>NC_090930.1:376959679-381959679 GCF_040938575.1 Ambystoma mexicanum | reverse complement strand
GGGTGCAAGGGTACATGAGTGGGACATGAGTGGGGGCCTGCTGGCAGGTGCCCTGCACTGCTGGAGGGTGGGGGTGCTGGGAGACATGAGTGGGGGCCTGCTGGCAGTTGCCCTGCACGGCTGGGGGGCAGGGGTGCTGGGGGACATGAGTGGGACATGAGTGGGGGCCTACTGGCAGGTGCCCTGCACTTCTGGGGGGTGGGGGTGCTGGGAGACATGAGTGGGGGCCTGCCAGCAGTTGCCCTGCACTTCTGGGTGGTGGGGGTACTGGGGGACATGAGTGGGGGCCTGCTGGCAGGTGCCCCTGACTGCTGGGGGGTGGGGGTTCTGGGGGACATGAGTGGGGGCCTGCTGGCAGGTGCCCTGCACTGCTGGGGGGTGGGGGTGCTGGGGGACATGAGTGGGGGCCTGCTGGCAGGTGCCCCTGACTGCTGGGGGATGGGGGTGCTGGGGGATATGAGTGGGGACCTGCTGGCAGGTTCCCCTGACTGCTGGGGGGTGGGGGTGCTGAGGGACATGAGTGGGACATGAGTGTGGGCCTGCTGGCAGGTGCCCTGCGCTGCTGGGGGGTGGGGGTGCTGGGGGACATGAGTGGGGTCCTGCTGGCAGGTGTCCCTGACTGCTGGGGGGTGGGGGTGCAAGGGGACATGAGTGGGACATGAGTGGGGGCCTGCTGGCAGGTGCCTTGCACTGCTGGGGGGGTGGGGTGCTGGGGGACATGTGGGGGACATGAGTGGGGGCCTGCTGGCATGTGCCCTGCACTGCTGGGGGTGGGGGTGCTGGGGGACATGAGTGGGGGCCTGCTGGCAGGTGCCCTGCACTGCTGGGGGGTGGGGGTTCAAGGGGACATGAGTGGGACATGAGTGGGGGCCTGCTGGCAGGTGCCCTGCACTGCTGGGGGGTGGGGGTACAAGGGGACATGAGTGGGGCATGAGTGGGGGCCTGCTGGCAGGTGCCCTGCACTGCTGTGGGGTGTGTGTGCAAGGGGACATGAGTGGGACATGAGTGGGGGCCTGCTGGCAGGTGCCCCTGACTGCTGGGGGGTGGGGGTGCTGGGGGACATGTGTGGGACATGAGTGGGGGCCTGCTGTCAGGTGACCTTCACTGCCGGGTGGTGGGTGTGCTGGGGGACATGAGTGGGGGCCTGCTGGCAGGTGCCCTGCACTGCTGGGGGGTGGGGGTACAAGTGGACATGAGTGGGACAGCAGGCCCCCACTCATGTCCCACACATGTACCCCAGCACCCCACCCCCCAGCAGTCAGGGGCACCTGCTAGCAGGCCCCCACACATGCCCCACTCATGTTCCCCTGCACCCCCACCCCCTAGCAGTCAGGTGCCAGCAGGCCCCCACACATGTCCCCCAGCACCCCCACCCCCCAGCAGTCAGGGGCACCTGCCAGCAGGCCCCCACACATGTCCCCCAGCACCCCCACCCCCAGCAGTCAGGGGCACCTGCCAGCAGGCCCCCACTCATTTCCCACTCATGTCCTCCTTGCACTCCCACCCACCAGCAGTGCAGCACACCTGCCAGCAGGCCCCCACTCATGTCCCACTCATGTCCCCTTGCACCCCCACCCCCCAGCAGTGTGGGGCACCTGCCAGCAGGCACCCACTCATGTCCCCTTGCACCCCCACCCCCCAGCAGTGCAGGGCACCTGCGAGCAGGCCCCCACTCATGTCCCCTTGCGCCCCCACCCCCCAGCAGTGCAGGGCACCTGCCAGCAGGCCCCACTCATGTCCCACTCATGTCCCCTTGTACCCCCACCCCCCAGCAGTGTGGAGCACCTGCCAGCAGGGCTCCACTCATGTCCCACTCATGTCCCCTTGTACCCCCACCCCCCAGCAGTGTGGGGCACCTGCCAGCAGGCCCCCACTCATGTGCCCTTGCACCCCCAACCCCCCAGCAGTGTGGGGCACCTGCCAGCAGGCCCCCACTCATGTCCCCTTGCACGCCCACCACCCAGCAGTGTGGGGCACCTGCCAGCAGGCCCCCACTCATGTCCCACTCATGTCCCCTTGCACCCCCACCCCCCAGCAGTGTGTGGCACCTGCCAGCAGGCCCCCACTCATGTCCCACTCATGTCCCCCTGCCCCCAGGTCATGGCGATCCTCAATCATGGCCCTTATGGCCAGCCTCCCAGCCCAAAGACCCAACCAAGTATTGCATCCACCCACAAAGAAAAGGCAATTACATGATACAACCTGAATGGCAAGTATGTAAATGAACGAATGTCCGTCACACAAACACAATGGTTGCAAGTGAATGTGAAAACCCATATATAACATGCATGAAACCAATGAGATAATACCACACATCGAAGTATGAAGAAAAAAATGTATTAAACACAACATGAATGTAATGAAAATCAAACAAACAACAATGGTAATAAAAAAAGAAAAGCTGCATGTCCCTTAAAAACTGAAAAACAAGAAATCATAATCCAAAGAAATCTAAAGGAAATGGTGTCCAAAGTCACAGTCCAACAAAGCAAATCCAAGGGAAAAAAGAAAAGTGAAAACCATTGCTCCATGGTGAAATAAAAAAAAAGAGAAGAATCCAATGGTGAAGTATATACAGATGAACAAATCAGGGTCCATGAGCCCAAATGAAGAAATGAAACCTATCAAAAATACTACCTAATAAAAAACTATATACAGAAACGTGGTGCATTGTCCAAGCGCAACCAAAATAAAGAAAAAACAAAAGGAAACCTAGCACTATCTAACTATATACAATGGCGGCGGGCAAGTCCAGCGGCTCACTCTGTGGTGTCCCGGGCCAGGGCATCATCGAACTCCATGTCGATGTCCCGGAAGCGGGCCTCTGCTCTGGCCCCGAGGTCTCGCAAGGAGGCACTCATGGCCTGTTCCAACTCCCTGCAAGTTGCCTCGAGGCACTCTGCCCGCCTCAACGCCCGACGCATGGAGTTCTCTGCCCTGACCATCGTGAGCCGCGCCTCTTCCGCCCGCTGCCCCTCCGCACCTATCTGCTGGCCCAACCACAGTCACACGGAAGACACTCCCATTACTGGGTCCTCCTGCCCTATGGCCGATGCCTGCCCCGCCGATGTTGCTGGCCCCGAGCCATCATTGCTCCCACCTACAGCCTGCTCCTGCTGCTGCTGCTGCTGTCCATGTACCCTGTCCGATGGTGCCTGTACATCCTCCATCTGCTGGTCTCCAGTTGTGGTGTCCAGCCCTGCTGGACCGCCAACTCCCGACTGTGGCAGGGATGGGATCTCCACCGAGCTGGCTGTGTTGGTCAGGCAAGGTCCACAGGGGGCCCTGGTGGAATCTGGGCCGTAAGACGATGTGGAGAACGACCGGAGCATAGCCTCCACAGAAGAGGAGCGGTCCGCCAGAGTGCGCGTCACATGTAGGAACCCACCGACCAGGGCCCCTCCCAGCAGTGCCACATCACGACGCTGCTCTTCGTGATGGCGTGCATTCTCCGCCCAGGAACAACGCATGTCATCAGGAATGTCACGTGTGTGCAACGCGACACCCACCAGGACGGACCCCAAACGGTCGCGGGACCCCTCGCCTGTAGGTAGTGGAGAGGCAGGTAACATGGCACTCTCCCCTACCTGCGGATGGGCCTGGGACAGAGCCACCCTGCTGGTGCATGATGGTGCAGTCACAGGGTCAAGGACAGCGACATGCACAGGCCCCTCCGCGGTGACCTGTGCTACCTCCTGACCCTGGCCCTGGACAGCACCACTTGCACCAGTGGTACTACCCCCACCAGGCCCCATGTGCGGCTCAGTAGCAGGCTCCTCCTCCTCTGTGGAGACCACCAACCTGGATGTCTCTGCACCGTCTTCTGCCATTGGAAGCCCCTGTGGGGGCTCACCCGGCCCTTCCGCCACAGCCGCTGTTGCAGACGCGGCACCAGCCACTCGCTCCCTGATGATGGTAATTCCTGGGAGGGTAGCTGGGCCTTGCATTGCCGCCCGGTGGAGGCATCCCCGTCGCTTGGCTCCACAGCGCCGTCTCCGCCCTCTTCTTCACTTGACGCTGCATAGAGGGAGACATAGAACACAAGCATCAAGGTACAGCACAAAATACCCTAGACAGGAAGCAATAACACATGAGTGGCACTGTCAAATGTCACTTCCATCCTGTCCTTCCACAACACATGGGTCAATGCATGCAACACACATGCAGAAACACTCCCGGCGCCTGCAATCAACATCAACACCCATGTACAAGGGCCCCTGTAAACCAAGATGTTGCCTTCAAAGTCACATGCATCCATGGGGTTTCAAAGTCAAACACACACTTCTCTGGCACACACACACACACACACACACACACACACACACACACGTGCACCATACATGTACATGACATCAGCACCCATTCCTTACCCCCCCTCCATGTCCAGAAACAGAGACTGCCATGCTTTCAGGTGTGCATTCTGCATAGAGGTCCCCATGTTGCATTAAAACACATGCACCTACCTTGTGGTTTATACATAACTGGTCTCACATGCATGACCATGATGTCCCTGCACACATACATACATACATGGCCTATGTCACACATACAGGCAAGTATCAGACTACCAGCACACTGCAACATGCCCTGTCTCACACAACAATGCTTGGCCACTTACCACTCAAATCCAGACGGGTTTGCCTCCGATGGATCTGGGCGTGGAGCGCTGGGCCTACACCTTCCAGGACCCTCATCTGGATGTTGCTCAGGCTGACCTGGCCCCCCCTCCACGAGGCACCGGGCCTTTATGAGGGACCTGGACCTGAAGTCCTCTCAGCGCTTCTTGACATGTTGGTAGTTGCGGGTTGCTACCCCCTCCGCGTTGATGGCAACCACTGCGTCATCCCAGATCCTCTCCCATCCTTCCTTGTTGGAGCGTCTTGTTCCAAAGAGGGCATCATAATGCCCCAGGACATGCTCCACCAGGATACCAGCTTCGGTGGTAGTGAAGCTGGTGGCCTGCTGCCTCTCTGGCTGGGGTTTGCCAGTGGTGCCAGATGGAGATGTGCCGGACATGGCAACCCCAGAGGCAGGAGTGGGAGGGCAACTGGGTCCTGGGGCTGGGCTGTGGAGCGATGGAATACCATTCGGGAGTCTTCTGTTCCAGCAGGGGTGGGCACAGCAACTGGACCCCTGCAGATGGCTGACGTGCAGGCACCAAATAGCAGGGCTCTTGGCTCTTGGGGGTAGGGAAATGGCCTTCAGGGCAGAAGCGTGGTCTTCCATGTGTGTACGCGTGGCCAGCTTGATACAGAGTGATTTGGCACGTGAACATATTGCACGTCAGCATGTAATTCGAGGAAAGGCCCTTAGCGCGTAAGCGCGTCAGCACACGTATGCGATATCATTGGACCAAAGGCCCTTAGCGCGTAAGCGCGTCTGTGACGTATTGTGCACGGGCATTGCCCTTTTGCATCTAAAACTTGACGCACACCCCTGAAATACATGTGCACCGCTCGCCCAGGCCCAATCGCGTGTGAAACTTCCTGCGCACCCCCAAAATACACGCTATTTTTGACACAGCGGGTGTCCGTGTTTGTCGCGTACCACTTTGCACATTATTTGTCCTAGAGGGCCACAGTATGGGACATTCGTCAGAGCTGTATATATGTGCTTTTTGTTAGCGCACATTTTTTTAATGTGCAGGGACGCTACCGCCTGCCTTCATGTGGCGGACATGTGTTGATGTACAGAGTTGACTTTTGGTTTGTGCTATGAGATTGCCATTTCACTGCTGGTGGGTGCGGGTGCAAGGGGACATGAGTGGGGGCCTGCTGGCAGGTGCCCCTGACTGCTGAGGGGTGGGGGTTCTGGTGGACATGAGTGGTGGCGTACTGGCAGGTGCCTTGCACTGCTGGAGGGTGGGGGTGCTGGGAGACATGAGTGGGGGCCTGCTGGCAGTTGCCCTGCAAGGCTGGGGGGCAGGGGTGCTGGGGGACATGAGTGGGGGCCTTCTGGCAGGTGCACAGCACTGCTGGGGGGTGGGGATGCAAGGGTACATGAGTGGGACATGAGTGGGGGCCTGCTGGCAGGTGCCCTGCACTGCTGGTGGGTGAATGCTGGGGTACATGTGTGGGACATGAGTGGGGGCCTGCTGGCAGGTGCCCTGCACTGCTGGGGGGTGGGGGTGCAAGGGGACATGAGTGGGACATGAGTGGGGGCCTGCTGGCAGGTGCCCTGCACTTCTGGCGGGTGGGAGTGCAAGGGGACATGAGTGGGACATGAGTGGGGGCCTGCTGGCAGGTGCCTTGCACTGCTGGGGGGTGGGGTGTAGGGGGACATGAGTGGGGCCTGCTGGCAGATGCCCTGCACTGCTGGGGGCTGCGGGTGCTGGGGGACATGTGTGGGACATGAGTGGGGGCCTGCTGGCAGGTGCCCTGCACTGCTGGGGGGTGGGGGTGCTGGGGGACATGAGTGGGGGCCTGCTGGCAGGTGCCCTGCACTGCTGGGGGGTGGGGGTGCAAGGGTACATGAGTGGGACATGAGTGGGGGCCTGCTGGCAGGTGCCCTGCACTGCTGGGGGGTGGGGGTGCTGGCGGACATGAGTGGGGGCCTGCTGGCAGGTGCCCTGCACTTCTGGGGAATGGGAGTGCAAGGGGACATGAGTGGGACATGAGTGGGGGCCTGCTGGCAGGTGCTTGCACTGCTGGGGGGTGGGGGTGTAGGGGGACATGAGTGGGGGCTTGCTGGCAGGTGCCCTGCACTGCTGGGGTGTGGGGGTGCTGGGGGACATGAGTGGGGGCCTGCTGGCAGGTGCCCTGCACTTCTGGGGGGTGGGAATGCAAGGGGACATGAGTGTGACATGAGTGGGGGCCTGCTGGCAGGTGCCTTGCACTGCTGGGGGTGGGGGTGTAGGGGGACATGAGTGGGGGCCTGCTGGCAGATGCCCTGCACTGCTGGGGGGTGTGGGTGCTAGGGGACATGTGTGGGACATGAGTGGAGGCCTGCTGGCAGGTGCCCTGCACTGCTGGGGGATGGGGGTGCAAGGGGACATGAATGGGACATGAGTGGGGCCTGCTGGCAGGTGCCCTGCACTGCTGCTGGGTTGGGGTGCTGGGGGACATGTGTGGGACATGAGTGGGAGCCTGCTGGCAGGTGCCCTGCACTGCTGGAGGTGGGGGTGCTGGGGGACATGAGTGTGGGCCTGCTGGCAGGTGCCCCTGACTGATGGGGGGTGGGGGTTCTGGGGGACATGAGTGGTGGCGTGCTGGCAGGTGCCCTGCACTGCTGGAGGGTGGAGGTGCTGGGAGACATGAGTGGGTGCCTGCTGGCAGTTGCCCTGCACGGCTGGGGGGCAGGGGTGCTAGGGGACATGGGTGGGGGCCTTCTGGCAGGTGCCCTGCACTGCTGGGGGTGGGGGTGCAAGGGTACATGAGTGGGACATGAGTGGGGGACTGCTGGCAGGTGCCCTGCACTGCTGAGGGGTGGGTGCTGGGGGACATGTGTGGGACATGAGTGGGGGCCTGCTGGCAGGTGCCCTGCACTGCTGGAGGGGGTGCAGGGAGACATGAGTGGGACATGAGTGGGGAACTGCTGGCAGGTGCCCTGCACTTCTGGGGGGTGGGAGTGCAAGGGGACATGAGTGGGACATGAGTGGGGGCCTGCTGGCAGGTGCCTTGCACTGCTGGGGGGGTGGGGGTGTAGGGGGACATGAGTGGGGGCCTGCTGGCAGATGCCCTGCACTGCTGGGGGGTGCGGGTGCTGGGGGACATGTGTGGGACATGAGTGGGGGCCTGCGGGCAGGTGCCCTGCACTACTGGGGGGTGGGGGTGCTGGGGGACATGAGTGGGGGCCTGCTGGCAGGTGCCCTGCACTGCTGGGGGGTGGGGGTGCAAGGGTACATGAGTGGGACATGAGTGGGGGCCTGCTGGCAGGTGCCCTGCACTGCTGGAGGGTGGGGGTGCTGGGAGACATGAGTGGGGGCCTGCTGGCAGTTGCCCTGCATGGCTGGGGGGCAGGGGTGCTGGGGGACATGAGTGGGGGCCTACTGGCAGGTGCCCTGCACTTCTGGGGGGGTGGGGGTGCTGGGAGACATGAGCGGGGGCCTGCCAGCAGTTGCCCTGCACTTCTGGGTGGTGGGGGTACTGGTGGACATGAGTGGGGGCCTGCTGGCAGGTGCCCCTGACTGCTGGGGGGTGGAGGTTCTGGGGGACATGAGTGTGGGCCTGCTGGCAGGTGCCCCTGACTGCTGGGGGGTGGGGGTTCTGGGGGACATGAGTGGGGGCCTGCTGGCAGGTGCCCTGCACTGCTGGAGGGTGGGGGTGCTGGGAGACAGTAGTGGGGGCCTGCTGGCAGGTGCCCTGCACTGCTGGGGGGTGGGGGTGCTGGGGGACATGAGTGGGGGCCTGCTGGCATGTGCCCCTGACTGCTGGGGGATGGGGTGCTGGGGGATATGAGTGGGGACCTGCTGGCAGGTTCCCCTGACTGCTGGGGGTGGGGGTGCTGAGGGACATGAGTGGGACATGAGTGTGGGCCTGCTGGCAGGTGCCCTGCGCTGCTGGGGGGTGGGGGTGCTGGGGGACATGAGTGGGGTCCTGCTGGCAGGTGTCCCTGACTGCTGGGGGGTGGGGGTGCAAGGGGACATGAGTGGGACATGAGTGGGGGCCTGCTGGCAGGTGCCTTGCACTGCTGGGGGGGTGGGGTGCTGGGGGACATGTGGGGGACATGAGTGGGGGCCTGCTGGCATGTGCCCTGCACTGCTGGGGGGTGGGGGTGCTGGGGGACATGAGTGGGGGCCTGCTGGCAGGTGCCCTGCACTGCTGGGGGGTGGGGGTGCAAGGGGACATGAGTGGGGGCCTGCTGGCAGGTGCCCTGCACTGCTGGGGGGTGGGGGTACAAGGGGACATGAGTGGGGCATGAGTGGGGGCCTGCTGGCAGGTGCCCTACACTGCTGTGGGGTGAATGTGCAAGGGGACATGAGTGGGACATGAGTGGGGGCCTGCTGGCAGGTGCCCCTGACTGCTGGGGGGTGGGGGTGCTGGGGGACATGTGTGGGACATGAGTGGGGGCCTGCTGTCAGGTGACCTTCACTGCCGGGTGGTGGGTGTGCTGGGGGACATGAGTGGGGGCCTGCTGGCAGGTGCCCTGCACTGCTGGGGGGTGGGGGTGCAAGGGGCCATGAGTGGGATAGCAGGCCCCCACTCATGTCCCACACATGTCCCCCAGCACCCCACCCCCCAGCAGTCAGGGGCACCTGCTAGCAGGCCCCCACACATGTCCCACTCATGTTCCCCTGCACCCCCACCCCCTAGCAGTCAGGTGCCAGCAGGCCCCCACACATGTCCCCCAGCACCCCCACCCCCCAGCAGTCAGGGGCACCTGCCAGCAGGCCCCCACACATGTCCCCCAGCACCCCCACCCCCAGCAGTCAGGGGCACCTGCCAGCAGGCCCCCACTCATGACCCACTCATGTCCTCCTTGCACTCCCACCCACCAGCAGTGCAGCACACCTGCCAGCAGGCCCCCACTCATGTCCCACTAATGTCCCCTTGCACCCCACCCCCCAGCAGTGTGGGGCACCTGCCAGCAGGCACCCACTCATGTCCCCTTGCACCCCCACCCCCAGCAGTGCAGGGCACCTGCCAGCAGGCCCCCACTCATCTCCCACTCATGTCCCCTTGCGCCCCCACCCCCCAGCAGTGCAGGGCACCTGCCAGCAGGCCCCACTCATGTCCCACTCATGTCCCCTTGTGCCCCCACCCCCCAGCAGTGTGGAGCACCTGCCAGCAGGGCTCCACTCATGTCCCACTCATGTCCCCTTGTACCCCCACCCCCCAGCAGTGTGGGGCACCTGCCAGCAGGCCCCCACTCATGTGCCCTTGCACCCCCAACCCCCCAGCAGTGTGGGGCACCTGCCAGCAGGCCCCCACTCATGTCCCCTTGCACGCCCACCACCCAGCAGTGTGGGGCACCTGCCAGCAGGCCCCCACTCATGTCCCACTCATGTCCCCTTGCACCCCCACCCCCCAGCAGTGTGTGGCACCTGCCAGCAGGCCCCCACTCATGTCCCACTCATGTCCCCCTGCCCCCAGGTCATGACGATCCTCAATCATGGCCCTTATGGCCAGCCTCCCAGCCCAAAGACCCAACCAAGTAATGCATCCACCCACAAAGAAAAGGCAATTACATGATACAATCCGAATGGCAAGTATGTAAATGAACGAATGTCCGTCACACAAACACAATGGTTGCAAGTGAATGTGAAAACCCATATATAACATGCATGAAACCAATGAGATAATACCACACATCGAAGTATGAAGAAAAAAATGTATTAAACACAACATGAATGTAATGAAAATCAAACAAACAACAATGGTAATAAAAAAAGAAAAGCTGCATGTCCCTTAAAAACTGTAAAAACAAGAAATCATAATCCAAAGAAATCTAAAGGAAATGGTGTCCAAAGTCACAGTCCAACAAAGCAAATCCAAGGGAAAAAAGAAAAGTGAAAACCATTGCTCCATGGTGAAATAAAAAAAAAGAGAAGAATCCAATGGTGAAGTATATACAGATGAACAAATCAGGGTCCATGAGCCCAAATGAAGAAATGAAACCTATCAAAAATACTACCTAATAAAAAACTATATACAGAAACGTGGTGCATTGTCCAAGCGCAACCAAAATAAAGAAAAAACAAAAGGAAACCTAACACTATCTAACTATATACAATGGCGGCGGGCAAGTCCAGCGGCTCACTCTGTGGTGTCCCGGGCCAGGGCATCATCGAACTCCATGTCGATGTCCCGGAAGCGGGCCTCTGCTCTGGCCCCGAGGTCTCGCAGGGAGGCACTCATGGCCTGTTCCAACTCCCTGCGAGTTGCCTCGAGGCACTCTGCCCGCCTCAACGCCCGACGCATGGATTTCTCTGCCCTGACCATCGTGAGCCGCGCCTCTTCCGCCCGCTGCCCCTCCGCACCTATCTGCTGGCATAAACCACAGTCACATGGAAGACACTCCCATTACTGGGTCCTCCTGCCCTATGGCCGATGCCTGCCCCGCCGATGTTGCTGGCCCCGAGCCATCATTGCTCCCACCTACAGCCTGCTCCTGCTGCTGCTGCTGCTGTCCATGTACCCTGTCCGATGGTGCCTGTACATCCTCCATCTGCTGGTCTCCAGTTGTGGTGTCCACCCCTGCTGGACCGCCAACTCCCGACTGTGGCAGGGATGGGATCTCCACCGAGCTGGCTGTGTTGGTCAGGCCAGGTCCACAGGGGGCCCTGGTGGAATCTGGGCCGTAAGACGATGTGGAGAACGACCGGCGCATAGCCTCCACAGAGGAGGAGCGGTCCGCCAGAGTGCGCGTCACATGTAGGAACCCACCGACCAGGGCCCCTCCCAGCAGTGCCACGTCACGACGCTGCTCTTCGTGATGGCGTGCGTTCTCCGCCCAGGAACAACGCATGTCATCAGGAATGTCACGTGTGTGCAACGCGACACCCACCAGGACGGACCCCAAACGGTCGCGGGACCCCTCGCCTGTAGGTAGTGGAGAGGCAGGTAACATGGCACTCTCCCCTACCTGCGGACGGGCCTGGGACAGAGCCACCCTGCTGGTGCATGATGGTGCAGTCACAGGGTCAAGGACAGCGACATGCACAGGCCCCTCCGCGGTGACCTGTGCTACCTCCTGACCCTGGCCCTGGACCGCACCACTTGCACCAGTGGTACTACCCCCACCAGGCCCCATGTGCGGCTCAGTAGCAGGCTCCTCCTCCTCTGTGGAGACCACCAACCTGGATGTCTCTGCACCGTCTTCTGCCATTGGAAGCCCCTGTGGGGGCTCACCCGGCCCTTCCGCCACAGCCGCTGTTGCAGACGCGGCACCAGCCACTCGCTCCCTGATGATGGTAATTCCTGGGAGGGTAGCTGGGCCTTGCATCGCCGCCCGGTGGAGGCATCCCCGCCGCTTGGCTCCACAGCGCCGTCTCCGCCCTCTTCTTCACTTGACGCTGCGTAGAGGGAGACATAGAACACAAGCATCAAGGTACAGCACAAAATACCCTAGACAGGAAGCAATAACACATGAGTGGCACTGTCAAATGTCACTTCCATCCTGTCCTTCCACAACACATGGGTCAATGCATGCAACACACATGCAGAAACACTCCCGGCGCCTGCAATCAACATCAACACCCATGTACAAGGGCCCCTGTAAACCAAGATGTTGCCTTCAAAGTCACATGCATCCATGGGGTTTCAAAGTCAAACACACACTTCTCTGGCACACACACACACACACACACACACACACGCACACACACACACACACACATGCACCATACATGTACATGACATCAGCACCCATTCCTTACCCCCCCTTCATGTCCAGAAACAGAGACTGCCATGCTTTCAGGTGTGCATTCTGCATAGAGGTCCCCATGTTGCATTAAAACACATGCACCTACCTTGTGGTTTACACATAACTGGTCTCACATGCATGACCATGATGTCCCTGCACACACACATCCATACATGGCCTATGTCACACATACAGGCAAGTATCAGACTACCAGCACACTGCAACATGCCCTGTCTCACACAACAATGCTTGGCCACTTACCACTCAAATCCAGACGGGTTTGCCTCCGATGGATCTGGGCGTGGAGCGCTGGGCCTACACCTTCCAGGACCCTCATCTGGATGTTGCTCAGGCTGACCTGGCCCCCCCTCCACGAGGCGCCGGGCCTTTATGAGGGACCTGGACCTGAAGTCCTCTCAGCGCTTCTTGACATGTTGGTAGTTGCGGGTTGCTACCCCCTCCACGTTGATGGCAACCACTGCGTCATCCCAGATCCTCTCCCGTCCTTCCTTGTTGGAGCGTCTTGTTCCAAAGAGGGCATCATAATGCCCCAGGACATGCTCCACCAGGATACCAGCTTCGGTGGTAGTGAAGCTGGTGGCCTGCTGCCTCTCTGGCTGGGGTTTGCCAGTGGTGCCAGATGGAGATGTGCCGGACATGGCAACCCCAGAGGCAGGAGTGGGAGGGCAACTGGGTCCTGGGGCTGGGCTGTGGAGCGATGGAATACCATTCGGGAGTCTTCTGTTCCAGCAGGGGTGGGCACAGCAACTGGACCCCTGCAGATGGCTGACGTGCAGGCACCAAATAGCAGGGCTCTTGGCTCTTGGGGGTAGGGAAATGGCCTTCAGGGCAGAAGCGTGGTCTTCCATGTGTGTACGCGTGGCCAGCTTGATACAGAGTGATTTGGCACGTGAACATATTGCACGTCAGCATGTAATTCGAGGAAAGGCCCTTAGCGCGTAAGCGCGTCAGCACACGTATGCGATATCATTGGACCAAAGGCCCTTAGCGCGTAAGCGCGTCTGTGACGTATTGTGCACGGGCATTGCCCTTTTGCATCTAAAACTTGACGCACACCCCTGAAATACATGTGCACCGCTCGCCCAGGCCCAATCGCGTGTGAAACTTCCCGCGCACCCCCAAAATACACGCTATTTTTGACACAGCGGGTGTCCGTGTTTGTCGCGTACCACTTTGCACATTATTTGTCCTAGAGGGCCACAGTATGGGACATTCGTCAGAGCTGTATATACGTGCTTTTTGTTAGCGCACATTTTTTTAATGTGCAGGGACGCTACCGCCTGCCTTCATGTGGCGGACATGTGTTGATGTACAGAGTTGACTTTTGGTTTGTGCTATGAGATTGCCATTTCACTGCTGGTGGGTGCGGGTGCAAGGGGACATGAGTGGGGGCCTGCTGGCAGGTGCCCCTGACTGCTGGGGGATGGGGGTTCTGGGGGACATGAGTGGTGGCGTGCTGGCAGGTGCCTTGCACTGCTGGAGGGTGGGGGTGCTGGGACACATGAGTGGGGGCCTGCTGGCAGTTGCCCTGCACGGCTGGGGGGCAGGGGTGCTGGGGGACATGAGTGGGGGCCTTCTGGCAGGTGCCCAGCACTGCTGGGGGGTGGGGATGCAAGGGTACATGAGTGGGACATGAGTGGGGGCCTGCTGGCAGGTGCCCTGCACTGCTGGTGGGTGAATTGTTATTGTTATTGTTATTTTGCATTTATATAGCGCCTTATATACCATTGGTATGGTCTGAAGGCGCTGGTAGGTTGAACGCCCTTCGGAACCGAGGTTCGGGTCAGTGGAGCGATTCGAGAGAGTCAAAGGTGCGTGTGCGCACCAGGTATGTGTGCAGCTGGTGCGGAATTTCTGTGGTAGCTGCTTCCTAGCGATAGGTGTGGTGGTTGAGGAATCAGGGGTATGTGTTCGGTCTGGCAGGAGTTATCCAGTCCGGGTGAGGCAGCGTTAGGCCTGACGAGAACGCCTGGCTGGGGGTGAGAAACCAGCAATGTTTACTTAGAGTGATGGGGAGTGAGCGGCGGATGTTGATATGAGAACAGTTATACCGAATGGTGTCATAGTATCTCTGTGTTCTACTTGAGTGGTGGCGTAAGGAGAGAGTAAGCGTGGGGTGTGAAGTGAAGTATGCTCTTACAACAGTTCCTTGTGTTCCACATCAAAGTCTGCACATCACGCAATTCAGGGGGGTCCGGCCCGTGCGATGTGTTTTGTTTCTCATCTGCTCTTATGCACTTTTCATCGGCTCTGCGAATTCATCCGTATAGCATACTCTTCCATCTAGCATAGTCATGCGCTCTGGTCCGTTCATTCATTTGTTTCGTGCGTTCACCCGCTCCCCAGGCTCATCTGTTACGCCCTCATTCGTTTCAGAGGCTCATCTGCCAATCACTCGTCAGTTCTGCATTCATCAGGTCCATTCACTCTTCGTACAATGTACTTATCTGTTTTGAGTACACTCGTTCTCTCGCTCTTATTCTCGTTCGTTCGACGCATACCCGTTCTCTCGCCCTACTCAGCTGCTTAGCACACTCGGTCACTTGACATACTCAGCCGCTCGCTACACACCGTCGCTCGCCAGATTCAGCTGATAGCCACACTCAGCCGTTCCCTAACCTAAGCCCTCCGCGGTCCATGTTCTTCCCGCAGTACACTCAACTGTTTTCTACATTCATGTGTTCTCCATATTCTTTCAGCCGCATTCTACATTCATGTGTTCTCCACATTCATCTGTCCACCACCTTTATTTGCTCTTCATATTCATTCGCTCTATACACTCACTGCCCTCCACAGTCATCCGCCCTCTGCAGTCATCCGCCTTCTGCAGTCATTCGCCCTCTACCGTCATCCGCCTTCCATAGTCATACGCCTTCCACAGTCATCCGCTCTCCACAATCATCTGTCAGCAGCGTTCATCTTCTATGTGCATTCCACACGTTGGTACTCAGTCGAACTCCACTTCCGGCCTCTCACCCTCTACTTTTCTCTACTCATTACGCGCATCTGTTCTCCACTTTCTTCAGCTCTGTATGCTCTCCTCGCTCAACAAGCTCCTTCGGTCTGCATGGTCTTCCATTCCCCACCTTCCTCTACTCTCTACACACAGCCGTTCTCCATATTCGGCCCGCTTTCTACAGTCAATTGGTGTACACACTCGGACGACTTTCTACAGTCAATTGGTTTACATACTCATCCGTCATCCCCATTGGTTTTGCTTGTATTATACATCAGGTCTGTGGACTCACCCGTCTTCCAGACGCACCTGTCAACCGCTTTCATCCTCCACATTCATTAATACTTGTCTAGAATCGTCTTTATTCATTCGCCCTTCTCACTCATCCGTTTGCCACACTCATCGGCTTTTCAAGCTCGCCTATGCTCTATTTTTCTTTTATCCATTGAGTAATTCATATTATTGATTTCACTGTATAGATCTACATTAATCGTTTTAATTTATTTTGAGAATATTTGATACAGTCTTGTCTTTTTTTTTTTTTTTGTTTTTTTTTTTTTTTGCTTTTGCTTTTGCTTTTGCTTTAGGTGCTTCGCTGGGTCGGTGTTATTTTGATGAAGCTAGAACGGAACCGGTTGGTTTTAGGGAAAGAGCCAGGTTTTCAGTAGTTTGCGGAAAGCTGTTAGCTCCTCGGTTAGCCTGATGTGGGGTGGGAGAGAGTTCCACAGGGTTGGGGCTAGGGCTGAGAATGATGCTCCGCCCAACCTGACTGAGTTTGTCTTAGGAATTACTAGGAGGCCGGCTGTGCTTGATCTGAGGGTGCGAGTGGGGTGATAAGCTATTTGTTTTTCTTGAAGATATTGTGGTCCAGTTTTATGTACTGCTCGATGGGTGAGGTATAAGGTTTTGAAGGCTATCCTACGGGCTACTGGGAGCCAGTGCAGTGTCTTGAGGGCTGGGGATACGTGGTCTCTTGGACCAAGCGCAAGTAGCGCTTTGGCCGCCGCGTTTTGTGCTCTTTGAAGTTTGTTCATTTGGTAGGCATGGATTCCAAGGTATAGGGGGTTGCCGTAGTCCAGCCGAGAGATGACGATTGATTGTACCGCAGAGACTCTGTTAGGAAATGATAGATATGGAAAGACGCGCCTAAGGTTTTTGAGGTGGTAGTGGCAGGACTTTGAGACGTTGTTGACTTGGCGCGAGAGTGTTAGGTCGGAGTCTAGGGTGCATCCAAGATTTTTCACTGTGTTGGCGGGTGTCGGCGAGTTGCCCATGGCGGTTGGCCAGGGTAGTGGGTGCGGGAGAAGATCTGGGTTGCCGCACACCATGATTTCTGTTTTGGAGGGGTTTAACAGGAGGTGGTTTTGGGTCATCCAGCGTTCAATGTTAAGGAGGCAGGCTGCCAGGTCAGGTCGTGAGTTAGGATTCGTGTTCAAGAATTTTAGAATTAGTTGTGTGTCATCGGCGTAATTGTAACATAGGATGTTGTGTGCACGAATTATCGGTGGGAGGGTGATCAGGTAGAGATTGAAAAGGAGAGCAGATAGACACGCTCCTTGTGGGACTCCTGTGTCGACTGGTCGGGCTTGGGAGGTAAAGTTGGAGAGTGTCGTTATTTGGTGCCTGCCCTTGAGGAATGAGGCTATCCATTTGAGGGCGGTTCCACGTATTCCTAGGGAGTGGAGGCGATCAAGGAGTATTGAGTGATTGATCGTGTCAAAGGCGGCTGATAGGTCGAGAAGGATTAGTGCGGCGCATCCCGCGGAGTCAGCAGTCATTTTAAGGTCGTCCCAGATAGAGGTTAGGGTGGTTTCAGTTCCGTGACAAGTTCTGAAGCCTGATTGGGCGGGGTCTAGGAGTTTGTTGGCTTCAACAAAGGTGTTAAGTTGAGAGTAGGCGGTTCGATCAATGAGTTTGGCGAGGAACCTGGTGTTTGATATGGGACGGTAGTTTTTGGGCTCTAGCGGATCGAGCGAGGGTTTTTTAATCAGGGGTTTGATGTGCACCAATTTGAATGCGTCTGGAAAGGTACCAGAGGAGAGGGAAGCATTTATGATGGATCTTGCGTGTTCTCCTGCGCAGGTGGAGGCAAATATTTCTTTAAGGGTAGTGGCTGGGCATGGATCTAATGGTGATCCGGATGGTTTGCGAGCAGATAGCAGTTTGAGAAACTGTTCTGTTGTTAATGGACTGAAGGAGTCGAACGTTGGTTGCGTGGAGGTTGCGGCTGATGGGTTGGGTGGTACGGGCTGAGGATTGTCTAGTGGATGTAAGAGTGCTAGTTTGGAGGTTAGAGTATTTGTCCTTTCTATAGCTGTGGAGTAGAAGTGGAGGGAGAGTGAGTCACAGAGTGATTGCGATGCTGGGGAACATGTGTGGGACATGAGTGGGGGCCTGCTGGCAGGTGCCCTGCACTGCTGGGGGGTGGGGGTGCAAGGGGACATGAGTGGGACATGAGTGGGGGCCTGCTGGCAGGTGCCCTGCACTTCTGGCGGGTGGGAGTGCAAGGGGACATGAGTGGGACATGAGTGGGGGCCTGCTGGCAGGTGCCTTGCACTGCTGGGGGGTGGGGTGTAGGGGGACATGAGTGGGGGCCTGCTGGCAGATGCCCTGCACTGCTGGGGGTGCGGGTGCTGGGGGACATGTGTGGGACATGAGTGGGGGCCTACTGGCAGGTGCCTTGCACTGCTGGGGGCTGGGGGTGCAAGGGTACATGAGTGGGACATGAGTGGGGGCCTGCTGGCAAGTGTCCTGCACTGCTGGAGGGTGGGGGTGCATGGGGACATGAGTGGGACATGAGTGGGGGCCTGCTGGCAGGTACCCTGCACTGCTGGGGGGTGGGGGTACAAGGGGACATGAGTGAGATATGAGAGGGGGCCTGCTGGCAGGTGCCCTGCACTGCTGGGGGGTGGGGGTTCTGGGGGACAAGTGTGGGACATGGGTGGGGGCCTGCTGTCAGGTGCCCTGCACTGCTGGGGGGTGGGGGTGCTGGGGGACATGAGTGGGGGCCTTCTGGCAGGTGCCCTGAACTACTGGGGGGTGGGGGTGCAAGGGTACATGAGTGGGACATGATTGGGGGCCTGCTGGCAGGTGCCCTGCACTGCTGGGGGGTGGGTACTGGGGGGCATGTGTGGGACATGAGTGGGGGCCTGCTGGAAGGTGCACTGCACTGCTGGGGGGTAGAGGTGCTGGGGGACATGAGTGGGGGCCTGCTGGCAGGTACCCTGCACTGCTGGGGGGTAGAGGTGCTGGGGGACATGTGTGGGACATGAGTGGGGGCCTGCTGGCAGGTGCCCCTGACTGCTGGGGGGTGGGGGTGCTGGGGGACATGAGTGGGAACCTGCTGGCAGGTGCACTGCACTGCTGGGGGGTAGAGGTGCTGGGGGACATGTGTGGGACATGAGTGGGGGCCTGCTGGCAGGTGCCCCTGACTGCTGGGGGGTGGGGGTGCTGGGGGACATGAGTGGGGGCCTGCTGGCAGGTACCCTGCACTGCTGGGGGGTGGGGGTGCAAGGGGACATGAGTGGGACATGAGTGGGGGCCTGCTGGCAGGTGCCCTGCACTGCTGGGGGGGTCGGGGTGCTGGGGGACATGTGTGGGACATGAGTGTGGGCCTGCTGGCAGGTGCCCTGCACTGCTGGGGGGTGGGGGTGCTGGGAGACATGAGTGGGGGCCTGCTAGCAGGTGCCCTGCACTGCTTGGGGGTGGGGGTGCTGGGGGACATGGGTGGGACATGAGTGGGGGCCTGCTGGCAGGTGCCCTGCACTGTTGGGGGGTGGGGGTGCTGGGGGACATGAGTGGGGGCCTGCCGGCAGGTGCCCTGCTCTTCTGGGGGGTGTGGGTGCTGGGGGACGTGAGTGGGGGCCTGCTGGCAGGTGCCCCTGACTGCTGGGGGGTGGGGGTTCTGGGGGACATGAGTGTGGGCCTGCTGGCAGGTGCCCCTGACTGCTGGGGGGTGGGGGTTCTGGGGGACATGAGTGGGGGCCTGCTGGCAGGTGCCCTGCACTGCTGGAGGCTGGGGGTGCTGGGAGACATGAGTGGTGGCCTGCTGGCAGGTGCCCTGCACTGCTGGGGGGTGGGGGTGCTGGGGGACATGAGTGGGGGCCTGCTGGCAGGTGCCCCTGACTGCTGGGGGGTGGGGGTGCTGGGGGACATGAGTGGGGGCCTGCTGGCAGGTTCCCCTGACTGACTGCTGGGGGGTGGGCGTGCTGGGGGACATGAGTGGTGACCTGCTGGCAGGTGCCCTGCGCTGCTGGGAGGTGGGGGTGCTGGGGGACATGAGTGGGGGCCTGCTGGCAGGTACCCTGCACTGCTGGGATGGTGGGGGTGCAAGGGGACATGAGTGGGACCTGAGTGGGGGCCTGCTGGCAGGTGCCCTGCACTGCTGGGGGGTCGGGGTGCTGGGGGACATGTGTGGGACATGAGTGTGGGCCTGCTGGCAGGTGCCCTGCACTGCTGGGGGGGGTGCTGGGAGACATGAGTGGGGGCCTGCTGACAGGTGCCCTGCACTGCTGGGGGGTGGGGATGATGGGGGACATGAGGGGGGCCTGCTGGCAGGTGCCCCTGACTGCTGGGGGGTGGGGGTGCTGGGGGACATGAGTGAGGGCCTGCTGGCAGGTGCCTTGCACTGCTGGAGGGTGGGCTTGCTGGGAGACATGAGTGGGGGCCTGCTGGCAGGTGCCATGCACTGCTGGGGGGTGGGGGTTCCGGGGGACATGAGTGGGGGCCTGCTGGCAGGTGCCCCTGACTGCTGGGGGGTGGTGGTGCTGTGGGACATGAGTGGGGGCCTGCTGGCAGGTTCCCCTGACTGCTGGGGGGTAGGGGTGCTGGGAGACATGAGTGTGACATGAGTGTGGGCCTGCTGGCAGGTGCCCTGCGCTGCTGGGGGGTGGGGGTGCTGGGGGACATGAGTGGGACATGAGTGGTGGCCTGCTGGCATGTGCCCTGCACTGCTGGGGGGTGGGGGTGCTGGGGGACATGAGTGGGGGCCTGCTGGCAGGTGCCCTGCACTGCTGAGGGTGGGGTGCAAGGGGACATGAGTGGGATATGAGTGGGGGCCTGCTGGCAGGTGCCCTGCACTGCTGGGGGGTGGGGGTGCAAGGGGACATGAGTGGGGCATGAGCGGGGGCCTGCTGGCAGGTGCCCTGCACTGCTGTGGTGTGGGAGTGTAAGGGGGCATGAGTGGGGCATGAGTGGGGGCCTGCTGGCACGTGCCCCTGACTGCTTGGGGGTGGGGGTGCTGGGGGACATGTGTGGGACATGAGTGGGGGCCTGCTGTCAGGTGCCCTTCACTGCTGGGTGGTGGGGGTGCTGGGGGACATGAGTGGGGGCCTGCTGGCAGGTGCCCTGCACTGCTGGGGTGTGGGGGTGCAAGGGGACATGAGTGGGACATGAGTGGGGGCCTGCTGGCCGGTGCCCTGCACTGCTGGGGGGGAGGGGATGCTGGGGGACATGAGTGGGGGCCTGCTGGCAGGTGCCCTGCACTGCTGGGGGGTGGAGGTGCTGGGGGACATGTGTGGGACATGAGTGGGGGCCTGCTGTCAGGTGCCCCTGACTGCTGGGGGGTGGGGTGGTGGGGGCATGAGTTGGGGCCTGCTGGCAGGTGCCCTGCGCTGCTGGGGGGTGGGGGTGCTGGGGGACATGAGTGGGGGCCTGCTGGCAGGTACCCTGTACTGCTGGGGGGTGGGGGTGCAAGGGGACATGAGTGGGACCTGAGTGGTGGCCTGCTGGCAGGTGCCCTGCACTGCTGGGGGGTCGGGGTGCTGGGGGACATGAGTGGGACATGAGTGGGGGCCTGCTGGCAGGTGCCCTGCACTACTGGGGGGTGGGGGTGCTGGGGGACATGAGTGGGGGCCTGCCGGCAGGTGCCCTGCTCTTCTGGGGGGTGGGGGTGCTGGGGGACATGAGTGGGGGCCTGCTGGCAGGTGCCCCTGACTCCTGGGGGGTGGAGGTTCTGGGGGACATGAGTGTGGGCCTGCTGGCAGGTGCCCCTGACTGCTGGGGCTGGGGGTTCTGGGGGACATGAGTGGGGGCCTGCTGGCAGGTTCCCCTGATTGCTGAGGGGTGGGGGTGCTGAGGGACATGAGTGGGACATGAGTGTGGGCCTGCTGGCAGGTGCCCTGCGCTGCTGGGGGGTTTGGGTGCTGGGGGACATGAGTGTGGGCCTGCTGGCAGGTGCCCCTGACTGCTGGGGGCTGGGGGTTCTGGGGGACATGAGTGGGGGCCTGCTGGCAGGTTCCCCTGACTGCTGAGGGTTGGGGGTGCTGAGGGACATGAGTGGGACATGAGTGTGGGCCTGCTGGCAGGTGCCCTGTGCTGCTGGGGGGTGGGGGTGCAAGGGGACATGAGTGGGGGCCTGCTGGCAGGTGCCTTGCACTGCTGGGGGGGTGGGGGTGCTGGGGGACATGTGGGGGACATGAGTGGGGGCCTGCTGGCATGTGCCCTGCACTGCTGGGGGGTGGGGGTGCTGGGGGACATGAGTGGGGGCCTGCTGGCAGTTGCCCTGCACTGCTGGGGGGTGGGGGTGCAAGGGGACATGAGTGGGACATAAGTGGGGGCCTGCTGGCAGGTGCCCTGCACTGCTGGGGGGTGGGGGTGCAAGGGGACATGAGTGGGGCATGAGTGGGGGCCTGCTGGCAGGTGCCCTGCACTGCTGTGGGGTGGGGGTGCAAGGGGACATGAGTGGGACATGAGTGGGGGCCTTCTGGCAGGTGCCCCTGACTGCTGGGGGGTGGGGGTGCTGGGGGACATGTGTGGGACATGAGTGGGGGCCTGCTGTCAGGTGACCTTCACTGCTGGGTGGTGGGTGTGCTGGGGGACATGAGTGGGGGCCTGCTGGCAGGTGTCCTGCACTGCTGGGGGGTGGGGGTGCAAGGGACATGAGTGGGACATGAGTGGGGGCCTGCTGGCAGGTGCCCTGCACTTCTGGTGGGTGGGAGTGCAAGGGGACATGAGTGGGACATGAGTGGGAGCCTGCTGGCAGGTGCCTTGCACTGCTGGGGGGTGGGGGTGTAGGGGGACATGAGTGGGGGCCTGCTGGCAGATGTCCTGTACTGCTGGGGGGTGCGGGTGCTGGGGGACATGTGTGGGACATGAGTGGGGGCCTGCTGGCAGGTGCCCTGCCTTGCTGGGGGGTAGGGGTGCTGGGGGACATGGTTGGGGGCCTGCTGGCAGGTGCCCTGCTGCTGGGGGGTGGGGGTGCTGGGGGCATGAGTGGGGGCCTGATGGCAGGTGCCCTGCACTGCTGGGGGGTGGGGGTGCAAGGGGACATGAATGGGACATGAGTGGGGGCCTGCTGGCAGGTGCCCTGCACTGCTGCTAGGTTGGGGTGCTGGGGGACATGTGTGGGACATGAGTGGGGGCCTGCTGGCAGGTGCCCTGCACTGATGGGGTGTGGGGTTGCTGGGGGACATAAGTGGGGGCCTGCTGGCAGGTGCCCCTGATTGCTGGGGGGTGGGGGTTCTGGGGGACATGAGTGGTGGCCTGCTGGCAGGTGCCCTGCACTGCTGGAGGGTGGGGGTGCTGGGAGACATGAATGGGGGCCTGCTGGCAGTTGCCCTGCACGGCTGGGGGGCGGGGGTGCTTGGGGACATGAGTGGGGGCCTTCTGGCAGGTGCCCTGCACTGCTGGGGGGTGGGGGTGCAAGGGTACATGAGTGGGACATGAGTGGGGGCCTGCTGGCAGGTGCCCTGCACTGCTGGGGGGTGAATGCTGGGGTACATGTGTGGGACATGAGTGGGGGCCTGCTGGCAGGTGCCCTGCACTGCTGGGGGGTGGGGTGCAAGGGGACATGAGTGGGACATGAGTGGGGGCCTGCTGGCAGGTGCCCTGCACTTCTGGGGGGTGGGAGTGCAAGGGGACATGAGTGGGACATGAGTGGGGGCCTGCTGGCAGATGCCTTGCACTGCTGGGGGGTGGGGGTGTAGGGGGACATGAGTGGGGGCCTGCTGGCAGATGCCCTGCAATGCTGGGGGGTGCGGGTGCTGGGGGACATGTGTGGGACATGAGTGGGGGCCTGCTGGCAGGTGCCCTGCACTGCTGGGGGGTGGGGGTGCTGGGGGACATGAGTGGGGGCCTGCTGGCAGGTGACCTGCACTCCTGGGGGGTGGGGGTGCAAGGGTACATGAGTGGGACATGAGTGGGGGCCTGCTGGCAGGTGCCCTGCACTGCTGGAGGGTGGGGGTGCTGGGAGACATGAGTGGGGACCTGCTGGCAGTTGCCCTGCACGACTGGGGGGCGGGGGTGCTGGGGGACATGAGTGGGGGCCTTCTGGCAGGTGCCCTGCACTGCTGGGAGGTGGGGTGCTAGGGTACATGAGTGGGACATGAGTGTGGGCCTGCTGGCAGGTGCCCTGTACTGCTGGGGGGTGGGGGTGCTGGGAGACATGAGTGGGGGCCTGCTAGCAGGTGCCCTGCACTGCTTGGGGGTGGGGGTGATGGGGGACATGAGTGGGGCATGAGTGGGGGCCTGCTGGCAGGTGCCCTGCACTTCTGGGGGGTGGGGGTGCTGGGGGACATGAGTGGGGGCCTGCCGGCAGATGCCCTGCACTTCTGGGTGGTGGGGGTGCTGGGGGACATGAGTGGGGGCCTGCTGGCAGGTGCCCCTGACTGCTGGGGGGTGGAGGTTCTGAGGGACATGAGTGTGGACCTGCTGGCAGGTGCCCCTGACTGCTGGGGGGTGGGGGTTCTGGGGGACATGAGTGGGGGCCTGCTGGCAGGTGCCCTGCACTGCTGGAGGGTGGGGGTGCTGGGAGACATGAGTGGGGGCCTGCTGGCAGGTGCCCTGCACTGCTGGGGGGTGGGGTGCTGGGGGACATGAGTGGGGGCCTGCTGGCAGGTGCCCCTGACTGCTGGGGGATGGGGGTGCTGGGGAACATGAGTGGGGGCCTGCTGGCAGGTGCCCTGCACTGCTGGGGGGTGGGGGTGCAAGGGGACATGAGTGGGACATGAGTGGGGGCCTGCTGGCAGGTGCCCTGCACTGCTGGGGGTTGGGGGTGCAAGGGGACATGTGTGGGACATGAGTGGGGGCCTGCTGGCAGGTGCCCCTGACTGCTGGGGGGTGGGGGTGCTGGGGGACATGAGTGGGGGCCTGCTGGCAGGTACCCTGCACTGCTGGGGGGTGGGGGTGCAAGGGGACATGAGTGGGACATGAGTGGGGGCCTGCTGGCAGGTGTCCTGCACTGCTGGGGGGTCGGGGTGCTGGGGGACATGTGTGGGACATGAGTGTGGGCCTGCTGGCAGGTGCCCTGCACTGCTGGGGGGTGGGGTGCTGGGAGACATGAGTGGGGGCCTGCTAGCAGGTGCCCTGCACTGCTTGGGGGTGGGGGTGCTGGGGGACATGAGTGGGACATGAGTGGGGGGGCCTGCTGGCAGGTGCCCTGCACTGCTGGGGGGTGGGGATGCTGGGGGACATGAGTGGGGGCCTGCTGGCAGGTGCCCTGCTCTTCTGGGGGGTGTGGGTGTGGGGGACGTGAGTGGGGGCCTGCTGGCAGGTGCCCCTGACTGCTGGGGGGTGGGGGTTCTGGGGGACATGAGTGTGGGCCTGCTGGCAGGTGCCCCTGACTGCTGGGGGGTGGGGGTTCTGGGGGACATGAGTGGGGGCCTGCTGGCAGGTGTCTTGCACTGCTGGGGGGTGGGGGTGTAGGGGGACATAAGTGGGGGCCTGCCGGCAGGTGCCCTGCTCTTTTGGGGGTGTGGGTGCTGGGGGACGTGAGTGGGGGCCTGCTGGCAGGTGCCCCTGAATGCTGGGGGGTGGGGGTTCTGGGGGACATGAGTGTTGGCCTGCTGGCAGGTGCCCCTGACTGCTGGGGGGTGGGGGTTCTGGGGGACATGAGTGGGGGCCTGCTGGCAGGTGCCTTGCACTGCTTGGGGGGTGGGGGTGTAGGGGGACATGAGTGGGGGCCTGCTGGCAGATACCCTGTACTGCTGGGGGGTGCGCGTGCTGGGGGACATGTGTGGGACATGAGTGGGGGCCTGCTGGCAGGTGCCCTGCACTGCTGAGGGGTGGGGGTGCTAGGGTACATTAGTGGGGGCCTGCTGGCAGGTGTCCTGCATGCTGGGGGGTGGGGGTGCTGGGGGACATGAATGGGGGCCTGCTGGCAGGTGCCCTGCACTGCTGGGGGGTGGGGGTGCCAGGGGACATGAATGGGACATGAGTGGGGGCCTGCTGGCAGGTGCCCTGCACTGCTGCTGAGTTGGGGTGCTGGGGGACATGTTTGGGACATGAGTGGGGGCCTGCTGGCAGATGCCCTGTACTGCTGGGGGGTGAGGGTGCTGGGGGACATGTGTGGGACATGAGTGGGGGCCTGCTGGCAGGTGCCCTGCACTGCTGGGGGGTGGGGTTGCTGGGGGACATAAGTGGGGGCCTGCTGGCAGGTGCCCCTGACTGCTGGGGGGTGGGGGTTCTGGGGGACATGAGTGGTGGCCTGCTGGCAGGTGCCCTGCACTGCTGGAGGGTGGGGGTGCTGGGAGACATGAGTGGGGGCCTGCTGGCAGTTGCCCTGCACGGCTGGGGGGCGGGGGTGCTGGGGGACATGAGTGGGGGCCTTCTGGCAGGTGCCCTGCACTGCTGGGGGTTGGGGGTGCAAGGGTACATGAGTGGGACATGAGTGGGGGCCTGCTGGCAGGTGCCCTGCACTGCTGGGGGGTGAATGCTGGGGTACATGTGTGGGACATGAGTGGGGGCCTGCTGGCAGGTGCCCTGCACTGCTGGGGGGTGGGGGTGCAAGGGGACATGAGTGGGACATGAGTGGGGCCTGCTGGCAGGTGCCCTGCACTTCTGGGGGGTGGGAGTGCAAGGGGACATGATTGGGACATGAGTGGGGGCCTGCTGGCAGGTGCCTTGCACTGCTGGGGGGTGGGGGTGTAGGGGGACATGAGTGGGGGCCTGCTGGCAGATGCCCTGCACTGCTGGGGGGTGCGGGTGCTGGGGGACATGTGTGGGACATGAATGGGGGCCTGCTGGCAGGTGTCCTGCACTGCTGGGGGGTGGGGGTGCTGGGGGACATGAGTGGG
Source organism: Ambystoma mexicanum (assembly GCF_040938575.1). Taxonomy (NCBI): domain Eukaryota; kingdom Metazoa; phylum Chordata; class Amphibia; order Caudata; family Ambystomatidae; genus Ambystoma; species Ambystoma mexicanum. Next base: position 381,933,387 of record NC_090930.1, on the reverse strand, counting down.
GGCCTGCTGGCAGGTGCCCTGCACTGCTGGGGGGTGGGGGCACAAGGGTACATGAGTGGGACATGTGTGGGGGCCTGCTGGCAGGTGCCCTGCACTGCTGGATGGTGGGGGTGCTGGGAGACATGAGTGGGGACCTGCTGGCAGTTGCACTGCACGACTGGGGGGCGGGGGTGCTGGGGGACATGAGTGGGGGCCTTCTGGCAGGTGCCCTGCACTGCTGGGGGGTGGGGTGCTAGGGTACATGAGTGGGACATGAGTGTGGGCCTGCTGGCAGGTGCCCTGCACTGCTGGGGGGTGCTGGGAGACATGAGTGGGGGCCTGCTAGCAGGTGCCCTGCACTGCTTGGGGGTGGGGGTGATGGGGACATGAGTGGGACATGAGTGGAGGCCTGCTGGCAGGTGCCCCTGACTGCTGGGGGGTGGGGGTGCTGGGGGACATCAGTGGGGGCCTGCTGGCAGGTTCCGCTGACTGACTGCTGGGAGTTGGGGGTGCTGAGGGACATGAGTGCGGGCCTGCTGGCAGGTACCCTGCACTGCTGGGGGGTGGGGGTGCAAGGAGACATGAGTGGGACCTGAGTGGGGGCCTGCTGGCAGGTGCCCTGCACTGCTGGGGGGTCGGGGTGCTGGGGGACATGTGTGGGACATGAGTGTGGGCCTGCTGGCAGGTGCCCTGCACTGCTGGGGGGTGGGGGTGCTGGGAGACATGAGTGGGGGTCTGCTGACGGGTGCCCTGCACTGCTGGGGGGTGGGGGTGGTAGGGGACATGAGTGTGGGCCTGCTGGCAGGTGCCCCTGACTGCTGGGGGGTGAGGGTGCTGGGGGACATGAGTGGGGACTGCTGGCAGGTGCCCTGCACTGCTGGAGGGTGGGGGTGCTGGGAGACATGAGTGGGGGCCTGCTGGCAGGTGCCCTGCACTGCTGGGGGATGGGGGTGCTGGGGGACTTGAGTGGGGGCCTGCTGGCAGGTTCCCCTGACTGCTGGGGGGTGGGGGTGCTGAGGGATATGAGTGTGACATGAGTGTGGGCCTGCTGGCAGGTGCCCTGCGCTGCTGGGGGGTGGGGATGCTGGGGGACATGAGTGGGGGCATGCTGGCAGGTGTCCCTGACTGCTGGGGGGTGGGGGTGCAAGGGGACATGAGTGGGACATGAGCGGGGGCCTGCTGGCAGGTGCCTTGCACTGCTGGAGGGGTGGGGGTGCTGGGGGACATGTGTGGGACATGAGTGGGGGCCTGCTGGCATGTGCCCTGCACTGCTGGGGGGTGGGGGTGCTGGGGGACATGAGTGGGGGCCTGCTGGCAGGTGCACTGCACTGATGGGGGTGGGGGTGCAAGGGGACATGAGTGGGACATGAGTGGGGGCCTGCTGGCAGGTGCCCTGCACTGCCGGGGGGTGGGAGTGCAAGGGGACATGAGTGGGGCATGAGCAGGGGCCTGCTGGCAGGTGCCCTGCACTGCTGTGGGGTTGGGGTGCAAGGGGACATGAGTGGGAAATGAGTGGGGCCCTGCTGACACGTGCCCCTGACTGCTGGGGGGTGGGGGTGCTGGGGGACATGTGTGGGACATGAGTGGGGGCCTGCTGTCAGGTGCCCTTCACTGCTGGGGGGTGGGGGTGCAAGGGGACATGATAGGGACATGAGTGGGGGCCTGCTGGCAGGTGCCCTGCACTGCTGTGGGGGGGTGCTGGGGGACATGAGTGGGGGCCTGCTGGCAGGTGCCCTGCACTGCTGGGGGGTGGGGGTGCTGGGGGACATGAGTGGGGGCCTGCTGGCAGGTACCCTGCACTGCTGGAGGGTGGGGGTGCAAGGGGACATGAGTGGGACCTGAGTGGTGGCCTGCTGGCAGGTGCCCTGCACTGCTGGGGGGTCGGGTGCTGGGGGACATGTGTGGGACCTGAGTGTGGGCCTGCTGGCAGGTGCCCTGCACTGCTGGGGGGTGGGAGTGCTGGGAGACATGAGTGGGGGCCTGCTAGCAGATGCCCTGCACTGCTTGGGGGTGGGGGTGCTGGGGGACATGAGTGGGACATGAGTGGGGGCCTGCTGGCAGGTGCCCTGCACTTCTGGGGGGTGGGGGTGCTGGGGGACATGAGTGGGGGCCTCCCGGCAGGTGCCCTGCACTTCTGGGGGTGGGGGTGCTGGGGGACATGAGTGGGGGCCTGCTGGCAGGTGCCCCTGACTGCTGGGGGGTGGAGGTTCTGGGGGACATGAGTGGGAGCCTGCTGGCAGGTGCCCTGCACTGCTGGAGGGTGGGGGTGCTGGGAGACATGAGTGGGGGCCTGCTGGCAGGTGCCCTGGACTGCTGGGGGGTGGGGGTGCTGGGGGACATGAGTGGGGGCCTGCTGGCAGGTGCCCCTGACTGATGGGGGATGGGGGTGCTGGGGGACCTGAGTGAGGCCTGCTGGCAGGTTCCCCTGACTGCTGGGGATGGGGGTGCTGAGGGACATGAGTGGGACATGAGTGTGGGCCTGCTGGCAGGTGCCCTGCGCTGCTGGGGGGTGGGTGTGCTGGGGGACATGAGTGGGGGCCTGCTGGCAGGTGCCCTGCACTGCTGGGGGTAGGGGTGCTGGGGGACATGAGTGGGGGCCAGCTGGCAGGTGCCCTGCACTTCTGTGGGGTGGGAGTGCAAGGGGACATGAGTGGGACATGAGTGGGGGCCTGCTGGCAGGTGCCTTGCATTGCTGGGGGGTGGGGGTGCTGGGGGACATGAGTGGGGGCCTGCTGGCAGGTGCCCTGCACTGCTGGGGGGGGTGGGGGTGCTGGGGGACATCAGTGGGGGCCTGCTGGCAGGTGCCCTGCACTTCTGGGGGGTGGGAGTGCAAGGGGACATGAGTGGGACATGTGTGGGGGCCTGCTGGCACGTGCCTTGCACTGCTGGGGTGTGGGAGTGTAGGGGGACATGAGTGGGGGCCTGCTGGCAGATGCCCTGCACTGCTGGGGGATACGGGTGTTGGGGGACATGTGTGGGACATGAGTGGGGGCCTGCTGGCAGGTGCCCTGCACTGCTGGGGGGTGGTTGTGCTGGGGGACATGAGTGGGGGCCTGCTGGCAGGTGCCCTGCCTGCTGGGGGGTGGGGGTGCTGGGGACATGAGTGGGGGCCTGCTGGCAGGTGCCCTGCACTGCTGGGGGGTGGGGGTGCAAGGGTACATGAATGGGACATTAGTGGGGGCCTGCTGGCAGGTGCCCTGCACTGCTGCTGTGTTGGGGTGCTGGGGGACATGTGTGGGACATGAGTGGGGGCCTGCTGGCAGGTGCCCTGCACTGCTGGGGGTGGGGGTGCTGGGGGACATGAGTGGGGGCCTGCTGGCAGGTGCCCCTGACTGCTGGGGGGTGGGGGTTCTGGGGGACTTGAGTGGTGGCCTGCTGGCAGGTGCCCTGCACTGCTGGAGGGTGGGGGTGCTGGGAGACATGAGTGGGGGCCTGCTGGCAGTTGCCCTGCACGTCTGGGGGGTGGGGGTGCTGGGGGACATGAGTGGGGGCCTTCTGGCAGGTACCCTGCACTGCTGGGGGGTGGGGGTGCAAGGGTACATGAGTGGGACATAAGTGGGGGCCTGCTGGAAGGTGCCCTGCACTGCTGGGGGGTGGGTGCTGGGGGACATGTGTGGTACATGAGTGGGGGCCTACTGGCAGGTGCCCTGCACTGCTGGGGGGTGGGGGTGCAAGTTGACATGAGTGGGACATGAGTGGGGAACTGCTGGCAGGTGCCCTGCACTTCTGGGGGGTGGGAGTGCAAGGGGACATGAGTGGGACATGAGTGGGGGCCTGCTGGCAGGTGTCTTGCACTGCTGGGGGGTGGGGGTGTAGGTGGACATGAGTGGGGGCCTGCTGGCAGATGCCCTGCACTGCTGGGGGTGGGGGTGCTGGGGGACATGAGTGGGGGCCTGCTGGCAGGTGCCCTGCACTGCTGGGGGGTAGGGGTGCAAGGGTACATGAGTGGGACATGAGTGAGGGCCTGCTGGCAGGTGCCCTGCACTGCTGGAGGGTGGGGGTGCTGGGAGACATGAGTGGGCGCCTGCTGGAAGTTTCCCTGCACGGCTGGGGGGCAGGGGTGCTGGGGGACATGAGTGGGGGCCTTCTGGCAGGTGCCCTGCACTGCTGCGGGGTGGGGGTGCTAGGGTACATGAGTGGGACATGAGTTTGGGCCTGCTGGCAGGTGCCCTGCACTGCTGGGGTGTGGGGGTGCTGGGAGACATGAGTGGGGGCCTGCTAGTAGGTGCCCTGCACTGCTTGGGGGTGGGGGTGCTGGGGAACATGAGTGGGACAAGAGTAGGGGCCTACTGGCAGGTGCCCTGCACTTCTGGGGGGGTGGGGGTGCTGGGGGACATGAGTGGGGGCCTGCTGTCAGTTGCCCTGCACGGCTGGGGGGCAGGGGTGCTGGGGGACATGAGTGGGGGCCTCCCGGCAGGTGCCCTGCACTTCTGGGGGTGGGGGTGCTGGGGGACATGAGTGGGGGCCTGCTGGCAGGTGCCCCTGACTGCTGGGGGGTGGAGGTTCTGGGGGACATGAGTGGGGGCCTGCTGGCAGGTGCCCTGCACTGCTGGAGGGTGGGGGTGCTGGGAGACATGAGTGGGGGCCTGCTGGCAGGTGCCCTGCACTGCTGGGGGGTGGGGGTGCTGGGGGACATGAGTGGGGGCCTGCTGGCAGGTGCCCCTGACTGCTGGGGGATGGGGGTGCTGGGGGACCTGAGTGAGGCCTGCTGGCAGGTTCCCCTGACTGCTGGGGATGGGGGTGCTGAGGAACATGAGTGGGACATGAGTGTGGGCCTGCTGGCAGGTGCCCTGCGCTGCTGGGGGGTGGGTGTGCTGGGGGACATGAGTGGGGGCCTGCTGGCAGGTGCCCTGCACTGCTGGGGGGGGTGGGGGTGCTCGGGGACATGAGTGGGGGCCTGCTGGCAGGTGCCCTGCACTTCTGGGGGGTGGGAGTGCAAGGGGACATGAGTGGGACATGTGTGGGGGCCTGCTGGCACGTGCCTTGCACTGCTGGGGTGTGGGAGTGTAGGGGGACATGAGTGGGGGCCTGCTGGCAGATGCCCTGCACTGCTGGGGGATGCGGGTGTTGGGGGACATGTGTGGGACATGAGTGGGGGCCTGCTGGCAGGTGCCCTGCACTGCTGGGGGGTGGGTGTGCTGGGGGACATGAGTGGGGGCCTGCTGGCAGGTGCCCTGCCTGCTGGGGGGTGGGGGTGTTGGGGACATGAGTGGGGGCCTGCTGGCAGGTGCCCTGCACTGCTGGGGGGTGGGGGTGCAAGGGTACATGAATGGGACATTAGTGGGGGCCTGCTGGCAGGTGCCCTGCACTGCTGCTGTGTTGGGGTGCTGGGGGACATGTGTGGGACATGAGTGGGGGCCTGCTGGCAGGTGCCCTGCACTGCTGGGGGTGGGGGTTCTGGGGGACATGAGTGGGGCCTGTTGGCAGGTGCCCCTGACTGCTGGGGGGTGGGGGTTCTGGGGGACATGAGTGGTGGCCTGCTGGCAGGTGCCCTGCACTGCTGGAGGGTGGGGGTGCTGGGAGACATGAGTGGGGGCCTGCTGGCAGTTGCCCTGCACGGCTGGGGGGCGGGGGTGCTGGGGGACATGAGTGGGGGCCTTCTGGCAGGTGCCCTGCACTGCTGGGGGGTGGGGGTGCAAGGGTACATGAGTGGGACATAAGTGGGGGCCTGCTGGAAGGTGCCCTGCACTGCTGGGGGGTGGGTGCTGGGGGACATGTGTGGTACATGAGTGGGGGCCTACTGGCAGGTGCTCTGCACTGCTGGGGGGTGGGGGTGCAAGGGGACATGAGTGGGACATGAGTGGGGATCTGCTGGCAGGTGCCCTGCACTTCTGGGGGGTGGGAGTGCAAGGGGACATGAGTGGGACATGAGTGGGGGCCTGCTGGCAGGTGTCTTGCACTGCTGGGGGGTGGGGGTGTAGGGGGACATGAGTGGGGGCCTGCTGGCAGATGCCCTGCACTGCTGGGGGGTGGGGGTGCTGGGGGACATGAGTGGGGGCCTGCTGGCAGGTGCCCTGCACTGCTGGGGGGTAGGGGTGCAAGGGTACATGAGTGGGACATGAGTGAGGGCCTGCTGGCAGGTGCCCTGCACTGCTGGAGGGTGGGGGTGCTGGGAGACATGAGTGGGCGCCTGCTGGCAGTTTCCCTGCACGGCTGGGGGGCAGGGGTGCTGGGGGACATGAGTGGGGGCCTTCTGGCAGGTGCCCTGCACTGCTGGGGGGTGGGGGTGCTAGGGTACATGAGTGGGACATGAGTTTGGGCCTGCTGGCAGGTGCCCTGCACTGCTGGGGTGTGGGGGTGCTGGGAGACATGAGTGAGGGCCTGCTAGTAGGTGCCCTGCACTGCTTGGGGGTGGGGGTGCTGGGGAACATGAGTGGGACATGAGTGGGGGCCTACTGGCAGGTGCCCTGCACTTCTGGGGGGTGGGGGTGCTGGGGGACATGAGTGGGGGCCTGCTGGCAGTTGCCCTGCACGGCTGGGGGGCAGGGGTGCTGGGGGACATGAGTGGGGGCCTTCTGGCAGGTGCCCTGCACTGCTGGGGGATGGGGGTGCAAGGGTACATGAGTGGGACATGAGTGGGGGCCTGCTGGCAGGTGCCCCTGACTGCTGGGGGGTGGGGGTTCTGACGGACATGAGTGGTGGCCTGCTGGCAGGTGCCCTGCACGGCTGGGGGGCGGGGGTGCTGGGGGATATGAGTGGGGGCCTTCTGGCAGGTGCCCTGCACTGCTGGGGGGTGGGGGTGCAAGGATACATGAGTGGGACATAAGTGGGGGCCTGCTGGCAGGTGCCCTGCACTGCTGGGGGGTGGGTGCTGGGGGACATGTGTGGGACATGAGTGGGGACCTACTGGCAGGTGCCCTGCACTGCTGGGGGGTGGGGGTGCAAGGGGACAGGAGTGGGACATGAGAGGGGAACTGCTGGCAGGTGCCCTGCACTTCTGGGGGGTGGGAGTGCAAGGGGACATGAGTGGGACATGAGTGGGGGCCTGCTGGCAGGTGCCCCTGACTGCTGGGGGGTGGGTGTTCTGGGGGACATGAGTGGGGGCCTGCTGGCAGGTGCCCTGCACTGCTGGAGGGTGGGGGTGCTGGGAGACATGAGTGGGGGCCTGCTGGCAGGTGCCCTGCACTGCTGGGAGGTGGGGGTGCCGGGGGACATGAGTGGGGGTCTGCTGGCAGGTGCCCCTGACTGCTGGGGGATGGGGGTGCTGGGGGACATGAGTGGGGGCCTGCTGGCAGGTTCCCCTGCCTGCTGGGGGGTGGGGGTGCTGAGGGACATGAGTGGGGTCCTGCTGGCAGGTGTCCCTGACTGCTGGGGGAGGGGGTGCAAGGGGACATGAGTGGGACATGAGTGTGGGCCTGCTGGCAGGTGCCCTGCGCTGCTGGGGGTGGGGGTGCTGGGGGACATGAGTGGGGTCCTGCTGGCAGGTGTCCCTGACTGCTGGGGGAGGGGGTGCAAGGGGACATGAGTGGGACATGAGTGGGGGCCTGCTGGCAGGTGCCTTGCAATGCTGGGCGGGTGGAGGTGCTGGGGGACATGTGGGTGACATGAGTGGGGGCCTGCTGGCATGTGCCCTGCACTGCTGGGGGGTGGGGGTGCTGGGGGACATGAGTGGGGGCCTGCTGGCAGGTGTCCTGCACTGCTGGGGGGTGGGGGTGCAAGGGGACATGAGTGGGGGCCTGCTGGCAGGTGCCCTGCACTGCTGGGGGGTGGGGGTGCAAGGGGACATGAGTGGACATGAGTGGGGGCCTGCTGGCAGGTGCCCTGCACTGCTGTGGAGTGGGGGTGCAAGGGGACATGAGTGGGACATGAGTGGGTTCCTGCTGGCAGGTGCCCCTGACTGCTGGGGGGTGGGGGTGCTGGGGTACATGTGTGGGACATGAGTGGGGGCCTGCTGTCAGGTGACCTTCACTGCTGGGTGGTGGGTGTGCTGGGGGACATGAGTGGGGGCCTGCTGGCAGGTGCCCTGCACTGCTGGGGGGTGGGGGTGCAAGGGGACATGAGTGGGACATGAGTGGGGGCCTGCTGGCAGGTGCCCTGCACTTCTGGGGGGTGGGAGTGCAAGGGGACATGATTGGGACATGAGTGGGGGCCTGCTGGCAGGTGCCTTGCACTGCTGGGGGGTGGGGGTGTAGGGGGACATGAGTGGGGGCCTGCTGGCAGATGCCCTGCACTGCTGGGGGGTGCGGGTGCTGGGGGACATGTGTGGGACATGAGTGGGGGCCTGCTGGCAGGTGCCCTGCACTTCTGGGGGCGGGGGTGCTGGGGGACATGAGTGGGGGCCTGCTGGCAGGTGCCCTGCACTGCTGGGGGGTGGGTGTGCTGGGGACATGAGTGGGGGACTGCTGGCAGATGCCCTGCACTGCTGGGGGGTGGGCGTGCAAGGGGACATGAATGGGACATGAGTGGGGGCCTGCTGGCAGGTGCCCTGAACTGCTGCTGGGTTGGGGTGCTGGTGGACATGTGTGGGACATGAGTGGGGGCCTGCTGGCAGGGGCCCTGTACTGCTGGGGGGTGGGGGCGCTGGGGGACATGAGTGGGGGCCTTCTGGCAGGTGCCCCTGACTGCTGGGGGGTGGGGGTCTGGGGGACATGAGTGGGGGCCTGCTGGCAGGTGCCCTGCACTGCTGGAGGGTGGGGGTGCTGGGAGACAGGAGTGGGGGCCTGCTGGCAGTTGCCCTGCACGGCTGGGGGGCGGGGGTGCTGGGGGACATGAGTGGGGGCCTTCTGGCAGGTGACCTGCACTGCTGGGGGGTGGGGGTGCAAGGGTACATGAGTGGGACATGAGTGGGGGCCTGCTGGCAGGTGCCCTGCACTGCTGGGGGGTGGGTGCTGGGGGACATGTGTGGGACATGAGTGGGGGCCTGCTGGCAGGTGCCCTGCACTGCTGGGGGGGTAGGGGTGCTGGGGGACATGAGTGGGGTCCTGCTGGCAGGTGCCCTGCACTGCTGGGGGGTGGAGGTGCTGGGGGGCATGTGTGGGACATGAGTGGGGGCCTGCTGGCAGGTGCCCCTGACTGCTGGGGGGTGTGGGTGCTGGGGGACATGAGTGGGGGCCTGCTGGCAGGTACCCTACACTGCCGGGGGGTGGGGGTACAAGGGGGCATGAGTGGGACATGAGTGGGAGCCTGCTGGCAGGTGCCCTGCACTGCTGGGGGGTCGGGTGCTGGGGGACATGTGTGGGACATGAGTGTGGGCCTGCTGGCAGGTGCCCTGCACTGCTGGCGGGTGGGGGAGCTGGGAGACATGAGTGGGACATGAGTGGGGGCCTGCTGGCAGATGCCCTGCACTGCTGGGGGGTGCGGGATCTGGGGGACATGTGTGGGACATGAGTGGGGGCCTGCTGGCAGGTGCCCTGCACTTCTGGGGGTGGGGGTGCTGGGGGACATGAGTGGGGGCCTGCTGGCAGGTGCCCTGCACTGCTGGGGGGTGGGTGTGCTGGGGACATGAGTGGGGGACTGCTGGCAGATGCCCTGCACTGCTGGGGGGTGGGCGTGCAAGGGGACATGAATGGGACATGAGTGGGGGCCTGCTGGCAGGTGCCCTGCACTGCTGCTGGGTTGGGGTGCTGGGGACATGTGTGGGACATGAGTGGGGGCCTGCTGGCAGGGGCCCTATACTGCTGGGGGGGGCGCTGGGGGACATGAGTGGGGGCCTGCTGGCAGGTGCCCCTGACTGCTGGGGGGTGGGGGTCTGGGGGACATGAGTGGTGGCCTGCTGGCAGGTGTCCTGCACTGCTGGAGGGTGGGGGTGCTGGGAGACAGGAGTGGGGACCTGCTGGCAGTTGCCCTGCACGGCTGGGGGGCGGGGGTGCTGGGGGACATGAGTGGGGGCCTTCTGGCAGGTGACCTGCACTGCTGGGGGGTGGGGGTGCAAGGGTACATCAGTGGGACATGAGTGGGGGCCTGCTGGCAGGTGCCCTGCACTGCTGGGGGGTGGGTGCTGGGGGACATGTGTGGGACATGAGTGGGGGCCTGCTGGCAGGTGCCCTGCACTGCTGGGGGGTAGGGGTGCTGGGGGACATGAGTGGGGTCCTGCTGGCAGGTGCCCTGCACTGCTGGGGGGTGGAGGTGCTGGGGGGCATGTGTGGGACATCAGTGGGGGCCTGCTGGCAGGTGCCCCTGACTGCTGGGGGGTGGGGGTGCTGGGGGACATGAGTGGGGGCCTGCTGGCAGGTGCCCTGCACTGCTTGGGGGTGGGGGTGCTGGGGGACATGAGTGGGGGCCTTCTGGCAGGTACCCTACACTGCCGGGGGGTGGGGGTACAAGGGGGCATGAGTGGGACATGAGTGGGAGCCTGATGGCAGGTGCCCTGCACTGCTGGGGGGTCGGGTGCTGGGGGACATGTGTGGGACATGAGTGTGGGCCTGCTGGCAGGTGCCCTGCACTGCTGGGGGGTGGGGGAGCTGGGAGACATGAGTGGGACATGAGTGGGGGCCTGCTGGCAGGTGCCCTGCACTGCTGGGGGGGGTAGGGGTGCTGGGAGACATAAGTGTGGGCCTGCTGGCAGGTGCCCTGCACTGCTGGGGGGTGGGGGAGCTGGGAGACATGAGTGGGGCCTGCTGGCAGGTGCCCTGCACTTCTGGGAGGTGGGGGTGCTGGGGGACATGAGTGGGGGCCTGCTGGCAGGTGCCCCTGACTGCTGGGGGGTGGGGGTTCTTGGGGACATGAGTGTGGGCCTGCTGGCAGGTGCTCCTGACTGCTGGGGGGTGGGGGTTCTGGGGGACATGAGTGGGGGCCTGCTGGCATGTGCCCTGCACTGCTGGAGGGTGGGAGTGCTGGGAGACATGAGTGGGGGCCTGCTGGCAGGTTCCCCTGACTGACTTCTGGGGGGTGGGGGTGCTGGGGGACATGAGTGGGGACCTGCTGGCAGGTGCCCTGCGCTGCTGGGCGGTGGGGTTGCTGGTGGACATGAGTGGTGGCCTGCTGGCAGGTACCCTGCACTGCCGTGGGGTCGGGGTGCAAGGGGACATGAGTGGGACCTGAGTGGGGGCCTGCTGGCAGGTGCCCTGCACTGCTGGGGGTTGGGGGTGCTGGGAGACATGAGTGGGGGCCTGCTGGCAGGTGCCCTGCACTGCTGGGGGGTGGGGGTGCAGGGAGACATGAGTGGGGGCCTGCTGGCATGTGCCCTGCACTGCTGGGGGGTGGGGGTGCAAGGGTACATGAGTGGGACATGAGTGGGGGCCTTCTGGCAGGTGGCTTGCACTGCTGGAGGGGTGGGGGTGCTGGGGGACATGTGTGGGACATGAGTGGGGGCCTGCTGGCATGTGCCCTGCACTGCTGGGGGGTGGGGGTGCTGGGGGACATGAGTGGGGGCCTGCTGGCAGGTGCCCTGCACTGCTGGGGGGTAGGGGTGCAAGGGGACATGAGTGGGACATGAGTGGGGGCCTGCTGGCAGGTGCCCTGCACTGCTGTGGGGTGGGGGTGCAAGGGGACATGAGGTGGGCATGAGTGGGGGCCTGCTGGCAGGTGCCCTGCACTGCTGTGGGGTGGGGGTGCAAGGGGACATGAGTGGGGGCCTGCTGGCACATGCCATTCACTGCTGGGTGGTGGGGTTGCTGGGAGACATGAGCGGGGGCCTGCTGGCAAGTGCCCTGCACTGCTGGGGGGGTGGGGGTGCTGGGGGACATGAGTGGGGGCCTGCTGGCAGGTGCCCTGCACTGCTGGGGGGTGGAGGTGCTGGGCGACATGTGTGGGACATGAGTGGGGGCCTGCTGTCAGGTGCCCCTGACTGCTTGGGGGTGGGGTGCTGGGGGACATGAGTGGGGGCCTGCTGGCAGGTGCCCTGCACTGCTGGGGGGTGGGGGTGCTGGGAACATGAGTGGGGGCCTGCTGGCAGGTACCCTGCACTGCTGGGGGGTGGGGGTGCAAGGGGACATGAGTGGGACCTGAGTGGTGGCCTGCTGGCAGGTGCCCTGCACCTCTGGGGGTCGGGGTGCTGGGGGACATGTGTGGGACATGTGTGTGGGCCTGCTGGCAGGTGCCCTGCACTGCTGGGGGGTGGGGTGCTGGGAGACATGAGTGGGGGCCTGCTAGCAGGTGCCCTGCACTGCTTGGGGGTGGGGGTGCTGGGGGACATGAGTGGGACATGAGTGGGGACTGCTGGCAGGTGCCCTGTACTTCTGGGGTGTGGGGGTGCTGGGGGACATGAGTGGGGGCCTGCCGGAAGGTGCCCCTGACTGCTGGGGGGTGGGGGTTCTGGGGGACATGAGTGGGAGCCTCCTGGCAGGTGCCCTGCACTGCTGGAGGGTGGGGGTGCTGGGAGACATGAGTGAGGGCCTGCTGGCAGGTGCCCTGCACTGCTGGGGGGTGGGGGTGCTGGGGGACATGAGTGGGGGCCTGCTGGCAGGTGCCCCTGACTGCTGGGGGATGGGGGAGCTGGGGGACATGAGTGGGGGCCTGCTGGCAGGTTCCCCTGACTGCTGGGGGGTGGGGGTGCTGGGGGACATGAGTGGGACATGAGTGTGGGCCTGCTGGCAGGTGCCCTGCGCTGCTGGGGGGTGGGGGTGCTGGGGGACATGAATGGGGGCCTGCTGGCAGGTGTCCCTGACTGCTGGGGGGTGGGGGTTCTGGGGGACATGAGTGGTGGCCTGCTGGCAGGTGCCCTGCTCTGCTGGAGGGTGGGGGTGCTGGGAGACATGAGTGGGGGCCTGCTGGCAGTTGCCCTGCACGGCTGGGTGGCGGGGGTGCTGGGGGACATGAGTGGGGGCCTTCTGGCAGGTGCCCTGCACTGCTGTGGGGTGGGGGTGCAAGGGTACATGAGTGGGACATGAGTGGGGGCCTGCTGGCAGGGGCCCTGCACTGCTGGGGGGTGGAGCTGCTGGTGGACATGTGTGGGACATGAGTGGGGGCCTGCAGGCAGGTGCCCTTGACTGCTGGGGGGTGGGGGTGCTGGGAGACATGAGTGGGGGCCTGCTGGCAGGTGCCCTGCACTGCTTGGGGGTTGGGGTGCTGGGGGACATGAGTGGGGGCCTTCTGGCAGGTGCCCTGCACTGCCGGGGGGTGGGGGTGCAAGGGGACATTAGTGGGACATGAGTGGGGGCCTGCTGGCAGGTGCCCTGCACTGCTGGGGGGTGGGGGAGCTGGGAGACATGAGTGGGGGCCTGCAAGCAGGTGCCCTGCACTGCTTGGGGGTGGGGGTGCTGGGGGACATGAGTGGGACATGAGTGGGGGCCTGCTGGCAGGTGCCCTGCACTGCTGGGGGGTGGGGGTGCTGGGGGACATGAGTGGGGGCCTGCCGGCAGGTGCCCTGCACTGCTTGGGGGTGGGGGTGCTGAGGGACATGAGTGGGACATGAGTGGGGGCCTGCTGGCAGGTGACCTGCACTGCTGGGGGGTGGGGGTGCTGGGGGACATGAGTGGGGGCCTGCCGGCAGGTGCCCTGCTCTTCTGGGGGGTGGGGGTGCTGGGGGACATGAGTGGGACATGAGTGGGGGCCTGCTGGCAGGTGCCCTGCACTGCTGGGGGGTGGGGGTGCTGGGGGACATGAGTGGGGGCCTGCCGGCAGGTGCCCTGCGCTGCTGGGGGGTGGGTGTGCTGGGGGACATGAGTGGGGGCCTGCTGGCAGGTGCCCTGCCTGCTGGGGGGTGGGGGTGCTGGGGACATGAGTGGGGGCCTGCTGGCAGGTGCCCTGCACTGCTGGGGGGGGTGCAAGGGTACATGAATGGGACATTAGTGGGGGCCTGCTGGCAAGTGCCCTGCACTGCTGCTGTGTTGGGGTGCTGGGGGACATGTGTGGGACATGAGTGGGGGCCTGCTGGCAGGTGCCCTGCACTGCTGGGGGTGGGGGTGCTGGGGGACATGAGTGGGGCCTGCTGGCAGGTGCCCCTGACTGCTGGGGGGTGGGGGTTCTGGGGGACATGAGTGGTGGCCTGCTGGCAGGTGCCCTGCACTGCTGGAGGGTGGGGGTGCTGGGAGACATGAGTGGGGGCCTGCTGGCAGTTGCCCTGCACGGCTGGGGGGCGGGGGTGCTGGGGGACATGAGTGGGGGCCTTCTGGCAGGTGCCCTGCACTGCTGGGGGGTGGGGGTGCAAGGGTACATGAGTGGGACATAAGTGGGGGCCTGCTGGAAGGTGCCCTGCACTGCTGGGGGGTGGGTGCTGGGGGACATGTGTGGTACATGAGTGGGGGCCTACTGGCAGGTGCCCTGCACTGCTGGGGGGTGGGGGTGCAAGGGGACATGAGTGGGACATGAGTGGGGAACTGCTGGCAGGTGCCCTGCACTTCTGGGGGGTGGGAGTGCAAGGGGACATGAGTGGGGGCCTGCTGGCAGGTGTCTTGCACTGCTGGGGTGTGGGGGTGTAGGGGGACATGAGTGGGGGCCTGCTGGCAGATGCCCTGCACTGCTGGGGGGTGGGGGTGCTGGGGGACATGAGTGGGGGCCTGCTGGCAGGTGCCCTGCACTGCTGGGGGGTAGGGGTGCAAGGGTACATGAGTGGGACATGAGTGAGGGCCTGCTGGCAGGTGCCCTGCACTGCTGGAGGGTGGGGGTGCTGGGAGACATGAGTGGGCGCCTGCTGGCAGTTTCCCTGCACGGCTGGGGGGCAGGGGTGCTGGGGGACATGAGTGGGGGCCTTCTGGCAGGTGCCCTGCACTGCTGGGGGGTGGGGGTGCTAGGGTACATGAGTGGGACATGAGTTTGGGCCTGCTGGCAGGTGCCCTGCACTGCTGGGGTGTGGGGGTGCTGGGAGACATGAGTGGGGGCCTGCTAGTAGGTGCCCTGCACTGCTTGGGGGTGGGGGTGCTGGGGAACATGAGTGGGACATGAGTGGGGGCCTACTGGCAGGTGCCCTGCACTTCTGGGGGGGTGGGGGTGCTGGGGGACATGAGTGGGGGCCTGCTGGCAGTTGCCCTGCACGGCTGGGGGGCAGGGGTGCTGGGGGACATGAGTGGGGGCCTTCTGGCAGGTGCCCTGCACTGCTGGGGGATGGGGGTGCAAGGGTACATGAGTGGGACATGAGTGGGGGCCTGCTGGCAGGTGCCCCTGACTGCTGGGGGGTGGGGGTTCTGACGGACATGAGTGGTGGCCTGCTGGCAGGTGCCCTGCACTGCTGGAGGGTGGGGGTGCTGGGAGACATGAGTGGAGGCCTTCTGGCAGTTGCCCTGCACGGCTGGGGGGCGGGGGTGCTGGGGGACATGAGTGGGGGCCTTCTGGCAGGTGCCCTGCACTGCTGGGGGTGGGGGTGCAAGGGTACATGAGTGGGACATAAGTGGGGGCCTGCTGGCAGGTGCCCTGCACTGCTGGGGGGTGGGTGCTGGGGGACATGTGTGGGACATGCGTGGGGACCTACTGGCAGGTGCCCTGCACTGCTGGGGGGTGGGGGTGCAAGGGGACATGAGTGGGACATGAGAGGGGAACTGCTGGCAGGTGCCCTGCACTGCTGGGGGGTGGGGGTGCTGGGGGACATGAGTGGGGGCCTGCTGGCAGGTGCACTGCACTGATGGGGGTGGGGGTGCAAGGGGACATGAGTGGGACATGAGTGGGGGCCTGCTGGCAGGTGCCTTGCACTGCCGGGGGGTGGGAGTGCAAGGGGACATGAGTGGGGCATGAGCAGGGGCCTGCTGGCAGGTGCCCTGCACTGCTGTGGGGTTGGGGTGCAAGGGGACATGAGTGGGAAATGAGTAGGGCCCTGCTGGCACGTGCCCCTGACTGCTGGGGGGTGGGGGTGCTGGGGGACATGTGTGGGACATGAGTGGGGGCCTGCTGTCAGGTGTCCTTCACTGCTGGGGGGTGGGGGTGCAAGGGGACATGATTGGGACATGAGTGGGGGCCTGCTGGCAGGTGCCCTGCACTGCTGTGGGGGGGGGTGCTGGGGGACATGAGTGGGGGCCTGCTGGCAGGTGCCCTGCACTGCTGGGGGGTGGGGGTGCTGGGGGACATGAGTGGGGGCCTGCTGGCAGGTACCCTGCACTGCTGGAGGGTGGGGGTGCAAGGGGACATGAGTGGGACCTGAGTGGTGGCCTGCTGGCAGGTGCCCTGCACTGCTGGGGGGTCGGGGTGCTGGGGGACATGTGTGGGACATGAGTGTGGGCCTGCTGGCAGGTGCCCTGCACTGCTGGGGGGTGGGAGTGCTGGGAGACATGAGTGGGGGCCTGCTAGCAGGTGCCCTGCTCTGCTTGGGGGTGGGGGTGCTGGGGGACATGAGTGGGACATGAGTGGGGGCCTGCTGGCAGGTGCCCTGCACTTCTGGGGGGTGGGGGTGCTGGGGGACATGAGTGGGGGCCTCCCGGCAGGTGCCCTGCACTTCTGGGGGTGGGGGTGCTGGGGGACATGAGTGGGGGCCTGCTGGCAGGTGCCCCTGACTGCTGGGGGGTGGAGGTTCTGGGGGACATGAGTGGGGGCCTGCTGGCAGGTGCCCTGCACTGCTGGAGGGTGGGGGTGCTGGGAGACATGAGTGGGGGCCTGCTGGCAGGTGCCCTGCACTGCTGGGGGGTGGGGGTGCTGGGGGACATGAGTGGGGGCCTGCTGGCAGGTGCCCCTGACTGCTGGGGGATGGGGGTGCTGGGGGACCTGAGTGAGGCCTGCTGGCAGGTTCCCCTGACTGCTGGGGATGGGGGTGCTGAGGGACATGAGTGGGACATGAGTGTGGGCCTGCTGGCAGGTGCCCTGCGCTGCTGGGGGGTGGGTGTGCTGGGGGACATGAGTGGGGGCCTGCTGGCAGGTGCCCTGCACTGCTGGGGGTAGGGGTGCTGGGGGACATGAGTGGGGGCCAGCTGGCAGGTGCCCTGCACTTCTGTGGGGTGGGAGTGCAAGGGGACATGAGTGGGACATGAGTGGGGGCCTGCTGGCAGGTGCCTTGCATTGCTGGGGGGTGGGGGTGCTGGGGGACATGAGTGGGGGCCTGCTGGCAGGTGCCCTGCACTGCTGGGGGGGTGGGGGTGCTGGGGGACATGAGTGGGGGCCTGCTGGCAGGTGCCCTGCACTTCTGGGGGGTGGGAGTGCAAGGGGACATGAGTGGGACATGTCTGGGGGCCTGCTGGCACGTGCCTTGCACTGCTGGGGTGTGGGAGTGTAGGGGGACATGAGTGGGGGCCTGCTGGCAGATGCCCTGCACTGCTGGGGGATGCGGGTGTTGGGGGACATGTGTGGGACATGAGTGGGGGCCTGCTGGCAGGTGCCCTGCACTGCTGGGGGGTGGGTGTGCTGGGGGACATGAGTGGGGGCCTGCTGGCAGGTGCCCTGCCTGCTGGGGGGTGGGGGTGTTGGGGACATGAGTGGGGGCCTGCTGGCAGGTGCCCTGCACTGCTGGGGGGTGGGGGTGCAAGGGTACATGAATGGGACATTAGTGGGGGCCTGCTGGCAGGTGCCCTGCACTGCTGCTGTGTTGGGGTGCTGGGGGACATGTGTGGGACATGAGTGGGGGCCTTCTGGCAGGTGCCCTGCACTGCTGGGGGTGGGGGTGCTGGGGGACATGAGTGGGGGCCTGCTGGCAGGTTCCCCTGACTGCTGGGGGGTGGGGGTTCTGGGGGACATGAGTGGTGGCCTGCTGGCAGGTGCCCTGCACTGCTGGAGGGTGGGGGTGCTGGGAGACATGAGTGGGGGCCTGCTGGCAGTTGCCCTGCACGGCTGGGGGGCGGGGGTGCTGGGGGACATGAGTGGGGGCCTTCTGGCAGGTGCCCTGCACTGCTGGGGGGTGGGGGTGCAAGGGTACATGAGTGGGACATAAGTGGGGGCCTGCTGGAAGGTGCCCTGCACTGCTGGGGGTGGGTGCTGGGGGACATGTGTGGTACATGAGTGGGGGCCTACTGGCAGGTGCCCTGCACTGCTGGGGGGTGGGGGTGCAAGGGGACATGAGTGGGACATGAGTGGGGAACTGCTGGCAGGTGCCCTGCACTTCTGGGGGGTGGGAGTGCAAGGGGACATGAGTGGGACATGAGTGGGGGCCTGCTGGCAGGTGTCTTGCACTGCTGGGGGGTGGGGGTGTAGGGGGACATGAGTGGGGGCCTGCTGGCAGATGCCCTGCACTGCTGGGGGGTGGGGGTGCTGGGGGACATGAGTGGGGGCCTGCTGGCAGGTGCCCTGCACTGCTGGGTGGTAGGGGTGCAAGGGTACATGAGTGGGACATGAGTGAGGGCCTGCTGGCAGGTGCCCTGCACTGCTGGAGGGTGGGGGTGCTGGGAGACATGAGTGGGCGCCTGCTGGCAGTTTCCCTGCACGGCTGGGGGGCAGGGGTGCTGGGGGACATGTGTGGTACATGAGTGGGGGCCTACTGGCAGGTGCCCTGCACTGCTGGGGGGTGGGGGTGCAAGGGGACATGAGTGGGACATGAGTGGGGAACTGCTGGCAGGTGCCCTGCACTTCTGGGGGGTGGGAGTGCAAGGGGACATGAGTGGGACATGAGTGGGGGCCTGCTGGCAGGTGTCTTGCACTGCTGGGGGGTGGGGGTGTAGGGGGACATGAGTGGGGGCCTGCTGGCAGATGCCCTGCACTGCTGGGGGGTGGGGGTGCTGGGGGACATGAGTGGGGGCCTGCTGGCAGGTGCCCTGCACTGCTGGGGGGTAGGGGTGCAAGGGTACATGAGTGGGACATGAGTGAGGGCCTGCTGGCAGGTGCCCTGCACTGCTGGAGGGTGGGGGTGCTGGGAGACATGAGTGGGCGCCTGCTGGCAGTTTCCCTGCACGGCTGGGGGGCAGGGGTGCTGGGGGACATGAGTGGGGGCCTTCTGGCAGGTGCCCTGCACTGCTGGGGGGTGGGGGTGCTAGGGTACATGAGTGGGACATGAGTTTGGGCCTGCTGGCAGGTGCCCTGCACTGCTGGGGTGTGGGGGTGCTGGGAGACATGAGTGGGGGCCTGCTGGCAGTTGCCCTGCACGGCTGGGGGGCAGGGGTGCTGGGGGACATGAGTGGGGGCCTTCTGGCAGGTGCCCTGCACTGCTGGGGGATGGGGGTGTAAGGGTACATGAGTGGGACATGAGTGGGGGCCTGCTGGCAGGTGCCCCTGACTGCTGGGGGGTGGGGGTTCTGACGGACATGAGTGGTGGCCTGCTGGCAGGTGCCCTGCACTGCTGGAGGGTGGGGGTGCTGGGAGACATGAGTGGGGTCCTGCTGGCAGTTGCCCTGCACGGCTGGGGGGCGGGGGTGCTGGGGGACATGAGTGGGGGCCTTCTGGCAGGTGCCCTGCACTGCTGGGGGGTGGGGGTGCAAGGGTACATGAGTGGGACATAAGTGGGGGCCTGCTGGCAGGTGCCCTGCACTGCTGGGGGGTGGGTGCTGGTGGACATGTGTGGGACATGAGTGGGGACTTACTGGCAGGTGCCCTGCACTGCTGGGGGGTGGGGGTGCAAGGGGACATGAGTGGGACATGAGAGGGGAACTGCTGGCAGGTGCCCTGCACTTCTGGGGGGTGGGAGTGCAAGGGGACATGAGTGGGACATGAGTGGGGGCCTGCTGGCAGGTGCCCCTGACTGCTGGGGGGTGGGTGTTCTGGGGGACATGAGTGGGGGCCTGCTGGCAGGTGCCCTGCACTGCTGGAGGGTGGGGGTGCTGGGAGACATGAGTGGGGGCCTGCTGGCAGGTGCCCTGCACTGCTGGGAGGTGGGGGTGCCGGGGGACATGAGTGGGGGGCTGCTGGCAGGTGCCCCTGACTGCTGGGGGATGGGGGTGCTGGGGGACATGAGTGGGGGCCTGCTGGCAGGTTCCCCTGCCTGCTGGGGGGTGGGGGTGCTGAGGGACATGAGTGGGGTCCTGCTGGCAGGTGTCCCTGACTGCTGGGGGAGGGGGTGCAAGGGGACATGAGTGGGACATGAGTGTGGGCCTGCTGGCAGGTGCCCTGCGCTGCTGGGGGTGGGGGTGCTGGGGGACATGAGTGGGGTCCTGCTGGCAGGTGTCCCTGACTGCTGGGGGAGGGGGTGCAAGGGGACATGAGTGGGACATGAGTGGGGGCCTGCTGGCAGGTGCCTTGCAATGCTGGGCGGGTGGAGGTGCTGGGGGACATGTGGGTGACATGAGTGGGGGCCTGCTGGCATGTGCCCTGCACTGCTGGGGGGTGGGGGTGCTGGGGGACATGAGTGGGCATGAGTGGGGGCCTGCTGGCAGGTGCCCTGCACTGCTGTGGAGTGGGGGTGCAAGGGGACATGAGTGGGACATGAGTGGGTGCCTGCTGGCAGGTGCCCTGCACTGCTGGGGTGTGGGGGTGCTGGGAGACATGAGTGGGGGCCTGCTAGTAGGTGCCCTGCACTGCTTGGGGGTGGGGGTGCTGGGGAACATGAGTGGGACATGAGTGGGGGCCTACTGGCAGGTGCCCTGCACTTCTGGGGGGGTGGGGGTGCTGGGGGACATGAGTGGGGGCCTGCTGGCAGTTGCCCTGCACGGCTGGGGGGCAGGGGTGCTGGGGGACATGAGTGGGGGCCTTCTGGCAGGTGCCCTGCACTGCTGGGGGATGGGGGTGCAAGGGTACATGAGTGGGACATGAGTGGGGGCCTGCTGGCAGGTGCCCCTGACTGCTGGGGGGTGGGGGTTCTGACGGACATGAGTGGTGGCCTGCTGGCAGGTGCCCTGCACTGCTGGAGGGTGGGGGTGCTGGGAGACATGAGTGGAGGCCTTCTGGCAGTTGCCCTGCACGGCTGGGGGGCGGGGGTGCTGGGGGACATGAGTGGGGGCCTTCTGGCAGGTGCCCTGCACTGCTGGGGGTGGGGGTGCAAGGGTACATGAGTGGGACATAAGTGGGGGCCTGCTGGCAGGTGCCCTGCACTGCTGGGGGGTGGGTGCTGGGGGACATGTGTGGGACATGCGTGGGGACCTACTGGCAGGTGCCCTGCACTGCTGGGGGGTGGGGGTGCAAGGGGACATGAGTGGGACATGAGAGGGGAACTGCTGGCAGGTGCCCTGCACTGCTGGGGGGTGGGGGTGCTGGGGGACATGAGTGGGGGCCTGCTGGCAGGTGCACTGCACTGATGGGGGTGGGGGTGCAAGGGGACATGAGTGGGACATGAGTGGGGGCCTGCTGGCAGGTGCCTTGCACTGCCGGGGGGTGGGAGTGCAAGGGGACATGAGTGGGGCATGAGCAGGGGCCTGCTGGCAGGTGCCCTGCACTGCTGTGGGGTTGGGGTGCAAGGGGACATGAGTGGGAAATGAGTGGGGCCCTGCTGGCACGTGCCCCTGACTGCTGGGGGGTGGGGGTGCTGGGGGACATGTGTGGGACATGAGTGGGGGCCTGCTGTCAGGTGCCCTTCACTGCTGGGGGGTGGGGGTGCAAGGGGACATGATTGGGACATGAGTGGGGGCCTGCTGGCAGGTGCCCTGCACTGCTGTGGGGGGGGTGCTGGGGGACATGAGTGGGGGCCTGCTGGCAGGTGCCCTGCACTGCTGGGGGGTGGGGGTGCTGGGGGACATGAGTGGGGGCCTGCTGGCAGGTACCCTGCACTGCTGGAGGGTGGGGGTGCAAGGGGACATGAGTGGGACCTGAGTGGTGGCCTGCTGGCAGGTGCCCTGCACTGCTGGGGGGTCGGGGTGCTGGGGGACATGTGTGGGACATGAGTGTGGGCCTGCTGGCAGGTGCCCTGCACTGCTGGGGGGTGGGAGTGCTGGGAGACATGAGTGGGGGCCTGCTAGCAGGTGCCCTGCTCTGCTTGGGGGTGGGGGTGCTGGGGGACATGAGTGGGACATGAGTGGGGGCCTGCTGGCAGGTGCCCTGCACTTCTGGGGGGTGGGGGTGCTGGGGGACATGAGTGGGGGCCTCCCGGCAGGTGCCCTGCACTTCTGGGGGTGGGGGTGCTGGGGGACATGAGTGGGGGCCTGCTGGCAGGTGCCCGTGACTGCTGGGGGGTGGAGGTTCTGGGGGACATGAGTGGGGGCCTGCTGGCAGGTGCCCTGCACTGCTGGAGGGTGGGGGTGCTGGGAGACATGAGTGGGGGCCTGCTGGCAGGTGCCCTGCACTGCTGGGGGGTGGGGGTGCTGGGGGACATGAGTGGGGGCCTGCTGGCAGGTGCCCCTGACTGCTGGGGGATGGGGGTGCTGGGGGACCTGAGTGAGGCCTGCTGGCAGGTTCCCCTGACTGCTGGGGATGGGGGTGCTGAGGGACATGAGTGGGACATGAGTGTGGGCCTGCTGGCAGGTGCCCTGCGCTGCTGGGGGGTGGGTGTGCTGGGGGACATGAGTGGGGGCCTGCTGGCAGGTGCCCTGCACTGCTGGGGGTAGGGGTGCTGGGGGACATGAGTGGGGGCCAGCTGGCAGGTGCCCTGCACTTCTGTGGGGTGGGAGTGCAAGGGGACATGAGTGGGACATGAGTGGGGGCCTGCTGGCAGGTGCCTTGCATTGCTGGGGGGTGGGGGTGCTGGGGGACATGAGTGGGGGCCTGCTGGCAGGTGCCCTGCACTGCTGGGGGGGGGTGGGGGTGCTGGGGGACATGAGTGGGGGCCTGCTGGCAGGTGCCCTGCACTTCTGGGGGGTGGGAGTGCAAGGGGACATGAGTGGGACATGTCTGGGGGCCTGCTGGCACGTGCCTTGCACTGCTGGGGTGTGGGAGTGTAGGGGGACATGAGTGGGGGCCTGCTGGCAGATGCCCTGCACTGCTGGGGGATGCGGGTGTTGGGGGACATGTGTGGGACATGAGTGGGGGCCTGCTGGCAGGTGCCCTGCACTGCTGGGGGGTGGGTGTGCTGGGGGACATGAGTGGGGGCCTGCTGGCAGGTGCCCTGCCTGCTGGGGGGTGGGGGTGTTGGGGACATGAGTGGGGGCCTGCTGGCAGGTGCCCTGCACTGCTGGGGGGTGGGGGTGCAAGGGTACATGAATGGGACATTAGTGGGGGCCTGCTGGCAGGTGCCCTGCACTGCTGCTGTGTTGGGGTGCTGGGGGACATGTGTGGGACATGAGTGGGGGCCTGCTGGCAGGTGCCCTGCACTGCTGGGGGTGGGGGTGCTGGGGGACATGAGTGGGGGCCTGCTGGCAGGTTCCCCTGACTGCTGGGGGGTGGGGGTTCTGGGGGACATGAGTGGTGGCCTGCTGGCAGGTGCCCTGCACTGCTGGAGGGTGGGGGTGCTGGGAGACATGAGTGGGGGCCTGCTGGCAGTTGCCCTGCACGGCTGGGGGGCGGGGGTGCTGGGGGACATGAGTGGGGGCCTTCTGGCAGGTGCCCTGCACTGCTGGGGGGTGGGGGTGCAAGGGTACATGAGTGGGACATAAGTGGGGGCCTGCTGGAAGGTGCCCTGCACTGCTGGGGGGTGGGTGCTGGGGGACATGTGTGGTACATGAGTGGGGGCCTACTGGCAGGTGCCCTGCACTGCTGGGGGGTGGGGGTGCAAGGGGACATGAGTGGGACATGAGTGGGGAACTGCTGGCAGGTGCCCTGCACTTCTGGGGGGTGGGAGTGCAAGGGGACATGAGTGGGACATGAGTGGGGGCCTGCTGGCAGGTGTCTTGCACTGCTGGGGGGTGGGGGTGTAGGGGGACATGAGTGGGGGCCTGCTGGCAGATGCCCTGCACTGCTGGGGGGTGGGGGTGCTGGGGGACATGAGTGGGGGCCTGCTGGCAGGTGCCCTGCACTGCTGGGTGGTAGGGGTGCAAGGGTACATGAGTGGGACATGAGTGAGGGCCTGCTGGCAGGTGCCCTGCACTGCTGGAGGGTGGGGGTGCTGGGAGACATGAGTGGGCGCCTGCTGGCAGTTTCCCTGCACGGCTGGGGGGCAGGGGTGCTGGGGGACATGTGTGGTACATGAGTGGGGGCCTACTGGCAGGTGCCCTGCACTGCTGGGGGGTGGGGGTGCAAGGGGACATGAGTGGGACATGAGTGGGGAACTGCTGGCAGGTGCCCTGCACTTCTGGGGGGTGGGAGTGCAAGGGGACATGAGTGGGACATGAGTGGGGGCCTGCTGGCAGGTGTCTTGCACTGCTGGGGGGTGGGTGTGTAGGGGGACATGAGTGGGGGCCTGCTGGCAGATGCCCTGCACTGCTGGGGGGTGGGGGTGCTGGGGGACATGAGTGGGGGCCTGCTGGCAGGTGCCCTGCACTGCTGGGGGGTAGGGGTGCAAGGGTACATGAGTGGGACATGAGTGAGGGCCTGCTGGCAGGTGCCCTGCACTGCTGGAGGGTGGGGGTGCTGGGAGACATGAGTGGGCGCCTGCTGGCAGTTTCCCTGCACGGCTGGGGGGCAGGGGTGCTGGGGGACATGAGTGGGGGCCTTCTGGCAGGTGCCCTGCACTGCTGGGGGGTGGGGGTGCTAGGGTACATGAGTGGGACATGAGTTTGGGCCTGCTGGCAGGTGCCCTGCACTGCTGGGGTGTGGGGGTGCTGGGAGACATGAGTGGGGGCCTGCTGGCAGTTGCCCTGCACGGCTGGGGGGCAGGGGTGCTGGGGGACATGAGTGGGGGCCTTCTGGCAGGTGCCCTGCACTGCTGGGGGATGGGGGTGTAAGGGTACATGAGTGGGACATGAGTGGGGGCCTGCTGGCAGGTGCCCCTGACTGCTGGGGGGTGGGGGTTCTGACGGACATGAGTGGTGGCCTGCTGGCAGGTGCCCTGCACTGCTGGAGGGTGGGGGTGCTGGGAGACATGAGTGGGGTCCTGCTGGCAGTTGCCCTGCACGGCTGGGGGGCGGGGGTGCTGGGGGACATGAGTGGGGGCCTTCTGGCAGGTGCCCTGCACTGCTGGGGGGTGGGGGTGCAAGGGTACATGAGTGGGACATAAGTGGGGGCCTGCTGGCAGGTGCCCTGCACTGCTGGGGGGTGGGTGCTGGTGGACATGTGTGGGACATGAGTGGGGACCTACTGGCAGGTGCCCTGCACTGCTGGGGGGTGGGGGTGCAAGGGGACATGAGTGGGACATGAGAGGGGAACTGCTGGCAGGTGCCCTGCACTTCTGGGGGGTGGGAGTGCAAGGGGACATGAGTGGGACATGAGTGGGGGCCTGCTGGCAGGTGCCCCTGACTGCTGGGGGGTGGGTGTTCTGGGGGACATGAGTGGGGGCCTGCTGGCAGGTGCCCTGCACTGCTGGAGGGTGGGGGTGCTGGGAGACATGAGTGGGGGCCTGCTGGCAGGTGCCCTGCACTGCTGGGAGGTGGGGGTGCCGGGGGACATGAGTGGGGGGCTGCTGGCAGGTGCCCCTGACTGCTGGGGGATGGGGGTGCTGGGGGACATGAGTGGGGGCCTGCTGGCAGGTTCCCCTGCCTGCTGGGGGGTGGGGGTGCTGAGGGACATGAGTGGGGTCCTGCTGGCAGGTGTCCCTGACTGCTGGGGGAAGGGGTGCAAGGGGACATGAGTGGGACATGAGTGTGGGCCTGCTGGCAGGTGCCCTGCGCTGCTGGGGGTGGGGGTGCTGGGGGACATGAGTGGGGTCCTGCTGGCAGGTGTCCCTGACTGCTGGGGGAGGGGGTGCAAGGGGACATGAGTGGGACATGAGTGGGGGCCTGCTGGCAGGTGCCTTGCAATGCTGGGCGGGTGGAGGTGCTGGGGGACATGTGGGTGACATGAGTGGGGGCCTGCTGGCATGTGCCCTGCACTGCTGGGGGGTGGGGGTGCTGGGGGACATGAGTGGGCATGAGTGGGGGCTTGCTGGCAGGTGCCCTGCACTGCTGTGGAGTGGGGGTGCAAGGGGACATGAGTGGGACATGAGTGGGTGCCTGCTGGCAGCTGCCCCTGACTGCTGGGGGGTGGGGGTGCTGGGGTACATGTGTGGGACATGAGTGGGGGCCTGCTGTCAGGTGACCTTCACTGCTGGGTGGTGGGTGTGCTGGGAGACATAAGTGTGGGCCTGCTGGCAGGTGCCCTGCACTGCTGGGGGTGGGGGAGCTGGGAGACATGAGTGGGGCCTGCTGGCAGGTGCCCTGCACTTCTGGGAGGTGGGGGTGCTGGGGGACATGAGTGGAGGCCTGCTGGCAGGTGCCCCTGACTGCTGGGGGGTGGGGGTTCTTGGGGACATGAGTGTGGGCCTGCTGGCAGGTGCTCCTGACTGCTGGGGGGTGGGGGTTCTGGGGGACATGAGTGGGGGCCTGCTGGCATGTGCCCTGCACTGCTGGAGGGTGGGAGTGCTGGGAGACATGAGTGGGGGCCTGCTGGCAGGTTCCCCTGACTGACTGCTGGGGGGTGGGGGTGCTGGGGGACATGAGTGGGGACCTGCTGGCAGGTGCCCTGCGCTGCTGGGCGGTGGGGGTGCTGGTGGACATGAGTGGTGGCCTCCTGGCAGGTACCCTGCACTGCTGTGGGGTCGGGGTGCAAGGGGACATGAGTGGGACCTGAGTGGGGGCCTGCTGGCAGGTGCCCTGCACTGCTGGGGGTTGGGGGTGCTGGGAGACATGAGTGGGGGCCTGCTGGCAGGTGCCCTGCACTGCTGGGGGGTGGGGGTGCAGGGAGACATGAGTGGGGGCCTGCTGGCATGTGCCCTGCACTGCTGGGGGGTGGGGGTGCAAGGGTACATGAGTGGGACATGAGTGGGGGCCTTCTGGCAGGTGCCTTGCACTGCTGGAGGGGTGGGGTGCTGGGGGACATGTGTGGGACATGAGTGGGGGCCTGCTGGCATGTGCCCTGCACTGCTGGGGGGTGGGGGTGCTGGGGGACATGAGTGGGGGCCTGCTGGCAGGTGCCCTGCACTGCTGGGGGGTAGGGGTGCAAGGGGACATGAGTGGGACATGAGTGGGGGCCTGCTGGCAGGTGCCCTGCACTGCTGTGGTGTGGGGGTGCAAGGGGACATGAGTGGGGCATGAGCGGGGGCCTGCTGGCAGGTGCCCTGCACTGCTGTGGGGTGGGGGTGCAAGGGGACATGAGTGGGGGCCTGCTGGCACATGCCCTTCACTGCTGGGTGGTGGGGGTGCTGGGAGACATGAGCGGGGGCCTGCTGGCAAGTGCCCTGCACTGCTGGGGGGGTGGGGGTGCTGGGGGACATGAGTTGGGGCCTGCTGGCAGGTGCCCTGCACTGCTGGGGGGTGGAGGTGCTGGGGGACATGTGTGGGACATGAGTGGGGGCCTGCTGTCAGGTGCCCCTGACTGCTTGGGGGTGGGGTGCTGGGGGACATGAGTGGGGGCCTGCTGGCAGGTGCCCTGCACTGCTGGGGGGTGGGGGTGCTGGGAACATGAGTGGGGGCCTGCTGGCAGGTACCCTGCACTGCTGGGGGGTGGGGGTGCAAGGGGACATGAGTGGGACCTGAGTGGTGGCCTGCTGGCAGGTGCCCTGCACTGCTGGGGGTCGGGGTGCTGGGGGACATGTGTGGGACATGTGTGTGGGCCTGCTGGCAGGTGCCCTGCACTGCTGGGGGGTGGGGTGCTGGGAGACATGAGTGGGGGCCTGCTAGCAGGTGCCCTGCACTGCTTGGGGGTGGGGGTGCTGGGGGACATGAGTGGGACATGAGTGGGGACTGCTGGCAGGTGCCCTGTACTTCTGGGGGGTGGGGGTGCTGGGGGACATGAGTGGGGGCCTGCCGGAAGGTGCCCTGCACTTCTGGGGGGTGGGGGTGCTGGGGGACATGTGTGGGGGCCTGCTGGCAGGTGCCCCTGACTGCTGGGGGGTGGGGGTTCTGGGGGACATGAGTGGGAGCCTCCTGGCAGGTGCCCTGCACTGCTGGAGGGTGGGGGTGCTGGGAGACATGAGTGAGGGCCTGCTGGCAGGTGCCCTGCACTGCTGGGGGGTGGGGGTGCTGGGGGACATGAGTGGGGGCCTGCTGGCAGGTGCCCCTGACTGCTGGGGGATGGGGGAGCTGGGGGACATGAGTGGGGGCCTGCTGGCAGGTTCCCCTGACTGCTGGGGGGTGGGGGTGCTGGGGGACATGAGTGGGACATGATTGTGGGCCTGCTGGCAGGTGCCCTGCGCTGCTGGGGGGTGGGGTGCTGGGGGACATGAGTGGGGGCCTGCTGGCAAGTGTCCCTGACTGCTGGGGGGTGGGGGTTCTGGGGGACATGAGTGGTGGCCTGCTGGCAGGTGCCCTGCTCTGCTGGAGGGTGGGGGTGCTGGGAGACATGAGTGGGGGCCTGCTGGCAGTTGCCCTGCACGGCTGGGTGGCGGGGGTGCTGGGGGACATGAGTGGGGGCCTTCTGGCAGGTGCCCTGCACTGCTGTGGGGTGGGGGTGCAAGGGTACATGAGTGGGACATGAGTGGGGGCCTGCTGGCAGGGGCCCTGCACTGCTGGGGGGTGGAGCTGCTGGTGGACATGTGTGGGACATGAGTGGGGGCCTGCAGGCAGGTGCCCTTGACTGCTGGGGGGTGGGGGTGCTGGGAGACATGAGTGGGGGCCTGCTGGCAGGTGCCCTGCACTGCTTGGGGGTTGGGGTGCTGGGGGACATGAGTGGGGGCCTTCTGGCAGGTGCCCTGCACTGCCGGGGGGTGGGGGTGCAAGGGGACATTAGTGGGACATGAGTGGGGGCCTGCTGGCTGGTGCCCTGCACTGCTGGGGGGTGGGGGAGCTGGGAGACATGAGTGGGGGCCTGCAAGCAGGTGCCCTGCACTGCTTGGGGGTGGGGGTGCCGGGGGACATGAGTGGGACATGAGTGGGGGCCTGCTGGCAGGTGCCCTGCACTGCTGGAGGGTGGGGGTGCTGGGGGACATGAGTGGGGGCCTGCCGGCAGGTGCCCTGCACTGCTTGGGGGTGGGGGTGCTGAGGGACATGAGTGGGACATGAGTGGGGGCCTGCTGGCAGGTGACCTGCACTGCTGGGGGGTGGGGGTGCTGGGGGACATGAGTGGGGGCCTGCCGGCAGG
The DNA here is from genome assembly GCF_040938575.1 of Ambystoma mexicanum. Lineage (NCBI taxonomy): Eukaryota > Metazoa > Chordata > Amphibia > Caudata > Ambystomatidae > Ambystoma > Ambystoma mexicanum. The sequence goes on along the minus strand of NC_090930.1, from coordinate 381,904,803 downwards.
TGCCCTGCTCTTCTGGGGGGGTGGGGGTGCTGGGGGACATGAGTGGGGGCCTGCTGGCAGGTGCCCTGCACTGCTTGGGGGTGGGGGTGCTGGGGGACATGAGTGGGACATGAGTGGGGGCCTGCTGGCAGGTGCCCTGCACTGCTGGGGGGTGGGGGTGCTGGGGGACATGAGTGGGGGCCTGCCGGCAGGTGCCCTGCACTGCTTGGGGGTGGGGGTGCTGGGGGACATGAGTGGGACATGAGTGGGGGCCTGCTGGCAGGTGCCCTGCACTGCTGGGGGGTGGGGGTGCTGGGGGACATGAGTGGGGGCCTGCTGGCAGGTGCCCCTGACTGCTGGGGGGTGGGGGTGCTGGGGGACATGAGTAGGGGCCTGCTGGCAGGTTCCACTGACTGACTGCTGGGGGGTGGGGGTGCTGGGGGACATGAGTGGGGACCTGCTGGCAGGTGCCCTGCGCTGCTGGGGGGTGGGGGTGCTGGGGGACATGAGTGGGGGCCTGCTGGCAGGTACCCTGCACTGCTGGGGGTTGGGGGTGCAAGGGGACATGAGTGGGACCTGAGTGGGGGCCTGCTGGCAGGTGCCCTGCACAGCTGGGGGGTCAGGGTGCTGGGGGACGTGTGGGACATGAGTGTGGGCCTGCTGGCAGGTGCCCTGCACTGCTGGGGGGTGGGTGTGCTGTTAGACATGAGTGGGGGCCTGCTGGCAGGTGCCCTGCACTGCTGGGGGGTGGGGGTGCTGGGGGACATGAGTGGGAGCCTGCTGGCAGGTGCCCCTGACTGCTGGGGAGTGGGGGTGCTGGGGGACATGAGTGGGGGCCTGCTGGCAGGTGCCCTGCACTGCTGGGGGGTGGGGGTGCTGGGGGACATGAGTGGGGGCCTGCTGGCAGGTGCCCCTGACTGCTGGGGGGTGGGGGTGCTGGGGGACATGAGTGGGACATGAGTGTGGGCCTGCTGGCAGGTGCCCTGTTCTGCTGGGGGTGGGAGTGCTGGGGGACATGAGTGGGGGCCTGCCGGCAGGTGCCCTGCACTGCTTGGGGGTGGGGGTGCTGGTGGACATGAGTGGGACATGAGTGGGGGCCTGCTGGCAGGTGCCCTGCACTGCTGGGGGGTGGGGGTTCTGGGGGACATGAGTGGGGGCCTGCCGGCAGGTGCCCTGCTCTTCTGGGGGGTGGGGGTGCTGGGGGACATGAGTGGGACATGAGTGGGGGCCTGCTGGCAGGTGCCCTGCACTGCTTGGGGGTGGGGGTGCTGGGGGACATGAGTGGGGGCCTGCTGGCAGGTGCCCTGCACTGCTGGGGGGTGGGGGTGCTGGGGGACATGAGTGGGGGCCTGCCGGCAGGTGCCCTGGACTGCTTGGGGGTGGGGGTGCTGGGGGACATGAGTGGGACATGAGTGGGGGCCTGCTGGCAGGTGCCCTGCACTGCTGGGGGGTGGGGGTGCTGGGGGACATGAGTGGGGGCCTGCTGGCAGGTGCCCTGCACTGCTTGGGGGTTGGGGTGCTGGGGGACATGAGTGGGGGCCTTCTGGCAGGTGCCCTGCACTGCCGGGGGGTGGGGGTGCAAGGGGACATTAGTGGGACATGAGTGGGGGCCTGCTGGCAGGTGCCCTGCACTGCTGGGGGGTTGGGGAGCTGGGAGACATGAGTGGGGGCCTGCAAGCAGGTGCCCTGCAATGCTTGGGGGTGGGGGTGCCGGGGTACATGAGTGGGACATGAGTGGGGGCCTGCTGGCAGGTGCCCTGCACTGCTGGGGGGTGGGGGTGCTGGGGGACATGAGTGGGGGCCTGCCGGCAGGTGCCCTGCACTGCTTGGGGGTGGGGGTGCTGAGGGACATGAGTGGGACATGAGTGGGGGCCTGCTGGCAGGTGACCTGCACTGCTGGGGGGTGGGGGTGCTGGGGGACATGAGTGGGGGCCTGCCGGCAGGTGCCCTGCTCTTCTGGGGGGTGGGGGTGCTGGGGGACATGAGTGGGGGCCTGCTGGCAGGTGCCCTGCACTGCTTGGGGGTGGGGGTGCTGGGGGACATGAGTGGGACATGAGTGGGGGCCTGCTGGCAGGTGCCCTGCACTGCTGGGGGGTGGGGGTGCTGGGGGACATGAGTGGGGGCCTGCCAGCAGGTGCCCTGCACTGCTTGGGGGTGGGGGTGCTGGGGGACATGAGTGGGACATGAGTGGGGGCCTGCTGGCAGGTGCCCTGCACTGCTGGGGGGTGGGGGTGCTGGGGGACATGAGTGGGGGCCTGCTGGCAGGTGCCCCTGACTGCTGGGGGGTGGGGGTGCTGGGGGACATGAGTAGGGGCCTGCTGGCAGGTTCCACTGACTGACTGCTGGGGGGTGGGGGTGCTGGGGGACATGAGTGGGGACCTGCTGGCAGGTGCCCTGCGCTGCTGGGGGGTGGGGGTGCTGGGGGACATGAGTGGGGGCCTGCTGGCAGGTACCCTGCACTGCTGGGGGTTGGGGTGCTGGGGGACATGAGTGGGGGCCTTCTGGCAGGTGCCCTGCACTGCCGGGGGGTGGGGGTGCAAGGGGACATTAGTGGGACATGAGTGGGGGCCTGCTGGCAGGTGCCCTGCACTGCTGGGGGGTGGGGGAGCTGGGAGACATGAGTGGGGGCCTGCAAGCAGGTGCCCTGCACTGCTTGGGGGTGGGGGTGCCGGGGGACATGAGTGGGACATGAGTGGGGGCCTGCTGGCAGGTGCCCTGCACTGCTGGGGGGTGGGGGTGCTGGGGGACATGAGTGGGGGCCTGCCGGCAGGTGCCCTGCACTGCTTGGGGGTGGGGGTGCTGAGGGACATGAGTGGGACATGAGTGGGGGCCTGCTGGCAGGTGACCTGCACTGCTGGGGGGTGGGGGTGCTGGGGGACATGAGTGGGGGCCTGCCGGCAGGTGCCCTGCTCTTCTGGGGGGTGGGGGTGCTGGGGGACATGAGTGGGGGCCTGCTGGCAGGTGCCCTGCACTGCTTGGGGGTGGGGGTGCTGGGGGACATGAGTGGGACATGAGTGGGGGCCTGCTGGCAGGTGCCCTGCACTGCTGGGGGGTGGGGGTGCTGGGGGACATGAGTGGGGGCCTGCCGGCAGGTGCCCTGCACTGCTTGGGGGTGGGGGTGCTGGGGGACATGAGTGGGGGCCTGCTGGCAGGTGCCCTGCACTGCTGGGGGGTGGGGGTGCTGGGAGACATGAGTGGGGGCCTGCTGGCAGGTGCCCCTGACTGCTGGGGGGTGGGGGTGCTGGGGGACATGAGTGGGACATGAGTGTGGGCCTGCTGGCAGGTGCCCTGTTCTGCTGGGGGGTGGGGGTGCTGGGGGACATGAGTGGGGGCCTGCTGGCAAGTGTCCCTGACTGCTGGGGGGTGGGGGTGCAAGGGGACATGACATGAGTGGGACATGAGTGGGGTCCTGCTGGCAGGTGCCTTGCACTGCTGGGGGGGGTGGGGGTGCTGGGGGACATGTGTGGGACATGAGTGGGGGTCTGCTGGCATGTGCCCTGCACTGCTGGGGGGTGGGGGTGCTGGGGGACATGAGTGGGGGCCTGCTGGCTGGTCGGGGTGCAAGGGGACATGAGTGGGACATGAGTGGGGGCCTGCTGGCAGGTGCCCTGCACTGCTGGGGGGTGGGGTGCAAGGGGACATGAGTGGGACATGAGTGGGGGCCTGCTGGCAGGTGCCCTGCACTGGTGGGGGGGTGGGGGTGCAAGGGGACATGAGTGGGGGCCTGCTGGCAGGTGCTCTGCACTGCTGGGGGGTCGGGGTGCTGGGGGACATGTGTGGGACATGAGTGTGGGCCTGCTGGCAGGTGCCCTGCACTGCTGGGGGGTGGGGGTGCTGGGAGACATGAGTGGGGGCCTGCTGGCAGGTGCCCTGCACTGCTGGGGGGTGGTGGTGCTGGGGGACATGAGTGGGAGCCTGCTGGCAGGTGCCCCTGACTGCTGGGGGGTGGGGGTGCTGGGGGACATGAGTGGGGGCCTGCTGGCAGGTGCCCTGCACTGCTGGGGGGTGGGGGTGCTGGGGGACATGAGTGGGGGCCTGCTGGCAGGTGCCCCTGACTGCTGGGGGGTGGGGGTGCTGGGGGACATGAGTGGGACATGAGTGTGGGCCTGCTGGCAGGTGCCCTGTGCTGCTGGGGGGTGGGGGTGCTGGGGGACATGAGTGGAGGCCTGCTGGCAGGTGTCCCTGACTGCTGGGGGGTGGGGGTGCAAGGGGACGTGACATGAGTGGGACATGAGTGGGGGCGTGCTGGCAGGTGCCTTGCACTGCTGGGGGGCTGGGGGTGCTGGGGGACATGTGTGGGACATGAGTGGGGGTCTGCTGGCATGTGCCCTGCACTGCTGGGGGGTGGGGGTGCAAGGGGACATGAGTGGGACATGAATGGGGGCCTGCTGGCAGGTGCCCTGCACTGCTGGGGGTAGGGTGCAAGGGCACATGAGTGGGACATGAGTGGGGGCCTGCTGGCAGGTGCCCTGCACTGCTGGGGGAGGGGGTGCAAGGGGACATGAGTGGGGCATGAGTGGGGGCCTGCTGGCAGGTGCCCTGCACTGCTGTGGAGTGGGGGTGCAAGGGGACATGAGTGGGACATGAGTGGGGGCCTGCTGGCAGGTGCCTCTGACTGCTGGGGGGTGGGGGTGCTGGGGTACATGTGTGGGACATGAGTGGGGGCCTGCTGTCAGGTGACCTTCACTGCTGGGTGGTGGGTGTGCCGGCGGACATGAGTGGGGGCCTGCTGGCAGGTGCCCTGCACTGCTGGGGGGTGGGGGTGCAAGGGGACATGAGTGAGACATGAGTGGGGGCCTGCTGGCAGGTGCCCTGCACTTCTGGGGGGTGGGAGTGCAAGGGGACATGAGTGGGACATGAGTGGGGGCCTGCTGGCAGGTACCTTGCACTGCTGGGGGTGGGGGTGTAGGGAGACATGAGTGGGGGCCTGCTGGCAGATGCCCTGCACTGCTGGGGGTTGCAGGTGCTGGGGGACATGTGTGGGACATGAGTGGGGGCCTGCTGGCAGGTGCCCTGCACTGCTGGGGGTGGGGGTGCTGGGGGACATGAGTGGGGGCCTGCTGGCAGGTGCCCTGCACTGCTGGGGGGTGGGTGTGCTGGGGACATGAGTGGGGGCCTGCTGGCAGGTGCCCTGCACTGCTGGGGGGTGGGGTTGCAAGTGGACATGAATGGGACATGAGTGGGGGCCTGCTGGCAGGTGCCCTGCACTGCTGCTGGGTTGTGGTGCTGGGGGACATGTGTGGGACATGAGTGGGGGCCTGCTGGCAGGTGCCCCTGACTGCTGGGCGGTGGGGGTTCTGGGGGACATGAGTGGTGGCCTGCTGGCAGGTGCCCTGCACTGCTGGAGGGTGGGGGTGCTGGGAGACAGGAGTGGGGGCCTGCTGGCAGTTGCCCTGGACGGCTGGGAGGGGGGGTGCTGGGAGACATGAGTGGGGGCCTTCTGGCAGGTGCCCTGCACTGCTGGGGGGTGGGGGTGCAAGGGTACATGAGTGGGACATGAGTGGGGGCCTGCTGGCTGGTGCCCTGCACTGCTGGTGGGTGGGTGCTGGGGGACATGTGTGGGACATGAGTGGGGGCCTGCTGGCAGATGCCCTGCACTGCTGGGGGGGTAGGGGTGCTGGGGGACATGAGTGGGGGCCTGCTGGCAGGTGCCCTGCACTGCTGGGGGGTGGAGGTGCTGGGGGACATGTGTGGGACATGAGTGGGGGCCTGCTGGCATGTGCCCCTGACTGCTGGGGGGTGGGGGTGCTGGGGGACATGAGTGGGGGCCTGCTGGCAGGTGCCCTGCACTGCTTGGGGGTGGGGGTGCTGGGGGACATGAGTGGGGGCCTTCTGGCAGGTACCCTGCACTGCCGAGGGGTGGGGGTGCAAGGGGACATGAGTGGGACATGAGTGGGAGCCTGCTGGCAGGTGCCCTGCACTGCTGGGGGGTCGGGGTGCTGGGGGACATGTGTGGGACATGAGTGTGGGCCTGCTGGCAGGTGCCCTGCACTGCTGGGGGGTGGGGGAGCTGGGAGACATGAGTGGGGACTTGCTAGCAGGTGCCCTGCACTGCTTGGGGGTGGGGGTGCTGGGGGACATGAGTGGGACATGAGTGGGGGCCTGCTGGCAGGTGCCCTGCACTGCTGGGGGGTGGGGGTGCTGGTGGACATGAGTGGGGGCCTGCCGGCAGGTGCCCTGCTCTTCTGGGGGGTGGGGGTGCTGGGGGACATGAGTGGGACATGAGTGGGGGCCTGCCGGCAGGTGCCCTGCACTGCTGGGGGGGTAGGGGTGCTGGGGGACATAAGTGTGGGCCTGCTGGCAGGTGCCCTGCACTGCTGGGGGTGGGGGAGCTGGGAGACATGAGTGGGGGCCTGCTAGCAGGTGCCCTGCACTGCTTGGGGGTGGGGGTGCTGGGGGACATGAGTGGGACATGAGTGGATGCCTGCTGGCAGGTGCCCTGCATTTCTGGGGGGTGGGGGTGCTGGGGTACATGAGTGGGGGCCTGCTGGCAGGTGCCCCTGACTGCTGGGGGGTGGGGGTTCTTGGGGACATGAGTGTGGGCCTGCTTGCAGGTGCCCCTGACTGCTGGGGGGTGGGGGATCTGGGGGACATGAGTGGGGGCCTGCTGGCATGTGCCCTGTACTGCTGGAGGGTGGGAGTGCTGGGAGACATGAGTGGGGGCCTGCTGGCAGGTGCCCTGCACTGCTGGGGGGTGGGGTGCTGGGGGACATGAGTGGGGGCCTGCTGGCAGGTGCCCCTGACTGCTGGGGTGTTGGGGTGCTGGGGGACATGAGTGGGGGCCTGTTGGCAGGTTCCTCTGACTGCTGGGGGGTGGGGGTGCTGGGGGACATGAGTGAGGGCCTGCTGGCAGGTGCCCAGCACTGCTGGGGGGTGGGGGTGCTGGGGGACATGAGTGGGGGCCTGCTGGCAGGTGCCCTGCACTGCTGGGGGGTGGGGGTGCTGGGAGACATGAGTGGGGGCCTGCTGGCAGGTGCCCCTGACTGCTGGGGGGTGGGGGTGCTGGGGGACATGAGTGGGACATGAGTGTGGGCCTGCTGGCAGGTGCCCTGTTCTGCTGGGGGGTGGGGGTGCTGGGGGACATGAGTGGGGGCCTGCTGGCAAGTGTCCCTGACTGCTGGGGGGTGGGGGTGCAAGGGGACATGACATGAGTGGGACATGAGTGGGGTCCTGCTGGCAGGTGCCTTGCACTGCTGGGGGGGGTGGGGGTGCTGGGGGACATGTGTGGGACATGAGTGGGGGTCTGCTGGCATGTGCCCTGCACTGCTGGGGGGTGGGGGTGCTGGGGGACATGAGTGGGGGCCTGCTGGCTGGTCGGGGTGCAAGGGGACATGAGTGGGACATGAGTGGGGGCCTGCTGGCAGGTGCCCTGCACTGCTGGGGGGTGGGGTGCAAGGGGACATGAGTGGGACATGAGTGGGGGCCTGCTGGCAGGTGCCCTGCACTGGTGGGGGGGTGGGGGTGCAAGGGGACATGAGTGGGGGCCTGCTGGCAGGTGCTCTGCACTGCTGGGGGGTCGGGGTGCTGGGGGACATGTGTGGGACATGAGTGTGGGCCTGCTGGCAGGTGCCCTGCACTGCTGGGGGGTGGGGGTGCTGGGAGACATGAGTGGGGGCCTGCTGGCAGGTGCCCTGCACTGCTGGGGGGTGGTGGTGCTGGGGGACATGAGTGGGAGCCTGCTGGCAGGTGCCCCTGACTGCTGGGGGGTGGGGGTGCTGGGGGACATGAGTGGGGGCCTGCTGGCAGGTGCCCTGCACTGCTGGGGGGTGGGGGTGCTGGGGGACATGAGTGGGGGCCTGCTGGCAGGTGCCCCTGACTGCTGGGGGGTGGGGGTGCTGGGGGACATGAGTGGGACATGAGTGTGGGCCTGCTGGCAGGTGCCCTGTGCTGCTGGGGGGTGGGGGTGCTGGGGGACATGAGTGGAGGCCTGCTGGCAGGTGTCCCTGACTGCTGGGGGGTGGGGGTGCAAGGGGACGTGACATGAGTGGGACATGAGTGGGGGCGTGCTGGCAGGTGCCTTGCACTGCTGGGGGGCTGGGGGTGCTGGGGGACATGTGTGGGACATGAGTGGGGGTCTGCTGGCATGTGCCCTGCACTGCTGGGGGGTGGGGGTGCAAGGGGACATGAGTGGGACATGAATGGGGGCCTGCTGGCAGGTGCCCTGCACTGCTGGGGGTAGGGTGCAAGGGCACATGAGTGGGACATGAGTGGGGGCCTGCTGGCAGGTGCCCTGCACTGCTGGGGGAGGGGGTGCAAGGGGACATGAGTGGGGCATGAGTGGGGGCCTGCTGGCAGGTGCCCTGCACTGCTGTGGAGTGGGGGTGCAAGGGGACATGAGTGGGACATGAGTGGGGGCCTGCTGGCAGGTGCCTCTGACTGCTGGGGGGTGGGGGTGCTGGGGTACATGTGTGGGACATGAGTGGGGGCCTGCTGTCAGGTGACCTTCACTGCTGGGTGGTGGGTGTGCCGGGGGACATGAGTGGGGGCCTGCTGGCAGGTGCCCTGCACTGCTGGGGGGTGGGGGTGCAAGGGGACATGAGTGAGACATGAGTGGGGGCCTGCTGGCAGGTGCCCTGCACTTCTGGGGGGTGGGAGTGCAAGGGGACATGAGTGGGACATGAGTGGGGGCCTGCTGGCAGGTACCTTGCACTGCTGGGGGTGGGGGTGTAGGGAGACATGAGTGGGGGCCTGCTGGCAGATGCCCTGCACTGCTGGGGGTTGCAGGTGCTGGGGGACATGTGTGGGACATGAGTGGGGGCCTGCTGGCAGGTGCCCTGCACTGCTGGGGGTGGGGGTGCTGGGGGACATGAGTGGGGGCCTGCTGGCAGGTGCCCTGCACTGCTGGGGGGTGGGTGTGCTGGGGACATGAGTGGGGGCCTGCTGGCAGGTGCCCTGCACTGCTGGGGGGTGGGGTTGCAAGTGGACATGAATGGGACATGAGTGGGGGCCTGCTGGCAGGTGCCCTGCACTGCTGCTGGGTTGTGGTGCTGGGGGACATGTGTGGGACATGAGTGGGGGCCTGCTGGCAGGTGCCCCTGACTGCTGGGCGGTGGGGGTTCTGGGGGACATGAGTGGTGGCCTGCTGGCAGGTGCCCTGCACTGCTGGAGGGTGGGGGTGCTGGGAGACAGGAGTGGGGGCCTGCTGGCAGTTGCCCTGGACGGCTGGGAGGGGGGGTGCTGGGAGACATGAGTGGGGGCCTTCTGGCAGGTGCCCTGCACTGCTGGGGGGTGGGGGTGCAAGGGTACATGAGTGGGACATGAGTGGGGGCCTGCTGGCTGGTGCCCTGCACTGCTGGTGGGTGGGTGCTGGGGGACATGTGTGGGACATGAGTGGGGGCCTGCTGGCAGATGCCCTGCACTGCTGGGGGGGTAGGGGTGCTGGGGGACATGAGTGGGGGCCTGCTGGCAGGTGCCCTGCACTGCTGGGGGGTGGAGGTGCTGGGGGACATGTGTGGGACATGAGTGGGGGCCTGCTGGCATGTGCCCCTGACTGCTGGGGGGTGGGGGTGCTGGGGGACATGAGTGGGGGCCTGCTGGCAGGTGCCCTGCACTGCTTGGGGGTGGGGGTGCTGGGGGACATGAGTGGGGGCCTTCTGGCAGGTACCCTGCACTGCCGAGGGGTGGGGGTGCAAGGGGACATGAGTGGGACATGAGTGGGAGCCTGCTGGCAGGTGCCCTGCACTGCTGGGGGGTCGGGGTGCTGGGGGACATGTGTGGGACATGAGTGTGGGCCTGCTGGCAGGTGCCCTGCACTGCTGGGGGGTGGGGGAGCTGGGAGACATGAGTGGGGACTTGCTAGCAGGTGCCCTGCACTGCTTGGGGGTGGGGGTGCTGGGGGACATGAGTGGGACATGAGTGGGGGCCTGCTGGCAGGTGCCCTGCACTGCTGGGGGGTGGGGGTGCTGGTGGACATGAGTGGGGGCCTGCCGGCAGGTGCCCTGCTCTTCTGGGGGGTGGGGGTGCTGGGGGACATGAGTGGGACATGAGTGGGGGCCTGCCGGCAGGTGCCCTGCACTGCTGGGGGGGTAGGGGTGCTGGGGGACATAAGTGTGGGCCTGCTGGCAGGTGCCCTGCACTGCTGGGGGTGGGGGAGCTGGGAGACATGAGTGGGGGCCTGCTAGCAGGTGCCCTGCACTGCTTGGGGGTGGGGGTGCTGGGGGACATGAGTGGATGCCTGCTGGCAGGTGCCCTGCATTTCTGGGGGGTGGGGGTGCTGGGGTACATGAGTGGGGGCCTGCTGGCAGGTGCCCCTGACTGCTGGGGGGTGGGGGTTCTTGGGGACATGAGTGTGGGCCTGCTTGCAGGTGCCCCTGACTGCTGGGGGGTGGGGGATCTGGGGGACATGAGTGGGGGCCTGCTGGCATGTGCCCTGTACTGCTGGAGGGTGGGAGTGCTGGGAGACATGAGTGGGGGCCTGCTGGCAGGTGCCCTGCACTGCTGGGGGGTGGGGTGCTGGGGGACATGAGTGGGGGCCTGCTGGCAGGTGCCCCTGACTGCTGGGGTGTTGGGGTGCTGGGGGACATGAGTGGGGGCCTGTTGGCAGGTTCCTCTGACTGCTGGGGGGTGGGGGTGCTGGGGGACATGAGTGAGGGCCTGCTGGCAGGTGCCCAGCACTGCTGGGGGGTGGGGGTGCTGGGGGACATGAGTGGGGGCCTGCTGGCAGGTGCCCCTGACTGCTGGGGGGTGGGGTGCTGGGGGACATGAGTGGGACATGAGTGTAGGCCTGCTGGCAGGTGCCCTGTGCTGCTGGGGGGTGGGGGTGTTGGGGGACATGAGTGGGGGCCTGCTGGCAGGTGTCCCTGACTGCTGGGGGGTGGGGGTGCTGGGGGACATGACATGAGTGGGACATGAGTGGGGGCCTGCTGGCAGGTGCCTTGCACTGCTGGGGGGTGCTGGGGGACATGTGTGGGACATGAGTGGGGGTCTGCTGGCATGTGCCCTGCACTGATGGGGGGTGGGGGTGCTGGGGGACATGAGTGGGGGCCTGCTAGCAGGTGGGGGTGCAAGGGGACATGAGTGGGACGTGAATGGGGGCCTGCTGGCAGGTGCCCTGCACTGCTGGGGGGAGGGGTGCAAGGGCACATGAGTGGGACATGAGTGGGGGCCTGCTGGCAGGTGCCCTGCACTGCTGGGGGGTGGGGGTGCAAGGGGACATGAGTGGGGCATGAGTGTGGGCCTGCTGGCAGGTGCCCTGTACTGCTGGGAGTGGGGGTGCAAGGGGACATGAGTGGGACATGAGTGGGGGCCTGCTGGCAGGTGCCTCTGACTGCTGGGGGTGGGGGTGCTGGGGTACATGTGTGGGACATGAGTGGGGGCCTGCTGTCAGGTGACCTTCACTGCTGGGTGGTGGGTGTGCTGGGGGACATGAGTGGGGGCCTGCTGGCAGGTGCCCTGCACTGCTGGGGGGTGGGGGTGCAAGGGGACATGAGTGGGACATGAGTGGGGGCCTGCTGGCAGGTGCCCTGCACTTATGGGGGGTGGGAGTGCAAGGGGACATGAGTGGGACATGAGTGGGGGCCTGCTGGCAGGTGCCTTGCACTGCTGGGGGGTGGGGGTGTAGGGGGACATGAGTGGGGGCCTGCTGGCAGATGCCCTGCACTGCTGGGGGGTGCGGGTGCTGGGGGACATGTGTGGGACATGAGTGGGGGCCTGCTGGCAGGTGCCCTGCACTGCTGGGGGTGGGGGTGCTGGGGGACATGAGTGGGGGCCTGCTGGCAGGTGCCCTGCACTGCTGGGGGGTGGGTGTGCTGGGGACATGAGTGGGGGCCTGCTGGCAGGTGCCCTGCACTGCTGGGGGGTGGGGGTGCAAGGGGACATGAATGGGACATGAGTGGGGGCCTGCTGGCAGGTGCCCTGCACTGCTGCTGGGTTGGGGTGCTGGGGGACATGTGTGGGACATGAGTGGGGGCCTGCTGGCAGGTGCCCTGTACTGCTGGGGGGGTGGGGGTGCTGGAGGACATGAGTGGGGGCCTGCTGGCAGGTGCCCCTGACTGCTGGGGGGTGGGGGTTCTGGGGGACATGAGTGGTGGCCTGCTGGCAGGCGCCCTGCACTGCTGGAGGGTGGGGGTGCTGGGAGACAGGAGTGGGGGCCTGCTGGCAGTTGCCCTGCACGGCTGGGGGGGTGCTGGGGGACATGAGTGGGGGCCTTCTGGCAGGTGCCCTGCACTGCTGGGGGGTGGGGGTGCAAGGGTACATGAGTGGGACATGAGTGGGGGCCTGCTGGCAGGTGCCCTGCACTGCTGGGGGGTGGGTGCTGGGGGACATGTGTGGGACATGAGTGGGGGCCTGCTGGCAGATGCCCTGCACTGCTGGGGGGGTAGGGGTGCTGGGGGACATGAGTGGGGGCCTGCTGGCAGGTGCCCTGCACGGCTGGGGGGTGGAGGTGCTGGGGGACATGTGTGGGACATGGGTGGGGGCCTGCTGGCATGTGCCCCTGACTGCTGGGGGGTGGGGGTGCTGGGGGACATGAGTGGGGGCCTGCTGGCAGGTGCCCTGCACTGCTTGGGGGTGGGGGTGCTGGGGGACATGAGTGGGGGCCTTCTGGCAGGTACCCTGCACTGCCGGGGGGTGGGGGTGCAAGGGGACATGAGTGGGAGCCTGCTGGCAGGTGCCCTGCACTGCTGGGGGGTCGGGGTGCTGGGGGACATGTGTGGGACATGAGTGTGGGCCTGCTGGCAGGTGCCCTGCACTGCTGGGGGGTGGGGGAGCTGGGAGACATGAGTGGGGGCCTGCTAGCAGGTGCCCTGCACTGCTTGGGGGTGGGGGTGCTGGGGGACATGAGTGGGACATGAGTGGGGGCCTGCTGGCAGGTGCCCTGCACTGCTGGGGGTTGGGGGTGCTGGTGGACATGAGTGGGGGCCTGTCGGCAGGTGCCCTGCTCTTCTGGGGGGTGGGGGTGCTGGGGGACATGAGTGGGACATGAGTGGGGGCCTGCTGGCAGGTGCCCTGCACTGCTGGGGGGTAGGGGTGCTGGGGGACATAAGTGTGGGCCTGCTGGCAGGTGCCCTGCACTGCTGGGGGGTGGGGGAGCTGGGAGACATGAGTGGGGGCCTGCTAGCAGGTGCCCTGCACTGCTTGGGGGTGGGGGTGCTGGGGGACATGAGTGGGACATGAGTGGATGCCTGCTGGCAGGTGCCCTGCACTTCTGGGGGGTGGGGGTGCTGGGGTACATGAGTGGGGGCCTGCTGGCAGGTGCCCCTGACTGCTGGGGGGTGGGGGTTCTTGGGGACATGAGTGTGGGCCTGCTGGCAGGTGCCCCTGACTGCTGGGGGGTGGGGGATCTGGGGGACATGAGTGGGGGCCTGCTGGCATGTGCCCTGCACTGCTGGAGGGTGGGAGTGCTGGGAGACATGAGTGGGGGCCTGCTGGCAGGTGCCCTGCACTGCTGGGGGGTGGGGTGCTGGGGGACATGAGTGGGGGCCTGCTGGCAGGTTCCCCTGACTGACTGCTGGGGGGTGGGGGTGCTGGGGGACATGAGTGGGGACCTGCTGGCAGGTGCCCTGCGCTGCTGGGGGTGGGGGTGCTGGGGGACATGTGTGGGACATGAGTGTGGGCCTGCTGGCAGGTGCCCTGCACTGCTGGGGGTTGGGGGTGCTGGGAGACATGAGTGCCCTGCACTGGGGGTGCTGGCAGGTGCCCTGCACTGCTGGGGGGTGGGGGTGCTGGGAGACATGAGTGGGGGCCTTCTGGCAGGTTCCCTGCACTGCTGGGGGGTGGGATGCTGGTGGACATGAGTGGGGGCCTGCTGGCAGGTGCCCCTGACTGCTGGGGTGTTGGGGTGCTGGGGGACATGAGTGGGGGCCTGCTGGCAGGTTCCCCTGACTGACTGCTGGGGGGTGGGGGTGCTGGGGGACATGAGTGGGGACCTGCTGGCAGGTGCCCTGCGCTGCTGGGGGGTGGGGGTGCTAGGGGACATGAGTGTGGGCCTGCTGGCAGGTGCCCTGCACTGCTGGGGGGTGGGGGAGCTGGGAGACATGAGTGGGGGCCTGCTAGCAGGTGCCCTGCACTGCTTGGGGGTGGGGGTGCTGGGGGACATGAGTGGGACGTGAGTGGATGCCTGCTGGCAGGTGCCCTGCACTTCTGGGCGGTGGGGGTGCTGGGGGACATGAGTGGGGGCCTGCTGGCAGGTGCCCCTGACTGCTGGGGTGTGGGGGTTCTTGGGGACATGAGTGTGGGCCTGCTGGCAGGTGCCCCTGACTGCTGGGGGGTGGGGGTTCTGGGGGACATGAGTGGGGGCCTGCTGGCATGTGCCCTGCACTGCTGGAGGGTGGGAGTCCTGGGAGACATGAGTGGGGGCCTGCTGGCAGGTGCCCTGCACTGCTGGGGGGTGGGGTGCTGGGGGACATGAGTGGGGGCCTGCTGGCAGGTGCCCCTGACTGCTGGGGTGTTGGGGTGCTGGGGGACATGAGTGGGGGCCTGCTGGCAGGTTCCCCTGACTGACTGCTGGGGGGTGGGGGTGCTGGGGACATGAGTGGGGACCTGCTGGCAGGTGCCCTGCGCTGCTGGGGGGTGGGGGTGCTGGGGGACATGAGTGGGGGCCTGCTGGCAGGTACCCTGCACTGCTGGGGGGTGGGGGTGCAAGGGGACATGAGTGGGACATGAGTGGGGGCCTGCTGGCAGGTGCCCTGCACTGCTGGGGGTTCGGGGTGCTGGGGGACATGTGTGGGACATGAGTGTGGGCCTGCTGGCAGGTGCCCTGCACTGCTGGGGGTTGGGGGTGCTGGGAGACATGAGTGGGGGCCTGCTGGCAGGTGCCCTGCACTGCTGGGGGGTGGGGGTGCTGGGAGACATGAGTGGGGGCCTGCTGGCAGGTGCCCTGCACTGCTGGGGGGTGGGGGTGCAAGGGGACATGAGTGGGACAGGAGTGGGGGCCTGCTGGCAGGTGCCTTGCACTGCTGGAGGGGTGGGGGTGCTGGGGGACATGTGTGGGACATGAGTGGGGGCCTGCTGGCATGTGCCCTGCACTGCTGGGGGGTGGGGGTGCTGGGGGACATGAGTGGGGGCCTGCTGGCAGGTGCCCCTGACTGCTGGGGGGTGGGGGTGCTGGGGGACATGAGTAGGGGCCTGCTGGCAGGTTCCCCTGACTGACTGCTGGGGGGTTCGGGTGCTGGGGGACATGAGTGGGGACCTGCTGGCATGTGCCCTGCACTGCTGGGGGGTGGGGGTGCTGGGGGACATGAATGGGACCTGAGAGGGGGCCTGCTGGCAGGTGCCCTGCACTGCTGGGGGGTCGGGGTGCTGGGGGACATGTGTGGGACATGAGTGTGGGCCTGCTGGCAGGTGCCCTGCACTGCTGGGGGGTGGGTGTGCTGGGGGACATGAGTGGGGGCCTGCTGGCAGGTGCCCCTGACTGCTGGGGGGTGGGGGTGCTGGGGGACATGAGTGGGGGCCTGCTGGCAGGTGCCCTGCACTGCTGGAGGGTGGGTTTGCTGGGAGACATGAGTGGGGGCCTGCTGGCAGGTGCCATGCACTGCTGGGGGGTGGGGGTTCCGGGGGACATGAGTGGGGGCCTGCTGACAGGTGCCCCTGACTGCTGGGGGGTGGTGGTGCTGGGGGACATGAGTGGGGGCCTGCTGGCAGGTTCCCCTGACTGCTGGGGGGTGGGGGTGCTGGGGGACATGAGTGTAACATGAGTGTGGGCCTGCTGGCAGGTGCCCTGCGCTGCTGGGGGGTGGGGGTGCTGGGGGACATGAGTGGGACATGAGTGGTGGCCTGCTGGCATGTGCCCTGCACTGCTGGGGGGTGGGGGTGCTGGAGGACATGAGTGGGGGCCTGCTGGCAGGTGCCCTGCACTGCTGAGGGTGGGGTGCAAGGGGACATGAGTGGGACATGAGTGGGGGCCTGCTGGCAGGTGCCCTGCACTGCTGGGGGCTGGGGGTGCAAGGGGACATGAGTGGGGCATGAGCGGGGGCCTGCTGGCAGGTGCCCTGCACTGCTGTGGTGTGGGAGTGTAAGGGGGCATGAGTGGGACATGAGTGGGGGCCTGCTGGCACGTGCCCCTGACTGCTGGGGGTGGGGGTGCTGGGGGACATGTGTGGGACATGAGTGGGGGCCTGCTGTCAGGTGCCCTTCACTGCTGGGTGGTGGGGGTGCTGGGGGACATGAGTGGGGGCCTGCTGGCAGGTGCCCTGCACTGCTGGGGGGTGGGGGTGCAAGGGGACATGAGTGGGACATGAGTGGGGGCCTGCTGGCCGGTGCCCTGCACTGCTGGGGGGGAGGGAATGCTGGGGGACATGAGTGGGGGCCTGCTGGCAGGTGCCCTGCACTGCTGGGGGGTGGAGGTGCTGGGGGACATGTGTGGGACATGAGTGGGGGCCTGGTGTCAGGTGCCCCTGACTGCTGGGGGGTGGGGTGCTGGGGGCATGAGTTGGGGCCTGCTGGCAGGTGCCCTGCACTGCTGGGGGGTGGGGGTGCTGGGGGACATGAGTGGGGGCCTGCTGGCAGGTACCTTGTACTGCTGAGGGGTGGGGGTGCAAGGGGACATGAGTGGGACCTGAGTGGTGGCCTGCTGGCAGGTGCCCTGCACTGCTGGGGGGTCGGGGTGCTGGGGGACATGAGTGGGACATGAGTGGGGGCCTGCTGGCAGGTGCCCTGCACTACTGGGGGTGGGGGTGCTGGGGGACATGAGTGGGGGCCTGCCGGCAGGTGCCCTGCACTTCTGGGGGGTGGGGGTGCTGGGGGACATGAGTGGGGGCCTGCTGGCAGGTGCCCCTGACTCCTGTGGGGTGGAGGTTCTGGGGGACATGAGTGTGGGCCTGCTGGCAGGTGCCCCTGACTGCTGGGGGTGCTGAGGGACATGAGTGGGGGCCTGCTGGCCGGTGCCCTGCACTGCTGGGGGGGAAGGGATGCTGGGGGACATGAGTGGGGGCCTGCTGGCAGGTGCCCTGCACTGCTGGGGGGTGGAGGTGCTGGGGGACATGTGTGGGACATGAGTGGGGGCCTGCTGTCAGGTGCCCCTGACTGCTGGGGGGTGGGGTGCTGGGGGCATGAGTTGGGGCCTGCTGGCAGGTGCCCTGCACTGCTGGGGGTGGGGGTGCTGGGGGACATGAGTGGGGGCCTGCTGGCAGGTACCTTGTACTGCTGGGGGGTGGGGGTGCAAGGGGACATGAGTGGGACCTGAGTGGTGGCCTGCTGGCAGGTGCCCTGCACTGCTGGGGGGTCGGGGTGCTGGGGGACATGAGTGGGACATGAGTGGGGGCCTGCTGGCAGGTGCCCTGCACTACTGGGGGGTGGGGGTGCTGGGGGACATGAGTGGGGGCCTGCTGGCAGGTGCCCTGCACTGCTGGGGGGTGGGGGTGCAAGGGACATGAGTGGGACATGAGTGGGGGCCTGCTGGCAGGTGCCCTGCACTTCTGGTGGGTGGGAGTGCAAGGGGACATGAGTGGGACATGAGTGGGAGCCTGCTGGCAGGTGCCTTGCACTGCTGGGGGGTGGGGGTGTAGGGGGACATGAGTGGGGGCCTGCTGGCAGATGCCCAGTACTGATGGGGGGTGCGGGTGCTGGGGGCCATTTGTGGGACATGAGTGGGGGCCTGCTGGCAGGTGCCCTGCACTGCTGGGGGGTAGGGGTGCTGGGGGACATGGTTGGGGGCCTGCTGGCAGGTGCCCTGCCTGCTGGGGGGTGGGGGTGCTGGGGGCATGAGTGGGGGCCTGCTGGCAGGTGCCCTGCACTGCTGGGGGGTGGGGGTGCAAGGGGACATGAATGGGACATGAGTGGGGGCCTGCTGGCAGGTGCCCTGCACTGCTGCTAGGTTGGGGTGCTGGGGGACATGTGTGGGACATGAGTGGGGGCCTGCTGGCAGGTGCCCTGCACTGCTGGGGGGTGGGGTTGCTGGGGGACATAAGTGGGGGCCTGCTGGCAGGTGCCCCTGACTGCTGGGGGGTGGGGGTTCTGGGGGACATGAGTGGTGGCCTGCTGGCAGGTGCCCTGCACTGCTGGAGGGTGGGGGTGCTGGGAGACATGAGTGGGGGCCTGCTGGCAGTTGCCCTGCACGGCTGGGGGGCGGGGGTGCTTGGGGACATGAGTGGGGGCCTTCTGGCAGGTGCCCTGCACTGCTGGGGGGTGGGGGTGCAAGGGTACATGAGTGGGGGCCTGCTGGCAGGTGCCCTGCACTGCTGGGGGGTGAATGCTGGGGTACATGTGTGGGACATGAGTGGGGGCCTGCTGGCAGGTGCCCTGCACTGCTGGGGGGTGGGGTGCAAGGGGACATGAGTGGGACATGAGTGGGGGCCTGCTGGCAGGTGCCCTGCACTTCTGGGGGGTGGGAGTGCAAGGGGACATGAGTGGGACACGAGTGGGGGCCTGCTGGCAGATGCCTTGCACTGCTGGGGGGTGGGGGTGTAGGGGGACATGAGTGGGGGCCTGCTGGCAGATGCCCTGCACTGCTGGGGGGTGCGGGTGCTGGGGGACATGTGTGGGACATGAGTGGGGGCCTGCTGGCAGGTGCCTGCACTGCTGGCGTTGGGGGTGCTGGGGGACATGGGTGGGGGCCTGCTGGCAGGTGCCCTGCACTGCTGGGGGGTGGGGGTGCAAGGGTACATGAGTGGGACATGAGTGGGGGCCTGCTGGCAGGTGCCCTGCACTGCTGGAGGGTGGGGGTGCTGGGAGACATGAGTGGGGACCTGCTGGCAGTTGCCCTGCACGACTGGGGGGCGGGGGTGCTGGGGGACATGAGTGGGGGCCTTCTGGCAGGTGTCCTGCACTGCTGGGAGGTGGGGTGCTAGGGTACATGAGTGGGACATGAGTGGGGGCCTGCTGGCAGGTGCCCTGCACTGCTGGAGGGTGGGGGTGCTGGGAGACATAAGTGGGGGCCTGCTGGCAGGTGCCCCTGACTGCTGGGGGGTGGGGGTTCTGGGGGACATCAGTGGTGGCCTGCTGGCAGGTGCCCTGCACTGCTGGAGGGTGGGGGTGCTGGGAGACATGAGTGGGGGCCTGCTGGCAGTTGCCCTGCACGGCTGGGGGGCGGGGGTGCTTGGGGACATGAGTGGGGGCCTTCTGGCAGGTGCCCTGCACTGCTGGGGGGTGGGGGTGCAAGGGTACATGAGTGGGGGCCTGCTGGCAGGTGCCCTGCACTGCTGGGGGGTGAATGCTGGGGTACATGTGTGGGACATGAGTGGGGGCCTGCTGGCAGGTGCCCTGCACTGCTGGGGGGTGGGGTGCAAGGGGACATGAGTGGGACATGAGTGGGGGCCTGCTGGCAGGTGCCCTGCACTTCTGGGGGGTGGGAGTGCAAGGGGACATGAGTGGGACATGAGTGGGGGCCTGCTGGCAGATGCCTTGCACTGCTGGGGGGTGGGGGTGTAGGGGGACATGAGTGGGGGCCTGCTGGCAGATGTCCTGCACTGCTGGGGGGTGCGGGTGCTGGGGGACATGTGTGGGACATGAGTGGGGGCCTGCTGGCAGGTGCCCTGCACTGCTGGGGGATGGGGGTGCTGGGGGACATGAGTGGGGGCCTGCTGGCAGGTGCCCTGCACTGCTGGGGGGTGGGGGTGCAAGGGTACATGAGTGGGACATGAGTGGGGGCCTGCTGGCAGGTGCCCTGCACTGCTGGAGGGTGGGGGTGCTGGGAGACATGAGTGGGGACCTGCTGGCAGTTGCCCTGCACGACTGGGGGGCGGGGGTGCTGGGGGACATGAGTGGGGGCCTTCTGGCAGGTGCCCTGCACTGCTGGGAGGTGGGGTGCTAGGGTACATGAGTGGGACATGAGTGTGGGCCTGCTGGCAGGTGCCCTGCACTGCTGGGGCGTGGGGGTGCTGGGAGACATGAGTGGGGGCCTGCTAGCAGGTGCCCTGCACTGCTTGGGGGTGGGGGTGATGGGGGACATGAGTGGGGCATGAGTGGGGGCCTGCTGGCAGGTGCCCTGCACTTCTGGGGGGTGGGGGTGCTGGGGGACATGAGTGGGGGCCTGCCGGCAGGTGCCCTGCACTTCTGGGTGGTGGGGGTGCTGGGGGACATGAGTGGGGGCCTGCTGGCAGGTGCCCCTGACTGCTGGGGGGTGGAGGTTCTGAGGGACATGAGTGTGGACCTGCTGGCAGGTGCCCCTGACTGCTGGGGGGTGGGGGTTCTGGGGGACATGAGTGGGGGCCTGCTGGCAGGTGCCCTGCACTGCTGGAGGGTGGGGGTGCTGGGAGACATGAGTGGGGGCCTGCTGGCAGGTGCCATGCACTGCTGGGGGGTGGGGGTGCTGGGGGACATGAGTGGGGGCCTGCTGGCAGGTGACCCTGACTGCTGGGGGATGGGGGTGCGGGGGGACATGAGTGGGGGCCTGCTGGCAGGTGCCCTGCACTGCTGGGGGGTAGGGGTGCAAGGGGACATGAGTGGGACATGAGTGGGGGCCTGCTGGCAGGTGCCCTTCACTGCTGGGGGTTGGGGGTACAAGGGGACATCTGTGGGACATGAGTGGGGGCCTGCTGGCAGGTGCCCCTGACTGCTGGGGGGTGGGGGTGCTGGGGGACATGAGTGGGGGCCTGCTGGCAGGTGCCCTGCACTGCTGGGGCGTGGGGGTGCTGGGGGACATGAGTGGGGGCCTGCTGGCAGGTACCCTGCACTGCTGGGGGGTGGGGGTGCAAGGGGACATGAGTGGGACATGAGTGGGGGCCTGCTGGCAGGTGCCCTGCACTGCTGGGGGGTCGGGGTGCTGGGGGACATGTGTGGGACATGAGTGTGGGCCTGCTGGCAGGTGCCCTGCACTGCTGGGGGGTGGGGGTGCTGGGAGACATGAGTGGGGGCCTGCTAGCAGGTGCCCTGCACTGCTTGGGGGTGGGGGTGCTGGGGGACATGAGTGGGACATGAGTGGGGGCCTGCTGGCAGGTGCCCTGCACTGCTGGGGGGTGGGGATTCTGGGGGACATTAGTGGGGGCCTGCCGGCAGGTGCCCTGCTCTTCTGGGGGGTGTGGGTGTGGGGGACGTGAGTGGGGGCCTGCTGGCAGGTGCCCCTGACTGCTGGGGGGTGGGGGTTCTGGGGGACATGAGTGTGGGCCTGCTGGCAGGTGCCCCTGACTGCTGGGGGGTGGGGGTTCTGGGGGACATGAGTGGGGGCCTGCTGGCAGGTGCCTGTTAGGGAGAATTCTCTGTTTAGGCTGAATTTCCTAACCTAGTGAGTCCCCCAGCAGCTTTGCTGGATTTCTGGAGTTTGTTTTTTCCATCCTGCCAAGAGTGTGACCCTTTTCCTCTCACTCTTGGACATGTATGTGTGGAATTCCTTTGAATTGGCAATGTGTTCGATGGGCTATGGGGTCTTTTACTCCATAGGGTCTCATAACTTTTTCTATGTGTGTCACTCCGCACCTTACGTGTCGTGACACGGGGGCACCCTAGCTGGTCCCCCCACCATAGACTCCATACCCGGGGACTGACTACCGTCTCCCCGGGCATGTAAAGTCACCATTGGCTTTACTAGACCTAAATTTGCTAACAGAACTAGTACCAACCATCTTATTGTGGACGTGCTAGTAGGGGTAATTCGATTACTCCTGGATCTGTTACTCGAGGGGGCACTGTCCCGTCCCTCCTCGTCGAGTTTTGGCTGGTGGCAGTGGAAACTACTTGTTATGTTCGACCCCGGGCATAACCCTATGGGATCCGTCCCATTGTTGAAGATTAATACTGTTTTTCGTTAATCTCCAACGTACCACCGATCTACTTATCTTAAATAGGTTTATCGAGTGGTATTTTCTGCCAGAACTCGGGTTGTAAAATGGCGTCTGTGTTTTTCTCTGTGACTCCTAAACCAAAGGTTGAGCCCTTTGTTCCACTTTTGGCGGGCCTCTGGACAGAGACCCTCCAAAGTGGTGCCATTCTGTCTGGGTTACCTCAGGGGTGTGGGAGGGGGTTTAGACACCCTGGACCGAGTTGCCTTGCCAACTCAGGTCGCACTCTGAAGTGATTGGCCCAGGTGGTGAGCCTTCCCGCTCACCACTTAGCATGTGTTGATTGACAAGCTAGGCTGAATGAATGGGGGACGTCTGCATAAAAGCAGGGCTTTGGGACTGGATCTTCAGGAAGTCGCCACTGGACCTAAAGAACCCGACGAGGGTAACGCTGAGTCGACCTGCACGACAACACCTCCGGTGAAGCCCTGCGGAATCGTCTCACAATCTCCCGACGACAGAAGAGATCTCCCTGCCGGAGAGTCTCTTTCCCTGGCTGGTGGGGACAACCAGTCTTCTTCTTCTTTGTGCTTTTTGGTCGCCCAGGACGCAGTGGTCGAATTGCCCGTGCAGAGCACCCGGCAACCGGATAGCCACTACTCCTGCACCGTGATCGAAAGGTGGTGCCTTGTGACGAAGCACTCCGCGGCTGGTTTCTTCCCTGGTGGTGCACCGGACATCTTCTCTTCGACGACAAGAGCATCTCTTCTCTTGGCCAAGACCCGTCGTGCATCCACCACCAGGAACAACTGCCCCCGTCGGAGCTGTCTTCCACAACAAGGTACCGTAACCGCCTGGCTTCCCTTTTTCGATCGGTTCGTGTGAGGTATCTGATTCCTCTCCGTTCCGTTGGGTTGCCTCCAAGCTTTATTCACTCTTTGTTCTGAACTGGTTCAACCTGTCGCTAACCAATTTGCTAAACAAGACTTGAGTGCATCATCCGTAGAGACTTTCCAGGACATCGTGCCTTGCCTCTCACCGAGTGGGCCTGGCCGCCGAACTGTATGATCTAGTGTGATTAATGCCTTCTTGCCTTGCATTTTTACCCGCTTCAGTACGAACCGTGTTGACTTCATTACCTGCCTTTCTCTTCTCTCCCTTCCTCACTAAATATTCGAGTGTCATCTGGGTTGAGGTATACACCTCTGTCTGAAAATAAGTGGTGCCGTAGAACCTAGAGTTGTCGATATTGTGTTTCG
Source organism: Ambystoma mexicanum (assembly GCF_040938575.1). Lineage (NCBI taxonomy): Eukaryota > Metazoa > Chordata > Amphibia > Caudata > Ambystomatidae > Ambystoma > Ambystoma mexicanum. The sequence continues at coordinate 381,881,978 of NC_090930.1, read as the reverse complement.
GGGGATTGAGCTTTATTCCATTCTGCAGAGTAATTGTATTTTGATTTGTTTGCCGTGCTTCACTTTAGTATTTTTTTCGTAGACGTTCTGTTATTAATAAATAACTTACTATCTTTATACTAAAGCCTGGTTGCGTGTTTACTCGTTTTGCTGCGAAGAATTACCCTATCTTGTATACTCCCTATACTGACCAACTTTTCTTGAGAGAAGTCTGACTGCTCAGCCACAGCTACCAATTGAATCTGTGTGGTACAGACTGCTACCAAGTGGGTTCATCGCAACACCTGTAGTCCTAAATCTTTTGCAGTGGTCCCAGAGGGAACTGCACAGGTTTCCGCCTAACAGTGCCTTGCACTGCTGGGGGGTGGGGGTGTAGGGGGACATAAGTGGGGGCCTGCCGGCAGGTGCCCTGCATTTTTGGGGGGTGTGGGTGCTGGGGGACGTGAGTGGGGGCCTGCTGGCAGGTGCCCCTGACTGCTGGGGGGTGGGGGTTCTGGGGGACATGAGTGTGGGCCTGCTGGCAGGTGCCCCTGACTGCTGGGGGGTGGGGGTTCTGGGGGACATGAGTGGGGGCCTGCTGGCAGGTGCCTTGCACTGCTGGGGGGTGGGGGTCTAGGGGGACATGAGTGGGGGCCTGCTGGCAGATGCCCTGTACTGCTGGGGGGTGCGGGTGCTGGGGGACATGTGTGGGACATGAGTGGGGGCCTGCTGGCAGGTGCCCTGCACTGCTGGGGGGTGGGGGTGCTGGGGGACATGAGTGGGGGCCTGCTGGCAGGTGCCCTGCGTGCTGGGGGATGGGGGTGCTGGGGGACATGAGTGGGGGCCTGCTGGCAGGTGCCCTGCACTGCTGGGGGGTGGGGGTGAAAGGGGACATGAATGGGACATGAGTGGGGGCCTGCTGGCAGGTGCCCTGCACTGCTGCTGAGTTGGGGTGCTGGGGGACATGTTTGGGACATGAGTGGGGGCCTGCTGGCAGGTGCCCTGCACTGCTGGGGGGTGGGGTTGCTGGGGGACATAAGTGGGGGCCTGCTGGCAGGTGCCCCTGACTGCTGGGGGGTGGGGGTTCTGGGGGACATGAGTGGTGGCCTGCTGGCAGGTGCCCTGCACTGCTGGAGGGTGGGGGTGCTGGGAGATATGAGTGGGGGCCTGCTGGCAGTTGCCCTGCACGGCTGGGGGGCGGGGGTGCTGGGGGACATGAGTGGAGGTCTTCTGGCAGGTGCCCTGCACTGCTGGGGGTTGGGGGTGCAAGGGTACATGAGTGGGACATGAGTGGGGGCTTGCTGGCAGGTGCCCTGCACTGCTGGGGGGTGAATGCTGGGGTACATGTGTGGGACATGAGTGGGGGCCTGCTGGCAGGTGCCCTGCACTGCTGGGGGGTGGGGGTGCAAGGGGACATGGGTGGGACATGAGTGGGGCCTGCTGGCAGGTGCCCTGCACTTCTGGGGGGTGGGAGTGTAAGGGGACATGAGTGGGACATGAGTGGGGGCCTGCTGGCAGGTGCCTTGCACTGCTGGGGGGTGGGGGTGTAGGGGGACATGAGTGGGGGCCTGCTGGCAGATGCCCTGCACTGCTGGGGGGTGCGGGTGCTGGGGGACATGTGTGGGACATGAGTGGGGGCCTGCTGGCAGGTGCCCTGCACTGCTGGGGGGTGGGGGTGCTGGGGGACATGAGTGGGGGCCTGCTGGCAGGTGCCCTGCCTGCTGGGGGGTGGGGGTACAAGGGTACATGAGTGGGACATGTGTGGGGGCCTGCTGGCAGGTGCCCTGCACTGCTGGATGGTGGGGGTGCTGGGAGACATGAATGGGGACCTGCTGGCAGTTGCACTGCACGACTGGGGGGCGGGGGTGCTGGGGGACATGAGTGGGGGCCTTCTGGCAGGTGCCCTGCACTGCTGGGGGGTGGGGTGCTAGGGTACATGAGTGGGACATGAGTGTGGGCCTGCTGGCAGGTGCCCTGCACTTCTGGGTGGTGGGGGTGCTGGGGGACATGAGTGGGGGCCTGCTGGCAGGTGCCCCTGACTGCTGGGGGGTGGAGGTTCTGAGGGACATGAGTGTGGACCTGCTGGCAGGTGCCCCTGACTGCTGGGGGGTGGGGGTTCTGGGGGACATGAGTGGGGGCCTGCTGGCAGGTGCCCTGCACTGCTGGAGGGTGGGGGTGCTGGGAGACATGAGTGGGGGCCTGCTGGCAGGTGCCCTGCACTGCTGGGGGGTGGGGGTGCTGGGGGACATGAGTGGGGGCCTGCTGGCAGGTGCCCCTGACTGCTGGGGGATGGGGGTGCTGGGGGACATGAGTGGGGGCCTGCTGGCAGGTGCCCTGCACTGCTGGGGGGTGGGGGTGCAAGGGGACATGAGTGGGACATGAGTGGGGGCCTGCTGGCAGGTGCCCTGCACTGCTGGGGGTTGGGGGTGCAAGGGGACATGTGTGGGACATGAGTGGGGGCCTGCTGGCAGGTGCCCCTGACTGCTGGGGGGTGGGGGTGCTGGGGGACATGAGTGGGGGCCTGCTGGCAGGTGCCCTGCACTGCTGGGGGGTGGGGGTGCTGGGGGACATGAGTGTGGGCCTGCTGGCAGGTGCCCCTGACTGCTGGGGGGTGGGGGTTCTGGGGGATATGAGTGGGGGCCTGCTGGCAGGTGCCTTGCACTGCTGGGGGGTGGGGGTGTAGGGGGACATGAGTGGGGGCCTGCTGGCAGATGCCCTGTACTGCTGGGGGGTGCGGGTGCTGGGGGACATGTGTGGGACATGAGTGGGGGCCTCCTGGCAGGTGCCCTGCACTGCTGGGGGGTGGGGGTGCTGGGGGACATGAGTGGGGGCCTGCTGGCAGGTGCCCTGCCTGCTGGGGGGTGGGGGTGCTGGGGGACATGAGTGGGGGCCTGCTGGCAGGTGCCCTGCACTGCTGAGGGGTGGGGGTGCAAGGGGACATGAATGGGACATGAGTGGGGGCCTGCTGGCAGGTGCCCTACACTGCTGCTGAGTTGGCGTGCTGGGGGACATGTTTGGGACATGAGTGGGGGCCTGCTGGCAGGTGCCCTGCACTGCTGGGGGGTGGGGTTGCTGGGGGACATAAGTGGGGGCCTGCTGGCAGGTGCCCCTGACTGCTGGGGGGTGGGGGTTCTGGGGGACATGAGTGGGGGCCTGCTGGCAGGTGCCCTGCACTGCTGGAGGGTGGGGGTGCTGGGAGACATGAGTGGGGGCCTGCTGGCAGTTGCCCTGCACGGCTGGGGGGCAGGGGTGCTGGGGGACATGAGTGGGGGCCTTCTGGCAGGTGCCCTGCACTGCTGGGGTTTGGGGGTGCAAGGGTACATGAGTGGGACATGAGTGGGGGCCTGCTGGCAGGTGCCCTGCACTGCTGGGGGGTGAATGCTGGGGTACATGTGTGGGACATGAGTGGGGGCCTGCTGGCAGGTGCCCTGCACTGCTGGGGGGTGGGGGTGCAAGGGGACATGAGTGGGACATGAGTGGGGCCTGCTGGCAGGTGCCCTGCACTTCTGGGGGGTGGGAGTGCAAGGGGACATGAGTGGGGGCCTGCTGGCAGGTGCCTTGCACTGCTAGGGGGTGGGAGTGTAGGGGGACATGAGTGGGGGCCTGCTGGCAGATGCCCTGCACTGCTGGGGGGTGCGGGTGCTGGGGGACATGTGTGGGACATGAGTGGGGGCCTGCTGGCAGGTGCCCTGCACTGCTGGGGGGTGGGGGTGCTGGAGGACATGAGTGGGGGCCTGCTGGCAGGTGCCCTGCACTGCTGGGGGGTGGGGGTACAAGGGTACATGAGTGGGACATGTGTGGGGGCCTGCTGGCAGGTGCCCTGCACTGCTGGATGGTGGGGGTGCTGGGAGACATGAGTGGGGACCTGCTGGCAGTTGCACTGCACGACTGGGGGGCGGGGGTGCTAGGGGACATGAGTGGGGGCCTTCTGGCAGGTGCCCTGCACTGCTGGGGGGTGGGGTGCTAGGGTACATGAGTGGGACATGAGTGTGGGCCTGCTGGCAGGTGCCCTGCACTGCTGAGGGGTGCTGGGAGACATGAGTGGGGGCCTGCTAGCAGGTGCCCTGCACTGCTTGGGGGTGGGGGTGATGGGGGACTTGAGTGGGACATGAGTGGAGGCCTGCTGGCAGGTGCCCCTGACTGCTGGGGGGTGGGGGTGCTGGGGGACATCAGTGGGGGCCTGCTGGCAGGTTCCGCTGACTGACTGCTGGGAGTTGGGGGTGCTGGGGGACATGAGTGGGGGCCTGCTGGCAGGTACCCTGCACTGCTGGGGGGTGGGGGTGCAAGGAGAAATGAGTGGGACCTGAGTGGGGGCCTGCTGGCAGGTGCCCTGCACTGCTGGGGGGTCGGGGTGCTGGGGGACATGTGTGGGACATGAGTGTGGGTCTGCTGGCAGGTGCCCTGCACTGCTGGGGGGTGGGGGTGCTGGGAGACATGAGTGGGTGCCTGATGACGGGTGCCCTGCACTGCTGGGGGGTGGGGGTGGTGGGGGACATGAGTGTGGGCCTGCTGGCAGGTGCCCCTGACTGCTGGGGGGTGGGGGTGCTGGGGGACATGAGTGGGGACTGCTGTTAGGTGCCCTGCACTGCTGGAGGGTGGGGGTGCTGGGAGACATGAGTGGGGGCCTGCTGGCAGGTGCCCTGCACTGCTGGGGGATGGGGGTGCTGGGGGACTTGAGTGGGGGCCTGCTGGCAGGTTCCCCTGACTGCTGGGGGGTGGGGGTGCTGAGGGACATGAGTGTGACATGAGTGTGGGCCTGCTGGCAGGTGCCCTGCGCTGCTGGGGTGTGGGGGTGCTGGGGGACATGTGTGGGGTCATGCTGGCAGGTGTCCCTGACTGCTGGGGGGTGGGGGTGCAAGGGGACATGAGTGGGACATGAGCGGGGGCCTGCTGGCAGGTGCCTTGCACTGCTGGAGGGGTGGGGGTGCTGGGGGACATGTGTGGGACATGAGTGGGGGCCTGCTGGCATGTGCCCTGCACTGCTGGGGGGTGGGGGTGCTGGGGGACATGAGTGGGGGCCTGCTGGCAGGTGCACTGCACTGATGGGGGGTGGGGGTGCAAGGGGACATGAGTGGGACATGAGTGGGGGCCTGCTGGCAGGTGCCCTGCACTGCCGGGCGGTGGGAGTGCAAGGGGACATGAGTGGGGCATGAGCAGGGGCCTGCTGGCAGGTGCCCTGCACTGCTGTGGGGTTGGGGTGCGAGGGGACATGAGTGGGAAATGAGTGGGGCCCTGCTGGCACGTGCCCCTGACTGCTGGGGGTGGGGGTGCTGGGGGACATGTGTGGGACATGAGTGGGGGCCTGCTGTCAGGTGCCCTTCACTGCTGGGGGGTGGGGGTGCAAGGGGACATGATTGGGACATGAGTGGGGGCCTGCTGGCAGGTACCCTGCACTGCTGTGGGGGGGTGCTGGGGGACATGAGTGGGGGCCTGCTGGCAGGTGCCCTGCACTGCTGGGGGGTGGGGGTGCTGGGGGACATGAGTGGGGGCCTGCTGGCAGGTACCCTGCACTGCTGGAGGGTGGGGGTGCAAGGGGACATGAGTGGGACCTGAGTGGTGGCCTGCTGGCAGGTGCCCTGCACTGCTGGGGGGTCGGGGTGCTGGGGGACATGTGTGGGACATGAGTGTGGGCCTGCTGGCAGGTGCCCTGCACTGCTTGGGGGTGGGGGTGCTGGGAGACATGAGTGGGGGCCTGCTAGCAGGTGCCCTGCACTGCTTGGGGGTGGGGGTGCTGGGGGACATGAGTGGGACATGAGTGGGGGCCTGCTGGCAGGTGCCCTGCACTTCTGGGGGGTGGGGGTGCTGGGGGACATGAGTGGGGGCCTCCCGGCAGGTGCCCTGCTCTTCTGGGGGGTGGGGGTGCTGGGGGACATGAGTGGGGGCCTGCTGGCAGATGCCCCTGACTGCTGGGGGGTGGAGGTTCTGGGGGACATGAGTGGGGGCCTGCTGCCAGGTGCCCTGCACTGCTGGAGGGTGGGGGTGCTGGGAGACATGAGTGGGGGCCTGCTGGCAGGTGCCCTGCACTGCTGGGGGGTGGGGGTGCTGGGGGACATGAGTGGGGGCCTGCTGGCAGGTGCCCCTGACTGCTGGGGGATGGGGGTGCTGGGGGACCTGAGTGAGGCCTGCTGGCAGGTTCCCCTGACTGCTGGGGATGGGGGTGCTGAGGGACATGAGTGGGACATGAGTGTGGGCCTGCTGGCAGGTGCCCTGCGCTGCTGGGGGGTGGGGGTGCTGGGGGACATGAGTGGGGGCCTGCTGTCAGGTGACCTTCACTGCTGGGTGGTGGGTGTGCTGGGAGACATGAGTGGGGGCCTGCTGGCAGGTGCCCTGCACTGCTGGGGGTAGGGGTGCTGGGGGACATGAGTGGGGGCCAGCTGGCAGGTGCCCTGCACTTCTGTGGGGTGGGAGTGCAAGGGGACATGAGTGGGACATGAGTGGGGGCCTGCTAGCAGGTGCCTTGCATTGCTGGGGGGTGGGGGTGCTGGGGGACATGAGTGGGGGCCTGCTGGCAGGTGCCCTGCACTTCTGGGGGGTGGGGGTGCTGGGGGACATGAGTGGGGGCCTCCCGGCAGGTGCCCTGCTCTTCTGGGGGGTGGAGGTGCTGGGGGACATGAGTGGGGGCCTGCTGGCAGATGCCCCTGACTGCTGGGGGGTGGAGGTTCTGGGGGACATGAGTGGGGGCCTGCTGCCAGGTGCCCTGCACTGCTGGAGGGTGGGGGTGCTGGGAGACATGAGTGGGGGCCTGCTGGCAGGTGCCCTGCACTGCTGGGGGGTGGGGGTGCTGGGGGACATGAGTGGGGGCCTGCTGGCAGGTGCCCCTGACTGCTGGGGGATGGGGGTGCTGGGGGACCTGAGTGAGGCCTGCTGGCAGGTTCCCCTGACTGCTGGGGATGGGGGTGCTGAGGGACATGAGTGGGACATGAGTGTGGGCCTGCTGGCAGGTGCCCTGCGCTGCTGGGGGGTGGGGGTGCTGGGGGACATGAGTGGGGGCCTGCTGTCAGGTGACCTTCACTGCTGGGTGGTGGGTGTGCTGGGGGACATGAGTGGGGGCCTGCTGGCAGGTGCCCTGCACTGCTGGGGGTAGGGGTGCTGGGGGACATGAGTGGGGGCCAGCTGGCAGGTGCCCTGCACTTCTGTGGGGTGGGAGTGCAAGGGGACATGAGTGGGACATGAGTGGGGGCCTGCTAGCAGGTGCCTTGCATTGCTGGGGGGTGGGGGTGCTGGGGGACATGAGTGGGGGCCTGCTGGCAGGTGCCCTGCACTGCTGGTGGGGGTGGGGGTGCTGGGGGACATGAGTGGGGGCCTGCTGGCAGGTGCCTTGCACTTCTGGGGGGTGGGAGTGCAAGGGGACATGAGTGGGACATGTGTGGGGGCCTGCTGGCACGTGCCTTGCACTGCTGGGGTGTGGGAGTGTAGGGGGACATGAGTGGGGGCCTGCTGGCAGATGCCCTGCACTGCTGGGGGATGCGGGTGTTGGGGGACATGTGTGGGACATGAATGGGGGCCTGCTGGCAGGTGCCCTGCACTGCTGGGGGGTGGGTGTGCTGGGGGACATGAGTGGGGGCCTGCTGGCAGGTGCCCTGCCTGCTGGGGGGTGGGGGTGCTGGGGACATGAGTGGGGGCCTGCTGGCAGGTGCCCTGCACTGCTGGGGGGTGGGGGTGCAAGGGTACATGAATGGGACATTAGTGGGGGCCTGCTGGCAGGTGCCCTGCACTGCTGCTGTGTTGGGGTGCTGGAGGACATGTGTGGGACATGAGTGGGGGCCTGCTGGCAGGTGCCCTGCACTGCTGGGGGTGGGGTGCTGGGGGACATGAGTGGGGTCCTGCTGGCAGGTGCCCCTGACTTCTGGGGGGTGGGGGTTCTGGGGGACATGAGTGGTGGCCTGCTGGCAGGTGCCCTGCACTGCTGGAGGGTGGGGGTGCTGGGAGACATGAGTGGGGGCCTGCTGGCAGTTGCCCTGCACGGCTGGGGGGCGGGGGTGCTGGGGGACATGAGTGGGGGCCTTCTGGCAGGTGCCCTGCACTGCTGGGGGGTGGGGGTACAAGGGTACATGAGTGGGACATAAGTGGGGGCCTGCTGGAAGGTGCCCTGCACTGCTGGGGGGTGGGTGCTGAGGGACATGTGTGGTACATGAGTGGGGGCCTACTGGCAGGTGCCCTGCACTGCTGGGGGGTGGGGGTGCAAGGGGACATGAGTGGGACATAAGTGGGGAACTGCTGGCAGGTGCCCTGCACTTCTGGGGGGTGGGAGTGCAAGGGGACATGAGTGGGACATGAGTGGGGGCCTGCTGGCAGGTGTCTTGCACTGCTGGGGGTGGGGGTGTAGGGGGACATGAGTGGGGGCCTGCTGGCAGATGCCCTGCACTGCTGGGGGGTGCGGGTGCTGGGGGACATGTGTGGGACATGAGTGGGGGCCTGCTGGCAGGTGCCCTGCACTGCTGGGGGGTGGGGGTGCTGGGGGACATGAGTGGGGGCCTGCTGGCAGGTGGCCTGCACTGCTGGGGGGTAGGGGTGCAAGGGTACATGAGTGGGACATGAGTGAGGGCCTGCTGGCAGGTGCCCTGCACTGCTGGAGGGTGGGGGTGCTGGGAGACATGAGTGGGCGCCTGCTGACAGATTCCCTGCACGGCTGGGGGGCAGGGGTGCTGGGGGACATGAGTGGGGGCCTTCTGGCAGGTGCCCTGCACTGCTGGGGGGTGGGGGTGCTAGGGTACATGAGTGGGACATGAGTTTGGGCCTGCTGGCAGGTGCCCTGCACTGCTGGGGTGTGGGGGTGCTGGGAGACATGAGTGGGGGCCTGCTAGTAGGTGCCCTGCACTGCTTGGGGGTCGGGGTGCTGGGGAACATGAGTGGGACATGAGTGGGGGCCTACTGGCAGGTGCCCTGCACTTCTGGGGGGTGGGGGTGCTGGGGGACATGAGTGGGGGCCTGCTGGCAGTTGCCCTGCACGGCTGGGGGGCAGGGGTGCTGGGGGACATGAGTGGGGGCCTTCTGGCAGGTGCCCTGCACTGCTGGGGGGTGGGGGTGCAAGGGTACATGAGTGGGACATGAGTGGGGGCCTGCTGGCAGGTGCCCCTGACTGCTGGGGGGTGGGGGTTCTGACAGACATGAGTGGTGGCCTGCTGGCAGGTGCCCTGCACTGCTGGAGGGTGGGGGTGCTGGGAGACATGAGTGGGGGCCTGCTGGCAGTTGCCCTGCACGGCTGGGGGGCGGGGGTGCTGGGGGACATGAGTGGGGGCCTTCTGGCAGGTGCCCTGCACTGCTGGGGGGTGGGGGTGCAAGGGTACATGAGTGGGACATAAGTGGGGGCCTGCTGGCAGGTGCCCTGCACTGCTGGGGGGTGGGTGCTGGGGGACATGTGTGGGACATGAGTGGGGACCTACTGGCAGGTGCCCTGCACTGCTGGGGGGTGGGGGTGCAAGGGGACATGAGTGGGACATGAGTGGGGAACTGCTGGCAGGTGCCCTGCACTTCTGGGGGGTGGGAGTGCAAGGGGACATGAGTGGGACATGAGTGGGGGCCTGCTGGCAGGTGCCTTGCACTGCTGGGGGGTGGGGGTGTAGGGTGACATGAGTGGGGGCCTGCTGGCAGATGCCCTGCACTGCTGGGGGGTGCGGGTGTTGGGGGACATGAATGGGACATTAGCGGGGGCCTGCTGGCAGGTGCCCTGCACTGCTGCTGGGTTGGGGTGCTGGGGGACATGTGTGGGACATGAGTGGGGGCCTGCTGGCAGGTGCCCTGCACTGCTGGGGGTGGGGGTGCTGGGGAACATGAGTGGGGGCCTGCTGGCAGGTGCCCCTGACTGCTGGGGGGTGGGGGTTCTGGGAGACATGAGTGGGGGCCTGCTGGCAGTTGCCCTGCACGGCTGGGGGGTGGGGGTGCAAGGGTACATGAGTGGGACATGAGTGGGGGCCTGCTGGCAGATGCCCTGCACTGCTGGGGGGTGCGGGTGTTGGGGGACATGAATGGGACATTAGCGGGGGCCTGCTGGCAGGTGCCCTGCACTGCTGCTGGGTTGGGGTGCTGGGGGACATGTGTGGGACATGAGTGGGGGCCTGCTGGCAGGTGCCCTGCACTGCTGGGGTTGGGGGTGCTGGGGGACATGAGTGGGGGCCTGCTGGCAGGTGCCCCTGACTGCTGGGGGGTGGGGGTTCTGGGAGACATGAGTGGGGGCCTGCTGGCAGATGCCCTGCACTGCTGGGGGGTGCGGGTGTTGGGGGACATGAATGGGACATTAGCGGGGGCCTGCTGGCAGGTGCCCCTGACTGCTGGGGGGTGGGGGTTCTGACGGACATGAGTGGTGGCCTGCTGGCAGGTGCCCTGCACTGCTGGAGGGTGGGGGTGCTGGGAGACATGAGTGGGGGCCTGCTGGCAGTTGCCCTGCACGGCTGGGGGGCGGGGGTGCTGGGAGACATGAGTGGGGGCCTTCTGGCAGGTGTCCTGCACTGCTGGGGGGTGGGGGTGCAAGGGTACATGAGTGGGACATGAGTGGGGGCCTGCTGGCAGGTGCCCTGCACTGCTGGGGGGTGGGTGCTGGGGACATGTGTGGGACATGAGTGGGGGCCTACTGGCAGGTGCCCTGCACTGCTGGGGGTGGGGGTGCAAGGGGACATGAGTGGGACATGAGTGGGGAACTGCTGGCAGGTGCCCTGCACTTCTGGGGGGTGGGAGTGCAAGGGGACATGAGTGGGACATGAGTGGGGGCCTGCTGGCAGGTGCCTTGCACTGCTGGGGGTGGGGGTGTAGGGTGACATGAGTGGGGGCCTGCTGGCAGATGCCCTGCACTGCTGGGGGGTGCGGGTGTTGGGGGACATGAATGGGACATTAGCGGGGGCCTGCTGGCAGGTGCCCTGCACTGCTGCTGGGTTGGGGTGCTGGGGGACATGTGTGGGACATGAGTGGGGGCCTGCTGGCAGGTGCCCTGCACTGCTGGGGGTGGGGGTGCTGGGGGACATGAGTGGGGGCCTGCTGGCAGGAGCCCCTGACTGTTGGGGGGTGGGGGTTCTGGGAGACATGAGTGGGGGCCTGCTGGCAGTTGCCCTGCACTGCTGGGGGGTGGGGGTGCTAGGGTACATGAGTGGGACATGAGTGGGGGCCTGCTGGCAGGTGCCCCTGACTGCTGGGGGGTGGGGGTTCTGACGGACATGAGTGGTGGCCTGCTGGCAGGTGCCCTGCACTGCTGGAGGGTGGGGGTGCTGGGAGACATGAGTGGGGGCCTGCTGGCAGGTGCCTTGCACTGCTGGGGGTGGGGGTGTAGGGTGACATGAGTGGGGGCCTGCTGGCAGATGCCCTGCACTGCTGGGGGGTGCGGGTGTTGGGGGACATGAATGGGACATTAGCGGGGGCCTGCTGGCAGGTGCCCTGCACTGCTGCTGGGTTGGGGTGCTGGGGGACATGTGTGGCACATGAGTGGGGGCCTGCTGGCAGGTGCCCTGCAATGTCCCATTCATGTCCCCCATGAGTGGGGGCCTGCTGGCAGATGCCCTGCACTGCTGGGGGGTGCGGGTGTTGGGGGACATGAATGGGACATTAGCGGGGGCCTGCTGGCAGGTGCCCTGCACTGCTGCTGGGTTGGGGTGCTGGGGGACATGTGTGGGACATGAGTGGGGGCCTGCTGGCAGGTGCCCTGCACTGCTGGGGTTGGGGGTGCTGGGGGACATGAGTGGGGGCCTGCTGGCAGGTGCCCCTGACTGCTGGGGGGTGGGGGTTCTGGGAGACATGAGTGGGGGCCTGCTGGCAGATGCCCTGCACTGCTGGGGGGTGCGGGTGTTGGGGGACATGAATGGGACATTAGCGGGGGCCTGCTGGCAGGTGCCCTGCACTGCTGCTGGGTTGGGGTGCTGGGGGACATGTGTGGGACATGAGTGGTGGCCTGCTGGCAGGTGCCCTGCACTGCTGGAGGGTGGGGGTGTTGGGAGACATGAGTTGGGGCCTGCTGGCAGTTGCCCTGCACGGCTGGGGGGCGGGGTGCTGGGAGACATGAGTGGGGGCCTTCTGGCAGGTGTCCTGCACTGCTGGGGGGTGGGGGTGCAAGGGTACATGAGTGGGACATGAGTGGGGGCCTGCTGCCAGGTGCCCTGCACTGCTGGGGGGTGGGTGCTGGGGACATGTGTGGGACATGAGTGGGGGCCTACTGGCAGGTGCCCTGCACTGCTGGGGGGTGGGGGTGCAAGGGGACATGAGTGGGACATGAGTGGGGAACTGCTGGCAGGTGCCCTGCACTTCTGGGGGGTGGGAGTGCAAGGGGACATGAGTGGGACATGAGTGGGGGCCTGCTGGCAGGTGCCTTGCACTGCTGGGGGTGGGGGTGTAGGGTGACATGAGTGGGGGCCTGCTGGCAGATGCCCTGCACTGCTGGGGGGTGCGGGTGTTGGGGGACATGAATGGGACATTAGCGGGGGCCTGCTGGCAGGTGCCCTGCACTGCTGCTGGGTTGGGGTGCTGGGGGACATGTGTGGGACATGAGTGGGGGCCTGCTGGCAGGTGCCCTGCACTGCTGGGGGTGGGGGTGCTGGGGGACATGAGTGGGGGCCTGCTGGCAGGAGCCCCTGACTGCTGGGGGGTGGGGGTTCTGGGAGACATGAGTGGGGGCCTGCTGGCAGTTGCCCTGCACTGCTGGGGGGTGGGGGTGCTAGGGTACATGAGTGGGACATGAGTTTGGGCCTGCTGGCAGGTGCCCTGCACTGCTGGGGTGTGGGGGTGCTGGGGGACATGAGTGGGGGCCTGCTAGTAGGTGCCCTGCACTGCTTGGGGGTGGGGGTGCTGGGGAACATGAGTGGGACATGAGTGGGGGCCTACTGGCAGGTGCCCTGCACTTCTGGGGGGTGGGGGTGCTGGGGGACATGAGTGGGGGCCTGCTGGCAGTTGCCCTGCACGGCTGGGGGGCAGGGGTGCTGGGGGACATGAGTGGGGGCCTTCTGGCAGGTGCCCTGCACTGCTGGGGGGTGGGGGTGCAAGGGTACATGAGTGGGACATGAGTGGGGGCCTGCTGGCAGGTGCCCCTGACTGCTGGGGGGTGGGGGTTCTGACGGACATGAGTGGTGGCCTGCTGGCAGGTGCCCTGCACTGCTGGAGGGTGGGGGTGCTGGGAGACATGAGTGGGGGCCTGCTGGCAGTTGCCCTGCACGGCTGGGGGGCGGGGGTGCTGGGGGACATGAGTGGGGGCCTTCTGGCAGGTGCCCTGCACTGCTGGGGGGTGGGGGTGCAAGGGTACATGAGTGGGACATAAGTGGGGGCCTGCTGGCAGGTGCCCTGCACTGCAGGGGGGTGGGTGCTGGGGGACATGTGTGGGACATGAGTGGGGACCTACTGGCAGGTGCCCTGCACTGCTGGGGGTGGGGGTGCAAGGGGACATGAGTGGGACATGAGTGGGGAACTGCTGGCAGGTGCCCTGCACTTCTGGGGGGTGGGAGTGCAAGGGGACATGAGTGGGACATGAGTGGGGGCCTGCTGGCAGGTGCCTTGCACTGCTGGGGGGTGGGGGTGTAGGGTGACATGAGTGGGGGCCTGCTGGCAGATGCCCTGCACTGCTGGGGGGTGCGGGTGTTGGGGGACATGAATGGGACATTAGCGGGGGCCTGCTGGCAGGTGCCCTGCACTGCTGCTGGGTTGGGGTGCTGGGGGACATGTGTGGGACATGAGTGGGGGCCTGCTGGCAGGTGCCCTGCACTGCTGGGGGTGGGGGTGCTGGGGGACATGAGTGGGGGCCTGCTGGCAGGTGCCCCTGACTGCTGGGGGGTGGGGGTTCTGGGAGACATGAGTGGGAGCCTGCTGGCAGTTGCCCTGCACGGCTGGGGGGTGGGGGTGCAAGGGTACATGAGTGGGACATGAGTGGGGGCCTGCTGGCAGATGCCCTGCACTGCTGGGGGGTGCGGGTGTTGGGGGACATGAATGGGACATTAGCGGGGGCCTGCTGGCAGGTGCCCTGCACTGCTGCTGGGTTGGGGTGCTGGGGGACATGTGTGGGACATGAGTGGGGGCCTGCTGGCAGGTGCCCTGCACTGCTGGGGTTGGGGGTGCTGGGGGACATGAGTGGGGGCCTGCTGGCAGGTGCCCCTGACTGCTGGGGGGTGGGGGTTCTGGGAGACATGAGTGGGGGCCTGCTGGCAGATGCCCTGCACTGCTGGGGGGTGCGGGTGTTGGGGGACATGAATGGGACATGAGTGGTGGCCTGCTGGCAGGTGCCCTACACTGCTGGAGGGTGGGGGTGCTGGGAGACATGAGTTGGGGCCTGCTGGCAGTTGCCCTGCACGGCTGGGGGGCGGGGGTGCTGGGAGACATGAGTGGGGGCCTTCTGGCAGGTGCCCTGCACTGCTGGGGGGTGGGGGTGCAAGGGTACATGAGTGGGACATGAGTGGGGGCCTGCTGGCAGGTGCCCTGCACTGCTGGGGGGTGGGTGCTGGGGACATGTGTGGGACATGAGTGGGGGCCTACTGGCAGGTGCCCTGCACTGCTGGGGGTGGGGGTGCTGGGGGACATGAGTGGGGGCCTGCTGGCAGGAGCCCCTGACTGCTGGGGGGTGGGGGTTCTGGGAGACATGAGTGGGGGCCTGCTGGCAGTTGCCCTGCACTGCTGGGGGGTGGGGGTGCTAGGGTACATGAGTGGGACATGAGTTTGGGCCTGCTGGCAGGTGCCCTGCACTGCTGGGGTGTGGGGGTGCTGGGGGACATGAGTGGGGGCCTGCTAGTAGGTGCCCTGCACTGCTTGGGGGTGGGGGTGCTGGGGAACATGAGTGGGACATGAGTGGGGGCCTACTGGCAGGTGCCCTGCACTTCTGGGGGGTGGGGGTGCTGGGGGACATGAGTGGGGGCCTGCTGGCAGTTGCCCTGCACGGCTGGGGGGCAGGGGTGCTGGGGGACATGAGTGGGGGCCTTCTGGCAGGTGCCCTGCACTGCTGGGGGGTGGGGGTGCAAGGGTACATGAGTGGGACATGAGTGGGGGCCTGCTGGCAGGTGCCCCTGACTGCTGGGGGGTGGGGGTTCTGACGGACATGAGTGGTGGCCTGCTGGCAGGTGCCCTGCACTGCTGGAGGGTGGGGGTGCTGGGAGACATGAGTGGGGGCCTGCTGGCAGTTGCCCTGCACGGCTGGGGGCGGGGGTGCTGGGGGACATGAGTGGGGGCCTTCTGGCAGGTGCCCTGCACTGCTGGGGGGTGGGGGTGCAAGGGTACATGAGTGGGACATAAGTGGGGGCCTGCTGGCAGGTGCCCTGCACTGCAGGGGGGTGGGTGCTGGGGGACATGTGTGGGACATGAGTGGGGACCTACTGGCAGGTGCCCTGCACTGCTGGGGGGTGGGGGTGCAAGGGGACATGAGTGGGACATGAGTGGGGAACTGCTGGCAGGTGCCCTGCACTTCTGGGGGGTGGGAGTGCAAGGGGACATGAGTGGGACATGAGTGGGGGCCTGCTGGCAGGTGCCTTGCACTGCTGGGGGGTGGGGGTGTAGGGTGACATGAGTGGGGGCCTGCTGGCAGATGCCCTGCACTGCTGGGGGGTGCGGGTGTTGGGGGACATGAATGGGACATTAGCGGGGGCCTGCTGGCAGGTGCCCTGCACTGCTGCTGGGTTGGGGTGCTGGGGGACATGTGTGGGACATGAGTGGGGGCCTGCTGGCAGGTGCCCTGCACTGCTGGGGGTGGGGGTGCTGGGGGACATGAGTGGGGGCATGCTGGCAGGTGCCCCTGACTGCTGGGGGGTGGGGGTTCTGGGAGACATGAGTGGGAGCCTGCTGGCAGTTGCCCTGCACGGCTGGGGGGTGGGGGTGCAAGGGTACATGAGTGGGACATGAGTGGGGGCCTGCTGGCAGATATCCTGCACTGCTGGGGGGTGCGGGTGTTGGGGGACATGAATGGGACATTAGCGGGGGCCTGCTGGCAGGTGCCCTGCACTGCTGCTGGGTTGGGGTGCTGGGGGACATGTGTGGGACATGAGTGGGGGCCTGCTGGCAGGTGCCCTGCACTGCTGGGGTTGGGGGTGCTGGGGGACATGAGTGGGGGCCTGCTGGCAGGTGCCCCTGACTGCTGGGGGGTGGGGGTTCTGGGAGACATGAGTGGGGGCCTGCTGGCAGATGCCCTGCACTGCTGGGGGGTGCGGGTGTTGGGGGACATGAATGGGACATAAGTGGTGGCCTGCTGGCAGGTGCCCTACACTGCTGGAGGGTGGGGGTGCTGGGAGACATGAGTTGGGGCCTGCTGGCAGTTGCCCTGCACGGCTGGGGGGCGGGGGTGCTGGGAGACATGAGTGGGGGCCTTCTGGCAGGTGCCCTGCACTGCTGGGGGGTGGGGGTGCAAGGGTACATGAGTGGGACATGAGTGGGGGCCTGCTGGCAGGTGCCCTGCACTGCTGGGGGGTGGGTGCTGGGGACATGTGTGGGACATGAGTGGGGGCCTACTGGCAGGTGCCCTGCACTGCTGGGGGGTGGGGGTGCAAGGGGACATGAGTGGGACATGAGTGGGGAACTGCTGGCAGGTGCCCTGCACTTCTGGGGGGTGGGAGTGCAAGGGGACATGAGTGGGACATGAGTGGGGGCCTGCTGGCAGGTGCCTTGCACTGCTGGGGGGTGGGGGTGTAGGGTGACATGAGTGGGGGCCTGCTGGCAGATGCCTTGCACTGCTGGGGGGTGCGGGTGTTGGGGGACATGAATGGGACATTAGCGGGGGCCTGCTGGCAGGTGCCCTGCACTGCTGCTGGGTTGGGGTGCTGGGGGACATGTGTGGGACATGAGTGGGGGCCTGCTGGCAGGTGCCCTGCACTGCTGGGGGTGGGGGTGCTGGGGGACATGAGTGGGGGCCTGCTGGCAGGAGCCCCTGACTGCTGGGGGGTGGGGGTTCTGGGAGACATGAGTGGGGGCCTGCTGGCAGTTGCCCTGCACGGCTGGGGGGTGGGGGTGCAAGGGTACATGAGTGGGACATGAGTGGGGGCCTGCTGGCAGATGCCCTGCACTGCTGGGGGGTGCGGGTGTTGGGGGACATTAGCGGGGGCCTGCTGGCAGGTGCCCTGCACTGCTGCTGGGTTGGGGTGCTGGGGGACATGTGTGGGACATGAGTGGGGGCCTGCTGGCAGGTGCCCTGCACTGCTGGGGTTGGGGGTGCTGGGGGACATGAGTGGGGGCCTGCTGGCAGGTGCCCCTGACTGCTGGGGGGTGGGGGTTCTGGGAGACATGAGTGGGGGCCTGCTGGCAGATGCCCTGCACTGCTGGGGGGTGCGGGTGTTGGGGGACATGAATGGGACATTAGCGGGGGCCTGCTGGCAGGTGCCCTGCACTGCTGCTGGGTTGGGGTGCTGGGGGACATGTGTGGGACATGAGTGGTGGCCTGCCGGCAGGTGCCCTGCACTGCTGGAGGGTGGGGGTGCTGGGAGACATGAGTTGGGGCCTGCTGGCAGTTGCCCTGCACGGCTGGGGGACGGGGGTGCTGGGGGACATGAGTGGGGGCCTTCTGGCAGGTGCCCTGCACTGCTGGGGGGTGGGGGTGCAAGGGTACATGAGTGGGACATGTGTGGGGGCCTGCTGGCATGTGCCCTGCACTGCTGGGGGGTGGGTGCTGGGGACATGTGTGGGACATGAGTGGGGGCCTACTGGCAGGTGCCCTGCACTGCTGGGGGTTGGGTTGCAAGGGGACATGAGTGGGGAACTGCTGGCAGGTGCCCTGCACTTCTGGGGGGTGGGAGTGCAAGGGGACATGAGTGGGACATGAGTGGGGGCCTGCTGGCAGGTGCCTGGCACTGCTGGGGGGTGGGGGTGTAGGGACCATGAGTGGGGGCCTGCTGGCAGATGCCCTGCACTGCTGGGGGGTGCGGGTGCTGGGGGACATGTGTGGGACATGAGTGGGGGCCTGCTGGCAGGTGCCATGCCCTGCTGGGGGGTGGGGGTGCTGGGGGACATGAGTGGGGGCCTGCTGGCAGGTGCCCTGCACTGCTGGGGGGTGGGGGTGCAAGGGTACATGAGTGGGACATGAGTGAGGGCCTCCTGGCAGGTGCCCTGCACTGCTGGAGGGTGGGGGTGCTGGGAGACATGAGTGGGCGCCTGCTGGCAGTTGCCCTGCACGGCTGGGGGGCAGGGGTGCTGGGGGACATGAGTGGGGGTCTTCTGGCAGGTGCCCTGTACTGCTGGGGGGTGGGGGTGCTAGGGTACATGAGTGGGACATGAGTGTGGGCCTGCTGGCAGGTGCACTGCACTGCTGGGGGGTGGGGGTGCTGGGTGACATGAGTGGGGGCCTGCTAGCAGGTGCCCTGCACTGCTTGGGGGTGGGGGTGCTGGGGGACATGAGTGGGACATGAGTGGGGGCCTACTGGCAGGTGCCCTGCACTTCTGGGTGGTGGGGGTACTGGGGGACATGAGTGGGGGCCTGCTGGCAGGTGCCCCTGACTGCTGGCAGGTGTGGGACATGAGTGTGGGCCTGCTGGCAGGTACCCCTGACTGCTGGGGGGTGGGTGTTCTGGGGGACATGAGTGGGGGCCTGCTGGCAGGTGCCCTGCACTGCTGGAGGGTGGGGGTGCTGGGGGACATGAGTGGGGGCCTGCTGGCAGGTTCCCCTGCCTGCTGGGGGGTGGGGGTGCTGAGGGACATGAGTTGGACATGAGTGTGGGCCTGCTGGCAGGTGCCCTGCGCTGCTGGGGGGTGGGGGTGCTGGGGGACATGCGTGGGGTCCTGCTGGCAGGTGTCCCTGACTGCTGGGGGAGGGGGTGCAAGGGGACATGAGTGGGACATGAGTGGGGGCCTGCTGCAGGTGCCTTGCAATGCTGGGGGGGTGGGGATGCTGGGGGACATGTGGGTGACATGAGTGGGGGCCTGCTGGCATGTGCCCTGCACTGCTGGGGGGTGGGGGTGCTGGGGGACATGAGTGGGGGCCTGCTGGCAGGTGCCCTGCACTGCTGGGGTGTGGGGGTGCAAGGGGACATGAGTGGTACATGAGTGGGGGCCTGCTGGCAGGTGCCCTGCACTGCTGGGGGGTGGGGGTGCAAGGGGACATGAGTGGGCATGAGTGGGGGCCTGCTGGCAGGTGCCCTGCACTGCTGTGGCGTGGGGGTGCAAGGGGACATGAGTGGGACATGAGTGGGTGCCTGCTGGCAGGTGCCCCTGACTGCTGGGGGGTGGGGGTGCTGGGGTACATGTGTGGGACATGAGTGGGGGCCTGCTGTCAGGTGACCTTCACTGCTGGGTGGTGGGTGTGCTGGGGGACATGAGTGGGGGCCTGCTGGCAGGTGCCCTGCACTGCTGGGGGGTGGGGGTGCAAGGGGACATGAGTGGGACATGAGTGGGGGCCTGCTGGCAGGTGCCCTGCACTTCTGGGGGGTGGGAGTGCAAGGGGACATGAGTGGGACATGAGTGGGGGCCTGCTGGCAGGTGCCCTGCACTGCTGGGGGGTGGGGGTGCTGGGAGACATGAGTGGGGGCCTGCTGGCAGGTGCCCTGCACTGCTGGGGGGTGGGGGTGCAAGGGGACATGAGTGGGACAGGAGTGGGGGCCTGCTGGCAGGTGCCTTGCACTGCTGGAGGGGTGGGGGTGCTGGGGGACATGTGTGGGACATGAGTGGGGGCCTGCTGGCATGTGCCCTGCACTGCTGGGGGGTGGGGGTGCTGGGGGACATGAGTGGGGGCCTGCTGGCAGGTGCCCCTGACTGCTGGGGGGTGGGGGTGCTGGGGGACATGAGTAGGGGCCTGCTGGCAGGTTCCCCTGACTGACTGCTGGGGGGTTCGGGTGCTGGGGGACATGAGTGGGGACCTGCTGGCATGTGCCCTGCACTGCTGGGGGGTGGGGGTGCTGGGGGACATGAATGGGACCTGAGAGGGGGCCTGCTGGCAGGTGCCCTGCACTGCTGGGGGGTCGGGGTGCTGGGGGACATGTGTGGGACATGAGTGTGGGCCTGCTGGCAGGTGCCCTGCACTGCTGGGGGGTGGGTGTGCTGGGGGACATGAGTGGGGGCCTGCTGGCAGGTGCCCCTGACTGCTGGGGGGTGGGGGTGCTGGGGGACATGAGTGGGGGCCTGCTGGCAGGTGCCCTGCACTGCTGGAGGGTGGGTTTGCTGGGAGACATGAGTGGGGGCCTGCTGGCAGGTGCCATGCACTGCTGGGGGGTGGGGGTTCCGGGGGACATGAGTGGGGGCCTGCTGACAGGTGCCCCTGACTGCTGGGGGGTGGTGGTGCTGGGGGACATGAGTGGGGGCCTGCTGGCAGGTTCCCCTGACTGCTGGGGGGTGGGGGTGCTGGGGGACATGAGTGTAACATGAGTGTGGGCCTGCTGGCAGGTGCCCTGCGCTGCTGGGGGGTGGGGGTGCTGGGGGACATGAGTGGGACATGAGTGGTGGCCTGCTGGCATGTGCCCTGCACTGCTGGGGGGTGGGGGTGCTGGAGGACATGAGTGGGGGCCTGCTGGCAGGTGCCCTGCACTGCTGAGGGTGGGGTGCAAGGGGACATGAGTGGGACATGAGTGGGGGCCTGCTGGCAGGTGCCCTGCACTGCTGGGGGCTGGGGGTGCAAGGGGACATGAGTGGGGCATGAGCGGGGGCCTGCTGGCAGGTGCCCTGCACTGCTGTGGTGTGGGAGTGTAAGGGGGCATGAGTGGGACATGAGTGGGGGCCTGCTGGCACGTGCCCCTGACTGCTGGGGGGTGGGGGTGCTGGGGGACATGTGTGGGACATGAGTGGGGGCCTGCTGTCAGGTGCCCTTCACTGCTGGGTGGTGGGGGTGCTGGGGGACATGAGTGGGGGCCTGCTGGCAGGTGCCCTGCACTGCTGGGGGGTGGGGGTGCAAGGGGACATGAGTGGGACATGAGTGGGGGCCTGCTGGCCGGTGCCCTGCACTGCTGGGGGGGAGGGAATGCTGGGGGACATGAGTGGGGGCCTGCTGGCAGGTGCCCTGCACTGCTGGGGGGTGGAGGTGCTGGGGGACATGTGTGGGACATGAGTGGGGGCCTGGTGTCAGGTGCCCCTGACTGCTGGGGGGTGGGGTGCTGGGGGCATGAGTTGGGGCCTGCTGGCAGGTGCCCTGCACTGCTGGGGGGTGGGGGTGCTGGGGGACATGAGTGGGGGCCTGCTGGCAGGTACCTTGTACTGCTGAGGGGTGGGGGTGCAAGGGGACATGAGTGGGACCTGAGTGGTGGCCTGCTGGCAGGTGCCCTGCACTGCTGGGGGGTCGGGGTGCTGGGGGACATGAGTGGGACATGAGTGGGGGCCTGCTGGCAGGTGCCCTGCACTACTGGGGGTGGGGGTGCTGGGGGACATGAGTGGGGGCCTGCCGGCAGGTGCCCTGCACTTCTGGGGGGTGGGGGTGCTGGGGGACATGAGTGGGGGCCTGCTGGCAGGTGCCCCTGACTCCTGTGGGGTGGAGGTTCTGGGGGACATGAGTGTGGGCCTGCTGGCAGGTGCCCCTGACTGCTGGGGGTGCTGAGGGACATGAGTGGGGGCCTGCTGGCCGGTGCCCTGCACTGCTGGGGGGGAAGGGATGCTGGGGGACATGAGTGGGGGCCTGCTGGCAGGTGCTCTGCACTGCTGGGGGGTGGAGGTGCTGGGGGACATGTGTGGGACATGAGTGGGGGCCTGCTGTCAGGTGCCCCTGACTGCTGGGGGGTGGGGTGCTGGGGGCATGAGTTGGGGCCTGCTGGCAGGTGCCCTGCACTGCTGGGGGTGGGGGTGCTGGGGGACATGAGTGGGGGCCTGCTGGCAGGTACCTTGTACTGCTGGGGGGTGGGGGTGCAAGGGGACATGAGTGGGACCTGAGTGGTGGCCTGCTGGCAGGTGCCCTGCACTGCTGGGGGGTCGGGGTGCTGGGGGACATGAGTGGGACATGAGTGGGGGCCTGCTGGCAGGTGCCCTGCACTACTGGGGGGTGGGGGTGCTGGGGGACATGAGTGGGGGCCTGCTGGCAGGTGCCCTGCACTGCTGGGGGGTGGGGGTGCAAGGGACATGAGTGGGACATGAGTGGGGGCCTGCTGGCAGGTGCCCTGCACTTCTGGTGGGTGGGAGTGCAAGGGGACATGAGTGGGACATGAGTGGGAGCCTGCTGGCAGGTGCCTTGCACTGCTGGGGGGTGGGGGTGTAGGGGGACATGAGTGGGGGCCTGCTGGCAGATGCCCAGTACTGATGGGGGGTGCAGGTGCTGGGGGCCATTTGTGGGACATGAGTGGGGGCCTGCTGGCAGGTGCCCTGCACTGCTGGGGGGTAGGGGTGCTGGGGGACATGGTTGGGGGCCTGCTGGCAGGTGCCCTGCCTGCTGGGGGGTGGGGGTGCTGGGGGCATGAGTGGGGGCCTGCTGGCAGGTGCCCTGCACTGCTGGGGGGTGGGGGTGCAAGGGGACATGAATGGGACATGAGTGGGGGCCTGCTGGCAGGTGCCCTGCACTGCTGCTAGGTTGGGGTGCTGGGGGACATGTGTGGGACATGAGTGGGGGCCTGCTGGCAGGTGCCCTGCACTGCTGGGGGGTGGGGTTGCTGGGGGACATAAGTGGGGGCCTGCTGGCAGGTGCCCCTGACTGCTGGGGGGTGGGGGTTCTGGGGGACATGAGTGGTGGCCTGCTGGCAGGTGCCCTGCACTGCTGGAGGGTGGGGGTGCTGGGAGACATGAGTGGGGGCCTGCTGGCAGTTGCCCTGCACGGCTGGGGGGCGGGGGTGCTTGGGGACATGAGTGGGGGCCTTCTGGCAGGTGCCCTGCACTGCTGGGGGGTGGGGGTGCAAGGGTACATGAGTGGGGGCCTGCTGGCAGGTGCCCTGCACTGCTGGGGGGTGAATGCTGGGGTACATGTGTGGGACATGAGTGGTGGCCTGCTGGCAGGTGCCCTGCACTGCTGGGGGGTGGGGTGCAAGGGGACATGAGTGGGACATGAGTGGGGGCCTGCTGGCAGGTGCCCTGCACTTCTGGGGGGTGGGAGTGCAAGGGGACATGAGTGGGACACGAGTGGGGGCCTGCTGGCAGATGCCTTGCACTGCTGGGGGGTGGGGGTGTAGGGGGACATGAGTGGGGGCCTGCTGGCAGATGCCCTGCACTGCTGGGGGGTGCGGGTGCTGGGGGACATGTGTGGGACATGAGTGGGGGCCTGCTGGCAGGTGCCTGCACTGCTGGCGTTGGGGGTGCTGGGGGACATGAGTGGGGGCCTGCTGGCAGGTGCCCTGCACTGCTGGGGGGTGGGGGTGCAAGGGTACATGAGTGGGACATGAGTGGGGGCCTGCTGGCAGGTGCCCTGCACTGCTGGAGGGTGGGGGTGCTGGGAGACATGAGTGGGGACCTGCTGGCAGTTGCCCTGCACGACTGGGGGGCGGGGGTGCTGGGGGACATGAGTGGGGGCCTTCTGGCAGGTGTCCTGCACTGCTGGGAGGTGGGGTGCTAGGGTACATGAGTGGGACATGAGTGGGGGCCTGCTGGCAGGTGCCCTGCACTGCTGGAGGGTGGGGGTGCTGGGAGACATAAGTGGGGGCCTGCTGGCAGGTGCCCCTGACTGCTGGGGGGTGGGGGTTCTGGGGGACATCAGTGGTGGCCTGCTGGCAGGTGCCCTGCACTGCTGGAGGGTGGGGGTGCTGGGAGACATGAGTGGGGGCCTGCTGGCAGTTGCCCTGCACGGCTGGGGGGCGGGGGTGCTTGGGGACATGAGTGGGGGCCTTCTGGCAGGTGCCCTGCACTGCTGGGGGGTGGGGGTGCAAGGGTACATGAGTGGGGGCCTGCTGGCAGGTGCCCTGCACTGCTGGGGGGTGAATGCTGGGGTACATGTGTGGGACATGAGTGGGGGCCTGCTGGCAGGTGCCCTGCACTGCTGGGGGGTGGGGTGCAAGGGGACATGAGTGGGACATGAGTGGGGGCCTGCTGGCAGGTGCCCTGCACTTCTGGGGGGTGGGAGTGCAAGGGGACATGAGTGGGACATGAGTGGGGGCCTGCTGGCAGATGCCTTGCACTGCTGGGGGGTGGGGGTGTAGGGGGACATGAGTGGGGGCCTGCTGGCAGATGTCCTGCACTGCTGGGGGGTGCGGGTGCTGGGGGACATGTGTGGGACATGAGTGGGGGCCTGCTGGCAGGTGCCCTGCACTGCTGGGGGATGGGGGTGCTGGGGGACATGAGTGGGGGCCTGCTGGCAGGTGCCCTGCACTGCTGGGGGGTGGGGGTGCAAGGGTACATGAGTGGGACATGAGTGGGGGCCTGCTGGCAGGTGCCCTGCACTGCTGGAGGGTGGGGGTGCTGGGAGACATGAGTGGGGACCTGCTGGCAGTTGCCCTGCACGACTGGGGGGCGGGGGTGCTGGGGGACATGAGTGGGGGCCTTCTGGCAGGTGCCCTGCACTGCTGGGAGGTGGGGTGCTAGGGTACATGAGTGGGACATGAGTGTGGGCCTGCTGGCAGGTGCCCTGCACTGCTGGGGCGTGGGGGTGCTGGGAGACATGAGTGGGGGCCTGCTAGCAGGTGCCCTGCACTGCTTGGGGGTGGGGGTGATGGGGGACATGAGTGGGGCATGAGTGGGGGCCTGCTGGCAGGTGCCCTGCACTTCTGGGGGGTGGGGGTGCTGGGGGACATGAGTGGGGGCCTGCCGGCAGGTGCCCTGCACTTCTGGGTGGTGGGGGTGCTGGGGGACATGAGTGGGGGCCTGCTGGCAGGTGCCCCTGACTGCTGGGGGGTGGAGGTTCTGAGGGACATGAGTGTGGACCTGCTGGCAGGTGCCCCTGACTGCTGGGGGGTGGGGGTTCTGGGGGACATGAGTGGGGGCCTGCTGGCAGGTGCCCTGCACTGCTGGAGGGTGGGGGTGCTGGGAGACATGAGTGGGGGCCTGCTGGCAGGTGCCATGCACTGCTGGGGGGTGGGGGTGCTGGGGGACATGAGTGGGGGCCTGCTGGCAGGTGACCCTGACTGCTGGGGGATGGGGGTGCGGGGGGACATGAGTGGGGGCCTGCTGGCAGGTGCCCTGCACTGCTGGGGGGTAGGGGTGCAAGGGGACATGAGTGGGACATGAGTGGGGGCCTGCTGGCAGGTGCCCTTCACTGCTGGGGGTTGGGGGTACAAGGGGACATCTGTGGGACATGAGTGGGGGCCTGCTGGCAGGTGCCCCTGACTGCTGGGGGGTGGGGGTGCTGGGGGACATGAGTGGGGGCCTGCTGGCAGGTGCCCTGCACTGCTGGGGCGTGGGGGTGCTGGGGGACATGAGTGGGGGCCTGCTGGCAGGTACCCTGCACTGCTGGGGGGTGGGGGTGCAAGGGGACATGAGTGGGACATGAGTGGGGGCCTGCTGGCAGGTGCCCTGCACTGCTGGGGGGTCGGGGTGCTGGGGGACATGTGTGGGACATGAGTGTGGGCCTGCTGGCAGGTGCCCTGCACTGCTGGGGGGTGGGGGTGCTGGGAGACATGAGTGGGGGCCTGCTAGCAGGTGCCCTGCACTGCTTGGGGGTGGGGGTGCTGGGGGACATGAGTGGGACATGAGTGGGGGCCTGCTGGCAGGTGCCCTGCACTGCTGGGGGGTGGGGATTCTGGGGGACATTAGTGGGGGCCTGCCGGCAGGTGCCCTGCTCTTCTGGGGGGTGTGGGTGTGGGGGACGTGAGTGGGGGCCTGCTGGCAGGTGCCCCTGACTGCTGGGGGGTGGGGGTTCTGGGGGACATGAGTGTGGGCCTGCTGGCAGGTGCCCCTGACTGCTGGGGGGTGGGGGTTCTGGGGGACATGAGTGGGGGCCTGCTGGCAGGTGCCTGTTAGGGAGAATTCTCTGTTTAGGCTGAATTTCCTAACCTAGTGAGTCCCCCAGCAGCTTTGCTGGATTTCTGGAGTTTGTTTTTTCCATCCTGCCAAGAGTGTGACCCTTTTCCTCTCACTCTTGGACATGTATGTGTGGAATTCCTTTGAATTGGCAATGTGTTCGATGGGCTATGGGGTCTTTTACTCCATAGGGTCTCATAACTTTTTCTATGTGTGTCACTCCGCACCTTACGTGTCGTGACACGGGGGCACCCTAGCTGGTCCCCCCACCATAGACTCCATACCCGGGGACTGACTACCGTCTCCCCGGGCATGTAAAGTCACCATTGGCTTTACTAGACCTAAATTTGCTAACAGAACTAGTACCAACCATCTTATTGTGGACGTGCTAGTAGGGGTAATTCGATTACTCCTGGATCTGTTACTCGAGGGGGCACTGTCCCGTCCCTCCTCGTCGAGTTTTGGCTGGTGGCAGTGGAAACTACTTGTTATGTTCGACCCCGGGCATAACCCTATGGGATCCGTCCCATTGTTGAAGATTAATACTGTTTTTCGTTAATCTCCAACGTACCACCGATCTACTTATCTTAAATAGGTTTATCGAGTGGTATTTTCTGCCAGAACTCGGGTTGTAAAATGGCGTCTGTGTTTTTCTCTGTGACTCCTAAACCAAAGGTTGAGCCCTTTGTTCCACTTTTGGCGGGCCTCTGGACAGAGACCCTCCAAAGTGGTGCCATTCTGTCTGGGTTACCTCAGGGGTGTGGGAGGGGGTTTAGACACCCTGGACCGAGTTGCCTTGCCAACTCAGGTCGCACTCTGAAGTGATTGGCCCAGGTGGTGAGCCTTCCCGCTCACCACTTAGCATGTGTTGATTGACAAGCTAGGCTGAATGAATGGGGGACGTCTGCATAAAAGCAGGGCTTTGGGACTGGATCTTCAGGAAGTCGCCACTGGACCTAAAGAACCCGACGAGGGTAACGCTGAGTCGACCTGCACGACAACACCTCCGGTGAAGCCCTGCGGAATCGTCTCACAATCTCCCGACGACAGAAGAGATCTCCCTGCCGGAGAGTCTCTTTCCCTGGCTGGTGGGGACAACCAGTCTTCTTCTTCTTTGTGCTTTTTGGTCGCCCAGGACGCAGTGGTCGAATTGCCCGTGCAGAGCACCCGGCAACCGGATAGCCACTACTCCTGCACCGTGATCGAAAGGTGGTGCCTTGTGACGAAGCACTCCGCGGCTGGTTTCTTCCCTGGTGGTGCACCGGACATCTTCTCTTCGACGACAAGAGCATCTCTTCTCTTGGCCAAGACCCGTCGTGCATCCACCACCAGGAACAACTGCCCCCGTCGGAGCTGTCTTCCACAACAAGGTACCGTAACCGCCTGGCTTCCCTTTTTCGATCGGTTCGTGTGAGGTATCTGATTCCTCTCCGTTCCGTTGGGTTGCCTCCAAGCTTTATTCACTCTTTGTTCTGAACTGGTTCAACCTGTCGCTAACCAATTTGCTAAACAAGACTTGAGTGCATCATCCGTAGAGACTTTCCAGGACATCGTGCCTTGCCTCTCACCGAGTGGGCCTGGCCGCCGAACTGTATGATCTAGTGTGATTAATGCCTTCTTGCCTTGCATTTTTACCCGCTTCAGTACGAACCGTGTTGACTTCATTACCTGCCTTTCTCTTCTCTCCCTTCCTCACTAAATATTCGAGTGTCATCTGGGTTGAGGTATACACCTCTGTCTGAAAATAAGTGGTGCCGTAGAACCTAGAGTTGTCGATATTGTGTTTCGGGGGATTGAGCTTTATTCCATTCTGCAGAGTAATTGTATTTTGATTTGTTTGCCGTGCTTCACTTTAGTATTTTTTTCGTAGACGTTCTGTTATTAATAAATAACTTACTATCTTTATACTAAAGCCTGGTTGCGTGTTTACTCGTTTTGCTGCGAAGAATTACCCTATCTTGTATACTCCCTATACTGACCAACTTTTCTTGAGAGAAGTCTGACTGCTCAGCCACAGCTACCAATTGAATCTGTGTGGTACAGACTGCTACCAAGTGGGTTCATCGCAACACCTGTAGTCCTAAATCTTTTGCAGTGGTCCCAGAGGGAACTGCACAGGTTTCCGCCTAACAGTGCCTTGCACTGCTGGGGGGTGGGGGTGTAGGGGGACATAAGTGGGGGCCTGCCGGCAGGTGCCCTGCATTTTTGGGGGGTGTGGGTGCTGGGGGACGTGAGTGGGGGCCTGCTGGCAGGTGCCCCTGACTGCTGGGGGGTGGGGGTTCTGGGGGACATGAGTGTGGGCCTGCTGGCAGGTGCCCCTGACTGCTGGGGGGTGGGGGTTCTGGGGGACATGAGTGGGGGCCTGCTGGCAGGTGCCTTGCACTGCTGGGGGGTGGGGGTCTAGGGGGACATGAGTGGGGGCCTGCTGGCAGATGCCCTGTACTGCTGGGGGGTGCGGGTGCTGGGGGACATGTGTGGGACATGAGTGGGGGCCTGCTGGCAGGTGCCCTGCACTGCTGGGGGGTGGGGGTGCTGGGGGACATGAGTGGGGGCCTGCTGGCAGGTGCCCTGCGTGCTGGGGGATGGGGGTGCTGGGGGACATGAGTGGGGGCCTGCTGGCAGGTGCCCTGCACTGCTGGGGGGTGGGGGTGAAAGGGGACATGAATGGGACATGAGTGGGGGCCTGCTGGCAGGTGCCCTGCACTGCTGCTGAGTTGGGGTGCTGGGGGACATGTTTGGGACATGAGTGGGGGCCTGCTGGCAGGTGCCCTGCACTGCTGGGGGGTGGGGTTGCTGGGGGACATAAGTGGGGGCCTGCTGGCAGGTGCCCCTGACTGCTGGGGGGTGGGGGTTCTGGGGGACATGAGTGGTGGCCTGCTGGCAGGTGCCCTGCACTGCTGGAGGGTGGGGGTGCTGGGAGATATGAGTGGGGGCCTGCTGGCAGTTGCCCTGCACGGCTGGGGGGCGGGGGTGCTGGGGGACATGAGTGGAGGTCTTCTGGCAGGTGCCCTGCACTGCTGGGGGTTGGGGGTGCAAGGGTACATGAGTGGGACATGAGTGGGGGCCTGCTGGCAGGTGCCCTGCACTGCTGGGGGGTGAATGCTGGGGTACATGTGTGGGACATGAGTGGGGGCCTGCTGGCAGGTGCCCTGCACTGCTGGGGGGTGGGGGTGCAAGGGGACATGGGTGGGACATGAGTGGGGCCTGCTGGCAGGTGCCCTGCACTTCTGGGGGGTGGGAGTGTAAGGGGACATGAGTGGGACATGAGTGGGGGCCTGCTGGCAGGTGCCTTGCACTGCTGGGGGGTGGGGGTGTAGGGGGACATGAGTGGGGGCCTGCTGGCAGATGCCCTGCACTGCTGGGGGGTGCGGGTGCTGGGGGACATGTGTGGGACATGAGTGGGGGCCTGCTGGCAGGTGCCCTGCACTGCTGGGGGGTGGGGGTGCTGGGGGACATGAGTGGGGGCCTGCTGGCAGGTGCCCTGCCTGCTGGGGGGTGGGGGTACAAGGGTACATGAGTGGGACATGTGTGGGGGCCTGCTGGCAGGTGCCCTGCACTGCTGGATGGTGGGGGTGCTGGGAGACATGAATGGGGACCTGCTGGCAGTTGCACTGCACGACTGGGGGGCGGGGGTGCTGGGGGACATGAGTGGGGGCCTTCTGGCAGGTGCCCTGCACTGCTGGGGGGTGGGGTGCTAGGGTACATGAGTGGGACATGAGTGTGGGCCTGCTGGCAGGTGCCCTGCACTTCTGGGTGGTGGGGGTGCTGGGGGACATGAGTGGGGGCCTGCTGGCAGGTGCCCCTGACTGCTGGGGGGTGGAGGTTCTGAGGGACATGAGTGTGGACCTGCTGGCAGGTGCCCCTGACTGCTGGGGGGTGGGGGTTCTGGGGGACATGAGTGGGGGCCTGCTGGCAGGTGCCCTGCACTGCTGGAGGGTGGGGGTGCTGGGAGACATGAGTGGGGGCCTGCTGGCAGGTGCCCTGCACTGCTGGGGGGTGGGGGTGCTGGGGGACATGAGTGGGGGCCTGCTGGCAGGTGCCCCTGACTGCTGGGGGATGGGGGTGCTGGGGGACATGAGTGGGGGCCTGCTGGCAGGTGCCCTGCACTGCTGGGGGGTGGGGGTGCAAGGGGACATGAGTGGGACATGAGTGGGGGCCTGCTGGCAGGTGCCCTGCACTGCTGGGGGTTGGGGGTGCAAGGGGACATGTGTGGGACATGAGTGGGGGCCTGCTGGCAGGTGCCCCTGACTGCTGGGGGGTGGGGGTGCTGGGGGACATGAGTGGGGGCCTGCTGGCAGGTGCCCTGCACTGCTGGGGGGTGGGGGTGCTGGGGGACATGAGTGTGGGCCTGCTGGCAGGTGCCCCTGACTGCTGGGGGGTGGGGGTTCTGGGGGATATGAGTGGGGGCCTGCTGGCAGGTGCCTTGCACTGCTGGGGGGTGGGGGTGTAGGGGGACATGAGTGGGGGCCTGCTGGCAGATGCCCTGTACTGCTGGGGGGTGCGGGTGCTGGGGGACATGTGTGGGACATGAGTGGGGGCCTCCTGGCATGTGCCCTGCACTGCTGGGGGGTGGGGGTGCTGGGGGACATGAGTGGGGGCCTGCTGGCAGGTGCCCTGCCTGCTGGGGGGTGGGGGTGCTGGGGGACATGAGTGGGGGCCTGCTGGCAGGTGCCCTGCACTGCTGAGGGGTGGGGGTGCAAGGGGACATGAATGGGACATGAGTGGGGGCCTGCTGGCAGGTGCCCTACACTGCTGCTGAGTTGGCGTGCTGGGGGACATGTTTGGGACATGAGTGGGGGCCTGCTGGCAGGTGCCCTGCACTGCTGGGGGGTGGGGTTGCTGGGGGACATAAGTGGGGGCCTGCTGGCAGGTGCCCCTGACTGCTGGGGGGTGGGGGTTCTGGGGGACATGAGTGGGGGCCTGCTGGCAGGTGCCCTGCACTGCTGGAGGGTGGGGGTGCTGGGAGACATGAGTGGGGGCCTGCTGGCAGTTGCCCTGCACGGCTGGGGGGCAGGGGTGCTGGGGGACATGAGTGGGGGCCTTCTGGCAGGTGCCCTGCACTGCTGGGGTTTGGGGGTGCAAGGGTACATGAGTGGGACATGAGTGGGGGCCTGCTGGCAGGTGCCCTGCACTGCTGGGGGGTGAATGCTGGGGTACATGTGTGGGACATGAGTGGGGGCCTGCTGGCAGGTGCCCTGCACTGCTGGGGGGTGGGGGTGCAAGGGGACATGAGTGGGACATGAGTGGGGCCTGCTGGCAGGTGCCCTGCACTTCTGGGGGGTGGGAGTGCAAGGGGACATGAGTGGGGGCCTGCTGGCAGGTGCCTTGCACTGCTAGGGGGTGGGAGTGTAGGGGGACATGAGTGGGGGCCTGCTGGCAGATGCCCTGCACTGCTGGGGGGTGCGGGTGCTGGGGGACATGTGTGGGACATGAGTGGGGGCCTGCTGGCAGGTGCCCTGCACTGCTGGGGGGTGGGGGTGCTGGAGGACATGAGTGGGGGCCTGCTGGCAGGTGCCCTGCACTGCTGGGGGGTGGGGGTACAAGGGTACATGAGTGGGACATGTGTGGGGGCCTGCTGGCAGGTGCCCTGCACTGCTGGATGGTGGGGGTGCTGGGAGACATGAGTGGGGACCTGCTGGCAGTTGCACTGCACGACTGGGGGGCGGGGGTGCTAGGGGACATGAGTGGGGGCCTTCTGGCAGGTGCCCTGCACTGCTGGGGGGTGGGGTGCTAGGGTACATGAGTGGGACATGAGTGTGGGCCTGCTGGCAGGTGCCCTGCACTGCTGAGGGGTGCTGGGAGACATGAGTGGGGGCCTGCTAGCAGGTGCCCTGCACTGCTTGGGGGTGGGGGTGATGGGGGACTTGAGTGGGACATGAGTGGAGGCCTGCTGGCAGGTGCCCCTGACTGCTGGGGGGTGGGGGTGCTGGGGGACATCAGTGGGGGCCTGCTGGCAGGTTCCGCTGACTGACTGCTGGGAGTTGGGGGTGCTGGGGGACATGAGTGGGGGCCTGCTGGCAGGTACCCTGCACTGCTGGGGGGTGGGGGTGCAAGGAGAAATGAGTGGGACCTGAGTGGGGGCCTGCTGGCAGGTGCCCTGCACTGCTGGGGGGTCGGGGTGCTGGGGGACATGTGTGGGACATGAGTGTGGGTCTGCTGGCAGGTGCCCTGCACTGCTGGGGGGTGGGGGTGCTGGGAGACATGAGTGGGTGCCTGATGACGGGTGCCCTGCACTGCTGGGGGGTGGGGGTGGTGGGGGACATGAGTGTGGGCCTGCTGGCAGGTGCCCCTGACTGCTGGGGGGTGGGGGTGCTGGGGGACATGAGTGGGGACTGCTGTTAGGTGCCCTGCACTGCTGGAGGGTGGGGGTGCTGGGAGACATGAGTGGGGGCCTGCTGGCAGGTGCCCTGCACTGCTGGGGGATGGGGGTGCTGGGGGACTTGAGTGGGGGCCTGCTGGCAGGTTCCCCTGACTGCTGGGGGGTGGGGGTGCTGAGGGACATGAGTGTGACATGAGTGTGGGCCTGCTGGCAGGTGCCCTGCGCTGCTGGGGTGTGGGGGTGCTGGGGGACATGTGTGGGGTCATGCTGGCAGGTGTCCCTGACTGCTGGGGGGTGGGGGTGCAAGGGGACATGAGTGGGACATGAGCGGGGGCCTGCTGGCAGGTGCCTTGCACTGCTGGAGGGGTGGGGGTGCTGGGGGACATGTGTGGGACATGAGTGGGGGCCTGCTGGCATGTGCCCTGCACTGCTGGGGGGTGGGGGTGCTGGGGGACATGAGTGGGGGCCTGCTGGCAGGTGCACTGCACTGATGGGGGGTGGGGGTGCAAGGGGACATGAGTGGGACATGAGTGGGGGCCTGCTGGCAGGTGCCCTGCACTGCCGGGGGGTGGGAGTGCAAGGGGACATGAGTGGGGCATGAGCAGGGGCCTGCTGGCAGGTGCCCTGCACTGCTGTGGGGTTGGGGTGCGAGGGGACATGAGTGGGAAATGAGTGGGGCCCTGCTGGCACGTGCCCCTGACTGCTGGGGGTGGGGGTGCTGGGGGACATGTGTGGGACATGAGTGGGGGCCTGCTGTCAGGTGCCCTTCACTGCTGGGGGGTGGGGGTGCAAGGGGACATGATTGGGACATGAGTGGGGGCCTGCTGGCAGGTACCCTGCACTGCTGTGGGGGGGTGCTGGGGGACATGAGTGGGGGCCTGCTGGCAGGTGCCCTGCACTGCTGGGGGGTGGGGGTGCTGGGGGACATGAGTGGGGGCCTGCTGGCAGGTACCCTGCACTGCTGGAGGGTGGGGGTGCAAGGGGACATGAGTGGGACCTGAGTGGTGGCCTGCTGGCAGGTGCCCTGCACTGCTGGGGGGTCGGGGTGCTGGGGGACATGTGTGGGACATGAGTGTGGGCCTGCTGGCAGGTGCCCTGCACTGCTTGGGGGTGGGGGTGCTGGGAGACATGAGTGGGGGCCTGCTAGCAGGTGCCCTGCACTGCTTGGGGGTGGGGGTGCTGGGGGACATGAGTGGGACATGAGTGGGGGCCTGCTGGCAGGTGCCCTGCACTTCTGGGGGGTGGGGGTGCTGGGGGACATGAGTGGGGGCCTCCCGGCAGGTGCCCTGCTCTTCTGGGGGGTGGGGGTGCTGGGGGACATGAGTGGGGGCCTGCTGGCAGATGCCCCTGACTGCTGGGGGGTGGAGGTTCTGGGGGACATGAGTGGGGGCCTGCTGCCAGGTGCCCTGCACTGCTGGAGGGTGGGGGTGCTGGGAGACATGAGTGGGGGCCTGCTGGCAGGTGCCCTGCACTGCTGGGGGGTGGGGGTGCTGGGGGACATGAGTGGGGGCCTGCTGGCAGGTGCCCCTGACTGCTGGGGGATGGGGGTGCTGGGGGACCTGAGTGAGGCCTGCTGGCAGGTTCCCCTGACTGCTGGGGATGGGGGTGCTGAGGGACATGAGTGGGACATGAGTGTGGGCCTGCTGGCAGGTGCCCTGCGCTGCTGGGGGGTGGGGGTGCTGGGGGACATGAGTGGGGGCCTGCTGTCAGGTGACCTTCACTGCTGGGTGGTGGGTGTGCTGGGGGACATGAGTGGGGGCCTGCTGGCAGGTGCCCTGCACTGCTGGGGGTAGGGGTGCTGGGGGACATGAGTGGGGGCCAGCTGGCAGGTGCCCTGCACTTCTGTGGGGTGGGAGTGCAAGGGGACATGAGTGGGACATGAGTGGGGGCCTGCTAGCAGGTGCCTTGCATTGCTGGGGGGTGGGGGTGCTGGGGGACATGAGTGGGGGCCTGCTGGCAGGTGCCCTGCACTTCTGGGGGGTGGGGGTGCTGGGGGACATGAGTGGGGGCCTCCCGGCAGGTGCCCTGCTCTTCTGGGGGGTGGAGGTGCTGGGGGACATGAGTGGGGGCCTGCTGGCAGATGCCCCTGACTGCTGGGGGGTGGAGGTTCTGGGGGACATGAGTGGGGGCCTGCTGCCAGGTGCCCTGCACTGCTGGAGGGTGGGGGTGCTGGGAGACATGAGTGGGGGCCTGCTGGCAGGTGCCCTGCACTGCTGGGGGGTGGGGGTGCTGGGGGACATGAGTGGGGGCCTGCTGGCAGGTGCCCCTGACTGCTGGGGGATGGGGGTGCTGGGGGACCTGAGTGAGGCCTGCTGGCAGGTTCCCCTGACTGCTGGGGATGGGGGTGCTGAGGGACATGAGTGGGACATGAGTGTGGGCCTGCTGGCAGGTGCCCTGCGCTGCTGGGGGGTGGGGGTGCTGGGGGACATGAGTGGGGGCCTGCTGTCAGGTGACCTTCACTGCTGGGTGGTGGGTGTGCTCGGGGACATGAGTGGGGGCCTGCTGGCAGGTGCCCTGCACTGCTGGGGGTAGGGGTGCTGGGGGACATGAGTGGGGGCCAGCTGGCAGGTGCCCTGCACTTCTGTGGGGTGGGAGTGCAAGGGGACATGAGTGGGACATGAGTGGGGGCCTGCTAGCAGGTGCCTTGCATTGCTGGGGGGTGGGGGTGCTGGGGGACATGAGTGGGGGCCTGCTGGCAGGTGCCCTGCACTGCTGGTGGGGGTGGGGGTGCTGGGGGACATGAGTGGGGGCCTGCTGGCAGGTGCCTTGCACTTCTGGGGGGTGGGAGTGCAAGGGGACATGAGTGGGACATGTGTGGGGGCCTGCTGGCACGTGCCTTGCACTGCTGGGGTGTGGGAGTGTAGGGGGACATGAGTGGGGGCCTGCTGGCAGATGCCCTGCACTGCTGGGGGATGCGGGTGTTGGGGGACATGTGTGGGACATGAATGGGGGCCTGCTGGCAGGTGCCCTGCACTGCTGGGGGGTGGGTGTGCTGGGGGACATGAGTGGGGGCCTGCTGGCAGGTGCCCTGCCTGCTGGGGGGTGGGGGTGCTGGGGACATGAGTGGGGGCCTGCTGGCAGGTGCCCTGCACTGCTGGGGGGTGGGGGTGCAAGGGTACATGAATGGGACATTAGTGGGGGCCTGCTGGCAGGTGCCCTGCACTGCTGCTGTGTTGGGGTGCTGGAGGACATGTGTGGGACATGAGTGGGGGCCTGCTGGCAGGTGCCCTGCACTGCTGGGGGTGGGGTGCTGGGGGACATGAGTGGGGTCCTGCTGGCAGGTGCCCCTGACTTCTGGGGGGTGGGGGTTCTGGGGGACATGAGTGGTGGCCTGCTGGCAGGTGCCCTGCACTGCTGGAGGGTGGGGGTGCTGGGAGACATGAGTGGGGGCCTGCTGGCAGTTGCCCTGCACGGCTGGGGGGCGGGGGTGCTGGGGGACATGAGTGGGGGCCTTCTGGCAGGTGCCCTGCACTGCTGGGGGGTGGGGGTACAAGGGTACATGAGTGGGACATAAGTGGGGGCCTGCTGGAAGGTGCCCTGCACTGCTGGGGGGTGGGTGCTGAGGGACATGTGTGGTACATGAGTGGGGGCCTACTGGCAGGTGCCCTGCACTGCTGGGGGGTGGGGGTGCAAGGGGACATGAGTGGGACATAAGTGGGGAACTGCTGGCAGGTGCCCTGCACTTCTGGGGGGTGGGAGTGCAAGGGGACATGAGTGGGACATGAGTGGGGGCCTGCTGGCAGGTGTCTTGCACTGCTGGGGGTGGGGGTGTAGGGGGACATGAGTGGGGGCCTGCTGGCAGATGCCCTGCACTGCTGGGGGGTGCGGGTGCTGGGGGACATGTGTGGGACATGAGTGGGGGCCTGCTGGCAGGTGCCCTGCACTGCTGGGGGGTGGGGGTGCTGGGGGACATGAGTGGGGGCCTGCTGGCAGGTGGCCTGCACTGCTGGGGGGTAGGGGTGCAAGGGTACATGAGTGGGACATGAGTGAGGGCCTGCTGGCAGGTGCCCTGCACTGCTGGAGGGTGGGGGTGCTGGGAGACATGAGTGGGCGCCTGCTGACAGATTCCCTGCACGGCTGGGGGGCAGGGGTGCTGGGGGACATGAGTGGGGGCCTTCTGGCAGGTGCCCTGCACTGCTGGGGGGTGGGGGTGCTAGGGTACATGAGTGGGACATGAGTTTGGGCCTGCTGGCAGGTGCCCTGCACTGCTGGGGTGTGGGGGTGCTGGGAGACATGAGTGGGGGCCTGCTAGTAGGTGCCCTGCACTGCTTGGGGGTCGGGGTGCTGGGGAACATGAGTGGGACATGAGTGGGGGCCTACTGGCAGGTGCCCTGCACTTCTGGGGGGTGGGGGTGCTGGGGGACATGAGTGGGGGCCTGCTGGCAGTTGCCCTGCACGGCTGGGGGGCAGGGGTGCTGGGGGACATGAGTGGGGGCCTTCTGGCAGGTGCCCTGCACTGCTGGGGGGTGGGGGTGCAAGGGTACATGAGTGGGACATGAGTGGGGGCCTGCTGGCAGGTGCCCCTGACTGCTGGGGGGTGGGGGTTCTGACAGACATGAGTGGTGGCCTGCTGGCAGGTGCCCTGCACTGCTGGAGGGTGGGGGTGCTGGGAGACATGAGTGGGGGCCTGCTGGCAGTTGCCCTGCACGGCTGGGGGGCGGGGGT
This sequence comes from Ambystoma mexicanum, assembly GCF_040938575.1. Lineage (NCBI taxonomy): Eukaryota > Metazoa > Chordata > Amphibia > Caudata > Ambystomatidae > Ambystoma > Ambystoma mexicanum. Next base: position 381,845,365 of record NC_090930.1, on the reverse strand, counting down.
GCTGGGGGACATGAGTGGGGGCCTTCTGGCAGGTGCCCTGCACTGCTGGGGGGTGGGGGTGCAAGGGTACATGAGTGGGACATAAGTGGGGGCCTGCTGGCAGGTGCCCTGCACTGCTGGGGGGTGGGTGCTGGGGGACATGTGTGGGACATGAGTGGGGACCTACTGGCAGGTGCCCTGCACTGCTGGGGGGTGGGGGTGCAAGGGGACATGAGTGGGACATGAGTGGGGAACTGCTGGCAGGTGCCCTGCACTTCTGGGGGGTGGGAGTGCAAGGGGACATGAGTGGGACATGAGTGGGGGCCTGCTGGCAGGTGCCTTGCACTGCTGGGGGGTGGGGGTGTAGGGTGACATGAGTGGGGGCCTGCTGGCAGATGCCCTGCACTGCTGGGGGGTGCGGGTGTTGGGGGACATGAATGGGACATTAGCGGGGGCCTGCTGGCAGGTGCCCTGCACTGCTGCTGGGTTGGGGTGCTGGGGGACATGTGTGGGACATGAGTGGGGGCCTGCTGGCAGGTGCCCTGCACTGCTGGGGGTGGGGGTGCTGGGGGACATGAGTGGGGGCCTGCTGGCAGGTGCCCCTGACTGCTGGGGGGTGGGGGTTCTGGGAGACATGAGTGGGGGCCTGCTGGCAGTTGCCCTGCACGGCTGGGGGGTGGGGGTGCAAGGGTACATGAGTGGGACATGAGTGGGGGCCTGCTGGCAGATGCCCTGCACTGCTGGGGGGTGCGGGTGTTGGGGGACATGAATGGGACATTAGCGGGGGCCTGCTGGCAGGTGCCCCTGACTGCTGGGGGGTGGGGGTTCTGACGGACATGAGTGGTGGCCTGCTGGCAGGTGCCCTGCACTGCTGGAGGGTGGGGGTGCTGGGAGACATGAGTGGGGGCCTGCTGGCAGTTGCCCTGCACGGCTGGGGGGCGGGGGTGCTGGGAGACATGAGTGGGGGCCTTCTGGCAGGTGTCCTGCACTGCTGGGGGGTGGGGGTGCAAGGGTACATGAGTGGGACATGAGTGGGGGCCTGCTGGCAGGTGCCCTGCACTGCTGGGGGGTGGGTGCTGGGGACATGTGTGGGACATGAGTGGGGGCCTACTGGCAGGTGCCCTGCACTGCTGGGGGTGGGGGTGCAAGGGGACATGAGTGGGACATGAGTGGGGAACTGCTGGCAGGTGCCCTGCACTTCTGGGGGGTGGGAGTGCAAGGGGACATGAGTGGGACATGAGTGGGGGCCTGCTGGCAGGTGCCTTGCACTGCTGGGGGTGGGGGTGTAGGGTGACATGAGTGGGGGCCTGCTGGCAGATGCCCTGCACTGCTGGGGGGTGCGGGTGTTGGGGGACATGAATGGGACATTAGCGGGGGCCTGCTGGCAGGTGCCCTGCACTGCTGCTGGGTTGGGGTGCTGGGGGACATGTGTGGGACATGAGTGGGGGCCTGCTGGCAGGTGCCCTGCACTGCTGGGGGTGGGGGTGCTGGGGGACATGAGTGGGGGCCTGCTGGCAGGAGCCCCTGACTGCTGGGGGGTGGGGGTTCTGGGAGACATGAGTGGGGGCCTGCTGGCAGTTGCCCTGCACTGCTGGGGGGTGGGGGTGCTAGGGTACATGAGTGGGACATGAGTGGGGGCCTGCTGGCAGGTGCCCCTGACTGCTGGGGGGTGGGGGTTCTGACGGACATGAGTGGTGGCCTGCTGGCAGGTGCCCTGCACTGCTGGAGGGTGGGGGTGCTGGGAGACATGAGTGGGGGCCTGCTGGCAGGTGCCTTGCACTGCTGGGGGTGGGGGTGTAGGGTGACATGAGTGGGGGCCTGCTGGCAGATGCCCTGCACTGCTGGGGGGTGCGGGTGTTGGGGGACATGAATGGGACATTAGCGGGGGCCTGCTGGCAGGTGCCCTGCACTGCTGCTGGGTTGGGGTGCTGGGGGACATGTGTGGCACATGAGTGGGGGCCTGCTGGCAGGTGCCCTGCAATGTCCCATTCATGTCCCCCATGAGTGGGGGCCTGCTGGCAGATGCCCTGCACTGCTGGGGGGTGCGGGTGTTGGGGGACATGAATGGGACATTAGCGGGGGCCTGCTGGCAGGTGCCCTGCACTGCTGCTGGGTTGGGGTGCTGGGGGACATGTGTGGGACATGAGTGGGGGCCTGCTGGCAGGTGCCCTGCACTGCTGGGGTTGGGGGTGCTGGGGGACATGAGTGGGGGCCTGCTGGCAGGTGCCCCTGACTGCTGGGGGGTGGGGGTTCTGGGAGACATGAGTGGGGGCCTGCTGGCAGATGCCCTGCACTGCTGGGGGGTGCGGGTGTTGGGGGACATGAATGGGACATTAGCGGGGGCCTGCTGGCAGGTGCCCTGCACTGCTGCTGGGTTGGGGTGCTGGGGGACATGTGTGGGACATGAGTGGTGGCCTGCTGGCAGGTGCCCTGCACTGCTGGAGGGTGGGGGTGCTGGGAGACATGAGTTGGGGCCTGCTGGCAGTTGCCCTGCACGGCTGGGGGGCGGGGTGCTGGGAGACATGAGTGGGGGCCTTCTGGCAGGTGTCCTGCACTGCTGGGGGGTGGGGGTGCAAGGGTACATGAGTGGGACATGAGTGGGGGCCTGCTGCCAGGTGCCCTGCACTGCTGGGGGGTGGGTGCTGGGGACATGTGTGGGACATGAGTGGGGGCCTACTGGCAGGTGCCCTGCACTGCTGGGGGGTGGGGGTGCAAGGGGACATGAGTGGGACATGAGTGGGGAACTGCTGGCAGGTGCCCTGCACTTCTGGGGGGTGGGAGTGCAAGGGGACATGAGTGGGACATGAGTGGGGGCCTGCTGGCAGGTGCCCTGCACTGCTGCTGGGTTGGGGTGCTGGGGGACATGTGTGGGACATGAGTGGGGGCCTGCTGGCAGGTGCCCTGCACTGCTGGGGTTGGGGGTGCTGGGGGACATGAGTGGGGGCCTGCTGGCAGGTGCCCCTGACTGCTGGGGGGTGGGGGTTCTGGGAGACATGAGTGGGGGCCTGCTGGCAGATGCCCTGCACTGCTGGGGGGTGCGGGTGTTGGGGGACATGAATGGGACATTAGCGGGGGCCTGCTGGCAGGTGCCCTGCACTGCTGCTGCGTTGGGGTGCTGGGGGACATGTGTGGGACATGAGTGGTGGCCTGCCGGCAGGTGCCCTGCACTGCTGGAGGGTGGGGGTGCTGGGAGACATGAGTTGGGGCCTGCTGGCAGTTGCCCTGCACGGCTGGGGGACGGGGGTGCTGGGGGACATGAGTGGGGGCCTTCTGGCAGGTGCCCTGTACTGCTGGGGGGTGGGGGTGCAAGGGTACATGAGTGGGACATGTGTGGGGGCCTGCTGGCATGTGCCCTGCACTGCTGGGGGGTGGGTGCTGGGGACATGTGTGGGACATGAGTGGGGGCCTACTGGCAGGTGCCCTGCACTGCTGGGGGTTGGGTTGCAAGGGGACATGAGTGGGGAACTGCTGGCAGGTGCCCTGCACTTCTGGGGGGTGGGAGTGCAAGGGGACATGAGTGGGACATGAGTGGGGGCCTGCTGGCAGGTGCCTGGCACTGCTGGGGGGTGGGGGTGTAGGGACCATGAGTGGGGGCCTGCTGGCAGATGCCCTGCACTGCTGGGGGGTGCGGGTGCTGGGGGACATGTGTGGGACATGAGTGGGGGCCTGCTGGCAGGTGCCATGCCCTGCTGGGGGGTGGGGGTGCTGGGGGACATGAGTGGGGGCCTGCTGGCAGGTGCCCTGCACTGCTGGGGGGTGGGGGTGCAAGGGTACATGAGTGGGACATGAGTGAGGGCCTCCTGGCAGGTGCCCTGCACTGCTGGAGGGTGGGGGTGCTGGGAGACATGAGTGGGCGCCTGCTGGCAGTTGCCCTGCACGGCTGGGGGGCAGGGGTGCTGGGGGACATGAGTGGGGGTCTTCTGGCAGGTGCCCTGTACTGCTGGGGGGTGGGGGTGCTAGGGTACATGAGTGGGACATGAGTGTGGGCCTGCTGGCAGGTGCACTGCACTGCTGGGGGGTGGGGGTGCTGGGTGACATGAGTGGGGGCCTGCTAGCAGGTGCCCTGCACTGCTTGGGGGTGGGGGTGCTGGGGGACATGAGTGGGACATGAGTGGGGGCCTACTGGCAGGTGCCCTGCACTTCTGGGTGGTGGGGGTACTGGGGGACATGAGTGGGGGCCTGCTGGCAGGTGCCCCTGACTGCTGGCAGGTGTGGGACATGAGTGTGGGCCTGCTGGCAGGTACCCCTGACTGCTGGGGGGTGGGTGTTCTGGGGGACATGAGTGGGGGCCTGCTGGCAGGTGCCCTGCACTGCTGGAGGGTGGGGGTGCTGGGGGACATGAGTGGGGGCCTGCTGGCAGGTTCCCCTGCCTGCTGGGGGGTGGGGGTGCTGAGGGACATGAGTTGGACATGAGTGTGGGCCTGCTGGCAGGTGCCCTGCGCTGCTGGGGGGTGGGGGTGCTGGGGGACATGCGTGGGGTCCTGCTGGCAGGTGTCCCTGACTGCTGGGGGAGGGGGTGCAAGGGGACATGAGTGGGACATGAGTGGGGGCCTGCTGCAGGTGCCTTGCAATGCTGGGGGGGTGGGGATGCTGGGGGACATGTGGGTGACATGAGTGGGGGCCTGCTGGCATGTGCCCTGCACTGCTGGGGGGTGGGGGTGCTGGGGGACATGAGTGGGGGCCTGCTGGCAGGTGCCCTGCACTGCTGGGGTGTGGGGGTGCAAGGGGACATGAGTGGTACATGAGTGGGGGCCTGCTGGCAGGTGCCCTGCACTGCTGGGGGGTGGGGGTGCAAGGGGACATGAGTGGGCATGAGTGGGGGCCTGCTGGCAGGTGCCCTGCACTGCTGTGGCGTGGGGGTGCAAGGGGACATGAGTGGGACATGAGTGGGTGCCTGCTGGCAGGTGCCCCTGACTGCTGGGGGGTGGGGGTGCTGGGGTACATGTGTGGGACATGAGTGGGGGCCTGCTGTCAGGTGACCTTCACTGCTGGGTGGTGGGTGTGCTGGGGGACATGAGTGGGGGCCTGCTGGCAGGTGCCCTGCACTGCTGGGGGGTGGGGGTGCAAGGGGACATGAGTGGGACATGAGTGGGGGCCTGCTGGCAGGTGCCCTGCACTTCTGGGGGGTGGGAGTGCAAGGGGACATGAGTGGGACATGAGTGGGGGCCTGCTGGCAGGTGCCTTGCACTGCTGGGGGGTGGGGGTTTAGGGGGACATGAGTGGGGGCCTGCTGGCAGATGCCCTGCACTGCTGGGGGGTGCGGGTGCTGGGGGACATGTGTGGGACATGAGTGGGGGCCTGCTGGCAGGTGCCCTGCACTGTTGGGGGGTGGGTGTGCTGGGGACATGAGTGGGGGCCTGCTGGCTGATGCCCTGCACTGCTGGGGGGTGGGCGTGCAAGGGGACATGAATGGGACATGAGTGGGGGCCTGCTGGCAGGTGCCCTGCACTGCTGCTGGGTTGGGGTGCTGGGGGACATGTGTGGGACATGAGTGGGGGCCTGCCGGCAGGGGCCCTGTACTGCTGGGGGGTGGGGGCGCTGGGGGACATGAGTGGGGGCCTGCTGGCAGGTGCCCCTGACTGCTGGGGGGTGGGGGTCTGGGGGACATGAGTGGTGAACTGCTGGCAGGTGCCCTGCACTGCTGGAGGGTGGGGGTGCTGGGAGACAGGAGTGGGGGCCTGCTGGCAGTTGCCCTGCACGGCTGGGGGGCAGGGGTGCTGGGGGACATGAGTGGGGGCCTTCTGGCAGGTGACCTGCACTGCTGGGGGGTGGGGGTGCAAGGGTACATGAGTGGGACATGAGTGGGGGCCTGCTGGCAGGTGCCCTGCACTGCTGGGGGGTTGGTGCTGGGGGACATGTGTGGGACATGAGTGGGGGCCTGCTGGCAGGTGCCCTGCACTGCTGGGGGGGTAGGGGTGCTTGGGGACATGAGTGGGGTCCTGCTAGCAGGTGCCCTGCACTGCTGGGGGGTGGAGGTGCTGGGGGACATGTGTGGGACATGAGTGGGGGCCTGCTGGCAGGTGCCCCTGACTGCTGGGGGGTGGGGGTGCTGGGGGACATGAGTGGGGGCCTGCTGGCAGGTGCCCTGCACTGCTTGGGGGTGGGGGTGCTGGGGGACATGAGTGGGGGCCTTCTGGCAGGTACCCTACACTGCCGGGGGGTGGGGGTACAAGGGGCATGAGTGGGACATGAGTGGGAGCTTGCTGGCAGGTGCCCTGCACTGCTGGGGGGTCGGGTGCTGGGGGACATGTGTGGGACATGAGTGTGGGCCTGCTGGCAGGTGCCCTGCACTGCTGGGGGGTGGGGGAGCTGGGAGACATGAGTGGGGCATGAGTGGGGGCCTGCTGGCAGGTGCCCTGCACTGCTGGGGGGGGTAGGGGTGCTGGGAGACATAAGTGTGGGCCTGCTGGCAGGTGCCCTGCACTGCTGGGGGGTGGGGGAGCTGGGAGACATGAGTGGGGCCTGCTGGCAGGTGCCCTGCACTTCTGGGAGGTGGGGATGCTGGGGGACATGAGTGCGGGCCTGCTGGCAGGTGCCCCTGACTGCTGGGGGTTGGGGGTTCTGGGGGACATGAGTGGGGGCCTGCTGGCATGTGCCCTGCACTGCTGAAGGGTGGGAGTGCTGGGAGACATGAGTGGGGGCCTGCTGGCAGGTTCCCTTGACTGACTGCTGGGGGGTGGGGGTGCTGGGGGACATGAGTGGGGACCTGCTGGCAGGTGCCCTGCACTGCTGGGCGGTGGGGGTGCTGGGGGACATGAGTGGTGGCCTGCTAGCAGGTACCCTGTACTGCCGTGGGGTCGGGGTGCAAGGGACATGAGTGGGACCTGAGTGGGGGCCTGCTGGCAGGTGCCCTGCACTGCTGGGGGTTGGGGGTGCTGGGAGACATGAGTGGGGGCCTGCTGGCAGGTGCCCTGCACTGCTGGGGGGTGGGGGTGCAGGGAGACATGAGTGGGGGCTTGCTGGCATGTGCCCTGCACTGCTGGGGGGTGGGGGTGCAAGGGTACATGAGTGGGACATGAGTGGGGGCCTTCTGGCAGGTGCCTTGCACTGCTGGAGGGGTGGGGGTGCTGGGGGACATGTGTGGGACATGAGTGGGGGCCTGCTGGCATGTGCCCTGCACTGCTGGGGGGTGGGGGTGCTGGGGGACATGAGTGGGGGCCTGCTGGCAGGTGCCCTGCACTGCTGGGGGGTGGGGGTGCAAGAGGACATGAGTGGGACATGAGTGGGGGCCTGCTGGAAGGTGCCCTGCACTGCTGGGGGGTGGGGGTGCAAGGGGACATGAGTGGGACATGAGTGGGGGCCTGCTGGCACGTGCCCTTCACTGCTGGGTGGTGGGGGTGCTGGGGGACATGAGTGGGGGCCTGCTGGCAGGTGCCCTGCACTGCTTGGGGGTGGGGGTGCAAGGGGACATGAGTGGGACATGAGCGGGGGCCTGCTGGCAAGTGCCCTGCACTGCTGGGGGGGTGGGGGTGCTGGGGGACATGAGTGGGGGCCTGCTGGCAGGTGCCCTGCACTGCTGGGGGGTGGAGGTGCTGGGGGACATGTGTGGGACATGAGTGGGGGCCTGCTGTCAGGTGCCCCTGACTGCTTGGGGGTGGGGTGCTGGGGGACATGAGTGGGGGCCTGCTGGCAGGTGCCCTGCACTGCTGGGGGGTGGGGGTGCTGGGAACATGAGTAGGGGCCTGCTGGCAGGTACCCTGCACTGCTGGGGGGTGGGGGTGCAAGGGGACATGAGTGGGACCTGAGTGGTGGCCTGCTGGCAGGTGCCCTGCACTGCTGGGGGTCGGGGTGCTGGGGGACATGTGTGGGACATGTGTGTGGGCCTGCTGGCAGGTGCCCTGCACTGCTGGGGGGTGGGGTGCTGGGAGACATGAGTGGGGACCTGCTAGCAGGTGCCCTGCACTGCTTGGGGGTGGGGGTGCTGGGGGACATGAGTGGGACATGAGTGGGGGCCTGCTGGCAGGTGCCCTGTACTTCTGGGGGGTGGGGGTGCTGGGGGACATGAGTGGGGGCCTGCCGGCAGGTGCCCTGCACTTCTGGGGGGTCGGGGTGCTGGGGGACATGTGTGGGGGCCTGCTGGCAGGTGCCCCTGACTGCTGGGGTGTGGGGGTTCTGGGGGACATGAGTGGGAGCCTGCTGGCAGGTGCCCTGCACTGCTGGAGGGTGGGGGTGCTGGGAGACATGAGTGAGGGCCTGCTGGCAGGTGCCCTGCACTGCTGCGGGGTGGGGGTGCTGGGGGACATGAGTGGGGGCCTGCTGGTAGGTGCCCCTGACTGCTGGGGGATGGGGGAGCTGGGGGACATGAGTGGGGGCCTTCTGGCAGGTTCCCCTGACTGCTGGGGGGTGGGGGTGCTGGGGGACATGAGTGGGACATGAGTGTGGGCCTGCTGGCTTGTGCCCTGCGCTGCTGGGGGGTGGGGGTGCTGGGGGACATGAGTGGGGGCCTGCTGGCAGGTGTCCCTGACTGCTGGGGGGTGGGGGTTCTGGGGGACATGAGTGGTGGCCTGCTGGCAGGTGCCCTGCACTGCTGGAGGGTGGGGGTGCTGGGAGACATGAGTGGGGGCCTGCTGGCAGTTGCCCTGCACGGCTGGGTGGCGGGGGTGCTGGGGGACATGAGTGGGGGCCTTCTGGCAGGTGCCCTGCACTGCTGCGGGGTGGGGGTGCAAGGGTACATGAGTGGGACATGAGTGGGGGCCTGCTGGCAGGGGCCCTGCACTGCTGGGGGGTGGAGCTGCTGGTGGACATGTGTGGGACATGAGTGGGGGCCTGCAGGCAGGTGCCCCTGACTGCTGGGGGGTGGGGGTGCTGGGAGACATGAGTGGGGGCCTGCTGGCAGGTGCCCTGCACTGCTTGGGGGTTGGGGTGCTGGGGGACATGAGTGGGGGACTTCTGGCAGGTGCCCTGCACTGCCGGGGGGTGGGGGTGCAAGGGGACATGAGTGGGACATGAGTGGGGGCCTGCTGGCAGGTGCCCTGCACTGCTGGGGGGTCGGGGTGCTGGGGGACATGTGTGGGACATGAGTGTGGGCCTGCTGGTAGGTGCCCTGCACTGCTGGGGGGTGGGGGAGCTGGGAGACATGAGTGGGGGCCTGCAAGCAGGTGCCCTGCACTGCTTGGGGGTGGGGGTGCTGGGGGACATGAGTGGGACATGAGTGGGGGCCTGCTGGCAGGTGCCCTGCACTGCTGGGGGGTGGGGGTGCTGGGGAACATGAGTGGGGGCCTGCCGGCAGGTGCCCTGCACTGCTTGGGGGTGGGGGTGCTGGGGGACATGAGTGGGACATGAGTGGGGGCCTGCTGGCAGGTGCCCTGCACTGCTGGGGCGTGGGGGTGCTGGGGGACATGAGTGGGGGCCTGCCGGCAGGTGCCCTGCTCTTCTGGGGTGTGGGGGTGCTGGGGGACATGAGTGGGACATGAGTGGGGGCCTGCTGGCAGGTGCCCTGCACTGCTTGGGAGTGGGGGTGCTGGGGGACATGAATGGGACATGAGTGGGGGCCTGCTGGCAGGTGCCCTGCACTGCTGGGGGGTGGGGGTGCTGGGGGACATGAGTGGGGGCCTGCCGGCAGGTGCCCTGCACTGCTTGGGGGTGGGGGTGCTGGGGGACATGAGTGGGACATGAGTGGGGGCCTGCTGGCAGGTGCCCTGCACTGCTGGGGGGTGGGGGTGCTGGGGGACATGAGTGGGGGCCTGCTGGCAGGTTCCCCTGACTTACTGCTGGGGGGTGGGGGTGCTGGGGGACATGAGTGGGGACCTGCTGGCAGGTGCCCTGCGCTGCTGGGGGGTGGGGGTGCTGGGGGACATGAGTAGGGGCCTGCTGGCAGGTTCCCCTGACTGACTGCTGGGGGGTGGGGGTGCTGGGGGACATGAGTGGGGACCTGCTGGCAGGTGCCCTGCGCTGCTGGGGGGTGGGGGTGCTGGGGGACATGAGTGGGGGCCTGCTGGCAGGCACCCTGCACTGCTGGGGGTTGGGGGTGCAAGGGGACATGAGTGGGACCTGAGTGGGGGCCTGCTGGCAGGTGCCCTGCACAGCTGGGGGGTCGGGGTGCTGGGGGACATGTGTGGGACATGAGTGTGGGCCTGCTGGCAGGTGCCCTGCACTGCTGGGGGGTGGGTGTGATGTTAGACATGAGTGGGGGCCTGCTGGCAGGTGCCCTGCACTGCTGGGGGGTGGGGGTGCTGGGGGACATGAGTGGGAGCCTGCTGGCATGTGCCCCTGTCTGCTGGGGAGTGGGGGTGCTGGGGGACATGAGTGGGGGCCTGCTGGCAGGTGCCCCTGACTGCTGGGAGGTGGGGGTGCTGGGGGACATGAGTGGGACATGAGTGTGGGCCTGCTGGCAGGTGCCCTGTTCTGCTGAGGGTGGGGGTGCTGGGGGACATGAGTGGGGGCCTGCCGGCAGGTGCCCTGCACTGCTTGGGGGTGGGGGTGCTGGTGGACATGAGTGGGACATGAGTGGGGGCCTGCTGGCAGGTGCCCTGCACTGCTGGGGGGTGGGGGTGCTGGGGGACATGAGTGGGGGCCTGCCGGCAGGTGCCCTGCTCTTCTGGGGGGTGGGGGTGCTGGGGGACATGAGTGGGACATGAGTGGGGGCCTGCTGGCAGGTGCCCTGCACTGCTTGGGGGTGGGGGTGCTGGGGGACATGAGTGGGACATGAGTGGAGGCCTGCTGGCAGGTGCCCTGCACTGCTGGGGGGTGGGGGTGCTGGGGGACATGAGTGGGGGCCTGCCGGCAGGTGCCCTGGACTGCTTGGGGGTGGGGGTGCTGGGGGACATGAGTCGGACATGATTGGGGGCCTGCTGGCAGGTGCCCTGCGCTGCTGGGGGGTGGGGGTGCTGGGGGACATGAGTGGGGGCCTGCTGGCAGGTGCCCCTGACTGCTGGGGGGTGGGGGTGCTGGGGGACATGAGTAGGGGCCTGCTGGCAGGTTCCCCTGACTGACTGCTGGGGGGTGGGGGTGCTGGGGGACATGAGTGGGGACCTGCTGGCAGGTGCCCTGCGCTGCTGGGGGGTGGGGGTGCTGGGGGACATGAGTGGGGGCCTGCTGGCAGGTACCCTGCACTGCTGGGGGGTGGGGGTGCAAGGGGACATGAGTGGGACCTGAGTGGGGGTCTGCTGGCAGGTGCCCTGCACTGCTGGGGGGTCGGGGTGCTGGGGGACATGTGTGGGACATGAGTGTGGGCCTGCTGGCAGGTGCCCTGCACTGCTGGGGGGTGGGGTGCTGGGGGACATGAGTGGGGGCCTGCTGGCAGGTGCCCCTGACTGCTGGGGTGTTGGGGTGCTGGGGGACATGAGTGGGGGCCTGTTGGCAGGTTCCTCTGACAGCTGGGGGGTGGGGGTGCTGGGGGACATGAGTGAGGGCCTGCTGGCAGGTGCCCAGCACTGCTGGGGGATGGGGGTGCTGGGGGACATGAGTGGGGGCCTGCTGGCAGGTGCCCCTGACTGCTGGGGGGTGGGGGTGCTGGGGGACATGAGTGGGACATGAGTGTGGGCCTGCTGGCAGGTGCCCTGTGCTGCTGGGGGGTGGGGGTGCTGGGGGACATGAGTGGGGGCCTGCTGGCAGGTGTCCCTGACTGCTGGGGGGTGGGGGTGCAAGGGGACATGACATGAGTGGGACATGAGTGGGGGCCTGCTGGCAGGTGCCTTGCACTGCTGGGGGGGTGGGGGTGCTGGGGGACATGTGTGGGACATGAGTGGGGGTCTGCTGGCATGTGCCCTGCACTGCTGGGGGGTGGGGGTGCTGGGGGACATGAGTGGGGGCCTGCTAGCAGGTGGGGGTGCAAGGGGACATGAGTGGGACGTGAATGGGGGCCTGCTGGCAGGTGCCCTGCACTGCTGGGGGGAGGGGTGCAAGGGCACATGAGTGGGACATGAGTGGGGGCCTGCTGGCAGGTGCCCTGCACTGCTGGGGGGTGGGGGTGCAAGGGGACATGAGTGGGGCATGAGTGGGGGCCTGCTGGCAGGTGCTCTGCACTGCTGTGGAGTGGGGTTGCAAGGGGACATGAGTGGGACATGAGTGGGGGCCTGCTGGCAGGTGCCTCTGAATGCTGGGGGGTGGGGGTGCTGGGGTACATGTGTGGGACATGAGTGGGGGCCTGCTGTCAGGTGACCTTCACTGCTGGGTGGTGGGTGTGCTGGGGGACACGAGTGGGGGCCTGCTGGCAGGTGCCCTGCACTGCTGGGAGGTGGGGGTGCAAGGGGACATGAGTGGGGGCCTGCTGGCAGGTGCCCTGCACTTCTGGGGGGTGGGAGTGCAAGGGGACATGAGTGGGACATGAGTGGGGGCCTGCTGGTAGGTGCCTTGCACTGCTGGGGGGTGGGGGTGTAGGGGGACATGAGTGGGGGCCTGCTGGCAGATGCCCTGCACTGCTGGGGGGGTGCGGGTACTGGGGGACATGTGTGGGACATGAGTGGGGGCCTGCTGGCAGGTGCCCTGCACTGCTGGGGGTGGGGGTGCTGGGGGACATGAGTGGGGGCCTGCTGGCAGGTGCCCTGCACTGCTGGGGGGTGGGTGTGCTGGGGACATGAGTGGGGGCCTGCTGGCAGGTGCCCTGCACTGCTGGGGGGTGGGGGTGCAAGGGGACATGAATGGGACATGAGTGGGGGCCTGCTGGCAGGTGCCCTGCACTGCTGCTGGTTTGGGGTGCTGGGGGACATGTGTGGGACATGAGTGGGGGCCTGCTGGCAGGTGCCCTGTACTGCTGGGGGGTGGGGGTGCTGGGGGACATGAGTGGGGGCCTGCTGGCAGGTGCCCCTGACTGCTGGGGGGTGGGGGTTCTGGGGGACATGAGTGGTGGCCTGCTGGCAGGTGCCCTGCACTGCTGGAGGGTGGGGGTGCTGGGAGACAGGAGTGGGGGCCTGCTGGCAGTTGCCCTGCACGGCTGGGGGGGTGCTGGGGGACATGAGTGGGGGCCTTCTGGCAGGTGCCCTGCACTGCTGGGGGTTGGGGGTGCAAGGGTACATGAGTGGGACATGAGTGGGGGCCTGCTGGCAGGTGCCCTGCACTGCTGGGGGGTGGGTGCTGGGGGACATGTGTGGGACATGAGTGGGGGCCTTCTGGCAGATGCCCTGCACTGCTGGGGGGGTAGGGGTGCTGGGGGACATGAGTGGGGGCCTGCTGGCAGGTGCCCTGCACTGCTGGGGGGTGGAGGTGCTTGGGGACATGTGTGGGACATGGGTGGGGGCCTGCTGGCATGTGCCCCTGACTGCTGTGGGGTGGGGGTGCTGGGGGACATGAGTGGGGGCCTGCTGGCAGGTGCCCTGCACTGCTTGGGGGTGGGGGTGCTGGGGGACATGAGTGGGGGCCTTCTGGCAGGTACCCTGCACTGCCGGGGGGTGGGGGTGCAAGGGGACATGAGTGGGACATGAGTGTGAGCCTTCTGGCAGGTGCACTGCACTGCTGGGGGGTCGGGGTGCTGGGGGACATGTGTGGGACATGAGTGTGGGCCTGCTGGCAGGTACCCTGCTCTGCTGGGGGGTGGGGGAGCTGGGAGACATGAGTGGGGGCCTGCTAGCAGGTGCCCTGCACTGCTTGGGGGTGGGGGTGCTGGGGGACATGAGTGGGACATGAGTGGGGGCCTGCTGGCAGGTGCCCTGCACTGCTGGGGGTTGGGGGTGCTGGTGGACATGAGTGGGGGCCTGCCGGCAGGTGCCCTGCTCTTCTGGGGGGTGGGGGTGCTGGGGGACATGAGTGGGACATGAGTGGTGGCCTGCTGGCAGGTGCCCTGCACTGCTGGGGGGGTAGGGGTGCTGGGGGACATAAGTGTGGGCCTGCTGGCAGGTGCCCTGCACTGCTGGGGGGTGGGGGAGCTGGGAGACATGAGTGGGGGCCTGCTAGCAGGTGCCCTGCACTGCTTGGGGGTGGGGGTGCTGGGGGACATGAGTGGGACATGAGTGGATGCCTGCTGGCAGGTGCCCTGCACTTCTGGGGGGTGGGGGTGCTGGGGTACATGAGTGGGGGCCTGCTGGCAGGTGCCCCTGACTGCTGGGGGGTGGGGGTTCTTGGGGACATGAGTGTGGGCCTGCTGGCAGGTGCCCCTGACTGCTGGGGGGTGGGGGATCTGGGGGACATGAGTGGGGGCCTGCTGGCATGTGCCCTGCACTGCTGGAGGGTTGGAGTGCTGGGAGACATGAGTGGGGGCCTGCTGGCAGGTGCCCTGCACTGCTGGGGGGTGGGGTGCTTAGGGATATGAGTGGGGGCCTGCTGGCAGGTGCCCCTGACTGCTGGGGTGTTGGGGTGCTGGGGGACATGAGTGGGGGCCTGTTGGCAGGTTCCCCTGACTGACTGCTGGGGGGTGGGGGTGCTGGGGGACATGAGTGGGGACCTGCTGGCAGGTGCCCTGCGCTGCTGGGGGGTGGGGGTTCTGGGGGACATGTGTGGGACATGAGTGTGGGCCTGCTGGCAGGTGCCCTGCCCTGCTGGGGGTTGGGGTGCTGGGAGACATGAGTGCCCTGCACTGGGGGTGCTGGCAGGTGCCCTGCACTGCTGGGGGGTGGGGGTGCTGGGAGACATGAGTGGGGGCCTGCTGGCAGGTGCCCCTGACTACTGGGGTGTTGGGGTGCTGGGGGACATGAGTGGGGGCCTGCTTGAATGTTCCCCTGACTGACTGCTGGGGGGTGGGGGTGCTGGGGGACATGAGTGGGGACCTGCTGGCAGGTGCCCTGCGCTGCTGGGGGGTGGGGGTGCTAGGGGACATGAGTGGGGGCCTGCTGGCAGGTGCCCTGCACTGCTGGGGGGGTAGGGGTGCTGGGGGACATAAGTGTGGGCCTGCTGGCAGGTGCCCTGCACTGCTGGGGGGTGGAGGAGCTGGGAGACATGAGTGGGGGCCTGCTAGCAGGTGCCCTGCACTGCTTGGGGGTGGTGGTGCTGGGGGACATGAGTGGGACATGAGTGGATGCCTGCTGGCAGGTGCCCTGCACTTCTGGGCGGTGGGGGTGCTGGGGGACATGAGTGGGGGCCTGCTGGCAGGTGCCCCTGACTGCTGGGGTGTGGGGGTTCTTGGGGACATGAGTGTGGGCCGGCTGGCAGGTGCCCCTGACTGCTGGGGGGTGGGGGTTCTGGGGGACATGAGTGGGGGCCTGCTGGCATGTGCCCTGCACTGCTGGAGGGTGGGAGTGCTGGGAGACATGAGTGGGGGCCTGCTGGCAGGTGCCCTGCACTGCTGGGGGGTGGGGTGCTGGGGGACATGAGTGGGGGCCTGCTGGCAGGTGCCCCTGACTGCTGGGGTGTTGGGGTGCTGGGGGACATGAGTGGGGGCCTGCTGGCAGGTTCCCCTGACTGACTGCTGGGGGGTGGGGGTGCTGGGGACATGAGTGGGGACCTGCTGGCAGGTGCCCTGCGCTGCTGGGGGGGGTGCTGGGGGACATGAGTGGGGGCCTGCTGGCAGGTACCCTGCACTGCTGGGGGGTGGGGGTGCAAGGGGACATGAGTGTGACCTGAGTGGGGGCCTGCTGGCAGGTGCCCTGCACTGCTGGGGGTTCGGGGTGCTGGGGGACATGTGTGGGACATGAGTGTGGGCCTGCTGGCAGGTGCCCTGCACTGCTGGGGGTTGGGGGTGCTGGGAGACATGAGTGGGGGCCTGCTGGCAGGTGCCCTGCACTGCTGGGGCGTGGGGGTGCTGGGAGACATGAGTGGGGGCCTGCTGGCAGGTGCCCTGCACTGCTGGGGGGTGGGGGTGCAAGGGGACATGAGTGGGGGCCTGCTGGCAGGTGCCTTGCACTGCTGGAGGGGTGGGGGTGCTGGGGGACATGTGTGGGACATGAGTGGGGGCCTGCTGGCATGTGCCCTGCACTGCTGGGGGGTGGGGGTGCTGGGGGACATGAGTGTTGGCCTGCTGGCAGGTGCCCTGCACTGCTGGGGGGTGGGGGTGCTGGGGGACATGAGTGGGGGCCTGCTGGCAGGTGCCCCTGACTGCTGGGGGGTGGGGGTGCTGGGGGACATGAGTAGGGGCCTGCTGGCAGGTTCCCCTGACTGACTGCTGGGGGGTTCGGGTGCTGGGGGACATGAGTGGGGACCTGTTGGCATGTGCCCTGCACTGCTGGGGGGTGGGGGTGCTGGGGGACATGAATGGGACCTGAGAGGGGGCCTGCTGGCAGGTGCCCTGCACTGCTGGGGGGTCGGGGTGCTGGGGACATGTGTGGGACATGAGTGTGGGCCTGCTGGCAGGTGCCCTGCACTGCTGGGGGGTGGGGGTGCTGGGAGACATGAGTGGGGGCCTGCTGGCAGGTGCCCTGCACTGCTGGGGGCTGGGGGTGCAAGTGGACATGAGTGGGACATGAGTGGGGGCCTGCTGGCAGGTGCCCTGCACTGCTGGGGGGTGGGGGTGCTGGGGGACATGAGTGTTGGCCTGCTGGCAGGTGCCCTGCACTGCTGGGGGGTGGGGGTGCTGGGGGACATGAGTGGGGGCCTGCTGGCAGGTGCCCCTGACTGCTGGGGGGTGGGGGTGCTGGGGGACATGAGTAGGGGCCTGCTGGCAGGTTCCCCTGACTGACTGCTGGGGGGTTCGGGTGCTGGGGGACATGAGTGGGGACCTGCTGGCATGTGCCCTGCACTGCTGGGGGGTGGGGGTGCCGGGGGACATGAATGGGACCTGAGAGGGGGCCTGCTGGCAGGTGCCCTGCACTGCTGGGGGGTCGGGTGCTGGGGGACATGTGTGGGACATGAGTGTGGGCCTGCTGGCAGGTGCCCTGCACTGCTGGGGGGTGGGGGTGCTGGGAGACATGAGTGGGGGCCTGCTGGCAGGTGCCCTGCACTGCTGGGCGGTGGGGGTGCTGGGGGACATGAGTGGGAGCCTGCTGGCAGGTGCCCCTGACTGCTGGGGGGTGGGGGTGCTGGGGGACATGAGTGGGGGCCTGCTGGCAGGTGCCCTGCACTGCTGGGGGGTGGGGGTGCTGGGGGACATGAGTGGGGGCCTGCTGGCAGGTGCCCCTGACTGCTGGGGGGTGGGGGTGCTGGGGGACATGAGTGGGACATGAGTGTGGGCCTGCTGGCAGGTGTCCCTGACTGCTGGAGGGTGGGGGTGTAAGGGGACATAACATGAGTGGGACATGAGTGGGGGCCTGCTGGCAGGTGCCTTGCACTGCTGGGGGGTGGGGGTGCTGGGGGACATGTGTGGGACATGAGTGGGGGTCTGCTGGCATGTGCCCTGCACTGCTGGGGGGTGGGGGTGCTGGGGGACATGAGTGGGGGCCTGCTGGCAGGTGGGGGTGCAAGGGGACATGAGTGGGACATGAGTGGGGGCCTGCTGGCAGGTGCCCTGCACTGCTGGGGGGTGGGGGTACAAGGGGACATGAGTGGGGCATGAGTGGGGGCCTGCTGGCAGGTGCCCTGCACTGCTGTGGGGTGGGGGTGCAAGGGGACATGAGTGGGACATGAGTGGGGGCCTGCTGGCAGGTGCCCCTGACTGCTGGGGGGTGGGGTGCTGGGGGACATGTGTGGGACATGAGTGGGGGCCTGCTGTCAGGTGCCCTTCACTGCTGGGTGGTGGGGGTGCTGGGGGACATGAGTGGGGGCCTGCTGGCAGGTGCCCTGCACTGCTGGGGGGTGGGGGTGCAAGGGGACATGAGTGGGACATGAGTGGGGGCCTGCTGGCAGGTGCCCTGCACTGCTGGGGGGTGGAGGTGCTGGGGGACATGTGTGGGACATGAGTGGGGGTCTGCTGTCAGGTGCCCCTGACTGCTGGGGGTGGGGTGCAGGGGGACATGAGTGGGGGCCTGCTGGCAGGTGCCCTGCACTGCTGGGGGGTGGGGGTGCTGGGGGACATGAGTGGTGGCCTGCTGGCAGGTGCCCTGCACTGCTGGGGGATCGGGGTGCTGGGGGACATGTGTGGTATATGAGTGTGGACCTGCTGGCAGGTGACCTGCACTGCTGGGGGGTGGGGGTGCTGGGAGAAATGAGTGGGGGTGTTAGGGAGAATTCTCTGTTTAGGCTGAATTTCCTAACCTAGTGAGTCCCCCAGCAGCTTTGCTGGATTTGTGGAGTTTGTTTTTTCCATCCTGCCAGGAGTGAGACTCTTTTCCTCCCACTCTTGGACATGTATGTGTGTAATTCCTTTGAATGTCAATGTGTTCTATGGGCTATGAGGTCTTTTACTCCATAGGGTCTCATATGTTTTTCTATGTGTGTTACACCGCACCCTACGTGCCGTAACACTGGGGCGTCCTAGCGGACCCCCACCATAGACTCCATACCCGGGGACTGACTACTGTCTCCCCGGGCATGTAAAGTCACCATTGGCTTTACTAGACCTAAATTTACTAACAGAACTAGTACAAACCATCTTATTGTGGATGTACTAGTAGAGGTAATTCGATTACTCCTGGATCTGTTACTCGAGGGGGCACTGTCCCGTCCCCCCTCGTCGAGTTTTGGCTGGTGGCAGTGGAAACTACTTGTTATGTTTGACCCGAACATAACCCTATGGGATTCCTCCCATTGTTGGTGATTGATACTTTTCCTCGTTAATCTCTAATGTACCACCGATCTACTTATCTTAAATAAGTTTATCGGATGGTATTTTCTGCCAGAACTCGGTTTGTAAAATGGCGTCTGTGTTCGTCTCTTTGACTCCTAAACCAAAGGTCGAGCCCTTTGTTCCACTTTTGGCGGGCTCTGTACAGAGACCCTCCAAAGTGGTGCCATTCTGTCTGGGTTACCACAGGGATGTGGGAGGGGGTTTAGGTACCCTGGACCGAGTTGCCTTGCCAACTCCGGTCGCACTCTGGAGTGATTGGCCCAAGTGGTGAGCCTTTCCGCTCACCACTTAGCATGTGTTGATTGACAGCTAGGCTGAATGAATGGGGTTTTCTGCATAAAAGCAGGGCTTTTGGGACTGGATCTTTAGAAGTCGCCACAGGACCTAAGAATCCGACGAGGGTAATGCTGAGCCGACCTGCACGACGACACCTCCAGTGGAGCCCTGCGGAACCGACTCACCACTTCCCGACGACAGAGGAGATCTCCCTGCCGGAGAGTCTCTTCCCCTGGCTGGTGGGAACAACCAGTCCCCTTTGCTTTTTATTCACCTCAGGACGCAGTGGTCGAATTGCCCGTGCAGAGCACCTCGGCAACCGGATAGCCACTACCCCTGAACCGTGACCAAAAGGTGGTGCCTTGTGACGGAGCACTCAGCGGCTGGTCTCTTCCCTGGTGGTGCACCGGACTTCACTTTTCTTCGACGACGAGAACATCTCTACTCTTGGCAAAGACCCGACGTGCATCCACCACCAGGAACAACTGCCCCCGCCGGAGCTGCCCTCCACAACAAGGTACCATGTCCACCTGGCTTCCCTTTCGATCGGTTCGAGTGAGGTGTCTTAATCCTCTCCGTTCTGTTGGGTCGCCTCCAAGCTTTTCTCATTTATTGTTCTGAACTGGTTCAATCTGCCGATAACAATTTGCTACAAAGACTCGAATGCATCTCCACTAGAGACTTGTTGGGACATTGCGCCTTGCCTCTCTCCGAGTGGGCCTGGCCTCTGAATTTTATAATCTATTTTGATTCTCGCCTTCCTGTCTTGCATTTTATCCGCAAAGGATTGAACTGTGTTGATTTCATAACCTGCCTATCTTTTTCTCTCCCGTCCTAACTAATATTCGAGTGTCATCTAGGTTGAGGTATACACCTCTGTCTGAAAATAAGTGGTACCGGTAGAACCTAGAGTTGTCGAAATATTGCTAGGGGGATTGATCATTTCTTCTTCGTAGAGTAATTGTGTTTGATTTGTTTGCCGTGATAGTGCCATAGTGTTTTTCATAGATCTTTTGTTATAAATAAATACCTTAATATCCTTACACTAAGCCTCGTTGCGTGTTTGCTTGTCTTGCTGTGAAGAATTGCCCTATTGTGTATTCTCCACATACAGCTCAACTTTTCTTGAGGGAAGTCTGACTGCTCAGCCACAGCTACCAAGTGAATCTGTGTGGTAGAGACTGCTACCAAGTGGGTTCACCGCCAAACACCTGTAGTCCTAAATCTTTTGCAGTGGTCTCAGAGGGAACTGCACAGGTTTCCGCCTAACAGGGGGCCTGCTAGCAGGTGCCCTGCACTGCTTGTGGGTGGGGGTGCTGGGGGACTAGAGTGGTGGCCTGCTGGCAGGTGCCCTGCACTGCTGGGGGGTGGGGGTGCTGGGGGACATGAGTGGGGGCCTGCTGGCAGGTTCCCCTGAATGGTGGGGGTTGGGGGTGCTGGGGGACTAGAGTGGGGGCCTGCTGGCAGGTGCCCTGCACTGCTGGGGGGTGGGGGTGCTGGGGGACATGAGTGGGGGCCTGCTGACATGTGCTCTGCACTGCTGGGGGGTGGAGGTGCTGGGGGATATGTGTGGGACATGAGTGGGGGCCTGCTGGAAGGTGCCGCTGACTGCTGAGGGGTGTGGGTGCTGGGGGACATGAGTGGGGGCCTGCTGGCAGGTGCCCTGCACTGCTGGGGGGGTCGGGTGCTGGGGGACATGTATGGGACATGAGTGGGGGCCTACTGGCAGGTGCCCTGCACTGCTGGGGGGTGGGGGTGCTAGGGGACATGAGTGGGGGCCTGCTGGCAGATGCCCTGCACTGCTTGGGGGTGGGGGTGCTGGGGGACATGAGTGGGGGCCTGCTGGCAGGTGCCCTGCACTGCTGGGGGGTGGGGGTGCTGGGGGACATGTGTGGGACATGAGTGGGGGCCTGCTGGCAGGTGCCCTGCACTGCTGGGGGGTGGGAGTGCTGGGGGACATGAGTGGGGGCCTGCTGGCAGGTGCCCTGCACTGCTGGGTGGTGGGGGTGCTGGGGACATGAGTGGGGGCCTGCTGGCAGGTGCCCCTGACTGCTGGGGGGTGGGGGTGCTGGGGGACATGAGTGGGGGCCCGCTGGCAGGAGCCCCTGACTGCTGGGGGGTGGGGGTGCTGGGGGACATGAGCGGGGGCCTGCTGGCAGGTGCCCTGTACTGCTGGGAGGTGGGGTGCTGTGGGACATGAGTGGGGGCCTGCTGGCAGGTGCCCCTGACTGCTGGGGGGTGTGGGTGCTGGGGGACATGAGTGGGGGCCTGCTGGCAGGTGCCCCTGACTTCTGGGGGGTGGGGGTGCTGGGGGACATGAGTGGGGGTCTGCTGGCAGGTGCCCTGCACTGCTGGGGGTGGGGGTGCAAGGGGACATGAGTGGGACATGGATGGGGGCCTGCTGGCAGGTGCCCTGCACTGCTGGGGGGTAGGGGTGCTGGGGGACATGTGTGGGACATGAGTGGGGGCCTGCTGGAAGGTGCCCTGCACTGCTGGAGGGTGGGGTGCTGGGGGACATGAGTGGGGGCTTGGTGGCAGGTGCCCTGCACTGCTGGGGGGTGGGGGTGCAAGGGGACATGAGTGGGCCATGAGTGGGGGCCTGCTGGCAGGTGCCCTGCACTGCTGGGGGGTGGGGTGCTGGGGGACATGTGTGGGACATGAGTGGGGGCCTGCTGGCAGGTGCCCTGCACTGCTTGGGGGTGGAGGTGCTGGGGGACATGATTGGGACATGACTGGGGGCCTGCTGGCAGGTACCCTGCCCTGCTGGGGCGTGGGGGTGCTGGGGGACATGTGTGGGACATGAGTGGGGGCCTGCTGGCAGGTGCCCCCCAGTGCTGGGGGGTGGGGTGTTCTGTGGGACATGAGTGGGGGCCTGCTGGCAGGTGCCCCTCAGTGCTGGGGGATGGGGGTAGAGGGGGTCATGCGTTGGTGATCAGTAGTGCAAGCTGACATGTGGCTTGCCTAGGGGGCATGGCCACGGTGGATGGGCTGCCTGCTGGACATGAGCAGGGGTGCAGGGTAGTCCCCTGTGGTCTGGGCTGCCTGCAGGGGCCGTGGAGGGTGTAGAGCGAACACCTGGGAGGAGCCACACTGCCAATTGACGTGTAGGACTCCACGGCACCCCCGAAATACATGTACCCTGCTGATATCGCGTGTGAGACTTCCCGCGAACCCCAGATTTACACGTACCCAGGCCAATCGCGTGTGAAAATTCATGCGAACCCCAGGAATGCACGCACCACACTCGCCCAAGGCCAATCACGTGTGAAACTTCCCGCGCACCCCCGAAATACACGCACACGCTATTTTTGACACAGCGGGTGTCCGTGTTTGTCGCGTACCCCTTTGCACGTCATTTGTCCTAGAGGGCCACAGTATCGGACATTCATCAGAGCTGTATATACGTGCTTTTTGTTAGCGCACATTTTGGTGCACAATTTTTTCATGCGCAGGGACGCTACCGCTTGTCTTCGTGTGGCGGACGTGTTTAGGCCTGTGCGCGTCTTCGCCCGTGCGCTGGTTTGCCCTATTCGATTCCATGAATACGTGTTGTAGGCAAGCGTATGGGCGTTCCGCGCACTTGCCTCCTGTACTTCCCCTGTGACGCCCACATTTTCACGCGTTGTTCCCCATTCTGCGTGTCACGCCCCGTGTTACGCCTACTTTTGCTATATGCGCCGTGCTATGTGCGCTTTCGCTGTGGCCGTAGCGCACGCAGTTAGATGACCTGTGCGCCGGCGTGCGCCGCGCAGATTTTCAGCGCACATCCCAGATTTTACTCGCGCACAGCCTTTCATGAATCGATGCGCAGGTTTTGCTGCGATTTTCGCACTTGCACTGCGATTCTCACGGTTTCGCACGCTTGCGCGGGAATTTTCAGCGCACATTAATTCCATGAATCGGGCTGTAAATTTCATGCAGAAATCAAGCCACGGAGGAAGAGGCAAAAAGGGTTGCATATTCACCTGATATAATGAGTTTTGACATGCCTGATGTGAAAGAGAAAATTGTTGTGATGATGGTTGTGAATGAAAGTTTTAATCACTTATCTGGGATGCAACTAATGGAAGTTCAGGTTGAAGCCCCACAGGAAGAGAAAGACCTGTTGACACGGAGCGGGTGTTCTTTATCCCCTTCCGAGGCACTGAGGAGACAAGACAGCACTGGTGAACCAGTGATGCCTGTAACCTTATTAAGGGTGGCGTTAGAACAGCTACACAACCCTGCGCATATCACTAGGGAGAGCCTCACAGCAACCATTGCAGAGGACTGGTTTGTGCCGAACCTGCTAGCACAAGTTGCTTTTTATGCAGTAAATTGCATCGTATATCAAAGGTTTACTGCTAGGAATATGTATGAAGTGACTGCATTGCAAAATGTTAATCATTTCCAAGTTATTGTTAGATTGAAAACAAAGATGTCAAACCTGCCTAAAAAATCATTAGTGCAAGGTGTGAGAGGCAAAGTTGTGCATTTACTTCTCAATTTGGAAGAACATGTTTACACTCTCTTAGTGAAGCATGACAATGCAGATTCTTTGTTTTAGTAAATGATGTTGCCACTAAAGATTAGAACATTTTACAGCAGCTTATTGATATTGGAAAGGTGAAAAACACATTGGTGTTTCTATTGGAGTACAACAATTTATACAAAGGCAGTCTGACTGTAACAGACTTGTCTATGCCTGAGTTGGGTCAATGTACAAAAAAGCAGCAAAGGTCAGTTCCAAAGTCTATCTTCTGCAGAAGGGAATAGTTTGTATGAACATTACACTATTCATCGTCTACATTCATGTGAAGTCATTGGTGACAGTTTAGAATTGTATCAAATGAAAGCAACGAAAGGTGCACCTATCAATGTCTGGGAAAAGACGCTAGACGCGTGTTCTTTCCCTATGATTTTTCCTACTGGTACAGGAGGCAGATTGGATGATCGGAAGGTTACAATCTCTTCTTCAGAATATCGTTGTACAAGAATGTATTCTGAAGATTCCTTATTATGAACTAATGTTGAATATATTTTTCACATATTGTATGAAAGTGAATTTTCAACATTATATTATTCTGTTGCTCATAGCTTCAGACCGGGACTATATTTCAAAGTCTTTCTGCATTTGAAATGCTGCAACAGGTGAAAAACTAAAAATGAAGTTTTAGAGGGTAAATATCCCAATGTCCATGCTACAATGAACAGAACTAAGGAATATTGGTATAGGAGAAACTCTGTGTTTAGATGCATGATCAGAAACTTGGGCTCTTCAACTTGGTTTGTGACTTTAAGTTGCACTGAGAGTAGTTGGGATGATCTTGCAGAGTAGATTTGCGAAAAGTGATCCACATAGAAGACATAGAACACACGACACCAGGAGATTTGTGTTCCATGGACCCTCTAAGTTTACTGCGGTTCATTAATCACTGATTTATCGCCATGTTACACTTTTTATGTAACAAAGAAAATTGTCCACTAGGCACTGTTCGAAAAAAAAAAAAAGTACCAGGCATGTGGGGCTCCACATATACATTTGCCTTTTGTGGGTTAAAGATGCTCCTCAGTTTGGGAAATAACGTGATGGCTGTGTGATGGAGTTCATAGAAAAATATCGTACTTGTTCCATTCCTGGTCCGCTACCTGTATTTCCCAGGCTCTTGCCCTTCAGCCTGAGCTTCTGCCTGGTGGCGAAGACCTTCCAGAGTTGGACATTCTCTCTGTCCCTTACTGAAGTCCGCCCTGTTGGGTCCACCTTCTGCCAGTAAAGACTGCAGCTCAGGATGGTTGTTAGGGAGAATTCTCTGTTTAGGCTGAATTTCCTAACCTAGTGAGTCCCCCAGCAGCTTTGCTGGATTTCTGGAGTTTGTTTTTTTGCATCCTGCCAAGAGTGAGACTCTTTTCTCCCACTCTTGGACATGATTTGTGGTTGATTTCTTTGAATGTCAATGTGTTCTATGGGCTATGGGGTCTTTTACTCCATAGGGCCTCATGTGTTTTGCCATGTGTGTTACACCGCACCCTCCGTGCCGTAACACTGGGGTGTCCTAGGTGATCCCCACCATAGACTCCATACCCTGGGACTGACTACTGTCTCCCAGGGCATGTAAAGTCACCATTGGCTTTACTAGACCTAAATTTACTAACAGAACTAGTACAAGCCATCCTATTGTGGACGTACTGGTAGGGGTAATTCGATTACCCCTGGGTCTCTTGTTTGAGGGGGCACTGTCCCGTCCCCCCTCGTCGAGTTTTGGCTGGTGGCAGTGGATACTACTTTTCATATTCGACCGCGAATATATTCCTATGGGATTCTCCCCATTGTTCGAGGCTAATACTTTTTCACATTAGTCTCTAACATACCGCCGGTTTATTTATCATAAATAAATTCACTGGTTGGTATTTTCTGCCAGAACTCATTTTTTAAAATGGCGTATGTGTTCGCCTCTGTAACTCCGAACCAAAGGTTGAGCCCTTTGTTCCACTTTTGGCGGGCTTCTGCACAGAAGCCCTCCAGAGTGGTGCCATTCTGTCTGGGTACCACAGGGGGTGTGGGAGGGGATTTAGGCACCCTGGACTGAGTTGCCTTGCCAACTCAAGTCGCACTCTGGTGTGATTGGCCCAAGTGGTGAGCCGCCCCGCTCACCACTTAGCGTGTTTGATTGACAGCTAGGCTGAATGAATGGGGGTTTTCTGCATAAAAGCAGGGCTTTTGGGACTGGGACTTCAGAAGTCGCCACAGGACCTAAGAATCCGACGTGGCTAAAGCTGAGCCGACCTGCAACGAAGCCACCTCCGGTGGAGCCCTGCTGAACCGATTCACCACTTCCCAACGACAGAGATCTCCCTGCCGGAGAGTCTTCTTCCCTTGACTGGTGGGAACAACCGATCCCTTGCTTTTTCTTCGCTTCCAGGACCTCTAGTGGTCGAATTGCCCGTGCTGAGCACCCCGGCAACCGGATAGCCACTAACAACTGTACCGCGACCAAAAGGTGGTGCCTTGTGATGGAGCACTCTGTGGCCGGTCTCTTCCTTGGTGGTGCAAAACGATCTTCAACTTTTCCTCGACGACGAGATCCTCTCATCTTCTGGCAAAGCCCCGACTTGCATCCACCACCAGGAACGACTGTCCCCACCGGAGCTGTCTCTTCACTTTCAAGGTACTGTGTCCGCCTGGCTTCCCTTGTGACGGTTAGCGTGAGGTGTCTTAAATCCTTACCTTTCCACTGGGTCCCCTCCAGACCTTCTTAACTTTTGTTCTAAAACTGGTCCAACCGTTCTGTGACATTTTTGCTACAAAGACTCGAAGTGCATTTCCACTGTGATACTTTTGGGACATACAGCCTTGCCTCTCTCCGAGTGGGCCTGGCCTCTGAACTTGATGATCTACAGTAGACCCTGCCTTGCTTGCCTTGCATTTGCTTCGTAAAAGTGTTGGTACCGAGTTGGTTTCATACCCTGCCTTTTCTCTCCCTTCTAACAAATATTAGAGTGCCATCTGGGTTAAAGCATTCACCTCTGTCTGCAAATAAGTGGTGCCGTTGAACCTAGAGTTGTCGAAATATTGTTAGGGCATTGATATACTTATAGTAATTGTGATTGAAGTTGTTTGCCGTATTAGTGCCAGCGTGTTCTTCGTAGATGTGTTTTTAAATAAATAACTATATCTTTACACCAAGCTCTGATCAGTGTCTACTTGTTCTACTGTGTAAATTGCCCTATTTTGTATACTCCACATACTGCCTAACTCATCCTGAGAGAAGTCTGGCTGCTCAGCCACATCTACCAGGTAAATCTGGGTGGTACAGACTACTACCAATTGCGTTTACTGCTAACTCCTGTAGACTTAAACTTTTTGCAGTGGTCCCAGAGGGAACTGCACAGGTTTCTGCCTAACACCGTGCACAGTATAAAAGTGCGCGCAAACAACAAACACGTATATACAGCTAAGATGAATGCCCCATTTGTCGCAGCACTGGTCGTGGGACACCGCAGGAGGAGGAGAATAGCCAGGGCACGCATTTTCTCACCACGGACAAGCCTTTTTGGGATGCCTGACGACCAGGTCTACTGCAGGTATAGGTTTCCACCCCACATCATCCTAGACCTGGTCAGGGAGTGGGAAGATGACCTTACATCCCCCACCCTTTGCTCCCAAGCATTGAGCCCCTTGGAGAAGGTGCTCAATGTCCTGCATTTTTTGGCCACTGGGTCATTTCAGCGGACCACTGCCATAGTGGGGGGGTCTCACATATAGACTATACCAGGTCTTGGCAATCATGACAGCGCGCCCCTCAGTCCGTAGGCACATATACATGCCCAGAACACCCGCAGAAAGGCAGGCCGTGGTCCTGGATTTTTACAGGGTGGCACACTTCCCCAAAGTGCTCGGTGCCATAGATTGCACCCATGTGGCCCTACGTCCACCTAGGGCCACTGAGCACATCTACCGAAACCGCAAGCACTGGCATTCCATCAACGTACAGGTGGTATGCGATGCAAAGGGAATCATCACCTCTGTCTATGCAAACTACCCTGGCTCCACCCATGACAATTTCATATACAGAATGTCTGCCCTGACCCGGGCCCTGGAAGCTGGGCAGCATGGTGACACATGGCTCCTAGGTGAGTACAAATGCCTGTGCACATGCATGCAAGTCGCACACAAACAAATACCCAAACCCTAATAATCTCAACTATTATCACCTCCCCAGGGGACTGTGCCTACCCTCTGAGCAACCACACGATGACGCCAATCCGGAACCCCACCACACCACCCCAGGTAAAATACAACGCGACCCATATTGCAACCAGGGCCATAGTGGAGCGCACATTCGGAGTGCTCAAGTCACGCTTCCGCTCACTTGACCGCTCTGACGGGCAGCTACTCTATGCACCCCCAGTAGTGTGCAGGATCATTGTGGCAGCATGTGTCCTGCACAATGTTGCAACACGGTAGGGCGTACCGGTGGACATGGTGGTGCCCCCACATCTCCAACCACAGGCACTGCCCATGGGAGGGGATAGGGCACATGGCGAGGAAGCCCAGACCCAGCTTGTGGCCACATTTTTCACCTAAACTCCCACCCCTGCGGAGTGCACACAGGCCTGGCACATACCAGGTGACAATCGATGATGACAAAGAGACAGTCAACTGTCACAACCTTACCACCCTGAGAATGTTGCCATATAAGTGCCACATTGTGTGCATCCCTAGCTAATTAAACACAAGCTATCCTGTGTGACCAAAAGGCAAACATATGATATATGACATGATATGATATGATATGGCATTTGTAATATGCCTATACACAAGTGTTGCAAGACGCAACGATGCAGGGAGGGGGGAACAAGGGAAGACAGACAACGATCCTACTAGGCCAGGTGTCATTTAGATTGCGCAAGTGCAGGGGTAGGTGGAAGGGAAAAGTGCAAGGGGAGGGTGGGGAGTGCAGTACAGGGTAAGTAGAATAAAAAATAATTAAATAGGCCAGCTGGTGGCAAGTGCAAAGATAAGTGCAGACAAGTGCTGTGAAGGGGGGGCTGTAGGGATACAGAGACAGTCCCGCAGTGCAGGGGTTGCCAGGGAGGCAGTGCAAGTGGAGAGTGGCTGGGCCAGGGGCCGAGGTCAGTAAGAGTGGCCCAGTTGCAGATTCAGTGCAGTTTCAGTGAAGAAATTAGCAAGGGAGAGGGAGAGAGAAAGCAGAAGCAAAGAGGAAGGTGTTGAGGTGTTTCCTGAAGTGGAGATGGTTCTCCTTAAGTTACAGGGAGGCAGGAAGGCCGTTCCAGAGGGAGGCCCCTGCCCCGGAGAGAGATCTACCCCCAGCTTGTTGCTTCGAGAAGCGGCTGACCCTGACATGCAAGGTGTGAATCACACACACCTGCAAAACAGGCCATGACCATCACTGTTATGTCACTCAAACCCTCCCAAACCACAACATGACATGGCAAGCAATAGCCGTACACCAACACAGTACTAATAAGGTACACATTGCCATGTGAAAAATGTAAATTGGCATCAGGCAATGATGCCTGACATGAAATCAGATGAAATGACTGACCAACAACCTCCCACACAAAATAAGTCATTCCCAAATGCATCACAAAAGTAGTAGCCGCAACATAACAAAGAATGCCTGTCTACATGCACATTGTGCATTGCAAAATCAACACTGCAGCTTCTGTGTGCTGTGTCCAACACATGAACATGCATTGATCAGCAGAACACATCATGTACATAGGATACCACAATTACAATGTCAGGGTTCCCATCACACTGCAGGGCAAGGCAACTATCAACAACAAAACACCCCCCCTCCCTCACAAATGACCATGACCCACTGAACAACTGCACCTGGGTCATGGTGCCTTCAACCCTCAATTTCACTTGGCCACAGGATCACCCTTCCTCTTCATCACCATCTCCCACCTTGTGTGTCAAAAGGTGCATGCACCCTCAGAGTCCACCTTCATTTGCAAAGACACAAAATCCAAGGCAGAAAAATGAACCTGAACAGCCTCCAGTAGATGACTTGAAGTAGCAGTACCTCACAAAGTCCAAGTACTACCACAATGATGTAACAACCAAGGTAGCACAGCAATGTCACAACAGGATGTGAACCATGTGTGGTACATAACATAGAATGATGCACCACGAACTGATGTGTACTGTCACAGCTCCTGTGTACAGGCGCAGGAGTGGCACGAAACAACCAACCCCATCGTGGCCTGGGTGCCTGCAAGGTCAAACTCACACAGGCCTCTGAGACCGTGGTGGGGAAGGAGGGTCAGGGATATGCAGTTGGGACAGCGATGGCATACTGGATAACTGGAATGAGGGGCAGGAGAGGGGAGTATGAATGACACGTGAAAGTAGGGAATCCACTAAAATGGAGTTCTTGCATTAATACATACACAATCATAACAAACTTGTACATCATTGTCAGGGCCTTCCGGAGTCCAGGCACAGGAGTGGCACGAACCAACCACCCCCTCTAGGGTTTTGGCGCCTGCAAGTTTGGGGCTTACACAGGCATCCGCAACCCCAGCGGGGAAAGAGGGTTACGGAACGTTGGTTGGATAGGTACGGGAAGCAGGAACACCGGGTAGAGGGTACAGGGTTTAGAATTGGATAGGACTTGGGGTGATTATGGAAAAAAAAACATACCAAATTGAACTACACATTCATCCATGCAACAGTGCACCCCCCAGCAAGCCTATGTAGAGCAGTTTGAAAGAAAAACAACAAGACACTCAGCTCTGGTTTTGCGTGCTGGCCTCCTGCCTGTGCACTCTCAGGTCCGGTTACAGGAGCACTTCAATGCTGCAAAGAGAGCCACAGTTAATAATCTGTGCATGCCCATAACACACAAACACACCACCAAATATGCCCCTGTTAGGGAGAATTCTCTGTTTAGGCTGGATTTCC
The DNA here is from genome assembly GCF_040938575.1 of Ambystoma mexicanum. Lineage (NCBI taxonomy): Eukaryota > Metazoa > Chordata > Amphibia > Caudata > Ambystomatidae > Ambystoma > Ambystoma mexicanum. Next base: position 381,815,234 of record NC_090930.1, on the reverse strand, counting down.
TAACCTAGTGAGTCCCCCAGCAGCTTTGCTGGATTTCTGAAGTTTTTTTTTTTTTTCATCCTGCCAAGAGTGAGACTCTTTTCCTCCCACTCTTGGACATGAATGTGGTTGATTTCTTTGAATGTCAATGTGTTCTATGGGCTATGGGGTCTTTTACTCCATAGGGCCTCATGTGTTTTGCTATGTGTGTTACACCGCCTCCTCCGTACCGTAACACTGGGGTGTCCTAGAGGATCCCCCCATAGACTCCATACCCTGGGACTGACTACTGTCTCCCAGGGCATGTAAAGTCACCATTGGCTTTACTAGACCTAAATTTACTAACAGAACCAGTACAAACCATCCTATTGTGGATGTACTGGTAGGGGTAATTCGATTACCCCTGGGTCTGTTGTTCGAGGGGGCACTGTCCCGTCCCCCCTCATCGAGTTTTGGCTGGTGGCAGTGGATACTACTTGTTATATTCAACCGCAAATATATTCCTATGGGATTCTTCCCATTGTTCGAGGATAATACTTTTTCACATTAGTCTCTAACATACCGCCGGTTTATTTATCATAAATAAATTCACTGGTTGGTATTTTCTGCCAGAACTCATTTTTTAAAATGGCGTATGTGTTCGCCTCTGTAACTCCGAACCAAAGGTTGAGCCCTTTGTTCCACTTTTGGCGGGCTTCTGCACAGAAGCCCTCCAGAGTGGTGCCATTCTGTCTGGGTACCACAGGGGGTGTGGGAGGGGATTTAGGCACCCTGGACTGAGTTGCCTTGCCAACTCAAGTCGCACTCTGGTGTGATTGGCCCAAGTGGTGAGCCGCCCCGCTCACCACTTAGCGTGTTTGATTGACAGCTAGGCTGAATGAATGGGGGTTTTCTGCATAAAAGCAGGGCTTTTGGGACTGGGACTTCAGAAGTCGCCACAGGACCTAAGAATCCGACGTGGCTAAAGCTGAGCCGACCTGCAACGAAGCCACCTCCGGTGGAGCCCTGCTGAACCGATTCACCACTTCCCAATGACAGAGATCTCCCTGCCGGAGAGTCTTCTTCCCTTGACTGGTGGGAACAACCGATCCCTTGCTTTTTCTTCGCTTCCAGGACCTCTAGTGGTCGAATCGCCCGTGCTGAGCACCCCGGCAACCGGATAGCCACTAACAACTGTACCGCGACCAAAAGGTGGTGCCTTGTGATGGAGCACTCTGTGGCCGGTCTCTTCCTTGGTGGTGCAAAACGATCTTCAACTTTTCCTCGACGACGAGATCCTCTCATCTTCTGGCAAAGCCCCGACTTGCATCCACCACCAGGAACGACTGTCCCCACCGGAGCTGTCTCTTCACTTTCAAGGTACTGTGTCCGCCTGGCTTCCCTTGTGACGGTTAGCGTGAGGTGTCTTAAATCCTTACCTTTCCACTGGGTCCCCTCCAGACCTTCTTAACTTTTGTTCTAAAACTGGTCCAACCGTTCTGTGACATTTTTGCTACAAAGACTCGAAGTGCATTTCCACTGTGATACTTTTGGGACATACAGCCTTGCCTCTCTCCGAGTGGGCCTGGCCTCTGAACTTGATGATCTACAGTAGACCCTGCCTTGCTTGCCTTGCATTTGCTTCGTAAAAGTGTTGGTACCGAGTTGGTTTCATACCCTGCCTTTTCTCTCCCTTCTAACAAATATTAGAGTGCCATCTGGGTTAAAGCATTCACCTCTGTCTGCAAATAAGTGGTGCCGTTGAACCTAGAGTTGTCGAAATATTGTTAGGGCATTGATATACTTATAGTAATTGTGATTGAAGTTGTTTGCCGTATTAGTGCCAGCGTGTTCTTCGTAGATGTGTTTTTAAATAAATAACTATATCTTTACACCAAGCTCTGATCAGTGTCTACTTGTTCTACTGTGTAAATTGCCCTATTTTGTATACTCCACATACTGCCTAACTCATCCTGAGAGAAGTCTGGCTGCTCAGCCACATCTACCAGGTAAATCTGGGTGGTACAGACTACTACCAATTGCGTTTACTGCTAACTCCTGTAGACTTAAACTTTTTGCAGTGGTCCCAGAGGGAACTGCACAGGTTTCTGCCTAACACCGTGCACAGTATAAAAGTGCGCGCAAACAACAAACACGTATATACAGCTAAGATGAATGCCCCATTTGTCGCAGCACTGGTCGTGGGACACCGCAGGAGGAGGAGAATAGCCAGGGCACGCATTTTCTCACCACGGACAAGCCTTTTTGGGATGCCTGACGACCAGGTCTACTGCAGGTATAGGTTTCCACCCCACATCATCCTAGACCTGGTCAGGGAGTGGGAAGATGACCTTACATCCCCCACCCTTTGCTCCCAAGCATTGAGCCCCTTGGAGAAGGTGCTCAATGTCCTGCATTTTTTGGCCACTGGGTCATTTCAGCGGACCACTGCCATAGTGGGGGGGTCTCACATATAGACTATACCAGGTCTTGGCAATCATGACAGCGCGCCCCTCAGTCCGTAGGCACATATACATGCCCAGAACACCCGCAGAAAGGCAGGCCGTGGTCCTGGATTTTTACAGGGTGGCACACTTCCCCAAAGTGCTCGGTGCCATAGATTTCACCCATGTGGCCCTACGTCCACCTAGGGCCACTGAGCACATCTACCGAAACCGCAAGCACTGGCATTCCATCAACGTACAGGTGGTATGCGATGCAAAGGGAATCATCACCTCTGTCTATGCAAACTACCCTGGCTCCACCCATGACAATTTCATATACAGAATGTCTGCCCTGACCCGGGCCCTGGAAGCTGGGCAGCATGGTGACACATGGCTCCTAGGTGAGTACAAATGCCTGTGCACATGCATGCAAGTCGCACACAAACAAATACCCAAACCCTAATAATCTCAACTATTATCACCTCCCCAGGGGACTGTGCCTACCCTCTGAGCAACCACATGATGACGCCAATCCGGAACCCCACCACACCACCCCAGGTAAAATACAAAGCGACCCATATTGCAACCAGGGCCATAGTGGAGCGCACATTCGGAGTGCTCAAGTCACGCTTCCACTCACTTGACCGCTCTGACGGGCAGCTACTCTATGCACCCCCAGTAGTGTGCAGGATCATTGTGGCAGCATGTGTCCTGCACAATGTTGCAACACGGTAGGGCGTACCGGTGGACATGGTGGTGCCCCCACATCTCCAACCACAGGCACTGCCCATGGGAGGGGATAGGGCACATGGCGAGGAAGCCCAGACCCAGCTTGTGGCCACATTTTTCACCTAAACTCCCACCCCTGCGGTGTGCACACAGGCCTGGCACATACCAGGTGACAATCGATGATGACAAAGAGACAGTCAACTGTCACAACCTTACCACCCTGAGAATGTTGCCATATAAGTGCCACATTGTGTGCATCCCTAGCTAATTAAACACAAGCTATCCTGTGTGACCAAAAGGCAAACATATGATATATGACATGATATGATATGATATGGCATTTGTAATATGCCTATACACAAGTGTTGCAAGACGCAACGATGCAGGGAGGGGGGAACAAGGGAAGACAGACAACGATCCTACTAGGCCAGGTGTCATTTAGATTGCGCAAGTGCAGGGGTAGGTGGAAGGGAAAAGTGCAAGGGGAGGGTGGGGAGTGCAGTACAGGGTAAGTAGAATAAAAAATAATTAAATAGGCCAGCTGGTGGCAAGTGCAAAGATAAGTGCAGACAAGTGCTGTGAAGGGGGGGCTGTAGGGATACAGAGACAGTCCCGCAGTGCAGGGGTTGCCAGGGAGGCAGTGCAAGTGGAGAGTGGCTGGGCCAGGGGCCGAGGTCAGTAAGAGTGGCCCAGTTGCAGATTCAGTGCAGTTTCAGTGAAGAAATTAGCAAGGGAGAGGGAGAGAGAAAGCAGAAGCAAAGAGGAAGGTGTTGAGGTGTTTCCTGAAGTGGAGATGGTTCTCCTTAAGTTACAGGGAGGCAGGAAGGCCGTTCCAGAGGGAGGCCCCTGCCCCGGAGAGAGATCTACCCCCAGCTTGTTGCTTCGAGAAGCGGCTGACCCTGACATGCAAGGTGTGAATCACACACACCTGCAAAACAGGCCATGACCATCACTGTTATGTCACTCAAACCCTCCCAAACCACAACATGACATGGCAAGCAATAGCCGTACACCAACACAGTACTAATAAGGTACACATTGCCATGTGAAAAATGTAAATTGGCATCAGGCAATGATGCCTGACATGAAATCAGATGAAATGACTGACCAACAACCTCCCACACAAAATAAGTCATTCCCAAATGCATCACAAAAGTAGTAGCCGCAACATAACAAAGAATGCCTGTCTACATGCACATTGTGCATTGCAAAATCAACACTGCAGCTTCTGTGTGCTGTGTCCAACACATGAACATGCATTGATCAGCAGAACACATCATGTACATAGGATACCACAATTACAATGTCAGGGTTCCCATCACACTGCAGGGCAAGGCAACTATCAACAACAAAACACCCCCCCTCCCTCACAAATGACCATGACCCACTGAACAACTGCACCTGGGTCATGGTGCCTTCAACCCTCAATTTCACTTGGCCACAGGATCACCCTTCCTCTTCATCACCATCTCCCACCTTGTGTGTCAAAAGGTGCCTGCACCCTCAGAGTCCACCTTCATTTGCAAAGACACAAAATCCAAGGCAGAAAAATGAACCTGAACAGCCTCCAGTAGATGACTTGAAGTAGCAGTACCTCACAAAGTCCAAGTACTACCACAATGATGTAACAACCAAGGTAGCACAGCAATGTCACAACAGGATGTGAACCATGTGTGGTACATAACATAGAATGATGCACCACGAACTGATGTGTACTGTCACAGCTCCTGTGTACAGGCGCAGGAGTGGCACGAAACAACCAACCCCATCGTGGCCTGGGTGCCTGCAAGGTCAAACTCACACAGGCCTCTGAGACCGTGGTGGGGAAGGAGGGTCAGGGATATGCAGTTGGGACAGCGATGACATACTGGATAACTGGAATGAGGGGCAGGAGAGGGGAGTATGAATGACACGTGAAAGTAGGGAATCCACTAAAATGGAGTTCTTGCATTAATACATACACAATCATAACAAACTTGTACATCATTGTCAGGGCCTTCCGGAGTCCAGGCACAGGAGTGGCACGAACCAACCACCCCCTCTAGGGTTTTGGCGCCTGCAAGTTTGGGGCTTACACAGGCATCCGCAACCCCAGCGGGGAAAGAGGGTTACGGAACGTTGGTTGGATAGGTACGGGAAGCAGGAACACCGGGTAGAGGGTACAGGGTTTAGAACTGGATAGGACTTGGGGTGATTATGGAAAAAAAAACATACCAAATTGAACTACACATTCATCCATGCAACAGTGCACCCCCCAGCAAGCCTATGTAGAGCAGTTTGAAAGAAAAACAACAAGACACTCAGCTCTGGTTTTGCGTGCTGGCCTCCTGCCTGTGCACTCTCAGGTCCGGTTACAGGAGCACTTCAATGCTGCAAAGAGAGCCACAGTTAATAATCTGTGCATGCCCATAACACACAAACACACCACCAAATATGCCCCTGTTAGGGAGAATTCTCTGTTTAGGCTGGATTTCCTAACCTAGTGAGTCCCCCAGCAGCTTTGCTGGATTTCTGAAGTTTTTTTTTTTTTTCATCCTGCCAAGAGTGAGACTCTTTTCCTCCCACTCTTGGACATGAATGTGGTTGATTTCTTTGAATGTCAATGTGTTCTATGGGCTATGGGGTCTTTTACTCCATAGGGCCTCATGTGTTTTGCTATGTGTGTTACACCGCCTCCTCCGTACCGTAACACTGGGGTGTCCTAGAGGATCCCCCCATAGACTCCATACCCTGGGACTGACTACTGTCTCCCAGGGCATGTAAAGTCACCATTGGCTTCACTAGACCTAAATTTACTAACAGAACCAGTACAAACCATCCTATTGTGGATGTACTGGTAGGGGTAATTCGATTACCCCTGGGTCTGTTGTTCGAGGGGGCACTGTCCCGTCCCCCCTCATCGAGTTTTGGCTGGTGGCAGTGGATACTACTTGTTATATTCAACCGCAAATATATTCCTATGGGATTCTTCCCATTGTTCGAGGATAATACTTTTTCACATTAGTCTCTAACATACCGCCGGTTTATTTATCATAAATAAATTCACTGGTTGGTATTTTCTGCCAGAACTCGGTTTTTAAAATGGTGTATGTGTTTGCCTCTGTAACTCCGAACCAAAGGTTGAGCCCTTTGTTCCACTTTTGGCAGGCTTCTACACAGAAGCCCTTCGGAGTGGTGCCATTCTGTCTGGGTACCACAGGGGGTGTGGGAGGGGGTTTAGGCACCCTGGACTGAGTTGCCTTGCCAACTCAAGTCGCACTCTAGTGTGATTGGCCCAAGTGGTGAGCCGCCCCGCTCACCACTTAGCGTGTTTGATTGACAGCTAGGCTGAATGAATGGGGGTTTTCTGCATAAAAGCAGGGCTTTTGGGACTGGGACTTCAGAAGTCGCCACAGGACCTAAGAATCCGATGAGGGTAAAGCTGAGCCGACCTGCAACGACGGCACCTCCGGTGGAGCCCTGCTGAACCGAATCACCACTTCCCAACGACAGAGGAGATCTCCCTGCTGGAGAGTCTTCTTCCCCTGACTGGTGGGAACAACCAGTCCCTTGCCTTTCCTTTGCTTCCAGGACGTCTAGTGGTCGAATTGCCCGTGCTGAGCACCCCAGCAACCGAATAGCCACTAACCACTGTACAGCGACCCAAAGGTGGTGCCTTGTGACGGAGCACTCCACGGCCGGTCTCTTCCCTGGTGGTGCAACGATCTTCAACTTTTCCTCGACGACGGGATCCTCTCATCTTCTGGCAAAGCCCCGACTTGCATACACCACCAGGAACGACTGTCCCCACCGGAGCTGTCTCTTCACTTTCAAGGTACTGTGTCCGCCTGGCTTCCCTTGTGACGGTTAGCGTGAGGTGTCTTAAATCCTTACCTTTCCACTGGGTCCCCTCCAGACCTTCTTAACTTTTGTTCTAAAACTGGTCCAACCGTTCTGTGACATTTTTGCTACAAAGACTCGAAGTGCATTTCCACTGTGATACTTTTGGGACATACAGCCTTGCCTCTCTCCGAGTGGGCCTGGCCTCTGAACTTGATGATCTACAGTAGACCCTGCCTTGCTTGCCTTGCATTTGCTTCGTAAAAGTGTTGGTACCGAGTTGGTTTCATACCCTGCCTTTTCTCTCCCTTCTAACAAATATTAGAGTGCCATCTGGGTTAAAGCATTCACCTCTGTCTGCAAATAAGTGGTGCCGTTGAACCTAGAGTTGTCGAAATATTGTTAGGGCATTGATATACTTATAGTAATTGTGATTGAAGTTGTTTGCCGTATTAGTGCCAGCGTGTTCTTCGTAGATGTGTTTTTAAATAAATAACTATATCTTTACACCAAGCTCTGATCAGTGTCTACTTGTTCTACTGTGTAAATTGCCCTATTTTGTATACTCCACATACTGCCTAACTCATCCTGAGAGAAGTCTGGCTGCTCAGCCACATCTACCAGGTAAATCTGGGTGGTACAGACTACTACCAATTGCGTTTACTGCTAACTCCTGTAGACTTAAACTTTTTGCAGTGGTCCCAGAGGGAACTGCACAGGTTTCTGCCTAACACCGTGCACAGTATAAAAGTGCGCGCAAACAACAAACACGTATATACAGCTAAGATGAATGCCCCATTTGTCGCAGCACTGGTCGTGGGACACCGCAGGAGGAGGAGAATAGCCAGGGCACGCATTTTCTCACCACGGACAAGCCTTTTTGGGATGCCTGACGACCAGGTCTACTGCAGGTATAGGATTCCACCCCACATCATCCTAGACCTGGTCAGGGAGTGGGAAGATGACCTTACATCCCCCACCCTTTGCTCCCAAGCATTGAGCCCCTTGGAGAAGGTGCTCAATGTCCTGCATTTTTTGGCCACTGGGTCATTTCAGCGGACCACTGCCATAGTGGGGGGGTCTCACATATAGACTATACCAGGTCTTGGCAATCATGACAGCGCGCCCCTCAGTCCGTAGGCACATATACATGCCCAGAACACCCGCAGAAAGGCAGGCCGTGGTCCTGGATTTTTACAGGGTGGCACACTTCCCCAAAGTGCTCGGTGCCATAGATTGCACCCATGTGGCCCTACGTCCACCTAGGGCCACTGAGCACATCTACCGAAACCGCAAGCACTGGCATTCCATCAACGTACAGGTGGTATGCGATGCAAAGGGAATCATCACCTCTGTCTATGCAAACTACCCTGGCTCCACCCATGACAATTTCATATACAGAATGTCTGCCCTGACCCGGGCCCTGGAAGCTGGGCAGCATGGTGACACATGGCTCCTAGGTGAGTACAAATGCCTGTGCACATGCATGCAAGTCGCACACAAACAAATACCCAAACCCTAATAATCTCAACTATTATCACCTCCCCAGGGGACTGTGCCTACCCTCTGAGCAACCACAGGATGACGCCAATCCGGAACCCCACCACACCACCCCAGGTAAAATACAACGCGACCCATATTGCAACCAGGGCCATAGTGGAGCGCACATTCGGAGTGCTCAAGTCACGCTTCCGCTCACTTGACCGCTCTGACGGGCAGCTACTCTATGCACCCCCAGTAGTGTGCAGGATCATTGTGGCAGCATGTGTCCTGCACAATGTTGCAACACGGTAGGGCGTACCGGTGGACATGGTGGTGCCCCCACATCTCCAACCACAGGCACTGCCCATGGGAGGGGATAGGGCACATGGCGAGGAAGCCCAGACCCAGCTTGTGGCCACATTTTTCACCTAAACTCCCACCCCTGCGGAGTGCACACAGGCCTGGCACATACCAGGTGACAATCGATGATGACAAAGAGACAGTCAACTGTCACAACCTTACCACCCTGAGAATGTTGCCATATAAGTGCCACATTGTGTGCATCCCTAGCTAATTAAACACAAGCTATCCTGTGTGACCAAAAGGCAAACATATGATATATGACATGATATGATATGATATGGCATTTGTAATATGCCTATACACAAGTGTTGCAAGACGCAACGATGCAGGGAGGGGGGAACAAGGGAAGACAGACAACGATCCTACTAGGCCAGGTGTCATTTAGATTGCGCAAGTGCAGGGGTAGGTGGAAGGGAAAAGTGCAAGGGGAGGGTGGGGAGTGCAGTACAGGGTAAGTAGAATAAAAAATAATTAAATAGGCCAGCTGGTGGCAAGTGCAAAGATAAGTGCAGACAAGTGCTGTGAAGGGGGGGCTGTAGGGATACAGAGACAGTCCCACAGTGCAGGGGTTGCCAGGGAGGCAGTGCAAGTGGAGAGTGGCTGGGCCAGGGGCCGAGGTCAGTAAGAGTGGCCCAGTTGCAGATTCAGTGCAGTTTCAGTGAAGAAATTAGCAAGGGAGAGGGAGAGAGAAAGCAGAAGCAAAGAGGAAGGTGTTGAGGTGTTTCCTGAAGTGGAGATGGTTCTCCTTAAGTTACAGGGAGGCAGGAAGGCCGTTCCAGAGGGAGGCCCCTGCCCCGGAGAGAGATCTACCCCCAGCTTGTTGCTTCGAGAAGCGGCTGACCCTGACATGCAAGGTGTGAATCACACACACCTGCAAAACAGGCCATGACCATCACTGTTATGTCACTCAAACCCTCCCAAACCACAACATGACATGGCAAGCAATAGCCGTACACCAACACAGTACTAATAAGGTACACATTGCCATGTGAAAAATGTAAATTGGCATCAGGCAATGATGCCTGACATGAAATCAGATGAAATGACTGACCAACAACCTCCCACACAAAATAAGTCATTCCCAAATGCATCACAAAAGTAGTAGCCGCAACATAACAAAGAATGCCTGTCTACATGCACATTGTGCATTGCAAAATCAACACTGCAGCTTCTGTGTGCTGTGTCCAACACATGAACATGCATTGATCAGCAGAACACATCATGTACATAGGATACCACAATTACAATGTCAGGGTTCCCATCACACTGCAGGGCAAGGCAACTATCAACAACAAAACACCCCCCCTCCCTCACAAATGACCATGACCCACTGACCAACTGCACCTGGGTCATGGTGCCTTCAACCCTCAATTTCAATTGGCCACAGGATCACCCTTCCTCTTCATCACCATCTCCCACCTTGTGTGTCAAAAGGTGCCTGCACCCTCAGAGTCCACCTTCATTTGCAAAGACACAAAATCCAAGGCAGAAAAATGAACCTGAACAGCCTCCAGTAGATGACTTGAAGTAGCAGTACCTCACAAAGTCCAAGTACTACCACAATGATGTAACAACCAAGGTAGCACAGCAATGTCACAACAGGATGTGAACCATGTGTGGTACATAACATAGAATGATGCACCACGAACTGATGTGTACTGTCACAGCTCCTGTGTATAGGCGCAGGAGTGGCACGAAACAACCAACCCCATCGTGGCCTGGGTGCCTGCAAGGTCAAACTCACACAGGCCTCTGAGACCGTGGTGGGGAAGGAGGGTCAGGGATATGCAGTTGGGACAGCGATGGCATACTGGATAACTGGAATGAGGGGCAGGAGAGGGGAGTATGAATGACACGTGAAAGTAGGGAATCCACTAAAATGGAGTTCTTGCATTAATACATACACAATCATAACAAACTTGTACATCATTGTCAGGGCCTTCCGGAGTCCAGGCACAGGAGTGGCACGAACCAACCACCCCCTCTAGGGTTTTGGCGCCTGCAAGTTTGGGGCTTACACAGGCATCCGCAACCCCAGCGGGGAAAGAGGGTTACGGAACGTTGGTTGGATAGGTACGGGAAGCAGGAACACTGGGTAGAGGGTACAGGGTTTAGAATTGGATAGGACTTGGGGTGATTATGGAAAAAAAAACATACCAAATTGAACTACACATTCATCCATGCAACAGTGCACCCCCCAGCAAGCCTATGTAGAGCAGTTTGAAAGAAAAACAACAAGACACTCAGCTCTGGTTTTGCGTGCTGGCCTCCTGCCTGTGCACTCTCAGGTCCGGTTACAGGAGCACTTCAATGCTGCAAAGAGAGCCACAGTTAATAATCTGTGCATGCCCATAACACACAAACACACCACCAAATATGCCCCTGTTAGGGAGAATTCTCTGTTTAGGCTGGATTTCCTAACCTAGTGAGTCCCCCAGCAGCTTTGCTGGATTTCTGAAGTTTTTTTTTTTTTCATCCTGCCAAGAGTGAGACTCTTTTCCTCCCACTCTTGGACATGAATGTCGTTGATTTCTTTGAATGTCAATGTGTTCTATGGGCTATGGGGTCTTTTACTCCATAGGGCCTCATGTGTTTTGCTATGTGTGTTACACCGCCTCCTCCGTACCGTAACACTGGGGTGTCCTAGAGGATCCCCCCATAGACTCCATACCCTGGGACTGACTACTGTCTCCCAGGGCATGTAAAGTCACCATTGGCTTTACTAGACCTAAATTTACTAACAGAACCAGTACAAACCATCCTATTGTGGATGTACTGGTAGGGGTAATTCGATTACCCCTGGGTCTGTTGTTCGAGGGGGCACTGTCCCGTCCCCCCTCATCGAGTTTTGGCTGGTGGCAGTGGATACTACTTGTTATATTCAACCGCAAATATATTCCTATGGGATTCTTCCCATTGTTCGAGGATAATACTTTTTCACATTAGTCTCTAACATACCGCCGGTTTATTTATCATAAATAAATTCACTGGTTGGTATTTTCTGCCAGAACTCGGTTTTTAAAATGGTGTATGTGTTTGCCTCTGTAACTCCGAACCAAAGGTTGAGCCCTTTGTTCCACTTTTGGCAGGCTTCTACACAGAAGCCCTTCGGAGTGGTGCCATTCTGTCTGGGTACCACAGGGGGTGTGGGAGGGGGTTTAGGCACCCTGGACTGAGTTGCCTTGCCAACTCAAGTCGCACTCTAGTGTGATTGGCCCAAGTGGTGAGCCGCCCCGCTCACCACTTAGCGTGTTTGATTGACAGCTAGGCTGAATGAATGGGGGTTTTCTGCATAAAAGCAGGGCTTTTGGGACTGGGACTTCAGAAGTCGCCACAGGACCTAAGAATCCGACGAGGGTAAAGCTGAGCCGACCTGCAACGACGACACCTCCGGTGGAGCCCTGCTGAACCGAATCACCACTTCCCAACGACAGAGGAGATCTCCCTGCTGGAGAGTCTTCTTCCCCTGACTGGTGGGAACAACCAGTCCCTTGCCTTTCCTTTGCTTCCAGGACGTCTAGTGGTCGAATTGCCCGTGCTGAGCACCCCAGCAACCGAATAGCCACTAACCACTGTACAGCGACCCAAAGGTGGTGCCTTGTGACGGAGCACTCCACGGCCGGTCTCTTCCCTGGTGGTGCAACGATCTTCAACTTTTCCTCGACGACGGGATCCTCTCATCTTCTGGCAAAGCCCCGACTTGCATACACCACCAGGAAGAACTGCCCCTGCCGGAGCTGTCTCTTCACTCGCAAGGTACTGTGTCCGCCTGGCTTCCCTTGAAACGGTTAGTGTGAGGTGTCTTAAATCCTTACCTTTCCATTGGGTCGCCTCCAGACCTTCTTAACTTTTGTTCTAAAACTGGTCCAACCTTTCTGTGACATTTTGCTACAAAGGCGTGAAGTGCATTTCCACTGTGATACTTTTGGTACATACAGCCTTGCCTCTCTCCGAGTGGGCCTGGCCTCTGAACTTTGTGATTTACAGTAGACCCTGCCTTGTTCGCCTTGCATTTGTTTCGTAAAAGTGTTGGTACTGAGTTGGTTTCATACCCTGCCTTTTTCTCTCCCTTTCTAACGAATACTAGAGTGCCATCTAGGTTAAAGCATTCACCTCTGTCTGCAAATAAGTGGTGCCGTTGAACCTAGACTTGTTGAAATATTGTTATGGGATTGATATATACTTATAGTAACTGTGTTTGAAGTTGTTTGCCATATTAGTGCCAGTGTGTTTTTCATAGATGTGTTTTTAAATAAATAATTATATATCTTTACACCCAAGCTCTGATCAGTGTCTGCTTGTTCTACTGTGTAAATTGCCCTATCTTGTATACTCCAAATACGGCCTAACTCGTCTTGAGAGAAGTCTGACTGCTCAGCCACAGCGACCTGGTAAATCTGGGTGATACAGACTGCTACCAATTGGGTTTACTGCTAACTCCTGTAGACTTAAACTTTTTGCAATGGTCCCAGAGGGAACTGCACAGGTTTCTGCCTGACAGCCCATTTCTTTCATTTGCAATATGTACTGTCAAAAAAGAAGCATGTTTCAGTTACATCTGAATCAATGTGCGTGCATTTTCCTACTTAAAAAATGGTGCTATGTAGCATTAGAGTTGCTATAATCACTGTCCCTTAAGTTGCATAATTGAGGGACATTTTCCTCAAGCCACTCCATCAATGACATTTGTGACATCATCTTTGATGTCATGGTTGTTATTCTTAGCAGTGCATGGTGGTGGCGCGAGTTATGGTTGCTTAGCTTACCATAACTGCCAAATTTCTGGGGGGTTTTAGGTTATACTTGTAACCATAATATCCCACTAACACACTTTTTCCACTGGTTTTGATAGGATTGTATTAGTGCAACTTAACCATAACATCCCTTTAACAAAGCTTTTTCACTGAATATATATATATATATATATATATATATATATATATATATATATATATATATATATTACATGGCCACGGTTGTGGCCATGTAGTTATGGTTAAGTTGCTGTTTCCATAGGAAGAGCACTTTTTGGGTGGCTTATAACTTTGCTCTCCCTGGACAGATCCTCACCAAACTTTGCAAAAAAAGTATTTGGGTCACTCTGAATTTTTTTGCAATGTTTGGTGAGGATTCGTCCAGGGGGGGCAAAGTTATAGGGGGGGTCCCAAAACCTTTTTTCTCCCATAGACTGAAAGGAAAAAACTTTTGCTCACGCCTACAGCCCAAACCGCTGGACGGATTTCCACCAAATTTGGACCAGGAGCAGCGGCTTGGTCCCGAAAGCGTGCTTTTGCAAATTTGGTGAAAATCCGTCCAGTAGTTTTTTTTAAAATGACCAAAAAGTAGGTCAAAAAAAATTAGTGATATCTGTGTTCGGTTCGCGGACACACTTCCCTGTTCGCTCCGCGGACAGTGTCCTGATTGGCCAATCGTCTTGCGTGATGTTCACAGACATGCAACGTGTTCGCTGATTGGACGGCGTGGAGCGTGAAGCGCATCAGATTTTTCGGTAGCGCCCGCCATCTTGGATTCGCGGACGTCCGCGGAGAGCGCAGTGAAACTTTGTTCCAAATGTGTATTTTGTAGAGTGTGTTGGTGTGTAGGAGTGTTTGGGCAGGGTGGGAGTGTATGAGATAGGATGAAAGTTGTGTTTTCTATGTGTTAGACGTTCTTTTTGTGTTCGATTTGTTTGCGGACATCACGGGTGTTCTGAAATGTTCTAAATAAACTGACTGGGGGGTGTTCTAAGGACTCAATATGTGTCCATTTTGTTTGCAAACAAAGTGAAACTGTTCTAAGAACACTCGCGGTGTCCGGGGAGTGTTCGTAGGGGGTGTCCTGAGGACGCTGTCCGTATTGTTCTCTGTCAAGTTGAATGTGTCCTAAGAACACTCGCGGTGTCCTGAAATCTTCGCAAAAAAACAAGATGGTGGTGTTCTGAAGATGCTTCTAAGAACACTCGCGGTGTCCGGGGAGTGTTCGTAGGGGGTGTCCTGAGGACGCTGTCCGTATTGTTCTCTGTCAAGTTGAATGTGTCCTAAGAACACTCGCGGTGTCCTGAAATGTTCGCAAATAAACAAGATGGTGGTGTTCTGAAGAAGCTTCTAAGAACACTCCCGGTGTCCTGGAATGTTTGTAGGGGGTGTCCTGAGGACGCTGTCCGTATTGTTCTCTGTCAAGTTGAATGTGTCCTAAGAACACTCACAGTGTCCTGAAATGTTCGCAAATAAACAAGATGGTGGTGTTCTGAAGGCGCTTCTAAGAACACTCGCGGTGTCCGGGGAGTGTTCGTAGGGGGTGTCCTGAGGACGCTGTCCGTATTGTTCTCTGTCAAGTTGAATGTGTTCTAAGAACACCCGCGGTGTCCTGAAATGTTCGCAAATAAACAAAATGGGGGTGTTCTGAAGACGTTTTTGAGAACACTCCCGGTGTCCTGGAATGTTCGTAGGGGGTGTCCTTAGGATGCTGTGAGTATTGTTCGTTTTTAAGTTGAAAGTGTTCTAAGAACTATCGCGTTGTTCTGGAATGTTCATAGGGGGTGTCCTGAAAACGGTGTCCGTATTGTTCGCTGGCAAGTTCAAAGTGTTCTAAGAACACTCACATTGTTCGCGGACATTAAAAGTTTCCCATAGATCATAGTTGAAATGTTTGACTCTATGGATGTGATATGCTGCGGTGGTTGTTGCCAGGGCATAGAGTCTTGGGTGCATGTCCATTTGGCCATGCACCCAAGACTCTATGCCCTGGCAACAACCACCGCAGCATATCACATTCATATTTGCTTATAACTTTGGGTGAAAAACAAATGTATAAGGAACAAAGGTATTAGATACTATGGATGTGATATGCTGCTATGGTTGTCCTTATTATTGTATACTTACTGTTTGGTCTAGTAATGGGAGTCCATGTTTTTCTTTTTCATTTCTGTGATAAAAGAAAATAGCATGTTAGTATTAGTATTTTGTAATGACTTATGACATTGTATAAGCAATATACTTTTATTTGTTTTCGACCCTCATATTTAGTAGAGTACAAATCAGAGTACTGTGCAATTTGCTCAGTTTCTGTATTTGTTGCTAAAATGATTGGGTCTGTGGGAGAAAAAAAAAATCCATGTTGGATTAAAAAAAAAACCTTTTTCTGTTATGCTACAGTTTATTTGTTTGTTTGTTTTCAATGTTCACTTTTTGTTTCTGGCTAATGCTTTATACTTTGCTTTGTTGTATTTTTTTTGGAGCAGTAACAGATTCTTCATTTGTTTTGATATTATAAAATTTTGGAGCAGTTAGATACCAATTGGCATATTCTAACTGTCTATTTTCTTTATATATTTTAGTGGTTTTGATTTATCTATTTGGATATTGTTAAATTTTGGGACAGTTAGATATCAATTGGCGTATTCTAACTGTGTATTTTTTGGCCTAATTTAGTGGTATTCATTTATCTGATTAGTTGTTGTAGAATCATTGAGCTGTTAGATAGCTTTTGGAGTATTCTAACAGTTTATATTATTTTAACACAAATTTATGATTTTGGGACAGTTAGATACCAATTGGCGTATTCTAACTGTGTATTTTTTGGTCTAATTTAGTGGTATTCATTTATCTCATTAGTTGGTGTAGAATCTTTGAGCAGTTAGATAGCTTTTGGAGTATTCTAACAGTTTATATTTGTTTAACACAAATTTACTTAAAGGTTTAAATACAGTTTATTTATCAAATTTTGGTTTTAAGAACATCAAATAAGCGTTTGTAAAATGTGCTGGTAATCTCTGCTTTAGAGTAACGGTACTATCATTACATTCAAACCATCCACAATTCTTTTTTATATATGCCGTGTGGTGCCCTGAATTGGTTGTGGCCCCTGCGTGGTAGATTATACCTATTGTTGTGAAGGTTTTCTCACCAAGTGATATTTGACTATGTGTGAATCCAGTCAGCTTGCAGTTGCTTTTGGTACCATCTGCATTGTAACGTAGAAGCATTAGTAATACGTATTTACTATGTGTTTGTATTACTAATGTGGAGCGATTATCTGAATTGCAGGTAGAGCATAATCTACCATGGTTTGCATTTTGTACAAGTTGCTGAAATGGAATGGATTCACAATTTGGTATTGATATATATATGAAGCGTTCATTGGGAATTTCTTCTTGTGTCACATTGTTGCACAGAGTGCATGTATGTTTCCACATGTATGAAATCTGGAAGATTTCATTTATAGGTATGTTTTTGTTTTCCAGTACTAATAGGAAGTACATTAGAAATTCTTGTGGATCTTCCTGTGAGTTTATAGTGAATTTCACCATTCCAGCACAGTAGTCCAATTGTCGTCTTATTCCAAAAACACTATATGTGTTGTCAGGATTGTTTGCTGCATTTCTGTGAAGTACTAACATTTGCAAACACAAAGGGTCTGTACTGTGTAAGTAAATGTTGTCAACAATTGGTGGTAATTGAAATAGAATATTCATTGCTACATTTGCATAGCAATTTACACCAACTATATTTGAGAATTTAAATGGTCCAGGTAGTTCTGTATCTAACTGCTTTTTTTGGAGTTTGTCTTCCTTCTTTAAAGAAGTACCTGGTTTACTTTCTCTAATTGATTCTTTTTTGTTTGTGGTACTTGATGAAGTATTAGTTTCTTTTCCTCTCTTTGGAGGATTTGCAGTGACGTCCTGTTGCATTTCTGTTTGATTTAGTTTTCTTTTTTCGTTTTAGTTTTTGTGGAACAGAATATGTGTTTAGATGGGGAGTGTATAGTGAGCGAAGTCTATTATATTCTAAAATGCAAGGAATATCAGCGTTTACTTTACTTGCATCAAAGTTGATTAGAAATAGACCGTCAAGTGTACGTAAGCGTGATAGTGCTACGTAGCTCATGCCTTCGTTAAAGACTGTGTTACCAATATCTATCATTGCTTTGTCTAGGGTAAGACCTTGTGATTTATGAATCGTGACTGCGTATGCAAGAGTTAGAGAAAATTGATCTCTGCGTACATCCATATCTTTGAAGAGAAGGAATCTAGCTGTTGAGCGTCCTATCCGTTTTACTTCTGAAAGTTTGTCAAAGAGTATATTGACAAACTGAATGTTGTTGTCACGTGGGTATGTTTGAAAGCCAACAACTGTACCCAGTGCTCCATTAACTAGTCCTTGGTCCACGTCAAGGTTACGTTTAAGCATTACTCTGCAATTTAAGGATAATTTTAACATCTTTTCTAAGCCTGCTGTGTTTGAGATTGATTTTTCTAAATTATTTAGTCTTGTTGTGGCTTGGTCACACATGGGTAGTGTCATACCATGTACATCTAGTTTGTCTGTGGCGCTAATTTCCATTATTGGTTGCATTTCTTTACTTAACATTATTTCATTGAATTTGAGACAGCTTGCAAGAGTTGGCATTAAGGCCATACAATTGAAATTTGTGTGGGCTAATTGTTCCATAACATCTGTAGCACATGCATTATCGCCATAAAGTGCATTAATGTGCCGGGTTTTCAATGTTGCTTCTGCTTCTTTAGAAAGTATACCAACTCTCAAACTTTTTAAAATGTTGGCATAAGTTAGATCTGCAGATTGGCGCATGTTTTCTGTTAATTCTCTGTATTGGAAATGTTGCCAAAGTATGACATTTCCAATGCTGCCAACAGTTTTACGGCAGAGTTTGTGCCCTAATGTTTTAAAAATAGGTTCACCTTTTACTGGTGTCAATTGAAGCAGATCTCCAAAAACAATAATGTGTTTTCCTGCAAAGAGGTCTTCATAGTCTGTTTTGAGTACTTCTTGTAATCTGAGGTGAATCAAAGCTAACATCAGGTTGGAGACCATGCTCACTTCATCTATTAGTAGCATTTTCATTTGTTTCAATACTCTGCGTAATTCCATTGCAGCTTCTGCAGAAAAATTGTAATAGTCTAATTTGTTCTGGTGTTCTACTGGTAATAGTAGTAATCAGTGTAATGTAACACCACCTATGTTGTAGGCAGCTAAACCTGTGGGGGCAGTGACAACAGCTGACAGTTTGTTGTTTGACAATTGTTGAAGGAACTTACTAATGATTTTGATTAGGAATGTTTTGCCAGAACCCGCTTCACCACTGATGTACAGTAGTATAGGTTTATAATTATGGCAGGAACATTCTTTATTTTCATGTTTTACACCATGTGCAATTTTTTTTTACTTCTTGAAAAATGCTACTTTGCTCATTGTTTAGTTTTGATTGTAGTATAGTTAAGTCTTCCTTATCTTCATACTGATACATGGTGTTTTCTTCTTCTATCATAGCTAATTCTGCCTCATTTGTTATTAGTGGTTCTCCCAGTGGTTCTTGGCTTCCTGTTACAGAAGGTTGACTACTGTCAGGAGTATCCTTATCTAGTTGGGTTGGAGTTCTTCTTCATGTTGCTGTTCATTGTGCAACTTTGTTTTGTACTGTGTAAAGTTTATATCAGTTATAGTGCTTTCATTTGCTTTGAAAGCATCCTCATATGAGTCATAGTTATCTAGTAATTGTTCTTCTTTTCTCCATGGTTTGAAGAGTTGTAGCAGGGACATGTAATATACTTCTTTATGTTGAGGTGTTTTCAATGACAATTTGATATGATTAATTAAATTTGGTTTAGTGAGTTTAATTAAGCTGCCTTCACAGTCTGTCACTTCTGTTTGGGTAGTATGTGTCCAATACATTGTTTTTTAAAATGTCTTGGCTGTTGGGATCATGTTTGGCTATTGTTTCTATAACTTCATATGATTTTAGAACTCTTTTCCTAGGTTTAGCTGGACCAAGACTTAGCCATACTATATTTTCAGATTTACCATACAATGAAGTACCAGTTAAACGATCAGCTGCTTCATAAGATCCACATTCTCTATGGGTGAGCATTTTTATGCCCAAGCTGTATAATTTCTGAGATAGTGTTTTATCTGATGACAGGTCATTCCAGAGGTCTTGGAGCTCTGTCTTTTCTGCTTTAGTTAAGTATGCTCTGACATATCGTGCAACTACAGGAGAATTGTCTGCAATGTACTGCACATCTATGTTTGCATTCCATAAGTGGGCAATGATTGCATTATAATCATTGATATATTTTTCTTCTTCTTTTCTTTTTATGTAATATGTATTTGTAGGTGACTTACCTTTAACACTACGTCTAACTGAAGACATGAGGTTGTTTACTTGACCTGTATTTGTAACTGGTCTAGGGAATCCAAATCGGCATTTGGTGTAGTATTTGCCTTTGTTTTTGTATTTGCGACGACAATATTTTCCACATTTGTGTCTTTGAAATTGTAAAATGTGTGCATGAAGATCATTATTTGTGGCTTATGATGGAATTTCACAGGTGACATATTTTTCAATAAACTGTAAAACAGTGGCATCACTGTCTTGACCAAATTTAGGAGCATCTTTAATCCATAAAAGCATGTGGATATGTGGTGCTCCTCTGGCTTGGTATTCTTTTCTCCAAAATAAGTGTTGCACTTCTCCAAGGGGAGGAACAGTTTTATTACAAATACAATGTAGCATAGCAATGAAGTGATGGTGAAAATATCTTGAAACATTAACAGGATCCAAAGAACAAAGTTCTCCAGGTGTTAGAATATCTATGTTTGTTTTGTTTTTATTTGATATGCGTAGGAAATCATGTAAATCTTCCCATGCATATTCTGCACAACTTAATGTAACAAACCAAGTGGGTGGGCCAAGGTTTCTGATCATACAACGTACATCTCCATGACGTTGAAACCAGTACTCTTTAGTACCACGCATATTTGCTAATAGATTTGTAATATTTGATTGTAAAACCTCATCCTTTTGTTGCACTTTCTCTAATAATTGTGTAGCTGTCATGTTTTGAAAGTGTGATCCTGATTTTAATATGTGCAACTCCGTAACATAAAGTTGCTAGTTCACTTTCAAAGAGTAGGTGGAATATGTATTCCACATTTTGTCTAAATCTGGGATCTTCAGAATACATCCGTAATGAGCGGTATTCTGAAGCTGATATTTGAATAGGTCTATCATCATACCTTCCTCCTTTGCCAGTAGGAAAGAGTAGAGGAAAAGCACGTGTTTCTATACTTTTTTCCTATATACTGATTGGCGATCCTTTTGTTTGACGCATTTGGTAAGTTTCCAGTACATCTTGTACGGTGTCATTACAGTGCAAAGGATGAATTGTATAATGGTCTAAAGTATTTGATATTGTAGCAGGATCTAGTAGCTCAAATTAACCAGCTTCTTGTGTTTATTGAATTATTTCAGTTGTATCTTTCAAGTTTTCTTCAATATTAATTTCTTTGTGATATTCATTATTCTCTTTAAGATATTGGAAGGCTTGTCTAACTTTATATAAATCTACCAGCTGTTGCCATATTTTTTTGTCTTTTGTAGGTACTCCATTTACTAATATAATTAAAGTTTGCTGCATTGGACGTTGCACTCCTAGAGTATGCACATTTTCTTTTAGATCTAATGGTAAATAAACTACTTTTCAACTAATGCCTTTTACCAATTCAGAGGGAGGTAATTTTGCTGTTTTTGGTTGAAGGCGTATTATTGCTTGAAATGGGTGTACTGTTTGAATTATGATGCTCTCATATAAATTAAGTTGTTGTAGAGGTTTTGGTACTGGGTATAATTCCAAATTATTTGTGATAGAACGTGAAAGAGTTTGGTTGTTGTCAAGTTTTGTAGTGCAATAACTGCAAAGTATTAAGGGCTCAGGTATTTCATATTTGTTTTCTGCTGCAAGGTAGAGAGCTAATTCAAACCATTTAGAATCTTCATTGTCTTCTATTTTGTATGATAGGTCCACAGTTTTTGTGTTACTTTTATAAAAAATTCTACGGCAACATACACATACATGGTTTGGTACTTCAGCTGATGTACTTTTAAATTTTAGTATTTCTTTTTTGTATGTGTTTAGCAAAAGGTTGCCATGTGTAGAATTGTTGCTTAATTGGTTTAAAGCTATTTCATTCTGTAAATGGCTTTCACTTCCAAAATATTTGTTCTGGATATAGTGAATTTCTTCAAGTAGGTCTTTTGCTGTACCATGTATAAGGATGTTATTTAACTTTGCTAGTGCTAAAGCAGGACTTTTAGCATAGTACAGTTTATAGACTAGATTTCTTATATTTGAATGATGTGTTGATATCCTTTTGATATCATGGAAAGTGGTTTTACAAGTAGGTACTGTAATGCAGGCCAATGAATGTCCTTGTAGTCCTGTGTACTTGCGCACTGGACAGGTATCTATATTTTGCAGTAATTTAATTTTGATTTTGTCTTTGCTTTTTAGATATTTATTGAGGAATTGGCGTAAAGATTTGAAACATTGTTTGGGAATGTTACACATTGATGTGCATGGCCATTTGTACACTAGACATTCTGATTCAGTTGAATGGAGGGGTAATTCTATGTTTTCAGGGCATATTTTTGTAAGGAGTATTTCTTGTTCCATTATGGTATTATTCACTTTTTCATAACCTCGACCACTGCTATTTATGGCAATTATATTTGTTTGCTTTTGTTTGTACGCTTCTTCATTAAAATATGGTTCTGTGCTCGTAGTGTGATTCCATTCACCTCCGCAGATACTTAAGAAGTTCTTTCTGTTAACATTTCGCTTATTGAGAAGTCTTTTTTGTAATTTAGTTATTAGTTTTGTTAGTGGTTTCATTTTGTTTAACAGTAAAATAAATACATTTCTTTTGAGAAGAATTGCACTGTCCATCAATGCTTCTAAGATTAATTTCCTACGATAGGTTTTAAGCTTTGAACCTGATTTCTCTCCTGTTTTTATAAAATTTTGAAGGACTTTGTGACGGTATATTTTGGCTAAAATACTTTTCTTGGTATGCTTAATTTGCACTATATTAAAATTTGAAGAAGTAGTTTTATCTGTACTGATGGCTGATTTTCTGTTAATTGTTTTTTGGTTTGTTTTACATTTTGATAGTTGAAGCGAAGTTGTTGTACTTGAAACTTCTTGTGTTTCACTAAATGATTGTATTAGCTGTTTTGTTTCAACTTTTTTTACAAATTCTGCTAGAGATGGATGCTTATGTTGGACACCTTTATTTTCATTTGCTCTACTTTTGCGTTGCTTTCTACGGACTTGACTTTTGGTAGGCATTCTTTAGGGTCTGTTGAAAAAAATAAAGAAGATATGGGTTGGGGTGTTCTGGAATGTATGTGTGCTGTGTGCATGAGTGTTTGAGTAAGATGATAAAGATGTATGTAATGGTGTGTGATTGTGCATTGGAACTAAAACTAGTAGGGATAGGTATTCTTGAATTTATGTGTTACTAAACTAGGGTTCAGGTGACAAAAAAAAAGTAAGCTAGTTGTGTGGAAAAGTACAAATAGTAAATCTAATGTATACAATTAAAACAGTTGTTTGTTCTATAATATGAAAATTGTAGTGGTTCAGTTGGGTAATTTGTGTGTCCAAAAATAGAAATTTGTGGGCCATTCTGGCTGTAAATCGCTGTTTAAGACATGGAAATTTTTGGACAAAATGGTACAAAATCTCTATTTTTAGAAACCAAAATAGCTTGTATTAATGTTATAGTATATTTGATTAATAATACAAATATTATGGTGATATTTTACTTACTTTTTTTTAAAATTAACAGGTAAATTCTTAGTTTTTCTTTCTTCTTCGAATTCGGCTGCTTCTTTTCAGGAAACTGGTCTTCACTGCAATTGTAAAAGCTTCAAATTAGTAACTTTGTTTGTATATAGCACTGTTTTTAATTTAGATATTGATTTTTTTAATTGAAATCCTCAGTGCCTTCTGTAAAACCATTAAACTAATTTATTTACATAAGATACATTGCATCAGTTCAGTACATATGATATGTTCTTAATGAACAAATTGTATTGAATGACTAACTGTAGCAAAAAAAAATATCTCTACTATGTCTTGTGAAATTTATAATATATTAGTGAATACCACTATTTCTGTAAGTAAACTGTTCTAGGTAATAGCGCCTCAATGTCATGTCTAATTTAAAGTAATTAAGTAAATAAATAAATAAAAACAAAAAATATGAAATTGTATAAGTATTTTTATAAAGGTTTAAACATAGATTGTGTTTGCATGCAATTTTGTTTGAATATATGTAGTCTATATATTTCATTTAAAAAATGTTAGTTTAACATGATTTGAGTGTGTGTGTATAAAGAAAGTAAATAATATAAAGGTTTATAAGTGATAGTTGATTTGAGGAAATTGAAAAAAGTACAGTAAATTCATTTTACAGATTTTACAAGGTAAAGGTCTGTTTGAAAATGTGTTCATCTACTATACAGAAAATATGCATACCTGAAGTTTGTGTTCATGCATATGGATATGCATGGAGCTGCAAGTAGAAATCTTGAAGACTTGTACAGTATTTCTGGTAGATGGTGGTTGCCAATAATATGACGCTTGTACTCAGAGAGATTCAGAGTACATTTGCAGTGCTGATCTATGATGATGCAGTTAGATGTAGAGGTCTTGAATGTGATTGGTGCATGGTCATGTGATTTTTGAGGTACATCCAATGAGGGAATGGCAGAGAAAATGTAGTGGAAATGGTAGAAGGGCTGTTCATGGTACGATATGTCCGCAGACATGGTGGAAGTTCGCGGACATCGGGAGTTACATCCGGGGATTTTTGGGTTCAGAAGTCATGCAAATGAGAATAAGCACTGAAAGGGATTGGTCAGGAAAGTTTGGTGGGTGTGTTGTGCCAGGAGAGATTTTCTCAGATACTCTTTTTGCTGAGAGACCAAAAGATAGCTATGGCTGTGTGTTTCAGAAAACAGATTGTTTGGATTTTAGGAGATTCGTGGATGCATTGGTTGAAGGTGCATGCAGAAAGCTGTGGAGTAGCTGTAGATCTTGGATTCCCACATGTGGAAGTACACTGGCATGGAGTACGTGGAATGAAGTGGTTGGACTTGCTACCTCTCTGTGCTACTTTGGAGACAGAGCAACATCCAGACATAATTGTAATTCATTGTGGAGGGAACAGTTTAGGACATGTGACTGGAATTTCTTTGCAATTTGCTATGAAAGAAGGACTTAGGAAGGTTATCGACATGTTTCCTAATTCTCAAGTGATATTTTCACGGATTGCGCAGAGACAAATGTGGCTTCGTTCTTCTTCATTTGGTCCACAAATGGAAAAAGCAAGGCGCAATGTTAATAAGGATGTTTGTGCCTTTCTAAGAGATTTTGGCATGTCTTCTTTTCACAATGAAAATATGATGTTTTGTAGTACGTACATTTTTCGCAGAGATGGAGTCCTTCTTACTTATGCTGGCAATCAGATTTTTCTGAGAAATGTACAAAATGCATTGCGACCTTTTTTGGAATTACAACAACGATTTTGAAGTAGATGTTAAGCATTTACAATTTTTGACTTACGAACACCACCCAAAGGCTCTTTTCAGAGCCACCACTTCTTTCCAGAGAAAATTACAATGTTTGTGATGGAGTAGCAACCCAATTTTTTTAATGTTCGCGAACTGTCCGCGGACTTCTAAAAAATACAAAGAGCCCTGCTTCATTTATTTTCACTTCTATTTTTTAACTGGGAAAGGCGGCTCTGAAAAGAGCCTTATTTTTTTTTGATTTTTGTAATTTTGTATTTTTTTTGGTTTTTCAGACACGACACACTAGGAGAGGAGGGTAAAGGAGGGTAAAGGGGGGGACACCAACCACAGGGATAAGTAAGGGCGAGCTGAGAGAGGAAGATGTGGAGTGGGTTTTATTTGGGTAGTGAGCAGGTCTTCTCGTGCTCTGAGACGATAGTCTCAAAAGCACTCCGAAGTCGCTCTCCCCTGCAGAGTACTGTGTCACAGTACATACATACAACTGTGACCCTCGAAAGGTAAGGGTCATCAGCATTCTGTATGGCCTGTGAGGCAGCTTGAGGAAGACGCTGTCCCACAGAGGTGGTCCTTGTGGTGACAGGATCAGAAACAGAGGATGAAGTAGAGGAAATCAACCTGCTACGTTCTTCGCAAGGTACAACCCTGCGAATAGCCCCAGAGTGAAATGACGTCAGGTGTCGCTTCATAGTAGTGGTCCCAAAGCTGTACTTACCGTGCTTCCCGCGACTGAGTATCATTTTGCACTCATTGCAGGTAACACGGTTCGCACGAGCCTTAGGAACATTACCATGAATGGTAAATAACCGCCACACCCAAGACTCACGCCTAGTGCGGGTAGAAGGGTTTTCCTCTACCTCATTCTCATCATCCTCTTCTTCCTCCTCCGCATCCTCACTCCTGTTCCCCTCTTCAGGCCCTTGGGGAGGTGGTGGTGGTGGAGGGGGTGGGGGTGGTGCTGAAGCAGGTGCAGCACCAAGTGGCAGTTCAGCAGCCAAGGATGCCATCTCGATGATGGTGTAGTCTGCAGGTGGCAGCAAAAATCACTGTGTTCTGAAGAATAGCCAGAAACACAATGGGAATAAGCTCTTGGGCGTGGTCTTTTATAGGGGTGCTTGTGGGCGGTGCGCGGACATGCGCACTGTCCGCGGACAGATTGAACACAAAAAAAGGATCGGAAAGTTTGAAAAGGTATATAGAAACTCAAGATTGCTATGTGGGACTTGTGCCATGGTGAGATTTTATTGAAAAATATTATGGATTAACTGAAAATGTACTTTTAAATTGTTCGGGGACACGAACAGTGTCCGCATTTCAGGACACACGATGAGCGTGGGCGCGGTCATATGATCCATTCGCGAACTAGTCCGCGAAGGTAGCGCCTGTCCGCAGGACACCAAGTGCACGGAGATGGGTTAGCGCATGCGCATTGATGTCCTACGGACACTGTTCGGGTTCTGAAATAATTAAAAGTGCGTCACATGTGAAACGAACATTTCAGGACACCGCGTGTGTTCTTAGAACAGTTTAAACTTGGTAGCGAACAGTAAGGACAGATATAGTGTTCTTCAGGACACGTGTAATTTAGTTTATGTACGAACATTTCAGGACATCAATTGTGTTCTTAGAACAGTTTCAATTGGGTAGCGAACACTACGAACAGGTATAGTGTTCTTCAGGACACCTCCATTTTCGTTTACGTATGAACATTTCAGGACACCAATAGCGTTCTTAGAAGAGTTTGAACTTGCTAGCGAACAGTACCGGACAGGTATAGTGTTCTTTAGGACACTTTAATTTTTGTTTGTTTACAAACAATTCAGGACACCTCGTGTGTTCTTAGTACAGTTTCATGTTGCTAGCGAACACTACGAACAGTTTTACTGTTGTTCAGGACACATCATTTTCGTTTATTTACGAACATTTCAGGACACCAATTGTGTTCTTAGAACACTTTTAAGTTGGTAGCGAACATTAGGGACAGATATAGTGTTCTTTAGAACACTTTAATTTTTGTTTCTTTACGAACATTTCAGGACACCACGTGTGTTCTTAGAACAGTTTCAACTTGCTAGCGAACAGTACGAACAGGTGTGGTGTTCTTCAGGAAACCTCCATTTTCGTTTATGTACGAACATTTCAGAACACTCGCACTGTCCGCGGACACTTTTATTGTTTAAAAAAAAAAACGGAAACTATTTACAATACAATATAAAAATTAAACTTTATTTAACATATATTAATTATTTATGACAGAGAAGGTGAGGCAGAAACAGAAACAAAAACAGGAGAATTTGGGGTTTCAACATGATTGGTATTAGGTGAAGAAGGGATGGAAATCTCATCAAAACGTTTTGGATTATGGAGAGGGTTTGGGGATAATTAACTGGGATATGGTGAGGAGGGACAAGTACATGTGGGGCAATGGTACAAGGTTTTTGGTTTGAAATGATTTTCTACAAAAGTTTTTAAATTATTAAAATTAGCCAACAATACATCCATTTTTTCTTCTATATTGTGAAGACTGTTATCCATAACAGGGTTTTCTGAAGTTTTTTCTATTTTGGTATGCTCTGTACAAAAAAATAATATATATGTTAAATGTATATTAAAAAAATAATAAATAAATGGTTTATATTATAAAGTGTTTACCATTAGTTTCACTATCTTGTGACATTTCTTCATGTGGGAAATTGTCCTCTAGCCATTCCAGAGTACTAGACATTTCTGTGAGAAAAAAAAAAAAGATAATATATTTTTTAATCTAATGCAGAAAATTTATAAATATATGAGTAAAATGAAGTACACTTTCTATTTCTGGTAAGATAAGTCCTATGTATTCAGTGGGTCTGGTCTTGTTCTCAGTTCTGTTGTGTCTGTGAGGTAATTATTTTGGAAGCCAATTTATCTTCTTGTGGTATATTCCATTTCAGAACATATTGTATTTAAATGAATGGTTAGTGTGTTACATATGGGTTACATTTCTTATGTATTACCATATATATTGTGTTTGTGTGCTGCTTTTTGAATTTGTTAAATGTTCCTATATTATGATATAACAATCAAACATACCCCCCCACCCCCCCTCACAGTTTTTAGGTAGTGGTACTGTTCTCCGAACATGTCCGCGAACATTAAATAAGTTCACGGACATCAAGTTCATAAGAAGAGATCTAGTCAGTTCCATATGACATGTATATAAAGGCAAAGTCATTATTGTTAAGTTGTGCTAATAAAAAACTATGAAATTCAGTGGAAAAACTTTGTTAAAGGGACGTTATGGTTAAATTGCGCTACTAAAAACTTATGAAATTCAGTGAAAAAAACTTTGTTAAAGGGACGTTATGGTTAAGTTGCGCTACTAAAAACCTATGAAATTCAGTGAAAAAACTTTGTTAAAGGGACGTTATGGTTCCAAGTAAAACCGAAAAACCCTTGAAATTCGCCAGTTATGGTAAGCTAAGCAACCATAACTCGCGCCACCACCGTGCACTGCTAAGACTAACACCCAGGACATCAAAGATGACATCACAAATGTCATTGATGACATCACTGATGACATCACATGTGTATGTACTTCTCATGAAATATGTGTAGAAGGGATTCTTATTATGTTGCGAAAAAAGTGTCAAGAATCATTGCAAGAAATATACCCTAATAAGTGCATTGAACGATGCATTGATATAAATAGCATCCTATTATGGGGTTCTATCTAGTATACTAAGCTACTCATACAGAAACATAACATTGTGTGCAGCGTACAAGATGAAGGTATGATATTTGTAATGTTAATATGTTGAATAATGAAATGATAATTGTTTTCTTAATAGATTTTTGTGTACTGTGAAATATGTAATAGGTAGCTAATACAACCCATGTATTACATAATTGTATTACTATATACAAAACACAAAGACACAAGAACACATACCAATATGGGTATATACAGGGAAAGTGAAGTTAGCAAAAAAGCACAAGTAGTAGCAGAAACAATTCATAACTTAACTGATTAGTTTCATGCAAATAAATGATTGCTCTGTTTCAAAGCTGCTATTTACCCTATGTATATGTATCACTTGATGTGATTGGACCCTAAGGAAAGTAGTGTGAGTACAATGTATACAAATATGACCATATACAGGGAAAGTACAGCCATAAAAAAAAAACAACAGAACTATCAGAAAGTGCTCATAAGTCTAGTGATTATCTTTATGCACAAAAAGGATTGCTGTCTTTCAAGCTTGTGTTTTCCCATATGTATATGTTTCATATGATGTGACTGTACTCTAAGGGAATTACTGTAAGAACCTACTAGAAGGATACGTCTACAAATAAAATAAAATTCTTAGTTTCTGACTGTTACTGAAGAAAACCATGTGGCCTAGATATGTCAGCAAAAGAAAAAATAGTGAGCCAGACATGTGATGTCATCAGTGATGTCATCAATGACATTTGTGATGTCATCTTTGATGTCCTGGGTGTTAGTCTTAGCAGTGCACGGTGGTGGCGCGAGTTATGGTTGCTTAGCTTACCATAACTGGTGAATTTCAAGGGTTTTTCGGTTTTACTTGGAACAATAACGTCCCTTTAACAAAGCTTTTTCACTGAATTTCATAGGTTTTTAGTAGCGCAACTTAACCATAACGTCCCTTTAACAAAGTTTTTTTCACTGAATATATATATATATATATATATATATATATATATATATATATATATATATATATATATATATATATATATATAATACATGGCCCACGGTAGTGGCCGTGTAGTTATGGTTAAGTTGCTAATCCCATAGGAAGAACACTTCATGGGTGGCTTATAACTTTGCGCTCCCTGGACAAATCCTCACCAAACTTTGCAGTATATAGCCCACTCTAAATTATTTTGCAAAGTTTGGTGAGGTTTGGTCCCGGGGGGGGCAAAGTTATAGGGGGGGGTCCCAAAATGTATTTTATTCCCATAGACTGAATGGGGAAAAAACTTTGCTCACACCTACAGCCCAAACTGCTGGACAGATTTTCACCAAATTTGGACCAGGAGCAGTGGCTTGGTCTTGAAAGTGTGCTTTTGTAAATTTGGTGAAAATCCGTCTAGTAGATTTTTTAAAAATGACCAAAAAGTAGGTCACCAAAAATGTGTGATATCTATGTCCGGTCCGTGGACACACTACCTGTTCAGTCCGCGGACAGTGTCCTGATTGGCTAATCGGCTTGCGTCATGTCTGCAGACATGCAACGTGTTCGCTGATTGGATGGTGAAGAGCGTGAAGTGCGGCAGATTTTTGGAAACGCCCGCCATCTTGCATCCACGGACGTCCACGGACAGCGCGGTGTCAAATGGTGGAGAAATACAATTTTGGCAAGTCTGTTGGTCTGTAAGACTGTTTGGGGATGGTGGGGGGGTAAGAGATGTTTTGTATTTTGTATCTATTTAGGTGGTAGGCGCCGCTGTCGTGTTTGTTGTGTCCGCGGACAGTAGCGCTGTCCTTGGAGTCCGTAATCGTTCCATATGGGAATTTCCTAAGGACGCTATACCTGTCCATACTGTTCGCAGGCAAGTTAAAACTGTTCTAAGAACATGCGCCGTGTCTGGGATGTCCGCAAAAAATGTAAATGGGGGTGTCCTACGGACAGTATACCTGTCCGTATTGTTCGCAGGCAAGTTGAAACTGTTCTAAGAACACACCTGGTGTTCGGAATGTCCGCCATTAATCAAAATGGAGGTGTTCTAAGGACAGTATACCTGTCCGTACTGTTCACAGGCAAGTTGAAATTGTTCTAAGAACCCACCTGGTGTTCGGGATGTCCGCCATTAATCAAAATGGAGGTGTCCTAAGGACACTATACCTGTCTGTACTGTTTGCAGGCAAGTTGAAATTGTTCTAAGAACACACATGGTGTTCAGGATGTCCGTACTGTTCGCAGGCATGTTGAAACTATTTTAAGAACAGTCGTGGTGTTCGGGATGTCCGCAAATAAATGAAAATGGAGGTGTCCGTATTGTTTGTAGGCAAGTAGAAACTGTTCTAAGGACAGCCAAGGTGTGCGCGGACATTAAAAATGCCATGAGGCCTAGTTAAAAATGTTTGATTCTATGAGTGTGATCATAGTTAAAAATGTTTGATTCTATGGGTGTGATCTATCGGTGTGATATGCTATGGTGGTTGCTGCCAGGGCCTAGAGTCTTGGGCGCATGGTCGAAGGCCATGCACCCAAGACTCTAGGCCCTGGCGGCAACCACTGCAGCATATCACACCCATAGCTCACACCCATATAATCAAACATGGGTGTGATGTATAGGTGTGATATGTTTTGGAGTTGTGGCCAGACTGTACCGAAGACCGAAGTTATAAGTACTGAAGTTATAAGCTACTATGGGTGTGATATGTTGTGGTGGTTGTGGCAGGGTGCATGGGTGAAGGCTGTAGGCTGTGGGCTGTATACTCAATACTCTAGGTCCTGACCACAACCACTGCACCATATCACAGCCATAGATCATACCTATAGATTTGATTATCTTTCAAATGGTTTCAATTATACTTACTGCATGATTTGTTGACATTCAATACATTTTTTACATGAGTTTTGTACCTGGAGGAAGTATTCTTTTTCAAGTTCTGTGATAGAAGAAAAGAGCATGTTAGTGTATGTATTCTGTAAAGACTTATTACATTTCATAATAGATATTTCAGCTTTTTTTTTTTACCCTCATATTTGGTTTACAAACCAGTGTATTGTGCATTTTGCTCAGTTTCTGTGTGAGTTTTTGAAATCATTGGGTCTGTGGGAAAAAAAGAAATCCTTGTCGGATTAAAAAAAATCCTTTTTTGTTTTGCTACAGTCTATTTGTTTGTTTCCTTTCAGTGTTTACTTCTTGTTTCTGGTTAATGTTCTATCTGTTGGATTGTTGCATATTTCTGAAGCAGTTACATACCTGATGGCGTATTCTAACTGTCTATTTTTAGTTGTTATAAAATCTTGGGCTAGTTAGATAACTATTGGCGTATTCTAACAGTTTGTAGTTTTTTCATTGATTTTTTTTTAATGTTGAAGTACAGATTAGTTATTAAATTTTGGTTTTAAGAAGATTAAAAAGCGTTTGTAAGATTTGCTGGTAGTCTCTGCTTTAGAGTAACTATCCACATTTTTGTTGCAGATTTCTGAAGCAGTTAGATACCTGATGGCGTATTCTTACTGTAATTATTATTATTATTTTTTCATTTAGTGGTATTGATTTATCTGTTTGGTTGTTATAGAATCTTGCGGTATTAGGATACCTGTTGGTGTATTCTAACAGTTTATAGTTTTCTAATTGAAGTTTTGTTAATGTTTAAGTACAGATTAGTTATTAAATTTCAGTTTTAAGAAGATTAAATAAGCGTTTGTAAGATTTGCTGATAATCTCTGCTTTAGATTAATGGTACTATCATTACATTCGAACCATCCACATTTCTTTTTTATATATGCAGTGGAGTGACCTGCATTGGATGCGGCTCCTGTGTGGTAGATTATACCTATTGTTGAGAAGGTTTTTCTACCAAGTGATACTTGACCATGTGTGAATCCAGTTAGCTTGCAGTTGTTTTTGTTACCATCTGCATTGGAACGTAGAAGCATTAGTATTAAGTATTTACTATGTGTTTGTATTAGTAAGGAGGAACGATTATCTGATTTGCAGTTAGTGCATAATCTGCCATGGTTTTCATGGTGTACAAGTTGCTGAAATGGAATGGATTCACAATTTGGTATGATACATACACAAAGCGCTCATTAGGGATTTCTTCTTGTGTAACATTGTTGCAGAGAGTGCAGGTATGTTTCCACATGTATGAAATCTGGAAGATTTCATTTATAGGTATGTTTTTGTTTTCCAGTACTTGTAGTAAGTACATCAGAAATTCTTGTGGATGTTCTTGTGAGTTTATAGTAAATTTCACCATTCCAGCACAGTAGTCCAATTGTTGTCTTATTCCGTGAACACTATATGTGTTGTCAGGATTGTTTTTTGCGTTTCTATGAAGGACTAACATTTGCAAACACAGTTGGTCTGTACTGTGTAAGTAAATGTTGCCAACAATTGGTGGCAATTGAAATAGAATATTAATTGTTACATTTGCGTAACAACTTACACCAGTTACATTTGAAAATTTGAATGGACCAGGTAGTTCTGTGTCCAAGTCATTTTTTTGGAGTGTATGTTGCCTTTCTGAAAAAGTACCCAAGTTACTTTGACTAATAGGTTCTTCTTTACTTATTGTGAATTATGAAGTATTATCTTCTTTTACTCTCTTTGGAGGATTTGCAGTTAGATTCTGTTGCATTTCTATTTGAATGAGTTTTCTTTTACGTTTTATTTTTTGTGGAACAGGATATGCTTTTAGATTGGGGGTGTATAGTGAACGTAGTCTATTGTATTCTAGAATGCAAGGAATATCAGCGTTGGCTTTACTTGCATCAAAGTTGATTAGAAATAGACCTTCAAGTGTACGTAAGCGTGATAGTGCTACGTAGCTCATGCCTTCTTTAAAGACTATCAATGCTTTGTCTAGGGTAAGACCTTGGGATTTATGAATGGTGACTGCATATGCAAGAGTTAGAGAAAATTGTTCTCTACGTACATGCATGTCTTTGAAGAGAAGGAATCGAGCTGTTGAGCGCCCTATCCTTTTTACTTCTGAAAGTTTGTCAAAGAGTATATTGACAAACTGAATGTTGTTGTCACGTGGGTATGTTTGAAAGCCAACAACTGTACCCAGTGCTCCATTAACTAGTCCTTGCTCCACGTCCAGGTTACGTATAAGCATTACTCTACAGTTTAAGGATAATTTTAATATTTTTTCCAAGCCAGCTGTGTTGGAGATTGAATTTTCTAAGGTATTTAGTCTTGTTGTGGCTTGTTGACACATAGGTAGTGTAATACCATGTACGTCCAGTTTGTCTGTGGAACAAATTTCAATTATTGGTTGCATTTCTTTTTTAACATCGTTTCATTGAATTTGGAACAACTTGCAAGAGTTGGCATTAAGGCCATAGAATTGACATTTTTTTGTGCTAATTTTTCCATAACATCAGTAGCACATGAGTTATCGCCATTATGTGCACTGATGTGCTGTTTTTTTAATATTGTTTGTGCTTCTTGAGATACTACACCAACTCTAATACTTTTTAAAATGTTGGCGTAGGTGAGGTCTGTAGATTCGTGCATGTTCTCTGTTACTTCTGTGTATTGGAAATGTTGCCAAAGATTGACATTTCCTATGCTGCCAATAGTTTTACAGCAGAGTTTGTGTCCTAAGGTTTTAAAAACAGGTTCACCTTTCACTGGTGTCAATTCAAGAAGATCTCCGAAAACAATAATGTGTTTTCCTCCAAAGAGTTCTTTGTAGTTTATTTTAAGTACTTCTTGCAATCTGAGATGAATATAAGCCAACATTAGGTTGGAGACCATGCTCACTTCATGTATTAGTAGTATTTTCATTTGTTTCAAAACTCTGCGTAGTTCCATTGCAGCTTCTGTAGAAAGTTTGAAATAATCTAATTTGTTTTGGTGTTCGACTGGAAGGAGTAGTAATGGTGTAAAGTGACACCACCTATGTTGTGGGCAGCTAAACCTGTGGGGGCAGTTACAACAGCTGACAGTTTGTTGTTTGTCAATTGTTGAAGGAACTTGCTGATGGTTTTCATTAAGAATGTTTTACCTTCACCACTGACGTATAATAGTATAGGTTTGTAATTTTGGCAGGTACATTCTTTATTTTCATGTTGTACACCATGTGCAATTTGTTTTGTTACTTCTTCAAAAATGGTGTGCTGCTCTTTGTTTAGTTTTGATTGTAGTGCAGTTAAGTCTTCTGTATCTTCTTCAAAGTGAAACATGGTGTGTTCTACTTCTGTCATAGCAAATTCTGCCTCAATTGCTATTATTGGCTGTCCCAGTGGTTCTTGGCTTCCTGTTATCGAAGGTTGACTACTGTCTGGAGTGTCCTTATCTAGTTGGGCATGGAGTTCTTCATCATGTTGCTGTTCATTTTGCAACATTGTTTTGTACTGCATAAAGTTCACATCGGTGATAGTGCTTTCATTTGCTTTGAAAGCATCTTCGTAGCAGTCATAGTTATCTAGTAACTCTTCTTCTTCTCTCCATGGTTTAAAAGGTTGTAGGAGGGACATGTAATATAGTTCTTTCTGTTGAGGAGTTTTTAATGACAATTTGATATGATTAATTAAACTTGGTTTGGTAAGTTTTACTAAGCTGCCTTCACAATGTGTCAATGTGTATCTACCTTTGCTTTCACCAGGTTTTATATTATTTGTGTATGCAAAGTTTTGGGCTATGTGGTATAGACACATGTTTTCCAAAGTGGTACTCCTGTTCGGGTAGTATGTGTCTAGTAAATTGTTTTTCAAAATGTATTGGCTGTTTGGATAATTTTTGGCTATTGTTTCTATGTCATCATATGATTTGAGAACTCTGTTTCTAGATTTAGCAGGACTAAGACTTAGCCATACGATATTTTCAGATTTTCCATACAAAGCAGTACCGGTTAAATGATCTGCAGCTTCGTAGGCACCACATTCCCTATCAGAGAGCATTTTTATGCCTAAACTGTACAATTTCTGAGATAGTGTTTTGTCTAATGATAGGTCATTCCAGAGGTCTTGAAGCTCTGTTTTTTCTGCTTTTGTTAAGTATGCTGTAACATATAGTGCAACTGCAGTGGAATTGTCTTCAATGTACTGCACATTTATGTTTGCATTCCAGAAGTGGGCCTTGATTGCATTGTAATCATTGATATATTTTGATTCTTCTGTACTTTTTATGTAATATGTGTTCTTAGGTGATTTACCTTTAATATTATGTCTAACTGAAGACATGAAGTTGTTTACTTCACCTGTTTCTGTAACTGGTCTAGGGAAACCAAACCGGCATTTGCTGTACTATTTCCCTTTCTTTTTGTATTTTCGACAACAATATTGCCCACATTTGTGTCTTTGAAATTGTACAATTTGTGCATGAAGGTCACAATTTGTCGTTTGTGAAGGGATTTCACAAGTGACATATTTTTGGATGAACTGCAAAACAGTGGCATCACTGTCCTAACCAAATTTAGGAGCATCTTTAATCCATAAAAGCATGTGGATATGTGGTGCTCCTCAGGCTTGATATTCTTTTCTCCAAAAGTAGTATTCCACTTCTCTGAGTGGAGGAACAGTTTTTTACAAATAAAGTGTAGCATACCAATGAAATGATGATGGAAATATCTTGAAACATTAACAGGATCTAGAGAGCAAAGTTCTCCAGGTGTTAATATATCTATGCTTGTTTTGTTTTTGTTTGATATGCGTAGGAAATCATGCAAATCTTCCCATGAATTCTGCACAACTTAATGTAACAAACCAAGTGGGTGGTCCAAGGTTTCTGATCATACAACGTACATCTCTGTGACGTCGGAACCAGTATACTTTCGTACCACGCATGTTTGCAAACAGATTTGTAATACTTGATTGCAAAACCTCATCTTTTTCTTGCACTTTTTGTATTAATTGTGCAGCCGACATATTTTGAAACTGTGTTCCCGATTTCAATATGTGTGCAACTCCGTAACATGAGGTTGCTAGTTCACTTTCAAAGAGTAGGTGGAATATGCATTCCACATTTTGTCTAAATCTGGGATCTTCAGAATACATTCGTAATGAGCGGTATTCTGATGCTGTTATTTGATTGGGTCTGTCATCGTATCTTCTTCCTTTGCCAGTAGGAAATAGTAGAGGAAAAGCACGTGCTTCTATACTTTTTTTCCACATGCTCATTGGTGATCCTTTGGTTTGTGGCATTTGGTACGTTTCTAGTGCATCATCTATGCTGTCTTTAGAGTGCAATGGATGAATTGTATAATGGTCTAAAATATTGGATACTGCATCGGTATCCAGAGGTTCAAATTGACCAGTTTCTCATGACTCTTGAATTATTTCAGTTGTTCCACTTAAGTTTAATTCAATATTTATTTCTTTGTAGTACTCATTATTGTCTTTTAAATATTGCAAGGCTTGTCTAACTTTATGTAAGTCGACGAGTTGTTGCCAAATTGTTTTGTCTTTTGTTGGTACACCATTTACTAAGATTGTTCTATTGGACGTTGCACTCCTAGAGTGTGTACATTTTCTGTCAGATTTAATGGTAAATAAACTACTTTGCCATGAATACCTTTTACCAATTCTGAGGGAGGTAATTTTGCTGTTTTTGGTTGAAGACGCATTATTGTTTGAAATGGGTGTACTGTTTGAATTATGATGCTCTCATATAAATTGAGTTGTTGCAGGGGTTTTGGTAGTGGAAATAATTCCAAATTATTTGTGATAGCACGTGAAGGAGTTTGGTTGTTGTCAAGTTTTGTAGTGTATTAACTGCAAAGTATTAAAGGGTCAGTTATTTCATATTTGTTTTCTGCTATAAAGTAGAGAGCTAATTCAAACCATTTAGAATCTTCATTGTCGTCTATTTTGTATGTTATGTCTATAGTTTTTGTGTTAGTTTTATAAAAAGTTCTGCGGCAGCACACACACACATGGTTTGGTATTTCAGCGGATGTCCTTTTAAATTTTAGTATTTCTTTTTTGTATGTGTGTAGTAGAAGTTTGCCATGTGTACAATTGTTGCTAGTTTGTTGTAAAGGTATTGCGTTTTGTAAGTGGCTTTCACTTCCAAAATATTTTTCCTGGATATGGTTAATTTCTTGAAGTAGTCCTTTGTCTGTACCATGTAGAAGATTGTTATTTAAATTGGCTAGTGCTAATGCAGACTTTTAGCATAGTACAGTTTATAGGCTAGATTTCTTATAGTTGGATGATGAGTTGATATCATTTTGATATGATGGAAGGTGCTTTTGCAAATTGGTCCTGAAATGCAGGGTAATGAATGTCCTTGTAGCCCTGTGTATTTATGCACTGGACAGGTATCCATATTTTGCAGCAGTTTCATTTTGATTTTGTCTTTGCCTTTCACATATTGATTGAGAAATTGGCGTAAAGATGTTAAAGATTTTTTGGTAATGTTACACATTGACGTGCATGACCATTTGTATACCTGATGTTTTCGTCCAGTCGAATGGAGAGGTAATTCTGAGTTTTCAGGGGATATTTTTGTAAGCAGTATTTCTTGTTCCATTATGGTATTATCCATTTTTTCATAACCTCGTCCTCTGCTATTTATAACAATTGTATTTGTTTGCTTTTGTTTTTATGCTTCTTCATTAAAATATGGTTCTGTGTTTGTGGTGTGACTCCATTCTCCTCCACAGATATTTAAGAAGTTATTTTTGTTGACATTCCATTTATTGAGAAGTCTTTTTTGTAATTTATTAATTAGTTTTGTTAGTGGTTTCATTCTTTCTAACACTAAAATAAATAATTTTCTTTTGAGTAGGATTGCAATGTCTTTCAAGGCATCTATAATTAATTTTGATTTCTCTCCTGTTTTTATAAGATTTTGAAGGACTCTGTGACAGAACATTTTTACTAAAATATTTTTCTCACAATGAAAATATTATGTTTCGTAGCACAAACATTTTTGGTAGAGATGCAGTCCATCTTACTTATGCTGGTAATCAGATTTTTCTGAGAAATGTCCAAGATGCATTGCATCCTTTCATGAAATTACAGCCAGCTTTTTTGAATTAGGTGTTGATTTCTTTAAAGTTTTTTTAAATACAAGAAATTCCACAGAAGGCTCTTTTCAGAGCCACCACTTCCTCCCAGATAAAAGTGCAATCATTTTGTTAGGACAACACTCCACATTTTTTTGATGCTTGCAAACTGTCCGTGGACTTCTAAAAAAAAAAACAGTAGCCTGCTCAATTTATTTCCCACTTCTATTTTTTTACTGTGAAAGGCGGCTCTGAAAAAAGCCTTTTTTTAAATGTTTGTTGTTTTGTATTTTTTTTTTTTTACACACGACACACGAGGAGAGGAGGGGAAAGGAGGGTAAGAGGGAACACCAACCACAGGGATAAGAAAGGGTGGGTGGAGAGAGGAAGATGTAGGGTGGGCCTTACTTAGGTAGTGAGTATGGGCCTCATTACAACTCAGGCGTTAAGGGTTAACACCGTCGTTAACCCTTAACGCCTGATTCCGATTTTAACGGCTGCTTTTAGCAGCCGTTAAAATCCATGGCGCTAAACTGCCTTGGTGCTAATTACGTCACCGTAATTTACGGTGGCGTAATTAGCGCCTTCCCCACTCCCATTATGCCCTATGGGGCAAAAATGGGAATGGCGAAGGGTAAAATGGGAAATGGGATTTACCGCCCCACTCACCTTGGAATGGGGCGGTAAATCCGCCATCCACCATGGTGTAAACATAGTTTACACCATGGTGGTAAAGTTGGCGTACTTACCGCCTGGGTCGTAATGACCCCCTATGTCTTCTCGTGCTCTGAGAACAGAGTCTCAAATGCATTTCGAAGTCTCCGTCCCCTGCAGAATACTGCGTCGCAGTACATACACAAAACTGTGACCCTCGAAAGGTAAGGGTCATCAGCATTGTGAATGGCCTGTGAGGCAGATGGAGGGATGCGCTCTCCCACAGGAGTGTCTCTTGTGGTGAGAGGAGCGGAAACAGAGGATGAAGTAGAAGAACTGAACCTACTATGCTCGTTGTAAGGTACAACCTTACGAACGGCCCTACCGTGGAATGACTTTAGGTGACGCTTCATAGTAGTCATACCAAAGCTGTACAAACCAGGCCTCCCGCGACTCAGTACCATTTTGCACTCGTTGCAGGTGACTTTGTTCGCACACGCCTTGAATACGTTACCATGAATGGTAAATAACTGCCACACCCAAGAATCATAGCAAGTGCTGGTAGTAGGGACTTCCACTACCTCATCCTCATCATCCTCTTCATCCTCTTCATCCTCCTCTGCATCCTCATGCCTGTTCCCCTCTTCAGGCCCTTGGGGAGGTGGTGGTGGTGGAGGGGGTGGGGGTGGTGCTGAGGCAGATGTAGCACCAGGTGGCAGTAGAGGAGCCATGGATGCCATCAAGATTCAGAAGAAAATCTTCAAAAATTGGCAGCAAAATGCACTGTGTTCTGTAAGGTAGCCAGAAACACAATGAGGATGAGCTCTGGGGTGTGGCCTTTTATAGGGGTGCTGGTGTGCGGTCGGTGGACAGCCGCGCTGTCGGCAGACAGAACAAACACATCAAAAGGGCTCAAAAACTTCTAAAAAATATTTGGAAAGTCAGGGTTATTGTCTGGGACATGTGCTATGGTGCCTTTTTAGCATAAAATACTGTGGACTGCCCGAAAAGGCACTTTTAAAATGTTCGGGGGCCCGGACAGTGTCCGCTATTCAGGACCCACGCTCAGCTTGTGTGCGGTCACATGATGGCGCTGCAAACATTTCCACGAATGGAAGAGGTGTTCACAGGACATCAGCTGAACGGGAATGGTTGTGTGCATGCGCGCTGGTGTTCTACGGACAGTGTTCGGGTCCTGAAATTATTTAAAAGTGCGACACAAGCGACGCAAACACTAACGGACAGGCGCAATGTTCGGAGAACTTACGGGTGTGGTGCGCATCTGCGTAAATGTTCTTTAGACAGTACGGACAGGTATACTGTTCTTAGAACACCTACATTTTGGTTAATTGGACATCCCGGACACCTAGTGTGTTCTCAGAACAGATTCAACTTGCCTGCAAACAGTACAGACAGGTGTAGTGTCCTTTGGACACCTCCCTTTTGATTAATTGCAGACATCCCGGACACAGAGTGTGTTCTTAGAACAGTTTCAACTTGCCAGCGAATAGTATGGACAGGTATAGTGTCCTTAGGAAGCCTCCATTTTGATTAATTACGGACATCGTGAACACCGAGAGTGTTCTTAGAACAGTTTCGACTTGCTTGCAAACATCACGGACAGGTATAGTGTCCTTAGAACACCTCCATTTTGGTTAATTGCGGACATCCCGGACACCTCGTGTTTCTTAGAACAGTTTCAACTTGCCTGCGAACAGTGCGGACAGGTATAGTGTCCTTAGGACACCTCCAATTTGATTAATTACAGACATTGTGGACACCTCTTGTGTTCTAAGAACAGTTTCAACTCGCCTGCGAACAGTACGGACAGGTATAGTGTCCTTAGGACACCACCATTTTAGTTTGATTGCGGACATCCCGGACACCAAATGTGTTCTTAGAACAGTTTGGACTTGCTTGCGAACATTACAGACAGGCATAATGTTCTTAGCACATCTCCATTTTGGTTAATCGCGGACATCCCAGACACCTTGTTTGTTCTTAGAACAGTCTCAACTTGCCTATGAACAGTACAGACAGACATAGTGTCCTTAGGACGCCCCCATTTTCGTTTGTTTACAGACATTCCGGACCTCAACTGCTTTTAAAAAAAAAAAAAAACAAGAAATGAATTAGGACACATATAATTATTTTACTTTATTATGTATGGATGTAAAATGTATGAAAGAGAAGGTGAAGCAGAAACTGAGACAAACACAGGAGAATTGGTGTTTCAAGAGGATTCATATGAGGTGAAGAAGGGATGGAAGTCTCATCAAAAAGTTTTTGTTCATGGAGAGGGTTTGGGGATAATTGACTGGGATATGGTGAGGGGGAACAGGTACATATGGGACAATGTTATCTAATTTTTTCTTTCAAGTGATCCTCCACAAAGTTTTTCAAATTGTTGAAATTTGCCATGAGCATGTCAATTTTTTCTTCCATGCGCTGGAGAGTCTTATCCAATATTTCTTTTGGTGTACTATTTTCAATGTTTGCATGGTCTGTACAAACAAAAATGTATTTGTTAAATGTATATAAAGTAATACTTATTAATTGGTTTATATAGAAACATGTCTACCATTAGGTTCACTAGCTTCAGACATTTCCTCATGTGGGAAATTCTCCTCAAGCCACTCCAGAGTACTAGAAAATTCTGTGAAAAATTATATCACTTTTTTTGTATCTAATACAGAAATTTTAGAAATATATGAGTAAAATGAAGTACACATACTAGCTTCTGGTAAGGTGTGTTCTTACTGGTTTGTAGCTCTGCTGTTGCTCCTAGTTGTGGAGTTTCTGTGAGGTAATTATGTTGGAAGCCTATCTTTCTTATTTTGGTATATTCCATTTTAGAACATATTGTATTTAAATGAATGGTTGTTGTGTTACATATATGGGTTACACTTCTTATTTATTACTACATATAATGTGTATGTGTGCTGGTTTGTGAACTTGTGCAGGGTTCATATGTTATGATATAACACTTTAAGATACCCCCAGACTTTTTGGGTAGTGCTGTTGTTGTCCACGCCTGTCCGCGGACATACGTAGAGTCTGCGGACATCAAATTCAGTAGCAGGGGTTCAGTATGTTCTATGTTACATGTACATAAAGTCAGGGATATTATTGTTAAACTGTGCTACTAAAAACCTATGAAATTCAGTAAAAAGACTTTGCTAAAGGGATGTTAGGGTTCCAAGTAAAACTGAAAAACCCCTGAAATTCGGCAGTTATGGTTCATAGGTTTTTAGTAGCACAACTTAACCATAACGTAACTTTAACAAAGTTTTTTTTACTGAATTTCATAGGTTTTGAGTAGCACAACCTAACCATAACGTCCCTTTAACAAAGTTTTTTTACTGAATATATATATATATATGTATAATGCACATATACATACACACAGATTTGTATATTTTTCATATTATTATTTTTAGCTGCGGCTACAACATCAGCCAATGAGTCCCAGGTTTAAGCTTGAACGGCTAAGGCAAGCAACAACTGGAATGTTTAGATCTGCACTACATGCCCCCTGTTAACTTTGTAACCGTTGTTACGACCAAAGATTTTTCAGGATTTTAGA
This sequence comes from Ambystoma mexicanum, assembly GCF_040938575.1. Lineage (NCBI taxonomy): Eukaryota > Metazoa > Chordata > Amphibia > Caudata > Ambystomatidae > Ambystoma > Ambystoma mexicanum. The sequence continues at coordinate 381,772,156 of NC_090930.1, read as the reverse complement.
CACTCAAACTCCATAAAATAAGTTACAATTGACAGTGTAATATATTTTTGCAGTCTGTGTTACATGTTTATCTATTTTTATAACTTAAAGGGTGGCCCATAAATGGGCCGTTTTGGGGAAAGCAAGAGGGGGGTGGAACAGGGGAGGAATACACATAGGGATGAAACATATAACCAATTGAATCAAAATAAAAAGGAACATATGTTTATTTTTATATTTTCTTTGTTTTTATTTATTAATTTTTCCAAAAAAAGGCGGGGAAACACCACTTAGAAAAAAGCTAAGGGTGGCAGTTAATCTGGTGTTGAATTATGAACTTTTCCCAAACCTTAACTGTGGCACCTCACACGGCTACCCATTTGTGGCATCATTCACACAGGACTCTCATCACTGAGAGACTGGAAGCCCGTGAAATTTCAGCAAGTGCAGTTGACATTATTGCAGAAGTTGAGGTTTTATTCAGTGACAGTGATGTCCCACTGGCCCAACAAGGCTGAAACACGTGTATGGGGTTGCTGTTGGTACTCTTGTTGAGAGAGGAATTGCCATAGCATTTTGGTGCTGGACTGTCCATGTGGGTGGGACAAAGACTGATATGCAAATGGATATTTACCATCTGTGAGAGGTACAGTGAGCAAAAAGCGTGTTCTGCAAACTCTCATCTCAGAATAGGTCATCATGCCATGTTCTTTCTGGGGAGTAGCGTCTGCTACCTTTTTTGAGATGTCCCACTGGTGGATGCAGGTGCTGGCGGTGGTGCTGATTTCCATGCCCATAACCCATGAGCCTCATCTACTTTTATTTTGTGGTGCTCATGTGATTTTCGATACGCATCATGCAAATCATATCAGTGGATTTGCACAAGATGATTTATCATTATTGATGTACCCAGGCTTTGCTACAGAACATTAGAAGGACCACATTTTAGTGTTTTCTTACATAATCTGCATAGTATGTCCTTTTTTTTTTTAGAAAATGTTCTTTTACCTTCAAATATCGCTAACTGTCTGTGATGGTCTTCATGCTGGTTGCTTTCTTCCTGGGTGGTGATTGATTGGGGACCCAGGTGACATCGTCATCATTGCTGCTGCTATCATAGTTGGTCATGTTGGAATGTCCAACTGGGGAGGAGAATGTAAAACAAGAAAAATGACAACACTAAAACGACAATGCCACAAAAAATGAACACGATTTAAACAAATAAAATACAATAGACAAACTGAACAAATTACAAGACAAATGAAAATAGGATTAGGTGAAAAGTGGGTAAAAAGGAAAAGGAATTAAAGGGTTAAAGTGCTAAAATTGCTTGTACTTACTAAGATAACCTTTCACTAACAAGCACTAATGGCAATGATCAATATAAACATATCTTTTGTGGGTGGGGTGATTATTCGCAGCTACACACTGCTCCACACGCTGATTGGACACTCGTGCATGCGCGGATGTCCTCATACAGGTGTAGCCGCATTAAGACATTGCAACGTGTGATTGGACCATTTGTTGACACGGATAAGAACCACGTGTAGGTGTGGAGCCGCAGTGCATGATATGATTGGCACGCGCTAGAGGCACACAGATGTGTAGCTGCGTTATAGGAGCTTGATGCTCTACTGGATCATTTTGCACATGCAAATTACATCAAACGGCATGGGCATATCCGTGTCAAAAAATCGCAACATGTGATTACACCGTTCATTAATGTGGATAGAAGTCACACGTATGCACAGAACCGAAGCACGTGATATGAGTTGCTGGCGCATCCGGCGCGAAGATTTGTAGTCGTGTTGAAGGATCTGATGTCCTATTGGGTAATTTCACATGCCTGGAATTCGGCAAATGGCATGGGCATTGTTGCATGAATATACTGCTGTGTGTCATTGGATCATTTGTTGACGAGGCTAGAAGGGTACCGCAGCCCATAATGTGAGTGGCTACTAAAAACATTTGCAAAGTTGCATAGCCACAACAACATAACTTTCCAAGTGATTGGGACATCCATTAAAGCGGCTACTGTCATGTGTAGGTGCGACTCCTCACTGGGCTATGTGATTGGTCAATAATTTAGGTGCAAACACGTCATTGCGCTTGGGTGCACCCGCACATACGGAAAACACATTCTGGTTGGCTATATTGCATAACCATGGTTTACCACTCTCCCGAACACCTTTTTCATGTTTTCTGTCATTATTTTTCGTCTCTTGGTGGGTGAACTTTATTGTGAGCCTTCAGGAGCAGTACCATGATTTATCAATTCCTTGTTTACCTTTCTTCTTCCTACACGTTTGTCCTTTGTCTTGCGCTTTGAAGATTGTCAATTTTTGTTATTTTACTGTGTTATATATTATTTTTAAAAGTTTTTTGATATTAGGTGGCAGAGTGTTTTTTGCGATGTGTATTTTTACAGTTTTTATTTTTCCTCCACGATCCTGCTTTTCAATATGACTATAACCAGCAGTGATTAGCCGGTGTTGGTAGTTTCAGCTTTACTGCCACAGAAGAATCAATGTGCACAAAAAAACATAGCTGACAGTTGGCAATATTTCCACATAATGGACCAACACAGCAAAAAGGAGATTGAGGAGGTCATGTGTAATTTCTGTGGTAAGGTATTGTGGAAGGGACCTTCACACATGTGATCGCAAAGCTTGGGGATATCGACATTAATTCAACATCTTGTCCGTATTCATTGGGATGAAGTGGATTAATCCAATTGTGGTGAAACATAATCTCAAAGCACATGGAGCAAAAGCAGCACAGCAGTATTTGTCATTTGTGCCACAGACTTCCAAAAATGAATACTATTTTCCACCAAAACCCAACCTCAGTCCATCCTGCCTGCACCTGGTCTTTCTAACTTTATTGTGATGTGCAAACCCTGTTATAGCTTGATCGAGGTGGGAGGCGGCACCCTAGATGCTTTGGGCAAGAGCCAATTGCCAATGTTAGGTATATTTTTAAGTGTCCATTTTTTTAACCCTGTTCTTTGTAATATGTATGCATCCTAGTGTTTTGCCCTTCTCAGTTCCTACTTCATCATTTTGATCATAGACTGTGCAACAGGGTGTGCAAAGTTAAAGTAGTTTTAACTGAATTTCAGGGATTTTGTTGCATTAAGTTCTTGCCTTAACGTCCCTGCAACTAAAGAGTTGTACTTGAATTTCAAGGGTTTTGTTATTCCAAAGAATTTTAGAATGCTTCCAGACCACTAGCATTGTCTTCGGCCATGGTGAGTGGGCACGGCTTTTGCAACCCGTCACTCAAAGGGGTTCATCAATCACAAACCAATTTTGTCCTGTTTTGACATTAGTATTGCTATGTATAAACAATTGCAGGCTTTCTGAACTCACAATGTTTTTAGGTAAATGCACAGTGAAATAAAATTATTTGCCCTGGACCACTGACTTTGGTTAAGCAGCATGCTCCAAGCGCCTTGTTTTATGGCAGATCTCTTGGTGACCCTAACTAACCACAATTAAGCGGCACAAAGCAGGATAAAAATGACCGGCTGCGAGAATAACATGTGCCCGGGTACTTTCTGCAACCATAGTGAAAATCAAAAGCTGGCACCAATGAACACACACACAGTAAGTGAACATATATCATAATGTGAAATATACAAATGTAGTTCATTTGACCTTCCCCTCAGAAGAAAATAAGCAAATCAAAATACCATAGGACTTTTCAAAAAAGTAATGAACACCATGAAAACTACATGAGAGAGGAAATGATCCAATAAATATGCTGGCAAAGTATAAATTGTGCTAACCATTTAAACCCAGCAATCTGTCGCAAACTATTCCCTGGTAAACAAAATCCCATTACAAAACAAGTGCTTGTGGTCTTTTGGGTAAGTGTCTGCACTGGGAACATGACAACCTGAGTAAAATCCTGTAAGCCAAATTCTTGAGCAAGCTTGTCTACCGCAAAAAGACCTCTGTGTTGCATCTGCCCTCTAAAAATAAGTTACGCTCTTTACCCACATGTGTCCTTTACTTGTGCCCTGAAAAGCAGACACAATCCAGGGAGAATAACTGCACCAGTGTCCAGGATAACAATCTCTCTTGCCACATTTTGGGTAAATACTCATGACTTACTTGCCCTCTCATCATTTCCCCTCCTCACCCTCATGTCTCGCTTTCACCAATACTCTGGTTTATAAAGTTAACTTGAAAGGTACATATTCCACAGCATCGCTCAAATATATAAATCCTTATTGAACTATGTTGGGCAAAAAGTGTATAATTGGGCCATTTGACTGTGAGACTACAAAAGCCAGAATGGAATTCAGAAAAAGACAAAGAAAATGTCTCTGAGTGAAACACATTCAAGAACGGACAGTAGGACACAATTGCTGAGTGTTATACGAAATTTAAAACAAAGAAAAAACATAACATTCAGGACTTTGGACTGTCTCCCAGCCATGCAGTAACCAGGACCGACCCTGCTTAGTTTCAAATCAAGGAAGGATCCAGCCCCCTTTGGCCATGTTTCTCTTAGTGGTGTCATTTATTAGGCAACATGGGCTTAGGGGGCTGACCACTCTGAAGCTTTGAAGCTAAGCAGGGTTCGTCTCAGCTACTGCATGGATGGAAAACTCACTGTTGCTGTAAAAAAATAAATGTTTTGTATTTTTTACTGGGAGACTACAAATACCAGAATGCTATTCATCAAAAGGCAAACAAGGGTCTCTGAGCGCAAAATCTTTTAAGGACTGACAGTCGCACAGTTAAAAAAAAACAATATGGATACCGATTCACCACATCCATGCAGTAAGTGGGACTGACCCTGTTCGCTTCAAAGCAGACTGACCTTGCTTAGCTTCAATGCAAGGAAAGGGAAAGAGCCAACTCATTTCTTGAAGGGATCTTGCAACTATGGATCATTTATCAGGCAACATGGCCTGGAGAGGCTGGCCCTCCCACTTTGAAGCTAAGCAGGGTCTGTCCTGGTTACTGCATGGATGGGAGATCTGGATGGTAATCGTGATTTTTCACCCCAACATCACTCTAGCTGTAAAAATATCTTTGAAAAGAGAACAGTAACCACGGCTACTGAACTACAATATCCGTAGTTCTTTATAGCTGCGAATATCGGAAAAAGAGCCTCCCCACCTCCCATGCCCTCTCCCTTTGTCTCCACAACACACACTGTTTCTGTGACGCAGCTTGCTTTGAGATGTCAGCTATTTGCAGCTATAGCCGAGGCCACAGAAAGCTTTGTGTTGCAAACTCAGTCCCTACACGCCCTCCAACTCCCAAATTTCACTTGGTGCCCTCTAGCCACCCCCCACCTCTAGCCTGATGACATTGCATGTTTTTTGACATATAAATAGCTTTTTTCCTGTGTTTCATTTTACCATATCCCCAACTATAACCTCGATTACCTTTCGCATCGAGAGAAAAATAAGATGGCAGTTTTTTCCTTTCTAAAAACCATGGTCTTGCAATGCACCATGGGAGATATATCAATTTTTGAGAAGGCAGCAGCCTCTTCTCCGTCAAATATTTAAATAACTACTGTAAGGAACGTGAGTCAATGTTTCGGGCCAATGCTTAGAGCCCAATTTGTTTTGGACCTGGTGCAAATCCATTCAGAGGTTTGGGCTGTGCGCTTTGGCAAAAATCAATCTTGTTTGTCCATGAGAAAATGAAAGGGAAGTAGGCCGCAACTTTGGAATTTAGTTTTTTTTGTCTTCTTAACAACTTATACAAAATGTTGCAGTCTGGGGGGACCCACGAGTCCCTAATCCCCTTTGAAATTTCTGTCAAATCTGTCACTCGAATCAAAAATTATTAAAAATAGAATGTTTTCAAGTTCCTATAGGAGTCTGACTCACCTTAACTATAGCGTTGCTAGTGACACCCTATAATGGCCCAAATTTACTAAGGAAGATAAGTGGCCTAAATCCAACTTACGTCTTAAATAACACACACAAAGAGGGAACCCCTCTACCGAGAACAAACACGACCGAATAACATTTTCTATGGCATGGTGTCGATTTGGGAGGGTCTACAGCCATATATTAGCTGACTGTACCTTTCACAGAGTTGAAATAGCCATTTCCATATCAGCCACTAGGGCAGTCCAGCACCGAAATGCTGGGCAATTCTCTTCTGAACAAGAGAACCAACAACAAACCCAGATGCGTGTTTCGGCATTGTTGGGTCGCAGCAGTGACGTGAGCTGTGCCTCTAAAAGCACAGTGAGAAAGGGGTCCAAGTCTAGATTAGCTTGGGTAATTTAGGGTGAAACTCCAAGTTCCTAAACATACACAGAGGGGTCTGCTATTTCTAAAATAAGTCTTAACTTACTTGGAAGTAATTTACACCTATTTATGAAAATGACTTATTGAAAAATCACTGAAAGGCAGAAGTCAAGATAAAGACTGTAGGTCAGTGCTGGAAAACCACCATTACCGAATTTTACAGCAATTTGAAAACACGCAAAAAGCCATTACAACACATAAAAATACATATCTCTGCCAACTCAATTCCATAAAATACACAATATCAACCACAAGCACCACTAAGCCACCAGAGAGGATAATCTACTTCCAAAACTTAACACACGGGCCGTAACACAGCACAGAACAACACAAACACAAATACTTCAACTTCATCTGTGCAACACATATAACCATCCCCTAAAAGGGTCAACATCCCCATGCTAAGCACACACATTACAACACCATAAATAAAACCCATTAATACCACACACATACAGCTGCAGATCATCCCAAAGATCCACAGACAACACAACCCATGCAATCATGCAAACGAGCACGCACATCATGATGCCTCAGGTTTCGTCATAAAGTCACGTAGCACCACTCCATGCCTTCCATCACAATAAATGTATCCCTGTGATCTGGCGATAGCGCTCTACGTGCAGGAATGGCTTGATGCTGTCGTAGATGCCCCTTCTGCACCCGAGCCAAGGAGGAGGAGACAGAGGGAGTGGGTTTTCCACACCAGAGTCACCCTCTTCCGGCCAACACACAGGTTTTACAGAAGGTATCACTTCCCTTTACATGTTATCATGGATATGTTGCACAAGTCCAGGTGCACGTTCACATGCCATCAGGGCACATGTGAAGCTCCTGGGTGCCCTGTATTTCTTTGCCACTGGCTGTTTCCAGAGGACCAGTGGCAACACTTCTGGTATCTCCCAGGCCTGCACCAGATAGTGCCATGCATCGTATCATGCAGCTGATGCCATGCCCACATGTCCTTGACCCAGGGGGAACAAAGACAGATAGCACCTGTATTCTACATGACACACTTATTCCCCAGGTCATCAGTGCCATTGACTGCACCCATGTTGCACTATGCTTTCCTTTAAGGCCGATATGTTCCTGTACCGGAACATGCATTGCTGGCACTCCATCAACTGGTATGGGATGCAGGTAGCCTCTTGATGGATGTGTATGCTAACTTCCCAGGCTACGTCCATGACATGGCCACATTTTCCATATATCCAGCTAGTGTGCGCATTTGAAAGCTGGATACTACAGAGACATTTGACTGCTCTGTAAGTACAGAAACTCACACCATGTCCTACCACACAAGAGCCATCTCACATATACATACGGGCACAAGGACACATGAACATCGTAACATGTGCAGGCCATCACTGAGTCCATACAAAGAAATCTAGCACATATTCACTACTACCCACAAAGGAACATGCAATGTGCATTGAGACTATTAATGCCCTTCCTCATGCAGATGATACTGGTTACCCTTTGCGCACCTACCTCATGACACCCTACATGCTAGCAACCAGTACAAAACAGTAGAGGTACAATATGGCACACAGGGCCGCCATGGCCATCATTGAGCATTTCATGGGCCTCCTGAAGTCACAATGTAGATTCATAGATCACTCAATGGAGCACTTCTGTACAGACCACATGTCGTGTGTGACATCATACATGCCCGTTGGATCCTGCATAACATTGCATTGTGCAAAGGTGTACATGCCAAACTAGTTCCTGACCTCAGGCCACAGACAGCCCCCAGGTCACTGACCATGGGGAACACAGTCTGACTGCAGCGTGCATGAGGGAGAAGCTAGTCCACAGCTACTTCACATGACCAAGCATGCAGCTTGAGAGGAACAGTGACTGTATACAAAATGGTGTCCATGATGTAATGAGGACAAATTCCAGGCCTGGCCTGCACACAGTCACCTGTCTTAGGCACCCATGGAAACAGGCATGTGGGCATAGAAACACATAACAAACATGCCCACCTATGCACCGACAGCCTTACACTGTACAAATAGGCAGTGGCCACATAGAGACAACCATACCACCACACCAATTAACATCACATCAAAATGCCATTCAAAATGAGAATGGAGGAAGTGGGGAACAACACCAAGGCCATTCCACACAGCAGCACTCAAACAACCATGTAACCCTGAGCACAAACGAAATCTGCATCAGTGTCCACGCATACACCCATACCACTACACATGTGGGGCACAAGACATGTCACACATTACCAATCGTCTGTATGCTGTGTGCACAACGATGAGAAATAGCGTGTGGCACATTGTAACACAGCAACAGTACAGTCCAACAGAGTACACACACTTACCCACTTCATAACATAGATGACACACTTGCACACTAACAATTCAACAATGGCTGGCCTGACATGCTGGTAGTCTTGCAGAGATTACACCATCTCTCGGTGGAACATCCAAAGCCCTTCCTTTGGTACCAAGCATGAAATGGCAAGAAAGCACTACACCACACACAGCACATGGCACCTACGCTGCAGGGACAGAGGTATAATGGGACACTTATGCGAGCACACATCTGGACAATACACATTCATGGTGTATGGTTGTGGTGCCATTATGCACAGGCAGAGCCTTACCCATAGTTATGTTGCATGCATGCATGGCCAATGATTAGAATACACATGGGTTCTGAACGGATAGGACAACAGTTCAATAGGACAGGGACAGATTAGGATTAAGATTATCTCCCCATGAAATTGGTCCACATACATATAAGAATGAGTCTACATTGCCATTGACCTATGGTATCCCACGTGTTTTAGCTATGTCTCTTTTATCAAATCATGTATGGGGACTTTTCAACACTGAATCACAAGTGTTAGAACTAGCACCTAATTTTTGCACAGGTGCCTAGGTTATGTGTATTTTGCACTTAGTATACAATATATTGGTTTGTCTCTGAATTGTTTAAATTACATATTTGTGATGTTTTCTATTACATGATGTTATGAAATCTTATTGCAATTGTATTATAGGATGTCATAAACTTTAATCATAGTTGAATTCATTCTAAAGTGTGCAATACATGTTTTTTATGCAAAGTGACTATTGAGCCTTCACTTTAAATTAAATTTAATAAAATGAAAATTATTTTATTTGATGTCTAGATGCATGCTGATTTATAGATTCGATCAAAACTAAAAGTAGCGGCCGTGCCTGAATAGTGGCCGACCTTTGCGAAAAGCCCAAAATGTGAATGGTTCACCCTGGAGACCCCCCTCTCGTGTATACAGTTTTTCTCATTTGTCCCTAGGATGCCTAGTGAGTACTTTGCCCTTGTGTGAAAAACGGTTCAATAGGAGGAGGACCTGCAAAGTGCCCCCATGGAATGACCAAAGCAAATATCTCACCACCCAAAACTGCCACATTTATGGCTGGAACACTGGGAGTGGCTGGACCTTTTGATGCACACATGATGGACCCTGTGCTGGTGAAGTGACACCAAGCATTGGAGGAGATGCACTGGTGCCACAAAGTAATAATCTGAAGGCATACACATCACAATCTAAGTAATGAGGGGAGTGTGGGGTGCACACATGTGATCCCAGTGTGGAACCCAAAGTGTACTTACCAAGGAAAGTACAGACAGCAAAGCAACACTTGCAAACATGTCACATGCAGTGGCAAAACGACCATCCACAAGATGGGGCACAGCGCCATCTACAACATTGGAGAGTGTGGGTCAACACAACCTGGCTCATAGACAGGACCACCGCCAAGCAGGACAGGAAACAATGCAGACAATAAGCCAAGAGATGCATGGATGACAAAAGGCCCTGTAACTGTAGACTCCAACAAGCAGAATGTCAGTAAGTCTCAATGCATTCGAACACACATATCAAACAATTCAGGATGCCACAATATATCTGGCATTGAGTGCTCTGATAGTGTGGGCAGGGGTGTATAGTGAAAATGTCAACTGCAAAAATGTCGGCTGGAAAAATGTGCAAAAAAAAAAAAATCAAATGTTTTTTTTAATTAATTTTTTTAATTGGGGGGGTTCCCCCCAAAGCCCGATTTATTTTTACTAGCTAGACCCCCCAAAAACATACACATAATAAAAAAAACAAATTTGAATTTTTTTTTCGACATTTATTTTTCTCTACATTTTTGCATTCGACTTTTTGCAGTCGACATTATAACTGGACACCGTGGGCAGGTGGTGACATGGAAATGCTGTTGCACACTGTATACCTGCACTGCCTGGCATGAGAAATTAGGGGGAGAGTGTATTATGTGTAACAATGTTGACACACATTCAAGGTCCAATCACACAGTGGCAACAACTCCACTTTACCCACACAAGTAAGTATATCAGCACATAAACGCACTGTGAACAATGCCACTCCATAATTATGAGCCTCCTACAACACGCCACCCAACAGAAAAGCCATTGTCCAGCCCTGCACAAATATGAACATGATTGAACCATCATTACCTGACATACAACCAAAACCACGGTTGACCTGTCAGAAGCCATCATAACAGGTTGACCAGTAGACTAAAGTCGGACCCCAGAATGATCCACAAGGAATGTCAAATCTCCCCTCAATGGTCCTCATACTTAACATTCCTGCATAGACACTCAGCATGTACCTGAGGGAAGCTGCCAATTGTCACAATTGCACAATGGCGCCTTGTTGAGCAGCAATCACCATATACGACACACAGACATTCTCATGGTTCCTGGGGAACTGTACAAGTTATGACAAATGACACAGAGAGCATCACAAAGATAGTATGAGTGTATTGGTCAGCATTCATAGCACAGCATGTCGCTGTGTCTGATCAACAGTGGCCCACCAAATGGCTGGTGAATAGGGTTGGAATGCATTTAGAGCATCCAAGTCAGGCAAAAAGGTTCAGGTCGAGGAGAGAAGCCTATTAGCTCTAACTATCATTGGAGCAGAATGGGGTTTGCACAGCAGAAGGCACGTGTATTGTTTTGAGTTTGGTTTGATACATATTAGATACTTACATATAACAACAAAGAAAGAACAACACATCTACTACTGCTGTGGTTGCAGAGGTTATAGATAGGGCACTACTATATGCCCTGTGTTTAGTTGTATCTGAGTTATGGTCCGAAGTGAGATGTGCAGGAAGTGCCAAGACAGGTGGAAGATGGAGTCAGAAAGGTACCATTGTAGAAGCAAGATTAGTGTGTTTAGATCACAGAAGTATTGCCATATTGGAAGTCAAGGTCTGGTACACTATGAACAGAATAGATGTGGAGCTGGGGCTCTGTGTAGCAAAGCTGCAAAAACAAATCCCCATTTCTTGTTCCCTAGGAAAGAAGCCTTGGTCAGAGGAACACACAGTGCACAGATAAATGCTATTTGTTTCCCCTAGATTATCTCTAGAGATCAGTCACCCATACAGTCTAAAACTCGGTGGGCTGTTTGTTATGGCCTAAGGGCACACACCCTTTTATCTGTCTCCCTCTGGAAGCAATACCAGTGAATCCTAACCTAAGCCCCACAATATAATTTAGTTTGTTTGTTTATTTTATTTAGTTTAGTTTAGTTTAGTTTATTATTTGATAATGCACTCCAAAACCCAGGGGTAGCCGGGCACAGCAGTTACAAGAATACTTAGGCTTAAGGTTGCCTACATACAAAAGGATACATACAGAGTATGCATTATATGAGTTATTAACATATATACAAAACCAATATACAAATATACAAGAAATACAGGAATGTGAATCCCTCTCATAGGCCTGGTATCGGGGGAGTCAAAGGTGGTTATGCGCAATGATAGGGCCAGGTTCAGTGGGTTAGTTGTCGTTACTCCAGAGCCAACTTTTCACCTTACTCCTGTATACCTCCTATATTTATATAGCGCTCTAGAGCCGGGAGCAAAAGGGCACTTAGGATAGGTTACAAGGCACAATATATATAGCGTTTGCAGTAATACAATTGTAAAGTTATGTACAGTATATACAGACAGAGGTAGTTAAAACTTACAGATGAGGCATAGGTGAAGTATGTACAATATAAACAATTTGTCATAGACTAGGTCTAATTTAAGGTTGGTTTTTAATCAGTAGCCAACCAATGACAAGTTTCCTGAATAATTGGAAGGATTTGGTCAATTTAATGTTCAAAGGCAGGGTGTTCCAGCATTGAAAGGCGAAGACTGTAAAGCTTGAGCCACCAGCTCTTTTAGTGGTGAATCTGGGCACAGTGAGGCATAGCGTGTTGGAGGATCTAGTGATTTTAGTGACAGGTTTCAAGGTGAATTTGTTGGTAAGGTAGGGGGGGCTAGGTGGTTGAGGGCTTTGTAGGTGAGGCAGAGAGTTTTTAAGTCAATTTTCTGTTGAATGGACAGCCATTTGCATGATATTCTGGTGGCGGATATATTCTCACGCCTAGAAATGTTTAGTGCTGCTTGTAGCGCATTATTTTGGAGAACCTGAAGTTTATTGATTATGGATTGGTTAGCACATAGGTAGAGGCTGTTGCAATAGTCTAGCTTAGATTGTATGAGAGCCCTAGCCAGCATGAGGCAGCTTCTAGTGGATAGAAAAGGTCTGCAGGCTCTAATTAATTTCCCTGTGTAGGCGGTAGCCGAGGCAGTCGTGTTAGCTTGTTTGGTGAGGTTGGTATTGGCGTTGAGATAACATTTTTAGTGATGGAGATAGTGTTACCGTCGATGATGATGTTGGCGTAGTCAGGGCTCAGTTTTTGTAAGTTATTAGGTGATCCGACAAGCAGAAGTTCAGTCTAGTAAAACGATATGTGACTTTCAGGTGTTTAGGTCGCATTTGGTCCTTCCGTTTCATGCCATTGTACTCTTCACCCTGATGTTCTATCCTTCCTTCTGCTCTCCTCCTCTTCTTACTCCGACACTCCTTTGTATCTCCATCTCTCGCTCTTCCCTTCCGTCCTTCCAATATTGCCTCTCTACTCCTATTCCCCTTCACTCTCAGCCAGTACTCTCCACTCTCCCCAACACTGCTGCTATTCTTTCCTTTGCGACTCTGTGTGACACAGACTTTCAGCTTACCTTCAACAGGGCCGCAGAGTGGCCAACACAGCAAAGCTGCAATGACAGCACTCTGTTTCACAAGGTCTGTAACATTCAAGATAACTTCAAAAGGGCCACTCTGCAGTCTACGTATACTGCCAACAACCAGCATACAAAATGTGGCGGGGCATAAAGCCCATCATATGTCTTTGCTTTCTGTTGATCCCATCGCTGGGGAGAAGAAAGGAAGCAGTTGGCCTGGGGAGCCACCTGAGGGAGTGAGCGGCCTGGGGAACCTCCTAAGGTCCCTTGCACAAGGCCCCATTGTCTGTGCCCTCATTCCCTTCGATCCGCTGCAAGGGCTGGAAGCCCCAACTACACAGTAGCTGCAGGAGCCGCTACTCTTCACTCGCTCTGACACTGTGGGAGCGGGAGCTGCAGGAACAGCTATATTTCAGCTCCGCTCAACCTTCTAGAAGCCACCACCGCTGCATTTATTTGAATATACTTATGCTCACAAGAGCTCCTATCTGAAGCAACAACCCGGCCTGAGACCACCATTGTGCCCTGTGCCCAATCCCCCCAGAACACGTGGAGCGCTAACGCCGTTGGGCCATTTCAATTTCATTTCAGAAAATGGCCGTGCACCGAAGCGCTCCTTTGTTTATATAAGGTTGCCTAGCAACCAGTCCTCGCAACACCTATCATCTTACAGGGCATCCGGAAGTTGAAGGCCGGCCTCCTTGCCTAAGGCCCCTTGCACAAGGCCCCCCTGTCTGTGCCTGTCGGTGCCGGGAGGGCGGCAGTGTGTCTTTTTCTGCCCTACATTCTACAGGACTAGAGACACTTTTTCCTGCCTATCAGGCACATTGGCATGCTGCAAGCTTAGCAAGGGTGCCATATTGCATGGACACCCAACGTGCACAGTGATAACAATTTGTATAAAGGTTTGGTGAAAGGCATTTTTGAAGATGGTTCAGCGAAAGTGCATTTTGTAGATTATGCACACATTGAAAAGTGTCCACAGAAAAATTCCTTATGATTCCACCCACGTTTCTGAAACTTCCATTTCAAGGCATACAATGATGGTTGTCAGGTATGTTAATTCAATTTAAACATGAATCATGCTCTCATTATTTACTTGTACTCTGTATTACATTTCCTCATCCTGCCTTACAGTCTGGAGATTAGACATATGTTCATAAGGCTGCCAGTCCTCTCACCCCTTTAGTCTAAATTTGCAACGCGCACAGACAATTTCCACTAACGCTCTGAGAACCCAGCACCCACCTCCGACCCATAACTTCCCGGCTTCACTACACACCACTCCCTATTCCTCCTGGATCCTCATCCTGGCTGAGCAAGTACCTATGCATGGCACACACTCAGACTCACCGAAGCCTGTCCGCTGCACCTCTGCATATCCGCTTCAATAACGTCCGGCCCTAGTCAGGGAAAGACTGCTATTGAGATATATCAATTGTTGCACCCTGCCTCTGAGTCATATTGATTGGTGCACCCTGTCATTGAGAAATCTTTGAGTGTTGCACCCTGCCATTGAGAGAATACTGATTGTTGCACCCTGCCATTGAGAAATATTGACTGTTGCATCCTGCCATTGAGACAATATTGATTATTGCATCCTGCCATTGAGAAATATTGATTGTTGCACCCTGCCATTTAGACAATACTGATTGTTGCACCCTGCCATTGAGAAATATTGTCTGTTGCACCCTGCCAATGAGACAATACTGATTGTTGCACCCTGCCATTGAGAAATATTGACTGTTGCACGCTGCCATTGAGACAATACTGATTGTTGCACCCTGCCATTGAGAAATATTGATTGCTGCACCCTGCAATTGTGAAATATTGATTGCTGCACCCTGCCATTGCTAGAATCTATTCACTGGAGCACCCTGACTTCCTGATAATACACCCGATTCTAGCCCTCTACTGAGGTTCATCTATAATTGTTCCTCTTTGAATGTGCTCTGGGCAGCATATACTCCCCAAAGACAGGCCCCTCGCACCCCTTTCACCGCAACTCCCGCCTCCATACATGTACCCCCACTCTCCCACACATGACATGACCCATAAGCACCTCCCGCAGCAACCTTAGGCTATGCTACAGGGACATGGGACACAAAGCACAAACCCTACACACAGTCAAACCTTGCCTCCAGAGCTCACCCAAGCCACAGGCGCCCACACCGCCTGCCACTGCTGAGACCTCTACCAAGAACAAACTGTCCCCCCACAAACCAAACAGAAGGAAACTTCTAGCACCACCACCGGCCATACTGCCACTGTATCACACCTAAAGTGCGCACTAATCAATGCCCATTATATTCCAGCTAATGCATCAGACCTATACAATCTAATCACTACCCACAACCTAAAATAGACCTATGTGCTGTGACCGGGTCCTGGCCTCAGGAAGCCTCTGGCCCAGCTCTGGCAATAGCTCTCCCGTTGGGCTATACCATATTCTGCCAGAACCGATCCCTCACGAAAAGGAGGCGGAGTGGCACTTGTAGCCAAAGACTCTATCGCTATCCAAAAAATAGACCATACTAACTCCTGCAACGTTCTCTTATCCATAAAAATCGTCACCACGCACAACTGCATCATCACTTTTTACATTGTTTATCACCTGCCAGGCCCTCTAGCAGACTTCCAAGCCTCTATCATGCACCTTGTCTCAGATAACGTCAAAACCTCCTCTAAGATCATCCTGACAGGCGATCTTAACCTAGGGCTTCACGACCCCAAATACATTCCAGCCAAAAACCTCACTAAAGTACTAGAAACTCAAGGCTTCTTACATTCCATCACCAACCCCACTCACAACAGGGGTCGCACCATCGACTGGTTAGCCCATCACAACTTTGCCCCGGAGATCACGGCAAACCTTCCTCTTCCATGGACAGACCACCAACTGATCATCTTCACACTCTCCACCCGGAAGGTCCAAAAAGCCACCACCACAGCTCTCCCCTCGGCATCCACTAAAAGTGCATGCCTCCTCACTAGGGAAAGGTTAGCACCCTACCTCAAGGTCCCAGCCTTTGAGGCCCTGTTCTCCAAAGATCTTGAGATCCTGACTCTTTCCCTCAACTCCATTCTAGCTGATGCTATTAATGCCATTGCACCCTTAAAAGCCTGCAAAGCCAAACATAGGAAACACACCAACAACTGGTTTACGCCTTAACTCTCAGTGCTTCACACCAAAAAGTAGGCAGACCCACCCAAATGGCAAGGCAGCCAACTTGCACCTGACAAACTGGAGTTTAAAAAACTGTCTAATGAATATAAAAAGGCTATTGTCCTTGCCAAGGCTAACTCATTCAGCAATAGAATAGTCAATGCCATTCCAACTGTAAAGAAATTGTCTCTATCATAAGGGAGTTGGAAACCCCTGCACCCCTCCCTCATGTCACACTAAAGAATGAAGCATGGTGCGCTGAAATTCAAGCAGCCATGCTCCTCAAACTTGACACCCTGCAGAACAAAATCAGAGCTAATCAACTCAACCCACTCCTCGCCAACACAACTTAATCACCCATGTCCAACCAGCTTATTATCAACACTACTCCCTTCTCATTCAGAGACGTAAATGAGACAGAAGTCACTGCCATCATGAAGAACATCAAACCATCCAATGCAAAGGGGACATCTGCCCTGCACCCCTCTTGAAGGATTGCGTGGACTTGCTCACCCCGTTCATCACAGCATTCATCAATGCCTCCTTTGCATCAGGATCAGTTCCTCCTAGCTAAAAGAAGCTTAGGTTTGTTCCCTTCTAAAGAAATACTCACATGACCCATCCAACCCCAATATCTACAGACCCATAACCACTGTTCCGTTCCTGCACATAATTCTGAACAAAGCAGCATACCTGCAAGTCCAGGAATTCCTAGAAGCAAAAAACCTACTAGGCACCCGACAATCCGGCTTCCGTCCTGGTCATGGCACTGAGACGGTCCTTTTGGACCTTAAAAATCAAATTGACGATATCAGAAACTCTGTCAAACCTGCCCTTCTCGTTTTATTAGACTTATTGGCAGCATTTAACCTCGTAGATCACAATATACTATGAAAACATCTCTCCTACTCAGCCTTCTTCTCACCGACACAATCACCTGGATTGCCTCCTTCCTTGATGGAAAATTCATGCGTGTCTTTTCAGACCAAGCATCTGCAAATCCAGACACCATCCTTTTCGGAGTACCACAAGGATCATGCCCATCACCAACACTGTATAACATTTTTACTATCTCCCTGTTCAATTTACTTGACTCGCTCAGCATCATGTACACTAATTATGTCGAGGATACTCAAGGCTGTATTCCTCTCTCCGGCAACTATGACAAGGACTCCATCACCGTTAACTCCATCTACGCCACCATACACACATAGATGGCTGAAAACTGGCTTTGCCTGAACGGGGACAAAACGAAACTACTACTGCTAGCCCCCATTGACTCACGCATCATCCTGGATGTCAAATACCAGGCCTTCACTATCGACAACATCACCATCCCATTCTCCCAATCAGTCAAAACGTTTGGAGTCTACTACCTTTAAATAGATCTATTGGCATTAAAGAAATACTGTCATGCCATACAGATGTTTATTGAGGCCCCTTACATTCTTAATCAAGAAGGAGAAGCTAATAGAAAGTATACAAACATGCAGCTAAAGTAAAGATACAACTCTACCTGAAAGATATATAGTGTGATTCATGAAAGGATTGTATGAAACAGCTAAAATTGAAATGACTGAAAATATTCTTATCCTCCATTCTGGGTTTTCACTTTTGCCTACAGACAAAACAAACATCGTCTGGAGGATTGTTCCTGTGAAAATTGCTCCAACAACAAACAAGCCCTTTTAGACCCTGTTATTGTTGTCATGGCAAAATAACTGACATCTCCCCAAGACACTGACTTCCCCAGGGTTTAAGGCTGGAAAGTGGAACATCAGGGGATCCTGCAAGAACACACGTTAAGACTTGAAACCTATTGGAAAGACACTTAACCTTTCTTGGTTCTGATTGTACATCACTTTCTTCTTACCACTTCCCCATGCCCGACTTCCTGCAAATCAAGGACTTTTGCTAGAACATTGCAAAGGAGATTACATTTGTAACAGAGGCACTGGTTGGCCTTTATCAGATGGCTTGAAAAGAAACCAGGCCCCTGTTAGGATTTGGCTTTATATTGGGTATACACAACATTTGATTATCCATGTTTTAGAATCATCTTTAAGGAAGAAGTGTTTAGGCACACTTCTTTGGCCTACAGTTACTCAAAGTCTCTTGAATAGTGTGAAGACAAGGGTTTCAGAGGGGGTTTGGGGTGTGTTTCATATCATCTCTAAACCGTGTCTGAGGCACCCAAATACTGACTGCTGACAGGAGAGCTTGCCTGATATGGAGACTGCTGTTGCACAGGGAACCTTTTCAGTACTATGGCTGGCCCCTCAAGATGATCTGAAGTATTTCCCTTCACTGGGAAAAGAAGAGCCAGTAGCATCCTTTTACTTCAAGGGGCTTGGTGAAAGGATCCACCGTGCTGCAAGCACAAAGATGCTGCCACCGGCAATGCTTGTTGTAGAACCCAGCAAAGCCACATTGAGCTGACCAATAGAACATCAAAAAAAACAACAAGCTGCTGGCACAAACGGACTTTCTCATCGCTTATGCCCTTACAATACTCTTCACTGTGTCAATCTGGCTTAGGAAACCAGTCGAGCTGTGAAGTGAATGTCTCTCATTTCTGATCCCTAACTTTGAGAGCGACTCACTGCATCAAACCATGAAGACCAAATTGTGGTGACATTCTTGAGTCTAACCATGCTGCATGATTACGTTTTTAATCAAGGAAAGTCCAAATACCCACTTGTTTCATTCTGTCTATCGACCAAGCCATACACTAGAAGTCCACAAATTGTACATTTGACATATGAACACATACAGAGACAACAGTCAAACTAGGGAACACAAGGAAGGAAATACATAATCGTGGGCAAATATGATAATACAATTACCAGTTCTTCAGTCTGGGAGGTGTGATCAATGAATATATCATAAAGGAAAGAAACGACATACTATCTAGAATGTAATGTGATGGAAACAATGCACACACTGGCCTTAACCCCCATGCCCCCTTTTAGCTCAATAAGTCCTTATCCATACCATCAGAAAAATCATTGGCTATTCTCACTCGTTTACTATGTTGCTCTATCTTCTTAAAATGAAAATGAGGCTGCAACATATGAGGAAGGTGCTGATTCAGTGCCAGGCGGGGGGGGCACACCAAGGAAATACTTCACAGACATTGAGAAGAACACGCAACAACAGGTGGATGCATTATTGAACAAAGCAGAAAGGATGATAGAAGAGGAGATGCATAGGAAATATAGAGGGGCAAGGGGGAATGGTTGTAGGGAAGGATGACATTCTGATTGGACGATGAGGAACAGGAAGAGGGAGAGCAAGAGACAGAAGGAGGGGGAAAGACCAGTGCTGTCTCAGATGAGGAAGAAGTAGGGGAAAACTGTAATAATGGAGAAGGGGATGAGTGAACCCCCAACAAAGACAGGAGAACGGGGAGAAAGGAAAGAAGATGACAGGACAGGTGTGAAACTGGGAGGAATTGGTCAACTTCCAATATTTGGAAGGTAAATTTAGGGCTAGCTCAGACCACAAAAAAGGGAGGGGGGACAGGACCCAGGGCAAAAGAGATGCTGCTGTTACAATATGGGAAATGGGACGCACATTACGTACCATGGCAGACAATGGACCAGGGCAATTTAATATGTAGCCTACACTCCCTTGTGGCAGGGGGCAGCAAATGGATACCAGTGCTCGAGAAAAAGACAGCTGGGGTGATGTTGGCAATAGGGGATATTAAAAGTTTATTCACAGCCATAATAGGAGAGCAAGGGGACAAGATATGTGAGCAGGCAAGGTTCAAGGGGGGGGAAATTAAGCACTAACGCACATGATGGGACGCCATTCAACAACTGTCAAGCACACATGTGGGAGGTTCTGAGAAGCATGCACCCAGATAGTTACGATTTAGGAACAGTAATGGCACACAAGATGAAACCGGATGAGGACCCTGCAGGATATATACAACAGGTGCAGGATCTCTGGACGCAGGAAACACGAAGGTGCTGGGAAGAGTGCATACCCCTGTTTTACCACAAACTGGTCAAGGGATTGCCGGCAGATGCCCATGCCTCATTAGACATGATTGTGGGAATAGAAGTGTAGGGATGGTCAGAGATACAGGCAGGAATAGCACATTGCTGTTAAAGGAAACAGGACAGCTAGAGGCAGGCGTCAGAAAACGTGGCAAAGGCAGAAAATAAATGAGTACACAAGAAACTGGCATGGTATACAATGGAAGGGACAATGCTTGTATCTGCCACTGCCACTGTGGCACCCGTCCAACAGGGAGGGTTTGCCATGGGGAACACACAGCAGCAGGGGGGTTATGTGCAGCCACAGTATATGCCACAGTGCAGAGCACCACGTCAGGAGAATTACACGCAGGGGTGGTACCTTCCAAGGGGGAGAGTATATGTATGCAACGAGGAAGAGATAGAGGATACAGGGGTGCAGGATATAGAGTTTTCGGGCTGTGCTTTATGTGTGGAAACATGGGTCATTTTGCAAACACATGTCCTTTTGAACAACAAGCTCGGGCACAATTAATTAATCCTGTAATTGTTCTGTTTTAACTTGCTTCGCGCTCCGTGCGCGTTGTGTGCCTTTCTCCTGCTGCCCCCTCCCACTTCCTGGTCCTCCTCTCCCTCCCGCCTCCCTGCCCACCCCCCCCCCTCTGATTGGCTACCTTGCTGTTCCTTTCTGGCCTACTCGACGGCCGTTCCCCCCGCCCGCTTCTTTGCTCAGCGGTGCGTGGGAGAGCGGTCGCCGGTAGCCCAGAGGGAACTGCAGGCTTGGAAGCCCTGCCTGGGCCCCGTGAGTAATTAATCCTGTAATTGTTCTGTTTTAACTTGCTTCGCGCTCCGTGCGCGTTGTGTGCCTTTCTCCTGCGCCCCCTCCCACTTCCTGGTCCTCCTCTCCCTCCCGCCTCCCTGCCCGCCCACCCCCCCTCCCCTTTCCTCTCCCTCTGCCTATAACCTCCCCCTTCCTGGGCAGCCCCCTGCGGCTAAGGGCCCCAGGCCAAGGGCGACTCCTCAGCTGCAGCTCCCTGTGTGTCTGCAGGTGTCCGCAGGGGACGCAAGGCGCCAGCTTCACCTGCTTCTCTGCTCCCCCGGCCCACCCCTCCTTCACCTGGTTCACCTCATCCGCATGGTGCCTTCGCCTCACTGTATTCCACAATTGTGGTAAACTAGGTTGTTTCTCTCCCCTCGCAGGACTCTCAAACTTAGGTGGCCCTGTACCTAATACGCATTTACTGTTTCTCTGAAATGTGGTAAACTAGGTTGTTTCTCTCCCCTCGCAGGACTCTCAAACTTAGGTGGCCTTGTACCTAATACGCATTTACTGTTTCTCTGAAATGTGGTAAACTAGGTTGTTTCTCTTCCCTCGCAGGACTCTCAAACTTAGGTGGCTCTGTACCAAATACGCATTTACTGTTTCTCTGAAATGTGGTAAACTAGGTTGTTTCTCTCCCCTCGCAGGACTCTCAAACTTAGGTGGCCTTGTACCTAATACGCATTTACTGTTTCTCTGAAATGTGGTAAACTAGGTTGTTTCTCTCCCCTCGCAGGACTCTCAAAATTAGGTGGCCCTGTACCTAATACGCATTTACTGTTTCTCTGAAATGTGGTAAACTAGGTTGTTTCTCTCCCCTCGCAGGACTCTCAAACTTAGGTGGCCTTGTACCTAATACGCATTTACTGTTTCTCTGAAATGTGGTAAACTAGGTTGTTTCTCTCCCCTCGCAGGACTCTCAAACTTAGGGGGCCCTGTACCTAATACGCATTTACTGTTTCTCTGAAATGTGGTTAACTTGCCTGCTGCTCACTTCCTGTCTGCATGCTCTCGTTTCGTCTGTCTTTCCCCCCACCCCCCCCACTCCCTCCTACTCCATGGTGCTCTCTATCTCGCCTATCTTCTCTAACTGCTTCTCCATTGACTATCCTGCTCTCCTCACTAAGTCTGGTAGGAAAAAGTTTAAAAAGGACATCCTGGTCTCCAACCCAGGCCTCCCTATCGCTGACACCTACACTAGTGCCAGCTCCAAGGAAACTCTCACTGACATTCTCTTTTTCGTGCCTTCGCCTGACCTATGGACCATTCATATGGTCTCTGTGCTCTCTCCTTTCTCCTCCTCTCCCATTAATGGTGGCACCCTTTGGGATGTCCTCTAGGCCCCTTTCCGCTCCTCTAAGGCCATCATTAATGTCTACGCTAATGGGACTGTCTTGGTTCAAGGCCCTCAGGCCAACCTTCACCTCTTTGATAGACGCTTCCCACCCCTCATCAACTTCCTCTCCTCTCCTGCTCTCCCCCCTCCTCTGTCCTCGGCTACCTTGCCTCTACCCTCCCTCCCTGCCCCCTCTCATGCTCCTTATTCACCTCCTTCTCCAACACCTCCGCAGGGCGTACCTCTGATCTGTACCCCTCCCCGGAAGTTCTTCAAGGATGGCAACCTTCTCCACATTGCCACTCTTAATTCTCGCTCTGCCATCAAGCATTCCTGATATCTGTCGCCGTCTTGAGGAATTGGTCCTCGGTCTCACTGAGACATGGTTCACTGCCAGCTCTGCCACCAGCTTTGACACACTCCTACCTGACGGTTACAAGATCCTCTCTGTGCCCAGGCCCAACCGTGCAGGGGGTGGTGTTGCCCTTATCTTCCCTGAGTGGATTCCTGCCACTGTCACTCCTACGCAGACCTACTCCTCTTTTGAATGTCTCGTCTGCCGACTCTCTCTCTCTCCTAGCCATTCCCTTACCGTGGCTACTATCTATCGGCCACCTGGTCAAATTTTCTCCTTCCTCTCTGAGTGGGCTGACCTCTCCTCCTCACTACTGTCCTCAACCACTCAACTCCTCTTTCTTGGTGACTTCAACATCCACCTCGATGCCTCCTGTCCCCCCACTGGTCTCTTTTGTGACCTCTGCGACTCTCTCGCACTCTCTATTCTCCCGTCTGGGCCTACTCACTCTGCAGGGCACACTCTTGATGCTCTGATCTCCTCTGACCTTCCCCTCTCCGTCCCTCTCTCCACTCCTCTCTCCTGGGGTGATCACTTTCTCCTATCCTCCCACATCACCCTCCCTACCCCACAGGCAAAGCCACCCTCTTCACTACCACCCACCTTCTCGGTCATCCGACCCATGAAGCGCGTGTCAGTTGAGGCTTTTGCTGCTACCTTCTCACCCCCGCCTCCCCCTTCGGCTGACTCCCACCCTGACACAGCCCTCTCCATGCTCCACTCTGCTATATCTAATACTCTTGATATCCTTGCCCCCGTCATGAGAATCCACCTGAAGCCCAAAGCCAAATGTAACTCCTGGTATGACTCGGATCTCGTCACCCTAAAACGCAAGTGCAGGGTGGCAGAGAGGAAATGGCGTGCTTCATGTTCATCCTCTGACAAACTAGCCTGCCGCCTGCTCCAAAGGCAATACCGGCTCTCTGTTCTCACCAAGAAGAGAGCCCTTATCCAAGCCCGCATCTCTGAGGCATCAAACAACTCGGCCGAACTCTTTAAAATCTGCAAGGAGCTGGCCAACCCTGCTGCAGTCTC
The DNA here is from genome assembly GCF_040938575.1 of Ambystoma mexicanum. Taxonomy (NCBI): domain Eukaryota; kingdom Metazoa; phylum Chordata; class Amphibia; order Caudata; family Ambystomatidae; genus Ambystoma; species Ambystoma mexicanum. The sequence goes on along the minus strand of NC_090930.1, from coordinate 381,748,129 downwards.
TACCTCTCCTGTCCCCTCCCAGGCCCTCTGCGCTGCACTGGCCTCTCACTTCATCTCAAAAACTCAGGACATCCTGTCCTCGCTCTCCTCCTTTCACCTCCCTCCCTCTCTTCCCGGCTCTTCCTCTGACCCTTCTGCAGCCACCCCTCCTCCCTCCTTCTCTGCCTTTCCACTTTTTTCTGCTGATGAGGTTTCCAGACAAGTCCGATCTATGAAAGTCTCGTCTAAACAGGTTCACCCCTGTTCTTCCAAAACCATCAAGGACAACATCGACTCCCTGGCTCCTGCCCTGGCTGAATTTTGCAACCACTCCTTCGCCTCTGGAGTCTTCCCTTCCCCCCTCAAGCACTCCCTTGTGCACCCCCTCCTCAAGAAACCCTCTTCCGACCCTTCCTGCCCGGCTAACTATCGCCCAATCTCCATTACTCCCTTCCTGGGCAAGCTCCTGGAGAAACTGGCCATCTCCCAGCTTAACCTCCACGCTGAATCTGTTGGTAGTCTTCATGACCATCAATCTGGCTTCAGAGCTGCCAGAAGCACGGAAACTGCTCTCCTGAACATCCGTGAGGACCTGCTCTCGAACCTCGATTCCAACACTCCGTGTGTTCTCATTCTACTCGATCTCTCCTCTGCCTTTGACACTGTCAACCATGCCATCCTGCTCAACCGTCTCAGTGATAACCTGGGTATCACTGGTCAGGCTCTGGCTTGGCTGACCTCTTTCCTTTCCAATCGACCCTCCCAGGTCCAACTGGGGTCCTTCCTCTCTGACATCTTTTTCTCCTCCTGTGGTGTTCCCCAGGGATCTAACCTCTCTCCCTGGCTTTTCAACCAGTATCTGGCACTCCTTGCCCTCCGCATCGCCGCTCTCTGCCCCAACTTCCAGTGCTATGCGGACGATACCCAGCTCATTTTCAGGCTACCCTCGGCCTCCTCCTCTCCTTCCCTCATCTCTGACTGTCTGTCTGCTATCCAGGAATGGTGTGCCGCCAATGACCTTTGCCTTAATGCCAGTAAGACTGAGATTCTACTTATCGGCACACCCACTCCCTCCTTCCCTGCAGCTCTCTGGCCGGCCTCCCTTGGCCCCCTTCCTGCCCCTACCTGCAAGGCAAAAAACCTCGGGGTCATCTTCGACTCCACACTCTCCTTCTCTCCTCATATATCAGATGTCTCTAAGAAGTCACACTACCAGCTGCACCTCCTCAGAGGTATTCTTCCCTTTCTCTCCTTCCCCCAGAAGCTCACTGTCTCCCGAGCCCTGGTTCTCTCAAAGCTGGATTACTGTAACAGCCTCTATCTTAATCTGCCTGCCTCCACTCTCGGCCCTCTGCAACTCATCCAGAACAGAACTGCGAGACTTGTCCTTGGCCTCAAGCCCAGGGACCGTATCTCTCCAGGACTGAAATCTCTACACTGGCTCCCAGTGGCTGCGAGGATTAAGTTCAAAACCCTCTGCATTGTCCACAAGGCCTTCTGGGGCCTGGGGCCTAAATACCTTCAACTCTCTCTTCCTAAATATCTTCCTTCCCTAGCCCTTTGCTCATCCGTCTCCAACTCCCTCAGGGTCAGCCGCTTCTCGAAGCAACGAGCTGGGGGTAGATCTCTCTCTGCAGCAGGGGCCTCCCTCTGGAACAGCCTTCCTGCCTCCCTGAAACTTGAGGAGAACCACCTCCGGTTCCGGAAGCACCTCAAAACCTTCCTCTTTGCTTCTGCTTTCTCTCTCCCTCTCCCCTGCTGAACAGCTTTAATTCTTCACTGAATCTGCTCTGAATCTGCAACTGGGCCACTCTCAGTGACCTCGGTCCAGGACCCAGCCACTCTCCACTTGCACTGCCTCCCTGGCACCCCCCTGCACTGCGGGACTGTCACTGTATCCTTACAGCCCCCCTTCCCAGCACTTGTTCTGCATCTATCTTGCACTTGCCACCAGCTGGCCTTATTTATTATTTTTTTACGCTACTTACCTTGTACTGCACTTCCCCCCTCCCCTTCCTCTTGCACTTTTCCCTTCCCCCCACCCCTGCACTTGCGCGATCTGAATGACACCTGGCCTAGTAGGATCGTTGTCTGTCTTCCCCTTGTCCCCCCCCTGCCTCGTTGCGCCTTGAAACACTTGTGTATAGGCGCGTTACAAATGCCATATCATATCATATCATATCACAAGTGATTCAAATAGCACAGCAGTAAGGGTTTGTCACCACACTGCCACAGTGGCAGCAGATGCAACCCCACCCAGTCCAGCTGCAGCAGGGACAGGCGCCCCTGCCACAGGGCAGCAGCAGGCCCAAGAGGGACCAACGGATGGATGAATGGCACCTTCAAATGTGACACAAATGCCAGAACCTGCCGTGGGAAGTACAGTGGTGCTAGGAAAGAGCATGGTACCCCACTACACCGGATCAGTGATGTCAGAGGAAATCCTTTTCCTTTTCCACAGAGTAACCCACAATAATAGGAAGGCCCGCAGAAATCTAAAGTGTGTCCAGTGCTGGCAGTAACTTATGGCCATGAATAGGAACCTGAGGTAGCAGTGAAAATAGGACAAAGGGAGTTATCATTCCTTATAGATACATGAGCAACCAAATCGTGAATAAGGAAAGGGGGATTCCTGCTATCAAACAAAGTGATGGATATCCAGGGCTTCTTTGGGGCAGAAGTGATGGTTCCAGTAACAAACCATTTACCACTAAAAATAGGGACACAGCACATCATAGTGCCACTACTATATTCCAAAAATACCCCAATAAATATCCTGGGGAGAGACTTGCTCAGCAAACTGAACGCCACAATATAATTCACAGAAAAGGGGATGCATGTTCATCACCAGGCATTTACTACACACGAGTGGCAACACTCCTTTTAGCAGCACATGCTCAGAGCACACTAGGAGGCCAACCCATGTAGCCTTGCATGCTCTTGTATGGGGTTGAGATACTACTGGGATGGGTCGCAGGTATACAAGGGAAGGTGTTCTGACTGGTATCAGAATTCTTGTTCAGACCACAGTGTCAGATGGAAGACACATAGACAAGGTGATAATATGCAGGATGGACAATGACAGCATGGAGTGGCATACCGTGCTATGCATCAACCCAACACTGACAGTAACAGGAGTAACAGATGAAGAACTGTTCTCTGATGGGAAAGAGGGGAGAGAGATACCATGATGGGCCTCATTATGAGGTTGGCGGTACAATCCATGGGTAGCTGGTGGGCTGCCGCCAACCCCGTAAAACACTTTCTGCAGCCTGACATCCCAGTAGTGACGAGGATATCATAGGTGGTGGCGGAATGGTTATTTCCCATTCCCATGGGAATGGGAAACCTGAAGCGTTAGTAACAGATCTGATGCTTCAGTGAAAAGTATGTCGGTAGGGGCCTGAGCTCCCGACAAGTCAGGCCTCTCTGGGTGTTCTGTGCCTCTACCGGCATACTTGTAGTTTGGCAGTCCAGAAAATATGCTGGTACAATGCTACTGGCACCTTTATTTCTGCACCACCAAAGTTTTAATGAAGGCCATGGTGTTCCAGCTACAAATAACTTGCCCAGTAAAAGTAGTAGGGAAGCTAGTGCTGATACTGACACAAATGGTAAGGAGGGGAAGCAAACACACCGATGAAGATCTCAAAAGCGTTCAAGAGAAATTATACACAAAAATGCTGAACTTCTTGTGCATATACAGCAACCCCACAATGATCTAATATAATCTAACAGTGATGATGATAATGATGATATTGGGGATGGGGCCCACATGGGATGTGAGATAAGGGGTGATTAAGATGCAGCGCATAGTGGGTGCATTCCTCTGACAGTACATGTACACTACCGATGGACATTAAAGTGTGTGTTGATATTTCACATATGTATAGTATGGTGATAGCAGAACTGACATGATTGTAAATGTATGTTACACATCAACATTGCCATTGTAATAAATATGTCGGACCACAAAGTTCACAACTTTGAGGTGGACTGAAGACATGCCTGTTGAAGACTTTATCAAGGTTGTATTTACTGCTTAGCCCCCTCCCACTCTAACATCCCTCTTTCACTTGCAACAAGAATCCCCCACAACTCCCTCCTTCTTCTACCCGCAACAACTCTCCCTTTTATTCTCCAAAAACTATCCTCTCTCTTCCACCCAAACAACCCTGTCCACATCCGCAAATGCACCTCCCGCTTCCTCTCCAACAATCGCACCTTCCACCCTAACAAAAAACTCTTCCTGTTCTACCTCAACTCCCACAAGCCCAACATTATTCATGTCTTATGACAGAGTGCTACATTCATGCCTAGGCCTCTTTCCATTGTTTGGTGGGCTGGTAGGTAGATGCTGGGACAGTCTACGGGAGCGCTGTGTTGGGCTTGTGATGGGGCACACATCTTTTATTGAGACGGAAGTAAATGGAGTCTGAAAGTCAGGCACTAATGCCTATCCACCCTCTCCATGATTCCATACAGAAGGCTAAATTCCTGTGTGGATGCCTTTGTGCTCTCTCAAATTCTTTGACTCTGAATTGTGATGGCATTCACAAGACTCTGTACCCTACATGCCAAATGGGCGATTTGATGTCCTTTGTTTTTTGACATCTGCTACTATTGGTCTTTCGATCTCCCTGAACAATGCTAGCTGTTCTCTGGTGAAGTCGATCTGTCACTGGAGTCAGAACTCCATCTTACATAGTTTGGAAGAGGAGGGCCTGCTGTTCAGCTACAATGACTTAATCAGGCCCGCTGATGTTGTACCTGCAGAGTGCCCACTGGCAGGATGGTCACAGTTTGGAATATCCAGCTGCTGGTCAGGCAACCACATTCCTTTGTCTTCCTCTTGCTGTTGCCTCCTCCATTTGCAGTTTGGCTGAGCTCTGTTGTGGGCAAATACACTGCTCTCTCTGTATCCACAACGTGAATTTTAATGGTGTATGTGGTGGGGATTAGCTGCAGTACTGCCTTGCTGGCATACTATGGCTGGGTTGTAGTAGTTATAGGTATGGGTTATGTGGTCTTCAGGGGTTGCTCTGTTACTGAAATGGGTGTCTCAGATGTCATCACCTGTAGGCGCAATGGGGGAGAAGATGTCTGCTGGTATCTGTGGTGATCTGGATTTTTTTTGCATTGGGCATGTGTTACTTTGCCTTGGGTTATTGGTGTCTAGCCCTTCTGTTTCTGGATTGTTGCTGTGTGGGTTTGAGATTCCTTTGACATGGCCTTCTTCCACGCTGGCCCTTTTCTGACTATAGAGGGTAAACCTGTGGCATATGTAGCTGTGGTTACCTTGGTTTGTGTCTTTGATGTTATGGGTGCAAATTGGTGATATCCAGTTACTTGTGCTTTTAGATTTTGGTATAAGGTCACATGGCATGATTCCAAATACAGGCATGCTTGAGTACATTCAAAAAGCCCTGATGCATAACATAGGCACCTTGCACACTAAAATAAACCTCAAGCAATCCTCCCTTCGAACAAGCAAACAACCTCCACCCACCTCCCTCCCCTCCACAGACACAGGGCTAGACAAGCCGATGTTTCACTTTGTCAGTGTCACAGAGATGGAAGTCAAATCCATCCTAAAAGTCCAAAAACCCTCAAGATGTGAAGACAACATTTGCCCTGCACCCATCAACAAAGACTGCTCGGAGACCCTTGGCCCTTGCCCCTTTCATCATCATCTTCATTAACTCCTCCTTCTCCATGGGTGTTGCCCCCACTAGGTTTAAGCACGCTTCGGTACTTCCCTTTATCAAGTAAACCTACTCTAGATCCAACGATAACCAACAACTAAAGACCCATCACAATGTTCCCATGTCTCCTGAAAATCCGAGAAAGAGCTGTCTACATTCAAATACAACACTTTTTGGAAGCCAACCATATTCTGGGAATGTGTCATTCTGGATTCCGCCCAGGCCATGGAACTGAATCCACCTTTCTTGACTTGAAAAATCAGTTGGATGACATCAGAGATGAAGCGAAACCTGCCCTCTTGCTGTTGTATCTCTGAGCAGTCTTTGATCTGATTGACTACAAGATACTATGCCACCACGTCCCCAGAGCAGCCCACTTCTCACCTAAAGCCATTGTGTGTATTGCATTGTTCCTAAAAGACAGAACAATCAGAGTGTTTGCAGAAGATGTCTGTGTCCCCCCACCCCAGTAGCTCCGATTTCCTGTGGAGTACCCCATAGGTAGTGTGTATCATCCATATTATACAACATTTTCATCAAACTCCTTTTTGACCTTCTTGACTCCATTGACATATCCTACACTAATTATGCTGATGACACTCAGATCCTTCTCCCCCTTTCTGGAAATAACCAAGATGACTCCTCCAAGCTAAACTCTATCTGTCTATCCAGGTATGGATGGCTTCGCATTGTCTCTATCTAAACGATGATAAGACTGAGATCCTCCTTATAGGCTCTCTGGCAGTTTGAAGAGTCTCAATGTACAATATGCAACATTCAACATCGACAGTAACACAATCCCTGCCTCTCCTTTAGAAAAGACCTTGGGAGTTTACCTAGATGCCACACTGTCCCTAAGCCTTCAAGTGAACGCCATTGCCTCTTCTGCCACCTATGCCACAAAATTAATAAATTTGTCCAGGCAATTCCTTTCCCAGGATAGCTCTCTGACAATTGCCTGTGCGATTATAGGTTCCAGACTGGACTACTGCATTGCACATTTTGCTGGCACAAGCATCCAAAAAATGCAGGTTAACCAAAATAACACACTACGAGCAGTGATCAACATTCCTAAAAGAGAACACATCTGATTAGTGAGAAAAAAGGTCGATTGGCTCTTAGTGCAAGAACAAATGCTATTAAAAACCCTGTCAATAACACATAGATACCTCACCAAAACTGCTCCCCCATACCTTTCAGGAAAAATCCCAAAATGTATATCCTCCATACCAACCAGACTGGCATACACACAGACTTATCCAGCAGATTTTCTAAAGCTCAATTTCCCCGACAATTGGAGTCAGACACTAGAACGCTCTGCCACCTGTATTACGAGCCGAACAATCCTACTGGCCTTCAGGAAAGCATTACAATCCAGGCTCTTTGCATAACAACTGATCAGCACTGCTACACTCAGCTGAGCTTGCTTTCTTGTTTCTTAACACATGTAACAGGTTCTAACAGTGCCTTGATGGCCCTCGGCTCAGCCCACTTTATAAATGTAAAAATAAATAAATAAATAAATAAATAAACAAATACAGTGTTAAAGTGTGTTTGACGTACTAGCCTTTCCTGAACATATATGGGATGTCCAGTGGAGGATAAAGGTGGTCACACATGCTGGGAGGTTCATTTGGGTGCATGTAATGTGAATAGAAATAGGTACACGTATAACATGGGACTTGGTGGAAGTGTGCTAGGAGACATATGGACATTGCATGTTTACTCCTTTTTACAGGGTTGGAGCCTTTCTGGGCAGGGTTACTCAGTATGGCAAATATATGCTTAATGTGCTAGGCCTCTGCGCATACTGTTGTAGACGGTGGAACCTGTTTCATGTGGCAGGATGCCCTCCCCTTTTGTGAGATTGTGCCTCCCTTTATCTGTGCCTCAGGGTTTGGTTATAGACGTATTACATTCTGTTTGCAGGGCAAGGGTTCTCACTGTGGCTTCTTGTGTTCTTGTACCAACCTTCCGCGCGAAATAGCTCAGCTGCAACATGACAACAATGAGCAACACAGGTTCGATCCCCGGGTCCGTGCTTAGAAACCTCTGGGTATTAAGCATGCTATAAATGTGCAACTAAGTCATATTCCTGTAACAGCGCCTCGATGCACCCGGGCCATGTGAGAGCTTTAAAAAAAAAAAAAAGCAAAACCTCTGCATGCCCTTTTTCTGTGATCCTGGTTATATCGACTATGGTTTCTTCCATTTCCTCCCATGAATGCATATGTATGGGTCGGGTTCTGTGCTCAATCCAGCCACTTGGCATTACTACCTTTGTTCTAAGCATCACCGATCATTGCAAAGCTTATGTTTGTACTTGGTGGACCATCCATAGGCCTGTACCTAATCAGGCACCTGGTGTCACATGGTGCCCTTTTTATGGGGCAAATTTAGATGGCCACATCCATCTTGTTTCCTTGTCTTCTACTGCACGGTGAGCTCCTAATCACTGAGTTCACACTAGTACGGTTGCCATCACCACTTTTTCTTCCACCAGTTCCACTGTCAATTTCCTTGCTGCTCATTGTGGGTGGATGGTTGATTGTAGCTGAGATTGAATATGGAGTGATTATGGAGTGTGCCCTTGTCCTCTCTTCCACCTTCAGTGCTGTATTGCAGAAATATGGTATTTCCGTTTCCAGTATTTGTGTAATGTAATTACCGGTTGCAGTGACACACATACAGTATTAATGCAAGATTGCTCGTAATAGTGTCATCGCCCATAAATATACTTTTTACACACGCAGTAAGGGTATTTACCGGATGCTGTTTCACCGGGATAAAATACCACCAAACTCGTAATCAGGCCCAGAGTCTTTATTAAAGCAAGGGATTATTATCCCAAACACTAGCCTTTATAAACTCCAAAATTATGGACAAATATTTATTTATTTATGTATGCATTTATTTCAGCGCACAGAACTCACGGGCATCTAGTTGCTAGTTACAGAAAGTGCATAGTATCAATTTGCAAAGTGCAAGAACACGCATATTGGTTACAGATTACATACAAGTGTGTGTGCAACCTGGGAAAGCCTCACCTCATCGTACGGGGGCTACATCAGGCATACAGACAAGCAATGCGACAAAGTAGGTATGAGTGAATGCAAACTGGTGAAGCCTCACCGCATGGTACAGGGGCTGCATCAGGCATGCAGACATGCAATGAGACAAAGTAGGTATGAGTGAATGCAAACTGGTGAAGCCTCACCGCATGGTACAGGGGCAACATCAGGCGTGCAGACATGCAATGAGACAAAGTAGGTATGAGTGAATGCAAACTGGTGAAGCCTCACCGCATGGTACAGGGGCTACATCAGGTATGCAGACATGCAATGAGACAACGTAGGTATGAGTGAATGCAAACTGGTGAAGCCTTACCTAATGGTACGGGGCTACATCAGGCATGCAGACAGGTAAATTAAACAAAGTAGGCATGGGTGAATGCAAGCTGGCAAAGCCCCGCCTCATGATACCAGGGGCCACATCAGGTATGCAGGCAAGTGAGACATAAATAGGTGAACGTTGCATTTTGTATGGAGGCAGCATGATGCTGAGTGAAGGATCAAAATCACCAGTTACAGTTAGGTAAGATGCCAATGCAACACAATGCTGTACGAGGAATCAAAAGCAGTAGTTACAGGTATGTAAATTACAAATGCAGCGCAGGGCCGAATGAGGAGACAAAGCAGTAGATGGAGTTAGGTAGGAAAGCACAATACCACCTGAGGCTGACAAAAGGAGCTAAAGGGGTAATCGGCATGCTGCGCCCTCTACGCTAGTCTATGATGGGATCGCCAATGCGAGATTTGAACAGGAGTAGTGAGTCAAATGTGAAAGATGCTTACATCCACAGCCTGTTGGGGATAAATTCAATATCAAAGGCAGGTGGGATAGCAACAATCAAGGGCATGGCGAAATAGACAGGCCGATTCATGGAATAATTAGCGCGGCGCAAGTGGGCAAAAACGTGCGAATCGCAGTGGAATAGCGAAAATCGCAGTGCAATTGCGAAAATCGCACGAAAAGCAGCGCACGTCGATTCATGGAAGACCGTGCGCGAGAAAACCAGCGGATGTGCGATAAAAAAGTGCGCGGCGCACGTTGGCGCACAGGCCATCTAACAGCGTGCGCCAGGTCACAACGAAAATCGCACAGGGCACAGCGAAATTCGCACATAGCGCGGCGCACGCAACAAAAGTAGGCGGAACACGGGCGTAACACTCGGAATGGGGAACAACTTGTCAAAACATGGGCGTCACGGGGGAAGTACAGGGCACAAGTGCGCGGAACGCCCACACGCTCGCCTACAACACGTATTCATGGAATAGAATAGGGCAAAAAAGCGCACGCTCAAACCAGCGCACAGGCACAAACACGACCGCCACAAGAAAGCAGGCGGTAGCGTCTCTGCGGCTGTAAGAAATGTGCGCCAAAAGGTGCGCCAACAAATAGCACCTATATACTGCCATGATGAATGTCCCATACTGTGGCCCTCCAGGAAAAATGACGTGCAAAGGGGTACCCACAAACACGGACACCCGCTGACAAAAAATACGTGTGCGTGTATACCGGGGTGCGCGGGAAGTCTAACACGCGATTTCAGCAGGGTACGTGCATCACAGGGGTTCGCGTGAAGTTATTCACGCGATCGGGCCTGGGGGAGCGGGCTACGTGTATTTCAGGGGTTCGCGTGAAGTTTCACACGCGATCGGGTCTGGGGGAGCGGGCTACGTGTATTACAGGGGTTCGCGTGAAGTTCCTCACGCGATCGGCCCTGGGGGAGCGTGCTACGTGTATTTCAGGGGTTCGCGTGAAGTTTCACACGCGATCGGGCCTGGGGGAGCGGGCTACGTGTATTACAGGGGTTCACGTGAAGTTCCTCACGCGATCGGGCCTGGGGTAGCGGGCTACGTGTATTACAGGGGTTCGCGTGAAGTTCCTCACGCGATCGGGCCTGGGGGAGCGGGCTACGTGTATTCCAGGGGTGCGCGTGAAGTTCCACACGCGAATAGCCTGGGCGCGTGTATTTCAGGGGTGCGCGGGAAGTTCCACACGCGAATAGGCTGGGGGCGCGTGTATTTCAGGGGTGCGCGGGAAGTTCCACACGCGAATAGCCTGGGGGCGCGTGTATTCCAGGGGTACGCGGGAAGTTCCACACGCGAATAGCCTGGGCGCGTGTATTTCAGGGGTGCGCGGGAAGTTCCACACGCGAATAGCCTGGGGGCGCGTGTATTTCAGGGGTGCGCGGGAAGTTCCACACGCGAATAGCCTGGGCGCGTGTATTTCAGGGGTGCGCGGGAAGTTCCACACGCGAATAGCCTGGGCGCGTGTATTTCAGGGGTGCGCGGGAAGTTCCACACGCGAATAGCCTGGGGGCGCGTGTATTTCAGGGGTGCGCGGGAAGTTCCACACGCGAATAGCCTGGGCGTGTGTATTTCAGGGGTGTGCGGGAAGTTCCACACGCGAATAGCCTGGGCGCGTGTATCTCAGGGGTGCGCGGGAAGTTCCACACGCGAATAGCCTGGGCGCGTGTATTTCAGGGGTGCGCGGGAAGTTCCACACGCGAATAGCCTGGGGGCGCGTGTATTTCAGGGGTGCGCGGGAAGTTCCACACGCGAATAGCCTGGGCGCGTGTATTTCAGGGGTGCGCGGGAAGTTCCACACGCGAATAGCCTGGGCGCGTGTATTTCAGGGGTGCACGGGAAGTTGCACACGCGAATAGCCTGGGCGCGTGTATTTCAGGGGTGCGCGGGAAGTCCCACACGCGAATAGCCTGGGCGCGTGTATTTCAGGGGTGCGCGGGAAGTTCCACATGTGATTTGACAGTGTGGGTCCTCCCAGGTGTACCCTGTACACCCTCCACGGCCCCTGCAGGCAGCCCACACCACAGGGGACTACCATGCATCCCTGGTCATGTCCCGCAGGCAGCCCACCCACCATGGGCATGCCCCCCAGCAAAGGCACATGTCTCCTTGAACTAATGAACACCAACTCATGTCCCCTTGCACCCCCACCCCCCAGCACTGTGGGGCACCTGCTAGCAGGCCCCCACCCATGTCCAACTCATGTCCCCCACCACCCCCACCCCCCAGCACTGTGGGGCACCTGCCAGCAGGCCCCCACCCATGTCCAACTCATGTCTCCCACCACCCCCACCCCCCAGCCACCAGGGTCACCCTCCACCAGGCCCCCACTCATGTCTCCCACCACCCCCACCCCCCAGCCACCAGGGGCACCCTCCACCAGGCCCCCACTCATGTCTCCCATCACCCCCACACCCCAGCAGTGCAGGGTCACCCTCCACCAGGCCCCCACTCATGTCTCCCACCACCCCCACCCCCCAGCCACCAGGGCCACCCTCCACCAGGCCCCCACTCATGTCTCCCATCACCCCCACACCCCAGCAGTGCAGGGTCACCCTCCACCAGGCCCCCACTCATGTCTCCCACCACCCCCACCCCCCAGCCACCAGGGGCACCCTCCACCAGGCCCCCACTCATGTCTCCCACCACCCCCACACCCCAGCAGTGCAGGGTCACCCTCCACCAGGCCCCCACTCATGTCTCCCACCACCCCCACACCCCAGCAGTGCAGGGTCACCCTCCACCAGGCCCCCACTCATGTCTCCCACCACCCCCACCCCCCAGCCACCAGGGGCACCCTCCACCAGGCCCCCACTCATGTCACCCACCACCCCCACACCCCAGCCACCAGGGGCACCCTCCACCAGGCCCCCACTCATGTCACCCACCACCCCAACCCCCCAGCCACCAGGGGCAGCCTCCACCAGGCCCCCACTCATGTCACCCACCACCCCCACCCCCCAGCCACCAGGGGCACCCTCCACCAGGCCCCCACTCATGTCTCCCATCACCCCCACACCCCAGCAGTGCAGGGTCACCCTCCACCAGGCCCCCACTCATGTCTCCCACCACCCCCACCCCCCAGCCACCAGGGGCACCCTCCACCAGGCCTCCACTCATGTCACCCACCACCCCCACCCCCAGCCACCAGGGGCAGCCTCCACCAGGCCCCCACTCATGTCTCCCACCACCCCCACCCCCCAGCAGTGCAGGCTCAACCTCCACCAGGCCCCCACTCATGTCCCACTGCACCCCCACCCCCCGGCAGTGCAGGGTCACCCTCCACCAGGCCCCCACTCATGTCTCCCACCACCCCCACCCCCCAGCCACCAGGGGCACCCTCCACCAGGCCCCCACTCATGTCACCCACCACCCCCACACCCCAGCCACCAGGGGCACCCTCCACCAGGCCCCCACTCATGTCACCCACCACCCCCACCCCCCAGCCACCAGGGGCAGCCTCCACCAGGCCCCCACTCATGTCACCCACCACCCCCACCCCCCAGCCACCAGGGGCAGCCTCCACCAGGCCCCCACTCATGTCCCCCACCACCCCCACCCCCCAGCCACCAGGGGCACCCTCCACCAGGCCCCCACTCATGTCTCCCACCACCCCCACACCCCAGCAGTGCAGGGTCACCCTCCACCAGGCCCCCACTCATGTCTCCCACCACCCCCACACCCCAGCAGTGCAGGGTCACCCTCCACCAGGCCCCCACTCATGTCTCCCACCACCCCCACCCCCCAGCCACCAGGGGCACCCTCCACCAGGCCCCCACTCATGTCACCCACCACCCCCACACCCCAGCCACCAGGGGCACCCTCCACCAGGCCCCCACTCATGTCACCCACCACCCCCACCCCCCAGCCACCAGGGGCAGCCTCCACCAGGCCCCCACTCATGTCACCCACCACCCCCACCCCCCAGCCACCAGGGGCACCCTCCACCAGGCCCCCACTCATGTCTCCCATCACCCCCACACCCCAGCAGTGCAGGGTCACCCTCCACCAGGCCCCCACTCATGTCTCCCACCACCCCCACCCCCCAGCCACCAGGGGCACCCTCCACCAGGCCCCCACTCATGTCACCCACCACCCCCACCCCCCAGCCACCAGGGGCAGCCTCCACCAGGCCCCCACTCATGTCTCCCACCACCCCCACCCCCCAGCAGTGCAGGCTCAACCTCCACCAGGCCCCCACTCATGTCCCCCTGCACCCCCACCCCCCGGCAGTGCAGGGTCACCCTCCACCAGGCCCCCACTCATGTCTCCCACCACCCCCACCCCCCAGCCACCAGGGCCACCCTCCACCAGGCCCCCACTCATGTCACCCACCACCCGCACACCCCAGCCACCAGGGGCACCCTCCACCAGGCCCCCACTCATGTCACCCACCACACCCACCCCCCAGCCACCAGGGGCAGCCTCCACCAGGCCCCCACTCATGTCACCCACCTCCCCAACCCCCCAGCCACCAGGGGCACCCTCCACCAGGCCCCCACTCATGTCTCCCATCACCCCCACACCCCAGCAGTGCAGGGTCACCCTCCACCAGGCCCCCACTCATGTCTCCCACCACCCCCACCCCCAGCCACCAGGGGCACCCTCCACCAGGCCCCCACTCATGTCACCCCCACCCCCCAGCCACCAGGGGCAGCCTCCACCAGGCCCCCACTCATGTCTCCCACCACCCCCGCCCCCCAGCAGTGCAGGCTCAACCTCCACCAGGCCCCCACTCATGTCCCCCTGCACCCCCACCCCCCGGCAGTGCAGGGGCAGCCTCCACCAGGCCCCCACTCATGTCTCCCACCACCCCCACCCCCCTGCCACCATGTGCAGCCCCCACCAGGTCCTCACAATCCCCAATCATGTGCGTAATGGTCAGCCTCCACAGCCAAAAAGCCCTACCAAGTAACCCATTCACCCACATGGAAATGGAAATCACATGTTACACCCCCAATGTACATGAAGCAAATGAACCCATGTCCGTCACACACATATTTTCCAATTGAATGGGAAAACACACAACATGACATGCATGAAACCAATGAGATGAAACCACACAGTGAACAATGGAAAAAAAAATGTATTGAAAAAAATACGAATGCCAAAGAAAGAAAACTAACTACAATGTAAATGTGAAAAAATAAGCTGCATGTCCGCATAAAAACACAAAACTAGAAAATCAAATCAAAAAATTTTTGTCCAAAGTGAAATGTAAAAACTCTCCATGCAACAAAGAACTATGTACAAAAATAACAAGGGTCCATCATCACAACTGAACTAAGGAAACCTCCTAAAAAACCTACCTAAATATCAACTATATACAAAAAGTGGAGCAGTGTCCGTCGACTCCAAATCATAATAAGAACGAAAGGAAACCTAAAACTAAAGAACTATATACAAAGGCGGCGGGCAAGTCCAGCGGCTCACTCTGTGGTGTCCCGGGCCAGGGCATCATCGAACTCCTGTTCGATGTCCCGGAGGCGGTCCAGTTCCATGGCCCCGAGGGTCCGCAGGGACGACGCTGTGTCCTCCTCCAACCCCCTGCGGATTGCCTCGAGGCACTCGGCCCGCCTCAGGGCCCTCTGCATGGAGTTCTCCGCCCTGACCATTGTGAGCCGCGCCTCTTCCGTCCGCCGCCGCTCCGCACCTATGGCGTGGCCCAACCGCTGCCACATGGAAGACACTCTCTGTCCTGGGTCCCCCTGCCCTCCGGCCGATGCCTGCCCCTCCGATGTTGAAAGCCCCGAGCCTTCATGTCTCCCACCATCTTGCTGCTGCTGCTGCTCCGCCTCTGCCCGTGCACTGCCTCCTGCTGCCTGCACATCCTCCGCCGGCTGGGGTGCACCTGTTGATGTGGCCACCCCTGCTGGACCTCCGACTCCCGACTGTGGCAGGGATGCCTCCTCCACCAGCCTGGCCGCACTGTCAGAGGCAGTTCCACAGGGCACCCAGGTGACTGATGGGTGGGAAGATGGCACAGAGGACGACTGGCGCGTAGGGGGTCCAGTTGAGGAGGGGGTCGGAGCAAGCCCCATCAGACAGCGGAATCCGGCCTGGGTGACCTGTCCCAGCAGGCTGATGTGGTCAACGAGCCATTCGAGATGACGTGCAGTCTCTCCATGAAAAGACTGCAGGTCACCTCGCATGGCCCGTTGACGCAACGCCACACCAGCCAGGACAGGCTCACGTGGATGGCCACGTCCGCAGGCAGAGGAAGGCCAGTTGACGTCAGCTCATCCCCTGCCTGAAAACGGGTCTGGACGTAGGTATCCCTGCTGGTGCAAGATGATGCAGGGACAGGATCGGGGACAGGATTGCACACAGGCACCTCCGCGGCCGCCTGTGCTGCCTCCTGTCCCTGGTCCTGCACTGCACCACTAGCACCAGTGGGATCCCCACCTCCAGACCCTGTCTCTGGTGCTTGCGCGGCCCCCTCCTCCACCAAACCCCCCACCAACCTGGATGACTCTGTGCCATCTTCCCCTGTTGGGCCCTGTGGGGTCCCAGCTGCCCCTTCTGCTGCCGAGGAGTCCAACTGCAACCTCCGCCTCTTGGACCTCCCCCCAGCAGCTGCGGCCTGGGACGCGGCACCGGACTCCTCACTCCCCGACGAGATGACAACACGGGAGGGGAGCCGGGCCTTGCGTCTCCGGCTGGCGGTCGGATCCCCGCCGCTGTGCTCCACAGCACCTTCTCCGCCCTCTTCATCAGTTGACGCTGCAGACAGGGAGAAACAAAACACAGGCATCAGGGCACTGTACAATGGACACATACACGCATGGCAGTTGCACATGAGTGGCATTGGCAAACCTCAGACATGTCATCACAATCCCCAACACACATGTCATTGCAACTGGCACACATGAGCCATACCACAGCCATTTTGCAACTGCCACCACCATCCCTACACATACAACAGCATCAGCAGCCAAAGGGGAGCCAGACATCATATGCAACACAGGAAGTGCACCACACATGTACACACACCACCACACTTGCATGCATGTCTACACCTCTGCCAAGTGTCGCACTGTTCAGACGGGCATCCATGTCACATCTGCCAATCAGGCTTCCACATACCGCTGTCACATGCATCCATGTAGCATCACTGTTGCACCCTTGACATATACACACACATGCACATGTACACAGTGCTCATACATGCAGCCGAAAACAACATACATGCCTGACATCACGGACATGTCTACTTACATACACATTCATCCAAACATGTGTGCACGCACAACTGCATTTGCCATGCAAGCCCACACACACAAGCACCATCCATGTCTCACACATTACAGCCCTCGCATGTGTCAGCCCCACGGCCCTGTACACCCCCACCCATACTCCACCCCATACAAACAGATGTGCAACCAGCACAATGGGGAATGATCACCACACGCCCTGCTCACAACCAGGATGCATGTACACTCACCGCTCGACTCCAGACGGCTCTGCTTCTCTAGGACCTGGACGTGGAGCGCTGGGGATATGCGTTCCAGGACCCCCATCTGTTCTTCCAACAAGTGGCCCCGGCGCCCCTTGGCATCCGCTGCCTTCAAGAGGCGCCGGGCCTTGTTCAGGGTCCTGGACCTGAAGTCCTCCCAGCGCTTCCTGACATGTTGTAAGTCCCGGACTGCCACCCCCTCCGCGTTGATGGCAGTCACGATGTCAGTCCAGATCCGAGTCCGTCCTTCCTTGTCGGCGCGGGAACTTCCAAAGAGGGCATCATACTGCCCCAGGATTTGCTCCACCAGGACACCAACTTCGGTGGCACTGAAGCTGGTGCCCCTCTGCCTCTCTGGCCGGGGGTTGTCAGTGGTCACAGATGGTGTTAGCCCCGACATGACAACCCCAGAGGCAGGAGTGGGTGGGCAACTGGGTCCTGGGGCTGGGCTGTGGAGCGATGGAATTCCAGTCGGGAGTCTTCTGTTCCAGCAGGGGTGGTCACAGCAACAGCACCCCTGGCTGATGTGCAGGCAGCAAATGGCAGTGCACGTGGGCAGCAGGCAGTCAGGCAGCAGCAGATAGCAGGTGGGAGCGTGCTCGGGGTTCTGGGGGGCAGTAATTCGGCCTTCTGGGCAGGAGCGTGGTCTCCCGTGTGCTCACGCGTGGCCAGCTTGGTACGGAGTGAATTGGCACGTGAAAATCCTGCACGTCAGCGTGAAAACCGAGGAAAGGCCCTTAGCGCGTAAGCGCATCAGCACGCATACGCGATTCCATTGGACCAAAGGCCCTCAGCGCGTAAGCGCGTCTGTGACGTGACCCGCACGGGTGTTTCCCACACAGCACGTGATGACAGAGCACACGTGGAAAGACTGCACGTCAGAGTCTCATTGCGTGTGATTGGTGGAAATGGCCGTACACCGGGATACAGGTGCGCTGATGTACTTGCGTGTGTAAGTGTCCGCGCACACCTCATATACACGTACATAGGCCAATCGCGTGTACACGCACTTTTGTCCAATTACACGCGATGAGACTCTGACGTGCAGTCTTTCCACGTGTGCTCTGTCATCACGTGCTGTGTGGGAAACACCCGTGCGGGTCACGTCACAGATGCGCTTACGCGCTGAGGGCCTTTGGTCCAATGGAATCGCGTATGCGTGCTGACGCGCTTACGCGCTAAGGGCCTTTCCTCGGTTTTCACGCTGACGTGCAGGATTTTCACGTGCCAATTCACTCCGTACCAAGCTGGCCACGCGTGAGCACACGGGAGACAACGCTCCTGCCCAGAAGGCCGAATTACTGCCCCCCAGAGCCCCGAGCACGCTCCCACCTGCTATCTGCTGCTGCCTGACTGTCTGCTGCCCACGTGCACTGCCATTTGCTGCCTGCACATCAGCCAGGGGTGCTGTTGCTGTGACCACCCCTGCTGGAACAGAAGACTCCCGACTGGAATTCCATCGCTCCACAGCCCAGCCCCAGGACCCAGTTGCCCACCCACTCCTGCCTCTGGGGTTGTCATGTCGGGGCTAACACCATCTGTGACCACTGACAACCCCCGGCCAGAGAGGCAGAGGGGCACCAGCTTCAGTGCCACCGAAGTTGGTGTCCTGGTGGAGCAAATCCTGGGGCAGTATGATGCCCTCTTTGGAAGTTCCCGCGCCGACAAGGAAGGACGGACTCGGATCTGGACTGACATCGTGACTGCCATCAACGCGGAGGGGGTGGCAGTCCGGGACTTACAACATGTCAGGAAGCGCTGGGAGGACTTCAGGTCCAGGACCCTGAACAAGGCCCGGCGCCTCTTGAAGGCAGCGGATGCCAAGGGGCGCCGGGGCCACTTGTCGGAAGAACAGATGGGGGTCCTGGAACGCATATCCCCAGCGCTCCACGTCCAGGTCCTAGAGAAGCAGAGCCGTCTGGAGTCGAGCGGTGAGTGTACATGCATCCTGGTTGTGAGCAGGGCGTGTGGTGATCATTCCCCATTGTGCTGGTTGCACATCTGTTTGTATGGGGTGGAGTATGGGTGGGGGTGTACAGGGCCGTGGGGCTGACACATGCGAGGGCTGTAATGTGTGAGACATGGATGGTGCTTGTGTGTGTGGGCTTGCATGGCAAATGCAGTTGTGCGTGCACACATGTTTGGATGAATGTGTATGTAAGTAGACATGTCCGTGATGTCAGGCATGTATGTTGTTTTCGGCTGCATGTATGAGCACTGTGTACATGTGCATGTGTGTGTATTTGTCAAAGGTGCAACAGTGATGCTACATGGATGCATGTGACAGCGGTATGTGGAAGCCTGATTGGCAGATGTGACATGGATGCCCGTCTGAACAGTGCGACACTTGGCAGAGGTGTAGACATGCATGCAAGTGTGGTGGTGTGTGTACATGTGTGGTGCACTTCCTGTGTTGTATGTGATGTATGGCTCCCCTTTGGCTGCTGATGCTGTTGTATGTGTAGGGATGGTGGTGGCAGTTGCGATATGGCTGTGGTATGGCTCATGTGTGCCAGTTGCAATGACATGTGTGTTGGGGATTGTGATGACATGTCTGAGGTTTGCCAATGCCACTCATGTGCAACTGTCATGCGTGTATGTGTCCATTGTACAGTGCCCTGATGCCTGTGTTTTGTTTCTCCCTGTCTGCAGCGTCAACTGATGAAGAGGGCGGAGAAGGTGCTGTGGAGCACAGCGGCGGGGATCCGACCGCCAGCCGGAGACGCAAGGCCCGGCTCCCCTCCCGTATTGTCATCTCGTCGGGGAGTGAGGAGTCCGGTGCCGCGTCCCAGGCCGCAGCTGCCGGGGGGAGGTCCAAGAGGCGGAGGTTGGAGTTGGACTCCTCGGCAGCAGAAGGGGCAGCTGGGACCCCACAGGGCCCAACAGGGGAAGATGGCACGGAGTCATCCAGGTTGGTGGGGGGTCTGGTGGAGGAGGAGGCCGTGCAAGCACCAGAGACGGGGTCTGGAGGTGGGGATCCCACTGGTGCTAGTGGTGCAGTCCAGGACCAGGGACAGGAGGCAGCACAGGCGGCCGCGGAGGTGCCTGTGTGCAATCCTGTCCCCGATCCTGTCCCTGCATCATCTTGCACCAGCAGGGATGCCTACGTCCAGACCCGTTTCCAGGCAGGGGATGAGCTGACGTCAACTGGCCTTCCTCTGCCTGCGGACGTGGCTATCCAGGTCCGGGTTGAGCCTGTCCTGGCTGGTGTGGCGTTGCGTCAACGGGCCATGCGAGGTGACCTGCAGTCTTTTCATGGAGAGACTGCACGTCATCTCGAATGGCTCGTTGACCACGTCAGCCTGCTGGGACAGGTCACCCAGACCGGATTCCTCCGTCTGATGGGGCTTGTTCCGACCCCCTCCTCAACTGGACCCCCTACGCGCCAGTCGTCCTCTGTGCCATCTTCCCACCCATCAGTCACCTGGGTGCCCTGTGGAGCTGCCTCTGACAGTGCGGCCAGGCTGGTGGAGGAGGCATCCCTGCCACAGTCGGGAGTCGGACGTCCAGCAGGGGTGGCCACATCAACAACTGCACCCCAGCCGGCGGAGGATGTGCAGGCAGCAGGAGGCAGTGCACGGGCAGAGGCAGAGCAGCAGCAGCAACATGGTGGGAGCCATGAAGGCTCGGGGCCTTCGACATCGGAGGGGCAGGCATCGGCCGGAGGGCAGGAGGACCCAGGACAGAGAGTGTCTTCCGTGTGGCAGCGGTTGGGCCACGCCATAGGTGCGGAGCGGCGGCGGGCGGAAGAGGCGCGGCTCACAATGGTCAGGGCGGAGAACTCCATGCAGAGGGCCCTGAGGCGGGCCGAGTGCCTCGAGGCAATCCGCAGGGGGGTGGAGGAGGACACGGCGTCGTCCCTGCGGACCCTCGGGGCCATGGAACTGGACCACCTCCGGGACATCGAACAGGAGTTCGATGATGCCCTGG
The DNA here is from genome assembly GCF_040938575.1 of Ambystoma mexicanum. Taxonomy (NCBI): domain Eukaryota; kingdom Metazoa; phylum Chordata; class Amphibia; order Caudata; family Ambystomatidae; genus Ambystoma; species Ambystoma mexicanum. The sequence goes on along the minus strand of NC_090930.1, from coordinate 381,727,187 downwards.
CCCGGAACACCACAGAGTGAGCCGCTGGACTTGCCCGCCGCCTTTGTATATAGTTCTTTAGTTTTAGGTTTCCTTTGTTTTTTCTTATGATTTGGAGTCGACGGACACTGCTCCACTTTTTGTATATAGTTGATATTTAGGTAGGTTTTTTAGGAGGTTTCCTTAGTTCAGTTGTGATGATGGACCCTTGTTATTTTTGTACATAGTTCTTTGTTGCACGGAGAGTTTTGACATTTCACTTTGGACAACATTTTTTGGATTAGATTTTCTAGTTTTGTGTTTTTATGCGGACATGCAGCTTCTTTTTTCACATTTACATTGTAGTTAGTTTTCTTTCTTTAGCATTCGTATTTTTTTCAAATACATTTTTTTTCCATTGTTCACTGTGTGGTTTCATCTCATTGGTTTCATGCATGTCATGTTGTGTGTTTTCCCATTCAATTGGAAAATATGTGTGTGACGGACATGGGTTCATTTGCTTCATGAACATTGGGGGTGTAACATGTGATTTCCATTTCCATGTGGGTGAATGGGTTACTTGGTAGGGCTTTTTGGCTGTGGAGGCTGACCATTACGCACATTGTGAGGACCTGGTGGGGGCTGCACATGGTGGCAGGGGGGTGGGGGTGGTGGGAGACATGAGTGGGGGCCTGGTGGAGGGTGCCCCTGGTGGCTGGGGGGTGGGGGTGGTGGGAGACATGAGTGGGGGCCTGGTGGAGGCTGCCCCTGCACTGCTGGGGTGTGGGGGTGGTGGGAGACATGAGTGGGGGCCTGGTGGAGGGTGACCCTGGTGGCTGGGGGGTGGGGGTGGTGGGTGACATGAGTGGGGCCTGGTGGAGGCTGCCCCTGCACTGCTGGGGGGTGGGGGTGGTGGGAGAATGAGTGGGGGCCTGGTGGAGGCTGCCCCTGCACTGCTGGGGTGTGGGGGTGGTGGGAGACATGAGTGGGGGCCTGGTGGAGGGTGACCCTGGTGGCTGGGGGGTGGGGGTGGTGGGTGACATGAGTGGGGGCCTGGTGGAGGCTGCCCCTGCACTGCTGGGGGGTGGGGGTGGTGGGAGACATGAGTGGGGGCCTGGTGGAGGGTGCCCCTGGTGGCGGGGGGGTGGGGGTGATAGGGGACATGAGTGGGGGCCTGGTGGAGGCTGCCCCTGCACTGCTGGGGGGTGGGGGTGGTGGGAGACATGAGTGGGGGCCTGGTGGAGGGTGACCCTGCACTGCTGGGGGGTGGGGGTGGTGGGAGACATGAGTGGGGGCCTGGTGGAGGCTGCCCCTGCACTGCTGGGGTGTGGGGGTGGTGGGAGACATGAGTGGGGGCCTGGTGGAGGGTGACCCTGGTGGCTGGGGGATGGGGGTGGTGGGTGACATGAGTGGGGGCCTGGTGGAGGCTGCCCCTGCACTGCTGGGGGGTGGGGGTGGTGGGAGACATGAGTGGGGGCCTGGTGGAGGGTGACCCTGGTGGCTGGGGGGTGGGGGTGGTGGGAGACATGAGTGGGGGCCTGGTGGAGGGTGACCCTGGTGGCTGGGGGGTGGGGGTGGTGGGAGACATGAGTGGGGGCCTGGTGGAGGGTGACCCTGGTGGCTGGGGGGTGGGGGTGGTGGGAGACATGAGTGGGGGCCTGGTGGAGGGTGACCCTGGTGGCTGGGGGGTGGGGGTGGTGGGTGACATGAGTGAGGGCCTGGTGGAGGCTGCCCCTGCACTGCCGGGGGGTGGGGGTGGTGGGAGACATGATTGGGGGCCTGGTGGAGGGTGCCCCTGGTGGCGGGGGGGTGGGGGTGATAGGGGCATGAGTGGGGGCCTGGTGGAGGCTGCCCCTGCACTGCTGGGGGGTGGGGGTGGTGGGAGACATGAGTGGGGGCCTGGTGGAGGGTGACCCTGGTGGCTGGGGGGTGGGGGTGGTGGGAGACATGAGTGGGGGCCTGGTGGAGGGTGACCCTGGTGGCTGGGGGGTGGGGGTGGTGGATGACATGAGTGGGGGCCTGGTGGAGGCTGCCCCTGCACTGCTGGGGGGTGGGGGTGGTGGGAGACATGAGTGGGGGCCTGGTGGAGGGTGCCCCTGGTGGCGGGGGGTGGGGGTGATAGGGGACATGAGTGGGGGCCTGGTGGAGGCTGCCCCTGCACTGCTGGGGGGTGGGGGTGGTGGGAGACATGGATGGGGGCCTGGTGGAGGGTGCCCCTGGTGGCGGGGGGTGGGGGTGATAGGGGACATGAGTGGGGGCCTGGTGGAGGCTGCCCCTGCACTGCCGGGGGGTGGGGGTGGTGGGAGACATGATTGGGGGCCTGGTGGAGGGTGCCCCTGGTGGCGGGGGGGTGGGGGTGATAGGGGACATGAGTGGGGGCCTGGTGGAGGCTGCCCCTGCACTGCTGGGGGGTGGGGGTGGTGGGAGACATGAGTGGGGGCCTGGTGGAGGGTGACCCTGGTGGCTGGGGGGTGGGGGTGGTGGGAGACATGAGTGGGGGCCTGGTGGAGGGTGACCCTGGTGGCTGGGGGGTGGGGGTGGTGGATGACATGAGTGGGGGCCTGGTGGAGGCTGCCCCTGCACTGCTGGGGGGTGGGGGTGGTGGGAGACATGAGTGGGGGCCTGGTGGAGGGTGCCCCTGGTGGCGGGGGGTGGGGGTGATAGGGGACATGAGTGGGGGCCTAGTGGAGGCTGCCCCTGCACTGCTGGGGGGTGGGGGTGGTGGGAGACATGGATGGGGGCCTGGTGGAGGGTGCCCCTGGTGGCGGGGGGTGGGGGTGATAGGGGACATGAGTGGGGGCCTGGTGGAGGCTGCCCCTGCACTGCTGGGGGGTGGGGGTGCAGGGGGACATGAGCAGGTGTGCAGGGTAGTCCCCTGTTTTGTGGGCTGCCTGCAGGGGCCGTGGAGGGTGTACAGGGAACACCTGTGAGGACCCACCCAGCCTAATTGCATGTGATAATTCCCGCACACCCCTGTAATACACGTACCTGGCCAAATCGCATGTGAGAATTCCCGCGCACCCCTGTAATACACGTACCCAGCCGAATCGCGTGTAGAACTTCCCGTGTACCCCTGTAATACACGTACCCAGCCAAATCGCGTGTGATAATTCCCACATACCCCTGTAATACACGTACCCTGGCCAATCGCGTGTAGAACTTCCCACGCACCCCTGTAATACACGTACCAAGCCAAATCGCGTGTGATAATTCCCACGCACCCCTGTAATACACGTACCTGGCCAAATCGCATGTGAGAATTCCTGCGCACCCCTGTAATACACGTACCCAGCCGAATCGCGTGTAGAACTTCCTGTGTACCCCTGTAATACACCTACCCAGCCAAATCGCGTGTGATAATTCCCGCGCACCCCTGGAATACACGTACCCAGCCAAATCGCGTGTGATAATTCCCGCGCACCCCTGGAATACACGTACCCAGCCAAATCGCGTGTGATAATTCCCGCGCACCCCTGTAATACACGTACCCAGCCAAATCGCGTGTGATAATTCCTGCGTACCCCTGTGATACACGTGCCCTGGCTAATCGCGTGTAAAACTTCACGCGTACCCCTGATATGCACGTTACCAGCTTTGCGTTCCTTGTTTGGCAGCCCTGTGGACTGGTCCAGGGTTAGCGCTGCCCTTTGCGATGATTTAGCGATTTTGATGGCTTTTCCTTGCGCGAGGGCGTTCTTGGGGGCGTTACTGGCGCTGCTGCAGGGTCGCTGCGATACTCTGCGCCACGGCTGGTTTGGGAGCCTGAAATCCATGAATACGCTGTGCGCGGAAATCGGTTTTAGCGCACGTGCCTGGCGCAGACAATCGCACGCGGACACTCTGCGCCAGCCTATTGCGACACTTTTCTGCGAAATTCTATGAATTACCCTGAGAGAGTTTAGCCAGGCGCAGGTCTGTAAAGCCTCACCCTGTTCTTGTTCGCAGAGAAAGTATAACTTTGTAAATGATTTGCAAGCTGTGAGCTCAGTTCTTTTATTTGCATTTCCAGTAATGCCAAATCTAGCCACCATACTTTCTTGTATTCCATCCACAAAAACCCCTTGTTCTATTGTCGATTTGGTTTCTGCTCTTTTCTCTATACCTATACATACTGAAAGCCAATGTGTTTCACCTTACTCGTCCTGATTTACAATATTTGTGAACCTGGCTTCCACGGTTGTACACAGAAAGCCCCACACGCTTTTTCACGGTTTTTAAGAAAGATTTTGATGACACATACTATTCAGGGCGTTTACTGATGATCCAGTATGTTAACGACCTGCTCATACCATCTCATATTCATACGAGGCATGTAAGGGAGGCACACTGGTACTTTTAAAATTGCTCACTGAAAGGGGGCATATGGCATCAGGTTATAAATTGTATTTGTGTGAAACCAAAGTTCACTATTTAGGCAACACCATGCCACCAGGTCCCTGAAGTCAGACAGATTCTTATACAGAAACCATTCTAAAATTACCCAGGCTCAAAACTATCACCCAAATAAGATCCTTCCTGGGGCAATCTGGATACTGTCAACAATGGATCTTGGCTTATGCTGCCGTGGTGGGTACCCTAAAGGTAAGGACAGATGTGCATACTCCAGAATCCTTGGCGTAGACAGAGGCAGCGGAGGAAGCATTGCTAAGGGTGAACTGGGTATTTTGTAGTGCCCCAGCGCTTGGTTTGCCTGTTTCTAAAAAGTAATTTGTTCCATATTGTCATGAAAAGAGGGGCTATGCCTAAGCATTTTATCACAAAAACATGATGACACGCATCATCCAATTGTCTACAGCAGTAGTGCATTTGTCCCAGTAATAGATGAATTAGACCATTCCTGTGGTCATTTTCAGTGGCTGCCTTAGTGGTGCAATCTTCAGAAAATGTGGTGTCAAGATTGCTCCTCATTGCAGCAGTACCAGATTCAGTTACAGCCTATTGTTGAAAACAAACACACAGTGCTTCTTGGTGTCATGTCTTACAAAATATGAGCTTGTTTTGTTGAATACTGAAAATGTAACCTTAACACAGTGCTCAGTGACCAATCCCATCTCACGACTGCTGGTCCCATCAGATGGCAAGACACATGATTACATTCATTTGAAAACCCATAGCAAAATCCTTCGGTGCACTATTACAATTATGGGTCATGTTTGGGAAATTAAAAAGGTGAATTTGCTGCTGGGTGTACAGTATGTTCTGCTCTTGGAGTGATTGAAAGTGCACACATTCCTGATGTATTTTCTCCCAAAATTCCAGAACTCATCGCATTAACAATAGCATTTACCCTGGATAAAGGGGAGAGTGTGACCGCATATACAGATTCTTGTTATGGTTGAGGTTGTACATGATCACAAGCTGCTTTGGAAAGAGAGAGGATCTTTTACTGCAGCTGGTACACAGATAAAAAACAACCATGTAGAGAGTTCCTTCTCATATCATTAATGTTTCCCAAAAAGTTGAAGGTGGTCAAATATGCCATAAGCCAGATTCCCAGTGAGGATGTCACACAGGGAAAAACCCTCACTGATGGAGCAGCAAGGGGCTCTGCTCTTTATTCCATTCCGTTAGCTGAAACATATTTCGGCAAATTCAATTGCAGCCACTTACACCTCCTTTTTCTATTGTTGATGAACCTGCTAAAATACAAGAAAAGAAAAGCCGATATTGAAAATATTATGTGGAGGAAGGCGGGGTGCACACTGCACACAGACACAGTGGGCCTCATCACGAGTTTGGCAATATCCCTGCGGTATTACCGCTGTTATACTGCCCAAGCTAATAGCGTTACCGCCATTCGGTCCGGTGCTATCAGAGCCGGATCAAGGGTTGGGCGGTAATGGGGATTTGTATTTGTTTTTGTTTTATTTATAACGCGCAAACCATCAGGCCCAGAGGCATCAGGGCGCAATTTGTACAAGGTTACAGATATGCATATATACAGAGATAAAATTACATTAATTTACATAAAAACAGGCAACTTAACATGGATTCTATCTACATATATTACAGTGGTTTCAGTGCCGCTAAATAATAACAGAGGTCAGCAGGTCAGGGTATGTAAGACAGAGGCGCTGAGAGGACTTAAAGCTGGTCGAAAAGCCAGGATTTGGTTTTGACTTTGAATGTGTTAAATTAGTCTTCAGCTCTGATTGTAACGGGGAGGGAGTTCCATAGCTTGGAGGCTAGGACAGGGAAGCTTGAGCCCCCCGCTTTTTGCAGTTTAAACCTAGGGACCGCTAGACAGTGGGACTCGGCAGTTCTTAGTGGTCGGGAGGTCGAGTGGCGCGACAGCCGACTGCCGAGGTAGATAGGGGCCTTGTTAGCTAGGCATTTGTGCGTAAGGGCGAGTGTTTTTAGTGAAATTCTCTGCTTGACATGTAGCCACTTTAGATTGGTTCTAGATTTGGTGATGTGGTGGTTGCGGGGAATGTTTAGGGCAGCACGAATGGCATTGTTTTGAGTTGTTTGGAGTTTGTTCAGGTTCTCTTGGCTAGTGCCTAGGTAAAGAGCACTACAGTAATCCATTTTTGCCATGATGAGGGTTCTAGCTAATGTGACACTGTTGGAGGTGGTAAGAAATGGTCTGCAGAATGCAATGAGTTTGCATGTGTATGCAGAAGCAGATCTGACAGCATTTGTTTGTCGGGTTAATGATAGGGCAGCATCAAGGTAGAAACCAAACGTTTTAGTATCTTTCGAGACTCGTATGTTGTTACCGTCTATAGTGAATGACTGATAGGACGGCTCTAGTCTGCTCAGGCATTGTGCAGTGCCCATTTATCAGGAGCTCCGTCTTGTCGTCATTTAGGCATAACTGGTGTTGGGCCATCCAAGCTTGGATGACCAGGTAGACGTCATTAAGGGCCTTGGTGTCAGCTAGATAATTACCTGTGATGGGAATGAGTATCTGGGTGTCGTCCGCATAGTTAGTGTAGGAGACATCCAGATAGTCAAGCACATCAAAGAGTGGTTTGTGAAAATGTTACAGAGTGTAGGTGACACGCAAGATCCCTGAGGTACGCCACAGTGAATTGGGGAAGGGTCCGGGGCTGTGGATGCGGCAAAGACTCTCATGGATCTATTGCTCAAAAAGGATTTGATCCAGGCTGCAGCAGAGGATGAGAAGTTGGCAGCAGAGTGGAGGTGCTTGCAAAGGATCTGGTGGTTGACCAAATCAAATGCGGCTGAAAGGTCGAGAAGTAATAGCATTGCTAATTTGCCCTGATCCTTTAATACCTCAATTTGGGTTTTTAGGTCTATTAAAGCAGTCTCCGTCCCGTGTCTGGGGCGGAATCCGGATTGTCGTAGACCTAGCAAGTTGTTAGATTCCAAATAGTTTTGGATCTGAAGGTATGCTGCACGGTCTAAAATCTTAAGCAGAAACGGAACTGTGGTGATAGGTCGGAAGTTAGTGGGTATGCCTGGGTCTAGGGATGGTTTTTTGAGCAGTGGGAATCAACCCAAGCGTCCTTAAGGTTGTCCGGGACTATACCTGGTTTAAAGGAGGAGTTGATGAAGGCCATAATGAATGGGGCCAGATCATGCGCCAGGTCCTTAATAATGGGGGCTGGGCAAGGGTCACCTTGGCAGTTGGATGGTTTAATTCTCAGGATGATATTTTCTACCTCGGTAACGTTAAGCGGTGGGAAGGCAAATGGTTTGGTATTAGCAGTGTCTAGAGGGAGGGCCCTAACAGGGAAGTGTGAGCGGTTGTCGCGCTTCAGGCTGTCCTGCTTATCTTTAATTTTCACTTGTAATGTGGAGATTTTATTTAGTAAGGCTGCTTAAATGTTTTGATTCCCCTTTTCTCCATTTGATCCAATGGGGAATTTCCAAGGCAATTAGCGTGCGCTAATAGCGCTGCGCTGATTATGCCTGAAAATGGGCATTAAGTTGGCAAATTTACCCCAGTTTAGAGCCAGGGATAAATGCTGTCAGACTTGTGATTGGGCGGACCCTTAAATGCGCCAGTACTAGCATTAATGCCACATGTAAGCGCTACCGTCCAACTCGTATGAGGCCCAGAGTGTGTCCTTTGAAAGATGTCTTTTAGTGTTACCCCTATCGTCCATACATTATTTTGTAAAGGGGGATCATTGATAAGGTACGGAGAGAATGCACCAGGTTTTTTCAGCAGTGAGTCAACCCTTAAATAATGTTTTGCATCCTAGCAGGACAATGTAAGCAAGAGCAAAATGTTAGTCAGGGAACACTGTGCACTTCAGGTGTATTTTGCTAGAGTGCAGTGCAACTTTAACACATTGCCTAAAGTGGAAGGGTGGGGGCATCTCCCCATGATAGTATATATGGTTTCAATTAGTGAAGTGTCAATGGAAATGTAAAACATGAACGGAATGGAATGGTATGAAGATCATTTAATATAAAGCATAATGTGCAAATAAGCACAAAGGTGGTGAACTGTCAAAACAACAATAGCACTTTCTGCAGTGCTTGGCGGTTTGATGGTGTCAAACCAAGCTTCTCAGTACTGTTCGTTTGGTGGGAATCAGACTTGAATGCACCGGTCGCATTTTTCCAGACAAAGAGCAGGTTTTGAACCAGGGTCAAGCTGAAGTTTGTTGCAGTATGCAGAAGTGCAGATCGTGAGGGCCACAAGGGTCGTTTTGACAATCAGATAAATGGATAAGATGCTGGTGACTGAATGCACAATTCGAGGCAGTCGGTCCAATGTGGGCGTTGAGGCATGCAGTTCAATACGGCCACCAGTATTGGTTCGATTGCCAAAGAAGATTGAAATTAAAAATGCTGGTGGTTCAAAAGGTGTCTCAAAGTGGCGTTTAGTGAAGTGCAGTTTGACAGTCAGTTTGACATGAAGATGCTGGTGACTGGATGCGCAGTTCAAATCAGATGGCTCCAGTGTAGCGTTCTAAGGTGATGGTTCCATGGGTCGGCCAGGGTCTTGTCATCTGTCGATGAATATTCCCAATGAAGAGACTGGTGGTTCAAAAAGAAAATAGAAAGGAGTGGTCAATAATGTGCTTCGAGTTTGAGCCGAGGCAATGACACACTCATGTGTCCCAGTGCATTTGTGTTTGTATTTTATTAGGTTTTATATAGCGCTTTTTGCCAAAGCGCTTCAAAAAGAACAATCAACAGTACATTAAAATCAGCATAAAAAATAGTCTTCAGAATTAGCCAGTAGCAATCAGACAGGTGACTGAAGTAGGTGACATTTTAAGGAGGAGAAAAAAAAACAGAGAATAGGAAGTTATAGATCAGAGTGATAGAGGAAGGAGGTTCCAGTTGAGAGAGGACAGCAGTTTAAAAGATCAAAAGCAAGATTGTGCACAAAGGCTATGGGGAACAGTAAGTGAGAAGAGTCCAGCAGAGCGAGGAGGCCAAGAAGGAGAATAAAATGAGAGAAGAGAAGCAAGATAATCGGGAGCAAGGCCATAAAGAGATTTCAACACTAAACAGAGGAAATTGAATTTAAGCTGAGAATGAAAGGAGAGCCATCTAAGAGAGAAAAGAAAAGAAGAGATAGAGTCACAATGGGAAAGAAAGCAACGTGAGCGAATGGAGGAATGATAGATTGATTTAATAGGGCTAGGTTAGAGCAAGGAAGACCAAAAAGTAGAACAGAGCAGTAAAAAAGTAAAACAAAAACGAGAGAGGAAACCAAGAGCTTAGTGGCATGAAAACTGAGAAAGGGTGAATTTTGAAATATTAAAAAGGTGAAAACGACAGGCTCGAGAGGTGAGTGAGATATGATGGCTGAAGGAGAAATTAGAGTCAAGGTAACGACTGAGATTAAGGGCAGTAGGAGAAATCACCAGGGTTGAGCGGGGAAAGAGAATAGAAGAAGGAGGAGAGGGAGATGTAAGAGTATTAGCAGGAAAGAAAGGAACTTCTGTCTTTCCAGAATTTAAGGTGAGAAAATGGGAAGTCATCCATGACTTAATAGCAGTGAGACAGGAAGAGAGGGTGGAGTGGGTGTCAGGTATTAAGGATGAGAAAGAGAGAAAGAGCTGAGTGTCATCCGCATACATGTGATGAGACACTCCGAAGGAAGAGATGACAGGAGCAAGAAAAGAAGTGTATAAAGAAAAAAGCAAAGGACCAAGAACAGACCCTTGTGTCCCTCTGTGATCGAGAGGAAGAGGAGGAGAAATAATGCCACCCTAGGATATGGCAAATGTGCGGTTAGATAGATAAGAAGAAAACCAGGATAGGACAGAACCACGAAAACCAAATGTGGAAAGCAAATCCAGAAGCAAAGAGTGATCCACTGTGTCGAAAGCAGCCGAGAGGTCAAGAAGGATAAGTACAGAAGGGTGTTTCGAGTAACGAGCAGTAAGAAAAGAGTTAGGTACTGAGGTCAAGGAGGTTTCGGTGGAGTGACGGGTACCAAACCCAGACTGTGTGGGGGGAAGGAGAGATAGATCAGAATCAAAAGATGAAATTTGTGAATAGACAATACATTCCAGAAGCTTATATAGAAAGGGTAGGCGAGAAATAGGTTAGAAATTAAAGGCAAGAGAAGGATTTGCTGTGGGTTTCTTAAGAATAGGTATGATGATAGCATGTTTCAAAAGCCGATGAAAAAGTTGAGTTAGTGAGGCAAATATTGAAAAAAGAGGTGAGGATACCAGAAGTAGGTAGACTTTAGGAATGAGTAGTGAGGGAAGATGGTCGCTAGGGGCAGCGGTAGGGTGAGTTCTAATGAGAAGAAGGGCTACGTCAGAGTCAGATACAAGAGTGAAATTAGAATCAGTTATAGAGGGTACTGGTAAGGATAAGGAATAAGGGTTAAAAGAAGGAGATGATAAGATATCCTGACACAGACTATGTACTTCAGAGGAGAAAAGGTTTGCAAGATCTGAAGCAGTTAGGGATGATATAATGGAGGGATTGGGTGTAGGGGGCGAAAGTAGGCGAGTCAAGACTTGAAAAATACGGCAAGGATGAGTGGATTGGCTATAAAGAAGGTCAGAAAAATAAGTGTGCAAAGATTTGAGGCAATTGTCATAAAGAGTATGGTACGAAAAGAAGTAGACTGATTAGCTGGAGAACGATATTTGCACCAGTGCCTTTCAAGGCGACAGAGGAGACGCCGCATAGATGTGAGATGAGAAGAAAGCCAAGGTTGAGCAGGTTTACGAGTGGGGTGATAGGAGGAAAGAGGAAAGAGTTTGTCCAGACTGGAAAAAAGAGAAGAAGAAAGGGTGGACGTGGCTTCGTCTGCAGTAAGAGTGGAGAAATGAGTGAGAAAGGGAAGAGAGTTGATGCAAGTGTCATAGAACAGTGTAGAGTTAAAGTTGCATAAATCACATCTGAGAAAGGTAGTTGCTGAAGGGGGTAGAATAGTAGAGGAAACCAAAGGGAAAAGAAAGACGGAGAGTAGAGAATGGTCAGCAAACTAGTTTGAGAGTACGGAACAGTGGCTCAAAGATTGGTCGAGTGTCAAAGGTAACTCCGGATTGTCCTGTTGGTTCGAAAGGGGTTGAATTGCTCGAATCACGGCTCACACTCATTCAACAGAGAAAATGCAGGGATCTTTGCTGTCTTGACTCTCAGGTTGCTGTGGGTCACAATCTAGGGAGTCAAGGATAAGATGTGCCCTTGCTCTATGGGGTGGCTGGCACACAACTGCAAGGGGTCCTTCAGATGCACTGAGTTCCTTTATACCAGTATGGCTGGAAGAGCGACTGGTCTTGCTCCAACAGCAGGTCATGCCCAATGCGCCTTGGGATGGTTAGTGAGCAGAGCTTTCCTCTGCCCTGGACACTTAGTCTTCACCTCTGGCAGAGGGCTTTGGAAAATTAACTCTCCAAACAGAGGTCCAATGAATTCCTCCTTAGGTGCTTATTTCAAGGTGAATCAAAGAAGGAGTGGTAGACCCCTTATTTTAAAGACAAAACTCCTTGAGTGATTGTTCTAAAGCAAGCCTGCTTTAATGGGTCCAATCCCTGTCATTGAGACAAGTTGTCTTTACCTTCTGACATCACACCCAAAGTGTTCTGTGCTAAAGGAAGTGGAAGGGATAGGAATGAAGGATGGAAATTGAGAGAAACAATAAGTTGGAATCGTCCTCCATCTGGTCTGAGTTTTCCCGTCTACATCCCCTTCCCTTGTCCATGGCATTGTATGGGGGTCGCTACGAAAAACTCACACAAATATTACAAAAGTAGCCAAAAAGGAGTGTATGCCGGTGTGAGAAGTAACACAGGTTTATTCAGGGCCTGAGGCGCTGCTGGGACAGCAAATTCAAACAGATCGCAAAACATAACTGCGTCAAAAGATGCTGTCAAAGAAACAACTCTAAATCTAGAACTTTTATACAATGCAATGTTATTAGTATTCGTGATCATGCAACATGAGAAAATCTCCCCACATAGTGCTAATTGGTGTTGATAATAGAGCTCTTCATACTTCATACGGATGCTGTCCCACACTCCCCTGGGAGCATGGCTGGAATTCCCACGCCTCGGTCGAAAGGCTGAGATATATCGCTCGGGCCTCCAAAAATGTATCGGGGGTTTCATCGAAAAACTCACCCATATATTACAAAAGTAGTCAATGCTGGTGTATGCTGGTGCAAGAACTAACACAGGTTTATTCAGGGCCCCAGAAGGAGCTGGGACAGCAAATTTAAACAGATTGCGGAAACGAACTGCGTCAAAAGGCGTTGTTACGAAACGCCCATATATCTAGAATTTTTATACAATGCAAATTAATTTAATTAGTATTCGTGATCATTTGATATGAAAAAATCTCCCCACACTAAGCTGATTGTTGTTCGCACTTTGAACCCTTATAGAAAAGCATACATTATGTTCAATAATTGGGCCATGAACCTTCCCACGCCGCCCTCAATTACACCATGTGATGTCACAATCCACCCCCAATTCCCACAACAAAGATAATTCATTGAAACTTTTCAGAAGACTAGCGGAACTTTAATCAACTGCCCTGGTTGCCTCATCCTGATTCACATGAGAAGCGCTTACCACCATGTCACCAACAAAGCCTTGAACACTGATACATATATGTTATATATCGGGGACACTGTAACCCTTTTCCCAGGAAAATGTACTACAGGTAAATTTGAAACCGCTGTGGTTCTTCCCGCCTCCATTAGAAAATCATATTGTACAAGTGATTTTGAATTATAAAATGGTCATACATTCATTATTCGTTGGTGGCACCTGTGAGCTCTAATCTGTGACCTCGAAAAATAACAACCATTGTATACTTCTTTCAGCACTGGCCTGGGATTGCAGACTCTGCACTAAATCACCAGGCACAGCGGCTTTATCGGCACACAAAAGGCTAACACGCGTTTTCTGCAAAAGCAAGCTTTTAAGGCCTATTTACCGTGTTACATGCTAACACGAGCTTTGATTATACTTACCTGTACCCCTGTAATATATCAATTAGTTTTATTGTGGGTTTTATCACAGGAACATCAGAAAGAGCTCTTTCCCCTTTTATAGTGCTACTCTTACAATTGATAAGTGCATTCCTTTATACCGCGTTGAACTTGCATCTTTATTACATTACTCCTACTTTTATTAATTTATTAATAACTAAATCTTTTTGGGCCTCTCATTCCTTTTTAGCAACTTCATCTTTATGTATCCAAATGTTTTTCAATCTCGTCAAGTGTTCTCCAACCTCTTCCCAACCATTCAAATCGACCCCACCCATACAAACCCTGTCCCATCTTTTAGATGTTGGGCCTCATCACAATTTGGGTGGTATCCCAGTGGTAATTGCACTGGGATACTGCCCAATTCAAAAAGCATTACCACTACTCAGCCTGGTGCAATTGGCACCAGATCACACAAGTAGTGGTAAGGCGGTAAATCCCCATTTCCCTTGGGTCCACAGGACCCAATGGGAACGGGTGGCACAATTACCACTGGCGCAAATACAGCCAGAAGTAATAGCACCAAAAATGCCATTTCCGCTGGTGCATCTACCAGCTGCTCAGAGCTGGAGGCGAATGCGTCGAGTTAGAGACACGCTCAGGATTGGGTGGAACAGTAAAAGAGGCCAATCTAATCCAAAACTCTTTATAATTTTCTACGTCTTTGTAAAAACCCATCCATTAGGATCCTCCTCTTCACCTTTCCCCATTATTTTGTTCCTACTCTTCATTTCAAAACTTTTTTGTCAATTCTCAAGGATAACATCAATTGCCCATTTTGTTAAAATATACTTTAAGAATGTTCTTAATAGCACTGAAGGTAATGAGAACGAAAACCAACATGTGAACAGTCACTCAAAACAATCCGGGATGCCAGGTGGGAACCCATGTGAAAATGGTGTCCAGCCAGTCTTTTGCTTGCACTCCATTAACCTTGTTTGTCATTTATCCCCAGAGTGTCCGTATCCCTTGTATGGCAGCATATAATGTTCCATTTGCGGCATCACCATCAGGTATGGCTGTGCAGCAACTTCTCCCAAGCTTGGCGCAAACACCTCATTCGATTAGGGATCCTGTTAGGAGGTCTAGCGCAAATCGATGTTGAAGAGCCACCAAGCGCAAAGCCCTCATCTCCTTTTCAATTGTGTTGAGCCCTTTTGCTGCTGACTTTTCCAGCTGCAATAACTCATACGAGGTCAGCTGCAGCCATTTCAAATTGGTTGCAGCCTGTACTTCTGGAAGCAATAATGAAGTAAAGAAGGTAGCAGCTGTGTAGAATAAGTGAAACTCATGTGGGATCGTGACCAGGTTCCCTGTGCTCTTTTTTGAAAAATAATTACTTTCTCGTTCCCCATTATTTCTTGCTGCTCATTTTGCTGCACGATTTTCCCTGCTGTGCATTCTTCATGGCAGTGCTATTTTGAGACACCACAAGTACAGGTCTGTGCAATGTGACAAGAGCATAAACTCCACTCCAGTCAGGCGGAAGCTGGGCATATGCTTTGGATCTGCAGGCCCACCAGATATCCATCATCACTGCTGTTCACCATGTCAGTTCTACATTCTTCACCACCTTGACGCAGTCCAAATTAGTCCCCAGGAAAATGGGCTCGTTTGACCTGACACACAAGGGATTTGTGTAAAGCTCTTTATGTCAACTGGTTGATGTTTTTTATGTAGCCAGGTTAAGGCATGCACATATTTTCCCGAAGTTGTTCGGCAGCTATCATTCACCTTGGCTGCCACGTTTCATTCAAAACCCACCAATACTTCAGCACAACACTGCTTTATTCCTCCCTCCCACATGTCCCTATACCATACTGCTCACTATATTCTCATCAGTGGCCTTGTATGATACCAGGGGACACTGTGTTCTTCTTTAGTTGTGCACTGTAATCTGTTATGGTCTCTTATTTGTAATTCCCCATCTTCAGGAACTTTTTTCACATATTCTATTACCTTGTACTGCATTTCATCTTTTTCCATTATTTGAATTAATTTCACAAAAGTATCTCCATATACCTTGGCCCCTTCATCCACCCACTGAACTTGTCATGGCCACTGGCCCAAAAACACAGACCCAGCACCATCAGGGGACAACGGTAAAGGGTAGCACAACTTTTAATTGTCCCTTTGGGACAATTAAGCATAGAGGGCCCAACTGGTCTCAGTCCTGGTGCCGTTGGCACCAGGCTCATGAACAAATGTAAGCTGACACACTTTATTTGGTGCAAAAGTACTTTATTTCATCAGCAGGAACGTCCATGTGCATTTATTCAGGCGTGGCTGCTGGGGAAAACTGGATTGCACGTGCAGCATCCTTTAGGAGTGGCAGGGTGGGGCCGGTAAGCCAAGGCTAATGGGCGTGGTCAGAGCTAGACTATATAAGTCCGCCCAGCCTTCATGCAAGCGCCTTGTGGTATTCTGCACTGATGGCAGCGTAACGCTCACCGCCGCTTGAGCCCATCTTACCTCTGATTCTGGCTACCAGCCTCAGCACTTACCTTGGGACTTGTTCTCGTCGACACGCATCACCGCTGACTCTGGCATTCATCATCCATCTCCAGACCTCCGGAAAGCAGCACTTCAACCCCGATATTGCAGCATGGCGAGCAGTTCATCCGAAGACGGCACCTGCAAGGAAAAAGATAAATACAAGGTTAGAAATTACAAAGACATTACATTTAAGGTCACGCTTTTGACAAATCTTCGCGCTCAACCTTAAACCAACACTCACCTGCTGTCGGAACATCGTGGGCTCCTTTTTCTTCCATTTTGGCCTCGCTTCATGCACCACAAATTCCGCAGGGCCGCAATTTCACCTGTTGGAAGAAAGCAGAAGAGAGACATCATTAAAAGACACGGACAATAATCAGGAACTAACATCACACTATTTTAAAGCCATAATACTCTTACCTTCAGGAGTGGCTAAGCCACAGCTGGTCTGGGCTGTCACGTACAATGGGCCAGTGAAGGAACTTGGTCCATCAAGAAGTGCTCCTGCAGTGAGAAGCAGGACGGAGAGCTCATCATCATTAATCAATAGGTGAGCCTCTATGGGTCGGCGTATGCTAACCACACTTTGGGAAGAAGGGTTCGAGAGAGGCAACAGTCACATTGCAGCATTCTCACGATCTCTCCTATCCACGTCACAGCCCACAGCATATGTGCAGGGGAATAAGCCTGACAGGGGTGATCCACTTCTAGGGAGGGCTGCAACTGTGCCCCAACATCCCTGTAGAGACCAGGTGAGCTTAACAGAACTGTTATCTTTTTTCTGTGAAATAAACTTCTAGTTTTGCGTAGGAATAAGTGCATTAGGCATCTTGCTTCCTCATAAGACACTTCATGGGGCAAGAAGAACTTGGGCTGACCCACTACGTGTGGAATGAAAGAGCAGACGTAGCATATTTATTTTTTATAACACGTGTAATACAGTACCTGAGTTCGGTTTCTAAGCCCAGATTGAGGATTCAAACCTCTGTTGCTCTGCGTGCTCTTGTAAATGTGCAATTTACTCGAGCTCTTCGCATTTGCATCATTTCATTGTACCACACATTTACAGTTAATGAATTATGCTCTTCTTTAGTGCCATGGTGGAAGCCCTCCCAATTCATCATACTTCTTTTCCCCTGTTGCTTTTTTCATTCATTTGTGTTTCACTTTTTTCTTCAAAAATCTTATAAAACAAAAGTATTAATGTTATACTAAAACATATTAACATCATCACTTTCTATAAAAAAATCCTTCAACCCCAGTGTTTGCTGTTTTTTTGTAAATTCTAATGACTGAAAAAGAATTGAAAGAAAGTAAAAAAATATCCCCTATTATGTTGTGTTTTGGGAGACGGTGCTCTTGTCTTGGTCAAATGGACCCATCCTCGCCGAACTTGGTATTGTATGGTATTGTTTATTAATATAGCACCTATACACAAGCAAGTGTTTCAAAGTGCTCAAGGAGGGAGGGAACATGGGGAGAAATCAAACAGTCGCTCAGAGCCTTTGAAATTCTGAGACAATGAATAGTCTGCACAGGCAGAGTAAATGCATAAAAGTAAATTTAACAATTTGGGAGACAGCAAATAGGTCTGACAGTGATTCTGCAATTTCAACAGTGCAATAAGGGGAGAAGACAAGGTAGACAGAGAGAAGACCTTCAGGTGTGGTGCGCGTGGATCGAGCAAGTGCACAGAGGGTCATAGGGAGGGGGAGGATGAAGTGCACCTTGTCGGATGGGACTGGGGTAAGCGCAGAGAGAGCCCCTCTCTTGGGTTCATTTCTCAAGTGCATTGAGTGAGGGTAGGGTGTAGGGCCCTAAGGCAGGTGCGAGGGATGACTGGTGGGGGTACCGGGGTTCACTCAGTCATTCTGAATGCGAGTGCTATTACTTCTTTTAAACCCTCTCCTTTTCCATCTTGCTAACCCTGAATGCACCGTAGGAGTGACGTAGGCTGAATCAGAGAAGATGTTCTCTGCTTGGCTCTTTGACATGTTTAGTGCTTCAATCAAGGCCACCAGCTCTGCTGCTTGTGCAGAGTAATGGTTTAGTAGTCACATCTGTGAGTACACTATCAACTCCTCCTCTTTGTGTACTCTTGAAATCCTTTGTCCTCCTTCTTAACCAGGGGGTTACCTTTACTCCAGTCTATGTATTCTATGCACTCATGTACATAATCCCCTTTCTCTATTTTCTCTGCAATGAACTCTGTTGGATGTATAGTCCTGTATCTCACCACTTCTATTGCAGGGTTGGTTATTACCTCATACCTCCAAGATCTCAGAGTTGTCAGTGTTGATTTAATTTTCTCCAGTATTGCAAAAAATGCATGTTCCACGTACAAAGCTACCGGGCACCCCATACTTATCGTGTAAGCTTTCTAAATAGCAAATGTAGCAGCAGCAAGTGTTTGTTCACATGGGAAATGTGCCAGCATCGCTGCGTCCAATGACCCACTATAACATGCAAGTGGCTTGTGTCCCTGTCCCTTTTTCTGTGTTAGTACTGCTGTCATTACTTTTCCATCTGAATGCAAGAACAGGTGAAATCAGTCTTTGTAATTGGGAGTTGCTCACACCGGTGCATGTGCAATCTGCTCATGTCCATTTGTATTACTCTGATGAAGTTGCTAGGCCCTTCGCAGTACCCATGCAGCATTCTAGTATGTTCGAATTATGTCCCACAATACGTAAAAGCAGTGAGATACCTAGAGTCTGGATGTAGTGCAATGGAGAAAAAGGTGTATTTTAAGTCACGTACTGTGAAATAATGTTCCTCCGCAGGAATGTTGCTAAAAATCATTGTGGTGTTGGGGACCAATGCATACTCTGCCTCAATAATACTGTTCAGAGGGTTTAAATCCTGTCTGAAACAACACGCCCCTCCCTTTGCTTTCTTGATCGGACAGAGAGCTGTGTCGAAATCAGAATAACTCACCTGTAGTATGCCTTCATGCCATAGGGCATATATGCCCTCATCTGCTTCTCAAGAAAGTGGTTTCTGCTTTACTTGTGGCAATAGTGCTCCTTCTTTTCACTTGATGTGTACTGCCCCACCCCCTTTAAGTACTCCCACATCATGGGTTCCTGTTGTCCACAAGCTTCTGTGCATCTTTTCCTAATCTTCCTGCAAGTATTGTGCCTTCTTTTTTGTTATCTGGGACATCTGGGGCACTGCCATTTCTTTTATGTATACCGGACAAGGTCTGCTCAGCTCTAACACTACCTCTCTTTCTTCATTGTCTTTTATTGCAAACAACTCTGTGTCACTTACTCCTGTCAACATCAGTGTGGGATCAATATATAATATTGAACGCCATTCCATGTAGTTCACATCAGTGGCAACCAATCTAATCATGCCTTTTCGTACCATTAATTCTTCCAGGTACAGTAGAGTGTGTCTGCCTGAACTAACAGAGTTAGAACACTGGGGCCTGAACAAAAATGTGCTGGACAGCGAAACACCTTCCCTTCAATCCCTGGCAACCATCCTAACAATACATGTACCCCATACAGAAACACCTCCATGTGTGTGGCTATCCCTCTCATTGTTCTGTGTGCATAGTATGCCTGAATCAGTACTGCCACCCAAGCTGGATACATTCCAGGTGTGGTGCACACCAACCCTTTCTCTGAAAATGAAATTGTGTTATTTAATTTGCTTAGTAGATCCCATCCCAGAATGTTGATCGGGTGTCTTTTGAATAAAGTAATGGTGCTAAAACATACTGGGAGTCATTACGACCTTGGAGTAACAATGCTGCAATTTGCGGCATGGTTACTCCCTTACCGGGTACCGGGTCTGGGTTCCTTAAATGAGGAATTACCAGGCCATTCCAACCTTGGAGGACCCGGTAATTCCTCATTCGAGGAACCCAGACCCGGTACATCCCCATTCCCATTTGAGACCCAATAGGGCTCCCATAGCCCCCATGGGGCTCAATGGGAATGTGGAGGGAGCTAACAACGGGGCCGTTAATCGTTGTTAGCTCCCTGGTCTGCTAACGGGACTGCCCTTTGCAGGTCCCGCGAGAAGACTCGTAATGGAGAGGTAAGGGGTTCATGGCTCCGGCACCATTACCGGCGCCGTTAACCCCTTACCGCCAAGGTCGTAATGACCCCCACTGTGTCCCTATTGTCAGGGGAAGATCTTTTGTCAGAGGCACTTTCAAAACTGTCCTCGAAAGGCCTTGTGTGTCCAAACTTTTGTTAGATAATGGAAATCATTCTTCCTTAATGCATGATCTGGTTGCTCCAGTCTCTGTAAGAAAGGAAACTCCCCTCTGTCCTATCTGAACTGCCACCTCTGTTTCCTCCTCAGGGTCTTCAGTAACTGCTGGAACAGGACAGACTCACACTCCCTGTGGGCACCCATATTGGGAAAAGGTTTTCGCGGATGATGTACATGGGTTACCGTCCACCACTGCCACTCCTGTGTATTGGGGAACAGTAATCTGACCCAGTATTGTTACCCCTTCTGGTATTTGTGTCTCCACTGCCACCTTAAGTATGCCCAATGTACCTTGAGTTCCTGCCATTTCCCCACCTTGTACCTGCACTTGTCCCTGGGTAGAAATACCTTGTGTTTGTGTGGGTTGTATCTGTAGTTGCATTTGCTGGGGCATTACGTGCACCTGTTCAGGTGTCTGCTGCATATATGTGTGCTGTTGTTGACCTGTCTGTGCAATAAGTGGGCATGTTCATGCAAAATGTCCAAAATGTCCACATGTGAAGCACTGTACTCCGAAACGTGGTGACTTTCCCCTGTATCCCATTCCCCTTGCGCATGCATAATATCCTCTCCTACACTGATAGTGTCTCATGTACCCCGTTCCTTCCCCTGCCTGCATGACCCCTGGCTGCTGCACATTTATGAATGCGGGTTGTTGTTGCATCTGTGCTGTTACCCACTGCTAGTTGAGTGGTACCTTAGTCTAGCCTCCTGGCTGTATTAGTGTGGCCTCTGGAAGCCCTCCTTGTTGAGCTTGTGGAACAACAACTGGCCCTGTGAGTACTACTCCCTCCATATGTATTTTTGCCCATTTTTTTTTAACTAATTTGTTTTCCGCTTTTGTTGCATTATGGATTGTCTCCTTCTCCTGCTTCCTTTTCCGATAGTGTACAATTGTTACCTGTATCGCAGGCCAGACCTTTGCCTCAATTCCCACTATCTTTTCGAGAGAGGTCTACACATCTGCGGGGAGATCCTTACTAGGATGTGGTAAAACACAGGTATTTATTTTTAATTCCAACTGTGTTTATTTTCCTCTGTCCACATTTCTTGTATGGATCATATGTATTTTGCGGGGTTCTCACCAGGCTTCATTTTGTGAGCCAATGTAGAACCCATGTCTGACGTATCTGAATACAGCGCCCTTAGAGACTTCTGAACATATGCTCGATAGTTGTCAAAGGGTGCTCCATCGTGTATATTCGAGCTTAATTTTACCTGGCGTGTCTGGCCTGTTGCCATATTTTGTCACTTCTCTCCCCAACCAGTACTGCCAATAAACTTTTTATATCTCCTATGGCCAATGGGATTCCTGCTGTCTCCTTTAAAAAACACAAATCCACTTGTCCCTATCCATTGTCTGCCATGGTATGTAATGAATGTCGCCTCTCACTTTCTGTAAAAGGGGCATCTGTGTGCGAGCTCTGCGGTAATTGCCACGTTGTGGTCTCTTGGATACTGCTGCTCTTGTTTTTCTACTCTGAGGCCTATTTCCACTGTCACCAGTGACTTTTCTCTTTCCTCTCTTCCATCCCCTTTCTTCTAATTTCCCCTCTACTGTGTGTCAAATTGTGTGTGTCTGTTTCTTCATCCCCTTGATTGCTGTCACCGCTGTCTTCCCAGTCTGATATGGTATGCCCATCTTCCCCGTATCAGTTTCACTATAATCCGAGTCCTGGCCCCAATTGTCTATTTTAAACTTTATAGGCATCATTACACGGTAGGCGGTGGACCAAGGTGCTATTAGCACCTCGGTCCATGCCGGTAAAATACCGGCACCGCCTTGGAGGAAAGGGGAATTACCACCCTATTCCAAGGTTGGCGGGGCGGTAAATCCCCCTTCCCCCATTGCCCTTCCCCATTCCCATTTTTGCCCCATAGGGCTCTATGGGAATGGGGAAGGTGCTAATTACGGTGCCGCAAATTGCGGTACCGTAATTAGCACCCTGGTCCCTTTGCAGGTTGGTTTTTAACGCCTGCTAAAAAGCAGGTGTTAAAGTACCAACCCGCAAAGGGACCTCGTAGTAAGGCGGTAAGGGTTTACCGGTACCAGTGCCCTTACCGGTACCGGTAAACCCTTACCGCACTACGTGTAATGAGGCCCTATGAGTCCTGCTGTCCACCCCTGTTCATTGGCTCCATTCTCATTTTCCTTTCCCTTTTCCTCTATTTCCCTTTCCATTGCTTTTTCTGCCTCCTTGAACACACTGTCAAGTGGCTGCTGCATGCTCTTTTTTAAGTCATTTAAATATGTCCTCCTCCCTTTCTTGTCCTTGCTAATAATGCTCTTGTCCCCTCATCTTTCTTTTTATGTGTTCCTACCTTGTCTTGAGGCACTTGTTTAGGATTCGTATAACCTGCAGCTGGTTTAAAAAATTGGCATATTGTATAGGGAGGGGGTGGTGCACTTCCCTGCTACTCCTCCTCTTTCCCGTTCTCCGTTTCTTTTTCCTTTTCTTTGCATAGTTTCCAAAGCCCTAGTATATCCTGCATCTTCTTAAGCTTTGCTCTTTTATATGTAGTTGCCAAGTATGAATACATACTTTCTATAATAGCTTTATCAAACTTTTCCTCCCTGGCCATTCTTTAAAACACTTCCCACTCTGTCATATACCCACAGAAAATGGTACTTTGATATTTTATCATGATTTTGGGGCAATTTGCTGCACATGTGATTAAATGGGGTATCCCTCCAATAGGACATCATTGTCCCCACCTTAATACATTTTATTGAAATATTCTTCTCCCCCTTTTCCCTCCTTCCCCATATTATTTTAAGCCTTTAAACACTCAAGCAGTCCCACTTGCTCAATTTCTATGCTCACCACTTCACTCGATCGCCCTATTTTCATTTTCCGGCATTCTCCACAGGCCATGCCCTTTCACACCTCATATTCAATGCTTGCACACAATATGGTCTTCTCCACAGACCTGCCTTGTTATATCATATTAGTACAGAAATGGTCTTCTCCACAGGTCCATCACCTTAACAACAAGGCGCTATGTTAGTACGTTAGAAAAAGCGGTT
Organism: Ambystoma mexicanum; assembly: GCF_040938575.1. Lineage (NCBI taxonomy): Eukaryota > Metazoa > Chordata > Amphibia > Caudata > Ambystomatidae > Ambystoma > Ambystoma mexicanum. The sequence continues at coordinate 381,704,079 of NC_090930.1, read as the reverse complement.
ACTCCTCCTCTCAATTAACTGCATCATGTACCCACTCTACGCGGCTCTGCAACTATTTATTTATTTTGGCTCTGGCTCTTCTGTTTTTTCCAAAGCCCCATAGAGCAAACACTACAACCACTTTCCACAACACTACAAATAAACTGCTGCTACTCACAAAACACATGCATGCAGGTCCCTCCCAAAATAATTCTTCCCCAAAGAAAAGATAATGACACGAGTATACCAATTGCTTGTACTATGCGCAACTCCTGTCTAACAAGGTCCACCACTTACTACGCAACCATCTTCTCTAGCACAAATGTGCTACTGTCTACCTGCTCCCTATCGGAATGGTAGACCTAACATCTAAGACTATTATGGTCAATCTCCCTCAACTAGTAATGAGGTTGCATCCCATACACAATAAAAATAATCTCTCCTGCCCCTTGAGCTTTTGTGCATAGGTACACTCACGTATACGTTTAGGAGATTCTGTACTTCTCTCAACCTTGGAGTCTCCCTTTAAAGGCCAGCACTTCAGTAGGAGTGAAGGCAGCGCCGGACCAGGTGGACATTCGGGAACTCAGTGTCCACGGGCCTCCTCATACTAGAGCTCTTCATACTTCATACAGATGCTGTCTCACACTCCCCTGGGAGCATGGCTGGAATTCCCACGCCTCGGTCGAAAGGCTGAGATATCTTGCTGGGGCTTCCAAAAATGTATCGGGGGTTGCATCGAAAAACTCACCCATATATTACAAAAGTAGTCAAAAAGGAGTGTACGCTGGCGCAATAAATAACACAGGTTTATTCAGGGCCCCAGAAGGAGCTGGGACAGCAAATTTAAACAGATTGCTGAGCCGAACTGCGTCAAAGGGCGTTGTCAAAGAAACACCCATAAATCTAGAATTTTTATACAATGCAAATGAATTAGTATTCATGATCATTTGATATGAAAAAATCTCCCCACACAAAGCTGATTGTTGTTCGCACTTTGGACACTTATAGAAAAGCATACATTTATTTTCGATAATTGGGTCCACAAACCTTACCACATTGCCCTCAATTACAACATGTGATGTCACAATCCACCTGCAATTCCCACAGCACAAAGTTAATTCATTGAAATATTTCAGACGACCAGCAGAGCTTTATCAACTGCCTTGGTTGCCTCACTCTGGTTCACATGAAACGGGCATACTATCATGTCACCACAAGAGCCTTGAACCACAAACGCACTGCTACACAAATGTTGCCTATCAGGGACATTCTAACCCTTTTCCCAGGGAAAATGTACTACGGGGCAATTTGAAACCACTGTGGTTCTTCTCGGCTCCTATTATACAAGTGATTTTTAATGATAAAATGGTCATGCATTCATTATTTGTTAGTGGAACCTGCGAGCTCCAATCTGTGACCTCGTAAAAATAACAACCATTGTCCACTTCTTTGAGCACTGGCCTGGGATCACAGACTCTGTGCTAAATTACCAGCAACAGCAGCTTTATCTGCACAGAAAAGGCTAACCTATATTTTCTGGAAAAGCAAGTCTTTAATGCCAATTTACCATGCTTCGTCCTAACAGTAGATTTGACTATACTTACCTGTGCCCCTGTATTTTATTAATTCATTTTATTATTGGTTTTATTACAGATGCATCAGAAAGAACCTCCTCCCCTTTTACAGTGCTATGCTCACAGCTAATAAGTGTGTTCCGTTATAAAACGCTGAACTTGCATCTTTATTACATCATCAAAGGCCGTTTTGTTATGCAGCACCCTGGTGTGAGGATAGTCATTTTGGGATGGGTGTTCCCTTTGATTCTGTTCTTCCAGGCTGGCTCTTGCTGGGGGACTTGCTCACAGGAGAGAGGTATTACTCAACCTCTCAAATTATCAGAGAGGAATAGCCATTCAGTCTGCTGCCCTGCTAGTGACAGAGCCAGGCTGCCTGACCAGAAATCACATAACACTTCCACAGCTGGGTTGAGATCTCAAGGCTGGCACATGTGTGATATCAATTTGATGTGGCTGCAATATTTATGAGAGATATTCACCACCATACCTTAAACTCAGGTATGGCTTACATTTAAAGATTACAACTACCACCAGGTTATTAACTCTCATAGTTATGTAACTTTGCGTACAAGGGTGTATATCCTAAATGCAGCCCATGTGCTGCAATGACTTGGATCTCACTGCAGCTGTCATATGGGCACCTGTTAGCCCTTCACCTGCTCTCTGACACTGGGAGGCAGGCGCTGCAGATCAAGGTACTAATTTAGCAGGGCATCAGTGTACACTATGCATTAGACATGGAGTCTATACAGGGGAGATCTGAGTAGCTGATTTTCCTTACTGAGATTGAAATACCTGTATTATTTTAAGAATTTGAAAAATAAATAAATAGGGCTTCTACACCCTCACCAGATTGCAATCCATCACACACACACACAGTTGCACGTGGTATGCCACACATGAAACTGAACCTCTCTTGCATGAGAACCAGAATTATTATGTAAGAAGATTGATTGATGCACCATTGGCAATATTATATATCATGTAGGTTTGTCAAGTGTAATTGTAGAGACATAGGGGTTCATTACAAGGTTTCTGGTATTCTGGCAGTAATACCGCCAGGATACCGGCAACCTGTATTACTGTTACTGGCACCTGGTCCAGCGGATTGACCGCCGGATTGGGAGTGCGAGTAAGGGTTATTAATCCCCATTCCATGGAGCCCCATCCATGGGGGGATTTGCCAGTATTGCAGTAACGTACTAGTAAACGGAATTACTGGCATGTTATTACTGCTACAGCAGAGCGCTGTTAAGAAATGACCCTCAAGGTTGAAGGATTTTACGTTAGGATGCCCATTGTTAATGTAACAGACTAGGGGCCTGATTCATGGAATTTTTGTGCACTGAAAAGTGACTTTTCACACTTTTCAGTGCTCTAAACTCCTGTTACTGATTCATGGATCGACTTTGTGTGTCTTTCTGGGACTTTGCGTTGGTCCGTCATGACTTTGCGTGCAGTCAAGAGCTGAGCGTAACACTCCAAGCAAAGTGTGGGAGGTGCATATGCAAATAAATAAATAGAGGCAGAACATGCATATTCCCCATTCTCCCCACAAAATGAGGAAGAACAAAGAAGAACCTGAGTGTGTTGAGGAACGGGTCACATAGAGAAATTGCACGCTCAGTCAAGCGCAAACCTGACCTAATTCCTGGAATCCAACATGCAACTTCACGTCGGGAAAAGTCACATGCAGACTGATCCTGATGTAACCACCATTTGATAGAAAGTGCAAAGTACAATGTGCATGGGTCTGAAGGTTGGGGGCAAAGAGGTAGAGTAGCTAATGCTCGGAGAGTGCAATACTGGTGCGAGACTGCAGTCCCCAAAAAGAGGTACAGCAGGCATTGCACATGATTAGAAATACATTCAGGCAGCGTGCCTTCCCAGGTGCTTGTGATTCACACTGAAAGGCACGTACGCTTGGAGATGGACACAGGAGCAGGCCGCGGCTGCTTGCATGCTTTCATTTTCATTTTGAAGTGCAATGTTTCCAAGGCCGTGGTGGTGAAAGTGTGAGTCCCCCAAAATGCAATCAAAACTCCCCAATGAGAGTCAATAATGGACACACCCCAAGAGGGAATGAGACCAAGACCAAGTGCGGGTGAAAGTAAAAGTAAAGTTTATCTAAAACCAAGAATAGGGCAAGCAGAGAACTCTGCAAACGCTGAGTTAGCTCTGCCCAAACATCAGAAAATGCACATTATATTACAAAATCACGTCATCTATTATGTGTGCTATAGGGGATACATAGAATTGTGCTCATTGGGCAAAGGGGACAGGACTGTATTCAAAATGTTGGGGTGGTGCTCCCGGATTGGCTGGCACAGAACTGGTAACTTCGTAGAGCACGCAGGTCAGCTGTGCTCATCCGGGAGGGATGCAGGGTCAGGCGATGTCCAAGTTGTAAAGATATAGGGCCTCATTACACGGTAGGCGGTAAGGGTTTACCGGCACCGGTATTTTACCGGTACCGGTAAATCCTTACCGCCTTACTACGAGGTCCCTTTGCGGGTTGGGGTATTTAACACCTGCTTTTTGCAGGTGTTAAAAACCAACCCGCAAAGGGACCCAGGGAGCTAATTACGGTACCGCGATTTGCGGTATCGTAATTAGCACCTTCCCCATTCCCATTATGCCCAATGGGGCAAAAATGGGAATGGGGAAGGGCAATGGTGGAAGGGGGGATTACCGCCCCGCCAACCTTGGAATGGGGCGGTAATTCCCCTTTCCACCAAGGCGGTGCCGGTATTTTACCGGCATGAACCATGGCGCTAATAGTGCCATGGTTCTCTGCCTACCGTGTAATGAGGCCCATAGACTATATGACATTTGCCCTTGTGCCCACACATACTTTGGACCTTATTTATACGTTTTGATATATAAGAATTATATTACTAGACGTTTGACCTGGACAATAAAAGTGAGACTACATGGGTCCAGGTGCCTAATCTATTCACAATATTTCATTGACACATTCATCAAATATTCCCTTAGATCTCAGGAGAGAATGATTTACTGTTTGTTAGTATGAAGAGAATATATTGCTGCACATGGGATTAGTAGTATGGGGTGAACAGGGGTGGCAAACAGACGAGGGGCATGCGGCTGTTACATCAAAAGACTTTGGGGCGAAGGGACTTGTAGCTTACATTTCTTTAAACGGGGTGTAAGGCAGGTTTGTGGAGACATTGTGTGTCAGGGGGCAGGGAAGTGAATGCTCTGAGCGAGTTCAGCAGAAGGGTGTGAGGCTACATTTGTTGCATTAAGGCATCAGTGACACATGGCCACTGGCTGCAGTACTGTCAGAAGGAAGGGGAGAACGGGAGGGGGCTGTGCGCCCTTCGTGTGCTGCGCTGCTGGAGGGGGGAGAGAAGGCTCTGTGGTTTGTTGAGTTTGGCCCAGTTCGATTAGTGTGATTATATGTGAACAATTAGAACAACACGTTTGCTGTTACTTCATGTACAACAATTAATAAGCACATTCTGGTTATATCGTGAGCTAAGTCTTCACATTTACCTTAGTCATTGTGTTACAAAATGGCTCTATTTACATTGGCCCTGTGGCCTCACCATTTAATCTGCATATACATTTTATACCATGTGAATACATTTGCTAATTTACATAATATTGGGACACCAGTGGGTATGTGGACTATACATTTTGCATCATAACACCCAAATTTCCTTGACATCTCATACATTTGCGGGGATCTTTTGGTAGTGAACAATATATGACCACCATTATAGAACATCAACGTGTGGATCAAGATATCTTACGCATTACGATTGCTTTAAACAGGATAAATATTGCTCGTTATATATCATCTCATAACAACTGTTCTCTCATACCCAAACTCGAGAGGGCATTAGTGTTGTGGGTGAAACAGGGTGGCATGCAGTCATGGGGCATGCATCTGCTACATCAAAAGGGGTGTGTGGTTGCGGGTTATACATGTTATATATCTCTAGGGTAGGTTCTGCAAATCATGTAGCGTGTTTGTGGAGATGTATTGAATTCTCTCGGCCTAAACTCATGCCGGGTCATTAACAAGTCAGCGATGGAACTGGGGCAGGCGAGAGATACAGTGTTTGACTTGTATCTGTTTGCGTCCAGTCTCCTGTGAGAACAGGGCTGCTGCAGGGTCACACAGGGGAGGAGGTGGGAGTAGCTGGCTAGGTATTCACGGCGCCTAGGGAGAGCTGCCGGCCTGCTTTAGCATCTACAAAATGGAGTCGGGTTTAGTACAAAATGGAGTCAGTAATCGACCCTTTTCAGCCCTTGGATAAATGTTGCATCCGTATGTGTCTAGCAGTGGCTGTCTGGCACCTCTGGCCACAGGTGCATGGGCAGCCGTAGGATGAACATCATGTGCAAGTGAGTAGGAATGGAAGGGAGAGTGCCTCAAAGACCTTTCCTCCCATACATTCCCCCCTTTCATTACTTAAGTAATGAATATTGTAATTCACCCAGTCTTTTACGTTCTGCTTCCTCCGCCATTGCCTCATCCCATGCAGGTGTTCCCTTTCGTGGCATCCATGCTCTGCACACTGCCCTCAGGCTTTCCACAGCCCTAGCATATTAATCTGGAGTGCAGGTCATGTAAATACAACCCCCATCCCCTTACAGATCGACCCACACCTCATCATACCATGCTAATTCACTGGGCTCTTTTATTGTTGTATGATATAATCAGTCTACAATGTACCCATTATTGTAAATGGCTGTCAGTCTATATTTTGGATCTGAGTCATCTCCTGTTTGTACTTGTGTCTCATGTGTCATCTGTACCACGCCATTTGCACTGCCCATTGTCACCATCATCATTGCACTATTAGGTACAGCATTGCCAAAGCATCTAAGGCCTAATTGGCACGCACAAAAAATCAAAAGCAGGAAAATGTTGGTGGATATTAATAGTTTGAGAGTCATTCCGAGCCAGGACGGTACCCACGAAAATGTGTCGTCGAACCAAGTGCTGGGCTGCACCCTTCTTTCTTCCTTCATTCGCTCACCAAGTATGTGCACGGCTGCTATGACATGCAAAAGAGTTCCATTGTCCGCATCTGCAGAAGGTACGAGAGTGCAACATGCGCTCCCGATTTTTCGGCAAACACCTCCATCCATAGCTGTCAACAGGTCTAGGACATACCTGTTTTGCATCATCATCAACCTCAGGGCCCTTCGCTCCACCTTAATTATATTGAACCCCTCCTTTGTGTCGTTGGCCAGTTGGATCAGCTCCTAGCACTTGATCTGGAGCCATTTTGCGTTGGCCCGCTCCTGGATGCTTGGAACAAGGGACGCAAAAAACATCTCACTGGAGTTGAAATTTCGGAACCGATCTGGAAAATGTGACAAAACTTCGGAGGATGCTTTGGAGATATAGTTTGACGATCTTTTTCTCGAGACTGTGCTTTGTAGTTTTTCCTCGGATAGGGTGTATACGGGGGTGTCTTCAGTTGCTGGCAGGGGCTCTGGATCCTTGAGTGTTGACTACCCCTTGCCCCCTAGGATACGGCTTTCAGGTATCACCATTAGAGCAGAATGCAGCATGTCCAGAGAGCAAGTGCCCCTCCATGACTGTGGAAGGTGCAGGTATGCCTGTTTGCCGCAAACCCATTAAGTGTCCATCAATGCAGCCATTCCTTTCTTCATGTCTGGGATGATGAGTGTTTTGCTTCAGTTCTTGTTTGCCCCCATATTCGCTTTTCCTTCTCCATGGAAGCACAGCTCATAGGATATCTCCTTGTGAAATTTGAATGGCTTTTCAAGGGCTGTGACCCACGTTTGCTTTGCGATGTGTTGAGTCCATATTGGGGTGCATGTTCTCTGGATCCATTGCAATTTTTCCGTCTGACAGTCCTTGTAGTGCCTCTGCTTTGCATGTTATTTGCTCGTTTTGCCACCTATTGTCTGAATATAATGTTTCTTTGATCACTAAGAAAGGTTATTTCAGGCATATCACTCCTTGGGGTTTTGCGTAGCACGTCTTTTCATTCTGCAGCATTTCAATGAGACAGTGTGTGCTTGAAAAGTATATTTTATTCTGCATAGTGCAAGATGAAGGAGACACTGTGCCTCTTCAACAGGTCACTCTTGTGGTAACAGCACTTTAGGAGTACCCGAGGCATGGGGTATCAGAGAGCACACATAGCAGCTCTCATTGGTTGTCTGTTTTGCGGTGGTGCTCATGTCTGCCTACCATTTGTTAGACTGGTGTGGATGTTGTAGTTCTTCTATTGTATCTAATCCCAGCCCATTGTATTCATCATATTTCTTCTGTCCACCCCCCCTTTTACTCCTTCTATTCCCTCCCAGACGCCCCAGTGTTCTCCTTTCTTCTCTATGTTGTATTGGAAATGTCCTATCTATCCCCCCTTTTCCCATTCATTACATAGTGCAACATATTTCTCAACAATACTTTCATCACTGTTTCCCACATTGTTTGGGCCTGATGTATGTTGTGCACTTGTGTCTGGTGTAGAAAATACAGTTGGATAGGGGCCATCATGTAACCAAGATAAATCGGAAGGATCTGGGTCATTCATGTCATAAATACTGAACATTAGTTCATTATAATGGGCAGTTGGATTTAATGGAACAGGAGTGCTGGTTATGTGATTGTCATTATGCGAGTTGTTTCTGTTGGTCCTTGTGCCCAGATCAATTTAAACCCAGCCCACATGAGATGGGTGTCCTGTTTTACCAGTTTTGTCCCCCCCCCCTCATTTATATCGATAGATATGAATGCTATGGCCCAATGCACCACTAGGCCAAACAACATTGAAAAGAACATTACTGCACAGAAGAATAAACCACACTCATACGAGTACTGTCCTAAATGTAATCCTCATCCCTATTATTACTATTACTGCAATGCAATTACTTTTCCTAAACATATTTCTTCTCCTTTCTTCCCATTTGTCATTTATAATACAATATTTACACCCCATTTAATCATTTTTATTTTCATTTTCCTTCCTTCCTTTGTTTCAGATCTCTTATCACTTGTGTCTGTTTCTCTTTTTACGTTTGTGTTTCTCCTTCTGACCTGTTTCCTTCTTCATTTTGTCCTACTCTTTCATATGCTTTGAGTACATCAGACAAATGGATCCAATATCTCAGGCCCTTCACCTTCACTGCTGTAGGCGTGCAGTATACTACTTCATATGGACCATGGAATCTGGGTGCATTCCACCAATGTACGAAGCTTCTCACATAGAGCATCTCCCCTGGCATGAGCTGGCAGTTTGGGCTATCTGTGGCTGGAATTACCGTGTCATTCTCTGTTTCTTGGGTGAAGGTGGTACTAGCTGTTTTGCAATCATACGTGCTGCTTTTGTGAGTTGTTTCAAATTCTCGTGGAACTCTTCCCCCAATACCGTTGCACTTCTGTGCACATCTGATTGTCTTCATAATGGGGAGTGTGCTGTGTGCATTCATCTACCTGTCACTATCTCATGGGTAGACAAGTGGTGGTCCTTACTGGGTTGGTTTCTCAGTTCAAATAGGGCCAATGGTAAACAATATACCCAGTTTTTCTTTAATGTGTGACATAGTTTTGGCAGCCTACTTTTGAGGAGTCGTTTACTTTCTCAACAAATCCATTTGATAGCGGGTGATAAATCGTGCATGATTTGTGAGTAATCCCCAGCATTGTTGTCACTGCTTTGAACAAGTCATTGGGCCTCATTACACGGATGGCGGTAAGGGTTAAGGGTCACCGTTAATGGTACCGGTGACCGTTAACCCTTACCGCCTTACTACGAGGTCCCTTTGCGGGTTGGAGACTTTAACGCCTGCTTTTTGCAGGCATTAAAAACCAACCCGCAAAGGGACCAGGGAGCTAATTACGGTACCGGAATTTGCGGTGCCGTAATTAGCACCTTCCCCATTCCCATTATGCCCTATGGGGCAAAAATGGGAATGGGGAAGGGCAATGGGGGAAGGGGGAATTACCGCCCCACCAACCTTGGAATAGGGCGGTAATTCCCCTTTCCTCCAAGGCGGTGCCGGTATTTTACCAGCATGGACCAAGCTGCTAATATTACCTTGGTCCACCGCCGTCCGTGTAATGAGGCCCACTGACAAAATGTGTTCCATTATTGGAAGGTGTAACATCACATACCCTCCAGTGGGCAAAGACCTCCCTCACTAGGAACTTGCCTGCACACTTTGCGTCTGGGTGGGCGCAGGGGCCCACCTCCACCCACCTTGAAAAGGCGCACACTACCACTATCAAGTACCGCAATCCATTACAGCTTTCTCTCATGTCTGCATAATCTATATGCAGTTCTTGGAAGGGCCCAACTGGCTTTGGCAATGTTCCTCGTAATGTTCTCAATGTCATTCCTGAATTATGTTTGACATGTGGTACATTCTATCACCATTTTGGATATCTGTTCCTGTAGCCCTGACACAAACCAATTTTCCTGTATGTCTGCTGCTATATGTTGTTTAGCATTGTGGGCTGGAAAGTGAAGCTGCTGGAATGCTATTTCTAGTAGTTTCTGTGTCATTACTAATTTATCTGTGTTGTTATGTCACCAGAGAAGGTCAGTGGATGATTGACTACACCCCCTCTTTTCCCATAGTTCCTTTTCCTCAGCTGGTGCATCCTGCTGTAACTCCAATATTTGAGATACTGGCATGGAGTTGTACCACTCCCCTTGTTCTTCCTCCACATGCTTTTGTAATATGTACTCACCTGTAGTTGCCCTTGTTAGGTAAGATGCTTCTTTGGCAGCAGCTTCCACTGCCGCATTCCCTAATGAGTTGACGTCATTCTTGTTTGTGTGGAATTGGCATTTCACTAGTGCTACAACTGTTGGTTCCTTCAATGCCTCTATTAATTCTGCAAGAAATGCAGCATGCTGCACAGGGGAACCATCTGCTTTTCTAAATCCTCTCCTTCCCCATCGGTCCAATCCCCCATGCACTGTTGTGGTCATGTATGCGGAGTCAGTGTATATTGTTATTGCACTTCCTTTGGCTGTGTGCAGTCCTTCAATTAGCACCACTAGTTCAGCTGCTTGTGCTGAAAAATGAGCGGGTAATCGTTTTAAAAAAATTACTTCATACTCTCCTTCCTCCAACCGTACCGCTGCCGCCCCTATGTGTTTTTCTCCTTTTTCACTATTTATTGATGCTGATCCGTCTACAAAATATACTTCTCCTTCAATCAGTGCATCTTCATTTTCTGTGGGCGTACCGTCATCTTCCCCTCTGTATGTGGCAAAATCGTGAATTTGCATATCTTCCACTGTGCATGCTTCTGTGAGAAATGTGGCTGGGTTCACTGTTTTACACCACACTATGTGTATGTTTGCACTTGACAGTATTATTTCATAGGCTGTGGCTCTCTGTGTTGTTAATGTACTTTTTGACCTTTCAATTACAGCAAATAGTGAATGCTCCACATATAGGGTCACGGAGCATCCCATCACAACTGTTGCACTTTTTTCAATGGCGAACGCTGTGGCTGTGAGAGCTTGTTCGCAAGCAAAGTGTCCCTGCATCACTGTATCTAGTGCACCACAGTAGTACGCTAGAGGCTTGTGGCCTAATGATGTTTTCTGTGTCAGTACTGCTGTCATGAGTGTCCCATCACAATGCAAAAATAAATCAAATTTGCGCTCATAGTCTGGTGTGGCTAGGACGGGTGCCGTCGATATCAATTCTTTCAAGGTGTTGAAGGCAGTGTGCATTTCTTGTGTCCATTGAATTGCTGCGTTTTCCCTTTGTGCCTCCTTTAGGGCTTTTAGGAGGGGTTTTGTGTATCCTACATATTTTGATATCCAGGCACGGCAATAATTGCACATGCCGAGAAATGTATGCATCTCTTTCACTGTTTTGGGCTCATTTACAGCCGGCACTGCTGCTGCTCTGTTGGGTATCATTCTTTTGCCATCTTTTGATAACAGCTTGTCCAAATATAATACTTCGGTCAGACAATATTGCAACTTCTCCCTGTCCACCTCCTAGCCCTTGTGTGCCAGTAATGTCAATGGTGTTACAGGATCCTTTCTGAATTCATCCTCATTCTTTCTACAAATCAAGAGGTCATCTATCTATTGATTGATCATACTCTTTGTGTCAATATTTCCAAGATCTTCATTTAACATTCTGTTAAATATACTTGGACTTTCACAGTATCCCTGGGGCAATCTGCAGTGTTCATCATATGTTCCCCCCTGGGTAAAGACTGTCAGATACTGTGACTCGGGATCCAGTGGTACCGAGAATAATGCATTCTTCAAATCCACCACTGTGAAACATGACCCATCTTTGGGTATGCTGCACAGGATCGATGCAGGGTTTGGGACAAGTGGGAACTCTTTTTGTATGATGTCATTAAAGGGGCGTAGATCCTGTATCATCCTCCAAGCCCCTCCCTTTGCCTTTTTGATGGGATAGATACAAGTATTACATCGAGAATTTGAAGGTACGATGATCCCTTGCTGTAGTAAGGCGTGTATTGTTTCTTTTATTCCTTCTTCTGCCTCTTGTGACAGGGGGTATTGCTTTACCCGGGGCAATAATGCCCCTGGATTGAGTTATATTTTTACAGGTGTCACCTCACACAACAATCCCACGTCATGTGGGCCAGTTGTCCACAAGTCTGCTGGCACATGTTTCATGTCTTCATTGAAAAATGCTGGTGGTGAGCTTACTACGGCCACAAATGGAAGTGGCACTTGTCTGTTCTGAATCATTATGTCACAGGGAATTGCGATCTCCATTAATATTTCCCCATCACTGTCTGAGTCTGTGAAAAGTTCCTCATCAGACAAATCTTGCAAGGCTGTGTTGGCATTTATGCACAACACTGTTTGCCATTCTCATCCATGGATGTCTAATCCAATCACTGCTATCCTTTGTGACGATACCTGTACCCCATGTAAGTCTAGGTACACCACTGACCCTGGCACTATCTCTCGGTGTGCTAGGGGACAAAACACAAATTCTGATGGCACTCTCCATTCTTGGCATTTTAACTCGTGCATAACTCGCACCAATGTTTTTAACCCTTGGAGGAACATATCTGAATCTACAGGTATTCCACGCACCTGCTGTGCCGTGGCTTGTGTTTGTATTACTAGCATTGCTCGCATTGCACATATACCAGGAGTTGAGCATCTCTGTGAATGAGATAGTCATATTGAGCTTGGTAAGGAGATCCCTCCCCAGTAAATTTATGGGTGAGTCTTCGTAATACAGTAGGGGTGCTCCCACTGTTTTTCCCCCCACTGTTACCTCCAATTCTTCTGTATATGGAACCTCGATCACTGCCCCAGAAAACCGCTGTGTCTCCATCTTATGATTAGACAGCGGAAACCTGTTTGTTCCCTATCTCCGCCCCCACCAGTGGTTCCTCTGCTGCGTTGAGGGTCATTGATAGTATCGGACATGCAAGCGCTCACCGTGGGATGTCCTATGCGGAGTACCTTGTTTACTCCCTGCTGTCAAAAACATTGCCTGATACTACTGCTACTCCTCTGAAAGGAGCAGGGGCACAATTTGCTGTTGTGACAAAGGGGATTCCACGAACCGGCGCCATGTGCTCTTGGGATTGTGGGTGTTGCTGTGTGTTTTGGGGAGGCGCTCTGTGTTCATCTATGTATCTGGGGTTGGATTGCTCTTCCCTTCAACCGCCACCCATAGGCAGCCTGTGTGGGCTTCCTGGGTGGTGGTGGCCATACTGTTGTTCGTTCTGATATGAGTTCATGGGGCGGATTCAACACTCTCTTGAAAAATGCCCCCACCTCCCACAGTTCCAGCATTCCCCTTGTCCTCCTCCCCTAGGCCACTGTCCTCCATACCCTCCGTACCCATACCTGCCCCCTCTGGATCTCCTGTACCCACTTCGTCCTCTACGGGCGCTCCTTACTTGCCATTGTGGCCATCAATATTGTTCCTCACCATTCCACTGCTCCTGTCCATTTCCTGCCCAATTTGCGGCCATCCTTGCTTGTATGGCTATCTGCCCTTCCTCCTCCTCTCATTCTCTTTCTGCTGAGAGGGCAGTTACTGCCGCGGTGACCTTCACTAGTTTTATCTGAATTAATTTTGCCTCGTCTGCCAGTCTCTTTTGGGCTATCTCCCTTTCTCTTTCTTTGATTCTTTTACAATGGTGTACTATGATGCTTTGTATTTCTGGTCAGCCCTTTGCTTCTATCCCAGCTATTTTATCAAGAGCCTTCTGAACTTCTTTCGGGAGACCTGTTTTTATTATGAAATAGAACAGGGAGGTTGATTGATCCCAAGCCGTGCCTGTCTCCGCACTCCACATCTTTTGCACCCGGAGTATGAAGGCCATCGCATCTTCCTCATCTCCCATTGTGCATTGCATTATGGACTGTAAATCTGGTGTGTCTGGAAAAGTTTCTCTTAGTGCATTCCATACTCTTGCTCTTACTGTGTTAAAAGATACCCCATCATGGCGGTCACAGTCTAGTGTTATTCCAGGGAAGCCCGACTTTGCCCACACCCTGTTGGCTTGATCACCTACTGTGGACACTAATACACTTTTGACATCACCTACTGCTAAAGGGACCCCGGCAGTATTTTTCTCAAATGCGTACATCCACTTACTTGCCCCTCCCGAGAGCGTGGGTAGAGTTTTTAGTAAGTTTGCTTTGTCAATCTGGGACCAGGGTATATAATTGGGTCTTCCTCCCCCCTCTGTGTATCAGTGGTAATTGTCATTTGTTTCTTGTTGATTTCCCTGTACTTACCTTTGCTCCCTTTTTCCTCCAACACTGTCATTCGTCCCATCCTATTCCTTAACCTTCCATTTCATTCTTCTTCCATCACTCTCCCCAAGGGAGACTGTTCTATTCCTGCCATCACCCCACCCCACCAATCTCCTCTCTTCTTCTTCTTGCTCTTCTTTGTCGCACCAATATTCTTCCTTTCTATCCGATGCCATGCCCCCCTCTTCCGCACCCACCTCGCTGACAGCCTGATCTATTTCTATTATTCTCGTTGGTGTATCATTAATACGGAACAATATTTCTCCCTTCTTCCAACCCTCCTCCGTTGACCTTTCAAGTGGTTGTGACATTTGCATTTGTTCTACTCTGGGGTACCCGAGCTTCCTTGTTCACATATATCCCTCAATCGTGATAATTCTGTCCAGGCCATTGTTAACCGTGAGTCTAAATCTTGAGTGAACTTTTCAATATCTATTGCAGGGTTTCACATCTGTCCACTTGCTCTTGGACACTCATCGGGAGTGGTGCTGGGGCTGTTGTTTGGGGTGTGGAGGGGGACGTGGGTTTTGACACATACACTGGGTCACTGTACCCTTCTGCTGGTACTGGTTTAGGCAGGATGGGTATAGTCGGGTGACCTCTATCTTACCCTCCTTCTCTTCCCCATCACTTTCATAATTATTTGAAGCCAGGGGAGATGTGCCCTGTTCCTTTGCCTTGCTGTACGGCACTTCCTCGAAGAGCCTCCACAAGTCTAATATTTCTCATCTATTCTGCAACTGTTTGCCTTTGTAATTCACAAACAAGCAGGTGGCACCATGCCTAGGCAAATTTTGTCAAACGACACTCCTTTGGGCCATACCTGGGGTAAACCTTCCCCTTTCAACTCTGTAATCCACTGGTCGTGGTACTTGGTCATCCTGTCTGCGTATCCTGGAAAGCTTTGGCAAATATGTGACAATGGCGTCTCCGCACCCATCCTGTCTTAACCGGTCCTTCCCAACCTTGTGAGTCAGTATAACAATAATGCAATTCACAATACTTCACTTCTTTTTCTGTCACCTCTGTGACACTGTATTTTATACTCTAACATCTGTCACACTTACTATGACAGAGTGTGTAAAAATTATTATACAATACTACTTTTTGTCATTGCTTATCCATGGACATTATACACAACAGACATAAGAAGATGATTACACAACAATAACCGTTAATCATATCACATGTAACACTTAACATAAATCCTCCCTTCCTGTCCCCCCTTACTCTTACAATTATTTCTTGATATGCCAGCCTGTTCCCGCTCCTAATTCCTTACACACTACCCCTTTACCAAAGAAAAAAGAAAAAGATGAAGCGTTTCTAAATACTCTTCCAAGTCTTCTCCTTATATAAGACTCTTAGGGCCTCATTACACGGTAGGCGGTAGGGATTTAACGGCACCGGTAAAATACCGGTACCGGTAAATCCCTGCCGCCTTACTACGAGGTCCCTTAGCGGGTTGGAGTTTTAACGCCTGCTTTTTGCAGGCGTTAAATACCAACCCGCTAAGGGACCTCGGAGCTAATTACGGCACCGCAAAATTGCGGTGCCGTTATTAGCGCCTTCCCCATTCCCATAGAGCACTATGGGGCAGAAATGGGAATGGGGAAGGGCAATGGTGGAAGGGGGATTTACCGCCCCTCCAACCTTGGGATGGGGCGGTAAATCCCCTTTCCGCCAAGGCGGTGCCGGTATTTTACCGGCATGAGCCATGGCGCTAACAGCGCCATGGCTCACCGCCTACCGTGTAATGAGGCCCTTACTGTTTCCACTTATTTTCCTCGTTATACCCAGTACTAGTCGAGATAGCACTATGCGGTGCTGCCTTCCTCCCCCTTGCGGAGCTTGGGTTCCTGTATCCCTTTTCACCTTGTAATCTCCTTAACTGTCCTAATGGCCACATGCAGAAAGAAAAAAGAATAGATTTAGCCCACAAATTCTCCCTTTATTATATGAACTTTTCTCCCCTCTAGTTTCCCATCTCATTATCTGACTCCTCACACTACTTTTCCATCCCTCGCCTAGTTCCTTTTAATGTTGCTCGCACTTGATACTCACGTGTCCATCTTGATCCAAGACCCTCCGGACCCGGTCTGTCAAGGCGC
Organism: Ambystoma mexicanum; assembly: GCF_040938575.1. Classification (NCBI taxonomy): domain Eukaryota; kingdom Metazoa; phylum Chordata; class Amphibia; order Caudata; family Ambystomatidae; genus Ambystoma; species Ambystoma mexicanum. The sequence goes on along the minus strand of NC_090930.1, from coordinate 381,687,651 downwards.
TGCCCCGTACTCAATGGCTGCACATGGCTCTGGCGAGCAGTTCAGTGGGCTTTTGCAAAGCCAGAACCCGTACCCTCTCAACCTACTGTGTGCACATGTCTAGGTGTACTGGTTGCCGTAGGTGGGCAGCTCTTTTGAGGGGGCACGCTTTGGGTCTCTGCTGTGGCCGGGGATGTCTCATGCCAGAAGGAATGGAAAGAACGCAATCGCGTCAGGGTCACCAAATCAAAGTGTGAGTCCCCCAAAATGCAATCAAAACTCCCGAATGAGAGTCAATAATGAACACACCGTAGGAGGGAATGAGGCCAAGACCAAGTGCGGGTGAAAGTAAAAGTAAAGTTTATCGAAAACCAAGAATAGGGCAAGCAAAGAACTCTGCAAACTCCGAGAGCGCTCTGCGCTCTGCCCAATATTTATGTTACAAAATCACGTCATCTATTACATGTGCTATAGGGGATACATAGAATTGTAGTCATTGGACGAAGGGGAAAAGACTGTATCCAAACTGTAGGGGTGGTGCTCCCGGATTGGCTGACACAGAACTGGTTACTTTGTGGAGCAGGCGGGTCACCTGGGCTCATCCGGGAGGGATGCAGGGTCAGGCAATGTCCAAGTTGTGAAGATATAGACTATCTGGCATTTGCCGTTGTGGCCACACATACCTTGGACCTTATTTATACATTTTGATATATAAGAATTATATTACTAGACGTTTGACCTGGACAGTAAAAGTTAGACTACATGGGTCCAGGTGACTAATCTATTCACAATATTTCATTGACACATTCATCAAATATTCCCTTAGATCTCCTGAGAGAATGGTTTCCGGTTTGTTAATATGAAGAGAATATATTCCCACATATTTTTTTATTTATTTTATTTATTTGCATTTATAAAGCGCACAAAACTGCCCTGGGGCATCGTGGCACTGTTACAGCAGACTTAGTCTTGAACACAAACATAGGAATATGTTTACAGATGAAAACCGAGTTACAGAGTACGTTTCACATTGGTAATAAACATTGAGCTTAGAGGTTATGCTATGCTGTGGTTACAATGCAAGCATGAATGTGCATGTGGAGGACTTTAGCGGAATAGGAGGGTTTTGAGGTTTTTACGGAAGGTGTGGTATGATTTTTCGTTCCTTAGTGAGGTAGGTAAGGAGTTCCAGTTTTTAGGTGCGAGGTGTTGGAAGCTGGTTCCTCCCGCTCTGGATCTTTGAAACGTGGGGACATCAATCATGTTGGTGCGGTGAGCTCTGGTGGGTCTGATGGCGGCTTTCGGTGTGATTCTTTCTGCGAGATAGGGTGGGGCATCCAGGGAGAGGCATCTATGGGTGATGGTCATGGCTTTGAAAAGTATGCGTTCTTTCACGGGTAGCCAGTGAGCATCTTTCCTTGCTTGCGAGATGTGTTCTCTTTTTGGAACGGACAGCGCTGCCCGGAGCGCGTTGTTTTGCGTGATTTGGAGTTTTTTTAGGATGTGGGAGGAGGTGCCTAGGAACAGGGCATTACAGTAGTCTAGTTTTGTACCTATAGTGGCTCTGGCGATGGACAGGCAGTTTTTAGTGGAGAGAAAAGGCTTGACAGCATTTATCACCTTGGTGGTGAGTGCTGAGGAAGAGGCTATGGCGTTGACCTGGCGAGACATAGATAGTGAGGCATCTAGGTGAACACCTAAGGTTTTAACAGTCTTGGAGACTGTGATGGTGGAGTTGTCGATGTTGAAGGATTTGTATTGGGGGGGGAGTTTGTTGAGAATTTCATTGGTCCCTACTATGAGGATTTCGGTTTTGTCCCCGTTTAAGCAGAGGCCGTTGGCCGCCATCCAAGTTTGGATGGCTGTGTAGATTTTGGTTAATGCTGTCGCATCTTCTTCGTAGGTCCCAGTTAGCGGGAGTAGTACCTGCGTATCGTCTGCGTAGTTGGTGTATGCTATGTTACGACAGTCGAGGTCATTGAAGAGAGGAAGGGTGAATATATTGTAGAGAGTGGGGGCGGTGCAGGAGCCTTGGGGGACGCCGCAGTTGATGGTAGTAGGGGTTGCCGAGGCAGTGTCTGAGAAGACTTTCATGAGTCTGCCATTTAGGAATGAGGCCACCCATGCAATGGCTTCCGGGGAGAAGTGTGCTTCATTTTTTAGGTGCATGCCTAGGATATCGTGGTTGACAAGGTCAAAGGCAGCAGATAGATCCAGTAGGAGAAGGAGTGCCGGTTTGCCTTTATCCATAGTGTCTGCAAGTTGTATTTTCAGATCAAGTAGGGCTGACTCTGTTCCGTGACCTGGTCGGAAACCTGACTGTCTTTTGCCTAGGATATGGTTGGTTTCGAGATAATCCTGGATTTGTGTGTAGGCAATTTTATCCAGAATCTTGAGCAGGAAAGGCACAGTGGTGATGGGCCTGTAGTTGGTAGCTACTTCTGGGTCGAGGGTAGGTTTTTTGGGATTAGTAGTATGGGTGTACAGGGGTGTCACACAGACGAGAGGCATGCGGCTGTTACATCAAAAGATTTTGGTGTGAGGGGGCTTGTAGTATATATTTCTTTAAACGGGGTCTGTTGGTGTAAGGCAGGTTTGTGCACTGGCGTAACAGGGGCCCCCGCAGCCCTGCGGTGCGGGGGGCCCCGCTAGCATATTTCCTGGGAGGTTACCCCACTTGAAGGAAAGAAATATATTTTTTTTCCCCAAAAAAATATTTTTTCTTATTGAATTTACCCTGCATTCATAAAGAAATGATTTCTGTAACAGAAATCACTTCTTTATGAAGGCAGACAACCTACAAAAAGAAACGTTCTTTTTGAAGTCTGAGGGCACAGCCCTCCCCATGGCATGGAAGACCCTAGGCTGGAGGTCTCCATGTCATGGGGTGAGGGGAGCCCTATGACTTCAAAAAGAAATTGTTTATTTTTGAAGTCACTCTGCCTTCACAAAGAAATTATTTCCGTTATGGTTCGCGCCTTAACGGAAATAATTTCTTTATGAAGTCAGAGTGACTTCAAAAAGAAACAATGGGCCTCATTACGGGTTTGGCGCTAACCGTGCCGGTGCTACCGGCAGGTTGCCGCCAGACCTGTAATAATTTACTGGTGCCCGACTTCCCAGTAACACTGGGTGATTACAACCCCAGCGGTCCGGGAAGTCAGGCACCGGCAAATGGTAACTCCCCATTTCAAACGGACTCTATGGGAATGGGGACCACAGAAACACCAGCACATTAATAACGGTGCTGGTGCTTCTGTGAAAACTCCGTGAGTGGGTGCCGTTCCGCCCGGCAGGTCTGACCTGCCGGGCGGGATGGCAACCGCCCGCAGAGCTGAATTATGCCGGTCTGTAAACAGCATAGATTCCAGACCGGCATAGTTGTAATGAGGCCCAATTTCTTTTTGAAGTATTAGGGTTCCCCTCAACCCCATGACATGTGAATGTGTGAGTGTGTGGTGAAAGGGTGCACACTTAAATGTACGGCTGGCTGCCTGAGCGAACCTGTATGGGGAAAGGGTGCACACTTAAATGTATAGGTGGCTGACTCTGTGAGTGTATAGTGAAAGGGTGCACACTTAAATGTATGAATGGGTGCCTGGGTGTGTGTGCCTGTATGGTGAAAGGGTGCACACTTAAATGTACGGGTGGCTACCTGGGTGTGCCTGTATGGTGAAAGGGTACACACTTAAATGTATGGATGGCTGCCTGGGTGTGCCTGTATGGTGAAATAATGCACACTTAAATGTATGGATGGCTGGGTGTGCGTGTGTGTATATGGTGAATGGTGTGTGTGCTTGCGTTCAGGGGTGCAACAAAACCTACATTTCGGGGGCTAACCCTTCAGATGTTGGGAGAGACGCTAACGTCATTTGCAGTGGGGGAGGGGCAAACCTATTTGTTTGGGGGCATCTCATTTCTTTATGCATTTTAATGAGACTATTCTTGTGCAGCTTCAATGTTACAAGCAGTTAACTCTCTCCTTTAAGTTTGAAAGCACCCACTTATGGGCTGCTGTGAGAATGAGTGGTCTCCTGTTCCCCCTCTACCCTTCCAATCACTCCCTGGCATGCAAGTATTAAACCCACATCACGATTTCAATTGCCTAAAAAATGTGGCATTCGAATGCAGGTACTAATGGTGAAATGCTTTATGTTAGTAATTGCTGGACTCTTGTTAACAGCGAAACCCAGGTGCCATTTAACATCTGTGTCCTGTTCTGTCTGGCAACTGCTCTGAAGGTCAGTCAGGTCGAGTCAATGTAGCCCAAAATTTCATGGGGGGGTGCTGAATCCCAGTCAACTCAATGGTGTTGCACCAATACTTGTGTTTAATGCCTTGATTACTCATTACTCCGAGCCCTATTCTTCCTCGTCCCAGTGTGTATGAGACAGTACTTGTGTATAAGGCACGCTGCCTCATACACAAGTACTTAAGTGAGAGAGAGGTACATGGAGGTAATGCCTAACTTAGCTACATGTAATCTTCATTACTCGTAGTCCCAATCTTCCTCATCCCAGTACTTACCTGTGAGACAAAGAGCCTCATACGTAAGCTCTTGGGCAAGAAAGAGGGACGTTAAGGTAATTCTGGGCCCAGGAGCTGATTTTGGAGGTTGGGGTAGGGTTGGGATCGAGAGGGGATGTGTGGGGGGGCAGGATTGTGCAACAAATCATAATGGCTGTCCATGTCCAGACTAAGCAGGCATGATATGTGGTATTAGTGGCTAGAGAGGCATTTTGGTGCAGCCAGTCTAGTCATTCCTCAGTTTGGTATGACTGTTTTTAACTGGGCATTTCTGATAAAGCAGTCCTGCTAAGTGAATTACCTGGCTAGACTGCCATTTGTGTGCTGCCAGTCTAGCCATTTCTTACTGCAGCATTGTATATTTTTTTGGGCATCTGTGATCAAATTATATGATATAAGTCATTTATAACGCACCTGTACACAGGTGTTTCTAGGCGCGACAAGACAAGTGATGGAAGATAGAGGGAGGACAAGACAAACGATCTTACTAGGCCTTGTGTCATTCAGATTGTGCAAGTGCGAGAACGAGAAGTGCAAGGGGAAAGGGAGGGGGGAAGTGCAAGGGAGACGGGAGGGAAAAACAGGGCAGCAATGCTCTGAGTAAGTGCAGCCAGGGCAGCGGGGCTCTGGATAGTTCAAGGAGAACAAGGGACTGTAGGGTTATAGTTACAGCCCCTAAGTGTGTGGTAGGCCCAGAGGCAGTGCAAAGGGTGACTGATCAAGAAAGAGTCTGGACTCAGTGAGACTCTGAGGGTAGCCAAGCAACCAGTTGGTATAGCAGTCAGGTAGGTCAGGTAGGCCAGCAGGGGAGGGAGAGAGAGAAGGCAGAGAAGAAGAAAGTTTTGAGCTGCTTCCGGACCATCAGGTGGTCCGGCTCAGGTTTGAGAGGGGGGGAGGCTATTCCAGAGGGAGGCACCTGCAGAGGAGAGAGATCTACCCTCCACCCCCTGCCTGGAGAAGCATCTAAACCTTAGAGAGTTGTAGGGAGCTGAGTGAATGGCTCGAGAAGGAAGATTTTTTGGAAAAGAGCGTTGGATGTAGTGCGGGCCCCAGGCCCAGGAAGCCTTGTGGACAATGCAAAGGGTCTTGAACTTGATCCTTGCAGCAAGTGGGAGCCAGTGGAGAGATTTCAGGGCTGGAGATATACGATCCCTGGGCTTGAGGCCAAGGATAAGTCTCACAGTCCTGTTCTGGATTAGTTGCAGAGGGTGGACAGTAGAGGAAGGCAGATTGATAAAGTGGCTGTTGCTGTAGTCCGGCCTAGAGAGAACCAGGGCCTGGCGACAGTGAGCTTCTGGGGGAAAGGGAGAAAGGGAAGAGTCCCTTTGAGGAGGTGCAGCTGATAGTGGGACTTCTTGGCAACGTCCGAGATGTGAGGAGAGAAAGAGAGAGTGGTGTCAAAGATGACACCAAGGTTGTTTAACTCACAGGAAGGCGAAGGAAGAGGGCCCAAGGCGGGCGGCCAGAGTGAGAGAGGGAAAGCAGGTGCAGGAGTCCAAATGAGAAGGATCTCCATCTTAGTGACATTAAGGCAGAGATCGTTGGAGGCACAACAATCCTGAATCGCGGATAGACAGTCAGAAATGAATGAGAGAGGAGAGGAGTATGAGGGGAGCCTGAAGGAAAGAGGAGTGTCATCCACATAACACTGAAAGTTAGAGGAGAAGGTAGAGATCAGGTGGGACAAAGGGGCCAAGTAGAGGTTGAAAAACCAGGGTGAGAGGATGGAGCGGAGAGAAAGGGGCCAAATTGGACCTGAGAGGGACTGTCCAAGGGGAAGGAGGTCAGCCACTCAAGGGACTGATCCGTGATGCCCAGGTTCTCATGGTGTAAATGGATCAGGATGGATCAGGATGGCGTGGTTGACTGTGTCGAAAGCAGAGGAAAGATCAAGGAGGATGAGGACAGAAGGAATGCTGGAATCAAGGTTAGAGAGCAGATCTTCACCGGTGTTCAGGAGAGCAGTTTCCGTGACTCTGTCAGCTCTGAAGCCAAACTGAAGGTCATGGAGACAACCAACAGATTCCATGTGGAGAGTAAGCTGGGAGATGGCCAGCTTTTCCAACAGTTTGCCCAGGAAAGGGGTGATGGAGATTGGGCGATAGTTTGCTGGGCAGGCAGGATCAGCAGACAGCTTATTGAGGAGTGAGTGCATAAGGGACTGCTTGAGGGGAGAGGGGAACGTTTCAGTGGCGAAAGAGTGATTACAGAAATCGGCCAAGGCTGGAGCGAGGGTGTCAATATGGTCCTTGATGGTTCTGGAGGAGAGGTAGAGATGTCCTATTGGGGTCTGAGTGAGGAAGAGGAAGAGGGAGAGGAAGAGGAGATGGAGAACAGGATGTCCTGAGTTTAAGCGGAGAAGTGAGATGACAGAGCCATACAGAGGGCGTGGGAGGGAACAGGAGAGGTAAAGACTGCAACAGGATTGACCAGTTCCTTGCAGATTTTAAAGAGTTTGGCCGTGTTGTTAGAGGCCATGTGCTTGAATTTGTGTTCTCTTCTTGGTGAGTGTATTTGCTTTGATTGGCATTTTTGTGCAACCAGTCTAGGTATATCTAAATGTGGCCTGGCATGCTTTACTGTAACGTTATTACATGTCTACACTGGTCTACATTGTGCAGCCAGTTGGGCATGTTTTCATTGTGGCATAGCATTTTTAATAGCAAAGCATTAATGTTCCTGTGCACTGTTGGTGACTTGCATCTATTGGATTGGTGTTACCCTACAAAACAATTGCAAACACTCTGGCTTTTTAGCCATTTTTTCTGAGAAAGTGTGCTGTATATCGCAATAAAACACATATTTATATCTTTCTCCTAGTGCAGTGTGCAGCATATCCCTTCAGCAGCACATTTGCGTGCATTGCGCAAGCATGATAATCTATGCCGGCCCAGAGCGAGGCACGACCAGTGATTTGTTGCCGAGTTGGGGGGGGCCCTCAGCATGGCTCGCAGGGGGGCCCCCACATTTTGTGTTACGCCACTGAGTTTGTGGAGACATTGTGTGTCACGGGGTAGGGAGGTGAATGCTCTGCACGGGTTCAGCAGAAGGGTGAGAGGCTACATTTGTTCCATTAAGGCATCAGTGAGACATGGCCTCAGGCTGCAGTACTGTCAGAAGCAAGGGAAGAATGGGAGGGGGCTGTGCGCCCTCTGTGTGCGGCGCTGCTGGAGGGAGGAGAGAAGGCTCTGTGGTTCGTCGAGTTTGGCCCAGTTCGATTAGTGGAATTATACGTGAACCATTAGAACACCACGTTTGCTGTTACTTCATGTACAACAAATAATAAGCAAGTTCTGGTTTTATCGTGAGCTAAGTCTTCACATTTACCATGGTCATTGTGCTACAAAATGGCTCTATTTACATTGGACCTGTGGCCTCACCATTTACATTGCATGCATAAAAATCTTATACCATGTGAATACATTCGCGAATATACATAGTATTGGGACAACAGAGGGTATGTAGACTATAGATTTTGCATCATAACACCCAAATCACCTGACATCTCATACATTTGCGGGGACCTTTTGGTAGGGAGCAATACGTGACCACCATTATAAAACATCAGCGTGCGGATCATATCTTTCTCATTGCGATTGATTTAAACAGGTTAATTATTGCTCGTTCTATATCATCTCATAAAAACTGTTCTCTCATACCCAAACTTGAGAGGGGATTAGTGTTGTGGGTGAAACAGGGTGGCATGCAGTCATGGGGCATGCATCTGCTACATCAAAAGGTGTGTGAGGTTGGGGGTTATACACGTTATATATCTCTAGGGTAGGGTCTGCAAATCATGTGGCATGTTTGTGGAGATGGATTGTATTCTCCCGGCCCAAGCTCATGCCCGGTCATTCACAGGTCAGTGATGGAAGGAGGAAGGCCAGCGATACAGTGTTTGACTTGTATCTGTTTGCATACAGTCTCCCTTGAGAACAGGGCTGTTGCAGGGACACAAGGGGGAGAAGGTGGGTGGTTGTAGCTGGCTTGCTGTGCGCAGGGGCTGGGGAGAGCTGCAGGTCTGCTTTAGCATGTACAAAATGGAGTCGGGTTTAGTACAAAATGGAGTCAGTAATCCCTTTTCAGCCCCCGGATAAATGTTGCATCCGTATGTATTGTTCCGCGGCTGTCCGGCACCTCTGGCCGCAGGCACATGGGCATCCGTGGGACGAGCATTGTGTGCAAGCGGGTAGGAATGGAGGGGAGGGGGCCTCAAAGACCTTTCCTCCTATACAGTGGTGAGGAGTCAGGAAGCTCAGAATTCCCAGGCGTCGGCGGTGATTGAACTTCTGGAGCTCTGTGCTGGGGCTGTGATACGATGTTCGGCTACAAGCATCTTGTGTAGTCTGGAGAAACAACTTCCCGGGTGGCGAAGTGAAGGCAAGCTGGCATTTGCCTCTGAGCTTGTGCATGGGCTCATAGGCCACAGATAAGAGGCTAGATGCGCACATAGTAGTGTATACATGTAGGTTGATGACAGGTGTTAAGCAGCAGTGCTACATGTACCCTTTGTCTTTTGTTTGCAATGTGTCCAGAAGGAACAGTGTCATGTTTCTACTTTCATTTCTTTCTGACTAAAAGAAGGGCACTACGTCAATTTGCTACCCCTTCGCGCCTTAAATTTAAAGGAGGAAAATGACAGTGACATTATTGGACTAGGCAATCTAGAGACACTGGAGTTTGGCCAAAGTAATTCTGTATGTTATATATTGTGCAAAAAACAATTGTGAAACAACCTGTTGGGCTGGGCACATGGAGAATGCGGCCAAGCAAAAAGACGACCAATGAATGAGCTGGTGTGATCTGAACACTTATGGCTATCAGTTATTACTGGAGCTCCTAAATGCAATCTGGATAGGTATTAGAGAAGGAAGATAAGGTTGGTGGGGTAATGTGCTTGACTTAAGTGTTTGATAAGTGTGCAGATGCATAGGCAGCATAGTAGGACAGTGATGTACAGGAATGAATTTGGCATGATTCAATGGTAACTTAGTGGGGGGGCATTGTTAGGTTCACAGGTATATCAGTTTCAAGAGCTGAGTTAGACTTAGATTTGGTGAACAGGTGCAATGAATGAGTGCAGGTATTGAGTTTACCCGTATATCCCCCTTACCTATCCACAACCTCTCCCTAACCCACTTCCCCCTATTGGTTGCCTTGAGGTGGCCTGTGAATCAAAGTGGGCATCTCATGCCAATCAATGTGGAGGGTTGTGTACATGTGGCTTCCATGGGTTAGGTTGAGTGTGTGGATAGCACGCTTGACAATGAGAACCAACGTGCAACAGTAACCTCAAAATAGCTGTTTAGGGGTGTGGTATATAGTTGAGGTGTCACTTTGATTTAGGGGTGATCATATGCAGATTAGCGGGGTGCTGCCTTGAATTATGTGGGTTTGCACGCAGATTAACCAGGCGCTGCCTTGAGTTATGAGAAATGGTACACAGATTAGTGGGTGCAGTATTGGGTTACAGGGGTACTTCGCCTGGCTGCTGCTTTGGTTGTGGGGTGATTGCCCACAGAATTGCCGGGGTGCTGGATGGTGGAGATAAGGTAGGTGCAAAGGTTGGCATATGTCGCTGGTTTTAGTTTGCCTGGGGGCGTGTTGTGGGCATCCCGGGCACAACTCTATTTTCTTTGCGACTCCGTTTACTTTGCAGTTAGCAATCCATGAATACGCAGTGTGCCAAAAACATTTGCCGGGCCTTGGCGCTTTTTCTATGGATCTGGTCCTATATACATCTTACTATGTAAAACCCTGTAAAAATCTCACGAAATCTATGCTCGAGGGCCTGGGTTTGGACGGCGACACCCTCGGCTTTCTCCGTCCATTTCTCTGCAGCTGTGTAGATATAAAACCCGACTCTGCTGCTGCAGTGGTAATCACATTGGATTTATTGGCCCCTTTTCTACAGCCCCAAAGCAGAGACCTCCCTGTTCCCATAGTTAGGGGAGATAAATTGCTCTAATCATGGGCGTAATTTTCGGGGGGTGGCAGGGGTGTTTGTCCCCCCCCCAACTTTCATGTCCCCCCCCCCCAACTTTCATGACACACCATTTTGTCCCCATTCATAGGCCCTTTGGTGCACATTCCATGAGTAAATCACAAGTGAACATAATAAAAACAAAGGAGTGTTGCTGATAGCAAACTATATAATACCCACAGTTTTTCCATAAATGGGCAATTTCACATACCCTCCGCCACATAAGAAACATTTACCTTTCCCACAGAATGTCCAAGCTAGGGAGACAAAGTGAAAGTCACGAGGGCGTCAAAGTTTAAAACGCATGCGCAGATAGGTACTGCAAGCTAAAACAGTAGACTCATTATCCCCTGCGCCTGGTGCGATTGTTTCGGTGTCTACTCCCAGAGTCGCTTACTGCATTTTCCCCTAAATGAGTACGCTCCACGGGTTCTTTCTCGAAAGTACTGAGCAATGCTTCTGCCGTCAGATGGTTAAAGCGTTAACAAACACAGCATACGCCATGTACTTCATGATCGTCAGGTCGCATTGTTCATTTTTAACTGTACAAAAGAATCCTAAAAATAGTTCAAGTGTACATTGTATCACCTTATGTTTTTGCGAAGCCTATTGCTTTATGCTGTACATGTTTAATGGGAACATGCCTGAAATAAACCGATATCAATTGATTAAAGAAACCTCATTTTCAATCATGCAAAATATTAAGCAACTTTCTGTCAAACCTATTTCTTGTTGATTTTCGATGAAACCTGTGCGTTATTAAGTATGGTTGTACTAAAGTAATCAATTCAATTGGAGTTTACAGAATTTATTTTAACCAGCGTTTATCTGTACATCACTTAAATGGCACACATTTCCAAATCTTCCATAGACAAAACATGATTTTTTTTTTTTTACTTTTTTCAATGAAAATCGCCGGTTTCTCCAACTGCCAATATCCTCCACTGAATTCAAAGGGGTGTGTATCGGGATTATAATTCCAAATGTTACTTGTTCTGCGAAATGTTAGAAACGTTTCAAGTCATCGCGTTCACATATCTTTTTGTGCTGCGTCTACTTTATCTCAAAGAGCAAGTCCCTGCCTTTACGTCTCGCACTTGCTCGTTTTGGATTTATTTTGGTAAAACAAGTAAAGTAAACCAGGGGTAACAGGTCTCCATCAGGAACTCTTCACTGGTACGAGTACACACATTACCACGGCGTGAATACCGATGATCACAATGCATTTTTGCCCCAGGCAATGTTTGCACAGGTGCAAATACAATGAAAAATATCACTACAGCAGTGCAAAGTTTTTGTAAAACAGGATCCAAGAAAATTATAGACATGCGTCAAATGCTGGGTTTACCAGAGCAAAGAAGGGTGTCGAAGGGCAACGTTTCAATCTGCGCATGCTTCGCTTTAACAGAGATTAGGGGACGTTGTGTCAGCGTGGGTTCCATGGCATGGGTCACAAGGTTTGCTGTAAATTGAAATAGGTTTACAGAATGAGGTCCAGATCGCTCTTCTTACATTTAATAAGGTATCAGGTCTACCAATGTGTGGATAGGCAGGAGCCAAATATGTTTAGGTGCCTCTTTCCTACATATTAATCGAGGCGCTGTTTTAAAGGTATCAGGTAATGTCCCCATACACAATGTCACCTGGAAAAGCCATTGGCGACATTATGTATGTTGACATTATGTATGGGGACGGGTTGCAGGGATGCCCCCTGCATCATAATTTGGGGGTTGCTGGGGTGTCCCCCGCATCTTCAATGTAATAATGTCTCCGTAAAAAACGGCGACTTTTTTGTCAGGAGACATTTTTCCGGGGGCATTATTACATGGACACGTTGGCTGATATAATTGTGCATGGTAGAAACGTAGTCCTATGTAGACTTAAACTGGAATTGACATTTCTCATTGAACAACGGGGCCAACATGGGGAACAAAACAAATACTGATGAGAAGTACCAACAAAAGGGGTTGCACTGTGCTAATAGTCATCAACACTGATATTTTTGAATTGTAAAATGAAAATATATATGTTTCTATTGGTCATCGAATAAAGACACACATATTGATGTATTTCCGGACGTGGGTTATTTGCCTCAGCACACTTTTGTTGGTTGGATGATAAATGCCAATTCCTTAAACTTGGACAGTGTTTTGTATTGAATGTCCCTTCCTTTTCCCAAGAGGAGTACTGCTTAAGCTTGGTGCGTTTTGAACAGAAACGTGAAAACCGCACGCTGATTAAGAATTCATATATTTATCTGGTAACCTTTGTTCTTTGCTTATTTTTCCCAAGTTCTCCTCTTTCTAAAGATTTCTGTCACCATTTCGGATCTCATGGAATTTACAGGCCTGCCCTCCCAGCATACAGAGTACAAAGACATGCTAAATTAAGTTGATTTCCCTGTGAAAGGAGGGCTTCCATTATTCATGTCAGAGGCCTGTCACATCAAATTGAGAGAGTGAAGCAAATCCCTTTCTGTTCACATTTGGAACTAAGGAAAAGCAAGCATTCAAGGACTGCATTTAAATTGGAGGGAAGTCACACAGAAAGCAGAGCTAGAAAAGCAGTGTGTTTGCCCAATGCTGGCGCTCGGCGCAGACGGGATTGATTTAATGTTGGCTAAATTAGTTATGAATGAAGCCAGAACCAGACTCATAAGCCGAAATGAGTACATAAGGACTGTGCTTCCAACATACAAGCATGCTAGAAGCAAATACACGTGATGAGCGGCCTGCTACCTTGAGCTCCTGTGCCTTTCACATTTTATTATAAGTAAAAAAATAAAGTCAACTATGTTATGGATGTTTCACACATTCAATTAAGATTACTTGAAACACTTTTGCCAAGTTTCTGCATGTTGACAATTAGAAAAAAACAATATTTAAATAATTTGGTAATATATTTTCAGAACTGTGAATGACATAATTAGATGTGACATCTCTTCGTCAATTGAAACATAGGGTAGTTTGAAATACAGAAAGTTCATCACAATTTCTTACACTGTTGTACAATTTCGACAATCCTTGGATACTTGCATCTCCTTTTCACCATCATGTTGTCTGTGAATCCCAGAGGAAATCTACTTTTATAATGAAAAGATAGCCTGTGTTTACATAATGTTTCATATCGAATTCTTTTAGCATTTTAACTGTGTAACAGCAGGTGTTATTGCTACCAAAGTCAATGATTCACAATTGGTTGATGTTTGAAATACAAAAGGCCGAGTAAGCTCAGTAAACCTGCAAGGATCCAATCCTGTGGGCTGATGTTGCACTTAGAGTTCCAAGTACACTTTGATTCACCCACTGAGCTCTCATACGGACATGCTGTAACTACTATTCACAATCAGGGAAGGGGGCTGGACCAATCAGGTGGCTGTAGATGCAGGTGAGAACTGAAGTGCCACAACCATGCTCAACCAGCAAGCCGAGCCCCTTTCTCTGCTGCTGTCTGTGCACTTTGGCCCTCATCCACTCCTACAGCTACCCCCCCTCTTCTCCAGCCCTCCAACAACGCCCCCGCTCACTCCCCACTTACCTGCTGGGACTCCCTGCTCAGTCACATCTTTTATGTTGGACAGCTGAAATGGAAATAGACAATGGACTCAGAACCCTTTCTGTTTGCTGTGGTGGTGCCTGTCTTGTTTTTTTTTGTTTTTTTTACTCCATGGGATACTAGTCTATTTGGATTCTGGACACTGCTCCGGTGTGTGCATAGCTATCACTCATTGTTGTGGGGCGTCCCTGATCCTTTGCAAAGGCCCTCACTTCAGTTGGCCCTGCCTAGGCTAAGACTGGTGGAATATTACCGGCCTTCCGACAGTGGGGTGATAGCTATATTACTCGTTTAAATTGGGTGAACAGTGGAAAGAACATTATGCTGCAATGCCTCGTATTTCCCAGACTCCGATGCTCATCGACCTATTTATATGACTTGGTAGCATGCAGTGAAGGCAAACACATGTGTAACCGTACTCACATCATACGCCAATTGAGCGCTTACACATAAGTTTTATCATTTCTAATTCAGGCGGGATAGTATAACAACTGTGTTCCAACTGTGGCTGTGAACGACAAGAGTGTCTTGAATAGATTGTGCTCAGTAATAATATCGTTGATGTGACTGTCGCAGCAAATAACGAATTCTTATGTAAACACAGCCCCATCTAAATCACGAAGGGTGGTAAGATTTCAAAGCCAGGGGCACACTGTTGGATTCCAGTTTCTATGGAAGGAATGGTTCAGCTAAAGTAGTGTATGGTGACAGTATGTGAAGTGCGACAAGTCACCTTGAAGCAAAGCTCTTCAATGGCAAAAACCTTCAGCAATTCAAAAATGAGTTCACAGGTATAAAGGGATTTCCTCAGTAGGTGTAGTTATTTCTGCAATACTCAACAGGTACCTCACATCATCGATGTAGTGAATGTTGATACTTTCCCCAGGTCTGTAGGTCTAGAAAACTCGAGAAGCCCACATTTATATTATATGAGCTCATATGGGCTCCTGTAAAATGATTGGAGCACACCCTGAACAAAACAAGTATTGGCAAAAACCAACCGTTTGAGCTCTTTTTGCCAGCAGCCTCCACTGTTCATGGCAGAGGGACTGTGAGGTGGCCGGCAGGGGTGGAGCAGAACGCTGAAATTCTGGTCTCTCCACCACAGGCACAGAACTTATAAAGGGAGCAGACCCAGAAGAAGAGTAAAGGTATCTGCACTACCCTTGCCCACACCACCTACCCAATCCACCTGCCTCTAAAAGTGTCCCGGAAGACAAGTGGGTTCCAGGAAGTGAAGATGTGCTTGATCATGTATTCCTACAGATCCTGTGATCCATTTGCTATTTCGGTTTGTGTGCCTTGGGGTGAAGAATCATGTTGGAAAATGAGGCATAAGTAAGCCAATTGGAGATACACATGTTCCTTGCCATCCCTTGCTCCACACACCCACCACTCTGGTCCTTCTGCTTATCACAGCAAGACCAGGGAGAATGGTGGGACGTGGGAACAGCAGAGACTTTCTATGTACCTACTAGTATAGATGTGATGAAATAATTACTGCTATGCAGGAGTAGAGGGATAAGCTGTGGCTAAACCACCTACTCAGCCACCTTTTCTACACCAGCACTGATTCTAATCATGAGAGTGAAACAGGCACAACCCAGCAAGTATACCTCCTTCTCCTCTTTTGTGCGACAAATGAACACTATTGTCTCCATGAGGGCTTTGAACTGTTGCTGTTGCAATGGAAACAACAATACTACAGTGGAGCCAAAATAAAATAATGTCAGTTAAGATTATATAAAATAGGAACTGAAATAAAAAATAATGCACACAAGTGTGAAGGTGGTAATTCCCCAAAATACAAATCCCAAACTCAGAATGAATGGACACACCCCAGGAGGGAATGAGACCAGGAGATAGAATGCAAGTTGAATAAAGTTTTATAAAGTAAATGATGCATGTAGAGAGCGTTCTGCCAACAATACAGAAAGAACCTATCTTCATACACAAATTTTGTCATCTGTGACACACGGTATAGGGGATGAATATTGTGAGCCCATTGGTGCATTGCAATGATATGGTATAGTCCATAATGGGACGGTGCAGCTTGATTGGTTGGTGCGGACCTGCTGCTTCTTGCGGCACGTGGGTCAGCTGGGCTGTCCTGGGAGGGGTGAAGGTCAGGTTCGGTCCACAAGATGCAATTGTCCTAACTAATCTGAACTATACAGTAATTATTGACATGCTAAGAGTAATGTAAAACATAAAACTAATATCAGAATGCAGGGTTGCCTGTAAATGAGCAAACATATACACATTCTTAACCTAGGCCTTTGTGGGGCAGGGGTGTGCTTGTCCTCTTTGCCAGGAGGCTTATCTAAAGGTTTCAATCTGAGATGTATTCACCCTTGAGTCTCATGGTTCACACAAATGGATTGATAGGTGTTAGTCCAAGAGGAATATATGATCACATAGGATTATATATTGGGGGAAATCTAGGGTGGTCCGTGGGGAAGGGTCTCACCAACTGCTACTGTTGGTGGTAGGCCCAGTCGAGTGACTGCAAGGACTAAGCGAGCTTTTTGTTACTACACCTCTGCTCCAGCTATCTTGTGGGGCACCTATAGCGAGTCCTTCACCTTAATTGAAAGGAAACTGATTCCAGTGAATACGCAGGGGAGAGGCCTTGGTCCACAGCAATTTCGGCTGAAATGTGGCCATGAGGTGCATAAGGAGAAATGCCTTTGTCTACACCTCCATGATAGACCACTTTGTAATAGACAACAACCAAAAAAGTGATGAGTGGAAGGTTTTGAATAAATCTGCACCACTGGCATTGCTCTGGGCAATTTTCCAAACCACAGTTTTTTGTCCCAGCTACGCCATGGCAAACGGGGTCCATCCATAAGGAAATCAGTCAGGTACTGCCACCAGTGGTAGCAGCCCAGCCCAAACTGCTAGGCCAGGTACACTATGCACAGAAACACAAGCAACCCCAGACATATTTCAGCCTTGTTCGGCCTCCTCAGCGAGGTGCAGCTTGGCATACTAACTCCTGTGATTTCCATTAGTCAACCTGTGTGGGACGGGTATGTTCATATGTGAGTCCCAAGCCTGCTGGGCCTAGAGACCCAAGGTACTCCTCACTTATGACGGCCAATGAGGCCGAAACATGTCTCGGGATGCTTGTGGTCTCATGTAGAAGGGATGTGATTTAGAAGTTCGTGCTGGACAGCCTCTTTTGGGATGGAACCAAGCCTGGTTTGCCTATGGTCTTTCCCCTTCTGTAATTGCTGGGCAGGCTGAAGAATGATGGTCTGGATGGTTGACTAGACCAATGCCAGAGGTTAGGATTAATATCAAACTTTCATCCATCACCTCTTTTGCTTTTCACTTTGTAATACACTGCATCCCCAACAGATTTCCAGGTGAATCCTTTTGGCTTGAAGTCCAAAGTTGAATCAAATACGGAAATTATTTCTTGCCATTATAAAGGTGAACTGGAACAGTGGTCCAAAGCAAGCCTGTTATCAGGAGTCTAATGCAGGCTGCTATGACAAGTGTTGTTTGCCTTCTGACATCATACCCATAGTTATGTGCATGCATGAATTGATGGGGGACAGAAAGTTGTAGAGAGCCCTAGCAGCAACCAAGATGGTGGAACCCCTATCCCTGCCTACCTCTCTCCTCTGGCTACTCTAACACCAGCAATCTCCCTAGGTCTACTGACTTCAAAATGTCTGTAGTTATCACCACCTTTGGCTTTGTTATGTCAGGACTGTCTTTGAAGCAGAGGTTCCTAGGGTACCTGCTGGGGAGGGTTCCCATGCTTTGGGCGGAAGGTGTTGACCTTCCTGTGGGTATCAAATGAGCAGATTCCTGGCATTGTACCATATGATAGTTGTGGAGATAGCCAGGCCAGACAGTTACTTAACATCAGCACTGTCCTAGTTGATCACTGTTACCAAACTGACACTAGTATAACATACAAATGCTGTAGCTGCATAGTTGTTTGACCTCAGTAGTCACCATGTCATAATCAGACATGACTTATAATTACAGTTTAGCATGCCTCCAGGCTGACTAGGATACAGTCAATGGGCCTCATTTGAGTTTGACGGTAACCCGCTGGTGCCACCAGAGGATTGCTGCCAACCCTGTGAAACTGATTCTGCCACCTCATATCGCTGTGCTACTGGGATAATGCAAGTCCTGGCAGCCCAGGATATCAGGCGGCGGAATCCCCAGTCCCCATTCCCATAGAGTCCAAAAGGATTCTATGGGAGTGGGGAGACAGAAGCACTGGCACCATTGTTAATGGTTCTGGGGCTTCTGTGAGAACAGTGCTTACCTGGGCCGATACGCCTGGCATGTCAGACACTGCGGGCGTAGAGGTCCCAGCAGGCACAGTTGTAGTCTGCGGGTTCAGAATGGGTGCCGGTACGTTGCTACCACGAACCTTAATTTCCAGACCGGCAGACTTATAATGAGGCCCATTAATATGTTTTGATTAGTGATGTAGAAGAGTATAAAAATCACTGCTGCCTCTTGGAACGTTGTGTTCGGGCAGCTGTAAAGAATGCATATGTGGCCTTGATATCTACCCTGCTGCTATTGCAGAGCAATTGCTGGAGGTCTTGCAAAGGTACGCGAGTGCTCTATGGGTCATGGAGCATTATAAAAGAGAGATCTGGTAAGCAGGCATCCTTTTCAGAAACAGAATTCGCTGCATCATTATGTTACAAAAATTTTAAAAAAAGTTCAGTATTTACAAACCTCGCCAGAAGGCAGAAGAGAACAGCGGGGCCACTCATAATGGACAGCCCCCTGAGAAACAGTGCACAGGTGAGATTATCCCCAGGCTGCACCCCCCAACGGGATGCCTGAGCTGATACACCATTATTTTCCATGCTGTCCATGTCGTCATACACCACGAGCAGTGGGAGAGAACCCTCTGCAGGGCAGCCTTGCATTAGTGGTGTGCTGTTCGTCTTGCAGTGGTGTTTCTCCTATTATGGATTGACTGGCATTGCCCATAGCATTTTATGGAGCGTCCACATCACATATAACTCTTACATACATTGCATCATGGAATTCATGATTCTTGCATATAGTCCAATACAAATGGAGTTCTAGTACAAAGTCTTTGCAATTACGAAGTCTCTAAACATGTTTAGATTAATTGCAAATGCAAAGATTTGTTTTCCTTTCACCCTGCACAGTCTTGTGCATGAGCCAGGTCTGGGACTGCCTGAAATTAACAATTAACACAATTCTTAAAATTCATCATTCATGACATTAGGGAGACTGAGCACTAGTGATATCATGGCCTTCAATGCGTCTGATGGATGCTTAAGAATTCAATCCCATAGAAATAATGTACTGTCTACACCACATTCTCGCTTTCAAACTGAGGATGGGGTAGCAATACTAAATCCCAACGAGACATTACTGAGAACAGGTAATGGAAGAAAACCTGATGTTAGGAATTACTTCTATTTTGGCAACTTCCCTCCATAGTTCTATAACCCCTAAACCATTTGCTGCCTTTGAACGTGTCGTGACCTTTTACAGGGAAGTGAACCCCTCAGCTTCACTCCCCTGGTCTTTTGCTCATTTTGTTATGAGTAAACTGATCAGTCCTTTAGAATATCAGTACTGGGAAACTATGTTTCCCTTTTGTCTTTTTACCTTTTATCTTGTTGGTAACTTTTGACATTGCACACTGCATTTTACAATGCAGTGCAATGGGGATACTTTTGTATCATCCTAGTCTTTTACACTTGGGATTTTTTGGTTACTCTTACAATGTTTATGTCATTTCTAGTGTGAACATTCATGTTTATCTTGTATGACTACTAAATGTGGCTAGTACCCTGAAATGGCCACACCATGAGATGTGTGGTTGTTCTTTGGTCATATTGTTGTTTGACTTTCTACCTGCCTTCCCCAGTCAGGAAATCCCATGTAAGGTCATTTAAACGCCCGGGAAAGCCCCAGCTTTTGTGGGCTAATGATGCATTTGTATGTGTGTGGTTCAGGAAGGGAGTGGCACTGCCTGAGCCCACTCCACATCCATGGTGCCTGAAAGGTTGGTTATGGGACATGAATTAAACTGACAGTGGTCCTTGATTGGACCACTGCTGGCTGTTTATATGGTGCAGATCCTTACCATTGGTGGGCTTGGATTTTCTTCCAGGCTGGATTCTGGACAAGGGGAAGACTCCTGCAGCCATTTCCTAAGATCAGCGTTGGAGCCAAATATGCTGTATAGAAGAACAGCTGACGGAAGATCCGAAGAATACTCCTGAAGAGATCCAACATCCTTTCCTGTGTCTGACCCGGTGAAGCCTTGTTGAACTATCTGATATGTAAGCACCCAAAACAGTGCTTCAACCCTTGGAATGATAGGACGATCCTTGCTGAAGGAGCTCTCAAGGATCCAGCCATCCTGAACCTTCAAAAGTGTCCCTGGACCACTCAGTGGACTGACTAGGTCTCTGGTAGTCTACCCCGCTAGAACCGTCACCATTCTGCATTCCCATCCGGAACATCAGAAGTCATCAGCATGTGGTGTAACTCATGTTCATGCCAAAATTCAGCTTCCCAGCTTCAAGGAATACTGCTTTGGTAGGTCTTCTTCAAATGCGTCTGGAAGGATTCCTGCCGTCACCTGTGTGCAGTGGCCATCTCTTGAACTTGCCTTCCCCTGTCTTGTGAAGTGTCCTGAAGAGAGCTATATCAGTGCTTTCTACATTTCTCGATCCCCAAGGGTTGCACTTGGCTCCTGGATCTGACCGGAAGAATACTTGCACCCACAGCTCCTAGGCACCTCTCATTGGAACCAAGGGTGGCAAACCTACCTCCAGTGACCCCGAGTTGATCCATCTAGTTCTTAGGGAAAATCAGAGTCAGGGGGGTAAGTAAACACAAAGCCCCCATGTTCTCCATAGACTAAACCTTAAAATAAACCCAAGGTATTATTCCATTCCACAGAGTTTTGGTCATTCTATCTAAAGCAGTTGTACCCAAAAGATAAAAACACATTTTATCTGAAAGATAGAAATAGTTACTTTGTTGCATATATTCTCAGGAACATTCACCAACACAAATACTTTACATACATCAGATACTTTCTTGGGAGAAGCACTGTGACTTTTGGGCACAAGGCCCCTCTCTTCATAGTGATTCGACTTCAGAATCTAGGGTATATTTCTCGTGAATTTGTTCCATCTTACTGCATCACTCACTTACCTTTTTTTGCTGATTGAGTAATTGAACGCATATTTAAGAACCTATGGTGACTGTTTATATGTTTATTATTGAGTGTTGTGCGATGCTATCATCTGCTTCCTTCATTTTCTAGTGTGTGTGTTGGGCCCAGAATAAATATAGTATTTGTGTACTTACCTGTCTAACTTGAATAACTGTGTGCTTCACTGTGTGGACTGATTGTGGACCCCTGACCCACTCGCACTGATCTCCATTGCTCCTTGATTGTATTTTGGCTGAGATTTTGGCCGACCTCTCAGTGTTCCTCTGTTCACTAAAACTATGGTGGCCTCCTAAAATCTGTCCACCAGGC
Organism: Ambystoma mexicanum; assembly: GCF_040938575.1. Taxonomy (NCBI): domain Eukaryota; kingdom Metazoa; phylum Chordata; class Amphibia; order Caudata; family Ambystomatidae; genus Ambystoma; species Ambystoma mexicanum. Next base: position 381,666,076 of record NC_090930.1, on the reverse strand, counting down.
CAGATTCTAGATATCCATCTTAACACCTGACGTCCGCTTATCCCTGAATTTTGCAACCTACTATGATGACAGCTAGACCTTTGGGAGAGAAAAAAGCTATTTCAGGGTGTTTTTCGGGGCGAAGTTGGCATATTTTACTTGGACATTGAAAGTTTGAAAACCTGTATTACATTTCATTTTGATGTATTATATTTGTGCACTGGCAGCATTAAAGTGGGAGATGGATGGCAAATAAACAGGCATCACGGTCTGCTTCAGCGAGAGGCAGCATGAACATGTGGTTTCCTATAGGAAGAGCAGATTTTGGCAGTGGCTTATAACTTTTGGCGCCTTTCAACAAGTGTGTTCACAACTTTGCAAAACTAAATGGACCAGACTGAAAACGTTGGTGTGGTTTTCATCAATGCAGGGAAGTTATGGGGAGAGTTGAAATTGTATGAAATCTGGAAAGACTTGAAAGGCAAAAAATGTGCTCACTGCTACAGCCCGAACCTCTAAAGTTATTTGCATGAAACATCTGCAAGGAGCGGTGGCTTTTGTAAGTTTGGTGTGTGTTTCCAATGTTTATTTTTATTTTTAAAAGTGGAAAAAATAGGTACAACAATATTAGAGATATCTTGGTCCAGTTCAGGGACTTACTACGTGATTCAGTATCCATGTCACCTCTGTACCAATCAGAGAGCTGTGGAACATCCACATACACCATTCGAGTGCACTGATTGGCCAACCAAGGAATCTGAGCTGAGTCTAAATATTTTGAAACAGGTGCCTGCAAATATCCCAGTAGAAAAAAGTTGAAAAATGCACATTTAGACTTTTTTGGTGCTGAAAGAGTCTATGGGGTAATTAGGGGTGGGCATGAAGGCACGTAATATATGTGCATTTTGGCAAGAAATCCAGGCTTATGTGTTCTGCAGTGTTTGCAGTCTTTGTTTAATAGCTGTATACATCCGAATGCATCTGAGGACTATTTTGCTGTCCACTGACTCCACCATATTAACTATGGTGGGTGTATGTTGCAACACCTATGGTGATTTATTTTATGAGTATTGATTTTATGTATGTTAGTCTTGATATTATTATGTTACAGATAGGGAAAAGTGAGTGTGGGTCAGTTTTGTTAAACAGGGCTTCTCTATGTTAAGGCTAGTGGTCTGAATAAGTTCTTTATTTATTTTAATAGTAGTTTGTGTTATTGTATTGCATACATATAGCCATATAAATGACCTTATATACAAATAAAACATCAATAACACAATTCAGCCATTTACCACATATCGATCATCATCTATATCTATAAAAGTCAAAATGGGTTTGCTTATGGTGGGATTTGTGGTGACACACTGTTCCTTGTGCAATTCAACACTGTTTCACCAATGTGCACCAAATGTTGCATAGTCTCCTGTTAGGACACTCAGATCATTACTGGCTACATGACATTTGGACACCACAATCTCTTTCCCCAGATTTCTGCAAAAGTCCACATTTGTTTGAGGGTTTGTGGGTTTGTGGACTGGTGAAGCATTGTTCCTAATAAAATTCCACACCATTTCACCAATCTGCACCAAATATTTCATAGGCGCCTGTTACGACCCTCCAGACACTACTGGCTACATGACATTCAGACAACCCTCCCTGAATTTCAGCACCTTAACTCATAAGACAGTTGCCTGAAATCGGCAAACCATCAATGTCAGCGTAGGACTGGTCCCGACACAAGGAACGCAACTTGCATTCCAGGCCCTAGGATGCACAATTTCCAAGATATTTGCACCATAATGCACCACAATGAACAGCACCACGCCATGGTGAGGCGACAGGTGGGGAGAGAGCAGGGCAGGTCTGAGTATGCATCAGCACACCAACTCTCACCTCCCCCCAACGTTTGCTCCAGGATTTGACAGCCAGCCACACAAACCCATTCTCAGTGCAGTTTACCTCAGGGTGTAAAGCACACTAAGCAAAAAGTGAATTGGAACAGCAACCTACAGGATCAGTGTTATCATGTCTGTCTACAGAACTCATTAGGAGAATGGGTACTTCTGCTATTCTATATATATATAAATGTCAACATTTGTTTGTTTGTGGCGGGATTTGTGACAAAGGGTTGTTCCTTTTACAATTCCACACTGTTTTACCAATCTGAACCAAATTGTGCATAGGTACATGTTAGGACCTTCCATATATTACTGGCTACATAACATTTGGACACCCCACCATGTTCTACGTATTTCAGCACAAGTCATTATACGCATGTGGGTTTGTGGCTTGGCGAAGTGTTGTTACTTATACAATTCTACACTGTTTCACCTATCTGTACCAACATTTGCATATTTATCCTTTAGGACCATCTGGACATTACTGGCTATATGACATTTGGTCACCCCGCCCTGCTCCCCAGATTTCAGCACCTTTGCACATGAGATGGTTGACTGAAATCTGCGAAACATCACTGTGGTCATAAAAGAACTGTCCCAACATGAGGCCCAAAACTCAATTTCCAATCCCTAGGATGCACAGTTTCCAAGATATTTGCACCACAATGCATCACAACAAAATGCACCACGCTAGAGTGAGGTGACGGGTGGGGATAGAGAACAGACTGCCCCAGTATGCAGCAGAACACAAACTCTCACCTCCCCTAACGTCTGCTCTGGGGTATGTCAGCCAGCCACACACGCCCATTCTCAGTTCAGTTTACTTCAGGGTGCAAAGCACATCAGGCGATAAGTGTATCGGAACAGCGACCTAGAGAATCAGTGTTTTCATGTTTGTCTACAGAACCTTTTTCGGAGAACGGGTACTTCAGCCAGTTAAATATAAGAAACACAAAATATTAATAGCAATCCAAATCATGTTAGATAAACAAGCCATGGGACTGGCTCGCTGCCTTGATTATATCTCCTGGTGCTGTTCCCAGTGACTGCGGTCTGCTTGAGATGAGCAGTCTGATTTCAGCTTCCCCCCCTCCCTCGGCCGCAGTGTAGAGACAGTGTGTTCAGAGATGGCCTCCAGGGTGAGGCCCACCTGCCTCACGTCCATGGACTGAGCTTTACCTATGGTTATGTTTCCCTACTATGTATGCTGCTGGTTCCCTTGTGACCGTATTGTGTTATATACAGAGTGCCCCCTCTTCTTCCCCTTCATGCTAGGTCTCTGGGGCAGGCTACAGCTTCTGCATACCCCCTTATTTCGGTATCAGGTAATATTATCCCCATATATATGGTCGCCGTAAATAATATCACCGGGAAAAGGTCGTGGCGATATTATATGGGTGACCATATACATGGGGACAGGGGCAAAAAAAACAAAATTAAAAAAAAAATAATAATAATAATAATTGGGGGTTGTTGGGGTGTCCCCCACATGTTCCATGCAATAATGTTGCCACAAAAAACGGCAATTTTTCGGCGATATTTTTGCATGGCGAGATTTTTGTGGCGACATTATTACATGGAACCCTTATTTCCCCCCTTTGGGGTGTCCCAGCCCACTCCCCTTATTCCCACAATTGTTAGGTGCACCCCCTGTATGGCACTGAATCAGCACCTTCATTGCATTCCCCCTTTGATCAATCTTTTGATCAATACCTTCTTCCCCATCATTTCTTTACTTTGTTCTTTGGGCATCCCTAGCTGTGTCACCCTATGCATGTCCCCTCCTTCTTCCTCATACCCATCCAGTGAGTCCCCAATTATTAGGCAATCCCGTCCATCTAGTGAACGGGCTACCCAAAAAGCATGATAGTCTTCTGTATTTGGTGGGGGTACTGCAAAAACTGCATGCACTTTGTACTCCCCCCCAGGAGGCTGCCTCTCTAATCTGCTCCTTCACCACCAATTTTATTAGCGGACATAATATACCATACTTTTCCCAGCAACAATTGCCCTGCGTTACAGAAGGCAAAGTGCATCACAAATAGCATGAGGACAGTTATTTTGAATATCGCTGCTAGCCACTCTGGTACCCAGGCAAATAGGGAGTTCAGCCAATTGTCTGAGGCAGTATCATGTGTTTCTTTTATCATTTTTTCATGTAGTGTAGGTATGTCCTTCACAGCTTCTGTGAGTGTTCCATTGGCATTATCATTGGCAGGTATTAGTCATTAGTTCAAGAATGAATCTATTCTGGAGCACCACAAAGTGCAGTTTGAGGGACTCTTCCCACACTGCATTCAATCAATTTTCGGTAGCATTCGCCAATCATAGCACCTCGTAGCAGGTAATCTGCAGCCACTTGACATTTGTGGCTGATTGTACCCTAGGAAGTAGTAGGGATGTGAAGAAAAACAATGCTTTGTTAAAAAGTCTTAAGAGCTCTGGGATTGCATCCAAACTGCCTGCTGATTCAGCTGAGATATAATCGCTGATCCTTTTCTTTCTCTCCACGTGTCTTTGTTTGTCTCTGACCTCCTTCTGCTCTTTATCCTTTTTCCTCTGCTGTGATGTAGGAAATTAGTTGAAAGGTAGCATGTCCGCCCAGGGCACGACCAATGCAAGGTTGTGGAGGGGCACAAGTGTGTACATCCCTCTGCAGTCTAGAGGCATCTGGGCATAAGCTTTGTACCAGCATGCCCACCAGTAATCCATCACTTCCGCCATCCATTTCTGCAATGCTGGGATGCTCATCCTCTTCTCACAGACAGTTTTCATCCCCAGTATAATTGTCCCTGTTGCTCTGAAACACAAGAAATGCTGTTTGAGTTGATTTATGTATGGTGTCTCTTGTCTATCCATGTCAAAGCATGTACATTGGCATTCCATATTCCCCTGAATTCATTGTTTATTTTCTTTACCACCTTTTCCTCATATCCCTCAGCCCTTCTGCGCAGCACTGCACCATCTCCTGTTCCCACTTTCCATCATCATACACCAAACCCCCTATTCACATCAGTCGTCTGGTGTAGCACCATGGAATATCATGCCCTGTTGAGTTTTTACAATACATTCTCCTGTGGGCAGTGGCCAATTGTCCCCCCCTTTGTGCCCCTTCTATATTGTATTAAAATATTAAATGCTTTGTTGCCTCTTCACTGGCCATGCTTTCAAGCTGTATATAATTATCTGCATATACCTCTTCCCCTTCGTCTATCCATTGCATTTCTACTGTATGCCCCTGAAACAGGCCCAGAGTTCTACATAAAGACAGGGGCATCAGACATCCCCCCTTCTCCGCTGCCACTTCTTGTGGCAAGAATTGGTCTGGTGTGCCTGTAACATGCGGGATAGCAAGCACACATAGCAACTACCATTACTGGTCTCTCGTCCCATCCTTTCCATCTCGTGCCATATGTTTCCAGATGACGTGTCTCCCCCCTCCCAAATGGAGTCATAGAACTTCTCAGTGCAAAATATACTTCCCTTAGTACGTGCCCCCATTCGATTGTCGGTGAGCACACCCCGACTTTATTTATAAGATAGAAATTAGAAGAAGAATAAAAGAGAAACAGAAAGAGACAAAACAATCCTATAACTTTAGTTTTCACATCGTGTTTATACATTCTTCCATTCCCCCCAATTGTGTCCTGCCTACCTCCTATTCCACTTGTGGGCTTTAAAAAATGTCAATGATAATTGGTTAATACTTCCCATCAAGTTGTGTTTCTCTCTTCTCATTCTGTGGTTCTGCTGTTGACTTTGCCGACGTTGGAAATGTGAGTCATGCCCTCCTTTCTTTCTAACTTCACAGCTGTGGATATCTCATACAAAACTTTGTGAGGGCCAGTGAACCTAGGCTCCTGCCACCTCCGTACAACATTACGGATGAATACTTTGCCCCCTGGATAGAGGAGCCTTGCTTGTGGGACTTATTCCTATCCTTGTGCACTTGTCTGTTCTTCAATGTTGGTCAGCTAACTTGTTGAACATTGAAACTGGCAGGAAATGTATTTGAGGGCATTTGTCATTTCAGTTAGTTACATTTGCAGCTCTACTATCCAAATTTGTGCTGTGGTATTAGCCTCCAAAATTAAACGTGCAGGAGCAGCAGGCGCATGCATTCTCCTGCCAGTTACAATTTTGTGCAGAGTCAAATGATGATCTGCACCGGTGAGTTGCAAAGGGCATAATGCACTAATGGGAAGCAATATAGCCAGTTTTTGCACAATGTCATAGTTAGCTTCAATCTCTCAGCTATCCTGTTTGCTTGCAGCTGGTACACTGTGTATTGCCTGTGATGTATTCCCAGGAGGTGTGTTATTTTCTTGAAAAGCTAATTGGCAAAATGTTGCCCATATCAGACCTTACCTCCTTGCATATCCCCCAGCTTGAAAACACCTCCCACACTTGCAACTTTGTGGCAGACTATTTTTAGCACATGGCTCCACCTCAATCCAACATGGAAAAGGACAGACTACCACAAGCATGTACCTATAAGAGGTACATCTGACTTGCATGTCAAATAGTTGACGTGCAAGTGCTGGAAGGGCCCTTCCGGTCACAGGAATGTTCCCCTCACTCACCATCTTTAAAGTATGGCTGGACAAGAACTGCGGACACGCCACACAATTCCCCGGAAACTCTGCCACTTGCTCATGTAACTATGGAATATAGTACCTTTCGCTTATTTCTTCTGCTATGTGTTCTATGGATACATGGGCAGAAAAGTGCAGCTGCTTTGATGCTAAACTTAAAAACTGTTTTGGCATCATCAGTTTCCTTGTGCTATTTTTCCTCCATATAAAATCGGTGGGGGAGAAGCAACAACCCCTCTGTATCCACAAATATGTTTCTTCTTGCGGGGCTTCTCTGTGCAGCTCTATTATTTCTACAATCAGTATTATGTTAAAACCTTCCCTCCCTCTCTTGCTCTTGACCCTTTCTCCTCTCTGCCACAATTATTTGCATTCTTTCTTTCACATCTGGGTATAGTCTTGTGGTCCCTTCATGTAAATAGGCTGCTTTATTGTCTGCTCTGTCAGCCATCTTGTTCCCTAAAGATGTCAAGTCTTGCTCACCTGTGTGGGCTGCACAATTTATTATGGCCACCTTCACTGGTAACTTCAATACTTCAGTCAGTTGCCAGAGCAACTCAGCAAGTTGTACTGTCACTCCTCCTAAACCCCCTTCTTTCCCATTGTCCTAATCCTGAATGTATTGTGGATGTCATGTAAGCTGAATCTGAAAATAGGTTAGCTGCATGCTCTATCATTATGTTCAATGCACTGATCACGGCCCCTAGCCCTGCTGCCTGTGCGGAGTAATGCAATGATAACTTATGCTGTGCTGCAATTATTTACTCTCTGTTCTTTTAGCAAGCTATTGCAGCCCTAGTATGTCTCTCTGTCATATTGGGGTCTATACCTGAAGATCAGTCAATGAAGACTATGCCTACCCCTCTCATATCTTCTTTGTTGACCTGTATGTACCCTTCGATTCTGTCCATATGTCCCACATATTCATGCATGTAATCTCTTCCTCTGCAGGTTCTGCTATAAATGTTCCCGAGTTTACCACATGACACCTCACTACATCTATGGCTGGGTTTGTGAGTACTATTTCATACCCTGACTCCCTCTGTGTTGTTAGCATACTCTTTGATTTCTTCAGAATCGCAAATAACGAATGCTCCACGTACAGTACTACTAGGCATCCCATGGTAATTGACACTGCCTTTTCTATTGCAAATGCTACAGCCGTGAATGATTGTTTGAGGACAAATATCCCTGCATAAGTGGGTCTAGAACACCTCTATAGTAAGCCAATGGTTTGTGCCCCTGTGGCTTCTTTTTCTTGAGGACCAAGGCCTTCATTGAGCCATCTGAATGGGAGAACAAGTAAAACTTCTCTTTGTAGTTAAGGGTGGCTAACATTGGTGCATGGGTCAATGCTTGGTTTAGCTCAGTGAAGCTTTCATTTATTTTCTGTGTCCATTTTATTTCCCTCTTTTTCTTCTGCTCCTCTTTAAGGACCTGCAGTAAGGTTTGTGTAAATATAGAGTAATTGAAAACCCACACCCTGCAGTGATTACATAACCCCAGGAACTTCTGCATCTCCTTCACTGTGCGTGGGCATGCAGTCAGTTGAATTGCCTCTACCTTTTCCTGTGTTATCTTGCAACCTTCAGTGGATGTTATTTATCACCAAGTACACAACCTCCTATCCGGCAGTATTGCAGTTTGTCCTTATCCACCTTTTACCCTTTGTCTGGTAGCATTGTCAAGAGGTGCAATGTGCCAGCCCTACATTGTTCCTCAGTCTCGCAGCATACCAATAAATTGTCAGCATATTGTATTACTGTGCTCATCATTTGCAAATTGCTTAGGTCAATTTGTATAACTGTTAAAAATGCTGGTTGATCCCTTGGGGCAGCCCAGTGTGTTCAAATCGGGTTCCCCACTGCAAAGTCTGGGTGTAGTGGTATGGAGAAAAATGCAATATTTAGGTTGATGACCGTAAAGTATTTTGCTTTTGCTGGAATGTTGCACAATATTGAAACAGTGTTCGGTACCAAGGGAAACTCTGCTTCAACTACATCATTAAGAGGGTGTAAATCTTATATAAATCTCCACAACCCACCTTTTGATTTCTTTATCAGGTATATAGCAATTTTGCATGGCGATGTGGATGTTTGTATTATGCCCTGCTGCCACAGTGCATGTAGGGTCAAATATCAACCCTCATCTGCTTCTCTGGACAACAGGTTTTGTGTTGCTTTGGGCAGCAACACTGTTTCTTTTAACTTTATATTTACTGCCCCCTACTCCTTTTAATACTCCCTCATCATGGTGCCCTTTGGTCCATAGTCTCTCTGGAACCCTTTTGAGATCCTCATCTGTGTGTCCGATCCCCCTCTTCACCAGTTGTGTGTATTTCAGCACAACGTTTCTACTACTTTTACTGGGTAGTGTATTTGTAGCTGTAATACCATCTCTCCCTCCTCTTCTGCATCGCAACAGTTGTTCATCCATTTCTCCTGTTACTATCAGTGTTGGGTCGATGCATAACACTGTACGTCATTCCATGTTATCATTGTCTTAACTGCACAGAATCACCATGTCTTTGCGTATCACTACCTCCTCAAGCTATAGCACTACCATGGGCCCTTTGGTGTCTTCCTTCTGGAACTGTGGTCGCAATAAGAATTATGATGCCAATTGGAACATCTTCCCTCTTATTCCTGGGACCCATCCCAGCAGAATCTCAATCCATACAGAAAAATGCTAGGGTACATCGGTTGGCCTTCTAGTGTGCTCTGTGCATGTGCTGCTAGGGGGAGCTCAGTCACTCATGTATAACATATACCTGGCATTGAGCACACCATCCCATTTTCTGTGAATGATATTGTGGCATTCAGTTTGCTCAGCTAGACAATACCTAGTATGTTCATAGGGGTGTCTTTGGACTATAACAGGGGTGCTACAATATGCAGCATCCCTATTGGTAGTGGTAAGTTTTTTGCTACTGGAACTATCACTATTGCCCCAGAAAAGACCTGTATGTCCATTACTTTGTTTGATAGTGGGAATCCCCCTCCCTTACACAAGATTTGGTTGCTCCTGTATCTATGAGGAATGATTATTTACTAAAAATGTATTTATTTATTATTATTTATTTGTTTCTCCTTTGCTCTGCACTTTCCACTTCTCCCCCCTACCATGCACTTTCCTGCTCCCCCTCTCCCATGCACTTGCATGTTCTCAATGTCATTGGGCCTAGTAAGATCATTGTTTTGTTCTCTCCTGTTCCCCTCCCTTGCCTTGTCATGCTCTGAAACACTTGTGTACGAGCGCAATAAAAATTAAATATCAATATCAATATCAATGAGAACTCTCTTGATCCTATTTTCACTGCTACCTCGGGTTCCTCTTTGGGCCAACAGTTACTGCTGGATGGGACACACTCAAGCTCTTTGCTGGCCCCCCTATTGTTTTGAGTTGTTCGGTGGGAAAGGGAAAGGATTTCCTCCAACAACCCTGACCCCGTAAAGTGAGGTACCACGTTTTGTCGTAACACCAGTGTACTTTCCGCAGTTGATGCTGGGTTTTGCTTCATACTTAGAGGTGCCATTTTGCTATCTGTCAGACCCCCTTGGGCCTGCTGTGGTTCCTGCTACAGAGGCGGCTGCCCCTGCAGCAGTTGGGCTGGGTGAGGCTGCATCTGCTGCCGCTGCTACTGTACTGTGACAAACCCTTGCTGTTGCGCCATTTTGATCGCTTGTGCCTGAGGTTGTTGCCCAAAAGGGCATGTGCGTGCGAAATGCCCCATGTTCCCACATATAAAACATGGCCCAAAACCCCTATATCCTACTCCTCGGTATCCTCCTCATCTTCCTTTTTGCAGGTATCCTCTCGCCATAGGAAAGAACCCCCCTTGTATGTAATTCCCCTGCTGTGGGGCTACCCAATGTAGGATATACTATGGCAGCACATAACCCCCCTGCTGTGGTGTGTTCCGCACAAGAAACCCTCCCTGTTGAGTGGGTTCCACGGCAGCAGTGTCAGGTACAAGCATTGCCCCTTCCATTGTATACCATGCTAATTTCTTATGCACCATTTTATTTTCAGCCTCTCTTGCTTTCTTGTACAGTAGAGTAAAATTGTTGCCTGTATCTCCGATCATCCCTTTGATTATATTCCTACAATACTGTCCAGCAATGGCTGGACATCCGTCAGAAATACCATGACCAGTATGTGTTAGAATAAGGGTATGCACTTGTCCCAGTACCTTTGTTTTTCCTGCGTCCAGAGATCCTGGCTCTGATTTAAATATCCTGCAGGGTCCTCGTTAGGTTTCAGTTTATGTGCCATTATTGTCTCCAAGTCATAACTATCTAGGTAAGTGCTCTTCAAGATCTCACAAACATGTGCTCGGCAGTTGTTGAATGGAGCCCTGTAATGTGCGTTAGTGCTTCGTTTCACTCCCTTGTACCCTGCTTGCTCCCATATTTTGTCCCCTCACTCCCAGATTATGGACGTAAATAAACTTTTCATATACGTTACTGCCAGTGTCACCTCTGTGTTTTATCTTGAGCGCCTGCATTCATTTTCTGGCACCTGCCATAAGGGAGGGCAAGCTGTACATTAGGTTGTCACTCTCTGCTGTCTGCCATGGTAAGTAATATGCGTCCCCTCTCCCCTTCAGTAACAGAGGCATCTCATTCACCCTGGGCCCTGCCCATCCTTCCCCTTTTGTTGCTCGGGCCAGTCCTATTTTTACCTTCTCCCTCCTACTATGAAGGGGAGTTGACCAGTCCCTCCGGGGCTCCTCTCATTCCTGTTGTCTTCTCTGCTTTCCACCCCTTCTCCTCTCTTTTTTGGCAGTCCATTCATTGCAGTCGCATCACTAAAATCTTCCCCTACTTCTTCCTCATCTGAGCCTATACTACCATTGTCCTTTCCTTCTACCTTTTCCTCTTCCTGTTCTTGTTCCTTATTGTCCAGTCTGAATTTGATCTTACCTGACAACCAATCATTTCTATCCCCTGTCCCCCTCTCTCTATTTTTTCTCCATACACCCTGTTCGATCACCCCCTCTGTTACATTAAATAATGCATCCACCTGTTGGTGTGTGTTCTTCTCGATGTCTGCTACGTATTTCCTCTCCTCCCCTTTGTGTTTCTCATCCCGTTGTGTGTCTTTATCCTTCTTTTTCCCTGTCACCCCTCTTTCCCCCCTCTGCGCTTGCCTGCTGTGGGTTAGTATACCGAATGGCAGGTTGTAATGGCAGATAGACACCATAGGGCGGGGCAGAGACCTTGATCCATCCCCCTCCTCCGTCCCCTCTGCCTCCTTTTTCATCGTTTCCCCCTTCTTTTCCTCATGCAGTCTCCAAACACCCAATGTATTCTGCCTGCTCTTTAGCTTTGAGCCTTTATTCTTTGTTAGTAAATAGGAAAACTTTGTTTCTATTATTTTACTATCGAATGTTTCCTCCCCGGGCCATGCATGGAACCATTGACCTGCAGTCTCCTGGACCCGTTGAAAGTTATACTTTATTATTTGATTGCAATATTGGGGTAACTTATCAGACATGTGGTCGAGGGGGCTATCTCGATGGGCCATTATCTCTTGATATGATATGATAGTTTATTTATATAGCGCCTATTCACAATGTGTTTCAAAGCGCTTCAAGGCAAGGGAGGGAACCAGGGAAAATACGACAAAATTCTTACAGGCCATGAACAGTAAGGATGTGAAATTAACTATCGTACTTAGCCTGATGACATTTCAGATAGTGCAAGTGCTAAGACATAGATAAGGAAGGGAGGCGGAGAGTGGGAAGGAAATGGAAATAGACATGCGACTACCATACTAGGCCTGACGATATTTCTGGTAGAGCCGGAGGCAAACAAAAGGTGAGGAAGAGGGGTGCAGAAAGGGAGGGGAGGAACAAAACAAGCGACTATCGTACTAGGCCTGACAACGGTTCAGATAGTGCTGGAGGGAGGTTGGGGGCAGTAAAGGGATGGGGGAGCGACAGACGAGGTTGCTATCATACTAGGTCAAGGGACAATTCTGATAGAGTAAGTGCATAGAAGAAAGTAAGGGGAGGAGATAGGAAAAGGTACTCCTGTCTGTCTGCCTCTTGCTATGCACCACTCCTTCTCTAATGCAGGTGTGCCCAGACACATGTTCACTTCCTATGGGGTAGCATGCACTAAAATCTACTACTACTAACTCTGATCATCCTCCTACCTTGAGTATGTGTCCTAGATACCATAAAATACATCCCTTCCTTTTCTGTGGGCATGCAACTACGAGAGCACATTTTGCACGGTCACACTCGCCTGTCATAGAGATCCTTGAGTCCTCTCTGCAACAAGCTTCCTGTGCGAGCGCCCTCCTCACCCTGAGCATGTGCGGTACTCTGAACCAGGCAGACCTTTGTGAACTCTGCATCTGTACGGCCTCCTCAGTGTTGCATTTAGAACATGTCTCAACCGCTGTACCCGCTCCCCCAAGGAGGGCAGCGGAATGCCCTCAATTAACTGAGAGAACTGAGGGTCTCGCTGGGGCCTCCAAAATGTATAATAGGTCCACCTGGCCTTGTACAAGATAAGTTACCAGTAGTAATCCAAAAAGGAGTGCACACCATGCAAGAAGTAACGCTGTTTATTACAGTTGGGCAAGCACAAATAAAACAGCACAGTGGAACAGAACTGATTGATTAGGGCTGACAAACTTGCTCACAATGGACAGTACTTTTATACCGCTGATACAATGTGTGTACAGTTAAAAACAGTTGCATTTCAAACTTCACATTTTCTCAGTTCTCATGAAGCTTACTGTTTAGACTATGTCATGCCCATGCAGCTAGACATACGTTAGTTAGACATGATTTGAGCAAGCAGACCTGCCCTCTCTCCCGGCTCATCCCCTCCCAGTGTGATGCTGCCATATTGCATCCCTCTCCACCCTGCAAACGGTTTACAATTAGCAATGACATCATTGTGCTGACCTCCGTATGTTTATTTGTCTGTCATTGGCCAGCACAAGAAAGGAAGGAACACAAGACACCCTGAACTTGTGGGAAGGGAGTCATTCACAAGGCACCTGCCTGATGATAACGTTCGCAAACATTATTGTGGACACACTCTGTGCTGGTTATGTTCCAGGGACACCAAAACATACCATCTGATTGGCTCTTCTTCGAGCACCCTTCCATTCCATATCCTTGTTCCCATACCGGCTGGCCAAGGGGCGATTTGAAAATGCCTTGGTGCCATGCGAGTGCATCTCTAGACTAGGGTGATTTCCCCAGCTCCCATGAACAGCCATGGGACTGGCTTGCCGGCCTTGATTATATCTCTCAGTGTTGTTCCCAGTGTCTGCAGTCTTCTGGAGACGAGCAGCCTGAATTCAGCTTCCTCCCACTCTCGGCCATAGTGTACGGACCGTGTGTTGAGAGCTGGCCTCTGTGGTAAAGGCCCACCTGTGGCGCCCCCATGGAGTGCACTTTTCCTGTGGTTTCGCTTACATCACATTTATGCTGCAGGTTCCCTTATGTCCACATTGTGTTATATACAGAGTGTCCCTCCCCGCATTCCCCTCCATGCTAAGCCCCTGGGGCTGGCTACAGCTTCCAGAGATGCCCTTGTTTCCTCCCTTGGAGGTGTACCGGCCCACCTACCTTATTCCTGCAATCGGTAATTGCGCCCCCCCTGTCTTGCACTGAATCAGCACCTTCATTGCAGTCTCAATCACACAATCACCACACAATCTACAGCCTCTAGAAGACCTGCTAAAGCCCCTTTTTACACCAATGATTTCAAAAGTATTCACTTGATTAAATTTGATATGAATATAACGTACTACAATGTAAGCATAAGGATAAGCTTGTATTTAGGGCAATTATGACTTCCAATACAATTATCCAAAAAAAGCCCACTATTAACCTTAGTGACTAAACAAACAGTGACCTCCTCCATATTACAACCGTTTAGCAAATGTTTCACTCGCCACTTAAAGGATGTGTGAGGTAGATCAAATGTATGTCGATCCACCGTTGCTGTCTAACAATTTATCACTGATTTATGCCATCTGTACAACCACACTTAATGAACAGGGATAACGTGGAATATTCAAGAGCAATCCTGCCCTGGAGAGTAATTGGGAGCCTGAGTATTTCTGTCAAGTGTTTACCTGGATTATGTTCTCCTGTGGTCATGGTAAATTGCCATATCTGTTCCCTGAATATCCTGACCACTGGCCATGAGGCAAGATTAATATTGATTAAATGTATGTTGGTCTGGGGTGTATTATGTTACAGATAGGGACAAGGGAGTGTGGGTCCTAATTTTGGTAAGGAGATGCATGCTTGTGGTCATGGGTAGTAGCTAGATTGTTTGGGGGTATGGGAAGGGGGTGCAATGTTTGTCAGTGGGTATGGCTAGTGTCAGAGTAAATTAGAGATAGTGACAAGTTAGTGTGGGTCATAGTTTTGTTAAGGGGGTGCAAAGTTGATGTGTGGCTATGCCCAGTAGCCAGATTGTTTGTGGGGATTGAGTGGCATTCTAAATTGGCATGCGGGTATGGCTAGTGGCCAGATTAAGTTGCAAATATGGCCAGTAGCCAGATTGCTTGGTGTGTGGGTACAGGGATGAAAAGTTGGTCTGTGGGCATGGGCAGTAGTTAGATGAAGTGGGGCTGTGTCCATGGCCAGTAGCAAGATGTTTTGGAGTACACTGGCCATGGCTTTTATAGACGACATATGAGATTGTGGACAGTGGCATGTCTGTAAATTAAGCACAGGGATTGTGGAGACTTTCAATGGGGTTAAACTTGACACTGGGAATAGGTTGCGGAATGGGCAATGGAGGATGATTAGTGGGGTTAACAAAACAGCTGAAGGCCATGCCTTAGGGATTGTGGAGAGTGTAAAATATTTTAGGGTGATAACTGTGAGAGGTCATAGAATATTTTGTCTGCAAAGAATGAAAAATGTAATTAGTAATAGAACATGATATGGAAAATTCACATACGTTAACTTTCTTTTGAACCTCATTGAATGCAAAATGTTTTTCACTACATTTGTGTGTAGTACAGTGTTGTTGTATTAACATATTTTTAACCATTGGGTCATGGGAAAAAAAAATCAGAGGTGGGTTGAAAAAAACATGGTTGACTAAGTTTTTTGATAATTGTAAATATAATCGTAGCTTATTATGAACCCTGTGCTAGTGAAGGCTCTCTAGGGCAGGAGAGATGTGGTCCCTGGGCTTGAGACCGAGGATAAATCTTGCTGCCCTATTCTGGGTTAGCCAGAGGCGTCTCTAGGTAGAAGAAAGAAGATTAAGGAG
Source organism: Ambystoma mexicanum (assembly GCF_040938575.1). Taxonomy (NCBI): domain Eukaryota; kingdom Metazoa; phylum Chordata; class Amphibia; order Caudata; family Ambystomatidae; genus Ambystoma; species Ambystoma mexicanum. The sequence goes on along the minus strand of NC_090930.1, from coordinate 381,650,338 downwards.
GAGGCTATTGCAGTAATCGAGTCTGGAGAAATGAATGCATACTTTTGTTACTTTCTTTGTTGTCTATAGTTTAAGATTGAAAAGCAGTTAGATACCATTTGCATGTAGCAGACATCAATATGAAGTAGTATTTAATTATAGCATTTTGGTTTAAGGAATATTAAGTAGGCATTCCGTATATTGCTGGTAATCTTTGTTTTCGTGTTGTTACAATCCAAACCACCCACTTATTTGTTTGACTTATACAGTATAGTGTCTTGAGGTGGTGGTGGCACAAATGGCACCAGTTTGCCTTATTATGCCTACAGTGGAGAATGTTTTTCAACCAAGAGAGGCTTGTGCATCTGTGAAGTTGGTGAGTTTACAGTTATTTTTTTTCCATCGCCGAAACCTTTAACATGAGAAATTGGCCATGTGTATCAATTCTTATTGTTGAGCAATTGCGCTTCCAGTAAGTGGCTTGGAAGTGGCTGTTCAGCTGAGGACCCCTGCCGGATTGTGTTTGGACACTTTTCTTCATGCCTCGATTTCTTGTGGCTTCGTGGCCCCACCCCCTTACCCTTACCCAAATCAAGCTCAAAGAGTTGACAGGAAAATGGGAAGACTCCAAATGCTAAGCAAGTGAGCACATTGATTGGGAGTGCGTGTAACGGTTGGGAGTGCATGGAATGGTTGGGAGTGTGTGGAACGGTCGGGAGTGTGTGTAATGGTTGGGAGTGCGTGGAACGGATCTGAGTGCGTGGAACGGATGGGAGTGCGTGGAACGGTTGGGAGTGCATGTAACGGTTGGGAGTGCATGTAATGGTTGGGAATGCGTGTAATGGTTGGGAGTGCACGGAGCGAACTGGAATGCATGGAGCAAACTGGAATGCACGGAGCGGACTGGAGTGCATGGAAGTGAGCGACATACATGAATGGTTTGGAATGCATGTAATGTTTGAAAGAACATGTAAACCATTTTATCATATCACCATGCTTACTCTCCTCCTTACACCACCACTCGACTAGAACACAGAGATACTATGACACCATTCGGTATAGCTGTTCTCATATCAAACATCTTCCTCATACTCCACATCACCCTAACTAATCACTGCTGGTTCACACCCCCCCAGCCAGGCATTCTCCTCAGGCCTAACGCAGCCAGAACTGGTCTGGATAAAACCTGCCAGAATGAACACATACCCCTGATCTCTCAACCACCACACCTACCACTATGAAGCAGCTATTACACAAATGCCACACCAGCTGCACATATATCCGGTGCTCACAAGCATCTTTGACTCTCTCTACTCTCTCTACTGACTTGAACTTTGCTTCCCGAGGGCGTTCAACCTACCAGCGCCTTCAGACCATAGCAATGGTACATAAGGCGCTATATAAATGCAAAGTAACATAACATAACATAACAAGCTAAATAGGGACGTGCGCGCGCTCCCAGTAAGTGGCTTGGAAGTGGCTGTTCGGCTGTTCGCTGCTCGCAGCACAGCAAGCCGCAACCCCACACCGCTCCAGTCACTTTCTTTTTGTAATCGTGAAAGTCTCAGTATCTGTTTCTTCAAGGCTCTAAACTTGCACGGCTTACAAAAATCTGTTTCGAGTTAAACTTCCTCAAAAAACTCGTAAAACTGACATCAAGAGAGATAAAGACTGTAAAACTTCTCTCCACAATATGTCCCAGCAAAAAACGCACTGCCAATAGGAGCAACGATAAGGAACGTTTGCTCCAATCGGGCTCAAGAGGTCGACATAATTTGCCATGAAGTGGCATTCGCTTATGCCAAATCGCAACATAACTCACTTTCCAATTTGGAAAATAAACTTGGCTTGAATATGGACACACCAGAAAATGCTCAACTAGACACCCCAAGGAAAAGTTTTCTGAGCATGGGTGATGCGGAAGAAAGTAATTCTGTAGAAAATACTCTAGGCGTGCCCTTTAGGCCCCTCTCTGATAAATCAATAATGGCTCGGCAGTACTCTTTGAACTGGAAAAATGGCTGGGACTCTCAGTTGGGCCTTCCACTCCGGTTACGGTCCCTTCTGGACCTTTTGCCAAAGTACATTTACACTGTACTGATCAATTATCACCCATTCTTTCAACACACAAGTCTATGGAGGAATTTCATCTTCAATCCCTTGAAGAACTACAAACAAAGGGGTTTGAGGAGGAATTACCTCAAAGCGCTGCTGAGCTTGATTGCTCATCTCCTGATGAAGAAAATTATGAACACCCAAACCCTGTAGATGGAGCGGACAAACCTGATGCAGAAGCTAAGCTTCCAACGCTAGTGGAAGATCTGCAAATATTTGAAACCAATTACCCAATGATATCTAGAATTCTTAATCTTCTAGACAGAGGGCACAGTTATACACCCTATGAGCTTTGTGAAATAAAGGTGCTTTCGAAATTAAACAAACTTGAGGGTTTCATTTTTGCTGAAAACTACAAACAGGAGGGTGGTTGTTTTTCTCTGCAGCTTAAATAAAAGCTGCAATATTGTATAGCCACACAAACAGAGAGCCTATCTGAAAAAGCACCAATCAGCACGGCTTATGCACAGGAACCCCCGATTTATGCATTTTCGCAGTCATTTGCACAAATTGTGTACACGCATGCCCAACTAGGTCAGATGGTGACTGCACATGCTGAAAAATAGACCGATTACTATTCTTCAATCAGTCTAACGAAGGGAGCACTGGGGACGAGATAACCCAAGGAGACCTCGCACAGCAAGAGGAGGTTGTTGAACACCCAGATAGTCCCTCTGCTCTATTAGCTATCATTGACAAGGAGAATACTATTAAAAACACCGCTAATAATGACGAGGCACTTCCTGGGGTCTTGGAGGAAATGCTGCAACAAAAGCATTTTACCTCAAGAAAGGTAAAACAGTTTTATTTGCGGGCAATAAAAAGATTCAACATGCACAAAGCTGCACAAGTTGATGCAGAAAAAATAAAAAACACTACACAAACGAAAAAGTCACAAAAAATTAAAAAAACAAAGATATCCCCAATGTGATTGGTGTCTCAGATAAAGAGGCTTCTGCCCCAAATTGAATTTTTAAACCGGCAACTCCGGAATTAGGCATTAATGTAGAGGAACTGTCACTGGAAAGCAGGCTTGCTCTCCAATACAAGGCGGTGGGTACATCGAAACTACCCCAGGTGGAATCATTAAAACAAGGCATGCACAGAAAACCATCTTTGAAAGATGATGCTAACTGAACCCTTAAAAAACAGGTTGAGTTTACTTCCTCTCTCACAGTGCCTCAACAAACTCTTCTTTCTACCTACTACAAACCGATTAACAACAAAAAAAACATGATAGAAAAAGAAGACATGGCACCTAAGGAAAAACACGTATTTGATGGGGAGGATCGTGGAACGCAGATCCCCTCCAATAAGAATCAACCCCATAAGGAGAAGGAGGCAGTACTTATGAGTGATGAGCATGGGAAGGTCGCCCCATTGGTGTTTCCCTGAAAGCAGCAATCGCTGATGCCCACTGTTGCAGATACCACTTCTCTTAACTCCAAGTTGTCGAGTGTCTTGGTGAACTCTTGTCAAACTGAGACTATCAATGCTAAGGATAAAAACCTATCAACTGATATTCACCTCAACAACTCAAAAACTATGGAAAATGAGGATCATGATATACATCCTCAGATCTCAAGTATCCTTGGTTGGATAATTTCCCCCGAGATTAATGGTGACAAAAGCCTTAATCATTCATTTATGTTGCAGGCATTTAAAAAGATTCCTGCACTTAGAACGCTTACATCTCACGACATCTCTTGGATCACTCTTACACCTGTTAACAATTCTACAATGGTGTTGCAAATAGAGTCCACAATTATTTCAGAATTGATCTGGACGCATAGACACGAGGTGAAAATGATAGGGCTTGAACTGCATCCTTTACAAACTATTGATGAACCTTTTGTATTTAATGAAACTCCATCAGTGACGCGGAAAGCTTCCCTACCAACAATAACAGGAACTCAAGCCACACACCCTCCAGAGGCAGTGGTGATTGCTCAATTAACTGCTATGGCTGTGAACACTAAAGATTGGTCTTGGTTATCTGTCCTGTGCAATCCTGCTAAGAATGTGCAAGACATAAACACCACATAGTAACAAGAGCTTGCTGAGAGTTATGTCCTGGAACTCTTGTGGCAGCAAAAATGTTTCACTCTGGCCAAATACCACAAACCCGCACAAATCCCTTGACATAATTCTATGTCAGGAAACCATGTGTACCTTGCCATTCCAAATAAAAGGATTTATTGCATTCCATATGGAGGCAATGCAAGGCTCACATGGTAGGCCCACATAATGAACTCTCGGCTACACTTCGCAAGATCTACAAATCCCGGCTCTACCTGGCAATTGTTATTGAAATGGGAGAAAGTAGTAAGGATTGTTATCTACTTATCTCCCCATATTATAACCCTCCTCAAATGCTACTAGAATCTGCATTTCAAAAACGTACAGCCTTGTTTGATGATGTTTTTATTGAATGGTTAAATTGCAAATTGATTCTGGGTGGTGATCTTAACTCATGTTGCATTTGTTATCCACATCCTGAGGTACTAATTGACCACTCCTCTAAATCTTCTCCTTCATTCAAGAGAGGTGCCCGATGGTATTCTTTCTTTTCACAATGGGATGTTTACTTTATCCCTTTTCTAAAGGGAGGGCACGTAAACACCTGGCACCCAAACAATATGAAATCAAGTATTGGTTATCTTGTAGTGACAGGAGACTTACTATCTGTCTGTAACGGAATTGAGATCATCACACTGAAAATAGTGACCACAGTATATTAAATGTATTCTTTGATCTCACGATACCCCGAATGAGGAAAGATCCCTTTAAGGTACTCTTACTATCTGATCGTGCTGGAGCTTCACTCAGGTGGAATCCCTACGTCTGCTACAAAATCAACTTATTGATTATTCACGAGATACAGAGGACTACGGGGATAATGACCCTGATTACTAATTTACAGATAAACACACAACTAATTACTGACATAATTAAGGATGCAATCTTATGTTATGTTATGTTATGTTACTTTGCATTTATATAGCGCCTTATGTACCATTGGTATGGTCTGAAGGCGCTGGTAGGTTGAACGCCCTCGGGAAGCAAAGTTCAAGTCAGTAGAGAGAGTAGAGAGAGTCAAAGATGCGTGTGAGCACTGGATATGTGTGCAGCTGGTGTGACATTTGTGTAATAGCTGCTTCTTAGCGGTAGGTGTGGTGGTTGAGGGATCAGGAGTATGTGTTGGTTCTGGCAGGATTTATCCAGACTGAATGTGGCTGCATTAGGCCTGAGAAGAACGCCTGGCTGGGGATGTGTAACCAGCAGTGTTTAGATGGGGAGTATGCAGCATATGTTGGTATGAGAACAGTTATACCGAATGGTGTCATAGTATCTCTGTGTTCTAGTTGAATGGTGTGTAAAGAAGAGAGTAAGAGTAGTGATGTGATATGATGGGTTACATGCTCTTTCAAATGTTCCATGCACTCCAAACAATTCCATGTATGTCACACAATTCTATGCACTCCAATCCATTCCATGCACTCCGTCCGCTGTATGCACTCCAGTCCGCTCCATGCACTCCAGTCTGTGCTACGCACTCCACTCCGCTCCACGCACTCCAGTCCGCTCCACACACTCCAGTCCACTCCACTCCACGCACTCCAATCTGCTCCACACACTCCAATCCGTTCCACACACTCCAATCCATTCCACATACTCCAATCTGTTCCACCCACTCCAATCCATTTCATGCATTTGAATCTGTTCTATTTACTCTGATCGGTTCCGTGTATTCTAAGTTGTTTTATGCACTTCATCCACATATTTCACCCATACCACCTACGTACTTCGTCCGTTCCATCCACATATTTCACACGTTCCATCCACATACGTCACCAGTTCCATCCACATACGTCGCCCGTTCCATCCACATACGTCGCCCGTTCCATCCACATACGTCGCCCGTTCCATCCACATACATCACCCGTTCCATCCACATACGTCATCCATTTACATAAGTCACCCGTTCCATCCACATACGTCGCCTGTTCCATCCGCATATGTCGCCCGTTCCATCCACATACGCCACCCGTTCCATCCATATACGTCGCCCATTCCATCCACATACATCGCCCGTTCCATCCACATATGTCACCTGTTCCATCCACATATGTCATCCATCTACATACGTCACCCGTTCCATCCACATACGTTGCCCTTTCCATCCACATACTTCGCCCATTCCATCCACATACGTCACCCGTTCCATCCACATGCACCATCCATCTACATACGTCACCCGTTTCATCCACATACGTCACCCGTTCGATCCGCATACATCCTCCGTTCTATTCACATACCTCACTCATTCTATCCATATACGTTACCCATTCCATCCACATACTTCACCCGATCCATCCGCTCCACGCATTCAGCGGCTCTACGTACTCATCCGCTCTACGCAATCATCTGCTCTACACATTCTTTCGCTCTAGGTACTCATCCACTCTACATGCACTCTGCACTCATCCATTCTATGCACTCATCCGCTCTACGCACTCATCCGCTCTACGCACTCATCCGCTCTATGCACTCATCCGTTCTACGCACTCATCCGCTCTACGCACTCATCCGCTCTAGGCACACGTCCGCTCTAGGCACTTGTCCGCACTAGGCACTCATCCGCTCTAGGCACTCGTCGCTCTAGGCACTCATCTGCTAGAGGCACTCTTCTGCTGTATGCCCTTTCATGCTCTACGTATTCACCTGCTCTACGCACTCACCCGCTCTACGCACTCACCCACTCTACGCTCTCACCCACTCTACGCACTCATCCGCTCTACGCACTCACTCGCTCTACACACTCACTAGCTTTACACACTCACTCGCTCTTACGCACCCCTCCTTTCTTACGCACTCATTCGCTCATACTCACTCGTCTGCTCCATACACTTGTCGGCTCTACCCCCTAGTCTGTTCTACGCAATCATCCTTTCTACACACTCCTCCATTCTTACACACTCCTCTGCTCTGCGCACTCTTCCGCTCGGCGCACTCTTCCGCTCTGCGCACTCTTCCGCTCTGTGCACTCTTCCACTCTGCTCACCCATCATGCTCTGCTCACCCATCCGCTCTGCTCACCCATCTTCTCTCCTCACCGATTCGCTCCCCGCACTCCTCTGCTCCACGCACTCATCCGCTCCACGCACTCCTCTGCTCTACGCACTCCTCCACTCCACGCACTCATCCGCTCCACACACTCATCTGCTCCACGCACTCACCCGTTCCCCGCACTCATTCGCTCCCTGGACTCATCTGCTCTATGCACTCTTTCTTTCCATGCGTTCATCTGCTATGTGCACTCATCAGCTCTACAAAGTCGTTCACTCATACGCAGTTATCCGCTCTATACACTCATCGACTCTATAGACTCATCCTCTCTATACACTCATCTGGTCTGCACATTCATCTGCTACAGCGTTCTACACACTCTACCGCACTCATCCGCTCTACACACTCATCTGCTCTACACACTCATCCGCTCTACACTCTTCCGTTCTGCACATTCATTTGCTCTATGCACTCCTGCATTCTACATACTTCTCTGCACTTACGCACTCATCCGCTCTACACACTCGTCCGCTCTACACATTCATCCGCTCAACATACTCATCCATTCTCTACACTCATCCGATCTACACCCTCATCTGATCTATACACTCATCTGCTCTACGCACTCATCCGCTCTACGCACTCACTCGCTCTGCACACTCACTCACTCTACGCACTCACTCGCTCTTACGCACCCCTCCTTTCTTACGCACTCATTCGCTCATACGCACTTATCTGCTCCATACACTTGTCGGCTCTAGTCACTAGTCTGTTCTACGCAATCATCTGTTCTACACACTCCTCCATTCTTACACACTCCTCCGCTCTGCGCGCTCTTCTGCTCGGCGCACTCTTCCGCTCTTCGCACTCTTCCGCTCTGTGCACTCTTCCAATCTGCTCACCCATCACGCTCTGCTGACCCATCCGTTCTGTTCACCCATCCGCTCTGCTCACCCATTCGCTCCCTGCACTCATCCGCTCCATGCACCCATCTGCTCCACGCACTCCACCGCTCTAAGCACTCCTCCGCTCCACACACTCATTGCTCCACACACTCATCCGCCCCACGCACTCATCTGTTCCCCACACTCATCCACTCCCTGGACTCATCCGATCTATGCACTCGTTCTTTCCACGCGCTCATCTGCTATATGCACTCATCAGCTCTACAAAGTTGTTCGCTCATACGCAGTTATCTGCTCTATACACTCATCCACTTTATACACTCATCCGCTCTATACACTCATCCGGTCTGCACATTCATCTGCTCCAGCATTCTACACACTCTTCCGCACTCATCCGCTCTACACCCTCATCCGCTCTACACACTCATCCGTTCTACAATCATCCATTCTGCACATTCATTTGCTCTACGCACTCCTGCGTTCTACACACTTCTCTGCACTTACGCACTCATCTGCACTACATACTCGTCCGCTCTACACACTCATCCGCTCAACATACTCATCCGTTTTATACACTCATCCGATCTACACACTCATCTGATCTACACACTCATCTGCTCAACGCATTCATCTGCTCAGCGCATTCATCCGTTCCACACGCTTCATCCATTCTAACGATTTCATCCACTCCATTCACTTCATTCATTCATCATGCATTTCATCCATTTCATTAATTTAAATCTCGTTACTGTTTTCGTACGATTTATTCTTATTATCCACTTCACTGCTTTGATCTACTTTACTCATTCTATTCTGTTTGTCCTTTTATTTCATATTAGCGTTATTAGATGTCAATTTCTCGCATCTAGTAGTTTGTTGGATTGATGTCATTGAGATGCTGTTATTCTGTTTGGGTTAGTTTGCGTATGGGATGGTTTTAGGGGAAGAGATAGGTTTTCAGTAGTTTGCGGAAAGACATTAGATCTTCAGTTAGGCAGATGTGGGTGGGAGTGCGTTCCGCAGCGTGGGGGCCAAGGATGAGAATGATGATCCGCCTAACCTGACTGAGTTTGTCTTAGGAATGACTAGGAGGCCGGCTGAGCTTGTTCTTAGAGTGCATGGTGCGTGATAGGGTCTTAGCTTGTCTTGAAGATATTGAGGTCCGGTTTTATGCAATGCTCGATGGGAGATGCATAAGGTTCTGAAAGTCACCCTTCTGGCCACTGGAAGCCAGTGCAGAGTCTTAAGGGCTGGGAGATGTGGTCTCTTGGGCCGAGCGCAAGTAGCAGTTTGGCTGCAGCGTTTTGTGCCCTTTGAAGTTCATTCAGTTGATAAGTGTGGACTCCGAGGTAGAGGGGGTTTGCGTAGTCCAGTCTTGATATAACAATTGATTGGACCGCGGAGAGTCTGTTGGGAAAGGAGAGATATGGAAAGATGCGCCTAAGGGTTTTAAGGTGGTAGTAGCAGGACTTTGAGACGTTGTTGACTTGGGGCGAGAGTGTTAGGGTGCATCCAAGGGTTTTCACTGAGTTAGTGGGGTTCGGTGAGTTGCCCATGGTGGATGGCCAGGGTAGAGGGTGTGGAAGAAGTTTGGAGTTGCCACATACCATGATTTCAGTTTTGGAGGGGTTTAACAAGAGGTGGCTTTGGGTCATCCAGAGCTCTATGTCAAGGAGGCAGGAGGCGAGGTCAGGTCGGCAGTTGGATTTTGAGTTTAGGAGTTTTAGAATTAGTTGAGTGTCATCAGCGTAGTTTATAACACAGGGTGTTGTGTGAACGAATTATTGGTGGGAGAGTGATCAAGTAGAGATTGAACAGGAGGGCAGATAGGCATGCTCCTTGTGTGACTCCTGTTTTCGACTGGTCGGGCTTGGGATGAATAGGTGGAGAGCATCGTTATTTGGTACCTATCTTTGAGGAATGAAGCTATCCATTTAAGAGCAGTTCCACAAATTCCTAGGGAGTGGAGGCGGTCAAGGAGGATTGAGTGATTGATTGTGTCGAAGGCGGCGTATAGGTCAAGAAGAATTAATGCGGCGCATCCCGTGGAGTCAGCCGTCATTTTAAGGTCATCCCCGATTGAGGTTAGGGTGGTTTCAGTTCCATGACGGGCTCTGAAACCTGATTGTGCGGAGTCTAGGAGATTGTTGTCTTCGACAAAGGCATTTAGTTGGGAGTAGGCGGCTCGGTCAATGAGTTTGGCAAGGAGCCTGGTGTTTGAGATGGGGCGGTAGTTTTCAGGCTCGAGAGGGTTGAGGGAAGGTTTTTTTATTAGAGGTTTGACATGAACCGTTTTGAATGCGTAGGGAAAGATACCTGAGGAAAGGGATCCATTTATGATGGATCTTGCATGTTCTCCTGTGCAGGTGGAAGCAAAAATTTCTTTGAGGGTTGTGGCCGGGCAAGGGTCTAGCGGAGAGCCGGATGGTTTGTGCGCAGATAGAAGTTTGAGAAATTGGTCTGGTGATGTTGGACTAAAGGATTCGAACATTGGTTGCGTGGTGGTCGCAGGCAGTGGGTTGGCAGGTATGGGGGGAGGGTTGCCTGGTGGATGTAAGAGAGCCAGTTTGGTGGTTAGAGAATTTGTTCTTTCGAGAGCAGTGGCGTAAAAATGGAGAGAGAGATAGTCACACAGTGATTGTGAGAGGGTCGGGATGGTCGTAGTGCATGCCGGTTTGGTGAATTCGGAGATGATTTTGTGAAGTTCTTTGCTGGGGTTTTTGCAGTTTAGGATTCAGGAGTTGAAGTGGGCTTTTTTTGCTTTCCGGATTTCGGCCTTGTACTGATGAAGGTGTCGGGCCAAGGTGGCTCTGCTCTCCTGGGTTTTGTCTTTCTGCCATTTTCATTCTAGGTATTTATATAGTTGTTTAGTGGTCTTCAACTCAGGTGTGAACCATCTAGGGAACAGGCCATGGCGGGCTGATGGTTTGCAAGAGGGTGTGAGCCGCATTAGTGAGGTGTTGAGCCATGAGTCAAAGGCGTCGGGGGTTAGTTGTTTATTGAGTTGGCAGGTAGGTGGTGGAGACTGGAGGGGTGCGTCGGCTATGTCAGGAATGATTATTAGTTTTTTCCAGCATTTGCGTAGCTTCGGAGGTTCAGATTTGAGTACAGGAAGGGGGTCCGGTGAGCGGATGGCGAAAGAAGCAATGAAGTGATCGGACCAGATGATTGAGGTGGGGGGTTTAGATGTAGCCGGTTGTGGGAGCTAAAGATGGCATCAAAAGTGTGTCCTTTATAGTGAGTCGGTCCGTTTATGTGGGGTTGGAGGTTAATTGCTTCTAGACCAGGGGTCTCCAACCTTTATGTTGGCGTGAGCTACTTTCAGTTGGGGGCCAACAGCAAGAGCTACTTGCGGGCGATATCAGCGGTCGGGGTTGTTCATAAACATTGGAACTTTTTTTTAGCTGTCATTTTCCCTTCATAAATATAGGGAATAACATATCCCTTCACGTTTATTTTAATAAGTTCAAAAATCACTTTATTGCATTCTTTTTTATTAGAAGTTCTCATAAAAAGACTTTCACAATGTAGGAAAATTAGACATTCAGTGTGAAAGTGACACTGCATGCCATCCATCAGTTCTCTGTAGTCGGGTGTATAACTTGATACAGCAATTCAGATGGAGTCTTAAGATGCTCATCGGTCAGGCGGGTTCGAAATTTCGATTTGATGAAGTTCATATCTGAAAATGCAGATTCACAGAGATAGGTGGAACCAAACAGAGAAGTCACTTTTAATGCTGCTGTGCAAATGTTACTGTACTCCTTGTGATCAACAAGGCTCCAGAAATTGGTGTGAGATTGTCTGCTTTTCAACTGAATGTCCCCTTGCAGGCTGACAATCTCCATTTCCATAGCACAACTGTTCAGGTTAAACAGCTCACCCGTTCTGTAAATTCACAAACATTGACTTCCATGAAGGGGTTTGCGATGAACAACACACACGGTTCAATCCTTTCGAAATCCCTGAACCGGTCACTGAACTCTTCCTTAGGCCTGCTTAGGAGACTGCTGAAGATCTGGTAAAGTTTCTAGAACTCCAGAAGCAGATGGTACATGCAATTATCTACTCAAAATGTATCCCACTATCTGGGCTGAGGCTTTGCATACTGGCTATGCTGGACGTGCCAGCTAAAATAATTGCCTGTGTCTTGCTTAACAAACTAAACCCATGGAATACTACATCTGGTGTTATTCCCAAAAAATCAAACTGGTTTTCTGAAAAATCATAGTACTCTGGACAATATTTTAACATTAGTCTTGGTCATTAAATCAGCTTGAAAAACCCAAAGCCAGAGCCCTGGGCTGTCTTCCAGTTATGTGAGTTACTATTAGAAACGACACGGCTCTGACGAGGAAGTCCCGAGGGGGCTTGCTTGCCAGAGCCCTGCCTTCTAAAAATATCTCAAAAGACTGAAAATGAGCCCACGGGCGACACAAAAATGAGCCCACCATGTACAAGCATGCACCAGCTGCACTAATGGTAGCCATTAAACAGGAATGCATACCGAAAATCCACGCTGCATAGGGAAAGAGTTAGAGCCAGCCACCATCCCTACAGTGTTGGCTGTGCTCTCAGCAATAGTCTTGTGAAGTTCAAACCACCTAGCATCACATTCATGAACAATAGCCCTTAGTTGACAGTAATATATGGCACTTCTATCTTCGCTAATCCTGTAAGTTGAAACAGGGCACTAATGTTACCCCAATACTACACCAGCCCATGCGCACCTGGAGAAAAGAAGTTGTCACTACCACATTGGAACGATAGAGGCCTTTTCCTGCGTATTAGCCCTCACTTCTCGCTAAGAAGCCTATAAGTTTTGATATCAATGATTGGATGTACTAAATGTGCATCATTTGCAGTGAGTTCAGTGTGGTAAACCCATAAGCATATTGGTCTTCGAGGGGGCTTGATCGCCAGAGCCCTTGCCTTTGAAAAATAGCTGAAAAGGGGGTGGACTGGGAACTAAAAGAGGCCCTGGAAATAATTGTCAAAGTGGCCCCATATGACACATTTTCAGCAAGCCCAATGCTTTTCCTATGTGAACATTTGGAAATGCCAGACAGAGGAATCCCATGGTGCAGAGGCCAACCAGGAAAACCCCAGAGTTCCACATAGGCCAGTCCACCCATGGCCCTGCCTTCGAAAAATAACTGAAAAGGGAGTGGGGTGGAAATTAAAAGAGGCCCTGGAAATACTTACTTGGGACCAAAAGAGGCCCTGGAAATTGTTTTCAAAGTGGTGCCACATGACACATTTTCAGCAAACCCAATGCTTTTCCTATGCGAAAATTTGGAAATGCCACACAAAAGAGGCCCAAGGTGCAGAGGCCCACCGGGAAATCTCCAGAGTTCCCTATAGGCCAGTCCACCCCTGGAAAAGACTCAAAATGAGCCCAGGGTCGAAACTGAGGCATGCAGCTATCATGCTGCATGTCTACGCTCGCCCTGGGCTGACTTCCAGTTATGTGAGGTACTATTAGAAATGCAGGGCTCTGGCGAGGAAGTCCCGAGGGGGCTTCCTTGCCAGAGCCCTGCCTTCTAAAAATATCTCACATGATTGCAAACGAGCCTGGGGTCGAAACGGAGGCATGAAGCTCTCATGCTGCATGTCTCTGCTCGCCCTGGGCTGATTTCCAGCTATGTGAGGTACTATTAGAAATGCAGGGCTCTGGCGAGGAAGTCCCGAGGGGGCTTGCTCGCTCGAGCCCTGACTTCTAAAAATAGCTCACATGATTGCAAACGAGCCTGGCGTCGAAACGGAGGCATGCAGCTATCATGCTGCATGTCTCCGCTCGCCCTGGGCTGATTTCCAGTTATGTGAGGTACTATTAGAAACGCAGGGCTCTGGCGGGGAAGTCCCGAGGTTGCTTGCTGGCCAGAGCCCTGCCTTCTAAAAATAGCTCACGATTGCAAACGAGCCCGGGGTGAAGCAGAGACATTAAGCATCATAGCTAAATGTCTCCATTTCATCCCAGGCTTCGTTCTGCCGAGCTGCCCGCCCCTCTAACAGCACACACAACAGCTGCAGGGGCTGCAGTGGCTCGGCAGAAAAAAAAATGATTAACTTCCCCCATCCACCCGACCCGACCCAACTTACCTTCACAAAAAACGTTTTCCTGCCACTTTCAGCTCGCTCCTGGAATCCAAGCCCCAGCATCAGCCACCTCCAAAACAGATCGGAAACTGTGCGAGGCGCCATGGCGATTTTTAAAGAGAAAAGCCCCGGCAAACTGAGGAGCACAAGAAACCACTTTGGCCAATGGGAACACAGCTCCCAGCAAGGAACGTGCTCTGGCCAATCACAAGGTGCAATCTATATGCTTTGGAGAATTGCAGGCCTGTGATTGGTCAGAGCACTTCCCGGCATCATTTTCTTTTTTTTTCTTTTTTTTTCTGAAACTCGAGCGCGATTTACTTCAAAGGCTCTGGCGAGCTACTGGTAGCTCGCGATCGACTGTTTGGAGACCACTGGTCTAGACCGTCAACCAGAGAGTGTGTCATAGGGTTGCTGGGGATGTCAAGCCATATGTTGAAGTCTCCAAGGAGGGTGAGGTTGGGATGGTTTAGTTGAAGGGTGGCAATAGAGTCACACAGGTTGTTTGAGAATTGTCTATCGTAGCCAGGGGGCCTGTAGATTATTAGGAAGCAGCGTGAGAACGACAGGGAGAGGGATAGTTTAACGAGGAGTGATTCGCAGGAAGGAATGGAAGGTTGGTTGTCGATGCTTGAGGCGTGGAAGTGAGACTTGAAGACAAATGCTATTCCCCCACCTCTAGAGGGACGGTTCAGTGGGATGAGGGAGTAGTCAGGGGGGAAGGCTTCATTGGCAATTGGGGCGAAGTCATCAGAGAACCAAGTTTCGGTGATGAAAACCAGGTCTGGTTTGTCAGAGGTGAGGAGGTCAAAGATGCAGTGTCTGTTTTTTGCTACAGATCGGGCATTAAATAGGATGCAGTTCACTTTGGTAGGTGTGGTTGCTGTCGGATCTGGAGCGGAAGAGGGTGGGGGGAGAGTGGAAACTGGAGTGGGAGAGGGGTAGGGTGGTTGATGATCGATGGGAAAAGTGGGCAAGCAGAAAAGTTGGCCGGTTTCGGGTGGGAGTGGGTGGATGCGTGTGTTAGGATGATTGGGTTTGGCCAAGGGGATTTGAAGGTGGGGTGTGGGCGGCTAGTAGTTTCAGTTGCAGTTGGTGAGAAATCGAGGGAGAGGGGTTTCAGGAAGGGTGAATCGAGTGGAGAAGGTGGTAATTGGGGGAAAGAGGTGGTGGGTCGAAACAGGGGAGGCGAAGAGTGCTGAGATATTGAGGGGGACCAGGTACGTTTCCTCTTTAGTGTCTTTGTTGCGATTGGGGTGTGAGAGAGGGTGGGGGGTCAGAGGGGGAGAGGGATGAGGCTTCTGTTCTTGCTAGGGCTAGGCGTGTGGTTTTTGGGGAGGGGAAAGGGTGTGGTTGGCGGGGAAGATGGTGGGGGTTTGTGGGAAAGGTGGGGGTGGATGATTGCAGGGCAGGGTGTGCCCGGTATGATAGTGAGGGGAGTGGGCATGATCAACGTGGGCTGGTCGGTGGTGGGGTTTGGGGGAGCAGTGGTTTTAGGGTGGTTGGCTCGCCATCATACCCCTCTGGCTTGGTGTTTGGAAAGGGGAAGGGTAGGGGATGTGAAGGAGGGTGGGCTGATTTGGGAAGGGGGGACGGGAGGCAAGGCAGACCGGAGAGTGGAGGCGGTCCACAGTGTTCGTGGGTGCACTCATGGTTAGTATGAGCTATTAGGTGTAGTTTCAGGTGGAGCTTACACTTTATTGGACTTTATAAGTTTGGCTATATCACTGGGTGATATTAGTCTTGGTTTCAGGGTTCCACTAAGCAGGGTGAAATGATTCACTTATTCTACATTTTAGTGTATTAGTTGTGCTAGGCTGCAGATATTAGGCCGTTTTGAAGTGTAGCTAGACCTTAGGATATGCTGATTAGGTGGCCTATTTAGTTACCACTACAGCACAGTTACGCTGTGGGTAGGCTTTCTTCTAGTAAGATGGAATACATGTAAGCTATTAGGGAAAAGTTGAATGTGGCAACACCACAGGTATGGTTTTAGGTGGACATTTAAGTGCAGTTTAGGAGGGCTTTCTAATTGTAGTTCTAAATTCAATGGGGGCACGCTATTAGACACACTTCTAGATTCGAACAAGGGCTGCTAATAGGCCCACTTCTAAATTTGAGTTTTGTACAGATATGATATTAGGGATGCTTTTATATTCAGCTAATAACTCAACACTACTGGGCACACTATTGCACAGAGAGGGATATTATGTACACAGAGAGGATATTAGGCATACTTACAATTCAACATACACAGAGAGTATATTAGGCACACTTCCAAGTTCAATTTGCACAGAGAGGGTATTAAGGGATACTTCTGAATTCAACTAGGGCAGGTTATTAGGCACACTTCTAAATTCGGGCAAGGTGCGCTATTAGGTCTACTTCTTAATTTAGCTTTGCACAGAGGGGACACTTCTAAATTCAACTTTGGGCAGAGGGGATATTTAGGCACACTTTTAAATTCACGTTTTGCACAGAGACGCTTTTGGGCACACTTCTAGATTCAACTTTACACAGTGATGATATAACACTATTAGGTACACTTCTAAATTCAACTGTATATTCAACTTTATGCAGAGAGGGTATTAGGCATAATTCTAAAATCAACATTGCACAGCAAGGTTATTAGGGAGATTAGTCGGTTCAACCAGGCACGCTATTAGGCAGGGTTCTAAATTCAACTTTACACAGAGAGGCTATTGGGCACAATCCTAAAGTCAACTTTGCACAGAGAGGCTATTAGATACAATTCTAAATTCAAGTCTTGCACAGAGAGGCTATTAGGTACAGTTCTAGATTCAACCAGGGCAGGCAATTAGAAATACTTCAGAGTTAAACCTTGCACAGTTCTAAGGTCAGCTTTCCATGGGGGGGATATTGGGTATACTTTAGGTTCAGGTTTGCACAGGAAGGATATTAGGTGCAGGTTTGCACAAGAAGGATATTAGGTGCACTTCTGTTTCCAGTTTACACAGAAAGGATGTTGGGCACACTTCTAAATTCAACTTTCACAGAGAGGCTATTGGGCACATTTCTAAATTCAACTTTCACAGAGAGACTATTGGGCGCACTTCTAAATTCAACTTTTCACAGAGAGGATATTGGGCACACTTCTAAATTCAACTTTTCAAAGAGAGGATATTGGGCACACTTCTAAATTCAACTTTTCACAGAGAGGATATTGGGCACACTTCTAGATTCAACTTTCACATAGAAGCTATTGGGCACATTTCTAAATTCAACTTTCACAGAGAGGCTATTGGGTGCACTTCTAAATTCAACTTTTGACAGAGAGGATATTGGGCACACTTCTAAATTCAACTTTTCACAGAGAGGATATTCGGCATCATTCTAGATTCAACTTTCACATAGCAGCTATTGGGTGCACTTCTAAATTCAACTTTTGACAGAGAGGATATTGGGCACACTTCTAAATTCAACTTTTCACAGAGAGGATATTGGCACACTTCTAGATTCAACTTTCACATAGCAGCAATTGGGTGGACTTCTAAATTCAACTTTTGACAGCGAGGATATTGGGCACACTTCTAAATTCAACTTTCACATAGAAGCTATCAGGCACAGTTCGAAAATCAACTTTGACAGAGAGGATATTGGTCAAACTTCTAAATTCAACTTTTCACAGAGAGGATATTCGGTGCACTTCTAAATTCAACTTTTGACAGAGAGGATATTGGGCACACTTCTAAATTCAACTTTTCACAGAGAGGATATTCGGCATCATTCTAGATTCAACTTTCACATAGCAGCTATTGGGTGCACTTCTAAATTCAACTTTTGACAGAGAGGATATTGGGCACACTTCTAAATTCAACTTTTCACAGAGAGGATATTGGGCACATTTCTAGATTCAACTTTCACATAGCAGCTATTGGGTGCACTTCTAAATTCAACTTTTGACAGCGACGATATTGGGCACACTTCTAAATTCAACTTTTCACAGAGAGGATATTGGGCACACTTCTAGATTCAACTTTCGCATAGAAGCTATTGGGCACATTTCTAAATTCAACTTTCACAGAGAGGATATTGGGCACACTTCTAAATTCAACCTTTCACAGAGAGGATATTCGGCATCATTCTAGATTCAACTTTCACATAGCAGCTATTGGGTGCACTTCTAAATTCAACTTTTGACAGCGAGGATATTGGGCACACTTCTAAATTCAACTTTCACATAGAAGCTATCAGGCACAGTTCGAAAATCAACTTTCACAGAGACGCTATTTGGGCACACTTCTGAATTCAGCTTTCACAGAGAGGCTATTGGGTGCACTTCTAAATTCAACTTTTGACAAAGAGGATATTGGGCACACTTCTAAATTCAACTTTTCACAGAGAGGATATTGGGCATCATTCTAGATTCAACTTTCACATAGCAGCTATTGGGTGCACTTCTAAATTCTACTTTTGACAGAGAGGATATTGGGCACACTTCTAAATTCAACTTTTCACAGAGAGGATATTGGGCACACTTCTAGATTCAACTTTTGTATAGAAGCTATTGGGCACATTTCTAAATTCAACTTTCACCGAGTGCTATTGGGTGCACTTCTAAATTCAACTTTTGACAGAGAGGATATTGGGCACACTTCTAAATTCAACTTTTCACAGAGAGGATATTGGGCATCATTCTAGATTCAACTTTCACATATCAGCTATTGGGTGCACTTCTAAATTCAACTTTTGACAGAGAGGATATTGGGCACAGTTCTAAATTCAACTTTTTACAGAGAGGATATTTGGCGCACTTCTAGATTCAACTTTCACATAGCAGTTATTGGGTGCACTTCTAAATTCAACTTTTGATAGAGGGGATATTGGACACACTTCTAAATTCAACTTTCACATAGCAGCTATCGGGCACACATCGAAATTCAACTTTCACAGAGAGGCTATTTGGGCACCCGTCTGAATTCAACTTTCACAGAGAGGCTATTGTGTGCACTTGTAAATTCAACTTTTGACAGAGAGGATATTGGCCACACTTCTAAATTCAACTTCTCACAGAGAGGATATTGTGCATCAGTCTAGATTCAACTTTCACATAGCAGCTATTGGGTGCACTTCTAAATTCAACTTTTGACAGAGAGGATATTGGGCACACTTCTAAATTCAACTTTCACAGAGCGGATATTGGGCCTACTTCTAAATGCAACTTTCACAGAGAGGATATTGGGTGTGCTTCTAAATTCAGCTTTCACATAGAAGCTATTGGGCACACTTTTGAATTCAACTTTCACAGAGAGTCTATTGAGCACACTTTTAAATTCAACTTTCACAGAGAGGATGTTGGGCACACTTCTAAGTTCAACTTTTACAGAGAGGCTATTGGGCAGACTTCTAAATTAAACTTTCACAGAGAGGCTATTTGGCACACTTCTAAATCCAACTTTTCACAGAGGATATTGGGCACACTTCTAAATTCAGCTTTCACAGAGAGGCTATTGGGCGCACTTCAAGATTCAACTTTTCACAGAGAGGATATTGGCTACACCTTGAGATCCAACTTTCACACAGAAGCTATGGGGCACACTTCTAAATTCAACTTTCACATAGAAGCTATTGGGCACACTTCTAACTTCAACATTTACAGAGAGGCTATTGGGCACACTTCTAATTTCAACTTTCACAGAGAGGATGTTGGGCACACTTCTAGATTCAACTTTCACATAGCAGCTATTGGGTGCACTTCTAAATTCAACTTTTGACAGCGAGGATATTGGGCACACTTCTAAATTAAACTTTCACATAGAAGCTATCAGGCACAGTTCGAAAATCAACTTTCACAGAGCAGCTATTTGGGCACACTTCTGAATTCAGCTTTCACAGAGAGGCTATTGGGTGCACTTCTAAATTCAACTTTTGACAGAGAGGATATTGGGCACACTTCTAAATTCAACTTTCACAGAGAGGATATTGGGCGTACTTCTAAATGCAACTTTCACAGAGAGGATATTGGGTGTGCTTCTAGATTCAACTTTCCCATAGAAGCTATTGGGCGCACTTCTAAATTCAACTTTAACATAGAAGCTATTGGGCACACTTCTAAATTCAGCTTTCACATAGAAGCTATTGGGCACACTTTTGAATTCAACTTTCACAGAGAGTCTATTTAGCACACTTTTAAATTCAACTTCACAGAGAGGATGTTGGGCACACTTCTAAGTTCAACTTTTACAGAGAGGCTATTGGGCAGACTTCCAAATTAAACTTTTACAGAGAGGCTATTTGGCGCACTTCTAAATCCAACTTTTCACAGAGGATATTGGGCACACTTCTAAATTCAGCTTTCACAGAGAGGCTATTGGGCGCACTTCAAGATTCAACTTTTCACAGAGAGGATATTGGGTACACTTTGAGATCCAACTTTCACACAGAAGCTATGGGGCACACTTCTAAATTCAACTTTCACATAGAAGCTATTGGGCACACTTCTAACTTCAATATTCACAGAGAGGCTATTGGGCACACTTCTAATTTCAACTTTCACAGAGAGGATGTTGGGCACATTTCTAGAATCAACTATGGATGGAGAGGATATTATGCAAATTTCCAAGGTGAACTGTGGGACGGTACTTGGCACAGTTCTAAAATCTAACTTTGCACAGGGAGGCTATTAGGCACACTTCTAGCTTCAACGGTTAGTTTCGTATTTTGTGAATATATCACAGACATGTTTGTAAATGCACACTTCTAAATGTAATGCTACCATAATATGAAGATTTTACAATGGTTTAGTTTCTAGGTTGAGTGGTAGGGTAGTATGGTGGGAAGTAATTGCTTCTGACCCTGCCCTTGCACACTTATTGTCGGCTTTTTGCTTCTCCTCATCACTCATTTGAACGCAAAAACATCCTAGTGGAAATAAAAAACAGTTTCAAGTTTTCAGTTATGACTTATTAATGGAGAAAAAACACAAAAACAGGCAGTTCAGATGGCTCAAGACTCTATCCTTGGAAGAGTTAGAATTTCAAGAGCTAAAGAAGAAAATATGCAATAGATATCGCAATAAATGCAAAAACTATAAAGCTCATCTTCACCATACTACGAACCAGGCTATGATAACCAGGCTATGCAGGAACGACAGCCGTTCTACCTGGGCCATATTGCGGGGGAGAGTGTTAGTAAAAATCATGTACAAACCTATAACATTTCAGAAGAGGCTTGGACCACCTTCTTTAGGATTACATTCCAACTCTCTGAGAGATTTACTAATAAGCAGTCTAAATTTGATCTCTGTAAGATGGTGCACCCTCAAGGATGGTCCATTGATGATAGTATATGGGCTATCGCCAAACTGACCAACTCCAAAGCCACTGGTCCCGATCGCATTCCTCCCATGGTCCATTGATGATAGTATATGGGCTATCGCCAAACTGACCAACTCCAAAGCCACTGGCCCCGATCGCATTCCTCCCTGTGTTCTAAAAATATTTGAATGCCTTATGGGTTACAGAATAAGCCTGGCATATTTGCAGACTATTCATACAAGCATACAAGCACAATTTGAAATGCAACATAAACAAATCAAGAATACACATCTTTAAGAACTTGAAAAAAAAGTAAGCACTACTATATGGTGCTGGACTGCCCTAGGGGAGGACAAATACTGATATGTTTTAGATATTTCTCCTCTGTGAAAGATAGTGAGCTAAAGGCTTTGGGTAAGTCTCTTGTAACCGGGACTAATGTCCGGCACAGGGACTTCCAAGACCCCCCTTGTTTTCTGCATATTTAAGTAACTTTGGGTCTTACCCTAAGTTACAAGGGGAATCCAGACGTGGACCCCTTGCTCACTATTCTTTGAGAGGCACAGCTCCACCCTACTTATGAGGTCCAACCAGACCAAAACATGTGTCTAGGGTTGTTGTTGGTTCTCTTGTTCAGAGGAGAATTGCTTAGCATTTTGGTGCTGGACTGCCCTAGGGCAACACAAAGACTGATATGTTATAGATATTTCTCCTCTGTGAAAGACAGTGAGCTAAAGACTCTGGGTAAGTCTCTCATAACCGGGCCCAATGTCCAGCAGAGGGACTCCCAAGACCCCCCTTCTTTTCTCCTTTTGTTTAGCCAATTGTTTCCATAGAGCCTAATAACCGCACCTTGCCATCTCGCTTTGATCGCGGGACAAAAGTCTGATTATGCAAAATGTTTGAAAACAAAAGGCATGAGTGCTTTTTTCACACCTCTTTCCCTTTATCAAGAGTCACCAATCATTTAACTCCGTAGATCTTAATAGATCTTTCATTGCCTTTTTTAGGCATATCGTCCATTACGTTAACATGCAAACGTTCCTTTCAATTTCATTTTTGTAACATCATCATATCTGAAATTTCGTGCCTCAAGGTGCCGCTACACAAAATAGAACAGCGATCACGGATCCTTTGTTTTGCTCAAATCAATACAGTTAGCATCTTTTTTGGCTTAGATATGCGAATCACTTATTTGCAACATGTTTGCCTGAAAGCAAAATTGTCCTTGATCTGTTTACTTATGTGCAGGTCTCTGAGAAAACTGTCCCCACATTTGAAACTGTAATGAATGTTAGGAATTTGTACCCAGGAAGTAAGTTCACATAAATAAAAATACTGCCAATCCGGTATTACCCAAATTGTTCGTTTACAATTGTTCGGATGAACAATTGACCGAATTTAAAGGGTCGCAATTGACCTTTTCATAATTGACCGTATATATATACATACGTATATATATATATATATATATATATTCAGTGAAAAAAACTTTGTTAAAGGGACGTTAGGGTTAAGTTGCGGTACTAAAAACCTATGAAATTCAGTGAAAAAAACTTTGTTAAAGGGACGTTATGGTTAAGTTGTGCTACTAAAAACCTATGCAATTCAGTGAAAAAAACTTTGTTAAAGGGACGTTATGGTTAAGTTGTGCTACTAAAAACCTATGAAATTCAGTGAAAAAACTTTGTTAAAGGGACGTTATGGTTCCAAGTAAAACCGAAAAACCCTTGAAATTCGCCAGTTATGGTAAGCTAAGCAACCATAACTCGCGCCACCACCGTGCTCTGCTAAGACTAACACCCAGGACATCAAAGATGACATCACAAATGTCATTGATGACATCACTGATGACATCACATGTCTGGTTCCGCCTTTTTTCCTTTACTGACATATGTAGGCCACATGGTTTTCTTCAGTAACAGTCAGGAATTAAAAGTGGAAATGGTAGTATATTTGTAGACTTATCCTTCAAGTATGTTCTTACAATAATTCCCTTAGGATCCAGTCATATCATATGAAACATATACATAGGGGAAGACACAAGCTGGAAAGACAGCAATCCTTTCTGTGCATTAAAATAATCAGTAGAGTTGTCAGCACTTTCTGATAGTTCTGTTGTTTTTTTATTACTGTACTTTCCCTGTATATGCTCATATGTTTATATCTTATATTCACACTACTTTCCTTAGAGACCAGGCACATCATGTGATATATATATATAGGGTAAGTAGCAGCTTTGAAACAGAGCAATCATTTCTCTGCATAAAGGTAATCAGTTAGGTTATGAACACTTTTTGCTACTACTTCAATTTCCTTGTATATACTCATATTTGTATGTGGTGTTGTCTCTTTGTGTTTTATTATCTACTTATCACATGTTTCACAGTATGCAAAAGTCTAATAAGAAAACAGTTATCATTTCTCTATTCAACATGGCAAGCTTATGAATATTGCACCTCCATCATGTATGCTGCACACAATGCCTATGTTTCTACATGAGCACCTTAGTATACTGGATGGACTAAATAGCCCTTGATATTTATTCCAATGATCATTGACACTTTTTTTAAAATTAACATTACAATAAGAAACCCTTGTACAGACTTTTCATGAAAGGTAAATGCACATGTGATGTCATCAGTGATGTCATCAATGACATTTGTGATGTCATCTTTGATGTCCTGGGTGTTAGTCTTAGCAGAGCACGGTGGTGGCGTGAGTTATGGTTGCTTAGCTTACCATAACTGGCGAATTTCAAGGGTTTTTCGGTTTTACTTGGAACCATAACGTCCCTTTAACAACGTTTTTTCACTGAATTTCATAGGTTTCTAGTAGCACAACTTAACCATAACGTCCCTTTAACAAAGTTTTTTTTCACTGAATTCCATAGGTTTTTAGTAGCGCAACTTAACCATTTCGTCCCTTTAACAAAGTTTTTTTTCACTGCATTCCATAGGTTTTTAGTAGCGCAACTTAACCATAACGTCCCTTTAACAAAGTTTTTTCACGGAGTTTCATAGGTTTTTAGTAGCAAAACTTAACAATAATGACTTTCACTTTATATACATGTCATATGGAACTGACTAGATCTCTTCTTATGAACTTGATGTCCGTGAAATTATTTAATGTTCGCGGACATGTTCGGAGAACAGTACCACTACCTAAAAACGTTGGGGGGGGGTGGGGTATGTTTGATTGTTATATCATAATGTAAGAACATTTAACAAATTCAAAAAGCAGCACACAAACACATTATATATAGTAATACATAAGAAATGTAACCCATATATGTAAAACACTAACCATTCATTTAAATACAATATGTTCTGAAATGGAATATACCACAAGAAGATAAATTGGCTTCCAACATAATTACCTCACAGACACAACAGAACTGAGAACAAGACCAGACCCACTGAATACATAGGACTTATCTTACCAGAAATAGTAAGTGTACTTCATGTTACTCATATATTTATAAACTTTCTGTATTAGATTAAAAAATATATTATCTTTTCTTTTTTTTCTCACAGAAATGTCTAGTACTCTGGAATGGCTAGAGGACAATTTCCCACATGAAGAAATGTCACAAGATTGTGAAACTAATGGTAAACACTTTATAATATAAACCATTTAAATATTATTATTTTGTATACATTTAACATATATATATATTTTTTATACAGAGCATAACAAAATAGAAACTACCTCTGAAGAAGCTGTTATGGAAAACACGCTTGACAACATAAAAGAAAAAATTGATTTACTGTTGACCAATTTTAATAATTTAAAAACTTTTGTTGAAGATCATTTTAAAACAAAAACGTTATACCATTGCCCCACATGTACTTGTCCCTCCTCACCATATCCCAGTCAATTATCCCCAAACCCTCTCCATAATCCAAAACGTTTTGATGAGATTTCCATCCCTTCCTCACCTAATACCAATCATGTTGAAACCCCAAATTCTCCTGTTTTTGTTTCTGTTTCTGCCTCACCTTCTCTGTCATAAATTATTAATACATGTTAAATAAAGTTTAATTTTTATATTGTATTGTGAACAGTTTCCGTTTTTTTTTTTAAAACAATAAAAGTGTCCGCGGACAGTGCGAGTGTTCTGAAATGTTCGTACATAAACGAAAATGGAGGTGTCCTAAAGAACACCACACCTTTTCGTACTGTTCGCTAGCCAGTTGAAACTGTTCTAAGAACACACGTGGTGTCCTGAAATGTTCGTAAAGAAACAAAAATTAAAGTGTTCTAAAGAACACTATATCTGTCATTAATGTTCGCTATCAACTTAAAACTGTCCTAAGAACACAATTGCTGTCCTGAAATGTTCCTAAATACACGAAAATGATGTGTCATGAACAACAGTACAACTGTTCGTAGTGTTCGCTACCCAATTGAAAGTGTTCTAAGAACACAATTGGTGTCCTGAAATGTTCCTACATAAACTAAATTACACATGTCCTGAAGAACACTATATCTGTCCTTACTGTTCGCTACCAAGTTTAAACTGTTCTAAGAACACACGCGGTGTCCTGAAATATTCGTTTCACGTGTGACGCACTTTTAATTACTTCAGAACCCGAACAGTGTCCGTTCGACATCAATGCACATGCGCTAACCAATCTCCGTGCACTTGGTGTCCTGCGGACAGGCGCTTCCTTCGCAGACTAGTTCGCAAACAGATCATATGACTGCGCCCACGCTCATCGTGTGTCCTGAAATGCGGACACTGTTCGTGTCCCCGAACAATTTAAAAGTACATTTTCAGTTAATCCATAATATTTTTCAATAAAATCTCACCATGCCACAAGTCCCACAAAGCAATCTTGACTTTCTATATACGTTTTGAAACTTTCCGATCCTTTTTTTGTGTTCGATCTGTCCGCGCACAGTGCGCATGTCCGCGGACCGCGCACAAGCACCCCTATAAAAGACCACGCCCAAGAGCTTATTCCCATTGTGTTTCTGGCTATTCTTCAGAACACAGTGATTTTTGCTGCCACCTGCAGACTACACCATCATCGACATGGCATCCTTGGCTGCTGAACTGACACTTGGTGCTGCACCTGCTTCAGCACCACCACCACCCCCTCCACCACCACCACCTCCCCAAGGGCCTGAAGAGGGGAACAGGAGTGAGGATGCGGAGAAGGAAGAAGAGGATGATGAGAATGAGGTAGAGGAAATCCCTACTACCCGCACTAGGCGTGAGTCTTGGGTGTGGCGGTTATTTACCATTCATGGGAATGGTCCTAAGGCTCGTGCGAACCATGTTACCTGCAATGAGTACAAAATGATACTCAGTCGCGGGAAGCACGGTAACTACAGCTTTGGGACCACTACTATGAAGCGACACCTGAGGTCATTTCACTCTGGGGCTATTCGCAGGGTTGTACCTTGCGAAGAACGTAGCAGGTTGATTTCCTCTACTTCATCCTCTGTTTCTGATCCTGTAACCACAAGGACCACCTCTGTGGGACAGTGTCTTTCTGAAGCTGCCTCACAGGCCATACAGAATGCTGATGACCCTTACCTTTCGAGGGTCACAGTTGTATGTATGTACTGTGACACAGTACTCTGCAGGGGGGAGCGACTTTGGAGTGCTTTTGAGACTATCGTCTCAGAGCACGAGAAGACCTGCTCACTACCCAAATAAAACCCACTCTACATCTTCCTCTCTCAGCCCGCCCTTTCTTATCCCTGTGGTTGGTGTCCCCCCCTTTACCCTCCTCTCCTACTGTGTCGTGTCTGAAAAACCCAAAAAAATACAAAATTACAAAAATCAAAAAAATAAGGCTCTTTTCAGAGCCGCCTTTCCCAGTTAAAAAATAGAAGTGAAAAGAAATGAAGCAGGGCTCTTTGTATTTTTTAGAAGTCTGCGAACAGTTTGCGAACATTAAAAAAATTGGGTTACTACTCCATCACAAACATTGTAATTTTCTCTGGAAAGAAGTGGTGGCTCTGAAAAGAGCCTTTGGGTGGTGTTTGTAAGTCAAAAATTGTAAATGCTTAACATCTACTTCAAAATCGTTGTTGTAATTCCAAAAAAGGTCGCAATGCATTTTGTACATTTCTCAGAAAAATCTGATTGCCAGCATAAGTAAGATGGACTCCATCTCTGCGAAAAATGTATGTACTACAAAACATAATATTTTCATTGTGAAAAGAAGACATGCCAAAATCTCTTAGAAATCCACAAACAGCCTTATTAATATTGCACCTTGCTTTTTCCATTTGTGGACCAAATGAAGAAGAACGAAGCCACATTTGTCTCTGCGCAATCCGTGAAAATATCACTTGCGAATTAGGAAACATGTCCATAACCTTCCTCAGTCCTTCTTTCATAGCAAAATGCAAAAAAATTCCAGTCACATGCCCTAAACTGTTCCCTCCACAATGAATTACAATTATGTCTGGATGTTGCTCTGTCTCCAAAGTAGCACAGAGAGGTAGCAAATCCAACCACTTCATTCCACGTACTCCATGCCAGTGTACTTCCACATGTGGGAATCCAAGATCTACAGCTACTCCACAGCTTTCTGCATGCACCTTCAACCAATGTATCCACGAATCTCCTAAAATCCAAACAATCTGTTTTCTGAAACACACAGCCATAGCTATCTTTTGTTCTCTCAGCAAAAAGAGTATCTCAAAAAACCTCTCCTGGCACAACACACCCACCAAACTTTCCTGACCAATCCCTTTCAGTGCTTATTCTCATTTGCATGACTTCTGAACCCAAAAATCCCCGGATGTAACTCCCGATGTCCTGGAACTAGCACCATGTCCGCGGACATATCGTAACATGAACAGCCCTTCTACCATTTCCACTACACTTTCTCTGCCATTCCCTCATTGGATGTATCTCAAAAATCACATGACCATACACCAATCACATTCAAGACCTCTACATCTAACTGCATCATCATAGATCAGCACTGCAAATGTACTCTGAATCTCTCTGAGTACAAGTGTCATATCATTGGCAAGCAGCATCTACCACAAATACTGTACAAGTCTTCAAGATTTCTACTTGCAGATCCACGCATATCCATATGCATGAACACAAACTTCAGGTATGCATATTTTTTGTATAGTACATGACATAGCTCTCAACCATTTTTGTTTTACAGGCGGGTGAAATCACCCGATTTTGTTTTTAGCGGGTGAGACGCCCATTGGAATGAATGGGCGTGCATGAGGCTTGGCGGGTGAGTCTGCCCTTTACAAGGCGTGTGACACCCGCCAAAAGCGTGTGACTTGAGAGCTATGGTAGATGAACACATTTTCAAACAGACTTTTACCTTGTAAAATCTGTTAAATGAATTTACTGTACTTTTTTCAATTTCCTAAAATCAACTACCACTTATACACCTTTATATTTTTACTTTCTTTAAACACACACACTCAAATCATGTTAAACTAACATTTTTTAAATGAAATATATAGACTACATATATTCAAACAAAATTGCATGCAAACACAATCTATGTTTAAACCTTTATAAAAATACTTATACAATTTCATATTTTTTGTTTTTATTTATTTATTTACTTAATTACTTTAAATTAGACATGACATTGAGGTGCTATTACCTAGAACAGTTTACTTACACAAATAGTGGTATTCACTAATATATTATAAATTTCACAAGACATAGTAAAGATATTTTATTTTTGCTACAGTTAGTCATTCAATACTGTTCATTAAGAACATATCATATACACTGAACTGATGCAATGTATCTTATCTAAATAAATTAGTTTAATCGTTTTACAGAAGGCACTGAGGATTTCAATTAAAAAAATCAATATCTAAATTAAAAACAGTGCTATATACAAACAAAGTTACTAATTTTAAGCTTTCACAGTTGCAGTGAAGACCAGTTTCCTGAAAAGAAGCAGCCGAATTCGAAGAAGAAAGAAAAACTAAGAAGTTACCTGTTAATTTTAAAAAAAAGTAAGTAAAATATCACCATATTATTTATATTATTAATCAAATATACTATAACATTAATACCAGCTATTTTGGTTTCTTAAAATAGAGATTTTGTACCATTTTGTCGAAATATTTCCATGTCGTAAACAGCGATTTACAACCAGAATGGCCCACAAATTTAAATTTTTGGACACACAAATTAGCCAACTGAACCACTACAATTTTCATATTATAGAACAAACAACTATTTTAATTGTATACATTACATTTACTATTTGTACTTTTCCACACCACTAGCTTACTTTTTTTTTGTCATCTGAACCCCAGTTTAGTGACACATAAATTCAAGAATACCTACCCCTACTAGTTTTAGTTCCCAATGCACAATCACACACCATTACATACATCTTTATCATCTTACTCAAACACTCATGCACACAGCACACATACATTCCAGAACACCCCAACCCATATCTTCTTTATTTTTTTCAACAGACCCTAAAGAATGCCTACCAAAAGACAACTCCGTAGAAAGCAACGCAAAATTAGAGCAAATGAAAATAAAGGTGTCCAACATAAGCATCCATCTCTAGCAGAATTTGTAAAAAAAAGTTGAAACAAAACAGATAATACAATCATTTAGTGAAACACAAAAAGTTTCAAGTACAACAACTTCGCTTCCTCTATCAAAATGTAAAACGAACCAAAAAACAATTAACAGAAAATCACCTATCAGTACAGATAAAACTACTTCTTCAAATTTTAATATAGTGCAAAGTAAGCATACCAAGAAAAGTATTTTAGCCAAAATATACCGTCACAAAGTCCTTCAAAATCTTATAAAAACAGGAGAGAAATCAGGTTCAAAGCTTAAAACCTATTGTAGGAAATTAATCTTAGAAGCATTGATGGACAGTGCAATTCTTCTCAAAAGAAATTTATTTATTTTACTGTTTAACAAAATGAAACCACTAACAAAACTAATAACTAAATTACAAAAAAGACTTCTCAATAAGCGAAATGTCAACAGAAAGAACTTCTTAAGTATCTGCGGAGGTGAATGGAATCACACTACGAGCACAGAACCATATTTTAATGAAGAAGCGTACAAACAAAAGCAAAAGAATACAATTGCCATAAATAACAGTGGTCGAGGTTATGAAAAAGTGAATAATACCATAATGAAACAAGAAGTACTCCTTACAAAAATATGCCCTGAAAACTTAGAATAACCCCTCCATTCAACTGAATCAGAACGTCTAGTGTACAAATGGCCATGCACGTCAATGTGTAACATTCCCAAACAATGTTTCAAATCTTTACACCAATTCCTCAATAAATATGTAAAAAGCAAAGACAAAATCAAAATTAAATTACTGCAAAATATAGATACCTGTCCAGTGCGCAAGTACACAGGACTACAAGGACATTCATTGGCCTGCATTACAGGACCTATTGTAAAACCACTTTCCATGATATCAAAAGGATATCAACACATCATTCAACTATAAGAAATCTAGTCTATAAACTGTTCTATGCTAAAAGTCCTGCTTTAGCACTAGCAAAGTTAAATAACATCCTTCTACATGGTACAGCAAAAGACCTACTTGAAGAAATTCACTATATCCAGAAAACAATTTTTGGAAGTGAAAGCCTTTTGCTAAACACATACAAAAAAGAAATACTAAAATTTAAAAGTACATCAGCTGAAGTACCAAACCATGTATGTGTATGTTGCCGTAGAATTTTTTATAAACGTAACACAAAAACTGTGGACCTATCATACAAAATAGAAGACAATGAGATTCTAAATGGTTTGAATTAGCTCTCTACCTTCTAGCAGAAAACAAATATGAAATAACTGAGCCCTTAATACTTTGCAGTTATTGCACCACAAAACTTGACAACAACCAAACTCTTTCACGTTCTATCACAAATAATTTGGAATTATACCCAGTACCAAAACCTCTACAACAACTTAATTTATATGGGAGCATCATAATTCAAACAGTACACCCATTTCAAGCAATAATACGCCTTCAACCAAAAACAGCAACATTACCTCCCTCTGAATTGGTAAAAGGCATTCGTGGAAAAGTAGTTTATTTACCATTAAATCTAAAAGAAAATGTGCATACTCTAGGAGTGCAACATCCAATGCACCAATCTTTAATTATATTAGTAAATGGAGTACCTACAAAAGACAAAAAAATATGGCAACAGCTGGTAGATTTATATAAAGTTAGACAAGCCTTCCAATATCTTAAAGAGAATAATGAATATTACAAAGAAATTAATATTGAAGAAAACTTGAAAGATACAACTGAAATAATTCAAGAAACACAATAAGCTGGTCAATTTGAGCTACTAGATCCTGCTACAATATCAAATACTTTAGACCAGTATACAATTCATCCTCTGCACTGTAATGACATCGTACAAGATGTACTGGAAACTTACGAAATGCGTCAAACAAAAGGATCGCCAATCAGTATATGGAAAAAAAGTATAGAAGCACGTGCTTTTCCTCTACTCTTTCCAACTGGCAAAGGAGGAAGATATGATGATAGACCTATTCAAATATCAGCTTCAGAATACCGCTCATTACCGGTGTATTCTGAAGATCCCAGATTTAGACAAAATGTGTAATACATATTCCACCTACTCTTTGAAAGTGAACTAGCAACTTTATGTTACGGAGTTGCACACATATTAAAATCAGGATCACACTTTCAAAATATGACAGCTACACAATTATTAGAGAAAGTGCAACAAAAGGATGAGGTTTTACAATCAAATATTACAAATCTATTAGCAAATATGCGTGGTACTAAAGAGTACTGGTTTCGACGTCATGGAGATGTACGTTGCATGATCAGAAACCTTGGCCCACCAACTTGGTTTGTTACATTAAGTTGTGCAGAATATGCATGGGAAGATTTACATGATTTCCTACGCATATCAAATAAAACAAAACAAAACATAGATATTCTAACACCTGGAGCACTTTGTTCTTAGGATCCTGTTAATGTTTCAAGATATTTTCACCATCGCTTCATTGCTATGCTACATTTTATTTGTAATAAAACTGTTCCTCCCCTTGGAGAAGTGCAACACTTCTTTTGGAGAAAAGAATACCAAGCCAGAGGAGCACCACATATCCACATGCTTTTATGGATTAAAGATGCTCCTAAATTTGGTCAAGACAGTGATGCCACTGTTTTACAGTTTATTGAAAAATATGTCACTTGTCAAATTCCATCAGAAGCCACAAATAGTGATCTTTGTGCACACATTTTACAATTTCAAAGACACAAATGTGGAAAATATTGTCGTTGCAAATACAAAAACAAAGGCAAATACTACACCAAATGCCGATTTGGTTTCCCTAGACCAGTTACAAATACAGGTCAAGTAAACAACCTCATGTCTTCAGTTAGACATACTGTTAAAGGAAAGTCACCTAAAAATACATATTACATAAAAAGAAAAGAAGAAGAAAAATATATCAATGATTATAATGCAATCATTGCCCACTTATGGAATGCAAACATAGATGTGCAGTACATTGCAGACAATTCTACTGCAGTTGCACGATATGTCACACCATACTTAACTAAAGCAGAAAAGACAGAGCTCCAAGACCTCTGCAATGACCTGTCATCAGATAAAACAGTATCTCAGAAATTATACAGCTTGGGCATAAAAATGCTCACCCATAGAGAATGTGGATCTTATGAAGCAGCTGATCGTTTAACTGGTACTTCATTGTATGGTAAATCTGAAAATATAGTATGGCTAAGTCTTGGTCCAGCTAAATCTAGAAAAAGAGTTCTAAAATCATATGAAGATATAGAAATAATAGCCAAACATGATCCCAACAGCCAAGACATTTTAAAAAACAATTTATTGGACACATACTACCCAAACAGAAGTAATACTTTGGAAAACATGTGTCTATGCCAAATAGCCCAAAACTACACATACAAAAATAATATGAAACCCGATGAAAAAAAAAGGTAAATATAGAGTGACAGACTGTGAAGGCAGCTTAGTTAAACTCACTAAACCAAATTTATTTAATCATATCAAATTGTCATTGAAGACTCCTCAACATAAAGAAGTATATTACATGTCCCTGCTACAACTCTTCAAACCATGGAGAAAAGAAGAACAATTACTAGATAACTATGACTCATATGAGGATGCTTTCAAAGCAAATGAAAGCACTATAACTGATGTAAACTTTACACAGTACAAAACAATGTTGCACAATGAACAGCAACATGAAGAAGAACTCCAAGCTCAACTAGATAAGGCTACTCCTGACAGTAGTCAACCTTCTGTAACAGGAAGCCAAGAACCACTGGGAGAACCACTAATAACACATGAGGCAGAATTAGCTATGATAGAAGTAGAAAACACCATGTGTCAGTATGAAGATAAGGAAGACTTAACTATACTACAATCAAAACTAAACAATGAGCAAAGTAGCATTTTTCAAGAAGTAACAAAACAAATTGCACATGGTGTAAAACATGAAAATAAAGAATGTTCCTGCCATAATTATAAACCTATACTACAGTACGTCAGTGGTGAAGCTGGTTCTGGCAAAACATTCCTAATCAAAATCATTAGTAAGTTCCTTCAACAATTGACAAACAACAAACTGTCAGCTGTTGTCACTGCCCCCACAGGTTTAGCTGCCTACAACATAGGTGGTGTTACATTACACCGATTACTACTATTACCAGTAGAACACCAGAACAAATTAGACTATTACAAACTTTCTGCAGAAGCTGCAATGGAATTACGCAGAGTATTGAAACAAATGAAAATGCTACTAATAGATGAAGTGAGCATGGTCTCCAACCTGATGTTAGCTTTGATTCACCTCAGATTACAAGAAGTACTCAAAACAGACTATGAAGA
This sequence comes from Ambystoma mexicanum, assembly GCF_040938575.1. Classification (NCBI taxonomy): domain Eukaryota; kingdom Metazoa; phylum Chordata; class Amphibia; order Caudata; family Ambystomatidae; genus Ambystoma; species Ambystoma mexicanum. The sequence continues at coordinate 381,616,008 of NC_090930.1, read as the reverse complement.
GCTCTTTGCAGGAAAACACATAATTGTTTTTGGAGATCTGCTTCAATTAACACCAGTAAAAGGTGAACCTATTTTTAAAACATTAGGGCACAAACTCTGCCGTAAAACTGTTGGCAGCATTGGAAATGTCAACCTTTGGCAACATTTCCAATACAGAGAATTAACAGAAAACATGCGCCAATCTGCAGATCTCACTTATGCCAACATTTTAAAAAGTTTGAGAGTTGGTATACTTTCTAAAGAAGCAGAAGCAACATTGAAAACCCGGCACATTAATGCACTTTATGGCGATAATGCATGTGCTACAGATGTTATGGAACAATTAGCCCACACAAATGTCAATTGTATGGCCTTAATGCCAACTCTTGCAAGCTGTTTCAAACTCAATGAAATCATGCTAAGTAAAGAAATGCAACCAATCATGGAAATTAGCACCACAGACAAACTAGATATACATGGTATGACACTACCCATGTGTGACCAAGCCACAACAAGACTAAATAGTTTAGAAAAATCAATCTCAAACACAGCAGGCTTAGAAAAGATGTTAAAATTATCCTTAAATTGCAGAGTAATGCTTAAACGTAACCTTGACGTGGACCAAGGACTAGTTAATGGAGCACTGGGTACAGTTGTTGGCTTTCAAACATACCCACGTGACAACAAAATTCAGTTTGTCAATATACTCTTTGACAAACTTTCAGAAGTAAAAAGGATAGGACGCTCAACAGCTAGATTTTCTCTTCAAAGATATGTATGTACGCAGAGAACAATTTTCTCTAACTCTTGCATACCCAGTCACAATTCATAAATCACAAGGTTTTACCCTAGACAAAGCAATGATAGATATTGGTAACACAGTCTTTAAAGAAGGCATGAGCTACGTAGCACTATCACGCTTACGTACACTTGACGGTCTATTTCTAATCAAATTTGATGCAAGTAAAGTAAACGCTGATATTCCTTGCATTTTAGAATATAATAGACTTCGCTCACTATACACTCCCCATCTAAACACATCTTCTGTTCCACAAAAATTAAAACGTTGTAAAAGAAAACTAAATCAAACTGAAATGCAACAGGACGTCACTGGAAATCCTCCAAAGAGAGTAAAAGAAACTAATACTCCATCAAGTACCACAAACAAAAAAGAATCAATTAGAGAAAGTAAACCAAGTACTTCTTTAAAGAAGGAAGACAAACTCCAAAAAAAGCAGTTAGATACAGAACTACCTGGGCCATTTAAATTCTCAAATATAGTTGGTGTAAATTGCTATGCAAATGTAGCAATGAATATTCTATTTCAATTACCACCAATTGTTGACAACATTTACTCACACAGTACAAACCCATTGTGTTTGCAAATGTTAGTACTTCACAGAAATGCAGCAAACAATCCTGACAACACGTATAGTGTTTAAGGAATAAGACAACAATTGGACTACTGTGCTGGAATGGTGAAATTCACTATAAAGTCACAGGAAGATCCACAAGAATTTCGAATGTACTTACTACAAGTAATGGAAAACAAAAACATACCTATAAATGAAATCTTTCAGATTTCAAACATGTGGAAACATACATGCACTCTCTGCAACAATGTGACACAAGAAGAAATCCCCAATGAACGCTTCATATATATATATCAATACCAAATTGTGAATCCATTCCATTTCAGCAACTTGTACAAAATGCAAACCATGGTAGATTATGCTCTACCTGCAATTCAGATAATCGGTCCACGTTAGTAATACAAACACATAGTAAATACGTAATACTAATGATTCTACGTTACAATGCAGATGGTACCAAAAAGAACTGCAAGCTGACTGGATTCACACATGGTCAAATATCACTTGGTAAGAAAATCTTCACAACAATAGGTATAATCTACCACGCAGGAGCCACAACCAATTCAGGGCACTACACTGCATACATAAAAAAGAAATGTGGATGGTTTGAATGTAATGATAGTACCATTACTCTAAAGCAGAGATTACCAGCAAATCTTACAAACGCTTATTTGATGTTCTTAAAACCAAAATTTGATAAGCAAACTGTATTTAAACCTTTAAGTAAATTTGTGTTACAAAAATATAAACTGTTAGAATACTCCAAAAGCTATCTAACTGCTCAAAGATTCTACAACAACTAATCAGATAAATGAATACCACTAAATTAGACCAAAAAATACACAGTTAGAACTATATTAAAAAAATAGACAGTTAGAATACGCCAATTGGTATCTAACTGCTCCAAAATTTTATAATATCAAAACAAATGAAGAATCTGTTACTGTTCCAAAAGAAATACAACAAAGCAAAGTATAAAGCATTAGCCAGAAACAACAAGTGAACACTGAAAACAAACAAACAAATAAACTGTAGCATAACAGAAAAAGTGTTTTTTTAAAATCCAACATGGATTTTTTTTTCTCCCACAGACCCAATGATTTTAGCAACAAATACAGAAACTGAGCAAATTGCACAGTACTCTGATTTGTACTGTACTAAATATGAGGGTCGAAAAAAAATAAAAGTATATTGCTTATACAATGTAATACAATGTACATAAGTCATTACAAAATACTAATACTAACATGCTATTTTCTTTTATCACAGAAATGAAGAAAAAAACATGGACTCCCATTACTAGACCAAACAGTAAGTATACAATAATAAGGACAACCATAGCAGCACATCACATCCATAGTATCTAATACCTTTGTTCCTTATACATTTGTTTTTCACCCAAAGTTATAAACACATATGAATGTGATATGCTGCGGTGGTTATTGCCAGGGCATAGAGTCTTGGGTGCATGGCCAAATGGCCATGCACCCAAGACTCTATGCCCTGGCAACAACCACCGCAGCATATCACATCCATAGAGTCAAACATTTCAACTATGATCTATGGGAAACTTTTAATGTCCGCGAACAATGTGAGTGTTCTTAGAACACTTTGAGCTTGCCAGCGAACAATACGGACACCGTTTTCAGGACACCCCCTACGAACGTTTCAGAACAACGCGATAGTTCTTAGAACACTTTCAACTTAACTTAACAACGAACAATACGGACACCGTCCTAAGGACACCTCCTACGAACATTCCAGGACACCGGGAGTGTTCTCAAAAACCTCTTCAGAACACCCCCATCTTGTTTATTTGCGAACAATTCAGGACACCGCGAGTGTTCTTAGGACACATTCAACTTGACAGAGAACAATACGGACAGCGTCCTCAGGACACCCCCTACGAACATTCCAGGACACCGGGAGTGTTCTCAAAAAACTTAACAACGAACAATACGGACACCGTCCTAAGGACACCTCCTACGAACATTCCAGGACACCGGGAGTGTTCTCAAAAACGTCTTCAGAACACCCCCATCTTGTTTATTTGCGAACATTTCAGGACACCGCAAGTGTTCTTAGGACACATTCAACTTGACAAAGAACAATACGGACAGCGTCCTCAGGACACCCCCTACGAACACTCCCCGGACACCGGGAGTGTTCTTAGAAGCGTCTTCAGAACACCACCATCTTTTTTATTTGCGAACATTTCAGGACACCGCAAGTGTTCTTATGACACATTCAACTTGACAAAGAACAATACGGACAGCGTCCTCAGGACACCCCCTACGAACACTCCCCGGACACCGCGAGTGTTCTTCGAAGCGTCTTCAGAACACCCCCATTTTGTTTATTTGCAAACATTTCAGGACACCGCGAGTGTTCTTAGGACAGACTCAACTTGACAGAGAACAATACGGACAGCCTCCTCAGGACACCCCCTACGAACACTCCCCGGACACCGCAAGTGTTCTTAGAAGCGTCTTCATAACACCCCCATTTTGTTTATTTGCAAACAGTTCAGGACACCGCGCGTGTTCTTAGAACACATTCAACTTGACAGAGAACAATACGGACAGCGTCCTCAGGACACCACCTACGAACACTCCCCGGACACCGCGAGTGTTCTTAGAACAGTTTCACTTTGCTTGCAAACAAAACGGACACATTTTGACTCCTTAGAACACCCCCTAGTCAGTTTATTTAGAAAATTTCAGTACACCCGTGATGTCTGCAAACAAATCGAACACAAAAAGAACGTCTAACACATAATAAACACAACTTTCATCCTATCTCACACACTCCCACCCTCCCCAAACACTCCTACACATAAACAAACTCTACAAAATACACATTTTGAACAAAGTTTCACTGCGCTGTCCGGGACGTCCGCAAATCCAACATGGCGGGCGCTACCGAAAAATCTGACGCGCTTCACGCTCCACGCCGTCCAATCAGCGAACACTTTGCATGTCCGCGAACATCCCGCAAGAAGATTGGCCAATCAGGACACTTTCCGCGGAGCGAACAGGGAAGTGTATCCGCAAACCGAACACAGATATCACTATTTTTTTTTACCTACTTTTTGGTCATTTTAAAAAAAACTACTGGACGAATTTTCACCAAATTTGCAAAAGCACGCTTTCGGGACCAAGCCGCTGCTCCTGGTCCAAATTTGGTGGAAATCCATCCAGCGGTTTGGGCTGTAGACGCGAGCAAAATTTATTTCCCATTCACTCTATGGAGAGTGACTATAATGTATACAAATATGAGCATATAGAGAGAAGGTAGAGTAATAAAAATAAAACTATGACAAAGTGCTGATACCATAATGATTATCTTCATGCACAGAAAGGATTCCTCTCTTTCAAGCCTGTATGTTCCGCTACGTACATGTTTCATATATGATGTGACAGGAACCCAAGTCTACAAATATAGTACCTTTTCAATGTTTACTTCCTGACTGGTACTATAGAAAACTATGTGGCTTCGATATGTCACTAAAGGATAAAAAGGGAGAGCCAGCCAGGTGATGTCATCAGTTATGTCATCAATGACATTTGTGATGTCATCTTTGATGTCCTGGGTGTTAGTGTTAGCAGTGCACGGTGGCGCGAGTTATGGTTGCTTATGTTACCATAACTGGCGAATTTCAAGGGTTTTTCGGTTTTACTTGGAACCATAACGCCCCTTTAACAAAGTTTTTTCACTGAATTTCATAGGTTTTTAGTAACACAACTTAATCATAATATCCCTGACATGTAACATAGAACATACTAACCCCCTCGTAGTGATTTTCATGTCCGCGGACTACCGCCATGTCCGCGGACACATCGAAAATCTGAGCGTGGTGAATGTAAATTTAAATAGTGTGCCCCATTTCCCCTTTGAAGTTGGCTCTGAAAAGAGCCGTTTTTTTTTTACAGATGCTTGACAGACACCTGTTATTTTATATTTTTTTTCTTGTTTTTTTTTCTTACTTTACTCCTAAAATCTTCACATAACCTTCTCCAAAGCAACCCTTACATTCCAAAATAAAAAGGCATTTCCGGTAAAAGATAAAGAAATGCCATCTTCTTTAAAATTAACAGCATTACTGGCATCAATATTCTCATTGTTACAGAAGAACATACCAGCTCTAAGCATGAAGGCACACATGCCTCGGTTGATGACACACCTAGCAATGTTTTGCTGAGGACAAAAAACGGAACTATTGTCCCATATTGCCCTAGGTAGTAATCCAGAAAAAATTACTTTCGCATTTGGAAGGATCTTCACTACGGCTTGAACCAAGCGTTCCAAATCAGCCAACAAAGTAGGGGCACTGACATTGCCCAAATGGAAAGCACCATAGTGCAAAACTACCACATGCGGACTGTTCATCCTGGCCATATCCGCACAAACTTGTACAATTCCCTGTACATTGCAATCAGGCACAGTGCTCCACACCACCTCCACTCCTTTGACATCAAAGTTCTTTGCAACATGCCTGCATTCAGCGTACTGCTGTAAACCATGCACAAACATATCTCCGAGCACCAACACCCTGACTTTCTCCACTTCTGCCATCTTCACCACACACAGTCTGATTGTCTGATCCGTACAGTCTTCTTTCCATGTTGGATTTCCTGGAAAAACCCGGATTTACCACGCCCTGTCTACGAACAGCCGTGGTGTCCGCGGACGGCGTCCACTTTACTCTCTGTACCATTCCCTCATTGCATACAGCTAAGCAATCACACAATACGAATAACGTCCTCAGAACACCCCCATTTTGTGAATTTTCCAACATTTCAGGACAATTATTATTTCATTATTCTACATATTAACATTACAAATATTATACTTTTATCTTGTACTCTGCACACAATGCTATCTTTCTCCATTAGCAGCTCAGTATACTACATAGAATCCCATAATACAATGCTATTTATTGATATAAATGCATCGTTCAAAGCACTAATAACGGTATGATATTTATTGCAATATCCTTGACACTTTTTTCGGAACATTATAATGAAAATTCCTAGTACACAAATTCCATGAAAAGTACATACACATGTGATGTCATCAGTGATTTCATCAATGACATTTGCGATGTCATCTTTGATGTCCTGGGTGTTAGTCTTAGCAGTGCATGGTGTTGGCGCGAGTTATTTTTCATAGCTTACCATAACTTGCTATTTTCAGGGGTGTTTCGGCTGTACTTAGAACCATAACGTCCTTTAAACAAACTTTTTTTAATATCACGCAAACAATATACAAACATGGCATGCAAAAACCAACTTCTACAGATGGCTTTACACAGAATGTTGCAAAGTAATAATTTATGCTCGTTCACAGTGAAGGTCAGCTGCTTCATTTTTTTCTTGGGCCCCGGAGAGGCTCACGAAGCAGACTATAAGGTTGTATTGTGTTTTGACCTTAACAGACAGAGATTGTGATGAAAGCATTCTCTTGAAGGAGTGTTGCTAAAACGTAAGAGAAGATAAAGATGAAATTTCTGAAATGAAACCACTTTTACATATTATATCACTATGCGAAAGATCGTTGGCACACGCGGAGTCGTATTTTCGGACTGCACCACTTGTAGACAATGGAAATTGCAATTGTACTGTAAGTAACCCTTTACATTACTTTATACAAAATATAATTACAATAGCGTAGCATTAAAGTCCGCTGAATCACCGCCAAATTGATCCCCTGTCGTTTAGAGGGCTCTGAAAAAGGCAGACGACACAGAGTGGGTTAATAGAAATAATTTAACCGGTCTATAGGCGGTCAAGCGCTCTACTCGCTGTGCCACTTTACTGTAGCCTGTCAAGTGGCACAGCGAGTACAGCGCTCGCTTTGACATCCGTGCACAGCTTGCTAACGCAAGTTCGAATCCCGACAAGCCCAAACTCAGCCTTTCATCCTTCCGTGGTCGATAAATGAGCACCACACACCGTGGTTAATAATAAGCACTGCTTAGATACCTCACAGTTCTTAGCGCTATATGAATGGGAAAATATTATTATTTTATTATTAACATACTCTGTTGCACTATCTTCGATAGCAAATAGTTTCACGCCCTAATAAATAAAATGATGATTTTTAATGAAGATCGGCTGGTGAGACTAATTTATGTTTTTTAAAACAGGTACGTGGCCCCATTTTGTGTATGTCACGATTTACAGACTCCAGCGGATGGGGTCTTCAACTGCCAGGTGCAAGTCCAAATATGCAACTTCATGACCCTCACCATTTTATGGGACAATCGCCAAGGACCAATATGCCCTTACGCAGTACTAGCGGCTATAAACAACATACCAACCAATACGGTGGTCTAATGGCTCGTTGTTGGAGCAACCTTCCGATTATCAGAGAGACCATTTACTGCTTTTATCATAAACCAACAGCCTATCTACCGCAAAGGAACAACGCGCGGCTCCAGATAAACTTTTGCTAATCGACAGAAGAGACAATAGCAAATCGCTGAATATTCACTAAACATTTCATGTGAAATAAATGTACTTTACCAAATGTACAATCCTGCTGTTTACTTTTAAACCACAGTTTCATATTCCGAATTGTGGCGCACTGAGTTGTAACCTGATCTAACACTCTGTGTACCGCAAAGGAACATCGCGTGTCTCATCATGAACTTTTGCGGATCGACAACAAAGACAAATGCAAATTGCTGAATATTCTCTAAACATTTGATGTCAAATAAATGTACTTTACAACATTTACAATCTTGCTCTTTGCTTTTAAATCACAGTTTCATATTCTGTATTGTGGCGTGCTGTGTTGTGACATAATGTGTGCTGTCTTCCGGGTTCTGTGTAAAGTCACGTAGTACTGGAGACGACTGGGCGCGTTTCATTACGCACCCTGTAACGTCACGGAGAGAGGCAGGGAATATGAATGCTTTGATAATATCAGGCTTAGTGGCGGGAGATATGATTTAGTGTCGCAAAAGCAAGTCAGCCAGGTCAATAGCGCCAGTCATAGGATTATCACATAATGTCGACGCACACCAGCCGGATTTATCGTTTCTTTAGTGGACAAAAAGTCGGTTGACACCCCTAGGAAATTGTACTACTAGCGGACAAAAGGAGTGCTCTTAAAACACTTTCACCCTGACAACGAACAATACAAACAACCTTCTCAGAACACCCCCATTTTGTGTAATTGCAACCATTTCGGGACACTGCGAGTGTTCTTAGAACACATTCAACTAGACAGATTACAATACGGACAGCGTCCTGAGGACACCCCCAGTTTGTGTATTTACGAACAATTAAGTACACCGCGAGTGTCCATAGCTCATTTTTACCTTCCTTGCGAACAAAAATGACACATACTCCGTCCTCTAAACACCCAACCATTTAGTTTATTTACAAAATGTCAGAACAGCCGTGTTCTCCGCGGACAAATCGAACGCAACAAAAACATCTAGCACATAAAAAAACAAAGCATCTCGTACTCCCCCACCCTCCCCAAACACACACAACCAACTCACTGCGCTGTACGTGGTCGACTGCGAATACAAGATGGCGGGCGCCACAGAAAATCTGACGCGCTCCACGCCCCTCGCCGTCCAATCAGCGAACACGTCGCATGTCCGCGGACATGACGCAAGCCCATGGGCCAATCGGGGTGCTGTCCGCGGAGCGAACAGGGAAGTCCATCCACGAAGCGAACGCAGATATCACTAATTTTTGTTGCCTTACATTTTAGTCATTTTTAAAAAAAAACTACTGGACAGATTTACACCAAATTTACAAAAGCATGCTTTTGGGACCAGGCCGCCGCTCCTGCCGCAAATTTGGTGTAAATCCGTCCAGCGGTTCGGGCTGTAGCCGTGCGCAGTTTTTTCCCATTCAGTCTAAGGGAAAAAAAAAAGTTTTGGGACCCCCCCTATAACTTTGCCCCCCCTGGATGAAGCCTCACCAAACTTTGCAAACAAATTCAGAGTGACCTAACTACTTTTTTGGCAAAGATTGGTGAGGATCCGTCCAGGGAGAGCGAAGTTATAAGCCGCCCAAAAAGTGTTCTTCCTATGGAAACAGCAACTTAACCATAACTACATATATATATCGGTTTGGTAATATTACATGGCCACGTTAGTGGCCATGTAGTTATGGTTAAGTTGGTGTTTCCATAGGAACTTTTGGGCGGCTTATAACTTTGCTCTCCCTGGACGGATCCTCACCAAAAAAGTATTTAGGTCACTCTGAATTTTGCAAAGTTTGGTGAGGATTCATCCAGGGGGGGCAAAGTTATAGGGGGGGTCCCAAAACTTTTTTTTTTCCCCATAGACTGAATGGGAAAAAAGATTTGCTCGCGTCTACAGCCCAAACCGCTGGACGGATTTTCACCAAATTTGGACCAGGAGCAGCGGCTTGGTCCCGAAAGCGTGCTTTTGCAAATTTGGTGAAAATCCATCCAGTAGCTTTTTTTTAAATGACCAAAAAGTAAGTAAAAAAAAATTAATGATATCTGTGTTCGGTCCGCAGACGGACCTCCCTGTTCGCTCCGCGGACAGTGTCCTGATTGGCCAATCGGATTGCGTGATGTTCGCGGACATGCACCATGTTCGCTGATTGGACGGCGTGGAGCATGAAGCGCGACAGATTTTCGGTAGCGCCCGCCATCTTGGATTCGCGGTCGTCCGCGGACAGCGCAGTGAAACTTTGTTCAAAATTTGTATTTAGTAGAGTGTGTTGGTGTGTAGGAGTGTTTGGGGAGGGTGGGAGTGTATGAGATAGGATGAAAGTTGTGTTTTTTATGTGTTAGATGTTCTTTTTGTGTTCGATTTGTCTGCGGACATCCCGGGTGTTCTGAAATGTTCTAAATAAACTGAATGGGGGGTGTTCTGAGGACTCAATATGTGTCCAGTTTGTTCGCAAGCAAACTGAAACTGTTCTAAGAACACTCGCAGTGTCCTGAAATGTTCGCAAATAAACAAAATGGGGGTATCCTGAGGACGCTGTCCGTATTGTACGTTGTCAAGTTGAAAATGTTCTAAGAACACTCGCGGTGTCCTGAATTGTTCGCAAATACACAAAATGGGGGTGTTCTGAAGACGTTGTCAAACACTCGCTGTGTTCTGAAATGTTCGCAAATATGAATGGGGTTGTGGCTGACAAGTTGAATGTGTTCTAAGAACACTCGCGGTGTCCTGAAATGTTCGCAAATAAACGAAATGGGGTTGTTCTGAGGACACTGTCCGTATTGTTCGTTGTCAAGTTGAATGTGTTCTAAGAACACTCGCGGTGTCCTGAAATGTTCGCAAATAAACAAGATGGTGGTGTTCTGAAGACGCTTCTAAGAACACTTGCGGTGTCCAGGGAATGTTCGTAGGGGGTGTCCTGAGGACGCTGTCCGTATTGTTCTCTGTCAAGTTGAATGTGTTCTAAGAACACTCGCGGTGTCCAGAAATGTTCGCAAATAAACAAAATGGGGGTGTTCTGAAGACGTTTCTAAGAACACTCACGGTGTCCTGGAATGTTCATAAGGGGTGTCCTGAAGGTGTAGTCCGTATTGTTCGCTGGCAAGTTGAATGTGTTCTAAGAACACTCGCAGTGTCCTGAAATGTTCGCAAAATAAACAAAATGGGGGTGTCCTGAGGACGCTGTCCGTATTGTTCTCTGTCAAGTTGAATGTGTTCTTAGAACACTCATTGTGTCCTGAAATGTTCGCAAATAAACGAAATGGGGGTGTCCTGAAGGCGTAGTCCGTATTGTTCTCTGTCAAGTTGAATGTGTTCTAAGAACACTCGCAGTGTCCTGAAATGTTCGCAAATAAACAAAATGGTGGTGTCCTGATGACACTGTCCGTATTGTTCGTTGTCAAGTTGAAAGTGTTCTAAAAAATATTGCGTTGTTCAGAAATGTTCATAGGGGGTGTCCTGAAAACGCTGTCCGTATTGTTCGCTGGCAAGTTGAAAGTGTTCCAAGAACACTCATAATGTCCACGGACATTAAAAGTTTCTATAGACCATAGTTGAAATGTTTGACTCTATGGCTGTGATATGCTGCGGTGGTTGTTGCCAGGGCATAGAGTCTTGGGTGCATGGCCATTTGGCCATGCACCCAAGACTGTATGCCCTGGCAACAACCAGCGCAGCATATCACATTCATATTTGCTTATAACTTTGGGTGAAAAACAAATGTATAAGGAACAAAGGTATTAGATACTATGGATGTGATATGCTGCTATGGTTCTCCTTATTATTGTATACTTACTGTTTGGTCTAGTAACGGGAGTCCATCTTTTTCTTGTTAATTTCTGTGATAAAAGAAAATAGCATGTTAGTATTAGTATTGTGTAATGACTTATTACATTGTATAATCAATATACTTTTTTTTTTTTGGACGCTCATATTTAGTAGATTACAAATCAGAGTACTGTGCAATTTGCTCAGTTTCTGTATTTGTTGCTAAAATCATTGGGTTTGTGGGAGAAAAAAAATCCATGTTGGATTAAAAAAAAACCTTTTTCTGTTATGCTACAGTTTATTTGTTTGTTTGTTTTCAGTGTTCACTTGTTGTTTCTGGCTAATGCTTAATACTTTGGCTTGTTGTATTCTTTAGGTGCAATAACATATTATTTATTTGTTTTGATATTATAAAATTTTGGAGCAGTTAGATACCAATTGGCGTATTCTAACTGTCTATTTTTTTGATATATTTTAGTGGTATTGATTTATCTATTTGGATATTGTTAAATTTTGGGACAGTTAGATACCAATTGGCGTATTCTAACTGTGTAGTTTTTGCTCTAATTTAGTGGTTAACATTTATGTGATTAATTGTTGTAGAATCTTTGGGCAGTTAGATAGCTTTTGGAATATTCTAACAGTTTATATTTTTTACTACAAGTTTACTTGAGGTTTAAGTACAGTTTAGTTATCAAATTTTGGTTTTAAGAACATTAAATAAGCGTTTGAAAGATTTGCTGGTAATCTCTGCTTTAGAGTAATGGTACTACAATTACATTCAAACCATCCACATTTCTTTTTTTATATATTAAGTGTAGTGCCCTGAATTGGTTGTGGCTCCTGCGTGGTAGATTATACCTATTGTTGTAAAGGTTTTCTTACCAAGTGATATTTGACCATGTGTGAATCCAGTCCGCTTGCAGTTGTTTTTGGGACCATCTGCATTGTAATGTAGAAGCATTAGTATTACGTATTTACTATCTGTTTGTATTACTAACGTGGAGCGATTATCTGACTTGCAGGTAGAGCATAATCTACCATGGTTTGCATTTTGTACAAGTCGCTGAAATGGAATGGATTCACAATTTGGTATTGATATATATATGAAGCGTTCATTGGGGATTTCTTCTTGTGTCACATTGTTGCAGAGAGTGCATGTATGATTCCACATGTATGAAATCTGAAAGATTTCATTTATAGGTATGTTTTTGTTTTCCAGTACTTGTAGTAAGTACATTAGAAATTCCTGTGGATCTTCCTGTGAATGTATAGCGAATTTCACCATTCCAGCACAGTAGTCCAATTGTTGTCTTATTCCAAAAACACTATACGTGTTGTCAGGATTGTTTGCTGCATTTCTGTGAAGTACTAATGTTTGCAAACACAATGGGTCTGTACTGTGTAAGTAAATGTTGTCAACAATTGGTGGTAATTGAAATAGAATATTAATTGCTACATTTGCGTAGCAACTTACACCAACTATATTTGAGAATTTAAATGGTCCAGGTAGTTCTGTATCTAACTGCTTTTTTTGGAGTTTGTCTTCCTTCTTTAAAGAAGTACTTGGTTTACTTTCCCTAATTGATTCTTTTTTGTTTGTGGTACTTAATGAAGTATTAGTTTCTTTTACTCTCTTTGGAGGATATGCAGTGACATCCTGTTGCATTTCTGTTTGATTTATTTTTCTTTTATAACGTTTTACTTTTTGTGGAACAGAATATGTGTTTAGGTGGGGGGTGTACAGTGAACAAAGTCTATTGTATTCTAAAATGCAAGGAATATCAGCGTTCATTTTACTTGCATCAAAGTTGATTAGAAATGGACCGTCAAGTGTACATAAGCGTGATAGTGCTACATAGCTCATGCCTTCTTTAAAGACTGTGTTACCAATATATATCATTGCTTTGTCTAGGGTAAGACCTTTTGATTTATGAATCGTGACTGCGTATGCAAGAGTTAGAGAAAATTGTTCTCTGCGTACATAAATATCTTTGAAGAGAAGGAATCTAGCTGTTGAGCGTCCTATCCTTTTTACTTCTGAAAGTTTGTCAAAGAGTATATTGACAAACTGAATTTTGTTGTCGCGTGGGTATGTTTGAAAGCCAACAACTTTACCCAGTGCTCCATTAACTAGTCCTTGGTCCACATCAAGGTTACATTTAAGCATTACTCTGCAATTTAAGGATAATTTTAATATCTTTTCTAAGCCTGCTGTGTTTCAGATTGATTTTTCTAAACTATTTAATCTTGTTGTGGCTTGGTCACACATGGGTAGTGTCATACCATGTACATCTAGTTTGTCTGTGGCGCTAATTTCCATGATTGGTTGCATTTCTTTACTTAGCATGATTTCATTGAATTTGAAACAGCTTGCAAGAGTTGGCATTAACGCCATACAATTGACATTTTTGTCGGCTAATTGTTCTATAACATCTGTAGCACATGCATTATCGCCATAAAGTGCATTAATGTGCCGGGTTTTCAATATTGCTTCTGCTTCTTTAGAAAGTATACCAACTCTGATACTTTTTAAAATGTTGGCATAAGTGAGATCTGCAGATTGCCTCATGTTTTCTGTTAATTCTCTGTATTGGAAATGTTGCCAAAGGTTGACATTTCCAATGCTGCCAACAGTTTTACGGCAGAGTTTGTGTCCTAATGTTTTAAAAAAAGGCTCACCTTTTACTGGTGTTAATTGAAGCAGATCTCCAAAAACAATAATGTGTTTTCCTGCAAAGAGCTCTTCATAGTCTGTTTTGAGTACTTCTTGTAATCTGAGGTGAATCAAAGCTAACATCAGGTTGGAGACCATGCTCACTTCATCTATTAGTAGCATTTTCATTTGTTTCAATACTCTGCGTAATTCCATTGCAGCTTCTGCAGATGGTTTGTAATAGTCTAATTTGTTCTGGTGTTCTACTGGTAATAGTAGTAATCGGTGTAATGTAACACCACCTATGTTGTAGGCAGCTAAACCTGTGGGGGCAGTGACAACAGCTGACAGTTTGTTGTTTGTCAATTGTTGAAGGAACTTGCTAATGATTTTGATTAGGAATGTTTTGCCAGAACCAGCTTCACCACTGACGTACAGTAGTATAGGTTTATAATTATACAGGAACATTCTTTATTTTCATGTTTTACACCATGTGCAATTTGTTTTGTTATTTCTTGAAAAATGCTACTTTGCTCATTGTTTAGTTTTGATTGTAGTATAGTTAAGTCTTCCTTATCTTCACACTGACACATTGTGTTTTCTACTTCCATCATTGCAAATTCTGCCTCATTTATTATTAGTGGTTCTCCCAGTGGTTCTTGGCTTCCTGTTACAGAAGGTTGACTACTGTCAGGAGTGTCCTTATCTAGTTGGGCTTGGAGTTCTTCTTCATGTTGTTATTCATTGTGCAACATTGTTTTGTACTGTGTAAAGTTTACATCAGTTATAGTGCTTTCATTTGCTTTGAAAGCATCCTCATATGAGTCATAGTTATCTAGTAATTGTTCTTCTTTTCTCCATGGTTTGAAGAGTTGTAGCAGGGACATGTAATATACTTCTTTATGTTGAGGAGTCTTTAATGACAATTTGATATGATTAATTAAATTTGGTTTAGTATGTTTAACTAAGCTGCCTTCACAGTTTGTTACTCTATATTTACCTTTTTTTCATCAGGTTTCATATTATTTTTGTATGTGTAGTTTTGGGCTATGTGGTATATACAGATGTTTTCCAAAGTATTACTTCTGTTTGGGTAGTATGTGTCCAATAAATTGTTTTTTAAAATGTCTTGGCTGTTGGGATCATGTTTGGCTATTGTTTCTATATCTTCATATGATTTTAGAACTCTTTTTCTAGATTTAGCTGGACCAAGACTTAGCCATACTATATTTTCAGATTTACCATACAATGCATTACTAGTTAAACGATCAGCTGCTTCATATGATCCACATTCTCTATGGGTGAGCATTTTTATGCCCAAGCTGTATAATTTCTGAGATACTGTTTTATCTGATGACAGGTCATTCCAGAGGTCTTGGAGCTCTGTCTTTTCTGCTTTAGTTAAGTATGCTGTGACATATCGTGCAACTGCCGTAGAATAGTCTGCAATGTACTGCACATCTATGTTTGCATTCCATAAGTGGGCAATGATTGCATTATAATCATTGATATATTTTTCTTCTTCTTTTCTTTTTATGTAATATGTATTTTTAGGTGACTTACCTTTAACACTATGTCTAACTGAAGACATGAGGTTGTTCACTTGACCTGCATTTGTAACTGGTCTAGGGAAACCAAATCGGCATTTGGTGTAGTATTTCCCTTTGTTTTTGTATTTGCGACGACAATATTTTCCACATTTGTGTCTTTGAAATTGTAAAATCTGTGCATGAAGATCACTATTTGTGGCTTCTGATGGAATTTCACAAATGACATATTTTTTCAATAAACTGTAAAACAGTGGCATCACTGTCTTGACCAAATTTAGGAGCATCTTTAATCCATAAAAGCATGTGGATATGTGGTGCTCCCCTGGCTTGGTATTCTTTTCTCCAAAAGAAGTGATGCACTTCTCCAAGGGGATGAACAGTTTTATTACATATAAAATGTAGCATAGCAATGAAGCGATGGTGAAAATATCTTGAAACATTAACAGGATCCAAAGAACAAAGTTCTCCAGGTGTTAGTATATCTATGTTTGTTTTGTTTTTATTTGATATGGGTAGGAAATCATGTAAATCTTCCCATGCATATTCTGCACAACTTAATGTAACAAACCAAGTGGGTGGGCCAAGGTTTCTGATCATACAACGTACATCTTCATGACGTCGAAACCAGTACTCTTTAGTACCACGCATATTTGCTAATAGATTTGTAATATTTGATTCTAAAACCTCATCCTTTTGTTGCACTTTTTCTAATAATTGTGTAGCTGTCATATTTTGAAAATGTGATCCTGATTTTTATAAGTGTGCAACTCCGTAACATAAAGTTGCTAGTTCACTTTCAAAGAGTAGGTGGAATATGTATTCCACATTTTGTCTAAATCTTGGATCTTCAGAATACATCCGTAATGAGCGGTATTCTGAAGCTGATATTTGAATGATATCTATCATCATACCTTCCTCCTTTGCCAGTAGGAAAGAGTAGAGGAAAAGCACATGCTTCTATACTTTTTTCCCATATGCTGATTGGCGATCCTTTTGTTTGACGCATTTGGTAAGTTTCCAGTGCATCTTCTACGGTGTCATTGCAGTGCAAAGGATAAATTGTATAATGGTCTAAAGTATTTGATATTGTAGCAGGAGCTAGTAGCTCAAATTGACCAGCTTCTTGTGTTTCTTGAATTATTTCAGTTGTATCTTTCAAGTTTTCTTCAATATTAATTTCTTTGTAATATTCATTATTCTCTTTAAGATATTGGAAGGCTTGTCTAACTTTATATAAATCTACCAGCTGTTGCCATATTTTTTTGTCTTTTGTAGGTACTCCATTTACTAATATAATTAAAGATTGCTGCATTGGATGTTGCACTCCTAGAGTATGCACATGTTCTTTTAGATCTAATGGTAAATAAACTACTTTTCCACGAATGCCTTTTACCAATTCAGAAGGAGGTAATTTTTCTGTTTTTGGTTGAAGGCGTATTATTGCTTGAAATGGGTGTACTGTTTGAATTATGATGCTCTCATATAAATTAAGTTGTTGTAGGGGTTTTGGTACTGGGTATAATTTCAAATTATTTGTGATAGCACGTGAAGGAGTTTGGTTGTTGTCAAGTTTTGTAGTGCAATAACTGCAAAGTATTAAGGGCTCAGTTATTTCAGATTTGTTTTCTGCTACAAGGTAGAGAGCTAATTCAAACCATTTAGAATCTTCATTGTCTTCTATTTTGTATGATAGGTCTACAGTTTTTGTGTTACTTTTATAAAATGTTCTACGGCAACATACACATACATGATTTGGTACTTCAGCTGATGTACTTTTACATTTTAGTATTTCTTTTTTGTATGTGTTTAGCAAAATTTTGCCATGTGTAGAATTGTTGCTTAATTGGGTTAAAGCTATTTCATTCTATAAATGGCTTTCACTTCCAAAATATTTTTTCTGGATATAGTGAATTTCTTCAAGTAGGTCTTTTGCTGTACCACGTAGAAGGATGTTATTTAACTTTGCTAGTGCTAAAGCAGGACTTTTAGCATAGTACAGTTTATAGACTAGATTTCTTATAGCTGAATGATGTGTTGATATCTTTTTGATATCATGGAAAGTGGTTTTACAAGTAGGCCCTGTAATGCAGGCCAATGAATGTCCTTGTAGTCCTGTGTACATACGCACTGGACAGGTATCCAAATTTTGCAGTAATTTAATTTTGATTTTGTCTTTGCTTTTTACATATTTATTGAGGAATTGGCGTAAAGATTTGAAACATTGTTTGGGAATGTTACACATTGACGTGCATGGCCATTTGTATACTAGACGTTCTGATTCAGTTGAATGGAGGGGTAACTCCAAGTTTTCAGGGCATATTTTTGTAAGGAGTGCTTTTTGTTCCATTATGGTATTATTCACTTTTTCATAACCTCGACCACTGCTATGTATGGCAATTGTATTTGTTTGCTTTTGTTTGTACGCTTCTTCATTAAAATATGGTTCTGTGCTCGTAGTGTGATTCCATTCACCTCTGCAGATACTTAAGAAGTTCTTTCTGTTGACATTTCGCTTATTGAGAAGTCTTTTTTGTAATTTAGTTATTAGTTTTGTTAGTGGTTTCATTTTGTTTAACAGTAAAATAAATAACTTTCTTTTCAGAAGAATTGCACTGTCCATCAACGCTTCTAAGATTAATTTCCGCTTCTAAGATTAATTTCCTACGATAGGTTTTAAGCATTGAACCTGATTTCTCTCCTGTTTTTATAAGATTTTGAAGGACTTTGTGACGGTACATTTTGGCTAAAATACTTTTCTTGGTATGCTTACTTTGCACTATATTAAAATTTGAAGAAGTAGTTTTATCTGTAGCGATAGCTGATTTTCTGTTAATTGTTTTTTGGTTTGTTTTACATTTGATAGAGCAGGAAAAGTTTTTGTACTTGAAACTTCTTGTGTTTCACTAAATGACTGTATTAGCTGTTTTGTTTCAACTTTTTTTTACAAATTCTGCTAGAGATGGATGCTTATGTTGGACACTTTTATTTTCATTTGCTCTACTTTTGCGTTGCTTTCAACGGACTTGACTTTTGGTAGGCATTCTTTAGGGTCTGTTGAATAAAATAAAGAAGATATGGGTTGGGGAGTTCTGGAATGTATGTGTGCTGTGTGCATGAGTGTTTGAGTAAGATGATAAAGATGTATGTAATGGTGTGTGATTGTGCATTGGGAACTACAACTAGTAGGGATAGGTATTCTTGAATTTATGTGTTACTAAACTGGGGTTCAGATGACAAAAAAAGTGAGCTAGTGGTGTGGAAAAGTACAAATAGTATATCTAATGTATACAATTAAAACAGTTGTTTGTTCTATAATATGAAAATTGTAGCGGTTCAGTTGGGTAATTTGTGTGTCCAAAAATAGAAATTTGTGGGCCATTCTGACTGTAAATCGCTGTTTACGACATGGAGATTTTTCGACAAAATGGTACACAATCTCTATTTTTAGGCACCAAAATAGCTTGTATTAATGTTATAGTATGTTTGATTAATAATACAAATATTATGGTGATATTCTACTTACTTTATTTCTTAAATTAACAGGTAACTTCTTAGTTCTTCTTTGTTCTTCGAATTCGGCTGCTTCTTTTCAGTAGACTGGTCTTCACTGCAATTGTAAAAGCTTCAAATTAGTAACTTTGTTTGTATATAGCGCTGTTTTTAATTTAGATATTGATTTTTTTAATTGAAATCCTCAGTGCCTTCTTTAAAACCATTAAACTAATTTATTTACATAAGATACATTGCATCAGTTCAGTACATATGATATGTTCTTAATGAACAAATTGTATTGAATGACTAACTGTAGCAAAAAAAAATATCTTTACTATGTCTTGTGAAATTTATAATATAACAGTGAATACTACTATTTCTGTAAGTAAGCTGTTCTAGGTAATAGCGCCTCAATGACATGTCTAAACTAAAGTAATTAAGTAAATAAATAAATAAAAACAAAAAAAATGAAATTGTATAAGTATTTTTTTAAAGATTTAAACATAGATTGTGTTTGCATGCAATTTTGTTTGAATATATGTAGTCTATATATTTCATTTAAAAAATGTTAGTTTAACATGATTTCAGTGTGTGTGAATAAAGAAAGTAAATAGTATAAAGTTTTATAAGTGATAGTTGATTTTAGGATATTGAAAAAATACAGTAAATTCATTTTACAGATTACACAAGCTAAAAGTATGTTTGAAAATGTGTTCACCTACTGTACAGAAAATATGCATACCTGAAGTTTGTGTTCATGCATATGGATATGCATGGAGCTGAAAGTAGAAATCTTGGAGACTTGTACAGTATTTCTGGTAGATGGTGCTTGCCAATGATATGACACTTGTACTCAGAGAGATTCACAGTACATTTGCAGTGCTGATCTATGATGATGCAGTTAGATCTCGAGGTCTTGAATGTGATTGGTGCATGGGCATGTGATTTTTTAGCTACATCCAATGAGGGAATGGCAGAGAGAGTGAAGTGGAAATGGTAGAAGGGCTGTTCATATTACGATATGTCCGCAGACATTGCGGTAGTTCTCGGACATCAGGAGTTACATCCAGGGATTTTTGGGTTCAGAAGTCATGCAAATGAGAATAAGCACTGAAAGGGATTGGTCAGGAAAATTTAGTGGGTGTGTTGTGCCAGGAGAGAGTTTTTCAGATACTCTTTTTGCTGAGAGAACAAAAGATAGCTATGGCTGTGTGTTTCAGAAAACAGATTGTTTGGATTTTGGGAGATTCGTGGATACATTGGTTGAAGGTGCATGCAGAAAGCTGTGGAGTAGCTGTAGATCTTGGATTACCACATGGGAAGTACACTGGCATGGAGTACGTGGAATGAAGTGGTTGGACTTGCTACCTCTCTGTGCTACTTTGGAGACAGAGCAACATCCAGACATAATTGTAATTCATTGTGGAGGGAACAGTTTAGGACATGTGACTGGAATTTTTTGCAATTTGCTATGAAAGAAGGACTTGGGAAGGTTATGGACATGCTTCCTAATTCTCAAGTGATATTTTCATGGATTGTTCAGAGACAAATGTGGCTTTGTTCTTCTTCATTTGGTCAACAAATGGAAAAAGCAAGGTGCAATGTTAATAAGGCTGTTTGTGCCTTTCTAAGAGATTTTGGCATGTCCTCTTTTCACAATGAAAATATTATGTTTCGTAGTACATACATTTTTCGCAGAGATGGAGTCCATCTTACTTATGCTGGCAATCAGATTTTTCTGAGAAATGTACAAAATGCATTGCGAACTTTTTTGGAATTACAACAACCATTTTGAAGTAGGTGTTAAGCATTTATAATTTTTGACTTACAAACACCACCCAAAGGCTCTTTTCAGAGCCACCACTTCTTCCCAGAGAAAATTGCAATGTTTGTGATGGGGTAGCAACCCAATTTTTTAAATGTTCGCGAACTGTCCGCGGACTTCTAAAAAATACAAAGGGCCCTGCTTCATTTACTTTCACTTCTATTTTTTAACTGTGAAAGGCGGCTCTGAAAAGAGCCTTATTTTTTTTTTGATTTTTGATATTTTGTATTTTTTTGGGTTTTTTATACACGACACACTAGGAGAGTAGGGGAAAGGAAGGTAAAGGGGGGGACACCAACCACAGGGATAAGAAAGGGCGAGCTGGGAGAGGAAGATGTAGAGTGGGTTTTATTTGGGTAGTGAGCAGATCTTCTCGTGCTCTGAGACGATAGTGTCACAGTACATACATACAACTGTGACCCTCGAAAGGTAAGGGTCATCAGCATTCTGTATGGCCTGTGAGGCAGCTTGAGGAAGACGCTGTCCCACAGAGGTGGTCCTTGTGGTGACAGGATCAGAAACCGAGGATGAAGTAGAGGAAATCAACCTGCTACGTTCTTCGCAAGGTACAATCCTGCGAATAGCCCCAGAGTGAAATGACCTCAGTTGTCGCTTCATAGTAGTGGTCCCAAAGCTGTACTTACCGTGCTTCCCACAGGTAACACAGTTCGCACGAGCCTTAGGAACATAACCATGAATGGTAAATAACCGCCACCCCCAAGACTCACGCCTAGTGCCGGTAGTAGGGTTTTCCTCTACCTCATTCTCATCATCCCCTTCTTCCTCCTCCGCATCCTCACTCCTGTTCCCCTCTTCAGCCCCTGGGGAAGGTGGTGGTGGTGGAGGGGGTGGGGGTGGTGCTGAAGCAGGTGCAGCACCAGGTGGCAGTTCTGCAGCCAGGGATGCCATCTCGATGGTGTAATCAGCAAGTTGATGGAGAAATAGCTGTGCTCTGAAGAATAGCCATAAACACAATGAGAATAAGCTCTAGTGCGTGGTCTTTTATAGGGGTGCTTGTGCGCGGTTCACGGACATGCACGCTGTCTGCGGACAGATCGAACACAAAAAAAGTTTGAAAAGTTTCAAAAGATATGTAGAAACTCAGGATTACTATGTGGGACTTGTGCCATGGTGAGATTTTATTGAAAAATATTATGGATTAATTGAAAATGTACTTTTAATTTGTTCGGGGACCCGAACATTGTCCTCATTCAGAACACGCGATCAGCGTGGGCGCGGTCATATGATCCGTTCGCGAACAAGTCCGCGAAGGAAGCGCATGTCCGCAGGACACCAAATGCACAGAGATTGGCTAGCGCATGCGCGTTGATGTTCTACGGACACTGTTCGGGTCCTGAACTAATTAAAATTGCGTCACACGTGAAACGACATTTCAGGACACTGCGTGTGTTCTTAGAACAGTTTAAATTTGCTAGCGAACAGTAAGGACAGATATACTGTTCTTCAGGACACGTTCAATTTCGTTTATGTACGAACATTTCAGGACACCAATTGTGTTCTTAGAACATTTTCAAGTTGCTAGCGAACAGTACGGACAAGTATAGTGTTCTTTAAGACACCTCCATTTTTGTTTAATTACGAACAATTCAGGACACCGCGTGTGTTCTTAGAACAGTTTGAACTTGCTAGCGAACACTACGGACAGATATAGTGTTCTTTAGGACACTTTAATTTTTTTTTTTACGAACATTTCAGGACACTGCGTGTGTTCTTAGAATAGTTTCATCTTGCTAGCGAACAGTACGAACAGGTATAGTGTTCTTCAGGACACCTCCATTTTCGTTTATTTACGAACATTTTAGAACACCTGCATTGTCGGCGGACACCTAAATTGTTTTTAAAAAAAAAATGAAACTTTTTACAACACAATATAAAAATTAAACTTTATTTAACATATATTAATAATTTATGACAGAGAAGGTGAGGCAGAAACAGAAACAAAAAACAGGAGAATTAGGGGTTTCATCATGATTGTTATTAGGTGAAGAAGGGATGGAAGTCGCATCAAAACGTTTTGGGTTATGGAGAGGGTTTGGGGATAATTGACTGGGATATGGTGAGGGGGGACAAGTACATGTGGGGCAATGGTATGACGTTTTTGTTTTAAAATGATCTTCAACAAAAGTTTTCAAATTATTAAAATTAGTCAACAATAAATCAATGTTTTCTTTCATGCTGTCAAACGTGTTTTCCATAACAGCTACTTCAGAGGTAGTTTCTATTTTGTTATGCTCTGTTGCTGTGTACAATAAATATATATATATATGTTAAATGTATACAAAATAATAATAATTAAATGGTTTATATTATAAAGTGTTTACCATTAGTTTCACTATCATGTGACATTTCTTCATGTGGGAAATGTTCCTCTAGCCATTCTAGAGTACTAGACATTTCTGTGAGAGAAAAAAAAAAAAGATAATATATTTTTTTATCTAATACAGAAAGTTTATAAATATATGAATAAAATTAAGTACACTTACTATTTCAGGTAAGATATGTCCTATGTACTCAGTGGGTCTGCTCTTGTTCTCAGTTCTGTTGTGTTTGTGAGGTAATTATGTTGGAAGCCAATTTATTTTCTTGTGGTATATTCCATTTTAGGACATAGTGCATTTACATGAATGGTTAGTGTGTTGTATATATGGGTTACATTTCTTATGTATTAGTACATATAATGTGTTTGTGTGCTTTTTTTTTAATTTGTTAAATGTTCCTATGTTATGATATAACAATCAAACATACCCCCCCAGAGTTTTTTAAGTAGTGTTACTGTTCTTCGAACATGTCCGCGAACATTAAATGAGTTTGCGGACATCAAGTACAGTAGAAGAGATTCAGTCAGTTCCATATGCTATATATATAAAGTGAAAGTCATTATAGTTAAGTTGCACTACTAAAAACCTACGAAATTCAATGAAAAAACTTTGTTAAAGGGACGTTATGGTTAAGTTGCGCTACTAAACACCTTTGAAATTCAGTGAAAAAACTTTGTTAAAGGGACGTTATGGTTAAGTTGCGCTACTAAACACCTATGAAATTCAGTGAAAAAACTTTGTTAAAGGGACGTTATGGTTAAGTTGAGCTACTAAAAACCTATGAAATTCAGTGAAAAAACTTTGTCAAATGGACGTTATGGTTCCAAGTAAAACTGAAAAACCCTTGAAATTCGCCAGTTATGGTAAGCTAAGCAACCATAACTCGCGCCACCACCGTGCACTGCTAAGACTAACACACAGGACATCAAAGATGGCATCACAAATGTCATTGATGACATCACTGATGACATCACATGTGTATGTACTTTTCATGAAATTCTTATTATAATGTTGCGAAAAAAGTGTCAAGGATCATTGCAATAAATATCATACCCTAATTAGTGCATTGAACGATGCATTGATATAAATAGCTTTCTATTATGGGGTTCTATCTAGTATACTAAGCTACTCATGCAGAAACATAGCATTGTGTGCAGCGTACAAGATAAAGGTATAATATTCGTAATGTTAATATGTTGAATAATGAAATGATAATTGTTTTCTTAATAGATTTTTGTGTACTGTGAAATATGTAATAAGTAGCTAATAAAACCCATGTATTACATAATTGCTTTACTATAGACAAAACACAAAGAGACAAGAACACATACCAATATGGGTATATACAGGGAAAGTGAAGTTAGCAAAAAAGCACAAGTAGTAGCAGAAACAATTCATAGCCTAACTTATTATTTTTATGCAAATAAATGATAGCTGTTTCAAAGCTGCTATTTACCCTATGTATATGTATCACTTGATGTGATTGGACCCTAAGGAAAGTAGTGTGAGTACAATGTATACAAATATGACCATATACAGAGAAAGTAAAGCCATAAAAAAACAACAGAACTATCAGAAAGTGCTGATAAGTCTATTGATTATCTTTATGCACAAAAAGGATTGCTGTCTTTCAAGTTTGTGTCTTCCCTTATGTATATGTTTCATATGATGTGACTGGACTCTAAGGGAATTACTGTAAGAACCTACTTGAAGGATACGTCTACAAATAAAATAAAATGTTTAGTTTCTGTTACTGAGGAAAACCATGTGGCCTAGATATATCAGCAAAAGAAAAAAGAGTGAGCCAGACATGTAATGTCATCAGTGATGTCATCAATGACATTTGTGATGTCATCTTTGATGTCCTGGGTGTTAGTCTTAGCAGTGCACGGTGGTGGCGCGATTTATGGTTGCTTAGCTTACCATAACTGGCGAATTTCAAGGGTTTTTCGGTTTTACTTGGAACCATAACGTCCCTTTGACAAAGTTTTTTCACTGAATTTCATAGGTTTTTAGTAGCGCAACTTAACCATAACGTCCCTTTAACAATGTTTTTTCACTGAATATATATATATATAGGGGTTTTGGGGGGTTTGGCGTTGGGTGGGGGGTTCCCCCCACATATATGTTACAATTGACCTTCACAATTCGGTCAATTGTGAAAAGGTCAATTGTAATTCGAACAGTTGTAAAACGAACAATTCGTATACAACCGCCAATCTTTCAGTGGTTTTGACAAGATGTTTCTCATGAAAATCTCATTAAATATGAGTCAGCAAAAAGTAACACTGCAGGTTTCACGTGTGCAATGTATTCACTTGGATAAACCATCATAGATGTTTTTGAACAGCTTGAACCTTGTCGATCCAATAGGAGATCACCCCCATCTCATACACTAAATGGTGTGTTTGGAAACTGGCACTTCACCATACTTGACTATAACAGGCATTTGTCACTAGTGGATACTGTGAACGGCTGTGCTTTCTTGGATTTGCTATGCTCACGTGTTCCCGGTGTATACACGACTTGATCTTTGGGATGCATGTTTAATATCATTTTTTGGGGAGTTCCACTATTGGTTAAAGGTTACTTTGAATAACATGA
Source organism: Ambystoma mexicanum (assembly GCF_040938575.1). Lineage (NCBI taxonomy): Eukaryota > Metazoa > Chordata > Amphibia > Caudata > Ambystomatidae > Ambystoma > Ambystoma mexicanum. Next base: position 381,589,977 of record NC_090930.1, on the reverse strand, counting down.
ATCATTTCATATTTGTTATGTGTTGATGAAGAACTGAATTGGGCATTTATTTTGAGTAACATTTTTTTTAATTGCCCTGTTCATCTCTGTTTGTCCCCTTTGTCTCTCATCATGGGGTTTGTCAGTTGCTATCCTTCCCCATTTTGCTTTGTCATTAATTTTGGAATGTATGATTCATTTTTGTTTTGCATTTGTTTTTTTACTAATGCTTTTCACATCTATTTATCATTTATCCAAATTTGAATTCATAATTTTCAGCCACACTGGATATATCTGTCACCACAAGAACTACATTTGTTTCTGTGTGTTTGAAATTATTTTTAAAATTGTAACTTTAGGAGCCCTTAGAAAGAGCCCTGAGGTTTGAAACACATGTTGGCTATTTTTTTCCGTAACATGGTTAATTTCTGTTTGTATTTGTTTCTCTTTGGAATATATCATGATTTTTTCACATCACTCAGAAATCATGCGTTTATAAATCAAATATGTGTGTGAAACGTATTTCTTGCAGGTATCCTAGACACCTTTTTATTATAACTACTTGTTTGGACCAAGGGAGTGTCTCAGTTTCACTAGGATCCACAGTGACACCCAAACCTATAACGTCCTACTCTAGGCACATTGATTGGGGCTTCTCTCCCGTTCTCCCCTTTGTTTCTTTGCATTACATCACAGCTCCCATCGGCAGATGACTAGCACTAGGCCTTTAAACAAGATGAAAGACTATTGAAAGAGTTGGACGGAAGATGTCAGGGTTTCATTTCGAATTAAAGGAAGTACAGAGCACCCTTCAGATCAGGCTCCACAACAGAAAGATTTGGAGAGAAATGTGTGCATTTAGAATGGTTAGCTAAAAAGAAATAAGTACATTCTGGGTGAAATTCACATTAGAAAACATTGGGAACACAACAGGATACCTAGAGGGTTATGAGTGTGTGTTTACTGAGATGCAGAAGATGACAAAAAAGATGATTTGAGTAACATGTGAGAGGATCGGATTAACAACAGTTCTAGGAAGCTTTTAGAAATGCTAATAGAACATGGAGACAAAGAACTTAAACAAGTGGGTGAACAAATAAATACTTTGAAGCAGGAAATAGAGGTAATTGATCTACCGGAGGCAAAAAGAAGAAATGATGAGAATCTTAATAAGGTCATCATTCACTATCAGAATGAGGGCAAAATAAGAAAACGAAAAAGTTCTGTAGGGATGGAAGGGACTACAGAAATCGAAGAGTGTATATATTTCAAAATAGATATGACATTAAAAGCCAAGCCTCCCTGAGAGCACCACCTACCACTCCTGTTAGTTCGGACCCCAAAAGTAATGATGAAGAGGAAAGTAGTAGCTCGTCCATGCCAATCAATTCTGGTCACAATATGGGGCGCCATAAAAGAACGCATTTCAGATGTACCAATTTTTTAGGTATCAGAAATTACCTGAAGAAAATAGTCACCCACATCAGATACAGGTACACTGACAGACATTGCAGAGGAAAGAGGGGAAAAATAAGACCAGAAGAAAAAGGCAGAGAGTATTGGATCACTACCCGATCCAAGAATCGGAATCATTAGAACCACAAAAAGAATCCGAAAATGTAGTCATGAACATATCTGAATACACACTTTCCAAAGCAGAGATAGATCTGCTCAATAAAGGTCTTCATTCCCCCCCCCCTAGAATCCATCAACATTACAGATACTTTACTAGAAATCTGAAAGTGAAGACATTCTATCCTAACAAAGATTACATGCTTGCAAACAGAGAATCTGAATCTATTCCCAGTTACATTACGAGAAAGAACGTCGAACACACTAAACTTTTGATATCACTAGAAGACAGTTCCCAAATACAGGATGAAACCTTACTTAGCTAAACGTGCCCTCCAACCCCCACTAACTGCCCCTTGTGTGGTGACTAGCCCTAGTAGACGATGATGTGCCACCTGTTTAGGGTTAGGGGACAGACAAGCGAAACGGGCCCTTACTCAATTGAGAGCAGGATATCAGAACGGTGCATCAAAAACATTTGTGGCAGGAAAAATCCCACAATGTGCGAAAATCCGGTGTTACCGCAGCACGGAGTACAGGAGAGAGTTCAATCACATTTATTACTCCTTACTAATCTGCTCACATGCAAAATAATAAAAGCATAATAGTGAAAAACAAAGCTGGTTTCTCCATGATGTCTAGTTAATGTTCAGACATTCCTAAAAAAGTTGGTCAACAGGTTTCACTGGGGTGTCTAGCCCTTCTTTCCCACTTTCTTCAGTACCCAAAACACGCTTGAAAATTCTTGTGCTGTGAGTCATAATAGCGATGCACGAGATCAGACTTCAACATCCACACCCCAGTTGGGAACCTGCAGTGGAACAGACAAAGAATGGGAGTCTTGTCACTGCCTTGTTTATGAGGGAATTCCTTATGAGGGGCGCTTTTAGGCCAAGTCACAAAACAATAGCAAACAACTACTCACCATCTCACTGGTGATTTTTTTCTTTAGGCAGAAAAGGGTAAGCGCCGACAGTCGCCACTATCAAATTACCCTAAGGAAAATATTGGTAGGCTTAGTCTAATTGTCAAATTCACAATAGTTGGGTGATTCACTGGCTAAAACGCTGCTAGAACTCCAGTGAACACATTCTTTGCTATTACGATATATTATGTACTCACAAAATGTTTCTAATTTCCGGTGCATGTTGGTATTGCAGGTTATGGGGTGTGGGTCTGTCAAGAGGCACACATGGCAGGATGTCCGCTCACTGGGGCTGCTACAGAATAGCATATGTGACTCTGAGATAAACATAGTATCCATCTTGGATTCTTAATGTTTGAAAATGACCCATGCAGTGTGTTGGTCCCACGATCCACCATCTTGGAAGGGCCATAAAGTGTATGCTAATGTATAGATCCTCTAGCCTTAACAATCGTTGATGTTAATTCTTTGCAAAATAGTTGAGAAACAATGGACTACTTTTTTATGGTCAAGGCCCGTCAGTATCACCACGTAGTTTTCATTACTTTAGATAATATGTATAATTATGCTTATTTATATTTTGTTTGTTTCTTCGACAGATGATGTGGGTTGGATGCCCAGGAACTACCATGTGGGGCCCCCTGCGTATCCTAATGGTATCGATATACGTGTATGTCTGGAAAAAAACAGAACGGCCCTTGTGTGTTTCAGCAATACAATCACTGTCAGAGACCACACAAACATTAGCCTGTATCGGCACAAATGCGCGTTGTAAACCAACAATGTTCTTTTATGCTTATGTCAAACAACATGCCGCCATTTGAAAGTGGACAGGGGTACCTACTTTAGGTATCTGTTTTTTTCAGCAAGGGCACTGTGTGCATTTGGTCTGGCTGTTGTACGTCTCCTTTTTATCTGGTATAACTGAGTCTTTTTAATGCTCGCCTAGAGCCTCTGAAGAGACCTTATCATTACAGGGGTGAAAATATGGGCGATCCAGGACATAAATACTGTTCCTGGAAGTCAAATTGATGAGCATTGTTATAAAAATGCATTGAGGGGCACACATACGCCGCAATGCAATCGTGACTAAAATAAAAGCCTCCCCAATTTTGAAATTTTAGGTCCAGGGTGCCCTATTACTTTGCGAGGAATCATTTTTTCACAGGGGTGCCATCTTGGAATATGGTGTTGCCGAATGTAAATACAGTGTAAAAATACTGTAAAAAGACTGAATTAAGTCTCCACACTTCCTTGCAGAACTAGAGCTTTGAGCTCTGGTTCACCACACCTCCCACTTCGGCTGCCACCAAACAAATGAAAGAGGGACTTATTCTCTTTTCCCTATGGCAGTGGCCAATTAATTTCTCCATTTGATCCCCCCATTCAGGAGATTGGCTGTGCAAGCAGCACAAATATCCTGAAGGGAAAAAGAAAAGCCATTTGTACACCGGCTGAAACCAGAGTTGCATTTAACTTTCACAGACCGGCAGGGGGGCGATATGGGTGGTAAATATCTGCAGCCCTCACTGATGGCCTCACTTTCTTGGGTCTACCATGTCTCAGGGTGGGGGCTATCACCAGCCATGTACGCTCCCCTAATGGGGTGTATGTTAGGCAGAATCATATGCAATAACCTTTGGGGACACTACACACAATTAAGACTACAAGTAACAGTACAAATTCACCTTTGGTACAAGCCTGTACTACACAGTAAAGTCGTAGCGATGGCTGAGCAGCCAGACTTATCTCAAGAGTAAAGTGAGCAGTACCAATAGTTACACAAAGGACAGCAATTACTATGGTTCAAACAAACACTGACTCAAGGTTTCTGAGTAAAAGAATATACATTTATTTATACATCAGTTATAAAAACATTTCACTATTATCAAGCAGTTGAAAAATCACAATCTTAATACACTACACCACATCCGATAGATTCTGGACAAGTTAGGCTCAAAATGAAGTGTGAGCAAAATGGCACTCCAGTAATTCAAAAGGGAGGGAAAGACAAAGTTGGACAGAAATTGAGCAGCACCAACAAGTAAGTAAGCAGGGCAATCTAGAAAAAGTAACTACAGTGAGGAAATCAAATCAAGAGGCCAGCGCCACAGTCAATGGACCAAAGTCTTTGCAGAGGATCACACAGTTCAGAGTAGTTTGTGGTTAAGTCTTTGCCAAGAGTTCAGAACAAGGTTGGTCGGATGAAAAAATGATTTAAAGAATAGAGAAGGACAAGCCCTCGGATTGGAAAAAGATTTCAAACACTTTTACCTAGGTCGGGCGGAACGGGCTACTGGATGTGAACAGTACCTTGAATGGAGAAGAAGGCTGTAGCTGAGGCGGATGTTCCTGGCAGGTCCTGCAGGTTCACAGTTCCTGAAGTGACTGTTGGACTGACACGAAGTAGGAAGACTGGAGGGTCCTTCACTGCCCGAGGAAGAAACCAGCAGCAGAGCAAAGCAACAATATAAAAGGTACACTCCTTAAAACCCAAGCAGTGTCCGATTATCCTGGCTATCCGGTTCACTGTAGCTGTGCACAGCAAATTCGACCAGAGGAGGGAGTCCTGGCTTGCAGTTTGACGAACTGGTTGATCCCACCAGCTCAAAGGGAGAAGATTCCTTGCAGATCTTACCTGTCATCAAAGTTTGAAGATTCAGACCCACAGCAGGGCTTCACCGGGAGGTTTGGTCGTGGCAGAGGTCCTCTTCTGTCAGCTTCTCTTCGATTCTCTCGATCCAGTGGCAACTCTCCCTTCTCAGTCCCAGAGACCTGCTTTTTATGCAGTTTTCCCCCATTCACACATCCTGGCTGTCAATCACGCAGCAGGGTGGCTGTCCCGCCGGGACAGTCAGCTCAGCCATTCATACCAGAATGTGACATGGGTCTCCAAGGAGACCCTATGCAGGGAGTCTCAAACCCCTGCCTCACATCCTGTCCCCCTCAGACATTCAGGCACCTAAGGAGGGCTTCTGTGTAGAAGCCCACCAAAGGTCGGCGAACAAAGGAATCAAACCTGGTTTGTCGCGCAGAGTAAAACACGAGAAAGACTTTTACAAAAAGAAATTGTGAATAAACCCAGCCAGAACCATATAAAAGTAAAATGGTCCAGCAGGTTTAAGTTTGAGGCTACCAAGATAGCCTAAAACAATACCCAGGCTATTTAAAACAACCGCGGTAGGAAAAATAAGGTAGTTACCACTGACACCATCCAAATCTCAATGAAAAGGGAACAGAACAATGTTCCATGAGAAAAAGGCAAAAAGGGATAGCTATTAACCCTTTCCAGAACTCTATGTAAGATAGTTTGTACCGGGTCTGTGATTTTAAAAAGACTAATAAAGTCAATACCAACTTTACATGTTCTGGGAGACAGTAGTCAGTCCCAGAAAATGAAGTTCAGAGTGGGAAGTATGAAAAAGACAACCCTGTGTCACTGCCCTGAAGGTGCTGTGTAACACACTGTAAAAAGATGATGCCTATGGAGGTGAGGCTCCACAGTCTAGGAACACAAAAATGTTAAACACACACAGCAAAACACATGTAAGAGTGGGAAAAAAGGATAACACTCTTACCAGGTGAAAAAAATAAATCCTAGAAATCCAGCAAAGCTGCTGAGGGACTCATTAGGTAAGGGAAATTAGCCACTTTGGAGAATTCTCCCTAACAGTGTAAAAGCCATAATTAACAATACATCAAAAGGATATATACAGCGCATTATACAGTGCACAAAAAGGTACACTATGCAGCCGATGAAAGTTACAATTTCTGCACACTACATACTAGCTCACAGCTGCAGCCACATTTTGTGTAACAAGAGTGGTATGAAGCCAATGTAGTTCTCCAACTTCAGTGACATGAACATTAGTAAATGGCCACACAGTGGTCATGTACAAATTGTGTGTGGGTGTTGCCCACTCAGACTCTCTCCTGTGTACATCTCAATGTAGCTGCTGGCTTACCAAACCTATGTCCGGCCTATGTGATTGACTATCATACCCAAAAGCCACTTTTTGCCCTTAGTGATTTTCTTTTCATCTGAAACCCTCTATCTCTGACAAAATATGTTCTCCCTGCTAAATACCTCTACTACCTATCAAAATCATACTGTGGCAATAAGCCACTCGGTGGCGGGCCAATACCGCCCCAGGTAATGCCCCCGGGGCGACTTAACGGTGCCCCGGGGGCATTACCTCGGGGCGGTATTGGCCCACCACCGAGTGGCTTATTGCCATTAGTACCCCGGCCCGTTAGACCGGGGTACTAATTGCTTTTTTTTTGTTGTTTTTTTTTTAAACAGCAAAATAAATGGCCGCCGCCATGGAAAGGGAAAACGTAGTCCATTTTCCCTTTCCATGGCAGCCATCGGGAGCGGACGCGCTGGGAACAGAAGTGTTCCCAGCGCGTTTGCTTCCAAGACCAGAAGAAAAAAGAAGGTAAGTGGGGTTGGGAGGGCGGAAGGGAGGGGATGGGGAGGAAGAAAAAAAAAAGAAAACGTACCCCGGTCTCCGGCGGGGGACGATGGAAGCCTCCAGCCATGTGGAGGCTTGGAGCGGGGATGGCCCCGCTCCGAGACTCCACACGGCTGGAGGTTTCCATCATCCCCCGCCGGAAACCGCGGGATAGAAGGTAAGTGGGGTGGGGAGGGAGGAGGGACGAAAGGCAGGGGAAAAAAAAATCTTACCTGCGTCCCCGGTGGGGGACGAAGGAAGCCTCCAGCCATGGGGAGGCTCGGAGCGGGGATTGCCCCGTTTCGAGCCTCCTCATTGGCTGAGGGGCTGCCACGCCCCTTGGCGGGAACAGAGTAGCCGGCACACACGGCGTGGACGGGAATACCGTGTGGTATGGCTCGCAAATGAGCCAATCACCACACAGTATTCCTGTTCAGCCGCTCGTGCCGGGTACTAATGTACAATATTAACAGAGTAAATGGGATTGTTACATGCTAATCCTTTAGTTACATTCTATGCAATTGATGTCAACTGTGTGCAAAAAGATATTATTTATTAAACCTATGAAAACTGTTTAGGGTTGAGCAGCTCTTTTTGTGTACAAAGATTTTACAGTCAAAACGAACCTGCTCTGTTTGAAACTAACAGAACCTAATTTAGACTACAGTAGCAAATAGTGCCACACAAACCTAGCTACCCACTATTTTTTTTATTTTTTATTTATTCACATTTTTAAAGCGCTCACACAGCCCATGGCGGGCATCAAGGCACTGTTACAGGATTTATTTTTTTTAGTTTCGAACCTGTGGTGCTTCGAGTCGTCTTGCTTCCAAGGCAAACACGTTGCCACTGAGCTATCCTCCCGGGACTATTAAGTGTGTATGTTTGGAAATGTAAAGATAGTAGAATAAAGAATACTCCAAATACATAATTAGAACTCATTGGGCCTCATTAGGAGTTTGGAGGTAACCATGGCTCTATTAGCGCCATGGATGCCTCCAAATCCTTACCGACTCCGCCCTGGTGAATGGAGCTATTACCGCCCCATTCCAAGATTGGCGGTGGCGGTAATTCCCAATTCACCAGGGCCCTTCCCCATTCCCATTTGAGCCCCCATAGGGCTCAATGGGAATGGGGTAGGCGCTAAGAACGGTACCGCAAATTGCGGTACCGTTATTAGCACCAAAGTCTCTTTGCGGGTCCCGTCCTTAACGCCTGGTAAAACCAGGCGTTAAGGGAGGACCCGCAAAGGGAACTCGTGATAGGGCGGTAAGGGATTACCAGTACCGGTGCCCTTACCGGTACCGGTAATCCCTTACCGCCCACCTCGTAATGAGGCCCATTGTATACTATAAATAGGAAAATAAGAACAGCATGCTTCTGGTCCAAATGTACATTTGCTGCACACTACATGTTAGATCACATCTCCTGACTGATTTCTCAAAAGTGTGGCCTCAAGTTCTTGTACTTTGCCCACCCCAATGACATAAACATCTATAAATGCCTACACAGCACTGCTCTGTGGTCATTTACAGATTATCAGTGGGCCTGGACCACTCAGGCATTCACCAGTGTACTTCTCAATCCTCCTCCTGCTTTTGCAAACCTCGATTCTGACTACCAAATGATCCATCATACCCAGGAGCTGTTTCTTACTTCTAGTCATCACAATCCAATTTGAAATTCTCTGTCTCCGCACAACATAATTTCCCCCTGCTAAACATCTGTAGTTATTTATCAAAGCCATAGTGTGTTGTATCAAAATAATACGTGGTATTACTACATTTGAGGGTTTCTGTAACATCTTCCATATTTGACATCAAGTGTGTGCAACTCAATTTGTATCCAAACCTTGCGTGTAGATCTACAGCTTCTACTGTCTTTAAACACTGAATGTATGCACAATGGGTCTACCCATTATTTTTTTGTTTACGGGGGCCTCATTCGAAAGGTGGGGGCTATCATCAAGAAAACAACAGGTGAGTGTTAGGGTACCCCTCACTCTATTATACAGACCAAACAGCCATTTGTTAGGCAAGGTTTGTATACAGTACCCTTTGGGACCACTACACACAACTAGGACTACAGGTGTAAGCAAAACCAACCTTCGGTATAAGTCTGTACGACACTGTTTTGTGGTAGCGCTGCTGAGCATTCAGGCTTATCTCAAGAGGGAATGTGAGCTGTAAGGGTTTTACACAGAGGTCTATAATTACAATTATTCAAATAGACTCTTATACTCAAGGTGTCTTGGTAAAACACTTATTAATTTATTTCACAGTCATTTATAAAACATTCACTAGAAGGAGGCAAGTTATATCACACAAAAATATACTTCAGTACTTCACAGGATCAGTTTCTGAGGCATTTAAACTACTTTGAAGGAGGAGCAAAATGGCATTCAGAGCATTAAACGTAGGAGCAACAAGGCATAAGTTAATAAAACAAATATTACAGTTACTCTAAAACAGTGCAAATAGTTTGAGTTCATCAGAGGAGTTGATTCAATGCAATAGCTTAGGCCAAAGTCAATGGGCTAAAGTCTTGTATGGGATAAAGCAGTTCTGGAGGTTAAACGGAAAAGTCTTTGCCAAAGTTCTCAGAAGTAGTTTGTAAAAGAAAGACTCATATGTCGGGTCAGAAGCTGACTAGGCCTGCAAGTTGCCAAAGTTTCAAGCACCTTCACAGTGAGGTAAGTTCTCTCAGTTAGGTTTTCACAGTTCCTTACAATGAAGAAAAAGATGCAGCTGAAGACATCTGTTCCTGGCAGTTCCTGCAGATCTTGTGGTTCCTGAGCCTCAGTCATGGGTAGAAGAGGGAGGACATCGAGGGACTCCTGCACTGCACTGGGACTGGTCAAAAAGCTGGCAAAAGCAAATCTTCAATTCAGTAGCTGTAGTCAAGCGCACAAAGTGGTGTCCTTCTCTCTGGCTATTTGGTTTCCTGCAGCACTCTGTGGAAAATACAACCAGCTCTGAGAATGGTATCCAGGTATCTTACGAGTTGATTGGTCCCACCAACTGAAAGGGAGAAGTCGTCCTTGAAGGGCTTCTTTGTCGAGATGAACTTGGCGATTCGGAGCTGCAGCAGGGCTTTACCGGGAAAACCAATGGTCCTGGAGTTGCAGCAGCCGTCCTCTTTCAGCTTGCCTTTGGTTCTTTCGTTCCAGTGCATTCCAAGCGAAGAGATTTGCCTTTTATCCAGTTTCCTCCAGCCTAGCTGCCACTCACCCAGCAGGGTGGCTGTTCTTGCCGAACAGTCAGCCAGCCAATCACACCAGAGTGCATTTGGGTCTCCTAGGAGACTAAGCACAGGGAGTTTCGGACACCTCACTCACTTCCTGCCCACCCCAGACACTCGGGTGCCAGATGTGTTCTTCAGTCCTGAAGCCCACCAAAGGCGTAGGAACAAAGGAACCAAACCTAGTTTAGCGCGCAAAGACAAAGGGCCTCATCACGAGTTGGGCTGTAGCCCTTAAATGCGGTGATAACGGTATTACCGCCTCATTTAAGGGCTGGCCCTATCATGAGTTGGGCGCTAAATCGTCTGTTTTCCCTCCAGCTTTTTTATGGAATTGAAAATCCCTATTTTCGGCGGTATTACAGTCGGCTCTATTAGCCCGCAGTATTAGCATCGAAAATTTCCCATTGAATCCAATGGACCCAATCAGGAATGGGGATTTACCGTTAAGGCCCAACCCGTGAGCCAGTGGTAATACCACCGGACCGGTCGGGGCTAGGGCTATTACAGTCGGCGGTATTACAGCCGGGAATACAGCCCAACTCGTGATGAGGCCCAGTCTCTAGAAGGACCTTTCCAAAAAGAAATGGCGGAAAAAGAAGACCGGGACCTGTTTAAACAAAGGATGCTCAGACGCCATCTTGAAAAACATAGCTTCCGCAATTTGACCTTACCGGTGTTCGTGGTCGGGAAAAATCATGGTAGTTCATTGTAAAACCACTGCCACCAGCAATTTCGGGAGGAAAGGGGAGCATTTGACTGTTACATGAGTTTCTAGACATAGGGGATAATAAGTAACCCCTCCAGAACTCGATTGTAAGATAGTATGTGCTGGGTCTAGGAAGTTCAAAAGACTAGTAATATCAATTTCACTTTACTTTCTCTGGGAAACAGTAGCTTATCCCAGAGAAGGTATTAAACCTTGGGACAGCCTAAAAGGCCGCCCCTGTGTCACCGCACTGAGGGTGCTGTGTGACTCAAATGAAAGATGATGCCTATCGAGTTGTCTAAAACTCCATAATCAAAGAACACAAGAGTAAAACACATATCAAAACACATGAGAGAGTGGAAAAAAGGCTTACACTCTCACCAGGTAAAACAATCAAGTCCTCAAAATTCAGCAAAGTTGCTGGGGGGTCTCTAAGGTGAAGGGAATTAGAACATTTATGAGAATTCTCCCTAACACCATTTATGGAAAGTATGCAGTTGTGGAACAAATGCTGCACATTACCTCTAATTTTCATTCAGCATAAATATCAATGTATAGAAAAACATTTAAATATTACATCTTTTACAATTAAGACATTAAGACCAGGTTACCACAACAGAAGGTGGTATACACATTTCATACAAAAACATGTATACAACAAATAGCAGCAAGTCTAGAAGTTTTCTACTTTGCTGTATATGCGAAGTGACAGATGTTTATAGGAACATGTTTTATTTATACAGGTAGGGATGTATATGCAGACATAACTAGATAAACCACCTGATTGGTACGTCTAGATCTTAGTGTACAAAACAGAATTATTTTTCTACCGGTTCTACCATTGGGTTCTGTATGTATACATTTCCCTGTAATAAGGGTGTTATTTTTACTTTCTGCTTCTAAGAAGCGAATAATATAAAGTATATAGTTGACACAGGATGTGTTGACACTTTGTAGAAGACCTGCCCCTTCTTGGCGTTCCTCTGAATAAGTTTAGAGTTTGGCCTTCATCTGAACATATATTTCATTATCGTACACAATATGATAATCATCAGACTACCCCTTCATCTTGTCTTCTAGAGTCTGAATATGAATTCACACGCATTGATGTTGATTCATTTCTTTTAAAGAGTTATTTTTAGCACTACTGTCACACCTTCTTGTGTAGTTGGTCAGCAGATACTTGTTAGCTGAGTGGCCATGCATGGTTTTTGTTGTCTGCTTACTCAATTTCAGTGCAACTTTTGCTGTTGTTCTCTGAGCTGTCACTGCAGCTGCAGTGTGTGGGTGCCGGTTGAGGGTCCTTCCAAAAACCGAAATGTTGAATACATATGCCAGTACAAGTGTATGGAAGAAACCGGAAATTAAATAAATGCTAATTGTATCTAGCTTTCTCCACTCTCTTGCTTCCCATAAATACTAAACTACATTTCCAATGAGCCCAGAGAAATCAGCATACTAACACAACGAGATAAACATGGCACACTGAAATTACCACTACCAACAGCCTGTTACCTACAGAAATCTACAGGCAGAGAGGAATCTACATTGTTTGAAACCAAAGACCACCAGAACCTATTTCCAACTCATGTCACAAATTGTGCCACACAAATCTATATATACACAGGTACCAATGTATATTTAGAGAAGATAGTACATTTTTACAGCTTATTATAAACTATGAGGTGAATGAAAAAGGTACAGTTTACATGTAGTGCAAAGTTACACTTACTAGAAACTTCAAATTAGCTGAAAGGTGCAGCCATATTTCTACAAATAGCCCAGCCTCAACCTAAAGTAGTTGTTCCACCTCATAATCATTACCATGTGTAAATGCCTACACAGAACTGCTCGTTGTACCTGTACAAATTTGGAGTGAGCGCTATCCACTAGAGCATTACCCTGTTTACACTTTTATTTTCACTTCTACATCTCAAACCCTACTCCCTGTGTACCTGCTTGTCTCTTATACCCAGTTGCAGTGTTTTGCTTCCACTCAATAAATCTCAATTGTACCCCCTGTATATCTCATAAATGATTTCCCCACTGCTAAACACCTTCATTACATTAAAGAGGAGCCATTAATGCAACCAGTTTTCATTCATAAATAACCGTAGCATGACATGGAGTCTGCACACTTAACAGAAACCTCCACCTTAACAAAAATGCCCATGTACACAGGATAACATCTGAAATTAACACTTTGCTTATCACACTGTCAACAGGATGGACATCTACAGATTATACTGTCTCTAAATGTTGAATACATCTGCCAGTACAATTGTATGGAAGGAACCAGAAATGAAATGCTTGTTAAATCTAAATTCCTCCACTCTCTTAATGCACATACATTCTATAGATGCCCTGTGTGCTCAGAGATTTCACTGTACGAACACAACCAAATACACATGGAACACTAAAATACCTACAGTGTTCAACATTACCAGTGTATACCAGTACCAACAGCCATGTACCTGCTACCTATAGCCAAGAGGCTGGTGGTCTTTGAAACTAAAGACCAGCAGCACCTATTTCCAACTCCTATGGCAAATCTGTCTTTTGCACATTACCAGTGTATATTTAGAAAGGACAATAAAGCAGAAACAACAACACACCAGCCATATTTATAGCATATTATGAATTATGAAGTGCAGCAAAAATGTAGCCTTTGTATGTGATGCAGAGTATTATTTGCTAAGCACTACAAATTACCTCAAAGATGCCACCAGATTGCTACAACCAGTTCTGCCTCAAGCTAAGGTAGTTGTCACACCTCAGCAACGTTAACATGTGTGAATGCCTCTTCACATTGCAACTCAAACACTCTCTTTAAAACACACAAAGTGGTTAGAAAACACTATATTAGAAATCAGATTTTTAACATTCTGTAACCCAAATAATTTGAACTTAATTTATGTACCTAATACACACCACGTTGTAATTAAACCTTGAAATATATATATTTTAGTGTCACTCATTGTCAACTTATGTTATGATAAAGGTTCTTGTACTGTGCACTGTTGTCACCTTTGTGGCCTCTTGATGAGCTGGTAGATCTGTAATGCAAGGAGGGTGGCAGGGTTTGTAAGTAGGATGGAGCAGGAGAAAGAGTAAGAGAGCTGTGATGTGGTGTTGGAAACTTCAGTTCACAGAAACAGGTCACTCCAAGCGCAGACCCGGGTCTCGAACCTATGTTGCTCCATGTCATCTTGCTTCCAAGTCGAGCACATTGCCCCTGAGATGCTTGTATCTGCTTAGATACACATACTTTGCATAGGCCAACATATAGTGGTAGGCAAGGATTATTGCACATGTTGTTTTAGCAGTTTGAAAAGGGACATTGACCCGGCGTGTTTGTAATATTATCCCTAGTGTGATGTCTACTGTACTCATGATCCCTCAAACATTAAGGTCCCTTATCCAAAGTATCTAAAGCTTTTTCACATCAGCCAACAAGTCAAGGGGCCTCATTACGACCCAGGCGGAGGACCATGGTGCTAATAGCACCATGGTCTATGCCGGTGTCCGCCATGGCGGAATGGGGAATTACCACCCCATTCCGAGGTTGGTGGGGCGGTAATTCCCCATGCCGCCATGGCCCTTCCCCATTCCCATTTCTGCTCCATAGGGCTCAATGGAAATCGGGAAGGCACTAATAACGGTACCGCAAATTGCGGTACCGTTATTAGCACCAAAGTCCCTTTGTGGGTCCCTACTTTAACGGCTGGAAAAACCAGCCGTTAAGGTCGGGTCCCGCAAAGGGACCTCGTAATCAGGCGTTAAGGGTTTAACGGCACCGACACCTTTCACGGCACCGTTAAACCCTTAACGCCAGGGTCGTAATGAGGCCCAATATCTGCACAGTACAGGTTATACAATCAGAATGAGATGTGTATTCAAAATGGTGCCTATGATACTTTTCAAAAACCAATGGCACAGAAAGACGACTAACATGGCCAAACTACCAAAATAGCTGACACAGTTTCACAGCAACCTATCAAAGGCAAGTACACAATTGCAAAAATAACACCTACCAATTGCAAACATCGAAACACAGACATCATCCATGCCTCACTCTAAGTAATACTTGAATTTCAAACAATTATGCATTTTCAAGCAAACAGTGACAGAGTTCATACATTATGACTGGAGTTTCTTATTGGAGACAATTGGGTGTGTTGGGTGTTTTGGTTACTGATTTTTACTGGGGTAAAAAGCATGTTAACATGGACCTGGGTTTGACTGATTTTAGACTGAAATTGCTTAGATTGCGGGTAATGCAATGGTCCGAGATTATTCCTAAATTGTTGAGCCCGATGTCATACTCATTCATTGTGATGGCAATGATTTAGGGAATTTATGAGGCATGTCTCTGGCTTAAATGATGAAGTAAGACTTGGAAAAACATATGGGCCCTCATTACAAGTCAGGCGGTGGACCATGGTGCTATTAGCACCATGGTCCATGCCGGATTCCGCATGGTGGATGGCGGAATTACCGCCCCATTCCAAGGTGAGTGGGGCGGTAATTCCCCATTCACCATTTGCCCTTCCCCATTCCCATTTTTGCCCCATAGGGCATAATGGGGATGGGGAAGGCGCTAAT
Organism: Ambystoma mexicanum; assembly: GCF_040938575.1. Lineage (NCBI taxonomy): Eukaryota > Metazoa > Chordata > Amphibia > Caudata > Ambystomatidae > Ambystoma > Ambystoma mexicanum. Next base: position 381,574,493 of record NC_090930.1, on the reverse strand, counting down.
TACGGCACTGTAAATTACGGTGCCGTAATTAGCACCAAGGTCGCTTAGCGCCTTGGACTTTAACGCCTGCAAAAAGCAGGCATTAAAGTGTGAATCAGGTGTTAAGGGTTTAACGGCGCCGACGCTCTTTACAGCGCTGTTAACCCCTTAACGCCTGACATGTAATGAGGGTCATGAACTTTCTCCTTAGACAACCTTCATCTTTCCCCAACTGACTCACAGGCAAAAATGGAAGTGGACCACCAGATTTAATTCTAAAATGGAGAAATCTCATGGAACTGTTAATGAGGTAGATATTGCTTTCATCAGAGACCGGAAAAAGCTATGGATATCGGACAACAATGTCTAGTTCTACATGTCTAACCTGTATAAACAATATGAAGTACACCTAACTGATGAGGGAAATCTACTCTTCCTTGAGAACATTAAAGCAATAGTCCAACATTGCTGAAATAGTACACTCAGTGTACCCCAAAAACAGTCCTTTTAATGACTTCCTATTACATGCATATGTATATAAATAACATTTTACAAGGTAATTTTTTTTAACCATTACTTAAAAACCACGGCTATTGCTGCGGCTATAAATAAAATAAACACAACACACACTATCAGGGTAATTCATAGAAATTCGCACAAAAGTGGCGCACGCGACTGGCGCACAGCATGCCCGTGCGAATGTCTGCGCCAGCCGCGTGCGCTAAAATTGATTTCCGTGCACAGCGTATTCATGGATTCTCGCATCTAAAACCAGCCGTGGCGCAGCGTGGCGCAGCGACCCTGCAGCAGCGCCAGTTACGCCCCCAAGAACGCCCTTGCGCAAGGAAAAGCCTTCAAAATCCCCAAATAATCGCAAAGGGCTGCGCTAACCCTGGACCAGTTCACAGGGCTGGCAAACAACAAACGCCAAGCGGAGAACGTGTATTACAGGGGTTCGTTGGAAGTATCACACGCGATTCCAGCAGGGTACGTGTATTTCAGGGGTGCGAGGGAAGTTCCACACGCGATTGGCCCCGTTCGAGCAGGGTACGTGTATTTCAGGGGTGCGCGGGAAGTTCCACACGCGATTGGCCCCATGCGAGCAAGGTACGTGTATTTCAGGGGTGCGCGGGAAGTTCCACACGCGAATCCAGCAGGGTACGTGTATTCCAGGGGTGCGCGGGAAGTTCCACACGCGATTGGCCCCGTGTGAGCAGGGTACGTGTATTTCAGGGGTGCGCAGGAAGTTCCACATGCGATTGGCCCCGTGCGAGCAGGGTACGTGTATTTCAGGGGTGCGCGGGAAGTTCCACAAGCGAATCCAGCAGGGTACGTGTATTCCAGGGGTGCGCGGGAAGTTCCACACGCAATTTCAGCAGGGTACGTGTATTTCAGGGGTGCGCGGGAATTTCCACACGCGATTTCAGCAGGGTATGTGTATTTCAGGAGGTGCGCGGGAAGTTCCACACGCGATTGGCCCTGTGCGAGCAGCGTACATGTATTCCAGGGGTGCGCGGGAAGTTCCACACACGATTTCAGCAGGGTATGTGTATTTCAGGAGGTGCGCGGGAAGTTCCACACGCGATTGGCCCTGTGCGAGCAGCGTACGTGTATTCCAGGGGTGCGCGGGAAGTTCCACACGCGATTTCAGCAGGGTACGTGTATTTCAGGGGTTCTGGGAGTACTACATGTGAATTGGCCGTGTGGGTCCTCCCAGGTGTTCGCTCTACAACCTCCACGGCCCCTGCAGGCAGCCCACACCACGGGGGACTACCCTGCACCCCTGCTTTTGTCCCGCACGCAGCCCATCAACCATGGGCATGCCTCCCAGCCAACCCACATGTCACCTTGCACTACTGATCAACAATGCATGTCTCCCACCACCCCCACCCCCCAGCAGTGCAGGGGCAGCCTCCACCAGGCCCCCACCCATGTCTACCACCACCCCCAGCCCCCAGCCACCAGGGGCAGCCTCCAACAGGCCCCCACTCATGTCTCCCACCACCCCCACCCCTCAGCAGTGCAGGGGCAGCCACCACCAGGCCCCCACCCATGTCTACCACCACCCCCACCCCCCAGCCACCAGGGGCAGCCTCCACCAGGCCCCCACTCATGTCCCCTATTACCCCCACCCCCCAGCCACCAGGGGCAGCCTCCACCAGGCCCCCACTCATGTCTCCCACCACCCCCACTCCCCAGCCACCAGGGGCAGATACCACCAGGCCCCCACTCATGTCTCCCACCACCCCCACCCCCCAGCCACCAGGGGCAGCCTCCACCAGGCCCCCACTCATGTCCCCCTGCACCCCCACCCCCCAGCAGTGCAGGGGCAGCCTCCACCAGGCTCCCACCCATGTCTACCACCACCCCCACCCCCCAGCCACCAGGGGCAGATTCCACCAGGCCCCCACTCATGTCCCCCTGCAACCCCACCCCCCAGCAGTGCAGGGGCAGCCTCCACCAGGCCCCCACTCATGTCTACCACCACCCCCACCCCCCAGTCACCAGGGGCAGATTCCACCAGGCCCCCACTCATGTCTCCCACCACCCCCACCCCCCAGCAGTGCAGGGGCAGCCACCACCAGGCCCCCACCCATGTCTACCACCACCCTCACCCCCCAGCCACCAGGGGCAGCCTCCACCAGGCCCCCACCCATGTCTACCACCACCCCCACCCCCCAGCCACCAGGGGCAGATTCCACCAGGCCCCCACTCATGTCTCCCACCACCCCCACCCCCCAGCAGTGCAGGGGCAGCCACCACCAGGCCCCCACCCATGTCTACCACCACCCCCACCCCCCAGCCACCAGGGGCAGCCTCCACCAGGCCCCCACCCATGTCCCCCACCAACCCCTACCCCCAGCAGTCAGGGGCAGCCTCCACCAGGCCCCCACCCATGTCTGCCAAAACCCACTACCCCCGAGCAGTCAGGGGCAGCCTCCACCAGGCCCCCACCCATGTCTACCACCACCCCCACCCCCAGCCACCAGGGGCAGATTCCACCAGGCCCCCACTCATGTCTCCCACCACCCCCACCCCCCAGCAGTGCAGGGGCAGCCACCACCAGCCCCCCACCCATGTCTACCACCACCCCCACCCCCCAGCCACCAGGGGCAGCCTCCACCAGGCCCCCACCCATGTCTACCACCACCCCCACCCCCCAGCCACCAGGGGCAGATTCCACCAGGCCCCCACCCATGTCTCCCACCACCCCCTACCCCCCAGCAGTCAGGGGCAGCCTCCACCAGGCCCACACCCATGTCTCCCACCACCCCCTACCCCTGAGCAGTCAGGGGCAGCCTCCACCAGGCCCCCACCCATGTCTACCACCACCCCCACCCCCCAGCCACCAGGGGCAGCCTCCACCAGGCCCCCACTCATGTCCCCTATTACCCCCACCCCCAGTCACCAGGGGCAGCCTCCACCAGGCCCCCACTCATGTCTCCCACCACCCCCACCCCCCAGCCACCAGGGGCAGATACCACCAGGCCCCCACTCATGTCCCCCACCACCCCCACCCCCCAGCCACCAGGGGCAGCCTCCAACAGGCCCCCACTCATATCCCCTATTACCCCACCCCCCGGCAGTTCAGGGGCAGCCTCCAACAGGCCCCCACTCATGTCTCCCACCACCCCCACCCCCTAGCAGTGCAGGGGCAGCCACCACCAGGCCCCCACCCATGTCTACCACCACCCCCACCCCCCAGCCACCAGGGGCAGCCTCCACCAGGCCCCCACTCATGTCCCCTATTACCCCCACCCCCCAGCCACCAGGGGCAGCCTCCACCAGGCCCCCACCCATGTCTCCCACCACCCCCTACCCCCCAGCAGTCAGGGGCAGCCTCCACCAGGCCCCCACCCATGTCTCCCACCACCCCCTACCCCCGAGCAGTCAGGGGCAGCCTCCACCAGGCCCCCACCCATGTCTACCACCACCCCCACCCCCCAGCCAGCAGGGGCAGCCTCCACCAGGCCCCCACTCATGTCCCCTATTACCCCCACCCCCAGCCACCAGGGGCAGCCTCCACCAGGCCCCCACTCATGTCTCCCACCACCCCCACCCCCCAGCCACCAGGGGCAGATACCACCAGGCCCCCACTCATGTCTCCCACCACCCCCACCCCCCAGCCACCAGGGGCAGCCTCCAACAGGCCCCCACTCATGTCCCCTATTACCCCACCCCCCGGCAGTGCAGGGGCAGCCTCCAACAGGCCCCCACTCATGTCTTCCACCACCCCCACCCCCTAGCAGTGCAGGGGCAGCCACCACCAGGCCCCCACCAATGTCTACCACCACCCCCACCACCCAGCCACCAGGGGCAGCCTCCACCAGGCCCATACTCATGTCCCCTATTACCCCCACCCCCCAGCCACCAGGGGCAGCCTCCACCAGGCCCCCACTCATGTCTCCCACCACCCCCACCCCCCAGCCACCAGGGGCAGATACCACCAGGCCCCCACTCATGTCTCCCACCACCCCCACCCCCCAGCCACCAGGGGCAGCCTCCAACAGGCCCCCACTCATGTCCCCTATTACCCCCACCCCCCAGCAGTGCAGGGGCTGCCTCCAACAGGCCCCCACTCATGTCTCCCACCACCCCCAACCCCAGCCACCAGGGGCTGATTTCACCAGGCCCCCACTCATGTCTCCCACCACCCCCACCCCCCAGCAGTGCAGGGGCAGCCACCACCAGGCCCCCACCCATGTCTACCACCACCCCCACCCCCCAGCCACCAGGGGCAGCCTCCACCAGGCCCCCACTCATGTCTCCCACCACCCCACCCCCCAGCCACCAGGGGCAGCCTCCACCAGGCCCCCACTCATGTCTCCCACCACCCCCACCCCCCAGCAGTGCAGGGGCAGCCTCCACCAGGCCCCCACTCATGTCTAACACCACCCCCACCCCCCAGCCACCAGGGGCAGCCTCCACCAGGCCCCCACTCATGTCCCCCTGCACCCCCACCCCCCAGCAGTGCAGGGGCAGCCTCCACCAGGCCCCCACCCATGTCTACCACCACCCCCAGCCACCAGGGGCAGATTCCACCAGGCCACCACTCATGTCCTCCTGCAACCCCACCCCCCAGCAGTGCAGGGGCAGCCTCCACCAGGCCCCCACTCATGAATCCCACCACCCCCAGCCCCCAGCCACCAGGGGCAGATTCCACCAGGACCCCACTCATGTCTCCCACCACCCCCACCCCCCAGCAGTGCAGGGGCAGCCACCACCAGGCCCCAATCCATGTCTACCACCACCCCCACCCCCAGCCACCAGGGGCAGCCTCCACCAGGCCCCCCCCAGGTCTCCCACCACCCCCTACCCCCCAGCAGTCAGGGGCAGCCTCCACCAGGCCCCCACCCATGTCTCTCACCACCCCCTACCCCCGAGCAGTCAGGGGCAGCCTCCACCAGGCCCCCACCCTTGTCTACCACCACCCCCACCCCCCAGCCACCAGGGGCAGCCTCCACCAGGCCCCCACTCATGTCCCCTATTACCCCCACTCCCAGCCACCAGGGGCAGCCTCCACCAGGCCCCCACTCATGTGTCCCACCACCCCCACCCCCCAGCCACCAGGGGCAGATACCACCAGGCCCCCACTCATGTCTCCCACCACCCCCACCCCCCAGCCACCAGGGGCAGCCTCCAACAGGCCCCCACTCATGTCCCCTACTACCCCCACCCCCCAGCAGTGCAGGGGCTGCCTCCAACAGGCCCCCACTCATGTCTCCCACCACCCCCAACCCCAGCCACCAGGGGCTGATTTCACCAGGCCCCCACTCATGTCTCCCACCACCCCCACCCCCCAGCAGTGCAGGGGCAGCCACCACCAGGCCCCCACCCATGTCTACCACCACCCCCACCCCCCAGCCACCAGGGGCAGCCTCCACCAGGCCCCCACTCATGTCTCCCACCACCCCACCCCCCAGCCACCAGGGGCAGCCTCCACCAGGCCCCCACTCATGTCTCCCACCACCCCCACCCCCCAGCAGTGCAGGGGCAGCCTCCACCAGGCCCCCACCCATGTCTACCACCACCCCACCCCACTGCCACCAGGGGCAGATGCCACCAGGCCCCCACCCATGTCTACCACCACCCCCACCCCCCAGCCACCAGGGGCAGATGTCACCAGGCCCCCACTCATGTCCCCTGCAACCCCACCCCCCAGCAGTGCAGGGGCAGCCTCCACCAGGCCCCCACTCATGTCTCCCACCACCCCCACCCCCCAGCAGTGCAGGGGCAGCCTCCACCAGGCCCCCACCCATGTCTACCACCACCCCCACCCCCCAGCCACCAGGGGCAGCCTCCACCAGGCCCCACTCATGTCCCCCTGCACCCCCACCCCCCAGCAGTGCAGGGGCAGCCTCCACCAGGCCCCCACCCATGTCTACCACCACCCCCACCCCCCAGCCACCAGGGGCAGCCTCCACCAGGCCCCCACTCATGTCCCCCTGCACCCCACCCCCCAGCAGTGCAGGGGCAGCCTCCACCAGGCCCCCACTCATGTCCCCCTGCACCCCCACCCCCCAGCACCGTGGGGCACCTGCCAGAAGGCCCCCACTCATGTCCAACTCATGTTCCCCTGCACCCCCACCCCCCAGCACCGTGGGGCACCTGCCAGCCGGCCCCCACTCATGTCCAACTCATGTTCCCCTGCACCCCCACCCCCCAGCACTGTGGGGCACCTGCCAGCAGGCCCCCACTCATGTCCAACTCATGTTCCCCTGCACCCCCACCCCCCAGCACCGTGGGGCACCTGCCAGCAGGCCCCCACTCATGTCCAACTCATGTTCCCCAGCCAACATGTCATCACAATCTAGATCCCCGGTCCCCATGGTCAGCCTCCAAATGCAAAACACCCACCCGAGTATTGCATCCACCCACTCAGAAATGGAAAAAACATGATAGAACTGCAATTGCAAGTTTGGAAACGAACACATGTCCCTCACATACACCCAATGGGTGTCAGTGAATTTCCAAACCCGTATCATGATATGCATGAAACCAATGAGATGATACTACACATTGAAGTTTGATCTAAAAATATGTATTAAAGAAAACAAGAATTGAATCAAAAATAAACTAACAGAAATGGGAATGTAAAAAAAGTAAAAAGAAGCATGTCCATGAAAAAATGCAAAACCAAAAATCAGAATCCAAAGGAATGGTGTCCAAAGTCACAGTCCAGAAAAGAAAATCCAATATGAAATTATAATAGAAAGCCATTGCTCCATGGTTAAATAGTAAAAAGAAAAGAAAATCCAACAGTGAACTATGTACAGGTGAACAAGCCAGGGTCCATGATCCCAACAAAAGAAATGAAACCTATCTAACAACACTACCTAATAAAAAATAACTATATACAAAAATGTGGGCCATTGTCCAAAAGGTCCAAAGAAAAAGCAAAAACAAAGGAAACCTAACACTAACTACATAACTATTTACATGGGCAGCAGGCTAGTCCAACGGCTCACTGGATGTTGTCATGGGCCAGGGCATCATCGAACTCCTGTTCAATGGCTTGGAGGGGGGCATGTTCCCTGGCCCCGAGGTCTCGCAGGGATAAAGCAGTGTCCAGCTCCAACTCCCTGCGAAGACCCTCGAGGCACTCAGCCCGCCTCAGCGCCCTCCGCATGGAGTTCTCCGCCCTGACCATTGTGAGCCGTTCCTCCTCTGCCCGCTGCCGCTCCGCACCTATCCGCTGGCCCAACCGCTCCCACACAGAAGCCACTCCCATTCCAGGGTTCTCCTGCCTTCCGGCCGATGCCTGCACCCCTGATGTTGATGGCCCCGAGCCATGATGCCTCCCACGTCGAGCCTGCCGCTGCCTCCGACGCAACTGCCTGTGCCAGCACGACGGCATCCAGGCTGATGGTATCCACTGACGCCGTCGTGCACGTGCCCTGCCCGATGATGCCGTCACATCCTCCATCTGCTGGGGTCCAGTTGCTGGTGTGTCCACCCCTGCTGGACCTCCGACTCCCGACTGTGGCAGGGATGGGATCCCCACCGAGCCGGCTGCATTTGTCTGGGCAGGTCCACAGGGGGCCCTGCTGGCATCTGGGCCGGAAGACGGCATGGAGAACGACTGGTGCATAGTCTCCACAGAGGAGGAGAGGGTCGCCAGATTGGCCGACACATGTAGGAAACCCCCGACCATGGCCGTTCCCAACTGGGCCACGTCGGCACGGTGCTCTCCGTGATGACATGCATGCTCCTCCCGGGAAGCACGCACCTCATCACGAATTGCACCTGTGCGCAACGCGACACCAATCAGGACCTTCTCCATATGGCCAGTGGTCTCCTCGTACGCAGGTGGAGGGGAGTCAGATGACATGGACATCCCCCCTACCTGCGGACGGGCCTGGGATGGGGCATCCCTGCTGGTGCATGGTGGTGCAGTCACAGTGTCAGGGACAGTGACATGCACAGGCCCCTCCACGGCGACCTGTGCTGCCTCCTGCCCCTGCCCCTGGACTGCAACACTTGCACCAGCAGGGATGCCCCCATCAGGCCCCATGTGCGCCTCAGCAGCGGCCTCCTCCTCCTCTGTGGAAACTACCAACCTGGATGGCTCCACCACGTCTTCCGCCGTTGCAAGCCCCTGTGGGGGCTCACCCACCCCTTCCGCTGCAGCCGTGGGGGCATCCCTGCCACTTTGCTCCACAGAGCCATCTCCGCCCTCTTCTTCACGTGGCGCTGTGTAGAGGGAGACATAGAACACAAGCATCAGGGTACTGTACAATGGTCCCCTAGACAGGAAGCAATAGCAGATGAGTGGCACTGTCAAAGATCACTTCCATCATGTCCCTCCACAAAACATGGCTCAGTGCAGGTAAAACACATGCGGTAACAGGCATGGCGCATGCTATGGACATTAGCATACATGTCCAAGTTATTCTTTAAACATACACTGTTGTTTTGGAACTCACATGCATCATGTGCGATGCCTATCACATGCACACACTTCACCCTAGTTTCATCCATCTGGCCTCGTACACCACAGACACAGTGGATACAAGGATGACTAGGCTGCATCAGTGAACCGGAACATTGCGACAGACATGTGTCATGAATCCCAGGCATTCACAAGTCACAGACACGCTGGTCAGACACAGACATGGACAGCATATATGTACATGGCATCAGCACCCATCCCTCACCCATGTCCAGGAACAGAGACTGGCATGCTTTCATGTGGCCATTCCGCATAGGGCAACCCATGTTGCATTTGAACACATGCACCAACCATGTGGTTCACACATTACTGGTCTCACATGCATGACGTCCCTGCACACACACATGCATACATGGGATATGTCACAAATACAGGCACGTTTCAGACAACCAGCACACTGCGACATGCCCTGTCTCACACAGCAATGCTTGGCCACTTACCGCTCAACTCCAGACGGGTCTGCCTCTTAAGGATCTGGCCGTGGAGCGCTGGGCCTACGCGTTCCAGAACCCTCATCTGGATGGTACTCATGCGGCCCCGGCCCCCCTCCACGAGGCGCCGGGCCTTCAAGAGGGTCCTGGACCTGCAGTCATCCCACGCTTCTTGACATGTTGGTAGTCGCGGACTGCCACCCCCTCCGCATTGATGGCAGTCACGATGTCCGTCCAGATCCGAGTCCGTCCTTCCTTGTTGGCGCGCTTACTTCCGAAGAGGGCATCATACTGCCCCAGGACTTGCTCCACCAGGACACCAACTTCGGTGGCACTGAAGCTGGTGCCCCTCTGCCTCTCTGGCCGGGGGTTGCCAGTGGTGCCAGATGTAGCAGTGCCCGACATGGCAACCCCAGAGACAGGAGTGGGTGGGCAACTGGGTCCTGGGGCTGGGCTGTGGAGCAATGGTATCCCAGTCGGGAGTCTTCTGTTCCAGCAGGGGTGGACACAGCAAATGGACCCCTGCAGATGGCTGATGTGCAGGCACCAAATGGCAGGGCACGGTGGCAGCAGGCAGGCAGGCAGGCAGCAGCAGATGGCTCGTTGGAGGCTGCTCAGGGCTCTGGGGGGCAGTAATTCGGCCTTTTGGGCAGGAACGTGGTCTTCCGTGTGCTTACGCGTGGCCAGCTTGATACGGAGTGATTTGGCACGTGAAAATCCTGCACGTCTGCGTGTAAATCGAGGAAAGGCCCTTAGCGCGTTTACACGTCAGCACGCATATGCGATTTCATTGGACCAAAGGCTCTTAGCGCGTGAGCGCGTCTGTGACGTGAGGCGCGCGGGTGTTTCCCTCATTACACGTGATGACAGAGCACACGTGGATTTCCACCAATCGCGTGTGGAACTTCCTGCGCACCCCAGAAATACACGTACCCAGGCCAATCGCGTGTACGCTCACTTCCCTCCATTTACACGCGATGACACTCGGACGTGCAGTTTCATTTCATTGGCCCAAAGGCCACCATGCGCAGCTGTGACGTCACGCGCATGGCCGTAGAGAATGGTGCGTGTAAAAATGAAGAGTTACACGTCCGAGTGTCAAAGCGCGTAATTGGTGGAAATGGCCTCATTGCGTATGCGTGTCTGTGACGTGTGTATAAAAGGTACTTGTAGGACACCATTTCCTTGTACATGCTTTTCGTGGAGAGCGAGTGGGTGAAATCTGTACTTCTTGTCGGTTCACACGCGATTTACTTTACAGCGTTTCCAGTTCGTACTCCCTGTTACCTCTGACAGTTTTTTCTCTTTTCCTCTTTTTACTGGGCCTGTTTCCTCAAACAGCTTCCCTACTACTGTTGTCCTGTCTCCTCAGACAGCGTACAATTCTTCTGTTGGCAGGGGTGTTGCCAATGCGCACACGCGCATATTTTTCACGCTTTTGTTCCTGGCGGACGGTGAGTCGCGCACGTATCTAACATCTGTGCTTGCCCCGTGTGTCGTGTACCCCTTCAGAGGTCATTCTAGGCTGCGTGTGACACGCATCGCTCATTCTTGTGTTCCTGGGTGCCACAGCGTAGTGCAGGGTTTTTTTTCCACGCACGTGGTCTAGGAGGGGTTGCATGCACCTTACTTCCCTTTTTTGTGCTGCCTGTGCGTTGCGTGACCCGTCATCTTTCCCCAGGGGTGACATACAGCCTTGCTAGAGCACTAGGGTACGATTACCATCTGGTACCCAAGCCCTTTGACCCCCAATTGCCCAGGACAATAGTTCACATCAACTCCCATATGCACAATAACATCAGTGCCATGGCTGGGAGGCGAACAAGCCGTAAGGGTGGCAAAGGTGGCCGAGCCCCAAGTGGTGGCCGTGGTGGATCCGTAGGGGACGTGGCCGTGATTTGCAGGGTGCCCCTAGCCCCCCATGTGTGGAGGAGCAGTCAGGGACACCCATGCCCCCCCCCCTGGTTGAGGTTACCGTGGCTGACACCATCCATGCTCAGCCCTTGTTGGACCAGCCCACTGTGGAACCAGACCTGGCACAGGGTGACTCCATGGCTGACTTCCAGGTCAGCAGGTCTAGGCCACGTGCGCCGGTGAATGTTGGTGTCATCAGGCCACGTGGATCAGGGGCAGCTAGGTCATCTGCTGCCCCACGTAGGCAGGCTGGGGACGCTGCAGGGGCAGCTTCGGCTCCATCCACCCCACCTCTCACACACCCAGCCAGGACAGTGTCAGTCCAAGTCCATCATGCTGACATTCCCCCTGACACCATCACACTTGAGATAATGCCTGCACCAACTCCCATGCTGAGTGTGCAATCCCACGCTCCTGCCCCTAGTGTCCAGAGCAGCGCAGGACACTCCGGATCCCCACCACCTTCCAAGAGGAAGAGTGCTCGTCCAGTAGAGGCTGATGCCCCAGACACAGCTACACAGTCCGGCCCGTCAAGGAAGCCAAGCTTCAATGAGGCCGAACTGAATGCACTTGTAGAGTATGTGTCCGCACATGACCGCGAAATGGTGATTGTTGCAGGATCCAAGACCACACCTGCACAACGTCAGGCACACTGGCAGACCATTGCGGACATCATAAGTGCCCTTGGAATCGTGAGGCGCACAGCTAATGATTGCTACAAGCGCTGGAATGACCTAAAGCGCAGGGCAAAGAATAAGCTGGCCTCAAGTCATGCCGCAACTCTAGTGACTGGAGGTGGGTCTCCAGCAGACGACATAGAACTCACTCCACATGAGCAGGTTGCTGGGACCTACGTCACGGAGGAACAGATCCAAGGCATGGGAGTAGTGGCAGATTACGAGGCATTGTCCGATGAGTGCACATGCATGTGTGCGTCATCCATGTACATGTTGTGTGTGGGAGGGCTTCTGTTTGTGTGCCAGGGGAGGGTGTGTGTGCCTGAGTGGTTCGGCTCACCCATGTGCCTCTTCCTAAACATTCTTGGCACCAGCATTTGGGTATAGCAGCATCCCTTCGGCCAACATTAGACATCCAGCCCAACACCACGCCAGTTGCCCTTGGAGTGTCATCTTGCCACTACACTGTTGCTTATTTACCTCTGTTTATTCAGGCAGATTGTTTGCATACCACCACTTTTACTCTGGATTTCTCAGTCCTATTGTCACATGTCTGACATGGCTATGGTACAGTGGACTGGCTTATTTTCGTGGACATGATTAGTTTGGACATGTCCCTGTGCTATAGGACCATTTTTGACTGGCAGCTGCATGTTAAACATTAGAACCATTACAATGAAAATAATCAATCATATGAACAAACTGGACTGAATGAACAATTGGTGACCTCCTCTCCCTCTTCACTTCATGGCTAGTGTACATGCCATCTGTGTGATGGCATGTGTATTTGACGTGCCAATCACTGGCCAATGTGTGATGGCACTGCTAGGCAGCATGCAGCAAATGTGTTCATCTTCCATCTTGGTGTCATCAATGTGTGGCATCTGCCTCCCCATCACACGCAGTGACGGTGCATGCATGGGAGTGTTTTAGTCATGTGGGACATGTGTCAATCAAGTACTGTTTCTGTAGCCTCTCAGCCCTCATTGTGTACCATGGTGCTAATGCCTGTTTCCATTTGTTTTCTTTTATGTCTTTGCAGGGGAAGACGCGCCTGATACTGCTGGGGTTGTGGAGATGGTGCAGACCCAGGAGGGGCCTGAGGGCAGACCGACCACCAGTGAGGGACATGGTGTGGTGGTGGGTGAGAACCCACAACTGCTGCAGGTCGTGCTCTCAAGGGGTGTCTCTGGCTGCACCTCCCCCGAGCTGTACTCCGGTGTTGATTCGGATGATGAGACCTACGTGCCGTCGCAGGTGAGTGTTCCTGGGAGGGATTCTGTTCTGTCCGACCCACCTGCACCAGGGTTAGAACCCTCAATGGGGATGTCAGTGTTGGCATGTACGCCTTTGGTGGTTACGGATGCAGGGTCACACTCCGCGACATCTGATCCTATTCCTGGGCCAGCAGATCAGAGGGGGAATGCAGTCCTGCAGCCTCAGGCAGTGCCGGCACAGCAAGGCGCAGTTCGCCTTGCCCCAGACAGGTGTGGTGCCCGCCGACGTGGTGGCCGTACGCCACCTGGCAATACCGCATGGGAGCAATCCATTTACGGTATGGCAACCCAACAGGCAGCATCATCAGAGATGATGGCACAGGCCATGGATAGGGTGGCCACTTCCATTGTCCCCCCCGAAAGGCTGATGGAGCGACTACAGCAGGCAACCAACTCCATCTGCCAGTCACACAGGGAGGACATGTTGGCGTCCAACAGGGACAGGCGGGCGGCACTGGCGACTCTGCAGGAAGCCATCTCCATAGAGTCCCAGGGCCACAGGGAAGCCCTGAGGCTGGAACTCCTTCAACTCAGGACGACTCTTGTTGAGCTTGAGGCTTCAACAAACCAAAGGACAGAACAGCAGCTGGAGCGTCTCACCCGTACGCTCTCAGCTGAGATGCAGGCAACTAGGGCGGAGGTCCGGGCATCCCGTGAGTTGTTGCATGGGGACCTCCGCACACTCATCCTCCAGAACGAGACCTATCACACCCGCATGCTTGCAGCCATGGAGGAACAGACTAGGGCCTTGCGTGGGCTGCCTCCCATAGTGCCACCACCTCCGGATGCAGCTGCACAGGGTGAGAATAGCGACAGCAGTGATACTCCCACAATAGGGTAGCCGTGTGGGCCATGAGCCCATGGAGGTGTTTTTTTTTCGCAAGATCCACACAGGTGGGTTTTGGTGTGCACCCTGTCCTCGGACCTCCTGGGTGGCCTCCCCAACCCCCCCGGGCCCATTAATGGCCATTTTTTTTTATTATTATTTTTTGTATTTTTTTTTGTATTTTTTTTTTTTTGGGACAGTGTGTTGCCTTGTGTGGCTCCCGTGGGCATGCACTGCATTGTTGCTGGGCACATGCAGGCTTGTCATGGATTTGGTTCAGATGCTTGGGTTTTTGTCACACACACCCCTCCTGCTTCCCGTTTCCAATGGCTTGCAAAGGGTGTGCCCAAGTGACATTGACGTACATGGTGACATTGGACTCCCATGAGCTGTGTGGGCAGTCTGTAGTCAATACTGTGTATACATTCATAGTGCATATTGTTGTTGTATTGTACACTGCATGGTGTATTGATATGTGCCTCTGCATCCATCTCATCCTCCATATTTGCAGGTCCATTCCTCATGTCTTCACAATGCGGTCCACCTTGGAACTGGAGTCCATGTTGTAAGCAGTGCACCTACACTCTTGCGTGGCGCTAATACTGTATACTTGCAAGTGTTCGGAGGGCTGTCATCATCAGGTGGTGAGGCTAGCAAATTTTTAAGTCTGTAATGTCATGTTTAAGGTGGGTTGGAGGTTGTGTAGGTGATTGGTATTATTGGTAAGTAATTGGTAATGTGGGCTGTAGGCCCTGCATTACTGTGAGCATTTCATGTGTGGACAGGTTTCCATTAGGGACGCTGTAGCTGCTGACACTTGGGGCATGTTGTGCGGATTCATTTCTTTCCTCTCACATTGCATGACATGCCATGGTGTGTTGTGTGGCCGTGCCGTGGAGGGGGTGGGTGACATGGCACTGTTTTCATGTAGTATTTTGCAAGTGGGTATTTATTTCTGCAGCATGGAAGTGTCTTTTCATGACACTGCATTGGTGGTGTTTGTGTAGGTAGGGATGCACACATTGTGACACTTCCACATGAACAATCTCAGGCTGCTATGGTTCTGACAGTTGACAGTCCCTTTGTTTGTCTTAATTGTCAGGTCGAGTCATCATTGCTTATCAGATGGTATGTGCCAGGCCTGTGTGCACTCCACTGGGGTGTGATTTCTATGTGAAGTAATTAGCCACCAGCTGCGTACGGGCTGCCTCACCCCGTGCCCTCTCCCCTCCCATGCGCAGCGGGCGTGCATGTGGTTGGGGATGTGGGGGCACCACCATGTCCACGGCCAGGCCCCGGCATGTTGCAACATTGTGCAGGACACATGCTGCCACTATGATCCTGCACACTACTGGGGGCGCATATAACAGCTGCCCGCCAGACCGGTCAAGGGAGCGAAAGCATGACTTGAGCACTCCGAATGTGCGCTCCACTATGCCCCGGGTTGCAATATGGGCTGTGTTGTATCTTACCTCTGGAGGCGTGATGGGATTCCGAATTGGCGTCATCATGTGGGTGCTCAGAGGGTAGGCACTGTCCCCTGGTGAGGAGGTGATGGGTATCATTAGTGGGGTAGTGACATAACTCTGCATCTGACATGCATGCATGTGCAGTGGCATTCATACTCACCAAGCAGCCATGTATCACTATGCCGCCCAGTTTCTAGGTCCCGGCTTAGGGTAGACATTCGGTAAATGAAGCTGTCGTGGGTGGACCCTGGATAGTTGGCATATACTGAGGTGATGATTCCCTTAGCATTACATACTACCTGCACATTGATGGAATGCCAGTGTTTGCGGTTCCTATAGATGTGCTCAGATGCCCTGGGGGGATGTAGTGCCACATGGGTGCAGTCAATGGCACCTAGCACTTTTGGAAATTGTGCCACACCGTAGAAATCGAGGGTGGCAGCCTGCCTTTCTGCAGGTGTCCTGGGCAGGTATATGTGCCTACGGACTGATGGGCGTGCAGTGATGATGTTCAAGACCTGGTGTAGGCAGCGTGACTGCGTGGCCTGTGACACCCCACCCACTATGGCACTTTTATGCTGCGCGGGTCGACGTACGCCTGCTTCATGCTGGCGTACGTGTGTCAGGATTGGACCCTTTTTCGGCACGTCGTAGACGAACGTGTGAATCTTCCCGCCCACACCAGGAATACACGTACCACGCTCTCACAGGCACAGTCGCGGGTAAATATTCCCGCCCACCCCTGGAATCCATGTGACCCACTCTCACAGGCCCAATCATGTGTGGAAGTTCACGCGCACCCCGAAGTACACGTACCCAGGCAAATCGCGTGTGGAAGTTCAAGCGCACCCCAAAGTACACGTACAATCGTGTGTGGAACGTCACGCGCACCACGAAGTACACGTACCCAAGCAAATTGCACGGCTGGGGGGTGGGGGTGGTGGGAGACATGAGTGGGGGCCTGGTGGAGGGTGCCCCTGCACTGCGGGGGGGTAATAGGGGACATGAGTGGGGGCCTGGTGGAGGCTGCCCCTGGTGGCTGGGGGGTGGGGTGGTGGGAGACATGAGTGGCGGTCTGGTGGAGGGTGCCCCTGCACTGCGGGAGGGTGGGGGTAATAGGGGACATGAGTGGGGGCCTGGTGGAGGCTGCCCCTGGTAGCTGGGGGGTAGCGGGTGGTGGGAGACATGGGTGGGGGCCTGGTGGAGGCTGCCCCTGACTGCTGGGGGGTAGGGGGTGGTGGGAGACATGGGTGGGGGCCTGGTGGAGGCTACCCCAGACTGCTGGGGGGTAGGGGGTGGTGGGAGACATGGGTGGGGGCCTGGTGGAGGCTACCCCTGGTGGCTGGGGGGTGGGGGTGGTGGGAGACAAGGGTGGGGGCCTGGTGGTGGCTGCCCCTGCACTGCTGGGGGGTGGGGGTGGTGGGAGACATGAGTGGGGGCCTGTTAGAGGCTGCCCCTGCACTGCTGGGGGGTGGGGGTAATAGGGGACATGAGTGGGGGCCTGTTGGAGGCTGCCCCTGGTGGCTGGGGGGTGGGGGTGGTGGGAGATGTGAGTGGGGGCCTGGTGGAGGCTGCCCCTGGTGGCTGGGGGGTGGGGGTAATAGGGGACATGAGTGGGGGCCTGGTGGAGGCTGTCCCTGGTGGCGGAGGGGTGGGGGTGGTGGTAGACATGAGTGAGGGTATGGTGGAGGCTGCCCCTGGTGGCTGGGGGGTGGGGGTGGTGGGAGACATGAGTGGGGGCCTGGTGGAGGGTGCACCTGCACTGCAGGGGGGGTGGGGGTAATAGGGGACATGAGTGGGGGCCTGGTGGAGGCTGCCCCTGGTGGCTGGGGGTGGGGGTGGTAGGAGACATGAGTGGGGGCCAGGTGGAGGGTGCCCCTGCACTGCGGGGGGTGGGGGTAATAGGGGACATGAGTGGGGGCCTGGTGAAGGCTGCTCCTGGTGGCTGGGGGATAGGGGGTGGTGGGAGACATGGGTGGGGGCCTGGTGGAGGCTGCCCCTGACTGCTGGGGGTTAGGGGTTGGTGGGAAACATGGGTGGGGGCCTGGTGGAGGCTGCCCCTGACCGCTGGGGGGTAGGGGGTGGTGGGAGACATGGCTGGGGGCCTGGTGGAGGCTGCCCCTGGTGGCTGGGGGGTGGGGGTGGTGGGAGACATGAGTGGGGGCCTGATGGAGGCTGCCCCTGACCACTGGGGGGTAGGGGGTGGTGGGAGACATGAGTGGGGGCCTGGTGGAGGCTGCCCCTAGTGGCTGGGGGGTGGGGGTAATAGTTGACATGAGTGGGGGACTGGTGGAGGCTGCCCCTGGTGGCTGGGGGTTGGGGGTGGTGGTAGACATGGGTGGGGGCCTGGTGGTGGCTGCCCCTGCACTGCTGGGGGTGGGGGTGGTGGGAGACATGAGTGGGGGCCTGTTGGAGGCTGCCCCTGCACTGCTGGGGGTGGGGGTGGTGGGAGACATGAGTGGGGGCCTGGTGGAGGGTGCCCGTGCACTGCGGGGGGTGGTGGTAATAGGGGACATGAGTGGGGGCCTGCTGGGGAGTGCCCCTGGTGGCTGGGGGGTGGGGGTGGTGGGAGACATGAGTGGGGGCCTGGTGGAGGCTGCCCCTGGTGGCTGGGGGGTGGGGGTGGTGGGAGACATGGATGGGGGCCTGGTGGAGGCTGCCCCTGGTGGTTGGGGGGGTGGGGGTTGTGGGAGACATGAGTAGGGGCCTGGTGGTGGCTGCCCCTGCACTGCTGGGGGGTGGGGGTGGTGGGAGACATGAGTGGGGGCCTGGTGGAGTCTGCCCCTGGTGGCTGGGGGGTGGGGGTGGTGGGAGACATGAGTGGGGGCATGGTGGTGGCTGCCCCTGCACTGCTGGGGGGTGGGGGTGTTAGGAGACATGAGTGGGGGCCTGGTGGAGGCTGCCCCTGGTGGCTGGGGGGTAGGGAGTGGTGGGAGACATGGGTGGGGTCCTGGTGGAGGCTGCCCCTGACTGCTGGGGGGTAGGGGGTGGTGGGAGACATTAGTGGGGGCCTGGTGGTATCTGCCCCTGGTGGCTGGGGGGTGGGGGTGGTGGGAGACATGAGTGGGGGCCTGGTGGAGGCTGCCCCTGGTGGCTGGGGGGTGGGGGTAATAGGGGACATGAGTGGGGGCCTGGTGGAGGCTGCCCCTGGTGGCTGGGGGGTGGGGGTGGTGGTAGACATGGGTGGGGGCCTGGTGGTGGCTTCCCCTGGTGGCTGGGGATGGGGATGGTGGGAGACATGAGTGGGGGCCTGGTGGAGGCTGCCCCTGGTGGCTGGGGGTGGGGGTGGTGGGAGACATGAGTGGGGGCCTGGTGGAGGGTGCCCCTGCACTGCGGGGGTGGGGGTAATAGGGGACATGAGTGGGGGCCTGGTGGAGGCTTCCCCTGGTGGCTGGGGGGTGGGGGTGGTGGGGGACATGAGGGGGGGCCTGGTGGCGGGTGCCCCTGCACTGCGGGAGGGGTGGGGGTAATAGGGGACATGATTGGGGGCCTGGTGGAGGCTGCCCCTTGTGGCTGGGGGGTAGGGTGTGGTGGGAGACATGGGTGGGGGCCTAGTGGGGGCTGCCCCTGACTGCTGGGGGGTAGAGGGTGTTGGGAGACATGGGTGGGGGCCTGGTGGAGGCTTCCCCTGACCACTGGGGGGTAGGGGGTGGTTGGAGACATGGGTGGGGGCCTGGTGGAGGCTGCCCCTGGTGGCTGGGGGGTGGGGGTGGTGGGAGACATGAGTGGGGGTCTGGTGGTATCTGTCCCTGGTGGCTGGGGGGTGGGGGTGGTGGGAGACATGAGTGGGGGCGTGGTGGAGGCTGCCCCTGGTGGCTGGGGGGTAGGGGGTGGTGGGAGACATGGGTGGGGGCCTGGTATAGGCTGCCCCTGACTGCTGGGAGGTCGGGGTGGTGGGAGACATGGGTAGGGGCCTGGTGGAGGCTGCCCCTGACTGCTGGGGGGGTAGGGGGTGGTGGGAGACATGGGTAGGGGCCTGGTGGAGGCTGCCCCTGGTGGCTTGGGGGTGGGGGTGGTGGGAGACATGGGTGGGGGCCTGGTGGAGGCTGCCCCTCACTGCTGTGGGGTGGGGGTGGTGGGAGACATGAGTGGGGGCCTGGTGGAGGCTGCCCCTGCACTGCAGGGGGGTGGGGGTAATAGGGGACATGAGTGGGGGCCTGGTGGAGGCTGCCCCTGGTGGCTGGGGGGTGGGGGTGGTGGGAGACATGAGTGGGGGCCTGGTGGAGGCTGCCCCTGGTGGCTGGGGGTGGGGGTGGTGGGAGACATGACTGGCGGCCTGGTGGAGGGTGCCCCTGCACTGCGGGGGTTGGGGGTAATAGGGGACATGAGTGGGGGCCTGGTGGAGTCTGCCCCTGGTGGCTGGGGGGTAGGGGGTGGTGGGAGATGTGAGTGGGGGCCTGGTGGTATCTGCCCCTGGTGGCTGGGGGGTGGGGGTGGTGGGAGACATGAGTGGGGGCCTGGTGGAGGCTGCCCCTGGTGGCTGGGGGGTGGGGGTAATAGGGGACATGAGTGGGGGCCTGGTGGAGGCTGTCCCTGGTGGCTGAGGGGTGGGGGTGGTGGTAGACATGAGTGAGGGCCTGGTGGAGGCTGCCCCTGGTGGCTGGGGGTGGGGGTGGTGGGAGACATGAGTGGGGGCCTGGTGGAGGGTGCACCTGCACTGCAGGGGGGGGGTAATAGGGGACATGAGTGGGGGCCTGGTGGAGGCTGCCCCTGGTGGCTGGGGGGTGGGGGTGGTGGGAGACATGAGTGGGGGCCAGGTGGAGGGTGCCCCTGCACTGCGGGGGGTGGGGGTAATAGGGGACATGAGTGGGGGCCTGGTGAAGGCTGCTCCTGGTGGCTGGGGGATAGGGGGTGGTGGGAGACATGGGTGGGGGCCTGGTGGAGGCTGCCCCTGACTGCTGGGGGCTAGGGGTTGGTGGGAAACATGGGTGGGGGCCTGGTGGAGGCTGCCCCTGACTGCTGGGGGGTAGGGGGTGGTGGGAGACATGGCTGGGGGCCTGGTGGAGGCTGCCCCTGGTGGCTGGGGGGTGGGGGTGGTGGGAGACATGAGTGGGGGCCTGGTGGAGGCTGCCCCTGACCGCTGGGGGGTAGGGGGTGGTGGGAGACATGAGTGGGGGCCTGGTGGAGGCTGCCCCTGGTGGCTGGGGGGTGGGGGTAATAGGGGACATGAGTGGGGGACTGGTGGAGGCTGCCCCTGGTGGCTGGGGGTTGGGGGTGGTGGTAGACATGGGTGGGGGCCTGGTGGTGGCTGCCCCTGCACTGCTGGGGGTGGGGGTGGTGGGAGACATGAGTGGGGGCCTGTTGGAGGCTGCCCCTGCACTGCTGGGGGTGGGGGTGGTGGGAGACATGAGTGGGTGCCTGGTGGAGGGTGCCCGTGCACTGCGGGGGGTGGTGGTAATAGGGGACATGAGTGGGGGCCTGCTGGGGAGTGCCCCTGGTGGCTGGGGGGTGGGGGTGGTGGGAGACATGAGTGGGGCCTGGTGGAGGCTGCCCCTGGTGGCTGGGGGGTGGGGGTGGTGGGAGACATGGATGGGGGCCTGGTGGAGGCTGCCCCTGGTGGTTGGGGGGGTGGGGGTGGTGGGAGACATGAGTAGGGGCCTGGTGGTGGCTGCCCCTGCACTGCTGGGGGGTGGGGGTGGTGGGAGACATGAGTGAGGGCCTGGTGGAGTCTGCCCCTGGTGGCTGGGGGGTGGGGGTGGTGGGAGACATGAGTGGGGGCATGGTGGTGGCTGCCCCTGCACTGCTGGGGGGTGGGGGTGTTAGGAGACATGAGTGGGGGCCTGGTGGAGGCTGCCCCTGGTGGCTGGGGGGTAGGGAGTGGTGGGAGACATGGGTGGGGTCCTGGTGGAGGCTGCCCCTGACTGCTGGGGGGCAGGGGGTGGTGGGAGACATTAGTGGGGGCCTGGTGGTATCTGCCCCTGGTGGCTGGGGGGTGGGGGTGGTGGGAGACATGAGTGGGGGCCTGGTGGAGGCTGCCCCTGGTGGCTGGGGGGTGGGGGTAATAGGGGACATGAGTGGGGGCCTGGTGGAGGCTGCCCCTGGTGGCTGGGGGGTGGGGGTGGTGGTAGACATGGGTGGGGGCCTGGTGGTGGCTTCCCCTGGTGGCTGGGGGTGGGGATGGTGGGAGACATGAGTGGGGGCCTGGTGGAGGCTGCCCCTGGTGGCTGGGGGTGGGGGTGGTGGGAGACATGAGTGGGGGCCTGGTGGAGGGTGCCCCTGCACTGCGGGGGTGGGGGTAATAGGGGACATGAGTGGGGGCCTGGTGGAGGCTTCCCCTGGTGGCTGGGGGTGGGGGTGGTGGGGGACATGAGGGGGGGCCTGGTGGCGGGTGCCCCTGCACTGCGGGAGGGGTGGGGGTAATAGGGGACATGATTGGGGGCCTGGTGGAGGCTGCCCCTTGTGGCTGGGGGGTAGGGTGTGGTGGGAGACATGGGTGGGGGCCTAGTGGGGGCTGCCCCTGACTGCTGGGGGGTAGAGGGTGGTGGGAGACATGGGTGGGGGCCTGGTGGAGGCTTCCCCTGACCACTGGGGGGTAGGGGGTGGTTGGAGACATGGGTGGGGGCCTGGTGGAGGCTGCCCCTGGTGGCTGGGGGGTGGGGGTGGTGGGAGACATGAGTGGGGGTCTGGTGGTATCTGTCCCTGGTGGCTGGGGGGTGGGGGTGGTGGGAGACATGAGTGGGGGCCTGGTGGAGGCTGCCCCTGGTGGCTGGGGGGTAGGGGGTGGTGGGAGACATGGGTGGGGGCCTGGTATAGGCTGCCCCTGACTTCTGGGGGGTCGGGGTGGTGGGAGACATGGGTAGGAGCCTGGTGGAGGCTGCCCCTGACTGCTGGGGGGTAGGGGGTGGTGGGAGACATGGGTAGGGGCCTGGTGGAGGCTGCCCCTGGTGGCTTGGGGGTGGGGGTGGTGGGAGACATGAGTGGGGGCCTGGTGGAGGCTGCCCCTCACTGCTGTGGGGTGGGGGTGGTGGGAGACATGAGTGGGGGCCTGGTGGAGGCTGCCCCTGCACTGCAGGGGGGTGGGGGTAATAGGGGACATGAGTGGGGGCCTGGTGGAGGCTGCCCCTGGTGGCTGGGGGGTGGGGGTGGTGGGAGACATGAGTGGGGGCCTGGTGGAGGCTGCCCCTGGTGGCTGGGGGTGGGGGTGGTGGGAGACATGACTGGCGGCCTGGTGGAGGGTGCCCCTGCACTGCGGGGGTTGGGGGTATTAGGGGACATGAGTGGGGGCCTGGTGGAGTCTGCCCCTGGTGGCTGGGGGGTAGGGGGTGGTAGGAGACATGGGTGGGGGCCTGGTGGAGGCTGCCCCTGACTGCTTGGGGGTAGGGGTGGTGGGAGACATGAGTGGGGGTCTGGTGGAGGCTGCCCTGACCCCTGGGGGGTAGGGGGTGGTGGGAGACATGGGTGGGGGCCTGGTGGAGGCTGCCCCTGGTGGCTGGGGGTGGGGGTGGTGGGAGACATGAGTGGGGGCCTGGTGGTATCTGCCCCTGGTGGCTGGGGGGTGGGGGTGGTGGGAGAAATGAGTGGGAGCCTGATGGAGGCTGCCCCTGGTGGCTGGGGGGTAGGGGGTGGTGGGAGACATGGGTGGGGGCCTGGTGGAGGCTGCCCCTGACTGCTGGGGGGTAGGGGGTGGTGGGAGACATGGGTGGGGGCCTGGTGGAGGCTGCCCCTGGTGGCTGGGGGTTGGGGGTGGTGGGAGACATGGGTGGGGGCCTGGTGTTGGCTGCCCTGCACTGCTGGGGGGTGGGGGTGGTGGGAGACATGAGTGGGGGCCTGTTGGAGGCTGCCCCTGGTGGCTGGGGGGTAGGGGTGGTGGGAGACATGAGTGGGGGCCTGGTGGAGGCTGCCCCTGGTGGCTGGGGGTGGGGGTAATAGGGGACATGAGTGGGGGCCTGGTGGAGGCTGCCCCTGGTGGCTGGGGGGTGGGGGTGGTGGGAGACATGAGTGGGGGGCTGGTGGAGGCTTCCCCTGACTGCTGGGGGGTGGGGGTGGTGGGAGACATGAGTGGGGGCCTGGTGGAGGCTGCCCCTGGTGGCTGGGTCATGGGGGTGGTGGGAGACATGAGTGGGAGCCTGGTGGAGGGTGCCCCTGCACTGCGGGAGGGGGTGGGGGTAATAGGGGACATGAGTTGGGGCCCGGTGGAGGCTGCCCCTGGTGGCTGGGGGTGGGGGTGGTGAGAGACATGAGTGGGGGCCTGGTGGAGGGTGCCCCTGCACTGCGGGGGGTGGGGGTAATAGGGGACATGAGTGAGGGCCCGGTGGAGGCTGTCCGTGGTGGCTGGGGGTGGTGGGAGACATGAGTGGGGGCCTGGTGGAGGCTGCCCCTGGTGGCTGGGTCGTGGGGGTGGTGGGAGACATGAGTGGGGGCCTGGTGGAGGGTGCCCCTGCACTGCGGGGGGGTGGGGGTAATAGGGGACATGAGTGGGGGCCCGGTGGAGGCTGCCCCTGGTAGCTGGGGGGTGGGGGTGGTGGGAGACATGAGTGGGGGCCTGGTGGAGGGTGCCGCTGCAATGCGGGGGGTGGGGGTAATAGGGGACATGAGTGGGGGCCTGGTTGAGGCTGCCCCTGGTGGCTGGGGGGTAGGGGGTGGTGGGAGACATGGGTGGGGGCCTGGTGGAGGCTGCCCCTGACTGCTGGGGGGAAGGGGGTGGTGGGAGACATGGGTGGGGGCCTGGTGGAGGCTGCCCCTGACCACTGGGGGTAGGGGGTGGTGGGAGACATGGGTGGGGGCCTGGTGGAGGCTGCCCCTGGTGGCTGGGGGGTGGGGGTGGTGGGAGACATGAGTGGGGGCCTGGTGGTATCTGCCCCTGGTGGCTGGGGGGTGGGGGTGGTGGGAGAAATGAGTGGGGGCCTTTTGGAGGCTGCCCCTGGTGGCTGGGGGGTGGGGGTAACAGGGGACATGAGTGGGGGCCTGGTGGAGGCTGCCCCTGGTGGCTGGGAGTTGGGGGTGGTGGTAGACATGGGTGGGGGCCTGGTGGTGGCTGCCCCTGCACTGCTGGGGGGTGGGGGTGGTGGGAGACATGAGTGGGGGCCTGTTGGAGGCTGCCCCTGCACTGCTGGGGGGTGGGGGTGGTGGGAGACATGAGTGGGGGCCTGGTGGAGGCTGACCCTGACTGCTGGGGGGTAGGGGGTGGTGGGAGACATGAGTGGGGGCCTGGTGGAGGGTGCCCCTGCACTGCAGGGGGTGGGGGTAATACGGGACATGAGTGGGGGCCTGGTGGGGGTTGCCCCTGGTGGCTGGGGGGTGGGGGTGGTGGGAGACATGAGTGGGGGCCTGGTGGAGGCTGCCCCTGGTGGCTGGGGGGTGGGGGTGGTGGGAGACATGAGTGGGGGCCTGGTGGTGGCTGCCCCTGCACTGCTGGGGGGTGGGGGTGGTGGGAGACATGAGTGGGGGCCTGGTGGAGGCTGCCCCTGGTGGCTGGGGGGTGGGGGTGGTGGGAGACAAGAGTGGGGGCCTGGTGGTGGCTGCCCCTGCACTGCTGGGGGGTGGGGGGGGAGACATGAGTGGGGTCCTGGTGGAGGCTGCCCCTGGTGGCTGGGGGGTAGGGGGTGGTGGGAGACATGGGTGGGGGCCTGGTGGAGGTTGCCCCTGACTGCTGGGGGGTAGGGGGTGGTGGGAGACATGAGTGGGGGCCTGGTGGTATCTGCCCCTGGTGGCTGGAGGGTGGGGGTGGTGGGAGACATGAGTGGGGGCCTGGTGGAGGCTGCCCCTGGTGGCTGGGGGGTGGGGGTAATAGGGGACTTGAGTGGGGGCCTGGTGGAGGCTGCCCCTGGTGGCTGGGGGGTGGGGGTGGTGGTAGACATGGGTGGGGGCCTGGTGGTGGCTGCCCCTGCACTGCTGGGGGGTGGGGGTGGTGGGAGACATGAGTGGGGGCCTGGTGGAGGCTGCACCTGCACTGCGGGGGGGGTGTAATAGGGGACATGAGTGGGGGCCTGGTGGAGGCTGCCCCTGGTGGCTGGGAAGTGGGGGTGGTGGGAGACATGAGTGGGGGCCTGGTGGAGGCTGCCCCTGGTGGCTGGGGGGTGGGGGTGGTGGGAGACATGAGTGGGGGCCTGGTGGAGGGTGCCCCTGCACTGCGTGGGGGTGGGGGTAATAGGGGACATGAGTGGGGGCCTGGTGGAGGCTGCCCCTGGTGGCTGGGGGGTGGGGTGGTGGGAGACATGAATGGGGGCCTGGTGGAGGGTGCCCCTGCACTGCGGGGGGGTGGGGGTAATAGGGGACATGAATGGGGGCCTGGTGGACGCTGCCCCTGGTGGCTGGGGGTAGGGGGTTGTGGGATACATGGGTGGGGGCCTGGTGGAGGCTGCCCCTGACTGCTGGGGGGTAGGGGGTGGTGGGAGACATGGGTGGGGGCCTGGTGGAGGCTGCCCCTGACCGCTCGGGGGTAGGGGGTGGTGGGAGACATGGGTGGGGGCCTGGTGGAGGCTGCCCCTGGTGGCTGGGGGGTGGGGTGGTGGGAGACATGAGTGGGGGCCTGGTGGTATCTGCCCCTGGTGGCTGGGGGGTGGGGGTGGTGGGAGACATGAGTGGGGGCCTGGTGGAGGCTGCCCCTGACTGCTGGGGGGTGGGGGTGGTGGGAGACCTGAGTGGGGACCTGGTGGAGGCTGCCCCTGCACTGCGGGGGGTGGGGGGTAATAGGAGACATGAGTGGGGGCCTGGTGGAGGCTGCCCCTGGTGGCTGGGGGGTGGGGGTGGTGGGAGACATGAGTGGGGGCCGGGTGGAGGCTGCCCTTGGTGGCTGGGGGGTGGGGGTGGTGGGAGACATGAGTGGGGGCCTGGTGGAGGGTGCCCCTGCACTGTGGGGGGGTGGGGGTAATAGGGGACATGAGTGGGGGCCTGGTGGAGGCTGCCCCTGGTGGCTGGGGGTGGGGGTGGTGGGAGACATGAGTGGGGGCCTGGTGGAGGGTGCCCCTGCACTGCGGGGGGTGGGGGTAATAGGGGACATGAGTGGGGTCCTGGTGGAGGCTGCCCCTGGTGGCTGGGGGTAGGGGGTGGTGGGAGACATGGGTGGGGGCCTGGTGGAGGCTGCCCCTGACTGCTGGGGGGTAGGGGGTGGTGGGAGACATGGGTGAGGGCCTGGTGGTATCTGCCCCTGGTGGCTGGAGGGTGGGGGTGGTGGGAGACATGAGTGGGGGCCTGGTGGAGGCTGCCCCTGGTGGCTGGGGGGTGGGGGTAATAGGGGACTTGAGTGGGGGCCTGGTGGAGGCTGCCCCTGGTGGCTGGGGGGTGGGGGTGGTGGTAGACATGGGTGGGGGCCTGGTGGTGGCTGCCCCTGCACTGCTGGGGGGTGGGGGTGGTGGGAGACATGAGTGGGGGCCTGGTGGAGGCTGCACCTGCACTGCGGGGGGGGTGTAATAGGGGACATGAGTGGGGGCCTGGTGGAGGCTGCCCCTGGTGGCTGGGAAGTGGGGGTGGTGGGAGACATGAGTGGGGGCCTGGTGGAGGCTGCCCCTGGTGGCTGGGGGGTGGGGGTTGTGGGAGACATGAGTGGGGGCCTGGTGGAGGGTGCCCCTGCACTGCGTGGGGGTGGGGGTAATAGGGGACATGAGTGGGGGCCTGGTGGAGGCTGCCCCTGGTGGCTGGGGGGTGGGGGTGGTGGGAGACATGAATGGGGGCCTGGTGGAGGGTGCCCCTGCACTGCGGGGGGGTGGGGGTAATAGGGGACATGAGTGGGGGCCTGGTGGACGCTGCCCCTGGTGGCTGGGGGTAGGGGGTGGTGGGATACATGGGTGGGGGCCTGGTGGAGGCTGCCCCTGACTGCTGGGGGGTAGGGGGTGGTGGGAGACATGGGTGGGGGCCTGGTGGAGGCTGCCCCTGACCGCTCGGGGGTAGGGGGTGGTGGGAGACATGGGTTTGGGCCTGGTGGAGGCTGCCCCTGGTGGCTGGGGGGTGGGGTGGTGGGAGACATGAGTGGGGGCCTGGTGGTATCTGCCCCTGGTGGCTGGGGGGTGGGGGTGGTGGGAGACATGAGTGGGGGCCTGGTGGAGGCTGCCCCTGACTGCTGGGGGGTGGGGGTGGTGGGAGACCTGAGTGGGGACCTGGTGGAGGCTGCCCCTGCACTGCGGGGGGTGGGGGGTAATAGGAGACATGAGTGGGGGCCTGGTGGAGGCTGCCCCTGGTGGCTGGGGGGTGGGGGTGGTGGGAGACATGAGTGGGGGCCGGGTGGAGGCTGCCCTTGGTGGCTGGGGGGTGGGGGTGGTGGGAGACATGAGTGGGGGCCTGGTGGAGGGTGCCCCTGCACTGTGGGGGGGTGGGGGTAATAGGGGACATGAGTGGGGGCCTGGTGGAGGCTGCCCCTGGTGGCTGGGGGTGGGGGTGGTGGGAGACATGAGTGGGGGCCTGGTGGAGGGTGCCCCTGCACTGCGGGGGGTGGGGGTAATAGGGGACATGAGTGGGGTCCTGGTGGAGGCTGCCCCTGGTGGCTGGGGGTAGGGGGTGGTGGGAGACATGGGTGGGGGCCTGGTGGAGGCTGCCCCTGACTGCTGGGGGGTAGGGGGTGGTGGGAGACATGGGTGAGGGCCTGGTGGAGGCTGCCCCTGACCGCTGGGGGTAGGGGGTGGTGGGAGACATGGGTGGGGGCCTGGTGGAGGCTGCCCCTGGTGGCTGGGGGGTGGGGGGTTGGGAGACATGAGTAGGGGCCTGGTGGTATCTGCCCCTGGTGGCTGGGGGGTGGGGTTGGTGTGAGACATGAGTGGGGGCCTGGTGGAGGCTGCCCCTGGTGGCTGGGGGGTGGGGTTGGTGGGAGACATGAGTGGGGGCCTGGTGGAGGCTGCCCCTGGTGGCTGGGGGGTGGGGGTAATGGGGGACATGAGTGGGGGCCTGGTGGAGGCTGCCCCTGCTAGCTGGGGGGTGGGGGTGGCGGTAGACATGGGTGGGGGCCTGGTGGTGGCTGCCCCTGCACTGCTGGGGGGTGGGGGTGGTGGGAGACATGAGTGGGGGCCTGTTGGAGGCTGCCCCTGCACTGCTGGGGGGTGGGGGTGGTGGGAGACATGAGTGGGGGCCTGGTGGAGGCTGCCACTTACTGCTGGGGGGTAGGGAGTGGTGGGAGACATGAGTGGGGGTCTGGTCTGGTGGTGTCTGCCCCTGGTGGCTGGGGGGTGGGGGTGGTGGGAGACATGAGTGGGGGCCTGGTGGAGGCTGCCCCTGGTGGCTGGGGGGTGGGGGTAATAGGGGACATGAGTGGGGGCCTGGTGGGGGCTGCCCCTGGTGGCTGGGGGGTGGGGGTGATGGGAGACATGAGTGGGGGCCTGGTGGAGGCTGCCCCTGGTGGCTGGGGGGTGGGGGTGGTGGGAGACATGAGTGGGGGCCTGGTGGAGGCTGCCCCTGGTGGCTGGGGGGTGGGGTGGTGGGAGACATGAGTGGGGGCCTGGTGGAGGCTGCCCCTGGTGGCTGGGGGTGGGGGTGGTGGGAGACATGAGTGGGGGCCTGGTGGTGGCTGCCCCTGCACTGCTGGGGGGTGGGGGTGGTGGGAGACATAAGTGGGGGCCTGGTGGAGGCTGCCCCTGGTGGCTGGGGGGTGGGGGTTGTGGGAGACATGCGTGTGGGCCTGGTGGTGGCTGCCCCTGCACTGCTGGGGGGTGGGGGTGGTGGGAGACATGAGTGGGGGCCTGGTGGAGGCTGCCCCTGGTGGCTGGGGTGTAGGGGGTGGTGGGAGACATGGGTGGGGGCCTGGTGGAGGCTGCCCCTGACTGCTGGGGGGTAGGGGGTGGTGGGAGACATGAGTGGGGGCCTGGTGGTATCTACCCCTGGTGGCTGGGGGGAGGGGGTGGTGGGAGACATGAGTGGGGGCCTGGTGGAGGCTGCCCCTGGTGGCTGGGGGGTGGGGGTGGTGGGAGACATGAGTGGGGGCCTGGTGGAGGCTGCCCCTGGTGGCTGGGGGTGGGGGTGGTGGGAGACATGAGTGGGGGACTGGTGGATGCTGCCCCTGGTGGCTGGGGGTGGGGGTGGTGGGAGACATGAGTGGGGGCCTGGTGGTGGCTGCCCCTGCACTGCTGGGGGGTGGGGGTGGTGGGAGACATAAGTGGGGGCCTGGTGGAGACTGCCCCTGGTGGCTGGGGGGTGGGGGTGGTGGGAGACATGAGTGGGGGCCTGGTGGTGGCTGCCCCTGCACTGCTGGGGGGGTGGGGGTGGTGGGAGACATGAGTGGGGGCCTGGTGGAGGCTGCCCCTGGTGGCTGGGGTGTAGGGGGTGGTGGGAGACATGGGTGGGGGCCTGGTGGAGGCTGCCCCTGACTGCTGGGGGGTAGGGGTGGTGGGAGACATGAGTGGGGGCCTGGTGGTATCTACCCCTGGTGGCTGGGGGGAGGGGGTGGTGGGAGACATGAGTGGGGGCCTGGTGGAGGCTGCCCCTGGTGGCTGGGGGGTGGGGGTGGTGGGAGACATGAGTGGGGGCCTGGTGGAGGCTGCCCCTGGTGGCTGGGGGTGGGGGTGGTGGGAGACATGAGTGGGGGACTGGTGGATGCTGCCCCTGGTGGCTGGGGGTGGGGGTGGTGGGAGACATGAGTGGGGGCCTGGTGGTGGCTGCCCCTGCACTGCTGGGGGGTGGGGGTGGTGGGAGACATAAGTGGGGGCCTGGTGGAGACTGCCCCTGGTGGCTGGGGGGTGGGGGTGGTGGGAGACATGAGTGGGGGCCCGGTGGTGGCTGCCCCTGCACTGCTGGGGGGGTGGGGGTGGTGGGAGACATGAGTGGGGGCCTGGTGGAGGCTGCCCCTGGTGGCTGGGGGGTAGGGGGTGGTGGGAGACATGGGTGGGGGCCTGGTGGAGGCTGCCCCTGACTGCTGGGTGGTAGGGGGTGGTGGGAGACATGAGTGGGGGCCTGGTGGTATCTGCCCCTGGTGGCTGGGGGGAGGGGGTGGTGGGAGACATGAGTGGGTGCCTGGTGGAGGCTGCCCCTGGTGGCTGGGGGGTGGGGATGGTGGTAGACATGGGTGGGGGCCTGGTGGTGGCTGCCCCTGCACTGCTGGGGGGTGGGGGTGGTGGCAGACATGAGTGGGGGCCTATTGGAGGCTGCCCCTGCACTGCTGGGGGGTGGGGGTGGTGGGATACATGAGTGGGGGCCTGGTGGAGGCTGCCCCTGACTGCTGAGGGGTGGGGGTGGTGTGAGACATGAGTGGGGGCCTGGTGGAGGCTGCCCCTGGTGGCTGGGGGGTGGGGGTAATAGGGGACATGAGTGGGGGCCTGGTGGAGGCTGCCCCTGGTGGCTGGGGGGTGGGGGTGGTGGGAGACATGAGTGGGGGTCTGGTGGAGGCTGCCCCTGGTGGCTGGGGGGTGGGGGTAATAGGGGACATGAGTGGGGGCCTGGTGGAGGCTGCCCCTGGTGGCTGGGGGGTGGGGGTGGTGGGAGACATGAGTGGGGGGCTGGTGGAGGCTTCCCCTGACTGCTGGGGGGTGGGGGTGGTGATAGACATGAGTGGGGGCCTGGTGGAGGCTGCCCCTGGTGGCTGGGTCATGGGGGTGGTGGGAGACATGAGTGGGGGCCTGGTGGAGGGTGCCCCTGCACTGCGGGAGGGGGTGGGGGTAATAGGGGACATGAGTTGGGGCCCTGTGGAGGCTGCCCCTGGTGGCTGGGGGTGGGGGTGGTGAGAGACATGTGTGGGGGCCTGGTGGAGGGTGCCCCTGCACTGCGGGGGGGTAGGGGGTGGTGGGAGACATGGGTGAGGGCCTGGTGGTATCTGCCCCTGGTGGCTGGAGGGTGGGGGTGGTGGGAGACATGAGTGGGGGCCTGGTGGAGGCTGCCCCTGGTGGCTGGGGGGTGGGGGTAATAGGGGACTTGAGTGGGGGCCTGGTGGAGGCTGCCCCTGGTGGCTGGGGGGTGGGGGTGGTGGTAGACATGGGTGGGGGCCTGGTGGTGGCTGCCCCTGCACTGCTGGGGGGTGGGGGTGGTGGGAGACATGAGTGGGGGCCTGGTGGAGGCTGCACCTGCACTGCGGGGGGGGTGTAATAGGGGACATGAGTGGGGGCCTGGTGGAGGCTGCCCCTGGTGGCTGGGAAGTGGGGGTGGTGGGAGACATGAGTGGGGGCCTGGTGGAGGCTGCCCCTGGTGGCTGGGGGGTGGGGGTTGTGGGAGACATGAGTGGGGGCCTGGTGGAGGGTGCCCCTGCACTGCGTGGGGGTGGGGGTAATAGGGGACATGAGTGGGGGCCTGGTGGAGGCTGCCCCTGGTGGCTGGGGGGTGGGGGTGGTGGGAGACATGAATGGGGGCCTGGTGGAGGGTGCCCCTGCACTGCGGGGGGGTGGGGGTAATAGGGGACATGAGTGGGGGCCTGGTGGACGCTGCCCCTGGTGGCTGGGGGTAGGGGGTGGTGGGATACATGGGTGGGGGCCTGGTGGAGGCTGCCCCTGACTGCTGGGGGGTAGGGGGTGGTGGGAGACATGGGTGGGGGCCTGGTGGAGGCTGCCCCTGACCGCTCGGGGGTAGGGGGTGGTGGGAGACATGGGTTTGGGCCTGGTGGAGGCTGCCCCTGGTGGCTGGGGGGTGGGGTGGTGGGAGACATGAGTGGGGGCCTGGTGGTATCTGCCCCTGGTGGCTGGGGGGTGGGGGTGGTGGGAGACATGAGTGGGGGCCTGGTGGAGGCTGCCCCTGACTGCTGGGGGGTGGGGGTGGTGGGAGACCTGAGTGGGGACCTGGTGGAGGCTGCCCCTGCACTGCGGGGGGTGGGGGGTAATAGGAGACATGAGTGGGGGCCTGGTGGAGGCTGCCCCTGGTGGCTGGGGGGTGGGGGTGGTGGGAGACATGAGTGGGGGCCGGGTGGAGGCTGCCCTTGGTGGCTGGGGGGTGGGGGTGGTGGGAGACATGAGTGGGGGCCTGGTGGAGGGTGCCCCTGCACTGTGGGGGGGTGGGGGTAATAGGGGACATGAGTGGGGGCCTGGTGGAGGCTGCCCCTGGTGGCTGGGGGTGGGGGTGGTGGGAGACATGAGTGGGGGCCTGGTGGAGGGTGCCCCTGCACTGCGGGGGGTGGGGGTAATAGGGGACATGAGTGGGGTCCTGGTGGAGGCTGCCCCTGGTGGCTGGGGGTAGGGGGTGGTGGGAGACATGGGTGGGGGCCTGGTGGAGGCTGCCCCTGACTGCTGGGGGGTAGGGGGTGGTGGGAGACATGGGTGAGGGCCTGGTGGAGGCTGCCCCTGACCGCTGGGGGTAGGGGGTGGTGGGAGACATGGGTGGGGGCCTGGTGGAGGCTGCCCCTGGTGGCTGGGGGGTGGGGGGTTGGGAGACATGAGTAGGGGCCTGGTGGTATCTGCCCCTGGTGGCTGGGGGGTGGGGTTGGTGTGAGACATGAGTGGGGGCCTGGTGGAGGCTGCCCCTGGTGGCTGGGGGGTGGGGTTGGTGGGAGACATGAGTGGGGGCCTGGTGGAGGCTGCCCCTGGTGGCTGGGGGGTGGGGGTAATGGGGGACATGAGTGGGGGCCTGGTGGAGGCTGCCCCTGCTAGCTGGGGGGTGGGGGTGGCGGTAGACATGGGTGGGGGCCTGGTGGTGGCTGCCCCTGCACTGCTGGGGGGTGGGGGTGGTGGGAGACATGAGTGGGGGCCTGTTGGAGGCTGCCCCTGCACTGCTGGGGGGTGGGGGTGGTGGGAGACATGAGTGGGGGCCTGGTGGAGGCTGCCACTTACTGCTGGGTGGTAGGGAGTGGTGGGAGACATGAGTGGGGGTCTGGTCTGGTGGTGTCTGCCCCTGGTGGCTGGGGGGTGGGGGTGGTGGGAGACATGAGTGGGGGCCTGGTGGAGGCTGCCCCTGGTGGCTGGGGGGTGGGGGTAATAGGGGACATGAGTGGGGGCCTGGTGGGGGCTGCCCCTGGTGGCTGGGGGGTGGGGGTGATGGGAGACATGAGTGGGGGCCTGGTGGAGGCTGCCCCTGGTGGCTGGGGGGTGGGGGTGGTGGGAGACATGAGTGGGGGCCTGGTGGAGGCTGCCCCTGGTGGCTGGGGGGTGGGGTGGTGGGAGACATGAGTGGGGGCCTGGTGGAGGCTGCCCCTGGTGGCTGGGGGTGGGGGTGGTGGGAGACATGAGTGGGGGCCTGGTGGTGGCTGCCCCTGCACTGCTGGGGGGTGGGGGTGGTGGGAGACATAAGTGGGGGCCTGGTGGAGGCTGCCCCTGGTGGCTGGGGGGTGGGGGTTGTGGGAGACATGCGTGTGGGCCTGGTGGTGGCTGCCCCTGCACTGCTGGGGGGTGGGGGTGGTGGGAGACATGAGTGGGGGCCTGGTGGAGGCTGCCCCTGGTGGCTGGGGTGTAGGGGGTGGTGGGAGACATGGGTGGGGGCCTGGTGGAGGCTGCCCCTGACTGCTGGGGGGTAGGGGGTGGTGGGAGACATGAGTGGGGGCCTGGTGGTATCTACCCCTGGTGGCTGGGGGGAGGGGGTGGTGGGAGACATGAGTGGGGGCCTGGTGGAGGCTGCCCCTGGTGGCTGGGGGGTGGGGGTGGTGGGAGACATGAGTGGGGGCCTGGTGGAGGCTGCCCCTGGTGGCTGGGGGTGGGGGTGGTGGGAGACATGAGTGGGGGACTGGTGGATGCTGCCCCTGGTGGCTGGGGGTGGGGGTGGTGGGAGACATGAGTGGGGGCCTGGTGGTGGCTGCCCCTGCACTGCTGGGGGGTGGGGGTGGTGGGAGACATAAGTGGGGGCCTGGTGGAGACTGCCCCTGGTGGCTGGGGGGTGGGGGTGGTGGGAGACATGAGTGGGGGCCTGGTGGTGGCTGCCCCTGCACTGCTGGGGGGGTGGGGGTGGTGGGAGACATGAGTGGGGGCCTGGTGGAGGCTGCCCCTGGTGGCTGGGGTGTAGGGGGTGGTGGGAGACATGGGTGGGGGCCTGGTGGAGGCTGCCCCTGACTGCTGGGGGGTAGGGGTGGTGGGAGACATGAGTGGGGGCCTGGTGGTATCTACCCCTGGTGGCTGGGGGGAGGGGGTGGTGGGAGACATGAGTGGGGGCCTGGTGGAGGCTGCCCCTGGTGGCTGGGGGGTGGGGGTGGTGGGAGACATGAGTGGGGGCCTGGTGGAGGCTGCCCCTGGTGGCTGGGGGTGGGGGTGGTGGGAGACATGAGTGGGGGACTGGTGGATGCTGCCCCTGGTGGCTGGGGGTGGGGGTGGTGGGAGACATGAGTGGGGGCCTGGTGGTGGCTGCCCCTGCACTGCTGGGGGGTGGGGGTGGTGGGAGACATAAGTGGGGGCCTGGTGGAGACTGCCCCTGGTGGCTGGGGGGTGGGGGTGGTGGGAGACATGAGTGGGGGCCCGGTGGTGGCTGCCCCTGCACTGCTGGGGGGGTGGGGGTGGTGGGAGACATGAGTGGGGGCCTGGTGGAGGCTGCCCCTGGTGGCTGGGGGGTAGGGGGTGGTGGGAGACATGGGTGGGGGCCTGGTGGAGGCTGCCCCTGACTGCTGGGTGGTAGGGGGTGGTGGGAGACATGAGTGGGGGCCTGGTGGTATCTGCCCCTGGTGGCTGGGGGGAGGGGGTGGTGGGAGACATGAGTGGGTGCCTGGTGGAGGCTGCCCCTGGTGGCTGGGGGGTGGGGATGGTGGTAGACATGGGTGGGGGCCTGGTGGTGGCTGCCCCTGCACTGCTGGGGGGTGGGGGTGGTGGCAGACATGAGTGGGGGCCTATTGGAGGCTGCCCCTGCACTGCTGGGGGGTGGGGGTGGTGGGATACATGAGTGGGGGCCTGGTGGAGGCTGCCCCTGACTGCTGAGGGGTGGGGGTGGTGTGAGACATGAGTGGGGGCCTGGTGGAGGCTGCCCCTGGTGGCTGGGGGGTGGGGGTAATAGGGGACATGAGTGGGGGCCTGGTGGAGGCTGCCCCTGGTGGCTGGGGGGTGGGGGTGGTGGGAGACATGAGTGGGGGTCTGGTGGAGGCTGCCCCTGGTGGCTGGGGGGTGGGGGTAATAGGGGACATGAGTGGGGGCCTGGTGGAGGCTGCCCCTGGTGGCTGGGGGGTGGGGGTGGTGGGAGACATGAGTGGGGGGCTGGTGGAGGCTTCCCCTGACTGCTGGGGGGTGGGGGTGGTGATAGACATGAGTGGGGGCCTGGTGGAGGCTGCCCCTGGTGGCTGGGTCATGGGGGTGGTGGGAGACATGAGTGGGGGCCTGGTGGAGGGTGCCCCTGCACTGCGGGAGGGGGTGGGGGTAATAGGGGACATGAGTTGGGGCCCTGTGGAGGCTGCCCCTGGTGGCTGGGGGTGGGGGTGGTGAGAGACATGTGTGGGGGCCTGGTGGAGGGTGCCCCTGCACTGCGGGGGGTGGGGGTAATAGGGGACATGAGTGAGGGCCCGGTGGAGGCTGTCCGTGGTGGCTGGGGGGTGGGGGTGGTGGGAGACATGAGTGGGGGCCTGGTGGAGGCTTCCCCTGGTGGCTGGGTCGTGGGGGTGGTGGGAGACATGAGTGGGGGCCTGGTGGAGGGTGCCCCTGCACTGCGGGGGGGTGGGGGTAATAGGGGACATGAGTGGGGGCCCGGTGGAGGCTGCCCCTGGTGGCTGGGGGGTGGGGGTGGTGTTAGACATGAGTGGGGGCCTGGTGGAGGGTGCCGCTGCACTGCGGGGGTGGGGGTTATAGGGGACATGAGTGGGGGCCTGGTTGAGGCTGCCCCTGGTGGCTGGGGGGTAGGGGGTGGTGGGAGACATGGGTGGGGGCCTGGTGGAGGCTGCCCCTGACTGCTGGGGGGAAGGGGGTGGTGGGAGACATGGGTGGGGGCCTGGTGGAGGCTGCCCCTGACCACTGGGGGGTAGGGGGTGGTGGGAGACATTGGTGGGGGCCTGGTGGATGCTGCCCCTGGTGGCTGGGGGGTGGGGGTGGTGGGAGACATGAGTGGGGGCCTGGTGGTAACTGCGCCTGGTGGCTGGGGGGTGGGGGTGGTGGGAGAAATGAGTGGGGGCCTTTTGGAGGCTGCCCCTGGTGGCTGGGGGGTGGGGGTAACAGGGGACATGAGTGGGGGCCTGGTGGAGGCTGCCCCTGGTGGCTGGGAGTTGGGGGTGGTGGTAGACATGGGTGGTGGCCTGGTGGTGGCTGCCCCTGTACTGCTGGGGGGTGGGGGTGGTGGGAGACATGAGTGGGGGCCTGTTGGAGGCTGCCCCTGCACTGCTGGGGGGTGGGGGTGGTGGGAGACATGAGTGGGGGCCTGGTGGAGGCTGACCCTGACTGCTGGGGGGTAGGGGGTGGTGAGAGACATGAGTGGGGGCCTGGTGGAGGGTGCCCCTGCACTGCGGGGGGTGGGGGTAATAGGGGACATGAGTGGGGGCCTGGTGGGGGCTGCCCCTGGTGGCTGGGGGGTGGGGGTGGTGGGAGACATGAGTGGGGGCCTGGTGGAGGCTGCCCCTGGTGGCTGGTGGGTGGGGGTGGTGGGAGACATAAGTGGGGGCCTGGTGGAGTCTGCCTCTGGTGGCTGGGGGGTGGGGGTGGTGGGAGACATGAGTGGGGGCCTGGTGGTGGCTGCCCCTGGTGGCTGGGGGGTAGGGGGTGGTGGGAGACATGGGTGGGGGCCTGGTGGAGGTTGCCCCTGACTGCTGGGGGGTAGGGGGTGGTGGGAGACATGAGTGGGGGCCTGGTGGTATCTGCCCCTGGTGGCTGGAGGGTGGGTGTGGTGGGAGACATGAGTGGGGGCCTGGTGGAGGCTGCCCCTGGTGGCTGGGGGGTGGGGGTAATAGGGGACTTGAGTGGGGGCCTGGTGGAGGCTGCCCCTGGTGGCTGGTGGATGGGGGTGGTGGTAGACATGGGTGGGGGCCTGGTGGTGGCTGCCCCTGCACTGCTGGGGGGTGGGGGTGGTGGGAGACATGAGTGGGAGCCTGGTGGAGGCTGCCCCTGCACTGCGGGGGGGGTGTAATAGGGGACATGAGTGGGGGCCTGGTGGAGGCTGCCCCTGGTGGCTGGGGGGTGGGGGTGGTGGGAGACATGAGTCGGGGCCTGGTGGAGGCTGCCCCTGGTGGCTGGGGGGTGGGGGTGGTGGGAGACATGAGTGGGGGCCTGGTGGAGGGTGCCCCTGCACTGCGTGGGGGTGGGGGTAATAGGGGACATGAGTGGGGGCCTGGTGGAGGATGCCCCTGGTGGCTGGGGGGTGGGGGTGGTGGGAGACATGAATGGGGGCCTGGTGGAGGGTGCCCCTGCACTGCGGGGGGTGGGGGTAATAGGGGACATGAGTGGGGGCCTGGTGGACGCTGCCCCTGGTGGCTGGGGGTAGGTGGTGGTGGGAGGCATGGGTGGGGGCCTGGTGGAGGCTGCCCCTGACTGCTGGGGGGTAGGTGGTGGTGGGAGACATGGGTGGGGGCCTGGTGGAGGCTGCTCCTGACCGCTCGGGGGTAGGGGGTGGTGGGAGACATGAGTGGGGGCCTGGTGGTAGCTGCCCCTGGTGGCTGGGGGGTGGGGTTGGTTGGAGACATGAGTGGGGGCCTGGTGGAGGCTGCCCCTGGTGGCTGGGGGGTGGGGTTGGTGGGAGACATGAGTGGGGGCCTGGTGGAGGCTGCCCCTGGTGTCTGGGGGGTGGGGGTAATGGGGGACATGAGTGGGGGCCTGCTGGAGGCTGCCCCTGGTAGCTGGGGGGTGGGGGTGGCGGTAGACATGGGTGGGGGCCTGGTGGTGGCTGCCCCTGCACTGCTGGGGGGTGGGGGTGGTGGGAGACATGAGTGGGGGCCTGGTGGAGGCTGCCACTGACTGCTGGGGGGTAGGGAGTGGTGGGAGACATGAGTGGGGGCTGGTGGTGTCTGCCCCTGGTGGCTGGGGGGTGGGGGTGGTGGGAGACATGAGTGGGGGCCTGGTGGAGGCTGCCCCTGGTGGCTGGGGGGTGGGGGTAATAGGGGACATGAGTGGGGGCCTGGTGGGGGCTGCCCCTGGTGGCTGGGGGGTGGGGGTGATGGGAGACATGAGTGGGGGCCTGGTGGAGGCTGCCCCTGGTGGCTGGGGGGTGGGGGTGGTGGGAGACATGAGTGGGGGCCTGGTGGAGGCTGCCCCTGGTGGCTTGGGGGTGGGGTGGTGGGAGACATGAGTGGGGGCCTGGTGGAGGCTGCCCCTGGTGGATGGGGGTGGGGGTGGTGGGAGACATGAGTGGGGCCTGGTGGTGGCTGCCCCTGCACTGCTGGGGGGTGGGGGTGGTGGGAGACATAAGTGGGGGCCTGGTGGAGGCTGCCCCTGGTGGCTGGGGGGTGGGGGTGGTGGGAGACATGCGTGTGGGCCTGGTGGTGGCTGCCCCTGCACTGCTGGGGGGTGGGGGTGGTGGGAGACATGAGTGGGGGCCTGGTGGAGGCTGCCCCTGGTGGCTGGGGTATAGGGGGTGGTGGGAGACATGGGTGGGGGCCTGGTGGAGGCTGCCCCTGACTGCTGGGGGGTAGGGGGTAGTGGGAGACATGAGTGGGGGCCTGGTGGTATCTGCCCCTAGTGGCTGGGGGGAGGGGGTGGTGGGAGACATGAGTGGGGGCCTGGTGGAGGCTGCCCCTGGTGGCTGGGGGGTGGGGGTGGTGGGAGACATGAGTGGGGGCCTGGTGGAGGTTGCCCCTGGTGGCTGGGGGTGGGGGTGGTGGGAGACATGAGTGGAGGACTGGTGGAGGCTGCCCCTGGTGGCTGGGGGTGGGGGTGGTGGGAGACATGAGTGGGGGCCTGGTGGTGGCTGCCCCTGCACTGCTGGGGGGTGGGGGTGGTGGCAGACATAAGTGGGGGCCTGGTGGAGGCTGCCCCTGGTGGCTGGGGGGTGGGGGTGGTAGGAGACATGAGTGGGGGCCTGGTGGTAGCTGCCCCTGCACTGCTGGGGGGTGGGGGTGGTGGGAGACATGAGTGGGGGCCTGGTGGAGGCTGCCCCTGGTGGCTGGGGGGTAGGGGGTGGTGGGAGACATGGGTGGGGGCCTGGTGGAGGCTGCCCATGACTGCTGGGTGGTAGGGGGTGGTGGGAGACATGAGTGGGGGCCTGGTGGTATCTGCCCCTGGTGTCTGGGGGGATGGGGTTGTGGGAGACATGAGTGGGTGCCTGGTGGAGGCTGCCCCTGGTGGCTGGGGGGTGGGGGTAATAGGGGACATGAGTGGGGGCCTGGTGGAGGCTGGGGGGTGGGGGTGGTGGGAGACATGAGTGGGGGCCTGGTGGAGGCTGCCCCTGGTGGCTGGGGGGTGGGGATGGTGGTAGACATGGGTGGGGGCCTGGTGGTGGCTGCCCCTGCACTGCTGGGGGGTGGGGTGGTGGCAGACATGAGTGGGGGCCTGTTGGAGGCTGCCACTGCACTGCTGGCGGGTGGGGGTGGTGGGATACATGAGTGGGGGCCTGGTGGAGGCTGCCCCTGACTGCTGAGGGGTGGGGGTGGTGTGAGACATGAGTGGGGGCCTGGTGGAGGCTGCCCCTGGTGGCTGGGTCGTGGGGGTGGTGGGAGACATGAGTGGGGGCCTGGTGAAGGGTGCCCCTGCACTGCGGGGGGGTGGGGGTAATAGGGGACATGAGTGGGGGCCCGATGGTATCTGCCCCTGGTGGCTGGGGGGTGGGGGTGGTGGGAGAAATGAGTGGGGGCCTTTTGGAGGCTGCCCCTGGTGGCTGGGGGGTGGGGTGGTGGCAGACATGAGTGGGGGCCTGTTGGAGGCTGCCACTGCACTGCTGGCGGGTGGGGGTGGTGGGATACATGAGTGGGGGCCTGGTGGAGGCTGCCCCTGACTGCTGGGGGGAAGGGGGTGGTGGGAGACATGGGTGGGGGCCTGGTGGAGGCTGCCCCTGACCACTGGGGGGTAGGGGGTGGTGGGAGACATGGGTGGGGGCCTGGTGGAGGCTGCCCCTGACCACTGGGGGGTAGGGGGTGGTGGGAGACATGGGTGGGGGCCTGGTGGAGGCTGCCCCTGGTGGCTGGGGGGTGGGGGTGGTGGGAGACATGAGCGGGGGCCTGGTGGTATCTGCCCCTGGTGGCTGGGGGGTGGGGGTGGTGGTAGAAATGAGTGGGGGCCTTTTGGAGGCTGCCCCTGGTGGCTGGGGGGTGGGGGTAACAGGGGACATGAGTGGGGGCCTGGTGGAGGCTGCCCCTGGTGGCTGGGAGTTGGGGGTGGTGGTAGACATGGGTGGGGGCCTGGTGGTGGCTGCCCCTGCACTGCTGGGGGGTGGGGGTGGTGGGAGACATGAGTGGGGGCCTGTTGGAGGCTGCCCCTGCACTGCTGGGGGGTGGGGGTGGTGGGAGACATGAGTGGGGGCCTGGTGGAGGCTGACCCTGACTGCTGGGGGGTAGGGGGTGGTGGGAGACATGAGTGGGGGCCTTTTGGAGGGTGCCCCTGCACTGCGGGGGGTGGGGGTAATAGGGGACATGAGTGGGGGCCTGGTGGGGGCTGCCCCTGGTGGCAGGGGGGGGGTGGTGGGAGACATGAATGGGGGCCTGGTGGAGGCTGCCCCTGGTGGCTGGGGGGTGGGGGTGGTGGGAGACATGATTGGGGGCCTGGTGGAGTCTGCCTCTGGTGGCTGGGGGGTGGGGGTGGTGGGAGACATGAGTGGGGGCCTGGTGGTGGCTGCCCCTGCACTGCTGGGGGGTGGGGGTGGTGGGAGACATGAGTGGGGGCCTGGTGGAGGCTGCCCCTGGTGGCTGGGGGGTGGGGTGGTGGGAGACAAGAGTGGGGGCCTGGTGGTGGCTGCCCCTGCACTGCTGGGGGGTGGGCGGAGGTGGGAGACATGAGTGGGGGCCTGGTGGAGGCTGCCCCTGGTGGCTGGGGGGTAGGGGGTGGTGGGAGACATGGGTGGGGGCCTGGTGGAGGTTGCCCCTGACTGCTGGGGGGTAGGGGGTGGTGGGAGACATGAGTGCGGGCCTGGTGGTATCTGCCCCTGGTGGCTGGAGGGTGGGTGTGGTGGGAGACATGAGTGGGGGCCTGGTGGAGGCTGCCCCTGGTGGCTGGGGGGTGGGGGTAATAGGGGACTTGAGTGGGGGCCTGGTGGAGGCTGCCCCTGCACTGCTGGGGGGTGGGGGTGGTGGGAGACATGAGTGGGGGCCTGGTGGAGGCTGCCCCTGCACTGCGGGGGGGGGTGTAATAGGGGACATGAGTGGGGGCCTGGTGGAGGCTGCCCCTGGTGGCTGGGGGGTGGGGGTGGTGGGAGACATGAGTCAGGGCCTGGTGGAGGCTGCCCCTGGTGGCTGGGGGGTGGGGGTGGTGGGAGACATGAGTGCGGGCCTGGTGGAGGGTGCCCCTGCACTGCGTGGGGGTGGGGGTAATAGGGGACATGAGTGGGGGCCTGGTGGAGGCTGCCCCTGGTGGCTGGGGGGTGGGGGTGGTGGGAGACATGAATGGGGGCCTGGTGGAGGGTGCCCCTGCACTGCGGGGGGGTGGGGGTAATAGGGGACATGAGTGGGGGCCTGGTGGACGCTGCCCCTGGTGGCTGGGGGTAGGGGGTGGTGGGAGACAAGGGTGGGGGCCTGGTGGAGGCTGCCCCTGACTGCTGGGGGGTAGGGGGTGGTGGGAGACATGGGTGGGGGCCTGGTGGAGGCTGCCCCTGACCGCTCGGGGGTAGGGGGTGGTGGGAGACATGAGTGGGGGCCTGGTGGTATCTGCCCCTGGTGGCTGGGGGGTGGGGTTGGTGGGAGACATGAGTGGGGGCCTGGTGGAGGCTGCCCCTGGTGGCTGGGGGGTGGGGTTGGTGGGAGACATGAGTGGGGGCCTGGTGGAGGCTGCCCCTGGTGGCTGGGGGGTGGGGGTAATGGGGGACATGAGTGGGGGCCTGGTGGAGGCTGTCCCTGGTAGCTGGGGGGTGGGGGTGGCGGTAGACATGGGTGGGGGCCTGGTGGTGGCTGCCCCTGCACTGCTGGGGGGTGGGGGTGGTGGGAGACATGAGTGGGGGCCTGTTGGAGGCTGCCCCTGCACTGCTGGGGGGTGGGGGTGGTGGGAGACATGAGTGGGGGCCTGGTGGTGGCTGCCCCTGCACTGCTGGGGGGTGGGGGTGGTGGGAGACATGAGTGGGGGCCTGGTGGAGGCTGCCCCTGGTGGCTGGGGGGTGGGGATGTGGGAGACAAGAGTGGGGGCCTGGTGGTGGCTGCCCCTGCACTGCTGGGGGGTGGGCGGAGGTGGGAGACATGAGTGGGGGCCTGGTGGAGGCTGCCCCTGGTGGCTGGGGGGTAGGGGGTGGTGGGAGACATGGGTGG
This sequence comes from Ambystoma mexicanum, assembly GCF_040938575.1. Taxonomy (NCBI): domain Eukaryota; kingdom Metazoa; phylum Chordata; class Amphibia; order Caudata; family Ambystomatidae; genus Ambystoma; species Ambystoma mexicanum. The sequence goes on along the minus strand of NC_090930.1, from coordinate 381,531,936 downwards.
GGGCCTGGTGGAGGTTGCCCTTGACTGCTGGGGGGTAGGGGGTGGTGGGAGACATGAGTGGGGGCCTGGTGGTATCTGCCCCTGGTGGCTGGAGGGTGGGTGTGGTGGGAGACATGAGTGGGGGCCTGGTGGAGGCTGCCCCTGGTGGCTGGGGGGTGGGGGTAATAGGGGACTTGAGTGGGGGCCTGGTGGAGGCTGCCCCTGCACTGCTGGGGGGTGGGGGTGGTGGGAGACATGAGTGGGGGCCTGGTGGAGGCTGCCCCTGCACTGCGGGGGGGGTGTAATAGGGGACATGAGTGGGGGCCTGGTGGAGGCTGCCCCTGGTGGCTGGGGGGTGGGGGTGGTGGGAGACATGAGTCAGGGCCTGGTGGAGGCTGCCCCTGGTGGCTGGGGGGTGGGGGTGGTGGGAGACATGAGTGCGGGCCTGGTGGAGGGTGCCCCTGCACTGCGTGGGGGTGGGGGTAATAGGGGACATGAGTGGGGGCCTGGTGGAGGCTGCCCCTGGTGGCTGGGGGGTGGGGGAGGTGGGAGACATGAATGGGGGCCTGGTGGAGGGTGCCCCTGCACTGAGGGGGGGTGGGGGTAATAGGCGACATGAGTGGGGGCCTGGTGGACGCTGCCCCTGGTGGCTGGGGGTAGGGGGTGGTGGGAGACATGGGTGGGGGCCTGGTGGAGGCTGCCCCTGGCTGCTGGGGGGTAGGGGGTGGTGGGAGACATGGGTGGGGGCCTGGTGGAGGCTGCCCCTGACTGCTCGGGGGTAGGGGGTGGTGGGAGACATGAGTGGGGGCCTGGTGGTATCTGCCCCTGGTGGCTGGGGGGTGGGGTTGGTGGGAGACATGAGTGGGGGCCTGGTGGAGGCTGCCCCTGGTGGCTGGGGGGTGGGGTTGGTGGGAGACATGAGTGGGGGCCTGGTGGAGGCTGCCCCTGGTGGCTGGGGGGTGGGGGTAATGGGGGACATGAGTGGGGGCCTGGTGGAGGCTGTCCCTGGTAGCTGGGGGGTGGGGGTGGCGGTAGACATGGGTGGGGGCCTGGTGGTGGCTGCCCCTGCACTGCTGGGGGGTGGGGGTGGTGGGAGACATGAGTGGGGGCCTGTTGGAGGCTGCCCCTGCACTGCTGGGGGGTGGGGGTGGTGGGAGACATGAGTGGGGGCCTGGTGGAGGCTGCCACTGACTGCTGGGGGGTAGGGAGTGGTGGGAGACATGAGTGGGGGCCTGGTGGTGTCTGCCCCTGGTGGCTGGGGGGTGGGGGTGGTGGGAGACATGAGTGGGGGCCTGGTGGAGGCTGCCCCTGGTGGCTGGGGGGTGGGGGTAATAGGAGACATGAGTGGGGGCCTGGTGGAGGCTGCCCCTGGTGGCTGGGGGTGGGGGTGGTGGGAGACATGAGTGGGGGCCGGGTGGAGGCTGCCCTTGGTGGCTGGGGGGTGGGGGTGGTGGGAGACATGAGTGCGGGCCTGGTGGAGGGTGCCCCTGCACTGCGGGGGGGGGGGTAATAGGAGACATGAGTGGGGGCCTGGTGGAGGCTGCCCCTGGTGGCTGGGGGGTGGGGGTGGTGGGAGACATGAGTGGGGGACTGGTGGAGGGTGCCCCTGCACTGCGGGGGGGTGGGGGTAATAGGGGACATGAGTGGGGTCCTGGTGGAGGCTGCCCCTGGTGGCTGGGGGTAGGGGGTGGTGGGAGACATGGGTGGGGGCCTGGTGGAGGCTGCCCCTGACTGCTGGGGGGTAGGGGGTGGTGGGAGACATGGGTGAGGGCCTGGTGGAGGCTGCCCCTGACCGCTGGGGGGTAGGGGGTGGTGGGAGACATGGGTGGGGGCCTGGTGGAGGCTGCCCCTGGTGGCTGGGGGGTGGGGGTGGTGGGAGACATGAGTAGGGGCCTGGTGGTATCTGCCCCTGGTGGCTGGGGGGTGGGGTTGGTGGGAGACATGAGTGGGGGCCTGGTGGAGGCTGCCCCTGGTGGCTGGGGGGTGGGGTTGGTGGGAGACATGAGTGGGGGCCTGGTGGAGGCTGCCCCTGGTGGCTGGGGGGTGGGGGTAATGGGGGACATGAGTGGGGGCCTGGTGGAGGCTGCCCCTGGTAGCTGGGGGTGGGGGTGGGGGTGGCGGTAGACATGGGTGGGGGCCTGGTGGAGGCTGCCACTGACTGCTGGGGGGTAGGGAGTGGTGGGAGACATGAGTGGGGGCCTGTTGGAGGCTGCCCCTGCACTGCTGGGGGGTGGGGGTGGTGGGAGACATGAGTGGGGGCCTGGTGGAGGCTGCCACTGACTGCTGGGGGGTAGGGAGTGGTGGGAGACATGAGTGGGGGCCTGGTGGTGTCTGCCCCTGGTGGCTGGGGTGGGGGTGGTGGGAGACATGAGTGGGGGCCTGGTGGAGGCTGCCCCTGGTGGCTGGGGGGTGGGGGTAATAGGGGACATGTGTGGGGGCCTGGTGGGGGCTGCCCCTGGTGGCTGGGGGGTGGGGGTGGTGGGAGACATGAGTGGGGGCCTGGTGGAGGCTGCCCCTGGTGGCTTGGGGGTTGGGGTGGTGGGAGACATGAGTGGGGGCCTGGTGGAGGCTGCCCCTGGTGGCTGGGGGGTGGGGTGGTGGGAGACATGAGTGGGGGCCTGGTGGAGGCTGCCCCTAGTGGCTGGGGGTGGGGGTGGTGGGAGACATGAGTGGGGGCCTGGTGGTGGCTGCCCCTGCACTGCTGGGGGGTGGGGGTGGTGGGAGACATAAGTGGGGGCCTGGTGGAGGCTGCCCCTGGTGGCTGGGGGGTGGGGGTGGTGGGAGACATGCGTGTGGGCCTGGTGGTGGCTGCCCCTGCACTGATGGGGGGTGGGGGTGGTGGGAGACATGAGTGGGGGCCTGGTGGAGGCTGCCCCTGGTGGCTGGGGTGTAGGGGGTGGTGGGAGACATGGGTGGGGGCCTGGTGGAGGCTGCCCCTGACTGCTGGGGGGTAGGGGGTGGTGGGAGACATGAGTGGGGGCCTGGTGGTATCTGCCCCTGGTGGCTGGGGGGAGGGGGTGGTGGGAGACATGAGTGGGGGCCTGGTGGAGGCTGCCCCTGGTGGCTGGGGGTGGGGGTGGTGGGAGACATGAGTGGGGGCCTGGTGGAGGCTGCCCCTGGTGGCTGGGGGTGGGGGTGGTGGGAGACATGAGTGGGGGACTGGTGGAGGCTGCCCCTGCACTGCGGGGGGTGGGGGGTAATAGGAGACATGAGTGGGGGCCTGGTGGAGGCTGCCCCTGGTGGCTGGGGGGTGGGGGTGGTGGGAGACATGAGTGGGGGCCGGGTGGAGGCTGCCCTTGGTGGCTGGGGGGTGGGGGTGGTGGGAGACATGAGTGGGGGCCTGGTGGAGGGTGCCCCAGCACTGCGGGGGGGTGGGGGTAATAGGGGACATGAGTGGGGGCCTGGTGGAGGCTGCCCCTGGTGGCTGGGGGGTGGGGGTGGTGGGAGACATGAGTGGGGGCCTGGTGGAGGGTGCCCCTGCACTGCGGGGGGGTGGGGGTAATAGGGGACATGAGTGGGGTCCTGGTGGAGGCTGCCCCTGGTGGCTGGGGGTAGGGGGTGGTGGGAGACATGGGTGGGGGCCTGGTGGAGGCTGCCCCTGACTGCTGGGGGGTAGGGGGTGGTGGGAGACATGGGTGAGGGCCTGGTGGAGGCTGCCCCTGACCGCTGGGGGGTAGGGGGTGGTGGGAGACATGGGTGGGGGCCTGGTGGAGGCTGCCCCTGGTGGCTGGGGGGTGGGGGTGGTGGGAGACATGAGTAGGGGCCTGGTGGAGGCTGCCCCTGGTGGCTGGGGGTGGGGGTGGTGGGAGACATGAGTGGGGGCCTGGTGGAGGCTGCCCCTGGTGGCTCAGGGGTGGGGTTGGTGGGAGACATGAGTGGGGGCCTGGTGGAGGCTGCCCCTGGTGGCTGGGGGGTGGGGGTGGTGGGAGACATGAGTGGGGGCCTGGTGGAGGCTGCCCCTGGTAGCTGGGGGGTGGGGGTGGGGGTGGCAGTAGACATGGGTGGGGGCCTGGTGGTGGCTGCCCCTGCACTGCTGGGGGGTGGGGGTGGTGGGAGACATGAGTGGGGGCCTGTTGGAGGCTGCCCCTGCACTGCTGGGGGGTGCGGGTGGTGGGAGACATGAGTGGGGGCCTGGTGGAGGCTGCCACTGACTGCAGGGGGGTAGGGAGTGGTGGGAGACATGAGTGGGGGCCTGGTGGTGGCTGCCCCTGGTGGCTGGGGTGGGGGTGGTGGGAGACATGAGTGGGGGCCTGGTGGAGGCTGCCCCTGGTGGCTGGGGGGTGGGGGTAATAGGGGACATGAGTGGGGGCCTGGTGGGGGCTGCCCCTGGTGGCTGGGGGGTGGGGGTGGTGGGAGACATGATTGGGGGCCTGGTGGAGGCTGCCCCTGGTGGCTGGGGGGTGGGGGTGGTGGGAGACATGAGTGGGGGCCTGGTGGAGGCTGCCCCTGGTGGCTGGGGGGTGGGGTGGTGGGAGACATGAGTGGGGGCCTGGTGGAGGCTGCCCCTAGTGGCTGGGGGTGGGGGTGGTGGGTGACATGAGTGGGGGCCTGGTGGTGGCTGCCCCTGCACTGCTGGGGGGTGGGGGTGGTGGGAGACATAAGTGGGGGCCTGGTGGAGGCTGCCCCTGGTGGCTGGGGGGTGGGGGTGGTGGGAGACATGCGTGTGGGCCTGGTGGTGGCTGCCCCTGCACTGCTGGGGGGTGGGGGTGGTGGGAGACATGAGTGGGGGCCTGGTGGAGGCTGCCCCTGGTGGCTGGGGTGTAGGGGGTGGTGGGAGACATGGGTGGGGGCCTGGTGGAGGCTGCCCCTGACTGCTGGGGGGTATGGGGTTGTGGGAGACATGAGTGGGGGCCTGGTGATATCTGCCCCTGGTGGCTAGGGGGAGGGGGTGGTGGGAGACATGAGTGGGGGCCTGGTGGAGGCTGCCCCTGGTGGCTGGGGGTGGGGGTGGTGGGAGACATGAGTGGGGGCCTGGTGGAGGCTGCCCCTGGTGGCTGGGGGTGGGGGTGGTGGGAGACATGAGTGGGGGACTGGTGGAGGCTGCCCCTGGTGGCTGGGGGTGGGGGTGGTGGGAGACATGAGTGGGGGCCTGGTGGTGGCTGCCTCTGCACTGCTGGGGGGTGGGGGTGGTGGGAGACATAAGTGGGGGGCTGGTGGAGGCTGCCCCTGGTGGCTGGGGGGTGGGGGTGGTGGGAGACATGAGTGGGGGCCTGGTGGTGGCTGCCCCTGCACTGCTGGGGGGTGGGGGTGGTGGGAGACATGAGTGGGGGCCTGGTGGAGGCTGCCCCTGGTGGCTGGGGGGTAGGGGGTGGTGGGAGACATGGGTGGGGGCCTGGTGGAGGCTGCCCCTGACTGCTGGGTGGTAGGGGGTGGTGGGAGACATGAGTGGGGGCCTGGTGGTATCTGCCCCTGGTGGCTGGGGGGAGGGGGTGGTGGGAGACATGAGTGGGTGCCTGGTGGAGGCTGCCCCTGGTGGCTGGGGGGTGGGGGTAATAGGGGACATGAGTGGGGGCCTGGTGGAGGCTGCCCCTGGTGGCTGGGGGGTGGGGGTGGTGGGTGACATGAGTGGGGGCCTGGTGGAGGCTGCCCCTGGTTTCCTGGGGGGTGTGGGTGGTGGGAGACATGAGTGGGACCCTGGTGGAGGGTGCCCCTGCACTGCGTGGGGGTGGGGGTAATAGGGGACATGAGTGGGGGCCTGGTGGAGGCTGCCCCTGGTGGCTGGGGGGTGGGGGTGGTGGGAGACATGAGTGGGGGCCTGGTGGAGGGTGCCCCTGCACTGCGGGGGGTGGGGGTAATAGGGGACATGAGTGGGGTCCTGGTGGAGGCTGCCCCTGGTGGCTGGGGGTAGGGGGTGGTGGGAGACATGGGTGGGGGCCTGGTGGAGACTGCCCCTGACTGCTGGGGGGTAGGGGGTGGTGGGAGACATGGGTGAGGGCCTGGTGGAGGCTGCCCCTGACCGCTGGGGGGTAGGGGGTGGTGGGAGACATGGGTGGGGGCCTGGTGGAGGCTGCCCCTGTTGGCTGGGGGGTGGGGGTGGTGGGAGACATGAGTAGGGGCCTGGTGGTATCTGCCCCTGGTGGCTGGGGGGTGGGGTTGGTGGGAGACATGAGTGGGGGCCTGGTGGAGGCTGCCCCTGGTGGCTGGGGGGTGGGGTTGGTGGGAGACATGAGTGGGGGCCTGGTGGAGGCTGCCCCTGGTGGCTGGGGGGTGGGGGTAATGGGGGACATGAGTGGGGGCCTGGTGGAGGCTGCCCCTGGTAGCTGGGGGGTGGGGGTGGGGGTGGCGGTAGACATGGGTGGGGGCCTGGTGGTGGCTGCCCCTGCACTGCTGGGGGGTGGGGGTGGTGGGAGACATGAGTGGGGGCCTGTTGGAGGCTGCCCCTGCACTGCTGGGGGGTGGGGGTGGTGGGAGACATGAGTGGGGGCCTGGTGGAGGCTGCCACTGACTGCTGGGGGGTAGGGAGTGGTGGGAGACATGAGTGGGGGCCTGGTGGTGTCTGCCCCTGGTGGCTGGGGTGGGGGTGGTGGGAGACATGAGTGGGGGACTGGTGGAGGCTGCCCCTGGTGGTTGGGGGGTGGGGGTAATAGGGGACATGAGTGGGGGCCTGGTGGGGGCTGCCCCTGGTGGCTGGGGGGTGGGGGTGGTGGGAGACATGAGTGGGGGCCTGGTGGAGGCTGCCCCTGGTGGCTGGGGGGTGGGGGTGGTGGGAGACATGAGTGGGGGCCTGGTGGCGGCTGCCCCTGGTGGCTGGGGGGTGGGGTGGTAGGAGACATGAGTGGGGGCCTGGTGGAGGCTGCCCCTAGTGGCTGGGGGTGGGGGTGGTGGGAGACATGAGTGGGGGCCTGGTGGTGGCTGCCCCTGCACTGCTGGGGGGTGGGGGTGGTGGGAGACATAAGTGGGGGCCTGGTGGAGGCTGCCCCTGGTGGCTGGGGGGTGGGGGTGGTGGGAGACATGCGTGTGGGCCTGGTGGTGGCTGCCCCTGCACTGCTGGGGGGTGGGGGTGGTGGGAGACATGAGTGGGGGCCTGGTGGAGGCTGCCCCTGGTGGCTGGGGTGTAGGGGGTGGTGGGAGACATGGGTGGGGGCCTGGTGGAGGCTGCCCCTGACTGCTGGGGGGTAGGGGGTGGTGGGAGACATGAGTGGGGGCCTGGTGGTATCTGCCCCTGGTGGCTGGGGGGAGGGGGTGGTGGGAGACATGAGTGGGGGCCTGGTGGAGGCTGCCCCTGGTGGCTGGGGGTGGGGGTGGTGGGAGACATGAGTGGGGGCCTGGTGGAGGCTGCCCCTGGTGGCTGGGGGTGGGGGTGGTGGGAGACATGAGTGGGGGACTGGTGGAGGCTGCCCCTGCACTGCAGGGGGTGGGGGGTAATAGGAGACATGAGTGGGGGCCTGGTGGAGGCTGCCCCTGGTGGCTGGGGGGTGGGGGTGGTGGGAGACATGAGTGGGGGCCGGGTGGAGGCTGCCCTTGTGGCTGGGGGGTGGGGGTGGTGGGAGACATGAGTGGGGGCCTGGTGGAGGGTGCCCCAGCACTGCGGGGGGGGTGGGGGTAACAAGGGACATGAGTGGGGGCCTGGTGGAGGCTGCCCCTGGTGGCTGGGGGGTGGGGGTGGTGGGAGACATGAGTGGGGGCCTGGTGGAGGGTGCCCCTGCACTGCGGGGGGGTGGGGGTAATAGGGGACATGAGTGGGGTCCTGGTGGAGGCTGCCCCTGGTGGCTGGGGGTAGGGGGTGGTGGGAGACATGGGTGGGGGCCTGGTGGAGGCTGCCCCTGACTGCTGGGGGGTAGGGGGTGGTGGGAGACATGGGTGAGGGCCTGGTGGAGGCTGCCCCTGACCGCTGGGGGGTAGGGGGTGGTGGAAGACATGGGTGGGGGCCTGGTGGAGGCTGCCCCTGGTGGCTGGGGGTGGTGGGAGACATGAGTAGGGGCCTGGTGGAGGCTGCCCCTGGTGGCTGGGGGTGGGGGTGGTGGGAGACATGAGTGGGGGCCTGGTGGAGGCTGCCCCTGGTGGCTGAGGGGTGGGGTTGGTGGGAGACATGAGTGGGGGCCTGGTGGAGGCTGCCCCTGGTGGCTGGGGGGTGGGGGTGGTGGGAGACATGAGTGGGGGCCTGGTGGAGGCTGCGCCTGGTAGCTGGGGGGTGGGGGTGGGGGTGGCGGTAGACATGGGTGGGGGCCTGGTGGCGGCTGCCCCTGCACTGCTGGGGGGTGGGGGTGGTGGGAGACATGAGTGGGGGCCTGTTGGAGGCTGCCCCTGCACTGCTGGGGGGTGGGGGTGGTGGGAGACATGAGTGGGGTCCTGGTGGAGGCTGCCACTGACTGCTGGGGGGTAGGAGTGGTGGGAGACATGAGTGGGGGCCTGGTGGTGGCTGCCCCTGGTGGCTGGGGTGGGGGTGGTGGGAGACATGAGTGGGGGCCTGGTGGAGGCTGCCCCTGGTGGCTGGGGGGTGGGGGTAATAGGGGACATGAGTGGGGGCCTGGTGGGGGCTGCCCCTGGTGGCTGGGGGGTGGGGGTGGTGGGAGACATGAGTGGGGGCCTGGTGGAGGCTGCCCCTGGTGGCTGGGGGGTGGGGGTGGTGGGAGACATGAGTGGGGGCCTGGTGGAGGCTGCCCCTGGTGGCTGGGGGGTGGGGTGGTGGGAGACATGAGTGGGGGCCTGGTGGAGGCTGCCCCTAGTGGCTGGGGGTGGGGGTGGTGGGTGACATGAGTGGGGGCCTGGTGGTGGCTGCCCCTGCACTGCTGGGGGGTGGGGGTGGTGGGAGACATAAGTGGGGGCCTGGTGGAGGCTGCCCCTGGTGGCTGGGGGGTGGGGGTGGTGGGAGACATGCGTGTGGGCCTGGTGGTGGCTGCCCCTGCACTGCTGGGGGGTGGGGGTGGTGGGAGACATGAGTGGGGGCCTGGTGGAGGCTGCCCCTGGTGGCTGGGGTGTAGGGGGTGGTGGGAGACATGGGTGGGGGCCTGGTGGAGGCTGCCCCTGACTGCTGGGGGGTAGGGGGTGGTGGGAGACATGAGTGGTGGCCTGGTGATATCTGCCCCTGGTGGCTAGGGGGAGGGGGTGGTGGGAGACATGAGTGGGGGCCTGGTGGAGGCTGCCCCTGGTGGCTGGGGGTGGGGGTGGTGGGAGACATGAGTGGGGGCCTGGTGGAGGCTGCCCCTGGTGGCTGGGGGGTGGGGGTGGTGGGAGACATGAGTGGGGGCCTGGTGGTGGCTGCCCCTGCACTGCTGGGGGGTGGGGGTGGTGGGAGACATGAGTGGGGGCCTGGTGGAGGCTGCCCCTGGTGGCTGGGGGGTAGGGGGTGGTGGGAGACATGGGTGGGGGCCTGGTGGAGGCTGCCCCTGACTGCTGGGTGGTAGGGGGTGGTGGGAGACATGAGTGGGGGCCTGGTGGTATCTGCCCCTGGTGGCTGGGGGGAGGGGGTGGTGGGAGACATGAGTGGGTGCCTGGTGGAGGCTGCCCCTGGTGGCTGGGGGGTGGGGGTAATAGGGGACATGAGTGGGGGCCTGGTGGAGGCTGCCCCTGGTGGCTGGGGGGTGGGGGTGGTGGGAGACATGAGTGGGGGCCTGGTGGAGGCTGCCCCTGGTTTCCTGGGGGGTGTGGGTGGTGGGAGACATGAGTGGGCCCCTGGTGGAGGGTGCCCCTGCACTGCGTGGGGGTGGGGGTAATAGGGGACATGAGTGGGGGCCTGGTGGAGGCTGCCCCTGGTGGCTGGGGGGTGGGGGTGGTGGGAGACATGAATGGGGGCCTGGTGGAGGGTGCCCCTGCACTGCGGGGGTGTGGGGGTAATAGGGGACATGAGTGGGGGCCTGGTGGACGCTGCCCCTGGTGGCTGGGGGTAGGGGGTGGTGGGAGACATGGGTGGGGGCCTGGTGGAGGCTGCCCCTGACTGCTGGGGGGTAGGGGGTGGTGGGAGACATGGGTGGGGGCCTGGTGGAGGCTGCCCCTGACCGCTCGGGGGTAGGGGGTGGTGGGAGACATGGGTGGGGGCCTGGTGGAGGCTGCCCCTGGTGGCTGGGGGTGGGGTGGTGGGAGACATGAGTGGGGGCCTGGTGGTATCTGCCCCTGGTGGCTGGGGGGTGGGGGTGGTGGGAGACATGTGTGGGGGCCTGGTGGAGGCTGCCCCTGACTGCTGGGGGGTGGGGGTGGTGGGAGACATGAGTGGGGACCTGGTGGAGGCTGCCCCTGCACTGCGGGGGGTGGGGGGTAATAGGAGACATGAGTGGGGGCCTGGTGGAGGCTGCCCCTGGTGGCTGGGGGGTGGGGGTGGTGGGAGACATGAGTGGGGGCCGGGTGGAGGCTGCCCTTGGTGGCTGGGGGGTGGGGGTGGTGGGAGACATGAGTGGGGGCCTGGTGGAGGGTGCCCCTGCACTGCGGGGGGGGTGGGGGTAATAGGGGACATGAGTGGGGGCCTGGTGGAGGCTGCCCCTGGTGGCTGGGGGTGGGGGTGGTGGGAGACATGAGTGGGGGCCTGGTGGAGGGTGCCCCTGCACTGCGGGGGGTAGGGGTAATAGGGGACATGAGTGGGGTCCTGGTGGAGGCTGCCCCTGGTGGCTGGGGGTAGGGGGTGGTGGGAGACATGGGTGGGGGCCTGGTGGAGGCTGCCCCTGACTGCTGGGGGGTAGGGGGTGGTGGGAGACATGGGTGAGGGCCTGGTGGAGGCTGCCCCTGACCGCTGGGGCGTACGGGGTCGTGGGAGACATGGGTGGGGGCCTGGTGGAGGCTGCCCCTGGTGGCTGGGGGGTGGGGGGGTGGGAGACATGAGTAGGGGCCTGGTGGTATCTGCCCCTGGTGGCTGGGGGTGGGGTTGGTGGGAGACATGAGTGGGGGCCTGGTGGAGGCTGCCCCTGGTGGCTGGGGGGTGGGGTTGGTGGGAGACATGAGTGGGGGCCTGGTGGAGGCTGCCCCTGGTGGCTGGGGGTAATGGGGGACATGAGTGGGGGCCTGGTGGAGGCTGCCCCTGGTAGCTGGGGGGTGGGGGTGGGGGTGGGGGTGGCGGTAGACATGGGTGGGGGCCTGGTGGTGGCTGCCCCTGCACTGCTGGGGGGTGGGGGTGGTGGGAGACATGAGTGGGGGCCTGTTGGAGGCTGCCCCTGCACTGCTGGGGGGTGGGGGTGGTGGGAGACATGAGTGGGGGCCTGGTGGAGGCTGCCACTGACTGCTGGGGGGTAGGGAGTGGTGGGAGACATGAGTGGGGGCCTGGTGGTGTCTGCCCCTGGTGGCTGGGGGGTGGGGGTGGTGGGAGACATGAGTGGGGGCCTGGTGGAGGCTGCCCCTGGTGGCTGGGGGTGGGGGTAATAGGGGACATGAGTGGGGGCCTGGTGGGGGCTGCCCCTGGTGGCTGGGGGGTGGGGGTGATGGGAGACATGAGTGGGGGCCTGGTGGAGGCTGCCCCTGGTGGCTGGGGGGTGGGGGTGGTGGGAGACATGGGTGGGGGCCTGGTGGAGGCTGCCCCTGGTGGCTGGGGGGTGGGGTGGTGGGAGACATGAGTGGGGGCCTGGTGGAGGCTGCCCCTGGCGGCTGGGGGTGGGGGTGGTGGGAGACATGAGTGGGGGCCTGGTGGTGGCTGCCCCTGCACTGCTGGGGGGTGGGGGTGGTGGGAGACATAAGTGGGGGCCTGGTGGAGGCTGTCCCTGGTGGCTGGGGGGTGGGGGTGGTGGGAGACATGCGTGTGGGCCTGGTGGTGGCTGCCCCTGCACTGCTGGGGGGTGGGGGTGGTGGGAGACATGAGTGGGGGCCTGGTGGAGGCTGGCCCTGGTGACTGGGGTGTAGGGGGTGGTGGGAGACATGGGTGGGGGCCTGGTGGAGGCTGCCCCTGACTGCTGGGGGGTAGGGGGTGGTGGGAGACATGAGTGGGGGCCTAGTGGTATCTGCCCCTGGTGGCTGGGGGGAGGGGGTGGTGGGAGACATGAGTGGGGGCCTGGTGGAGGCTGCCCCTGGTGGCTGGGGGGTGGAGGTGGTGGGAGACATGAGTGGGGGCCTGGTGGAGGCTGCCCCTGGTGGCTGGGGGTGGGGGTGGTGGGAGACATGAGTGGGGGACTGGTGGAGGCTGCCCCTGGTGGCTGGGGGTGGGGGTGGTGGGAGACGTGAGTGGGGGCCTGGTGGTGGCTGCCCCTGCACTGCTGGGGGGTGGGGGTGGTGGGAGACATAAGTGGGGGCCTGGTGGAGGCTGCCCCTGGTGGCTGGGGGGTGGGGGTGGTGGGAGACATGAGTGGGGGCCTGGTGGTGGCTGCCCCTGCACTGCTGGGGGGGTGGGGGTGGTGGGAGACATGAGTGGGGGCCTGGTGGAGGCTGCCCCTGGTGGCTGGGGGGTAGGGGGTGGTGGGAGACATGGGTGGGGGCCTGGTGGAGGCTGCCCCTGACTGCTGGGTGGTAGGGGGTGGTGGGAGACATGAGTGGGGGCCTGGTGGTATCTGCCCCTGGTGGCTGGGGGGAGGGGGTGGTGGGAGACATGAGTGGGTGTCTGGTGGAGGCTGCCCCTGGTGGCTGGGGGGTGGGGGTAATAGGGGACATGAGTGGGGGCCTGGTGGAGGCTGGGGGGTGGGGGTGGTGGGAGACATGAGTGGGGGCCTGGTGGAGGCTGCCCCTGGTGGCTGGGGGGGTGGGGATGGTGGTAGACATGGGTGGGGGCCTGGTGGTGGCTGCCCCTGCACTGCTGGGGGGTGGGGGTGGTGGCAGACATGAGTGGGGGCCTGTTGGAGGCTGCCCCTGCACTGCTGGGGGGTGGGGGTGGTGGGATACATGAGTGGGGGCCTGGTGGAGGCTGCCCCTGACTGCTGAGGGGTGGGGGTGGTGTGAGACATGAGTGGGGGCCTGGTGGAGGCTGCCCCTGGTGGCTGGGGGGTGGGGGTAATAGGGGACATGAGTGGGGGCCTGGTGGAGGCTGCCCCTGGTGGCTGGGGGGTTGGGGTGGTGGGAGACATGAGTGGGGGCCTGGTGGAGGCTGCCCCTGGTGGCTGGGGGGTGGGGGTAATAGGGGACATGAGTGGGGGCCTGGTGGAGGCTGCCCCTGGTGGCTGGGGGGTGGGGGTGGTGGGAGACATGAGTGGGGGGCTGGTGGAGGCTTCCCCTGACTGCTGGGGGCTGGGGGTGGTGGGAGACATGAGTGGGGGCCTGGTGGAGGCTGCCCCTGGTGGCTGGGTCATGGGGGTGGTGGGAGACATGAGTGGGGGCCTGGTGGAGGGTGCCCCTGCACTGCGGGAGGGGCTGGGGGTAATAGGGGACATGAGTTGGGGCCCGGTGGAGGCTGCCCCTGGTGGCTGGGGGTGGGGGTGGTGAGAGACATGAGTGGGGGCCTGGTGGAGGGTGCCCCTGCACTGCGGGGGGGTGGGGGTAATAGGGGACATGAGTGAGGGCCCGGTGGAGGCTGTCCGTGGTGGCTGGGGGGTGGGGGTGGTGGGAGACATGAGTGGGGGCCTGGTGGAGGCTGCCCCTGGTGGCTGGGTCGTGGGGGTGGTGGGAGACATGAGTGGGGGCCTGGTGGAGGGTGCCCCTGCACTGCGGGGGGGGTGGGGGTAATAGGGGACATGAGTGGGGGCCCGGTGGAGGCTGCCCCTGGTGGCTGGGGGGTGGGGGTGGTGGGAGACATGAGTGGGGGCCTGGTGGAGGGTGCCGCTGCACTGCGGGGGGTGGGGGTAATAGGGGACATGAGTGAGGGCCTGGTTGAGGCTGCCCCTGGTGGCTGGGGGGTAGGGGGTGGTGGGAGACATGGGTGGGGGCCTGGTGGAGGCTGCCCCTGACTGCTGGGGGGAAGGGGGTGGTGGGAGACATGGGTGGGGGCCTGGTGGAGGCTGCCCCTGACCATTGGGGGGTAGGGGGTGGTGGGAGACATGGGTGGGGGCCTGGTGGAGGCTGCCCCTGGTGGCTGGGGGGTGGGGGTGGTGGGAGACATGAGTGGGGGCCTGGTGGTATCTGCCCCTGGGGCTGGGGGGTGGGGGTGGTGGGAGAAATGAGTGGGGGCCTTTTGGAGGCTGCCCCTGGTGGCTGGGGGGTGGGGGTAACAGGGGACATGAGTGGGGGCCTGGTGGAGGCTCCCCCTGGTGGCTGGGAGTTGGGGGTGGTGGTAGACATGGGTGGGGGCCTGGTGGTGGCTGCCCCTGCACTGCTGGGGGGTGGGGGTGGTGGGAGACATGAGTGGGGGCCTGTTGGAGGCTGCCCCTGCACTGCTGGGGGGTGGGGGTGGTGGGAGACATGAGTGGGGGCCTGGTGGAGGCTGACCCTGACTGCTGGGGAGTAGGGGGTGGTGGGAGACATGAGTGGGGGCCTGGTGGAGGGTGCCCCTGCACTGCGGGGGTGGGGGTAATAGGGGACATGAGTGGGGGCCTGGTGGGGGCTGCCCCTGGTGGCTGGGGGGTGGGGGTGGTGGGAGACATGAGTGGGGGCCTGGTGGAGGCTGCCCCTGGTGGCTGGGGGGTGGGGGTGGTGGGAGACATGAGTGGGGGCCTGGTGGAGTCTGCCTCTGGTGGCTGGGGGTGGGGGTGGTGGGAGACATGAGTGGGGGCCTGGTGGTGGCTGCCCCTGCACTGCTGGGGGGTGGGGGTGGTGGGAGACATGAGTGGGGGCCTGGTGGAGGCTGCCCCTGGTGGCTGGGGGGTGGGGGTGGTGGGAGACAAGAGTGGGGGCCTGGTGGTGGCTGCCCCTGCACTGCTGGGGGGTGGGCGGGGGTGGGAGACATGAGTGGGGGCCTGGTGGAGGCTGCCCCTGGTGGCTGGGGGGTAGGGGTGGTGGGAGACATGGGTGGGGGCCTGGTGGAGGTTGCCCCTGACTGCTGGGGGGTAGGGGGTGGTGGGAGACATGAGTGGGGGCCTGGTGGTATCTGCCCTTGGTGGCTGGAGGGTGGGTGTGGTGGGAGACATGAGTGGGGGCCTGGTGGAGGCTGCCCCTGGTGGCTGGGGTGTGGGGGTAATAGGGGACTTGAGTGGGGGCCTGGTGGAGGCTGCCCCTGGTGGCTGGGGGTTGGGGGTGGTGGTAGACATGGGTGGGGGCCTGGTGGTGGCTGCCCCTGCACTGCTGGGGGGTGGGGGTGGTGGGAGACATGAGTGGGGGCCTGGTGGAGGCTGCCCCTGCACTGCGGGGGGGGTGTAATAGGGGACATAAGTGGGGGCCTGGTGGAGGCTGCCCCTGGTGGCTGGGGTGTGGGGGTGGTGGGAGACATGAGTCAGGGCCTGGTGGAGGCTGCCCCTGGTGGCTGGGGGGTGGGGGTGGTGGGAGACATGAGTGGGGGCCTGGTGGAGGGTGCCCCTGCACTGCGTGGGGGTGGGGGTAATAGGGGACATGAGTGGGGGCCTGGTGGAGGCTGCCCCTGGTGGCTGGGGGGTAGGGGTGGTGGGAGACATGAATGGGGGCCTGGTGGAGGGTGCCCCTGCACTGCGGGGGGGTGGGGGTAATAGGGGACATGAGTGGGGGCCTGGTGGACGCTGCCCCTGGTGGCTGGGGGTAGGTGGTGGTGGGAGACATGGGTGGGGGCCTGGTGGAGGCTGCCCCTGACTGCTGGGGGGTAGGGGGTGGTGGGAGACATGGGTGGGGGCCTGGTGGAGGCTGCCCCTGACCGCTCGGGGGTAGGGGGTGGTGGGAGACATGGGTGGTGGCCTGGTGGAGGCTGCCCCTGGTGGCTGGGGGGTGGGGTGGTGGGAGACATGAGTGTGGGCCTGGTGGTATCTGCCCCTGGTGGCTGGGGGGTGGGGGTGGTGGGAGACATGAGTGGGGGCCTGGTGGAGGCTGCCCCTGACTGCTGGGGGGTGGGGGTGGTGGGAGACATGAGTGGGGACCTGGTGGAGGCTGCCCCTGCACTGCGGGGGGTGGGGGGTAATAGGAGACATGAGTGGGGGCCTGGTGGAGGGTGCCCCTGCACTGTGGGGGGGTGGGGGTAATAGGGGACATGAGTGGGGTCCTGGTGGAGGCTGCCCCTGGTGGCTGGGGGTAGGGGGTGGTGGGAGACATGGGTGGGGGCCTGGTGGAGGCTGCCCCTGACTGCTGGGGGGTAGGGGGTGGTGGGAGACATGGGTGAGGGCCTGGTGGAGGCTGCCCCTGACCGCTGGGGGGTAGGGGGTGGTGGGAGACATGGGTGGGGGCCTGGTGGAGGCTGCCCCTGGTGGCTGGGGGGTGGGGGTGGTGGGAGACATGAGTAGGGGCCTGGTGGTATCTGCCCCTGGTGGCTGGGGGTTGGGGTTGGTGGGAGACATGAGTGGGGGCCTGGTGGAGGCTGCCCCTGGTGGCTGGGGGGTGGGGTTGGTGGGAGACATGAGTGGGGGCCTGGTGGAGGCTGCCCCTGGTGGCTGGGGGGTGGGGGTAATGGGGGACATGAGTGGGGGCCTGGTGGAGGCTGCCCCTGGTAGCTGGGGGGTGGGGGTGGGGGTGGCGGTAGACATGGGTGGGGGCCTGGTGGTGGCTGCCCCTGCACTGCTGGGGGGTGGGGGTGGTGGGAGACATGAGTGGGGGCCTGTTGGAGGCTGCCCCTGCACTGCTGGGGGGTGGGGGTGGTGGGAGACATGAGTGGGGGCCTGGTGGAGGCTGCCACTGACTGCTGGGGGGTAGGGAGTGGTGGGAGACATGAGTGGGGGCCTGGTGGTGTCTGCCCTGGTGGCTGGGGTGGGGGTGGTGGGAGACATGAGTGGGGGCCTGGTGGAGGCTGCCCCTGGTGGCTGGGGGGTGGGGGTAATAGGGGACATGAGTGGGGGCCTGGTGGGGGCTGCCCCTGGTGGCTGGGGGGTGGGAGTGGTGGGAGACATGAGTGGGGGCCTGGTGGAGGCTGCCCCTGGTGGCTGGGGGGTGGGGGTGGTGGGAGACATGAGTGGGGGCCTGGTGGAGGCTGCCCCTAGTGGCTGGAGGGTGGGGTTGTGGGAGACATGAGTGGGGGCCTGGTGGAGGCTGCCCCTAGTGGCTGGGGGTGGGAGTGGTGGGAGACATGAGTGGGGGCCTGGTGGTGGCTGCCCCTGCACTGCTGGGGGGTGGGGGTGGTGGGAGACATAAGTGGGGGCCTGGTGGAGGCTGCCCCTGGTGGCTGGGGGGTGGGGGTGGTGGGAGACATGCATGTGGGCCTGGTGGTGGCTGCCCCTGCACTGCTGGGGGGTGGGGGTGGTGGGAGACATGAGTGGGGGCCTGGTGGAGGCTGCCCCTGGTGGCTGGGGTGTAGGGGGTGGTGGGAGACATGGGTGGGGGCCTGGTGGAGGCTGCCCCTGACTGCTGGGGGGTAGGGGGTGGTGGGAGACATGAGTGGGGGCCTGGTGGTATCTGCCCCTGGTGGCTGGGGGGAGGGGGTGGTGGGAAACATGAGTGGGGGCCTGGTGGAGGCTGCCCCTGGTGGCTGGGGGTGGTGGGAGACATGAGTGGGGGCCTGGTGGAGGCTGCCCCTGGTGGCTGGGGGTGGGGGTGGTGGGAGACATGAGTGGGGGACTGGTGGAGGCTGCTCCTGGTGGCTGGGGGTGGGGTGGTGGGAGACATGAGTGGGGGCCTGGTGGTGGCTGCCCCTGTACTGCTGGGGGGTGGGGGTGGTAGGAGACATAAGTGGGGGCCTGGTGGAGGCTGCCCCTGGTGGCTGGGGGGTGGGGGTGCTGGGAGACATGAGTGGGGGCCTGGTGGTGGCTGCCCCTGCACTGCTGGGGGGTGGGGGTGGTGGGAGACATGAGTGGGGGCCTGGTGGAGGCTGCCCCTGGTGGCTGGGGGGTAGGGGGTGGTGGGAGACATGGGTGGGGGCCTGGTGGAGGCTGCCCCTGACTGCTGGGTGGTAGGGGGTGGTGGGAGACATGAGTGGGGGCCTGGTGGTATCTGCCCCTGGTGGCTGGGGGGAGGGGGTGGTGGGAGACATGAGTGGGTGCCTGGTGGAGGCTGCCCCTGGTGGCTGGGGGGTGGGGGTAATAGGGGACATGAGTGGGGGCCTGGTGGAGGCTGGGGGGTGGGGGTGGTGGGAGACATGAGTGGGGGCCTGGTGGAGGCTGCCCCTGGTGGCTGGGGGGGTGGGGATGGTGGTAGACATGGGTGGGGGCCTGGTGGTGGCTGCCCCTGCACTGCTGGGGGGTGGGGGTGGTGGCAGACATGAGTGGGGGCCTGTTGGAGGCTGCCCCTGCACTGCTGGGGGGTGGGGGTGGTGGGATACATGAGTGGGGGCCTGGTGGAGGCTGCCCCTGACTGCTGAGGGGTGGGGGTGGTGTGAGACATGAGTGGGGGCCTGGTGGAGGCTGCCCCTGCACTGCTGGGGGGGTGGGGTTAATAGGGGACATGAGTGGGGGCCTGGTGGAGGCTGCCCCTGGTGGCTGGGGGGTGGGGGTGGTGGGAGACTTGAGTGGGGGCCTGGTGGAGGCTGCCCCTGATGGCTGGGGGGTGGGGGTGGTGGGAGACATGAGTGGGGGCCTGGTGGAGGGTGCCCCTGCACTGCGGGGTGTGGGGGTAATAGGGGACATGAGTGGGGGCCTGGTGGAGGCTGCCCCTGGTGGCTGGGGGTGGTGGTAGACATGAGTGGGAGCCTGGTGGAGGGTGCCCCTGCACTGCGGGGGGGTGGGGGTAATAGGGGACATGAGTGGGGGCCTGGTGGAGGCTGTCCCTGGTGGCTGGGGGGTAGGGGGTGGTGGGAGACATGGGTGGGGGCCTGATGGAGGCTGCCCCTGACTGCTGGGGGGTAGGGTGTGGTGGGAGACATGGGTGGGGGCCTGGTGGAGGCTGCCCCTGACTGCTGGGGGGTAGGGGGTGGTGGGAGACATGGGTGGGGGCCTGGTGGAGGCTGCCCCTGGTGACTGGGGTTGGGGGTGGTGGGAGACATGAGTGGGGGCCTGGTGGTATCTGCCCCTGGTGGCTGGGGCGTGGGGGTGGTGGGAGACATGAGTGGGGGCCTGGTGGAGGCTGCCCCTGGTGGCTGGGGGGTGGGGGTAATAGGGGACATGAGTTGGGGCCTGGTGGAGGCTGCCCCTGACTGCTGGGGGGTAGGGGGTGGTGGGAGACATGGGTGGGGGCCTGGTGGAGGCTGCCCCTGCACTGCGGGGGGGTGGGGGTAATAGGGGACATGAGTGGGGGCCTGGTGGAGGCTGCCCCTGGTGGTTGGGGGATGGCGGTGGTGGGAGACATGAGTGGGGGCCTGGTGGAGGCTGCCCCTGGTGGCTGGGGGGTGGCGGTGGTGGGAGACATGAGTTGGGGCCTGGTGGAGGGTGCCCCTGACTGCTGGGAGGTGGGGGTGGTGGGAGACATGAGTGGGGGCCTGGTGGAGGGTGCCCCTGCACTGCGGAGGGGTGGGGGTAATAGGGAACATGAGTGGGGGCCTGGTGGAGGCTGCCCCTGGTGGCTGGAGGGTGAGGGTGTTGGGAGACATGAGTGGGGGCCTGGTGGAGGCTGCCCCTGGTGGCTGGGGGGTGGGGGTGGTGGGAGACATGTGTTGGTGATCAGTGGTGCAAGGTGACATGTGGGTTGGCTGGTGGGCATGGCCATGGTGGATGGGTTGCCTGTGGGACATGAGCAGGGGTGCAGGGTAGTACCCTGTGGTGTGGGCTGCCTGCAGGGGCCGTGGAGGGTGTAGAGGGAACACCTGGGTGGACCCACATGGCCATATCATGTGTAGCATTCCCCCGCAACACCGAAATACACGTACCCAGCCAATTCGCGTGTGAAACTTCCCGCACCCCTGGAATCCACGTAACCAGCCAAATCGCGTGTGAAACATCGCGTGCACCCCTGAAATCCACGTACCCAGCCAAATCACATGTTGAACTTCCCGCGCACCCCTGAAATCCACGTATCCGGCCAAATCGCGTGTGGAACTTCCCGCGCACCCCTGAAATCCACGTACCCAGCCAAATCGTGTGTGAAACTTAGCGCGCACCCCTGAAATCCACGTACCCGGCCAAATCGTATGTGAAACTTTGCGCGCACCCCTGAAATCCACGTACCCAGCCAAATTGCGTGTTGAACTTCCCGCGCACCCCTGAAATCCACGTACCTGGCCAAATCGCGTGTGGAACTTCCCGCGCACCCCTGAAATCCACGTACCCAGCCAAATCGCGTGTTGAACTTCACGCGCACCCCTGAAATCCACGTACCCGGCCAAATCGCGTGTGGAACTTCCCGCGCACCCCTGAAATCCACGTACCCAGCCAAATTGCGTGTGGGACTTCCCGCGCACCCCTGGAATCCACGTACTCAGCCAATTCGCATGTGAAACTTCCCGCACACCCCGAAATACACGCACACGTTATTTTTCAGTCAGCGGGTGTTCGTTTTTGTGGATACCCCTTTGCACGTCATCTGTCCTGGAGGGCCACAGTATAGGACATTCATCATAGCTGTATATAGGTGCTATTTGTTGGCGCACCTTTTGGCGGACATTTTTTACAGGCGCAGGGACGCTACCTTGTGGCGGTCGTGTTTGTGCCTGTGTGCTGATTTGACCGTGCGCTGTTTTGCCCTATTCGATTCCATGAATACGTGTGGTTGGCGAGCGTGTGGGCGTTCCGCGCACTTGCACCCTGTACTTCCCCCGTGACGCCCACATTTTGGCAAGTTGTTCCCCATTCCGAGTGTTACGCCCCGTGTTCCGCCTACTTTTGTTGCGTGTGCCGCGCTATGTGCGATTTTCGCTGTGGCCTGTGCGATTTTGCTGTGACCTGGCACGCCATTAGATGGCCTGTGCGCCAACGTGCGCCGCGCGCTTTTTTAGCGCACATCAGATGGTTTTTTCGCGTACGCCCTTCCATGAATCGATGTGCGCTGCTTTTCGTGCGATTTTCGCACTTGCACTGCGATTTTCGCAATTCCACTGCGATTCACACGTTTTTGCCCACTTGCGCCGCGCTAATTATTCCATGAATCGGCCTGTATATTTTCTATATCAATATAGGTCTTCTATGTATGTCTTTTAAAAGAGCCTTTGTATTTTTACATGACATGTGAACACAAAAAATAGTTGTTTATTGCTACAACATATTTTTTGTTTTTGTTCCTCTTATTTATTTTGTATTTTTCTTATTTTATTTATGAGTTTTTAGTTTAATAACTGTTTTTCTCATTTTCACCCAACTATATTTTTTATAGTGTCAAACTCTACAATTCCCTTATGAGGTCCATTTGAAGGATTAAAAATAAAATAAAACATGTATCTGTGCACCTTCCTTAAATGCTGTGTTAAATGCATTTTCCTAAAAATAAAATATCTTCTACTCCCAATCAAAAATCGCTCTCCACAAGGTGCGCATACAGCTAATATTTGAACAACTCCATCCATGGTTTTGTTCTCCTACCAAAAAGATGTACTTAGCCAATGTTTCTTAGAATGTTCTACAATTTCTTCCACATTACAGCTAGATGTTAAGTCAAAATCAGCTATTCCTCCAATATATTCTGAACAAGAATCAGGACCTGAGAAATCAGTGGAAGAGTTGTCGGAGTCTTCTGGAGAACGTGTCTCAATTTTTCAACCTGTAAAACATATTTCTCAAATATATCTATACATTCTTCAACCTCATAACTACTAATCCCCCAACTTTCTCTTAGTACAATGTAAAGTAAATACCACCCTCCAATACCATAACATCTTTCAAAATGTATTGTGGACCAACCAATCACATATGTATTTCAAAGTCCCTTTGTAATTGGTGCAAACTTGACACTTATACCTATATAACCATGGGTATGATATGGTACACGGTTACCAAAAGACACTGTTAAAGCTGCAGCTACCTCAAACCACCAAAATGCACAATGTTCTATTGGCTCCAATGTTGCCTACAAGGCCCATTACAGCTGAGGCTAAGTCAACCCGCCAAAATGTGCAACGTCCGATTGGCTGCAATTTAGCCACAGCTACTGCGAGGGACGAATAATCATGACGTTCTGTAGCCGTGGGTATGTTACCCACCGTAGCCCTCAAGGGCGATTGGTTAATATTGTAACCGCAGCTACGCTTATGTGCTGTTGTAGCCGCAGGTACTTGACTTTTCAAAACAACAAAACACAACATTAGACAGGTGCAAAAGTTAAAATGAGAACAGGCTAGAGGTAAGGAGTTGAAAAAACTACAGTATATCAAATTGTGGACTCTAAGATTCTGTAAAAAATGTTTTCGGATAAAAGGAATTCAGCACTAATCATGACTATACCTGTGTGTGTATCCGCAACTATGGAATAGGCAAAATGTAAATGCATCACTCAAAATATACTGTGCTTACTGAAGTAGGATAGGGAGGCTACTTTTGGTGTGTGATGGCTAAAGGAAACAAAATAAAGTTTGTGCACATGCATGAAAAGTGTTATGGCACATTCTATTTTTTACAATCTTTCATACCCGTGGGTAGCCCTGGTTATTAAGAAAAATATTAAAGTAAGGACCTTTTCTTCACCAACTGTATAATATGGATCATATAAAGCGTATTGGTCCATTTGTACTTGTATTCTATTTTTACAACTGAAAGGTTGGCTCTGAAAAGAACCGTTTTGGGGATGAAAGGAGTGGGGTGGTTCTTGGATGGAAAGAACATGAGGGGTGGAACATATAACAAAGAAATAAAAGAAAGGGAACATCTTTTTTTGCATTTCTATTTTTTCTTATGTTTTTGTGTTTTTATATTTTAAAAAAAGAGGGGGGATAAAAATCAGCACTTAAAAAAACACCTATCATTGCCTGTGAACCTGGTATTCTGCAATAGCTGTGTCCCATGGAGCTAGAATGACAAAGCCCATGACAATCCAATCATGGCACACAGTGCACAAAGCCTTTCACATGCTTAAATTGGATGCTGGCAGTGTAACAGCAGTCTGAATCCCAGCAAAATACAGTGGGCATGGCACCAAAAGCCATGGCTAATGGACCGTTATTAATTTAAAGATACATCAGTGGGCATGGCTGAAGGCCATTGCAAATGGAACAGAAGAATATACAGTGGTCACAGCCATGGCCACTGCCATGACCAGTGGCACTGAAAAAAACGATGATTTAATATATACAACAATTGGCACTGTAGAAGGTCATAACCATTGACACCAAAAAAAAATGATGCTATAACAAAACCCTTGACAGTTATGGAAAGGCACTTTACTTAAAGTGCATTCAAGATGACTAAACTTAACGCAACAAAACCCTTGAAATGCAATGCATTGGGAAACTCAGGAGCAGCTTAACTTGGCACGTTCCCGTTGATCTCCACCATAATGCCATGTCCCCAATAATGCCATGTAGAGATGGTTGGTACAGAGGGGTTCTGCTCTGAAGTCTGGAATTCTGGGGTCTACCTATTGACAGCAGTAGGCCTAGATTCATTCTATCATGTCACATACATGCAAAGACACTCTAGATGTAGTAGTACTCATGAAATTTGAGAAATACAGACAAAAATAGATGTAGAGGGTACAGCTTTTATTCTGCTGTTAATGCATTTCATAGTCATGCATTTATAATCTTTTTATGATTTATTTGTAAAAAGTACAATACATTTAAGGATAGTTAGTTCTTAATATTCACAAATCCTTAATGTAACTGAGTTAGCAACTGAGTTGAATATATACAAAGCTAAAACAAAGTAGTGCTCCGAGATCAATGTGTAACCACCACCTATAGTGACAAGTGATAGTACAGGTACTCAATACAGAACAACCAAACTGAAAACAATAAATGGTATAACAATTGGTTGTATGTAGCCAGGCTAGAGGGTGACCTAACACGTGGTCGACGTCTGGATCTGAATCAAGAGGTTGAGAGTACCAGGTAGAATATGGGGTGCTGGTCCTTAGACGTTTTGGCAAGATGCCTTCATCTTGGGCCTGGAGTAGGTCTCCCTGGGGGGTAGCAATGCTGGAAGGGTCTTAGAATTGCTGTTTCACGGATGTGGAGCAAGGTATCTATTGGTCCTCGCTTGTAGGGTGCAGCAGCAGGCTGTTATAAGCTTCCTCAATATGCTCATGGTAGGGAGTCACTGGAGGTGGATGCTGGCTGTGTGGCATCTGCTTGAGGTGTGGGGGAGGCATAAGATGTGGTGGGAGCTTGGTTTCCCAATAATCGCTTTCCTGGAATTGAAGTCCGGAGCAGGTTTGAAGTTATCCTGTGGAGCCGTGATTGCATGTAGAGATGGGCCCACTCTACCAGACTTAGTAAAATCAAGACTTATCAATGAGGTACTTAAAATGCATGACACGACCCAGCATTATTCAAAAGCACAGAATTTCGGCTGGGACAGCATACTAGCAGCTTTCACATTACAATGAGTGAGCAGATTTTGTACTAAAAATAGGTAAGCAATGATGTCATAATACAATATCAGTTACAAACGTATAAATGGTTAGGACTGAATAATATCTTAAGATAGTGGCCATGTAGTTATGGTTAAGTTGCTTTTTCCATAGGAAGAGCACTTTTTGGGCGGCTTATAACTTGGCTCCCCATGGACGAATCCTCACCAAACCTTGGAAAAAAAGTATATGGCCCACTCTGAATTTTTTTGCAAGGTTTGGTGAGGATTCGTCCAGGGGGGGCAAAGTTATAGGGGGGATCCCAAAACTTTTTTTTCCCATAGACTGAATGGGAAAAAAAAATTGCTCGCACCTACAGCCCAAACCGCTGGACGTATTTTCACCAAATTTGGACCAGGAGTAGCGGCTTGGTCCCGAAAGCATGCTTTTGCAAATTTGGTGTAAATCCGTCCAGTAATTTTTTTAAAATGACCAAAAAGTAGGTAGGCAAAACAAAATAGTGATATCTGTGTTCGGTCCGCGGACACACTTCCCTGTTTGCTCCGCGGACAGTGGGCCTCATTACAACTCAGGCGGTAAGGGTTTTACGGCGGCGTAAACAGCGCCGACCCTTACCGCCTGAGTACGAGGTCCCTTAGCGCCATGGCGGACTTAACACCTGCTTTTAGCATGCTAAGGGACCCTGGAGTTAATTACGCCACCGTAATTTACGGTGGCGTAATTAATGCCTTCCCCACTCCCATTATGCCCTATGGGGCAAAATGGAAATGGGGAAGGGAAAATGGGAAAATGGGGATTTACCGCCCCGCCAAGGTTGGAATGGGGCGGTAAGTCCGCCTACCACCATGGCGTAAACGTAGTTTACGCCATGGTGGTAAAGTCACGGCCCAGGCGGTAACTTACCGCCTGGGTCGTAATGAGGCCCAGTGTCCTGATTGGCCAATCGGCTTGTGTGATGTCCGCGGACATGTGACGTGTTCGGTGTTTGGACAGTGTTAAGCGTGAAGCGCGTCAGATTTTCGATAGCGCCCACCATCTTGGATTCGCGGACGTTCGCAGACAGCGCGGTGAAAGTTTGTTCAAAATGTGTATTTAGTAGAGTGTGTTGGTGTGTAGAAGTGTTTGGGGAGGATGGAAAGGTATGAGGTTAAATGTTGTGCTTTTTTATGTGGTAGACGTTCTTTTTGTGTTCGATTTGTCTGCGGACATCACGGGTGTTCTGAAATGTTCTAAATAAACTGAATGGGGGTGTTCTGAGGATTCAATACGTGTCTGTTTTGTATGCAAGCAAGCTGAAACTGTTCTAAGAACACTTGCGGTGTCCTGAAATGTTCGCAAATAAACAAAATGGGGGTGTTCTGAGGACGCTGTCCGTATTGTTCGTTGTCAAGTTGAAAGTGTTCTAAGAAATCTTGCGTTGTCCTGAAATGTTCGCACATAAACAAAATGGGGGTGTGTTCTAAGAACTCTCGCGGTGTCCTGAAATGTCCTTAGGGGGTGTCCTGAAGACGCTCTAAGAACAATTGCAGTGTCCTGAAATGTTCGCAAATAAAGAAAATGGGGGTGTTCTGGGGACGCTGTCCGTATTGTTCTGTGGCAAATTGAATGTGTTCTAAGAACACTCGGGGTGTCCTGAAATGTTCGCAAATAAACAAAATGGGGGTGTTCTGGGGACGCTGTCCGTATTGTTCTGCGGCAAGTTGAATGTTTTCTAAGAACACTCGGGGTGTCCTGAAATGTTCGCAAATAAACAAAATGGGGGTGTACTGATGACGCTGTCCGTATTGTTCGTTGTCAAGTTGAAAGTGTTCTAAGAACTCTTGCGTTGTCCTGAAATGTTCGTAGGGGGTGTCCTGAAGCCGCTGTCTGTATTGTTCGATGGCAAGGAGAAAGTGTTCTAAGAACTGTCCCGGTGTCCTGAAATGTTCGCAGCGGGTGTCCTGAAGACGCTGTCCGTATTGTTCGATGGCAAGTTGAAAGTGTTCTAAGAACACTCGGGGTGTCCTGAAATGTTGGCAAATAAACAAAATGGGGGTGTTCTGAGGACGTTGTCCGTATTGTTCGTTGTCAAGTTGAAAGTGTTCTAAGAACTCTTGCGTTGTCCTGAAATGTTCGCACATAAACAAAATGGGGGTGTGCTCTAAGAACACACGCATTGTCCTGAAGTGTTCTAAGATCTCTTGCGGTGTCCTGAAATGTTCGTAGGGGGTGTCCTGAAGACGCTGTCCGTATTGTTCGATGGCAAGTTGAAAGTGTTCTAAGAACTGTCTCGGTGTCCTGAAATGTTCGTAAATAATCAAAATGGGGGTGTGTTCTAAGAACTCACGCGTTGTCCTGAAATGTTCGTAGGGGTTGTCCTGAAGACGCTGTCTGTATTGTTTGATGGCAAGTTGAAAGTGTTCCAAGAACTGTCTCAGTGTCCTGAAATGTTCACAAATAAAGAAAATGGAGAGTGTTCTAAGAACACAGGCGTTGTCCTGAAATGTTCGTAGGGGGTGTCCTGAGGACACTGTCCGTAATGTTTGTTGTCGAGTTGAAAGTGTTCTAAGAACTCTCGTGGTGTCCTGAAATGTTCGCAAATAAACAAAATGGGGGTGTCCTGAAGACACTGTCCGTAATGTTCGATGGCAAGTTGAAAGTGTTCAAAGAACACTCGGGGTGTCCTAAAATGTTCGCAAATAAACAAAATGGGGGTGTTCTGAGGACAATGTACGTATTGTTTGTTGTCAAGTTGAAAGTGTTCTAAGAACTCTCGCGTTGTCCTGAAATGTTCGCACATAAACAAAATGGGGGTGTGTTCTAAGAACACACGCGTTGTCCTGAAATGTTCGTAGGAGGTGTCCTGAGGGCGCTGTCCGTATTGTTCGTTGTCGATTTGAAAGTGTTCTAAGAACTCTCGTGGTGTCCTGAAATGTTCGCAGGGGGTGTCCTGAAGACACTGTCCGCATTGTTCGATGGCAAGTTGAAAGTGTTTTAAGAACACTCGGGGTGTCCTAAAATGTTCGCAAATAAACAAAATGGAGGTGTTCTGAGGACGCTGTCCGTATTGTTTGTTGTCAGGTTGAAAGTGTTCTAAGAACTCTCGCGTTGTCCTGAAATGTTCGCACATAAACAAAATGGGGGTGTGTTCTAAGAACACACGCGTTGTCCTGAAATGTTCGTAGGGGGTGTCCTGAGGACGCTGTCCGTATTGTTCGTTGTCGAGTTGAAAGTGTTCTAAGAACTCTCGCGGTATCCTGAAATGTTCGTAGGGGGTGTCCTGAAGACGCTGTCCGTATTGTTCGATGTAAAGTTGAAAGTGTTCTAAGAACTTTCGCGATGTCCTGAAATGTTCATAGGGAGGGTTCTGAAGACGCTGTCCGTATTGTTCGCTGGCAAATTGAAAGTGTTCTAAGAACACTGGTAATGTTTGCGGACATTAAAAGTTTCCATAGGCCATAGTTGAAATGTTTTACTCTATGGGTGTGATATGCTGCGGTGGTTTTGGCCAGGGCATAGAGTGTTGGTTGCATGGCCATTTGGCCATGCACCCAACACTCTATCCCCTGGCCACAACCACCACAGCATATCATATTTATAGTTGCTTATAACTTTGGGTCAAAAACAAATTTATAAGGAACAAAGTTATAAGATACTATGGGTGTGATATGCTGTGATGGTTGTGGCCAGGGCATAGAGTGTATAATATACTTACTGTTTGGTTTGGTAACTGGAGTACATGTATTTCTTGTTAATTTCTGTGATAAAAGAAAATAGCATGTTAGTATTAGTATTTTGTAATGACTTTTTACATTGTATAATCAACATTTTTTTTTTGGACCCTCATATTTAGTAGATTACAAACCAGAGTACTGTGCAATTTGCTCAGTTTCTGTGTTCGTTGCTAAATTCATTGGGTCTGTGGGAGAAAAAAAAATCCATGTTGGATTAAAAAAAAACCTTTTCCTGTTATGCTACAGTTTATTTGTTTGTTTGTTTTCAGTGTTCATTTGTTGTTTCTGGCTAATGCTTTATACATTGGGTTGTTTCATTTTTTTTGGAGCAGTAACATATTATTTATTTGTTTGGATATTATGAAATTTTGGAGCAGTTAGATACCAGTAGGCAAATTCTAACTGTCTATTTTTTTATATACTTTAGTGGTATTGATTTATCTGTTTGGATATTGTTAAATTTTAGGACAGTTAGATACCAATTGGCGTATTCTAACTGTCTATTTGTTGATATATTTTAGTGGTATTGATTTATCTTTTTGGATATTGTTAAATTTTTGGACAGATACCAATTGACGTATTCTAATTGTCTATTTTTTGCTCTAATTTAGTGGTATTCATTTATGTGATTAATTGTTGTAGAATCTTTGGGCAGTTTGATAGCTTTTGGAATATTCTAACAGTTTATATTTTTTACTACAAGTTTACTTGAGGTTTAAGTACAGTTTAGTTATCAAATTTTGGTTTTAAGAACATTAAATAAGCGTTTGAAAGATTTGCTGGTAATCTCTGCTTTAGAGTAATGATACTATCATTACATTCAAACCACCCACATTTCTTTTTTATATTTGCAGTGTAGTGCCCTGAATTGGTTGTGGCTCCTGCGTGGTAGATTATACCTATTGTTGTGAAGGTTTTCTTACCAAGTGATATTTGACCATGTGTGTTTTGGTACCATCTGCATTGTAACGTAGAGCATTAGAATTACGTATTTACTATGTGTTTGTATTACTAACGTGGAGCGATTATCTGAATTGCAGGTAAAACATAATCTACCATGGTTTGCATTTTGTACAAGTTGCTGAAATGGAATTGATTTACAATTAGGTATTGATATATATACGAAGAGTTCATTGGGGATTTCCTCTTGTGTCACATTGTTGCAGAGAGTGCATGTATGTTTCCACATGTATGAAATCTGGAAGATTTCATTTATAGGTATGTTTTTGTTTTCCAGTACTTGTAGTAAGTATGTTAGAAATTCTTGTGGATCTTCCTGTGAGTTTATAGTGAATTTCACCATTACAGCACAGTAGTCCAATTGTTGTCCTATTCCATAAACACTATACGTGTTGTCAGGATTGTTTGCTGCATTTCTGTGAAGTACTAACATTTGCAAACACAATATGTCTGTACTGTGTAAGTAAATGTTGTCAACAATTGGCGGTAATTGAAATAGAATATTCATTGCTACATTTGCATAGCAACTTACACCAACTATATTTGAGAGTTTAAATGGACCAGGTAGTTCTGTATCTGACTGCTTTTTTTGGAGTTTGTCTTCCTTCTTTGAAGAAGTACCTGGTTTACTTTCCCTAATTGATTCTTTTTTGCTTGTGGTACTGGATTAAGTATTACTTTCTTTTACTCTCTTTGGAGGATTTGCAGTGACATCCTGTTGCTTTTCTGTTTGATTTATTTTTCTTTTATAATGTTTTACTTTTTGTGGAACAGAATATCTGTTTAGATGGGGAGTGTATAGTGAGCTAAGTCTATTGTATTCTAAAATGCAAGGAATATCAGCGTTTATTTTACTTGCATCAAAGTTGATTAGAAATAGACCGTCAAGTGTACGTAAGCGTGATAGTGCTACGTAGCTCATGCCTTCGTTAAAAGAATGTGTTACCAATATCTACCATTGCTTTGTCTAGGGTAAGACCTTGTGATTCATGAATTGTGACTGTGTATGCAAGAGTTAGAGAAAATTGTTCTCTGCGTACATACATGTCTTTGAAGAGAAGGAATCGAGCTGTTGAGCGTCCTATCCTTTTAACTTCTGAAAGTTTGTCAAAGAGTATATTGACAAACTGAATTTTGTTGTCACGTGGGTATGTTTGAAAGCCAGCAACTGTAGCCAGTGCTCCATTAACTAGTCCTTGTTCCACGTCAAGGTTATGTTTAAGTATTACTCTGCAATTTAAGGATAATTTTAATATCTTTTCTAAGCCTGCTGTGTTTGAGATTGATTTTTCTAAACTATTTAATCTTGTTGTGGCTTGGTCACACATAGGTAGTGTCATACCATGTACATCTAGTTTGTCTGTGGCGCTAATTTCCATTATTGGTTGCATTTCTTTACTTAACATTATTTCATTGAATTTGAAACAGCTTGCAAGAGTTGGCATTAAGGCCATACAATTGACATTTTTGTGGGCTAATTGTTCCGTAGCATCTGTAACACATGCATTATCGCCATAAAGTGCATAACTTTGCCAGTTTTCAATATTGTTTCTGCTTCTTTAGAGAGTATACCAACTCTAATACTTTTTAAGATGTTGGCATAAGTGAGATCTGCAGATTGCTGCATGTTTTCTGTTAATACTCTGTATTGGAAATGTTGCCAAAGGTTGACATTTCCAATACTGCCAACAGTTTTACGGCAGAGTTTGTGTTCTAATGTTTTAAAAATAGGCTCACCTATTACTGGTGTCAATTGAAGAATTGTCGCTCCGCGGACAGTGTCCTGATTGGCCAATCGGCTTGCGTGATGTCCACGGACATGTGACGTGTTCACTGATTGGACAGTGTTAAGCGTGAAGCACATTATATTTTCGGTAGCGCCCGCCATCTTCGATTCGCGGACGTCCGCGGACAGCGCGGTGAAAGTTTGTTCAAAATGTGTATTTAGTAGAGTGTGTTGGTGTCTAGAAGTGTTTGGGGAGGATGGAAGGGTATGAGATAGGTTAAATGTTGTGCTTTTTTATGTGGTAGACGTTCTTTTTGTGTTCGATTTGTCAGCGGACATCACGGGTGTTCTGAAATGTTCTTAATAAATTGAATGGGGGTGTTCTGAGGATTCAATATGTGTCTGTTTTGTACGCAAGCAAGTTGAAACTGTTTTAAGAACTCTTGCGCTGTCCTGAAATGTTCGCAAATAAACAAAATGGGGGTGTTTTGGGTACGCTGTCCGTATTGTTCTGTGGCAAGTTGAATGTGTTCTAAGAACACTCGGGGTGTCCTGAAATGACCGCAAATAAACAAAATGGGGGTGTTCTGGGGATGCTGTCCGTATTGTTCTGTGGCAAGTTGAATGTGTTCTAAGAACACTCGGGGTGTCCTGAAATGTTCGCAAATAAACAAAATGGGGGTGTTCTGATGACGCTGTCCGTATTGTTCGTTGTCAAGTTGAAAGTGTTCTAAGAACTCTCCCGTTGTCCTGAAATGTTCGTAGGGGGTGTCTTGAAGACGCTGTCCGTATTGTTCGTTGTCAAGTTGAAAGTGTTCTAAGACCTCTCGCGTTGTCCTGAAATGTTCGCACATAAACAAAATGGGGGTGTGTTCTAAGAACACACGCTTGTCCTGAAGTGTTCTAAGATCTCTTGCTGTGTCCTGAAATGTTCGTAGGGGGTGTCCTGAAGACGCTGTCCGTATTGTTCGATGGCAAGTTGAAAGTGTTCTAAGAACTGTCTCGGTGTCCTGAAATGTTCGTAAATAATCAAAATGGGGGTGTGTTCTAAGAACTCACGCGTTGTCCTGAAATGTTCGTAGGGGTTGTCCTGAAG
Source organism: Ambystoma mexicanum (assembly GCF_040938575.1). Lineage (NCBI taxonomy): Eukaryota > Metazoa > Chordata > Amphibia > Caudata > Ambystomatidae > Ambystoma > Ambystoma mexicanum. The sequence continues at coordinate 381,500,321 of NC_090930.1, read as the reverse complement.
ACGCTGTCCGTATTGTTTGATGGTGAGTTGAAAGTGTTCTAAGAACTGTCTCAGTGTCCTGAAATGTTCACAAATAAAGAAAATGGGGTGTGTTCTAAGAACATACGTGTTGTCCTGAAATGTTTGTAGGGGGTGTCCTGAGGACACTGTCCGTATTGTTTGTTCTCGAGTTGAAAGTGTTCTAAGAACTCTCGTGGTGTCCTGAAATGTTCGCAGGGGGTGTCCTGAAGACACTGTCCGTAATGTTCGATGGCAAGTTGAAAGTGTTCTAAAAACACTCGGGGTGTCCTAAAATGTTCGCAAATAAACAAAATGGGGGTGTTCTGAGGACGCTGTCCGTATTATTTGTTGTCAAGTTGAAAGTGTTCTAATAACTCTTGCGTTGTCCTGAAATGTTCGCACATAAACAAAATGGGGGTGTGTTCTAAGAACACACGCGTTGTCCTGAAATGTTCGTAGGGGGTGTCCTGAGGACGCTGTCCGTATTGTTCGTTGTCGAGTTGAAAGTGTTCTAAGAACTCTCGCGGTATCCTGAAATGTTCGTAGGGGGTGTCCTGAAGACGCTGTCCGTATTGTTCGATGGCAAGTTGAAAGTGTTCTAAGAACTGTCCCGGTGTCCTGAAATGTTCGCATGGGGTGTCCTGAAGACGCTGTCCGTATTGTTCATTGGCAAGTTGAAAGTGTTCTAAGAACACTCGGGGTGTCCTGAAATGTTCGCAAATAAACAAAATGGGGGTGTTCTGAGGACGCTGTCCGTATTGTTCGTTGTCAAGTTGAAAGTGTTGTAAGACCTCTCGCGTTGTCCTGAAATGTTCGCACATAAACAAAATGGGGGTGTGTTCTAAGAACACACGCATTGTCCTGAAGTGTTCTAAGATCTCTTGCTGTGTCCTGAAATGTTCGTAGGGGGTGTCCTGAAGACGCTGTCCGTATTGTTCGATGGCAAGTTGAAAGTGTTCTAAGAACTGTCTTGGTGTCCTGAAATGTTCGTAAATAATCAAAATGGGGGTGTGTTCTAAGAACTCACGCGTTGTCCTGAAATGTTCGTAGGGGTTGTCCTGAAGACGCTGTCCGTATTGTTTGATGGCAAGTTGAAAGTGTTCTAAGAACTGTCTCAGTGTCCTGAAATGTTCACAAATAAAGAAAATGGGGTGTGTTCTAAGAACATACGTGTTTTCCTGAAATGTTCGTAGGGGGTGTCCTGAGGACACTGTCCGTATTGTTTGTTCTCGAGTTGAAAGTGTTCTAAGAACTCTCGTGGTGTCCTGAAATGTTCGCAGGGGGTCTCCTGAAGACACTGTCCGTAATGTTCGATGGCAAGTTGAAAGTGTTCTAAGAACACTCGGGGTGTCCTAAAATGTTCGCAAATAAACAAAATGGGGGTGTTCTGAGGACGCTGTCCGTATTGTTTGTTGTCAAGTTGAAAGTGTTCTAATAACTCTCGCGTTGTCCTGAAATGTTCGCACATAAACAAAATGGGGGTGTGTTCTAAGAACACACGCGTTGTCCTGAAATGTTCGTAGGGGGTGTCCTGAGGACGCTGTCCGTATTGTTCGTTGTCGAGTTGAAAGTGTTCTAAGAACTCTCGCCGTATCCTGAAATGTGCGTAGGGGGTGTCCTGAAGACGCTGTCCGTATTGTTCGATGGCAAGATGAAAGTGTTCTAAGAACTTTCGCATTGTCCTGAAATGTTCATAGGGGGGGTTCTGAAGACGCTGTCTGTATTGTTCGCTGGCAAATTGAAAGTGTTCTAAGAACACTGGTAATGTTCGCAGACATTAAAAGTTTCCATAGGCCATAGTTGAAATGTTTTACTCTATGGGTGTGATATGCTGCGGTGGTTTTGGCCAGGGCATAGAGTGTTGGTTGCATGGCCATTTGGCCATGCACCCAACACTCTATCCCCTGGCCACAACCACCGCAGCATATCACATTTATAGTTGCTTATAACTTTGGGTCAAAAACAAATTTATAAGGAACAAAGTTATAAGATACTATGGGTGTGATATGCTGTGATGGTTGTAGCCAGGGCATAGAGTGTATAATATACTTACTGTTTGGTTTAGTAACTGGAGTACATGTATTTCTTGTTAATTTCTGTGATAAAAGAAAATAGCATGTTAGTATTAGTATTTTGTAATGACTTTTTACATTGTATAATCAACATTTTTTTTGGACCCTCATATTTAGTAGATTACAAACCAGAGTACTGTGCAATTTGGCTCAGTTTCTGTGTTCGTTGCTAAAATCATTGGGTCTGTGGGAGAAAAAAAAATCCATGTTGGATTAAAAAAAAAACTTTTCCTGTTATGCTACAGTTTATTTGTTTGTTTGTTTTCAGTGTTTATTTGTTGTTTCTGGCTAATGCTTTATACATTGGGTTGTTGCATTTTTTGGAGCAGTAACATATTATTTATTTGTTTGGATATTATGAAATTTTGGAGCAGTTAGATACCAGTAGGCAAATTCTAACTGTCTTTTTTTTGATATATTTTAGTGGTATTGATTTATCTGTTTGGATATTGTTACATTTTAGGACAGTTAGATATCAATTGGCGTATTCTAACTGTCTATTTGTTGATATATGTTAGTGGTATTGATTTATCTTTTTGGATATTGTTAAATTTTGGGACAGATACCAATTGGCGTATTCTAATTGTCTATTTTTTGCTCTAATTTAGTGGTATTAATTTATGTGATTAATTGTTGTAGAATCTTTGGGCAGTTTGATAGCTTTTGAAATATTATAACAGTTTATATTTTTTACTACAAGTTTACTTGAGGTTTAAGTACAGTTTAGTTATCAAATTTTGGTTTTAAGAACATTAAATAAGCGTTTGAAAGATTTGCTGGTAATCTCTGCTTTAGAGTAGTGGTACTATCATTACATTCAAACTATCCACATTTCTTTTTTATATATGCAGTGTAGTGCCCTGAATTGGTTGTGGCTCCTGCGTGGTAGATCATACCTATTGTTGTGAAGGTTTTTTTTCCAAGTGATATTTGACCATGTGTGAATCCAGTCAGCTTGCAGTTGTTTTTGGTACCATCTGCATTGTAACGTAGAAGCATTAGTATTACGTATTTACTATGTGTTTGTATTACTAACGTGGAGCGATTATCTGAATTGCAGGTAGAACATAATCTACCATGGTTTGCATTTTGTACAAGTTGCTGAAATGGAATTGATTTACAATTAGGTATTGATATATATACGAAGAGTTCATTGGGGATTTCCTCTTGTGTCACATTGTTGCAGAGAGTGCATGTATGTTTCCACATGTATGAAATCTGGAAGATTTCATTTTTAGGTATGTTTTTGTTTTCCAGTACTTGTAGTAAGTACATTAGAAATTCTTGTGGATCTTCCTGTGAGTTTATAGTGAATTTCACCATTCCAGCACAGTAGTCCAATTGTTGTCTTATTCCATAAACACTATACGTGTTGTCAGGATTGTTTGCTGCATTTCTGTGAAGTACTAACATTTGCAAACACAATAGGTCTGTACTGTGTAAGTAAATGTTGTCAACAATTGGTGGTAATTGAAATAGAATATTCATTGCTACATTTGCGTAGCAACTTACACCAACTATATTTGAGATTTTAAATGGACCAGGTAGTTCTGTATCTGACTGCTTTTTTTGGAGTTTGTCTTCCTTCTTTGAAGAAGTACCTGGTTTACTTTCCCTAATTGATTCTTGTTTGCTTGTGGTACTGGATTGAGTATTACTTTCTTTTACTCTCTTTGGAGGATTTGCAGTGACATCCTGTTGCTTTTCTGTTTGATTTATTTTTCTTTTATAATGTTTTACTTTTTGTGGAACGGAATATCTGTTTAGATGGGGAGTGTATAGTGAGCTAAGTCTATTGTATTCTAAAATGCAAGGAATATCAGCGTTTATTTTACTTGCATCAAAGTTGATTAGAAATAGACCGTCAAGTGCACGTAAGCGTGATAGTGCTATGTAGCTCATGCCTAAGTTAAATACTGTGTTACCAATATCTATCATTGCTTTGTCTAGGGTAAGACCTTGTGATTTATGAATTGTGACTGCGTATGCAAGAGTTAGAGAAAATTGTTCTCTGCGTACATACATGTCTTTGAAGAGAAGGAATCGAGCTGTTGAGCGTCCTATCCTTTTAACTTCTGAAAGTTTGTCAAAGAGTATATTGACAAACTGAATTTTGTTGTCACATGGGTATGTTTGAAAGCCAACAACTGTAGCCAGTGCTCCATTAACTAGTCCTTGGTCCACGTCAAGGTTATGTTTAAGCATTACTCTGCAATTTAAGGATAATTTTAATATCTTTTCTAAGCCTGCTGTGTTTGAGATTGATTTTTCTAAACTATTTAGTCTTGTTGTGGCTTGGTCACACATAGGTAGTGTCATAATATGTACATCTAGTTTGTCTGTGGCGCTAATTTCTATTATTGGTTGCATTTCTTTACTTAACATTATTTCATTGAATTTGAAACAGCTTGCAAGAGTTGGCATTAAGGCCATACAATTGACATTTTTGTGGGCTAATTGTTCCATAACATCTGTAACACATGCATTATCGCCATAAAGTGCATTACTTTGCCGGTTTTCAATATTGTTTCTGCTTCTTTAGAGAGTATACCAACTCTAATACTTTTTAAGATGTTGGCATAAGTGAGATCTGCAGATTGCCGCATGTTTTCTGTTAATTCTCTGTATTGGAAATGTTGCCAAAGGTTGACATTTCCAATGCTGCCAACAGTTTTACGGCAGAGTTTGTGTTCTAATGTTTTAAAAATAGGCTCAACTTTTACTGGTGTCAATTGAAGAACATCTCCGAAAACAATAATGTGTTTTCCTGCAAAGAGCTATTCATAGTTTGTTTTCAGTACTTCTTGTAATCTGAGGTGAATCAAAGCCAACATTAGTTTGGAGACCATGCTCATTTCATCTATTAGTAGCATTTTCATTTGTTTCAATACTCTGCGTAGTTCCATTGTATCTTCTGCAGAAAGTTTGTAATAGTCTAATGTGTTCTAGTGTTCTACTGGAAATAGTGGTAATCGGTGTAAAGTGACACCACCTATGTTGTAGGCAGCTAAACCTGTGGGGCAGTGACAACAGCTGACAGTTTGTTGTTTGTCAATTGTTGAAGGAATTTACTGATGAGTTTGATTAAGAATGTTTTGCCAGAACCAGTTTCACCACTGACGTACAGTAGTATAGGTTTATAATTATGGCAGGAACATTCTTTATTTTCATGTTGTACACCATGTGCAATTTGTTTTGTTACTTCTTCAAAAATGCAACGTTGTTCGTTGTTTAGTTTTGATTGTAGTATAGTTAAGTCTTCTTTATCTTCATACTGACACATGGTGTTTTCTACTTCTATCATAGCTAATTCTGCCTCATTTATTATTAGTGGTTCTCCCAGTGGTTCTTGGCTTCCTGTTACAGAAGGTTGACTACTGTCAGGAGTGTCTTTATCTAGTTGGGCCTGGAGTTCTTGTTCGTGTTGCTGTTCATTGTGCAACATTGTTTTGTATTGTGTAAAGTTTACATCAGTTATATTGCTTTCATTTGCTTTGAAAGCATCTTCATATGAGTCATAGTTTTCTAGTATTTCTTCTTCTTTTCTCCATGGTTTAAAGAGTTGTAGCAGAGACATGTTATATATTTCTTTATGTTGAGGAGTCTTCAATGACAATTTGATATGATTAATTAAATTTGGTTTAGTGAGTTTAACTAAGCTGCCTTCACAGTTTGTCACTGTATTTACCTTTTTTTTCATCAGGTTTTTTATTATTTTTGTATGTGTAGTTTTGGGCTATGTGGTATAGACACATGGTTTCCAAAGTATTACTTCTGTTTGGGTAGTATGTGTCCAATAAATTGTTTTTTAAAATGTCTTGGCTGTTAGGATCATGTTTGGCTATTGTTTCTATATCTTCGTATGTTTTTAGAACTCTTTTTCTAGATTTAGCTGGACCAAGACTTAGCCATACTATATTTTCAGATTTACCATACAATGCAGTACCAGTTAAACGATCAGCTGCTTCCTATGATCCACATTCTCTATGGGAGAGCATTTTTATGCCCAAGCTGTATAATTTCTGAGACACTGTTTTATCTGATGACAGGTCATTCCAGAGGTCTTGGAGCTCTGTCTTTTCTGCTTTGGTTAAGTATGCTGTGACATATCGTGCAACTGCAGTAGAATTGTCTGCAATGTACTGCACATCTATGTTTGCATTCCATAAGTGGGCAATGATTGCATTATAATCATTGATATATTTTTCTTCTTCTTTTCTTTTTATGTAATATGTATTTTTAGGTGACTTACCTTTAACACTATGTCTAACTGAAGACATGAGGTTGTTCACTTGACCTGTATTTGTAACTGGTCTAGGGAAACCAAATCAGCATTTGGTGTAGTATTTCCCTTTGTTTTTGTATTTGCGACGACAATATTTGCCACATTTATGTCTTTGAAATTGTAATATTTGTGCATGAAGATCACTATTTGTGGATTCTGATGGAATTTCACAAGCGACATATTTTTCAATAAACTGTAAAGCAGTGGCATCAATGTCTTGACCAAATTTAGGCACATCTTTAATCCATAAAAGCATGTGGATATGTGGTGCTCCTCTGGCTTGGTATTCTTTTCTCCAAAAGAAGTGTTGCACTTCTCCAAGGGGAGGAACAGTGTTATTACAAATAAAATGTAGCATAGCAATGAAGCGATGGTGAAAATATCTTGAAACATTAACAGGATCCAAAGAACAAAGTTCTCCAGGTGGTAGAATATCTATGTTTGTTTTGTTTTTATTTGATATGCGTAGGAAATCATGTAAATCTTCCCATGCATATTCTGCACAACTTAATGTAACAAACCAAGTGGGTGGGCCAATGTTTCTGATCATACAACGTACATCTCCATGACGTCGAAACCAGTACTCTTTATTACCACGCATACTTGCTAATGGATTTGTAATATTTGATTGTAAAAACTCATCCTTTTGTTGCACTTTTTGTAAAAATTGTGTAGCTGTCATATTTTGAAAGTGGGATCCTGATTTTAATATATGTGCAACTCCGTAACATAAAGTTGCTAGTTCACTTTCAAAGAGTAGGTGGAATATGTATTCCACATTTTGTCTAAATCTGGGATCTTTAGAATACATCCGTAATGAGCGGTATTCTGAAGCTGATATTTGAATAGGTCCATCATCATACCTTCCTCCTTTGCCAATAGGAAAGAGTAGAGGAAAAGCACGTGCTTCTATACATTTTTCCCATATGCTGTTTGGTGATCCTTTTGTTTGTCGCATTTGGTACGTTTCCAGTGCATCTTCTATGGTGTCATTAGAGTGCAAAGGATGAATAGTGTAATGGTCTAAAGTATTTGATATTGTAGCGGGATCTAGTAGCGCAAATTTACCAGCTTCTTGTGTTTCTTGAATTATTTCAGTTGTATCTTTCAAGTTTTCTTCAATATTAATTTCTTTGTAATATTCATTATTCTCTTTAAGATATTGTAAGGCTTCTCTAACTTTATGTAAATCTACCAGCTGTTGCCATATTTTTTTGTCTTTTGTAGGTACTCCATTTACTAAGATAATTAAAGATTGCTGCATTGGACGTTTGCACTCCTAGAGTATGCACATTTTCTTTTAGATCTAATGGTAAATAAACTACTTTTCCACAAATGCCTTTTACCAATTCAGAGGGAGGTAATTTTACTGTTTTTGGTTGAAGGCGTATTATTGCTTGAAATGGGTGTACTGTTTGAATTATGATGCTCTCATATAAATTAAGTTGTTGTAGGGGTTTTGGTAGTGGGTATAATTCCAAATTATTTGTGATAGCACGTGAAGGAGTTTGGTTGTTCTCAAGTTTTGTAGTGCAGTAACTGCAAAGTATTAAGGGGTCACTTATTTCGTAGAGAGCTAATTCAAACCATTTAGAATCTTCATTGTCTTCTATTTTATATGATAGGTTTACAGTTTTCGTGTTACGTTTATAAAAAGTTCTGCGGCAACATACACATACATGGTTTGGTATTTCAGCTGATGTACTTTTAAATTTTAGTATTTCTTTTTTGTATGTGTTTAGCAAAAGTTTGCCATGTGTAGAATTGTTGCTAATTTGGTTTAAAGCTATTTCATTCTGTAAATGGCTTTCACTTCCAAAATATTTTTTCTGGATATAGTCAATTTCTTGAAGAAGGTCTTTCGCTGTACCATGTAGAAGAATGTTATTTAAATTTGCTAGTGCTAAAGCAGGACTTTTAGCATAGTACAGTTTATAGACTAGATTTCTTATAGTTGAATGATGTGTTGATATTCTTTTGATATCATGGAAGATGGTTTTACAAGTAGGTCCTGTAATGCAGGCCAATGAATGTCCTTGTAGTCCTGTGTATTTGCGCACTGGACAGGTATCCATAATTTACAGTAGTTTAATTTTGATTTTGTCTTTGCTTTTTACATATTGATTGAGGAATTGGCGTAAAGACTTGAAAAATTGTTTAGGAATCTTACATATTGACGTGCATGGCCATTTGTACACTAGACGTTCTGATTCAGTTGAATGGAGGAGTAATTCTAAGTTTTCAGGGAATATTTTTGTAAGGAGTACTTCTTGTTCCATTATGGTATTATTAACTTTTTCATAACCTCGACCACTGCTATGTATGGCAATTGTATTTGTTTGCTTTTGTTTGTACGCTTCTTCATTAAAGTATGGTTCTGTGCTCGTAGTGTGACTCCATTCACCTCCGCAGATACTTAAGAAGTTCTTTCTGTTGACATTTCGTTTATTGAGAAGTCTTTTTTGTAAGTTAGTTATTAGTTTTGTTAGTGGTTTCATTTTGTTTAACACTAAAATAAATAACTTTCTTTTGAGAAGAATTGCACTATCTATCAACGCTTTTAAAATTAATTTCCTACGATAGGTTTTAAGCTTTGAACCTGATTTCTCTCCTGTTTCTATAAGATTTTGAAGGACTTTGTGACGGAACATTTTGGCTAAAATACTTTTCTTGGTTTGCTTACTTTGCACTATATTCAAATTTAAAGAAGTAGTTTGATCTGTAGTGATAGCTGATTTTCTAATAATTATTTTTTGGTTTGTTTTACATTTTGATAGAGGAGGCAAAGTTTTTGTACTTGAAACTTCTTGTGTTTCACTAAATGACTGTATTAGCTGTTTTGTTTCAACTTTTTTTTACAAATTCTGCTAGAGATGGATGCTTATGTTGGACACTTTTATTTTCATTTGCTCTACTTCTGCGTTGCTTTCTACGGACTTGACTTTTGGTAGGCATTCTTTAGGGTCTGTTGAAAATAAAGAAGGTATGGGTTGGGGTGTTCTGCAATGTATGTTTGCTATGTGCATGAGTATTTGAGTAAGATCATGTATGTAATGGTGTCTGATTGTGCATTGGGAACTACAACTAGTAGGTATGTGTATTCTTCAATTAATATGTTACTAAACTCAGGTTCAGATGACAGAAAAAAATAAGCTAGTGGTGTGGAGAAGTACAAATAGTAAATATAATGTATACAATAAAAACAGTTGTTTGTTCTATAATATGAAATTTCTAGCGGTTGAGTTGGGTAATTTGTGTGTCCAAAAGTAGGAATTTGTGCGCCATTCTGGCTGTAAATCGCTGTTTAAGACATGGGGATTTTTGGACAGAATGGTGCACAATCTCTATTTTTAGGCACAGATATAGCATGAATTAACTTTACAGTATGTTTGAGTAATAATGCAAATATTGTGGTGATATTCAACTTACTTTTTTTCTAAAATGAGCAGTTTAATTCTTATTTCTTCTTTGTTCTTGAAATTTGGCTGATTCTTTTCAGGAGAATGGTCTTCACTGCAATTGTAAAAGAAACAAATTAGTAATTTTGTTTTATATAGCATTGTTTTTAATTTAGATATTGATTTTTTTAATTGAAATCCTCAGCGCCTTCCTTAAAACCATTAAAACTATCTTATTCACATAAGATACATCGCACCAGTTCAATACATATGATATGTACTTAATGAACAAATTGTATTGCAATGAGTAACTGTAACAAACAAAATATCTTTAGTATATCTTGTGAAATTCATAATGTACCACTGAATACCACCATTTCTGTAACTAAGCTGTTCTAGGTAATAGTGCCTTAATGTCATACATAAATTAAAGTAATCAAATAAATAAATAAATAAATAAATGTAATTGTATAAGTATTATTTTGTGAGATGGGAACATAGAGTGTGCATGCATGGAATTTTGTTTGAATATATGTAGTCTATACATTTTATTTAAAAAATGTTAGTTTAACATGATTTGATAGTGTGTGTATAAAGAAAGTAAATAGTATAAAGGTTTATAAGTGATAGTTGATTTTAGGAAATTGGAAAAAGACAGTAGATTCATTTTACAGATTACACAAGCTAAAAGTCAGTTTGAAAATGTGTTCATGTACTGTACATAAAATATGCATACCTGTAGTTTGTGTTCATGCATATGGATATGGATGGAGCTGCAAGTAGAAATCTTGGAGACTTCTACAGTATTTCCTGATCTATGATGATGCAGTTAGATGTAGAGGTCTTAAATATGATTGGTGCATGGTCATGTTATTTCTTAGCTACATCCAATGAGGGAATGGCACAGAGAGTGAAGTGGAAATGGTAGAAGGGCTGTTCATGTTACGATATGTCCGCAGACATGGCGGAAGTTCGCGGACATCGGGATTTACATCCGGGGATTTTTGGGTTCAGAAGTCATGCAAATGAGAATAAGCACTGAAAGGGATTGGTCAGGAAAGTTTGGTGGGTGTGTTGTGCCAGGAGAGATTTTCTCAGATACTCTTTTTGCTGAGAGACCAAAAGATAGCTATGGCTGTGTGTTTCAGAAAACAGATTGTTTGGATTTTAGGAGATTCGTGGATACATTGGTTGAAGGTGCATGCAGAAAGCTGTGGAGTAGCTGTAGATCTTGGATTCCCACATGTGGAAGTACACTGGCATGTAGTACGTGGAATGAAGTGGTTGGACTTGGTACCTCTCTGTGCTACTCTGGAAACAAAGCAACATCCAGACATAATTGTAATTCATTGTGGAGGGAACAGTTTAGGACATGTGTCTGGAATTTCTTTGCAATTTGCAATGAAAGAAGGACTTGGGAAGGTCATGGACATGTTTCCAAATTCTCAAGTAATTTTTGTCACGGGTTGCGCAGAGACAAATGTGGCTTCGTTCTTCTTCATTTGGTCCACAAACGGAGAAAGCAAGGCGCAATGTCAATAAGGCTGTTTGTGCCTTTCTAAGAGATTTTGGCATGTCCTCTTTTCACAATGAAAATATTATGTTTCGTAATACATACATTTTTTGCAGAAATGGAGTCCATCTTGCTTATGCTAGCAATCAGATTTTTTTGAGAAATTTACAAAATGCATTGCAACCTTTTTTGGAATTACAGCATCCATTTTGTAGTAGGTGTTGAGCATTTCAAATTTTTCAAACACAAACAAACACCACCAAAAGGCTCTTTTCAGAGCCACCACTTCCTCCCAGATAAAACTGCAATGGTTATGATAGGATAGCACCCCAAAATGTTAGATGTCCACAGACTTCTAAAAAATACACAGGGACCTGCTTCATTTATTTTCACTTCTATTTTTTAACTGTGAAAGGTGGCTCTGAAAAGAGCCGTATTTTTTTGATTTTTGTAATTTTGTATTTTTTTTTGGTTTTTTAGACATGACACACTAGGCGAGGAGGGGAAAGGAGGGTGAAGGGAGGACACCAACCACAGGGATAAGAAAGGGCGAGCTGAGAGAGGAAGATGTAGAGTGGGTTTTATTTGGGTAATGAGCAGGTCTTTTCATGCTCTGAGACAATAGTCTCAAAAGCACTCCGAAGTCGCTCCCCCTGGAGAGTACTGTGTCACAGTACATACATACAACTGTGACCCTCGAAAGGTAAGGGTCATCAGATTTCTGTATGGCCTGTGAGGCAGCTTGAGGAAGACGCTGTCCCACAGAGGTGGTCCTTGTGGTGACAGGATAAGAAATAGAGGATGAAGTAGAGAAAATCAACCTACTACGTTCTTCGCAAGGTACAACCTTGTGAATAGCCCCAGAGTGAAATGACCTCAGGTGTCGCTTCATGGTCGTGGTCCCAAAGCTGTACGAACCGTGCTTCCCGCGACTGAGTATCATTTTGCACTCATTGCAGATAACACGGTTCACACGAGCCTTAGGACCATTCCCATAAATGGAAAATAACCGCCACACCCAAGACTCACGTCTAGTGCGGGTAGTAGGGATTTCCTCTACCTCATTCTCGTCATCCTCTTCTTCCTCCTCTGCATCCTCACTCCTGTTCCCCTCTTCAGGCCCTCGGGAAGGTGGTGGTGGTGGAGGGGGTGGGGGTGGTGCTGAAGCAGGTGCAGCGCCAGGTGACAGTTCTGCAGCCAGGGATGCCATCTCGATGGTGGAATCAGCAAGTTGCTGGACAAATAGCTGTGCTCTGAAGAATAGCCAGAAACACAATGAGAATAAGCTCTAGGGTGTGGTCTTTTATAGGGGTGCTTGTACGCAGTTTGCGGACATGCACGCTGTCCGCGGACAGATCGAACACAAAAAAGGGTTCAAAAAGTTTCAAAAGATATGTAGAAACTCAGGATTACTATGTGGGACTTGTGCCATGATGAGTTTTTATGGAAAAATATTGTGGATTACTCGAAAATGTACTTTTAAATTGTTCGGGGACACGAACAGTGTCCGCATTCAGAACACGCGATCAGCATGGGCGCGGTCACATGATCCCTTCGCGAACAAGTCTGCGAAGGAAGCTCCTGTCTGCAGGACACCAAATGCACAGACATTGGTTTGCGCATGCGTGTTGATGTTCTACGGACAGTGTTCGGGTCCTGAATTAATTAAAAGTGTGTCACACATCAAACGAACATTTCTGGACATCGCCTATGTTCTAGAACAGTTTAAACTTGCTAGCGAACACTACGGACAGATATATTGTTCTTTAGGACACTTCCATTTTCGTTTGATTACAAACTTTTCAGGACATCAATTGTGTTCTTAGAATAGTTTAACTTGCTAGCGAACAGTACAGACAGGTATCAATGACATTTGTGATGTCATCTTTGATGTCCTGGGTGTTAGGCTTAGCAGTGCACGGTGGTGGCGCGAGTTATGGTTGCTTAGCTTAACATAACTGGTGAATTTCAAGGGTTTTTCGGTTTTACTTGGAACCATAACGTCCCTTTAACAAAGTTTTTTCACTGAATTTCATAGGTTTTTAGTAGCACAACTTAACCATAACGTCCCTTTAACAAAGTTTGTTCACTGAATTTCATAGGTTTTTAGTAGCACAACTTAACCATAATGCCCCTTTAACAAAGTTTTTTCACTGAATATATATATATATGTATATATATAATACATAATTATTCATTATCTCATTGGCTTATACATCTCTGATCGCTTCTCATGAGCCCAACCCATCCTAGATAATAGTTCCACTAAATCATTACATTGGCCACTAATTGGCTGGTGTTATTCATCATGGGCGGTGTGGCAAGAGGGATTTCTATTGGTTGGCACATTACTTGCAAACCATGGACACTTTCATGAGATGTCAATATATGAGAGACGCATAGGGTCGGAGGAGATAGAAATCCATGGTCTACACTAATTCAAATTAAGTATCCCCTCATTCCCAGGCCATGTGGCCTATCTGTTCCTTTGTATTCGGCCTTGGGTATGATCTTGTGTCTGGGTGTGTCAGCAGGGGGGAGGTCAGCAGGTGTCTTATCTGGACTTGGCTCATAATGAATAGCCAGTGCTCTTCATGTCTTGAGCATGTGTTATGGAATTCTGTTGGAGAATGAATGTCTTCCTATTTGCTAGGCTTTTAGCTAATTATAGCATATGTTGTACTCTTTGTGACCACTTCAGAGGCCCCTCATCTATTTGCTATAGAGCCTTTCGGCATACGAATCTCAAGCAGCTGGACATCAATAGCTGTTTGTGCTCTTATAATCTTCATTAACGTAGGAGTCTACTACTTCTCCTCCTGGGAACTGTTATCTCATCCCTGGGTTCTGCACACCCATGACTTTATTCCATGAATCTGACCTTGGGGCTTGCTACAAACTACTGTCTGGGCAGCTGCAAGTCCTCTAAAATAAATGTGTTTTTAGGAATTCAGCATCTTGTATGAGGCCTTGTTAACTCCTATGCCTACTGCAGCCTCTGTGCTAGGAACATTGTTGTACTTCTGCACTGCTCACCTCTATGTTAGAGACCTATATTAGTTTCTGTTCATGTTACATTCCCTTTGTGCATCTGTCATATATTGGTTTCCGTGCCCAAGTTTGATGCATCTAGCCTGCCTGTAATGTCATGTGCCCTATCAGTGTAGTGATTCCATCTCTTGGTATTCTGGAATCCTCCTCCGTTCGGTGCTACTTACAGCACACTGTGTTTTCTGATCTCTAACTGTAATCCCTACGAGTATCACACAACCATACTAATTCTTTATGCCAGAGGTGTGCACATTGACTATTTTAAGTATTGTTTCTTGGAATATGCCTTAGTGTGTCTTGTCTGTCACCCCTAGATCCATGGGGCGGTAGGGCTGCCTTAGCTAGTATCTTGCCCACCTGTACGGTAATGGTGAGGAGTGGGGCTGCAATTGGAACTTGCATATTTATCTGTAATGGGGCAGTAGTTGATACCTGTATATTCATCTGCCCAATTACAGCCATAGCCCATAATGCCATTTTGTATGGCATTGTAAATTCCTTCTCTTATAATATATATGTGCTGTTGGGCTTTGCAACAGGAACGTACCCAGATAAGCCTTTCCTGATTTTCCCAACAAAACAAGTATGGTATAACAAAACCCTTAAAATTCAATTAAACTACTTTAGTTAAAGTGCAATTAAGGTGACCAAACTTAACTAAAAAAATGAATTGAAATTCAGTGCATTGGGAATTCAAGAAAATGAGTGTACATCAAATCAGAACTTCCATCAAATATGGAAGTTATGCAAAGACAAAAGGAGTAAATAATCCCAAGAAGACATAACAATCAATATCACTATGAAATAATCACAGAAAAGTACACAACACCCACTGTCACCACAAAGCCACTCGACAGGAGAATGCACACACAGCACACAACACACATCCCGGAACACAGCACAGAACACATGAAGCACCCATACTCCACATCATACATCAAGCCAACAAAGGTATCCCAAAAAGTAACAACACCCCCATGCCAAACACTCACACCCTGTCAGCAAACAAGACATGCCTAAACCCTACAAAAAACACACAGCTGTAGAACATCCCACAAACACAAGAACAAACCAATGAAAACAGCGACAATGCACATACAGCATGATGCCACACATCCATATATAACGGCACACATCTGCACTCCAGGCCCCCATCCCAGGATAACATGTACCCTTGCGATTTGGCAATATCACTTTACATGCAACAATGGCACGATGCTGCAGTCGCAGCCACTGCAGCACCCGAGCCAAAGAGGAGGAGATGGAAGGAGCAGGTTTCCTGCACCAAGGTCACCCTCTTCAGCATGTCCGAGACAGTGCTCTATGGAAAGCAGCACGTCCCTCTGCACATCATCATAGACATGCTGTCGGAGTGGGAGTGTGCTTTGCTCCCCAGCACTGCATGGTCAAATGCCATTGGGGCACATGTGAAACTCCTGGCCGCCTTGCACTCCTTCACCACTGGCTCCTTCCAGAGGACCAGTGGCATCACTCCCAGCAACTCACATGCCACACAGTCATGTGCCATGCACCAGGTCTTGGCATTCAGCACATCATGCAGCTGACGCTATGTCCACTTGCACTCGACCCAGGCCAAACAGCAGCAGGTAGTGGCTCACACATTTTACTCAGTTCACCAATTCCTCCAGGTCATCAACACTCTTAGTAATCCTTTCTATGAAATGCAAAGAATCATTGCTTCCTTCCTCTATGGGAATAGATTCAAAGAATAATTTAAACTCCATTTTCCTTATACGTTTGTAAACACAGATTCTTCCTGAGAGGAAACCAATGTTCTCTGCAGGTACAAAGGGAAGGACCTCATTAAGTAAGCTAATTTGATGTTTATCAAATGACATATTTCAGATATTGACAAATAGGTTGAGAATAATGATTCTTTTGATTTCATAGAAATGAGTGCTAGGAGTATCGTTGACCATATGATCAACAGTGTGCCACATAATCTGTTTGAGTCTAAGATTCTTAACCACCTTAAACATATAAACTACAGAACAAAATGTTTTTGAACACATTAAGAAACAATTTATGACTATTAACAATTTGGTTACGGATGAGATGCTCACCATAGAATCAGCAGGTAAAGGTGGCGCCATTGTGGTCAAGGACATGAATTTCTACAAATATAGTTGCCTTTCACTTCTTGAAGATGAAACTACATACATCAAATTAGATGGTGACTATACAAATCAGATAAGCATAATGTTCAAGGCCATTTTGGACAAAGCAGAAGATAACGAATTAATTGCCTCCAAAACTAAAGATTTTCTGATGAGAGAATTTCCTTTGATACTTCTAGTTTAAGCGCTGTCTTAGGTACACACAAATAGAACAAATCCTCGATTCGGACTAGTAGTTGCAGGGACAGAGAGCATTTTCAACCCACTAGCAAATACATAAACCTTTAACTACAACATATTGTTTAGGAGATAACTGCATATCTAAGGGACACTATAAATTTCCTCACATGCTAAGAAGAACTACAAAACATCCCCCCAGACATCATCCTTGTTACTATGTTTGTTCAAAGTCTACATACGTCAATTCCACATATCAAAGGAGCTGAAACAATAGAATGGGCTTTCTGAAATTAATACATTTTCCCAGCAATAAAAAATGGGCCTCATCATGAGAACGGTGGTAAGGGGTTAACGGCACCGGTAAGGATGCCGGTGCCGTTAACCCCCTACCGAAGCATTCCGAGGTCCCTTAGCGGGTCCCTCTAAGGGCTGCTGGTTTTACCAGCCGCCCTTAGCGGGAGCCGCTAAGGGACCAAGGAGCTAATAACTAGCCCGCTATTTGCGGGCCCTTTATTAGCTCCTTTCCCATTCCCATTGAACCCTATCAGGGCTCAAATGGTAATGGGGAATGGTATTCAGAATGGGGACATACCTGGTCTGCTAAGGTCGGAATGTCCCGGTAAGTCCCCATTCCGACACCACGGACCCGGACACGGTTTTGGAGGCCGCCATGGTGCTATTACCCATTATTATTATATTTTTTTATAATTATTTCAGATATGGAGGAATTTTCTAACTACAAACTTGGGGACATCTACGTGTTCAGCCATGGCCCCCTCATATGCCAATATTTGTATGTACCATTTTGAGATGAGGAACATTCTTGAGAACTCTAATTGGATAGAGAAAAGCGATATGTAGATGACATCTTTGGTATATGATCAGGAACAAGGACAGAACTTAACGATTCTCTGGAATTTGTAAATTCAATCCGCCTTAGAATACAATGTACACTTGAAGTAGCATCACCTACACTGTATTTCATTGATGGGGATGTAGAAATTGTAGAGGGAGGCTTCAACACTACGATGTTCCAAAAACCAAATGATGTGAATAATGTTCTCCATTACAGTAATTTCCACACTCGCCCTATGTTTGAAAGAATACCATACAGTTCATTTTTTAGGCTAACAAGAATTATGTCTAAACCAGATACATATGAAAGAGAATGTGATACATTGGTCGATAGATATAAATCAAGGGGTTTCCCATCTGAGATTATGTCAAAAACATGTTTAAAGGCATCTGATGTTGACAGACAAGACTTATTGAAACCTAAACTGAAAGATACAACAACACCTATGACAAAGTTGTAGTATCCTAGAAAATCCTGCCCTCCTTGCCAAATGAAAACATTATGTCAAAAATGTTTTAAAGTTTCATATTTACCTCTGATTAAATTCTACAATGAAAAGGTAGTTCCCGCTTTAACATTTGGGCTCGAGCTCCATTACTATGAAAATTTGGCCCAATCAACTAGAGTAGAGGGTATATCTGCAAGGTGGATTAACAGCGTCCAAATTCTATACCCATGTCTCTGATTAGATTGGAGTTTGGTCTACCCTCACTTAAAGAATATTTTCTCTGGAAGAAGCTAAACATGTTTGCAATAATATTAAAGCTGCTAAATTGTTTGTTAGTTGAGGATATAATATGTAAGTCGGTGGAGGATGCCACCTCTATCAAGGTTTATGACATTTTCAGGCCGATTCATGGAATTAATGTGCGCTGAAATTTTCAGCGCAAGCGTGCAAAAGCGTGCAAAAGTGTGCGAATCGCAGTGCTAGTGGGAAAATCGCAGCGAAATCCGCGCACAGCGATTCATGGAAGTCTGTGCGCGTGTAAATCCCAGGATGTGCGGCAAATTTCTGCGTGGTGCACGCTGGCCCACACGTCTCCAAACAGCGTGCGCTACGCGCACAGCGAAATCGCACATAGCGCGGCGCACACAGCAAAAGTAGGAGGAACAGAGGGTGTGACACGCGGAATGGGGAACAACGCGTGAAAATGTGGGCGTCACGAGGGAAGTACAGGAGGCAAATGCGCGGAACGCCCACACGCACATTCAAAACACGTATTCATGGATTCGAACGGGGCTAACGCGTGCGCCAAAAAAGACGCGCTAATCCGGAAACACGTACGCCAGCAGGAAGCAGGCGTATGTGGACCCGCGCAGCATAAAAGTGCGCGCAAACAACAAACAAGCTCAGACGCCAGGATGAATATACCGTTCCTAGCAGCAGTGGTCGTGGGATACCGCAGAAGGAGGAAGAGGAGGATAGTCAGGCCCAGAATTTTCACACCCAGAACCAGCCTTTTTGGAATGTCTGATGACCAGGTGTATGGGAGGTACAGGTTTCCACCTCACATAATACTCGACCTGGTGAGTGAGTGGGAGGATGACCTCACATCACCCACCCTGTGCTCCCAAGCACTCAGCCCCCTGGAGAAGGTCCTCAATGTACTGCACTTCTTGGCCACTGGATCATTTCAGCGGACAAGTGCTATAGTGGGGGGGTGTCACAGGCCACGCAGTCACGCTGCCTACACCAGGTCTTGGCCATCATGACTGCATGCCCATCAGTCCGCATGCACATATACCTGCCCAGAACACCTGCAGAAAGGCAGGCTGCCGTCCAGGATTTCTATGGGGTGGCACAATTCCCCAAAGCCCTGGGTGCCATTGATTGCACCCATGTGGCTCTACGTCCCCCCCAGGGCATCAGAGCACATCTATAGAAACCGCAAGCACTGGCATTCCAACAACGTCCAGGTAGTATGTGATGCCAAGGGAATCATCACCTCAGTATATGCCAACTATCCAGGGTCCACCCACGACAGTTTTATTTACAGAATGTCAACCCTAAAACGGGACCTAGAAGCTGGGCGGCATGGCGATACATGCCTGCTCGGTGAGTATAAATGCCACAGCACATGCATGCATGTCAGATACTGAGTAATGTCACAACCCCCCTAATCATACCCATCACCACCTCCCCAGGGCACAGTGCATACCCTCTGAGCACCCACACGATGACGCCAATTCGGAACCCCACCACGCCACCCGAGGTAAGATACAACACAGCCCACATTGCAACCCGGGGCATAGTGGAGCGCACATTTGGAGTGCTCAAGTCACGCTTTCGCTCCCTTGACCGTTCTGGTGGGCAGCTGTTATACGCTCCCCCAGTAGTGTGCAGGATCATAGTGGCAGCATGTGTCCTGCACAACGTTGCAACACGCTGGGGCCTGCCCGTGGACATGGTGGTGCCCCCACATCCCCAACCACATGCATGCCTGCTGCGCATGGGAGGGGAAAGGGCACGGGGTGAGGCAGCCCGTACGCAGCTGGTGGCTAATTACTTCACCTAAAATCACACCCCTGTGGAGTGCACACAGCCCTGGCACATACCATCTGACAATCAATGATGATGACATAAGGGACAGTCAACTGTCACAACCATACCATCCTGAGATTGGTCACCTGGAAGTGTTACATTGTGTGCATCCCTACCGACAAAAACACCACCAATGCTGTGTCATCAAAAGATACACTTCTATGCTGCTAAATTCATTACCCCCTTGCAAAATACAACATGACAACAGTGCCATGTCACCCAACCCCTCCCCAGCACCGCCACCCAACACACCATGGCATGTCATGCTATATGAGAGCAAACAAATCAATCCCCAAAACCTGACACAAGTGTCACAAAGTACAGTGTCCCTAATGGAAACTGGCCACACACAATATGCTCCCAGTAATGTAGATCTAACAACACACATGACCAAATACTTACCAACAATACAAGGCAGCTACACAACCTCAAACATAGCAAAAACATGACAGTACTAAGTTAAAGTAGTGGTAGTCTTACAACCTGATTATGCCAGCACATCGACCCCTTCCAACTGTACAGTGTTGCTGCCATGCAAATGTGTAAGTGCACTGCTTACAACATGAACTCCAGCTCCAAAGTAGACAGCTTTGTGAAGACATGACGAATGAACCTGCAAATTAGGAGGAAGACATGGATGCACAAGCACATATCAATACACCATGCAGTGTACAATACAACAACAATATTCACTAGGAATGTATACACAGTATTGACAACAGACTGCCCACACAGCTCATGGGAGTCCAACGTCACTGTGTAAGTCACTGTCACTTGGGCACACCCTTTGCAAGCCCATGGAAATGGGAAGCAGAGGGGGTGTGTCTCACGAACCCAACCATCTAACCCAAACTCAGGACAAGCCTGCATGTGCCCAGCCGGAATACAGTGGATGCCCACATGAGCCACACAAGGCAACACACTGTGAAAAAAAAAAATCAAAAATCAAAAATCAAAAATCAAAAATGGCCATGTGGGGGTTGGGGGGGGAGGCCACCCAGGAGGTCTGAGGACAGGGTGCGCACCAACAGCCACCTGTGTGGATGTTGGGGAAAAAAACACCTCCATGGGCTCATGGCCTACACGGCTATGCTAATGTGGGAGAACTGCTGCTGTCGCTCTCATCACCCTCTGCTGCTGCATCAGGAGGTGGTGGTGCTACGGGAGGCAGCCCACGCAAAGCCCTGGTATGGTCCTCCATGGCAGCAAGCATGCGGGTGTGGAAGGTCTTGTTCTGGAGGATTATAGTGCAGAGATCCCCATGCAGCACCCGACGTGATGCCCGGATCTCCTCCCGAGTTGCCTGCATCTCAGCTGAGAGCGAACGTGTGAGCCGCTCCAGCTGCTGTTCTGTCCTCAAGTTAGTGGAAGCCTCAAGGTCAACAAGAGTCTCCCTGAGGTGATGGAGTTCTACCCTCAGGGCTTCCCTGTGGCCCTGGGACTCTATTGATATCGATTGGCGTAGAGTCTCCAGTGCCGCCCGTCTGTCCCTGTTGGACGCCAACATGTCCTCCCTGTGTGATTGGCAAATGGAGTCTGTTGCCTGCTGTAGTTGCTCCATATGCCTTTCAGGGGGCACAATGGAAGTGGCCACCCTCTCCATTGCTTGAGCCATCATCTCAACTGATGCTGCCTGTTGGGTTGCCATACCGTACATGGATTGTTCCCATACGGTATTGCCTGGTGGCGTACGGCCACCGCGTCGGCGGGAACAACACATTTGCTGCATGCTGGGTAGCACTGCCATCACACATTGGCCTGTGAGTGGCATGTCCAATACACATACATGACACATGACATCACACAGATGGCATGTGCCATAGCCATGGTACATTCCACAAGTAGTTCCATATGTCAGTGAATGATTACTGTCAGCCATCCATGTGAGATGGACATGATGAGATGAAAAATGCTACATAGTGTGATAAAATACGCATGTGCCACACACTACAACACATCCAGTGTACAACAATACAGTGATTGCAGGCCGATGTACACTTCAATGGTTGTGCACTTCAACATGACAGGAAACAACTATCATGTTCCACATTCAAACAGGCCCCAAAAATGTATGTGATCAGGCCAATACTCAATCAGCCTGAATGGTCAAATCATTCACCTAACAAGGTAACACATGTGGGCCAATGTGGGGTTCATCAATGACAGACGCATGTCACAAATGTGACAATAGGGCTGAGGAATGCGTAGCAAAAGTGGGAGAATTGAAACAATCAGCCTGAACGAACACTGAAAAATACAAACAATGTTGTTGCAAGATGCCACTTCAAGGGCAACTGCCGTAATGTTGCGCTAAATTACTACTGTGGGCAGAAGGGATACTGTCACACCCAGATCCAAGGCCGCTGAATGTTTTGGATGAAGCACATGGGTGACCCATACCACCCAGGCACACACACCCTAACCTGGCACTCAATCAGAACCCGTCACGCAAAAAACATACACATGCATTACACACACATGCATGGGCACTCACCGGACAATGTATCATAATCAGGTAGTTCTCCCACACCTTGGATCTGTTCCTCTGTGATGAAGGCCCCAGCAACAGACTCATGTTCAGTGAGTTTGTTGTCCACTTGTGGAGACCCACCGCCAGTCACCAGAGTAGCGGCATGATTCGAGGCAAGCTTGTTCTTTGCTCTGCGTTTCAGGTCATTCCACCGCTTGTAGCAATCATCAGCTGTGCGCCTCACAAATCCAAGGGCACTTATGCGGTCCGCGATGGTCTGCCAGTGTGCCCTACGTTGACCAGGTGTGGTCTTGCACCCTGCAGTCACCAACATTTTGCGGCTATGTGCCGACACATAGGACACAAGTGAATCAAGTTCTGCGTCATTAAAGCAAGGCTTCCTTGACGTGCCGGAGTGTGTAGCCGTGTCTCGGTTCTCAGCCTGTCATGCCAGAGCACCCTTCTTCCTCTTCTTTAAAGGTGGAGCGGAGCCAGAGTGGCTTATGCCGCTCTGGTCAGTAGGGGCAGAATCACCGGTGGACTGGGTAGTAGGAGTGTGGGAATGCACAATGACCATAGGTCTTGATGCAGGCATTGGTAGCAGGGTAATGTTGGCAGGGGGAATGTCAGTTTGATGGACCTGGACTGACACTGTCCTGGCTGGGAGAGTCAGAGCTGGGGCGGAAGCTTCAGCTGCCCCTGCAGCCTCCCCACCCTGCATACTTGGGGCAGCAGATGACATTGCTGCCGCAGATCCACGGACCTGGAAGTCAGCCTGGGAGTCATCCTGTGCCAGGTCAGGTGCCACAATGGGCTGGTCCAACAGGGGCTGAGCTGGGATGGTGTCAGCCACGTTTCCCTCAACCATGGGGGGGCATGGGTGTCCCTGATTGTTCCTCCACACATGGGGGTATAGAGGCACCCTGCAAATCCCGGCCACGTCCCCTACCGCGCCCACCACGCCCACCTTTTGAAGGTTGGCCATCTTTGCATCCCTTACCGCTTGGTCGCCTCCCAACCATGGCACTGATGTTGTTGTGCGTATGGGAGTTGCAGTAAACTATTGTCCTGGGCAATTGGGGGTCAAAGGGGTAGGATACTAGATGAAATTCGTACCCTAGTGCTCTAACAAGGCTGTCTGTGACCCCTGGGGGAAGATGACGGGTCACACAACACACAGGCAGCCCAAAATCAAAAATACACGTGCACGCAACCCCTCATAGACCACGTGCGTGAAAAAATGAACCTGCACTACGCTGTGGCACCCAGAAACACAAAAATAAGCGTGCACATAATACATGCAGCCTACAATGACCTCTGAAGGGGAACGCGACACACGGGGCAAGCACAGTTGCTAAGTACGTGCGGAACTCAAAGTCTGCCTGGAAAAAGAACATGAAAAATACACGTGTGTGCGCGTTGGTAACACCCCCGCCAAAAGAAGAATTGTACGCTGTCTGAGGAGACAGGACAAAAGGAGAAGTGAACTCTGTTTGAGGAAACAGGCCCAACAAAAAATCAGAAAAGAGCTGTCAGAGGTAACAGGGAGTACGAACTAGAAACGCTGTGAAGTAATCGCGTGTGAACCGACAAGAAGTACAGATTTCACCCACTCGCTCTCCACGAAAAGCACGTACAAGGAAATGGCGTCCTACACGTAGCTTTTAAACCGGCCCACACGTACACGTCAGATACGCGTGTACGTGGGCCCTTTCCTCCAATTACACACGATGACACTCAGACGTGCAGTTTTTCCATGTGTGCTCTGTCATCACGTGCTATCAGGGAAACGCCCGTGCACGTAATGTAACTTACGCGCTTACGCGCTAAGGACCTTTGGTCCAATGAAATAACATGTGTGTGCTGACGCGCTTACGCTCTAAGGCCCTTTCCTCGAATTACACGCTGACGTGCAATTTTTTTCACGTGCCACATCACTCCGTATCAAGCTGGCCACACGAAAACACGCGGAAGACCGGGCTCCTGCCCAGAAGGCCGAATTACTGCCCCCCAGACCCCAAAGCACGCTCCCACCTGCCATCTGCTGCTGCCTGACTGCCTGCTGCCCACGTGCCCTGCCATTTGCTGCCTGCACATCAGCCAGGGGTGTAGTTGCTGTGACCACCCCTGCTGGAACCAAACACTCCTGACTGGGATTCCATCGCTCCACAGCCCAGCCCCAGGACCCAGTTGCCCACCCACTCCTGCCTCTGGGGTTGCCATGTCCAGCACAACACCATCTGGCAGCACTGGCAACCCCCAGCCAGAGAGGCAGAGGGCCACCAGCTTCACTGACACCGAAGTTGGTGTCCTGGTGGAGCAAGTCCTGGGGCAGTATGATGCCCTCTTTGGAAGTTCGCGCGTGGACAATGAAGGACGGACCAGGATCTGGATGGACATTGTGACTGCCATCAACGCGAAGGGGTGGCATTCCGCGACTTACATCATGTCAAGAAGCGCTGGGAGGACTTCAGGTCCAGGACCCTCAACAAGGCCCGGTGCCTCGCTAAGGCAGCGGATGCCAAGGGGCGCTGGGGCCAGCTGTCGAACCATCAAATGAGGGTCCTGGAAAGCATATGCCCAGCGCTCTACATCCAGATCCTTGAGAGGCAGACTCGTCTGGAGTTGAGCGGTAAGTGTACATGCATGTTGATAGTACGCTGTGCATGTCGTGGTGTTCCAATAGTGTGCATGTTGCACATGTGTTTATGTAGGGCCATGTAGGGATGTGTATGAACATGGGTGTGAGGCTGCCACATGTGAATCCTCTCAGTTGTGAGACACATTGATGGTGTATGTGTTGGTAAGCATGCTGTGCAAATGCAGGTGTGGGAGCACACATGTTTGAATTTCTGTGTATGTACATTGGCATGGTTGTGGCATGGATGGTGGTTCATAATGCATGTATCTGCACTGTGTACATGTGCATGTATGTGTATCTGACAAGTGTGCAACTGTGATGCAACATGGATGCACGTGACACTGATATGTAGAAGGATGAATGGCAGATGTGACATGTATGTCATGCTAGTGGTGCAGTGGTGCAGTGCAGGGGCAGGCACAGGAGGCAGCACAGGCCACCACGGAGGTGCCTGTGTGTAATCCTGCCCCCGATCCTGTGACTGCATCATCCCGCACCAGCAGGGATGCCTACGTCCAGACCCGTTTTCAGGGAGGGGATCCACTTACAACAACTGGCCTTCCTCTCCCTGCGGATGTGGCTATCCGGGACCAGGTTGAGCCTGTCCTGGGTGGGGTGGCGTTGCGTCAACGTGCCATGCGGGGTGACCTGCAGTCTTTTCATGAGGAGACTGCACGTCATCTCGAATGGCTCGTTGACCGCGTTGACCTACTGGGACAGCTCACCAGGGCCGGATTCCTCCGTTTGCTGGACCTTGTTCCGACCCCCTCCTCAACTGAACCCCCTATGCACCATCTTCCCACCCATGTATCACCTGGGCACCCTGTGGAGCTGCCTCTGACCCTGCGGCCAGGCTGGTGGAGGACACATCCCTGCCACAGTTGGTAGTCGGACGTCCAGCAGGGGTGGCCACATCAACAACTGCACCCCAGCCGGAGGAGGATGTGCAGGCAGCAAGAGCCAGGACATTGAGCAGGAGTTCGATGATGCCCTGGCCCGGGACATCCAAAAGTGAGCCGTCGGTCTAGCCCGCTGCCATTGTAAATAGTTTTTAGAGTTAGGTTTCCTTTTCGTTTTCCTCTTATTTGTGGTCAATGGACAATGCCACACACATTTGTATATAGTTATATTTTTACGTAGTTTCTTAGGTAGGTTTCATTTGTTTAGTTGGGCTCATGGACCCTTTACATCATTACAACCCAGGCGCTAATTGCGCCAACATTACCACCATGGTGTAAACTGCGTTTACACCATGGTGGATGACGGATTTACCACCCCATTCCAAGGTGAGTGGGGCGGTAAATCCCCATTTCCCATTTTCCCTTCCCCATTCCCATTTTTGCCCCATAGGGCATAATGGGAGTGGGGAAGGTGCTAATTACGCCACCGTAAATTACGGTGGCGTAATTAGCATCATGGCAGGTTAGCGCCATGGATTTTAACGGCTGCTAAAAGCAGCCGTTAAAATCAGAATCAGGCGTTAAGGGTTAACGACGGCGTTAACCCTTAACGCCTGGGTCGTAATGAGGCCCAATGGATTGATTTATTTTTGGGATTTTTGCACATGGATTAATGGATTTTTATTTTGGACAATGGATTGTATATAGTTACATCATGGATTCATTCGGATTTTTTTTTCATTATGGACATGGAGTAATGGTTTTTTTTTTCAGGACAATGTATTGTAAATAGTTGGACTATGGATTGATTTCGCATTTTTATTTATCATTATGAACATGAAACAATGGATATCTTTTTTTTACCTTTTTTTGGATTTGCGTTGGTGGAGGGAGAGTTTGGACTGTTTTTCTTTCAAATTTTTTTGCATTGCTTATCATTTTCATTCTTTCATCTTTTTCACATGCTTTTCATTTCATGTTTGATATTTTGGTATGCTTTCATTTCATTTATTTATTCATGTACATAATACATTTTCATATTTTAGTTCCATTTGTGGGATTTGCTCATTGGGTTGATGCATGTGAAAGTGTGGGTTTATACAGGCAATGCCAAGCAGTGTATGTGTGTGATGGACATGTGTTGATGTACATAGTTGAGTTTTGGTTTGTGTCTTGAGATAGGCATGTCAGTGTGGGGTGGATTGGGAAATCATTGCGTCTCAAGAATGGGGTGGCGTGATGTGGTATTTTTTGGTGTAGAAGTGGGCCATGACTGTGCATCTTTATTTCGTGTAGGGGGGACATGGGTGAGACATGAGTGGGGCCTGCTGGCAGGTGCCCCTGACTGCTGGGGGGTGGGGGTGCAAAGGGGCATGAGTGGGGGCCTGCTGGCAGGTGCCCCTGACTGCTGGGGGTGGGGGTGCAAGGGGACATGAGTGGGGGCCTGCTGGAAGGAGCCCCTGACTGCTGGGGGGTGGGGTGCAGGGGGACATGAGTGGGACATGAGTGGGGGCCTGCTGGCAGGTGCCCCTGACTGCTGGGGGGTGGGGATGCAAAGGGACATGAGTGGGTGATCAGTAGTGCAAGCTGACATGTGGCTTGGCTGGGGGGCATGCCCATGGTAGATGGGCTGCCTGCGGGACATGACCAGGGGTGCAGGGTAGTCCCCTGTCGTGTGGGCTGTTAGGCAGAAACCTGTGCAGTTCCCTCTGGGACCACTGCAAAAAGTTTAAGTCTACAGGAGTTAACAGTAAACCCTATTGGTAGCAGTCTTCACCACCCAGATTTACCTGGTAGCTGTGGCTGAGCAGTCAGACTTCTCTCAAGACGAGTTAGGCCGTATTTGGAGTATACAAGATAGGGCAATTTACACAGTAGAACAAGCAGACACTGATCAGAGCTTGGGTGTAAAGATATATAATTATTTATTTAAAAACACATCTATGAAAAACACACTGGCACTAACATGGCAAACAACTTCAATGACTGTTACTATAAGTATATATCAATCCTCTACAATATTTCGACAAGTCTAGGTTCAACGGCACCACTTATTTGCAGACAGAGGTGAATGCTTTAACCTAGATGGCACTCTAGTATTCGTCAGAAAGGGAGAGAAAAAGGCAGGGTTTGGAACCAACTCAGTACCAGCACTTTTACGAAACAAATGCAAGACAAACAAGGCAGGGTCTACTGTAAGTCACAAAGTTCAGAGGCCAGGCCCACTAAGAGAGAGGCAAGGCGGTATGTCCCAAAAGTACCACAGTGGAAATGCACTTCTTTGTAGCCAAATGTCACAGAAAGGTTGGACCAGTTTTAGAACAAAAGTTTAAGAAGGTCTGGAGGCGACCCAATGGAAAGGTAAGTATTTAAGACACCTCACGCTAACCGTTTCAAGGGAAGCCAGGCGGACACAGTACCTTGAGAGTGAAGAGACAGCTCCGGCGGGGGCAGTTGTTCCTGGTGGTGGATGCAAGTCGGGGCTTTGCCAGAAGATGAGATGATCTCGTCGTCGAAGGAAAGTTGAAGATCGTTGCA
The DNA here is from genome assembly GCF_040938575.1 of Ambystoma mexicanum. Taxonomy (NCBI): domain Eukaryota; kingdom Metazoa; phylum Chordata; class Amphibia; order Caudata; family Ambystomatidae; genus Ambystoma; species Ambystoma mexicanum. The sequence continues at coordinate 381,471,738 of NC_090930.1, read as the reverse complement.
CCACCAGGGAAGAGACCAGCTGTGGAGTGCTCAGTCACGAGGCACCACCTTTTGGTCGCGGTACAGTGGTTAGTGGCTATCCGGTTGCCGGGGTGCTCAGCTCGGGCAATTCGACCACTAGATGTCCTGGAAGCGAAGAAAAAGCAAGGGACTGGTTGTTCCCACCAGTCAGGGGAAGAAGACTCTCCAGCAGGGAGATCTCCTCTGTCGTTGGGAAGTGGTGAGTCCGTTCAGCAGGGCTCCACCGGAGGTGTCGCCGTTGCAGGTTGGCTCAGCTTTACCCTCGTCGGATTCTTAGGTCCTGTGTCGACTTCTGAAGTTCCAGTCCCAAAAGCCCTGCTTTTATGCAGAAAACCCCCATTCATTCAGCCTAGCTGTCAATCAAACATGCTAAGTGGTGAGCGGGGTGGCTCACCACTCGGGCCAATCACACCAGAGTGCGACTTGAGTTGGCAAGGCAACTCAGTCCAGGGTGCCTAAACCCCCTCCCACACCCCCTGTGGTACCCAGACAGAATGGCACCACTCTGGAGGGCTTCTGTGCAGAAGCCCGCCAAAAGTGGAACAAAGGGTTCAACCTTTGGTTCAGAGTTACAGAGGCGAACACATACACCATTTTAAAAACCGAGTTCTGGCAGAAAATACCAACCAGTGGATTTATTTAAGACAAATAAATTGGCGGTATGTTAGAGACTAATGTGAAAAAGTATTAGCCTCGAACAATGGGAAGAATCCCATCGGAATATATTCGCGGTCGAATATAACAAATAGTATCCACTGCCACCAACCAAAGCTCGACGAGGGGGGACGGGACAGTGCCCCCTCGAACAACAGACCCAGGGGTAATCAAATTAACCCTACCAGTACGTCCACAATAGGATGGTTTGTACTAGTTCTGTTAGTAAATTTAGGTCTAGTAAAGCCAATGGTGACTTTACATGCCCTGGGAGACAGTAGTCAGTCCCAGGGTATGGAGTCTATGGTGGGGATCCTCTAGGACACCCCAGTGTTATGGTACGGAGGGTGCGGTGTAACACACATAGCAAAACACATGAGGCCCTATGGAGTAAAAGACCCCATAGCCCATAGAACACATTGACATTCAAAGAAATCAACAACAAGCATGTCCAAGAGTGGGAGGGAAAGAGACTCACTCTTGCAGGATGAAAAAAACAAACTCCAGAAATCCAGAAAAGCTGCTGGGGGACTCACTAGGTTAGGAAATTCAGCCTAAACAGAGAATTCTCCCTAACACTCGCCCCCCACCCCCCAGACTAAGGTACAGGAGGATTTAATCCACTCCTGGATGAATATCATACCTCTAGTCGATGATATACATCCTAGAGAGATAAATCAGCATTTTGGTGGTGACACCCTGACCTGTGCTCAATGGTGAAATCAAACCCTTGCTGGCAGATTGACCATCTCAGTAGTTTTGGGTTTTCCCCTTTCATTTGCATTAACCATCTCAAGGGTTGGTGGTCAGTCTGAATGACAAAAGTAGAACCATACAAGTATGGCCTAAACTTCTTCAGAGCCCACACGATAGCAAAGCACTCTCTTTCGATTGTTGCCCACCTTGTTTCAGGATCCTTCAGCTTGTGGCTGATGAAGCAAACGGGATGCTCCCTACCTTTCCAATCCAGTTGACTGAGTACTGCACCTATTCATACATTTGAAGCATCTGTCTGCACAATGAAAGTTTGGTGGTAATCAGGAGCTCTGAGTACTGGGGCTTGGCAAAGAGCCTTTTTCAAGCTGTTGAGAACTTGTAAGTAACTCCGCAGGTTTTCCACATGGCTTTCATGTAGTGGGACATAAAGTTTGACCCCCTGTCAGAGATTACTTCCTTAGGAAACCCGACCCTGGTAAAAATACCAAGGAGGGCCTTAGCCACAGCCGGAGCTGTAACAGTCCTCATAGGAATTGTCTCAGGATACCTAGTAGCATGGTCTACTACAACAAGTATAAACCTGTTGCCTGAGGAGGTTGGAGGATCAAGGGGACCAACAATGTCAATCCCTACTCTCTCAAATGGGACTCCCACAACTGGGAGAGGCACTAAAGGTGCCACATTCTTGGAGCCGACCTTACCAGAGGTCTGGAAGGTGTGGCAGCTCCTGCAGTGTTTTTCTACTTCGGCCCCCATCTTTGGCCAATAAAAGTAGAGAGAGAGCCTTTCCTTAGTCTTCTTGAAACTCAAGTGACCAGCCAAAGGAATCTCGTGGGCTAACTGCAAGAACTGTTGTCTGTTGTCTTGGGGTACTACAAGTCGTTTGTAGTCTCCAGGTTCAGACTCGGTCGGTTCACTGTAGAAGAGGCCATCTTCCCAGTGCAACCTGTATTTCCCAGGCTCTTGCCCTTCAGCCTGAGCTTCTGCCTGGTGGCGAAGACCTTCCAGAGTTGGACATTCCCTCTGTCCCTTACTGAAGTCTGCCCTGTTGGGTCCACCTTCTGCCAGTAAAGACTGCAGCTCAGGATGGTCAACAGGATCCAGATCTCCAATGAGTTCCTGGCCTTCCATTAGCTCTTCGTCAGAGTCTAATTCTACCACACAGGGTTGTACCACCCTCTCAGCCTCGGCTGGAGGGGGAGTTAGGGGTGTAACTGTGGACAACCGAGGGGAAGTCCTTGTTGGCTGCACTGAAGTGCTGTCTGCTGGTTTCGGTATAGAAGTTTTAGGTTTCCCTTTCGCTTCTGATTTCTTTGAGACAGCAGCTGACAAATCTAGTGTAGCAGGAGTGATATCCTTCTTCATCATCTCCTGGGGAGTACCTCTCATGGTTCTCTCCTTTGCAGGTCTGGTTAGCTCCTGTAACCGTTTACTAGGAGGTCTGGGGGTATGAGACAAAACTCAGAGAGTTTTTAAATCGTCACCCAACAGAACTCGTCCTGGTACCTCACTTTGTATGCTGACAGGTATCTTCACAGTCATGTCATTACACTGCATGATAACTGGTAATTGGGGAAGCATCTGCACAGGCCCTCCAGCTAACTTGGTGAGGCGTTTGGGTGCCTTAGCAACATCCTCAGCCTGAAAAAAAGATTTATCCACCACAGTTATGCTGGCCACAGTGTCCCTAATGGCAGGAGTCTCCTGCCACAGTGGCCATTCACCTGGAAACTGTCCTTATAATACTCTTTAGTATTATCAGGGATAGAATTATAGACATCTAAATTCTGTTGTTCCCACAAACCCAGAGACACTAAAAAAACACTGGCTGAGACTCCAATGGGTTCATCAGCCAGCAGTAGAAAGTTTCCACTTGCCATTTGGACTTCCTCCTCTGGAGCGAAGGCTAAGGAGACAAGCTGGACCCCTGATGGTTTACCCTTGCATCTGGGATCTTCTTTCACATGGTCAGTAGAGCCACAGACAAAGCATTTTCCAAATGCTTTCTGGAATGGTGGCTTGTTCTGGCCTCCCTCTCGTTTGGCACCAGAAGGTACACTATTCTGCTGCGGTTTTCCTTGTGGCTTACCCTTATGGTTTTGTTTGGGGCCCTCTTTGGAATTTGAGTTATTAGAATTCTCTTTTGAGTCTTTTTTAGGCTGTTTTCCCTCATCCTTTTTCTGAGTTGCCACAGAATCCTTATGAGTAGCCCTTTTGGCAACCCACAAGTCAGCAGCCTTAGCTAGCTTCCTGGAATCCAATTCCTTCGAATCAGCCAAGTGCTGTCTGAGCTCAGGAGAACAGGCATCATAAATAGACTCCAACATAAAAAGATTCTTCATACCCTCATAAGTGTTCACCTTGTAACCCTTAATCCATCCCTCTAAGTTGTTCAACCCCTCACTCACCCAGGTAGCCCCAGGGGTACCATCATGCTTTTTGAGGGATCTAAACCTCTTAAGATTCTGGGAAGGGGTCTTCCCAAATCTAGCTATCAAAGCTAGTTTCACACTTTCATACTCTTTCCTATCCTCCTCCCCCAACTCCATTACCACATCAGTTGCAACAGGGGGGAGCCTAGAGAACAACCAGGTAAGTAGCTCATTACCTGTGATGTTCTGGAGCCCAGGATTGTACTCAAACAAACTCAGCCAATCCAACACATCCAACTTTGGTTCATACATACCAATTAATTCCTTAGGCATCCGGGGTCTTTTGGGACTGGAACTTCTAGAGGAGCCAGAGACAGAAGCAGTTTCGACAGACAACTTTTTCATTTCTAACTCATGCTTGAGCTCCATTTCTCTGAGCCTAAGAATTTGTTGCATTTCTTGGTGTTTCTCTTCAGTTTAGTTTGAGCAGTAATCCTTCTGAATTCCAAGTCTATTTTCATTTTTTCTAGTTCAAGGACTTGAGGACTTAGTGTGGGACCTGCTATAGGCCCAGTAGGTACAGCTGGTAAGACAGACAGAGGAGCAGGGGAGACAGTTTCATTAGCCTCTCCCTCCTCTTCAGCCTCTTCATCACTATCATCAGAACTTTGATTTAGACCAACACCATTACTGTTATCTACATTTGCTGGAGAAGTTGGTTCCTCTGAACCTGTACCCAGACTTTGGTTTTCCAGCAATGTTGCTATTAGTTCTATTTTCTTGCCTCTTACAGAAAGATTCTCTTGTCTACAGAGAGCTCTCAAACTCACAGTATTTTCACCTGACAAGGACTCTTGACTGTAAACATCCATAGTAGACATGTTTTTAGAAAGTTGCTTTTTAGTGCTAAGCTTTGTGGTTAGTTATCCTAAAGTGTTGAAAAGCACTCTAAACTGTACACTCGATACAAATCCCACCGCTGCCACCAGTGTTAGGCAGAAACCTGTGCAGTTCCCTCTGGGACCACTGCAAAAAATTTAAGTCTACAGGAGTTAGCAGTAAACCTAATTGGTAGCAGTCTGCACCACCCAGATTTACCTGGTAGCTGTGGCTGAGCAGTCAGACTTCTCTCAAGACGAGTTAGGCCGTATTTGGAGTATACAAGATAGGGCAATTTACACAGTAGAACAAGCAGACACTGGTCAGAGCTTGGGTGTAAAGATATATAATTATTTATTTAAAAACACATCTATGAAAAACACACTGGCACTAATATGGCAAACAACTTCAATCACAGTTACTATAAGTATATATCAATCCCCTACAATATTTCGACAAGTCTAGGTTCAACGGCACCACTTATTTGCAGACTAAGGTTAATGCTTTAACCTAGATGGCACTCTAGTATTCGTTAGAAAGGGAGAGAAAAAGGCAGGGTTTGGAACCAACTCAGTACCAACACTTTTACGAAACAAATGCAAGACAAGCAAGGCAGGGTCTACTGTAAGTCACAAAGTTCAGAGGCCAGGCCCACTCGGAGAGAGGCAAGGCGGTATGTCCCAAAAGTACCACAGTGGAAATGCACTTCAAGTCTTTGTAGCCAAATGTCACAGAAAGGTCGGACCAGTTTTAGAACAAAAGTTTAAGAAGGTCTGGAAGCGGCCCAATGGAAAGGTAAGGATTTAAGACACCTCACGCTAACCGTTTCAAGGGAAGCCAGGCGGACACAGTACCTTGAGAGTGAAGAGACAGCTCCGGCGGGGGCAGTTGTTCCTGGTGGTGGATGCAAGTCGGGGCTTTGCCAGAAGATGAGATGATCTTGTCGTCGAGGAAAGTTGAAGATCGTTGCACCACCAGGGAAGAGACCAGCCGCGGAGTGCTCCGTCACAAGGCACCACCTTATGGTCGCGGTACAGTGGTTAGTGGCTATCCGGTTGCCAGGGTGCTCAGCACGGGCAATTCGACCACTAGACGTCCTGGAAGCGAAGAAAAAGCAAGGGACTGGTTGTTCCCACCAGTCAGGGGAAGAAGACTCTCCAGCAGGGAGATCTCCTCTGTCGTTGGGAAGTGGGGAGTCGGTTCAGCAGGGCTCCACCGGAGGTGTCGTCGTTGCAGGTCGGCTCAGCTTTACCCTCGTCGGATTCTTAGGTCCTGTGTCGACTTCTGAAGTTCCAGTCCCAAAAGCCCTGCTTTTATGCAGAAAACCCCCATTCATTCAGCCTAGCTGTCAATCAAACATGCTAAGTGATGAGCGGGGCGGCTCACCACTCGGGCCAATCACACCAGAGTGCGACTTGAGTTGGCAAGGCAACTCAGTCCAGGGTGCCTAAACCCCCTCCTACACCCCCTGTGGTAGCCAGACAGAATGGCACCACTCTGGAGGGCTTCTGTGCAGAAGCCCGCCAAAAGTGGAACAAAGGGCTCAACCTTTGGTTCGGAGTTACAGAGGCGAACACATACGCCACTTTAAAAACCGAGCTCTGGCAGAAAATACCAACCGGTGGATTTATTTAAGACAAATAAACCGGCGGTATGTTAGAGACTAATGTGAAAAAGTATTAGCCTCGAACAATGGGAAGAATCCCATAGGAATATATTTGCTGTTGAATATAACAAGTAGTATCCACTGCCACCAGCCAAAACTCGACAAGGGGGGACGGGACAGTGCCCCCTCGAACAACAGACCCAGGGGTAATCGAATTACCCCTACCAGTACGTCCACAATAGGATGGTTTGTACTAGTTCTGTTAGTAAATTTAGGTCTAGTAAAGCCAATGGTGACTTTACATGCCCTGGGAGACAGTAGTCAGTCCCAGGGTATGGAGTCTATGGTGGGGATCCTCTAGGACACCCCAGTTTTACGGTATGGAGGGTGCGGTGTAACACACATAGCAAAACACATGAGGCCCTATGGAGTAAAAGACCCCATAGCCCATAGAACACATTGACATTCAAAGAAATCAACCACATCATGTCCAAGAGTGGGAGGAAAAGAGACTCACTTTTGCCAGGATGAAAAAAACAAACTCCAGAAATCCAGCAAAGTTGCTGGGGGACTCACTAGGTTAGGAAATTCAGCCTAAACAGAGAATTCTCCCTACCATAGGCTGCCTGCAGGGACTGTGGGGGTGTAGAGGGAACACCTGGGAGGACCCACACTGCCAATTCATTTGTAGGACTCCTCGCGCACCCCCGAAATGAAGTACACCACTCTGACAGCAAAATCGCATGTGAAACTTCCCACGCACCCCCGAAAAACACGTTCCCTGCTCAAATCGCATGTGAAACTTCCCATGCACCCCAAGGATACACGTACCCCACTCGCACAGGGCCAATATTCCTGGGGTTCGCGTGAAGTTTTACACGAAAAGGGCCCTGTGCGAGTGTGGCACGTGTATTCCTGGGGTTCGTGTGAAGTTTTACACGCCAAAGGGCCCTGTGCGAGTGGGGTACGTGTATTCCTGGGGTTCGTGTGAAGTTTTACACGCGAAAGGGCCTTGTGCGAGTGTGGTATGTGTATTCCTGGGGTTCGTGTGAAGTTTTACACGCGAAAGGGCCCTGTGCGAGTGGGGTACGTGTATTCCTGGGGTTCGCGTGAAGTTTTACATGCGAAAGGGCCCTGTGCGAGTGTGGTACGTGTATTCCTAGGGTGCGTGTGAAGTTTTACACGCGAAAGGGCCCTGTGCGAGTGGGGTATGTGTATGCCTGGGGCTCGCGTGAAGTTTTACACGCAAAAGGGCCCTGTGCGAGTGGGGTACGTGTATTCCTGGGGTTTGTTTGAAGTTTTACACGCGAAAGGGCCCTGTGCGAGTGGGGTACGTGTACTCCTGGGGTGCGCGTGAAGTTTTACACGCGAAAGGGCCCTGTGCGAGTGGGGTACGTGTATGCCTGGGGTTCGCATGAAGTTTTACACACGAAAGGGCAATTCCCGTGTGTGATACGTCACAGACGCGCTTACGCTCTAAGGGCCTTTGGTCCAATGAAATTGCATACATGTGCTGACGTGCTTACGCGCTAAGGGCCTTTTCTCGAATTACACGCTGACGTGCAATTTTTTCACGTATCAAATCACTCTGTATCAAGCAGGCCACGCGTACACACGGAAGACCACGCTCATGCCCTGAAAGCCATTTTCCTGCCCCCCAGAGCCCTGAGCACGCTCCCACTTGCCATCTGCAGCTGCCTGACTGTCTGCAGCCCACGTGCCCTGCTATTTGGTGCCTGCACATCAGCCATCTGCAGGGGTCCAGTTGTTGTGTCCATTCCTGCTGGAACAGAAGACTCCTGACTGGGATACCATCGCTCCACAGCCCAGCCCCAGGACCCAGTTGCCCACCCACTCCTGCCTCTGGGGTAGCCATGTCGGGCACATCTCCATCTGGCACCACTGGCAACCCCCGGCCAGAGAGGCAGAGGGCCACCAGCTTCACTGCCACCGAAGTTGGTGTCCTGGTGGAGCATGTCCAGGTGCATTATGATGCCCTCTTCGGAACATGACGCGCCAACAAGGAAGGACGGGAGAGGATCTGGGACGACGTAGTGGTTGCCATCAACGCGAAGGGAGTGGCAACCCGTGACATCAAACACGTCAAGAAGCGCTGGGAGAACTTCAGGTCCAGGACCCTCGACAAGACCCGGCGCCTCGCCGAGGGGGGCCGGGCACGCATGAGTAACATCCAGATGAGGGTCCTGGAACGCGTAGGCCCAGCACTCCACGCCCAGATCCTTTGGAGGCAGACCCGTCTGGAGTTAAGCGGTAAGTGGCCAAGCATTGCTGTGTGAGACAGGGCATGTTGCAGTGTGCTGGTAGTCAGATGCTTGCCTGTATGTGTGACATAGGCCATGTATGCATGTGTGTGTGCAGGGACATCATGGTCATGCATGTGAGACCAGTTATGTGTGAACCACATGGTTGGTGCATGTGTTTTAATGCAACATGGGGAGCTCCATGCGGAATGCACACATGAAAGCATGGCTGTCTCTGTTCCTGGATATGAAGGGGGGGTGAGGAATGGGTTCTGATGTCATGTACATGTGTGGTGCACATGTGTGTGTGTGTGCCTGAGAAGTGTGTGTGTGACTTTGAAATGCCATGGTTTGCATGTGACTTTGAAGGCAACATCTTGGTTTACAGGGGCCCTTCTACATGGATGTTGATGTTGATTGCAAGTGCCGGGACTGTTTCTGCATGTGTGGTGTGTGCATTCACCCATGTGTTGTGGAATGTCAGGATGGAAGTAACATTTGACAGTGCCACTCATGTGTTATTGCTTCCTGTCTAGGGTATGTTGTACTGTACCCTGATGCTTGTGTTCTGTGTCTCCCTCTACGCAGCGTCAAGTGAAGAAGAGGGCGGAGACGGCGCTGTGGATCCAAGCGGCGGGGATGCCTCCACTAGGGGACGATGCAAGGCCCAGCCCCCCTTCCAGGAATTACCATAATACGGGAGCGAGGGGTCTGGTGCTGCGTCTGCCACAACGGCTGTGGTGGAAGGGCCGGGTGAGCCCCACATGGTCTTCCAATGGGGGAAGACGGTGTGGAGACATCCAGGTTGGTGGTCTCCGCAGAGGAGGAGGAGCCCGCTACAGAGCCGCACCTGGGGCCTGGTGGGGATAGTACCACTGGTGCAAGTGGTGCAGTCCAGGGCCAGGAGGCAGCACAGGTCACCGCGGAGGGGCCTGTGCATGTCGCTGTCCCTGACCCTGTGACTGCACCACCATGCACCAGCAGCGAGGCCCCGTCCCAGGCCCGTCCGCAGGTAGGGGAGAGTGCCATGTCATCTGCCTCTCCACTACCATCGGACAAGGGGTCCCATGAACGTATGGGCTCTGTCCTGGTTGGTGTTGCGTTGCGCACGCGTGTCATTCGTGATGACGTGCGTTCTTCCTGGGCGGAGAACGCAGGCCATCACGGAGAGCAGCGTCGTGACGTGGCACTGCTGGGAGGGGCCCTGGTTGGTGGGTTCCTACATGTGTCGCGCACTCTGGCGGACCTCTCCTCCTCTGTGGAGACTATGCGCCAGTCGTTCTCCACACCGTCTTCTGGCCCAGATTCCACCAGGGCCCCCTGTGGACCTGGCCCGACCAACACAGCCAGCTTGGTGGAGCTCACATCCCTGCCACAGTTGGGAGTAGGCGGCCCAGCAGGGGTGGACACCACAACTGGAGACCAGCTGATGGAGGATGTGCAGGCACCATCAGACACGGCACATGGACAGCAGCAGCAGGAGCAGGCTCTAGGTGGGAGCAATGATGGCTCGGGGCCATCAACATCGGAGGGACAGGCATCGGCCAGAGGGCAGGAGGACCCAGGAATGGGAGTGTCTTCTGTGTGGCACCGGTTGGGCCAGCAGATAGGTGCGGAGCGGCGGCGGGCGGAAGAGGCACGGCTCACCATGGTCAGGGCAGAGTTCTCCATGTGTCGGGCTTTGAGGCAGGCAGAGTGCCTCGAGGCAACTCTCAGGGAGTTGGAACAGGCCATGAGTGCCTCCTTGCGAGACCTCGGGACCAGGACAGAGGCCCGCCTCCGGCAAATAGATATGGAGTTAGATGATGCCGTAGCCCGGGACACCACAGAGTGAGCCGCTGGACTTGCCCGCCGCCAATGAATATAGTTAGATAGTGTTAGGTTTCCTTTTGTTTTTTCTTTATTTTGGTTGTGCTTGGACAATGCACCACATTTTTGTATATAGTTTTTTATTAGGTAGTATTTTTGATAGGTTTCATTTCATCAGTTGGGCTCATGGACCCTGGATTGTCCATCTGTACATAGTTCACCATTGGATTATTCTCTTTTTTTTTATTTTCACCATGGAGCAATGGTTTTCACTTTCTTTTTTCCCTTGGATTTGCTTTGTTGCACTGTGACTTTCGACACCATTTCTTTTGGATTTCTTTGGATTTTGATTTCTTGTTTTTTATTCTTTTACGGACATGCAGCTTTTCTTTTATTATTCCCATTGTTGTGTGTTGGATTTTGATTACATTCATGTTGTGTTTAACACATTTTTTCTTCATACTTCGATGTGTGGTATTATCTCATTGGTTTCATGCATGTCATGATATGGGTTTTCACATTCACTTGCACCCATTGTGTGTGTGTGACAGACATGTGTTCATTTTCATACTTGCCATTGGGGTGGTATCATGTAATTGCCTTTTCTATGTGGGTGGATGCAATACTTGGTTGGGTCTTTGGGCTGGGGAGGCTGGCCATAAGGGCCATGATTGAGGATCGTCATGACCTGGGGGCAGGGTGACATGAGTGGGACATGAGTGGGGGCCTGCTGGCAGGTGCCCTGCACTGCTGGGGGGTGGGGTTGCAGGGGGACATGAGTGGGGGCCTCCTGGCAGGTGTCCTGCACTGCTGGGGGGTGGGAGTGCAGGGGGACATGAGTGGGACATGAGTGGGGGCCTGCTGGCAGGTCCCCTACACTGCTGGGGTTGGGGGTGCAGGGGGACATGAGTGGGACATGAGTGGGGGCCTGCTGGCAGGTGGCCTGCACTGCTGGGGGGTGGGGGTGCAGGGGGGCATGAGTGGGACATGAGTGGGGGACTGCTGGCAGGTGCCCTGCACTGCTGGGGGGTGGAGGTGCAAGGGGACATGAGTGGGGGCCTGCTGGCAGGTGCCCTGCATTGCTGGGGGGTGGGGGTGCAGGGGGACATGAGTGGGGGCCTGATGGCAGGTGCCCTGCACTGCTGGGGGGTGGGGTGCAGGGGGACATGAGTGTGGGCCTGATGGCAGGTGCCCTGCACTGCTGGGGTGTGGGGTTGCAGGGGGAAATGAGTGGGGGCCTGTTGGCAGGTGCCCTACACTACTGTGGGGTGGGGTTGCAGGAGGACATGAGTGGGGGCCTGCTGGCAGGTGCCCTACACTGCTGGGGGGTAGGGGTGCAGGGGGACATGAGTGCTGGCCTGCTGGCAGGTGCCCTGCACTGCTGGGGGGTGGGGGTGCAAGGGGACATGAGTGGGGGCCTGCTGGCAGGTACCCTGCACTGCTGGGGGTGGGGGTACAGGGGGACATGAGTGGGGGCCTGCTGGCAGGTGCCCTACACTACTGAGAGGTGGGGTTGCAGGGGGACATGAGTGGGGGCCTGCTGGCAGGTGCCCTGCACTGCTGGGGGGTAGGGGTGCAGGGGGACATGAGTGGGGGCCTGCTGGCAGGTGCCCTGCACTGCTGGGGGGTGGTGGTGCAAGGGGACATGAGTGGGGGCCTGCTGGCAGGTGCCCTGCACTGCTGGGAGTGGGGGTACAGGGGGACATGAGTGGGGGCCTGCTGGCAGGTGCCTTGCACTGCTGGGGGGTGTGGGTGCAGGGGGACATGCGTTGGTGATCAGTAGTGCAAGATGACATGTGGCTTGGCTGGGGTGCATGCCCATGGTGGATTGGCTGCCTGCGGGACATGACCAGGGGTGCAGGGTAGTCCCTTGTGGTGTGGGCTGCCTGCAGGGGCCGTGGAGGGTGAAGAGGGAACACCTGGGCGGACCCACACTGCCAATTCACGTGTAGGACTCCACGCGCCCCACCGATATACACGTACCCTGCTGAAATCTCGTGTGAGACTTCCCGCGAACACCAGTAATAGACGTACCCCAGGTGCACAGGCCCTTTCTCATGTGAAACTTCCCGCGCACCCCCGAAATACACGTACCCTGCTGAAATTGCGTGTGAGACTTCCCGTCAACCCCAGTTATACACGTACCCCACTCGCACAGGCCCTTTCGCGTGTGAAACTTCCCGCAAACCCCAGTAATACACGGACCCCACTCGCACAGGGCCTATCGCGTGTGAAACTTCCCGCGAACCCCAGTAATACACGTACCCCGCTCGCACAGGGCCTATCGCGTGTGAAACTTCCCGTGAACCCCAGTTATACACGTACCCCACTCGCACAGGCCCTTTCGCATGTGAAACTTCCCGCACACCCCCTAAATACACGTACCCGGATCCAATCGCGTGTGAGACTTCCCGCGAATCCCCGTAATACACGTACCCTGCTCCAATGGCGTGTGAAACTTCACACAAACCCCAGTTATACACGTACCCCACTCGCACAGGCTCTTTCGCGTGTGAAACTTCCCGCGCACCCCCGAAATACACATACCGGGATCCAATCGCGTGTGAGACTTCACGCGAACCCCAGTTATACATGTACCCCGCTCGCACAGGGCCTATCGCTTGTGAAACTTCACGCGAACCCCAGTAATACACGTTCCCCGCTTGGCGTTTGCTGTTTGGCAGCCCTGTGAACTGGTCCAGGGTTAGCGCAGCCCTTTGCACTGGATTGGGGATTTTGATGGCTTTTCCTTGCGCGAGGGCGTTCTTGGGAGTGTAACTGGCGCTGCTGCAGGTTCGCTGCACCACTCTGCGCCACTGCTGGTTTTGGAGGCTAAAATCCATGAATACGCTGTGCGCGGAAATCGATTTTAGCGCACGCGGCTGGCGCAGACATTCGTACGCGCACACTGTGCGCCAGCCGCGTGCGCCACTTGTGCGCAAAATTCTATGAATTACCCCCATAATTAATTCTCTCTGTGTATGCTTGGTTGTGACTGCAACACCTTGATAACTAAGCCACTTCTGCTGGAACCAAAGTTCACAAATCTCTAGGATCATATTGAAAAATTGTAAACTCTTAAACTACAATCCACACATATTCAATTCTTCCTTAAAACGCATATGATGGTGTTTGAGAGAGAACGTAATTTTAAAGATGGACTTGTACAAGCGGAACGCCCTTCAATTGAGAAACAAAGATTCATAGGTAAAGAAAAGACTGGGACTGTCCCATAGCTACAGTAATTCTAATAATATCATCAAAGGCAACTCTGTCTTACAACCTGATACAGAGGAAGCAGAATCAGATGAAGAGAGTATGCCACAGGTCAGATACCTAATGTGATTGATGCCATCAAATGTCCATGCAGCCTATTATATGTGTGCAAAACTACAAGAAAAGCATGGGAGAGTTGGGTGGAGCATAAATCCAGGTGTTTGTATGCGCAAGCAAAAGGTAACCGTATCATTAAGACGTGGTGACTTAACCAAGAGGCTATCTCAACGTGAGATGTTCTGGATTAATTTCTAAGACACTTTGACACTCATTACCTGTATGGCGGTAGGGGGTTAATGGCACTGGTAAGGATGCCGGTGCCGTTAACCCCCTACCACCATATTCCGAGGTCCCTTAGCGGGTCCCGTTAAGGGACCATGGAGCAAATAACGGGCCCACTAAGAGCGGGCCCGTTATTTGCTCCTTCTCATTCCCATTGAGCCCTATGGCGGCTCAAATGGGAATGGGGAATGGTTTACTGATTGGGTACTTACCGGGTCCTCCAAGGTTGGAATGACCCAGTAAGTCCCCATTCAGTGACACCGGACCCGGGTTTGGAGGCAGCCATGGCGCTAATAGCACTATGACTACCTCCAAACTTGTAATGACCCCCAGTGGGCCTCATTACGAGTCCATCGGTAACTGAGGCGGTAAAACCACCTGGTTACCGCCGGACTCGTATTACCATTCCGCCTCTGTGATTCCCGGAATTACCGGGGCATTGCAACCCCGGTTTTCCGGGAATCACGGAGGCGGAATGGTGTTAATCCTCATTCCCATTGAGTCCTATGGGACTCAATGGGAATGGGGATCATGGAAACACCGGCAGCATCTCGTAATGCTGCCGGTGTGTCCTCGTCCGCCTGCAGGCGGGCGGTGTTAAACCCGCCAGGTCAAACATGGCGGGAACATCACCTCCCGCCTGCAGGAGTCGGGATCAGGCGGTCTGGAAACAACGGGGGCGGCGGGTTTACCACCACCGTTATTTCCGGACCGCCTGATTTGTAATGAGGCCAAGTTACTTGAAACCTTTCATGTTTACTACATTTAGAAAGGACATTTACAGTTTTCTATTTGATTATCAATTTAATTGTTATCCATGTTCCTATCGCGTGATGTCATCAAACTTTCACAGGATGACATGCTTATACCAAGTTCAACCACTGTTAGGTTACTGGTCTTCATTCTCCCATGAACCTTTTCATCATATCAATATGATGCCACCACACTTCGGCGTGATGACATCATCACATCACATCACGCCGACCTGCAGACATTTTTATCTATTTATCTGGAATCTCTTTTGCACTCTTCTTGCATCACAGGGTTACGTGCACAACACTTGGGTCTCTGAACGCAGTGGTAGGTTTACACACGTATGGGGGATGCTGTTGTTAAATTTAAGGATTTAGCTCTGAAACACCTGTGTATGGGCGCGATATAAATAAAATATCATATCATATCATAGTTAGGTGGTGTTTATATTTCACATGGGGTTTCATCACACAGACTGATTCAATTAATATACGTATATATTTTCTAGGCATATGGGTCTGAGATATATTCCAATGTGATTGGCATTCTATCCTTCAATGGCACCGTTACTGGAAGTTTCTTTCTTACTTTTATGGATCTTTGACACACTTCCTGTTTTTTTGTGAGGGATCACATTATTTGTTTTACCTTATTTCCTTCAGAGTCTTTTTACAGGAATAGATATTATCCATGCCTTATTTTGGCTATAATTTGGAATAACTTAGATATGTGACATGAGGGAATGGTAAAACAGGGTATGCAACTGTCTAGACTTGTGATGCATTGTTTTATTACATCATAAATGGATCTTTATGGTCTTAATCGGTTTAAATTGAATTTTTATTGTGTTTTTGGCTTTTGCTCGGTGTATCAGCAATTTTGCTACTATTTGAAATGTTTTTGATGAAAATGAGTGACATTTTGGACCTCTGATTAAATTGGCAGATTCCTAAGATTGTCTCCTGATAAAGGGAATTTTGTTTCCTGAAACACGTTGAGAAAGGTCTTCTGTTGGAAATAAACCATTACGAAAAGGGTGATCACGTTTTTAGTTTCATACTCTTTGAAGCACTACGAAAATACTTGGATTGAAGTGAAATTGAATTCCTATTAAAATCGTGTCTGTTTTTCCAGCATACAGGTGTATAGTGGACAGGAGAATCCATAGAGATGTTTGATACTGAACCCTTAACATTTTTCTTTGCTTGTATGAAGGTACCTACCTCCACACAAATGCTTTACCGGTTGTGTTAAGTATTACCACGTGCAATATAATATAATATTGGAGGATAGCACAGAGGCAACTCACTAGAATGCAATTAATGGGCACTTTGCTTGTCTCTCCCTGTTAACGATGCTGTAATGATGTTGCAGCTCATTCTGTGCAGGCGCAAAGATTAGGCCCTCTAAATTATTCCACCAGGTAAAGATATGTTTGCCAGTGGAGCCTTCTCACACTCCTAGCAGTGATATGCTGTAATGAACCCTAAGATTTGAACTGTTGGAGAAGTGGTTTGTTTAAAGAAGGGGACTAGTCCGGGAAGCTCTTTCAATGAGTCTACGTTTTACCTAGCTCTCAATGTGAAAGGGAGCCAACCATAACGCTCTGGATTGGTTCAATTCTCATTGACAGGTTGGTATATTCCAATCAATGAATACCTCAATCACATTCCTTCCTTCGCGTGTTCTTATTGTCGATACAATTTGCAATGACATTACCGTAAAATTCGAATACACTATAACATATGTACCTGAGATTTATTTTGCACACCACTCTGGTTACAAGTTCCTCTGTATTGCATTTTGAAATCGTTTTCTGATTATTTTAAAACTGATGGACTTAGAATGTATAAGTGCATACTTTGGGCCCAATTCATGGAATAGTGTGCATTTCTCCTGCAATTGCGGTTCACCGAGAACAACACTGCAAAAGTCTTTATGCAGAATAAAAATGTGTTCCCCAAGGGATTTGTATGTATGATATGATAGGTTATTTATAACACGCTTAATCCCCAGAGGTTTCTAAGCGCGGACCCGGGGATCGAACCTATATTGCTCCGTGTGGTCTTGCGAGCATGTTGCCCTTGAGCAATCCTCCCGAGACTGTAGAATTCTCTGTCAAGAGGCTGCCTGGGTGGTTTTGTGAATACGTGTCATTTGGTGCAATTGTGGGTGTGCGGGGGACTGCCTGCGGCCCGTTCCTTGCAATGCCCACTTTTTCACATGTTCTTCCCCATTTTCTGTGTTCCACCACTTTCCAGGCCTCTGCAAGCCACACCCACGCTCTGCATGGTCTCTTGCGCAAGGAACCCGGCGGCTGGCAGAGACGTGCAGAGCCTGCGCGAACTCCAAGCAAGTCCTGGAAAACTACCACACATTCGATTCCATGAATGGAAAGAACGGGATTAGGCACACAGTTTGGCCCGCAAGTCCCTTATTTCCCATGCAAATAATTAAATGAATCGGCCATTTGTGTGCAATATTCCATTTCAGATTAGATTAGAAATAGAACACGATAAAGCAACAGTGACTCTTGTTTTAATCAGGTTCCTCATAAACTTAAACAGTCATTTTTTTGTCACTACATATATTTCACTGTCCACAGATAAGGAATTATCAGTTTGTTTCATAAATCGGATTAACTACTACACAAATGCTTGGATAATGCAAGTTGGTTTGCTTGCACAGGTCCGCAGCTCTTCATGAAAGAGCTTAGTCCTTTGTTGAAAACAAGAAATGCTGCCAATGTAAATAGGACTTGGTTTGGGGAGTTGCCACGACAAAGGGAATGACCTCTCTGAGTGGTTACATCATGGTAAACAGAACTGAGGCAGGCACTGCAATAGAGACGCTTTGTGCCGCTGCAGTAGCACGAAACTGTGCATAATAGGCAGCTGGATTGTAGTTTGTGTGCTTTAAGCAACAATACAATCACCCCAGAGACGGTGCCACTAAAAGGAAGAGCATTATAGAAGGGACATGGGTTAAATAGCATGAACAATTGTGTTCATAAAAGGGAGAAGCTTAATAATTGTAGTGTGAAAAATCGGACATCCCCAGTGCCTGCGGTAATACCGCACTAATTAAAGGTGGGAGTGACAACGATTTTGAGGTGATGTAAAAATGTGCCGATAATTCAACCGAGTACTTTCTATTGTGATCGGTTGAGAGCACTTTGGACAAATAATGACGCTTTTGAAAGTTTAAATCACCACAATACCATTTATATTTTCAATAGTGGCTAGAGAAAACATCAGCAACCATGCTTTCCACACACCGGGCCTGATTCACAAAGCGTTTTTTCAAAAATCCCGTTAGGTCTGATTTACAAAAGAGGTTTTGAATGGGAAAGTTCCATTCAAAAACGCTGTGTAAATCGGGGCCTAGTGAATCAGACCAATTGTAGTTACATTTTGAGTTATCAAATCTTAGTAGATGTTTGGCCTTTCTATTTTCTGTGTCCGTGTTCACCAAAAAAATTGACAAAACTGTTAGCTAAAATATGATTTATTTGCTGAAGATGTGAAAGCATTCGTTTCCCATGATCACAATAGAAATCTTTGGGCATTATTTACTTTTGAATGGGAACCCCGCCTTTGAAACAAGCTTTGTAAATCAGGCCCTTTAGGTCTGCACGAAACTCTTAGTACACCATTACTTTAACTCATCAAATGTGTGTCATGGTAATAGTGTTTTATGTGTTTCAGCTTGTGCTGAACATATAATAGTTGAGCTTATCCTTGTTCCACAGAGTGACCGTTAAAAAGCATCTGCCTAGTTCGTCATTTCCGCTCGTGCCTGTGCGGAAGCACAATGTCCTCACAGACGTATATGGCGTACTCCGAGGCCACTTACTCGGAAGCTTTTCATTTACACAACTGGTGCCTACTAGACTCACTAAAAGAATTGAAGTTAAATATTGCTCAGAAGAACATCGTCACTTCTGCATCTTAGTAACTAGATGGCCATTTTTATTTTTAAACAATGAGCGCATGCCTGTACCTAATGCAAAGTACTGGAAGAAACACAGCGACCTCGACAGTTTATTTTTTATTTTTTATTAATTCAGGAAGCAGTAGTTTATCTTTCAATCAAATGTTTCCTTCAACTGAGCGACAGGAAATGTTGCTTAATGGCATAGCATTTGAAATGTTGCCCTATTTTATTTCAATTATACCAGGGATGTCATTTCACCAAAATGCCAGTGGTAGCAGAAGTGACATCACACAACCATTGGCCTCTGATGACATCACAGGAAGTGATGTAATTTGAACCCACCCTGAAGTGATATCACGGGTAGTGATGGAACACAACCTTTCATCCCTTGACAAAACATGAAGTTGCATCACATAGCATTGTTCCTAAATACACTATGAAAAATATGGTTATAATATCGTTATAATGTGGTATACATTTCATACAAGAATGGATCACCATATGTATTGTTAAGATCAGTGTGTATAGACCCATATTACAAATTTCTGTGAATGCAAGCAGACGTTGATGTCCAAATGATAATGATGTATTATTATAAAGCACTTAAGCTTAAGCACGTGTATGGGAGCGAGGGGTCCTCAGGCCCCCTCGTGTCGTACGCTCCTCAGTATAGGGCTTGGACCGCGTGCCTCCAGTAGTGGGATTGCCCCTTGCTCTTATGTAAAGTTAACCATGGTTGACTACTGCATAGATGGGACTACTGAGCAGGACACGGGGCATCCATCTTTTGTGCCCCCTTTCGACTCCATCTTGGATAAACAGGCCTCACTGCGATAGTACAGCAATGCTCAGCTTCCCTTCCACCGCAGCAGCCAAGGACAGAGACACAGACATACACAGTGCGCAGGCAGCTGGCTGGCCCCCACCCTTGCACCCCCCCTGCGAAGAAAAGCTCTGCGCTTCCATTCGCACGCTGAAGCTGGAGAAAGTTGCTACAATCAATATGCTACAGTTTTCTTCCTCTGAGATCACTGTTCGCCTGAGAACCGGCATGTGAACCAGGATGAGCTAAACACTTTCTGCTCGATTCATCCCCATAAACGTGCAAGCCACCCACCCACATTAAGAACAATTTATTGCCATCTTGACCCTGCGCTTACTGTAAGGTATTTCTTTCAAGTGCCAGACCCTCGCCTGTGCTGCGAAACCCACCTAACACACTCCTTACTAACCTTAAGCATTTTTACTGCTATACATATATGTTTTTACTTGTACTAATGGGTTTGAAACCTAGAAGAGATGCGAAACATAGCCTGATTCTTTTACATGCACAATAAAGGTCAAGGCCTTTAATTACAAGTCATGAATGACCCAATTGTACTGACAATAATCATTGTGTGTGATTTATGTAGAAATGTGAAAAGTAGCATAAAATGTTTTAGATAATTTGTTATTAAATGTGTAACATATTAGCTTAGGTAGTGACCACAGTGACAGGACCCTGACAGGCGTGGAGCATAAGATATTTGACGTCCGTCATCTCGTCAGCCACTCAGCCAACCAGAAGGAAGAGATGCCACCCACACCTACAGCACCACACCGCCTGGCCAATCGGGTCCATTTAGCATTTTTTGTTAGAGTTACTTTAATTGATATAAATATAAGCGTGATGTAAATGAGAGTTGAGAGTTTTTGGGTTATTTCCTAACTGGAGAAATAAACCATCCTTTGAACTCTTGCAGCCGGGTCTCAGTGCCTCCTGCCCTGACAAGGGGTTGTGTCGGTATTTTATTTTCTCTCACACGTAGTAAGCCGGGGAAGGGCACCTACACACGTTATGTAGAACAAATATGCATACAATATCACCCAATCTGTCTTGGTACTCATTTATCGACTTCAGAAGAATGAAAGGCTTACTTGAGGTGTTTAAGAACAAAGTAAATCAGTGACTCACCCCCTGAAGTGTGCCTGAAATAAACCTTTAATGAGTTTAGCAATTATTGTATAGGATTCCAGAAAGACAAATTATTTGTTATGCCGATTCGTTCTTATTTAGGGTCACTGCTGAAAGTGTTCAACTTGTGGAAGCCCATTTTTTTTTTAAGAGGCCTGAACGGGAAAGTTCTTTTTTTGTTTTTTTTTATTGGTACAGTTGAGAAACTCAACAATTCAATATATAGAGAAAAGATATATATAATTCATTTCACATTTATCATTTAAATACATTTAAAAACTTAATACAAATAAAACATTATTCACATCATATACAGAAAGAAAATTAATTGCTAAAATTGAGCACAACATTCTCAAACTTAACAAAACAAAATTGTCACAACAAGGTTTAAATGAAATTCTTAAGCCAATCAAGGTCAGGCTTGTCTGTATTGTCACTAAGAGGAGCTTTTTTTTACCAGACCATCTTTATCAAGTTTTAATTCATTCAAGAAATGTATTGTTGCATATCCAACAGTTCTTGAATATACATTGAATATGTATTTCAATAGATCTTCTGCCCTCATGTGCAATTTGTATTCAAATAGAGATTTAAAATATTTAATTCTCATTTCCTTTAACTTGTCGCATTTCGTAATGATGTGCTCTAGGGATTCATCTTCAGTATTGCAAAACCGACATTTACTAGTAACCACAGAGTCCTTGACCCATTTGGCTGTTACAACTCTTGTATGCCATAAATTCCATCTCATGCGCAGAAGTCCTGCACGATGTGCGACACTGGGAGATTTCAGAAGATACGCCTCTGTGATACCATATGCTTTGAGGCCAAAAGGATTTTGGTTGAACTTTTTGTACTCATAGCACAATTCTCTAGTTTCTACCCAATCCATCTCCCACATTTTGCACTTGGCTTTATTTGGGTTTTGAACAAGTAAATTGTCTGTTATGTCTGCTTCTTGCATAAACCTCTGCGCCTGCACTTTCCATTGCAGAATATAGGTATCCTTAGATGTTTGTATGTAATTGACTAATTGGCACATTTCCTATAAAGCATACACACTTTCCATTTATAAGAGGCATATATAGACGTTAACCCCAATTCATGCCTTATCAGGGCTATAGGTGTGGAGGGTGGTAAACATAACAAAGTTCTCCAAAAGGTTCCTTCTTTCATATTCCAAAAGTTACTAGATTGAATTGGTTTGGTTTTTGCACCGTATAACAAAATTGGCAGAGCTTTTTGTTTGTAATAGACTAGAAGAGGTACAATATTTACAACTAATGATTTTTGACTGTGATATCAAACTCTTGCAGTTGGAATTTAGACTGAATTCATATGGAGAGTCATTAGGGTTGTTGCTGATGTTTATACCCAGGTAAACATATTCAGTTACTGATTCCACTTCCTCTCCATACAACTGCCACCCCAGCTTTTTATTTTGTTGTTTACAATTGCCAAATTGAATCACCTGTGGTTTCTTGGTGTTTATGGTCATTTTGTTATGGATTGCATAATTCTCCAAAGCACCTAGCATATTTTGGAGCCCCATTGGCGTTTTAGATAACAACAGAAGGTCGTCAGCGTATAACAGCCATTTAACCTCACAGGAGCCCAGCCTTGGTGAATCAATCAAAATATTATCAAATTCTTTACCGATGTCAAGGATAAAGAAGTTGAAAATGGATGACACAAGAATACACCCTTGCTTAAGTCCCCTAGAGCTGTGAATCAGGTCTGATAGATTTCCCTCATTGGTTAGTCTGATTTGTAAAGATGTTTCAGAGTGGAGATCGATGATCCATTTTAGTATATTCAAGGGGCAATTGTTTTTCATCAGCTTCATAACAAGGAGTTCCCTTGGAACTGCATCAAAGGCGGTTTTAAAATCCACAAATGCCACATATAAGGGTAATTTTAACCTCGCTTGCTTAGCAATGACCGCATTTATGCATAGCAGGTTAATTCCTGTGCCTAGACCTTTCAAGAAGCCAGTTTGCCATGGATCTCTTAGCCACTTACTAGCAAGCCACCAGTTAAACTCACGATGCACTAGGCGGGCAAAAATCTTTCCCGGACAGTCGAGAAGTGCAATGGGCCTATAAGAGGCTGGATCTAATCGGTTGCCTTTTTTATATAATGGTATGAGTATGGACTTTCTCCATGGGAGGGGCAAGAGCCCAGAGCGCATCACCTCTCTGAATATTTGCATGAGTATACTCGACCATATATCAGGATTCTTTTTGAGCATTTTATTGTTAAGTCAATCAGGACCCGCAGCCCGCAAACTGCTAAGTTTTGATATATACAATAATACTTCATCCTGATCAAATGTAATTAAATGTTCCCAATTTTTACTTTCAAAGGCAATCTGGCCGTCTGTCAGGGGAGATTGATATATCTGCAGGAAATACGCACGCCAAGTTTCCGCTGAAATGGGGTTTATCTGGACTGAATTTTGTTCTTTGTAAGTTGCCTCGTTTAACACACCCCATATTTCAGCAGTCGACTTGGAGGCAATCTTCCTTAGCATAAGTTCGCTATGTTTCTGAAAACACAGGGCCTTTCTTCCTTTTTGCCAGTTTTTGTATCTCGTGCGAAGTTGTTTAATTTTCAACGTCCTTTCCTCAAATGGGAGATGTTTTGTCATGCGTATCTGCTGTCTTAGTTCCGATTTTTTATTTTTCACCTCTATATCAAATGTATGGGTGTGCTTGTAGCTTTGACCTTGTATAGAATTATTGATTGTCGCATATTGCAGCATAGAAGACACATAGTCCCTCCCTGAATTACAAGACAGTTGTTTATCGAAGCACATTAATGAAGAGTCGGACCATCCCAATCGATTTCTCGGATTATTGGCAATTACATTGCCTTTATATGTCCCCCCACATTCTACCGATAGCTTGGTGTCCAACTCCCACTCTAAGCAAAGTTGGTGATGGTCACTTTTGGTATTAGGTCTTATGTTCAGGGACTGGATCATGCTCATCATTGCTTTGTTTACAAAAATATAGTCAATGGTGGCTTCAAATACTCCATTATGCCAAGTACTCGCAGGTGGGGTATCACCTTCCACAGCACCATTGACCATAACCAATTGCATATTTTCCATACATTGATTCCATCTTGTTCCTTCAACTACTAGTTTCCTTTTATTTTTAGGTATCAAATGAAGGTTAATGTCTCCCATGACTAGTACAAAGTCGACATTTTTTTCTAATGCAATTCTCAAACACACTTCCTGCAAATGGGCAAAGAAACAATCTGATGACAAGTGAGCTTTCCCCCAATAAATGTTGACTAATATGAAGGTGTAGACCTCACTTGACAATTTAATGAATTGTATGAAGAGCATGCCAGAATTAAAATTTGTAACTTTAAACCCTTTGGATTTCCTTATTTCTATGAGAAGGCCAGCCATCGGTCTCCCCCTAGGAAGGGAGATGGCAGGTTCTAACACTATCTCATAGCCATTCCAAATTGGGGTTTCAACCAACCAAGTTTCTTGCAACACTACAATATCAAAGACGTCAAGTTCTGAGCTATGAGTGTTGATAAAGTGTTTGAAACCCCGAGTATTCCAGCATACAAGGTTGTTTTTTTCTTTTCTGGTGGATTGTTATGCATTGTCAAACCTTTCATTTCCATTGTTGTTTTGGCCTATGTTGTTGGAGCCATAAATACGAGGTGCCAATTTTTTTGCTCCCATTCTTTCACCTTCTGTTTCCTGACCCTCTTCTCTATAGATGTTGAAACCCATGTGGAGAAGTGAGTTCCTGGCCTCCCACACAATATCAGCCAGAAAAGTTGACCGAAACATAATCCTCGATCTTGACAGATCTTTGTCACTCAAGAACTCCACTCTGTCAATATCGGAAGATGTTATGTTTCTCAATTCAGGTATTTCTTTACAGATGTTAAGAACACAGGATCGATTAAGATCATGAGCATGTGGGTGTTCTCTACATTCTAGAATAAAGCAGTGGCAATTGCTTTGCCTCATTGTTCTCTCCTTTGCGGTATGCATAAGGGTTGAGCTTACACTTGCTTTCCACCGCTCTGCCTGAGCCACCTTCTCTGTCTCCAACAAAATCCTTTCATTGTTTGATGGAGGAGGCAAGGAGGTACAACAGTCGGGCTTGATTTCGGGATAGGATTTCCCTGATCATTTCCATTTTTACATTTCTCCATCTGCCTTTCCACAATGTATTTTTCAATTGTCATATTTATTTCCTCACGCATCTGCGCATCTGACCAACCACCCCCATCAACCTCTGATTGTACAACCGTAAGAGAGACACCAGTGGGAATTTGCGATTGAACTCTTTCCTTCATACTTGCCGCCTCGCTTGCAGCTACTAGTTCCCTACAATCACTGTTCTTCATTACTTTAGGTGCATCGTCTTGTTTAACATTAGTTATTTTTTAAAATCGTCTGGGCTTTGCCCGTGTTCTGTTAGCTTTTTTTCTTTTTAGGGGAGCAGCTTTTTTGCAGCTGAAAAGCTCGCCTGGCAACTTTTTTACTGGAACAACACTTGGCTCGATTTGACATTCCTCATTGCCTATAACGTCCTCGATGCTCACTATGTCAGGACCAGGCAATATTCTCTCAATGTGCTCTCTAGTTGATTCGATCCGAGTTTCAGATTCCAACTCTACACCCCCATCTTTTGCATCTTTAATGCCACCAAAGTGAAATGTTTGGACTGAAACAGCCCTTTACTTTCATTGCCATGCAGACTATCAGTTTGCGACTCTGAGTCTTTCACACTAGAGTGTCTGAAGATTTCAAATTGAGGGTCACATGCTCTGGAGTCGCCCACACCACCTCCATCATTAAGTTTGTTAGCTTTTCAACAATATTGGCTGGTGGTTGATTTTTTAATCCATGGCTTCATATAATTTAGCCAAAGATAGTAGAGCTGAATTCATTGCCAAAAAGGTTGAGCTCATATCCCCCTGTACTACGCTTTCCTCCACATGATTGTTATTCGACCCCACGGAATCATGACCCTCCCAGGGTTTCTTTACCTGTCTTGGAGTTGGGAGGACAAATGATAGTGAGCTTATAGAAGCTTCTTTATCAGAGATTATTGATGTATTACAGGATGTATTAGGGTCCTTATTTGTTGGAACTTGAGGATCACTAGACTCATTTGTCATCTCTGGCAGGACTTGATCACTTAAATTTTGCATTCTAATTGGTGACAAATCATCAACTTGCATGAGATCGCACGTATTAGAATGAACAAACACCACTTCTTCCTCACTAGATGACATCCCTGACAAATCCATGAAGTTGAGAACCTCCTCGTCTACTGTGGCAGTTATACGTGTATTGTGATAGGCCTCCCTCAAAATATTTTGGGCTTCAACAGAGCATGCTTTGGGCGGGCTCTCATTGATTGTGTCAAGTGTATTACATGATCCTAGTATGACCTTCTCACAGCGTTTACTTTCACTTTCCATTGTTGTGTCTGATATCATAGGTGCGCAGTTTGTGCTCTCACTCGTCTGTACATTGTTTTTAATAGCAGCCACTTCTAGGTCAAGAAGAGTATTTAACTCTTGCAGATTGTCAAGTTTACCATAACTAACTTTTTTTGGAAGCATTTCATTTTCCCCCCACCCATAGCTGCCCCTGGATTGTAATATTGGCGAATGTCACGCCCTTTGGTAATGGAAAGATTTCTAGCTTTATTTGACACTTTCCTGTCACCCATGCGATTCATGGCGTTTTTATTTTGATGTTTTAATGGTGTAACCAGGACAGGGACCTCCGGAAGCAGGAATCGCTTTTGCCCCATCTTTAAATAGCGTGATATTTATCGCTGGCATTCCTGTTTTCAAAGTGAATTACATTATTTTTCTTACTAACAGTGTGGTCAATGGTAATTACTAAATACCCTTCGTGTAGTATATACTTGCCATTTTGGCACAGCGGTGTTAATATGTCGTGTGCTAGTTAGCACATGCACCACTCAAGACTCCCAAGACTAATGGGACTAATACACTTTTTGCAGATTTCCCTCAAAAAAAGAAAAATGAATTTAGGAATATAAAACAACCAAGATAAATACAAATAATGAATAAAATAAATAAGTACAGTAAAAATAACCAATTTAACAGAAAACAAACAAAAACAGAAAAATAGTCAAATAAATAAAAACCTCACCACTCTCGCTACTCCCGCTAGACAGTGTAAGTGACTCCAATCAAGCAATCCCACTAAGTCAGTGCCTTGTCTGGGATGCCCAAGGGAAGCCCTTATTTATATATTTTTATGGCAAGTTATAATCTGGATGATGAACCCTTGTATAACACCCCTCTCTTAGAATCCCCCTGACCCCATTGAGCCAAGAAGTAGATTTGTTTTGCAAATTTAAAAGGTTTATTTGAAAAATTAAACAATATATATATATATATATATATATATATATATATATATATATATATATATATATATATATATATATATATATATATATATCACACTTCTATAAATAAATTGATAATGGATAGTACACTTGTGAATGTGAGCAGTAGTCAGCAAGAGGTAATCCTACAGTAGCACAGTTCTTGGTTACTTATGAATAGGGACAGAAGAATAAGGTGGGAAAGAATGCTTTATATGGTTCAAGGAAACGCAATGATGAATGAAATGCAGTACAGAAAATAACTTGATATGGCTTCAACAAAAGACAATGTAATCACTTTTCCTTGACAATTCACTCCCCCCCTTTATGCAATATAAGGAGATGGAAAGCAGAGCACACAGTTCTCAGGAATGCAATCAAATACAATACGAAATTCAGTTCTCCCCCAGCAAGCTTAGAGGAAAACAGATAGAAATTTGAAACACAGGCCCAAAATGCTTTGAATGTGATGACAATGAAGTAAACTTATTCTAAAAATGCTTTTAATTCCCTCTAGAGTTTCAGGGAGGGTGATATTGAGTTTATATTAGTTCAGGTTCACTTTAGCAATGCTCTATAAGTAACTAGCAGGTTAAAATGAATTTTAGCAAAGGAAAGCAAGGAGCTGCTGATTTTTACACGTGGCTGAAATTGTGCCAAATGTCAAATCGCGGCAAATTTAATCGCGTGCGTCGAGCGTAGTTACAGAGGCCCTATAAGGAGTAGCAAGTCGTTATTAGGTCCGTTGGAAAGTTTAGATTCTAAACTTTAAAATGACAGTTAAATTGTGTTCCTAGGACAAACGGTTCCGGAGATACGGACGAGTTTGTGAAGGTAGTTTTTCGGATTTGAAATTTAAAAGTTCAAAATGACAGGTGACAGTTTTCAGCTTTAAAAAGGACAGAATGACACACACGATTCCTATGAGGTAGTTCTAAATAGGTTAAAATAGTTTTAATTAGATTATTTTAAACTAAGAGATTAGTCTGGCACAGTCCTAGAGTACTCACACTATCTTTTGGACAGGAATGGCTTTGTCACCGATCGGGTCAGGATTGGCTGGACTTCTGCTAGCGGTTCTTCACAGCGGTCTGGTCTCTGGTTCTGCTCTCAGCACTGCACAGTTCTGGTCTCTCTGGATCTCTGGTCTCTCTGGATCTCTGGTCTCTCTGGATCCTGGTCTCTGGAGGTTGATGGATTTGAAGTCTGCAGTCTCCCGGCAAAGCGTCCCGCAAGAAAGTGGAAAGTGAAGGTCCTGCCTGTCTTTCAGTGGTCCTTTTTATGTCTTTAGAAAGTGGGTGTGTGCGTTGGTAATAACTAAACCTGCCCCTCTCACTTATCATTGGCCAATTCCTCCTCTCTCCCTTGATTGGGGGAAGGAAATGTGAGTCAGAGTGAAGCTGTAGGTTTTATGGTCCGAGGATCCTTACCCTGTCAAATTGCACACACATCTATATTTGATCCAAACACACATTTATCTATGTACCATTTTTCTAATATTATAGGTCCAGTTAACATATTTTCTGTAGTACCAAACCATCCGATCCCTGTCTTTGTACGATGTTGTGTCCACTTTTGACAGAATTCTGCCCCTTTTCATCCAGATAACGACCTTTAAACCTTTCCAGATTTGACACAACTGTACACCCCCTTCTACACACATTCCAGTAAATTTTCATTTGTCTAGCTTAAACACAGTGTCTGCAATATCAATAAATAGCGGGGTTCTGCCTCAGAACATGGTACAGAGTCCTAACGCCTTTTAAAATGTGCACGGAAAAATCCCAACAATAATGATATTATTTATATAATTTTGACCAGTCCGCACTATGAGTTATCTATCTTTTTAAAATTGTGCCCTGGCCAAAAAGGGGTGTGGCTTCCCACATCACATGGTGGAATAACTGGTTTATCCACTTCCCCCAAGCTCAGTTTGCACTCACAGGCACTGCCCCTCCCAGTTTCTCCCCAGAGGAAGCCATTTACGACCCCCCCCCCAATATAACATTTGCCTGAGTCCAGGACAGGGCTTTGTTCAATTTCCTGCAGTCTGCAGGTACCCCTCCCTTAATTCAATCAGAGAGGTGTGATCTCATTTTGGTGGGGGCAGCAGGATGCAGCCAGGCCTGGGAAGAGTTGTTGAGCCAATTCAACTCCTGTTGGGTGGTAGTTGTCAGGCAGAATTCAATTTCTTTAAGCCAAGCTTCAGCTAAATGTCCTGTTTGTTCCCAGTTTAAATCAAACTTACAATTTTTACACATGCAGCTAGAATGCTGATTCTAAGTTCAAAACCATGACATTTAACAGTTGCAAACTATGTGACACTCAAAAGTAGGTCACTCATTTAATTTAAACATTTCGATTTTAGTGGTTTTAAATCCAATTTCAATTAAGCTGCTGACATCCACATCTCAGCCAGTTTTGTTATAAACATTGTTTTGGGCTCTTCATCTTCCCAGATGTTGTATGCACACAAGAATACATTCTGCCAAATGTCTGCTGGTGTTCATTGAGATTTTTGAATATCTTGTGATGTTTAAAATAGGCATTTTGAGCTTGTATTCAGGGAAACAAAGGTGATTTTAAAGCGCTTTTAAGCTAACAGGCCTGTTATTTTTCCTTTGACACCACCTTTCACCCCTGGCGCTTCCGGTCCATCATGCTGGCACTGGTGGGTGGCAGGTTAGACAACCATTTTGGGGTGCGCACAACCGCGTGGTTTTCCTGGTTCTGGGATGGAATGATGGGCGGCGACAGCTCATCCACCCAGTCTATTGATTTAGTTTTGTTCTGGGATAGAATGATGGGCGGCGACAGCTCATCCCCACATCTACCCCGTCTAATAATTCAACATGGGTCAAAACCCTTGACAACAGCAAAATGCACTTCTGCAAAATGCGAATGCGCAAATGCGCGTGCACTAAGGTGAAATAGAATTCTGGGAGATGATGCATGTTAGTATCTGAACGGGGAATGGGAGGAGGAAAAAAAAAGAAAAGAAAAGAAAATTGAGGATCAGGATTAACTGCTAAGTAACAGTTTCAAAAGTCCAATGTCTTTCGGTTCAAAAGTTCATACCGCACAATCCTATTGGAAGCCGGGCCAAAGCACGTAGGCAGCGTCACGTGGGTCAGTTGATTACGGCTCCAATGGCATCCGCGGTGAACAGCAACAGAGCAGCCCAGCAAGACAGCAGCGAGACAGCAGTCGCTCAAAAACACTTTAGCGAAATGCACTTCTGCGAAATGCGCTCCTGAACAAGAAAGCCAGCCACTCCAACTAGTCTTTGCCTTAAACATCGATAAAAATACACAAATGAACTTGGGTGGTGGTCAATTAATCTAATCTAATTATATACGATGGGGAGATCAGGGTGTGGCAAGTAAATTGTATTAAATGTTTATGAGAGGCAATTGTTAATTAGAGAGAAATGATAGAAAGAATGATTTTTAACTTCTTTCTGTAATTAATGGTAAGCAATGGAAACTCATAGGAAAATGTGATTTTATATTTTTGTTTGTAAATTGCAAACCTTATTTCTTTCTTAAATCTTTTTTATCTACATTGTGTTTTGAAAGGTTGATGTTTAATCAGCCAATCAGAATAAAAAATAAAAAAAATAATAATAAAAAAGAAAGCCAGCCACTCCAGAAGCAAAGAGCCACATGGTGCTGGCCACAGCCCAGGAGGTTTCATTCAAAAAACAAAAAACAAAAAAAGAAACTTTTTTTTAGGGGTAGCAAGGGAGACCTCAGAGGTCACAATTGCGAGCTCTGGCGAGCCCTAAATGACGTCCTTGACCTATACAATAAAAACATTATCTTCATTCTTTGCCCTAAGGCCTGTCATTAAAAGAACAGCTCAACTTCATGGTTTACTTGAAAGGCCTGCGCTATCCATATTGTCTGGCCTAGACTTCTTTGCAGTTTGTTTAAAAATCCTAAACTATGTATAATCTACAAACTAGAGAATCCACACAATCGAATTCCTACTCTCGCACCTCCACTCTTGGTTCATGGGAGAGCATGCTAATAAGTTCGTCAAACCTGGAAAGGCAGTACCTTTCATAAGAAAGGAAAGTGATAATGTGCCTTTCATCCCTTGCATATAATGGGGACTTCTCATAATGCAGTCAATTTCCGCAATAGGCATGGGGAAATATATGTTTGCGTACATTTGCATTTAGAAATGTCTTTGACATATTTTACCTTATTTAAAAAAAGCGATTTCCATGGCACAAAAACGCTTCATGAATCGGGCCCAATATACCGAATAAGGGCAAAATGAATGTCTTACTTTATTTCCAGACTCCGACTACAACAGAAGCTGGAAAAATGTACCTCTTTACGAGGTTGCTGGTAAAACCCGCCGGTATGCAGGGGTTACCATAAAACCTGTACCACTGTTACCGCCACCTGACATCACAGTGTTAGCATGATATCACAGGCGACAGTACGGTTATTTCCCATGGAGTCCAATAGCAATCCATGGGAATGGGAAACCTAAAGCACCAGCAACCCTCGTAACACTGTTAGCGCTGCCTGATATTCCAGTGCTACAGGGATATCACAGGCAGAATCGATACAGTTATTTCCCATGGAGTCCGAAGGGAAACCTAAATCACTGGCACAGCTAGTAATGTGCTGGTGCTTCAGTGAAAAGCTTGCTGCTTAACTCCCGACAGGTCAGGCCTGCCAGGAGTTCTGTGCCCGCTACTGGAAAACTCGCAGTGACCCGGTCCGGAAAAGGTGCCGATAACAAGTTACCAGAAACTTTATTTCCAGACCGAGTCACTTGTAAAGAAGTCCAATGTCTTGATCGTTAGGTAAGCTACATCAGAGCATAAACTGTTGTTCTGATCTAACCTGTAATTAGATAACCAATATCAAAGAACAAGAATGAGTCTTAGCGACTGTTAGGGCAGATTTTTTGTTCCTCGTCCCCCGATGCCTATTGTGCATCCACCCTTAAAGAAATCAGGACTCTAACATCCTTTGCACATTATTGTGGGGAGAGTCACATTGGTTGGGTACGTAGGGCAATACAGTTTGTGTTGCTTTAAGTATCCATACATGATTTTTCTGTGCATTTGCAAAGGGAAATTCACTATTTTTCTCCAAATTTGAAAGGCCAGCAGCGTCTTTTGCTTATCTAGATATTTTTAACCGTTCGTATATTAGTCTGTTGTACAGGTTATGGATAAATCTATTAATGTTTAGCAGGGTACATTTTCGGTTAATGAACACATTTAGAATTTTCTAAGCATTTGTTGATGGCTAAAATAAATTGGATATTACTGATTTTCTACTGATTTTCATATGTAAACAAACGCCTTCTCAGCAGTCCTGAAGATGCAAAATCAACAAAGGATATATTGTGCTCGCTCGTTCCTAAATCTAATCTTATGTTTTGGAACATCTTAAAATAATTTGACCCTTTCCCCACAACCTCATTGGCACCTGCATTGTCATAATGGGCATGCAGGGAGCCACTCATGCATTACACAAAAGCAGGTGTCAGAAAAATATGCACCCTCGCCACGCCTCTTTGTGGCCTACCTCATCACTTTTCCTCTTTCACTCTTGTTACTCTTAAAGCCTTTGCGTCCTCTTGCAACAACGTCTTTCCACATTGAAGTGCTGTGCCTCATACGCTGGCATGTGCAACAGTTTAATGAGAGGTCACCCTCTACACAGGGAGTTCCTTGCCTCCCCAAGCTAAGTGCCACACAATAAATGGTTAATATCAGTTTGTTTATTTAGGTCTATTTCAGCTTCATATCATGCCCCTTGGATCCTTCCCCCTGAGCTAACAAGGAGCAAAGAACCAGGCCAGTATACAAGAAATATATGTGTATTTATTTGAATTACAGGAATAGAAATCACACTAAACTACACACACCACCTTCTTTGTGGATCACAATTAACTTCTTATTACACAAATAAATCACACAAATTAATAGGGAAAAACATAAATCACAGTACTTTATCTCAATTTCAATAATAAAAAATAAAAAAATTGCGCTGGTCAGTGAACCAAAATCAATTACAAATGTAGTGTGATGCAATTTCCATTTTCCTGCATGCTCAACTGGCTAGCAGTAGATAAACACAGGGTGATTTAGCAGTTTGTTTTTCAGACCGCCCATACTTTGAGCTGGTTTGGGGAAGTCAGACAGAAAAATTGGAATGATTGGGGAATTTTGGATTTCAGACCCCCCACCACTTTAAGGCCTGTGTTGGGGTAGCTGGAAAGGAATACAATGGAATGATTAAGGAATTTTGGATTTTAGACCCCCTTCCACGTAAAGGCCTGTCTGTGTTGTAGAATCTGGACATGGAAAATTGTGAATATTGAAGAATTTCGGATTTCAGACCCCACCGTCCACCCGCCCACTTAAAGGCCAGTGTTGGGGAAGCTGGAAAAGTAAAAGTTGGGATGATAGAAGAATTTTGTATTTCAAACTCCCTCCACTTAAAAACCTGTGTTAGGGAAGCTAGACAGGAAAAATTGGGATGATTTGAGGCTTTTGGATTTTGCGACCTGCCTCCACGTATAGGTCTGTGTTGGAGTAGCGGAACCCATAGGATTACCCCGTTAAATTACAGTCTAACGTTTTCAGCACCGGGGATAAAATGTGTTCATTTTGAATTTTAAAAAAAAGTCACCAGTGGTGTTATGCCAAGGGGACTTTTTTTGTTAAATAGTCTGAGGATGTATACATTTTGCCCCACCCCAACGGAAATATAAATTCTGTCCTATGTCTTTGCTTTCTTTTTCAATATCTCATCAATATTTGGACATTCAAGGGCTTCTTCCATCGTGATTTCAAAGTATTCTAGATAATCTACTTTGAATACTCTAAGTTCTGGCAGGTATACATTTTTATATGCAGTCTTGCCTCTCAGACCCAATACACTATTTAGTTCATTTGTCTTTAATTCACCAGCTGACATTTTCAGACAGAATATCACTCTTTGGACAGTCCAATTTGTGCTTAGAGATTTAACTCCATATTCTAGCCTAGGTGCCTCTACTGGAGTTGCCTCAGGCAAATTTATTATGCTTCTAGGAATCTTCCCTTCTATTTTTTTAAGCCACTTAGTGTGGGTAGAAGGCAAGGCTACTAACCCATACAATAAACTGGACACAATACTCACCCTATATACCTCCAATAAGACAGTTTAATTATAGCCTCCATTCTTGGCTATATATTGTTTGTATACACACCATTTCCTCCATATGCGATTGATGCACATCTCAGCAAAATAATGTAGGCTAGGATTTTTCTTGATATAAAAGCCTAAATAGCAATATTGCTCAACCACCTTAATAGTTTTGCCATCAGGTTTCCAGGAAAATGTTCGTTTCCCTGAAATAGAGCCTCTCAAAATCATCATTTTGGTCTTATTTATGTTAATCATCATATAGTTCTTCTTCACATAGAAGCCTCAATTTATCTCTGTAGTCCCACTGGTGTCGAACAGCACAGTATCTTCTGCATAGTCAAGCCATCCCATGGAGACATTGTTGATATTCGGAGGGAAATTGCAGGTAGTAGATAAGGCTTCAGGAAGGTCTGCAACATATAGGTGATATAGAATAGGGACTAGCCCACATCCCTGTTTCAGGCCTATGTTGGTATCGCAGAGACTTTCTATTTCTCCGTTTTGATTTAAACAAATAGAGACCAATGTATCAGTATAGAGTGCCTTAATGTAATAGAACAGATGGGTTCTACACCCCACTTAGTTAATTTTCCCCACAACAAGTGGTGCAGAACACTATCATAACCTCGACTAAAATCAATATAGCAACAGTAGAGGTTTTTACCCACACAAGTCAATCTGGACTCTGCCATAAGACATTTAATTGCCAATATATTTCTCATTGTGCTATAGTTCTTTCATAATCCTGTTTGTAAAGGTTTAAGTAGACCATTCTCACAAGCCCATTTTGTTATTTTGTCATGCAATATGGCAGTAAATATCTTCTGGCAAGAGTCCTGCGTTGCCAGTAACTGATAATTGGCTAGATTATTTAGACCCCTTCTTGTGTATAGGTATACATAAAGATTCCCGCCAATCCTTAGGCATGCTTCCTGTCACTTCAATTTTTCTATAGGCTTTGAAAAGAATCCCTGACCAGAGCTTGGGATCTCCCTTATAGAGGGTATTAGGTACACCACCCAGCCGGGGCAGTTGTAGATTGAGTTTAATATTAATATTCCTGATATCCTCTTCATCATAATTCAGATATATGTTGCTACATTGAGCCTTCCATGTAGTATCCAGTGATGCTATATTTTCATCGTAGTACATTTCCCGAATATAGCTGCTCCACTCGATAACACCAATTGGATTTAAATCCATAGATTTAGCAGCGGCTCTGCTCTCATTATAGTGTTCCCAATATGTTTTCTTATTTGGAGCCTTAAGTAGACCCAAACATAATAACCATCAACAAATGTTTTGTGAATGCTTATGCTGTCATAGCCAATTTTGATATGCAGTATTCATTTTCATCAATTTTGCTTTCTTTGAAATTCTGTCAAGGAAGCATGTCCTTGCAGCCAGCTCTCGCTCTGCTATAGGCAACCTTTTCCTTATGGATATATATATCAAAAGGACTTTTATGAGGATTACTATTGCTCCCTAAGGGTTTGATGTTTCTTGTCCCTGTATGGGCTTTAATTCCCTGCAGTATTGTATCTAATTTCTGCTTCTCTTCCCCCCATCAATGACACTTTTCCATAAGCCATTGACATGCGGCCATTCATTTCTTTCATTTTTGCAGCTGTCCATCTCATTCGATTGCCTTGAGAATTGATTCTGTAGGTCCCGTCAAGAGAGCAAGTTCTGACTAGTGAGGAAATCCCTATCTGCCAAGATAAGGCTTTATGATCACTTACATCATTTCTTTTCAATTTTATGGTATGATGATTATAATTTTTATTTGTTTTAAGAATGACATAATCTATGTGGGATTTGACCAGGTTCCCGGTTCTATAGTCTCATCTGTTTCTTCATAAGCTAAGCATTCTAGATCAAATGCTTTCATAAACTGCAACCATTTCCAGGTTCTAGGTTTCCATTCAGAAGCTTCTAGATGTAGATCTCTAACATTCAGGTTCCCCACAATCATAACCTCTCCAACAGGTTTATGTTCTTCCCATTGAATTAACAAATCACTTATTACTTTCAATATTTTTTCTGTAAAGTAACCAGTAGGTGGATCATACACATTAATTACCAAAATTTCCCTTAGTGGGAGAACTGTAATCTGCATTACCGCTGAGAGTACATATTGGGAGTCATACCGGCATACATTGGTCTTAATTGCCATATTTGTTTGCACTCGAATATCTAGATACCCACTTGCTCTACCCTTATTAGAGGGAATCGCTTGGTTATGTAGTGTAATAAATTAATCTATAAAAAAGGCCTCTGAGCCAAGTTTCTTGCAGGAAAAAAAGATTGGTACTCATAATAAAGGCAAAACCCTCTGTTTTCCTCAAAAAGAAATTGTATCCCTGAATGTTCAATGATAAACATTCTATTGTTTTCTTTACTTTGGTTTGTCAATTAACCCTTCATTGCACTGGTATAGGTTTCCAATAGTACACATTCTGTTCTTCACTTTTAGGAAAACCTGAGGTCATCAGTGCTGATTTTTCTGATTTTGTTATCATATTCGTCTAGTCTCTGGCAAATGTCTGTACTTGTTCTTTGTTTGTTGTTTTTTTTTTTTACAAACAGTAATTGATGAACCCGTTGTTTCCAAAGCATTGATGTTTGCTTTTATCACAGCCACCATTATTGGTGAGGAAATTCGACCAGTGCCCAGTTAGATTCACTGCCCAGTCTGGGAAGTTCTATTTTAGTGATATTGCTCAATGAAATCGCCTTTAGCTGATTATTTTTTGCAAATAGTTCTAATAGGCCTGAGCTAAAAGGGCTGTAGTTAGGGGATCATTGTCCACCTACTCAGAGCTAATATATCTTCTTCCTCTACCATTGTATTTTGTATGTGGCCGGCTTTTTTTTTGTAGTTATTATATCATTTTGTTGTGGGATCAAATCACAAATTTCCTGAATCGCTGTTGCCTTAGATAGACCAATTTCTTGATAATACATTTATCCCGGACTTGTTCCAAGTTTACTGTGGGCCATTTAATCAAGCACATCTCCTAGGTCCATCTGGAAGAGTGTTTTTAGTTAAATAACTTTTTTTTCGATTTCCTTACTTTTGTCATTTCACCTTAATTCCTGTCTTTCTCTGTCTCCTTCTGAGGTATCTTTTGTAGTGGCAGGAGCTCTTTAGAGCTTAATTGAGTCTTCTTAGATGGTACAAATATTTCCACATATTCCCAATTTGATAAGTAAATTGATGATGTTGCCATTCTTGAAAAATGACTGGAGGATGGCTGCTGTGAATCAACAATCCAGCATTCAGCTGGTTTACAGGCTTTTACAATAGCCTCCCAGTCTTCTTGTTCTCAGATCTGCTTCTTAACTCCTCTTGGGACAGACAATACTTGTTCTTGCCCATAACTAGGTAAATCAAGCTTCAACACCAACTCCGTCAATACTGCAACCATGTATTTGAGATCAATTTGGCTCACATATTTTTCCAGTGTGTTTTCCATCAGAACAATTGTTTCCATCATGAGAATCATGTTATTCTCCTGATGATTCTCGCTTGACGATGACACTAGAGTCATCAATATCAGATTCAGAGCTAGTTGAACAGTCTGAAGATGAAACAAGCACACTCAAATCTGGAGTGTTAGATACGTTAGAGGCAGAGACATTATCATGTGTTTCCTTTCCCCATATCTTATTTCTGCCATCCATTAGGGCACATTCAAGGCCAATTACCGTTTTCAAAAATGAATTATTATTGTCAATTGTTGATGATTCCAATGATATATCATTGTTTGTGGTTACAGTGATTGCAGCATAATTGCTCTGAGGTGACTGTCTTGATGGCAGGGAACCAATTACATTTGATGTGCCATCTACCTGCTGGCTTATAGCACAGGTTTTTTTCTACTACTTATGGGCATATAGTATGTGATGTTTCCCTTCTCCTTGGGATTAGCATGAGCATTGGACAGTTTTTTTTCCTTCCTTTTTCAGTCCAACTACGCAGTCCAGGACACTGGGAAGCACTGCACGTCATCTTTCAAAATATTTTGATTAAGCTTTAATTCCACCTACAGATAGAGATCTAGGCTCAAAGGGTACTCTATTTCCCCTTCAGTCACTCAGGTAAAATTTGGTAGCCTGATACATCTATAAGGGGGTATTGCTTACAATTAACAGGACTAAAAGGTAGAGAAAAGAGGGGCCTGAAAGGGGAGTGTCGCTCTAACCCCGGAATATAAGCATACTCTGCTGCTTTCAGCCGCCGAAGACCGCCAAAGACCAACAACTCCCCAACGACTAAGCTACAAGGCCCAATGTCTTTTCCCTGACATCTTTATGTTGGCAGGGGAACATGTTTCTCTTGTCTTGCTTTAGACTGCAAAGATACATGTAAAGCTGGTTTGGTGTCAGTGTTTAGAAATCCTGTTTTTCATCTGAAAGGGACCTTTGAATTTCCTC
The DNA here is from genome assembly GCF_040938575.1 of Ambystoma mexicanum. NCBI lineage: Eukaryota > Metazoa > Chordata > Amphibia > Caudata > Ambystomatidae > Ambystoma > Ambystoma mexicanum. The sequence goes on along the minus strand of NC_090930.1, from coordinate 381,433,190 downwards.
TGCATTTGTGAATTAAAATGCTGCTATTCATTTGTTAATGGCAGGTGGGCTATTTCACATGGCCCTTCATTTCTGTTCATTTGGGGTCTTTGATTATGCCCCACAGTCCAAAAGATAGATCAGCACCCATTGTCCTGCCACCCTTTTTTAATATCTCCAGCCATCCCAATACATAAACAGTGACACATGGCAGGCAGATAAACACGCACGCACATGCACACACACACATGCATGTTCAAACTTTCATGTGTGTACATACACACGCATGCACACACATACACACACAAACTCCATGGTCAGGCACAACCCAAATGTTGGTGCCTGATTCTGGCTTTGCATGTTTTTGTGTGTCGTTGCATGTCTGTGTTTGTACATATGCATGTGTGTGGATGGAAGAAAACATTTAATGCATGGTAAGGGGTTTTCACTTTGGGAAATTCATAAACAGCTTCAGCCATTTATGAATTTTGCTAAAAGAATTCATGACCATTCCTGGGGCTTGCCTAGCAAGCCCTCACTATTCTCCACATATACAGTCAGTGTGCACACACACAAACACATACACACCATCACTCTATCAAAGAGCAGTTTCTATGAGACCGTAACAACTCTCCCCTGTCTCTCTGCCCAAATCCACAATGTAAGAGTCCAATTTTCATCATTCACATGAACCACAAGTCACAACTTTGGCCACTCAGTCCTTTGTGTCTCTCAACATTCCCCAAACCTCATCCCACGTCTCTCCTTCCTACACAAATATACAACCATAGTCTGTCATTTTTTTTCAGAATGGACTACAACTATAGCCTCTACCTGTGAACACTGACACATTTATTAGCCTTTATTAGCCATGCTTAATATGTAGCAGCAAGATTGGTACTCTGGATGTGACGCAGAGAAAACATTTCTACAGCACTTACTTCTCTGCACTGGCTTACAATTGGACACAGAATTGCCTGAAAAACAAAAGGCATCAGATTTAAGGCAATTCCCAGGATTAGGAAAGCCTTTGTCAAAATTTAAAATTAACAATATTCTCCAACAAAGCCCTGGAGACCTTCCAATCGCTTATTTTTGGGGGTTACTCTGTTCCAAAAAAATTTTTTGGGGGGAAACTATTTGAGGGTACCTCTGTTACACAAAAAGAAGTTGGGGGAACTTCCTTCTCTGTCTTCGATCCATAAATCTGGAACTACTTGTACATCACCATTCACAGCCACCTGATCCATTCGCAAACCGGACTCATTTGCTATGTCACTGCCTACTCAACCTTTCACATATACTAGGGCACCCTTTCCACCCTGTAAGCACATAGACAAATATACTTTAAATAACATCCTTTACACTCGCACAGACCAATGAATTATGACAGCACCTACCACAACACAATCATACAGTGTACCTGTTGTAAAACATACATTGTGAGTTTTTACTGGTGCTACCATATTCCATCCCAAAGCTTTATAAGAGACAGGGAAACTGGACCCGCTAATCTATTATGCCACTCCCTCTGGTACAGATTAGACACTTTGAAGTTTCCTATCTACTGCTAGAGACATCTATGGCTACCTGCCTCATTTGGGCTCTGGCCAGCTAGATAGAACAAAATGCACATCTTTTCAGACGAGATAGCTGGGCTAACTTTGTATTGTCAACATTCATGTTAATTTGCCTTTTCGCATGCTGTAATCTCTTGAAATGTAACAGCCTGGCTAACTGTGTTCTATTCACACACTGGTCATTCTACTGTATGATGTGACTCGCTGCTTGTAATGGACTATTGCAGTTATCCCCCGGACTTTGGGCCAATGCATTACACACCCTTTTTTCCCACATTGGTCAGTGCTATAAGGTTCCGCTAGCTGGAAAGAAAGCATAATACTTCAGATTCACATAAAGGGGTGCTGGAATGATCTGTTTAACTATTGCATACTAGCCATGCTTGACATTCACATGAAAATGTTTGCAAAAGTGCTGCTTTAAGTATTGAATCTGTGGATTAATGATAACGAGATCCTCCCGCTCAATCAAACAGGTTTCAGAGCAAGATCGAGCACGATGCATAACTTGTTGACTTTAGTCAGTGCTATATAATATGCGTGGGATCGTCGCAAGCTTCCTGTATACAGGGCATACATAGACTGCAGCGCAGTGTTCGATATGATACTGAGGAATCGGCTATGGAACAAACTATTGGCATGGAAGCTTCCTGCAGGTCTGCTGTCTTTGATTATGCTGCATTACTCTGACACCTTGGTGCGTGTAAGATTGTATGGTGAAGGGTGAGTAAGTGGTCACTTTCTAAGGGTACGTGGGGTCAAACAAGGATGTATCTCGGCAGCCACATTGTTTAATTTATATTTAGCTGATCTGGCAGTGAATTTCAATCCTGCAAGAGCTTGTCTGCTAAAAATGGCATCCCTTCAGATAGACTGGCTTGGATACGCTGATGACCTGCTGTTGCTTGACTACACTACATCAGGTCTTCAAGCAAAGCTTGACATTTTTGGTGTGTTTGCAAATGAAAATGGTTTGCATATAAATATTGCCAAAACTAAAATTGGCACCTTTTTGAGTAAAGACTCTAAAATCTAATCGGATGACTTGGTGCCTTGACCAGAAAACTGTGGAAGTATTCAAAAGATACAAATACTTGGGGGTATACTTTGATAACAAATTGAAATGGGAGGTACAATGGAATGAATTGAAAACCAAATTCATGAAGATGTGTCATGCCATTAGTCACTTCATTGGCAATCAAGGAGGATGCTCCATAAAGACAATACTATTGCTATATACGGCCATGATCGTTCCATGCATGCTCTATGGGATCAAAGTATGGGGAGCAAGATTTAGTAGAAAATAATATAAACTAGTGGCCAAAATCATGTGCACACTGTTCAGAATTCCTAAAACTCTTCCTTTAAAATATTTGTCCCTAGAATTCAACTTTATGAGCACAGCAGCTAGAATAGAATATCAGCTTACCACCAGCTATGAGACTTTGATACAGCTGGACAATGATGCTATCACGGTAGAAGTAATGCAAACTTATGAAACTATTAGTGCATGCAAAACATTGATGACTTGGTCACCTGAGAGCTAAACATTGCAGGTGGACCCATGATAATGAGCTCAAGAGCCATGAACTATCTGCTGTAAACGGGCCCAATAAAATTAAAATGACAATTTGTTCCCACTATGCAGAATGTGATCTCGTTCAGCGGTCCACTAATAATAACAGCGTTTTTTTTTGTCCAAGCTTTGCAATCACGCCATGCAACCCCGAGATATATTTGTGCGTTTCCTAATAGTATTTGTTAGGCAGAATCCTGTGCAGTTCCCTTGGGGAACACTGCAAAAAGACTAAGACTACAGGAGCAGCAGTAAACCCAATTGGTAGCAGTCTGTACCACCCAGATTTACCTGGTAGCTGTGGTTGAGCAGTCAGACTTCTCTCAAGAAGAGTAGGGCCGTATGCAGAGTATATACAATAGGGCCAAAACACAGTAGAGCAAACAAATACTGACCAGAGCTTTGTATAAAAAGTATATAGTTATTTATTTAAAACACACTTGAGGTAATACACTAGCACTCTCAATGAAAAGTAATCTAAAACACAGTCATATAAGTATACACACCTCCCTTGATAACTATCAGACAAGTCAGGGTTAAAGCACAACTATTTGTTAAGACAGAAGTGAGTGCTTAACCTAGATGGCACTCCAATAGTGTAGTTAAAGGGAGAGAAAAAGGCAGAGCATAAGAATAAAACAGTCCCAGCTCTTTTAAGAGTACAGAGCAAGGGGAGAAAGGCAGGTTATACTGTAGAGCCAAAGTTCATAGGCCAGGCCCACTTTAAATGGAGCAAAGCGAAATGTGACCAGGATCACATGGTTTAAAGTGCACTGAAAGTCTTTGAAGAGTGTTCAAAAGAGGTTGGGTGAGTCAAAAGATATAGTTAGAAGGCCTGGAGCCAACCCAGTTTAGAAGCCAAGGATTTAAGGGTCACCTTTAGCACTCTGTAGAAAGGGGAGGCCAGGCAGGACTGTCAGGATTCCACAGGTGTTTGGAGGGAGCATGCAGCACCAAAACAGTGTAAGTGGTGGGAATCACAGGAAAAGGGTGACACAGAGGTTAAAACCTCTTTATTTTAGGACCTTGCTTTGTGTCCTTTGCAGGCAAAGAGCTAGGTGTTGGCAAACCAGCCTTAAAAACAATGAAAGAAGGAACCAGACTACAACTCCCAGCAGCCTCGCATGCATGAGAGCCACCGGGAAGCTTCTGGACACCGCCCTGCAAAACGTGCATGTGCGCCAGGAACACGTGGGATGCCGCTTGCGCTACGGGATCTTGAAGAGGCAAGATGTGTTTCCACGGGCTCCTGCAGGCAGCTGTCAGCGGGGCCACACCCCGCCTGCGATCTCTGCAGGCCCCGCTGATTTCTACAGATAAGTGCACTTTTCAATTGTTTGTTGATTAACAGTTCAAGCACTCGTGGAGTGTGTCGGGCGTTCTTCTGAACTACGCTTCACAGACAGTGGCGCTTCGGAGCCCGGCATTGTGCATATTTGAAGCTGCGCAGCTCCGCGCCAAGTAGTGAAGCGGAGTAGGGTTTTTCGAGACTTTAATCCTTGCTAATCCTGCGGCCGGAACGCCGGCACAGTTAGTCTTACGATTGGAGCACCGGCACTGTTAACTCGCTAATTTGCAAGCCGGAGCTTGGGCACAAGTTACACATGCTCTAATGTTGCTAACGTTAAAGCCGGGTTGTAATATCTATGTATGATCTGCTTCGCAGGTGTATGTACGCTCACTCCTATTTTTTTGGTTCTTGTAGCGGAGTTCCGTTGTTCACACAGCACGATAGAACATTGGTGAATTAACCCCGAGTCTCCTGCTGACAACCAAAGCTAAGTGCTTACTTTTTGTTACTTTGTTACAACCAATGTATTGGTGATCTTATGTTCTAGCTGATCAGTGGGTATGCTTGTGATACTCATATTGCTAAAATAGAGGAAAAGGCAATGCTGTTTACTTGTGAAAATCTAGAGAAAGCAACATCTAGGTTTCTAACCAAGAATATGTGTTCAAGTGAAGAAGTGCTGGGCGAAGTTTCAACTGCTTAATGAAACCACAGGAGGGGCATCTCATCTAAACCTCTCAACCTTCCCTTATCCCTCCATTTTCCCTTGCCTACCTTGTTACCCAGTTTTCCTAACCACCGCAACCTAACCAACCAGCGGACCCTAACCCTCTTTCCCCGGGGGGTCACGGAAGCCTGTGTTGTTAACACTCCAGGCCCCAAGAGCCAACGGGGAGGTAGGTGTATGTGCTACCTCCTCGCAAGGCCAAGATCGTGACAGGAGCGCAAGTCCACGTATTGTTAAGCGCCCAGGTAGCACGTCACCATGGAGGAGGTGTTAAGTGCCCTAAGAGACTTAAAAACTGATTTGCTTGCCACAAGGCAGGACTATGTTTATCTGGCTGGCCACGTCCATACGTTAACTGTACAGGCAAATGCCCAGGCCACCCCATTGCCCGCGTACCATGCACCACCCACCCCAGTCCATGTTCAGGTATCTACCGAGCCCCCACTCCCCTTGTCAGCTCCGGAACGTTATCATGGGGACCCTCAAAAATGTAACCAGTTTGTAATGCAGTGCCAATTGCACTTCATTACAAAACCAAATGTGTTTCACACTGCTCAGTCCCGCACGGCCTTTATGATTTCATATCTTGAGGGTGATGCTGCATCATGGGCCACTCTGCTAGTTACTAAAGATGACGCACTTCTCTATCAGTGGGACATGTTTTTGGAAGAATTTGGGAAAATATTCAATCGAAGGGCTGCCACTCTAATTAAGGATAGGGAATTGCTCACTTTATGTCAAGGGGGTAAGGATTTGGTTTCCTATGTAACCACCTTCAATCGGTTGGCAGTGGAGACAGACTGGCCCCAGGAGAAGCGCCTAGCTCTGTTCTACCAAGGACTAAGGGACGAGGTAAAAGACTTGATAGCTCAGGTAGATCCACAACCTGAAACATGCTCTGCTATGATCGATCTGGCCGTACGATTGGATGAAAGACAGTATGAAAGGAGCAAGATAAGCGTAAGTGGGACCCCAAGCCCATGGTCCGACTGGATCACCAACCAAAACCTGGTAAGACCGAAAAACCCTTAGATGAACCAATGCAAATATGGACGGTTCGAGGCCCCTTAACCAGGGAAGAGAAAGACAAACGACGTCGAGAGAAGCTCTATCTTTACAGTGGGAAAGCTGGACATTTTGTCCGGGAATGTTTGGCAAAACCCAAAGGTGAGCAGTCGGGAAACGCGAAAGCTCGTCAGTGAGGGTGGCCCCGGCGAGCCAATCTGAAAACACCCCTAGTTCCTTAGCTAATACCCTGCAAAGCAAAGTAGCACATGTGACCATTTCAGGTCATATCACTTGGCAGGACCATAGAATACCGGTGTCACTGATGCTGGACTCAGGTGCTACTGGAAATTTTGTCGATGAAACCTTAGTAACTCAATTGGGAATCCCTTTAATATCCAAGGAACGAAGTGAAGAGGTAAAATCCGTGGATGGGTCACCCTTGGTTTCAGGCCTTATTACCAAGCAAACTCAGTGGGTACGTTTAGAATGTAGTCCAAAACACTTTGAGAACATCAGCTTTGACGTAATAGTGGCGCCCCAGTTTGGCATGATCCTGGGTCTGCCATGGTTGAGAACCCATAACCCCGAAGTCGATTGGACCCAAGGATCAGTACGTTTCTTGTCAAACCAATGTAAAGAATTCTGCCACCTTGAGAAGATCGAAGGTTCAGTGTCCCACGAAGAACATGTCATTGGGAGTGTTGAAACTAACCTACCATCTGTCTATCAGGAATTTAGGGATGTCTTTAGTAAAGCCGCTGCAGAAACCTTGCCACCTCTCGAACATTCGATTGCAGACTAGATTTGGAACCAGGAGCGGTCTTGCCCTGTAGTAGGATTTATGCACTGACAGAATCTGAAAACGAGCACCTCAAAAACTATATTGAGACGAATCTGGCAAATGGCCTCATACGTCACTCTAAGTCACCTGTGTCATCACCTTTGTTCTTCGTTCCTAAAAAGACCGGGGACCTAAGAACGTGTATAGACTATAGGGCTATTAACCAGATAACCATAAAGAACCGCTACCCCTTACCACTGATACCAAATTTATTAGACCAAGTGAGGGACGCTCGAATATACACCAAGCTGGACCTGAGAGGAGCGTACCATCTGGTGCGGGTGCGTGAGGGGGACGAATGGAAGACTGCCTTTCGAACCAAGTTCGGTCTATATGAATATCAAGTCATGCCATTCGGTCTCTGCAACGCGCCCGCCACCTTTCAGCATTTTCTGGACGAGGTCCTGCATGGGTATTTGGACGTGTTCACTATGGTCTATATTGACGACATCCTAATTTACTCACGCAACATCGTGGAACATCAGGCTCATGTAAAAGCGATGCTACAGCGCTTGCGTGAGCATCAGCTCTACGCAAAACTAGAAAAATGTGTGTTCCACCAAACCACAATTGAATTCCTAGGGTTCATTTTATCGCCTGAAGGCATTACAATGGATCCGAAGAAAGTCCAAGCCATCACAGAGTGGCCATCTCCCACATCGGTAAAAGAAGTACAAACGGTGTTGGGGTTTGCAAATTTCTATCGTCGGTTCATTGAAGGATTCGCAGCCAAAGTACAGCCCATCACCCGTTTACTCAAGAAAGGCGTAGCCTTCCGGGGGATGCGGCTGCAGAGGCAAGCTTTGTAGCTTTAAAATCTGCATTCACAACCGCTCCCGTACTACTCCATCCCGATCCTACGACTCCTTATATCATAGAAAAGGATGCTTCCAGCTATGCCCTTGTTGCAATTTTGTCTCAGAGAGACGATTCCGGACAATTGCACCCAGTGGCCTTCTACTTGCGTTCCCTGTTACCAGCTGAACGAAATTATGTGATTGGCGATAGAGAACTCCTGGCCATCAAGGTAGCATTTGATGAGTGGCGTCATTACTTGATGGGAGCCCGGCATACGATTACAATATTGACGGACCACAGGAATCTACAGTTCCTAAAATCAGCCAAGGCTTTGAGTCCCCAACAGCTTCGATGGGCAATGCACTTTGCCGAGTATGATTTCGTGGTAACATATCGTCCGGGTACGGAGAATAGAAAAGCTGATACTCTATCTCGTTACCCAGAACCCGACCGCAGTCAGGATAAGAAAGAAGAGCCGAAGCCGATCGTACCACCCGCGCGTATCGTGGGTAGTATTGTAGTAAATGATATGTTCGATAACATACGAAAAGCCATGTCAGCTCAAGAACTAGTGCAGTGGAATAATCCAGGGAAAAAACAAACAATTAAAAATGGTCTACCCTTCTTTGGATCATCCTTATACTTACCAACCCCTGCAACGTGTAAACAGGCCATTACGTGGTGTCATGACTCGCCCTTCGTAGGGCCCCCTGGAGTGGTCAAAACCCAAGAATTGGTAATGCGCCATTTTTGGTGGCCTCAAATGATAAAAGACATCCGAGAGTATGTACATACTTGCGAGTGCTGTTTAAGAAACAAGTCAGGCCACCAAAAACCGGCTGGCATGTTACGACCCCTACCCACTCCTCCGGTACCCTGGCATACTGTTTCCTTGGACCTAATCGTGGACCTACCAGCAAGTCATCATTTCACCACCATAATGGTGATAGTAGATTCTTTGAGCAAATAAGCACATTTCATACCTTGTAAGGGGGTTCCCACGGCAAAAGAGCTTGCAGACCTTTTCCTCCAAAATATAGTACGCCTACATGACATTCCGCAACACATCGTTTCTGATCGAGGTTCACAGTTTACCTCTCGCTTTTGGAGGGCATTCTGTGAATCAATGGGAATTACCTTGCAGTTGTCCACTAGTTACCACCCTGAAACCGATGGGCAGACCGAGCGAGTAAACCAGACTTTAGAACAATACCTGCGATGTATGACCTACGACGATGATTCTTCTTGGGCTGAAACCCTTTGGTTAGCTGAGTTAGCATATAATAATGCTATGCATTCCTCCACTAAAGTGACACCGTTTTATGGCACATATGGGTACCATCCAAGGTTCCAGCCAGTACCCCATGTTATAGACTCTGTACCAGCAGTCCAGAACCACAGACAACACTTAGTAGAAGTATGGCATGTCATCCAAATAAATCTGGAGAAAGCTAAACAAGCATATAAGACTTATGCAGATCGGAAAAGACGGACTAGTCCACCATACGAGGTTGGGGATCGGGTCTGGTTAGCCACACGGAATTTACACTTGCAAGGCCCTAGGAACCATGATTTGTGGGCCCTTTTCCCATCGAAAAGATCATAAATCCAGTGGCCGTTCACCTGACCTTACCACCTAGAATACATGTACATCCAGTTTTCCATGTATCCTTGTTAAAACCTGCCTCAGCCATAACGCGCCTTAGAAAACCTCCACCCATCATGGTAAATGGTGTTCCAGAGTTTGAAGTGAAAAGCATACTTGATTCCCGTGTTGTACGAGGGGTTTTACATTACCTAGTGGATTGGTTGGGATATGGTCCTGAGGAGCGCTTTTGGGAACCAGCGACTAATGTCCATGCTTCTCGTTTGATCCGTACATTTCACCTGAACAATCCCTCTAAACCAGGACCTGTTCGGAGGGGGAGTACTGTCAGGATTCCACAGGTGGTTGGAGGGAGCATGCAGCACCAAAACAGTGTAAGTGGTGGGAATCACAGGAAAAGGGTGACACAGAGGTTAAAACCTCTTTATTTTAGGACCTTGCTTTGGGTCCTTTGCAGGCAAAGAGCTAGGTGTGGGCAAACCAGCCCCCTAGCCATTAAAAACAAGGAAAGAAGCAACCGGACTACAACTCCCAGCAGCCTCGCGTGCATGAGAGCCACCGGGAAGCTTCTGGACACCGCCCTGCAAAACGCGCATGCGCGCCAGGAAAACGTGGGACACCGCTTGCGCTACGGGATCTTGAAGAGGCAAGACGTGTTTCCAGCGGGCTCCTGCAGGCAGCTATCAGCGGGGTCACACCCCGCCTGCGATCTCTGCAGGCCCCGCTGATTTCTACAGCTAAGTGCACTTTTCAATTGTTTGTTGATTAACAGTTCGAGTACTCGTGGAGTGTGTCGGGCGTTCATTTGAACTACGCTTCACAGACAGTGACGCTTCGGAGCCCGGCATTGTGCATATTTGAAGCCGCGCAGCTCCGCGCCAAGTAGTGAAGCGGAGTCAGGTTTTTCGACACTTTAACCCTTGCTAATCCTACGGCCGGAACTCCGGCACAGTTAGTCTTACGATTGGAGCACTGGCACTGTTAACTCACTAATTTGCAAGCCGGAGCTCGGGCACAAGTTACTCATGCTCTAATGTTGCTAACGTTAAAGCCGGGTTCCGGCGGCATGGGTTGTAATATCTATGTTTGATCTGCTTCTCAAGTGTATGTACGCTCACTCCTGTTTTTTTGGTTCTTGTAGCGGAGTTCCGTTGTTCGCACAGCACGATAGAACATTGGTGAATTAACCCCGAGTCTCCTGCTGACAACCGAAGCTAAGTGCTTTCTTTTTGCTACTTTGTTACAACCAATGTATTGGTGATCTTATGTTCTAGCTGATCAGTGGGTATGCTTGTGACACTCATATTGCTAAAATAGCAGAAAAGGCAATGCTGTTTACTTGTGAAATCTAGAGAAAGCAACATCTAGGTTTCTAACCAAGAATATGTGTTCAAGTGAAGGAGTGCTGGGCGAAGTTTCAACTGCTTAATGAAACCCCAGGAGGGGCATCTCGTCTAAACCTCTCAACCTTCCCTTATCCCTCCATTTTCCCTTGCCTACCTTGTTATCCGGTTTTCCTAACCACCCCAACCTAACCAACCAGCGGACCCTAACCCTCTTTCCCCAGAGGGTCACGGAACCCTGTGATGTTAACACTCCAGGACCCAAGACCCAACGGGGAGGTAGGTGTACGTGCTACCTCTGCGCAAGGCCAAGATCGTGACATGGACACTGTACCTTAAGAGAAAGGAAGCTCCAGTGGGGGCAGTTGTTCCTGGCAGTGGCTGAGGTTCGTGGTTCTGACCAGGGGAAGAGAAGATCTCGTCGAGGAGGAAAAGTGCAGTCGTGCACTGCACAGGGATGACACCAGCCGCGGAGTTCCCGATTAAAAGGTGCGGTCAAAAGTGGTGAGCTTGGCTATCCGGCCGCCGGGGTGCTTGGCACGGGCGATTCGACCAAGGGCCATCTTTGGGAGGCGAAAACGGGGAACTGGTTGGTCCCACCAGCTCAGAGGAAGAAGACTCGTCCAGCAGAAGATCTTCTCTTGTCGTCGGGAAAGTGGTGAGGTAGCTGCAGCAGGGCTTCACCGGTGGTGTCGTCGTTGCAGATGGCTCATCTTCGTCCCTCTTCAGATTCTTAGGTCCTGTGGCGACTTCTGAAGTTCCAGTCCCGAAGGCCCTGCTTTTATGCAGAAAAACCCCCATTCATCAGCCTAGCTGTCAATCACACATGCTAAGTGGTGAGCCGGGCGGCTCACCACTGGGCCAATCAGAGTAGAGTGCGACTTGGGTTGCTAAGGCAACGCAGTCCAGGGTGCCAATTCCCCCCTCCACCCTTCCTGTGGAACCCAGGCAGAGTGGCACCATTTCGAGGGCTTCTGTGGAGAAGCCCGCCAAAATAGTGTAACATAGGGCTCGACCTTGGTCAGAGTTACAGAGACGGACACAAACGCCATTTTAGAATCGAGTTCTGGCAAAAAGACCCAACCTGTGATTCAATATTAAATAAATAAACCGGCGGTATCTTTAATATTGCACCAAAAAGTGGTGCGTTTAAAATCAATGGGAAAATCCCATAGAGAATATTCCGGTGGAATATTTCGCGTGGTAAACACTGCCACCAGCCAGAAACTCGGGGAGGGGGGACGGGACAGTGCCCCCTCGAAAACAGACCCAGGGGCAATGGAATTACCCCTTACCAGCACTTCCACAATATGATGGTTTGTACTGGTTCTGTTCACAATTTTGGACTAGTAAAGCCAATGGTGACTTTACATGCCCTGGGAGACAGAAGTCAGTCCCAGGGTATGGAGTCTATGTTTGGGGGTCACTGTGACACCCCTGTGGTACTGCACTGAGGGTGCTGTGTACCACACATACAGAAAAACAGATGATACCCTATGGAGTAAAAAGGAACCCCATAGCCCATAAGCACATACCAAGTCAAAGACATACCTCAAATCATGTCTAAGAGTGGGAGTAAAAGAGTCTCACTCTTAACAGGAGAAAACAACAAACACCAAAAATCCAGCAAAGCTGCTTGGGGGCTCACTAGGTTTGGGAAATTAGCCTTATAAGAGAATTCCCCCTTACAGTATTACTGTCAGAGACTATCTCCGGTTTAAGTTCAATGCTTCACGAGTATTGGCAATTATAGGCGTGAGATTTGGCATTCCCCACAAGGGGCGCCTATGCAGATTATGTGGCGAGGAAATGCTTGACTTTGCAGAACACATCATGAGAGGCTGTGATAGCTTGACCCCATTTTCAAAATCAGCACATGAATTCTTATGACAATATGAAATGGGATGAAGATGTAAAGAAAGATGGAACCAATTACTCGAGGAAAACACTATTAATCCAATGTTGTATATGATGAAATGTTTTGCTGTATGTATTGAAATTTTAACCAGATTATCTGATGGGATATTTTAATGTTCAATGTTCTGTAATGTTATATGTATTTTCTGTGAAAGGTTGTATCAAATTTGGTTAAACGTGTGTACTGTTTTTATATGCAAAGCTATTCCAAGCTATAAGCATATTTTGAAATAAATAAATAAATAAATAAATAAATAAATAAATAAAGTGGCGAATTACTACACCCAATGCTTTTTTCATCTATGATGAGAGAGCTCCCTTGGGATCATATATTGCCACTCTCACGATATAATTCCCTAAGGGAAGCTGAATAGACAGACAGCTCTGTACTCAACTGGTGTCAGGTGATGGGGATTCAGTAATTAACACACTCTCTTGAAGCCAGGAAACTCTCAGAGCAAGTCTGACATTAGGAAATAAAGCTACAAACAGGTCTGCATAGACTTGAGTCTTCATGAATCAATGGGAGCTCTTTTAATATGCACACAGTGATAGAAAGGATTTCACAGCTCTCCCAAAAAGTGCAATGCTTACAATGTCTTTGGAATGTTTTTACCCACATATGATTGCTCCTCTCCCTGATCACTACACAATTACATTAATTGTTTACATATCTCAATTTGGATGGGGCACCCTCTTGCACAGTACTGAGAGCACAGACATATATCTGTGGGATTTTATCTGCAATAATGATGCACCCTACCTAGATCAAGGGATGCTCTTTTCAATGTGCGGTTTGAACACTTCTTGAGTCCCTCTGGTATTCAATGACTTCAAGGGTCAACACATTTTGCAAGCAAACTTCCAATCATTCTACCAATTTTTAAACAGACTCTTAGATATAACTTGTTCCTAAAGTAGCAGTACCAGCGCATCTATACAAACTCATAATATCACAAATAAACCTCTTCCTAGTCACATCACCCCTCCCGAAGTTGCCTACAACTTCCCCTGCCTTCCCGTCCCTTTTTCCTTTTCCCACTCAACCTCTTTCCTCAGACTAAGGCCTGATCATCCCTGGAGGGGACACGCTATGCCTACTTATACTTTTGAACTTGAAACACTTTTGCAGAAGGTTTATTCTGTTTTTTAACACTGCTCAAGACTATGAGTTAGGAAATGAAGATATTGAATATGCCTATGTCGATCTATGCAACACAATTGCATCTCTATTGACCAGTGTGAATTTAGGGGTAAATGGTCCTGGCACTTTCAGACAAAATGTATGGTTTGATAAAGAATATATGACAGTGAAATCCCAGTTGCCAAAAAAGAATTAGCTGGAATTCTTTCCTTTAGAGTTTGATCTTCTGGAAGTGACAAGGGATATAACTTTCCAAAACATCTGTCTCTCCTCAGCCTACTTCCCTCTCTACAGCTATCATGAAATTATAATTAAAGTCTGAATCAATGATTCCTTACCTTGATCAAGGCATGTACTCTCTGCAAGCAGCCTGCCTCTCTCTTACTCCAATGAGCAAGCTTTTCTGGACGTCAACTAGCCACTTGGATCTCATTTTGAGAACTATTCCCCTTGCACTGCTTTATTCCATCTCACCCAAGCCCTCAACCCTTGATTTCGATAGTCATCCACAGCTGAGGACATATATAAATGTCCATCTGCACCTCTGGCACACATTTCACTCCTCTCCTCTCCTCTCTTCTCCTCTCTTCTCCTCTCCTCTCCTCTCCTCTCCTCACCTATCCTCTCCTCTCCCGTATCTTCACTTCCCCTCTCCTAAATGAAATCACCTCTTCCTATCAGCACTGTCTGGGGCTATGCAAACAATAATCTTCTAACCTAACATGATTACCTCTCTCCATTGTCATCATCCAAAGCTATACATGATAATTCAATCCATACTTACACGTATTGAAAACACTCTATATTTTCCGCACTCTCTCTGATGAAGACTTTTTCAGCTGTGTCTTCTCCTTTGGTTACATAGCAGCAGGGCACTTTTGCTATCCTTCTAATTGCTTCTCTGCCCTCTTTTTCCAACCACCTGTAACCACATCCTCTTCTCCATATCATACTTTCCTAACAACACATGGGCCCAACTTTCAATCTTCCATCCCAACATGTGACCTTGCTGATCTATTCATACCATAGACAAGCAAAGAACCATCACTCTTTACCTGTTCCTACATATATCACCTCACCTTCATCCTACAAATCTCCACTTTCAAATTCATCTTAAACAAATCCACTGCTAGCCTCTTAGACACATCTCAGTATTGAACTGTGCCTCGTATTCCCTATTACTTCAAAGACAAAGAGAGTGTAGTCTTCCACAAAATCAGGGTTACCCTACAGACAATACAAGCACAAATGACATGGCTATCTAATGTTCTCCCCTCAGCCCACCATTCTTACCTCTCATCCAACATTATCCTGAATACCCTGCCTGATGCCTTTGACAAATTTGATAATCCTGTTCCCCTCTTCTGTCACACACTGCTTTCTGAAACAACAACCTAGCTTGGCTTAAATACTTTTTGGCTGACTGAACATTAGCCATCTCCTGGAAATCAAGTAACTTGATTGAAAACATTTCTCTTCACACTCCACATGTTCTCTATCGACAGACACATCTCCATCTGCCTCTTACCATATCATTTTTTGCTGTTAATACTCAAATAGTTATCTTCCTCTTTTCCCTTATCCTGAAGCACTCCACTAAGATCACCATCTGCCTCCCCACCATTTTCCAAGATGGCATTAAATTGGTTGAAGCTTAACATTCTAAATAGCAGAGCAATATATGTCCCAGCCTCTAAGGCCACCCTGCCTCTCCTGTCTCATACATCTTTTACACCTGACTTTCTAAATGCATACTGCGTCGCATGATCTAATGGTCCTCTTCAATACTAACTTGAATCTTGATGAATGTATCCCTTTTACAGTCATAGATAGATAGTGTGCATAAACAATTACTTGTTATGCTTTTTGTATTGGATATGTTTGACAGGGTGTAGGAGGGAGGCATAGGAACTGCAAGAGAGGACAGCACTAACATGCAGTTCCAAATGTCCAAATTGCAGGCTTAGCAATTTAAGTGATATACATATGATTACTAGGTGCAGGTGAAGAGTAAGAATGCAGGACCAAGAATAGGATTGATATCACCAAACAGCTCAGCATCTCCTTCCAGAGAAAGACTCAGCATTTTCAAAACAGCCTTAAACACAGATACAGTGTATATGTTCTTTGTGTCAGTGGGTAGGAAGTGGTGCAGAGTGAGTATGGTGAAATATCAAAATCAAAAGGTATTGCAGGAAGGACAGGAGACAGTGAGGTCGAGGACGGTGTGAGATCTCATATTACCAATGTATGACTAACAAGAGATGGTTTAGCTAGGTATGTATGCTAACCCAGGGACTGATTTCTAGGCAAGAAAAATGACTTTAAGGAAAGAGTGATTGTGTGTTGATAGCCACACTAACAAGAGGCAGTACATAAAGTTGAGTGAGGATCAGGGCAAGCTAAAGAAGGTGTGGGTACCACAATGAAATTCCCTGTCAAGTGTTGTAAAGGAATAAGTGTTAGGGAGATGTATCATTGTTATGCTTCATCCCCTCTCCTAGTTAGACTCCCAGCACTTGTTGCTGGACCTCTGGATCTTTTTCTAAAATCCAGATTGAGTGGAGCCTTTTTCCACTCACCCATTCTTATGGGCTATTTCTTTTGGAACTCTATTCCTTGTATTGTACCTATACTATGGAGTCTATTTTCCTCCATAACTCTTAAAGGCATCTGTATTTTACTATTGCAGCACACATCTCATTATGGGCAGTGTTTCTGGGCACCCTTACGTTACTCCTTTGAGATTCTTTTCAGTAACCTGGAGTAGCTACCGTTCTTCAGGATAGAGAGATACTTCTCTCCAAAAACCTCATAGTCTGAGAGAGTAGCTCACACCTCCTTATGTGTACTGCCAAAGGGATACCTAGTATCCCGCTTCTGTATACTCCTGTTACTTTATAGTCACATAAACAATCTCCTAGTTATGGCTGGTGGCAGTGGATGTATTCTATCAACTGTTGGGTGATTTTTCTACCGCAGGCTATGTCCATAACCTCGGTAGTACACAATAGGGGCACACACATACCAACTTGGAGCCTCCCTTCTTTTTTTCACCATTACTAAAATGTTCGATTTCTGCTGCTTTTTAAGACTTTAAGCTTCTCCAAACTGCCTTTTAGCTAGTGGAGGATTGGGTTTGGAACCTCAGTTACAATGGTGCTGGATAAGGCGGTTGCCAAGTGGCATAGTAGTACCCTGAGTTGACTCTTCAATAACTGCTGGACGCAGTTGGAAGATTATGGTTTATCAATTTTAATGGTGTGTTGGTCAGGTCACAATGGTTGCCCAAGTTGGGCAGACAAGATTGTGTACATATTCACCATATGCCATTTGCATGTCATGACCTCTCACACATTTCCGCACCATACATGCGGGACTCACTACAAAATCAGCTGTTCCCAACCTAAACTGCGTTCAAATCCACTGTCAGCCTCCTGACCATGGAAAGACACATTCCATGTGGGCCACTCATGCTTCTATACTCCCACCCACGTTCTCTTGCTACATGGACTCCCCCCCCCCGGGTGCCCCTATCTCGCCAATTGGTGCTGACAATTGGCTGCTCACAATTGTTGTACCACCGTACAGCAGCCCAGACTAGGACCCATTAATGGCTTACAGGCTTACCAATACGGGGATGCACCACTGACCACACCTCGCTTGCCACTGTGCACCGCTATTATTAAACACAAACCCCCCACCCGGGCACTGTGGCACCTGCCCCTAGCACCATCTTCATTATGCCCATACAGGCCCAAACACACCATCACATGTGCACCTTATCTCCAAAACCCATCAGGCTATCGGCCCTTAACTCATCTCCTTTCCTTGTTATACAGATGCTACTCAGCTATCCATACCCAGGACCCACCAGGCCTGCTCATTCATGGTATGAACCCACCACAACAACCTAGCACAAGATGGCCCTCATGCCTGCCCCATTACTAACTCCCTTCCTTCTCCTTTCTCCCCTCCTTGTGCAAACCACATTGCAATCTGCTGTTATATGATACTTATGCTCAGTGTTATTATTGTGTTTTGGTCACTTCACCGACACTGCTCACGACTCACAGTGACCTCACGGTTCTCCATGAAATAAAAATCGTACCTGTGAAGAATTGCTATCCTATGTGTCCTCAACAATCTATCTAAAATCCTACATGAATCTCTCTGACTGTAAATAATCAAATACAAACATGTGTATAAATATCACCATGAAAATATGCCTCTCATGGTACTCACTTACGATTCTTGCACACACTGTCACTATCACACAAATGCACAGCCTTCAGAAAGACCCTAGGTCGAAACACGTGTTGGCATTTCTTGACATGTAAATGGCATATGGTGACTATGCAACTGTACACAATCTAGTCTGCCCAACGCGAGCAACCATTGTGACCTGACCAGCGCACCATTAAAATCGACCAACCATAATCTTCCAAATGTGTCCAGCAGTTTTTGGAGAGTCAACTCAGGGTACTACTATACCACTTGGCAAACCACCTTAACCAGCACCATTGTAACCGAGGTTCCAAACCCAATTCTCCACTTTCCTAACCACTGGGACTTCAGGAGCTCTGTCCCACGGGAACTTCAACACCCGGATGCAGGAAGAACCTTGGCTAACCTAGAAAGAACAGATCAGCGCGGGGGTCCACTCTTCCTATAAGTTCCTATCATCCCGTTTAACTCAGCTAGGAACAAGACCACTGCTGGTATTGATCAAACGAACCAGTATGGCAGACTACTTGCTGTGCAAGAAAGATGATGTTAAAAAGCTCTTCACTCCTAGAGGATCTACCGACCAAGCCTTCCCGCCAAAACCAAACTCACCGGAGGCCCTGCAACAAAAGTTTATTAAACTGGAACGCTGTTGCACAAAGGAGATTAATACATTTTGGGAGATCTTTACATTACACACTTATCTTGAACAAGATCAAATTCATTGTGGCCTCAGAACGATCATTTTTCCATATTTGAATAACAAAAACCTGACACATGGCTCAAAAACCATGCTGAAACTCCTAATTGAACACGAGGAAAGAGAGCACAAGAGACCGATAACTGAAATTGACAAACTCACAGAAATTGAAGCCAGCGATGCACAAACAAGCACCAAAGAAAGCAATTTTAAAATCATGTACGATATCCTGAAGAATCATCAGGACAAGGTCAAGCTCAGAAAAGGCTACAAGTTTGCATGAGATGAATGGGACTACGGAGACAACCGTGTTTACATCTTCCAGCCCATATTTGATGACAACTACAGAACCAACTCTTGGGAAAGCACACCGAACAGCTCGACAGCAAGCTCTGAGATTGATAGCAACAATGAGATCATGCCTAAGACCTTAAACCAGTCTGAGTGGGTTGCAAGCGAAGCCACAACCGGTACTAACATCTGCAGAGGAAAAGGGTACCATTTTTTAGACAAGATAAATATAATATGCTACAAGAAAGGGGCCAAAGCCTCCAACAACACCAAAAGAGTCTGCTCTCAAGAACCCTTAGAGAAGACGCATCCAAGAAGTGATACAAAAAGAGAAGGAAGCGATGACGGTCCCAGAAACGAGTTTAGAGTACGAACTCACAATAAGACTTACAAGACACAATTGCAACAAAGGGACCCCAGATGTTTAACTTGGTGCTTAACCTTTCCAGCTATCCACTCAACGCAACAGAATACAGCATTCTTAACAAGGGACTCTCGTTTGCGCCTATAGCCTTCGCTGACCAGGTGGAAGCCCACATCAAGCTTTTCAAATTTACCAGAAAACTTAAGTTAAAAAGATTCTTCGCTAAGAAGGTCAATTGGAAACCACCCAGCACAAGGAAACCGGTCATTGTGACATTGACCTGCAAAATCTTGACCTCACACATCTACTAGTCAACTTGGAAGCTGACAACAGAGACATCAGTCTGACTCAAAAAGACAAAAAGATCTTAACATTGAGGAACTCAACATGGACACACCCGAACTTCGTAAGAAATCTAAGTTCACACCAACCGTCTATGGTTATAACACGGTTTGACATCTTCCATCAGCCGGTAACACATCACTTACATCTGCATGAAGACAGAATGTCTCATCACAAAAGCCACGAGCGGCTAAACCTCAACCCAGAAGAAAGGAAGGCTTGCCCAACGCTGCAAGACAATGAGAGTATCATCATCAAAGAAGCTGATAAGGGTGGCAATTTTATCATACTACACAGAACAGATTATATCCACATGGCCATGGCTCACCTTACAACCCCTGGTGGCTATGAACAAATAGCCAGAAACCCCACAACATCCGTGGTCAACCATGCAAGAGAATTAGCTACCAAATGGCACAAGCGCTGTCTGATCACGGATGATGAACTCAAATATTTGCAACCCAAACATCCTAAGATGCCAACCATATATTTTCTGCCTAAAGTGCACAAGGTCTTTGACAAAATACCAGAAGGGAGACCCATTCTCAGTGCTATTGGGTGGGTCACAGAGCCTTTCACCAAGTTCATTAATAATGTCTTAGCACTGGAAGTTACCAAAATACCAACCTATCTTTGCGACAGCATGCACACTCAGCTCATACTCCAAGAAGTATTTTGGGAGCCCAACTATTTGCTTGTGACCCTCGAAGTCAAGGCCCTCTACACATCAATAGAACACATGATTGCACTCAAGGCAGTGGACTCCACCTTTGCTAAGAACTCAGCATCATTTTCTCGCACTTGTAGCTGACCAAGGAATTTCTGGAATTCTCCTTGACTAACATTGTCTTCTTATTTAACCAGACGTACTTCAAGCAAACAAAAGGGATCGCTATGGGAGCAACCTATGCCCCGTCACTTGCTAGCCTCCTTATGGACCAATATGAGCAGGTTAATGCATTTGCAAACACTGATTTTACCAACAAGATACATAAATGGTACCGGTACATTGACGAGGTGCTGATGATTTGGAC
This sequence comes from Ambystoma mexicanum, assembly GCF_040938575.1. Lineage (NCBI taxonomy): Eukaryota > Metazoa > Chordata > Amphibia > Caudata > Ambystomatidae > Ambystoma > Ambystoma mexicanum. Next base: position 381,412,422 of record NC_090930.1, on the reverse strand, counting down.
AGGAACTGAGGAACAACTGACAGACTACAATGAATACCTGAACTCCAATCAGATCGGCATAGAACTGACAAGGACACACAGTAGCCAGACAATAGACTTTGTGGATATCAAGAACACAGTGGACCACAAGACCTTGAGAACCACTACCTAGAGAAAACCGACGGAAGTTAACTCAGTACTCTTCACCACAAGCTGTCATCGCAAATCGGTCATAGACAACATCCCAAAAGGGGAATTCATCAGGGCATGGAGAAATTGCAACAACACCCAAGCGTTTGAATCTGAATGTGACCTTCTCTGCAAACACTTCAATCAGAGAGGTTACATTAAAGCAATAATTGGCTCAGCAGCAAATTTGGCAAAGAAACTGCACAAGAAACCCTGCTGACCGCCAGAACCAAATTGGGGCCTAAGGGCGACTCTATTAGATATGTCACCAGATATCATCAGGATATCCACCAGATCCAAAAGATTCTGGGTTAACACTGGTACCTGCTCAATATTGATTTAGATTTCCGTGAGACCATGTTATGTTATGTTATGTTATTGTAACTTATAAAGCGCGCGGTCGCCCTGGGGCATCATGGCGCTGGAAAGAAAGGCTGCACAGGGGAGGAAACCGATGAAAGGCTAAAAATTAAAACAGGTAGGTTTTGAGAGCTCTTCTAAAGCCAAGATGGTCATCAATGGCTTGCAGTGACGAAGGAAGGCTGTTCCACAGTTTGGGGGCGGCAATAGAAAATGCTCTGCCGCCAAGCCTCTCCCGATTGGCTCTAGGAATGGTCTGACGATTGGAGGTCATGGAGCGAAGGTCCCGACCTGGAATATATCTGCTAAATTTGGACTGTAAGAATTCAGCGCCCAGGGCATAAATAGCCCGATGGATGATACACAGAGATTTGAAGTGAATTTGTTTCTTCACCGGCAGCCAGTGAAGTTGTGGCAGCACTGGTGTAATGTGAGCCCCAAAGGGGGAGCCAGTGGCTAACCTGGCTGCAAGGTTCTGCATGCGTTGGAGGCGATGGATAAGACCAACTGGTTGTGCGAGGTACAGTGAATTACAGTAATCCAACCATGAGATCACCAGCGCAGCCACCACGGGGGTGGGGGGGCAGAGGGCTTCAGGAATCATAGGTATGACCCTCTTGAGGACCCGGATCTGGTGATGAGTGGACTGACAGACGGCTGTAACCTGATTCGCCATAGACAGAGAAGCCGATAGGATGACCCCTAAGTTCTTTACTTTACTGACTGGGCTAGGTAGAGGGCCCAATGAAAGAGGCCACAAAGCAGGGGTCCATAATAGAGGGTTCGGAGGACACCCTACCAATAGTACCTCCGTCAGTTTTAGCGAGTTCTGGTCCATCCATGTCCCGACTGTCCTTAGACAGTCATGGAGACAGGCTGAAACCTCAGATTGGTCCTGATCTAGGCGAATCAGGATTTGTGTATCATCCGCATATGAGTAACAGTCAAGCCCATAAGAGCAGATGAGACAAATCAGATCCCAGATATATATATATTGAACAGAATAGGCGACAGAGAAGATCCCTGGGGCACCCCACAGATGAGGGTGCGTGGAGCAGAGAGGAAAGGAGGCATAGCAAGGGTCTGGGTACGGTCAGAAAGAAAGGAAGTAAACCAGGCCAGTACAGAGCCGGAAATCCCAATCTGTGAAAGACGGGAGAGGAGGATGGAATGGTCCACCGTGTCGAATGCGGCGGAGACCATAGATGTCCTACAGCAAAGCGCCAACGCTGTGGACACTCCTCAGCCTGTCCTTCATGTCACCAGAGACATGCAACAGAGACAACTGGTTATTCTCTTCCAAACTCGCTGGCTTCTACAAATGTGGAAACTGCGCTATGTGCTCACATGCCTTAAATTCCAACGTCTTTATATTCAGGGGAACCCCAACCACAAAATCACAGACTTAATGAACTGTAAATCCAAATATGTAATATATGCCATCATCTGTACATGCAAACTTCTATACATTGGTAGCACTATTAGAGAGTTACGAACAAGGATCCAAGAGCATCTTGGACTACTGATTTCACATGACTCCAGATACCCAATGGACCAGCACTGGCAGGAGAATCTACAGTTAGAACAAAAAGAAGACATCCAGTTTGTAGGATTGGAACACATCAAGGGGGAACCAAGACGAGGAGACAGAGATTTACGACTACGACAACACAAGACAAAACCTATTTTCAAATACAGGAATGTTGGCCTGGGCCTAAACACAGATCATAAGCTCAATGTATTTCTATGAACTTTATACCTCTCCCATGACCTCAATGGCCACAAACCCATTGCCCCTTCCTGGGCCTCCATGTCTGTCCATCCCCATAGCCAACCAGACCTCACATACCGGCTCTCATGAACCCAAGACAAGATCGAGATTCCCTGTGTTTCAAGGATATGAATTACACCCAACCTTTATTCACAGATCATACCCTCCCCATCCACCCGGCCCTCTACAACCACTGGAGCTTGGCACACCCTAGCCGCCCACTCTTAACCTTGTGGCCACCCTTAGCAGGCTAACTGCCTCAGAGTCATACTGGAACACACTGCCGCATTAGTACACCCACTGCCTCCAACCTTCCCACTACTCCTCCATAGACAGGGTCTCCTATCATGGCATTGCACCCAATTTCAACTACACACGCATTATAGGCAGCTCTCTACAACCCACTCTTAGATGGTCAACTTGACTACTCCATGTAGAATCAGGTTAACACCTGCTGTATATCGAGCCAACCTAATTATATGTCTTATCAGAGGCAGCCGCCTCCAGCCCCACTGCTTGGGACATTACTCCCATGACTATATGTGCAACACAGGCAGCTCTCTACAACCCACTCTCAGATGGACAACTTGACTACTGGTAGAAACAGGTCAACACCAGCTGTAAATCGAGCCAACCTAATTAAATGTCTTATCACAGTCAGCCACCTCCAGCCCCCTTGCTTGAGGACTTTTTACCCATGACCATATGTGCAAGCATATGACACCCACCCTGTACACCCTAATCCAATTGGGTTCTCCCTGAGAACTCCAGCATAAACCTGCTGCCAAATTGAGCAAGCTCTCCAGACAGGCAGCCACCTCCAGTCTCTTTAATTGGGGGCCTCTTGCATTTGCCCACCAGTGCAATCATGCGATAATCCACTCACGATATACTGACCCCCCCCACTAAGTTTGCGGGGGCCCCGGGCCACCACATATTCAACAGTGCACCCTGCAGAAAGCACAACCTACTCCACTCTAACCAGGTTGCATGTGACACCACATCAGTAAACAGTGAACTTTCCTTTCTGCTACTACCCATCAGTGTTCTTTTACGCTTCGGGCCCATCTCCCATGATCAGCCAATCAGCACCAACTTGCCATTGGCCGACGCCTCCCAACTTTGAGATCTCACAGCTTATAGCAATGGCTGTGCAGCATAACGGTATCGCAATTCGGATGATTGCTGTGAGCCTACACCTACTTCACCCAGATCCCTCATGCTTTAGGTTGTCTGACCTCAATTTTTGATAACTGCCACAAATCTCCCCACACTGACATCTCCCTGTAGCAGGGCCTCTCCCTCCCCGACATCCGCTCACAGACATGGAGTACCCCTCGGTCCAACTCCAGCCTGACACACTGTGTCAAACACCGCATTGCTCCCTCCATTGTCCTGGATGCATGTTGTTACTTATTTGATAAAATCCATGGCTTGGCTATGCCACGCACACCATTCATCATTGCGCCCACCAGGGATCCCTGATAGCATTGTGACTCACAAAGTTAACAGCCCGTTCACCAGCCACACCATGCAAACACCCATGATCATGTGCGCACAACCCAGGTTGCAGAACCCCCTGCCCGCTTTCATCTCACCGGCCTGCACATCAACAGGACTCTTTGCACGCGATCGCGCAACACACCCTACCACTTGACGTACATACCATTACCAGGGGGGCACAACCGTTAAGGCTCCTGGGGTATAGACGCACCTCTGCCTTTCAGGCAACTGCCCTCCAACCTAGTTGCACTCAGACTACATCGCCGACCACTCACACATGTCCTCACGATACATGTGGGACTCACTACAAAATCAGCTGCTCCTAGCCGAAACTGCTTACAAATCCACTGTGGGCCTCCTATCCATGGAAAGACGCACGCCATGTGGGCCACTCATGCCTGGATACTCCCACCCACATTCTCTTGCTACATGCACCTCCCTAGGGCCCAATCTCGCCAATTGGCAATGACAATTGGCTGCTCACAATTGTTGTACCACCATAGTACTTTCCTTGTTATAGAGAAGCTACTCAGCTGTCCATACCCAGGATCCATCAGGTCTGCTCATTCATGGTAAGATTGCCCTACTGATAGATGGTTTGAGTTTTGAATTTTATTCAATCACTTTTGTCCTACAGGCATTTCGTGATAACACAAAACATGCAAACAATTTTAAAATAAATTGGAAAATAAAAAGACCAGAAACAGGAATAATGAATAAATTAAACATTAAAATAAATAAAGAACATTCAGCCATTTAAAATATGTTTATGATCTATGGGAGCCCATCTTAAATGACAGAACCCTGCATTTAAAGACAATTTAGCAGAGGACTGGACTCGAGACTGATAGAATATTTCGACCTTGGTCTTCATTGCTTCTCTAAATAAGTAGAGGAATTTAATTAGTTGAGTTCATCATAGGTTTTGCATGTTAAGTTGTCTGGCTGTTGTCATAAGGAGTACCATGTAATCTAAAATGGCTGTGCAATGGGATTATTGCTTGTCAAATACCCGTAGTGTCCATTGGCATTCTTCCTGCCTGCAGAGTCCAAGAATTGACATACATGGAAAAATCTTTCCTGGACAATGCCTCTGCTTTCCAGGGCAAAGGGCAGTCTGTGTGTGTGACTTGGTGTGGGGGCTGCGACTTTCTGGTCTCCGTCCACATACATGTCCCTGAGAGGTAAGAGCTGCCCCATAATTGGGCAGCCCCTGCCAGTTTGAATGTTGCAGATCATTACTATTGGTGGATCTGGGGGTGACTATGGTTCAAATCCTGGATAAATGTAGGACTCTTGCAGCCTTTTGACAGATCTTTATTGGACACACGCACCCTAATAAGAAGCCCAAACCACTGAAGACTTGAGGGCAACTATTGCAACTGACCAGTATTGCCTCCATTATTGTCCGGTGAAGCACTGCTCATCTGTCCTGATCTCAAGAAGGCTCTTATTGGTGCTTGCACCCGTCGGCCAGTGAGAGCAACTAGACCTGACCCCTGCTTAAGGATATGTGCCTGCTTAGCTTTTGGCAGTGTTGCTGGACTGTCCAGTGGACTGACCAGCTCTCTCATAGGCTATCTTATTTCATTAAATGCCATTATGAGTGCATCCTTGGAACTTAGAGAATCATCAGTTACTGCTACAAAATGATTATTCCTGCAGTTTAAGCCTTTTAGTCCCACCAAAAGCTGTGCAGGGCCTGCTCTTTTGTTCACCAACAGAAGTTCGACTGTCGCCACCTGACCACGGTGACTCCCTTTGCATCCTGTCTTCTTAGCTCCCTGAGGTCTCTTGAGATCGACTGCAGAGGATATAGGTAAATGATAACATGAACAATGCCCAGTTTTCTCAAACATTCTAGTGTGTCTAAGGTCTCAAAAGCACTCCAAGCTGCTCCATCCATCGCTAGCTAATCTATGCCTGGAAATCTTGGAACAGCTCTACACTGGATTTCACACCGTAGAATTTGCTACAACTACATTTTTTAAACTGATTTACCACTGCTTCAAACTAATAAGATATGCCCTGGAACAAACTGCAACCTTAAGCCTATTGCAGCCAACTCGTTCTGCCTCCCCATCCCTCCTCCATGCCTCTACAAGCCTCATACAGCTTCCCTTGCTCAATTCAATTTGACACATTCCTTGACACTTCACTTTTGGGTTTAACATGTTCAGAACTGGAGTTTCACCTTCTATCTCCACAAGCTATCTAGACCACAATGCAATTACACCTCAACGGGACATTGCTCAGCTGCCAGTACTTTGAACTGTCAGAAATGGAGTAGGCTTCACTGAACTAACAAATTAAGAAATACAACTCTGTAGTCACCCACATCTCGCCTCTCAACACGAATGCAGACTCTCCCTGGTCAGATTTCTCATGCTAGGAGTCAACAGAAACTCAGGGCTTTATAGACATTTGATATAGAATCCTGCCAATCGTATTTCATATGAGAGTGCCCCATCCTGCCTGTTTCATTAGCCACTCCTGCCTCAGTATCCACCTCAGCTCCATCACAATACAAATGCCCAAAACAATCAGAGCATGCAAAAACACTTCTGCTGCAACCAGCCTCCAGGACCACTGGAGCTTCCTGATATAGCAACCTTTTCATCTACAACTGGAGCGAAACTGTAGCATTCATGCTCACAAAATCAGCTCTAAGTGGGGTACAACATGAACCCCATAAGGAAGCTGGAGTGGTAGTCTAGTCTGCTGTTGACAGCCATCATAGGTGGGAATGGGGCTGACTTTGGAGATGTTTAGGCACCTATTCTAGGAAGATATTGTAGTTGAAGTAATGAATTGCCAATAATTGAAATAGATGTCAAAAAGAACCCCCAGATGCTAGACATAGCTGATGGGATGAGGGTGTTGTGGGGGAAGGATAGATAACAGAGGAGGAAGGGGTTGGTATTAGAGGCTTCACAGTAGACTACCTCAATTTTGGAAGAGTAAAATATCATGTAACAAACATCTACCTTTTGCACATTGTAGTCAGGTAACCAGGAAATGCTGTCACCATCTACCTTCCACTCTATTAAAAACTTAGCTTTGCCTGGCTGTGCTGAACGGACCTGCTGCTACTGTTGGAACTGTCTGCGGCGCCTTGCTACTAAGTGAACAAGTGATTGACGGATTGGTTTGGCACCGCCTTTGACTTACCATGATTGGCTCTCTCCTAACATTGGAATTTGTCTATTTAAACCAAACGCACGCGCACCGCGCGCCTGCACCCGAGCAAGTACCGGTTTAAGTCCCGATTTGCCGCCGAGTCTTGTTGCTTCGCCTGGCTGTGCTGAACGGACCGGTTGCTACTGTTGGAACTGTCTGCGGTGCCTTGCTACTAAGTGAACAAGGTGACTTTACAAGAAAGACGTGTACTCTGTACTTTGTGCTGTGCTCGGTATGAGCCTTGTTTGAACACTTGTTTAAACAGTTGTTAATGCCCATTAACGTGACTCTGTCCTCATTTTTCATATTGATTGACGGATTGGTTTGGCACCGCCTTTGGCTTACCGGGATTGGCTCTCTCCTAACATTGGACTTTGTCTATTTACATCAAACGTACGCGCACCGCGCGTGTGCACCCGGGCAAGTACCAGTTTAAGTACTGCTTTGCCGTTTTGCTGCGGTAGTGTGGTGTGTGTACCTAGTTCTGATTCAGTTTTGTCTAAACTGGAGCCTGTATTGATCAAAGGAGTGAGTTTGTTACGATGAGGATTTGCTGTATGCTGTTTTGTGTTATTAAACTTCGCTATTTTTGCAATATTTAAATGTACACTTTAAAATCAGACATGCCATTGGGTTTGGCAAATATTGCAGATACCACTGGTTTAGTGGAAACAGCAAAAAGTTTACACTCCTCACATTCAGCCATCACGTTTACCACGTGTAACCACAGGGGACAAGATACAAGAGGGAAAGATGGCCTGCTGCCGAGTTCTGCTTTGAATCCGTTGAATTGGGGGCCTCAAGTTTTGCCTTGCGTCGCCCTTGGGACCCCTAGGCCTGTTGCTCCACGGCCATTGTTCGATGCAGCCTGGGAAAAGCCCGACAGGAGTCGCTTACTCTCTGATTAAACAATCCTGGACTCTGTCAATCCTCACATGCAAAAAATGTGCCATTTACTTTTTCACCTATCCCATTTCCTTCTGATGTGGGCGAGAGCTCAGCTATCTCCATTTACACCAGCCAATGCGAGTCTCCTATCTCCATCATGGAGGAGATTGAAGACTGCAGGGGTATGGCTGAATCGGGTTCAGCATCCATCTCCCTTTCACTGACATTCTCTCCTTCATTCGCGCAACCAACTCCCAGGGCTTGCAAGATCAGTACGGCGAGTAGTGAAAACAAATCTACCAAGTCACCAAATTCAGCAATGATGGTATTGGCGTTAGTAGCTATTAACAACTCGGTAATAAGCTTGTTTAGCTTATTTTAAAGATTAGACAAAAGATTAGTGACGCAAGCCAAGTTGCTAGAAGAGCTCAGAGAAGGCCTGAATGTAAACCATAAATTGTTGTCTGACCTCAATCTAAAATATGTAAGAACAAGTGAGGGTGACCACCCTGTGGGGTGGGGGGTTGGACCCGCCAAAGGTGGAACATAGCTTGGTCGTGCAGGACATGGTATATGTGCCGGTCTTTGCCAGTCATAGCTGAAATCATTCACCCTGTGGATGGCCCTGTCATAAGCGACTCTCCTCAAATGTTCAAAGATGCCTCTTACATTGATATATCGTTGAACGATACCGAGGTGAGAAATGAAGATGTTCCAAATACAAATGTGCCCTTTGCCAAGCACAAGCCTGGGACTTTCTCCCAAAAGAAAAAATATGCCTAGCATTAAAGGCCAAAATATACCCTGAATGCATTTTTTCAAGCAATTGGGGGAACGATTCCTCCTGTCTCTCGCCCCTTAGTAAGTGTAAACAATGGTATGCAGGGGGCAGCTGCACAAGTTTACATCGAAAAAACAAACACATTGCATAACATGGCTAACATCGAAGAAGGACAGGATATCTCCCCCATAATTTTCCCGTCTGTACACTCTCCCCTGAATGCACGTGTTGACTCTTTGAGGTTGGCAGTGGCCGCGGAACAAAGCATTCTTTCTGATCCATTGCCAAATAAAGAAGCAAGGAAGCAGGTAGACAATAACTTAAGTGTTCCCTCTAGTGTTAAGCAGTCCCAGTCGATGGTGGCTTCTATAAAACAGATGATAGATGCTTATCTAGCAGAAAGCCCTGCTGTGCTCCCTGTCCAGACCCCCAAAGTTGGTCTTGATGGTCATTCAAACATAGGGATGTCAGCAGTGGAAGTGTGCCCTGCGTCACCGCTAGGTGTAGATGTGCCCACACACCAACCTTTGCACACTATGAGGACACCAGATTTGCTGAGCCTGCCTGTAAACAACATTGGTACCAAGACTCCCCTAACAACTGCATCTATGTCAATGCAGGACAAGCAGAGAAACTCTCACTCCTTCATAATGAAATGTAGGGAAGGAGACTTTCGCTCGTATGTATTGAACCAGAAAGTGTCTTAAACATCTTTAGTGATGTGAGATCTCTGCAAGCTATTTCTTCAAATGACATAGAACAAATCGAATTTATTTCTCAATTTACTAACTCAGCAATCAGATTGTGGATACCATCAGAGGTTGTGGCCAATTTAATATAGCCAGAAAAAATGAGATTGTTCGACATCGGTTTATTGTTGGCAGAAGATCCAGAGTGCCTAGCCAACCAATCAGAGAGTGCTGTCCCAAAACCCAACATTTACCACAGCACACATAACTTTGTGCGCAGAGAGGAGGTGCAAGATCAGAGAGTGTACAATTAAACACAAAAGATGCTTGTGCCTTCTGTTGAGAGCATCGCAAGCTGGAATACGAGAGGCCATACACATTTACAAGTTTCTCTACAAAAGCTGCCTGTGACATACCACATCATTGCCCTCCAAGAAATGTAGATGACCTCACCTCCAGCCTGGGATGGTTATGACGCAATCTTGTTACCGGCCCTCCTCACAGGAGGCCGTCCTTCGTCAGGTCTGCTTTTGGCAGTGAATTTGAAAAAGGGTTTGACTATTAGTAAATGGGCTACAGAAAGTGCATACATTCAGCTGGTGAAAATTAATGTTGTATCATGGCTCATAGCTCTTGTTAACCTGTATCGCAATCCGGTGACCATGCCTGATGAGGCCTTTTACACTGCATTAAATAGAAGCTTACATTTAATTAATACTGCCATCAATATAACACACACTATCATTTTAGGAGATTTAAACATGGATTGTTGGAATCCAAATCGCCAAACTAAAAATGTACGGAAATTGATGTCCTTCATGAAAGAAAGACAATTCATTATGGTGAATGGAGCCGTAACCGGTGATGTTCCTGCCCAGACCACATGGTTTAGAAATAACAGCACAAGTACAACCGACTACATTTATGTAGACAAACTGCTTTTCAATCAAGTGGAAAGTCTGAATGTAATTGAATTACCACATAGTGATCACTAATTATTATCACTAACTATTGTAGGAGATTGTGTTCAGGAGAGAAGACCATGTATCACCCAGCAGGTGGCAATCAATTCTGCAAAAAAACATATAAAATGGTCTGAGGCAAAGGTGGTGGCATATAGACATGTTCTGGAAAATAATGCAAGGCTGGTCACCCCGATAAATTACAAAGATCTATTGTTACCCTTTATAAATACCATCTCCGGGCTTGGCAAAGTTTGTGTGAAACATCTTCATATTTTTGATCGTGATTTACAATCTGCTTGTGCTGCCTATCGGAAAAATAGAAAGTGTATCATAACAGCAGGCCATATATCATGTCAACAGGAGCTAAATCATGTTAAATGTGTTTATAAAAACTGGGTAAAAGCAAGAAAACATCTTATGTACCAACATGACAGTGAACATATGTCTAGTGTGATGGCCAATAAAAACTCAGCTCAGATGTGGATGCTACTCAACAATGAAGTTGGCAATTCACAAGCTGATGCACAACTTATGGCCGTCAGTGAACAAAAATGGGTTGATTACTTTGGTCATCTGTATGCTGACCCGGATTTTGTGGTAACAGAAGTGGTAAGACCAGGACCAGCAGGCTGGTCTCTGGAGTTTTCCCCAACAAGTATTGAGGTGCTGATATGACAAGCTAGTACATCCAGAGCTGCTGGACCCGATGGCATCAGCAATGTTACATTAAAATCAAATATTCAAGAATGGGCGATCATCTTAGATCAGGTTTTCCGATTAACTGTGAAAGAGTGCAAGGTCCCGGCATCTTGGAAAACTTCAGTTATTATTCCCATTTTTAAAAAGGGAGATCGCTCCTTACCACAAAACTACCGGCCCATCGCCTTATTGGATATCCCTGGCAAAATGTTTGTGAAATTGGTTCTGCATGATTTTATTGCGTGAACTAAGGCAAACCAACTATGCGACCTGTGCCAAACAGGTTTTGTATCTGGGATGGGCACGCATTTTAACCTGTTGTGTTTGAACGCTTTGAAGGCTCAGTGCCAAGTGAAGAAAAAAACTACATTCTTTGCATTCGTAGATTTACACTCTGCGTTCGACTGTATATCAAGGGTGTTATTATTAAAAAAGTTACTGAGAGATCAATGCCCTACTACACTATTTGAAATCATTCATGAGTTACACTCTGGTACATCTATCCATGTGCAGCTCTCATTAGATGGGGTACTGTCTGCCCCTATTAAAACAGCTCGGGGCCTAAAACAGGGGTGTCTCCTGGCCTCGTCCATTTTTAACTATTTCATACATGATCTCAAAAATGTATTTCTCACGATCGTTTCAGAGTCACCAAAACTAGGCACACATGCAATCAAGGCCCTGATGTACGCAGATGACCTGGTGTTGATCTCCAAAACTCAAATAGGCCTGCAGCATCTTCTTGCAGCCTTTGAGACATATATCCATCAAAATGAACTTAGAGTCAACACACAGACGACACACATTTTAGTGTATGCACCAGTCGTAGTTACGACTGGTGCCAGACAATTCAAATGGTCGATCAACCAGGTAGAACTGCAAAAAGTGGCACAGTATACGTACCTGGGTTTGTTTTTTGAGGGTGTCAATCATGTGAGAACCCAGCTTGAGTGGATGGAGAGGAAACTCGACACAGCCATCTCACAATCAAAATTAATAATGTACAAATATGGAACATTTTCCCTCAAACCGGCGTGGGTGTATTGGAACCAAAAGGCGATTCCAGTGATGCTATATGGGCTAGAGACACTCCCTATTACCATCTTGTTTAAATTTGATGTATGGGAAGCCAGATGCTGGAAATAAATGTTGCGTCTACCAGGCTGTGTGCCCCATGCCTGGATCAGGTACGAGCTAGGTCTTGTTTCCCTCCACGCGCTCTACAACTGGAGACTTTGTTCTCTTTTTAGGAAATGTTTGATTTCATCACATGATGATGTTATATTGCAAGCACTATCTGGGTATATGTTCAGAACCAAAGATCGTTTTATGACCTCTTGGGTCAACAAGGTTTGTCAAATTATGAGCTTGGCTGACATAGCCATTGACCTGTTGGTTTCAAATCCGAACAAAGCCAAAGAGAAGCTATATGGTGCAGACGGGATCAACACATGTGATGCTTGTTTGGGATATCAAGGAGGTGACACCAGTAGAACAAAAATGCGCAGTCTGCCTCCATACCTTTGAGAGCCCCTACTCCATCTTATAGACTCACAATTATTCGCATATGTTTCAATCTCTGGCCCACAAAAGACATTCTGTTAAAACAGCGTCTAATTCTACCTAGTGATAACCTTTGTCGGTTCTGTTCCTCAGGTGGGACGCCTGAGACTCTAGAACATTTGATTACTCAGTGTCCATGCTTGAGACCTCTTAGACAGATCCATTTTGCAAAACATTGCAATTACTTGGGAAGTCTAGAGGAAAAGACACGCTGGTCTATCATTATGAATTGTTTGCATCTACCGATTCAACTGGCCAAAGTGAATTTTTTAGCAAGTCTACAGTTGGCACCAGAATCTAATGAATAGTGTTATAACATGTGATCATTGTATAACTACCTCATCAGGTAACTGGCTCGGTGGAGTTGGTTTTAGCAGCCATGCAAGACTGTTTGTAAAACACACTGACAGAGATGTGGTTTTGTAGTCAGGATCATGGAACGCGTGGATTTAAGTTTGTTAAATCTTCTATGATGACTTATTTTGTCTCGCTGCATAGAAATGGTAATCTGAATTGAATTATGGAATGTTTAGGTATAGTTTGCTAAATCCTATTGTTGATTTTCCTTGCTTTTTATTTTAATTTTTTTGTGTATTTTATTAATATATATATATATATATATATATATATATATATATATATATATATATATATATATATATATATATATATATATATGTGTTTAACATGATTGTGTAGTTGTTTGGAAATAAGAATTTGTATATTTTTTTAATGAAACAATATTGAAAGGTTGATTAAGTTCAACTAAATCAATTAAAAAAATGTTTGTTTTAAAAAAACACTTATCTTCTCCAAAGCTCTTAGCAGGTTGGATTATTACTTCACTCACCATTTGACTTCAGCAAGGAACATTGATGGAGGGGGAAGGGCTATGATGAAGTAGAAGGACTGTGATGAAGAAAATGACTACTCCTCTAATACGTTGCTCACATTAAAACTTACTTTTGCTACCAGAAGCCTCAGCAACATACACATTCCACAATTACCTTCCTACATCCTTAAATGACTGTGGTGAAGGATTGTGATGAAGAACATGCTGTGGTGAAGGAGAAAAACGGTGATGAAGAAGAAAGTTTGATGAAGAAGAAGGATAAGTATTGTGACTAAGATGAAAGACTGTGATGAGCAATGTGATGAAAGAAATTCACTGTTGATGCACAATGCATATTATGAAGGAGAACTGTAATGGAGGAGAAGGGCAGTGAGGAAGAAGGGGGAATGTGATGAAGAAATGCTGTGATGGAAAAAGATCATGATGAAGGAAAAGGTCTGTGATGAAGGAGAATGCATGTGACAAAGGAGAATGATTTTGATGAATAACTGAAAATGTAGAAAGACTGTAATGTAGACATGATAAAGGAGAGGGACTATGACAAACAAGGACTCTTGTGAATGAAATGGACTGATGTAGGGCAAGGACTGTGACAAAGGAGTAGAAATATCATGGCGCCTTATGAAGGAGATGGATGACAAAGGACTATGAAAAGGGTCTAGGATCATAAAGAAGGGATGTGATGAAGTAGAAGGACTGAGGGTGAAGGAGGACTGTAAAGGAGTAGAATTACTGTGACAAATGATAAGGACTGTGCTGAAAGACTGATTTTCTATTATTATTATTGTCATTTGGTTAATTTAATCAACCTTATACAAATATTAAAATATCAAAAATGTAAGACTATAAGAATATCACATCTAAAATCTTAATCAGCATATTTCATAGTAATAAATGAGTACAATAATTTTCAACTAAAACAATGAGTAGGACATAAAAACATACGTTCTCTCAATTAAGGCAGTATTGAGTGAGACAGAGACCATTTCCAGATCCTCAGCATTTTTAAAGGCAAGGTCCATCGTTGCCATCATTCCGCTGCAAAATAATTAAACCAGTTAGGCTCATCAGTTTCAATGCTGCTATCGTTGATAGGGTCTCTTGCTCACAAAACACTGCCTGCCAGAAATTCTCCTCCATCAATGAACGCTCATTATGGACAAATCTCCTGCATAACAACATTCTGTGATCGTGTAGAGCCGGACAGTATATTATAAAGTACTCCCTTGTTTGCAAGAATGGTGGTGAAAGACTGTGCTAAAACAGAAGGTCTGTGATGAGGTAGAATGCTGCAATGAAGGACATTGATGGAGGGGAAGGACTATGATGAAGTAGAAGGACCGTGATGAAGGTAAATGACCGTAATAAAGGATTTTGCTGAAGGACTGTGGTGAAGGAGATGGACTGTGAAAAGTGTGAAGTATGATGAAGGAGTAGAACTGCGCTGAAGAAGAAGGGCTACAATGGATGTGGTGGAGGAGACAGATTGTCAGTATGGAGACTACGATGAAGGATGACTATTACAAGGAAGGAGTATTACAAAGGACTGTAATGAAGGAGAATGTCAGTGAAGGACTGTGATTAAGGAGAAAGACTGTGGCAAGTACTGTGATGAAGGAAAATAACTGGAATGAAGGACTCTGTTGAAGGACTGGACTGTGATGAAGGTGGACTGGGAAGAAGGAAAGGGGCTGTGATGAAAGAGGATGTTGAGAAGGACTATGATGAACTGTGTGTACATTGATGGATGGGAAGTACTGTGATGAAGGACTCTGTTGGAGAGGGTGGACTGCAATAATGAACGCTGTTATGACAATGGACTGTGCTGAGGGAGGAGTATGGTGAAGGAATTTGGTGGTGGATTTTGTTGAAGCAGAGGGACTTGGACGAAGGTGAGAGACTGTGATGAATAGGAAGCACTATAATGAAGGAGAAGGAAAATGAGAAAAATGAACACTATAGCAAATTGAGAAGGACTATTTTATTGTATTGTAAATGTCATTTATATAGTGCCTTTTACCATTATTATAGGCTCAACACACTGGTAGTGGGAATGCCGTCAATGGAGCGAAGTCTAGAGTGTTGGAGATCACAGAGTAATATTAGAATGCAAGTGTGCATTTGGCCACGATAAGGCTTAGCGGGCTGCCCAGGCTCTGGTAGAAACAACTCACGTAGATCAGATAGGTGGATGGGTGCTGACAGAGGTCAGGAGAGGGTGTGAGTGCTATAGACTTTGATGAAGCAGGCGTTCTGTAAAAATGATTGTAATTAAGGTGAAGGACTGTGATGAAAAAAAACAACTGTGATAAAGGAGCAGGACTGTGGTAGAAGCAAAGTACTCTTACAAAGTAGAAGTGAAGTGATGAAAGAGAAGGACTGTGAGGTTGAAGAACTGTTATGAAGGAGCAGGACTGTGAATAAGAGGAAAGACTATGATGAAGGGCTGATAAAATAGGACTGCGGTGAAGGACTTATAAAGGAGAAGCACTGTAATGAGGGAGGCCTGTGATGAGGAACGACTGATGAATGACATAAAATGTAACAAAGGAGATGGTTGGTCCCTGAGAACTTACCAATCTGAAGAACAGTGACAAAGGTTAAGGACATGTCTGTCAATGTGACAATGCACTCTAACAAAATAGAATAACTGTGCAGGAGGACGGTTGTGAAGAAGGAGAAGTGCTGTTATGAAGGACTGTTATGGAGGAGGACAACTGTGATGAAAGGCAAGTATTATGAAGAGGAGGTCTGTGCAGAAGGACTGTAACAAAGGCAAAGGATTGTGACAAAGGAGTACTGTTAAGAATGTGATGGACTATGACAAAGGTCAACTGTCATGAAGAAGAAGGTGAGTGTTCAAGGAGGACTGTGACAAAGGATTTACAAACGAGAAATATTTTGACCAATAACTATAATGAAGGTGAATCACAGCTTCCCTTTCTCTACCCCCTAAGTATCATTCCTTTAGAACAAAAAGCATCAAGATAAGATGAATAACACATCTCTATGCATGAACACCAGGAGGACAAAACAAAATTGAATTACAGTGTATGCTCACACCAATCTGAAAGAGCATATACGCAGGAACGGGCGTTGCCAATATTATGTGAATGCTAAAAATAATCAGCCCAAATATTAGCAGCAATTCATTTCAACAAATGGAAACCAGTAGGAGTTGAAAAAGGGTATCAAATAAAAGAAGGGAAGAGAAGAGATATCAGGAGTCAAGCCATGTAAGATAGAAGAGTCAGGGCATCTTCACAGAAACACTAATGAAGCTGTAGGTTCTCTGCTCTTATCCCACAGCAAGCCAACTCAAAATGAAAATGAAAACCATAAAAAAACAGCTCAAATAATAGTCGATGTTTCATTAAAGAAGAGTGTTTTAATTACATAGTAGTTGAACATTGTAACTGTTTGTGCAGAGAGAAGTAGAAAGCAGCATTGAATAGCAAGAGGCTCCAAACAATGGCACTTTGATCTGAGGACAGACTGCTATGATCGTTGCTAGGGACAAAATTCAGCATTTTCTATGCATTCGTCTGTTGAAAAAATAATAAATGATATATCCAGACATGTATAAGATATATTGAAGCAGAAATATATTATAGTAGATTGCATGTATCCTAAGATGAAATGTATGTGTCATATAATCAAACAATTATATTGCATGGTGTAACAGTGATATCATAGACTAACAATTCCTGTATGTTATATATAGAAAAGCTATTGGAGAAAGTGAGCACTGGGCAAAGCTGCAGGCCAAGCCCCGTGACCTACTTCAAATGGCTTGGCATGCATAGTGGCCACTTTCCATGACCAAAGCCCCACCAACGTGCGATGGGAGTAAAGTTAGACCACGGCCTAGATTTAAGCCAGGCCGATGCCCAGTTTGGGTGGCTTCAGCCAAGCCCTAAGCAAAGAGAACATTTGCCTGGGCTACAGGAGTTGAGCATTGGTCCACTAACACGCAAAGTGCTAATTTGGGTTATGGGCCTGTCCACAGATAAGGTCCAGTATCCATTTGGATGACTTGATGGGGCCTGGCCGAAGGCCATGCCCTGGGTAAAGTGCTGAATATTGTGAAGGAAAAGTGGCCACAGGGCCAGGATACAAACAGGGCCCTGTGACTACTGCCTGTGGCTTATCTGGGCCTCGGAAATGGCAAAAGGCCATTCAGAAGGCAATGTGGCTGCTGTCAGAGGCCATGGCCAGTGAACCACTGACCCAGACCAGGAGCAAATTCAGAAGTATGCCACTTTGGACGGATTGGCAGGGAATGATGCAGGCATGGGGGCCACTGACCCACAAACCCACAATGGGGGTAGTAAAGTGGGTACGGGGCATAGGCCAAACCAATCCTAGTGGCCACTTTGGATTGCTTAAGGATGCTATAATTAAAGTGGCAAGTGGTCATGGGTGCAGGACAAGGCCAGTGGCTCAGGGCCCCAGAATGGGGAACTGTGGTCCTGGGCCTGGTCACAGGCCCCACATGCCTGGGGCAAAGAGCTCACTGGGCATGCAACAGGCCAGGCTTGGTGGGTACTGAAGATACAAGATAATATATCATTACCTCTACCGGAGCCTGGCCAACCCTGCTCAGCCTTGTTTGGACAAATGCACACACACATTCTAATCTTACTCCATGACCTCAAACACTCTGGACTTCGGTCCCCAAGGGTATTCCCACCACCACTGCATTGAGACTATAATAATTTAAAAGGCACTATATAAATGACAATTACAATACACTTAAATATAATAAACATTAACATTCAGTGAAACAACTTTGCTGAAAGTATAGCTGAGTTGGCATCAAAAAGCTATGAGATTCAGTGAAAAACATTGATTAGACATTACGGGCGCATGCCTATTGGGGTGATATATACTGAAGCGGCAGTCTGACCCTGTGAGTAACGGTCCGCCGCCCAAGTGAAGGGCCTTGAGCGAAGTGAACACTAACCGACATATAGAGAAGCTTCCCACTAGCCTGTGTTTCTGAAAGGTTTTGAGGATAGTCAGTCACTCACATAGAATGGAAACTCAGTTCCAGCCCTAAAGTTGGTAGAGGCCCAGGTCAGTATTTGAACCTTCCAATGTATACATGAGACATTGTCCCTCCGCATGCATCTTTTTTACCCAGCTGGAGCGTGTGTGTTTCCCTTTAGTAAAGGGACTGCTCTTCTAAACACAGTGAAGGAGGAAAAGTAAACTACACAAATGTAAAGTCATCTGATTTGTTATCAGTGTGAAAACTCCCATAAAAGTCAATGTGCACTTCAAAGCATGCGGTCTGCAGAAGTCAGTGGGGAACTAATGCAGCCTGTTTCATCAAAATGTAACAGTTAAATGCACTCATGAAGGGTAGAACAGAAATATAATTTTCAGAATTACAAAAGTCTGAAATAGGGATAGGTGGCGAGATCTGTATTAGGAAGAATTCTTTTAACAGCAGTTAGAGTACATTGGCATTGTGGCCTACTTGGCACACCACCTTGCACAATAAAATGAAACAGATGTTTACTGTTCCACAGTTACAATGAGCTGCAAGAAGCAGGGTGAAGGTTCCCAGGTTAAAGAAGGGGCAGGGGCATGTGACTGATATAGAAATGCATTTTTCACTCACCAACACTTTAATTCTATGCAATATGGAATGAAAAAACAACATGCATTTGTTTTGGGTCATTAGAATGTGCATTTTTTATTCTGTGCTATATAGAAATCTGTTAATATTGTTTTATTTTTGATTGTCATGAAGTGCATTTCAAAACAGGATATATGCACATTGTATAATGCCACATAAGTATTTCAAATTTCGAAAATTGTTTTCACCATTTAGCATATCATTTTCAGAACAAATTGTATTTTTTCAGTAATGAGTACAAGCAACTCAGAATATGAAATTATGAACTCACTCAGTAGTATGTATGTTTCATTGTATACCATACAGGAATTGTAGTCTTTTTATATCACATCACTTTTTCACCATGTATTATCATGGATTCCTCATATAATTCTATAACAACAAACAAACCCACAAGCATATTTGGGTACTACAAAGTTAGTAACACAATATGTTTATTATTATTATTATTATTATTATTATTATTATTATTATTATTATTATTATTATTATTATTATTATTCTACAATCGCAAACAATCATCAATAACTCATCAAACCTGTGTGTAAAGCTTGAAAAGGCTATACATAAAAACATAAACATTTTTACAATACAATTACAACATAAAACATCAACTCACTGCAAATGCAATAAATACACAATGCTTATACTCCATTCACGCCCATACAATCCTTTTTAAAGTGTCTAATGCAATCGTTCATGTATTCCCAGGGTGTCAAATACATCCATAAAAAAGAAAGGACATCCTTTGTGGCCTAATATAATGGAATAGGCTCAGAACAATTATGTCACAAAAAGATGACCTACCAACGAAAATATATAAAATTGTTAGAAAGGGAGGTATACAATTTCCTCTAGGCCTGCCCAGATGTTTCGTTCCAAATCAGACAGGTGAACAATCACTGGAACTTCAACAGGGGCTCATATATACCTGAATTACAAAACAGGGTTCTGAATATACTTTGCTATGATGTTAAATAGTACCATCAATGCATGATATCATCATTCTTGAGCTTGAAATTTAGCTCATCTGAATCTTTGCTCAATCATAGAGCTCTCATGAGAATATTGATGAAATATATGGGTAAGCCTATTCATTCCAAACAGGCAAATTACTCCCATACTACCAGTAAATCCTCTCCAAAAATTCACTTTTTTAGAGTTCGACCATGGTTAGGACATTTGCTCTGATTGCTGTGTCATCATGAACTCATATGGTGTCCATGTATCGCGGCGTCGTGAGTCTCAATTTGAGTGACATTCACTCGAATTTAGACTAACGTCGCTGCAATAGAAGTGGAAGCCTCCCAAGATTGCATAGAAGCAATGTATCAAGACATATTTGTAGCACATTGAAATTGATGTATTTTTATGATGGGATTGCTATTGTTATGCACATAAGATGATATCATAAATCGATGATACTATTTAACATCATAGCAAAGTATATTCAGAACCCTCTTTTACAATTCAGGTATATGCAAGCCCCTGACAAAAGCTCCAGTGATTGTTCACCTTGCCGATTTGGAACAATACATGTGGGCAGGCCTCGAGGAAATTGTATACCTCCTTTTCTAACAAGAGAGATGTGTGTAAGCAGGTGATAGGTGGTGTTTGCTGCATTGTGAATTTATGTGTAAAGTCTGAGTGTGTGAGCGGCTCGAGATGTACTCGGAACATCCTACGTATATTCTGGGCATGGCTGACCAGAGACATTCCTGAATTGTATCCCTAATGGCCCCTCATAGGCTACCTCAAATGAGCACATGTTGTTGCATAGACTG
Organism: Ambystoma mexicanum; assembly: GCF_040938575.1. Lineage (NCBI taxonomy): Eukaryota > Metazoa > Chordata > Amphibia > Caudata > Ambystomatidae > Ambystoma > Ambystoma mexicanum. The sequence continues at coordinate 381,391,571 of NC_090930.1, read as the reverse complement.
TACTGGCTATGTATGCTTTTGTTACATTTGTCAACAGGTAAATAAAATGAGCACAATACAATTTAAATTAAAACAACGCCAAATTCATTTGAGAAGTTAATATTCAAGCCCAGCTCAAAAGGCTTCTCCCTTTTCAGATGCAAATGCCTGAACCACATATGATATGATATAATAGTATATTTATATAGTGCCCATACACAATGTGTTTCAAAGTATCGGGGTGATTTCCTGGGGGTCGGCAGGGCCGTCCGCGGACCTCCGGGGGTGGGGAGGCCCCAACTCCTCCCACAGTCCCCAATGAGTATGAGACACACGCAAGAGCAAGGTGTTACTGCTGTTTATTAGATGAAACGGCAGGGATAGGTTCTGGGATCACAGGTCATCCGGGAACACATCTCACAAGAGTGGGCTCGTAGGCCCTTTTTCTGCATGCGTGACGCCTCATCGTGCGTCACCTGGGAAACTTCCCCCAAAACCTAACACCACCTCGGGTTGGCTCCCCGAGTAGTAGGGTAAGGATAGACACATAAAGATGAGTTAGTGGTTGGTAGAGAAGAGGTCGGGTGGTACGCTTGGGTCATCCCTAGAAATTGTTACACAAAAATGGCTACATGGAGATGGTTAGGGATTGGCTAGGTTTTGGTGCCGTCAGTGGTTAGCCCCCCCATGCCCTGATTGGTTCATCCATGAGCCCCCAAGCCTGGGACCATCGTTGTTCCCAGCTCGCGGTGTACCTGGTGTTAGAAACAATGTATGACTATGTGTCAGCGGTGGACAATGGACAGGTCTGCCATTTGCTGTAGGAGCGCTTCTTTCTCACCGCCGTCAGTGTCCAATTTGTCACTTCATTGTTGCAGTCCGTGTCCCAAATGTGAGATCCCAGAGTTTCCCTGGTCCTTGGTACTTGGCACCGCATCAGGTCGGCCTGGTAACGTGTGGTGAGACCGTGGCTGGAGCAGAATTATGAGCATTTGATTTGTATTTCAGCTCTGAGGGCGGTTAGCCGCGGCAGGTGTAACCTTGGCTCGGGGTGCGCGATGTGCAAGTTGCAACTTTCAATGCTTTGGCTGTGAGGCCCTATTCGGGGTTTGTTCTGCATGATCACCACCTTGCAGCTCCGTCCGAGCTGCTCTGGGACTGTGGCTTCAGAGTTTGCGGCCTACTTTGGTGCTGAGGCCCACTCTTGGCCTGGGTCGTGGGCGGCGGCATATGGTTCACAACTTGAGGGTCGTGTGGGCAACATGGGTCCTTATACATAAGTGCCTTATGTCGCCATGGTTTTAGTAGCGAGGAAGCATTTACAAGCATGTACACAATCTCTTCTCGCGTCTTGCATTTCTGCGATGCTGTAGCTTAGACTATGTGGAAAATAACAAAGATGCATCAGTGGGTGTAAACGGTCCGTTACGTCATGGTACTGAGTATGTTATTCGTGTGAGATTGGTGTGGGTGTGACCAGTGTGCATGGTGGCACATGTGTTACCGTCCGTTGGCTATGTTGTCATGGCATCTCTAACGATGGTAATTTTCATTGTTACTATTTTAGTCGAGTTGATCGATATGGTCTGTGTCGGCTTCGCCTGAGGTTCCAGCGTGTGGCTTGATGGATGGGCAGTTTCCCTGGCCATGTGGGGCATGGCCACGGTAGATGTTGAAGTCTGGGGCATCTGTGAGTGGGTCGAATTCCTATGGTGGTGGGTGCTTTGGCCGTGACGTTCTAGGCCATGGTCTGGCTGAGAATCGATGGAAGGGAATGTTCCATATTCCCTCTTCAGTCCCCCCTCTGGTCGACTTGTCGACCACAAAATCATCCACTCTCTTGTCTCCTCTCACTCACCATACCATCGTTATCCCTGCCAAGTGTCCGTATCTGTCCACATGATCTTCAAAAGACCAATACATATAAACACATCCTCCTCCAGGTTTGCAATAAACCCATTTCCCAACATAGTTTTTTCGGATTCCTTTTTTCAACTTTGATTGATGGGGCGTACAAGTCTGCCTCTACTATTTGTTGGCACAGCCGTTCACGTTCCTTAATGATAATGTTTGCATTCTTATCATCTTCAGCTGGCATTAAGACGTGCATGCTTATCATTTCTTCAGCAGTGCGCTTAGATCTTGTTTTCCACACCTTCATTCCCATTATAGCAGCCATTCCTAGTATCACACACCGTGCTACTATTTTGAGGCCGTCTGACAGCCAAGATGGCATCCATGACCATATGTAGGAAAACCAGCTGCCATCCTTCTTCACTCCGTTTGCTTTGTCTTCCATTTTGGCATGCATCTGTGCGAGTTGTGATACTGCTTCTGATAATGTACCATTCTCTTCATCGTTGGCAGGGATAAAGTGCAACAAGAGCTTCCAATTTTCGCGCAAACACCTCCTTCCATTGCTGTCAAAAGGTCCAGTACATATCTGTTTTGCAGGGCTACCATCCTTATTGCTCTTAATTCTTCTTTTATTGCATTGAATCCTTTCACTGTGGAGTTAATGGTCAACATGAGCTCCCACCTGGTGATCTGTAGCCATTTGGCATTAGCGTAGGCTTGCACTCCTGGATGTATTATTGAGGAGAAGATCATTGCTGCTTTGCTGAATAGCATTTGTGCTGGTGGAATGTCACTCCGGGCTGTCTCTGATTTTCCCCACAGGTAGTTCCCTGTCAGTGGTTCTCCTTGTCTCTTTGCTCTTGACAAGTGAGTGGTGTCATTCCAGTGTTTTCTTTCCACCATCTTCAGTGATCTTTTCCTCCTCTTGTTCCCTTCATCCATCTTAGGGACATTTTCCAAGTTAATGTGCTTCTGTGGTACCACTAGTGATGGTACGTTTATGTGTACCATAGTACATACTCTATCCCACATTGGTGGCAAACTGTGGTGTGCCCTTGCTCCACAGGCCCAGTAGTGGTCCATCAGTACAGCTGTTCCTGCACCACCCTCAGGAAGCTTTATTGTTCTCTTGCATCCCTTGTTCCAATATCTATTTCTCCGTCATGTTGGTAGCACTGCGTCAGTGCTGTCAGTAGGAGTATTGTGATGGGTTCCTCTTCTTTATCTATCCAAATCACCAGTGCTAGACTCTTTGTCCATTCTTTATAGATCTTGTCATTTTCTTCTTGTACTTTCATCACTGATGACTTTGCCAATGTCAGCATTTTGCTCCCTACAACTCCGTCCACCCATCTATTCTTCGTGTATGCTTTTCCGTATATCAGTATCAGTGGTTTTTCCCAGCATCCTGGCTCCCCTGAAACTTCTTTTGCGTACCATTCGCATGGTTGGTAATCCAGTGTGACCTCTTGTGTTTCTCCTTTTTCTGGTCCTTCTGATATGTACTTGAGTCCTTTCATCTGCTGCCATGAGTCATCATACATGGGAAGTCTTTTGATGAAGTTATTTTCATATGGGTACGTCGATCTTGATTTCCACTGGAGCATGGCCTAATCTTCCTCTCATTTGGAACAATGCTAGATATAGCAAGCATTCAGTAGTTGTTGCAGGCACTTCAGTTGCAACAAATGTTCTTGAGGTGCGCATGGCGTAGGGGATCAATGAACATACATAGCAGTTGTCCTTTGTCGTATCTTTACCAATTTTTGACATGTGTTTGTACCACATGTTGTTATAGACGTGTGTGGATTCTGTGAGATATGTGTCCACCCCATTTACATCATTTAATACGCTACATTTGTTTCTCTTAATGTTTTGTCCCGTACTAGTTGCACCACCTGGCACAGTGCTACTTGCAGGCATTGCGGGGGATATATTAGTAGTGGGAACTGCAGCCAAAAGGAAAGCATAGTATGCCTGCCAGACAGCGGCAGCAACCAGACCAGTGGTAAAAATATTCCTACCATTTTAATTGAAGTTGCTAATACCACTGGCATACTCACTCTTACCTTTGCTGCAGTCCTGCAGCTACTTTACTTTATATGATATAGGTGCCCGCATGACAATCTCTAAAATTATGCGTTATTTACTGTTAGTAATTTTTAAATCAAGCCCTGCGTATTAGGTAATCGTTCAATACCCAGGCGAAAAGCTCTTGCAGCGCTTTCCTTACCATCCTATCTCGTAGGGCTAGTAGTGCTTCGTGGAGGTGTGGAAATGATTGAGTAATTATCATAAGGAACGTGTTATAATATACGCGTACTCTTCTTCATTTGAAATGTTTTGGCCTTTTTATAACATTTACAAATTGGTGTGACAGTGCCTTTGGAGTATCATCGTCTGCGTGCAGCATTTACCCCTGGGAAGTGACATTTGTTATAGTTTTGTATGTACGTTTGTCTTTTATTGCAAATATTATGACAGTACGCAGTACCTGCATGTGCGAGACAAAAAAGAAGAGAGCATGCACGTGTTTACACAGTGTGGTGTATATTACAGATACTCTTGTCAATGTCCTTTAAGGGCTGGTGGCTGGGGAGTGTTTATTTAATGCTAAGTCGGTTTGCTTTGTTGGGACCTTGTAATCATGGGGTAGCCTGTGGGGCACTGATTGTTTGTGTCTTTTGGGGTGTTTTCATCTTGAGCTGCGGCTATTTCCGGTGTCGTTTCTGAAGCGTTGGCCTTTTCGCTGAGGAGAGGGGGGTCAGTGCTTTGCAGGGCTTGATGTCGTGCAAATGTGTCCAAACATCTCTACCCCTGAGCTTCACCACCCTGGAGGCTACTTTCTCAATCAGATAGGGGCCTGTAAAATGTAGACTACTCCACGTTTGCCGAAAGTTCCTCAATAACACTTTGTCTACTTCTTTCACTGTCCACTCTGTTGTCTGTTCTTGTTCCTCGTTGGTGTCTTCTCCTTGTTGATCGTTCTTCGACCCGCCCTGTGACGTTTAATCTGTTGAGCGATAAAAGCGGCACTAATAACCAAGGAGGAGACATATTTGTGCATTTCATTACCAAAACCGTACTGGTTGCTTGGCAGTCAGTTGTGGCTCTTGATGGTGGTGTGAGTGGGAGGTGTATTTGGCGTCCAGTCACCACCTTGTGGGGTGTGAGGCGGTGGTCTGACCCTGGTCTATGCCTTAAATCAAATAGAGTCAAGGGAAGGCAGTACAGCCAACTCTTCTTGGTTGTTTGCTTAATTTTAGCTATTTCTTCCTTTAGGAGGACATTGAGGTGTTCACAGAAGCCATTTTCCTGAGGGTGGTATGCGCATGCAAACTTATGCTTGATCCCTAAGAGAGTGGTTACATGTTGGAACAGTTTGTTAGCGAAGTGGGGGCCATTGTCCGACCTTAATACTTCCCATACCCCCCACCTCGGGAAGACCTCCCTCACCAGAAATGCTGCTGCTCTGAATGCGTACTTGCTCTGGTACTTGGCACTGCATCAGGTCGGCCTGGTCACGTGTGGTGAGACCGTGCGTGGAGAAGAATTATGAGCATTTGATTTGTATTTCAGCTCTGAGGGCGGTTAGCTGCGGCAGGTGTAACCTTGGCTCGGGGCGCAGCATGTAAGTTGCAACTTTCGTAGCCTTGGCTGTGAGGCACTCGTCGGGGTTTGTTCTGCATGATCAGCACCTTGCAGCTCCGTCCGAGCTGCTCTGGGCCTGTGGCTTCTGAGTTTGCGGCCTACTCTGGTGCTCAGGCCCTCTCTTGGCCTGGGTCGTGGGCGGCGGCATATGGTTCACAACATGAGGGTCACGTGGGCGCCGTGGGTCCTTATACATAAGTGCCTTATATCGCCATGGTTGTAGTAGCGATGAAGCATTTACAAGCATGTACACAAGCTCTTCTTGCGTCTTGTGTTTCTGCGGTGCTGTAGCTATCAGGCTCGGGCTGTAGTGGTTCCAATTCCTGATCCCCCTGCTCCCAATCCTCCTCCTCACCTGGTTTGGATTCCGATTTTGCTCCGAACCTCTTCCTCCACAGTGTTTTTTCTTTGCTGTGCAGATAAGGCCGGCCGCGAGAGGAAGCCACCCTGAACCCGTTATTAGGAGGTCCAGGAGGGGCCCTCCTTCCGCAGCAGGCCGGTCCGGGGAAAAAGCCTTACGGCATAAAAAACCCCTGTCTCGTTGGATGGTAAAGGAGAACTGTAGGAATCCGAGGGAGTAGTTCCTTGGTCGTTCCAGCGGGCGTGCACTGGGCGGAAATAAGATACGTTGAAGTATTCAGCATAGAAATGCGGAGATCAGGAGGGGGGGGCAGACAGAAGGAAAGAAGGGAGCACTAGAGCAGCATTAGCAAGGCGGGAAGCAGGAAGGGTGGAAGGGAAGCAAGAGCTAGAGGAAAAAACAGCGTGTTAACCCGAAAGCCTAAACGCGAAGGGTTGCAACGCGTCGGCTTCCGGGTTGAACGCAAAGAAATGGCCTTGCAACGGCGTTCTCCGAAAGAAAACTAGACCGTCACAGTACGGTGGATGGGAACGTGACGGCAATCTCAATGGCGGCTCATGCGCCAACGGGGCCACAACCGCCAGCTTCCTCGGTTCGTGACAGTAGCTTAGCATATGTGGAAAATAACAACGATGCATCAGTGGGTGTAAACAGTCCGTTACGTCATGGTACTGAGTATGTTCTTCGTGTGAGATTGGTGTGGGTATAACCAGTGTGCATGGTGGCACATGTGTTACCGTCCGTTGGCTATGTTGTCATGGCATCTCTAACGATGGTGATTTTCATTGTTACTATTTTAGTTGAGTTGATCGATATGGTCTATGTCGGCTTCGCCTGAAGTTCCAGCGTGTGGCTTGATGGATGGGCAGTTTCCCTGGCCATGTGGGGCATGGCCACGGTAGATGTTGACGTCTGGGGCATCTGTGAGCGGGTCGAATTCCTCTCGTGGTGGGTGCTTGGGCCGTGACGTTCTAGGCCATGGTATGGCTGAGAATCGGGGGAAGAGAACGTCCCATTTTCCCTCTTCAAAAGCGCTTCAAGGCAAGGGAGGGAACAAGGGAAAATACAATGACATTCTTACAGGCCATGAACAGTAAGGATGTAAAATTAACTATTGTACTCAGCCTGACGACATTTCAGATTGTGCAAGAGCTAAGACAAAGATAAGGAAGGGAGGGGGAGAGTGGGAAAGAAATGGAAACAGACAGGTGACTACCGTACTAGGCCTGACAGTATTTCTGGGCGAGCCAGAGAAAACAAAAGGAGAGGGAGAGGGGTGCAGAAAGGAAGGGGGGAACAAAACAAGCGACTATCGTACTGGGCCATACGACATTTCAGATAGTGCTTGAGGGTGGGGGGAGACAAGTAAGGGGAGGGGGAGGAGACAGGCGAGGTTGCTATCATACTAGGCTCAGGGACTATTCTGATAGAGTAAGTGCATAGAAGCAAGTAAGGGGAGGAGGGGAGGAGATAGGAAAGGGAGAAAGGGAGGAGGAGCGAACAGAGAGTAAGCAGTCAAAAAGAGTGGAGAAGCAAGAGGGGAGAGCGAATACAATTGCAGAAGTCAGTAGTAACACATAATGTTGCAAACCATGATACAAGATGAAGATAGGAACAGCATGATTCAGGGCTACCATGAAAACAAGATGCAAAGGAAGTCCAGCATGAGAGTTGAGAAAGGGTGACGCACCGTGAATCAATGAAGTCCATTAAAGTCAATTTCAGCATTGGCCACAAGACGGTGATGGTGAAACCAGAATGTATCAGGACAGACTCCTGCAGAAGTAGGCTGGAGGGGGGCAGGGGAGAGCAGGCTAGAAGAATCAAGCAAAAGAGGCAGAACCTGTGAACGAGAAGGATGGAGGGCATAAGGGAACATCACGGGGGGGTCACAGGGGGTGGGGATGGCCTGTGGGACAGAGGGAGTAAACACATGTTGGTGCATGCTTACCTGCTGTCTGAGCAGGGGGTCGGGCCCTGGGTCTTCCTGGTAAAACAGGTCCAAAGCGGAATTGCCCTTCTCTTTGTCTGCCCTTGGCTTCGGATCCCTAGGCGATAGACGCCCTTGATCTAAGAGCAGGAAGGGAGATGCAGGGCTAAGAAGGTGGGTGGTGCTTAGGCCAGGTGACCTAGATCCACTTGCACCTGCTCCCCATTTGCAAAGGAAAAGAGGCTGGAGGGCTCCTTAAGTATGGAAAAAGAGCAGCAACCAGGAAGGTGGGGCTTGCTAAGTGGGGGAAAAGAGCAGCAACCTGGAAGGCGCCAGATGGGTGGGGCTTAGGCCAGGTGACCTAGATCCACTTGCACCTGATCCCCATCTGCAAAGGAAAAGAGGTTGGAGGGCTTCTTAAGTAGGGAAAAAGAGCGGCAACCAGGAAGCCACCAGGTGGGCGGGGCTTGCTAAGTAGGGAACTTCACAACCAATGTGACAGCTGTGAAGCTGGTAGGAGGGAACATGCGTAAATTTCAACACATCATCATGCCAGGCAAAACCTTGCATATGGGCAACTTGAAAGAACAAAAAATCACAAGCGTTCCATATTTTAGCAAACAGTACATCGTGCGTCAGCCAACAATACAAGTGTCATGACAAGTAGTGTTGAACCCTGTTTGGCTGGTGGCAATCTGCCAGCGCTAATAGTAATTCTGGTGATTTAAACAGTGCCTGGAATCCAGTTTCAGAGCATTTGGTAATTACTAATTGCCATTTATTATAATTGTTATTCAAAGTTGTGGTACTCGATTACCGACCTCAGAAAGATGGAAGCATGAATCGGCGAGAGGACAATTGCACCGCTGGCATATGCAGCGCGTGTGTTTATATGCACATCTATCTGCTTTTCCTTGATAGCTATTACACAGAAGCACATTTCATGTTACTGTGTTCATTGCCATGAATCAACATGTAAATTTGCTAATATGTAGGGAAGGCGCGGAAGTTATAAATACCTCCAAGTTCACGTCGATAAGCTACCCCTCCCCTCCGCCCCCCATGTAAAGGAAAGCATGATTCGTTTGGCACTGTCAGCACTGCACACCTAAATGGGAAAGTGGGGAGTCGAACTCGCGATCCCAGGCAACAAACCCAGCCCTTAACTGGTTTGCACCACGAGATGCAAAGTGAAAAAATGTATTACAGAGGAGTGACCACTTCAGATGAAAAATTAGGCATTAATGAAGAAATGGCCGTCTGCGTGGGGAATGGCGGGTCTGCGCGGAGGCTCCTGTTCTGAGCTGACCAGAGAACAGTATAAGTGGAGACACTCATTGGCAGCAGAAATGATTCATGGAATGAAAGGCGGAGGTAGAAGAGGTGAAATGCGTTCTTTTGTGAGAGAAAGACGGAGTCTTGGTTGCAGGGGGTCGGGGGGCGTCACTGAATGGGCATAGGCTTTTAGCTGACTCGAGTACTATGCATCAGAAGACCACATACGTGCATGCGTTTGCCCACCCAGGAGAATCGCTCCCCGCTCCAGCGCAGCCAATTGCTCACCAACCTCTTTTTATAGAAACGGGCTCCCGCTGCGAGGATTATTCATGAGCGCAAACATCGTGGGAGGAAGACGGAAAATGCAAATATCATGGCGTAAATGTTTAGTTAAAAGATGTACAGCGGCACAGCGCTCGCAACAGTTGCAGTGCTCCGAGCGCTGGCAGAAAGCTGGGTCTGATTCCAACCAAATGGCAACAGCAGTGGGACCCTATGACAATGAACTTTAATTGCGCGGCCACTGTTATGCGGCCAGCAGTAAAACAGACATCTGGCAGCAGAAAAGCGCCGCCCGGGCGCGCAGTAACAGATACAGCCAGAGTCGCGCTGTGGAAAGCCTTCACTAACTGGTCGGGATGCTTTTATTCATTTACTGCCCAACAAAACTTTACAAGACGCCGAGCGTATTTTACCTCGTAACTACAACAAAACACTGAAACGTTATGAAAATGCCAAATTAGAGGTCTCACTGTGGGGGGACGCAAACAAGGGCTGCATTGAGAAATAATAAACGGATTGTACCTAAAATTGATATTGTGTCCATTCAACGCCAATTCCTTAAGCATACCAAAAGGAATGAGTGGCCATGTGTATTGTAATATAGAAGACATCGGGACCGATTTCCACACGTGTTTTTCAACAGGAAAAGCCCATGGAAAACGGTTGTAGAACATATAGATATGAAGAGCACATAGACATGAAGAATACTTTCGCATGGACATGTAGGACATATGCACGCAGACATGAAGGATATATGAACGTAGACACAAATAACATACACAATGTTATATGCAGCCCCTAAAAACATTAAGATGTACGAGATGCAAGTCACAACATGATGAAGAATGAACCAAAGCGCAGCCATTTTCCTAAACACAGCAGCTGCAGCAATTTTCAGATGCAGCAAGCCTTCAGAACTCAAAGTGCTGAATTTACAAACATATGTGTATAGCATGCGATCAGAGCCAAGGTCAGAAACTAGGAAGGAAGCAGCAGATGAATGGAACGCAGACACGGGATAACAGTTCCCAGTACGACCAGCGGTAGACTCCCCAGTTAATCCATTTTAATAAGAGCATAAACAAACCATTTGTTTTTAGGTGCATGAGAGCCGTAAGCCAAATGATCTTATAGAAAGTAATTGACAAGCGCCATGAGTGGCCACAAAGAACACAACATGCACATTAGAGTTAGCTAAACTCTTAATAAATAGAAGCAAATCCACTCAAAAACATGGTACCCTAACACATGACCAAGCTATGGAACATACTCGCCATTCATTATGTGCCAAAGACGGATAGGACTGGTGCAGAACTCCCTCAGCATGCACACAGACACCAGACGGCACACACGGTTAAGATCAAAGGACAGGCAAGACCTCATTGCCTTGGGATGATTAGGAGTATTCTTTAATTGGAAATATGCAGACTACAGATTTCTCTTCCACCACTATGTCTCGCTCATATATGGACGTCTCGTCAAAGTTGCCTAATGTTAGTAGGTTGGATGCCAACCAATGAAAGGTGCCTTTGCCACACCGTCTATCCGAGCTAGTGTTGACCAATTAACTGTTGTTATAATGATGAAATAGAAATAATGGTTGTAGTAGGATGGGCCCAGGTGGAGCCATCGGATAGGTATCTACCAATTGAGTTGCTAACCTCTATGTATCATATACATAGTTTGAGCCATTAAGCAACCACATTTCCCTGTACGTTTTGTAAACTGATAATGTAATTTGACATTGTTTTTGACATAACAATGTAACAACATTAGCTTGCAATCATTTGAAAGATGAGATCTATGAGAGGAAATGCATGAATTCTGTCCCGGCTTGAATTTGTTGTTTGAATAAAGCTGGATTTTGACGTGCACCTGAGTCCTCCATCATTGAGTATTTTTCCTGACTGATTTTGTGATCCTTGGCACCCCTTTAACATAATGACACATTATTAATCTGTAGCTAACATGTATCCAGAACATATAGGGACACAATAATGATGAGCTGTATGATCGGAATTCTGAAAGGTATAACATGACTGTATAATGATATGTGACAAATGTACAATAATAGTGAACATATGGGGAATTAACTGTTATCCTATACTGTCAAGAATCAGATAGTGTCCTGTGGGTCTAAATGTATCCAATAATCATTATACTGTTTTATAGGTATTATTTTGGAGTTTCATTTAAAAAAACCTTCCCAAAATCAGACACAATAATTACAAAAGCATGTAACATAAACACTGGAGCAGACCACATAATTTAAGTTTTTACTGCTAGTTAGCAAACCACAGTACTGCTAGCAAACCACTTAGTTATGCCATTTACACGTCTAAATTGCAAACTGTATTGCACTGCTAGTTTTGTCAAATAATCGTTTTACATTACAGATCAAATGCATTTTAGCATCTATGCAAGCCTACACAGCACCAGCGACAAACCGACCTTCACTGGTGCAATGGATTTGATCCGGTCCTTAGGCAAGGATAGGTCAATGACACATATAAAAAATATTCATCACATTCACAAAGAATTTCTTTTTAGCCATATGTTACGCAGGTGATAACAGCTTTCATAAAGAAATTGGGTGTAACTTATTTATGCCAGGTTGTCTAACCTGTTCTCTAGTAACAACAAAAACAATCCCCCCTAAAAGCAAAATTGGGGGTTTGACAATAGAGAAATGTACACCAGAGTCAGAACATTCGCGCTCTGAAACACTTGTGTGTGAGCGCGATAGAAATAAAATATCAATATCAATATGATCATTGGGGGTCTGACTTCGAGAAACTGATATGGAGAAACTAACACTGGACTAACAACATTGAGGGTCTGACATGGAGAAACTAACACTGGACTAACAACATTGAGGGTCTGACATGGAGAAACTAACACTGGACTAACAACATTGAGGGTCTGACATAGAGAAACTAACACTGGACTAACAACATTGAGGGTCTGACATGGAGAAACTTACACCAAAGTAACGTTCGTGTTAAACATGCATATTGACATTACAAATAAATGGTATAAACTTGAACGCCCGAATATTTTCTTTCGACGTATGCCTTGTCACTTCTCTCATCAAACTCATTTACAGACAGTTTCGTTTATTTTCACACATCACAACTAACACTCCAAGAATGTGTCAATGTAACTTAAATATGTGCATGCGAGTTTCTACCACAACCTGCAGACACCCTAATCTTGACACACCCACAACCCCTAAATCACCTTCACAGCCATCACCTGCCCGCCCCACAAGGGCATCCCCTTTTCGTAGTCTTGACATTTTTTGAGGGTGCATGATATGTAATTGTGTTTGATTTACACCCAAGCGTATCCCAAAACGAAGTGCGTGTCTCTTGTTTGAATCAGTCACAAGTCTTCTTGTGGATTCTTAGTAATGCACTCATGGATAAGTTACTACTTTTCCACACTTAAGTTAGATTTACCCCTGGAAAAAGGTTGTGAATGGGCTCCTGTTAAAAATCAAGTGGGGGGAGAAACACAGATAAAGCAAGATGTCTTAATGTTATAATTATCATTATAATTATAATGCGTTTGTGAAATGTCATATGCTGCTCTTTTCCCCCATACGAATTCATCCATCAGGCCATAATGGTTCTTTAGGATATGTCTGTAGTGGGAGCGAGATTTGCTCGCATTTTTTCTTTCGGTCCTAACAAGTATTCATTTCATTCTCCCGCAGGAAAGAAAGTGAGACCCGGGTTTCTACGCATATCTGCGGCCTTCTCCTTGGGCGTCGGCCTGATCTTCCGCTCCGTGATTTCGATGAATCAGCCCATTTGAACCCATCCATCAGATTTGGAAATGATCCCCTAATTGATGAGGGTGTTTAACAGTTAATTGAACTTTTCTATTGTGAGCTTTCATTGTTCTAGGTGCAGACATTCTGTGCCCGGCAACCGTGGACAAAGAACGCCGGTTCAGGGAGCCATTCTCTCACACCAAAGGCATGTGGGGCCTCTGTGGCACAGCCAGGATTTAAATAAGTCGTTGCATCATTCAGCCGTGATTTCTGGATATTTAACAGTGCCGTAATTATCTGAAGCTAAACTTCACAAGTATAAAGAGTGAACTCTCTTCCAAGAAGGCACTGACTCTCTTTTCCCAGCATAGCTAAGTTTTTAAAGTGATTTGCATGAAGATATTCTGCTCGTTGTACTCTCACTGGGATAAAGCTATTACAAGGAGATGTCACAGACCCCCTTTCAAACATAAATATGCCCGTGTGAATGTTCATCATTTGATAGAGGAGTACTACACATTTTATAAACTACGTCCTGTGTTTGCTATAAAGCAAGACTCTGAAACACATATATGTCTACGTGGAAAGAGTGCACTTTCTATTCCAGTGGTGATTGGTAAAATTTTTTAGTTGGACAGACGTAAATATGCGCCACAAATATGTGAGTGCTGAGAATAGTGAGAGTGCCCGAACCAACTAAGGGTAACTGAAGAGGTAGTTTGTACGCTGAGAAACTTCTTTTAATAATGGGTTAAAATGGTGCTTTGTACAGCACACTTTCTGTGAAAAAATGGCTAAAAAGTTCAACAGTTTGCAGTCGGTTTAGCAGGGTAACCCATGAGAAAATACAATAGATGCAAGCCACCAAGAGTGCACTGCTGCTTTTCCCAATGCATTTTTATGATGCCTGTCTCGGAATTTTATCTTGGACTGTGCACATACAATTCCAAGCTGTCTGCACTGATATATGTCAGTATTCCCATAAAAGAGCATACACATGTTTGCTTTGCACATAATGCCTGTAATGATACTATTAGAAAACATGTCCAAGCAGGCTCTGCCAGTATTTGCCAGTATCCCTATGTAAGAACATACTCAAATTGTCTTTGCCATTAAAAATGCCATGCCACAATAAGAACATGTATCCATACTGGTTACACCAATGTAGACCAGTCTAGACATATAAACATATTTTTATGTTTGTTTTATCATAGGTGGCCAATGAAAAATGCCATGCCACAATAAGAACTTAAAGCTAAACTGGCTGCACCAAAATACCAGTCTAGCCACATAATAACACGCATCATGCTTTGTTTATCATAGGTGATCAGTAAACATGTCATGCAACAATACGAAATGGATGGGCTGCCTACACCAAAATGAAATGTCAGACAAACCACAGCATAACCTTTATCATGGTTGCTTTATCATAGATGCCCAGAAAAAAAGCAATGCCCTAGTAGGAAATTGTTAGACTGATGGCACCAGGGTGAAAGTCTAGCCATAGCATAATACTTATCATGATTGCTTTATCATTGATGCCCAGTAAAACATGTCATTCAACAGTAAGTAAGAGATGTATAGACTGGCTGCACCAAAATGACAGTCAAGCCATGTAATAATATCTATCATGTTTGCCTTATCATAGATTACCAGAACAAAATATGAAATGGCTAGACTGACTGCACCAAAATGCCAGTCTATAACACATATCATGCTTGCTTTATCATCGAGGCTCAGTAAATGTCATGCCACAGTAAGCCATGGCTAGACTGGCTGCACCAAAATGCCAGTCCTGCCACACAATAACACTTAGCAGTCTTACTTTATCACAGATACTCAGTTAAATAAGTGTGATGCAGTAGGAAGAAATGACCAGACTGGCTGCACTAAAAATCCTTCCTAACCTGATAATAACACATCATGTTTGATTCATCGAAGATGACCAAAACAAAATTATATAACTTAACCTGCCGCATTCACCCACCCAAATCAGCACCACGGGTGACGCAATAACTCACACATTCACTCGCTCATTTACACAGACATTTACTTGCTCATTCAAACAGACATTCACTTGCACATTCAAACAGATATTTAAGCAGCATTCACTTGCACATTCACACATATTCACACAGCACTCACTCGCTCATTCACTTGTGCACCCATACACTATACGCTTGCTCATTCACCCAACCACCCATACATCATACACTATATCATTCAATCATGCATACACTATCCAATCACTATGGCTGTCTAATGATTTATTGGCTGTCTTCAGACCAGCTGCAATCGCCCTCCATTATGCTCTTAAGTCTCCTCTAGTCACTGCCCTTTCCAATTCTTGCCATGAATGCTCCATTAGTTCTATCTTCCTTATTTTTAAAGTTCTTTTATACAGAGCGGTCGCTGCCATTATTTCCTCCTGTTTCCAGGTTTTCTCTCGTAACACAGAAAAGAGCTGTCGCTTCGCCAGCCTACAATTTTCATTGAACCATAATGATCTCTCTATCTTTATATTTAGTCTCTCAAGCTTTCTCCTGAAGGCCTGGGAGGCGACTGATATTATATTTTCCCAGGCCATCCATTTAGCCTCCTTGGGTGTAGCTACATGATGGCATTTCTCAAGATTATTAATAATCACATACATGACCTTGCCCGTTGTTAAGTCCTGGTCTGCATATTCCCAGCGAATGTTTTTATATGCATCTTGATAAACCTCCATCTCTTCCTAATGAAACAGTTTCTCACTAACCTTTAATGTGAGGACAAGGGGGTCATGATTACTCTCAACCCTTTCAATTACTTCAAAGTTTTGAATCGGATGCCAATCTTCTACAGCCAGTATAAAATAAACGATCAACGAGTGATGTCTAGTGTTTGCAAAAGTATGTTTGCCCTGATTATCAGATTCAAATCTTCTATTTGTGGCTCACAGCCCTAGTTCAATAAGAACATCCATAAATGTCCTACCTTTTTTACCAGTGCTAGGGTCCATCAAAAATGGAGGGTTAATACCAAAAGCTTCATCCTCTTCAGCTGTAACATCTGTGAGACCATCATTTTTAGATTAAAATCTCTGCCCATTAAAAAGTAGATATTACCTAAGGGATCAGCACAATCTCTAACAGCATGCATCATATCCACCAGCTCAACATGATGCCCACCATTATCTGTGGCAAAAATGAATTATACAAATTTGCAAAATGCCACAGGGGACCAGTTTCTAGATCTATATCTATAATTAATAACTTCAGTGAGCTGTGAAATAATCTTATCTTTTTGATGTTCAAAGCATTTGATATGTATATTGAAAGGCCACCACCGTTTCTGCCCCTTTTAGCTTGTAGGGAACTTACATAAAATGACTCAAAATGTTTTATGTCAATTTTGTCAATGGCCATGTTCCTTCGAAAAAACAAAACATCTGCTTGTTTCAGGAACAGCTCGAGATCTGGATCTCCCAATCAGGCTCAAAGTACTGCGATGTTCCATGAGACAATGTTAATGCAATGATTATGATTGTTATATTTGTTAGGGCTTAGACAGATTGACATAGGCTATTCAACCAGAGACTCAATCCTTTGCCCTGCTCATGTGTGCAGACCTAGGGGACGGGGCCAGCACATTCTCCAATGTAGCTTGATTTAAGTCCATCATGTTCACTTGACATTCTAGGTTATTAGCATTGATGTGCCCAGACATATAAGATCCCAGCAAAAATGTTTCTATTATATAATAAGGTGTTGGCACATGCCAGGTGCATTGAATATGGCACATCGTGTGGCATCTATCCTGGTACACTTCTATACCTTTAAGTGCCAGCACATCAACACAATTCAATAGTGCTGATCATACATATATGTATCACCAATCACAAATCTGACATTACACCCTCCACAATACATACAATCAGAAAAACATCTTGTAACTGAAAATATCTTAAACGATAGGTCAGGGTGTGATGCTGGAAATGCATTGGAGAGAGAGGGTCACCCTGTCCTGTACGCTCTTATCATGTGTGTGTTGTGTAATTTTCTGCAGCAGAGTCCAGTTGGGACTCCTGGCATGGCAGCTCTTCCTCTTTTTGGTTGTGGTGAACAGAGACCCTTGGGATACCCTTATGGCACCCATGGGTGGGGGGGTACAACCCTCTACCCCTAGCGTATGTTTTTAGGAACCTGTTTATTGCCCAAAGAGCAGGTTATGGGATGGTGGCAGCTTCATGCTGATATGACAGGAACTCTAAGTATCCTCCATTTTGGGATACCCAGGTGCTGCAACTGGAATCAGCGGATTCCTGATAGTAGGCAAGATGGCCCCTCTGGTCTCTTGGTTTCTTTTGCCAATTACCTTGTTCCCCCAAAGTCCTGGGAAGCACTGGCTCTGTCTCTTCCCATGACTGGCTGTTGGGTGGAAGAACCATACATGGTATTGTGATGAAGTCCAGGACAGACTGGCTGGAGCCTTCCCAATGACAGTGTGTGACCAATATGCATTCTATGTTATGGGTGTTTTTCTGGTTCTTTGTATGGCAACACCCAAGTCAGGGAGCTTCTTCCCCCACAATGTATGTGTTGCACAAGAAAGCGCTTTGGATTTTTATTAGGTTCTTTTTGATAAGGCCTCCAACCCGTCTTGCACACAACCTCAACAAATAAGCCGTGCCACAATGGACTAGAAACCAGGCCAGTGTGCATTAATAAGATATTTATTAAGTAATTTATCACAAAGACAAAATATCCTTTTTGTTAAAGTACCAACTCAGAGATGACACTAGAATATATTGTACAGTAGTTTCCTTTTACATTACCCCCCTATCACCCAACACAAGCAAAGACAGTTGAAAGGACACAAGAAAAAGGAACTGAGTTACACTTTTCTCCCAGAAACACTAACCCCCAAACATCCACTAGGCCTGACTCTTTTGAATGGAAGGCAATGGCAGGGAGTGGGAACACAGTGGGAAAATCTGATTTTAGGTAGTATTCACAGAAACATTATGGGGACAGAAAGGGAAAGGTAACATTCATTTTCAGAGCATAGAGGTAAAATCGGTTGAAATGGCTTAGCACAAATGCTATGGGAAAGGATAGAAAGGAAGAGAATTTGTGTTTTCTTACACCTAAAAGGACACACCAGGCTTGAGGATTATGGTAAGAACAGAATGTGAAAACCGGTTTTAAATTACCTAGCACAGTTGCAATGGGAAAGCATAGAAAGTAATAGGAATGAGTTTTTGTTACACCAAGAAGGAGAGGCAGGGCTTTGGGGAATATTACCAGAACAGAATGGGAAAACCGATTTTAATGGTGTTTGGCACAATTTCAAAGTGGACAAAATCCAAATGGGAATCCGTTTTTAACCTTAAAAATGATATTGATATTGATATTTTATTTCTATCGCGCTCATACACAAGTGTTTCAGAACGCAACAAGGAAAGGCAGGGGAACAGGAGAGAACAAAACAGCGATCGTACTAGGCCCAGTGACATTGAGAACACGCAAGTGCATGGGAGAGGGGGAGGGGAAAAGTGCATGGAAGGGGGGAGAAGTGGAAAGTGCGAAGCAGAGGAGAAACAGATAAATAACAATAAATAAATAATAAAGGCAACAAACAGTGGTAGTGCAGCCAGCAATTTGCAAGTGCTAGGTTTAAGGCAGCAGACACGGTAGGTCTGATAAGTGCAGGAAGAAAAAGGGGGGGGGGTTGTATGTGTACAGATACAGACCCCAGTGTAAGGGGTGGCCCAGATGCACTGCGGTAGGGTGGCGGATGAGCAGGTACCAGGGGCCGGAGGACCGAGGGTGGCCAGGTGCACGGTCCCAAGAGATAACAGATCAGCAGGGGATAGGGGGAGTGAAGGCAGAAGAAAAGAGGAAGGTCTTGAGGTGCTTCCGGAACAATGGGAAAATTGGGACAATTTAATTTTGCACCTTACAACGGGACACAAATGGAAACAGGGCTTTTAGAAGTAAATTCTTTGGGCAAATATTTAGGACTATACGATTGTTGATTTCAAATGCCAACAATACAGATCCTGTGAATTAAATGGGGAAATTAATTGATTAACTTTGGAAAATAGGCTCAGGATCTACACACACAAACATGGATTTTTCAATGGGGAAATAACTAAGATACACAGGCAAACAGGGGATTTTGAAATGGGGAACTATCTAAGGCAATGCTGAAAGAATACAGGGTTTATGAAATCTATGGCTTGGGGTATTTCTACTTACAGGAGAGGTCAGGATTGGACATCAGAGAGCGTCAGAGCACACTGCTGGGGACAGGTAAAGGGGATCAATGAAAGGACTCCTCTCTTGGGGACCTCTAACTTACCAATTTGTTCAGAAGCTGAAGTTGTAACTTGAAGCTCATCCTTGAAGCCCAGCTTGAAGAAGTTTATGGCTGCATTTTCTTTGAAGTAATCTAAAAGCTGTGGAGTCTGTCGAGGACTGAACCGAGCGAGGACCTGGCTATGAGAACTCTTCCCAAGCTACAAGGGACCATCGTGCAAAAACTGCTGTTCTTCATTGAGGCACCCTGAAAGCCAGTTCTGTGAGTTTGATGTCCGGAGAAGAGGACTGCCGAGAATCCTGAAAGAGTGCCTGGACATCAAGGCCATCAAAGTCTATTGATGGTGACCATGGTTGTGCAGATTTCTGTGACCGCTAGAAGTCAGTTGTATTGTGTTGCCCAGAAGTAGGAACACCTTGATGCCGGAGTCAAGAAAGCTCCACTTTTGCCTAAGAACATTTGACAGAGGGCTCCCTTGACATCACCGTCAACCACTACGTCCCGCCTGAGAAAGTCGAGGTCGGCGGCTACTGAGGAAAGGCCGCCAGCGGGCTTTGCACCACCAGAAGCCAGCAAAGACGTACCGAGGACACTGATGGAGTGAAGATCTGAGGTCCAGCCCATGCTCGAGTCCTGACGCCGAAGTTATCCCGAGGTACGTGCTGCGGCTGCAGCACTGACAAGCCAGAGGACTGCCGAACGTGACTCCCGACACCCGATGACTGGTGATGGGCCGGCATCTATCACTGAGACTTTTTTGCGGCACCAAACACTATGCATTGAGGTTTACCACACATCTCATCTTCCCAGGTCTTTGAAGATCGATCGCTGAAGAGCACAGAGAAGTTCGAAGCTGCAGCATCACTGCAAGTGTTCCACTTTTCTTCAAGGATGTCATCGCACATGGCTCCTGCTTTAAAGGGAGTCCACCCTTGAGGGATACCATCAATGAACCTTCAAAGAAACTCTTGCACTTCAGGTACATTGGGGTGATTGAACCTTTTAACCAAGAAGCAAGGCTTATTAAGCATATATGGACTAGGCTTGTTAATTATTTTATTACTGGTTGCCCAGGTGGGGAGATACTCATTCACAATTGTGCATCTATATCCAAAGAAAGCATTCTTCCATTGCTTAACCTTCACCTGCCTTCCTTACTTATTATCTATGTTGACACACCTTGCTGAATGATTTGTATGCTCTATCATAACTGCCAGCATTTGATGCATTTGAAAGGAATCCAAAGTCTGAGTGGGTTATCATATAGAAATTCTATATATTTGTCATTGTAGGATTACCAGAGTACAAAAAGTGTGTTATTGAATGGTATATGTAGCTCTGAACCGTATTTTTTATATAAAGAACTGTGGTAGCACATAACATAGTGGATGGACATTCCTTTTTGGGGTTTAGGGACTCACGCACATAAGAACCAGCTGGCATCACCTCCTAAGAGCTTAAGCCTTGGTTGCTCGTCCATAGCTACCATATAGAGAACCTTGGCTGGGGTGCTCTGTGTCTCTACACCACCATATAGGGGGCAGGCTTACAGATACCTCCTCCAGTCTTTACACAGGGATCCCCAGGATTTCAGTCATTGACCTAATCAACACTCTCTTGTATGGGTTCTTATTACCATGGTTATGACCCTTAAAGCAACAGATAATGTTTTGTTCCCCCCACACACAGCCATGGGATCCATGAGTGAGTCATCATCCAAGCTATCTTTGTCTGTGCTTGTGGGTGCCTTTAGGTTTACTCTACTTTTTTGATTTGTTAAAGGTTTGTGCTACAACGGAACTTCACTTTGAGTGGTGACAGAGGATCCTGTGATGGCTGTACACTTCCTTGGTACCGTGTAGTTCATTAAGTCAACCAAAACTGGAGAACTCAATCCCTTGTTCCTGTTCTGCACCACATTGCCACGCACAATATTGTGGTGCTTGACTGTCTCGGATCCCTATTGGTATTGCACATGTTTTTAGATCCATTTGGGATTGGCAATCCTTTTGCAAGAAGCTTCATGTTTCAGCAATTGGTTATGGTTACAGTCAGTTTGAGCCTGTGCATTGACCCTTGTACATTTTGTAAAAGCCTTAGTGGCACCAGGGGACATGCCAATGTTGCCACCCACAATCGATTTCAGGATTATTTCTAAACACTTACCTCTGTCAAGTCGGCTTCTGCATGCATTGCTTGTGAGGCTTGTAGTGCGATGATCTCATTCTTCGCATTGTTTATAGATGACTGATGTTATTCAAGCAAAGCTCAAGATTCTGTCACGTAATGGTTATGGGGAAGTGCTGATCATTGTGGGCTCTAGCCTTTCCCCCAGCTCTCTCAGTTCCTCAGGTCCTTACATTGACACTGTGATAAACAACTATCAGTGTCCCATGGCCTTTCTGGATTAACTGAGGGACAACCAGTCAGATGGTGATGGAGTACAGCCTCTGTTATCTGACAGTGAGATAGGTGGAGTACTCTTCTCACTTCGCAATAGGGGGGGGGGGCAGGTGTATTCTCTGTATGCCCTTGGGAGTGCTCCTCCACATATCCTGTCAGGCTCATCAAATCAGTAATCACTCCGGGGAGACATGGGACTGCAGGCAGGTCTATAAGTGCTAGGGCCTGGCATTGTAGTAGATCCTGTGCATAAGGCCACATTACACAATGATCCCCGCTTCTGAACTTACATAATCTGTGAGTTAATTAACAAGCTATCCATGCTCTCTTCGATAGTTGGTTGTACAGAAGTGGCAGGTCCCAAACAGAGCTCTATGCAATACCTGTCAATAGATCTTTAAAATGCCTCCAATATGGCCCTAACCGATGGGCCACTATCTTCAGGCCGTAATCCTATCCACGTGGTTTGATATTGGCAGGATTTTCACTTCCAATTGTGGATTCCTGTTGCTCATCACACATTTCTTCACCCCTCTCAAGATTCCCAGTAACCTTAGATGGGGTATGTGGATTTGATTTTGATGATAGGGGTGATGGCGAATATACTCCACCCCCAACTGCAACTTTTCCTCTTAATATTTCTACCAAGGGTCCACGGTCAGTAATAGTTTCCAATAGTTTCCAATAGTTTCCATGATGGGTTTGGGAACAATCCTGCTTCTAAGCACCCATCTTGTGATTGGCTGCATAAGCGTGGTGCTTGACTTAATTGATTTAACTGAGTTTGTTAGCCGCAGTAGTGCATGAAGGTTTTCACCTCTGCCTTTCTTTAGGCTTGGGGGATTTGTCGTTGTTTTTACCCACATATCAGATATGTGCATCCTGCACCACTCTCTGTGTGGTCAGGGCAGAGGGCAGAAGACCCTCACCGCACCTCACTGGTCCACTGTCCTTTTGCGCCTTATCTGCCTCCTCATTTGAAGTTAAAGTGGGAGCCAGAGTCAAAGCCACGAGCAACGGACAACAAAAGCAGAGGAATTACCACCGAAGAGGAAGTCATCATGACATGAATGGGAAGTACTCTGGTTGAGATTTTTAAAAACTCAATCCACTCTAAATCACCATTAAGGAAGTGCCATCCACCCCCAGAAGACACAAAAAACACTTCAGAAGAGAGAGGAAAGGGAAAGGTTCCTGAAATGTGGCAACGCAAGCAGAGGTTCACTGAACAGGAGCTCAGTGTTTTTGCGGTGCAGGTGGTGGACCATTCAGAAGAGCTGTATGGGTAACACAACTGCACAATATACCAGCAGTGGAAGAATGCCACCTGGGCTGAAATCAGGGACAAGGTGGTGGCCTTTGGACAAGTCCCACACGACAGTGAGGACATGCAGAAGAGATGGAATGACCTCAAAGCCAGAGTCTACACACTCATTTCCAAACACTGTTGAGAGACAGCAGCCACTGATGGAGGGACAGTTGCCCAGCTGCAGCTGCCACCCTGGTAAGAGATGGAGCAGCATCCTCCACATGGTGGGCCTGGAGGGTGTGGATTCGGGAGAGGTCAGAGCCAGCAGCCAGGAAGGCCCCCTGTGAGTACATGAGTGAATAATGGGCCCATTGCACAACAACACTAATAGCATGTTGACATACACATACTTCCATGTATCAAGCTAAGAGTAACCCAGACAATACACAAGCAGTCAATGTGAAACCGCAGGACAGTAAATCAGGAGGCATGGAAGGTGTGAAGCCACTTAAATAGTTACGATGTAGAGAGAAGTGGCAATGATGTCGGACACATAAAACCACCATGATATAGCAAGTATCATGGACAGTCACACAATCACATGTCACTTCGCCACCACCCCTTGCCAGCATGCCGAGCACCCATGTACAGACACATCAGCCAAATTGCTGGCACACACGTAACAGATGGCAATTAATCAACACCATCAGACTTGCGGCTCAAACTTACAACTGGTGCAACAGAACAGTAACTGCAAGCCCTTCATGAAGATTGTGTCCCACCTAATATCGTAATCATACCATTATAGCTAGCAGGTCACCCCCTTAACTGACAGTACAACAAGAAACACAAGCAACATTGGTCCTGCCGTACATGAGCACACGTGAACTTGCACAACAGTGAAGCGCATGACACCATATTCCAAGTAAGACACTCATTCCAAACTGTCCATATGCAGACACATCCAATAAGCCAATAAACCATTATACTGTCTGCCACATGAAGTAGGCCCCCATGGGGCCATAGCACCCTGAGACCCAACAGTACATAGAATGCTACATGAGAGCACAAACTACTAAAGTGCATCAAGGTATTGATGCACTATTACCTGTCTCCTAACAGGCACACAAGATACCCCAGGCCCCATTGAAGGCAGCTGCACATCTGGCACACCTGTTCCAGGAAGTGTCAAAATGTCACAGGACCTGTGACACCAAGCAAAGAGAGTGCCCACAGGACCCCCAAAACACCCCTGTCCAAGGGCACTGCAGTTGTCATCTCTGAGGGCACAAGCACACCTGCTATGATCATTACACAAATTCCAGCAATGATAGAGGCTGCAGGACCTCCCGCCACTGAGTCACCTCCCACCACTGCTGAGGAGTCTGGGGACCAACCCATCCACCCAAGTGCCAACAACATGCAGGCATGGGACCTGGAAGGTACACCCGCTGACACTGTGGCACCGGATTCTTCCGCTGATGCCTCAAACTCTACAGCGTTGCCTGCAAGGCAGATGTTCTCTAACCCAACCCTCCTGCCCAGCATAACACCCATGCAGTCCTCTCCTTTCCCCTTGTCATCTTGCTGGGCCCTCAGTTATAACCGTCCTGAGGATATGGATTCCTAATGTTAGGATGACGAGGAGCAAGCAGGTCAGGCATCTGACATTGAGGGAAGGTACCCACATCCATCTACTGGACCAGTGCAGGAACACACCCTAAATACCATCTGGGAGAAGCTCACCCATATCAGACATTGCCAGCAGGCAATGAAGCAGATTACCTAGGATCAACTGGAACTCTCCAAGGCAATGCGTGATCTAAGGCTGGTTGCCTCCAGGTAGGTGGCCACTTTTCTGGACTGTCTGTGTCAGCGTGCCAGCAACACAATAATGAGTCAAAGGGTACAGGAGTTGGCTGAGAAAATGTATGACTCACATGGGACAAGGGCCAGGGCCATCACCCTTATGATGCAGAACCTCCAGGGAAGTTAACCTGCAAGTTCTGTGTTGGCCACCCCTACTGAGGGATCAGTGGTAAGCATGCCACCAAGGTGCAACCAGCACCGCACAAGTCGTGCAACCATGCCTATGCAGAAAGGGAACACAAGGAGGAGGTAGTGGACAGTTTAATGGGACACACTGGGGTGTGAGGAGGGTGGTGGTGTTGGGGAGGAGGGTGTGAATAGAGGGATGGTGTTGGAATGGGGGTGGACAGAGGGCCATATTGTTGTCGATAAGGAGAACAGTTGTACAATAAATCACTTTAAACTACAGCCATTTCATCCGGTGGTCATTTCATTAGAGTTATATGTGTGAATATAGGTGAAGTTAAATATACAGTGACAAGTGCTCATATGTGCTTTTAGAAATAGGTGTGAATGATGTACTGCCAGACAATACACCCCTCCCTAAATTCCTCACGTCTATTGTGAGGTGCCCTGTTGTCACCTGCATCTTATTCACAATCTGAGTTGTGGTGTGCAATGTCCTTATATAAAGGCATGAGCCGTATGCATATGTTATACAGCACAGCACAAATGACAGTAATCTTACCCATTTTTTCAGGAGTGTACATTAGTGTACCCCCTGTCTAATGGTGGCACAGAAACCTTCCCTTGAGTAGTCCAAACGTGTGTTCTGTGCATGTCTTGGCCCTTAAGTGTGTCTCATTGCAGGCTGTCTCCTGTGAATGTACCAGAGTTCCTCACCATTGTCAACAACCACGGTAGCAGCGGATAACCTGAGTCACCTACAGCAGCTAGGGAGAAGAGATTTCAGCATTAAAATGTTGATTCTGCATGCTAATTTAATTCACTATTGTCCTGGTGGACTTTGTGTGCTGAAATGTGTGTAGGACTGACTCCCTGTACTGCACAGGGGGTGGAGGGGTTGTAATGGCTGTGTGTGGCCACACACATGAGTATGCAGTATGTTCTCAGGTGTCTCTGTACCCAGCGTAGTTTGGATTTAGGGCCATGAGCAACTGAGTGCCACATGGGATATGGTTTGTGGGACATGTAGTTTCCTCACATGTGATCTCATGCCTATATCCATGTGTGCCTCTGTTCTGCATCATTATCAGATGTCATACTTATACAAAAGCTGGGTTTGCTGTACTCGCTGTGTGTCCACATATGCATGGAGGTGCTGTTCCTCAGAACTATGGAATCATGTGTTGAACCTGTGAATTGTGTTCAGCAGTGACTGATGGTCAGATCCGCATCTCAGGTCACCTGGATGTTCATGAAGTGGTTCTGTTTATGAGTTCTGAGTGCAAGCTCCACTGGCTGGGGGGTTACCAATGCCACATGTGTACAGTCAAGTGCTGCTATGACATCAGGGAAATGGGTGATGGCATAGAGTCTTGCTTTTTCTGCATACACCTGGGCTTGGCTGTTGGGCAGCGAGATGTGTCGATGGGCATGGCTCATGAGTGTGTCCAACACTTGCACAAGCACTATAAAGAATGCTGGCGGGAATGCACCTCTGGCACAGAAGTAGAGGACAGACACCATCTTTTGCAGTGGTCGGATTGCAGTTCTGATGTGTATGGTGCTCTGGAGATCTACCTTCATGAGGGTCAGCAACCCATCTATGGTATTCCTGTCCAAACGATATAGCAAGACTAATTGGCCATCAGTCAGATCCCAGGGGGATGGATGGACACTTGGTATGGGCGGCCTCCGCAACACACGTCTTTGTGCAGCCTGTATCCTTTCATTGTGCCTGGGTGTAGTTGTCTGCTAATTAAGGATATAATATTTCAGGTTTGAACTCTCATATACGCCAAATATATCAGAGATAACACCTAGAGAGGACTTACCATTCTTTAACCTTACCGAATACCCGCTGGACACATCTGAAAGTTCATTATTGAGCCATGACTTAACCTTTGTAGCAACCAACCAAACTGACTAGTTTAATCTGAATGTGGCAATTAATTAGTTCTTTCGTACCCTTAGTGTGAAATACTTTTTCCAGGATAGATTGACAGAAGAAGAGTGTGTGAGGATAGAATTAAAAACCAAATCTCTGTTCACTCCTTCGGATAATATTGTATCCACGGAAAGCCTAACTTTTTACAAATATGTGCTAAGTGAGATTAATAAATGCAGGCATCACCCAAAATATGTACCTAATAATGTCTCCAACAGTGAACTCTGAGCCTTTCAGTCCTTGAAAAACCATCCACATATGGTAATAAAACCAGAAATTGAAGGGGGTGGGATTATTGTCATGACTAGGATACAATATGATATATGGTCTTTGATCTTCAAAATTGCACATCACACTATAAAAAAAAGATGAAGATCATACTCCCAATAATGGGATCTTCTATTTTAGCAGTGACCAAGTCTGCATCAGGAACATCAGTACTCCACTGAGCACTGTCAGTGCGAGTTTCTGATCGGGTCAATGCCAAGATCTGGATTTCTCCAATGAGTCCCTCTGTAGAGTTCCTGTTTTGGCCAGTTGATCATCTAAGTCATTTCCAGTTTTATCGGGGCTCTCTATCTTGGAATGACCTTTGATCATCTTCCAATAAATGGTCATTTCTTTAGACGTCAACAGTTCCTCAATAGTATGGATAAATCTACCATGTTTTAATGGTTTATTCTTTGCACAAAACATGCCTCCTTTTTTCCAATTAATTAGGTGTTCCACTCACCCATTTTGCACAAAATCAGAATCAGTGATAAGCACCAGTTCTGTGAGTTGGAGGGTTCCCGCAGTGGAGACGGTTTGATATATTGCCATCAACACTGCCACCTTAACTATTTTGGGGACCTATTTTGTAACCAGCAGAGGGTTCTGGAAGATCATTTACCCAAGTGTTCCCAATGCCACCAACCAATTATTTCTCCCCTTCTTTTGTAATATGGTAGCAACGCCCATCCACATAAGCTGTTGTTATCTCCTGACAAATGTTTTCTTCATATACTTTGTGTGGAGATGCCAGGCATGTCTTCATATTACTATTGGTGATCAGACTTTTGTCCTGGAGACAATGGGCCTCATTAGGACCCTGGCGGTAGCCGTGCCCTTATTAATGCCGACCTTGGCGGACCCAGTAATTGCCCATTCCATGGACCTGGTCAAAACTAATCCCGATTCCCATTTGAGCCCCATATGGCTCAATGGGAATGGGGATGATTCTAACAACGGGCCCGTTAATGACGGGCTCGTTGTTAGCATGCTGGTCCCCTCATGAGGGTACCTTGTAATAGGGCAGAATGGGTTTAACGGCGCCGGCAGCTCTACAGTCGCCGTTAAACCCATTACACCAAGGTCGTAATGAGGCCCAATGTCTTCAGCACAATCATGTAAGTCTGCCAATACTTGAGCTAGCCACTCTTCTTATTTTGGCTGTTCCTAACCTCCACAGGAATGCCTTTTATTGATAGAATTCAAGAAGTGATTCTTGAATTAGAGACAATCCCGGCCCATATTCTATCACTTAATAGATACTGTAGCACCCCCAGAGGCATTACAATGTGCTCTACTCAATGCCCGATCATTAGTTGCCCATCATATGGACTACTATGATCTTTTGTCTGGCAAGTGCTCTGTGACTCGATCTCAACTTTCTTTCTCTCTAAAATAACCACCATTCGAGATAACATCATGGTGCTGCTATTGCTGACACCTCAGCCTTCCCACCGCCTCCTTCAACGGGAGGCTGCTGGTCATCTTTCCCCCTCTTCTCCAATACTGAGGTTTTTTTATGCTATTCAAAAGCTCAAATCTGCATCCCCTATTGATGCTATACCACTCGCCCTTTTGCAGGAGACGTCTGTGGACCTGATTGATTTTATCACGTCAGCAGTCAACAACTCTTTCACTACGGGAGTAATTCCGGATTCACTTAAACATGCTTTAGTTATCCCCTTGCTTAAAAAGCCTTCCCTCGACCCTGAAATAATGGCTAATTATCATCGCATTTCACTCCTAGCTTTCCTGATGAAGGCTATGGAGGCACTTGTGTCGCCACTACTATCCACATTCTTGGAATCCACACAGTTTCTTGACTCCTTCCAATCCGGCTTCCGACCTGGGAGAAGGACCGAGTCTGTCCTTAACTCAGTGATGGATGACCTTATGCGTCTTGTCGACCAGGGCAGTGTTGGAGCAGTCCTGCTTTTAGATCTGTCGGCTGCGTTCAACACCGTCGATCATTCTCTTCTTATTTCTCAGCTCTCTCATACCGGAATTTCAGGTCAAGTTCTTGATTGGTTCATAGCCTTCCTTACCAATCGCTCTCAGTCAGTCTCGCTTCCTCCTTTCTGCTCTGCTCCTGTTTCCCTTTCTTGTGGTGTCCCTCAGGGTTCGGCGCTTTCCCCTATTCTGTTTAACATTTATATAAGGTATCTGTTGTTCCTTATCGAGTCTCATGGGTTCCGCTTCTATTCATATGCGGATGATACACAGCTACTGGTCCATCTTGACCTAACCAAACTTGATACAGCCCATAGATTAAAAAAGTGTTTGGAGGATCTTGATCTATGGATGACGCTGAACTGGCTTAAGTTAAACGGCACAAAAACTGAAGTCTTGGTTGTGGGTACTTCTACCCCTCATGTGTTCTGGACAGTCACTTCTGACCCCCGTCATTGGGCCCACTTCCTTTACCCATTTCATTAGTGAGAAATCTTGAAGTTTGTTTTTCGGCTACCCTGACCATGGATGAGCAAGTCGGAGCAGTCTGCAAATCAGGTCATTTCAAACTTAGGGTTCTTCGTAAAGTCCTTCCCTTCATCCCCCCTGCCAGTCAGGCCCTGGTTGTGGCTGCCTTGGTCCTTAGTGTCCTTAACTACTGCAACTCACTTTACCTGGCGCAACCTGCCTACCTGATTGGCCGGCTGCAGCTGCTTCAAAATGCTGTAGCTCGTTCCATTATCCATCCCCCTTTTGGAGCCAACATGACCCCAGTATTGCGAGAACTTCATTGGCTCCCTGTTGCTCAACGTATTCTGTTTAAGTCTATGTGCATAGTACATCGGGCGTTTTACGGATTTGGAGCAGAATATCTGCAAAGAAAATTTGCTCCCTATCAGTCCTCCTGCACTCTCCGTTCTCTTACCACCCGTCGGGTGGTTGTACCTTATTTTAAGTTGGCCCATAAGGGTGGCTGTGCCTTTTCTGTTGCTGCTGCTAAAATGTGGAATGATCTTCCCCTCCCGCTACGCAACACTACCAATCATGTTGCTTTTCAGCGAGGATTAAAAACCCTGCTTTTCTAGCTTCATTCCTTTCTGCCTGCCTCCTCAGCGCCAAGATGCCCCGGGTGTACGTGCGCTTTAGAAGTGCTGCTAACATAACATAACATAACATAACATAACATAACATATTGGGTGGTGGGAGGATTCTACTATAATGTGCTTCCTGGAAAAAATGGGCAGGAGTTTTTCAATGCCCACACCATTGTCAGTAGTGCTTTTTCACAATCATTGTATTTTTCTTCTACAGAGGATAATATTTTGCTCATGTAAGAGATTACCTTGTTGAATTTGTCATGTTTTTGGTATAGCACCACTGTCAAGCAGGTATCGGAGAAACCAGTCTCTAAGAAAAACTCCTTATTCTTGATGGTGTAAGCCAAACAAAGAACTTGTGGCAGGCTTCTTTCCAATTGCTTCACTGCCTTGGATAGTGTTTCACTCCACTTCCAATTTACCCTGGCCTTCAATAAGTGGACCAAAGCTTGAGTGATCTCTGCATAATCCTCAATTAAGTTTTGACTATAATTAGTCAGTCGAAGTAGGCTTCACAACTCACACAGAATTGTGGGATATTGTCAAGATTTAGAATACCAGGTGAACCTATACCTATGTTCCCAAGTACCAGCCAGAGAGGAAATATTTACTCCATAGCCAGTCATTAGGACTAGAGGTGAAACAGGAATCTCCTGCACTGGGTCCTGGTAGCTGGAAGGTGGAAGATAGCGTTATGATCAAGATCACAGAACCATCCCCTCCGTTTTCTAACAATAAAATACAATGGTATTCCCGAGGGTTTCCTTACCTATGCTGCTGGGGCCAGAGCATCAGGGTTGTGTTCAGAGATCCATCTACGAAGGCACAGAGCAATGGGAGAATCCAGCATAAGTCAGTGGGGGCTAGTTCCAGGGGAAACCCAGCCTAAAATTGTAGCCAAGTCCAAAATCCAGAAGAGTTTTTAAAAAACATAGCAAAGAAATCCAAGGGCAATCCAAGAAACCGCAGGAAAAGGATGGAAACCAAGTCCAAAAACACTAGTTCACCAGAATCCTTAAGAGAAATCCAAAAAGGCCAATCCAGTAATGCAAGTCAAGGTTCAAAAAGCCAGGGAATCAATACCAGTTCACAAAAATACTGGGGTAAACCAGAAGCAATCCAGGAGCGCAGAGCCAGAAGTTCAGGAGCCAAGGTAGGGGTTTCCAAAAGTAACAAAGCACAGGAATGAGAGCCAAACAACAGGAGCATTGAGAATCAATGGCTGATCAGTGCTGTTTGCTTTTATGCAGGAAGGAGTCGCCATTTCCTGTAGTGTCATATGACCATACTGGGTCACATGACTGCTTACACCTGCCTGTGAAGGCGGCAAAGTATGGGCGTGTCGGTCAGATGCCATGGCAAATTCAATGGGCGGCACAGCCTCCAGGACACTGACAGGGGTGCACGAAATTGCTGTGAACCGCGTACCAGGCCACCTCCTCTATCGCCCACGAGACGGAGCGAGATGCCGGCATGCCCTGAGTGGTAAATGCTGTCTATGCATGACAATTATTTAATTTGAATAAGGCATAACCTTCTTTATAAGGGGATTGAGACCCTCAGCTGTGATTTCATGCTCCAGAAAGTTCACATTGGTTTTGCACCATTGTGCTTTTTGGAAAGATAATTTTGAACCAGCTTTTTGCAACTGGGTCAGAACATGTCTGTTTGTACCAGATGTTCTTCCACAATCAAACTTTTTATTAACAGATCATCTACATAGGCCAGGTTTCTTCTTTTACTCAGATCAGGCATGGCTTTGTGAAGGAAAATGTTTAACTAATTTCCCGCATTGATGTATCGAAGGACATACAAGCTATGCTGAGCTTCCCTATTCACAGGTACTGTCCAGTAACTGTTTGTCAAGTCAAGGTCTGAGTATACTTTTGATTGTTGGATCTGTGCCAGTACTTGATCAATATAAGGAAGAAACCACCTTGACATGTGGACCCGTTCATTGAGCTCCCTCAGGTCAGCACAAAGTCTACATTGTCCATTTGGTGTTAGGATCCTCAGTACTGGGGTGTTAAAGGTACTGTGGATCAGACAAATTATACCACATGATACCAGATTTCTGATGTTTTATGTGAGTGATTCCATGGACACGAGAGGCAACCAGTATTGTTTGTAAAATGCAGGAGCCTTTTCAGGGTCTGTTGCTATTGTAGTAGAATACATATTTGTATGCCCACAATCATAAGAGTCAACTGAAAGATGGTATGGAAATGCAGAAATACCTTGCCTAGTTGTTGTTGCTGGTCATTGGTGTCACAGGCATCAGCCAGACTGATCTGTTCCCCGACCATCGGCTGGAAACCCAGAAATACCTCTGGTTTTGATATTGAAGCATCTTTCAGTTGGGTGGACAGATCTCCTTTAATGGTGTTACCTGGACAGTGATCCAAAATAGTTACTATAAATTCTAAACACTACCTCTTCTTTCAAGATGTCACGGGTAACATCTTCTACACAGTAAGGGCATGAAAAATATTCCAAGAAATGTCATGCACTGTCGGGTGTTGATCTTTTCTAGTGGGATACTCTCTGTCTTGTAGCAATCTTCAGAATCGGGCCTATGATTTAATTTTCTAAATCAATAGCGTAATATTGGAAATTGATCACCATTCCATCAGAGGTATCTGCACTCTAAGTGACATTTTGAGGGTCATTGTTATCCACCAATATTTTAATGGTGTTGTCTTTTAGATCAACCAATGGTGTTGGATGTAGAGATAGTCCTTGTTGCCGGAGGGTATGAATCAAATTTATGAACGCTTTATGATTGTTCAGGGTTTGTCCTCTTTTTATTTTGATTGGCACTGTAAATTGCCACCCCTCTCCTGGGATAGTAACCTCTTCTTTGGCTTGGACTTCAACAACATTAGACAACAGTTGAGCTGACTAAAATGCTTTCTCATCATTGTAAAAGCCCATTTGGTGATGCTCCAGTCTTGACCAAAATCTAAATTAATTGCAAAACAATGGAGAATATCACTACTCATATAACATTCAGAAGTGACATCTTTAACAATCCAACAATGATGGCCCATAGTTTTATTGTCAATTGCATTTTTTAACATGCACTTGCTATGTAGTACATGTTTTGAATTTTGGGTTTCCAGACCAACTTCCAATTTATTTGTCAAATTTAAGCAAGGAATGGTTTGATCATTTTGGAGTCACCAAAACAGTGCTTTGCTTATACATCTGGTTCCATTGTTTAGACTGACCCTGGCATGCACAGGATATTTCCCTCCCTTTATCTGAATGGGGAAGAATGTGTGTCTGCCCTTGTTCTGGATATCAGTTTAGGACTATGTTTTTCTGAACTCTTTCCAGGAACAATTTGGATTTCTTTGGGGTCCTCCTGAACAAACATAGAACATCAAAGCATCTCCTTCCAATACGAAAAATGCTCTGTATTTAGGAGTTAGTTACATTTTTAGGAGTTGGGATAAGGTCCCCTTACTACTCTTATTGAGTTGGTCGAGATCTTTGTAACCTGATTATTTTGAAAATTAAATTCAATCTGATTGTCGTTCAATCAAGTGACAAGTAACATTCAGGCAGACATAATTGGTACTTCTCTTCAGCTTGATGGGACGGTTGGTTTGGGTCCAGTGAACATAGTGCATGCAATCAATCAGAGAGGACAGAAGATTGTTCCCCAGTAAACAGGTTGTGCTCTACGGAGTGCTGACGATCACTGGAATATTTTAGATGGTGTTGCCTCAATTTTGTTATCCAAATCCGCAATCCCATTAACATAAATATCCTTTCTGTCAAAATGTGAGTTTTCCTATCAGAGGTTTCAGAGGAATTTTATGGCTTTCCTCCCTTCTTGGGTTGAGTTTATCAAATGTTTGCTTGGGAACTTGTCGGAATGATCACTCATTTGGAGATAAAATATCGAGTTGGTGTATCCCCCCTATCCAGAGACTCTTTGTAGTCGTTGCTTCACAGAGGGAACTATTCATAATCCTTTAGAATGGAGAGTACCTCTACTTTTCTGGATTTTCTGGGCTTAGGATGTCTGTTTTGTCAGATTTGTTTTCATCTCTAGGAATGTCTTTGCACTTTTCAGTCTCTTTTCCTACATTCTCAAAATTATCGACTTCTATTTTTACCCACTTTCTTTTCTGAGTTTTTTGTGTTCTCATCTGTCTCAATGGTGGCTATTCTATTTTTGGTTTCTTAGAATGTTACTCTAGACAAGTAGCACACCTGAATGCCTGGTTCAACCCCCAACTTAAATCCTTAAAATCACAAAAAATGAAACTACAGTCTACCTGGCGACACTCCCCATCTGAAAATAACAAAAATAACCTAACAGAATTTGCTAAAATGTATAAAAAAGAAATAACCAAAGCCAAAAAGAATACCTTTAATGACAGGATTGAGAAAGCTAAATCTAATACTAAAGAATTATTCTCCATCCTCCGTGAACTTGAATCCCCAATCCAACCGGTAGACGATGCCCTAAAGGATAAATCATGCTGTACTAACATACAAAATGCTCTATCGAACAAAATTCTGTCCCTACAATGTAAAACCACTAAAAAAAAGGCCTCACTACCACTCATTGACAAACAAACAAGTCAACCCTCATTGTCAAGGACAACCACTCGCTTTAGATTCAAGACCATCTCCATAACTGAAACAGAAAAAATAATTCTCTCCCTCAAACCCTCTAACTGTAAAGGCGACACAATAATAAAGGATGCAGCTAGAGACCTAGCCCCTTTTGTCTCAAAGCTCATAAACTCCTCATTTAAAACTAATACAGTACTGGCCAACCTTAAAGAATCCTGGGTCCTACACTACTCAAAAAACAAATTCTGGACCCCACTATCCCTACCAATTACAGACCCATTACCAATGTGCCATTTCTTCTGCGAATTCTAGACAGAGTGGCTTACATACAAATTCAGGACTACCTGGAAGCTAACCACTTACTTGGTTCACGGCAATCAAGCTTCAGCCCTCTCCATGGGACAGAAACAGCACTGTTAGACCTAAGACACAAATTGAAGAATTAAAAGATAAGGGAAAATTAGCTTTGCTACTCCTCCTGGACTTGTCGGAAGCGTTTGACCTGGTGGACCACATAGTGCTATGTAACCACATCCAATCTGTCGCCAACTTCACCAAAGATTCTATAGCCTGGGTCCAATCCTTCTTAGTCTTCTCTACTTCAGCCTCTGCCGACCCCATCAAAATAACTTGCGGGGTACCACAAGATTCTTGCGTCTCCCCTACTATGTATAATATCTTCACCAAGCCTCTGTTCGACAAGTTGGATAGACTGGGTGTCACCAACACTAATTATGCAGATGAAACACAGATCCTCATACCCATTTCAGGCAACTTCGAGGCAGACTCAGCCTTGGTGAACAAAATATATACCCTCATTCAGGCATGGATGGCATCCCATGGCCTCTGCCTGAATGTCAAAAAAACGGAGCTACTAATCTTAGGCTCTGAAACTAATATCCAAAAACTCCACCCAAACTACACATCCTTCAACATTGATAATAAACCTATCAAGGTGATGTCTGTAGTCAAAACGTTAGGATTCTATTTGGACTCCTCTCTTAATCTCAAAAAGCAAGTCAATTCCCTCGCCTCATCCACAACGTATACTTGCAAACTCATCAGAGCCTCCAGACCATACCTCTAGAGAGCGAGTTGCACTACGTTAGCCAATGCTCTGATCATGTCTAGACTAGACTACTGTAATGCCCTGTACTCAGGAGCCAACAAATACATTACAGGAAAAATTCAAAGACTGCAGAATAACGCACTGAGGGCAGCCTTGAACATCCCCTACAGAGAGCATATTACAGCATTTAGGAAAGAGGTTAACTGGCTAAAAATAACAGACAGAATTCTCCTCAAAACAACTTCCCTCACCTCCAAATGCTTGAATAACTTTGCACCGCCATACCTTATGGATAAAATTACTAGGAGAACAGCTATCCACCCTACGAGATCAGCCAACGCATTTATGTTGGAGATTCCCAGGTTCAAACGCTTGACAGTATGAGGAGCCAGCTTCCCTGTCAAAGCTGCACAATGTTGGAACAAACTACCAGTAGACCTTAGACTAGAACAACCTTACCCTAGATTCAGACATAAGATTCTCAATTGGCTACACACCAATGACACCTAACCAGCGAACTACACCCCTACCCTTCACCCCCACATGACCCTTTCTACCAAACCTCTTTATAGCTGGTTAAACCCTGCACATATGGTCACCAACACCATCACACATTCACGCACCACGGACATACGATAATGCAGACATGTAAGGCTGAATTTACCCACATGTATATGCACATGTGCATATACTGATACCTATCATAATGCCTCTTTGTCTCACCAAGACCTTTGCACTGTATTTGATGTATCATGTTCTTGTACCTTTTGTATTGGGCTTCTACTGCAATTACTGCTCTATGTATTGCTACCTTTCCTCTGTAACTAAGATTTAAGATTTCTTGTTTCTGTCCGCGCCGTCTACCTAAGGGCTTGGTGCGCATTACCAAATAAATAAACAAACAAACAAACTCTTTTTCTCCGTTATTTTGGTTGCAGTTCCCAGTGGAATGAGCTGGCATGACTATTTTCTTCTATTGCTTTATTTAATTCAGGTGTTGTTGTATGGTTCAGAAAGGAAACTTCCTCAATAACTTTTCCTCCATGTCCCCTTTTTCTTCTTCTGCTAAGTAGCTGTTACTTGGATTGTTTGCCTCTTGTTATCATCCTTCCGGTCACCGGACATGAACATTTGGGTATTTTATGGTACATTGGTAGTATGAGCGTTCTGTTGAGATCTCAACATTTGTACAACGTTCTCGGTCAATTGCTTGACCTGTCATTTAAGTTGAGAGATCTTTTCTCCTCCCTCGGAACAATGGAGAGGTCTTTGGTCATACCTTTGTTGCTCTGGGGAAGGAAGCTATCCCTCCTAGCAATGTAACTCGGGTATGGTTGAAAGTTACCACTGTAGCCTTCATTTCTGGGTCTCCACTCCCCTTGATTCTGGAGGAGGAAAATTATTTTGAACACTTTGATTTGTGGCGTGTTGGTGTGGGGGTGTGGGTGTATTTCCTGTTAGAAATTCTGATTAGAATTTCCTCAATATGGATTCCCACCCTGCTGTGGGGAAGTGTATCTGTAGTCCATTGTGGGCCTACAACCCAGGTACCATGGAATTATGTTTGTAAAAGTGTCATAAGGGTTTGTATTTTGGAACCTTTTGACTTACTGTCACTCAATTGGAACTGGGAAGAGGGCCTCCTCATTCTGTCGTTCTGATTGGTGGTAGGAAGAGCATTATTCAACCCCCCGGTCTCCAATCTAAAGGAGGAGAACTATTCACCTAAAGGAGGATAACATACCTCTGCCACTTTCGCAGTGCTAGGAGTTATACATAATTTGGGAGTTTTGGTAATGTTATTGTTTACTACTTTGGTGGCCTTGTATTTTGGGAGTGTGTGGAATAGGTTTGTTATAAACTCTGTACTGTTGGCATGTAACTGCCGAGAAGCAAATTCTCTAGTAGATTGGTCCTCGCCACACACAATATTGTATGCAGGCTTACAGGCTTCTTGTGGATTTTGATGGGTAGAGACATGTTTTAAAATTGATGTTTTGTAACCATTGTAACCATTGTATGTTTGTGGACTATTTATGGTGGTTTTGGTTGTCTAGCCCTGCAAAGAAGCTGGAAAACTCAGTGGAGAACGTACAGTTAGCATACTCCATATTATTTAAATCAGTTGTTACTCCAAATGAGGACATCATTTGCTCAAAGAACTCTCGATGTTCCCACACAGACTATTTGGTATTTTTATGATAAGAGGCCATGCAACTTTTGATGGCTTTGATTTGCTTAACAGAGTCTTTGATAGAAACCTTTAGGGATCTGCCCTTGTTGTGTCTCTGAACCAGGGTCCACTCTCCCTCAGAGTTACTGCTGGAACCCCATTCCCTATTGTCATCTGGGCCCTCCTTAGGGTTCTGATTTCAGGAATGCCTTCTAGATGCACGGGACACAGGCTTCTCCCTTGGTTCTTTTCTTAGGATAATTTTTCCAGGATCCCTTTTCACAGGTTGGGCATTATTGAGTTTCTGCATTTGAGGGCTACAAATAAACAATGTCTCTTCTCCTGTATGACATAGAAGTATCCTCCCATTCTACCTGATGGGAATGGACTTTTAAAATGCCCTTTCTAGGATGAGGATTTTGTCTTTCTATTTCAGCCAAGTGGGCTAGATGATGTCTCTGCAGGATCATTTTCTGCAGTTCCAGATCTCTCAATCCTTTATGATATTTTTTCTCAGATCCTGAGGTATCTTCATTTCCACTCTTGTCCCCTTCTGACATGTTGACTGGTGCACACTAGCCCTTATAGCTGGTAAAGTTGAGAAGTCACCTGTATCAGAAAAGGAATGCTCACCTTCTTGATCACAAATATTTGTGAGAGGGGATGTTAGATATCTTTCATCCTGCCTAGGTGGGTGGAATGAGGCCTTTGGCAACAGGTAATGGTAACCCCCAGGCCCTAGTACTTGATGGTTGTCTTCTGAGTAATTGTAGTGGCATTTTATAGTACCTTCCTTCCTAGTGTAATATTAAATGTTCTTTCCATTTCCATAATCATTTTCTGCTTACACTGGGATAATTTCTCTCTCACGTCACATATGCTAGCCTGATGAGCTTCCAGGGTTTTGCTATGGGAAGTTACAGAGTCCTTCTTATTTTGTAATTCCTGTTGTAAACATTCATTCTTGCGCAGGTAATTTTGAATTTCCCCAGACCTTTCTTTAATTTTCTCTTGCCAGTGCAGCATTTCCTTTTCAAAATATACTTTTAGTTGGCACTTAAATTATGATTCATTTGATCAAATTTGTTTGGAACTCAACTTCTTTGAAATGTATTCACTATTTTCTTGTTTTAATTCTGCTAAATTTAGTTTTGGGGTTGCAACGTTGTCTACCAGGGCATTATTATACACATATTGGTTATTATAATTCCCTTGTAACCTTTCTTTTGCCTTCTTGCACTGATTATAAGTGTCCTGGAGGCTCAAAAATTATGTCATTTGGGTCTGCAGCTCATTTACGAGATGTCTTAATTTTAGCATTTCAAAAATGCATCCATGGCATTGTGCTGTTGCAATATGGAAACATGGCTTTCATTCACTGCTTGTTGTTAGCGCACAATGGCTTGAGTTTGTCACCAAATAATTTATTGGTGCTGAGCAACTCTTCAGAATTTCTCTGGACCACTTCTGGGCACTGTTTAATCTGAGCATCCCTGTCTGCTAATCTGTCCTCCATCAGTTGGAAGTGCACATACAAGTTCCCAGAGGGGCAGATCAGTTTAAAGTTCTCTTGTTTGACAATTGAAGTCATATATGACCTCTGTAGAGACTGATGTA
Organism: Ambystoma mexicanum; assembly: GCF_040938575.1. Classification (NCBI taxonomy): domain Eukaryota; kingdom Metazoa; phylum Chordata; class Amphibia; order Caudata; family Ambystomatidae; genus Ambystoma; species Ambystoma mexicanum. Next base: position 381,351,791 of record NC_090930.1, on the reverse strand, counting down.
GTTGGCCCCGTTCAATTCAAATGTACATTCCCACTGAGGCAATTCCGTCTTACATCTCTGTCTTCTAAATGTCAATATCTGTAGCTGTCCAATCCCCTTTCAAATATAACTTCGAAAGAGCATAGCCTTTTGCCACAGCTACTGCTATGTCAGACATCGCTCTGTTTAAAATATAACAACCTGCCTCCAAAACACTCACTAAGCAGAAAGGCAAACCATCTTTACTCCTATTTTACCATTGTCACTTAATAACTTACAACTCCAATTCAAACCTTAATATTGTCCTATGTAACAATCTCTACTTCTCTGCATGCCTTAGAATTTCCTTATTCTATATAATTCACTGCAAAAAGCATCAATGCACATTTTGTGTCCTGCACAATTTAAGTTATAGAGGTCTATGTTTCGTAGGCACTAGGCATCCCAAGAAACCACCAGTTTTGTTGGATGTTTTAATCGGGCGACATCTAATTCAGGGTAACTTTCCACCTACCTCAAACCAGGTGCATGCAATTTTCCTTTTTTTTTCTATCAATCTAGGACCTCCAATGTAATAGCATAAATTCTTTACAGCTTCCCTTCCCTTTCTGGACAAAAAACCCACAGAGTTGCACAAAAGTTCTATTTATTAACAAAAGCAATGACATTAAATCAGTTTAAAGATAAACAAATTGTTTCCTCGTGAAAGGCCAATGATAGGAAATAATCAACACACTATTCACAACCGTTTTCAAAGCTATAGTTAATGAATTATAGACTTTTGTAACACACACATCATTATAGATATCTATACATTTAATTCACCCTCAGTGCGCATGCACTATGGATTGGATTGAATGCATGAGAGTCCAGGAGGAATCTTTCATTTGTGAAAAACAACAAATTAGGTTAAAGTATCCCTGCTTATCAAATTACCTATACTTGCCCTTCATTCAAAATACCACCCCATACTCAATAGGCATGTCAGAATTTCAGCAGCATTCTAAAAAGTCAATATGTATACAGGCTAGATTCCCTTTAGTGATGATTCTATTTAACTGCTTTGTAAAAATGTTCCTTTCCCTCTTTCAATGGGCATCTAAACAGTTAGAGAATGGGGAGCAAATGATCATCCTCCCACTTTTATCTTGTGCAATTCAGCACTAATAACAGGATTCAGTTTGATGGTGTATCCTGGAAGTGACTTCCATTACTTTATTTGTCTTAGTATGTACACCATGAAATGTCCTGCACACATCTGTACTTGTACATCTCACAGCATAGGAGTCAAGGGACCTCCCTGTATACAAAGCATAGGATATTTGAATGAAATCTTTAATTCCAGAATCACACACGCTTATGAAATGTTTATTTATTTCCAAGAATGTACAGTCAATGTATATAGCCCGCCTATTGGTACTTACAAATAACAGGGATCTAGATTTAATCTAATTACCTTTATTGTATCACTCCCCTCAGGATTATTTCCCCTTTATTTCATACTCACATGTGCATTTTGTTTGGCTTTATCACAGACGGTTGGGCACCCTCTTAAGGACTGGTTCAATTCTCCCCTCTAGGAACAGGTGGGCATCAGTCAGCAATATGGAATAAGCTTTCCTCCACTGCCTGTCTGCGGTCTCCCTCCCCTGAAGAATGCCTGCCACTTTAATTCCTGCTAGGCATCACTTTCAGGCAGTTGATAATTATCCACAATGGGCCCAAAAGGAGAGCAATCAAGTACTTCTCCTTCCTATTGTTATCAGTTTTTCTATTTCTCCTCTCCATCAGTGAGTGAGTGAGTGACTGAGTCTGTCAGTATTCCTCTCCCAAACAATTGTGTGTTTGACCTTTTATAGAACAGTAACCCCACCCTTCGAGGTGTGTGTATAGTTTGTTCCAGTCTAATTGGTCAGTTTATGTGATTGGACATTGTTCCAAAAGTGACATCACAGTAGAGATGCCCCTCCAAATTCAGTGGGCATATGGGGCAGGCTGTTTAAATTAAATTCTAATCCCAATTTTCCCTCTCATTTAATGTGATGTCATCTCAGGGATTTCTAGCATTAAATATTTTAACATTTGCAGATAGTAAATTCCACTTATATGACCAATTTAATAATCAAATTCACAAATGATGCCACCTGCAACAAAACCAAAGAAACAAATTAAAAAACAACAAAAGAGCTCTAGAGCATTCTTAAGGAATTTAAAAATAACACCAACTCAACCAACGAAAAATCAACAAATGAATCCGCAGAAGTCAGCAAATCTTGACAAAAATGAAAGCAGAATGATAGACGTACCTTCTCAACTACACAACATGACAAAGCTTGTTCAAGAAACCAAGAAAACACAGGAACACCAAGTAGCAGAAATTGATGCTGTGACAATAGAACTGCTAATGAATTTATCTACCTACTCCAAAGATGATAACATGGGGAACAAACAGGAGGACACACAGATGAACGACTCCTCTCTCAAAGTAATAGAACACTATGAACAAACCTTTTCAGATCGACAGAGTGTATTTAACCTCACCTGTGAAGACATTTCTGATTCAGAATTGAGTGGAGACATGACCGGAATAAATATAGATGGAAATGACATCTTGGAGACTCCATTAGATGATACACCCCACATCCAAAGTCACACTTCCAAAACTGAAACTTCCGCATTTCATTGATCCGCGGAAACCATCCCTTCGGAATAGACTCAAACTTGAAAGGCTTGAAAAACAAAATGATGGACTTATCCTAAACAGGACAAACACTCAACGCCTCCTACATGTGATGCCGGACTTAAAAATTGTAAAATCAAAAGATATTCAATTAATTGAATTCATGGATCCAAAAAGATTGGACCGGATCTGGTTAGACTTCACTTCCAGTAAAATATTTATTCTGTTTGAAGCCCACAAAAAGGACATCCAAAACTTAGGGTTTGAAATAACAACAGAAGAAATTAACGATACACCCTTAGACGAAGAAAGTGTGACTCCAAAGGAAGAGATGAGAAAGATTGACACATGTTCATCTATCGGCAGCTGTGAAAGTGCACCGTCGTCTGTCTTACTGACTGACCTTGAACGCAGTGGACAAAGAAGTCTCACTAGACAATGTCAGCGAGTCAAACAACGCCTACAGCGGGCCAGACAACCATTCTGGAGAGAGACGAGTAGTACTCGAATCACAATGAACACAAGCTTTCGTGAAGACCATGAGCAATGAACCCTACAGACTACCCAAACTTTCACCATCTGCTCATGGAACACTCAAGGTTATACTCACTTATATCAAAGCAAAATATCGGAATTCACAAATGCCGAAATCATATGTCTACAAGAGAGATGGACTTCACAAAAACCGATACTACATTCATGAATCCTGCAATCTGCAGAACGAAAGGACGTCCATCAGCAGGCCTACTCACATTCATCAAGATGGGAGCCCGACTCGAAGTAGTCGAAACAAGAATATCAACTCGTGGATCCAAATTGTAATACTTCTTCAAGATCAGACAGCTGGAAACGTACCCCAACAGGGAAACTTAAATATTGATAAACACCATTTGGGGATAATCAATACATACTGGAACCCCAAAAAGATAAAACATGACATTTTTATTGACTCTTTCCTAACAGCCATGGATGAAGCCACTACGAAATATCCATCCATTGCTTTTATTATATGTGGCGACTTGAATATTCATTTCTATAACCCTGCTGGCCAAGAACTTGAAGAGCACATGCTAAAACATTGTGAGCAAAGATGGTCCAAAGAAATGAGTAACAGAAGCATGGAACGTATTGACGCATTCAATCCAGATACCAAAAAACCCACTCCGACTTGGTCTCATAGTAACAGCACAGGGATCATTAACTACATGTATAGATCCGGCCATATAAAAGAACCCCTGTGACGTAATTACAACATCTACAGACGGGATAGTGATAACTACATCAAGATCCAAGATGGTCGACTAGTAGACAATTACCCATCCGAGTAAAATTTCCTGAATTAGAGTCGAATACAGCGACAACCCGACTGAAATGAACACAGTATCAAATAAAACAGCTCCCGGACACATTTAAGATAACAAAGATGGCAGATGCAGGGAAAATGCATTACGAATGGATATTACACAAATTTAGACAACCATCAACAAATAAGATGCACCAGAAATATGAGCATCGACATGCTTATAGCAGCATGATAGCTGCAAAGAAGAACAAAGTAAGTACCCTTGTGAAACAAATTAAACGACACTCATGCCCAGGGCAGCAAATGAAAATCAAAAAAGCCAAACAAACATATATAGATTGGCTAAAAACGGTTAAAATGACTCTGAACAAAACGACGCTGAGACGATGCTGACAGCGATGAATCAAGGAACACCAGAGATCTATGGAAGCTCATGAATCTACAATGTCCAACAACAGATAACATGGTCCTAGATGTTCGGGAAGCTAGATGGACGTTGCACATCCAACAAATATATCAAAAACACCTTGCATACGACCCGCTCCCATTTCCAACAATCAAGGAAAACTGTCAATTACATGGGAGCCTCCAGGTATACTTGCTGCCATCTCAAACTTGAACATCTCACATGCTCCCGGTCCAGATGGCTTGTCAAACTTCATCATCAAAAAGAATCTGGAAGCATGGGCTGCACTCTGCATACAACTCTTCGAACTGATAAACCGCACAAATCAAATACCCATTACTTGGCAAAAAGCAATCTTAATTCCAGTCTATAAACAAGGCCCAACAGAAAATACATGGAACTATAATAATTTGGCATTTATATAGCGCTACAAACCCTGAGGTATCTGAGCGCTGCTTATTATTACCCACAGTGTGTGGTGCTCATTTATCGACCTCAGAAGGATGAAAGGCTGAGTTTGGCCCTGCCGGGATTCGAAACTGTGTTAGCCAGCTCTGCATGGATGTCAAAGCGAGCGCTCTACTCGCTGTGCCATTTGACCGGCTAACTATCACCCAATTGCTCTCTTAGACCCCCTAGGGAAAATATTTGCTAACATCTTGCTAATAAAACTCAACAAGTGGGCTACCATAGCAAAGAGACAAGCACCTCGACAAACAGGTTTTGTTAAACAAGTTGGAACGAACATTAAACTATTCATCTTAAATCTGCCAAAACATGAAAAAACTAAAACAGGAACTCAAACATATGCAGCATTTGTAGATTTGCACCTTGCTTTCGACAAAAATAAATCGAAACATCTTATGGGAAAAGCTGGAGAAATGGGGTTGCCCACGAGATAGCTTTGAACCTATCAAATTGTTTTATTTAAACACAAAAGTTCAGACACAGATGAACAAGGAAGGTCTCGTAACTCAATTAATACTGACATGGCATGGCTTGAAACAAGGCTGCCCCCTTTCCGCAGCCTTATTTAACCTATTCACTTCAGATTTCAAAGAAAACGTTTCCACCCCTCTTATGAATTCACCTAAGTTAAACTCAACTACAGTGTCGTGCATACTCTATGCCGACGATATCGTGTTGTTTGCAAAAACCCCAAGAGGCCTACAAACAGCCCTGAAAAAAATGCAAGAATACTTGATAATAAACGAATTTGAAATAGATGTCAACAAGACCAAAATCATGACACTGTCACGACAACCAAGATCAAAAAGAAACCTTGTTTCATTCTATCTACAAAAAGAAAAAATCGAACAAGTGACAACAATCACGTACTTGGGAGTTTGGATTAACCAATCACACGTAGAACAGCCCTGGATTGAACATCTTAAATCCAAAGCGTACACGCTGGCAAGGCAAGGGCTGATCATACATAAAATGTTTGGTCAATTCTCACTCAAGCCTGTAGCCCTGTTCCATAGACAAAAAGTGACGGCTATTTTGACCTATGGTGCTGAAACCACAATTAACATACACACAAGTATATGGGACAATCTCGAGAGTATTTACTGGAAAAAGGTTCTAGCACTTCCACAATCTACTCCGATGCCATGCATCAGATGTGAACTTGGCCTTCAATCCCTTCAGTCAATTATCAGATGGAAACAACTCAATCTATTCAGGAAACTAAATAATAATGAACACATTCCACCTTTGAATATCTGCAAACTAACACAGAGAACACCAACGCCACAGTACTGAATAAATGGAAAGACTTTGTCAATTCCAAGAGACTTGAAAATGAGATACCTATGGGAACCCTGATCATCAGACCACAAAGAACAAAAATCCATCTTGCAAGGCTAGACAGGACACTACACAGATTCTTAAAAACCAATATAAACTAACTCTCAACTGCAAGGATGAAGCCAGAGCCTTAAACCAAATTCCACATTACCTGAATCTCTTTCTGGATCGAGAGATATGTGATACCTTTCTGAGACTCAGACTCAATATTCTTCAGACTCAAGAAATCCTGGGAAAAAGAAAGCAGAACGCCAACTCTGACCAGGCGTGTAGATTCTGCAAGAACACAGAAATCACCGAAAATATCTACCATATTATGATGCAATGTCCAGCACTCACAGAAAAACACCTTTTTATCAGCCAAATGTACCTGCAACAACTGAATTAGACTGCGAGCAACGGTGGTCACATCTACTTATCGGTAATAACAGAACAATGATAATGACAGTCATCCGATTCTGGACAGAAATTATGTCTGAAATATTGAACAGATGAACTGATAACTCTAATTCTAAGTTTTAAAGTGAATCATGTAATAGTTATCCAATTCTGTCTGAAATTCTGTCTGAAATATTGAATAGATGAACTGATAATTCAATTTTAAGTTTCAAAATGAATCAAGTTAGATGTAGAAATGTATAAATGTAAGGTTTAATGATATAAACCAGATACATTATAATAAAACAAATAAAAATAATCGGCTCACCAGATTTCTCTTTCTAGCAAGAATCAAACAAAGCAATTTTCCTCTCAGACGAAGAGGACATTAAATCAACCATAAAGAAATTAAAAACCTTACACGCACCAGGCCCCGATGGCGTCACTAATATGTACTTCAAATCCTTCCCAGATGAGTGGGCGCCCTTCATCAGCAAAGTTTTTGAAAATTGTACCGCAGTCAAATCAGTGCCGGCTTCATTGACTTCATCCGTGGTGGTACCCATTTTCAAAAAGGGAAACAGAGCAGATCCATCTAACTACAGACCGATAGTGCTCCTTGATTGCATAGGGAAGGTCTTCGGGTAGCTGCTACTTAAGACATTTCAAGCATGGATAAAGTCTGCTCCATTACACAACCCCTTTCAAGTTGGTTTCCAGAAGAACGCAGGGGCTTCAATTAACATCATGATCCTTAGTCTCCTGAAAAGCAAATCACTAGAAGCGTCTTCAAATACCTATCTAGCCTTTATATATCTTACTCAGGCCTTTGATAAGGTGAACAGATCTTTGCTTTGGAACAAACTGTCAGCAGCAAATTGCCAGAGGAACATCATGGACCCGATAACAGCACTTTATTCAAAAACATTGATGCGGGTAAAGTTAAATGGAAAGGGTCTGCTATCGGAAAGCATCGCAATCACAAGGGGAGTAAAACAGGGATGCCCCTTAGCGCCGGCACTGTTCACGGCATTTATTGGAGATTACAAAGAATCTACGGAAGTGGTCAGGGCCTTCCCCACTTGGGGGAATTCAAGTCCCTAAAATCCTTTATGCAGATGACATCACCGTGATCGACCAGACGCCGATAGGCCTCAAACGCCAAATAGTAAACCTGGCGGAGTACATCAACAAAAACAAACTCCAAATCAATAAAGGAAAAACAAAAGTAATGATTATGGGCAAAAAGAACAAGAGCGCCAGCCACGGCAGCCACATGGCCTCTGGAAAACACGTTGATAGAAATTGTCCCAAATTTCAAATACTTGGGGGTCATACTGGTTAACACCAAACAGGAAACAATCATGAAAAGTTTCATCTGGTCCAAGGCTCACACCATGACCACACAAGCAAGAATGCTGGACAACAAGTTTGGGCGCTTCTCGCTGTTACCGGTATTAAAATACTACAAATCAAAGGTCATCCCGTGCCTGACGTACGGTGTGGAGGCCATGCCCTTGCTGCCAGACAAAATGTGGCCAAAGATCGAAGCTTTCTTTTGGAGGTCTCTGCTCTCGGTCCCAAAATTAACTTCACTACCGGCAATAAGACAAGAACTAGGGCTGATTTCACTAAAAGCAGTAGTGGAAAACAACAGCATGTCCCTATACAGAAAATCCTCCTGCCAGAATCACCAACTCTGCCCAACTTGATGGCGACTGAAATTAAAACAGGGGGCTCAAAGACTCTAGCAACATGGGCGACAAAGAAAAAGGAACAATTAAAATCAATTGCCTGCTCACAAGAGGACCTGCTTACAAATCCCCTCAAAATAAAGAAGAAATTGGAGGAACTGGATTGGATCACTACCTTAGAGATGACAGAAAAGAAAAAACTTCTGAGTCATCTACATCCTCTACAACGAAAATACAATGATCCCGGAAAAATGTATAAAATATTTCCTAGCAGACCTCTGAGACAGCTCTTTATTAAAGCGAGACTAACCTTGTTGCCAACAACGAAATTCTATTCATCAGAGGCAGCAGCCCATCAAACTCCTGCAGATTGTGGAAAGAAGATGAGGCGGTAGAATCGGTTCGACATTTACTAACATCTTGCCCTGCGTTGAAAACGCTGAGAAAGGCTTACTTGTCAACTGTCCTAGAAGCTTCATCTTTGCGCGAAGAGGAGACTTGGTGGCCACGGCTAATAAGTGGACATAAAACATCTTGGGCAATTGCCACGGCAAAAATTTACAGCACGCCTACATTCTGATAGAGCAAGGTAAAGAAAAAGGCTAAGCAAACGACAAAAAGGAGAACACAAGTATACCAAGAATCAAGGTTCTTGTTTTACAAGGAAAAAAAAAGGAAAAGGCTCTTTCAACTTTGTTAAAACCAAACAGTTTTTGGTAAATACAATAATAAAAAAAAAAAAAGCTATTTTCATCAAGATATCACAACTGATTACTATGTTACAACCTTTTCCATTTAACTCTATCCTATCCTAATATATAGATTATTTTCCTATCTCAAAGTAATGGGCTCAACACTGCTGACAGTAAGAGATATGAAACACTGGTGTGTGACATTTATGTGCACCTGCAAATTTGGCTAATTTGCATGATTAAAAATCACAGAAAAATATACATATATATTCTACCACTTAATAGAGAATCAAAATCTGAGCGCTTTACGAAAAAAATATTTTGCTGTGACATTCAGTTTCAGAATAATGGGAGAAATAGAACATGTCTTGAGTTTTGTAACTTTTAAAAGACATTATTGCAGTTAATACCAGACCATCTAGTATCTTTAGTTCTTCAGCTGTCAGTTCAGGAATAAGGGTATTTATGACTAGTCTGGCTGTGGTACAGTCTTTGAAGTTTTACGTTCTCTGGGTTTATGACTTTTGTTCCTGTCCCTCTTGAACCAGTTCCCGCATCTGGTAGATTATCAGATAAACACTTTGGTTTTGCCCCTATCAAGGTTCCTTTCCTCGGGAGAGGTGCAGGATGTCAGATTAGGACAAGCAGATCTGCTGGTGAAGCTGAACTCCCATAATCTGTTAATTGTCCTTAACCCAACATACACAGATGCATCCCATAAAAACACTGCCTTAGAGTTCATAGTAATTTCAGTCTTCCTGTGACTAGGTTGCAGAGACCAATTGTTCTGTTTATTTATTGTTCATTTATATAGCGCCTGTACACATGTGAAGTCCTTGAAAGCACTTCAAGGTGGAACGGGAACAAGGGAATAAAGTCATCATTCTTAGGCCTTGAAGATTCTGAATGATCTAAACAGAAAAACTAGCATATTAGGCCTGACACCATTTCTCCTAGTGCAGTGTATAAAGTGGTACAGTTGAGACCATAGTCGGGGTGAGGATGGAAAACAGTGAGGGGGGGCAGGACAGACACACAAACTGGTCGTAGCACATTTAGGTCATGCATACGTACTCACAGAGGTGTAGAGACAGGGGTGGGAGACTGGGGAAACAAAGAGTCCGGTCGAGCAGGGCCCTGGGTTAAGTGCAGAGAGGTTGCCCTGCTCAAGGAGCATAAGCTGAATGTGCAGTAATGTTGAAGAAAGTGCAGCGGCACAGAGGCAAGTGCAAAAGACTGGCAGGGGAGCTTGGGTCCTGTTGGCTCTGGAGGCGAACCAGGCGACCAGTCAGCAAAATAAACAGACCAGTTAGGGAGGAGGGTGGAGAGAAAAGAAGGGAGATTAGCAGCAGAGAGGGAGAGAAAAGGAGAAAGAGAAAAGGAAAGTCTTGAGGAGTTTCCGGAACTTACAGTGCTCTAGCTCAAGATGGAGAGAGGCAGGGAGGCTGTTCCAGAGGGCAGCACCTACTGAGAATACAAATCTGCCCCCAAATCTCTGTTTGTGAAAGCGACTCACCCACAGAGATTTGGAGGAGGACGAGCGCAGGGCTCTAGAGGGAGAGTATTAAGGAAGAGAGTGTTGTAGATAATGTGGGCCCTGGCCCCAGAAAACATTGTGGATTATGCAGAGGGTCTTCAATTTTATCCTTGCTGCCACGTTGAGCCAGTATAGGGATTTTAATGCCAGAGAGATGCGGTCCCAGGGCTTGAGACCAAGGATAAGTCTTGCGGTTCTCTTCTGGATGAGTTATAGAGGACAGAGAGTATAAGTAGGAAGATGAAAGAGGCTGTTGCAATAATCCAGCCTATGAAGAACCAGGGCTCTTGAGGTGAAGAGCCTCTGGGGAAAGTGAGAAAAGGTAGAATACCTCTGAGGAGGTGCAGTGGTAGTTGGAGTTTTTGGAGATGTCTGAGATTTGAGAAGATAAGGAGAGAGTGGAGTTGAAGATGACCCCAAGATTTGTTGCCTCATTGGTAGGTGAGGGGGCAGGGCCAAGGGAGGCAGGCCAGTGAGAAAGTGGGAACGAGGGAGCAGGGATCCCAATGAGGACAATCTCTGTCTTACTGGAATAAAGGCATAGATCATTAGCAGCATGCCAAGCCTGAATTGTTCATAGACAGCCAGGATGAGCGAGGAGGAGGAGGCTGAAGGTAGCCTGAAAGAAAGCTGTGTGTCATCCGCATAACACTGAAAAATAAAGTAAAGTTAGAGATCCTGTGGGACAATGGGGCCATGTAGGTATTGAAAAACCAGGGGGAAAGGTTAGATCCCTGGGAGACACCACAAGTAGAGAGAGTGGGAGAGGAGCAAAAGGGCCCGAGTCCCACCTGGGAAGGGCAGTCAGAGAGAAAGGAGGTGAGACACAGCAGGGCCTGATCTGTGCTGCCCAGGCTATCACAGAGGCGGGTGATCAGGATGTTGTGGTTTAATTTATTGAAAGCAGAAGAGAGGTTGAGAAGAATGAGGACAGAGGGAGAGTTGGAGTCAAAATTTGAGAGCAGGTCTTCACAGGTGTTCAGAAGAGCAGTTTCGGTGCCTCTAGATGCACTAAGGCCAGACTGATGGTCATGGAGACAACCAACAGATTCAGTATCGAAGGTAAGTTGAGTGATAGCCAACTCCTCCATGAGATTTCCCAGAAAAGGGGTGAGGGAGATTAGGCGATAGTTTACCGGAATGGATGGGTCAGCCAAGGGGTTTTTGAGCAGAGGGTGCACAAGAGAGTGCTTGAGAAGAGTGGGGAAAACTCCAGAGGTGAAAGAGAGGCTACAGAGGTTGGCCAAGGCTGGAGGCCGAGTGTCAATAGTGTCCTTGATAGTTTTGGAAGGGCAGGCATCCACCTGTTTGGAGGAGGCTTTCATAGACCGGACTTGTCTAGAGACCTCATCAGAATTGACAGGGGTGAGTGAGGAGAGAAGAGAGGGAGTGGTGGGGGCAGCTGAGGGGTCCCCAAGAGATGTTTGTGCAGGGGGGAACAGAAGAGAGAGAGGACAGGAGGTCCTGTTTTTTGGTGGTGAAATGTGTGGCCAGGGTCGAGCAAAGGGCCTGGGTAGGTGTAGTAGAGGATTCAGCTGTGGTAGGGTTGGCTAGCTCCTTGTAGACTTTGAAGATTTTGGCTGTGTTGTTAAATGCCATGGAGATGCAGGGTTGAATGTAGACTATTTTCTTAGAGCAGATGCAGAGTCTATTTTGCCTTTGAAGAAGGCGGCAGGCCAGTTTGTCAGAAGGTGCACCGGAAGGTCCCCATTTCCATTCCACTGCTCTGCACTTGCATTTAAGGGTAACCAGCTCAGAGTCTTACCCAGAGTTGCACTTTTTGGCAGACTTTAGTCGGACCGTCATGATAGGGCCAAGAATATCAAGAGTGTTGGAGATGGAACAATGAAAGTTGGAGAGGGCTGTATCAAGTTGGGAGTCAGCCATAGGAGTAGAAGGGGGAGAACAGGTGGAGGCAAAGGAGGCAGCACTTTATTCATGGGTTGGATGACTTTGAAGGCAGGAGGTGGTGTAGGGTGTACTGTTGCCCAAGGAGAAGAGAGCTTCAAGTGAGAAGAGAGAAAAGAATGATCAGTCCATGATAGTGAAGTAGTGAGAGGAATAGAGAGTGGGATGTCTGTGGTGATGAGAGCATCCAAGGTGTGGCCAGCAGTGTGCATTGGACCAGAGGGTAGAATGGAAAAAGAAAGGGAGTCACATAGGGTTTGGAACGGTCCTGAAGAGTCAGGAGAGTCAAGATGGATGGTAAGATTCCTAGGAGGGGGAGTTGGGAAAAGGAGGAGAGGAGTGAAGAGGCCAAATCAGCCCATTCCGAGAGGAAGAGGGTGAACTGGCCAGGCGACTGATAGAAGGTGGCCAGATTAAGAGAGGTGTCAGGTGAGAGAGAGAGCCTGCAGACCAGGCATTCAAAGGAGGAGTATACCTGAGTGAGAATAATGGAAACAGGGATCCACTCAGGAAAGATCAAAGCTACTCCACCTCCTGGCCTGTTGGGACTGGGGACAGAGAGGATCTTTTAACCTTCAGGGAGCAGTGAGACAAAACTCGTAACAGAGCTGTCCTTAAACCATGTCTCAGTAAGAGCAAGAACATCAGGAGTTCCAGGAGGTGGCAGATGTCAGAGGATGCTTGACAGCAGAGCAAGAGTTTAGTGCGGCTACATGGAGCAGGTTGCCACGTTTGACAGATTTACGTGGGGGATGCAGGGGACAGAGGTTCCCCCAGCAAGTGGCAAGAGTGCCTGAGAGATAGAGGAAGAAGGAGGCAAGGGAGCTCCAAATGCAGTGTCAGAGGTGGCCAGGGCAGCAGGGAGGAGGGGGCTAACAAGGTAGCTAGAGTAGTGTGAGTATGCAAAGGATCCTTAACAGTTGAGAGCAACAATGGGGGAGTTGTGAGGTTAGTAGGAGGCAAGGTAGCTAGGGTGGGTGTAGTTGGCAAGGGTGCTGGGCCGCCGTAGAGGCAGGTGACAAGGGAACCTGTGATGAGGAAGGAGGGACGTTGATAAGGCGAGGAAGGAGCCTATCAAACAGTATGAGGTTGGGTTGAGTACCATGTATTAGGATGGAACCGTTTTGATAGACATTTATGATGGCCCTGGAGTTGGAAGAGGAGGCAAGAACGGCCTCCCAGCGGGTACCACCATTTATATGTGAGGAAGAGTAGGGAGAGAGCAAAGCAGCCATATGGGGAGCTCATAGGTAAGGAGAAAGAACAACAAAGAGGATGTCGGTGAAAGTCCCTGTGGCAGAAACACTGATGTAGGTGTCAGAGATTGGAAGGCCTGCTTTGGAGGCAAGTATGTTCTTCTTGAGCTTCTTCCTGGCAGAATTTGTGAGAGGTGAAGGATAGGAGATGGAGAAACAGAGTAGATGGGGAAGGCAGAAAGTGCCATAGTGAGGGGAAAAGGGTGTGGTGCACTTAACCAGGCAGAGCAGTTGATGTATGTGAGAGGATGTAGGCAAGAAAGCAACAAGCACACAGGGAGACACAGCCAGGATAGGGAAGAGACAATGGGAGAGGACTGGCGTAAGGGAACAGATAGCAGACTAGACAGAGAACAGAGGGGGTAAACCTGTCAACACATTCTCATGAGAAGCAGGAGGTTTGCACAGCTAAATTCGATTTTCAACATCAACAAGACATTCAGGATGTGCACACAGCTAAATTTGATTTTAAATAGCAGCAAGACAATCGGATGTTCACACAGCTAGTTTATAGCTGAGCCTCCACCAGATCATTTCCATGAGAAAGTATGGGATCTGTTTTCACATCTCATTGTCCAGGGAAGGTGTGTTGCACAGAATACCAGAAATCAGAGTTCAAACATATAGCTGGTTTTTTATTCAGGTTGGTTTCTCCAATTGCCACTTTTTAAACTTACATTTTCCTGTGCCATAGAGTTTACATTTTCACCAAAACACAGCAGTTCATCCATTGCACTGGCCTTTCAAACTCCCATGAAAGGTCCACATTTTGAACATCTGTAGCTTTCATACTTATGACCCCTGATTTCTGTAAAGGAAATAAACACACACAGCATGAAAGTTAGTTTTTCTTTCTGTGGCTGTGACTTGAAACTGTTTTTCCATTATAATAAGAGCTGCAGGAAGTTTTCTTGCACTTGAGATGTTTATCTTTAGTCTTGTCACTATATTTTGATGTGAGCGGACAGACCGCAGTGTACATATTTGGTTTTAAAATAGTACACTGCTCTTCATCTTAACTTGTAATTATATTTCTTAACACATAAATGAAGGCTTATCCAAGACCATCATTCAGTGGCGATTCCAATTTCCTTTGCTCTTGAAGCTATGACCAATGCTCTTGAAGATAATTGTTTTTAATGTAATGGCCAATTTTACAAACTAGTAAAGGGTACACTGATGGGGGAAGCATGTGCCAATAGTCGAGCCATCCTGTAGATGGACAAAAGAATATATGTTCTCTGACATAAATCAACCTCAACGACGCATCTCTATGTGGAAACGTTATATTGATGATGTTTTTTTAATCTGGACTGGAAATACTGACCAACTAAATAATGTTTTCATTTGGCTAAAGTCCTGCAATCAGAATATTCAATTCACAAAAGAACAAAGTAATTCTAAAATCAACTTCCTTGATATTTTGAGAACGCACCATGATGGAACCATACAATGTGATCTATTCAGAAATCTACTGATCACAACACTTTACTTCACTATCAGAGCTTCCACCCATGCTCTCTTGGGGATAGCTTTCCATATGGGCAGTACCTCTGTATCAGACGCAATTGCAGCTTCTTGACAGACTACAAATATCGACTCTGTATGTTAGATTAAGAGCACAAGGATACCCCAAAAAATTGATCAATTTATCACACAAGAGAGATAGGTTTAAACCATATGAGACTACACTCTCTCTCTAAAGTAGCCACATTTCTATCCACATTCATCCCCAGTTACCTGGGGGCAACCAGATGTGGACTCCCTGCTCACTGTGCTTAGAGAGACACAGCTTCACCTCACTGATGAGGCCCAACAAGGCTGAAACATGTGTATGGGGTTGCTTTTGGTACTCTTGTTCAGAGAGGTTTTGCCATAGCATTTCGGTGCTGGACTGCCCAGGTGGGCGGGACAAAGACTGATATGCAAATGGATACTTCCCATCTGTGAAAGGTACAGTGAGCAAAAAGCGTGTGCTGCAAACTCTTATCTCAGAACAGGTTATCATGCCATGTTCTTTCTGGAGAGGAGCGCCTGCTACCTTTTTTGAAATATTTGAAAGGAATTTGGGGTTGGTCACCCTGAGTTACCTGGGGGCAACCAGACGTGGACTCCCTGCTCACTGTGCTCAGAGAGACAAAGCTACACCTCACTGATGAGGCCCAACAAGGCTGAACATGTGTATGGGGTTGCTTTTGGTATTCTTGTTCAGAGAGGTTTTGCCATAGCATTTCGGTGCTGGACTGCCCATGTGGGCGGACAATGACTGATATGCAAATGGATATTTCCCATCTGTGAAAGGTACAGTGAGCAAAATGCGTGCGCTGCAAACTCTCATCTCAGAACAGGTTATCATGCCATTTTCTTTCTGGAGAGGAGCGCCTGCTACCTTCTTTGAGATACTATAGGCCTAGCTATCAACAATTCTGTTTCCTCTGGCTACAACATATTAATTTACTTTTAGGTTCCCTCCATTTCAAGTTTAACACTATCAACCTAGACGAACCATGAGCCTCATTACAAGTATGGCGGTAAGGCAACAATGGCGCCGGTATCGCTACCAGCACCGTTGCTACTGTACCAGCACCCGTGAGCAGAAAATGATGGTAGCACCGGTACGGTTATTAACGGTACCGGTGCTACCACCCTCCCCATTCTCAATGAGCCCTATGAGGCTCAAACTGGAATGGGGATGTACCTGGCCCAGCACCCGCGAAAGGGTAATTACTGGGTCCGGCTGGGTCGGAATAGCCCGGTAATTGCCCATTTGCGGGTGCCGGACCCGGATGCGAGTTTGGAGGTAGCCTGAAACCGGCAAGGCAACCTCCAACCTCATAACGAGGCCCGTCATGTCTTTAATCATCTAATCCACAAATAGGTACATCAGAACCACTTACCTTTTCTGGTACTCTACAATAACAGTTACTCTCATAACACTCTTTATCCAACATCCTTAATACATTGTTTTCCTCCAGCCTTGCTATTGAACAAGCAGAGAAAATGCATTCACTCTACTTTTAATATATGAATGTGGAAGAAGCTAGGCAAGGCACAGTTTCATGAAATATGGCAACCTATCCTCGTTCAGCAGGTCCCACGTCTTTAGATTAATTCAACTTTATTCATTAATGTATCCTAGGTAAAACACAGGGACCATTCATTTTCAAGTTCAGAAAAGGGTTTGCATCTGTGGGCCACGGAAACGAGAGTTTCTGATCCTACAAGCCTTTCTCGGAAGGGTGTAATGACCTACCTCACTATATTGGAAGATGTCCTAAATCATTTCACTCAATAGGAAACCAATAATAGGCAACAGTCCTACTAATATGTCTTGATGGAATAATGCATTGTCTGTACCCATGCCAAAACTTATCAGCCACACACTGTAGTTGCAGCTACATTTACATATACAAACAATATTATATTGACATGTACACGTGATACTCTATTTGAAACTGATAGGTTGGAACAATACTCTGAATTAAACTAGATATGCATGTTTTGCTAGATCATTTGTTGGAAACCACTGACGTTTGTCAGTACATTGAATAAGTGTGTTCCTTCTTGATAAACCAAATAAACTGTTAAGTATTTTCACGCTGAGTGACACTTTATGTTATCTCCCTATGGTTATATGATCTGTCACACATGCTTGTTATATCTGTCTTTATCGTCGTAACTGTTTGCACTTTATTATTTTGTATTGCAAATGTTTCCCTGCACATAAAACAAGACTGATCAATCCGATATTTCTGTTTCTGCTTTTTTTTGATTGCCCTGTTAATATAGAGCATTTGGCCTGAATGTAATGTAATGTATATAGAGCCCGTTTTATGAAAATATTGACTAGTGCAACAATCCCTTTGTGTATGATATAATCAGTACCTGAGCCCTGCCAATAGCATGCGGTGTGACATTTTTTGACATTGACATTGTGCCAGTTTAGTGGCTGAACCCCCCAGAACATCTATCCAGATGGGTTTCCTACACAATTCTGTATTCTCCATGTTTTATTTAGAGAGATGGGTTTTGCTAGTGTTTTCGAGTTGTTTTGATCGTATTGTTTAATTAACAAACTGCATTTTTATACAAGTTTGATTGAACATTCTTTTCTTTTTACAATTTCACTTACGTTGTTTGTGTATACCCTGTTATCAGCTCAGAATGTTCCTGAAAATAGAGTATTGTCTTGTCCTCACTCCCACATAAGGCAAAGGAGGTATATCCTTTGGGTTTTGACTTTCATCTTTATGATTGGTTTCACTGCTGGTTAGTTGTAGTGTGGGACTGAGAAGACAGTCTAGCCACTTCTCATCCCTGTACACGTTGAGAGCAGTAGTCATTTCATCACACTGCTTTGCTCATGTGGCAGTCTGGGGATTGATGGGTTGGAGGAGACAGCAATGCCATTCCCTGGCAAGGGTATAAACCCTGTGTTTCTCTTCTGCTCAAACCTCCCCTCCATCCCCCCACAACCTCTATATAGAGTGAAAATGATATGCCTAGGGAAGGGGCAAAACAATAAAATAAAAAAATAACAATTTAGCCTTTTCCCTTTGCGCCCAGGTAGGTGCACCCACACATGTGAGGTGCCGTTTTTGTCGGGAGACCTGTGGAAACACGGTAAGGCAGGACATATGGTGTTGGCGGCATGTTTTGGTGGGTGGCCAGAGTGAAATGTCTGGAATTTGTGGGTTTTTGGCCAAATTTCGGACTTTGCCAGGGATTGTGGGTAATAAATTCTGGGACGATTTGCGCAAGTCAGACCTCTGTGGATTCCCATGGATGTCTTCTTTTTAGAAACCCTTGGGGATCCCTGTTATCCTTTGTGTCCTCCACATGCTAGGCCAAAATCTGTAATGTTGTCCACATGAGCAAAATCTGCTCTGAGGAAAGACTTGGGGTTACCAGTCTTTTAGGTTTTTCCCCTTGTGCCCAGGTAGGTGCACCCACAGATGTGAGGTACCCTTTTTGTCAGGACATCTGTGGGAACGCAGGAAGGTAGGCCATGTGTTGTTTGCAGTGTGTTTCAGTGGATGACCAGAGTGCAATGTGTGGAAATTGTGTTTTTTTGGGCCAAATTTTGGACTTTGCTGGGGATTGTGGGTAATAAATTCTGGGCAGATTCGTGCAAGTCAGACCTCACACGGGTGTCCTCTTTTCAGAAATGCATGGGGTTCCCTATTTTCCTTGGTGGCTTGGACACCCTAGGCCCAAATCTGTAGGTTGTCCACATGAGCAAAATTCCTGAATACCTGCTCTGCAAAACGACTTGGGGTTACTAGTGTTTTAGGCTTTTCCCTTTGCGTCCAGGTAGGTGCACCCACACATGTGAGGTACCGTTTTGGCGGGACACTTCTGGGAATGCAGGAAGGTAGGCCATATGTTGTTGACGGCGTGTTTCGCTGGCTGACCAGGGTGAAATGTGTGGAAATTGTGTTTTTTTCCTATAATTTATCAGATTTTCCCCCAATCTATGGAATTTTTCTCTACATAATAGTTGCTTGACCTGCGCAAATCACCTCTTCCTAAACTTGGAATTTTGTCTACTTTTCAGAAATGTATGCCTTTTTGGCTTCCCTTCAGCTTTCCTACCCTTTTCTTCCATTCCTTCCACGCATGTCCAATTGGACGAAAAAGGCCAAAATCACCTACTTCCTCTTGCAAAACGGTTGATAACCATATCAAAATAACTTGTTTTCATTTCCACTTAACCTGTACTTGAAAGACAGGAAAATGGGGAATTCAGCACAGCAAACCATTTTTTCTAGCTCTTACAAGGAAAAAAACACAGGCTCCTTTGTGCATTGTTTTATTGCCATTTTCTGGAAGAAAATGAAACTCTCACTTTTTGGTTATTCCCCCCCCTAGCCTACACAAACTAGGATTCCTTTGGGGAAAAAAGGGGCCAAATTAGGCCGAGATATCTCTTGTAACAAAAAAGTTACGAAGGATTGAATGGCGACATACAGAAATCACCAAAAAAGGCCTTGGCACTGAGGGTTGGGGAGGAAATACCCATGGCAGTTATGGAGCTAATCCCATTTTTTTTTCTTTGGGAATTTCCTGTCGAACTATTCCCATGGGAACCCTTACATAGGTGGTACGTTATTGTGGGAATGATTCCCGCAGGAATGTAACATGTTTTGATTCGTGTGGTTTGACAAAAACGACTTCAAAATGAAATGTCATTGTATGCCACCTTGTAACTCTACATAAACACCCACCATCTTCACTGAATTAAAACTGGCTAAAGACCCTCTCATTATAATATTTTTCCAGTTTTTCTTCCCATGACACACTTCCATTCCTGTCAAAATCTTGCCAATAAACCACAGTAATCAAGAGACATTACTTGCGAAAGACGGATATTAATGTGTTGATATAGACCTCTCTTGCCCTCTTCAAAGTGTAAAACTGCCCACTGGGTTATGTTTCATCCACCCAATGCCACCCTGATGTAAAGCTTCCTTTTTCCTCTCCTCCGAATATATTGTTCAGTGTTTTGATTGTTTGCTTTCCAACGGGGTTATCTACAATGTTATGTGCGCTAAAGAACCAAAAAAGCTCTGAAAACAGGAAAAAAGAAAACAGATGTATACACCAGTCGCAATTAAGGTAGTTGAAGTGAAGGGCACTCCTGCCTTGGATTTAAAAATGGGGGGCAAAAAATATTTCCACTGCAGCTAAAGAAAATGGCATACATCTGCCAAGTCTCAATTTAGTAGTCCTCCATATATGGCCTTCAAATTACTGGACCAACCAAGACCAAACAAGACTGGAACATAGATTATTCTAGTAGTAGGCAAACCTTGGAGTACATCCCCCAACACAACGAGATAATCAAAATAAAAGAGTCCCACAAAACAAGCCACTGGGTGAACCAACCATGCATGCCAGATCATGACATGGGCAACTGGCATTATTGACATTACAAAATAAATGTAAAAGGAGAAAAGAAAGGTGGGGATATGGAGATAAGAATATGTCAAAACTCTGAAGAATATCCCCCATACATATACACCTGAATTAAATCAAAAACATGAAGGAACCAATGCCTTAATCCTTAAACTGACTAAGAGAAAGAAGGGAGATGGAGGCACTATGAACAGCAATTTTGCAGTAAATTCCACATTTAGTCAAAAGAACATACATTTCAATTGAATTGAATTATCACAGATGGGAAGAAGCACACGTGGTCTGTATTTAGTGTGAGAATCACATTTGAAGTTAGTTGTATTCCACATAAAAAGAATGCTAATTCACATCATATGCACAAAACATAACATAATTATTGTCATTTATCTTCATAAATAATGTTGACACAAAACCACTTGTTCTTAACCATCAAAATTATATTGACACACAATTATTTAATCCTAAACACTATTGACACGCAGCTGTAATACAAACACTGACACAGGTTTCAAGCCTAGTAGGTGATCCGGGATGTCATCAGCAAACTATACACCATAGAGACGGGGAACCCATTCCGGTGCCATTGATTTGGCGCCAGACGTTTTAGCGCGTACACAGGAAGCAGCACAGTGCTTCACGATTTGCTACCGTTATAGGACAGCACAGGGGCACCACAACACGGGAACCGTACATACAACATAACATCTGACAGGTCTGGCCTGATGCATGTCCCAGGATGTCCATAGGTGGGAGAGAAAGGGCTCCTCTCTGGGTCACCCAGGTCACAGCACTCACTAAAGTCATGCACTTTAATTTCCTTCTGTAAAGCGCTGCTTGCCTCCAGATAATGAAACTTGTTTCCGAGGTTTTATCATATTTATTTATCCGACACGTTCAGGGGTTCCTTCTTAACTTAGGTTACCTCCCAATTTAGGGTGTCCTTAGATGACAAACCCCTATCAAAACATGGAAAAACGCAGAAATGGCTTGAGCCAGGGACATGAGCTACATTCCCTCTAAATAAAATGTCTCGCGTTCCAAAGTGCCACGGGAACAACTGAAAAACGAATTGCAAGTTAGAAAACTGCGTTCTATGATCAGTGCACCTCGCCACGGAAGAGACATGTTGCATCTCACCCCAACTAGGGAGACTAGGGCCCAAAGAGTTCAACAGGTTAAAAAAAGGTGATAGACTTTAAATGGGTGACACACACGTTCAAGCAGGAACTGGAGTGTAATCCTGTCGCCCACAAGGAGGTAGTTAATGTTTTGAGTGAGATGTTAGCAATTGGCAAGTGATGTTACGCATTTTTTTGTAAAGGGCAAGTTTTGTCATTTCAGGACTCATTTAGCACAGATTTCAACAAGCCCGTTAATTGAGCGAGAATCCACTTGGGGGAGGTGGAGGGGCGAATTTGTGGAATGGGAATAGTGGTTGAGCGCGATGATGGGTGCATGAGGTTTAATGTAAGTGCTGGATTTCATGAACGCCAACACATTTAATATATAGCGCCTCGTGCTAGGTTCCTTCTGCCTCAAAGTGCTTTATTGAGTAGTGTTATGTTCTAGAGATGTTGACAACTATCGGGTGACAGGGACACTTCAGTTGGCGATATGTACTGCCTGTAGTGCCTGGACCTTTAAAGGCACACACGTGGTGGAGTGACGTAACTTAGCTGCATGTGCACTTAATAAACGGGGCATGCCATGGATCGCCAGTGCGACTGTGGAGACTGGACAGAGTACACTGTGTCATGTGTATTCCATATGGTGGGGGAGTTCAGGGGGCCGCAGGGGCACACCAGCAACCATCAACATTGGCAACGAGGTTGCATGGTCGATCTGACATTTTTCTCCTGATTTCCATGCCACTGAGTTGGCGAGTTCAAAGCGGAAGGCTGCCATTTTTGCCTGCACGTGGTGGAGAAGGTTGGGGCTCCCGCTGGGAGTGCTTGTGCACCTCCCATGTGAATTTCTGGACCCCCCTCACGCAGGGGGTGACATTCTGTTGCTGGGAAACCAGATTTGGGGTGTTTTTGGACATTTTCTCTTCACATTTGTGGTGAGGAGTAGGGTGAGGGCCAGGGTAGTATTCTTTTCTTTCCCTTTATGCCTTCCAGCCCAATTTGTGGAAGCTTTGGCCTGTGCTCTGGGAAGGACATTCCTGGCTGATTGGACACTAGTGAAGGTGCAATCATTACAGCAAGGTGGGGTGTTGGTTAATATTTGCACGCTCCATTTCTTTGGTGCATTCTGCCTAGAGGGGGGCCATTGTGAGTTGCGGCCCGAGTTTCTATGTGGGGTGGTTTTGCGCTCACCACCCTGGGTGACCAGGAAGATGGTACAGGAGCCCAGGCACCGGCAGGACCAGTGACCCCTGTGGGTACGCGTTTGCCAAGACAGCAAGGGGTGCTTACACCGATGCCTGAATTTGATGTTTCTGGGGCCCTGTCGAGCCTTGGACCAAGGTGGAGGCTCTGGATCAACCATCTTTACATGTACTTCCAGGCCGCAGGTGAGACAGATGAGGATAGCAAAGTGGCCACACTTCTGTTCTCGGCATGCCCAGCAGTGCACACAATCTTTCAATCACTGCAGCCAGTGGATGCATCATATGCAGCAGCCAAGAATGTGTCACGCGAGAACTTCATGCCATTGGCCAACGCGGACTATTAGCGTTTCATCATGTGTAGCACCAGAAAGAAAGATGATGAGTCTCTGGACATGTTCTATGGCCGTCTGCACCGGATGTCGATGTCGTGTGTCTGGGAGAACGCACAGACCAGGATCAGAAACCATCTCATTCAGGGTTGTTCATCCGGCAAGTTGAGAAGGCAGGTGTTGCTGGAACCAGGACGTACACTGCCCCGCATACTGGAACTGGGCCGGTCCCATGACGTGTCCAAAGTAAGGGCGTCAAAAAGGAACGCAGCCATTTGGCCAGGGGAGATGGAGGAGGTGTGTTCTGTGGGCCAGGTCAAGGAGGGAGATGTGCCTGATGACAGAGTGGTGGCCAGTGTGACAGAGGTGGCAGGCCTCTGGAGTCATGCCTCAAGTGCGGTTATACCTCCCGCACCCAGAGGAATGCCCTGCACAAGGGAAGGCATGTGGACGCTGCGGGACATTCAATCACTATACTCGGATGTGAAGGGCACTGCTACCAGTGGTGGTGCCAAGGGTGCCGGTATGGGCAGGATTTTTTTAGACAACAGCGCCCGCCCAATGTCTCTCAGGAAGATCAAGGGGAAAATGGCCTGATGCAGGAAGTGGAGGAAAAGGTTGAGGAGGAAAATATCTTCTTCATATCCAGCGTCAGTACGCTGCGCGCCACCACCAGAAGGCAGCCACAGTGTCAGGTACAGATCAATGAGTCAATGATATCTGTGTGGGTGGACACAGGGGCAACAGTGAGCGTGATAGCAAGAGTGCAATATGATGCCATGTTGGTGCCGCCCATGTTGCAGAAGCTGAGGGTGCAGATATTCACGTTTGGCAGTGAGCAGCCCATTCCATTGGCGGGAGCGTTTGTTGTAAAGGTTGAACAATCCATCAAAGCTCATTCCACATGACGAGTGTTAGCAGTAACACTCTCCTGAGCTGTGCAGCGGCTGAAGCATTGGGCATCGTAAGCTTCACATATGCGATGTAGGTGAAGGACGTGCAGGGACTTCTCACAAAATACAGTCAGCTATTTGAGGGGATGGGCCGCATGGCTGGCGAACCTATGAGGCTTTCATATCGGTGAATCCATACAGCCAATCGCAGTCATGCACCGCAGAGTCCCATTACATCTGAGGGACCTTGTGGATAAAGAACTGGATATAGTCATTGCAGGCAAGCCGAAGCAGCCTGACTCGGTGAGGATCCATGTTGATATGAAGCTCCTGAACAAGGCCATCAAGCGAGGGAGATACCTCATTCCCATGATTGACATCATCGCAGAGCTGCAAGGGGCTTGGTTCTTTTAAAAACTTGACCAGCGTGCTGGCTATCATCAGGTGGTACTACACCCAGACTCGAGATATATCACCACTTTTACCACACACAGGGGCCTTTAATGTTATGAACGCCTAAGCATTGGTGTGTCATCAGCGGCAGAAGTGTTCCAGAACATTATCTAAATGGCCCTGGCTTATCTGGAGGGTGTTCTCAATATCAGTGATGATATTATGGTATTCGTGAGGATGGAGTCTGAACACATGGAATGGTTGGTAAAGACTCTGGAGCGGCTGCAGGCACTGGGGCTGACTTTGCATAAAGAGAAGTGTGAATTCCTGAAGATAAAGATTGAGTTTTCCAGATTTGTCTTCAAGGAAGGGGGTGTGTTACCCGACCCTCGGAAGGTAAAGGACATTGTGGAGGCAAGGCCCCCAGAGAACGTAACCGTAGTCCAAAGCTTCTTGGGCATGGTCACATACTGTGGCTGTTTCATCCGGAACCTAGTCTCCAGGTCAGCACCCCTGAAAAGTCTCACCAGGAAAGATGCGATGTGGCAGTGGGGCCTGGTAGAGCAAGCTGATTTTGAGGATGTAAAAGGGGTGCTAACAGCAGAAGACACCATGCCGTTCTTCGATCCTTTGTTGTCATGGGAGGTGGTGGTGGACGCCAGCCCATTTTGTCTGTGTGTGGCCCTTGCCCAAACTGACACAAAGGGAGAGATCAGACCGATTGCTTATGCAGCAGGACACTGTCTGAAACAGAGCAGCGCAATTCACAGATTCACAATTCGCAGATTGAGCGGGAGGCCCTGGCGGTCTTGTGGGGGTCTCAGCACTTTCGACTTTATGTGTTCGGCCGGCCGGTGACAGTGGTGACTGACCACAAGTCTCTGCTGCCGATCATGTCCTGCTCGTCAACAAAGCCCCCAGCCCGGAGTGAATGATGGATGCAAGCACTCCTGGAGTATGTGATCTCATTGGTATATCGGCTGGGCAACCACAACGTGGTGGATAATCTGTTGATTCACCCGAGAGGCGGGGTGGAAGACTGGAAGACATCAGTGGTGAGGAGGCCAACAAGCGTGTGCAGATAATTGTTGAATCAGCAGCCCCAAACTCAGTGCCGCTCCAAGAGCTGGAAAAGGTGGTGGCAGAGGATGAGTGCTTCCTGATACTGAAAGTGGCCCTTCAGCAGGGATCATGGAAGTCAGTGGTGGACACCCTGACACAAAGAACCCAAGAGGCTCAGCTGGCACTGGAACAGTTGTGGAGGGTGAAGGAGGAGCTGACGTTTGTCGAGTTGGGGCTCCTACACCGGGGAGACTGCATCGTGGTGCCGGTGTGTAAAATCCCACAAGTCATCGAACTGGCACACCAGGGTAATCAAGGGACGGCGAAAAGGAAAGCAAGGTTATGCCAGAAAGTGTGGTTCCCTGACCTTGAGAAATGGGTGGAAGAGTTTGTGTCAGCCTGTCTGTGTTGTCAGGTGGCTGCCCCGGCATAGAGAGAGCCCCTCATTGAAACAATGCTCTGAGGAACAATACCCTGGGAAAGTGTGCATGCAAACTTTGGGTCCACCGGCAGAGACACTCACTTCCTGGTGGTGGTGGACGAGTGGTCACGGTACCCCGAGGTCAAGTTCATTGACTCAGTGTCATTTGATAAGGTGGCAGTTGCCCTGGAAAAGATCTTTGCCACACATGGGTTGCCCCAGACTATGTGCTCTGACAATGGACCGTCATTCCTATGGGACAGCTTCACTCAGTTGATGAAAGAGTATGGTAAACACTACGGAAATATTACACCAGTCTGGCCCCATGGCAACGGTGAGGCCGAGCAATTCATGAAGACCCTCAACAATGTGTTCCAGATTGCTCATGGACAGGGCCAATGCCTGCAATGGGCGCTGTACCAGTTTCTGAGGGAGTACAGGGCCACCCCTCATACGTCAACTGGAGTTGCACCAGCGGAAGCAATGTTTCAACTATGCCTGAGGGGGTTAATACCTAAAGTGAGGGAGCAAGAGCCAGCAGGGATTGACAATGCTCAGGTGGAGCAAAAAGAGATTGCGGATAGAAGGAGAGAAGGTTAGAAGAGGACTCTGACCCCATCAGAGGATCCCCGGTGATGAAATGCTAGTGAGGAACAGGCACCCACAAGGCAAACTGTCACTGACGTATGAGCCTAGTCCCATGGATGCGGTAGCTGTGTGTGGCTCTATGGTGACTGAGTCAGATGGGACTGCCACTGTCACCCGAAATGCCAGTTCCTTTAAGAAGGTGGGGGAATCCAGGCTGGAGGCAACACTACAAAGAGACTGTGATGAGGTACCAGACGAGGTTGGTGGCCTGGCCCATCTGCCCGAGTCACCTGGGTCGAGGGAACGCAGGTGAGGAGAGCCTGATCCAGGAGGTGGGCAGGAGGTATCCCCAGAGGACAGGGAGTGTTAAGCCTGCCCATCTCCGTGACTATGTGTTGGGCCACTGAACTGGTGTGCTTGGTCATCGGGTTGTGCATAAACTTGTTGGCCTGGGAGGGAAGTAAATAAAGGGGTGTTGTTAAGTTTGCAGTGACATGTTGAAACTATATATGTGTGCCTCCTATTGTATTTGTTTAATATTAAAAAGGGTGAGTGTCGCGCATGTAGCTTTAAAGGCACACACGCGGCGGAGTGACACAACTCTGCCACGTGTGCACATAATAAACGGGGCGGGCCACGGATCTCCAGTCCAACCATGGAGCTCAGACAGAGAACACTGTGTCAACTGTGCTCCATATGCTGGGAGGCTCACAGGATGGAGGGGTTCATCGGCAACCATCAAAACTGCAGACAAGAGACAGTGAACAAGCGGGAGGGTTCACAATCCCCCTAAGGAGTGGCAGCCCAGTGAGTGGATTCTATGTGGTTATCCTGCCATGAATCCGGTGGGCAATATATCCGGCCATGCCCTGGGCTGTTGACAATTCCATGAGCTCTGTTATTTTGGTCATGTCTCTGGAAGGTGGCCTCGTGCTGACATGTCACCTAGTGCTTGCAGGTGTACAGGCGAGTGCTGAGTTTTGCTAAAGGCAAAATGAGTGCATAAACAAGATGATCAATTATTGCTGTGGGCTTTAACCACCCATTCATGGTGCATGTCATTGCGCCAAAATGTACTTGTGCCAAAAGGGCTTTGCGCCCTACTGGCTGCGGCCAAACAGCCGCTCCAGATTATCCAGTGCCTAATCCGCCATGCCTAAAAGTCCTGCTCCGGTTTACAGATGTTGGCTGTGGTTATTCCTTATATCACACAAACATATGCATGCCCTTAAACGGATCCAAACTCACAACAAAAATGTAGTTTTCAATGAGCAAAATAATGTGATAGTCATCATTTATAGAGAAGTGATTCATATGAAGACAGGACCGGAGGTTTCTCTTCATAATATGGACTGATACATGCCAAAGAAAAGCTGGTCAAAATCATCAAAACCCTTCCAGATATCACTGCAACAGTAAGAGAGGTTCAACAGGGCGCACCTAGAAATGAGATTTGAAACTTCAAAACTAAGGGATGTATGTCCAAATGGTGAGGTGACATTAGAGAAGGCTGCCAAAAGAATGCCAATCCCCCCAAGATCTCTTTCTGCTACCTGCCATTGGTTGGGGGAGCCCCCAAACCTCCTGTTCCCATAACCCCCACCTTCACTCAAGCCCTCTTCCCACTGCACTGCTGTCCCACTTACTCCACTGTTTACTCTCCTAAAGCCACCAGTGTGAATCGCAACACGCTTCTGCACGTCGGTCGATACACAATGCACTTGTGTGCATCCAGCTTTGCCCTGATGTCCTCGAGACCGCAACATCAAGGTTAATAATAGTTTAGGAAGTACAGGGGCCAGATTACAGAAACTACACCCGTGCAAGTGCAATAGGGCAAAGATTACCCTAGCACAAAAAACAAACATGTTCAATGCATTTTTGCTGCAGGGCAAACTTTGCCCTAGTGCTATTGCCAATCCGTATTAGCACTAAGGCAAACTTTGCCCTAGAGCATTAATGTATTCAAAATGTATCTTTTTTGCGCAAGGGGTATTTTTCCCCTGGTGCTTATAATATGCCAAACTGCACTTGTCACTGTGTCACTGTGAAAAAGTTTTCTAATGTGTTACAGTGTTTTTACATTTTTACTTGCACTGGTGCAACATTTCTGTAATCTCGCCCCAGATGTTCCTTCTTTACTGGAAGGTGATATGGACTGCTCTCTGGATGGGGGTAGTAGGAAGGGATCTGCGTGCACACCTGCCCAATTTTGCACCATCATGAGTATTTTTAAACCAACAGGTACCCATGCAAGCTCACATGAACTTGATCTCATGGAAGAAAATGCCTACACAGTGGCAACCCAAGGTCAAGTACATGAAATCTGAAACATCAAAAGGCTGCATTACATTTTTTTCCATAGTTAACACTTTCTTTGTAACCTATAAGGAAGATCAATTTATGCTCCTATTCTTGGTCCAGGACATTGTGACTTTCAGGCCCTCATGCACACTGGTGCATACATGACCTTGATATCAAGACATATATTTGAAAACCTAAACCAAGTGAGAGATGAGAATCTTAAAATCTGTCTTGGAGAACTCCATAATTCTAATGAAAAGCAAATCACAGTAGATGGGATTATTTATTTATTTATTGGGTATTTATAATGCGGCTATACACAAAGGGTTTAGAGGTGTCACAAGACAAGAGGGTGGGGGAGCAGGGAGGGCAGACAAAAAATGATCCTACGAGGCCTTGTGACATCTGGATCGTGCAAGTGCAGTAAGGGAAGAGCAGGGGAGAGGGGAAGGGGAGAAGTGCTTGTCAGGGCTGAAGGGGCCATGAGCAAAAGTGAGTGCCAGGAGATCCAAGTGAACAGTGCCAGGGGAAAGAAGGTCCACAAGATAAGTGTGAGGTAAGTGGCAGGAAGGGCAACAACAGTGCAGACCCAGCCAGGCTAGTGCAGGGGAAGGGGGATGGGCCCAGGAGGGCAAGTGCAGGTTGAAAGGGGGGTGAGGGGAGACCAAGTGCAGGTGTAGACTGGACATGGGGGACTAAGGGGCCTGGTTCCCTGTAAGACTCTGAAGGATATAGGCAGCTAGTCAAAAGGAAAACAAGGATATTAGCAGGGGAGGTTGAGAGAGAAGGACGAAGAGAAAAGACTTAAGGAAATCCGGCTAAAGTCTAAGAGGGACAGGGAGGCCATTACAGAGGGAGGCACCTGCAGGGGAGAAAGATCAACCCCCCACCCATTGCTTGGAAAAGCATCTGATCTGCAGAGAGTTAGAGCTAGGTGCCTGAAGAGCTCTAGCAGAGAGGTATTTAGCGAGAGAGAGTTGGATGTAGTGGGCCCAGGCCCCAGAAAGCCTTGTGGATGATGCAGACGGTCTTGAACTTGATCCTCGCAGCAACCACGATCAGTGGGGAGATGCAGATCCTGGGCTTGAGACCAATGATTTTATTAAATTGTTTTTTAATAACACGCCTAATACCGTACCTGAGTTCGGTTTCTAAGCACGGATCTGGGATTCAAAATCTCTGTTGCTCTTCGTGGTCTTGCTTCCAAGACCAGTGTGTTGCCCTTGTGCTATCCTCCATTCTCACAGTCCTTTTCTGGATTAGTTGAAGGGGTGATGGGAGGAGTTAGGCAGATTGAGGAAGAGGCTGTTGCAAATAGTTCAGCATGGAGATGAACAGACCTCTGGAGACTTTGAGTTTCTGGGGGAAGGTGAGGAAGGGGAGAATGCATCAGAGGAGTTGTAGCTGAAAGTGGGCCTTTTTGGCAAGGTCCATGATGTGAGGAGAGAAGGAGAGAGAGGAGTCAAAGATGACACCAAGGTGTTTTGCCTCACAGGAGGGTGAGGGGAAGGGGACCATGGAGGGGGCGGCCAGAGTATGGAATGGAAAGAGGTAGCAGGGGTCCCAATGAGAAGGACCTCTGTCTTACTGGCATTAAAGCAGAGATCTTTAGCAGTGAACCATGCCTGAATAGCAGACAGGTAGTCAGGAGTTAGAGAAGAAGAGGAGGAGGAGGCAAAGGAAGGAAGCTTAAAGGAGAGTTGTGTGTCATCCGCATGACCCTGGAAGTTAAGAGAGATGGTGTAGATCAAATGGGCTAGAGGGTCCAGGTAGACATTGAAAGGCCAATGTCAGATGATAGCGCCCCAAGGGACCCCGGAAGTGGAGTTTGAGATGGTGGAGAGAAAAGGGCCCAGTTGAACCTGGGAAGGTCAGTTCAAGATGAAGAAGATTACCAGTCCAGAGCCAGGTCTGTGATGCCAAGGTTATCACAGAGCCGATTTCAGGGTGGCATGATTGACCGCATCAAAGGCAGGGGAAAGGTCAAGAAGGATGAGAATGGAAGGAGAGCTGGAATCGAGATTAAAGAGCAATTGTTCACGGGTGTTCGGGAGAGCAGTTTCCATCCCTCTGGCAGCTCTGAAGCAAGGCTGGTGGTCGTGGGGACAACCAAAAGATTCAGTGTGGTGGATAAGTTGGAAGATGGCCAGCTTCTCCAGAAGTTTGCCCAGGAAGGTGGTAATGGAGATAGGACGGTAGTTTGAAGGGCAGCAAGGGTTGGCAGAATGCTTTTTGAGGAGAGGGTGCATAGGGAGTACTTGAGGAGATAAGGGAATGATCAAGTGGCAAAGGAGTGATTGCAGAAATCGGCCAAGGCTGGAGCAAGGGAGACAATGTTGTCCTTGATAGTTCTGGAGTTGTAGGGGAGCACCTGTTTGGAGGATACTTTCATAGTGCAGACTTGTCTAGAAACCTCATCAGGTGTTATGAGAGAAAAAGAGGAGAGTAGGTGGGGAGGGGTGGGGCAAAGGGAGGTCTGAGAGCGGGTGAGGGAAAAGCTTGTGGAGTAGGGAAGAGTGTGGACAAGATGTTCTGAGTTTTAGAAATGAAGTGAGAGGCCAGAGAAGTGCAGAGGTCCAGGGAAGGCAAAGGAGAAGAGAAGACTGCAATAGGGATGGCGAGTTCCATGCAGATTTTGAAAAGTTCAGCTGAGTTGTTAGTGGCCGCAGAGATGTGGGCTTGGATATAGGCCCTCTTTATTGAGTAGATGGAGAGTCTGTAGTACCTTTGGAGCAGTTGGCAGGTCAGTTTGTCAGAGGATGTGCTTGAAGCCTGCCACTTCCCTTCAGTTGCTCTGTGCTTGCATTTAAGAGCAGCCAGATTGGAATCATACCAAGAGTTGCATTTGGAATCAGGTTTCATGTAGATCCTCATGACAGGGGCAAGGATGGCAGAGTGCTGGAGATGGAGAGTTGAAGGTTAGTAAAGGCTGTGTCAGAGTGAGAGTCAGTGGCAGGAGTAGGAGGTGGAGAGAAGTGGCGGGAAAAGCAGTAACTGACACTCGCTTCATTGGTCTAATGATGGAGAAGGAGGCGACAGAGCAGAAGGCTGATTAACCAGGGGACACAGGAGGTCTAGGTGAGCGGTCCAGAGGGCATGATCAGACCAATAGAGAGGAGTAATGAGAGGGTTGGAGATGGGGATAGCTGAAGAGATGACAGCATCCA
This sequence comes from Ambystoma mexicanum, assembly GCF_040938575.1. NCBI lineage: Eukaryota > Metazoa > Chordata > Amphibia > Caudata > Ambystomatidae > Ambystoma > Ambystoma mexicanum. Next base: position 381,319,742 of record NC_090930.1, on the reverse strand, counting down.
ACGTGTGTCCGGCTGAGTGCATCGGACCGTAGGGAAGAATGGAGAGGGAAAGTGTCACCGAGGTTGCAGAAAAGCCCAGAGACCGCATCAGGGGAGTCTAGGTGAATAGTGAAGTCTCCAAGGAGGAGATGCTTGGAGGAGGAAGCCAGGAGAGAAGAGGTGAAGTCAGCCCATTCTGAGAGGAAGTGGGAAACCTGTCCAGGGGTCATCTAGATGGTGGGTAGAGTCAGAGAGAGGCCAGAAGAGACACCAAGCCTGCAGACAAGGCATCCGAAAGAGGAGTAGGCTTGAGTGGGGAATATAGTTGCAGAATCCCACTTAGGGAAGATGAAGGCCTCTTTGCTTTAAGCCGGTTAGGCCTGGGTTTAGAGAGGATTTTGCAACCCTCAGGGAGGAAAGTGGCAAAGCTTGTGACAGAACTGTTAGTGAACCACATCTTGGTGAGTGTGAGGACGTCTAGGTCGAGGTCTTCAAGGAGGTGGCAGATGTCAGAGGAGTGTTTGATGGAAGAGTGAGAGTTTAGGTTAGCTGCCACTTTTGAAGGTCTTCAGAGTGGGGTAAATGAGTGTGGTAGAGGTGGCAGAGGGGCCAGAGGGGTGGCGGAAAGAGAAGTGGCAGAGGGGAGGAAGTTGCTGAGAGCCGGAATATGCTTTTCAACAAGGAGGAGGTTGGGCTGCGAGCCCTGGACCATGACAGTGCCCATTTAGGTATACTTTAATGATGGCCCTAGAGGACAGGAAGTATGCCAAGTGTGCCTCCCAACCGGTGCCACAATTAATGGGAGAGGAAGAGAAAGGGTGTAGCATAGAGACCATAAGGGGTATCCAATGTTCTGGAGAAGAAACAACAAAAAGGTTGTCAGTGAAAGTCTGCCAGGAAAAGGTGTTGACATAGGTGTCCACGATGGGCATGCCTGGATTGGAGAGCAGGAGATCCTTCTTGAACATTTCCCTTCTAGAATTCGACAGAGGGATAGGATAGGTGATAGAATAGCAATTAGAGAAGATAAGGGAAATTGAGAGCACCATTGAGGGAGACTGCGAAGAGAAGGAAATGGGAGAGAGGGAGGAGCTGCAGAGCATGACACCAACTACAACCACACAGCAATGCAACAATCTGGAGTCAAGAGTCCAGGAAGACGAAAAGGCCTTGGTTACAACATACAGCACGACACCTACAAATGATGGGGTATCCAATATTCTGGAGAAGAAACAACAACAAGGTTGTCAGTGAAAGTCTGCCAGGAAAAGGTGTTGACATAGGTGTCCACGATGGGCATGCCTGGATTGGAGAGCAGGAGATCCTTCTTGAACTTTTCCCTTCTAGACTTCGACAGAGGTATAGGATAGATGATAGATTAGCAAGTAGAGAAGATAGGGGAAATTGAGAGCACCATTGAGGGAGACTGCAAAGAGAAGGAAATGGGAGAGAGGGAGGAACTGCAGAGCATGACACTAACTACAACCACACAGCAATGCAACAATCTAGAGTCAAGAGTCCAGGAAGGCGAAAAAGCCTTGGTTACAACATATAGCACGACACCTAGAAATGATGCGTTATCTGGAGAAAGGGACAACCCTAGATAGAGGGATAGAGGGGAAAAAGGTTCATTTCCAAACACAGCAGCAAATAAAAAACACAAATATTTGACTTTCCTAGAAAAGAGGGAAGAGCCTAATTAATATACACATCAGCAAATGCAATAACCACAGATTCAACTTTCCTAGAAAAGAAGAACAAACCTAATTCCTAAACACAGCAGCAAATGCAAAAACACTGAGATATGACTTCCCTAGAGGGGGTAAAAATGCTAATTACGACAATTCACCAATGTCAGATATGGATAAAATGCAATTGCCAAGTGTAGCAAACTGCAGAGTTAGAAAATAGAAGTAATAAGAGAGGAGGGACAGTTAAATAGGGAGCAGTAATGGCTGTTCCCCCTGTCTACACCTTTCTTACCTTGATTGTCGCTGCTGGTTGATGGCTGTGCTGCATGCTAAAACACATATGGGACTGTTCAGGGTTTCAACCTGAAGACCCCCCTAGTCAACTTTTTCACACAATAAAGTCTTCAGTATTTATGATTTCGAGTGATTTTCATTGGCACAAAATGTGGCCCTACTCTAACTTGCCCTTCAACCATGCTAAACTATACTCTTGTGTATTACTTGCCCTAGCTTGCGCTGGTTGCTCCACTTATCTAGGGTTAGGGGGTAGTAGAGAAGAAACTTGCCCTATCACTAGACTTCTAACACACTTGAAAAGAACAATATGATTGTTCAGGTATATTTAATAGGCACATGCCATAACCATCAGGGCATGTGTCGTCCGCTTTGCAAATGAAAAAGTTAATATATTGTATTAGTTTTCTTAGCAGATCTACTGTCAGATATTTCTAGGCAGAATTGTAGTTTTTTAGTAATACAACCCCATGAATTCCACAGTATGTGTGCCCTTTCTTTGGACTCAAACTGTGTTTCGATTCGACTCATTCCTGGATTAGTTGGAAGGATCTATAGGTGTCTTTTCACCATCTCATTGGTAAATTTTTCAGAAAAGACCGGAAAGAGCCTACCGGTTTCAGTGGACAGATATAATTACGCCACTTTTTTCAGGGATAAATTGCAGCACGATTCTGAGTGCTGCTTATGTCATTTTCAGCTGTGTATGTATAATCTTAGAGGTACCCCACCTGTAAGGGAGAGATAATGGGGTACAGGGTATGGAAAGAGATTCATGGCTTGATTAGATCTCTGTGTCTCTAGAATTACCACAACACTGCGGCAAGCATGAAAAGAGAGAGTTTTAACTGATTACTCTGCTCTTTTATTGAGACTTTCAGAGAATAGTTCCTTGGAGGGTGTGGTTTGAGTTGTTGAATGCCTTCTTCCTGGATGCCTCAATTACTGGCATTCCATAGTACCTGGAATGATTGGCAATGCATTACTAGGGTATTCTTGGCATAAGCAGGATTTCTTTTCACATTTATTCCAGTGTTCTTAATTTAATTTAAGGAGCCACTCTCAAATGACCGTGACGCTAGATACTCATCAACAGATATGTATGTGTGTAGAGAAAGTGAATCTTGTATCATTTCCCGAAGTATACAACTGTTCAGCTGCGTTATGATGTCAGCTACAGCATTGAGCAGTTTGTGCATCATTATCCCTGGCCTATTTCAGGGATCGTAGTACAGATGAAGAGCTCTCTAACCTATCAATCAGCTGAGTAGGAGCTCTTCTGTCTCAGTCTAGTGTCTGGAACGTTCTGCGAGAGTTTCCTCTTCTGTTCTGTCTTGTTTGTTATTCATTTGTGTTGTTTCCCGTGCACATGCGCAAGGGCGATACGCTTGCTCTTCGTGTGAATGTTCTGGAGCGAGACCATGATGTTATGGAGGGGCACTGTATGTCTTTGTCCCCATCTTGAAATACCCTTTACACTGAGTGCGTAGTGGTGCCCATGGAGTTTGCTTTTGCAGCCACAACGTGGATCATACAGGATGCCACAATGCTATACCATGCATTATTTTACATGAATTGTGGTGGGACGACTGAAAGAACTACTAATTTGCATGCGTTCCCTAAATGCCTATGTAAAAATGCTCTGTAGTGCCGTTCCTGCTAGGGGTATGCAATATCAAAGGGATCTATTATTTCACAGCTCGGAGGGGCTGCATTCACACTTGCCACAGTCCAGATGACATGCTATAATTACCTGTGGCAGTGGACAAAGGTCGGTATCCAGGAGTATGGATAAATCTACTCATGAATTACTATGTAGTACCATTCCTCAGAGGGATATGAATTCCCCTTTTTATTCATTTGCCCCCACTGCTGACCATGACCCATTTCAAACACGTATTGAGATTTACACACCTGGTCAGAACGATTCACTTAAAACAATTCTTTGGCACCATTAACACTGTGGAAGAGAAATGTGCAACCAATCTAAAAAACAAGTCAACATATTATCCACCTCCAAATGGAATAACCCCAGAATCGATAACCTTTGAGAAAGCCCTTATCAAACGACTTGAAGAGTTAGAAAAACACACCACTGAGAGGTACAAGAATTTAACTCATGTATCCAAGTCATGTAGCTATTTCCATACTCTGTACCCCATTATCTCTCTCTTACAGGTGGGATACCTCTATGATCATACATACACAGCTGAAAATGACATACGCAACACTCAGAATCATGCTGCAATTTAGCCCTGAATTAAGTGGCGTAATTATATCTGTCCACTAAAACCGGTAGGCTCTTTCTGGTCTTTTCAGAAAAAATGTACCAATGAGATGGTGAAATCCAGGAAGGAGTCAGATCAAACCACAGTTTGAACCCAAAGAAAGGGGACGCATACTGTGGAATTCATGGGGTTGTATTATTAAAAAACTGCAATTCTGCCTAGAAATATCTGACAGTAGACCGGCTCAGTTGTGTGTCTTTTATTAAACTCAAAGACAAAAACTGAACAGCTTCTTTTAAAAAGGGACAACACCCTGTCTTTATAAAAAGTTAAGACATTTTCATCAATTTATTTTCTGCCGAACAAAGAAAATGAATAAAATATATGAACTTTTTCATTTACAAGGCAGATGACACGTTCCCTGATGGTTATGGCATGTGCCTATTAAATATACCTGTGCTGCATGCTCCTATGGCGAACAGCAGAAAACACCCTCTGGAGCTGCAAATGTAGGGGCTGTCCTTTGCCTTAGGGCCCTTGGCAACAGGGGGCAGCCTTGGGCAGTGTGGCTGCCCAGAGAGCAAAAGTTAAGTAGGGCTTAGTGCCCAATCTGCGGTATTGGGAGGGCAGAGGGAGGGAACAGGAGGAGGGATCAATGGGGTTGCAAGGGGAAGGGAAGCTTGACTACTAGAAGCCATGAGGCTGCAAGGAAGGAATAAAGTTATACATTAATTCAGCAGCAAGATGGTAAAATTAAATGTAAAGCGCCACCACAAGCATAATGTTCAACCACTACCTTGTGCTCAGGTCAGCAATTGAAAAAGAGCTCCGCCGAGCACATTGGGATAGTTCCCAGCCAGGAAACAAGTCACGGGCCAAGCACCCAATCAGGGGTCAGGGAGGGCAGAGGGAGGGAACACGAAGAGGGGTCAAGGAGGTGTGGAGGGAAAGGGGAGCCTGACTACTACAAGCTGTGAGGCAGCAAAAAAGGAGTAAAGTTATTCACTAATTTGGCGGCGAGATGGAAAAATGAAATGCAAATTGCCAACATGAGCACAATGCTCAACCCCTTCTAGGTGGCATGCCATGTCTAGTGAGGGTTGACTTCCTCTGGGCGATTTTCCCTCACAGTTATTATGTGAACCATGCTCTCTACACCACCCAATCAAATTATTACATATATTTTCAATGACATCAGTATAAATGGCACTTGTCACCTGATTCAATAACAACCCAAACAAGATGGAGTCCTATTTCATAACAATTAGGTCCAAGACATCAACATCATCTAAGCAGATGAACAAAGCAGTGTAGTAAACCCATCTCATCCATTAAAGATTACGCTTCCGACCAGCAACATATGGTTCTCCATGTCAGAAGGAAATACTCTTCAATTCTGGCTCCCTCTCTATGCTTGTTCGCTTTAGAAAATTTGTGGCAAATATTTACACCCCACCAATTAAGAAATTGACCAGCCATATCTGAATATGCAGCTCCACAGCCAGCATCCCCAATGGGCCATGCAAGACTGGAGAAGCAATATGTCCCCTGGCCTGGCATGGCTCATGATGCATGCACACCGAGGATCTAAACTGTGAAAGGGAAACAACTTTTCCCTTTCACAGTTTAAGCCAGCCCAGGAGTACAGCCTCGGCTGCAACAAACAGCTGGTGGAGCATTCAGTGATTACTCTTGGCTGGCGTTGCTTGTCCCTAATGGGTGAGGGTTCAGGTGCATGGCTTTCCCTGTATAACATGCGGTTTGTACACATTACCCCTGATTTGTGTTTTCTAAATCAAGCCTTTCTCAGGGCAACTAAGAAGGTCTCAGGTAATCTAGCTATGAAGGGAGACACATTATATAGGAATTAAAGCAACACTATGTGCAGATGACATTTTAGTAATTACATATAATCACACTTTTAAAGTTCCATGAATTAGGCATCTAGTGCCAGATGATAGAGTAGTCCTTGGGTGCAGTTTAACAGGCAGTTTATGGAAGCAATATATCTGGCTCAAAGCATTCTATTGCCTCTTCAGTCATATGTTAGGGAGCATTACTCATATAAGACACAGCTTCAATTAACTCTCTTAATGTAGACCAAAATACCTCGGAAGGCTCATGAGCAACAGTTTGCACTTCTTCTGTCTTTTATTAGAAGGATCAATATGATTAACATGCTTGTTTTACAAAGAAATGTGTGTATTTTAGGGTTTTTTCACTGTCACTCTATATAATACTGTTAAAGTAGATCAATTGTCAGGTAAGCATATTCTTGAATAACAAGTCTAGCGTGAACATGAAAAATGCAGACTCTCAATGGGGGTGTTAAGGTGTATAATGGAATGCCGCAGTCTGCCTGAGGATATTTCAGGATTGATTGTTGTAACTAAGACTGCCCCACAATATAGAGCTATTCGATCATGCACCTCACGCAATTTTTGCTGCTTGGACCAATACAGCTTTTTTATCATAAACTTGCTGATATACACAGCATTGTCCAAGATTTGCACTTGATTGACATGCCCTGTGCCTTGTTGATTGTGATACCGAATACCAGCCTGAATGGGATCTGTAGGCACTTGAAACTGAATGATATGTCTGTCGGAATGAGTGGAGTGCAGGGAATGAATACATCTTCTCCTTTTCCCTTCCCGGTCAATTACGTTGGGCAGAAATGTTTAATGTACAGACTTGTGCCATTATACAGCCTAGTTGGGTCAATATTGGGAAGCATCAAGATGGGTAAGCCACATTTCAGTATAAGGTGATGTGGTGGCATTACCGGGGGTTGAGTGAGTTGAGGAATTCTGTTGGCTTTTTTTCAGCTTCGTCGGCATCCACCACCGTATCAATTGAGCTGTACTCAGTAACTGTGTCCAGAAGCACATCCCAAATCTGATTATTAATTTAATTGACAGAATAATTGTTAGCAGCAAGGATGGCTGGTTCACACAGCAACTCGTGAATTAACACTTTAGCACTATATGTAAGAGAGTAACAGAAATGCCTGTTGCACCTCTTTATATAGCCATAATTTGGAAACTTCTGGAATGCAACCTGTCGTCACATTCGCCTCTAAGGTCCACACACCTCGCCTTCGCCTCCCATACCCTTCACCTTTTGCCTCTCATACACCTTCTCCTCCCATGCGTCAATGCTTTGCCAAGCCACAAAACCACAAACGAACAATTATTACATGGCCCGCGGTGGCGGCCATGTAGTTATGGTTAAGTTGCTAAACCCATGTGAAGAGCACTTTTTGGGCGGCTTAAAACTTTTCTCCCCATGGCCGAATATTCACCAAACTTCGCACAAAATGAATATGGTCCACTCTAAAGCTTTTAGCAAAGTTCGGTGATGTTTGAACCAGGGGGGGCAAAGTTATAGGGGGGGTCGCAAAATTTATTTTTTTCCCATAGATTGAATGGAGAAAAATGTTCTGTCGCGCCTACAGCCCAAACCGCTGGACGGATTTTCACCCAATTTGCGGCAGGAGTGGTGGCTTGGTCCCAAAAGCGTATTTATGTAAATTTGGTGAAAATAAATCCAGTCGTTTTTTTAAAACAACCAAAAAAATGAGTGATATATATGTCCACTCCATGGACACACTTCCCTGTTCGGACAGGACACTGATTAGATAATCGGATTGTGTCATGTCTGTGGATAGGCAATGCGTTCTCTGATTGGTTGGGATGAGGAGTGAGGTATGTACATTGTTTCGATGCAGCTGCCATATTGGATTCACAGACATCCGCCAACAGCGCGGCGTGGAAGTGAGCATAAATCCAATTTTGGGGAATGTGTTGGTGTGTATGAGTGCTTGGAGAGGATCAAATGCTGTATTTGTTTAGGTGGTAGAAGGCCGTGATGTGTTTGTGGTGTCCGCGGACATTCTAAACACTGGGCGCACTACTGGCTATTTTAGTTTAGTATGATGTTGGTTTTGAGTTGTTAGAAGAGCATTGGGTGAAGAGGGTATCTATTGAAGAGTTTGTACGTTGGTTGTAATAATTTTTTAGAATGTTAATTGAAGTGGACAGGTTTTGAGGTGGATGTATTAGGTTTTTGGGTTGTGGTCATTTGGTAGGTGTTTGTTTCTATGGGTGTGTAATGCTGCAGTGGTTGTGGCCAGGGGCTAGAGTCGTGGGTGCATGGGCGAAGTGCCATAGGCCTTTGGTCATGCACCCAAGACTCTAGACCCTGGCCACAACCACCGCAGCATAACACACCCATGTTACCAAAGATTTTGACTGTGGTATGTGGGTTGCTTAGGGGATATGTTTTCAAAAATGTGTGTACTGATTGGTAGTAGTGTATTAGTGTTTATAGGATAGTGAGATGATGTGTGTTAGTTTGTTTGTTGGATTGTGTTCAGAATGTTGGTATTGAAGACTCTAGACATTTTGGATTGTGGTTTATGGTCAGCTGTTTGCTTGAATGGGTGTGTTATGCTGTGGTGGTTGTGAGTTCAATCATTATATACTTACTGTTTGACGTTTTGTGGTTGTATGCAGTTTATTCATGACATGGTTAGTTGAAGCAGGCATTCTTTTTCAATCACTGTGATAAAATAAAAAATCACACATTAGTGTAGGTAGTTTCTAATGAGTATTGCATTGCATAGTAGACATGTCTGCATTTTGTCGACCCTCATAGTTAGTACTTTAGAAGTACTGTAGTTCAAACCAGTGTACTGTGCAATTTGCTTAGTTCCTGTGTTTGTCGATTAAATCATTGGGTTTGTGGGAAAAAAAATCCATGCTAGATTAAAAAAAAAACATTTCTACGTTGTGGTACAATATATTTCTTGAGTTGAGTAGGAGGAATGTAATCTGTGTATGGTTTTTGATTTGGAAGTGGTGGTAGTATTGTTGCAATTAGACAGCAGTTGGTGTATTCTGTAGGCATTTGGGGTTGTGTTTGTTGGTGAGGTGTTCGTTTGCATGGCTGTGTTATGTTGCTGTGTTTGTGAATTTAATTATTATATACTTAACTGTTTCTTTTGGTGAGGCTGTATGAAGAGGTTTGGCCAGGCCATGCAGTCAAGATTGTAGTGTTTGGCAACAAGTGCTGCAGCATAATATACCCATGGAAGCAAACATTTTGGATTGTGGTTTATGGTCAGGTGTTTGCTTGGATGGGTGTGTCATGCTGTGGTGTTTGTGAGTCCAATCATTATATACTTACTTTTTGACTTTGTGTGGTTGTATGCAGTTTTTACATGACATGGGTAGTTGGAGCAGACATTTTTTCAATCACTGTGATAAAAGAAATAATCACAGGTTAGTGTAGGTAGTTTATGAGTATTGCATTGCATAGTAGACATTTCTGTATTTTGTCGACCCTCCTAGTTAGTACTTTAGAAGTACTACAGTTCAAACCAGTGTACTGGCCAATTTGTTCAGTTCCTGTGTTTGTTGATTAAATCATTGGGTCTGTGGGAAATAAAATCCATGCTGGATTAAAATAAAAAACCTTTCTACGTTGTGGTACAATATAGTTCTATCATTGAGTTCAGTAGGAGGAATTGAATATGTGTATGGTTTTTGATTTGGAAGTGGTGGTAGTATTGTTGCAATTAGAGAGCAGTTGGTGTATTCTATGTGTTTATTTCTTTTTTCATTTTAGTGGTATTCATCTTTCTGTTGGCTTGTTGCAGATTTTTGGGGCAGTTAGATACCTGTTGGCGTATTCTAACTGGTCGTAGTTTTGAAGTTCAAGTTGTGTTTATGTTCATACACAGATTAGTTATAACATTTTGGTTTTAAGAATATTAAGTAAGTGTTTACAAGATTTGCTGGCAATCTCTGTTTTAGAGTAATGTTAGTATCATTACATTCGAACCATGCACAATTCTTTTTTTTATATATGCCAGTGTAGTGACCTGCATTGGTTGTGGCTCCTGCATAGTAGATTATATCTATTGTTGTGAAGGTTTTCTTAGCAAGTGATACTTTACCATGTGTGAGTCAGTTAGCTTGCAGTTGTTTTTGGTACCATCTGCATTATAACGTAAAAGCATTACTATTACGTATTTGCTATGTGACTGTATTTGTAAGGTGGCAAAACCATCACACCCTTCACTTCACTAGTGACCCAATGTGGGATAGTACAAACACATGTGTGCAACTTATAGGCTTCTAATATATAACTGTGGTCATGGGTTCAGGGTCCCCGTCATGGCCGGAGGGGGTTGCAGCAGGGCTTGCTCAGACATTCTCGTACAAGCACATTTTGTCAGGGATCGAGACTTGCTCCTTGTGAAAAATGTTTACGTGATTTGCCGTGTGAACAGGAGATTGGCTGAGCTGACAGGTAGTGTGGGCTGGCTGTGGGAGTCGCTGGGAGAGTGCAAAGTTCTCCAGAGGAACAAAGTAAATCATTAGAAATTTTTCGCACGCCATTGGTGGATGGCAGCAAACAATTCGTATGTTTTTCAAAAATATTTCTAATGCCACTATAGTCTGAAGGGCTATTGGTGCCCATTCTGAGTGAAGGTCAGCGGCTTTGAATTTTTGCTTGCGAGCTGAGCAAACCCAGGCATCGTACACAGTATAAGGTTACATTTTCTTTCGACCTTGAAAGAGAGGGAGCATTCCAAAAGGAATAATTTAAGGGAGGGGTGTAATACTGTGGCAATAAGACCCAAGGTGGTGGGCCAAAACCACCCCAGGTAATGCCCCCGGGGCCGTAGTTACAGGCCTGAGCATGGCAAGGGCCTTAACGAAGCCCCGGGGGCATTACCATGGGTGGTATTGGCCCACCACTGAGGGTCTTATAGCCGTTAGTACCCCAGCCTGTTAGACTTGGGTATTAATGGCATTTTCATCTGTTTCGAAACGCTGCTGCATTTTGAAACAGAAAAAAAAGTGAAAAAACTGGCCGCCAGGAAAGGGAAAACGTAGTCCATTTTCCCTTTCCATGGCGGCCATCGGGAGCGGACGCGCTGGGAACAGAAGTGTTTCCAGCGTGTTCGCTCCCAAGAAAAGAAGAAAAAAACAAGGTAAGTGGGGTTGGGAAGGCATGGAGGGGATAGTTTGTGGGGGCAAGGGGTGGAGGAAAAAAAACATACCTGAGTCCCCGGCGGAGGACAAAGGCAGCTTCCAGCCATGGGCGGGGTCAGAGCGGGGATCGCCCTGTTTCAAGCCTCTTCATTGGCCAAGGGGCTGCCACGTCCCTCACCGGGAACAGAGTACCCAGCATGCACGGGACACAGTGGCATAAATGGGAATACTGTGTGGTATGGCTGGAAAAGAGCCAATCCACATGGTGTATTCCCGGTGCGCAGCGCATGCCTGGTACTAATGTCAAATATGATAAGGTTCACCATTCCAAAACTGGACAAAGGAACATGTAATTTCATTTTACGAAAATTTGTTGACCTGAACTCAGTCTCTGCGTTACGCCGGAAGAATGGAAATGCCGAATATTATGTAAGTTTTACTTTCGACGATTTTATAGACCAACGGGTCAATTTATCATTCGCCGACCGTTATTGCTGGCTTACATTGTACTCGGTTATTTTTTGTGGCATATTGCAACGACACGCAAATACAACCTGTGTGTGTACTTGTCTTTCTCTCGGGCACATGAGCAGTCCAGCATCGAGATGCATGTAGTCCACCACTGGGTTCCCCCAGGTTCCACAAACGCCTAATTCAACGCTAATATTTAATACAAATTCCGTCTGTGTTCTTCTTGCACTTAGCTTGCTCCCTGATTGTAGCGCAAGCCTCCGCATCCCATTTCAAGCTGAACATAGTCCAGAACACTAACCACTGAAGCAAATTGTAGACTACTTTCCACATTGTTTTCTCTGTGTTCCCATTGTTTCATGTCTGTGTTCATCATTAGTTTTAACATAGGGCCAAATTATGGGTAAAATGATAAATTGTAATAAAGATCGGCTACTGAGACACATTTCTGTTATGGTTTTCAAACAGCTACATCCTGCCTTTCTGCGATTGTCATCGATTCCATACATCAATTGACAGGATTTTTAACTGACAGCTGCAGATACACTTGAATGGCTGGATAACAATGACGCTTTTTTGGGACGATTGCCACGGGCCGATATGCCCTTAGGCGGTACCACGTTAAGGAGCAACCTGACATTGTTTACAGTGACCTAGCACCAAGCTGATGCCAAAGCCTTGTGATTCACGGTGTGTCCAATGCGCTTCTTATACCCAAAATGAACACCGCGTGATTCACAATAAACATTTGTGGATCGAGAACAAAGAAAAAAATTACCCATTTCCTTGAATATGGCAATCGCCGGATGTGCTGGGAGCGTTTATTGTAAAATAAAATCACTTTACAAATTGTACAGTTTTGCTATTTCCTTTAAAAGTATATTTTTATGTTCAGAATTGGGACGCGCTGTGTTGTGAGATGATGTGTGTTGATATTCAGGGTTCTGTGTCAACTAACGTTAACACGTAGGTGATGACTGGGCAAGTTTGGCTACGCTGTCCAGTAACATCCTGGAGATAGGCAGAGTATATCACTAGGTTTGGTGATGTCAGCCTCAGGGACGGGCATATGAATTAGTGCCGCCAGGGCATTCCACCTTAGGCGATGCAGCAATGGATAAGATTATCACAAGATGGCCGCACCCTGCTGCCTGATTTCGCATGTGTAAAAAAGAGGAAAACTACAGTAAGGTGCATAGGAAATGTTTGTACGACCGATCAACGTATGCTTAAAAGCACATGACCGAACCCTCAGGACAATACGCCAGTTATGGTAAGCTAAGCAACCATAACTAGCACCAACACTGTGCACTGCTAACACCCAGGACATCAAAGATAGCATCACAAATGTCATTGATGACATCACTGATGACATCACGAGTCTGGCTTCCTCTTTTTTACAGGAACGTTACGGTTAAGTTGCGCTACAAAAAATCTAGGAAATTCAGTAAAAAAACGTTGTTAAAGGGACATTATGGTTAAGTTGCGCTAATAAAAACCTATGAAATTCAGTGAAAAAAACTTTATTAAAGGGACGTTATGGTTCCAAGTAAAACCGAAAACCCCTGAAATTAGCCCGTCATGGTAAGCTAAGCAACCATATCTCGCGCCACCACTGTGCACTGCTAACACCCAGTACCTCAAAGATAACATCACAAATGTCATTGATGACATCACTGATGACATCACAAGTCTGGCTCCCTCTTTTTTCCTTTACTGACATATCTATGCCAGTAACAGTCTAGAACTAAAAATTCAAAAAGTACTATATTTGTAGACTTATACTTCAAATATGTTGTTACAGTAATTCACTTGAGATTCACTCACAGCATATGAAACATATACACAGGGCAAAACACAGATTTGGAAGACAGCAATGCGTTCTATGTTTGAAGATGATCAGTAAGGTTATCAACACTTTCTTATAGTTCTGCTGTTTTTTTTATTACTGTACTTTCCCTGGATATGCTCATATTTGTATACATTGTACTCACACTACTTTCCTTAGGGTCAAATCACATTATGTGATAGTTATACATAGGGAAGTAATAGTTTTGAAGCAGAGCAATCATTTCTGTGCATGAAGATAATCAGTTAGGTTATGAAGATTGTCAGGTAATACTGCTTTTTTACTTCATTTTCTCTCCATATGCACATATATGTATGTGTTGTTGTCTGTTTGTGTTTTGTTTGCAATAATGTAATCATGTAGTAAGTGGATTTTATTAGGTACTTATTATATGTTTACAGTATGCAGAACTCTAAAAAAGCATTTATAATTCTAGTATTTAACATGATTAAATATTGCACCTCCATCATGTCTGCTGCACACTATACATATGTTTCTACATATGTATCATAGTATACTGGAAAAAATGTCATAATAGGATGCTATTTGGATTAATGCATTGCTTAATGCACTACGTACCTCATAATATTTATTCTGATGATCCTTGACACTTTTTTTATTAACATTACAATACAAATCTCTTGAACAGACTTTTTATGAAAAGTAAATGAACATGTGATGTCATCAGTGATGCCATCAATGACATTTGTGCTGTGATGTCATCTTTGATGTCCTGGGTGTTAGTCTTAGCACTCTTCAGTGAGCTATGGTTGCTTAGCTTACCATAACTGGTGAATTTTAGGGGTTTTTTCGGTTTCACTCCCATCCCATGCACAGCTGGATATAATGAAGAGATTCTTCAGTCACAAATTAATGTTGCTTTTGAGGTTTGATGTTTCAATCACTATACAGTTTGCTTAGAGACTGATTTCAACAATTTTTCAAGGTTTGTTTTTTTCAAATAACACAATTTTATTATATTCATTTTGTAAATCTTGTGTTCAATTTTACGCAATACATACATTTAGGGCCTCATTACACGGTAGGCGGTAACCATGGCACTATTAGCGCCATGGTTGCTGCCGGTATTTTACTGTGTCCGCCTTGGTGGATGGCGGAATTACCGCCCTACTCCAAGGTGAGCGGATGCAGTAATTCCCCATTCACCAAGGCCCTTCCCCATTCCCATTTTTGCCCCCATAGGGCATAATGGGAATGGGGAAGGTGCTAATTACGGTACCGCAAATTGTGGTACCGTAATTACCACCAAGGTCCATTTGCGCACCCTACTTTAACGGCTGGTAAAACCAGCCGTTAAAGTCAGGTCCCGCAAAGGTAACTCGTAGTAAGGCGGTAAGGGTTAACGGTCACCGGTAGCATTACCGGTGACCGTTAACCCTTACCGCCTTCCGTGTAATGAGGCCCTAAGTGTTTTCAATTGCAATACATAATTAGTGCAACACAATGTAATATTACAATCTTAAGGTTGTCAATAAAGATTTCAAAAAAGTTTTCAGACTTAAATTTTCAAACAAGTAGGTGGCTTGATTTTTTTTTCGAGAAACAATCTCTTCTTTGGAAGCCACAACAGATTCTCTTCTGCTTTCAACACATTTTCTACAACAAATTCAAAAGGTTTTAATCAGAATGACTAATTCCACGTCATTTGGGGCATTTTTACATTTTAGTTTTATGGTATCACATTATCTGATCTCCATGTAATTATGCTGAGTAGGTCATCAGTCAATTGAATTCCCCCAATGGGTTTCATCAGCTTAACTTGCAATAGTCCTATGGAGAGTCCATTTATTGCATATTAGGGAATTCGACCAGCCCACTGTGACTTGTTTAACTTTATATTTGTAAAAATGGCTTCTAGGTTTGTCAAATAACCTTCAAGCGTGTTAATAGAAATTACAGGTTTATTTTTTTCTGGATGGTTTTTAACCTTTTCTTCATCTGACGAATTGTTGTCCATTGCTGCTGTACATCATAAGTGAGAAATGTACCTTTTATTATGATATAATAAATATTCTGCATTATGATATGATATGATATGGCATTTATAACAGGCCTATACACAAGTGTTTCAAGGAGCGACGCAGCAAGGGAGGGGGAACAGAGGGAAGGCAGAGACAGCTATCCTACTAGGCCGAGTGTCATTCAGATCACGCAAAGTGCAGAAGAAGGGGGAGGGGAAAGTGTGGAGTGGGAGGGGGAGGGGACAGTGCAATACATGGGGTAATAGAATAAATAAAACAATAAGAGAAGTAGGGCCAGCTGGTGGCAAGTGCAAGGGTAAGTGCAGATATCAGGTGTCAAGTGCTGGTGGGGGACTGAAGGGATACAGAAAAACAGTCCCCAAGTGTGGGGGTTGCCAGGGAGGCAGTGCAGTTGTGTAACTGGCGGGGGAGGAGACCTGGGCTCGAGTTCAGAGGGTGTCCAGGTAACCAGTACAGTTTCAGCCAAGAATACAGCAGGGGAGATGAGGAGAGAAAGCAGATGCAAAGAGGAAGGTTTTTAGGGGCTTCTGGAACCAGTGATGGTTCTCAAGTTTCAGGGATGCAAGGAGACCGTTCCAAAGGGAGGCCCTGCCGAGGAAAGAGATATACCAGCAACACATTGCTTGGAGAAACAACTGATCCTGAGGGAGTTGGATGAGAATGAGCGAAGAGCTCGAGAAGGAAGATATTTAGGAAGAGAGAGTTGAAGGTATTGAGGCCTCAGGCCTCAGAATGCCTTGTGGATAATGCAAAGGGTTTTGAACTTAATCCTTGCAGCCACTGGGAACCAGTGCAGAGATTTCAGTCCTGGAGAGATACGATCCCTGCGCTTGAGACCAAGGACAAGTCTTGGAGTCCTGTTCTGGATGAGTTGTAGAGGGCGGAGAGTAGAAGCAGGCAGATTTATAAAGAGGATGTTGCAATAGTCCAGCCTAGAGAGAAACAAAGCTCTAGAGACAGTGAGCTTCTGGGGGGAAGGAGAGGAAAGGAACAATACCTCTGACGAGGTGCAGCTGGTAGTGTGACTTCTTTGAGACATCAGAGATGTGAGGAGAGAAGGAGAGTGCAGTGCTGAAGATGACCCCAAGGATTGTAGCCTTGCAGCTGGGAGCAGGAAGAGTGCCAAGAAAGGCCGGCCAGAGAGTGACAGGAAAGGAGGGAGCAGGTGTGCCAATCAGGAGAATCTCAGTCTTACTGGCATTAAGGCAGAGATCATTGGTGGCACACCACTCCTGGCTAGCAGACAGACAGTCAGAGATGAGAGACAGAGAAAAGGTGGCCGAAGGTAGCCTGAAAATGAGTTGAGTGTCATCCACATAGCAGAGAGTGGCATTGTGGTGGGCAACAAGTGCCAGGTATTGGTTGAACAGCCAGGGAGAGAGTTTAGACCCCTGGGGGACAGCACCGGTAGAGATAGAGATAGAAGAGAGGAAGGACCCAAGTTGGACCTGAGAGGGTCGATCAGAGAGGAAAGAAGTCAGCAATGCCAGGGCATGACCGGTAATACCCAGGTTATCACAGAGACGGTTGAGCAGGATGGCATGGTTGACCATGTCAAAGGCAGAAGAGAGATCGAGCAAGATGATGACACAGGGGGTGTTGGAATCAAGGTTTGAGAGCAGGTCTTCGCGGATGTTCAGGAGAGCAGTTTCCGTGCTTCTGGCAGCACTTAAGCCAGATTAATGGTCATTATAGCAACCAACAGATTCAGTGTGAAGATTAAGCGGGGAGATGGCCAGCTTTTCGAGCAGTTTGCCCAGGAAGGGAGTGATGGAGATTGGGTGATAGTTAGCCGGGCAGGCCGGGTCAGCAGAGGGTTTCTTAAGAAGAGGGTGCACAAGGGAAGTGCTTCAGGGGGGATGGGAAGACTCCAGTGGCGAAGGAGTGCTTTCAGAAGTTGGGCAGAGCAGGAGCCAGGGAATCAATGTGGTCCTTGCTGGTTTTGGAGGAACAGGGATGAACCTGTTTTGATGAGACTTTCATAGATCGGTCTTGTCTAGAAACCTTGTCTGAGGAGAACAGGGCAAAGGCAGAGAAGGAGGGAGGAGAGGTGGCCGAAGTGGGGCCAGAGGAAGAGCAGGGAGTAGAGGGGTATAGGGGAGAGAAAGAGTGAGAGGACAGGATTTCCTGAGTTTTAGAGATGAAATGAGAAACCAGAGCCGTGCAGAGGGCCTGCGTTGGTTCTAATACTCAAACTAGCATTTGTCCGTACTTACGGGAGCCGTATGTAAATGTGCAAAATGTGGGAAGGGCCTGCCCAAAGTCAAAAATAGTCGACGGAACATGCTTAAAGCCCATTCTTTGTACAAAATGAGCAGGAACGAGGAATAAAGTGGTTGTGTTGAGTGACACATCACGTAAAAAAAGACACCCTTGGTCAAGTGCAAACATAACCCAATTAATGGATTCCTAACTGCAAATTCCCCAAGTGAAAAGGAACACAAAAACCCTGTGATCTCAGCGCACATGAAAAGGGATGCATCGTACAAAGAGAAAAGGCCATGTATAACACAGCGCAATGCACACCATTACACAATAGGATTTTCAGGATGAATCCTGCTTTAGTGCCAGTGATAGTTCATGGAAGAAGGAGGAGGCGGTTGGTGAGAGACAATATTTTCCATACTTGTACAATACTATTTGTGATGCCAGACGAGGAGGTGTATGCAAGGTACATATTCCCTTCCCATGTCATCCTAGACCTGGTCAGGGAGTGGGAGGAAGACCATGCATTACCCACCATTTTCTTCCATGCACTCAAAACCCCTGGGGAAGGTGCTGACAGACCTACATTTATTGGCTACAAGCTTATTCCAGCACACCTCTGCCATTGTTGGGGGCATATCTCAGCCCACACATTCCCGGTGCCTACACCAGGTATTGTGGTACATAACATCACGTGTGTGTAGGCACATACACATGATATGCACACTGCAGTCAAGGTAAAGAGTGTGGCAGGATTTATATGCAATTGCACACTTCCCACGGGTACTGGGAGCCATTGAGTGTATGAATGTTATGCTATAGCCCCCCCCTTCAAGAAAGACAGCATATTTATTGCAAATGAAAGCACTGGTATTCAATCATTGCACAGGTCATCTGCAATGCGAACGGAATCATCATGCATGTGTTTGGCAAATTCCCCAGAAGCACACATGATAGCTTTATTTACCACTGTTCATCACTATAAATACAGAACCTTTGACCAACAGCTGACTCATCAGTGTGTATCAACTATTACGCAAAGGCAAGCAGTCACATGACACACATAATAACAGGCCAAGACCATCAATGCTGACAGCAACCATTTCCACCTCTGCAGGGGACAGGACCTACCCGCTCTAACAATTCCTGCTCACACAATTCAGGAATCCTGCCACCCCAGGTGAGGTAAGGTATAATGCAGCACACATAGCCACTAGCGCCATTGTGGAGTGCATGTCTGGGATGCTTAACTCATGCTTCCATTCCCTAGGCAACTCTGGTGGCATATTTCATATGCCCCACCAGAAATATGCACGATCATTGTGGCATGTTTTGTCCTGCACAATGTTGACAGACTGCGTGGCATACCAGTAGAGCTGCAGGAGGGACATCGCCCTCAGCCCAAGGCACTACCCATCCCCTTGGCAGGCAAAAGGGCACAGGAACAGGATGCATGCAAACAGGTTGTGCAAATATACTTCACCTGAATAGCAGCCTCTGTGGAGCACACACAGTAATACCACATCCCTGATGCCCTTTAATGATGAATCAGGGCGAATCCACCTTGCCCATAACAATACCTTGAGAATGTGTGTCTGGGAAAGGCAAACCGGGTGCATGCATAGTGATAAAATCAAGTGCACAAACCTCTGACACAGTGTTAGCACTCATAGCAAATGCATCAATGAAACATATTACCACTTTGACATGCCCATCGCCAAAAATTGTGCACTCAGACACTACTGAACAACACAAGGTAAACAAAAATAGAAAGGCACAGCATATAAGTAAGCAGGAGAAAATGCCTAGCAGGCCTGCTCTGCCCCTTCTAGACATATGTCACCCTAATATACAGGTGGATTGGCTACTCCATTATCTGCCAACAACACAGCTCATAAAATACGTCTCCATATAAATAGTCATACCTACTGGGAAAGGTGCATGTTTAGTCCAATAAAAATGTCCATCTCACATGGCAGCATTGTCCCTTGAGAGTTTGTTCCAGCGGTCCGCAGTCATGTACCAATGCACTTCTCAAGAGGTGCCGAAACCAGCCTACACTGGCTAGCGTGGTGTGGCATGCAGACATTCCACAGCACTGCGTCCTTGCATAGCAGCAACTGTATCCACATGCAGATGCCTCAGAAGTAAGGAAAACACAAGGTCAGAGCAGGTAACAGATACCTGCACCCAATGGAAACCAGCCTACACTGCCTGGCATGGTGTGGCATGCACACATTCCACAGCCCTGCGTCCTTGCATAGCAGCAAGCATATCCCCTTGCAGAATGCCTCAGAAGAAAGGAAACACAAGGTCAGAGCAGGTAACACATTCCTGCACCCAATGACACTGTACCATGTGCCCCGCTGAGTGCCATGCAACAACTGCAAGCAATGACTCACCAGCCTCCCATCATAATGTGTCCCTCCACACCCTGCTGCTGGACCTGCTCACCACAGGCTACTGAACTGAAAAACACCACACACACAGACAACATCCCTGTCCACAACAGCACCACTGTGTGCTCCCCTGAATGGCATGCAACAACTGCATAAAATGACTCATCTGCCTCCCCTCTCCATCATGCCTCATCTGCACCCATGCTGCTGTACCTGCTAACCCCACGCCAACACACACAAATACACCCAACACAGTGACGACATCCCTGCCACCAATGACACCATACCCTCCACTCCCCTGAGTGCCATGAACCAACCTGGACAAATGACCCACCTGTCTCCCATTTACATTATTTCTCCCTGCATCACCTTCTCAGCTTGCATAGACATGCCCAGCATGAAAGAAAAACAACTGGACAGCCTTGAGGTGTCCCGTATGGAACAAGGAAACTTGACATCCATGGTCTACCCAGTGAAACAAAGGGTGGGTAGCACCCCTGGTCATCCAGGTCCCTGTCATCGATGCCTTTGAGCTTTGCGCTCCAGAGTGTGCTGGGTGCCCTGTGAGGAACTCTGCTGAGTATTGTGGCTGTTGTGCTGCATCAGAAGCAAGTGCACAATGGCTGGGTTACCACCCTGGACAGCCAGGGCACTGGCTGGGACACCTCTGTTATATGCCCTCTGCAGAGACCTGGGCAGGGCTTGCCAAACCTCCTTGTCTGCTCGCCATGAATGCGGGAGGCACCGAAAGTGGGGAAGGCTTTGTGGGAGATCCCAAACAGAGCCAGAGTTCAGGACCAGGGATCAACAAACCCGATGAGGGTGTGTTTTATGCACAGATGGACTGGGTCCCCTGTTAGGGAGAATTCTCATATCTGTGCTAATTCCCTTTAACCTAAGAGACCCCCCAGATCTTTTACTGGACTTCAGGACTTTTCAATTTTAACCCTGGAGTGAGTGAGTCCTTTTTCACACTCACTCATGTGTTTTGATCTGATTTGGAATATGTGTTTCCTTTGTTTTTGGAGTCTGACAAAATCCATAGGCATATACGTTTTGTATGGTGACACACAGCACCTTCAGTGCAGTGTCACGTCACAGAGAAATCCTTTAGATTTCTTTTAAGGTTTAAATACCTGTTCTTGGGTGCAATACAGTTCCCAAGAACCTTTTCTATTCGTAGGTCCAGCACACCCCATTTTAAGGGGAGTGCTGGGGGGCTACTTAGTAGACCCTTTTCCTACTTACTCAAGTAACATTTTATATGTTACCCTCATCTTTTTAAATGGCTGGTGACAGTGGTTTAATTTTACTACGATTGTGCTTTTCTACCGCAGGCTGAATCCTCAGCTGCATTATAGCACCGATGGGTGACCATTTTATCAAAATGGCCCTGGTCTGCTTTTTTTGCTCTGCACACCAAACCAGGTTTGAGCCCTTTGTTCATTTTGCCTTTGGCAAGCTTCAGTACTGAAACCTGCCTCTGGCTCCAGTGTGTCTGGAAGGGCAGGAAGTGAGGGAGGTGACAGAAACTCCTCTGTCCT
The DNA here is from genome assembly GCF_040938575.1 of Ambystoma mexicanum. Classification (NCBI taxonomy): domain Eukaryota; kingdom Metazoa; phylum Chordata; class Amphibia; order Caudata; family Ambystomatidae; genus Ambystoma; species Ambystoma mexicanum. The sequence continues at coordinate 381,298,072 of NC_090930.1, read as the reverse complement.
TTGTCTCTAGGGAAACCTGAATGCACTCAATCCTGATTGGCTGGCTGGCTGTTTTTGCAGGACAACTACCCTGCTGTTTGAGTGACATCTAGGCTGTGTATGAATGGGAGAAACCTGCTTAAAAGGCGAGCACTGGGAAGAACAACCAAATGAACAAAAACATGAACAAAGCTTGCTGCATGCTCCTGGACCATTGAACTGCCCGGTGAAGCCCTGCTGCTGTGCTGAAACTCCTTTTTCTGTTTGACAAGAGAAGCTCCAGAAGGGACGACTTCTTCCCTTGGGTTAGTGGGACCAATTAAACCTGAGACGAACTCTGCTGGAACGCCTTTCCCGACTGGCTGTACTTCTTTGCTGCTGCAGGGGTCGAGTAATCTGTAGTCAAGTGCAACATCTGTAAGCTGTCCAAAAGCACAGAGATACGGGAGGGTTGAGTCAAAGGCTTCCCAAGCCAATAGCTTGATAGGAGGTTACTGGAACCTTGCAAAAAGAGCTAGATTATTACTAGCTCAGAACACAAAAATCACCGTAGAGGAACAATACAATGTAAATTTATTTAACATAAAGACATTTTTGAGTTTTTTTGTGCCACTATGTGGCATATATGCATACAAAAGATCTGCATTATAGTGGGTTAGTAAAACGTAGTGACAGTCTATTTTCTGTGTTGTTTACTTTCACGACAAAGTTAATGTGTTGTGAAAGTAAACAACACAGAAAATAGACTGTCACTACGTTTTACTAACCCACTATAATGCAGATCTTTTGTATGCATATATGCCACATAGTGGCACAAAAAAACTCAAAAATGTCTTTATGTTAAATAAATTTACATTGTATTGTTCCTCTACGGTGATTTTTGTGTTCTGAGCTAGTAATAATCTAGCTCTTTTTGCAAGGTTCCAGTAACCTCCTATCAAGCTATTGGCTTGGGAAGCCTTTGACTCAACCCTCCCGTATCTCTGTACTTCTCTACCCTCTTGAGTCAGGCCCCATAAAAAAAGAGGGTTCACCCATTTTTGTTTCTTAGCTGTCCAAAAGCTCCAGGATGCTCCTAAGGACCCTCCAGAAGCAGTAAGACCAGAGATTGAGTACGCTCACCAGAGTGCAGAACTCAATCAGTGAAGGAAGCCCAGCCGGTGTCCAAGATCTGCGGTTTATCGAGCACTGAAACTATGAAGTGCTGCTGTTCCGAAGAGTCCGTAGCTGCTGCCGACCATTGAATTACTGCCGCAAGACTGAGGCCCAGGAACAAAGGATCTGCATCACTGCAACCAGACAGAAGCAAGCTGGACTCTCTTCATCTAACCAAAGGTAGTTCTAGCTTTCGGGTACTTACCTCATTGTATGCAGCTTGCTCTTCTCAGTAGAGACTTGCAGTAACTGCGTTTCTAGAGTTGATTTCAGCTCTAACATTTTCACAAGTGTAACAGCTTGTGACCCTACAGTGACCTTTTTTCAACAAACTCTAAATTAGTGCAAAACATTTGCTATCTAAGAAGTGCCTCAGCTCCATAGACTTTGCTCCAATTGACTTTGGCTGTTCTGGCTCCCTGCAAACTCTTTTTTTTTTTAAACTAATATTACTGGGAAAGGTTTTGTTATCTAGACTTCATTCGAAAATGTAAAGTGCTCACATTCTCTGAGAACCTGTTTAACCTTTTTCCTTCCTCTAACCTTTCCTTCCTGCGAATCTCAGAATCTACAAAGTACTGTCCTAGAGTGAAGTCACCTCAGGGTTAAGACGTGTGTATGAATCATCCCGAAAGAGTTTCTACTAGCTTTATGTTGATTCTGGAAAAAGTATTTGAAGTATATTTGATTGCTTCATATATTGCCCTTTTTAAAGAATTCTTATTTAAAAATGACCGTTAAATAAGTAAATAAGTGTTTTAACTACAAGCCTTGAGTGTAAGTGTTACTTGGCTTCTTGTATTTGTGAATTTCACTGCTACAGCTCTACAGTTCACATTTACCCCTCTTGAGATTAGTCTGGCTACTAAGGCACACTACTAACTTGTGTAGTACACACCTGTACAAATAGGTGGGTTACCTAATACCAAGAGGACAAGGGTTGTGTAGTGTCCCACAGGGTTACTACATCAATTCTTGCCTAACATCCCCTTCAGGCAACAACAGGCACGTTACATCACAGAATGTGAGTATCAAAGTATACACCAAATTCAGAACTCAGGAACAGACTAATCACTGGCAGTGAAGTAAACACATTGCCACCAGAGTTCGTTAGACATTTTGGACACAGTTAAGTCAGCCTTGGTGTTGATGGCAGGCATACAATTTTGGCACACCCACTGTTAGGTTACCCAGGGGCCTGTGGGGTACCTTTGGATGCAGGGGAGGGAAAGGGACACCGAGATAGGAGGTGAAGGGTCAAAGAGGCATGATATAACTGGGGAGGTAACTGGGAGTGAGGAAAGAGGGTGAGAGAGAATGTAGGGAGAGGAGAGGTGAGAATGGGCAGCTGGGGAGTGGAGAGGAAGGGATTTGTGGATCAAGAAGGAGATATGTTGGTGGGAAGATAAGGAGGCTGGTAGAGGCAGTGGGGGCTGAGAGAATGGGGGAAGAGAGAAGGAGAGACCCACAAGAGAACTAGAGAAGGACGCAGGGCCAGAGAGGCTGTGAGGTGAACTGTTGGACAAATAGAGCAGGTTGGGGGTGAAGCAGGGCAAAATGGGAAGAGGATGAAGGGCAGATCAGGAAAACAAGGGTACCTGCTGAAAGGGGTCTCCTCTGTCTCCCTCTACGCCCAACTCACATGGTCAGCACACCATGGCAGGTAACCCAGGAAGTTACCCAGGACATTGCTTCCCACATTCATTGGGCTGTGCCAACAACTCTCCACTGTGTGCACCCCTCCCCCTTGATGCTCACAATAGTTTAGGGACAGCAGGACATGTATTCCATCCCATGATATGATATGATATAATATGATATGATATGATAGGTTTTTTATAACGTGCTTAATACCCAGAGGTTTCTAAGCGCAGACCCAGGGATTGAACCTGTTTTGCTGCATGTCGTCTTGTTTCCAAGGTGAGCACGTTGCCGCTGAGCTATCCTCCCGAGACGATGACACTGCCCCCTCACTCAGAGTCCACCCCCAGGATGAGCAGACCCTATGAATCACAGGATGTACTGCAATTACATGCAGGGACAACAGAAGCTGTGGGGAGGGGAGTAAGTTTCTCAAACATACTCCGACAATACATATTCACATACAATGCAGTCACATTCAGAGCACAAAGACTATTAAAGAGATGTGGGAAACGAAAAGTCATGCAATACATTGAAGATGAGAATCACATATAGAAAAGAAAACATTAAATGACAAGTGACATATATGTGAGACACAGATAAAGGCTGTCAGTGTATCACATGTGCCAAGCAGTCAAAACCTAGATGGTCCAAGTGCACCACATTGGTCATGCGGAGTGCATGGATGCATATGGGCAGGCCGCCCTGCTGTCCATGTGCAAGTTAGCAATTATAAAACCTTTGGCCACACACCATGCTGGGCCAGAAAATAGCTTGACTCTCTGAAAAGCACTTCTTGCATTACACTTACTACAAAAGTGCCAAGGGCTGGCATGGTGCCCTCAGAAGGGCAAGCTGTGCTGTGATATTTTATTGGGCGTGGACCTTGTGTGGCTTGGGGAAGGGAAGAGTCCAGTTTCAAGTGCCTTCATGAAGAAATGTTGGTCCTCTACATGGCAGATGATGGTTGGGAGCGACTACCAAAGTCTGGGAGCTTGGATGGAGAATGAGGACCCTCCTTTTGTACTACAATTGTAGGTCGGCGTCACATGGGGAAGTGCAGAGGCTGATCTAAGGTTCCTGTTTGGTAGGTAGCTTGTGAGTCATTGTTGCAGGAAGTCAGGGCCTGTCTCGTTGAGGGCACAGTGGTTGATGCACATGGCCTTGTGTGTTGGCCAATGGGTAGCCACTGGAGCCCCTGAAAGGCTTAATTGATGTGTGCACAGTGGCCATGGGCAAGAAGGAGCAAAGCAGCGGAGTTCTCCATAAAATGTCTGCATACAAGATTTCATCCAGCAGGGCACCAGACTCTGGGGAATGCGCGTGTCTGTGTGCCCTGCCCCTTTAAAGACGTTCAAAATTATGTCATCGGCGCGATGACATCATCACGCAGCGGCAGCCATTTTTAGGTTGCAAATTCCATCTTTGTTATTCTGTATAGTTCTGGCAAATATATGTTACTAAAAAGGTGTAACAATAATGTTGCCAATATACAAACATTATTGTTACACCTTTTCAGCTGTCTGGGATACAGCCATTTTACCATTGTCCATACCATGTAGGAGATTTGACTTTAGGTCTAGCAGCACTGTCTCCGTGCCATGACCCTGACTAAAACCTGATGGCCTGTTATGTAGAACCTTATGATTGTTAAAATACTCTAAAATCTGGATGTAGGCAGCGCAATCTAAAATCTTCAATAAAAAGGGGGTTTTAGTAATTGGACAGATCAGTGGGGCAAAGGCTAGTCTTTTTCGGAAAACAGGGAATCCAAGCATTTTTTAGGTGATCCTACACATCACTTTCTGCAAATGATGCATTAATACATCGGGTAAAAATACCTATCATTGTGGGGTTCATACTTTAAAGGTTTCTGCTGGGCGTGATTCCCCCCTACAATTTGTTTGTGTGTTTCAGTTTATCAATTATGTTTAAAAGTTAAGTCTGAGTAACTGGATGGAATTTAAATCAAGGTGCCCTATTCTAGAAGTCACACTTCTAGATGGTGTGAGCAGACAATCTTCTGCTAGCCTCTTAGCTTCAATATTTTGTTTTATTCTATCCAGTTTATCAAACATGGCATCCTGAACAGAAGAGCACCACTCTGCATTTTGCATGGGACCTTCCCGAGAGCCTAGACATGGAACTTCCAATTCCTTCAAAATCTTGATCAGTTCCTTAGTCTCATGTTGTGCTTCCCGGATTCTATGGCCAAACATACTTTTCTTAGCATCTATAATAGCAGCTTTAAAAGCTTTAGATGCTTCATTATAACCTTCCATATCCTTCTCATTTCTCGAGTGCTTCCATAAGAAAAAAACATTGATTTTTCTTGGATTTTAACTTTTGGAGATAGGGTGTGAACCAAGTATTGACATTCCAAATGGAGACTGATCTAGTTCTCAGTGGTTCTAAGGTATTGGCTGCCTTATGCATTGTTTCCTGTATGGCTTTACCAATCTCATCAGAGATACTCATGCTGTCTACCTTTATGACTAAGGGTGCAAGCCATTCATCCATAGCATCAAGTGACAGTCTCTTAGTATTTCTAGAGGTTTTTATACGTTTGACTGGCATTATGCTCCTTATGTGTTGCTTACATAAAACATTCATATGAATACAACAGTGATCGGACCAGGGACATGGGGATATTGAGAAATCACTAATATTCATGTTGTGCGTGGCCACCCATCCCAGGGTGTTACCCTTGGAGTGAGTAGGTTCTCTGATCAACTGCACAAAACCTAAACTACTTAGGGATAATGCAAGATTGTTTGCCCCCAAATCTTTTTTATTTTTTTTCGCACAACCACAGGTTCATATCCCCCAGTAAAATAACCCTGGTATGTGGTTTAAGTACTGGAAGCAAAAGGTTACTCAATTGCTGTGGGAAATCTTTCATAATGGTGGGAGACCTAGAAATCAGGGTCATAGTCATAGAGAATTCTGGGTTGGTCCTGACTTTAAAGAAGGGTAGCTCACATCCATCGATGCAAGGCATATCCACTTCCCAAACATCGAGAATGGCTTTATAAATAAATGATCTATCTTCTGATCTATCATATCTAGCAAGATTATAACCCGTGGGGATCGCTAAAGCTAGGGTTGGGCCAGTGCCTTAAATAACCATGATTCTGTTAATGCACAGATATCCATGTCATGCTCAGTTATATATGTGGCAACATCAGTGTGTTAAAGAGCATCATTTTTTGTGATATTTCCCTAGCCTTTAATGGGCCGTTATCTTGCCCCAAATGCTGAGAGTCATGATTCATAATAGTGTTTACAACAATAGTGTTTACACCAGGTGGAGCTGCAAGCTCATGCACAATAGACTCTGGATCCACCCTGAGGCCTTTGTCAGTAGTGCAGTTATTCTGTTGTGGGTTTTCAACGACCTCACTTCCATTTATAATCATCATAGAACCTGGAAAGGGATCTGGATGTTTCAACACTCCCAAAACAATATCTCTGTTGACTTCAGTCTCCTTATTACTATGCATAATAAGACTTTACCTGAGTGTGTGCTAATGAACTGGTGCCGCTTGTCCGGACGCGGCACGAAACGGAACATACCGGACTTGATGCCAAGTGCCGGCTCTCATGCACTGGTTAGCAAACAAGAGCTAAAATCGGATCTAATCAGGTAAATCAATGTCTAAAACGTAATTTAAAATAAATGCTAACTGTTATAAAAATGAGGTTAACTTTAACTAGCAATGTTAAAACACAATTCAGGCACAATGTAGTAACTAAAAGAAACTTGCTAAAGCCCTTCCTTAAATACCGAACGGACCAGGCTTGACGCCATGTGCTGGCACTCATGCACCGGTCAGCAAACAAGTAGAATCAGAAGAACTACAGTGCTTCCGGGTGTTGTTGTTCACTTCCATCTGTCCATATTCTGCCACCTCCTCCCCATCTGCTGCATCATCTTCTGCACGAGAAGAAACAATAAAAAACAAGGTATGAGTACCTGGCAATACATGCATCTGTGCAGAACAGTGCATGCAGACACACAATTGACAGCCACACACATATTACACATTGCCAGTGGGCACACTGTGATCTATGAGGAACACATGGATGGCACTTGATGGCCTCTGCAGGCAGGCATGTTAGGTATAATTAGCCCATTTGAGATGCATGGGTCATAGGATCAGGAGTACATACATATACACAGGCATGATTATGAGTGTGATTCCCACCAGCGGATCAATGGAGGTCTGTGCATCATCGGAGAGCTTCTACTCTACTTCAACCTTGGCTCATTGTAACATGTGGAAGTCTGAACTGATTTGCCAATCTGCTGATCTGCAGACCCTGGTTGCATGCTAGCATATGTGTTACCATGATCACATGTTTATTCATCATCGCATGCATATCAACCATGTGTGAGGAGAGTGCAACATGGAAATGACCAATGCATGCTTGCATGGCCACTGCTCCATTGACACTCCAACTGTGGAATGTACTACACTGAGACATCTATGGGCCATCCACATCTACTCTTGTCTGAAAGATGGCTTCATGCGTCTATGCACTGACATTGCTGCTCATCCAAGTCCACCAGCAGCCAGGGAATGGATGACTGTGACACATGCATATGTGTGATTCTCTGAAAGTCATGATTACCATTCACAATTAATTATACACATTCATGAAACTGTGAATGTGTCCAATGAGATATGATATGATAAGATATTTATAACGGGCCTGTGCACAAGTGTTTCTAGGCACAACAAGACAAGGCAAGGGGAACAGAGGGAAGACAAGAGAAACTATCCTACTAGACCTTGTGACAGTTGGATTGTGTAAGTGGGACAAGTGAAGTGCAGGTGAAAGGGAGAGGGGGAAAACAGGGAAAAGTGTAGGGGGAGTGTGATCAGGGCAGCATGGCTCTGAGTAAATGCAGTGTGGCTCTGGGAAAGTGCAAGGAAGCAGGGGGGCTGTAGGTGCTACAGTTAAAGCCACTATGTGTGTGGTAGGCCAGGAATCAGTGTAAAGAAAACTGGTCATGGATGAGCCTGGTACACAGTGAGACTCTGAGGGTACCAAGCAACCACTAAGCAGACAAGTAAGTTAGGATGGAAGCGAGAGAGAGAAGGCAGAGGAGAAAGGGAAGGTCTTGAGCTGCTTCTGGAATTTCAGTGGTTCAGCTCAAGTCTGAGAGGAGCAGGGAGGCCGTTCCAGAGGAAGCCACCTGCAGAGGAAAGAGATATAACCTTCACTCTCTGCTTGGAGAAGTGTCTGATCCTCAGAGAGTTGGAGGTAGCTGAGCAAAAGGCTCTAGAAGGAAGATATTTAGGTAGAGTGAGTAGGATAGAGCGAGGGTCCCAGCCCAGAAAACATTGTGAATGATGCACATAGTCTTGAACTTGATTGTTGCAGTCACCAGAAGCCAGTGGAGGGATTTCAGGGCTGGAGAAATGTGTTCCCTGTGCTTGAGACCAAGGATAAGTCTTGCAGTAGTTTTGTGGATTAGTTGCATGGGGTGAAATGTAGAGTCTGACTGAGAAAGAGACTGTTGCAGTAGTCCAGCTGGGAGAGAACCAGGGCTCTGGAGACAGTGTGCTTCTGGGAAAGGTGATAAAATGTAGAATACCTCTGAGGAGGTGCAGCTGGAATTGGGCCTTCTTGGCAAGGTCCGTGATGTGAGGAGAGAAGGAGAGAAGGAGATGGTGGAGTCACAGATGACACCAAGACTTTTTGTCTAGCAGGAAGGCGAGGGTAAAGGACCCAAGGAGGGCAGCCAGAGGGAGAGTGGGAAAACAGGAGTAGGGATCCCAATGAGACGGATATAAGTCTTGCTGGCATTAAGGCAGAGATCATTGGAGGTGCACCAATCCTGAATCGTAGATAGACAGTCAGGAATGAGCGAGGAAGGAGAGAAGGCTGAGGGAAGCGTGAAAGAGAGCTGAGTGTCATCCGCATCACACTGAAAGTTCGAAGAGAAGGTGGAGATCAGGTGGGCCGAAGTGGCCAGATAGACATTGAAAAGCAATGGTGAGAGAATAGAGCCCTGGGGGACACCACATGTGGAAAGAGAGGGGGTGGAGAGAAAGGACCCAAGTTGGACCTGGGAGGTTCGGTCCAGGAGGAAGGATGTCAGCCACGCCAGAGCCTGATCCATGATGCAGAGGTTCTTGCAGAGTAGATTGATCAGGGTGGCTCGATTGACCATATCAAATGCAGAGGAGGGGTCAAGGTGGATGAGGAAAGATGGAGAGCTGGAATCAAGATTAGTGAGCAGATCTTCAACGGTGTTCAGGAGAACAGTTCTGGTGTCTCTGGCTGCACTGAAGCTAGACTTATGGTCATGGAGATGACCAACAGATTCAGTTTGGAGAGAAAGCTGGGAGATGGCCAGCTTTTCCAAGAGTTTGTCCAGGAGAGGAGTGATAGAAATTGGGCAATAGTTCGCCGGACAGGTAGGATCTACTGAAAGCTTTTGTAGGAGGGGTTGCAAAAGGGAGTGCTTGAGAAGAGATGGAAAAGATCAGATCCAGAGGCAAAAGAGTGATTACAGAAATCAGCCAAGGTTGGATTGAGGGTGAACAAGTGGTCCTTAATAGTTCAGGGAGAGCAGGGGAGCACCTGTTTGGATGATGCTTTCATAGATCGGACTTGTCTAGAAACAATGTCAGGTGTTGTCAGAGAGAAGGAGGAGAAAGGAAGAGGAGGGGGAGAGGCGGCCAAAGTGGGCCTGAGAGAGGTCGAGGGAGAGAGAGAGGAGGAGGAAAGCGAGGACAGGATGTCCTGAGTTTTAGTGGTGACATGATAAGCCAAAGCCATACACAGGGCCTGGGAGGGAACAGGAGAGGTGGAGACTGCAGTAGGATTGGCCAGCTCCTTGCAGATTTTGATGAGTTTGGTCGTGTTGCCCTCGGCTGTAGAGACGCAGGCTTGAATATGGACCCTCTTCTTGGAGAAGACAGATAGTCTGTATTACCTTTGAAGCAGGCGGCATCCCAGTTTGTCAGAGGATGTGCCCAAAGCCCTCAACTTCCTCCCAGCCAACATGCCCTTGCGTTTCAGGGTGGCAAGGTCAGAGTAATACCAAGAGTTGCACTTGGAGGTAGGCGTCAGACGAATTCTCATGACAGGGGCAAGGAAGTCCAATGTGTTGGAGATAGAAAGATGTAGGTTATAAAGAGCTGTGTCAGGGTGGGTGTCAGCTGCGGGAGTAGGAGGAGCAGAGAAAATTGAGGAAAAGGAAGCCACTGACACATGCTTCATGGGCCAAATGACCGAGAAGGAGGGCTATGTATGGGGGAGAAGAAGATTCAGGTGCAAGGAGAGCAGAAAGTGGTCAGTCCAAGAGAGAGTAGTGGTGAGAAGGTTAGATAGGGGGATGTCTGAGGAGATAAGGACATCCATGGTGTGTCCGACAGAGTATGTCAAACCTGAGGGTAGAATCGAAAGGGAGAGAGAGTCGCAAAGGTTGTGGAAGTCACCCAAAGGAAGGATTAGAAGCATCCAGGTGAAGGTTGACATCTCTGAGGAGGAGAAGTTGAGAGGTAGAGGCAAGAAGAGAAGAGGAGAGGTCAGTTGATTCTGAGAGGAAGAGGGTGACTTGTCAGGTAGCTTATAGATGGTGGCCACAGTCATAGAGAGGTCGAGAGAGATAGAGAGCCTGCAGACTAGGCATTCAAAGGAGAAATAGGCCTGCATAGGAATCACAGAAGCAGGGACACACCCAGGAAAGATCAGAGCCACTCCACCTCTGTTGCCGGTTGATTCTGGGCTCGGAGAGGATCTTGTAGCCCTCAGGGAGGAGAATGTCAAAACATGTGACAGAGCTGGCTGCAAACCATGTCCCGATGAGAGCAAAGACATCCATGTCAAGGTCTTCAAGGAGGTGGGAGATGTCAGAGGAGTATTTGAAAGCAGAGCATGAGTTGAGGTAGCAACGTGGAACAGGTGGCCACATTTGAAATACTTCAACGGTGGGGTACAGCAGAGAGGTACACCCAGCCAAGGAAGCAGAGGGGCCAGTAGATGGTGGTTACATAGGGGCCAGAGAGAAAGAGGAGGGGTGTGCCAGAGGAGGAGGCAGAGGAGGAGGATAGAGGTGGCAGAGGATTCGGAGAGGTGGTAGAAGGAGTAGCATGATAAGGGAGGAAGTTGATAAGACGCAGGAGACACCTATCAAGAAGTAAGAGATTAGGCTGAGAGCCCTAGATCATGACTGTACCATTTAGATAGCCCTTGATGATGGCTTTGGAATAGGTCAAGAGGACGTCCCATCGGAAGCCACTATTAATGGGAGAGAAGGAGAAAGGAGATAGAACACCGACCGGACGAGGAGTCCAAAGGTCTGGAGAGGAAACAACAAAGAGGATGTTGGTGAGAGTCTGTCTGGAGGAAGCACTGGTGTAGGTATTAGCAATAGGAAGGCCTGGGTTGGAGACCAGGATATCCCTCTTGAACCTTTTCCTTCCAGACTTATTTAGAGGGATAGGAGATAGAGTAGCAGTTGGAGTAGATGGGAGAAATAGAGAGCACCATAGAGGGTGTGAGGAAGAAATCTGGAGTAAGTGAGAGAGAATGAGAGATATAGAGGAGCACAGCACAGCACTGCACAAAGCAGGATGCACAGAATGGTGGGAGGGTGTCACACAGTAGGGAACACAACAAGGAGATGCAAGGCACCACCCCATGATGAGGCACAGGTGAATGATCTTGCATAGCATCACAAGCAGGTGAGCAGCTTCCTGGCCCAGTTAGCACATGCACTGCTCTTGGGTGGTCTCTCTGGGCTGGGTTCTACAATTGCCATCTTCTCCACTTCCTCCTCTGTGCTCCTGTTGTCCTCCAGTGGGCCTTCTATGCCACATACCAGACAGCCGCCTGTGCACTAATCCCACCACCACCTCCCAGTCTATGTCCATGCATGAGGTGGAAGTCCCAACAATGCCACACAAGGTGGTCACTGTGCCTGCCCAGGCACCAACACAGGAACAGGCAGTGGAGGGACAGCTAGCACTTCAGGGCAGTGCAGGTGCCATACTCCTCCAACAAGTGTCATCAAGTCAGAGGGGGTACACATCCAGGCATCAGCAGATGGGGGTGAGGAGACATATTCTGCAGGACATTGCCAGCCGAAGGAGGCTCAGTGGTCGACACATGGCTGAGATGAGGCAGGGGGAGCACCGGCCGCTCCAGACTCTTCTGTCATCAACAGCACAGTATGCGAGGCAGCAGGAGGTGGTGAGGCAGCATGCAAGGGATGCAGCAATCAGGAGGGCCAGGATCGAAGTGGATGCGAGGGTTGCGAAGAGAGAGGCTGATATCCTGGGGGGAAGCTTGTAGGGTGGCAGAGGATGCAGAGTTGGTGCTGATGGAAAGCCCACAACCCCTCCAGGAAACAGCGGCCTGCCTTGTGGCTGAGGCTGTAGATGGAAAGTTGGCCCCAGTAAAAGCCCTAGCCAACATCCCTACAGCTAGCCCAATGCCAGTGTACATAGTTTGTATAGTGTTAGGTTTCATTTCTGACTTTTCCTTGTTTTTATGCATGTACATTTTTACCCTTTTCATGCAAATAGTTTAAAAGCAGGTTTTTATGATCTTCATAAGACACTTCTTGCAGTCTCTTTGTCAATGTGTTAATTTACTTCTTCTGACATGTTCTCCAAGTGCATACTTTTTTGTAGGTCTGCCATGTGGTTTGGGCCCTCACTGTGTGTGTCATTTTGTTACTTTGCTATTTGCTGGGGGCGTGTGCGAATGTCGCATGTGTGTGGTAGTTGTAGTCCATGTTCGTTGACTATGTTTGAGCTCTTGCAGATGTGGGGAGGTGAAATGCTTTGTGATTCACATTTTTGACCACTTTTTCCTGCACATCTGTTGCTTGCCTAAATGCATACTTTGCAATAATGGAATGTTGTATGGTTGCGTACATGGTGTTGATGTGTGTTTGAGAGTTATATTTTGTGGTTGAGTCAGTACTCCTTTGCTGTATGTTTTCAGGTGTTTGGTGATGTTGCGCGTTGTTGGGGCTTGACATAATGGCATTGTTTGGATTGACTTTGACCTGTGCACATCTATGTCACATGTAGAAATGGGGCCAATAGTCAGCTGGAGGTGGCACTTGCTGACCATCTGATTCCATTCCTTGTGCAGGGGCACTGCATGTTTGGTGTCAGTGTGTTAGTGTTGTTGGAGTGACATGTTTGTTGTGTGTCTAATGATGTACATACAGGGAGTGTTCCAGTGATGTGTGAGATGTATCATGATGGTGTTTGGGTCTCTCATAGCAGATGGATACTCACTTGTTCATGTGTATTGCCACATGTTCCACATGGTTTAGGTGGGTGTTGTATCTGGTGACAGCTCATTTGCCTCTACACATTCGCTACTGGTGCTTCAGATTGTTGTACGTCCAATTCCTTTCTGGTCCACAGATGTTCAGGTGTTCCCATGGCACTTGCTTGCCAATGTGTATGTCCACACACATCATTCACTGGTACGGGTATTTGGCATTGTGGGTGTTGAGGTGGGATGTGGGCTGACTGTGGATGATGGGGCTACACTCATCAATTGTGCATTCAATGGTAGATTGCTGTGAACCTTCCAAGGTACGGGCACCCACCCACACACATCTGCAACCAGCTACTACCTTCTTTCATATCGCCCATCACCTCTGGCCTGGCACTGGAATGCAGCTGAGTCCCATGATTGATTATTCAGAGTATTTGCACCCATTTTCAGGTTCCTTGGCTTGCACACTCTCTAACAAATTTCATATCACCCAAACCCAAGCTGTTCTACGTGGATCGCAAGCAGGGAATTTGCCAACCCTACCTACCTTTGTACAGGCTAGTAGGCACCTATTGCATTGTCCCCTTACTTTCTTCTATGCACTTACTCTATCAGAATTGTCCCTGGACCTAGTATGATAGCAACTTCGTCTGTCGCTTCCCCATCCCTTTACTGCCCCCCCCTCCCACCAGCACTATCTGAAACGTTGTCAGGCCTAGTACGATAGTCGCTTGTTTTGTTCCTCTCCTCCCTTTCTGCACCCCTCTCCTTCACCTTTTGTTTTCCTCCGGCTCTACCAGAAATGTTGTCAGGCCTAGTAGGGTAGTTGCCTGTCTGTTTCCATTTCCTTCCCACTCTCCCGCTCCCTTCCTTATCTATGTCTTAGCACTTGCACTATCTGAAATGTCGTCAGGCCGAGTATGATAGTTAATTTCACATCCTTACTGTTCATGGCCTGTAAGAATGTTGTTGTATTTTCCCTTGTTCCCTTGCCTTGAAGAGCTTTGAAACACATTGTGTATAGGGGCTATATAAATAAACTATCATATCATATCATAATCATTCTGACCAATCTCTGATTCCTCATACTTCGGTCCTCCGGGGGAATTTTCCTTCAGTGCTGTGAGGCCATTGCAATGGCACAAAGGCATTATAGAAATGCCACATTGCATTAGTATCTCACATATACATGAAATAGTCTAGGTGTATCCTGTGCAACAGTATGGTGTCTTGTTGACATGCATGTGCATGCGATCTACCAGGGAAGCATGGTGGGAACTATAGTCCTGGATCCAACAGCAGTGCTCCCGAGGAAATGTGGCAGGTGGACTTCATGGTGGAGCCAGGCTGGTGGAGTCAAGGTAGGTTGTTGGTCCACATTGGACTAGTAGGGGAGTGTCCTAGCGTGGGCTGCCTGGGTAGTGTGCAGAATTGGTGCTGAGAGGTGTGAGAACCTGAGGGGGCTGCCTGGGGTAGTGTTCAGATGTCACTGTGGGTGTTGGGTAGTGTGAGGCCTTGAGGGGGCTGCCTGGGATAGTGTGCAGAGGGTAGTGGAATTTATAGGAGGTATGAGGACTTGAGGGGGTTGCCTGAGGTAGTGGGTGGAAGTCAGTTGGAGTGGTGGGAGGTGTGATGACTTTAGGAGGATGCCTAGGGTATTGTGCAGAGGTCAGTGTGGGTGGTGGTGGTGTGATGATTTGAGGAGGCTGCATGGGGTAGTGTGCATAGGTGAGTGGGGAGTGGGAGGTATGAAGACGTGAGGGGGCTGCCTGGGGTTCTGTGCAGAGCTCTGTGAGGGTGGTGAATGGTGTGAGGACTTGAGGGGGATGCCTGGGGTAGTGTGTGGCGGTCAGTGGGGGGCAGTTGGTGGTGTGAGGACATGAGGGAGCTACCTGGGGTAGTGTGTAGAGGCCAGTGGTAGGTAAGAGAAGTGAGGACTTGAGGGGGTTGCCTGGGGTAGTGGGCAGAGGTGAGTGGGGTGGTGGATTTGGAGGGACTTGAGGGGGCTGGCTGGGGTAGTGTGCGGAGGACAGTGTAGGTGGTGTGAGGACTGTGAATGGGTTGCATAGGGAAGTGTGTGGAGCTCAGTGGGGAGTGCGGGGGGTGGTGTGAGGACTTGAGGGGTCTGCCTGGGGTAGTGTGTGGAGCTCAGTGGGAGTAGTGGGTGGTGTGAGGACATGAGGGGGCTACCTTGGGTAATGTGCCATCATTGGGGGAAGGGAAGAGGGCAAAATATCAGGGCCTGCCTGGGGTAGCGTGCATAAGTCAGTGGGGAGTGGGAGAAGGGCAAACTAGCAGGGGGTGTCTGGGTTAGTGGGTGAAGGTCAGTTTGGGTGGTGGGAAGTGTGAGGACTTGAGGGGGCTACCTACGCTAGTGTGTGGAGGTCAGTGGGGGTGGTGGGAAGTGTGAGGACATGTGGGGGCTGCCTGGGGTAATGTACAGAGGTCAGTGCGTATGGTGGGAGGTCAAAGGACTTGAGGGGGCTGCCTAGGTGTGTGTGTGTGTAATCTGTGGGGAGTAGAAGGTAGGAGGACTTGAGGGGCCTGCCTGGGATAGTGGGTGGAGGTCAGTGGTGGTGGAGGGAGGTCTGAGGATATGAGGAGGCTGCCTAGGGTTGTGTGCAGAATCACTGGGGGTGGGAGGTATGAGGACTTGAGGGGGTTTCCTGAGGTCGTGGGTGGAGGTCAGTGGGGTTTGTGGGAGGTATGATGACTTTAGGATGCTGCCTGGGGTAGTGTGCAGAGGTCAGTGTGTGTTGTGGGGGTATGATGATTTGAGGAGGCTGCATGGAGTAGTGTGCAGAGGTGAGTGTGGAGTGGGAGGTGTCAGGACATGAGGGGGCTGGCCTGGGTTCTGTGCAGAGCTCAGTGGGGGGTGGTGAATGGTGTGAGGATTTTAGGGGGATGCCTGGGATAGTGTGCAGGGGTCAGTGGGTGCAGTGGGGGCAGTGGGTGGTGTGAGGCCTTGAGGGAGCTACCTGGGTTAGTGTGTAGATGCCAGTGGTGGGTAAGAGATGTGAGGACTTGAGGGAGTTGCCTGGGGTAGTGGGCAGAGGTGTGTGGGGTGGTGTGAGTTGGGGGGACTTGAGGGGGCTGCCTGGGCTAGTGTGCTGAGCTCAATGGGGGTGGTGGGTGGTGTGAGGACTTGAGGAGTCTGTCTGGGGTAGTGTGCGGAGGTCAGTGGGGGGGTGGGTGGTGTGAGGACTTGAGGGGGCTGCCTGGGGTAGTTTGCAAAGGTAGGTGGGGGGTGGGAAGACTTGAGGTGGTGCATGGGATTGTGTGCGGAGCTCTTTGGGGGTGGTGGGTGGCATGAGGACATGAGGGGGCTACCTTGGGTAGTGTGCAGTCAGTGAGGGGAATGAAGGAGGCCAAAGTAGGAGGGGCTGACTGTTGTAATCTGCAGGCATCAGGGGAGGGAGAAGGCCAAACTAGCTGTGGCTGCCTGGGTTAGTGGGTGAAGGTGAGTATGGGTGGTGGGAAGTGTGAGGACTTAAAGGGGCTGCCTAGGCTAGTGTGTGGAGGTCAGTGGGGGTGGTGGGAGGTGTGAGGAATTGAGGGAGCTGCCTGGGGTAGTGTGCAGAGGTGAGTGGGGTGTGTGTGCAGATTTGAGGGGCTACCTGGGGCTTTGTGCAGAGTTCAGTGGGGTTGGTGGGTGGTGTGAGGACTTGAGTGGACTGCCTGTGGTAGTATTTGTAGGTCAGTGAGGGGGTGGGAGGAGGACAAACTAGCAGAGGCTGCCTGGAGTAGTGTGTGTAAGTCAGTGAGGAGGCAGGAGGAGGGTAAACTAGCAGGGGCTGCCTGGGGTAGTGTGCAAATGTCAGTGGGGGTGTTGGGATGTGGGAGGACTTGAGGGGGCTGCTATAATTTAGGCCTGAAGGCTCGCAGTTTAGGTGCTGCTTGAAATTAGTTTTGCCGTGCCGGGTTGTTGACTTGAGTTGCAGGGGATGGTTCGCAGTTTCGCAGGGTGCTGGCTTGCATTTCGGGATGGGCCGCAGTTTCGCAGGGTGCTGGCTTGCATTTCGGGATAGGCCGCAGTTTCGCAGGGTGCTGGCTTGCATTTCGGGATGGGCCGCAGTTTCGCAGGGTGCTGACTTGAATAATGCGGGATGGTTTGCAGTTCCGTGGGGTGCTGGCTTGAGTTGCAGGGGATGCTTCGCAGCTTCACCGGGGTGCTGACTTGCATTATGTGTGCCAGTGCGCATTTTCGCTGGGGTGCTGCTTTCAGTTATGGGGACCAGCCGTAGATTTTCTTGGGTGCTGGATATTGGTCCAAAGGCAGGCGCAAAGGCTGTTTGTGGGCGCTAGTTTTTGTTTGCGTGGGGGGCGTGTTGTGGGCGTTACAGGCGCACCTCCCTGTTTGTTCTGCTGGTTAATTTGCGCTCCAGAATACATGATTCATCAAACAGGGCTAAACCTTTTGGCACATGCAAGTAGGCGCAACGTTCTTTATGATGCAAAGTTGTTTGCAGAGGCTTAGCGCTTTTTCCCTTAAGATCTTTGCTGTTTTGATGGGGGTTAACTCGGACTTCAGGGTCCGTAACAACCAGTATGTTTCTTGGACTGGGCCTATAACATTTGACTAGCAGTTGGTAATACTATCCCACCATATAAGAACTTTTGGTGAATCAGGCCATACGCCGCTTGACTGCAAACTGCTGGGTACATCTGATGTTGCCACAGGATTAAATACACTTTGCCAAGAGGAGCCTCCTCGGAGGGATGCTGCTGCAGGAGCATGTGCCAAATTCAATGCTGGTACGGACTAGCAGAACAATAAAACGGTACCACCGACAAGCCTTTTTGTTTTACAAACAGTGATCAAATGTACAAGAACAACTATATATGTGTATAAAAATACATGTCGCGGTTTCTTGATCTCATCTGCATATTAACGCAGTCCTTTTAAATATCGATTTAAAGATATTAAAATACCTAAATCATGCCTACACAATTTTTCGTCGCCATGTACTAAAAGCCTAATAAATCTTGTGAGTTGTCTGAACGACTTCGGATAATGCTCTTCCCCAATTTATTGCGTTCGACTTTTCCGGGGTGACAAATTGGGGTTCTGATTGAACCTACGCTAATGACCTCTCCCATGGCCTACTACAATACTTCAGTATTTCTGTTTGCTAATCCTACTTCTGTTCTAGGTGAAATCATGAACAATTAATCTGTTACTTTGGATGGTGGGAATGTTGCATGGGGTGTGATAGTCTTAAATGTGTCTTGGATGCTCTATTTGTAACTATGTGTTGCTAAACTCAACATCTTTACCAGGTATCTAGTTACTAACAACTAACATAAGTATGCAGCTCAGAATAGTTTATCAATCAGCATACATCTACGTGTATGCACAGACTCAGCAGAACAAGCAACCTAAAGCACTGAGGAAAATATTGTGCATTTCCTCTGAGTTCCCTAGAGAAAGGGTTCTAAAGAATAAGTGAGTTAATTTATATATAAGACTATGTTGGCACTTTCCCGTACTATTTCTTTTCCTGTAAGGTAGAATATTTGTTTCGTTTTTTCGAGAAATAAAATTGCTGAATATAGCCAAGTGGGGTTTATATGGTACAATTTTACAGCTTAGAACATATACAAGAAGTCTCATACATTGAAAAAATGAATTTTCACTCTGCAATCCATTGGACAAACAACATCTTAATTTCTCCTGATTCCACGTGTGTCCATTTCAATATACTCATTGAGGACACTATGGGCCCCATTCATGGAATTAAATGCGTTGTAAATAGGGACTTTGCGCTCCAAATTGCACATAAATTCCTGTTCGCCGATTCATTGAAAGCAATGCGCGGGGCTTACCTGGGACCTGCGAGGAATACGTGCCGGTCCACCGCATCACTGCGACTCGACGAGCGCCTCGCGTGAGACTCCAAGAAGAGGGTGGACCGGGCCTGCACAGCCACCTAAAAGGGGAGGGGGTACACGCAAAATGAGGAAGAACAAGCAAAAAAGTGTTTGTTACAAGGGACGTTCTACCGTTAAACAATTGCACTGCCCATACGCGTGCAAAATAAACATATTCATAGAATTGAACAAGGAACTCCGGGCCACGAAAAAGCATGCGTAAATCCCGAAACACCTATGCCACAAGATAGCAGGGGTAAACGTCAATGTGTGCACTAACAAATGCATTAAAAGCACGCACAAACAACAAACACACTGGCACGGCCATGCTGAATTCACCATTTGTTGCAGCAATCATCCAGGGACACCGTAGGAGGAGGAGGAAGGTCAGGGCCTGGATCTTCCACCCACGGATCAGCCTTTTTGATATGACTATGACCAGGCCTTTGGGAGGGGTAGGCCCCCCATATCATCCTAGACCTGGTCAGGGAGTGGGAAGAAGACCTCGCATCACCCACCATGTGTTCCCAAGCACTAAGCCCATTCCAAAAGGTGCTCACTGCTCTGAATTATTTGCCCACTGGGTAATTCCAGTGGGCCACTGCCTTAGTAGGTGGCATTTCCCAGGCCACGCAGTCCCGCTGCTTACACCAGGTGTTGGCAATCCTAAAAGCACACCCTTCTGTCCGCCGGCATATCTATATGCCCAGACCACTGGCAGAAGGCAAGCAGTGGTCCAGGATTTCTATGGGGTGGCACACTTTACAAAAGTACTATGTGCTATTCATGACACCCATGTTGTTCTATGTCGACCTAGAGCAACAGAGCACATCTACCACAACTGGAAACATTGGCACTCCATCAATGTTCAGGTTGTGTGTGATGCCAAGGGGATCATTACTGAAGTGTATGCCAACTACCCTGGTAGCACACATGATAGTTACATCTTCAGGATGTCCCTGCTATACTGGGTCCTGGAACCTGGGAAGCATGGCAACACATGGCTCATTGGGCATATGAATGGCCATACGCATGCATGTATGTTGCACAGAGACCCAGGGACGTCATTTCACCAAATTGCCAGGGGTAGAAGAAGTGACATCACACAACCCTTGACCTACTGATAACATCACAGGAAGTGACGTCATTTGGCCCACCCCAAAGTGACATCACTGGAAGCAATGGTACACGACCTTTCATCCCTTGACAAAACAGGAAGTGGCATCACATAGCATTGTTTCTAAGTACACTACAAAAAATATGGTTACAATATCACTGTAAAGTGATATACACTTATAAAAGAAAGGATCACCATATGTATCATTAATATTAGTGCATTAGGCCCATATTACCAAATTACTGTGAATGCAAGCAGAAGTCCAAGTCCAAACGATATTGGTGTGTTATTATATTGCACTTACGCTTAAGCGCTTCATATAGAAAAAATATATATACAATATTACCCAACCTGTGTTGGTACTCATTCATCAACTTCAGCAGGATGAAAGGCTGAGTGGGCCTTGCCAGGAGTCGAACCTACAATCTGCAGATCACAGACACACATTGCAGCAGCAAGCGCTCAACCCACTGAGCTATCTTAACGTCTATAGCTATCAGAAAATCTGCCACTCCAGAAACAAAGAGCCACATGCTGCTGGCCACAGACCAGTAGTCTCAATTTATTTTTATTGTAAAAAAAAGAAAAAAATCTTTTTTTATGTTATTATTCTTTAGGGGTAGCAAGGGAGACCACAGGGGTAGCAAGGGAGACCCCTGGCAACCTCTAAATGATGTCTCTGCAGAGACCAATAGAAACTGTCAACAAATGCCAATGTCAACCATTCTCACATCTACAGGGGGCAGTGCCCACCCTCTGAGCACATACATGATGATGCCCATACATAACCCCAACACACCTGCCGAGGTAAGGTACAACACTGCCCATATTGCAACTCGGGGCAAAGAGGAGCGCACATTCAGAGTGCTCAAGTCACGTTTCCGCTCTCTTGACAACTCTGGTGGTGTGATGCTATATAAAAACATCAGTAGTATGCAGGATCATTGTGGCAGCATGTGTCCTGCACAATGTTGCAACACAGTGTGGCGTCCCTGTGGATATGGTGGTGGCAAACCATCCACACCCAGAGGCCCACCTCCTCCGTATGGCTGGGTAAAGGGCACATGGAGAGGCTGCACGTACCCAGCTTGTGCATTCTATT
This sequence comes from Ambystoma mexicanum, assembly GCF_040938575.1. Taxonomy (NCBI): domain Eukaryota; kingdom Metazoa; phylum Chordata; class Amphibia; order Caudata; family Ambystomatidae; genus Ambystoma; species Ambystoma mexicanum. Next base: position 381,276,944 of record NC_090930.1, on the reverse strand, counting down.
TTCACGTAAAATCCTTCCCCTGTGGAGTGTACAAGATACAGCCTAATCCCAGGTTCCATTCAATGATGACAATGAGCCAATCCACTGTGCCCACAAAACTACCCTGAGAAGGTGCCCTTGGAAGTGCAAATTTGTGTGCATCCCTTCGTACTAAAAGGACAGTCCATTTTGTGTTTCCAAAAGAAACACATTGAAGAGGGAGGACACCACTACCACCATGCCAACCATTGAATGAAATCACCCCTTTGGTACCAAAAACATCCCAAATGACTAACTTACATTCTTGTCAAATGTGTAAGCAGCGATAAACCATGAAACTCATCAAACATCATGTCTGAGCTGCAAGCCATACATAGGGCCTCATCACGACCTCGGCGGTAACCCTTAAATCCGGCAGTAGCGCTATTAACACCGGATTTAAGGGTCCGCCGAATCAGGGCCTCAGCGGATTTCAACCCAGCTCTGAGCTGGTGTGAAATTCGCCGAGTATTCGTGCTCATACCGCCGATGGGAAATACGCCGACGGTATGAGTGCGAAATTTCCCCATTGAGCCCAATGGGGAATGGGACTTCCAAGACTTCCAAGTCCGCCCAACTCGTGATCCCGCTATTAGCGCCGGGGGCTATGGCGGTCGCGCTAATAGCCCCCGCGCTAATACCGCCGGCGTTACCGCCGAGGTCGTGATGAGGCCCACAGTCAAAAGTAACATGTCCACAAAATACAAGACCACTGAAAGGCACAGGAAAACCCCACACACTGGACTAGGGTATTAGTGTAACACAATCTACTGAAAAAAATGTCCAGAGGTTTGTTTTTAAAGGTATCAAAAATGTATTTATTGAGATACATTATTTTTCAAAAATGAATTGATCATTAGTTAATGCACACACATTAAATTACATTAACATTGCAGAGGAGCATAAGACACCAGATAATAACAACCTAACAAAACCATCATTCATCAACAGTCAAACCATCATTTGCAACTCAAATCAATCAACCTTGATACCTTTAAAAATAAAAAACAACCTCTGGACAATTTTTTCAGTAGATTGTGTTACACAAAATACAAGAAGCACAATGGCATATTTCTGCACACATGTCAGAGAATGTGCATGATTCACACAAACATGTCCCTATTTCGGGGTGTTGAAAACCAGTGCAGTAAGGATCCACATGAGACAGATTCTGGCAACATGACCACAATAAACCACATCCCAAAAGAATCAATGACCAAAAGGTAATTGACAATTGTGTCAAAGAGGGCGACACACTAGAGTGGGCACATACAGACATGCAGCAACTAATGTAGCCATTCCATAAGGATCAAAATCAATGCACATCTTTCCTGTCCCCTGGGTATGTAGTTGACAGTAAAAATTCATCACATGAAATTGCCATCATTCACTGATGGAAGGATCGGCAGGCAATGAGAAATATAAATCAAAGTGTAGCCAACACTTCCATGCACCCAAAAAGTCAAGAGCCATATGACCCCTCAGTGACATACAACACCTGCAAACAACAACTCACAAGACAACCATCAAAATGTGTCCCAGCACATATGCAGCAATACTTGCACACGGCATGCAATTCAAACACATAAAACACACACACTGAGAAACAACAGCAACCCCCACACTGCCTGACCCCTGAATGTCATGCAGAAAATATGCATGTCACATATCCCCATTCCCAAGCCGATGGCACATACACAACACATGCATCAGACAACATGCTGCATTATAATGAGGAAAAATCAGGGACATGCCTGGAAGACAAACAATGATATGACAAGACATGCCATCAGCAGCGTACTACTGGGACAGTGCATTGAACACAGCCATGGGAGACCATGATGCAAAGCACAAGAAGGCCACTACACAAATACTCAACTCTTGATGTCAGACTCGAAGGCTGGCCACTGAAGCAAGTGCAATGGAAGACATAAGCAGACATGACAAAGCAATGTGATTCTGCAAGCAAAGACAAATGCATGCAAAAGGTAGGATGCAAGGGAAAAGTGCAAGGTCAATGCAGATTTCATTGTGACAGCATGCAATTCGTTCATTTGTGCATTCAATTGAATGCATCAGCACCATGCACCCAGCTGTGGTCAACTTGAAGCTGCAAACACTATGGTGCCACATGAATGGGACATGCATGTGAAAACACCAACACTGCATAATGTAGTGTGCCTGTTCACAAAATAGCATCCCAAAAATATGCATCAATGGTTCCTTGTTTGTGGATTTTAACTTGGCTGCACACCATCACATTTGAACCCTGAGCAAGAGAGGCCAAATGTGCCATTGAACCATCACACCACACACATTGCATGGGATGCAAAGTGTCTCTTAGTACACATCTGCAAAATTCAAAGAAACATGTGCCAGCACAACTATCAACACCTGTCACAAGCCACAAACAGCGTGCCCTGCCACTGACTCCAAACCACCCAAGAAAGGCCTGCACAGTTGAACTCCCACAATTTTGAATCTGAAAACTGTGGCCCCATTAATCCATATTAACCACACCATGCCCAGACCTATGACCAGAACCACACCATGTGACACATGCACCCATGAAGTAGTATTGGTACCCCACAAGACAAGTCATTCCAAAGTGATCACACACAGTGCAAGACTCCAAGCCAACCACTATGCGAGTGTCTGCAAATGCCCTTCACATACCTGCACAGGGTACCCATCTGCCTTGCATACAAACACATCCCCTAAGTGCAATGACATGCATAGCAACAACAGAACCTGCACATCCATGACAACACATAAATGGAGCATGAAAATATGCTGAGACCACCCACGGCAGAAGGGTGCAAAAGGGTGACAGGACATAAACTGTGATCTGCCCATTAGTGCAGCGTAGAACAACAGAGAGAGAGTGACAGTGAGAGCGAACGCTAAGTGAAAATTACATCAATGAGTACACTTTTTGGATTGGAGATGGCCAAGGATATGTACTACACCACAGTAGGTGCAGGCATAGCTGAGTTGAGCGAGGGACGAAGACAGTGACATGATTAGTACTTAAAAAAATATCCTGGAATGTTGCCATTCAAATCACATATAAGGAAACTTCCACATTCAGCAAACACCGGGAACAATGACGCATGTTGAACATGCAAGACAGAGCTCATGCTTACCTGCTGAATGAGGCAGCATGGTGTGAATCCTGCATAAACTTCACCGGAAATGGTGACTCTGATGAGTGACAGGTGGGCCAGGGCCTGGCGGAGGGCATGGGGAGCATGGGCGGCAAAGGGTGCAGGGCGTCTCTCCCGGGACAACAGCAGTCACCACCTCATTACAGATTACTGAAACAACATGGGACAACATGGGACAAGACATTACAACAGGCATAGTTAAGTACCATTCACACAGCACACATGTGTGAGGATACAGTGAAGCCATAACAAGAGAAAACATGTGAATGCCCAAACTGCACTGTGCAGGTGCAAATAACTCTACTTATGCAGCATTTTCTCTGTGAGGACAACCTGAACAAATGTGAATGGGTGATAATAGGTCGGCGGGGTTTTGGTGGTAAACTGATATCTAAGGCTCTACTGATGTTGATCCTGCTCTCTGTCATCCTGGATCAGGGTGATCAGCTTAGGGTGACCAGATTTCCAAAAAAACTGGGACGATCATCAACACAAAAAAAGGCGGACTACCCCATCACAGCCAATTACTGCCCATCCCCCAACACGCCCCCACAACCAACACCTCATCATATTTTCAGCACTTCTCCGTTCTATAAAGTGTACATGATCTCATTTGTGCAGTTTTGTCTGTGAATCTTGTCATGTTAATTCAAAACAGGCGTTTGCTCTCATTGATATGACATGGATTGCTGTACAACCATTTCCAAGACATTCTCTGTGGCACAGTCAGTAAGTGTTCTGACTTGCACCTGAAAGGTTGGGGGTCGACTTCATATTCTGAAAGTGTTGTGAAAAATATTTACAATTAACGTAGCCACCCAAACCCCGGACAGGGTTTCTAAAATGAAAAAACTCCTGGTATTCAGCTGGTACAGGTTGACTAGCTGGTTGTCAGTCAAGGTCCTGTTTGAGGGCCTGACCCATAGTATGGATGTTTCCTTCTCCTCCTCCCCCCCTCATCCTTCCCTTCCTGCTCCCCCTTGTTTTCCTCCTCCTCTTCCTCAACCCTGTGTTCAGGGGTGGACTGGGAACCAAAAGAGACCCTGGAAATAATGTTCAAAGGGGTCCCATATTACGTATTTTCAGCAAGCCCAACACTTTTCCTATTAGAACATTTGGAAATAAAATAGGTTACCACACACAAAAGGCCCAGGGTGCAGAGGCATCTCCAGAGTTCCCTATGGGCCAGTCCACCCCTGCCAATAAAACCCAATTTGCATATGTCAAATGGCAGCCATAAAGGGAGTTGCCTGAAAGACGAAAAACGCAGGTGGGAAAGAAACACAGAGAAGTGTGAGGAACTCCCAAAACAAGTTAACTTAATATGTTCCTGTCTTCCCTCAACGTAAATTGCCGTCAGAATTGGAAAAGGGGTAAATTACTCAGGGCTTAAAATCCAGTACGGGAAAGCTGCAAAGGTTTTGTAAAAAGCATGCAAACAATTTTGTTAGCAATGTTTTTACAAACGTTTCGATTTTGCTTGATTCCTGGCATGGAGCAAGGGCATGGTTCGCCAGCTTCCAAAGTGCGCAACGTGTCAGCAATACGTCAACACCACATACCGGTGTATTTTATTGCTGGTTCAGTCAGATGATATTCCAATGGAATTATTTGGATGTTTGCACCTGCTCAAAACAGGGGGAGTGCATAGGAATCCAATTACATTCATCCCATTGTGATACGTGCCCTGTATGTGAGGCATTCATGTGTGTTTGCATTATGAGGAATGTGCATTCATGGAAACCTGGGACAGCCCGATCATTTCCACCCCGGTATGCAAGGTATGCAAGCAATCAAAATTGCATGGAGTAGTCAGCATACACGGGAGTGCATATGCATGAAGTCAGCTCTGTGAAATACATTGGTCCTCTAAAATTATGTTTATAATAATATTTTTCACGTTTTAAGTAGTGGTGTTCAGTGGAGTAACTTTGCTGAAAATGTTGGGGGGGACATGACATCTGAAAAAAAGTTGCCCACGCCAAATGAACGGGGACAACATGGTGTGCCATGAAAGTTGGGGGGGGGGCAAACACCCCTGACACCCCTAAAATTACGCCCATGTTGGTTTTCCCTGCAGAAGAGCGCAACAGTGTGCTGCTTCAGCAACCGAATAATCAACACAATGCTTATTTACATGGCCTTCACCAGTTTCCCTGCTCGTGATTTGCACAGTAAACACGTTCATATATGCATTTGTATCACACATATTTCAGAACATTTCACCGTGCTGTGCTTCTTTTTTCCTTAGCATGGAGAACATTGTGTTAATCAGCACACAATAACAACGCAGTGAACGCACAGGTGTAAATTGCACTTTGCGTTTGTACTTTGTTTTACTTGTAATTATTTTCGTTTTCATTTGTGGATCAGGACCAGATTGTTTTGTGCATCAAGTTGACATGAATCATGGAATTAAGAAAAAAAAAAAACCAGAAAGAGCAGTTAAGAAAATAATCTTCACAGTGGAATATGAATCATGGATAACACTCTAAAATATGAAGATAGAATAGTTATAATAAAACAGCACCATCTAGAGGAACATAAAGGAACTTTAGTGTCAATAGAAATTATGATTTCCATTCATTTTGAGAGGATGGAAACTCTGTGTTCATATAATATACTTGTATTTGAAATTGGCTAATAGGTTACACAGTAAGTGCTGCCTTTGAGCTGAAACAATTGACAGCATATCTCAAGATAGGAGAGTGATGGGACGTGAGGGTGGACAGAAAGCCTGTGGGTGTTGTTTGGATGTTTACAAACCTATTAAACACCCACAGCAATGCTAGTTTCTACGACTATTCCAACCCACTGACTGCAATTCCCTGACCAACCACCGCCCACTGCACCTCCAGTATCTCTTGAGTTATGACTGCTTTTAAGGGGATTCTTATGTTATTTCTGTAAAACCTTCTGAAAGGCCATGGATTTATAGCAGCTATAACAAGCTACAGGTGTAATAAAAATGTTCCTTCAGAAATGCATCTGTTCCTTGCACTAAATTCCTGTTAAAAATAGCATTAACAAAGGTAACAGTTTTGGCTCTTTTATGGGCACTACATAGGCATTTTCCAGGTCCATTCATAATATGCAGAACTAGTAACACCATTTGTCAACTGTTGCTACCTATAGGTAGTTCCAATAGAGTGATACCTGGACAATGTCTATTTCATGCACACAAAAAAGGCAAAAACGCCTGTTAGCTTTTGCAAAACGTCTTAATTTTGAAATTTGACAAAGCCTACATGGGCACAATATTCCTATATAGTCAGTACGGGCTGTTGGAATCGTGTTCGTATTCCTTGGCGTTTGGTTGGCAGATTCTTTCTGCTAGAGCATTAATGCTATCAGGTTTTTTCTTAATCCTTACATGACAGCTTTGTGCACACCCTGATTGGATAAATACTTCTGTCCCTCCATTCATAACATTGTGCTCTAGCACCTTGAAACGGTCTCTTGTGCTTGATGGAATTACCAATAAAGATCACAGACCAAATAACCGGACAGACTCGAGGAATATGGCAAAGTACTATTTTATTCTCAGGTAAATAAAGCAGGGTCAATGAGGCAAACATTAGACAGATGCTTGCACAATCACACATACACCTGATTACGCAGGGGTCTTATATCCCAATATACATCATCTATGAATTCATCCTACATGGCAAACCATAAACGTATTAGCGGGAGAGATTGGATTAGGGTAACATATCCACTTATAGAATGCATAGGGGTTAGTACTTAACTGGCTGCCTCTTATTTGTGAGACAACCCTCAAACCTCCTCTAAATATGTATTATACTGATTATAGCAAACAATAATGGCAGTGGGTTGGTCTATGCAACATTGTACAGCAGTTTGCCCCATAGATTCACTGATTGGTTGGCACTCTCACCCAACTTTGGACTTTCGACTCGGCTAGCATCACAAAAGGAAACCGAAAAACAGGTGCTTGGATCACCTTATATTACTCCCCACTTTCCCAATTAATCCATCATCTCTCATCAGACCGGCCATGAGCCGAAGTCTCCCTTCTGTAGTTGAACTTACAGCCTGTTCTCTGTTCTAGGACATTCGAGGGAGTGAAAGCACATTACTATCTTTATGCAAGGCTTAATGAATAGATTTTGTTTTTAACTTCTTTGTCACATGAGAAGACATCACAAAGGTGTCCATTGCACCCTCTTATTGACTGCTATTGGATTTAATTATACTTGGTGTTGTTGCTCCTCTTGGCCTCTAGAGACTTGCTCACTCTACCTTGTATAGACGTTATACACTTTTAATTGTACAAATGTACACAAAGGATAGTTTGTCCACAAGAAAGTTTGATTCAGCATTTCAAACATTGATTTTAATTGTGTATTTTGTTTGCTTTAATATGAAAGTATGTCTTTCCTTTTTTCTTTATCCTTTATTGCATTTATACCTTGAATTATCTTGTTTGTAAACATCAACCATTTAAGTGGTCACCCTTTTGTTTTCCTTTGTTTAAGTTTTTGTCTGAATATCTTATGTGTACATTTATTTTCATGGCACTGCTCAGAACCATTATTCTTTACTTAAACTCAATGTATAATGAAAACATTTTAAACCTCCCTTTTTTTGTTTACATTAATAAACAATATGTATGACTAAATATATACATGTAGTTTGCCCTAATTGTTCACTCTGGAAGTTTCCTATTTCTTTCTGACTTCTCAAGAAGCAGAACATTCATTGTTTGGGAAAATTAATATATTAACCTAGACCATAAACTGTTTGGTCATATGATAGTGAGAGTTACAACCCTGTGTTTATTTTTTGTCTTGCCCCGAACTCTCACTGAACACGCAGGGGGCTTCCCCTCTTTTTGTAAAATATGATGAGGCTTGTGAGTGCAGACAACACTTGGCTTGCAGTTCATACAAGTCACAAGGTTTCTGCTCTTGGTCAGCCTAAATTTTGGTACAACTCAAAGGTTGTTTGTCTCGGCTGCAGTTGAAAACACAGTCCACCAATTTAGGACAAAAACAAGAGTAAAAATCAAAATGGTGGATGATTGTTAAAATGGCAGCAAATTTGATAATAAATCACAGCATTTCAGATGCGGTTTTCCGAGCAAAGCGAATGGGCTTAGGTCAATATTCATAACAAGGCGGTACTATACAAATACAGTTTACCAAACCCTCCTTTTGGCCTAAGCCAAAAGCATTACTCAAACATTTGCATTACTCAAAACCCCACGCCTCAATGTCCGTACATCCTGAATTACATTCTTCAGAAATATCAATCGCCATAAGTTCCTTAATAGTAATATCCTTCATTACAAAAGCGTTAGCAGTTTTCATGGGCGCATGAACTTTTGGTCCTAATGACCTATCATTTGTGCACAACATCCTCCTAACATCGAACATATGGCAGGAAGACATTGTACACAACAACAACAAAACAATAGAACACCAAGAACTATCATTAGGACTGCAAAGAGCTTCCAACCCCATGATCGTAGTAAGTCCCAGAACCAAGCACTAAGATCCCAGTTTCCCTCTGGGACATGTACTTCCGTACTCAAGGTATGTAGATTTTGTATTGCCTTGAATATGGTAGGGGAGGAGTCAGGTAAGAAAACACAGCATGCTCAGCTAGGATGACGTCTCGCACCATCCTATTTTGGAGGGCCACTAATCTAATGGCCTTTTGCTCTAGCATCATGTTGTACAGAATATCGGTGGTTCTATTGATGGTTTTCTCCAGTACCCTTGCTAGTCTTCTGATATCCTCGGAGTTCATTAGCTGTCCCCAAAATGGCACAAAGGATTTTGCTACATCACCCATAACTTGTGAAGGAGTATCACCATTTTCATCCTGCCTTGGACGACCTCTAGAGATTTCAAAAGTGGGAGCCACATATACCCCTGGTAACAGGATAACCAAATAACAAGTACCCTGCCAATCTCTAGGTAACTAAGGATATGCTTCATTCCCACAAACAAAGTAAACAGGGTCTCCTACATACAAAGGTCTGTCCTCACTGGTTAAATTCCCAAAGTTAGTACAACTATCGAATGTACCCATTGACTGAGACCCATCCCTTTGTATAATGAAGGATACAGAATTGGGGCTATGATTAATAGTATAGGAAGGAGTCATGGCATCCCGGTTGCCTACAGGAGCCATCTTAAAAGAAATCAGTGATTGAAAAGGTCTAGAGAGTCTATCAGAAGGCCAATTAGAAGAAACATTGCGTTTGCTCCTATTTGCAAAGAGAGAACATCCCAAAGGTGTTAGGACTCATTTTTCGAATTAATTTAGATTTGTCCCATCGAAGTTCCCAGAAATATTATCATTTCAACGACCAAAGAATAATACCCTGAGCGAGGCGTAGCATGCAGTAGTTAAAGGAAGAGGATGAATATACCAGCCCAGTCCCTTTTCCCCGTGTTGTGGCAAGTGTGAACACACCATGCAATTTGTTCTGTTCAGAATCACTTTGGTCGCATTCTTGATCATTAAAAGGGTGTTATTGTGATAACCTTGTCTATGTTGGGAGTCACGAGAAGAAAGAGTGTGCAGATGCACAAAAGGTGGAGACACAGTGCAGGTCATTTCAGTGGGTAACAAATTCTCAAGTGAACTCACTCCCTCCATGTACCAGAACCCAACCCAAGCACAAATATAATTATTAAACAGACCAGTACTGTGATTAACAAACAGTGGGTGCTCAAGGACCATGATCTCTGATGAACAGATTCTTTGTCAGCCAAAAGACCAATAATTCTGCACGAGTAGATTTCGGAAAGGATATTGTTTATCAGAGTCCGTTTAGAAGCCTCTCCGTTAGGCACTTTTATTTCATCCATCGGTGGATCCTGACCATGTGGCTTATCTTGCTTTAAGGTAACTTTGCCAATGATGATTCCTTGTGGGCAAAGCCGATGCTGTGCTGTAAGTAGAGTGCCTCGGATGCAGATCGTACCTAAAGACTCCAGGTACGGTGTGATCTGCGAACAGAGTGTCGTTGCTTCCTGAAGGAAGTGATGAAGCAGAAGCAAGATTGCTCAACGGTGAAGAAAGATCCAAAGAAGAACTTGAAGGGAAAGCGGCAGTCTCCCCAGGCCCCACGGGCTCAGGAAGGATTTGCAGGACACCCTCAGTGTTGGTTAGAACAGACTTGAGATGAACAATCTCCTTCTAACTGTATAAAGGACTGGGTGTGTTGGCGGTGTTCTTAAATCTTTTCTTAAAGTAGTGTGCTCCCAACATTTCCTCATTTGCACATTATAAAGGAACATCTTTTGAAGTCTCAGGAACAAAATACATTTTGCAAGTGCTCACTTACATCTTAAATTTGAACACCTCAATATTCACACTATTGCAAAAAAGTGCAATTAGCACAGCTGTAACATGCTGGATGTTTCGGCATGAATTCCAGTATTTTTTTCTTTTTTATTGATTTAATTTGATCAAAAGAAATTAGATTTATGATGAACATGTATGAGCGCATATATGCTATATATGAATAAAAAACATCATGATTTTGCAAATATTGACACATCTCCCTGGTTTCTTTTGCACTGCAAGTTATTTCCTCACTCATGTCATGGCTGTTTCAAACATTGACACAGATGTTGGAACTGTTGTCAACTAAAAAGACGTTTCTATAATTAGTTTAATGAGTAATAGCTATGAGTATTACAAATGGATCTTAGCCAATGGTTAGAATACTAGCCTGAAGCAGGATATCAATGGGACCGAATACAGTGTTTTCTGTATTTTAATTGAAGATTACATGGTCAAAATGTATTTAATTATTGCAGGTCATCTGTGTCAAGATACTATAACCTATAGCAACCTGTACAAATAAATGGAGGCAGACCGTTTTCTTTAAACTGAACTAACAACAGAAAGGTTTTTTCTGAAAGTGCAAGAAAGATGCCTTGCTGTCTTTATGAAAGGGGTGCCCCTGTAAAAAGTGTGGTACAAATCACTGTGCACAGTGCTAGGAAGAATGTTCATAAGGGTGCTAATTCCTCTCTAACTTAGAGACCCCCAGCTCTTTTGCTGACCTTGGGGACTTTGAACTTTTAATTCTGTTGTTTTTCTGTGTTTATTTTCTTTGGTTGTGGAGTTTTAGATGACTCTGTAGGCATCATCATTTCATTGTTGTGTCACACAGCACCTTTAGTGCAGTGGCACAGGGATGTCCTTTGGACTTCCCAAGGTTTAAATACCTTCTCTGGGATGAACTACTGTTCCCCCGAGAATGTAAAGTTAAATTGACTTTACTAGTCTATTTAAATTCATAGACCCAGCACACACTATCTTCCTATAGAGTGCTGGAGGGGTTACCTAGTATCCCCTGGGTCTAAACACTCCTGTAGCTGTCAAAGCTACCATTTCCTATTGAAATTGCTGGTGGCAGTGGTTTTAAAACAAACTACCATGATTTTTCCTGGCCGCGAATACTGGTAGCTAAAAATCTGAGCCGCCATATTTTTCAATATGACGCCCAAGACCCCTCTGTAAAAACAGACTGCGGTCATCTTTTTTCGCTGTTTCTTTGTGGAAAGGTCCTTCTTTTGTTTAACTCAGCGCTCCAAACAAGGTTTTGTCCCTTTGTTCGTGAGCCTTTGGCGGGCTTCAGGACTGAAGTCCGCCCTTGAATTCTGAGTGTCTGGGGTGGGCAGGAAGTGAGGGAGGTGCCCGAAACTCCCTGTGCTCGGTCTCATAGGAGACCCAAATGAACTCTGGCATGACGGCTGGCTGACTGTCCGGCAAGGACAGCCACCCTGCTGGGTGAGTGACAGCTAGGCTGGAATGAATGGGAGAAAACTGTTTAAAAGGCGAGTCTCCAGGACTGGAAGGCAGAGTTGACCACTGGAACGAAAGAACCGAAGACGAGCTGGAAGAGGACAGCTGCTGCAACCACTGGACCGTTGGTTTGCCGGGTGAAACCCTGCTGCAAATCCGAATTCCAAGAACTCCATTCGACAGAGAAGATCCTTTAAGGACGCTTCTTCCTTTGAGTTGGTGGGACCAATCAGGTCAGAAGACACCTGGATACCATTCCCAATGCTGGTTAAGATTTAGCCAGGTAGAGGGAAACCAGTTTGTGTCTTGAAGTAACAGCTACTTGAACCGAAGTGACTCCATTTTATTTGCTCCGATGACGATACCGTGCAGTGCACGAGTCCCCCGATGTCCTCCCTCTTGTCCCCACGACTGAGGCTCAGGACCAGCGAGATCTGCAGGAACTGCTGAGAACCAACATCTTCAGCTGCATCTTTTTGCTTCACATTAAGGTACTGTGCCATCCGGTTGAGAGATCCTAACTCTCACGGTGAAAGTTTGTGAAACTTTCCCAACTTTCAGGCTTAATCAGCTTGTGATGCAGCATTCTATTTCGTCTAAGCTACTTCTGAGCACATTTACAAAGACTTCTCCATTTGTTACCAGAACTGATCTTTCCTATCCAAGAACAATGGACTATTGACTTTGGCCTGGCCTATTGAATTGAACGGACCCTCCTGGTACACTGAACCTTTGCATTGCCTAACAGAAGTGATTTGTAATCCATTGTACAAACTTATGTCTTTCTATTCCCATTGAAAGTAATCGAAGTGCCATTTGGCTCCTTTTTCAGGGGAGGGCAAACTGTCCCTACAATTTACAGTTTGTTACTGTAGTGTATTGGTGTTTCATATTAAGTTGATTTCTTCCAGTGAATGTTTTCTAAATGATTGTGTAAATAAATGTATAAGTATTTTTTACCAAGAAACCTTGAGTGTAAGTGTCTACTTGAACCACTAAGATTGTGAACCTTCGGTGTAACTTCAACTACTGCTCACATTCCCTCTTGGGATAATCTGCCTGCTCAGCTCGCTACCAAAAAGTGTGTGGTACAGACTTATACCAAAGGTTGGTTTTTGCTTACACCTGCAGTCCTAATTGTGTGTGGTGTTCCCAGAGGGTACTGCATGCATTTCTGCCTAACACACACAAATGAGAAAAAGTTTGAACAAAGTAAACGAGAGTCCCAAAAACTGTTAAATCGGAATCCAGAAATTGGATTTTAAATGTTAAGGAAATGCTGAGAACTGAACTTGTAGTATTGTAAATGTTCAAGGAGGCCTGCTTGTATGCTTAAAATACACACATGCAATTTGTGTATTGATTTGACTATTGCCTGATCAATATGTGAAGACATGTAGAAAAATGCACAGTGGAAATTGTGCACAGGTAAAAGAGTGTGTTTGCCACATCTAAAATAATTCAACACAATTCAGAACATTTTTAGGAGCATTATAAAAATTATGAAACAATTCTGGGATTTCACCAATGTGCTGTAGTTCTAATATTGTTGACAGAAGATGTAGTTGCAGATCATAACCATGCAGGTCACCTCAAATTGAATAACACTGTATTGTATTTAAGTTGAAATGAGCCATAAAAAAGCATTTAATTGGTTCACAATCTTGTAAAATTGAAAGCTGTGTGTTCATTTCTCTGCTTCATGGTACATGTAGCTGGAGTTGACTTAGAATTTTCCTCACACCAGCAGCCCCAGCGACATCACAAGATATGAGTTCACAGAAAGGCCCGGATTCATGACGTTCAACATAATTCAAACCCCAAGCCTCATAAAGCATTTCCAGACACTGGCTAATGAACAAAGTATAACAATATCTATCACGTATATCATATCCAGGACCCTCATAAAATCCACTTAACTAAAGTAATGGGATCTCAGTGGAAAAGCCAAAGAAACTATCCTGGACATGTAGTAATATTAATGTGCAGCGTATATATCAACAGTGACCTCTGTAGGCCGACATCAGGATTTATAATTCCTTGTGACCCTCTTCTTAAGAAACCATCTGCCTACCCATCCGGCCTGGCTAACTATCACCCAATCTCCATCACCCCTTTCCTGGGCAAACTCTTGGAAAAGCTGGCCATCTCACAGCTTAATATTCACACTGAATCGGTTGGTTGTCTTCAAGGTCATCAATATGGCTTCAGAGCTGCCAGGAGCATGGAAACAACCCTGTGTCCTCATCTTACTTGATCTCTCTTCTGCCTTTGACACAGTCAACTATGCCATCCTTCTCAACCGTCTCCATGATAACCTGGGTATCACAGGTCAGGCCCTGGCGTGGCTGACTTCTTTCCTCTCTGATCGACCCTCCCAGGTCCAACTAGGTTCTTTCCCCTCCTCTATCTCTAGCTCTACCTGTGGTGTTCCCCAGGGGTCTAATCTCTCTCCCTGGATGTTGAACCAATACCTGGCACTTCTTGCCCACCCCATTGCCGCTCTCTGCCCCAATTTCCAGTGCTATTCGGATGACAGCTCATTTTCAGGCTACCTTCAGCCACCTCTTCTCCTTCACTCATCTCTGAGTTTCTGTCTGCTATCCAGGAATGGTGTGCCACCAATGACCTCTGCCTTAATGCCAGTAAAATTGAGATTTTCCTCTTCAGAACACCCGCTCCCTCCTTTCCAATCACTCTCTGGCTGGCCTCTCTTGGCCCTCCTCCTGCCCCCACCTGCGAGGCTAAAAATCTCAGGTTCATCTTAGACTCCACACTCTCCTTCTCCCCTCACATCTCTGACATCTCTAAGAAGTCACACTACCAGCTACACCTCCTCAGATGTATTCTCCCTTTCCTCTCCTCCCCCAGAAGCTCACTGTCTCTAGAGCTCTGGTTCTCTCTAGGCTGTACTATTGCAACAGCCTCTATCTAAATGTGCCTGCTTCTACTCTCCGCCCTCTGCAACTCATCCAGAACACGACTGCAAGACTTGTACTTGGGCTCAAGCCCAGGGATCTTATCTGTCTAGGAATTAAATCGCTGCACTGGCTCCCATGATTAAGTTCAAAACCCTCTGCATTGTCCACAAGGCCTTCTAGGGCCTAGGGCCTCAATGTCTTCAACTCTCTCTTCTTAAATATCTTCCTCCTCTTGAACTCTTCGCTCATCCACCTCCAACTCCCTCAGTGTCAGTCGCTTCTGCAAGCAACGAGATCTCTTTCTTTTCTTCGGCTGGGAACAGCCTCCCTGCCTCCCTGAAACTTGAGGAGAACCATCTCCGGTTCCAGAAGCACCTCAAAAACCTCCTCTCTGCTTCTGCTTTCTCTCCTCCTCTCCCCTGCTGAATTCCTGGCTGAAATTGAACCTGTACTGGTTATCTGGCCATCCTCTGTTCTTGGGCCCAGGTCCCCTCCCCCACCAGTTGTACACCTGCACTGCCTCCTGGCAACCCTGCATTTGGGGACTATTTTCTGTATACCTTCAGTTCCCCTACCAGCTCTTGACACCTGATGTCTGCACTTACCCTTGCACTTGCCACCAGCTGCAAACATCATTTTTAAACAGTGTTGTGAGGTTAGTACAAGTGTGGTATTGACAATTCGCATATGCTCAATGGTTGACAGAGTCAAGGACAAATAATAATAACAACCATTGAGTATATGTAAATTGTCAATACCACACTTGTACTAACCTCACAACACTGTTTAAAAATGATGTTTGCAGTTGTTGTCTTTCTGGTTAGGATACATGCTGTTTTTCAGACCATGTTTTTATGTTTTGTGTAAACGAAATGCATTGTTGTTTTTTTAACATGTTGAGTTTTCTCATGTACTGATTAAAATATGTTTATCTCTATTTCTCTTTCCTGTTTGGATTTATAAACCAACTCGATTTGTTAACACTTGGTGCAACTAGTCACACCTAGCATGTGTGTAGGCGGGTATCTGTATTTAGTGGCACGCTTGTTCATACACGTTTGCATTTTGTCCTCAGCCACGCAGCCCCCTAAAAAAGAGGACTTTTCTAGCTCGAAACGCTTGATTTACCGATTACATTCAGCCAACTTGCCTTTAACGTGAACCCATGTGCTGCCCTGTGCTTTCTTAGACAATTGTTTTCACCTGAGGTTACCCATTACATATAGCCAATCTGGTGTCACCCACTGCATTTAGCCAATTTGATGTTAGCCATTGCATTCAGCCAATTTGCCTTAACATGAACCCATGTGCTGCCCTGTGCTTTCTTAGACAATTGCTTTCACCTAATGTTACCCATTACATTTAGCACACCCGAGGTAGCTATTACCCACACCTTGTGGATTAATACTATGGCCTCTGCCAACTCCTACTTGGATGATCCAGCACTCTGGATACGCCACTTTGCTACCAGGCCAACACCTAATCAACCTTTCTCTATTACTAATAGAAACCTCAGACTAAATTCCAGAGCCACCCCATTAAAACAGCGCCCATGCTTGAAGGTATATAATAGTTTACCCCTATCTTGCAACAATATCACAAACAACTACGCTCCAACCTCACCACGCTCGCACCACCCTAACATCATACTCAGAAACTCTAGATTAGGAGCCCGACTGTGGACTAAAAACCTCCAACCTCACGCTCACAAGAGCAACAAACACTTGCGTAGAGATAACAACCTAGCTAGTCTGGCCACTGACTCAGATAGCAAGCTAGCCCCTATCACTTTGCATGCCCTACCTCTACCACCACAGAAAACCCCTGAAAAAAAACACATTCATCAAAGCAGCCTTGGTGAATGCCAGGTCCCTCTCCGCCCGCGCATTGGACATCGCTGATTTCATAACTCATGAAAAGCTTGATCTCCTCGTGGTTACGGAAACCTGGCTAAATGCAGCCTTTGGCCCATCCCTGGCCCTTGCTATACCAAATGACTATGCTCTCATTAGATGTGATAGAAACACCAATCAGGTGAAGGGAGGCAGACTCGCCTTCATCTTCAGAAACACCTTTGACATTAGAGTCATTCAGGATGCTCAAATCCCCTCTGCTGAATCCTTGGCCATCAAAGTGCCATGATCACCTAACCATACAGCAACAGTGCACCTTATCTACCGACCACCAGGACCCATTTCCTCATTCATAGAGGATATTGTATCCCTTATATCCACTGACACTAAACCCAATTCACAAACTATCCTACTTGGGGATTTTAATCTTAGTCATAACGACCCCATGAATACTAACACCCTTGATTTAGCCAACACCATATCTGACTTGGGTCACACCCACATTATTCATGAGCCTACACATATCAAAGGAAGAACACTGGACTGGCTCACCAACCTTAACTGCTCTATTGATCTCCTATCTAATGATCCATGTATCTGGTCAGACCATCATAAAATAACCTTCTTCATCAAAGCCAACACATAACACCCGGTTCCTATCATTGCTCCAGCTACCCGCACTAGGAACAAGAAAGACATTACACCGGATAAACTCCTACCGCTATTACTCCCCCTTCTCAACAACACTGTCACTTCTGTCCCTACAGTCTTAGTGGATACTTACAATCAGGCAATACTTAAAGCTCTGAATACCATCGCCCCTCTAAAATTGTGGAAATCTAAACCACAACGTCACTTGAATACATGGTTCACGCTGCATCTGAGAGAACTACGCAAAACTAAGAGAACTGCAGAAGCACATTGGAAAAAAGTGCCCTACAGTAACCAATAAGAATGAGCTAACCCTAGCATCCGCTAACTACAAAGAGGCCATTATACTCGCTAAAAAAGACACCTACAACAAAAGGATTACACAAGAGGAATCAAACACAAAATAACTTTTCAAGATCCTAAAAGAATTAGAATCGCCTATCGCCCCTATTGACAAATGTGTCACAGATGCACTATGGTGCAGCAACATCCAGAAGACACAATTAGATAAAATAGATCTCTTACAATCTAAAATCAATGCGAAAAAATGCGTGTTACTCTCTGACCCTGAATACAAAAAACTTCCCAACAAGACGCCCACCTTTGAGCCCACTTGTAAACCATTTAGTTCCTCACCCCTCTCAATTTGGGAAGTGGAAAATATCATTAGGAAACTCAAACCATCAAATTCCCAAGGTGACGCTTGCCCTGCCCCGATCATCAAAGCAGCAGCACATGACCTGGCCCCATTTATTACTAACCTTATCAATACCTCCTTCAAAACTGGAGTAGTGCCTGATAACTTAAAAGACGCTTGGGTCATTCCACTAATCAAAAAACCAACTCTTGACCCAGCCAACCCGTCTAACTATAGGCCATAACAACTGTACCCTTCTTACTAAAAATACTAGATAGAGCAGCCTACCTGCAAATACAGGCTTATCTAGAATCGAACAATCTTTTGGGACTAAGGCAATCCGGCTTCGGACCCAGACACGCGACGGAAACTGCCTTAGTAGATCTCACTACTCAGATCCAAATCCTAAAAGACAATGGTAAACTAGCACTCCTCTTACTGCTTGATCTGTCAGCAGCTTTTGATTTGGTCAACCACCAAACGCTCTGCCACCATTTGAAATCTGCAGCACATTTCTCTGACGCAGCGACTGCCTGGATCAGCTCCTTCTTGGCGAACAGAACTATGAGGGTCGTCTTTCCCACTGACTCGGCTGAACCTTCACCGGTACCTTGTGGGGTCCCGCAAGGCTCCTCTGTGTCCCCAACGCTATATAATGTCTTCACGAAGCCCCTTTTCGATATCCTTGACTACCTGGGTGTCACATATACTAACTATGCGGACAACATCCAGATACTCATTCCTATCTCTGGAGACTATGCAACTGACAGCAAAACCCTTAATGAAATCTGCGCAGTAATACAAGATGGATGGCACAACATGGACTTTGTCTCAAAGACGAAAAAACTGAGCTGCTCATCCTAGGTACTCACGCTAAACTAAAAAAACTAAATACTGCATTCAAATCTTTCACTATAGATGGTAATCTCATCACTGTCTCAAACAACACTAAAACCCTTGGCATCTACCTTGATGCCACCTTATCCTTCTCCAAACAAACTAATGCAGTAGCATCATCAGCCGCTTACACCTGTAAACTTATCACCACCTGCAGGCCGTTCATCTCCACAACCAATTGCATTACACTTGCTAGAACGTTAGCTTTGTCCAAAGTAAATTATTGCACAGCCCTCTATTTAGGTACTAACCACAAAAATATTAACAAATTACAAGTAATTCAAAATAATGCCATCAGGGAAGCCCTCAACATCCCTAAGAAGTCGCATATCTCTGAGATTAGACACAATCTGCACTGGCTCCCAGTAGAGCATAGAATATCTCTCAAAACTCTTGCCCTTACACAGAAAGCCAGGGCCAACCTTGCA
Organism: Ambystoma mexicanum; assembly: GCF_040938575.1. Taxonomy (NCBI): domain Eukaryota; kingdom Metazoa; phylum Chordata; class Amphibia; order Caudata; family Ambystomatidae; genus Ambystoma; species Ambystoma mexicanum. Next base: position 381,257,576 of record NC_090930.1, on the reverse strand, counting down.
CCATCCTACCTTACTAACCAACTCACCCCACACACATCATCAAGACCACTTAGAGCAGCTCAAGCAAACACTATGTCCATGCCGAGATTCAAACTCCATAACTCGGGAGGAGCTAGCTTCCCTGTACAAGCCTCAAAGTTATGGAACACACTCCCTGCTCCCTTCAGGTCAGAACCTTCCTTCCACCTATTTAAGCGCAACACTAAGTGTTGGCTTCATGACTTGGACACCATGACAGTCTAACCTCCCAGATCCTAGACTTACTGCCTGCCCACTGTACTTATTGTAAATAATATACTATATTATTTAACTGCATCCTCCTTTGCCTTCCGCATAAAAATTGCAACATGTATGTACCTGTAACACTAATGTCTGTATTTATCTGTAACCGTAACCATTGCCTGCCGCATGCAAATGTAAACTGTAACTTTATGTAACCCGATCTAAAATGACACGCCCGTATGCCCCAGGGCCTGGCTGCGCTTTATAAATAAAATAAATACAAAATACAAATACATAAGCTATAGTATGAGCAGAATTACACACTTTGAATCTTAATGGAAGTTTGGACATACTTGAAAGTGAAAATCACACATGTAAAACATTTGCAGAAATGCAAATTCCCGCCTAAAATTCACTGTTTTACCAGCACAGCTACCACCGGACTCGTAATGAGGCCCAATGTATCTATGCAAGAAATAGAGGATATGGCGGAACTTTCAAACCAAATCAATGAGAATGTTAATGAACCATTTACCCTGGTACCTCCAGTAGCATCCAGGGTAGATTCACTCGCAATATAGTGACAGTTGCCAGACAGGATGTGTCATCAAAACATCTACCATAAACCGACCAGCTCTCTTGAATTTGTTCACTAAGATACTGGCCCTTTGCATTATGAACTCTAGCGACTTGGATTTTGTACAGCCCTTAAGGCCATGTTACAATGATATGTCAAACATCCACTGTGCCCTTCCTGCTATGGCAGCATTAATTAGAGCACAGGGAGAATCTCTGGAATTCTTAGGTTACAAACTGGACTGTGAACCTGAGTTAAAATCTAGGGATGATGTATGTGTTAAATGTAAGCCCTCAGGAGCAAGGGCGAGGAGCATCTGTTTGGCTGTGGCGAGTGAGCAAGGACTGAACTTCTCTCCCTCCAAATTACTCCTGTTTCCTGTGCTTATCTACTCTTCAGGTTTGTGGTGCCTGGAGGTGCCTGGAGGTGCATGTGTCTTTAATTCAAGCAGTGAGTCAGCCCACATAAGGCCGCCTCCCACGCCCTTGCGGCGTAAGCCCTCAGGAGCAAGGGCGAGGAGCATCTGTTTGGCTGTAGCGAGTGAGCAAGGACTGAACTTCTCTCCCTCCAAATTACTCCTGTTTCCTGTGCTTATCTACTCTTCAAGTTTGTGGTGCCTGGAGGTGCGTGTGCCTTTAATTCAAGCAGTGGGTCAGCCCACATAAGGCTGCCTCCCACGCCCTTGCGGCGTAAGCCCTCAGGAGCAAGGGCGAAGAGCATCTGTTTGGCTGTGGCGAGTGAGCAAGGACTGAACTTCTCTCCCTCCAAATTACTCCTGTTTCCTGTGCTTATCTACTCTTCAAGTTTGTGGTGCCTGGAGGTGCCTGGAGGTGTGTGTGCCTTTAATTCAAGCAGTGGGTCAGCCCACATAAGGCCGCCTCCCACGCCCTTGCGGCTTAAGCCCTCAGGAGCAAGGGCGAGAAGCATCTGTTTGGCTGTGGCGAGTGAGCAAGGACTGAACTTCTCTCCCTCCAAATTACTCCTGTTACCTGTGCTTATCTACTCTTCAAGTTTGTGGTGCCTGGAGATGCCTGAAGGTGCGTGTGCCTTTAATTCAAACAGTGGGTCAGCCCACATAAGGCTGCCTCCCACACCCTTGCGGCGTAAGCCCTCAGGAGCAAGGGCGAGGAGCATCTGTTTGGCTGTTTGGCGAGTGGCGTGGGGCTACACAGAAAGATGGAAACTGTTATGCCATCCACAAGGACTAGAGCCCAACTAAAACGCATGGCATTACAAGATGAACTCCCAGCCAAGCAGCCGCGACTACAACAGGTGAGCCAATATAAGAATAAGAACCTTAGAGGATGAGTACTCTGACAATTCCGCCCAGTCACCAAGTGGAAAGGTGGCTGATTCTCAGAAACGCCAGGCACCCCTCAACAAGTTAAACCACTGTATTATTCGGACTCAACCATTTCAAATGCCGCCAAATGCAAACAGTGACGATTCTTTGGATGACTCTATGTCCAGAGATTCCTCGTTTGTAGAGTGAGACTTTCTGAAAGTTAGAAGAGAAGAGGCAGCATTCAGTCACCCTGCACGTGGAGCTACAAGGAGAGGTAAAGGTGGCTCACACACCCCTTGTGTACATGTGCCTTCAAATGACCTATTAATAGCTGTGACCTCTGCGATGGCTATCTCTTTGGCACCTTTCACTAAACTTTATGAGACATTAAATGGAAATGTGAAAGATGTTACAACTTTGTTGGCTTTAATGAACTCAAAACTCTTACATATTGAAACAATGCACAACTGTTAAACTTCAAACCTGGCATCAGTTAATGATGGCAAATGCAATGATATGCTTGATTAAAAGCTGCTCGCTGAGGTAGCAAAGGAAGCGCTCTCTCTGTTTCATAAATTCCATCATGATTCAAAAGGTGGAGAGTCTCCTGGAGTTTGTACTGGGTCACAAACGCCAATGATTGAGCTTCCAAGTGTTGCACCACAGCTGGTGAAAAGAGTCACGGACGCTGAGATCGGTTTACCTTTAAGACCGACAGGGCACCCAGTAAACAATATAGCCCACGGTAACGTAGATACGGAAATTGAGGATGCCATGCGCCCAGTGGTAATTGACGTTGAGAACTATGCAAATACCGGAGTCCCATGTTGTGAAGGGGCTAAGCATGGCGAAATACTGGACACTTCTTTTCACACGGCATTCTTACAAGCCAGAAGTTCAACGAATCTGGCTTTGCTAGACAGTCAAAATGCGTCTGCCTAAACGTCTCAATTACCAGGTGGAGATCAAACTACTGACCCCGAGATGTTTTGATGGTGTCAGTGCAAAGACAGCTTGTTTATTTCCAATCTTTGGAGGGCCGGATGTAGAATCACAAAAAAAGGTGGAAACCAAAAAGGGAAAGGCTCTGCAATGTAAAAAGCAAAAAAACATGCCAGGACGTAAGCAGAGCAAACAAAGTGGTGCCCGGAAATTTCTTCATCACTTTAACATGTTACAATTTGTAGATAAAGTGATCACCACACAACTGAAAATGAATGAATCATCTAAAGAGCCAATAATGGCTCCAGTGGAAGTATTAGCACATAATTCGAACTTAGCAAGTTGTGGTCTAAGCAAAGTGGAAAAGGTCAACCAAGATGAGCTGCTGGACTATTCGGTTTATGAGGATTTTGTTGAAGAAGAATAGGCTGCTGGGAACCAACCACTTGATGCTGAAATTATAACAAAAAATGTCAGGTTATCGGATAGACAGGTGGAACTTATCGTCCAACGATTGCGGAACTAGGCCAAACATATCCTAAAATGTCTGGGTTACAAGAGCCCCTGAACAAAATATAAATCACAGCATTAGAATCAGAGGGCATGACCTGTTCTATCATTCAGGTGGAAGCAGCAACCGGAAATGAGCAGACACCATTAAGTCCAGCGTTTGCCACTTTACAAGAAAAAAGTGAAAGTTTACGACTTATTTTAGGAGCTAAACACGAGGTGCATGGGTGCAAGAGTCCGCCCTCAACGAACTGTTCAAATCACGAAGAAGATTGCTGCGAACCGAAGGATGACTCAAAGAAGGAGGTTGTGTGTCCATCACGGAATGCGGAGTATCAACATCCTGGAGGATGGGCGAACAGACAGAAGAGTAACAAAGGGCAAGAAACAGTTCGCCCCTTAGATGATACATTGATGATCAAATTGATGTTGGAGAGGATAGAGTAGGTGATAAAATGATTCTGAACCGCGCCAATGTCATAAGACTGCTCCACCATGTACCCCGTCTAAGAGCGTTATGCTCTAAAGACTTAAAAATAGTGGAATTTCCTGATGAAACTTGTAACGACAAGGTCATATTACATGTAGACTCCAGTATAATTGCAAACACAATTTTAGAAGCAGAGGAAGACCTATTTGTGTTTGGGGTTTGGTATATATAAAGTAACTGACCATCCTCTACATGATAAATTAGAGAGTATGGCGGAAACAGGCGTGGCCTCAGTTACTCAAAATAGCAAAACTAACTCCAGTGAGCGGTCAGTTAAAAATGGATCAATGAATCAAACCTCGAAAGGTCAGATATACTGAAGGGAGGTGGCTCCCAACACAAGCTCTGGGGTTTTAGTGGGTCACAGTGTGACGCCTGTTGAGCAAAATGTGGTGTCCTGTAAAAATCCTATGGAGAATATGCAAATTACTTTAAATAGTGTCAGACCGAGTAATAGTAGCGCTAACATTCTTGCTAACAGTGCATTGGGTAAAGAAAACAGTCAAGACTGCAATTGGCTTGCCAGCGCCCTGAACAACAAAAATTCAAGTTAATGCCCAAAGAACAAGGAATTACAGCTCTACGCTTTTGCGTCATGGAACACACGTGGCTTTATGCATTTATTAAATAATGACTGGCTTTTCTACTTGCAACTGGTGTGTCTTCAAGAAACCTGGATGTCAGAAACACCAGTGATTTCAGAGTTCGAATGTGCTCTAAATCCTGCCATCAGGGTCGAGAAGGGGAGGCCTATAGCTGGCCTGCTAACAATGATTAAGCGGTCTTCAGGTTATCGATTATTAAACTCTAAAAATTACACCTCATACATTCAAGTCTCTGAGATAGGCAAAAGTAATCTTGCGGGAAAGGAGATAGACATAATCCAGATAATAAACCTGTACTGGAATCATCAGAGGACTGGCTCCTATCCGTTCCGCGATCAAGTTACATCAATCATTGATAACCTTCTTGAAGCAAATAGAGGGGCGGGAATGATAATATATGGTGATTTAAACATCGATTTTTTCAAGCCACAGAATTTAGCTAAATCTCAATTGGCGTTAGAATGGTCGGAGGAACTGAACGCAAGATATGATATGATATGATATGATATGATATGGCATTTGTAACACGCCTATACACAAGTGTTTCAAGGCGCGACGAGGCAGGGGGGGGAACAAGGGGAGAACAGACAACGATCCTACTAGGCCAGGTGTTATTCAGATCGCGCAAGTGCAAGGGTAGAGGGACTGGGAAAAGTACAAAGGGAAGTGGAGAGGGTAGTGCATTACATGGTTAGTAGAATACAAGATAAGTAATAGGGCCAGCTGGTGGCAAGTGCGAGGAGAGTGCAGTACATGGTTAGTAGAATACAAGATAAATAATAGGGCAAGCTGGTGGCAAGTGCAAGGTAAGTGCCGGGAGAAGGGGCTGTAGGATACGGAGACAGTCCCGTAGTGCAGGTAGGCAGTGCAGGGAAGAGTGGCAGGGCCAAGGACCGAGATCGGTGAGTGGCCAGTTGCAAATTCAGTGCAGGTTCAGTGATTTTAGCAGGGGAGAGAGAGAGAGAAAGCAGAGGCAAAGAGGAAGGTTTTGAGGTGCTTCCGGAACCGGAGATGGTTCTCCTCAAGTTTCAGGGAGGCAGGAAGGCTGTTCCAGAGGGAGGCCCCTGCTGCGGAGAGAGATCTACCCCCAGATTGTTGCTTGGAGAAGCGGCTGACCCTGAGGTAGTTGGAGGTGGATGAGCAAAGAGCTCGAGAAGGAAGATATTTAGGAAGAGAGAGTTGAAGGTATTTTGGCCCAAGGCCCCAGAAGGCCTTGTGGACAATGCAGAGGGTTTTGAACATAATCCTCGCGGCCACTGGGAGCCAGTGTAGCGATTTCAGTCCTGGAGAGATACAGTCGCTGGGCTTGAGGCCAAGGACAAGTCTCGCAGTCCTGTTCTTGATGAGTTGCAAAGGGTGGAGAGTAGAGGCAGGAAGATTTAGATAGAGGCTGTTACAGTAGTCCAGCTTCAAAAGAACCAGGGCTCTGGAGACAGCAAGCTTCTCGGAGAAGGAGAGGAAAGGAAGGATACCTCTGAGGAGGTGTAGCTGGTAGTGTGACTTCTTAGAGACGTCAGATATGTGAGGAGAGAAAGAGAGTGTGGAGTCGAAGATGACCCCGAGGTTTTTTGCCTTGCAGGTAGGAGCAGGAAGAGGGCCAAGGGAGGCCGGCCAGAGAGCTGCAGGGAAGGAGGGAGTGGGTGTGCCGATAAGTAGAATCTCAGTCTTACTGGCATTAAGGCAGAGGTCATTGGCGGCACACCATTCCTGGATAGCAGAAAGACAGTCGGAGATGAGGGAAGGGGAAGAGGAGGCCGAGGGTAGCCTGAAAATGAGCTTGGTATCATCCGCATAGCACTGAAAGTTGGGACAGAGAGCGGCGATGCGGTGAGCAAGAAGTGCCAGGTACTGGTTGAACAGCCAGGATGAGAGGTTAGATCCCTGGGGGACACCACAGGTAGAGAAAAAGATGTCAGAGAGGAAGGAACCCAGTTGGACCTGGGAGGGTCGGTTGGAGAGGAAGGAGGTCAGCCATGCCAGAGCCTGACCAGTGATACCCAGGTTATCACAGAGACGGTTGAGCAGGATGGTGTGGTTGACAGTGTTAAAGGCAGAAGAGAGGTCAAGCAAAATGAGAACACAAGGGGTGTTAGAGTCAAGGTTTGAGAGCAGGTCCTCACGGATGGTCAGGCGAGCAGTTTCCGTGCTTCTGGCAGCTCTGAAGCCAGACTGATGGTCATGAAGACTACCAACAGATTCAGCATGTAGAGTAAGCTGGGAGATGGCCAGTTTCTCCAGGAGCTTGCCCAGGAAGGGATTGATAGAGATTGGGCGATAGTTAGCTGGGCAGGAGGGGTCGGAAGAGGGTTTCTTAAGAAGGGGGTGCACAAGGGAGTGCTTGAGGGGGGATGGGAAGACTCCAGAGGTGAAGGAGTGATTGCAGAAGTCAGCCAGGGCAGGCGCCAGGGAGTCAATGTGGTCCTTGATAGTTTTGGAGGAACAGGGGTGGACCTGTTTTGACGAGACCTTCATAGATCGGACTTGTCTCGAAACCTGGTCAGCAGAAAAAAGGGGAAAGGCAGAGAAGGAGGGAGGAGGGGTGGTGCAAAAGGGCCAGAGGGAGAGCAGGGAATAGAGGAGGGGAGATGATAGGAGGAGAGTGAGGACAGGATGTCCTGAGTTTTTTAAATGAATTGAGAGGCCAGTCCCGTGCAGAGGGCCTGGGAGGGGACAGGAGAGGTGGAGACTGCCGCAGGGTTGGCCAGCTACTTGCAGATTTTAAAGAGTTCGGCCAAATTGTTAGATGCCGCAGAGATGCTGGCTTGGATAAGGGCTCTCTTCTTAGTGAGAACGGAGAGCCGGTATTGCCTTTGGAGCAGGCGGCAGGCCAGTTTGTCAGAGGATGAACATGAAGCACGCCATTTCCTCTCTGCCACCCTGCACTTGCGTTTAAGGGTGACGAGATCCGAGTCGTACCAGGAGTTACATTTGGCTTTGGGCTTCAGGTGGATTCTCATGACAGGGGCAAGGATATCAAGGGTATCAGATATAGCAGAGTGGAGAGTGGAGAGGGCTGTGTCAGGGTGGGAGTCAGCCGAAGGGGGAGGTGGGGCGAGAAGGTGGAAGTGAAAGCCTCAACTGACACGCGCTTCATGGGCCGGATGACCGTGAAGGTGGGTGGCAGTGATGAGTGTGGCTTTGCCTGTAGGGTAGGGAAGGTGAGGTGGGAGGATAGGAGAAAGTGATCACTCCAGGAGAGAGGAGTGGAGAGAGGGACAGAGAGGGGAAGGTCAGAACAGATCAGAGCATCAAGAGTGTGCCCTGCAGAATGGGTCGGCCCAGATGGGAGAATAGAGAGTGAAAGAGAGTCGCAGAGGTCGCGAAAGAGTCCAGAGGGAGGACAGGAGGCATCAAGGTGGATATTGAAGTCTCCAAGAAAGAGGAGTTGAGTGGTTGAGGACAGGAGTGAGGAGAAGAGGTTAAACAATGTTAAACGGTTGCACGCAAGGGGATATTCCTGCAAAATCTACGTGGCATTGTGATGGCCAATCATCAACCATCGATTACATCTTCATTTCGGATGCAATGCATGGCAGGATAAATTCTTTGAAAGTCCGGACAACGGAACATAGCGACCACGATCTGTTAGAGTTGAAATTTCAAATCTTAGCAGTAGATCAACCTCGACAATGGAAAACAAAAGTGCGAGGCGAATCTAACCGCTTGAGAGTGAGGTTACACGAACACGAGGTGTCGAATTTATGTAAGCAATTTAAGAACTGTCCAGAGAATGTAGAATACACCTCGTTACTGTGTCAATTCAAAGCAAAAAACAGCGGACTAAAACACCTATCATTTCACAGCAAACATTGCTTTGACTTAAAAGTGATGCAGCGCAAAAGATTGATGCGAGCCGAAATCTGGAGAAATAACCAGGGGGCAAAGTGCGAAATAGCGTTAAAAAACAGAGCCACAAAACAAGCCTATAAAAAGCCACACATTTTTATTAAATCATCAAGACGCAGAGGCCATGTTGAAAACCCTAACAACGAAGAATAGTGGAGAATTTTGGCGAGTTATTAATTGCATGGAAACACCACAGGAAGCCTTGCAAGTGTGTCTGGTAACGGAACTCGGGTGGGTGAAGCACTTTACAACATTATACAACAAAGATTCGTGGCCACAGCCGCTAATAGTGCCTGTTTCTACCCCATGGGACCTACAATACCCGAGAGAAGACATTTGTGAGGTGATCAAGAAAGCCAAGCACTCTAGGGCACCCGGTCCGGACGGGTTGTCGAATGTAATGATTAAACAGTTTCCTGACCTCTGGGCGGACTTATGTGTGGATTTATTCGCAAGAATAACTATGTTGCGGCAGTCGCCAAGTTCCTGGAAAACAGGGATTATTGTCCCAATTTTCAAAAAAGGTGACAGAACGTCACCTCAAAATTATCGGCCAGTGGCATTGCTTGATGTTCTAGGCAAAATCTATGCCACATTGTTACAAAAAAAACTGGTTATCTGGGCTCAATCAGCAAAAAAGGTCGACGAAGGACAAGCTGGTTTTTTAAAAAATGTTGGATGTTCGCTAAATTTACTTATCTTGAACTTATTGAAAATGGAAGCACTGCGTGCAAATAGTAAAATCTATCTTGCGTTTGTGGACTTCTCCTGCGCCTTTGATATGGTTGATCGAGAGCTTCTCTGGCAAAAGTTAGGTGTATGGGGTTGCCCTGTTGGTTTACTAGCGGCTATCAAAGAATTACACACAGATACATCGATTACTATTCGCTTAGACCAGTCAGGCTCCCTATCTGCTCAAGGGTGTCAAACAAGGTTGCCCACTGGCAGCTGCAATTTTCAGCCTCTTTATCTCGGATATTGGTGATGCAATAACATCAGTGAGGTCGTTTCCTCCTAATCTCAACTCATCTCCAATAAATTGGATGCTATACGCTGATGACTTGGTGATCTTGGATTTGACCCCGATTGGTTTACAATGCAAATTAGATGCCATACAGAAGTACGTGAATTTAAACAAATTGAAAATGAATGCCACAAAGAGTGAAATAATTGTATTTCATAACTCAAGCGCAACACTGAAATCATTGGAGACAAAATTTGTGTGGAAACTTGGGCAAGATAAATTACGCTCAGCAAAAAGCGTGAAGTACTTGGGTATGTTAGTAAATTCCAGCATTTGTGACGAACCATGGGAATCTGCATCCAAGAGAAAATGTGGCCAGTTAGCATGTCAGGGTCTTTTGTTACATAGAAATTTCGGTAGATTCTCGATGCAACCCCTGAGAAACTTCTGCGAACACAAAGTGTCACCGATCTTAATTTATGGAGCAGAAAATGCTTTAGGATGCTCATCAAATCACTGGGCATCTCTCGAGCATATGTTCTGGTCTAAAGCTCTAAGTCTTCCAATTGGAATTTCAACAGCATGCATAAGATACGAACTGGCGCTAATTTCGTTGCATGCTCGGGTCATCTGAAACTAATTGGCTTTGTATCGGAAATCCAGAGCGCAGGAAGGAATTCTGCAATTTCGGATACTTCATTATGGACCTTCAAGTGGAACTGATATGGTCTCCTTATGGACAAAACGTTATGAAGAGCTCTTACTTGCATACAACATTAACCTGGTCACCCTACATGCAAATCCCACGGCTGCAAAAGTAAAGATCTGGCGGGCAGATTGGGAGGCTACGTGTAGTGAGCGTCTCGTCGCCAGAGCAATGAACAACTCACCGGCAGAAGCAAGAGGCTACAATGTGCTACAAAAATATATGCACTTATTTCCAAGTCCGAAAGCCTGCAGGCTGTTTTTGCGGTTTCGCTTAAACGCCTTTATAACTAAAGAGCGATACAGCCATTGGGCATGTAACGCAGGAGTGAATCCTGCATGTCGGTATTGTGAGAAGGAAGGGGAATCACTTAAACACCTGGTGTTGTTCTGCCCAGAACTAAAAGATGTCCGTTCGGTTCACCTGGGCCGTTGGAATGATGATCATAAGTTTGTGAATGCAGATGAATGGTGGATGAGAATGTGGAACAGTACTGACATGAAACTAATCTTGCCATTTACATCTTTCCTGGCTTCAATTGAAGAGAAGTTAAACACGGACGTTAAGCAACAGACCGATCAACCCTAAACAAAGCCATGTGGAGTCACAAAAACTGATTAAACTGGAGTGGGATGACGAGGGAGGATGGGAGGACAGTGGGTTATTGGGTGGAAGAGTTGTTTGGGGTTTGATAATTGAGTTGATGGATTTAATTTGATTTGTGTGTAAATATTTTAAAGGTTTGAATTTAAACCAATAAAATTAATTTAAAAAAATTATAAAAAAATGGTAACAAACAAGATAATTTGGTCATGCCCGCACCCCCTAGTAAAGTTGTGGGGCAAGGTTTCGACAATAAGCAGGGGTGGAAGTGGCTCCAGAGTGTTTTACCGGGGTTGAGGGGTTTGCACAATTGAATCAAAATCCTGTCTTGGAATACTCAGGTTCATTCACATTTTTTCCTCTGATGGAGGATCATTCCCATCAATAGTTGCATTTGATATATTTATGCTTCGAGAAACCTGGATGTTGAAGGAGTTTGCCTTAGATGGATATAGGGTTTTCCAGAGCAAGGCAAAAAAGGGATTGATGGGAAGACCCTCGGGTGGTTTACTGGTGGGGACTTTGCATGCCCTACCTTCTGTTATTGTAACCCCCCTAGAAGAAGGTGGTAATATTTTGGTTGTTGAAACCCGCCTGATGTTGGAAAATAACAGTGGGCGCTTATTGGTGATTATCGTGTATGACCCCCCCCGGGTTATGAGAAATCTGAAAGCATCTTTGAATATTTGGATAACTTGTTTGTGATGTGGGTGGATGATCCTGAGCATGACATGATTCTACTCTGTGGTGATTTGAATGTGATGTGTGGGGAATTCACTACCAAAATGTTGGCTAGCCACATCCCCAAAAAGAAATAAGATAGTACTGAAAGCTCGGAATGTGAAATGAGTAGAATGGGAACAATTCTGGGCTGGATGGGAACTGACATCCCTAAATGGATGAGTGGGGAGTGACATAGCAGGCCAACCCACTTGGTCTATGGCTAATAAGAACAACACCATTGATTACATATGTATAAATGTCCCCCTACTTACACTTGTTGGCCCATTTTCTACTGTTCCCACAATGTATTGTGACCATCGGAAATTGGAAACCTGCATTGTGGGAAGAGGCAGGAACCAGACTGTGCCTGGCCCGAGTGATATTCTACTCAATCAAGGAGGCAATAGAAATCTATGGTCGGAAGGTAACATTAGAAGGACTGGCAAATGCTTGTCTAAAATGATGGTCGAGGATTTTGACCTCTTGGATACCTTAGACCCTGACAGCATTGAAACCTGGACAAAGGAAATGTCAAATAAGGTGGGGACAGTCGGGGGTAAGCCTATTACTGCACTGGGGGATGGTAAATCTAAAGCATTTGATATGGAGATCCAAATGGCCAAACAAAAGGTTTGCAGACAAATCAGGTCCGTAAAGAAATTTACTCTCTCTAAATCAGTTATTATAAAGAATATACATAAAATCAATAATGGCTATCGTAACTGGCAAAAGTGGCAGAAATTGCAGGGCCTGAATAAAAACTGGCAGTCGTTATTGCACGCTATGCTGATGCATAATCCAAAAACTATGTGGTGGACTTTGGCTAAAGAATCCCAGAATGGTAAGCACGTTATAAATCCCATCTCGAAAGCTAGTAGGTGCTTGTTTATCAAAGAGAAAATGCTTGGGAACTGCAAAGGGGAAGAAAGGAAAATAGAAGAGGAGGGTGGTTGGCCTTTGCACTTCAACCGTGTTCGTATCATGGACTTAATTAAAAAGCAAAGAATTTAAAGGCCCTGGGTCCAAATGTGGCAGTGGTTGTGTTGAAACCTGACCCAGTAAGATGGGCAACCTTTCTTTGTAATTTGTTTAACGAAGTATACTGCTCCAAAAGAATACTGTTATCATGGTCAAGTTCAATTTTGATCCCAGTGTACAAAGGAGGTGACAGGTAAAATATTAAAAATGATAGATTACTATCGCTATTGGACACTACGGGTAAGGTCTTCTCGGCATGTGTATTAAAACATCTGCATGCATGGGTCCACCAGAAAAAGCTGCTCCACCCACTACAAACTGGTTTTCGGAGTGGGGGAATATTAATTTAAATCTTCAAGTGGTAGACCGGCTAATCAACATGGAGAATAAGAAAGCAAACCCTGCCTGGTGTCTAGCGTTTGTGGATTTTAAGTCTGCTTTTGACCTTGTTAACAGGGATCGATTGTGGAAAAAAATGAAGAGTGGCAGTGCCCCGGTTGGTTTCTGGAAATCGTAGTAGCATTACATAAGAAAACCACTGCCAGAATCCGAGTGGGAAATGAGAACACCCAGTTGGAGTAAATTGGCATAGATAGGGGTGTGAAACAGGGCTGCCTGTTAGCCCCCCTACTCTTTAATGTATACCTGGCTGATTTGATCAGACGTTTGGAAGTATTGGGCACCTGTTCCCCAAAGATTGGTAATGATCACATTACCGCTATTTTGTATGCCGATTACCTGGTGCTTTTGAGTCATACGGTCCAGGGAATAAAAGCCCTCTTGGAAGTTCTGGTTTACTATGCTAAAGAGAATGAGCGTGTAATAAATCTGAACAAGACTTAGATACTTTTAGTTAGCCATAAAAAAGTAAGTAGGGTTAGTATTGACCTTATTATTGGGCGGATTCACTATGGACATTATGATGAGTTTGCTGGTCCGGAAACAACGGTACCGGTTAGCTTGCCGGTACCATTGTTTCCAGACCGGCAAACTACGAGTTCTGTGAGTAGGTGCCTTTCAGCTCGCAGACCTTGATGGATGTACCGGCACCATTCATGAATCATCCATCCGTGGAGTCATATTTCCAGGGGCCCGGGAATGGGTAATTACCTGGTCTGCCGGGGCTGAAATGCCCCAGTAATTGACTATTTCCGGGCAACAGAAAATTCATGACTGCAGCGGCAGCCTTGCCGGTATTTACCGGCACAGCTACCGCCAGAGTCATAATGAGGCCACATGTCCCCTATTATAAGTATTTGGGCTTGAGCCTAACAGAGAAGGGCAGTTACCAAAATATCATAAATGTTAAGACTGTAAAGGCTTGACAACTGACGTACCTGATAAATCGATTCTCCAAGAGCTACGCAGGTTTCTCGTTGAGTGGGACACTCATTCTTTAAAGCAGTGGTTTTGCCGTACCATTTTAAATGGTCTAGATGGTCTGGAATTGCAGAAGTGGGAATGGTTAAAAGTAATTGAGGGTTTCTTTTGGCGCAAGATGTTATGTCTCCCTCAAAGTATGCCAATTGAATACCTGCGATTAGAGTTAGGACTTCCATCCCTCAAAGCATTGGTGATGAAACATAGAGGAGAGTTGGATATACATACCCAGATTACAAAGAAGGAGTCTTTGATGGCTAGAGTGTCAGGGTATAAAGTGGGGACCAGTAAGCAAAATGATACATTCCTGGAATCTATAAATGATTTTTTCAGCAAAATAAACTGGTGGCCTGATTTTTCAGATGGCACCAAGTATGAAAAACTAAAAATAAATGTTATCCAGGAAAATAATGCAATGGGACTGGATACATAATTACACCCTCCTGGAAACATTGCGTGGATATGGTCAGATCTCCAAGGTAAGCCATAGCTTTATGTGCCCACAGACTTACCTGTTGATTTGTCCGGATCCGAGTGTGAGACGGGTTTGAATCCTGACAAGGATCAACCAGCTTCCTGTTTGTACAACAATTGGGGGGAGGTTGTTTGAATCTAAGTAAGGAGAGCTGTTTATGCTGAATATGTAAAATGCAGAAACGGTGAGGCACATCTTTATGGAATGCCTTAAATTAGGCCACTAACATATGGTACATTTAGGTCACTTGGTCCATAATGATGAATCCATCCTGAGAGAAGACTTTTGGAATTGCTGCCAAAATCCACATCAATGCACATCACCTCATACCAAGTTTGGTTGAGTGGTAAGAGGTATTTTGAGTAAAAAAGCTATGTTTTATGAATTTGATAGGAACATTACCTGTAACCCCTACGAGAAAGGGAATGATGCGGGTTGGTATGTATGCCATGTTATTTTATTAATACTGAAGATGTTTGTATATTCCATTTAGGAGACATGAATTTTGAATTTGGTACGTGCGCCAAAGCTTAAGTCAAGTGTAGGGAACAAAGGTCCACGGAAACTAAATGTTGAAACTGTAAATGTGTGTTATGTATGTGTTATGTGCTATGTGATAGGTGATAGGTGGTCAGGTGAATGTTATGTGAATGACAAGTAACATGTAAATGTTATGTGATTTTTATATGGATTATGTTTTATGTGAAATATGAAACATAAATGAAATGTAAAGATATATATGAAAAGTTCCATGAACTGAAACGTATAATAAATACTTACTTACTATATAAATCATGGAAGGTCCTACCAACTTAAAAATTGACATTGAGTTGATCAAAAATATAAATTGAAACCTATATAAAATCTTCCTGTTGCTTAGTGATGATGAGAACATGTTTAACATGTAGGACAAATTATTTTCTCTGTGAATATCCAACACACAGGAACATTCAGCTTCTTTAATTGTGCATTCTGATCTACAGGATATAATGATCTTTATTTAATTAAACCCACACGTTCACTTCCAAAGTTAAACTATTAAAAATGATTGCCTTTTCACAAGTTTAGGTTTAGGGATGACTTTCCCTCCCACCTTTTCAATCTTGAAACTCAGAGGGAAGAGCCCCAGCTTTCAAGTTACAAAATGAGAGGAGGAGCTGAAGATTATGAAATAGCACGTACACAGAACTGGTGGTTTTGTATTGGGAGATTAATATTGTAGAATATTATTGGATAACATAGGAAGGAGGTGGCAGGGGGAGCAGAGCTGAACCCATCTGGATAACCGGTTCCCAGGAAGGCTGGAAACAGAAACCCTTTCAGAGAGTGATGATCTTCTCATATTGGAGATTGGTTTCCGAACCGGCAGCTGTAAGTCACGTTGCTGAAGCAATCATTTTAGACTGTGAAGGTCACAGCTGATGCTCCATAAATAAGAACTATATTCAAATGTAAGTAAAGAAATCCCAATGTATATCCCAGGTTGCATGTAGTGTTGTCCAGGGTAAAATACCTGAAATCAGAAGGGCTGGGAGTCAAAGGGAATGCCAATGTGACAAATATACAAGTGCAGTGCTAAATATGGTGCCCTGTGTGTCACATTTAAATTGAGTGCCAAGTTACATGTATGTTCCTTAAAATCCAATGCTTTTTTGTATCGAGAGGCAAATTGACAGCATTTTGTACAAATGCAATTCAAATTTGTAGAATTATAGGAAATTAAAATAGAATCCTTGGCTCATGTATGCATAAAATCATGCAGTGCATAGTGTTGTCATGAAATACTATTACATAATGTCATATTATTCAAATGTGTTGCAAGAGAGGAGCCTAGTCATAAATAGATGTCTGTGCATCAGAAATGCCATCCTATTCACAGAAAATCCAGCAAAGTGTTAACTGCCTGAAGTCCCACATCTTGAAATGCACAAGTAGACCTATGTTTAATGTGAAAGGAGAAGGGTGTCTTAACGTGGTAGCTGAATATTATATCACCAGTCCAAGACTTGTACAGTTGAAGATAAATGAATAGGAATAGATTGAAAGTTGCATACACTTGTTCTTTAAAAGTTGCACTCACATATGCATCGAAGATTGCATAAACATGTAAGTATCCACTGCACCACATTTAATGTTGATACACCATTTTGATTTGTAAATGGTGCATGTCTTTGGTGAAAATGAAGACTGCTTTTTGTTTAAATTAAATAGTAATGTGATGCCTCATGTTGAAATGCTTCCATAAAATTAAAGATGACAAGCAATAGAAGTGTTTAGAATGCCTAATATCTCTTAGCATACAATACACTTGGATATGATTGTGGAAGTGGTTGCTTGTGTGAATTGATATTAAGGAGATTCTTGTAGGGAAGTCACATTTCTTTTAACTGACCAATTGTTTATCTACCTATCACATTGTAGGGATTTTGTTGGTAAAAAGCTGGGGACCATCGTTGTTTAGATAGACTTAATTATTTATATACATTTTGAGAGTTGTATGGTGGGGCTATATATTGAGGACATGAAATTAATTATGTCGGTATAATATGAATCAATTATTTCAACTTTAAAAACCACAATATTTGTACAAATCTCATAAAACGGAAAACCGGCAGATTCAATCTCTGATTGTGATGCATTCTGGCATGTAAAACTGGTAGTAAGCATTGAGACTGTGATGTTAGTGTCCAGTCATAAACTGGCAGGCAGACGATTAGCAGGACTAGCAATGTCTGACTCAGAGCATTTAAAAGGAGTTTAAATGTGTGATGGAAGAGCAAGCTGGATTCTCTCACCTTTGAAACTTAAGTATAGCATCATGTTTTATTGTAGAATAGTTCTGATTGTTTACAGTGGCTAAAACACAATTCCAAGATATTATCCATATTCTAAAATTGAAATTCACACACAAACATACAATATTGCCCCCTCAGATCCCACTGAAAGAAGGATAAACTGTGAGGTGGCATGGAGAAAGACAAATAAACCAGGGGATATACATGGAAGAGCAATGACTTAGTGAGTGGGAGCAAGAGAGATCTAAATGCATAAATAGCACAGGATAATATATATTGAGGCAGAAAATGGAAAGTGGGAAAGGTGGAGAGAACCTTAGAATGAGTCACAGGGACACAGGGAGAAGCCAAGAAAGAGTGGGGTGCACTTGGTGGTATGTTCTGTATAGTTCAGGCACTTATCTCTCCTTGTCCAGCAGCTCGTCTGTGCTTGCCTCTGGCACACACCATCAAACGAGTGACAGGTTGAAGTTTAAAGGTATTGCAGAGTAAAATCAATGAGGGCACTGCACCGAGCAGCTTCAATGTGCGACTTTGTGATGGGGGAATACATAGAGCCCATACACAGACAGCAGACTGCTCAGCTCAGCTTCATGGCCAAGGCATCTGCCCCCAGTTGGCAAATTGAGTTTTCGAGCTGTGGTTAGTTGTTCACAAGTTGCAGTCAGGGAACCACTCTTTCATCTGAAAGGTCATTGCTGACAAAAGCCAATGTCTGAATGCTCTCTGAGTAGAATCTTTTCCAACTGTATGTTTTGGTTGGACATGTCTTATGGAGAGGCAGTGCTCTTTTTGTGATGGCTATTGTTTTCTAACAGGGGCGGCATGCACAGGGGTTTGCGTGTACAGTGGCAGGGGGTTTCAGTCGAATATGGTCAGCTCAATGTTGCTAAAATGTCCAAATCTGTTGTGCAATTTATTTAATGAGCATCTTAGTGGCAGCACTTCATACATCACACAACTGCTGCTCAATTTGTCTTCTAAAACCAGTATAATGTTCTTTCATCACCAGGTATTTGAACGCCTGCATTTTAAATGTGTACAATATGACTGTGATGCTGGAAATGCATTGGGAGGACAGGCCTCTGTAACCTTGTCCTTTACTGCTTTTTATCGTATGTTCTGTCACTTTTTCCATGCAGGAGTTCATGTGGGACTCCTGGCAGTGCAGCTCTCTCTCCTTTGGTTTGGTGAACTGACCAGTGGGATACCCTTCTGGCACCCATCGGTGGGGGTACAACCCTGTGCCCCTAGTGTATGTTTTTGGGCACCTGTGTGTGACCCACAGAGCAGGGTACGGGCTGGTGGCAGCTCCGTGCTAAAATGATTGGTGCTCTGAGCGTCCTCCATTTTGGGATGCCCAGGCCCTGTCATTGGAATTGGTAGATTCAGGATGGAGACAAAATGGCCCCCATGACCTCTT
This sequence comes from Ambystoma mexicanum, assembly GCF_040938575.1. Taxonomy (NCBI): domain Eukaryota; kingdom Metazoa; phylum Chordata; class Amphibia; order Caudata; family Ambystomatidae; genus Ambystoma; species Ambystoma mexicanum. Next base: position 381,239,052 of record NC_090930.1, on the reverse strand, counting down.
GCCTTCCATAACCTGTTACCTTGATCTTCCCGAAGTCCCGGGAAGCCCTGCCTCTGTCCCTTCCCCCTGACTGGGTGTTGGGTGGAAGTTCTGTATATGGTAGTGTGGGGAAGTGCCGACCAGACTGGCTGGAGCCTTCTCAGCGACCGTATGTTGTGGGTACACCTGCGGGTGGGACCTGGGTGAATGGAGTGTGTGACGAATATACATTCTATGTTGTGGCTGTCTAGTATCTGGTGGTTGACACAATGGTTGAGACAGCCCTGCCCGAACCGGTATGAATGCAGCTTGGAGTGTTGAATTGCTCGGTACCTGTCCCAATACACATAACTTGTTGTGAGTGTCTGGAGAGAAGTGAATGGCCTGAATACCTCGTGTGCCTGATTGGTTGCCTGCCTGCATGAATGCCCGTAGTCGTGATTGGATGCTTGAGTGCGACCCAGCGGAATGAATGGGAGATCATCAGGATATCTGGGGACCTCTCACTTCTAGGAATCGTGTTCGGAAGCTGAAGTCCACTACGACGAGTAACTGGAGCGAAGCTTAACATTGAGCCCTGCTGGACAAGAAGAATTGTTTTTGCTCTCCTTCACAATCGGAAAGCTGTTGTGCTTCAAGGATTGACCCAGAGAGGACCTGGTAAGGGGCCCTCTTTCTGAGCTACGAGGGACCATCATGCACAGCTGATCTTTGCCTAAGCTCCCATTGATCCAAGGACGCTTTCTTCCGCATTGTCGCCGCTGTATCCCGCTGGAGAAGGCCTGACCGTCGACGCGCCTAGTAGACCATCCACCGGTGGGTTTCCAGGACTCTTTGCGATCCTGAACTATCGACACTGATGTGCCCCGCAGGTCTCTTCCTTGCAGGACGTTTACGCTTCCCCATCAACGAGCACTGCTAGGAACAACGCGGCCACTTCACCGTCGTAGCTCAACCTGTTCTCCGTCGGACGTTCGACGACCCGTGACTCCTGCCTGAAAGGGAGGACACTCAAGAAGGGTTGTCGATTTCCCCGACGCAGAACGCTACAACACCAAGGTACTTTGGGGTTGCCGAACTATTGGGAAGTCTAAGGGTGAACAATATATGGACTGGGCTTGTATCTTTCTTCTACAGGTTGCGCAGGTGGGGGGATCTCCACACAGAACTGTGTTTAACGGTAGTTACCAGAATTCTGCCAATTGCTCAACCATCCTGCTTTCCTTCCTCTCTCTACTGCTGGTTTTCCTCTTTATTTTGATCTGTGTGTCATCCTGACCGTATGCACTTTAATAAGATCGAGTAACGTTAGTGGTACCACTTTAGAATTGTACATATTTACCATTGTTGATTTTTGGAGTACAAAGTGAGTTATCATGATCGTGTATATGCCTTTGAATATTAATTATATAAAGACTGTGTTGTAACCGATACACTATGTGGACATTCCTTCGTGAGTGCTCGGGGACTCACTGTATTTAAGAACCAGCTCTCATCACCTCCTGAGAAGGTAGGCCTTGATTGCTCGACCACGTACCAATAATAGAGAATCTTTGCTGGGGTCCTCTGTGCCTCTCCTGTACCATATAGAAAGCAGATGTACAGACACCCCCCTCCAGTCTTTACAATTACGAATAAGTTTATCGAAATTTTTTTGGGTGGGGGTTGGAAAGGGCAGATAAGAGGTTTGGGGGTCGGGAATAGTAAAAAATAGTTTGGAGAGGGGTTTATGGGGACACCCCCCTAAAAAATAAATAATTTGATGAACTTTTTTCCTATGGCTTTGATATGAGATGGCATTTGTAACGCGCCTACACACAAGTGTTTCAAGGCACTAACACTTTCACAAACACCTAAAGATAAACTCTTTTCATGGCTACTCTGCAGAACACTGAGCATGCTCAGGACAACAGAGCACAGCCCAGAGGGAACATAGGGAGGTGTGTGTATTGACACACAAAAGCAGAGCCAGAAGGCTACTGAGACCTATGTGAGCCGTGCAGAGGTACAGAAGAATCATTGACACACCCACCTGTGCTTAAACTCCTTATTCCCTTTAAAATTTCAGCTTTAAGGCTGTGACAAATTGTTTTCAGTACAGATCATTGTCACTGTGAGGAATTTGACCATCCTCACAGTGGGTGTACACTCACCTGGGCTTTTTTTAATTTTTAAATGAAATGAAATGATGGTAGATCAACCTCCAGAAAATGTGTGGGGCTAATCCACACACATTTTCCTATGCTCACTGCACGATATACACATACACCTGTGTACTCTTGATGGACACAGCCTACAGGCACAGTCCTCTCTGTCAAAGTTAGTTGGGATATGACAGACAGGATTACATGTCATCTCAGAAGGGGTCAGTTCAAAACCTTCCCCCTGCCATGGCCAGCCTAATTAACTAACAAAGGATCCATGGATCTGCTCTGTCCTTTTGTGTAGCACTGCTGCTGGTAGAACCTTCACATACTAATCAGGGTTTTATTCAAACTGGCACAGATGGGGCCTGGCTGCAGTGGCTGAGAAAGGACACAGGAAACCCACTGTTCATATGCACTGTGCAAACCTGATGCCAGCTCCCTCCTTCAGTATCGATTTACAGGGAAATGTCATATCTGAGGTTACATGTTTACAGTAGTCATCGCCAGAGGGGGACCCCATTCAGAAGGTACAGGTATGTGGATTGACAGATACAGAAAGTCTGTTCTCGCTGCAGCTTCAAGGGAGATATGCTGCTTTAATCGGGAACCACCATTAACTGGAGAGACCATTTTATCCACTATCAGACAGGAAGATGGGTGCAATTTAGTATTACATGTTTTCACCACTTTACATTTTCTCAGTTTATGCCCTCATGCATACGGGAGAATGTGGGTGGGGACCCAGGATTGGTTCATTAAGGTAGGCTTACCCTACACCAATCCTTTGTTCCATTTGGCTTTATAAGAGGGCTGAGGCCCTCTTTTGGGCAAATCATCTGAAAACTTTGCAAGGAGTGGCAAGAGGAACTCAGCATTGGACCGTGGCTGAAGGTACAGTCTGCCTAATATTTTCTGCCAGTGAAGGAAGGCCAGGATCTCCAAGAGAGAAGCCAATTCCCTCCCCTAAACATCTCCCAGGGATCAGAGGGAGATTAAGAATCCAGAGGACCCGCCAGAACCTCCAGAACTGGTACCCAGCCAGCACACAGCATGCCCTGCTAGGCTCTGCAGCAAGCTCCCTAGGTGGGAAGTTCCAGAGAGTCTCTGACCCAAACAAAGGACCTTGCAGCTGCCTGCACACTCTCCTCGGCTTTGGGCCATCTGCCTTAAAGGATGACACAAGCCCAGTAAAGAAGCTAGGAGGAGTGCATTGACAAGCATCTAGTGACATCCGATTAAAAGGACATTTTCAAACCAGTCGAACCACTCGAGCTGCAACCGACTACACCACTGACTGTTGTTATGCCACAGTCGCTAATGCCATCCGAGACGCCTCGACCAGTACTTCATAACTGCCGACCAGCACTTAGACAACAATTCCTGACCACATGTAGGTCAGCCTGCAGCTGCCCATCCAGCCTTGTCATCCGAAATTCCTGCCGCCTGATTCCCGCAGCTGTCTCCCATTTTGAACTCTGCCGCAGAAGCTGCAAAGTGCCCTGAAACTGACTTAACCCTGTTGAGCACCAGAAACATCTACAACACAAGGAAACAATGTGGTTCTGTCACCCTGGTCCTTCTTAGAAGGCCCCTAGTTACATTGTATGACCCATTGCTCCCTTTGTGTTGAAAACAACAATTCCGATTAATTACTATACCGACTACCCTCCTGTCAGTATCCAGAGTGCATCTCTTTTCCTTCTTTGAAACTGTCTGTCCTCTGCATTTCTATACAGAGTGGGTTGTATTTTGTAGTGTGCTAGAACTGTCTGTTATGATAATAATAGATATTTGTATACAACCTTGATTGGACAGTCCCTTATATTAATGGGTAATAATTGTCTTTTTGCTGTGTTTCAACTAACCAACGATCCACGACCTTGCAGATTGAAGCCTGCTGTTCCATCCACGTTACCAAAATTGGACAAGGAGGTTCATAATTTGCTTGTCTTTTCAATATGTTTGGTTCCCTTCTGGTGTACTAGAGGTGTGGGGCTGATTGATGGTTTAGAAACTGGTATTCATCCCTGGACAACTGTTGCCTCTGAAGTTGATTTGTCACAGACACTGATGTCTATAGTTTCTATTACGTTTGATGTTTTCCTGAAATGTCCTCCTATGTGAATGTACCTTAACAAAACAGGAATATGCTCCATTTTTTTTTAATCCAACCAAGATTTTTTTAAGAGGATCTAAAAAGCAAAACAAATTCTAAGAAGAATTCATTTTTTTAATGGATGTGCATTTAAATGTGTACAGCACAATAATGCTATTTACAATTGCTATACAATTCTTCCTCACAGAGGCGTTGCTACGGGGGATCTAAGGGGGCTATAGCCCCTGGTCTTTTGGTTGTAGCCTAGCCCCGGATAGAATCTCAGGAGCTACAGCCAAAAGCCTAGCTAGCCCCCAGTCCCAACAGTTCCGACATCAGCCTAGCCCCGAGTCTTTTCCAGACCTAGCAACACCCCTGCTTCCTCGCATCAAGAAATTAAATATTCTGATTTGTAGTACGGAACATCTAGTGACTTTGGAATATGGATGGCCTCTAAACAACAAGAGCCAAGTCATTTGGGGGAAGCTCAAAATCTGGTATTGGTTTTATTTCTTTGCACGATGGCTGCAGCTATAAAGAGTTGGAATTCGTGAGCAGGGCTTGCAGAGGTGGCTGGCTGGTGATGGTGATTTATAAACAAGGCAGGGGCAGCGTACATCACATTAGGAGCAGTGACGGTTGAGTTTCCCCGTGACCCTGTTGTGTGTAGTCTCTCATTCTCTCTCTCTCTGTCGTTCATTCCCTCTCTCAGCTCTGCCTCTCCTGGCACACTTTCCTTCCCTCCCTCTCTCTTTGAGTACTCTTTGTCTTTCACAGTAAACATCAGCTGTTGTGCATAAACACATCTGAACAAAAAAGAAGAAAATGGCTCACGCTCAGAAAAGTCTTTACATTATTCAACATTACGTCGTCCTCTCTACCCTAAAGGAGTTTCCGTTCTAAACAAATCTTTCTATGGTCGCACCATGATAAGCACTCTGGAAGTTTCAAAGTATTGCAATGTAGCTAGAGACCGTTCGGCATGCACACACTTGATTTTAACCTGTTTATAATACATAGCATCTTGCAATGTCTGTATAAATGCCTGCAAATAGCGTTCTGATTACAGGCTAGTTTTGACATCAAAACTGACCTTTAATAAGAAAATGACATCACAACTGCTCTGTAATCTGTTATTACGCTTCAGTTGTGATGTTGCAATGCCTGCTGCTGGAGCCAGCAGAGAGAATGTCAGCTGTCCCTGCAGCACTTAATTAAAGCAGTCAAAAGCTTTTCATATTCCTTGCTTCCAGAATAGTGTTTTGTGTCACTTTACAGCCATTAATTGTCAAGGAACTTTGTTTTTATGGTAGAATGTTTAATTTGTACACTACTGGAGATCAACACAGCAAGAATATGAATGCTATTACATATTTTAAAGAACAACATTTAAGATACAGTTTATTAAACTGTGTCAAATATTTTTCTGCATCACATTAGGAACAGCATTTTTGCTTTTTAAAATTCAAACGGATTCTATATTGATTATATGCATCAACAAATGGAAGATCTCTCACAGTATGTGAGGGACTGGGTATTAAAGGGAATCCCAATGTGTGCCATGTATTACAAGGAATAAGCACATTTAAAAGATATTATAAGTCACCTCAGCGTGCCATGACATTATAAAAGAACTCCGCCTTTGGCCTCATTTCTCTGTTTGGTCATGAGACTCCTCAAGGACAATCAATACTCTCACATATGGTAGGGGGTATGTCATCCCATATATAATGAATGACTCCTCATGTAAGTCTCCTAAACAAATTGACAATACAATACTTTTTCTCCAAGAACACAACCTGTACACAAACTTAAGCATAACAAAAATAATGATTTTCCTTGTAAAAACAAAAGATTTTCAAATAAAAAATAATGCACTCTCCCTGAGGAAAAATAAATCAAAAGAAATCCTGCCTATCAGAACAAACAGCTCTCTCTTTCTCCAACTCCTTGCTCGGATCGGCCTTGCCTCCCTCCAGCCAAAAACAGGAAGTTCATGGCTCTATATATATGTTCACAAACTCGTTTTCTGCCTAAAACATCACCTGAATACATGCAAAACTACCTGAATATGACGTCACTATGATGATCATGGGAAAATACCCATGCAATGCCCACATCTATTTGTGGGCTTCAACATCGTGTCCGAATTCTAGAGATGTATTCAGATGGTGCAATTCTTTGGCAGGCTCCCACAAATCCACTCAAATATGGGGACTGAGCCTGTGGGGGCGTGAAGGGATGGGGTGTGGGGAAATTCACCCAGGTTTAGTTCCTAGAAAGAGCACTGATTCAAGGGTTTTGTAAAGGATCTCTCAAAAGCTTGTTGATTAGCTTGATATTTCAAAATAGGAGTATCCTAGTAAAATAGGAGTATTGCAAACATCAGGATGTATATATTAATTTGTCCACAAACCTAGTGAGTCCATTCAGATTTATCGGATGGGAAATATGACATATTGTAACATGTTCTATCTGAATGCCTACTGAAGACATGCTGGATGGTTCTATTAGCCCTTTCTGCAAGAATGAACAACTGGATACTTTGTGAATGTCAGGTGTGGCAGGACATATTAGCTTCTGACTATTTGACTAAACACGTACAGTGTTCAGGTGATGGAACGAAATGTGTTTACAAAGAAATAGTATAAAGAATTCTGCTTGCCTCTGTGATATTTATTGTATGGGGAAAGCATGTGGTTAGGCAGATGCAATTCATGAAATGTCTTCTTATAGACATGCTACAACTAGGGACGTCATTTGGCGGTCACCAGGGGTCGCATCTGCAACCTCTGAGCTCTCCCTTGCTACCACAGTGGTCTCCATTGCTACCTCTAAAAAAAACGTTTTATTTTGTATTTTTTATTGAAGCTCCTGGGCTGTGGCCAGTGCCACGTGGCTCGTTGTTTCTGGAGGGGCTGGTTTTCTTGTTCAGGTCCCTTGAAAATGATGTGGGTGATATTGTAGGTATATTTGTTATATATAAAATGCTTAAGTGTAAGTGCTACATAATAACACCTCATTATCATTTGGCCTTGGATGTCTGCTTGCATTCACAGTAGTTTGGTAATGTGGGCCTATACACACTGATATTGATGATACATATGGTGATCCATTTTTGTATGAAATGTATGTCACATTACAGTGATATCTTAACCATAGTTTTCATAATGTACTTAGGAACGCTGCTATGGGATGCCACTTCCTGTTTTGTCAAGGGGTTAAAGGTTGTGTTTCATTGGTTCCTGTGATGTCACTCCAGCATGGGGTCAAATGACATTACTTCCCATCATCAGAGATCAAGGGTTGTGTGATGTCACTTCCCCTACCCCAAGCATTTTGGTGAAATTACATCCCTGGCTACAACTCCTTTAAGGTTCATAACTCTTTGTTGAAACTAGCAGAGCCTTGTTTTTAAAACCTTTGGGGTTTAAGTGAGCCAGGTCAAAGGTCAAACATATTAGGATGCCTATATGGTCACCACCTTAACCTACTTGCCGTTCCTGTTCAAAGATCAAAGCATGCTTTGAAGATTTTGGTAAAGTTGTATTATTTGCTTTACTTTGAGTAAGTTTTTAGTTATGTTTGAATGTTAAGGCCCCAAAGTGTTTAGTCTCATTGAGCATACAGGATTATATGTAATGATCAGACCATGGGCATCCTATGAAAGAGCCAATAAGGTTGTTTGTAATGTTGAAGAATGACTGGTGTTGCTGTTGGAGTGCTTATTGCTGCGAATAGTCCAAAAACTGCTTACTCTTCTAAACCAGCACTGCGAGCCAGGATTCTGCTCTTGCTGGAATCTAATTCTCCGTGTTGCTTCCTGGAGGAGGCTGGGCTCGAGGATAACACGTGACGAATCACGTGACCCACACGGACGATTTAAACACCCGTGAAGCACCCTCGCGGCGATAAGCCCGGCAGCGAAAAGGGCGCTGTATTTCTGTTGGGCTGTTGGGCGGTGAAGAGGTAAAGAGGCAAATCAAAATTCTACACACTAAATACGATATTGTAAGAGGGCTGTGAGTTTTAATCCACGCAGGTGTGTTGTCGCGGCGTGTGGTACGTGGATTTTGGGGTTCAGACACTCAGAAGAAGCTTAAAAATTGACTTTAAATAGTAACACGCTACTTAACCATCTATTTTGGGTGGTTTAGTTATTGCACTCTATTATCAGTGGACATGCCTATATAAGCTGGCTCGTGCACGAACTGCGTGTACGCACCCGTGAAAGCCAGTGGGGGGGCTCTATTTTCCAATTGTGAAGTCATTAGTATTGGACCTTTCAGGTGTAATTTAACTTCTATTTTTAAAACTACATCCTCTCCTTTTTAATAACTTATCAGGTATACGTGGTCAGTATATCTTTTCTTTATATTTTAATATGGTGGACAAAAGAAGTATAATCTATAACTTGTGCACGGATATGCCATGCCCCTCACGTTTACGTGTGTATTCAGATTGTCCAAAGAGAACTACTCCTGCGGCAGCCCCAAAATTAACTCGACCTTTTTTAAAGGGCCCTCAGTCGGACAAACGAGCTGGAAGAAAACGTACTCGCCCTACTACACCGGCTGGCGATATCCGAGATTTTGGGTTTGGAGTATTGCATGCTAGTCGTTCGTTAGCAAAGATGCCAGAATTAACAAACCTAAGTGTATCAAATGTGGAGGCCCAACCGATTTCTATTAATCAAGACTCCTTGGCTAAAAAACAACCGTTAATGAGTTCGCCAACCATATTGGATACAAATGTTATTAACAAAGGCTGTGAACAGCCCTGTAATATTTCACTGTCAGACACTATGATATTACAGAATGCCCGCACAGGCAATGTTATGAGCTTAGTAAAAAAGTCTAAAGCTACTGTTGATGTTGTGGATGATGCTATTATTGATCTCCATTCATCGGCTTCTTGCTTCTCGGCTGAGGATAATAATCATGATCTCTCCAAATCTCCTATATTATTTCAGAATGAAAGTAGTTCTGATTCTGAAACCTCCATCTCATTTATTCCCCCAACACCACGAAGACCTGATCGAGTGAATCATATTACAACCAGAGAGCCATTTTTAGAAAAATCCCCAATTATAATGCTGGAGGTGATGAACATTGCAATTACATCTCTTGCTAAACTGTTCGAAGTGCTTGACTCAAAGGTAAACTTTATTACTGATAATCTTAAAAATACTGTTATATGGCAAAAATCGATAGTTGATTCCCTGGCCCAGAGGCAAGTGCTTGATGACAAAGTTGCTTTGACATCTTTAAGTCAAATACTGGAAACCGTAACCCTATTGAAAGTGACTATTGATCAGATTGGATCACAAGGTAGTCGTTGCACAACTAATAAGTCCGAATCATGTTCCAAGGTTGTTGTCCCTTTTATAGAGGGAATAATTCGTGAAATTTCTGATGAAATCCCTATCACAGTACCCTCATTACCATTGGAACCATTAGTTGAACTACCCACGGTTTCTCCGTTAAAAACATCCTGTATAATAGGAAATGCGCCGGTACAGAAAGAAGCATATATGATTTTTGATAAAAATAATAAGAAACACGGATCTGAAACTATTAGATCTATTAAGAAAACAAAAAATCAAAAAAATAAGAGAGCTCCATCTACTGCTCACACTAAACAATTTATAAAATCGCTCCCAAAACCAGTTAGTGGTCTGAGATTGGTATCTAATGCTATAACTAAAAAATATACCAATCTAGTACAAGAAAAGAAAAAAAATATAAAAGAAGGGATGACCCACCCGCAGATAAATTTAAACCACTCACCATTAGATGAGTTACTGCAGGTGGTAGAGACTTGTGAAAGTGAGTGTGAGACTTCGCCTGTCGAAGTGCGGGTAACAGCACCATCCAAGCTGGTTTCTGGAAATAACTGTGTTCAAGCTGTTCATCCATCTAACCACGCAGAAATTAAGAAAGCAGTAGAAGACTATATGAGTCAATTTCAATCAAATCCAGTTATATCTCATCCGCTGTCCTCCGCTATGCCCAAAACTTTGATTAAAAGTGCTGATCTTATTACGGATCCAATCAGTCTGGTGTCTCAAGATGAAGTATATGCGAAAATTACTAAAAGCATGCCTGTCACACCAGTTATACCGGTAGTACAGACAAATATCCAAACTGATATTCTATCCTCGATTAAGGACTGTTTGGTGGCCCTAACCTTAGAGCAAAAGACAGTTAAATCTGCTATGAAATTATCTAATTGTTATGATTCTTCAAAAATTGCAGACCAGAGAGTGAACTCTAGGAATGTTACATTCAAACTACCAGAAGCAAATGATAAATCAAATACTATTTTAGAAGCATCACATACAGGCAAAGTGGCCCCTATGTCCTTGGGGACTGGTAATCAGAAGAAATTGCCCCAATTATATTCAGTATTCCTTAGTTGTCGAGGAGGATCCTTTGCAAAATATACTATGAATAGGCGAAGTATTATGGAAATATTCTCGGATATCCCAATGTTGGAGTGTCTGGCCTCAGGAGATATTGATTGGATAGAATTTCCTGATGAAAATGATCTAACTGTCTCCTGTCTTTGGATCAAATCACGTGCAATCTTTAATATTATATGGTCCGCAAGATTGGAGCTTTTTGAGTTAGGATTTAAATTAATTCCTACCCAGGGTGAAAGTCCTTCAATGGAAGACACGCAACACCTAGGAAGAGCGGTGGCTGGGGGACAATTTCCCGCCATCGCTCCTAAAGAAAGTACGGTCTCTGTAGCTAAGGCTAGTAGTTGTTGTTGTTGTAAGGATGCATAACTAGCTTATGACGAACTGTGTCCCTTGACACAGAAAATTAGAATCCTAAGCTGGAACACTAGAGGTTACAAGCACTTATTGAATGACGTAAATTGTAAATTGAAAGAATTTGACGTAGTGCTTCTACAAGAGACCTGGTTAATGACTACACCGTCTTGGGACAACCATCACATTCATTTAGTCCCTGCGTTTAAAGGTCAGAAAGGTAGACCAATGTCTGGATTGGCAATAATATCTGATCTCACTACTATAATCAATGAAGCTGACTGTCCCTCTCCGAATTCCTTTATGCAATGGTCTATAATCTCAATCGGGAATGTTAAAATAGCGATTATCAATCTCTATTGGAATCCCGTAGCTATACTAACCACCACTTTCATAAAGGATCTTAATATAATCATGGAGAACATTGTAGGCTCTTCTAATATTGCACATGTTATTCTTGCTGGAGATTTAAATATTCATCTTTTCTCTCCAAATAAAAAAGGAAAGTCGGAACGGGTCACTCAGTGGTCATGCTTTGTTAAAACCTGGGACTTGCTAATGTTAAATGGTGCTTACAAAACTGATATTCCAGCCTCCCATACTTGGTTAAGCGGGTCACACAAAGCAACTCTTGATTATGTTTATGTAGACCGATTGTTATTTGATCAGATCCCAAAATTTGACATTTTGCCTACTGTAGACAGTGATCATCTGATGCTGACGTTTGAAATTAGGCTTCATGGTCATAGCAGGACACAGCAATGTCAACATCAGATAAAAAATTTGAATGTCAATTCACAGCTCACTAGATTACGCTGGACGCATTCTGCCTTGGAAGCGTTAGACAAAGATTTTATGAGAGAAAAGTGTTTTCCTTCAGATGCAGCACATGATTTATTAGAATATCACGATAAAATACATATGTTTGCCACTATTAATACATCTTGTCATAAATTATCTAGTAATATGCGCCCTACGCATGTATTCGATCAAATGGTCAGAAATAGAAAGTCCCTATTTAGGAAACAGAAAAGACAGTCATTGCTTCTGTTGGCGAAATATCGTGACTCAGCTTTAAGAAAGATAAAGACTGACTATAAAAATTGGATTCGGGCGTATAAAGCTAAGATGTATCAAAAAGATGGTGAGCAATGGCTTCAGGCAGTACAAATGAAAAATACCTCTCAGATCTGGAAGTTAATAAATGCAGGTACAGTGTCATCCCAACTTTCATCTCAAAGTAATGATGTACCTGAAAAGTGTTGGGTCGAATACTTCTCAAATATGTATGCTCTACCACCAAATAACTGTCATGCTACAATATTGAGATCGGCTAACCTTAGGTTTTCTCTTAAATTCGACCGAGATGATATATTGCTCTATATCAATAGAGCAAGTTCATCTAGAGCCCCAGGGCCAGATAGTCTGTCGAATCATACTCTGAAATTAAATCCGGAACTGTGGGCCAGCATTCTATACTCTTTGTTTTCCTCTATTCAAGCAAAGCAATGTATTCCTTCTTCTTGGTGTAGAGCTGTGGTAGTCCCTATTTATAAAAAGGGGAACCGTACGGACCCAGCGAGCTATCGTCCTATAGCGCTTCTTGATGCTCCTGGGAAAACCTTTGCTAGAATTATTTTGAGAGACCTAAATATTTGGTCCTCTCAAGGAAATTGTCGTGATCCCTTTCAGACAGGATTTGTTGCGGGCTTAGGTACTGCTATTAACATAACCATACTTAATGCTATTAAAACAGCTTATGCAGTCAAACAACAACCTCTCTACCTTGCTTTTGTTGATTTCCGAGTCGCATTTGACTCTGTTGATCGACAATTATTACTCAATAAACTAACGAATTATGGCTGTCCACCTTCTCTCATCTCGCTAATAGGGCTACTACACACTAATACCTCAATGCAGGTCAAACTTAACTTAAATGGACTATTATCAGAAACTATTCATACAAGACGCGGCCTTAAACAAGGCTGCATTCTTGCGTCAACACTATTCAATTTATTTATTTTTGATTTAGGTGTCGAATTTTTAAAAGTAATTAATGATGCACCAAAGCTTGGTAATCAGGCTGTTGCCTGGCTCTTGTATGCCGACGATTTGGTTTTAATCTCGCAAACGCCAATCGGATTGCAGTTGCTGCTCAATCAGCTGGGATTTTATGTTACCAAAAACAACCTAATACTTAATCTGGAAAAAACCCAAGTAATGGAATTGAAAAATACCAACTTGAAACATTGGAAACATAATGAATGGCTATTACAAGAGCAGAAACTAACTCTAATAAATGAATATAAATATCTTGGCATTATGTTTAGCAATTCAGTCCTGAATGAGCCCCAGCAAAACAGTATATCTGGAAAGCTTTTATCGCTGACCTCACAGGCTAAAATACTCTTAGCCAAGTTTGGCAAATTCTCGTGTAGCCATGTTATAACATTTTATTTACAGAAGGTAATTCCTGTAATTGCCTATGGGGCTGAAACTTGGATTCCCCAAAACCGATCATACTGGGACAGAATTGAAGCTCAATTCTGGAAGAAAGTACTTAAGCTTCCTAATTCTACTCCTAATGCCCTGTTACGGTTTGAATTGGGTAATCTTTCGCTACACATACAAGTAGTATGGAAAAGGTGCAGTCTCCTTCGAAAATGTCTTTTAGGTCTGTCGGCAAAAAATGTGCTGGCGACATTGGCGGATTATTTACTTCGCTCTGAACATCTGTTTCCGAAAAAATGGAGAACCGCAGTTTTTGATGATCTGAATATGGCAAACATCTCAATAGACTTATTGCTAAATAATCCGAACAGAGCCAAACTAAAACTGCATCAATATGATTGGCAATATACACAACAAAAATGCCTGGGATTAAAAGATTTTGACAGAACTCTATTTGGTCATAAAAAACTTCGACAGACAGCCGATTATCTTTTGAAATGTCCCTCATCTAAACTTCGAACTCAAATTTTAAGATTTCGTATGAATCTCTGGCCAACGAATCAGATTTTATTAAGGAGAGGTATAATAAAATCAGAAGTCGCGTATTGTCGATTCTGCAAAATTGTCGGAATGGAAGAGACTCTTAAACATCTATTGATTGTTTGTGGCTCATTAAAGAAACAAAGAGAAACAATCTTACAGAAATTAACACACTTGCATTACATAGCTCGCTCTGATAATGGATTGTGGTGTGAATTATTTGCAACAACTAAAATCTCAATAAGAATAGCCACGATGCAGTTCTTGGAATCGGTAATGCAATCAGCTGACCGTTCTTGTATGATGATGCACTATAATAATGAGAACTAACAGCTACCTATTGTGGATTGCCTTATCTTATGGCTTTTCGAGATTTTGCAAATTAATCAATTGAATTGTATTGCAGGTAATATTGACTTACATCTATGCAAGTATATCTCTTCCTGTGGAGAATTTCGTAAATTTGTCTCACTCTTTGCTGTCTTTGATTAATCAAATCAATGTATACTGAGAAAAAAATTATATAGTTGTATATTTATTGATCTGTTTATGTAAATGTTTGTTTTGAAAGGTTATCTAATTTTAACCAACCAAAATAAAGGGAAAAAAAAAAAAAAAAAAAAAGAATGACTGCTTAGTAAATACCTAGCATGGGTGGGTTCAAAGGAGTGTGTTACTCTTCAATGAGAACATGAAATCTATTTGAGTGACAGCTCATCTGGTGATATGTTGGCACATACGTTAAAGCCCCTTCTAAAATACTTGAGTGATCATATAAATAGGTAACATCTGCATGATACAAAATTGGAAGGAGAAGATCATAGAAGACAGGTCAAAAAAGTTCACTTGTATGGAGTAAAATTAAAAATGAGCTTGAAAGCTGCCATTTTTATGTTAGCCATAAAGCACCAGCCATTCTTCCTTAATGGACATGGTGATATTGGGCAAAGATTTGGGGAACTCACATTAAAAAGATGCACAATATCTATCAGGCTGAGGTCGGTTAAAATGTTATTTCAAGCAGCTCAATGCAATAGCATCATGCAATTGCATTTCATATGAGAAATTCATCAAATGTATTAAATCAAATATAGAATAACACACAAATCAACAATTGAATAAAATGTCAAACACAATGAGGACTTTTGATTGAATGACAGTTGACATAGCACTGGATAAAAGTGATCGAAAGCATAGGATCATTATTTCCACTTCCTGTAAATGTTTCATCTGCATTTACATAATCTTTTACATGAATCATGTTTATCATCTGAAGTGTAGAAGGTAAACATTGTACAGTTCCAGTAGTCAGTGTTTTATTTAAAAGTGCAAGGGATATACATAGTGTTTTGCATTGATAAAATGTAACAAGAAAATATCTAATTGTGCTATCATGTGCATCCAGCATCCATATATGATGAAACAGACAAGTTAGAGAGTGGCTCAGAACTTCACAGTCATCTAGTCTCTGCAACATCTTGATTTGTCTTTGAACATTATCATTTTTTTGTGCAACACTTGGAAAAATGTTGTTAAGACTTGACAAGGAAACTATTCAATATTGCACACAGAATTACATATCCATACCTAAGTTTCTTTTGTTGTTTTCATTGCACTCTATCCTAAAGTGTCTACCTCAATAGTGACTGTCTTTCGGATTTCTTCTTTTCCAGAAATCACACCATTTTATACTTTATAGTTATCCCACTCTCGTCAATAGCAAGGGTGACATCCCATTGGTGAATGTATCTCTCTTCATTAAACAATCTTTCTGTATGAGAAGTGTGTTTCCATTCGCCAACAAAGACTTCACAAAAGTTGTCTAATGTAAGTACAAAAACTGTTCATGCCTTTGTGTAGAATTGCATTGTGACATTAACTTCTTAAGTTTGTTCAACACAAAAATAAAAAAATGTCTTTTCATGTTGAAAGCTTTTCTGATTGTTCGTTCTATTTTTTTATTTTGCTGAAAACTGTTTACCACATGCTTAGATGTTAATTCCACACTTTCCAAAAGATTTGTAAAGACTTGAGAGTGGAACTTTTTTAATGAATATTTGTATTTCTCTGTCTAACACCTAAAGAAGATCTATTTTCTTTTTACTTAAAAAGCTGTTTTTTCTTCATTCTAATGATATTGATACATTGCACTTTTATCAGTGTGTCTTGAAATGTGCTTAGTTCCATTCACCTCATTAGTTGACATGTCCTCTATCTGAATTTCGACGTTTTCAAAAACGTTATCACTAACAGGCATTTGTATATTGCCATCAGAACATGTTTGTACAAAACATGAAACACCAGTATCAACATTTCTAGATTTAAATACTTTACTTCCCTGCAGATTGATTGATTGATTGATATTTTATTTCTATCGCGCTCGTAAACAAGTGTTTCAGAGCGCGACAAGGCAAGGGAGGGGAACAGGGGAGAACAAAACAGCGATCTTACTAGGCCCAGTGACATTGAGAACACGCAAGTGCATGAGAGAGGGGGGAGGAGAAAAGTGCATGGAAGGGGGGGAGAGGTAGAAATTGCGAAGCAGAGGAGAAACAGATAAATAACAATAAATAAATAATAAAGGCAACAAACAGTGGTAATGCAGCCAGCGATTTTCAAGTGCTAGGTTTAAGGCAGCAGACAGGGTTGGTCCGATAAGTGCAGGAAGAAAAAGGGGGGCTGTATGGGTCCAGATACAGACCCCAGTGCAAGGGGTGGCCCGGAGGCAGTGCGGGAGGGTGACAGGATGAGCAGGTACCTGGGCCCAAAAGACCGAGGGTGGCCAGGTGCACGGTGCCAAGAGAGAACAGATCAGCAGGGGAGAGGGGGAGCGAAGGCAGAAGAAAAGAGGAAGGCCTTGAGGTGCTTCCAGAACCGGAGATGGTTCTCCTCAAGTTTTAGATTGGCAGGGAGGCTGTTCCAGAGGGAGGCCCCAGCCGAAGACAGAGATCTACCCCCAGCTCGTTTCTTAGAAAAAAACGACTGACCCCGAGTGATTTGGAGGTAGAGGAGCGAAGAGCTCGAGAGGGGAGGTATTTGCGGAGGGATAGCTGAAGGTATTTTGGACCCAGGCCCCAGAAAGCCTTGTGAACAATGCAGAGGGTTTTGAATGTAATCCTTGCATCCACTGGGAGCCAGTGAAGAGATTTCAGAGCTGGAGAGATACGATCCCAGGGCTTGAGGCCAAGGACAAGTTTCACAGTCCTGTTCTGGATTAGTTGCAGAGGGCGGAGAGTAGAGGCAGGTAGATTTAGAAAGAGGCTGTTACAATAGTCCAAGCTAGAGAGAACCAGAGCTTGAGATACCATGAGCTTCTGGGAGAAGGAGAGGAAAGGCAGAGTACCTCTGAGGAGGTGCAGTCGGAAATTTGACTTTTTAGAGACCCCAGAGATGTGGGCGGAGAAGGAAAGGGTGGAGTCAAAGATGGCCCCGAGGTTCTTAGCCTCGCAGGTGGGCGTAGGAGGTGGGCCAAGGGAGGCCGGCCAGAGAGTGAGGGGAAAGGATGGTGAAGGTGTGCCGATTAGGAGGATCTCCGTCTTGCTGGCATTCAGACAAAGATCATTGGCGGCACACCAATCTTGAATGGCAGTTAGGCAATCAGAGATGAGAGAGGGAAAGGAGGTGGCAAAGGGCAGCCTGAAAATGAGTTGAGTGTCATCAGCGTAGCACTGGAAATTTGAGCAGAAAATGGCAATGCAGTGGGCGAGAGTTGCCAGGTATTGGTTGAAAAGCCAAGCCGAGAGGTTAGACCCCCGGGGAACACCACAGATAGAGAGGAAGATAGATGAAAGGAAGGACCCAAGTTGGACCTGGGAGGGTCGATCTGAGAGGAAAGGGGTCAGCCAGGCCAGAGCCTGATCAGTGATACCCAAGTTTTCACGGAGACGGTTCAGCAGGATGGTATGGTTGACCATGTCGAAGGCAGAAGAGAGATCGAGGAGGATGAGGACAGAGGGAATGTTACAGTCAAGGTTGGTGAGCAGATCTTCACGGATGTTTAGGAGAGCAGTTTCCGTGATTCTGGTAGCTCTGAAGCCAGACTGGTGGTCATGGAGACAGCCAACAGAATTGGAATGAAGGTTAAGCTGAGAGATGGCCAACTTTTCCAGGAGTTTGCCAAGAAAGGGAGTAATGGAAATTGGGCGATAGTTAGCCGGACAAGAAGGATCAGCTGTGGGTTTCTTGAGAAGAGTATGCACAAAGGAGTGTTTCAGAGGGGAGGGGAAGGATCCAGAGGCAAAGGAGTGGTTGCAAAAATCAGCAAAGATGGTCCTTTCTCCTCGAACATTCCTGTTAATTCTTAGATAACATTCTGCACCAATGTTGTGAAGAAAGAAACATAATTAGTACATATAAGTTACCACTAGACTTCTAAAAATGAAACATTCTATAAAAGTATGGGGGTAAAGAGGGTGGGGCGGTAGTGTGGATGGGTGGGGGTATAGAGTGTGTGGTACAGACTGTTGAGGTAGAGTGGGTAGATGGGGAAAGAGAGGATGTGGTAGGGTAGGTAGGGGTAAAATGATGGGGTAGAGAAGTTGGTGGTAAAGATGGTAAGGGTAGGGTGGGTGCACAGTGTAAAGAAGGTAGAAATAGGGTGAGTGGTGTAAAGAGGGTATAGATAGGGTGACAGTTAGTTATTGTGCCAAAGTCAGATAGCTAGGCCACCAAGGAGGATGCAACTACCGTAACCAAAACCCCAGCCAGTGGTCCACGCATCCCTGGCAAGGCTGCTTTAAACAATATGGAGTTACTGTCAAGCAAAAGGGGAGTCACCAGCCAAGTTTCCTTTAAAAATAATATATCGAAGCATGCAAGAGAAGGACAAATGTTAGGTTCTCTGAGCAGATATTTATTCTCTTTGGCAAATCCATAATAGCAATTGGCACATTTCTGTGCTAAGGATGTAAATGATGTTGAAAGGAAGGACCAACCAATATTTGATTTAAATTGTACTGATATCTGAGTGAATAGACATGCAAATCTTTGGCTATGGTTTCCCATGTGGTATTCCATTTTCAGGTCAACTTTATTTTTACTCACAATTGTAACATCACATAATGGCAACTCATCCATCCAGGAGCTTAGGATCTTTCAGTGTTAGAAGGTAAACACACTTTGCAAAAAGAAAAAAGAATCTAGCTCTTGTAGAGCTTTAAGTGGGCCAGGGCTAGCTAGGGGTCGAGCCCTGGCAGTCTCGCAAAAGGTATCCTGAGCCGGGGCCCTGCTGGGGCTCACCCGAGACTACCTCTAGCTATAGTGACACCTCAGCAGCCCATGTAGCCGAAGCGGTTCATGGTTAAAGGGCTGACTGTAGGTGAAAGCACTTTGAATTGGAAAAAAGAAAAGGCATTTGCCTCCAAGTCAGACCTATAACTGCGAAGTGTTCGGCTAAACAGGTTTCCAATGTCTCTGTACTCAGAGACAGGAGGAGGGCTGGAGTGCCCGGCTCTCCTTTGACTATTTACTCAGAAACAAAGTGAGAGCCGGGTACTCCAGCCTCCCCCTGTCTCTCAGTACAGAGAAATGCAGCATGCAGCCCTTTCACTCAAGGAGCGGCATGATTAGTGTTTTCCCTGCGGGTGTCCGCAGGCAACCCTTCAACCACGCAGATCCTTGAATGAAAGGACTGTCTGCTGTGTGTGATTGTTGGGTTGCACTAGTGTCACACTTCTGGTGCTCCAGTACTTCCTTTTGTTTGAAAGGAGGGGCTGGGAGCACCAAAGGTAAGAATGCCCTTGCACCCCAGCCCCGTTCACCCCTTAAGGCGAGGGTGGGCTCTTATAAGGAGACGTGTCGTATGTACAGCTGCACTTAGGCCATGCCATCTAACGAGAGCCCCCCCCCCCAATTTACCACCCCACTTAAAGCACTGATTCTCTTGCCATATAATACTGGATATGAGGGTTGAATCAAGTGAAGAATCGGCAGGTATAGCCTCTCAGTCGGAAAACCTTGCTGAATCAGCAGAATCTCCTATATATTCGTAGAACCTTGTTTGGACATTCTTTTATTTCTAGACTGTTGTACTTTTCTGTTTGAGTTGCTAATGTTCTACATGTACACCTTTCTTAAGAAGGTATCCTGCCCTTGGTCCATGTTACCACAAGAGAAGGTATCCCTCTAACCTGTGCCCTGTTCACCTTTATAATTGTGATCACTCTTGATTTGTAGAAGTGTGAAGGCTGAGTAAGAAGTGTAACCACTACTCGTCCTTCTACACCGGTGTGGCAGAAGTCACACTTACACAATGTAATACCCAAGTAGAAAATGCAACAAGACTGCGAAGTAACACGAGTCAAAAACGATCCAGAAAAAAATGTGCTTCATTTAAAAATATCCTCCAGTTCAGATCAAATCTTTTGGTCTCCTCTGCTCTCGTTTTGAACTGTTTTTTGTTGTTGTCATTTTCTTCTGTGTGTTCTTGTAAGAGGTGACAGGCGACATTATTTTGATTCAAGGGCCTCAAACATTTCTCCTTTTCTTGCAAACAGCAGGAGTGCATGTGTATAACCACAGGCCAAGGGCAGCGCAAGCCGCCTCGGTGAGAGCTCGTCCATGCTGCAGTGCCTTTGTGTTTTAATCCCCTGATTTTGAGTGACCGCAGAAGAGAGGGGATAACTCTAATCCCGTACGCACTTAATCCCTGGCCTTTCAGGTGGGGCTGCTATTGAGCATGTGCTAAGTAGCGCTGAATTGTGATGGTAGATTACTTCGAGATGGAAGGCATCCTGGCACACTGGACTAGTCTCATGCCACCATCCCTATTAGATATAGTTCAAAGAACAAGCACCAGGTGTTGTGTAAAAATGCTGATCCTGCCAGGCCTGTTGATCCGTTCAGCTGGTGATATACACACAGGTGTCATGTAATTTGGTAAATTAGTCTATATTTCAAAGGACATGCCGCAAAGCAGACTTCCTGTGCTTTATTTAAAGTCCCTTCTCTAGGATGTGTGCATTGATTTAGCTGAGTATGGATAACCTCGTTGCGTTGTGGACCTCCATTTAGGTACCCTGGTTTAGATAAAATCAGCTCTGCAGACAGGATCCTACTCCTGAAATTGAGTGCAATATCTCTGTACCTGGTCACCGGTGGTAATGGTACATGTTGTCCTTAAGATTAGCATATGGAACTCTGGTCTTGACTATACAAGATCCATGTTATCTAGGTGGAAGCCCACTTCCGGTTTATTGGACAGACCTGCCAGAGTGTGGGTGGAGGCCAGGGACTGAATAGCCTCTTCCGAGCACAATGCAAACACCAGTAAGGATACGGAGCTAATCATTATATAAACGCCATCCACGCCATTTATTTTGGACCTCTACTCATCTCACGTGTGCCACTGATTGGGAAACCTGAGGTTATTTCGGTGAGGTTGGATAATTAAAATTCTCTCTTCCTAGCTTTACCAGTTCCACGCTCCTTATGAAGAGCACACTCATCATATAGCATGATATTTGTCATATAGCATGATATTTGTCATATAGCATGATATTTTTAAAGACACATTTGACATTAAAAATCAATAATACCCTTTGTCTAAACTGAAATCCTTCAAAGCAAGTCTTGTAGTCAGATGGGTAACCATATAGTCAATGCATATTCTAACTTCCTATGTGTATCCGTCCCCAAAGTAGTTTAAATGGCTGAGACGTCAGCCATAATCAGGTGGCAGCGAGTCTCGCCAAGATAGCAGAGAAGGGGAGGGCTCTCCTGTTGCTTACTAGAGCGTCTAGCCATCTTTGGTTTCCATCAACCAGGGGCAACCAATGGGTCCAGTTAAGGGACTCTGAGCCCACCAACAAGATAGTTATGTGTAAGTGTGGTAATATGTGTATCCTGCCAAGGCAAGTGCAATATATGTATACAATAGTGTTGCCTCTAATGCAGCACAGTTACCATCGAAGTTAAAACGTGGAAAGGAAGGTTGGGAATCGATGTCGCTCCTATCACAGTGCACTCATGCAAATCAATTGGGGTGGATGGACACAGAACCCAGTCTAAAAATCAATGGGATGACCCAGAAGAAAAACATCTGACCCAGACATAAAACCTTTGATCTGGAAGTAGATTACTGACCCAGAATTAATGCTGGTTAGAGCAATCTGCATTTGAAGGAGCCAAACGAATCTGAAACTGCAGGCGGATAGCCGGTAGCTACTTTAAGCTTTATATTGTAAAAACATGTATGTATTTGTAGCCACAACAAAACAAACACATTCTGGAATTGTTTCATATAAGGGGTCGTGCGAACACACTGTGACACCTAGCACCTCATAAATATACATAAAATGGAAACTGGATTTCTAGAGACCCACATAGCTGTTTGTCCTTAGTATCCCGAATGGGCAGATTTATTGCATTTCTTCACAATTTAAACCTTTGTCTCCCATTCCCTAGACAGCACCATCCAATCAGCCCTGAAGAAGAGCGGTTGCTCAAAACACGTGTTGGCTGCGCACACATTTTTGATAAACTGATTTGGCCTAACATAGGCCATCTTTTGCGTTGTTTGAATACATTGTTCATTCACTTCTATTTCTGACTGCATCATGTCAGTTTGCATATAATGTACTCGCACTATTCTTTGGCATTGCTCCACAGTGCATGTAACTACAATTTGTGTTCTTTAAAATTATTTCAAAATAATGTGCACCTTTCCAGAAATCCAGTTGCCATTTTGTATATTTTTAAGAGGCGCTGGGTGTGACAGTGTGCTCGCACAACCCCCTTTTTGTCAAAAGGTGTGTTAGGGAGAGACACCTCTTTCACTGTCCCCAGGGCGCCTCACCACGCCCCCATCCATTTCCCCACTTGCAGCGCAGCAGACTGGGACTCTCCCGATTTTCCTGGAATTGTTTCATGCACATTCCTTGTCATTGGATCTTTATTTCAAATATGTAGGTCAAGATGCAAATTATGTCCCACTCCGTGCTAATAACATGTTTGTTCTGCTGCATCTGCCTATTACTGTCTTGCCTGGGATCTGTTATGCTCTAAAATTGTGTCCATGCACATTATCCACTTGACCACTGACCTTACAGTGCCCAAGGTGCTCATGCAATCTTCAAAATTGGTTGTAACACTTTTATGTTTTCCTCATTCCACACATTTCAGGATACTGTTGTGCTTCTCTAAATAGAAAGTGGGCTAAATAATCTAAACTTTGCACCTGTGCAAATAATGTTAATGTTAAAGGTATTTGTACTGTGCACCGTCACCAACGGAATTCGTCCCTAGGTGCTCTGGCGGATCTGCAAACAAGAGGGTGGGATGGGGGTTAGTAGGGTGAAGATGGAGTAGGACAGTGAGAAAGGCAGTGTCCTGTTGGCAGCTTCAGTTTGATTTTCACTTTGCGCTGAGCTTGGGTGTGAATATCGGATCGAGGTGAGTCCTCATGTGCTGTTGGTGCGAGTTATGTGTTTGTTCTTGCGGTGTGGTGAAGTGTGTGCGGTTTGCTGTGCGAAGAAGTGGTTGTGTGGATTTTTGTGTGAGATAAGTATGCAGAAATTTAAGGTTTTGGGTTAGTGGGTTTTGTGTCTCTTAGACCTTGTGTTTCTTGATCTATGTATCCGATTGTCCTATGCAGCTGGCATTTTTTTGTCCGTCTAATTGTTTGGAGTGATGGCATGGCAAATTTCCAATTGTGTCATTTTGATCTTTGTGTACCAGGTTGAGGCGCGCATTGCCCCCATTCTGGTATTGGTGCTGTATGTTTACATTCATCCGCTCCCTTCCTGTTTCCTGTCAGTGATCCGTTACTGCCTGTGTTTAATTTGTCAGCTAAGCTCTAGTTGACATGTCATCCTCAACCTTCCCTTCTGCTCTCTACGTGGTCGTTCTTTATTCTGATTTTAGCTTTTCTAACTCTCAATTAATAAGGTGATATGCCTTAGATTGTTCTTCCCTTACCTCAGTTTATGGGAGATAGCTTAGGGAGGAAGGGAGAATCGGTTTCGTCTCTGAGTATTGTTTCAGCTGTGTATGTGCCCCCATAGGCATTCCTTCTAGTTATGGGGCGAAAAGCCAAGATTTGAGGAGTTTTGTGAATGCAAGGTGATCTCTTGTGTTCCGTATATTCTTTGGTAGCTCGTTCCAGGATCTTGGGGCAAGGTGAGAGAAAGAGGATCAACCAAATGTTCTTTTGTTGTATGGTATTGGTTCCAAACGGATGTCACTACTAGATTTCAGTGGTCTTGTTGGTTGGTAGATGTTTATTTTCTCTCTTAGGAACTCTGCGCCTTGATCGTGGATTGTTTTGTGCGTTATGCACATTGATTTGAACTTTATTTGCTGTTATATGGGTAGCCAGTGTACAATTTTCAGGGCTAATGTGATGTGTTAAGAAAATGTAATTTGTAACCAAACTAAGCTCAACCTTGGCGACAGCTCAATTTGTTGTTTTTAATTATAGTGAGTATTTCCTGTTTTGCGAAATATGCAAAGTTGTCAGCATGAGTGTTTCCCATAAATTTGTGTGGCTACTACACAAGCTAATTGCATTAAATTGTCGATATGAGAAAATGTCACTCCAATGTGCCAACTCCTTAAGTGATTAAATGAGAAATTGCTGTTTGGTGAGTCAAATTAAATTTATTGACTTAGTGTTATTTTCACACTGATCAAATTATAACTTTAAACACATTATCTTAAAGTCAAATTGTTCTGATTTTCTCATGTTTCTCAATCTCTAACCAATTTGTCATTTACAAGTTTCCTTTCCTTTCTAATGTGATGTTTTCTCTTCGCTGTAGTTTGAGGAGCACTCTGTCCGCTGCATTTTGTATGCGTTGGAGTTTTTTTAGGAGTCATTCTGGCATGCCCAGATATAGACTGTTGGCATAGTCTACTCTGCACATGATGAGAGCAATGACAGTGATTGTTTTGTTGGCAAATGTGAGGAATGGAAGGATCCTTTTTACTGCTCGCAAGAGTAAGAAGCATTTCTTGATTAGAACGTTTACTTGTGGCTCTATAGTAAGTTTGTCGTCCATCAGGACTCCCAGGTTTTTTAGAGTCATCGATGGGGCTGGGGTTGTACCAAGTTCTTTTGATCAGGACATGTAGTGATTGTTTTCTTAGTTTTTAGAGTTGATAATTATTTCTGTTTTGCCTGGGTTGAGTTTGAGGTAATTCGAGTTCATCCAGCTGTAGATTTCTTGAAGGCATCTCTCTAATGTTGTGTTTTTTTCTTGTGTTTCTTGTATTTTGTAGACTATTTGTTTATCATCAGCGTAGTTGTAACAAGTGAGGCTGTGTATTTGAATGATTTCGATTAGTTGAGCCAGGTAAATGTTGAATAACAACGGGGAGAAGGATGATCCTTGTGGTACTCGGCATGAGGATTCTCTTGGGTTTGATTTGAAAGGTTTGATCCATAAGGTTTGTGTTCTGTTTGTTAGGAAGGCTTTAATCCATAGTAAGGTATGGTCGGTGATTCCAATTTCTTCCATTCTCCTGATGAGGATGTTGTGATTAATTGTGTAGAACGCAGCAGAGAGATCGAGAAGTACCAGGGTGGTACTATTGTCTGAGTCTGCATTTGCCTTTAGATTGTCTCAGATTGAGACAAGTGCTGTTTCTGTTCCTCTCATCAGTCTGAAACCTACTTTTGCCTGGTCCAATAGACGGGGTTCTATGAATTCTTGGGTTATTCTATAGATGTATCTTTTGGGTAGTTATGCTGGGTATGGGATGTTGGAAATAGGTCTATAATTCGAGAGGTCCTCCACATTTCCTGTTGTGTCCTTGAGGAACGGCTTGATATATGCTGATTTGAAGGATTGTGACACATTCCTTGTCACGTTTGAGTGGTTGAAGATGTTTCTGTAGTAATCCATGGGTGTTCCTTGTGAGAGGATTGATTTGTATATGTCTGAGGGGGCAGGGATGCATGGGGGAACCTGTTTTGTTGCTTTTGCTTACCAGTTTGATGAATGTCTGTGATGATCTTTGGGGGAAGCTTTGGAGTTTGTTTGGGCGTTCCTCGTACCGGTGGGTAGGTTGCATATTGCGGTCATATGGTCTGCTTTATTTGGTCTGTTGGATGCAGATGATTTTGTTTTTGAAGTGGTCTGGGTAGTTGTTGCATATTTTCTCGGATGGTATTGGGAGTGTTGTTGCAGCCATTTTTGATTTTAAAGAGTTATTTTTGGGTGTTTGGTGCTTTGATGATTCTGTTGTAGTATTTCCTTTTTGCTTTTTGTATTTCCTTTTTGTATAAGCGGATAGGTTGTGGGAATTTGAATTTCTTTGCGTGGTGATTTTTGATCCTCCATTCTAGTTCAAGTTTTCAATTGTTCCTTTTTATGGGGCCTTGTAGTGGGCCAAACCATTTTGCTGTTGCTCTTTTGTGCGACGGGGTAATGAACGTAATTGTGTTTGCATCAGTGTTTCTCTTTGTGTTATATCAAATAGAGCAACCAGTTTTGCTCCAATCCACATTAGATAATGATTTTGAACTAAGAGGCCAATACAATGGCTGTGGTTGCAAACTTAGAAAGGCCTTATGAAACCACTTTGAATTACATTTCATTCGTATGGAAAACTGAAGGAAACTGGGAGCGTAGTTTCTTCGAGCAGTGAGGAATGGAGAAAACATATTTTGCCTCAAGAATAGTATTAAAATCACAATTGAAATGTGAAATGTTTCTTATTACTTAAACAGAAGCTGCATAACAAATATGTGTCATTTCTCGAATTGTGTTACCTACTAAAAATGGGTAAACAACTTTACATGTGTCATTAGCTTTTTTTTCTCCATCCGCAATCGCACAAACATAATTATAGCTAAACGCAGTGATCAATTTTTGACCTTGGCCAAAAGAGGATTGCAACAAAACAGGCATATCTCTATGTCCAGTTGCGTAAGCCACACAACTGGGCGCAATCATTTGAATAGTGCTGCACACATTTTGTAGTTTAACCCAACATGTTCCAGCCGCCTTCACGCATGGATCTTGACATCTCTTTCCTGAGCATCAATGTTTACGCATGTGGCCCGACGTCATTGTAACACGTGCCCAGATACGTAGCCGTTCAGTAAGAAAACAAAGAGTTTATAGTCTTTCAGATGCATGCAATGTGTCAGCACGTATGCCGACAGAATCCCTCCAGGATATCCAATCATCAGAGGGGTTCAGAACCTGCGTGATGAGTAGTGCCTTTACAGTTCGTTAAATGCCGGCCCGAAAGGAGATTCGATATCTTAATGCAGATTTAAATATTTGCACTGTGAAGGCCCGTCTCCCTTTATCAGTTTATAGGCTGCATACTGTCAGTATAGCCCATGGTGGCCCGCCCCCGCCCCCTTCTGCCTGAAAGGGCTCTGCTCCCTAGAAGTAATGCCCTGGTATGTTCAGCCCAGTTGGATCTCCATAGAGTGGGGCTGGAATGCATTGTCAGCCGTGCCCGGGGTTGCACAGTGCAAAGAATGAAGGGCAGCAGAGTTTGATAACCACATTAAAGCCCGCCAGCATCTGTTCAGGCCAAAGACAACACTATCTCCAGGAATTAACCTCCTGAACCCCTTAATCATTAACCTCAGCAAAGAGAAAGTTAGACAACAAGGGGCTATTTGTCAGCGCTCCCTGCGCGAGATGTGGTGAGCAATTCTTTACTGAGAACAGCGTGAGAAGGCCTTTCCGGGCCCTGCGCAGCGGCGTAAGCACCGAATATATTTGTGTGGGAAGCTAGAGCACAAAGCGGGTAAATACACATCTGATCACACCCTGAAGTTTCTATTCAGAGCTCCCAAAGGGCAGACTGTCTTGCTCAGTCAGGATAAAATGGCAGCACTTCCTCTGGACAATTTTAGCACTTGTTCTGTGTATAATAGCTTGTTGTGTTTCCTTTCAGAAGGGGTTGGACGGTACAAAAAAATCGCCAATGGGACCAAAACATATACACGTTTAAGGAGTGCATACGTTTGTATAAACCACTCATTCAGATGCAAGGTTATGCAAACGCAATTTTTTTTTTAAAAACTTTAAAAAATAGTTTGGATTCTTTGATGAGATTTTTGGAATGTCATGTTTTTTTCCTGTTTCATTTAACTTGTGCAGAATGGTTGACTTGATTGACCTCCAATACGTTCTTTATTCTTTTTGCTTTAATTGTTATTTATGATGTGCTTTACTGCAATTCTTGCGTACCCATCAAAGGCAGTGAGATAGCTCACTGACTACTGTGATTTGTGTGCAACCAGCAATGTATATGTTTTATTCCTTGCAAGAGTCCCTCGGACTTTCAACCTTCTGGGCTCAATACATTGAGAACCAATGCAGATGGTTAGTAATAACACATGATGTAAGAATGCCCAGACGTGGGAGGAATCTGCCTTGAAGCACTATAACATTGTTGAATAATTGCTGAACATTTTATCACTAGTACTCGTTTCATCTTCTGGTGGAGCAAACCTTACATGTGGCGACCAAGCATAAAAATAAAACACGCGACTAAAGAATCACTGGTTAAACACTGGTGGGTGGGCAAACCTTGTTAGTAGTGGCGCTGGATTATGGTAATAACCATGGGTGAGGTTACTTGTTGAAGAACGTCAGAACACCTTGTTTGTGCTTCACACTTTGATTTTTTTATTTTTGTAACCATTGTCCTGGCACATACCGTGCTTGGTGCATGTGAGAAAAGCCAACAAGTGTTTTGACCAAAGTCTTTGTCAAGGCAGAAGCAGAATGGTTGAAGATCCTTATTTAAGGATCTGGGCGGCCTGGGGATTGTTGTAAGTAAAGGGTCTGCATAGGATTGGCTGGTTAGCCACTGTGAGTCTGGTTAGCAGCAATTATTTTGCCCATGGCAGTGATCGCAATGAAGAATGGTAACAAAAATCATAAATCAAAAATCAATGTGTGAACAACAAACAAGGTGTTCTGACGTTCTTCAACAAGTGACTCCACCCATGGTTCTTACCATAATCCAGCGCCACTACTGACTAGGTTTGCCCACCCACCAGTATACACTTTAAACGTCAGAGTATTTTCCCAAGCAAACCATGTGTCAGGCTGCAGGAAACAGCCAATCACTCAAATAAAGGAAGTGATAGCGCAGGCCTCTGCCACTCCTCTAAACTCGACAGACCGTCCTACATGTGGATGTCTTTGTAGCCCATGTACTTGTCATTTTGTGAAAACAAGGAAATAATATGAGGCAGGGTAACCAAAAAGGAAACACACCAAACACAGGTTACAAAGGAACATACAAAGTACTTTATTTTATACTGAATCCAGTTACAAAAGAACAGAACAAAATTCAGATAGCTGTCAACCCTCAGTACAACACAGCGAACTCCGGCGTGGTTCGGTGTGCCCAGTGAGTGCAAATATTCATTGAAACAGTCAGGCTTTTATACATTTCTCCAGCCTGTTGTCCAGCCTTTCTTCAGGTTAACCATTCCATAAATAAGTTACTGCTCTAGGGTCCCTTGACAAGAAGAAATGGTAATAATGTATGCTCTAGGCCTAACATTACAATGCAGGACTTAATTTATACAATATAGTTAAGCAGGTGTTCTCATTCAATTATAGATCAGTTTCGGTGATACAGGTAATCCATTGCACACAGGTCAGCAGAAGGACAAGGTCTCAGCTCATGACCCTAACAAGTGGCCTGCAGGCAAGTTATACATTAGCTGTACAGATGTCATGACAATCAAGTTCTGTTCTGAATAACATAGGCTACCATTTTAG
The DNA here is from genome assembly GCF_040938575.1 of Ambystoma mexicanum. Classification (NCBI taxonomy): domain Eukaryota; kingdom Metazoa; phylum Chordata; class Amphibia; order Caudata; family Ambystomatidae; genus Ambystoma; species Ambystoma mexicanum. Next base: position 381,209,355 of record NC_090930.1, on the reverse strand, counting down.
CTCACATGGTGACTTTATAGAGCAAGAAAACCTAAAATGGCGGCTTGACCCAAAATGACAGTTTACATGGTTTCTAAGATCAGGACCTTGCAATGCGATTTTATTCACATGTAGTTTATACGCAGCTTGTTAGCAGCTTGGCGTAGGCCAATATACATATATTCATAGCAATAGGAGGCACGATATAATTTCTAGTTTGACAAACCCTCCTTTTGGCCTATGCCAAGTGCTAAACTACTTCTGATCTCCTTGCAAATAACTCCATGTGTCATCGTCCATACACCCTGAATAGCTGTCAGAAATATCTATTGCATAAGATCTCTTTCAGTACATACTCCTTAGAGGTTTTATCCGGGGCATACACTTTATGTCCTATTGAACCTACCACCTGAGCGCAACATCCCCCTAGCATTGAACATATACTTGGTAGACATTGGATACAACAACAAAGAAATAGCAGAATTCCCAAAATAATCAGCAAGACTGAAAGCACTTTCCAACCCCAAGACCGCAAGAAGTCCCAGAACCAAGCGCTAAGATCCCAATTTCCCTCGGGAACATGCACTTCTGAACTAAGAATGTGCAGATTCTGTATTGCCTTAAAAATAGTTGGGGAGGAATCCGGTACGAAAACACAGCAAGCGGACCCCACTAGTTTACATACTCCACCACGTTCAGCCAGAATGACATCTAATGCCATCCGGTTCTGAAGCGCTACCAATCTGATCGCTTTCTGCTCTAAAGTCATATTATAGAGTATATCTGTGGTCCGGTTGATGGTTCTCTCCAGTACTCTCGCTAGCTTCCTGATATCCTCGGAATTAACTATCTGCCCAACGAATGGAAGGAATGATTTCGCTAAATCTCCTAAAACCTGTGCTGGAGTGTCGCCATTCTCGTCCCGCCGTGGACGAGCCTTCGAAACCTCTACAGTACTTGCTATAAACACCCCAGGTAACAGGATTCCTAGATAACAAGTTCCCTGCCAATCCCTGGGCAACCATGGAAATGCTACATTACCGCAAACAAAATAGATAGGTTTGCCTACATACAAAGGTCTGTCTTCCCCAGTCAAATTTGCAACATTGGCACAACCTTTAAAATCTCCCATTGACCGGGTGCCATTCCTCTGGATGCAGAAAGAAACTGAATCGGGGCTATGGTTAACAGTATAAGAAGGAGGCATGGCATCCTTATTGCCTATCGGAGCCATTTTAAAGGAAATCAAAGATTGGAAAGGACGAGACAGTCTATCAGAAGGCCTAATAGAAGCAATATTGAGCTTACTCCTATTTGCGAAAAGCGAGCATCCCAGGGGAGTCAGAACACGTTTCTCAAAACTATTCAAATTAGTGCCATCAAAGTTCCCCGAGATGCTATCGTTCCATCGGCCAAAGAACAGTGCTCTAAGTGAACCATAACAAGCAGTTGTCAAAGGTAAAGGGTGAATATACCAACCTAGCCCCTTATCCCCATGTTGTGGTAAATGCGAGCAGACCCAACAATTAGTCTTATTAAAAATGGCATGTGTTGCATTCATTATAAGCAACAAGGTACTATTGTGATACTTCTGTCTATGCTGTGAGTCTCTAGGTGACAGAGAATGCAAATGTACAAAAGCTGTAGGAACAGTGGGTACAATTTCAGTCGGCAGCAAAGACTCTAAAGGATGAGTTTCTTCAAAATACCAAAGGCCTAAGACAGTGACTATTATAAAACCAAATATTATCATAAAAACACAGCAATACGTTTTCGGGGCCCAGGCACATTGTTTATTGTCCGAGTTGATCACCCCCTTATTTATAAGTCCAATACAAGCAGCAGCGGTGGCGGTAGCAGGCATTGTAGATTTTCAATCGACGACCCCAATGTTCGTTGCTGGCGACACTACGGTCGCGCGGCTTCTTAGTCCTTCCACAACCCCTAGCCAACAGAATCCCCTTCCTCAACTTTTTGGGCAAAAGCAAGCCCTTGATGATCCTTTCCTTCCTTGAATGCACAGCCGAACCATGCCGTATGTCTATCTTCGTGGCCGGAAGTTGTATCTTGCTGTGCCTGGTATTGTTTGATCCGAGAACAAGATGTCGTCACTTCCCATTGGAAGCAACGTATCAGAGGCAAGTGAAGTTGGAACAGCAATTTCCGGGAGAAACATTTTCGGAGAGTGCAGAGACAAAATGGCAGCTTCCCCAAGCCTCACGGGCTCAGAAAGATTCTCCGACGCACTCTCAGTGCTACTCACTGCTTTGGGATCATTGGTTGCAGCGTTAGCGAGGGGTTCTGTTTCTTCTGTAACGTGTGGAACTGGGTGAGGAAGTTTCTTGACATGCGTCGCGCGGATCCAATGCTTCTGGCCTGTGACACACACCGCTGTTTGGGTGACCAGCAGGACCTGGAACGGTCCCCACCACCGAGGTGCAAGGCAGGAAGATCGGTCAAAGGATTTGACCAAAACCCAACTTCCAGGTTGTATACTGTCGCCTGGGCCTTCGTATAGCGCGGGTAAAGCGTTCCGTACCTGGTGATAAATGAAATACAGGTTTTAAGTCAACTGGCTACAATAGTCTGAAAGCAATACATTTTCTACATTCCTCAATGCCCTAGGCTTCGGAAGACCCCAGATATTGGCAGGTCTCCCCATTACCACCTCAAATGGAGAGAGTCCAGTCTTAGTTTGAGGGGTTGTGCGCATGGCTAGTAACACGTTCGGTAAGGCGTCCGGCCATTTTAGTTTGGTGCCGGCACACGTCTTAACGAGCTTGTTTTTTATGATACCATTGTGTCTTTCCACTAATCCGGCGCTCTGAGCATGTCTGGCCGAATGGAATCGTTTGTCAATTTGCAATGCCGTACATATCTGTAGAATTACAGCAGCGATAAAATGCGGACCATTATCCGACCAGATAACTCTCGGCAAACCGAACCGTGGGAAGAATTCCTTTAACATGGTCTTTGCAGTGGTCATGGCTGTAGCGTCTTTAACAGGGAAAGCCTCGAACCACTTACTAAAGGCGCAAATGACAACAAGGACATATTTTAGATTGTTACATCGCTCCATTTCAATAAGGTCAAAGTGAATCACTTCAAACGGGACAGAAGGAGGCCCAAAGCTACCTCTTGGAGTTGCTGTCCCCTTTCCCACATTGTGTTGTAGGCAAATCATTCAATTTTGGACATAATGCTGGGCAATTTTTGAAATCTTATCATTTACCCAGACTTTCTGTAACATTCTCGTGATCTGTTGAGCGCACACATGTGTGGGACCGTGTGCCATGGTAACCATCATTACTATATAGGCATTAGGAAGCAACCATTTCCCTTCAACCATGTCCACCCTACACCCATCATCATCGAGTTTCCCCAAGCCCTCAGCACACCTCTTGGATTCTTCTAATGTGGCATCGGCTTGGATATCCCGTACAGACCCAACACCCTCATCCATTGCATAGGCATCTACAGTCTCCCTTGAAACATACATCTCCGTGAAGAGATCAGAGGCAGTTTGTCTAGCTATTTGATCAGCGAAAGCATTCCCTTTCCCTACATCATCTATAATCTTGCGATGTGCTGTGCACTTAATGATTGCTAACTGACTAGGGAGTGCAAGCGCTGAAAGCAATTGTACTATCAGGGAGCCATGTTGGATCTTGGTGCCATGCGAAGTTTAAAACCCTCTCTCTGACCAAAGTCTCCCAAAGTTGTGACCCACCCCAAAGGCATACTGGCTATCAGTATATATTTTTACTGTTAGCCCTTCGGAAAGCTCACAAGCTCGAGTCAATGCTATAATATCTGCGGCCTGCGGAGAGTTATGCGTAATTCTCTTGGTCTCCACAACCGTACTCAATGTAGTGACTGCATAAGCAGCTGTGGGTGTACCATCCAGTAGTTTGAAGCAGGAGCCATCACAAAACAGCTCCTCTTGTGGGTTATCCAAAGGAGTGTCCCTCAAATCAACTCTGCCTTTTGTATCTTGTTCAGTAGTATACAGGCAGTCATGTGACTCTTCGTCACTGCAAACAGTATTTTGCGGGAAAGCTAGGAGTTCAGCCGGATTAAGAATGCAGCACCTCCTAATTTGAATGTGGGGAGCAAACAAGATTAATTCATATCTTGTCAGTCGTGCGGAAGTGAGGTGTTGCGTTTGGGTTTTGTTCAATAGAATATCTATAGAGTGAGGCACCATCAGGGTTAAATCATGGCCTAGGACCATTCCCTCACTCTGTTTTACAAACGCAGCAGCAGCAGCGACAGCGCGCAAACATCTTGGCAAAGTGCATGCAACAGGATCAAGGGCGGAAGAGTAGTAACCGCATGGCCTATTCTCCCTCCATGTTCCTGCGTTAATACAGCCAAAGCACATCCATCACATTCATGCACAAACAACACAAAGGCCTTCTCATAGTTCGTGTGCCCAAAACTGGCGCCGAACATAATGCAGTCTTGAGCAACTCGAATGAATGTTGATGCTCCGTATTCCATGGCAATGGTGAAGAAATACCATTCTTCGTCAAGGCCAACATCGGTTTTATCACTAGTGAGAAGTTTGGGATCCATAACCTACAGTAAGAAGCCATACCTATCAAGGCTCTAACTTACTTTTGTGTATTTGGGACAGACATGCCAGAAATGTGTTTTATTCTTTCAGCTGTCAATCGTCTTCCCTCCTTTGACAGGAGATAGCCTAAATAGGCGACCTCCTGGCAACAATATTGAAACTTTTTAAGCAAAGCTTTGTGACCATGCTTAGCTAGATGGATGAGCAACAACACAGTGCCCTCTTTACAAGAGCTCTCAGAGTCAGCGGCAAAAAGCAAATCATCAACATATTGAAGCAACGTACAAGTAGGGGGTAATCCAAGGGTATCAAGCTGCTCTTTCAAAGCCCTACTATAAATACTAGGACTCTCCGTATAACCTTGAGGTGCACGAGTAAATGTGAATGAGCGTCCCCCTAAGGTGAACGCGAACAAGTATCTACTATCCTCATGTATAGGAATACTGAAGAAAGCATTCTTTAGGTCCACAACACTGAAGTGAGTAGCCGTAGCTGGAATCATGGTTAATATTGTCGTCACATCAGGCACAATTGGAAATTGCGGAGCGACGACTTTATTAATGGCACGTAAATCAATTATAAAACGAAATGGAATTGCATTATCAACTTTTTTATACACGGGTAAAATCTCCTCAATCACCCCACGATGCACAAAATCGGAAACAATGCTCTTCAAAGCTCGCTCGCCTTCAACTGAGATCTTATACTGTGGAATACGGGGCAGCTTAATTCCATGTTTCAAAACTATTTTAACAGGCTCAATCTGCAAAACACCGACATCATTGTCATCACCTGCCCACAAACACTCTGGTACATTACTGAATTCTGGCGGCAAAGGTCTAGTCAAGAATTGCGAAACAGAACATTGCTGTGGTGAAATCGTCAAACGCACTCCATCAGAAGAACAATGAATTACCGCATTTAATTCCTTCAACAGATTCAACCCCAGCAAATTCTCTCCACAATTCGAAGTCAAGAGAAATGGACAGTGGTCCGTAAAGGGACCCAAAGAAAAAGGTACCGGTGAAGAAACCGGACAAACAACTGGTGTGCCAGAAAACCCTACAGAAACATTGGTTTTCCCTGACAGTGGAATGTTTGGAACCCGAGAATGATCAATGGAGCACTTCTGTGCTCCGGTGTCTACCAAAAATTGATGTTTCCTATTTTCCACTACCATTTCAACGTAGGGACCTTTCTGATTGACGGGAATAGGTGTAGGTTACAAACCCTGCTTCGGGCAATCCTAACGAAACAAAATATCATCAAAAGGAAGCTCTTCAGATACATATGCAGCAGAAGGATGATCAAATATGTTTCTAGTATCCACACTCGAAGTCTGATTATCCTGTGAAAAAGGTTGTTGGGGATCCTGCGAAAACTGGCCTCTACCAGGGCCCCCTACACCCGGGCGACCTCTGGATCGTCTACCCATATTTCCAAATGTGTTATTCGACCTCTGTCGAAGGACGGGGCATTGTGCACGCCAATGACCCTCCTGGCGACAATAGGCACACTGGTTAATATTCACAGGACCTAAGGGCACATTCCCTTGTGGAACATACTGACCTCTAATCTGCGAACTACCCCCTCTGGGGACTCTAACAATTTGCTGTAACAATACTTTAGTCTTCAAATCACCTTTTCTCTTCTCCACTCTATCTTTTTCATTATTGACACGGTTCTCGTAGTACTGAGCCATGTGCAATACTTCTGATTGGGATTTCGCCTGCCAAGCGCTCTCAGAAGACATAATTCGTGACTGGATGTCAGGCAGCAATCCACGTACAAATTTGTCCACAAATAATCTTTTCCCAGACTCTGTTCCTACGTCTTGTCCAATGAAATCCGAGAATGCCTGTTCGAACCTATTAAAGAACTCGGTAGCACCCTCAGATTTTCCTTGGACACAGGCCGTAAGCTTGTCCCAAATAATTCTCTTTTCGGGGATTATAGTTTTCAGTTTTGCAATGATTCTGTCAGGCAAAGTTAGTATGACCTGAGGTGGTCTCTCACCAGCTGGCCTTTCCCCATCAAGCCTAACTATGTTAGCCCATGTATCTCCCAACCCTGGTACATCGTCTATAGTTCTAACTTCTTTCCACAAATCTACAGGCAGGAGTACAGGGAATAGCAAATCAATATCGCCTAGGGTAAACACTGAGGACTGCAAAACGGACTCTATGGGCCTCATTACACGGTAGGAGGTGAGCCATGGCGCTATTAGCGCCATGGCTCATGCCGGTAAAATACTGGCACCGCCTTGGCGGAAAGGGGATTTACCGCCCCATTCCAAGGTTGGAGGGGCGGTAAATCCCCTTTCCGCCATTGCCCTTCCCCATTCCCATTTCTGCCCCATAGGGCTCTATGGGAATGGGGAAGGCGCTAATTACGGCACCGCAATTTTGCGGTGCCGTAATTAGCTCTGAGGTCCCTTAGCGGGTTGGATTTTAACGCCTGCAAAAAGCAGGCGTTAAATCCCCCAACCCGCAAAGGGACCTCGTAGTAAGGCGGTAAGGATTTACCGGTACCGGTATTTTACCGGTACCGGTAAATCCTTACCGCCATCCGTGTAATGAGGCCCTATCTCTTTATAGAACCCTGTCGGATTTTTCCTAATGTCAGGAATAGTTTGTCTAATAGTATTCACTTCCTGTCGTGAAAACGGGACGTGAACAAACTGCGATACATAATGTGCAGGAATGTCCACAGCAGGTGTACCTGCTGCAGCATTAGCAGGAATCTCAACCTTTGGGACAAATGTCGGAGGAACCTCTCTCATAGGCAACTGAGATGTAGGCAACTCCGAACGCTAACTAAGCAACAGAGCTAAGTCGAGCGCTAAAGCAGTTGAAGAAGTGTCAAGTGAAAAAGCTCTTATAAATGCTCAATAACTCTGTGGGACAACTAACCTTTCTCTTTAAACATTCATCCTGCAGGTACTCTACCATTACCTGTATCACTTTCCTCTGCATTTCTAGTGTATATTGACTGTATGTGTCATATACCTCAACTGGAGTTATCGATATGTCTGAAATCCATCTAATTGCATCTTTTGTACAAATCCGCACCTTCTCAGATGTCGATTTACGGCACGGAAGAAATCGTTTCTGTACATACATACTTTCTTCCTCGTCATCCTCATTCCGTAACCTTTCCAACTGCTTTCTATACTCAAATATCCTCTCAACATGCTCATGTACCTTCTCCACAGTGTCTCTTGAAAACGCTAAAGTATTCAGGTCCCTCAACCCTTGTGGGAGGTCTGCATTATTTAATCTACCCCACATTACACATAAATGAATCCCTAAACCTTCAATGAAAACATTTTTCTCAGGAAAATTATCCATATTAGAAAGTGTGGCAAGAACATTAGCTCGATCATCTCTCTCCATACAATGCTTAGCCCATGCAAACAAATCCTGTTTTTTTTCTGTAGGAACAGTATTACGAGTAACAATCCTCGACCCTGCACCCTGATCAACTACAAGCGGTACAGAACTACTTGGGAGTGAGGGTGCAGGCAAATTCAATGGAGGTACTATTACTTGTGCAATGGGAAGAGGCAGAGGAGCAGGTGGAGGAACAACAACCGGAGGAATAGGAACAACAGGTTGAGCAGGAAGAGCAGGAATAGGTAGAGCAGGAGGAAGAAGAACATACGGAGGTGGTGCAGAGGCACCAGGCCTTCGTTCATTTAACAATTTGTCGATAAACTCATCAGAAACATGAAGATCTTTAGAAGGATAGATTTTCTGAATACCCAGTGAGAAAGCCCTGTCCATATTCCTAACCGACTCAGACTGTTTGTCCTGATCATATAACAACGCCTTTTGAGCATTTGTTTTATGACGGCGCACATGTTTTTCCCTACTTTTAAGTTGCTGCAACGCTTCTCTTTTCCAATTTTGCAAAACATCAAATGCTGCAGGTCTGGCCTTCTTTTTTAACAAGACTGACTCTAAATATTCAATACGAGGGATCTCAAAACTACCATTGACTGGCCACTGAAGTACGGAGGCATGTCTGGTTTGTCTGTGCCAGATTTTATTAAATACTACACTTCCAATGCCATGCTTACAGTACATAGTACATGCCAGTGAAACCTCCTGTGGTGCCGGATGGCTAAATTCCAAAGATTGTCTTTCGCTGCGGAATAATGCCCTAAAGCAGCTAGACAATTTCCCAGGCATTTCTCAAATACTCGGTGTTACCTGGTCAATAATTGTGTCTGCAGATACAATGCGTCAAATTCAAATTGTCAGGGTTGAATTAAGAGTCGGGTAATGACTCACTTGACCAAACCTAAGGAGGACCGATCGGTTTACAAAGGACTTACCTAACAAATTTTTCCTTGTGTATGGTGATTTCGGCAAATCTGCCCGCCTCAAAAAATTGACCCTCGTCAAGATGCCGTCTCAGACCACACGGCTATCGTCCAGGGAACGGATCGTGCAGCGCTGTTGAGGTGTCGCGTCTCGTTCAGTCGGGCCCGTTATGTCACACCGTCCGATCCCGGTCCGATAGCGTGCGTCAACCTTCAATAATCCGGCATCAATCTTGAGGGTCCCTATTCCGGGCGCCAACTGTGAAAACAAGGAAATAATATGAGGCAGGGTAACCAAAAAGGAAACACACCAAACACAGGTTACAAAGGAACATACAAAGTACTTTATTTTATACTGAATCCAGTTACAAAAGAACAGAACAAAATTCAGATAGCTATCGACCCTCAGTACAACACAGCAAACTCCGGCGTGGTTCGGTGTGCCCAGTGAGTGCAAATATTCATTGAAACAGTCAGGCTTTTATACATTTCTCCAGCCTGTTGTCCAGCCTTTCTTCAGGTTAACCATTCCATAAATAAGTTACTGCTCTAGGGTCCCTTGACAAGAAGAAATGGTAATAATGTATGCTCTAGGCCTAACATTACAATGCGGGACTTAATTTATACAATATAGTTAAGCAGGTGTTCTCATTCAATTATAGATCAGTTTTGGTGATACAGGTAATCCATTGCACACAGGTCAGCAGAAGGACAAGGTCTCAGCTCATGACCCTAACAAGTGGCCTGCAGGCAAGTTATACATTAGCTGTACAGATGTCATGACAATCAAGTTCTGTTCTGAATAACATAGGCTACCATTTTAGCTCACATGGTGACTTTATAGAGCAAGAAAACCTAAAATGGCGGCTTGACCCAAAATGACAGTTTACATGGTTTCTAAGATCAGGACCTTGCAATGCGATTTGATTCACATGTAGTTTATACGCAGCTTGTTAGCAGCTTGGCGTAGGCCAATATACATATATTCATAGCAATAGGAGGCACGATATAATTTCTAGTTTGACAAACCCTCCTTTTGGCCTATGCCAAGTGCTAAACTACTTCTGATCTCCCTGCAAATAACTCCATGTGTCATCGTCCATACACCCTGAATAGCTGTCAGAAATATCTATTGCATTAGATCTTTTACTAAGATCTCTTTCAGTACATACTCCTTAGAGGTTTTATCCGGGGCATACACTTTATGTCCTATTGAACCTATCGCCTGAGCGCAACATCCCCCTAGCACTGAACATATACTTGGTAGACATTGGATACAACAACAAAGAAATAGCAGAATTCCCAAAATAATCAGCAAGACTGAAAGCACTTTCCAACCCCAAGACCGCAAGAAGTCCCAGAACCAAGCGCTAAGATCCCAATTTCCCTCGGGAACATGCACTTCTGAACTAAGAATGTGCAGATTCTGTATTGCCTTAAAAATAGTTGAGGAGGAATCCGGTACGAATACACAGCAAGCCGACCCCACTAGTTTACATACTCCACCACGTTCAGCCAGAATGACATCTAATGCCAACCGGTTCTGAAGCGCTACCAATCTGATCGCTTTCTGCTCTAAAGTCATATTATAGAGTATATCTGTGGTCCGGTTGATGGTTCTCTCCAGTACTCTCGCTAGCTTCCTGATATCCTCGGAATTCACTATCTGCCCAAAGAATGGAAGGAATGATTTCGCTAAATCTCCTAAAACCTGTGCTGGAGTGTCGCCATTCTCGTCCCGCCGTGGACGAGCCTTCAAAACCTCTACAGTACTTGCTATAAACACCCCAGGTAACATGATTCCTAGATAACAAGTTCCCTGCCAATCCCTGGGGAACCATGGAAATGCTACATTACCGCAAACAAAATAGATAGGTTTGCCTACATACAAAGGTCTGTCTTCCCCAGTCAAATTTGCAACATTGGCACAACCTTTAAAATCTCCCATTGACCGGGTGCCATTCCTCTGGATGCAGAAAGAAACTGAATCGGGGCTATGGTTAACAGTATAAGAAGGAGGCATGGCATCCTTATTGCCTATCGGAGCCATTTTAAAGGAAATCAAAGATTGGAAAGGACGAGACAGTCTATCAGAAGGCCTAACAGAAGCAATATTGAGCTTACTCCTATTCGCGAGAAGCGAGCATCCCAGGGGAGTCAGAACACATCAAATCTAGTTCATCTTAGGTTTATACATTAACAAGAAGAAATGGTAATAATGTATGCTCTAGGCCTAACATTACAATGCGGGACTTAATTTATACAATATAGTTAAGCAGGTGTTCTCATTCAATTATAGATCAGTTTCGGTGATACAGGTAATCCATTGCACACAGGTCAGTAGAAGGAAAAGGTCTCAGCTCATGACCCTAACAAGTGGCCTGCAGGCAAGTTATACATTAGCTGTACAGAGGTCATGACAATCAAGTTCTGTTCTGAATAACATAGGCTACCATTTTAGCTCACATGGTGACTTTATAGAGCAAGAAAACCTAAAGTGGCGGCTTGACCCAAAATGACAGTTTACAGGGTTTCTAAGATCAGGACCTTGCAATGCGATTTTATTCACATGTAGTTCATAAGCAGCTTGTTAGCAGCTTGGCGTAGGCCAATATACATATATTCATAGCAATAGGAGGCACAATATAATTTCTAGTTTGACAATTTAACCACTCATTATTTTAAAGCGATCTTCAAAAACCTCAACCATCTGTACACACTTTTGATTCAACTTCCCAATTACCAGGAGCACACAACACATTTTACGTAAAGAGACAGACACAATTAAAAGTAAGAATTAATATATACAATTCTAAGAAAACGGAGACTAAATGAGATGCTGGTAGATAACTTTGTGATGCTGTCATGTGTCTGCTGAGGCGTTTGTATTCAGCATCCTACAAACAAAATGGAAATGATGTAGCGCTGCGAGGTCCTCTGTCGGCAATGATGTAATCCTCTAGGCATTCATGGAAATGATGTAGCACTGCGAGGTCCTCTGTCTGCAATGATGTAATCCTCTAGGCATTCATGGAAATGATGTAGCGCTGCGAGGAGTCTGGCTGTTTGTGGCATGATTTGCACTTTCTCCTCTGTCGGCAATGATGTCATCCTCTAGGCATTAATGTAAATGATGTAGCGCTGCTAGAAGTCTGGCTGTTTGTGGCATGATTTGCACTTTCTCCTCTGTCGGCAATGATGTCATCCTCTAGGCATTAATGGAAATGATGTAGCGCTGCGAGAAGTCTGTCTGTTTGTGGCATGATTTGCACTTTCTCCTCTGTCGGCAACGATGTAATCCTCTAGGCATTAATGGAAATGATGTAGCGCTGCGAGAAGTCCGGCTGTTTGTGGCATGATTTGCACTTTCTCCTCTGTCGGCAATGATGTAATCCTCTAGGTATTAATGGAAATGATGTAGCGCTGCGAGAAGTCTGGCTGTTTGTGCCATGATTTGCACTTTCTCCTCTGTCGGCAATGATGTAATCCTCTAGGCATTAATGGAAATGATGTAGCGCTGCGAGGAGTCCGGCTGTTTGTGGCATGATTTGCACTTTCTCCTCTGTCCGCAATGATGTAATCCTCTAGGCATTAATGGAAATGATGTAGCGCTGCGAGGAGTCCGGCTGTTTGTGGCATGATTTGCACTTTCTCCTCTGTCGGCAATGATGTAATCCTCTAAGCATTAATGGAAATGATGTCGCCCTGCGAGAAGTCCGGCTGTTTGTGGCATGATTTGCACTTTCTCCTCTGTCGGCAATTATGTCATCCTCTAGGCATTAATGGAAATGATGTAGCGCTGCGAGAAGTCTGGCTGTTTGTGGCATGATTTGCATTTTCTCCTCTGTCGGCAATGATGTAATCCTCTAGGCATTAATGGAAATGATGTAGCGCTGCGAGAAGTCTGGCTGTTTGTGCCGTGATTTGCAGTTTCTCCTCTGTAGGCAATGATGTAATCCTCTAGGCATTAATGGAAATGATGTAGCGCTGCGAGAAGTCTGGCTGTTTGTGCCATGATTTGCACTTTCTCCTCTGTCGGCAATGATGTAATCCTCTAGGCATTAATGGAAATGATGTAGCGCTGCGAGGAATCTGGATGTTTGTGCCATGATTTGCACTTTCTCCTCTGTAGGCAATGATGTAATCCTCTAGGCATTAATGGAAATGATGTAGCGCTGAGAGAAGTCCCGCTGTTTGTGGCATGATTTGCATTTTCTCCTCTGTCGGCAATGATGTAATCCTCTAGGCATTAATGGAAATGGTGTAGCGCTGCAAGAAGTCTGGCTGTTTGTGCCATGATTTGCACTTTCTCCTCTGTCGGCAATGATGTAATCCTCTAGGCATTTGATTATTGGAAGTTTGAAGAGAACAGAAATACCACGGTCTGAGTGTTCTTACAGTGAACGCAATGATTTAAAGTCTCTAACTAAACGATATATAGAAAAGTATATGTTCATGAATTCTTTTTTGTTTTTTCTATAGCCGTGCAAGGTTTGTGAAGGTGTCCTTTTTGTTATCAAAAACAAAATAGCAGGTGGTCTGAGCAGAGAGAAAGTCAGTGAGAGGACAGAATTAAAGAAGAAAAGAAGAAATGATGGATGGAAGGAAAAAACATTGCAATGTACTTAACAGAATATACAACTCAAAATCCAATATACTGCTGTGAACCAGCAAATGTTGCTTCAGAATCTTTGCTCGTCTACTTGGCCACTTCGTTTAACTCATGCACTTGGGCAACAGAACACAGGGCAGGTTTGCCACACATATCCAAGGGACAACCAGTGTAAAATTAGCAGGGACATACATCTTTAAAAAATGCTTTTTAGGTACTGCTTATACAATTTAACAACATCCCTCACAACCAGACCCTTCAGGAAGGGACTTGAACCGGATTTGTTTACTTAACATATGAGGAAACGAGCTTGAAATGACCAGGAACCAGTTCGAGAAGCAAGACATAAAGCACCCCAATTAACAGGGAAATAAATAAACATTAAGCAAGGAATGGCCGTCTGGACTGCTTATTCACCTGAACTCGTGACCTTAGACATCACCAGAAGCCCATTCCCTCAATAAGGATAATTCAGCAAAGGGGCATTCACCATTTTAGCTGATCTCACCCATGGGCAAACAAGCTTGAATTTAATGGGAAGAAACAAGAAATCAAATGCCTTTTTGGCCCTCGTTACTTTTTTTTTTAGAAGAGATGACTCTTCATCACAGAATCCGCAAGGACATGTCTCTAGTACTACTTGCTCAATAAGAGAGTCACGTGATCCCAGATTATCATACAAGCAAGAGAGGGTCTAATCGGTTAAGACATGCCAGATCACTACAGAAGAAGAAAGATAGTGCCATGTTCTACAGCGTGTTCACATGTGTATAGCTGAGAAAACATTCATTGAGTTGGGACTCCAATAACCAACAAACACCCATCCTCCATCTTTCACCTTAGACCACAGTATACACACAACAGCAAATACTTAGACAGCAGTGGCCCAGGCACTTAAGGTCTGATTTACACACATGTTTAAACATGGGAAAGTCCATCATATTGCAAACACGTGTGCAAATCAGGCCCTTAATCAGCTCCTCAATCTCACACCAAGTAAACTGCACACCTCAACGACTACCATACCACACTACAGCCCTCCCCACAACATGATAAAAGCTCACCAAATGGCATACTTTGTATTATAAAATAACACTTTATGTTGCATTACATTACACCCACCGGTGCTCAATGGGGTGAACGTTTATGCAAGCAACTAAGCAGAATAGAAATGCATGGTGCTCCATTATGAAGGCACATACCCCACATTCTCAAACCCTCCTCACACAGAATCGTATTAATATACAGAGTAGGGGGGCTTTCTATCTGTGTGCATCAATATATCAGGTTTTTCCTGAGGGCATCCCTCATCTCCACTAACTCCAGTCCCTCCCACTTGCAAGAACTACGACCAATTGGCCACCAAAACAACACAAGACAGTAAGCAAGACCCAGTTACACCACAGTGAATTGCATTTTTCTGTCTCTGGAATCAGAGTGAGGCAAAGTGTGACATTAAATAGTCTGTGTGAATGTAGTGATTCAAGCATGTATTTGGTGTCAAAGGTGTGGGAGTGCTAAAAACAATATCGGAAGGGAACATGCATTGCAAGGTGCCATTTTTTAAGCTAAAAGGTGGGTCATTAGAAATGCTCCCAATGAAATGTGGGAGAGTTTGGAGGAAAAACATAAACCTCAGTATATTCTTTCATTTCGGGAAGATTGACACAGTTACTTATTTGTGTATATTCAGACTGAATTTGGGAAATGTATGGATTACATTTCGAAGATAACAAATTGTAAATTATCAACACATATCTTTGAAAGGAAGACATGTTGAATCGAGGGAGTTAGGGAAGGTGAATAAAGAGCGGTTGCATTGAGGGACTGAAACTCTATAGCAGGATAGCTCAGTGAATACATGTTCTTTCTGCAGATATATGTGCTTATCCTGATGGTCATGTGTTCGAAGTTGCCAATCCTTTGATTTTGACATAATCAGTTTACCTTGATAAACAATGAAACAAGTATGATTATATGCCTGTGCATTTTAATGTCTTTAACATATTAAGAGCGGTTCCTTCAGCCTATAATGTCCTGCTGATGTTGACAAAGGGACTTCAGGCTTCTACTCAACTGTCCCCAATATGAACAAACATGTTAGGCACTGGCCTGTCAAGAAATCCCTCCATTTCCAGATGCACATTTTTGTTCTCTTTTAAAAGAAGTAAAGTACCATTTGAAAGGTAGCCTCTTGTTTATTCACAACTTAACTGCAACAGAGTTAGAACCTTATTTGCAAAGCCTTTTACAATGGGGGCTTCCCATTCAAAAACCCTTTGTAAATCAGGCCCTTAGTTTGCTTTTTTTAAACATTTCTGATAGCATTATTCAGTGAGTTTTCATGACCTTTGCAGAGATGTGAGTTAAACAAGGATCCCAAAAGTACCAATGTCTGCATGATAGCTCAATGGGTTATTTTATCTGTTGACCTGATCTGTGCATAACCTGATGTTGATAATTTTACATTCAAGTAAAATATATCATTGGCATCTGCTTGCTCCATAAGATGTATGTGCAAACTTCCAATCCTGGTAAGTGGGTTAATGTTCTTGTCAAAAAGATTGGTATGTAACTTGTAGATTTTCAGTTCAATAAGCACTGAAAGTTCCTTTCATTTTCCCATTGGTAAATAGCTAAATGCATTTCATGCCCCAACAGGCAACACTAATTAAATTTAGGGTGCGGGTGGGGGGGGGGTGCAGATCGATCTTGTACTGTGTGCAAAGCACCCCACGAGGACCTGGCCCATTTGGCTTTCTTTTGTACTGCTTATGCACAAGCTAGAGGACGGCTTATACAACCTCTATAGCAGGACTCAGGTTTTGCTCAATATCGGCCTGCCCTAATATTTCTGCTCTGGGTGGACTCACCACGTGTGGGTTGGTCCTTGCTCACATATCTGAAAACAGCGTTTTTTCTCTGGAAACGACTGCAAAGTATACCACCCTGTAATGAGTTTATGTATACTCATTAATGACCCATGTTTTGAGATCTTTCTTTGCTGCTATTTCTGTGAGGCTCTCATGAGCATGTGTTTTATTGTGTCATAAATTGGCATGCATTTTCGTATTTTGTACTGTTTTTATGGATTGTTTTTTTATGTACAGCCATAAATGACCTGTGCTCTGAGATCCTTCTTAGCTGCTATTTCTGTGAGGCTTTTATGAGCATGTGTTTTACTGTGTCACAATTGGTATGTACCAGTAGTTTTGGTGTTAGTTCATACTCATTTGGCGCTGGTGTTGTAGTATGCAAACTTTGTCCCCACTCACCTTAGTTGGATAGGTTGAGTCCACAAAATGCATTGTTTCTCATTCATTTTTATTTTCAGTAGTTTTCATCTTGACGTCATGCAGAATCGCGCTGACGTGCAAAGATGAAAACTAATGAAAATAAAAATGAAAGAGAAACAATGAATTTTGTGGACTCTACCTACCTACTGAGTGGGGACAAAGTTTGCATACTACAACACCAGCGCCAAATGAGTAGGAACTAACACCAAAACTACTGGAACACACACTTCAGGCACCACGTGCACGGGCCTTCTAGTTTCTACCTACGGGCTGCCGGTAAAACCAAGATTTGTAATAATAAGTAGGCGCTGCATCCCATAGTTCTTGGTGCTCATAAATTTCCCCACACAATTGGTATGTATTTTGTATTTTGTACCGTTTTTATCGATTGTTATTTATGCATACCCTAAATAAACATGATGATGATGATGATGATGATGATGAGGATGATGATGATGAATACACTTTACAAGATTTCAAAAACATGCAGCTGTCAAAACCCTTACACCTGTGGTGTAAAAGTGCACACTGTCTGTGTTGATAAAGCCATGTGAACAACCATGCATATTGTTTCTATTTAATCAATTGACAAAATGAAAAGGTTTACTAGGAGAGAAAACTGAGATGTCCCGGAGCTCAGACATTCACCATCACCGTCTTGTGGCCAATGCTGGATTTTACTTTTATGGACTTCATTGATTTACGGTGCGTCACCCTTTCTCAACTCTCATGCTGGACTTCCTTACATCTTGTACTCATGGTGGCCCTGAATCATGCTGTTCCCATCTTCATCTTGTATCCAGACTTGCAACATTATGTGTTACTAATTACTTCTGCAATTGTATTTGCTCTCCCCTCTTGCTTCTCCACTCTTTTTGAGTGCTTACTCACTGTTCTCACCTCCCCTCCCCTCCCCTCTTCCTATCTCCTCCCCTTACTTTCTTCTATGCACTTACTGTATCAGAATTGTTCCTGGAATTAGTATGATAGCAACCTCACCTGTCGCTCCCCCATCCCCTTACTATTCCCCCCTCCCTCAAGCACTATCTGAAACGTTGTCATGCCTAGTACGATGGTCGCTTGTTTTGTTCCTCCCTACCCTTTCTGCTCCCCTCTCCCTCACCTTTTGTTTTCCTCCGGCTCTACCAGAAATTTCGTCAGGCCTAGTACGGTAGTTCGCCTGTCTGTTTCCATTTTCTTCCCACTCTCCCTCTCCCTTGCTTATCTATGTCTTAGCACTTTCACTATCTTAAATGTCGTCAGGCAGAGTACGATAGTTAATTTCACATCCTTACTGTTCATGGCCTGTAAGAATTTTGTTGTATTTTCCCTTGTTCTCTCCCTTTCCTTGAAGCGCTTTGAAACACATTGTGTATAGGCGCTATATAAATAAACTATCATATCATAACTATCATAACACTCTGTGAGAGTATTTTTGAAAACGCAAGACAGATCTTAGTGAGAAGACTGTGAGAGATTGATATGGCCGGCCAAGTGTGTTTGTCTGTCTATTTTGTTTTGTGTGATTGTGTAATGATGACGACAATAAATAAGATTGATAAAATGTAAAAAGAAGAAACGTGAAAATTAAAGAATTAAGCGTGTCTTTTTTGAAGAAATTGAAGTGATGATATTTTTTAGCAGATTAAAGTAAAAAACGTGATATAGAGGGATTCAAGCCTCATAATATTTTGTTTTTCTTGAAAAGTATTCTTAAAAATTGCAAAGAGTAAACGTGAGTATTGACGATCAAAGAGTGACGCGTCAATAAATGGAGAATATTACTCTGCTTATACATTTGTGTAAACAGCTGCCGAAACATGCACCTAATCTCAGACAGTACAGTACAGAATGGGTTAAGGGTAACGTAGATAAAATGTTCATGCTGTGGCCACAAGGGGAATCACTATCTAGGGTAGTGTTGCAGTATATGATGACATATTTGCATGCTGCATATACAGGAAAAAAGTTAGACAATCGACAAGCGAGCTTAGAACTTTGGAAGATGTACCAGGAGAGAAGATCCGCCTCCTTTAGACGGGATACTTAATGTATTCAGAGAGGGGGTGAGGAGACTTCCACTCCACCCACCTGAAATAAATGGCGATAGTAAGAAAGATGATGGGTTGTAACCATTAAGGAAGCTTAAGCCACCAGCAGTGTATAGTAACCCAGCATATGAGTCGCATGCGCAAAGCAGCAACGAGCGCCCAGAGAAAAATACTGAGAAAGATGTAATCTCTAAGGTCCCCAAGGACAAAGAGAGATGTGATAAAAAGATAGGCGAGCAATCGAGCATGTCTTTAGACATAGGACAAGAAATAAAAAGATGGAAAGAAGAAAGAGGTAAGGCTGATGAGTTAGCACTTATACAGAACGAATGGATGGGTGGTCAGATTTTGCTCAAACTCAATGGTAAAGGCACCGAGGACGTACGGCAAAGGGAAGATCAAGACGAACAGGATAAGAAAGATGAAGAAAGGGAAGAAAGATTGAAATATGAAAGGGCAAAAAGGAAGGATAGGCAAAGACGAGAACAATTGTATCAAGAAAAACAATTGAAGAAACAGGAAATAGTAGAAGAGCAAAGAAAATATGACAATAGACAGAGAGCAATCGAAGAACGGGAAAGATCAGAAAAGAAATTAATGGAAGAGGAAGAACAGAAATGAAGGGATAAGAGTATGCAAAGGCAGACAGATGAAGAAATACAAAGGGCAAATGAAAGAAGAGGCATGAAAAGAAAGAGGAAAACAGGATACAAGAGGAAGCAAGAAAGCAAAGGGAGTTTGATGATGAGCTAGAACTAAAGAGAAGACAGAGAGCATGTGATCTTGATCGCATGGAGAAGGAGGTAAAGAATCCTGATCCAGTAGTATCATGGGAAGATATAGAAGAGTTCTTCCCAGAACAGGAGCCAATAGTGGGTCCATCTAGAATATATCTAGAGGATGAGTCTGATTCCAGAAGCATTGGAGATGCTATCGATAAGGTTTATCATGATATGAAAACTCAGAAAGTGGTGCAAGGACAGGGCAAAAAAGACTGACTTGAGAGCACACATTTGTACGACAAGCAAGAAGGCTTGTGTAGTTTTGAGACAAGAGAGCTGTCTTTAGACAGATAAAAAGGAGGGAGATCACACAAGTTGGGCACAGGAGATGTCAGATGAAGACAGAGAGACCTTCCATGGGGAGGAGGGAGATAATGCATGCAGTCCTGAGGGATGTTTTACAATGGATAAGGAAGTTTGATGGTCAGATTTGAACCTACCTAAATTGCGGGCATCAGAGTCACTGATGCGGCCAAATCCCCCAACTAGAGGGCAGTCCCATGGTCAGAGTGGGGACTCACCACCGTATGTGAGCAGGTTAAGGTCACTGCCGGAAGAAGGTGGTGTGGAACCATTGTTCCTACTATTGATCGGCAAACAATGAGAGATGAAGATGAGTTTGGGGTCTCACAGTTTCCTTTGTTAGAGAAAGGAGGAGCCAGCCCGCAGTATATACCTTGCCTGCAAATGGTCTAGGATAATTGAACGTGTAGATTCCTGAGTTTAACTTCTGGAGCTGGGAAATGAATACATGAATTAGAGAAAATAACGTGAGGGAATACGTTAGCTATAGGGGACATTAAGGGTCACCTGATTGCAATCCTTGGAGAAAGGGCTGATGTTGTTTGGGCACGAGCAGGGTATTCTGGTGTTACCACGATAAACACTGCTCATGATGAAGCACTGTTCAATAATTGCAGAGCAGCAGTTTGGAATGCGCGTAGAGTGCTCTATCCGAACACGTCAGATATGGGAGCTATAATGACAAAAAAGATGCAGGAAGGGGATGATCTGCTTGTTTACATTCAGAATTTTCAAGAGCAGTGGAGCTTGGAGACACGCAAAGCTTGGGTGAAATCAATACCTGTGTTTTATCATATTCCATGCCAGGGGTTGCCCAAGCCCATACAGAAGCAACTCAAGAAATTGGTGGGAATGGAGACAAAGCCATGTTCAGAGATACAGCTGACCATCGCGCATTATTGCAGACTCTTGCAAGAAATGAATCGCAAGAAAGACGATGCTAGGAAAAGCAAAGAGGCGAAGCTAGTGCAGAAAAAATTCTCTAAGAATGCCATTGATGGGGATGTATTGAGCTCACAGTAAGCAGCAGATATACCACAGATAAATAACCAGAGGCTGTTTGATCAAGGAAATAATGGGTTTATATCATGGGGAAAAGGAGGTTTTCTAGGAAGAGGATTTCAGAATAATCAGGGAAATTTCCAGAGTAATCAAGGTGGGTTTCAGAATTTTCAGAATAATAATCAGGGCATGCAGGGCGGACAAATAGAAAGTCCTCTGCCTGTATGTTGGACGTGTAGCATGACAGGGTGTATTTTTTGCACATGTAGAAGTCAAGGATTCATACACAACAATCAATTTTCGAGAGGGGGGACTTCAAACCTGCCTGCATTTACGCAGCAGAGCGGATATGGGTTTGCCCAGAATCAAACAGTGCAACAGACACAAGCGCCAAGAGTACTGCAAGGTTTACAAATACTGCAGGCAACAATGAGTGCACCACAAGGGCAGTCGCAGCATTTACCCATGCAGATACAGAAAAGCATGAGTACAGGGCAGTTAATGAATCATAGAGTAGGGGTTGTCACTGTTGATGGAAGGAATCCTTTTACAGGCACAGAGCTTACTGGGGGACATGATCTGTTCAATACTATCTGTGCCGCCAAATCCTCAAGAGGAACCAACCGTTGACGTCAATATAGGAGGCAAGTTTTCAATGTCTGGAAATGCCATGAATTCTCAAGGTTTCACAGGAGCTCAAGCAGAGTTCCTTTTAGTAAATATTTACAACTATCTATAGGAGAATGTGATATATTGGTGCCATTGCTATATTCAAGGTAGACACCTGTTAATATTTTGGGTTGAGATTTAATGACTATGAACTGGATATCCCAGCCCCTTTGATGAGTAGCAATTACCCTTGAGATGGATGGGGATGCAGATTTTATTCATACATCAATAATCAAAATGACTCAGGTAGTTTGGCAAAAGGAAATCTGCTTTAATGTCAATTACAACGAATATCAGCACTCGCTCGATCCTCTTACTCAATGAATATGGCAAAAAACGGAAGTTATATTAAGCAAAATCGTCATCAGAGACGTGTTGACCTGTGTCATTACCAACGTCATCCTCCATGGCAAACTACAAAAAGCAATTGAGGGAAGTGATAGGCTCTAAGTGAATATGTAAGTATAAATTCCATATCAGTATAGAACAGTGAAGGAAAGTGATAGGGTACTTAACATAAGGTGGGGCAACTAAGCCCTCCCTTAAAATGGCCACTATGAACGTCACCAAATGTACAACGTTCCATTGGCTACACAAACTATAGGACCCTTAATTACGCTGTCCTCTACAATTGGTTGGCTTCAAACCCCTGTCAGTACTTTTCCACCTATGTCTAGCAGCTTGCAGAATGAACATCCAGGTGCGAGTGAGCTCATCTTAACACTAGCTTCCCACCAATTAGCAAATCAATCCATCATCACCTCAATGGTCCAGTGTCAATTAGAGCTTTGAAGCCTGGCCTTGAGTTTTTACAGCGCTCTGAGAAATGTTAAGGAGTGTGTGCACACTCTGCCCTCGTGTGTAGGTGCAACCACCATGCTCTTCCAACTTCATTCTTCCACATGATTGGAGACCATGGAATCAAGCCTTTCAGTCTATTACAATACTATTTTATAATAGTCCTCTGACGTCTTTTGTTTTGATCAAGCCTTCTGAACAGGAGTTTCTCTTCTTTGAAACAAATTGTATCCAATGTCAGTTCACTCCAGTTTGATAAGACCTTTGCTTCTTTGGCTCATCCGACTCCTTCTGCTGAGATTCATTTTGTAATTCAATTTACTTTTTTACTGCGACACACTGAAATAAGGACTTCTTGCTAATGTCCAGCACTGCTTATAATGCATAGTGGAAACATCTGGTATTTATTCATCCATATGCATATATATAAATATATATACATATTGGCGCTAGCTGCAATCTATTCACTATAAAGCTAGCCCCAATATTACTTTGTCTGCTTGCGTTTCTCTTGCATCTATACACATTTAAACTAACTTAACATTTTCATCTTTTTCTATGGCATAAGCTTCTTCACCTTGATCCCAAAATATCACTTATCCTTAATACTGTCTTGATGCCTTATAGAATATCTGCATTCTCTGGTCTCTCCATCTCTTCAACAGATGTCAGCTCGATTCTGTGTGACGTCACCACTCAGCTTTGCCATTTATCTGCTCTGCTTCTTCAGGAATCTCATTAAAATGGCCATGATATTTTCTTGTATGTCCATCTTCTCACCTGTTTCCCCTTCTGAAGTCTCCTCCCTACTATCCAAAGCCCACCCCACATCCGCCCCCTCTGACCCTCTCCCCTCCGCTCTTATCCCCAAGATCTACCCTCTTCTTATCCCTTACCTCACTACTTTCTTCAACTCCTGCCTATCCTCATCAATCTTTCCCTCTGCCTTCAAACATGCAACAATTCTTCCTATTCTAAAGAAGCCCTCTGCCGATCCACTCATCACTGCTAACTACAGACCTATCTCTCTTCTACCTTTCCTTTCTAAGCTTCTTGAGCGCCTTGCCTACTGTCAACTCTCATCCTTTGTCAATACTTCCTCTCTCCTTCCTCCCTTCCAATCTGGCTTCCGTCCCAAACATTCCACTGAAACTGCTCTCACCTCTATCCTTAACTCCCTCCTCTCTGCTCGACATACCAAGCAATCCTCTATCCTTATTCTCCTTCATCTCTCCGCAGCTTTTGACACTGTCGATCATCCACTCCTCCTCTACATTCTTTCCTCCTTCGGGTTTAAAGACCATGTCCTAAACTGGTTATCCTCTTACCTCTCCTCCCGTTCCTTCACAGTTTCATGGGGAGGTCAGACCTCTCCGTCATTCCCTCTTATTTACGGTGTTCCCCAAGGCTCTGTACTTGGTCCTTTCCTCTTCTCTCTCTACACATCCCTCATTGCGCCTGTCATCGCCTCGTTTGACATCTCCCACCATTTCTATGCGGACGATACCCAACTCTTTCTCTCCTTCTCCTCCTTCACGACTGACCTTCACCTTAAGCTCTCCTCCTGCCTCACTGCTATCAAGAACTGGATGTCCTCCCGCTTTCTCTCTCTCAACACCGATAAAACTGAGGTCCTTTTCTTCCCCTCTAATTCTCTTCTCCCTCCCTCTCCTCCCCCTTTCATTCACTTTCCTCCCTTCAATCTCCCTTTCTCTCCCCAAGCTCGTAACTTAGGCGTTCTCTTTGACTCCTCTCTCAACTTCTCGCAACACATTTCACTCACCTCTCGCACGTGCCGATACCACCTCTATAATATTCGCAAAATCCATCCCTCCCTTACTTTCCACGCCTCCAAACTCTTAATCTCCTCTCTCGTCTTTTCCCACCTCTTCTACTGCTCTTCTTTACTCTTTCGTCTTCCCGCATCTCAGCTTGCCCCTCTTAAATCCGTTTACCACTCGGCTGTTCGTACCCTTTTCTCTTTACCACCCGTGACTCCATCTCCTCTTCGCTCTCTTACCTTGCCTGGCGACCTTTCCACTCACAGCTAAAATTCAACTTTCTCTGCCTTGTCTTCAAATCCCTCCATGGTCTTGCTCCTCCTTATCTCTCCTCCCTTCTCTCCTTCTACTCCCCCTCCCGCTCCCTTCGTTCTGCTGACCATTTCCTTCTCACTGTACCTACATCCCCCTGCACTTCCTCCCGTTTCCGCCCCTTCCAACTCCTTGCTCCCCTGCACTGGAACTCTCTCCCTCTCACAATCCGTTCTACCACAACCTTCTCCTCATTCCGCACTTCCCTTAAATCCATCCTCCTCCATTCTCCTCCCTGAAAACTCCCCCTCTGCTCTCTCCTCTTCCCCCTTCCCTGATTCCTTTTCCCCCTTATCCTGCTCTCTCTCCCTTCCATTTTCCCTCCAATCCGCCACCACCCCCCCACTTCTAGTCCCACTCCCCTTTCCCCACCCCTTCCGTTAATTGCCCTTTCCACTGTTTTATTGAATGACTCATGATGTAAATTTTTGCTCCCACTGTTACTAGTTCTTGTTATCTTGTATTTTGTTGTTACAATGTACAGCGCCTTGGTGTAAAGCGCTCTATAAATAAATAAATCAATCAATCAATCAATCAATCAACATAAGGGCCCAATACTTTCTACTGTAGATTGAGTCTAACTTTTGGAGGAAGCATGCATAATAGCCTTCCTTCACGTTATCTTTACTCTCTCCCTCACTGTTAGGGTTCACAAGATGCTGTGTTTTTTATGGGAAGAGTTTCCAATCCTCCTTTCCTGGTACACAGACATGAGATGAGTCCCGCCCTGTTTTTCAAGATTTGAGGACCACACAGGATTCAAAGTGCTAGCCCACCTGTCTCAGGTATCCCCTCCAGATTTACTATCTATTTTATACCAAAAATATATATATTTTTACCCTTTCTTCTCAACATCACATGGCTCCTATTCACTCTTGGAGTCAACATTTGTAGAAGATACCAGGCCATGGTTTCTCTTACGCCTGCACCCTGTTTGGAGGTTACAGCATGCACTAATATAATGTCACTTCTCAGTTTTTTCTACAGAGACACACAACTTCGAATTCAACCATTACTCGTACATTTCATCTGTGTCAAGCGCTTTCGTCCCACTTCCAATTTGGTGAACAGCCCTGTCATTTGCAGAGTCCCAACCGGGGAGCTTGCCCAACCAAGATATTCTCCACAAGCTTTCTGTGGTGAGACATTTATTTAATACGCCCTCCATAGCATGCCAGAAGTAGCAGTAATAATGTTTTACCCTGACTCCACACAAGCCCATATTGAACGATTATTTGACTCTAAAAATATTTCCTTAGGCGTATAAAGAATTTTTCTTTACTAATTTGCCTAGAAATGTCCAGAATGGAAACACAACTTTACCAAGAGGACACTTCATTTATTATTTCTTTTTTCTTTCCTCTCTTGGTTTTTCTGTTACAGGTGCTGCTTAATCGCCCTGAAGAAGGCGGCTAACACGCACAAATACACATCTTTCTAACTCAGTAACAAGATGGATGTTATTGCCACCGAAACGTCAATTTCACGCAATGGGGAACAATGAACCTACTGCTATGAGTTTCTTGATTGATATGGTTCATGTGATTTAAACACATTTGGTGGTTTGACCACTACTCTACACCCTGCTACGTTGGCATATGGCTATCAGGATAATTATTTCCTGTTGAATGTACTAGAATAGGCAGATCTAAGACTGTTGGAACTAATAAGGCATATGAAAAAATAATAATGAGGATGCAAGGTAGAAAAGTTCATGCACCAGACACTTTGATCCTGGGCATTTCTTATAATATAGGTTTTCAAAGGTGCTAATTTACGTGTGCACTCAATATATATGTGTTTCTTTCACGTTTTATGCTGTGATTTTGATTTTCCTCAAAACATTCATGTCTAAGTTTTATGCTGTGTTTTTGATTTTCCTTCAAACCACACTAATTCAAGGATCAGAATATGTTTCATGTTGTTCTGTTTGCGACACCAGTATATGTTTCTGTCTGTAATTTAGAATTTTTTATATATGCCAGTGTTTATAAGCAAACTTTATTTTGTCTTAATACAATTAATTATATCCACAGCCCCCTATGTGTGTGTTTTTTCTTCCTGGACAATTTCATGGGCTACTAACTTTGGGATATATTCCATTAGTAAAATTGGCAAAGGTTCCCCAACACAACCAAAATGTTTTGCCTCATCCAATGACAAAATTGGGTTGAGCCTTTCCTAGTAGCAGTACTACCTCTTTTGTGCTTTTCAATCACATGATTCCTAGTCTGGGCTTTGTTACTTGTCTTTATGTCTTGAATATAGTCATCTTCATCTGGATTTGTCCATTCAGTTGCCCATTTGAGAGAGGCAGTTTGACCCATGAACTGGCCTCTTGTACTACAGAATGCTAAATGCACCATGCAATGTGCAGTTAGGACATCTATTTCAATAGCTATGAAGATTTTCAATTTCCCCATGCTGTATGGCAGGAGTGCACATACAAAGCATTCCTCCTTTGAAGGTCTTCACCCAACTTCCTTCATATGGGGATACCATATGTTATTTCCCAAGTGTGCCATGCTTTCCAAGTAATCATTTACTTCATAATTATCTTCCTGAGTGCTTCTTTTAGGCCTCATTCTTTTTCATGTAAGCTTTTATAATCATATCATGAAGTGTACCAGCATAGTCTCTTCCAGCTGGCCTTATTAAAGGAACATACATCAGTGTACCTTGTATAGGAGAGGTTTCAACAAGTCACATCCTCTCAACATACAAAAATGTCTCGTAAAATCTCCATTTGTGACTGTCTTTTGGGGATTATCATTGGGTCATTTAATACAGGACCAGGTGTATTTGCATGTATTACAGGTGTAGGCCCAGCCTCCAACAACCCTTTGTCTTGTCTGTCTTGAAAAGCCTGTCTCTGGCATCCGAAAAGAGTTTCTAAGACACCTTTTGTATGTGAATGATTAGTAATGGCACTTATCTCAGGCTTAGGCAATGCGTCAACTTCTTTGGGACAGGAATGACTACATAGGGTCTGCGCTGCCTAGTAGTTGCCACGTTTACATTGTCTTTCTGCTCAGGAGCATGCACAGGAGTCTTAGCTCCATTTGCACCAATGTAGAACGTCGTGCGTGCAGTCAGTGAAAGCAGTACGATTATGAACACAGTACCAGTGTAAATGACACAAAGGTAAGTTACTTTACAACATCTACTTCGTGGATACCGTTGATGTCTCTCTGTGTTAGGCATGATTATGCTATTATTGATGCTGCCCATCTTTATTGCCTAAGGAAGGAAAAACTCAAACTTTAATACATCAGCATTGTGAACTGCCTCTGGAAGCTGCTGTCTTAACTCAGCAATTTATCCTCAATCATCTGCCTGCTTACTGGATGATCAGAACAAATTATTTTACTGTTTTTCTGGAACCAGTCTTTCACCAGCCGAAATGTAGATGCCTCTCCAGTATGAAAAAAACGACCTTAGTATGTCTAAATAAGCTCAACGACATATATCAGCTCCCAGTCTATGCCTAGAATTTGCTTCAGCCCAGACGACATGTCAAATTTCTTTCAGCATGAAATAAGAGTCTTTATTTATCAGCAATCTCTCGATCTGTCCTCCAAAGGAAAGTTTCACACTGATCTGTAATTTTGCTCGGGATATATGTTCACTAGGATTATAATGCCTTCCAAGATCACATTCAAGTGTGAAGTGTTTCTAGGATACCTTAGAAAAGTGAGCACATCAGTGTGCCTTCCAACAAGATGTGGGTATTCCTCAATCAGACGAAAGAACACCACACTGACTAGTGTATGAGCTGCATAAGTTGATAGGGGCATTTGTGCTCTCCTCACTTTACTCAGGCAATTGCAAAATTTGTTCAGTGATAACTATAAGCAATCTTCTTATAGCTGGGCCATTCTTAGGATCTTGTAAGAAAGCAGCAATGTGATTAGTGCTCCCCACCAGTGAAGGAAAAGAGTGCACCACCAACTCAAAATAAGTAAGAACCAGCCGAGAAAGGCCATCACTGGGTAACAGCATAGGTAAATCCAAACAGGAACTCAGTGTGAAATGAATCAGGGCACTGCACCCTCTTTCAATTTCTGTAACCATGATCAGAATCTGGCATAATCCTCTTTTTATCAAGGCACAAGCATGCCTCAGTCCAAAGTTTTTTAATAAGCTTCTCCGTGGCTCTAAGAACAAATAATTTTTACTCAACCCTGTAATGACTGCACAGAGTATTCGAAACAAGCCACAGTCCAGTGAACCCTATTTCTTTAGTTAGCTTCTGCGTCCTTCTTCCTTGTCATAGATCATGTCTTCAGGTGCTGTGGTTCTTCCCCGATGCTTGTACTTGCTTCCTGTAGGGGTGTGGGCAGAGGGGTTTCTCCAGCAAAGATCTTTACATCACCTAAGAAAGTCCAAGAACGCTTGCCCTGCACTTTGACAGCAGATGGCGTGACATCTTCCATGATGAACAGACCGTTAAAGCGGGGTTCGTCCCACTTCTTCCTTGTATGATTGTGGATTAGGACCACATCTCAGGGGAATAGTTGGGGAACACGTAATTCTTGAGATTCACTTGTTGAAGCATCTCCTTCTGTGTTCTGTACTGCCCTACACCCTTGTCACTGCAGCTGTACTGAAATGACAGAGATACTAGAAGTCATACCGTTCAAATAGTCACACAACTCCATTCCTAACAAATTTGCAGTTGGCTGAGCATCACTTCTAACTCTGGATGGAGGCATTAGGGGTGTCCTCATTTGTCTATCCATCACTATCTCGTGGGGCGTGAGAAGGTGGTCAGAACCCAGTTGGTTCCTTAAAACATATAATGCCAGTGGTAGGCAATGCAACCACCCTTTCTTAAAGGTAAGCTTCAATGTGGCTATTTCATTGAGCAGGCTGTTGAGCCTCTTACAGATTCCATTTTCTTGTGGATGATAAGCTGAAGAAAATGTGTGCTTTATACCAAGCAACAACCTGATCTGTTCAAATGTTTGATTCACAAAATGTGGTCCATTCTCTGACCCCATTGCTTCGCATACTCCCCATCTAGGAAATACTTCCACACAAAGAACTTTGCTGCACAGGTGGAATCTGGGTGTGTACAGGGACAGGCTTCAATCCACCTTGAAAATGGACACACTACTACAATCAGGTATCAATATCCATTTAATACTTGTATCATGTCGTCAAAGTTGATATGCAAATGCTGAAAAGGACCATTAGGACTCAGAATAACTTCCCTAACTGTGCGCAGTGTATGCCCAGCTGTGAATGTTTGGCACACAAGACAATTCACTACATAAATTCAACATGCTCTAATAGATTTGGTACAAACCAATCCTCAGCAATAGTTGGAGCGAGATTCTCTCTCATTGTGTGCTCGGGGTGGTGTAGATGTTGCTACAGGCATCACGAGTTTACCAGTGCTGTCTTGTCACCACAATGCTTCAGAGGGGTTTAAAGAACACCCTCTTCATGTCCACAAATTATTTTCCTCTTAAGGTGCTTCCTCTTGGACCTCTACCAACAGCATTTTTGACAGGTTATTATAACTTTCAGATACAGTCATCATAACAACATTTTTTTCATTTACATTAGGAGTTTCAGCATTCATCATTTCTTTATCTGTATTTGCTACGTGCTTGGCCTCAACAGCTGCTGCTTAATTACCATGTGAGATAAAAATCTGCCCTTTTAGTGAGAGCTGCACACTTGATGACTGCAATGCTTACTGGGAGTTATAGTGCTTTAATAATCCTGTCCAATACGGCGGTGTGCTGTACTGGCGTGCCGTCCACTGGGAGGTAGCCACTCCTTTTCCAACATGCTAACCCTGCGTGCACCGTCGACGTCACATAGGCAGAGTCACTGTACACTGTTAATTCCTGGTCTGCGTGATCCTCGAGCACTAGTATCAATGTCAATAATTTTGCAGCCTGTGCTGCATAATGAGACGGCAATCAAGTACTTTTAAGCACCCAAATTTCCCCATTAGCCGTGTGCTTTATCACAGCAGCACCTGTATATCTCTGTCCATCATTTTGATCGATCCTTGAAGAACCATCAATGAAAACATTCTCTCCTCCAGTTAATGCGTTCTCTTTTATTCTAGAGATTTCATCATAGAACTCTAAATAGTTTGCACAATCATGTTCAGGCTCTCCTTCTGTTATTGGCTCAGCTATAAACATGGCAGGGTTCCCTATTTTACATCAGACTATTTTAATTGCTATATTCGATATGACTACCTCATAGGCAGAAGCCCTTTGAGATGTCAATGTGCCCTTTGGCTTCTCTAAAAAAGCAAATAATGCATGCTCAATGAATAACATCATGGAACATCCCATCACTATGTTTGCAGCCATCCCTATGGAGAACATGGCGGCTGCTAAACATTGTTCGCACGGAAAATGACCTTGATTGGTCCAGTAAGAAGAACACATTCTGACATACTACATGGCAAGATTGCAGAGGCTCATGAGAGAAACATAAGGCCGAAGAGAAATACTAAGGAGAATAATCATGAGCTAAATGATTACCTGGCCAGAACAGCACATTTGGTGAATCATCTATGGTACCAGCATATGAAAGAAGCGGGAAGAAGGACTTCAAAGGAGGATTGCTTTGTATGTGCACTCATGCCGTATAGCATGGGGAAGTCCAAGATCTTCATAGCTATTCAAATAGACGTCCAGACAGCACATTGTCTTTCGCACTTAACACTTTGCAGAACAAGAGGCCAGTTCATGGGTCAAGATGCCTATCTCAATTGGGCAACAGAAAGGACAGATCCGGATGAAGATGTCTATGTACAAGATACGACGACAAGAAATAAGGCACAAACGAAGAACGTCAGATATGGAAAATCTGGATTGAAAGGAGCAGAAATCAAACGAGAAGTGAACAGGAAACTTGAGGTTTCAGGAAACACTGCAGAAGAAATTCATAGATGGAAGAACAGAGGTCAGGTGCAGATTTGGGGATCAGTGCTATCACCAGATGAATGACAAGATGGAGTGTTAATCTGCAGTGCCTGAGTGGTCATTGGTCGTTATCAGCCAACCATTGATATAGTACAGAAGGGATGCAAACCATTGTGGCCAAGACTTGCTAAACTATTGACCTGGGTCGAAGACGAAGGAGGACCATTGCAGATAGTGCCGTTGGAAAGTTTGAAGTTGTGCTTCATAAACAATGGCACAAGAAAAGTCAGAGAGAATGAGAAATGTGGTTGAATCTTTGATGTACCGGGAATGAAACTCGGAACAGCAGTAATTATGGATCATTATTGGGATTGGGATCCAGAGCATATATGAAGCTGCCCAAAAACTGGGAAGGAATATGCACCTATCTGAATGTTCATGTTCCTGTGTTAGTGATTCCTAAAAATGAACTGAATATTGACTGTTTCCCGAAACAGATGCTCATCTGAGGATGAAGAGATCTTTGGAACTGGTTCATCGAATGAAGAGGGAGAACTATTTCTCTGCCAAATCAATGGAACCTTTTGACTCTTTCCCGTATGAGCACAGACTATTCAGCCAGACGTCATCCATATTCATGATCATTTTCAAGCCAAGTATTCACTT
Source organism: Ambystoma mexicanum (assembly GCF_040938575.1). Classification (NCBI taxonomy): domain Eukaryota; kingdom Metazoa; phylum Chordata; class Amphibia; order Caudata; family Ambystomatidae; genus Ambystoma; species Ambystoma mexicanum. The sequence goes on along the minus strand of NC_090930.1, from coordinate 381,177,299 downwards.
TGGAGCAAATACTAAATGGTTACAGAAAACCAGATGGGAATTGCTGCAGACAATCAACACTACCATAAAGGCATTCAATGCTATTAAGGAGGAGCTGAGAGCCATACGCCTGATGACTCTTCAGAACAGATACGTCCTAGACATGATCACAGCTATGGATGGAGGTGTTTGTAAAAAAAACGGAAAATCATGTTGCACATTCATACCTTCTCATAATGACGAGAATGGCACCTAGACTGAGGCCTAAAGATACTAACAAATCTACACGTCCAGATGACAGACAAAGTAGAAGACATTGCTGATGGCAGTTGGTTTGGAGCACTTTCTTTTGGATTCCACAATGGATGGCAGATATGTTCAAATTCCTTTGAGCCCTGATCTTGTTAGTGTTTCTGGGATTCTGTGTGATCAAGATAATAATCACAAAATGTAAGAAGACAGCAAAGAAAGCTATAGGGATGAAGATCATGATTGATGTTGAATCAGGATGGGAGGCCAAAGAACTAACAGATGATGAGATCAGAGACTTTGTGAAGTCCAGTATTCATACAAATGAGGGAATGAAGTTTCTGTATCCAAAACACCATAAGAAGTATGTAGGAAGATGGATCTATTGCAGTCCAAGTGGACAGTGCATGCTCATGAATTGATTGGAATAAAGATGAGCATGTGAAATCAGCTGGATGCCTGAAGGGAGTCTTAAAGATTTGGTACCAAAGAAACAATTCTTCAAGAAAGGATGATTAGAGATGAAGCCTGAGGGGAGAGTGGTTGATGATTCGCCTAGAGGGGGGAGTGTAGTGAAGGAGCTAAGTACCCCCACCTCAACCATCTTGCCCACAGCACCTGTGTGTTGGATGCCAGAGTGTGAAACACATGCAGTACCAGTGAAAATACCGATACCAAGGCGAATCTGGGAGGCAAGGTTCCCATTGAGGAAACCATACTTGCATGCGAGACAATGTGATGGTCATCTGAATGAAATTCCGGAAGAAACAGGATGGTTGAATGATGAAGAAGGATGATGATGTCATCACCATCACTGTCATACAGAGCAAAGCTGACGTATAGGGAAGAGATGCAGAGACTAGAGAATGTAGACAATTCTATAAGGCATCAAGAAAGTATCGAGATGAATGACATCTTGGGATCAAGATGAAGAAATGTATGCTGCAGACATAATGAAGAGATCAAGCTATTTTACACATAAACACATGCAAAGAAACGCAAGCAGATGAAGTATTCTTAAATGCTAGCTTTATAGTAAATAGATTGCAGCATGCACCAACATGAACATATACATACATATATATTGGCATCAGTAGAAGATGGATGTTTCCACCACGTCCAATAGCAGTGCAGAGCAAAAGAAGGAAGGCCACTTTTTCCAGTTTCCAAGTGTGGTGCAGTTAGAAAACAAGTGCATTTACAAGGGTGAAACTCAGAAAGGCGAGGTTGGATGAACCAAGAACCCAAGGCCATATCAGACTGGGGTGAGCTGACATTGGATACAAATCATGTGAAAGAATGAAACTCCTGTTTAGAAGGTATGGACAAAAACAAGAAGACGTCAGTGGTCTATTAAAGAGTAGTGTTTTAATACACTGAAAGCTCAATTTCATGGTCTTAAATCAGGTGGGGAGAAGAAGTTGGACGAGCATGATGGTCACACCTACGCATGAGGGCAGAGCGTGCTTTCACTCCCCTGAATTCCCCAGAGCAAAGAATATGTTCAAGGCCAAGTTCAAAGACCTAATTAACAGTGGACCACTGAGGTGATGATGGTTGAATATGCTAATTGGTGGGAGGCTATGGTTATGACAAGCTCATCTGTACCTGGACTTTCAGCCTGCCTACCACCAACGTAGGTTGGGAGGGTACTGGTGGAGGTTAATGATAGAGCACTGCATGATCAATGGTCCTATAGTTGTGTAGCCAATTAGACATCTTATATTTAGTGACGTTCATAGTGACATATTTTAAGGGAAGGGCTTAGTTGCCCCGCCTGATGTTAAGAAACAAATAATTTTCTTCCACTGCCCTAAACGAGTATGGATCGTATACCTTGATGATCCTTGTAGAACCTTTCACACTCACCATTAGGTTTTTATAGTTTGCCACGAAGGATGACGTTAGCAATATCCAGGTTAAACGTCACCTATGATGATTTTTTACTATAATAATGTAATTTTTTATGAAATGCTTTGAGAAGTCTCACGAGAGTTCATGATGAGGGATGTCTGTTGATGTCTGTTGTGCTCCCTATTTTAGATAATTGACATTAAAACAGTATATTTTGCCAACTACCTAAGTAGTTTCTATTATTGATGTTTGAGTACACCCTGCATCCACCGTCCATCTCTGAGGTATTGCTAACCCATCTTAAAGGGCTGAGAAGGATCCTCTGTTCATGATCTACATTCAACTCCCCTGACCTGCCCTAAGAAAGTCTGCCTGCAGTGACCAGATAAACCGCCCAACCAAGACCCTGTCCGCAGACTACTGCGGTGTCCGTGGACTGCCACGCCCCGCATGCTCTTCTTCCTCCTAAACAAATAACCCCATATCATCTTTATTTCACTCCCCACCCTTCTCAGCCCTGTTCCCAACACCTAATGACGCAAAATGTGTTTGCCAGCCTTGTCCCCTGCCACGCTTTCCACGGACAGCCGCAACTGTCCACGGATAGAACATGGCGGGCGTTTTCAGAAAAATATGATGCATCTCACGCGTTTCAGCAGTCAATCAGCGGGTGCGTCGTATGTCCAAGGACATCACACCGCCCTCTGGACCAATCAGAGTCCTGTCCTTGGAGCGAACAGGAAGGTGAGTCACCGGACCCAGATATCACAATGATTGTTTTACCTAGATTTTGCCCGTTTTAAAGAAAAATACTGGATGGATTTACATCAAATTTACATAAGCACGCGTTTGAGACCAAGCCGCTGCTCCTGCCGGAAATCCATCCAGTAGTTTGGGCTGTAGGCGTGAGCAATATTCTTTTTCCATTGCGTCTATGAAAAAAAGATATTGGGACCCCCTATACGTTTGATAGGAATTTGTCCAGTGGGAGCGAAGTTATAAGCCACCCAAAAAGTGCTTTTCCTGTGAGTTGAGCAACTTAACCATAACTATAGTGTCGCTACCACAGGCCCTGTAATACAGATAAATAAACATATTGGATATAGGTACAATGTTTCCCCAATATGTTTCTTGTGGACCCACTAGGAGGACAGGCACTATAAATGGCCTTTGGGCCCACTAGCCAGGGCCTTCAACCCTGGCCAGTGAACACAGCCTTTGGTCTTGCCAACTGTTTATTTTAATACACTACCAGGCCACTAGCCATGGCCTTTGGCCATGTCCACTGAACATGTTCCCCCAATATGATTCTTTTGGACCCACTAGGTGGTCACGCACTATACATGTATTTTGAGCCCACTAGCCTGGGCCTTTGGCCCTGGCCAGTGAGCATGGCCTGCAGCCGTGCCCACTTTATATTTTAAAACACTACTGGGCCACTAGCCATGGCCTGTGGCCAAGGCCAGTGCTGTGTCCATTTTATGTGTTCCTCAAATATGTTCCTTTGGGAACCACTAGGTCGCCACAGCCTTCGGCCATCAGTCCTGGCCAGTGAACACAGTATTTTTCCATGCCCAACTGTATATTTTAGAACGCTAAAGGGCTACTAGCCATGGCCAGTGACCACAGCCTTCGGCCGTGTCCACAGCACATGTTCCCCGAATATGTTTAGTTTGGACCCAATAAGTGGCCAAAGTCTTTGGCCATGGCCACTTCACATGTCTTTCGGGCCCATGACCATGCCCACTGTATATTTTAAAACACTACCGGGCCACTGGCCATGGCCTTTGCCCATGACCCCTGCACATGTTCCCCCAATATGTTTCTTTTAGACCCACTATTAATCACATTTTTTTAAATCTCTTTTCTTTTAAAAACATGTTTCCATAACCCTGTTTATATGGAAAATGTACTACAAATAACCCCAGTTATCCATAAACACCTGCAAATACCCACAGTTATTGTCATGTGACACATTTCTTCCCAGATCCTGTAGGCACGGTTATCCGCTGAATAACTGTGGCTATGCGAAAACGTTTAAGCCCTGAACTTGGTTTTCAGTCCCCCCAACTCCTCAATTCACATTGTGTCCTCTTTTGCCCTTGCCACTTCTAGCCTGATCCCATTTCTTCCTTTTTCCATCTCCAAATGATATTTTTTTAACTTTTCGTTTTCGGCTAGCTGAGGTTATTAAATGTGGCTTTTTCAGTTCTGCAAAGCCTCTCACCTGCAACGCACCATGGGAGATATAGCTATAATTTTGGAAGAAAGGTGTACCTACCACCTTCTCCATCAAATATTTTTAAAACTACTGGATCTAATAAACCCAGTCAACGCTTTGTGGCCAAGATGTTTCCTTTCTGTTCCAATTCTGTCCAGCGGTTTTGGCTGTGCGCTTGAGCAAACATTTACATTTTCCTCTATGGGAAAATGAAAAGGAACTAGGCTGAAACAGCGTTTTTTTACTTGCTTAATTACTTTATTTTTTTAATGTTTTAATGGATCTTTCTCAAAACGTCCAATTTGGGATATAGGGGGCATTGACAACAATTTTGTTTTCAGAATTTCAACCAAACCCGTCATAAATGTCAAATGTTATAAGCCATTCATTTTTTGGGTTTCCTATGTATCTCGATACTCAACTTAACTATAGAGTGGGGACCACCACACTCTAATAAATACACTAAAAGTGACAACAAGATAACATTCTAAATACAGGAGTTAAATAGAAAAACATTAACATGGTAACAAAATTAAAGACTACAGACAGATAAAAAATTGTATTTCAAAGTAAACTTCCACAGCCATGTTTTCAAGGCTTTCCTAAACTTCAAATATACCAGCATTTTTTGATAATTAGGTGGTAACAAATTTCAATAAAATACAGCAGCACCTGAAAAAGGTCTTTTAGCAAGAGCTACACATTTACACCTAGGTTCTTCGAAAAGAGTTGAGAGACCTGGCTGCGAAGGTCTATAAAAAATGATTTCACATTTTTATCAAACACAAATATTTATAAAACAAATTACATCACCTTCACTGTACAAAAATGAACAACCCATGCTAAATATTACTAAATAAAAACAGGGTGAGTTAAGGTTACCATATTTGATTTACATGTATTTTTTAAAATGTATTAATATATGTTTATGTTGTTACCTTAAACATTATGATTTCTTTGGTTTGTAGAATGTAAGTTTTTGTTGGTTTAACCTTAACTCTTTTGTAAAAACTGGTTTTCCAAAAGATAATCCTTTTGGTTGCCATGACATAAGTGAGGATAAAAGGAGGACACGAAGAAGGACCGGAGGTGAAGGGAGAGACCGAAGGTGAAGGGAGAGACAGCCGACCAACACCCAGCTCAGGCTTGCTTTTCAGGGAACGTTTGCAAACATGGTAAAGTCATTTTTCTGACATACAACCCCTCCCAAAATGATGTTGGGGGTATAGGAAAGTAATTGGAAGGGCTTTGCTCTCTGTGTTTTCCTGGCTGTACATTTCAGACATATGCCAGGCAGTGATGAACAACCCTATCCAGCTATCTCTCCTTTCAGCACTGCACCCCATAGAATACAGATGAACCCCACAATACATTTTTTTTAACTTCTTTTTATTGTTTTACAACATAAAGGAACCCCTCCTCCCCCCTCCCTCTCCCAAAGGCTGCCGCGGTATGTTCGTAGTCTGTCGCCTCCTCGGGCTTGGCTCTAACAGTTGTCGCGTTTATAGCGGAGGGACCGATCTCTCAGCAGCCTCCCTCCTTTCACTGGGAGTGTCCCCTGCTCTCGTCTATGCGTGTATATGTTGGCCTTTCCAAGTAGGATTTACACTGTTCAGTGTCTGCGCAGGCCACGGCCAGGCCTCTTTCCACCCAGTACTTTCCTGTCTCTGAATCATGTGGTGCCTTCCGGCGTGGGCGGGCCAGTTTCCTCATTTCCTGAGTTGCCCGGGTCGCTCGTGTCATCCCCGCTTTTGTTACCTAGCAGGTCTTGTACCAGAGAGTTTCATGCCAATAGTCTGGCCCCACTGTTACTCTCCCCCCTTTGAGTGGCTCTCGCCCAGACTGCCGTCTCTGCAATTGTCCATTTTTGTAGGTCGGCCCACCAGCCCTCCTTCGAGGGGCCTTCGCTCTTGTTCCATGCCATCGCTATGCGGCGCTTCGCCAATATTGTCATTAAGTCTTTCATTTTTGCCACATGTGACATCTGCCGGTGCCCCCTTGGGAACAGGCCCAATAAGTATGATGCTGGCGATCCCGCTGGCATGTGTATGTCTGCTGTCAGCGCCTTCTCTTTCACCGTGTTCCAGAAGTCTGTTATCTGCGGGCACGACCAGAACATGTGCACCATGTCGGCTTGTTCGACTCCGCAACGCGGGCAGCACCGGGCCTGTCCATCACCCATCCTCGACATTCTCTTGGGAGTCAGATATGCTCTATGCACTATGTAGAGTTGCAGCTGCCTGAACCTGGCGTTCCTGGAGACCCTTTTCGTGTACCAGAGGACTTTGTTCCATTCCTCTTCTTCAAAGGGTTATTGAAGTTCCTCTTCCCATTTCCTACGTGCTCTTAGTGTCTTTTTGTTGGTGATTCCCAGCAATTGCTCATAGAGTCTGGATACGGTGTGTCCCCCTTCGGAAACATCATACCATGCGTCCAATGCTCCTTCGGTGTCCTCGGGCTCTGGCATGGTGTTCCACCTTTTCTTTATTGCGCAAACTAGGCTATTATGCAGGATGAATTGGCCCCTGTGCATGCCCTGTTCGTCCACCAGGGTTTGGAATTTGACCCATTGTCCTTCTCGCCACAGGTCCCCTATTTGGGCTACTCCTTTGTCTTCCCATTGTGTTCTGTACGTGGCCAAACTGGCCACTCGGGTGTCCACTAGCCCCGCTAGTGGAATATGTCTTGAGCAGGGGTCTCGTCTGCCTTGTGATTTCCAGGCTCTTTTCCATAGTGTTCGGCCTAACTAGACTATGTTGGGAAGGTCTTTGGCTTGGGCGGCCTTTATCCATAAGAGTTCTCTCAGGTAGTATCTCCGGAGTGTTGGCCCAAAAAGTATTGCGTCTATAAAGATCTCTTCCCCTAGCCATCGCACCACAAATTGGAGTTGTGCTGCCAAGTAGTAATACTCAAAATCTGGGAGTTTGATGCCCCCCCACTCGTAGCCCCTTTGTAGTGTATTTAGTGCCACCCTGTTTCTCCCCTCTCCCCACAGGAAGGTTCTCGCCATGGTATGTAAGCGTTTAAAGAAGGACCTTGGTATGTTATATGGGATGTTTGTGAAGTAATATAAAAGTCGGGGCAGGACCGTCATCTTTAGCAGCGCCGCTCGGCCTATCATGCCCAACGGTAAGGTCTGCCAGAATTTCATGGCGTTTTCGATTTTGTTTAGGGCTGCTTGTGTATTACCTGCATGTGTTTCGGTGGTGTCGTGGTAAATGTCTACTCCCAGGTATTTGAAGGTGTTCGGGGTCCATGCGATACCTAGGTGCGGCAATTGATCTGTCGGTATTGCGCGTAGGCCAGCTAGGGGAAATAGTGAGGATTTTTCTTTGTTGACCACTCTTCCGGATAACCTACCGGACGCGCTCAGCACCTCCAGCAAGTCCTGCAGGTGGGTGCGTTGGTTCTGTATGTAGAGGAGTATATCGTCCGCGTATATGGATATCTGGTGTGTTCCCCCATCTATCTCTATGCCCGTGTCCTTGTAATCCGTTCTTAGGAATACTGCGAACGGCTCCAGGGCCAGAATATATAACATTGGAGACAGGGGGCATCCCTGTTTTGTGCCTCGCTCTATGCCCCATTCCTTAGAAACTTGTCTACCTGTCTTGACCCTCGCTCTCGGATCTTTGTATAATAGTTCTATCCATTGTATGAACCCTTGTCCAATCTCGTAGTGGGCGAGCGTTCCCAGGAGCCAGTCCCACCCCACCGAATCGAATGCTTTGATTGCATCCAGTGAAGCTACAGCCCTCTCCCCTCCCTCTTGGTTTGTCCTTTCTATGACATAATGGAGTCTGCGTAGATTCCAGGACGTGTTTCGTTCCGGTACATACCCTGTCTGATCTGTGTGGATCAGGGTGGGTAGCACTCTTTTAAGGCGGTTAGCCAATGTCGCCGTCAGGATCTTGGAGTCCTGGTTTATCAGGGAGATCGGTCTGTAGGAGCCGCATTCGAGAGGTGGCTTCCCCGGTTTAAGGATGGGGACTATTATCGATTCTGACATGCTACACGGGAGTCTTCCTTTCTCATATGCTTCCTCTAATGTTTCCAGCAGTCTCGGGGCCATGTCGTTTTTGTATTGTTTATAAAATTCGCCTGGCAACCCGTCTGGCCCCGGAGATTTCCCTGTCGGTAGCTGGGTGATCACTTCTATTAGTTCCTCTACCGTGAGAAGGGCATCTAACATTTGGGCCTGTTCCTCCGTCAATTGTGGGAGGCTGATTTCCGCGAGGGCTTCCTCCAGGTCCCCCTCTTCCGCTTCCTGGACCCTGGAGTATAAATCCTCGTAAAATTGCGAGAACACCTCATTTATACCGTCCTGGGATCTTATCACCTCCCCCTGTCTATTTTGGATTGCATTGATCGGTTCCCGCTTAGTTTCCTGTTTGGTTAGCCAGGTCAGGAGTCTGCTAGGCTTGTCCCCTTCGGCGTGTAATTTCTGTATATATTTCCCATAGTCGAGGCGCCCCATTCTTTCCCAGGTCTCTACACACTGTTGTCGCAGGGTGGTGAGGTCCCCCTGTTCCACTCCCCTCTCCCCCGCCTGCTCTTCGGCCTTCTCGATTTCCCCTTCCAGCTCATCTAGTTGCGCTAGGGTTTCTCGCCTAACACCTCCCGTCTTCCCCATCGCCTCACCTCTGACCACCACCTTAAAGGCCTCCCATACCGTACCCGTGCTTTCCACATTACCCGCGTTATGCTTGAAATAATCGTCTATTACGTTTTGGATGTATTCTTGGAAACCTCTGTCTAATAATGCTTCTGCCCTTAATCTCCACGTGGGTATAGGGGCTCTCCTGTGTGTGTGCTCCCATGTGATTCTCAGGGGGGCGTGGTCAGATAGGGTTCGCGCGTGTATATGGGCCTCAGTAAATTCCCCTAGTGTCTCTTGCCCGTGAAAAGGTAGTCTATCCGTGTAAATGTCCCATGTGGGGCACTGTAATGCGTGTATCCCCTCTCTTCCCCATGTACCTTCCTCCAGATGTCTTCGAGCTCGAGTTGGTCTAGCATCTGTCGTAGTACTCTCGCTGGTGGCGCCGCTCTCTTGTGCTTATTGTCCGACCTGTCTAGCCGGGGGTCCAATGTGCAATTGTGATCGCCCGCCCAGATTATCGTAGCATTCCTGTACGCGGCCAGCCGGGGCGGGAGTGTCCTGAAGAAGGCCGTCGCGTCATGGTTGGGGGCATAGGTGTTCACCAGGCATATCTCCCGGTTTTCCAGCATCCCGTGGACCATCAGGACCCTGCCTTCCGCGTCTTTTTCTTGGTTGATGAGCTGGAATGGGATTCCAGGAGCGACCCAGGTCATTACTCCCCTTGCGTAATTGGAGTATGTTGCGCTATATATCTGGCCTCCCCATTTTTTCTCTATCTTGACTTGTTTTGCGGCCGTCAGGTGTGTCTCCTGTAGCATTGCAATGTGGGTCCTTGTTTTGTTCAACCAGGTATATATCCTCAGCCTCTTGACATATGCGTTCATCCCTCTGACGTTCCACGTGACAATCCTCAGGTCATCTCGGTCCTTGTGGAGACTCGCGCTAGTGGCCTATTTTTTCCCATGGGCCTGCTCAGTGTCTTATTCTCTCGATTCGCTCCTGCCAGGGATTTGTTCCCCTTCTTCTGCCTGTTGAATTTTACATGGTCTATGCGTCTGCCATCTCGGGTCGGTTCTCCTACTGTTCGCTGTATTCCGTTATTGACAGTCTCTCTTCGTGCTTTCCGCCAGCTCTCTGCTTGTGGGTGCTGCTCCCTGTGTTTGTCTTCCATACTGATTCTTTGTGTATGACAACTGTTATTTCTCCTTCTGCTTTTCTCTTTTCCTTGCGGGCTTAGCCTTAACTCTCCAACTGCTATAACTATTAACCAAAAGAACATCAACAAACGCCCAGCCTCCCTCCCCCTGCTCGGGCCCCACCGCTCTCCAGGTGCCGTCTTCCTCTCCTCGGGCCTGCCTGTCGCGGCGTAGTGTCTCGAAACTGACACTATGAACATTGTCCTAACTGGGGTTCCGCTGTGGGTCTTGGCGGTTCTGCTTCCCTGAGGTTTTTGCTCCCCTTGCAATTCTCTTTTACTGTAGGCTTTTCAACTTGGAGGCTGTCGGTCACCCTATTCCGATATTTCACGGCAGGGTGTCTCTACTGTCCTGTTGCTGTGGCGTTGGATACGCATATCGCGCTCGGTTTCACTCTCTGTTTCGCCGGGGGGAGTTTCTGTTTCGCTCGCCTCCCTCTGCCAACTGCGGAATCCCTTGTTGGTCCATCCACTCCTGTGCGTTGGCCGTTGTCTCGAAGATCTGTGTCTTTCCGTTATGCAGTACTTTAAGTTTAGCTGGGTACAGCAGCATAAATTTCACCCCTGCCGCTCGAAGGCGCGCTTTGGTCTGCCAGAACTGGGCTCTCTGTCTTTGCACAAGAACCGTGTAGTCTGGATACATCGTTATCTTGGCCCCATTTCTTGTTATGTTCCCTCCTTCTCTTGAGAAAGTCAGGATTTTTTCCCTGTCCTTAAAGTTCATGATCTTTGCAATCATTGGTCTCGTGGTGCTCCTGGGCGCGGTTTCCTGGTTAGCGCCCGATGTGCCCTCTCCACTGCAAAGCCCTGGGACAGGGTCCCAGCTCCTACTTCTTGGATCAGGAGGTTCTCTATGTAATTCGTGGGGTCTCCGCCTTCCTCCCCCACCGGCAGCCCTACTATGCGTACGTTGTTACGCCGGGCCCTGCTTTCTGCGTCTTCAGCTCTGCGTTCCAATATATTGATTCTCTCTATTGCTTCTGACATTTGTGTACGCGAGGTGGTTGCTTCCGCTGAATTGCTGTGCACCTGTTGTTCTACTGTTGTCATTCTCTCCGCCAGGTTCCTCGTGTCTTGTCTGAGGAGTCCCACATCCACCATTACTGCATCCAGCTTGCCTTCTATTGACGTCTTTAGGGCCCCTATGGCTTCCAATATGCTGCTTTCCACTTGCCTGATCTCTCCTTGCGTGACATACGGCTCTGGCGTGTCTTTCTCTTCCGCCTCGGGCTGCTGGTCATCGCTCTTGCGGGCGAATGTCTCCATGACTGTCTGTCTCCCTCTGCCGCTCTTTGGCTTGTCTGGCATGTTGGTACCTGCTCGTCTTGGCCTGCAGTGGGTCCTGCTTGGTCGGGGTCTGCGCCTCAGTGGGTTTCTGCGCAGTCTTCGCCCTCACTCACGTACTTCCTGCGTGTGTTGGCCTCTAAAGAGCTTCTTCCCTCTATCTCTCTTTATTTGGCCTTCCACCGTGACTCTCTGCAGTATTGTCTTCTCGCACACCCGTGGGTGCTTGCGGTCTATTTTCCGTGGGGCGGTTCTTCCCCTGGTCACTGCCCCTGTCCTGGCGTTATGGCGGGTGGCCAGTCTCACCAGCTGAATTCGTAGCTCGTAGCTTCTTTTGAGGTGCCGCCTCGTGGGTTATTTCCCTCTCTCTTACTTATTGTCCTGAGGCAGCCGGCTGGGCCGGGGTCTGCATCCGTGTGTATCCCCTTTGCGTTATGCTCATGGCCGCCTTTCATTCCTGCGCCATCCCAGTTCAGCCGCAGCTCCCCTCGCAGGCTCCGCTCAGTCCTCGATCCGGGTCCGGCCTTTGACGTCTCGGTCGCTGCCGCGCCTCTCTCCCCTACCGGGTCTCCGTTGCTCACCTCCGCGTCGGCAGGGGAGGGCTCTTCTTCGGTCCGATCCGTGGGCCGCCTCTCATTTCTCGCAGCGACTCTGCCCGCTCCAGTTCCATGCAGCGCGACTGCTTGCAGTGCCGTCGCGGGCTCCTTCTCCCGCCTGCTGCAGTTGGTGCTTCGCGCCTACGCCGCTCGGGAAGTATTCCGGTTTTGCCTGAGCTGGGTGTTGGTCGGCTGTCTCTCCCTTCACCTTCGGTCTCTCCCTTCACCTCCGGTCCTTCTTCGTGTCCTCCTTCGTGTCACAGGACGCGGGTCGTGGTCTCAGTGTTGCGCGCCCGCCATTTTGTTGGTGGCGCCGCGCATCTCTCCCTCTCCGTTTACGCTCGTTCCGACTTCCGATTTTTCTCGGGTCTTCTCCCGTATGTGCCCTGAGCCTTCCGATGCCTTTTCCTTGCGTTCGTTCGGTCTTCTGGTGTGTATTTCCGCCGTTTTTCAGGATCATTGGCCGGATCGAGTGGGAGCCTCTCAGAGTTAGCTCACGCTTGCATGGCCGCCAAGCCACGCCCCAACCCCACAATACATGTGGTCCAATTGTACACGTAGCTCCAACTTTTCCTTCTCATGCCTTCCTGTGGCTCGCATCTATGCTCCTCCCCACCACTACTGAATGTTCGATAATAATGCCCCTTTGCTGCTCTGACATGCAAAACACTCCAATGCCATAACCTATGGCACTGCTGTAGAAATGCAAGATAAGCTAACATTACACTGTTAGTGGTTATGATACACCTTAAATCTCCTATTCAATGCTTTAAGTTTGGTGGAAAGCAGTCTGTCATAATAAAAAACAGGGCCTTGCCAGTGTTTCGCTCACAAGGACATACCTGTGATTTTACTTCCTGTGATGCCACATCCTGTGAGCTCACTTCCCATAATGTCAATTAGGCCAAACGGTGCACTGCAAGCTTCACTCCCCCTGTACATTTAAACGTTGGCACCCCTACGGTACCGGGTAATAGGGAGCATTTGCATTTGTAAGTGGTCTAAATAGTTATGATTCTCTGCAAACGCAAAGAATTTTCACTTCAACTCCGGTTCTCTTTTTCATTATGGGGTGAGTTGAAGGCACTCGCTCCAAAATGCAAATGGAGGCCGGTCTTGCAGTGACCACTGGGTTCAGAAGAGAGGAGATGCAGCACCTACCGGCCCTGCTTGGACTGGCCTATTGGGCAATAGGCCCATGGCCGAACCAATAATGCAAAATACTGTCGGGGACAGTTTTTTTGGTCAAAGTGGGCCACTTTTTCGGCCAACGTGGGCCAGTTTGATGCGTTACTTCAATACGCAGCTAATAGTTTTGACCAGTGTTGCTGAATACATATTTTTTAAAATGCACAATTTCGATCACATTTTATCATTTTATCAAAAAACTTCCCCTTGGTTACTTTTCAAACAGCGCCACAAAAGGAATGCAAAGCCATTTGCAACAGTGGGCCATTTTTTCATTGGTGCCCGAGACTAATGTATGGCCCAGTCCGACCCTGTTCCATGCCCATCAGAAATCAACAGCCCCTGCATATGTGAAAAACATTCTTGAATGCAAGAATATTGTTGAGTTACAAATACGTTTTCAGTCAAAATAAATGCGTCTTGTCAATTCATTGGCAGCGTTGATAGCAGAGCCACATCATGGGGCCTCATTAAGAACTAATGGTTCCGGCATTGTTACGGGACTAGCAGAGTACAGGTTTGAGGGCCGGAGGCCGTCCCGCCCGCCAGGTCTGATCTGGAGGGCTGACCGGCACCTGCTCGCAGACGTTGGCGGTAGCACCGGCACCATTATAAATGGTGCTGATGCTTCCATTCTCCCCATTCCCATTGATGGGAATGGGGAGTTACTTTTTCGGGCGCCTGGATCCGGGGCTGTAATCACCCGGTAATTCCCCAAAGCCAGCCGCCGGAAAAAAAAAAGCAACTCTGGTGGCAGACGTGCCATTTTTACTGGCACGGCTACCGCCGGGGTCGTAATGAGGCCCATTGTGTCTTTAACGTTCAGCGCTGGGCCAGATAAATCTGCAAGGAAAGGAAGGATCCCTTCGCTTGTACTGTTGAACTCTCCTCTGTGGGCAATCAATTGGAGCTTTGCCCGGCAGCTTTTGTGAGCTGACAACAAGTGAGTGAGTCATGGAGGCTCTGCTGACCCCCTCACCTGGGCGGCCGAGGCGGACACCTGTCTCTCATAATGAAGATCTATTGGCCAATTTGCATATCCTGATTTGAATCTCCCACTCCCGGAAACAAAGGGAGACATTTGTTAGAGTGAATTGCTGGCTGGAAATGGGCTTTTAGTGCAGAAGTATCAGCAGCGGCAGCTGCTCGTGCTTACAGAGGGCCACTACTTGTCATGGTGGAGTGCTTCTGTGCAAAAACTATGTTGTGAGTGCATTTTAAGTCAGCACATGAGGTGCCCTGCTTGTCGCGATGCGTTTCTTTTCAAACTGCAAATCTTACAATCTGCTGCAGTTTTGACGATTTAACAATCTCCTCCGCCAAACAAGCCACTTGAAATGTTACTGTTGATGTGCAGAATTGCAATTAGCTGCTAAGGAAGTGCCTTTCTGAAGCTGTCACCTGCTGCTGTCCGGCGTGTGAACGATGGGAGCCTACACAAGTTTTATGTGTATAGAAAAGTTCAATATAAAGGAGAGTCTCACTGGCTGAACGAGTATTCTCTGCTGTGGGCATTCTTTCTGAAGGCCTGAATTGTGTAAATCGCAATGGCAGGCCTAAACAACACACACACGCACTACACGTGTAGGTGAAATGCACGCAATACTCTCAGCTGTCTGCCCTTAAAAAAGGTATCGTAGAATGAAAGGTGACCGCCACCTTTCCACCTCAGCATTCATTGTTGACAGCAGGAGCAGGATTTTTACAGCCGATACTGCGCAGCTGCTGCTGCCATTATACCAATACCTCTGATTCATGGAATTTGTGCACCGAAAAACGGGGATTTGTGAGCCATTCTGCCCGCAAATCCCCATTTGTTAAACAGGGATTTGCGGGCAGAATTGGAGCACAAATCCCCATTTTTCAGAGCACACATTCCATGAATCAGCCGGTGCTGCAGGAACCTTGTTTCCGTGATCATAATCCGTGTATTTCAATACTTATTCGTATTCCGTGGGCTACACCTGCGTTGATTGATTCCAAATATGGCACACATGGACAATACCGTTCTATGAAACTCAGTAACAATGTGTTCTTTCTGTGTATAGCTACATGCAGAAAAACTGTTTTTAATCACCAAAATAATCAGTATTATCATAATTGACCTAAAAACATTTTACTTAAAACATGTGATGAATGTCATTGACCTTTTTTTGGTCAAATTTAAGTAAATATATATATGCGGGTGTGTAAGGGTATAGATTAAGTTGAGGGGAAGTGGAAGGGGGCTTTGGTGGGTCTCACCCCTCATTTTAGACTGAAAAAAAGGTCAAATACATTTCATCAAATGTAACTAGGTAAAATATTTTAGGTCAAATAGACCCAAAATAATCAATGTTATTACTTTCACATTTGGGGGGGTTTACAAAAGTGACAACATTTTATACAATTCTTTCAGATGTCAAAGACAATTTAAAGCAACATTAGTATTAATGCCTTGTGGTCGAAGCAGCAGAAATAGGACTCATTTAATTTCACTTGTGTACATAAATGGGAGTTGGGCAGCCAGGCAACACTTCGTTTTGATCAGGAATTGCAACAGGAGTGTGGCGCATTCTACACCCATTGTACCAATTGCGCCCGCTCACAGATACTCAAGGAGTCCTTAATTTCCCCTTTGACTCCGTTTCTGCCTTCCAGATGGCGATGTAGCAGTTTGTGGGCTAAAAGTGATACAGGACCTGGGGAAATTATATGGGCGACAAATTATAGAAACCACCAAACTTCACAACATTGAAGAACGTGAAACAGATATGCACGCACAGAGGAGAAACCAATGAGGTTCCAGACGAATCATGTAGTATTTCCACGATCAAACTGCACATTCCTGAGCTCCATTCTGAACAAATCCCAAATCTCACAAGCATTGCCTCTCATCCATTTTGAGTCTTTTATTAAAATAAAATAACCCCAACCCTCAGCTCCAAACTCAAACTGTAATATAGATCCTGAAGTGAGAACCTATAGTTTTGTGGGAAGGAGCAAGTGCCCCTTACTTAGAAAAGAACAAACTAGTCTGGGAGAAGATGGATTTGAATTCTGACATTTCTGAGATGAGCACAGATAGATTATTAAAAACTAGACACGAATATATTCTTATAGACTGAGAGAGGGGTCATGTTTGCAGAATAAGGAGTAATGCTTAATTTGTGGGGGTGTTTGCCAGGGCTCAGACCCAGAACTTTTATTTCTGAGCCTGAGCACTTATTTTCTTAGATTCCGTCTGATTATGATGTGGTGCTTTGGAACATTATTTTTGTTACTCTATTCAGTAGTTGTCACACAGCAAGCAACAACATTGTGAACTGGGACTCATTTCTAAATCCTAGGTTGGCTCTTTGTTATTCAGGAACCTGGTGACACGTGGGCAGAACAATGCTTGTTATCCATTTTCATGAATAACATGAGTTGGAAGGTGACAATGCTGGGTGCTTGTGCTGGCCATGCCCAAACACTGCTCCAGTCATACTGAATAACATTGATGCAGCACCACTACTGTGATAATCAGCAACATGGCCAGAGTAGGTGTGGGTCGAAAACAAGAGGACAGTCACCTGCTTGCAAGGCTAGGTAAAAGGCGAGAACCTTAGAGGAGTGTCTGTCATGAGTACCTATCTATACACTAATATTGTGTTGCAGTGTTTGAAAAGCAAGTTCAACAGTTCAGAAAATGTATTTCCTGAATTTATCAATCAATTTACCAGAAGATCAAAAAGTGTGTGGTCTTTTTTCTGTGTTTCTGTGGATACTGTGGATAAATGACGACCATGTTTCACTTATAGAATCCAAGCAAAATATTAACGTGATGGTGTGTTAAAGAAGCAGTCAAACATTGGCCTTAAACTAGTATATGTTGTTTCGTGTTGACTGGTATGTGAAAAGTGCACATCTGCCATGGGTAGTGCATCCATCACCCAAAATAGCCGGTGGAAGTGGCAGCTTTAACCATATATATGTTGACACTTTGGGGCACAGCCGCAGGTGGTGGCAATAGGGGCCTGAAGTTACCCACATTGATATGTCTCAGGTGTGCTAGATAAAATGTGGGCCTTGGCACTAATTTTACTACAAATTAAGCACTGAGAATGGCCTGCTACCACATAGAAAGTTGCCGCGAATGAATTGGTCCTCCCAAAGAGGAAATATCTTGTTTAAAGACATTTTGCGTGGTTATTGCATTGTTATTGCACTGTCTGCTTTTGAAGACAGAATGTTCGAAATGCAGTCCATATAAGACTGAATCCAGTCTGAACATTCTCATTTGCTGAGTGGGGGTCAATAATGACCTCCATGTGCTAATATATCATAGCACATGGAATGTATTACTGACCTCCTCTTAGCCTTTATTAAGAGTGCAGTCAATAACTACTTGTATTGACTCCATTCTGAACATTCTGTCGTCAACAGAAGACAGGGAAACAACCAAGCGATATACATGCAATGTTCCTTTCAACAGGACCCTCCCTTGTTCATCAGTACCTTTTAGTGCTGCAACATCCAATTATAACACACCAAAGAGAAAAGAATAGGGAAATGCTTTTATTTTCTTATAGACAAACCATTTCCTTTTACATGACACCTAGGGGGTAATTCATAGAATTCAGCGCACAAGTGGCACACGCGCCAGCTGCGTGCGCCAAAACCCATTTCGGCGCACAGTCTTCATGGATTTATACATCCATAAGCAGCCGTGGCGCGGAGTGGCGCAGCGAACCTGAAGCAGCACGAGTTACACCCCCAACCCTGCCCCGTGCGCCAAAAACATTGCACAAATCCAGTACATGGCGCAAAGGCCAGTGGACCAGCATACAGCCCTCCAACCACGAAAACGCGTGTAAAACTCCCTGCGCTCCCCTCAGAATACATGTACGCCGCTCGCGCCAGGCCAATCGCATATGAAATTCCACGCACACCCCCGGAATACACATACCCCGCTCGCATCAGGTAAAATGCGTGGGAAAAGTCCCCCCTGTGGTGTGGACTGGCTGTGGGTCATGGGGAGGGTGGATGGGCTGCCAGCGGGGCCTGGGAGGTGGATGGGCTGCCTGCGTGGCATGGGGAGGGTGGATGGGCTGGCTGTGGGGCTTGGGGAGGGTGGATGGGCCGCCTGCGGGGCATGGGGAGGGTGGATGGGCAGTCTGTGGGGCATTGGGAGGGTGGATGGGCTGCCTGCGGGGCATGGGGGTGTGGATGGGCAGCCTGCGTGGCATGGGGAGGCTGAAAGGGCTGCCTGTGGGGCTTGGGGAGGGTGAAAGGTCTGCCTGCTCGTATTCCGGGGTGCACGTGCAATTCCACATGTGATAGGCCTGGTGCAAGCGGGGTACATGTATTCCTAGGGGTGTGCGGGAACTTTTACATGCGATTTCGTTGGCGCGAGCGGAGTACGTGTATTCCGGGAGTGCGCGTGGACTTTTACACGCGATTTCGCTGGCGCGAGCAGGGTACATGTATTCCGGGGGTGCGCGTGGACTTTTATATGCGATTTCACTTGTGCGAGCAGGGTACGTGTATTCCTAGGGGTGCGCGTGGACTTTCATACGTGATTTCACTTGCGCAAGCGGGGTACGTGTATTCCGGGGGTGCGCGTGGAGTTTCGCATGCGATTTCGCTGGCGCGAGTGGGATATGTGTATTCCTAGGGGTGCGCGGGGAGTTTTAGTAGGCCCTCCCAGGTGTGCCCTTCCCCCCTCCCCATGCCCTGCAGGCAGCCCATCCACCATGAACCACAGGCAGCCCATCACCCCAGCCCATGACCCGAAGGCAGACCATTACCCCAGTCCATGCCCCGCAGGCAGCCCATCATCCCTGAACATGACCTGCAGGCAGGCCAAATGGCACCATGCACTTGGGAGCCGCGACACTGCTGCCGTGCATGTGCCCTGCCTGTCGATGCCTGCACATCCTCCTCTTGCTGGGGTCCAGTTGTTGGGGTGGCCACCCCTGCTGGACCTCCGACTCCCGACTGTGGCAGGGATGTGTCCTCCACCAGCCTGGCCGCTGGCTCAGGGGCAGCTACACAGGGTGCCAAGGTAATACTTGGGCAGGAAGATGGCATGGAGGACGACTGGTGCATAGGGGGTTCAATTGAGCAGGGGGTCAGTAGAAGATCCAGCATATGGAGGAACCCAGCCCTGGTTGGTAACCTGTCCTAGTAGGCCAACACGGTCAAAGAGGTATTCGAAATGAAATGCATTGTCCTCACGAGAACCCTGTACGTCATCCCAAATACCATGTTGACGCAACACCGTGCACACTAGGACAGGCTCAACACGGTCCCAGATTACCACGTCCGCAGGGAGAGGAAGGCCAGTTGTTGTATGTGCATCTCCTCCCTGAAAACGGGCCTGGATGAAGGCATCCCTGCTCGTGCGAGATGATGCAGTCACAGGATCAGGGACAGGATTACACACAGGCTCCTCCGTGGCGGCCTGTGCTGCCTCCTGTCCCTGCGCCTGGACTGCACCACTAGCACCAGTGAAATCCCCCCCTCCAGGCCCCGTGCCTGGGCCTTCCACGGCCTCCTCCTCATTAGAACCCCCCACCAACCTGGATGACTTTGTGCCATCTTCCTCCATAGGCCCCTTTGTGGGCTCAGCTGCCCCTACTGTTGCCAAGGGGTCCACCTCCGACCTCCGCCTCTTGGACCTTCCCTCGGCAGCTGCGGCCATGGATGCGGCACCAGACTCCTCACTCCCAGAAGATATTGTAACCTGGGAGGGGAGCTGGACCTTGCGTCTCCGGCTGGCGGTGGGGTCCCTTCCGCTGTGCTCCACAGCACCGTCTCCGCCCTCTTCACCAGTCAACGCTGCAGACTGGGAGAGACAGAATACAGGCATCAGGGCACTGTACATGGTCGGATACACACATGACAGTTGCACATGAGTGTCAGTGTCAAACTTCACAGATGGCATCACACTCCCCAACACTCATATCATTTGAACCCACACACATGCACAAATTAACAGGAATCGTGCAGCAAGCAGCATCATCCATACACACACAACAGCAGGAACATCTGAAGGTTGACATGACGTTACAAGCAACATGGGGAGTGCCTAACACATGCACACACGCCAACAGATAGACATGCGTCTGTACATATCGACCACCTGTCACAGTGCAATCATCGGCAACTATGTTGCATCTGCCATTGGGTTCCTACATGTCTGTGTCACAAGCATCCATGGCGTTTCACAGTCACACACATGTCAAACACACACATGCACATGTATGCTGTGCACGTACATGAAGGTGGAACCAGCATCCATGTGTCACACCCCAACCATGCCATAGTACATACACAGAAATGCCACCATATGTGCATCTCCACATGCAGTTGTGCATCATGCTTTCAAACACATACACCATTGATGTGCATCACACATGACGGGGCTCAAATGCAGCACGCTCATGTCCCTGCACATACACATGTCCAAGCTGCACACTCCTGTCACACCTCAACATGCACTGCGTCCCATAAGTATGCATGGACACTCACCGCTTGACTCCGGACTGCTCTGCCTCTCGAGGATCTAGCGGAGAAGCGCTGAGTTAACGCTTTCCAGGACCCTCATATTGTCGGTGGTAAGGTGGACCTGGCGCCTCACTGCACCCGCTGCTGCCAAGAGGAGCCGGGCCTTCCTGAGGGTCCTGGACCTGAACTCCTCCCAGCGCTTCCGGAAGTGTTGTATGTCACGGACTGCCACCCTCTCCACGTTGATGGCAGCCACAATGTCCTTCCACATCCCCTCACGTCCATCTTTGTCGGTGCGTCTACTTCCGTAGAGGGCATCATAATGCACCAGGACTTGCTCCACCAGGATACCAACTTCTGCGGCACTGAAGCTGGTAGCCCTCTGCCTCTCTGGCTGGGGGTTGCCAGTGGTCTCTGATGGTGTTTGCCCCGACATGGCAACCCCCGAGGCAGGTGTGGGTGGGCAACTGGGTCCCGGTGCTGGGCTGTGGAGCGATGGAACTTCAGTCAGGAGTATTCTGTTCCAGCAGGGGTGGTCACAGCAACTGGACCCCTGCAGATGGCTGATGTGCAGGCACCAAATTGCAGGGCACCTGGTCAGCAGTGAGTCGGTTCGGGGCTCTAGGGGCTCTAGGGCGCAGGTAAATGGTCTTCTGGGCAGGAGCGTGGTCTTCTGTGTGTTGTCGCGTGGCCAGCTTGATACGGAGTGATTTGGCACGTGAAAAAACAGCATGTCAGCGTGTAATTCGAGGAAAGGCCCTTAGTGTGTAAGCACACATGTGACATGATACGCGTGGCATTTCCCTCGTCACAGGTGCATAGTGATTCAGCACGTGAAAAAACAGCACGTCCGCGTGTTAATGCGTGTAATTCAAGGAAAGGGCCTAAGCGCGTAAGTGTCGTGACACACACGGGCGTTTCCCTCAGCACGGGTTAAAGGTGAGCGGGGCCAGCAGTTCGCTGTACATGCCTTTCGTGGAGACCGACACGTGTGTTGCTACTTCTGGTTGTTTCACGTGCCATCACAACTTCACAGCGGATCAAGGACGTATCTCTTCTTTTGGCGGGGGTAGTGGCTACACTTGTTTTTCATTATCACACTAGTCAGACGGTGAGTCGCGCACGCTATTTTTCCCACTGTGAGTCCCCCTGTGTACTGCGTACCCGTTTACGAGGTCATTGTATCCTGTGTATCCCAGGCTTACCTGTTTTTCATGTCCCTGGGTGCCACCGCGTACTGTGGGAGGTTAATTCCATACACGTGGGCTACCGGGGGTTGCGTACAGGGTTTTACTGCAGTTTTGGGGTGCCTGAGCATTGCGTGACCCATCACTTTATCACCGGGGTCACATTCAGCCTTGCAGGTACACAGGGGTGCTGTTAACATCTTGTATCCCACCTCCTTCACCCCAATTGCCCAGGACAATTTTCGTGTACACCTCCCATTGGCACCACTACATCTGTGCCGGCACTACCACATCTGTGCCATGGTTGGGAGGCCACGAAAGGGGAGGGCCGCCTCAGCTGGGCATACTCCACATGGCGGGAGTGGTCAGGGATGTGGCCAGGGTGATCAGGGAGAAGGGGGACTCCAGGGTGTCCAGGGCGGCTACAGAGGGGGAAGAGGCAGGAGTGCGCCACTTCGGCACAATGTTGTGCCAAGTGTTGGTTCAGTCATGCCACCGCCCCCTGTGATTCCGAGAGATGCAGCTCTTGCATCTGGCACTGGCGCCCATGTGAAGTGGCAGTCCGTTTCATCGACTGCCACGGGCCCAAGGGTAGTGGTAGCTGCAGATGCAGGTGTGGACACCACCACCCAGGCTCAGGGTGGGCCAGCGCGTGCTGCGTTGGCACCAGAAGAGTCCCAGGATGATTTCCAGGAAGTCAGGAGGCACACGGTAAGTGCACGCCAGGCTGCCCTGACCGAGGCACATGTCCCTGGGCAGTATTGTCATCTGCTGCCCCGAGCAGCCGGGTGTTGGCAAGTGCATGGGCAGATGCAGCCTACACCACTACAGCTGTCAGTATACCATCCAGGGCAGTCCCGGTCAATGACCTTGGCACAGATGATGTTGCTGCGCAGGGACAAGTGAAGGGCACCCAGCAGCCACTGTCGCAAGTCAGGGCTTCCATCCTTGTTCCACCTGCCACTCCCTCGGTTCAATCCACCAGTGCCACTGCCCCTATTGATGAAGGCTGCATTTACCAGTCAGGGTCCAGACCACTGTCCAAGAGGAGGAAGGTTGCACCTCCAGTAGAGGCTGGGACCCCAGACACGGCTCCGACCTCCAGCACGTCGAGGAAGAAGCCTTTCTGCAAGCAGGAAATGGACTTCCTTGTGGACTACGTGCGGGGACACAAAAGTGATATGCCAGTGGGCCCGAATCGTCACACTACGGCTGGCTGCCCAGCGTATGTCCCACTGGAAGCATGTTGCAGAGAGTGTCAGTGCATTCGGACATGAGGTGCGCACAGCTCAGGAGTGCAAAAAGCGTTGGGATGACCTCCGATGCTGTGCTAAGGCAAAGCGTGCCTCCAATTATGCCATGACTCAGACGACTGGCGGTGGGTCACCACCTGAGGAGGTAGATCTCACTCCGCACAAGTCGATCGTTGCAGAGTTCATACCAGCAGAATTGTACGAAGGAGTGGGAGAGATGCTAGACTTTGATGCCCTGTCCAGTGAGTGTTGTCACATGTTTGTCCAGCCCATGTGTGATTTGCTTGTGTGATGTAGTGGCTTAACTGCCACTACATGCTATGTGTACATGGTTCACATGTGCGAGTCATGCAATGCTTCACTGATGCGTGCCTGCTGTGTAGCATGCTGGACATGTAGAGCAGACGGGGACTGTCCTCATCACCACACCTTCACCCTGCTCACATGCTAGTCACCCGGCTCACCCTCCGGTCCATGTTCCAGCTCACTGGCCCTTCTTCATGTAGCCTGGGGTGTCTTTCCACTCAGCACTGGGACTATGTCATCGCATGACTGACGTGCATGTGTGTTCTGCCTGCATGCAGGTACTCCACGTAGGCATGCTCCCTTGCCCCTCCACCCCCCTGCACCCAAATTTCACCATGGCACTGGTGGGTATCATGTTGGAGTACTGCAATTGAATGTTCAACGCTCCTGTGTACATGCACATTTCCCCGTGCCAACCTGCCAGACACATACAGTGGGGTACATCCTTTGTCCTTGATGCAGGGTGTCTCTCCTGGACTGTGCAGATGGCAGATGCTCCACAGGGACATGAGTGCCCATTCATGCCCCTATGTGTCTTTGCCTGGATTATCATTGTAGTACGTGTACATTTAATGGCATTTTATCATCAATTCCATGCCCACTCTGGCTCAGTCCTGCATCACGCACATGTTTAGAGTGTCACAGTCTGTGTGGGGCACAGGCCTCCCCCTGTTTCAGGCCCCCTGACTCTGTTCAACTGGTGTAGTGGCCTCTGCACACATCGGTGTACTACTGAGGATTAATCGTGTGTCCTGCTTACTGTCCCATTCTCATCTGCTGTGTTGTCAGTTGACTCAGATGATGCAATTGACGCTAGTCAACACTGTCTGCCAATACACAGGTCTCTGGTCACACTTTTGCTGCCATGCTATGCCTCCCTGCATTTTCACTCAGGGGGGGCGGTTGCTTGTAGCCATGCAACCTATTGCATGCACATTGCATGTGATGCCTGAACTTGCCCTTACGCTGCATTCATGTTTATTGATTGACATCATAATGTACTTGTTCATGTAGATAGTGGGTAATGTACACATGCTCTGCACTGCATCAACCCACTTCTGAGCCATGTTACAACGTTCTCCATGCCTACTCACTGCTGCAATGTCAAAGTGACCTGGCATGTATGGTCAGATTTTCATCTCTTCTCTGTCATGAATGCCACGGGCACAGCTGCATCCTGTGACACATGTACTAAGTATTGGAACTCCCTAGTAAGTGTTTAGCAAAGTTGATTGGTCAATCTATTTTCCCTTGCCCATCCACCTCCCCTCTCCTGACCCTCTTTCTGGTTATCCTGAATACCGATGCCTATCCAACCAATGTATACCTGACCCTCTTTCCCCGCCGGGGTCTCGGAGGCCTGTGTAAGTTTGACCTTGCAGGCGCCCATACCTCAGAAGGGGTTGTTGGTTTGTGCCATTCCTGCGCCTGGAGACCGGAGCTGTGACACTACCCATCAGTTGTTGCATCCTCACTGATTATTGTGTACTGAAAATGCTACCCATCCTGTTGATCCATTGTTCAACTGTGCTACCTTGGTAGTTCTTCTATCATTCTGCTTGGACATGTGGTTGCCCATATTCAGCAACTTCAAGTCATCTACTGGAGACTCTTCCAGGGTTTTTTGTGGGCTGCAGGCTTCTTCCCTGGTTTGGGGGTTTGGCTCCTTGGAGTTCTCTGCGATTTGGTATTTTAACCAGTCAAGGGTGCCCCTTGGGGGCTGGACCCTATTTCCACGCAGGATAAAACAAGGGAACCAAGGGGTAGGGGGATCCTGAAGCCAGGTAGACTAGAAGGAAGAAGCCAATGGACCCCAGACGCAGTTCTTCTGAAGATCATGGTGATGAGTAAATGAGGGAGGTCCTTTTGTTGTGGGACAGTATGCTTGGGTTATGGTGTTTGTGCACTCTATGAAATTCCCATGGTGGGGTACTATGTACATGATGTGTTCTGCAGTTCAATGGCTGTTCCTGTGTTGGCTTTACTTTTCAGGTGTCAGGGGATTGTTTTGGTTTGACATACTGGTGTTTACACATGGGCAATGTTCACATGTGATGTGTACAGGACACTGTGGGTCACTTTATTTCACATGCATGTATTGCGTGCATGTCCCTACTGACACACACACTTACACAATGTTCCACCACACATACAACCGCCCTTCCATGCCCACACGTGCACACAGATTACCTTCTCTGTCATGCTGTGTCCCTGCCGCGTTGATCACTTACCATTTGGGGATCGTGTACATGCGTCAATGTTTTTTATTTGTTGCTTGTCCTTTTTTTATGATGCTCATGGTGTATCCCCAACAGAATGGCTGTTCACTGTGCTGTGTGCTGAGTGGTGTGTTGCAGGAGACACACACAGCACACGGGTTTGTGATTTGCGAATTTGGATTGGCCAATGTGCATGCCAAAGGCATTCTGTCTTTTGTTGATGGTACTGCTGGTGGCATGCATTTGCGTATGACTTTTTATGTGTGGGAGGTTGTTGGTCAGTCATTTGACCCGATTCCATGTCAGGTGTGATTGTCTCAGGCCTGTTTCCATTTATCACATGTCACTTCGTATCTAATTGGTCATGTGTTGGGCTTTTGGTTTGCTCTTTTGCTGTTGCATGGCATGTCATGGTGTCGCAGACAAGGGTGATGTGGGTTGGGAGGGTTTGGGTGACATACCAGTGATTGTCATGACCTGTTTTGCAGGGGGTGGTGTGATGTACACCTTGCAGGTGTTCCTTTTGGTCACACAGGATTGGTTGTGTTTAAGTAGCTAGGGATGCACACAATGTAGCACTTCCGTGGCAACATTCTCGGGGTGGTAGGGTTGTGACAGTTGACTGTCTCTTTGTCATCATCGATTGTCACCTGTTATGTGCCAGGCCTGTGTGCAATCCGCAGGGGTGGGAGTTTAGGTGCAAAATGTGGTCACAAGCTGGGTTCGGGCTGCCTCGCCGCGTGCTTTTTCCCCTGCCATGTGCTTAGCCTGTGCGTGTGGTTGGAGATGTGGGTGCACCACCATGTCCACCGGTACGCCCTGCCGTGTTGCAACATTGTACAGGACACATGCTGCCACAATGATCCTGCACACTACTGGGGGTGTATATAGTAGCTGCCCGCCAGAGCGGTCAAGGGAGCAGGAGCGTGACTTGAGCACTCCGAATGTGCGCTCCACTATGCCCCTGGTTGCAATATGGGCAGCGTTGTATCTTACCTGGGGTGGTGTGGTGGGGTTCTGTATTGGCGTCATCATGTGGTTTCTCAGAGGGTAGGCACAGTCCCCTGGGGAGGTGAGGATGGTTGTGATTAGTTGGGTTTGTGTATTTGTCTGTGTGAGACATGCATTCATGTGCACAGACATTTGTACTCACCAATGAGCCATGTGTCGCCATGCTTCCCAGCATCCAGGTCCCGGTTCAGGGCAGACATTCTGTATATGAAACTGTCATGGGTAGACCCAGGGTAGTTTGCATAGACAGAAGTGATGATTCCCTTGGTATCGCATACAACCTGTACGTTGATGGAATGCCAGTGCTTGCAGTTTCGATAGATGTGCCCAGTGGCCCTAGGTGGACGTAGGGCCACATGGGTGCAATCTATGGCACTGAGCACTTTGGGGAAGTGTGTCACCCTGTAGAAGTCAAGGACCACAGCCTGCCTTTCTGCTGGTGTTCTGGGCATGTATTTGTGCCTGCGGACTGAGGGGCGTGCAGTCATGATTGCTAACACCTGGTGTAGGCAGCGTGACTGTGTGGCCTGTGAGACGCCGCCAACTATGGCAGTTGTCTGCTGAAATGACCCAGTGGCCAAAAAATACAGGACATTGAGCACCTTTTCCAAGGGGCTCTCTGCTTGGGTGCACAAGGCGGGTGATGTGAGGTCATCCTTCCACTCAGTGACCAGGTCTAGGATGATAGATACGAGGTGGAAACCTATACCTGCCATAGACCTGGTCACCAGGCATCCCAAAAAGGCTGGTCCAGGGCAAAGAAATGCGGGGCCTGGCTATTCTCCTCCTCCTGCGGTGTCCCACGATCAGTTCTTCGACAAATGGGGCATTCATCGTAGCTATATATACGTGTTTGTTGTTTGACGTGTTGACGCATGTGCGTGTCTTTTGGCGTGCGCAGTTTTCCCGTATTCGATTCCATGAATACGTGTTGTTCGCGTGCGTGTGGGCATTCTGTGTATTTCCCTGCAGTAATTCCCCAGTTAAGCCTTCTTTTTCATGCGTTGTTCTCCATTCTGCGTCTTCCGCCCCGTGTTCCGCCCCCTTTTTGATGTGTGCGAACATTGTGCGCTTTCACTGTGTGCGTCGCACACAGCATTTGGGATGTTGCAGTGACGTGTGCGCCACGCGCAGATTTGGCGCACATCCCGGACAAAACACGCACAGGCCCTTCCATGAATCGCATGCGTGCGCACGCGCTTGCTTTTTCACGCTTGCGCCAGCTTGCGCCACAATTTACGGCGCATGTTTGTTCCATGAATTGGCCCCCTAATCTGTGCTCATTTTAAAAACGCTCCAAGATAACCTTGTTATTTAAATACTACAAAATGAAAGCACATTTAATTTGCTAACTCAGTTTGTATATTTACTCACTGTTTATGTAACATTTCTTTACTTCACATCAAAACTCTAAAACATCTATTGCTACTACCACTATATGCTGACTCAGAAACAGTCATTATCGCTTGGGATAATGACCTTTCCCAAAATTGGTGGCTGGTCATTATTCTGTGATAATGAACCCTCCCTCAGTCTAAAAGGCTTTTTTGTGGCAATAAGCTCCGAGACAGTGGGCCAATACCGCCCAAGGTAATGCCCCTGGAGCCCATAGTTACAAAGGCCCCGGGGAATTACCTTGGGCGGTATTGGCCTGCTGTCTCTGGGCTTATTGCCATTAGTATTCCGGGGTCTGCAGGCCCAGGAAACTAGTTTTCCTGAGGTTGCAGCCCCGGAACACTAATGGCTGACAAAATCTTTTCAAGCTAAATTTCTTTTGCTGTTTGAAAAGGATTCATCGCAGTACGCATTAGTTCTAGGGACACTAGAAGGCGTGTACTGCTTCATTAGCACAGAGCAACAGGGCACCATTTTGGGCCACGTTGCTGCGTACTAATGAATGGGAGGAAACTGGCCACCGTGAAAAAGGGAGAAGGGACTTCGTGTAGTACCTTCTCCCTTTCCATGGTCGCCAGGAACAAAAAAAGAATGTACTCAGCGCGCGATGCAGGTAAGTGCATCCACAGGATTACATTGTGGTATGTCTCAGAAACTAGCCAATTCACGTTAAGTGTATCCCGTGGAATATAATATAAAATGTTTTCCTTTCATCCCATTTTTTTTGGTAATATCAGATACTGGACTGAATAACTTTACCGTTCAGCAACTTATCTACGCTGCTGAAAAAATGCCCTGATGGCAGATCTGCACAGTTGTAAACATGCAAAATGAAATATTGCACACTTGTTTGCATTCTAACTATAGAATTCACATCAAATCATTCCCGTGAAAGTGTCCACTATCGCGCACTTGTCTGTGTGTGCAGATTAAATAGAATAGCCAAAGGTCAAAAAGTGCATCAAAACACAAAGTCATGTTGATACTGTTTCTTTATCATGACTTTAGCTAACTATCGCCCAATTTCCATTACTCCCTTTCTGGGCAAACTCCTGGAAAAGCTGGCCATCTCTAAGGTAGAACTTCATTCCAATTATGTTGGCTGTCTCGATGACCACCAGTCTGGCTTCAGAGCTGGCAGAAGCACAGAAACTGCTCTCCTGAACATCCGTTGAGGATCTGCTCTCTAACCTTGACTCTAACATTCCCTCTGTCCTTGTAAAGACTGGAGAGGGTGTCTGTACCTCTGCTCTCTATATGGCAGAGGAGAGGCACAGAGGTCCCATGCCAAGATTCTCTATTGTTGGTAGCAATGGATGAGCAATCAGGGCCTAGCTTCTCAGGAGGTGATGCAGGCTGGTTCTTAAGTTCATTGTAGTCCCCAAGACCCCACAAGGAAATGTCCACATACTGTATTAGTTAAAACATAGTCTTTATATAATTAAGTTCAAGGTTATGTACACTATCACAATAACTCACTTTGTGCTCAGCAAATCTATAATGGCAAATATACACAGTTCTAAGTGGTACCACAATTATTATTAGATTCCCTTAAAGTGCATCAACTGTACTTTGGTTAAATGTCACACAAATCAATCAATAAAGGTAACCAACAGTAGACATCGGAGGAAAGCAGTTGGTGAGAACAATTGGCAGAATACTGGCCTCTACCGTTAAACACAGTTCTGTGTGGAGATCCCCCCACCTGGGCAACCTGTAAAGTAAAAGATATATCACAAGCCCAGTCCATATATTGTTCTATAAGTCTTATTTCCTTCTATAATGTTTCTACCACCCCAATGTAGCTGGAATAGCAGAGTTCCACGATGAGTCGTCGACAGATCCTTCTTGAGTGGCTCCTTTAAAGCAGGAGCCACGGATCATTGAGATCCCTGGAAGAAAGTGAACTCGACGTCGAGGGGGCAGCTTCGGTCCCATCGGTACGTGTTGTCGACAAATCGAAGGCATCCTGCAAGGAAGAGGCATGCGGGGAACCTCAATGACGATAGTTCAGGACTGAAAAGAGTTTGTGAAGAACTGTGGCCAGAAAGGACGTTGAGTAGTCCGACGTCTCTATGGTCGTTGCGTGGTGGGAAACCCACCGGCGGATGCTTCTCGGTGTGTCGACGGCATGGCCTTCTCCAGCGGGATCAGGTGGGCGGCGGTGCTGACGATCGCGTCCGTGAATCAAAAGTCTTAGGCAAAGGAGCATGTGGCTCCGGTCATCGGCAGCCCGGTGTCAAGCGGTCCCCTCTTCTGGGCAACGTGGCTTCGACGGGCCTCTAGCGGTTACAGCAAACTTGCAAACCCTGGTCGACGGCGGTGGATGGAATGTCCGGTGCTGATCTTCATTCTCCTCGGCGGTCCCAGTCTCCGGTCGGCAGCCTTTTGTGGGTCTCACTTCCAGGGCGATTCGGTGAAGTTTAGTGGTGCTTGATGGTCCCTCAGAGCACGGGAGGAGGGCGCCTAATGAGGTCCTCTCTTGGATCAGTCTCAACGGCTTTCGGATTTCGTTGAAGGGAGACAGCAGTCAACCTCCTTCTTCAGGCTCGGCTTCGAGATTAAGCATCAGTTTCAACTTCAGCTTCTGAACAATTTCCAGTGGTGAGAGGGCCCCAAATATACTATTCTGTCTCTCATCCACACTGCTTGGTCACACTCAGCAGCCAATCATACAGAAGGGCATTCATGAAGGTAGTCAGCAATAAGGCATACAGTGCATTCAGTCCATACTCCTCCCTCTCAGACACTCACAACAAGGAATGTGCGTCAAACACCAGAAACCAGACAACCACAACAAGAAGTGCATATTGGTCACACACTCCATTCACCCAGGTGCCACCCACAGGGTGTACCCACAACATACAATCACTGGGAAGGCTCCAGCCAGTCTGGCCTGGACTTCACAACAACACCATATATGGAAATTCCACCAAACAGCCAGTCAGGTGGAAGGGAAAGAGTCAGGGCTTCCCATGACTTTGGGAAAACAAGGTAACAGGCAATAGAAAGCAAGAGGCCACAGAAATCAACTGATTCCAATGGTAGGGCCTGGGTATCTCAATATGGAGGATACTCAGAGCACCAGTCAAATTCATAATGGAGCTGCCACCAGCCCATACCCTGCTCTGTGGGCCACACACAGGTGCCCACAAACATACACTAGGGGCACAGGGTTGTACCCCCACCCATGGGTGCCATAAGGGTATCCCAGGGGTCTGCACACCAAACCAAAAATAGGAAGAGCTGCACTGCCAGGAGTCCCACATGGACTCCTGGGCAGAAAACAATACAGAATGCAAATGAAAAAGGACTACAGGACAAGGACAGGGAGGCCCTGTCCCTCCAATGCACTTGCAGCATCACAGTCCTCATCTTACTCGATCTCTCTTCTGCCTTTGACACGGTCAACCATATCATCCTGATCAACCGTCTCTGTGATAACCTGAGTATCACTGATCAGGCTCTGGCCTGGCTGATCTCTTTCCTCTCTGATCGACCCTCCCAGGTCCAGCTTGGTTCCTTCCTATCATCTATCTTCCTTTCTACCTGCGGTGTTCCCCAGGGGTCTAACCTCTCGCCCTGGCTTTTCAACCAATACTTGGCAACTCTCGCCCACTCCATTGCCATTTTCTGCTCAAATTTCCAGTGCTACGTTGACGACACTCAACTCATTTTCGGACACCTCCTCTTCCTCTCTCATCCCAATTGCCTAACTGCCATTCAAGATTTGTGTGCCGCCAACGATCATTGTCTAAATGCCAGCAAGATGCATATCCTCCCCATCGGCACACCTTCACCATCCTTTTCCCTCACTCTCTGGCCGGCCTCCCTTGGCCCTCCTCCTACCCCCACCTGTGAGGCTAAGTACCTCGGGGTCATCTTTGACTCCACACTTTCCTTCTACGCCCACATCTCTGATGTCTCTAAAAAGTCAAACTTCCTACTGCACCGACTCAGGGGTACTCTGCCTTTCTTCTCCTTCCCCCAGAAGCGCATGGTCTTCCAAGCTCTGGTTCTCTGTAGGTTGGACTATTGTAACAGCCTCTTTCTAAATCTACCTGCCTCTACTCTCCGCCCTCTGCAACTAATCGAGAACAGGACTGCAAGACTTGTCCTTGGCCTCAAGCCCTAGGATCGTATCTCTCCAGCTCTGAAATCTCTCCTTTGGCTCCCAGTGGATGCAAGGATTAAATTCAAAACCCTCTGCATTGTCCACAAGGCTTTCTGGGGCCTGGGTCCAAAATACCTTAAGCTATCCCTCTGCAAATACCTCCCCTCTCGAGCTCTTCGCTCTTCTATCTCTAACTCCCTCAGGGTCAGTCATTTTTCAAAGAAACAAAGTGGGGGTTGACCTCTGTCTATTGCTGGGGCCTCCCTGTGGAACAGCCTCCCTGCCATTCTAGAACTTGAGTGGAACCATCTACGGTTCCGGAAGCACCTCAAGACCTTCCTCTTAGCTTCTCCCTTTGCTCCCCCTCTCCCCTGCTGATGTGTTCTCTCTTAGCACTGTGCACCTGGCCACGCTCTGTCCTCCGGGCCCAGGTACCTGCTTACCCTGCCAGCTTCCTGCACTGTCTCCGGGCCACCCCTTGCACTGGGGTCTGTATCTGTACCCATACAGTCCCACCGTTTTTCTTCCTGCACTTATGAGACCTACCCTGTCTGTTGCCTTAAAGCCAGCACTTCCCACTTGCTGGCTGCACTACCACTGTTTGTTGCCATTATTATATATTTATTTATTATTATTTATCAGTTTCTCCTTTGCTCCGCACTCTCCACTTCTCCCACCTCTCCAATGCACCTGTGCATTCTCAATGTCACTGGGTCTAGTAAGATCATTGTTTTGTTCTCCCCTGTTCCCCTCCCTTGCCTTATCGCGCTCTGAAACACTTGTGTACGAGCGCGATAGAGATAAAATATCAATATCAATATCAATATAAATGACAGATAAAGTTACCAATTACACATGGTAACAGCTCTGCAATGAACACTTTTGTTAGTGTGAATGTGGAAAAAAAAAACAATTACAAAGGGCACATCTCAAGAATAGAATGAACTGTAATCAGTCCGATTATCTCGACCTTGAAGTACAGGACTTGGCAGGAGTTACACTTTATGAATATTCAACTATACACACAAAACCTTGTAAATTCAGACTGCATCCACTTTTGACATTGAAACATTACACATGAAATGAGCCCTCCCCCCCTGACTATCGGACAGGCACCTCCAGCATCGCCTCACTTAAAACCATAATTATCTAGAAATTTATGAGATTGCTTGCACTGCTGACCGTGTAAAACCCCTTCCTCTTGGCTCACCACTGATAAGGAAGGTCACTATCCTAACAGCTCCCAGCACTGGGTCTGCCCAGCTCCCTGCAGAGGATCCCTGTTTCCCAAGTCACTACTGAACCTCTCTCTGCAAGTCTGAACTCAAACCCTCTCTCTGCTTCTATTAAACCCGATTGCTGTCATTCAAGAATAATTCTTCCCCTTGCTTAGCACATGTCACCTAATCCGTTCAGCCCAGTATTTTCCCCTCGAAAACGACGGTTTTGCTACCAGAACTGTAACATTGCTTCCTGCACACAATGGTGTTTTTCAAAAGAGCACATTCCATTTTAGCAGCTCATGCCATGCTGAATGAAACAACACAGCTGCTTGCAGGTTTAACTCCATTGCAGAAGAACACTCATTTTCCTGTTATTTCATCTGAGCCCATTTGCACTCATTTGTTAATGACAGGTTATAAGTTATTGGGAAGGGGTTGTTAGTTCATCTTAGTATTTATATATATATAGTGCAAATCAGACAGATGAAATGTTACCCTGAACTCTTAGCACTTTGAAAACATGTGCTCACTGCCAGAATATGTGCATTTCATTTATGATGCGCACCGACATTTATGATGTTTGCATTTCTACATGAACCCCCTATTTCACATACTTATCCCTACACCCGTCCCCTTAGTTTGCCATTCCATTAGTCTACTCACCATTTGTTGGTTAATTCTCTCAAGGCCTTCAATATCGTCTCCTCCTCCGACCAACACTTCGCCTTCCAAGCACAGACTGCCCATGGAAACCGGGCAGGAATTCTGCCCATGGTCTCAGCTCTTCTTGCAAGATTTCAGTGTGGCCGCTATCCACAGGAAATACGCGATCTTCCGGTATATTGTGGAAGATGCTGATCGTCCGAAACACTGGGTACAAACTAATTTGGATCTTTTGGAACCATTCAACACTACTAGCATGTGAACATAAGGTCCTTTGGGTAGGTTATCATACAGTGGATGAGAAGCAGAGTAACTCTTACACCAAATATCGGAACCAACTCAGGAAGATGGCAAAGTTAATCTGTTTTATTATCAATTGTCTAAAACCGGAAGTTACAACAGACAACAATGGACGTCACACAAGCATTCTCGAAGCATTTCATAAAAAATCATACATGTATAGTAATAATTCATCATATGTGATGTCATACTGCGTGTCAAATAAGAGAAACCTACAGGGGGTTGTGATACACTCAAGGGGAACATCGAAGTATATTTTTGATTAGGGGTTGTGTTGTGATTGGACATCTACTGTCAGGTGGACAACTCATGCCCACACCTAGTGCAAATCACCTTCAACAATTATTAGGTACATGGTATATCATTGGCTCTAGACCTATACGGCCCTTCGTATATATGGCACTCTACAATTGGTTGGCACCCTCATGTCCGTGTGGAACATTCAGCTCAGTAGCAGCACGTAAGCTTATACTCCAGGTGTCAGGAGGTGGACTTCCCTGTACCTCCACACCCAATTAGCCTAAAATCTCTCATCACCCATGCCTTCTGCCATGAAGATTGGCTTTGAACTTGGCCTTGCAGAGTATTTTTGTCTCTGAGAATGAAAGGGATGTGAGCATGTGCTATCATAGTTCTGGAACTGCATGCCCAACTCTATTTCCAACCTTTGCTCACGTGAGAGGATACCACAATTCAGCCCATTTTGCACCATTTAATTTAATTGTCTTGAATTAATAGAACTTGGCACTCATGGTGTTCTTTCTTTGCACCTTAACAAGGGATGTTTCAGCGTCTCACGTTCACTGCCTTCAAGAATAGATAACCAGTCTTGGCTTCTTCTGCCTTGACACCAGGCCAGACAGGCCTTCTCGATTCTTCTAGGATCCCAGCTAATTCTTTGCTGCGATACAGCTCTCAGCCCTTCTCACCATGGGTTTTGGACTTACTAAAGTTTTGACACCGATTTCCAGCCTCTATATAGTGGCGGCTCTGCATGCAGTCTATTCACTATGTATGGCCAGCTTCTATGATCACTTAGTCTACTTGTATTACTGCATCTGTACAGTTATTGAACGACTTGCATTTTCTGCAATGTTCTTCACATGTGAAATCTGTGTTTAGTACATAAAAGTTTACTCAATTCTTTACTTCATCATCAGCTTTTATAAGGTCCATACACTCTCTTCTTCAACGAGTCTTCTCTGTGCCTTTTGCTCTTTTCTTGTGATATCACCAACTACTTTTCTTGCTCTTTTCGTTTTTCTTCAGGGGCTTCCTCCAAGAGATTTTCATCTCTTTGGGAATACATCGCGTTTTCTTAGCGGATGCCTTCACTCGAAGATTCACTGCAGAATGGTCACTACCGCTGGTGTCAAGCATGGCACGATTTCAGGCTTCCAGCATAAAGTTGCGAGGGGGATGGGACTTCCTGCAGAGGCCTTTGGCTGC
This sequence comes from Ambystoma mexicanum, assembly GCF_040938575.1. Lineage (NCBI taxonomy): Eukaryota > Metazoa > Chordata > Amphibia > Caudata > Ambystomatidae > Ambystoma > Ambystoma mexicanum. The sequence goes on along the minus strand of NC_090930.1, from coordinate 381,141,540 downwards.
TCCTCTAAACCGCTCTCAGGTTAAACTCTACCTCTCAGACTTTGATGATTCAACAACTTTTCAATCAATTTGTTTTTCTTGCCTTTAACAGAGAGAGACCTGTCCTTACACATATCTTTCAGCTGATCTACTGTTAGACTGATCAGGGCTTCCTGTCTGAAGTTATTCATATCTGGCATTATAAATAAAATGCTTTTCTAGTAGTGCTTAGACTTGTGAAGTAAGACCAGCACTCTCAATGTAACAAGTATACTTCATCCTCACCACTTGCCACCAGTGTTAGGTAGAATTGCATGAAGTACCCTCTGGGACCACCACATTCAATTAGGACTACAGGTGTAAGCAAAACCAACCTTTGGTATAAGTCTGTACTACACAGTTTTGTGGTAGTGAGCTGAAAAGCCAGGCTTATCTCAAGAGGGAATGTGAGCAGTACAAGGATGTTACTCAGATGTCTTACTATCACAGTGGTTCAAGTAGACACTTACACTCAAGGTTTCTTGGTAAAACACATATTAATTTATTACACAATCATTTAGAAAACATTCACTAGAAGGAGGCAACTTAATATTATACACAAATAACCTTCAACATCAAACCAATACGTTTCTGAGTTAATTAGGCTCCCCTAAAATAGGAGCAAAATAGCATTTCAGTCACTTTAAATTGGAGGGTAAAGGCACAAGTTAACGGAATAGATCACAAATACTTTCTTAGGCAGTGCAAATAGTTTCAGTTCACTAGAGGACTCGATTCAGTTCAATAGGCCTAGGTCAAAGTCAATGAACTAGTGTCTTGGATAGGAAAGAGCAGTACTTGAGGTAAACGGTAAAGTCTTTGCCAAAGTTCTCAGAAGTAGTTTGTACGAAAAAGAATCATATGTTGGGTCACAATCTGATTAGGCCTGCAAGTTGAGAAAGTTCCATGAATTTTCACAGCGAGAGATGCGTTCCCTAAATCGGGTTGGCACAGTACCTTAATATAAAGCAAAAGGTGCAGTTGAAGTTGTTGGTTCATGGCAGTCCCTGCAGATCTCACTGTTCCTGAGCCTCAGTCGTGAGGACAAGAGCGAGGACAGTGAGGGACTCCTGCACTGCATGGGATCGTCGGAAAACGCTAACAAAATTGAGTAACTTCAGTTCGAGTAGCTGTAGTCAAGTACACAAGCTGGTGTCCTTCCCCCTGGTTAATCCTAATCAGCTCCGAGAATGGTATCCAGGTGGTTTATGAGTTGATTGGTCCCACCAACTCAAAGGAAGTGGGCTTCACCTGGCAAATCAACGGTCCAGGAGTTGCAGCAGCCGTCCTCTTCCAGCTCGTCTTCGGTTGTTTCGTTCCAGTGGTCGACTATGCTTTCCAGTCCAAGAGACTCGCCTTTTAAACAGTTTTCTCCCATACATTCGAGACTAGCCGGACAGTCAGCCAGCCAATCATGCCAGGGTGCATTTGAGCCTCCTAGGAGACTAAGCACAGGGAGTTTTGGGCACCTCCATCACTTCCTGCCCACCCTAGACATCAGACGCCAGAGGCGGTCTTCAGTCCCGAAGCCCGCCAAAGGCATGGAAACAAAGGGACCAAATTTAGTTTGGCGTGCAGAGACAAACTCTAGAAGGACCTTTCCGAAAAGAAATGGCAAAAAAAGACCCATTTAAACAAATAGGCTTAAGGCTCCCTCTTGAAAAACATGCCTCCTGCGATTTTTAGCTACCAGTGTTCGCGGTCAGGAAAAATCATGGTAGTTTGTTGTAAAACCACTGGCACCAGCCATTTTGATAGAAAAGGCTAGCATTTGACTGCTACATTAGTTTCTAGACATAGGGGATACTAGGAAACCCCTCCAGGACTCTATAGGAAGATACTGTGTGCTGGGTCTAGGAATTTAAAAAGACTAGTGAAGTCAATTTAACCTTGCATTCTCTGGGAAACAGTAGTTTATCCAAGAGAAGGTATTTAAACCTTTGGGAAGTCTAAGAAAAAGCCATCCCTGTGTTGCTGCACTGAGGGTTTTGTGTAACGCACATGAAAAGATGCCCATGGAGATATCTTAAAACTCCATAATAAAAGAACACAACAGTAAAACACACATTAAAATACATGAACGAGTGGGAAAAAAGCTCACACTCTTTCCAGGTAAACAAATCAAGTCCTCAAAATTGCTGGGGGTCTCTAAGGTGAAGGGAATTAGCACATTTATGAGAATTCTCCCTAATACTCGTCCTCCCCAGGCTAAGGGACAGGAGGATTTAATCAACCCCTGGATGAATCTCCTTACTCCAGTCGGTCAAACATTCTGGAGAGACCATCAGCATTTTGGTGATTACACCCTGACCTATGTTCAATATTAAAATCAAAGCCCTGTAGGCTGATTGACCATATTAACAATTTGGGATTCTCCCCCTTCATCTGCATTAACCATCTCAAGGGTTGGTGGTCAGTGTGAATCACAAAAGTAGATCCATACAAATATGGTCTAAACTTCTTCAGTGACCACACAATAGCAAAGCATTCTCTTTCAATGGTTGCCCATCTTGTTTCTGGTTCTTACAGCTTTCTGCTGATGAAGCAGATGGAGTGCTCCCTACCTTTCCCATCCAGCTGACTCAGAACTGCACCTATACCTGTATTGAAGCATCTGTTTGCACAATGAAGGTGTTGCTGTAGTCAGGAGCTCTTAAGACTGGAGCTTGACAAAGGGCTTTCTTAAATCCTTCAAATGCCTTGTTGCACTCCTCATTCCACCTGACCTTTTTAGGAAATGTGAGAGAGGAGACCACATTCAAGGGAGACGCTATGGACCCATAGTTCTCTATGAAGTTCCTATAATAACCAGTGAGACCTAAGAAGGCTCTCACTTGGGTTTGCGTAGTAGGGGTGGCCCATTCTTGTGCAGCCTGTACTTTGCTAGGCAATGGCCTTATTTCACCTCCTCCTACCTCATGTCGAAGGTAGACCACTTTGCCCTGACCAATTTGACATTTACTTGCTTTTATGGCCAGATGGGCCTGCTCAAGAGCCTGCAAAACATATCCTAAGTGGCCAATATGTTCTTTACAAGTAGGGCTGAACACTGCAATGTCATCCAAGTATGCCATGCAGAAGTCCTCCATCCTATTCAGAACTTGATTAACCATCCTTTGGAATGTTTCAGGCGCATTCCTTAATCCAAAAGGCATTACCTTAAACTGATAGAGCGCTGCTGTGGTTGAAAATGCAGTTTTCACCTTCGCATGATCTGTCAGGGCTATTAGCCAATAGCCTGACATTACGACAAATGTACTGAGGTACTTGACTGAACCAAATTTGCACACCAGCTCATCTGTCATAGGTAAATGATGGGCATCAGTATTAGTGACTGCATTTAGAGGTCTATAGTCAACACAGAATCTGAACACCTTGGATCCTGCCTTTGGCACTAGTACAACTGGACTAGACCATGGACTGGTAGAGGGTTCTATTACCCTGAGATCAAGCTTCTTGTTGACCTCTTCCTTTATGTGGGTTCTTACATGATCTGACATCCTGGTACCTCTACTTTTAACAGGTAAAGAGTCACTAGTGAGAATATCATGCTGGCCCCAAGGGGTCAAGCCTGGTGATAGTGAAAACAGGGAGGCAAACTGATTTAACAGAAACTTGCACTCCTCTTGTTGTTGCAGTATCAGATTAGAAGAGAGATTAACTCCTTCTATTTTCTCATCTAAAGGTTGTCCCTTGATGAGATCAGGAAGAGGTTCACTCTCTTCCTCCTTTTGAGCTGAAAGTAGAAGTAAAGCTCCCACTTCTGGTCTCGAGTCATAAGCTTTTAGATGGTTGGTGTGAAATGTAAGTGACTCCGATCAAGAAATCCCACTAAGTCAGTGCCTTGTCTGGGATGCCCAAGGGAAGCCCTTATTTATGTATTTTTATGGCAAGTTATAATCTGGATGATGAACCCTTGTATAACACCCCTCTCTTAGAATCCCCCTTGACCCCACTGAGCCAAGAAGTAGGCTTGTTTTGCAAATTTAAAAGGTTTATTTGAAAAATTAAACAATGTATATATATCACACTTCTATAAATACATTGATAATGGATAGTACACTTGTGAATCTGAGCAGTAATCAGCAAGAGGTAATCCTACAGTAGCACAGTTCTTGGTTACTTATGAATAGGAACAGAAGAATAAGGTGGGAAAGAATGCTTTATATGGTTCAAGGAAACGCAATGATGAATGAAATGCAGTACAGAAAATAACTTGATATGGCTTCAACAAAAGACAATGTAATCACTTTTCCTTGACAATTCACTCCCCCCCTTTATGCAATATAAGGAGATGGGAAGAGGAGCACACAGTTCTCAGGAATGCAATCAAATACAAAACGAAATTCAGTTCCCCCCAGCAAGCTTAGAGGAAAACAGGTAGAAGTTTGAAACACAGGCCCCAAATGCTTTGAATGTGATGACAATGAAGTGAGAAATGTGCTACAAATGCTTTTAATTCCCTCTAGAAGTTCAGGGTGGGTGATATCTAGTTTATATTAGTTCAGGCTCACTTTAGCAATGCTCTATGATTAACTAGCAGGTTAAAACGAATTTTAGCAATGGAAAGCAAGGAGCTGCTGATTTTTACACGTGGCTGAAATAGTGCAAAATGTCAAATTGCGGCAAATTTGATCGCGTGCGTCAAGCGTAATTACGGAGGCCCTATAAGGAGTAGCAAGTCGGTTCTAGGTTCTTTGGAAAGCCTAGAATCCTAGCTTTAAGATGAAATTTTGCTCCTAGCACAAACGGTTCCGGAGATAAGGCCGATTTAGTCAAGGTAGTTTTTCAGATTTGAAATTTTAAAGCTCAGAATGACAGATGACAGTTTTCAGTTTTAAAGATGACAGAATGACATGATTCTAGGAGGCAGTTCTAATAGGCTAAAATAGTTTGGATTAGATTATTTTAAACTAAGAGGTTGGTTTTGGCACAGTGAGTACTCACACTATATTTTTTAAATAAGCCGTCAAAGTCTGGACTGGTTGGATGGGACTTCTGGCGGGTGGTTCTGAAGTCCCGGCTATCTGGGTCAGCTCTGCTCTCTGGGTCTGTCAAGCACCGGTTTTGCTCACAACGGTCTCGTTTGTGGTTCTCTCTGGTTCCGGATACAGCACTGCTTTCTGGATACTGCTACAGGTTTTTGCAAAAGTTCTTGGCAAAAATTCAAACAGCTCGCCCGGCCGTTGAATAGTTTGGTTGGTTTTGAGGCCTGCTAAAGAGGATTCAACTTGTGGATTCAGGCCTCTCTGCTACAAATTCTGGAGTTAATTTCTGCTACAGGTTCTGGAGAGTGATGGATTTGAAGTCTGGATCTCTGGATGTGAAGTCTGAAGTCTCCCGGCAAAACGTCCCGCAAGAAAGTGGAAAGTGAATCTCCCTACCTGTCCTGCACTGTCTGCTTTTATGTGTTTAGAAAGTGGGTGTGTGCGTGGCATAACTGAGCCTGCCCCTCTCTACTTGTCATTGGCCCAATTCACCCCTCTCCCATGATTGGGGGAAGGAAATGGATTGTCATCATGATGAGGTCTGTTTATGGGTCAGAGGATCCTCAATTTGCCCACAAATCTATATTTGATTCAAATACATATTTCCCAGATACACAAGTGGTTGACATTACATGTACATATTACAGATGAATTAAGACAGGTCTCTGTTCAAGCCCCATGTTCCTGCGAGCTGGGATTCAGAAACGACAACATTTTGCGCTTTTTGGTCGGTTTACCAATATCGGACATTTACCAAAAATTACACAAATGTGCGCAGGGAGTATGGACATTAATTGATGAAGTGTCAGATTTTTAACATGCAGACATTTGGAGTAACAACCTTATTTCTGCTACTACTCCCTAGAACATACCACAGGGTCCCAACACCTCTTAAAATGTGCACCGAAAAATCACAAGAATAATGGTATTAATTATATAATTTTGACAGGTCCGTACTATGAATTATCCATCTTTTTATAATTATGCTCTGGTCAAAAAGGGGTGTGGCTTCCCACATCACATGGTGGAATAACTGGTTTATCCACTTCCCCCAAGCTCAGCTTGCTAGCAGAGGCACTGCCCCTCCCATTTCCTTCCAAGAGGAAGCCATTTTACGCCCCACCAATATAACATTTGCCTGAGTCCAGTGAAGGCCCATTGCCCAGTTGCCTGCAGTCCCCAGGTGCCAATCCCCTTATTCAATCAGAGAGGTGTCATCTCCTTTTGGCAGGGGCAGCAGGATGCAGCTAGGCCTGGGAAGAGTGGCTGAGCAGGTTTCTCCTGTTGGGGGTAGTTGTCAGGCAGAATTCAGCTAAATGTCACTTTAGTTCCCAGTTTTCTACATTCAAATCCAACTTACATGCAGCTATTTTTTATATATACATTAAATAATTACTTCCTTCAAGTCATTTCAGAAGATCGTTTTACATTGTATCCACCTCTTAGCAAGTCTTTCCTTGGCCTGGTTTGGGTTCATCTGTTCAGTTTTACACAAAAGTCTGATGGTTTTAAAACGTCGGCTTTCTGATAGTGGTGAGCACCGGTATTGCATCCATTTTTGACATTAAGAAAATGAATTCCCCACAGTTCTGGGTTGCTTTTGGCAATCAGCATTGCCATTGCCAATGGTTTCAGGCTACTGTGTGTGTAGCCCAATGGTGGTTTTAGGCAGTGCCCTCCTGTGCTCACAACATAGGCAAAAATGGGTGGCAGCCTATTCTTCATGTTTTCCCTGTGCACTCCTGGGGAGTTCTGGCCATCATGATGTTTTCCATGCCAGTACTGCACAGCTTTATGGTAGGGCTTGGCTGCATAGGTAGAACATCCCACAGAAAGACACTTGGGGCCTCCTTAGGATTGCCTAAGTCCACCAGATAATTGACCCCTCCATGTTTTCCCACAGCCTTGAAGGGTCCAATCCATTTGTCCTATAAGGCCCTCTTCCTTGTAGGTACCATGACTAAAACTTGCTGGTCTTGAGTAAACTCAACCATGTTGGCCTTCTGGCCATGCCAATGCTTCGCCAGAGCCTGATCTGCTTTTAAATTATCAGATGCTTCTGTCATCATGTGCGTCATTCTCCTCCGGAGACCTAACACATAGTTGGTGCCTCTCACTGGCTTAGGAGAAGGAGCGTCTCCAGCCCCTCCTAATTAGGGCCAATGGACCTCTAACTTGATGACCATAGAGAAGCTCAAAGGGACTAAATCCAACTCCCTACTGAGGGACTTCTCTATAAGCAAATAGAAGGAATGGCAGTAGAAGGTCCCATGTTCTTCTAAGAGGTTCCTCTAAAGCACCTATCATGCTGTTCATAGTATGGTTAAACCTCTCTACCAACCCTTTCGTCTGAGGATGGTAGGCAGTTGAGAACGTGTAAGTTACTCACAGTTTTTCCACATGGCCTGCAAGTAGTGGGACATAAAATTTGATCCCCTGTCAGAGATGACTTCCTTAGGAAAACCTACACTGGTAAAAATAACAAGTAGGGCCTTGGCAACAGCCTGAGCTGTAACAGTCCTCATAGCTATTGCTTCAGGATATCGAGTAGCATGGTCTACTACAACCAATATAAATCGATTGTCTGAAGAGGTTGGAGGGTGTAAGGGACCAACAATGTTGATTCCTACCCTCTCAAAAGGGACTCCCACCACTGGGAGAGGCACCAAGGGTGCCACATTCTTTGTTCCACTCTTGCCAGAGGTCTGACAAGTGTGACAGCTCCTACAGAACTTATCTACACCAGACCCCAACTTGGGCCAGTAGAACTATAGAGAAAGCCTTTCCTTGGTATTTTTGAAGCTCAAGTGACCAGCCAAAGGAATCTTGTGGGCTAACTGTAGGAACTGGTGTCTTGTATCTGGAGGCCCTACAAGTCTTCTGTAGTCCCCTGGGATAGACTCAGTTGGTTCACAGTAGAAGAGGCCATCTTCCCAGTACAACCTATGCTTACCTGGCCTTTGACCATCCAGCTGGGAAGCTGCCTGTTGGCGAAGACCTACAAGAGCAGGGCACTCTCTTTGACCTTTGCTGAAGTCTGCTCTACAGGGGCCACCTTCTGCCAGTAAAGACTGCAGCTCAGGATGGTCTTTAGGATCCAGATCTCCAACAGGGGTAAGGTCTTCTTCCAGCTGTGAATCTTCAGAAGCTGATTCAACCTTTCCTGGTTGTTTCTCACACTCAGCCTCAGCTGGTGGAGCAGTCACAGGTGTGACTTTGGACAGTCCTCTCTGGGATGTCCTTGTTGGTAGCACAGGAGTGCTTACAGGCTTTTTCTTTGATACCTTGGGTTTCCCCTTTGCCTCATTCTTCTTCGAAATAGCAGTTAGTAATTCCTGTGGACTGGGTGTTATAGATTCCTCTGCAGCATCCACTAGAGAGTCAGTTAAGGTACTATCGTTGGCCTGCCTTGTCTGTTGCTGTTTCCTTTTGCTGGGAGGTCTGGGGTGCTTGAAACAACTCCAAGTGTTTGTAAGTCATTCCCCAACAGGACTCTCCCAGGCACCTCACTTTGTACACTAACAGGTATCTTTACAGTCAGGTTGTTGCACTGGATGAGAGCTGGTAGTCTAGCAAGCATTAGGGAAGGGCCTCGAGCAAACTTAGTGAGGCATTTGGGTGCCTTAGCAACATCCTCAGGTTTGAAAAAAGACTCATCCACCACTGTAATACTGCCTCCATTGTCTCTAATGGCAGGGGTTTCCTGACCATTCACAAGTGCACTGTCCTTGTAATATTCCTTTGTGTTATCTGGAATTGAATTATAGACATCTACATTCTGCTGTTCCCACAGACTCAGGGACACTAAAGAAAAGTTGGCAGAAATTCCAATGGGGTCTTCAGCTATTAATTGAAAGTTTCCACTTGCCATTTGTACTTCTCCCTGTAAGGAGACCCCTGAGGGTTTACCCTTACATCTGGGATCCCCTTTCACATGGTCAGTAGACCCACAAGCATAGCATTTTCTTAATGTTTTCGCAGGGTTTCTGCTGACCGCCCTCTGGTTTGGCACCAGAGGTTTCACTAGCCTGATTCGGTTTCCCTTGCGGCCTATCCTTTTTCTGTTTGGGGCCCTCTTTTGGAGTAGAGTCATTAGAATTCTCTTTGCCACCTTTCTTTTGCTGCTTCCGCTCATCCTTCTTCTGAGTTGCCCCAGAATCATTGTGAATAGCCCTGTTGGCAGCCCACAAGTCAGCAGCCTTTGCTAACTTCTTTGGATCAATTTCCTTAGAGTCAGCCAAGTGCTGTCTCAGCTCAGGAGAGCAGGCATCAAAATAGATTCTAACAAAAACAAATTTCTCCTTCCTTCAAAGGTGTTAACTCTGTAACCCTTTACCCAACCATCTAAATTCTTTAAAAATTCACACAACCAGGTAGACCAAGGGGTACCATCATGCTCTTTGAGGGTCCTAAACCTCTTAAGGTACTGGGAAGGAGTTTTCCCAAATTAGCTATCAAAGCTAGCTTCACACTTTCATACTCCAATCTTACAAGTTCCCCCACCTCCATTACAGCATCAGTTGCAACTTGGGGGAGCCTAGACAAAAGCCAAGGAATCAACAGATTCCCTGTAAAACCCTGAATCCCATAGTTATAGTCAAAAGCAGCCAACCAATCCAAAATATCAAGTCTCACCTCATACGTACTTGCAGCTACTTTAGTCATGTGAGGCCTCTTAGGACTGGAAGACCTAGAAAACTCTGGGATATAACCACTTTCAAGATACAATTTCTTCATTTCAAGAGCATGCTGCATTTCCATTTCTCTGAGTTTGATTTCTTGATGTTTACTTTCAGTTTGCATTTGGAGCCTTTTGAATTCTAACTCAAGTCTCATTTTTTCAAGAGAGACAAATTCTGGACTCAGTACTGGACCTGGTAGGGTCCATGTGGCTATAGGTTGAGGGACTGAAGCAGGTATAGGTGCAGTGGGGCTCACATCCTCAGACTCATCAGACTCTTCTAGCTCCTCAATAACATTATAGTTAGACTCTGACTCATTATCATTGTCATCAACACTATCCGCATTTGCTGAGAGGGTAGGGGTTATAGCTCTACCTCTCAGACTTTGATGATTCAACAACGTTTCAATCAATTTGTTTTTCTTGCCTTTAACATAGAGAGACCTGACCGTACACATAGCTTTCAGCTGATCTACTGTTAAAACTGATCAGGGCTTCCTGTCTGAAGTTATCTATATCTGGCATTATTAAAGAATTTCTTTTCTAGTGGATCTTAGCCTTGTGAAGGTTACTTGAACAAAAGTAAGAGCAGCACTCTAAATGTAACAACTATACTTCATCCTCACCGCTTGCAACCAGTGTTAGGCAGAATTGCATGCAGTACCCTCTGGAATCACCACATACAATTCGGACAACAGCTGTAAGCAAAACCAACCTTTTCTACAAGTTTGTACTACACAGTTTTGTGGTAGCAAAGCTGAACAGATAGGCTTATCTCAAGAGGGAATGTGAGCAGTACAAGGATGTTACACAGATGTCTTACAACCAGAGTGGGTCAAGTAGACACTTACACTCAAGGTTTCTTGGTAAAACACTTATTAATTTATTACACAATCATTTAGAAAACATTCACTAGAAGGAGGCAACTTAATATTATACAGAAATAAACTTCAACACCAAACCAATACGTTTCTGATTAAATTAGGCTCCCTTAAATAGGAGCAAAATAGCATTTCAGTCACTTTAAATGGGAGGGTAAAGGCACAAGTTAACATAATAGATCACAAGTACTTTCATAGGCAGTGCAAATAGTTTCAGTTCACTAGAGGACTCGATTCAGTTGATTAGGCCTAGGCCAAAGTCAATGGACTAGTGTCTTGGATAGGAGAGAGCAGTTCTTGAGGTAAACCGTTAAGTCTTTGCCAACGTCCTCAGAAGTAGTTTGTATGAAAAAGAATCATATGTTGGGTCACAATCTGATTAGGCCTGCAAGTTGGGAAAGTTCCATGAATTTTCTCAGCGAGAGATGCGTTCTCTAAATCAGGTTGGCACAGTACCTTAATATAAAGCAAAAGATGCAGCTGAAGATGTTGGTTTGTGGCAGTTCCTGCAGATCTCACTGTTCCTGATCCTCAGTCTTGGGGACAAGAGGGAGGACAGCGGGGCACTCCTGCACTGCACGGGATCATCGGAAAACGTTGACAAATGGAGTCACTTCAGTTCGAGTAGCTGTAGTGAAGCACACAAGCTGGTGTCCTTCCCCCTGGTTAATCCTAACCAGCTTCGAGAATGGCATCCAGGTGGCTTGCGAGTTGATTTGTCCCACCAACGCAAAGGAAGAAGTCGTCCTTGAAGGGGCTTCTCTGTCAAAAGGAGCTTTGGCGATTTGTACCTGCAGCAGGTCTTCACCGGGCAAACCAACAGACCAAGAGTTGGAGCAGCCGTCCTCTTCCAGCTCGTCTTCGGTTGTTTCGTTCCATCGGTCAACTGTGCTTTCGAGTCCAAGAGACACACCTTTTAAACAGTTTTCTCCCATTCATTCCAGACTAGCTGCCACTCACCCAGAAGGGTGGCTGTCCTTGCCTTACAGTAAGCCAGCCAATCACGCCAGGGTGCATTTTGGTCTCCTAGGAGACTAAGCACTGGGAGTTTTGGGCACCTCCCTCTCTTCCTGCCCACCCCAGACATCAGACGCCAGAGGCTGTCTTCAGTCCTGAAGCCCGCCAAAGGCATGGAAACAAAGGGACCACACCTAGTTTGGCGTGCAGAGACAAACTCTAGAAGGACCTTTCCAAAAAGAAATGGCGAAAAAAGAAGACCGGGACCCATTTAAAGAAATGGGTTTAAGGCTCCCTCTTGAAAAACATGGCTCCCGCGTTTTTTAGCTACCAGTGTTTGCGGTCGAGAAAAATCATGGTAGTTTGTTGTAAAACCACTGCCACCAGCCATTTTGATAGAAAAGGGTAGCATTTGACTGCTACATAAGTAACAAGACGTAGGGGATACTAGGAAACCCCACCAGGACACTATAGGAAGATAGTGTGTGCTGGGTCTAGGAATTTAAAAAGACTAGTAAAGTCAATTTAACCTTACATTCTCTGGGAAACAGTAGTTTATCCCAGAGAAGGTATTTAAACCTTTGGGAAGTCTAAGAAAAAGACATCACTGTGTTACTACACTGAGGGTGTTGTGTAACACACATGAAAAGATGCCTATGGAGATATCTTAAAACTCCATAATCAAATAACACAAGAGTAAAACACACATAAAAAAACATGAAAGAGTGGGAACAAAACTCACACTCTTTCCAGGTAAAAAAATCAAGTCCTCAAAATGCAGCAAAGTTGATGGGGGTCTCTAAGGTGAAGGGAATTAGCACATTTATCAGAATTCTCCCTAACACTCGTCCTGCCCAGACTAAGGGACAGGAGGATTTAATCAACCCCTGGATGAATCTCCTTACTCCAATCGGTCAAACATTCTGGAGAGACCATCAGAATTTTGGTGTTTACACCCTGACCTGTGTTCAATGGTAAAATCAAACCCCTGTAGGCTGATTGACCATCTTAACAATTTGGGATTCTCCCCTGTCATCTGCATTAACCATCTCAAGGGTTGGTGGTCAGTGTGAATCACAAATGGAGATCCATACAAGTCTGTTCCAAACTTCTTCAGTGACCACACAATAGCAAAGCATTCTCTTTCAATGGTTGCCCACCTTGTTTCTGGTTCTTTCAGCTTTCTGCTGATGAAGCAGATGGAGTGCTCCCTACCATCATCCAGTTGACTCAGAACTGCACCTATACCTGTATTGGAAGCATCTGTTTGCACAATGAAGGTGTGGCTAAAGTCAGGAGCTCTTAAGACAGTAGCTTCACAAAGGTCTTTCTTAAATCCTTCAAATGCCTTGTCGCACTCCTCATTCCACCTGACCTTTTTAGGAAATGTGAGGGAGGAGACCACATTCAAGGGAGAAGCTATGGACCCATAGTTCTCTATGAAGTTCCTATAATAACCAGTGAGACCTAAGAAGGCTCTCACTTGGGTTTGAGTAGTAGGTGTTGCCCATTCTTGTACAGCCTGTACTTTGCTAGGCAATGGCCTTATTTCACCTCCTCCTACCTCATGTCGAAGTTAGACCACTTTGTCCTGACCAATTTTACATTTACTTGCCTTTATGGTCAGATGTGACTGCTCAAGAGCCTGCAAAACATATCCTAAGTGGTCACTATGTTCTTTCCAAGTAGGGCTGAACATTGCAATGTCATCCAAGTATGCCATGCAGAAGTCCTCCATCCCATTCAGAACTTGATTAACCATCCTTTGGAATGTTTCAGGTGCATTCTTTAATCCAAAAGGCATTATCTTAAACGGATAGAGGCCTGCTGGGGTTGAAAATGCAGCTTACACCTTGGCATGATCTGTCAGGACTATTTGCCAATAGCCTGACATTAGGACAAATGTACTGAGGTACTTGACTGAACCAAATTTGCCCACCAGCTCTTCTGTCCTAGGTAAAGAATGGGCATCAGTCTTAGTGACTGCATTTAGAGCTCTATAGTCCACACAGAATCTGAACTCCTTGGATCCTGCCTTTGGCACTAGTATAGCTGGACTAGACCATGCACTGGTAGAGGGTTCTATTACCCCGAGATCAAGCAACTTGTTGACCTCTTCCTTTATGTGGGTTCTTACATGATCTGACATCCTGGTACCTCTACTTTTAACAGGTAAAAAGTCACCAGTGAGAATATCATGCTGGCCCCAAGGGGTCAAGCATGGTTATAGTGAAAACAGGGAGGCAAACCGATTTAACAGAAACTTGCACTCCTCCTGTTGTTCCAGTGTCAGATTAGAAGAGAGATTAACCCCTTCTATTTTCTCAACTAAAGGTTGTCCACTGATGAGATCAGGTAGAGGTTCACTCTCTTCCCCCTTTTGAACTGAAACTAGAAGCAAAGCTCCCACTTCTGTTCTCGAGCCATAAGCTTTTAGATGGTTGGTGTGAAAGACACTGGGGGCCTCCTTAGGATTGTCCACCAGATAATTGACCTCTCCAGGTTTCCCACAACCCTGAAGGGTCCAATCCATTTGTGCTGTAAGGCCCTCTGCCTTGTAGGTACCATGACTAAAATGTGCTGGTCTTGAGTAAATTCAACCATGTTGGCTTTCTGGTAATGTCAATGCTTCACCAGAGCCTGACCTGCTTTTAAGTTATCAGATGCTTCTGTCATCATGTGCGTCATTCTCCTCTGGAGACCTAACACATAGTCGGTGCCTCTCATTGGCTTGGGAGAGGAGCACTCTCCAACCCTTGCTTAATTAGGGCCAATGGACCTCTAACTCAAAGACCATAGAGAGGCTCAAAGGGACTAAATCCAACTCCCCCGAGGGACTTCTCTATAAGCAAATAGAAGGCATGGCAGTAGAAGGTCCCACATTCTTCTAAGGGGTTCCTCTAAAACACCTATCATGCTCTTCATAGTATGGTTAAACCTTGCTACCAACCCATTCGTCTGAGGATGGTAGGCAGTTGAGAACTTGTAAGTTACTCCACAGTTTTTCCACATGGCCTGCATGTAGTGGGACATAAAATGTGATCCCCTGTCAAAGATGACTTCCTTAGGAAAACCTACCCTGGTAAAAATACCAAGTAGGTCCTTAGCAACAGCCTGAACTGTAACAGTCCTCATAGCTTCATAGCTATTGCTTGAGGATATCTAGTAACATGGTCTACTACAACCAATATAAATCAATTGCCTGAAGAGGTTGGAGGGTCTAAGGGACCAACAATGTCGATTCCTATCCTCTCAAAAGGGACTCCCACCACTGGGAGAGGCACCAAGGGTGCCACATTCTTGGTTCCACTCTTGCCAGAGGTCTGACAAGTGTGACAGCTCCTACAGAATTTATCTACATCGGACCCCAACTTGGGCCAGTAGAACTATAGAGAAAGCCTTTCCAGGGTCTTCTTGAAGCTCAAGTGACCAGCCAAAGGAATCCCGTGGGCTACCTGTAGGAGCTGGTGTCTTGTCTCTAGT
Organism: Ambystoma mexicanum; assembly: GCF_040938575.1. NCBI lineage: Eukaryota > Metazoa > Chordata > Amphibia > Caudata > Ambystomatidae > Ambystoma > Ambystoma mexicanum. The sequence continues at coordinate 381,126,532 of NC_090930.1, read as the reverse complement.
GGCACTACAACTCTTCTGTAGTCCCCTGGGATAGACTCAGTTGGGTCACTGTAGAAGAAGCCATCTTCCCAGTACAACCTATGCTTACCTGGCTTTTGACCATCCAGCTGGGAAGCTGCCTGTTGACGAAGACCTTCAAGAGCAGGGCACTCTCTCTGACCTCTGCTGAAGTCTGCCCTAGAGGGGCCACCTTCTGCCAGTAAAGACTGCAGCACAGGATGGCCTAAGGATCCAGATCTCCAACAGGGGTAAGGTCTTCTTCCAGCTCTGAATCTTCAGAATCTGATTCAACCTTTCCTGGTTGTTTCTCACACTCAGCCTCAGCTGGTGGAGCAGTCACAGGTGTGACTTTGGACAGTCCTCTCTGGGATATCCTTGTTGGTAGCACAGGAGTGCTTTCTAGCTTTTTCATTGATACCTTGGCTTTCCCCTTTGCCTCATTCTTCTTTCAAATAGCAGTTAGTAATTCCTGTGGACTGGATGTTATTGATTCCTCTGTAGCAACCACTGGAGAGTTAGTTAATGGACTCTCTCTGGCCTTCCTTGTCTGCTTCTGTTTCCTTTTTCTGGGAGGCCTGGGGGTGCTTGATACAACTCCAAGAGTGTTGGTATTACCCAAATTGTTCGTTTACAATTGTTCGAATGAACAATTGACTGAATTTAAACGGTCACAATTGACCTTTTCACAATTGACCGCATATATATATAGAATGAGTTTAACCAGTGAACTGCGCCAAAGTTACAGACAATACATCAAACAGTTGTGTTGTATTTTTAATTCCATTCAACAGCCTGACACGTGTTTCGAGCAAAGCTCTTCCTCTGAGGCTGTACAGCAATTGGCAATCGATTTAAAGTAATTTGCATGTACAATTTGATCAATACATACATAACATAATGATTGGACAAAAACAAGGGGGGTGAAGGGGGGGATTACCAAAATCATAGTGTGAATTGCATGACACCATTATTTGAATTAATTGCAAATTAGCATAACATATAATAAAATAATCATAAAATAAAAATAAAAAGAGTTGCACATAATCAGTTACCGTTTCAGAGTGACATCAATTTAATTCCGGATTCAGGAAGAAAAATAACAAGAACAATACGGAGAATAAGTATTGTGCAGTGACTAGACAACCATGGATAAACTAAATGGCTAATTAGCCTCTGCTGAAATTAGAATTGCCGAAAAAAACATATTTACCCAAGAAAACTTGTCCAAAGGGGATAATCTGTGCAATAAAGAAATTCATACCCTAATCACGATTTGTTGAAAAAGTCAGAAATATATATCAATAGGCAAAAATACCAATGTACAACACTTACCAATAGTATGGATAAATCTAAGGAAAATTCCAGAGCTAAATCAAAGACAAAATGATGTGTGGCTAATATATTAATACAATTGGTACAACCAAAATCAATTATCAGTAATAAAGAGATAAAAATTATATATAAAATAGATTACCTTATAATGATTGCAATTGCAAATGAATAATTATGAGTGACTGTATTAGTCCAAAAAAGATGCCGCCGTGGGTGGAAGTAATTGGAAACACAACAAAGCAAATCCGTAGAGCGCAGATAGTCCCCATAGCAATAGTAGTTGACGAATTGGTAAAAGAAAAAAAGAACAAAACCCGGAGTTAGGCAGGTATCAATTATGGAAGATCGCACATAGTTAAAGGGCAGGGACCGTGTCAAAGTCACACACATCTCACTTACCAGTCTTCCGGCATCAAACTAATCCAAGGGAGAACGCGCGCGAACACCATCTCGTGTTAGTTAAAGAAAACTGGATCGTGGAAGCAACGGTGTAGACAGTCAAAAGGCGGCGGCCATATTGGGTGAGGTAAGTACCCTGACTGCCGAAACAAACACATAGCCACTTGCTAATTAGCCCACGTATAGCATCAAAGTACTCAAGAGTTACTGAACAAGAGGATCACTTAGAACAAATGTCAGTAATAATTTGTTACAAAATATATTATGCTAGAAATTGCATTGGCGCGATGTCAATGCAATACACCATGGTTGTATAAACTACCGTACATAATTACTCGGTTAGTCACAGAATAACAATCACGGGGAATATACCTCCCAATTGACACACAGGAATAGTGTATAGCCATCCGCAGTGCCAACAGCACGTCTAACCAAAAGCAAATAATTACAATCATTGTGATATGTACATCCTACATACTAAAACATGAGACCTATTAGATTGATACAATTATACAAAATCCCTTGAGGCAAATGTACACTAACATATAAATGCATTAGTGAAAATAGAGACGGAACACATATTAGCTGAAATTAATATGATTAATGTATATTGCTAACGTAATGCCAATTTAAACAACAATGATAGTTGAATTGCAGGTTAGGTCATAGGAATCCATGAAATTCATGGTCCGAGTTAAGTCCTCGAGTAACCAATCTATGTTTGCAGATGAGTCTTGCTTCCAATTGCCTAAGCCTGAGTTCCATGTTGCCTCCTCGCTTAGAAAGACATATCTGAGATAGGCCAATAAACCATAAGTCCTTAATATCATCCAATTTATGTGAGGTCTGCCAGTGCAGCGCTAATGGGTATTATGAATCCTGTTTATTCAAAGAGGCCAAGTGTTCCTGAATCCGGATCTTAAGTGGCCTAATAGTACTCCCTATGTAAAATGAACCACAAACACATATAATACAGTACACTACAAACTTAGTATTGCAATTAATAAATGAATTGATTACATGTTTTCCCGTAGTGACAAAATCTAGCAATTCAGACTCAAATGTATATGGACACATATTTCAGCTACCACATTTGTGAAAGCCGTTTAACTGCCCTTGGGCTAGCCATGTCTTAGCAGTGGGTGCTTGTGACATAAAGGACGGGCAGAGAACATTTTTAAGAGTAGGCGCTCTGCAGAATGTTATTGATGGATTTGGTTCAAGTAATTTAGTTAAATCATTATCAAGGTGTAGTAAATGCCAGTGGCGTTTGAGGATAGCATACACACTATTACTATCGCTATTGTACCATGTGTTCTTTATTGAGGGTTCTTGGTCTAGGCACCCTCAACCTAACAGTTGAACGCTGCCGCTCTTACAATCATAGTAATTGGCATTAGCGCTGTGGTCATAGTGGCCTTCCTGGACCCCCCCTGTTCTTCTGCGCATATATCCTGGGTCAATATCCTACACATATATATATATATATATATATATATATATATATATATATATATATATATATATATATATATATGGTTTTGGGTGGGTTTTGGTTCATTGGGGGCTTGCGGGGGGGTTTCCCCCCCGCATATATGTTACAATTGACCTTCACAATTCGGTCAATTGTGAAAAGGTCAATTGTCATTCGAACAGTTGTAATACGAACAATTCGTATACAACCAGAATGTTTAAGTAATTACCAACAGGACTCTCCAGGCACCTCACTTTGTACACTAACAGGTATCTTGACAGTCATGTTGTTGCACTGGACGACAGCTGGTAGTCTAGCAAGGATTTGGACAGGGCCTCCAGCAAACTTAGTGAGGCATTTGGGTGCCTTAGCAACGTCCTCAGGTTTGAAAAAAGATTCATCCACCACTGTAATGCTGCCCTCTCTAATGGCAGGGGTTTCCGGACCATTCACAAGTACACTATCCTTGTAATATTCCTTTGTGTTATCTGGAATTGAATTATAGACATCTACATTCTGCTGTTCCCACAGACCCAGGGACACTAAAGAAACACTGGTAGAAACTCCAATGGGGTCTTCAGCTAGTAATTGAAATTTTCCACTTGCCATTTGTACTTCTCCCTCTAAGGAGACCCCTGAAGGTTTACCCTTACATCTGGGATCCCCTTTCACATGGTCAGTAGACCCACAAGCATAACCTTTCCTAATGTTGTCACAGAGTTTCTGCTGACCTCCCTCTGGTTTGGCACCAGAGATTTCACCAGCCTGATTCGGTTTCCCTTGTGGCCTATCCTTTTTCTGTTTGGGGCCCTCTTTTGGATTGGAGTTATTAGAATTCTATTTGCCACCTTTCTTGTGCTGCTTCCCCTCATCTTTCTTCTGAGTTGCCCAAGAATCATTGTGAGTAGCCCTGTTCGCAGCCCACAAGTCAGCAGCCTTTGCTAACTTCTTTGGATCAATTTCCTTAGAGTCAGCGAAGTGCTGTCTCAGCTCAGTAGAGCAGGTATGAAAAATAGATTCTAACAAAAACAAATCTCTCATTCCTTCAAAAGTGTTAACTCTATAACCCTTTACCCAACCATCTAAGTTCTTCAAACATTCACACACCCAGGTAGTCCAAGGGGTACCATCATGCTTTTTGAGGGTCCTAAACCTCTTAAGGTACTGGGAAGGAGTTTTCCCAAATCTAGCTATCAAAGCTAGCTTCACACTTTCATACTCCAATCTTTCAAGTTCCCCCACCTCCATTACAGCATCAGTTGCAACCTGGGGGAGCCCAGACAAAAGACAAGGAATCAACGGATTCCCTGTAAAACCCAGAATCCCATAGTTATATTCAAAAGCAGCCAACCAATCCAAAATATCAAGTCTCACCTCATACATACTTGCAGCTACTTTAGTCATGTGAGGCCTCTTAGGACTGGAAGACCTATAGAATTCTGGGATACAACCACTTTCAAGAGACAATTTCTTCATTACAAGAGCATGATGCATTTCCATTTCTCTGAGTTTGATTTCTTGATGTTTACTTTCAGTTTGCATTCAGAGCCATTTGAATTCTAACTCAAGTTTCATTTTTTCAAGAGAGACAAATTCTGGACTCAGTACTGGACCTGGTAGGGTCCCTGTGGCTATAGGTTGAGGGCCTAAAGCAGGTAGATATGCAGTGGGGCTCACATCCTGAGACTCCTCTGACTCTTCTAGCTCCTCAATACTATTATAGTTAGACTCTGACTCATTATCATCATCATCAACACTATCCACATTTGCTTAGGGGGTAGGGGTTATAGCTCTACCTCTCAGACTTTGATTATTCAACAACATTTCAATCAATTTGTTTTTCTTGCCTTTAACATAGAGAGACCTGACTGTACACATAGCTTTCAGCTGATCTACTGTTAGACTGATCAGGGCTTCCTGTCTGAAGTTATCCATATCTGGCCTTATTCAAAAATTGCTTTTCTAGTGGATCTTAGCCTTGTGAAGGTTACTTGAACAAAAGTAAGAGCAGCACTCTCAATGTAACAACTTTACTTTATCCTCACTGCTTGCAACCAGTGTTAGGCAGAATTGCATGCAGTACCCTCTGGGATCACCACATACAATTAGGACAACAGGTGTAAGCAAAACCAAACTTTGGTGTAAGTCTGTACTACACAGTTTTGTGGTAGCGAGCTGAGCAGCCAGGCTTATCTCAAGAGGGAATGTGAGCAGCACAAGGATGTTACTCAGAGGTCTTACAATCAAAGTGGTTCAAGTAGACACTTACACTCAAGGTTTCTTCGTAAAACACTTATAATTTTATTACACAATCATTTAGAAAACATTCACTAGAAGGAGGCAACTTAATATTATACATAAATAAACTTCAACACCAAACCAATACGTTTCTGAGTAAATTAGGCTCCCCTAAAATAGGAGCAAAATATCATTTAAGTCACTTTAAATGGGAGGGTAAAGGCACAAGTTAACAGAATAGATCACAAATACTTTCTTAGGCAGTGCAAATATTTTTTGTTCATTAGAGGACTTGATTAGGTTCAACAGTGTCAGGAATAAGGGCTGGTGCCGCCGGGGAGTAACTAAGTTTGCTTATTAAAGCATTGGTAAAGAGAACTACATTTCCTAGCATTCCGGTGAGGACCTGTAGTTCAGCGCAAGTTGCCGTGCGTTGCCAGCTGCAAGTAATGAAGGGCAGCATAAAGCCAACACGCTCGCAGCCGCAGGTGTGGCTTATTTTGTGTTCCTGGATGGGTGCGGTCGGAGCGAGACGTGAGCGAAGCTGTCCTTACAGCCCGTAAGACTTTGGAACAAGACGAAGCTGGCGGACTGGCTGACATTGGTTATGGCATTTTCTTCAGACTCCGAGTGGTCCCGTGGGGCCGCTCGGAGCTCAGACAAGTACTGGGCACATTACGAGTTTTACAGCAAAGTGTGTGTTTTCAGTAAATCCTTGTTAAGGACTTCGATGCTTAATACTCGTGTGTTTAAAGGCACACGGCAGAGTGTGGACCATGTTTAGGGTTGCTAAATCAGCAACATACAGTACAGGACATTCAGGGTTAGGGGCTGTTTAGGCACACCAGTGATGTGTGTCCCTGTCTGGGCATGTACATTATGGCTATATGTGTTCAGTGTTGCTTCAGTTTGCCCAACGGGCCATGGGTCATGTATTTCATGTATGGAATCTAATTCCATTGTTGGTGTTCATCTATGCTTGCTACATGTTTATCTTGTTACATGATCACACGTATTAAGGTGTGTTTATACGATTTAGAGGTAGGCTGGAGGCAAGATTAATAGCGCATACCCTATGTGTTTAGTTTAGTAAAAGAAGTAGATAAGGAGGTTTTTTCCCTGTGCTTCCCCATTTCCTATCCACCGTAGGAGTTCCCTAACCCTCTATCCGGTGTTCCTACATCCCTACCCTATCCACAACCTCTTCCTAACTCCTCTTCCCCCCATTGGCTGCCACGTGGTGTCCTGTGTCTATAATCAGGCGCCTGTGCCAACCACGGGTGGAGGGTCGAATTCATTCGGCTTCTGTGGTTCGGGGGAGAGTGTCGATTCCTCTCCTCCATTATTGTGTGCATACTGACATAATAAGCCACCCCCATATTGGGATACTAAAACCACCCAAGCCAAATGGATACGACTCCTCCGCCTTTAGCCGATGTGCTAAAGGCTCTTCAAGATATTCAGTTAGAATTAGCACAGGCACGCCAAGAGTCAGACAATTTAAAAGTACAAGTACAAGGTTTGATGGCTCAGCAAACCCCCCTTGGAGGGGGATAGTGGGTCTAATGTTAGAGAACCATCTACTAGTCAAAATGCTACCGTTATTGTTCAATCTCCTAGTAATGTACCGTTAGCAGCACCTGAACGGTTTTCTGGTGATCCTCGGAAGTATATGATGTTTCTTACACAATGTAGATTGCATTTTCTGTGTAAACCCATGGCGTTTGAGACCATTCAGGCCAGAACAGCATTTGTAATATCATACTTGACAGGGGATGCGGCGGCCTGGGCAATGCCCTTGGTTCAAAAGGATGATCCTTTGCTGTATAGTTGGGATGGGTTTTTGGCAGAATTTGGAAGGTTGTTTGATCGGCGGGACGTGTCTTTGGCCCAAGATAAAGATTTATTTGGGTTGAAGCAGGGTACTAAAGATTTGGTAACGTATGTGACCCAATTTAATAGATTGGTGATTGAAACAGAATGGCCAGAGGCTAAACAAACAGTGTTATTTTATCAAGGATTGAAGGATGAACTAAAGGATGCCATTGCTCAAGTGGAGCCGCAACCTAGAACATGTACAGCTATGATAGATTTGGCATTGAGACTAGATCACAGATTGAACGAGAGAAGAGGTGAAAGAAAAAGACCGGAGGCCATTTCGTTCGCGAGACTAGATAGAAGTAGAGGAGAAAGGTTGAGTGAGGTGGAACCCATGCAGATTGGTAGTATCAGAGGACCTTTATCAACAGCGGAAAAAGGGCAGCGTAAAAGTAACAATCTATGTCTCTATTGTGGACAAGCATTTTATCCGCAATTACCCTAATACTCCTCAGAAAGGGGGCGGGGGAGACAAGAGCAAGAAGGAAACGGTAAAAGAGATGGGCCGGCCTTAGGGGGAACACAGGTGTCTAGCCCGAGTGAAGTAAGGTTCCCCAGATGGGTAGCAAACACGGTTGGAAGCAAAACCTCTCATTTTTATATCTTGGTGACATTATGTTTTGCGTTGTCCAAAAAAGAGGTATGGGCAATGGTGGATTCAGGGGCTACGGGAAATTTTGTAGACATTACTTTGGCTGAACATTTAGGATTACCTGTGCAAGAGAAGGAGAGGGTGGAAGGTGTGCAGTCAGTGGATGGGTCCCCATTGATATCCAGACCAATTCGGAAGCAGACTGAGAAATTGGAAATGATATGTGCGGCAGGTCATAGAGAGGTAATCACATTTGATTTGATAGCAGCACCTCAGTTTGGTGTGATCCTGGGAATGCCTTGGTTGAAAGAACATAATCCAAGAATTGACTGGGTAAAGCAGAGGTTGTGGTTCGAGGAACAGGAGTGTAAGGAACATATGTTATCAGAATTGGGACCGGCAGCATTGTTGGTGGAAAGGAAACTGGATATGCCAGTAGTAGGAGCGGTGGAAACAGAGATCCCTGCCCAGTATATGGAATTTGCTAAAGTTTTTGACAAAAGAGGAGCGGAACAACTACCACCGCATCGACCATATGATTGTGTTATCGAATTAGAGGAGGGGGCCAAGTTGCCTTGCAGTCGGATATATGCTCTCACTGAAACTGAAAACAAACATCTCAGAGAATATCTTGATGAGATGTTGGCTAAAGGGTTTATCCGACATTCAACTTCCCCTGTTTCTTCCCCCTTATTTTTTGTTCCCAAAAAGGAAGGCACGTTACGAACATGCATTGATTATCGTGCACTAAATAAGGTCACAATTAAGAATAGGTTTCCTTTACCTTTGATTTCTGCTTTGTTGGATCAAGTACGGTCCGCAAAGATTTACACTAGGTTTGATTTGAGAGGTGCCTATCACTTGATAAGAGTTAAGGAGGGTGATGAGTGGAAGACGGCCTTCAGAACTAAGTTTGGGTTGTTTGATTACCTTGTAATGCCATTTGGCTTATGTAACGCTCCGGCGGCCTTTCAGTTTTTTATGCAAGAAGTATTGCAAGATTTCTTTGACATTTTTGTTATTGTTTACATCGACGACATTTTGATATACTCAGATTCTCCAGAACAACGTTTTGGACATGTACAGGCCGTGTTGGAGTGTCTGCAGGAATACCAACTGAGTGTAAAATTGGAGAAATGTGTATTCCATGTAAAACAGGGTGAATTTTTAGGATTTATTCTGACTCCAGCAGGAGTGGTTATGGATCCCAAGAAAGTGCAGGCAGTAACTGAGTGGCCTTCCCCGCAGTGCATTAAAGATATCCAATCATTCTTAGGGTACGCCAATTTTTATCGGCGTTTCATTAGTGATTTCTCCAAGATAGTTTCTCCTATCACACAATTACTTCGGAAGGCAGTAAGGTTTGTTTGGAATTCTGAGGCAGAAAATGCTTTTAAAGAATTAAAGAAAGCCTTTACTACAGCACCCGTGTTAAGACATCCAAACACTGAGAAAGCTTTTCAGGTGGAGACAGATGCTAGCAATGTGGCCATAGGAGCTATATTGTCACAGAAAGAGGAAGATGGAATATGGCATCTAGTGGCATTTTTCTCTAGAAAATTGACCAGTTGTGAGCAGAACTACTCCATTACTGATAAGGAATTGTTGGCCATTCGGGCAGCCTTTCTAGAATGGAGACATTATTTACTAGGGGCACGACATCAGGTGGTGGTGGTAACAGATCACAAGAACTTGCAATATTTTAAAACTGCACAAACCCTGAGCCAGAGACAACTGAGATGGTCCCAGTAGTTTAATGAGTTTGATTTTGTGGTAACATTCAGACCAGGCAGTAAAAATGGGAAGGCGGATGCCTTATCCCGACAACAAAATACAGACAATCTAGTAGAAGAAGTCAAAACAATTATTGCCCCAGAAAAAGTTATTGGAGCAGTCACTAAACACATAACTGACCAAATAAAGAAGGTGTTGTCACCAAGTCAAATGCAGAAGTGGAAAAATATGGATGCAACACGAATGGTGCGGGAGGGGTTGCCTTACCATAATGGGCATTTGTACTTACCCACCAAAGAATTACAAGAAAAGGCGTTGTATTGGTGCCATAATTCACCTTTAGCAGGACATGCTGGGCAAAGGAAAATGAAAATTATGTTAGAGAAGTACTTTTGGTGGCCTACATTAAGAAAGGATGTGGAGAACTATTTATTACATTGTGAGAATTGTGCGCGTAATAAGTCTGAGCATGTAAAAAAGAGAGGGCTCTTACAACCATTGGCCACTCCTGAAAGAGCATGGACTCACCTGTCAATGGATTTCATTACTGACCTACCACCCGAAATTCAGTTCAATACCATTTGGGTGGTGGTAGATTTTCTGTCCAAACAAGCCCATTTTGTTCCATGTGTGGGAATTCCGGGAGCAGGCAAGTTGGCAGAGTTGTTTTTGCAACATATAGTCAGATTGCATGGTCTGCCAAAGAGCATTGTGTCAGATAGGGGCTCGCAGTTTACATCCAGATTTTGGCGTGCTTTCTGTCGGATGTTGGGAATCAATTGTGCTCTGTCCACTAGCTATCATCCCCAAACCGATGGGCAGACCGAAAGAGTGAACCAGACAGTGGAGCAATACCTGAGAGGTTACCTGGGGGATGGCAGAGAATCGTGGGTGCAGGCACTGTGGTTGGCGGAGTTTACATATAATAACACTTTTCACAGTTCTTTGGGAATGGCACCTAATGAATGTTTGTGTGGGCATGAACAAAACATGATACCAGAACAACTACCAAACATGGAAAATATGCCAGCGTTGCAACAGCGAAAACAGTTGCTTCTTCAAGTCAGACAGAGGGCATGCACAAATTTGGAGAGAGCCAAAGAAGCATATAAAAGACAGGCGGATAAACATCGACAAAAGAGTCCGCAGTATCAAGTGGGGGATCGAGTTTGGTTATCAACACGCAATCTTTCATTGGTAGGATCACGTACATTTATGCCTCGGTTTATTGGTCCTTATGAAATATGTAAGTGTGTATCAAATACTGCTATGAAATTGCGTTTGCCAAAGACTGTGCCGGTACATCCGGTATTTCATGTATCTTTTCTTAAACCTGCATCTCCCAGAATGAAGACCAAACGGCCTCCACCCATTGTACAAGATGGACAAGAGGAATACGAAGTTAAAAGGATTTTGGACGTGAAAAGGAAGATGAAGCATCTATGGTACCTCATTCAATGGGTAGGTTACGGACCAGAAGACTGTTCATGGGAACCAGCAGAGGCCGTACATGCCCCCAGATTGGTGAAATTATTTCATTTGAGACATCCAGAAAAACCCGGTCCTGGAAAGAGGCCTGGGAGAGGAGGTAATGTCAGGAATAAGGGCTGGTGTGGCCGGGGAGTAACTAAGTTTGTTTATTAAAGCATTGGTAAATGAACTACATTTCCCAGCATTCCGGGGAGGACCTGTAGTTCAGCGCAAGTAGCCGCGCGTTGCCAGCTGCAAGTAATGAAGGGCAGCATAAAGCCAACACGCTCGCAGCCGCAGGTGTGGCTTATTTTGTGTTCCTGGATGGGTGCGGTCGGAGCGAGACGTGAGCGAAGCTTTACTTACAGCCCGTAAGACTTTGGAGCAAGACGAAGCTGGGGGACTGGCTGACATTGGTTAAGGCATTTTCTTCAGACTCCGAGTGGTCCCGTGGGGCCGCTCGGAGCTCAGATAAGTACTGGGCACATTACGAGTTTTACAGCAAAGTGTGTGTTTTCAGTAAATCCTTGTTAAGGACTTTGATGCTTAATACTCGTGTGTTTAAAGGCACACGGCAGAGTGTGGACCATGTTTAGGGTTGCTAAATCAGCAACATACAGTACAGGACATTCAGGGTTAGGGGCTGTTTAGGCACACCAATGATGTGTGTCCCTGTCTGGGCATGTACATTATGGCTATATGTGTTCAGTGTTGCTTCAGCTTGCCCAACGGGCCATGTGTCATGTATTTCATGTATGGAATCGAATTCCATTGTTGGTGTTCATCTATGCTTGCTATATGTTTATCTTGTTACATGTTCACACGTATTAAGGTGTGTTTATATGATTTAGAGGTAGGCTGGAGGCAAGATTAATAGCGCATACCCTATGTGTTTAGTTTAGTAAAAGAACTAGATAAGGAGGTTTTTTCCCTGTGCTTCCCGTTTCCTATCCACCTTAGGAGTTCCCTAACCCTCTATCCGGTGTTCCTACATCCCTACCCTATCCACAACCTCTTCCTAACTCCTCTTCCCCCCATTGGCTGCCACATGGTGTCCTGTGTCTATAATCAGGCGCCTGTGCCAACCACGGGTGGAGGGTCGAATTCATTCGGCTTCTGTGGTTCGGGAGAGAGTGTCGATTCCTCTCCTCCATTATTGTGTGCATACTGACAAACAGGCCTACGCCAAAGTCAATGGACTAGTGTCTAGGATAGGAAAGAGCAGTTCTTGAGGTAAACGGTAAAGTCTTTGCCAAAGTTCTCTGAAATAGTTTGTACAAAAAAGAATCATATGTTTGGTCACAATCTGATTAGGCCTGCAAGTTGGGAAAGTTGCACGAACTTTCAACGCAAGAGATGCATTCTCTCAATCAGGTTGGCAAAGTACATTAATATGAAGCAAAAGATGCAGCTGAAGACGCTGGATCCTGGCAGTTCCTGCAGATCTCACTGTTACTGAGCCTCAGTCGTGGGGACAAGAGGGAGGACGTCGGGGGACTCCTGCACTGCATGGGATCATCAGAAAACGCTAACAAAATGGAGTCACGTCAGTTCGAGTAGCTGTAGTCAAGCACAAAAGCTGGTGTCCTTCCCCCTGGTTAATCCTAACCAGCTCTGAGAATGGCATCCAGGTGGCTTACGAGTTGATTGGTCCCACCAACTCAAAGGAAGAAGTTGTCCTTGAAGGGGCTTGTCTGTCGAAAGGAGCTTTGGTGATTCAGACCTGCAGCAGGGCTTCACTAGGCAAACCAATGGTCCATGTTTTGCAGCAGCCATCCTCTTCGAGCTATTCTTCGGTTCTTTCATTCCCGTGGTCGAATATGCGTTCCAGTCCAAGAGACTCAACTTTTAAACATTTTTCTCCCATTCATTCCAGCCTAGCTGCCACTCACCCAGCAGGGTGGTTGTCCTTGCCGGACAGTCAGCCAGCCAATCAGGCCAGAGTGCATCTGGGTCTCCTAGGAGACTAAGCACATGGAGCTTCAGGCACCTCCCTCATTTCCTGCCCACCCCAGACACTCAGACGCCAGAGGCGGTCTTCAGTCCTGAGCCCGCCAAAGGCATGGAAACAAAGGGACCAAACCTAGTTTGACGTGCAGAGACAAACTCTAGAAGGACCTTTCCGAAAAGAAATGGCGAAAAAAGAAGACCGGGACCCGTTTAAACAAAGTGGCTTAAGGCGCCATCTTGAAAAACATGGCTACTGCAATTTTTAGCTACCAGTGTTCGCGGTCAGGAAAAATCATGAGTTTCTAGACATAGGGGATACTAGGTAACCCCTCCAGCACTCTATAGGAAGATAGTGTGTGCTGGGTCTAGGAATTTAAAAAGACTAGTAAAGTCAATGTAACCTTACATTCTCTGGGAAACAGTAGTTTATCCCAGAGAAGATATTTAAACCTTTGGGAAGTCTAAGAAAAAGACATCCCTGTGTTACTGCACTGAGGGTGTTGTATAACACACATGGAAAGATGGCTATGGAGTTATCTTAAATCTAAATAATCAAAGAACACAAGAGTAAAACACACATCAAAATACATGAAAGAGTGGGAAAAAGCTCACACTCTTTCCACGTAATAAATCAAGTCCTCAAAATCCAGCAAAGTTTCTGGGGGTCTCTAAGGTGAAGGGAATTAGCACATTTATGAGAATTCTCCCTAACAGCATTACAGTACTCGCACAAGCCGCTCCCCAGTTTACCAGAACTTTTTGGTGAGTACCAACTGATTTCATTTTTTGGCCAGTGGTGTCCCCAGAACTAGTGCCAGGCACAATACCTAAAACCTAGAGGGTCTGCTGGTCTCGGCCAAAAGAATTATGGTCCTAGTTACATATACTCAGGGATGCCAATGGCACACAATTTTATCCATTGACCACCCCTGTAACCCTCAAGTAATTGACAGATGGTGTACTTTTTGAGGACAGCAATGATGGCGGGGAAATCATACTTGAAATCTGTATTCCCTGTGAGATCATGGTACAGTACAGAAGGGTACAGAGCCCGCTCATGGCTGTTGTCATGCCACACCCATTCAGCCATGTAGATTTATGACAGGTCCCCACACAATTATGGACAACTAACCTGCACAATGTACGGATGCTGAAAGAAGTGACCCCAGTAGGAATCACAATAAAGAATTGAGCAGTGTTACCCAGGGTGAAACAGTACCCATTATCTATAGAGGCATACGTGGGAATCAGAGACACAATCTGAGTCTTACTATACCAAGGGATCATAGCACCCTCTACCTCACCATGCAATACTGCCATATACCCCATCAAACAGGCAGGGGGGGCAGTTGGAGGATGATCAAGGATCTCTGCCCCCTCAATGACATAGTGCAGAAAGAATTTCTGCTTGTTCCCAATCCGGCATCCATTTTATGCAGTATCCCCAAGGAAGCGACCGATTTTACAGTGGTTGACTTAAAGAATGCTTTTTTCTCAGTAAGCCTGCAACCAAACTCAAAGTACCTCACAGCATTCACACATGGCGGAATGCGCTATGAACATACTTGTTTGCCTTAAGGATACTGTGATATTCCTAGTATATTTAATAGAATCCTGCACAAAGACCTAGGGAACATCCTACTACCCAGCACAGTAATTCAGTATGTAGACAATGTATTGGTGTGCAGCAACAGTGAACAGAACTGTCACAGAGATTACATTGCCCTATTGCAACTGTTAGCCCATAAAGGGTACAGAGTCGACAAGGTGAAGCTCCAGTACTGCCAACATGAAGTGCTCTATTTAGGAAAGCTAATTTCTGCAGACGGCAAAAGAATGATCCCTAACAGGGTAGCGACAGTGTGCGCCACACCCAGACCAGTTACAGTAAAGGACATGCAGAAATTCTTGGGGTTATTTAACTGTTGAAGGGCTTGGATTCTGGATTATGCATCATACACAAGGGCACTCTTACAGGACCTCAAGGAAGCACAAAAGGAAAACAGTAAAATAGAGTGGACCGGAAACATGATTCAGAGTTTCAATGATCTAAAGGAAATGGTTCCGACAGCCCCCGTTCTTGCCAACCCCAGACTACACGCAGGAATTTTCCATATTCTCACACTCAAACAGGACACTCATTACAGCGGTACTAACACAGAACAACACAATGTGTCACAAGCCACTGGCCTAATACAGGAGTACACTAGACTCAATGATGCAGGGACAAGTCACATGCGAACAAGCTCTTGCTGCAGCTGCCTTTGCAATTGAGAAGAGTTTCACAATTTTGATGGGGTGCTCAGTCATGTTGTATGTGGAGGAGTCTGTGTTCGCTATCATAGAACGCTCAAAGCCTTCTCTCACTACCCAGAGGGCATCAGTGTACAAGATTATTCTCTGAAGCCTGCATATCCATGTTGTAAGGTGTAGCACAGTGAACCCTGCCACGTTCCTGACAGAACCATGCTCAGATGAAGACTTGCAGCAACATGACTCTGCCACTTATGAGGGCGAGGAGAGTGATATCCCCAAAAAGCCAGAGACAGAGCCTTGGAGGAGGGCAAAATACTATTTTTTGATGGGTCAGCAACAATTGACAAGGACACAGGGCAGAGAAATGTTGGGGCAGCAGTGGTGTGCCTAGATGCAGGTGAATATGAGACACTAGTAATGAAAATATTGCCCATGCATTACTCAGCACAAGTGGCAGAAGTCATAGCACTTATAGAAGCACTTTGGGCAACAAAGGGGTGTTATGCCACCATTTATTCAGACTCTGAATACACCACCACAACTATGCATGTGGGTCTCTCACGCTGGAGAAGGAGGGGTTTTAGGCGGGCAGATGGATCACCAGTGCAACATGCAGTGCTACTTAATACCCTGATTTCCGCCCTTGTAGAACCATCTGTATTGGCGGTCATCGAATGCGGAGCCCACACAAATAACACCAACAAGATCTTGTTGGGAAATGCAGCCATCGACATGACAGCAAAGGCAGCAGCATATGTTCCGGGTGCCCACACCTGCTGAGTATGTCATCACAGCCGTCACCACGAGGCCAGACACAGACTCGTACACAGTGTTGCCCATAGCACAGATAACAGAGCTTTAGTGTAGGGCACCACAAGAGGAACAAGACATTTGGCTCAAACGTGGGTGCGTGCAGTCTCCAACTGACCCCTTATGGAGGCAGAAATGCACTGGGAAGATAGTGATGCCCATGGAATTATTACGCACAGCTTTTGAGAAGTTGCACTACCCCTCTCACAGCTCCAAACAACACATTGCAACGGACATACAGGAAGATTGGTTTATACTTAATCTCCGAGAACACCTCTCAATGATGGCCATGCAAGGCATCACCTGACAAGTGTTTAGCACAGAAAGGACCCTTCGCACATTGTGAGGCACTCTGCCCTGCCCCATTGGGCCATTCCGCAAGCTCAATATTGATTACACGGACATGGGCGAGAGAAGCAACAGAGCTCAATATCTCATTGTGGTGGTGTGTCCGTACTCGCGATGGGTACAGGCCAGGCCATGTGCCCACCCAGACACCAAGTGTGCAGCAAAATATGTTGTACGTGAAGTATTCCTCCCATGGGGGTTGTGTGATGTTCTGAGATCACACAACGGCACTCACTTTTTTAATGAACTGTTTAAGGGCATCACAGCACTATTGGGCATTAAACACTGCATGTGTTCCATTTTTCACCCTCAAGCAAATGGTGTTGTGGAACGAATAAACAGCCTCCTCCAGAGAAGGCTCTCTAAATTGTGCAACACCCTGAAAAAGAACTGGGTACACTGCCTGCCCCTAGCTCTGTTCAATTTATGCACTCAGCCCAGCATAGACCATCACCTCACACCCCATGAGATAGTGACTGGCAGGCTGTGTGAGATGCTAGGGAGGGAGAGGACCATGTTAAGAAACCCTACTCGGATACAACAGTGTGGGCAGTATAGATGTATAGATTTAGTGCACGCATATTAAGAGACGTCATTTTGAAGTTATGGCAGTAGCCCTGCATAGCCACTTGGTAAAACATAAGCTTGATGGAGAAGCCTGAACAGGCACAAGACGCTGAGGAAAGATAAGCCTGCGTGACTATTTTTCACAGAAACCTCCCTTGTCCCTTAACTGTTGCAATTATTTAGTATGACAGAAAGGACTGCACCCTGCAAGGCCATGAGACAGCACCAGGCTCTTAGCAATGCCCTTTCATCACAGCCAGGCCAACAACAGACCTCTAACCCCCACCCAGCCCACCTGTAGTAATGGCACCCAACACTGACCCAGTCCAAGACCCTGCATTCCACGATAGTGAGGGACCCCAGGCCGCCTGTGATAAAACCAATGGACATAAAAGATCTGAAAATGTGCAACCATTTCACCTTGTCCCATAAAACCAACCTTTGTAGTTAGAGGTGCAGGGAAGGATACCTTATAGATCAAAACAAGGGTGGAATTCTTGGGTGTGAGGCCTGAGATATAGCCTGAGCAAAAAATGTGTGGGTCAGCATGATTGTATTTCTTCCCTCCCCCCTGGTTGCTATCTTATAAGCCGCCCAGGTGCATGCCATATTGATGAAGTAGTAGCATTAGCTCACGTGAGTAGCCTTGGAACAGCAACATGTGAAGCGCCTGACCATCAGTCCCTGGAAAAATGAGCCCAGCTGACCCACATGGGGAAAGACAGGTGGCGAAGATGAGAACCAATCATAGCCTGGAATCCCCTATGGAGCAGGACCATGTATACTATCTCACCAATCAGCTTTAACCATATGGATGACGGCCTTAGTCACGCTGTGGACTCTTATAATTTACTGATGATGGTGATTCAGAAGGAACGTTCTCGAGCAGCAGAGTCCTCTGCTGACCCCTTTACTTGTTGTACAATTAAACCTTTTTATCCTTGCAAGCAATCTCTTAGCCTTTTTCCCTAGAGAGTTGTATTCTTTCTGACGTGAGCCTAACATGGATTTGCCTTCAGTTCTTATAAAATGTTTATGAACACTTACAAATTCCATTTTGGTTCCTGAAGGGAAGGGCAGACACCAGATGTGTTGGGGGAAATTTTGGAAGGGGCCAATGAGAGAAAGTCTCTGCTTCAGCAAGCAACTGATTGACACAGGTGTCTCTAAGATATTCTTTCTAAAGATTTCTAGCTGGACTTTAAATAAAAGTTGCTTATCCCTGGCCTGTAAAACTCCTTCCAAGCGACTATGCAAGTCAATATTCAGACAGGAACCTTTTTGATAGAGAAGGCTACACACATTGCTTCATTTGTAAACTCCATATAAACATATACTGTGCACCCAATGAACACACACAATTACAGTTCATATTAAAATAAGATCCTCTGCACAATGGAGAGGTAATGTGGCCACCATTAAGTATAATCTGCATATATATATATATATAAGGACATTTGAAGAGAGGCATTCAATTCAGCCCCCATTTCTCAACTTTGGCTTTTAAACCCCACTCAGTATTTTTGAAATCCCGATGAAGAACTTCACACATAGATCCCTTGGGTTAAAGCATGCGTCTTGACATCTACAGGATGTATGGTGTTGTTCCCAATAAGCTGCAGGAATCGTTTGGACTTTGAGATCAGATGACAGGGCACATCACTGCTTGCATATCCCCTCACAGTGCCAATTCATCAATATTTTTTTTTTCTTTTTTTTTATTGTGTTAGGTTTTGCTGTAAATGATTGTTTGTGCTGGTGTAAAACCTATGGGCCTCATTACGAATTTGCCAGTACGTGGTAAAATTGGTAGTAACACTGTTACTGCCAACTTTACCACTGTGCCAAATTATGAGTGGCCCAAAAATCTTCGGAATAACCTTCAGCAGTAAATCTGCCAAAAATCAGCGTAAACAGCATCAGGGCTAATTCCGCAGATAGAATCACCACCAAATAACAAAAACCCATTACTGCAAGATTACAAGAGTACAAAAACAGTGTAATTACCTACAAGAATCAGAGGTAATTCCTCCAAAAATCCTTGGGGAGTATAAAAGGCCCACAGCCACACCCAACACATCCTAGCAACATGCAGCCACAAGCAGACGTAGATTACGCGCTACACTATCTGCTACTCTACATCGAGCTACAACAGAATGCTGGATCAAGCAGGGAAGGAGACAGTCACAACCAAGCCATAGGAGACACAAGCTGTGGAGGGCCATCCCCATAGACACTCATGGACAGCCAATTAGTCATCTTATACAGACTGGAGCATCCAACCGTCGCCAGTCTGCTCATCCTGACAGAGGCACAACTGCAGAATGCCATTTCCATCAGGACAGCCATCCCCCTCTTGCTGAAGCTGGTGGCAGTCCTACATTTCTGTGGCACAGGTGACTTCCAGCAAACAGTAGGGACACTGCATGGCATGTCCCTGCCCACATTCTCCATGGTGCTGGACCAAGTCATTGATGCCCTAGTGACAAACGCGCATCTGCACATCTCCATGCCCATCACCCAGGCACAGGTTCATGCAGCCAAGGAAAGTTTCTACAGCATTTCCCATTTCCCAACCATTGCAGCATTGGGTTGCATACATGTGGCGTTGGTAACACCCCAGGCAACAGAACAGGCATTCCGCAAACAGAAACAATATCACTCGATGAATGTGCAGATGACCTGCAATGCTGACCTCACCATCAGTCACTGCTGTGCGTGATATCCTGGGGCTACACGTGATTGGTTGATTCTGCGCAACAACACCCTGCCTGCGTACATGGAGAGGCACAGAGGACAGCACAACTGACTCATGGGTAAGTATCACTCAGAGCACTCAGAGCTGACTGTGAAAAGCACTCACACACACCTGGGGCACATAAGCAGTAGTAAAGTGAATGAGCCACAAGTCCCATGATGCAACAACAGCAATACACAGAATAGGCCAGGCACCCTGACTGACCCACCCCCGGACACAGACATGAAACATGTGTTGACACAGGGCATTCAGCCATGCAAGGCAGCACCATGCAATCAGGGCATCCTAAAACCTTGGGTACTGCCATCTCATAGTTGAGAAGTGCATTGTCAATGTCACAGTAGTGATAGACACCATATCACTGCCGACTCCCACAACATGTATGACTGCAAGGGAGCCATGTAGTCCATGTCCCATCAACGCTGATGCACACAAGGTGCACTGTGCCCATCCACTGAGTCATGCACATAGGAGCATACACGTCAGGACCCTTAACTTGTTTCCTGGCCCTCATCCCCTGCCATGTCTCACACAGTCCATTCATGTTTTGCAGGTGACACTGGATGGCATGGCTAATGACCCCAATGAGAAACTCAGCTGCACCACAGGAGATAGCCTATAATGAGGTGCAGACGAGAACAAGATGATGCATTCTGCAAACATTTGGCCTTCTGAAATCCAGGTTGAGGTGCATACATCACACAAGTGGTACACTGATGTACAGCCCTGAAAAAGTAGGGAAAATCGTAGTTGTCATTGACATGCTGCACAACATGTGCATTAGTCGGAATGTTGAAATACCCACAGATGAGGACAATGACCCCCATAGCTCTAATGAGGAAGAGGCTGTAGGAGGGAACAGCGTACCACAGGCCATATGTGGTGAAGTAAGAGAAGGCCCTATGGTTCGCCAGGAGCTCATGCATAACTATTTCTGACTTCAGAGACATGGAAACCATACATGAAATGAATGCATATGTCAAAATTGCATCTAATGAAAAAATGTCAAATTGATAAAGATTCAAGTGTGTTTATTACTGGCAACAAGGTGCCCCCATCCCCAACACCAACTCCCACCCCCACCACATACCCAACACCAACTCCCACCCCCATCCCCAACACCAACTCTCGAGGCCTCCTAGATGCAGTCACACATGACCTCAGCATGCTCTAAGTAATCCTGTGCAATGGCGCGTATTTCCCCCTGCCTCTTTTGCATCCTGTCCAGACGGTCTCAGGTGGCCTGGAGTGTGGGGATAGCAATGGCCATGGTGATTGACCTGGGTCATGTTCCTCATGCTGATCATGACTGCAAGCATTCCTGACCTGCTCTTTAGATGACTTCTCCGCATAGAGGCTGTGCAGGGCGAGCACTCAGGTGAAAATTGGTAGATGGGGGAATGTAGGTGGCTGGATGCATGGGAGGCACCTTCATACTCCTAGACACCCGTGCCTGCAGTGGCCTGCTCTGATTGCAGGCTGTCGTCCACACTCTGACCCACCTGTGTGTATGCAGTCAGAACCAATGTAGTCGTGTCCTGGCTTGTCTCTGGTGGCACAGATTGAACACTTGGGGTCTGTGGTGGCCCCGTGGGCATGTCTGTCTTAATGGCCAGGATGGTTGTCGGTGGCCTAATAGCCTGGTGCCTCTTCTTTGGTGGCACACTCCCACTCCCCGAACTGCCTTGGCCTGGCTGCTTGCTGGCAGTGGTTGGTGCTGGTGTCGTGGAGGGACCAGCCTCCTCGGTCCCTTCCTGGGTGCCTTGCATTCTTTTTGGGAAAAATTGAGATGTGCATTAACTCTGCATCGGTGTCATGTCAGGGAGTTCCTGTCACCACTGAGTGCTGTCATTGTGGCCTTGTGCCTCACATGGATGGTGATTGCTTTCTGGGGTTCACGTTGCTTGCTTGCATGGCAGTGTGGGTGTTTGTGGATACCTGCAGGGTTGTCCATTTATAGGTTTATGTGTCACTGTGGTACTCACCAGATTCAGCTTAGCTGCTGACTCCTAGCTCTGCCATGCCCACACCCTCGATCCCAACCATGTGCAGTATCCCATTGACCATCTCCTCCCATGTTGTTAGTTGCAAGGGTTCCACTGAGCCACCTCCAATGGCAGCTGTATCCCAGCAGTGGATGGAGATGAGGCTCCTGACACTGGCCTTGAGGTCATTCCACCTCTTCTTTATGCCCTCAACCTCCTGTTGGACGTGCCCTCCGGTCACCACTGTGTCCCTTATTTCCACCGATGTATTGTTTTTGCACTGTTGGATGGTCTTCCTGTGCGAATGCCAATACAACCCCTCTGTGGGCAACCACTTGCTCTGCCAACACTGTGAGCTCCTGCTCTGTGAATTTTGGCTTCCGCCGCCTCATATCGGGCACACTGCCTTTGCCCTTTTTCGATGACATGCTGTGTGCCTGGATGGCATTCCTAGCTCGAGATATTCGATGGATTGTGATTTAAAAAATGGCCACAGTGGTGCTTCCTTATATAGAGATGGCGAATTTCCTCAAGCAGAATTACCGCCAGCAGAAACTTTGCTGACTGCCATGGCAGTTACGGTTTTCCTGCCAATTTTTGTCATAATTATGTGGTACCACAGGTTGTTCGGCGGTCACTCTGCTGTGTAAAATTACTGTAACCGCCATTTGCGTGTGCGCACCAGCCAGGTTGAAATTCAGCGGTAATTCCGTGGCAACACACATTGGTATCGCTAATTCCACCACGGTGGATTACCGCCAGAATACCATCAAATTCGTAATGCGGCCCAGTGTTCCTTATTCTCTACAAATGCAAGTTCCTTGTCTATTAAAATAAATGTGAATAAAATGAGGTAATCATTCCAAACTTAAGAACTTGAGAAAGTTTTGGATTCCGAAATTGTGTCTGGGGCCATAGTCTACCATAGATTCAGGATAAACTTTAGGCCATTCAAAAAGATCTTGATCACCCTTAGGGTATTTATTTGATGGTGATCATTATTATGTGCCTTGCCAGCTCTTGCCTGCCACAATTTGTGGATGTCTCTGTGGCAACAGCAGCAAAGAGGGACCCCTTTAACATTCTTTATAGATGATGTTTTGGAGTTATCTGTGTAGATGTGAGACACATTTGTTAGTGCAGTGCTTAGGTAAGGCCTGCATTGGGGAGGCATATTGATGTATTGGTGTAATCCTTTACCTGATTATTTAATCGCACCCTATGGGGCTTTCTTCTGATAAGGTATACCAGCTTTAGCCCAAGGATGAAGCATTGCTTCCCAGGGAAATGTTGCTAGTCAATTACATTTGCAAAGTTTACTGTCCTTAATTTACAGTTAAAAATGGTTGTATCATGAAATGTATTTCAGGACAGTCTTACTACATTCCTTCATGCTATTAAGATTGTTATTAAGATTTAAAATTACCACCCTCATCATGATTTAATTAGGTATTTGTCGGGGCGTGAGTAGGCCTGGGGTGCGCGTGGCGCACTTCAATAAAGTGAGGACACGGAGCAATAGGATTCACATCTTCTTTATTTTAACTTCACACAAACTATGCTTTGCCCCGCTTCCCTCCCCCATCACTTCCCATTCCCATGGTCTCACTTCCCCTCGCCCTAACCACCCACCCCCCATAACTAAGGAAACATCAATGTGACATCTCCCTCCTTTTTAAACAGTCACCAGGTCCTTCACAACAGGTGAACATCTGAGGTGGGTCGCTAACCCATTTCTTCAATCCAGCGGCGCGGCTTGTTTCGAGCCTGTTGAGGACGTGCACTCACAGGTTTGGGAGGGCTTCCACCAACCTCACACTCAGTGGGACCTTCCGGGTCCGAATTGTGCATCGCTCCCTGGTCTCCCTGATATGGATCATTCGAGGCATATTCAATAGGGATAGCCACGCACCCACTCAGTCAGCGCGAGCCCAGCAGAGGGATTCCCTTGAAATGCGACAAGTTCCGAGTGATGGGGCCTCCCCTGCCTTGCGCCATGATCATGGATCCCTTCTTCTGCGTGACCAGTAGTGGTCCCTCCTGGAAGGCCGAGGTGTGCTTGTGAGTCTGTGGCTGCTTCACAGCAACAATGTCTCCCACCTGGGGCACCCTCGCCCCTCGATGTGGATCTGCATATTCCTTCATGCGTTCTTTGGAGGTTTCATCTCGTTCCCTTAGGTCCTTGTCAAGATTCACTGGCTGACCACTTTGTCGTGCCTGCAGGATTCTCGTTTGAATGTTTCTTCCAAACATCCCTTTGGCGGAGGTCTCCCGGTGGTACTGTGGGGAGTGCCTCTGTAGTCTCTCATCAGCTGGTTTAGTACCTACTCGTAGGGCTGTCCCGTGAGCTTGGCTATTTGGAGCGCCCTCTTCAGGTTTGCCATGAATCGCTCTATCATTCCATTTGCCTGCGGCCACAACAGTGTTATTTTCCGGTGGTGAAATCCAAGGTAGTTTGCAAACTGTGTGAATTGATGTCCATTGAATGGGGGCCCGTTGTCGGTCTTGAGTACTCTTGGGATGCCGCAGGTGGAGAATATGCAGTCAAGTGCTGGTATGACATGATGAGCCGCTGTCGAGGATATGAGTTGTGCTTCCGATATCGGGAGTATTCGTCCATCACTGCCAGCACGTACTTTCCTCCTTCGATGGGCTCGAAGAAGTCGGCGGCTACCGCTTCCCATATTCCTTGTGGAAGCTCTGAAATTTTTAAGGGTTCCTGGTGTCAGTTGGGTGTGATGAGGCTGCACGTGGGGCATGACTTCAAGGCTTCCTCCACCAGGGAGTCCATGCTGGGAAACCAGACCTTCTGGCGCAGCATGTGCTTGGTCAACACGATCCCTCTGTGGTTCTCATGGGCAAGATTGATGACTTGTGCTCATAAGGATGGCAGAATCACAAGCTTGCAGTCTTTTAGGAGCAGGTTCTCATCGGATAGCACCAGTTCGTCCTTCACTTGCACCAATCCTTCCACCTCGGTGTGCACCTGGTCCCCGGCCGCTCTCCCCCGCTCTCTGGCTCTTCTCCACAGGGCTGATTCGAGACCCTCACAAATGATTTGGCAGGCCAGGTCATTTTCTGTCTCTCGAGCTACTGTCTCAATTTCTTTCCCCTCTGGGGTGGTTTGATGTATGAGGTTCCAAAGGTACCTGTCCGCTACAGAAGGTTCTGGTGTGCACCCCTCCCGGGGCCTTCAGAACAAGAAATCCGCTGGATTCTCTCCTTTCCCTGGCCGATGCACGATCTCAAAGGCATAATCTTGCAGCAGTAGTCCCCATCAAGCTAACAGAGGTGGCATCTTTGCTTGGGGGTTCCCATACAGGAAAGGTAAAGCCTGATGATCCATAATGACTCGAAATGGTTTGCCACATAGGAAGAGGTGGAAGTGTTTGCATGCCCATACCACAGTGAGGCCTTCCTTCTCTGCCTGGGAATATGCCTGTTCAGCGGCAGAGAGGCTCTGGCTGGAGTATGCGACGACATGCGTTCGTCAAGCGTCTTTCGGGTCCACCTGAGCCATAAACCACAGAATCATAACATTTTTCAATAAGGACTATGTATATTATTGATGACTCTTATGATGACTCTTCAGTGCTGTTCACTTGTATCCCTTTCAGTATAGTTTGATATTCAGTTTATTACAGTTTGGTATTCAGTTTCTTGTTTATGCATATGTATTTCTATCAGCTTATTTTCCTGTTTTATATCTCTATGCAACAATAATTTCTATATTATAAGAAAGGGGGATGTTATGTAGATTATCACACACTACGCAGTGATGATGCGTAGCGTGTGGAATCTAACATTGTTATGGTTCTGGAACCTGTGATTCCAGAACCATCATAGTAGTGTTGTCCTTTGATTTCCTTGGACGTACTCCGTGGGCTCTGCAATAAAGACCCATATATATAATATATCATTGCCTGGGTCATTCCTAACACTGGTGAGCCATAGGAATGACCGCAGCTCTGAAACGTTGGCTGGGGGTGCAGTGTCGTTCAATGCAGCTACTTTGTCTGGATCTGGTGTCATGCCCGACTCCGAAAAGATATGTCCAAAGAATCTCAGCGTGCTCATCCGGAATTTGTACTTGTCCCGATTTAGTGTGAGATTCGCCGCCTCCAGTGCTTTGCACACTTTCGTTAGGGCCTCATCATGCTTGTTGACGTCCGTGCCGAAGACCAGGATGTCATCACTATAATTGAGGCAGTTTGGTATGTGCTTGATAACATTGTGCACTTCGGCTTGAAATATCTCCGCTGCCGTGGACACACCAAAGCTTAGCCTTTTATAGCGAAAGAGACCCCGATGTGCGATGAAGGTGGTGATGTTCCTGCTTTCAGGGCTCAATACGAGTTGATGATAGCCTTTCTGTAGGTTTAATTTAGAGAACACTTTGGCCCATTCAAGAGATGAATCATGTCTGTAATGCGTGGGGCTAAGTGTCTTTCTTTCTGTATGGCTTGGTTGGGGCTCCTCATGTCCACAAACAGTCAAATTGCTTCCAACCCTTTCTTGGGAACAGGCACTATAGGGGACACCCAGATGGTGGGGCCGGTGGCCGGCTGAATGATATCATGCTCGAGCAGTTTATGTAGTTCGTCCTCCACCTTCTTTTGGATGTTGACGGGGATCCCCCGGTAGTGTTGAGCTACAGGGCGTATGGATTCATCTATGTGCAGCTTTATGTGTCTATTTTTGCCGATGCCCCTAAATATACGTGGATAGAGGTTATTGATCAATTCAACCGGATCAATGTATTTGTGGACCATGATGTTGTACAGAATGTGGATGAGTCCCATGTCGGCCGCTGCCTTGAAGCTCAGAACGCACCCGCTATTGGTTTCTGTTGCCAGAACGTGAATGGATATCTTTTTCTCATGTCCCTTGTATCGGCAGGTGCCATCAAACTGTCCTAGGCACTTGAGGGTTGTATTGGCACCCTAGACGTATATGTCTACCGTTGCAGGGCTCAGTTTTGGCTGTGTGGGCAGTTCCTTAAAGATGGTTTTGCTGACGACATTGACCGTGGCTCCTGTGTCGATGAGGAATTCCGTAGGCTGCTCATTGAGTTTGATGATCAGGGTAGGACTGTGCGCCGTGGCGGTGGGATTCCCAAGGCATATACATATGCCTTCTTCTTTTGGTCGCTTCCCAATGAGCTGGGCTCGGAGTCAGATGGTGATTGTTCCACTAGTTCCACTGAACTTTGCTCGTGCCTCATGCGCATTACATATCTCCTTCTGTCCCTCCTCTCCCTTCTTTGCCTGTCCTTCCCTGAGTCCTTTCACTTGGGTCTGGGGGTCCCTGTTTTGCTGGTACTTGGGAAGATGAGCCAGGGTGGCTCCCTGAGGATGGGTTGGCTTTTATTTTGGGTCGGGGTGGCGCCTCTCTGGTACGCTCCCTTCCTTTGTCCCTGTTAGGGAGAATTCTCAAGAATGTGCTAATTTCCCTTAACTTTTGAGACCCCCAGCAACCTTGCTGGATTTCTGGGATTTCATTGTTTACCTGAGGAGGGGTGTGAGCCTTTTTTTCCCACTCTTCCATGTATTTTGTGTGTCTTTTACTTTTGTGTTCTTTGGTTATGGAGTTTTAAAACAACTCCAGTGACATCATCTTTTTCTGTGTGTCACACAGCACCTTCAGTGCAGTGGCACAGGGGTGTCTTTCAGACTCCCCAAGGTTTAAATACCATCTCTGGGAATGACTACCGTATCCCAGAGCATGTAAAGTTAAATTGGCTTTACTAGTCTTTTTAAATTTACTGACCCAGCACACACTATCTTCCTATAGAGTGCTGGAGGGGTTGCTTAGCTTTCCCTGAGTCATAACACTCATGTAACAGTAAAATGTTACCTTTTCCTATTTAAAATGGCTGGTGGCAGTGGTTTAGATCAACTACCGGGAATTTTCGCAACGGTAGCCCAAAATCGAGTGGAGCCATGTTTTTCAATATGGCACCCAGGACCTATCTGTAAAAAAAGATTCCGGTCAACTTTTTTCACAATTTCTTTTAGGAAAAGTCCTTCTTGTGTTAAACTCTGCGTGCCAAACCAGGTTTGGCCCTTTTGTTCATGCCCTTTGGCTGGCTTCTGTGCTGAAGGCCTCCTCTGGTGCCAGAGTTTCTGGGGTGGACAGGATGTGAGGGAGGTGACCGAAACCCCCTGTGCTTAGTCTCCTAGGAGACCTGAATGCACTCTGGTGTGATTGGCAGCTGACTGTCCGGCAAGGACAGCCATCCTGTTGGGTGAGTGACAGCCAGGCTGAATGAATGTGGGCAAACTGTTTAAAAGCAGGTCTCTGGGACTTGGAAAGCAGAGTCGACCACTGGAACGGATGAACCGAAGACGAGCTGAAGGAAGAGGACTGCTGCAACTCCTGGACGACTGGTGAAGCCCTGCTGCAGGTCCGAATTGCCTGAAACTCCAATCGACAGAGAAGCCCTTCAAGGTTAAATTCTTCCCTTGAGTTTGGTGGAAACAACCAACTCGTAAGCCACCTGGACACTATCCCATCCTGGTTGAATTTTCAACAGAGTGCTGTTTGAAAACCAGATAGCCAGAGGGAAGGAAACCAGTTTGTGGTCTTTAAGGCAATCACACCTTAAAGCAACATCTTGCTACAGCTTTGGCCTCATCCCTGGGTAGTGCAGAAACCTCCCAACGTCCTCCTTCTTGTCCCCACGACTGAAGCTCAGGAACTGCGAGACCTGCTCGGACCTGCCAGGAACAACTGCCTCTGCTACAGCTTTCTTTGTTAAAAAAGGTACTGTGCAAACGCGGTCTGGAAATATTTTGGGCCATTGAGATGGTGCGTGAAACTTTCCTCAACTTCGAAGGTTCGAACTTATCTAAACATTTGTCAAACATTTCGCCTAGCCAAATCCTTTAAAAATCCGTGGCAAAGACTTAATCGTTATATACCAGAACTGTGCTATACTATTCAAAAATCTCTGAACCATTGACTTTGGCCCAGGCCTTTTGAGAAGAGTTGCTGGTTGTATTTAACTGAAACCCTTTGCCCTGTCTATGAATGTATTTGGGCTGTCTATTCTTATAACCTTGTCTTTTCCTCCCTTTTCTAAGTATCTGAAGTGCCATTTTGCTCCCACTTCATTTTGGAGCTAAACTTGTTCATTTACTTTGCGGTTGGATTTTTGTAGTGTATTAGTGTGTGATATTGAGCTGCTTGTGCTAGTGTAATGTTTTCGAAGTCAATGTGTAAATAAATGTATATTCTTTTACCAAGAAACCTTGAGTAAGTGTATATTTGAATCCCTGTATTATTGGTCCTTTGTGTAACTTTTTCTACTGCTCACTTAAACTCTTGAAATAAGTCTGGCTGCTCAGCCATCGCTACCACTTTACTGTGCAGTACAGGCTTGTACCAAATGTGAAATTGTGCTTACACTTGTAGTCCTAATTGCCGGTAGTGTTCCCAAAGGGTACTGCTGGTGATTCTGCCTAACAGTCCCGGAAGAGTATGCAGACTGCTTTAAAGTGACCTTCTTTGCAACACGTGGCACAGCACTGACCAATCCCTGGGCAGACCCCTTCGTGGGAGTATTCAAACCCACATTTGTAGCAAAACAGCTCCTCCGACCTTCTCTCCAGCTGTAGCCTGTGAATGCTTTCTCCCGGTGTAGGAATATTGAAGCTCTCTACCTGGGAGTCTATGGCCCTCTCGGACCTGGCCAGCGTGAGTATCTCATCTAGAGTGCGTTGCTTCTGTAGCAGCTTCCTCCTGAAGGTCTGAGAGTCACATCCTGCTATGATCTGAGATCTGAGTGCCTCAGTGTTGGAGTAGCTGGTGAAGTCGCAGTGTTTCATTTTTTGCGAAGCCGCATGACATAGGCGTCCATGATCTCACCTTTAATTTGCTTGGTGCTGTGGAAGAGATGTCTCTCATAATCCACGTTGGTATAGGTGGTGAAATATGCAGCTAAGGCGTCTTTCAGGTCCTGGATGGAGTCAGTGGAATCAGGGGGCATCTCATCGATGATGTCGCATGTGGCAGAGCCCACTGCCAACTTCAGAAGACATATTTGGCGAGCATCCTCTATGGACCCTGCGGCCCACATGTATAGGTCAAAGTCTCTGATCCACTTGGTCCACCTGGGACCCATGTTCCTAGTGTCAGTAACGTCAAATGCCCCTGGCATCTGGGCCGCTAGCATGTCTGGTAGCCTGTAGGGGATCTGATAGACTGCCTGTGGGCCTTGCCCAGGTTGTCCTTGGCCCTCTACCTGCGCCCCTTGATCATTATCCTGGCTAGACATTTTGTCCTCCCTGGTCTGCTTCTGGGCGCCCTCGTATAGATGATGGGCCTGATGTGAACCACTCCTTGTGTCACCACCCTGAGAGATGGCCGCCTCTCCTTGGCATGAGCACCATCTGCATCAGGGTTTCCTGTTCATGAGAGCGTCCCCCAAGGGATGTTGTGTCTCTCTGGGTGCACCTCTGCCCCTCAGAGGACAGGGATGGCCGCCTCTGGTAGGCACGAGCACCATCCGGTGATTAGCCAGTGTCCGCAGAGCCTCCTGCCATGGGGCGCCTCCGTGGTGATGGGCCCATTCCCTGCTCACCTCACATGTTGCTGGCTCCTCCCTTTAATGATTGGGGCACCAGCTGCCTCACTGGATATGTTCCATGCTCCAAATCACAGCCGCAGCCCGGTAATAGAACGCCTACACAGCGTCATTCATTCACCGCCGCAGCCCGGATCACCTCCCCGCCCACATGGGGACGGGCACCGCGTTTCCACTCGGCGCTCCTGCGCCACACGCGAGCGTACAAATCGCTGCTTTGCTGCCTTCTCCAATGTTCTCCGCACCTCACAGAAGGCCGCCCGCCTCATCGCCAGTGTCGGGCGTGATTAGGCCTGGGGTGCGCGTGGCGCACTTCAATAAAGCGAGGACATGGAGCGATAGGATTCACGTCTGCTTTATTTTAACTTCACACAAACTCTGCTTTGCCCCGCCTTCCTCCCCTCGTTACTTCCCCTCGCCCCAACCAGCCGCCCCCTGTAACTAAGGAAACATCAACGTGACATCATTCTTTATGTATTTTATTCACCTAAATGCTACACTTTACAAGATGCATTACACTAGGGTGCCAGGTAATAACATTTCGTATAATTAGAGGGTGGATGTTTTCACCTCATGCAGACAGGCAGGCACCCAAACTACCCTTCTCCACTTCCCTCTAGGTTTCCAGTACCATTCACATAAAATATATTATTTTCTTGACTCGGTCACTCCTGGCCTCAATGACTGGCAGTTTACGCAATCCGTTACTCGCATTTGTTTAGTCAATAAAATTAAATGAATTCTCTTACAACAAAAAATATTCCACACTTCAAGAGGTTTGCTGGAGAGCATCTCAGGTCCATCACACTGGCAAACATAACAAGTATACTATTTATGCATCTTCCTTACAACTGGTTTCAATTAAATAACTTCAGTAAACAACAAGAAACGTTTAATTTACCCTTTCTATTTTCCACACTCTTCAACCATGATCCATTCTTGAAAGTATCAAAATGTACCCAACCTATCACAGATATCTTCCCTTTCCTTTAATCTGCCTCACATCTGCCTGAATCCTTGTTTGATTTTATCTTTCCCTTCTTTCCCATGCCACTACATGTATACACCTTATCCTCTTTCTCAGCAGAATGCGGTCTGGATAACCCACACGCCTACTTCCAGGCAAGCCTTCTTCTCAGACCACTATAGCAGTGATTTGGCATGGTATGAAAGCTTATAACAAAGCATAAAATAGCAAGGACATAACTATGCATTTGCAACTTTCCATGAAATGTAGGGGTCACTACTATGATAAAATACATAATAGGGCTTAATTTACAAAAAATTAGCTTAGTCCATGCAAAGTCGTCAGCGTGAGCGCGAACATTGTACTGCCCAAATGTACAGTATTAAGAGCTGATTCTTGGAATAAAAATGCACGCAGAAACTTGCAGTGAAAAGAAAAATGAGTAGCGCTCACCATGCCCACAACACGCCCCAAGGGGAAAATTATCATAGCGCTGTCGAACACCTTTTGCGGCGGGCTAATGGAAAAAAAGTAATCAAGGATTATTTGCCAGCAATCACCATTAATTCCTCTCCTCTTCTGCGACCGACAACTCTGCGTCCCAGTACCTCCACTAATCTGCACCCCAACACCCCATATTAAGGCAGCACAGACAAATCCTTCCTCGTGCCAGCACCTCCATTAAATCTGCACCTTAACATCCTACATTAAGGCTAAACTCACAAGCCCACCCTCATCCCAGTACCTCCACTAATCTGTCCCCCAACACCCTATATTAAGGCAGCACCCACAAGACCTCCCCATCCCAGCACCTCCACTAATCTGCACCTCAACACCCTACAATATGGCCGATCTCACGATTACACCCTCGTCCCAGTACGTCCATTAATCTGCACCCCCTAATCTGCATCACTCTATGCCCACTCCTCTCCCACACAGTACTTGCCCCAACAAGGTGTCACATCACAATAATGCTCCTCAAATACACATCACCCCAATGCCCACTCTATCAGTGCACAGTACTGACACCACTAGTTGGATGAAATGTGAAATGTCTGAGTGAATATCCATTGAACCATCTTGTTTGCAGAGCTCCATGTTAAATCCCAAGTCCACCTTATTTGGCCACATATACTCCCAGGTAATTTGGCAACACAACTTGCCTGACAACTGTTCAATGGATGTCACCACCATACCCCTTGCAGATAGGGACAAAACAATCGGAGCACCACAGATGTACAAATCTTGTTGGCTGCTGAACAGACAAAACTGTATGTACAAATGTACAAATCTTGTTGGCTGCTGAACAGACAAAAATGTTGATGACACACATTCATGACCTGTTGGAAAAAAGAAACCATCACATACCCAACAGTAACGGATACCCACACATAGTCACTGTCCCTAAAAGGTGACAACAGGATTGCTGGCCTCGTTCAGTACAATGGTGGTGTTAGCCTTACAATTGTAACTGCAACAACACTTGCCAGCTATGCATCTTGTACACCCATGGCCCAGTTCTCTGTGGAGCACTTACCTTGCTCAACTCCTCTGGCCTTTGTTTTCCATGAACTGCACTTGGCAGACATCCTCCTCCAACATTGTCGTTTGAAGCAGTGCTGGTGAATCCAGAACAGTTACTTCTTCAATGGCTTCTCCTTGGATCACACTCACCTGCACAAAAACAGCCAACCATATTTTTCTGCAGCTACACTTTAGTCCATTGATGTTCAGGTGACATAGTTCACATGTGAGCTGTGTAGCCCAGTAAATCAGAGTGAGACCACATCCATTCTCATCATCCCCAATGTCAAAAAGCTATACCTGTTGTAGAAGTGTGAGCACATACACATGGATAACCAAGTGGCAAACCTTACCTGCACCACTGTGGTAGCATAAAGGAACATGACGTACAAGGATCTGAAATCTGTAGAAGTGAATGTGCAGAGGTGAATGAGCTGTAACCAGATACCTTAAATATTTCTGCTCTGTGGAACATCTGGCCAGACACCTAAACAAATGAGTACCCTTCCTCAATAAGAGACCCAACATATTATAATAAAATATACCTCTCATCTCCAAGTGTCTCCCCACATCTCCAGTATACACACAATCCAAAACATACTCAATCAACATTGGTACACCGACAGCAAACATGCACCATGAATAGCATCAGGCAACCCTACTTTGCTACCCCCACTCTTGCAATAGTCCCTTCCTACTTGTGAAATACATGTCCACATGACCATTTGAGCAAGTCAATCAAAGTAATGCCACCATGCCTACCTCAAAAAACCCCAAACATGACTCAACACCCATGAAAACATTTACAAATGAAGTGCCATGGCAATCACAGCATACATGTTTGACAAACCCATGCACGACATGTACATTAAAGACCAACATGCCCGTACAACAAAGCACGAAAGGAGCCAATCAACAGATGTGTATGACAAAGATGTCAAACACGTGCAACTCCAAACATGTCATGTCCCTACATCTGTGTTTTAAATAGGTTTGTATAACAATACCCCTACCTAAATCAACATCTAACTCCACCAGCAGGGGGAATATATATATATTATTTTATAAAGGAGATAGATCCAATCTGTGTACAGATTGGATCTATGTACCTACATCTACCATTGTCCACATACGTGCATGTAGGCCTCATACCAAACATCACTCACCTGAAGCATGCACACATGCCCCCCACCAAATAGGTCAGTACCAATATGACACAGAGTCTGCCCTAAACCCACATGAGAGCCATAGGACATACTTAGTTGGAGATCATGTTCAAACAAAATGTGCACATGGCACAAAAAGATGGCAAACTGTGTTTAATATTGAAATATACATGTAAAAGTGCAAAACTATGTACAAAAATGAAAACAAAATTATAGTCATGGAAAAAATGAATGAAACAAAAGGAAACACACAACAACTGAACTATATGCAAGAGTTAGCGGGCTAGTCCATGCTAATCTCTCACAATGCCTCAGCCAAGACTGATTCACCATCCACAAATGCCTTTTGCAGGTTGGCCTCAGTTGTTTCGTGGAGGGTTTGCAAGGCACCCGCATACACGACTCAATCTCCTTCACTGCCCTATACGTCTCCTCTGGGATGGCAGCTTGTGCCAACCTCTCCACAACCTTGACCCTGGACCTGGAAATTGTCGCCTCAAGTGGCTGCTGCATCTCCTCATCCTACTGCTTCACAAAAGTCACCTGTGAAGACACCAGGTCCTGCATGTACCATCATGCCTCCTGCCTCACCTGCACCATGCAAGCACCTTCTTGCCTCTACTTGCTAGCAATGCCATTCAGGATTTGCCTTCTCAGCAAAAACATCTCCTACTGGCAAGGTGTCTACGGCGCAGGTGCTCCATGTGACGGGATGACAGTTTGCGTTGGAAGAGCACAGTACCTGCACTGCCATCAATTGCCTGGTGTCCCTCCACAGAATGTTCCCCTGTAGGTTCATGGGCAGGCTCAGTGACCACCTCATCTGCCACAATACTGACTTCCAACTACACCAGGGACACAGGCACATCCAGACTTTCCCTGGCTGGACAGGTGCACAGGAGGCCATGGTGGTGGCTGGTATGAAGGACTAGTTGATGTTGACTTGGGAACAGATGAGGAGGAGGAGGAAGAGGAGGAGGAGGAGGGGGCAATTGCAGTGTCCTGTCAATGGAGGCCAATGACAAGCAATACTGTTGCCAGTTGGCACAAAAGGTGGCCCATCTGACCATGATGCTCTATAAGCATCTCATGATTTGCATGCAAAGCATCACAGATAGACATTTGCTGTCTCAAGCCACCCAACAGCAGTGACAGCACTGAATCCTGGATGGCCTCATTGGGCGGAAGTGCGGGCTGTATCTGGGTGGAGGCACTGGAGAAGGTGGGTAGTGCTGCAGCAGATGACCCTTGGAAATGAGGTTGTGCTGACCCCTCGATGGTGGATTGCACAGCCTCCTGTCTCAGGGCCAGGTGTGCAGCTTGCACATTCCCCTCAGTACCCACACCTGAAACCATGGGCAGGCCTGCAATGACCTCCTGCTAATTCTCCTCCTCCACCAACACAGGCACCTCCAATGAGGTTTCCATGCCTTAGGACCCCTGTGTTTCAACAACACCACCCTGTCCATCTGCTGCTGAGACGTCCACCACAACAATGGTATCCTTGGACTCCTCCACAGAAGCATCTGAATGGGATGCTCCCCCAGGCACATCACCCTTAGAGTAGGTGGATACAACTGGGTGTGTCTGGGGTCTGTGCCTGCATCTGGAGGCCTTGGCCATGGGATTCAGCTCCACAGCACAGGTCTTTCCCTCTTCTTTGGCTGCTGCAACTGTGGAAAAGGGATCAAATAACGTAGAAAACAATCATATGTCCCAATCCATGTGTACTCTCCTCAATTGAATCAGTAGCATGTTGTCAGTATTAGTCAACAAGCAACTGCCTCACACAAAGAGGCCCATGCCGGGAAATCTGAATGAATCCAGTCTCAGAAGTGAGAGCAAAATGACAAGTCACAATGATTAGACATGAACATAGCCCATTGATGTGTGGGCACATACATATGACAACAACTCATTTCACATCACAATAGCAATGAAGCAATGACCCAAGTATGTAATGCAGGCCAGGCAATTGGAATGGTACCTGGCCACATGTGACCGTAGCACCACAGGCACATTTCCATCCAACCACATCCTGCAACATTCACCCTTGACAGTCCAATATGAAAGCATGCAACACATACATGCACCCGTTGCTAAGAATTGAGCCTTAATTCTGTTGCTCTCAACACAAACACATGTTATGATGACATATCATGAATGCCTCCTCATTCAGTCGCCTGAGAGGTCCTAATGTTGATACAGATGCACTAAATTGCCATTATCACACATCCAAACACATGCGCCGGTCTCAGCCGATGGGTAGAGATGATGCAGTCATCATACACAATTGAAAACACATATATGAGGTGTGCATGAATGTATGTCACATGCCCTCACCATTTCAACGTGGCTAGTGTTCTTGTCTCAGGACTTGCTATCAGCATCTCACATTGGCTGCAGAAGTGTATAGGGTGTCACCAACATCTGCCAGAGCTCATTCCTATACCTATCAACTGTGCAGATGTGTGCCATGACATATTTCCAGTGTCGGCATGAGGCTGCATGCCAGCTACGAATTGTGCAACACAAACACCCTTGAAAAGCACTAATACCCATGCAGTACATACTGAATCTCTGGAAATGTTAACCCTGTGAGTACTCACCAGGGGTTATAGGTCAAAGGATCGGAAACAAAAGGCTCGAATGCCTTTTCTTTTACTCCAAAAGGACCGAAACAAAGAGTCGAATTATGGGGAGGTTCCCCCCCCAACCCCTGTTTTCTTTTTATAAAAAACTTTTTATGCATACTACACTTACAAAAATATATAAATAAATAAATAAAAAACCATTCAACCTTTTTTTTCCGATCCTTTTGGATTCGAACAAAAGGGCATTTGCTCCTTTATTTTCCATCCTTTGGCTGGACATCCTCACCAGCAGCTTTGATACATTCCTGCAGGTCAAAGACCTGGTCATGGACTGCTGGGTTGATCCTCTCCAGGATCGGGAGGTGAAGTGATGTCACCCGATAGCGGGCTGCAGAGTCCACCTCCAAAGGACCACCTTAGCCTGTCTCTGGATCCAAAGATAAACCCAGCACTTCTTAGCATTGTCCACTTATAGACTGCCACCCCCTCTGAATTGTTGGCAGGCATGATGCCCAAGCAGATCTTCTGATGTCCACATCTCCCAAACTGCTTGTGCGGATCAAAGAGGGCATCGTAATGGGCCAGGACCTGTTCACCCACAATGTCAACCTCTGAAGCAGAGACATTGCCAGCCCCCAGGCTGGCCTTGAGGGTGCTGGTCAATGTTTCTGTCATGGTCACATGAGGCTGTTGGGGTGAAACTGGGCAACTGGGTCCTGACTATGCATACTGTGGAGCTGTGTTGGTGTTAATGAGGTCCTTATATGAAAGATGAGGTTGTCACAGAGCCTGACAGGAGAGACACAGAATAACAGGCTGTGGAGGAATACCAGGTACTCCAAGGCAGTGCAAGTGCTCAGCAGACAGTGACACAATGACAGCAGGAGAGGTGAAGGCAAAAATTGGCAAAATGTGGCTCTAGGAGGCAAGACATGGCACAAAACAGGAGGAAAGGCAAGGCACAAGCACGAGGCAGCAGTGACAAAATATGATCATGGGCCCTAATTTCCGCACCGCATGTTGCATGCATATGCACGTAATGCTGTAAATAACGTGCTCAAGAGCACCTCAAACGTGCATGTACTTTACCAGGCATGTGTGAGGCAACAGTATTTGGGGGGATTAACTGGACGTCCTGCAGGCGCAGTGGCAGCGGTATTTGGGGGGACCAACTGGGCTTCCTGGCGTGCTTGGAGATGGCAGTGTTTGGGTGTACCTTGATGTAAACGTGCCTTACATTGTGTTTGGAGAACTCTTTCCACTGAAGAATTGCAGTGCACCATGGGTGATAGGGATCCATGGAGAGGACTGGGATGAGGGCAGAAGAAGGGCCCACCAGCAAAATGTGGTGGTGTGGCTACAGGTGTCTCAGTACCACAAATGCTCACTAGGGCTAAGAAAGGCCACCCTGCAGAGCAGGCACAAGCAGCACCCAACAAAGACGCATTTGTTAAGAAGAAAGGGCCACCCAGGAAGAAGCACTTTATTTGACTCCAAATATATCCAGGAAACAATAACTCTGAGGGCTCTCAACTCGCCTACATCGGGCACAGTTTTTATAGACAAAAAAACACAAAATTACAATATGTTCCAGACTTTAAGTAAATGCAAAACCCTGTTCTCCTACTGGCTCTTGCCATTTAAAAACCTAAAGATCGACATACATTACCCTACTCTTTCAATTATTAGTACCCGGCGAGAGCCAAGGAGAATGCAACACGCATTCTGATTGGCTCGCGCCAGGTTGTTACCCGGCGGGGAATCCCTCAGCTGGGATTCCACGGCCATTGTTCCCGGTGGGGGCGTGGCAGCCCATCAGCCAATGAGGAGGCTCGAAGCGGGGCCATCCCTGCTCCGAGCCTCCCTGCGGATGAGAGGCTGCCTTCGCCCCCCGCCGGGGACTCGGGTAAGTCTTTTTTTTTTATTCCATTCCCTCCCACCGCTCCCCCCAACTTATCTTCTTGTTCCTGCGTCCCCGGCGGGGGACGAGGGAAGCCTCCAGCCGTGTGGAGACCCGGAGCCACCCCCGCTCCGCACCTCCACACGGCTGGAGGCTTCCCTCATCCCTCGTCGGGGACGCAAGTACGTTTTTTTTTTTTCTCTCCCCCCATCCCACTCCTGCCCTCCCAACCCCACTTACCTTCTTTTTGATCCTTTTTCGGGAGCGGACGCGCTGGGAACACTTGTGTTCCCAGCGCGTCCGCTCCAGATGGACACCATGGAAAGGTAAAATGGACTCCGTTTTCCCTTTCCATGGCGGCTGCCATTTTCTTCTTTTTTTTTCTCCCAAAACACTGCAGCGTTTCGGGACAAAAAAAATCTTTTAGTGCCCCGGTCACGCAATTTTTACGCCCCGGGGTACTAATAGCAATATAACCCTCGTGCCGGGGGCATTACCGACTTCGGTAATGCCCCCGACGCTCGGGTTATATTGCTTACGTACATTACACATGACATTCCAAATCCAACCCCCTGCAGATGACCTAATAGGGCAATTAGTAAGATTGAAATCAGCACCCCATGGCAAAAATATTAGATACACTAACATAATTTTACATGAGACCAGACATATTGGCACCCTAGACCATTCACAGACCTTTCAGCTTCCTCGCTGTGAAAACAATCTTTGCAACTACCACATTGATGCATTTTGCTGCCCCCTTTACTCAGCTGGGCCAAGGACCGAAACTGTTAGTTGGCAGAATAGTCATCTTGCTTGGGAAAGAGAGGTGCTCACAGCAAAAACGTGTAACATAGGTCCCATTTTGAGAAGTAATTTCTTGCATCATTTGTACTACAAAGTCAGTCTGCTATGAATTTAGCAGTCTTATGACTTCACTAGAGGGCAGTAGATCCAAAGCCTGATACAGTATTTTGGCAGTGCCTCAACCCGAGGCCTAGTTTGCACCAGAATGCGTCCTTTGCCACTTATTGAGTTTCTGTCTAACTCATGCTAAAGACATAAATCATTATTGTTCCTTTTGCTCAAATTCCCTGGGAAAGGATTTGTGAGAAAGGACAACAGGAACTTCATCTCTGAAACAATAGCTAATATGATTAATGTTTGCACTGCCTTGCGATCCAGCCGCATATTTGCCAACTTAAAATAGTCTCTTGGATACAGCAGAAATGGGCCCTAATCAAACATGGCAATGATATTAAAACAACATGGCAACAATACCAACAGTAAAATGTCATAACATTCACATGTTTAGTATTCTCACATCCTGTTGTAGTTCCCTTTACACTTAGGATGTTGCATGCATATTAACATTCCCCCGTCTAGTTAATTTGTTAACTACCCCACTAATTCATATTGTTAAAAGGTATTTCCGGTACCCACATTTTACTGACATTATGCAAATCTCCTACATATTCTTCTGGGCTGCATGGTAAGAAACAACAATCCCCATCCCCTGTGCAATAAACTTAAGTTTCAATGTGATGTTCTGGTTCATTAGGGTGATCAAAGTGTGTTCCTGGTGGACCAATTGGACACACTATTCTAGCCATGCAAAGTGGATCCTCGGCAGTCCATTGTTCTGTTTGTGTGTGAACATTTTGCAAAAGAGAAGTGTCATTGACAGGTTTCAGTGTAAGTGACATCATGATATGATATGATATGGTATGATAGTTTATTTATGTAGCGACTATGCACAATGTGTTTCAAAGTGCTTCAAGGCAAGGGAGGGAACAAGGAAAAATACAATGACATTCTTACAGGCCATGAACAATAAGAATGTGAAATTAACTATGGTACTTAGCCTGGCAACATTTCAAATATTCCAGAGCTACGGCATAGATAAGGAAGGGAGGGGGAGAGTGGGAAGGAAAAGGAGACAGACAGGCGACTATCCTACTAGACCTGACAACATTTCTGGTAAAGCTGGATATTAACAAAAGGTGAGGTAGAGGGGTGCAGAAAGGGAGGGGAGGAACAAAACAAGTGACTAACATACTAGGCCAGATGGCATTTCAGATAGTGCTGGAGGGGAGGAGAAAAAAGTAGGGGAGTGGGAGGAGACAAACAAGGTTGCTATCATACTAGGTCAAGGACAATTCTGATAGAGTATATGCATAGAAGCAAGTAAGGGGAGGAGATAGGAAAAGGGAGAAAGGGAGAGGAGGAAAGAACAGTGAGTGAACAGTGGATAAGTGGAGAAGCAAGAGAGGAGAGTGAGTACAATTGCAGAAGTCAGTAGTAACACGTAATGTTGTGAGAAAGCAGCAAATACAAGCCAGGATTCAAGATGAAAATGGGAACAGTATGAGTCAGGGCCACCATGAGTACAAGATGCTGGGGAAGTCCAGCATGAGAGTTGGGAGAGGCTGACGCACCGTGAGTCACTGAACTCCTGTATGCGAGAAGGGAGGCACAACGGAACATCACGGGGGACCAGAGGTGGGGATGACCTGGGGGGACAGAGGAAGTAAACACATGTTGACGCATGCTTACCTGCTGTTGGGGCAGGGGTTCGGGCCCTGGGTCCTTCTGTTCCGAACAGACCCAAACAGGATTTGCGCTTTTCTTCATCTGCCCTTCATTTCGGAAGCCCGGGCCAGAGACGCCCCTTATATAAGAGTTAAGAGCAAAAGGAAGAGGCAGGGCTAAGAAGGTGGGCAGGGCTTAGGCCAGGTTACCGAGATCCACTTGCAACTGCTCCCCATCTGCAGAGGAAAAGAGGCTGGAGGGCTGCTTAAATAGGAAAAAAGAGCAGCAACCAGGAAGGCAACAGGTGGACGAGGCTTAGGCCAAAAGAGCAGCAACCAGGAAGGCATCAGGTGGGCGGGGCTTAGGACAGGTGACCTTGATCCATTTGTACCTGCTCCCGATCTACAAAGGAAAAGAGGCTGGAGGGCTGCTTAAGTAGGGAAAAAGAGCACCTAACAGCAAGGCAACAGGTGGACGAGGCTTAGGCCAAAAGAGCAGCAACCAGGAAGGCATCAGCTGGGCGGGGCTTAGGACAGGTGACCTTGATCCATTTTCACCTGCTCCCGATCTACAAAGGAAAGAGGCTGGAGGGCTGCTTAAGTAGGGAAAAAGAGCACCTAACAGGAAGGCACCAGGTGGGTGTGGCTAAGGCCAAAAGACCAACAACCAGGAAGGCACCAGGTGGGTGGGGCTTAGGAAAAAAGCGGCAACCAGGAAGGTACTAGGTGGGCGGGGCTAAGGCCAAAAGTGCAGCAACCAGGAAGGCATCAGCTGGGCATAGCTTAGGCCAGGTGACCTAGAACCACTTGCTCCTGCTCCCCATCTGCAAATGAAAGGCTGCAGGGCTGTTTAAGTAGGGAAAAAGAGTGGCAACCAGGAAGGCACCATGAGGGCAGGGCTTAGGCCAAAAGATCCGCAACCAGGAAGGCACCAGGTGGGCGGGGCTAAGGTCAAAAGAGTGTCAACCAGGAATGCATCAGGTGGGCAGGGATTAGGCCAGGTGACCTTGATCCATTTGCACCTGTTCCCCATCTGTAAAGGAAAAGAGGCTGTAGGTTTGCTTAAGTAGGGAGAAAGAGCGGCAACCAGGAATCCACCAGGTGAGCAGGGCTTAGGCCAAAAGACCGACAACAAGGAAGGCACCAGGTGGGCGGGGCTTAGGCCAAAAGAGCGGCAACCAGGAAGGCACCAGGGGGGCAGGGCTAAGGCCAAACGAGCGGCAACCAGGAAGGCTTCAGGTGTGCAGGGCTTAGCCCAAGTGACCTAGATCCACTTGCACCTGGAAAAGAGGCTGATGGACTACTTAAGTAGGCAACAAAAAAAAAACAGCAACTAAGAAGGCACCAGGTGGGCGGGGCTTAGGCCAAAAGAGCAGCAGCCAGGAAGGCACCAGTAGGGCGGGGCTAAGGCCAAAAGGGCGGCAACCAGGAAGGCACCAGGTGTGCGGGGATAAGGGCAAAGGAGCGGCAACCAGGAAGGCACCAGGTGGGTGGGGCTTAGGCCAAAAGAGCGGCAACCAGGAAGGCTTCAGGTGTGCAGGGCTTAGCCCAGGTGACCCAGATCAACTTGCACCTTCTCCCCATCTGCAAAGGAAAAGAGGCTGGTGGGCTGCTTAAGTGGACAAAAAGAGTGGAATCCAGGAATGCACCAGGTGAGCAGGGCTTAGGCCAAAATACCGACAACCAGGAAGGCACCGGGTGGGCGGGGCTTAGGCCAAAAGAGAAGCAGCCATGAAGGCACCAGTTGGGCGGGGCTAAGGCCAAAAGAACGGCAACCAGGAAAGGATCTGGTGGGCGGGGCTTAGGCCAGGCAACCAAGATCCTCTTGTACCTGCTCCCCATCTGTAAAGGAAAACAGACTGGAGGGCTGGGAAAAAAAGCAGCAACCAGGAAGGCACCAGGTGGGTGGGGCTTAGGCCAAAAAAGCGGCAACCAGGAAGGCAGCAAGTGGATGGGGCTAAGGCCAAAAGAGCTGCAACCAGGAAGGCTTCAGGTGGGCGGCGCGTAGGCCAGGTGACCTATATCCACTTGCACCTGCTCCCCATCTGCAAGGAAAAGAGGCTGGAGGGCTGCTTAAGTAGGGGAAAAGAGTGGCAACCAGGAAGGCACCAGGTAGGCGGGGCTTAGGCCAAAAGAGCGGCAACCAGGAAGGCACCAGGTGGGCGGGGCTAAGGCCAAAAAAGCGGAAACCAGGAAGGCAACAGGTGGGTGGGGTTTAGGCCATTTGACCTAAATCCACTTGCACCTGCTCCCTATCTGCAAAGGAAAAGAAGGTGGAGGGCTGCTTAAGTAGGGAAAAAGAGCAGCAACCAGGAAGGAGCCAGGTGGTCGGGGCTTAGGCCAAAAGAACGGCAACCAGGAAGGCACCAGGTAGGTGGTGCTTAGGCCAAAAGAGTGGCAACCAGGAAGGCACTTGGTGGGAGGGGCTAAGGCCAAAAGAGCACCATCCAGGAAGGCATCTGGTGTGCAGGGCTTAAGCCAGGTGACCTAGATCCACTTGCACCTGCTCCCCATCTGCAAAGTAAAATAGGCTGGAGGGCTGCTTAAGTAGGGAAAAAGAGTGGCAACCAGGAAGCCACCAGGTGTGCGGGGCTTAGGCCAAAAGAACAGCAACCAGGTAGGCACCAGGTGGGCGGGGCTTCAGCCAAAAGAGCAGCAACCAGGAAGGCATCAGGTGGGCAGGGCCTGTGGCACGTGACCTAGATCCACTTGCACCTGTTCCTCATCTGCAAAGGAAAACAGGCTGGAGGGCTGCTTAAGTAGGGAAAAAGAGTGGCAACCAGGAAGGCACCAGGTGGGCGGGGCTAAGGCCAAAAGAGCTCCAACCAGGAAGGTATCTGGTGGGCAGAGCTTAGGGCACGTGACCTAGATCAACTTGCACCTGCTCCCCATCTGCAAAGGAAAAGAGGCTGGAAGGCTGCTTAAGTAGGGAAAAAGAGTGGCAACCAGGAAGCCACCAGGTGTGTGGGGCTTAGGCCAAAAGAGCAGCAACCAGGTAGGTACGAGGTGGGCGGGGCTTCGGCCAAAAGAGCAGCAACCAGGAAGGCCTCAGGTGGGCGGGGCTTAGGCCAGGTGACCTAGATCCACTTGCACCTGCTCCCGATCTGCCATGGGCATTGTTTTCAACATTATCTTCTTGGAGCATCCAAACATTTGTTGACAATTGCAGAAACGAACAAGCCGCAAAACAAGAACAGGAATCAGCAGTTTGAATACTTCTCATCCATGAGGATAACCATGAAAGCACTGACATAAACCAATGATGTTCCTTTACACCACCATCTTTCCTCATTCTGGAACACACATTGGGCCTCATTACACGGTAGGCGGTAAACTATGGTGCTATTAGCACCATGGTTCATGCCGGTAATTTACCGGTACTGCCTTGGTGGAAAGGGGAATTACCGCCCCATTCCAAGGTTGGCGGGGCGGTAATTCCTCCTTCCACCATTGCCCTTCCCCATTCCCATTTTTGCCCCATAGGGCATAATGGGAATGGGGAAGGCGCTAATTACTGTACCGCAAATTGCGGTACCGTAATTAGCTTCCTGGGTCCCTTTGCGGGTTGGTTTTTAACGGCTGCAAAAAGCAGGCATTAAATTCCCCAACCCGCAA
The DNA here is from genome assembly GCF_040938575.1 of Ambystoma mexicanum. Lineage (NCBI taxonomy): Eukaryota > Metazoa > Chordata > Amphibia > Caudata > Ambystomatidae > Ambystoma > Ambystoma mexicanum. The sequence continues at coordinate 381,081,857 of NC_090930.1, read as the reverse complement.
AGGGACCTCATAGTAAGGCGGTAAGGATTTTGCGGTACCGGTAAAATACCGGTACCGGTAAACCCTTACCGCCTACCGTGTAATGAGGCCCATTGTGTATTGCATGTATTGTGTGGGTAAGAGTTCCATTGTCAGTGTTGTTGGATGGTGTATATGTACAATAGTAAGCACCCAGTTTTGCACAAATTCTGCCTTCCATTGCAGTTAATTAGTCTTAAATGTAGCAGTTTTGAAGAGTGGTCAGCCTAATCGCTCTCAGCTCTTCCCTTATGGCATTAAGCCCATGTTCGGTTTCATTAGCCAATTGTATTAATTCTCACCTGATGATTTGGATCCATTTAGCGTTGGGCACTGTTTGTATCCAAGGAGGGGAAATTGAGGCAATAATTGTTTCAGCTTTGCTAAATAATCTACATTCATCAGGTTTGTCATTGAGAGTCCTGGGACAGGTAGTTTCTATGTTAGTGATGTTGCAGGCCCAAAGTGCACTGTACCCTCTGATGCATTATGTGCACAGGCTTGGCCATTGGGTATTTGTTGATTGCTGTGAGATTAACATCTGGGAATATTAACATGGGTGCTTTTAGTGTTGCCTCAGAACATATTCCTCTCCAGGATGGCAGCAAAAGCACATAAGCCATCTCACAACATATCCAGAAATTGTCCACGCGTGCTGCTGTAACCCCTTGGATGTCAGGGAGATCGATTGACATGTTACACCACTTGTTCTTGTCCACAAACAAACTGCTATTGCCTGTGAAACACAAGAAAAACGTGTACATACCATGATCTTTGTCTGGGGGTTATATTGATCTATCCAGGTGCAGCTCCTGGCATATGTTTTATAGACAGCAAAACATGTTTCATTTTTTTGTAGTAACTCTTTGGTAACCCAAGCATCATGTCTAAATATGAACCCAATCAACCCTTCGACACATTCATTTTTGTAAAAAAATAGCACCTTTTTGTCTGTAATCGAGTGCTTTTTTCTGCAATGAAGCTGCTGCTTTCCCACTTCATCAGAACACCTGAACGTGGCTAATACCATACAAACAATCACAATCTTCCCCACTGTATTTGTGCAATCTAGAAGTGGCTGTTGCATGGGGAATCAATGAGCAAACAAAACAAGGTGCACTCAATTTTCTCTTTCCACTGCCCTCATGTGGCCGTACAACATGTTGTTGTCTACATGGTGATGTACATCCTTAGATCTACCTAGGATAACACTTGGGCTAGAAATATCCCTCCTAATTCTAATCATAGAGACACTTATATTCACTGGCACAATTGCAATTTGAATCTCATTATTGTACCCACCCCTAGAAAGAAACCATATAAATTTGACCTTGAAGAAAGATGAAGACAGAAAACAGAAGAGAAGAACAATAGGTGTGTACTTCGTAGTATTGGCAGTAATCTTTGGCTGATGTGAAGAAGTGTTAATATCAAACGAGCCCATATGGAGATATTGTTTTTAAAAGGTTAAATGAATGTCAATCATCATATTATTCCCCTCTGTTCTTCCTCCTACTGTTGGGGAGGGGGGTGGAGCTCTTCTCTATCCCGACATCGCTAATGTGTATCCATGGCTTCTTGCCGCCAACTTTGATGGCTGTGGGTGTGGCGTAGATGATGTTTTATTGCCCTGTGAATTTCGGCTCTCTTCACTTGCGCACAAAGCTCCATACTCAAACACAAACGCCTTTGGAACACCTGTAGTGGCTGTAGCTTTGATGATTCTTGCTGTTGCTGCGATGGGTTGGCCACTGGTGGAGATATTTGGTGCAATATAAAAATGACAGATCTTGTTAGCTCACTAAGATACCCCCCAAATTCATCACCTAAAATGTCAACAGAAGTATGTGCCTCAGAGGCTGTGCATACGGTTGTGAGGGGTGTATGCAGCCTCCTACCAGTGACAGTCTCACGCAGTGTAAGGTGATGATCAGAACCAGGCTGGTTTCTTAGTGCTGTGGTGTAGCGGCCCGCCACAAGGAACCACACTGACTCTGAGAATATGTCCAAGGGTGTTTATTAAAATTACAGATAATCAGAATGGCTTCTGATTTCAAAGTTCTTTGGTACCTACAGCGGTCTAAGGGGAATTGGTGCTAGGGCATCCCTCTTTCTCAACAGTCTTATCCCCACCTCCCTAACCCAGGTGACCGTAATGGGGGGTTAGTAGTTTTCTAATTGGTAACCCCTACCGTCTTCTGACTGGGACTAAAGATGTTTTCCCTAAGATGAAGGCTACCTGTCTCCCTTGGGGATTCTATGCTTTCCCTAACCTAGCCCGCTTAATAGTGTTTGTGAGTTAGTGATGGTGCCTTCTTTCGCCCGGTATCACGTTCACTTGTCTCACACCCACTCATATCTGACCCCTCACTATACTTGTCTCTTAAACTGTTCTCCCCCACCATGTCATTGTCCCTCCATTCACTCACTCTGGCTTTCTGCCTCCACCCTTTCATCATACTTCCTTTCCTACTCCTGTTCTTACTAGTGCTCATATGTCCAACTACCAATCTACCTCTGTTACCTCCTTTTGCCTCTTCCTCTCACTCTACTTCCCTGCCTCTAGTTATAATCTCAGTTTCACTCTTTACCAATAGCTACTCCTATTCTTCCACTCACTGTCTATTATTGTCACTACAATGTTGCCTAAACTAGCTCTTTACTACCTTCACCTCACACTACTACTTCTGTAAATGTACTACCCTCTACTCACTAATGCGCACTATCTCCCTCTACTACCCACTATCACGCTACTACCTATTTCTCTTGTTTGCTGCTTTGCTACTCCTGCTACCTGACATCCTTACTCACACCTGCCACTACTATTCATGAATCCCAGGGATATGGGTCCCTGATCACCCCTTCTGCTGCCATAGAACCCTGGGATATGGTGTACTGCTCACCCCTTCACTAGCCCCTGTTCAGACCCTCAGAGATATTCTGGGATATGGTTGTCTGCACACCCCTCTACTGCCAACTACCACCACTACTACTCCCCTCTGCTACTCCTACTCTACCTCTACTATTCACACTCTCCCCTATCTCAAGCACTCCACAGACCCCCTCCTTAACAATAGCCTCTACACTCCAATCACTCTTGCCTACTCTGAACTCTCGGACATCCTCCAGAAACCTGTCCTCACCCAACTAACACACACTGCACAACTCACATGCACCTTCTTAAATACCCCACCCACTCTCAGGATTAAACACTCACCCTGTCTAATCACTTAACTGGCTCAAGGAGGTGTGGCAGGGGAAGTGGGTACAGAGGCTTCAAAAAGGGCTTACAAGCCCCACCCTCTTTCATGCCAGCATCTCTTGCAAAGAAAGTAAAATACTTTCTGTGGGACCGGAGTCCCCATCTTATATGGCCTTCTGGTGGGCCTTTTAATGTCCCGGGTGGGCTGGTGTGACTTTCATTAATAAGGCCTCTATTTCTGGAAGGCGTATGCACCAATAGAGTCTTTGCTGTGTTTGGCAGCTGGTGTTGTGACACTCACAGCACCTCTTTGTATTTTGCAGACCACTGCTCTGCATCTTCCTCGCAGCTGCTGTGTTACTTCTCCTGCCTGGACGACACCATGACTGCCAGTATGGAGGGGAGGGGGCCTACCTGTACTCAGGCACCCATGTTGGGTTAGGCTAGGCTTCCCCCACCCCCTTGACAGGGCCACAATGCTGGACCCATCACAGTACGAACAAGGTAGGCGGCAAACAGTGAAGCCAGCTCTTGTGCTAAGTATTGCATAGCTTGGCAAGTCTTAGTTTCAATAATCCATTTAGGCGCTCCACTTTTTTTTTAATTGATTTAGTTGAAAAACAACTTTTCAATAGAATTCATTTCAATATCATTTCACATAAAACTTTACACATAATTGCTGCTTAATTTACTTATCAAAAGAAATAGAAACAGACAAACATATGATACAATTAATAATGATCATTCAATATAAAACTGATGATCTGTAAACACTACAACACATATCAATTTAGATTTCTCTGTCAGACAAAAAACGATTAATGTTAGCACTATTGTCTTCAGATCTTACTAATTAGACCTATTCTTCTATTTCAAGCTGGACAATGAATTTGGCTATTGCTATTTGAGCCGTTGTAACTTTGGTGTGTTAGAGTTTGTTCCATAAATCCTGCAAGGTCAAAATCCTGTAATTTTCACAGTAGGGTCAAAAGTACAGAATACGCCTGTTTGTCAAAATTTTAGTAAGTGCTGCATGGTCTCCTTACAGGCTTGGTTGCGGCAGGAACAACAGTAGTTCTCTACTTCCTTTATTTGTTTCCATCGTTCTTGTATTTGCTTTGTTTTTACCAGGTTCAGACGATATCCTAAGAATATCTGTCTGAATCGCGGGTTGGGAAATGTTAGTAAATATGGTTCGGCAATCTGAAACTTCTTCTCTTGAAATAAATTATCTTTGTAAATCGAATATTGCTTGCGTTGATTTATAGTATGAATCCAATCTATTCGCCACTGTTTATCTTTGGCTTTATTGGATTGGAAGTCAGCACTTCTATCTTTATTCCTGCCACATCCATTACATTATTCACAATTGATACCCATGTTTGTGGAAAATTATGATCAGATGTAAGCATATATGCAGATAATTTGTCTATAAGGAGACCTGCTTTAGAGACCATACAAAGCTTCCTGTACAGACTCAACATCTTCCAACAGTACATTGCATAGAGAGACAATAGACCCAGCTCATACCTCAATATAGGCATTGGTGTACATTTGGGAAGATCCATGACTCTCTTCCAATATTTTCCCTCTAATTTTGTCCAAAACTGTTTTGTCATGGGAGGCTTGGTGTCTGCCCCAAATAAAACTATTGCTGTTACTTTTAGCAAATAAAAAGTAATGGCTGATGAATGGGAACATTTTCCAAATTTGCGCTGAATAATCAGTGCTTGCGATGTAGCTGTTTGCATTTTTGTTTCCAGATCTTGTAGGTACAGTAGGTCATTAAAATGATTATTAACATTAAAGACTAGGGCCCTCATTACGACCCTGGCGCAAAGCAAAAAACGATGGCGGTAAACGATTACCGCCATCGTCTTCCGCTCGGGCCGATTACGACCCGTGACCGTAAACTACGATGTCACTAGCGGCATCGTAGCTAACGCTGCCGCTGACTGCGCCAAGGGCGCGCGCACGCGAACATCCACACCGTACTTAGCGCCATGGCGGAAAGGTGCGGGAATGCCGACCCAAGCGGACATGCCCCTAACGCCATCACCCAGGCCGTTAAGTACCTTACCGCCATGGTGCAAATTACGCCATCGCGGTAATTTCTATCACTTACCGCCTGAGTCGTAATGAGGCCCTAGGTATTATGTTGTTGGATGATTTCAAGATCATTGCCATTCAGCTGCCATTTGAAGTTATGAGACTTTGTTTGTATCTTAGGAAGACTACATAAGATTTTGGTTTTGTCATCATTGATTTCTAAATAATTGACAGCTGCATATTTCACATGGGCATATACTAGCCTTTGGAGGCCCTTAGGTGTTTTTGAGATGAGGAGCAGATCATCTGCATAAATGAGCTAAGCTATCGGAAACTTGCCAAGTCGTGGAAGGTCTCATACTACAGATGAGAATAGAATGCTCATGTCGGCAATAAAGAAGTTGAAAACAGTAGATGCAAGGACGCATCCCTGTTTCAGACCATGATCGGTGAATATCGGGACGGAGAGCTTGCCCTCTGTTGTTAATCTGACCCTTAGGGATGTCTTTGTATGTAACTGAGTAATAAGAGTCATTAAATTCATAGGACATCCAGCAGCTGATAGTTTATGAAACATTAGAGCTCTGCTTACTTAGTCAAATGCTGACTTGAAGTCAATGTAGGCCATGAATATAGGTTATTTGGATTTCATGATTTGTTGCTGTATTGCCGTTATGGTGAGAAGATTGATAGATGTACCCATGCCAGGCATAAAACCTGTCTGATGCGGGTCAAAATGTTTGTTCTCATTTATTCATAAGCTTAAATCCCTCCAGATTAGCATTGAGAAAAGCTTGCCTGGGAACGTCAAGCAACGCTATAGGTCTGTAAGACTCGGGAGGATAGCTGAACGGCAATGTGCTTGCCTTGGAAACAAGATGACACGGAGCAACATGGGTTCGATCCCCGGGTCCGCGCTTAGAAACCTCTGGGTATTAAGCGCGTTATAAATAACCTATCATATCATATCATAACTACTGGGGTGTTGGCGATTCCCTTTTTTTAAAATGGGAACTATTATTGACTTACGCCAACTTCCCGGAATTTGGTGAGTTTTCATTACTTTTTGAAAAATTAGAAAGAGTATTTAGCCCAATGTTCAGGGTATGCTTTCAGGTCTCTGTTAGAGAGGCCATCTGGGCCTGGGGCTCATGAGGGACTTTGTTTGGAGATATAGATCTTTATATCTTCAATATCAAATCTCAACAGGGGTTCCAAGAGGGCAAACATACTGCTATTAAATAGTTCCCTATTTTTGCTTGAATAAAGATCTGTAAAATGGGCAATCCACCCTTGTTCTGGGACCGCATTTATTTGCAGCGATGGTTGCAAAGTCAATTAAGTGCCATTGAGTAAATGCCAAATTGCTCCTAATTTTTTTAAGCTAATACTCTAAGCAATATTTCTCCATCCTGTTTGAACAGATGCGATCTACTAGATGCAAACCGGCTTTTAAATTTTGTCTTTAAAGCTTTGATCAAAAGATGCTAATTTACAGCTGTAGGAGATATTTGCCGTATTACTCTTTGAAGTAAAGTTTACCTCTGTTTGAGTCCAAGATCATATTTGTGCTTATGTTTGAACAAGGGTTTATGAATCATGTTTATTTCCTCTACAAAAAGTTGTAAGGTTGATGTATAAAGTCTCTGTCACTTGGTTTATATGTGCTTGAATTTTCAGTATTACATTTTAAAGATTGATACAGATCTTGAAGTCAACCTGGTGTCTAAAGTAGCCGGTTGCATCCACTATTCACCATCAATTGCTCACCTAAATATCGCTCTGATTCATCAACATTTTGCATGGGTCATTTTCATGATACTATAAACTGATCATGATCACTTCGAGTCTGATTTTGAATAATGAAGTTGTCAATACACGGAAACATCTTTAGATCTGTCCATATATAGTCAAGTGTGGCTCTTTGGTGTTGGTGATGCAAGGTCGAATGAGTTGGCAGACCTCCTTCCACTGCACCATCAAGCATCACCATTTGTCTGTTATCCTTAAAATCTATCCATCGCACTGCTCTAGAGGTTTGTTGTTGTTTAGAATTAAATACACTTTGCAAGTTCAAATTACCTGCTATGATGGTAGTTGTAATAGTTGGATCTGCAGCAATTAAATCGTCATCAACATCATCACCTGTAGAGTTATAATGTCGGCATCATCAAGAGTATTGCTTTGATTATTGAGAAAATCAGTATGTCCGAGAGTATTGCAAGATAGCAGCTGTAATGTTTGTTTTGCTACTAACAATGGTGGTTATAAGTTATACATCATGACTGCATCTGCAGTTGATTGTTATTGAGAGGTATCCGGATTGTTTGAATATCAAATTTGATATTTTTGGGATTTAGATCTATCTCTCATTGTCATTTTGCTTCAGGTATTATTTTCTTTTGTTTTTGCATTTCTCCAATTTGTGCTTTGCTTGCAGTTGAGTTCGGTTGAGAATGAGCTGCAGAGTCCGAGGTAGAGAAGTAACAATGTATTATTACCTTATCTATATCATTTAGTCTTAGAACTAATATTTTTGACACTCCATTGTCTTGTGATAAAATCAGATTCACCGGCTAGATTCGTCTTCTGGTTTTGCATCTTAGTTTGGTGCACTAGACTGATTTACTTTCTGCTTAGCAATTGCATCTATTAATTCATCCAATGTCTCTTGTGTAAATTCATTCGATATAATGTTTTGTTTTCCTCCTTTTGCTATATTGTTTTTTCTCGTGATTTGTATGTATTCTTGGTAATTGCTATGCTTGCATCTAATGTTTGTTTGTTATATTTACTTACATTTTTTTATAAACTATTTAAATGCTGCATGAGTGGCCGTAGACATAGACTTGATGTTTTTTGTTTTCTTCAGTTGAGGAAGTGATATATTTTTTCCACGCTGTGTTGTAGTAGGTTTAGAAAATATTCCAAAGTCAACTCTTGGTTCTGATGGTATTGGGATTTGGCCATTGTTTATATTTTGATCAGATGGCCCTACTCCCTCAATTTCAATATTTGCTACAGGTTGATTTATACACTGTTGACTGTCTTTAGTTTCTATAATGTCATTTTCTGATGGCATCTTTGCAGGGGCTGTGGTTTTAATCACCATGCTTGATTGAGTATAAGAAGAGAAATCTGTTTGAATATTTATTGGTTTCTGCGGGGGACAATGTTCCTCAGAATTACCAACATAATCCGTTCTTGTAATTAATTGCACAGTCTCTGTATAATGATCCAATTTTGTAGCTAAATTAGCTTCAGATTGTTGTTTTAATATATTATTCAGAATCTCTGTTTGTGTATTTAATCTTGCATCAATGGTTTCGTAAAGTTTGACCATCGTTGTCAATGTTAAATTCATAGATGTTAAGGTAGACTGTAACAAGGTATTTACTAATGTGGAGCCCATTTGGGTTTTATTTATGCTGGGCTCTCTTTGAAATGAGCGTTCAAAGAACATTATTGAGAGGGGAGAGGAATTTGGGACTGCCGTGGCAAACATTATTGGGGATTGCGAAAGAGTAGAGCAGTGCACTGAGTTTACGGTACTGGTTCTAGGTTTCTCAGGGGTATGTTGCAGTTGAGGTTGTGACAACAGCTGTTATTTCAGCATGTTTGATTTCAACAAGGTTGGTTTCATTTGGTCTCATTTGAGAGTCAGGGCATAATATCAATTCAGCAACTGGCAATTTAGAAAGTTCTGTTGCAATTTTATTGCCCTGATTTACTCTAGATAATTCCAAGTTTACTAAGTCATTAGTAGTAGAAGGTATGGATCTAGTTGCATAAAATGCAGTGTTAATTAGAGTTTTAGCTATATTCGACAATGTGCTTTCACCATGCACACACACTGCCTTCACTATTGTGTAGTGGCTGAGGTAAGGAGAAAGTACCTTTATTGGCCAATATCATAATATAATTAAGGATATAAGTGTATTGGAACATATGAGGCCCCACCGACCGCAGCTCTAACGTCTCTGATGTTGTTCAAAACCCCATAGTGTTCTCTTACGTAGAGACAATGTCAGTGTTCTGAGCACAGAACTCTCATGGCTGATGCACCCACGAGTTACGCTCATGGCGGAGCTTAGTGGTGGTAAGAGTAAGAAAGATAATGCAATACTACACATCTCCCTTCCTTAGCCTCCTGTCCTCCAAAAGTCCACTGCCGGATTGTCCTCGTCCTCTGTGCTCTAACACAAAATCCTTCATGTGTTCTGGTCTGCGAATGATTCTTCCTGTTCTTGACACATGTAAGGAATCTGGTTTCGATTTTGGGAAGGACATTTTCTGTAATACATTCCTATTCATCACTCTTCTGGCACACCTACCATCCTTCTCTGTGATCCCACTACTCCTCATGCTTGCTTCGTTCCAACACACAGACCCCTTAGGTACATTCATTCCACATAGTTTTATCACATATACTCTTTCCATATTCCAAACTCTCTCATCCTCAACTTTTACTGCGTGTTTAAAAACCTCAACTACACCCACCAGTTTAGACCATTTGCAAGGTCCATCTCTCAGTACAGGGGGAAGTCTAATCCTCACAAACCCTCCAACAGTCTGTGCCTCTCTCTCTTTTCTTCCATGCCAAAGGCTGCCATGAGCCAGTTTGTTTTTTAACTGTGTATTTCTAATGTTCTCACACGCTTCACCAAAATCCTTCCTTACAACATTCACTCTCTCCGTCCAAGATGGGGTTAACTTAGTGTTTGCTCTGCGTCCCCTACTTAACTCAAATGGAGACAGGCCTGTCGTACAATGTGGGGTGAACCAGTGAGCAATTATTTTCCTCTTAACCGCATCTTTCCAATTTAGTCCGTTAGCCCAAGCCCACCGAATGGCGTCCTTGAGCGTTTTGTTGAAACGCTCAACCACCCCATTTGTTTGTGGGTGATATATGGCACTTCTTCTCTGCATAATAGAGTTTTCGGCACAAAAAATGTTCATCTCCTTAGATCAAAATTGCACACCATTGTCTGTCAATATACTATTCCGAAACCCCTCTCTTACACAAATTTCAGATAGGAATTCAATAATTACCTTTGCAGACATGCACGGTTTAATCAGAATTTCCACCCACCTGGTCAGAAGATCAATGACTACAAGACAGTATTGTTGCTTGCCATCGCTATATATCGGACCTAATATGTCCATTCCTACAACATCCCACACTTTACCCGGAATATTCGACACCACCATAGGATATTTCACGTTCACATTTATACATGCCCTATCACTTTCATTGCAAAGGATACAGTTCTGGATGACTCTCTCGATTTGTAGGTCGCATCCTGGCCACCAAAAGTCATCACGTATCCTTTGTTTCGTTTTCATTATCCCTTGATGGCCTTCGTGACCCAAATCGACAATTCTTTGTCGTAAACTTGCAGGCGGAATCATCCTGTCACCTCTCATGACTCTGTCATTCTCCACGTTGAGTTGATCAGCAACTCTCCAATTATACATAAGATTAAGCTCTTCACATTTTGTTTTCTTCAGAGATTCCTTGCTTTGGACAATTTGTTTCAAAAGCATCATAGAAGCATTTTGTCTTTCTGCTTCTTCCCATTCTGTCTTGGATATGGGCAGTGCCTCTATATTCAGAATAATTTCCGAGCTAGTCTCTTCTCCCTCATCCATCTCAGAAATATTGGTGAGATGTGATAAGCAATCAGCAGCATGATTTCTTACCCCTGGCACGTATCGCACTGTGCAATTGTACTCCTGTAAAAGTATGACCCATCTTTTTATGCGGTTGGAAACATTATTTAATCCTTTATTCATTATGACATCTATGAACGGTTTGTGGTCAGTGCGAATTTCCACCTCCACTCCCCAAATGAATTTTTCGGTTGCCCATTTGATGGCTAATATCTCCTTCTCAATAGCAGCATACGATTTCTCTGCACCTTTTAGCAATCTCGACGCAAAGGAAATCAGACGTTCCTTCCCATCAACCTCCTGAGTGACAACAGCTCCCAGACCCAAATTACTAGCATCTGTAGTAGTTATAGTTTTCTTTCCGCTTTTAAAATTCTTTAATGATGGTGCTCTAGTTAATTCCAATTTGAACATTTCAAATTCCTCTTCGCATTCTACATTCCACTCAAAGGTTTTCTTCTTTAAAAGTTCACGGAGCGGAATAGTATAAAGAGGAAAATCTTTTATGAACTTCGAATAGTATTCCGCCATCCCAATGAAAGTGTGCACCTCTTGCTTCGACTTGGGTCTTGGCATATCTTTTATAGCATTGGCCAACTGTTTCTTCGGTCGTATACCTTCAGCAGATATAGTATGCCCAAGATATTCAATTTCACTGTGGTTGATATTACATTTTTCTCTACTGAGAGTCATGCCTGCCTCATATAAATTCTTGTAAACATGTTGTAGCCTCTCATCATGTACCTTCTTTTTTTTAATTGAAATTTAGCAGACATCAATCTACCTTTTTCAATTTATAAAAATACAATTCTTAAAGTCATACTGAGTTACAGCAAAGAAAACATTCTAAGTTGTCTACACAAATGAGAACTATTTACACATATAAAATACAAAAGAAAGAAGAAAAAGGAAAACTGAAATAATGTCAATAACATCAAATCAATTAAGTAAGTGGGGAAAATCAATTTCTTCTTCACATTCAAACAGTCATTGTGAGGTATTTAACTGTTGTACATTATATCTAAGATAAAATTTACCAAAATTCTGTAACATGAATAACATGAATATTTTTACACTATATATATATATATTATACACTAAACAGTACAGTCTTCCAAAAGAAGAGTAGTAAGAAAATTCACTGAAGCTATGTTTAGACTCATATTGGCGGAGTTAAGAAGGTAAGCCCATCTAAATTCACGCTGCACATTTGCAACTACAGCCATATGCGTCTCATATAATTTGTTTCTCAGTGGAATCAGTGCTGCACATTCTATAATTAGATGTTCTAGGGTTTCCTTATGTGCTAGGTCACTGCAGAATCTACAGAAATTCTCCATCACACCGATTTGTCTACGTTGAGCCAAGACATCTCGGGTGAGCCATAAGTTAAATCGCATTCTAACAATTGCCATGCGTATTTGTGGTGATGGGGCTCTAACCAGATATAATTAAACAACCCCCGTTTTCTTTTCAACATAGCATTCGCTATTAAAGTGCTTATATTGCAGGCATAATGACCGAGTGTGAATCCAATCTTGAAAGAAGATTTTCTTTTTAGCTCTTACAGGATTCATTATGAGCATTTCCAGATTAATATCTGCCGCAGCCAGAACTTGATAAACATATTTAGTCCATTTCTGGATGAACAAGTGATTCGATGAAAACAAATAGGATGATAACACAGCAAGAATTGACACGTCATTGGTATTAACAAGACATTTACGCAGTAAAGCACATAATTGCCAATGGTATTTCGCACTTAAAGATATAAGACCTTACCCATATCTCAAGCATGGACCAGGAGTAGATTGTGGTACATTGAGAATTTGTCTCCAGAATTTGGCTTCTAATTTATTCAGACACTGAGTCAAAGTGATATCTCTTGACTCCAACCCGTACAACAATAATGGAGAAACTTTTTGTTGCCAAAAGAACAGCGCTATTTTAATGGTAAATTTGCCATATTTATGAAGTATTATTTTAGTATGAGATATGGCTGATGTTAATTTATCTTGCAGTGTGTTTAAATGCACTGAGGCAGAAATATTGCCTTTGAACGGTAAACCCAGGTATCTATAGTGAGGTACAACATCTAGTGTGATTTCTTTGGCCCGCCATACAAATGTATTTCTATGATTTAGTTTGGGGGTGTATACTACTATTTGTGACTTGTTTACATTCACTGACAGTTCATTTTCATCAAAATAAGCAGTAAGTGCAGATAGTAACTTTTGCAATCCTATCGGGAACTTAGAGATAAGAACAAGATCATAAGCATACCATAATGCTTGTATAGCAATCAAATTCATTTTTGGAGAGTCTGATGCGATAGGCAAGAAGATGTCTCTAACATCTTGAATGTAGAAATTGAAGAGGGGCGAGGCTAGGATACAACCCTGTTTCAGCCCTCTTGAAGTTCTTATTACAGCAGACAACAATCCCATAGAAGTCAATCGTACCTGTATGGAGGTTGAAGAATGCAATGTAAAAATGATGTCAATCAGACTCTGGGGACATTGGGCTTTGATCAATTTCTCAATTAGCTTCACTCTTGAGACAGAGTCAAATGCAGCATTTAAATCTATAAATGCAAAGAACAATGATGTATTTGTATTTTTGCTAGTTCTTTTAAAGCATTAAGTATCAATAGATTGACTGCAGTCCCAAGACCTGGAACAAAGCCTGTCTGATTTCGATCACGGGAATTGGATGACTGTGACCATTTATTGAAATCTCTTAAAACTAGACGATTAAAGATTTTGCCCGGAGAGTCCAGAAGAGCTATCAGTCGATAATTGGAAGGTGTTCCACGATCGCCCTTTTTATATATCGGTACTATGAGTGAGGTACTCAATGAATCTGGAATTTTCTGTGAACTGAGAATATGTTGAAAAATATTATTGAGTATAGTTGCCCAATGTTTGGGATGCTGCTTTAGCATATCGTTGGTAATGCCATCTGGTCCAGCAGCCCGTGAAGATGATGATTTCATCATGAGTTCTTCTAATATGGACTCTGAACATTCTAAAGTCCAAGATGATGTGGATTTGATTTTATAGTGAAATGAATCATAGGACTTGTCCGCATATAGAGCCGAAAAGTGTGCAACCCACTGACTTTCAGAGACTCAATTTAATTGTGACTGAAATTGTTTCTGGTTTGAGTTTGCATTTAACAATTGCCAGATTTGAGCAGCATTTTTATTAGATGTTGCTACTAAGAAAGCTTCACTATCTTGCTGGAACAATTTACCTATATGGGATCTAGACCAAAATCTGAAGCGAGATTTAATGACTTTACGCACCTTGATCCTCTCAATCAATGGTAAATGGTTAGTGGCTCTCAATTCTCTTCGATATGCTTTCTTTGTGTGTTGCATACCCGGGTCAAATGCATGATTATGTTCATTCCTGATAGGAATATAGACATTTTTATACAATGACAATGCGTCTACATAGGATTGGAATTGACATGATCTTAACTGCTCATTCAATGTTTCGTTTAGTGATGACAAAGTCTTCGGAGTCCACTTGAAACAAGTTTTAGCATTGTTTATACATAGGTCTTGAGACATCCAAGAGCTCTTTTGTTGATCATCAGGGCTATTCCTGGGCCAGCTTAACATTAACATGTGGTGATCACTTGCAGCTTGCGTTATTATTTTGAAATTTGTCGACTGCATAAATTGCGCCTCAGATAAATAGATGTAATCAATCGTACTTGACAAAGCACCTCTCTGCCTGGTCACATGTGATGGTATGTCACCCGGTCGAGAGCCGTTGGCCATTCTCATACCTAGATGGTTCATGAAACTGTTCCATATATTTATTTCTTGAGTTTTCTTCCCACTGGTTGTTTTAATGCAATCAAGATTAAGATCTCCAGCCAGGATGATTGATGTAATTCCATTCATTTTTGCAATCAATTCAAATAACATGGCCAGGTCTCCAAAAAAAGAGGCCATCTGATATTGCTGTGGGGTTTCTGTATAAGTTAATTAAAGCCAGGTCTTGACTGTCAAGTGAGATTTTAACAAGTTGGATATAGTTATTTGGACTAATCCACAGATGTAATTTAATGGCTGAGCTGGATTTAACAGCTACTAAAAGGTCCACCATTGAGCGGCCCTTCTGCGCTAATATCGCTGGAATGAAAGCTATATCATGATTATCCCATATAGGAGGAGTAGTCATCCAGATTTCCTGAAGGATTACTATGTCCACGTCAGAGAGAATGTTTTTTTGTTCCCATTGCAGATGGCTATTACCCCTTGTATTCCAGTTTACCAGTGTGAAAAAACTAAATTGTTTTTCAGAAACTCCTTGCTGCAATGGTGATTATGCTTGAGCATTAAGATGCTGTCCAGTGATTATTTTTTGGTCTAAAGTGCAGTAAGTGCATTGACATTCAGTTATGCAGGGTTATTTAGTTACTTGTGCCTCACACAATGTATCATGGTTCTTCCTTTTAGGATCTTGAGCCAGAAGGAAGCCCATTCTGAATAATTCCATTTTTGCTCGCCATAACGTATTCACTGCTAAACCAGATTTCATCCATAACCGAACTATGGATAAATTCACATCACAAATGAATTCCACTTGGTCAATGTCTGCTGATGTCAGGTCTTCTAGTTCAGGGATATCATTAAAGATATTGAGAACACTTGCTCTTGATAGATGATACTGTTGGTGAGGAGCAGCTCGACATTTCAATATTAGCGTACGATAGTTGGCAAAGACATTTTTCTTAGGATCTGGATTTTGCTGTTTATTGTTGGAGCCTTCTGTTGTATGTTGGCTTTTGTGTAGAGGGTTTTTTGCAGAAATAGGAGTCCTCCGTCATAAAGCAAGGTTATTAGTCGAGCCACTGCTGTTTGAATGTGTTACTCTGGGCTCTGTATTTTTTGATTGAGCACTATGATTTGTCTCCAGGTTGTGCTGGGCGAGGTAGGTTTCAATAACTAACTTAATAATCTCATTTTGATCATTCATCGTGTGAGATAACTTTCTTTCCCGTGTTATAGATGGGGAAGAATTCATTAAAGTAAGGTTTCTCGTTTTTTCCATGGCCACATGTTGCTTCAATTGCAGCTGTGTTTCACTTAATTTAGAATCTTGAGGAATTGCAATTAAAGTTTTTGATCCAGTCTCTTTTACAGGAACTGCCGTACTTATTTCAATTGCGCGTTGTGAAAGATAAGCATCAGCAGCAGCTTTGATTACATCACTCTCGGTATGCATTTTTTTTGTATGCAATGCTTGCTGTGAAGTCATCGGCTGAGGCACAGTGGCCACCGCGTGCGTGGATTTCTCACAGAGATCTTGTGAATTTACTTGACTATGGGAATCAGGTGCATCGTCCTCCAGGGCGATAATGAGTTGATTCAGAGGAGAGTGGTTTGTTGGGGTTTTTCAATTTGTGTTGGGGGAACTTGGTTTCTGAGCAATTGACCAATCGCACCAGTTTGTTCACCAGTTTGTTCACAATTTCTTTTTGTAGGTTCGGTTAGATCGATTGTAAGAGTGCGGGCTGAGAGATTGTTAGCTTTAACTATTTTGTTACTTGGCTGATAAGGTTTGGTAATAAGATGCCTTGCTTTACCTTTAACACAAGGACGTTTACTAAAAATATCAAAGGCTGCTTTATATGACTGCTGCTTAACCATTGTTGGATTATTATCCACACTTAACCACGTTGAATTAGGGTCCACTATTGTGGGGATATCAGATTCAATTGGGCGAATGATGTGCTCAAAAAAGAGAAGAATTTGCACTGGTCTTGTTGAGATTACTGATGGTATCGACACATTTGGAACAGCTCTAGAGATTTCACTTTCAACTAAAACATCCTGTGAAGGCTTGTAAGTGAAGAGGGTTGCCAGACATTTAGTCGAAAAAAATTGGTCGACCAGACAAATGGTCGAACCAATTTGGTCGAAAACCAAATGGTCGAAATTTTTTTTTTTTTTATTTTAACACTTTTTTTTTTTTTTGGGGGGGGTCCCCCCCAACCCCCTTTTTTTCTCTAAAAACCCCTTTTTTAACTAAACGAAAACCCGAAAAATAAATATATAAATTAAAAAAAAAATTCGACCATTTGGTGTTCGACCAAATTGCGTCGACCAAATTGCAGTCGACCAGTTTTTTTTCGACGAGTTGACTGGACACCGTGAAGAGATTGTTAGCTTTAACTATTTTGTTACTTGGTTGATAAGGTTGGTAATAAGATGTCTTGCTTTGCCTTTAACACGAGGACGTTTACTAAAAACGTCAAAGGCTGCTTTATTTGACTGCTGCTTAACCAATGTTGGATTAATATCCACACTTAACCACGTTGAATTAGGGTCCACGATTGTAGGGATATCAGATTCAATTGGGCGAATGATGTGCTCAAAAGAGGGAAGAATTTGCACTGGTCTTGTAGAGATTACTGATGGTATCGACACATTTGGAACAGCTCTAGAGATTTCACTTTCAACTAAAACATCCTGTGAAGGCAACAATCTCTGATGAGGATGTGTTTTGATCCATGTTGTAATTTGATCAATCTTTTCGGATTGTATATTGATTTTTAACTCGAGCGACTCAAAAAGTTTAAGTAAACTTTGAATTGTTGAGTTTACCGCCACCAATGTAATTTCAAGTATGACAGTATTTGAAGTTGTAATCACTTTTTCTCTAGAGGAAGCTCAATGTCTGGGAGTTGGAAGGATGTATGAAGCCGCTAAAGAAATAGAAGAGTCCATTGAACATCGTTGATGGTAATGCGAGGATGCAGAATGCGGAGATTAAATCATTCCTCGAGTACTTGCATGAATTGAGACTTCAGAGAACACCTCTTCGATATCCTCGGTGTCTGAGATTTCCTCAATTTGATCCAATTGCGGTCCCGGTTGTTTAGCTTTTTCAGAAATCTTAAGTGCATGTAGCATTGTATTGTCAGATACAGGAAGCTCCTCGCGATGAAGAGATTCTTCATGATTCGTTGATGAACTCTTGGAGGAGCTGGACTGTACTAAAGTATCAATAGGGCCTTGTGCTGTAGCTTTTGATGAAGTTTGCATTTCTTCTTGGTTCGTTGAAACTGCTTTGGGGGAGCCAGATAGAGCTAAGGTAGGTGTGGCGGCTCGAGCCGCATAGTTTGGTGAATTTTGACACTCTTCCTGATTCATTGTTGTTACGGTAAGAGGCCTGATCTGTGAGGCAGGAGTAATGGTATCCTGAGGCATATTATTCAAAGGAGGACAAAACTGTCTAATGTCTTTGCTTGAGGTAGGTGTTTTTACTCGATTTTTAACTCGAGGTGTGAGTGCAATAGATGTACATGAGGACACTCCTTTCAATTTGTCTTTTGACTTACTTGAGTCAACACTCAACGGGGTGCCTATTTGAGTGACTGAGTTAGGCATATTAGACTTGAGGGTGTAAGGTTGCATGAAAAAATATAAATAACACTCAAACAATCAATCTAATCTTCCACATTAGCAATTGATTGAAGCAAACACAGAACTATAATGGAAACAGAGATGGACGTGACTTACAACTGCAATGGGATATAAGTGAATTCACCCCTAAAGGATGTCAGATAGAGCATTTTGTATCTTATAGGCAAAGATTCCTGGCCTCAACGCCGCAGTGCCACGGCGAAGCAGCAACGCAGGACTTGAGGGGACTTGCTTGGGTGCGTGGTGCGCACGCGTACCAGATTAAATAGGTACCGCCTCCAAATGCAGGTAAACAAGCCTTGTGGGTAATGAAGTTCGCTTTGAAGAAAGTCCAAAAACACAATCTGTGTAAAATGCGTCCAAACGTCCCTGGAACTGCATGGAGTCTCACGGCAAAGCGGGACTTGAGGGGACTTGCTTGGGTGCGCTCCTGTACCTTCTGATCAATAGCATGCACCAATATGTAATCTTGAAAGCAGATAATGCCTTGATCACCTTCGAAAAGTTTGTGCATGATCCTTTGAAAGACTGAAGCTGCCTATATCAGCCCAAAAGGTAATCTATTGTATTGGTACAGTCCATCTGGCGTGATAAATGCTGTCACTCTCTTAGATTCTTTATGTAGTTTCACTTGGTGGTACGCTGACTTTAGGTCAAGAGTGGAAAAATATCTCGATGGGCCATTGGTGGACACAATCGCTTGTATATTAGGGAGTGGATGCCTATCAGAGACCACGCATTTGTTGAGTTCTCTCATGTCCACACATATTCTCAGCTTTCCAGATTTTTTCGGAGGACGACTAACGGCGTAACCCACTCACTGGCATCTATTCTTTCAATGAATCCCTGGTCTTCTAGCATCTTAATCTCCTTCCTAACCTCTTCTCTCATGGAAAGTGGGATGTTGGGTAACTTTTGTGCCACAGGAGTATGATCAGGCTTCATCGTGATTTCATGGACAAATCCACAAAGACACCCTATTTCATTTCTGAAAACACCTTTTATTACTTCATCATTATTTGTGATCTTCTTGGCCTCTCAGGGTTTCACTGTGGCATTTTCAATCAAAAACACAGATTCACTGGATGCAGCATCTAATTTCACTTTGAGTTTGCTCTGATGAGTCCAACTCAACAAAGGCGTTCTTCCTGCTTTGGTAATGTATATTTTGCCATTCGCTTTCCTCTCTTTGAACTTAAGCGTGCCCCAGAACCACCCAATGACATCTATTTTTTTCTGAGGACGACTAACTGCGTAACCCACTCACTGGCATCTATTCTTTCAATGATTCCCCGGTCTTCTAGCATCTTAATCTCCTTCCTCACCTCTTCTCCCATGGAAAGTGGGATGTTGGGTAACTTTTATGCCACAGGAGTATGATCAGGCTTCATCGTGATTTCATGGACAAATCCACAAAGACACCCTATTTCATTTCTGAAAACACCTTTTATTACTTCATCATTATTTGTGATCTTCTTGGCCTATCGGGGTTTCATTGTGGCATTTTCAATCGAAAACACAGATTCACTGGATGCAGCATCTAATTTCACTTTGAGTTTGCTCTGATGAGTCCAACTCAACAAAGGTGTTCTTCCTGCTTTGGTAATGTATATTTTGCCATTCGATTTCCTCTCTTTGAACTTAAGCGTGCCCCAGAACCACCCAATGACATCTATTTTAGCTCCACCATAGGCTCTGGGTCTTATGTCTGACTCATGTAAATATTCATGTTTCTGCCTGTTCCACAGATTCTGTGGCACAAGAGTATATTTAGCTCCGGAATCAATCATCATGTGCATGTTTCTTCCATCGACACACACTGTGGCCTTGGGACTTTTCATCTCCTCTTCATTTTCTTCACCTGTTATGACAAATACACATTCTTCTCCATCTTCATCACTGTAGCTATCGCTCCCTATCCAGTTTGTAGATGTATTTTGTATCCTACAACATCGGGCATAATGACCTTTGCCCTTGCATTTTCCGCAAATGATCTTGAGAGAAGAACACTCCGGGTTATCTGCCCAATGATCCGTACCATTGCATCTAAAACACCTGTCCGTATTCTTCTCTTAGGTTCATTCCTTGTCGTCTTGGCAGTTATTTTGTTTCTCCTGTCTTCACGCCAGGTCGGTCTGCAAACCCTCTCTGGCTTGCTTCTTCTACTTGTAACTTCTGCCACATGAGCTATGGATTCGCCGTTCTTATTAGCATTGGTCATTGTGATGTTATCTTTTGGGATATCATGCTTTATTTCAACTGTATGTAATCTGTTTTCTAATTCTTTGACACATTTCTCAGTGTGTTCAACTTCCTTGGCTACACGTAAGACAGTGTCTAAAGTTGGATCGTTTTCCGTCCATAACCTTTCTCTTACTTTACTGCTCCTACACTCTAACATGAATTGATCACTCAACCTTTCATCCAACTGTGTATTAAAATTGCATGTCTTAGCTAACTTCCTAAGAGTAGTTATGTATTGCTGCATGCTTTCACCCTCCTCTTGCACTCTCTTTCTGAACTTCTAGCGTTCAAAAATTGTACTTAACTTTTTTTCATAGTGTTTGCTCAATTTCGTTACTGAGCGTTCATATTCATTTAAACCAACATCTTCCTCTGGAGGTAGTTCTGTCAAGTCTTGAAACTTTTCGTGACCAGCCGGGCCTAGGCAGTGTAGTAACAATGATTTTAGTTTCTCAGCACTGCAATTTTGACCACACACAACCCCGGCATATTGTTTGAATGATTTGATCCATCTTTTCCACGGTATTGCTGGCACCCCAACCTCTGACAAGAAAAACATGGGTGGAGGCACACTATTGAAAGACATGTTTCCACTTCTTGTGGGTGTCTGTCAGGTGACAGAAGGTTGAAAACTTGAAAGTTGCTGATTTTGGGAATTTCATAGAACAGAAACTCTTGCTCATAGAAGAAACTGTTTTGTTTTATATTATTGAGAGGTAACTGGTACCCCATTTCCTTGTTATCAGACTTCTGCATGCAAAATTGTTGTTTGTGGATTATTGGACTGCAATCAGAAGAAAACACGTTTGTATGTCTTTGTATTTCTATTCTGATCTTAGATCCCAGTGCAGAGCTTGAATTTGTTGTCAGTTAAAAATTAGTAGAGATGAGAAGTTTGATTGGCACTGTAGGCGTGTGTCTTTGTTATTCCCTGTTTGCCTTTTAGTTTCATTCACTTTGTAATTACCTTCTATAACAGACTGCAGAAAATGCAGGGCTTGTATACAATGTAATACGGTAGCATTATGCGCAGGGGAACGTGAGAGCAGCGTGAGGCAGGGATATTTGCAACCGGCAGAAAGAACATTTCGTGAGAGTGTAGGCAGGGTGCGCGGTCAGCCACGGCCAAGGGATTATAAGGCAGATTGATGCGGAGTTGCGCAGAATAGCAGGTCAGCCATGGCCAGGCACTTACTTGTTTTGACAGCCGCTACAATGTTCACACAAACGGAGTGGCAGGAGCAGACGAAGAAGAGTTGGAAGTCTTGACTGAGCGGAGCGGCAGCAGCGGGACCGCGTAGCTGCACAGGCCGCTACAACTCTCAAAGTCAATCAATGAGGCGGTGGGGCCCAGAACAATCTGCGTTGCCACTTGTAGTGGTTGAGGTAAGGAGAAAGAGACTGTACTTTGCTTTGCAAGTACCTTTATTGGCCAATATCATAAAGAAAAGTACATTAAGGATATAGGTGTATTGGAACATATGAGGCCCCACCGACCGCAGCTCTAACGTCTCTGCTGTCGTTCAAAACCTGTAGTGTTCTCTTACGTAGACACAAAGTCAGTGTTCTGAGCACAGAACACTCATGGCTGATGCGCCCACGAGTTACGCTCGCGGTGGAGCTTAGTGACGGTAAGAGTAAGAAAGATAATGCAATACTACATATTGGCTGATTACCAGAAGATGCCGTAGCTGTTACAAAGCACCATTGTGAGATCACTAACATCTTTACATGATTCAGGCATGTGATTGTTATAGTTAACACCCATTTGCATATTTATATGCATACTTAACTGGGCATTCATTTCTGTATCATTCAAGTGTGTTTTTTTTTGCCTCTACCGCATAGAAAGATCGAATTTCGGCAGACACCGAATATGCCCTATTTCTCGCTATTAGCAGCAAATCTTTAAATGGGCATGATACATGCTTGTATTTCAGCGGAGTGCGTTTTAACCCCTCTACCAAGCGTTTCTATTTTAGACGGCATATCTGTCTTCAGCGAATAGAGGGGAGCTCAGTGAACCCTCTGCATGTAGAGGGGGGTTTATAATATGGCCTGATGGTTATGCTATAATGACAGTTGGGCGTGACAGCAATGTTCGTATCAGCTATCAGAAAAATGACACAAGTTGCTAGTCAGTGAATAATGGTCAATGATATTTCAAACTCGTTAGTTTAATAACGGCCCAACTCACCTCACTGGTCACAGCACTAAACAGCCACAAAACAGCCCTTGCACAACAGGGCTTTCACAATAGCGTGCATGCAATGGTGCGTGTGTTTTGGGTAATATGGAATTGTGGGTAGAAGGGTTAGGCTTTAGACACTTAGACAAATTTATGGTCACTGCAACAAACACTGACAACACACAGAAACAAACATAATGTGAGTACATTTTTAGTAGAAATTAAGTTAAAGTCCAGTTAGTTGTTCCAAAGGAAGGTGCATACCATTGTAAGCCAGCAGAAACATTTCTTGGAGGAGCAGCCACGAAACAGCCCTTGCACAACAGGGCTTTCACAACAGGACTTTCACAATAGCGTGCGCGCAATGGCGCCTGTCCTCTAGGTAATATGGAATTGTGGGGAGAAGGGGTGGGCTTTAGACATTTAGAAAAAATGATGGTCACTGCAACAAACACTATTGTAAGCCAGCAGAAAAATGTATTGGAGGAACAGCCACAAAACAGCCCTTGAACAACAGGGCTTTCACAATAGCACACGTGCAATGGCGCGTGTGCTGTAGGTAATATGGAATTGTGGGTAGAAGGGGTGAGCTATAGACACATAGAAAAAATTATAGTCACTGTAACAAACACCGTTGTAAGCCAGCAGAAGCATTTCTTGGAGGAATATCCACAAAACAGCCCTTGCACTACAAGGCTTTCACAATAGCATGCCACTATGCCGTTGGCATGGTAGTGGTAGATTTAGCACAGTTGTACTTTATTCCAAATAGATTTCTTTGAACATCTAATTGAAAATGTGAACCCCATTGTCTGATCTCATGACATCACATACTCCCCATCGGGGGACTACTTTTTGTACTAGAAATTTGGCTGCAGACTTGGCATCAGGGTAAACAGAGGGACCTGCTTAAAGCCATCAGGAGAATGGGCACACAATAACAATCCGATAATCAAGGTTACTGCTCCTGTTAACTATGTTCATGTAGTCGATGTGCAAGTGTCGTAAAGGCCCCAAGGGGCAGGGCAATGTGGCTTTTCCGGGTCCTGAGCGTGCAACCTGTGGTCTAATTTTTGCATGTGATGCAATTGGATATGAGATCATCAAGGTGTTCTCGAACGTTCGGAATGAATCACTCTTCTTGTAAATCTGCTGCATTTTACTGCTTATTTATGTGTGCATGGAAGTGCAACTGCTCAAGAGCAACTGTAAGTAATACTAGCGTCATAGCTGGACTCCCTGAAATATTCTGTCTCCATATTAGATGTGTGGGGGATAATGAATGCTTTCTCTTTGTTCATAACTCATTCTCCTGCTGCAGTGCTTGGGCCAAAGGGATTCCATTGTAAGAAACCATGAGTTCTACTTATTGTAATATGACCTTGGATGATTCTGTGGCACTGGAATTGTCTGATTATGATGCTTATTTTGCTGCTGTGTCTGCGGCACTGTTGCCATAGCATTTATTTCTGTTTTGTTTTTTGTGGGCTGTGCGGTTAACTACCACCACTGCTGTAGGGAGTCGTAATATGTCAATTTACCTGGAGAGTGGAGGTGCATGCTGCACTGGTCTGCAGTCAGATTTTTTGAACCCTCTCCTACCCATCTGAATAGACTTGAATGTACTGTAGAGGTGACAGGCTTAACATGAGTAAATGGTGGTAGGACACCCTTGGGATAGTTATAAATGCTCTTATTAGTGCAACAAGCTCTATTGCCTGTGCAGAGTATTGCAGTCATTCTTTTTCTTACACCTGGTAGTCTCCTGATTCAAGGCTCACTACTGCTGGTCCCATGTGCCTG
Organism: Ambystoma mexicanum; assembly: GCF_040938575.1. Classification (NCBI taxonomy): domain Eukaryota; kingdom Metazoa; phylum Chordata; class Amphibia; order Caudata; family Ambystomatidae; genus Ambystoma; species Ambystoma mexicanum. Next base: position 381,057,233 of record NC_090930.1, on the reverse strand, counting down.
TATCCCGTGTTCAGACCAATCTTTGACAAACCAACAAAGGAGAGCATTTTCCATTCTGTGAGTGCATCTTCTCTAACGTGGACAGTGTCATCTGCCATCTCTTCATATTTTGCGTAATCAAGCATTATGTCATCTGGCTTTACAGGCTCTGCAATGAAAGGTGCTGGATTGACATTGTGGCACCTGACAATGAGAATGGAGGTCTTGGACATATTTACATCATACCTTCACGCTCGTTGTGTGGTGAGAGTGGATTTTGATTTCTCTAATATTGCAATATCTAAACTGCATGCTCTACATATAGAGTGACTGGGAACCCCATAGTGACAGCGGTTGATTTCTGTATTGCAGAAGTAGCTGTTGCTAGAACCTGCTCACATGGGAAGTGCCCCTGCATGACTAGGTCTAGGAGCCCACTGTAATAGTCCAAAGGCATATGTCCCATGGACGTTCATTGGGTGAGGAAATCCGTCATCACTTCTCCCTTTGAATGTGAGAACAGAAAGAATTATTTTTTGTAATCTGGTGTTGCTAAAACTGGTGCATCACTGATCACATTTTTGAGTTCCTAAAAATATAGGATCACCTCCTCTGTTTAGACAATGGGTCCCTTCACCTTCTATGCTTATTTCAACCCTTGCAATAGGGTTTTGGTGTAAGTAGAATAGTCTAATAGCAATGCTCGACAATAGTTAAATAACTCTAACAAACTGTTGCATCTGTTTCACTGTGGATGGCTGTGGTGTGTGGTATACTGTTGCTGCCCTTTCAAGTGTTACACTTTGCCCTAGGTACACAACCTCTTGCCGGCAATACTGAAGTTTCTCTTTGTCTACCTTGTAGCCCTTTCCTGTCAATAAAGTCAGCAGATTTACTGAGTCCCTTCTACATAGTTCTTCTGATGGGCTGCAAACCAGAAGTCGTTCACATACTGAATGACTGTGCTCTGTACTTTTACGTTTCCTAAGTCGATTTACAATACTCTGTTAAACGTACTGGAGGGTTCATAGTACCCTTATGGCGAATGAGGGTGTTGGAATCTCTGGCCCCTATAAGTAAATGATATGAGGGGCTGGGACTCCGGATGTAATGGGATGGAGACAAATGCATTCTTAAAATCCATTACAGTGAAATGAATGGCTTATTTTGTATTTGTATTTGTTTTATTTATAACGCGCATACCATCAGGCCCGGAGGCATCAGGGTGCAATTTGTACAAAGTTACAATAATGCATATATACAGACATAAGACTTACATTACATTAATGCATATGTACAGACATGAAAATGACATTACCCGAATAATGACAGAGTTTCTATCTACATACATTACAGTGATTGCAGTGCTGCTAAGGCCTAACAGTGGATATACCCATAGGGTGTACAGAAAGTAATAACGGAGGTCCGCGGGCCAGAGTATGTAAGACAAGAGCATGTCTTAGTGCTGGTCGAAAAGCCAAGATTTGGTTTTGGACTTGAATGTGTTGAAAGAGTCTTCGGTTCTGATAGTAACGGGGAGGGAGTTCTATATCTTAGAGGCTAGGACAGGGAAGCTAGTGCAGCCTGCTTTTTGAAGTTTGAACCTAGGGATCGAAAGGCGGTGGGTCTGGGCAGTTCTTAGAGGACGAGAGGTCAAGTGGCGAGACAGCAGACTACAGAGGTAGATAGGGGCCTTGTTAGCCAAGCATTTGTGCGTGAGGGCAAGTGTTTTGAGTGAGATTCTCTGCTTGACAGGGAGCCACTTTAGGTTAATTCTGGATTCTGAAATGTGGTGGTTGCGGCGGATGTTCAGGGCAGCTCGAATGGCATTGTTCTGGGTAGTATGGAGTTTGTTCAGGTTCTCTTGGCTGGTGCCTAAGTAGAGTGTACTACAATGATCAATTTTGGCCATAATGAGAGTTCTAGCTAGTGTGACACTGTTAGGGGTGGTAAGAAACGGTCTGCAAGCTGCAATAAGTTTGCACGTGTATGCAGAGGCAGATCTGACTGCATTTATTTGTCGAGATAAGGATAAGGTGGCGTCAAGGTAAAAACCTAATGTTTTGGTATCTTTCGAGACTCGTATGGTATTACCGTCTATGGTGAATGACTGATAGGGATGTTACAAAGGATAGAGGCTGGGTTGAGAACTACTGGGTGCCTCTACATTATTATATAATGGGTGGAAGTCCTGAACCATACTCCAAAATGACCCTTTTGCTTTTTTTGACAGGGTCTATAGCCATGTTACTTGGTGATTCTGATGACTTTATTTTGTTCTACTGCCATTTAGCTACAAAAGCGTTGTAACTCCCCTCCTCTGCCTCTTTTGAACATGGGATACTACTTTACTCAGGGCAGCATTGCACCTGGTCTCAATTTGATGTGAACCACGCCATGCCCTTTAACAATCCTACATTGTGGGGATGTCATGGCCACTAGTCAAGGGGACAGTCCTTCCTCATCCCCAGGGTCCCATTGGACCCAGTCCTGGCTCCTCTGGTGCCAGGCTCATGTAAAAGTGTGCTCTGCACACTCTATGCCAAGAGTGTGTGCAGCTGGGCCGGGCGTGGCCATAGAACAGAACTGGAAGGAACATGCTACAGTCCCAAAGAAGGGCAAGGTGGAGCCAGTAGGCGGGGCTAAAGGGAGGGGCCTGAGCCAGCCTATATAAGGCCAGCCCATCCATGTGCCTTCGCTTTGTGTTATTCTGCTTTCAGCAGGGTAACGCTCTCCGCTGTGCTTACTTGCGCATCACTGGATTCCTGCAGCCCCATCCTGAAGATATTCCTGAGAGCGCTCCTTACCTGCAGTCTACCAATACATAGCCGCACGCACTTTCCACCCAAACTACTCCATCACTGAGGGCGCTCCTTACCTGTCGCCAGCCGCTACAATGCTCGGCACGCATCTTACCTGCTGCCAGCCGCTACATCACTGGGCGCATGTCTTACCTGCTGCCTGCCGCTACATCGCTGAGAGCGCATCTTACCTGCATACCATCACGGCCGGAGTCAAAGTCTTCTTTCTCACCGGCATTCCATCACTGTCAAAGTCGAAGTCTTCATCCTGCAACCGCGAATCTTCATCGAGAATCCCGACATCATTCTTCATAGTCGGCCTGCACCTACGAGGAAATAAGAAAACAACAGGTTAGAACACATTTGCATATCGAACGCACAGCCGCAACATACAAAAGACTAGGGTCCCCTTATAAAGACAAACTTACCTGTCACTTTTGAAACTCCATCAGCCTCTAAGGTCTTCCGGACTCTCTTCGGTCCTGAATTACTTCTCCATACCTATGGAAATGGAATGAGACATTGCAAGAATAATTATTACACGAAATACAGATAGTCTAATCGAACAATAGTTATAACAAAAGACTTACCTTCAAAGTGGATTGGTCGCAGCTGGTCAGGATCAACACTCCCATGGACCAGTGAAGCAAGTTGGTCTGTTCTACACACCCCTGCTAAGATAAGCAGGATGGATAGCTCAACATTACAAAAATACAGGTGAGCTTATCTGGGAAAGCGTTTGCACACCGTATTTTGGCATGAAAGGGTTGGGGGAAGTCACAATATCCCCACTCCATTTTCATTGCCTCTCCTCTTCACTCAGGGGCAACGCCCATCTCCCGAGCCGCAGCTCCAACCACTATCTGGAGGGGAAGGCGATTCCGTGGAGACCAGGTGATCGTAACAGAATGCGAAGCATCTCCAAATTTCTGCCTGGGCGTTATGGAAACTTCTGAAACTGACCAGTTAGCCCAACTATTGGGAGAGCTACGGGCCGAGGTGCATGCCTCAAGACAGGAGACTAACTCCCTGAGAAGAGACCTTATTATAGCCTGAGAACGAACAGATGACCTGGCAAGATAAATGCTTCAGGCACATGCAGGACAAGTCCCATTGCCCGGAATTACACCAACTCTGTTGCCGCAGCCCTCACCACCAGTACAGGTGGCACTCCCGGGGGCAGTTCCACTTGCTCCACCCGAACGCTTTTTTGGCGACCCGAACAAATACGCTGTGTTCATGAATCAGTGCCACCTTCACTTTTTGTGTCAACCAGGAGCCTTCCCTAATGACAGTGCTAGGATGGCCTTTGTGCTTTCTTACTTGGGAGGCTGCGCAGCTGATTGGTCCATACCATTAGTGGCTCAGGATGATCCTATATTTCGGAACTTTGCAGAATTCCAACGGGAATTGGAAAAGCTGTTCGCCAGACATACTCAAGGGCAAGCATTAGAAAACGAACTACTGTCTCTGAGGCAAGGAAACCACGACTTATTGACTTATATTGCCACCTTCAATCGCCTCGTAGCACAGACCAACTGGCCGGAGGGGAAAAGGATCACACTGCTTTACCTGCGGCTTTGTGGTGAGTTAAAGGACGTACTAGCTCAAGTTGTTAACCCACCCAAATGCTGTGCAGACTATATCAACCTAACTGTGCAGTTAGATCACCGGTTACAAGACCGAAAAATAGACCGCACAAGGGCCGAAGGGCGATCAGTCTACATAAGGCCTCGGGATAGGAGGATTATGGGCTCCCATTTCTAAGGCTGAAAGAGAAAAAAGAAGAGAACAGCGGCATGTTTATACTGTGGAAAATATGGACATTTCTTACAAGATTGCCCTACAAAACACCCCAAGAAGGTGGTAGGTGCCACGGACAATGACAATGACAATGACAACAAAGACAAGGAACCGGAGCTGGAAAACTCGGACGCCCGGCAAGTGTCCACTTGTCGATCGGAATCAAGAAAGTTGTAACAACCTCACACCTCGTCATTCCAGTATTAATAGCCCACCCCCAACAACCATCGAGAGTACATGCTCTAGAAGCCTACATCGATAGTGGTGCGGTGGGAAATTACATCAATCAGGGGTTGGCTGCACGGTTAGGCCTTCTGCTTCAGAAAAAAACGCACTCAAAAAAGGTCACTGCCGTGGATGGCTCTCAGCTATCTTCGGGGCCAGTAACTCAACACACCGACGAGGTAATACTGACATGTCTGGATGGTCACCGGGAAAGCATTTTGTTTGATCGCCTAGGGGCCCCCAGTTCCAAATGATTCTAGAAATGGTGTGGCTGAAAACCCATAACCCAAGGATCGACTGGCGCACAAGAAAGCCGACCTTTCCCTGAGAATGCACCAAGAGCAGCTACCTTTAGGATGTGAGGAGATTACAACACAAGGAGAAACCCATCCTGGGAATGTCAGGCTCATTGCCTTCCGAATATCAAGACTTTGTGGATGTGTTCCAAAAGGAACAAGCCAACACCCTACCACCACACAGAACTTACGATTGCCAAATCGATCTGGTCCCTGGGGCACAAGTTCCCTGCAGCAGAATCTATGCTCTGACTGAGCAGGAAAATCAGCATCTACGAATATATCTAGATCAGAATCTAGCTAATGTGTTCATCCGCCCATCCAAGTCCCCAGCCTCCTCAGCTCTTTTCTTCGTACCAAAGAAAGAAGGGGACCTCAGGACATGCATTGATTATAGGGCGTTAAACCAGATTACCGTAAAAAGTAGGTATCCTCTGACAGTCATTCCTGAGCTACTTGACCAGGTAAAGAATGCTCAAATCTATACGAAGTTAGATCTACGAGGAGCTTACCACCTGGTCAGAGTGAAAAAGGGCGATGAATGGAAGACAGCATTCCGAACCAAATATGGGCTTTTCGAGTACCAGGTTATGCCCTCCGGGCTGTGCAATGCACCAGCTGCATTCCAGTTCTTTATGAACAACGTACTTCACGAACTTCAAGACGTCTGTGTCCTTGTTTATATCTATGATATCCTCATTTATTCGGCATCCGAGGAGGAGCACGTGTGCCATGTAAGAGCCGTTTTGGAAAAGCTCCGTAAGAACCAATTATTCGCCAAACTAGAAAAACATTTTTTTCACGTTACAGAAGTCGAGTTCTTGGGCTTTATGCTTACCCCACAAGGGGTACACATGGATACTCATATATTGGAAGCAATTCTTCAATGGCCATCTCCAACATCAATCAAAGGAGTGCACAGCGTACTCGGGTTTGCCAATTTCTATCGGTGGTTCATTTCGGGATTTTCGCAAAACGTCCACCCTACAACCTCTTTGCTAAGAAAGAATAAAAGGTTTTCTTGGACCTCTGACACTGAAAAGGCATTCCAGGAATTGAAATCGGCTTTCACTTCAGCCCCAGTTCTACGGCATCCTCGACCCGATCTACCTTATGTGGTTGAGACCGACACCTCCAATGTGGCCGAGAGACCCAGACACCGGACAGTTACATCCTATAGCATTTTGGTCCCGCAAGTTTACAGCACCTGAAAAGAACTATGCTATAACCGACAAAGAACTATTGGCAATCAAAAGAGCGCTTAAAAACTGGAGACATTACCTCCTGGGGGCTAGGCATACTGTCACCGTTATCACGGACCATCGCAATTTGCAGTATTTAAAGACAGCCAAGGCCCAATCATCTCATCAGCATCGCTGGGCTCTCTTCTTCGAGGAGTATGATTTCATAATCACGTACGACATGGAGTGCGGAATGGAAAAGCTGACGCTCTGTCATGAATGGCCGATAAACAGGATGCATTCATACCATCAGAACCAGTACCCATTATTCCGGAGGAACGAATTCAGAACCAGATTGCAGTAACTGCCTGTTGGGAAGAATTAAAGACCGACCTCCAATCGCAAATGGATCAAACCGCCCAACAGGAATGGTTGAATAAGGGAGATCAGTACTCTGTCATGGACAACTTAGCCTATTTTCAGGGGAGACTATACATTAAACATAAAGAAACACAAAGCAAGATCATCGCCAACTACCACGACTCACTAGTAGAGGGACACCCTGGGATTACTAACACACGGGCCAAGATCAGGAAGAATTATTGGTGGCCAACTTGGAGAAAGGATGTGGCCCAATTCATTGCAACCTGCGGAGTCTACTCACAGCACAAATCTCAAAAATCCTACCCCGCAGGGTTATTACATCCCCTAAGCATAGCACCTGTTCCTTGGCACACTTTGTCCATGGATTTCATTACAGTCTTGCCTCCTTGTGAAGGCTTCAACACCATTTTAGTAGTAGTGGACTTATCCTCTAAAATGGCACACTTTATTCCACTAAAAGGACTTCCTACTGCTGGAATCCTGGCCACCGTGTTCCTGGAACAAGTAGTCAAATTACATGGCTTCCCCTCAGTACTGATCTCCGATCGGGGGATACAATTTGTCTCAGCCTTCTGGAGGAATTGTTGCAAGATCGTGCAAATTGACCTCTGCCTTTCTAGCAGTCACCATCCCCAGACCGATGCTCAAACAGAAAGGACTAACCAGACACTGAAGCAGTACCTAAGGTGCATGCTGCAACAGACCGAAGGATCCTGGAAAGATGTTCTCTGGCTAACGGAATTTGCTTACAATAACTCTATCCACACTAGCACGGGACAAACCCCATTCTACATCATGAATGGTCAGCACCCATGGACATCTTCCTTTGACCCACTTGATGAGCTAGAAATGCCAGCAATTACCTCTCTACATAAAACTATTACTCAAACCCTCAAGGAAGCAACCAAGAGCTTAGCCAAAGCCAAAGAACAACAAAAGAAGTTTACTGACCGGCATAGAAGGGAAGCTCCACACTACCAAATCGGAGACAAAGTATGGTTAGCGGCCAGAAATATCCAGCTAAAAGGACCTTGGGTCTTCCGCTCCAGGTATATTGGGCCCTATCTGTAACGCTCACCTGGTATCCATGGGGACGTCACTCAGCCTGTTCTGACCTCTTACGACCTCGAACCCTTCCCTGGAGGCTATTCGACTGGAGACTGGGCCTGAAACACAGGATTGGTAGTTTAACTCCCTATTGTCTCTGTGTGCTTGAACCCCTTCTTCCCCGGGGTCCAGCCCTTCCCTTTGATCCACAGCTCACCTTGTTTTCTTGGATAGTGTGCTCTCCATCCTGCTTTCAGCGCAGGGGCACGTTGATTGATGCCGGCTTGTTGCTGCCTAGTTACTTCACTGGCAAGAGTGCGACAGGTAAGTATAATGAGTCTTTTGAACAGTTCTCTAACTTCGTTGCTTTCCTTCCTTAGATGATGGACGGCGTCCGGGGATGGTGGCGTGCTGCTGAGATGAGTAGCGCTGAAGGTGAGTGAGAGCGCGATGCACGATGCACCCCTTTCGTATTTGCATTGAACTGAGTTCTTTTTCTGTGTCTTTTAGGTGCCGCAACATTTTCAGCGTGGATGCCGGTTATTAAGAACAAATGCGGTGGGTAAGCGCGGTATGTGGTACCGCTAGATGTTTCCATGCTAACCTGGAGTGTCTTTTCCCTCTTGCAGATGGATGAGAAGTCCCGGAGGCAGAGTTCCCCCAGAGCGGCTGGGATTCAGGTAAGCGTTTGAAGCTTGTACAGTATTTAAAAATAAGCAAAGATTTGCAGAATGCTTACTAATGCCTTTTTCCTATTCGTTTCCCTTTTCCTTAGGAAGCGGCGTGCCGGGATGGGAATAACACCGCCGAAGATGCATGCAGAACAGAAGGAGCGATGAATGATGGGCAGAGGCGCCGCAAGGTAAGGCTGTTCCTAACGGTGTTCTTGTTCTTGCAGGAGCTGAGCGCAGAAGAAAGATGCAGGCCTACTGGAGACCGATCCGAACACGGTGAGTGTCACGCTGCAGGTTAGAACTCATATGCATATCGAACACACAGCCACATCATACAAAAGATTAGAGTTCCCTTATAAAGACCAACTTACCTGTCACTGTTGAAACTCCATCAGCCTCTAAGGTCTTCTAGACTCTCTTCGGTCCCGATTTACTTCTTCGTACCTATGGAAATGGAATGAGACATTGCAAGAATAATTATTAGATGAAATACAGACAATCTAATCGAAAAATAGCTATAACAAATGACTTACCTTCAATGTGGATTGGTCGCAGCTAGTCTGGATCAACACTCCCATGGACGAGTGAAGCAACTTGGTCCGTTCTACGCGCCCATGCTAGGATAAGCAGGACGGAAAGCTCAACATTACAAAACTACAGGTGAGCTTATATGGGAAAGCGTTTGCACACCGTATTCTGGCACGAAAGGGTTTGGGGAAGTCACAATATCCCCACTCCATTTTCATTGCCTCGCCTGTTCACTCAGGGGCAACACCCATCGCCCGAGTCGCAGGTCCAACCACTATCTGGAGAGGAAGGTGATTCCGAGGAGTCAAGTCAAGGGAGGGCTCCAATGTGCCCCAACACCCCCGCGGAGACCAGGTGAGCGTAACAGGGGACTTCTGGTCCATAACTCACTGGGCACCTTCTTAAAATCTATCTGCATGTGCAGTGGTAATATCTTGGTATGGAGCCTGGTGTGGGGTACTTCTCTGTGCTCTACACTTATCTGGCAAGGTATGGATATTTCAGATATTATGTCTTCCTCATCCTCTGTATCTTTGAACAGCTGCTTGTTTGAAACATCCCTTAATTGCTGTATTGGGACAATGCACTGGACTGTGCGCCATTCAAGATCTTCTTTGTCAAAAACAGACAGGTTTGCAATGCCTGCCTTGTTGATCACTGCTTCCAAATATATCTTGATAATGGCACCTGGTGCTCTTTCTGGGGGTACAGCTGGTCTAAATAGAAACTCTACAGATATACGCCAAATCTTGTCCTTAATCCCTAGCACCCAACCTAAAATAATTGTTACCCCTTAAAGGAAGAAGTCTAGATGAAGTGGAATGCCCTGTGGGGCAATGTGACTGCAAAGTGCTTGTATTAATGCTACTACAGCCCTAGCACGATATGCGCCTGAGGAGGAAGACACTATGTCCTCCTCTGTGAATGAGATAGTCATGTTTAGCATGGCCATGAGGTCCCCACCCAGGAGTTTGACTCGGGTATCTCGTGGATACAATAAAGGTGCTGACACTTCCTGTGTGCCTACAGTGATGGGTAAGCCTTTGATGAGAGGAACCAATACAATAGCCCCAGAAATTCCCTGCATGTCCATTATTTTGTCCAACAAAGGAAACCTCCCTTCCCTAATACAGGATGTAGTAGCCCCTGTGTTGACTGAAAAAAGAAAATGTTCGATCTCCAATCTTCACTCCTACTCAGGGTTCATCATCTGTGTTGTGAGCTACTGCTAGTACGGGGCATGTCCAAGCTCCCTATGGGCTGTCTGATAGTGTGTGACCATTTGTACCTGAGAGCTGGAGGGATTGCTCCAAACACTCTTGCTAATGTGTAGTGCGTTATCGTCCCCTGTGGAAAGGGGTTCTTATCCCACAGCTGAGCAGGTAACAGCTGCATATTTGACTGGATGAGATTTGGTTCTGGTTATTGTATTGGCTGTGGTGCATTTGCAGCTGGGTATTGTACTAGCTGTGCTTGCATGGGGACTGGGGCATATGGGGTGAAACTGTACTGCTGTAATTGGGGTTTTTGGTAAAAGGTGTGATGCAAACCTTGGATGTTAGGGTAGCACTCCAAATCAAACTAAAATAGCCCGGGAAAAAAATGAAAAAGACTTAGGCAATGGCCTAAATAAACAGGTGCAGATAACTGATGTTGGTAAACAATAGACAAACATCTGAACGTTAGCTTTACACACGTAACCAACCTTGAGATGGAGTCAATACTGTCCTCAGTGCACCCTACCTTGTAACCTGAGAACATCCTTCCAGTGAAACGTATTCTGAAGAATGGTAAAGAGCTTGGCCCATTCTTTCCTAGACTGGTCAACACCTTGTTCATTCACACCGCAGTCCCAGATAAAATAAATATTGATACCATTACTATTCTGGTGAAGAAAGCAGGTTTGAACCCCAAAGACTCAAAAAAGCTAAGAACCATCACCAATGCAAACTTTTTGCTAAAGATTCTAGATAAGGTTGCTACAAATCAACTTCAAGTGTACTTTGAGTCAGCATCTATATTTCATAACAAACAATCTGGTTTTAGATCTGACCATAGCACAGAGACAGCCCACCTTGATTTACAGACCAACATGCTGGAACGACGGAACAAGGAAAGAGTGGTCTTCTGATCCTTCTTGCCTTGCCTGTAGCTTTTGACCTGCTGGATCACCACCATTTAATTGACACACTATCAGGCACAGGGAACTGTGCACCACAAGGCATGAGTTGGATCAAATCCTTCTTGTCAGGCAGGTAATCAGTGGTCTCCTGTGAAAATGTCTTCTCCCACTCAGCCCCCATCTTTTATGGAGCCCTTCATGGAGCCTGCATTTCACCAACACTTTTCAACTTGTATAGAAGACCTCTGTGCAGTCTCTTAGAATCTTACGGGGTCACTTTTAACAACTACGCAGATGAAACCAAACTGATCCTGGAAATCAGTGGGGATTATGAGACGGATACCAGGAACTTGACCACAATCTATGGGATGATAGAACAATGGATGACAGAAAACTGGCTCTGCCTCAATCGAGCAAAAACCAAATTGCTACTTTTCGGTAGTGTCAAGACCGGTGGGGGGGTCTGTACTTCCGCTCTCTATATGGTAGAGGAGAGGCACAGAAGACCCCAGCCAAGATTCTCGATTACGGTAGCGATGGACGAGCAATCAAGGCCTAGCTTCTCAGGAGGTGATGCAGGCTGGTTCTTAAGTACAGGGTATCCCCAAGCCCCCACAAAGGAATGTCCACACACTGTATTACTGAAAACACAGTCTTTATATAATTAATATTCAAGGGTTATGTACACTTATCACAATAACGCACTTTGTGCTCAGGAAAATCAGCAATGGTAAATATCTACAATTCTAAAGTGGTACCACTAATATTAGACCTCATTAAAGTGCATTCACAATACTGTTAAAATGGCACACAGATCAATAAGAAGGAAACCAGCAATAGAGAGAGGAGAGATAACAGAGGGTTGAAACAATAGGCAGAATACTGGCCCCTACCACTGGACACAGTTCTGTGTGGAGATCCCCCCACCTGGGCAACCTGTAAAATAAAGGGATATGACACAAGCCCAGTCCATATATTGTTCAACAGTCTTATTCTCTCCTACAATGTTTTTACCCCCCCAATGTACCTGGTGGAGTCGAGTTCTTCGAAGAGGCGTCGACAGATCCTTCTTGAATGACCCCCTTTTAAGCAGGAGTCACGGATCGTCGAGAGGCGTAGAGAAACGTCGAAGACCTCGGGGTTCGGCGACGGGGAATCGACGGCCCTTCTTGAATGCCTTCCCTTTCAAGCGGGAGGCACGGGGCGTCGAACGTCCGTCGACGAACGAGGTAGAACGATGTCGAAGAGGCGGCAGCTTCGTCCGAGCGGTGCTCGTCGGCGTCGGGGCGTCGGCGTCCTGCACGGCGGAGGTGTGCGGGGCACCTCGATGACAATAGTTCTGGACCGCAAAGATTGTAGAGACGGGAGCCCAGCAAGGGCGTCGAGTCGCTCGAGTCTTTGGGATCGTGAGGTGGCGGGAAACCCACCGGCGGATTCTCCTCGGCGCGTTGGTCGTCCTCGACTTTCTCCGGCGGGACAAAGCGGCCGACGATGCGGACGAGGGAGTCCTTCAAGGCAAATGTTCTTAGGCAAGGAGCGGACGGCTCCGGTCATCGGCGGCACGGCGTCAAGTGGTTCCCACGGCTGGGCAACACAACTTCGACGGGCCTCCAGCGGTTACACAGACCTGCGAACCCTGGTCGACGGCAATGGACTTCGACAGCGTCGATGTCCGGGTGCTTCACTTCGATCTCCTCGGCGGTCCCGTCTCGGGTCGGCAGCCTTTCGAGGGTCTGACTTCCAGGGCGCTTCGGCGAAGATTCAGCGGTGCTCGATGGTCCCTCGGAGCACGGGAAGAGGGCGCCTTACCAGGTCCTCTCTCGGGTCAGTCCTCGACGATTTCGACAACCTTCAGTTCCGTCGAAGCAAATGCCACAGCAAGTCTTCTTCTTCCAGCTGGACGTCGAGGATCAGCAAATCCAGTTACTCTTGAGTGGAGACTCAGCTTCTGAATGCTTCTGAACAATTTCCAGTGGTGAGAGGTCCCCAGATATACTATTCTGTCTCTCATCCACACTGCTGGCACACACACAGCAGCCAATCACACAGAAGGGCATTCATGCAGTCAGTCAGCCAATCAGGCACACAGTGCATTCAGGCCACACTCCTCCCTTTCAGACACTCACAACAAGGAATGTGGATTGGGACAAGTACCCAGCCATTCAACACTACACACTGCATTCAGGCCAGTTTCGGGCAGGGCTGTCTCAGTCTTTGTCTCTCATGCCAGAAACCAGACAACCACAACAAGGAGTGTATATTGGTCACACACTCCATTCACCCAGGTCCCACCCACAGGAGGTACCCATAACATACAGTCACTGGGAAGGCTCCAGTCAGTCTAGCTGGGCCTTTACAACAACACCATATATGGAACTTCCACCCAACAGCCAGTCAGGGGGAAGGGACAGAGTCAGGGCTTCCCAGGACTTTGGGAAAAACAAGATAACAGGCAATAGAAAGCAAGAGGCCACAGGGGCCATCTTGTTTCCTATCAGGAATCAACTGATTCCAATGGCAGGGCCTGGGTATCCCAAAATGGAGGACACCCAGAGCACCTGTCAAATTCAGCATGGAGCTGCCACCAGCCCATACCCTGCTCTGTGGGCCACCCACAGGTGCCCAAAAACATACACTAGGGGCACAGGGTTGTACCCCTACCCATGGGTGCCATAAGGGTATCCCATGGGTCTGTTCACCAAACCAAAAGAGAGCTGCACTGCCAGGAGTCCCTCATGGACTCCTGGGCAGAAAACATGACAGAACACACGGTAAAAACAGAAAAAGGACAAGGATTCAGAGGCCCTGTCCCTCAGATGCATTTCCGGCATCACAGTCGCCCCCCCCAGACTGAGGTGGAGGGTGCCTAATCTCCCACGGGATAGACACCCTCATCCAGACGGTCAACATACCTTCTGGAAAGGCCATCTGCATTATCGTGACTCTTCCCTGGTCTGTGCTCTATGGTGAAGTCTAGCCCTTGTAGGCTAATCGACCACCTGAGCAATTTCGGATTCTCACCCTTCATCTGCATAAGCCACTTCAGGGGCTTATGATCTGTTTGGACCTTGAAGGTGGACCCCGTAAGGTAGGGCCTAAAACGCCTAAGGCTCCAAACTATACTAAAACATTCCTTTTCAACAGTAGCCCACCTAAGTTCTCTACCCTTGAGTTGTCTACTGATGAATATGATAGGATGTTCTCTCCCTTTGTCATCTAACTGGGACAAGACAGCTCCAATTCCGGTGTCGCAGGCATCCGTCTGGACGATAAAGGGTCGGCTGTAGTCAGGCGCACTCAACACAGGTGCCCTACACAGACTTTCTTTCAAGCCATCAAAGGCCCTCTGACAGTCTTCAGTCCAATTAACCTTCCTAGGCTGTTTGGGTGAAGTTAGAGCTGTCAGGGGTGCAGCTATGGTTCCATAGTCTGCCATGAAATTGCGATAGTACCCAGTGAGGCCCAAAAAGGCTCTCACCTGGGTTTGAGTAGTGGGAGTCTCCCAGTTCTGTACGTCCTGTACTTTACTGGAGAGAGGTTGGATTTGACCCCCTCCTACCTCATGACCAAGATAGGTAACTTTCCCCTGAGCTATCTGGCACTTGGTGGCCTTGATAGTGAGGTTAGCCCTTTTCAAGGCCTGCAACACCTTATCCAGATGTGTCAAATGCTCTTCCCAGGTGGAACTGTAGACGGCAATGTCGTCTAAGTAAGCCACACAAAAGGCTTCCAGCCCACTGAGCGCATGGTTGACCAATCTCTGGAAGGTGGCAGGGGCATTCTTCAACCCAAAGGGCATGACCCTAAACTGGTAGAGTCCCTCAGGTGTGGAGAATGCCGTCTTTTCCTTGGCATGGTCCGTCAGAGCTATTTGCCAATAGCCTGAGGTAAGGTCAAAGGTGCTCACAAATTTGGCAGCACCTATAGTGTCCACGAGCTCATCAGCCCTGGGCAATGGGTGCGCGTCAGTTTTGGTGACGGCATTGACTCCTCGGTAGTCCACACAGAACCTCCAATCCTTGGTACCCGCCGGGGAACTTGCCTTGGGGACAAGGACCACTGGACTGGACCAGGGACTGGTGGAGGGTTCAATAACACCCAGATCCAACATCTTGGCGACCTCAGCCTGGATGTGGTTTTTGACGGTATCTGACATACGATAGCTCCTGCTTTTGACAGGCACACTGTCACCAGTGTCAATTTCGTGCTTACACCACGGTGTAAGGCCCGGTGTCAGTGAAAACAGAGGGGCATACTGCTGGAGCAAAGCCCGGCAGGCCCTCTGCTGCTCTGTTGTCAAATCGGGAGAGAGTTGTACTCCCTCCACTGAGCCATCCTGAGGGTTGCTATGCAGCAAATCAGGAAGGGGCTCACTCTCATCCTCTTCTTGCCCTGAAGCTAGCAAGAGACATGAGACCTCTGCTCGCCTGTGGAAAGGCTTGAGCCTGTTGACATGGAATACCTGGGGGGCTACCCCAGAGGCTCCCATGTCCACCAGATAATTGACTTCGCCCATCTTGGAGATGATCCTGAAGGGTCCAGTCCACTTGTCTGCCAAAGCTCTAGGCTTGGTAGGCTCCATCACAAGGATTTCCTGTCCCGGAGTCCAATCCACTTGCGAAGCTTTCAGGTCATGCCAGTACTTATTCAATTCCTGGCTGGCCTTGAGATTTGCTGTTGCCTGACCCATCATTTGTGTCATCCTCCGCCTGAGGCCTAACACATAGTCCCCCACTTGCTTGGCGGGACCTGGAGGGGTGGCTTCCAAGCCTTCTCGGATCAAGGCGAGGGGCCCCCTCACGGGATGTCCAAAGAGTAACTCAAAGGGGCTGAAACCAACACCCTCTTGAGGTACCTCTCTGTAAGCAAACAGCAGGCATGGCAGGAGGAGATCCCATTTCCTCCTTAGGGGCTCTTCCAAAGCACCTAGCATGCCCTTGAGAGTTTTGTTAAATCTCTCAACCAGACCATTGGTCTGGGGGTGGTAAGAGGTGGAGAACTTGTAGGTTACCCCGCACTCTTTCCACATGGTTTTCATGTAACTAGACATGAAGTTGGATCCTCGGTCAGAGACAACCTCCTTGGGGAATCCAACACGGGTGAAAATGCCCAGGAGAGCCCTGGCAACCACCTTGGCAGTAACAGCCCGAAGGGGTATTGCCTCAGGGTACCTGGTGGCATGATCTACCAAGACCAGGATGAACCGATGTCCACCTGAAGTGGGAGGGTCAAGGGGACCGACGATGTCGATGCCCACCCTCTCAAATGGTGTGCCAACCACTGGTAATGGCTGCAGTGGGGCAATGACCCTGCCTCCAGTCTTGCCAGACAACTGACAAGTTGGGCAGGTCCTGCAGTGGGACTCCACCTCTACTCCCATCCGTGGCCAGTAGAAATGGGCAGAGAGCCTCTGCTTAGTCTTCTTGGTCCCAAGATGACCAGCCAAGGGCACCTCATGCGCCAACTGCAGTAGGAAGGGCCTGTAAACCTGGGGTACCACCAACCTCTTGCGGGCACCAGGTTCGGGCTTAGTGGGCTCACTAACAAGGAGCTCACCCTCCCAATAAATCTTGAATGTCCTAGGCACTTCACCTTGTGCCTGGGACAGGGCCTGTTTCCTCAGGCCCTCGAGAGAGTGGCACTCTCTCTGTCCCTTACAGAAGTCTGCCCGGGAGGGTCCCCCTTCAGCTAACAAGCATTGAAGGTCGGGATGATCCTCCGGGTTGAGAACCTCTCCCACAGGAGAGTCTTCTGTCTCTTCTCCCACAGGAGTTGAGTTTGGGTTTTCCGCTGGACCCAGCCCGTCCGGAGCATGGATCCCATTGGGTGCTGTCGGAACAGCAGGAAGAGAAGGTGTTCCCTCCACAGAGGTGGCCTTCTTGGTCTTCCTTCTTCTTGCCTTAGGCCTCGCCTTTGGCTCGGATACCTGACTCACAGCCAGACCCGGTGTCACCTGTGACCTAGTGACTGCAGCAGCAGTCATGGGAAGACCATCCGAGATCAACCCCAACTCTACTAGATCATTTCCTAACAGAATGTTAGCAGGGACATTGTCCTGAACCAGGACAGGAAGCTTTGCTGTCTTGTCTCCAATCATGAGTGTGACTAGGGCTACAGGCGATAATTTGGGAGGCCCACCAGCTAACCTGGTGGTTTGCAGAGGAGCACCTTCATAGTCCTCTGGCTTGAGCAGGGTCCTGTCCACCACTGTCATGCTTGCCCCAGTGTCTCTCAAACCAGTAGAAGGCTGGCCATTCAAGAGGACACTTCTCAAAAATCTACGGGTGTTCTGTGGGATAGTCGCCAGTACTTCTGCGTACTGGTCCCAGGCCCCAAGGGACACTAAGGAAATCTCTACTGGAGCACCAAATGTGATTCCTGTAGAGGAGGGGAGGACAGTGGCCTCCACCTCAGACACGGGGTAAGGGTAGGTCAGGCTGACAGCCTGTACTCCAAGTGCCTTACCTTTACACTTGGGGTCACCCCTTTTGTGATCCAGAGCCCCACAATCCCAACAAGTGCCAGGAGTGCGGGGTACGGTACTGGAACCACTGGGAGCCTGCTTTGCAGCAGGTGGACCACTACTCTTATTCCCACCCACAGAGGACTTATCCCCACTAGATTTTTGGGTCTTAGGAGAGGAAGGTTTTGGTTTACCCGACTGTGACTGCTTTTGGGACTCCTCAGCTTTCTGAGAGGCCCCCTTTTCTTTGTCCTTGTCCTTCCCACTGGAGTCCTTAGGGGACACCCGGTGGGAGACCCACTTGTCAGCCAACCTAGCCAGCTTAAAGGGGTCCAAAATGTTCTGGTCAGCCACATACTGACGCAGCTCCGGTGAACAGGCTTCAGAAAAATGCTCAAAAAACAAGAGGTGGGACAACTCAACAAAAGTTTTCACCTTGTATCCATCAATCCACCCCATCATGTTCATGTGCGCAGTACTCACCCAGTCAACCCAAGACACATTCTCTCTTTTCTTAAATTCCCTGAACCTTTTAAGGTATTGGGCAGGTGTCTTGCCAAACTTGGCAATCAAAGCAGACTTCATACACTCATACTGACCCCTTTCTTCCACACTCAGCTTCAGAATACAGTCATATCCAGTTTGAGGCACTCTGCTTAACAAACACTTAGCCCAATCTCTTTTATCTACATCATGAATTGCACAAGCCATTTCAAACGCTTCAATCCATTGGAGGATATCTGAACCCTCCACAAACACACCAACCAAATCTTTCATAAACTTGGTGGCTGGGGACCTGCCACTCTCAATTGGTCTAGCTGAAGTCTCCACTCTAGCTCTCTCTAGCTGGATTCTCTGACATTCAGTGTCCTTGTCTTTGAGCGCAAGATCCCTATTCTTGAGTTCCACTTGCTGTGCCAGCTCCTCTTTCTTAAGCTCAGCTTCTATTTCCAACTTGCGATATTCAAAGGCCAATTTCATCCTTAATAACTCAAGTTCCATGGAATTGCTGGGGTTTGGAACAGAGGCAGCAGGAATGGTGGCATTCCCAGAAACAGATTCAGCGACAACCCCAGGGGCAGAGTCCTCACTGGTTGCATCCCCCCCTTCATCAAGGGTTTCACCATCAGTCTGGTAGTCCACCAGGGCAGCTATCAGCTCAGCCCTAGACTTATCCACAAAGTCCAACTCCCTGGCTTCACAAGCACTCTGGAGAGCCTCTAAGCTCATCCGAGTCAATTTACCATTTGCAATGGGCTCCATTGCCTGTAATGCAGTTATTTGGTACACACCCAAACCTTAATCTAATAAAGTGCGGATATTTTGTAAGTGGCACGGTTATACACTGAGTCTTAAAACCATAAGCATCCCACCGCTGCCACCAGCTTGTCAAGACCGGTGGGGGGGTCTGTACTTCCGCTCTCTATATGGTAGAGGAGAGGCACAGAAGACCCCAGCCAAGATTCTCGATTACGGTAGCGATGGACGAGCAATCAAGGCCTAGCTTCTCAGGAGGTGATGCAGGCTGGTTCTTAAGTACAGGGTATCCCCAAGCCCCCACAAAGGAATGTCCACACACTGTATTACTGAAAACACAGTCTTTATATAATTAATATTCAAGGGTTATGTACACTTATCACAATAACGCACTTTGTGCTCAGGAAAATCAGCAATGGTAAATATCTACAATTCTAAAGTGGTACCACTAATATTAGACCTCATTAAAGTGCATTCACAATACTGTTAAAATGGCACACAGATCAATAAGAAGGAAACCAGCAATAGAGAGAGGAGAGATAACAGAGGGTTGAAACAATAGGCAGAATACTGGCCCCTACCACTGGACACAGTTCTGTGTGGAGATCCCCCCACCTGGGCAACCTGTAAAATAAAGGGATATGACACAAGCCCAGTCCATATATTGTTCAACAGTCTTATTCTCTCCTACAATGTTTTTACCCCCCCAATGTACCTGGTGGAGTCGAGTTCTTCGAAGAGGCGTCGACAGATCCTTCTTGAATGACCCCCTTTTAAGCAGGAGTCACGGATCGTCGAGAGGCGTAGAGAAACGTCGAAGACCTCGGGGTTCGGCGACGGGGAATCGACGGCCCTTCTTGAATGCCTTCCCTTTCAAGCGGGAGGCACGGGGCGTCGAACGTCCGTCGACGAACGAGGTAGAACGATGTCGAAGAGGCGGCAGCTTCGTCCGAGCGGTGCTCGTCGGCGTCGGGGCGTCGGCGTCCTGCACGGCGGAGGTGTGCGGGGCACCTCGATGACAATAGTTCTGGACCGCAAAGATTGTAGAGACGGGAGCCCAGCAAGGGCGTCGAGTCGCTCGAGTCTTTGGGATCGTGAGGTGGCGGGAAACCCACCGGCGGATTCTCCTCGGCGCGTTGGTCGTCCTCGACTTTCTCCGGCGGGACAAAGCGGCCGACGATGCGGACGAGGGAGTCCTTCAAGGCAAATGTTCTTAGGCAAGGAGCGGACGGCTCCGGTCATCGGCGGCACGGCGTCAAGTGGTTCCCACGGCTGGGCAACACAACTTCGACGGGCCTCCAGCGGTTACACAGACCTGCGAACCCTGGTCGACGGCAATGGACTTCGACAGCGTCGATGTCCGGGTGCTTCACTTCGATCTCCTCGGCGGTCCCGTCTCGGGTCGGCAGCCTTTCGAGGGTCTGACTTCCAGGGCGCTTCGGCGAAGATTCAGCGGTGCTCGATGGTCCCTCGGAGCACGGGAAGAGGGCGCCTTACCAGGTCCTCTCTCGGGTCAGTCCTCGACGATTTCGACAACCTTCAGTTCCGTCGAAGCAAATGCCACAGCAAGTCTTCTTCTTCCAGCTGGACGTCGAGGATCAGCAAATCCAGTTACTCTTGAGTGGAGACTCAGCTTCTGAATGCTTCTGAACAATTTCCAGTGGTGAGAGGTCCCCAGATATACTATTCTGTCTCTCATCCACACTGCTGGCACACACACAGCAGCCAATCACACAGAAGGGCATTCATGCAGTCAGTCAGCCAATCAGGCACACAGTGCATTCAGGCCACACTCCTCCCTTTCAGACACTCACAACAAGGAATGTGGATTGGGACAAGTACCCAGCCATTCAACACTACACACTGCATTCAGGCCAGTTTCGGGCAGGGCTGTCTCAGTCTTTGTCTCTCATGCCAGAAACCAGACAACCACAACAAGGAGTGTATATTGGTCACACACTCCATTCACCCAGGTCCCACCCACAGGAGGTACCCATAACATACAGTCACTGGGAAGGCTCCAGTCAGTCTAGCTGGGCCTTTACAACAACACCATATATGGAACTTCCACCCAACAGCCAGTCAGGGGGAAGGGACAGAGTCAGGGCTTCCCAGGACTTTGGGAAAAACAAGATAACAGGCAATAGAAAGCAAGAGGCCACAGGGGCCATCTTGTTTCCTATCAGGAATCAACTGATTCCAATGGCAGGGCCTGGGTATCCCAAAATGGAGGACACCCAGAGCACCTGTCAAATTCAGCATGGAGCTGCCACCAGCCCATACCCTGCTCTGTGGGCCACCCACAGGTGCCCAAAAACATACACTAGGGGCACAGGGTTGTACCCCTACCCATGGGTGCCATAAGGGTATCCCATGGGTCTGTTCACCAAACCAAAAGAGAGCTGCACTGCCAGGAGTCCCTCATGGACTCCTGGGCAGAAAACATGACAGAACACACGGTAAAAACAGAAAAAGGACAAGGATTCAGAGGCCCTGTCCCTCAGATGCATTTCCGGCATCACAGGTAGCCCTGGGGCAAGAGCAAAACTGGGGATTGAATACTGACACTTATGAATTGAAGAGTGTCGCATAGAAGTAGCTGTAAAAGTTAAAACCCTTGTGGTGTTCTTTAATACCTCTATCAGTACCGGGACTTAGACCAGCTACATCTCAACAAATTGTAACTATTACCTGAAACTTTTTAGGAACATCAAACCCTACATATCTCAGGTGAATTGTACCTCTATTGGTCGAGCCATCATACTATCACGACTCGACTACTGGAACTTGCTTTTTATTGGGGCCAGGAAGAAATGCATATTTGCCTGCAGACGCTCAAAAACGATGCAGTTCGATCATCAAGAGCATCCCTAGATGGGAACATATTTCGTATGGGAGAGAATCCTTACACTGGCTTCCCATACCCGTCTGCATTCACTTCAAAACCGCCACTCAGGTGCATAAGTGCTTGTACAGAAGGGCCCCAGGGTACCTGAAGTCCTGCACTTTTCTCTAAAACCTTAACTGCACTCTTAGGTTGGTTAACACAGGAACAATTAAGTCCCTCAGATTTAAAAAGGCTGGTGCACTTTGTAGAGCCTTCCCCACGAGGGCAGCACAAGTGTGGAATTCACTCCCAAGCTTGCTCCGTCTGGTAAAAAAATGTAACACCTTCTGTAGCCCCATTGTGTTACGCTCACCTGGTTCCCACAGGGGCGTCGATCGGACCCGGACAGCTGCGGTCTCCACCAACGTAATGCGTAGTGAAGAGATGACAGTCTGGACTGGCCCGCCTAATCTTGTCTGCTGGACTCATAGAAGTATTCTCCTGCAAGTGGAGAAAGGGATTTAGCCACCCGTGGACTTTAGTGATGGCCCCCCAACAGTTCTCGTTCTCCCCACTAATCACCTCCGATATTCCCTTTTGGTAACCTCACCTTATGTTTTTAAATGATGAGCTCTCCATCCTGCATGGCATGCAGGGGCGTGTAGATACCAGTTATTTCACTGGGTTGAAGGTACTGGAGGAGTTCCGGAGGAATATTGACTCCAGTGTCTATAAAGTTCAAAGAGTTCAATATGTCCGATGTTCACTCTTGTTCCATTCCCTCATTAGGTTGCAGCTGGGTCCAAAAGAATATTGCCTGGAGGCAGCTGATGGCGTTCAGGTAAGATTCTGTATTACCAAACACTGTCCGGTAAAAGTTGCATGAGTTTAGCTTACTGTTTTCTCTCCCTTTATAGGTGCGGCATAGGAAGATGCGGCGAATTAAAGAATAATACCTCCGGTGGTAAAGCAGGTAAGCCTATGGTGGCAAAGAGATTGTCCTTGTTGGTTTTCTCGGCTCACCTTGTTATTCCTTTTGTTTTCCCCCCAGGTGCTGGGTTTCGACGAAGAAAATGATGGAGGCAGCGCCGAGTCGAAAGATGCAGTGGACTGGTGAGTATAACGCGGCGCTGCTGCTGGCGAAGCGATGCGTGCTGAAATAATGTCCTTTCCAGGCTCGGAGTTGTGCTGGATCCGGAATCAGGTAAGGAATCAAATAATGTCTGTGATCTAACCTCTTCTCCTTTCTTTGCCTTTTGTCTAGGAGCTCCGGATTCGAGGCGGGCGTGGCAGAAGACTGGATGCTGACTTGCAGACACGGTGAGCGTCACGCTGCTGGATGCAGAATAACGCAAAGCATGGGCTGCTGTTCGGGCGTGGTTTAAATAGCCTGAAAAGTAGTCCCAGGTAAGGAGTTCCCCAGAACCACACCCAAGTGAAAAATAGTCCCTGTAATAAAATAGTCCCATCCAGGCCTCACGTTGGCTTGGACTCATTTGCAGTATGGTCTGCATAAGGTAAGTAAAGTCTATGAGCCTGGCGCCTATGGCGCCAGGACTGATTTCTATGATGAGCCTGGCGCCTAAGTCGCCAGGACTGAGTCCAAACAGCCCCCAGCCGGGGCGGTTGGGGTTTTAATGAGTATCTGGATGCCTGCTCCCGGGGCTGATGTACTCGATACGGATGCCCGGGTGTAGGCATCATGACACATTGAAAACCTTGCTCTTCAAATGAACTCACAAATTTGAACCATGAAGTAAGCAGTCAAAGGGTCTGAACCTTTCATGTTTGTCCCGTCCTCTCACATGTTCCTTTGTGTTTGTGTTGACGCCCTGATGCCTGGGTATTCCTGGCACGGTATGAATAAATAACAAATAAATAAATAAGGGTGGTGGGGCATGGTCAGTCTAATTCTGCATTCTCTTGCAAAATGGCCTGTCCTCCCACAGGATCAACTGTTCCCCCCAAAATCTGCCTCCACTGCCTCTCTGAAAACCCCCTCTTCCCCTCTGGAAACCTCCTATTTTCCCTCTATCGCCTATTGGCTCCTCTGTCTGTCCCTGTATGGGCTGTGTTTAGGCTGCCCTTCCATGTTGTTGGTTATTACTGCCCTTTGCATGCTCAATATAGCCGGATTTTCTGCAGTAGCTTTGCTTCTGCCCTCTGTGTTTGCTCTGTCTTGTCCTTACCCTTCTTCTGTTTCTGTCTGCAATAATGTATTATGTGTGCTTGTACCTCATGCCATCCCTTTGCTTCCATCCCAACCACTTTACGGAAATCTGCTTGTACCTCTGTGGGACGACCCTTGCATAACATGTGATAGAAAACAGCGATATTTTTATCCCAACCCTTCGCCATCTCTAACCACCACATATCATGTATCTGCTGGATATAAAGTGTGGGGTCCTCATCTCCCTTCATCGTGTGAGTCAAGTTAGAATTTATGTCAGGTATGTCGGTGAACATGTCTCTAACATCGTTCCATATTTGTGCTAAACAGTTGTTAAATGGAGTGCCATCATGGGCTGCACTGTGCAATGTCACTCCCCCATATCATGCCCTTTTCCATATCATGTCAGCCTGCTCCCCTAACAGGGAAGCAAACAAACTCTTTGCATATCCTACAACTAAAGAGATTTCTTCAGTATGTTTCGCTACGGCATAAATCCACTTGCCAGCTCCAGCGGAGGAGGAGGGCAAGGTGTGTGTTAGGCAGAATCCTGTGCAGTTCCCTTAGGGAGCACTACACAAGATTAGGACTACAGGTGAGAGCAATAAATCCCCTTTGGTATCAGTCTGTACCACAAATATTTAGTTGGTAGCTGTGGCTGAGCAGTCAGACTTATCTCAAGAGGGAGATGAGCAGTATTCAGGGTTTACACAATAGGCCTACAGTACTATGGCACAAGGAAACACTGACCAAAGCTTTGTATTCGAAAGTAGATATATATTTATTTTATACACTTCTAGTTAAACACATCTATCACAGTTCTTAAAGCAAGTTAAATAAGTCATAGGAAAAATATACACACTCCCAAGTTAAATTGTAGACCAAGTGAACTAGAGTGAAAACTGAGCAAAACGACACAGTGAAAACCACACAAGGGATCAATTTCTCACAAGGGAGGGAAAGCACAAGTTATAGAGAAATAGCTTCTTACACACCCTACCAACACTTCCCATAAGTTTGTGAATCAGATTAAGCAAGACAGTGCATCAGTATAGGCAATACTTAAATGAAAACTGAGCAAAATGGCATTTCACAAGGTTTAGAAAGGGGAAGAAAAGGGTAGTTATAAGAGGTAGGTGCATCAACACAGTCAGTGTTGAGAATCATTCTAAAGAGGGCAGGTCTAACAAATGTAGCCAGAGTCAGTAGGCCTGTGCCAGTGTCAGTGGTACGGGGCAAGGGCCCAGGAGCGAAATGTTCTTGTAGCTGCAGTCAAGTCTTTGGTTAACGATTTTGAAAGGTGGATGCAGAAGTTGAAAGACAATGTTAAGAGAGAGGGGCGGCCAACCCAACAGGTAGGTAAAGGATTTAAAACACATTTAACGCTGCCGCGAAGAAAGGGCGGCCTGGCGGAACAATGTACCTTTAAAATGAAGAAGTGGCTCCTGCGGTGGCGTTTGTTCCTGGTAGTTCCTGCAGTTCGGGTGATCCAGCAGAGGAAGAGAGGCTCTCGTCGTGGAGGAAGGTTCGAGTTACTGCACTACCTAGGGATGAAACCAGCCACGGTGCTGCCCGACGAATAAAAGGTTTGCTCCTTTAAATCGCGGTCCGCATGGACTGGTGCCTGGCTATCCGGCCTCCGAGTACCGGGTACGGGAGATTCGACCAAGGCAGGTCTGGGAAGGCGATTGGCAAACTGGTTGGCCCCACCAGCTCAAGGGAAGAAGGCTCTTGCAGGTGAAGATCTTCTCTCGTCGTGTGGAGAAAAGTGGTGAGACGCTGCAGCAGGGCTTCACCGGTGGTTCAGTCATTGCAGATGTCTTTGGCTTCTCTCCTCTTTGGCTTCTTAGTTCCAGTGGCAACGTCTTGCCCTTCCAGTCCTCAGGACCCTGATTTTATGCAAAAAGATCCCCATTCATACAGCCTAGCTGTCACTCACACAGTGGAGTGGTCATCTTGGCGGGAGACCCTCCAGCCTATCAGGATAGAGTGTGACATGGGTTGCTGAGGCACTGTAGGGTACCCTCTTGAAAATGAACATAAGGGAAACACTATTAACCCTTTCCAGTACCTCCATAGTAAGGTGGGTTGTACTAGTTTTGTTCACAGAAATTGACTAGTAAAGTCAATGGGGACTTTACATGCCCTTGGAGACAGTAGTCAGTTCCAGGGTATGGAGTCTATGTTTGGGGATAGCTACGACACCCCTGTGTCACTGCACATAGGGTGCTGTGTAACACATGTGAATAAAGATGGTTCCTATGGAGAGGAGAGAAACTCCATAAGCATTAAACACAAAAATAGCCTAGAACACACATATCAAAAATGCCTAAGAGTCGGAAAAAGAGTCTCACTCTTAGCAGGAGAAAAAACAAACCCTTCAAATCCAGCAAAGCTGCTGGGGGACTATATAGGTAAGGGAAATTAGCCATAAAATGAGAATTCTCCCTAACACTCGCCCCCCCAGACTAAGGGAGAGGAGAATCTAATCCACTCCTGATATGATATGATATGGCATTTGTAACAAGCCTACACACAAGTGTTTCAAGGCGCGACGAGGCCGGGAGGGGGGACCAAAGGGAAGACAGACAACGATCCTACTAGGCCATTCAGATTGCGCAAGTGCAAGGGTAGAGGGGAAGGGAAAAGTGCAATGGGAAGGGAGAGGGGAAAGTGCAGTACAAGGGTAGAAGCATAACAAGATAAATAATAAGGGCCAGCTGGTGGCAAGTGCAAGGTAAGTGCAGACAAGTGCTGGGAAAGGGGGCTGTAGGGATACAGAGACAGTCCCGCAGTGCAGGGGTTGCCAGGGAGGCAGTTAAAGGGGAGAGTGGCTGGGTCAAGGACCGAGATTAGTGAGAGTGGCCCAGTTGCAGAATCAGTGCAGTTTCAGTCAGGAATTTAGCAGGGGAGAGGGGGAGAGAAAGCAGAAGCAAAGAGGAAGGTTCTGAGGTGCTTCCGGAACCAGAGATGATTCTCCTCAAGTTTCAGGGATGCAGGAAGTCTGTTCCAGAGGGAGGCCCCTGCCGCCGAGAGAGATCTAACCCCAGGTCATCGCTTGCAGAAGCGGCTGACTCTGAGGGAGTTGGAGGCGGATGAGCGAAGAGCTCGAGAAGGAAGATATTTAGGAAGAGAGAGTTGAAGGTATTTTGGCCCCAGGCCCCAGACGGCCTTGTGGACAATGCAGAGGGTTTTGAACTTAATCCTCGCAGCCACTGGGAGCTAGTGTAGAGATTTCAGTCCTAGAGAGATACGGTCCCTCGGCTTGAAGCCAAGGACAAGTCTCGCAGTACTGTTCTGGATGAGTTGCAGAGGGTGGAGAGTAGAGGCAGGCAGATTTAACTAGAGGCTTTTACAGTAGTCCAGCTTGGAGAGAACCAGGGCTCTGGAGACAGTGAGCTTCTGTGGGAAGGAGAGGAAAGGAAGAATACCTCAGAGGAGGTGCAGCTGGTAGTGTGACTTCTTAGAGACATCAGATATGTGAGGAGAGAAGGAGAATGTGGAGTCGAATATGACCCCAAGGTTTATTGCCTTGCAGGTAGGAGCAGAAAGAGGGCCAAGAGAGGCCGGCCAGAGAGCAGCAGTGAAGGAGGGATGAGTCTCTTACCTCTAGTCAGTTATAAACATCCTAGAAAGACCATCAGCATTTTGGTGGTGAAATCCTGACCTGTGCTCAACGTTAAAATCAAACCCTTGCAGGCAGATTGACCATTTTAGCAGTTTTGGGTTTTCCCCTTTCATTTGCATCAACCATCTCAAGGGTTGGTGGTCTGTTTGAATGATGAAAGTAGATCCATAGAAGTATGGTCTAAACTTCTTCAAAGCCCACACAATGGCAAAACATTATCTCTCAATAGTTGCCCACCTTGTCTCAGGTTCCTTCAGTTTCCTACTTATGAAACAAATGGGGTGCTCCCTACCTTTCTCATCCAGTTGACTGAGTACTGCAACTATACCTATATTGGAAGCATCTGTTTGTACAATGAAGGGTTGGTGGTAGTCAGGAGCTCTGAGAACTGGAGCTTGACAAAGGGCTTTATTCAGGCTTTCAAACGCCTGATTGCACACCTCATTCCATTTGATCTATTTTAGGGAATTTAGGAGAAGAGATTACATTCAGTGGAGAAGCTATGGATCCATAGTTCTCAATGAAATTCCTGTAATACCCAGTGAGGCCTAGGAAGGCTCTCACCTGGGTTTGAGTAGAAGGGGTTGTCCAATTCTGCACAGCTTCAATCTTGCTGAGCAAAGGCCTTAATTCACCACCTCCTACCTCATGCCCAAGGTAGACCACTTTACTCTGACCAATTTGGCATTTACTTGCCTTTACGGTCAGATGGGCCTGTTCCAGAGCCTGCAAAACATATCCTAGGTGGTCAACATGTTCTTTCCAAGTAGGGCTAAACATTGCAATGTCATCCAAGTATTCCATGCAGAGGTCCTCCATCCCATTCAGAACCTGATTAACCATCCTTTGGAATTTAGCAGGTGCATTCTTTAATCCAAAAGTCATAACCTTAAACTGGTATAAGCCAACTGGGGTGGAGAATGCAGTTTTCTCCTTGGCATGGTCAGTCAGGGTTATTTGCCAATAGCCTGACGTGAGATCAAATGTGCTGAGGAACTTGGCTGAGCCAAGTCTATCCACCAGCTCATCTGTCCTTGGCAAAGGATGGGTATCAGTCTTAGTGACTGCATTTAGAGCTCTATAGTCCACACATAATCTCAACTCCTTGGATCCTGCCTTTGGTACTAACACAACTGGGCTAGACAATGGACTAGTAGAGGGTTCTATTACCCCGAGATCAAGCATCTTATTGACCCCTCCTTTGATGTGGGTTCTGACATTTTCTGACATCCTGTAGCTTCTGCTTTTGACAGGTAAACAGTCAACAGTATTGATATCATGCTGGCCCCAAAGGGTCAAGTCTGGTGCTCGAGAAAACAGAGGGGCAAATTGATTTAACAACACTTTGCACTCCTCCTGTTGCTCAGGGGTCAGATTAGAAGAGAGATGAAATCCTTCTATTTTCTCATCTAAGGGTTTGGAACTGAGGAGGTCAGGTAGAGGTTCACTCTCCTCTTCCTCTTGAGCTAAAGCTAGAAGCAAAGCTCCCAATTCTGGTCTTGAGACATAAGCTTTTAGACAGTTGGTGTGAAAGACTCTAGGAGCCTCCTTAGGATTTCCTAAGTCCACCAGATAGTTCACCTCTCCAAGTTTTCCCACAACCTTCAAGGGTCCTATCCATTTGTCCTGTAAGGCCATCTGCCTTGTTGGGACCATAACAAGAACTAGCTGGTCTTGAGAGAACTCAACCATGTTGGCCTTCTGGTCATGCCAATGCCTGACCAGAGCCGGACCTGCTTTCAAGTTATCACTTGCCTCAGCCATCATATGTGACATTCTCCTCTGGAGTCCTATCACATAGTCAGTGACTCTGACTGGCGTGGGGGAAGGAGCACTCTCCAACCCTCCTTGATCAGGGCCAATGGACCTCTGACGAGATGGCCATAGAGATGTTCAAAGGCACTGCAACCCACTCCATCCTGAGGGACTTCTCTATATGCAAAGAGAGGGCATGGCAGTAGGATATCCCACTTTTTCTTAAGGGGGTGCTCTAAAGCTCCTATCATGCTCTTCATGGTTCTATTAAACCTTTCTACCAACCCATTTGTCTGAGGGTGGTATGCTGTTGAGAACTTGTAGGTAACTCCACAGTTTTTCCACATGGTCTTCATGTAGTGGGACATAAAATGTGACCCCCTGTCGGATATTACCTCCTTAGGAAACCCAACCATGGGAAAAATACCAAGGAGGGCCTTAGCCAAAGCATGAGCTGTAACAGTCCTCATAGGAATTGCTTCAGGGTATCTAGTAGCATGGTCTACTACAACAAGGATAAACCTGTTGCCTGAAGAAGTTGGAGGATCATGGGGACCAACAATGTCGATTCCTACCCTCTCAAATGGTACTTCCACCACAGTGAGAGGCACTAAAGGTGCCACATTCTTGGAACCACTTTTACCAGAAATTTGGCAAGTGTGGCAACTCTTGCAATACTTATCTACGTCAGCCCCCATTTGAGGCCAATAAAAGTAGAGAGAGAGCCTTTCCTTGGTCTTCTTGAAACTCAGTTGACCAGCCAAAGGTATCTCATAGGCTAGTTGCAAGAATTGGAGTCAGTTTTCTTGAGGCACTACAAGTCTTTTGTAGTCCCCAGGGATTGACTCGCATGGTTCACTATAGAAGAGGCCATCTTCCCAGTGTAACCTATACTTCCCAGGCTCTTGCCCGTCAAGCTAAGAAGCTACCTGGTGGCGAAGACCTTCCAGAGTTTGACATTCTCTTTGTCTCTTACTGAAGTCTGCCCTGTTGGGGCCACCTTCTGCCAGTAAAGACTGCAGCTCAGGATGGTCCACAGGATCGAGATCCCCAATGAGTTCCTGGCCTCCTACTAGATCTGAGTCCTCAGGCTCTAGTTCAACCACACAGGGTTGTACCTCACTCTCAGCCTCAGCTGGAGGAGGAATCACAGGTGTGATTTTCGACAACCTAGGAGATCTCCTGGTTGGCAGCACTGGAGTGCCTTCTGTTGGTTTCTTCTTTGAAGTCTTGGGTTTCCCCCTTGCCTCTGGTTACTTTGAAATAGCAGTTAGTAACTCCAGTGGAGAAGGAGTGATTTATTTTTCTATCATTTCCTCAGGAGAGCCCCTCAGGGTCCTCTCCCTTGCAGGTCTGGTAAGCTCCTGTAATCTCTTACTAGGAGGTCTCGGAGTACTTGACACTACTCCCAGGTCTTTCAGATCATTGCCCAACAGCACCCTTCCTGGTACTTCAGATTGTACACTCACAGGTATCCTGACAGTCATTTAATTGCACTGGATGAGAGCTGGTAATTAGGGAAGCATCTGCACAGGCCCTCCAGCTAACTTGGTGAGGTGTTTGGGTGCCTTAGCAACATCCTCCATCTTGAAAAATGATTTGTCCACCACAGTTATGCTGGCCCCAGTGTCTCTAATGGCAGGGGTCTCCTGACCATTGACTAGGACACTGTCTTTATAATACTCTTTAGTATTAGGAGGGATAGAATTATACACATATAAATTATGTTGTTCCCAAAATCCTAGAGAGAGTAAAGATACACTAGCTGAGACTTCACTGGGGTCTTCAGCTAGTAGTTGAAAGTTTCCACTGGCCATATGTACTTCCTCCTCTGTAGCAAAGGCTAAGGACACAGTGTGGACCCCTGAAGGTTTACCCTTACATCTGGGATCCCCTTTCACATGGTAGGTAGAGCCACAAACATAACATTTTCCAAATGTCTTTATGAATGGTGGCTTGCTCTGACCTCCTTCTGGTGTGGAACCAGAAGGTGCACTGGCCTGATTAGGTTTCCCTTGTGGCTTATCCTTAGCATTTTGTTTGGGGCCCTCTTTGGAATTGGAATTATCTGAATTCTCTTTGGTGTCTTTCTTAGGCTGCTTTCCCTCATCCTTTTTCTGAGTTACCCCAGAATTTTTGTGAGTAGCCCTGTTGGCAACCCACAAGTCAGCAGCCTTAGCTAGTTTCTTAGAGTCCAGTTCTTTTAAATCAGCCAAGTGCTGTCTGAGCTCAGGAGAGCAGGCATCATAGATAGACTCCATCATTACAAGATTTCTCATTCCTTCATAAGTGTTAACTCTATAGCCCTTAATCCATCCCTCTAAGTTTTTCAAACACTCATTCACCCAAGTAGCCCAAGGGGTACTATCATGCTTTGTGAGGGTCCTAAACCTCATAAGGTACTGGGAAGGAGTCTTCCCAAGTCTAGATATCAAAGCTAGCTTTACACATTCATAATCCATCCTATCCACCTCCCCCAACTCCATTACCACATCAGATGCAACAGGGGGGAGCCTAGAGAATAACCAGGGGATCAACTGATTCCCTGTGATATCCTGGAGCCCATGATTCAAACATAGCAAGCCAATCTAATACATCCAATTTAGGTTCATACATACCCACAATCTCTGTAGGCATCTGGGGTCTTTTTGGACTGGAACATCTAGAGGATTTGGGGAGAGAAGCATTTTCCAAAAACAATTTCTTCATCTCAAGCTCATGATTGAGCTCCATTTCTTTGAGCCTTAGTTCTTGATGTCTCTGTTCAGTTTGGGCACTAATTCTTTTGAATTCTAGTTCAAGTCTCCTTTTTTTCTAGAGAGATAAATTCAGGACTTAATGTGGGACTTAGTAAGGGTCCAGTAGCCACAGGTTGAGGCCTTTGAGCAGGTAGAGGCCCATAGGGGGTGACATTGTTATCCTCCTCTTCCTCATCTGTTTCAACAATAACATCTTCAACATTATTTTCCTCAAGGTTTGCTACATTTGGCGGGGTAGTAGGCCCTACAGCACCACTGTCCAGACTTTGTTTCTCTAACAGTCTATCAATCATTTCTAATTTCTTGCCTTTCACAGGAAGACATTTCTGTCTACACAGATCCCTTAAATAATCAGCAGTATTAGTAAGGAGGGTCTCCTGGCTGTAACTTTCCATATTTTTGACTTTTGTTTAAAATAAACGTTTTGTGATAGTTAGCCTTGTGGTTATTTGAACCAAGGTACTCGCAGAACTCTAAAATGTAAATCCAATACTTTAATCCCACCGCTGCCACCAGTGTTAGGCAGAATCATGTGCAGTTCCCTTAGGGAGCACTACACAAGATTCGGACTACAGGTGAGAGCAATAAATCCCCTTTGGTATCAGTCTGTAACCAAAGAGTTAGTTGGTAGCTGAGCAGTCAGACTTATCTCAAGAGGGAGATGAGCAGTATTCAGGGTTTACACAATAGGCCTACAGTACTATGGCACAAGGAAACACTGACCAAAGCGTTGTATTAAAAAGAATATATATATATATATATATATATATATATATATATATATATATATATATATATATATATATAGTTAAACACATCTATCACAGTTCTTAAAGCAAGTTAAATAAGTCAAATAAGTCATAGGAAAAATATACACACTCCCCTGTTAAACTGTAGACCAAGTGAACTAGAGTGAAAACTGAGCAAAACGGCACAGTGAAAACCACTCACAAGGGATACTCTATCAATTTTTCACAAGGGAGGGAAAGCCCAAGTTATATAGAAATAGCTTCTTACGCACCCTGGCAACACTTTCCATAAGTTTGTGAATCAGATTATGCAAGACAGTGCATCAGTATAGGCAATACTTAAATGAAAACTGAGAAAACTGGCATTTCACAAGGTTTAGGAAGGGGAAGAAAATGGTAGTTATAAGATGTAGGTGCATCAACACAGTTCTTATTGAGAATCAATCTAAAGAAGACAGGTCTAACAAATGTAGCCAGAGTCAGTAGGCCTGTGCCAGTGTCAGTGGTACAGGGCAAGGGCCCAGGAGTGAAATGTTCTTGTAGCTGCAGTCAAGTCTTTGTTTAACACTTTTGAAAAGGTGGATGCAGAAGTTGAAAGATAATGTTAAGAGAGAGGGCCGGCCAACCCAACAGGTAGGTAAAGGATTTAAAACACCTTTAACGCTACCGCGAAGAAAGGGCGGCCTGGCGGAACAATGTACCTTTAAAATGAAGAAGTGGCTCCTGCGGTGGCGGTTGTTCCTGGTAGCTCCTGCAGTTCGGGTGATCCAGCAGAGGAAGAGAGGCTCTCGTTGTGGAGGAAAGTTCGAGTTACTGCACTATCCAGGGATGAAACCAGCCGCGGAGCTGCCCGACGAATAAAACGTACGCTCCTTTAAATCGCGGTCCGGGTGGACTGTTGCCTGGCTATCCAGCCTCCGAGTACAGGGTATGGGAGATTCGACCAAGGCAGGTCCGGGAAGGGGATTGGCAAACTGGTTGGCCCCACCAGCTCAAGGGAAGAAGGCTCTTGCAGGTGAAGATCTTCTCTCGTCGTGTGGAGAAAAGTGGTGAGACACTGCAGCAGGGCTTCACCGGTGGTTCAGTCATTGCAGATGTCTTTGGCTTCTCTCCTCTTCGGCTTCTTAGTTCCAGTGGCAAAGTCTTGCCCTTCCAGTCCTCAGGACACTGCTTTTATGCAAAAAGGTCCCCATTCATACAGCCTAGCTGTCACTCACACAGTGGAGTGGTCATCTTTGCGGGAGAACCCCCGGCCTATCAGGATAGAGTGCAGTATTTACAAAAACCGACAAGAGGGTACTCACACTCGAGACAGTCCTAGATTCTGTCCAACATTCAAGTTAAATCTCCATAGTAGTTTAAAGGCTAGTGTTTGCGAAGCAAATCACTAAGGATACACCAAGGAAGCAGTCTGAGAAATGCTAACCATAAATTTATTATTAACAGCACAGTTTTTTTGAGATTTTACACAATTTCTAAAACAAAAGATAAGTAGAATAGAGCAATTGAACAAATAAAGAAAAACAGAACATTCAGCACAAATACATCAAGTGCAAAAGAAGGAATAACATATTAATCACATCAAGATAAAACAATTATTACAGGCTACTCATAGTTCCTGTAACATAAGGCCTTCCAGGGTGTATAAAAAATTACCCTGGTAGGTATGCAAAAAGAATATTATTTTAGCTGAGTTTGTATATTTAATCTGCCAACGTGTAGGAAAGAATCAAAGGTACGTTCCTAAAGGGAACAACATATATATAAATCACGTTTCGGGATGCCAAACTGGCATCAGTAGTCAGAGCCTTCCTCAGGGCAGGATGAAAGTGAGTTGATAGTGTCACCTTAGAGGGGGCAGAAAAAAGGGAATACTTAAGTCATATAGACAGGCTGCTATACAGACAACTTCAGAGGGATATCCTAATTCAAGTGTATGCTGTCATAAATATAGGGACCACTCACCTAGTATCAATTAAAGAACGGAGTGCAGTCCGTAGAGGCTACTTTTCCAGACCTATTGAACTTCATACGCTGTGTAACAATGCAGCCAAGTAGAAAGAAAGAGACAGAGCGTGCCTGGGTCACGCTTCTGAAAATGCTGTGGAGAAAATACAGCCATAGTGAAAGCGTAATTCATAGAAAGAGCGAAAAGTCAGTGAGAGAGTTTGTTAGAAGCCGTCGGAGCATGCTGTGGTATTAGTCCTAATGATTTTATCTGAAAGGTAGCGCTCCGAATCATGAATGTAACTAAAGAACAAGCACTACAATAAGTAAAAGGAGTGCTAGGTACACAGAAGGGGTCATAGAGTGAGTAGTTAGGGATCCTATAAATGTGCATATCAAGGAGACGGCATGCAGGTTGGTAAAAGCATGGTATAGGTATACGGGTGCATGCAAGCCCATATGTGGATAGGTGCGTAGCATAATGCTAATATCAAGATTTAAAAAATATATATATATTTCTATTATTGGTGTTCAACAGTAACAGGCCCGGTAGGGCAGGAACACACATAAGATGTACCTTGGTAGTGAAATGCTCCGGGTAAAACTTGTCCGAAGGGCTGAGTGGAGAGGAAAACACGTCCGTCTTGGGTAAATGAAGGTGGAGTCAGTAGTCACCAAGGGTGCTATAATGAGCAAGCACACCCATCCTAGAAAGGCAAAAACAATGTGTGAGCACTGGTGCTGGGCCAAGGCGGAAACACAGTAACAACTATGTAAAAAAACATATGAAAGGAAGCATGTAAAACACCTTTCAGGGGGCGGTTGCCAAAACCCAGATAGATAGTGGGAGGCAAAAGTGTACTGGAAAACTTACCAGTATATGAAAGTAGAGAACAGCAGAGGTTGAATCCGTCTGTTCAGAATCCCCGTGGAAACGAAGCCACGTTCTGCTAACTCGGTTCACTGAGTTAAAGCCATAGGACAGAATGCCTCGTCATGCTAGGGTGAAATGGCTGACCGAAGGTCCTGTTCGAGACCGGCAGCTGTGATAGATTAGCGCCGGCTTGTTGGACACGAGGGGGTTGTCACGGTAACCCCAGTCCTCGTCAAGGGGGTGGAGCAAGCGTCCGGCGTCTGATGCTCGGAGCGCGGGCTATCAGCCAATGAGAAGGGAGGCGGGGTTGCGAGCCCCGTAGGTAAACAAACCAGCCCTGGTATGCGGCGCGGCCGAGTGTGCTGCAGGGGCCCGCTAGGTGAGAGCTGGTTGTTGGGGGGCGGGGGGAAGGGGGAAGAGAAAAATGGTGAGACACTGCAGCAGGGCTTCACCAGTGGTTCAGTCATTGCAGATGTCTTTGGCTTCTCTCCTCTTCGGCTTCTTAGTTCCAGTGGCAAAGTCTTGCCCTTCCAGTCCTCAGGACACTGCTTTTATGCAAAAAGATCCCCATTCATACAGCCTAGCTGTCACTCACACAGTGGAGTGGTCATCTTTGCAGGAGTCCCCCCAGCCTATCAGGATAGAGTGCGACATGGGTTGCTAAGGCAACCCTGTCCAGGGGTCCTAATCCCCCACCCACACAATGGAACCACCCCAGACTCAGTGGTGCCGAAAGGAGGGCTTCTCGGTAGAAGCCCACCAAACGGACAAACAAAAGATCCCCGACCTGGGTTAGGAGTTTAGAGAAAGACACGAGAAAGAAGTTATATTAAAGTTCTGGCAAATAAAACCTACCAGAGTAAAGTTAATATTAAAATACACCGTCAGTATGTTAGAGGCTGTCAGAAAAAGTGGTAGCCTCGAACAATGGGAAAATCCCATAGGAATATATTCGCGGTTGAATATTTTTGGTAGTAACCACTGCCACCAGCCAGAAACTTTTGAGAGAGGGACTGTACAGTACCCTCTTGAAAATGAACATAAGGGAAAAACTATTAATCCTTTCCAGTACCTCCATTGTAAAATGGGTTGTACTGGTTTTGTTCACAGAAATTGACTAGTAAAGTCAATGGGGATCTAACATGCCCTGGGAGACAGTAGTCAGTCCCAGGGTATGGAGTCTATGTTTGGGGGTCACTACGACACCCCTGTGTCACTGCACGGAGGGTGCTGTGTAACACATGTGAATAAAGATGGTTCCTATGGAGGGGAGAGAAACTCCATAAGCATTAAACACGAAAATAGCCTAGAACACACATAGCAAAAATGCCTAAGAGTGGGAAAAAGAGTCTCACTCTTAGCAGGAGAAAAAAACAAACCCTTCAAATCCAGCAAAGTTGCTGGGGGACTCTATAGGTAAGGGAAATAAGCAATAAAATGAGAATTATCCCTAACAGTGTGCATTAAGTTGTCCCAGTCCATGTGGGGCCAAGGTACATAATGATATCTTCCCAGTCCCTTCTGCAACAATCGGAACTGTGTTGCTCGCTTTTTATATTGTGATACTTTCCCTCGCTTCCTTTCCTTGTCTAGAGCCATTCCACCAAGCTGTGGTCTAAGCCTGCGGCCCCATGGTCAAACAGACATTTAGAGAACACAGCATCTGATCACCTACTCCCGTTATGTGCACACTATCTGATTCTTGAATGGCAGGTGCCGCAGACGAGGACATGCAGCGAGGGGGGGGCAGCATCCAGGTGGGAGCATTGAAGATCACATTGGGGTCACCAGTTGTTTGACTTCAGATAAATCCAGGAAAAAATAATGAGGTGCACAAATTGTTAAAAGACAGCACTTTAATTAATGCCATTATAGGCCAGGAAATCATTCAGTCTCAAGTGACCAAGCGGCTGAGGACTCTTGACCCGCCCACACCAGGCCACCGTTTTTATAGACAAAAACAACAAAATGACAATATATTCCAGACATTAAGTAAATGCAAATCCCTGTTCTCCTGCTGGTCCTTGCCATTTACAAACCTAAAGATCTACAAACATTACCCTATTTTATTGGTTAGTACAATACAAGTGACATTCTAAATCCATCCCCCTGCAAATGACCTAAAGCGGCAATTAGTAAGAGTGAAATCAGCACCTTGCAGCAACAATATTAGTTACACTAACATCCTTTCCCATGACACCAGACATCTTGGCACCCTAGTGAAGCAGAATTAAAAACCAGAGGTTGACTCGAGGAAAATCCCCCGTGCCCAAGAAATCCAAAGCAGGTATAAGCACACAAATATTTGTAGCATCCAAACGCATTTTCAACTCATTACAGACTGGTAGTGAGGTTTTAAGCTGACATGATATCAAAACCAAAAGTAACATTCCTGGGCTCTAGGCGAGATGGGATTGGGTGAACAGTGTAGACACATTTACACCCTATAGGGGACAGACAATCTGATTGCTCCACCTGGCACCACTCAGAGGAGGCCAGTGTGAGTCTTGTCAATTTGGGAAATTTACCAGCATGTGAGCAAAAATGATGGATGGGGAAAATGGCCCCAGAGTACCGCCTGT
The DNA here is from genome assembly GCF_040938575.1 of Ambystoma mexicanum. Classification (NCBI taxonomy): domain Eukaryota; kingdom Metazoa; phylum Chordata; class Amphibia; order Caudata; family Ambystomatidae; genus Ambystoma; species Ambystoma mexicanum. The sequence continues at coordinate 381,019,182 of NC_090930.1, read as the reverse complement.
TTCCCACTAATGTTACCACTTCTCTAACTCCTCTGGCCCTGAGCAAGGACACTTCAGTCTCCAACTTCATGCTGTGTTACATTTTTGCATCTTCTGTCTTCAGTTTGATGGGAACAACAGTTCCCGTCTGCCTTGGATGAATGGGCCTCGTTTCCCAGGTTCAGATCCTGTGTTTGGGGACCATAACATTGATTTTCTCTGCTTGGATTTAGAGAATGTCAGCTCCCAGCCCTTGCTGGTGTGTTATCTCTTCTGCTAACTTGAACACTTTCTCCCAGCATCCTTGGCACGGGAGGGCACAGTGACTGCTCCCCCAGCTCGGCTTTGCATTTCTCAGGGAAATCGGTGTATGAGGCCGCTCCCTGTGTTTGAAACCTTCCCAATGCCTCTTAATTTCAATGCAGCAGTGACTTCCATCTTATTTTCATGGCTGTTCATGGCAGTTGCTTTTAGGTGTCAGTCAGCAGTTCAGGAGTACTCCTTTGCAACTTGCTGGTGCCTCTATGTGTGTGTTCGGCTATGTCCCCTCTTCATGATTGCTTTAGTGATGTCATTGAGTTATGGTCTTTGGGGCTGCTTCAGTTGGTGGCATCTGTCATTTTAGGGGTATTCGGGGGGGGCGACTTGAGGCCCCCTTACTACTAGACCATTCCCAGACCTTGCAGCTTCCTCACTGTGAAACATATCTTTGCAACTAGCACATTGATACATGGTCCTGTCCCCATTACTCAGCTATGCCAAGGACATAAACTGTTAGTTTGCAGAAGTGTTCATCTTGCTTGGGAAAGCGAGCTGCTCACAGAAAACACATACAACAGAGGTCCCACTCTTTAGAAGTAATTTCTTGTATTATTTGTACTACCAAGCCACTCTGCTATGAACTCAGCAGTCCTAGGACTTTACTAGAGCGCAGTAGATCCAAAGTCTCACAGTATTTTGGCAGTGCCTCAACCTGAGGGATAGTTTACACCAGAACACATCCTTTGCAACTTATTGTGTTTCCATCTGGCTAATGCTAAGGACATACATTGTTATTGTTCTGTGTGCTCAAATTCCCTGGGAAAAGATTTCCGAGAAAGGATAACAGGAACTTCATCTCTGAAACAACAGCTAATATGACTAATGTTTGCACTGCATTGCAAGCCAGTTGCATACTTGGCAACTTAAAAAGTTCTCTTAGATGAAGCAGAATTGAGTCTGAATCAAAAATGGCAGGGACATTAAAAACACATAGCAACGATACCAACAGGAAAATGGCACAAACCTTCACATTTTTAGTATTCTCACAGCCTGCATTTCCTTTTACATTTAGGATGTAGCATTTGCATAGTAACAACTTCACCAACGAGGAGCTAACAATCCTCATGGATTATGTGGACCAACACCAGGTCGACCTTGGGCCAGCAGTACCCGCCCTGTGTACCAGTGGTATAGAATGTGGCAGGAGATCGCAGAACTCATAAATGTCTGCGGGTGGAGAGGCACACAGCGCAAACTGCTGAAGAGGTCCACAAATGGATATTTGACCACACTAGGCAGACCAAGAAAAGGCTTGGCAGCAATGTGGCATCTGTCCAAGCTACTGTATGTGGATCACCATATGTTGAGGTGCTAACTCCATTTCAAGAGGACTCTAGTGTCCTCATCACCAGTCAGCAGGTGGTTGGAATGGGAGGCATGGACACTTACGCAGCCACATCATGTGAGTGCAATGTGTGCATGGTAAATATGTACTTTCCTCACGCCATGATATGCTATGTTGTAGTACAATTTGTAGGGGTTCTTCTCACCCATCCATAAGTACTGCAGTAATGAATCCATGTTCACTTTTATTATATGTTGTGCATCCTAGAAGGTGGATGCTTGATCAATGTTTGTGGTTGACATTGATCTCACAGCACACATTACTGTATACATAATTATTTCACAACACCAAAACACCCATTTGTGCCAAGGGCCTGCAAGACACAGGCCGTTGGACACACTCACGGTTTCATGCATGTGGATAGTGCATTGAGTACCCACATTCTGCCTCACATAGAACAATACTGTGCAATGGATGATTTCAGAGTTATCCGTTCACTGGCCCAGGCGGAGGACATGAATGATCAACAATATCAGTGAGAAGTTGCATGAGGGTGTTTTCCAGACAGAGGTTGTGGTGGTTGTTCAAAAGATGTCTGATAAGCAATGTTCCTTCCACATTTTGACTGTCAATTTATCATTGGTCATGCAAGTGCACACAGGTCATGCCAATGTGGTAGTGTCCGCACACATGGGATAGATGCATTTGAGCGTCTTTAAATACTATTTTGCCCTTTCCCAATCTGGCAACGGGGGTGATGGAGATGTTGGCAACACAAAATCCTGTAGTTAAGTAAGGGCAGCAGGAGGAACGTTGATATTTGCAAGTGTTGTGTGTATGCATGTATGAAGTTGAGAATGGGCTCAGCAATTAAGCACATAACTCTGTCTATTGTTACATCTTCCACTCTCATACAGTTCTGGCTGTATCTCTGGTCACCTACTCCTGCAATCTCTGGTTTGATGCATGACCCAATGTGCCATGACATGATTGCTCAGAGCATTGATTGTCACCCACTGAGCATTCCTCATTACAGAATGCCCAGTTGCAATGTCTGATGCATGTGTGCCAGGCCCTTTAGTGTCTGTTTGCATTTCCTTTTGAATATGCATGTTCAAGTGGATAGGTGGGCCTCTGAATGTTGTTGTCTGACTTTGTGCAGGTAATGACACAGCGGATGAGGAGCAGGAGGAGGAGAAGGAGCAGGAGAAGGTAGAGGAGGAGGATGAGGCACAACTATCCACCAGTGCAGCCTGGGGTGCTCAATCTGGTTAGAATCCCTTTCGGTTGCAGACCCTCATAAGCAGACCTGCAAGCTCGTATTCTGATAATGCTGCCGAATCAGAAGTGGAAGACATATTGAGGGACCAGGTGGAGGGGCCACCAATGAGTAGAGGCTGCTAAGTCAGATGGCGAAAGCTAGGAGACACTGGCATTGGTGAGGGCTGCTGCAATGGTGGATTTTGTGTCTGCAACTTTGCCTCTTACCATCATAGAGTCAGCAACAGAGTCTGATGTCAGTGGGAGGGTTGTAGACTGCCAGACTATGACAGTGCACTCACTGCGATGGGCCCAGGCTTCAGCATCCCAGCTTGGTAGGCCATGCACATGTGGTGGACATGTGCCTTCCAAACACTTAGAGTGGGAAGAGGAGTTGCTGCTTGCAAGTGCCCAACGGGCCAGGTCGTCCTGCAAGAGATGGCCAGGGACAGCCATCTCCTGGCGGAAAATGTAATTTTCTCCAATGCCACACTCAGTGCTGAACTACACCTATTGTGGCAGGAGTGGAGAGAGGACATAAATCACAAGAGCCGTGAGATTTGGGATGAGGGTTCTACCTTGAGACAATCCCTGTGTGATGAGTTCTTGACCTCGAGGAGCATCCTGAAGCAAGAGATGGCCACCTCGGGGCAAACCCTGCATACAGAACCATTGGCCTTAAGCGCAAGCCACTGTCAAGGCATGGATTACTTGAGAAAGACTCTGCATGAAGAGATGTTGGCCTCAAGGGAATTCCGTTGTGCAGACATGGATTTCTTGAGACAATCACTGCATGAGGATTTGTTGGCCTCAAGGGCCCTCCTATGACAAGAGATGTCTTATCTGTGCCCTGTTGAGGGGTTCCTCAAATCCCTCCCAGCATACCCTTAAGATGACAGATACCACCCACTGAAGCATCTTCACAGACCATAACCGGATGACATCACTTAAGTAATCATGAAGAGGCGACATGGCTGAACACAGCCATAGAGGCATCAGTTAGTTGCAAAGGAGTACACATGAAATGCTCCCTGACACCTAAAAGCAACTACCATGAATAGCCATGAACAGCCATTCTCCCCTGCACTTGTCCTCCCCCTCCTCTCTCCTGTAAGGTCTGCGCACTTGCACGACCTGAACGTACCATGCCTTGATGATCATCTATCTATCTTCCCTGTCTCCCCATAGTAGCGCCTCAATTCACTTGAAAAACTGCAGAATCGTTGTCAGACCTATGTGCTGTTATTTACACTGTGAATTGTATTATATGCACTTACTCAGCCTTTGCAGACTTGTATCATTCAGAAAATCAAGGGCTCTGAATGACTGTTGTTTTTTCCCCTTGTTCCCTCCCTCTTTGAGCACTTTGAAACACTTGGCTTATGTAAAGGTGCTTTACAAATAAACATTACCACAAAATACCATTAAAATAAAATGGAAGCCACAGATGCATTGAAATTAATGGAAGGCACTGGGAAGGCTTAAAACAAACGGAGAGGCCTGACACACAAATTTCCTTGAAAAACACAAAGTGGCAAAGCAGTCGCTGTGCCCAACCGTGCCAAGGACGCTGGGAGAGATTTTTTCAGTTAGCAGTTAAGATAAAACACCTGCAAGGGCTGGGAGGTGAAATTTGTCATAAATGCAAGCAGAGAAAATCAATTCTACGGTCCACAAACACGTGATCTGAACCTGGGGAACAAGGCCCATTCTATTGAGGCAGACAGAAATGGTTGTTCCCATCACACTAAATGCAGAGGTTGCAAAAATGTAGCACAGCATGAAGCTGGGGGCTGCAATGTCTTTGTTCAGTGCCAAAGGCATCAGAGAGGTGGTAATATTGGTGGAAAACAGGCAGTATCCTGAAGCCATTCTCTCCACCCATTATTGTGCTCACATGCTGGGTATTTTCCCAAGCTGAGAAGGCTCACACTGGCCTCCTGTGGTTGATGCCAGGCGGAGCTACCTGATGTGGCCAGGCCAATTAGATCACCTGTCCCCCACAGGATGTAACTGTGTCTATACTGTTCATCCAATCCCATTCCATCTAAGGTCCAGAAATGTAACTTTTGGTTGTGATGTCACAGCACCAAAGAACCTCACTACCAGCCTGTAATGAGTTGATAATGCATTGGAACTGCAGTGTTCTGTGTGCCTGTCCCTGCTTTTGGAATGTGTTAATAAAAGCAGCAATATGTCACATTTCTGGACTCCTCTAGTTCTTGGCATGGGGGATTCCCCTCCAGCCAGCCTCTGGTTTCTAAATTCTGTTTCAAATTGGCAGCAGAGGATGGCTGCTAATGCTTTCAGCAAAAAATGCCACCTCCCCTGCATTCCTGCCTGCTCCCCGTGGCTTGTCCAGAGATCAGAAGGCAGGATCGGCAGGCTGTGGGAATGACGGCGAGTCTGAGAGCCTCAGCAGTCGTACTGAGTTGGTGGAAGTATGGGCCCGGAAATCTGACAAATGCAGATGGGAGGGAACTGGGGGAACAGCTATGTTTTTGTCAGTTGTTTTGTGTTTCTGTGTAAAGGTTATGTCTGTTAGGCGGTCAGTTTGGGCAGTCAGCTTAGACAGTCAGCTTAGTTTATGGATGAAAAAACTTTGAAAAAAAGAGAAAGAAAATATAATGGTTTCTCTGTGAAATTAGTCAGTTAGCTTGATTCATGGATGACTATTTAATCATTTACCTGTGAATATTGGTTGGCGGAAGAAACTACCTTATATCGCGGAAGGTGGTTCCCTGATTTACCTCGAATTCACCTATCCCACTTTAAATATGAGAAAGGGACTGGTCATACATGGTGAATTGTATAGTACATTTTGCTTAGCAGCTGTTGTGCAACCTGCTGAACTACCTTTACAACCTTTTGCCTCAGAACTCATTTAAATTCCAAAGAATTCAACCTTGGAGGCAGATAACGCAATAACAGTGAATATCAAAGCAATTTCAACAGTGCAGGACCACTAAATGAGTTAGAAGGCAATATTGTTTCATCCTTGGCAACATCAACATTAACCACAGAGGAGCTCATGTTCCATTTGCCTGGATCATACAAAATGGTGCTAAAGGCCGGCGTAAAGATTTTACACCTATCTTAGCACCTTTTTCTATGCTCAAGGGTATGTTAGTGATTTTTAGAGACAGATTGCCTGATTCAGATGTTGTGCTAATTATAGTGTGGAATGCCGACATTCTCCCCTCCAGTTTCTAACACTATCATTCTGAGATGGGTGGAAATATTGGAGGTGAAATGTTGTGTTTTCCAGCAGCAAACGCTGCTAAAATCACACGTTGTGGTTGAAATGTGTGCTCCAGTGGCATTGCAAGCATTTCCCAAAAGAGTAAGAACGTTTTCATAAACTTTCTTTAAACTAGAAAAGAGGCGCTTCAGTCTGAGAAATGCTATGTTTATAATGGGAAGAAGTGTGCTGTGGTGTTTAACGGCACCTCCCAGGGTACTGTTAATGAACGCCTCTTTTGGCTGATGCAGGAAAGGTTTTCTGGCCTCTAAATACAGTCCTTGCCAGCCCCTTAGATGTTAGGTGGTTGGCAGGGCTGCTGCCATGCCCTAAATCACAGATTTGCAGGAGTGGTGGATAGGGACATCATTTGACCAAAATGCCTGGGGAAGCGGAAGTGACATCACATGACCCTTGACCTCTGATGACATCACAGGAAACGATGGAACACAACCTTTCACCCCACGACAAAGATTTTACACCTATCTTAGCACCTTTTTCTATGCTCAAGGGTATGTTAGTGATTTTTAGAGACAGATTGCCTGATTCAGATGTTGTGCTAATTATAGTGTGGAATGCCGACATTCTCCCCTCCAGTTTCTAACACTATCATTCTGAGATGGGTGGAAATATTGGAGGTGAAATGTTGTGCTTTCCAGCAGCAAACGCTGCTAAAATCACACGTTGTGGTTGAAATGTGTGCTATCATTCTGAGATGGGTGGAAATATTGGAGGTGAAATGTTGTGCTTTCCAGCAGCAAACGCTGCTAAAATCACACGTTGTGGTTGAAATGTGTGCTCCAGTGGCATTGCAAGCATTTCCCAAAAGAGTAAGAACGTTTTCATAAACTTTCTTTAAACTAGAAAAGAGGCGCTTCAGTCTGAGAAATGCTATGTTTATAATGGGAAGAAGTGTGCTGTGGTGTTTAACGGCACCTCCCAGGGTACTGTTAATGAACGCCTCTTTTGGCTGATGCAGGAAAGGTTTTCTGGCCTCTAAATACAGTCCTTGCCAGCCCCTTAGATGTTAGGTGGTTGGCAGGGCTGCTGCCATGCCCTAAATCACAGATGTGCAGGAGTGGTGGATAGGGACATCATTTGACCAAAATGCCTGGGGAAGCGGAAGTGACATCACATGACCCTTGACCTCTGATGACATCACAGGAAACGATGGAACACAACCTTTCACCCCACGATAAAGATTTTACACCTATCTTAGCACCTTTTTCTATGCTCAAGGGTATGTTAGTGATTTTTAGAGACAGATTTCCTGATTCAGATGTTGTGCTAATTATAGTGTGGAATGCCGACATTCTCCCCTCCAGTTTCTAACACTATCATTCTGAGATGGGTGGAAATATTGGAGGTGAAATGTTGTGCTTTCCAGCAGCAAACGCTGCTAAAATCACACGTTGTGGTTGAAATGTGTGCTCCAGTGGCATTGCAAGCATTTCCCAAAAGAGTAAGAACGTTTTCATAAACTTTCTTTAAACTAGAAAAGAGGCGCTTCAGTCTGAGAAATGCTATGTTTATAATGGGAAGAAGTGTGCTGTGGTGTTTAACGGCACCTCCCAGGGTACTGTTAATGAACGCCTCTTTTGGCTGATGCAGGAAAGGTTTTCTGGCCTCTAAATACAGTCCTTGCCAGCCCCTTAGATGTTAGGTGGTTGGCAGGGCTGCTGCCATGCCCTAAATCACAGATTTGCAGGAGTGGTGGATAGGGACATCATTTGACCAAAATGCCTGGGGAAGCGGAAGTGACATCACATGACCCTTGACCTCTGATGACATCACAGGAAACGATGGAACACAACCTTTCACCCCACGACAAAGCACGAAAGTGGCATCACATAGCATTTTTTCTGAGTACACTATGAAAAATATGGTTACGATATCACTGTAAAGTGATATACATTTCATACAAGAATGGATCACCATAGGTATCATTAAAATCAGTGCGTAGAGGCCCATATTATCAAATCACTGTGAATGCAAGCAGACGTCCAAGGCAAACGATAATGATGTGTTATTATACAGCACTTACGCTTAAGCGTTTCATATAGAACAAATATACATACAATATCACCCAACCTGTGTCGGTACTCATTTATCAACCTAAGTAGGATGAAAGGCTGAGGTGACCTTGCTGGGAGTCGAACCTGCAACCTGCAGATCAAACACACATTGCAGCAGCCAGCGCTCAACCCGCTGAGCTATCTTACCAACTATAGCCATTAGAAAACCAGCCACTCCAGAAACAAAGAGCCACATGTTGCTGGGCATAGCCCATGAGCCTCAATGTAAAAAGAAAAAAAAAAGAAATATTTATTTTAACTTTTTTTAGGGGCAGCAAGGGAGACCACAGGGGTAGCAAGGGAGACCTCAGGGTCGCAATTGAAACCCCTGGCCACCCCTAAATGACATCCATGATGGTGGACTTGGTTTAATGACATCACTCCCATATTACTTCAGGATACATATCTTCATGGAAAAGTGTGTATCAACTCAACGGGGCACTTTTCCATGATAACATGTCCCTCTGATTCAGGGCTAGAGAGGAGCACATAATGGGAGTGTCACTTCTGCTTATCTTTTCTCCTGCCTCCAAACCCCTCTGTCTTTCTTTGTTGTTTTTGCCTGACAAGTACAACCTCGCCCACTGGGAGTTGGTGTTCTTCAGCTTTTCGCTTACGATCTGTCTATTCTTTGGCTTTCCTTCTTTTCTCTGCATCTCACTCGCTGATCTCTGCGTCTTCCGCAGGGGTGTAGTCTTCCAGCTATGGTAGTCGGGTCCGTGGTCTGAATCTTATCATGAGTTTGGTGGGTGCTCGTCCGCTTGTCTCATGTGGTGTATTTCTCTAACTCCTTAACATTTGGTAGATGGCTTGGGGCATGGATATTAGGTCTGTGGCTGCTTTCTAGCGTGTCCTTTTTATGGTGGCCATAAATCGTTCCACCATGCCATTGGCCTGTGACCATAGTGGCGTGATCCTTTGGTGGTGGAATCCAAGGTGTGCTGCGAACTTCCTGAATTCTTGGCCCTGGAATGGTGGGGCTTGTCCGTTTTTATTACGTTGGGCACACCCCATTCACTGAATAGCTTGTCTACTACTGCCACTAAATGGTGGAATGCTGTGGACGGGACGTGGTTTACCAGGGGAAAGCGAGAGTATTCATCAATGGTTACCAATAGATGACCTCCTTCTTCTAGGGGCCCATAGAATTCCATTGCCACCCTTTGCCAGGGTCCTTAGGGTAGTGGGACTGTTTGGAGTGGGCACGGAGGTCTGCTTGTTGCTGTTACTTGGCGTGGTGTACAGTGTTTTAGTGTTTCTGCCACTATTGTGTCCATATACGGTAACCATACCTGGTTTCGCAGAATATTCTTTGTGTTGGTGGTTCCTCTCTGGCCTTTGTGCGCTATGATGACTAGGGCTTTACTGAGACTCTTGGGGGCCACTAGTGGATTTCCTTGCATCAATGTCTCTTGGTCCATTTTGGCCAGTACTCTTTGCATCTTCGCCATTCTCTGCAGGTGTCTCTTGTCCACCTCCCCGTTCTCAAAGCGTTCTGTAGTCAGGTGTCGCTGCCTGTTGGTATATTTTAGCTGGATGGCCGCTTGGATGGTGGAGTCAGTCCTACTCTTCTCGGCAAATAGATCCTTGGTGATGGCGGGGGAGGGCATTAAGAGACAAATACACAATGTAGGTTTCTGCTTCGAGCTGCATGCCGTTTTTCGGTGCGCTTTCGGGGTGCCTTGACAAATAGTCTGCTAAATTGGCCTCACCTCCAGGCTTGTGAACGATGGTGTAGTCGTATTCTTGTAATCGAATATCCCACCATTCTATGCGTGGCGGCATCTTGATCTTGGGGTTCCCGAAGAGGGAAAGGGGTGTTTGATGGTCCGTTATGAGGATGAATGTTCTTCCGATGACAAAGTGATGGAACTTCTTGCATGCCCAGACGGCAGCCAGGCTCTCGCATTCAGGCTGGGAACAGGCTTGCTCGATGGCGGTGAGCGCTCTGCTGGCATACGTTACTGTGCACATTTCGGATTTGTTTCTCAGGTCAGTTTGGGCTAGGATGGCACCTAGTCCATTCGGACTGGTGTCAACTGTGATCTTAGTATCCCACTCAGGGTTGAAGTATGAAAGTTGGTGGTTGTTTGCCCGTTCTCACTTAATGGTGCTGAAAGCTTCTTGACAGTCTTCCTCCCGTGTGAAGGGGAGGTCTTTCTTGAGGAGCTGCCTGAGTGGGCTGGTAAGTGTTGCATAGTGTGTTAGGTACTGGGCACAATATCCTGCCATTCCCAGGAAGGATCGCAGTTCCATCACTTCCTTTGGGGCCTCCAGATTTACAATGGCACTGATTTTGTTAGGGTCTGCCCTGAATCCTTGGTCGGAGAATATGTGCCCAAAGAAGCATAGGCTGTGTTTGTTGTCGGTGCATTTTGGACATTTGAGTGTGAGGACAGCTTTGTGTAGAATGGTTTACACCTGTCTTAGTGCATCATCGTGCATATCATTGCTATAGTGGACAGTGTTTGTGACTGGTGCTATCAGCCGGTGTATCGTTTCCTGGAATATCTCGGCTGCCGAGGATATTCCAAAGTTGAGCCGCTTTAAGCGGAGCAGACCTTTGTGTGTTGTGAAGGTGGTTATGGAAGTCGAGGCGGGGTCAATGACCAGCTGGTGGTAGCCTTGGTTCAGATCTAACTTCGAGAAACGGGTGGCCTGATTGAGTCTTACCGGCATGTCCTCAATGTTGGGCCTGGGATGTTTGTCCCTCTGGATTGCGGTATTGAGAATCTGCATGTCTACACAGAGACATAGGCATCTGTACGACTTGGGTACTACCACCAGGGGGACACCAGAGGGTAGGTCCATCAACACTTTCAATGATGTCACTTTCAAGCAGCTCACGTGTCACTCTGGCCTGTAGATGAAACCCTATTCTCTGGGGGTGTTGTGTACGGGGCATACCTTGGGGTCAATATGGAGTCAGATGACGGTGTCCTTTAGAATGCCTATGCCTTTGAATAGGTCGGGGAACATCGCTTTTAGTTCATCAATGTCTAATTCCCTTTGAGATAGAGTCTGCAGGGTCTGGGCATGTGGTGGGAGACACTGTGTCATCTCGGACTGGCCATATTGAATGTTAATAAGCTTTAAAGCGGCAGCCGATTTGTAGCTGAGGAGACATCTCCCAGTCACAGGGCTATGTATGATATGAATCGTGGCCGGAATGCGTACCAGGTCACAGCAGAATCGGTCTTTGAATTATAAAGGAAGGGTCGCTCCCCACTGGAAGATGCAAGCCTGGGACGGTTGCAGCGGGTAGGTGCTCGCCATAGTCTCATATGTTCTTTCGTTCATCACATTCACAGTGACTCCTTTATCAATGAGGAGCGGGGTATGGAGTCCTCCTATGTGTACTGTCACTTTCGGGGCAGTGCTATCATCGGAGGCGTCATATATGAGCCGGACATATTCCCTGCTGTACCTGTCATATTCGTAGTATGGCTCTGCCCTTGATGGCTCTTCTTCTACTGGGAGGTTCTCATACGGGTCATCTGTGGAAGGTTTGCATCCTGGTCTCTGGTCTTCCACCTGGCTAGGTTGTGCATGGAAGAGGTGTTCTGTTGTCTCGAAGAGTCTGTCAGGTGTGCCAACCTGTAGATTTTCAACAGCTCATATGAACCCAGGATGTTTTGCATACATCGCCGTGTTTCTGTTGAGGTTGGTCCTCGCACTATCCCTCTCTGGGTACGGCCATGGGTTGGGTGGTCACGTTAAGTCATATCTCCTGTTGGGGGTTGACTGTGGAAGTGGTCTGTATGCCGGCAGCAATGGTGCCTTTTCCCGGCACATAATTTGGAAATGGTTCTCCTAGCTGCACCTCATGCACATTTGGCCAATGTCTGGGCATTCGCCCTTGTGTGGAAATTTGAACCCGCACCTGTAGCATTGTCTGTCTGGAGGGGCTCGCGATTTATGTTCATGTGTCTTGGTGGGTTGTTGTACCCGGATATCAGGCCTGCCCTTGTGGGTTGGTAACTATGGCGGCCACCGTGTCTGTTTTCTTAGGGTTTTCTATATTGGCTTCCTGTGCGCCGACTCTTTCATATACCCTTGCCAGGTCTGCTATCTCCTTCAGTGGGAGAGGTTTCTTTAGCAGATGTTTTCTGAACTGTGATGATATGCACCCTTCTATCACCCTTAGTCTGATGGCTTTGTCATCATTGAAGTTTGCAAAGTCACAGTATGCTATCTTCCTCTGGATGTCTAGTATGAATTGTCTGATTGTCTCATGAGGTGCCTGCGTGCACTGGTTGAAACTATATGGGTCGTAATCCCTGTTTGGGAGGACTACCAGTCGTCCATTGATTGTGGCATTAAGGAGTTAGTAGGTGGACTTTTCTTGGGTAGGGATGGTTTTTTATAATGCCTTTCAATTCCTTCCCTACAAGATTTGTGAAGATGTCCAGTTTGCTGGGCGTGTCTTAGTTTCCTACCGCTCTCATGAATTCTTCAAATTCCTCCTTTCACTCCTGCCATCTTTGGCCTTGATCTTCTTGTGGTTCTAGGGTGAAAGGGTTTGGGTGGCGTAAGAATGTTACTGGGTTTGTGGGGGCCACTCCTGTCACGATTTGTGCCACTGCATTTGCTGCTCCTGTACTCCCTCGGGACATGGTTGCTGCCTTCTCCTGGTGTGACTCTTTGAGTTGTTTCTTTCTTCTGCGTTTCAGGTGTGTTGCTGAGGAGTCTGTCACTCCTTTGTCCTTCCTCTCCATCAGCTAGGTTATCCTTGTGATGTTCGAAGCCTAATGACCTTGTTGGCACTGCATTTGTGATTCTTGGGAGTATAGGGTTCTGGTTTATGCACTGTGGGATTGCCTTCACATGGGTTAGTGCGGTGTCTTGTATTGTGGCATGTGTCAGGCAAGGCTGACTTGCGTGACATAATTTTCCCTCCCAGCCGTGTGGTGCACTTGGAATGGGGCCTCTTGTGTACGTACTCCTTATTTGAAGGTTGGGTGCACTGATCGCCATGTGGAAGTGGTTCTGGGCCTTATTTTCATACCTGGGCTTGCGCCTTTGTTGTTGATGTGGTGAACGTTCTTGTTCAGCTCCTCGCATTCTAGTGGGTGTGGCTGCAGTGAAGGCTGTGTAGTGAGTGCAATACGTGGTCTGTCGGGTGATGCCCAGTCCTGATTGGGCAAGCGTATCTATTTGAGTCTCCAGGGGCCACCCGCCCCTGTGCTGGGCCACGTTTCTGCATGTGCACTCGTTGCCCAGCCATGGTGCTCCTTACCGTGGATGCATCTTCTCCATAGCCGTCATCCGTGGAATTCGGGTTCACTTCTCCGCTGCCACGTGTCAAGTGAAGCCCTGCTGCAGGTCCGAATTGCTAAGTTAATCTTGACAGAGAAACCCTGCAAGGACGACTTCTCCCTTTGAGTTGGTGGTACCAATCAACTCAACACTAAGCCACCTGGATACCATTCTCTGAGCTGGTTGTATTTTCCTCAGAGTGCTGCAGGAAACCGAATAACCAGGGAGAGGGACACCAGTTTGTGTGCTTTACTACAGCTACCGGAATCGAAGATTTGCCAGTTGCCAGCTTTGCGACCAGTCCCAGTGCAGTGCAGGAGTCCCCCGACATCCTCCATCTTGCCCCATGATTGAGGCTCAGGAACAGCGAGATCTGCAGGAACTGCCAGGAACAGACGTCTTCAGCTGCACCTTTTTCTTCATTTGTAAGGTACTGTGAAACGAGACTGAGAGTACTTACCTCTCATGGTGAAAGTGCTTAAAACTTTCCCAACTTGCAGGCCTAATAAGCTTGTGACCCAACATATGATTCTTTCTTTTACGAACTACTTCTGAGAACTTTGGCAAAGACTTTTGCGTTTAACTACCAGAACTGCTTTATCCTCTACAAGACTTTAGCCCATTGACTTTGGCCTGACCTATTGCATAGAATGAACTCCTCTGGTGAACTCAAAGTATTTGCACTGTCGAAGAGTAACTGTAATCTTCTTTTTTATTAACCTATGCCATTTTGCTCCTACTTCAAAGTACTCTGAATGCCATTTTGCTCCTCCTTCAAAGTAGTTTAAATGCCTCAGAAACATACAGTGTAAAGTACTGAAGTATATTTGTGTGTAATATAGATAGCCTCCTTCTATTGCATGTTTTATAACTGACTGTGAAATAAATTAATATGTGTTTTACCAAGAAACCTTGAGTGTAAGAGTTTATTTGAATAGTTGTGATTGTAGACCTCTGTGTAACATCCTTACAGCTCACATTCCCCTCTTGAGATAAGCCTGGCTGCTCAGCAATGCTACCAAAACTGTGTAGTACAGACGTATACCAAAAGTTGGTTTGCTTACACCTGTAGTCCTAGTTGTGTGTAGTGGTCCCAAAGGGTACTGCATACAAACTCTACCTAACAGGCGGCTGCCTCCCGTCAGCCTTCTGGTGTTTCCCTCACAGCTGCTCTGGTCAGCTTTGCACAGCCACACAGTCCTCCTCACAGCTGGCTGTTGCGAGGGCGTCGACATCTTCCGCTGGTCGGCCTCTTCTCCGCCGGTGTTGGCCACCTCCTCTGGCTACGGCGTGTGTCTCGCTGCGCGTGGATGGCAGCGATCCTCCTGGTCCGCGTCGCTTCCTCCAAGAGGTGGCGGGCGTGGGCCTTGGCTCGTCGGCAGTTGTTGCTCTCTGCTTGCAGGTGCCTTCAATAACAACACAGGACACCAGACTGGCACGTCTTCCTCCTTTATTGTTCCTTCGTTTACTAACTTGCTTCCCCTTCTTCCTGCCCCTTCCCTTTCCTTTCCGTCCCCAGCTCCCTCCCTCGATCCCCAGTTCCTCTTAAGGGGGCCACGTCCAATACGTCCACAACAGTATATTCATGCTGCTTTAAAACCAATGGATTCCTTTTGAAATCTGAAGGATTTTTAAGCCAGCAAACAGCACGTGGATTCCATAGGAATCCATTGTAAATGGTGCTTGCCATTCGAAAATGGCAGGCAGCTTTTACTCAATTTTCACCGCACTAAATCGCCTATACATCACAACGGATGGTATAAAGGCAATTTAGTCTGCTTTTACAGTCACCTTTTACTTTAGCGTCCAAATGATGGAAATTGCACAAAGGGGACCATTTATCACCTAAGTGCAAACGTGACAGGTCCCCTCCATGCAATTTATTTTTTCGAAGAACATGAGCTGCAGACTAATTTTGTATGTGCAGTCGGCAAATGAAAGCTACCACCATGTTTACGCCGGCAGGTGAGGTTCTTGCGTCTGTTGCAGAAGAGCAGAGGAGGAGGTACCCCCCCTTTTCCCAAATGCAAAGTGCAGATGGGGCTTCCGTCGCCCACCGCCTGAACTTTATGCTGAATGTTTGGGTGTTTTTTGGTTTGGATTGGCTTGGATTGGAGCTGTCTGGGTCTTGTATTTCAGCAAAGATGTGGCTTTGAGTACAGAAGGGTTATGCATGGCGTGGCTGTGGAGATGGTGCATTTCGTGGGAATGGTTGCTGAGTACAGTGCATGAGCTAAGCATTTTTGTTTTTAATGCCTTGGCCAACCAGTGTTATGCCATAGAAACCATCAGCATAATAAACTAGCCTGCCAATGAGTAGGCACAAATGCTGACGTATACAATAGATCATGAAAACATGCAACAATTGAATCTAACATGACTGCATGATATGTGGTACTTTTTACATTTCATTATAGGAAATATGGCAAACATAGGAAACAGAACGTACTCACGGCTGTACTAAATTGTGTTATTTTCGGAATTTATTTTATGAAGTGGGTTGTTAGATTGCATTTCTTCCTGATCTAGCTACCTAGTTATGTCATCTTATATCAATCAGCTGTTACACTGAATTAATCACCACCACAGCGGTCTCACATTGCCGAAGTGCCGAAGGGGGACCCGGACCATGGTATGCGGGGGGGGGGGGGGATGGGATCATGGGGCGGGGGGGGGGGTATGAAAAGAGCAAAGGGGGAGAGAGTTGGTGAAGGGGACGTAGCCTGAAACTAACGAAGAAGCAAACTGGAAAGGTGGTCAGGAGTTGTGGGGTGGATGCCATTGATATGATCATCAACAATCTAGAGAAGTATAGAAATAAGGCGTGGATTTGCTTAAGATCACCCAAGGTAACAAAGACACTGAATCGTTCAAGCTCGAATTCGCTTCAATGCGCTCATTTCAAATCCACACTAAACTCCTTCTCGCCTGGCATCAGGTGTCCCTTTCATATTTAATATGTGTTACTCTTGTGTCTAGTCTTCATTTTTGATTTGTTATTGAAATTGATCTTTCCAGTGATTGAAAAGTGCAAAATTAAATTAGGGTATCTAACGCTATTTGAAAAAGTATCTAGAATGACCATTCATTTACACTGTGATCTTCCGCGGCTGCGGGGGGGGGGGGGGGGGGGGGTGACGGTCACCACCGGAGCTGTGGCACAGGTTTACTCTGTGGTTAAGCTTTCAGTTGACACTCAGACATGTTTACGGAGAAGGAATGCAGGCCTGCCCCTTAGGGCTAGAGGACAGACTACGAGCTGTTCTTATCTTGGCGGACACTCCATTGGCCAGACAAGTTGGGTTTAAATGCTTTTCCATCTGGCATCTGTCAGACGGATATAGAGAGGACCTCTTCCAAGCAGAAGCCCATCTTTGAGGCTGGACATGAAAGGTGCCCGGCGGATACACCTGTGAGGGGATACAGGTAAACGCAAACCGGGGAAGGGCGGGGCTGTCAAGTAGGAGACACTCCTAATCACCGACAGCGCGCCAACAGATAATTCAGGATTAAGACTGCGTGTAATCAGCATTTAAATACGAATGCTGGCAGTGGCTTTTGACGCGCAGTTATCTATTTCTTACTGATTAATTTAGACAAAATACTGAGATGCTTTTTAAAAAGGGAAAAAAAACGGAACGTGAATTTCTATTTAATATCTTCAGTATAATTAAATAACACAACCCTCTGAGATTACCTGCTCAGTGGACTGTGGGACAACGCGTATTACAAAAGAAAACGTAACACCGGGAGTCATTAATCTAATTAATTAACCCCATGACATGCGGATGGGGGGTATTTATCGGGCAAACAGCAGGGACCGAGTCCCAGTCATTTCCCCCTGGCTTCTCCCTGAGATTAACAATCACGCCGCTCCTTGCAGAGATGACTGCCAACACTTCATGTTATCAGAAATTAATTAGCCAAATGCCCGGTGAGGGCTGGGGCCGCCTGCACGACCCGCATTGCCGGCTTTTTGTGGTTATTGTGCACCGTGGCTATCCTCAAGGGCAGCGTTACATGGCAGCTCGTCCTCTTCGTTTCTTCCTGAAATATTTTTCAGAGGCTCATGTGCTTAAAGACGCATGTCTTGTTCTTCCAACTCGAATTATTGACACTCAACTTAACCCTCTGCACGAATCTAAAATAGCCCCCACACCGCTGATGGAGCAGAAAACCTGATTCATATGTTTGCAGTTTTATAATCACAAAGTTACGCAGAAAATGCGTGTGCCCTCGTGCAAGAGGGGAACGCTAGCAGAATAAATGTATAACATACAGCAAATACGTGCTCTCTTTACATTTCACAAAGAACATTCTCATGAATTCCTTGGAAACATAACCTCTGTGGAAGATGTGTGAGGCAGGGCTTCCACTGGCACAGCACATTGTCTCGATTCGCAAAACGCACAGCTGTGGCTAATCCTATTTAATGAAATAAAATCGTAGGGCCTCTAAATACCCTACTTCAGAAACAAATCTAAACAATAAATAGCGACGAAGGGCCACTATCACACATATAATCAACTCCTCCTTTCATCCTTTATTCCTGGGCAACCGATGCCAAAATAGGCCTTAAGAAAAAGAACTAAAAATGCTTTGTCTCTAGGGCTCTTTCCTCCATTTTCCAGCATTTCTTTTCTGCCTGTGCTCCTAAAAAAACCCGTGGGCACATCAACTGCCTGAGTGCAACGGAGGGCTGATGTGGCATTGAGTAAGTACTGCTGTCTGCACTCTATGGAGCTAGATGTGGGGGGGCTGGGGCGATGGTCTGCAGGGTTTCCCAGAACAATGTATGTGCTTATGAATAGTTAAAAACCTTCCAGCCATCGCCCTTCAATTTTGCGGGAGTCTCCCTGAGTGTGACAGGCCCTGACGTGGGTCCCAAACCTGCAGGGTTTAGGGACCCGAAGTACATCTCGCTGATTACTCCCGATTAGGCCGAAACATGTCTGGAGCTGAATTTCGTCTTGCGCCCAAGGATGTTACTGTTACATTCTTCCGTCCTGCTCCCCCTGATACTAGTGCTCATCTAGCTCCCTCACACCGTCTCAGGCATTCCAGGCACTCAGCACTTGCACACAAATAATACGCAAAGCCAGAGGTTTGGGTGTAAAAGCTGTAATGTTAACACACACACCAGGCTCTGGAGGGCTGCATCGACTCTAACCCCTCCCAGGCCTGGCTCATACTTATGTACAATGCAAAGCTACATATGAATCTCCCCCCATTAGCCGTACATATTCATAACAACAGGTCATTTCAACGAAGAGAGGGAATCAAGTACATCTCAGATTGTCTTTGCAAAGCAGGCTCTTATCGACTTTGGCACTTCAGCCAGCAGCTTCAGCTTCAGCGCCAACGTGTACTTCTCGAAGAGGGGGCTGTTGATGCCCATCTGTGAGGTCTGGCTGGCAGACATTCCGCAGCTAGCTCGGCTGGTTGTGCTCTGGTAGTTCTCTGCAACCTCTGCTTTCATGGATGAGATGTTTAGGCCAGTCCTTATGCCAAATCATTAGGCCAGTTTTCCTGTTTCAGATGTGATGCATCTCAAACCAAAATAAAGTGCAAAATCAGAAATTTGCCAGGTAACATGTGCCCACTTATTTTTCATCTCTTCTTATTTTATCTATGAATCGATAACCAAAACCCTTGAACTACTTCTACATAAGCACTTTGCAATAAAAACTATTCTTACTCAACAAGGAAGCAAGAAAAATAAAAAACATTACCAAATGAAGACAGCTTATTTATGTCTTTACTCATTTAAACCCATTCACTGTACTGTACTTCATAAAGAACCCCACCAATTAGCATCAGCCAGAATCTAGGGTGCATCTAAAACACCAAAAACAGGCCTAACTACATGTCCCGCCCTTTCTAGCTCTGAGCATCCCTGTCACTCTCACATTCAGCAACACCCCGTTCATGTGTCTGTCATGTTTGTTTGCACTGTCCAAGTCAAAGTCTCCCTTACTTTCCAGTATATAGTAACCCTCCAGTACCTCCCAGTCCCTAGGTGCATCCGCAGTCAGTATCAGCAGCAACTTGTCTGTGCTTGTCATATTTTTCCCAAGTAGCATCTTGCATGGTGAATACCTGGTCACTGAAAACTCTCTCAGCAGTCCATGGAGAACAAATGACAGCCATTCTTCCTTCTGTGTGTCTTTCACATCCATCTGTTTGATCTTCTCCTTCTTTGGCACCTCTTTCTGTTTTTTCTTCCAATGAGCCACAGCAATGTCCACGTGCTCCTACCAACCTCCCTTTGGCATGGGCCACCAGGCTATCTCAGTCGGGCACTGAAATGCATTGCCTTGCCCTTTCTCTGCATTCGCATGCTGCATCATTAGTTCATCCTCCTCTTTCCAAATGGCCAGGAGGCGCTCATATTTCCTTTGATCCCCCTTCTTGCTCTTCTGTAGGATAATCTCCACCACTTCAGGCTGTGGACCCTCCATTCCATGACACACCTTATCTTCTACGGATGTTCTTAGCTGTGGCTTTGTGTCATTGTCAGGTGCCACGGGCCACTCTCGCTCAGATGCAGTTATCATCTTTCTTCCCAGAGCCAGCACCACTGATTTTGCTTCACCATGTTTTGCTCTTCCCCCCCCAAACACTATTAGGTCAGGCTGACACTGACCACCAACTTCATATGTGGGCCTATCAATGTCCTTCTCTGGCGCACATGCCCTAACAGCATTCTGTTGTGATTTGACATTCTCTGACATGTATTTGCTTGACACTACACCGTTCACTAGCATCTTGTTCACTTCCTCGACTAAGGTGCACATTCCACAGTCACCGTCCTTCTAAATTCCAGTTTATTTATTACCACTTTGTCCGGACATGCCTCCCCCCATTCTGTCAGGACCCCGTTTGCCAAATCAGTCATTGCATCTCTTTTTTTCCAAAATGTCCCTCCTCCCCTTTGTTGCACACAGTTGCCTCCTCCAATGTCTTCCCCCATAGCATTGTGCGTCATCCACCCCAACCCCCACAGGCACTGGTGCTGGCACCTCACATTCCTACCCCTCTGTGTGTCCTTTCCCCCCCCTCCTTCACTGACACTGCTTTTTTAATTCTCAGCCATGCGTCATCAGCTGCAATCAGAATGTCTGCCCACCCCTGGGCAGATCTTAACCTTTCCTCCACGTTCCCTTCCACCACCCTCCTTATCTCGTCTGGCAACAGCCACCATATTGTGCACCTCATGAACATTTGTGAAAGCATTAATTCAAAATCTGAGCGTCTATGATTACTCTGTACCTTCATCCCCTTTGTGATATATTTGTGCTTTGCTTGGATACAGCACTATCTCCCTTGTTCCTTCCCTGTGGTACCCTTTGTAACTGATGTTCCTGGGCAGCACCCACCTCCATCTTCTTTTATGCCGACTGGTGGATCACATCCCAATTGTGCAACATGCTCTTCAGCCTTTGCAGAAGAGCCCTTGCCCCGATTTATATAACAGATCTCCACCTGCCTCTTGACTTGCCCGTGGACCGGCATCTGCCATGTTGCCACTGAAACTGTATTCTGTAATTTGTATTCTTTAATCTTTTATTCCACTTTAACTCAACCTTCAAACAGACCTCCCACTCCCACTCTGTGACCTCTACAGCATTGACCCTACATCCACTCTCCACAGTGCTCTGACTGTATTACAGGTGCCTAAGAATGCTCTGCCCTATCTTTGTATTCTTCCTAGAGTCCCTGAAGACTCCTAATTCCACAAAGTCCACTATTGAAACATGCAACAGGTACAGCGTAAACATTCTTTTCACTTACCCATTGTTTTGCTGTAATCTCTATCGCCATACCCTTCACTTGATGAGAAGAGGAGCTACCTCGTTTCGGCACCATCTGTTACATTCGTCCTGCTTGCCCCGATACTATTGCTCAACTAACTCCCTCACACCGTCTCAGGCATTCCAGGCAGTCGGCACTTGGACACAAATAATACGCAAAGCCAGAGGTTTGGGTGCAAAAGCTGTAATGTTAACACACACACACCAGGCTCTGGAGGGCTGCATCGACTCGACCCCCTCCCAGGCCTGCCTCATACTCATGTACAATGCATAGCTACATATTAATCGCCTCCCATTAGCCTTACGTATTCATAACAACAGGTCATTTCGCCAAAGAGAGGGAATCAAGTACATCTCAGATTGTCCTTGCAAAGCAGGCTCTTATCGACCTTGGGACTTCAGCCAGCAGCTTCATCTTCAGCGCCAACGTGTACTTCTCGAAGAGGGGGCTGTTGATGCCCATCTGTGAGGTCTGGCTGGCAGACATTCCACAGCTAGCTCAGCTGGTTGTGCTCTGGTGGTTCTCTGCAACATCTGGTTTCATGGATGAGATGTTTAGGCCAGTCCTTATGCCAAATCATTAGGCCAGTTTTCCTGTTTCAGATGTGATGTATCTCAAACCAAAAGAAAGTGCAGAATCAGAAATTTTCCATGTAACAGTGACCTAGCAGTTTGAGCTGGACTGCCCCTTTTGGTATAGCACCAACCCAGATTTGCATATATATTTTTTCCTTTCTGCAATGGCATGGCAGGATGATCAATGGATGGTCTGGAGGCTTGCCCAGAGTAATGCCCTTGGTTATGATTAATTCAAAACTTTCCAGGCATTACCCTTTCGTTTTGCTTGTAAGTCAGCTGGTCATTATAGATTGTGTTGGAGCCATATACCTATTGGAATTGTCGAGGATTTTGATACTAATCATAAAGTCCACCCAAAAAAACTCCAGCAAGAAAGAATCCAGTGGAAATCGATGACCTGCCCCAAGTCCTTCCCGGTTGAAAATCTGCCTAGACTAACTGTAGGTCTTTTCATATGGTGCCCTTCTAAAACGACATGTAAAGTCTAACATGGCTCTGCCCTGCCAACATTTAATTGAAGTTTGTATTCTCAACTACTATCTGAACTCATGCACGTATTGGGTTTCTCTATTTCAATGTATTGGCTGACATGCTGTTAGGGAGAATACTCAAGAATGTGCTAGTTTCCCTTACCTTTTAAGAACCCCAGCAATTTTGCTGGATTACTAGGATTTTAATTTTTACCTGGAAAGAGTGTGAGCCTTTTTTCCCACTCTTTCATGTATTCTGATGTGTGTTTTACTTTTGTGTTCTTTGGATATGGGGTTTTTACCTCTTAAGTGCCAGGCGATTATTGAAGTCTATGTAAAAAGTTGCACTTACAACTCCATAGGCATCATCTTTTTCTTGTGTGTCACACAGCACCTTCAGTGCAGAGGCACAGGGGTGTCTTTCAGACACCCCAAGGATTAAATACCTTCTCTGGGACTGACTGCCATCTCCCAGAGCATGTAAAGTTAAATAGACTTTGCTAGTCTTTTTAAATTCATAGACCTAGCACACACTATCTTCCTATAGAGTGCTGGAGGGGTTGCCTAGCATCCCGTGTCTAAACACTCATGTAACAGTCAAATGTTACCCTTTCCTCTTGAAATGGCTGGTGGCAGAGGCTTTAGAATGAACTACTATCATATTCCTGACCAGGTCAGCCATGTTTTTCAATTTGGCGCCCATGACCCCTCTGTAAAAACAGACTCCGGTCATCTTTTTCGCCGTTTCTTTTAGGAAAGGTCATTCTTGTGATTAACTTTGTGCGCCAAACCAGGTTTGATCCCTTAGTTCGATGCCCTTTGGTGGGCTTCAGTGCTGAAGCCCTCCTCTGGCACCTGAGTGTCTGGGATGGACAGGATATGAGGGAGGTGCCTGAAACTCTATGTGCTTAGTCTCCTAGGAGACCTGAATGCACTCTGGCGTGATTGGCTGGCTGACTGTCCGACAAGGACAGCCACCCTGCTGGGTGAGTGACAGCTAGGCTGGAATGAATGCGATAAAACTGTTTAAAAGGCGAGTCTCGAGGACTGGAAGGCAGAGTCGACCACTGGAACAAAAGAAACAAAGGCGAGCTGAGGGAAGACGACTGCTGCAATTCCTGGACCGTTGGTTTGCCCGATGAAGCCCTGCTGCAGGTCCGAATTGCCTGAAACTCCATAGAGAGAGAAGCTCCTTCAAGACGACTTCTTCCCTTGAGCTGGTGGGAACAACCAACTCATAAGCCACCTGGACACCGTCTCCATACTTTTTGAATTTCCATCAGAGTGCTGTTGAAAACCGGATAGCCAGTGATTAGGATACCAGTTTGTGGACTTTAAGGCACTCGCACCTTAAAAGCGACACTTAGCCAAGCTTGTGGCCACTTCCCTGGGCGGTGCAGGAACCTTCCGATGTTCTCCTTCTTGTCCCCACGACTGAAGCTCAGGAACAGCGAGATCTGCAGGAACTGCCAGGAACAACTTCCTCAGCTCCAGCTTTTCTTCATACTTAAGGTACTGTGCAAACACGGTGTGGAAATCCTTTCTGCCGCAGTGAAAGTTTGTGACACTTTCCCAACTTTGGAGTCTTGTTCGCTCCTACTCTGACATATAACTCTTTTTTTCTGGCAAACTACTTCTTCGAACATTGGCAAAGACTTAACCGTTTATTACCAGAACTGTGATATCCTATCTAAGACTCTGAACCATTGACTTTGGCCGAGGCCTATTGAATTGAATTGCTTGTTGTAGTGAACTGAAACTATTTTCCCTGCCTATGAAAGTAATTGTGCTTTAATTATTCTAACCTTTGACCTTCTACCCCTTTTGAAAGTTACTGAACTGCCATTTTGCTCCCACTTCAGAAACGTATTGGTTGTGTACTATAGTGTATGAGATTGTGATTTTGAGCTGCTTATTACTAGTCGAATGTTTTCCAGCTGACTGTGTAAATAAAAGTATATTCTTTTACCAAGAAACCTTGAATAGTGTTTGTTTGAACTACCGTGATTGCAAGTCCTTTGTGTAACATCTGGTACTGCTCACATCCCTCTTGAGATAAGTCTGGCTGCTCAGCCACTGCTACTACATAACTGTGCAGGACAGGCTTGTACCAAAGGTGAGATTGTGCTTACACCTGTAGTCTTAATTGTGTGTAGTGTTCCCAAAGGGTACTGCATGTAATTCGGCCTAACACTGGTGTACAGTGGTGGGGATAAAGTATAGTTGGTACATTGAGAGTGCTGCTCTTACCTTTGTTCAAATAACCCTCACAAGGCTAAGCACCACTAGAAAAGCAATTGTTTTATCATGCCTGATATAGATAGCTACAGACAGGAGACCCTGGTCATTTTAACAGTTGATCAGCTGAGAGAAATGTGTTAAAGGCAAAAAGAATGAATTGATACAAAAGTTGTTGGAATGTAAAAGTCAAAGAAATAGGTCTGCTGTACCTATTTCCGATGAAAATGTGGAAAATGATGAGGAGGATGATAATGGTTCAGAGTCCAAATCAAATGTTATTGATGAGTTAGATGAGGCAGAGGAGTCTCAAAATGTAGGCCTCACTTTACCTCTACCTACTCTTAGGCCTCAATCTTTTGCCACAGGGGCCCTACCAGGTCCAATGATGAGTCCAGAGTTTGTCTCTCTTGAGAAGATGAGACTTGAGTTAGAGTTCAAAAGAATCCAAGCACAAACTGAAAGTAAACATCAAGAACTTAAACTAAGGGAAATGGAATTACAACATGCTCTTGAAATGAAGAAATTGTCTCTTGAGAATGGTTCTCTCCCAGATTCTTCTAGATCTTCCAGTCCTAAGAGGCCCCGCGTGCCCAAAGATGCAGTAAGTATGTATGAGGTTAAGCTTGCCATTTTGGATTGGTTGGCAACTTTTGAATATAACCATGGGATTCAGAACATTACAGGGAGTCAGCTGATTCCTTGTCTTTTTTCTAGGCTACCCCCAGTTGCATCTGATGTTGTAATGGAGGTGGGAGAAGTAAAAAGAAGGGAGTATGAAAGTGTGAAACTAGCTTTGATAGCTAGGTTTGGGAAAACTCCTTCCCATTATCTTAAGATTTTTAGAATCCTCAAAAAGCATGATGGTACCCCCTGGGCAACCTGGTTGTGTGAATGTTTGAAAAACTTAGATGGTTGGTTTAAGGGTTACAGAGTTAACACTTATGAAGGTATGAGAAATCTGTTTATGTTGGAATCTATCTATGATGCCTGCTCTCCTGAGCTGAGACAGCACTTGGCTGCCTCTAAGGAAATTGATCCAAAGAAGTTAGCAAAGGCTGCTGACTTGTGGGTTGCCAACAGAGCTACTCACAAGGATTCTGGAGCAACTCAGAAGAAGGAGGAGGGGAAACAGCACAAGAAAGATAACAAAGAGAATTCTAATACCTCCAATCCAAAAGACGGCCACAACCATAAGGGTAAGCCACAATGGAAACCGAATCAGGCTAGTGTTACCCCTGGTGCTAAACCAGAGGTAGGTCAGGCCAACCCCCCATTCATAAAGACATTTGGAAAATGTTATGCTTGTGGGGCATTTGACCATGTTAAAGGGGATCCCAGATGTAAGGGTAAACCTTCAGGGCTCCACATTATTTCATTTGCCTTCTCCCCAGAGGAAGAAGTTCAAAGGCAAGTGGAAACTTTCACCTACTGGCTGAGGAACCATGAAAGTCTCCTCCAGTGTTTCTTTAGTGTCCCTGGGTCTGTGGGAACAACAGAACTTAGTTGTCTACAATTCCATTCTAGACAATACTAAAGAGTATTACAAAGACAGTGTTCTTGTGAATGGTCAGGAGACCCCTGCCATCAGAGTCAATGGGGCCAGCATTACTTTAGTGGGCACATCTTTTTTCAAGGTATGAGGATGTTGCTAAGGCGCCCAAATACCTCACTAAGCTTGCCGGAGGCCCTGTCCAAATACTTCCACAGTTATCAGCTCTCATCCAGTGCAATGACATGACTGTCAAGATACCTGTTAGTGTGCAGAGTGAAGTACCTGGGAGAGTCCTGTTGGGAAATGACTTAAAAACTCTTGTATTGGTATCAAGCACGCCCACGCCTCCCAGCAAAAGGAAACAGGAACAGACAAGGAAGGCCAGAGAGAGTACCTTGTGAGGCTCTCCAGGGGAACTTATAGAGGAAACTATAACCTCAAGTCCACAGGACATTCTGACTGCAATTTCCAAGAAGAAAGAGGAAAAAGGGAAACCTAAAGCCTCAAAGAGGAAGTTAGCCAGCACACCTGTGCTACCAACAAGGACATCCCTGAGAGGACTGTCCAAAGTCACACCTGTGACTCCTCCACCAGCAGAGACTGAGTGTGAGGAGCAACCTAGTGTAATTGAATCAGCTGCTGAGGAATCAGAGTTGGAAGAGGACCTTGTTCCTGTTGGAGATCTGGATCCTGCAGACCATCCTGTGCTGCAGTCTTTACTGGCAGAAGAAGGACCCTGCTGGGCAGACTTCAGCAGAGGTCAAAGAGAGTGTCCTACTCTTGAAGGGCTTCACCAACAGGCAGCTTCCCAGCTGGAAGGGAAAGAGCCAGGGAAGCATAGGTTATACTGGGAGGATGGCCTCTTCTACAGTGAACCTACTGAGTCTATTCCAGGGGACTACAGAATACTTTTAGTGCCTCTGGAAAGCAGACAACAGTTCCTACAGTTAGCCCATGAGATTCCTTTGGCTGGTCACTTGAGTTTCAAGAAGACTAAGGAAAGGCTTTCTCTGTATTTCTACTTGCCTAAGTTGGGGGCTGATGTACATAAATTCTGTAGGAGCTGTCACACTTGTCAGACATCTGGCAAGAGTGGAGCCAAGAATGTGGCACCCTTGGTGCCTCTCCCAGTGGTGGGAGTCCCTTTTAAGAGGGTAGGAATCAACATAGTTGGTCCCTTAGACCCTCCAAATTCTTCAAGCAACAGGTTTATCCTGGTTGTAGTAGACCATGCTACTAGGTATCCTGAAGCAATACATATGAGGACTGTTACAGCTCCGGCTGTTGCTAAGGCCCTACTTGGTATTTTTACCAGGGTAGGTTTTCCTAAGGAAGTCATATCTGACAGGGGATCAAATTTTATGTCCCACTACATGCAGGCCATGTGGAAGAACTGTGGAGTGACTTACACAAACGGATTGGTAGAGAGGTTTAACCATACAATGAAGAGCATGATAGGTGCTTTAGAAGAACCCCATAGGAGAAAGTGCGACCTTCTACTGCCATGCCTTTTATTTGTTTATAGAGAAGTCCCTCAGGAGGGAGTTGGATTTAGTCCCTTTGCGCTTCTCTATGGCTATCAAGTTAGAGGCCCCTCAGCCCTAATTAAGGAGGGGTTGGAGAGTGCTCCTTCCCCAAGCCAGTGAGAGTCACTGACTATGTGATAGGTCTCCGCAGGAGAATGTTTGTTTTTGTGGTCTATAGAAGGGGAAGACCTCCATGCTGTTTCACAGCTCCATTTGAGGAGTCATAAATCTTTTAGTTCCTGGGTAAACCATTTGTTTAGGTGGGCTTTGGGTTTACTTGGTCTAAGTTTTAACAGGGCAATGTTGTCAAGAGTGGTTAACATGATTTTATTGTATTCATCGACCAGCGTTTCAGGATCTGTTTGGTCCGTTAGTTGGTTGAGAGTGGGTAAGATGTCAGGGATCACTTTCTCCTTAGTGATGTACTTTTTGTTTCTTGTGGGACAGGGCAAGGCCATGATAGGTGCTGGTGGGATAGGTCTGGAAGTGGCTAATTCCAAGGACACAAGGAAGTAGTCTGTCCAAGGTTGTTGTAGGATGGATTTGATTTTAGCGGTGCAATTGTAGTCTGCTAGCCAGTCAAGGCTTCTACCTTTGATGTGGGTGGGTTCGAGCGTTCTTTGAGTTATACCCAGAGAGTTAGCAATGATACTTGCATTTTTATCTAAGGGGTCGTTGTAGCCCAGGTTGAAGTCGCCCAGGACAAGTATTTGTGATGTAGTTTTCAGGTTGTTGGCGAGAAGATTATAGATATCCTCCTCGAATGTCCCTAAGGGTCCAGGAGGTCTGTAGCTGAGATGGATAGACAATGTCTGAGAGTTCACTAGAGGAAGTTTAATGTAGAGTGCTTTGCAGGAGTCAGAACCTATGGGAGGTGTAGTTCTTATATCTAAGCTAGTCTTAGCAATGAAGGCAATGCCACCACTCCGCATGTTGGTTCTGTCCTGTCTCAGTATGGTGTAACCAACTGGAATTGCTAAGGATAGGAGGGGTCCTGGAGCGTCATGCAACCAGGACTCTGTAATGGCAAGAAAGTCCAGGTTATCAGCTAAAATCAAGTCATGAATATCTGAGGCATGTGTGGTTATTGATCTGGCGTTGATTAATCCACCTATAATGGGGGGAGGCATAGTCGTAGTGGGGGTGGGTACTGATATAGTAGGTCTAGAAGTAGATTGTGGCTTCTGATTTTTGGTGGAAGGGATATAGGCCTTCTGGGTAGAGGACCTTGTGTTGGCAGGGGGCATGGTTCTGGACAGTGACTCATGCAGTCTCGACAATCTTGCTGAGTCTAATGTTTCTACATGGTAAGCTGCAGGGGATGCTTAGACACCCGCTAGAGGTACTCGTGGATAATCTTTCCATAATGGGGGGCGGGATGGGAACTGTGTAACTAGAGTGGGACAGAGCTGTCCTATTTCCTATCAAGGGGTAGCTATTTGATTTACAATGGCTAGTGCATAGGCATGTGTATAGTATCAGGCAATGAGCTATACTGTTCATGGTGCAAGAAAATGGGGAGAGGATACTGAGTTGGGTGTTCTGGCTGCTAGCAGCAATCTAGACTCATTAGACCTGGTGGGAGCTGTGGCTCTGAAGGGAGCAGGAGTACTAGTGGGGGCTGCCGGGTTAGCGATTAGCTGGCACACTAGGCAAGGTTGGGCAGTGTTCGGATGGGTGTGCAGACAACAGAGGCTAGATTCAATTAAGGCGCAGATGCAAGGATTAGACTAAGATCAGGAGGGTGCTAAGGCAAGAAGCAGTCTATCTATGGCAAGTAATCACATGGGCAATAGTTAGGTTTGGTTCAGGCGGTCAAGCCTGAAAATAATAAGTATAAGTATGGCCAGCAGTAGCTGTAGATATTAGGCAAAGGCAACATAGTGGCATGGCCTGGGCAGCATCAACACAGGCTCTGTATACTAGACAGAGGCAATACAGTGCAGGAAACATCAGCACAGGCTCTATATGCTAGGCAGAAGCAGTGCAGTGGCAGGCAACATCAATACAGACTCTACATGCTAGGCAAAGGTAAAACAGTGGCAGGCTAGGGCAGGCTAAGTATGGCCAGGAGTAG
The DNA here is from genome assembly GCF_040938575.1 of Ambystoma mexicanum. Lineage (NCBI taxonomy): Eukaryota > Metazoa > Chordata > Amphibia > Caudata > Ambystomatidae > Ambystoma > Ambystoma mexicanum. The sequence continues at coordinate 380,989,563 of NC_090930.1, read as the reverse complement.
CTGTAGATAATAGGCAAAGGCAGCGTAGTGGCCGGGCGTGTGCAACACGGGTTTGCAGTGTGTGTCTGACAATGTACTTGTGGCGGCGTCCCAGGTAATAGGGGGAAGCGGTGCAGGGCTAGATGCAGGTGTCATCTACATGCAGGGTATCATTAACATTTAGTTGGAATGCAGGGTTTCCCATAGACAGTACCTTTGAAGTGGCGGCATCCGAGAAATGTTCCTCTGTTTGGAGAGGCAGCATTCCTGGCAGGCGGCAGGGACCGGCAGAGGACAGGCTTTAACGGGTCCAAGCCTTAGAAGAAATGGCCTTTGAAACGAATGGCCGGCTCATGCCTCCCAGTGCCTGATTGGCTAGCTTAAAGAAGCTACAAGCCAATGGTGTTGCGGCTACAGGCAAGGTGGGGGAGAGGGCACAGAGTGTGGACTGGTGGACTGGTGCTACAGGGCATCCATCTTGGAATGGAATAACACGTGCATGCCGATATGAGCACAGTGATGTTAGGCACGCAAAAACAGATTTTCTGCTTGCCTGTAATTATGTGGCAAGGTCATGCAGGCGGATCGCGTTCGTGTGCATTCTGCAGCACTTTTCCCGAAGAAGTTCGGTGGCGGCAGGGCGTCGATGCTGGCCAGGTCCAGGCCTTCCTTTAAAGAGGGAAGCTCCAGCTTCACCTCCTCGAGAAGTGCACTGCTCCGGCAGTGTCGATGGGAGCTCCTGCTCCTTAGCTGCAGATCGAACGTATGTCTCCCAGAAGCTTAGTCTCCTAGGAGACCTGAATGCACTCTGGCGTGATTGGCTGCCTGACTGTCCAGCAAGGACAGCCCCCTTGCTGGGTGAGTGACAGCTAGGCTGGAATTAATGGGAGAAAACTGTTTAAAAGGCGAGTCTTCAGGACTGGAAGGCAGAGTCGACCACTAGAACAAAAGAACCAAAGACAAACTGAAGGAAGACGACTGCTGCAACTCCTGGACCGTTGGTTTGCCTGGTGAAGCCCTGCTGCAGGTCCAAATTGCCTTAAATTCCATTAACAGAGAATCTCCTTCAAGGACGACTTCTTCCCTTGAGCTGGTGGGAACAACCAACTCGTAAGCCACCTGGACACCGTCTCCATACTTGTCGAATTTTCATCAGAGTGCTGTTGAAAACCGGATAGCCAGTGAGAAGGATACCAGTTTGTGGACTTTAAGGCACTCACACCTTAAAACCGACACTTAGCCAAGCTTGTTGCCTCTTCCCTGGTAGTGCAGGAGCCTCCCAATGTCCTCCTTCTTGTCCCCTCGACTGAAGCTCAGGAACAGCGAGATCTGCAGGAACTGCCAGGAACAACTGCCTCAGCTACAGCTTTTCTTCATACTTAGGGTACTGTGCAAATGCAGTGTGGAAATCCTTTCTGCCGCGGTGAAAGTTTGTGAAACTTTCCCAACTTTGGAGTCTTGTTCACTCCTACTCTGACATATAGCTCTTTTTCTGGCAAACTACTTCTTCGAACATTGGCAAAGACTTAACCGTTCACTCCCAGAACTGTGCTATCCTATCCAAGACTCTGAACCATTGACTTTGGCCCAGGCCTATTGAATTGAATTTCCTGTTGTAGTGAACTGACTATTTGCCCTGCCTATGAAAGTAATGTTGCGTTAATTCTTCTACCTTTTGTCTTTCTACCCCTTTTGAAAGTTAGTGATGTTCCATTTTGCTCCACTTCAGGGGAGCCTAACTTGTTCAGAAACATATTGGTTGTGTACTGTTGTGTATGAGATTGTGATATTAAGCTGCTTCTTACTAGTGGAATGTTTTCCAATTTACTGTGTAAATAAATGTATATTCTTTTACCAAGAAACCTTGAATAGTGTTTGTGCGAACTACTGTGATTACAAGTCCTTTGTGTATCATCTGGTACTGCTCAAATCCCTCTTGAGATACGTCTGGCTGCTCAGCCACTGCTACCACATAACTGTGTAGTACAGGCTTGTACCAAAGGTGAGATTGTGCTTACACCTGTAGTCTTAATTGTGTGTAGTGTTCCCAAAGGGTACTGCATGTAATTCTGCCTGACACATGGAGACTTTTTTTTCATCACAAATCCTCAACTCAGGCCACAAAACAGTACAGACACTTTGCACAAGCTACACTGAGATGGGCGAGTTACACCTTTTTGTCTGTTTCAGTCTTTTTCATGTAGGAAATATAACACCTTAGGTAAGTACCAAAAGCACATTTGCAATGTCCTCCTAAATCCTTATATTCCCACATTTGAAGGGTTGGTGGCAGGAAATTAAAAAGCAAAAGCCCTTGTTAACAGACATGAACCAAAGTTCCTGTAAATGGCTACAAGACAATCCCAAAAATAAGTATACACGCATTAGTTTGCAACGTTTCATGAAGGTCCGTCCAAAGGTATTCCAAAATCTTTTGAAGTGCAAACTCAATTTGTATTCTCAACTACATCAAACACTGTTCTCCGCATTATCAATAAACCTATAAGAGAAGCTACAGTCTGATCTCCACAGCAATCCTTATTTGGTCTGATCAGAATATGTCCAGCAATTTTTAAACAAAACCACAAAAAGTCACTGTTAAGGAGATTTTTCTTAGACTATACAATGAGGGTCCAGAAATACCACCTACCTGTTTAGAGGATGCTTCTTTTAAGTACCTAACTCTCCATGTCTTAGAATGGCCATAGAAGTCAAAGAGGTCCTTCAAAATATTTGAGCTGATTTAAAGTTACAGTACCAACTTTTGATTTCAAACCAAAAAGGGAACATCCACACAATATATCTGTAAAAATGTATTATTCATAATAAAATTGTGCATACCTAAGTAGAGATTTTCTTATTAGATTTGGATTTCTCCATTAACCAACAAATAACAACAGAACAATACAGTAACTCACACATAAAATGCCACAGAATAAAATAAAAAAAATAGCTGAAATTACACACTGTGCAGGGAAATAGCCCACCTTAAAAGAGCTCTTGAGACATACAAACATTTGGTATCATTGTAATTCATTAATAAACATAGTGTATCTCGATAAAACCTAATATTGTTGGCTTTAAAAAGATATTTTACAAATTCCTTACATCATTCTGAACAAAATGTGCAAAGCAGTAACACGTGACCCAAATTCTCCACCATACCAGTATTGCAATGACAGTTCCTATTCATCACAATCTTATCCCACCACTTCCTGTCATTCAACAGTAGCACATTCAACCTAATCATCAACTCAAACCTCCTCCATGCACCAGATTTAATGAAGCATATTTCGCTGTGACAAAACGTGGTATCTCGTAATCCTCCATCGAGGGCAAGAGAGGGAAGTGTGCTTCCTATCCTCATGTTCTGCTCACAGTCCAAACGTATTGCTTTCTGTTTCAACATAGTCACTAGGTTAGGCCGGGAGGCATAATGAAAGGGATCCATATATGGAATACCCCATGTAGCCAGTAGTTTACACCCCTCCTTGTGCATACATATTTAGGCGATGTAAGGGACCCTTGAGTTCCTCAAACATCCCCTTCAGATTATGATTATTCGAATGGCCCATACAGGCATTCAAAAAATAGCAGGCAAATCTAATTTTCACCTATGTCGCAATGCTGGAGAGCCCTAATTCTAGTTGCAGCACACTTTTGAGGGAGTCCAACTAGTTTTTTCAAGGTTCTGTTCTGAATCTACTCCAAGGTTGAACAATTAAAATAGCTCCAAATCTCACTCCCATGTATCATCAGGGTTGGAACCTTGCCTTTATAAATGCTAAGGCATTTGTTTAGCATACGCCATCCATACATATTATAAAATCTAAGCAACGCTCCCAACCTTGCAGCAGCCTTCGCAGCCATGGCCATTATACATCCTTAACACTTCCCATTTTTGGTAAAAAGCAAACCGAGGTAACAATATGATTTTACGATATCAATTATTTTCACCATTTAGAGCTGATACCGAGTGGTTTCTGCACTTTCTTAAAATCACAAGCTTGGATCTTTGTTTTGTTTGATTTCAGCCCATTGGCAGAACAATATTCTCCGGCATAGCAAAGGATGCATTGCAACCCCCAGGGCTCAAGTCAATTAGCGGAGTGTCATAAGCATACGTGATCGTTCTGATGGTAGTGCCATTCAAGGAGGGGGATTAACTTTGGGTCCCAGCACCTCAGTGTTGAAGTCAGAAAATATATAAGATAAATAGCAGCAAGGAAAAAGCACAACCCTACTTTACCCCATTGTTTGTTTGAAACTAATCATCAGCCTTCCTGAGCATGATACGTATCCTTGTAACAATAGGTTCAAAGGCCCAACAGGTATATTTATTGTGACTAACTTTCCCCATAGTTTATGCTTGGGATTGAGTCAAAGGCCTTTTCTAGGTCAATGAAAGCCACATATAACGTCCTGCCTCTAAATGTACAGTATTTGTTTAGCAATGAAGTCAGCAACAGGCAGTGATCAATCGTGGAGTAGCCTCTTCTGAATCCTGCTTGGGATTGTTTTAACAGATTCAAAGAGTTGGCCCATTCCTCTACTCTAGATCGTAAGCATTTGGTAAAAACCTTGCCAAGTATACCAAGTAGCTTGATTGGTCTGTAGAAATTAGGGTCAGTATAATCCCCTTTCTTAAATATGGGGACTATAATGCTCTGGAACCATGAATGAGGTAATACCCCAGAGACACTCACTGCGTCAAAGAGCTTAAATAGAATAATGACCCACCAATTTGAAAAGCCCTTAATGATGTCTGAATGTATCCCATCGGAGCCAGCAGCTTTGCCAGAAGTGAGTTTATTTTAAAAATCAGGGTAATCTGCTGGCTGAACTTGATTCCTTTAGCACTCAGATCAGCAACAGTTTCCAAAGCCATTTTATCAGCATCAAAAAATAGCACGTGGAAATGGGACCTCCACTTCTCTGATGGAATTGTGTCAACACTTTTTACAGCAGGGGCCACAAAGCCCCTGGCCACCAGCTTCCAAAACTGTTTACTATTATTGGATTGTACAGTGGTCTCTACGTGTTCTCACTGATGTACAACATAATCTAATATTTTCCTTTTTAACATTTTTTTGTAGACCTTTTTTAATTCACACAGGGTACCTAACTGGGTGTTTTCTCCCTATTTAGATCCAAAATTAGTCTCTCCATCGAACTGGCTTCTCTGTGATACCACAACGCACCCCTGTCTCGATTAGTATGCAGGCATTTTCTGAATGATTAAAATCATACTTTAGATGAATGGTTTCTATAAGCTTATCATAAACAGATACCAATCCTGTGCCTGATGGTACCTCTGCAAGGATATGGTCTCTAAGACTTGTAACAAGAGTAGAATGACTAATCCCTTCAAATTCCTCCATGTCCAATCCTCACAATTGTCTGGTGCTATTACTCATTACTAAGGATTCTGATGCAGAAATTGTGATATGCAAACACTGCAGCATCAAAGTTAGTGTGAGTTGTCACTTTCGACCCTGTTTAATATTGCAAAACTAGCTATTTGGGGGAATAGATAAAAATCCACTATACAATAATCAATGATTGAAGCAAATCCCCTGTGGTGAATGTGGATCTCGGCGGGAAATCACCATGACACCTACCGTTAAGTTCTGTAAAGACATGGTCCCTTAAGATAGATTGCAATGCACGTCTATGTGCATCAGATTTGGGATTAAGGTTTAGGCATCTCAGGATCCCACATGCTTCTTCCAAAAGGCTACTCTCCTTGCCCAGATCTGACAATATCCCAAATTTAGCATTGAGATCACCCATTATAATTGCATAGGAGTTAACAACAAAATACAAAGGTAACTACACAGTAAAATAACATTCAGAGTATGGTTAAAAATAGAGAACGTGGTCTACAGACCATAGAATGTTTACAAGTGTCTCAGAAGTCTAATTTGACTTTTCAGAATGTACATATTCCTTAGAAACACTCTACTGCCCAAGCCCCAATGTTAAGTCTAGAGGCACATTTGAAACAATGAACCAATGGTATCCTATAGTGGTTACGTGAGTAACCACTATATCTGACTTCCTATAACCAATCACATTGCATGTTAGGTTTTTATGGGTTGCCACATAGAATGTTGTAAGCAATGACAAATTATTACTATAAATACTGTGTTTTTTCTGACACAAGCGAGAAGATCGGTTGCTGATGTTCGTTGTACTCTATGTCAAGGGTACTGCTACTCATCTTAAAGGACTGTTTGTAGATCATCCAGTTCACTTGGTAGCAGAGATTGATGGGTCGATTAGAAAAGATACCCATCAGCCGTCGACATAAGTAACTTCGGGTCCTCTGCAATATCACAAGTCCATTGCCATCCGGCTGATAGAACGAGGAGCTCCCCGTAGATAGTGGTTAGATTAATTGAAAACCCTGCAGGTTAGGTGTGACGGGACCTTTGCTTTCTCCAAAAAAAACCTTCCACATCTACGAGTAGCGGATCGGACGAGCAGCACAGAGAGGCGTAAGGAAGACAGTGATCTCGAGTGTCTGTAGATGAAAAACATGCAAACAGTAAGTTTAAAAGACTAAATGTTTTGGCAAAGCATGCATGCCTCAAAAAACAAGTAAAGGGAAGGTAACAGAGGGAGGCGGAACAACATATAACATCACAGTAAGAGTATAATGTATATATAAGGGGAAATATATTGACTTGAGTGTGGCCACCATAAGAGTGTACGCCCAGTGCCTAGGCTTTAAAGAGCGCTAGAAGATGCGCTGATCTAAAGTCCTGAATTGAACGGATGACGTAGGAGACCAGATTGATTAAAGACGATCTGAAAGAGATAGACTTGAATTCCATATTGGAATAAAACATAGGGGTAAGATGTGTCTGAGAGAACTGATGGCATAAGGTTCATATACCTGGCCAGAGTTTGTCTGTTTGTTTTATGTGTTTGAGTAAACTTGTGACATTACAGTAAAATTATTGTATGTGGAAAAAGTATGAAAAGTGCACGATTATAGATGAAAATCATTGCATGATATCAATTGATGGTTGTTTTTCAGCAAGATTAAAATTACAAAGTGTTGTTGAAAGTTGAAATTAACGGGATTGGAGCTTGCGACGATTGGTGCTCGCTCATATTGTTGATTTGTGGAATCGTGATTTTTAATAAAGTGTGAAGTGGAAAATATACAAGTGTTATATGAATAAAGGGAAGACGAGTCAAGCGTGGAGGACATTACTCTGTTATTACATCTGTGCAAACAGTTGCAGAAACACTCTCCTAAGCTTAAACAGTACAGTACGGAATGGGTTAAAGGGACCGCAAACAAAATGTTATTCCATGGCCCGAAGGCGGATCGCTATCTAAAATGGTCCTACAGCACATGACGACATATTTGCACGCCGCATACACGGGCAAAAAGTTAGACAAGTGCCTGGCTAGTTTAGAACTTTGGAAGATGTACCAGGAAGAAAAAGCAGAGGAGCCACCGTTTGACTGGATACTGAATATATGTAAAGAGGGGGGTGAAGAGCCTTCTGCGCCAGCTGCCCCGTTTGAAACAAAAAGCAAAGCTAGTAAAGACGAATGATTGTACCCATTGAGGGAACTTAAAGCAGCAACGGGATATAGCAACCCGTCATATGAGTCATCTACGCAAAGTAGTGACGAAAGCCTAGAGAAGGACAAGGAAAGAAACATCACCTCCAAAGTCCCGAGGGACAAGGAGAGACGCAAAAAAGAAAAGAATGACCCCGCGCAAGCAAGTACATCTCTAGGTGCGGGAAGACAGGTAAAGAAGATGAAAATAAAACTGATGAGATGGCATTCACATGCAATGAATGGATAGGTGATCTGATTTTATTGAAAATCGATGGTAAAGGCATTGAGGACATGAGACAAAGGGGAGAACAATACGAATTAGAAGGAACAGATAAGGAAAAAAGATAGGCAGAAACAAGAGCAGTTATATCATGAGAAACAGGTCAGAAAACAGGAAAAGGCAGAAGAACAAAGAAAACACGATAATAAGCAGAGAACAGCTGATGATCAGGATAGAATAGAACCAAGGAGAATAGAAGAAGAAGAACAAAAAATACGAGAGAAGAGAATAAAAAGACAGAGGGGTGAGAAAATACAAAGGGTGAATGAATGAAGAGATGTGAGCAAACAAGAGGAAGATAGGGTTAAAGAGGAAGCGAGGAAGCGTAGAGAATTTGATGACGACATAGAACGTAAGCAAAGACAGAGAGCGCGTGATCTCGAATATCTGGAAAGAGAGGTTAGAAAACCCAATCCAATAGTAGAATGGGAATATATAGAAGAATTCTTTCCTGAATACGATTCAGTACCAGACATGACTAGAGTAAATTTAGACGATGACTTCGACACCAGAAGCATCAGAGAGACAATCGATAGAATATATGATGGGATGGGAAAAGATACCCTAAGGGAAGGGAAAGGATGAATGCCTTGAAAGCACTCAGTTGTATGACACTGAGGACACATCATGCAGCAGCAGACATAAAGAACTGTCATTAGATCGGGTGACTCTATATAGAAATGAGGAAGATGAGAGAAGCTGCACGAGTTGGGCACAGACAATATCAGACGAAGAAAGGGAAGTCTGTGAAATTGAAGAGAGAGATGAAGAACGAGGTTGCGAGAGACATCTCTCTAGAGGGAAGGGTATAAGATGGTCAGCCTCTACTGGGTCCATACCTAATGCACCAGTGTCACTAATACAATCAGATCGGCAGGAAGGACTGCCACACGGTCAGAGGGGGGTATATCCACAACCATATGTAAGCAGGTTACAGACATTGTCAGGCAGATGGCGATGTGAGAATATTACCCCTGAGACAGAAAAATGATGAGAGAAGAAAAAGAGTTCAGTGCGTCACAGTTCCCCTTATTAGAGAAAGGATGAACGAGGCCACAATATATAGCATAGCCACAGATGGATAGAGAGAACCTAAAAAACAAACTCCCGATGTTGACATATGGACCTGGGAAATGGATACACGAATTGGAAAAAAATTACGGGAGGAAACACGTTGGCTATAGGGGATATCAAGGGTCTTTTGATCACCATACTTGGTGATAGAGCTGACGATCTTTGGACATGTGCAGGTTATCTTGGTGTAACTACAGTTAATACAGTGCATGACGGTGCACCGTTTAACAATTGCAGAACCGCGGTATGGAAAGCGCTTCGAGTGCTGTACCCGGACACTTCTGATATGGGAGCTATAATGACGCGTAAAATGCAAGAGGGAGATGCTCCGTTGATTTACATTCAGAAGTTCCAAGGTGCATGGGTACTGGAAACGCGGGAATCTTGGGGGAAATCCATACCTGTGTTTTACCATATATCATGTCAAGGGCTGCCAGAACAGGTACAGAAGCAGCTCAAGAAGTTGGTTGGGATTGAAGCTAAACCATGGTCCGGAATACAACTGACCATTGCACACTATAGCAGGCTGCTGCCAGAGAAAAATTGCAAGAAAGATGCTGCAAGGAAAGGTGAAGAGGCTAAATTAGTGCAGAAAACATTCTCCAAATATGCCATTGAAGGGGCAATGTTAATTAATACAGATGGAGACAATGCGCAGCAGGTCAATAACCAAAGGCAGTTCGATCAAAGCAATAATGGGTTTAACCCAAGGGGAAGAGGCTTCAGAGGAAGAGGATGGCAAAGTAATCAGGGAGGCTTTCAGAGTAATCAAGGTGGGTTACAAAATATGCAAGGCAGAAATCAGAATATGCAACAAAGGCAAATGATCAGACCGCCGCCAACTTGTTGGATGTGCGGGATAACAGGACTCTTAGCGCGTATGTGCAGAAGTCAAGGGATGGGTCAAAAACAACCAATTCACAAGAGGGGGGACGATGAATGCACCTGCGTTCTCACAGCAGGGTGGAGATGGAGTTGCGCAGAATCACACCATGCAGCAGCAAGTGCCAAGAGTGCAGCAAAGCTTGCACCCACAGCAGAATGTGACCAATTTTCCACAAGGACAGTCTCAACAGTCCCCGATACAACATCTACAGACGACAGGCACAGGACAGATATTGAACTCGAGAGCAGGAAATGCCACTGCTGATGGAGGAAATCCATTCACTAACAGTGGAACACAATTATATATAGACTAGGACAGCTCACCGGGAGACCTGATGTGTTCCATCCTATCAGTGACACCGAACCCTCATGAGGAACCAAGGGTAGATGTCTCTATATGGGCTAAAAATTATTTGTTCTTAGTTGACATGGGTGCGACACATTTGTGTATACGTGAAGGCAAATTTTCTTTGTCAGGCGATGCCATGAATACTCAGGGCTTTAGAGGAGCAACAAGCCGTGTTCCTTTCACAAAAGAGCTTCCAGTTTCTATAGGAGAGTGTGACATGAAAGTGCCACTGTTGTATTCGAGACAGACTGCTGTAAATATATTGGGACAAGACTTGATGACAAAGTTAAATATGACGATCTCGTTCACGGAGGAGGGCATAGTATGTTCAACTCCAGGAATGCATTATTTAAACGTGTGCAAAATGATCAGAGCATACGCAGGACGAATGGCTATGAGAGTTATTCTGTGAGAACCTGAGATATTCGCACATGGAGTGCGCATATTAATGTCATGGCTACCAGGCCTTGCAGACAGAGCAATGAGAACCCCAGATGAGTTTCTGTTCAGACCAAGAATACCTATGCATGAGGAAAAGGGACGAGTATTTCCCTTAGCAATACAAGCATTCATAGTGCAGGGTGAAATGGCTTTGCTTGACGGTTGTGATGATGAAGGCAGACAATGGTGTGCAGTCATTGCCATTGGGGAAGGTTACAGATTGACTGACATCACTGATGACAATCTATTTGAAGAACAAATAGGTGAGGATGAGATGACATTGAAGTGAATCTCATGTATTGGTTGGAAATGATTAAAAGAGAGGTGCCTCAGGAAATTATGCTGGCACAAAAACTTCCTGAATATTTTGATGATGACAAGGCAAAGGTGCCTGTCTCAGTATGGACTACAGGCCCGTATGGCATAGGAGTCGGAGAAGTGAAGATTAAATTGAAACCAGGAGCAATTTTACCAAAAAGCACAACAGTATCCAATGTCTAAGGAGGCAGATGAAGGGATTTATAAGACAATTTCTGCCATGATGGATCAGGGCATCTTAGTGACGTCAGAGTCACCATGTAATACGTCAATGTACCCTATCAAGAAATCTAAGGAGGGGTCGTGGTGTTTAATCCAAGATTAAAGGCCAATAAACCAGATAGTAGAGGCTGAGTTCCCTCTAGTCCCGATCCTGTCCATGATCCTATGTAACATACCTGTTGAGGCATGGTATTTCATGGCGATTGACCTGAAAAACACATTTTCCTTAATCCCATTGCACAAGGACTCGCAGGATTTGAAATCCTTCAGACAAGTTCATCTGAAAAGCACAAGGCTGACTCAAGGGTATTGTGAGTCCCCTTCAATTTTCAATAGAGTCCTGCAAATGGACTTGAGCAACATTGCTTTAGAGAGCGTATTTTTACAATACATGGATGACATTTTAGTTTGCAGCACAACAGAGGAAGAGTGCAGAAATGATTCCATTCAGCTGATGACTATACTTGCTGAGAAAGGATATAAGGTTGACAAAGAGAAGTTACAGTATTGTCAACAAGAGGTGTTGTACATAGGCCAACTGATTTCACAAAATGGAAAGAAGGTTACCCCTGAAAGAGCTGAAGCTATTTTGAAAACAGCTAAGCCACACACCGTTAAAAAAATGCAGAGTTTTCTAGGATTATGTAATTATGTCAGGGCATGGGTCTTTGACTATAGCTCTTACACCAGGCCCGTATTACAAGCCTTAAAGAAAGCAAAGGCAACAAAATTAAAAAAAATTGTGTGGACTAAGACCATGGAGAAAGGTTTTGATGAACTAAAAAAGACCATTTGCACGGCACCAGTTTTAGGGATTCCCAATTATGCAGAGGAATTCTACATGTTTTCGCACACGGATGGTACTGAAATGACAGCAGTCCTTAAACAAAGAAACACATTGGGGTACAAGCCCATGGCATGCTACAGTGGGATTAGACCCTGTAATGAGAGGTAATTTCCTGTGTGAACAATATTTGGCTGCTGCTGCGTTTGCCGTCCAGAAGGCTAGAGCCATTGTAATGGGATGCTGGATGACGTTATTTGTTGAGCATGCATTATTTGCCATTTTAGAGAAACCGAAGGGTACATTACCATCCCAAAGAGCTTCTGATTATGGGACATCGACAGTGCACACTGGCTTAGTGCGCTGGAAAAGTAGGGGCTACCTCTGAGCGAACGGCACGCCAGTAAAACACGGCATCTTATTGGGCATGCTCATTAAGGCACTACAACTCCCAGTGGGCATAGCAGTTGTGAAATGCGCAGCCCACACAAAAGGGACATATTTTATCTTACGTGGAAATCAAGCAGCAGATGCCAAAGCCAAGCGTGTGGCAACCGAAGATGAAAAAATGATGGACGTGGAAATGTTTGATGTGCATGATAAAATGTTTATTGTAAGGAGTGAGCCAGAAGGCTACAGCAATATGACAAACACTCAGTTAATGGAGCTCCAAGGGGAGGCACCACAGGAAGAGAAGAATCTTTGGAAGCAAAGAGGGTGTTCTTTAAACCCCTCTGAGGTTCTGTGGTGACAAAACAACACTGGTAAACCAGTAATACCTGTAGCCCTACTAAAAATAGCACTGGAACAGTTACACTATCCAGCGCATATAACAAGAGAGAATCTAGCGGCAACTACAGCCGAAGACTGGTTTATACTGAACTTGGCAGAACATGTTGCATTTTTTATGATAAATTGCATAATCCGTCAGAAATTCAAAGCTGGGCATACACTACGTGTGATCAAGGGAGTCATCCCAAGGCCTAGTGGGCCTTTTCAGCACTTGCATATCGACTATGTCGATATGATTCAAGTATGTAATGGGTACAGGTACTTAATTTGTGTGGTGTGTACATTCTCTAGATGGATAGAAGCAGGTCCATGTACACACCCAGACTCTACCTGTGTGGCTAAATTCCTGGTGAGAGAGGTGTTTCCAAGATGGAGAGTTTGTGAAGTGAAGAAGTCAGATAACATTCCTCATTTTGTTAATGCAGAATTTGAACAGATCAGCTTATTGCTTGGTATAAAGCACAAGTTTTCTTCGGCATATTATCAGCAAGGGAATGGCAAATGTGAGAAGCTCAATGACTTGTTAAAGGAAAGGATAGCCAAGATGAAGCTTACTCTGAAGAAGGGATGGTTTCACTGCCTTCCACTGTCATTGTATGCACTTAAAACCCAGCCTGGTTCTGATCACCATTTTACCCTGCACAAAATCGTGACAGCAGAAGGATGGGGATGCCTTTAACACCTCGAACTAGAGCTAGATGTGATGCTCAGCCAACAGGAGAAGTGTTAGGATTGGAAATGCAAAACTATTTGGACTGCATGACATATTGTTTTTCTGTAATTTCAGGACAGCTGCAGTGACAACAAGAAGGGTGTAAGGTAGCACAGAAAACAGAATGAGATGCTACAACAGATAAGGTTCCATAATTGCGTGTACCTCAACTATTCCCTGAGGACACTGTCCTAGTCAGGAATCACACGGGGAAAAGGTGGGATGAGCCAAGGTTCCACGGCCCGTTTATTGTGGAGGCTATTACACTATCTGCAGTCAAGTTACAGGGAAGAAGAGCTTGGATCTTCCTTGGTGATATCAAGCCATATACTGGAGAGACCCGTCTGCCTGCACCCCACCGTGAAGAGATTACAGACAACGGGAAAGAACCACAGCACGTGCAGAGAAGCTCTATGATGATGAAGAAAGACGCATGACCAGTCAAGTGAAAAGCAAGGAACCTTTGTTTTAGGTTGTGGCTTAGTTCTGGACATTTCCTTTGGGCAAAATAAGGAAAAAGGGACACAAATATGAACACTCTGTGCATCCTAGTTGAAGGACGGAATAAAGAGAATTATGTGCATAAGCCACAATATGCACAAATAGCTGTTGACTTTGTACTTTGGCACACTGAATCCTTGATAAGAAAAGCTATGCCAAATTTTGATCGAGGATATATACACTGGAAAAAAATACAGTATCCTGAGTCCTTCGACACAGAATCTTTGATTGGAATTACTTATGGTGTCACGTGATAGTGACCTCACCAAAGACATACTGATCTATTTTGAATTGGTGTTGAGGTCCTACCCGTCGTTGGTGGGAAGACTTACAAGCATAACATAGTTTCTTCAAGATCCTGAGAATGAAAAGACGATTAAAAGGCTGCTCACAGTGATCACAGAACAATTTATTTTACTTCGGGAGTACAGCGAAGACAAGACAAATGTCCCTATCACAAGAGAATCATAGACTAGCAAATGCAGTGTTTTTTCACTTAATCGAAGATTTTCCAGAGCTTGTGGGACACATGCCAATGTTGATGTCCTCACTTTCATCCGAGACACAGCTAATATTACACATTTGAGTATGCTTCTGCACAGTATTGTGATACAGGTTGCACTTTATAATCACCATCAACATCACAGAAGAGCGTAGAAACTTTCATTCGAGGGACTGATCCTAAAGGTGTTGTCAAGGACTTCACTTTCATTCATGCTGACAAGGAGGCAACATGTCATCTGGAGTGAAGCAGATTTGAGGCATTGACTGGAAACTAGTCTACATGGAGTATGCAGTATAAGACATACTGAACTTATAGCCCCATTTGAGGACTTCCTGAATTTTTGCCTCATTTGTAACTTTCATTTGTGGAAAAGAAACTGTTTCCAGAGAAAAGAGGGAATCTATTATTCAGATCAAGAGGACAACAGGTCCAGAACTATTGATCTACGAGCATAGACAGCAGAGTCCAGAAGAAGTGATGATGATAAAAATGTTTTAAAGAACCAGTTTTTGCTTCCTTAGAGGATCGAGATGGAAAACCAGAACAGCAGCATCCTCCTCCCCTACGAGGAGAGACATTCATATTGCCCAAGGAATAAATGCTGCAAAATCACCTACCGCTGTATAATTTATACATGCTCATTATCATACTGCTGTCATTAACAATTAGAACTGCATTTTTCATAGGTTCACAAAGCGTTCAAATCCCAGTGCATCCACCTAAGGATGTACGCATGAGACCTACAAAGGTGCCCAGACCTTACATAGTCATTCCTGTTCCTAGAAAGAATGATAGAGTGACTGAGCTTGAGATGGATGTGATAAGCAATAATACACATAGGACACTTGTTTTAGAAAATAAGTTGAAATGCCAGAGACAGGGTCGGCAAAGCAAACAAGATAAGGGATTGATGAAAGTTAAACCTACATAGAGGATGAGTGAAACCACGCCTGGCCCAGTATCAATGATTTCAGAATCACATTTCAGAAAATGGGGAAAGCCTGGACAAACAACGATGAGAAATGTTTTGCCAAAAGAAGTTGAGAGGTAAAAGAAGAAAGTTGAATCTTTAAAGAGTCAAAATACTGTAGAGAGTGAACAAACAAAGACGGCACCTGCAAGCACACCTGATCTTGTGAGGATATCAGGATAGTGCCTCGGATGTCACGAGCAGAAATTCTGAGAGACCTTTTTATGCCTTAAGTGTATGTTGAAAGGATGAAACTTATTGCATTTTCTCCTTTTCAAACAATACAACTGGAAACGTTCGGATCAATAATGGAGATGTCGGGGGCGTGGCCAACATGCAAGCGCAGAGGACGTGAGCTCCGTGAGCTCCTCTTGCCGCCGACAACATCCTGAGGAAATTATCCTGTTTGGTGGGGCGATACGATTTGCAACTTCAGGATTAGCTGCATGAATGCCAGAAGAAGCGCCGTGTGCATTCTCACCCTAAGAACCCTGCTCTGGGCGAAGGAGAACGGCAGAGAAGATTCGGCGCGCAGGGCGCGAATAGCTGACTTCAAAATGGCCGCCGCGGCCCGATCCCTGTGTTAGACCGAACTCCTGAAGGAGGAGGAACCCTCGGCTGCCTAGCCCGGAGCGGTGTGCCATGCTGTGTCCCGACACCCGGTCGCTGGGAAAAGGAGAGTTGTGAGACTGTCGGAGCTGTCCCCGAGAGCGAAGGGGCCCGGTGGCGCCTTGTGAGCGGGAAGGACGCTCGACTGACGGAGGTCGGGCTGTCCGCACGCACCGGCGAGGAAGACCCACGGGGCTAGATCACACGAGAAGCTAGAACAGGCACCTTCTGGCTGGTCTCCTGCACACAGGCACCCCAGCAACCGGTGCTTACGTAACTTGGAGGGCTAATCACTGCGGACAATTGGCGGCCCTGGTCCAGGATGGCCTGCGGTGCCCGGTGACGCCGTACGTAGGGGACCCCGCGTGAGGAGTGTGCCTGCATCGGAAAGCGCCCTCTGGAGCAGCAAGCAAGTAAGTGGGACTTTCCCACCCCAACCACCCCATCTATCCCGGGGAGCGCCTGGGGTCTCGCAAGCCAACAAAGGGGAAGGGACTACACCGAGTACTCTCCGCCGGACCCCCGGGGCACTGGCCCTTCCCTGCGGAGCCACGGAACAGAGCATAACTGGGGTAAGAATCACCGAGGTGAAGCACACCGCCGGCGCCCTGCCCCGCCAGGTTTTCGCCGTTGGGCCTAGTGGGAGACGCGGTCTTCGACGCACGGCACGATGGGGAAGGACAGGCAGAGAAAAGCATCTACCCAAAGCAGTATGGATCAGTTTGCGATAGCCACGGCCCCGGCTCCCGCGGCGTCAACAACACGAGCGCTCCCTCAACCAGAGGATGAACCTCTCTCACTGCGGGACATTATGGCGGCTATTGCTAGCTCGCGCTCCTCCATGGAGATTAAGATGGATAGTATAGCAGCAGATGTCTCCTTCCTGCGGCACGACCTACAAAAGTTAACTTCCAGAACGAGTGAGGCCGAGCACCGTATCTCAACAGTAGAAGATAACGTCACTGGGATCAACAGGCAGATGTCCCAGGCACTGGCCCGCCTGAAGTCCCTAGAGGCCAAGGTCGATGAGGGGGAGGGAAGGTCTCGTCGCAATAATGTTCGCATCCTCGGCCTCCCCGAGGGGGAAGAGGGGCAGTGCATGGAACTGTTTCTAGAACAATGGCTCACTGACATTTTCGAACCCTACTCTTTCTCAAAGTTTTTCTCGGTAGAGAGGGCACACAGAATGCCCTCGGGCAGACCGATACCGGGCACTCCGCCCCGAACAATAATTGCCAGGCTGCTGAACTATCGTGACAGAGATGCACTCCTGCAATTGTCCCGCTCCCAAGGGTCGATTACACATAATGGGTCGCGAATAGCCTTTTTCCCAGACTACACCCGAGAGGTGCAACGCGCAAGGCAATCCTTCGAGCCTCTCAAAAGACAGTTGGCGCAGTTGAAGGTGAAATACGGCCTTCTCTTTCCGGCCCAACTAAAGATTCACCATAAGGGGACGACAGTGCATTTTACAGACCCACAGGAAGCCTGGAAATGGGCCGAGGCACACATTGAAGGGGATTGGTCCACGAGACCACGACGACAGAGGGGCAGGGTCCGACCCGGGTCACGGCAAATCTCCCCGAGGAGAGCTCCGGAACGAGGGGAGCAGGAAGCTCCGGAGCAACAAGCAGAGCAGGACGCACACTGAAAACGCTCAAAGCCGGCAGCGAAGAGAAAGAGCGTTCAAACGCAGCATACGACTGAGCCACGGGAGACACCCCACCATACAAAACACCAACATACGGCACAAGAAGGAGAGCCCCCCTGGGTAGGTCCCTTCTTGGAGTTTCTCTTAAACTTAAAGTCAAGCCACACCCGCGTTACAGGTAGACACCTGTACCGTTAAGGTAGTTTGTTTCATGTGAGTTGTCCAGTTGACAACTTGGTTTCTCATGTTCGGGCGACAGATGCTTCTAGTTGGGAGGAGTATAGGGTGGGTAGTTATGGGTTTGTTATGTTTAGTTATGAATGGGGCCAGACAAGCAGGGGAGATACGAAAGTTCAAGATAGGGGCAGCACTAAACAAACACACGGAATCCCGGCGCCAGGCGTCGCCACCAGTGGCATATACCTTCTCGTCTACAAATAGTCATGGCCTCCAATAGCTTTGGGACCAGCAAGACCAAGTCACTTAACCTCATGACCTGGAACGTCAACGGACTCGGCAATGTAATCAAACGCCGACTGGTAGGGCAATACTTGAAAAGGCACACGCCAGATATAGTTTTTCTGGTAGAAACACACCTCGCAGGCACAGAATGCTCTTTTTTCAAACGCACTAACTACAGACTTGCACTCCATGCGGGCTTCACAATGGGTTCACGAGGTGTCCTGATCCTGATACATAAAAACCTCCCCTTCCATCTGAATACGGTGACTCAAGACACCGGAGGCAGGTACATACACACGACAGGCACGCTCTGGGGAAACTCCATCACATTGCTCGCTGCCTACGCACCACCAACTTTGCTAACACCACTACTCACCGACATTTCCCCCATGATTACGGAGGATAACTCCGACATCACGATACTTGGAGGTGACTTTAATGAAGTCATGAACCCAACCCTAGACCGCTCACACTTACGCAATAGAAACCCTGAGACACGTACCAAACTCGCCACGTTCACGAACGCCCTAGGCTTGTGTGACGTGTGGAGAGAGCTCCACCCCGACTCCAGGGAATATTCCTTCCACTCTGGGGCGCATGCCTCGCTCTCCAGACTGGATTATTTCTTCATTCCTTCAACAGACCTTCATAGAGCACAAGAAGCTTACCTATTACCCAGGGGAATCTCTGACCACTCCCCAGTGGTGCTGAAAATTATGACCTCTAGACCGACACCCCCGCCAAGTTGGCGCCTGAATAATTATTATTTGGGAAACCCAGACCTGGTAGAAAAACTCCAAGGGGCGACCGAAACGTATTTTGAGCTAAACACGGAGTCTGCAGCAGATCCAGGGTTACTGTGGGAGGCATATAAAGTAGTTCTAAGGGGGGAACTCATTTCATGGACTTCCGCACATAAGAAGAAACACCTCCTCAAAGTACACGAGGCAGAACAACAAGTTAAATTGGCAGAGGAAGCCCACATTGCCCAGGACACGCCTGAGACGAACCGAGCCCTACTCCGAGCACAGAAGCTGCTCCAGAACACAGCACTTGACAACGCCAAACAAGCACACACAGCAATGAGGGCACGTGTTTATGAAACAGGCGATAAAGCTGGCAAATTGCTAGCGTGGCTGGAGCGTAAGGAGCAGGGGAGCAGGCACGTGCATCAGTTACAGGGGGGGAGTGCAGGGCCACTATTATCGGATCAAGCCATTTCACAAGGGTTCGCTGACTACTACGCTGATCTCTACAAAGAGCCCACAACCTGCATGAACACGTCAATAATAGATGAAATTAACCTTCCCACTTTGGACGAGACCCAACAAGAACTATTGGACAGGGATATAACGGAAGAGGAAGTGGCTTGTGCGATGTCCGCCCTCCAATCTGGCAAATCCCCAGGCCCAAATGGCTTTCCGATCGAACTATGGCGGAAGGTGGGGACCAACGTAATTGCCCCACATCTCCTGAGAATGTACCAGCATGCAAAAGAACGGGGTACCCTATCCCCAGACCTGAGAGAAGCCACGATAATAGTATTGCCCAAACCGGACAAGCCCCCGGACAGCTGCAATTCGTACCGGCCAATTTCACTCATAAACAGCGAAGCGAAAATTCTAGCTAAGCTGCTAGCGGACCGTTTACAGCAAGTGATAACAGCGCTGATCCATCCGGACCAGTGTGGGTTCATGCCCCAGAGATCGACGCGCATGAACCTCCACAGACTGCATGCGGCACTGGAAAAAACTGACAGCATTCAAGGGCCGCTGGCCTTACTATCAATCGACTTTGAGAAGGCCTTCGATTCAGTGAGATGGGAGGCCATCTGGGACATAATGAGACGCATGGGGTTTGGAGAAAACTTCATGAGCTGGGTGCAGTTGCTGTACAGCGGGCCGGTGGCCAGGACTAAGGTTAACGGTTGGCAATCTGATCCGTTTAGTCTGGGCAGAGGCACAAGACAGGGCTGCCCCCTGTCAGCAATGATCTTCGCAATAGCCATAGAACCCTTGGCTATCCTCCTACGTGAAACGCTGCTCTGGGAAGGGTTCCGCTGGTCGGAGACATGGGAAGACAGAGTATCTCTCTATGCGGATGACCTGCTGATATATTTGAAAGACCCGTGCAACTCCTGCCACCGCGTCACACAGATGTTGAAGGAATACGGAGACTTCAGTGGCTTGCGGGTAAACTGGTCAAAATCCACCCTTTTTCCCATCAGCAACGTGGCAGCTGCTAGCCCCGCGGATTGCCCTTACCAGGTCGTGACAGATCAGATTAAATACCTGGGGGTAATCATCACGAAGAACCTGATGGACTACACATCGCTGAACCTACACCCGGTTGTGACAAGGTTTGCGGAGGACACTCGCCACTGGTCTTCCCTGCCACTAACGCTGATGGGCAGAGCAGCCCTATTCAAGATGATTGCACTCCCAAAGTTTCTGTACATCTTGCAAAACGCTCCACTACACATCCCACACCAGGAATTCCTGAAGATAGACCGCATCCTCAGAAAGCTGTTGTGGAGCGGGGGTCATCCGCGGATTGCCCTCTCTACCCTGCAAAGGTCCATCTGGGAAGGGGGGATTGGGCTGCCCAGACTGCAAACTTATTACTGGGCCAGCCAGATGGCGGTGGTGAACGACGTGCTCCATGGGGACAGGAATTTGCCGCACATCAAAAGGATCAACTCCCAGAGTGGAGCTGCCCCCTTGGAACTTCTGTATCGCGGCCGGGGCCGCAGACCAGCTCTAGATATGGACACTAGCATCACAAGCATCTGGTCGGAAGCGCATCGCCACATAGGATGGGACGCGAAACTGACTCTAGCCCAACCTCTGTGGCACAACAAATTTCTCCCCGAAATGTTAAAACTCCCCAAATGGCACGCATGGGCCAGTAGAGGTATCACCAAAATTGGAGACGTAATAAGGGAGGAGACACTGGTCACATTTGAAACACTATGTTCTGAATTCGCCCTCCCTCCTTCTGAGGAATACCACTATACCCAACTGAAACACGCACTGCACGTCCACCGTCACACCATCAGCGATATCCCGGAATGCACCCCGATAGAACGAAACATTGTCCAAGACCGTATACAGCGCAAAGTCACCTCAACCATGTACAACGTGATCACATCCTTTGCTACGCCTGAATTGCTCAGCCTGAAAGCCAGATGGGAGCGCGACGTGGGCTCGCTCCAACCTGAGGACTGGACAGAAGCACTGATGTATCCCCGGGAAGTGGCCATCTCATCGAGACTCCGGCTGGTGCAACTTAAAATCCTACACCGCATCTACTATCCCAGAGTGGCACTTTTCCGCTGGGGCAGAATCCCGGACGCGCGTTGCCTACGCTGTAAACGGGAAGAGGGCACCTTCTTCCACATTATATGGGAATGTGACAAAATACAGCAATTTTGGAGGAAATGCTGTGACAAGCTATCCAGAGCCATGGGCAAACCAGTGCAAAGGGGACCAAAACAACTCCTGTTAGGGATCTCCGACGAAAGTGATCTGACCCGCTACGAGAAATTGCTCTGGTCGACCGCAACAGCAGTCCTCAGAAGGAACATTGCGCAGCTATGGGGATCCGAGAGAACACCCTGTTATGACCAGTGGGTCACAGATGTGGACATTTGCGTGATAATGGAACGCAGGGTGTATGCTGCAAGGGGGTGCCCGCAGAAAGCAGACAAGATATGGCAGAGATGGGAAGAGGATGACTGAGTCCCAGACGAGATGTAACGAGTGTAACGAGTGTAACGAGACATATCGGCGGGCGACGCCAGGCTAGCGAACCTGGAACGCACAAACTGCCTCACGAGCCTCCTCACCGCAGAATTGATGACCCCGAGAATTAAAGCCCCATTCTTTGTTTTCTTTGCTTTCTTTTCCTTTTCCCTTTCCCTGGAGCTATTTAGCCCCTCTCCTCCCCCCCCCTCCCCCTTCTTTGTTATGATGGGATACTTGTAATGTTATATGCATGTTTTCAAAACCAAATAAAGTTTTTGATTAAAAAAAAATAATGGAGATGTCTGAGAAACCTGCAGCAAGGAGGAGTTATACAGAAGTACTATGTGGCATGCTTGTGGCAGCACATATAAAAAGAATACGAGGCAGACAAAGCACACAAGAAGACAATAATGAACTGAATGATTATTTGAATAGCACAGCACATTTGGTAAACAACACAAGGTACCAACATATGAAGGAAGTTGGAAGGCAAACTTCAGATGAAGAATGTTTTGTTTGTGCACTCCTACCGTACAGCATGGGAAAGTCAAACATCGTCTTAGCTGTTCAGATAGATGGTAAAACAGCACACTGCTTATCACATATTGCAATGTGCACGACCAGAGGTCAGTTCATGGGAAGTGATGCTTCACTCAAGTGGGCGATTGAGGCAACCGACCCAAATGAAGATGATTATGTCCAAGACATAAAGACGAGAAACAATGGCAACATGACGAATACTGTGATAAGATATGAGAAGCCTGGAGTAAAAGGAGCAGAGATCAGAATAGAAGCAAAAAAAAACTGGACATCAAAGGAAAATCTACAGAAGACACTCACAGATGGAAGAACAGAGGACAAATGCAAATTTGGGGAACAGTATTGTCTCCAAACGGTTGGGAGAAAGGAGTGGTGATCTGCAGAGCAAGGATGATCATTGGATACTACAAAGAAACAATTGAAAATGCACAGATGATAATCAAACCAGTGTGGCCAAGACTTGCCAGACTACTGACATGGGTCGAAGACAGAGGAGGACCCTTACAGAAAATGCCATTGGATAGTTCCAAGCTATGTTTCAGAAATAATGGTAGAAGAAAAATGGGAAAGAATCAAAACTGTGGATGAATATTCGATGCAGCAGGAATGATGCATGGAACTGCAGTGATCATGGATCACTATTGTGCATGTATCAGATTGCCGAAGAAATGGGGAGGTATATGTACAACAGTGAATGTCCATGTTCCAGCATTGGTGATTCCAAAAAGTGACCTAAACATTGACAGTTTTCCGACAGAAAATACTCACCTGAGGAAGAAAAGATCTGTGGAACTGACAAGTCGAATAAAGAGAGAAAATGACTTCTCTGCCAAATCAATAGAAGCCTTTGATGCAATCCCATATGAACACAGATTGTTACGCCTGACCTCACCAGTATTCACGACAATCCGGATGCCAAGAATTCAGGTTGGAGCAAATACTAAATGGCTGCAGATAACCAGATGGGAGTTACTGCAGACCATCAACACGACCATAAAAGGATTCAATGCAATCAGAGAAGAGTTGAGAGCAATCCGAGTGATGACACTCCAGAACAGATATGTCTTAGACATGATCACAGCTATGGATGGAGGTGTTTGTGCAAGAATCGGAGAATCATGTTTCACATTTATACCTTCACACGACAACGAGAATGGAACCTTAACAGAGGCCATGGGCATGCTGACAAAACTACAGAATCAGATGATGGATGAAGTTGACGAAGTTGACGATAACAGGTGGTTTGGGACACTGTTTTCATGGGTTTCGCAATCGATGGCAGATCCATTCAAGTTTTAGGAGCCCTGTTAGTGATGATATTACTTGGATTCTGGGTGATCAAGCTAATAATCTTACAATGCCAGAAGACTGCAAAGAAAGCCATAAGGATCAAGATTATGATTGATGTTGAGTCAGGATGGAAGCCCAAAGACCTGACTGATGAAGAAAATTAGAGACTTTGTGAAGGCCAGTATTTATGCACCAGAGGGAACACAGTTCCTGTATCCAAAGAATCATACAAAATATGTGGGAAGATGGATCTATTGCAGTCCTAGTGGAGAATGCCAGCTGATAGCAGCACACATGAGGTCAGAACATGGCAAAAGATCCCCACATAAAAGTCTATTGCATAAACCTACTGTTTCCACTGTCTGGGGACACCGTGACAATATTTTCTAATATATAAGGAAAAACAGATCAAATTAACATTTGACAAAAAAAGAGAGGGGTATATCATGCATTGGCTATTTCATTAGAAACATATTTTTATTTTAGAAAAAAAGAGATATGATTCTCATAAAACTGTGGTAAAAACTACACAGATATAAGAAAAACCCTAAACCCAGGTTTCTTAACAGGACGTTTACGTACACAACATAAATGTGAAATGAAAAAAAAAGAAAAACATACCACATTCAAAATTATAAAAAAACATTTAACATACAAATATCAGTAAACAATGATTTTTTTGCATTCTATATGTGACCATAGGTTCACATATAGAATGCAAAAAATGAATGTCTCTTTTTTCTAAAATAAAAATATTTTTCTGATGAAATAGCCAATGCTTGATATACCCATCTTTTTTTTTGTCAAATGTTAATTAGATCTGTTTTTCCTTATATATTAGAAGAATGCCAGCTGATGACATGGAACAAGTATGAACATGTAAGAACAGCAGGGTACTTGAAGGGAGTCATAAAGATATGGACCCCAAGGAAGCATTTCTTCAGATCAAAATGTCTGGACCCAGAGGACGAAGCAAGATTGGATGCAAAGAAAGAAGAGGGAGTGGTCGATGAATCGCCCAGGGGGGAGTGAAGAGGAAGTGCCAGGTATTGCCCCACTCCAGCTGCCCACCTCCCATTACCTATTGAGTTTACACCAAAACATGTGATGTATGAAGAACAGTTAAATAAGCAGAGAGCTGCATATGGGCTCTGCCCAGTGCCTATCAGAATAACAGCACCTGTTGAAGTACCGACCCCTAAGAAAACCTGAACAGTAAGGTATCCATTCAGAAAGCCATATTCGCAGTTGAGACAATATGATGGTTGTCAGACGGGAATACCCAAAGAAGCCAAGAAATTAATGAAGGAAGATGAATGGTGACATCATAAGAAATCGGACTGATGCACCTATAGATGCACATAAAGAAGATATAAGCACCCGAGAATGCTGACAAGAGACACGAAAATGCAAGGAGACACCATGGATAAGTGACATCTTGAGCCCACAATGAAGAAGTAGATGTCAAGATGCAGAAACCTATGCCACATAGACAATGAAGATATTCAGTCAGAAACACTTTATGAATGAATATAACTCCACTATGCATATGAGCAGAATTGAACAAATGCTACTAAAGGCCTCCAATGGAGTGTGTTGCAACAAGAAAATCAAGAACCGAGATAGAATAAAACCCAGCTAAGGAAAGCCATGCCAAAAAGCCAAGGTTTTATCTGACTGGAAAAGGCAGACATTGGATACAATTAAGGAAAAGAGAACAGAAGATCCTGTTCAGAAAGGTGAAGCTAAGCAATAGATGTCAGAGGATTGGTAAAATTAAATCAAATGCATGAAAAATACATGAAGAAAAGGCTGATTTCATGGAGTCCAGCCACGTGACAAGGCAGGCTAGAAGAGAGAGACTTTCACTCCTATGCATGAATCCCCGCCACGCCCATACTCCTTAAAAGTTCTCAGACCACAGAGCAGACTCAAGGCAAAATACAAAGAAGTAATTGACACGTGGCTACTGAAGAGTTGATTGATTGTAACATAATTGGAAGGAAGCGGGAGTACAGACAAACTTCTCTGCACCTGGATGTCCTTTCTGCATGCTGCTAGATGTAAGTGGAAATTATGAGTGGGGTTGATGTCAACACAATCATGGTGGACCATGTAATCTAGGGTCCTATAATAAGTAGAGCCAATGGAATGTTGTACTCTTAGTGACGTTCTAAGTGACTATTTGACGGGAGGGCTTAGTTGCCCTACCTGACATTAATTATCCAATGCCCTCTCCCTGTTACCACATACAGATATAGTACCTATGTTAAAGTTACCTTCCTATAACCAATCACGTTGCATGTTATGTTTTTACGAGTTGCCATGTGAAGAGAGCGAGAAAATCGAGCGGTTGCTGATGTTCGTTGTACTCCCCGTTTTATGAACTTGTCATTAAACGGACTCACTTTGCCAAACTATTGAGTTGTCATAATTATTGGATGCATGAGTATAAATCTGCATCCCCATCTATCTCAAGGGTACTGCTACCCATCTTAAAGGGATGTTTGGATATCATCCAGTTCAAGAGTCCTCCTCCATTTTACAGAGATCAACTTTCTACACTAACCCCATCCCTCCTCACTCGGATCAAATGCCTTGATAAATGCAGCACAATGGTGCAAGGCTACTCCTTTTGGATGAGTTTGCTCCTTTGATGCTTGAGCCCAGGACAGCTGCCTGTTGTGTGACAGTGTGTGGAGGAGGGAGTTACCTACCCGCACATAGAGATCAAAGAAGCACATTGCCATTCTGGTTCCTGTCCTGTCATTTGGCAGGTTCAGCCTGTCTGGCCAGAATACACATCAACTTTCACTGCTGAGCTGGCTCAGAAGATCTGGCACATGTTTGATATCAAATGCAATGTGGCCACAATGATTATGAGCAGTGCCATGCACCATGCCTTACCCTAGGCATAGCTTATCTTTAGAGTTTACCATGCCACCACCTGGACTACCTGCTCGGTGCTACTGGTAGAATTACTGGCATCATTTTATTAAGTAATGCAATAAAAAAGCCAGGGCTTGGACACCCTTACCAGGTGGCAATTCCTCACAGAGGGGACCAGACCTGAGAGTTCAGCTAAGGTCAGAGGGCATCCCTGAAGAAATGCAAGCGAAGAAATGTTGATCCTATTGAGACATCAAAGGTTTCAGTTAAAAGAAAGTGCTGCAGGACATGTCACTGTCAGTCTCCACACCGAAATCCACATACTAGTGTCCAAGTTCACAGATCAATTGTCAAATAAAGTGTCTGGCAGAGGAAACATTGTTCAGTTCACAGTTGTAGGTCATGCAGTAAAAATTAGAAGTCTCCTGGAGAATGTAACCAGCTGTCCTCGCTTGATCAGGGGAAAATTAAACTATTCTTTCTGGTTAGATGGGTCAGTCATCTCTGTGGATGCTTCATGTGTAGACTGGCAGTTTCTATGCCTAACCCGAGGAATGATGGTAACACTTTCCACCAATCATATGCACACTCAAATAATGAAGCCTTTAGTGCCCATCCAACCAGTTCCAGCCACCAGTGGGATGAAACAACTACTGTTATGCAGGACTACAGGATCAGTAGTGATTTCTAAACTCCAAATCAGCCCAACACTATACTAAATCAAAAGTGATCTCAATCTTAAATGTGACATTGGACCAACATGAATTAATGATATACCTCTTTCACCTCTTGAGACAGCAGAATTCAAGGGGCACTGCCCTGATGTTACATCTACCCAGGCAACATTCCCTGATCTAACGCTCCCTAGTACACAGTCCCACACCAAATATCTGGAACAAGGAACAGGTTGTATATGGGCCTAATATACTTAATAAGTTTGTCCCCTAACTGTATGCTGGCAAAGTCACCAACAATGTTATACACTTTATCGGCAGCTTGTCTACAGAAATAAATAACCTGCCTGTAATGATCTTGCTAGTTTACAAAACACAAATGCATGAATTCAAATAAATAAAATCTATGATTTAATACATTTCTAACGAATGTACTATCAATGTGGCCAATGATAATACTTTTGATTTTGCGGAATGAGAGATAATTTAATGCATTTAATGCTCTCTAACATCAATGGCAAATGTTGATATAAAAGAAAGGTTTCAAAATACTATTCATTCTTAGGTTTCTCCTGGGCTGCTATGGCCAGGCTTTGATTCTGCCAGCAAATCAATTAACCACATTTAACTGTACTGGTCACCTGCTTCTTTAATTCATTTGCTATTCAGACACCATTGTCAGTATGACACACGCTTCCTGTTGTAGGACAAAAACTGGGAAATAGTTTGAACTCTGTGCACATTGTAACATTGGAATTTGAATCGAAAGCATGTTTTGTTTAGCATATTTGTTTTGGTTTGAATAACAAACAGAGAGAAAAACACTCTCACTAATTTACATTGCATTCTGGTGGAGGGGTAGTTCTTGGTGGTACTAGGAACTACAACCCCCAGCACCACAAGGCAACTAATAGAACCATAAGACGCTTCAGTGTCAAGCCGGTCTTCGCCGGTCCGGTCCACCAAGGAGTCCCCTCTTACACACGTACAGGTGCGAGTTACTGCAATATATTTTAAATTTTTTCCCTTTTTTCCCTTTGTGATTGTTAGTTGCCTCTTGAAAGTATGGGTATACTTCCAGAGCTTAACTTACTGATCGCTCTGAAAAAAATAAGGCGTGAAAGAAATAGTGGAAAAGTATGTTGCTGACTTTTACAACAATGTTACACCTAGACTGAGCAATGGGCCTAACATGAGCCCAAATATGGTACGGAATGAGGACTTTATTGTCCCCACACCCTATGCAGATGTTATATACCCCAACAGCCCAAATTCCCTGGTGTTACCTCTACTACCAGAGCCTGGAGGAGTAGATGAACGTGCTCAGACGCTGAACCAAACCCATCTTTTAGTCATGCCCTTAAGAGAGCAGGATATTGGAATGGACTGCAGGGACTTATGTCCCAAAAATGAGGAAAATATAGATTTCCCATACAGTTCCAATCCTATGCCCCAGGAATTTACAGACTATTGTGAAGAGGACATGACATTTCCGATCCTCATGCACCCACTCATCATCTGGAATAGGTCCTCCATTAAGGTGTCCCTATTAAAAATGTGTTTGCTTAATAAACATGCCCTTAATGGTCTTGACTAGATACAGGAAGAGGCCATAGACTTGATGTGTGTAAATGAAACCTGGCTCAGAGATTCTAGTGGCCCAAATATATGCCTGGTTATCCCCCCCCCACCGGGTTTAGTTTCCATGGTAAAAATCGGGAGCAGGGAACAGGGGGAGGAGTGACGTTCCTGGTTAGGTCAGACGTGCAATTCTTTGCTTTGAGGCCCCCATTACTTGTTCAGGATGTGAAATCATTCACCTCAAATTCCTCCCTAATGCTAACTGCTGCATTAACTTTGTTGTTGGGTATCGACCACCAGTCAGGATGCCTGAGTTTAATGAGCATTTACTGCATATACTGACCACTCTCAACAAACCTAATAGTGCCACGATACTGCTTGGTGACTTCAATAGCAATAGCTCTGAATATAAGGATGCTTTAAATCTTGTAGATTTCCTGAAAAATCAACATTTTTATATTCTTAACACAGACCCTATGCATGTGGGTGGAAATATCCTTGACTGGGTCGCTGTTATAAACATCTCTATGAATATTACTAACTCCAGGCCTTGCATGTGGTTTGAACACTGTTTTGTGGAGTCTCTTATGCACTTACTGACTTTGCCCAGAAATACACATAAACTACCTAAAGTAGTTACCAGTAGAAACCTGAAAAGGATCAAGCCAGATCAACTAGAACAATGTATTACATTAATAATGGAAACCTCCTCTGATAGGGACACCCCAGAGGCACTGGCAATGATATATAACAATAAATTAAACAACCTTCTGGACAATCTGGCTCGTTAGAAATCCAAAGGGGTTAGGGACAAAAACTGCAAACAATGACCTTGTATCCCTATAAAAGGAGAAAAGACAAGTAGAACGCTTCTGGGAGAAAAATCCATCTGATGAAAAGAAAACTCAATGGAAAATTCTACAAGCAACCTATAAAAACAAAATCCTAGAGGCAAAACACACCTTTTACAACTGAGAAATAGAAATGGCAGCAAGGGACTCCAAAAAACTCTTTGTAATCTATCGGAACCTGGAAAAACCACTAATTCAACCTAAACTCTACACGTCGTCTATGGAAGACTGTATCAAAGTACAGCAGGCTTTTTCCAGGAATATTCTTGCTGCAAGAGCAAATATTTACAAGGCTCCAGATAAAGATACAGGTGGTATAACTCAGCCTGCCAGTAAGGAGGATCAGCGCCATTCTTTCCATTTTCAACCAGTTACAGATACTGAAATGTGTGCTTTCCTTAAATCAATGCACCCAACTCACTGTCAAGGGGTAATTCTGCCTTCAAATTGAATCCTAAGCAACCCTAGTATTTTCGTGCTGTTTCTGGTGCGTTTTTATTAATGCCACTTTCCATCATGGCACCGTTCCTGAAATGCTTAATCAGGTAGCTATTACTCCCCTGCTATAAAAACCTAATGTTAGCCCAACTGACCCCAACAATCTGTGCCCCATAACTAATACACCATTTCTCCTAGAAATCATTGACAAGGTGGCATCCATTCAATTTCAACAGCTCTTAGAGAAACTTGACATTCTGCATCCAGTTCAATCTGGTTTACAGGCTCAACATGGCATGTAAAGCGTGCTACTGGACTTAGAGTCACACATGCTCAATCTTCTCGAGAAAGGTAAAGCAGGCCTACTGGTTCTTTTGGACCTGTCAGCTGATTTTGATTGGCTAGATCATGGACACCTATTGGAGGTCTTGCAAACCATTGGGAACTATTCTAAAGAAACAGAAG
The DNA here is from genome assembly GCF_040938575.1 of Ambystoma mexicanum. Lineage (NCBI taxonomy): Eukaryota > Metazoa > Chordata > Amphibia > Caudata > Ambystomatidae > Ambystoma > Ambystoma mexicanum. Next base: position 380,958,968 of record NC_090930.1, on the reverse strand, counting down.
GAGAAAAACGAATCTATGGAGTCCCACAGGGAGAATATTTGTCACTGGTCCTTTTCAACTTATACATGAAGCCATTTTGTGAGCTATTATCCACCGTGGGTGTCTATTTTGCCAATTATGCTGATGACACCCAGCTTGTGATAGAGCTAAGTGGAAACTATGAGATCGACTCAGCCAGGCTAAATTCCATCTGTGACTCAATAAAAGACAGGATGTCCAGCAATTAGATGTGTTTAAATCCCTCTAAAACAGAGCTTATGATCTTTGGCTCTGTCCAGGCAAGAACAAAACTATGGCCTAAATATTGTGGGGTGCATTTAAAGGCCCCAAACAGAAGTCCTTTTTACATGAATAGCAGGCCTTTAAACAGTGCAGCTAAAAACGGCTTGGCTTTTGCTTTCCCTGTCACATGAATGGCAGGCATTTAAACATTGAAACAAGAACGGCCTGGATTTTTCTTTTGTTTGATGTAAAGTTTGAGAGCTATGTGAAAAGGGGACTACCTATAATTATCAATGGACAAGCAGCAGTGTATTCACCCAAGAAGGAGGAATTAAAGAATCGTGTGACATGGAAAACAGGATTTTGAAACATTAAAAGCAAAAACAGCCTTCAAATGTGTTTGCAAATAAAAATGGCTTTAAAAAGCCACAATGGGAAAATATATCACTGCTTGCAGAAAAATGTCAGGAAAGCAAAACATAATGTGTGGGGTGACCCAAAGCAAATGTATATTATGTTTCACCCACAAAACTCCAGTAACATGTGAAGAGACACTTACTTCAGGAAAAACCTGTTCTGGCTGAATAAAAACTTCACAATGAAAAGCCCCACTTCCAGCCCTGGATGTCACTTCTTCCAGCGAATGACGCCCTGCAATAGAATCTGCTGCTGAAGGTGTTAAGAGCCCACTGTTCCCCAGACTGTCTGGCCCTGAGGGCAGTTAAAGCAGGGACTTCAAGGAAAAGTCCTTCCTGGCTGAAGCATGACAAAAAGCTTTGAATCCTTGTTGCACCCACTTCAAAAGAGCCCACATTGACTTCAAAAACAATCATTTAAACACAGGCATCCCAGGGAGACAGATGGCTGTGGGGGATGAAGCCACCCTCCCTTTTGCTGAACAGACACTCCCAATTAATTTAAAAGACTATTTTTGTTTTAGGCATTTTGCGCAGCAATCAGACTGAGGATTGATTTCATTTTTATGCCACTTTTCATGTCTTTTCCAGGCAGTTTTAAAGGTATAGAATGCATCTACCTCTGACACTGGGAACTGTAATGGCCAGTTAGCCTAGGTTTCTGGCTGAACTGAACATGTGACATATCTGATAGTTGGTGAAATTGTGGAAAATGAAATCAGGAATATGCTTGATAACTTGCACATTCATAACTGTAGTACATTTTATGAAAATCACAAAATTGTGACACATGGCCATGCTACATTGTACAGATTTGGCGGTTGGGTTATCTAATTGCCCATGATCAGCTAAAACAGAATATATGTTTCATATGGCAGTTGCTAGTACAATTATGAAGTTTTGATATAAAACTCGTTTTGCCAAAAAGTTGAAAGGAGAACAAAGGATGATGATAAATGGAAAAAGACAGATGTTGCTCCAAAACCCCTAAACCAATCCTGACTGGGGGCGGAGAGAGAGAGGGTAACTCTTCAATCCTAGCAGTAGGGATTATGGCAGGGTACTTCCCCTAGATTGTAAAATTAGTGATGTCATTTATGCTATATAAGGGGAACTGTACTAGGACAGACACAGAACCACCAGGGAAGACAGAACACAGAGGACGGAGAGAAGACTGCTGAAACTTACCATCTTTAAGAGTGGAGTGACCAGACCTCTGCCTTTTCTTTCCAGAGTGTCCTGAGATGCAGTTGGCATTCCTGAATCTTAAACAAAGGCTAGCAATATAATTAGCAATAGCCCCAGCCCTAAATTGACTAAGCCCTTCAATTTTGTAACAGTGCATCCAATATTTCCCCATTGAAAACCCCAATTGCCAGTGTAGTTCAGTCATCTCCCCGTAAAATAATCCCTTGTTTGCCTGTGTATATTAGCATATCCCCATTGAGAACTCCCTCATTTGTCTGTGTAAATCCTTAGTATTTATGTGAGTAAATCAATTCCCCCATTTAATTTCACAGGATCAGGATTGTGGGAGTTCAAATCCAACAATCTTTTTCCCAGTGTTGTTGTTAATTGTTATATTCATTAAAGTGTTGGCCAAAAGAATAAATCTCTGTGTGAGCTAAAACCAAATTTGTCCCTTTGTCCAAATTATGCCCTGCTAAGTGAACATTTGCCAATGTCATTCCTATTTGCATCTGTCCTATCAAACCCAAACCGTTGTTCCCATTGGGAGTGATCTCTTTGCCCAAAGCCTACCTGTTAGTTGCCCCTGTCATTTTCAGTGAAGACCGTGGTTCCTATATGCCTTTCTCATTGTTGAAAGTGTGCCTGTCATTTTCAACCCCAGTAGAATTAGTGTGATTTGCATTTTCATTTTTCTAAAGATTTTGCTTCACCTTTGAAAAAGCGTTTTTCCTATTTCATATCTCTTCCCCTACTGTACCCTGATCACAGATTTTGAATTGCATTCCCTTCTACTTTTTTCTTTTTTTTCTTAATGTTTTGCCTATATTAAAATGTAATTTCTTATGTGTGCTAGCTAGTCTGTTTTGAAGCCTTATTTGTCTTCTAGTGTAAGCACCCTTGAAGCTTCTTGTGTGCTGTCCCATAGCAGTAGTATTAAATCATTGAAAACACACTTTTCCATTGCATTCCAAAACAAAATGTCCCCCCTCTTTACTGGTTCCCCATCTTGGGTCTGTGGGCACCACCCCAAAACTGATTTGTTCCTTCTATTCGTACCCCTGCCACTGCATTCCATTCCAAGGGATTCAATCCAATTGTTGTTTTGGGAGTGGAGTGTTGTGGGGTGGGGGTGCTTAACCTGCCTGCAATCATTTGCCTGGTATTGTTTTGTATTGCTTTTCATAAAACAAAATAGGAGTGGCATCACAGTATCTCTTATCCTGATTACTTTCTAGAAGTCTGTGCATTTGTGTTGCCACAACACTAGTGGCTGCTGTCATCTATTTGTTCTGATTTGATATTAAAATAATACATTAATAAAGTATTCATTGACAACACACCGGCCTGGTTCCTGGTCTATCGTGACAAGGGGTGTTGGTGGAGGTTGGGTGCAAGATGGGTTTGAGGCCTACTCAAAAAGAATCCATAGTATACTAAAAATTAAAAATCCTTTTATTTTCTGCTACATTCAATGTAGGGGAAGTAGTTCCCTGGCTGGCGTGTGCTGTGTAATAAACCATGACAATATAACTTTATAGCCATCCTAGATAAGGTTAATACCCTTTGCATCTACTTAGAGGCCCCACTAAGCTCTAAAGGGCAGGTCAACCAGTTGGTCAGTAGCTCTCAGTACCACCTGAAAGTACTAAGACATGCCAAGCCTTTTTTGTCGCAGATAAATCGTGAAACCTTGTTTTGGACCATTATTGTGACAAGGTTGGACTACTGTAACACTCTCCTGTTGGGAGCTAATAAACACTGCATAGCCAGACTCCAGATGATACAAAACAAAGCAGCTTGGGTCATTTTTGACATACCTAAAAAGGAACATGTTTCTTGAGGCAGCAGGAAGCTGCAGTCAGGCCATATTTCAAGGCTCTATCAGTTGCCTACAGATGTTTTCATGGGAATGCACCCTCTTACCTGAAGGAACGCATAAGGCCAAAAATACCTTCTAGAAAATGTGATCACGTACCCAAGGACAACTGGTGGTTCCTCGATCAAAAAGGCCTCGGATGTTCTTTTGACGTCCTCACTGCCACAGCTTGGAATGCTCTACCCTTGAACTTACATCTGAAGCAAGGTTCGTGCCATTCAGAAAACAACTAAAGGCCAGGGTGTTTGAATAAACCATGCATCTTTAGTTCTGGTCCCTCCGGTTTATGCTTGTAGTCGTCTCACATTGTGTCTGCCTGTCTTATGTTTATGTGTGCGCCCTAATGCATGCAGGCTTTGCCACAATATAAATAAAGCAACATAAATAAAAAATAATTAGAGTTCCCTAAATGCCATTGACAAGAATTGGGGCCACAGAAAATCAACATCAAACATATACTATCCAATATACATTTCCTCATTTATGTAGTATTCTCTCTTTTCTCCTCACAGCCAAAAAGGGTGTGTGTTTCACTTTTTTCATTGATTTTTCCATATAGAAAATGTCCAGCTTGTGTTCACTTGCACAATCCAAACAACTGGATGGATTTTCACTGAATGAGAAACATGTTGGGCACAACGGCCCGTAAGGAAATCCTTTGTTGGTTTGTTGTGAATCCGATAAGTAGTTTATTTTTATTTTTTTTAATTTGTCAAAGAGCGGGGTGCCCCTGTACCCAAAAAGTTAGTTTTATCTCTCATGATGCATTGCTGGAACCAAGACTTTCTATTCCTGAAAATCCGCCATCTTGAAAATTGAGATTCAAATCTAAATTTATTTTTTGGAAACTACCCTCAAATAATATAAGCAGGATGAAAAGGTCAGTTTTGAGGTTTGTGAGTGAGTGTGCAGGGTAAGAGAGTAGGATTTGTGAAGGTTTGTGCCCTGGGATAGTGTAGATTTGTTTTGTTTTTTCAAATGATTTTCAGAGATCTCAAAATAAATATCGATTTTTTTTTGAGTGGCAAGAGAAAACATGAAATACTTTACATTTATAAAATATTGAGATGTGGAAAGCAAAGTAAGTGTTAAGTAGGGGAATATTTTAATTAATTTAGGAAAAAATCCAGGTTCATATTATAAGAAAGAATTTACAGAGATTGCTTCCTAATCTAACCTACAAACTGAGGAAGGGAGTATAAGGAGGGTAGTATTGTTTTTGGATGTTGGATCTGCTTTTAAAGCTTCAGGGCATTAAATACGTATGGAACACAAGATTGAGTGGTGTGGAAGCATGTTTACAATCACCTTTGTTTTGATTGGATAATATTTTCATGTGTCCTAGGAGGGAACGCATTTCAACAGTGACAATCTCTCCATTACCCCATATCTCCATTCCTCATCTCAGCACCCCAAAAGTAATCAATGTCATTACCCCCACAGTCCTCCTTCTCATCCCAGTAACCCAAATGTAATTCATGTACTTACCCCAACATCACCCTTCCTCATCCCAGTACCCAATAGTAATTCATGTCATTACCCATTGTTATAAATCCAGGGGATTCCACCCTTCTTTCCAAGGGGATGGCAACCCCATTTGGGCTAGGGAGGTGAGCCTGCTATGAAATAACCTCCCTAGGGGACATGACAAGCAGATCCCACTGGGAATGAAACCCTCTCTGGGGACAAGTAATGCCCAAGCAAAGATTCAATGTTACTTTCCCTCACTGTAACATCCCAAACTGCTTCATTGTGAAAGTCAGAACCAATGGAATCTTCCCCTCTATTCCAAGAGGGTTGTAAATACATCTGTACTTCAAGTTGTTGAGCAGGTGCAAATGCATCTTAGTCACAGTATAAACCCTGTCCACCGGTCAATCACTGCTACATTGTTGGTGCTTCCGGTTCTGCTGCCCATTTCCCTTGCTTAAGCAGCCCTTCAGCCTCTCTTCCTTTGCAGTTGGTGAGCAGGTGCAAGTGGAGATAGGTCATGTGGCTTTAGCCCCACCCAATTGTCAATCACTGCTAAACTGTTGGTGCCTTCCTGTTTTCCTGCCCTTTTCCCCCTACTTAGTCAGCCCTCCATCCTCTTTTTCTTTGCAGTTGGTGAGCAGGGGAAAGTGGATTTAGGTCACATTGCCCAAGCCCCCACCTGGCAATCACTGCTACACTATGGTGCCTTCCTGTTTTGCCACCCTTTATCCCTACTTAAGCATCCCTCCAGCCACATTTTCTTTGTAGTTGGTGATTAGGTGCAAGTGGATCTAGGTAACCCAGTCAGCAGACATCACTGACCTCATCACTATACACGACTTTGATGTCATCTTCATCACCAAGACCTGGCTGACAACCACCTTCATCCACATCCTAGACATCCTTGTGCCCGATGGCTACAGCATCCAACACAGAGAACGGCCATACAAGACAGGCATAGTCCTCACAGTCATCTACAAGACCTTGTGGTCTAGCACCAGACTTGGCATCGAACACATTGCCTCCTTCCAAGTCCTATGCTGCCACTTACCACTCTCCCTGAAGGGCACAGTCACGATCCATCTCATCTACAGACCACCCAAACCCAACACCACCTTCATCGCAAACTTCAGTGACCTGGTCACTGCTTTATCCTCACGCATGTCAACAACACCTTCTTAGGTGACTTCAAGCTCTCAGATATCCAAACCAATGAAGAAAGCTATCCTCTGCCTTCTCAACACCCTTGGCCTCACACAGCACTCGGCCTCTGCCTTCCATCCACTACAGCTCTCCTATCCTGCTTGGCTGGTCTGACCACCTGGCTGACCCTTTCAACATCCTGGACACAACAACAGTCAACCATTCACAGCAGAAACTGATCAGACAAACCCTCATGTCCTTCAAGAACTTCCCAGTGGAAGCCTTCATGGAAGACCTCACCAACCTCCAACTCACATGGACTGAACACCACCAAACCAACTGTGACTCTCTACTGGAATCACTCAACACCATCCTCACAGCCTCTATCAATCGACAAATGCCTCTGAAACAACAAATTGAAACCATCAGCACCCTGGTACACGCAAGAAAACCTGGCGCCCCTCCAGATCCACATCCAACCTGTCGCTCCTCAAGGAACATACGAGCAACCTGCTGACAACAAATCAACACAGCCAAGGCCTCCAACTATCAGAACACATAGCAGAAGCTGACAACAAAAGCAGAGCTCTCTTTAAAACAGTCCAGAACTGCATCAGCCAGCTACCCGTCTGTGCCATACCACATTCAATCAAAAATTAAAAACTATCAACACATTCATCATCGACAAAATCAGCATGATTCGCCAGCACATAGACACCAGCTCCGCATCCACAGACCAACCTCATGCCCCATCTCACAAAATCTCCACACCTGGGACAACATTCAAGACAAATTCTTCAGAGGACCTGGTAGAAATCCTTGCTGCCCTCAAAGCCACATCATATACAGATGACATCCTCCCATCATCCATCCTCAAGACCCTCCCCACTCTCCTTCTCTACCTGGAGATCATCAACAGCTCCCTAAATCAAGGCACCTTCCCATCGACCTTAAAGACAGGACAAATACTTCTTCTACTAAAGAAACCCAATCTGTATTCTGAAAAAATAGGTAACTATCGCTCCATCCCCCATTTTCCCTTGCTAGGTAAGATCATCGAGAAAACAGTAGCCACGCAACTGCAGCAATACATCAACACCAACAATCTCCTCCAAACCTACCAATATGGGTTCCGATACAGATGCAGAACAGAGACTGCAACCTTTAAGGTGGCCGAAGACACCCTCAACATCCTTGATGAAGGACCCCCTGCCTCCTGATTCTACTCGACCTGTTGGCCGCTCTCAAAACAGTAGACCACCAGGCGCTCTCGAACAACCTTCATCAGTGCATGAGATGAACAACCTTGTCCTACTCTGGTTCAAGTCCTACCAGTGGTCGAAGTGTACGAAAAAAAGGAGCAGAGCTATGTTCCTGGCTGGTCTGCCCCACACTCCACAAACCCCATCGCTGTGCCCCCTCCCACACACAGTCCAAACCCCCAAACAAACTCACCTTTTATTTAAGGGAATGTTCAGTGCAGTGCACTGAAGTGCAAGCTTCAACTTCTTCCTACACTTTTATTTTAAAACTAAACCGTTCTGGAACAGTTTCTTTTTAAAATAAAAGTATAGGAACAGTGAAACTGAAAAATAAAAAGTATAGGAGCACTGCTCTGACCGCTCCCACCCACTTAAACCTCTGAGTCCTACCTTGTCAACCACCAGCATTTTGTTCAGGTGGACTCCTCTAGATCACCAATGATACCTGTCACCTATGGAGTCCTGCAGGGTTCCATGCTCTCTCCACTGATCTTTAATCTATACGTGGAGCCACTTGGAGGCACGCAACATCCACATCCACCAATACTCTGATGACACACAGATATACCACAAGATCAACTCCATCAAGGACATTCACAGGCTTAAAACATGCCTCTCGCTAATCCAATCTTGGATGTCCAGTGCATACTTGAAGCTCAACCCATTCAAGTCCCCTGGGTTCCACATCGACAAACACCTCTCATTCAAGACACACATAGCTAAGAAAACTCAGACAGCTTGGTATCAGCTCTCCCTCCTGTGGAAAGTCAAGCCCCTCCTCCCTCCGCACAGCTTTAGATCCACCGTTCAAGCACTGATCCTGTCCAACCTGGATATAGGTAGTGCCCTCCTCGAAGGCCTCCCGTCATCCTCCCTTGTTTCCCTGTCCTACATGTGGCTATAAGCCTCAACAAATGTCTACTTTGATATGACCACATCACCCGGCCCTCACCGACCTTCGCTCGAACTGCATACACAAATCATCTTCAAGTCTTGCTAAATCATCTTTAAGGCAGTGACCCTCAAGTCACCCATGTACCTCGTAGAGTAATTCAGCATCTCTGGTGGACAGCGCATCACCAGAAGCCAGGACATGTACAGACTTGGAATCTGCTGCTGCAAAAAGGAAAGGCACAAAAAAACAAGCCTTCTGTGCCTATGCACCAAGCAACCTCACTCCTATCAGCATCAGACTTGTCCCCAGGCTCCTACAATTTAGAAAATAACTCAAGACCCACCTCTTCAAGGAGTCTCTCCTTCTCATCACCTAGGCCATCAAGTCGCCCCCCCTTGCCACCTGAATAGCTAGACGCCATCTGCCTCTATCCTCCCCACCACCCTGTACAGCTGTACCCCTCCTCAGTACCCTTGTGTATCCTACTCCCGGCTGTATATTTGTTCTGTCATTACCTCTGAAATGTGCTCCGTAATGCATCTGTACTGTTATATAACTCTGCAAAACATTCTGTTGTGTATATGTATTGGTGTATACTGCTGTAAAGCGCTCCCATGTTTCTCGAAGCTAGGTCCCAGCTTGTCCCCAGGCTCCTACAATTTAGAAAATAACTCAAGACCCACCTCTTCAAGGAGTCTCTCCTTCTCATCACCTAGGCCATCAAGTCGCCCCCCCTTGCCACCTGAATAACTAGACGCCATCTGCCTCTCTCCTCCCCACCACCCTGTACAGCTGTACCCCTCCTCAGTACCCTTGTGTATCCTACCCCCGGCTGTATATTTGTTCTGTCATTACCTCTGAAATGTGCTCCATAATGCATCTGTACTGTTATATAACTCTGCAAAACATTCTGTTGTGTATATGTATTGGTGTATACTGCTGTAAAGCGCTCCCTTGCTTCTCGAAGCTAGGTCCCAGCTCAATAAATACAATAATAATAATAATAATAATAATAAAAGGGAATCGCGAATCAGCCATAGACCAAGTAAGGGCGGCTTGTGCAGCTGTGCAGAGGAGGGAGCCTCTCCCTCGCAGGAGGAGCAGAAACAGAGAGCCATAAAGTCAGCATTGTGGGTTGAGACCCAAGCCAGTCTATAGAATGCTGCCACTTTAACAAAGACAGAAATCCCAATGAGCTTGGAACTACTGAAAGAGGAAACAACATCAAATGACATACTGGCACCCTGCTTCTCAGACACTGAAGGGAAGAACCAATGAGAAGAAGCCAACCATGCAGCCCAGAGCCACGTCTGTGCGAGAACATGCTGGCCAGAAAGACCTCCTCCGGTACCAAGCATGATGGTAGGCAGCATTACATGAGTAGTGGGTGGAGGTTGGTGACTTTGCAATTAAGCCCACACCAGACAGATAATCCAAAAGCCCTGAAAGGGTGAGTGAAACTGTAGTCAATGCAGGGCTAAGCAGGCCTGTAGCCCATGCCGGGTTTTATTTATTTTATTTATTTATTTATTTATTGGACATTGGTGTGGCGTCTATACACAAGTGTTTCCAGGTACCACAAGGCAAGCTGGTGGGGGGGAATAGGAAAGAAAGTATAACAACAAAAATGGTCATATCGGCCTTGTGAAAATCCTACCATGCAAGACAATGTGGTAGGTGCAGGGGGTGTGGGCACAGAGGGAGAAGTGCAGGTGTGGGGTGCCCAAAGGGAGGGGGTGGACAAGTGCTGAGGGGACTAAGTAGGCAAGTGCCTGGTGAAAAAGAGGAGGAAGGGAGGACGAGTGCAGTGGACACAGGGGACCAGAATAGTGCTAGTCAGTGGAAGGGAGCCTGAGAGCAAGTGCTGACAAGGGATGCTGGGAGGGACTGCTAGGGTGCAGTCTGGCCCATGATTGACTCTGAAGGGACCAGGCCCCAGACGCAGCAGCAGAGGGAACATTTGCAATGGAGGGGAAGAGGGAAGGAAGAGGGGAGAAGGAAAGTCTTGAGAAGTTTCCAGAAATTAAGAAGTGCCGGCTCAAGTCTGAGGGGGGCAGAGAGGCCGTTCCAGAGGGAGGAACCAGCCAAGGAAAGGGATCTACCTCCCACTCTCTGCTTGGAGAAACCTTTGACCTGTAGAGAGTTGGAGCCAGAGGACTGGAAAATTCTGGTAGAGAGGTATTTAGGGAGGGAAAGCTGGGTGTAGACAGGTCCCAGGCCCCAGACAGCCTTGTGGATGATGTAAACCTCACTCTTGAATGTGATCATTGCGGTCACTGGCAGCCAGTGGAGAGATTTTAGGGCTGAAAAGATGTGGTCCCTGGACCTGAGGACAGGGATAAGTCTTGCAGTCCTATTCTGAATAAGTTGAAGGGGTGAATGGAGGAAAGAGGTAGACTGAGGAAGATGATATTGCAGTAGTCCAGGCTAAAGAGAACCAGGGCTCTGGAGACATTAAGCTTCTTGGGGAAGGTGAGGAAAGGTAGAATTCCCCTGAGGAGGTGAAGCTGAAAGTTGGACTTCTTGGCACGGTCCCTGATGTGTGGAGATAAAGAAGGAGAGAGGAGTCAAAGATATTTCTTAGCAAGTGGGTATGGGGAGGGGCCCCAGGGAGGCTGGCCAGAGAGTGGGCGGGGGAGTAGGCATCCCAATGACAAGTCATGCTGGCATTAAGTCAGAGATCATTGGCAGAGCACCATGCCTTGGTAGCATTCAGGCAGTCAGGCATGAGAGAAGATGGAGAGGAGGTAGAGGATGGCAGTTTGTTGGAGAGCTGTGTGTTGTTTGTACAACACCGGAAATGAGGGGAGAAGTTGGAGATCAAGTGGACCAGAGCAGCCAGTTAGATGGTGGAAGAGCCATGGAGATAGGATAGAGCCCTGAGGGACACCACAGGTAGATAGTGAGGTGGATGAGATAAAAGGACACATTAGCACTTGGGACAGTCTGTTTGAAAGGAAGAAGGTCAGCCACCCCAGTGCACGGTCTCTGATGCCAAGGCTATCATGGAGATGGTTTATGATGATGGAGTGGGTGACTGTGTCAAAGGCAGAAGAAAGATCGAGGAGGATCAGAACAGAGGGAATGTTTGAGTCCAGGTTAGAGCTGAGGTATTCGCGGTTGTTCAGGAGAGCAGTTTCCATGCCTCTAGATACACTGAAATCGGATTGGTGGTCATGGAGGCAGCCAGCCATTTCTGTGTGGAGGGCCAGTTGGGGGATGACCAGCATCTCAATTCTTTTGCCCAAAAAATGTGTGATAGAGATAGGGCGATATTTAGCCAAGCAAGAAGGGTCAGCAGGTGGCTTTTTTAGGAGAGGGTGCACAAGAAGTGCTTAAGGGGTTGTGGGACAGAGCCAGTGGCAAAGGAATGGGAGGAGGAGGAGACTGCCATAGGATCAGCCATGTTATTGGTGGCTCCAGAGATGTGGGCTTGACATGAGTCCACTTATCGGAGCAGGTAGTGAGACGATATTGCCCTTGGAGTAGGCAGCAGGCCAGTTTGTCAGAGGATGAACTAGATGCCTGCAACTTCTGCTCTGCATTTTTGCACTTGCGTTTCTTAGCTTCCAAGTCTGAGTCATACCAAGAGTTACATTTGAAGGCAGGCTTCATGCGGATTCTCATGACGTGGGCAAGGATGTCCATGGTGTTAGAGATAGAAAGTCCACTAGCCCATACCAAGCAGATAATCAAAAGACCTAAGAGAGTGATAAGAGATATTGCAACCAAAGCAGGGCTGAGCAGGCCCGTAGCCCGTGCCGGGCTAATAATCTGAAGATCCCAAGAAGGGTGAGGGAAAGTGCAACCAAGGCAAGAACCAAAGTTGGGCTAAGGAAGCCTGTAGCCTACCTGAGGCTGAAAGTTGAGATATAATTCCAGGAATAAGAGGAAAGTTGTGTTTTGTGAATATTGACTGATAAAAATCAGAGGAACCTCTTGTGTTATACATCCCTGAGGAGGGTATCACCCAGAAACTGTTAGAACTAACCAATAAAGCTGATGTTTGACAAAGGAACACTGAGAGAGATGTGTGTTTGTCTGTTGGAACTGCCAGGCAAAGAGTTGGAAAACACTTTTTAGGACTTTGGTGGGGGAACAGAAAACCAGTCACCACCGATAGAACCAACAGGGACATTGATCCCATTCTAAGTCAAAACTTAGATTGTTTTTCTTTCTTTTCATAATGGTAGGGCGGATGATAAGATAGCACATGTTTGACAGAGGACCACGTTTATTTATTCGACCTCCTGACTAACACCCGTTTGTTTTGTTTTTGCAGTAGGGAACTTATCTTAGTGGTAGGGCTTAGAGGTGGTTTTAAATATCTTGATCAAAAATGTCCTCTTATCCTTATCCTATATCTTGCTTACCACACCCCACATCACTCTTCCTTGTAACAGTAACCCAATACTAATCCATGTCATTCCCTCCACATACCTCTTTCTCATCCTAGTACCCCAATAGTAATCCATGTTATTACTGCCTCATCCCTCTTCCTTGTCTAAATACCCAATAGTAATCCATGCCATTACCCCCACATTCTCATCCTCATCCCAGTACCCAAAAGTAATCAATGTCATTACTGCCACATCCCTCTTCCTCGTGCCAGTAACCAAATAATAATCCATGTCACCACCCCCACAACCCTCTTCCTCATCCCAGTAACCTAATAGTAACCAATAGTAACCAGTGCCATTACTCCCACATCCCTCTTCCTCATCCCAGTAATCCAATAGTGATTCATGTCATTACCTGCACATCCCTCTTCTTCATCCAAGTGCCCTAATAGTAATCCATGTCATTACCTACACATCCCTCTTCTTCATCGATGTATTCCAGTAATAATCCATGCCATTACCCCCACATCCTTCTTCCTTGTCCAAGTACCCAATACTAATCCATGTCATTACCCTCACATCCCTCTTCCTTGTCCCAGTACCCAATAGTAATCTATGTCATTACACACATCCCTCTTCCTCATTTAAGTACCCCAGAGTAACCAATGTCATTCCCCAACATACCTTTTTCTCATCCCTGTAACCCAATTGGAATCCACGCTGTTACACCTCATCCTTCTTTCCAGTAACCCAATAGTAATCCACGTCAATACCCACAAATCCCTCTTTCTCGTCCCAGTACTTGAATAGTAATCCATTTCATTACCCCCACATCCCTCTTCCTCACCACAGTACCCTAATAGTAATCTATGTCATTAACCCTGCATCCCTCTTTTTTTCTTCTAGAACTCAATAGCAATGCATGTCTTTACCTACATACCCAACTTCTCTGTCCCTGTTACCCAAAAGTAATCAATGTCATTACTGCCACATCACTCTTTCTCATCCTAGTACCCAATAGTAATCCATGCCATTTTTCCCCACATCCCTCTTCCTCGTCCCAGTAAACAAATAATAATGCTTGTCACTACCCCCTCATCCCTCTTCCTCATCCCAGTACCCAATAGTAATCAATGGCATAACCCTCACAACCCTCTTCCTCATTCCAGTAACCCAATAGTAACGCATGTCATTACCCAACAGCCATCATACTTGTCCCACTACCTGACAGAAACCCATGACTTGGCCTACTCATCCCTCTAACTTATCATAGTAGTCATCCATATAGGAGACTGTGATGAGGAAGCGTGATGTGATGGTAGCTGGTGAATGTGTTTAGGAAGAGTTGGGGGTAGCAGGACAATGTGACGAGGAAGAGTGAGTTGGTGTTGCTGAGGGATTGTGATGAGGAAGAATGATGTGGTAGTAGTGGGTGACTGAGATGAGGAATAGTGATTAGTGATGTCATTACGCCTGTATCCCTCTTCCTGGCTTCAGTACTCCAATAGTAATCCATATCATTACCCCACATCCTTCCTCCTCATCCCTGTCCCCTACTACCACCATGTCACTCTTACTTCTCACTTTCCCCACTTCTCCTCCATGCTCTTCCTCATCACAGTCCCCCAATAACACCATCTCAGCCTTTCTCATCATAGTCCCCCACAACCACCACCTCACTCTTCCTCAACAGAGTCCCCTACTACCCCACAATAGCATTCCTCACCACTGTCCCCCACTAAAACCATCTCCCTCTTACTCATCAAAGACCACACTACCCCTACCCCACCCTTCCTCATCTCAGTCACCTAATAGCCCCACTTCGCTCTTTCTCATCAAAGTCCACCACTACCCCAACAACATTCTTCCTGATCACAGGCCCCTACTACTCTCACCTCCCTCTTCCTCATCAAATACTCCACTATAACCAACTCACTTGTCCTAATCACAATTACCACTACGTCACTCTTCCTCATCACATCCCCAACTACCCATATATCACTCTTTTTTGTCTCAGTCCCCCAGTACGCCACCTCAGTTTTCCTCATAACAGTACCCCACTACCCTCAACTCACTCTTCCTCGTCACAGCCACCCACTATCACACACTACCAAACTTACTCTTTCTCATCACAATCTCCTTCTACCCAGATCTCACTATTTCTCATCACAGTCTCCCATAACACAAACCTCATGCTTCCTTGTGACAGTCCCCCACTACAACCACATCACTCTTCCTCGGCAAAGTCCCCCACTATAACCAACTCTTTCTTTCTCATGTCATGTCACACTTTGAGGAATGAACATATACATATTATTCATTGATTTGCATACAGCCTTCAATATCATACCACCCTCCCTGCTATGGAACACATGAGAAGGGATTCCCCCATGCGATACTCCAAGTCATATTATTGCTAAATAAGGCAATGAAGCAGTAGTGAGATGGGGGCTGGGTGGGAAAACCACAGAAACATACGGGCCTGATTCATGGAACCATTTCCCATGGGATTGCACCATTATAAAACACTTCCATGAATCAGGCCCTTAATGTTCAGAAATGAGTGTGTCAAAGCTGTGCCCGTGCACCAACACTCCTTTTATTATGCATTAACAATGTAATTGTCAACATGATGACAATAACCTTTGTTGCTCCATTGTTGTGATATGATATGATATGATATGATATATGATATGACATGATGAGTCATTTATAACGCACCTGTACACAAATGTTTCTAGGCGCGACAAGACAAGGAGGGGGAAACAGAAGGAGGACAAACAATGATCTTACTAGGCCTTGTGACATTCAGATCGCTCAGGTGTAGGAAAGAGGGGAAGAGGAGAAGTGCCAAGGGTATTGGGGGGGGTGAGGAGAAGTGCAGTTGACTCAATAAGTGCTGCCTGAGGGTGGCTATTAAGTGCAAAGAGAAGGACCAGTAGGGTTACATATACAGACCCGTAAGTGCTGAGGGAGCCTGGAGGCAGTGCAAGACAACTGGACATTCAGGAGCCAGGGCCCGAGTTCACGGGTGGACAGGTGACCACTGTGGAAAGCTATCACGGACATTAGCAGGGGAGAGGAAAGGGAAAAGGAAGGTCTTGAGTTGCTTCTGGAACCGGTGGTGGTTCTACTCAAGTTTGTGAGAGGCAGGGAGGCTGTTCCAGATGGAGGCACCAAACTAGGAAAGAGATCTTCCCCCATTCGCTGCTTGGAAAAGCGTCTGACCCTCAAGGAATTGGAGGTGGATGAGGGGAGAGCTTGAAAAGGAAGATGCATAGGAAGAGAACATTGGAGTGTGGTCTCAAGCCCCAGAAAGCCTTGTGGATGGTGCAAAGGGTCTTGAATTTGATCCTTGCAGCCACAGGGAGCCAGTGCAGAGATTTCAGAGCTGGAGATATCTGATCCCTGGGCTTGAGGCCAAGGAAAAGTCTTGCAGTACTGTTCTGAATGAGTTGCAATGGTCGAAGAGTAGAGACAGGCAGACTTAGAAAGAGGCTGTTACAATATTCCAGACTGGAGAGGGCCAGGGCTCTGGAGACAGTGAGCTTTTGGGGGGAAGTGAGAAAAGGCAGAATACCTCACAGAAAGTGTGACTTAGAGATGTCAGTTTTGGGAATAGATGGCGATGCCAAGATGTCTTGTCACACAGGAGGGGATATTACTGTATCTAGTAGTTGCTATTGGGTCAGGTCTCAAACTCCTCACTGACTGCATGTTAGATCATCTGCAATGGGATGCATGCAAAATGTTACATATTGGTGCAGCAGCAAGTTAGAGTAGGCCAATTTCTGTTGCAATTAGTCTGAATAGGCAGGAGCCAGTAGGATGGTTAGAATGTGCTTACACGTAATGTCTAGAATCTATACATATGTATTCTAATGTTGAGGTTTTTGCGATTAAATACTAAAACCCGATGTGAGTGGGTCAAGTTTTCAGTTTTCGAATCTCGTGAGACTTGTTGACCTCCCGGCCGTTAGTTTTCATTTACATTAAACCTGTATTTTCTTGCAATTCATGGGTCTTGTTATTATTTGCTGAAAATTACTAGGGGTCTACAGCATCCATAATGTGCTTTTTAATTTGGAGAGTCATTGGAAGCCTCATTCCATTGGTTTGTGGATTGTCTGCACACCTACACTCTCCATGGAGCATCTACAATGGTATACCTGGTAGAAACACTTGTGTACAGGCACGTTATAAATGACATCACATCATATCATTCCTCCTTAGAAGAGCAACCAGACCCTTCCTAAAGATACATCTCATGTTTGACAGCCTGTGAACTTCCACTCTACAAAGTAGAGCTTCTACGTGGCATCACACCATCAGAGGGTGTCCAGACACTTTGCAAAGGGATCTTCAAATGTTGCTCAACATTTTTTAAAGTAACAGGACTGGAGCCGGTTGCTCTTCAAAATAGCTTCTAAAAATTGGGTGATGCATATTGAACAAGTCGGCTGTGAAAATTGGCTAACCTATGTAGTTGAAACAGGTCCTCTTCGGCATTGGTGCTGTTGGCAAGGAAAGAAAAGATTATTTGATTAGATTGATGGCTACTTACATATTTTATCTCCACTCACATCCACCAGGACACGTCCAATGGCATAGCAGGGGCACCCGCAGCCCCTGTGTTCCCGGGGGACCTGCCACCAAATGTCAAGGAAGTGGGCCCGATCGGACTTAAAAAGAAAAATGCTTTTTTTTTATTACTTTGATTTCATAAAGAAATTATTTCTGTTACAGCATAACAGAAACAATTTCTTTATGAATGCAGAGTGACTAGAAAAATAAACTATTTCTTTTTGAAGTCTGAGGGCTTCCCCACCGCATGAGATGGAAGCCTCAGGAGCCTCAGGTGCCTCCATGCCTGCTGCGCCATTTTTGGCAACCTGACTACAAAAATAGTGTTTTCACCGTGGGCAGCTTGACGATTGCGTGAAGAGCAATCACTTCCCTTGATTTCAACCCACTACCTGGGTTTTATGTTTTTTACTTATTTCTACGAATTGTGACTTACTGTGCTTTGGCCTTTCTAAGATGGCCACACTACATTTGTCTCTGTGAACTGCCTTGGTCTGGCCCCTACTCCCTCTCCCATTAGATGCATTGGTTCTGATTGGCCAATCAGAGCAACCAGAAGGCGGAAGCCGGCCCAGGCAACCAAGTCCCACAACAAAGGCCTCTGTCTGCTCGCTGTCTGCAGCTGGTTTGCTGTATGAGGAATTTCTGCACCCCCTCATGGAGGGACATAGGATGCCTCACCTCCCTTAACCCTCTGTTGTTCCCCCTTCGCCCCATCCCACTCCTACAGCCTGTGACTTACACCTAGTGCCACCAACTTGATTCTAGCTGTGTTTCAATTGCTTCTGCAATTTTGAAACTAGCTGTGTTTTTGACCGCTACTGCAATTTGTAATCTAGCTGTGTTGTTGACTGCTACTGAAACTTTGAATCAAGCTGTGTATATGACTGCTACTGCAATTTTGAATCCAGTTATGTTTTTGACTGGTACTACAATTTTGAATCTAGCTGTGTTTTTGACTGCTACTTGAATTTTGTATTCAGACTGTGCCTGTGTGATTGTACTGCTTGCTTTTCTCCCCTGTAACTGGTTTGGCCCAGTGACTACATTGCGTTACTCTACCCCGCTGGTTCCTATCCTGTTCCTTCCCTCTCCTGCCCCCCTCTCCCTCTACTTGACCTATGGCACTCTCCATCAACTATCCTTCCCTTCACACTAAGTCTGTCAGGAAGAAGTTCAATAAGGACGTCTTGGTCTCTATCCCTGGTCTCCCTATTGCTGACACTTATACCAGTGCTTCCTCCAGACAGACCCTCACTGACAACCTCTTTGTCGTTCCCTCACCAGACCTATGGACTCTTCATATGGTCTCTGTGCTCTCTCCTTTCTCCTCCTCTCCAATGGTGGCACCCGGTGGGAAGCCCTCCTGGCCCCCTTTGACTCCTGTAGGATCATCATTAATGTCTACCGGAAAGGCACCTTCTTGGTCCAAGGCCCTCAGGCTAACCCCCTCCTCTTTGACAGGCACTTACCACACCTCATCAACTTCCTTTCATCTCATGCTGCCCCCTCTCTCCTTTCCCCGGCCTCCTTGCTTCCCCCTTGGCTACCATGCCCTCTCCTGCCACCCCTCGGTCTCCTTTTATACCTCTGCAGGGCATACCTATGATTTGTACCCCTCCCAGAAGACCTTAAAAATGGCAACCTTCTCCACATTGCTACTCTTAACTGTCGCTCTGCCGTCACACACTCCTCCGACATCTGTCAGCTCCTGGAAGAACTTGACCTTGATGTCCTCTGTCTCACTGAGAACTGAGACATGGTTGACGGCCAGCTCTGTTATGAGCCTTGACACTCTCCACCCAGATGGCTGCAAGATCCTCTCCGCACCCAGAACCACCCGGTCCGAAGGGATTTCTGCCTCTGTCATTCCTTTGCAGACCCACTCCTCTTTCGAACGCCTTGGTTGCAGGCTTTCTCTCTCTCCTGGCCACTCTCTTACCGTGGCTATCTATCAGCCACCTGGTCAGATCACATCCTTCCTCTCTGAGTGGGCTGAACTCTCCTCCTCCCTTATAGCCTCGACCATTCATCTCCTACTTCACAGAGACTTCAACATCCATCTGGATACTCCCTGCTCCTCCGCTGGACTCTTTCATGACCTCTGTGATTCTCTCTCTCTTTCAATTCACTCTGCAGGGCACACACTTGACGTTTTGATCTTCTCTGACCTACCCCTCTCCATCCCTCTGACCACACCTCTCTCCTGGAGTGATCACTCCCTACTGTCCTCCCATCTCTCCCTCTCTACTCCCCAGGCCAAACCAACTTCAACACTGCCACCTACCTTCTCAGTCATCTGACCCACAAAGCGCGTGTCAGTTGAGCCTTTTGCCGCCACTTTCTCTCCCCCTCCTCCTCCTCTTGCTGGCTCTCACCCTGACTGAGCCCTTTCCATGCTCCACTCTTCTATCTCTGACACTCTTGATGTTCTTGCTCCTGTTATGAGGATCCACCTGAGGCCCAAAGCCAAGTGCAATTCTGGTACGATTCCGACCTACAACCCTTAAACTCAAGTGTAGGGGCGCTGAGAAGAAATGGCGTACTTCTGTTGCATCGTCTGTCAAACTGGCCTGCCGCCTGCTCCAAAGGCAATACTGGCTCCTTATCCAAACTAAGAAGAGAGCCCACATCCAAGCCTACGTCTCTGCAGCATCTAACAACTCGGCCAAACTGTTTAAAATCTGCGAGGAGCTGGCCAACCCTCTGAAGTCTCTACCTCTCCTGTTGCCTCCAAGGCCCTCTGCAATGCCCTTGCC
This sequence comes from Ambystoma mexicanum, assembly GCF_040938575.1. NCBI lineage: Eukaryota > Metazoa > Chordata > Amphibia > Caudata > Ambystomatidae > Ambystoma > Ambystoma mexicanum. The sequence goes on along the minus strand of NC_090930.1, from coordinate 380,938,807 downwards.
TCTCTCCTCATCTCAAAAATGCAGGCCATCCTGTCCAACCTCTTGTCCTCTCCACCTCTCTACCTCTTCACCCTTTTGTCTCTGCACATTCTGACCCTCCTGCAGCCACCCCCTCTGACTTTCACTTCCTTTCCTCTTTTCTCCCCAGACAAGGTTTCTAGACAAGTCTGATCTATGAAAGTCTCATTAAAATAGGTCCTCCCCTGCTCATCTAAAACCTACAAGGACCACATTGGCACCATTGCTGCTGCTCTGGCTGACGTCTGCAACCACTCCTTCACCTCCAGAGCCGTCCCCTCTTCCCTTTGAAGAATATTCTTGCACACCCTCTTCTGCAGAAACCAACTACCGACCCCTCTTGCCCGGCTAACCATTTGCCCGATCTCCATCACTCCTTTCCTGGGCAACTCCTGGAAAAGGATGCCATCTCCCAGCTTAATCTTCACTCTGACTCTGTTGGTTGTCTCCATGACCATCAGTCTGGCTTTAGAGCTGCCAGAAGCATGAATACTTCTCTCCTGAACATCCGTTAAGACCTGCTCTCAAACCTTGACTATAATATCCCTTCTGTCCTCATCCTACTCGATCTCTCTTCCAGCCTTTGACACGGTAAACCATTCCACGGTTCTCAACCATCTCTGTGATAACCTGGGCATCACTGGTCAGGCCCTGGCTTGGCTGACCTCTTTCCTCTCTGATCGACCCTCCGAGGTCCAACTTGGCTCCATCCTTTTCTCTATTTCACTCTCTACCTGTGGTGTTCCCCAGGGGTCTAACCTCTCTCCCTGGCTTTTCAACCAATACCTGGTACTCCTTGCCCACTCCATTGCCGGTCTCTGCACCAACTTTCAATGTTATGTGGATGACACTCAGCTCATTTTCAAGCTTCCCTCTGACAGCTCTTCTCCTTCTCTCATCTCTGACTGTCTTTCTGCTATCCAGGAGTGGTGCGCCTCCAATCATCTTTGCCTTAATGCCAGTAAAACAGAGATTCTCCTTATTGGCACACCTGCACCCTCCTTTTCTGTTACTCTCTGGCCGGCCTCCCTTGGCTCTCCTCCTGCACCCATGTGCGTATTTTAAGTAGGGGGATATAATAGCTTTTATCCCCCCAGATTATTTGTTTCTCTGCTGTAAAATATGCCTGCAGCCTGCACTGCAGACTGCAGTTGTCATGTAAGCTTGCAAAAGTTAAAGTAGATTCTACTTTTGCAAGTTTACAGTAGACTGACTGTCTGCAACTTCTGCTGCTGCCCCGCGCCTGCACATAATGAACGTGCCCAGGCCGGGGAACAAACAAACTGCATGTGCCCTGCCTGCGCAGGCTGCGCAGTGTACTGCTGCACAGCCTCAGCCTTCATTTTTCAGAATAAAGGAGAAGCCAAGCAGTGACACGTGCCGTGCTCCAGTGACTCTGTGCTCATGACAGCGTGTGTGTTATCGAGGGAGTCAGAGTGAGAACAGGCTGAGCAGGTAGCAACTACCGTAAGGTAAGTCAGTCAAGTGCCCCCCCCCCTCCTCTCCCAGGTGCAGGCCGGCGTGGGGAGGATTTATTGTAGGGAATGTGCGGCTGTGCCAATGTCAGATATAGTTCCTAAACCCGCTCGGCACATTGCAAAAGTGATCAGGGAATCCTGCCCTCTTAATGTTTCATAATGAAACATTAAGAGGTCAGGATTCCCTGATCAGTTTGCAACGTGCCGTGTGTGTTTATAAACTGTATATCTGACGTTGGCAGTGGATTTATTTGGGGTGATTTCAATATGCCAATGCCAGATATACAGTTTCTAAACATGTGCGGTGCATTGCAAAACTCATCAGGGAATCCTGGCTTCTTAATGTTTCAATGAAACATTAAGAGGCCAGGTTTCCCATCAGTTTGCAATGTGCCGCACGTGTTTATAAACTGTATATGAGACGTTGGAAGTGGCACACTTCCATGAACTGAAAAACCTGAGGCCCTGCCAGTGCCGCCTCAGGTTTTTCAATTCATGAAAGTGTGCCCCAGCCCCTGCCAAAGAGGAACATCACATTTCGGAATGGCTCTTTGTTCGTTCTTTACTGATGGGCAGCCTGGGCTCACATTTAAGCTCCAAGCATTGGCCAACACGGGCTTGCAAGGCTGCACAATAAAATACGCAGGCCATTCACCTAAACAGCAGAGGATCAAGGGTGCACACTGGGAGCCGGTATATATTGACATGTACATGCAGTGTTTTTTATACAAATGCCACAACACTGTTTAATATATTATGTATTGCCTTTTTTAAGTGCCCCTAAACCGTCATTTTACTTTGAGATTGTTTCTAGTTTATTTCCTTAGAGATGGATCACGCTGACTGCACCGGATACGTTTCTATGAAAATGTTTTTTACAATTTCTATGTATCTATAACTGCTTCCCAAAATGAGACCCGGTCCCCCAGCTGGAGTTGGCATCTATTGCTGTGACACTTTGTCCCTCTTCACACTCACTGAACATGCTTAGCATACAATGAGCAACAAGAAACTCTGTTAGAACATTTACGATTGAGGCATTTCGTTATAGTGTACACTGCCAACTGAGTCACTTCTAGGTGATCCCAAGTAAACATATAGAGAAAATAATGCACCTTGGTGGCGGGGGTCACATGATGTTCCCAGGATCACATAATCTGGCGAAGATTGGATTTTCTCCAAGATGTCCCTGTACCCCAAGCCTGGCTTGCAAAGTGCAGACACTGCCTTAGATATCAGACTGACATTGTATACAAAATCCTCATGAAACCATATAAAAGTAAAATGAGGATGAGCCATCTCATGAAGGGCCGCTACGTGGGATGTGTGCTTTTTCCATAGTAATGTCTAAAGTAGGCAAGGGAAAACCCTTTATGTATACTCTAATATCAGTAGTCCTCACTTAAGGCACACCCCTCCACCTTTTCCCACCAACTCACACCTGCTTGAAGTTTGGATGGTACCACACCTAAAGCTCTGGCATGAGGGCAACCTGCATTTCGCTAGTTCAAACCTAGCGGTAGGGTCCACTTAACCTTTCATAAATTTAGTACTGTTCAAATGAGGGTAATAATACCTGTAATTACATTGCCTGGAAGCTGAAAGCATCTAGCATGAAGCGCTGTGACCAAAGTGTTATTATATTCCATAAAACAAACTATTACCAGCACAGACTTGAATTCTGTCCCTGCCCAATATAAACCATGTGTTGGTGCGCTCAAAAATGGGGATTTGTGCGCCATTCTGCCCGCAAATCCCTGTTTAACAAATGGGTGTTTGCGGGCAGAATGGCGCACAAATCCCTGTTTTTCGCCGCAAATAATTCCATGAATCAGCCCCATAGTGACTTCTGTGACTATTCCCACCTTCCAAATATCCATGCTCCTGACTATTGCTTAAGAGTTAAGGCTTGCAGGTATCAATGGGCCCTTTTAAGGTCATGGATCTGGCATGCCTGTTCCAGCTTATTCTGAGAAGCTATATGGAGTGGTTGGTCATGCAAGGCGTGCAAGAGAAAACCTGTGAAATGTAAGCCAGGATATCGAGGGTGCTCTGAAGACTGAGGAGAAAGTGCTGAGTAAGTGTAGATGAGAGTTGTGGGGTGCTGGCCATGAGGAATGGGAAACGAGGGACTTGGGTGCAGTAGAGTGTGGGACTGCAAAGTGAAAAAGGGTAGAAAGGGTACGGAGGACAGAAAAAGAGAGGAGCAGTGGAGGGGAGAGATGGGAACAAGAACGAAGTGCAGATAAAAGATCGGGATGGTTTGCAGCACGGGATGAACAGTGTGTGCAGGGGAAAGAGGGGTGCAGGAAAGACCAGAACACAGGGAGAGTAGTCTAGGGCAGAAATGGCATAGGAGGTGCTTTGGGTTTTGCAAATGAGAGAGAAGTACAGACAAGTGAGAAAGTGCAGAGGGCAGTGTGTCAGAGGAGTGACTTACTGTGGGGTGCAGGGAAGGGACTTGGGAGAAAAGGGTGTACAGCAGATGAGAATGTGGAGTAGGGAAGGGTACAGAGGGAAGATTTGTACAGAAGCATGGTGCATCATCTCATGTTCCCAGATAAAGGGTGCAGTCATGAATGTGTCTTCTTCTAAAGCTTGATCTATGGTCACGAGGCCTGCACAAGGACAATTAGAAGTCATTTGTTGAAATAATTGCAGATATATGCACTACACCATATCTGTCTGCGCATTGATTGGGCCTGATAATACACAAAGTGGCCCCCCTCTCCCAGGTGCAGGCCAGCATGGGGAGGATGTATTAGAGGGAACGTGGGAGCTCGGGCATGGCGCTCTCCCACTGCCCGATTGTCATCTGTGCTCCTGTCTGGTTCCTCTCCAGGAAGAGATAGTCACAGCAGGCTGTTCTTTCATCATCTCCCTTTTCACTCAATCCTACCTGCAGCCTAGGTCTGAAGTCAGGACTAACCTTAAATGAGGTATATATTCTCCTCTGACCTGTCCTGTAGTGGGAGCTGGTGCCAGGGTGCGTGACATCTTGCCTTGCGACACAGTAACATGTTATTTGGGCTATCTTTTCAACTTTCATGGGTTTTTGATGGATGGATACCACGCGGGCCTCAGACTCATTTTACGCCATAACCTATTCCTTTAAAAAAAAAAAACTAGAATGATCTATAAAGGGCACTTAATGTGCCAGTTCTGGGAACATACTACTGGTGTAATACAAATGTCTCATCCAGGAATGCCTTCATCCACTCCTTTTCTCCTTAATTGTTCATTGCACCTCCACTATCTGAAATGTTGTCAGGCTGATTATGATAGTTATTCTTCACATTCTTAATTGTTTCAAGGACCTGTAAGAATGTAACTGTATTCCTCCCATACCCCCCCCCCTTGAAGCGCTTTGAAACACATTGTGTATAGGTGCTATACAAATAAACAATCAATCAAAAATCAATCACTCTATTAGCACTATGCATTTCCTTCACTGAAGACCCGCTAAAAACCAGCAATGGCAAGTGTTTGCTTGTCTATACGTATTGGGCATTTGCCAGGCACTGCTATTAAATGTTCAGGTACTTGCACTATTTTGCAGCTGCAACCATCATTGGCTACCTAATACCACTATGGCAGTGCTAGACAAGTGCCTTTTCCATGCCTACATTGAAGCCCAAACGGTTGGCGTTGCCAACGCTTGTTTAAAAATAGGGATGCAACTGCATTTTTGGTATCCACCACCAGCTGAATAATGAGTTGGAGACAAGTTTTAATAGAGTCCACCATAAGTCATCTGGGTGATCCAGAAAAAAATAAAGCAGAGCCTTGAGATTCAAAAGAGCACTTGTTCCAGTATCCATGCAAATCCAGTGAATAACCTGGTGCCAAGGTTTGATTGCAGCCCATACACTGCTGTAAAGGGGCACACTCATGTTCCATCATTGAGGGTTCAAGTGTAATAGGATAGGAAGGGTTGGCGAAACTCCATAAAGCATCTGCACTTAAAGAGCAGGTGAGAGTATTATAAAAGATCTCTCTAAAGGTCAATCGCTGGGAGGATTTTATACTGTGAACTGCTTTTCTTTTTCTTAATTTTCTTCGGTTTTCTTTTCTTCTTTTCTCTTGTTTCATACAGTGATGATATATGTAATTTAATACGTACTGCTATTTTATTTTTGCGAACAGTCGAGTTCTTTGATGAAAAAACAAACAAATAAATACAAAAATCAAAGTCTCCAATGTGTCCCCTATCCCCCCAAGATTTTATCGGTCTCCTATGCCCCTGCCTGCACCCACCTGTGAAGCTAAGAACTTTGGGGTGATCTTTGATTCCACACTCTCCTTTTCTCCACACACCGCACTGGACTACCGCAACAGCCTCTTTCTAAATCTGTCTGCGTCTACTCTCTGCCCTCTGCAACTCATCCAGAACAGGACTGCAAGACTTGTCCTTGACCTTATGCCTTGGGATTGTATCTCTCCAGCGCTGAAATCCATTCATTGGCTCCCAGTGGCTGCAAGGATTACATTCAAGACCCTTTGCATTGTCCACAGGGCTTTCTGGGGCCTGGGTCCAAAATACCTTGAACTTTCCCTCTGTAAATACCTTCCTACTCGAGCTCTTCGCTCCTCCACCTCCAACTGTGTCAGGGTCAGTCGCTTCTCCAAGCAACGAGTTGGTGGTATATCTTTGTCATCAGCAGGGGCCTCCCTCTGGAACAGCCTCCCTGCCACTCTGAAACTTGAGGAGAACCACCTCTTGTTCTGAAAGCAACTAAAAACCTTATTCTCTGCTTCTTCCTTCGCCCTCTCTCTACCCTGATGACCTGTCTGCTCCAGCACAGTGCACCTGGTTTACCCTCTGATTTCGGGCCCAGGTCAATGCCCACCAAGCCACTCACCCGCACTGCCCCTGGCAACCCTTGCACCTGGGGCTGTATCTGTTACCCTACAGTTCCCTTACCTGCACTTACCATATACCCCCTGTCACAAAACCTGTTCTTGCCACCTGGCTGGCTGTACTATCTTTTGTATTGTTGTATCCCTTGCTCAGCACTTTCCATTTTTCCTCTCTCTCCCTTGCACTTTCCCCCCTTCCCTCTCCCCTGCACTTGCACGTTCTCAATGTCACTGGGCCTTGTAAGATAGTTTTGTCTTCCCATGTTCCCCTCCCTTGCCCTGTCAAGCTCTGAAACAGTTGTGTATGAGCACGATACAAATAAAATATCATATCATGTCATGCGGTGGAGGGGACCTGTGACTTCAAAAATAACGCTTCTTTTTGTAGTCACTATGCCTTCATAAAGAAAATATTTCTGTTATGCTGTAACAGAAATAATGTCTTTATGAAATCAGAGTGACTTAAAAAAGAAAGCATTTCTTTTTGAAGTATTAGGGCTCCCCTCCATCTCATGACATGGAGCCATCCAGATCCTCTGCAGATGATGGGAACAAGCGTTCCGGGCTGCTGCGCGGATCTGAAGTCGTCATTTCCAGCACCAACAGATTAAAGGTTAGAACATGTATTTTCTTTAAATGTGTGTGCATGTATGTGTGTGTATATATATATGTTGTAATATGCATGAATGAGTGAGTGCATGATGTATGGGTGGCTCCCTCGGTGTGCCTGTGTGAGTGTATGGTGAAAGGGTATACACTTAAATGTATGGGTGGTTGGTTGTGTGTGTGTGTATGGTGTGTGTGCTTGTGCTGAGGGGTGCAACTAAGCCTACAGTTTGGGGGGAGTTTACCCTTAAAATGTTAGGAGCGATGCTAACTTCACAGGTGGTGAGGGAAGGACAACCTTATTTGTGTAGGGGCATCAAACTTCCTTACACATTCTAATGAGACTATTCTAATGCAGCTTAAATATTACAAGCAGTTAACTCTTTCCTTTAGGTCTGAAAGCACCCACTTAAGGAATGCTGTGAGAATGAGCGGTCTCCTGTCCCCTCTCTACCCTTCCAATTACTCCCCGGACATGCAAATACTAAACCCACATCATGATTTCAAGTGCCTAAATAATTATGCATTTGAATGCAGTTATTAACAGTGAAATGGTTTATGTTGGTAATTGCTGAGCCTTTGTTAACAGCAAAACCCAGGCACCGTTTAACATCTGTGTCCTGTTCTGTCTGGCAATGGCTCTGTAGGTCAGCCAGGTCGAGTCAACATAGCCCAAAATTTGGGGGGCAAGGGTTGAAGCCTGGCCAGCTCAATGGTGTTGCACCACTGCTTGTGTTTAATGACTTGATTGCTTATTTATAATCTTCATTACTCTTAGCCCTATTCTTCCTCATCCCAGTAATTGTGTATGAGGCACTCTGCCTCATACACAAGTACTGGGATGAGGTAGAGGGACATGGTGGTAATGCCTGGCTTAGTTACATATAATATTCATTACTCCTAGACCCACTCTTCCTCGTCCCAGTGCTCAACTATGAGGCATGGTGCCTCAAACATAAGCACCAGGATAAGGAAGAGGGACTTAGAGGTAATTCAGGACAGAAGAGCTGATTTTGGGGATTGGGCAGGAGGTGATAGGCAGAAGAGATGTGTGTGGGGGGACTGTGCGATAAATCATAATAGTCATCCATGTCCAGGATAAGCAGGCATGATATGTATTATTTGTGGCTCGAGTGACATTCTGGTGCAGCTAGTCTAGTCATTTGGCGTGACTTATTTTTAACTGGGCATCTCTGATAAAGTAGTCCTGCTAAGTGTAATTGCCTGGCTAGACTGGCATTTGGGTGCTGCCAGTGTAGCCATGACATTACTGTGGCATTGTATATTTTTCTGGACATATGTTATATTATGTTATGTTAAAGGATATTTATACACAAAAACAAAGGTGGGGACCCGTACATGGGCATCTGGGGTGAGTTTAATATATACTAAACAGAGATGATGCCCTATGTGCTGAAAAATTCAATAAATGTGTTTCAGAAAGTGCATGCTGAGGACCAGAGAATGTGTTCTTATTAAAAATATATCATTTTATTCTGTTACAATTTCATAAAATACATCAATTTTAAACAATTATAAGACAACAATTCATTTCCAATCAACATATATTTTTCTGAACAAAAGTTTTTTTGTGCAAATAGCACATTTTTGTCTAGACATTTCTCCTATGTGTATATCACTAACACATCATTCTACCATTCATCTTCCCAATCAAATCTAGTTTGTATAGAGACATTCTAAATAACTTTTACAGTAGTAATATTCCTACTTTGACAGTCCACCATTATGTATCAACTATAAGTATTCAAGATTATTCTAGTAGTATTCCTCTCATCATTGGATTTCCTTTTGTATAGTTTCAACGTGACATCAATTGGCCAGATTTTACAAAACCATTGGTCAACGTCTTCTTCAGGATTAGTAGACTTATTCAAAGGCTTTATCAGTGCTACAGCATATAAAACAACGACAACACCATGATTTAAAACATTAAACAATGCTTAAAAACCTAGACAAACAACATTGTTAAAAAACACAATCGCTGAGCTCGCTCAGTATGCTACCGTTATTTCATAAATGGGCAGCAAACTTCAATTTTGTTATAAACTCAGACCCAAGATGCTCGGGGTTAGTTAACCTCCTCAATTTTGTTATAAACTCAGACCCAAGATGCTCGGGGTTAGTTAACCTCCTAATGCAACAAACAGGGGTAAATGAATTACCATTGTTAAAATTGGGCCACTAAGTCCCCAACTGTCTTCAAATAGAAACCAAGAAAACCCCCTTACTGTACATTCCTGTCAGTTCAAGCAATTATAAGCCCCCAAAGGGTGCACCATACAGAGGGCCAGGGTTAAGGATATATGTAAATCAAGGCAATCTCATTTGTACCTTTAAACGTCCATTTAGAAAAAGTTTTCTATTTGCAGCTTTGCAAAAAGTTCTGATTTCCGTGGTTTTCCACTGTGTCTTTCCACTAGCATTCAGTAAGCAAGTGAAATATTTATAGCTCCACCTCAAATGCAAAGTATTCTGCTAAATACAATTCCTGTGAATATAATAGTATACAATGGATAAATGTTAGCTGAAGCATAGATGCAAGCTGGTATTATAGTTTTGCCTTTATATCATGCTAGTTAATGTTCTCAATTCTGTCTAGAAGGGACACCCACTAGTATTACGGTTCTTTCTAGATATAACACAAGCTAATCTTCACAATTCGGTCTAGATAAGACACAAGCTAGCATTACAGTTCTGTCTAGATATGACGTAATACTAATCTTCACAATTCTGTCTAATTGTGTTGCTGACTAACTAGCACAGAGTATAGTTCATCTAATTGTGAGATAATGTGAGATATTGCTCGCTAATAATTATCTTGATGTGAGAGATCTGGCATAATCAGTCTGGCACAAACAGAGTACATGCGAAATGCTGCTGTCTGGCATAATCAGGATATCTGGAACAATCAGGCTAAATGTGAAATGCTGCTATCTGGCACAATGAAGCTATCTGGTACAATCAGCCTAAATGTGAAATGCTGCTATCTGCCACAATCAGGCTTGCTGGCACAATCTGGCTAAATGGAAAATGGTGCTAGCTTGCACAATCAGGCTGTCTGGAACAGTCAGGTTACCTGGCACAATCAGGTTCAATTTTATGTTATGTCATGTTAAAGGATATTTATACCGCACACTATCAACACCGGAGTGGTCACCTGCTCCTCTGGCGGATCTGAAAGTTAAGAGGGTAGGATTGTTTGATAGGTGCATCAGGATAAAGGTGGAGCAAGATTAGTGGTGTTCTGTTGACAGCTTCAGTTCAGTTAGTGCCTTTCGCTGAACATGGGTGCAGTTTTTGGCTCTGTGGGCTACCATGTGCTGCTGTGCTATACTATGAGTAGTTTGTTTTATTGTTGCAGTGCAGTGCTTGCAGTTTGAGGTGCAGGAGAGTGGTTATGTTTTTTTAGCATTTGAGAGGCATGTACCAAGAGTTGAGGTTTTAGAGGTTGGGTTAGTGGGGTTATCTCATGCTTTCGAGCATCTGTCTTGTGTTTCTTTTTATGGATTTGCTGTATGGTGGAGCATTCCCCTGCGTTTCATTCACCAACTTCTGCGCGAGGTGGCGGCCTATATCTGAGGCTGCCTAGTGCTCCGTGGGAGGGACAGTTTGAGAATGATACGGTAATCAGTTGTTTTTTGGTTGTGAGAGTGCTCTGTCTAGCATAGTCTCCTTTTCTTCCTAGGGGGAGTTCCCCTCCCTATGAGTTCTAAGTGCTCCCTTTCCTGTCGGGTGTTAGTTAGTATTTAATCCTTCTTCGCCTGTAGCAGCATTTCCTGGGCTTGGCTTTGGAGGCACCGGATTCATTTTGGTTCTGTGGTGATGAGCCAGGTTTTTAGTAGTTTCCTGAATTGTAGGTGTTCCTTTGTATTTCTGATATCTTTCGGGAGCTGTTCCAGGTTTTAGCTGCCAGGCGAGAGGAGGATCCCCTAGCTTTTTCTTTGTGTAAGGTTTTGGTTCAAGGCGGATATCGTTGTATGATCTGAGTGTTCTGGTCGGTTGGTAAATTGTTGTTTTCTTTTGTAGGAATCCTGCTCCTTGGCTGTGGATTGTTCTGTGCATTATGCACATTGTTTTGAATGGGATGTGTTGTGTGACTGGAAGCCAGGGTACCATTTTAAGTGCTGGGTTGATGTGGTCTCTTCGTGATAGTTTAAGAAGGAGTCTGGCTGCTGCATTTTGGATATTTTGCAGTTAGTTTCTTCAGTAGGTTTTCTGGCATTCCAAGGTAGAGGCTTTTGTAGTCAATTCTTGAAATGATAAGAGCAATGATTGTTAGTGTCTTATGGGTGAAGGACAGACATGGTATGATTCTTTTTACAGAGTGTAGGAGGAAAAAACATTTCTTGATTATTTCATTTACTTGTGGTTCTAATGTTAGCGCATTGTCCATTAGGATTCCCAGGTTTTTGACTATTTTTGATGGTGTGGGTGCTGTTCCTAGTTCTGTGGGCCATGGGACATAGGTGTTATTTTCCAGGTTTTTGGATACAACCATGATTTCTTTCTTGCCTGCGTTGAGTTTTAGGCTGCTTGGGTTCATCCAGCCATGACGTTCTTTGAGACATCCTCCCAGCTTTGTGTTCTTATCTTGTGTATCTTCAATTGTATAGATGATTTGTGTGTTGTCTGTGTAGTTGTAGCACTTAAGGTTGTGTTTTTAATGATCTTGATTAGTGCAGCCAGGTAGATGTTGAAGAACAGTGGGAATAGGGATGATCATAGTGGTACTCCACAGTCTGTGTCCCGTGGAGTGGATTTGAAGGGTTTTATCAATACAGTTTCCGTTCTATTTGCTAGGAATGATTTTATCCAGAGTCGGGCTCAGTCTGTTATTCCTATTTCTTCTATTCTCTTGATGAGGATGTCATGGTTGACTGTGTTGAAGGCTGCAAAGAGGTTGAGTAGAATTAGGGCAGAGTTTGTGCCGGAGTCTGCGTTTGACATTAGGTTATCCCAGATAGCTAGGAGTACCATTTATGTTCCCCTCGTGGGTCTAAAGCTGACTTGCGCCTGGTTCAGCAGCCGTTGTTTTTCTACGTGGTCTTATGTTAGTTTGTAGGTGTAGGTTTCTAGTCGTTTTACTGGGTAGGGAAGGTTTGAAATTGGTCTGTAGTTGAAGAGGTCTTCCCCATCTCTTCCCGTGTCCTTGAGTAGTGGTTTGATGTGCGCCAATTTGAATGATTGTGGTACTTTCCCTGTTTCGAGTGACAGGTTAAAAAGGTTTCTGTAGTGTTCCAGTGGTGTGCCCTGTGTGAGGATGGATTTGTAAATGTATGGGGGGCAGAGGTCCATGGGCGATCCTGCTTTATTGCTATGTCTTACTAGCTTGACAAAGGTCTCTACTGGTATTTGTGGGAATCTTTGGGGTTTATGCTGTGCTTCCTTCTTTGGCAGGATTGGTTGCGTGTTTCGTTTGACCGGTCTGCTTTGTAAAATTTGATGTATATATTTGATTTTATTTTTTAAGTGGTCTGCTAGGTCATTGCATAGTTTCTGGGAAGGTACCGGTGTGTTGTTGCATCCCGGTGGGTTTCTCATTTCATTTATGATGTTGAACAGTTCTTTTTGGGTGTTGGCGGCTTTGGTGATAAAATAAGGTAAGTCTAAATGTGGCCTGGCATGTTTTACTGTAATGTTATTATGAGTCTAGACTGGTCTACATTGTGCAACCAGTTGGACATGTTTTCTTTGTAGAATGGCATTTTTAATAGCAAAGCATTCACTAAATTAAAGTATTAGGGCCTGATTCACATAATGTTTTTGAATGGGATTGCGTCATTATAAAATGCTTCTGTGAATCAGGCCCTAATGTTCCGATGCACTGTTGGTGACCTGCATGTTTTGGATTTTTGGATTGGTTTTACCCTACAAAAATATTGGAAATGCTCTGAATTTTTTGCCAATTTTCTCAGAAAGTGTGTTTTATAATGCATTACAAAACCCTTTTTATATCCTTCTCCTAGTGCAGTGTGTGGCGTACCCCTGCAGCAGCACGTTCGCGAACATTGCGCAAGCGTTGGTAATCTATGCTGGCCCAGAGAGTGGCGCGACCAATGATTTGTTTTCTGAGCTGGAGTGGGCTCAGCATGGCTCGCAGGGGGGACCATAAATTGTGTTCTACCCCACTGACACTGTGGGATCGATTCATGGAATTGTTTGCATGGAGAATCTGGGATTTGCGCACCATTCAGCATGCAAATCCCCATCCGTCGATTTATGGAATCAACTGCGCAGTACATTTCCAGGACTTGCGTCTGGGAAGGGGGCCGAACTCAGAAAATGGGGAAAAGTTGGCGTTATGGCGTTATGAGGGGCGGCACACAGGCAGCAGCTTGCATGCTCACAGTTGCGCCAAATGACACGCATTCATGGAAACACCCATGCAGCAACTCGGAATAGGAATGGCCACGCAAATCCCTCGATCGCTACGCCACCCGAAGGCAGGCATAAGTACATCTGCGCATAGGATTTGCAGCACTGAGGTGGGTTTGCATGTCGGATTTAGGGGTGCGTGTACAAAACCGGGGTTCCGATCTAACTTAGGGGAGAACATATACAGGGTGGCAGGGTGTAGGGACAGTTTATGGGTGTTCGCACGCAGATTTTCCAAGTTTAGATCGAGTTACGATTTTCCATACGCATGTTGTACAGGTGCCAGCAACAAATACGGGGAAGCAGGCGTGCTTGCGGTGGACCACACGTACTGTTTGAAGGGCGCGTGTATTCACATCTGGTGGAGAGCATAGAGGTAGCTGTTCTGGTTGTTTATGCTTTGCCTGTGCCCGTGTCGGGGGCATTCCGGGTGCGACTTGCGAATTCGGTTACTTTGAGCAGTTAATTCCATGAATATGTGGGGCGCACTTTTTTTATTCTGCGCGCAGGCTTATGCAGTGTCCTTCTCAGTGCGCGGCACTTGCAGGATTTCTGCACACATTTTCATGAATCGGGCCCTGTCTGTCAATTTAGATTGAAGGTTTATCTAATGCAGGATTTTAAATGTTGAAAAATCACACACTGCACAAGAAATAAATTTGAGCAACTCCATGAACACACTGATTAGTACCAAAGTACTTATTCTGTGCTTGTATTCGCTGACACTAGTCACGTGACATTGCAATACATTTTCTGCATGGCATGTGTATACTCAAGGCATTAAATAACTTGTAAACAATCGTTTAGGGCAAAACGCAGGTTTTACCCATGTCAGCTACACAATTCCAGTTAAGAGTTATGTATACACAAGCAATTTGACCTATCATACAAAGTAGAACAACTTATAACCCTTGGACACCTGGGTGAGAGAATCCAAGTTGTGATGGAGTAGACGACGGTGGGCTACATTCAGGTACAACAATTAAAAAAAACAGCTCGTTTTCCGTGAAAGTGAGTTTATTGTCTTGTTTTATCTTGCAATCCATATTCGCTGTCCTGTGCAGGGATTCGCGCGACTGCAGGGGATGGAAATACATAATCATTATCTATTATCCAGAGACGCACGCTCGGTTTGCGATGCAAAGCAGCTTGTTAACATGTTCTAGTTCGCTGCTTTGGCCCGTTGCAGTTTCCCGGAGCCCTTTTAAAATTAAAGAAAGAAATGCTTAACACAAACAAAACAATTAACAAGCAATGATAATCTCTTCCGAAGCTTGACAAAAGAGCTCAGTGGGCAAATACAGGCACGTCAAAGAACTTCCAGCTTCCTATTAGTTTCCATACAGGGGGTGGTGTGGGATCGGCATGCTTTCGTTGCCTCTTGAGATGGCTGCAGTTTTGTGGCATCATTCAAAAAATGCGTGTTTGTGTGCCACTTTTGAAAATTCGAATTGAAGTTTGTCCCAGTTAAACAGACTGTTCCAGAAGTTGGGAAAATGAAAATGCGTATTTCCTTGTTGAAAGTAGCAGCACAATGACTGCATCCTGCCATTTGCCTTTGTCGACCTAAAAGGGGCTAAGATGCATTTTCAATAGTCTTGAAACACGCATACCCTTTAGTTCTCATGCAAAACCTTCTCTGCTGACACCAGTCGAAAACGGTTTCTTTCAAAAGGTAGAGATCTTCACATGTGTGAGTTGGTTTCGAATTCTTATGTATGCGTGTTTTGTAAATAAATCGGTGTAATTTCCGATGCTGCATTTCACACACAGTAAAATTATTTAAATCGGCTAAACTGCACACAAAATAGAACGGTGCCACCATGTGAACGAGGTAAAGAAGTGGCCTGATCTTTAGTTTGGATACGGTGAGCTGGACTGGTCCTTGGCACCCAGATAGCTGGGTACCTGAAGCAACAAAAGAAGAAAACTCACAGCTCGTTTGCCCTCACCAAATTTAAGTGAAGACCAATGCTTTTCTTTTTTTAATAGTCTGCAAATCCACTCCAATCTATTTCACATTCATTCTACAATCTGGTGCCAGATTACAGAAATGTTGTACCAGTGCAAGTGCAAAATTGCACGGTATTAGCACTACGGCAAAGTTTGCCCTATTTCTAAAAACACTGGAATATATTAGAAAACGATTACACCATGACAAGTACAGTTTGGCATGGTATGGGCACCTGGACAAAAATGGCCCTAGTGCAAAAAAAGATACATTTTCACTGCCTTTTTGCTAAATGTATCTTTTTTGCTCTGGGGCAGTTTTTTTCCCTGATGCTCATATCATGTCAAACTGCACTTGTCATGGTGCAATAGTTTTCTACTATATTCCAGTGTTTTTAGAAATAGGGCAAACGTTGCCCTAGTGCTCATACCATGCAATTTTGCACTTGCACCTGTTCAAAGTTTCTGTAATCTTGCCCCAGGTATTTAGTCGCCTTATGTTTGATTTTGATATGAATTCATACAGCATTATCTTTCTTGTAGACTCGCTTAATTTGTCCTGGTGGTGCTTTGGTGTCCGTCACCTGGTAGCTGCCAATAAAATGCGGTTATCTATTTCGCACAATGAAAATAGGTTAAACTGGTGAAGTTCGAAATTCGCACAAAGTGAAAGAGTCCCTCAATATTTGGCACATTTGTTTTCCATTTCATTTCGGACGCAGAACCACCAAGCCAAATATGAGCCAGTGACACAGTGCAGTGAGTGTGCCCGATTACTCACTGTAAGCATGTAAGCGATGCTTCCCCCAAGAATTCATTTGTATTATATAATGGCTCAAAATGGTGCATTTTACAGCACACCTTCAGAAGACAACTCCACCGAAATCGGGATTTAAAGGCATTTCTTTGCACATGAGATATCTTAGTACTTCAGACTGCCAGTGTAGCAGTGAAGAGCAACAACAACGGAAGGCATTCCCGGTGTGGCCTAGCAGCAGGGATGCCTGTAAAAACATTGTTAGCGGGCACATACCAAACACTATCCATCTATGTGTAAGTATACATGCTTTTCGAGTTCCTTTACTATTTTACCAATTTTCATTGCAATATATTTTAATGCCACTTGTCTGTGAGAGAGCCATGACTCCCAAAGTGATGTTGACACGAAGGAGCAAACACAATTCAACTTAATGTGTCAATTTTATAAATGGTTAATGTTATCATTAATCGTATAACTATATAAGGAGCACCATAACCGAATATTAAAACGTCTTGAAAAAGGGTGTGTATTGCTCTTGTGAAGCAGAGACATTACTGGCATCTAACACATTGGAGATAAACTGTTTGGTCGAACTGGACAGTTACTTGGATGGGGGAAACTAGCAATGTGCTGTGAATGAGATTTTGAATCTGAGAATATAGCAGGGTTGGACGTACTTGGAATATGCTGTGATGGCCAATCAAACTGTGAATATAAATAGATTGTGCAAAACTAGAATTCTCAAACGGTGAGTACAGGAGCTCTGCCAATATAGAGATTATTGTGATTGTGCGGGGCAGAAATACCCTAGGACTTTGCAAATTGGGAGCATACTGGAATTGCGTGTGACATACGTAGCCTCTGTAAACTTGGTTGGAATATAGTGAATTCCTTTAGTGAATTCTGATCAGTGCGAATGTGTCGGGATTGTTGCAAGTGGAATTTGGAGTGTAGCCAATGCTAAATATACCAAGATATTACAGAATGGGAGAGACATATGTAAATCAGGGTTGAGGGTTGGGTCCCACTCCATAGGTGCTGTCCAACTCGATCTGCTAGGTCCCTTCTGCATGGGTCCAAAAGCAACTCCTGACATGTTTCTGGATCATTGGACATTGCCAGTGAGGTGAAGGTTCGGTCTCTCGGCCGAGCAGGCTTGTGGCAAGTCTGGGCACACCCAGGCATAGCTAGGTATACCACATTTGAGACCATTGTATTCCCTTCATTGTAAGTATGGAGTCTGTGAACAGCCATGCGTCTTCGCAGACAACCACCAGAGCAGGTGGCATTTATTTTAGTAAAATGGACAGGAGATTTCATGGTCACTTTTTAAAATAAACTACTGGTGCTTTACAACCAAATTTGTGAAGAATGCAACATTCTTAATCTGGTATAATTACATTGATGAATAAGAATGAAGTATAATGTCTTGATTATAACATCATCATCAGGGTTTACCATACACTGACAAGATGTATTGCGGTTCAGCATTTGTTTCTGCCATCAGGCTGCCTTCCCTAGACAACAGTGTCAAGGAAATGAAAGGTTGGGTATATATCTGTTAGCAACACTGCAGATGGAACAGACAGCACACAAACTGCAGATGGAACAGACAGCACACAACACTCGAACTATCCTGACCGAGTGTCACCCTCCACCACGTACAACAACATATACATAATTTGGATACAGTGATTGCAAAATGGACGATATTTTAATTCATGACTTAATGAAGTGATTAACAACTTCCTATTAATACAATGGGTGCTCTACTTAGAGAATGAAGATCCCTGGTTTTTCCAGAGTTACTCCTTTTAACCTCAAGGGATACCAATACAAATGTGTGCCCATTATCTAATTAAACTCACACGGTTTTATCAAGTTTCTATTTGATGCAAGGACAACTGGTATCAGAAAAAACTTTGCCAACATGTAAGATTACATAAACCTGTGCTGATGCTGCAGTAAGCAAGCCTGTGGGTAAAATACGGATTCTAGGTGCCAAATCTTTAAACTCCAACCTGTTAGCAAGCATATGTGTAAGTGAACATGGAGTCTCCCTAACACCTGGCTGATGCAGGTAATGTGTTGCCTAGTTCTCTTAAATCAGCGTATTTCTCTTTTCTTCATTTGATATAATTTACAATTGGATTTCATCCTACTTTCTCTTAAACCTTCATTTAATAAAACATATTTTTTCTACCACAACAGTAAGCGGATCATATTACACAGAATGGGAACTGCATGTAGGAGACATCTAACATTAGCATGTATTACTCTGTTGCGTGACTGTACAATCTGGGTACTGGCCATGGCCATAGTCCATGCCTTAGGCACCAATGTTATATTCTTATTTTTATGTACCTACATGTTGGCACATATGAGAAAATAAAACACAGGATGGATTAACTCCAGGTTTCCTAAAACATCCATACAGGACCTGCTCGATGCTCCTTGGTGCATATCTGACCAGCTATTCACGCTGTAGTCACAAGCACGAATATTTTCCCATTCATGTGTTCCCCGATATCAAACATTTTTGGACTCCCCTAAAACTTTGCACCCCTTAACTAAAGGACGCCGAACTCTGCAAAGCTGTTCAAAGTCAGGTCTATCTTATTTGTGCAAGGTTTCTTGCAGAGTTGTCGAACAGCGCCAAAGTGATAAAGTGCCCAAAAACTGCTTTATTTACCAACACTGACCACCCTACAACTCTGCGCCCCCTTAAAAAAACTGCACCAAAGTGCATTGTAATAATATCGTTATGTAGTTACAATTGTGCACCATAAACTACATTTAAAGAAACAAAGGCCAAAAACAATGTACTGTGTAAATATGAAATATGTACATATTTGTTATATCAGTGAAAAAACGCTGTTAAAGCATCATTATGGTTAAGTTGCACTAATAAAAAACTATGAATTTCAGTGAAAGAACTTTGTTAAAGGGACATTATGGTTAAGTTGCACTAATAAAAACCTATGAAATTCAGTGAAAAGATTTTGTTAAAAGGATGTTATGGTTACAAGTAAAACAGAAAAAGCCTTGAAGTTCGCCAGATATGGTAAGCTAAGCAACCACTGTGCACTGCTAAGACTAACACCCAGGACATGAAAGATGACATCACAAATTTCATTCATGACATCACTGATGACATCACATATCAAATTAATTCTGATGAAAAGTCGCTAGAAGGGCTTGTGTGTACAATGTTGGTAGCAAGATTTCAGAGATAATCGGGGGACTTCTCATGAACTACTTAATGTATTAAGACATTTACTCATTTAACTATACTGTTATATTGGAGTGTTCTTGTTAATAAAACAAACTAATAATACATACAGATAGGACATTGGTGCAGCATGCACCGCATAAATACAGTATTTGTTATCTGTAATATTAGTCAGTAAAATAATGAATGCAAGGCTATCACAATTTAGTCTAATGTTAAACTTGAAATGAATAGCTAACAATACAAGATTTACTACACACTTGTGTACGTACAAACAATACATATAAAGAGACACAATGCATTGGAATCTGAGGCACATACATTGAAACTCCAGTAAGAAAGAAACAAAGAGCATCACAAGAAAATGACAATAACATTAGAGTTTATTATCATGTGTACAAATGAATTGTGTGTTTGAGGCATGCTCATTTCCCCATGTATATGCATCATGAGCTGAGGCCAAACCCTAAGGAAAGTACTATAACAACATAGGACAAGGTTAACATCTAGATATAAAGCACATTTTCAATGTTAACATTCTTAACGTTAGTGAAAAAAAAACTGACCTAGACATGCCAGTGAACAAAAACAAGTGGCCCAGATATGTGATGTCATCAGACATGTCATCAATGACATGTGTTATGCCATCTTTTATGTCCTGGGTGTTAGTTTTAGCAGTGCACAGTGGTGGTGCGAGTTTTGGTTGCTTAGCTTACCGTAATTGGTGAATTTCTTTTTTCTTTTCTTTTCGGTTTTACATGTAACCATAACGTCCTTTTAATAATGTTTTTTCACTGAATTTCATATGTTTTTATTAGTGCAACTTAACCATAACATCCCATATATATATATATAGGAAGTGTCATGCCGTGCACTTCTAGTTTGCCTGTGGAGCTGATATGCAGCATGGGTTGCATTTCTTTTTTCAACATTGTCTCATTAAATTGACTACATCTTGCGAGAGTTGGCATTAAGGACATACTTTTAAGATTTTGTTGAGTTAATTGTGCCATGACATCAGGAGCAGATGAGTTCCACCCGTATAGCTCATGGATTAATTTACTATTTAAGATGAATTTTGCATCTTTAGTAAGAAGACCAGTTCTAACGATTTTTTAAATGTTAGCATATGTGAGATCTTCTGACTGATGCATGTTTTGAGTTAGTTGCCTCTAGTGAAAATGTTTCTAGAGATTTACATTTCCAATGCTGACAAGGGTATTGCGGCATTGTTTGTGTCCTAATGTTTTGAAAATAGGTAGACTTTTCACTGGTCTTAACTGTAGTAGATTTTAAGGACTTCTTGCAGTCTGAGATTAATTAAAGCCAACATGAGGTTGGAAAAAATGCTTACCTCATGTATCAGGAACACTTACATTTATTTTAGAATTCTGTGTTCTTCAGTTGGAGCTTCTATTGATAATTTGTAGTATTCTAATTTCTTTTGGTGTTCTATGGGGAGGAGTAGTAATCGATGTAAAGTTACATCTCCTATGTTGTAGTCAGCTAAACCTGTGGGGGCTGCTGAAAGGTTGTTGGTTAGGTTTTGTAGAAATGTGCTGATTATTTTAATTAAGAATGTTTTTCCAGAACCAGCATCACCAATCACATACAGGAGCAGAGGTTTATAATTTTACAGTTGGAGGATTTAGTTTCATGTTTAAATGTCTGTTCAATTTCCTCAGTGACTTCTAGATAAATGGTGAGTTGTTCATCATTTAGCTGTGATTGCAGCACTTACTTGTCTTCCACAGATTGTTTCTATTGATACATGGTATTTTCTATCACAGTCATAGCTATTTCTGCTTCATTTAGAGTGGTTCCCCAAGTGGGTCTTGGCTTCCTGTAAGGGAAGGTTGACTGCCCTCAGGACTGTCTTTATCTTGTTGAGCTTCAATGTCTTCCTCTTATTGGTGTTAATTGTCCAACGTTTGTGTGTATTGTTTGAAATTGTCATTTGTTATACTGATTTTCTTTGCTTTGAATGCAGCTTCAAATTATTCATAGTCACCTAATTATTCTTTTTCTTTTCTCCTAGGTTTAAAAAGTTTAAGTAGCGCCATGTAATACAGTTCTCTATGTTGTGGAGATTTAAATGATAACTTTATATGACTAATTTGACTCGGTTTGGTGAGTTTTACTAGTCTTCCTTCACAAGTTGAGAGTGTATATTTGCCAGTGTGACATTATTTTTTTTAAATGTATTTATTAATTTGCACGTGTAAAGCGCACAACTGCCCTCAGGCATCAGAGTGCTGTTAAGAAGGCTTACTTGGTTACATGAGTGCTTGCGAGAAGCAGACAAAACATATATTGCATAAGTGCTAGAAAAGACATACGGTTTGCCTAACCCCAATGTGAAGGGCAGCAGCAGCATACAATGCATAAGGTCAGTATAGGTAGCATAGCCCTGATAGACAGCCCCATCTAGAAGGGTGGCATCAGCATACAATGCAGTGAGTCAGGGACAGTTACATGGTGCCAGCCACATTTTGCATGGGGGCAACTAGACACAAATGCATGATCAAGAGACAGTAGGCAAAAACACGGGGCCACATTACAAGTTTGCCGGTCCAGGAACTACGGTACCAGTAAGCTTGCCGGCACCGTAGTTCCCGGACCAGCAAACTACGAGTTCTACTCGTGGGTGCCATTATGACCGCCAGGTCTGACCTGGTGGCCGTAACGGCACCCGTGAGCAGAGCATGTCGGATGTACCAAATTATTGGGAAGTTTTGTGTCATCCTGGCGGTTTTACTGGCAAGGCTACCGCCAAACATATAATGAGGCCCAGGGTGCCAATTACATGTTGCATAATGGCAACACACAGATGCATGGTCAAGGGTCAGTGCGCAAATATATGGTGCCAATTACATGTTTAACAGCGAGAGTGCCACAAACCCGCTATCCGTCCTTGCACACAGAGGTGTCACACAGCCATAGTCAAAACATTTATATAGCTGACAAAGCTAATATAGACAGGGGTACCAAAAGATGTAAAAGGAAAGACATATTTTAATGTTATCTAATACACATTCATACATAAAATAATTTGTAAAAAAAACAGATAAACAAATCAGTAAAGTCAAGCAATGAAAACAAATTAGAAAATCCTGACTTTCACAAATCAATCTTGGCAGATAAACGTGAGGTTAGTACTGCCAATTACATGTTGCACAACGGCAACAACACAAAGATGCATTGACAGGAGTCAGTAGGCAAATACATGGTGCCAGTCACATGTTGCATGAAGGCAACAACACAGAAATGCGTGGTCAGAATCCATAGCAAATGAAAGGTGCCAGCCACAGTAAAACAGAGAGGCAACCATACTCTAGTGCATGGTAGAGGTTAACAGGCATGGTGCACTTCCCATGTTGCGGGGCAGCGGATACCTACTGGTTGAATGTAGAGATCAGAGAACTAAGGCAAGGTGACAGTCTCCAGTTAGAGGGCAGCATATGTGGGGGTTCAGGTCAGAAGGGGAAGGAGGATTTCATACACACAGGCGACCAATGGGGGGGCTTTCACACACACAGGTGACCAGCAGGAGAGGGGGGGCTTTAACACACACAGGTGACCAGCAGGAGGTGAGGCTTTCACACACCGAGGCGACCAGCAGGAGAGGGGGGCTTTCACACACACAGTCGACCTGTGGGAGAGGGGGGCCTTTCACACGCACAGGTGGCCAGCGGGAGAGGGGGGTCTTTCACACACACAGGCAACCAGTGGGAGAAGGGGGCTTTCATACACCCAGGTGACCAGAACGAGAGGGGGGGCTTTCACACACACAGGCGACCAGCAGGAGAGGGGGGATTTCACACATCCAAGTGACCAGTGGGAGGGGGGGCTTTCACACACACAGGTAACCCTGGGAGAGGGGGGGCTTTCACATGCACACACAGGTGTCCAGTTGGAGAGGGGGTCTTTCACACACCCAGGTAACCAGTAGGAGAGGGGGGTCTTTCACAAACACAAGTGACCAGCAGGAGAGGGGGGCTTTCACACACACATTCGACCAGCGGGAGAGGGGGGGCTTTGATTGATTGATTGATTGATTGATTGATATTTTATTTCTATCGCACTCCTACACAAGTGTTTCTGAGCGCGACAAGGCAAGGGAGGGGAACAGGGAAGAAAAAAACAGTGATCTTACTAGGCCCAGTGACATTGAGAACGTGCAAGTGCATGGGAGAGGGGGGAGGGGAAAAGTGCATGGAAGGGGGGAGAAGTGGAAAGTGCGAAGCAGAGGAGAAACAGATAAATAACAATAAATAAATAATAAAGGCAACAAACAGTGGTAATGCAGCCAGCAATTTGCAAGTGCTACGTTTAAGGCAGCAGAAAGGGTAGGTCTGATAAGTGCACGAAGAAAAAGGGGGGGCTGTATGGGTACAGATACAGACCCTAGTGCAAGGGGTGGCCTGGAGGCAGTGCGGGAGCATGGCAGGGTGAGCAGGTACCTGGGCCCGAAGGACAGAGGGCGGCCAGGTGCACGGTGCCAAGAGAGAACAGATCAGCGGGGGGAGGGGGAGTGAAGGCAGAAGAAAAGAGGAAGGTCTTGAGGTGCTTCCAGAACCGGAGATGGTTCTCCTCAAGTTTTAGAGTGGCAGGGAGGCTGTTCCAGAGGGAGGCCCGAGCTGAAGACAGAGATCTACCCCAAGTTTGTTTCTTTTAAAAACGACTGACCCTGAGGGAGTTGGAGGTAGATGAGCGAAGAGCCTCGAGAGCGGAGGTATTTGCGGAGGGATAGCGGAAGGTATTTTGGACCCAGGCCCGAGAAAGCCTTATGGACAATGCAGAGGGTTTTACTCCTTGCATCCACTGGGAGCCAGTGGAGAGATTTCAGAGCTGGAGAGATACGATCCCAGGGCTTGAGGCCAATGGCAAGTCTCGCAGTCCTGTTCTGGATTAGTTGCAGAGGGCGGAGAGTAGAGGCAGGTAGATTTAGAAAGAGGCTGTTACAATAGTCCAAGCTAGAGAGAACCAGAGCTTGGGATACCATGAGCTTCTGGGGGAAGGAGAGGAAATGCAGAGTACCTCTGAGGAGGTGCAGTCGGAAATTTGACTTTTTAGAGACCTCAGAGATGTGGGCGGAGAAGGAAAGGGTGGAGTCAAAGATGACCCCAAGGTTCTTAGCCTCGCAGGTGGGGGTAGGAGGAGGGCCAAGGGAGGCCGGCCAGAGAGTGAGGGGAAAGGATGGTGAAGGTGTGCCGATGAGGAGGATCTCCGTCTTGCTGGCATTCAGACAAAGATCATTGGCGGCACACCAATCTTGAATGGCAGTTAGGCAATCAGAGATGAGAGAGGGAGAGGAGGTGACAGAGGGCAGCCTGAAAATGAGTTGAGTGTCGTCAGCGTAGCACTGGAAATTTGAGCAGAAAGTGGCCATACAGTGGGCGAGAGTTGCCAGGTATTGGTTGAAAAGCCAGGCGAGAGGTTAGACCCATGGGGAACACCACAGGTAGAGAGGAAGATAGATGAAAGGAAGGACCCAAGTTGGACCTGGGAGGGTCGATCTGAGAGGAAAGAGGTCAGCCAGGTCAGAGCCTGATCAGTGATACTCAGGTGACCAGCAGGAGAGGGGGGCTTTCACACACACATGCGACCATCCAGAGAGGGGGGCTTTCGCACACCCAGGCGACCAGCGGGGGGGGCTTTCACACACCCAGATGACCAGCAGGAGAGGGGGTGCTTTCACACACCCTGCTGACCAGCGGAAGCGGGAGGGGCTTTCACACACACATGCGACCAGCAGGAGAGGGTGGTCTTTCACACACAAAGGTAACCAGCGGGAGAGGGGGGCTTTCACACACAGAGGTGACCAGTGGGAGAGGGGGGGCTTTCACACACCCAGGCGACCCGTCGGAGAGGGGGGTTTCACACACCCAGGTGAACAGTTGGAGAGGGGGGGCTTTCACAAACAGGCAACCAGCGGGAGAAGGGGGCTTTCACACACACAGGTGACCAGCGGGAGAGGGGGGTACTTTCACACACACAGGCAGCCAGCGGGAGGGGGGCTTTCACACACACAGGAGACCAGCAGGAGAGGGGGTGCTTTCACACACCCAGGCGACCAGCAGGAGAGTGGTGGTGGCTTGCACACACACATGCGACCAGCGGGAGGGGGGGCTTTCGCACACAGGCGAATAGCGGGAGAGGAGGGGCTTTCAAACACACAGGTGACCAGTGGGAGAGGGGGTGGGTTTTCACATACAGAGGCGACCAACGGGAGAAGGGGGGCTTTCACACACACAGGCAGCCAGCTGGGAGGGAGGCTTTCACACACACAGGTGACCAGTGGGGGGGCCTTCACACACACAGGCGACCAGCAGGAGAGGGGGGGCTTTCACACACCCAGGCGACCATCAGGAGAGGGGGGCTTTCACACACACAGGTGAGCAGCAGGAGAGGGGGGCTTTCACACACACAGGCGACCAGTGGAAGAGGGGGGCTGTCACACACACAGGTGACCAGCAGGAGAGGGGGGACTTACACACACACAGGTGACCAGCGGGAGAGGGGAGGGGGCTTTCACACACACAGGTGACCAGCTGGAGATGGGGGGCTTTCACACACACAGGTGACCAGCGGGAGAGGGGGGGCTTTCACACACACAGCCGACCAGTGGGAGGGGGGCTTTCACACACATAGCTAACCAGCGGGAGAGGGGAGGGCTTTCACACACACAGGAGACAAGCGGGAGAGGGCCTTGGAGGGAGGGGCGGCCAAGACTGCCGGCTTTCCCACAGGCCATAATAAAAAAGCCCCAGCCAATCAGGCCCAGCACAACAAACACAAAGGCCCTCCGATGCACATGGGGTGGCCATCTTGGAATGGCCAAATGCATCATCAATGGCCATTGTAGTGAAGCAATACGGCCAGAAAAAGTCATCAAAAGTCAAAAGAGGTATTCTTTCTGAAAAAGCAGTGGAGTCTGCTGCTTCAGCATATAATGTAGATATTGCATTTCAGATTTTGCCGCATTTCTTCTTAAAAATGCGCACAAGCACAATATTACAATTCTGTGAGCCCCAGGGCTTACCTTGCTTCAGATGAAGTGGTAACACAGTAATCCCGATGGAAATGGGATCCGAGCAGGGGCACCTGCTCCATGTAGCTTGGATGGTGTATAAGTGACAATGTAGTGTAGTTTTGGGCAATGTCATACCGACACAGGTTCTCCAAAACAGTACTTCTGTTTGGGTAGTATGTGTCGTTTTTTAAAATGTCCAGCTGTTGGGACATTTTGTGGCTATATTTTCTATCTCTTGGTAGGATATTAGTAGTCTTTTCCAGAATAAAGCTGGTCCACAGTTCAGCCAGACAATGGGTTCAGATTTGCCATATAAGGCTGTGCCTGTTAAACCGTCTGCAGCTTTGTACCACCCACATTCTCTATGGAAGAGCATTTTTATACCAAAGCTGTATAATTTTTGTGATAGTGTGTTGTCAGATGACATGTCATTGCAGAGGTCTTCATGTCATGGGTGAGGTCTTTTAACTCTGTTTTCTCAGCTTTGGTGAGATAGGCTGTGACATATTTTACAACTGCTTTGGAATTGTCTTCAATGTATTGTATGTCTTTGTTTGGATTCTACAAGATCATAGTCATAGTTGTACTTGGATGCCTCGTCCCTTTTAATGTTTTTTGTATTTTTAGGGGATTTCCCTTTTACGTTGTGTCTAACAGAAGACATCAAGCTATTTACTTGTCCTTTTATGCAAACTGGTCTGGTGAAGCCAAATTGACATTTGGTATAGTACTTCCCTTTGTTTTTTATATCTACATCTGCAGTATTTGTCACATTTATGTTTTTAGAAGCATAACACTTGTGTATGTAGGTCACTACCTGTGGTTTCTGAAGGGATGTTGCAGGTAATGTATCTTACAATAAACTGTAAAACAGTGGCGTCACAATCATGGCCAAGTTTTGGATCATATTTTATCCACAAAAGCATGCAGATGTGTGGTGCTTCTCTAGAATGATATTATTAAAAGAAGTGTTGCACTTCTCGGAGTGGAGGGGTAGTTTTATTACAGATAAAATGCAGCATGGCAATGAAGCGATGGCAAACGTACCTTGATACCTTGACAGGGCCAAGAGAATAGAGTACTTATCGTGTTTTTATATCTATTCCATCTTTATTTTGGTTTGCAGTGCGTAAGAAGTCGTGCAAGTCGTCCTGTGTGTACTCTGCACAACTTAAAGTAACAAACCATGTGGGTGGGCCTAGGTTCTTTAGCATACAACATACATCAGCGTGAGGTCAGAACCAGTATTGTTTTGTACCACGCATGTTTGCCAAGAGATTAGTGATACTTGACTGCAAAACGTCATCTTTGTCTTTTATTTTTTTAAGCTGTTGACTAGCAGATATGTTTAAAAAGTTGGAGCCTGTTTTTAATGTGCGTCCACCACCATAACATAGAATTGCTAGTTCACTTTGAAGAGGCAGTGGAAAATGCATTTTTGTCTGAATCTGGGGTCTTCAGAATACATTCTTAGAGAGCTGTATTCTGATGCACTAAATTGTGCTGACCTTTTATGATACCTTCCTCCTTTTCCTGTAGGAACAAGTAGAGGAAAAAAACATGATTTTACACATGGTGCCCACATGCTCATTGGGGATCCTTTGGCTTGATGTATTTGATATGTTTCTACTGTATCTTCCATTGTGTCTTTGGAGTGTAGTGGTTGAATTGTATACTGGTCTAAAGTGCTTGGTGCAGTAACATGAACTACCTAATTACCAAACTAATTAAAATTGGCCAGTTGCTAGTGAGTCTGGAATAATTTGGGTGGTTTCTCTTAAATTCATTCATTTATTCAAATTTGTAGATCATGCAGCAGCCCGGAGGCATTGTGGCACTTGTTATAGACAGAATGCTTAGTTACAGGAAAAGGAACAGTGGACAAACAGAACAGTGACATACATACAGTTTTGCATAGAATCTTTTACAAAGGTAAAAAACGTACAAAGTGTTAGATGAAAAGTAAGGTTTTGATTTTTTTCCAGAAGGCAAAGAGAGTTCTGCTCTGATTCCTGGGGATAGAGCGTTCCATAGCTTGGTGGCTATGTAGGGGAAGCCTAGCCCTCAAGATTTGGTTCAGTTGATGCGTGGGATGTGTAGTTGGTTAGCATAGTAAGACCTAGTGGGTCGTGTTGAATTGGATTTTAAATGTGATCCGCTCTTGAACTGGGAGCCAGTGAGCTTCCTGTCTGGCAAGGGAAATGTGTTCTCAATGCAGCTCTTAGGGCATTATTTTGCGTGACTTGGAGTCAGTTAAGGTTTTTTGTGGATGTACCTGCTAGGAGGGCGTTGCAATTGTCTACTTTGGTGCCAATGGTGGCTCTAGCTATTGATAGACAGTTTGGCTTGGATAGGTATGGTTAAATTGCATTGATGAGTTTATTGGTGTGGGTTGAGGCAGAGGTGATGGCACGGACCTGTCTAGTCATAGACAGTGTGGAGTCTATGTAGACACCTAAGGTCTTTACAGATGAGGAGACAGGGATGGCCGTATTGTCAATTGTGAAGTTGGAGTACAGTTTATCTAGTTTGGCTAGTGTCGTTTTTTTACATAGTATGGTGATTTCGGTCTTCTCCCCATTGAGGCAGAGGCCATTGACTGCCATCCATGCTTGAATGGTGGTGTATATAGAGTGAAGAGCTCAGGTGTCCCTGTTGTAGGAGTGGGTGAGAGGTATGAGTACCTGGGTATCGTCGGCGTAATTGGTATACATGATACCTAGGGCATCAAGCTTGTCGGAGAGGGGCTTCGTAAACAGGTTGTATAATGTGGGTGCTGTGAAGGAGCATTGTGGGACTCCGCAGTGGATAGTGGTGGGGGCAGCATTGGTTATGTTGGAAAATACTTTCATTGCCCTGCCTTCCAGGAAGAAGGTGATCCATAGAGCTGCTTCATTGGAGAAGGTAGCTGATTGGGTGAGGTGAGAGGTGAGTGTTTTATGATCAACCAAATCAAAAGCTGCCGAGAGGTCAAGGAGAAGTAGGAGGGCTGGCTTCCCTTTTTCCATGATTTGGGTGATCTGGTTTTTGAGGTCCACCAGGGCTGCTTCCGTGCCGTGACCTATGCGGAACCCTGATTGCCTAGTCCCGAGAATGGAGTGTGATTCTAGGTATTGTTGGATTTGGCAGTGGGCTGCTTTATCCATGATCTCGAGGAGGAATGGCACAATGGTTATGGGACAATAGTTGTTGGGCTGTGCAGGGTCTAGTGTGGGCTTTTTCAGAAGGGGGCATACCCATGCTTCTTTAAGGCTGGCAGGAATGGTGCCTGTTCTGAAAGAAGCATTAATGAAGGCTGTCAGAAACGGGGCAAGGAGGTCTGCGCAGTCCTTTATGAGCTTGGGGGGATAGATGTCCCCTTTGCACATGGAGTGTTTAAGGTTTTTGAGGAGGCTAATGACTTTGGGTTCAGTGATGTTTCTAAAGGAGAAGAGAAGTTTTTGAAGGAGTTCAATTTTATTGAGCATGGCAGATTGAATACTAGCACACCATGCTTCATCTTTGATGATCTCATCTGGAGTGTTTGGAGGAGAAATGAGTTCAATGAAGATGCTGACGATTTCCTTGGATTGTGAGTTGGCATTGGAGATTCGGACATTGAAGAAGTTTGCTTTGGCTTTGGTAATAGCATCTTTATACTGGCGGGAGATGAGGTTAAAGCCGTTCTTGGTGATGTTGCTGGGGTTAGTTTGCCAGTTTTTTAGAGCCTCCCTTTTGAGGGAGCGTAAAGACCGCAGTTCTTCAGTGAACCAGTTTTTGTGTAGCAATTTTTTTTCCTTTTTGCATTCAAGTGATGCTATGGAGTTGATGGCTGTAGAGAGGGTGTCTTTGTGTATATCCGCTAAGGTGTTTGGATCATTTGAAAAGGGTGGGCCTAGTGCTGGGATATTAAGGTGAGGTCCTAGGTTATCCTGTGTAAGTTTTTTGGGACTTCTTAATTGAGCAGTGGGGGCCGGTGTGAGAATTTTCAGAGTGGAGGAAATGGGTATGGTGAACTCAATATAGTTGTGGCCAGTCCACGGCAAGGCTGTGTTGGCTGTGATAGTGGTGAGACAATTGTGGTCTGCAACCCAGTCAAGGGTACAACCTTTGAAGTGTGTAAGGCTTGATACTTTTTGTGTGAATCCTAAATCAGTGAGCTCTTTAGTGAGGGAGGTGGGAGCTTTGTCATTGGAGTCATTACATTCTAAGTTTAGGTGTCCAAGAAGAAGGGTCTTTGTGGAGCCTTTGATGTTATCGCTAAGTAGGTGGGAGAAGTGTCCCTGGAAGTCTGAAGGGTGCCAGGGGGGCAATATAGTATGTGGATGTTGGTGGTGTTATTGGAGGATAGTGCAAGCTTGACAGATAGGATGTCAGATTTGCTCTCCCAAGAATGACTAACGGGTCTAATAGCGAGGGTTTCTTTAATAATTAGGGCTACTCCTCCTGCTGTGCGACTTGGTCAGTCTTGTCTAAAAATGGTGCTATCAGGGGGGATTGCGAGAGCGAACGCAGGGCCAGATGCTTCATGTAGCCATGTGTCTGTGAGGGCCAGGAAGTCGAGGTTGTGGTTGGAAAGGAGGTTGTGTATTTCTAAAGCGTGTGCTGGGAGTGTGTGAATGTTGAGGAGGGCACATTTAATGTGTGGAGTGGGTGTGTTATTGGGCTTGATGCTGGCATGGATGCTGCCTGCATCAGGCGCAATGTGTGTCGTGTGGTGTGCGTTTTTGTATACGAGTATGTATGATGTGTGTGGTGCGATTGAGGATGGAACAGGAGCCTAGACGGAGATTGCGGTAAGCTGTGTGCATGGGAAGGTGGATGAGATTTAATGGTTGAGTTCTGGCTCTTAGTCTGGTGTGTCTAGTGTATAGTAGACATGAGGGTGCTATGTGTGAGTATAGAGGTTATTGAGTGGTGATGAAAGTGCACATGATGGAGTGAAGGTGAGGTGTGGGAGTGGAGTGGTGCGGTGGTGGTTGAATGTATGGAAAGTTAGTGAATGTAGTGATATGGGGGTGGGTCGCTAGAGTGAGTAAAAGAGCAAGTGCTGTGGTGATGGAGGTAGAGCGACTGGTGAGTATCTTACAGGGGAGCTTGTTTGTGAGATTGGGCAGCATGGTGCGAGTGGTGGAAAGCAGAGGCCAAGTATCACAACAAGCTTTAGTTAGCACAGTGAGCATGCAGCAGTGGGCAGATAATACTGCAGGCTGTGGTACAGCAGTGGGCAAAATATCATTACAGGCTGCAATTGGCAAGGTTAGCATGCAGTAGTGAACAGATATAACTACAGTCTGCAATTATACATAGTGAGCAGGCATCAGTGGGCAATGAATCAATACAGGCTGCGGAGCAGCCGTGGGCAATGCATCAATACAGGCTGTGGAGCAGCAGTGGGCAAAACATCAAAACAGGCTGTGGAACAACAGTGGGCAATGCATCAATACAGGCTGCGGTTAGCAAAGGTGAACAAGCAGCAAAGGGCAGATATTAATATAGTCTGCAATTATACAAGGTGAGCAGGCAATGGGCAAAATGTTATTACCGGTCGACGCTGGTGGACAGAGGTGCTTATGGTGTAGCTCAATACATGCAAGAGTATGATGCTCTTGTAGGCAGTAAATAATGGATGGTCATACCGTATGAGATGGTGGTGTTAGTGTTGGGTTTCGCTGATGAGGCAATCATATGCGTAAGAAGTCCGAGAGCTTTAGAGTCACGACAGAAGTTAAACATGCAGGAGATAAGGTTTGTAATAAGTAGCTATAGCGCTCCCAAGCGCGAACAGGTGCAAACAGGGCCTTATCTCTCGAGGGCCTTGCCTTGAGAGAGCCGGCTTCCGTCTGCTGGCAGAAATGCTCCAAGATAAATGGAGCTTGTTGCTTAGCAATGGTATAACAAATGGGGTAGGCAGCCATCTTATGAAGGTCGCGTGGTGCGGCTCTATGAGAGAAGCTCAGAGGTGGCGATGGGTTGAGGCTGAGATTGCCCAGGAGGTATGAGGGAGTATGTAGGGCGAATCAGGTGCACGGATGCCCAATCAAGGAAACGGTGAGCTCCTCGTGTATGCCGGGGATCATCAGCTGTTCACTCGTCAGCTGGGGGATGCAGGCTGCAACCGGTGTTGGCAATGCTGGAGAAGGGCTCCTGCCCTCTCCTGGAGATCAGGTGATGTTTTCCTCGATGTTTATCTTTGTTGTATTCATTGTTTTATTTTTAGATATTTTAGGGCTTGTTTAACTTGCATTTAGTCGACTAGTTGTTGCCAAATATTTTTGTCTTTTGTTGGAACACCATTAACTAGTACAATCAAAGACTGATCAATTGGCTGTTGTACTGCTAGAGTTTGAACATTTTCTTTTAGATCCAATGGTAAATATACTACTTTGCCATGGATGCCCTTCAGTTACTCGGATGGAGTTAATTTGGTTGAAAGTGTATTATAGCTTGAAATGGGTGCTCTGTTTGTATTATAATGCTCTCGTACAAGTTGAGCTGTTGGAGAGCTTTCAGATGAGGGAATATTTTCAAGTTATTAGTGATAGCACATGATGGCATTTGGTTATTGTCAAGCTTTAAGTTGCAGTATGTGCAAACTGTTTAGGGGTTAGTTATTTTGTATTTAGTTTCTGCTGTTAGATATAAAGCCAATTGAAACCGTTTTTCAGTGTCTTCTATTTTGTAGACTAGATCTACTATTTGTGTGCTCTGTTTATGAAACGTTCTGTGACAACAGACACACATTTGGTCTGGTATTTATTTCAGCAGATGTGTTTTGAAACATAGCTATTTCTTTTTTGTCGGCTTTCATTAGGAAGTTGATGTTTATGAGGGTTTGGGTAATGTTTTCTAAAGGTACTGAATTAGTCACCTTTAATTGCAAAGTATTTATATTGGATGCACTCTATTTCTTGAAGCAGTACCTTGACTGTTCCATGTAGGAGAATGTTATTTAAGTTTTGCAGTTCTAGAGCAGGACATTTTGCATAGTATAGTCGATGCACAAGATTCTGTATGGTAGAATGGTGTGTCGCTTACATTTTTATGTGGTGGAAAGTGCTTTGGCAAGCAGTTCCTAAAATACAGGCTAATGAATGTCCTCACAGACCAGTGTAGCTACGCCCTGGGCAGGAGTCTATGGTTTGTAAAGTTTTCATTTTACTTTTGCCTTTTACTTTCACATAGTTATTGAGGAAATGTCATAAAGATTTAAAGGATTGTTGGCATACATTAGACGTTGAACTGCATGCCCTTTTGCACACTGGATGGTTTGTTTGGGTGAAAGGAGCATTTGTTTCAATA
The DNA here is from genome assembly GCF_040938575.1 of Ambystoma mexicanum. NCBI lineage: Eukaryota > Metazoa > Chordata > Amphibia > Caudata > Ambystomatidae > Ambystoma > Ambystoma mexicanum. Next base: position 380,905,190 of record NC_090930.1, on the reverse strand, counting down.
TTTTTTGGGGTACGTTGTTTCTATAAGGGTTTCTTTTGCCACAATGGTGTGTTCCACCATTTCATACCCTCAACCATTATTGTCTATGGCAATTGATTTTTTTTTGTTCTTGCTTATAAGCTTCATCATTGAAGTATAATTCTGTACTGCTTGTGTGAATCCATTCACCATCATAGAAGTTTGAATATGTCTCTTTATTGACACTGCACATGCTTAGAAATACTTTTCGTAATGTATTGATTAATTTAGTTAGGGTTATCATTCTGTTTAAAATCAATGTAAGCAATGTTCTCTTGAGTAGAAGAGCACTGTCAATTAATGCTTCCAAGGTTAGTCTCCTGCGGTAATTTTTAAGTGAGATCATGAATTTTCAGATGTTTTTATAAAAACATGAATAACTCTACGGTGGAACATTTTCGGTAATATAATTGTTTTGGATGCTTTACCCTGATTATATTAACACTGGTAGATAGAGTGTTAGGGTTGTTAGTATGTCTGCTTTTCTCTGTACATAATTGTTTCCTTTTAGTTTTTCTGCAAGAGGGGCCTTACCTTCTTTAGTCGTGACTGGTTTAGATTTGTTGAGTGAGGTTACTAGCTCTTTTGTTTTAATGTTTTCTATAAATTGTTTTAGAGGTGGATGACTGCATGGTGTATTTTTAGTCTTATCTGCTGTACTCTTTCTTTCTTTTCTAAAGAGTTGCCATTTAGTAGGCATTTTGTTGTGTCTGTTGGGAAAAGAGAAAGTTTGTGTTGGAAGGTTGTGTAATGTATATGCATGTGTGGTGCAGGAGTGTGTGTTTGTGATTATAGAGATGAATAGAGTACAGTTTGATTGTGAGGTGGTATATTAGGTTTGGTGGTGAAGGTTGTAAGAGTAAGAGTCTACAGAGGTGAATGGTGTTGGGTTAGTAAGGCAGTGGTGGTGTGATTGAATCTGTAGGGTGATTGTGCTGTTTTGAACAACAGAGTGGGTATTGCAATGGTGGTGTGTAGATGGAAATAGTAAACATGTGAATGGTGGAATATAATGGGCTAGAGTGAAAGAAATTTTGATTTGAAAAGAGTATTCTGCGGCAAAATATAGTGGAACTGTGCTGCTGTTATTACATACATATACATGGTATATTAATGAACTTTGTTGTATGCAAAGGGTATTCGTATTTCTGTTGTTGATTTCAGTGATGTGCTTCTTTTGTGCAATTGTAATAGAAAGTTAGTGGGGATATGTGGTAATGGCAAAGTATTTTTAGTAAGCAAGGTTCATATGTCTAAAGGAAGGAGGAGTGGTGGAGAAAAAATTAATAAAATCGATGGATGGTAAAAAATGCTTGCTTTTTGGAGCATTTTACTGAAAGTTAAGAAATTAGAATGTGCATTTATATAACTTCTGTACCATTTTATAAAAGAGAAGAAAAGTTGATGGAAAAGATCTGTAGTACAATTTTAAATGGCAGTTGGTATGTGGAAGTTTAATATGTTAGGAGTATATACATGCTTGCAAAGATGATGCATTTTAATCTGTAGCTGTTAATGTAGTTCAAGATGTTTTGTTTGCATTCTGGGACTTGTAGTTCCATTTTTCCCATTGTGAAAGTTGGAGTACAAGTTCCAGTATGCAGAGAAAAAAGTAGGACTGTATAAGAAGCTGAAGATTGGAATGGGTTAGGTTAGGAAATGTATATGTTCTGTCAATATATTAAACTGACACACCCTGAGTGCCAATTACAAATGGTGTACACATCTATTTGATCTGCCTTTACTTTCTTTAATGAACAAGTGACATAGTGCTGCTGTAAATGCAGATAAATATTTTGAAAAGCACAGCCTTTATATGTTTATTTGATATACATGTCACAGTTTCGAATCTTGAAGTTTAGTCATGTTTTTTTCTTTGCATTCTGGGACTTGTAGTTTGAGTTTTATAATGGGAGAAGTGATATTGGAAGTGACAGAATGCAAAGGAAATATGAAAGACTTAATACGCACCTATAGATTGGAATGGGTGATGCTGGGATGCATGCATGTGCTGCCACCATATTAAACTGGCAGACACTAAATGCCACTTAAAAAATGTCTACAGATCTATTTTATATGATTTTCCTTTATTTTATGAAACAGTGACAGAGTGCTGCTATATATGCACACATGCATTATTTAACTTTCATCACACAGATTGGAAATAGAATCATTTTGAAGCGCAGATCATTGCAATTGTTTGCTGCTACATGTGAGCAGGTGACGAATGCTGCAATGCATGGCATTTGCCAGAGTTGTTAAAAAAGAGAATTTGCTTATTGAGAAGCTTATTACAGGGTAAGTAGCAAGAACGCTTCATGACACGTCCCACGGTTGCGGCCGCATGATTATGGTTAAGTTGCTAAAACCATAGGAAGAACACTTTTTGGGTGGCTTATAACTTCGCTTCCCCTGGATGTATCTTCACCAAACGTTGCAAAAAAAGTATATGGCCCACTCTCAATTTATTTGCAAAGAGGGTGAGGTTTCATCAAGGTGGGGGGGCAAAGTTATAGGGGGGTCCCACATTTTTTTTCTCCATAGACTGAATGGAGAAAAACTTTGCTCACGCCTACAGCCCAAACCGCTGGACGGACTTTCACCAAATTTGCGACAGGAGCGGCAGCTTGGTGGAAATCTGACCAGTAGGTTTTATTTAAACTACCAAAAAGTAGATCCAAAAGAATTAGTGATAGCTGGGTCTGGTCTGTGGACTCATTTCCCTGTTTAGTCCGTGGACCAGACTCTGATTGGCTTAGAAGGCAACGTGCTGTCTGCGGACATCGGACGCGCCCACTGATTGGATGGTGAAAAGCGGGAAGTGCGTCATATTTTTGGAAATGCCCGACATCTTGGATTCGCAAGCTTCGGGCGCTGTCCGCATGACATCACAGTAAAAACATATTAAAAAACACAACATTGCACTTGTCAAACTTATCAAATAATCTATAGTAGAGACAACGGGATGTTGTACTTTTAGTGACATTTACGGTGGCCAATTCGAAGGAAGGGCTTAGTTGCCCCACCTGACATTATTACCCAAACCCCTCTCCCCATTACCATATACAGATATAGTACCTATGTTGAAGTTACATTCCTATAACCAATCAAGTTGCATGTTAGATTTTTAAGATTGCACATCAATGATGGTGAGTTGTTTGTATAAAGGTTGTAGTTTTTTCTGAAATTAATCAGAGTTCAAGCGAGAAGGAAGATCGAACGGTTGCTGATGCTCATTGAACTCCCCATTTTTGTACTTGTCATTAAACGTACTCCCATTGCCAAACTATTGAGTTGTCATTATTATTTGATGCAAGAGTACAAATCTGCATCCCCATCTATCTCAAGGGTGCTGCTGCTCATCCTAAAGGGCTGTTTGGAGACCCCCAGTCTTGTGGGCCTGCTGGGGTCCACCCAGTTCACTTGGTAGCAGAGATTAGATGGTAGGATTAGATAAGACAACCTTTGACCATCGACATAAGTAACTTCGGGGCCTCTGCAATATCACAAGTCCTTTGTCATCTGGCTGATAGAACGAGAAGCTCCCCGTAGATAATGGCTAGTTTAATTAAAAACCTGCAGGTTAGGTCTGAAGAAACCTTTGCTCTCTCCCAAAAAAAATCCCTTCTCACTTCTACGAGCAGCCGATCGGATGAGCAGCACGGAAAGGCAGTAACAAAGGCGTTGATCCCAAACATCCGGAGAGGAAAAAAATGCAAACAGTGAGTGAAAAAGTCTGAATGTTTTGGAAAAAAAGGTGCATGCCTTAAGAACAAGTAAAGGGAAGGTAAAAGAGGGAGGCGGGAACAAAAATAATGGCAGAGTAAGAGTATAATGTATATTTAAGGGGAAAACATTGACTCGAGGGTGGCCGAGCAATAGAGAGAGATACCGGGAGTGACAGAGGTAAAAGAGTATACGCCCAGTTTCCTAGGTTTTGAAGAGTGCTGAAGAAGCTTTTATTTAAGGTCCTGAATTGATAGGACGACGTAGACGACCAGAATCGATTAAAGACGATCTGAAAGAAATGAGCTTAAATTCCATGTTGGAATACAATGAGGGGCAGAATACATCTGAGGGAGCAGATGGCATGAGATTTGTGTAGCCGGCTCGAGTCTGTCTTGTCCATTATATGTTTTATGTTTTTTCGTCTATGAACGATATAAGGTAAAAAAAACTTTTATAATAGCAGGAAAATTGTGCAATTGTGATGATATGATGTTGCATGGCATGGATTGATGGTTGAAGTTGACAAAAATAAGAGTGACATTTTTGTTGGAAAAGACGGGATTGGAGCTTGCGACGATTGGTGCTCGCTCATATTGTTGATCTTGTTTGTAAAATGTGAAACATAATAAAGTGTTATACAAGGATAAGATAAACAGGAAAAGGCAGAAGAGCTGAGAAAATGCGATCATAAGCAGAGAACAGCTGATGACCGAGTTAGAATAGATAAAAGAAGGATAGAAGAAGAAGAACAAAAGATACAGTGAAGAGAATAAAAAGATGAAGGGAGGAGAAAATGCGAAGGGTTAATGAACAAAGAAATGCGAGTAGACAAGACGAAGACAGGGTCAGAGAGGAAGCATGAATGCATAGAGAGTTTGATGATGACATAGAACGTAAGCGAAGACAGAGAGCACGGAACCTTGAATATCTAGAAAGAGAGGTTAAAATACTCGATCCGGTAGTAGACTGCAGAGATATAGAAGAATTCTTTCCTGAGTACGATTCAGTACCAGGCACATCTAGGGCAAATATCAAAGATGACTTTAACAACAGAAGCATAGGAGAGATATCGATAGAATATATGATGAGATGGGGATAGAAAGAGTACCCAAAGGGAAGGAGAGGATGAGAGTTTGGAGAGCACTCAGTTATACAATACTGAGGACGTCTCACGAAGTAGCAGAAACAGAGAGGTGTCATTAGATAAGCTGACCCTAACCAGAAATGCGGAGGATGAGAGGAGTTGCACGAGTTGGGCACAGACAATATCGGACGCAGAAAAGGAAGAATGTGAAGAAAGAGATGACGAGAGAAGACACAAAAAACGCTTCTCTAGGGGAAAGGGAGTAAGATGGTCAGATTCTAGTGGGTCTGCACCTAAGACATCAGAGTCAGCCACACCAGCAGATTGGCATGAAGGAGTATCATATGGTCAGAGCGGGGGTGCCTCCAACACCCTATGTGAGCAGACTAAGGACATTGCCAGGCAGACGGAGATGCAGGAACATTAGTCCTGCAATAGACAGAAGAATGATGAGAGAGGAAAAGGAGTGTCATGTGTCTCAGTTCCCCTTACTGGAAAAAAGGGGAGTGAGGCCACAATATATACCCTGGACTCACATGGACAGAGAAAATCTGAAAAATAAGCTCCCATTGCTGACATCGGGGGCCAGAAAATGGATACATGATTTAGAAAAAATGACAGGAGGGAGCATATTAGCTACAGGGGATATTAGGGTCTTTTAATCGCCATACTTGGTGATAGAGCTGACGATGTGTGGGCATGAGCAGGTTACCCTGGAGTGACTTACAGTTAACACCGCACATGACGTAGTGCCGTTTAACAATTGCAGAACCGCGGTATGGAAAGCGCTTTGAGTGCTATACCCAGACACTTCTGATATGGGAGCTTTAATGACATGCAAGATGATTGCTTTACATCCAGAATTTCCAAGACGCCTGGGTGCTAGAAACTCGTGAATCTTGAGGAAAGTCTATACCTTTTACCATATTGTATTTTACCATATATTATGCCAAGGTCTGCCAGAACAGGTGCATACGCAGCTCAATAAATTGGTAGGGATTGAGGCTAAGCCATAGTCTGAAATACAGTTGACCATTGCACACTATTGCAGGCTATCACAAGATAAGATTTGTAAAAAGGATGCTGCACAAAAAGGTGAAGAGGCTAAATTAGTGCAGAAAAAATTATCAAAGTATGCCATTGAGGGGGCAATGATAACTAATACAGACGGATCAAACATGCAGCAGGCCAATTGCCAAAGACAGTTTGATCAAAGCAATAACGGCCTTTACCCAAGGGGAAGAGACTTTCAAGGAAGAGGATGGCAGAGTAATCAGGGAGGTTTTCAAAATATGCAAAATGGGCAAATAATCAGACCACCGCCAATATGTTGGACGTGTGGAATGACAGGGCATCTAGCACCTACATGCAGATGTCAAGGCATGGTGCAAAACGACCAAGTCACAAGAGGAGGTAAGGTGAATCCATCTGCGTTCTCGCAGCAGGGTGAAAATGGAGTTGTGCATAATCACACAGTGCAGCAGCAAGTGCCAGGAGTACAGCAACATTTGCAACCAAAGAATGCAACACATTTTTCACAAGATCAGTCTCAACAGTCGCCAATGCAACTGTCACAAATAACAGGTATAGGACAGGTACTGAATTCAGGAATGAGAAGTGCCACAAGTGACAGAAGAAATCAGTTCACTCAAAATGGGACAAGATTATATATAGATTAGGACAGCTCACTGTAAGACCTGATGTGTTCTATCCTATCAGGGACACCAAACCCTCATGAGGAACCAAGAGTAGATGTCTGTATAGGGGATAAAGAACATTCTTTCTTAATTGACACAGATGCGACACGCTCGTGTGTACGTGAAGGCAAGTTTTCTTGGTCCGGCGATGCCATAAATACTCAGGGCTTCACAGGAGAAAAAAGTTGCGTTCCTTTTACAAAAGAAATTCCAGTCTCCTTAGGAGAATGTGACATGAATGTGCCACTGCTATATTCAAGGCAAGCCCCAGTGAATATGTTGGGACGAGACCTGATGACAAAGTTAAACATGACAATCTCTTTCATGGAGAAGGGCATAGTATGTTCAACTCCAGAATGCATTATTTGAACGTGTGCGAAATGATTAGAGCATATGCAGGACAAATGGCAATGAGAGCTATTCCATTGGAACCAGAAATATTCGCTTACCGGGTTCACATATTAATATCATGGCTACCAGGCCTTGCAGACAAAACCATGAGAATGCCAGATGAGTTTTTATTCAGACCAACGATACCTATGCATGAGGAAAAGGGACAAGTGTTTCCCTTGACAATACAATCAGCCATAGTGTGAAGAGAAATGGCTCTGCTTGACGGTTGTGATGATGGAGGCAGACAATGGTGTGCAGTAATCGCCATTGGGGAAGGTTACAGATTGACGGACGTCACTGATGACAATCTGTTCGGAGAGCAAAGAAGTGAAGATGAGATGACAGTTGACGTTAATCTCATCTATTTGGTGAACATGATGAAAATAGAACTGTCTCGGAGAATGATACTGGAACAAAAACATCCTGAATATTTTGATGATGACATGGCAAAGGTGCCTGTCTCAGTATCGACTACAGGCCTTTATGACGTAGGCTTACTGAAAGGAGTCAGAGAATTAAAGATCAAATTGAAACCAGGAGCAATTCTACCAAAAGCACACCAGTATCCCATGTCTAGGGAAGCAGATGAGGGATTCTAAGACAATTTCCACCATGATGGAGCAGGGCATCATAGTGACGTCAGAGTCGACGTGCAATACTGTGGTTTATCCGGTGAAGAAATCAAAGGGAGGGTCTTGGTGTTTAATCCAAGGTTTACAACCAATAAACCAGACAGTCGAGACAGAGTTCCCTCTAGTCCCTAACCCGGTCCACGATCCTACGTAATACACCTTTTGAAGCAAGGTATTTCATGGTGATTGACTTGAAAAATGCATTTTTCTCCAACCCATTGCACAAAGATTCACAAGATTTGACACCGTTTACATTCAGAAAAGTTTGTCTGAAAAGCACAAGGCTGACTCAAGGGTACTGTGAGTCTCCTTTGATTTTGAACAGAGTCCTGCAAATGGACTTGAGCAATATCGCATTAGAGAGTGTTGTTTTACAATACTTGGATGACATTCTAATTTGCAGCACGACAGAGGAAAAGTGCAGACACGATTCTATTCAGCTATTGACTATACTGCCTGAGAAAGGATATACAATTGACAAGTAGAAGTTACAATATTGTCAACAAGAAGTGCTGTATATAGGCAAGCTAATCTCGCATGAGGGGATAAAGGTTACCCCTGAAAGAGCTGAAGCCATTTTAAAGATGGCCAAACTACACACGATAAAACAAATGCAGAGTTTTCTCAGATTATGCAATTATGTCAGGGCATGGGTCTTTGACTACAGTTCCTATACCAGACCTTTGTTACAAGCTTTGAAGAAATCAGAGGCAATGAAAGAAAAAATTGTGTGGACCGAGGCTATGGAAAAAGGATTTGTTGAACTAAAAAAGGCCATTTGCACAGCACCCGTTATAGGGATTCCCAACTATGCAGAAGAATTCTACCTGTTTTCACACATGAATGGCAGTGTTATGACAGCAGTACTCACATAGAGAACCACGTTGGGGTAGAATCCCCTTGCATACTACAGTGGGAATTTGGACCCAGTGATGAGGGGCCACTTCCAGTGCGAACAAAGTTTAGCTGTCGCTGCATTCGCCGTAGAGAAGGCTACAACCATTGTGATGGGATGCCCAATGACGTTGTTTGTCGGGCACGCATTATTTGCCATTTTAGAGAAACCAAAAGGCACATTGACATCTCAGAGAACTTCTGCTTATGAAGTGGTCATATCAAATCCAATGATTAAAATAGTTTGATGAAAAATAGTGAACTCAAATCCAATGATTAAAATAGTTTGATGAAAAATAGTGAACCCAGCTATGTTTATAGCAGAGCCAGTCACTGAAGGAGAGCCAATACATGATAGCGCAAACTATGAAGAATTATATGATGAGATTCCCACAGAGAAAGAAAATGCATTGGCAGTAGGAGAAATCGTCTTTGTTGATGGTTCTTCGAGGATCGATCAAAATGATGGACAGAGGTATACAGGCGCTGCTGTGATGAAGAACACAGCGAATTGGGAATTTGGAGTACTCATTAGTGCACAATTACCCTCACATTGTTCAGCACAAATTGCAGAATTATTGGCGTTGATACTCGCACTCGAGAATCATGCAGACCAGGAAGTGACAGTGTACAGCGACTCCGCTTATGTGACATCAACAGTAAATGCAGGCCTGGCGTGCTGGAAAAGGAGGGGCTACCTCTGAGCGGATGGCATGCCAGTGCAACATGCAGCCTTATTGGACAGGCTCATCAAGGCACTACAGCTTCCAGTGGGCATAGCGGTGGTGAAATGGGCCACCCACACGAAAGGGACAGATTTTATCTCACGTGTAAATCAAACATTAGACACTGAAGCCAAGCATGTGGTGGCTAAACACGAAATAATCATGAGTTTGGAAATAACTGCTGGGCATGAGAGAATGACTGTTGCACGAAGTGAGCCTGAAGGTTATAGTAACCTGGCAAGAACGCAGTTAGTAGAGCTCCAGGGGAGGCACCATAGGAAGAGAAGAACCTGTGGAAGCGACAAGGGTGTTCTTTAAACACCTCTGAGAGCTTGTGGTGACAAGACAGCACTGGTAAACCGGTGATGCCTGTAGCCTTATTAAAGGTAGCACTGGAACAGGTACACTATCCAGTGCACATGACGAAGGTGAATCTAGTAGCAATGATTGCTGAAGACTGGTTTATACCAAACTTGGCAGAACACGTTGCATTTTCTATGGTGAACTGTATAATTTGTCAGCAGTTCACGGCTGGGCAAACATTACGTGTGATTAGAGGATTCTTCCCAAGACCTAATGGGCCTTTTCAGCACTTGCATCTCGATTACTTCGCTATGATTCAAGTATGTAATGGGTACAGGTATCTAATTGTTGTGGTGTGTCCATTCTCTAGATGGATAGAAGAAGGTCCATGTACACACCCAGCCTCTATCTGTGCGGCCAAATTCTAGGTGAGGGAGGTGTTTCCCAGATGGGGAGTGTGTGAAGTCATGAGGTCAGATTTTGGTCCTCATTTTGTCAATACAGTATTTGAACAGATTAGCTTGTTGCTTGGTATAAAGCACAAGTTTTTGTCGGTGTATCATCCTAAAGGGAATGGCCTATGCGAGGAGCTCAATGGCTTGTTAAAGGAAAGGATAGCCAAGTTGAAGTTTACTCTGAAGAAGGGATGGACACACTGTCTTCCACTGGCACTGTATGCCCTCAGAAACCAGCCTGGTTCTGACCATCATCTCATGCCGCACACAATCGTGACAGGCAGAAGGATGTGTACGCCACTAACACCTTAAAATAGAGCTAGATGTGATGCCCAGTCAACACGAGAAGTGCTAGGAGTGGAAATGCAAAACTACTTGAATTGCATGACATCTTGTCTTACTGTCATTTCAGGACAGCTGCAGCAACGAGAAGAAGGGTGCAGGGCAGCACAGAACACAGAGGGAGATACTACAAAAGACCCAATTCCGAAATTTTACATACATCCCATATTCCCTAGGTACACAGTCCTGGTAAGAAACCACACAAGAAAAAAGTGGGACGAGCCAAGGTTCAATGGCTCCTTTAAAGTAGAGGACGTCACACCCTCTGCAGTCAAACTACAGGGAAGAAGAACTTGGATCTTTCTGGGCAACATCAAGCTGCACATCAGAGAAGACCCTCTGCCCGCACCCCACTGCGTAGAGACTACAGACAATGGGGAAGAACCACAGCACGTGCAGACGAGGTCCATGACGAAGAAGAAGGACGCATGAAGCAGAGACAAAGAACTGTTTTGTGCAAGTTGTGGCATGATTTGGACACTTCCTTTGAACAAAATGAGGGAACAAAGGGACATAAAAAAATTGACACTCTGTGCATCCTAGTTGCTGGGTGAAGAAGAAGAATGGCAAGTATAAGCCACAAAAGTAGCTTGTTGATTTTAGACTTTGGATTGAGGTACACTGAAGCCTTGAGAAGAACGGATATGCCAGATTTTGATCGAGGACACATAAATTGGAAAAGAATACAGTACCCTGACTCTTTCAATACAGAAGCCTTGTTTGGACTCACTCATGATGTCACGCAAAAGTGACCACACCAAAGACATGCTGATCTATTTCGAGTTAGTATTAAGGTCATACCCGTCATTGGTGGGAAGAATCACAAGCATAACAGGTTCTTCAAGATCCTGAAAATGTAAAGACAATCAGGGGGCTGCTCACAGTGATTGCAGAGCAGTTCCTTTTGCTTCTGGAATACAGCGAGGGCAAGACAAATGTCCCCATCACGAGAAGATAGCAGACTAGATAGCAATGTATTTTTTCGATTAATTGAAGACTTTCCAGAACTTGTAGGGAGATATGCCAGCGTTGATGTCCTCACGTTCATTAGAGACCCAGCAAACTCTGAGCAGAGGAGCATGCTCCTGCATGGTATCATAATACAGGTTAAACTTTATAACCAGCAGCAGAATCATCTGAGAATTTCGTAAAACTTTCCTTCGAGGGACAGATCATGAAGGTGTTGCCAAGGACTTCACTTTTGTTTATGCTGAGAAAAGAAAGGCAACAGACTGTCATCTGGTGCAAAACAGAGAGAGACATTAACTGAGAACTGGTCTATTTTTGAACACGCTAATTAAAAGACTTGCTGTACTTATTGCCTCATCTTGAACTTTCGTTTTTAGAAAAAGGAACTGTTTCCAGAGAAAAGAGACAACCTATTATTCAGACAAAAAGGATAAGCAATTTGGCATGTGTAACTTGCAAATAGAGACAGTAGAAACCAGATAGAAATGACAAATGTTAGTATGTACTAAAAGTTAGTCTGCTTCCTTAAATGATCGAGATGGGAACCAGAGCAGTAACGTTGTCCTCCCTCAGGAGGAGAGACATACATATTGGCCAAGGAACAAATGCTGCAAGCTAACTTATAAGTGCATTATTTACATGTGTATAATATTCATTATCATATTACTGTTATTGATAATAAGAACTGCATTTTTCATTGGTGCACAGAGCGTTCAGGTTCCCGTGAACCCACCTAATGATATATGCATGCAACCTACCAAGGTACCCAGATTTACATAGTCATTCCAGTTCCTAGAAAGAATGATTGAGTGACTGAACTTGAAATGGATGTGGTAAATAATGACACACGCACAAAACTTGTTGTAACAAATTAATTGAAATGCCAGAGACACGGTCGGCGAAGTGAACCCGAGAAGGGGTTGGGGGAATGTACACATACACAAATAATGAGTACATACACCTGGTCTAGTTACATCAACTGCAGAATCAAATTCCAGAAAATGGGAAGAGGACGGACAGAGCTCAAAAGGAAACATATTACCAGAGGGTGGTACAAGACACATGGGAAACCTTTAAGGAGACAAAAGACTGTCGAGAATGAACGAGCAGAGACAGCACCGACAAGAACGCCTGATCCAGTGAAGAAAGGGACAAACACATGGCTCATGGACATTCATAACCAGGGCCAAAAAGAGAAAGGAGGACAAGGAAAGACTTACCAGATCGTATCCTACCAGGATAATGCATGTGGACATGCCCAGATCATTGATGAGTATACCTGAGAATACTCCAGCAAGAAGAAGCTATAAAGATGTGTTTAAGGATCTGGTAATAGCAAACTACAGGAAGACCTTAAGAACTAGAAGGAGCACACAAGAAATCAATAATGAATTGAACAATTACTTGGACAGCACAGCACATTTGAGCAGCAACACATGGTACCAACACATGAAGAAAGTTGGAAGACAAATTTCAGAGGAAGAATGCTTTGTGTGTGCACTCCTACCTTACAGCATGGGGAAGTCAAACATCTTTGTAGCTGTTGAAGTAGATGTTCAGGCAGCACACTGTCTGTCACACAAAGCAATGTGCAAGACCAGAGGTCAGTTCATGGGTAGTGATGCTTCACTCAAGTGGGCAACTGAAGTGACTGATCCAAATGAAGATGATTATGTACAAGACATAAAGACAAGAAACAATGGCAAAACAAAGAACATTGTGATAAGATATGAAAAGCCTGGAATTAAAGGAGGAGAAATCACAAGAGAAACAAACAAAAAACTGAATGTCGAAGGGAAATCTCCAGAAGAAGAGCAAAGATGGAAGAACAGAGGTCAAATGCATCACTTTTACACACCGAATAATGCAGAGATGCTTTTGTTGCTAGGCAACACATCGTCTTTCAGTTTACATATTGCATGTGTTGCAGGGGTTTCACATCCAGCCTAACACATGGGCTTCTCACTGCACCACATGGCCACTATTCCGCTCCTCCTTTGAAGCTAATAAGTCAAACCACGATCACTCTCACAACACGATGAAGTTATCTTTTTCACAATGCGGCGAAGTGCGCATATATCCTGTCTGCTGCCTCCTGTACTATGATGACACAACTGCACTCCTCTTTTTAAGTAAACAATCTAGCCAGTCTCAGTTTTTTTCATGCAGCAACATGCACACATACCTTTGTTTGTCACATAGCAAAGCAACAGCATGCGTACTATATAGCCACGGTATGCCCCGAATTGGTCCAGAATTGAGCCCCCAACATGTGTTCTGCATCACACTACAGCACTAGATAAGTCACTTGTTCCACTACACACAACTTTATACTCACGTGATAGTAGATGCGTTGCCGTCCACAAATATATCCATCCTTTGGCCGTAGCACAGCATTTAACAGTAAAGTAACAACTATATCTGCTTGTAGCTACCATTAAACAGGTGTTCCTGCTCTGAAAACTGCTTAATTTTGCCTGCAGCACCATTTCAAAGAACCCCTGTCTTCAAGTGCTTTGTTTGTCCAAAACTTCACGTTTCCGTGACACTACCAGCAAAATTACCAACATGCATTCCCGTCCTTGATTCATCATGTAACCCTTTCTTCCTCAAGTAATTCAGGATAGTATTTAACCTATTATGTTTACAGACCTTAGTAGCAGGATTAACATTAGCCTTCTCTTTTTTCCACAGCAAACTCTAGAGCCCTTATGAAAAAGGTTATTTTTGCCTGTACAAGAGACAGCTTTTCAATAATTTCATCTGAAGACCCCTTTCAAACCAATATAAGTCGGTACTAAACCTACAGCTCACTCCCCAACCTTATTCACTAAGTTGTTTTGATCCCACCCCTTCCATCTGCTCCCTTTTTTATAGCATTTTTATCCTTGATATTTTAGATGAATGGAAAAATCTCTTGCCACACGTTTTTTGCTAACAGCATGTCACAGTGTCCTGAAGACAGTTCGGAACATTATAAAATGTGTATAACTCAGAGAACCTGATGTAAAAATGCTTCTGAACCAGAAACACCCATTCTTTGTGTCGACAGTAGATATGTACTGCTAATGTCTACACAGTACATTAAATATCACTCTTTGTGCTGCTAACCACACCATGTACAAAATTGTATGTTTTTTTGCTCAGTGCATGACTAATGATTTGGTCTCTGTTTTTTAATATGTATCCTTAATATGAATAGATTTTGTTTTACCAGTATCATTCCCACTCTGTTTGTGTGACCAAATGGCTAGTTTATTATAAACCCTAGCCTCTTGTGGGTTTTTTTTACCCCCTGTGCATCAAAGAGAGGGATAGCCTTTGACTCTACGATCTTTTGCTCTGTTATCTATTTACCCTTTAGAGTCAGGGACCCGTTAACACAAAAGAGGGTTTTCTCACCCCATTTTTTCTGTTACCACAAGAGACACTCCTGTGGGGCGCACATCCCTGAACCATCTTCACAGGCCTTACGTGACGCAGTAGACCTTTACCTTTGAGGGTCACTGTATTGTGTATGTACTGCGACGTTGTACTCTTCAAGGGGGAACAATTTTGGAGTGCTTTAAAGGCTTCGGTCCGTGAGCATGAGAAAGAGTGCCACCTACCCAAGTGAGACCCACCCAACATTTTACTCTATCCACTTGCCCTTTCTTATCCCTGTTGTTTGTGCCCCTCCCCTTCCCTTTCGTTCCCTTCCCTTCCCTTCCTTTCTTTATGTGTAATGTCTGCAAAAACCAAAGAAATACAAAACAAAAACCAAAAAAAGGCTCTTTTCAGAGCCAACTTTCACAGTTTAAAAATAGAAGTGCCAATGAAATGGTGCAGGGCGCTAGGCATTCTGAAAAGTCTGCAGACTTTCACATTTTTTGGGGTGGTGCGTTATTAAAAACATTGCACTCTTCTCCGGGAGGAAGTGGTGGCTCTGAAAAGAGCTTTTTTGTATTGTTTTTTTGTGTTTCAAAAAGTTCAGGTGGCCAACACCTACTGGAAAAATTATTGCTATACTTGCAAAAAGGGCTGCAATGCATTTCGTATATTTTGCAGAAACATCTGACTGCCAGCATCAGAAAGATGGACTCCATCTCTGTGAAAAATGTTTGCACTACGAAACATAATTTTCATTGTGGAAAGAGGACTTGCCAACATCTCTCAAAAAAGTGAAAATAACCTTGTTGACATTGCACCTTGCTTTCTCCATTTGTGGACCAAATGAAGAAGAACGCAGCCACATTTGTCTCTGTGCAGTACGAGAAAAAATTACTCTGGAGTTTGGAAACATGTCCATGACTTTCCCAAGCCCTTCTTTCATTGCAAAATGCAAGGAGATTCCAGTAATATGTCCTAAACTGTTTCTGTTTCCTCAACAATGAATAATGATAATGTCTGGATGATGGTGTGTCATCAAAGTTGCACAAAGAGGAACCGAATCCAGCCACTTAATGCTGCACACTCCATTCCAGTGCACATCCACATGATGGAATCCAAGATGTGCAGCCACTCCACAGCGCACTGCATGCACCTCCAACCAATTTATCCAGGAGTTGCCTAAAATCCAGACAGTCTGCCTCCTGAAAGACACAGCAATAGCCATCTGCTCTCCTCTCAGCAAACAGACCTTCTGCCAAAGTCTCTCCTTATACATCACACCCATTACACTTTATTGACCAATCCCCAGGCCTGCATAGTCCCATTTCCATGCCTGCCAGCCTCAAAATCCCCAGTTGTGACACGTGCAATCCATGGACTACTGCGGTGTCCACGGACATATTGTGCAATCTGTGACGGTGGGAGATGAACTTTCAACCAGGGTACTCCATTTTCTCTTTGATGGTGGCTCTGAAAAGAGCCTTTTTTAACGGTGCTTCTAAAGAAACACCTTTCATTTTGGATTTCTTTTTGTTTTTCCACTTATTTTCCTCCAAATTACTTTGAATTATACTCTGTAAAGCATTCCTTATATTTTGAATTAACATTGCATTTCCTAGTATGGATAAAGAAATGCCATCTGCTTTGAAATAATGAACATTAACAGAATCAATAGTCCCATGCTACACTTGCAATAACCACCATCACTGCCTGAACCAATTTTTCAAGAGCAATCAACAAGCTAGGAACACTGATGTACCCCAAATTGACAGCACCCCAATGTAGTACCACTACATCTGGACTGTTCCAAATGGACATACTCTTACAAACTCCAACCACTGCCTGCATAATGGAGCCAGCCACGATTGACCACAAAAACTCCACTCCTTCAAAACCAAAATTGGCAGACATATCTTTAAACTTAGCATACCTCTCTAAAACATTTACAAACAGATCTCCAACTACCTACACCCTCACTTTCTTCACCTTTCCCATATTCACTACATACAGCCCTTCTTCCGAAAAAGCATAACTTCAACACCTGATTGGCTTATCCCCCCAGTCCTCTTTCCATGCCAGACATGCTGAGAAGCCATGGATGTGGCACGCCCTGTCCGTGAACTACCACAGTGTCCGCGGACCCCATAACACAGGAGCAGCCTTTCTTCTCTTTCCATTTCACTCTCTGCACCACTCCCTCATTGGCTACTGTTAAGCAGCTACACAAGCATCCTCCAATCACATCCAAGAACTCTACATCTAACTCTGTCATCCCAGTTCAGCACTTTAGATGTCCTGTTCATCAGTCTGAGTACAAGGTTCCTGTGATTGCAAAGCACCTACATCAAAAACAACTGTAAAACTTTCCAAGATGTCTTCTTCCAGATTCATCCACATCTACATGCATCCACACAAACTACAGGTATGAATATTGTGTGTACAGTACATTTGCAACTCTTTTATAAATGCATATGAACAGGGTACCTGCCACTTAACCTGCTTAATCTGCAAAAAAAAGAATATTGTCATTTCACCGATCTCCTATCATCCATTTCACTTGCAAATCTGTCTGCTTTCCAAGTTTTCATAAACCCATATCACTCATTGTAATGTGCAAACCTTTATTCTCTTATTTCCTTCTGTCATTTTCACAACCACTTCCTTCTTAGCACACTATTATGAAATTCCTAGAATGCACACCGAACAGGAAACTAGCTTGTATCTTACCAAAGCATTGCAAGAACATGCATTGCATGCATATGAACAGAGTGCCTGCCACTTGCCATTCTTGCAAAACCAAACAAATACATGTGTACATTCAGAACAGTGCCATTAGAAAAGTGTATAAATAGATCAAATAACTGAAAGGTTCCCTTCACTCATGTAGCAAGCATCTATCTATATGCAGAACCATTAATGGAATTCCACACAAAAACATTCTCCTTTTCAATCTGTACATCTTTCCAAGTTTTATTCTCGCCCTACTACAACTTCCACTAATCCATTCCCACACTAAATTGTGCAAGAGCAACATACACACTTTCTAATGTGCACCTCATAGGACACAAATATAAATACTCCACTAACCCCCTTAGCAATGATGCTGATGCTCCAACATCCCTATTTATGTACAAGGCTGGGCAATTTACCACATACAGTACCTCTTCCTGGAAAGAAATCCTTCTGCAAATCTAACTGATCTATTCTTCACGTGAAATTACTGTGCCATTAACACACATATGTACTAACTTACTTCTTTAGCAATTGCAGCGAAGACAACACTCCTCAAAGCCAATGGTTTCTCAAGTACAAAACAGAACCCAGAAGAAACCTACTCTTTGCATCCAACAAAGTAAGTGCAATACTGTCATAGTATTCTGACTGTTACTCTAACAGTGTAGTGTTCTTGTATTTTAGAACAAACAATTGTATCAACCCTATAGCATTAGATTCAGTATTACTGATTGCACCTCAGAAGGTGCAAACTTTGTATTGTCAACTGAACACCAGTATAGCAACACACAGATATGAGTACAGCCTTCCCAACCTGAAGTAATAGCCCATTCCACAATCACACACCTCTACATGTATGCCTACCCTCATACTCAGACACTCATGCACAGTGCACACATACATTGCACAACCTCCCAACCCACAATTTCTTTTTTCTCCAGCAGACACCAAAGAATGCCTACCAAAAAGCAACTCCGTAGAAAGCAATGCACAAATAGAGCAAATCAAACTAAAAGAGTACAAAATAGGCATCTGCCACTAGCAGAATTTATACAAAAAGTTCAAACAAAACAGCTAATACAGTCTCTAAGCCAAACTAAAGCAGCTTGCAGGAAAGAAACTTTGAATCCTCTTTCAAAATGTAAGACTAAACAGAAAGGTATTAAGATGACTGCAACTACCACCAGTGCTAAATCTGCACCTATAAATCTTAATGTAGCCACAAGTAAGCATACCGAAATAATTATTTTCCAAAAATATTTCCGCCACAGAGTCCTACAGAACCTTATAAAAACAGGGGACACATCATCCTCAACCCTTAAAACCTACCGCAGAAAACGAATCCTGGAAGCACTCAAAGACAGTGCAATCCTTCTCAAAAGGAAATTATTTATATTGGTTTTGAACAGAATGAAACCACTAACAAAACAAATTAATAAACTACAATAAGGACTTTGCAAAAGATGGAATATCAACTAAGATAGCTTTGCAAACATCTGTGCAGGTGAGTGGAGTCACACCACCAGCACAGAGCCATATGTCAATGAAGAAGCATACAAACAAAAGCAAACAAACCCAATTGCCATACATAGCACAGGACGAGGGAATGAAAGGTTAACAATACCATCACGTAACAAGAAATGCTGCTCACAAAAATATCCCCAGCAAACTTAGCATCAACTCTCCATTCCGCCGAACCAATACATCCAGTCTACAAATGGCTGCACACGTCAATGTGTAACGTACGAAAAAAAATCTTTCACACCTTTATGCCAGTTCCTCAATCAGTATGTGAAAGGCAAAGACAAAGTAATAATTAAAATATTATAAACTATAGACTCCTGTCCAGTGCGCAAACACATAGGACTATGAAGACATTCATTATCCTGCATTTCTGGACTTACTTTCAAAAGCACCTTCCACCATATTAAAATGTTAGCAACACACCATTCAATTGTAAGACATCTTGTTCATAAACAGTACTATGCAAAAAGTCCTGCTTTAGCACAGGACCATTTAACTAACATTCTTCTACATCGTAGAGCCAAAGAGCTACCCGAAGAAATGGAGCACATCCAAAGCCAATATTTTGAAAGTGAAATCCACTTACAAAATTCAATATCTTTAGGACAGAGTAGCAACAACCTTTTGAATGTCAACCTTGTATTACACACACACAAAAAAGAAATACTAAAGCTTAAAAGCACATCTAGTGAAGTACCAAACCGTGTGTGTGTGTTGCCGCAGAACTTTTTATAAAAAAGAGCACAGAAACTGTAGACATAATGTACAAAATAGAAGACAATTAGGAATCCAAGTGGTTCCAATTAGCTCTCTACCTTATAGCAGAAAACAAAACGAATTTACTAACCCCTCAAAACTTTGCAGCTACTTCAATGCAAAACTTGACAACAACCAAATACCTTCACATGCTATAACTAATAACTTGGAAATATTTCCACTGCCAAAACCACTCCAACAACTTAACTTGTAAGAGAGCATTATAATTCAAACAGTGCACCCATTTCAAGCAATAATATGCCTTCAACCAAAAACAGCAAAACTACCTCCCTCCCAGTGAAAAGCATTCATGACAAAGTAGTTTATTTGCCATTAGATATCAAAGAAAATGTAGACACTCTGGGAGTGCAACTGCCAATAGATCAATCTTTGATTATCCTAGTGAATGGCGTACCCACAAAAGACAAAAAAAAAAAACAGCAACTGGTCGACATACATAAAGTTAGAGAAGCCCTGAAATATCTAAAAGACAACAATTAATACTAAAAGGAAATGAACATTGAAAAAAACCCGAGGGAAACCACTGAAACAATTGAAGACTCATCAGAAACTGGCCAATTTCAACTTCTAGATTCTACTACAGCATCCAATATTTTAAACCATTATACAATTCAAATATTGCACTCCAAAGACACCATAGATGATGCAATGGAAACTTACCAAATACAGCAAGCCAAAGGATCTTCAATCAGCATATGGGAAAAAAGTGTAGAAGCACGAGCCTTTCCTCTACTCTTTCCTACTGGAAAAGGAGGAAGGTATGATGAAAGGCCCACACGAATAACAGCATCAGAATACTGCTATTTATGAATGTATTCTGAAGACCCCAGCTTCAGAGAAAACATTAAATACATATTGTACCTTCTCTTTGAAAGTGAACTAGCAACTCTATGTTACAGAGTTGTACACACATTTGTAAACAGGTACCAATTTTCAAAATATTTCTGCTATGCAATTACTACAAAAGGTGGAAGAAAAAGATGAGGTTTTACAGTCAAGTATTACAAAACTTTTAGCAAACATGCATTGTACAAAACAATACTGGTTCTGACGACATGCAGAAGTATGCTGTATGTTATGGAACCTTGGCCCACCAACATGGTTTGAGACATTAAGTTGTGTAGAGTATACATGGGAAGACTTGCAGGATTTCCTACAGTATGTCTACTGTATTCTCCGTGCTGGATGCTCCATTAATTGAAAGCCGCCAATGCCTGGCTTCCATTACATCGGGCCATTTCCTGCCAACATGACCCATTTCTCTGCCACAAACCATTAAGGAGGCCACCCCAATACATTTACCACTGTAGGAGGCAGCTAGCAGAGCCTTTCCAATTGCAGATTCCTTTGTGGTCAAATTCCAGCTTATCAACCCTTTCCTCCATCCTGCTTGGGAATGGCCATATATATGAGCCTTTTGCTCTGTATCTCCTGATGAAGACGTTGTTCAATATACACTCTACGTCAAAATCGGTTGAGCTTACTCCCTAGGGATGTCATTGATACAACATTCTTTCCACTAGATCCACCCTTGTGATAGATTGCTTTTAATTGTTTCTATTGTTGTTTGTGTGTAAATAAATTTCCAATAGTAAAATAATTAGATGGGACGTGAGGAATGTGTATCCCACCTCCTACTTGCTAATCAAATTTTGTCATGCTTTTTAGCTATTGTTGTTTGGTTGAATGTCAATGAGTGTGATGTATGGTTTGAATGCTGCACTATGAATGGTTGGTATGATGGACTAATTTTAGCCAGCTTTTATGTATTCCCCATGTTGTCGTGTTATGTGATATAATGATGCTATGTAAAGCAATATGTCATTAATTGACTTTTTTACAAATATTTTGTATCATGGTGAATAAAATTTGATACACTTTTGTGATTAATGCAGTTTTGCTCTCTGGACATTTCTTCAGATTTGTGAGTATACATGGGAAGACTTGCACGATTTCCTACACATAGCAAACAAAAACAAAACAAATATAGACATAAAAACACCAGGAGAAATCTGCTCTCTTGATCCTTAAATGTATCAAGATACTTCCATCATTGCTTTATTGCCATGCTGAACTTCATTTGTTATAACACAGTTCCTCCCCTCTGAGAAGTGCAACACTTCTTTTGGAGAACAGAATACCAAGCCAGAGGAGCAACACACATCCACATGCTTTTTTGGATTAAATATGCTCCTAAATTTGGTCAGGATAGTAATGCCGCTGTTTTGCAGTTCATTCACAAATATGTCACTTGTGAAATCCCTTCACAAACTATACACGGCTACCTACATGTACAAATTTTACAATTTCAAAGACACAAGTGTGGCAAGTGTTGTTGGTGCAAATATGAAAACAAAAGGAAATACTACACCAAATGCTGCATTGGTTTCCCTAGACCAGTTTCAGCAACAAGGCAAGTAAACAACTTTATGTCTTCAGTTAGACACAGTGTCAAAGGCAAATCACCTAACAACACATACTGCATAAAAATATCAGAAGGATTAAAGTACATCAATGATTACAATACAATCATTGCCCTTCTTTGGAATGCAAATACAGGTGTGCAGTACGTTGCAGACAATTCCATAGCAGTTGCACGATATGTCACAGCCTACTTAACCAAAGCAGAGAAAACAGGATTAACCGGCACTGCCTTGTATGGGAAATCTGAAAACATAGTATGGCTAAGCCTTGGTCCTGCTAAATCCGGAAAAAGAGTTCTCAAATCATATGAAGACATTGAAATAATAGCCAAAAATGATCCCAACAGCCAAGACATTTTGAAAAACAACTTGCTAAACACGTACTACCCAGACAGGAGTAGTGCTTTGGAAACCATGTGTCTATACCACATAGCCCAAAACTTCACATACAAAAATAATATTAAACCAGATGAGTAAAACAAATATGTAGTCAAAGGTTGCGAGGGCAGCATAGTTAAACTTAACAAACACAGACTCATTAACCATATGAAACTATCATTAAAAACTCCTCAACATAAAGAACTGTATTACATGGCCGTACAGCAACTTTTTAAACCATGGAGAAAAGAAGATTTATTAGATACCCATGTCTCCTATGAAGACGCTTTCAAAGCAAATGAACGCACTATAACAGATATACATTTTACGCAGTACACACCGGTTTATAGTGAACATGTTGAATTTAAAAATGTCGAAAAAAATAATCTAAAAAAAAACATTTTGAATGTGCTTTTAAAAAATATTTTTACGGGGGGGTTACCCCCGAGTCCCCCATTTTTCTTTTATTAGCTAAACTCAAAAATAATATACAAATAAAAAAAAAACACATGCTAATTATTTTTTCCACATTTTGTTTTTCGAGATTATTTTTTTTCAACATGTTATTTTCGACATTATAACTGGCTACCGTACAAAACCATGTTAGACAATGAACACAAACAAGAAGAAGAACTCCAGGCACAACTAAATATAGACACTCCTGACAGCAGTTAACCTTCTCTAACAGGAAGCCAAGAACCACTTGGACAGCCACTCATAGCAAATGAGGCAGAATTAGCCATCACTGAAGTAGAAAACGCCATGTGCCAGTATGAAGGATTTACAGAAGACTTTGCTATACTCAAATCCCAATTAAACAATGAACAGCATAGCATTTTCTCAGAAGTAACTAAATACATTGAACATGGTGTGCAACACGCAACTAAAACTTGCACATGTCAAGACTACAAACCTATACTGCTGTATGCAAGTGGTCAAGCTGGTTCAGGGAAAACATTCTTAATAAAAATCATCAGCAAGTTCCCACAACATTTGACAAACAACAAACTGTCAGCTGTTGTAACTGCCCCCACAGGTTTAACTGCCTACAACATAGGGGTTGTCACTTTACACGGATTGCTACTCCTCCCAGTAGAACACCAAAAACAAATTAGACTACTAGAAACTTTCAGCAGAAGCTGCTATGGAACTACGCAGTTTGGAAACAAATGAAAATGCTCCTAATAGATGGGGTGAGCATGATCTCTAACCTAATGTTGGCTTTGATTCACCTCAGATTACAAGAGGTCCTCAAAACTGACTACAAAGAACTCTTTGAGGAAAACACATTATTGTTTTTGGAGATCTTCTTCAATTAACACCAGTGAAAAGGCGAACCTATTTTTAAAACCTTAGGGCACAAACCATGCCATAAAACTCTTGGCAGCATAGGAAATGTAAATCTTTGGCAACATTTCCAATACAAAGAACTAACTAAAAACATGCATAAGTCTGCAGACCTCACATACACCAACATTTAGAAAAGTATTAGGGTTGGTGTACTATCTAAAGAAGCACTATCTATATTAAATACCAGACACATCCATGCACTCTATGGGCATAACTCATGTGCTACAGATGTCATGGAACATTTAGCGCACAGAAATGTAAACTGTAACCTTGATGCCAACTCTTGCAAGCTGTGCCCAACGCAATGAAACAATGCTGGAAAAAGAAATGCAACCAATAGTTCAAATTTACTCCACAGACAAACTGGACGTGCACGGTATGGCACTACCCATGTGTGAACAAGCCACAGCATGACTACATACCTTAGAAAACTCTATCTCTAACACTGCTGCTTTAATTAAAATATTAACATTGTCCTTAAACTGTAGAGTGATGCTAAAGCGTAACCTTGATGTGGAACAAAGATTAATTAATGGAGCACTTGGTACAGTTGTTGGCGTTAAAACATACCCGTGGGCCAACACAATTCAGTTTGTCAATATTCACTTTGACAAACTTTCAGAAGTTATAAAGATAGGATGCTTAACAGCCCGGTTCCTTCTTTTCAAAGGCATGTATGTACGCAGAGAAACATTTTCTCTATCTCTAGCATACACAGCCACCATTCATAAATCACAAGGTCTTACCCTAGATCAAGCATTGATAGATATTGGCAGCACAGTGTTTAAAGAAGGCATGAGCTACGTAGCACTGTCACGCCTCCGCACACTTGAAGGACTATTTCTAATCAATTTTGATGCAAGTATAGTAAACACACAACACAATAGACTACATGCACTCTACGCACCCCATCTCAAAACCTACTCTGTTCCTCAAAAAGTAAAACTTTCTAAAAGAAAACTAGTGCAGACTCAACTTATGTAGGATCTCATAACAATACCTCCAAAGAAATTAAAAGCAGCTGGTACTTCATCAACTACCACAACCAAAGAAGGATCTACTGAAAAAATGCATACCGAACTGCACAGACAATACCAACTACCTCTTCAAAGAAACAACGTGCACTTCCATCACATGACACAGACACAAAACTGTCTGGTCCATTCAAATTTCCCAATACAACTGGTATAAATTGCTATGCAAATGTAGCAATCAATATTCCTTTTCGATTGACACCAATTATTGACAACATTTACTTAAACGGGACAGACCAATTATATTTGCAAATGTTAATTCTTCACAGAAATGCAACAAACAATCCTGACAACACTTACAGTGTTTCCGAAATAAGGCAGGAGTTGGAGTACTGTGGTGGAATGGTGAGATTCACTATAAACACACAAGAAGATCCAAAAGAATTTCTAATATACTTACTACAGGTACTGGAAAACAAAAACATACCTATAAATGAAATCTTCCAGATTCCATACATGTGGAAACATGCATGCACTCTCTGCAGTCATGTAATGCAAGAACAAGTCCCTAATGAACACTTTGTGTATGTATCCATACCTAACTGTGAATCTATTGCATTTCAGCAGCTTGTACAAAATGCAAACCATGGCATATTATATACTACTTGCAATTCCGATAATCGTTCCACCTTACATATACAGTCACATAGTGAATACGTAGTAGTAATGCTTTCGCGTTACAAAGCAGATGATATCAAAAACAACTGCAAGCTGACTGGATTCACCCATTGACAAGTATCACTTGGCAAGAAAAACTTCACAACAGTAGGCATAATCTACCATGCAGGAGCCACAACCAATGCAGATCACTATACTGCATACATTAAAAAGAAATGTGGGTGCTTCGAATGTAATGATACTTCCATTACTCTAAAACAGAGATTACCAGCAAATCTTGTAAACGCTTACTTAATATTCTTAAACAAAATGTATTCACTAATCTGAGTATGAGCGTCTACAAAATGTCCTCAATACCCTTTAAATCCACAAACTAATAGAATAAGGCAACAGCTACCTAACAGTGAACATATACATCCATCAACAAGAGAAAACATGCTTGAAAACATACCCTGCAGAAATGAAAAACTGTAAACAGTTAGAATACGCCAACTGGTATCTAACTACATCCAGAATACTGCAATATAAATTTTCTGAGGAAACCCTGCAACACTTATTACGTAGAAACATACCCTCAACAACTTCAAAACTATCGACAGTTAGAATACACCAACAGGTATCTAACTGCCTCAAAATTCGGCAACATTACTGAGCAATACCACAGTACTTACAAAAGATCAACAACCAAACGAATAAATGAATACTGCTAAAATGCAACAAGAAATAAACAATTAGAATACGCCAACTGGTATCTAACTGCAACAATAGTACCAGCACTTCCAAACCAAAAACCATATACCTTTTAAATTCCTCCTACTACAATTGACCACCAAAAAGACTGTACCATAGTACAACAAATAAACATAGAAAGGTTTTTTTTTTTAAATCCTGCATGGATTCTTCTTTCCCAGAGACCCAGTGATTATACAAACAAACACAGGAACTGAGCACATTGCAGAATACAGTGGTTTGAAGCTTAGTACTTGTAAAGTACTAACTATGAGGGTCCACAAAATACAAAAATGGCTGCTATGCAATGCAATACGTCTTTACAAACTACCTACCCTAACATGTGATCTTTTCTTTTATTACAGAGAATGAAAAAAACATGTCTGCTACATTTTCCCATACAATGCAAAGAACTGCATAAATCCTCAACAATGCAAACAGTAAGTATACAATGACTGGAGTCACAACATTCAATGCATACCTGTATTATACTACGATAGTTGTAGCCAGCCATACAATATCATATACCCAACATTCTGAAAACAGTCCAACAAACCAACTAACACACCCCATGTCCACTTTCCTACAAATACTATTACACTACTGGAATCCAGTGGACAAACTCTTGAGAACATACCATCTATGCAACTCACATACTACTGTCAAAATGTTTGCTTTCATGGGTGTTTTATGCTGCGGTGGTTGTGGCCAGTGTAAAGACTGGAGGGGGGTGTCTGTACTTCTGTTCTCTATATGGTAGAGGAGAGGCACAGAGGACCCCAGCCAAGATTCTCTATTATTGGTATGTGGTTGAACAATCAAGGCCTAGCTTCTCAGGAGGTGATGCAGGCTGGTTCTTAAGTAGAGTGTAGTCCCCATGCACCCACAAAGGAATGTCCGCACACTGTATTAGTTAAAACACTGTCTTTATATAATTAATATTCAAGGTTATGTACAATATCACGATAACTCACTTTGTACTCGGTAATCTACAATGGCAAATATACAGTTCTACGTGGTACCACAATTACTATCGGATCTCTTGAAAGTGCATCAGCGGGACGGTTAAATGTCACACCAATCAGTTCATAAAGGAAACCAACAATAGATATAAGAGGAAAGCAGTTCATTAGAACAATTGGCAGAATACTGGCCCTGATACCGAGACACAGTTCTGTGTGGAGATCCCCACACCTGGGCAACCTGTAAAATAAAGATATATCACAAGCCCAGTCCATATATTGTTCATCAGAGACTTTCCAATAGTTCAGCAACCCCAAAGTACCTGGAGTTGTAGCATTGCTCATCAGGGAATCAACGGCCCTTCTTGAAAGCCCTCCCTTTAAGGCAGGAGTCACGGGTCGTCGAACGTACGACGGAGAACAGGGTGAACTACAGCGGTGAAGTCGCAGCTTCGTTCCTGGCAGTGCTCATCGACGGGGAAGCGTAAACATCCTGCAAGGAAGAGGCGTGCGGGGCACCTCAAAGTTGATGTAGGTCTGTCTACCAGGGAGCTTTGGCAAAGATCAGCTGGTGCACGATGGTTGCCTCATAGCTCAGGAAGAGGGTGCCTTACCAGGTCCTCTCTGGGTCAGTCCTTGGAGACACAGCAACTTTCAGATTGATGAAGAAGGGCAACAGAAAATCTTCTCTTCCAGCAGGGCTTCGAGGTCAAGCTTCAGTTTCACTCCAGTTACTCTTCGTAGTTTGGACTTCAGCTTCTGAACACAAATTCTAGCAGTGAGAGGCCCCCAGATATACGAGTTGATCTCCCATTCATTTTGCTGGGTCACACTCAGGCAACCAATTGGTCAAAAGGGCATTGATGAATGCAGGCAGCCAATCAGGTGCATAGTGCATTCAGGCCATTCACTTCTCTCCAGACACTCACAACACGTTATGTGTATTGGTACAAGTACCCAGCCATTCAACACTCCACACTGCATTCATACCAGTTTTGGGCAGGGCTGTCTCAGTCATTGTGTCAAACACCAGAAACCAGACATCCACAACAAGAAGTGCATATTGGTCACACACTCCATTCACCCAGGTCCCACCCACAGGCGTACCCACAACATACAGTCACTGGGAAGGCTCCAGCCAGTCTGACCTGGACTTCACAACAACACCATATATGGAACTTCCACCCACCAGCCAGTCAGGTGGAAGAGACAGAGTCAGGGCTTTCCAGGACTTTGGGAAAACAAGGTAACAGGCAATCGAAAGTAAGAGGCCACATGGGCCATCCTGTTTCCTATCAGGAATCAACTAATTCCAATGGCAGGGCCTGGGTATCCCAAAATGGAGGATACTCAGAGCACCTGTCAAATTCAGCATGGCGCTGCCACCAGCCCTTACCCTGCTCTGTGGGTCACACACATACACTAGGGGCACAGGGTTGCACCCCCACCCATGGGTGTCGTAAGGGTATCCCAATGGGTCTGTATACTAAACCAAAGAGAGACATGGAAAACATGACAGAACACATGATAAAAAGCAGTAAAGGACAAGGATACGGAGGCCCTGTCACTCCGATGCATTTCCAGCATCACAGCCAGGGCCTAGAGTCTTGGATGCATGGCCTCTGGCCTACAGCCATGCACCCAAAATTCTAGGCCCTGGCCACAACCACTGCAGCATAACACATCCATGCAAGCAAACACCTGCCTACTGACCACAACCCAAAAACATAACACAACCACCTCAAGACCTATCCACTTCATTTAAAATACTAAAACAGTAATTGCAGCCAATGCACAAACTCTTCAATGCATGCCCTCTTCACCCAATACTCTACTAACTACCCAAAAGCAATACATCATAACATAGTAAAATACCCAACAATCTGGCCAGTGGTTATTATGTCCACAGACTGCTGCGGTGACAGCGTACACTGTGATCACAGCACAGCCTTCTTTCACCTAAAGAAATACAGCATTTGACCCATCTTTCACTCCCCCACCCTCCCCAGCCACTGTTCAACACCAACACACTCCCCAAAATTGGATTTCGGCTTTGTTCAACACCGCACTGTCCGGGGATAACCGTGAAACCAACATGTCACGCACCTCATGCTTCACTCCAACCAATCAGTGAACACGTTATGTGTCCGTGAACATGACGGTGTCTTACTAGCCAATCGGAATCCTGTCCACGGAGCGAACAGGGAAATGAGTCCGCAGAGCAGACCCATATATCACTAATTTGTTTGGGCCTACTTTTTATTTGTTTTTTAAAAAACTACTGGACAGATATCCAAAGAATTTACAAAAGCAAGCTTTCAGGACTAAGCCGCCTCTACTGCTGCAAATTTGGTGAAAATCGGTCCAGCGGTTGGGCTGTAGGCGTGAGTAAATTTTTTCTCCATTCAGTCTATGGAAACAAACAAAATTGGGACCCGCTATAACAGAAAAATTCAGAGCGGCCCTATACTTGTTTGCAAAATTTGGAGAGGATTCGTGCAGGGGGGGGAATTTATAAGCCGCCCAGAAAGTGCTCTTCATATCGGTTTAGCAACTTCACATAACCACACCGCCGCTACTGCAGAATTCCCTGAGGCAACACTTGGTATAAACCAGCAACACCCTAAGAAGACTGTTTTCCTGAAGATTGGATGAGGCATGTAAGCGCTTGGAGGAGAAGATGACTTGGACTGTTGAAGGCATACTACGCTTTGAACTAGAGTGCGCCCCTCGTCCACCTTGTTTGGAAAAATGTTTTGGGAGTTCCGGACTCCAGAGGAGAGCCACATTGTTGGTTCCCCCCTCTCCCCCCTGTGGGATTTACATTTGTAATTGGAGGGTGAATTGGTTCCTGGCTACCTGCATTAACTACAGCAACCAGATTTCCCTGAGGCAACACTTGATATTACCCAGCAACACCCTACCAGACTGCTTCCCTGAAGATTGCAAGAGGCATGAAAGCACTTGGAGGAGAAGATCAACTGGACTTTGAAAGGAGTACCAACCCACCTGAAACCTAAATTGAAATTCAATCCGTTTTTTGGAGCAGACAATGCAATTGACATTTTCCACCAACTAGTCAATAATGATCTACGCAAACTCTACTTTGAAGGATCCAAAACACCAAAATACATTCCTAACTTATCACACAAAGAAACTCTAGCCATTAGAGATCTGAAAAAGAATGAAGAAATAATTCTAAAACAAGCGGACAAAGGGGACGAAATTGTTCTAATAAACACCAAGGACTATCACAAAATGGCTTCCATTCATTTATCTGACACACAATGTTATACACTTCTCAACCATAATCCAATACCAGATCTGGTCAAAGAATGGCAAAGTCTCAATAATCAATGGCTCGAAGCAGATCTCCTGACTGAAGATGAAAATGCCTTTATGAATACACCGTCACCCAGTATGGCCACCATTTACTTCATACCTAAAATACACAAGCCATTCAAACTATTGCCACCCATAAGACCAATCATCAACGGCATAGGCTCTCTCACGGAACCTATTTCGGAATTCATTGATACTCACCTCCAGCCTCTAGCCAAAGGCATGGCATCATTCATTCAAGACACAAAACACGTGATACAGCAGTTATCATCAGTTAATTGGGAACCAAATGTCCATCTTGTTACCTTTGATGTTACATCAGTCTATACCAGCATATTACACAATAAAGCAATGGAAACTACTCATCACTTTCTCAAAACAAGATCCATCTCATTTTGTCAACACAACCTCGTGTTAATGGAAATGCTCAATTTTACTCTCAACAATAACATATTTACATTCAATAACCAAATCTTCAGACAATCCCAGGGCACAGCCTTGGGCACCAAATTTGCCCGACCACATGCGAATATCTACATGGCTCATTATGAACTATACCATGCATTGAAAGACCCCCTTTTCTCTGACCAGAACTGTGTGGTGTATTGGGGTAATACATTGACGATATTTTGGTCAACTGGAATGGCACAAATCCCAACTTCAAGAATATCATCAACATCTGAACAACAATAACTACAACCTTAAACTAACCATGCCAGAAAGTACAACCAGAATACAATTCCTGTACCTTGAATTATACGTAGTAAACAAAACTATCCAAACAACACTCTATGTCAAACCTACAGCAGGCAACAGCATCCTGCATGCAAACAGCAACCACCCCCAGCACATCATTAACAACATCCCACTTGGAGAATATCTCAGAATCAAACGAAACTGCACAACAGAATTGGAATTCACCAAACATGTGACTGAATCAGAATCTAAATTCAAATCAAGAAGTTACAACAAACGTCTGCTTAAAAAAGCTCACCAAAAAACAACATTGAGAACTAGAACAGAACTCCTACAGAACAAAATCATCACTCAGAAATCAAAAACCAACCCTCCAAGGTTTAGAACTACCTACAACAGAGAATCCCAAAAACTCAGAAAAATCCTGTCAAAACACTGGAATATTCTTAAAGCAGATGAAGATCTCATTGATCATTTAACAGATCAACCCAACCTTACCTTCAGGAGAGCACCGAATCTAAAGAACATTCTTTGCCCCTCTCATTTTCAATACCGCAACAAGAAACCTGGCCTCCAACAACTATGGAACAAGTCAAATTACAAGGGAACTTCAAATGTGGCTCCTGCAGCATCTGCCAATTCTCAGAGGACGCCAAAAAATCCTTTAAATTGCCAAATGGCAAAGACACCTTCATCCAAGATTTCATCAACTGCAATAGCAAATATGTAGTATATGGTATCTCATTCTCATGCCATAAAATGTACATAGGTAGTACAACCAGAAAACTCAAAACTCTGATATCAGAACACATCCGCAACATCAAAAACAAGGATATGACGTCTCCACTGGCTCTCCACCTCTTTACCACACATCCACTAGAACAAATTGAATCAATAACATTCTTTGGTATCCGAAAAGTCAATCCACCTCCTGGGGCGGGGGGGGGGGCAACAGGGAACGATTACTTCGTCAACAAGAAGCAAAATGTATCTGTATAATGGACTGTTGCCATACTGGTCTCAATTCAGACAATGAGCTGGTCCATTTCCTCTAATTTCACTATCAAACCTATTTCTTTTCACTAACAGGATACAAGATTTGGCAATGTAACCAGTAATTACACCATCAGACTCCCATAGACCCCACTTTCACAAATTAGACACTCTTATTCCCCCTAAAAGCAAACACACGCTTCAATGTACACCCCTCTCACCATCCGATCATACTGCAGGCACCGTCTTCTATATTTCTATATCCTATCTATAACCTTTTTGTTTTTTTTCATTAAACTTATCTCCATCCATTAATTCTATCAAACACCTTCTCAAATTAATGTACTTAATATCATACTAATCATGCCTATTCGTGCAACAACTTTTTAATTTAAATGAATATCCATGCAAATTAAATCCCACGTTTTGGTCTTCTGAAACCAACAAATACATTAATTACAACTACTTAGAATGAACATACATTCCACAAATGCCCCACGTTTAACGAATCATTTCTACCCCAATCCAAAATGGCGCCACGCACGCCTTTAGTTATTACCCAATCAAAGCGCTTTTTCCACGCACGCCGCATTATGTCATCGCGCCATACAAAAATTTATAGTGCGATTGCAAACCTGTATCACTCCCTTTAATCTTGGCCACAATCACACGATTTGGTCTTTTGAAACCAACAAATATAGTAATAACAATTATTTACAATGAACGTACAATCCCAATTCAAGATTGCGCCCCGCACGGTTCTAGCTAACATCCAATCATAGCGATTAATTCACGCACTCACGCGCCGCCCTATGTCATCACGTCACATAAAATCTATAGCGCAAATGAAACTCTGCACCACCGCGGACCCTTGAAACTCGGCTATCATACCGGACTTCGTTTGTCCACATCACCATATCACATCGCTAAGGTAAGCCTGATGCATCTACCGCTAGGTTCTAGCCTATGCCTTGATGTTTTAGACGCCGCTTACAAGCAGACATGTCTCCAACAGGACCGCATTTACAAGCACACGCTAATCATGTTATTCATTGCTTTAGGTACTCCTCAACAGCAGAGAAACCAACAACCATCGATCCGTAGACATTTTTGTGCCCACAACTCGAAGTAACTATTGCCATTGTATCTAATAGGCACACAAAGAAAGCAACCTCATTATCCAGTAAGGTAAAGCCTACAGTAATTACCAAAAACTGATTATCCCCACCTTTTCTTCTCATCTTTTCTCCTCTCCAGAGTGCACAATTAGCTCTAATAATTACCCAGTGGTCTATCCTCTCAAACCCTCCTGAAGAACCAGTACCCACATACTGGGGAAACACGTGTCGAGGGAACAAGCATGGTGTGAAAACCAGCATGCGAACAAGAATTTCAATTTAGCAAGACAACAATATGAAGCAACAAGGAAACCTGGGGGTCGTAAGGAAGCAGTGCCCTAGTCAATACCACTTTTTAAATATAGTATGTGATACTGCTGCTTTGGAAACCTTTTTACTGGTGCCCCCTAGCAAGCACCAGGACACATGAAACAGAGAAAATGAAGTAAAGGCATGTCCAATGTGCAGTTTCAGATGTTATTAGGAGACGTTGGATTGTGATTCCAAGATCTGGGCATGCAAAACATACAAAGGATTCCTAGCTCACTGAAAGACTGCCCAAAGGATTCTCAAGAATCTAAGTTGTTAAAAAGGATATCAAGGACTCTCAAGAATAAGAGTATTACAAATAGATATCTGTTGTGAAGCCAAACATATATCTAACAAACAAGAAAAGGGAACTAGCATGGTGTGAAAACCAACATGCAAACAAGAAATTCAATTCAGCAAGACTACAATATGAAGCAATATTAATGTCTATACCAAATGCCACTATCTGCCCAGGGGCGCAACAAAGCTCCTAGACGCCAACTATACAACACTGCTAAAGAACTCACAAAGCACTTATTAGCTCACTGAACGACTGCCCAAAGGACCCTTAAGAATCAAAGTTGTAAAAAGGACATCAAGGACTCTCAAGAATAAGAGCATTATAAATAGATATCTATTGTGAAGTTAACAATATATCTAACAAACAAGAAAAGAATAATAAGAATAGATATTCATTGTGAAGCCAACAATATATCTAATAAACAAGAATTTGCAACTTTATTGTGTCTCTCCCTTGTTACCCAAAGATATATCAACCTCTTGACAACTGTAGGCGCAACTACAAGGTAATACACTAATAATCTTTTCTACCTCTTTCCAGCATTGGGCAACCTCAATGCAGTACTACCATGCAGCCACAGTTTCCTTATCATTGAACTACAAACTAGCTTACACTTGTGAGCTCGCTTTGAGATTGCCAACAGGTTGCAAAACTTTCTAATAGGGACTTTGGAAGGCATACTAAGCTGGCAACCAGAGTGCCACTATGTGCCACTTCACCCCCTTGTTTGGACAGAAAAATATATGTACATTAGGGCAATCAAAAATGTTGACCCCACATACCCGATGGTGCTCCATTTTAAGAAAAAACATGGAGGTAGATTAGAGAGGTATTCGTTCTTTAACATTCATACAGTGTCAAAACTACCTAGAGGAGGAAATCTAGAGCTTTTGTTAAGGAAATTGGAAACAAAATGCATTATGGACCTTGAGACTAAAAACCCAAGGGCCACAAATTCAATGAGGAATTGTACACATTCTTGGGCACTTGAAGATATTTGCCTACATTCCCTCTGTATTTTGAGAACATAATTGTGATTTGTATCTAACCAAATGGAGTTCGCAACCTAAACTATTTGGGCAATATTTTTGTCACAGAGCTTTCTCTATATGTTTTCATGTTCTTGTTCTTGAATCTGTATATCTAACCTTTTTGTTTATCTGATTTCAAATCTATTATTTACATATATGAATTTTGGTTTTAGGTTGCTTCTTACAGGATTGTGAGATTTTTGACAATTTTTTGTATGATGTAAGCTTGTCTACGTGAGGGATCATTGTGATTAGTTTATAGAACACAGAGACTTTTGGACTTTTAACCCTCCCCCCCTTCTGTTTGTGTTTGCCATAGCTTACATTACAGATGCTGAGTGTTGCATGTAGGAAACATATTTTTTTAATAATATTTTTTATTATAGTCTATGTGGATATGTTTGTTGTTAACAACTAGGGGGCATTTGCACTAGGAACTTTAAATATGAGCATGCACTATGCACTTTAATAGTGATAGTTTTTTTAAAACTTATAGCAGCACATGTATGCATCCATTGTTCTGTGAGATATATTTGAGAGGGTCACACTACCTCTAACATAAAATTGGGCCTCATTACGAGGAATGCGGTAGAGGGATTACAGCGCCGGTAGAGCTGCCGGCCCCGTTATCCCTCTACTGCCCCATTACGAGGTCTGCTGGCGGGTGCCGCTAAGGACGTCAGGTAAAACCTGGCGTCCTTAGTGGGACCCGCTAGCAGACCGGGATGCAAACAACGGGCCCGTCATTAATACGTTAGTTCATGAAAACTTTGATTTACTTAATAACAATTTAGGCCGGGCCTTGGCCATGATAACGGCTGTGGTCACTGGCCAGCACCAAAGGCCATAGCTAGTGGTCGGTTAGTGTTCAAAAATACCAATGTGCATGGTTAAAAGCTATGTCCAGTAGTCAATCACTGTTTTAAAATATACAGTGGGCAACATTGAAAGCTGTATTCAGTGGCCATGACTAAAGGCCATTGCTAGTGCCCATTAATATGTTAGAATATACAGTCAACACAGCCAAAGGCTGTGCCCTCTAGCTAGTGCTGGGAAGGGAATTAGTCTTTCCCCCACCACTCGGCACTTTAGAGTGAGGCAAGTCCCATAGATGGACATGCAATGGTCCAGGGGAGAGTGGGCTGTGCTATGAAACCCAGCACAAACACAATATTGCAGGAATTATAGATGCATAGACTTGGTGGGGGTCATGTCCCTGGCATTGGGCACCCATCTCCCATGTGGGTTGACCATCGCCAAGTGCAGCAGCAGTCCTAGGGAGCCCCGGCAAGGTCCCCGTCCCTTTGTTACAATGTACAGGCACTCAGCGTAACTTAGAACTGGAATATTTGAACTGCTTCAAATGGGTTCCAAAAGACATGGGGCACTTCAGATGCTGACTTCTTGTAATTGTTCACTTTGACAGATTCAAAATTGCAACAGTGCACATGGAAAGAAAAAATACAATTGAAATATTGTGCATCTGAAAGCTAAAAAGGAGGAATGTTGCCTTACCTTTGAAAAGTAAAGTCAAAAGACACATTTCATTCATGAGCAATAAAGAGACTTAATTCAGCACATAAAAATGACTACATTTATAAGGAAAGGCCTATTTTGTTTTGCATGAATGAACACTGGTTTATTAATTAACTGTGCTATATTTGTGAATAATACAAAGAGTGAACTTATTTATAGTTATACAGTATATAAAGAAACATTATATTATGAACAACAGGCCCTGGTGCAGTTTTGAAAGTTAAATGTACACAGTGGGTATATACAATACATACAGTATTTTGAACCAGAGTGTACAGGATGACAAGAAAATCTCTTTAATATTTGTCTAAAAATAATTTTTATTTAATATAGTACAAAAAAATCTCTATATGTGTAAAACAATTCTCATAATTCATTTAACCAAATTCTAATAACTTTTCACATTATTCATCAACTCACAGCCCAAATACCACACATACAAACATATCTCCCTCAGTCACTCATATATTCCCATAGTGTCCACATTGGCAAAACAGCTTTGTAAATATTTCAACCCAATCATAAATACAGGTGTTGTTCACTGTTTATTCTTATTTAGAACACTTTATGATTGTCGACATATGTTTTGGTCTTTTTAGGGACTAAAAGTGTATCCCTCAGATTCTCAACCTTCTTCAGGACATTAGAACAAAGATCGTGTTGTCTCTTTGCCTTATATAGACTGATATGTCTATCTAAAGATAGAGATATGGACAAGATCAAATTCTTATGATTAGAAAAAGTGGAAATTCCTGAAAGAGGTGGAAACAGAGAAGTCCTATTCAGAAGAAAAGAATCAGAATCGATTTGTATCATGGACACTTGCTCAACAGGTTTGAATTCGGAGCACAAGGTGGCGTATATGCTCTAAATGGTTCATTTGGACATATATTAAGGGATGACTAATGGGAAAGGGTAATTCAAGTGGTGCATGGAATTAGTTATATTTAAACTCTAAGCTGTGTGCCTAAAATGTAGAAAGCGGGGAAATGTACAATTTATATTCTCTAAAATGTTTGCAAAGTCATAAGGAATGCTAAAGTGTGGAAAAACTAGACAAACTCAAGAGATGCATGGAATTAGTTGTACTTGAACTCTAAGTTGTGTGCTAAAAATGTAGAAAGCGGGAAATGTATAAATTATATTTTCTGAAATTTTGCAAAGTCATAAGGAATGCAAAAGTGTGCAAAAACTAGATTATCAGAATACAGTGGTAAGAGCAAATAGGAGATTACAGCATAAAAAATATTAAAATTGTGGAAAGTATGTATCTAAAAGCAAGAACAGCAGCCACATTTGAATTTTGAGTTAGAGAACACGAGTAAAACATGTAGAGCGGTATTTAAAATGGCTGTGATACACAATTGCGTGATGACATCACCGCATACAGAACCACGAGGACCTCGCTCACACCACATATATAAGGAAGCACAAGACGCAAAAAACAGCGCGGTAAGGATGCTGTACTGGACAATCGCATCCAGGAATATGGTCACTAAGGTCAGAAGAAGAGATCTCTCATTGAAACTAATTCATGTGTTTGGACATTGCCTTGATCAATATTAGCTCTTGTGTGTCTAATTATTAGAGCACACACATTTGAAAAAAGATTACTGATAACACCGACCCAGCAAAGCACCTATAGCAAAAAAAGCAAAAAAAATCGACTGTATCACAAATTGACGAAATAAATTAAAATGAGTAATGTAGACCTATACAGTGAAGTCAATAATACGAATTGAGCACTGGATAAAAGAAAAATAGAGCGTAGACGAGCTTGGAAAGACGATGTGTGTGGTGAACAGATGACTGTGGAGCGCGGACGACTGTGGAGCGCGGACGACTGTGGAGGGCTGATGACTGTAAAGGGTGGATGACTGTGGAAGGCGGATGACTCTGGAGGGCGAATGACTGTGGAGGCCGGAGGACTGTGGAGAGCGGATGAATGGGTAGCGCGTACGACTGGGCAGGGCGGATGACTATGGAGGATGTATACCTATGGAGGGTGTATGCCTGTAAAAGATGACTGTAGAGTGCGGATGACTGTGGAGGACTGTAGAGGGTGGATGACTGTGGAGGGCGGATGACTGTGGAAGGCGGATGACTCTGGAGGGCGAATGACTCTGGAGGCCGGATGACTGTGGAGAGCGGATGACTGGGTAGCGCGTACGACTGGGCGGGGCGGATGACTATGGAGGATGTATGCCTATGGAGGGTGTATGCCTGTAGAAGATGACTGTAGAGTGCACCCAATACCCTCTCTGAGAAAGTTGAATTTAGGACTGTTCCCACCTGCATTTAGAAGTATATCCAACTACAGTTGAAGTTGCGCCCATTAGCCTCTCTGAAAGTTGCTCAACTCAGTAGTATACCCAACTGCATTAAGAAAGTGTACCCAATTGCATTTAGAACCGTACCAAGTTGCACTTAGAAGTATATTCAGTTGCTTAGAAGCACCAATTAGTCCTTGACTAGTTGAGCCCAGAAGTGTACCTATAAGTGTGAGTCACCGACCCTAGAACTACAATCAGAAAACCCTCCCAAATCAACCTCACACCAATCATGAGCGCACCAACTCCACCAGTGCCCATCAGAAACCCAAGACCACTCATCTCCTGAACCCCACTGCCAACCCACCAGCACTGCCCGTGCCCGCTCCCCCCACTACCACACCCCACCCCGCAATCACCCACCCCCCGCCTTGCCATCATACCCCTGCCACCTCCCCCCGACCGCACCCTTTCCCCTCCCTAAAAACTGCGCGCCTAGCCCTAGCGAGAACCAAAGCTGCCTCTGTCTCCCCCTCTAAACCCCCTACCCTCTCTCACACCAATCGCAGCAAAGAAAGCGTGCGGACTGAACGAGTGTGCCGACTGGACCAGGGTGTGAACTAGACGATGATAATGACTAGACGAATGTGTGGAGCGGACAAGTATGAGGAACGGACGAATATGTGCAACGGACGATACTTAATATGCTTTGGAATGAAGGAAACACTTGAAAACATACATCATACCACACCCCAAGCTTACTCTCTCCCTTACACCACCACTCATCTAGAACACAGAGATACCATGACACCATTCGGTATAACTGTTCTCATATCTACATTCTCCCGCTTACTCCACATCACTCTAAGTAATCATTGCTGGTTTCACACCCCCCAGCCAGGCGTTCTCCTCAGGCCTAACGCAGCCACACTCGTTCTGGGTAAAACCGACCAGAGCGAACACATACTCCTGACCGCTCAATCACCACACCTACAGCTAAGAAGCAGCTACCACTCGATTTTCGCACCAGCTGCACACATACCTGGTGCGCACATGCACTTTTGGACTCCCTCTACTCTCTCTACTGACCTGAACTTCGGTTCCCAAGGGCGTTCAACCTACCAGCGCCTTCAGACCATACCAATGGTATATAAGGCGCTATATAAATGCAAAATAACAATAACAATAACAATAACAATTTAATAGGAAAAATGTAAGTAAAGTAAAAGTTAGGAACAGAGTGCAGCTGATTAAATTAACCCAAACAATAATGGTTTCCTTAAACAGCTTTACCATCCCACTTTAAAATAATACTAATGACCCAAGGAAGTTTAAGAAAGAATGCAGTGGAAATGGAATTCAAAGGTATTAGCATCACTATAAGTGTAAGAAAATAAATAGGATTAAAAGAAAGCAAGAAGTCAAAGAAGAAAGGATAGAAAGTGGAACATGATGGTAAGTATTATGAAACCAGAGACTACTTACTAATGACTCTAAGATTAGGAAGAGTAAAATGTCAGACATTAAAAGGCCAAAATGGTAGCATTGAACAAATTACTTTCACAACTAGATTCTCTCCTGAAGAACCATGGAAATTATCCCATGGAGAAACACGTGTTTAGATAAGAGATCAAATTGTGATACAATTGATTTGGGGAAATGTGATTAAATTGAGAATATTATCCATGAGGACATTTATTGAAAGTAAAAAGAATCAATGAAGAAGAATCGTAAAACACCCCACGCACCCCTCCTAATACGCGTACCTCGCTCGTGCCAGTGAAAACGCGTGGAAAAAGTCCCCCCTGTGGTGTGGGCTGCCTGCGGGGCATGCCCAGGGTAGATGGACTGCCTGTGGGGCATGGTCAGGGGTGATGGGCTGCCTGCGGGGCATGTCCAGGGTGGATGGGCTGCCTGTGTGTCATGGTCAGGGTGGATGGGCTGCCTGTGGGGCATGGTCAGGGTGAATGGGCTGCCTGTGGGGCATGCCCAGTGTGGATGGGCTGCCTACGGGGCATGCCCAGGGTGGATGGGCTGCCTGTGGGGCATGCCCAGGGTGGATGGGCTGCCTGCGGGGCATGCCCAGTGTGGATGGGCAGCCTGCGGGGCATGCCCAGGGTGGATGGGCTGCCCATGGGGCATGCCTAGGGGTGTTGGGCTGCCTGCGGGGCATGCCCAGGGTGGATGGGCTGCCTGTGGGGCATGCCCAGGGGTGATGTGCTGCTTGCATGTATACTGGGGGTGCGCGTGTAGTTTTACACGTGATTGGCCTGGCGCGAGTAGGGTATGTGTATTCCAGGGGTGCGTGGGAACTTTTACACGTGATTGGCCTGGCACGAGTGGAGTACGTGTATTTCGGGGGTGCGTGAGGAGTTTTACACACGATTGGCCTAGAGCAAGTAGGGTATGCATATTTTGGGTTGCGCTGGGACTTTTACACGCGATTGGCCTGGCACGGGTGGGGTACATGTATTCCGGGGGTGCGCGGGGACATTTACACGCGATTGGCCTGGCGCAAGCGGGTTAAATGTAATCCGGGGGTGGGTGGGAGTAATACATGCGATTTTGCGTTGTGGGCCCTCACGGGTGTGTCCCTCCCCCACTCCCCATGCCCTGCAGGCAGCCCACACCACAGGGGACCACCCTAAACCCCTTGGGAATACCCTGCAGGTAGCCCATCACCCCTGGGCATGCCCCACAGGCGGCCCATGACCCCAGACCATATCCCGCAGGCAGCCCAAATGGCACCATGTAATTGGGAGCCCCGACTCATCGCTCCCACTCTGAGCCTGCTGCTGCCGTGCATGTGCCCTGCCTGTTGATGCCTGGACATCCTCCTCTTGCTGGGGTCCAGTTGGTGGGGTGGCCAACCCTGCTGGACCTCTGACTCCCGACTGTGGAAGGGACATGTCCTCCACCAGCCTGGCCGCAGGTGATACTTGGGCAGGAAGATGGCACGGAGGACGACTGGTGCATAGGGGGCTCAGTTGAGGAAGGGGTTGATGAACCCAGTGCCGACGACCTGTCCTAGTAGGTCGATGCAGCCAATGAGGGATCCGAAATGACGTACATTGTCCTGACGAGAACCCTGCATGTCATCCCGAATGCCACGTTGGCGCATCGCCATCCTAACTAGGACAGGCTCAATACAGTCACAGATTGCAACGTTTGCAGGGAGAGGAAGGCCAGTTGTTGTATGCGTATACCCTCCCTGAAAATGAGTCTGGACGGAAGCATCCCTGCTGGTGCCAGATGATGCAGTCACAGGATGGGGGACAGGATTACATACAGGCCCCTCCGCGGCCACCTGTGCTGCCTCCTGTCCCTGCCCCTGGACTGCACCACCAGCACCAGTGGCATCCCCCCTCCAGGCCCCGTGCGTGGGCCTTCCATGGCCTCCTCCTCAACCAAACCCCCCACCAACCTGGATGACTCTGTGCCATCTTCCTCCATAGGCCCCTGTTGGGGCTCAGCTGCCCATACTGTTGCCGAGGAGTCCACCTCCAAACGCCCCCTCTTGGACGTACCCTCAGCAGCTGCGGCCACAGACGCGGCACTAGACTCCTCACTCCCCGAAGAGATGACAACCTGGAGGGGAGCTGGGCCCTGCATCTCCGGCTGGCGGTGGGATCCCTGCCGCTGTGCTCCACAGCACCATCTCCACCCTCTTCATCAGTTGACGCTGCAGACAGGGAGAGACAGAACACAGGCATCAGGGCACGTACAATATTTGTATACACACATGACAGTTGCACATGAGTGGCAATGTCAAACTTCACAGATGGCATCACACTCCCCAACACACATATCATTTGAATCCACACACATGCACAAATTAACAGGAATGGAGCATCAGGCAGCAGCATCCATACACACACAACAGCATGAACTTCCAAAGGTCAGCCAGACATCACAAGCAACACGGGGAGTGCCAAACACATGCACACACGCCACCAGACAGACATGCATCTGTACATCTCCACCACCTGTCACAGTGCAATCACCGGCAACTATGTCACATCTGCCAATTGCCTCACTACATGTCTGTGTCACATGCATCCATGGTGTATCCCAGTCGTACACATGTCAAACAAACACGCACATGTACACCGTGCATGTGCATGAAGGTGGAACCAGCATCCATGTGTCATACTCCAACCTTGGCATAGTACATACACAGAAATGCCAACATGTGTGCATCTTCATGTGCATTTGTGCATCATGCTTTTGGAACACATACACCATTGTTGTGCATCACACATGACTGGACTCACATGCAGCAGGCTCATGTCTCTGAACATACACATCCATACATGGGCCTTTCCAGACATTTGTCCATGCTGCACACTCCTGGAATACCTCAACATGCACTGCGTCCAATCAGTACACATGGACACTTACCACTCGACTGCGGACGGGTCTGCCTCTCAAGGCCCTGGAGTTGAAGCGATGGGCGTATGCGTTCCAGGACCCTCATCTGGTCATTGGTAAAGCGGACCCACCACCCCTCTGCATCTGCTGCGTCCAAGAGGCGTTGGGCCTTCCTGAGGTTCCTGGACATGAAGTCCTCCCAGCGCTTACGGACGTGTTGAATGTAGATGTCTGTCCAGATCCTTCTCCGTCCATCCTTGTCGGCGTGTGTTCTTCCGAAGAGGGCATCATGATGCACCAGGACTTGCTCCACCAGGATGCCAACCTCTCCTGCTGTGAAGCCGACAGCCCTCTGCCTCTCTGGCTGGGGGTTGCCAGTGGTCTCAGATGTTGTATCCCCTGATATGGCAACCCCCGAGGCAGGTGTGGGTGGGCTACTGGGTCCTGGTGCTAGGCTATTGCGTTTTGGAACTGCAGTCGGGAGTCTTCTGTTCCAGCAGGGGTGGTCACAGCAACTGGACCCCTGCAGATGGCTGATGTGCAGGCACCAAATAGCAGGGCACATGGCCAGCAGGTAGGCAGGCAGCAGCAGATGGCTGGTGGGAGTTGGCTCGGGGCACTGGGGGGCAGGAAAATGGACTTCTGGGCAGGAGCGTGGCCTTCCATGTGTTGTTGCGTGGCCAGCTTGATACAGAGTGATTTTGCATGTGAAAAAACAGCACATCAGCATATGTGACATAACACACGCGGGTGCATCCCTCAGCACGGGTGCATCCTCGGGTAATTCGAGGAAATGGCCTTAGCGCCAGTGATGTTACGCGCGCAGGTGTTGCCTTCAGCACGGGTTAAAGGTGAGCATGGGCCAGCAGTCCACTGTACGTGCTGTTCGTGGAGACCAATGCGTGTTTACTCTGCTGGAATCACATGCGATTACTTCACAGAGTTTGAAGTCTGCACCTCTTCTTTTGGCGGGGTGTTGCCTATGTGCACAAGTGCGTGTGTTCTTTTTTTCTACGCAAGGCAGGCGGTGAGTCGCGCATGCTATTTTTCCCACTGTGGTTCCCCCTGTGCATTGCGTACCGTTTTCGAGGTCATAGTAGCCTGTGTGTTCCATGCGTATGTGTTTTTGTGTCCCTGGGTGCCACACCATACTGTTGGAGGTAAAATCCACACACATGGGCTACCAGGGTCGCATGCACATATTTTTTTTATATGTACAATTTCTTGTTCTTATATTTTGTCAATTTTTGAATTTTTCCATTTTTTTTTTAATTTTTGGGGGTGCCTGAGCATTGCGTGACCTGTCATTTTTCCCAAGGGGTCACAGGTAGCCTTGCAGGAGCACTGGGGTACCTATTCCATCAAGTACCCTGCCCCCTT
Organism: Ambystoma mexicanum; assembly: GCF_040938575.1. Taxonomy (NCBI): domain Eukaryota; kingdom Metazoa; phylum Chordata; class Amphibia; order Caudata; family Ambystomatidae; genus Ambystoma; species Ambystoma mexicanum. The sequence goes on along the minus strand of NC_090930.1, from coordinate 380,860,705 downwards.
CTAGCCAATAGCCCAGGACAATTGTTGAGTGAACCTCCCATAGCCTATTTTCCATCTTTGCCATGGTAGGGAGGCCACCAAAGGCTAAGGGCGGCAAAGCTGGGTGTCCTCCCAGGGCTGGGTGTGGTCGGGCACATGGGCGTGGAGACCAGGTAGGATGGGGAGTCCAGGGTAGCCAGGGTGACTACAGAGGGGGAAGAGGCACCTCCTGTGGCTCCTGGTGATGCAGCTGTTGCATCACAACCTGGCACCCATATCACCCAACAGCAATTTATATCTGCTGTCACAGGCCCACCCGTGGTGTTAGCTGCAGGTGCAGCTGTGGGCACCTCCACCAGGGCTCTGGGTCAGCCAGCGCATGTTGTGTTGCATAACAAGGACTCCCAGGATGATTTCCATCTTGTCCGTAGGTTGGCTGTGACTGTGGCACACGTATCTGGGGCAGTTATGACACTTACTGTCCCAAGCAGCCAGGTGGTGGTAACTGTAAGTGCAGAGGCAGCCAACACCAACCCAGCAGTGAGTCAGACCCAAGCAAGACCTTCTGTCCTCATACCAACACCCACTGCCTTGGTCCAGTCGACGAGCGCCACTGCCCCCACTGATCAGGGCCACATTGCCCACTCAGGGTCAGTAACACCACCAAGGAGGAAGCATGCTCCTGCAAAAGAGGCTGGGACCCCAGACACAGCTCCGGCCTCCGGCACGTCAAGGAAGAAGCCTTTCTGCAAGCAGGAACTGGACTTGTGTCGGAAAACCAATGCGATATCCTTGTGGGCACATAGTGCCAAACAACGCATCACCAGCGTTGGATCCATTAGCAGCATGTTTCAGATGGTGTGACAGCCATGGGATTCCAGGTGCGCACGGCTCAGGACTGCTACAAGCGTTGGAATGACCTCTGAAGCGGTACAAAACAAAAGCGTGCCTCCAATTATTCCATGTCTCTGGTGACTGGTGGTGCGCCACCACCAGAGGAGGATGAACTCAATCAGCATGAGGAGATCACTTCAGACTTCATCCCAGAAGAACAACTCCATGAAGTGGGAGAGAGGATGGATTATGATGCATCTTCTGGTGAGTATTGATGTGTGTAACTCAATGACATGTGTGTTTGGCATGTGTGACCCTCCCAGCTACAACTTGGCTCCTTCCTTTCTTCAATCTCCCTCTCCACCTGTGGTGTGCACCAGGGGTCTGACCTCTCGGCCTGACTATACAAACAACACCTGGCAGCTCTCACCTACTGCATTTTAATTTTCTGCTACCACTTCCAGTGCTATCTGATGACAGCTAACTCATTTCCAGGCTGCCCTTGGCCTACTCTACTCCCTCCCTTATTTCGGATAGACTCATTGCCATTTGCAATTGGTGTACTGCCAACGATCTCTGTCTAAATGCCAGCAAGACTGACATCCTCCTCATCGGTACACCTTCACCATCCTTTCCCCTCACTCTCTGGCCAGCCCCACTTGGCCCTCCTCTTACCCCCACTTGCAAGGCCAACAACCTCAGAGTCACCTTTGACTCAACACATTCCTTTTCCACACTCATTTCTGATGTATCTTGAGATAGATTAACGTATTCACCTCCTCAGGGGTACTGTGCCTTTCCTATCATTCACCTACATGCTCACAGTCTCTCATGCTATGTTTTACTCAAGGATGGAGTACTGTGACAGGCTATTCAAATATTCCACCTGTCTCCACAATCTGCCCTCTACCACTAATCCAGTGCAGGACTGCAAGACGTGTCCTTGGTCTCATGCCCTTGGATCCTACCTTTCCAGCTCTGTAATCCCTTCATTGGCTACCAGTGGATGCAAGGATGATACTTCAGACCCTCTGCATTGTGCACAATGATTTTTTGGGACAGGGTGCAAAATACCTTTAACAAACCCTCTGCAAATTCCTCCCCTCTTGGGTCCTTTGCTCTTCTACCTCACACTCCCTCTAGATCAGTCGTTAATTGAATAGATAAGCTGGGGGCAGATCTGTGTGTACGGTTGGGTACTCCGTTTGGAACAGCCAACTGGCCATGTTGAAACTTGAGGAGAAACATCTCTGCTTCCAGAAGCACCTCAAGACGTTCCTATTTGCTCCTGCATTAGCCCCTCTTCTCCCCAGCTGAACAGTTTCCTCTGTCAGCACTGTGCCCCTGCACACACTCTGTCCTTTGGGCCCAGGTACCTGCTTACCCTGCCTCCCAGCTGCACTGCCTCCACGCCTCCCATTGCAATGGGTCCTGTGCATGTACCCATACAGTCCCCCACTCGTCTTCTGCACTCATTCGATTTGCCCTATCCAAATTATCTTGGACTTGCCACTTGCTGGCTGCACTGCCACCATTTGAATGCCTATTCTATCATTGTACTTCATTTTCCTTCTTTGGTCTCCTCTGTTTGGCACATTCCCCTTCTCCCCCTTCCAGGGTCTTCAACCCTTTATCCCTTCTCCATGCACTTGTGTGTTCTCAATGTCACTGTGCCCAGTATGATAGTTGTTTTGAATTCCTTTTCTCCCTTTTTCCCCTCCCTTTGCTTGTTTGCGCTTTGAGCCACTTGTGTACGAGTACAATCTTGATGGGATGTCATGGTTCCATGTGCATTCCATGTATGCCCCTAGGTGTCCTTGACCACCTGCTCATTGTAGTATGTGTCCAGGATGTTCCAAGTGTCATCTCATTTGGGCAGCCATGTCATGCTCAGTGTAGGTCTGTGTGTCATCACCCACGACTTCAGGCTGTCCACATCTGTATCATGCACATGGCTCCACCTGTTACAGGCCCACTGCCTCTTTTCTACTGGTGTTGTCGTCTACATGCATGGGTGTACTATTGATGGTTCCTCATCTGTCTTCCATCATATCCACTTCTCATCGGCTGTAGTGAAATTTGAATGACGAAATGCAATAGACACATGCCAACACTGTCTGGCAATGCACAGTTCTGTGGGGAACATTTTATTGCCATGCAGTGCCTCCCTGCTATTGCCCAGAGGGTGGGTGTTTCACAGAATCCATGCTACATGGTGCATGCCATTTGCACATGATGGCTGCAATTGCCCTTACACTGCTGTCATGTTTGGAGATTGTCATCACTATGTTTGTGTTGATGTTGGAAGTTGATAGGCTACACATGCACTGCACCGCACACACCCACTCCTGTGCCAGGTTCAGCCCTTCAACATGCAAACACAATGCTGCTGTGTGATGGTGACCTGACATGTATGTACCCATGTCCCTCCTTTCACTGTATTCAAAGGCACTAGCATAGGTGCCTCCTGTGACACATGTACTCTGCATAGTTGATGGTAGTTGAGTGCTGCACATGAACATGCATGATACATGTATCATGGTGTGTTTGGTTAGATTTGTAGCTGTGGCTATTTGTGTGTTCACACATGCTTATGCTAGGTGGCATTTCTTTGTTGCCATCTCTCATTTCGGCATTGGATATGTGCCTGCTAGAGGTTGTGTGTGATGCAGGGGATGTGCAACATGCAATACATGTGTTGCATTTACATTTTGCACACATCCTTTTCTGCTTTTGGGATACTATTGCATTGCAATGCCACAGTATGCATGTTGGTGTTTGAGTTGCCTGTGACACGGCTGTTTCATTAGTTGTCTGTCAATGTTGTGAACTGTATGTGTGTGGTATGTGCTACTGACATGCGTGTTGTTGTTGTCTTTCTTTATGTTGCAGGTGATGATGCACTGGCTGCAGAGGATGAAGATGTCATCCCAGACACGGTGGTTAGTTCACATGACCAACGAGGCACCAGTGGTGGTCGTGGGGTGGCACCCCACGAGAACCCACAGGTGCTCCAGGCCATCGTGTCCAGAGCTGACTCTGAGTCAGGCTCTGATATATCCTTTGACCACTATGTTGAGCCGGATCTGCATCATGACGTGTCGTCGCCTGTAAGTGATCCTGTTTTGGATGATATTCTGTCCGCGACACCTGCAGTAGGGGCCAGGCAGGGTTGCAATATCCACCTGTGGTGGTTACGGGTGCACGGTCACACTCAAAACCCGTTGGCCATGTTCCTGGGGCATCAGGTCGATGGAAGGATGCAGTCCTGCAGCCGCGGGTCGAACCAACCAGGCAAGGACCACAGTTCCTTGGGCCCAGCAGGTGTGGTGTCCCGCAACTTGGTGGCCGTATGCCACTGGGGTCAACTGAGTGGGAGCGTTCCATGATTGTAATAGCACAGCAACAGGGGGGAACAGTTTAGATGATTGCTCAATGTATGGAAAGTGTGGCCCATTCCATCCTCCCTGCTGTAACGCAAATGGTGCTCCAGCAGCGGGCTACGCAGTCCATGTGCCGCTCACTCAGGCTGGGCATGGTGGCGTCTGAAAGGGCGCAGCGAGCTGAAATGGTGGCTCTGCGTCAAGTATGTAATGCTCAAGCAGAGGCACACCGTGAGGCCCTGAGGGTGGAACACCAATCCCTCCGATCCACTCTGTCTGCGCTCATGATGGATGAGAGTAGGCGGACAGAAGACAGGATGGTGCAGCTTGAAAGAACCATCTCAGCTGAACTCAATGCAAGCCAGGAGTCACTCCATTTGTCATGTGAGGCCATGCAGGCAGAACTCCGTCTCACATGTCAGTCCTTGCAGGAGGAAGCACATGTGACACGTGAGCTAATGCATGCTGACCTAAGTCTCATTGCTATGCAGGACCTGGTTTACCAGACATGCATGCTTGCTGCCATTGAGGGGCAAGGTGCGGCTAGGCGTGGTGAGTCAACAGAGCCACGTCCACCTTCTGATTTCCATCCAGAGGGCGATGATGACAACCTATCTCCCACATAGGTCGGGCCGTGCAGGCGCTGAGCCCAGTGAGGTTTTTCTTTAATCTCTACATCTACACATGTGGGTATTGAGGTGCACCCTGTACCTCCCCCCTCCTGGGTTCCCCCCCATTCCCTAGGTCATATATGGGCATTTTTCTTCCTACACATTGTTTTTTTTCAGCAGGACTTTTATTTTGGCCTGCAAATAATTAGTTTTTCCTACATTTTTTTTTTGGTTAAGTATGTTTATTAATTTGTTTTTTTTCAATGTATTTATTTATTTATTGGTTTTTATTTGTTTTTATTACTTTCCTTTTGGAAACATTATTTAATTTATTAAAATTATTTTAATGATTATAATTATTTTTTCTCCAAAAAACAATTGTTTATTTGATTTTCATTTTCTGCTAATTTTTAATTTATTGCATTTTCTTTTGTCTATTGTGCATACATGTGACAGTGTGGTGCTTTGTGGCATTGGAAGGCATCCACTGTGTGTTCCAGCTGTGCCCATTCAGGCTTGTCTTGTGTATGTGTTTTGCTTGGGGTCCTGACACATATGCTACTCCTGCTTCCCCTTTCCATGGGCTCGCAAGGATGGCTCAGTGTAACAGCATCCCACACATGGGCATTGGGCTTCTGTCATATCTGTGGCCAGCCTGCAGTCCGACTTGTGTGTAACCCCTAGTGGGTTTTCCGGAAGGATTCTCCAATGCATGTCTGCACTTCACTTTGGTGAGTATTCTGTTGACTGTGCGTGCCTTTCATCATGTTGCTTATGATATTTGTTATGTATTGACTGTATATGTTCCTGCACTTCCTGCTGTAGGTGGTACCGTGTACCCTTTGGCTGTGTACCACACACTGATGGTGGGAGGGGTCCGGATTATGACAATATTGAATTGGGACACTTTCCCCAATTGGGACACATGATTTTGATATGCCACATGAAGGCTGCACGCTGAGTTACCCATGTCACCACACATTTCCACAACCACCCATTTCTTGCTTGCACCACTTTGGCCATCTTGCAGCCCTGGCTGATGTTTTGATGTGCCATTTGAGGTATGGCCACATTGCTCTTGATTTGCATGTTATGTTTGTGTCCTGGACCTGCTCCCCCCTCCCACTGGTTGCACTTGGCCCTTGTGACAATCTGGCCAACCAGGATGCTGGAGCCTGCCACCACTACCAAAAGCCCACAATGAAGGCCCTGTCTAGCCCTGTCCACCAGCCTTCTGGGTCACTTAAGTGTCCCCCTGTGTCCCCTGCCCCTGCTAGTCTCCCTCTGTCTCCCCCTTCATCATCACATCCCCTACCCTTCTGTACCGTCTGGTTTCCCTCTGCCCCCTGTGTGTGCTTTCTTTCCCCATCTCCCCCTTTATGCATTTTGACCTTGGCCCCCTCCTGCCTTCTCTCCTCCCTCTCCGTCTCCCTCTCCACCACCCTTTACCCTCCTCCTTGTCCTCTGTAATTTTCCACCACTCCCCCAATTGCCAGCAGGCATGGTGCTACGTAGCCGCTTGGTCTTTGCAGACATTTGCCCTTCTGCCTCTGTCCATCCGCCCCCCACTTCACCTTTTTTAGTATTATTTTGCCACTTACTTTTATCATTGGTCCCTCCACCACTGATTACGGGTCATCTGTTCCCCCATTCTCTTCTGTCTTTCTTCTCCCCCTCACCAGCACTATCTTGATTCTTTGTCGACCTTCCACCGTGTTAGGGAGAATTCTCTTAAAAAGCTAATTTCCCTTACCTGTAGAGTCCCCGAGCAGCTTTGCTGGAATTCAGGGGTTTATTTGTTTACTCCTACTAATAGTGAGACTCTTTTTCCCACTCTTAGTTGTATTTTGCTATGTGTTTTAGGCTATGTTTTTGTGCTCATGGTCTAAGGGGTTTTTCTCACCCTCATAGGTATCATCATTTTACATGTGTATTACACAGCACCCTCAGTGCAGTAACGCAGGGGTGTCATAGTGACTCCCAAACATAGAATCCATACCCTGGGACTGACTACTGTCTCCCAGGGCATTTAAAGTCCCCATTGACTTTACTAATCAATAGTTATGAACAAAACCAGTACAACCCATCTTATATGGAAGTACTGGAAAGGGTTAATAGTTTTTCCCTGGTGTTCATTCTCGAGAGGGTACCGTCCAGTCCCTCTCTCCAAAGTTTCTGGCTGGTGGCAGTGGTTACTACCATAAATATTCAACCGCAAATGTTTTCCTATGGGATTTTCCCATTGTTCGAGCCTACCACTTTTTCTGACAGCCTCTAACATACCGCTGGTTTATTTTAATATTAACTTTACTCCAGTAGGTTTTTATTGCCAGATCTTTGATATGATTTGTTTTTCGTGTCTTTCTCTGAAATCCTAACCCGGGTCGAGGATCCTTTGTTTTTCCTTTTGGCAGGCTTCTGCACAGAAGCCCTCCTCTCAGCGCCACTGAGTCTATGGTAGACAAGATGTGTGGGAGGGGGAATAGGCACCCTGGACAGGGTTACCTAGGCAACCCAAGTCGCACTCTGCCCTGATAGGCTGGAGGGTTATCCTGCCAGGATAACCACCCCGCTGTGTGAGTAACAGCTAGGCTGTATGAATGGGGTTTTTTCTGCATTAAAGCAGGGCTCTGAGGAATGGAGGACAAGACGTCACTAAGAAACCCGAAGAGGAGAGAAGCTGAAGACATCTGCAACGACTGAACCACCGGTGAAGCCCTTCTGCAGATCCTCACCACTTTTCTCCAACAACTCGAGAAGAACTTCACCTGCAAGAGTCTTCTGCCCTTGAGCTTGTGTGGCCAACCAGTTCGCCTATCACCTTCCAGGACCTGCCTTGGTCGAATCGCCAGTGCCCAGCACTCGGAGACCGGATAGCAAGGCACCCGTCCACCACGACCGCAATTTAAAGGAGCGTACCTTTTATTTCGTTTTGTCAGCACCGCGGCTGGCTTCATCCCTGGGCAGTGCAGTAACTCGAACCTTCCTCCACGATGAGAGCCTCTCTTCCTCTGCTGGATCTCCCGAACTGCAGGAACTGCCAGGAACCACCGCCACCGCAGGAACCTCTTCCACTTTCAAGGTACATTGTTCCGCCAGGCCTCTCGTTTCATTGGGTACTGCTAAAGGTGTTTTAAATCCTTTACTTACCTTCTGGGTCGGCCGCCCCTATTTTCTAACATTGTCTTTTTACCTCTGCAACCGCCTTTTCAAATTGTTGAACAAAGACTTGACTGCAGCTACTAGAACCGTTTGATCTTAGGCACTTTGCCTTGTACCACTGACTCTGGCACAGGCCTATTGACTCTGGCTAAATCGCTTACAACTGCCTTCTCTTGATTGCTTTTCATCAAGAAATGTGTTGGTGCACCTAAAACTCTTATAACCACCTTTCCTTCCTTTTTTTAGCATTGGGAAGTGCCCTTTTGCTCGGTTTTCACCTAAGTATTGCTTATACGTAAGTACTGCCTTGCCTAACTTGTCCACAATACATTTGGGAAGTGTTGCTTGTGTGTTTAGGAGTCTAACCCTGTATAACTTGACCTTTCCCTCCCTCTGAAAAAATTGTTAGAGTGCCATTTCTGCTTGGTTTTACATTGTGCCGTTTTGCTCAGTTTTCACTCTTGCTCAATGATAGTGATTTGTGTGCTGATTTAAGAGTGTGTAAAATAAATATATATATTCTTTTTGATACGAAGCTTTGGTCAGTGTTTCCTTGTTCCATAGTATTGTAGTCCTATTGTGTAAACCCTGAATACTGCTCATCTCCCTCTTGAGATAAGTCTGACTTCTCAGCCACTGCTACCAACTAAATCTGTGTGTTGCAGACTGATACCAAAGGGGATTTATTGCATATACCTCCAGTCCTAATCTTCTGTAGTGCTCCCTAAGGGAACTGCATAGGATTCTGCCTAACACACAGTTTGTCACCTGTTTTGTTACTCTCCTCACCTCTTCCCCCCTCTTCCCTCACTCCCCTCCTTATGTGACTCCTGAACTGCAACTATTGCTGTAAGGCATAGCAATGTTGATGCTAGTTTTGTTTTCCAACATTCCCTCCCTAGACTCTCCCTTATTGTTCCAGGCACTTGTAATATGTACTTTGATTTGATAGTTCATTTTCACATTGTGGACTGTTTGAAGGACTTGTAGGAATGTACTGCTCTTCCCTCCCTCATTGATGCGCTTTGATGAACTTTGTGTGTAGGTCGTATTATGAAATTTTATGATTCAGTGATGGGTCACTGTCTGCCATTGTCGATGTGGGGTACTCTGTACATGCTATGTTCTGCTGGTCAATGGCTGATGCTATGTTATGCTTTATTTTGAGGTGTCAGGGGAGGAGTGTGGTTTAACACACAGGGGGGTCCTTGAGTGCAATGTTCACATGTGCTGTGTACAGGACACTGAGGCTCACTTCATTTCACATGCATGTATTCGATGCATGTCCCTACTGACGCAAACACTTAGGCAACACCCCCCCACACCAACTACATTGACACCATGCACACACATGCACCCAGATTGCCTTCCCAGGCATGCTGTGCCCGACAATCCATGTTCACTTTCGAGTCATTGATCATGTACATGCATGACAGGGTACTATTTGGTTGAATGCCCTTTTTTCAAATGATGCTCAAGGGGTTTCCCAAATGCAATGCACACTCACTGTGCTGTCCAGTGAGCGGTGTTTGAAATGCCAATTTTCGATTGTCCAATGTGCATGGCAACAGGTATTCAGACTTTTGTTGCTTGCACCACTGGTATGCATATGTGCCACTGTTTTCAGGTTGTGAGATTTTGGTCAGTCATTTCTTCAGATTCCATGTCAGGTGTAATGGTCTGGTGCCTATTTACATTTCTCACGTGGCACTTCATGACTATTGTGTCATGTGTTGTGCATATGGTTTGATGTTTTGCTGTTGCATACCATGGTATGGTGTGGCAGACAGGGTTCATGGGTGTAGGAAGAGTTTGGGTGGCAAACCAGTACTTTCATGTCCTGTTTAGCAATCGTGGAGGGGATATGCACCTTGCAAGTGTTCCCTTTGGTCACATGGGATTGATTGTGTTGAATTAGCTAGGGATGCACACAATGTAGCACTTCCGTGGACACATTCTCAGGGTGTTAAGGTTGTGACAGTTAACTGTCCGTTTCTCTTCATTGATTGTGACCTGGTATGTGCCAGGCCTGTGTGCACTCCGCAGGGGTTGGAGTTTAGGTGAAAAATGTGGCCACAAGCTGGGTACGGACTGCCTTGCAACATGCCCTTTCCCCTCCCATGTGCAGTGCCGTGCACGTGGTTGGGGATGTGGGGGCACCACCATGTCCACTGGTACGCCATGCCATGTTGCAACGTTGTGCAGGACACATGCTGCCACAATGATCCTGCACACTACTAAGAGTGCATATAGTAGCTGTCCACCAGAGGGGTCAAGGGAGCGGAAGCGTGACTTGAGCACTCCGAATGTGTGCTCCACTGTGGCCCTGTTTGCAATATGGGCTGCGTTGTATCTTACCTGGGGTGGTGTGGTTGGGTTCAGTATTGGTGTCATCATGTAGGTGCTCAGAGGGTAGGCACTGTCGCCTGGTAAGGTGATAATGGTTGTCATTAGTTGGGCTTGTGTATTTGTCTGAATGTGACATGCTTGCATGCTCACAGGCATTTGTACTCACCTAGGAGCCATGTGTCGTCATGGTTCCCAGCTTCCAGGGCTTAGCTCAGGCCAGACATTCTGAATATGAAACTATCATGGGTGGAACCTGGATAGTTTGCATAGACAGAGGTGATGATTCCCTTGGCATCGCATACACCTGCACGTTGATGGAATGCCAGAGCTTCCAATTTCGAAAGATGTGCTCAGTAGCCCTAGGTGGACATAGGGCCACATGGGTGCAATCTATGGCACCAAGCACTTTGGGGAAGTGTGCCACCCTGTAGAAGTCCAGGACCACGGCCAGCCTTTCTGCAGATGTTCTGGGCATGTATATGTGCCTGCGGACTGAGGGACGCGCAGTGATGATTGCCAACACCTGGTGTAGGCAACGTGACTTCGTGGCCTGTGAGACACCCCCCACTATGGCAGTTGTCTTCCGAAATGACCCAGTGGCCAAAAAATGCAGTACATTGAGCACCTTCTCCAAGGGGCTCAATGCTTGGGAGCAGAGGGTGGGTGATATGAGTTCATCATCCCACTCCCTGACCAGCTCTAGAATGATATGAGGTGGAAACCTATACCTGCCATAGACTTAGTCATCAGGCATCCCAAAAAGGCTGGTCCTGGGCAAAATAATGTGGGGCCTGGCTATTCTCCTCCTCTTGCGGTGTCCCACGATCACTGCTGCGAGGAACGGGACATTCATCGTAGCTGTATATGCTTGTTTGTTGTTTGCGTGCACTTTTATGCTGCGCGGGGGCGCTCCACCTGTTTTCGTGTGGCGCACATAATTGTTCATGTGCGTGTGTTTTGACGTGCGCAGGTTTTCCCTATTCAATTCCATGAATACGTGTTGCTCACTAGCGTGTGGGTGTTACATGCGTTTCCCAGCGGTACTTCCCACGTTACGCCTACATTTTTACGCGTTGTTCCCCATTCCCTGTGTTCTGCCCCCTTTTTAGGTGTGTGCGCGAGAAGTTGTGCGCTTTCCTCGTTCCTGACGCGCACGCATTAGGAAAGTCGCAGTGACGTGTAAGTTAAGCGCAGATTTGGCGCACATCCCAGGAAAAACATGCGCAGGGCCTTCAATGAATCGCACGTGTGTGATTCGCATGCATGCACCGGCTTTTTCACACTTGCGCCACAAATTTTGGCGCACATTTATTCCATTTATTACCCCCATAGTGTATTATTGTAACGGTCACAATAAACTGTGCCCAAGCGTGCTGACAACAGAAATACAAATAAAAAGAAAGGACTTGCCTAGGAACAATACCTTAAATTGACTGAAACTATTCAAACATAATGTTGGAAGTATGTAGTGTCACAGTTGTAACTATTTCGGTGCAGCATCAAACTGCGAAAAATTGAAGCTCTGCCCAGGAAGGAATATATCTATTCATGAGGTTATTTGAAATATTAAGGTATTTACCATATTGTGAGATTTTTCTGAATTTAAAATGTAATACCCACATGTCACGTTGGGATGAGTAAACTTTCTCCTCCCTAGCCTACATCATACATATCTCCCAACTTCTGGTCCTATAAGCAGCCTGTGGCCGTCTTTGTGGGAGGTAAAGGGAGAGGGCTAGCCAATCCTTACGGTAGGAAGTATTACAATTTTGGAGCGTCATCAGCCCTTTAAGAAGGCATGTTTGCATCAGAACAGGGCTTTTTCACTTTATTCCAGGAGATATCCTGCTGACAGACACTTGCAAGGAACAATTAGCAGAGAGGCCTCAATCCTTGCATTGGAGACAGTGACAGGGAAATCTAGAAGCTAGCTGGGACCCCATCAGAGGAGCAGAAGGAGTCTGGGTGCAAAAGAAAATCCTTGACTGAAAGCCCTTGACCAGATCTGTGCTGTTCTCAGAGGAAACCCTTCAGTTGCCCCCCTGACAGAGCCTTCCATGTATAAAGAGCAATCCAAAAGCCATCAATTGTGTGTGGAGCTACCTGACATTCCCTTTCCATTAGTGGGTAGGGGGGGGTCAAACTGGGTAGGCATATTGTATTAAATCCAATTGGCACATTGGCACATTGTATTAAATCCAATTCAAATTAATTCCACTATAGAAAATCAGCCTATCCATTTAAATTGCATTGTGTTGGGAACAGCCTGCATTACATTGTGGGGGGGGGGGGGGGGAGCTGTGCAAATCCTTAGCGCATTGAATTGAAGTTAAACAAATTAATTCCCAAATAGAAAAGCATCGGATGAGTGTTGTTAGAATTCGAATCTAACAAAGTTCATGCCTGGTGTGTTAAAGCCGGTATAAACCATAAAGATTTGGGGGACTGTTCTTCTGAAACCCCTGATACCTGCCCCAAAGGGGGGATGTCCATAATCCCAAAATAATTAATCCTAAATGCTACCTATCAAGTGAATGTAGAGGCTACAAAACAAAACTTCCCATTTATTCCCAGTGAATTACAAAGCCTTACAACTTACTTGTATGTGTGTTGCAAAACAAAATTTCCCATGTATTCCCTTGTATCCCAAACCGGAAATACCAAGCATTGCTTTCATTTCATCTGTGTTGCAAAAACAATTTTTCCAACTGTATTCCTTTCCCTAATATTGCATTTATACTAAGAAGCCAAAACGATGTTTCCATTGTGCTCTCACTCCTTGCATCTTGTTGTTCAATCAAAGGATTCATATTTAATTGAGGCCCAGGGATTGGGGGTTGCTAGGAGAAAAGTATAGTTTCAAATTATATCTTGTATTATATTGTGAATGTGTTATATTGTTTCCTTTACAACAAAACCGGAATATAATTCTGACTGCAAATATCTGTGTGCTGTAGTAACAAGCATCTTAGTAGAAATATATGTTAGTCAATTGGTGGAGACAATTGGAATATGTGATATTGTGCCAAGCCCCGGCATTGGTGGCTGAACTGTGATTGTCTTGTTATTCTTTGTCCAAACTTAAATAAATATATTATATGACTATACACCGGCCTAATTCCTAGCTCATTGGTAGGGTGCTTGTCGGAGGGTTGCAAGACGGGTAGAAGGCCTCAACAAATTAGAATCTGTAAAGCACTTTATTGTGCACCACCTTGCCTGTCCGGTAAAGGAACTCCCTGAGTGGAGGGTGACTGCCTAATAAACTGTGACAAAGCTGAGGGCTTATGGCCAGGTTTCTGTTGCAAGTCTTCACTTGTGACAGTGCTGTAGTAGCAAACTATTCATTTGGGAGTACTTGAATTGCAGTATGGACAGTTGTGTTGCATTGTGAAGGTGCCACTCCGACCTGTACCCTGGGATCCAGGGCGATATATAGAAAAAAAAAACAGTGTTGATTTAAGTTGCCATTGAGAGTGGAAACTAAGCAGGAACAGGTTTGAGACTGTTTCCCTTGCATAGAGAGTATATCAGGTGCAGAACACATTTCAGAATGAGCACTGTAGAAATCAATATGGCCAAAAAGCACCTCTTATCCAAATTGTTTATTAAAGGTGAATGGGTAGAACAAGAGGGCGAACAAATGCAAGCTAGAATGATGCAGGAGGTTACTACTGCAAATGTGCCATGTGTCAGGAAATGGATTGCTACATCAGGCTCTGACAAACATTTACATGACATAGACCAGCAAAGTTGAGCAACGTATAATGGCTCCGCTCATGGCATATATGTACTTCCATATGATGACCATGGAAGAAAGATACCAGGATAGTGTGGCCTCTACACAAAACCAGGCTGAGCTTTTGAATCAAGCCCAGAGAGAGTTGAAACAATTAAAAGAAAAAGTGCAACAGAGCCAAAATTCAAAATCAAAATGTATTATTCAACAGCTAAAAGATGAGTTAGCGATAAAACAGCAAGCAAATGCAGAGCGAGAGGATCAATTGTTTGCACTGCAAGGGGAGTACAAGGAATGTGTTGAAAAATTGAGTGCAAGTCAACACAAATTAAGTGAGCAGGTTGTTCACAAAAGAGACTGCTTAGAGGACGTTTTCACATTTCAAGCACAGTTTAAATGACTGAAAGCTGAAAACATCCAATAAGTTATTAAGGAGGTTAATTCTCAGGGTGAATTTGATCAGATGCTCCAAGATCTGTAAACTTTAAAACAGCAGAGAGAGCACTTGAAGGAAGAAAATAACGAATTGAGTCAAGCGAAGAGTGCCCTGTTTTAGGAAGTGCATCAGTTAAGGACAGAGAAAAGTGAGTTATGTTCTCGGGAACTGACTGACATCAGTCTCGAAAATGCAGGATTATTGGAATATGGAATATGTGAGGCAAGCAGAGGTTGACATAGAACAGGCAACACCGGACATAAAGAAGCAGTCTGAATATGCACAGACAATACAAGCCTCACAGAAGGAAAATGAGTACCATTGTGAAGAGAACAAGAGACTAATAGTCTGATTAATGGCACAAAACAAAGTGCTAGAAGCCACTCAAGCATTGGTGTTAGAATCTGTATATCACCAAGAGATAGGGACTGAGAAAAACAAATGTGAGAGGTCGGAAAATGAAATAGTCCAATAAAAATAGGCTTTGAGGCACCCCAACCAGTCAGGGTATGGAAAAGCACCCTCCAATCATAGAGTGAAGACCTCTCTACCAGAGACCACAAACCAACTCACCACCTCATAAGAGCAGAGTGCAGCTGACTATATACCAGCTAGTTTTTAAGAACAGGGAAAAGTGAGGCAGCTGGTCAAGTGGCACAGCGAGTAGAGCGCCCGCTTTGACACCCGTGCAGAGCCTGTTAACGCAGGTTCGAATCCCGGCGGGGCCAAACTCAGCCTTTCATCCTTCCGAGGTCGATAAATGAGCACCACACACCGTGGGTAATAATAAGCAGCGCTCAGATACCTGAGGGTTTATAGCGCTATATAAAAGCCTAATTATTATTTTATTATTATTATTTACCCAGCCATGGTCAAAATGATCCAGAAGGCCAGTCCAAAAATACCCTAGCATGTACTCCTGACGAGCAGGGCTCCTATGGTGAAAATATCAGGTAGTTGGACTGGCAGAAAATGAAGTTACAAAGGAACTACCTGGTCTCCTTTGAAGACTGAGAAGAACCTAAGCCTCAAAAGAGCATCTTAAAAACCTCCACACATTCAAGGAGGCAGAGGGAATTCCCCACCATAACTGGAAGGAGGTATGAGGAGGATGAGTATTTCCCTGTGTGAAAAGGGTACAAGGGAAATGCCCCTGAGAGCTTACAGCACCACAGGGGAGAATAGACCAGACCCAGTCATTCTGGGAGGGATTCCCAGTCTCATAGATGTAGGGAGCGCCTAGAGGACAAGGAGTAGAACACCAAAAGCAGCAAATCCACGTCAGAGGGTGAGTGGACTCAGGTGCAGCAGAAAAGAAAGTCTGCAAAACAGAAGCCTGCGACAATCCATTCCCCTGACCCTCTCAGGTATAACAGCCCCCTGGCAGCAGTGGGGCTAAAGCACTTCACACTGGCCCCAAGGGCCTTAAAACTCCATCAAAAACATACATAGATTCAGTCCTGGTGCCTTTGGCGCCAGGCCCATTATCAGGAATGAAGCAATACCAGTTTTGGACCTTAATCAACATGGAGGCCTATTACACAGCTCAGTTCTTAAGAAATAAAACCATGCAGTCTAGTGTTTTGGGTGTGGCTGGGCCTGGAACTATTTGGCCTGGAACTACTTTACCTGGGCTATTTAAACCACACCCAAACAGCAGAACATGGTTCACGTTTTTCTAAACTCCTGCAGCGTAACGCTCACCGTGTCTAGCTCCTGCTCATCTGCTTCTCTGGTTGCCCGATCCTGAAACCCTAGATCCGGATTCCATTAATAACCTGTAAGAACAAGAACAGCATTAGCGAGCAAGAACACTTACCTGTGAAGTAACCGGACTTGAATCCATCCTGCGCGTCACTTACCTCGCCCATCTCCGCAGTTCGCCGCAACCTGCAAAGGTAAAGAAACAAGGACAGCATTAATAACAATTCTTACCTGGGCAAGCAGCGAGTCCTGGCAGCACCCTGCGCTTCTCTTACCTCGCCCCTCTCCGGGTTTCACAGCAACCTGCAAGGGAGAAGAACAAGGTCAGCATTAACAAAGCACTTACCTGGGCAAGCAGCGCTTCGATCGCTCATCACTCCGGAACATCACCGCAACCTGTACAAAGAAGAGAAGAGAACACAGGTCAGCAATTAACACCAATAAACAGAGCAGCGCTCCACGCATCAATGACTCACTGTGATCTTCGCTATCGGCGTGGCAACGCTGAGATCGCAACCATCCCTGTGAAAACAAAAAGAGACATTGTTAGGGAACAACGTAGTAGAGCAAGTCACAGAGAATACAGAGAAAACAGAGGGAAAGAAAGAGACAGAATAAAGATGGAAAAAACATTATAACACACCTGGAAGACAGCAAGCAGAGTCGGAGTAACAGCTGGTCTGGACCCAACATAAGGGAACATGGGCCAGTGAAGTAACTAGGTCCACAGAACGCCGGCACCAACCACACGCCCCTGCACAGAGACGCAGGACAGAGAGTTCAATGCTCAAAAACCTAAGGTGAGCAATAACCCCAAGGGAGGGGATTTGGACCAGAGGGAGATGGGAGTCCACCCATCACAGAACCAGTATCTTAACCCTCCATTCTCCTGTTATAGGACCTACCCAACGTCTGGCACATAACCAAGCAGAGAGGGGTCCGGGATAGCGCTTAGACGTCCATCCAGTATCGTGTGGCGCCCCTGTGTATACCAGGTGAGCGTAACAGAACACAAAGCCTCAATAGCCCACTTACTGGGAGAATTACGGGCCGAGGTGCACTCCGCCCGACAAGAAACCAACACCCTTAGGAGGGAGTTGATTGTCATCAAGGACTGCACCGATGAATTAGCCAGACAATTGCTCTAAATAGAGGCTGGGCAGGCTCCATTGGCAGGAAGTATTCCATTGTTTCCAGCCACATCTTTCAATCCAGTGCAGGTGGTCCTCCCTGGGGCAGTTCCTTTGGCCCCACCGGAATGTTTTACAGGGGGACCCAAGACAATATGCAGTATTCATGAACCAGTGGTGCCTCCATTTTCTTTGTAAACCTGGAGCCTTTCCTAACGATCAGTCATGGGTTGCCTTCATTCTGTCATATCTGAGTGGCAGTGCCGCGGATTGGTCCATACCATTAGTAAGCCAGGAAGACCCACTCCTGCGGGATTTCAGGGGGTTTCAACAGGATATGGAGAAGCTGTTCACCCGATATACTCAGGGCCAAGCTCTGCATAATGAACTTCTGTCCCTCCGCCAAGGCAGCCAAGATTTATTAACATATATCGCCACTTTTAACAGACTTATCGATGAAACTGGGTGGCCTGAGGAGAAACGAACAATGTTATTCCATCAAGGATTACGGGGGGAATTGAAAGACGTCCTAGCTCAGGTGGTAAACCCGCCAAAAGACTGTGCAGAGTTCATCAACCTAGTGGTGCAGCTAGACCACAGGCTGCAAGATCGAAGGACAGATTGAGCCAGAACAGAGAATCGGACTGTGTATGTACGCTCAAAGCAGAACAGTCCGCGTTCATCAGAAAACACTTCGGAACCCATGCAAATTGGGAGGGTATGTCACCCATTAACCAAGGCCGAAAGAGATAAAAGGAGACAACAGCAATTATGCCTGTACTGTGGGAAATCAGGTCACTTCCTCAGAGAATGTCCCATAAAACCCCCTAGGAGAACAGTTGGAGCTACAGAAAAAGAAGGAGGAGAACAACAGTCGGAAAAGTTCCAGGCCCAGCAAGCGTGGAGGTCCATTTGTCGAGCGAAGGAAAAGAGCCACAGACCTCACACCTTGCCCTGCCTGTGATTTTGATCAGTCACCAACAACCGTCTAGGATGCATGCTGTGGAGGCATACATAGACAGCGTAGCCGTTGGTAACTACATAGATCAAGGCCTGGCGACAAGGATGGGGCTTCCCCTCTGTCAGAAAACGACAACTGAGAAGGTCACCACTGTCGACGGCACAGAGATAGCTTTGGGTCCTGTAACTCAACGCACAACAGAATTGACCCTTCTGTGCCAAGATGGACATCGGGAAGCCATTGCCTTCGACCTTATCAAGGCCCATCAGTTCTGGGTGGTTCTAGGGATGCTGTGGCTGGTGGCTCACAATCCTAACATCAACTGGCAAGCCAAGAAATTAGCCTTATCCAATGAGTGTGCTCATGCATGCTACCAAGTGGAAATGCCATCGTCTGACCCAGAGACACCTATCCAAGATAAAGAGGCGTTGGTACTAGGCGTAACAAGTACACTACCAAGCGAATACCATGATTTCCAAGACGTTTTCCAAAAAGAACAGGCTAATACCTTACCCCCTCACAGGCCTTATGACTGTCAGATCGACCTCATACCTGGTGCACAAATCCTGTGTAGTCGAATTTATGCACTCACAGAACCTGAAAATCTCCCCTTGAAATCATATCTGGACCAATACCTGGCAAATGGTTTTATCCGCCCATCCAAATCCCTGGCAGCCTCGCCCCTATTCTTCATACCCAAGAAGGAGGGGGACTTGAGAATGTGCATCGCCTACCGCGCACTAAACCAGGTAACAGTTAAAAGCCGTTATCCTCTACCCCTTATCCCAGAACTGCTGGACCAAGTCAAGGATGCCCAAATTTACACCAAATTGGACCTCAGGGGGGCATACCATCTCATGCATGTAAAGAAAGGAGACAAATGGAAGACCACCTTTCGTACTAAGTATGGGTTGTACGAATATCAGGTGATGCCCCTTGGGCTTTGCAATGCTCTTGCCACATTCCAGTATTTCATGAACGATGTACTACAGGAATTGATTGACGTATGTGCCCTAGTTTACATCACCGACATCTTGGTGTACTCCTCTTCTAAATAGGACCATGCCAGGCACGTTCGCTCTGTCCTTGCAAAACTCTGACAGCACCAGCTATACGTCAAACTTGGAAAGTTATCCTTCCATGTCACCAAAGTCGAGTTCCTTGGTTTTGTCCTCACTCCCAGAGGCGTCCGGATGGATATGCACAAAGTAGACGCCATCCTTAGCTGGCCATCACCGTCTACAGTCAAAGGTGTCCAAAGAACGCTCGGCTTTGCGAACTTTTATCGCTGATTCATCCCGGGTTTCTCCCAGATTGTGCACCCGATCACTTCTTTATTACGAAAAAACAACAAACTGTTCCAATAGACAGAAGAGGCGGAGAAGGCCTTCCAGGAACTAAAAAAAAGATTTACCTCAGCCCCGTTGCTACGAAACTGGTGCCCAGATCTCCCATATGTAGTGGAAACAGATGCCTCCAGCATGGCAGTGGATGCTGTTCTTTCCCAAAGGGATACCGAAACAGGCCAGTTACATCCTGTGGCCTTTTGGTCACGAACATTTACTACACCTGAATTTAACTATGCAATAACAGACAAGGAACTCATAGCGATCAAGGCAGCCTTTAAGGCTTGTCAGCATTACCACCTAGGCACCAGACATACCATCACAGTAATCACCAACCATTGAAACCTACAATTCCTCAAGAAGGAAAAGGCTCAATAATCCCGTCAACTCTGATGGGCTTTATTCTTCAGAGAATATGATTACATAATCACGTACCGACCTGGTGTCCAGAACTGAAAAGCCAACACCCTATACCACATGGGTATTGATGAGAATGCATATTCAACCCCAGACCCGGTGCCCATTATTCCAGGTGACAAATTACTAGGGCTTACAACAATGTTATCTCTGGACGAACTCCAAAAGGAAAGACTGGACCACTCAAGGTGAACATTACACAACAAAGAACCATCTCCCGTATTTCAGAGGGCTTTTATATCTACCGAATAAGGCACTACAAGAACAAGTCATTTCTGGTTATCACGACCCCCTGATAGAAAGACATCCAGGAATTGCCAAGACCCTAGCCAAGGTGAAAAGAAATCATTAGTGGCCGACCTGACGAAAGGACATTGCGCAGTTTATTCTGTCATGTGGCATTTGTGCACAGAATAAATCCCAGAAACAAAGACCTGCTGGCCTTCTTCAACCCCTGTAAATTCTACCTGCACCTTGGCACACACTCTCCCTCGATTTCATCACAGATCTGGCTCCCTGTCAAGGGTTCAACACTATCCTAGTGGTTGTTGACCTATTCTCTAAAATCGACCATTTCATTGCACTTAAGGGTCTACCAAACGCATCCAGTCTGGCAAAGGTGTTTTTAGAGCAAATCATACGATTACATGGTTTCCCCTCCGTCCTGATTTCTGACCGAGGGAGTCAGTTTGTGTCTAACTTCTAGAGGAAGTATTGTGCAATTGCCCAAATTGATATTCGTCTGTCCACTAGTCAACATCCGCAAACTGATGGCCAAACTGAGTGGACGAATCAGACACTAGAGCAATACCTACGGTGCATTTTACATCAAGTGGAAGAAAGCTGGAAGGATGTGCTGTGGATAGCCGAATATGCCTACAACAGCTCGCTACATACCAGTACCGGAAAGAGTCCATTCTATACCATATATGGAAGGTACCCACGTACTTCTGAATTAGATACCCCCATGGCCTTGGAAATGCCCGCGGTAAAGACTTTACATACGACCACCACTCAAGCCTTCAAAAAGGCAGCAGAACACTTGATCCAAGCCAAGGAAAGACAGAAAAGATTCTTTGATCAACACTGAAGAAAAGCCCCACACTACCAAGTCGGAGATGAAGTCTGGTTGGCGTCTTGGCACGTGCCCGTAAGAGGAACTCGAACATTTTGTCCCAGATATCTAGGTCCCTATACCATCAAGGCTATTATAAATCCTGTGGCAGTAAAACTAGCTTTACCACCAAATATGCAGATCCATCCCATATTCCACGTGTCACTCTTTAAACCTGTTAAGCCTGGAACTCGGGTCAAAACACCAACAAATCCGGTACTGGTTAACGGAGAACCCGAATTTGAAGTCAAGGAAATCCTAGATTCTAAACTCACCAGGTCCAAGTTATATTACTTAGTGGACTGGAAGGAATACAGCACTCAGGACAGGACATGGGAGCCTAGGAAGCACATCCATGGGCCAGGCCTGATAAGACGATTTCATCTGAACCATCCGACCAAACCAGGGCCATATGGAAGAAATACTTTGAGAGGGGCCTCAGGGAGGAGTGCTGTCACGATCCATGCCACTGATCCCCTGAGGTATAACAGCCCCCTGGAAGCAGTGGGGCTAAAGCCCTTCACACTGGCCCCCAAGGGCCTTAAAACTCCATCAGAAACATACATGGAGTCAGTCCTGGCGTCTTTGACGCCAGGCTCATTATCAGGAATAAAGCAATACCAGTTTTGGACCTTAATCCAACATGGAGGCCTATTACACAGCTCAGTTCTTTAGAACCAAGCCATGCGTTCTAGTGTTTTGGGTGTGGCTGGGCCTGGAAGTACTTGGCCTGGAGCTACTTTACCTGGGCTATTTAAACCACAACCAAACATCAGAACATGCTTCGTGTTATTCTGCACTCCTGCAGCACAACGCTCACCGTGTCCAACTCCTGCTCATCTGCTTCTGCGGCGGCCCGATCCTGAAACCCTAAATCCAGATTCCATTAACAACCTGGAAGAACAAGAACAGCACTAGCAAGCAAGAACACTTAACTGTGAAGTAACCGGCCTTGAATCCATCCTGCGCTTCACTTACCTAGCCCATCTCCTGAGTTTGCCGCAACCTGCAAAGGTAAAGAAACAAGGACAGCATTAATAACAATTCTTACCTGGGCAAGCAGCGAGTCCTGGCAGAACCCTGCGCTTCTCTTACCTCGCCCATCTCCAGGTTTCACTGCAACCTGCAAGGCAGAAGGAACAAGGTCAGCATTAACAAAGCACTTACCTGGGCAAGCAGCGCTTCGATCGCTCATCACTCCAGAACATCACCGCAACCTGTACAGAGAAGAGAAGAGAACACAGGTTAGCAATTAACACCAATAAAAAGTGCAGCGCTCTGCGCATCAATAACTCACAGTGGTCTTATCCATCGGCGTGGCAACTCCGAGATCGCAACCATCCCTGTGAAAACAAAATGAGACATTGTTAGGGAACAGCATAGTGGAGCAAGACGCTGAGAAAACGGAGGGAAAGAAAGAGACAGAATAAAGACGGAAAAGACATTATAACTCACCTGGAAGACAGCAAGCAGAGTCCAAGCCACAGCCGGTCGGGACCCGACATAAGGGCACACGGGCCAGTGAAGCAACTAGGTCCATGGAACGCCGGCACCCACCACGCGCCCCTGCTCAGAGACGCAGGACGGATAGTTCAACACACAAAAACCTAAGGTGAGCAATAACCCCAAGGGAGGAAATTTGGACCAGAGGGAGGTGGGAGTCTACCCATCACAGAACAAGTAACTTAACCCTCCAGTCTCCTGTTATAGGTGCTACCCAACGTCTGGCACATAACCAAGCAGAGAGGGGTCCAGGATAGCGCTTAGACCTCCATCCAGTATCGTGTAGAGCCCCTGTGTATACCAGGTGAGCGTAACAAGATAGGTCTTGTGAAAGACCCAATTTGCCAGATAAAGGCCATAAAGAGCTTTATGACTCCCTACCATAAGAACACTAAATACTCAATATGGGAGCATCTAGAACTTTATGACCAAATTATGACTTCATTTGGTATTTGGAATGATAGAAACAAATGGACATTTTCCCCTGAATACTGAAGCTTGTTTGCAGGGCTGGATGACCAAGATCACCAAAATGTGTCCACCTAGAAGGTGTGCAAACACAAAGGAGTTGAAGGAAGGCACTATGTGTCGTTTCTGTGTGTTAATTATACAATCGTATTGCACTTGTTGAAGTTTTAGCCCGGGGCTACCAGTCTATATAGGTGCTATGGCATAAGGACCCAAAAATATGACCACAGAAAAATAGAGTGAATTGACTCTATTAGGACTGGTGCTCTCAGTTTGCCATAAAAATAGGGAATGTCCACTTTTGCAATGTATATTCGTATTTTCGTGAAGATTCAAATTAGAAACTGTGCATCATTTTCTTAAAAAATATTTTTTTTTTTCACATCTAATTGCTGTGACGTCTTTCTTGAATATTCTACTTCATATTCAATGAGGCCGGGCATAAAGATATTGGCTCGAATTCTATGTACGTTTGCCAATGCATTTCGGTTATTACAACCTTCGTAAGGGCCGTACAATTATTTCATTATTCCTAATCGTTCTCTATTTCAAAACAATGAATCAACATAATGATAACATAATCATTTGACAGTAATTCCAAAAACAAACGCATGCAATCACACATACCCGTTCCAAGATGTGTTTTTAAATGTTCCAACAGTGAGGTGGTGAATAGGAAAAACAGAAAAGAGAAATCTTTATTAGAGATCGGTAATGTTACTTGCCTTGCGATATTCACTTAAACCGTGTGGCAATTAGGTAATTAGTTAAAAGTACCTTATGGTTCAAAGGGCTCTGGGTCCCATAGAAGAATTGTCCAATCTGAGTACTCCTGTTAGTGTTATGTGAAAAGTTATCAGACTAAGGTATATCACTCAGCACATTCAAATGTGGAGCACGAGACACACTCTTACCGTTACTCAGCAAAATCGCTCCGTGCTGGTCAAACGTGTCAGCAGGGGTGCAAGCGCGAATGACGCAAGAAGAATTTATGCGTTGCCATGGGGATCCAAAGGCGTCGCGTGGGAACACATACGCCTTAGGTGCCACCCTTGTGCAAGCACAGTAGGTGGGACTGTCGCCATGACCACGCTGTACTAATTAGAGTAAAACTGGATGTGGTGACGGGTGCAGAATTTGTGCGTTGCCATGGGGATCCAAAGGCATTGCGTGGCAACACGTACGCCTTGGGTCCCACCACTGTGCATGCACAGAAGGCGGGACTGTCGCCATGACTACGCTGTCCTTACTGAAGTAGTACTGGATGTTGTTCATCGGCGGTCTAACGCCTGTGTACGTTGAAAAAACTCGTTGTGCATTGCATGAATGCAGTGAAAACCAGTACTGCATAGTTAAAGAGGTACACATCTTGATAGCGCAATACGGGAATGCAGTGAAAACAGGTCCTTAGTAGTTAAAGTGATATACATCTTAAAAGCGGGGTGTCTACTACACCCAGGTGTCAAAAAAAGGTCCTAGAAGAGGACCCAATGTTAGGACAAGTTGTCAAAGGTATTAATGCGGGCAGAGGTCGAAACCAAATAGGGGGCCAGTTCGATGTCTAGGAGGGTGGGAGAGAGTCAATAATCTAGAAACCAATGGGAAAGTTATGGCATGAATGCCTTGCCTGGAAGAGTGGGAGGGAGTCAATGATCAGTAAGCAAGATAGGAAAATTGCAAAGGCACATCTTAGGGTCAACTAAAAAGAAGGGGCTGTAGATACAGTTAGGCCAAAGTCAAATTATGACGGGATAGTCATACTGGATTAGAAGAAGACAACTTTGCTGATCCACAAGGTGGATATTCATAGGTAGCACATATAGTTTATTTCTTCATTTAGGGCCTCATTACGAATCAGGCGTTAAGGGGTTAACGGTGCCGTAAACGTCGCCGACCCTTAACGCCTGATTACAAGGTCCCTTAGCGCCATGGTGATATTAATGCCTGCTTTTTGCAGGTGTTAAAATCCATGGCGCTAAGGGACCATGGTGCTAGTTACGCCACCGTAATTTACGGTGGCGTAATTAGCGCCTTCCCCAATCCCATTATGCCCTATGGGGCAAAAATGGGAATGGGGAAGGGTAAAATGGGAAATGGGGATTTACCGCCCCACTCACCTTGGAATGGGGCGGTAAATCCGCCATCCACCATGGTGTAAACGTAGTTTATAAGGGTACGACCCAGGCGGTAACTTACCGCCTGGGTTGTAATGAGGCCCTTAGTCCCTTGGGTGTCAGAGAGCTCAGTCGATCAATCCAAAATGTTTCTCATTGGTCAAGTCTTTTTTGAAGATTCTCATATTTGTTGTATTTGCGGACCACTTCTAAGATTACAAATCTGATCTGTGCCAGATTATGGTGTTTTTCTTGCCAATGCCTGGCCACCGCCGAAGTTACTGTGTGATTCCTTATGCATGAACGATGTTCATTCCATCAAATTTTAGCAGTCCGTTGTGTCTGGCCAACGTAAAATAGCCCACAGGGGCATTTGATTCCATACACAATATTCTGTGTGTCACACGTGGCATAGTGTTTCAACTTGATCTTAGTTCCAGAGTGTGGGTGGTTAATGCTCGATCCTTTGATGATGTAATTACAGTTACTGCAGTTAAGGCACGGAAATGTGCCTATCCGCTCTGTTGTCCTTTTCTTGCGCATTGGTTTCATGTAAACCAACTTATCTTTCAGGTTCTGGCTCCGTTGATACGCGAAAGTAGGGAGTTCTTTGAGGAGATGTTCTATTCTCTGATCACAGGTTATGGTATTCCAATTTTTCTTGATTATGGATTTTATCCGACTGCTTTGTCTTGAATATTTTGATACGAAGATCAGTGGGGGCAATTGTTCTGTTTTTGTTTTGGGTTTCAAGAGTTCTTCTCTGTTTTGTGTGGCTGTGTGAGCAGTAGCTATGTCTATTTCTTCTTGAGAATACCCTCTTTCCAAAAATGTGATCCCCATCTCCTTCAATGATTCTTGGCAGTCCATAGGGTCACTGACTATTCTTTTCACCCTTAGCATTTGGCTGTAAGGGAGATTCTTAATCAGGCTGGGTTGGTGAAAACTTAATCTTTGTAAGAGATTATTGCGATCAGTATTCTTGCGATAGATTGTGGTGCAGTATTCGCAGTTAGTAACTTTTATCTCCACATCCAAAAAAATGTATGATTTTATTTGAGTGTTCATGTGTAAACTGGATGCGAGGTTCTATGTTATTCAGATAGTCAAAAAAAGTTAGAAGTTCGGATTCTGTGTTTTTCCAAATCCAAAAATATCGTCTATGTATCTGATCCATATCGACAGATTGTTTTGCCATTGAGGATTTGTGAGTACATGTTCCAGTTCAAATTTGTACATAAACGCGTTGGCATAAGAAGGTGTCATGGTGGCCCCCATCGATGTGCCTGCAACTTGCAAATAATATGAGTTTTTGTATTGGAAGTAGGAGTTATTGCTGATAAATTCTAAGAGTGCCATTATTAATTCTTTCTGTGCCTGTATCTCACCTTCTTGTAGTAATAACCATTCCACTGCCTCCCTACCCAAGTCATGCGGGATGGAAGTATAAAGACTCTTGACATCTGCGGTGAAACAGATGTGGTTGGGATTAAATGGAATTGTTCTCAGATGTTGCAAAAAATGAGTAGAGTCCTTGATGTATGTGCTTGTTTTTTGGATTAAAGGTTGAAAAAATAGGCAATATATTTTCCCAACGGTTCCAGAATACTGTTCATACCTGCAACTATGGGCCTCCCTGGTGGTTTGTGTAGATCCTTGTGGACTTTCGGTAGTGTATAAAAATGCAGTATACGAGGATGTGGGTTAGTGAGGAACTTTTTTGTGTTATGTGAGATCCATTCTAATTCCTCAGCTTTTGTCAATAAAGTCTCCAGGTTCTTTCTTATTTCTTCTGTAGGATCTGTGTCCAAAGAAGCATATGTGTTTGTATCATTCAGTTGCTGTGCACATTCTGGGTCATAATCTTGACTGTTCAAGAGAACCATACTACCTCTTTTATCCGCAGCTCTTATTGTTAATGATTCATCTCCGTATAGGTCTCTGATCAATTTAAATTCATGAGGTTTCATGTTGCTGTTCTTCGAATTGCCAAACTTGATTTTCTCCAAATCTCTTGTGACTTGTTTTTTGGAATATGTTGATCGATGGTACACTGATAGGTGGTATGAAGTTACTTTTTCCTTTGAATTCTTTGAGATCCAAAGGGTCCTCATCAGGTGAATTCACCGGTTCTAGTTCACTGAAGAACACCTTCAGCTTCATTTTCCGAATCAGTTTATACAGTTCGATTTTTTAATCAAAGAGAGTACTGTTGTGCGTGGGAACAAAGCTAAGTCCTTTCTCAAGCGTTTGTCTCTCTGTGGGAGTGAGTACCCTGCAAGATAGATTGATTACTCATTTTTCTTTTGTTGTAATCTTGTGTTCGGTTTTGCTTTTTGTTTTCCTTTTTCCCCTTCTGGTTCTCTTCTTCCTTTGTCTAATAAAGGGATTCTATCTCAGGAGGTGATGCGGGCTGGTTCTTATGTACATTGTAGTCCCCGAGCCCCCACAAAGGAATGTCCACACACTGTATTACTGAAAACACAGTCTTTATATAATTAATATTCAAAGGTATGTACACGATCACAATAACGCACTTTGTACTCGGAAGTCAATAATGATAAATATATACAATTCTAAAGTGGTACCACCAATGTTATCAAATCTCATTAAAGTGCATCAACTGTACGGTTAAAATGTCACACAGATCAATAACGAGGAAACCAGCAATAGAGATAGGCAGGAACGTAAGATGGTTAAAACAATAGGCAGAATGCTGACCCCTACCGCTAGGCACAGTTCAGTGTGGAGATCGCCCCACCTGGGCAACCTGTAAATAAAGATATATCACACAAGCCCAGTCCATATGTTCAATAGTCTCACTTCTTCCTATTAAGGTTTTACCCCCCCCCCCAATGTACCTGGTGGAGTAGAGTTCCCTGACGATGCGTAGACCGATCCTTCTTGAGTGCCTCCCTTTCAGGCGGGAGCCACGGATCGTCGAGAGGTGTCGGGGAACTTGGCGTTCGGTGTCGGGGAATCAACGGCCCTTCTTGAGTGCCTCCCTTTCAGGCGGGAGTCACGGGTCGTCGAATGTCTGACAGTGAACAGGGTGAACTACGGCAGGGAAGTGACAGCTCCGCTCCTAGCGGTGCTCGTCGAAGGAGTAGAATCCCTGGCGGATTCAGGGAAGAAAATCTTCTCTTTCAGGGATGCAGTGATTCCGCCCAAGGAAAAATTGTCCCAAAAGACTGTGATTTAGACAGGGTAAATTTGGAGACTGACCCAGGTCAACAAATTTGTAAATGCCAACAATGTCACCGAGATGACTCTCGAAGCACTGAGGTATCCTCCAAACAAACAGGTTTGTGTAACTGTCTCCAGGAAAAGGGAGACAGCAAAGAATCAGGGGTAAAGGGGGACTTCCCAATCCCACTTGTTTCTAGGTGCAAAATCTTTTTTTCCAGATTCCCGGACTTCGACACAGAAAACTGTCCAAGCTCACACAGTGTCGGAGATCAATATAAAATATTTAACTGCCAAGCCAGCACAGAATACACATTTTCTTTGCCCCCTGGAGAAGAGAGAAGGAAGATTTTATGCTTCCGTCAAGGTGAAGGTTCAGTGTGCATTATCAGCACTGGTGGATACTGCATCCCAAGCCACCCTCCTGTCCAAAAAAGCCTTTGACCAACTGAATTCAGGAAGGAAAAAGTGTAACCAAATTCCCTTCAACCTCTTCCTGGACAACTGCAAACCTTGATGGGAATGACATTTCTGTCAAAGGGACTGCAGATCTGGAGATAAAAAATGAAGAAACATAGGGTGAAAAACTCGGTAATAGTGGTCATTTCAGAGGTCACACCTTGTCTATTGGGGAATGTACTCCTTCTTAGGTTATCACCCCTGATTGACAGCATGAACAAGGTCCTCCGGACTCAGACTAAGCGGCCAATCAAATTAAAACAAAGTACAAATTATGTGAGTTTGAATGGCACATGCCACATGTTTGAACAACAGTCTGACAAAATAGAATTCCATTTTAGGAACAATAACCCTCATCTCTGCAGTAGAACAAACTGGTGATGGGAACCCTTCCCCATTTTTGAAAATTAACCTCCCTCCCAGTTTTAAGTGGCCTTCTACACGAGAAGGAAATACTCTGAAATTGTATACCAATCCACAATCAGAAGAAAACCCAAATCCCCTTTCAAAAGATGAAAAACCAGCTATAAATCTGACCGATATCCAGATAAAGGGTGAACATCTGTTTTCCGCCAGGTAAATGAAGGGGAGTAGTCTGTTCTAGCCAGTTTATTCCTGAATAACGGAGGAAGCTTCATCAGCAAAGCATTATTCCAGAAACTCCCAAAAGATCACACCATTCCCATGTTTAAATTGGTTGATAAGTGCGAAATGGGCTGGGAAACCCCAAATTCCAAACATCTCCTGCATATGCTAAAATGTCCATTGGTGACAAAAGCATAGACTATAATTGTTGGGTTGTGAACAATGTCCCCTCTACCTTTTACTTAGGCAGTGGCATTCTCAATCGATTTGCAATAAATTTGGACCTAATTAATCACAAGGCCTGGTCATGACTGGGGGCTAATCCCATGGGCTTTGACAACACTGAGAAATCATTTTGGTCAGCTCAATTGTTGCTGTATGCACTTGAAGTTCAAGTTAGAGAAGGAGTTACCTTCCCTGGACAGGTGTGACAATTTACAATACCCCTACAAATTTAGCGAGGACAGAACTTCAAAATCAAGGATGCCTATAGAAATATGAATTATCATCTACAACAGCAAAGTTTGACCTAGAGCAGTGGTCTTCAAACTTTTTTGGCCCCCCTGAGAAAATTCTGGCAGGCCGGCCCCCCGCAAAAATGCCAAAATGACAGTATTCACAAATGGCTATGAACTATTGCATGCCATCTCTGCACCCTACTCCCAGTATAATCCCTGGGCTCCCCCACCTGCTCCCATCAGTCACTGGGCTCCTTCATCCCACTCCTATCCAGTCCCTGGGCTCTTCTCACCCTGCTCCCACAACTATCCCAGTGCTCCTGCCCATCCTGCTCCCACCACAGTCACTGGGCTCCCACCACCGTGTTAACAAACCAGTCCGAGGGCCAGTGGGAGCTGGTGAATATTTTGAGTGGATGGGCATAAATATTTCCCACAAAAATGTCATATTGACCTAGCGCAGCGAGGGAGCCCCAAACAAATGAATGGGGGCCGGTGGTGGGTGGAGGGGGTTCAGTCTGTGAATATTTTTTAAATAATGGGTTAAAATGTAGCATTTTAGAGCATACTTTAAAAAAAAAATGGGTAAAAAGCCAAACGGTTTGCAATTGGCGCTGGGGGGCCAAGGGGGAAAGCATGGTATTTTTGACTGGACATCTTTGATAGATAGCCAGTAAAAGAAATACCATCCCTGTCCCGTGGGCTCCAAAGTGCCTCAGAAGTAGAGCAGATTTTGGCAGGTGGCTAGGGAGATTGTGCAACAAAGGCATTTTAAAATACCTTTGTTGTACAACCCTCCTTCCCCCCTCTGCCCTCCTCGCCAAAATCAGTTCAACCGACCAAAACAAACACACACACACACACAAAACACACACACACACACAGACACAGCATTCACTGTATCATTCATACGAGCACCAATCACCATACACTCACTCGTAACACAAGCATACACGCATCCATACACATATTTAAATAAAAAATAAATGAACATAAACATACATTCTTCAGGGAACTGCACGTGGGTTCTGAAATGCCCCTCTTCAGGTTGCTCTGTCCGTATGTGCGAGGAGGTGCAGGAGCTCCCCCTCGCACATACAGACTTGCAGTGCCCCAACCAGCATTTTCAATGAGCTATGCAAGGCTGGTGAAACAAAACACCCCCAGTGTTGCATGGCTCAGTGAGCATGTTGGCTGGGGAACTGAATTGTCAAAGGGACAGTTCAGCCAGCTCAGGAGCACTCCCTCAGCTGGAAAAAGCAGCTGAGGGAGTGCTCTGTGCTTCACTGCTCTGGCTCCTCGGCTCTTCCATAATGGGTGAGGGAGCCACTGGGTGGACGCCCCCTCGCCCACCATGGATGAGCCTCCAGGCTCAGACTTGCCTTTAGGGCAATGCATACCAAAAATGCAAAATGCTAGCATAGGCCAGTCAAAATAGTCTCCTTTTTGGCCAATTTGAAGAGTTACTTCACTATGCAGCTAGTAGTTTTTACCAATGATGCTGAATAAATATTCTTGAAATATCACAATGTCCTTACATTTGAACAAAAAACAACGCTTGGGTACTATTCAAACAAATGAATATCAATGTGCAACTGCGGGCCACTGTTTCATTGGTGCCTGATAGAGTTTTATGGTCCAGTCCGACCATGTGAGCCGCCCCACCCCATTTCCTTTAAACTAAAAAAAATATATATATATATTATTCTTTTACAATTCATGCTGGGCTGTCACACTCCACTGGCATACGGCCTGTCCCCCTGGGGTGGAGCATCCCACAGTTTGAAGCCCTACGACCTAGAGCATGATACCATTTGAATATTGGTGGATTGGTGGATAACAGCGACCCTCAAAGTATTACTTTGGCCACAGACACCTTTCTTAGAATGACGATTGACGATTGATGCCCAACATTATTATATTAATTTAGGTAATAAGATCATTAGACCAATTCCAAATGACTGCTGCAAATTTAACAACGATATCCCTCCGGAAATGATTTTCACCAGGTAAGGCGGGAATTTCTTGGTGTACTCTTCCTGCTCCAATGGTGTGTAAGAGTTGACCTGTGAAATCAGGAAGGAGGAGGTGGTATTTCCGAGTCAACAGTGACTACCTATCATCCTTTAAACCTCACGTCCAGGCCAACACCATAACAAGAGTTCGCTCCACCCAACTGGGGGATAATGCCGAAATGGCCACGCCCAAGGTCTTTCCAGGCTTTAAGCAGATGTTCAAAGAGCAAATCAATCTTTCTGATGCCTTTGAGACCGAGGAGCAAAAGCAGAAGCTGAAACAGGTGTTTCTGGATTTTCAAGATATCTTTGCAGTGGATTCATATGATTGTGGACACACAGAGATGCATTCAACAACCATACCTATGGATCCCGAGATGGCTCCAGTATTTGTGAAGCAATACCGGTTGCCTCTCACATCTATGAAGTCACTTATGGCGATTATTGAAAATGAAGAGTCCTGCGGGATAATTCGTCCAATCCACTGTATCTTTAACAACCCGGTACTGGGGATACTCAAACCCAACGGCCAATGTAGACTTTGCGCAGACCTTAGTGAGTTAAATAAATGGGTACACATGTCAAGATGGCCCCTTCCCTGCATCAATCAGGGACTGGCCCAGATCCAAGGGTCAAAGGTGTATACCACCATTGACCTGATAGTACCCGTAAGTAGGGAAGACCAGTACAAGCTTGCATTTACCTTCAGGGGGCAGCAATAAATGTGGCCCCGAACCCCCTTTGGATACTTAAACTCTGGTAATGAATTTAATATCTACCTACATAAGGTCATGCCCAACTTGGGTGAAAGGGGAAATGTGGCCTGTGTAGATGTTTTCTTAATCAAGAGTTCAACTGTTGAGGAACACATAGCTGAAATACGTTATGTTCTGACCCATTTGCAGAAAGCTGGAGCAAAACTGTCCTTTCAGAAGGCACAGAGGTGTAAGACCTGCATGAACTTTCTAGGGCATGAAATCATGCCTGAGGGTCTCAGTCCCCAGGCGAAAAAGGTGGAAGAATTATTGAAATTGAAAGACCCTACTACTCTGCGAGAACTAAGAAGCCTTCTCTTATTGGACTCACTAATTAAAGTAGGAAGTTCATTGAAGACTATGCAGAGGTCAGACAACCCTTGGTCCATTTATTAAATGCATGGGTCAAGTGGGAATGGGGTCCAGAACACTCCAAGGCAATAAAACAACTAAAGAGAAGCTTTTCCAAGGCGCCTTGTTTGGCTTACCCAATAAAGAACAAGGAGTTCTTCTTGGAGACAGGGGTTCTCAGATACTTGCTTAACAGCGGTGTTATACCAAGAGCATGAAAAGGTCAACAAAGTAATCTTGTACACGAGCACGACTTTGTCCTCTGTGGAGGACAAATTCACCAATTGTGAAAAGGCACTCCTGTCAACAGTGTGGGTGTTGAAGAATTACCGCCCATTCTTCCAGGGGGAGCATATCATTGTGGAGTCTCCTCACCAACCCTTGCAATATCTCCAAAGTGACTGAATCCAAACAGGGAACATGAGTCATTCCAGAATTATTTTCTGGATTTTTCCCATGCAAGGCTTTCCTGTGGAGGTCAGATATGGCCAAAATAAGAAGTTGTCTAGCGCAAGGACTTGCATGACTGTGCTCAAGAAAATGGACTGGAAAATGGTCTAAGGACCAATGATAATATAGAGGCGCACCTTACTTCCCCGCACAAAGTCTATGAGGAAGACACTTGTCAGGGGATACCTACAGTTTATGTGGATGAGTGCTCCTACCATGTTGACACTCACGGGAGGAAAAGAACGAGTGGTGGGCATTGGGAAGGCCTGGATTAATAATGCCCCAAAACCTTATGCTGGGGTCAAAATAGGTACCAGAAGTAGTCAGGTGGCAGAATTGATGGCGGTACATCAAGCAACCCCCACTGCCATGCAACACCAACTCAAAGAACTGGTCATAATTACTGATTCAGATTACGTCAGGAATGGGTTTGTGGAACACCTGATTCATTGGAAAATCAAGACATGCTGTGTGCTAATAACAAACTGCTCAACCACAGGAAATTAATCCAATCAATTGATGATCTGGTAACCTCTAATTAGATGACCTTCTATTGGAAAAAGATCAGAGACCACTCCAAAATCGAGGGACCAGACAAAACTGTAAATTACCTGGCTGACCAGTTGGCCTATAGCAGAGCCATTCACTTGGATCTCCTAGAAACTGAATCCCTGTAATTTGCACCTCTCCACCCCCACCCCAAATGGAGGGGTGGGCCACCTCATGTAGCCCTCCCTTGGGGCAGGTAAGGGGGAGCCTGTCATGCTCTCCTCCCTGGGGCCAGGTGTCCCTTCCTAGGAGCAGGTAACTGCCCCCAGGGAGGGCTGCATGACATGGCCCCCACTCCATTTTGGTTGGAGGGAGAGGGCCACCACCCCTTCCCATTATAAAATTCCCCAATGCTTTGGGGTGCCCCACAGCCCCCCATAAAATGCTGTCTACCATTTTCACTTTTTTGCTTTGTTTACCAAACTCCCCTTGGCGCAGATGGGCACAATAGTGTGTCATTCTGCCCCCAGGGTGCCCAAAACCTACTGCCCCACCCATTGGGGGCCTGTCCGACATTTTGTGGTTGCCCTCTCCCCCCACACTAAATGGCTGGAGGGAGCACCTCATGCAGGCCTCACTGGGGCTCTGTCGAATGGCTGCATGAGGTGTCCCCCTCCATTTGGGGTGGGGGTGGAGAAGGCCACCATAAAATGTGGGACAGGCCCCCCAGTGGGTGGGAGAGTAAGGTTTGGGCACCCTGAGGGCAGATTGGCACACTAATGTCCCGGGAGGATAGCTGAGTGGCAACGTGCTCGCCTTGGAAGCAAGACGACATGAAGCAACACAGTTCGATCCCCGGGTCGGTGCTTAGAAACCTCTGGGTATTTAAGCGCGTTATAAATATGCAAATAAAACAACAACAAAAAACACATTCTGTAACAGTGCCTCGATGCCCCCGGGCTGTGTGAGCGCTTTAAAAATGCAAATAAACTTTAAAAAAATAATAATAATAATAATCTGCCCGTCTGCAGTGTAAGGATATTTGGCATGTTACAGCACAGAGTACAGCACTACTGCACAAGTAGCACATTTTTTTTTGCAGCACCACCACAAGGGTGCGGTGCATTGCTATATGGGTTACCAGATTAACAAGGAAAGACAGGCTATTCAGTCAAAAACGATTTTAACATATAAGATGCAAATCTATTTTTACAGTTAAAAGCACACGTGCTCATTTAAAAATGCACACTATTTTTCACCTGAAATGCCTATGGTGCGAGAGACACATTTGAAAATTAACAGCTAACCTATTAACCATTAACCTGACTAATAAAACCTTATTTAACATAACCCACTAATGAAATGTGTTCTCCACTGCAGAATTAGGCATACTCTGAAAACCATTTAAATGTGTGTGCAGATTTTTTTTTCTTCTCTTCTTTGTCTGCTTCTCCGTGTTTTTGTGCACAGTAACTGCAGGAAGAAGGAAGTCAGATTTGCAACAATTGCAAATGTATAAGCGAAGCTATTGTTGAGAGTAGGAGGATGAGAGATGATGAATTTCATTGGGACACGTCATACAGAGGGCTGAGATGAAAGTTTTAGTGGGCAGTATCGGGGAAAAAGACAGGCAGACATTTTTCTGCACTACTGGGGAGAAGACCTGGCTGTGGGACTCCTGATTGAATGCAGATCCCTGCGTCCTGCTACAGTAAAGATTTGGCAGTCGAGATTGGGGAGAGCTGAAAGAAGGACCTTTCCACTGGCTGAGGCGTTCCTATCTGCAAAAGCTGAGAATTCCAGGCAATGACCCCGGTTTGAGAAGGCAAGCGTTCCTTTTTGCTGGAGTTAATCCAAGGGAGCCACATTCTCAAAGAGAACAGCCAAAGAGAACAACTAAAAAGATAAGGTAATGAGAAGTGTGGGAGCTGAGTGTGTACGGTAATATGCAGTCAGTGTAGGATTCCTGTGCATGCCTTAATCAAATGCTAATGTTGCAATTTGAGTTCTGTTCTCCGCCACGCTCTTCGCAGTGTGTCATAGACAATGATTTTACTGTACCATTTTATTTATTTCTGTAAATAATGAGATCGTGTTTAAATGCAACTTTTATAATACAGAAAAATATTTGAAAACAGACGGGTGGTGTATTTAATATTTACCATTACAATGCCGATGATGTGGGGAGATTTTTAAACAGTGCAATGGTCATTTTAAGACAGATGTGTGCATGTCAGAATCAGTATGAACAGTTGTGAGTGACCGTAGCATAGCTTGTTGGAGGTACATGAGCCAACGGGAAGAGAGACTCTCTGAACATAGCTCCCTACCGTATATAAGGTAGTGGAAATTACCACAAGACTACCATATATAGCTCTCTGTCGTAAATAAGTCAGTGAGTTCGCCCATGGTGGCACACCATCACTATTACTGAAAAATGTGGTCTTCCTAAAATGTAGGTCTGAGGTCTCTCTAGTGATCACACGAAAAATCTAAGCAAAGATAAGGGATTTTGGACATTGGGGCCACAAATAAAACAAGGGAATTATGCTCACCAAAATACCACCAACCGCGCCTACCAACCACGTATACCAAATATGCAGGTCTGGGTGCTGAAATAATGCATGTCCATTGTATTATTGTTGCACATGGCCAAATCTGAATACAAAGAGTGATTATTGCTAAGTTATTTTTCGGCGGTAATAAAATACCGTCAGGCCCCAAATCTCCACAAAATACCCTACATATTTATGGTGCGTTGCAGGCCGGGAAAGTGATCCTAGAGTACCTACTGGGCGTGGCAAGCGTGTCTCACACTGCCATTTGCACATTAAAGGGAACCCATTTTATAATAGCAGTGTGCCACTAAAAACGAATTTCAGAATGTCACAAAGGGAAACCACATTCTCAGATCTAGTGCAATATTTAGAGGCAAAGTTATTTGCACATGGGAATTGGTCTTCGAATAGCACGTTAGAATGGAGTAACCGCATTCAGGGTGAGGTGCAGAAAGAAAAACTAGACAATATTTTTGCAGAAGGCAGCATAATTCAGGTCTGCCTTACAAGATTATTGAATGCAGCCGATAAAAGTGCAGAGAAAGACTGTTTAATACGGCTATGCGGCAAAATATGGTTTATTTTAAACAAGTCCCTGCGAATGCAAGAGAATGATACTCAGCTAATTAACAGGTTAAAGACTGAATTAGAGGGGGCAAGTAAAAATCAGGAAATGTTGAGAGCAGAATTGGATGTATGCCAAAAAGACATGCAATTAAAATGCAGAGACTTTGATACTCAGTTATCCAAAAGCAAGAAACAATTTGAAGATAGTGAGCAAGAATTGGCACACTTAAAAGCCTTAGTGGATCACATTAGGCAGGATAAAGATGAGGTTGTTTCAGAAATGCAGATTTTACAAAAAGAACATTGCGAAAAAGAAGGTGATCTCCAGAGTGCAGAACAAGAAATGATTAAAATGATTCAAGAAAGAGACAAGAGAAATAAAGAGTTCAATGAATGCCAAATGCAAATGTGCGATATGCAGGAGGTGATTAATAAAATGAGTGATGAAAATAATTATTTGCATGATGAAGCCAACAGACTCCTTAAAAAGTGTAAGGACTTAGAACAGCAAATGTGCATTCCCAGGTCCCAGGAGAGGCGGCAGGGCACCACATTCAATGGAGTGGAGGTGAATTCTAGCTATGCCCAAAGAGCTAGTGCCCCAGTGACTGGGCCGGTGACTGAACTTGGTTGCAGCGCCCTTGGGGATTTGATACTCCCATTGGGGGCAGCCACCAATCTCATACACCTGAAAACAGGATTGAGTAACAAAATAGTGCAATTCCATGCATTGCAACAAGTAGCCCCATAAAAATAATGAAATCCATTAAAGCCCTGATCAAACCATTTAAAAAGGGAGGTGAATGCTGCATTGAGGATCACTTAGAAGCGGTGCATGACATTTTTAAAGCACTCCAGATACCTAGGGAACAGTACAGACAATATTTTCATTTAACTTTAGATGCCCCGACGGCCAGCATCATAAGGGGATTAAATGAACAGCAGAATATGACATGGCTGGAGTTTGAAAAAGAAATTAGGCGTCATTTTTCTCCTTTTCAGTCATTGCAGGAGGCAAAGAAAGTCGCGTACACAATTACTGCTGGACCTAATACATCCCCTCGCCAATTTTTACAAGACTTAAAAAGAGCATTCTCTCGCTTTGATGTATCTTTTGACTCAAATTCCAATGAGTTTAAAACCGCATACTTCTATGGGCTACAGAAAGACATCATATCCCAATTGGTCCGTGAATTTGACCGTGACAAGTCCCTTGAATGGATTGTACATCAAAGCACAAAGCTATATGAGGTACTCTATTGTCAGGGTAGAGAAAGTGATAAAATGAAAGATACCAGGCCTAAATCTAAAGAACCCTCAGCCACAGTAATGGAAATCAGGTCAGCCAAAATGTCCCTTGAGTCTGCTCAAAGCCAAGGTAAAAATAATGTGACACCTGAACAAAGGGGTAATCAACAAAGATCGCCATTTCCTGTACCAATGTTCCAAACACATGATCCTAGTAATAGAGAGAGCTACATCAGCCCTAGATATTTAGGGGATAGACCCCGGGTAGGATATCGGCCTGATATGGCAGGTATGAACAATAACCAGAGACAAAATCAAGATCAAAGAAATGATGGTCCCTACCAGTCATTGGGGACACAGAGCAGATTTGATCCCAGCACCATGATATATGGTAATCAGGATAGGCCCCGATATGTGGATCGATTTACTGATAATGGAAATCAACATAGGGGCCAGTACCCACAATCTGAGAGACAGGACATGAGGCAAAACGTGAACTACAATCCACGCCAGTACAATGATTCCCCACCAGGGGACTATAATCAAAGGATGGGTGCAACCCGCTCCCCTCCACAAATGAATCAAGAGTTCAGAAACCATCCCAACCGACATCAATCACCTGAGAGGTATCAGAATAGATCCAATCAGGGGGAAAACAACCAATATCGACCTAGGCCACAGAAAGAGGATCCTAGAGAGATGGAAAGGTTCCAGTGCCTTGAGGCCCAAGTGAAAATGTTAGCTGAGCAAATAGGAAAGCTCTATACAGCGCAAAAACAACCTTCCAAAGAGGGGGCTGATGGCCATAGCAATGACCGGGGGGCTTCCGAAAAGTGACTAAGTACTCATGATAACTGCAGTGCCAAAATGACAGATTGCTCTGATATAATTTTGCATAACAACTCTGAGATGACTAATGGATTAAAAATGAAAGTACCAGTAAATGAAATTGTGATAGAAAGTGCAAATACTTCTAAAAAAGAGGTACGGTTTAACTTAGAGCTAAATAAAACAGTAAAGATTTGCACAAATGAAAAAGAAACATTAGGAATTCCAAAAGAACAAAGGAACAGATTTAAGAAAAATGACTCATGCATGGGGAATATCAGTGAACAGTGGGTAAGTGGGGATGCCATAGCTCCTTCCCTGGGCAAGCAAAACAATGACCAAACACAGACAGAAAAAGGAAATACTCACAAGGAGGGTACAAGTCAATCACCTGAAGAATTCTTTGAGCCACATATTTTTGAAGAGGCTGAAAGGGCTGGTATTACACTAAATGATCACAAATGCACAGAATTAAAAAATGACAAATTGCTGAATGATGTTGTTACACATGTTCAGTTGGAAGGTTGTAATGTGGTCTCTGATGTTACCCAGATGGATGGGCGAACAGTGGCCACACTCCAAAAAACCTCTGAACATGGAGAAATGAATAAAATATCTCGCACAGAAATGGGTAAAAAGGAGGGAAAAATGTCTTTTCATTTACCAATGTGCTTAGCCAAAAGTGAAAAAGATCTGAGAAAGGTGAGCCCTGAAATCAGTAAGAATTCACATTTCTTATGTGTATTAGAGGAAGTTGAGGACAGATATTATGCACCCATCACTGTAGAAGAAAAATGCCACACCTTCGCTATGATTGACACTGGCGCACAGGCCACAATTATGTCCAAGGAGCTGGTAAAGAGTATCAATGAAGGGAGGCCTCCACAGAGTCAGATCACAGTGAAGGCAAATCAAGGCCCAGTGCATAACTTTAATGGGGAGGAGGTGCCCATCATAGGTGTAACTGAGGTTGACATAAAAATAGGAAAGCACAGAATGAAACAAGAGGTATTGATCACATCTATTTGTGAAATTCCATTTCTGATGGGGACAGATTGCCTGAAAAGATTGTCTCCTCTCATAGATGGGGTGAATGGAGTGCTGTGGCCATTAACCAAAAAACCATTGAGGCCTAAGAAACTAAAATCACAAAACAGCAATATAAATGAATGTCACACCGTTGCCAAAACAAATGATGCTGTGGAGGTATATCTCCAGAATAGCTGCATACCTAGTGTCACTGTTATATTAATGTGTCAAGACAAAATGCAGAGCGACAATGAAAAACTACCTGTACAAATATACTTGGACCCAAGGAAAGATTGGCAGACTGCCATAGATGAGCACACATTACGTTTCTATTTAAAAGAGAAAACATGCAAACAGAATATTGCTCCTAAAACAGATTCAGAAAAACACATTACCACTCTGGCAGAAATACACATGGAAGATGAGCAACCATGGGTTCATGTTGGTATAAATGATTATCTTAAAACAATAAAAGCCACTTTAGCACTTGAACATGAAAGGAGTTTCATTAATGAGAAATTGTTGCAAAAAATTATGGAGAGGGAAGAAATCTCGAAATTTAGGATTAAAAACCAATATGTTTCTGGGTTGGACAGTCCAGACTTTGAAAACCGAATTGCAGGCAGATGCATGCTTAAAATTAGCATTGGGCAGAAAACAATTTACCATAATGTATGGATAGTGAGTGGAGCACAAAATGAATTTTACATGGGCAATGACATCATGCACAGAATGTGTATGGTGTTAGATTTCCTTAATCAAAAAATATGGTCACGCCTAGGTGGTCCGGCACCTGAATTTGAAGACAAAAGAAGGGCTTATCATTGTGCACAACTGGTTCCTTATGCAGTCGAATTACAAATAAGGAAAGATACTATTATTCCTGCATTTACAAAACAGTTTGCAATAACACTGAAATGCAAAAATGGACAGCAGATGAAAGGCTCTGATGCATTTGTATGCCTGAATGAATCCATAAAACAGCAAGGCCTGGATTATGAATACATTCCATTGGTAGACATTGGTGAGGGATCTGTAAAAATCATGGTAAATAATAAAGGTTGTCAGGATATTCATTTAGAGGAAAACTCCCCATTAGGAATGGCCATACAAAAATCACATTATACGGCAGATTTAAATAATATGGTGATTGGGAATATTCCTGAAAAATATGTAGATGCCAAGGGCGAGTTGCCAGAACACCTGGACTCTCAGCCCAAAGGAATATTTAAAATTCATTCTGTGTATCCTTATGATTCAAATGAGACAGTGTGCTGCCATCAAGAGGATTGCATAATATTTAATTTAAATGAAAATGAAACAGGAAATCAGCCCATTGAAGTGGAAGCTGATATGCCAAAATATTTAAAAGTGGCAGCTCTACAAAAAGACACAGCCACACAGTTAGAGGAAAGCGCTGAGATTCCTTTACCAGAAGAGTTTCCAGAATTTTCCAAAATGGTAGAAGAGCAGATCTCCTTAACGGATGCATGTGACAGCGATAAGGATAGAGACGACCTGAGGGAAATATTTATGGAGTGTAAGGATGTATTTGCAAAAGATGCTTATGATTGTGGTTTAACTGATTTACATGTGGCCACACTACCAGAAGGTTGTAGCAGAAATCCAGTGTTTGTACGCCAGTATAGACTACCGCTGGCATGTTTAGAATCATTGGCAGAGATTATTAAAAATTTGGAATCACGGGGAATAATCCGGCCCATTCATAGCACATCCAATACGCCTATTTTAGGTGTGTTAAAGCCAAATGGTCAATGGCGGCTGTGTGCAGACTTAAGAGAGTTAAATAAAAGAGTACCAGTATCTAGATGGCCACTACCATTCATTGATCAGGGCCTAGCTCAGATACATGGTTCAAATGTATTTACCACGTTAGATCTCACATCTGGATATTGGTGTGTGCCATTGGCAGAGGAGATACAACACTTATTTTCCTTTACATTTGACAGGACTCAATATGCCTGGCTTAGAGCTCCGTTCGGGTACATCAATAGTGGGAGTGAATTTGGCATATTTTTGAGAAAGGCCATGCCGGATGCAGCGGAAAGAGGAACAATAGTTTATGTGGATGATGTCCTGATAAAAAATGAAAGCCTGAAAAGCCATTTTGATGAAATAAGACATGTGCTTGGCCAATTGCAGAAAGCAGGCGCCAAAGTATCTTTGCAAAAAGCACAATGGTGCAAGAAAAAAGTGAACTTTCTAGGGCATGAAGTGACTGAACGTGGGCTAAATCCACAAAGGAAGAAAATAGAGGCCATACAAAGATTAAAAGATCCTAAAGACGTGAAAGGAGTAAAAAGTTTATTAGGGATGACAGGCTATAACAGAAAGTTCATTGAGAATTATGCAGAAATCACTCAACCATTGACTAAACTGCTTAAACTAAATACTCCCTGGAGATGGGAAAGAGAGCAGTCTGATGCAGTGGCTAGATTGAAGGAATGTCTTGTAAAGGCACCATGTTTAGC
Organism: Ambystoma mexicanum; assembly: GCF_040938575.1. NCBI lineage: Eukaryota > Metazoa > Chordata > Amphibia > Caudata > Ambystomatidae > Ambystoma > Ambystoma mexicanum. Next base: position 380,817,985 of record NC_090930.1, on the reverse strand, counting down.
ATACCCCATAAAGGACAGGGATTTCTTTATAGAAATAGGTTTTTCTGAACATTGTATGTCAGCAGTATTATCACAAAAACACGATTTGAATCACAAAACCATTGCATATGCAAGTAAGGCATTTTCCCAAGTTGAAATGAGATTTAATGAATGTGAAAAGGCCCTATTAACCACTGTGTGGGCGCTACAACATTTCCGCCCCATTGTTCAGGGAGAAAAGGTGATTATTGAAACAAATCATCAACCTTTGCAATTTTTAGAGAGTAAAAGAATTAGATCAGGCAATCTAGCGCAATCCAGAATCACTTCATGGACGCTGGCATTACAAGGTTTTCCCGTAGAAGTGAGATATGGACAAAATAAAAAGAGCCCAATTGCTCAAGGGTTAGCTGACTTACATGATTGTGCAGCTGAACAAATACCAAATGAAATGGAAGTGGAAACTAGTTTGCAGGAATTTGAACAATCATCACACAAAGCTTTTGATGAAAAAACATGCAAGGATTTACCAACTGTATATGTGGATGGTTGTGCTTTTCACATTGAAAATGACAGTAATAAACAGTTAGTGGCAGGAATAGGAAATGTCTAGTTGAAATGTGAAGGCGTTCCCAGTATAGGGATGAGGATTGGAGATAGGAGCAGTCAGGTGGCGGAATTGGCATCCATCTATAAAGCAATTGCTACTGCAGTTGATAAAAAGTTCAGTGAAATTGTCCTGGTGACTGATTCTGACTATGCACGGAATAGCTTTGTGGAGTATTTGCCTGGTTGGAAAGCAAGAGGCATGGTTACATACAACAAAAAGCCACTTAAACATGGAAAAATGATACAAGCCATAGACAAATTGTTGTCAGAAAATAATTTAACAATATACTGGAGAAAAATTCGTGGGCATTTAAAAACACCAGGAGAGGATAAGGAGGGAAATGATAAGGCAGACCATCTGGCTAAGATTGGGGCTGTGATGGGAGAATTGCTACCTATTGATTATTTAATGGGTGAAATACAAATTGATGCAGTCACACGTTCTAAAGCACCAAAGGAGGTAGATCAACCGGTGGTGCAGTGGAGCCATGACACGCCAGACCAAGATTTGATTGAGGCACAAAAGAATGATCACATTTTGGGAATCTATTATAATCATTTGATAGATCCTGAACAAAATACTTTAACAGAAAATGATTGTATGGGAAAAGAAGAGTTGAGGGTGTTATTAAAGAACAAAACACGAATCAGATTACAGGATGGACTCATGATTAGAGAGTCCATAACAGGACAAATACAGTGGGTAGTACCCCTTTCATTCAGAGGACTGATGCTACACCATGTACATGATGCCATAACTGCGGGCCATAGAGGTTCACAAAAAACATTAGAAATATTAAAAGATTATGCTTACTGGCCACATATGTCCCAAGATGTGGAATTATATACTAGAGGATGTCTAGTATGCACCCAATTTAAACCTGCTTCACCAATGCATAGAGCACCATTGATGAAAAGAGGCCTAACTCTCCCATGGTCAGATTTGCAAATAGACTATGTAGGTCCTTTAAAAAGGTCGAGCAGGGGACACCGTTATATTTTGAGTGTGGTATGTTTGATGTCGAAGTGGATTGAGTGCATTCCTGTACCAGATTGTAGTGCGCAAACAGCAGCCACATTGCTGGTGAACCATGTGTTCTCAAGGTTTGGGTTGCCACAAAGAATTGAGTCAGACAGAGGAAGTCATTTCACAAGTGCTCTAATGAGTAAGGTATGGCAAATACTAGGTGTGAAAAGGAAACTACATATCGCATATCGGGCGGCATCTTCAGGTACAGTTGAAAGAAGCAATAGGTCTGTTGTGGATATTTTAAAGAAATTTGTGGCAGAAGCAGGTTCCAGCTGGGATTTGCGTTTACCATTGGTTTTGATGGCAATCAGGTCGACTCCTGCCAAAGCAACAGGTGTTAGCCCCCATGAGGTCTTAACAGGTAGGAAAATGGTGTTACCACAACACCTACTATACAGAACACATGAGCAAACCCTTGTGAGTGCATCCACAGTTCATGAATATATTGATGAACTGAGGAGACATTTGCAACATGCATTTGCTTTTGTGCAGAGAAATCTGGAAAGAGCTGCTGACAGTGCAAAGTCATATTATGATAAAAAGACATCAGTAAAGGAATACAGTGTAGGGGATCAGGTGTACAAGTTTCATTTTGGAAAAAGTAAACAGAAAAATTCTAAATTTCTAGCAGCCTGGCAGGGGCCATTTCGAATTATAGATAAGGTCTCTCCTGTAGTGTATAAAATTTTGAAAAATGAAGGTGAAACAGCAATAGAGCAGTTTGTCCATGTAAATCAAATCAAACCATGCCATCCCAGACATGAGATCAGGAAGCTTGAGCATGTAGAGACAGATAAAGTCCCTTAAAACAAAAAGGGAGAAAATAAGTGGATGTAGTCAGGAGGCAGTGACAAAGAAGTGAAAAAAAAAAGTTGATTGTTATGATGGCACATAAACACTGTAATATATGTAAAAATATATAATATAAATAAATAAATAAATAAATAAATAAATAAATAAATAAATGCACATATAATGGAAGCTCATGGTTGGTGTGCAGAGAGAAAGTGTGTTAAATATTGAATATCTGTTTGTTTTCTTTTAACTTGTGTTTAATTTCAGAAAAAAAAAAATGAAATATTTTTACCAAGCATGTTTTATTTTTGGCAAAAGGATGAAGTTAGTATTACGCTATGTACTTAATTTGTTTATTTTCTATTTTGATTTAGACAATTAACATTATTTGGTCGGAGGTTCCGGGATCAGAGCCCACGGGAGAGACGATGGAGTCCTGGAACCCACGAGGACGGATTCCGGGAAAGCCCCAAAGAGGGGTGAAGACCAAGGCTGCAAAGCGATCAGCATTGAAGATGATACCGATGATCTGGTTGATGATGATGATATTTGGAGGGATCTTCAAGAATTCAGAAGCACAGGTTGTCATTGAACCTGGACCAGCATCTGGTATCGCGGTGGAAGAGGCACCAGGATTCATCATGAGTGATAGAAGGATGATTTTCCAAAATATATACATACCGTTAAATCCTGAGATTTTGATTGAAAAACACTTGAACAATACCGGAATTAAGATTGAACAGACTAAAGAGTGGCTGGAAATAAGAAAAGAGGACGCTAAGCAGTCAATAAGAGATATATTAATGCAATTGGAAAAAACATTTGTGAATTCAGCAGACATTAAGAAGAAGAAAGTTAAGAGAGGTGCGGTGATGCTTGCGATATCAATGGTAATGTCTATAATTGGAGCAATAATAGGTACCACAATATCAACAGCCAATTCTATTTCGGTAGGAACACTGAGTACTAAAGCACAACAACTGAGTATTGACCTAGAAATAATACAAAAAACATTAGATGGAATTAGAGGGGGACTGGATGAACAAGTGAGATTCATAAATGAAACTGCAATCATTCTAAATGAACAAGCGGATGTGATGCAACGGGCGACTAAAATAATACTTAAGCATGACAGAACTTTAAATGAAATATTGAACATAATGAGTCCTGTTGATAGACTATTAACGAATTATATGAGAGAAGTTCAAACTGCAGTTTCACAATTGATTCAAGGACATATTCCCTTGTATTTTGTTTCGCAGGATATCATTCGTCAAATGATAGAAAGATTGACCAGGAGGGAAATTGACCTTATACAGGTAAAAATTGCATTCGAAATGGGGAATGCAATGCCGTTATATGTGGACTTGGAAAGACTAGAGATCGGATTTTTGCTATGCATCCCATTTGTAGCCCCTGAACTTATTTATCAAACGAAGTGGGTACACAACGTGGGATTTTGGCAAGAGGACAAATTCATTAAGATTAAGACTCCAGAAGTGGTGGCATTTCAGTCATGGGAACCTGAAGTTTATTTAATACCAAACCTGGAAACATGTGTAACATTTAAAGAACAAAATTATATGTGTCCAGGTAAACCGTTTGTTCCTGATGCCACAGATGCTATTTGTGGGTTGAAATCTGACCCAAGTATATCAGAGGGATGTGAAGTGATTATTAGTAATATGGGGAGTGAAGAAATGGCACAGGCTAAGATGGTCAGAGGTAAATGGTTGGTCAGCACCTGTTTAAAGAACATGACGGTAGTACATTTAAACCATGGAACATACGTGGTTAAACAGGTAAAATATAATGTTTTTTATTTACAGGTTCCAAAGGATGCAATTGTGTCAATTGGGGGATTAACATTGTTTCATGTAACAAATGATGTTTGGGAAAGCCAAGTGGAAAATATCGATTTTTTTCAAAGGGATACTTTTCCAATAGATCCAGATGTGGAATATTTATTGAATCACAAAGAAAGACATGTTATGAAAATGAATTTGCGAAAAAACAATATTACAATTAGTAATCTGGGCATAATAGAAGTGGAAAGATTTAATTGGGGAACCTGGGGGGAACGCTCAATAGTGGGTTTGGCTATCCTGGTGCTAATCATGGGTGGATGGTTGATTGTGCTATCAGTAAAAATGAAAATGTTACTGATTTTACTGACTAAGTCAGGAAGAGAAAGATATCCCAATACACATGCATTTTAAAAGAAAAAGAAAGAACAAGTTGTTTTTAGGAATTGGCTTGGATTATAGCCAAGTTCTAAAAACAAAAGGAGGGTATATGTAAGGATATTTGGCATGTTACAGCACAGAGTACAGCACTACTGCAAAAGTAGCACATTTTTTTTTGCAGCACCACCACAAGGGTGCGGTGCATTGCTATATGGGTTACCAGATTAACAAGGAAAGACAGGCTATTCAGTCAAAAACGATTTTAACATATAAGATGCAAATCTATTTTTACAGTTAAAAGCACACATGCTCATTTAAAAATGCACACTATTTTTCACCTGAAATGCCTATGGTGCGAGAGACACATTTGAAAATTAACAGCTAACCTATTAACCATTAACCTGACTAATAAAACCGTATTTAACATAACCCACTAATGAAATGTGTTCTCCACTGCAGAATTAGGCATACTCTGAAAACCATTTAAATGTGTGTGCAGATTTTTTTTTCTTCTCTTCTTTGTCTGCTTCTCCGTGTTTTTGTGCACAGTAACTGCAGGAAGAAGGAAGTCAGATTTGCAACAATTGCAAATGTATAAGCGAAGCTATTGTTGAGAGTAGGAGGATGAGAGATGATGGATTTCATTGGGACACGTCATACAGAGGGCTGAGATGAAAGTTTTAGTGGGCAGTATCGGGGAAAAAGACAGGCAGACATTTTTCTGCACTACTGGGGAGAAGACCTGGCTGTGGGACTCCTGACTGAATGCAGATCCCTGCGTCCTGCTACAGTAAAGATTTGGCAGTCGAGATTGGGGAGAGCTGAAAGAAGGACCTTTCCACTGGCTGAGGCGTTCCTATCTGCAAAAGCTGAGAATTCCAGGCAATGACCCCGGTTTGAGAAGGCAAGCGTTGCTTTTTGCTGGAGTTAATCCAAGGGAGCCACATTCTCAAAGAGAACAGCCAAAGAGAACAACTAAAAAGATAAGGTAATGAGAAGTGTGGGAGCTGAGTGTGTACGGTAATATGCAGTCAGTGTAGGATTCCTGTGCATGCCTTAATCAAATGCTAATGTTGCAATTTGAGTTCTGTTCTCCGCCACGCTCTTCGCAGTGTGTCATAGACAATGCTTTTACTGTACCATTTTATTTATTTCTGTAAAGAATGAGATTGTGTTTAAATGCAACTTTTATAATACAGAAAAATATTTAAAAACAGACGGGTGGTGTATTTAATATTTACCATTACAATGCCGATGATGTGGGGAGATTTTTAAACAGTGCAATGGTCATTTTAAGACAGATGTGTGCATGTCAGAATCAGTATGAACAGTTGTGAGTGACCGTAGCATAGCTTGTTGGAGGTACATGAGCCAACGGGAAGAGAGACTCTCTGAACATAGCTCCCTACCGTATATAAGGTAGTGGAAATTACCACAAGACTACCATATATAGCTCTCTGTCGTAAATAAGTCAGTGAGTTCGCCCATGGTGGCACACCATCACTATTACTGAAAAATGTGGTCTTCCTAAAATGTAGGTCTGAGGTCTCTCTAGTGATCACACGAAAAATCTAAGCAAAGATAAGGGATTTTGGACATTGGGGCCACAAATAAAACAAGGGAATTATGCTCACCAAAATACTACCAACCGCGCCTACCAACCACGTATACCAAATATGCAGGTCTGGGTGCTGAAATAATGCATGTCCATTGTATTATTGTTGCACATGGCCAAATCTGAATACAAAGAGTGATTATTGCTAAGTTATTTTTCGGCGGTAATAAAATACCGTCAGGCCCCAAATCTCCACAAAATACCCTACAGCAGTAAGGGAAGTTTGGTAAACAAAGAAAACAATTGAAAATGGTAGACTACACTTTAGGGGAGGCTGAGGGGCACCCTAAACCTATGGGGATTTTCTAATGTTCAGGGGGTGGTCCTCTCCCCCACACCAAATGCAAGGGGGGCATCTCAATCAACCCTCCCTGGGGGCGGATAAGAGGGGGAATCTCATGCAGCCCTCCCTGGGGTCAGATGAACCTTCCTAGGAGCAGATAACTGCCCCCCTGGAGGGCTGGATGATATGTTACCCAGTCCATTTTGGGTGGGTGGGGGAAGGTACACCCCCTTTCCATAAAAACAATTCCCTGGTGGTCTAGTAGGGAGGCACTCCCCCCAACACCATCCATGGTTTTCTCTTTTATTTCTTTTTTACTTGGGCCCATTCCCTAGGGGCAGATGGGGGCAGATAGACACACATCTTCCCCAGAGGGTCCCTAACATGCAGGCCCCATCCTTTGGGGGGCCTGCCCACACTTTCCTGGTGGCCCTCCCCCAATTGGATGGGGGACCACCTCATACACTCCTCCCTGGAGGCATAAATCTGCCCCCAGGGAGGGCTACAAGGTGTGCCCCTCTTTCCACTTGGGGTGGGAGGGAGAGGGGCACAACACTTTCATGTCCAAAGAAAATCTGTGATGGCTAGTGACTGCCCACCCATTTTTTGCTCTTAGAACTCCTACAAACAAAACTCCTACTACCCTCTCTTTCTGTACACCACACCCAGCAAACCTGATTGGCTACTCACGAAGGTCCACTTTCTATGCCAGGCATCCTCAAAAGACCTGGATGTGGCACGTGCTGTCTGTGGATCACCACAGAACCGCGGACCCGCTTGCAGAGGGCATCCCCTCTACCCTTTACACTTTCATGTTCTCAACACTCCCTCATTGGCTGCTTTCAAACAGTCACAAATCCATCCACCAATCACATCTAAAACCTCTACACCTAACCCTGTCACCTCACTTCAACACATCAGATGTACACTTGAACTCTCAAAGTACATATCTCCTGTTAAAGAAAGACATCTGCATCAAAAACTACTGTACAACTGCCCAATATTTCTATTTCCTGATTCAACAAGATCTGCTTCTAACAAAACATAGTACAGGTAGGCTTATATTCAAAAAAATATTTATATATAACATTTCATAAATATATATATTTAGAGGGTTGCTGCTGGTTATTACCCTGTAATAAGCTTCTCAATAATCATATTCTCTTTTTAACCACTCTAGCAAATGCATTCATCACTTGCTCATATGAAGCAGCAAACAATTAGAATGTTCTGCATTTGAAAATGTTTCTTTTTACAAGCATTTTGATGAAAGTTAAAACATGCACATGGGCATGTACAGCAGCACTGTGTCACTTTTCCATGAAATAAGCGAAAGCCAGATAAAATAGAACCATAGACCATTTTGAAGTGGCACTTAGTGTCTCACAGTTTAATATGTTGGCAACACATGCACACAACCCAACATCACCCATTCCAATGTATAGGTGCTTCTTGAGTATTTCTTTTTTCCTTTGCACTCTGTCACTTCCAATTGACTTCACTCATTACAAAACTTAAACTACAAGTCCCAGAATGCAAAGAAAAAAACACAACTGAACTTCAAGATTCAGAACTGTGACAAGTTAAACATATAAAATGCTGTGCTTTTCAAAATGTGTTTTTGGAAGCCTTTTTAAGAAAGTTAAAAAAAAACGCACATCTGCTTTTCCAGCAGCACTGTGTCACATTTTCATACAAGAAATTAAAAGCAGAAATAAATATATTATAAACCATTCTAATCTTCACCTGCTTATACAGTCCTACTTTGTTTTCTACATTCTGTGACTTGTACTCCAACTTTCACAATGGTAAAAGTGGAACTACAAGTTGCATAATGCAAACAAAAACTTTAGGACTACATAAACATCTACAGATTAGAATGCATTATGTTGGCAAGTATGAATATAATCCTAACACATTAAACCTATACACACCAAATGCCATTTGAAAGTGCACTACAAATCTTTTCCATCAGCGTTTTTTCTGTTTTACAACATTATACAGAGCTTCCGCAAATGCACATACGCATGTCTTAACTTTAATAAAAACGTTGCTAAAAGAAACCATTTTTAACCATCCACCAATTTCATTAACTTTTTCCTCATCACTCCTCCTTCCATTTTAAATATGAAGCTTGCTTCCTAAAAACACTTTGCCATTACCACATATGCCCACTTTCTTTGACAATTACAGGAATGAAGCACATCACTGCAATCAACAACCAACCAAAACAAAATACACTTTGCATCCGACAAAGTAAGTATATTAATGTACCAGGTATATATATGTGTAATTATAGCAGCACAGTTCCACTATATATATTACCCCAGACTATTCTTTTCAAACCAACATTTATTTCACTTTAGCCCATTATATTCCACCATTCACACTACTATTATTCCCAATTAGACACCACCATTGCAGTACCCGCTCTGTTCCTCAAAACAGCACAATCACTGTAAAGATTCCAGCACACCACCACTGCCTTCCTCACTAACCCAACACCATCTCAAACATACGTACACTCGTGTTCTCAACACCTTCCCACCCACACCTAACATACCACCTCACAAAAAGCACTGTATTAATCACTACAATCACACCCACATGCCCATGCACCATACATGCATATGCATTGCACAACTTTCCAACGCAAACTTTCTCTTTTCCCAACAGACACAACAAAATGACTACTAAACAGCAACTTGGTAGAAAAGAAAGAAAAAGTAGAGCAGATAAGACTAAAAGTACACCCCATCGTCATCCACCTCTAAAGCAATTTATAGAAAACATTCAAACAAAAGAGCTAGTAGCCTCACAAAAAAACAAAACTACCCACACCTAAAGAAAGTAACGCCCCTTTTGCAAAAACAAAAAGCAAAAATGTATGTACAAAGAAAAGCAGACCTACTAACGTACCCAATCCTCTAGCAACCAGTGTTAACGTAGTCACAGTAAAGCAATCCCAAAAAATTATGTTCCAAAGAATTTTCCACCATAGAGTACTTCACAAAATTCTAAAAACTTCTGAAAAGTCACTCTCTTCCCTTACACATTGCTGCAAGCGAGTAATCCTGCAAGCTCCAACTGACAGCGCTTTTCTACTCAATACAAAATTGTTTATATTGATTTTAAAAAGAATTAAATAACTAACTAAACATGTGCTGTGTCAATATAGAGACGGAGTTCAAGCAGAGTTCCAGTCAGCACCAGTTTCTCTAGTGCTCGTGTTGGAAGAGGAGCTGCAGCGACAGCGTTTCCAGTGCATTTTTCGAATTGGTTTTGTCAACATTAGCCTTTTAATTGGCAGAGTGCTAAAAGAGGATTCCGCCTTAAAAACTCCTTGCGTGCGCAGAGTTCAAGCAGAGTTCCAGTCAGCACCAGTCCGCACTAGGACGAGAGGGCAAGTGCAAGATGACAGCAATTCCAGGGCCACTAACGCAGCAAAAAACATTCATAAATCGGCACCGAAACAAATCTCTACAACTCCAAGAAAAATGGAAAGAGGTAAGCGGAACTAAATGTATGCTGGCTGGATATGATTGGATGTTGCATCCATCAAACTCAAGAGTTCCACCGCTCTCGCAACTAGCTGCAAGTTGTATGCAAAGCAAAGGCACTCAGAAGAGCCCTTAACCTACCATACAAGGAACACATATCCAACAAAAGAAGAGAACACAAATGGCTCAAAATCTGTGACCGCATCTCACTTAAAACGGCATCACTCACCTTCAAATGCTTAAACAATGCAGCCCCCCCATAACTAGCAACCAGAATAGTAAAAAGAACCTCCACCCGACCCACCAGAACGACCAACTCCTACTGCCTACAGGTACCCAAATTAAGACAAAAGAAAACGGGCGGCAGTAGCTTCCCTGCCATGGCAGCCCAACACTGGAATGTTCTCCCACTCAACATCAGAACTGACCAATCCTATTACAGCTTTAGGTGAAACACTCTCACCTGGTTATGATCCAACGACCCCCATGACTGAACCGTGCTCCGCACACTAACAGCCCCAAGCCAACCTAACTGTATATATGTACATAAACTGACCCGCCGAAATGTAAATTACTGTATGTATATTTGTATATATGCCCTCTCAACAGATTCTACGTAATGTAATGATCTGCTTCCTACTCAATTTTGCCTTACCTTGTAACTAAGCTTTTATGTAATCTTATCTTCCTGTTCTCTGTTGCGCCCTGTTACCTCTGGGTTTTGCGCGCCATATTAAATAAACAAACAAACTAACAAACAAACAAAACAGAAGCTCAGCTGCACTAGCGACCCAACTAGTCGATATCAAAGCCGTAGCTAAGCAGCTGACTGCAGGGTCATTTGCTGACTCGCCGTTAATAAACAAAGAGGCAAATACTGAAACTGTTGAAATAACCATGGCCTTATTCCAGTCACCCTTTGACGTTAATGACACAGAGTTACTAGAGATTGTAATGCCAGGACAAACATCCGAACAATCCGTGTTTTTGTTTACGTCTCCAAAAAACAAGCTGCAACAGGTAATTCAGCCTGCCGCTGAGATTTAAGCGGTTAATCCACAACAAGCGGAAAGCGGAACAACCAGTGGTAATCCAGGATATGCTCTCCTTAAAACGACTGACGTAGAAGACCAAATATTTACAGCATTGAGCATAATTCCATGTAATAATTGCAACAAAGTGACCCAAAACATTTATTTGGGAAATTCATCACAACATAGTTCCTCTGTTAGCACAAACGTGGACCGCATATATCCAAGTAATGAAATGCTAATGATTCAAAATAGGAATCGGCTTGACGACAGATACAAATGTCAAAAGACAATGAGTTTGCTCCCATTGACACATTAAATACATCAACGAGTGTGACAAGTAAGTCCACAAAAACGTTTTCCCTGACGGGGTGGGACTTAGCAGGCCGCGATGCTCGCCTAACAGAATGTTTAAAGGCTGATTTCCTGCAAATTAAAGACAAATTAAGTGAAAGCTTCATCAATCACTCACACTGTAACACCTCAAAAGTCACCATGGTGACTTCTGTCACTCGAACCACTTCAAGGATGTCAGTAGAGATGCCAATTTACCAATAAGACCGCACTAGCACCCCTCGATTGAAGACGATGAGTGCTCCAGCAAAAGAAATTGAAAAAGTGGCAACACGAGAAACACAATCAAGAGCTACTCAGATGGATAGTTCAAGTCCAACTGGCACTAATCTAAGTAAAAACATTTCTCAAGCAAAAATTAGCAATTCACCCCGAACAGCTAAAGCGAATTCTATCGAATGTGACAACGAAAATATTGTTAAAACAAATCTATCAATAGCCACCGGAATTCAAATTCACAATAATGTCTTGGCTGCAACATCACTGGCACTATTTCCATTTGTAAAATTATATGAGCCATTAAACAGATCTGTTTCAGACCAAGGATCATTGCTGAACAACTTAATTACAAAAAGAACTCATATGGAATCCATAAAGGATGTGTTACAATGGCGTCTTGAGAAAGAAGCCGAGCTTACTGTTCAATGGCAAAATCGACTAAGCAATCTTGCAATGAGGGATCAAAGTGACAAAGCTGATTTAATGGAAGCAGTCCTAGAATGTATGAAGTGGCTGCGACATAAGGAGGACAAACCTAAAAGTGATACCATGTGCTTATGCAAAGAAGACCCAAACAGACACAGTTTTCCAACAAAGATTAATCTGCGGATGGAAAATCTGGATAGGAGAGCTCATGTCAGTAATAGTCAAGCTACATACTTGGCGACTACCGAGCCAAAGGACAAAGATACAAACAAGTTAGACACATTTTCAGTCCAAGGTGAGTCAGTTGTGTCAAATCTGCTGACCATAAGTACTGAAAATCAAATTGTTGAGGACCAAAAAGAGAATGAAAAGTTGACCCTCAAGAAAAAAAGCGTTGAGGCGTCAATCACTAAAAAGGATGCAATTATTCAGCCAATACCAAGAAATGGAACACCGGATACATCTACCAGTAAATCTGCAGCCGACATACAAAGGACCTTGTTTGGGATTATTACAGTGAATGCCAAAACTGTGTTAATTAAATCAATCGAATTACCTCCAGTAAACCAGACAAAAAACATTGCAAAAACAAAGGACGGGGAAAGAACCGCTCAAAAGAAACAGACAAACAAGGCTAAACAATTTATAAGGAACCTAGCAACACCTGAACAACTATGTCTGTTTAAGCATGAACCTGAGAAATAAAGGCTGGCTAAAATAAAATGTGTCCAAAATCTTAAACCACAAGTGCCAGTTAATAGCAAGCAACACACAAACCCAAACAAGCATCTGGAACTCGATTCTGAGGATTTCTCTACACATTCAATATTGTCCTCCATTGATCTATGCGATTTTTCGACATATTCAGATGATTTAGATGCAGAGATGGAGTTGCCAAATATTACTGCGAGTGTGGATCAACTTAACAACCCAATCCCGCCCCGAACAGAAAGGATTTCCCACAATCAGTCAAATCCGGTACCAGACTTTATCCAAAACAAGAAAGTTGGAATAATGATCCAACGAGAAGTGAGGAAACCCGACAGTGATAAAAAGAAACTTCTCCCAACAGAAGCGAACAGCTTGTCTGAAAAAAAGACTACTAAAATCTCAACAAACTTAAACCCACGAACAACAGCAGGTCAACTACATAAACAAAGAAAATCACTGGAAGCCGTGTCTGCAGACCAAAGAAATACCTTAGAATCCAAAACTCAGAAAGTTTGTATTGAAAATATACTTGTAGATGAGAATGAAGTGAACTTGAACAGAGGAAACATCATGCGACTGTTAAATAACATGCTATCGTTTGGAACAATTCCCTCACAAGACATAGGAATTGTAGAATATATAACTGAGGATTGCTCAGTCAAAGTATTACTACACATAAAGTCACATGTAGTGAGAAAAACCTTATCGGCTGCAAGTGATGAACTGCTTTGTTTTGGATTCGAGATTTCATTGGAAAAAGATGAGGAAAGTCCCAAAAAGCAAGAATGAAAATGGGAACATAAATAACGAATCAGCGCAAGAACGGAGACGAGATAAATTAAGGAAGATGTTAAACATCAATTCAAGTACTATTGTAAGGAAGTTCAAGCAGTTAAATGAAGGCAAGAAGCGTAAGCCTTCCTCAAATCAAGGAGGCTAACAACATAAGCTATCACATTACCAGGAGGAGTCATCTCGCAATCTTATCTCATAGAACACAAGAGGGTTTCAACACTTATTCAACGTGTTTCCCTTGGCACCAGATCACAATTTTGTGATTTGTCTTCAAGAATCTTGGCTTCATAAAACACCTGTAACAGATGTAGTATTATTGAATCCTGCCAGAAAAAACACTCAAGGCCGTCCGTACTAGGGCCTAGTAACAATGGTAAAGATCAATGCCAGATGGGAAGTGCTACAAAAAAAAGAAATCCAAATATTTTTGTGCAAGGCACTGATTTACAGTCAAATTACAGTGGGCACAACAACACAAAAAAGCAACTACTACTAATAAACACTTATTGGAACCCGACAAAGATAACAACTAGTACATATTTAAATTCAATTACATCAGTAATGGATGAGTGTGTATCCACCTGTAATGATTTAGAAATTATAATATGCAGCAATTTCAACTATTCATGTTTTGAGAAAAAGATATACAACGAAATTACTAATTCACGTAAAACAGATATGCGTGATCGAGGTGAGCAGTGGAAAGCAGCACTCACCGCGCGAAACTGCAAAATGGTTAATAGAAATGTGAAAGGAGATGTTCCACCCAACTCTACCTTATTTTATTTATTTTTTATTTATTTATTACATTTGTTACTCGCCCAGACCCTAGGGTATCACGGCGAAAGATACAGGAGAGTTAACTCCTTATTATACAATGTTGCAGTTACAATACAAATACATTTTTCTTTATACATAGGTTACAAGATATCATGTAGTCAAATACCAGATTCCAATTGGTCAGTTAGCCCTTCCCATTTTGTTTCAGCCTTATTTGCAGTACTGCGGCTGCCCTAAGCAGTGTAGTTGGTCATGGGAGGGTAGGGCTTGAGCGGTTAATATTTATTGAATAACCAGGTTTTCAATGCTTTTTTGAATTTTCGTAAGGAATCCTCGTTTTTGATACTCAGAGGTAGTGCGTTCCAGTGCGAAGGGGCTAGAACTTTGAAACTACTTCCTCCTGCTCTGCTGTTTTTGTATTGAGGAACTTCTAAGAGGGCCAGATTATTAGATCTCAGCAACCTACATGACATTTTTTTTTTAATGGAGTTGTTGAGGTAGCTGGGCGCTTTGTTGGTGGTACATCTGTAGACGATACTAAGGGTTTTGAATATGATCCTTGCTTCAATTGGCAGCCAGTGGTTTTCTCTTCTAGTGCTGGATATATGTTCAGATTTCTTTATCCCTAAAGCCGCTCTGAGGGCTTTATTCTGTAGTAATTGGATTTTGTTTAAATTGGTTTTGGAAGTTCCTAGGAAGAGGACGTTACAGTAATCTAGTTTTATTAGGATTAGGGCTCTAGCCAGGGTGATGCAATTTACAGGGGTGAGAAATTGGCGACTGCGTGCAATAAGTTTGTTTATGCATGGAGAGGTTGGCGTCAATGTAGACACCTAACGTTTTGACTTGTTTAAGTACTGGGATCCGGGTACCGTCGATATTAATGTGAGAGTAGTCCGGGTGGAGGGTGCTTATTCTTTTTTGGGAGCCCACAATGAGGACCTCCATTTTCTCATCATTTAGGCAGAGAATGTTCAGGGCCATCCAGTTTTGGATTATGGAGTAAACTTTATTAATGGTGAGGGTGTCTTGGGTGTAGTCGCCTGTAATAGGGATGAGGATCTGTGTGTCATCTGCGAAATTGGTTTAAATGACACCCATATCGTCTAAGGCTGCGAATAAAAGTTTAGTATATGCATTATAGAGGGTGGCGGAGAGGCAGGATCCCTGGGGGACTCCAATGGGTACTATTATGGGGTCCGCTGCAAAGTTTCCAATGGCAACTCTGGATATACGGTCAGTGAGAAAGGATTTGATCCAGTGTGTGGCATTGTTGGAAAGATTAAGATCTTTTTTTAGAGTGTTGCATAGTTTGTCATGATCTGCCAAGTCGAATGCTGCTGATAGGTCCAGTAGCAGTAGTGTGGCTAGTTTGCCTGAATCTCTAATAGAGTCTATTTGGATTTTAAGATCCAGGAGGGCTGTCTCAGTGCTGTGATTAGGCCTAAAGCCTGATTGTCTGGCTCTTAGCAGGTTATTTTGTTCTAGGTGAGTTTGTAGTTGGTTGTAAGCTATTTTATCAATGATTTTAAGTAAGAATGGGACAGTCGTTATGGGCCGGTAGTTTGTGGGCACTAGTGGTTCTAGTGTGGGCTTTTTTAGTAGAGGGGTGACCCAAGCCGCTTTAATGCTGACTGGGACCTGATTTGTGGAGAAGGAGGTATTTACAAAGTTAGTGATTATAGGCGTGAGAGTGGGGGCACAGAGTTTAATTAGGTGTGCTGGACAGTTATCTCCTTTGCAGTTGGACGCTTTAAGTTTGGCTATAGTATTAAGTACTGTATCGTGAGAGATTGGTGTGAAGTTGAAGAGGGGGGCGGTATTTTCTATGATCGTGGAGATCTGGTTGGCCGTGGAGTGTTTGTCGGACAAGAGGTTTCTTTTGGAGATAATTTTGTTTTGTAATAGTTTAATTTTAGTGGCCAAGGCATCTTGGATGGTGGTGCACCATTCTTTACTTGGTTTGACTGGGTTAATTATGGGGATCGGATTCTCCAGCTCCTTGAGTATGGTGAATAGCTCTTTGCTATCGGAGCCCGGATTACTTATTCTAGTATTGAAGGCATCTGCTTTATGGGCGATTATGGCTGATTTATAGGTTTTGTTTGCAGAGTTGAATTCTTACAGAGCTTCTGGGGTATGGTTTTTCTTTAGGCGGTGTTCAAGCGATCTTTTGATCCGTCTAAGAGAGACTAATTCCTTGTTGAACCAAAAGGAGGACTTTTTGTCTTTACGTTTGGTTTTGTTAACGCAGGGTGCTAGGGCGTCAATTGTACTGGTAAGACAGTTATGGTAATGGTCTGCCAGGGCACAAGGTTCTTTGGCAGTAATGATATTGTTATTGAGGGCATTGGCTCATAGGGGGTTGATGTTTTCTGCTGTGAGTTTACGGATGTTTCTTGTTACATAGGATTCTTCAACAACCGTTTTCGGTAAGTCTGGTTTTTTGCACAGGATAGTGAAGTTTATGCAATGATGGTCTGACCAGGGTAACGGGGTGATGGAGTCTATGGATACTATAGTGTTAAGATGTAGTATCCAGTCTAGTGACCTCCCTTTTGCATGGGTAGGGGCATTCACGAGTTGCGTGAAAGCCATGTCTTTAAGTGCACTGTGTAGTGCATCTGCTTTGTGGTCTTGGGGGTCGTTAAATCCTAGATTCAGGTCCCCTAGGACTAGGCATTTTGTGTTTGGTTTAATAAGTGGCATGAACAATAGTGGTATGTCTAATTCTGGTTGAGATATGGTGTTAGGTGCTCTGTAAATGGTTATTATGTTTATAGTGGTTTTGTGGTCCGTAGCTAGTTTAGCTAGCAGGACTTCGTAGCCGACTGGGCTCTCAATAGGGCTGGTTCTTATTTTGAGATGGGCTTTAGAGATAATGGCTACTCCCCCGCCTACTGATTTTGTTCTGTCTGTTCTGAGAATGGTGTAGTCTGGGGGAATGGCAATGGAGAGCGATGGACCGGAAGCTTGGTGGAGCCAGGTTTCTGTCACTATGAGTAGGTGAAGTTGTTGCTCAATAATGAGGTCATGAATTTCTGTGGCATGAGCAGGTATGGAACGCGTATTAATGAGGGTTGCTTTGAGGTGTGTGGATGGAGGTGGCTCTTGGGTTGGGGGGGTGGGTGAGTGTTGGTAGTTTCTATGGAGTTCGATTGTTGTTTGAGTATGATGGGACTTTTAGGGTGTTTAGCTTGGGTTTTTAATAGGGGTATACTTCCTGTGTTAGCATGATTGGTAAAGGTGATAGCTCTAGGAGGGTTAGTGATTCTAGAAATGAGCCTTTGGGTTCTTATGGTACCTAGAAGAGGGATTTGATTGGGTTGATTAACTTTGATGGCATCGAAATGGCACTCAGAACACTCTAGACTATATCTGGATATCAAATAACTTATGGAATAAAATTGATCAGATGACTGTAATAAACACAGAAAAAAGTGACCATGACATCTTGAAATTGACATGGAATATGCATTATGAAAACTCATCGCATAAATTCATCGAAACCCTGTCAACCAACCAAGGTTGAAATCATCTAAGGATAAATGGATTTCAAATTGATGGACTAAAAAATTGTTTAATGCCCTCGGCAAAGTCGTCCTTAGTGCAAATAAACTATACATCTTTGTTATTACAGTTCAATGTTAAGCTCCAGCAGAAGATACAATCATTCCAAACTAAGCACATCTGGAGTGAAGCGGTAAATAGACCTAAAAACACAAAGACATTAGAGTTTTAAAAAAATCACCAGGTCAAATGGCCAAACCTGAAATTAGAAAACGAAGAATGAAGTACTGAAATTGGACAAAATCATTTGCAGTGTTACGGGAGCAACAGCGCGCAACTAATTTTGAAACTGCTATCCAAACATAAGTCTAGAGAAATTTGGACAATTCGAAATAAAGGTACCTTGAATCAACCGGCAAAGATGTCAAATGTAGTGTCTGAAATGGCATGGGTGCAACATTTTTCAGCAGTTTTCTATAATCCAAGATCATCTCCTATATCAAATGTAGAACAATGTACTGAATCTTGGGATGTCTACGAGACCTCTGATGAAATCGCGCGAGCCATCCAACACTTGAAAAATTCCCGAGCCCCAGGCCCTGAGGGGCTAACAAACATCATGCTAAAGGCAAAGAGCAGTGTGATGTAACGGAAGCACCTTCACCAGGTAAGTTACATAAATGTGAGTTTATTGTTTCACTCAAGATAACATGTGGAGAAAATACTGCGACATCCTTTCCCATCCAGAGCAGCAGGACCAACTACCACTCCTAGAATCCCCAGGCATCTCCCAGGTTCCACAGTGACATCACAACCCTCACAACAACACATAGCCCATAATCAGGCCCAAGCACAGATTATGACACATCTCCCTCCTTACCACTGTCACAATTATTGAGTACTCCAGGGCCCAATAAACAAGCCATAATCAACCCACTCAGCACACTAAGCCTCAATAATCAAGCTGTAAGCAATCTTATGACACATCTCCCACCTTACCATAGCTAACACAACATAAGCTAGAGCACAATACCCTGATTGCAATACTGCGCACCAACACACAAAGGTGAAAGAACACACACATCTTCAAAAACAAAATCTGCGACTCACACTAGCTCAGAGATAACTACCACTGAAACAACATGCCATGCCACAAAAATCTCACAAAAATCACAAGATAAAGATAACCAACTAGACGATCCCCAAAGCCTGAACGCCCACACCAGTTAGAAAATCCCTGGTGGA
Organism: Ambystoma mexicanum; assembly: GCF_040938575.1. Taxonomy (NCBI): domain Eukaryota; kingdom Metazoa; phylum Chordata; class Amphibia; order Caudata; family Ambystomatidae; genus Ambystoma; species Ambystoma mexicanum. The sequence continues at coordinate 380,798,917 of NC_090930.1, read as the reverse complement.
GACTCCGCACACCACAACCGCTAAACTAACCCACTCAACTCCTAAACTCCACCCAGACACGTGGCCATAATGTCCATGTCCAACGTACCCAAATCACAAACACAAAACCTCAAAATCAATGGCCCACAAACTCCCACAGAATCTCACTGCCCATTAACCTCAGATAGACAGCACCAAGTGCCCCTAAACCAACAAACTGACAGCACCTCACTGCTCCTTAACCACTAAAATAAACAGCACACAACCGCCCCTTAACCTAGACAGCACCAACTGTGCTTTAACCTAGACAGACCCAACTGCGCCTTAACCTAAACAGCACCTCACTGTCCCTTAACCTACACAGCACCTAACTGCCACTTAACCTAGACAGTACCTCACTGCCCTTTTAGCACCTCACTGCCCCTTAACCTAGACAGCTCCTAACTGCCCCTTAACCTAGACAGCACCTCACTGCCCACAACCAACAAATTGACAGCACCTCACTGCCCCTTTACCTCAAAAATAAACATCACCTCACTGCCCCTAAACAGCACCTCACTGCCACAGAACTGCCCACACCCACCAGAACCCATCCGACCACTCTGTAAATTTCCAGGGGACATTCCCCTACAAACAGACGCAAAGCAACATGACACACGAGTAAAACAAAATAGGCATTAGATCCCGGAATGAGATGCATATAGGTATACTCCTAACCCAGTGTTTAATTGCGCTAAAGTCCAGCACTGCAACCCGCAACCTCAAGTCCATGATGCAGGAAGAGATAAAAAAAACAATTGGTAAAGCCCGCAGAGAAATGTCCAAACCGCCCCCCCCGCAAAAGAAGAAAATCACATATATAATATACAAATCCAAGACCCCACACCCACGAGTCCTCAAAACACCCCACAAAAAGTCCTAAACAGAACAGTCCACAACACAAACACAACTCCCATGCATCATTAACAGGTCTGACCACTAACATCAACCCAAAGACCAACACCAAGAGTAGATAAACCTCTGAGGCCACCTCATATACACGACAATAAGAAAGAAAACAGGCCTCACCAACACCTACCCCGATTAACCCTTCGCCTTGGAGCACACCTTCATCCTGTATGGACCCCAAAAGTCAGGATCCAACTCTCTCAGGTTCACTGTGACAGCACAGCCCTTGATGCAGAATTCCCAAAGCAGATCCCACTGCATGGCACACATCAACCTCTTGTTCACCGCTGGGAACACACTGAAGCTGTCCTTCATGCTTTGCGCACATCCAACGAAAGTTTTATGAGTTCTAAACCTCTGAGTTCTAAACCTCCGACCAACATCCTCATGCAAACCATTTGTTACCACAGGCAACTCCTACGCACTGCCTTTCCATATGCCCTCATTCTTCCAGACACAGCATACCAGACCTGCCACACCAGCAACAGGCCCCGCTGTGCCAGATCGTGAAAGAACTAACAGGTCTACGCACACGGCTCCGTCGACCGCGTTGCCAATGAACACTGCTGTCACATCCAACATTGCGTTCCCACTGATCACACTGGAACTCCAGCCCGCCTCCAAGCGACATCATCATAAGCCCCTCTGGCAACAGGCTGCAAACACCTTCACATACTCCTCAAGCCCCCAACGTAGCTGCTCAGGCCAGAACGCAGTGCACTCCACAAGCACCAGTAGTAACTGACGCCAGCTTCCAGAGCACAATCACTGCAACCCTGGACACCTGGATGTCGTTCGCCAAACACCATCGCCTGCTCCTCGGGCAACTCCAACTGGCACATTCCTCAGCAGCTGCCGTCCGGGCCACCAGACCAACTGCATAGGCTTTCTCACTGACCACTGCGACGTCAGCCTCCAGACTACCGCTCCAACAGCTGAAATATCAGCTGACCAGGCACTGACCTGGCCCAAACAACCGGTGAACCTTGCCCTTCACCAGAGCCTTCTTCCTGGACCCCGATGCGGCACCTCTGCTGCTCCTGCAACTGCCCGGCTTGCAGGGCCCACTGAGCCTACTCCTTCAGGACAGCAGAATCTGGGAAAGTGGGATAGATGACATCACTGGAAGGCGGTACTCCTCAGCAGCTGCTTCTTCCCAACAGTATCCCATCCTCGTCGCCAGTGATGTAACAGAAGCACCTTCACCAGGTAAATTACATAAACGTGAGTTTATTGTTTCACTCAAGATAACATGTGGAGAAAATACTGGGACATCCTTTCCCATCCAGAGCAGCATGACCAACTGCCACTCCTAGAATCCCCAGGCATCTCCCAGGTTCCACAGTGACATCACAACCCTCAGAACAGCACATAGGCCATAATCAGACCCAAGCACAAATTATGACACAGTGGTCGAAATTCAATCCCCCCAATCATGGGCATCAGTAGTAGTAGTACTGATTTATAAGAAAGGCAATCGAGACGACCCAGCCAACTATCGGCCGATAGCACTTTTAGATAATATCGGAAAACTCTTTGCCACTTTCTTACAGCATAAACTGGCAAAATGGGCATCTGATGCCACGATCATGGATTGCAGAAAACTGGATTTACTAAGGGAGTCGAAACTGAGTTAATCTCATTCTCCTAAATCTATTGAAATTAGAAGCGCTGAAAAGAAAGATCAATCTCTTTTTAGCCTTTGTAGACATGTGACAGCGTTTGACAGGCATTAACCGTGAGATCCTATGGAGCAAGCTATCAAAGTGGGGATGTCTGGTTGCCTTACTACATCCAGTGATGGCACTACATACAAACACATGCATTTGAGTGAGAACCAATGTCACCAGTGATTTAACAAAAGAAATCGCAACAAACAAAGGGGTGAAACAAGGGTGCCCCTTATCAGATATCCTATTTAAACTATTCATTGCTGATATTCCACTGGCTTTGACAACAGTAAAGTGTTTTCCTCCAAAGATAAATGGTCAATGCGATTTACGCCGATGACTTGGTACAGGTAGACTCTACTGAAATTGGACTCTAGAGGCTCTTAACAGCGACACACATGCATACTGAACGGATCTAGCCATGAATATAAGCAAAACCAAAATAATGACGTTTGCCCCTAAGGTAGGATCAAGAAACCAAAACTTTAGATGGTCACTACCTGAGGATGTAATTGAGATAATGACAGAAATCCGATATCTAGGCGTCCTCTTCAATAACTCGATCAGAGAATGGGAATGGTCCCAAGACCTGATTCAAAGGATGACCACCTTCTCCCTGCAAGGTGCCAAACTACATTCAGAATATGGAAAATTTACAATCATTCCTGTTCAAATGTTTTATCTGCAGAAAGTAATTCCAGCACTAACATTTGACACAGAAGGTGCTTGGAATCTGAATCACAGAATGTGGCCGTATTTAGAGGGCATCTTCTGGAGAAGAGTACTAAGACTCGCAAAAAACACATCTCTATGGTGGCAATTAGACATGAACTTGCTCTGGGGCCATTGTATGGCACCATATTGTGGAGATTGATGTCAGCACTAAGGAAAATGTCCCTAATAAATCCTGAGCCAGCATACAGTATTTTTGCATCATCATCAGTCAGGCCATATTCTGGTCTATTGCTGAATTGGGTGAGAGAACTTGAGGATATTTTAAAACACGCCAAGATGCAAACAGTCTTATTAACTCCACAACTGGCAAAACGTAAATTACAATCTTGGAATTGGCTACAGAATATAGAATGCCAAATTAATCTAACGATATCATTGGACCTAGGAATTACGACCACAGGCCTCGATGTATTGCCGAAATACTTAAAAAATTCCCCTCATGATACCACTGCAACATGTTTTTGAAGTTAGTGTAAATGCATATAAAACCAAGGAGATGCTTTGGTTAAAACATGATAAAGAAACAAAAGACAATCGATGCAGACAGTGTACGGCACATGTGGAAACAACAAAACATTTGATTCTTGAATGTCTAAAATTGAAAGTTGAGCAGTCTGTCCATCTCAAAAAATATGCTCTGCTACACAAAAACATGGAGGAGTGGTGGTTCCATATCCTTGGTGGAAACAACGTTCAGTTAACCTCTACAGCTCCTACGCTATACAATCTCTTCACAAAGCCTCTTTCTGATAAACTGGATGCACTTGAAATCGCATACACAAATTATGCTGATGATACCCAGGTGCTCCTTCCTTTAACCGGCTCATATCACTAATACACTACAGCCCTAAGGCAAATCTACTCACTATCCAAGCGTGGATGGCCACTAACGGCCTATGCCTTAACGGGGATAAGACGGAGATTCTTATTCTTGGACAGAAGGCCACTCTAGCCAAGCTAGACTGTCTTTACTCCAACTTCAACATCGACAACTGTATCATCCCAGTTCTATCCTCTGTTAAGACCTTAGGGGTCCACATTGATGCTACATTATCCATGAACAAGCAAGTCAACGCTATTGTCTCTTCCTCCGCCTTAAACATTAAACTCATTAACGCCATAAAACCCTTCTTAACTAAGGAAAACTGTCTCTCTATAGCAAGAGCAACCATAGGTGCAAAGCTTGACTACCTATGGCACTCTTAACTGGCACCTCCATAAAAAAGTTAAACAGACAACAGATCACCCAAAATACCTCACTAAGCGCATCCTTAAGCATTCTAAAAAGAGACCACATCACACAAGCTAGACAGTCTGTTCAGTGGCTCCCAGTCTAAGAACGTATCACATCAAAAATTCTGACGACCACACACAAATGCATTAACCTCACAGCTCTGCCCTATCTTTCAGACACACTTTCCAGGCCCATCTCAACCAAGCCTACCAGAACATGCTACACCAACCAACTCACTGTACCGCGCATTAACATGGCCAAAGCAGGAGGGCTACGCTTCCCATACAAAGCCCCGAAGCTCTGGAATGCGCTGCCCGTTGCCCTCAGAGCAGAAACTTCTCTCACTGCCTTTCGAAAAAACCTTAAAACTGCTCTCTTAACTAATATGCTCGCTACAACCTGCTTACAAACTGTTCTATGCAAATTGTAAAATAATCATGCTTGTATGTGCGTTTATATGTAACTAAGTTCTGATCACTCTATGTAACAAGCGCCACCATGCCCCCGGGCTGTTGCGTGCTCTACAAAATCAAATAAATAAATAAATGAACTACATGGATAGTATATTCAGCTGAGAGACCTCGTTTTCATGAGAGGCGGAAATCAAAAACTTGATACATCAAATTAAGGGGGCTAGTGTATAAGACACCCTGCGCAATTGTTACCCCTTGTTCATATTTTTATCAGTTTTTAGGATGATGATATAATTATGAGTCTTTAAGAAAAGAGATGAAAGTGTGAACTTGTAATGAAAGTTTGTAAAAACTGGATGTTACAATAAAAAAAAATATAGAGACCTTTTCAAACTTCAGTGATGGTGAATGGATTCACACGCGCAGCATAGAACCATACTTCTATGAAGAAGCTAATAAACAAGAACAACAAAAAAACTATTGCCATAGACAATATGATATGATGTGGCATTTATAATTTGCCTGTACACAAGTGTTTTTAGGCGCAATAAGACAAGGAGGGGGCAACAAGGGAGGACAAAATAACAATCTTACTAGGCTTTGTGTCATTCAGATCATGCAAGTGCGGGGAAGATGGAAGGGGAGAAGTGCCAGGGGGTGGGAAAGGGGGAAGTGTAGTTAATTCACAAGTGCAGCCAGTGGGGGGTTCATAAGTGCAGAGAGAAGGGACTTTAGGGTTGCAGATACAGACCCTTAATTGCTGGGGAGCCCGGAGGCAGTGCAAGGCCAACTCAACATGCAGGCGCCTGGGCCTGAGTTCAGAGGGTGACCAGGTGACCAGTGCGCAGAGCAGTCAGCTGAATCAGCAGGGGAGAGGAAGAGAGGAAGCAGAAGCAAAAAGGAAGGTTTAAAGTTGCTTTCAGAACTGGAGGTGGTTCTGCTCAAGTTTGAGAGAGGCATGGAGACTGTTCCAGAGGGAGGACCCTGCCGAGGAGATAGGTCTACCCCCATCTCTCTGCTTGGAGAAGCGTCTGACCCTCAGAGAGTTGGAGGTGGATGAGCGGAGAGCTCGAGATGGAACATTAGAAATGTTCAGCCTTTTAGCAGCTATTGGCACTACCCTGAAATTGTGTAATAGTTTGGAAAGAAATTTGTATGGAGCAAACGGCTGCAATGTCAGATTCAATTTGTCCTGAGGCTGACCAGGGCTTTGAACATTGAAAGAAAAAAAGGCTTTGATATTCGATTCAGTTGCGCCTTAGATTGATTTTTATTGGTTCAGTACCTTAAAGTTGTGGATGCTGTCTCCTCAATTACAAATATTTGGTCTTCATTTGTATACTTGTTTTTCTCAGGCTTTTCAAACAAATTTTATTCATTCAATAACATTCCTTGTATATTGATTGGAATTTTTCCGAACTTTGTAACTTATTCATACTGAGTTTTATGTTGACTCCTAAATTCAATATTTAGCCTTCATTTGAGCTTTTAGTTGCTTCCCAATTGAATTATATTCATTCAATAGTTTATAATTTAACTTCCCTATTGAATTGTGTTCAGTCAATAGTTTAGTAATTGAGAATATGTTCTTCTCCTTTGTTCGTGTTCCTCTGCTTTACTATTGAATTGTGTTAATTCAATAGTGCTCAAATTTCTGTTCATGCGTCTCGACACGTGTTTCCCCCAGAATTAAGTCTGACTGTTCATCAGGAGGTGCAATTTTACTTTCGCTTTTAAACATGTGACCTGAAAACAAACCAGACAGTAGAGTTTGCCTATTTTGTTTAGAAAAATACATTTTTTTAAATATAACAGTTGTACCTTTTGCATTTACTGGTATTTCTGGTTATAATTTAAGCTTTGTAGCTCCATTGATTGCTACTTAAGTTTAATGAGCATCATCAAAATGCAACATCATCTGTGGTTAGTTCCTCCTATGGTAATATGAAAACTTTAGCCTTAACATTGTGTGTTATCCTTACTAGTTTCATATTTGCTGTAGCACCATTAGATTCAATGAAGATTCTTTGTTTTACTTCTAATTACATAAAGCTCACTGTTTACCTGTTTGTCTTCAGAGGGTCACGCTTATCCCGCCTCGTGTTATGGTTGCCGTCCATTTTGTAAGAGTTCCTGGCTTTTATTGTGCACAATGATGCAGGCGCGTGTGTTTACTTGATGATGCCATGCGTCATTCTAACACGGCCACCATCTTGCGTTGAGGACATTTTTAGTGCACCAGATTTATGCTTCACTTTAAATAATGTTGCCTGTGTGCAGAAAATCCTATTTTCTGTTTTGTAATTAAATTACTCGATGTCTGGTTTGTTGTGTGCAATGTTAGACCTTCTGGAGTTATAATCTGAATACTGAGATCACAGTTAACTCAATGGCAAATATTTGCTAATGCGTTAAATATTATGATTTTTGCTTTTTTGCATATGGGTGTTCTAACACTGGTACGAGGCTGAATACTTACTCTAATTATTGCATTTCATTAACTGTTGCTTTGAGTGAAAGAGACATGCAGCATGGGATAGTTCACATTAAAACAATTATTACTCCTAGTATATTGAGTTGTATACATTTTAGAAACAACTATTTTAAAATTATATAAACATTTTGAAATGGTGCATATCGTAGCTGCAATAATGCTTGGTACATTGGATGATCGTTATTAGAGAAAGTGATACATTTCCTGGTCCATATTTGAACCAGAATGGAAAGTGTCCATTAGACATATCCAATACGCTTCTCTTTTTCTTAATATTTTTCTAAGTGCCCTCCTCTAGGTGGTAATGCTACTTTTTCTATTCAGACTGTTTAAAAGGTATAACCTGACATGGCAAATCTGAGCACATTGTCTGGCTGAACCTTGGAACAGCTTTATACAGAAAAAGAGTACTAAGATCCAACCAAGAGATAGAAAACATAGTCAAAAATTATCCCAACAGCCAGGACATTTTAAAAACAAGTTACTTGACACATACCACCCAAACAGAAGTACTAATTTGGAAAACATGTTTATACGACATTTCCAAAACTACATCTACAAAAACAATGTCAAACCAAATAAGACAACTGGCAAACATTAAGGGGCCGATTCATGGAACAAACGTGCGCCGGAAATCCCAGTACAAGCAGGCGCAAGGAGGCGCAAGCGGGAGAAAACAAGCGCACGCGCGCACGCGCGATTCAAGGAAGGCGCTGCTCTACTTTCCCACTGGTTGTGCGTCAAATCCGTGCATGGCGCACGCTGGCGCACACGTCTCCAAACAGCGTGCGCTAAGCGCACATAGCGCAGCGCACACAACAAAAGTGGGAGTAACAGTGGGCGTAACACGCGGAATGGGGAATAATGCGTGAAAAAGAAGGCGTAACTGGGGAAGTATTGCAGGGAACTACACGGAACGCGAACAACCCTTATTAATGGATTCGAATACGGGAAACCCGCGCACGGCAAAAGATGCGCAAAGGCGTCAACATATCCGCCACACGAAGGCAGGTGGAAGCGTCCCCGCGCACAGCATAAAAGTGCGCGCAAACAACAAACACGTATATACAGCTACGTTGAATGCCCCATTTGTCGCATCACTGATTGTGGGACACCGCCGGAGGAGGAGAATAGTCAGGGCACGCATTTTTTCACCACGGACAAGCCTTTTTGGGATGCCTGACGACCAGGTCTATGGCAGGTATAGGATTTGCATCCCATATCATCCTAGACCTGGTCAGGGAGTGGGAAGATGACCTAACATCCCGCACCCTCTGCTCCCAAGCATTGAGCCCCTTGGAGAAGGTGCTCAATGTCCTACATTTTTTGGCCACTGGGTCTTTTCAGCGGACTACTGCCATAGTGGGGGGGTCTCACAGGCCACGCAGTCACGCTGCCTACACCAGGTATTGGTAATCATGACAGCGCGCCCCTCAGTCCGCAGGCACATATACATGCCCAGAACACCCGCAGAAAGGCAGGCCGTTGTCAAGGACTTTTACAGGGTAGCACACTTCCCCAAAGTGCTCGGTGCCATAGATTGCACCCATGTGGCCCTACGTCCACCTAGGGCCACTGAGCACATCTACCGAAACCGCAAGCACTGGCATTCCATCAATGTACAGGTGGTATGCGATGTAAAGGGAATCATCACCTCTGTCTATGCAAACTACCCTGGCTCCACCCATGACAGTTTCATATACAGAATGTCCGTCCTGAGCCGGGCCCTGTAAGATGGGCAGGATGGCGACACATGGCTCCTAGGTGAGTACAAATGCCCGTGCACATGCATGCATGTCACACACACACACACAAATACACAAACCCCAATAATCACAACCATTATCACCTCTCCAGGGGACAGTGCCTACCCTCTGAGCAACCACATGATGACGCCAATCCGGAACCCCACCACACCACCCCAGGTAAGATACAACGCGGCCCATATTGCAACTAGGGCCATAGTGGAGCGCACATTCGGAGTGCTCAAGTCACGCTTCCGCTCCCTTGACCGCTCTGGCGGGCAGCTACTTTATGTACCCCCAGTAGTGTGCAGGATCATTGTGGCAGCATGTGTCCTGCACAATGTTGCAACACGGCAGGGCGTACCGGTGGACATGGTGGTGCCCCCACATCCCCAACCACAGGCACAGGTGCTGCCCATGGGAGGGGATAGGGCACGTGGCGAGGAAGCCCGGACCCAGCTTGTGGCCAGATTTTTCACCTAAACTCCCAACCCTGCGGAGTGCACACAGGCCTGGCACATACCAGGTGACAATCGATGATGACAAAGAGACAGTCAACTGTCACAACCTTACCACCCTGAGATTGTTGCCATGGAATTGCCACATTGTGTGCATCCCTAGCTACTTAAACACAAGCAATCCTGTGTGACCAAAAAGCACACATGCAAGGCGTGAATCACACAGACCTGCAAAACAGGATATGACTATCACTGGTATGTCACTCAAACCCTCCAAAACCACAACATGACATGGCAAGCAATAGCCATACACTAACACAGTACCAAAAAGGTACAAATTGCCATGTGAAAAATTTAAATGGCCATCAGACAATGATGCCTGACATGGAATCAGATGAAATGACTGACCAACAACCTCCCACCCAAAATAAGTCCTACCCAAATGAATTCCAAAAGTCGTATTTTAAACATAACACTGAATGCCTGTCCACATGCACAATGTGTATTGCAAAATCAACACTGCAGCTACTGTGTGCCGTGTCCACCTCCTGCAACACACTGCTCAGCGCACAGCACAATGAACGGCCATTGTGTGTGATGCACACCCTGAGGATCACACCTAAGCAACAAACTACATAAAAAACCAAAATAGGCATGTACAGGATCCACAAATGGTCATAGAACATGTGCTGCAGGGACACAGTGGGCACCAGAAGGCAAACAGAGTGTACACGTGGACATGGAAGGGTGTTTGTACATGTAGTGGATCATAGTGCGAGTGTGTGGGTCAGTAGGGACATGCACTCAACATATACATGTGAAATCAAGTGATCATCGGTGTCCTCTACACATCACATGTGAACATTCACCATGTATATACCCCAGCATGTCAAATCACAACTATCCCCTCAGACCTGAAAGGTAAACACAACACATGAACAGGCATTGATCAGCAGAATACATAATGTAAATAGGAAAGCACAATTACAATTTCAAGGTGCCCATCACACTGCAGGGCAAGGCAACTATCAACAACAAAACACCCCCCTCCTTCACCAATCACTACCACCCACTGAACAACTGCATCTGGGTTATTCATCCGACATCCTTGAATTCCACCTGGCCACAGGATCACCCTTCCCCTTTGTCACCATCTCCCCCCTTGTGTGTAAAAAGTTGCCAGCACCCTCACAGTCCACCTAGATTTGCAAAAGCACAAAATCCAACAGAACTCAAAGCAGGACAACACAGAAGCCAAGCAAATACCCTGCAGGCAGTAGAACAAACCAGAACAGCCTCCAGTAGATGACTTGAAGTAGCAGTACGCCACAAAGACCAAGTACTACCACAATGATGTTAACAACCAAGGTAGCACAGTAAAACAATGTCACAACAGGATCTGAACCATGTGTGGCACATAACATAGAATGATGCACCACAAACAGATGTCTACTGTCACAGCTCCCGTGTACAGGTGCAGGAGTGGCACCAAACAACCACCCCCACCGTGGGCTGGGTGCCTGCAAGGTCTAACTCACACAGGCCTCTGAGACCCTGGTGGGGAGGAAGGGTCAGGGATATGCAGTTGTGACAGGCATTGACATACTGGATAACCGGAATGAGGGGCAGGAGAGGGGAGTAGGATTGACACGGGAAAGTAGGGAATGCACAAAAATGTAGTACACACATTAACACATACAAAATTAGATCAAACTTGTTCACATGCACATAGCACCAAATTACTCAAATGTAAGTCAAAGAGAAACTTATCTCTGGGGTGCGTGCTGGCCTCCTGCCTGCGCACTCTCAGGTCCGGTAACGGGAACATTTTAATGCTGCAAAGAGAGCCACAGTTAATAATCTGTGCGTGCCCAAAACACACAAACACACTAACAAATATGCCCCAAAGTAACAAAATACACTACAAACAGACAAACTTGTGTGAATGCTTCATACCCATACGTAACATTACCCCTCTGATGGTTCATACACAGTCAATGCAGTAAGTCAGGCACCAGTGGGTGCGTGGCAAATGGAACACCAATGTGTCACGATTCACACAACATGCAATGTTCCCTGTGTAAGCAGACAGACCCATATAGCAAGGTCTGACTTCAGAACAAGTCCTGTACCACCATGACCAAAATAAAGTAGCCAGTGCATGTATCAATTTCTACTTGGAAATGAAATGCACTGCACCCGAGTCTGTCCCTTGCTGTCTGTCCCTGTGAGCTGCTTCATTCCATGTCTCGGAATGCTACATGGCTAATACAAGTGCCTCAATGGACCATGGATTGACCGGAGGGTATGTGCCACTGCCCCTGCAGGTGCCCCAGACAACTTTCACATCAACTAGCCATCAGTCAACTAACACATCTGAGCTGTATGTTGTGCACATTGTGCACTTCTACACCAATATTTGTCCAAGTTCACCCTCAGTGCTGCTACTAAGCATGCATGTTCAACTGGCCAGGTGGAAGGTTTGCTGTGTTGTGACCCCCCTGTGCTGCTCACCTTGCCTGGAGTCCCTTAAACACGTCAACGATTTTCGGATGTATGATCGCAATTCCTGTGCCTCTGCCTGCGCACACATGCGCATGTCGGCAGCACCAAACGTGTCCTGATTCCAGACGTCCAATGGCCCATGTCTGCTGGCAAAGGTGGTCTTGAGGCTCATCCCCCTGCAGAAAGTGCATGAAACACATGATTAATGTTTAATATTCATCTGTGTGTGTCTCTTCAGGCATTACATGACTGGACCATGTCAGAGACGTACATCAGAAATCACACCATCAGTCCGTCTTTCACAGCAACAGTGTGGAACAACACATTATCTATGGCATGATTTGCAACAAGCACATGTTCATTAAAGATAAGAAACATACTACACAATGCATAGCAATGAATGTACACATGAATCATTAAACACACCATCTAGCAAAAGAAGAACAGTGGACAATTACACCCCAATCATCCCCACTAGGGGTGTTAACACAAGTTCCACAGCAGCAGACATGCCATAGATATGACAGTCCATTGCCCTTGTGTAATGGGCTGTTACACTGAACCATCCTTGCGAGCCCATGGATAAGGGAAGCAGGTGTGGCATATGTGAGTCAAGGACCCCAAGCAGAAAACACATACACAAGACAAGCTTGAAGGGCCCAGCCGGAACAGACAGTGAATGCTTTCAAAAGTCACAAAGCACCACACCGTCACATGAAAGCACAATAGACTAGCAATTTTAAACTATATTAACTAATTACACTAACTATGAAAAACCTACTTTACCTATTTAAACTAACTATCAAACAGAAACTTAACTAACTAAACTAAAAGAAAAATCAAAAATGGCCACATACGACCCAGGGGGAGGTACCCAGGAGGGGGGAGTTACAGGGTGCTGCTCAACACCCACATGCGATGATGCTGAGGAAAAAAAAACCTCCATGGGCTCAACGCCTGCACAGCCCGACCTATGTGGGAGATAGATTGTCGTCCGAGTCTGGCTCTTCCTGGAAAGGAGGACGTGGTACAGGAGCATGACCACGCCTAGCCGCAGCTTGCCCCTCGTCGGCAGCAGGACAGCCGGACGGGTGAGCCTGGTTCTGTGTGGTGATGACATGTAGGTCTGCATGCAGAACCTCCCGTGATACACGTGCTTCCTCTTGCAAGGTAGCACGTGTAACACGGAGTTCCTCCTGCAAAGCCTGGCTTGACAACCGCTGCACCTCCTGGCAAGCATGTAGCTCAGCCGAGATGGTACGCTCAAGCTGTGCAAACCTCTCCTCTGCCCGCTCCCTCTGGGACATCAGAAGGACACCAGAGTGGATCTGAGAGAAGCATGCTCCTCCCTCAGGGCCTTCATGTGTGCCTCTGCGTGAGCAGCAATTACTTGACGCAGACGCAGAGATGACATTTCAGCCTGGCGTGCCCTGTCTGAGGCCGCCATGCCCAGCCTGAGCGAGCGGGCCATCGACTGTGCTGCCTGCTGCTGGAGAAGCACCTGCCTAGCAGGGGGGAGCACAGATTGGGCCACACGCTCCATGCTCTCAGCAATGTTCTCCATTGCTGCCCCCTGCCGTTCAGAATTGGCAGTCATGTCTTGCTCCCACTCAGTATGCTGTGATTGCGCACGGTGACCACATTGCTGGGCTTGACCCCTGCGGGACCCAAGGACCGGGTGACCTCGTTGTGTTGGCACCGCCCGTGGCTGCACGACTACATGCCCCTGTCAACGTGATGTCCCAGGCACATCAGTGACTGGTGTGGAGGGTGACCCTGCGTCCCGATCCACCACGGGTGGAGGTTCCAAGACTGTCTGACCCCTCAGTGCAGGTGTCGCGGACAGAGGAGTGTCCACATCAGAATCACTCACCCCTGCATATGGACCTGATGCTCATCCAACCCGACATGGTCGACAGAGTGCTCTTCAGGGCTGGAATCACAGGCAGCCAGAGACAAGATGGACTGTAGCACTTGGGGGTTTTCATGGCCTACCACCCCACTACCCCAACATGTGCTGGGTTGATGTAGTGATAACAACCCTGTGCCTGGCATGACAACACCATCCTCTGGCTCCATTGCGTCATCATCTGAAAAATAGAGAGAAAAAAGGTCACTACACATGTTAGAAGCACACAACACACACACACACCGACAACAAGCACATCAGGCAGACATGTGACACACAAAATAGAACCTGGCATGCAAGCTGGGTCAACTTGAAATTGCTTCTGTGATTAGACCTGTTGAAAGGTGGCAGTTTGCACTGAAGTGGGTCTATGCAGTGCAGCAAATATGTTTGTTACTCACTACCTACATGTGCAAGGACTCCATGGTGTGTGTTAGAAAATGTGAAGGCAGTGCAAGGTCAACTTCAGGCATCACGTGCAATGTGCATTCAATGGGTAGCATATCTACAAGCAAAGCACCCCTCCACCAAAGTGCAAAAGCAGGGATGCCTAGCATGGTATCAAAAGGCTGAGCATAGACCTGTGTATTGACAGACAGTGTTGACTAGGATCAACTGCTTCATGTGAGTCAAGTGACAACACTGCAAATGATGATGGGACAGTAAGCAGGACACATGATGAAACCTCTGGAGTCCACCCATGTGTGAAGAAGACACTACACCAGTTGGACAGAGTCATTGGCCATTAAACAGGCTGAGGCCTGTGACCTTCACAGATTGTCAGACCCTAAACATGTGTGCAGCGCAGTACTGAGCCACAGTTGGCATGGGAATGCAGATGAAATGCCATGCAATTTAGGTCATCCCGGACTTGTATTACAGTCATCATCCAGTCATGGACACATATGGGCATGTGTGGAATGCACATGGAGCATGAATGGGCACTCATGTCCCTGCGGGGCATCTGACCTCTGTACAGTCCAAGTGAGACACCCTGCATCAAGTACTAAGGATATACCACAAAGGATATGTCTGGCAGATTGGCTGCTGGATGTTAGCATGTATACAGGAGGCATGAACAGGGAAGTACCCAACGGCAATATTGTAGCAGACCAGTGCTAAGTTGGAATTGGGGTGCAGAGCAGGGGGTTGAGGGGCAAGGGAGCATGCCTACATTGGGTACCCCCTTGCAGGCACAGTACATATGCACGTCAGTCATGCTATGGATTGTTCCTGGGCTGAGAGGAAGCTCACCCCATGCTACATGCAGAAGTGCCAGTGAGCTGGAATATGGACCGGAGGGGCAAACTGGTAACCAGCATGTGAGTAGGGTGCAAAAGTGGTCATGTGGACACTCCCCGTCTGCTCCACATGTCCACCATCCAGCAGAGTAGACATACATCAGGGAAGCATTGCATTACTCACACATCATAACCATATACATGTGACATGTAGTGGCAGTGCACATCACGTCACACAAGTAAAACACACACGTCCTCGACAAACACGCATCAACACTCACTGGACTGTGCATCAAAGTCCGGCATCTCTCCCACTCCTTCGACCGATTCTGATGGTATGAACTCCGCAACGAGTGACTCATGCACAGTGAGGTCTTCCTCCTCCGGTGCAGGCCCACCGCCAGTCACCAGAGTCAAGTTGTAATTTGAGGCACGCTTAGCCTTAGCACTGCATTTGAGGTCATTCCAACGCTTTTTGCACTCTTGCGCCGTGTGCACCTCATGGCCGAATGCACTCACATATTCCGCAACTTGCTTCCAGTGGGTATCACGGTGGGCAGCCGTAGTCTGACAATTAGCACCCACTAGCATGTCACGGCTGTGGTCCTGCACATAGTCCACGAGGTAGTCCAGTTCCTAGTTGCAGAAAGGCGTCTTCCTCGACGTGCAGAAGGTTGTGGCTGTGTGTGGGGTCCCAGCCTGTGCTGCAGGTGCAACCTTCCTCCTCTTGGATTGTGGCACAGACCCTGGCTGGCTGATGCCGCCCTGATCAGTATGGCCAGTGGGACCGGTGGAATGAGCCAAGGGAGTGGCAGGTGGCGGGACGACCAAAGGGCTGACTTGTGTCAGTGGCAGCTGGGTGCCCTCTAAGGGACCCTGCGCAGCAACATCCGCTGTGGCAGGGTCATTGACTGCGAATGTCCTGGTTGGCAGACTCACAACCGGGGTGTTGTTGGCTGCATCTGCCCCTGCACTTGCCAACACCCGGCTGTTCAGGTCAGCAGATGACATTACTGCCCCAGGGACAAGTGTCTTGGTCAGGGCAGCCCTGCGTGCCCTTACGGTTTCCCTCTGGGCCTGTTGGAAATCTACCAGGGGCTCTTCAATTGCCAATGCAGCCTGCGCTGGCAGAGCCTGGGTGGTGGTGTCCACAGCTGCACCTGCAGCTACCACTACCCTTGGGCCCGTGGCAGTCGATGAAACGGACTGCCGGGTCACACGGGCGCCAGTGCCAGATGCAGAAGTTGCATCTCCCAGAACCACAGGGGGTGGTGGCATGATTGCACCGACACATGGCACAACATCGTGCTCAAGTGGCGCACCCCTGCCTCTTCCCCCTCTGCGGCCACCCTGGACACCCTGGAGTCCCCCTACTCCCTGGTAACCCCGGCCACGTCCCTGACCACACCCGCCAAGAGGAGTACGCCCAGCTGAGGTGCCCCTCACCTTTGGTGGCCTCCCAACCATGGCACAGATGGAGTAGTGCCGGCACAGATGGAGTAGTGCCAATGGGAGGTGTACACCACAATTGACCTGGGCAATTGGGGTGAAGGGGGTGGGATGCAAGATGTTAACAGCCCCCCTGCGCCTGCAAGGCTGTATGTGACCCCAGTGATGTAGTGACGGGTCACACTATGCTCAGGCACCCCAAAACTGCAGTAGAACTGTGCACGCAACCCTGCAGCCTACGTGCGTGGAATCAACCTCCTGAGTACGAAGTGGCACCCAGTAACATAAAAAACGTGTACGCGTGGGATACGCAGGCTACTATGACCTCAAAAACGGGTGCGATACACAGGGGCACCTGCAGTGGGAAAAATAGCATGCGCGACTCACCGTCTGACTAGCGTGATAATGAAAGACACGCATAGCCAATACCCCCGCCAAAAGAAGAGATACGTCCTCGATCGCTGTGAAGATGTGATAGCGCGCGAATCAACATGAAGCAGCTACACATGTCGGTCTCCACGAATGGCACGTACAGTGAACTGCTGGCCCCGCTCACCTTTAACCCGTGCTGAGGGAAACGCCCGCGTGCGTCACGTCACTTACGCGTAGGCCCTTTCCTCGGATTCCACGCATTCACACGCGGACATGCAGTTTTTCACGTGTGCTGAACCACTATGCCCACGTCACAAGAGAAACGCCCACGTGCGTAACATCAGAGAAGCGCTTACGCGCTAAGGGCCTTTGGTCCAATGAAAACGCGTGCATGTGCTGACGCGCTTACGCGCTAGGGGCCTTTCCTCCAATTACACGCTGACGTGCAATTTTTTCACGTGTAAAATCACTCTGTATCAAGCTGGCCACGCGAAAACACACGGAAGACCACGCTCCTGCCCAGAAGGCCAAATTACTGCCCCCAGAGCCCCGAGCACGCTCCCACCTTCCATCTGCTGCTGCCTGACTGCCTGCTGCCCACGTGCCCTGCTATTTGGTGCCTGCACGTCGGCCAGGGTTCCAGTTACTGTGTCCACCCCTGCTGGAACAGAAGACTCCCGACTGGGATACCATCGCTCTACAGCCTAGCCCCAGGACCCAGTTGCCAACCCATGCCTGCCTCGGTGTCACCATGTCGGGGCAAACACCATCTGAGACCACTGGCGACCCCCAGCCAGAGAGGCAGAGGGCCACCAGCTTTGTGTGAAGGAAGTTGGTGTCCTGGTGGAGCATGTCCTGGGGCATTATGATGCCCTCTTCGGAACATCACGCGCCAACAAGGAAGGACGGGAGAGGATCTGGGACGACGTAGTGATTGCCATCAACGAGGAGGGGGTGGCAACCCGTGACATCAAGCACGTCAAGAAGCGCTGGGAGGACTTCAGGTCCAGGACCCTCCACAAGGCCCGGCGCCTCGCGGAGGGGGGCCGGGTCAGCATGAGTGACATCCAGATGAGGGTCCTGGAACACGTATGCCCAGCGCTCCACGCCCAGATCCTTCACAGGTAGACCCATCTGGAGTTGAGCGGTAAGTGGCCAAGCATTGGTGTGTGAGACAGGGCATGTTGCAGTGTGCTGGTAGTCTGATACTTGCCTGTATGTGTGACATGGGCCATGTATGGATGTGTGTGTGCAGGGACATCATGGTCATGCATGTGAGACCAGTAATGTGTGAACCACATGGTTGGTGCATGAGTTCCAATGCTACATCGGGAGCTGTATGGCAAATGCACACATGAAAGCATGCCAGTGTCTTTTCTTGCACATGGTGGGGGTGTGAGGGATGGGTGCTGCTATCATGTATATGTATGGTGCACATGTGTGTGTGTCTGAGAAGTGTGTCTGTGACTTCTATACGCTATGGATTCATGACACAAGTCTGTGATGATGTGTAGATTCACTCATGCAGTGCGGTCACCGTTGTATGCACTGTGTCTATCCAATGTGTCTGTGGTGTACAAGGCATGATGCATGACCCTCCAGTGATGTGTGTGCATGGGATCAGTGTGAGCCAGGATGCATGTGAGTTTGAAGGCAACATTTTGATTAATAGAGGCCCTTGTACATGGATGCTGATGTTGATTGCAGGCGCCATGCCTGTTTATGCATGTGTGTTGCGTGCATTCACCCATGTGTTGTGGAGGGACAGGATGAAAGTGACGTTAGACACTGCCACTCATGTGTTATTGCTTCCTGTCTAGGGGAATATTGTACTGTACCCTGATGCTTGAGTTCTATGTCTCCCTCTATGCAGCGTCAAGTGAAGAAGAGGGCGGAGATGGAGCTGTGGAGCCAAGTGGCAGGGATGCCTCCACTGGGCGGTGACGCAATGCCCGGCCACCCTCCCAGGACTTGCCATTATCCGGGAGTGAGGGGGCTGGTGCCGCGTCTTACACTACGGCTGTGGCGGAAGGGCCGGGTGAGCCCCCACAGGGGCTTGCAATGGCGGAAGACGGTACAGAGACATCGAGGTTGGTGGTCTCCACAGAGGAGTAGGAGCCCGCTACTGAGCCGCACATGGGGCCTGGTGGGGGTAGTACCACTGGTGCAAGTGGTGCAGTCCAGGCCCACGGTCAGGAGGCAGCACAGGTCACCACGGAGGGGCCTGTGCATGCCCCTGTCCTTGACCCTGTGACTGCACCACCATGCTCCAGCAGGGAGGCCCTGTCCCAGGCCCGTCCGCAGGTAGGGGAGAGTGCCATGTCATCTGCCTCTCCACTACCTGAGGACGAGGGGTCCCATGAACATATGGGCTCCGTCCTGATTGGTGTCGCGTTGCGCACGTGTGACATTCGTGATGACGTGCGTTCTTCCTGGGCAGAGAATGCATGCCATCACGAAGAGCAGCGTCGCGACGTGGCACTGTTGGGAGGGGCCCTGGTTGGAGGGTTCCTACATGTGATGCGCACCCTGGTGGACCTCTCCTCCTCTGTGGAGACTATGCGCCAGTCGTTTTCCCTGCCGTTTTCCGGCCCAGATTCCACCAGGACCTGGCCTGACCAACACAGCCAGCTTGGTGGAGATCCAATCCCTGCCAGAGTCGGGAGTCGGCATTCCAGCAGGGGTGGACACCACAACTGGAAACCAGCTGATGGAGGATGTGCAGACATCATCGGACAGGGCACATGGACAGCAGCAGCAGCAGCAGGAGCAGGCTCTAGGTGGGAGCAATGATGGCTCGTGGCCATCGACATCAGGAGGGCAGGCATCGGCCAGAGGGTAGGAGAACCCTGGAATGGATGTGTCTTCCGTGTGGCTGTGGTTGGTATAGGTGCAGAGCGGCGGCGGGTGGAAGAGGCGTGACTCACCATGGTCAGGGCGGAGTTCTCCATGCATTGGGTGTTGAGGCGGGCAGGCCATGAGTGCCTCCCTGCGAGACCTCGGGGCCAGGGCAGAGGCCTGCCTTTGGGACATCGACATGGAGTTCGATGATGCCCTGGCCCGGGACACCACAGAGTGAGCCGCAGGACTTGCCCGCCGCCATTGTATATAGTTACATAGTGTTAGGTTTCCTTTCCCTTTTTTTTATTTTGGTTGCGCTTGGACAATGCACCACGTTTTTGTATATAGTTTTTATTAGATAGTATTTTTGGTAGGTTTCATTTCATCAGTTGGGCTCATGGACCCTGGATTGTTCATTTGTACACAGTTCACCATTGGATAATTCTCTTTTTTTTTATTTTCACCATGGAGCAATGGATTTCACTTTCTTTTTTCCCTTGGATTTGCTTTGTTGGACTGTGACTTTGGACACCATTTCGTTTGGATTTCTTTGGATTATGATTTCTTGTTTTTTTTATTCTTTTACAGACATGCAGCATTTCTTTAATTATTCCCATTGTTGTGTGTTTTGTTTTAATTGCATTCATGTTGTGTTTAATACATTTTTTTCTTCATACTTCGATGTGTGGTATTATCTCATTGGTTTCATGCATGTCATGATATGTGTTTTCACATTCACTTGCACCCATTGTGTGTGTGTGACGGACATGTGTTCATTTACATACTTCCCTTTGGGGTTGTATCATGTATTTGACTTTTCTATGTAGGTGGATGCAATACTTGGTTAGGTCTTTGGGCTGGGGAGGCTGGCAATAAGGGCCATGATTGAGGATCGTCATGACGTGGGGGCAGTGGGACATGAGTGGGACATGAGTGGGGGCCTGCTGGCAGGTGCCCTGCACTGCTGGGGGCTGGGGGTGCAGGGGGACAGGAGTGGGGGCCTGCTGGCAGGTGCCCTGTACTGCTGGTGGGTGCGGGTGCAGGGGGACATGAGTGGGGGCCTGCTGGAAGGTGCCCTGCACTGCTGGGGGGTGGGAGTGCAGGGGTCATGAGTGGGGGCCTGCTGGCAGGTGCCAAGCACTGATGGGGGGTGGGGGTGCAGGGGGACATGAGTGGGACATAAGTGGGGGCCTGCTGGCAGGTGCCCCACACTGCTGGGGGGTGGGGGTGCAGGGGGACATGAGTTGGTGATCAGTACTGCAAGCTGACATGTGGCTTGGCTTGGGGGCATGCCCATGGTGGATGGGCTGCCTGCAGGACATGACCAGGGGTGCAGGGTAGTCCCCTGTGGTGTGGGCTACCTGCAGGGGCCGTGGAGGGTGTAGAGGTAACACCTGGGAGGACCCACACTGCCAATTCACGTGTAGGACTCCCTGCGCACCCCAGAAATACATGTACCGTGCTCAAATTGCGTGTGAGACTTCACGCAAACCCCAGTTATACACGTACCCCACTCGCACAGGGCCAATCATGTGTGAAACTTACGGCGAACCCCAGTAATACATGTACCCCACTCACACAGGGCCCTTTCGCGTGTGAAACTTCCCGCGAACCCCAGTAATACACGTACCCCACTCGCACAGGGCCCTTTCGCATGTAAAACTTCCTGCGAACCCCAGTAATACACGTACCCCACTCACACAAGGCCAATCGCGTGTAAAACTTCCCGCGAACCCCAGTAATACACGTGCCCCACTCGCACAGGGCGGATCGCGTGTGAAACTTCCCGCGAACCCCAGTAATACACATACCCCACTCGCACAGTGCCCTTTTGCGTGTAAAACTTCCCGCGAACCCCAGTGATACACGTACCCCACTCACACAGGGCCGATCGCGTTTGAAACTTCCCGCGAACCACAGTAATACACGTACCCCACTCGTACAGGGTCCTTTCGCGTGTAAAATTTCCCGCGAACCCCAGTAATACACGTACCCCACTCGCACAGGGCCAATCGTGTGTGAAACTTCCCACGAATCCCAGTAATACACGTACCCCACTCGCACAGGGCCCTTTCGCGTGTAAAACTTCCCGCGAACCCCAGTAATACACGTACCCCACTCGCACAGGGCCAATCACATGTGAAACTTCCCGCAAACCCCAGTAATACACGCACCCCACTCACACAGGGCCCTTTCGCGTGTAAAGCTTCCCGTGAACCCCAGTAATACACGTACCCCACTCGCACAAGGCCAATCACTTGTGAAACTTCCCGCGAACCCCAGTAATACACGTACCCCACTCGCACAGGGCCAATCGCGTGTGAAACTTCCCGTGAACCCCAGTAATACACGTGCCCCACTCGCACAGGGCGGATCGCGTGTGAAACTTCCCGCGAACCCCAGTAATACACGTACCCCACTCGCACAGGGCCCTTTCGCATGTAAAACTTCCCACGAACCCCAGTGATACACGTACCCCACTCGCACAAGGCCAATCGCGTGTAAAACTTCCAGCGAACCCCAGTAATACACGTACACCACTCCCACAGGGCCAATCGCGTGTGAAACTTCCCACGAACCCCAGTAATACACGTACCCCACTCGCACAGAGCCAATCGCGTGTGAAACTTCCTGCGAACCCCAGTAATACACATACCCCACTTGCACAGGGCCAATCGCGTGTGAAACTTCCCACGAACCCCAGTAATACACGTACCCCACTCGCACAAGGCCAATTGCGTGTGAAACTTCCCGCGAACCCCAGTAATACACATACCCCACTCGCACAGGGACCTTTAGCGTGTAAAACTTCACGCGAATCCCAGTAATACACATACCCCGCTCACACAAGGCCAATCACGAGTAAAACTTCCTGCGAACCCCAGTAATACACGTACCCCACTCGCACAGGGCCCTTTTGCGTGTAAAACTTCCCGCGAACCCCAGTAATACACGTACCCCACTCGCACAGGGCCAATCACATGTGAAACTTCCCGCAAACCCCAGTAATACACGCACCCCACTCACACAGGGCCCTTTCGCGTGTAAAGCTTCCCGTGAACCCCAGTAATACACGTACCCCACTCGCACAAGGCCAATCACTTGTGAAACTTCCCGCGAACCCCAGTAATACACGTACCCCACTCGCACAGGGCCAATCGCGTGTGAAACTTCCCGTGAACCCCAGTAATACACGTACCCCATTCGCACAGGGCCCTTTCGCGTGTAAAACTTCCTGCGAACCCCAGTAATACACATACCCCACTTGCACAGGGCCAATCGCGTGTGAAACTTCCCACGAACCCCAGTAATACACGTACCCCACTCGCACAAGGCCAATTGCGTGTGAAACTTCCCGCGAACCCCAGTAATACACATACCCCACTCGCACAGGGACCTTTAGCGTGTAAAACTTCACGCGAATCCCAGTAATACACATACCCCGCATACACAAGGCCAATCACGAGTAAAACTTCCTGCGAACCCCAGTAATACACGTACCCCACTCGCACAGGGCCAATCGCGTGTGAAACTTCCCGCGAATCCCAGTAATACACGTACCCCACTCGCACAGGGCCAATCGCGTGTGAAACTTCCCACGAACCCCAGTAATACACGTACCCCACTCGCACAGGGCCAATCGCGTGTGAAACTTCCTGCGAACCCCAGTAATACAAGTACCCCACTCGCACAGGGCCAATCGTGTGTGAAACTTCCAGCGAACCCCAGTAATACACATACCGCACTTGCACAAGGCCAATTGCGTGTGAAACTGCCCGCGAACCCCAGTAATACACGTACCCCACTCGCACAGGGCCCTTTGCGTGTAAAACTTCCCGCGAACCCCAGTAATACACGTACCCCACTCGCACAAGGCCAATCGCGTGTGATGCTTCCCGCGAACCCCAGTAATACACGAACCCCACTCGCACAGGGCCAATCGCGTGTGAAACTTCCCGCGAACCCCAGAAATACACGTACCCCACTCGCACAGAGCCCTTTTGCATGTAAAACTTGCTGCGAACCCCAGTAATACACGTACCCCACTCGCACAAGGCCAATCACTTGTGAAACTTCCCGCGAACCCCAGTAATACACGTACCCCACTCGCACAGGGCCAATCGCGTGTGAAACTTCCCGTGAACCCCAGTAATACACGTACCCCATTCGCACAGGGCCCTTTCGCGTGTAAAACTTCCCGCGAACCCCAGTAATACACGTACCCCACTCGCACAGGGCCCTTTCGCATGTAAAACTTCCCACGAACCCCAGTAATACACGTACCCCACTCGCACAAGGCCAATCGCGTGTAAAACTTCCAGCGAACCCCAGTAATACACGTACACCACTCCCACAGGGCCAATCGCGTGTGAAACTTCCCACGAACCCCAGTAATACACGTACCCCACTCGCACAGAGCCAATCGCGTGTGAAACTTCCTGCGAACCCCAGTAATACACATACCCCACTTGCACAGGGCCAATCGCGTGTGAAACTTCCCACGAACCCCAGTAATACACGTACCCCACTCGCACAAGGCCAATTGCGTGTGAAACTTCCCGCGAACCCCAGTAATACACATACCCCACTCGCACAGGGACCTTTAGCGTGTAAAACTTCACGCGAATCCCAGTAATACACATACCCCGCATACACAAGGCCAATCACGAGTAAAACTTCCTGCGAACCCCAGTAATACACGTACCCCACTCGCACAGGGCCAATCGCGTGTGAAACTTCCCGCGAATCCCAGTAATACACGTACCCCACTCGCACAGGGCCAATCGCGTGTGAAACTTCCCACGAACCCCAGTAATACACGTACCCCACTCGCACAGGGCCAATCGCGTGTGAAACTTCCAGCGAACCCCAGTAATACACATACCGCACTTGCACAAGGCCAATTGCGTGTGAAACTGCCCGCGAACCCCAGTAATACACGTACCCCACTCGCACAGGGCCCTTTGCGTGTAAAACTTCCCGCGAACCCCAGTAATACACGTACCCCACTCGCACAAGGCCAATCGCGTGTGAAACTTCCCGCGAACCCCAGTAATACACGTACCCCACTCGCACAGAGCCCTTTTGCATGTAAAACTTGCTGCGAACCCCAGTAATACACGTACCCCACTCGCACAGGGCGAATCGTGTGTGAAACTTCCCGCGAACCCCAGTAATACACATACCCCACTCGCACAGGGTCCTTTCACGTGTAAAACTTCCCGCGAACCCCAGTAATACACGTACCCCACTCGCACAGGGCCAATCGTGTGTGAAACTTCCCGGGAACCCCAGTAATACACGTACCCCACTCACACAGGGCCCTTTCGCGTGTAAAACTTCCCGCGAACCCCAGTAATACACGTACCCCACTAGCACAGGGCCAATCGCATGTGAAACTTCCCATGAACCCCAGTAATACACGTACCCCACTCGCACAGGGCCCTTTGACGTGTAAAACTTCCCGCGAACCCGAGTAATACACATACCCCACTTGCACATGGCCAATCGCGTGTGAAACTTCCCACGAACCCCAGTAATACACGTACCACACTCGCACAAGGCCAATTGCGTGTGAAACTTCCCGCGAACCCCAGTAATACACATACCACACTTGTTCAGGGCCAATCGCGTGTGAAACTTCCCACGAACCCCAGTAATACACATACCCCACTCGCACAAGGCCAATTGCGTGTGAAATTTCCCGCGAACCCCAGTAATACACGTACCCCACTCGCACAAGGCCATCGCGTGTAAAACTTCCAGCGAACCCCAGTAATACACGTGCCCCACTCGCACAGGGCCGATCGCGTGTGAAACTTCCCGCGAACCCCAGTAATACACATACCCCACTCGCACAGTGCCCTTTTGCGTGTAAAACTTCCCGCGAACCCCAGTAATACACGGACCCCACTCACACAGGGCCGATCGCGTATGAAACTTCCCGCGAACCACAGTAATACACGTACCCCACTCCCACAGGGCCAATCGTGTGTGAAACTTCCCACGAACCCCAGTAATACACGTACCCCACTCGCACAGGGCCCTTTCGCGTGTAAAACTTCCCGCGAACCCCAGTAATACAGGTACCCCACTAGCACAAGGCCAATCACGTGTGAAACTTCCCGCGAACCCCAGTAATACACGTACCCCACTCGCACAGGACCAATCGCGTGTGAAACTTCCCGTGAACCCCAGTAATACACGTACCCCACTCACACAGGGCCCTTTCGCGTGTAAAACTTCCCACGAACCCCAGTAATACACGTACCCCACTCGCACAAGGCCAATCGCGTGTGAAACTTCCCGCGAACCCCAGTAATACACGTACCCCACTCGCACAGGGCTGATCACGTGTGAAACTTCCCGCGAACCCCAGTAATACACGTACCCCACTCGCACAGGGCCCTTTCGCATGTAAAACTTCCCACGAACCCCAGTAATACACGTACCCCACTCGCACAAGGCCAATCGCGTGTGAAACTTCCCGCGAACCCCAGTAATACACGTACCCCACTCGCACAGGGCCGATCACGTGTGAAACTTCCCGCGAACCCCAGTAATACACGTACCCCACTCGCACAGGGCCCTTTCGCATGTAAAACTTCCCACGAACCCCAGTAATACACGTACCCCACTCGCACAAGGCCAATCGCGTGTAAAACTTCCAGCGAACCCCAGTAATACACGTACACCACTCGCACAGGGCCAATCGCGTGTGAAACTTCCCACAAACCTCAGTAATACACGTACCCCACTCGCACAGAGCCAATCGCGTGTGAAACTTCCTGCGAACCCCAGTAATACACATACCCCACTTGCACAGGGCCAATCGTGCGTGAAACTTCCCACGAACCCCAGTAATACACGTACCCCACTCGCACAAGGCCAATTGCGTGTGAAACTTCCCGCGAACCCCAGTAATACACGTACCCCACCCGCACAGGGACCTTTAGTGTGTAAAACTTACCGCGAATCCCAGTAATACACATACCCCGCTCACACAAGGCAAATCACGAGTAAAACTTCCTGCGAACCCCAGTAATACACGTACCCCACTCGCACAGGGCCAATCGCGTGTGAAACTTCCCACAAACCCCAGTAATACACGTACCCCACTCGCACAGGGCCAATCGCGTGTGAAACTTCCTGCGAACCCCAGTAATACAAGTACCCCACTCGCACCGGGCCAATAGTGTGTGAAACTTCCAGCGAACCCCAGTAATACACATACCGCACTCGCACAGGGCCAACTGCGTGTGAAACTTCCCGCGACCCCCAGTAATACACGTACCCCACTCGCACAGGGCCCTTCGCGTGTAAAACTTCCCGCGAACCCCAGTAATACACGTACCCCACTCGCACAAGGCCAATCGCGTGTGAAGCTTCCCGCGAACCCCATAATACACGTACCCCACTCGCACAGGGCCAATCGCATGTGAAACTTCCCGCGAACACCAGTAATACACGTACCCCACTCGCACAGGGCCCTTTTGCGTGTAAAACTTGCTGCGAACCCCAGTAATACACGTACCCCACTCGCACAGGGCGAATCGTGTGTGAAACTTCCCGCGAACCCCAGTAATACACATACCCCACTCGCACAGGGTCCTTTTGCATGTAAAACTTCCCGCGAACCCCAGTAATACACGTACCCCACTCGCACAGGGCCAATCGCATGTGAAACTTCCCACGAACCCCAGTAATACACGTACCCCATTCGCACAGGGCCCTTTGACGTGTAAAACTTCCCGTGAACCCCAGTAATACACGTACCCCACTCGCACAAGGACAATCGCGTGTAAAATGTCCCGCGAACCCCAGTAATACACGTACCCCACTCGCACAGATCCAATTGCGTGTGAAACTTCCTGCGGTCCCCAGTAATACACGTACCCCACTCGCACAGGGCCAATCGCGTGTGAAACTTCCAAAGAACCCCAGTAATACACGTACCTCACTCGCACAGGGCCAATTGCGTGTGAAACTTCCCACGAACCCCAGTAATACACGTACCCCACTCGCACAGGGCCCTTTCGCATGTAAAACTTCCCGCGAACCCCAGTAATACACGTACCCCACTCACACAAGGCCAATCGCGTGTAAAACTTCCTGCAAACCCCAGTAATACACGTACCCCACTCGCACAGGGCCAATCGCGTGTGAAACTTCCCGCGAACCCCAGTAATACACGTACCCCACTCGCACAGGGCCAATCGCTTGTGAAACTTCCCGCGAACCCCAGTAATACACGTACCCCACTCGCACAGGGCCAATCGCGTGTGAAACTTCCTGCAAACCCCAGTAATAGAAGTACCCCACTCGCACAGGGCCAATCGTGTGTGAAACTTCCAGCGAACCCCAGTAATACACGTACCCCACTTGCACAGGGCCAATTGCGTGTGAAACTTCCCGCCAACCCCAGTAATACACGTACCCCACTCGCACAGGGCCCTTCGCGTGTAAAACTTCCAGCGAACCCCAGTAATACACGTACCCCACTCGCACAGGGCCAATCGTGTGTGAAACTTCCAGCGAACCCCAGTAGTACACATACCACACTCGCACAAGGCCAATTGCGTGTGAAACTTCCCGCGAACCCCAGTAATACACATACCCCACTCGCACAGGGCCCTTCGCGTGTAAAACTTCCCGCAAACCCCAGTAATACACGTACCCCACTCGCACAGGGCCAATCGCTTGTGAAGCTTCCCGCGAACCCCAGTAATACACGTACCCCACTCGCACAGGGTCCTTTCGCGTGTAAAACTTCCCGCGAACCCCAGTAATACACGTCCCCCACTCGCACAGGGCCAATCGTGTGTGAAACTTCCCGGGAACCCCAGTAATACACGTACCCCACTCGCACAGGGCCCTTTCGCGTGTAAAACTTCCCGCGAACCCCAGTAATACACGTACCCCACTCGCACAAGGCCAATCGCGTGTGAAACTTCCCGCGAACCCCAGTAATACACGTACCCCACTTGCACAGCGCCAATCGCATGTGAAACTTCCCGCGAACCCCAGTAATACACGTACCCCACTCGCACAGGGCCCTTTGACGTGTAAAACTTCCCGCGAACCCCAGTAATACACGTACCCCACTCGCACAAGGCCAATCGCGTGTAAAACTTCCCGCAAACCCCAGTAATACACGTACACCACTCGCACAGGGCCAATCACGTGTGAAACTTCCCGCGAACCCCAGTAATACACGTACACTACTCGCACAGGGCCAATCACGTGTGAAACTTCCCGCGAACCCCAGTAATACACGTACCCCACTCGCACAGATCCAATTGCGTGTGTAACTTCCTGCGGTCCCCAGTAATACACGTACCCCACTCGCACAGGGCCAATCGCGTTTGAAACTTCCCAAGAACCCCAGTAATACACGTACCTCACTCGCACAGGGCCAATTGCGTGTGAAACTTCCCACGAACCCCAGTAATACACGTACCCCACTCGCACAGGGCCCTTTCGCATGTAAAACTTCCCGCGAACACCAGCAATACACGTACCCCACTCGCAAAAGGCCAATCGCGTGTAAAACTTCCAGCGAACCCCAGTAATACACGTACACCACTCGCACAGGGCCAATCGCGTGTGAAACTTACCACAAACCCCAGTAATACACGTACCCCACTCGCACAGAGCCAATCGCGTGTGAAACTTCCTGCGAACCCCAGTAATACACATACCCCACTTGCACAGGGCCAATCGTGCGTGAAACTTCCCACGAACCCCAGTAATACACGTACCCCACTCGCACAAGGCCAATTGCGTGTGAAACTTCCCGTGAACCCCAGTAATACACGTACCCCACCCGCACAGGGACCTTTAGCGTGTAAAACTTCCCGCGAATCCCAGTAATACACATACCCCGCTCACACAAGGCCAATCACGAGTAAAACTTCCTGCGAACCCCAGTAATACACATACCCCACTCGCACAGGGCCAATCGCGTGTGAAACTTCCCACAAACCCCAGTAATACACGTACCCCACTCGCACAGGGCCAATCGCGTGTGAAACTTCCTGCGAACCCCAGTAATACAAGTACCCCACTCGCACCGGGCCAATCGTGTGTGAAACTTCCAGCGAACCCCAGTAATACACATACCGCACTCGCACAGGGCCAATTGCGTGTGAAACTTCCCGCGACCCCCAGTAATACACGTACCCCACTCGCACAGGGCCCTTCGCGTGTAAAACTTCCTGCGAACCCCAGTAATACACGTACCCCACTCGCACAAGGCCAATCGCGTGTGAAGCTTCCCGCGAACCCCATAATACACGTACCCCACTCGCACAGGGCCCTTTTGCGTGTAAAACTTGCTGCGAACCCCAGTAATACACGTACCCCACTCGCACAGGGCGAATAGTGTGTGAAACTTCCCGCGAACCCCAGTAATACACATACCCCACTCGCACAGGGTCCTTTCGCATGTGAAACTTCCCACGAACCCCAGTAATACACGTACCCCATTCGCACAGGGCCCTTTGACGTGTAAAACTTCCCGTGAACCCCAGTAATACACGTACCCCACTCGCACAAGGCCAATCGCGTGTAAAATGTCCCGCGAACCCCAGTAATACACGTACCCCACTCACACAGATCCAATTGCGTGTGAAACTTCCTGCGGTCCCCAGTAATACACGTACCCCACTCGCACAGGGCCAATCGCGTGTGAAACTTCCCAAGAACCCCAGTAATACACGTACCTCACTCGCACAGGGCCAATTGCGTGTGAAACTTCCCACGAACCCCAGTAATACACGTACCACACGCACAGGGCCCTTTCGCATGTAAAACTTCCCGCGAACCCCAGTAATACACGTACCCCACTCACACAAGGCCAATCGCGTGTAAAACTTCCTGCAAACCCCAGTAATACACGTACCCCACTCGCACAGGGCCAATCGCGTGTGAAACTTCCCGCGAACCCCAGTAATACACGTACCCCACTCGCACAGGGCCAATCGCTTGTGAAACTTCCCGCGAACCCCAGTAATACACGTACCCCATTTGCACAGGGCCAATCGCGTGTGAAACTTCCTGCAAACCCCAGTAATGCAAGTACCCCACTCGCACAGGGCCAATCGTGTGTGAAACTTCCAGCGAACCCCAGTAATACACGTACCCCACTTGCACAGGGCCAATTGCGTGTGAAACTTCCCGACAACCCCAGTAATACACGTACCCCACTCGCACAGGGCCCTTCGCGTTTAAAACTTCCAGCGAACCCCAGTAATACACGTACCCCACTCGCACAGGGCCAATCGTGTGTGAAACTTCCAGCGAACCCCAGTAATACACATACCACACTCGCACAAGGCCAATTGCGTGTGAAACTTCCCGCGAACCCCAGTAATACACGTACCCCACTCGCGCAGGGCCCTTTGCGTGTAAAACTTTCCGCAAACCCCAGTAATACACGTACCCCACTCGCACAGGGCCAATCGCTTGTGAAGCTTCCCGCGAACCCCAGTAATACACGTACCCCACTCGCACAGGGTCCTATCGTGTGTAAAACTTCCCGCGAACCCCAGTAATACACATCCCCCACTCGCAGAGGGCCAATCGTGTGTGAAACTTCCCGGGAACCCCAGTAATACACTTACCCCACTCGCACAGGGCCCTTTCGCGTGTAAAACTTCCCGCGAACCCCAGTAATACACGTACCCCACTCGCACAAGGCCAATCGCGTGTCAAACTTCCCGCGAACCCCAGTAATGCACGTACCCCACTTGCACAGGGCCAATCGCATGCAAAACTTCCAGCGAACCCCAGTAATACACGTACCCCACTCGCACAGGGCCCTTTGACGTGTAAAACTTCCCGCGTACCCCAGTAATACACGTACCCCACTCGCACAAGACCAATCGCGTGTAAAACTTCCCGCGAACCCCAGTAATACACGTACACCACTCGCACAGGGCCAATCACGTGTGAAACTTCCCGCGAACCCCAGTAATACACGTACACCACTCGCACAGGGCCAATCACGTGTGAAACTTCCCGCGAACCCCAGTAATACACGTACCCCACTCGCACAGATCCAATTGCGTGTGTAACTTCCTGCGGTCCCCAGTAATACACGTACCCCACTCGCACAGGGCCAATCGCATTTGAAACTTCCCAAGAACCCCAGTAATACACGTACCTCACTCGCACAGGGCCAATTGCGTGTGAAACTTCCCACGAACCCCAGTAATACACGTACCCCACTCGCACAGGGCCCTTTCGCATGTAAAACTTCCCGCGAACACCAGCAATACACGTACCCCACTCACACAAGGCGAATCACATGTAAAACTTCCTGCGAACCCCAGTAATACACGTACCCCACTCGCACAGGGCCAATCGCGTGTGAAACTTCCCGTGAACCCCAGTAATACACGTACCCCACTCGCACAGGGCCAATCGCTTGTGAAACTTCCCGCGAACCCCAGTAATACACGTACCCCACTCGCACAGGGCCAATCGCGTGTGAAACTTCCTGCAAACCCCAGTAATGCAAGTACCCCACTCGCACAGGGCCAATCGTGTGTGAAACTTCCAGCGAACCCCAGTAATACACGTACCCGACTTGCACAGGGCCAATTACGTGTGAAACTTCCCGCCAACCCCAGTAATACACGTACCCCACTCGCACAGGGCCCTTCGCGTGTAAAACTTCCAGCGAACCCCAGTAATACACGTACCCCACTGGCAC
This sequence comes from Ambystoma mexicanum, assembly GCF_040938575.1. Classification (NCBI taxonomy): domain Eukaryota; kingdom Metazoa; phylum Chordata; class Amphibia; order Caudata; family Ambystomatidae; genus Ambystoma; species Ambystoma mexicanum. Next base: position 380,766,206 of record NC_090930.1, on the reverse strand, counting down.
AGGGCCAATCGTGTGTGAAACTTCCAGCGAACCCCAGTAATACACATACCACACTCGCACAGGGCCAATTGCGTGTGAAACTTCCCGCGAACCCCAGTAATACACGTACCCCACTCGCACAGGGCCCTTCACGTGTAAAACTTCCCGCAAACCCCAGTAATACACGTACCCCACTCGCACAAGGCCAATCGCTTGTGAAGCTTCCTGCGAACCCCAGTAATACACGTACCCCACTCGCACAGGGTCCTTTCGCTTGTAAAACTTCCCGCGAACCCCAGTAATACACGTCCCCCACTCGAACAGGGCCAATCGTGTGTGAAACTTCCCGGGAACCCCAGTAATACACGTACCCCACTCGCACAGGGCCCTTTCGCGTGTAAAACTTCCCGCGAACCCCAGTAATACACGTCCCCCACTCGAACAGGGCCAATCGTGTGTGAAACTTCCCGGGAACCCCAGTAATACACGTACCCCACTCGCACAGGGCCCTTTTGCGTGTAAAACTTCCCGCAAACCCCAGTAATACACGTACCCCACTTGCACAGGGCCAATTGCATGTGAAACTTCCCGCGAACCCCAGTAATACACGTACCCCACTCGCACAGGGCCCTTTGACGTGCAAAACTTCCCGCGAACCCCAGTAATACACGTACCCCACTCGCACAAGGCCAATCGCGTGTGAAACTTCCCGCGAACCCCAGTAATACACGTACCCCACTCGCACAGGGCTGATCACGTGTGAAACTTCCCGCGAACCCCAGTAATACACGTACCCCACTCGCACAGGGCCCTTTCGCATGTAAAACTTCCCACGAACCCCAGTAATACACGTACCCCACTCGCACAAGGCCAATCGCGTGTGAAACTTCCCGCGCACCCCAGTAATACACATACCCCACTCGAACAGGCCCAATCGCGTGTGAAGATTCCCACGAACCCCAGTAATACACGTACCCCACTCGCACAGGTCCAATCGCATGTGAAACTTCCCACAAACCCCAGCAATACACGTACCCCACTCGCACAGGGCCAATTGCGTGTGAAACTTCCCGCAAACCCCAGTAATACACGTACCCCACTCGCACAGGGCCAATCGCGTGTGAAACTTCCTGCGAACCCCAGTAATACACGTACCCCACTCGCACAGGCCAATCGTGTGTGAAACTTCCAGCGAACCCCAGTAATACACGTACCCCACTCGCACAGGGCCCTTTGCGTGTAAAACTTCCAGCGAACCCCAGTAATACACGTACCCCACTCGCACAAGGCCAATCGCGTGTGAAACTTCCCGCAAACCCCAGTAATACATGTACCCCATTCGCACAGGGCCAATCGCGTGTGAAACTTCCCGCGCACCCCAGTAATACACATACCCCACTCGCACAGGGCCAATCGCGTGTGAAGATTCCTGCGAACCCCAGTAATACACGTATCCCACTCGCACAGGTCCAATCGCGTGTGAAACTTCCCGCGAATCCCAGTAATACACGTACCCCACTCGCACAGGGCCAATTGCATGTGAAACTTCCCGCAAACCCCAGTAATACACGTAACCCACTCGCACAGGGCCAATCGCGTGTGAAACTTCCTGCGAACCCCAGTAATACACGTACCCCACTCGCACAGGGCCAATCGTGTGTGAAACTTCCAGCAAACCCCAGTAATACACGTACCCCACTCGCACAGGGCCAATTGCGTGTGAAACTTCCCGTGAACCCCAGTAATACACGTACCCCACTCGCACAAGGCCAATCGCATGTGAAACTTCCCGCAAACCCTAGTAATACACGTACCCCACTGGCACAGGGCCAATCGTGTGTGAAACTTCCAGCGAACCCCAGTAATACACATACCACACTCGCACAGGGCCAATTGCGTGTGAAACTTCCCGCGAACCCCAGTAATACACGTACCCCACTCGCACAGGGCCCTTCACGTGTAAAACTTCCCGCAAACCCCAGTAATACACGTACCCCACTCGCACAAGGCCAATCGCTTGTGAAGCTTCCTGCGAACCCCAGTAATACACGTACCCCACTCGCACAGGGTCCTTTCGCGTGTAAAACTTCCCGCGAACCCCAGTAATACACGTCCCCCACTCGAACAGGGCCAATCGTGTGTGAAACTTCCCGGGAACCCCAGTAATACACGTACCCCACTCGCACAGGGCCCTTTCGCGTGTAAAACTTCCCGCGAACCCCAGTAATACACGTCCCCCACTCGAACAGGGCCAATCGTGTGTGAAACTTCCCGGGAACCCCAGTAATACACGTACCCCACTCGCACAGGGCCCTTTCGCGTGTAAAACTTCCCGCGAACCCCAGTAATACACGTACCCCACTTGCACAGGGCCAATTGCATGTGAAACTTCCCGCGAACCCCAGTAATACACGTACCCCACTCGCACAGGGCCCTTTGACGTGTAAAACTTCCCGCGAACCCCAGTAATACACGTACCCCACTCGCACAAGGCCAATCGCGTGTGAAACTTCCCGCGAACCCCAGTAATACACGTACCCCACTCGCACAGGGCTGATCACGTGTGAAACTTCCCGCGAACCCCAGTAATACACGTACCCCACTCGCACAGGGCCCTTTCGCATGTAAAACTTCCCACGAACCCCAGTAATACACGTACCCCACTCGCACAAGGCCAATCGCGTGTGAAACTTCCCGCGCACCCCAGTAATACACATACCCCACTCGAACAGGCCCAATCGCGTGTGAAGATTCCCACGAACCCCAGTAATACACGTACCCCACTCGCACAGGTCCAATCGCATGTGAAACTTCCCACAAACCCCAGCAATACACGTACCCCACTCGCACAGGGCCAATTGCGTGTGAAACTTCCCGCAAACCCCAGTAATACACGTACCCCACTCGCACAGGGCCAATCGCGTGTGAAACTTCCTGCGAACCCCAGTAATACACGTACCCCACTCGCACAGGCCAATCGTGTGTGAAACTTCCAGCGAACCCCAGTAATACACGTACCCCACTCGCACAGGGCCCTTTGCGTGTAAAACTTCCAGCGAACCCCAGTAATACACGTACCCCACTCGCACAAGGCCAATCGCGTGTGAAACTTTCCGCAAACCCCAGTAATACATGTACCCCATTCGCACAGGGCCAATCGCGTGTGAAACTTCCCGCGCACCCCAGTAATACACATACCCCACTCGCACAGGGCCAATCGCGTGTGAAGATTCCCGCGAACCCCAGTAATACACGTATCCCACTCGCACAGGTCCAATCGCGTGTGAAACTTCCCGCGAATCCCAGTAATACACGTACCCCACTCGCACAGGGCCAATTGCATGTGAAACTTCCCGCAAACCCCAGTAATACACGTACCCCACTCGCACAGGGCCAATCGCGTGTGAAACTTCCTGCGAACCCCAGTAATACACGTACCCCACTCGCACAGGGCCAATCGTGTGTGAAACTTCCAGCAAACCCCAGTAATACACGTACCCCACTCGCACAGGGCCAATTGCGTGTGAAACTTCCCGTGAACCCCAGTAATACACGTACCCCACTCGCACAAGGCCAATCGCATGTGAAACTTCCCGCAAACCCTAGTAATACACGTACCCCATTCGCACAGGGCCAATCCCGTGTGAAACTTCCCGCGCACCCCAGTAATACACATACCCCACTCGCACAGGGCTAATCGCGTGTGAAGCTTCCCGTGAACCGCAGTAATACACGTACCCCACTGGTACAGGGCCAATCACGTGTGAAACTTCCCGCAAACCCCAGTAATACACGTACCACACTCGCACAGGGCCCTTTGGCATGTAAAACTTCCCGCGAACCCCAGTAATACACGTACACCACTCGCACAGGGCCAATCGCGTGTGAAACTTCCTGCGAACCCCAGTAATACACGTACCCCACTCGCACAGGGCCAATCGTGTGTGAAACTTCCCGCGAACCCCAGTAATACACGTACCCCACTTGCACAGGGCCAATTGCGTGTGAAACTTCCCGCCAACCCCAGTAATACACGTACCCCATTCGCACAGGGCCCTTCGCGTGTAAAACGTCCCGCGAACCCCAGTAATACACGTACCCCACTTGCACAAGGCAAATCACGTGTGAAACTTCCCGCAAACCCCAGTAATACACGTACCCCATTCGCACAGGGCCAATCGCGTGTGAAGCTTCCCGCGACCCCCAGTAATACACGTACCCCACTGGCACAGGGCCAATTGCGTGTGAAACTTCCTGCGAACCCCAGTAATACACGTACCACACTCGCACAGGGCCCTTTCGCGTGTAAAACTTCCCGCGAACCCCAGTAATACACGTACACCACTCGCACAGGGCCAATCGCGTGTGAAACTTCCAGCGAACACCAGTAATACACGTACCCCACTTGCACAGGGCCAATTGCTTGTGAAACTTCCCGCCAACCCCAGTAATACACGTACCCCACTCACACAGGGCCAATCGCGTGTGAAGCTTCCCGTGAACCCCAGTAATACACGTACCCCACTCGCACAAGGCCAATCGCGTGTGAAACTTCCCGCAAACCCCAGTAATACATGTACCCCATTCGCACAGGGCCAATCGCGTGTGGAACTTCCCGCGCACCCCAGTAATACACATACCCCACTCGAACAGGCCCAATCGCGTGTGAAGATTCCCACAAACCCCAGTAAAACACGTACCCCACTCGCACAGGTCCAATCGCATGTGAAACTTCCCACAAACCCCAGCAATACACGTACCCCACTCGCACAGGGCCAATTGCGTGTGAAACTTCCCACAAACCCCAGTAATACACGTACCCCACTCGCACAGGGCCAATCGCGTGTGAAACTTCCTGCGAACCCCAGTAATACACGTACCCCACTCGCACAGGCCAATCGTGTGTGAAACTTCCAGCGAACCCCAGTAATACACGTACCCCACTCGCACAGGGCCCTTCGCGTGTAAAACTTCCCGCGAACCCCAGTAATACACGTACCCCACTCGCACAAGGCCAATCGCATGTGAAACTTCCCGCAAACCCCAGTAATACACGTACCCCATTCGCACAGGGCCAATCCCGTGTGAAACTTCCCGCGCACCCCAGTAATACACATACCCCACTCGCACAGGGCCAATCGCGTGTGAAGCTTCCTGCGAACCCCAGTAATACACGTACCCCACTGGCACACGGCCAATCGTGTGTGAAACTTCCCGCGAACCCCAGTAATACACGTACCACACTCGCACAGGGCCCTTTCGCCTGTAAAACTTCCCGCGGACCCCAGTAATACACGTACACCACTCACACAGGGCCAATCGCGTGTGAAACTTCCCGTGAACCCCAGTAATACATGTACCCCACTCCCACAGGGTCCTTTCGCGTGTAAAACTTCCCACGAACCCCAGTAATACACGTACCCCACTCACACAGGGCCCTTTCACGTGTAAAACTTCCCACGAACCCCAGTAATACACGTACCCCACCCGCACAGGGCCAATCGCGTGTAAAACTTCCCACGAACCCCAGTAATATACGTACCCCACTCACACAGGGTCCTTTCGCGTGTAAAACTTCCCGCGAACCCCAGTAATCCACGTACCCCACTCGCACATGGCCAATCGTGTGTGAAACTTCCCGCGAACCCCAGTAATACACGTACCCCACTGCACAGGGCCAATCACATGTGAAACTTCCCGCGCACCCCAGTAATACGCGTTCCCCGCTTGCCGTGTGCTGTGTGGTGGCCATGTATACTTGTACAGGGTAAGCGCAGCCCTTTGCGCTGGATTGGGGATTTTGATGACTTTTCCCTGTGCTAGGGTCGTTCTTGGGGGCGTAACTGGCGCTGCTGCAGGGTCGCTTTGCCACTGTGCGCCATGGCTGGTTTTGGTAGCTAAAATCCATGAATACGCTGTGCGCGGAAATGGATTTTAGTGCACGCGGCTGACGCAGACAATCGCATGTGCACACTGTGCGCCAGCCGCTTGTGCCCCTTGTGCGCTAAATTCTATGAATTACCCCCTAAGTTTCAACTTGTGAAGGAAGCCTAGTGAAACTCACCAAACCCAGTCTAATTTTTCATGTAAAGGTATCATTTAAATCTCCACAACATAGAGAACTGTATTACATGGCCCTACTCCCACTTTTTAAATCTTGGAGAAAAGAAAAATAATTATTAGGTGACTATGACTGATCCAAAGCTGCATTCAAAGCAAATGAAAGCAGTTTAACAAATGACAATTTCAAACAATACAAACACATATTGGACAACCAACAAGAGGATGAAATTGAAGCTCAACTAGACAAAGAGACTCCTGGGGGCAGTCAACCTTCCCTTATAGGAAGCTAAGACCCACTTGGAGAACCACTCTTTCTAAATGAAGCAGAAATAGCCGTGACTGAGGTAGAACATACAAAGTATAAATTTAAACAATCTGAGGAAGACTTGTCAGTTCTGGAATCTCAGCTAAATGATTAACAACTCACCATTTATCTGCAGGTCACTCAGGAAATAGAATATAGTTTTAAACTAAAATCTGTAGCTGTAAAATGTATAAACCTCTGCTCCTGTATGTAAGTGGTGAAGCTGGTTCTAGCAAAACATTCTTAAATAAAATAATCTGCACATTTCTACAAAACTGAACAAACATCATGCTTTCAGTTGTAGTAACAGCCCCCACAGGTTTAGCTGCCTACAACGTAGGTGGTGTAACTTTACAATGACTATTGCTCCTTGGAAATGTAAATCGCTGGCAACATTTTCACCACAGAGAACTAACTCAAAACATGTGGCAGTCCACAGATCTCACATATGCTAACATTTTAAAAAGCATTAGAACTGGGCTTCTTACTAAAGATGCAAAATCCATCTCAAATAGTAAACTAATATGAGCTATACGGGCGAAACACATCTGCTCCTGATGTCATTAAACTCAACTAAATCTAAAATGTACATCCTTAAGGCCAACCCTTGCAAGCTGTAGTCAATTAATCGAAACAATGTTGAAAAAAGAAATGCAACCCATACTGCATATCAGCTCCACAGACAAACTAGAAGTGCACAGCATGACACTTCCTGTGTGTCATAAAGCAACAGCACGACTAAATTGCTTAGAAAAATGTATCTCCAACACAGCAGGATTGGAGAAAATATTGACTTTGTATATAAACGGCACAGTAATTCTAAAATGTAAACTTGACATAGCACAAGACCTAGTCAATGGAGCAATCGATACAGATTTTGGCTTCCAAACATATCCGTATGACAGCAACATTCAGTTTGTCAATATCCACTGAAAGACTTGCAGAAGTAAAAAAAATAGCGGGATAATAGTATGTTTCCTTCTTTTCAAAGACATGAACGTACGCAGAGAGCAATTCTCTCTGTCTCTTGCTTATGCTGTCACTATTCACAAATCACAAGTTCTAACCCTAGATCAAGCATTGATTGACATTTGCAGTCCATTCTTTAAATAAGGTATGAGTTACGTAGCACTTTCACATCTCCGTAATCTCAATGGTCTATTCCTAGTTAACTTTGATGCAAACAAAGTCAATGCTGACATTCCTTGCATCTTGGAACACAACAGGCTACATGCACTATACATCCCCCATTTAGATATGTACCCTATACCACAAAGAAAGAAACCTTATAAAAGACAAATAATAGAAACAGAAGCTATAGCTGATTCCCAACAATACCACTAAAAAAATAACAACCAACTCCTGCATCAAACAAAACAACCACAAAATTGTCTAGTACAAAATCAGCTGCACATCTATCACAAAAGAAACACACAAACCTCTCTTCTCCAAATATATTGGCAGGCCCATCAAACAATCCACAAACAGAACCCTCTGGTCCATTTAAATTCAGAAACCCAACTGGGGTACATTGTTATGCTAATGTGACAATGAATCTTCTCTTTCAATTGCCACCAATTGTTCATAACAGTGTCTCAGATATAAGGCAAGAATTGGACTAGTGTGCAGGAATAGTAAGATTTACCCTAAAAACACAGGAAGATCCACAAGTATTTCTAATTTACTTACTATAAGTAATCAAAACCAAAAACATCCCTATAAATGAAATCTTCCAGATTTCATACACATGGAAACATACATGCACTCTCTGCAACCATGTTTCACAAGATCACATTCCTAATGAACGATTTGTATATGTATCCATTCCAAATTCCAAATCCATTCCATTTCACCAGTTTATACAGAATGAAAGAATGAAAATCATGGGTTATTATGCCCTTTCTGCAATTCAGACAAACATTCCACCATACCAATAAACTCACATAGCCAATATGTCATACTAATGCTTCTACGGTACAATGCAGATGGTGCCAAATATAACTGTAAGTTTACAGGCTTCACATACGGACAAGTATCTCTTGGAAAGAAAATATTCACAAAAGTAGGTATATTATACCACGCTGGTGCCGCAACCACTTCAGGGCACTACACTGCATATGTCAAAAAAGAAGTGGTAGGTTTGAATGTAACAATATCATGGTTACTCCCAAAAAAAAGGTTACTAGCAAATTTAACAAATGTCTACTTAACCTTCCTTCAACCCACATTTAGTCACTAATCTATAGCTCAATTAACAGTTAGAATACACCAGCAGGTATCTAATTACATCCATAATACTACAATAGCACTTTTGAAAGTCAATCTAGTTAGAATACAACAACAGGTATCTAACTATGTGAAAAACACCCTTTATTGCAAAGCATTTCAAATACGCCATCTCAATTCTTATATGACAAAACATCTCCTAACCTCTAATGTAGTTAGAATACGCCAACAGGTATCTAACTATTTCAAGCATTCCCTTAATTACAACATACTTCAAACAAACATACTATAAACCTTACACTCACGTAACTGTAATCGGTTTATTTTAATCCATTGTGGATTTTTTTACTAATCATCCAATGATTACGTAATGTCAAAACAACAGCAGTGTGTCATACACTGTTTATGAGGGTCCAAAAAAGAAAATGTATATATATATTTAAAACTGTATACTACTACAGCTCTTGGACTATCATGCTTAACCAATTGTACTGTTTTCTTTTTCCACAGAAAAGAAACCAGAGATTCAGCTTAATGACGCTACAACACTAATTAGCCAGAGCAATTATAAACAGCTACATATTCTGTGAGGACTATCCTCAATTGTACTACAATCATAAGTACTGCATACAGTTAAATTGCATAATTCCTCCATATTACAGACACTTTGTACTCCCACTACATTACCTACAATTGCTGTACCCATATTGCTACTATGATGATTCTGGCCATAGTCCTACTAAATGACCTATAATTAGAATACACATATTACTACTGTGGTGGTTCCCAGTGCACATATTCTTGGGGCCAATGAACTGTATAACAAGTACATACCATACACCGTCATCTAATAAAACTCACTCTCACCTCCCCTCCCACAACCGAAGGGAAGTTTCTCAGACACCAAAATTGACCGGGGACTCAGCAGCATTTCCAAACCCTTTTTTCACCTATAAAACAGCTCCACATTACCTTCATTCTTCTTCGCTACAATTTCTACACCCTCTTCTAGCCTTCAAATAACCCCAAATGTCTTTTCCAAGCCACCTGTTCACAGCGCTGTCCGCGAAACTACTGTGGTTTCAGCGGACAGCTACAGCACCTGCCCGGCCTTTTTTTAAATACAAAAATAGACTCATATTCTGTTTTCCACTCCCCCATCCTTCCCAGCCCCTCTTTCCATCACCAAATGACCCAAAATGTGTTTTCCAGACGGTTCCTCATCCCACTGTCCGCGGATCCAATATGGCGGGTGCTTTCATGCTTTTTGCCATCCAATCAGTGGGTGCACCTGATGTTTGCAGACATCACGTCACCCCCTAGACCAATCAGAGGCCCGGACCAAACCCAGATATCACAATTTCTTTTGTACCTACATTTTGGTTGTTTAAAAAAAAAAAACTACTGGATGGATTTAGACCAGCTTTACAAAAGCACGCTTACGGGACAATGCCACCGCTCCTGCCACAAATTTGCTGAAATTCCATCCAGCGGATTGGGCTGTAGACATGAGCAAATTTCTTTTTCAATTGTGTCTTTGGGAAAAACCACACATTTTGGGACACCCCCCATAACTTTGCTCCACCTTGACAGCATCCGATTGATCAAGAGGGCGATGTGATGTCAGAGGACATCAGGCGCGCCCGCTCATTGGTGAGTAAAAAACGTGAGGTGCGTCAGATTTGTGGGAAAATGCCTGCCATGTTGGATTCGTGGACAGTGCCCTTTGTCCCCGAACATCACGATAAAAACAGAATAAAAAACACAACATTGCACTTGTCAAACTAATGAAGCAATATCTGGGGAGGTTTGAGATGATGAGAATGGGTTATGGCCTTAAAAAGCCAACGACAAATGGTGTTTTTCTTCTCCTATGTCCACAAACAGTCCAAGGTAGTCCTGTGTTGTCTGCAAACATATTAGACGTTCGGGGGCATTTAGGTTTATTTGTCCATTACAGGGGTGATGAAAAGCAGTTTTTGGATGGCTAACAACTTTGGCGGCACTGAATGAAACTGCGTGAAATTTCGGAATTTTGTTCTAGACCTGATTCTGAATGTAAAGTGTGCTGCTGTTTTGTCAAGTGGGAACAAAATTAAAGGGGCGTCCCAAAATATTGTAAAGGCTTATAAATGTGGTGCCATTTGACAAACCTGCACATACGTTTGCAAAATGATTTTAGATCTAGATATACATATTTTTGCAAAGATCGGTAGGATTTTGTCAAGATGGGACAACATTAGAGGAGGATCTCAAAATATTGTAAAGGCTTATGAATGTGGTGCCATTTGACAAATCTGCACAAAAGTTTGAAAAATGGTAATATATCTAGATATAATTTTTTTTACAAGGTTTGGTGGGATTTTGTCAAGAGTGGGCTAAATTAGAGAGGTGTCGGTGTATCAACCTTTTTAGATGGCTTATAACATTGTTGCCATTTGATGAATGAGCACAAATATTTTCTGAAAGATTAGAGACACAACCTTGAATGTTTGTGCAAAGTCCTAATGGATTTTGTCAAGTGAGGGCTAAATTATATGACTATTGTATGTACGTACATTTTGACACTTTTGAAAAAAATAAAACATGGGTGGATTTCCAGCAAACTTGTTTAAGGACCATTGGCAAGGGCCTGAAAGCATGCTTTTGCAAATGTTTCTCTGTTTTCTTTTTTGACAAGTGTTATAATGTAGGTATAAAAAATAGTGATATAACATTGGTGACTGAGGTATAGCCTGTGGCCATGGGCAGTGGCCAGATTGTCCGGGTCATGGCATAAGCTCATGACCCGGACAGTCTGCCTACTGGGCATGACCATGGGGGTAAAGTGGCCATGTCCACCAGGGACCAGCTATATAGTAAAGTTTTTCGAAATTGGGCTAGGTGCTCATGGTAATATGGTCATAGGGTTTCCTCTCTCCACCTTCCCTTTTCATGGTGGCCATCTTGTAAAAGGATTTTCCTTCCTACAGTGCGACGCCACGCGCATCCCGGTGTAGGAAGAAAAATCCTTTTTTTTAGCACCCCAAGTTACCGCTTTGGCAACCTGGGGTTCTAATGGCCTTCATCCCCCATTGCAGGGGCTGGAAGCGGAATAACAGTCCACAGCCCTTGTTATCCACCCTTGCTGCGCTTGGGCTGATAAATTAGGCTGGTGGGCCATTGTTCCCCGTTCCAGTACCTGGAACGAAGATGAAGCCACATTATTCCCATTAGCATAACACAAAATGCTAATGGTAATGTTGGAAAATCTTATTGAGTGTATGTACTTTACTGAGAAATGTAAGGTAGGTGGAGACTAAGATTTTCTTTTTAGTTCTTTTTATTAACTGTGAAAGGTGGTTCCTAAAGGAACCTTTTTTTTTGTTTTTTGCATTTCTTTTGCAGGAGAGGTTAGAACATAAGATGGAAGGGAAATGAGGTAAAAGGCACAAAGCTCTAATATGGAGGGGCAGGTGGACAAGTGAAGATGTTATGTGTGTGTTACATCTCAGCTAGGGGCAGTGTTTCTCATGCTTCTTGATTACAGCTTTAAAAGCACTGCAGAATTGCTCCACCCAGCAGAATGGTGTGTTGTAGTATATACAGAGGACGATTGTCTTTGAAAGATAAGGAACAACAGCCTCTTTTATTGCTTGCAAGGTAGCTGGTGGGATTTTGTCTCACATAGAAGTAGGCTGTGTGGTTACAGTACTGGTTGAGGGTGGTAATGCGGAGGAAGACAACCTACTACTGGTTAAGAAAGGAGCAGCTTTTCTGAGAGCATTGCAGTGGTTGTATTGGGTGTGAAGGCGCCTGGAGGTGGTCCCGTAGGAGTATTGTTCAGGTAGTCCATGACTGAGTACAACGTTGCACTTGGTGCATTTCACTTTCATAGCTTTAGCCTTTGGTACATTCCCAACAGTGGTAAAGGACTGCCACACCCATGATTCTCTCTTGGTGCCAGAGGTAGGCATGTCCTCTACCTCATCTTCTTGGTCCTCTTCATTGTCTTTGGAAGTACTGAACTTTTTTGTTTGTTGTGTAGGACCTCCAGCTAGTGGTGGAGGTGGCTCTTGGGGAGGAGGGATAGCAATAGCTGATGCCATTTTTAAGATAAATAGCAGTTTTGCTAATATGCTTCCAAGTATGTGCTCTGTACTAGGTTGTTAATGGATAGTGACTATGAATAAGTGTAGGAGCTGTGCAAGGGGAAAATGTTGATCTTGAAAGTTCCTAGATCAGTAGAAAATGCTGTTCTGAAATGTCTGTCAAGCATGACCCCGAAGGCAAAGTGCGGATGCATACGCGAACATGCCATCATGCCGTGTGCATGCGTGGTCACGTGATACTATCCGGAAAGTCCACGGTGACGTCAGACGTTCGCGAACATTGACAGACACAAAAACCTTGGAACATGTTGCAAAATGTTTATGGAAGTGTTAGAAATGATGCTATAAGGTGGGAAATGGCAGAGTTTTAAGGTAAAACTTTGTAAATTGGACACACATGTTGCTATATTGGGGTATGTATGATATTAGTAAGCTGTAAGAAATTAACATACACTTGTACAAACCCATGAATTTCAATGAAATACGTTGTTAAAGGGACGTTATGGTTAAGTTTCACTACTAAAAACCTATGAAATTCACTGGAATAAAACGTTGTTAAACGGACATTATGGTTAAGTTGCAATAATAAAAACCTATGAAATTCAATGAAAACATTTTGTTAAAGGCACGTTATGGTTTGGCATTGAAGCCGGTTGTCGGGTGCTACTTATTGGAATTGTACCTCATCCTTAAAAGCTTTATTTCAGGAAACCAATGCTATTTTCTGTCTACGTACTGATGTGATTTCCATGTCACAGCTTTAGTGAGAAGATTTTAAACGTATCCTTTCCATCTTTTACACCGGGACGCGGAACCTGGCAGTGGGCATGGCGGTGTTCAACATTCAAACTTTTTTGGCATCTTTGATATGATATGATATGATATGATATGATATGGCATTTGTAACGCGCCTATACACAAGTGTTTCAAGGCGCGACGAGGCAGGGAGGGGGGAACAAGGGGAAGACAGACAACGATCCTACTAGGCCAGGTGTCATTCAGAACGCGCAAGTGCAGGGGTAGGGGGAATTGAAAAAGTGCAAGGGGAAGGGGGGGTGTGCAGTACAAATAAGTAGAATAGAAATAAAATATTAAATAAATAGGGCCAGGGAGAGGAGGAGGCCGAGGGTAGCCTGAAAATGAGCTGGGTATCGTCCGCATAGAACTGAAAATTGGAGCAGAGGGCGGCGATGCGGTGGGCAAGGAGTGCCAGATACTGGTTGAACAGCCAGGGAGAGAGATTAGATCCCTGGGGAACGCCACAGGTGGAGAAAAAGATGTCAGAGAGGAAGGACCCAAGTTGGACCTGGGAAGGTCGATTGGAAAGGAAAGAGGTCAGCCACGCCAGAGCCTGACCAGTGATACCCAGGTTATCACGGAGACGGTTGAGCAGGATGGCATGGTTGACAGTGTCAAAGGCAGAAGAGAGATCGAGCAGAATGAGAACACACGGAGTGTTGGAGTCGAGGTTCAAGAGCAGGTCCTCATGGATGTTCAGGAGAGCAGTTTCCGTGCTTCTGGCCGCTCTGAAGCCAGATTGATGGTCATGGAGACTATCAAAAGCTTCAGCATGGAGGTTAAGCTGGGAGATGGCCAGTTTCTCCAGGATCTTGCCCAGGAAGGGAGTGATGGATAGTTAGCCGGACAGGAGGGGTCGGCAGAGGGTTTCTTAAGGAGAGGGTGCACAAGGGAGTGCTTGAGGGGGGATGGGAAGACTCCAGAGGCGAAGGAGTGGTTGCAAAAGTCAGCCAGGGCAGGAGCCAGGGAGTCGATGTGGTCCTTGATAGTTTTGGAGGAACAGGGGTGAATCTGTTTAGACAAGACTTTCATAGATCGGACTTGTCTGGAAACCTCGTCAGCAGAAAAAAGGGGAAAGGCAGAGAAGGAGGGAGGAGGGGTGGCTGCAGAAGGGCCAGAGGAAGAGCAGGGAAGAGAGGGGGGAGGTGATAGGAGGAGAGTGAGGACAGGATGTCCTGAGTTTTAGAGATGAAGTGGGAGGCCAGTGCAGTGCAGAAGACCTGGGAGGGGACAGGAGAGGTAGAGACTGCAGCAGGGTTGGCAAGCTCCTTGCAGATTTTAAAGAGTTCAGCCGAGTTGTTAGATGCTGCAGAGATGCGGGCTTGGATAAGGGCTCTCTTCTTGGTGAGAACAGAGAGACGGTATTGCCTTTGGAGCAGGCGGCAGGCCAGTTTGTCAGAGGATGAACATGAAGCACGCCATTTCCTCTCTGCCACCCTGCACTTGCGTTTTAGGGTGACGAGATCCGAATCATACCAGGAGTTACATTTGGCTTTGGGCTTCAGGTGGATTTTCATGACAGGGGCAAGGATATCAAGAGTATCAGATATAGCAGAGTGGAGCAAGGGGAGGGCTGTGTCAGGGTGGGAGTCAGCCGAAGGGGGGGGCAAGAAGGTGGCAGCGAAAGCCGCAACTGACACGTGCTTCATGGGTCGGATGACCGAGAAGGTGGGTGGCAATGATGAGGGTGGCTTTGCCTGTGGGGTAGGGAGGGTGAGGTGGGAGGATAGGAGAAAGTGATCACTCCAGGAGAGAGGAGTGGAGAGAGGGACAGAGAGGGGAAGGTCAGAAGAGATCAGAGCATCAAGAGTGTGCCCTGCAGAATGAGTAGGCCCAGACGGGAGAATAGAGAGTGAGAGAGAGTCGCAGAGGTCACGAAAGAGTCCAGTGGGGGGACAGGAGGCATCTAGGTGGATGTTGAAGTCACCAAGAAAGAGGAGTTGAGTGGTAGAGGACAGGAGTGAGGAGGAGAGGTCAGCCCACTCAGAGAGGAAGGAGGAAATTTGACCAGGTGGCCGATAGATAGTAGCCACGGTAAGGGAATGGCTAGGAGAGAGAGAGAGTGGGCAGACAAGACATTCAAAAGAGGAGTAGGTCTGCGTAGGAGTGACAGTGGCAGGAATCCACTCAGGGAAGATAAGGGCAACACCCCCCCTGCACGGTTGGGCCTGGGCACAGAGAGGATCTTGTAACCTTCAGGTAGGAGTGTGTCAAAGCTCGTGACAGAGCTGGCTGTGAACCATGTCTCAGTGAGACTGAGGACGTCAAGGTCCAGTTCCTCAAGAAGGCGACAGATATTGGAGGAATGCTTGATGGCAGAGTGAGAGTTAAGAGTGGCAAAGTGGAGAAGGTTGCCATCCTTGAAGGACTTCCGGGGAGGGGTACAGATCAGAGGTATGCCCTGCGGAGGTGTAGAAGAAGGAGGTGAAGTGGGAGTGCGAGAGGGGGCAGGGAGGGAGGGTAGAGGCAAGGTAGCCGAAGACAGGGGGGGGACAGCAGGGGACGAAAGGGAGTTGATGAGGCGAGGGAAGCGTCTATCAAAGAGGTGAAGGTTGGCCTGAGGGCCTTGGACCAAGACAGTCCCATTAGCGTAGGCCTTAGAGGAGCGGAAGGGGGCCAAGAGGACATCTCAACGGGTGCCACCATTAATGGGAGAAGAGGAAAAAGGAGAGAGCACAGAGACCATATGAAGGGTCCATAGGTCAGGTGAAGGCACGAAAAAGAGGATGTCAGTGAGAGTTTCCTTAGAGCAGGCACTAGTGTAGGTGTCAGCGATAGGGAGGCATGGGTTGGAGACCAGGATGTCCTTTTTAAACTTTTTCCTACCAGATTTAGTGAGGAGAGCAGGACAGTCAATAGAGAAGCAGTTAGAGAAGATAGGCGAGATAGAGAGAACCATGGAGAAGGAGGGAGTGTGGGGGTGGGAAGACAGACGATACGAGAAGCACGCAGGCAGGACGTGAGCGGCAAGCCCAAGTTTACCACATTTCAGAACAGTAAATGAGTATTAGGTACAGAGGCCACCTAAGTTAGAGAATCCTGCGAGGGGAGAAAAAACCCAAGTTTACCACATTTCAGAACAGTAAATGAGTATTAGGTACAGAGGCCACCTAAGTTAGAGAATCCTGCGAGGGGAGAAAAAACCCAAGTTTACCACATTTCAGAACAGTAAATGAGTATTAGGTACAGAGGCCACCTAAGTTAGAGAATCCTGCGAGGGGAGAAAAAACCCAAGTTTACCACATTTCACCCATGCTGAAAAACAGGTTACATTTGTATTTAGGCCCCGCCTTGACAAGCACCAAGTTTGGTCGATACACGTGTTGGCTTCGGTCAGGCTATTTTGCTTTTCATTAAAACTTTATCCAATTTTGGAGTGATTCAGTTGTGGTTATCAATGTGTTGCACATGATCCAATAGGGCAGCACACCACCTGTGTTCACCTGTTAGTCCCCATTTCAGTTTGTAGGTTTAGGATTAGCCTAAAGAGTCACGGCAGTGCGGCAGCCCACAACTAAGTCCTTTAAGTCATTTGTATATTGCAGTACCTTAGCGCTCAATACCTGGCAATCCGACAAGAACTTTTCTTTAAATACATGAAACAGGGACAATTCGGCCAACTTAACCCACACCCCAGATACCTCACTATCGGGTGAAGCCTCCCCAGCCAACACTCCCAAGACCCAAGCTAAACTCAAAGGGGCTCTCATTAACGCCCGCTCTGTTTCCGCTCACGCGCTAGACATCGCTGACTTCATTGTGACTGAAAACCTTGACTTTCTGGCTGTTACAGAAACCTGGCTACATGCAGCATCTGGCCCTGCCCTGACCCTCGCCATTCCCGATAACTACTCCAGCATTAGATGTGATAGGGACACCAATCAAACTAAGGGGGGGGGATTAGCGTCTATATTCAAAAGCTCTCTTAACTTAAGAGTCGCTAACAGTCATCAGCTACCTTCTGCTGAACTACTCTCAATCAAACTCCCAATCTCTCCCAATCATACTGCCTTAGTACACCTCATTTATCGGCCACCTGGTCCTACGTCCACATTCGTAGAAGATATCTCTTCTATCCTAGCATCCAGCACCAAGCCTAAATCCCAAATTATCATACTTGGTGACCTTAATCTAGGCTATTTGGACACGAATGACACTAAAGCCGGTGACCTAGCCAATGTCCTATCTGACTTTGGCTTCACTCAGCATGTCAACGTACCTACCCATATCAAAGGATGTACACTGGATTGGGTTTCTGACATGAATTGTGCACTAAACTTAATCTCGGTGCTACCATGTGCATGGTCCAACCATCACAAAATAACATTTTCCATCAATTCTTGCCCATCTATGGATAAACCTTGTACGGCGCCACCCACACTTACTCGTATCAAGAAGGATATCACAACTGAGAAACTACTCCCACTCATCCTACCACTATTAAATTCGGTCTCCACAACCTGTGCTGACCCTACCGTTCTGGTGGACACCTACAATCGAGCTATGTTAAAGCCTTGGATTCCATTGCCCCACTTAAACAGCGCAAAGAAAAATCACGCAACCATCTCAACCCCTGGTTCACCCCACTTCTACGAGAACTTCGCAAAGATGAACGCAAAGCTGAGTCTCTCTGGAGAAACTCACCTATGCCAGAAAATAAAATTAACCTTGTATCCATCACCCTCTCTTACAAAGAAGCCATACTAGCGGCAAAAAAAAGAAGTCTATAACAACAGGATCACACAAGCTCAATCCAATACTAAGGAACTCTTTAGAATTCTGAAGGAATTAGAGTCCCCAGCCGCCCCCATTGACACCTGTACCCCTGACACCGAATGGTGCGCCAACATACAAAAAGCATTACTCAACAAAATCACGACACTCCAAGCTAAAATTAACACAAAAAAACCCATCTCCGCGACTCAGCAGGGAACCCCCAACCCTCCAACATCTCATCCCCCATTCATCCATTCAAACCTTTTAGCTTCTCACAGCTTACCACTAGGGAAGTGGAAAATATCATCAAGAAGCTAAAACCTTCTAACTGTCAAGGCGACGCCTGCCCAGCACCAATCATAAAGGAAGCAGCACCTGAGCTCGCTCCCTTTATAACATCCTTCATCAACTCCTCTTTTAAATCTGGCATAGTACCAAATAACCTCAAGTATGCTTGGGTAATCCCCTTAATCAAAAAACCTAACTTAGACCCTAATAATCCCACCAACTATAGGCCCATCACCACGGTACCTTACCTCCTAAAAATACTGGACCATGCTGCATATCTCCAAATTCAAGATTATCTTGACAAAAATAACTTATTAGGACTCAGGCAATCTGGTGTTCGACCGAGACACGGCACTGAGACAGCTCTATTAGATCTAAAAACACAAATTGAGGATCTAAAAGACAAGGGCAAACTCCTACTCCTCTTAGATCTATCCGCCGCCTTCGATCTGGTGGACCACCAAATCCTTTGCCAGCATCTCAAAACGGCCGCCCACTTCTCCGATGCAGCCACCTCTTGGATAAGCTCATTCCTTGCCAACAGATCCATGAGAGTCTTCTCACCTCTTGCCGCTGCTGACCCAGCGCATGTCCCTTGCGGAGTCCCACAAGGCTCATGCATATCACCTACGCTCTATAATGTCTTTACTAAACCACTCTTTGATATTCTTGACCATCTGGGTGTCACCTACACAAATTATGCGGATGACACCCAGATACTCATCCCTATCACTGGTGACTATGTAACTGACGTCAAAGCTCTTAATGCAGTCTACTCCATCATCCAGGCGTGGATGGCCCACCACGGTCTCTGCCTAAATGATGAGAAAACTGAGCTACTCATCCTAGGTTCTCAATCCAAACTTGCAAAACTTGACAGCAAATATGATGCCTTCATCATTGATGGTAACATTATCAAGGTCACTAAGGTCACTAAAACACTCAGTATTTATCTAGACTCGACCCTCTCTCTCTCACTAGACAAACCAACTCAGTAGTTTCAGCATATGCGCACACGTGCAAACTAATCACTGCTTGCCGCCCCTTCTTATCTACGGACAATTGCTTGATCCTTGCCAGAACTCTCATCTTATCCAAAATTGATTACTGCAATGCCCTTTACCTGGGAACTAGTCAAAAAAACATTGACAAACTTCAGGTAACCCAGAATAACGCCATCAGGGCTGCTCTTAATATACCTAGGCGCACCCACATCTCCTCCACTAGACGCAACTTACGATGGCTCACCATCTCACGGCGCATTGCCCTCAAAACACTGGTTCTTAGTTAAAAAGCACAGAACAACGCTGCACCGGCCTATCTGTCAGAGCGCTTCACACAACACACAGCCCACAGACCCATAAGATCTGCACAAGCTAATACACTCATCATTCCTAGGTTCAAGCTCCAGACTGCCAGAGGCTCGAGCTTCCCAGTCCTGGCAGCCAAGCTCTGGAACTCACTTTCCAATGATCTCAGGAATGTCCCCTCCCTTCAATCCTTCAAAAATAGAGCAAAACAATGGCTTTATGAGCAAGACAAAGCTTCAGCCTCCTTTTTGTAAACACCCACTGCATGCTGTACCAATCCTATCACTTCTGTATATATTGGGACGACTAACTACCTTGTAAATATATGTATATTTCTTTGCCCTATGTATATATATACTTTGTAATATGTAACTGCCTTCCTGTAACTGCCTTTCTGTAATTTCTCATTGTAACCCTTCCAAACGTGCGCCCTGATGCCCGTGGGCAGGCTGCGCAATATAAAGAAACAAATACAAATACAAATACAACAATTGTATTGCCTCATATATAGGAATCAACTGATAAAATATATTTTTGACAATACGGGTCTTTCATGTTAACTACACTAATGCAAATTGCTGTATTTTCATACCTGCAAAAGATTTTTTTCAAGGAGTTTCTCCTCATTTCTAATTCACTGTTAAGAAAAGTTATGTGTGTGTTTGTCATGCAATTGGGTCAATAGATTTTCTACTGTACGAAACAATTCGGCCTCCACAATTCCAGCGTTGTACCTCTCGATCAGCTCACTACTATTTTAATGTTCTAACTCTCCGGCAACTAAATCCTGGTGTTATTTGAATGTTCTGACTCCCTCAAGCAAATCCAATTTCATTGTTTTACTACTTTCAACTAAACACTGTTTCATTTTCCTATATCCCGCTGAACTAAATTAATTTTCAGTGTTCTACCTCTAGCAATTGCCCGGCCACCCATGGCTACATGAATGATCATGAACCGTGTATTTCCTTTTTATAATATTTTACCGAATCACACTTGCATCACGTTATATGCATTCCAAAGGACGTTTGGGACCGTTTGGCTCCACCAAATGTCGCAAAAAATCGGTGATTTGCCATTTGATAAAAATATAAATAATAAAAACTAGGGCAAAATGAAGAAAATACTTTCTTGACGTTGCACGCGATAAGCGTGCTTGAGTTGTGACAAGACATGCACAGATGTTGCACTGGATGTGAAAGACACGTTGGATGAGTACTGGTGCTTCTAAATGAACGCCACGTATATAATAGGGGGGTCGGGAATGTATACCACCTTTAACCTCAGTTTCTTTCATTCTTCATTCGGCAAGCGGCTGAACTGTTAGAACATCCATTCGTTCCTTAAAGCTGGTGCATACATATGTTCAATCCACATTCATGACTTCGTTTAATCAACGTAGTATGCTTGAAACCTGTTCGTCGCCTGTTGTCATGTCTACTCATGAGAATGCAAGTCTAATGAAAGCGTTGTCAGCGAGACTGAAGAGGGCAGTCCTTGCTTTCTACCTTTGTAAATGACTGAGCTATACTAGCAAAGGGGAGGGGCAATGTTTTAAAGGAACGTGAACATGTTCTGATTTCTAGTTTCATTTTCACCGAATTGAAAATACAATTGCAGTTGTCTTTATCATGTTGAGCTCTTTCTACTTTGCTTTTGGCTGCAATAAATACTAGAATGTCACTGTTTAGCTGACATTTTTCTAATTTTTCCTGATATATTATTGGTGGATTAAATATTTTACATTTTGCACAGGTCGATTTTACACATAACACCAAAACTCGCGAGTGATTGGCAAGAGCATGACGGCCCTGCCCACCTGAGGCAAACATTGTTATCTCCTTTCCCTTCTGGTGTACCCGTTACCGCTCACCTGGAACTGAACGCTTCCCTTCCTCTTATCTAATCTAGAAAACACGGAAATGCCACTCTGGACACGTCAATATGACCTCTGTGAACCGGGAGAGGGGCGCCTAATGCAGCATGGCTTCAGATCCATTATCCAATCTGAAACACACCTCTGGCTCGGGTAATTCAATCAAGCACATGCCTTCTTTACACAGCCCCCAGAAGTTGACTTTCTGGGATTCTCGCTTCCCAAATACGGAAGCTCGTACTCCTTTCGCGCGTGCTAATTAAAGACGTATTACGGATGTGCATAAACAGAACTGTTTTTCAAAATGCCAGTTCTTGATTGTTGTGAATAAAAGAACATATTATGCTATTGTTTCTTATTTTTGTTGCTTGATTCGTCGGCTTAGAATTTACAGTAGAACTTTTATTCGAACATGTAAACCTGTGTCGCAATTTCTTGTTACCTCGCCCCAGTGCCCACCAATTGCCAATATCCCACGTGGCCCCTCCAGCATGGCTAGCTGCAAGATTCGAGGTGTCTCAGTACTGTGCAATACTAGAGGGTGCAGCTCATAGTGAGAAAACATCTTAGTTCTTAAACCATAGCTCTCAACTCACCCGCTTTTGGCGGGTGTCACCCGCCTTGCAAAGGGCTGACTCACCCGCCAGGCCTCCTGCACGCCCATTCATTCCAATGGGCGTCTCACCCGCCAGAAACAAAATCGGGTGATTTCACCCGCCTTTGCAAGAAAAATGGTTGAGAGCTATGTCTTAAACTGTAATGTCCCAAAACGTTGTTGACATTGTCCCACTGTTCCTCTGCATTAAGAAAACAAACAAGAACATATAACCCTTGAATATGTGGTCTTACTCCAATGCCATGTAAAGCACTTTGCGCTGTGATGTCTGCTGTATGCAGAACAGAGATTAGCAGTGACAGCCTATATGCCACCATTCTTTTATGTTATGTTAAAGGACATGTGTATCGTGCACTATCACCACCGGAGTGGTCCCCTAGCGCTCTGGCGGACCTGAAAAGGAAAGGGGTTGCGGGTGGGTTAAAAGCACTGAGCAGGAAAAGTGCAAGAGAGCAGGGATTTGCTGTTGGCAGCTTCAGTTCGGTTAGCACTGTTCGCTGAGCTTAGGTGTGCTTTTTGGTTGGTAGCTGTCGTGTTCTGTTGTAATAGGCGAAGTGTGATTTTTTTTGTTGTTGCAGTGTAGTGAGGTTTGTGTGGTCTGCTCTGGTGTGGTTGTGTTTGGTTAGAGTTTGAGGGGTGTATGCAGAAGGGTGAGATTTTTAGCGAGATGGTTAGTGGCATCGCTATCTAGATGTGATGCATGCTAATTTCCAAAATATTTCTAGATGTGGCGCATGAATAACTCCACATTTCTATCTAAATGTGGCACAGGCAGGCATTCACGATCCTATCAAGATGCGATGCAAGCTAACCTTCACAGTCTGAGTGTGTCACTGGTTAATATTCACAATCCTGTCTAGATGCGACACAAGGTCATATTCACAGTTCTATCTGAATGTGGTACTGGCTAATTTTCTCATTTCTATCTGAATGTGTCCCTGGCTAATATTCACAATTCTAGCAGGGAATACATGTGGCAACTGTAAACACACGGAAAGCAGTCATAATCCTTACCAAGAAGCCAATCTTGTGGGAGTAGGAAAATCTGGACGACACAAGATTTAATTCAAATCATTCTGCTCTTATTGGATCTACGTGAGGGGAGACGCTGTTCACAACATGTATTTGCACAGATGTTCTCTGCTTCTGCTCCTTTCAGAAATGAGTCTGTAACTGGTCTAATACAGTGTATGCATTAGCACACCTTTTTGTTTTGTTTTGTTTTGGTTATTAGGTGGAGCTTTACAGTCACTTATAAACTGAATCAACTGCATTGGAGTACTTATAAATAGGATATGGATGTGAAGTAGAACACACAGCCTATGGGGGTTGTTTGGTCATGTACCTTCACTGTGACCACCCGAGGCTACGAAAATTGCTATGGCCATTTCCACCCACAATCTGCCCCTCCCCCCTCCTGGGATCTCTTTTCACTAGATCTATCACCAAGTAACAAACAACTTTGTGCGGAGGACCTGCTAGTGTTATTTCCATGTAGGCTTCTGTAAATGAATAGCTTAAATGCGACTGGTAATGAGTTTCCCAGTGTGAAAAAAATGTATTAACGAATAGTGCCTTCAGCCAATTTAAAACGCTTAGGTATGTTTTCATACTCAGCTTATGCAATTTATCACTGTTTGGTTGCCCTCTGCAGTCCAAATGGCAAAGTGTATTCACTTCAACAACAGCTACAATTTCAACAAACAGAATGAGCATGGTTCTATGCGGTCACCTTCACCTTCCACTATCGCAAACATTCAGAAGTTACTTCTTTCTACCTCCACTTCTCTTCACCGAGTGCCTGGTGGTTCCAGTGTCAATGAACAGTAAATTACTGGCTCAAAGTTTCAGTCTCTAATGAGCAAAACGCTGCAGGACGAATACCTCCACACGAGCTAAAACTGAAAATAGCTGCTGTAATTATGCTATTATGCAGTCCTATGCCATCACAGGAATTCTGCAATGGAACAAGGTTGACAATTATGCATCTACACAGACACATCTTAAAGGGCCGTTTGATCAATGGAACTTCGATACTGTTCTTATACCGCACATACCTCTCATTCCATCTGATACGTTTAGATTTTTCAATGACCATTAATAAGAAACAGGGACTTCCTGGAAGCGATCAGTGGTAATTCTGATATTTAAGAGAGGGGGACAGAAGTGACACTATGAATTACCGACCGATATTGACCTTTGTTACGCTGGGAACAGCCAGTTGATTTATAAACTATATGTGTGTATGTGCATCTGTTCCTTGCACTGACATCCTTTTAAAAACAAGCATTGGCAAAGCCAACTGATTGGGCTTGTGTATAGGTATAAGATAGGCACTGACATGATATGCTCTTGTACGTGCACCCTTTTCCAACTGTTGCAATCTAATAGCCAGATAGTACCAATATGGCAATGTTTGCAGAATGCCTACCCCTTCCCTATGCACAAAGCTGTTGCCATTGGCCATAATTGTTCTCCAAATCCTCCCCCACCTTTAATATTCATACATTTACAAATATTTTGGTAGCGTTTTTATCCTGTTTTTTGTATGCTGCATTATTAGTGACAGTTTCAACCAGTTTTATATTACTTGCTGTGCTTTGAACTGCCTGTTGATATTTGGTTTAGTTGATGGGAAAGTAGAGACAGAAAAAAAGGCATGTTTAAGACAATAAACAGTTAGGTTAACCAGTAAAACAGCTCAGTGCATTTAGTTGTGTCTGATGATTCCTGTGTGGGGCCTGCAGTAAAAGGCATGAATCCTGAAAGGATTGACTCAATCCATTATCTTTCTAACTTTGCATAGGATCATAAAGTGTAATTCTAACAATTATTATGGTTCTTAAAAGCAGGAGTAATATTGCATGGAACATTGTAAACACCAGATTATATAATCATATAATTATCATCCTTTTCTTCTTGTAGAGTAAAGGAGCTCACGAGTATGGGACTTAAGAAACTAATTTCAATCCCCAGTTTATGTGAATTTTGTGAGATAATGAGAGGAGTCTTTGATGAGACGATCTGAAAATAAACTATTAAACTATTGTTTTTAGACTGTATTACTGGTGAATGAGTGTCAGAAAATTTAATTATTTTGGTCTTTATAGCCCCAGCCCAATAGCCGGATCTGGAGCTATCGGCTGTGAAGTCTGAGGTAAAGGCATGGGCACAGCAAGGATATTTTAACAAGGCTTATAGGCCCAAAACACCATGTAAGACGCAAGGGTGTTCTATAAAGCTATTTTGTTCCTTCTGCCAGGGGGAACTGTTGAGAATTGGTTTCCCTGGTTATTCAGGATGTAGAAATATGTTGAGGGAGGAGAGAGCACTGTGGCTTCCTAAACAGAGGCCGGGCTGTCAAAGACACAGAGTGGTGGTCTAGGGGTACCGGGGGGGGGGGTGGCATCAGAGCCATGGCTGGGCCATGTCTGGCAGGTACAGCCCTATTAAATAGTGAGTGGTCTTCAGTGGTGAAGCCAGTGGTGAAGTCATTCACCAGGTTCAAGTATAGCAGGAGCAACCCGGGATTGAAGGTGAAAATAAAAACAGGGGATGCAGACTACCCAGGACGAGTCAGGTAGGGATGGCCTGCATTGCATGAATGTTAGCACTGCATGCAGTGGGGCTCTCAGCATGACACTCCCATGATGAGAGGTGGTGCGGCACTGAAAGCTCTGCCCGCAACAGTAATCAGGGGCGTTCTCGGGGCTCCCTCTCCGATAGACCAATTTCTGAGCCATTTATTAGATTCCTGGGCCATACCAGCTTATAAAGCTCAGAATTTGGCCAATGGGGGAGTGCCACGTCACTCCTCAGGGTCATACTTTGCAATACTACATGGAGACAGCAGTGTCAATTGCAAGCAGAGGAGATACAATTTCTAGGTCACAGGTAAGGAATATGACAGAATTATATATTTCTTGTGTTTTTCGATTGTAAAAGCTATTGATCCTAACCAATTTGTCAATTTACTTATGTTAATTTCAAAATAGGCATTTCTTCATTCGTGAGCGAAGGACAATATGTGATGCTCGCCCTACACAATATCTACCCCACCCCTCACATTGCTGGAAACAAACTCAACCTCCTGATTTCTTGCAAAAATATGGTCTCTGTGCAAAATTAAATCTGGTTATTGTGGTCACAGCACTTTGCCATCCTGTTTCAGGATCACTCTTCTGCACAACCTCCCCTCACCTATCAAACATTCCTCCGACCCTCTGAGAGGCAAATCAACTGCATCACAATTACAAATCTCACACTACTCATTCAATCCTCTTTATCCTCACAGCAGCCCCAATTTATGCCTCAACACTTACAGCACAATCATAATTAAAATAACCGACTAAAGCGCCCCTCTCAAAAGAATGAACACATGACACCACAATCACAATCCATGGCTCAAAGTCTCCCTCCTCTCCATCAAACAGGAAACCTAGAAAGAACACAGCAAAATAGCCAATGTCCCTCCAACAGGAAGCCCCTCAAAGACTGCTGATCCAAATACAAATTGGCCGTATGCAGTGACAAAGCCACTCCCTACCTCCAAGATCTGTAATCTGCCCACACTCACACACAATTTTCCAAATCATCAAGTCACTCTCAAAACTAGCATCCACTCATATTATCCACCACAGAATGCAATTCCCTCTTGGAATACCTCAAATACAAATCATACAAAACCTTCTCTCCACAGACCCACTCCCACCCCCCACACAAAAGCGGTCCAACACATGGGACACATTTCTTCCCATTGGCCACAATACCCTCATCACCCTCAAAGCCAAAGAAAAACAAAACCAGCTCACTTCTGGGTTTACGCATGACCAGCTAAGACAGCCCCAAACTGCATCAGCTCCTTGTTTCCAACTGGGACAAAATAATCAATTGTAATTTCTCATACAACACTATCTCCCCAACCACGAAAAGAGGACACATTTCCCCCACCTTAGAAAAACAGTTGTTCATCACCACACTCTCTGAGCACTGCTGTCACATCACAATCCTGGCATACCGCACCAGAATCAAGGAATGCTTTGTTACAAACCAATTCCAACAGCATACTACCCTACCACAAAAAAGCAGCTCAACCTCTTCCATTCAGGTTCCTGCCCTTGGGTATATTTATCGGGCAACAATTAATGCTGGGAGTTCGTCCACCCCCCCAATCAAAAGTGCCACACCAATATGCATTTTGATATGATTCAATCTAGCCATGTCTATGAACCATATCATACCAGATAGATCCCTCACCCCTGTGCAATAGATAAGACATGAATCAGGCTGGTGTGTAGAAATTATATATATATATCAATAAATAGGAACATTAATATTTGCACAAGACATGCCACCTCACTCCATGACCCAAATGCTTTTCTGCCCTAACAATTCACTTTTCACACAGATTTGAAAAAACAGTTAGTTTAGAATCACACAGATCATGTACTCTTTAACCCCACAACATTTACAGTTGTCCTTCATTGGTTATTTCCACCCTGGTTATAAATTAACACAGGTCTACAGAATATTTCAGATACCCGAGTCACTCACAAAATATTCTTAATATACAGAATTGTGCAGAACCCTGGACATGACAAAACAATGTAACTTCACAAGGTACTTTGCATGGGGTTTACTTTATAACATGTAGCACCTTGAAACCTGACTGGCTCATACGCTTGGCAACACACTTTACATGAGGTTTAATTTAAATATCATGCAACACTTTTCTATTG
The DNA here is from genome assembly GCF_040938575.1 of Ambystoma mexicanum. NCBI lineage: Eukaryota > Metazoa > Chordata > Amphibia > Caudata > Ambystomatidae > Ambystoma > Ambystoma mexicanum. Next base: position 380,738,201 of record NC_090930.1, on the reverse strand, counting down.
ACAAAAGCAATGTTCGCACATGCAAAGCTTTTTAATTTATTTGATCTCCCTTCACACTTGCCAAATATTAGCAGTGTTAGAGCACAACAGATTTTTAAAAACAAAGCACTTTTCATATATATGGAACTCTTCCTCCTCCACCACTATGCAATGATGAATCTCTTTTCAACCAGGAGCCACATTCCCACTCTCTGTAGAGAGCATGCTCTTAATCATGGACTTCATTCTATTTAATATTGCAAGACACTTTTCTGCCCCAGCACAAACCCAGATATTCAGTTTATTTTGGAAACACCTCTGTTTTAAGGTAGGGTCTGGGCAATGGTGAACAGAAAATGTTGTTTTTATTAGCACGCCACTTTCCTATAGGGGATTTTGGAGGTGGCCACAATAAGGTAAGTGATACCCATTTATTTTAAATGACTATATCATTATTCAGTGCTAAGAGAGAGGAGAGATCAGAGGTTTCAAACGCCCCCAAGCTCACCCCACAGTCTTTGACTATATGGAAGTTAATTAAAATATTATTTAGTAAAAATGCTAAGCAAGACTTGGTTTGGTTGGACAGGTTACTTACATAGATTATGTCTGGGTTGTGTGCTCAGGAAAAGTCAACAGTGCTCCTGAACCATCTCATGGGTTGCATAGGGACTTGGTTAGATGGCCTCTCCAGTTTCAGTCATGGATATCTCCAGAATCCATCCCTTTATTTGCCCCTCCAGGTTCCCTCCAGATTTTAGTCTTCCTCTGGTCAAACCCACCTCCCAGGCAAAGTTAGTTCTCCAGTCATTTTTCAGTAGTCCCACTCAGATCATATCAGACAGCTCTCCCTCTTTCCCCATTGTGCATCTCCTTATACATATTTAACCACTCCCCAAATTATATAAATTAGGATGTGCCAGCATTCTCTAACTATTCTGGTTGGGCATCCATTGTCCAACCCCATTGCAATCATTGATCCCTTTAGTTACTAGGCATCATCCCTGTGAGTTATAACTCCGCCCCTTTGAAATTTCATTTTTGACCACTTCAGTTACATCCTTAAAAATTACAACATGGCAAAAGTTTTCAATTTACAAATTAGAGTCACAAACTGTATGTTTCCGAAATGGTCTAATCATTCTGGACTTAATAAAAATGTGTCTCATTTCAGCACAATGTAGCAGATTCGAACCACAGATTTTCATGGTTTATTCAAACAGGGGAAAAGTTAATGTCACAAGATTTTATGTACGGGTATGTGATTCAAGACTCTGTCATCTCCCTGAATCTCCGCTTCGTGATATTTTCTTGGAAGCTATCCTCACATTTCAGCTTATAACATTAGTCCCCTTTCAAAGTTGCCTCAACAGATAGGTCTTCTCATACCATTTTAATGATATTCAAACCATTACTGTGAAAATGATGGTTACCAAGAGAACCAATAATTATGATTTCCAATAGCACCTATGTAAAAATAATGACATGCATATGTTCCCCTTCAATTAACTGGCATATTTGTGTTCCCATGATTTGTATGTAGGCGTGACCTCTGGCTTTCCTTGACCCAAGCTTGCCATAAAAGCACTTCACATTTCTTTCCCCCAGGGCTAATGCCCATCTGTACTTATCTTCCTTGAGCAGAGGGAATAGCTCTGCCCCCTCACTCATGTGGCAGTCTCCTCTTACTTGTCACTTGTCATTAGCAGAGGGCGAGGGACCGTGAATTGAGTTTTTAATTCCAACTATTTTCCGAAGTTCAACCCATTAAGGGCTGCCTATCTGTTAACACAGTTGTTAGCACCTCACCTCAATAAATTCCTTTCCAGGGACTGCTGCAGCCTCATAAACATTTCCAGATAATAGGGACACAGTTTTGGTGTTCAGTACATGCTGAAGCCAATTCTGTTACGAACAGAAACTGGTGATTTTAAAATACATGTTTATTTTCATTACATGCTGCCTGCTTCCATATCTTGTATCCCATATGATATGCTTTGCTTCCATCTTCCTTCTTACAGTTTATTTACAAATATTGTAACTATATTCACCAGTTTCCTTACTGTGTGCCTAAGGCACCATTTTTAACTGGGTATTTTCTCTCCTCTGTGACAATGCACACTTCATTGCCATGATCCCCTATCAATCAGATCCAACCAGAGTCAATTACAGGGTACCGCCACTATTTTACCTATTTACCCTGATGTTCAACGTATACCTTGAATCCCTCTGACAAATTCTTAGCGACCACAATATCTACTTTCACCAAAACACATATAGCACACAAATATAGTTTCCAATATTCTCTAAACTCTATACCCTCAGGAACTGTCTCTGCACACAATCTGGATAGCCATACACTTCCCAAAATTCAACCTATCAACAACAGAATATCTCCTCAGACACAAAGCAAACCTCACCCCTGTATAAAACAACTCACTGTTGACAGACTCACACATATCCACCCACACAGCAGTCAAACCACTATCCTCTACAATGAACCCTATAATTAACCTACACAGACCACATTGCTGCTGTTCCCAGAGCACACAGCCTACAGCTGCACACACTATACCTACTATGCAAGATAAGCACATCTTTTACATTGATGACAACTGTACCTGTCCCAGGCACTAGTTCTCTCCAATTTGAACTACAGAAATGCAATCCTCACTGGACTACCCAACAGCACACTTGTCAGCAACATTCAATGCAGACTGCAGCAGCAATACTCCCTCTGTGCTTACCAATCTTCATGCATCACCCCAGCTCTTTATTTCAAAGTACTCTGCAACAAGGCCATCCACCTGAAAACCCCATCCTACGTTCACAACAACCTGAAGCACATCAGCCCACAGATAGCAGAAAAGCTAACCAAAATCTCCTATACATTTCACTATGTAAGCAACCCTGTTCACAAAAACAGGCCATCGCCCATGTGGTACCCGGAGCCTGTAAAACCCTACCACCCCACAACCTACACCAATCGGTTCTATCTTCACCTTTCACAAAATCCTGCAAGTATATCACTTTCCTCCACCTGATTCATCCCTATTTCCTCCCCCAAAACATGTTAACTATACCAATATTTCTATCCTATATATAAAAGTGTAGCTTATTTTTCACCTCCTCCGTTGGAGGTTTGTAAAGTAACTGACACCCTCTTATTAGGGTTACCACTGTGTAAAAGGTTAAATACAATAATGTAAATATTGATGCAATTTGAGCTCTGGGGTTCTTTTAGTGACTGTATTAATTAATGGAGCGAGGGAGAGCTTGGGTAAAATAAGATTTTAACATACTAAACTGACTTCATGGATAATTGAGCTGTAGTAAAAAAAAAAAAATCGAAGCTGCACGTAACAGCACAGGATCCGAATGTTTGTCAGATGCAGTTGTATGACTTTAACCTCACATTCCCTTGATTTAGTCAGAGACAAAAGAGAGCATCTGGTATGTTAATCAGTGTCGTAAGCATGTGTTTAGAATGTCACATTTCTATGGCCAGTCAATAATGTGAAATTAGTTGTGGCTGTCATCAGATTGTTATTGAAAAATGATAATAAAAATCAAAAGAGGTAGAGGAGTTAGCAAATATATAAATTGAACAAAAATGGAGCACTCTTAAAGCGTCACATCTATTAAAAGATGTGTTCCTGATTTCATGGAACAGTGATATTTATCAAAATGAGCGAGGCTCATCGGTAATATAATGCCTCCTCGAGCATTTGATGTTTATCCTAAAACAAGTCTTTGTGCTGAAAACCTATCGTTGTTTCATCAACATCCAAATCGAAAATAAAAACTCACGGAGCATAGAAAGACGTAAAGCCTGATTCACAGAAGTGTTTTAACCCATAGGAAACCTCTCTGTGAATCAGGCCCTTAAAGCCTATTTTATTGCAGACATATGTAGACTGTCAAATGAACTTGAGGCGTACTCTGACATGATTCTATTATTAGATATAGACTCACGTGACATAAACTGGAACGTGATATGGGTGCAAGCACATTTATTGACTCTATTTTGATTGCAATGGGAAAAGAGGTCAGTAAAAGTGAATTATGTATCTCCACTGTAACTATAAGGAAAAAAGACACTGCTACTAATCTATGTTACCCCCTCTACTGCCCCCTTTAGTCCACCTTATCCTTCTGCACAACACTCTTTTAATTAACACATTTAGTAGATTTCACTACATATAATGTAATGGAAAAATGCAATGGTAAATCAAGGCGATTTAATTATCATCATAAATAGGGAGATGTAAGCCATGCTTTACATCTTGAAATATATCAGTACCAAATTACCTTTACATTTAAACTGGTCTTTGTGAGGTTTTATCCAGGCATAAGAGAAGTCTGTTGTCAGACACAGGACATCTCCATAAACCCTTTGCTGAAGCGGAATGTCTTTTAACTATAGGGAAATAGTTATCAAAACGTCCTTCACTTGCTATTTTTCTGCTTTTTGTTCTCCCTCTTTTTCTCTGGTTTTGTTCCAGATTGTCGGTCTAGCAGGCACTTTACACTTTCGCTAAATAGCACAATGGAGATGTTTGGCGTACTTTCTCCTTTTGCATTTTTGTTGCAGGAAGAAAAACAACACATGCATCAAAAGAAAGCAGAAGATAATCGAAAACAATGGAAGACAGATTACAGTCTGAGGGTGCTGCAGAATTCAGCTAACATGGTAAATAGTTAAAAAAAAATGTAGCTTTAACAACAGTCCAGTAATGCAGTCAGAAAGCTGTCTCTGGCACCCAAATATTTTCAAATTATGTTATCCTGTTTTGTTAGCGTAGATTTTCTTTCAAGGTACATGCTTGCAATACCAGTAAGACTCACTGCTTGGCCACTGAGGGTGGGTGTCCAAACTGGAAGGGGATCACAGTTAATACAACCATTGCCAGTAGCTTTGTCATCCACTATTCCTACTGTCGGCAATGCCCAGTTTAGTACAGTATTCACAATTCGTATGACATAAAGGTGATGTATTAGAAAAATAACACTTTTGTGTATTTCACTAATATCTGATAGGTCACCCGCATTAGCATGTTTAATGGGTCCTCTTTGATATTGCTGCACCTTGCCTAAACCATTCTGTGCTCTGGGTAGCACGTATTACACTTTAGTGGAGGGAGGCAAAGCTCGAAGATGGTCTGGAAATAATTATCTTTGCATCTTTTGAAAATAACTACTTATAGCATCTCCACATATATACATTCCTAGCATTTACGATAAAAAATTAATTTTCTTCTTAGGATCATCCGGATCGGGTGAATTAAGTAGCTCTTATAATTGAGATATATTCATGTTCCTTGAATGAAGAAAAAAAAACGCACTAGGATGGCCTTATTATGGACAACTTGCATTTGGAAAATAAAAGAGGGCAAATGATCATGAATTAACGTGTTTAGTGATAATGTGATGCAGGATATACCTAAGGGTTGCATTAAAACCCCTGCCTGGGACTGGATTCTCCCATCTTGCAGTAGATATATCATTGTGCTGCTTATAAACCCTGCCGGGTGCCTACTACATCGATGGGGGGAGCTGCCCTTCCATCATGGCCGCTGGAGCAGCCGGAACAGCCTCGAGTTTTTCAGGACACATGCTTAGCCCCACCTACCACCTCTGATGTATTCTGATTGGCTGTGGGCCGTAATAACTTCCCTCAAGACAGGGAGCGGGCCGGCGATGCCGGCCACTCAAAGGGCCCCCACTTAAGTGTCTCATAATAACCCCTGCCTGGGTCTGGATACTCCCATCTTTCAGCAGAAACATCACTGTGTCGCCTATGAGCCCTGCTGGGCACCTACTACTTTGATGGAGTGAGCAGAACTTCCATCATAGCCTCTGGAGCAGCTGGAGCAGCCTTGAGGTTGCAGAGGTGTGCTTTCCCCTACCGAACCGCCTCTGATGTATTCGGATTGGCTGTGGGGGAAAATAACTTCACTCAAGACCGGGAGCGACAGGCACCGCGGGCGCCCTCCAAGGGCCCCATCTAAGGGTCTCAAAAAAACCCTTATCTCTGCCTGGATTCTCCATCTTGCAGCAGACACATCACTGTGCTGCTTAGGAGCGCTGCCGGGTGCCTACTTCCTTGATGGAGCGAACATACCTTCCATCATGGCCGCTGGAGCAGCCGGAGTAACCTTGAGGTTGCAGAGACTTGCTTTCCCCCATCGACCCGCCTCCAGTTAATTCAAATTGCATTCACACGCTAGGCCAAGGGACATCTGGCCGAGATTCAGAGAGCATATGTCTGCCATGGCCTCACCACCAACTTCTCCCCCTACTTCCCCGGGAGGCTCCCCATAGATGTTGACCCGTTTAGTGCATTTATCAATACTTTGCATATTGCCTTTTATCAATACGCTTCATTCTACCCAATATGTATTGCTTACTCTTAATGCTGGTGCCATGTGGCTCCCTCTGTTCTCTGTTGTGCTGTCAAATCAAATAAAAAAAAGTTTTTTAAAAAAAAGAATTGTCTGTGGGCCGAAATAACTTCACTCAAGACCAGGAGCCAGTAGGTGACGCCGACCCCCTCCAAGGGCCCTATCTAAGGGTCTCATAAAAACCTCTGTCTGGGCCTGTCCGGGCATGTAGGGCCATGCACCAGTACCTGCACAAATTGCCTCTTTTGCCTCCTGCTCAATATCACTGGTTAGAGGTGCCCAGCTCTTCACTTTCATCCTCATGTATGGGCCATGACAAAACCCTTGTGATCGCTGGCCTTTAGGAGCCTCCAATGTCCTTTATCTTACCCCCTCCTGTTCTCTGCCTCTATGGGGATGTCAGGGAGCGCTCAATCTCTCGCCGGGCATTCCTTCATCCCACCCCACTCCCTACTACCTTTTGACATGCCTGAGACTGGGTTGGGGCCCTGACTTACCTGCTGGCAGAAGTGTTTTCCCAACAGCCAATGGCCTTCGCTTCAGACGACACCTCTGTGTTTGGATCATCACTGTCTGGGTGATGCTGCAGTGTACTTTTTGAAACTTTGGCCCATCTGCGTGGCACATCTGGCTGTTAGTCAACTCGTCACCTGATTCCTCCTTCAACTAGTACAGCCGAACCTTGGTCGTTCTGTGCCCCCATGCTAAGCAGAGCAATGCTTTTCTCTTGCCTTTGGCCTTTCCACATCGCCTATTCTTCCTCACCTATTATGACTGTAACTTGGCTCAGCAACACATGATTCTGTTAATGACTGAATTGTACTTTGCTCTCTATACCTCTCCTCGGCTATTTTCTGCCTTACAGACCCTCCTTACTCTCTACCTTTTTCTCCCACGATATGTATATCTCGTATGCAGCTCTCACTAACCTCCTGCACCATGCCTTCTGCCTGCCCAAATTCTTTCATCCTTCCCGACCTCACTTAGCACTGTTATGCCTTCTGCTCCTACCTATTTCTTCTGAATACCTGTCCATCTTTACTTCTGTCTTAGCCGCCTGCCATGAGGATTGTATCCCTATGCTGCTTTACCTTACCATACTCACTAGTACCCAGTGATAAGGGAGATGATAGTCCCTTATCATCTCAAGTACGTAATATCGGTGTCTTATTTGATCCTGTTTTTTTATTTTCAAATTCAAATTTCTTCTTGTTGTTTTCATTTATTTCACATTAAGAAAATGCATCTATTGCTTACTTTTTCTTCTGCAAAAACATTGCTCCAAACCTTGCTCTTATCTCGTTTGTATTACTGTTGTTCAATTTTTGTTGGTCTTCTAAAAGGTACTTCTACTCCATTACATTGGCTTCTTCACTGTGCAGTTCAGATTCTTTTCATCTCCCATCGGCACCCGCTCATGCCAATTTCTCTGTTTTTGGTTTGCCTTAATTGGCTACCAGTTTAGCAGCGCAGTGAATTCCATTTTCTTTGTTGTTTGGCTTTTAAGGTTGCTCACGGGCTTGCCCTCCTTATTTATGTGCGTTGATTTCACATTGTCATCCATCAAGCAATATTAGTTCTGCCTCTCAGTTCCTTCTTTCTGTTTCTCCTCCTTGTGCTGCTTCCTGTTTTCATTGTTTTCGACTGCCTGCTCCCGAACTGTGGAACACTTTAGCTCTAGACATTGGTTTTTCATCTCACCTCTTACAATTAATCTCTTACATCTTTCTTTTTCTGAATAATGTTTTCAACTCTTTTGGTGATTCATTTTTTGTGATCTCTTTTTGTTGTACCATTTTATTGACTAGTGAAGTGCTTTGGCTAAAAGCGCTACATGAATGCAATGAATAAATAATTAATAAATACATATGCTTGAGTGCACGAACAGCAATCCTCTAGCTTGTATGTCAATGTTTTCAGCATTTCATATATCATTGTTTTGTTGAACTACTTGTGTATCACAATTGTAGAAGAACCATACATGTCTTAGCCAAGTCCTCAACAAGGATTCAACAGTAGGTAGAGGACAATGTGGATCAAGTATGACGCTAAACATAGAAGGGTGGAAGAAGAAAAGCTGGAAGGTTGAAAGACATTTTGCAACACGCATCTGATAATTAAGAAGACATTTTGCAACAAGGGCTACATTTTGAGTGACACTGAACTCCTTTGGAGGCTTCAGTGAGACAAGACAACATGCAAAGAGGGGTGAGAGCGTTACCGTTTCTGTGCATCAGAAGTATGAAAATAACGACAGCAATAAAATACTAAGATACATATAAATATAATGATGGTCACTCTAGAGTGGTACATGAGTATTCTACAGTAATTGTAAAAAAAAGAATAACCTCACAAGGGGTACAGCTGCGCTGAACCAGACATTGAAAAACAGATATTTGATGTAAATCAAAGGAGAGCTGCTGCTTTTCAGATGTTCGAATATGATTTATGCTGACAAGCTTGTCTCAGCAGGTGTTTCAGTAAGAAGCAGAGACGGCGTTTTGATCCGTCAAGTGCATTGAGGTATTTTGCTTCAGTAGTGCTATATTGCACAGGGAGCAGCACTCATAGTGGTGATAGACTGCAACAGATGATATTCTCCATTTGTCAAGCATGTTTTTTTTATATATATATTTTAAACTGCCATGGGTTTTCCCCCCAGTGCCAAGGTCTTTTTTGGTGATTTTGATATTTCGCCATTCAATGCCTTCTAACATGTTCTGTTTCATTAATGTGTAGATGAGAAGTGTTCTCACTGAGTACACATTTGTAGAAATAATTCACATAACAAGTGATACATGTTACATGCTGCTATCTAGCCTCAAACGTGCCGTTTCCCCGTGCAAATTAGCAATAATGAAACAATGGACAGGCCGATTCATGGAATTAATGTGCGCTGAAAATTCCCATGCAAGCGTGCGAAAGCGTGCGAATCGCAGCGCAAGTACGAAAATCGCAGCGAAACCCGCACACAGCGATTCATGGAAGTCTGTGTGCGTGTAAATCCAGAGATGTGCGCTAAAATCCTGCGTGGCGCACGCGGGCGCACTCATCATCAAACAGCATGTGCTACGCGCACAGCGAAAGCGCACTTAGCGCAGCGCACACAACAAAAGAAGGCGTAACACGGGCGTAACATGCGAAATGCGGAACAACGCGTGAAAATGTGGGCGTTACGGGGGAAGTACAGGAGGCAAATGCGCGGAATGCCCACACGCGCGCCTTCAACACGTATTCATGGAATCGAACGGGGCTAACGCGTGCACCGAAAAAGATGCACTAATCTGGAAACACGTACGCCAGCAGGAAGCAGGTGTACGTGGACCCGCGCAACATAAAAGTGCGCGCAAACAACAAACAAGCTCAGACGCTGCGATGAATATACCGTTCCTCGCAGCAGTGGTCGTGGGATACCGCAGGAGGAGGAGGATAGTCAGGGCCAGAATTTTTACACCAGAACCAGCCTTTTTGGGATGCCTGATGACCAGGTGTATGGGAGGTACAGGTTTCCACCTCACCTAATACTCGACCTGGTGAGTGATTGGGAGGATGAACTCACATCACCCACCCTGTGCTCCCAAGCACTGAGCCCCTTGGAAAAGGTGCTCAATGTTCTGCACTTCTTGGCTACTGGGTCATTTCAGCGGACAAGTGCCATAGTGGGTGGGGTGTCACAGGCCACGCAGTCACGCTGCCTACACCAGGTCTTGGCCCTCATGACTGCACGCCCCTCAGTCCGCAGGCACATATACCTGCCCAGAACACCTGCAGAAAGGCAAGCTGTTGCCCAGGATTTTTACAGGGTGGCACACTTCCCCAAAGTGCTAGGTGCCATTGATTGCATCCATGTGGCTCTACGTCCTCCCAGGGCATCAGAGCACATCTATAGAAACCGCAAGCACTGGCAATCCATCAACGTGCAGGTAGTATGTGATGCCAAGGGAATCATCACCTCAGTATATGCCAACTATCCAGGGTCCACCCATGACAGTTTCATATACAGAATGTCAACCCTAAACCGGGACCTAGAAGCTGGGCGGCATGGCAATGCATGGCTGCTTGGTGCATATAAATGCCACTGCACATGCCTGCATGTCAGATACTGAGTAATGTCACAACCCCACTAATGATACTCATCATCACCTCCCCAGGGGACAGTGCCTACCCTCTGAGCACCCACATGATGACACCAATTCAGAACCCCACCACACCACCCGAGGTAAGATACAACACAGCCCATATTGCAACCCGGGGCATAGTGGAGCGCACATTCGGAGTGCTCAAGTCATGCTTTTGCTCCATTGACCGTTCTGGTGGGCAGCTGCTATACGCTCCCCCAGTAGTGTGCAGGATCATAGTGGCAGCATGTGTCCTGCACAACATTACAACACACCGGGGCCTGCTGGTGGACATGGTGGTGCCCCCACATCCCCAACCACATGCACGGCCACTGCACATGGGAGGGGAAAGGGCATGTGGTGAGGCAGCCCGTACGCAGCTGGTGGCTAATTACTTCACCTAAAATCACACCCCTGTGGAGTGCACACAGCCCTGGCACATACCAGCTGACAATCAATGATGATGACATAAGGGACAGTCAACTGTCACAGCCATACCAGCCTGAGATTGGTCACCTGGAAGTGTTACATTGTGTGCATCCCTACCTACCCAAAGACAACCAATGCTGTGTCATTAAAAGACATACATTCATACTGCATGAATGACTACCCCCTAGAAAAATACAACATGAAAATAGAGCCATGTCACCCAACCCCTCCCCATCTCCGCCACCCAACACACCATGGCATGTCATGCAATGTGAAAGCAAACATAGCAATGCACAAGACCTGACACAAGGGTCATATAGTGCCCTGTCTCAAATGGAAACAGGCCACAGACAATATGCTCCCAGTAATCAATAACAAGCAGCACACATGACCAAATACTTACCACCAACACAATACATCAACACAGCATGAAACATTGCAAAAACATGACAGTACAAAGTCGAAGTAGTGGTAGTCTGGATGGAGTGTTGCAGATGGAGTGTTGCTGCCATGCAAATGTGTCCGTGTACTGCATGCAACATGAACTCCATCTGCAAAGGAGACAGCCTTGTGAAGACATGAAGAAGGTACCTGCAAATTCTGAGGAAGACATGGATGCACAAGCAAATATCAATACACCATGCAGTGTTAAACACAACAAAAATACCTACTGCAGTGTTAAATACAACAAAAATACCCACTCGGGATGTCCACACAGTATTGACTACAGACTGCCCACACAGCTCATGGGAGCCCAATGTCACCTTGCACGTCACTGTCACTTGGTCACACCCTTTGCAAGCCCATGGTAAAAATCAAAAATGGCCATGTGGGGGGCAGGGGGGGCACTCAGGAGGTTCAAGGACAGGGTGCACACCAACACCCACCTGTGTGGATGTTGTAACAAAAAAATACCTCCAGGGGCTCATGGCCTGCACGGCTATGCCATTGTGGGAGAACTGCTGTCGGTCTCTTCACCCTCTGCTGCTGCATCAGGAGGTTGTGGTGCAATGGGAGGCAGCACACGGAAAATCCCTGGTATGGTCCTCGATGGCAGCAAGCATGCAGGTTTTGAAGGTCTGATTCTGGAGGATGATAGTGCGGAGATCCCCATGAAGCACCTCATGGGTTGCCTGCATTTCTGCATGCATTGGCTCGCATGATGCCCGGATCTCCTCGCGGGTTGCCTGCAGCTCAACTGAGAGCAAACGTGTGAGATTCTCCAGTTGCTGTTCTGCCCTAAAATTTTGGGAAGCCTCAAGTTCAAGCAGAGTCTCCCTGATATTATGGAGTTCTACCCTCAGGGCTTCCCTGTGGCCCTGTGACTCTATTGATATGGCTTCGCGAAAAGTCTCCAGTGCCGCCCGTCGGTCCCTGTTGGACGCCAACATGTATTCCCTGTGTGATTGGCAAATGGAGTCTGTTGCCTGCTGTTGTTGCTCCATCTGCCTTTCAGGGGGGATAATGGAAGTGCCCACCCTCTCCATTGCCTGAGCCATCATTTCAACTGATGCTGCCTGTTGGGTTGCCATACCGTACATGGAGTTTTCCCATACAGTATTGCCTGGTGGTGCACGGCCACCACGTCGGCGGGCACCACACCTGTTTGGGGCAAGGCGATCTGCACCTTGCTGTGCTGGCACTGCCTGAGGCTGCAGGACTGCATTCCCCCTCTGATCTGCTGAGCCAGGAACAGGATCAGATGTTGCGGAGTGTGACCCTCCATCCATAACCGCCAAAGGCGGACCAACCAACACTGACATCCGCATAGAGGGTTCTACCCCTGGTGCAGGTGGGTTGGACAGAACAGAATCCCTGCCAGAAGCACTCACCTGCAACAGCACCTAAGTCTCTTCATCCGATTCAGCACCTGAATAGAGGCCTGGGGAGGTGCACCCAGAGGAACCCCTGGACAAAAGGGTCTGCAGTTAGATTGGGTTTTCACCCACCACCACACCACATCCTCCACTGGTGCTCGGTCGTGACTGAGATCCCTCCTGGGTCTGCACCATCTCCTAAACCTCACCAGCATCAACTGCGTCATCACCTGCAAAAACATGAAATACAACAAATACAAACAGACATGAGCACCATAGCACACATATAGGCCTGAAAGACAGAGATCCTGTACATGATTTACACATGTCCCACATGACTATAACCCTGGCATGCATGCACTGTCAATGAGTTGGAAGGGGAGGCAAAAAGCAGACACTGAGGACACCAAAATGGAAAAGCAACACACTTGCTGCATGGTGGGGAGAACTGGCATCACACATTATTCTGTGAGTAGCATGTACAATACAAATACATGACACATGCCATCACACAGATGGCATGTAGCATAGCCATGGTAAATTACACAACTACAGCGATATGTCAGTGAATGAGTACTGTCACCCATCCATGTGAGATGGACTTGAAGAGATGAAAAATGGTAAATAGTGTGGCAACAGATGCATGTGCCACACACTGAAACACATCCAGTGTACAATAATACAGTGATTGTAGGCAGATGTACACATCAATGGTTGGTCACTTTAACATGACAGCAAACAACTACCATGTTCCACATTCAAATAGGCCCCAAAAATTAATGTGAGCAGGCCAATACTCAATCAGCCTGAATGGTCTAATCATTCACATAACAAGGCAACAAATGTGGCCCAATGTGGGGTGTAATCAATGACAGAAGCATGTCACATATGTGGCATTAGTGCTGAAAAATGGGTAGCAAAAATGGGAAAATTGAATGAACACTGAAACAATCTGAACAATGTTGTTGCAAGATGACAGGTCAAGGGCAACTGCAGTAATGTGGCGCTAAATGGCTACTGTGGGCAGAAGGGATACTGTCATACCCAAATCCAAGGCACGTGAATGTATTGGAGGAAGCACATGGGTGACCCGTACACACCCTCACCTGGCACTCAATCAGAACCCGTCACCCAAACAACATACACATGGATTACACACACATGCATGGGCACTCACCGGACAATGAGTCGTAATCAGGTAGGACTCCCGCGCCTTGGATCTGTTCCTCTGTGACGAAGGTTCCAGCAACAGACTCATGTTCAGTGAGTTGGTTGTACTCTGGTGGGGACCCACCCCAGTCACCAGAGTAGAGGCATGATTTGAGGCCAGCTTGTTCTTTGCTCTGCATTTCAGGTCATTCCACCGCTTGTAGCAATCATCAGCTGTGCGCATCACAAATACAAGGGCACTAATGTGGTCCGCGATGGTCTGCCAGTGTGCCCTACATTAACCAGGTGTGGTCTTGCACCCTGCAGTCACCACCATTTTGCGGCTATGTTCCGACACATAGGCAAGAAGTGCATCAATTTGGCGTCATTAAAGCTAGGCTTCCTCGACATGCCAGAGTGTGTAGCCGTGTCTGGGGTCTCAGCCTGTAGTGCCAGAGCACCCTTCTTCTTCTTTTTCAAAGGTGGTGCAGATCCCGAGTGGCTTACGCCGCTCTGGTCAGTAGGGGCAGAAGCGCCGGTGGACTGTGTACAAGGAGTGTGCGAAGGCACAATGACCATAGGTCTTGGTGCAGGCATTGGCTGCAGGGTAATGTTGGCAGGGGCAACGTCGGTTTGATGGACCTGGACCGACACTGTCCCAGCTGGAAGACTCAGAGCTGGGGTGGATAGAGCTGCAGCTGCCCCTGCAGCCTCCCCACCCTGCCTACTTGGGGCAGCAGATGATATTGCTGCCCCAGATCCACGTGGCCTGGTGGTAACAACTTGCACCGCCACACGTGGCTTAGACTTGCTGGCCTGGAAGTCAGCCTGGGAGCCTTCCTGTGCCAGTTCAGGTTCCACAATGGGCTGGTCCAACAAGGGCTGAGCTGGGATGGTGTCAGCTACATTTCCCACAACCATGGGGGGGTGGGGCATGGATGTCCCTGATTAGTCCTCCACACATGGGGGTCTAGGGGCACCCTGCAAATCCTGGCCACGTCCCCTACCACACCCAGCACACCCACCCTTTGAAGGCCGGCCACCTTTGCCTCCCTTACCGCTTGGTCGCCTCCCAACCATGGCACTGATGTTGTTGTGTGTATGAGAGTAGCAGTAAACTATTGTCCTGGGCAATTGTCGGTGAAAGGGGTAGGGTACTAGATGGAATTCGTACCCTAGTGCTCTGACCCCTGTGGGAAGATGACAGGTCACGCAACGCACAGGCACCCCAAAAACAAAAATTAACGTGCATGCAACCCCTCGTAGACAGTGTGCGTGGAAAAATGAACCTGCACTACGCTGTGGCACCCAGAAACACAAAAATAAGCATACGTGTAATACACGCAGCCTACAATGACCTCTGAAGGGGTACGTGACACACGGGTCAAGCACAGTTGGTAAATACGTGCGCGACTCACCGTATGCCTGGAAAAAGAACGTGAAAAAGATGCCCGTGTGCGCGTTGGCAACACCGCTGCCAAAAGAAAAATTGTACACTGTCTAAGGAAACAGGACAAAGTAAGAAGTAAACGCTGTTTGAGGAAACAGGGCCAACCAAAAAATTGAACGCTGTCAGAGGTAACAGGGAGTACGAACTTGAAACGCTGTGAAGTAATCGCGTGTGAACCGACAAGAAGTACAAAAGTCACCCACTCGCTCTGCACGAAAAGCACATACAAGTAAATGGCGTCCTACATGTACCTTTTAAACCGGCCCACACGTACAACGTCACTTACGCTAAGGCCTTACGTAAGCGCTAAGGCCCTTTCCTCCAATTACACGAGCTGACACTCGAATGTGCAGTTTTTGCACCTGTACGATGAACATGCATCCGTGTTGAGGGAAACGCCCTTGCGTGTCACGTCACAGACGCGCTTACGTGCTAAAGGGCCTTTGGTCCAATGAATTTGCGTACGTGCAGTTTATTCACGTGTTGATTCACTATGCACCCGTCACGAGAGAAACACCCGCGCACGTAACGTCACAGACGCACTTACGTGCTAAGGGCCTTTCCTCGAATTACACGCTGACGTGCACATTTTTTCATGTGCCAAATCACTCCGTATCAAGCTGGCCATGCGACAACACACGGAAGACCACGCTCCTGCCCAAAAGGCCGAATTACTGCCCCCAAGAGACCCAAGCACGCTCCCACCTGCCATCTGCTGCTGCATGCCTGCCTGCTGCCCACGTGCCCTGCTATTTGCTGCCTGCACGTCAGCCAGGGGTGCAGTTGCTGTGACCACCCCTGCTGGAACTGACGACTCCCGACTGGGAGTGCAGTTGCTGTGACCACCCCTGCTGTAACTGACGAATCCCGACTGGGATACCATCACTCTACAGCCCAGCCCCAGGACCCAGTTGCCCACCCACACCTGCCTCTGGGGTTGCCATGTCTGGCACAACACCATCTGGCACTACTGGCAACCCCCAGCCAGAGAGGCAGAGGGCCACCAGCTACAGTGCCAGGGAAGTTGGTGTCCTGGTGGAGCAAGTCCTGGGGCAGTATGATGACCTCTTTGGAAGTTCGCACACCGACAATGAAGGACGGACCAGGATCTGGATGGACATCGAGACTGCCATCAACGAGGAGGGGGTGGCAGTCCACGACATCAAACATGTCAAGAAGCGCTGGGAGGACTTCAGGTCCAGGATCCTCGACAAGGTCCGGCGCCTCTTAAAGGCAGCGGATGCCAAGGGGTGCCGGGGCCACCTGTCCGACCACCAAATGGGGGTCCTGAAACGCATAAGCCCAGCGCTCCACGTCCAGGTCCTTAAGAGGCAGACCCATCTGGAGTCGAGTAGTAAGTGTACATGCATACTGGTGGGACGCTGTGCGTGTCGTGGTGTGCCAGTAGTGTGCAGGTTGCACTTGTGTTTCTGTAGGGCCATGTATGGATGTGTATGTACAGGGGCGTGAGGCTGACGCATGCGAGTCCTCTCATGTGTGAGACACATGGATGGTGTATGTGTGGGTAAGCATGCAGGCCAATTGCAGATGTGGGAGCACACATGTTTGAATTACTGTGTATGTATGTTGGCATGGTTGTGGTGTCACACATGGATGTTGGTTCCAGCTGCATGTATCTGCACTGTGTACATGTGCATGTGTGTGTATTTGACAAGTGTAACTGTGATGCAACATGGATGCATGTGGCACTGACATGTAGAAGGCTGAATGCCAGATGTGACATGGATGGCGATCTCATCACTCTGACAGTGATTGACATGTACACATGCATGTAAGTGTGTTGGTGTGTGTGCATGTGTTGTGTACTCCCCGTGTTTCATGTGACGTCATGATGCTGTTGTATGTGTATGGATGGTGCTGCCTGGTGCAATATTGCTGTGGAATTGCTCATGTGTGTGAGTTGAAATGACATGTGTGTTAGGGAGTGTGATGCCATGTCTGAAGTTTGACACTGCCACTCATGTACAACTGTCATGTGTGTATCAGTCCATTGTACAGTGCCCTGGCCTGATGCCTGTGTTCTATCTCTCCCTGTCTGCAGCATCAACTGATGAAGAGGGCAGAGAGGGTGCTGTGAAGCAAAGCGGCAGGGATCGCACCACCAGCCGGAGACACAAGGCCCGGCTCCCCTCCCAGATTTTCATCTCTTCGGGGAGTGAGGAGTCTGATGCCGTGTCCCAGGCCGCAGCTGCAAGGGTTGGTCCAAGAGGCGGAGGTTGGAGATGGACTCCTCGGGAGCAGAAGGGGCAGCTGAGTCCCCACTGGGTCCAACGGAGGAAGATGGCATGGAGTCATCCAGGTTGGTGGGGGCTTTAGAGGAGGAGGAGGCCATGGAAGGGACACACACAGGGTCTGGAGGTGGGGATTCCACTGGTGCCAGTGGTGCGGTGGAGGGGCAGGGACAGGAGGCAGCACAGGCCGCTGCGGAGGTGCCTGTGTGTAATCCTGTCCCTGATCCTGTGACTGCATCATCCGGCACCAGGGATGCCTATGTCCATACCCATTTTCAGGGAGGGGATGGGCACACAACAACTGGCCTTCCTCTCCCTGCGGACGGGGCTATCCGGGACCGGGTTGAGCCTGTCCTGGCTGGGATAGCGTTGCGTCAACGGGGCATGTGAGGTGACCTGCAGTGTTTTCATGAAGACACTGCACGTCATCTCGGATGCCTCTTTGACTGCGTTGACCTACTGGACGGGTCACCAGTGCTGGATTCCTCTGTGTGCTGGACCTTCTTGGGACCCCCTCCTCACCTGAACCCCCTACGCGCCAGTCGTCCTCCATGCCATCTTCCCACCCATGTATCACCTGGGTACCCTGTGGAGCTGCCTCTGACCCAGCGGCCAGGCTGGTGGAGGACACATCCCTGCCACAGTCGGGAGTCGGACGTCCAGCAGGGGTGGCCACCACGGCAACTGCACCCCAGCCGGAGGAGGATGTGCAGGCAGCAAGAGCCAGGGCACAGGCACAGGCACAGCAGCAGCAGCAACATGGTGGGAGCAATGATGGCTCGGGGTCTTCAACATCGGAGGGGCAGGCATCGGCTAGAGGGCAGGAGGACCCAGGATTGCAAGTGTCTTCCGTGTGGCAGCAGTTGGCCCACGCCATAGATGCGGAGTGGCAGCGGGCGGAAGAGGCATGGCTCACAATGGTCAGGGTGGAGAACTCCATGCGGAGGGCACTGAGGCGGGCCGAGTGCCTCTAGGCAATTCGCAGGGAGTTGGAGGTCAACATGTCATCGTCCCTGCAAACTCTCGGGGCCATGGAAGAGGACCGCCTCCAGGACATTGAGCGGGAGTTCGATGATGCCCTGACCCGGGACATCAAAAAGTGAGCCGTCAGACTAGCCCGCTGCCATTGTAAATAGTTAGTTAGTTAGTTAGCGTTAGGTTTCATTTTAGTTTTCATTTTTTTGGGGCGCTTCGACAATACCCCACATTTTTGTACATAGTTCTTCATTAGTTAGTGTATTTTTGTAGGTTTCATTTGGACAGTTGGGCTCATGGAACCAGGATTTCATCCTTGTAAATAGTTGGAGTGTGGATTTGTCGGCATTTTCTTTTTTGATTTTTCCATGGAGCAATGGATTTTACTTTTTCATTTCTGTTTGGATTTGCTTTGTTGGAAGGAGACTTTGGAGAGATTTTTGATTTCATATATTTTGGATTCTGATTTCCTTTTTTTATCATTCTGTGACATTCTGCATTGTTTTCCTTATGTCCATTGTTTGGTCTTTGAATTTCTTTCACCACATGTTTGGTTCAATACATTTTTTCCCGTACTTCAATGTGTGGTATTCTCTCATTGGTTTCATGCATGTCACGATGTGGGTTTTCACATTCACTGGCACCCATTGTGTGTGTTTGATGTACATGTGTTGATGTACATACATGCCATTTGGGTTGTTTCATGTAATGGGCATTTCAATGTGGGGTGTATGTTATGCTTGGTTGGTTATTTGGGCAGGGGTGGCGTGCCGTGGGATTTGGGTAGCCATGAGGGTCATGATTGTGGGTCATGTTGATGTGTTGGGGGGGACATGAGTGGGGGCCTGCTCACAGGTGCCCCTCACTGCTGGGGTGTGGGGGTGCTGGGGGACATGGGTGGGACATGAGTGGGGGCCTGCTGGCAGGTGCCCCTCACTGCTGGGGGGTGGTGGTGCTGGGGCACATGAGTGGGTGCCTGCTGGCAGGTGCCCCTCACTGCTGGGGGGTGGGGGTGCAGGGGGACATGAGTGGGACATGAGTGGGGGCCTGCTGGAAGGTGCCCCTCAATGCTGGGGGGTGGGGGTGCTGGGGGACATGAGTGGGACATGAGTGGGGGCCTGCTAGCAGGTGCCCCTTACTGCTGGGCGGTGGGGGTGCTGGCGGACAGGAGTGGGACATGAGTTGGGTCCTGTTTGCAGGTACCCCTCAATGCTGGGGGATGGGGGTGCTGGGGGACATGAGTGGAACATGAGTGGGGGCATGCCGCCAGGTGCCCCTCACTGCTGGTGGGTGGGGGTGCATGGGGACATGAGTGGGGGCCTGCTGGCAGGTGCCCCTCACTGCTGGGGGGTGGGGGTGCAGGGGGACATGAGTGGGACGTGAGTGGGGGCCTGCTGGCAGGTGAGTGGGGGCCTGCTGGCAGGTGCCCCTCACTGCTGGGGTGTGGGGGTGCAGGGGGACATGAGTGGGGCATGAGTGGGGGCCTGCTGGCAGGTGCCCCTCACTGCTGGGGGTGGGGGTGCTTGGGGATATTAGTGGGACATGAGTGGGGGCCTGCTGGCAGGTGTCCCTCACTGCTGGGGGGTGGGAGTGCAGGGGGACATGAGTGGGACATGAGTGGGGTCCTGCTTGCCGGTGCCCCTCAATGCTGGGGGGTGGGGTGCTGGGGGGCATGAGTGGGACATGAGTGGGGGCCTGCTGACAGGTGCCCCTCACTGCTGGGGGGTGGGGGTGCATAGGGACATGAGTGGTGGCCTGCTGACAGGTGCCCCTCACTGCTGGGGCGTGGGGGTGCTGGGGGACATGAGTGGGGGCCTGCTGGCAGGAGCCCCTAATGCTGGGGGGTGGGGGTGCTGGGGGACATGAGTGGGACATGAGTGGGTGCCTGCTGGCAGGTGCCCCTCACTGCTGGGGGTGGGGGTGCTGGGGGACATGAGTGGGACATGAGTGGGGGCCTGCTGGCAGGTGCCCCTCACTTCTGGGGGGTGTGGGTGCAGGGGGACATGAGTGGGGGCCTGCTGGCAGGTGCCCTGCACTGCTGGGGGGTGGGGGTGCAGGGGGACATGAGTGGAACATGAGTGGGGCCTGCTGGCAGGTGCCCCTCACTGCTGGGGGTTGGGGGTGCAGGGGATGCTGGGGGACATGTGTGGGGGCCTGCTGGCAGGTGCCCCTTACTGCTGGGGGGTGGGGGTGCAGAGGGTTCTGGGGGACATGATTGGGGGCCTGCTGGCAGGTGCCCCTCACTGCTGGGGGGTGGGGGTGCAGGGGGACATGAATGGGACATGAGTGGGGGCCTGCTGGCAGGTGCCCCTCAATGCTGGGGCTGGGGGTGCAGGGGTACATGAGTGGGACATGAGTGGGGGCCTGCTGGCAGGTGCCCCTCACTGCTGGGGGGTGGGGGTGCAGGGGGACATGAGTGGGACATGAGTGGGGGCCTGCTGGCAGGTACCCCTCACTGCTGGGGGGTGGGGGTGCAGGGGGACATGAGTGGGGGCCTGCTGGCAGGTGCCCCTCAATGCTGGGGCATGGGGGTGCTGGGGGACATGAGTGGGGGCCTGCTGGCCGGTGCCCCTCACTGCTGGGGGTGGGAGTGCAGGGGGACATGAGTGGGACATGAGTGGGGGCATGCTGGCAGGTGCCCCTCACTGCTGGAGGATGGGGGTGCTGGGGGACATGAGTTGGACATGAGTGGGGGCCTGCTGGCAGGTGCCCCTCACTGCTGGAGGGTGGGGTGCAGGGCGTGCTGCGGGACATGAGTGGGGGCCTGCTGGCAGGTGCCCCTCACTGCTGGGGGGTGGCGGTGCTGGGGGACATTAGTGGGGGCCTGCTGGCAGGTGCCCCTCACTGCTGGGGGGCGGGGGTGCAGGGGGACATGAGTGGGGGCCTGCTGGCAGGTGCCCCTCACTGCTGGGGGGTGAGGGTGCAGGGGGACATGAGTTGGTGATCACTAATGCAAGGTGACATGTGGCCTGGCTGGGGGCATGCCCATGGTGGATGGACTGTCTGCCGGACATGACCAGGGGTGCTGGGTAGTCCCCTGTGGTGTGGGTTGCCTGCAGGGTCCGTGGAGAGGGTAGAGGGCACACCTGTGAGAACCCAGACTGCCAATTGACGTGTGGGACTCCCCGCGCACCCCCCTGGGTACACATACCCCGCTCTGACAGCGAAAGCATGTGTGGAACTTCCCCCGTACCGCGTTATACACGTATCCCGCTCGCACAGGCCCAATCGCATGTGAAACTTCCCGCGGACCCCAGTAATCCACGTACCCCACTCGCACAGGCCCAATGTGAAACTTCCCGTGCACCCCTGTAATCCACGTAGCCCACACGCACAGGGCCTGCCACGTGTGAAACTTCCCGCGCACCCCCCAAATCCACGTACCCCACACGCACAGGGCCAATCGCGTGTGAAACTTCCCGTGCACCCCAGTAATCCACGTACCCCACTCGCACAGGCCCAATCGCATGTGATACTTTCCACGCAGCCCAGTAATCCACATAGCCCGCACACACAGGGCCTGCCACATGTGAAACTTCCTGCACACCCCCCAAATCCACGTACCCCACACGCACAGGACCAATCGCGTGTGAAACTTACCGCGCACCCCAGTAATCCACGTACCCCGCTCGCACAGGCCCAATCGCGTGTGAAACTTCACGCGCACCCCAGTTATCCACATAGCCCGCACGCACAGGGCCTGCCGCGTGTGAATCTTCACACGCACCCCCCAAATCCACGTGCCCCACACGCACAGGGCCAATCGCGTGTGAAACTTCCCGTGCACCCCAGTAATCCATGTACCCTGCTCGCACAGGCCCAATCGTGTGTGATACTTCCCACGCACCCCAGTAATCCACGTAGCCCGCACGCACAGGGCCTGCCGCTTGTGAAACTTCCCGCACACCCCCAAATCCATGTACCCCGCACGCACAGGGCCAATCGCGTGTGAAACTTCCCGCGCACCCCCCAAATCCATGTACCCCACTCGCACAGGCCCAATCACGTGTGATACTACCCGTGCAGCGGGGTACGTGTATTCGGAGGGGTGCGCGGGGAGTTTAACAGGCGTTTTCTTGGTTGTGAGCCTGTGCGCCATGTACGGGATTTGTGCACTGTACATGAAGCACAGGGAGGGGTTGGGGGCATAACTGGCGCTGCTGCAAGGTCGCTGCGCCACTCTGCGCCAGGGCTGATTTTTGATGTTAAAATCCATGAATACGCTGTGCGCGGAAATGGATTTTAGCGCACGCGGCTGGTGCAGAAAGTTGCACGCGCACACTGTGTGCCAGCCGCGTGCGCCACTTGTGCGCAGAATTCTATGAATTACCCCAGTAATATAGAGATGACATTTAGTAGAAGAGAGACCAAGGAAAGTGTGTGGTGGAAGACCAGAAATGGTTGATTTATTTTAGAGATGTTTCTGCGAAGAATTCGAATTCAACAGCAACAAGACACGCCCATAGTTGGAAGACTTTAATGGGAAACCTATGGAAGAATCTCTGTGTGTTTCGCCTCATACCATAATGGCAGATGAGAACATGGAACCTGGTAGGATACTGAAAGAACTAAGAGAGTTGCTCTATCATTGGCATCTTTAGTTTCTTAGTGGACAGTTGCCTGTGTCTAGAGCACTCAGGTTTACCATCGCAGATAAAACCCCACTCCAGAAAACAGAAGCAGTGTTTAGGATAATTATAGATAGTAGCAGAAATGCTGACAGAGGGGTATGGAACTCATGGAAAGTATTTTAAACATACTGGTTTACACAAACCATCACTGGGTATCCTCTGTTGGGGAGGTAACGCCAGACTGAATTAGGATTCAGACAGTGAGGACATCCTGTAATGCAGGAAAGTATGCCGGTGTAAAAATAACAATAAACCCCTACGTGGGTGGCCATAACCTTTCAGATAATGGAACCGGGTCCATCCTAAGGCACTCGCTTTGCCCAGGCCTGTAACTCGGGCTCTGGGTCATTAACTGTTCAGTAATCCCCACCCACATCAGGTTATTATTGCTTACATAAAGAACTGGGTATGCAGATTTCCACAATATGTTTTTTTTATTCATCTCCTATCTTTATGTAGGTTTCTGGATTATGTCTCCTTTTCGCAAAGAATTCAATTGATGAATGTGTTTATCTCCTTCATCTGATTACTGCAATTAATTATATCTGGGTCTTCTCTAATCCATCGTGACCAAACAGCACAGAGATTTGCCAAGACTGGGCCATAGACAATGTATCTCTCCTCCTTGCTTTCTTTTCATTGGCTATCAGTTAGGGAAAGACTAATTATTAGACTATCTGCCCGGTTAAGGCCTTAGACACCCAGGGACCAAGCTTGTTGAAAAGAAACATCTCCCCATATCTACCTGGGAGATCACTCAGATCAGACACCACACAGCTCATTTACTGGTTTCACATGTCAGACTAGCACGTTGGGGTGGCAGGATGTTCTCTATAGAGACAGCCCATTCTTGGAAGGCTTTGCCACTAAAATTAAGACCAATCACTGATCATCTAGCCCTAGGTGCCAACTGAAGACGTATATGTTCCCTGGAAATTAAGGCTGCCTAGATTTCATTGTCAGTCGGAGATTGGAGTGTTTGCACCAAGATGCCTTTTGGTGCGAACATTCATTTTACAAGATTGTAAATACATAGTTTACATGAGACAAATAATGTGTTTTGCTAAATTTACAGCTGGGAGAAGTTTCAATAGTGGTCAGGCCAGTTCTTGAATACAGCAATATCACGTGGCTATCTAAGGCATTGCAACCAGGGTGGCAGCAGTGGTTCAGCACGTTGATTCCAAAAGCAACAAATCTGTTTCCATCACACAAATGGAGTGGGGTGTATGAATGGCACTTCACCTGTTGTGGCATCCATCTTTCTACTGGTCCGCTAGTTAGCAACACATATGTCCATGTGGTCGTAGGTACAGTAAGGATGCTTTGTAGGATCCACCCTTTTCAATGGTTCTACAATTGCAAAAATGAAGTTGTGAAATATTTTAGCTAGCAACAGAAGAAACATTTCCCAATGCAGAATATATATTGGGACATTTCTTGAGGTAACCTGCACAGAGAGTGCCATGTATATTTGTTTTGCATAGTTGCCTCCCCTCCTTTGCTCGTTCTACCCATTCCAGCTCCTCATCTCCCCCCTCCCCACACCGAATATGTAAATACCTATGTGTGTGCAGCGCTCCCTTGCTTCCCTGCGCTTTATAATACTGTAGGTCAATACAAAGTTTGTAAAAAAGGAAATATGGAAGAATTATAAAAAGGAACATGTTAAACAGAATACGTGTTGGAAGAGACACTAGCATACTCTTTGGTAGGCCAACCAGGGCAGAGGTAAGACTTTGTTTTAAGACTCTGTGGCAGACGTCTCATTAATAACACATATATATTCTGTGTCTCCCAGCAGGAGCGATGTGTTCAAAAGAAAGAGGTCACATTGAGAAGTCCAGAGACACACACACAGTGGTGCAAATAATGTATTTAGCAGACCCGACTTTTAATCCTTATCTTCCATGAAAATGTGTGTACTTAATCCAGGAAATCCTGAAAACATTGGAAATTTAACAGGAAACTCCAGAAATATATGTCAATAATGGACCTTAGTGTCATTGCAGAGAGATCAAAGATAAATTACACAATATCCCCCCAGTCTAGCATGTGTAGTTGGAACCTGGAATCCTTGCCATTATAGAGGAATACATTGCTTCTACTTTGAAAGCTAAATTACTGGATTGTCATGTAATTCCAAATAATTTTTTTTTCCTTTCTGTGCTGAACATTCAGGGACCGCGTCATGGCCTTACAACATTTTCATTTGAAAGGGGCCTCAGAGGGACACCCAGCAACTGCCCCCAGGTTACTAGTCAACAGTTTTATAAAACAGCAATTTATTCCATTTTACATTACTTTCGTTCTGGGGCTATACATGCGTGCTTTGCAGCATTAGCCTTACAAGATGAGTTTGCTGGAGCCCTTTCGGGCGCCACTTTCCTTGGTGTATACAGAAGTGTTATCACCTCAGTATTTAAGACTGGTTCCACCACATCAGCCACTTGCTGACAAGGAAGCATTGGCTTTCCAATGGGAATTTTGTGTTTCAGCTCATTGCTGGCTAGCTGTCTCCTGATAATCAGTGGCTATTAACCCCCAGCTGTATTTCTCTGTCTCCATTATAAAGTATGCACCCTGTGGGTGGGTGCTTTAAACTGTTTTCTGCACTAAGCAAAGGGGGGGGGGCAACCATTATCTTGAAATGGCCCCTTACGCATCTTCAGCCGGGCTTGTGAACATTCCTGTTAAATGTAAACTTTTCGATGTGGCATTCCATTTTTTTTTCCTTACAATACAGCTATGTGAAAATAAGTACGGGTTACACCCTAGCATTTCTTGTAAGATTATTTCCGGGAATCCCGTATCCCGACTCCATACGTCTAGCAGAGAGTTTTCAGATATTAGCTACAAAGTTCTTTGCGCGATTCAATAAGGCAACGCCATACATTAATGGGAGAGGACGCTAAAGGCATGAGGACAATTGGCTGGGATACAGAAACATCATTTTGCACTCGGGGTGGGCAAGCATGTAGCCATGCAGATGCAGGAGTGTGTTGCGTTTACTTTTGCCTCTGAAAAAAGAGCATTGGCACCAACCAGTGCACATAATACATGTTGTACCAGCTGGTAACTGAAAATGGCACTACCAAATTGCATGGCACCTGTCCAGGATTCCCAGGCACCCAAGCACTGTATGCGATCTGGCCCTTGGCCTCATTGGTTAACATCACTTTTTGAGTATTAGGGTCATAGCAGCACAGGTGATGGCAGAATTAAGTATTTTACTATAGTGCAACTTGTTCTCTTAAATAGATATGCAGAACCTGAAAACGTAAGCTCACCAGAACCTGATATTCAAGAGGGTTTCTCTGCGTTCTTTAAACACAAGTTTAAAAACAATACAAATAAGTATTTTCTTGTAAGGTGCATACTGTAAAATTAGTATATTAAGTTTTTTTTTTATAAACATGTGTAAAGTTTATACATAAAGTGCATCACATTATTAATAAACGTATACCTGTATAATGTAAAAGCACCCTCATTGAAAAACGCCGTGTACATCAGGGCCATTGGGTATTGAGAAATCCTTAAAGTGAAGTATGGATGTTTTAAAGAAGCAGACGTGCTCTGGTGCTGCCCTGCCACTAAATCTTAGTTGGAGCTGCGTTCTTATCGAACACTGCGGAGACACCGCTAGGATCCGGAGTTGCTGGTACGTTCCTTTTCTTGGTATCCATTTGAGACACTCCCTGCAGCAGGTTCAGTTTGGTGCCATGTTGTGTAACTGAGATACTCAAGTAGGCGAACTGCTCTTCACTTCCCTGATGAGGTCAGGCACACACCGCCCTCTGGGCTTATCTGGCCCCAGAGAGGAACTGTGGCAGCCCCTGAACCGTGTCCCGGGCTACCCGATCCAGGATGAAAAGAAGCGCTGAACTTTTGATGAATAATCTCACAGATCACAACTGACGGCCTACCCCCAGGTGTAAAGAAGAGATCCCCTCCCGATAGCACCTCAAGCTAGACAGTCTCTTCTATTAGGTGACATTAAAACGGCCCTTCGTTTTGTGATGCTTGCACCGTGACACATGCACCGTCGTTTCTAAACTAAGCTTCCATTAAAGTCATTTACACATGTGACACTGCACGCAGTAGTTTACTTTGACCTTTGAGTGGACGGAAGATCGACAATCAGTATTTAAATATGCTTAAAGTAAAGTGAGTAGTTTAATCCTGTTTGGAATTCTCCCAGGAGGTTGTAAAATATAGAATCCTAAAAACCACCACAACAAATATCAAGGCATTGGACTATGAAGGGGGCTACGGATGGCCAAATGCGCCTCATTGTTATATGAATAACATTTTAGAAACTGTGCTGAAATGGACGCCGATAACGTGTATTCATCTCCGTATCTCCTTCATGAGATATATCTGGGTATCCTCCAGTGTGCAACATGCCAACAGTGTCCCCTTCCAGCGAGAGTCCAGGGAATGGTTACACTCCGCTGAATCTTGTCAGCACCTCAGAGCAGCACAGCATATCAAAGCACACAACCATGGTAGGTATGATCGATGAAGAGAAAGGCAACTTTGCCCCAGCCCTGCCTAAGTGAATATTTACTGATTACTACATATCAGTTGTTGAAAATGGCTAATAATGCTCAGATTACTTACTGGTCATTTTCATTGCTGTAGGTCTGCTCTTCCGTGCCCTAGTACTCAGTATTATCAACAATCTCCTTTAACTTGTGATTTTTCATTTCAGGCTGCATCTCATCCCTTTGGGGCATATAGTTCAGCGTTACCTGACACCCCTCAGTTAATATCAACTGCCTTAGGAGGCACTTTGTACTTTTTACAAGTCAGGAACGAGAGGCAGGATGCATATACTCGGACTAGGAAGAGCAGGACTAGGAGTAATGAAGACTACCAGTACATTTTCTGAGCATTTCCTCCATTCACCTATTCCATGTCCCAGTACTTATGTATGAGGTATAACAACTCTAGGTAATGAATTGGCTTTGCACAGAAAGCACCAGACAGAAACAGTGACATGCATGCTAACCATCACCAAATGTATTCAAGAAAAAATAGACAAGAGAACCAGTGAACATGCCCAAAGAATCCCAGTAGTGCTATGCTCAGCACCCCCGTTTCAAATGCCCCAGGATCCTGTTGGTGTAGATTAAGCTGACACAGCCTGATGAAGGTGTTTGGGTCTCCCGAAGGTGTTTGGGCCTGCCCGAGTAGACTGCCTGTAAATATCCTGGATGGAAACTCCCTTGGCCTCTTCCCAATAAGCCCACATGTTCTTGATGGATGTACCCAATACCCCTGAAGGCAGGGTTGAGCCCATGGACACATAAGCAAGGAAGGTGGTGTCTCACAACCAGACACTAAGTGGGAGCACTGTAACCTTCTTGCCCTGGATGAACAGCCCCCAAAGGTGATAAATAGGTTGTTGGAGGAAAAGATAGCCTTGCAGGAACCACCCTTCTACCATCTAGTGTACGCCAGAGTTCCTCTGCTATAGAGAATTGATTGGGGAAAAAAGCTGCCAGGCCAATTTCCTATGACTTGTGGAACATAGATACCACCTTAGGGAGAAAGGAAGGGTGCTAACTGAGGAACAAGGTCTCCAGGGTGATCACTAATTATGGGGCCTTGCAGGAAAGTTCACAAATCTCCCCTAGCTGTCTAACTGAGGTGATAGCCACCAAAAAAACAGCTTTGTGTATCAGAAATTTCAGAAGAATGGTACACAGGGACTCTAAGGGAGGAGATTGTGAAGCTTTGAAAACTGGGGGAAGATTCCATGGGGGAAGATTCGATACTGAGATGGGTCTGGAAAGGGAGAAACGCTTCAGGAGTCTACCTGCTAAATCCTGAAGTTCAGAATTAACCTCCCAAGAAACTGAAGGAGCAAATGGCTGCCCATTGCTCCCTAACAATAGAGACAGGTAAGCCCAGGTTAAACCCTTTCTGAAGAAAATGAAGAATGCTTGTCCTTGGGCCAGTGGAGGGGGAGAGACCCTGACACTACACCAGAAATCGAAATTCCTCCAGTGTCTTTTATAGGCTTTTAGAGTTGAGGATTATGTCACCTTTTGCATAGAACAAGCTACTTTAAATGAGAGACATACTCATCGCAGCCTTTCCCTCTCAATCTCGAAGCCACCCCAAACAAGCTTCTTCGGACAGGCCAACCCCTCAGTGGAGATGAAGTGCTCCAGAACAGAGAGGATGGGCAACTTCTGCATTCAATTTCCAGTTGGGTGAAGGAAAAACCTTGCTCAGTCCAATGCCACTACGTTATCCCCCCCCCTGATGTAAACTTCCAATAGAGGTTCGATTCCAACCAATTCCTCAGAACTAGTGCAAGCTTGCCAAAGAATGTTGAACAAATCCCACAACTGTTTGCTCACATTCTGTACTGTGGTATTAGCTGTTTCAAAGAGAACAGACTGTCCCTTGGGTTTCAGTGCAAATGCTTGTAGGGCTCTGGTGGCTGCGTCCAGCTCCCTCAAATTGGAGGAAGCGGTTGCCTCTTGCTCTGACCACAGATCTTAGTGGACATGACCTTGCACCACAGCCCCCCTGAACTCATATTGATGGCATCTATTGTAACGATGGCCAGCAAAGATTGTTTTAAGGTAAACCCCCTCAGAGGTTTGGGCATATGCGACCACTACTTCAGCTATTGACGAAGGGATGGTACCACTGGCATCATGGCATGTAAATCGAGAGTCTTCCTTCCAAATCTTGAGTAGATGGATCAGGAGGAGTCTCAGGTATGGACGGACTCAGGGTACCTGGTAGACGCTGGAGGTTATATGTCTCTGGACCTGTAGGAAGTTCCCTGAAATAGACTGAGGGTGGGATAACAGTTATCTCACAGAAGAATGCAGTGTGAGTGCCCTGCCAATAGACAGACGTATCTTCCCCTGTACATTCCAGAAATGTGCCTCAGTAAATTGAATATATTTCAATGGGTATAGTTGGGACTTGGTCCTGTTGAGAATGAACCCTATGCTTTCGAGCATGGCAAATGATGTTTCCACATGCCATACCAGGAGATCCTGCAGTGTGTCTTGAGAAGTCAAATGTTGAAGTACAGAAACATCTGAATCTCCTGAAAATGATA
The DNA here is from genome assembly GCF_040938575.1 of Ambystoma mexicanum. Classification (NCBI taxonomy): domain Eukaryota; kingdom Metazoa; phylum Chordata; class Amphibia; order Caudata; family Ambystomatidae; genus Ambystoma; species Ambystoma mexicanum. The sequence continues at coordinate 380,707,904 of NC_090930.1, read as the reverse complement.
AGCAGCCACCGCAGTCCCTATGACGCCCGCCTTGGTCAGATTCTTTGTATCATGAGGCCTTTACTGACTGGGTCACATAAATAAACCTCCCCTTACAAAATGAGTGATTTTAACCTGTGGTCTGATGATCCTTCTGATCTCTATGGCTCTAGATTGATCAACTCACTGTCCAATCTACAACTGTGTGATTTGTGAAGGGCCCCACCCACATCACCTGCTGGGTGATGAGCACAGAGGCAAAGGGCTGGGGGTTCTGAAAAGTCCAGTCAGGCTACACGTCCCCCAAGCCACCCTTTCATTCCACACCTCTCTGGGTGCAGAAGTCCCGGACATGTTGTACTCTGCCACAGGTCATCCTGAGCCCTCGTGCTTTGTTTGCTGGAGCTGGTGAACATGTACCCACCCCTCACTTTGCATGATCAGCCACACTTAGGGGATGCAGTTGTGCATGACCCCATATAGTGTGCTTGACATCTGGGTAGTTGTGAGGTGTAAGTGTAACTGCTCTCAGAATGGTGAGCCGAGCTGAGTGCACTGCTCTTCCAAATACTATATCCTTGTGAGTGCGCATTGTGCTCACTGTAGCTTCATAACACAGGATGTGATATATGGAGACCGCCAGCCTGAGACAATGCTTGAGAGCATCGCTGCTGTTTCTCTATTCTAGAGGATGCGTGATGTAAGCCATATCCTGGACGTAGCCTAATTGTATAAGGTAGCCTCACCCTGCTTGTAGCCCATTGTGTCAGTCAGCCATATCTCGCATTTAGCCCACCTGTGTTAGTCAGCCATATCCTGAACTTAGCCTAATCTTTTAAGGTAGCGTCAACTGGCTTGTAACCCATTTGTGCCAGTCAGCCATACCTTGCATTGACCCCACCTGTGTCAGTCAGCTAAATCCTGCACTTACCCTAATTGTATAAGGTAGCCTTGCGCTGCTTGTAACCCATTTGTGTCAGTCAGCCATATCTCACATTTAGCCCAGCTTTGTTAGTCAGTCATATCCCACACTTAGCCTACTTGTATAAGGTAGCCTCGCCCTGCGTGTTGCCCTTTTGTGTCAGTCAGCCAAATCGCACAATTAGCCTAATTGTATAAGGCAGCCTCACCCTGCTTGAAGCCCATTTGTGTCAGTCTGCCATTTCATGCCTCTGGTCTGATTGTATAAGGTAGTCTTGCCTTGCTTTTAGCCCATTTGTGTTAGTCAGCCATATCTAGCATTTAGCCTATTGGAGTCAGTCAGTCAGCCATATCTCGCATTTGGCCCATTTGAGTTAGTTAGCAACATCTCACATCTAGCTTTATGCTGTAAGATTGCCTTATCCGACTGTGGCCCATTTGTGCTAGTCAGCCATATCTCACATGTAGCCCATTTGTGTTGGTCAGGCATATTTTTCATTGAACCTAATTGGGTATGGTAGCGTTAACTTGCTTTTGGTCCATTTGTATCAGTCAGCTATATCTCACATTTAGCCCCATCGGGTGTTGTACCCAGATGGAACCCAGGATATAGGCATTGCTGTTTACACAACTAACCCATTTTCACCTCCCACGCACCACACCTTTGTAACTTAGTGGAATACATGGGTTCATCCCACACAGCCTGCACTCATATAACTCAAACACTATTGCACAACACATTTGCCATTAGAATGTAGCTACCTTTAACAACATACTCAAATTGTGGCTCCCCACATAATTCTCTGTCTCCTTCAACACAATCCACCCTGATCAGTGCATAATGTACCCCTGTTTCCCCCATCCACATACAATGCAGACAGGAGTGACTAGCAGGATTCTGGCCACTCACACATAAATTTAATGGCTGAAATGCACACATGCATAAAAGCATCCCCCACATTTGTCCCAAACAGAGACTTCAGTACTTCCGAGGGTGTTCAACCGACAGGGACCATAATTGTGATGAAAGGTGCTGTACAACTGACAGATTAATTAATGAATTCACCACCAAAGCAGCTAGGTACATTTAAAGCACCGCTTCAGTGGACACAAGCTGCAGGCATGGCTACCCACACACATCAGAATACAGCTAGCAATATGAAAATATTTGGTTGTGCTTGTCACATCATTTTCCACCTACTAACACCAGACGATGCCTCAACTCCTCTGACATCAGCATTCAGTGCAGATCTAAACAGAATGAATGCACGCTAAACACATAACGAGTCTCTAGCACTCACACCATCCCCTGAATCCTCTCCTCGGCACCCATCCACATGCCTGACCTCAGGGGTTGCTCTATACCGGAGCCTGTCCAGCCTTGCTAAGTCTTATTTGTCCAAATGTACAGACTCATTGTAATCTTACCCCATGAACTCAAACACTCTGTATTTTTGGTCCCCGAGGACGTCCCCACAACAAGCGCATTGAGGCTATAAAAATATAAAAATGTTAAAAGGTGCTATATAAATGACAAGTACAATACAATAAAATATGTCAAGGGCCACACATTAGACCACGTCTTTGATGCTGAAAATACAGCAAGAGTATTCTCATGCTTGCCTGTTGTATCATTAGATCACTTTTTCATACCCTTGTCAGTAATGCTGCCTTCTCTTCCTATGATAGCTAGACCACTGAATTCTCAGCAGCATTCCTGGTGGAAAGTAGATCCTTGAATAATTTCAAAAATAGTTTCATCTTGAACAGTCTCTGGTAACCTTTGATTGTGATTATTTAGCCATTCTACAAGAGGTGTTCCCCCCCACAGCTGATAACCTGGTTCCTCTTAACACAAGTAACACCACATGGAATAAATCTGCACCTTCGTTAATGGACTCTCGACGCTCTGCAAAACGTATATATAGACAAGCAGAATGAGTTTGGCACTCTGAATATCGAGCAGGGGATAGGGTCTTATTGAAAACTCACTGTCTAAAATATAGTGATATCAAAGTGGCTAAAACTGAATACTACACTGCCAGAATTTCAATAGCTTTGGACCAACCTAAGGAACTGTTTTCCGTAGTTAGGGATCTCTCCTCCCTAGCCTGATCTCTTCCACTGTGCTCCCTTCTCAGACTCTTTGTGACTCTCTCTTGCACGTTTTTGTATTGAGAAAATCACATATATTAGAAAGAAGATAGCATCTCCTGCTGAGGTCACATCACTGCCCTCCACCTGTAAGATATTTGGTCTTATTGGGGTAAATTTGGGGTTTGGTGGTATTTTCTTACCGTAAAAATGTTGGCAGTAATTTGGTGGTATATTAGTCTTGCATTTGGATTGGGTATTTAGTGATGAGCATAGCTTTCTTCCTTATATTATAACCCCATCATAAAACAACACCTTCCTTTCTATTATACTACCTCCCAGTGGTCTATAGAGAGACTTGGACCTATGCACTGTTATAACCCAATCATTTGATTCAGAGCACCATCTACAGTTCTTGGCTGGTATCACTGGCTTATCTATATCCAGTAATCTCTGTGCCCTTAGGTATTACTGGCTCATAGACGTCCAGTAATCTATAAATATTATCATAAAGTATCACTGGCTTATTTACATCCAGTAATCTATGCCTTTCCCATCAGCATGCAAGGAAAGCACACACACACAAACCTGCTTTATCAGTTACTTGGCTGGCATTGGTAAATTGGCAAATGCACTACTGCACTTAATATGAGCCTCCCCTTCAGACCTTGTCCATTAAAAATAATTCATAGAAACATGAACGACACCAACTCCCATTTGTTTTCATAGGTATTCATTATATTAAATTACATATACATGTCATCAAGTCTTACCATGGTTATTTAAAGCAGCCTCTAGAATACAAAAAAGAAAACAAAGCAGAACAAGCAGGTCTATTTGCAACATGGATTAATGTTCCCACATTCTGACATTGACAAAAATAACATGCAGTGATTTTCTAGCCTTTGTTCACCATGATAAAATTGTAACCAGACATACGACGTTCAAAAGATCCTCACTTTGCACAAAGCTTACCAAAATTAGCCCTGCTTTGAAGTTCTTAGCACAACCTTGCTCCAGTCGCAAAGGCAGGCCCGGTCAGGGCGGAATGCTTCTATAAATCTTGTGTGTGTGGGGAGTGCCGGCGAGATATCTTCTCTAGCCAGCGCTCTGTAACTCCTTGGAACTCCGTCTGTCTTCACGGCCCAGTCTCCACTAACTCCCCTCCGCAAGTTTTTCCATTAGCCAAACTCGGAGCCTTACCACTTTATTTACATGGCACATCCGCCTATAATTCTCCCCCAATCAGGTCGACAAGAATTCATTCTGCATCAACCCCCATGTCCCAAACAATGAGAGTCTCAGAACAGAATGATTGCATCTCTTTGGTTTCCTGCTGCCTCTTCCCTCTGCTCTCCACAAGTTGAAACAGAAGAAAAACAAATGCCAGTGTGCATTTAAAAACGAATTACAGCAGTGCCACCAAAACATGTATTTTCACCTCATTTTGCACATGAGACTACATTATAATGTTATGGAGGTTAGAATTAGTATTTATCAATGTTAATTGAGTTAGTCAGTTATATGAATAATATAGTCTTCTACGTATGACGTATCTAACAAAAAAATGGTGCACTTTACTGTTTGGCCTGGCAGCACTAAGCTGCTATGCGTGCATTTCATCATCTGCAGTTTCAAGTTGGGCTTGGCTGTGTTATAAATTCTGTATTTCCACGCAGGTTATATTATACTGGCTAAATAATCATTCTGTACAGCTGCTGGCAACATACCATTACATGCTGTCAATAAAATGCCATTGCATTTGCAATAAAAATATGCCATTACATTTAGTAAAATGCTATATATATTCTTACAACCCCTATGTTGCCTATTTTTTTACCTTTGCTTCCACCTCTGAGGAGCAGGTTTGTAGGATTATTTCTCAGCTGAGATCCTCCTCCCCATTAGATCCCATTCCCCCTGAAGTCTTAAAGAATATCATATCAGTGTGTAGCTCTCTCCTTTGGTAACCTTAGCTTTTAACTCCTTAATCTCACAACAAACCAATCCTAGATCCTACTTCCCCAGCAAATGTCCAGCCCATTTCTCTCCTCAAATTTCTCAAGAAAGTGCTTGAAGCTGTTGTTACACCGCAGTTGAGGACTTTCCTAGAAGAGATCTCTATCTTACACCCTTAACAGTCGGGCTTTCAACCATCCATGGGCACCGAAGCAGCGCTGGTGTCAGTTAATGACAATTTAGCCAGCATATCAGATCAAGATGGTGTATGCTTCCAAAACCTTTTGGACCTCTCAGCAGCATTTTACTCTATTGATCCTACTATTTTATGTCACCGCCTCAAGGAGACTGGAGTTACTGGCACAGTGCTTGAGTGGTTTAAGTCTTTCTTGTGTGATCAAACTCAAACCCTTTCACTTCCTCCATTTAGATCAGCACTCTCTGTCCTATCTTGTGAAGTCCCTCAGGGATCTGCTATATTGCCCTTGCTTTTTAACATCTATGTCTGCTAATATGATACAGACTCATGGTTGACAGTTCTATGCTTATGCAGTTGACACTCAATTTATTCTCAAAGTTGATCATAATCTTAAGAAAGCTGTGTCGTGCCTGCGGGATTGTCTAGCAGATATTGGTGCTTGGATGAATCAAAACTGGCTAAAACTCAATGGGGACAAAACTGAGGTTCTTGTGGTTGGACCCCTACTTCTTGGTCCCTTTGAATAACAGACCTTTGGGCTTCATCTCTGGGTGCACTCCTCATCCCAGTGCATTCTGTTAAGCACCCGGGTATCGATAGTTGAGAACCTTTGATAAAAAGTGACGCCCTTCATACCTTTTGAGAGAAAAGGCCATGTGGTAGTCTGTGCTGTGATGGGTATCCTAGACTAGTGTAATGCCACCTTACTGGCCGAGCCTAAAAAATATTTGAATATGATATGATATGATATTTTATTTATATCGCGCTTGTACAAAGGTGTTTCAGAGCACGACCAGGCAAAGGGAGGGGGACAGGGGAGAAGCAAAAACAACGATCTTACTAGGCCCAGTGATATTGAGAACGGGCAAGTGCATGGGGAAGGGAAAAAGGGGGGAACTGCATGGGGAAGGGAAAAAGGGGAAAAGTGCAGAGCATAGGAGAGAAATAAAATAAATAGTGAGTAAATAAATAATTAAATAGAGTGTTAGCAGTGGTAGTGCAGCCTGCAAGAGGCAAAAGTGCTAGGTTAGTCAGATAGGATGTATCTGATAAGTGCAGAAGAAAAGTGGGTGGGGAACTGTATGGGTACAGATACAGGCCCCAGTGCAAGGGGTAGCCCGAAGGCAGTGCAGGAGGATGGCAGGGTGAGCAGGTTCCTGGGCCCGAAGAAGAATAGACTACAGGTTGACCAAAGCTCAGCGGCATGGCTGTTGGCCAGTCTTCCCAAATTTGCACATGTCTGCCCAGTTTTGAACAAACTTCACTGGCTCCCTGTCAAGGGTAGGGTGAGGTTTAAGGCCCTTTGCATAATCTATCAGGCACTACCTGCTCAGGAAGCCCAGCCCTGTACCTTCACGAGAATATTGCCCCTTTTGTTCCAAACAGAGCCTTTCACTCGGGTGGCCATTTCTTTCTTGTTGCACCACAGATTGAAAAATCCACAGTTGGGGGATGGGTGTTGTCCGTTGCAGGTCCCCTACTGTGGAACTTCCTCCCGCTGGCCCTAAGGCTTACAGATGATTATCTTAAGTTCTGAAGGTCTCTAAAAACCTTCTGCTATCCACATTAATCATCTAACTGCGTTACTGTGTCCTTTCTTCACTCCTCTTTTCTGTCCCTTTGGGCTTTTCTTTCTACAGCACCAAGATACCTTTGGGTGATATCTGCGCTATACCAAATTTTGCTAACAATGTAAATTAATATGATCTTAGTGAAGACCTGCAGGGCTGATTTCAACCCAAAGGGTAGGGCCCTGAATTGAAAAAGATCTTTGCCCACTGCAAACCTCAGAAATTGCAGATGGGCCGTTACATCAGGAGGTGAAAGTAGGCATCCTGAAGGTCCAGGGAGTTGATCCTTACTTGCCCATGTGTGCGGTTCTTTGATGAGAAGAGGTAGGGCCGCTCCTTATGTGCAGTCATGACTGCCATAATAGGAGTGCTAGTCAGTCAGTGGCTCCAAGGAGGGTCAGACCCCCAAAGGAGAAAACACCCAAGAAGTGGGAGAAAACCTGATGGATCTTGATGTCCAGATGATGATTTCCAGATGATGGAAAGGCGAGGAGCTGCCTTGCTGAATGTTGATGGTCTCCAAGAGAGGCTGGGTATAAAGAGAGCAAGGACACTGGACCAAGCACTAGAGAGGGAGCATGGGACACAAGTGCAGAGGGGACTACAGGGAAATTGCTACATATGAAAGGAAGCAAATGGGAAGACAGAATAACACAAGGACAACAGGAACATTGCTTGATGACATGACTTGAAGTACCTGTATTCAAGTCCGTCCCTTATCTGATGTGCTGGGGGTCATCTTGAATTACATCATCAAGGATGTCAGGGACGTTCACTGGACGCCATCTTGGTGTACGTCTAGACCAATGCTGACGGTGCCGGAACCTCAACCTGTACCACTGATACTCCGATGTGGGAGCAGCCTGCCAAAGCTCACAGGGTGATCAGTAAGTGCTGATGCATCTTGAAGTGATGTTTCACCACACTGAGGTTCAGAGGTTTCGAGTCTGATGAGCTGTAACTTCCTTTATAGCATGGGCAACAGAAACACAATGTAATATATATACCTTTACCTATCTCCTGAGTGGTTGTCCTCCTAATGGCCCTCTTTGCACACATTGCCTGTATTTCTTGAATCATCGCATTCCTCTTGGCCTGATCCCTGGGAAGTTTTGTGCGGATGATTCCTGATGGGTTTGGAGTGGATAAAAACTCTATCTTGTAACCCCAAAGGACCAGCCTGTTGACCCAGTGCCAGATTTAGAGGCTTGTCGATTATCAGAAGATTGATTGAACACCCATTGTCCACTTACTGGGTTATCTTGCATGCAGTGTTCGCATAAGAGGTAGGGACAGTCACTGTGGTGAGCCACCCTGGGGGAACCGCATTCACCTCCCACAGGGCCAGCAGGTGGACCCAAAAGCAAATCTCCAGAGGGAAAAGGTGCAAAGCAAAACACCCTCTGTAGAATCCAGAAATGGTGGTTCAAGGAATTGGATGTCTTCTGAATTCAATGCAGGAAACAGGACAAGGAAGGAAGGCAATTCTGGATAAAGTCACATAATACAGGGATACAGTTAGAGAGCAAATAGGGAGGGAAGAACAGGACTCAAGGAAGATTACTATGGAAAGGGAACATAGGAAGGAAACATCCACAAGATGACCTGTGTTGTTATGATGTGCTGAGCGGCAACAGCAGATCTCTTTTGATTCTATGTTCATCCTGGGATGCAGCACCATCTTGAAAACAACTACACTGTGCAGAACACAATGGTCTAGTATGTGGTGGAACGACATTGCCTTGGAGGCACCAGCCTTGCCACACAACTAGGGTCACCCAGGGGCTATCCTGACACCAAGGCATCCCTATAAAGCCAGCTCCACTGTGTCAAGACTTTTTGTAGGCAACCTCTTACCAGCCTATTGGCAGAACTGCTTCTGTTTAGGAGGAGAGGGTCATTGTGATTGCATCTTCCGACCAGTGCTGGGGCATTTACGTCTGCTGTTCCCAGATACTTGGGTCCTTTCAGCTCACTTGTCCGAGAGAGAGGATCTGGATCTAGCCTCTGGTGTTGTTCTGAACCTCCCCACGTGCTTATCAGCTTTGAAGACAAAATGGACTTTGACTTCAAGAGTCTCACAAAAGAGCATTTTCACCTCAGAGGGAATTCTCATCACTATGTTCTTCAGATGAAAATCTGTCCTCCAATCTTTTATGTGTACGTGCTTTCTACCAACAATGATGGAGTCCCTGGGCAGTGCTGATGCTATGACTCTTCTCTGGGTCATCTTTGACTCCACACTTTTCCTTTTCCGCACACATCTCTGACGTCTCTAAAAAGTCAAACTTCTTACTGCACCTCCTTAGAGAGACTCTGCCTTTCCTCTCCTTCCCTCAGAAGCTCGCTGTCTCCCAAGCTCTGCTTCTCCCTAGGTTGGGCTACTGTAACAGCCTCTTTCCAAATCTACCTGCCTCCACTCTCCTTCCTTTACAACTAATCCAGAACAGGACTGCAATACTTGTCCTTGGCCTCAAACCCTGGGATTGTATCTCTCCAGCTCTGAAACCCCTTCACTGGCTCCCAGCAGATGCAAGGATTACATTTTAAACCCTCTGCATTGTCCATAAGGCTTTCTGGTGCCTGAGTCCAAAATACCTTCAACTATCCCTCCGTAAATCCCTCCCCTCTTGAGCCCTTTGCACCTCTACTTTTTACTCTCTCAGGGTCAGTCGTTTTTCAAAGAAATGACCTGGGGCAGAGCTCTGTCTTCGGCTGGGGACTCCCTTTCTAACAGCCTCCCAGCCACCTTCAAACTCAAGGAGAACCATCTCCAGAAGCACCTCAAGACCTTCCTCTTTGCTTCTGCCTTTGCCCCTCATCTCCCCTGCTGATCTGTTTTTCTCTCTCGGCACCATGCACCTGGCCACCCTCTATCCTTCGGGCCCATTGTACCTGCTCACACTGCCTCCCTCTTGCACTGCCTCTGCACCACCCTTGCACTGGGATCTGTATCTGTACCTATACAGCCCCCCATTCTTCTTCTGCACTTATCAGATATACTCTATCTGACTAATCATGCACTTGCCCCTTGCTAGCTGCATCACCCCTTTTCACTGCCTTTATTATTTATTTATTACACTTATTATTTATTCTGTTCTCTGCTCTGTTTCTGCACTTTCCACTTCTCCCCCTTCCACATTTCTCCTTTTCCCCTTTTCCATGCACTTGGGCTAGTAAAAACGTTGTTTTTGTTCTCCGTTGTTCACCTCCCTTTGCTTGGTCGCGCTCTGAAACACTTGTGTTTGAGCGCAATATAAATAAAATATAATATCATATCATAGGCAATGTCGGACAAACATCCAAACTGGCATCTGCCCGCTTGCAGGATTGGGAGAGGATCTGTTCCTTCCTCAACTGCTTGTGTTGCCACTTGTAGCCCCCCTAGTGCCATTTCCTCCATGTAGGGGTAGTTAATGGCTGATTTGAGTGCCAAGACAACTCTGCCCTCTCCCTGTGCCTAAATAATGAAGGATGCACCACCAGTCATGCGCTGCCATGCTAATGCTTTGCTTAGTCATTGATGCCAGCACCAGGCCTGCCGTACCGTGCACACTCATTGCTTTACTACTAACACTGCAACTGCATAATACACTGCATTCTTGTCATCCCACACCCTTCCCCAGCCCTCTCCAGCACCTTACCTACATCCAGGTCTAGGCCAACCTGGACTCCCAAAGGCCCACCAAGCCTCCGATCTGTGCTCCTGGTGATACTGTGGTCCCCTCGAGAATAGGGACCATGTGGTCAACCTGTGCCCAGTGCTCAGCATGAGCCCGGGAGCTGTAAATCCATCCATTAGTTCCATCGGCTCCATCAGAATGCACTCACTTAGCAGGGCCTCTGTGAGCAAATGCCATAGGCAGAATAACTTCACATTTGCAGGGGCTGCCCAGCCCATATCCCTGAAGAATGTTGCCAAGACAAGGAAGTATCCGACCAGTCCAGGTCTCTGCCTGAGGCATGAATCTTTTTTAACAGAAGGATGTCACGTAATAAAGAATAATTTGCCCCAAATTGTTGAGGCATGGTCTGAAAGGATATAATAAAAAGTGAAGGGTTCCTGAGGAGAAGAAAAATTAACTCCCAAGTAAGTACTGGGGTGAGGAAGAGGGACGTGGAGGTAATGAACCTTACTCTATGTCCACTCCAGATCAGCTCAGTTCATGGCAGCATTAGCTGTTTGAACCCCCAACAGCCTTTAGGGTGGTGGAGGTGTTAGCTGTGAATAATGTGAATAATGGAAAGTAGCTAAATGGGGTTCCTGGTCCTGAAACCACCACATCACCTGTTGGTAGTCATGTTGTTATGTTGTTGATATTAATTTTCTTCATGTTTGCTTAAATTTGCAAGCTCATCTAATATGGAACAATTCGAAATTCAGAATAGTTGGAACAGTTTTCTAGAAGTGTATGCTTTACAGTGGCTCTAATATTCCTTGTCACATGAGAATACACATTATTATTCTCTATGTACTGTCTTTGTGGTGGCAGATATCTCTACCTATTTGCACCATGTGTTTTCATCTATTTAATCCCTCTATTCGTTAGACTTGTAGGTAGGCAGACATAATATTTCCTAAATCTTACTTCTGAGGCATTACATCCCTCTGTGAAAGCCTCTTACCCCGTCTTGTGATAAGTGACTATGGGCTTCATTACGAGGTTGGGGTTGCCGCCCACCCCTAACACTGTTTCATCTGCCTGAGATCCCAGTGCCACCGGGACATTACAAGACCCGGCGACCCGGGATCTCAGGCGTGGAATTCATAAGTCACAGTCATAAGATACTGTTGTAGTCTGCTGGTCCGGAATGGGTGCCGGTACATTGTTACAATCCTCACCCACACAACTGTATTGACATTTTAATAAGGCTAAGTCACAAAAACAGGTTACAAAAGTTAGAAACAAATATAAACTCTTGAATAAGATCCTCAGAACTTTGGACTGTGCATTATCCTGCTGGAATGTAGTCTAAGGGCGATACTGCACATTTAGGTGGAATGCTGGGAGAGAAGCATGAAGCTTTATAAAAGTGGTGGAGGCCCTCTGCTGAGACATTGTTTACACTAGTTTGCTAACTTTCCAATGTTATAATGGACCCAAACCAACCCGCTGCCCATGGTAAGGCCCTCTCCAAAGTGTTTGCACCTTAAGGTAGGTGCCATTGCCCACAAGGTTGGCATACGCTGGAGAGTAATAATGGCATTAGCACCCACAATAGTCACCCATAATTGCTAAGGTATTCTTTTTGTATACTAAAGAAAGAAAATATATCTTACCAGTATCATTGTCAAAGCCACTATGTACTCTTATTGCATGTAATGACTGTGAAATAATCCCTATTAGTACCCGGCGAGGGTGCAATCAGAATGAAAGAACCATTCTGATTGGCCCTCACCGAGGCATTACCCGGCCTGGAATCCCTCGGTCGGGATTCCACTGCCATTGTCCCTGCTCTGAGCCTCCCCACAGCTGAGAAGCTGCCTTTGCTCCCTGCTGGGGACTCAGGTAAGGCTTTTCTCTTTGCCTTCCCCTTTCCTCCTTCCTCCCTGCCCTCCCCACGGCATTTACCGTCTTGCTCCTTTGTCCCTAGTTTGGGACGATGGCATGGGGCTTACATTGTGCCCCACTGGGGACCCAGGTAGGTTTTTTTTTTTTTTGTCCTTATTTTTTTTCCCCTGCCTCCCTTCTGCCCTCCCAACCCCACTTACCTTTTTCTCTGTCTTCTTTTGGGAATTTACGCGCTGGAGACACTTATGTTTCCAGCGTGTCCGCTCCCGATGGCTGCCATGGAAATGGAAACCGGACTCCATTTTTCCTTTCCTGGAGGCCATTTTCCTGGTCGTTGTTTCGGGACAGAAATAAATGCTTTTAGTACCCCGGTCATGCAGATATTGCGGGCCGGGGTACTAATAGCTATATGCCCCTCGCGGCAGGGACATTACCAACTCAGGTAATGCCACGGGGCCTTCGTTAACTATAACTATGGTCCCTGGGGCATTACCTGAGTCAGTAATGCCCCCGTCGCTCGGGGCATATTGCTTAACTGAAAATCCCATTACTCATTGTCATTCCTGGAATGGATCTATCTTGCTCTTTATTCTTCATCTTACCTCCATTTCTTCTGCCTCATGCCCTCAGACCAGGGGTCTTCAACCTTTTCCATATCAAGAGCTACTTGTAGTTGAGAGCCAATGGACAAGAGCTACTGGGGTGATGATGCTCAGGTGCAAGGGGATTTGATAGGCGGTATACAAACCAAATAAAAGAGTTGGCTGTGCACACTCATCTTTGTGCAACCTAATTGGAAGCTTTGTGCATTCGTGTTTCAGAGCCCTGGCACGAAATGATTAAATATTTGGAGGGGGAGAGTATGAATATCAGGAACGTGATTTAATGTGGCAATGATGACTTACAATGTAGCCAACAGTATCCGGAAATTAAGTTGCAGTGGTGAACACCAGCGTCACGAAGGTGTTTTGCTGTTGAAATGACATTGTGGTCTTGGACATCATAAAGGAGTGATTTTCAGTGGGGGTACTGGAATATAATGCAAAAAGAGGCATCATGAACATTTTCTGTGAAATGCTTCTGTGTAAAGGTGTTGATCTGGCATCTATTGTTTTTTTGTTTAATGTTACCCTACCTACTGATATAAATTGCATGACGTTTTACCCAATTTTTAGCAACAGATGTGCTGTAAAATTGCTCCTTTGAAATCAATTATTTTACAACTTGTCTTGGTGGAAGAACCACCCATGACACCTTCGATTAGTGTGTGCCCCATTACTAATCTTAATTCCTCGTATATATATATTTGTTGGAAATGTTTACACCCTTCTACTGCATAATTCCATCAACCGCTACTAGTTGTATTTTTATTTTCCACCTTCTTGAATGAAAGCTTAATTTACACCTTTACCACCATTTCAGTAATAATGGCTATGAACCTCAAGACGCATACTAATTATTCAGAACTTGATTATCATGCTAGGTTGAGTCCCTCCTTGGTGACCACAACTGGGACAGCCATGTCACTTTCTGACTTGAACCCGTTTGGTTCTTCCTATTTGTGTACCAACTTTCACCATGGTTATGCAAATGTGCATGGTACCTACATGCATGAGGACAACACTCTGCCCATCTGTTAAGAGGAAGTGTAAAGGGGATCATTGTGAGTGTTTTCTGGTAGGTAGTTAACAGACCATGACCTTATCTTGCAGAAATGCCAATCTACCAAGTTTCTGAAAAAACAACATACTGGGCCTCATTATGACCCTGGCGGTAAGGCAACAAGGGTGTCAGTAGTGCTACCGGTGCCCTTGTTGCCTCACCGCCTCATTACGAGTTCTGCTCATGGGGCTGCCCTGTACCCCTGGTCAGACCAGACATGCCAAGCGGCACCCGCTAGCAGAACGGGATGCTAACAACGGTCCTGTTATTAACGGGCCCGTTGTTAGCATCCTCCCCATTCCCATTGAGCCCTATGGGGGCTCAAATGTGAATGGGGATGTACCGGTTCCGGATCCCGCAAATGGGAATATCCGGGCCCGCAAAGGTCGGAATGGCCCGGTAATTCCCCATTCCAGGAACCCGGACCCGAGTTTGAGGGTAGCCATGCCACTAAAAACGGCATGGTTACCTCCAAACTCGTAATGGGGCCCACTGTTTCATAAAGAACAGAATATGTAAAAACACCAACACATGCACACCAATTTTTTTTAACGAATGCACCATGTCTTCTTTATGTAAATACAAGTCCATTTAGGATCATGCAGTGATTCTGTGGAAATAATGGTCACCCTTTTGGGAATATAAGCCCATACATACATATAATGGTAACACTTACAACAAACTATAGTGCTCTCCCCTCTGCAACATCAAGGCAAGAATACACTGCCAGTCCTGTGCACAGTTCTGTAAAGCTCCTTTTAACACCCAACGTTTGCAGCGGTGTGGTCAATATCCTCTCCTCATTACCCTCCCACATCTGTGACTGTAGTCATCACATGTTACTCGCTCTTTAGTTACAGGTCTCTCCCTGCTGATTCATTCTCAGCACACCCCTACCCAGCCTCTCCTGTCACTATTACCAAGATGCCCTGTCTGGCCGTGGGCAGGCTGGGGAGAGCGAACAGTGGCTGAGGTAGCAAATTAAGAAACATCCTTTTTTGAGCAAATACTATCAAAATGTACCTGTTCTCCGAATGGGTTCTGTGGACAGACATGACAACACTCTCATTAATTGTTGAAAATCAATGATCCTGTAGGTCGCTGTTCGGATTCGCGTAATGCTTGATGTGGTTTGCACTCTGAAGTAAACTGCACTGAGAATGGGCGTGTGTGGCTGGCTGACATACCCTGGAGCAGACGTTAGGGGGAAGCGAGAGTTGGTGTGCTGCTGTATGCTGGGATTTAATGCACTCTCTCCCCACCTGTTGCCTCACACAGGCATGGTGCAGTTCTTTACAGTGCATTGCAGTGCAAATGTCCTAGAAAACGTGCATTCTAGGGTTGAGGACTGCTCCTTCTACCGCATTGATGTTTTGAATTTTTCAGGCAACTGTCTCATGTGTGAAGATGCAAAAAATCCAGGGAAAGGGGTGGTAGTCCAAAGGTTATGTAGCCAGTAACGTCCGGAGGGTCCGAACAGGTAACTATGCAAAATTTGGGAAGATTGGTGAAACAGTGTGGAATTGAATAAGGAACAATGTTGTGTCAATCCACAAACACACAAAAAAATGTGGGTTTTGCTGTAATCCAGGCAAAGGGGTGGGGTGCCCAAATGTCATGTAGCCAGTAACGACCGTGGGTCCTAACAGGTAACTATGCAAAATGTGGTCCAGGTGGGTGAAACGGTGTGGAATTGTATAAGGAACAATGTTTTGTCAAGCCTCAATCCCACAAACAAATTGGACTTGTGCTGAATTAGAGGAAAGGGGTAGGGTGTCCATATGTCATGTAGCCAGTAATATCCAAGTGGTCCTAACAGGTAATTGTGCAAAAATTGGTGCATATTGGTGAAACAGTGTGGAACTGCATAAGGAACAACGCTTCGCCAAGCCACAAACACATAAACAAATTCAGAGTTTTGCTGAAATCTGGGGAAAAGCATGGGGTGTCCAAATGCCATATAGCCAGTCGTGTCCAGAGGGTCCGAACTGCTAAATATGCAAAATTATGTGAAGATTGGTGAAAATGTGTGGAATTGTATAAAGAACAACACTTCACCAAGCAACAAAGCCACACATTTTGACTTGTGCTGAAATCTGGGGAATGGGGTGGGGAGTCCAAATGGCACATAGCCAGTAATGTCTGGAGGGTGCAAATGCATAACTATGCACAATTTGGTGCTGATTGGCGAAACAGTGTGGAATTGTAAAAGGAACAACGCTTCACCAAGCCACAGACCCACAAACTCAATTTTACTTGTGCTGAAGTCTGGGGAACGTGGTGGGGTGTCCAAATGTCATGTAACCAGTAATGTCCTAAGGGTGCTAACTGGTGACTACAGAAAACTTGGTGCAGATTGGTGAAACAGTGTGGAATTGTATAAGGAACAATGCTTTGCCAAGCCACAAACCCCAGTTTTCCTGGAATCTGGGGAAAAGGGGTGGGCTTGGCAAATGTCATATAGCCAGTAATGTCTGGAGGGTCCGAACTCGTCACTATGTAACATTTGGTGCAGATTGGTGAAATGGTGTGGAATTATATGAGGGACAACACTTTGTCAAGCCACAGACCCAGAAACATATTTTTACTTGTGCTGAAATCTGGAGAACGGGGTGGGGTGTCCAAATGTCATGAAGCCAGTAATGTCCACAGGGTGCTAACTGGTAACTATGGATAATTTGGTGCAGATTGGTGAAACGGTGTGGTATTGTACAAGGAATAACGCTTCGCCAAGCCAGAAACCCACAAACAAATGTTGGCTTGTGCTGAAATCTGGGGAACGGCAATGCAATACAGCCAGTAATGTCCCGAGGGTCCAAACAGGAAACTTTGCAAAGTGTGGTGCAAATTGGTGAAATATGTGGTATTGTATAAGGAACAACGCTTCACCACAAATCCCGCCACAAACAAACACATTTGGACTTTAATATAAATAGATCATAAGACTATTAAAAAGCAAGACCGCAAGAGGTACAATGAGAATGTTCCAAATATGCGACTTTCCCGCTGTCAATGTTCCCCCATGGCCTCCCAACAGGTAGCTCTTCCACAAGTTTGGGAGGAGAGCAGAGTGTATCAGGTAAAACATTTTTGTTTCTCAGTTTATTCAATCAATGGCAATGTTGAATTGTTTCTCACAATGTATCATTACTTGAATCTGGTGACTGTAAATTAATTCAAACCCCTATTAACTGCAAGCTTGATGAGCAGCTGAGGCACATTTCTACATTGCCCATTTTTTATGTGTCCCCTCCTCTTACATACATCATTATCATATGCAATAATCTGGCTGAGGCCAAAGGCCTTGGAAGAAGCATGCCTACAATCTTGGATTTTTGTTCAGTTCCCTTTACACAAGGCCTGGGTGCATAGTGTTGGGCTTTGTCCTGCTCCCAGCATTTGCATTTATAATACACCATGACATTAATGTGCCCACATATATAGTTCATTCTAAGCATGATGTTTTAAAAGGATATCCGTGATTTCATCAAATCCACGCCACCTAAAGGAGAATTGATCGCATTTGTTTTCGTCACGTTTTTTTATTATCCCCTTACACCACCCGCATCTATCAGGCCGATTCATGGAATTAATGTGCGCCGAAAATGTCTGTGCAAGCGTGCGAAAGCGTGTGAATCGCAGCGCAAGTGTGAAAATTGAAGTGCAAGCATGCGAAAGCCGTGCACATCGATTTGTGGAAGTCCATGCATGTGTAAATACTGGGATGTGCGCTAAAATCCTGCGTGGCGCATGCGGGCGCACACGTCATCAAACAACATGCGCTATGCACACAACGAAAGCGCCCATAGCGCGGCGCACACAGAAAAAGTAGGTGGAACACAGGGCGTAACACGCAGAATGGGGAACAACGCGTGAAAATGTGGGCGTTATGGGGGAAGTACAGGAGGCAAATGCGCAGAACGCCCACACGCGCGCCTTAAACACGTATTCATGGAATCGAAGAGGAGAAAGGCTTGCACCAAAAAAGACACGCTAATCCGGAAACACGTACGTCAGCAGGAAGCAGGCGTAAGCGGACCCACGCAGCATAAAAGTGCGCACAAACAACAAACAAGCCCAGATGCTACGATGAATATACCCTTCCTCGCAGCAGTGGTCGTGGGACACCGCAGGAGGAGGACGATAGTCAGGGCCAGAATTTTTACACCCACGACCAGCCTTTTTGGGATGCCTGATGACCAGGTGTATGGGAGGTACAGGTTTCCACCTCACATAATACTCGACCTGGTGAGTGAGTGGGAGAATGACCTCACATCACTCACCCTGTGCTCCCAAGCACTGAGCCCCTTGGAAAAGGTGCTCAATGTACTGCACTTCTTGGTCACTGGTTCATTTCAGCAGACAAGTGCCATAGTGGGGGGGGTGTCACAGGCCACGCAGTCACACTGCCTACACCAGGTGTTGGCCATCATGACTGCACGCCCATCAGTCCGCAGGCACATATACCTGCCCAGAACACCTGCAGAAAGGCAGGCTGCGGTCCAAGACTTTTACGGGGTGGCACACTTCCCCAAAGTGCTAGGTGCCATTGATTGCACCCATGTGGCTCTACGTCCTCCCAGCACATCTATAGAAACTGCAAGCACTGGCTTTCCATCAAAGTGCAGGTAGTATGTGATGCCAAGGGAATCATCACATCAGTATATGCCAACTATCCAGGGTCCACCCATGACAGTTTCATTTTCAGAATGTCAACCCTAAACCGGGACCTAGAAGCTGGGAGGCATGGCGATACATGGCTGCTTGGTGAGTATAAATGCCTCTGCACATGCATGCATGTCAGATACTGAGTAATGTCACAACCCCACTAATGATACCCATCATCACCTCCACAGGGGACAGTGCCTACCCTCTGAGCACCCACATGATGATGCCAATTCGGAACCCCACCACACCACCCGAGGTAAGATACAACACAGCCCATATTGCAACCCGGGGCATAGTGGAGCGCACATTCCGAGTGGTCAAGTCATGCTTTTGCTCCCTTGACCGCTCTGGTGGGCAGCTGCTATACGCGCCCCCAGTAGTGTGCAGGATCATAGTGGCAGCATGTGTCATGCACAACGTTGCAACCTGCCGGGGCCTGCCGGTGGACATGGTGGTGCCCCCACATCCCCAACCACATGCACGGCCGCTGAGCATGGGAGGGGAAAGGGCACGTGGTGAGGCAGCCTGTACGAGCTGGTGGCTAATTACTTCACCTAAAATCACACCCCTGTGGAGTGCATACAGCCCTGGCACATACCAGCTGAAAATCAATGATGATGACATAAGGGACAGTCAACTGTCACAACCATACCAGCCTGAGAATGGTCACCTGGAAGTGTCACATTGTGTGCATCCCTACCTACCTAAAGACAACCAATGTTGTGTCACAAAAAGACACACATTTATACTGCATGAATGACTACCCCCTTGGAAAATAGAACATGAAAACAGTGCCATGTCACCCAACCCCTCCCCATCTCTGCTACCCAACACACCATGGCATGTCATGCAATGTGAAAGCAAACAAAGGAATGCACAACACGTGACACAAGTGTCACAAAGTACAGTATCCCAAATGGAAACAGGCCACAGACAATATGCTCCCAGTAATCAATAACAAACAGCACACATGACCAAATACTTACCAGCAATACAATACAGCAACACAGGATGAAACATTGCCAAAATATGACAGTACCAAATCAAAGTAGTGCAAGTTTTACAACCTGAATAAGCCAGCACATCCACCCCTTCCAACTGCAGAGTGTTGACATCAGGCAAATGGGTCAGTGTACTGCATACAACATGAACTGCATTCGCAAAGGAGACTGCCTTGTGAAGACATGAAGAAGGTACCTGTGAATAAGGAGGAAGACATGGATGCACAAACACATATCAACACACCATGCAGTGTTCAATACAACAACAATCCCCACTAGGGATGTACACACAGTTTTGACTACAGACTGCCCACACAGCTCATGGGAGCCCAATGTCACTGTGTAAGTCACTGTCACTTGGTCACACCCTTTGCAAGCCCATGGAAAGGGAAGCAGGAGGGGTGTGTGTGTCAGGAACCCAAGCATCTAACCCAAAGACAGGACAAGCCTGCATGTGCCCAGCTGGAATACACAGTGGAGGCCCAGGGGAGCCACACAAGGCAACACACTGTAAACAAAAAAAATCAAAAAAATCAAAAATGGCCATGTGGGGGGCACGGGGGGGGGAGGCCACCCAGGAGGTTCGAGAACAGGGTGGACACCAACACCCACCTGCGTGGATGTTGGAAAAAAAAAAATAACTCCATGGGCTCATGGCCTGCACGGCTACGCTATTGTGGGAGAACTGCTGTTGTCGCTCTCTTCACCCTCTGCTTCTGCATCAGGAGGTGGTGGTGCTATGGGAGGCAGCCCACGCAAAGCCCTGGTATGGCCCTCCATGGCAGCAAGCATGCAGGTGTTGAAGGTCTGATTCTGGAGGATGATAGTGCGGAGATCCCCATGCAGCACCTCAAGGGCTGCCTGCATTTCTGCATGCATGGCCTCGCGTGATGCCTGGATCTCATCCCGAGTTGCCTGCAGCTCAGCTGAGAGTGAACGTGTGAGCTGCTCCAGCTGCTTTTCTGACCTTAAATTTCAGGAAGCCTCAAGTTCACTTAGAGTCTGCCTGAGGAATTGGAGTTCTAACCTCAGGGCTTCCCTGTGGCCCTGTGACTCTACAGAAATGGCTTCCCGCAGAGTCTCTAGTGCCGCCCGTCGGTCCCTGTTGGACGCCAACATGTTTTCGCTGTGTGATTGGCAAATGGAGTCTGTTGCCTGCTGTTGTTGCTCCATTTGCCTTTCAGGGGGGAGAATGGAAGTGGCCACCATCTCCATTGCCTGAGCCATCATTTCAACTGTTGCTCCCTGTTGTGCTGCTATACCGTACATGGAGTTTTCCCATACAGTATTGCTTGGTGGCGTACGGCCACTGCGTTGGCGGGCACCACACCTGTTTGGGGCAAGGCGATCTGCACCTTGTTGTGCCGGCACTGCCTGAGGCTGCAGGACTGCATTCCCCCTCTGATCTGCTGACCCAGGAACAGGATCAGATGTTGTGGAGTGTGACCATGCATCCGTAACTGCCAAAGGTGGACTTACCAACACTGACATCCCCATAGAGGGTTCTACCCCTGGTGCAGGTGGGTTGGACAGAACAGAATCCCTGCCAGAAACACTCACCTGCGACAGCACATAAGTCTCATCATCCGATTCAGTACCTGAATCATAGAGGTCTGGGGAGGTGCAACCAGAGACACCCCTGGACAGTATGGTCTGCAATAAGATTGGGTTTTCACCCAACACCACACAACGTCCTCCACTGGTGCCCGGTCATGCCTGAGATTCTTACTGGGTCTGCACCATCTCCTCAACCTCAACAGCATCAAGTACGTCATCACCTGCAAAAACATGAAAGACAACAAATGGAAACATGCATGAGCACCATAGCACACACATAGGCCTGACAAGCCAGAGATCCAGTACATGATTTACACAAGTCCCACATGACAATAACCCTGGCATGCATGCACTGTCAATGAGTTGGAAAGGGAGGCAAAAAGCAGACACGGAGGACACCAAGATGGAAAAGCAACACATTTGCTGCATGCTGGGTAGCACTGGCATCACACAATAGCCTGTGAGTGGCATGTCCAGTACACATACATGACGCATGCCAGCACACAGATGGCATGAAGCCTAGCCATGGTACATTTGAAAAGTACAGCCATATGTCAATGAATGAGTACTGTCACCCATCCATGTGAGATGGACATGATGAGATGAAAAATGCTAAATAGCGTGACAAAATACGAATGTGCCACACACTGCAACACATCCAGTGTACAATAATACAGTGATAGCAGGCAGATGTACACATCAATGGTTGGTCACTTCAACATGACAGGGAACAACTGTCATGTTCCACATTCAAACAGGCCCCAAAAATGAATGTGAGCAGGCCAATACTCAATCAGCCTGAATGGTCTAATCATTCAAATAACAAGGCAACAAATGTGGGGTGTAATCAATGACAGAAGCATGTCACATATGTGGCATTAGGGCTGAAACATGTGTTGCAAAAATGGGAGAATTGAAACAATCAGCCTGAATGAACACTGAAAAATTCAGAACAATGTTGTTGCAAGATGACAGTTCAAGGGCAACTGCAGTAATGTGGCGCTATTGGATACTGTGGGCAGAAGGGATACTGTCATACCCAAATCCAAGGCCGGTGAATGATTTGGAGGAAGCACATGGGTGACCCACACCCTCACCTGGGCACTTAATCAGAACCCATCACCCAAACAACATACACACGGATTACACACACATGCATGGGCACTCATCGGACAATGTGTCGTAATCTGGTAGGTCTCCCACGCCTTGGATCTGTTCCTCTGTGACAAAGGTTCCAGCAACAGACTCATGTTCAGTGAGTTAGTTGTCCTCTGGTGGAGACCCACCGCCAGTCACCAGAGTAGAGGCATGATTTGAGGCCAGCTTGTTCTTTGCTCTGCGTTTCATGTCATTCCACCGCTTGTAGCAATCATCAGCTGTGCGCCTTACAAATCCAAACGCACAAATGTGGTCTGCGATGGTCTGCCAGTGTGCCCTACGTTGACCAGGTGTGGTCTTGCACCTGCAGTGACCACCATTTTGCGGCTATGTGCCGACACATAGGCCACAAGTGCATCAAGTTTGGCATCATTAAAGCTAGGCTCCCTTGACGTGTGGAGTGTGTAGCTGTGTCTGGGGTCTCAGCCTGTAGTGCCAGAGCACCCTTCTTCTTCTTTTTCAAAGGTAGTGCGGATACTGAGTGGCTTATGCCGCTCTGGTCAGTATGGGCAGAAGCGCAGGTGGACTGGGTACTAGAAGTTTGCGAATGCACAATGACCATATGGCTTGGTGCAGACATTGGCTGCAGGGTGATGTTGGCAGGGCCAATGTCGGTTTGATGGACCCGGACCGACACTGTCCCGGCTGGGAGACTCAGAGCTGGGGTGGATAGAGCTGCAGCTGCCCCTGCAGCCTCCCCACCTTGCCTACTTGGGGCAGCAGATGACATTGCTGCCCCAGATCCATGTGGCCTGGTGACAGCAACTTGCACCGCAACACGTGCCTTAGACTTATTGACCTGGAAGTCAGCCTGGGAGTCATCCTGTGCCGGTTCAGGTGCCAAAATGGGCCGGTCCAACAAGGGCTGAGCTGGGATGGTGTCAGCTACGTTTCCCACAACCATGGGGGAGGGCATGGGTGTCCCTGATTGGTCCACCACACACAGGGGTCTAGGGGCACCCTGCAACTCCTGCCATGTCCCCTACAGCGCCCACCACGCCCACCTTTTGGAGGTCGGCCACCTTTGCCTCCCTTACTGCTTGGTCGCCTCCCAACCATGGCACTGATGTTGTTGTGCGTATGGGTATTGCAGTAAACAATTGTCCTGGGCAATTGGGGTGAAAGGGGTAGGGTACTAGATGGAATTCGTACCCTAGTGCTCTAGCAAGGCTGTATGTGACCCCTGGCGGAAGATGATGGGTCACGCAATGCACAGGCACCCCAAAAACAAAAGCCCATGTGCACGCAACCCCTGGTAGACCACGTGCGTGGAAAAATAAACCCGCACTACGCTGTGGCACCCAGAAACACAAAAATAAGCATACGCGTGTTACATGCAGCCTACAATGACCTCTGAAGGGGTACGTGACACATGGGGGCAACCACAGTTGGAAAATACATGCACGACTCACCGTCTGCCTTGAAAAAGAACATAAAAAAGACGCGCGTGTGCGCGTAGGCAACAACCCCGCCAAAAGAAGAAAAGAACGCAGTCTGAGGAAACAGGGAGTACGAACTGGAAACGTTGTGAAGTAATCGCGTGTGAACCGACAAGAAGTACAAGATACACCCGCTCGCTCTCCACAAAAGCACGTACAAGGAAATAGCGTGATACTCGTACCTTTTAAGCCAGCCCACACGTGAAACGTCACTTACGCGTTTACACGCTAAGACCCTTTCCTCAAATAGCATGGTGACGTGCAGTTTTCTCACGTGCTGATTCACTATGCACCCGTGTTGAAATCAACACCTGCGCGCCTAACGTCACTCATGCGCTTACATGCTAAGGGCCTTTCCTCGAATTACATGCTGACGTGCAATTTGTTCACATGCCAAATCACTCCGTATCAAGCTGGCCACGCGAATACCCACCGAAGATCATGCTCCTGCCCAAAAGGCCATTTTCCTGCCCCCCAAAGCCCTGAGCATGCTCCCACCTGCCATCTGCTACTGCCTGACTGCCTGCTTGCCACGTGCCCTGCTATTTGCTGCCTGCACGTCAGCCAGGGGTGCAGTTGCTGTGACCACCCCTGCTGGAACTGAAGACTCCCGACTGGGATACCATCGCTCCACAGCCCAGCCCCAGGACCCAGTTGCCCACCCATACCTGCCTCTGGGGTTGCCATGTTGGGCACAACACCATCTGACACCACTGGCAACCCCAGCCAGAGAGGCAGAGGGCCACCAGCTTCAGTGCCAGGGAAGTTGGTGTCCTGGTGGAGCAAGTCCTGGGGCAGTATGATGCCCTCTTTGGAAGTTTGCGCGCTAACAATGAAAGACGGACCAGGATCTGGATGGACATCGTGACTGCCATCAACGAGGAGGGGGTAGCAGTCCATGACATCAAACATGTCCGGAAGCGCTGGGAGGACTTCAGGTCCAGGACCCTCAACAAGGCCCAGCGCCTCTTGAAGGCAGCGGATGCCAAGGGGCGCCGGGGCCACCTGTCGGACCACCAAATGAGGGTCCTGGAACACACACGCCCAGCGCTCTACGTTCAGGTCCTTGAGAGGCAGACCCGTCTGGAGTCGAGCGGTAAGTGTACATGCATACTGATTGGACGCTGTGCGTTTTGTGGTGTGCCAGTAGTGTGCAGGTTGCACATGTTTTTTTGTAGGACCATGTATGGATGTGTGTGTACAGGGGCGTGAGGCTGACACATGTAAGTCCTCTCATGTGTGAGACACATGGATGGTGTATGTGTTGGTAAGCATGCAGGCCAAATGCAGGTGTGGGAGCACACATGTTTGAATTACTGTGTATGTACGTTGGCATGGTTGTGGTGTCACACATGGATGGTGGTTCCAGCTGCATGCATCTGCACTGTGTACATGTGCATGTGTGTGCATTTTACAAGTGTGCAACTGTGATGCAACATCGATGCATGTGACACTGACATGTAGAAGGCTGAATGGCAAATGTGACATGGATGGCGATCTCATCACTGTGACAGTTGGTGGAGATGTACACATGCATGTAAGTGTGGTGGCCTGTGTGCATGTGTTGTGCACCCCCCATGTTTCATGTGACATCAGGCTCACCTTCGGCTGCTCGTGCTGTTGTTTGTGTATGGATGGTGCTGTCTGTGTGTTGGGGAGTGTGATGCCATGTCTGAGTTTGACACTGACACTCATGTACAACTGTCATGTGTGTATCAGTCCATTGTCCAGTGCCCTGATGCCTGTGTTCTATCTCTCCCTGTCTGCAGTGTCAACTGATGAAGACGGCGGAGAGGGTGCTGTGGAGCAAAGCGCGCAGGGATCGCACCACCAGCCGGAGACGCAAGGCCCGGCTCCCCTCCGAGGTTGCCATCTTGTCGGGGAGTGAGGAGTCTGGTGCCGCATCCCAGGCCACAGCTGCCAAGGGTAGGTCCAAGAGGCAGAGGTTGGAAGTGGACTCCTCGGCAGCAGAAGGGGCAGCTGAGACCCCACAGGGTCCAACGGAAGAAGATGGCACGGAGTCATCCAGGTTGGTGGGGTTTGGTGGAGGAGGAGGCCGTGGAAGGGACACACACAGGGTCTGGGGGTGGGGATTCCACTGGTGCTAGTGGTGCAGTGCAGGTGCAGGGACAGGAGGCAGCACAGGCCGCCGTGCAGGTGCCTGTGTGTAATCCTGTCCCCGATCCTGTGACTGCATCATCCCGCACCAGCTGGGATGCCTACGTCCAGACCTGTTTTCAGGGAGGGGATCCGCTTACAACAACTGGACTGTCTCTCCCTGCGGACGTGGCTATCTGGGACCGGGTTGAGCCTCTCCTGAGTGGGATGGCATTGTGTCAACAGGGCATGCGAGGTGACCAGCAGTGTTTTCGTGAAGACACTGCACGTCATCTCGAATGCCTCATTGACCGCGTTGACCTACTGGGACTGGTCACCAGGGCTGGATTCCTCCGTTTGCTGGACCTTGTTCCGACCCCCTCCTCACCTGAACACCCTACACGCCAGTCATCCTCCATGCCATCTTCCCACCCATGTATCACCTGGGTACCCTATGGAGCTGCCTCTGACCCAGCGGCCAGGCTGGTGCGGGACACATCCCTGCCACAGTCGGGTGTCGGATGTCCAGCAGGGGTGGCCACCACAACAACTGCACCCAAGCCAGAGGA
Organism: Ambystoma mexicanum; assembly: GCF_040938575.1. Lineage (NCBI taxonomy): Eukaryota > Metazoa > Chordata > Amphibia > Caudata > Ambystomatidae > Ambystoma > Ambystoma mexicanum. Next base: position 380,681,517 of record NC_090930.1, on the reverse strand, counting down.
GGACGTGCAGGCAGCAAGAGCAGGGGCACAGGCACAGGCACAGCAGCAGCAGCAACAAGGTGGGAGCCATGATGGCTCGGGGCCATCGACATCGGAGGGGCAGGCATCGGCCATATGGCAGGAGGACCCAGGATTACAAGTGTCTTCCGTGTGGCAGCGGTTGGGCCACGCCATAGATGCGGAGCCGCAGCGGGTGGAAGAGGCACGGCTCACAATGGTCAGGGCGGAGAACTCCATGCGGAGGGCACTGAGGCGGGCCGAGTGCCTCGAGGCAATACGCAGGGAGTTGGAGGTCAACATGTCATCGTCCCTGCGAACCCTCGGGGCCATGGAAGAGGACTGCCTCCAGGACATTGAGCGGGAGTTCGATGATGCCCTGGCCCGTGACATCGAAAAGTGAGCCGTCAGACTAGCCCACCGCCATTGTAAATAGTTTTTCGTGTTAGGTTTCATTTTCGTTTTCCTTTTATTTGGGGTGATTGGACTATGCCCCACACATTTGGATATGGTTTTTTTCTTAGGTAGTTTCTTAGGTAGGTTTCATTTCTTTTGTTGGGCTCATGGACCCTTGACAATAGATTGTACATAGTTGGACAATGGATTAATTTGACCTTTTGCTTTGGATTTCACCATGGATTAATGGATTTTTATTTTTATGTTTGCTTTGGATTTGCTTTGGTGGAGGAAGAGTTTGGACTATTTTTCTTTTGGATTTCTTTGGATTGGTTATACTTTTCATTTACTCATCTTTTGGACATGCTTTTCAGTTCATGTTTCCTATTTTTTTATGCTTTCATTTCATTGCTTTATTTTTGTCCATAATACATTTTTATATTTTACTTCCATGTGTGTGATTCGCTCATTGGGTTCATGCATGTGAAAATGTGGGTTTACACAATCAATGCCAACCAGTGTGTGTGTGTGTGAGGGACATGTGTTGATGTACATAGTTGACTTTTGGTTTCTGTCTTGAGATAGGCATGTCAATGTGGGGTGGATTGGAAATCATTGTGTCTCAAGACTGGGGTGGCGGGCTGTGGTATTTTGGTGTAGAGGTGGGCCATGATTGTGCATCTTTATGTCATGTAGGGGGGGCATGAGTGGGGGCCTGCTGGCAAGTGCCCCTCACTGCTGGGGGGTGGAGGTGCAGGGTGACATGAATGGGGGCCTGCTGGCAGGTGCCCCTCACTGCTGGGGGTGGGAGGGCTCAATGGGAATGGTGATGTACTGGGCCTGGCACCCGTGAAAGGGCAATTAACGGGTCTGGCTTGACCAGAATAGCGCGGTAATTGCCCATTTGAGGGTGCCGAACCCAGATGCGAGTTTGGAGGTAGCCTTGCTGGTTTTACCAGCAAGTTTACCTCCAACCTCGTAATGAAGCCCCTTGACATTTATTTCCCTTACATGAACATTTCTACACATATTATATATTTTTTTTCTGATCTTTATACATTCTTTGTCAGTATACATTCTTTTACTCCCTGTTAATGTGATATATTCTCCATCCAGTTTTCCTTCCTTTCCTTTCATTCTTCAGATGGGCTCTTCAATCAGTCGTAGCCCCTGTCTGGGGTGACAACTCACCAAATGATTGATATGGACCCCTTACTCTTCCGTATGTTCTCCTTTAGGGATGAGGATCTTATAGGTGACAGGTGAGATTTTATCAACAATTTCAAAGTCACTGCACCAAGAGGGAAGGAACTTCCACTCCATCATCTGGTTCCTTTGCAAATTGTACAGGTAGACCCAGTCTCCTACTTCGTACTCCTATGTGGTTGTTTTTAAGTCGTAGTTGGCTTTTATTCCTTCTGACGACTTTTCTAAATTTCAGTGAGCATAAGCAAAAGCGTGCTGAAGGTGTTTCCTTAAATTCTCTATATACTCCTGGGTAGTGGATGCATTGATTAGGGTCTGCTCTTGAGTTCCCCAGAGCGGTTGCTGAGGTAGCACCATTTTTCATCCATTCATGGGTACAAATGGAGACATTTTGGTTGAAGAAGATGGTGTGGACCTAATAGCCATTAAGACAAGTGGTTTTCGGATGTCACAAATAGGTCCAGAGTCTGGCACAATTGTTTTATTGTACCTCTCAATATCCCCGCTCGACGCTGGGTGGTAGGCAATGTTTTCTTGCTACCCCTTTTCTCTCCCACATCTTGGTAAGCACCTTGCTGGTAAAGTTACTTCCTCGGTCCAACTCAATCCTTTGGGGAAGGCCAAAACAAGAGAAGATGTGGTTGATGATTGGTGTGTCAGCTGTCTCCACCTTACAATTTTGGGCTGGAAGACATTCTACTCACTTGGTAAACAAGCATGTCATGGTCAACATATACTTGTTTCCTCTAGAGGAGTGAATCACTGGCCCAATGAAATTGACTTGCAAATCCGACCAACACAGTGTCATTCCCCTTTTCTGTAGGGGAGCTATGTGTGTGAGAGAACTTGGCTGAAACTGAGCACACACAAGACATCCATTTAAGTAGATGTTGAGGTCCTGGCCCATGTGTGGCCAATATGTCACCTTGCGCAAGATTTCTAATGTTGTATGAAAGCCCCCATTGACCGGCAGTGGTCGTGTCATTGGCATGACTTAACATGAGACTTCAGAATGTGGTAGGTACCACCCACTGGTCACATCCTTATATGGATCTCTGTACCAACAAACCATCTTGGATTGAGAACATTTTGGAAAACTTCATCAACACCCGTAGATCCTCCTTCCCGATGTAATCGGATTCTGTCTGAGGAAAATGTACGGGGTCTTCATATGTTGCTAACATTTCCCAATAATTGTGTTCTCTTTTTGTCCAGTAATCAGATCTGCATCCGGGGTTTACTCCACTGGGTAGTTGAAAGTTCATTATTGCATGGGTTTGGGTCCTGGTGACAGCAGTGACCTGGATTTCCCCTCAGGGATTCAGTTTCTATGAGACCCCAGTGAATGGCTCTGGTTTTGGCCAACTGGTCAGCCAAGTAATTTCCAGTTTTGTCAGGTCCCTCTATTTTCAAGTAACCTCTGATCTTTTTCCAATAGATAGCAATCTCATTAGACGTTACCATATCATCAATTGATTACATTAATTTCCCATGCTTTAGCGGTTTACTGTTTGCACACAGCATGCCCCGAGTTTTCCAGTTAATCACGTGTTCCACAAAACCATTCCTGACATAATCAGAGTCAGTAATTATGACCAGTTGTCTGCGTTTGGTGGTGTGCTGCAGTGAGGATGGCTTGATGTACCGCCATCAACTCTGCCACCTAACTACTTCTGGGACCTATTTTGTTCATAGCAGAGGGTTCTGGGGCATCATTCACTCAGGCATTCCCAATGCCAGCCACTCATTATTTTCCCCAGGATTGTCAACATGGAAGAAGCAACCATCCACATTAACTGTGGGTATCCCCTGACAGATATCTTCCTCATAAACTTTGTGCAGGGAAGTAAGGTATGCCTCCATATTGTTGTTGGTTCTTAGACTTTCATCCTCGAGACAGTTTTCTTGAGCACAGTCATGCAAGTCAGCCAATCCTTACGCTAGAGGACTCTTCTTGTTTTGGCCATATCTGACCTCCACAGGAAAGCCTTGCATGGACAGAATCCCGGAAGTAATTCTGGAATTACTCACATTCCGTGTTCGGATTCGGACACTTTGGAGACATTGCTAGGGTTGGTGAAGAGTCTCAACAATGATGTGCTCCCCCTGGATGAATGGCTGGTAATTCGTCAATTCCCACACTTTTGCCAGGAGTACCTTTTCGCAATCATTGAATTTTTCCTCCACAGAGGACAAAGTCTTGCTCGCGTACTAGATTGCATTGCGTATTTCCACTATATGTTCCACCACAGTTCAGCACTTAATTAAGACATCATCTACATAGGCCAGATTTCCCCTTTCGCCCAAATCGGGCATGGCCTAATGTAGGAAAATGTTGCCGGAGTTTATGTATCCGAAGGACGTTTGGGTCCATGTGTATTGCTGCCCCTGAACGTAAAGGTAAGCTTGTGCTGGTCTTTCCTACTCACGGGTAATGTCCAGTAACCAGTGGTCAGGTCAATGGCGGTATAAATCTTTGACCCTTGGATCGGGGCCAGTCCCTGATCGATGTAGGGAAGGGGCTATCTTGGTATGTGGACTCATTAATTTAACTTTCTTAGGCATACACAAAGTCTCCATTGGCCATTGGGTTTCAGTATCCCCAGCACCGGGTTGTTAAAGGTACTGTGGATTGGACAAATTATCCCACGGGATTCTAGGTTTTTAATAATTTCCATGAGTGACTCCATGGACACGAGAGGCAACCGGTATTGCATCACAAATACTGAAGCCATCTTGGGGTCCGTGGGTATGGCGGTTGAATGTATCTCTGTGCGTCCACAGTCATATGAATCCACTGCTAAGATATCCTGAAAATCTAGAAACACCAGTCACAGCTCCTGTTTTTGCTCCTCTGTCTCGCAGGCAACATCGAAATTGATTCATTCTTCGACTATCTTCTTAAAGCCTGGAAAGACCTTGTGTAACGCTCACCTGATTCCCACGGAGGCGCTGATCCCGGCTGGGCTGCTATCGTTTCTTCAATGGAGAAGCGTAGAGCTCGGACGACTCTCAGGACTGGGCTTCCTCTTATCGAATGTCTGACTTGCAGGGTAAGTTTTCTGCAGGTGGAAGAAAAAGGGTTAATCACCGTTTGATGGGATTCCTTCTCCCACCAATCGCCAGTTTCTCCCACAGCCTATCTTTCTACTTGTCTCGGCGAGCTCTCACCTTAGGCGTATAAATGCTGTGCTCTCCATCCTGCGTCTGGTGCAGGGGTGCGTGGATTCCAGTTACGTCACTGGATGAGTTCAGTGTTGAGGCTCAAGTCTTTTGCGGCCTTAGTTGTGGCACTGGTGCTGGGATGCCGAAGAGCGATGCCGCTGTTACTGCACGAGCGGATGCCTGTAAGTATACTGTAGTCTTTAGGCTTTAAAAGATGGGCACCTCAATAGTGTCCCTTTTCCTTTGTTTCAGGCCTCGGGATGCTGTGGGCGTAGTTTTCCGTTGCCGCTGCACGTGCCGATGCACGTAAGTATAATGTTCGTTGGCCGCTTTTAATGGCACCTCTAATAATGTCCTTTTTCTAGTTTTCAGGTGCCGGGATGCTGCGGGCTTTATATCCGTTGCCACTGCATGTGCCGATGCACGTAAGTATAATGATCGTTGGGCGCTTTTAATGGCACCTCTAATAATGTCCTTTTTCTAGTTTTCAGGTGCCGGGATGCTGCGGTTGATGCGGCCGCTTCTGCGCGTGCAAAAACTGGTAAGTTAAGATGAATGCGACTGCCTTCACCCGAACCCCTTTTTAATTATGTCCTTTGCCTTTCAGGTGCAGAGAAGCTGCCGAAGAGAAGGCTGCGGTTAGCTCCGTTGCACTCACAGATGGATCAGGTAAGCGGGCGCGGCTGCGAGCGAATTGCACTTTTCTAACCTTATGTTTATTCTTTGCAGGTTTTGCCGGTGACTGGATTCCGGGATCTGGTAAGTATTGTTCTGTGTTTTTCTTCATCCACAGGTTGCTGCGCGGAAGCTGAAGATGACTCTGGACCTGGAATGCAGGAGCCGACTCGGTGAGCATCCTGCTGCTGCTGCAGAATAACGCGAAGCACGTGTTTTCCACCGGGCGTGGTTTAAATAGCAGAGAAGTGCTTCCAGTGTGTGTTCTTCCACCGGTTCCACCCAGGTAAGAAAAGAGTTCCTGAATGGAGGGAATAGTTCCTCCCAGCCCTGATGGCTGGGGACTTCAACCAGACTGGATTGTTCTGGGTAAATATGCAGCATGGTTTGCCTCAGGTAAATCCACCCAAGCATTATTACACTGTTTATCAATATGAGCCCGGCGCCTATGGCGCCGGGACTGAAACCCTTCATGAGCCTGGCGCCAAAGGCGCCAGGACACGGTCCAAAGGGCCCCTGTAGGGGTCTGCTGGATCCGGAGTAGTGGAAGACGGGTCTGCTTCCGAGGGCGCTGGGCCAGTCCTGGCCCCTCGGGAGTAGCGCCCATGACAGCTTGGGCTTGGCAATTTCAGTGGTATCCTCCAGTTGGGTTGAGAGATCTCTTGTTATGGTGTTGGGATGGATGGGGGATTCCAAGGATGGGAGGTAGTCCCTGTTGACTCAGAATATTCGGAATACCACCTCATCCTTCCTGATGTCACAGGGCACCTCTTCCATACAATAAGGGCAGGAAGAGTACACCAAGAAATACCCCCTTGCCTGGTGAAAATCTTTTCTGAAGATACCGTCACCAATATGGAAGCAGCCTTTCGGAATAGGTCTAATGATCTCATTACCTAAATCAATAGAATAATGTTGGGCATCAACCGCCATTTGAATAAAGGTGTCTTTGCCCAAAGTGATACTTCAAGGGTTGCTGTTATCCAACAATATCCAGCTGAGGCTGTTTTTTAGGTCAATTAGGGGTGTCAGATATAAATACAAACAGTGCTGTTGGAGATGATAATTCAAATTTATACAGACGTCCTTGTTTTTGAGGTTCTGTCCTTGCTTAATTTTTAGGGGAATTTTAAATTGTTGCACCTGTCCTCAGATAGTAACCTCTTCTCTCACTTGGAATTCAACCACATAACAGCTGCAATTGAGCTGGCCAGAATGGTTTCTCAGTGTTGTCAAAGCCCATGGGGTTACCCCCCAGTCGGGACCAGGCTTTGTTATTAATTAGGTCCAAATTATTTGCGAATCGATTGAGAATGTAGCTGATGTAGAAGGTGGAGGGGTCATCTCTCACAACCCAGCAATTATGTTGTATGCGTTTGTCACCAATGGAACATTTTAGCATATTCCAGGCCCATTTCCCACTTACCAATCAATTTATATGTGGGAATGGTCTGATCTTTTGGGAGTTTCCTTAATAATGCTTCGCTGATGAAGCTTATTCCATGATTCAGGCATACTCTGGCGAGAACAGGCTTGTTCCGCTCATTTATCTGAATGGGGAAAGAACAGCTGTTCACGCTTTATCTTATCTCGGTCAGACTTTGAGCTGGCTTTTCATCATCTTTTATCATGGGATTTGGATTTTCCTCTGATTGTGGATTGGTATACAACTTCAGAGTATTTCCCTACAGTGTGGTATGCCACTTAAAACTGGGAAGGAGGTTGGTTTTTAGAATGGAAAAGGGTACCCATCACCAGTTTGTTCTCCTACACAGACGATGTCTGGGACTTGATATTTTCTAAAAATTTAATTCTATTTTGTCAGACCGTTGTTCAATCATGTTTCATGGGCCATTCAAACTCACATAATTTGTGCTCTGTTTCAACTTTATTGGCTGGTTAGTCTGAGTCCAGAGGACCTTGTTCATGCGATCAATTAGGGGTGACAACCTCTGAAGGAGGTAATTCACCAATAGACAAAGTGTGCCCTTTGGATCCATGACTATTAATGGGTGTTTCACCGTGTGTTGCCCAATCTCCAGTCCCTTCAATGGAAATATCCTTCCCATCAAAGATTTGGAGTTGTCCGGGAAGAGGTTTGAGGGGAATTTGGTGACTCTCCCCTTCCTAAATTTAGTTGGCCAAAGGCCTTTTTGGACAAGAGGGTGGCTTGGGATCCAGTATCTACCAGTGCTGATAATTCACACTGACCTTGACAGGAGCATAACAGTTTCCTTCTCTCTCCTCAAGGGGTCAAAGAAAATATGCATTCTGTGCCAGCTTGACGGTTAACTTTTTTATATTGAATTCCAATACTGTTCGGGAATCTGTAAAAAAATATTCTGCACCCAGAAACCAGTGGGATAACTAAGTCCCCTTTTCCCCCCATTTTTTGCTGTTCCCCTTTTCCTGGAGACAGTTACCCAAACCTGTATAAGGGAAGGATACCACTGTGAGTTCTACATCCTCTGGGTGACACTGTTTCGGTTTAAGAGCTTTTAGCTCTGGGTGAGTTTCCATACTTACCCCATCAAAATCAGGGTCTCTTGGGCCCCACATTTCCTAGGGAGGGATCCCTCCATCTCTGAAAGAGAAGATTTTCTTCCCTGAATCCTCCAGGTATTCTTCTCCTTCGAAAAGGGATGATGCCGACTTCCTCCACAAAGTGGGTTTTCTTTGGCTTTTGTTTTCTTTTACTTACTCTGTGTTGTTTAGGTTCCAGCTTTTGGGGGCTAGAAGATTTCTGTTCATGCCCAGAGAGCCAGAGGGCTCCAGGAGGTTTGATCCAGTGGAAAAAGAAGCTTCATCTAGGGCTTCGCATCTCCCTTCCAACCGAGCCCCCTCCTCTGGAACCTATTGGTTGTCAGAGTTTTCTTCCTGTCATTGCTCCCCCAGGGCACCAGACCCGGGTGTTCAGTTATTCTGGGCAGTAGTTTAAAGTTGAGGGAACTGCTGAGCCTTCATTATGCGACCCAGGTCATGGGTTAATTGTTGGACTTGTTGCTCATTTCTTCTGGTTGGTAGGGAGGTCTGGATTCCTACCATTGCTGCTCCTGGAAAGCGTAGCTGTCCCTTCTCCCGGAGTTGCTCGGCTATGGGGAGTTTCCCTGATAACCCTCCATCCTAGGTCTCCTTTCTCCCAGATTCAGTAATCTGTTGTCCTGAAAGTGGGGAGAAAGAGGAGGATTATTTTGGAAATTAGGGTTTGAAGGCTATCTGGGAAAGAAATTTAGGTTGGGGGTGGAGTATTTCTTCCCTCCTGAGGGAAATCCGGAGGGAAGTTTTGAGGGACATTTCCCCGGGTGGTAACTACCTGATTGGGCCCCCCTTTCTGTGCTAGGGGAGTGTAGACATACTCCAGTATAGGTTTGTTACCCTTGTATCTCAGACTGATGTAAGTGGCAGGGTCAGATGGTGTACTGGTCTGGTATCCTTCCTGGCTACCACCCGATAGGGTTGGATCTGAGGATCTCCTCTGTCTCTAATTCTGCTGATTGGTGGGAAGAGTGTTTTTAGGCCCCCCCAGTCTCCAATTACAATGGGGGAATATTTTTCACCTCTGCTACATTTGCAGCAGCAGGTGTGTTTGATGTTTTTTTTTTAATTGTTCTTACTTTCAGAGATCTTTTGGACCTGATACATCCGAGTGGCTTGTTCTATCACCCAATCCAGCGTCCTAGGTGTGATGCTGGAAATGCATCGGAGGGACAGGGCCTCCGTATCCTTCTCCTTTACTGCTTTTTATCGTGTGTTCTGTCATGTTTTCCGCGCAGGAGTTCATGTGGGACTCCTGGCGGTGCAGCTCTCTCCTTTGGTTTTGCTGAACAGACCCATGGGTTACCCTTATGGCACCCATGGGTAGGGGTACAACCCTGTGCCCCTAGTGTATGTTTTTGGGCACCTGTGTGTGACCCACAGAGCAGGTTAAGGACTGGTGGCAGCTACGTGCTGAATTGACTAGTGCCCTGAGCGTCCTCCATTTTGGGATGCCCAGGCCCTGTCATTGGAATCGGTAGATTCCTGATGAAGACAAAATGGCTCCTGTGGCCTCTTGCCTTCCATCACTTGTTACTTTGATCTTCCCGAAGTCCTGGGAAGCCCTGCCTCTGTCCCTTCCCCCTGACTGGCTGTTGCGTGGAAGTTCCATATATGGTAGTGTGGGGAAGTGCTGACCAGACTGGCTGGAGCCTTCTCAACGACCGTATGTTGTGGGCACGCCAGTGGGTGGGACCTGGGTGAATGGAGTGTGTGACGAATACGTATTCTATGTTGTGGGTCTCTAGTATCTGCTGGTTGACACAATGACTGAGACAGCCCTGCCCGAAACCGGTATGAATGCAGTGTGGAGTGTTAAATGGCTTGGTACTTGTCCCAATACACATAACTTGTTGTGAGTGTCTGGAGAGAAGTGAATGGCCTGAATGCACTGTGTGCCTGATTGGCTGCCTGCCTGCCTGAATGTCCTTAGTCATGATTGGATGCTTGAGTGTGACCCAGCTGAATGAATGGGAGATCAACAGTATATGTGGGGACCTCTCACTGCTAAGAATCGTGTTCAGAACCTGAAGTCCACTACGATGAGTAACTGGAGTAACTGAAGCTTGACCTTGAAGCCCTGCTGGACGAGAAGAATTGCAGTTGCTCTCCTTCACAATCTGAAAGCTGCTGTGTCTACAAGGACTGACCCAGAGAGGACCTGGTAAGGCGCCCTCTTCCCGCGCTACGAGGGACCATCGTGCACCAGCAGATCTTTGCCAAAGCTCCCTGGTAGACAGACCTTTGACAGGCTGCCGACCTGAAAAGGGGTCCACCGCGGAATCACAAGGAGAAGCGCCCAGACTGTTGTCCGCCACTGTCGACGACCGCCGCCGCCGACTGGAGCCGCCGTGCTCCCGTTTGCCTAAGAACTTCATTGATCCAAGGACGCTCTAATTCGGATCGTCGTCGCTGTATCTTGCTAGAGAAAGTCTGACCGTCGACGCACCGAGGAGCATCCGCCAGTGGGTTTCCCGCCACCCAAAGACCACAGAGACGCCGATGACTCGATGCCCTTGCTGGGCCACAGTTCTTCAAACTCATTGTGGTCCAGAACTATTGACACCGAGGTGCCCCGCACAGCTCTTCCCTGCAGGACGTTTACGCTTCCCTGTCAACGAGCACCGCTAGGAACGAAAATGCCACTTCACCGTCATAGCTCAACCTGTTCTCCGTCGGTCGTTCGACGACCCATGACTCCTATTTTAAAGGGAGGGCATTCAAGAAGGGCCATCGATTCCCCGACGAGGAACGCTACAACGCCAGGTACTTTAGGGTTGCTAAACTATTGGGAAGTCTAGTGTGAACAATATATGGACTGGGCTTTTATCTTTATTCTACAGGTTGCCCAGGTGGGGGGATCTCCACACAGAGCTGTGTTTAACGGTAGTGACCAGTATTCTGCCAATTGTTCAACCACCTTGCTTTCCTTCCTCTTTCTACTGCTGGTTTCCTCTTTATTGATCTGTGTGACATTTTGACTGCATAGTTGATGCACTTTAATGAGATCTAATAATTGTTGTGGTACCACTTTAGAACTGTATATATTTACCATTGTTGATTTTCCGAGCACACAGTGCGTTATCGTGATATTGTATATAACTTTGAATATTAAGTATATAAAGACTGTGTTTTAACCGATACAGTGTGCGGACATTCCTTTATGGGGGCTTGGGGACTACACTGTACTTAAGAACCAGCCTGCATCCCCTCCTGAGAAGCTAGGCCTTGATTGCTCGTCCATTGCTACCACAATAGAGAATCTTGGCTGGGGTCCTCTGTTCCTCTGTGCCTCCCCTCTACCATATGGAGAGCGGACACCCTACGGTGTCTTTACACTAGGGTCATGGAAATCCCTTACTAATTGGGTCATTATGTATTTTGGGAGCACGTGAAAATATGTGTTGATGAACTCCAGGGGTATTGTTCCCCTGCTTAGAAGTCTGTGCAAATGCTGTTTTCAGATCCTGCACGCACTCTATCTGCTCTTTGTCTTCCCCACACTGCAGGTTGTATGCTGCCTTGCCGGTCTCCTGCGGGTTCCTATGGATTGAAAAGTGTTTAAGAATGGCCACCTAATATGGGGACCATTTTTTGGTGATCTTGGTCCTCCAGAACTGCAAAGAAGCTGGAGTATTCAAGGGAGAATGTCCACTAAGCAAATTCCATGCAATTCCCATCATTTTAAATCCCAAATGATGTCATAATTTGGTCATAAAGCAGTAGATGCTCTCATTCCGAGTATTTTGCATTCTTATGGTAGGGGTCATGAAGCTTTATTTGGCCTTTATCTTCCGAATTGTGTCTTTCACAAGACCTTTCTTCTGTTTGACAGCCTTCCGTTTCCGCTACACCTGAGTCTACTCATTCTCTGACTCAGAGCTGCTACTATTGCTGGTCCATTCCCTGTTCCCTGGGTGCTCCCTACCTCTATGAGAGTGTGGTCTGGACTCTTCTGTCCTGTGGTGCTGTGGGCTCTCAGGCTAATTTCCTTTATACTCCTCTATTCGCACCAGAGAGTACTCATCCTCCTCATCCCTCCTTCAAGGGATGGTGGGTAATTCCCCCCACCTCTCTGAATGTGTGCAGGTTTTTAAGATGCTATTTTGAGGCTTAACTCTGGGTCTTCTATTTCTGCAAAGCGGACCAGGTGGTGACTTTGTAACTTCATTTTCTGCCATCCAACTCCCTGATCTTTTAATCATAGGATCCCTCCTCGTCCAAAGTACATGCCAGGGTATTTTTAAATTCCCAGAGCCCACTGGTCCGGCCACCTTCCCTTCTACTTGGTTACCCTGAACCCTCATCAATGTCGGATAAGGACAGGCCTTCAGGATCAGTTGTACTAGGCCGGGTTAAATCCGGCTGAAACATGTGTCCGTGTTCTTGAGAATTGGTATGCATGAAGTCAGCTGCCCTCTGTACATATGAGGTGGCAAGTTGGTTTGATGGCCCTGGTAATCTCTCCATAATTGGAGCGCGCTTTTCCATACCCTGATTGGTCAGGGTGCCTCAAAGCCTGTTTATATTTGGCTATTTCACTTTCCAATCTATCACATTTGTTATTCTCAGCCCCCATCTCCTGGTGATATACAGAGGCCTGAGTTTTGAATTCTGACACCAGTGCTTGAATGGATTCTAGAACTATATTTTGTGACATTAATCTGCCTCTTAGTCCCTTGTTCTGTTCACAATGGTACTGATTTTCCTTTTGTGAGGCTTGCATCGTCTGCGCATATTCAGAGAGCTTCTTTTTCAGGAGACTAATCTCCTTCCCTTGAGCAATGTCGGCCTTAGTCTGGTCAGTCGGAAAGGCTGCAGGTCTACAAAGAAAGTGCAATCGGCATTGATTTATAAACACCGCAAACCTTTTACGGTCAACCGAGAAGCGTTCAGGCGGTGCCAATGGCACATTTCTGGGTAGGTTGATTTGAACAGGATTGGCTGAAGCCGCTGGGATATAGCTCCCTCCTGAATTAGGTAGCGGGGTTTGCCCCGCTTGTGTCTGTAATAACTGTCTGGCAAGATCATCAGTTTGTTCTTTTGATATTATCAATTCCCTTCTAAGGGCATTAGTTTCCTGGCGGGCAGCATGAACTTCAGCTCTTAATTCCCCTAATAACTGGGCCAGTTGGTCTGTGTCGGAAGTTTCCATAGCGCCTGGGTAGGAGGTTATTGGTGGGCTTCGCATTCTGTAACGCTCACCTGATTCCCACGGAGGCGCTGATCCCGGCTGGGCTGCTATCGTTTCTTCAATGGAGAAGCGTAGAGCTCGGACAACTCTCAGGAATGGGCTTCCTCTTATCGAATGTCTGACTTGCAGGGTAAGTTTTCTGCAGGTGGAAGAAAAAGGGTTAATCACCGTTTGATGGGATTCCTTCTCCCACCAATCGCCTGTTTCTCCCACAGCCTAGCTTTCTACTTGTCTAGGCGAGCTCTCACCTTAGGCGTATAAATGCTGAGCTCTCCATCCTGCGTCTGGTGCAGGGGTGCGTGGATTCCAGTTACGTCACTGGATGAGTTCAGTGTTGAGGCTCAAGTCTTTTGCGGCCTTAGTTGTGGCACTGGTGCTGGGATGCCGAAGAGCGATGCCGCCGTTACTGCACGAGTGGATGCCTGTAAGTATACTGTAGTCTTTAGGCTTTAAAAGATGGGCACCTCAATAATGTCCCTTTTCCTTTGTTTCAGGCCTCGGGATGCTGTGGGCGTAGTTTTCCGTTGCCGCTGCACGTGCCGATGCACGTAAGTATAATGTTCGTTGGCCGCTTTTAATGGCACCTCTAATAATGTCCTTTTTCTAGTTTTCAGGTGCCGGGATGCTGCGGGCTTTATATCCGTTGCCACTGCGCGTGCCGATGCACGTAAGTATAATGATCGTTGGCCGCTTTTAATGGCACCTCTAATAATGTCCTTTTTCTATTTTTCAGGTGCCGGGATGCTGCGGTTGATGCGGCCGCTTCTGCGCGTGCAAAAACTGGTAAGTTAAGATGAATGCGACTGCCTTCACCCGAACCCCTTTTTAATTATGTCCTTTGCCTTTCAGGTGCAGAGAAGCTGCCGAAGAGAAGGCCGCGGTTAGCTCCGTTGCAATCACGGATGGATCAGGTAAGCGGGCGCGGCTGCGAGCGAGTTGCACTTTTCTAACCTTATGTTTATTCTTTGCAGGTTTTGCCGGTGACTGGATTCCGGGATCTGGTAAGTATTGTTCTGTGTCTTTCTTCATCCACAGGTTGCTGCGCGGAAGCTGAAGATGACTATGGACCTGGAATGCAGGAGCCGACTCGGTGAGCGTCCTGCTGCTGCTGCAGAATAACGCGAAGCACGTGTTTTCCATCGGGCGTGGTTTAAATAGCAGAGAAGTGTTTCCAGTGTGTGTTCTTCCACCGGTTCCACCCAGGTAAGAAAAGAGTTCCTGAATGGAGGGAATAGTTCCTCCCAGCACTGATGGCTGGGGACTTCAACCAGACTGGATTGTTCTGGGTAAATATGCAGCATGGTTTGCCTCAGGTAAATCCACCCAAGCATTATTACACTGTTTATCAATATGAGCCCGGCGCCTATGGCGCCGGGACTGAAACCCTTCATGAGCCTGGCGCCAAAGGTGCCAGGACACGGTCCAAAGGGCCCCTGTAGGGGTCTGCTGGGTCCGGAGTAGTGGAAGACGGGTCTGCTTCCGAGGGTGTTGGGCCAGTCCTGGCCCCTCGGGAGTAGCGCCCATGACAGCTTGGGCTTGGCAATTTCAGTGGTATCCTCCAGTTGGGTTGAGAGATCTCTTGTTATGGTGTTGGAATGGATGGGAGATTCCAAGGATGGGAGGTAGTCCCTGTTGACTCAGAATACTCGGAATACCACCTCATCCTTCCTGATGTCACAGGGCACCTCTTCCATACAATAAGGGCAGGAAGAGTACACCAAGAAATACCCCCTTGCCTGGTGAAAATCTTTTCTGGAGATACCGTCATCAATATGGAAGCAGCCTTTCGGAATAGGTCTAATGATCTCATTACCTAAATCAATAGAATAATGTTGGGCATCAACCGCCATTTGAATAAAGGTGTCTTTGCCCAAAGTGATACTTCAAGGGTCGCTGTTATCCAACAATATCCAGCTGAGGCTGTTTTTTAGGTCAATTAGGGGTGTCAGATATAAATACAAACAGTGCTGTTGGAGATGATAATTCAAATTTATACAGACGTCCTTGTTTTTGAGGTTCTGTCCTTGCTTAATTTTTAGGGGAATTTTAAATTGTTGCACCTGTCCTCAGATAGTAACCTCTTCTCTCACTTGAAATTCAACCACATAACAGCTGCAATTGAGCTGGCCAGAATGGTTTCTCAGTGTTGTCAAAGCCCATTGGGTTACCCCCCAGTCGGGACCAGGCTTTGTTAATAATTAGGTCCAAATTGTTTGCGAATCGATTGAGAATGTAGCTGATGTAGAAGGTGGAGGGGTCATCTCTCACAACCCAGCAATTATGTTGTATGCGTTTGTCACCAATGGAACATTTTAGCATATTCCAGGCCCATTTCCCACTTACCAATCAATTTATATGTGGGAATGGTCTGATCGTTTGGGAGTTTCCTTAATAATGCTTCGCTGATGAAGCTTATTCCATTATTCAGGCATACTCTGGCGAGAACAGGCTTGTTCCCCTCATTTATCTGAATGGGGAAAGAACAGCTGTTCACCCTTTATCTTATCTCGGTCAGACTTTGAGCTGGCTTTTCATCATCTTTTATCATGGGATTTGGATTTTCCTCTGATTGTGGATTGGTATACAACTTCAGAGTATTTCCCTACAGTGTGGTATGCCACTTAAAACTGGGAAGGAGGTTGGTTTTTAGAATGGAAAAGGGTACCCATCACCAGTTTGTTCTCCTACACAGACGATGTCTGGGACTTGATATTTTCTAAAAATTGAATTCTATTTTGTCAGACCGTTGTTCAATCATGTTTCATGGGCCATTCAAACTCACATAATTTGTGCTCTGTTTCAACTTTATTGGCTGGTTAGTCTGAGTCCAGAGGACTTTGTTCATGCGATCAATTAGGGGTGACAACCTCTGAAGGAGGTAATTCACCAATAGACAAAGTGTGCCCTTTGGATCCATGACTATTAATGGGTGTTTCACCGCATGTCGCCCAATCTCCAGTCCCTTCAATGGAAATATCCTTCCCATCAAAGATTTGGAGTTGTCCGGGAAGAGGTTTGAGGGGAATTTGGTGACTCTCCCCTTCCTAAATTTAGTTGGCCAAAGGCCTTTTTGGACAAGAGGGTAGCTTGGGATCCAGTATCTACCAGTGCTGATAATTCACACTGACCTTGACAGGAGCATAACAGTTTCCTTCTCTCTCCTCAAGGGGTCAAAGAAAATACGCATTCTGTGCCAGCTTGACGGTTAACTTTTTTATATTGAATTCCAATACTGTTCGGGAATCTATAAAAAAATATTCTGCACCCAGAAACCAGTGGGATAACTAAGTCCCCTTTTCCCCCCCATTTTTTGCTGTTCCCCTTTTCCTGGAGACAGTTACCCAAACCTGTATAAGGGAAGGATACCACTGTGAGTTCTACATCCTCTGGGTGACACTGTTTCGGTTTAAGAGCTTTTAGCTCTGGGTGAGTTTCCATACTTACCCCATCAAAATCAGGGTCTCTTGGGCCCCACATTTCCTAGGGAGGGATCCCTCCATCTCTGAAAGAGAAGATTTTCTTCCCTGAATCCTCCAGGTATTCTTCTCCTTCGAAAAGGGATGATGCCGACTTCCTCCACAAAGTGGGTTTTCTTTGGCTTTTGTTTTCTTTTACTTACCCTGTGTTGTTTAGGTTCCAGCTTTTGGGGGCTAGAAGATTTCTGTTCAGGCCCAGAGGGCCAGAGGGCTCCAGGGGGTTTGATCCAGTGGAAAAAGAAGCTTCATCTAGGGCTTCGCATCTCCCTTCCAACCGAGCCCCCTCCTCTGGAACCTATTGGTTGTCAGAGTTTTCTTCCTGTCATTGCTCCCCCAGGGCACCAGACCCGGGTGTTCAGTTATTCTGGGCAGTAGTTTAAAGTTGAGGGAACTGCTGAGCCTTCATTATGCAACCCAGGTCATGGGTTAATTGTTGGACTTGTTGCTCATTTCTTCTGGTTGGTAGGGAGGTCTGGATTCCTACCATTGCTGCTCCTGGAAAGCGTAGCTGTCCCTTCTCCCGGAGTTGCTCGGCTATGGGGAGTTTCCCTGATAACCCTCCATCCTAGGTCTCCTTTCTCCCAGATTCAGTAATCTGTTGTCCTGAAAGTGGGGAGAAAGAGGAGGATTATTCTGGAAATTAGGGTTTGAAGAGTATCTGGGAAAGAAATTTAGGTTGGGGGGTGGAGTATTTCTTCCCTCCTGAGGGAAATCCGGAGGGAAGTTTTGAGGGACATTTCCCCGGGTGGTACCTACCTGATTGGGCCCCCCTTTCTGTGCTAGGGGAGTGTAGACATACTCCGGTATAGGTTTGTTACCCTTGTATCTCAGACTGATGTAAGTGGCAGGGTCAGATGGTGTACTGGTCTGGTATCCTGCCTGGCTACCACCCGATAGGGTTGGATCTGAGGGTCTCCTCTGTCTCTAATTCTGCTGATTGGTGGGAAGAGTGTTTTTAGGCCCCCCCAGTCTCCAATTACAATGGGGGAATATTTTTCACCTCTGCTACATTTGCAGCAGCAGGTGTGTTTGATGTTTTTTTTTTAATTGTTCTTACTTTCAGAGATCTTTTGGACCTGATACATGGAGTGGCTTGTTCTATCACCCAATCCAGCGTCCTAGGTGTGATGCTGGAAATGCATCGGAGGGACAGGGCCTCCCTATCCTTCTCCTTTACTGCTTTTTATCGTGTGTTCTGTCATGTTTTCCGCGCAGGAGTTCATGTGGGACTCCTGGCGGTGCAGACTCTCCTTTGGTTTTGGTGAACAGACCCATGGGTTACCCTTATGGCACCCATGGGTAGGGGTACAACCCTGTGCCCCTAGTGTATGTTTTTGGGCACCTGTGTGTGACCCACAGAGCAGGTTAAGGACTGGTGGCAGCTACGTGCTGAATTGACTAGTGCCCTGAGCGTCCTCCATTTTGGGATGCCCAGGCCCTGTCATTGGAATCGGTAGATTCCTGATGGAGACAAAATGCCTCCTGTGGCCTCTTGCCTTCCATCACTTGTTACTTTGATCTTCCCGAAGTCCTGGGAAGCCCTGCCTCTGTCCCTTCCCCCTGACTGGCTGTTGCGTGGAAGTTCCATATATGGTAGTGTGGGGAAGTGCTGACCAGACTGGCTGGAGCCTTCTCAACGACCGTATGTTGTGGGCACGCCAGTGGGTGGGACCTGGGTGAATGGAGTGTGTGACGAATACGTATTCTATGTTGTGGGTCTCTAGTATCTGCTGGTTGACACAATGACTGAGACAGCCCTGCCCGAAACAGGTATGAATGCAGTGTGGAGTGTTGAATGGCTTGGTACTTGTCCCAATACACATAACTTGTTGTGAGTGTCTGGAGAGAAGTGAATGGCCTGAATGCACTGTGTGCCTGATTGGCTGCCTGCCTGCCTGAATGTCCTTAGTCGTGATTGGATGCTTGAGTGTGACCCAGCTGAATGAATGGGAGATCAACAGTATATCTGGGGACCTCTCACTGCTAAGAATCGTGTTCAGAACCTGGAGTCCACTACGATGAGTAACTGGAGTAACTGAAGCTTGACCTTGAAGCCCTGCTGGACGAGAAGAATTGCTGTTGCTCTCCTTCACAATCTGAAAGCTGCTGTGTCTACAAGGACTGACCCAGAGAGGACTTGGTAAGGCGCCCTCTTCCTGCGCTACGAGGGACCATCGTGCACCAGCAGATCTTTGCCAAAGCTCCCTGGTAGACAGACCTTTGACAGGCTGCCGACCTGAAAAGGGGTCCACCGCGGAATCACAAGGAGAAGCGCCCAGACTGTTGTCCGCCACTGTCGACGACCGCCGCCGCCGACTGAAGCCGCCGTGCTCCCGTTTGCCTAAGAACTTCATTGATCCAAGGACGCTCTAATTCGGATCGTCGTCGCTGTATCTTGCTAGAGAAAGTCTGACCGTCGACGCACCGAGGAGCATCCGCCAGTGGGTTTCCCGCCACCCAAAGACCACAGAGACGCCGATGACTCGATGCCCTTGCTGGGCCACAGTTCTTCAAGCTCATTGCGGTCCAGAACTATTGACATCGAGGTGCCCCGCACAGCTCTTCCCTGCAGGACGTTTACGCTTCCCTGTCAACGAGCACCGCTAGGAACGAAAATGCCACTTCACCGTCATAGCTCAACCTGTTCTCCGTCGGTCGTTCGACGACCCAAGACTCCTGTTTTAAAGGGAGGGCATTCAAGAAGGGCCGTCGATTCCCCGACGAGGAACGCTACAACGCCAGGTACTTTAGGGTTGCTAAACTATTGGGAAGTCTAGTGTGAACAATATATGGACTGGGCTTTTATCTTTATTCTACAGGTTGCCCAGGTGGGGGGATCTCCACACAGAGCTGTGTTTAACGGTAGTGACCAGTATTCTGCCAATTGTTCAACCACCTTGCTTTCCTTCCTCTTTCTACTGCTGGTTTCCTCTTTATTGATCTGTGTGACATTTTGACTGCATAGTTGATGCACTTTAATGAGATCTAATAATTGTTGTGGTACCACTTTAGAACTGTATATATTTACCATAGTTGATTTTCCGAGCACACAGTGCGTTATCGTGATATTGTGTATAACTTTGAATATTAAGTATATAAAGACTGTGTTTTAACCGATACAGTGTGCGGACATTCCTTTGTGGGGGCTTGGGGACTACACTGTACTTAAGAACCAGCCTGCATCACCTCCTGAGAAGCTAGGCCTTGATTGCTCATCCATTGCTACCACAATAGAGAATCTTGGCTGGGGTCCTCTGTGCCTCTGTGCCTCCCCTCTACCATATGGAGAGCGGACACCCTACGGTGTCTTTACACTAGGGTCATGGAAATCCCTTACTAATTGGGTCATTATGTATTTTGGGAGCACGTGAAAATATGTGTTGATGAACTCCAGGGGTATTGTTCCCCTGCTTAGAAGTCTGTGCAAATGCTGTTTTCAGATCCTGCACGCACTCTCTCTGCTCTTGGTCTTCCCCACACTGCAGGTTGTATGCTGCCTTGTGGGTCTCCTGCGAGTTCCTATGGATTGAAAAGTGTTTAAGAATGGCCACCTAATATGGGGACCATTTTTTGGTGATCTTGGTCCTCCAGAACTGCAAAGAAGCTGGAGTATTCAAGGGAGAATGTCCACTAAGCAAATTCCATGCAATTCCCATCATTTTAAATCCCAAATGATGTCATAATTTGGTCATAAAGCAGTAGATGCTCTCATTCCGAGTATTTTGCATTCTTATGGTAGGGGTCATGAAGCTTTTTATGGCCTTTATCTGCCGAATTGTGTCTTTCACAAGACCTTTCTTCTGTTTGGCAGCCTTCCGTTTCCGTTACACCTGAGTCTACTCATTCTCTGACTCAGAGCTGCTACTATTGCTGGTCCATTCCCTGTCCCCTGGGTGCTCCCTACCTCTATGAGAGTGTGGTCTGGACTCTTCTGTCCTGTGGTGCTGTGGGCTCTCAGGCTAATTTCCTTTATACTCCTCTATTCGCACCGGAGAGTACTCATCCTCCTCATCCCTCCTTCAAGGGATGGTGGGGAATTCCCCCCACCTCTCTGAATGTGTGCAGGTTTTTAAGATGCTATTTTGAGGCTTAACTCTGGGTCTTCTATTTCTGCAAAGCGGACCAGGTGGTGACTTTGTAACTTCATTTTCTGCCATCCAACTCCCTGATCTTTTAATCATAGGATCCCTCCTCGTCCAAAGTACATGCCAGGGTATTTTTAAATTCCCAGAGCCCACTGGTCCGGCCACCTTCCCTTCTACTTGGTTACCCTGAACCCTCATCAATGTCGGATAAGGACAGGCCTTCAGGATCAGTTGTACTAGGCCAGGTTAAATCCGGCTGAAACATGTGTCCGTGTTCTTGAGAATTGGTATGCATGAAGTCATCTGCCCTCTGTACATATGAGGTGGCAAGTTGGTTTGATGGCCCTGGCAGAGAGGTAATCTCTCCATAATTGGAGCGCGCTTTTCCATACCCTGATTGGTCAGGGTGCCTCAAAGCCTGTTTATATTTGGCTATTTCACTTTCCAATCTATCACATTTGTTATTCTCAGCCCCCATCTCCTGGTGATATACAGAGGCCTGAGTTTTCAATTCTGACACCAGTGCTTGAATGGATTCTAGAACTATATTTTGTGACATTAATCTGCCTCTTAGTCCCTTGTTCTGTTCACAATGGTACTCATTTTCCTTTTGTGAGGCTTGCATCGTCTGCGCATATTCAGAGAGCTTCTTTTTCAGGAGACTAATCTCCTTCCCTTGAGCAATGTCGGCCTGTGTTGCCTGCTCTGGGGCAATCTCTACTTGCCTCACACGTTCCGTTAATTGTGCATTCTGTAACCTAATGTCAGTCAGTTCCTGAGAACAGGGCTCAATTTTCTCCACATTGATCCTTAACTGATGCAGTTCCTGAAATAGGGCACTATTCTCTTGACTTAATTTGTTATTTTCTTCCCTTAACTACTCTCTGTGCTGTTTCAAGGGGTTCAGATCTTGGTTCTTCTGATCGAACTCACCCTGAGAATCAACCCCCTTAATAATTAACTGTCTGGTTTCAGCTTTCAGTTTTTTTTTTTACCTGTGATTGAAATGTGAACCTGTCCTCTAAGCAGGCTCTATGAAGAACTGCCTGATCATTTAATTTTTATTGACTTGCGCTCAGAATTTCAACATATTCTTGATTCACCCCTTGCAGTGAAGAGAATTGTTGCTAAGTTTTCAACTCATCCTTTAGCTGTTCAATAATATTTCCTAATTTGAACTCCAAATGTTGGCTCTGTTGCGCTTTCTCTTCTAATTTTTTCAGCTCTTTCTAGGCTTGATGCAAAAGCTTAGCCTGGTTTTGCACAGAAGTCACACTATTCTGGTGTCTTTCTTCCATGATCAGCATATGGAAATACATGTATGCTGTGAGCTGAGCCATTTTAATTTGCTCATCTTTGCTGGTCTGTGTCACAAAAAGTTTGTCAGGGCCTGATCTAACATCCCATTATCCTGCCACATGTCCAAATTTGCAGAGGTAACCTCCTACATAATCTGGCTTCCTACATTTCATGCTCTTGTTTTACCTATTCACCTTTAATAAACAATTTGGATAGGAAGTGTTACTGGCCATGTTGATTTCTACGGTGCTCATTTTGAAATGTGTTCTACACCTTATATATTCTCTATGCAAGGGCCTACATCTCAGCCCTGTACCTGCTTTGTTTCCACACACAATGGCCAGTCAAAATCCACACTGATTTATCTATAGACCACCCTGGAACCCAGCCGACAGATTATAATGGCACCTTCACAATGCAATACAACTTTCTATCCTCTGCAATGCAATTACACTCAAATCAATTGTCTGCTGCTACTGTACTGTCACAAGTGAAGACTCTCAACCAAATCCCAGATGAGCCCCCAGCTTTGTCACAATTTATTAGGCAGTCACTCTAAACACCGGGAGTTCCTGCCCCCCCATAGCAAGGTGGCACGCACCCAAAAGGCTTATACAGATTCAACGTTAGTGAGGCCTCCAACATATTTTGTACAGCCCCAGCAAATACCCTCTGTACCACCAATGAGCTTGGAACCAGGCCTGTGTATAGTAAGAATATATATTTATTTAAGGTTTGACAAATAATAATCGCAACCAAAACATCAACCACCAACACTGTGGCACAGCACAATGTCACAATATCAAATGACTTGCCCCAATCAACAGACTTGTACTTCTAATTAACTTACAGATACTACAACACAAGGGTAACATTTAGAGACTGTACATCAAACACACACAGAGGATTTCTTGAACATTAACAATTATGAAATTTGAATAACCCCCAGTGATTGCTTGGGTTATCACAATACGCTTCTCTCCCAGCAACCCCCAGCCCCAGGGATCGGTTATATGTGACCCCTTAATTTGAAGGCAAGGTAGAGGGAGTGGGAATACAGTAGCAAAACCGTGTTCGCTTCTTATTAAAAGGCAGGGTTTGAGAAATAGACACAATTTAAAAAAAATGGTTTGGGTTTTTTATTTGAAAGGCAAAGTCAAGAAAGGAACTCAAGGGCAAAATCGTTTTGGCCTTTTTATTTACATGAAATACAGGGCTTTGGGAAAATCATTTTGGGATGAAAGTAAATAAATGGGAAATTTCGTTTTGCACACTTTACATACACTTGAGTGGCAGCATTTAAGGGTTCCTTATTTTGGGATTACAGACACCCCCCATCTGTACAGATGACAGGGGTTTCAGAAAGGTATAGTCACCCAAGTACATGATTGTCTACACTGGCCATGAACCTTGTTAGTTTTGAACTCTAACAACACTCATCCTGTGATTTTCTATATGGGAATTAATTGATTCAACTCCAATTCAATGTGCTAAGGATCTACACAGCTTCCCCTGTCCCCACAATATATTGGACAGGATTAGGGCAGGCAGTTCTCAACACAATTCATTTTCTATAGTGGAATTAATTTGAATTGGATTTAATGAAATGTGCCATAGGTCTCCCCCCAGTTCCAACCCCTACCCGCTATGCTAGGTGTAAATTACGGCTGGCAGATTCCCCCCCACACTTTTGTTGGCATTTCGATTAATCTACTTACATGGGAGGCCTTGGTTATGGGGCATCCAGGGAAGCAGCAGGGCTCCTCTGAGGAAAGCACAGATCTGGTCAAAGGCTTAGGTCCCAGCACCCAGACTTCCTCTGGATCCCCAAATGGCAGGCCCAGCTAGTTTCTAGATCTCCCAATCTCTGCCTCCGTCGCAATGTTTATGGCATTGGTAGCTCTTCCGTCTCTCTGCTAGTTATTTGCACGCGTGCAGAAGCAGACTACCTCCAGCAATAGAGTTAGAAAGTCAAGGGAAAAATCAAAAGTCCAAAGAAAGGTCACAGGAGTCAAAAAGAAAAAGAAAAATCCCTCTCAGATTGAAAAATGATCTCTTACTGGGCTGGTGATACTCCATTGTGCACCTACAGCATATTATTTCATTCATCTGCCCATTTTCGAATTTCCCGCTCAAATTCCAGGATGCCGACACCATCAATGCTCACTCCTAAGAGGCTTGTTCAGCCGGCACTGCCCCTGCCTCCATTGGTGCGCCGGCCCTATTTACTGAGACCGATGTCACCATCAGGTGGAAGCCAGACATACCTCCACAAGGGACGCTCATAAGGGCTTGTCTGCAGCTATTCTACAGATCACCATTCTCTCCAACGTGGAAGAGGGCAGGAGCCCTCTCCCTTCTTCTAGGATCGGTGCTTCGACCGATATCCACCCGTGCCATCCCCACAGCGCCACCTGCTCAGCTAAGGTGACCCCTCTAGCCCACGAGCCCCATCCACAGCTGCTCAGCCAGATTCCAGAGCAGCCGTGCACATACAGGGTATTTTTTCATTAATCTGCCCATTTTTGAATTTCCAGCTGAAATTCCAAGATAGCCGACGCCATCAAAGCTCACTCTTAAGAGGCTTGTGCACCCAGCACTGCCCCCTGCCTCCATTGGTGCACTGGCCCTATTTCCTGAGACCGATGTCACCGTCAGAAGGAAGCCGGGCCTGCCTCCACAAGGTCCGCTCATAAGGGCCTGTCTGTGGCTGTCCGCGGTGAGCCATGCCGAAGCCATGCCCACAAACCCCCTACAGGCGACATCTGCTTAGACACTTCAACAGCTACTACCAGAGATCACAGCAGCCACGGAATCACATGCCAAGTATGAGGTACAGCTTGTACACGATCACACGCCTGCCACCCCACAACTCTTCACTAAACTGACCCACCAACCGTGCGTAACATGTGCACATGTAAGGGCCTAGAACTTCTGCGGCTCCAGCCCTACTGCACCTTGTACCCCATACTCTGCTCCGCACTTTAATGTACACTCCTTGCTTTGTATAAACAGCACAATACCATGTCAATTCCCGCTGCTTCCACCACCCGTCTAACCCATTAAGGGTCTTTTGCACCAGACTATTATAGCCTATTAATCGTCTGGCGTAGCGAGTTGTATTCTCCTACCAAACAAGTAATTATTGCATTCAGCTTATTCTGCCATTGAATACTGCTCTAGCATATTTTTCCCCATTACGAGATTACTGCATTAGCCTATTCTATCAATTCATGACTGTCGCATTTAGCCTATTCTGCCATTTCATGACCGTTGCATTTAGCCTATTCTGCCATTTGTGATTATTGCATGTAGCCTGTTCTGCCCCTTTACCAGATTATTGCATTTAGCCTATTCTGCCATTTGGGATTTTTGCATATAGCCTATTTTGCCCTCTTACTTGATTAATGCACCTAGCCTACCCTGCCACCAGGAGACTACCAAATGTATCCCACCACCACACACAAAGCACCCTCCAAGGCCACATGCCACAACAAACCCTCAGTCCCCCCTCTCCCCTACATCTCATTACTCTAGCTATTACACTAACTACTCTCCTGCACTCAGTCACAATCATGCTGACCCCCCCAACCCCTTATCACTCACACCCATCCACAATCTATCCCCCAGCCCTGCATCCCCTCCCTCCACTCGCACCTCAGCCAACACGACCCTCGCACACATCAGGAACCTAAGACTGAGAACACTCACTCACCCCCTATCTTTCCCCAGCACCCCCAATCCTACCCACCGCAGAAACCACTCATTAGGCATTCGCACCAAAACACCCTACTCATTTTCTACCTCACCCACCCCCTGTAACCCTGCAAGCACACCCCCTCAATACTTCAGCGCTCAGTTATACTCCCTTCCTGCTCCCTTTATCCTGCACCCAACAGCACCATAAGCATGACCACACCTCCACCCACACCCGCCCTCACTGCCTCCCTCACCCACTCACCCTCCCCTAACAAAAACAACACTTCCGAGGCACTGAAATGTGCACTCATCAATGCCGCTCTCTCCCAGCTCATGCTCTAGAAATCAACGACCTCATAATCACATCCAATTTAGACTTACTAGCCATTACTGAAACTTGGCTGAATGAAAACTCTGGCCCGTCCATCTCGCTCACCCTACCTCAAGGCTATTCCATCCTCCGCCAGGACAGAAAACATGCCACAGGGGGGGTGGTGTCATTATTCACTGAAACAAACTCCCCATCAGACAGTGCAATTTAACTTGAGAAGGTAACACCGACCTCCTCTCTGTCAAACTACCCACATCAGCTAACAACACCCTGAATTTACAAATCATTTAAAGACCTCCTGGAACCACCCCTGTTTTTTAAGGACACCTCCTCCATGCCTTGAGCAATAAACTGAAAAACTCCACCAAAAGCCTTCTACTCGGTGACCTTAATTTAGGGCTCACAGACCCCAAAGACAAGGCTGCTACGGCTTTGGCCACAGACCTTAAAGACCTAGCCTTCACACAAAAAGTCACTGACCCCACCCATGTAAAGGTTGCACCCTAGTCTGGGTGGCTGACCACAACTGCCTCTCCACCATAACTTCTAACTTAACATACCCATGGACAGACCAAAATTGCATTAATTTCTCCATCCCCACCAAACCCACCACCAGAACTCTCTCCTATGCTCCACCTGCCATGGTTAGAAGCTCCAAAAAACTCACAGCCAACGATCTTCGTCCACTCCAAGATACCAAGGAATTAAATCCCTCACTCTCCAATGACCCAGAGGTTCTGACTGACATGTTACACTCACATGGTCTCTGCGGGGGTGTCTGACGCAGCTGGGCATGGTCGTCTGCTGAGTATGCTTCTGGTCGCTCTGACAGTAAGCTTTGGACTGAAAGGAGGCAGCTCCTATGACAAGCGAAAGGAATTAGGTTATTTGTCCTTCTGGGGTATGACCCTCTCCTCCCTACGGAATTCACTGTCTATTCCCACTAGAGTGTCTCTCACCTTGAGGGCGAGCTTGGTGGACTCTCCGTCCTGCTTGTCTATGCAGGGGCGCAGTTGCTGGCGAAGTTTGAAGGGCTTAGTTGCTTCAATGGTCCTTGAGGAGACGTTAGGTATAGTCCAGACCAGCTGTGGATAACCTTGTGGTCCTCACTTCACTGCTTTAAACTGTCATTATTTCAGCTTTTCTGTGTCATGACTGTTCTTTCCTCTATTCCTTTGTATGTGTGTTTCACACGTGTTCTCTTGCTTCTTTTCTCTCTCCGTTCTTCCTTTGCAAGTGTTTTGTATTCTTGTATTCTTTCACGATTGTTTTTTCGCTCCTTTTCTCTCTCTCTGTTCTCTCTATGTGTGTCCCTTTGTATTCTTTCACGCTTATTAACCATGTGTGCTGACTTACATGTTATTTTCCTCTTGTCTTTGCAGGTTGAATCAGAGTCGGTGAAATGCTGAAGGTTTGCGGTTCAACTCTATGGTGCGGTTGAATGGCACTGATGAAGAGGACAGGTAAGTTCAGCTACGCCATGTGCTGGCTCTAAATTATAGGTTTCGATGTTGCTAACCTGTTGTTTTGTGTTGCAGAGTGCGGGTCATGAACGGCGGATGATCAAGGAATCCAAGTGATGTTCAGGACTTCCATGGGATCCTCAGGTTAGCGGAGATGGTAACGTTGTCTTGCTTTCTTCTTCCCTGCTGTTCGGCAGCCGGATCGAGATTGGAGCTCGACAAGGACAAGGTGAGTGTTACGCTGCTGGGATGCAGAGCAACGTGAAGCACGGATTCAGGTTTGGGCGTGGCTTATATAGCCAGCTTTGCCCACGTGCTCAACCACACCCAAGAAACTAGACTGCACAGTCCAATTGGATCATAGGACCCTGACTTCCTGTCCTCCATGTTTGGTGCAGACTTCTATTAACCACAATGATGAGCCTGGTGCCAAAGGTGCCAGGACTGAGACCAGATAGTCCTCCTCAGTTGTGTGGGGCACCTTTTGGTTACTTGTTGGCACAATATTCTCACTGTGAGTTGGGGGCAGCGGTGCGAATGAGTATCATGAGTACTGACCATGACAGACATTTTTGTCTGCACCCTCGGAGAAGCCATCCATGCCATTGCCCCCATCAAATCAAAAACAGAGAAGAAATCTTTCAACACCAACCCTGGTTCTCCGAGGACTTAATTGCCCTCCTCACCGACAAATGGACTGTCCTTTCTAACTGGCAATCCAACCCCTGTGAGGCCACCAGAAATGCCTTTAAAAACTCCTCATCAGTTCACAAAAAAACGATATTCGCCACCAAATCCAACAACATTAACTCTCGTATTGTCAAGGCCAACTCTAAGTCCAAGGAGTTATTTTCTATTTTCAAAGACCTTACCACCCCACCCCCCCTGCAAGCCCCGATGAAATAATCAAAGATCAAGCCTGGTGCAACAGTATACAAGAAGCACTTCTAAACAAAGTATCCCTCCTCCAAGGAAAAATACTTACCCAGCACTCTCTCTTATCTAATTCTGACCCTTCAGATGAACCTCTTCCCCAACCACAAGCCCCCCACCCTCTCTTCACATTTAGTGACATCACAGAAACCGTAGTCACTGCACTCATACAACACATCAAACCCTCCACATGCAAAAGTGATATCTGCCCACCTAACGTCATTAAAGACAGTATTGACTCCCTGGTCCCACTCATCACAGCTTTCCTCAATGCCTCATTCTCCTCAGGTGTCGTCCCTGTGAGTCTCAGAAGCTTGGGTCCGTCCGCTTCTCAAAAAGCGTCCCTAGACCCCTCTTCCCTGAAGAACTATCCTCCCATCACTACCATCCCCTTCCTTCTTAAAATTCTTGGGAAGGCTGCCCACAATCAAATCCAAAACTTCCTGGAAACCCACTCTATCTTAGGACAAATGCAATCAGGATTCTGCAAAGGCCACAGCACAGAAACCACACTCCTAGACTGTAATAACTAAATCACCAAGATAATGGACACAGGCAAACCAGCTCTCCTTCTACTACTCGATCTATCGGCCGTGTTTGACATCGTAGACCACAAAACTCCCACCTCCCACCTTACCAGTGCTGCTCACTTCTCTACCCATGCCACTTCCTGGATCACGTCCTTCTTAGAAGGAAGAGCAATGAAGGTCTTCTCTGACATAGCTAATGCTGCCCCTACCACCATTCACTGCGGTGTGCCACAGGGGTTGTGCACTGCCCCCACACTCTATCATTTGTTTACCAAGCCCCTCTTTGACAAGCTTGACTCTCTCGGCAGAGTTTACACAAACTATGCCGACGACACTCAAGTCCTCCACCCACTCACAGGCTCCTACGACCAGGATTCGGCTTCTCTTCTCCAAATGTACTCCACCATCCGGGCCTGGATGGCCACCAATGGCCTATGTCTCACTGGTGACAAGACCGAGATCATCATCTTAGGTCCCAAAGCCACGCTGAACAAACTGAACACCAAATATGATAACTTCACCATTGCAAACACAACCATCCCTGTCTCCCCATCTGTCAAGACTCTTGGCGTATATCTAGATGCCACCTTATCCATGGACAAACAGGTCAGAGCCATTGCCTCTGCTGCTGCTCACACCACTAAACTCATAACTGCTGTCAAACCCCTCCTCACTAACCGAAACTGCCGATCCATCGCCAGAGCCACCATTGGCGCTAAGTTAGATTATTGTAACGCCCGACTAGCTGGCACCTCTGAAAAAAACTTTAACCCTCTTCAGACAGTACAAAAGAATTCGCTCAGGGCAGCCCTCAACATCCTTAAAAGAGACCGCATCACCTAAGCAAGGAGAGGCCCACTGTCTCATCCCTGTTAAGGAAAGAATAACATACAAAACTCTTACTTTACCCATAAATTCCTCAATCTCTCCGCCCCACCATACCTCTCCAAAACCATCTACCGAGATACGTCCACACGCCCCAGAAGGGCACATCATGCCAAACAACTCAGCATACAGCCGATAAAAAGAGCTAAAGTAGGAGGTATTAGCTTCACTTATTTAGCCCCCAAACTTTGGAATACCCTGCCCAATGCCCTGCGAGATGAAACATCTCTCACCACATTCCGCAAGGGCCGCAATACCATCCTGTTCAACTGACCTACCCATCCTCTACTGCATTCTCACTATCACGATCTGTAACTAAGTATGCTGAATAACTATTACTATACCCGCGCCCCAGTGCACAAACAGCCCTGCTCCAATGTAACCAGACATGATTGTTTCTGTTACCATCTCACATAACATATTTGTACCTGTAACAGCGCCACGATGCCTCCGGGCTACTGGCACTTTAAAAATGTTAATAAATAAATAATAATAAATACTTTCCATGCTATGGATTGCCCAGCTCTCTCCCTATCCCTACCCCCAGTACGCCCATTGACTGCTAACAGGACACAAATTTAGGGGTGTGAATGATGGCGGCTGAGGGAGGAGAAAGATTCATCATCCCAAAATGACAAGTGGTTTTAACTTTTTCAGTGACCTTAATATCTAACAACATGGCAGTTACCCTAATTTTTCAGATAACTGGAGGCACATATATATTTTTGAGTTCTATATTTGATGACGAGTCAGAAAATACTAATCATATCTCGGCATGCCCATCCTGGGAGGAGCTACAATTTTTATCGATTTACTCCTGACCCAGAATAGTCACAAATCTTCCCCTTCCTGATTCAAACCTTACTTCCAAAACCTATCATCCAACCAACTTTCTATTCCCTCAGAATTATGGGAAGGCTGGAATCATAATTCTCTTTATAACTCAACTTGTATCCGTCACCCAAATGTGTTTAACATGGACCTGACAGGCTTCTGATCATCTTTAATATGAATGCGGGATGAGCTCAGTGGAATACACAATGCACTTTTTATTCAAGAAAATGTATTCAATGTTAGTCAATGGCAAGGCACAACAAGAGTCCATGAGTTGCACACCAACCCCCACCATTTCTTAGGTCTCATTTCTCTCCTGTGGCCTGATTAGGACACCTGGATGGCCCATGTGATCATGCCCTCCCCTCCTGTCTTTCAAAAGTTTTTTGTTCAAAGCTAATGCACAGTTAATGGAGAGACCAGACCTTAAGGTCACTTCTGCTGGCTGGTTTGTATGTCACCTCCACAGTTCTGATGTACTCCTCTGTATTTTTTAGTATATAAACTGAAAACCAGACCTTCTTCTCCTAGAGGTCCTCAGCCAAAGATCTTGGGGTCAAAGTTTCAGAGGCCCAGACCTTCCAGTTCAATGGGGAAAAACAAGCTACATACATAATCCTAAATAGCATTTTTGATTGATACAATGGGCGTCATTCCGAGTTTGGAGGCAGCCATGGAGATATTAGCACCATGGCTCCTCTAAACTCGGGTCCGGGTAGTCGGAATGGGGACTTACTGAGAGATTCCGACCTATGCTTACCCGGTAAGTCCCCATTTCGAAAACCATTCCCCATTCCCATTTTAGCCCCCATAGGGCTCAATGGGAATGGGGAAGGAGCTAATAACGGGCCTGCAAATAGCCGGCCTGTTATTAGCTCCATGGTCCCTTAACGGGTCCCGCTATGGGCAGCTGGTAAAACCAGCCGGCCGTAGTGGGACCCACTAAGGGACCTCGGAATGTGGCGGTAGGGGGTTAACGGCACCGTCATGCTTACCGGTGCCGTTAACCCCCTACCGCCATACTCAGAATGACCCCCAATGTGTTTAACTTGTAACATTTTGTATTACATCTAGGCCTTCTGTTCATAAATACAATCTTTCTTTTCTACTATATTAGAACAGATGTCTTTATTATCAATCTTATGCACACATATAGGCCACCGTTGACATAGGAAACCAGTGTTCACTTTTACAAAAACGAAATAGGCCTCTTTACATGCTGTTATTATATATGATCAAAATTAAGTTTCTTTGTTCCTGATAACACAATCTGTCACTTGACTTTATTTCTTAAATGTCAGGCATTGTTTCTCATTTTTAACTTCCAAATGTGCCGTATTTCAAATGTATCTTTTCTTTCCATGTGCACTGCTGCGGTTTTAAATCTGTTAAGGGTGCAAAGTCAACATCTGCAGCACCAGCTGTTTCTTTTTGTTTGACTCAATTGGACACAGTTAGCAATATTACAGTTCTAAGGCACACTCTCCTTCAACTCAGTGGGCCTGATTACTACCTCGGCGGTAGCCATGCCGCTATTAGCGGCATGGCTGCTGCCGAAATCGCGTCTGGGTCCAGGTTCCCAGAATGGGGAATTACCGGGCCATTCCGAGTTTGGAGGGCCTGGTAATTCCTCCCTCCAGGAACCCAGGCCCGGACCTTCCCCATTGCCATTTCAGCCCCCATAGGGCTGAATGGGAATGGTAGAGGGAGCAAACAACAGGCCGATTACGAGTGGCCCGTTGTTTGCTCCCTCTTCCCCTCGTGGGATCCGGTAACGATGCCTGGCTTTACCCGGCGTCCTTACCGGGTTCCCTGAGTGGACCTCGTAATGTGGCAGAACAGGTTTAACGGGTCTGCCTCCTTTTGTGGAGCCCGTTAACCCATTCCGCCAGGGTCGTAATGAGGCCCAGTGTCTTTGTATTTTAGTAAAGTTGAAATAGGCCCATTTCTGTTCATTCACTAGGTCCTATATCAGAAAACAATGTTTTGAACTGGCCTGAATTTTCCAATGGGTCTCAACATCAGCAAGCTTCACTCTCACAATAGCCTAGCATGGCCTCTCTATCTCGACATTTTGGGGCTGTGTTTTACCCTGCAAGAGGTTTAATCATACATCGATGCAGTGCATCAGAATGGCTACTGATGCTGGCAATAGTTGGAAGCAATTGGTGGGGAGGAGATTGTGTATAGGTTAGCCTGGCGTGCCATCACAGGACGGATTCTGTTTGAGGTTTTGCAGATGAGGAAGCCTTAGACAATGACCAATCTGCCGTGGTTGGTAAGGTCAGGGATTGTAGAGTGGAGTGACAGTTAGTTACACAAGATGGTGTGTGAGAAAGGTTGGCACATTGAGGAGAGGTTTGATGTGCAGAATAATGTGCCGAGAGGAGAGTGAGTTGCAGGAACTAGAATGTTTGTGCAGAGACCAGGAAGTTTGCGAAAGTGTGAGTAGCGATTCTGGGGACCACAGAGAGTGAGGAGAGAATTTGATAATGCTGCCGAGTTGGAAGGTTGGCGCATATGTAATAACGGAAGGTTGGCTGGGGGTGAGTGAGAGGGTTTAGGACTGACCTTGTCTATTTGGTGTGTTTATTTGTTTGCGGTGGCAGAAGTGGTATATTGCATATATTATTATTTATCTGTTCTATGTGTCTGACATCAGGGCAGAGAGATTCCATCTAGGAACTCTGGTGGGATCTTTATGCTTGAGGATGTTGTGGGTTCTAGAGTGAGCAGTTGAGAGAGAAGGGAGAGGGGTGAAAGAGGCTGGGGGCACAATTTACCCATGCACTGCAATTTAGCTTTGTGAATAATAAAGAGGTATGTAACTTACCTTGTCTGCAACCCACTTTGTAATTGCTACTTTTAAATGATTGTGTACCTACACAACCTTAATGTCTGCATGTAATTTCCTATCTTTATCTGTTTTTGTTCTGGAGCTACACTAATCCACTAACATATACAATGTGTAAGAACCCTCTTCTCAATTACCTTACCAATTAATCTGTCTGTATGTTAAAGATAAGCAAATGCAGGCATTTGTGCTACCTACAATTCTTAATAAAGCTAATTAATTCTTCATAATCATTTTTATTGGGACAGCATCTAATCTCTTATTATGGCCTCCCCCAGCTACATAGATGCACACTATTCTCTTAGGCAATGATCACCGACTTAGATCTCTAATTATATTTGAAATCATGCATTTACAAAGACAAATCCATAATAAAGTGGCACCAACATGCATTCAGTTTTAAATATAGTTTCTAAATACAGAGTAGATTAGATTATAAAGAACAACAACTCACCTTGTATTCAATGTAGATGAGGAAGTATAGGGCATTGAATATCAGTATTCCTGTTTCCAAATTGTACTCCCTGCACATCCCATATCCTTGTTAGTTAATTCATTAATCATGTATAATATACTTAACACTGGAGACCTGTTTCTTAGCGTCGGGACCTGGATTCAAGCCTGTGTTGCTCTGTGTTCCAAGACACAAGTGTTACCCCTGAGCTATCCTCCTGGCCCCGACATTTTACCCTGGACAATCTACATGGATATTGTTGGGATTGGGGGGTTTAATTTACCTTTTGGATTTAGCATCTGATTTGGGCAAGCCAGCAGGGGACTCGGTATGCTTGAAATGATTCCTTCAGCAAATATGATATGATATGATATGGCATTTATAACGCGCCTATGCACAAGTGCTTCAAGGCGCGACGAGGCAAGGGAGTGGAAACAAAGGGAGGATGGACAACGATCCTACTTCCTTCTCAAGCTCTTCACTCATCCGCATCCAACTGCCTCAGGGTCAGTCGCTTCTCCAAGCAACGAGTTGGTGGTAGATCTCTCTCTTCGGCGGGGGCCTCCTTTTGGAACAGCATTCCTGCCTCCCTGAAACCTGAGGAGAACCTTCTCCAATTCCGGAAGCACCTCAAAACCTTCCTCTTTACCTCTGCTTTCTCTCCCCCTTTCCCCCTCTCCCCTGCTAAATTCCTGGTGGAAACAGCACTGGTTACCTGGCCACCCTTTTCTGATTCTCGGCCCCAGGCCCCGCAAGTTGCCCACCTGCACTGCCTCCCTGGCAACCCCTGCACCTGGGGACTAATTTCTGTATCCCTACAGTCCCCCTACCAGGACTTATGTCTGCACTTACCTTGCACTTGCCACCAGTGGCCGTTTTTATTTATCTTATTTATTCTACTCTCCCATGTACTGCACTTTCCCCTCTCCCTTCCCCACGCACTTTTCACTTTTCCCCTCCCCATGCACTTGCGCAATCTGAATGATACCTAGCCTAGTAGGATCATTGTTCTGTCTTCCCTTTGGTCCCCCTCCCTTGCCTCGTCGCGCCTTGAAACACTTGTGTATAGGCGCGTTATAAATTCCATATCATATAATATCATATCATACTAGGCAAGTTGACATTCAGATCGCACAAGTGTGTGGGAAGAGGGCAGGGATAGTGCAGTACAAGAGGATTGCAAAAAGGAAGTGATGGCCAGCAAGTGGCAAGTGCGTGGGTAAGTGCGGACATCAGGGGGCTGGTAGGGGGACTGTAGGGATACAGAAAAAGTCCCCAAGTGCAGGGGTGGCCAGGTGGGTAGTGCGGTTGTGAGACGCTGGCAGTGGAGGGACCTGGGCCCGAGATCAGAGGGTGCCCAGGTAGCCAGTGCAGTTCAGGATACAGCCAGGAGGTCAACACAGGAGAGGAGGAGAAAAAGCAGAAGCAAAGAGAAAGGTTTTGAGGTGCTTCCGGAACTAGAGATGGTTCTCCTCAAGTTTAAGGGAGGCAGGGAGGCAGGGAGGCTGTTCCAGAGGGAGGAACCAGATGAGGAAAGAGATCTACCACCAACTTGTTGCTTGGAGAAGCGAATGACCCTGAGGGAGTTGGAGGCAGATGAGTGAAGAGCACGAGAAGGAAGATATGTAGGAAGAGAGAGTTGAAGGTATTGATGCCCCAGGCCCCAGAAGGCCTTGTGGACGATGCAGAGGGTTTTGAACTTAATCCTAAAAGCCACTGGGAGCCAGTGCAGAGATTTCAGTCCTGGAGAGATACAATCCCTGGGCTTGAGGCCAAGGACAAGTCTTGCAGTCCTGTTCTGGATAAGTTGCAGAGGGCATAGAGTAGAAGCAGGCAGATTTTGAAAGAGGCTGTTGCAATAGTCCAGCCTAGAGAGAACCAGAGCTCTAGAAACAGTGAGCTTCTGGGGGAATGAGAGAAAAGGAAGAATACCTATGAGGAGGTGCAGCAGGTAGTGTGACTACTTAGAGACGTCAGAGATGTGAGGAGAGAAGGAGAGTTTGGCGTCGAATATGACCCCAGGGTTTTCAGCCTTGCAGGTGGAAGCAGGAAGGGGGCCAAGAGAGGCTGGCCAAAGGGCTACAGGGAAGGAGGGGGCGGGTGTGCTGATGAGGAGAATCTCAGTTTCACGGGCATTAAGGCATGGGTCATTGGTGGCACACCACACCTGGATAGCATACAGACAGTCAGAGATGAGAGAAGGAGAGGAAGAGGCCGAGGGTAGCATGAAAATAAGTTGGGTGTCATCTGCATAGCACTGAAAGTTGGGGCAGAGAGCGGCGATGCAGTGGGAAAGGAGCGCCAGGCATTGGTTGAACAGCCAGGGAGAGAGGTTAGACCCCTGGGGGACACCACGGGTAGAGAAAAAGATAGCAGAGAGGAAGGACCCAAGCTGGACCTGGGAGGGTCGGTCAGAGAGGAAAGAAGTCAGCCATGCCAGAGCTTGACCAGTGATACCCAGGTTATCACAGAGACGTTTGAGCAGGATGGCATGGTTGACAGTGTCAAAGGCAGAAGAGAGATCAAGCAAGATGAGGACGCAAGGGGTGTTAGAGTCAAGGTTGGAGAGCAGGTCTTCACAGATGTTCAGGAGAGCCGTTTTCATGATTCTGGCAGCTCAGAAGCAAGACTGATGGTCATGAAGACAACCAACAGATTCAGTGTGGAGATTAAGCTGGGAGATGGCCAGTTTCACAGGAGCTTGCCCAGGAAGGGAGTGATGGTGATTGGGCGATAGTTAGCCGAGCACAAGGGTTCGGCAGAGGGTTTCTTAAGGGGAGGGTGCACAAGGGAGTGCTTCAGGGGGGATGGGAAGACTCCAGTGGCGAAGGAGTGATTGCATAAATCAGCCAGTGCAGGAGCCAGGGAGTCAATGTGGTCCTTGATAGTTTTGGAGGAAGAGAGGTGAACCTGTTTTGATGAGACTTTCCTAGATCGGACCTGTCTAGAAACATCATCAGTGGAGGACAGGGGAAAGGCAGAGAAGGAGGGAGGAGAGGTGACTACAGAGGGACCAGAGGAAACGCATGGAACGGGGGTGAGGGCAGGGATAGGAGGAGAGTGAGGACAGGATGTGCATCCTACACACTTTAGGATACAAATTTGGAAATCAATCTCCTATAGCCGTATATCAATGAACTGGCCTCCTTCTGTACTGGGGTCAATCCTTGAGGTTCTATTCTCCCCCTCTCCAGTTAGTTCATCATGCTCATCTCCCAATATTCCGTAATTCCCTCCTATGTCCTATGTGCATGCAATTATGTAACATGGCTGTCCCATAATCATCCAGGGTAGGAGTGAAAATTACTTCTGCAGAAAAGTCAATTTCATTTTGTATACTGTCATTCCTGATTAAAATATTCAAGATTAATAATACTCATATTTAATTTCTGGATTTTGTACGTTTTGCAAGATTTCTGAAGTTGATGCTTTTTCATTGCTGGGTTTGATGTCACATGGTTGCTTGACACCAATGATTGGAGGAGCAAAAGGCAATGTTTTAGACACTGCATGCCTCATGCACATTTCATACTTTTCATAGATTTCAGCAATGTAATAGACATAGATGCTTATATTCACATAGCTTGGTTGAAATACATATGTCTCTAGATTGACTTGTGCAGTCTCTGGCTTTGTCCTTATAGCATCTAGAGTTTGAAGTGATTCTGGCATGCTTTCACGTTCAGGAGGTGAAGCAGGAATGCAACTGCTCAGCTTGTCATGCTTAACAACAAGGCAAACTTTCCTCCTTCTGCTCTGCACCTACTTATGTGGTTTCTGTGCTTCTGGAGCATGCTTTTGCAGAGCCATTTGTGAAAGATGTCTAGATGTCTACAGTTTTTTGTTTCACTCTAATAGGTATGGTTCTGTGTTGGTCGCCAAATTTCATTGGTATTTGTTGCAGTAAGTATAATTATATTTCTGAATACTCTTTCCAATATCAGTAACAACTTCATTATGAACTATAACGCAAACATTGATTTTCCCTGTAGGGAGTCCAAATCCATGTTGCATTTTAGGATCAGGCCAAGGCATGCGCACTTTCTGTATCACTGATGAAAAACATTCACCTACTGTGATTGCTTTTGGCTTTCTTTTTCAACAATAACGATTTTTTTTTAATTTCCAGATTCTCCTGCACGGCTCATGTTTTGTAGTATGTCTCTAGAAGTTCCAGTCTCCTTGAACTGGAGAAACAAGATAAGAAGGCAACTACCATTGTCCGTATTATTGTTGTGGCACAATTTTTTCACTCTGTCAGCAGAGTTTGGGAAAGCGCACGTTGAAAAGCTTAACATTTTGGCATTAAGACTACAGGGAACGGAATCTGTTCAACAATGATAGAGAGCCGGTCACTGGGAATAGGAAGATGTAGCCTATATGTGTGGGTGTTTCGGAGGGCTGCAGCTATAACAGACAATCTATCTATCCTCTCCTCTTCCAAAAGAAGGAATGGAGGCAGTGATCAAGTTAACATAAATGTATTGGAACGCCCTGCTTGATGAGTCATTTAACACTTGCTGCTCATAAATGCACGTAATTTCCAGTAGTAGACACAAAGAAGCTTTAGAGCCCGCACCAGAGGACTCTTTTGTGTATTTAGTGATGGCCTCTAATGAGGGTGAATGTGACCTCCAACACACTAGAGACCAATCAAACGAAGCTCTAATGCTATCAAGGCTTGTACCCGGCAAAACACAGAAAGCCTCACCTGAGGCTTCTTGTGATACAGCTTCTGACATGTATTTGTATTTGTATTTATTTTATTTGTATAATGCACTAGGCCCGAGGGCAACCAGGCGCATATCTTGAGGGACAGGTACAGTTACATACAGTTACAGAGTATAATCACATGTACATACATTTAAGGAACAATGTCTTACGCACTAACATACTAGCCAATGTTAACTAGTGCCACACCTATACAGAACGGTCAAGATTACCCTACACCACCTTTAGACAGCCGTAAAAATGTTAGCATGTGCCACCAGATGGAATTTTTAAACCTAGCCTGAATCGCATCTAGATAGAAATGTGAATGTTAGCATGCACCACACTTAAACGAAACTGTGAACGATGACAGGTGCAACACTTGAATGGAATTGTGTTCACTGGCCTGCCTCACATCTAGACCGAATATAAAAATTATCAAGCGCCACAC
Organism: Ambystoma mexicanum; assembly: GCF_040938575.1. Classification (NCBI taxonomy): domain Eukaryota; kingdom Metazoa; phylum Chordata; class Amphibia; order Caudata; family Ambystomatidae; genus Ambystoma; species Ambystoma mexicanum. The sequence goes on along the minus strand of NC_090930.1, from coordinate 380,642,345 downwards.
TCTGATGGAGTAGTGAATGATAGCAAGCAAAGACAGCAATGCCAACTAACTAATCCACTAACAATGTCATCCCTCTGCATACACCTCTCAAACTCTAACCAAACACAACCACAAGCCTAAAATTCAGCAATCCACACAAACTTCACTACACTGCAAAAACGAAACAAACACACATAGACTTGCACAACAGCACACAACGACTACCGACCGTAGAACACCCGAAGTCCAGCCGACGGACCCACCGGGCTGAGGCTGCCAACAGCACATCACTGCCCTCTTGCACTTTTCCAGCTTATTCCCACTAACTCACCCCCCCCTCTTTCAGAGCCGCCAGAGCGCCAGGAGACCACTCCAGTGGTGATACTCCGCGGTACAAATATCATTTAACATTAACATTAACATGTCACCATGACCAGTGCCCAGTGTGTACATATCACAAACTGAAGCTTGCATGCAGCCTTTACAGGCAGAGCATCCATTCCAAACTTTCTGATTTTATAGATAGCTTGCAACTGTGAGAAGAATAAATGCAGGGGCGGCTCCTCCTTAATGGGTGTGGGTCAACCTCCCATACCCATTATGGAGGAGCCGCCCCTGCACAGTGAAAACCTGAGCACTCCTGGGCTGAATTTGTTGTGGGGAAACAAGGTTTCCCCTTTGGTACAGCTACCAAGCTAAGCATGGCAATGGCCCACTGACACTGCTAGCTTGCATACTGCACCCTCAAAATACCAATCAGGTCCTCCTGCACTTGCCTGTGTATTAGCAGGGCCTGTGAAAACCAGTCCTTACTGCTCCATTCTGCCCTCCAGGCACCAGGAGGTAGGGAGATATGCTTGATTGACACCTCTCCCTGATTCATGCCTGGAGGGTTTGCAGGGAGGGCCTTCCGGAGGAGCTTTAGACTGAGCGGGAGCATTGAGCTAAGCCGACAAATAGGTAAGCAACTTTTTTTAAAGTGTGTATGTATGCATTTGGGCATACATGTGAGTGAGTGTGCATAGGTGTGAGTGAAGGTGCCACACTTTAGAATGTGTATGTGAATGAATGCTGGTGATTGCTACATGTGCGAATGAATGAGTGATTCAATGTTGCCGATTGTGTGAGTGTATGAATGAGAAATGTGTGAGTGAACTCATTCACTCTCATATTCGCCAGCAGTCATGCTGGTGAATATGAGGGCAAAATAATGCTGCTGATTGTGCGAGGGTATGAATGGTCAATGTGCAAGTGAATACTGGTAAATATGAGAGTGAATGAATTCTACTTATTGTGTGAGTGTATAAATGGGAATGTATGCAAGGGTTTTTTTTATTTTCCTTTTTTTTAAATCAGAGTGAATGTTTGAATGTGTGCTTTTGAGGGGATGTATGGATGCCTGGCTTCTTATGTGCTGAGTGTGTAATTCTGCTGAATGTGTGTGTGAATTAATGCAGATGATTGCTGAAGGACTGAATGAATGCTGCTGATTGCCTGATTGTCTGAATGGGGAATGGGAGAGTGAATGCATGGATTACTTACCAGTAAGCCTCATTACTCCTAATCTTACTTTCCCTTTTCCTCATCACAGTATTTACGTGAGGTCACCCATCTCATAAGTAAGTACTGGACAAGGAAGAGGGACATGGAGGTAATTAATGCTAGTGAATATGGAAGGTAGTGAGTGTTGCTGATTGAATAAGTGTATGAATGGGTAAAAGCACATGATGATGTCAGAGTGAATTAATGCTGCTGATTGCTTGAGTGTGTGAATGGGGGAATGTATGCAGGTGAATTTTCATTTTTACTCTTTTACATCAGAATGAATGCACACATGTGTGAATGTGGGGGCTATATGGGTACATTGCTACTTGTGTGATGAATAGGTATGAGAATGAGTGAGTGAATGCTGTGTGAATGTGTGCACCTGTGCTTGTGTTTGCTGGGCCGAGGCAATGATTTTTGTGGCAGAGGTGGAAGAGGGAAGGGTGGTGGCATTGCTTTACTTGGCATATATGATAAAGCAAACATGATAAGTGACATTGTATGGCTAGACTGGCATTTTGGTACAGTCAGTCTAGCCTTTTTTTTACTGTGGCATGACTTTTCTTCAATGGATATCTATGCTAAAGCAAACTGTATAAGTATTATTATGTGACTAGACTGGCATTTTGCTGCAGCAATTCTAGACATTTCCTACTGTGGCATGACATTTCTTACTGGGCAGCTATGCTAAAGCAAGCATGATAAGTGTTATAACATTGCTAGACTGCAATTTTGGCACAGCCAGTCTAGTACTTTTTACTGTGGCATATTATTTTTTACTCAACATCTCACTATATATAAAACAGAGAATATGTTAGTTTGTTCCTTATACAATTCCACACTGCTCCACCAGTCTGCACCAAATGTTGTATAGTTACCTGTTAGGACCCTCTGGACTTTACTGGTTACATGTCATTTGAACACCCAAACCCTTTCCTCAGAGTTCAGCTCCTTCACACATGAGATGGTTGCATGAAATCAACTAAACATCAATGTGGCCATGACTGGACAAAGCTAATTAAGCCTCTTGACGCGAGGAACACAACTCAAAGACTGAAAACCATGTTTCATGCCCTAGGATGCACCGTGTCCAAGATATTTGCAACAAAATGCACTGCACCATGCCAGAGTGAGGTGACTGGTGCAGAGAGTGCACAGAAGGTCCCAGTATGCTGCAGCATGCCAACTCTCACTACCTCTCCACATCTGCTCTGGGTTATGCCAGCCAGTCACACATGCTGATTCTCAGTGCAATTGACTTCAGAGTGCAAAGAACATCAAGCAATACGTGACTCAGAACAGTGACCTACAGGATCATTGATTTTCAACAACTAATGAGAGTGTTATAATGTCTGTCTGCAAAACCCAAGTGGAGCATGGGTACTTGTTGCTTATCTATGATAAAGCAAGCCTGGCAAGTATTATTGTGTGGCTTGACTAGCATTTTTGTGCAGCCAGTTTAGCCAATTTCTTACTGTGGCATGGCATGTTTTGCTGGAATCTATGCTAAATCAAGTATGATAGGCTTTACTACCTGGCTAGACCGGCATTTCGGTTCATCCATCCATTTCTTACTGTGGCAGGCCATTTTTTACTGCCCATCTATGATGTAGCAATCATAAGTGTTATTATGTGGCTAAACTTTATGGTGCAGCGAGTCCAACCATTTCGTTCTGTGGCAACGCTATTTTACTGGGCATTTGTGACAAAGCAAAGATAGGTGTTATTACATGTCTAGACTGGACTACATTGCTGCAGCCAGTTTGGAAATGCTTTCTTATTGATGTATGACATTTTTAATGGCAAAGCCAACCAGAGTATGAACTTACATGGGGATATTGGCATGTATTTTTAGGGCATGCTTGAACATGATTCCTTACAATATCATTACTGACATTATGTGCAAAGCAAACATGAGTATGTTCTTATATGGGAATACTGACATATATCTGTGCAGCCAGCATGGAAATGTATGGGCACAGTGAGTGTGAAAATGTTTTTTAAACTGGCAGTTATTGCGGTAAAAGGTGCCATGAAAATGCATTGGGAAATGCTCCTGTGCTCTTTTGGTGGTATGCATCTATTGGATTTTTCCATTAGTTACCCTACAAAACCGATTGCAAACTGGATATTAACCCAATTTGTTATAGAAAGTGTGCTGTACAATGCACCAGTTTAACCCTTTTAAAAAACATTTTCTAGGTGGAAGAACCCCTGCGGTAGCCTACTAGATGGTTCAGGCTCATTTTCTATGCTTGGTCTCTCTTGCATATATTTGTGGCAAATATTAACGCCCTTCCAATTAAACAATTCACCAGCCGCAACTGGGGAAGCATACAATAAGGTTTTTCAGGTTCTATGTGAACATTTCCCCAGAAGAATGTAGTCATGTGAAAATGTAGTCAGCAAAAAGTCATTTAAAAAAATGTAGTAATTCAATACAAGAAATTAAAGTGTCAAAATGCTGCCAGTAATAATGTCACACAAAAAGCAATTTTTAAATGCACAAACAAACAAGGCTGTAACTGTAAATATGATCCAAACCTCTTGAAACACTTATGTATAGGCGAATTATAAATTCCATATCATATCAAATCATATCATATCATATCAATGAAACCTCCACAATCACCTTAATTCCATTCCTAAACCTTTCCCTAACTCTAATTGCAACCCTTATCCTATCCCAAACTCTCACTGAACTCTAGCTCGCCACAAATTACATAGCCCTTTCCCTAACCCAAACGCTTGCTGTAATACTAGCCTTGACCTAACTGAAACACTAACACTTACCCTAATGCTTACTTTACCCTAACCATTACGTTTATCTTGACCGCTATCCTACCCCAACATCGCCCGCCCCATATCCCTTTCTTTACCACTTACCGAAACCCATACCCTAACACTTACCCTGACACTTAATCTAGGCTAACCACTAAGCAAACCCCAACATATTTACTCTAGCCCTAATCCCTATCCTACCACATAATCTTGCCCTCCCCTGTATCCTAACCCTAAACCTGGCAATCACAAGCCCACTAAACACTGCGTAACTGTTAAATGGTAAGTATATAGTGCCTCCTTAGTATTTATATTGTCCTACGCCTATTTGCGCTACACGGAAAACCACGTTGCAAAGTTCCAATTTTTGGGATAACTTTGCCGCCATTTTAAGGTTCATCCGCCATTTTGATTACCACTCGTATGTTCTACGTTCTAAAATGGTGGACTATGTTTTCGACTTGCAGCCAAGCCTTCCGACCTTTGAGTTCTGTTTATGTTTAGGTTGTCTGAGAGCCGACTGTTTAGACTGAGCAAAGAGACCTTGTGCTTCATATGAACTGTCATTCAAGTGTTGTCAGCGCTCATAAGCCTTATCCTTGTATAAATATTGGGACAATGAATAACAAACCTCGAGTGCATGCTTTAGCTGAACTACATTGTGAAGTAACTTGAAACAAGGCTTACCGTGAGATTCGAGAACATACATCGCTATTGTGCCTTCATGGAAATAAAAACCAATGTAATTCTTCGCATAATATTGTAAAATCTGTATGTGAACTAGGCACGAACTCTAGACCACGAATTATTAACATGAAGAGAGGCTGGACAGTATTACATGAATTGTATAAAAGCCTGAGTGTTTAGATGTTCAGCTCTCTCTCACCTCTCCTTGTTGGTTGGTACACACTGCAAGGTGTTGGGAGCCAGATAGCTATCTATTTTGCTTTGTAAACTGTACAGTAATCTGTGAATCTTTTTAGCCCATGATTGGTGTATTTCCTTTGAGGTACACAGCCTCGATATTTCTTTGTTCTTTCAGATGGTGCCTGAATAGGGACCCACAAGATTGATGCCATCTCGTTGAAGAGTAGACGTGGCTATCAGACCAGGGTGGGACAGTGAGAAAAAGGGGGCCCCCTTTGAATGAGACGTGACACTTCAATCGTACTTCACGATCGGATCCCTGGACGGTGAGCACGTGGTCCGAAACGGCATCTTGATGAAGGTCCATATATCGAGGCGGGCAGTTTTGCCGAAATCACCAACCACAAGGATCCTTTGTCCTTTGTAATCCGATCGGACCTCCCTTTGTCCTTTGCATCAGGTGAGTCGTGCCCGATTCCTAAGTATCCTGTTATTTGGTTGTATAATTGTACTTGCGAACACAATCGACGCCAGGTAACACCAGTAATCTGATATGCCTGGGAAATTGTCTGCCTGTTTCAGGGCGTTATTCCGCAGAGACAGACAATCTTTGGAATTTGGCCGTCCGGCACCACAGGAGGGGTTGCCGGCATGTGCTATGTACTGTAAGTACGGCATTGGTAGTATAGTATTGAACGATATTTGGCACAGACAAACTAGACATGCTTCCGAACTTCAGTGCTCAGTCAATGGTAGTTTGGAGATTGCCCATATAGTGTATTTAGAATCCATATTGTTAAAGAAAAAAGCTAGACCGGCAGCATTTGATGTAATACAAAATTGGAAAAAGGAAGCTATGCAGCAATTTCAGAGTAAAGAGAAGCATGCCCGTCATCACATGTCAAATTCAGAAAAGGCATTATTGTACGATCAACAAAAATAGTCAGAGTCTATTGGAAACATGGATAGGGCTTTTCAACTTGGTATATAGAAAATATATCCGTCTAAAGATTTTCATGCCTCAGATGAGCTAATTGATAAACTCTTAAATGAACATAGGCCTGGTGCCACTTCACCACCTGTATATGTACATCTTCCTGCTGTCTTACCTCTTCCTGCTGTCGTTCCTCCTCCAGTAGCAATTCCTGTTCTTCCTGTTGCTCCTCTGTCGCCAGGTATTGCTCCGCTTCCTGTTGTTGTTCCTCCACCTGTACCTTCACCTGTACTGACAGTTACTGTTCCAGTAAATCTGTTTTTGTTGCCAGTGGTAGAGTCTCCACTACCTGTTGTACAGGATTTGTCTTCCCTCTCTTTCCCAAGCGGTTCTGCTCCACTTGTAGCTGATAAAGGGGCGAGTGCTCAATCAAAAATTGTAACGCGAACACAGTTTCCAAAGAGAAGAGGAGACATTTGAATGCATGGGCTAAGCATATGTATAGAGAAAGGTGAACAATCTTAACTACACTCCTTAATCTAGAAAGTATTCCCGATCATAATGGGCTTCATTTCAAGTTTGGAGGTAATCATGGCGCTATTGGCGCCATGACTACCTCCAATACCGGTATGCCCTCGTTCAATGGGGACTTACCAGTCTAATCCAACCTTTGCGGGACCGGTAAGTCCCCATTGAAAAAGCCATTCCCCATTCCCATTTGAGCCCCCATAGGCCTCAATGGGAAGGGGGATGGCGCTAATAACAGTACCGCAAATTGCGGTACCGTTATTAGCTCTAAAGTCCCTTAACAGGTCCCGTCCTTAACGCCTGGTAACACCAGGCGTTAAGGAAGTGACCCGCTAAGGGTACTCGGAATAGGGCACAAGGGATTACCGGCACCGGTGTCATTAACGGTGCCCGGTATCCCTTTGCGCCCAACTATTAATGAGGCCCAATGTCTTTATTGAGGGGATGAGAATACATTTGGCTGTAATGTGGAATAGATTGACGGACACAGATGTCCTACAAGGGTTGAGGGATTTTAATGTTTTAGCTTATTCAAGGGATACTGTGGAGAAAGTGCATGAGCATGTCGAGTGGGTTTTTGAGTTTAGAAGGGAGTTAGAATGGTTACAGAATGATGAAATAGATGGTGATAGTTTGGACGCTTTTTACATACAGAAACGATTCCTTTCTCCTTGTAAGTCAATGAGTGAAGAAACGCGAATTTGCACGAGGTATGCGCTTAGATGGATTTCAGATATGTCGATATCTCCTGTAGAAATATATGATACGTATAGTCAGTATACTCCAGAAATGCAGAGGAAAGTGTTACAGGTAATGGTAGAATACCTGCAGGATGAATGTATAGAGAAAAAGTTTGTTGTCTCACAGAATTATTGAATATTTATAAGAGAGCTTTTGTGTCTGATACTACTTCCACCACTTTAGCGCTCGATTTGGCTCTGTTGCTTAGTAAATGTTCGGAATTGCCTACTTCTCAGCTACCTATGAGAGAGGTTCCTCCGACATTCGTTCTAAAAGTTGAGATTCCGGCTAATGTTGCAACAGGTGCAGCAGCCATTGATATTAAAGCTCACTATGTATCACAGTTTGTTCACATCCCGTTCTCAAGACAGGAAGTAAATACTATTACACAGTCGAGTCCAGACATAAGGAAAAATCCAACAGTGTTTTACAAAGAAATAGAATCTGTCTTGCATTTGTCGGTGTTCACTTTGGGTGATATAGATTTGTTGTTTCCTGTGCTCCTACCTGCTGATTTATGGAAACAGATTAGGACTGTAGATGATCCAGCAGGGTTAGGTGACACATGGGTTAACTTGGTTAGGTTAGATGGAGAAAGGAAAGCTGGTGAAAGACCACCGCAAGTGATACTGACTTTACCAAATAGAATAGTAACAAAATTGAAGACTTTGATTCCAGAGAGAAGGATTGTTTGGGACAAACTCACTGCTTGTACCAAAGGAAAATCTGAAGGTGCTACCGAATTCTGTAATCGGTTCGAACAAGTATTCTCAGATGTTAGCTGACAGCATTTAAGCACCGAGCCAGGGAAAAGTTTGTTTGTGGATACGTTTGTGCGTGGATTGTTGCCTGATATCCAGTCACAAATTATAACTTCCGAGAGTCCTTGGCAAGCTAAATCACAGTCTGAAGTATTGCATATGGCTCAGTATTACGAGAATAGAGTCAATAATGAAAAAGAAAGGATTGAAAGGAAAAGGGGAGCTCTAAAAACCAAAGTATCATTGCAACAGATGGTTAGAGGGCCTAGAGGTGGGACTACACAGTTCCGAGGTCAATTCGTTCCACAAAGTAATGCACCGTTGGGTCCTGTACACGCAAACCAATGTGCTTATTGCAGACAAGAGGGTCATTGGCGAGCACAATGCCAGATCCTGCAGCAAAGGTCGAATAACACATATGGTGGCATGGGTAGACGATCTAGAGGCCGCCCTGGGGTAGGAGGTCCTGGAAGAAGCCAGTTCGCTCAAAATTCTCAGTCATTTTCGCAAAGATAATCAGTAACCTAGTGTAGATAGCAGAAATATTTTTGATAATCCTTCAACTGCCTATCTTTCTGAAGATCTTATATTTGACGATATATTGTTTCGTTCGGACAGCCCAAAAAAGGGTCTGAAACCGACACCTATTCACGTTAATCCGAAAGGTCCCTACATTGAGATGATGGTGGGGAATAGGAAGCATCTATTTTTGATAGATACAGGAGCACAAAGATGTTCCATTGATCATTCACAGGTTCCAGACATTCCACTGTCAGGGCAGAATAATGTTTCTTTAGGGTTTTCTAGTACACCAGTGGTTAGTCCAGTTTCTCTGCTGGTACCTATTTCACTGGGGCCATTCACAGATCACTGTCCGTTTCTTCTGACAATGATCTGTGCAGAGAATTTGTTGGGGTTGAATCTGTTGAAGGAATTAAATGCAGTAATTCATTGTTCTTCAGATGGAGTGCATTTGACGATTTCACCTCAAAAATCTTCTGCCTCACAGTTTCTGACTAGACCTTTGCCGCCAAAATTTAGTGAAGTTCTGGTGTGTTTATGGGTGGTTGACAACAATGATGTTGGTATTTTGCAAATTGAGCCTGTTAAAATTGTTTTTGAAACCAGGGAGTTAAGTTGCCATGAATTCCACAATATAAGATTTCAGCTGATGGTGAGCTAGCTTCGAAGTGTACAGTTTCCGACTTTGTACATCTTGGAGTAATCGAAGAAATTGTAGGAAGTTTGTGCAAAAGCCCAATTTTACCAGTGTATAAGAAAGGGGACAATGCGATTCCGTTCCGTTTCATTATCGATGTGCGCGCTATCAATAAGATTGTTGCTCCACAATTTCCAATTGAGTCTGATGTAACGACGATACTCACAATGATTCCAGCTTCTGCTACTCATTTCAGTGTGGTGGATCTTAAAAATGCCTTCTTTAGCATTCCCATACAAGTGGATAGTAGATATTTGTTCGCGTTCACCCTAGGGGCCGCTCGTTTACATTCACCCGTACACCACAAGGATACATGGAGAGTCTGAGCATTTATAGTAGGGCTTTGAAAGAGCAGCTCGATACACTTGAGTTGCATTCCACTTGTACATTGCTGCAGTACGTCAATGACCTTCTCTTAGCTGCAGACTCAGAAAGTGCTTGCAGGGAAGGCACTGTGTTATTGCTTATTCATCTAGAAAAACATGGGCATAAAGCTTCATTGAAAAAGTTTCAGTATTGTCGACAGGAGGTCGCCTATTTAGGCTATCTCCTGTCAAAGGAGGGAAGAAGATTGACACCTGAACGAATTAAGAGCATTTCTAGCATGTCTGTCCCACATACACAGAAGGAAGTCAGAGCCTTGATAGGAATGGCTTCTTACTGTGGACAGTGGATCCCAAACTTTTCAATAGTGATCAAACCAATGTTGGCATTGACAAAGAAGGGTATTTCTTTGCCAATACCATGGAACTTGGAACAGCAGAAAGCTTTTGATCTGCTCAAGACTGCGCTGTGTTCGGCACCGGATTTGGGCACACCAAATTATGATAGGGCCTTAGAGTTGTATGTGCATGAACGTGATGGATTTGCTTTGGCTGTGTTAACGCAGGAACATGGGGGGAGAATGGACCATGCGGTAATTCTTTTCCTCCACACTTGATCCTGTTGCATGCGCTTTGCCGAGATGTTTGAGAGCTATCGCTGCTGCTGCTGCGTCTGTAAAACAAAGTGAGGGCATGGTTCTAGGCCATACTTTAACCTTGATGGTACCTCACTCTTTAGACGTACTATTAAATAGAAGCAAACACCTTAGTTCCGCATGATTAACAAGATATGAACTGATCCTATTTGCACCGCATATCCAAATTAAGAGGTGTTGCATATTGAATCCGGATGAATTGTTAAATCTTCCACAAGAAATTGCTTGCAATGAGGAAATGTCACATGACTGCCTTTATACCACAGAGCAAGAAACTAAAGCAGGATTGATTTGAATGATCCACAAGGGGAGCTATTTTGCGATGGTTCCTGCTTCAAACTTCCGGATGGTACATCCACTGCTGCTTATGCCATCACTACACTAAGCACGATTGTGGAAAACAAGAGAAGTTGGCATAACTCTGCGCAGGCCGCAGAGATTATCGCACTGACTCGAGCTTCTGAACTTTCCAAAGGGCTTAGGGTGAATATATTCACTGACAGCCAGTATGCCTTTGGGGTGGTTCACAACTTTGGTAGACTATGGGCAGAACAAGGTTTCTTGACCTCACATGGAATGAAAATCCAACATGCACCTTGATAGTTCAGCTACTCTCAGCACTTGCACTTCCTACTCATCTAGCAATCATGAAGTGCTCCACACATCAGAATGTAGTACATGATGTAGGGAAAGGGAACACTTTTGCTGACAGGATAGCTAAACAGACGGCTACTGATTTATATTCAGAAATGTATGTTACAAAGGAAGCCACAAATACTTGTACAGTAGATGAAGGGATTGACTCGATAAAGAATATTCAAGCTGAATCCACTTTAGACAAACTTAAACACTGGGCTGAGGATTTGGCAAGTTTGGATGAGGAAGGGTGTTGGGTAGACAGTTCAAAAGGAAGATGGATGCTACCCGATGCATATGTCATTGCCATGATCACAACAGCTCATGGTCCCACTCACATATGTGCTAGGAAAATCTGTAAATTACTAGAATTTGTCTGAGTGAATGTCAACATCTCAAAAACTGCTGAGCGTGGTGTCCAGAATTGTATGGTTTGCTTACAGCATAGTGCGGAGAAGGGTATGACAAAACCGAGGGGTAGTTTTGGTTCCCCCTCTGTGCCTTTTGAAGTGATTCATTTCAACTTCATCGAGATTGAGCGCTGTAATAACTACAAATATGTATTGGTAGTCATTTGTGCCTTTAGCAAGTGGATTGAAGCCTTCCCTGTGAAAGATGCTACAGCAATGACAACGGCAAAACCATGCTTAAGGAATATTTTCCTAGGTTTGGTTGGCCGAGGGTCATCTGGTCGGATAATTGTCCACATTTTATCACGGCTGTTATTCTACAAGCAGGCGTGGGATTACAGATTGATAAACGGTTCCATTCGGCTAGACACACTCAGAGTACTGCACTTGTAGAATGCCATAATAAACTCACAAAGGTCTGTGCCAGCAGTAATTTGAAATGGCCAGATGCCTTACCTATAGCATTACTGTACATGCGGACAACCTCACAGACTAGAACTGGACTCTCCTCCTACCAAATTATAATGGGGAGGTCAGCTAACTTTTGGACCCTGCTGAAACCTAAAAAAATTAAAGATGTGGAGCATTTGCTTCTTGCTGAATACTGTGACCAGTTAACTCAAAACTTGTTTTTGATTTATCAACAGGTGCGAGACGCCCTCCCAGTTAAATACGAGGGGCCAGGTCACAGAATTCGACCCGGTGACTGGGTGCTGACAAAGTCATTTGAGAGAGCATCCAGCCTCGCACCGCACTGGTGAGGAGCGTTTCAGGTCCTGCTAGCCACACAGACTGCTGTACGAGTAGCTGGCCGACGACACTGGATACATGCTACACACATCAAGAGGATACCTTTCCATTTGCCACACGATGGAGAAAAAAAGAAGGAAACTACTTGCTCTGCTTCTGGTGATCAATCGGTCTTGAACAACATCAAAGGTATGTCTCTGAATTCTTCATTGGATCTTTCTGCACCCTTGAGCTACCTTGCCTCTGTTTCAGCACTTCCATTAGGAAGCAACGACACACTGTTCGCAGATCACCAGTACCTGGAGTCTTAAGGTACGATCTGCGTCCACGGCACTAGACTTACAGTACAGCATGGCTGTGCCCACAGGAAATGACTGTTGAGCTCGTCCTTTGCCACTTTCGCGCTGAAACATAAGTGAGTGGCTGGGACCAGCAAAAGCTATCTTCAATCAAGATCATATGGTCAGGAGATCACCAGCAAACGAACTTACAGAGTCTATCGCAGAAACTTTCAGGAAAGAGCTTTGAGAAACAATGCCTGTCACTATCTTCACTCATACGGAGCAATCGATCGATTATGTGGCTAACAAAGAAATTGGACAGAAAAATACATGGTCCTTGAGGACGTAATGTTTTCTTGTAAGTATGTTAACTGGTCTGACAGTAGTAATTGCTCTTTGGTTTTGGTACATTGAAGGGGTGCGTCCATTTGAAACTTTTATACCCACTGAGAGTGTTCCCACTATGTCCTCTCCTTTCGTGCATCTGTACACTCCATCTCCTAGGGATTCCCAACACAGACAGAGTTATCACAGAAATAGGCTTTTGTTAATTATGAATGCGACCCATGCAATGTTAAACAGAACTAATTGCTGGATATGTTTGCATCTGCCACAACACGGGTAAAAGAGGTTAGGCTGGTATATTCATCCTTTGCCTCTAACCACTGCATGCTATGCCTCTCTAAGGGCATTATTCTTTGGTCGTTGGAATGATAGCATCTCAGGGAATTTCGACAGGACTCATTTAAATGAATTTGAAAGCTGAGTCCTGATGCCTCTGGGATGCTCCCTTTTCACGAATAGGAGCAAGCTTAATGTTGCTTCTATTAGGCCGTCCGATAGACTTTCTACACCTTTCCAATCGCTAATTTCTTTCAAGATGGCTCCCGTAGGCGCCCGGGATGCCACGCCTCCTTCCTATACTATCGATCACAGCCCCAACTCTGTTCAAAGCAATGGTTCTAAGTCAATGGGTACTTTTGAGGGTTGTACCAATATTGCTAATTTGAGTGATGAGGACAGACTTTTGTATGAATTCAATCCTGTTTATTTCATTTGTGGCAATGAAGCGTATCCTTGGCTACCTAGGGAATGGCGGTTACTTGTTATTTGGGTATCTTGCTACCAGGGGTATATGTAGCTAGCACCTCTTAGGTCTCTAGGGCTCGTCCAAGATGGGATGAGAATGGTGATATTCCTTCACAAGTCATGGGTGATGTAGTGAAATCCTTTGTGCCATTTTGGGGACAGATCATGAATTTCGAGGATATTAGGAGACTGGCAAGAGTATTGGAAAGAACCATCAACCGGACCACCGATATACTCAACAACATGACGTTACAACAAAAAGCAATTAGATTAGTGGCTCCACAGAACCGGATGGTGTTAGACGTCATCCTGGCTGAGCGTGGTGGAGTATGTAAATTGGTGGGATCCGCTCATTGCGTTTTCCTACCTGACTCCTCCCCTACCATATTCAAGGCAATACTAAATCTGCGCATCCTAAGTACAGAAGTACATGTTCCTGAGGGAAACTGGAATCTTAGTACTTGGTCCTGGAGCTATTTACAGTCTTGGCGATGGAAATTCTTTTCAATCTTAATGGTAATCCTTGGTATTCTGTTGTTCTGTTGTTGTTGCATACAATGTCCTCCTGTCATATGTTCATAAGGAGGATGTTGTGCGCAAATTGTAGGCACATTAGGACCAAAAATACATGCACCTGAGAAGATATGTTTTTGTAATGAAGGATATTACTGTCCAAGATTTGCTGGCAATTGATATATCTGATGAATGTGATTCAGGATGTACGGACATTAAAACGTGGAGTTACGAGTAAAGGAAATATTTTTAGTAAGGCTCTTGGCTTAGGCTAAATGGAGGGCTTGTTAAACGGTAATTATATAGTGCCTCCTTAGTTTTCATATTGGCCTAAGCCGAATCGCGCTACACGGAAAACCATGTTGCAAAGTTCCGATTTTTGGGTTAACTTTGCTGCCATTTTAAGGTTCATCCACCATTTTGATTTCAATTCGTATGTTCTACGTTCTAAAATGGTGGACTATGTTTTCGACTTGCAGCTAAGCCTTCTGACCTTTGAGTTCTGTCAATGTTTAGGTTGTCCGAGAGCTGACTGTTTAGACTGAGCAAAGAGACCTTGTGCTTCATATCAACTCTCAGAAGTGTTGTCTGCGCTCACAAGCCTTATACTTGTATAAACATTGGGACAATGAAGAACAAACCTCGAGCGTATGCTTTAGCTGAACTACATTGTGAAGTAACTTGGAACAAGGCTTACCGCGGGATTCGAGAACATACATCGCTATTGTGGCTTCATGGAAATACAAACCTATGTAATCCTTCACATAATATTGTAAAATCTGTATGTGAACTAGGCACGAACTCTAGACCACAAATTATTAACATGAAGAGAGGCTGGACAATATTACATGGAATGTATAAAAGCCTGAGTGTTTAGATGTTCAGCTCTCTCTCGCCTCTCCATGTCGGCTGGTAAACACTGCGAGGTGTTGGGAGCCAGATAGCTATTTGTTTTGCTTTGTAAACTGAACAGTAATAAAAGATCTGTGAATCTTTTTAGCCTGTGATTGGTGTATTTCCTTTGTGGTACTCAGCCTCGATATTTCTTTGTTCATTCATAACCCTAACAATAACACTAGCAGGATTACATTTTTGGCTACTTTTCAGCTGCACTTTTGACTACTTTTTTTTTTGCTGGACAACTTTTTCACTGCAGAGGTATTTTTACCACAACTTTTTCACTGACTACATTTTTGTGGGCTACATTTTACTGGATACTGTTTTTCACTGTGAGGATGAATTGTTTAAAGAAGAGAAAATATGCCCTAATTTATTACATTCCCTCACATGAATCAGTATAATTTAAGAACATGGCGAGAGATGTTCTCAAAGCATCCTGCGGTTGTACCCTCATGATCTGCTAAGTTTCTGACCCATTGCAGCAGCTGATGTGGCAGGCTGGTAGACTTAATCAGAGTGCATTTCCATATTGAACAGGGGAGCCCCATCTATAGCCCCATCTACCCCAGGAAGTAGTGTAAATGGCAATCTGACTTCAATTGTGGGAGGGAAGTTGTCATATCTTTCTCCTCTTCATGATCCTTGTGGCAGAGATGGAAATGATTGCACATTAAGAGTGCACTCACCCGTCCCAATGAATATCCCTTGTTTCACACTCCACTCCTTCCCTTCCCATCTTCTTTGGTCTTCCTTTGTCCTTTCCTTTACCTTCTCTTCGAACTCCCCCCTTTTTGACTCCTCGGATCTTTTGTGCCATCTTCTTATGCAACCCATTCATCATTCCCTGTGAAGCACAAGGCTTGTCTCATTTCTGGATTACCCTTGTACTTTTGCTCTCAGTGCTCTCTGACTTTCCAGAAACTTTGCTACCATTCTACTTTATCCTGGGCCTCCAGCTGCCACACAATTTTTCATATTGCCCATACATTTGATAGAAACCCAAGAAAACTAAAGGAGTTTATTGAATCATGTGTGTTTCAGTTTTCCTTCAAGTCTGCATACTTTCCCACCGATAGACCCAAGGTCGGACATATGATATTGGATCTGGCTGGAGGGGCACTGGCTTGGGCTACCCCACTGGTTACCACTAAAAACCCAGTCCTTGATTCATATCCAGGAATGACTAATAGCCTACGGGCTATGTTTGTCAGACAAGAGCTTACCATATCAGCACAAGAGCACCTCTTAGACTTTAAACAGGGAACCATGGAAACCCTGTCATGTATCACTCTATTTAAGCAAATAGCTCATGAAACTGCATTGATGTTGCTTTAGTCACATTGTCTCGCCGTGGACTCAATGACGAACTAAAGGACGAAGAGTCAAGAGTTCCCCGACGTACCAATCTGGCTGAAATTATTGCACTGGTCACGCAATTAGACTATCGTCTCCAGGAGAGACACACAGAGCAAAGAAATAATAAGCCAGGGAGGCCATAGAAGTGCCACCAATAATACCCAAGACTAGTCGAGAAGACAAACATATGCAAGTAGGTGCCACCAGAGGGCTGTTATCTATTGAGAAAAGAAATAGCTGACGCAACCAGGGTTTTTGCATGTATTGCGCTGCAAATTACCATTTGGTTAAGGATTGTCCCATAGCTCATTCCCGGCTATCGGGAAACACTCCTTGTAAAGACTGGAGGGAGGGTTTATCTGTACGCCTGCCCTCGATAGCAGAGTAGAAGCAAATAGAGCACCCCAGCCAAGATTCTCTATATGGCAACGAAGGTTGAGCAATCAAGGCTTAAGGTCTCAGGAGGTGATGTGGGCTGGTTCATAAGTACAATGTAGTCCCCAACCCCCACAAAGGAGTAACCAAACACTATGTTAGGTGATAATACAGTTCTTTATATAAATAAGGTTCAAGTTATATAATCCTCTTGCTCTAAAGCTAGCAGAAGGCATGAGACTTCCTCTCACCTCTGGAAAGGCTTGGCCTGTTGACGTGGAACCTGAGGGGCTATGCCAGAAACTCCCATGTCAACCAGATAGTTGACTTTGCCCATCTTGGATATTATCCTGAAGGGGCCAGTCTACTTCTGCCAAAGCTCTATGTTTGGCAGGCTCAATCACAAGGATCTCCTGTCCTGGAGTCCAATCCACTTGTGGTGCTTTAAGGTCATGCCAGTATTTGTTCAATTTCTGGCTGGCCTTAAGATTTACTGTTGCCTGGCCCATCATCTGTGCCATCATCCATCTGAGGCCTAATACATAGTTCCCCACTTGCTTGGCAGGACCTGGAGGGGTGGTTTCCAAACCTTCTCTTACTAAGACAAGGGGCCCCCTCACGGGATGTCCAAAAAGCAGCTCAAAGGGGCTGAAACCAACACCCTCTTGCGGCACTTCCCTGAAGGGAAAGAGCAGGCATGGTAGGAGGAGATCTCATTTCCTCCTTAGGGGCTCTCCCCAAGCACCCAGCATGCCCTTAAGAGTTTAATTAAATCGATCTACCAGACCATAGGTCTGGGGATGGTAGGAGGCAGAGAATTTATAGGTTACCCCACATTCCTTCCACATAGCTTGCATGTAACTTGATATAAAGTTGGATCCTCTGTCAGAGACCACCTCTTTAGGGAATCCAACTCTAGTAAAAATGCCCAGGAGAACCCTGTCAACCACCTTGGCAGTAATGGATGGTCCAAACGTGTGTGGCCTCAGGGTACCTGGTAGCATGATCAAAGAGGATCAGGATGAACCAGTGTCCACCTGATGTGGGATGGTCAAGGGGACCAACAATGTTGATGCCAGCCCTCTCAAATGGTGTGCCAAACACTGGCAAAATATGTAGTGGGGCAATGACACTGCTTCAGGTCTTGCCAGACAACTGACAAGTGGGGAAGGTCCGGCAGTGGGACTTCACTTCTACTCCCATCCGGGACCAGTAGAAATGGGCAGATAGACTTTGTTCAGTCTTCTTTGTCCCAAGATGACCAGCTAAGGGCACCTCATGCGCCAACTGCAACAGGAAGGGATTGTAAACCTGGGGTACAACCAACATCTTGAGGACACGAGGTTCAGGCTCAATGGGCTCATTACAAAGGAGCTCACCCTCCCAATAAATCTTGAACGACCTAGGAACTTCACCATGCGCCTGGGCCTGTGTCTGTTTTCTTAGACCCTTGAGAGAGTTGCACACTCTCTGACCCTTACAGAGGTCTCCGCTAGAGGCCCCCCCTTCAGCCAGCAGGCATTGAAGGTCGGGGTGATCCTCTGGATTGAGTACCTCTCCGGCAGGAGGGTCTTATGGCTCTTCTCCCTCAGGAGTTGAGTCTCGGGTTGCCACTGGACGCAGCCAATCCAGAGTCTGAATCCCTGTGGATGCTGATGAAGCAGCAGGAAGAAAAAGAGCTCCCTTCCCAGAGGTGGCCTTCTTACTCTTCTGTCTTGTCTTGGTTCTCCCATTTGTCTTGGGTACCTGACTAGCAGTCAGACGCGGTGCATCCTGTGATCTAGTGACTGCAGCAGCAGTCAGGGGTATTCCATCAGAGATCAACCCCTACTCCACTGGATCATTCCCCAACAAAATGTTGTCAGGCACATTGTCCTGAACCAGGACAAGAAGCTTTGCTGTCTTGTCCATAATTGTGATGGTGACTAGGGCAAAAGGAGATAATTTGTGAGGCCCACTCGCTAACCTGGAATTGCTCAGAGGAGCACTGACATAGTCCTCTGGCAGGAGCATGGTCCTGTCCACCACTGTCATACTTGCCCCAGTGTCTCTCAAACCAGTAGAAGGCTGGCCATTCAGGAGGACACTTCGCAAAAATCTACATGTGTTTTGTGGGATTGTAGCCAGTACTTCTGCATACTTGTCCCAGGCCCAAAGAACACTAGGGAATCTCTGCAGGAGCACCAAATGTGATTCCTGCAGAGGAGGGGAGGACAGTGGCCTCCAACTCAGGCATGAAGCAATGGTAGGTCAGGCTGACAGCCTGGTCTCCAAGTGCCTAACCTTTACACTTGGGGTGACCCTTCTTGTAGTCCAGAGCCCTACAGTCCCAAAAAGTGCCAGGAATGTGAGGTACGGTACTGGAGCCACTGAGAGCCTGCTTTGCAGCAGGAGGACCACTACTGTTTCTCCAACCCACATAGGATTTATCCCCACTATATTTCTGGGTCATAGGAGAGGAAGGTTTAGGTTTACTTGACTGTACATGCTTTTGGTACTAGTCAGACGTCTGAGAGGTCCTTTATTCTTAGTCCTTGTACTTCCTGGCCAGCTTAAAGGGATCCAAAATGTTTTGGTCAGCAACATACTGACACAGCTCTGGTGAATAGGCTTCAGAAAAATGCTCAAAAAACAAAAGGTGGGACAATTCACCAAAGGTGTTCACCTTGTATCCATCAATCCACCCCATCATGTTCATACGTGCACCACTCACCCAGTTAACCCAATACATATTGTCTCTTTTCCTATATTCCCTGAACCTTTTAAGGTATTGGGTAGGTGGTTTGCCAATCTTGGCAATCAAAGCAGATTTCATGCATGCATTCTGACCCCTTTCTTCCACACTCACTTTCAGAATGCAGTCATAACCAGTCGGAGGCACTTAACTTAACAAACACTTAGCCCAATCTCTTTTATCAACATCATGGATTCCATAAATCATTTCAAATGCTTCAAGGCATAAGAGGATGTCAGAACCCTCCACATACACACCACCCAAATCTTTCATAAACTTGGTGGCAGGGGACCTGACACTCTCAACTGGTTTGGCCGAAGTCTCCACTCTAGCTTTTACTAGCTGGATTCTTCGACATTCAGTGTCCTTTTATTTAAGTTCAATATCCCTCTTTTTGGGTATCACTTGCTGTACCAACTCCTCCTTCTTTAGTTCAGCTTTAGTTTCCAACTTTTCATATTTAAAGGCCAATTTCATCCTCAATAATTCAAGTTTCAAGGAATTCCCTGAAGAAACAGTGCTGGGTTTCGGAATAGAGGCAGCAGGAGTGGTGGCCCTCTCAGAAACAGATTCCATAACAACCCCAGGGTCATGGTCCACAATGGTTGCATCCCCCCTTCATCAAGAGCATCACAATCAGTCTGGTAGTCCACCAGGGCAGCTATAGGCTCAGCCCTAAACCTATCTTCAAAGTCTAACTCCCTGGCTTCACAAGCACTCTGGAGAGCCTCTAAGCTCATCCTAGTCAATTTATCATTTGAAATAGATTGCATTGCTTGTAATGTAGTTATCTTAGTACACAACTAAACCTCAAATTAAGTGTAGATATTTTGTAAGTGGCAACACACTGATTCTTAATACCGTTAGCATCCCACCTCTGCCACCAGTGTAAAGACTGGAGGGGGTTTATCTGTACTCCTGCCCTCTATATGGCAGAGAAGAAGCACAGAACACCAAAGACAAGATTCTCTATATGGTAATGAAGGTCGAGCAATCAAGGCTTAAGCTCTCAGGCGGTGATGCGGGCTGGTTCTTAAGTACAGTGTAGTCCCCAAACCCCCACAAAAGAGTGTCCACACACTATGTTAGGTAATAACACAGTTCTTTATATAAATAAGGTTCAAGTTATATACACAATCAATAACACACTTTGTGCTTTGGCAATACTAATATGGTAAATATTTACAATGTCTATGTGGTACCAAAATTAACTCTTGACTCCTTTAAAATGCACCAACTGCTGACAGTCTCAATGGCATACAAATCAAATAGTAAAGTGAATCAACAACAGACATAGGAAGGAAGACAAGTTGGGTTAAACAAATGGCAGAATACTTTGCCCTTACCAAAGAGAACGTTCTGTGTGAGGATCACCCCACTTGGGCAAACTATAAATAAATGTGTATTAACAAGCCCAGTCCATATAGGTTTAAGTAGTCTTGTTTCCTGCTAAAATGTTCTACTACCCCAATGTATCTGAGTTTAGCAGAGTTCTTGGATGGTTCATTGGTGGATCCCAATTGAGTGGGCTCCCTTTAAAGCAGGAGCCACATGTCATTGAGATTCCTCAAAGAAAAGGTGAACAATATCGTTGCGACAGTAGCTTCGTCCTTTGCGGTGCTCGCCAACGATCGGTCGTAGATGTCCTGTGAAGACAAGGCGTGCAGTGCACCTCGATGATGAGAGTTGGTTGCCGCAAAGCAGATTGATGAAGAACGTAGGCCCAGCAAGGGTGTTGAGTCATTGGGGTTGACAGCGACAATCAGGACTCGTCCACGTCTGGCCTTCGGATCTTTGTTGTCATCTTTCTGGACTTTGGGTGGCATGAAAACCACCAGCAGATTCTCCTCGGACGTCGACGACCTTGACTTTCTCTGGCAGGACAAATCAGTTGACGGTAATGGCAAGGGAGTCCTTGATTTCAAATGTTCATAGGCAATTGAGCGTTGCGGCTCTGGTCGACGAGGTTACAAAGGTCCTCCGACCCTCAGTCGATGGTGATGTTCGTCAACGGCCTCAACATCCTGGTGCTTCCTTCAATGTTTTTCAGCAGACCCCTTCTCCTGTCGACAGCTGTTAGGGACTGACTACCAGGCTGCCTTTATGAAGATGAGCTGGTGCACAATGTTCCCTCATAGCTCGGGAAGAGGTCTCCTAACCAGTTCCTCTCTTGGATCAGTTCTTGGAGACACGACAGATTTCGTATTGCGCCAAAGGAAAGCAGCAGCATAGCCTTCTTCTTCCAGCTGAGCTTCAAGGTTAAGCATCAAGTTTCAATTTCAGCTTCTGAACGATTCTAGTCTGTGAGAGGTCCCCAGATATACTGTTCTGACTCTCATTCACACTGCTGAGCCAGGCTCAGGCAGCCAATCATTCAGAAGGACATTCAGCAGGAAGCCAATCAGGCTCACTGTGCATTCAGGCCATTTTCTTCCATCCAGACACTCACAACAAGGTATGTGGATTGGGACAAACACCCATCCTTTCAGCACACCACGATGCATTCATACCAGTTTCTGGCAGGGCTGTCTCATTCATTGTGTCCCACACTAGAAAACAGACACCCATACCATGAAATGTATATTGGTCGCAAACTCCATTCTCCCAGGTCCTACCCCAAGGGTGTACCCACAACATAGAGTCACTGGGAAGGCTCCAGCCAGTCTGGCCTGGACTTCCCCACAATTCCATATGTGGAACTTCCACCCGACAGCCAGTCAGCGGAAGGGACAGAGTCTGGGCTTCCCAGGACTTTGGGAAAACAAGGTAACGGGCAATAGAAAGCAAGAGGCTACTGGGGCCATCTTGTCTCCTATAAGGAATCAACTGATTCCAATGGCAGAGCCTGAGCATCCCAAAAAGGAGGATACTCAGCGCACCTGTCAAATTCAGCATGGCGCTGCCACCAACACATACCTTATTCTGTGCACCACACACAGGTGCCCAAAAACATACACAACGGGTACAGGGTTGTACCCCCACCCATGGGTGCCATAAGGGTATCCCAAGGGTCTGTTAACCACAACCAAAAAGAGGAAGAGCTGCAATCCCATGAGTCAGGTGCAGAAGAAAACACAGAACACACATGATAAGTGAGTAGAGGACAAGGACATGGAGGCCCTGTCCCTCCAATGCATTTCCAACATCACACTCCTTCCCGGTCGTAGAGAGAAATATGGTCCGGGGAGGTGCATTATGTTCCCAAGACCCACCAGTGATGGTTTTTATCAGAGTTAATTTACAGTTTGAAGACAGAATCCTCTGAGGCGTACCTGCTTTGGTAGATTGTGGGGCTGGCGGGCTTTTCATGGACGATGTGTTGGCAGGCAAGAATCTTATTGCCAGATCACAAAGGCCACATCTATTCCTGTAGAAGGAGTAGATGGTACACTTTCTCATCAGGTCCCATCAAAGAACACACAGCATTGATAACAATGGTGATTTCCTCCCAGACATAGACGATAAGATTCGATCCCACAAAAGTGGCCAATTATCCTATTATTTTGGGCCTTCCTTGGTTGAGACTTCACAACCCCTTTATTAATTGGACTGTAGGTTCCCTCTTTTTAGGCTCAGATCATTGTGTCCAACATTGTCTAATGGAAGTATCAGTGGGATTACAAAAACCTACCCTAACTGTGTCGGACTTCCGGGGTCTAGTACCCATAGATCTTTTAGTGGTGTTGCCTGCTCAATACAAGAAATACTAGAACGTCTTTTTGGAACAAGAGTACATAGAACTCCCCCCTCACAGAAGAGACGATTGTGTCATAGACTTACTCCCGGATAAACTGATTCCTTTTGGTCGGATATACATCGTATCAGGGACTGAAAAGGAGGCCCTAAGGAATATCCAGATCAAAACCTACAGAACGATTTAATAACCAAGTCATATTCATCAGCTGGAGTCTCCTTGTGTTTTATACCAAAAAAGAACACCAAAGAATTGAGGCCTTGTACCGATTACTGCAGATTTAATAAGATACCCATTACAGACAAATAATGCATGCACCTTATCCCTGACATATTGGAAGCCATCAGAGGAGCCAGAGTCATTAACAAACTTGACCTCTGCAGAGCCTACCATCTTATCGGCATCTGAGAGGGAGACAAATGGAATACTGCTTTCAGGACTCCATTCAGACATTATGACTATAAGGTATTGTCCTTTGGCCTGTCCAATGTACATACAGTTTTCCAACGCTTTATCGACCACGTTCTTTCTGATCTACTGTTACATACAGTCATTGTATACATTGATGATAATTTGATATTCTCCAATATTCCCAAAGACCACTCCTTCTGTGTACAAAAAGCCCTCCGTCGATTACAAATCAACAATTTACACACCAAACTGGAGAAATGCCAATTTCATCAGACACAAGTATCATATTTAGGTTATATTCTTTCCGTTCAAGGCACTCAAATGGACCCTGAATAGGTGAAAGCAGTCCTGGAATGGCCTAGACCAAGAACAGTACGGTAAGTACAGTGTTTTCTGGGATTCTCTAATTTCTATAGGAAATGTATTCCTCACTTCTCCTGCAAGATTTCCCCAATCACTGAGCTTCTCAAGAAAGGGAACACTTTTACATGGACCGACAAAGCACAAAAGCCTTTTTTACCAGAGCTCCGGTAGTACATGCTCCGATCAGCAGAAAGCCTTCCTTGTAGAATCTGATGCCTCTAGGCCACGCTCTTGCAGCAGTCCTTAAACAAGCCGGTAGGACAGGAATAGTATACCCTATACCCTTCCTTTCAAAAACATTGACATTTTCAGAAATCAATTATACTGTACTTGAAAAAGAATTGCTAGCCATAAAGAAGGCCTTCCAAGAGTGGGGCCATCTGTTACTGGGTTCATTATTTCCGGTAGAAGTTAGGACAGATCACCACAACTTAAGGGTGCTACAAAACACTGATATACAAAACAGTAGACAAGCAAGATGGGCCTATTTTTTTCCACTAACAACATCTCATTCACCTTTGTTCCAGGAAACCAGGAAAAACCAACATCATTGCAGGCACTCTTTCACGGAAACCAGCTAGCACTCAATTTTAAACTGAGAAAATGTTTCCCAAGACCACTTTTATGTTTTATGTCAACGATTACCTATCGATACTCAGACACGAAACATTGAAAGAGCATAGTCAGATACAGGCGATAGCAGAAACTCATGGACTATTGCAAGAAAATAGAATGTCCTATCGAGAGAACAAGTATTTGTGCCCTTGCTGAAACTGAGAACGGAAGCCTTATGGATGGCTCACGACACCACCTTTGCTGACCATAAAGGGATCGAGCCACTCAAGACTTTCTTTCTTGATACTTTTGGTGGCCCAATCTTTCCAGTGATGTCAAAGACTATGTAGCTACCTATCTTACTTGTTCCCAAAGCAAGGTACCTCACCATCATCCCTTTAGTTTATTAGTACAGCCGGACCTGCCCATAAGACCTTGGCAGCACATATCCAGTGATTTTATCGTGGATCTACCCCCTTCGGAAGGTCATACCACAGTAATGGTCACTATAGATTCCTTTACCAAATTGGCCCATTTTGTCTCCATGCCACAAGTACCCTCAGCAACGCTCAAGGCTAAATACTTCCTTCAGACAATTTTCTCTCTACACAGCCTCCTGGATGTCATACTATCAGATCAAGGACCACAGTACACCTCAAGGTATTGGAAGAAGGTGTGTGAGACATTAGGGATAAAACGCACCCTTAGTTCTGGCTATCATCCTCAGACAAATGGGCAGACTCAACCAAACTTTGGAATCCTACTTATGCTGTTTCATCTCAGCCATGCAGGATAATTGGAAGGAACTCCTCCCTCTGGCAGAATTTGCTTATAACAATACACTTCATTCTACCATCAGAACCAGTCCTATCTACTGTAACTATGGATATCACACTTCCAGTTTCCCATCTCAAGGCTCAGCCGCCACCAAATACCCGGCCATAGAACGACTGGTGGAAAGTATACAGGAAGGAAAAGAGGCAGCACTCACTGCTCTCACAGCATTTCAAATCCAACAAAAGGCTTATGCGGATTGCAAAAGAATCAAGGAACCCATTTTTCAGGCGGGAGAGCAAGTTTGGTTAGCTTCTTGTTTTCTTCACAGACATTCTATACCCTCAAAACTGTCTCTATGATATTTTGGTCCATTTAAAATCCTTGCCACTATGGACCGGTTGCTTATTGACTCAAACTTACCCCTTCATGGTCCCGCGTGCACCCCGTATTCCATGTTTTAAACTCAAACCCCATGTAGAAGATAGGTTCCTCAGACTAAACAAAAAAATGCCCCCCATCCCTTCAAACTCTGATCAGGAGTACAAAGTTGCAGGCATATGTGATTCTCGTTATTATAGGTGATGTCTCCAGTGTTTTATAGATTGGAAGGGGTATTCACCAGCAGAGCGAACATGGGAACCAGCGTCCTTCATTCATGCTCCTCTTTGTGTACACCGCTTACACAAGGCGCATCCTTGGAAACCCGGTCCTCTTCCATCACAAGGGGGGCATACTGTCATATTTTGCTCCTCCTTATGATCCTTGTGGCGCAGATGGAAATGATTTCAGATTAAGAGTGCACTCACCTGTCCCAAGATGGTTCCAAATGGTTCCACTGTGTGAAACGTCCTTCAGCAATCTAGTGAATTTAAAGATGGCCGCGAACCAAAGTATGACTGATTAGTTCGGCCATTTATAAACAGACGGCAGACAGCAGCCCGGTGCATTGCTACTTTCTAGTTACTCGCCCTCACATAAGTATATTCAGCTACCTCTGAATATACCTCATTTCAACCTCTGCTCATTCCCTTCCCATCTTCCTTGATCTTCCTTTGTCTTTTCCTTTACCCTCTCTTCGAGCAGTGCCCTTTCTGACTCCTTGGATCCTTTCTACCATCTTCTTAAGCAACTCGTTCATCATTCCCTGTGAAGCACAACTCTTCCCTCATTCCTGGATTCTCCTTGTACTTTTGCTCTCAGTGCCCTCTGACTTTCCAGAAACTATGCTACCATTCTACTTCATTCCTAGGCCTCCGGCTGCCACACAATCTTTTGCATTGCCCGAGCTCTACAAATCTTGTTCCGTTGGATTAAGTACACTACATAGAACTGCTACTTGGTGCACGGGTTTTCTTCCCCAGGAGTGTTTTGACGGCCCCCCTCCTTTTTCTGATTATGTACATTCAGGATTTGAGCAGGGAAAGGGAGACTTTCCTATATTCATCACCAGTCCGGGCTTCGATCAGGTGTGCATATATTGCGTGGTGTTTTATGCATGTCTTCAGTGTGAATACTGCATAGGTCTTCAGACACATCTGACAGAAGTCGCATACTACTTAGCAATAGAACATTGTTACACTGTTCATTTCAGTGCAATTGGGTCTATAATTAAGCTTTATAGACCTAACCTGATGGCCATACCAGGCCGTATGGGCCCCGAAGACCCATTTCCAGGTCTGAGCACATAGTGGGCATTTAACAAGGTTTTACGGGTCTTTAACTCCAGGCACGGCCGGAGGGAGAAGTCTATAAAGTTATTATAACACTTTGGGGAGAAGCCAAGGTCAAAATAAAACAGCAGCCACGTACAGTGTGATAAGGAGCTAGGGGGTGTTAAGAATGCAGCCAGGCCACGTCTGCTAGGTGTGATCCTAAGAGGTGAGTGAGTGGCGGTGGGATTGGAGAAGCAGGGCC
This sequence comes from Ambystoma mexicanum, assembly GCF_040938575.1. Lineage (NCBI taxonomy): Eukaryota > Metazoa > Chordata > Amphibia > Caudata > Ambystomatidae > Ambystoma > Ambystoma mexicanum. The sequence continues at coordinate 380,615,253 of NC_090930.1, read as the reverse complement.
ACATCTGCGAGGTGTTGCCCGGAGTACATTTGGTAATGGGGGCAGAGCCATCTTCCTCCCACCGTCATACGGTAAGGAGGGGGGCTGGAGGACAGGCGATTCACAATGCCCGGGACATGTCTTTCAGGTGTGGCCCAGGTAGGGTGGGAGGCAGAGCTGCACTGAGAGTCCTGTTATAAGAAGGATTGCTGCACTAAGAGCCCTGTCGGCTGCAGGGCTATCATCATTGTGCTCCCTCTCATCATGGTGGCAGCTTGCTGACAGCCTTGCAGGTTGCAATGACTGAGGGAGTCATGCAACTCCCACTTTTATTGCCCAGTTTCAGTGCCTTTTAATGTTTTTGTGAGCCAAATTGGCTGGTATTGCCCTGAAATTGGTCAAAGGGGGGTGCCACGTCACTCGTCTGAATTTTAATATGCAGTATATGCAAATCCTGTGACCATATATTTAATAAACACACTTGTTCCAGAAATAGGTTCCAAAATGAAAGAATGGAGTAAGAATCATGAAGATGAGATGTGGGTAAACATTGTGCCTTCGGTAGGTCATCATACAGTGACAAAAACTGTGACACTCTGTCAAAGTTGATGAGACATTTTACAATTAAGAATCCTTGATATTCATGAAGTCTGAGTGACACTGCATTGTTTAAATGATCCAACCCCAACGAAAGGAGTTTTTATAAACACAGTAAATATGGGAAGCAAATGTATATTTGGAAAATAATCATCAACTCTTATCGCATTTTCTCTGTATTCTTAAAAATCAATTATCACCAGCAGCCGCTGCTTTGACTGCCTCACCAAAGAGATTCGAATTTAAATAGGTCACTGTGCCTATTCTTGCAGCAGGGCAATCAATTAAAGCACATAATAAAACAGGCCCGCTAAGTGTCAATCAATTGGAGTAATCGTTTTCACTCATATTTATCACACCTAAAAATAAGTATTTCCCAATGCAAAGACTGGGGCAGTTTGCAGTCATCCACCTCTAAATTAATTAAGTTGAACGTTCCAAGGATAATAGACACTGTCACCCATATGCGATAGCTGCAAACACTTTTTCAAATGCTGGTGGGAAAAGATTAAAATGGAATTTAAAATTCACATTATATCAGTACCCATCGGATGAAAAGCAGCAGATATGCTAAATATAGAACTGTACACATATAAACACGGACAATACGTATTGCACATTAGGTAAGCTTTTTTAAAAGTCATTACACCGATGGCGGTAGGGATTTACCGGTACCGGTAAAATACCGGTACCGGTAAATCCTTACCGCCTTACTACGAGGTCCCTTTGCGGGTTGGGGGATTTAACGCCTGCTTTTTTCAGGCGTTAAAATCCAACCCGCTAAGGGACCTCGGAGCTAATTACGGCACCGCAAAATTGCGGTGCCGTAATTAGCGCCTTCCCCATTCCCATAGAGCCCTATGGGGCAGGAATGGGAATGGGGAAGGGCACTGGTGGAAGGGGGATTTACCGCCCCTCCAACCTTGGAATGGGGCGGCAAATCCCCTTTCCACCAAGGCGGTGCCGGTATTTTACCGGCATGAGCCATGGCGCTAATAGCGCCATGGCTCACCGCCTTCCGTGTAATGAGGCCCAATGTATTGAACATAGAGGGAAAAGAATGTAAAGTCCCAGGTTACAGTCTGAAGGAAAACATTTTTTTTTTCGAGAGATGGGTCCATAGACATCGGCTGTCTGCCTAAAAATGCACTCAATAGTTTACACGCGTAACCCATCCCACGTAAAACCGATTCTGTTTCTGGGATGTTTTTAAAGTGCAATATAACATCCTTGAAGTTTATGCGTCTAATTGTATCGATCCTCTTGTGAAGAATTCAATGTTTACCTCGTATAGACAGATATTGTGGTGAATTGGTTGTGGTGATGGATAATGTAAAACCTGAAAATGGCATAACACTATGGCATGTGATCATAAACGGGACATATGACAGAGACAAGTTGTAGGGGTCGATAAAACCCAATATACAAATGTGTTCAATTGTTGTGTATCAATGATGCGTTAGAACCTGCTCCAGAGGGCTCTGTTGGGTGAATGGTGCCCAACTTAGTGGTCCCGAGCGGAAGGCCTCCAATGAGGATGAAAGTCCTAACCACAAATAAAGCCTGATGTCTAGTCCAGTAACACTATTATGGCTTCTTAACGGGGAAAATGCGCAGCTTCACCTGGGGCTCCCTGTGACAGAGCTCGTCAAAGGTCATAATAAAAAAATAAAAAAGTTTTTCACCACGCTAAGTGGCTTTGCGCTGAAAAGGTGCACTTTGCATGGCGCAAAAATCATGAGAGCACTTTGCACTGGCCCTTTTCACTTTGTGCCCTGGCTGACCACATTGCACTTACTGCTGATAGTGCCGTATTAGCGCAGAGGAAGGCATAGCGCAAAGTGGCAGAGCACGCCATTATTTTAAGCAAATGTGCAATAATATAGGTGTGGGGAGGGAGGCACTTGACAAACTCCCAAACACGCTCATCAAACTGCAAACCACCACGAATTCACGCAAAACACAGCACCGTTGCGTTAGCATCAAATGGCCAGAAATGTACCGCCAACGTGAGCAGGCACAAACTTTGCAAGCTTGCAATTGTGCTTCACAAGCAAGAAGGAGGAGCAGCGGTAGGACCAGGATATTCCACATCTGCACCACGGTTTTTGGGATGCCGGTTGAAGAGGTTCATGGCCCATACGGCTTCCCCCCACATGTCATCCTGGCATGATAAACGTGTGGGAGGATGATTTAGCATCACACTGTCATGGTCATGAAGTCAGGACACAAGCATGCAGGGGTCGCATGCACAGGAGACCTGGGTGGACATTGTCCTGGTGCCTTTGGCGCCAGGCTCATGATCAAAAGTAAACAAGAACATCATTTAACAACAAAAAGCTTTTCTTATGGACATAGCACTTCAGATGCATTAACCTTGAACATTCCATCCATTAAGCAGCTCAAAGTGTATTCTTGGGTGTGGCTGCTAATTGATTTCCCTTTGCACGTGCTCCTCTCTAGGAGTGGCAGGGTGTGGCTGGTAAACCAGCCCTAATGGGCGTACCCACAATCTCAGCTATATAAGCTGCCCTGATCCTTAAGACAGATGCTTTGTGTTATTCTGCCCTTGCAAGCAGTTTAACGCTCACCGTCGCCTGAGGTCAGACTTACCTTTGAAGATCCTGCTTCCTGGACATCCTGCTTCCTGCCAGCATACTTACCACCTGGAGGAAGCTGTATTTACCTGTACATCTCTTCGGCGAACCAAGTATTCATCCTTACACTTTCTGGAATGCCGAAATCTTCATCTTGGCACCGCAGCATGGCACACTCCATTGTCGACAGCAGCGCCTGCAAGGAAAAACAGAAGACCAGATTAGACATCGAAAAATAGTCAGTTTAAGGTTGCGCTTCACCATACTTTGCGCTTTTCCTTAAACCATCACTTACCTACTGTCGAACATTGCGGTAGCATCCATCTTCCATCCGGCCGCGTCTCATGTCTCACAGCTTCATTGAGGCCGCATTTCCGTCTAAGGGAAGATAACAGAAGAGAGACATTATTGTGGGCATAAATAGGAGCAACATATAAAGACATTAAACAGCATTACAAGAGCTCAAGAAAGACTTACCAATCATAAGGAGAAGCATAGTCACAGCTGGACTGGACTAATCCTTATCAGGGATCAGTGAAGGAACTAGATCCCATTTGACGCGCCCCTGCCTGAAATAGCAGGACGGAGAGCTTATCTTCCATAATTCACAGGTGAGCTTTATGGGCCGGCGTATGCTCACAGAAACCGTACTTTGGGGTGAAGGGTTTGAGAGGTACAACAATCACAGATTGGCACAGTCACACACTCTTATCTCCACGCAGGAGCAGTATCATCACGTACCACTCATTTTCTACTGAGGGAGAGGCCTGAAGGGGGTGATTCAAGTTCAGCGAGGGCTGCAACCATGCCCCAACACCTCCGCAGAGACCAGGGGAGCGTAACACAAACAGAATATGCAGTACACCCACAAGTGAAAGTCTTATCTGCCCTTCATTTCCTGGCAACTTTGTCATTCCAGCAGACCACTGCCATTGTAAAGAATCGCAACTCCAGCCGTATCATTGCATGCCTGCACAGCTACATAGGCATGCCTCTGCAGACAAGGCAAAGACTGGCCCAGAGGTTTTATGCTGTTGCACAATTGCCGGGGTCCTTGGAGTCATTGACTACATGCAGGCTGTGCTACAACCACCAGAGAGACACAGCACATATATGGAATAGCAGAAGTTGGCATTTCATCATTTTGCCTGTCATCTGTGAAGCCAATGGCCATATTATGCAAGCAATTGTCAATTTTGCTAAATGCACGCATGACTGCTACATCCTTCGACATTCCCTTATTTATCAGGCTCTGGAATCTAGAATCTTTGTCAACATTCAGCTCGTTTGTGAGTGTCACACATCACGCACATCCAACCCACGCACATCCAACCGCACACACAAACAGCAATATGCAAAACATACACCTACCACATGACCCAAACTAAACTATATATACCATTTACCCATTTGAAGGGAAAAGTGACTACAAGCAATCACAAGTCATCTTGAAAACCATCAGGAATCCCTCAAACCCAGGTGAGGATCCCAGCAATACAGTGCACTCTGTCAATACGGTCATAGTGAAGCACACATTCACAGTGCTGAAGTCATGTTCTGCTCGGGTGGCTTATTGCTATATACACCAGTGGTATGTGAAATCATACTGGCATGTTGTGTCCTGTGTAACATCGCTACATGCTGTGGTGCAACTTTGTCGGAGCATGATGGATTGTGCCCCAATTCACAGGCCCCACTCATACCCAAAGTGGGGCAAAGGTGAAGGGACAGGTCAGCCACAACCATGTGGTGCAAAACTATATTTCATAAACCACATCCTGTGTTGTGGACAACACTACAAACCCACATCCCTGATGGGATTCAATGATGAAAGAGGGCAAACCGATCTCTATTCATGTACTGCAAACATATGCAAAAATACAAATGACAGTCATAACACATGCCTCACAACATCACCAGCAAGAAACAATATATGGACTACAAGCAGCACCATCATCACTTAGACATGTGGTCTACTGTCAGACCTGCTCTGCTATTCCTATAAAAACACTATTCCCAGATGATCCTCCTCTAGTATCATACCAATGTGCATATAGCCATCCTCTCTCCTCCTTCCTCTCTTTTCTTTAGCAAATAGCAGTCAATGGGCATCATTCCTAGGTTGGCGGTAAGGTGTTAACGGCGCCGGTAAAGGTGCTGGTGCTGTTAACCCCTTACCATCACATTACGAGGTCCTGTAGCGGGTCCCGCTAAGGGCGGCTGGTTTTACCAGGCGCCCTTAGGTCGAGCCGCTAAAAAGGACCAGGAGCTAATAAAGGGCACGTTATTAATGGGCCTGTTGTTAGCTCCCTCCCCATTACCATTGAGGCCTATGGGGGCTCGAATGGGAATGGGGATGGGTTCCCTGAATGGGGAAATACCGGGTCCTCTAAGGTTGGAAGAGCCTCATAATTCCCCATTCAGGGAACCCGGACCCGGTATGCGGTATGGGGGTAGCCATGGCGCTAATAGCACCATGGCTACCTCCATACTCATAATGACCCCCAATGTCTGATATGACACGTTCCTGCTTCGTTAGACCTGGTGTAGGGAGGACCTCACACCATGTGCAAATGCCAATCACTGGAAGGTTCTTGTGCCCCAGGGAATGACATTCCTTAATAGCTAGATACAAAAACAACCATGGCTGTGTTGTCCTGGCTCCACCCTTCAGTTGTGGCATACATCTTTGTAGTGGCATTGGTCAGAGACTCTTACCTAGCAAGGAGCCTGAGAGACAGAACATTCCAGAACCTATTGTCTTTGGACTTTCTACCTTCTCCACCAACCCTCACAAATGTCAGTTCTTGTCACTATCTGCTACCTCCTTAACCTACACACACACACCCCTAAACAAACATCCATGACAAGCTGAGCCATTAGCACATTAACACTAAACAAACAACGACAAAGCTCTCCTTTGAGCCCTATCAATCTCTCCCACATAAGCAGCTAAGCAGACCCACACTCCTGAACTTTATCAGAACTTGGCCTTTCATCTATGGCTAACATACTCCCATGTTTCTTTGTCAAAACATTGAAAGCACATTTGCACACTGAAACCAGGTACTTGTGACATGCGCCCATCAACACCACAGGCATTTCAACTGCTTCACCCCCTGTCCCACTAAGCTCCTTCTGTTTTCTCACAGAGCCAAGTGCAGTGAGGCAAGCATTAGTGGAAGAAGGGGGTTATACAAGAGCACTTACAACACAGTCAACACGTGCATGTGCTAAGCTGTGACTGCATTGTTGCCAATGCACTACTATGATGAGCTGCAATAACACTGCTTAGTCAAGGAAAGAGATCACCTAAATTCCAATTGCATGTGAGGGAATATCATTCACTTTGCACGTATGCTATATGTAGGACTCTGACCTGTAAGAGGATTCAATTCAACACTACAGCTAAATCAATGCCTAGTCTGGGATACTGAATGGAAACCCTTATTGATATATCTTTATGTCCAGTTCATGCGTTCTGGATGACTACCCCTATATAACACCCCTCTCTTGGAATCCCCCTGACCCCACTGAGCCGAGAAGTAGTTCTGTTTTGCAAGTTAAAAAGGTTTATTTGATAATTTAAACAATAGATATATATATCACACTTTATAATAATTTAATAATTGAATATCACACTGAATCTGAGCAGTAATCAATAATGGATAGTCTGGCACTAGCACACTTGTGGATAGGAACAGAAGAATGAGGTGGTAGAGAATGCTTTATATAAGCTCAGATGGATGTAATGTTGAATGAAAATGCAATACAGAAAATACTCAATATGATTTCAACAAAACAATGTAATCACTTTTCTCTGGCAATCCCCTCCCCCCTTTATGCAATGCAAGGAAATGGAAGGAAAGCACACAGTTCTCAGAAATGCAATCAAATGTAATTCAGTTCACCCCAGCAAGCTTAGACTACAGACGTTGGAAACACAGGCCCAAAATGCTTTTATATGTGCTGGCAATGAAGTGAAAAATATGCTAAAATGCTTTTAATTCCCTCTAGAGGTTCAGGGTGAGTGAAATATACTTGGGATGAGTTCAGGCTCACTTTAGCAAGGATCTAGGGGTAACTAGCAGGTTAAACGAATTTTTGGCAAATGAAAGCAAGAAAACTGCTGTTTTCACACGTGGAGAAATTTGTAAATCGTGGCAAATTCGTGAGTGCGTTTTTCGCGATTGCGGCAAAAGTATCGGGGGTAGGAATGCGGTTCTAGGTTCGTAGGAAAGCTAAGATTCTAAGGAAAGTTACTGCACGTCTCTAAGACAAACGGTCACGGAGATATGAGCGATTAAATAAAGGTAGTTTTTCGGATTTGGAATGTTAAAATTCAAAGTGACAAGTGCAGCTTGCAACTAGAAAATGACAGGTGACAGCTTTACAAATGACAGGTGACAGTTAGGAGGCAGTTCTACTTAGATTAAAATAGCTTGAATTATATTATTTTAACTAAGAGATTGGTTCTGCACAGTTCTGCTAGGTACTCACACTATATTCTTGAATTAGAATGGGCCTCGCCACGGATCTGGTCAGGTTTTAGACTGGACTCTGGTCTGGTCTCTGGACTTCACAGTGATCTGGGTCAGCTCTCTGGTTCTGCTAACAGTGGTCTGGGTCAGCTCTGCTCTCTCTGGAGATTGATGGATTTGAAATCTGGATCTCTGGGTGTGGTATGGTCAGGCAGAGCGCGTTGCAGCAAATGGAATTGAATGTCCCTATCTGTCCTGACTGTCTGCTTTTATGTGTTTTGAAAATGGGTGGAAAGGCTAGCTTCCTAGGCCCTACCCCTCTCCACTTGTCATTGGCCACTTCCTCCTCTTCCCCTTGATTGGGGGAATGAAATGAAGTGTCATCATGATGAGGTCTGTTTATGATACAGAGAACCCACCCCTGTCAACTTTACACACAATCTATATTTGATCAAAAGACATATTTGCACAGGTACACATTTGTTTAAAATTACATGCACCCATCACATATCACAGGAGGTATACCCTGTCCAAATCTGCTCTTCCTGGGAGCTTGCATTCAGAAATGGCAACATTTGCACTTTTTAACTGGTTTCGTAATATCGGACATTACCCCAAATTTATACACATGTGCGCAAGGAGTATGGACATTACTTGATGAAGTGTCAGATTTTTAACATGCATACATTTTAAGTAATACCCTCTTAACTGCTAGTTTGCACCCAGATCATGCCACCGGTTCTAAAAACCTCTTAAAATGTGGGCAGAAAAATCACAAGAATTATGGTATCCTTTAAATAATTATGACAAGTCCGTACTATGAGTTATTCATCTTTTTCTAAAACCATATTCTGGCTACAGGGGTGTGTCTTTTCAGGTCACATGGTACAGAAACCAATTTTTCCACTTTCTTCAAGCTCAGCCTCTGTCTCCAGTTTCTCCCCCTCCCAGTTTCTGCCAAGCCAGCTTGCTCTCACATGCAGTGCTCCTCCCCTTTCCTTCCAGGAGGAAGCCACTTTTTACGGCCCCCATAATAAAACATTTGCCTGAGTCAGGACAGGGCTTTGTTCACTTTCCTGCAGAGCCCAGGTAATTCAATCAGGGAAGTGTCATATCCCTTTTGGTGGGAGCAGCAAAAGGGCAGCTAGGCCTGGGAACACAGCTGTTGTGCAAGTCTCATCTCCTGTCGGGGGTAGCTGGTGGGCAGAATTCAGTTCCTTAAACCAGGTTTCAGATAAAATGTCACTTTTGTTCCCCAGTTTAAGTCAAGACAATTTTTTACATATGCAGCTAGGATGCTGATTCTAAATTTAAACTATGACAATTAAACAATTGCAACCTATGTGACACTCAAAGTAGGTCACTCATTTCTTTTAAACATTTAGATTTTTAGTGTCTTTCAGTCCAAATTTACTTAAACTGCTGAAATCCACAGCTCAGTCAGTCTTGTTATAAACCTTCAAGTCACTTCAGAATATAACTTTAGATTTTATCCACCTCTCAGTAAGTCTTTCTTTGGCCTGCCTTGGGTTCATTTATTCAGTTTTACACAAAAAAGAAAAAGTCTGGTGTTGTTTTAAACCGCCGGCTTTCTGATAGTGGTGAGTACTGGTAATGCACCCATTTTTGGGATTTAAGAAAATGAATTCCCCACAATTCTAGGTTGCTTTTGGCAATCAGCATTGCCGTTCCCAATGGTTTCAGACTACTGTGTGGGTAGTCCAATGGTGGTTTTAGGCAGTGTCCTTCTGTGCCCATAACATCGGCAAAAATGGGTGGCAGCCTATTCTTCGTGCACTTCCCTGGGCATTTTCTGGGAATCTCTGGCCATCATGATGTTTTCCATGTCAGTACTGCACAGTTTTGAGGTAGGGCTTGGATGTATGGGTAAAAACATCCAACAGACCCATAGTGCACAGCTGATTTACACCAAAAATCAATCCAACTGTCACATAGTTTATAGCTTCTTTAACATACTACTTGCCTCTTTTCCATCTTCACTTTGTCTTCAAACGTCAGCACACTGCACTTCTTAGATCTCAGGATAGTGCCTAAACCACACATTCTGCTGGATGCATTGGGCTGCTCCTCTCTCATAACTTAGATGGAATTGCGAAAGTTAGCATGCCCACACTTAGATGGAATTGTGAATATTTGCATGCCCACACTTAGATGGAATTGCGAAAGTTAGCATGCCCACACTTAGATGGAATTGTGAATATTCGCATGCCCACACTTAGATGGAATTGTGAAAGTTAGCATGTCCACACTTGGATGGAATTGTGAATATTCGCATGCCCACACTTAGATGGAACTGTGAAAGTTAGCATGTCCACCCTTAGATGGAATTGTGAAAGTTAGCATGCCCACTCTTAGATGGAATTGTGAATATTATCATGCCCACACTTAGTTAAAACTTTGAAAGTTAGCATGTCCACTCTTAGATGGAATTGTGAATATTAGCATGTCCACTCTTAGATGGAATTGTGAATATTAGCATGCCCACACTTGGTTAGAACTGTGAAAGTTAGCATGTCCACTCTTAGATGGAATTGTGAATATTAGCATGTCCACTCCTAGATGGAATTGTGAATATTAGCATGCCCACACTTAGGTAGAACTGTGAAAATTAGCATGTCCACTCTTAGATGGAATTGTGAAAGATAGCATGTCCACTCTTAGATGGAGTTGTGAGAGTTAACAATTCCACGCTTAGATGGAATTATGAATATCAGCATGCCCACACTTAGATAGAACTGTCAATAGTGAATTTAGAAGTATACCCAATTGCCTCTCTGTGAAAAGGGAATTAGAAGTGTACCCAACAGCCTCTCTGTGAAAGTTAAATTTAGACGTGTACCCACTCTGTGAAAGTTGAATTTAGAATTGCATTTAGAAGTTGCATTTAGAAGTGTGCCCAATAGCCTCTCTGTGGAAAGTTGCATTTAGAAGTACATTTAGAAAGTTGAATTGAAAGTGCATTTAGAAGCAGCATTTAGAAGTGTACCCAACAGCCTCTCTGTGAAAATGAATTTAGAAGTGTACCGAATATCCTCTATGTGAAAGTGAATTTAGAAGTGTACCCAATAGCCTCGCTGTGGAAAGTGAATTTAGAAGCATACCGAATATCCTCTCCGTGAAAGTGAATTTAGAAGTGTACCCAACAGCCTCTCTGTGAAAAGTTGAATTTAGAAGTGTACCCACTCTGTGATAAGTTGAATATAGAATTGCATTTAAAAGTGTGCCCAATAGCCTGTCTGTGGAAAGTTTAATTTTAGAAGTACATTTAGAAAGTTGAATTTAGATGTGTGTCCAATAGTCTCTCTGTGATTCTAGAAATGTGCCCAACAACCCCGCTGAATTTAGAAGTGTGCCCTGTAGCCTCTCTGTGAATTAAGAAGTACGCCCAAGAGCCTCCTGTGGAAAGTTGAATATAGAAGTGTACCCCATGTAACCCATCATATCTCACCAACACGCTTACTCTCTCCTTACATCACCACTCAAATAGAACACAGAGATACTATGACACCATTCGGTATAACTGTTCTCATATCAACATTTGCCGCTCACCCCACATCACTCTAAGTAATCACTGCTGGTTACGCACCCCCAGCGAGGCGTTCTCCTCAGGCCTAACGCAGCCACATCCGATCTGGATAAATCCTGCCAGAACGAACACATACCCCTGACCTCTCAACCACCACACCTACCGCTAGAAAGCAGCTATTACACCGATACTGCACGAGCTGTACACATACCCGGTGCTCACACGCACCTTTTTGACTCTCTCTACTCTCTCTACTGATATGAACTTCGGTTCCCAAGGGCGTTCAACCTACCAGCGCCTTCAGACCATACCAATGGTATATAAGGCGCTATATAAGTGCAAAATAACATAACATAACATAACATAACTTCTCAGACTATGGTCTGCTGAAGGGACATGCATCCTACAGTTCTTAGATGCCATTATGTATAGCAGAAACTGCTATACAATTATAACATGACAGAAGTGAACATAAAACAGCACCATTCAGCAATTCCAGAAACAAGCTTATATCAGGAGAAGACACACTACAACCAACACTTTGAGGACTCACCCACCAAAGCACAAAGACACACAGCCCATGATCAAGGAAAAGCATGCACGTAAGCACACTTCACACTGGCAGAACACATGTTCTTCTGTGTGAGCGCCTATCACCCAAATAGATGGATCATAAGGCCTACATCCACAACTCTATGGGCCTCATTATACGGACGGCGGTAAGGGTTAACGGTCACCGTTAATGGCAACGGTGACCGTTAACCCTTACCGCCGTACTACGAGGTCCCTTTGCGGGTTGGAGGAATTAACGCCTGCTTCTTGCAGGCGTTAAGTACCAACCCGCTAAGGGACCTCGGAGCTAATTACGGCACCGCAAAATTGCGGTGCCGTAATTAGCGCCTTCCCCATTCCCATAGAGCCCTATGGGGCAGAAATGGGAATGGGGAAGGGCAATGGCGGAAAGGGGATTTACCGCCCCTCCAACCTTGGAATGGGGCGGTAAATCCCCTTTCCGCCAAGGCGGTGCCGGTAATTTACCGGCATGGTCCAGGGTGCTAATAGCACCCTGGATTACCGCCTTCCGTGTAATGAGGCCCGATGTGTTCCAGATCAGTCCACTCTCAGTAACCTGAAGTCGGCACCTATATTTATGAAAAAAAGCCAACATGTATGCAGTCACTGGGTACCACCATCCAGTGACACATACTCAACTAGGGAACCACTCAAACACACATTGCCAATGTCCGATCCTCTGTAGCCTCAGCAACGTGTGACCGGGAGGCATGAATCAAGTGCTCATTGGCAACTGTGTCATGGTGCATGATTTGTTTGATTACACCATGTCTTGCTTGGTGCATTGTATCCCTCGAAGCTGATCTGACATCCCTTGGTGAATGGTCTCTCTTTATGCCAACATTATTATTATCATTATTATTATTATTAGTATTATTATTATTGTATTTATTGAGTACATATCTGGCTTTGAGAAGCAAAAGAACACTTTACAGAGGTATACAACACTACAGATACATGGTGGAGCGCTTTACAGAGGTTTACAACAGTATAGATGCATAGCAGAGCTCTTTTCAGAGGTAACAACAGAAAGGATATACATCGGGTGTGGGATACAGAGGGGCACAGACGAGGGGTACAGCTGTACCGGGTGGCGGGGAGGAGAGGGGTGGGCAGTGTCTAGCGAGACAGGTGTGACCACAAATGTTTTTTAGCCTGCCGTTTTTTAGCCCTTCTGCGCCATTGCAAAAGGGGTCCAGCCATGTGCAAATCAGTCAGCTGCCGCCAGAAACATGTCTGGGGTTGCTTGGTTTTCTGTGCAGAGGGGACCTGGCCTAGCAGTTCGGGCTGGGCTGCTACCATTGGTGGCGGCAGCTGACTGATTTGCACATAGCCGGACCCCTTTTGTAATGGCGCAGACGGGCTAAAAAACAGTGGTGTGGAAGGTTGCCCAGAGCAATTGCCAGTGGTTCAGATTCATTCGAAACCTTCCACCCATCACTTTTGTGGTCACAGTTTGTTTCTCCATGTGAGAGAGGGTATGCCCAGACGTGGGTCCCTTGCTCGCTGCGCCATAGGGAACCAGGCTGCACCTCACTGAGGAGGTCCAACAAGGCCAAAACATGTCTGGGGTTGCTTGGTTTTCTGTGCAGAGGGGACCTGGCCTAGCAGTTTGGGCTGGGCTGCTACCATTGGTGGCGGCAGCTGACTGATTTGCACATGGCTGGTCCCCTTTTGTAATGGCGCAGACGGGCTAAAAAACGGTGGTGTGGAAGGTTGCCCAGAGCAATTGCCAGTGGTTTAGATTCATTCGAAACCTTCCACCCATCACTTTAGTGGTCACAGTTTGCCTCTCCATGTGAGAGAGGGTATGCACAGACGTGGGTCCCTTGCTCGCTGTGCCATATGGAACCAGGCTGCCCCTCACTGAGGAGGTCCAACAAGGCTGAAAAATGTCTGGGATTGCTTGGTTTTCTGTGCAGAGGGGACCTGGCCTAGCAGTTCGGGGGCTGGGCTGCTACCATTGGTGGCGGCAGCTGACTGATTTGCACATGGTTGGACCCCTTTTGTAATGGCACAGACGGGCTAAAAAACGATGGTGTGGAAGGTTTCCCAGAGCAATTGCCAGTGGTTCAGATTCATTCGAAACCTTCGACCCATCACTTTTGTGGTCTCTAGCGAGACAGGAGGCACGATGAGCGATGTTATGGCCTAGGTGGAGAGGCAGAGAGATTCCTTGAAGAGGTGAATCTTGAGTTCTTTTCTGAATTATAGGAGCGTGGGAACGAGTCTGATGCTGATTGGGAGGAGGTTCCATAGTGTTGGGGCATAGGCAGATAAGGCTTGTTTTCTTGTCCTTTCCTTTTTGCGGGTAGATTTTATGTATGCACTTGTCCCGGCATCTGGTGGTGCATTGTCTGTTGGAGTTGCTGATTTTCCCGTCAAGGTAGCTGGGTGACTTGAGGGCGACTGCCTTATAGATGATGCAGCAAGACGTGAAGGTGATTAATGCATGCAGTGGGAGCCAGTGAAGATCCATGAGATCCGGAGTGATGTAGTCATATTTGCACAGACCCTTGATGAGGTGTGCAGCTGTGTGTAGGACAATTCTCAGGGGCAGAAGGGAGGGTGACGGGAGGCGTTCGTGGAGAGTATTGCCCCAATCCAGGTGGGATAGGACCAGCACATGAACAGTGGATCTAAAGCTGTCCAGAGGAAGGAAGGGCTTCACTTTTTGCAGGAGGGAGAGCTGATACCAAGCTGTCTGATTTTTCTTAGCTATGTGTGTCTCGAGGAGAGTTTTTTTGTCTATGTGGAACCAGAGGGACTTGGCGCAGGAGGTGAGCTCAGGTGTGAATCCCTCAGAGTTCATGGTTGATAGCCAGGTCTGTATCTCTGGGTGTTTGTGTTGTTGTTGAGGAGTAAGAATTCAGCCTTGGAGGGGTTGAGATTTAAGTATGCACTGGACATCTAAGACTGGATCGGCGTGAGGCAGGTTTTGACCATATGGATGTCCTTGATGGAGTCGATATTGAGGTATAGCTGTGTGTTGTTGGCGTGTTGGTGGATGTGGATGTTGTAGGTGGCTAGGAGGGCTCCCAGAGGCTCCATGTATAGATGTAAGATCACTGGGGAGAGGATAGAACCCTTCAGGACATGTTCTGTTTCATGATTTTCTTCAATGCCAACATCTCCTGGCGAATAGTATCCCTATATGCCAACATCTCCTTGCAAGTGGGTTGCCTTCATGTCACAGGTCCTGGTGCATTTCCTGTCTCAATGTATACATATCCTGCCCAAGATTGTATACATATCCTGCCCAAGATCACCAATGCCTGCAACCACAGTATTGCCCACCTGTTAAATGTTAATCATTACTCCTGCAGGACATCTCCCTATCTGTGGCTTGCCTGCAGCAACTACTCCTCCCACTCAGAGTAGCTGTCAGACAAGCATGGCCTAGCCATTCATGAAAATAATTGCCTTCCTTGTCTTAATGAGCCAACAGTCAGTGGCTTGTTTCCTGTAAGAGAGGTAGTGGCCCCACCTAGCACTGTGGACTCCACAGAAGTACATGTTAAACACCAGAGTAAAGAACATTTGATTCCTGGGTCACATGTGTAACACTCTCCCTGGCTTCACTACCAGAAGATGGCTTTTGTGACATGGTCACAAGCACAGGATATCCTGGCTCCCCTTCTCGGACTCAGCCTCTGAAATAAACTGGAGAATGGCCAGCTCATCTTTGCTTGTCAGCTCAGGCCCTTGCATGAGTTCTCTGAATATTTCTTCCACATCAGCAGGCACCTCATATGACAAATACATGCAAGCTCAGTGGGTGGATTTTCACAAGACCCAGCTGCCTGGCCTGTACTGGTCAATGGTCAAAACCGTTCTTCCACTGGTGAATCCACTCCTGAAAAATAACAGACAACAACTATCAGACACCTCAACACTTGAAAACATAGGCTACAATGTCCTACTATGACCCAACATCATGTGAATACTAGCATCCTACTTGTCCCTTACAACTATCCCATATGGTCAACGTACAGAGCACAGCACATGCTGAATAATCCAACAAACATGCTAGATGCAGTGTTCCACAATGGCAATGTCCTGCATACAATGACATCTTTGTGTTTGCCTCAAAAGTACAATCAAGCACATGCACAAAAAGGAAGAGGCACTGGCAACAGTCTTCTGCTTTTTACTGGGCACTCCCTGATAGGCCCTTTTGAAAGATAATATCAGAAATATTGTGTAATGATTGCCCTGTTAGGTCAAGTTGTGCATGCCCAGCCATGCTGCCTCATGTGACAGGGCACATGTGATCCACACACCGATTTCAGATGCACATTTACTCAATATAAATTCAGGACTGTTGCTACTCTAACCTCTGCCAAATGTATGTGCCAACACATTGCACACTGACAGTCACTCTGCTTCAAAAGAGTCATACGTTAAAGGACATCTATGTTACACTGTCCCTGGGATAGGGCCTTCATCATGCTCGCAGCACACCATTTCATGAAATATCGCGTGTTCACATGAAATGGGCAATGAGAGGAAGAATAGAAGGTCACTAAAAAATGTCCCCATGCACATATTGAATGTGCGATCAACAAAACATACATCATGCACACATGTTTCTCACCTGAAATCATATAGGTGTCCATGCTGCCCATGCCAATGACAATGACATGATCACTTGTTATGAGCCCACTGGCCACCTCTTCATATTCAGGCAGCCCCCCCCCCCCTGTTTCCTGAGCTGAAATCAGATTCTGGCTCATCTTGTCCATAGTTCACCTTGTCTTATCACCATGCAATTTTCCACACAATTTGCATTAATTTAATCTGTGACCTCCTGCTACAGTTGCCAGGGGCACTTAGCAGAGAAGTAACTGTCTGCCCAAGGATATAGGTCCCTTTCTTTTTTTCTTGGGGACCCCTTCTATTTACGTTGTCCCTTTTCTTGTGGATTTTCCTTTTTCTTAGGTTTGAGAAGTGCTTTTTTATTCAGATGTGGGCCCTTCTCGACATTTTGTAACTCTGACTCATCCTGAAATGTACTGTGTACTGTGCACCCTGGAAATGTGTCACGGAACACCTGCGTTTGTGCACTGACCTTTCCAATTGTGCTGTGTATGTGCACATTGGGGTGGCACTGCACAATTGCAATCTGCACATGCATCCACTTTTCTTATAATGATGGTATGATGCTGCACAAATGTAGAGCACATTGCGTGACGTGCATTACTTATCCACTGAGGCATTTTCCTCAAATTGCGTCACTCTTCTGCCTTGTGTTGTTGCTGATACTACCTGTGCCTTGTTGGTCCCACAATGCTGCTGCATCTCTTGCCTCTTCCTGCTTTATTTGTTTTCTCGGCATGACAACACCTGCTGCCTGGTAGTCTGTCATTGGTTGTTGGCAACTTGAATTGTCCTGGAATGACTGCTTGACCAACACAGCCTGTTACCTTCAGTTGTTACCCTATGTAGCAAATCAATATCTAATCTCTCAGACACCCCATCCGCCTCAGCTGGACAACTACACCACTATTATACCATCACACCTCTGTACAGGTACTCTCAGGACCCCCTGTCATCTCAAATGGCCTTACCTGTGCAATGGCAGCACAATCCTTTCGCTCCGCCAAGGTGGCGAGGCTGAGGTTTGCCAACTTCTTGGCTACCGAAGTTGGCATCCTGGGTGAACAAGTCCTGAGGAATTATAAGGCCATCTTTAGTGCTGACAAGCAACGTGGGACCCTTGAATGTCAACAGAGCTGGGACAATACCACGGCTGCTAAATTTGCAGTGGAGGTGACAATCTATACAATTCGGAACATCAAGAAGCAGTGGTATGACATGTGGACCCAGAACCAGAAGAAGGAGAGAGAACCCATTTAGGGAGACACCATGAGGTGCATATTTGTGGCAGTGGTATCACCCTATTACTGCGAGGTACAAAATGCCAAAGGCAAAAATACAGACTTACTTACAGTGCATTACAATTTAAATACACATGGGGTAGGATAGGGTAATACATAATGTAGGGGGAGCATGGTGGTGCTGCAGGGTGTCTCCCCCGCATATAATCATTGAAACGCCACAAAAGAAAAAGAAACATTGACAACTGCAGCATTTTTTTCTAGTAATCACAAATATCCCATGCCTGCCATCGTTTCCCACCACTAATGCTCTGGATCCTGGAGGAAGTGAATCCAGCACTTCATGCCCAGGTCCTTGATATTCTGGCCTAGACCAATGCTGCAGGTAGGTTCACAAAGGGATCTGACTCATGTATTGTTACAATTATGTACAGGAGTAGCTGTCCCAAAACAGCCCAACATTAAGAGACATAAAATGCTCAAAATTAGAGTACACAAACTGTAGAAAGAACACAACTTCATTTCCGGAACAGCCAGGAGACAGCACCCAGCATGAAAGCTAGACTCTGTATCCCATACCCATTTGGGGCTTAACAAGTTAAAAGCTGCAAACCACAAGTTTAGCATATTTGATAAGTGTTACAATAATTCAAAACCTAAGACTATCATTGTCTATGTTTCACGAAACCCCCATAGAACACTATACATCTTGCCCACTTATTGGCAGATTCACTGTTGTCTCCCCAATAAATCCCCACCCTCAAACCATGACCTCATTTATGTTTGGACCATCTCCTTATTGGCTGTCCCGTTTATGCCATTCCTAACAAAGAAGGTTTGTATAAATTGGACTATAAGACTTTTTACATACCTCATACCTTTGAGCCTTTGTGTCCCACCAAGCTCTGTGAAATGGGAATATGGGAAACATTAGGGAGGACCGATAAGTTGCGAAGTCCCTGAAGCTTATTATTGGGTTTCTCTGCTCTCCAAGCCATCTACCTGCATGTCATGTGACTCCCATCTAGACACAAGCTGCAAACAGGTTCACCATGACCTTCCTTCCATCTTTGTGATGAACCGCGGCACTGAGGCACAGCTGTTCGAATTTTATTTTGTCAATTTTCTTCAGATTATCATGGAACTTACCTCACAAAAACAGGGCCTTTCATAATGCTGGGGGCTCTGTGTTCTCGCTCTAACTTTGTAATTTGGCACTTATTTACTTTTTACTTTACTTTATTGCATTTGTAGTGCGCAGCCATAGACCTGTGGGTGTGAGGGCGCGGAGAAGAGAGACATGACATGAAAACAAGCAGAAGCTGTTCTAGGACAAGAGAATGCCATAAAGCGGGTGTCAAGGAGGATACTAATTAAAGAGGAAGGATTTTAGTCCCTTCTTGAAGTTGCTCAGGACTGAGGAACCTCTCAGGTCGCTAGGCAGAGAATTCCATAACGATGGAGCCACAAAAGCAAAGGTGCCAAGTTGTGCATTTTTAGTTTTGAACCTAGGCTGGTGGAGAAGGTTCTGGTTGTAAGAGCGCAAATTTCTAAGGCAAGAATTTTTTCCAGTATACCTTTGTAAATATGGGGGCATCGTTCCCATAAGGAATTTGAAGGTAATGACAAGAAGTCTGAAGGAGTTACGAGCTTCCACAGAGAGCCAATGCAGGGCTCGCCGTGCTTCAGAGACATGGGACCGATAAGAGAGGCCAGCTACAACTCTAACCGCTCCATTCTAATGCCATGCCATGTCCTTTCATCCTTTGTGTATTCGCCTTTCATCTTGAACAGCACTGGCTTGCCTGGAATTGGGTTTCATGTTACAGGGATGGCTTCCTTTGCAACAATTTATCAATGTCTGCCTTTCCTACCAAAACATCCTGCATGTGCATGTTGCTGTGTGTATACTTAACTATCATCCGAAAGCTCTATTATGAGGCAACGTACACGTTTCTGCCCAATAGCCACACTAACATTAAACACCTACTATCTAGCTGGTGGGGTTTTCTCAACTTCTATCGGTGCACCTTCTCAGAACACTGGATCTGCCTATTAACACTCCCCCATTTTGTTAATTTATTAATGACCAACGGTGACCCCCTCCTTTATGGCCCTATTATAATTATCTTTGGGAACACAAACTTTACAAATTCCACATAAGCTCTCCTCACTTGCTTCAGATTCCTTTGGGGTGCATGACAAAATGTTGCAAACTCCATCCAAATCACAATCTGCCCATGCTTCAATGTACCCAGTGTGATCTGGGCTGGAGAAAAATGTGCACCTGGGGAATCAATCGGATGCTCCAACCTAGCCATACGATGTTCAGTCTGGCAATTTTTCTGCCATATTGGTTTGTGAACATATCTCAAGATTGGGGTGGCAGCACCAATAGTAACGGTCAGAGTTAAAGATATCATATTGTTCCCCCTGATCCCAACCCTGCTGCACCACCCCGCCACTATCTGACACCAACAAAACAATCAGCAGTACGAGGATGGGAATCAAGATTTTAAAAATGTTGCTCAACCACCTATGTTTCCTGGAAAAAAGTGTGTTGTACCAATCATCATCAACCACCCTGCTAGTCTCTTTCTCCATGGCCACACTGAAGGTGTGCAACTAGGTAATGGTGCCAATCAGGCTACCGCTGTCAGCATCATTTGTTGGGTCCTTGTGCAACAATGTATCCCTATTTTCACACACAACCCCTTCCATGGCTGTTATCATGCCCAGAACATATCTGTTCTGCAAGGTGGTCAAGCGCAGTGTCCGAAGTTCCTCTTTGATGGCATTCAAACCTCTTTTGGTGCCATCTGCCAACCTCTTCAGCTCCCAGTGGGTGATCTGGAATCATTTTGCATTGGCTACAGTCTGCCCCATCGACGCCATCGTTAAAAAAATAAGTATCCCTCTATTCCTTTGCAAACTGACAATTCTCTTTCTCCTTCAGAAGGTCGTGTTTCCCATATTGCTGTGCATTTTCAGTGACCTCCTAGCATGTGCGTGGTACAGTTCTTTGATAGCTGGATGATCATTAAATTGGATAAAATAAGATTTCAGCACCAAATGTGTTGGAGAAAGTAAAATGATGATAGTACATATGCCCTGCCAATTTGGTGGGAGTTGTGCATAGGCATAGGACCCAGAAGCCCAAAAATGATCCATTAATACAGCAGTTCCACCTCGTAGGCCTGGAAGATCAAGCGTCACCTCACAGTTTGTGTTCTCCCCTACGACATAGTAGCCCCTCGCTCTGAAACATAAAAAGGCTTGGTAAGCACATTTATTGGCACTGGTTTCTTCTCATTGAGTCTTGTCTGTAAATTAAAATTATTGTCCCATATTTCATAACATTTTTTGTCAACTTCTTCCATATCAATCCCATTGCCCTACACACAATCAACCCTCCTATCCACTCATGTCTGTAGTATATTGAACCACTTATTACCATGCATTCCCTTTTCATACACTAAGGTTTGACCCAACTTGTGTCCTTATCTATGCAATAAATGTATTGTGGTGTTTAAAGGCTTATCTCACCCTTTCTGGCCCCTCAGCTTAAAAGTACACTAAGACCAGCTTTATTTTGTCCTATTCTGTCATTTCCTTTATTCTAATATACTTGTCATCCTGGTCCACCTCACCCTTTTGTACACATTGTCTCTGAGCTGTATGCCCCTGGAATATCCCCTTAACCTGGCATAGGCCAAATCAATCATGACTTGTGTTATGGCTGGTGGTATCTTTTGCAGGATAAAAGGCTTGGGTGGTCCAGCAGTTTGCAATATTAACAAGCATACATGGCAAGTGTTGTCTACTCTCTCTTCCCTCCAATCGCATGTGTTCATACCACATGGTGTCAGTGTATGTATGAGGCTCAGTCCCAATGTTTTTAAAAGAAAATTCTGCGTCAGGAATCCCTCTTTTTTTCTGCTCATGGTCAGGCAAACATTTTCTGAAACCATTATACTACTATTACTCGAATCCAATAAGCTCATTAAAAAATAATCAAAAGGAAAAAAGAGGATAGTAACAGAAGAAACAGAAGAAAATACAACGTCCATCTCATCATGTTCCGTTAGCTATCATCAGCTTTGATGAGGAAGAAAAACAGTCTTTTCGTTGAATGAAATGCAGCAAGTGAAAAAAGTGATTGTGAAAACACCATTATGTGCCACGTGTCTCCCTCTTTTCTTCTCCTGAAGGGCGTTTAGAGCTTTTGTCCACTTGGACATCCATAAAATGAATCCATGGCTTCCTGCCGATCACCTTCACCACTGTTGGAGTTGTATACGTCACAGTGAAGGGGCAGACAAACATCAGATCTTGCAATTTCCTGGTGAAAGTGCATATAACGATCTTGTCTCTTGGATACAATTGGGGTGGCTGCAACAAGGTATCTTCCTCTTGCGCTGTTTGTTGGCCAGTTGAGTTTGACAGTGGCCCGTCTGCATGGCTATAAACATAAGAGATTTGGTAAGCTCTCTGAGATACCCTTAACATACACACCCCACTACTGTGGCCAAACTATGTAGATCAATGTTAGTACAAGCATCAGCAAGTTGCATTAACATTCTTCTGCCCATCACTACCTCATGCGGGGAAAAGTGATGGTCAGAACCAGGCTGGTTTCGGAATGCAAAAAGCGACAATGGCAAATAATAAAGCCAAGTTTTATGAAGCATGCAACACAGCTTTGCAATGTGTTCTTTAAGCATACCATTGAGTCGTTCCACCACACTGTTGGCCATCAGATGATAAGCTGAGTAAAATGTATGTTTAATGCCCAGTAGGGAAGTTACTACTGTCACAAACACCCCATCCTGGGAACACCTCTGTGACAGAGAATTTTGCAAAGAGCATGGGCCAGCTTCAATCCAACAGGAAGACGGTCAGACCGCAAAAATCAAATAATGAAATGTTGTATACCTTTAAGCCATGTCCACATCTGTATATATAAAGTTGAATGTATGTATGTGTGTGTGTGTATGTTTGTCCGGCTATACAAATCCACACGTTGAACCCATGTCTAACACATTTTGCATGGATTCTTCTTTTTGTCTAGTGCAAGATCGTAGTCTATGTTTGGATACAAATATCTTATATGCAAAAATATTTTTGTATGTGTGTGTATGTTTCTCCGACTATAAAAATCCACACTGTTGAACCCACTGCTACCAAATTTTGCAGAGATTCCTCATTTGTCTGGGGCAAGATTGTAGTCTATGTGTGGATGCACAAAATGTAGTCTGTAGACTGTTAATTTACTGATGCCTATCCTGATTCACTACAGTAGGTACTAGAAGGAGTAAATAAACATCATTGGTCAAGGCTATTGTGTCACACTCCCCTCTTTTATACATTTATATTCTTTTACAGACAATAGAATAAAGCTGTTCATTTTCTCATAAAAAAACATCTGTTTTATCATTTTGTAGCAACAAGGCTTGTATAAATCTTTCTTTTAAAACAACACATTTACATATAATACATTTATCCACATGCATTGGCCACACACAGGGCCTTCACACACTAGTTTGTACGTCAGTAACAGCATATACCTTTTTTAGACACATAATCGGAACGCTGATATTTTGCCGTGTCTATACATGTTGACATGGGATATATCAGTCAATCTGGAAGATATGAAAAGTAATTCTGTATGTTGAACCAGTGTGCTGTCAGACTTCCAAAAGCCTCTCCTTTTCCATCTTTCTAATCTAGAATGCATTGTCGATGTTTCATATGCAGAATCCGAATAAACTATGACACAACACCCTTTTCACATCTCTATAACTGTTACTAATGCCTCCAGTTCTGCATCCTGCGCAGAGCAATGAGGTGGCCATCTAATCTTGGAAACTACTTCAAATTCACCTACCTCATAGCATACCACTGCTGCCCCATCTGCCTTCTCCCTGAAGTCTGACTGATTGGCAATGACCCATCAATGAAAAATACCCCTCCCCCTCTAATGGGTCCTCCTTAATGTGGCTGGGGTTTCCCAGCACTTCCTGGTATGTAGCACAATCATGCACATAGTCACCTTCTTGCAATGCATCTGCAATAAATGCTGCTGGGTTAAGCAGGTGACACCTCACTATAGAAACTGAAGCATTCGATCATATTACCTCATACCTGATGCACATTGTTTGGTTAGGGTAGATTTAGATTTTTTCAATATGGTGAATACGGCATGTTCCACGTAAAGTGTCACTGGACAGCCTATCATGATAATCAAGGATTTCTGAATGGCAAACTTGCCACTGCAAGTGCCTGTTTGCATGGTAAATGGCTCTGCATTTCTGGGTCTAAAAGACCACTTTAGTAAGCTAAAGGCTTGTGTCCTTGTGATTTTCTTTTGATTAAGTACGGCTAACATAACTTGGCCGTTACAATGGGAAAACAGGAAAACTGCTTGTAATTTGTGGTAGTTAATACTAGGGGTGTACCGAATAGTACATTTACTATTCGGCCTAATACCGAATAGTTAGCCAAAATATTCGGCCGAATTGTGAGCCAAATAGTTGGTTAACGCTTAGAGGTTTCTGTTCAGGGACGGTCTCTGTGTTGTCGTGCCCATGTATTGTGTGTTCATTTATGTGTGTACAGGAGCTAATCGGAAGGCCATGGTGTGTGCTTTGATTATGATTACATTTCAGATAAGTGCTCCTGAGTAAAAGAGTTGGTGGTGTGGTGTGGTAAAAAAAAAATAATAACTCAGCCGGTTGTAAGGTTGTTTATGTGACTGGGGGCCTAACTTGCTTGCTTTAATATTGTATATGTTTCAATTGGGTGAAGGAAAAATCTAGTCTAGGGATCTACAACCAACAAGGGAATGCCATATTGGAAAGTGTGGGGAGAGAAACATCATGCGAGGGAGAGTCCAGAGTGACCTGTCACCAGGAAAAGTGTCATAGGGGCAATTGCCTACAGGAAGAGAGTCTGTGGGCAGCAGCAACAGCATGAATACTCTCAGGGTACAATGCCAGCAGGAAAGTGGCGAATGCCTACAGACACCATACAAATGCAAACGGCCAATAAAAACATGAAAATGGGCCAGGCGCAATGTGATCACTGAATAGGTTTTGAGGGGGAAAAAATACCAAGCAAAGCCTGAGAGGTGACAACCGGCAAGACATTGGTCAGATGGGAATACCAGCATTAAATGGGTCAGAGGGCAATGCCAACACAGCGATTATATGCATGCAATCTATATGCACCCTTTGTAACCCTAGGGTGGGGCACTAGCAGAGTTTGTAATACTTAAGGTCTATGTTAGGATGTGATCCACCAAAAGCAAAAAAATCTCAGGCTTTTTAAATGTAGGCAGGTTCGCAATTTCGGCAATAATATTTCAGCAGCAGACACCCCACTGGGCCTAGGAGCACGATAACAAGTTTGAGACTGCCCAACAATATTAGTTTTTAGGCTTTATTCTCGGAAATGGCCCCTTTTGCTAGTGAGGCAGCCCAGCGGTTGTCGTCAGTCAAAGCTCTAAGCACAAATTCCAACAGAGAAAAGAAATGCAACTTAAAAAACACAGATAATAGTGTTCCCTAAAGTTCCTCATTGTCACACTTGCCGACCCACCTACCTAGAGCTGCCTGTGAAGAGGTGGGGTTGGGGGACGGGGGTTATGGAAGTATGTCTCCACATATCCTGTCCATGTTTCTTGGCCCTGTGCTCCTCATCATTAGTGGAACTGGCCGCTTCTGGCTACTGCCAGATGTTTCCTGTCTCCTTACTTAATTTGCGGGGTCACACACCTCTGGGCTGGGGAGCTGCTGAGGCAGCCGGACAGGAGGCCAGGCTGGGGGAAGGGTAGCAGATGACCCCTCAGATCTCGGCATACACTAGCCTATGGAGCTCGAATCACTCCGCCGAGAAGTTCGGCGGAGTGAACAGCTGCTGCGTTAGGGACAGCTACAGCGTTATCGGGTAGGCAGGCAATAAGAAACACAGAAGGACGGGATTGAGGACTAGCAGGTCCTGCTGCAGAGGTATTGTGGCTCATAGGGGTCAAATCCTTAATCCAGTAACATATTCCTGCATTCCGACTCATCACAGCATTTTTGCATACACCCACTCACCCATAAATTTTTCAAAGGAATAATGTGTATCTTCACAGTATTAAAGGTGGACACTTACCTGATGCCGCCTCGATGACCGTCTTTCCTCGATCCTCTTCTGGTCGTATTCTCCTGTTTCGGTGCACTTTTCCAATGCTTCCAGGTATTTGTCCCTGCAGCACCCAGTAAGCCAACTGCTTACTGGCTGCTTTTTCTTTCCCACGGTTTTGCTTTCTAGGATTGGCTATCGTCTCTCACACCGAGAGAAGATAGCTAATCATAGAAAGAGGCCTTAAAAAAAATGTTTTATTTCTTTTTATTTTTTGCGCTTCGGCTTCGAGTAAATATTCCAGAAACATTGGTCCGAAGCCGAATTAGTGTTTTTAAGCCAATATTCATCTGTCCATTTCATAGGGCCTTTCACTTTTAACACTCCTTTTAGCCCTTGTAGAAGGGGTTCAGTGTAACTGAAAAAATCAAAGATCCAGAGCCAGCAATAATTGCACGAACCCAAAAACTGTTGCATCTGTTTCACTTTCTCTCGCTGTGTTGAGTTCTGAACTGCTGCTGCCTTTTCTGGAGTTAATCTCCCTTCTGATGATATTATCTGACCCAGATACACCCTTATTTCTGACAATACTGTAACTTTGCCTTGTTTACTTTGTACCTCTTTTCTGCTAAATGTGTAAAATGCGTTATTTAATTCTTTCTACACTGCTTTTCCGTAGTCCGGCACACCAAAAGATCATCAACATACTATGTCACTGTGCTTACTGTTTGTAAATTTTCCAAGTTGATCTTCAACACTGTATTAAAAATACTTGGGATTCACAATACCCCTGTTGGAAACAAGTGTGTTGGAACCTCACCCCTCTATAAGTAAATGCAGAGAGGTTTCAAGAGTCTGGGTGCAAAGGAATAGAGAAAAATGCATTCTTAAGGTCCACTATTGTAAAATATGTTTATTCTATAGGTATGTTGCACAAAATTGTGGCTGTGTTCGATACCACTGGAAACTCCGCCTCTACAATATTGTTCAAGGGGCAGAGATCCTGCACTATCCTTCAAGACCCCCTTTTGCTTTTTTCACAGTGTAAATGTCCATATTGCATGGGCATTCAGATATCTGAATAATGCCCTGCCACCATAACGCCAAAATTGTATCATATGCTCCCTGGTCAGCTTCCTTTGACAGGGAGATGCTTTACCCAGCGCAATATGGCCCCTGGATTCAGCTTAATGTGGACCACTACAACAACCCTTCAAAAGATCCACATCGTGGGGCCATTTATCCATATGTTTTCGGACACCTTATTCAAGTCTTGCTGTAAATATCCTGGTATTGTATTTGAAAGAAGCACCTTCTGCAGAACCTCTCTGTATTCTATAGATACTGGAAAAGGTATGCTTATCTGAAACACAAGTTGCCAAATGTTGTCATTGTCTGTAAAAAGCTGCTCATGTGTCAAATCTGTCAAACATGGTGTCGGGTCAATGCACAAATCATTGCGCCACTCAATGCCGTCCTCATCTACACCATGTAAAATAACCTTGTTTTTCTGTGTAATAGCAGCTTCTAAGTGTATGGTGATCATGGTGCCATGTGATACATCCTTATACACAACTGCTCTAAATAGAAATTGTTTGGATAATCGAAACCTGTGATCACTTATTCTGGGTATCCAAACAGCACCTGCATAAATAAATAACTCTGGGTTGAAAGGTGGTCCTCGCAAAACACTGTGGCCCTCATTACGACCCTGGCGGAAAGGGGAAAACGATGGCGGAAATGCAATACCGCCATCGAAAAGCGCTCGGTGCGACTATGACCCGTCACCGCAAAGTACGAAGCCATTAGCGACACCGTAGTGAACGCCAACGCTAACTGCACTAAGCACGCGCGCGCGCACCATGCCAAACCGCAAACACCACCATGGTGCAACGGTACGCCAATTCCGACCCTAGCGGACATGTACCTAACGCCATCAGGCATGGCGGAATGGACCATTCCGCCATGGCGAGAAATACGGCATCGTGAACCAACCGTAAATGGCCCACTGAGTGCCTGTACTCCACTCCCTGGCCACATTGCACAACTCCTGGCAGGCGCAATGTACTCACACCATGCAACCAGTGAAATCTACAATTCACCCATGCATGCCAACGTAGAAATGCATGCAGGTGTTCGAAGCGCCCCGTGAGTGGGCATCCATGTACGGCATTTCACCATAGCCGTACTGATGCAGCACAGGCATGTGAAGGTACAAGACATCAAAATGGAAATCAAGAACACATGACACAAAACAACAGTAGTCCCCCATCGCTTGCCACCAGCGCAAGGCAACATCCAAAACAGCATCCTGAGGGGGATTGCACCAGACCTGTACTCTTGCCAGTAAACAAACCAACCATCAGCAGAAGCATGTACCACACAAGTTGGCAGAGTGACTGAGCAGCCAGGCACATCCCAAGAGGGGCCGATGGGAGCTGCAGGGCACAGATGGCATGAATACAGAAGCTATTCCAATGGACATGACCCCAGTCCCCCTCCAACAAACGCACGCAAACACAGGCACCTGTGACCAGCCACATTCTGAACATCCCATCATACCATCAATCGACCTGGCTGACAGGCACCAGTCGGCCAAAAGCCAATCCCCCGCCCCTGAACAGCACATCATGTAAACAGTCACAATGGCAGCCCCTATCCGTGACCACACTGTGCTACGTAGGCAAAAGCGGCCAGTACTGTACCACACAACTCAACTCAGAAGGCGGAACACAATGCAGATCATCTCGCAATACATACCGCCACAAATCGAAAATCGCCACATCACCTGCAAAGAATAACGCAACACGCCAAATATCGGAATACAATTTAAATGCACATCCAAATGACAAAGGCCTCACAGCAATTTGTAAAATAACACCAAAACATCCATCATCACCGAGGGCTGCATCTGCAATAATTGACCAGCTTCCACTTGTGTGACGCCCTGTACCATCATGGCACACAGGGCCAACATCAACGTTCCAAAAGGCAACATGGAAGCGGCAAGAACCGCAGGTCCGTCCCATGAGGCAGGCACTAGTCCAGCTGAAAGGCCGAAATGTTGCACCTAGCCACCAGAACAGCGTAAGGGCATGTGGCCCATTGGCGATCGTCCCATAAGATCGTAATGCTGCTCCACTGATTCACCCGAAGCTGCAGGTGTCGAGAGTAAAAACCATCTGGAGGAGTGGCGTACAGATGGCATCTGCAATAGGGCAGGAGATACCTGTCACCAAAATGAAACACAAATTAACCGATTGCACTACATGACACATGATGCATCACTATCTTCATTCAACACACCAAATCCACACCCATATGCATGCTAGCCCACTCCAAAGGAATATACACACCCCTAAATCAGTATCGATACATAACGAAACCAATCGAGGTTAATACACCATTGGCAACGTCGGTTACTGTGCATGCGTCCGTCAAGATAGAACCCATGACATGGGATTAGTAACGTGCCTAGACACAAGTGTATGAAGGCGCGTCGAGACAGGGAGGATCCGACAAGGGCAGATAGACGTAAGTCCCACTATGGCAGCCTTGCATCACATAGCGCAGGGGAAGGGGATTGAATCAAAAAACACATGTACATGGCAGACCCTAAATGGAATCATCTGTCCATGCATCCATTCATCATTCCCTCATCCCGCAATGAAAACGCATGAACATTCACTCACATAATATGTGAAACTTCCATCGCGTCTGTGCGTAATGCAGTCTGCAAAAACCACTGTGCTCCTGGCCGGATCTGTAGTGTCGTGAAGCTAGATGGACTTGGGAACGTCCTGCCTTATCGTCCACTACGCTATTGCGCATCCCATTCAATTCATGTCATTCATTGCTTGCTCGTTATGGGCCCTGTCCCAAGGACATTCAACAATAGAACGTTACATTTCCAGGCAGACCTGTGGGCGTCTCCTCACCGCTACTTCGCAACCAAAAATCCTGGCCTTCGAATTCCTCACTTGCAACATTACGTCGAAAAGGCTTCTGTGAACGCTTGCATTCACAATTACATCAATGTAGTGCGGCTGTGTGTCATAATGCTAACTGGCTGCAATCACAAATGGGACGCCACGCCCGTCGGTGAAGTACGATACTGTGCTGCATGAGGGTCGGCCATCGATCGAGCCCTACATACCACTGACTCTTCACAGGTATGTAAGCGGCTGCAATCATAGCATGTGTAACAATGGGAGCATAGCATGAAAATCAGTCAAAGTACATCACACTGCCATCGGGATTTGATACATGATTCCAATCCCAAGATGCCATGCGGCCAAATGCAGCCTTACGTGCGGGACGTGCTCGGCCAGAAGGGATTGCATCTGCCACAGATTCATTCAATCAGCACAGGTGGAGGCCATACAGGCCGACAGCACATATATAGCAGACCCAAACCCCTCCCACAACCACTCCCACTCCAAAATGCTACCGGCAGGACTAGCGATGTTGGGCCTGGGGCACCAGATAGCACTGCAAGTGCTACAACTACAAGAAGACGACGAACAACAACAGGTACAACAACCGGGCGCACAGGGGAGACGGAGGAGAAGGAGGAGGAGGAGGGCAAGGCAGGGTCAGCAAGGCCCACAAGCACTGCCACTACCACCACGCAGGCGGCCCGCAATCCCACGCCTCCGAGCTGATCCGTTCAACCTCACTGCTGAGCAGATCCACACCCTCTACCGTTTGGACCGGGACACCATAATCGCCATTGTGGACATGACACATGCTGACCTCGTGAGCATGATAGATAGCCCAACCGCCATCCCACCCCTACTGAAGGTGGTGTCTGTACTCCACTTCCTGGCCACAGGCACCTACCAGCACACAGTGGGACAGTTGCATGGCATTTCACAGCCACTGTTCTCACGGACACTCTCCCAAGTGCACGATGCCCTCCTGAAGCACGCCGACGACCACATCACACTACCACGCACGTACCAGGAGATTACCAACGCAAAGGTGGGATTCCATGCACTTGGCGGCATCCCGGGTTGCATTGGTGCCATCGACTGCACCCATGTTGAATTGGTTGTCCCACATGCCATGGAGGTCCAGTACCGCAACCGGAAACAATTTCATTCAATCAATGTGCAAATGGTGTGTGACTCCAACAAGATCTTTACGCATTGTTGTGCCAGATTTCCAGGATCTACCCATGATTCTATGGTCCTGAGGAACACAAGAATACCACGCTACATGGAGCGACACGCAGGGCACAGATCCTGGCTACTCGGTGAGTCTCATTCCATGCATGACATCGTGGCCCATTTGATGCGTCAATGACCTTGCAGGAGGGGGGGGGGGCTACTTAGCACTATCATTCCACTGACACCCTTTATTCGTCCCATACAGGTGATGCCGGGTATCCACTGAAGAGATGGCTCCTTACACCAATCCGGAACCCACAGAACCAGCATGAGGAGGACTACAACCATGCCCACTCACGTAGCCGTGTGGTCATTGAACAGGCATTCGGCCTACTGAAGGCTCGTTTCCGCAGCCTCAGCAGGTCTTGCGGGGCACTCATGTACAGCCATGAGAGGGTTTCTAAGATGGTCATGGCATGTGTCATGCTGCACAACATGTGCATACGTAGGAATGTGCCCATGCCCCCTGACGCTGTACTGCATGCACCTGAAGATGATGATGATGAGGGTGGGGATGTGGAGGCACCCCAGGGAGTCCATGAGGCACAGGATGCACGTGCAATCCGACAGAGCATCATAGATGCATGCTTCTAGCAACCACGCATGGTGCCTATTACACGGAAAGGGGACCTGTGGCACTGTGTGTGTGTAGTACAGGCACATAGTGGACTGTACGCCTATGAAGGCCTCGTACGCAAATATCAATGTCCACACATGTCATTGGATGATAATGAAGTGCTGTATTGTTAATGTGATTTGATTCATACACCCTATGGACCCGCCACCCAGTGAAGCCCAACACACCCCCTCCACCCTACTTCCTCCCCCCCCAACACCAGTGTCCAGATATGCATGCTGCCCGTGGGTAGACGCTATTGCAAGCCCCCTCTACGGGTATCAGGGGCACCCCTGCCCGTGGAGCGCAGGTTCCTGCCAGATCTGCGTTGGGGGCTGCCCTGGACGGAACTTGCCACGGATGACGTCTCTGCCTGCTCGCGTCCATGCATGTCTCTGAGGGTTTGTGAGAGCTCCGAGAGCACACGGCGCACAGCAGCAAGTTCAGCACAAACGTCTTTGGACGTCGCATGCAGTTCCCCCCTCAGGCTCTCGGTGCTTTTCTCCATTTGTGCTCTCAGGCTCTCGGTGCTTCTCTCCATTTGTGCTCTCAGGCTCTCGGTGCTTCTCTCCATTTCTCCCCTGAGGCTCTCACTACTTTTCTCTATTTGTGCCCTGAGTGTCTCGGTGGATGTTTCCATGGCTGCCCTGGAACCCCCGCATTCATTTGCATGGTCCTTGAGTAGCGTGGACGCTTCCTGCTGTTGCTCGATCAGCAGGTCGAGGGACTGTTGCCTCTGCTGGGCCATGGACATTTGCGGTGGTGTGACAGGGGGGCTGCTCAACACATGTTGCCTTGGCACAGGACTTGTGGGGGTTGGCCAGTCGTCGTCTTCAGGGTGCCCCTGCGTGGTTTCGTCATGGTGTAGGGGATGGAACATGCAGGGGGATTGGGAAAGGTCATGGATGGTACCTACGTCGCCAGCACTGTTTTCCGTGTCGGAGCATGCTGGCATGACAGCTGTGTCACCTATGGTGCTGCTACCACCAGAGGCAGTGCCATCAGATACGTTCTTTGGGGGGACCTGTGGTGCTGGGGTTGTGGACTTGCTGGCTGCTGGGGTGCCTGTTGCAGTCCCCTCCAGTGTGCTGGCACTTGATTCCTGCTGCTGCCGTGTCTTGATCCTTGCACCTGAGGTGGAGGCTCTTGGGACGTTGGTCCTGGCCCTCTTTGCAGGCGTGCTGGTAGGGGTGTCCTGCAGCTCGTCGTTGGTATCGGACCCTGTGGTGGAGTAAAGAGGGGCGAGCGTTAGTTATGGGTCTGTCGGATTTGGAATGGCAACGTATCAAATGCATTGGGGTGGTACATGAGGCTGATATGGGACTGGGCCTTGGAGGTGGTCTCATTTTCGTGTGGATTGAGGATGCATTCATTTGGCTGCCTGCAGTTAGGGGGTGCATGCTGCACATGTAGGGGTTGTTTA
Source organism: Ambystoma mexicanum (assembly GCF_040938575.1). Lineage (NCBI taxonomy): Eukaryota > Metazoa > Chordata > Amphibia > Caudata > Ambystomatidae > Ambystoma > Ambystoma mexicanum. The sequence continues at coordinate 380,582,302 of NC_090930.1, read as the reverse complement.
TGGCATCTTGATTAATTTGTTTATTCATTCTGACTTTTAGAGGGCGCTGTCAGGGCAAAGTATGTATTGCACTATGGGGTCACATGGTACTGCACATGTTCGTGGTTTGTGGATTTCGCATTGTTTCTCTTGGCAAACCTACCTGATTCTCCGGATGTCGGCACTCCTTTCTCCATCCCTCCGACTCCCTCTATGCTCTCCATTCCTATGGTGGAGGCGCAGATCTCCTCCCAGGGGGTCAACTTGATGGGCGACTCTGATCCCCCCCCGGTAGCTGTGGCGATGTTCCTGTTCGCAGAAAGTATGCTGCGTACGCGGATCCGCAGGTCGTCCCACCGCTTGCGACATTGCTGTGGCGTGCGGGGTGTTGTCCCCACCGCACTTACGCGCTGTGCCACAAGGGCCCATATGGCCTTCTTGTTGGCAAGGGCCGTCCTGGTCATTTGACTGGAGAAGACGACGGCGGCATTTTCCTGCAGGGTCTCGGTCAGCACGGTCAGTTCCTCTCGGGAGAAGTGGACCTGCCGCTTGCGATCACACGCTTTCTTGGCTACCTTTCCCATATTTATTTTTTTAACTGGGGTTGCTAACGGGTTGGGATGTGTGTCAGGGTCGGATTTTTAATGGTTGTGTTGGGATTCGGATTTTATAGTTGTGCGGCGTGCTGTTTCCCGTTCCGGCCACATGCTTTTACTTCCGTTTCCGTATATTTACGGTGCCCGTAATTTGCGGTGCCCGCTCATTACGGTGCCCGCTCATTACGGTGACCGCTAAGATGGGTGGCGGTATTGCACCTGGTGCAGCGTACGGCGGCGGTAAGGGCCGTTTTGGGGTCATTTCCGCCATCGCAGCCTTTCGGATTCCGCCATGGCGTAATGCTCGTGCCCGATGGGTCGTAATTAGCCGCACTTTGCTCCTTCGTGCAATGGCGGAAACGCTATTTACGCTGTTGCGGTCCGGTCAGTCAATTTCCGCAAGGGTCGTAATGAGGGCCAGTGAGTGCAAAATTAATTACGGCAAAAACCTGTGTGGAGTGCATGCCTGGGGTGGAACGCACTATGCTTTTGTCAGAGAATGATATATTCATGCTCAATTTGGTAATTATATTTCTACCCTTTTGAAAATAATAAGGGTGCCACACATGTGTGCAGGCTCATAACAAGGGGTAGGTTTTTTGTAAAAGCAATCATCATAACATCCCCAGAAAAACCCTGTGTGTCAATTACTTTGTTCAACAAAGGAAACCTTCCTTCCATAATACATGATTTGGTAGCTGCTGTGTCAACTGAAAATGAAAAACATCAGTCATCTATGTTCACTGACACCTGTGGTTCCTCTTACGAGTCTGCAGTTACTGAAAAGACTTTAAACGTCAGAGCTGCCTCTGGGCTGTCCTATTGTTGATGTGTGTCAGGGCCTGGAAATGAGAAAACACTGCCCCCTAGTACTGTTGCTTCAGTGTAGTGTGGTACTGTGTCTTTCGGTAACAAATTGTCATTCCATTTCAGAGTGGGTGTCTGTACATGTCTGTCTATCTGTGTTCAAAAGGGATTTATTTGTGAAAGTTGAGTCATCTGTGTGGTGCTTTATGCCATTTGGATAAATTGAGGCTGCTGTGGAGATGGAGATGATATTTCATCTGCTGCTAATGCAGGGCATTGTGTGTTCTGGTAATATATAGGTTGAACTTGTTGGGGCTGTCCCTAGGGCTGTGAATGCCGATGCGGCTAAAACTGGTGGATGTTGCACCTGTAGGTGTGGTTGTTCTTTTGGCATCTGCAGTTGTGTGGGGTAAAATATCAGCTGGGGCTGTATCTGATATACAGGGATCCTACAGGGCCTTATGCTGCTTGATTTCTGGTCCTGCATTCTTTTGCAAAGTGTCTTTTCTTCCCATAAGACCAGCACTGCCCCCCAAACCAAGGTCTCATTCCCCCATATCCAAAAACAAACCAAACCAAAAACAAACCCTCTTCCCCTTTGAAAACCTCCTCTAACCTGCTGAAAATATCCTACCAGTTGAAAATATCCTCCTTGCTGAACCTGTGGTGCAAGCTCTCCTTGTGGTATGGGTGGGGCAAACCCTGTCTGTGGTACCTGCGGCAAAAGCCCTGTCTGTGGTAGTTGTGGAGCTGCTCCAACCTGTGAGGTGTTACGGTGCTGGCTACCAGTCTCACTTGTTATTGCTGCACCCTCCAAATTATATTTAGCCTGCTACTTCTGCACTAACCTAGCCTACTGAGCTTGATTTATCTTATTATTTTCCTTCTCTTCTTTCAGTCTACAATGATATACTATGTGTACCTGTATCTCTGTCCATGCCTACGTCGCTATTCCCACCACTTTTCCAAGCTCATTGTATACATCTGTGGGGAGACCCTTAGACAAAGGCCCTCATTCTGACTCAGGCGTTAAGGGGTTTACGGCGCCGTAAACGGCGCCGACCCTTAACGCCTGATTACAAGGTTCCCTTTGCGGGATGGCTTTTAACGGCTGCTTTTTTGCAGCCGTTAAAATCCATGCCGCAAAGGGCCCTTGGTGATAATTACGGCACCGTAATTTACGGTGCCGTAATTATCGCCTTTCCCCATTCCCATTATGCCCTATGGGGCGAAAATGGGAATGGGGAAGGGTAAAATGGGAAATGGGGATTTACCGACCCACTCACCTTGGAATGGGGCGGTAAATCCGCCAACCACCATGGCGTAAACGTAGTTTACGCCATGGTGGTAAGGGTACGACCCAGGCGGTAACTTACCGCCTGGATCGTAATGAGGGCCAAAATGTAATGAAAACCATCCCAGGGCTGTCCTGTTTCTAACTGCCACATCTCTTGTATTTGTTGAATGTAATGTGTAGGGTCCGCTTCTGGTCTCATGGAACAAGTTAAAACAGACTTCATGGCAGATGTATCTGGGTATAATTCCCTTAGTGGCCTCAATACATGTGCTTGACAGTTATTGAATGGCACTCTGTCATGAACATTGCTGCTCTGTGTTATCCCAGTATATCCCGCCTTTTGCCAAAGTGAATCCGCCTGTTCCTCTAATAAAGAGGCAAACACACTCTTCATTTCTCCTACAGCTAAAGTCGTCCCAGTGGTCCTTTTCTCTAGATAAATCCACTTGCCAGCTCCTGCATTGAGTGATGGCAAGCTATTGATTCAATTTTCCTTATCCATATTTGGCATGTGAACAGACTGAGCTCCTCTTCTGCCTTTTGGTAACAATGGAAACTTCATCACCTACTTCTGGGGTTGCTCCATTTGACCTTCTTTGCTCGTTGCCACTGCTATACTGCCAGGCAATTTTCTAAGCCTCTTCCTATATGGAATCTTACCGGTATACATGCGAGATCGTCATCACTATCCTCCTCATCCTCTGTCCTTTCCTCACAACATACTGAGTCCTTGTCTGCTACCAGTTCTTCCTCCTCCACTGTCTCTAGAAGCGGTAGTGACGGTTTATCAATTGGTTTACTGTCAATCTTAAACAATATATGTCCTGCTCTCCCTCATCAGTTGGTATAATCGTGCCCCACTGCTCTTCTTTCTCTTGTACCACTCTGAGGAGCTCCTCTTCTGCCACCCTCAGGACATGCTCTATTTACCTTTGTGTGTTGGTCCCTATTTCAGATAATACTTTGTTACTAAGGGAACTTATCGGTTGCTTATTGGACAATGTTGCTAACATTTTTGTCTGTCCCTTTTGTTCTTCTGACTTGGGGGTATGCTGAGGGATAGTATATCCTGCTTTGGATTGCAGGGTATATGTTCCTTAAGGGGGTGGGGCTAATGTAAGTGAAGAAAGGCACGGCAATGTAGCTTTCTCCTCGCTCACGGGTGGAGGAGCAGCTGCTGAGGGTCAGAAGACTGTGCCTGTGTTGTTGTTTTCTCCTCCCTCGCTCTATCTGCTTCAGAGTTAAGGACATTGGTATTCTCTTTAACTTTTTCTTTCTTGTCATCCTGGGAACTACCTCTTTATTTATTTTATTTTATTTATTTATTTATTTGTAACGCACCGTAGCTCGCAAGCATCAGGGCGCGAAAAAGACACGAGGACGAAGATTAACAGGACGACACAAAAGAAAGTAAAGAGAGGGGGGCAGAAAGATGGCAAAATGATTCGGTGTAGAAATTGCCTAGTTATTTGAAGAGAAAGGTCTTCAGATGCCTCCTAAAGAGTTGGGTGTTGCTTTCCAGGCTAAGGCTGCAAGGCTGTTTGTTCGAGTGGGAAGTTGCCAAACTCGGAAAAGCTCGACCGAGACCAGTGGCTTTGCCTGGAAGGCTAGGATTGATCAGTCCTTGCTTGGTGGATCTCAAGCTACGACTTGGCTCATACCACCTGAACATTTTCTTAAGGTATGCTGGTGCCGTGCCGTAGAGACATCGGTGGGTTAGGGTTAGTGATTTAAACAGGATCCGTTCCTTCACTGCCAACCAATGGAGATCATTTCTGTCCTTGGTTATGTGTTCTCGCTTAGATTTGTTAGTGATGGACCTGACAGCATTATTCTGAATAATCTGGCATTGTTTCAGGCAATTATTGCTAGCGCCAAGCATTAACGCGTTACCATAGTCCAAGCGAGACAGGATGGTAGCTCTCCCTATCGTGGCACTGTTCTTGATGTTAAGACATGGTCTAATCTGGCAGATAAGCCTTTGATAATATTGACAATTTCGCTTTAAATGAGCGGTTTGGGCTTCTGCACCTAGGGAAGATTGTAAATAAATACCTAGGGTTTTGACCTTATTTGATACCTTAATGGTGGAGTCTTTTATAGTGAAGGTGGAATAGTCCGAGCCAAGGTTTTTTAAGGCTTTAGCACTTCCAAAGGTCTTAAGTTCCGTTTTAGAACTATTAAGACACATCCAGTGTGTTAACATCCAGTTTTCAATGGTGTTATAGGCATATAGGTATAGGTATATAATGGCTCCTCCTCAAATATCTTCCAGAGTACTAAAATAATCTGTCATTTTTGTAATTTCTTTCTTCTGTATTTCACTACTAAGTGCATTACATATTTTCAACGATGGCCCTGTAATGCATGTGTTCTCTTGGCCAAGGTGTGGACATGCTGTCTGTGGTCTGAAGGACCCATTCAGCATGATATTTTAATATTGTAGCCCTATACTTCAGAAGTGTCTCACACATATGCTGCAGTGGGGTCACCATGTTGCCCTCAATGTGTATCGATAAAGTTCCATCAATATCTTATATTCAAAACTCTACCCCTTCCCAAAACCCACATTTCTACAAATTGAAATACCACATCAATTTACATGTGTTAAATTGTCACCCCAATTCAAACAGTTTTCAATTAATAACCAGTTGTCTGGTTTTCAAACACTTAAAATCACACACCACCCGTCTTTCTTTTCATTCACACACACACACACTTTGTTAGGCAGAATCGTATGCGACTGTCGGACTGACATGAAGGAGGAAGACTGGAGTGTTCTGCACTGCCCAGGGAAGAAACCAGGAGCTGAGCAAAGCAACAAATAAAAGGTACGCTCCTTAAAACTCAACCAGGGTCCGATCCTCCTGGCTATCTGGTTCACTGCAGCTGTGCACAGCAAATTCAACCAGAGGAGGGAGACCTGGCTTGGAGTTTGGCGAACTGGATGGTCCCACCAGCTCAAGGGAAGAATATTCCTTGCAGATCTTCTCTGTCGTTGAAGTTTGGAGATTCGGACCTGCAGCAGGGCTTCACCGGGAGGTTCAGTTGTGGTAGTGGTCCTCTTCCTTCAGCTTCTCTTCAATACTCTCGATCCTGTGGTGACTCTGCCTTCCAAGTCCCAGAGACCTGCTTTTTATACAGTTTTCCCCCATTCACACAGCCTGGCTGTCAATCAGACTGTCCCTGATGGGAAAGTCATCACAGCCAATCATACAGAGTGCACTATGGGTCTCCAAGTAGACCCTGTGCAGGGAGTCTCAAGCCCCTCCCTCACATCCTGTCCCCCTCAGACATTCAGGCACCTAAGGTGGGCTTCTGTGCAGACGCCCGCCAAAGAACTGCAAACAAAGGAACCAAACCTGGCTTGGCGCGCAGAGTAAAACACGAGAAAGACCTTTACAAAAAGAAATGGTGAAATAACCCAGCCGGAACTGAAATAAAATAAAAGGGGTCCAGCGGGTGAAAGTTCAAAGCTACTAACTTAGCCTAAAACAGTACCAAGGGTATTTTCATAGACCGCAGTAGGAAATAAAATGGTAGATACCACTGCCACCAGCCAAATCTTAAAGAAAGGGGAACAAAATAATGTTCCATGAGAGACAGACAAAAAGGGATAACTATTAACCCTTCCCAGTACTCTATGGCGGATAGTTTGTACTAGATCTCTGAATTTAAAAAGACTAAATTGAGTCAAAGGCTACTTTACATGTTCTGGGAGACAGTAGTCAGTCCCAGAAAATGGAGCTTGATTTCGGAAATCTAAAAAAGACAACCCTGTGCCACTGCACTAAAGGTGCTATGTGACACACAGTAAAAGATGATGCCTATGGAGTAGGTGAGACTCCACAGTCTATGGACACAAAAATGTAAAACACACAGTAAAACACATGTAAGAGTGGGAAAAAAGGTGCACACTCTTACCAGGTGAAAAAATAAATCCCAGAAATCCAGCAAAGCTGCTGAGGGATGCAGTAGGTAAGAGAAATTAGCCATTCTGGAGAATTCTCCCCAAGCAAGCAAATTATATTTACCTCAACAACCAACACCAACAAAACATAAAACACCCAATCCTACAACATGAACCTCTCAACACCATACTCTACCAACTACAAAAACACTTCTTAATTATAATCGCTCCCTCACGTCCCCCACTGGGACAAACCAAAAACACCATCCCCTACTTACAAAAAACAAACAAAAAATAATCAAAAACACCATTCGCCCTTACAGGGACTAAATAACACTTCCTCTACTTTTATTCAGTGCCATTCTTCCCTTTAAGAGGAGGTATCCCACACCAATGTACAGTTCTACTCTATTATTATGCCATCATAGTCAACAGTGGCGGTGGGTCACCTTAATACCTTTTTAATGCATGAACAACTGTAAAACTGCTTCTAGGCAACATTGCCTTTCCCTTTCCTAAAAGGGAGATTCCTTTTCTCCTCATTATTATACATAATATCACGTCTTCATGATGAAGTATACTCACGTTGCTCTGGATCCTCTGATTGCCCTCGATTCTGAGACACACTCTCAACTGCCTGCACTGCCAGCCCCAAGTGATCAGGCAGACCTTTTTTCGATAAAAGGGGCGCCTGCACTCCTCTTCAAGATGTGCGCACAGGAAACTGGTATTTTTAGTCCAAAGTCACTTCCGCCAGGCGTGCAGTTGGGTAGCCCAGCCCCTCTAGAATAACTGGAGGATCTCGCTGGGGTCTCCAAACATGGAGCTGTTCCAAAACGACCCAAAATGTAGAGACAAAATATTCTCAAAAACTGAGTACATGAACTACAGAAAGAACACAGCTTTATTCCTAGAACAGTCGGAAGAGAACACAGCATAAAAACTGGACACCTACTCACACGCCCATTCGCGGCTAAACAATTTATAGCTGAAAACCATATGCTTAGCATATTTGATAAGTATTACAATAATTTTAAACTGAAGAATAGCATTGGCTACACGTCACAAAACCCCTATAGAAGACTATACGTCCTGCCCACTCATTGGCAGATTCATCCTTGCCTCCCCAAGAAATCTGCACCCTCAAACCATGACCTAATTTATGTTCAGACCATGTCCTTATTGGCTGGCCCGTATGCGGCATTCCTAAAAAATATGTTCTATACTAATTGGACTATATAACTTTTTAGATAACGTTGAGCCTTTGTGTCCCACCAATATCTGACCAATGGGAATGTGGGAAACAATAGGGAGCACAGATATGTTGCGAAGTCCCTGAACATTATAATGGGGTTTTTCTGTTCTCCAATGTACACCATGACCTTTGTGCTATCTTTTTGATGAACCGCCAAGATCAGGCACCACTGCTCGAATTTAATTGTGTCTATTTTCTTGACAGTATCAAAGCAGTTACTTCACAAAACTAGGGCCTTTGATAGCAGTGGAGGCGTTGTGTTCATACTATTTGTAATGTGGCAGTAATGTGATGTTGTGTCCTTACAACCTTTGCATATTTATTCATCTTTTGCCTTAGATGGCACCTGATTGCCTGGAATTGGGTTTCAAGTTATGGGGGCTGCTTCCTTTGTAACAATGAATCAATGCCTGCTTTTCATACCTAGAATGGAAGGAAGCCATAAGAGCACGAGCAACGGCGCCTAAGAGAGCTCCTGTGAACAGGAGGACAGAGCCTGGGAAAAGAAGAGAATGAAACAGCTGGCAACAGCAACACAAACAACCATGCAGTTATAAACAAAGGAGGAACACACAAGTCTGATGCACATCTAGGGTGCATTACCAACTAACTCCATAAAAGTGTTGAAATTAATCTGGAGGTTACACCAGGTATAGACACTTGCAGGGTAATACATAGAAATTCACACAAAAGTGGAGCACGCGGCTGGCGCACAGCGTGCCCGTGCGAATGTCTGCGCCAGCCGCGTGCACTAAAATCGATTTCCGCGCACAACGTATTCATGGATTTTCGCATCCAAAACCAGCCGTGGCGCAGCATGTCACAGCGACCCTGCAGCGGCGCCAGTTACGCCCCCAAGAACGCCCTCGCGCAAGGAAAAGCCTTCAAAATCCCCAAATAATCGCAAAGGGCTGCGCCAACCCTGGACCAGTTCACAGGGCTGGCAAACAGCAAACGCCAAGCGGGGAACGTGTATTTCAGTGGTTCGCGGGAAGTTCCACACGCGATTGTCATGTGTACGTGTGCATCAGGGGTGCGTGGGAAGTAACACACGCAAAAGCAGCAGGGTACGTGTATTCCAGGGGTGCGCGGGAAGTATCACACGCAAAAGCAGCAGGGTACGTGTATTTCAGGGGCACGCGGGAAGTATCACATGCAAAAGCAGCAGGGTATGTGTATTTCAGGGGTGCGCGGGAAGTATCACACGCAAAAGCAGCAGGGTACGTGTATCTCAGGGGTGCGCGGGAAGTATCACACGTGATTCCATCAGGGTACGTGTATTCCAGGGGTGCACGGGAAGTATCACACGCAAAAACAGCAGGGTACGTGTATTTCAGGGGTGCGTGGGAAGCATCACACGCAAAAGCAGCAGGGTACGTGTATTTTAGGGGTGCACAGGAAGTATCACATGCGATCCCATCATGGTACGTGTATTCCAGGGGTGCGCGGGAAGTATCACATGCAAAAACAGCATGGTACGTGTGTTCCAGGGGTGCACGGGAAGTATCACACGCGATTCCATCAGGGTACGTGTATTACAGGGGTGCGCGGGGAGCACCACAAGTGAATTGCACGTGTGGGTCCTCCCAGGTGTTCCCTCTACACCCTCCACATCCCCTGCAGTTGGCCCACACCACAGGGGCCTACCCTGCACATGTCCTGCAGGCACCCCATCCACCAAGGCCATGCCCCCCAGCCAACCCACATGTCACCTTGCAATACTGCCCACCAACGCATGTCCCCCTGCACCCCCAGCCACCAGGGGCAGCCTCCACCAGGCCCCCACAAATGTCTACCTACCACCCCCACCCCCCAGCCATCAGGGGCAGCCTCCACCAGGCCCCCACTCATGTCTACCACCACCCCCACCCCCCAGCATTGCAGGGGCAGCCACCACCAGGCCCCCACTCATGTCCCCTATGACCCCCACCCCCCAACAGTGCAGGGGCAGCCTCCACCAGGCCCCCACCCATGTCTCCCATCACCCCCACCCCCAGCAGTGCAGGGGCAGCCTACACCAGGCCCCCACCCATGTCTACCACCACCCCCACCCCCCAGCCACCAGGGGCAGCCTCCACCAGGCTCCCACACATGTCCCCCTGCACCCCCACCCCACAGCAGTGCAGGGGCAGCCACCACCAGGCCCCCACTCATGTCCCATATGACCCCCAGCCCCCAGCAGTGCAGGGGAAGCCACCACCAGGCCCCCACCCATGTCTACCACCACCGCCACCCCCCAGCAGTGCAGGGGCAGCCACCACCAGGCCCCCACCCATGTCTACCACCACCCCCACACCCCAGCCACCAGGGGCAGCCTCCACCAGGCCCCCACTCATGTCTCCCATCACCCCCACCCCCCAGCAGTGCAGGGGCAGCCTCCACCAGACCCCCACTCATGTCTCCCATCACCCCACCCCCCAGCAGTGCAGGGGCAGCCTCCACCAGGCCCCCACCCATGTCTACCACCACCCCCACCCCCCAGCCTCCAGGGGCAGCCTCCACCAGGCTCCCACACAAGTCCCCCTGCACCCCCACCCTCCAGCCACCAGGGGCAGCCTCCACCAGGCCCCCACTCATGTCCAACTCATGTCTCCCTGCACCCCCACCCCCCAGCCACCAGGGGCAGCCTCCACCAGGCCCCCACCCATGTCTACCACCACCGCCACCCCCCAACCACCAGGGGCAGCCTCCACCAGGCTCCCACACATGTCCCCCTGCACCCCCACCCCCCAGCAGTGCAGGGGCAGCCACCACCAGGCCCCCACTCATGTCCCCTATGACCCTCACCCCCCAGCCACCAGGGGCAGCCTCCACCAGGCCCCCACTCATGTCCCCTATGACCCCCACCCCCAGCAGTGCAGGGGCAGCCTCCACCAGGCCCCCACTCATGTCTACCACAACCCCCACACCCCAGCAGAGCAGGGGCAGCCTCCACCAGGCCCCCACCCATGTCTACCACCACCCCCACCCACCAGCCACCAGGGGCAGCCTCCACCAGGCCCCCACCCATGTCTACCTACCACCCCCACCCCCCAGCCACCAGGGGCAGCTCCACCAGGCCCCCACTCAAGTCTACCACCACCCCCACCCCCCAGCAGTGCAGGGGCAGCCACCACCAGGCCCCCACTCATGTCCCCTATGACCCCCCCAGCAGTGCAGGAGCAGCCTCCACCAGGCCCCCACCCATGTCTCCCATCACCCGGACCCCCCAGCAGTGCATGGGCAGCCTCCACCAGGCCCCCACCGATGTCTACCACCACCCCCACCCCCCAGCCACCAGGGGCAGCCTCCACCAGGCTCCCACACATGTCTCCCTGCACCCTCACCCCCCCCAGCAGTGCAGGGGCAGCCACCACCAGGCCCCCACTCATGACCCTATGACCTCCACCCCCCAGCAGTGCAGGGGCAGCCACCACCAGGCCGCCACCCATGTCTACCACCACCACCACCCCCCAGCAGTGCAGGGGAAGCCATCACCAGGCCCCCTCTCATGTCCCCTATGACCCCCCACCCCCCTGCAGTGCAGGGGCAGCCTCCACCAGACCCCCACCCATGTCTCCCATCACCGCCAACCCCCAGCAGTGCAGGGGCAGCCTCCACCAGGCCCCCACCCATGTCTACCACCACCCCCACCCCCCAGCCACCAGGGGCAGTCTCCACCAGGCTCCCACACTTGTCCCCCTGCACCCCTACCCCCCAGCAGTGCAGGGGTAGCCACCACCAGGCCCCCACTCATGTCCACTATGACCCCCACCACCCAGCAATGCAGGGGCAGCCACCACCAGGCCCCCACCCATGTCTACCACCACCGCCACCCCCCAGCAGTGCAGGGGCAGCCACCACCAGGCCCCCACCCATGTCTACCACCACCCCCACCCCCCAGCCACCAGGGGCAGCCTCCACCAGGCCCCCACCCATGTCTACCTACCACCCCCACCCCCCAGCCACCAGGGGCAGCCTCCACCAGGCCCCAACTCATGTCTATCACCACCCCCACCCCCCAGCAGTGCAGGGGCAGCCACCACCAGGCCCCCACTCATGTCCCCTATGACCCCCATCCCCCAGCAGTGCAGGGGCAGCCTCCACCAGGCCCCCACTCATGTCTACCACCGCCCCCACCCCCCAGCAGTGCAGGGGCAGCCTCCACCAGGCCCCCACCCATGTCTACCACCACCCCCACCCCCCAGCCACCAGGGGCAGCCTCCACCAGGCCCCCACTCATGTCTCCCATCACCTCTAACCCGCAGCAGTGCAGGGGCAGCCTCCACCAGGCCCCCACTCATGTCTCCCATCACCACACCCCCAGCAGTGCAGCGGCAGCCTCCACCAGGCCCCCACCCATGTCTACCACCGCCCCCACCCCCCAGCCACCAGGGGCAGCCTCCACCAGGCTCCCACACATGTCCCCCTGCACCCTCACCCCCCAGCCACCAGGGGCAGCCTCCACCAGGCCCCCACTCATGTCCAACTCATGTCTCCTTGCACCCCCACCCCCCAGCCACCAGGGGCAGCCTCCACCAGGCCCCCACCCTTGTCTACCACCACCACCACCCCCCAGCCACCAGGGGCAGCCTCCACCAGGCTCCCACACATGTCCCCCTGCACCCCCACCCTCCAGCAGTGCAGGGACAGCCACCACCAGGCCCCCACTCATGTCCCCTATGACCCCCACCCCCCAGCCACCAGGGGCAGCCTCCACCAGGCCCCCACTCATGTTCCCTATGACCCCCACCCCCCAGCCACCACGGGCAGCCTCCACCAGGCCCCCACTCATGTCTACCACCGCCCCCACACCCCAGCAGTGCAGGGGCAGCCTCCACCAGGCCCCCACCCATGTCTACCACCAACCCCACCCCCCAGCCACCAGGGGCAGCCTCCACCAGGCCCCCACCCATGTCTACCTACCACCTCCACCCCCCAGCCACCAGGGGCAGCCTCCACCAGGCCCCCACTCATGTCTACCACCACCCCCACCCCCCAGCCACCAGGGGCAGCCTCCACCAGGCCCCAAGCCCATGTCTACCTACCACCCCCACCCCCAGCCACCAGGGGCAGCTTCCACCAGGCCCCCACTCATGTCTACCACCACCCCCACCCCCCAGCAGTGCAGGGGAAGCCACCACCAGGCCCCCACTCATGTCCCCTATGACCCCACCCCCCAGCAGTGCAGGGGCAGCCTCCACCAGGCCCCCACTCATGTCTACCACCACCCCCACCCCCCAGCAGTGCAGGGGCAGACTCCACCAGGCCCCCACCCATTTCTACCACCACCCCCACCCCCCAGCCACCAGGGGCAGCCTCCACCAGGCCCCCACCCATGTCTACCTACCACCCCCACCCCCAGCCACCAGGGGCAGCCTCCACCAGGCCCCCCCTCATGTCTACCACCACCCCCCAGCAGTGCAGGGGCAGCCTCCACCAGGCCCCCACCCATGTCTCCCATCACCACCACCCCCCAGCAGTGCAGGGGCAGCCTCCACCAGGCCCCCACCCATGTCTACCACCACCCCCACCCCCCAGCCACCAGGGGCAGCCTCTACCAGGCTACCACATATGTCCCCCTGCACCCCCACCCCCCAGCCACCAGGGGCAGCCTCCACCAGGCCCCCACTCATGTCTCCCATCACCCCACCCCCCAGCAGTGCAGGGGCAGCCTCCACCAGGCCCCCACCCATGTCTACCACCACCCCCACCCCCCAGCCACCAGGGGCAGCCTCCACCAGGCCCCCACCCATGTCTACCTACCACCCCCTCCCCCCAGCCACCAGGGGCAGCCTCCACCAGGCCCCCACTCATGTCTACCACCACCCCCACCCCCCAGCAGTGCAGGGGCAGCCACCACCAGGCCTCCACTCATGTCCCCTATGACCCCCCCAGCAGTGCAGGGGCAGCCTCCACCAGGCCCCCACCCATGTCTCCCATCACCCCCATCCCCAAGCAGTGCAGGGGCAGCCTCCACCAGGCCCCCACCGATGTCTACCACCACCCCCACCCCCCAGCCACCAGGGGTAGCCTCCACCAGGCTCCCACACATGTCCCCCTGCACCCTCACCCCCCCAGCAGTGCAGGGGCAGCCACCACCAGGCCCCACTCATGTCCCCTATGACCCCCACCCCCCCAGCAGTGCAGGGGCAGCCACCACCAGGCCGCCACCCATGTCTACCACCACCACCATCCCCCAGCAGTGCAGGGGCAGCCACCACCAGGCCCCCACTCATGTCCCCTATGACCCCCACCCCCCAGCAGTGCAGGGGCAGCCTCCACCAGGCCCCCACCCATGTCTCCCATCACCCCCACCTCCAGCAGTGCAGGGGCAGCCTCCACCAGGCCCCCACCCATGTCTACCACCACCCCCACCCCCCAGCCACCAGGGGCAGCCTCCACCAGGCTCCCACACATGTCCCCCTGCACCCCCACCCCCCAGCAGTGCAGGGGTAGCCACCACCAGGCCCCCACTCATGTCCCCTATGACCCCCACCCCCCAGCAATGCAAGGGCAGCCACCACCAGGCCCCCACCCATGTCTACCACCACCGCCACCCCCAGCAGTGCAGGGGCAGCCACCACCAGGCCCCCACCCATGTCTACCACCACCCCCACCCCCCAGCCACCAGGGGCAGCCTCCACCAGGCCCCCATCCATGTCTACCTACCACCCCCACCCCCCAGCCACCAGGGGCAGCCTCCACCAGGCCCCAACTCATGTCTATCACCACCCCCACCCCCCAGCAGTGCAGGGGCAGCCACCACCAGGCCCCCACTCATGTCCCCTATGACCCCCATCCCCTAGCAGTGCAAGGGCAGCCTCCACCAGGCCCCCACTCATGTCTACCACTGCCCCCACACCCCAACAGTGCAGGGGCAGCCTCCACCAGGCCCCCACCCATGTCTACCACCACCCCCACCCCCCAGCCACCAGGGGCAGCCTCCACCAGGCCCCCACTCATGTCTCCCATCACCCCTAACCCGCAGCAGTGCAGGGGCAGCCTCCACTTGGCCCCCACTCATGTCTCCCATCACCACACCCCCCAGCAGTGCAGGGGCAGCCTCCACCAGGCCCCCACCCATGTCTACCACCACCTCCACCCCCCAGCCACCAGGGGCAGCCTCCACCAGACTCCCACACATGTCCCCCTGCACCCTCACCCCCCAGCCACCAGGGGCAGCCTCCACCAGGCCCCCACTCATGTCCAACTCATGTCTCCTTGCACCCCACCCCCCAGCCACCAGGGGCAGCCTCCACCGGCCCCCCACCCTTGTCTACCACCACAGCCACACCCCAGCCACCAGGGGCAGCCTCCACCAGGCTCCCACACATGTCCCCCTGCACTCCCACCCCCCAGCAGTGCAGGGGCAGCCACCACCAGGCCCCCATTCATGTCCCCTATGACCCCCACCCCCCAGCCACCAGGGGCAGCCTCCACCAGGCCCCCACTCATGTCTCCCATCACCACACCCCCCAGCAGTGCAGGGGCAGCCTCTACCAGGCCCCCACCCATGTCTACCACCGCCCCCACCCCCCAGCCACCAGGTGCAGCCTCCACCAGGCTCCCACACATGTCCCCCTGCACCCTCACCCCCCAGCCACCAGGGGCAGCCTCCACCAGGCCCCCACTCATGTCCAACTCATGGCTCCTTGCACCCCCACCCCCCAGCCACCAGGGGCAGCCTCCACCAGGCTCCCACACATGTCCCCCTGCACCCCCACCCTCCAGCAGTGCAGGGACAGCCACCACCAGGCCCCCATTCATGTCCCCTATGACCCCCACCCCCCAGCCACCAGGGGCAGCCTCCACCAGGCCCCCACTCATGTTCCCTATGACCCCCACCCCCCAGCCACCACGGGCAGCCTCCACCAGGCCCCAACTCATGTCTACCACCGCCCCCACACCCCAGCAGTGCAGGGGCAGCCTCCACCAGGCCCCCACCCATGTCTACCACCAACCCCACCCCCAGCCACCAGGGGCAGCCTCCACCAGGCCCCCACCCATGTCTACCTACCACCCCCACCCCCCAGCCACCAGGGGCAGCCTCCACCAGGCCCCCACTCATGTCTACCACCACCCCCACCCACCCCCCAGCCACCAGGGGCAGCCTCCACCAGGCCCCCACCCATGTCTACCTACCACCCCCACCCCCAGCCACCAGGGGCAGCTTCCACCAGGCCCCCACTCATGTCTACCACCACCCCCACCCCTCAGCAGTGCAGGGGCAGCCACCACCAGGCCCCCACTCATGTCCCCTATGACCCCACCCCCCAGCAGTGCAGGGGCAGCCTCCACCAGGCCCCCACTCATGTCTACCACCACCCCCACCCCCCAGCAGTGCAGGGGCAGACTCCACCAGGCCCCCACCCATGTCTACCACCACCCCCACCCCCCAGCCACCAGGGGCAGCCTCCACCAGGCCCCCACTCATGTCTCCCATCACCCTCACCCCCCTGCAGTGCAGGGGCAGCCTCCACCAGGCCCCCACTCATGACTACCACCAACGCCACCCCCCAGCAGTGCAGGGGCAGCCTCCACCAGGCCCCCACCCATTTCTACCACTACCCCCACCCCCCAGCCACCAGGGGCAGCCTCCACCAGGCCCCCACCCATGTCTACCTACCACCCCCACCCCCAGCCACCAGGGGCAGCCTCCACCAGGCCCCCCCTCATGTCTACCACCACCCCCCAGCAGTGCAGGGGCAGCCTCCACCAGGCCCCCACCCATGTCTACCACCACCCCCACCCCCCAGCCACCAGGGGCAGCCTCCACCAGGCCCCCACCCATGTCTACCTACCACCCCCACCCCCCAGCCACCAGGGGCAGCCTCCACCAGGCCCCCACTCATGTCTACCACCACCCCCACCACCCAGCAGTGCAGGGGCAGCCACCACCAGGCCTCCACTCATGTCCCCTATGACCCCCCCAGCAGTGCAGGGGCAGCCTCCACCAGGCCCCCACCCATGTCTCCCATCACCCCCATCCCCAAGCAGTGCAGGGGCAGCCTCCACCAGGCCCCCACCGATGTCTACCACCACCCCCACCCCCCAGCCACCAGGGGTAGCCTCCACCAGGCTCCCACACATGTCCCCCTGCACCCCCACCCCCCCAGCAGTGCAGGGGCAGCCACCACCAGGCCCCACTCATGTCCCCTATGACCCCCACCCCCCAGCAGTGCAGTGGCAGCCACCACCAGGCCGCCACCCATGTCTACCACCACCACCATCCCCCAGCAGTGCAGGGGCAGCCACCACCAGGCCCCCACTCATGTCCCCTATGACCCCCACCCCCCAGCAGTGCAGGGGCAGCCTCCACCAGGCCCCCACCCATGTCTCCCATCACCCCCACCTCCAGCAGTGCAGGGGCAGCCTCCACCAGGCCCCCACCCATGTCTACCACCACCCCCACCCCCCAGCCACCAGGGGCAGCCTCCACCAGGCTCCCACACATGTCCCCCTGCACCCCCACCCCCCAGCAGTGCAGGGGTAGCCACCACCAGGCCCCCACTCATGTCCCCTATGACCCCCACCCCCCAGCAATGCAAGGGCAGCCCCCACCAGGCCCCCACCCATGTCTACCACCACCGCCACCCCCAGCAGTGCAGGGGCAGCCACCACCAGGCCCCCACCCATGTCTACCACCACCCCCACCCCCCAGCCACCAGGGGCAGCCTCCACCAGACCCCCATCCATGTCTACCTACCACCCCCACCCCCCAGCCACCAGGGGCAGCCTCCACCAGGCCCCAACTCATGTCTATCACCACCCCCACCCCCCAGCAGTGCAGGGGCAGCCACCACCAGGCCCCCACTCATGTCCCCTATGACCCCCATCCCCCAGCAGTGCAAGGGCAGCCTCCACCAGGCCCCCACTCATGTCTACCACTGCCCCCACCCCGCAACAGTGCAGGGGCAGCCTCCACCAGGCCCCCACCCATGTCTACCACCACCCCCACCCCCCCAGCCACCAGGGGCAGCCTCCACCAGGCCCCCACTCATGTCTCCCATCACCCCTAACCCGCAGCAGTGCAGGGGCAGCCTCCACTTGGCCCCCACTCATGTCTCCCATCACCACACCCCCCAGCAGTGCAGGGGCAGACTCCACCAGGCCCCCACCCATGTCTACCACCACCCCCACCCCCCAGCCACCAGGGGCAGCCTCCACCAGACTCCCACACATGTCCCCCTGCACCCTCACCCCCCAGCCACCAGGGGCAGCCTCCACCAGGCCCCCACTCATGTCTACCACCACCCCCACCCCCCAGCCACCAGGGGCAGCCTCCACCAGGCCCCCACCCATGTCTACCTACCACCCCCACCCCCAGCCACCAGGGGCAGCTTCCACCAGGCCCCCACTCATGTCTACCACCACCCCCACCCCCCAGCAGTGCAGGGGCAGCCACCACCAGGCCCCCACTCATGTCCCCTATGACCCCACCCCCCAGCAGTGCAGGGGCAGCCTCCACCAGGCCCCCACTCATGTCTACCACCACCCCCACCCCCCAGCAGTGCAGGGGCAGACTCCACCAGGCCCCCACCCATGTCTACCACCACCCCCACCCCCCAGCCACCAGGGGCAGCCTCCACCAGGCCCCCACTCATGTCTCCCATCACCCTCACCCCCCTGCAGTGCAGGGGCAGCCTCCACCAGGCCCCCACTCATGACTACCACCAACGCCACCCCCCAGCAGTGCAGGGGCAGCCTCCACCAGGCCCCCACCCATTTCTACCACTACCCCCACCCCCCAGCCACCAGGGGCAGCCTCCACCAGGCCCCCACCCATGTCTACCTACCACCCCCACCCCCAGCCACCAGGGGCAGCCTCCACCAGGCCCCCCCTCATGTCTACCACCACCCCCCAGCAGTGCAGGGGCAGCCTCCACCAGGCCCCCACCCATGTCTACCACCACCCCCACCCCCCAGCCACCAGGGGCAGCCTCCACCAGGCCCCCACCCATGTCTACCTACCAACCCCACCCCCCAGCCACCAGGGGCAGCCTCCACCAGGCCCCCACTCATGTCTACCACCACCCCCACCCCCCAGCAGTGCAGGGGCAGCCACCACCAGGCCTCCACTCATGTCCCCTATGACCCCCCCAGCAGTGCAGGGGCAGCCTCCACCAGGCCCCCACCCATGTCTCCCATCACCCCCATCCCCAAGCAGTGCAGGGGCAGCCTCCACCAGGCCCCCACCGATGTCTACCACCACCCCCACCCCCCAGCCACCAGGGGTAGCCTCCACCAGGCTCCCACACATGTCCCCCTGCACCCCCACCCCCCCAGCAGTGCAGGGGCAGCCACCACCAGGCCCCACTCATGTCCCCTATGACCCCCACCCCCCAGCAGTGCAGGGGCAGCCACCACCAGGCCGCCACCCATGTCTACCACCACCACCATCCCCCAGCAGTGCAGGGGCAGCCACCACCAGGCCCCCACTCATGTCCCCTATGACCCCCACCCCCCAGCAGTGCAGGGGCAGCCTCCACCAGGCCCCCACCCATGTCTCCCATCACCCCCACCTCCAGCAGTGCAGGGGCAGCCTCCACCAGGCCCCCACCCATGTCTACCACCACCCCCACCCCCCAGCCACCAGGGGCAGCCTCCACCAGGCTCCCACACATGTCCCCCTGCACCCCCACCCCACAGCAGTGCAGGGGTAGCCACCACCAGGCCCCCACTCATGTCCCCTATGACCCCCACCCCCCAGCAATGCAAGGGCAGCCCCCACCAGGCCCCCACCCATGTCTACCACCACCGCCACCCCCAGCAGTGCAGGGGCAGCCACCACCAGGCCCCCACCCATGTCTACCACCACCCCCACCCCCCAGCCACCAGGGGCAGCCTCCACCAGGCCCCCATCCATGTCTACCTACCACCCCCACCCCCCAGCCACCAGGGGCAGCCTCCACCAGGCCCCAACTCATGTCTATCACCACCCCCACCCCCCAGCAGTGCAGGGGCAGCCACCACCAGGCCCCCACTCATGTCCCCTATGACCCCCATCCCCCAGCAGTGCAAGGGCAGCCTCCACCAGGCCCCCACTCATGTCTACCACTGCCCCCACCCCGCAACAGTGCAGGGGCAGCCTCCACCAGGCCCCCACCCATGTCTACCACCACCCCCACCCCCCCAGCCACCAGGGGCAGCCTCCACCAGGCCCCCACTCATGTCTCCCATCACCCCTAACCCGCAGCAGTGCAGGGGCAGCCTCCACTTGGCCCCCACTCATGTCTCCCATCACCACACCCCCCAGCAGTGCAGGGGCAGCCTCCACCAGGCCCCCACCCATGTCTACCACCACCCCCACCCCCCAGCCACCAGGGGCAGCCTCCACCAGACTCCCACACATGTCCCCCTGCACCCTCACCCCCCAGCCACCAGGGGCAGCCTCCACCAGGCCCCCACTCATGTCCAACTCATGTCTCCTTGCACCCCACCCCCCAGCCACCAGGGGCAGCCTCCACCGGCCCCCCACCCTTGTCTACCACCACCGCCACACCCCAGCCACCAGGGGCAGCCTCCACCAGGCTCCCACACATGTCCCCCTGCACTCCCACCCCCCAGCAGTGCAGGGGCAGCCACCACCAGGCCCCCATTCATGTCCCCTATGACCCCCACCCCCCAGCCACCAGGGGCAGCCTCCACCAGGCCCCCACTCATGTCCCCTATGACCCCCACCCCCCAGCCACCAGGGGCAGCCTCCACCAGGCCCCCACTCATGTCTACCACCACCCCCACACCCCAGCAGTGCAGGGGCAGCCTCCACCAGGCCCCCACCCATGTCTACCACCAACCCCACCCCCCAGCCACCAGGGGCAGCCTCCACCAGGCCCCCACCCATGTCTAGCTACCACCCCCACCCCCCAGCCACAAGGGGCAGCCTCCACCAGGCCCCCACTCATGTCTACCACCACCCACACCCCCCAGCCACCAGGGGCAGCCTCCACCAGGCCCCCACTCATGTCTACCTACCACCCCCACCCCCCAGCCACCAGGGGAAGCCTCCACCAGGCCCCCACTCATGTCTACCACCACCCCCACCCCCCAGCAGTGCAGGGGCAGCCACCATCAGGCCCCCACTCATATCCCCTATGACCCCCACCCCCCAGCAGTGCAGGGGCAGCCTCCACCAGGCCCCCACTCATGTCTACCACCACCCCCAACCCCCTGCAGTGCAGGGGCAGACTCCACCAGGCCCCCACCCATGTCTACCACCACCCCCACCCCCCAGCCACCAGGGGCAGCCTCCACCAGGCTCCCACACATGTCCCCCTGCACCCCCAACCCCCAGCCACAAGGGGCAGCCTCCCCCAGGCCCCCACTCATGTCTCCCATCACCCCCACCCCCCAGCAGTGCACGGGCAGCCTCCACCAGGCCCCCACCCATGTCTCCCATCACCCCACCCCCCAGCAGTCCAGGGGCAGCCTCCACCAGGCCCCCACCCATGTCTACCACCACCCCCACCCCCCAGCCACCAGGGGCAGCCTCCACCAGGCCCCCACTCATGTCTCCCATCACCCCCACCCCCCAGCAGTGCAGGGGCAGCCTCCACCAGGCCCCCACCCATGTCTACCTACCACCCCCACCCCCCAGCAGTGCAGGGGCAGCCTCCACCAGGCCCCCACCCATGTCTACCTACCACCCCCACCCCCCAGCCACCAGGGGCAGCCTCCACCAGGCCCCCACTCATGTCTACCACCACCCACACCCCCCAGCCACCAGGGGCAGCCTCCACCAGGCCCCCACTCATGTCTACCTACCACCCCCACCCCCCAGCCACTAGGGGAAGCCTCCACCAGGCCCCCACTCATGTCTACCACCACCCCACCCCCCAGCAGTGCAGGGGCAGCCACCATCAGGCCCCCACTCATATCCCCTATGACCCCCACCCGCCAGCAGTGCAGGGGCAGCCTCCACCAGGCCCCCACTCATGTCTACCACCACCCCCACCCCCCAGCAGTGCAGGGGCAGACTCCACCAGGCCCCCACCCATGTCTACCACCACCCCCACCCCCCAGCCACCAGGGGCAGCCTCCACCAGGCCCCCACTCATGTCTCCCATCACCCCCACCCCACTGCAGTGCCGGGGCAGCCTCCACCTGGCCCCCACTCATGTCTACCACCACCCCCACCCCCCAGCAGTGCAGGGGCAGCCTCCATCAGGTCCCCACCCATGTCTACCACCATCCCCACCCCCAGCCACCAGGGGCAGCCTCCACCAGGCCCCCACCCATGTCTACCTACCACCCCCACCCCCCAGCCACCAGGGGCAGCCTCCACCAGGCCCCCACTCATGTCTACCACCACCCCACCCCCCAGCAATGCAGGGGCAGCCACCACCAGGCCCCCACTCATGTCCCCTATCACCCCCACCCCCCAGCAGTGCAGGGGCAGCCTCCACCAGGCCCCCACCCATGTCTCCCATCACCACCACCCCCCAGCAGTGCAGGGGCAGCCTCCACCAGGCCCCCACCCATGTCTACCACCACCCCACCCCCCAGCCACCAGGGGCAGCCTCCACCAGGCCCCCACCCATGTCTACCTACCACCCCCACCCCCCAGCCACCAGGGACAGCCTCCACCAGGCCCCCACTCATGTCTACCACCACCCACACCCCCCAGCCACCAGGGGCAGCCTCCACCAGGCCCCCACTCATGTCCCCTATGACCCCCACCCCCCAGCCACCAGGGGCAGCCTCCACCACCCCCACACCCCAGCAGTGCAGGGGCAGCCTCCACCAGGCCCCCACCCATGTCTACCACCAACCCCACCCCCCAGCCACCAGGGGCAGCCTCCACCAGGCCCCCACCCATGTCTACCTACCACCCCCACCCCCCAGCCACCAGGGGCAGCCTCCACCAGGCCCCCACTCATGTCTACCACCACCCACACCCCCCAGCCACCAGGGGCAGCCTCCACCAGGCCCCCACTCATGTCTACCTACCACCCCCACCCCCCATCCACCAGGGGAAGCCTCCACCAGGCCCCCACTCATGTCTACCACCACCCCCACCCCCCAGCAGTGCAGGGGCAGCCACCATCAGGCCCCCACTCATATCCCCTATGACCCCCACCCCCCCAGCAGTGCAGGGGCAGCCTCCACCAGGCCCCCACTCATGTCTACCACCACCCCCAACCCCCTGCAGTGCAGGGGCAGACTCCACCAGGCCCCCACCCATGTCTACCACCACCCCCACCCCCCAGCCACCAGGGGCAGCCTCCACCAGGCCCCCACTCATGTCTCCCATCACCCCCACCCCCCTGCAGTGCAGGGGCAGCATCCACCGGGCCCCCACTCATGTCTACCACCACCCCCGCCCCCCAGCAGTGCAGGGGCAGCCTCCATCAGGCCCCCACCCATGTCTACCACCATCCCCACCCCCCAGCCACCAGGGGCAGCCTCCACCAGGCCCCCACCCATGTCTACCTACCACCCCCACCCCCCAGCCACCAGGGGCAGCCTCCACCAGGCCCCCACGCATGTCTACCACCACCCCCACCCCCCAGCAATGCAGGGGCAGCCACCACCAGGCCCCCACTCATGTCCCCTATCACCCCCACCCCCCAGCAGTGCAGGGGCAGCCTCCACCAGGCCCCCACCCATGTCTCCCATCACCACCACCCCCCAGCAGTGCAGGGGCAGCCTCCACCAGGCCCCCACCCATGTCTACCACCACCCCACCCCCCAGCCACCAGGGGCAGCCTCCACCAGGCTCCCACACATGTCCCCCTGCACCCCCAACCCCCAGCCACCAGGGGCAGCCTCCCCCAGGCCCCCACTCATGTCTCCCATCACCCCCACCCCCCAGCAGTGCACGGGCAGCCTCCACCAGGCCCCCACCCATGTCTCCCATCACCCCACCCCCCAGCAGTCCAGGGGCAGCCTCCACCAGGCCCCCACCCATGTCTACCACCACCCCCACCCCCCAGCCACCAGGGGCAGCCTCCACCAGGCCCCCACTCATGTCTCCCATCACCCCCACCCCCCAGCAGTGCAGGGGCAGCCTCCACCAGGCCCCCACCCATGTCTACCTACCACCCCCACCCCCCAGCAGTGCAGGGGCAGCCTCCACCAGGCCCCCACCCATGTCTACCTACCACCGCCACCCCCCAGCCACCAGGGGCAGCCTCCACCAGGCCCCCACTCATGTCTACCACCACCCACACCCCCCAGCCACCAGGGGCAGCCTCCACCAGGCCCCCACTCATGTCTACCTACCACCCCCACCCCCCAGCCACTAGGGGAAGCCTCCACCAGGCCCCCACTCATGTCTACCACCACCCCCACCCCCCAGCAGTGCAGGGGCAGCCACCATCAGGCCCCCACTCATATCCCCTATGACCCCCACCCGCCAGCAGTGCAGGGGCAGCCTCCACCAGGCCCCCACTCATGTCTACCACCACCCCCACCCCCCAGCAGTGCAGGGGCAGACTCCACCAGGCCCCCACCCATGTCTACCACCACCCCCACCCCCCAGCCACCAGGGGCAGCCTCCACCAGGCCCCCACTCATGTCTCCCATCACCCCCACCCCACTGCAGTGCCGGGGCAGCCTCCACCTGGCCCCCACTCATGTCTACCACCACCCCCACCCCCCAGCAGTGCAGGGGCAGCCTCCATCAGGCCCCCACCCATGTCTACCACCATCCCCACCCCCAGCCACCAGGGGCAGCCTCCACCAGGCCCCCACCCATGTCTACCTACCACCCCCACCCCCCAGCCACCAAGGGCAGCCTCCACCAGGCCCCCACTCATGTCTACCACCACCCCACCCCCCAGCAATGCAGGGGCAGCCACCACCAGGCCCCCACTCATGTCCCCTATCACCCCCACCCCCCAGCAGTGCAGGGGCAGCCTCCACCAGGCCCCCACCCATGTCTCCCATCACCACCACCCCCCAGCAGTGCAGGGGCAGCCTCCACCAGGCCCCCACCCATGTCTACCATCACCCCACCCCCCAGCCACCAGGGGCAGCCTCCACCAGGCTCCCACACATGTCCCCCTGCACCCCCACCCCCCCAGCCACCAGGGGCAGCTTCCCCCAGGCCCCCACTCATGTCTCCCATCACCCCCACCCCCCAGCAGTGCAGGGGCAGCCTCCACCAGGCCCCCACCCATGTCTCCCATCACCCCACCCCCCAGCAGTCCAGGGGCAGCCTCCACCAGGCCCCCACCCATGTCTACCACCACCCCCACCCCCCAGCCACCAGGGGCAGCCTCCACCAGGCCCCCACTCATGTCTCCCATCACCCCCACCGCCCAGCAGTGCAGGGGCAACCTCCACCAGGCCCCCACCCATGTCTCCCATCACCCCCACCCCCCAGCAGTACAGGGGCAGCCTCCACCAGGCCCCCACCCATGTCTACCACCACCCCAACCCCCAGCCACCAGGGGCAGCCTCCACCAGGCCCCCACCCATGTCTACCACCACCCCCACCCCCCAGCAGTGCAGGGGCTGCCTCCACCAGGCCCCCACCCATGTCTACCATCAGCCCCACCCCCCAGCCAGCAGGGGCAGCCTCCACCAGGCCCCCACTCATGTCTACCACCACCCCCACCCCCCAGCAGCACAGGGGCAGCCACCACCAGGCCCCCACACATGTCCCCTATGGCCTCCACCCCCCAGCAGTGCAGGGGCAGCCTCCACCAGGCCCCCACCCATGTCTCCCATCACCCCCACCCCCAGCAGTGCAGGGGCCGCCTCCACCAGGCCCCCACCCATGTCTACCACCACCCCCACCCCCCAGCCACCAGGGGCAGCCCCCACCAGGCCCCCACTCATGTCTCCCATCACCCCCACCCCCCAGCAGTGCAGGGGCAGCCTCCACCAGGCCCCCACTCACGTCTCCCAGCCAACATGTCACCACAATGTAGATCCCTGGCCCTTATGGTCAGCCTCCAAATGGCAAACACCCACCCGAGTATTGCATCCACCCACTTAGAAATTGCAAAAACATGACAGAAGCCCAATTGCAAGTTTGGAAACGAACACATGTCCCTCACATACACCCAAAGGTTGTCAGTGAATGTCAAAAACCCATATCATGATATGCATGAAATCAATGAGATGATACTACACATTGAACTTTGAAGAAAAAATATGTATTAAAAGCAACATAAATTGAATCAAAAATAAACAAACAATAATAGAAATTAAAAAAAAAAAACAACAGCAGGTCTGAAAAATAATGCTAAACCGCAATCATAATGCAAAGGAAAGGTGTCCAAAGTCACAAATTAAAATCGAAAACCATTGCTCCATGGCGAAATCATAATGAACATTGAAAATCCAAAAGTCAACTATGTACAGATAACTATCCAGGGTCCATGATCCCAACCGAAGAAATGAAACCTATCTAATAACACTACCTAAAAAAAATAACTATATACAAAAATGTGGCCCATTGTCCAAAAGGTCCAAAAAAAAGCCAAACCAAAGGAAACCTAACACTAACTATATAACTATTTACAAGGGCAGCGGGCTAGTCCGACGGCTCACTTCGGGATGTTCCGGGCAAGGGCATCATCGAACTCCTGCTCAATGTCCCGGAGGCGTTCCTCCTCCATGGCCCGAGGGTCCGCAGGGCCGTCCACATGTTCCCCCCAAACTCCCTGCGGATTGCCTCGAGGCACTCGGCACGCCTCAGGGCCCCCTGCATGGAGTTCTCCGCCCTGACCATCGTGAGCCGTGCCTCTTCCGCCCGCTGCCGCTCCGCATCTATGGAGTGGCCCAACCGCTGCCACACGGAAGACACTTCCCGTCCTGGGTCCTCCTGCCCTCCGGCCGATGCCTGCCCCTCCGATGTGGAAGGCCTCGAGGCATCATGGCTCCCACCACGTTGCTGCTGCTGCTGCTGCGCCTTTGCCCGTGCACTGCCTCCTGCTGTCTGCACATCCTCCGCTGGCTGGCATGCAGTCGTGGATGTGGCCACCCCTGATGGACGTCCGACTCCCGACTTTGGCAGGGATGCCTCCTCCACCAGCCTGGCCGCACCGCCAGAGGCAGCTCCACAGGGCACCCAGGTGACTGATGGGTGGGAAGATGGCACGGAGGACGACTGGCGCATAGGGGGTTCAGTTGCGGAGGGGGGTCTGAGCAAGCCCCATCAAACGGAGGAATCCGGCCTGGGTGACCTGTCCCAGACACGGTCAACGAGCCATTCGAGATGACGTGCAGTCTCCTCATGAAAAGACTGCAGGTCACCTCGCATGGCCCGTTGACGCAACGCCACACCAGTCAGGACAGGCTCAACCCAGACACGGATAGCCACGTCCGCAGGCAGAGGAAGGCCAGTTGTCGTGAGCTCATCCCCTTCCTGAAAACGGGTCTGGACGTAGGCATCCCTGCTGGTGCAAGATGTTGCAGTGACAGGATCAGGGACAGGATTGCATACAGGCACCTCCGCGGCGACCTGTGCTGCCTCCTGTCCCTGGTCCTGCACTGCACCACTAGCACCAGTGGAATCCCCACCTGCAGACCCGTCTCTGTTGCTTGCACGGCCTCCTCCTCCACCAAACCCCCCACCAACCTGGATGACTCTGTGCCATCTTCCCCTGTTGGGCCCTGTGGGGTCCCAGCTGCCCCTTCTGCTGCCGAGGAGTCCAACTCCCACCTCCGCCTCTTGGACCTCCCCCCGGCAGCTGCGGCCTGGGACGCGGCACCGACTCCTCACTCCCCGACGAGATCACAACCTGGGAGAGGAGCCGGGCCTTGCGTCTCCGGCTGGCGGTGCGATCCCCGCCGCTGTGCTCCACAGCACCTTCTCCGCCCTCTTCATCAGTTGACGCTGCAGACAGGGAGAAATAAAACACAGGCATCAGGGCACTGTACAATGGACACATACACACATGACAGTTGCACATGAGTGGCATTGGCAAACCTCAGACATCACATCACAATCAGCAACACACATGTCATTTCAACTTGCACACATGAGCCATACCACAGCCACATCGCAACTGCCAGCACCATCCATACACATACAACAGCATCAGCAGGCAAAGGTGAGCCAGACATCACATGCAACACAGGGAGTGCACTACACATGCACGCACACCACCACACTTGCATGCATGTGTACACCTCAGCCAACTGTCGCAGTGTTCCGATGGGCATCCATGTCACATCTGCCAATCAGGCTTCCACATCCTGCTGTCACATGCATCCATGTTGCATCACTGTTGCACCCTTGTCAAATACACACACATGCACATGTAGACAGTGCTGATACATGCAGCTGAAAACAACATACATGCGTGACATCACAAACATGCCCACTTACATACACATTCATCCAAACATGTGTGCCCACACAACTGCATTTGGCATGCAAGCCTACACACACAAGCACCATCCATGTCTCACACATGACAGCCCTCGCATGTGTTAGCCTCACGGCCCTGTACACCCCCACCCATACTCGGCCCCATACAAACAGATGTGCAACCGGCACACTACTGGCACATCACCACATGCACAGCTTACAATCATGATGCATGTACACTTACCGCTCGACTCCAGACGGGTCTGCTTCTCAAGGACCTGGACGTGGAGCGCTGGGGATATGCGTTCCAGGACCCTCATCTGATCTTCCGACAAGTGGCCCCGGC
Organism: Ambystoma mexicanum; assembly: GCF_040938575.1. Classification (NCBI taxonomy): domain Eukaryota; kingdom Metazoa; phylum Chordata; class Amphibia; order Caudata; family Ambystomatidae; genus Ambystoma; species Ambystoma mexicanum. Next base: position 380,553,861 of record NC_090930.1, on the reverse strand, counting down.
GCCCCTTAGCATCCGCTGCCTTCAAGAGGCGCCGGGCCTTGTTCAGGGTCCTGGACCTGAAATCCTACCAGCGCTTCTGTTGGAAGTCGCAGACTGCCACCCCCTCCGCATTGATGGCAGTCACGATGTCCGTCCAGATCTGAGTCCGTCCTTCCTTGTCGGCGCGCACCCTTCCGTAGAGGGCATCATACTGCCCCAGGACTTGCTCCACCAGGACATCAACTTCCCTGGCACTGAAGCTGGTGCCCCTCTGCCTCTCTGGCCGGGGGTTGTCAGTGGTGCCAGATGTTGCAGTGCCCGACATGACAACCCCAGAGGCAGGAGTGGGTGGGCAACTGGGTCCTGGGGCTGGGCTGTGGAGCGATGGAATCCCAGTCGGGAGTGTTCGGTTCCAGCAGGGGTGGTCACAGCAACAGCACCCCTGGCTGATGTGCAGGCAGCAAATGGCAGGGCACGTGGGCAGCAGGCAGTCAGGCAGCAGCAGATGGCAGGTGGGAGCGTGCTCGGGGCTCTGGGGGGCAGTAATTCAGCCTTCTGGGCAGGAGCGTGGTTTTCCGTGTGCTTACGCGTGGCCAGCTTAATACGGAGTGATTTGGCACATGAAAATCCTGCACGTCTGCGTGTGAATCGAGGAAAGGCCCTTAGCGCGTATGCACGTCAGCACGCATGTGCGATTTCATTGGACCAAAGGCCCTTAGCGCGTAAGCGCGTCTGTGACGTGATGCACGCGGGTGTTTCCCTCATTACACGTGATGACAGAGCACACGTGGATTTCCACCAATCGCGTGTGGAACTTCCTGCGCACCCCAGAAATACACGTACCCAGGCCAATCGCGTGTACGCTCACTTCCCTCCGATTACACGCGATGACACTCGGACGTGCAGTTTTACCACGTGTGCTCGCATATGCGATTTCATTGGCCCAAAGGCCACCATGCGCAGCTGTGACATCACGCGCATGGCCGTAGAGAATGGCGCGTGTAAAAATGAAGAGATACACGTCCGAGTGTCAAAGCGCGTAATTGGTGGAAATGGCCTCATCGCATATGCGCGTCTGTGACGTGTGTATAAAAGCTACGTGTAGAACGCCATTAACTTGGACGTGGTTTTCGTGGAGAGCGAGTAGGTGAATTCTGTACTTCTTGTCGGTTCACACGCAATTTACTTCACAGCGTTTCCAGTTCGTACTCCCTGTTACCTCGGACAGCTTTTTCTCTTTTCCTCTTTTTCCTGGGCCTGTTTCCTCAAACAGCGTTCCCTTCTACTGTTGTCCTGTCTCCTCAGACAGCGTACAAATCTTCTTTTGGCGGGGGTGTTGCCAACGCGCACACGTGCATATTTTTCACACTTTTGTTCCTGGCAGATAGTGAGTCGCGCATGTATTTAACATCTGTGCTTGCCCCGTGTGTTGCGTACCCCTTCAGAGGTCATTCTAGGCTGCGTCTGACATGCATACGTTCATTCTTGTGTTTCTGGGTGCTACTGCGTAGTGCAGGTTTATGTTTCCACGCACGAGGTCTAGGAGGGGTGGCGTGCACCTTACTTTGCTTTTTTGGGGTGCCTGTGCGTTGCGTGACCCGTCATCTTTCCCCAGGGGTGACATACAGCCTTGCTAGAGCACTAGGGTACGATTACCATCTGGGACCCAACCCCTTTGACCCCCAATTGCCCAGGACAATAGTTCACATCGACTCCCATACGCACAATAACATCAATGCCATGGTTGGGAGGCGACCAAGCCGTAAGGGTGGCAAAGGTGGCCGAGCCCCAAGTGGTGGCCGTGGTGGATCCAGTAGGGGACGTGGCCGTGACTTGCAGGGTGCCCCTAGCCCCCCATGTATGGAGGAGCAGTCAGGGACACCCATGCCCCCCCCTGGTTGAGGTTAACGTGGCTGACACCATCCATGCTCAGCCCTTGTTGGACCTGCCCACTGTGGAACCAGACCTGGCACAGGGTGACTCCATAGCTGACTTCCAGGTCAGCAGGTCTAGGCCACGTGCGCCGGTGAACGTTGGTGTCATCAGGCCACGTGGATCAGGGGTAGCTAGGTCATCTGCTGCCCCGGGTAGGCAGCCTGGGGAGGCTGCAGGGGCAGCTGCGGCTCCATCCACCCCACCTCTCACACACCCAGCCAGGACAGTGTCGGTCCAAGTCCATCATGCTGACATTCCCCCTGACGCCATCACACTTGAGCTAATGCCTGCACCAACTCCCATGCTGAGTGTGCAATCCCACGCTCCTGCCCCTAGTGTCCAGAGCGGCGTAGGACACTCAGGATCCCCACCACCTTCCAAGCGGAAGAGGAAGAGTGCTCGTCCAGTAGAGGCTGATGCCCCAGACACGGCTGCGCAGTCCGGCCCGTCAAGGAATCCCAGCTTCAATGAGGCTGAACTGAATGCACTTGTAGAGTATGTGTCCGCACATGACCGCGAAATGGTGATTGTTGCAGGATCCAAGACCACACCTGCACAACGTCGGGCACACTGGCAGACCATTGCAGACATCATAAGTGCCCTTGGAATCGTGAGGCGCACAGCTAATGAATGCTACAAGCGCTGGAATGACCTGAAGCACAGGGCAAAGAATAAACTGGCCTCAAGTCATGCCGCAACTCTAGTGACTGGAGGTGGGTCTCCAGCAGACGACATAGAACTCACTCCACATGAGCAGGTTGCTGGGACCTACGTCACGGAGGAACAGATCAAAGGCGTGGGAGAACTGGCAGATTACGAGGCATTGTCCAATGAGTGCACATGCAAGTGTGTGTCATCCATATGCATGGTGTGTGTGGGAGGGCTTCTGAGGTGAGGTGTTTTTGGGTGCCAGGTGAGGGTGTGTGTGCCTGAGTGGTTTGGCTCACCCATGAGCCTCTTCCTATCCATTCTTTGCACCAGCATTTGGGTATAGCAGCATCCCTTCTGCCAACATTAGACATCCAGCCCAACACCACACCAGTTGCTCTTGGAGTGTCATCTTGCCACAACACTGTTGCTTATTTACCTCTGTTTATTCAGGCAGATTGTTTGCATACCACCACTTTTACTCTGGATTTCTCAGTCCTATTGTCACATGTCTGACATGGCTATGGTACAGTGGACTGGCTTAGTTTCCTGGACATGATTAGTTTAGACATGTCCCTGTGCTATAGGACCATTTTGGACTGGCAGCTGCAGGTTAAACATTTGAACCATTTCAATGAAAATAATCAATTATATGAGCAAACTGGACTGAACGAACAATTGGTGACCTCCTCTCCCTCTTCACTTCATGGCTAGGGTACATGCCATCTGTGTGATGGCATGTGTATTTGACCTGCCAATCACTGGCCAATGTGTGATGCCACTGCTAGGCAGCATGCAGCAAATGTGTTCATCTTCCATCTTTGGTATCATCAATGTGTGCCATCTGCCTCCCCATCACACGCAGTGACGGTGCATGCATGGGAGTGTTTCAGTCATGTGGGACTTGTGTCAATCAAGTACTGTTTCTGTAGCCTCTCAGCCCTAATTGTGTGCCATAGTGCTAATGCCTGTTTCCATTTGTTTTCTTCTATGTCTTTGCAGGGGATGACACACTTGATACTGCTGGGGTTGTGGAGATGGTGCAGACCCAGGAGGGGTCTGAGGGCCGACCGACCACCAGTGAGGGACGTGGTGTGGTGGTGGGTGAGAACCCACAACTGCTGCAGGTCGTGCTCTCAAGGGGTGTCTCTGGCTGCACCTCCCCCGAGCTGTATTCAGATGTCGATTCGGATGATGAGACCTATGTGCCGTCGCAGGTGAGTGTTCCTGGGAGGGATTCTGTTCTGTCCGACCCACCTGCACCAGGGTTAGAACCCTCAATGGGGATGTCAGTGTTGGCAGGTACGCCTTTGGTGGTTACGGATGCAGGGTCACACTCCGCGACATCTGATCCTGTTCCTGGGCCAGCAGATCAGAGGGTGAATGCAGTCCTGCAGCCTCAGGCAGTGCCGGCACAGCAAGGCACAGTTCGCCTTGCCCCAGACAGGTGTGGTGCCTGCCGACGTGGTGGCCGTCCGCCACCTGGCAATACCGCATGGGAGCAATCCATATGCGGTATGGCAACCCAACAGGCAGCATCATCAGAGATGATGGCTCAGGCAATGGATAGGGTGGCCACTTCCATTGTCCCCCCCGAAAGGCTGATGGAGCGACTACAGCAGGCAACCGACTCCATCTGCCAGTCACACAGGGAGGAGATGTTGGCGTCCGAAATGGACAAGCATGCAGCACTTGCGACTCTGCAGGAAGCCATTTCCATAGAGTCCCAGGGCCACAGGGAAGCCCTGAGGGTGGAACTCCTTCACCTCAGGACGACTCTTGTTGAGCTTGAGGCTTCAACAAAGTGAAGGACAGAGCAGCAGCTGGATCGTCTCACCCGTACGCTCTCAGCTGAGATGCAGGCAACTAGGGCGGAGGTCCGGGCATCCCGTGAGTTGTTGCATGGGGACCTGCGTACACTTATCCTCCAGAACGAGACCTACCACACCCGCATGCTTGCAGCAATGGAGGAACAGACTAGGGCTTTGCGTGGTCTGCCTCCCATAGTGCCACCACCTCCTGATGCAGCTGCAGAGGGTGAGGAGAGCGACAGCAGTGATACTCCCACAATAGGGTAGCCGTGTAGGCCATGAGCCCATGGAGGTGTTTGTTTTTCGCAAGATCCACACAGGTGGGTTTTGGTGTGCACCCTGTCCTCGGACCTCCTGGGTGGCCTCCCCCACCCCCCCGGGCCCATTAATGGCCATTTTTTATGTTTCTTTTTTTTTGGGACAGTGTGTTGCCTTGTGTGGCTCCCGTGGGCATACACTGCATTGTGGCTGGGCACATGCAGGCTTGTCATGGATTTGGTTCAGATGCTTGGGTTTTTGTCACACACACCCCTCCTGCTTCCCGTTTCCATAGGCTTGCAGAGGGTGTGCCCAAGTGACATTGACGTACATGGTGACATTGGACTCCCATGAGCTGTGTGGGCAGTCTGTAGTCAATACTGTGTATACATTCATAGTGCATAATGTTGTTGTATTGTACACTGCATAGTGTATTGATATGTGCCTCTGCATCCATCTCATCCTCCAAATTTGCAGGTCCATTCCTCATGTCTTCACAATTCGGTCCACCTTGGAACTGGAGTCCATGTTGTAAGCAGTGCACCTACACTCTTGTGTGGCGCTAACACTGTATACTTGGAAGTGTTCGGAGGGCTGTCATCATCAGGTGGTGAGGCTAGCCAATTTTTAAGTCTGCAATGTCATGTTTAATGTAGGTTGGAGGTTGTGTAGGTGATTGGTATTCTTGGTAAGTATTTGGTAATGTGGGTTGTAGGTCCTGCATTACTGTGAGCATTTCATGTGTGGACATGTTTCCATTAGGGACACTGTAGCTGGTGACACTTGGGGCATGTTGTGGGGATTAATTTCTTTCCTCTCACATTGCATGACATGCCATGGTGTGTTGTGTGGCCGTGCTGGGAAGGGGGTGGGTGACATGGCACTGTTTTCATGCAGTATTTTGCGAGTGGGTATTCATTTCTGCAGCATGGAAGTGTCTTTTGATGACACTGCATTGGTGGTGTTTGTGTAGGTAGGGATGCACACATTGTGACACTTCACATGAACAATCTCAGGCTGCTATGGTTCTGACAGTTGACTGTCCCTTTGTTTGTCTTAATTGTCAGGTCGAGTCATCATTGCTTATCAGATGGTATGTGCCAGGCCTGTGTGCACTCCACTGGGGTGTGATTTATATGTGAAATAATTAGCCACCAGCTGCGTACGGGCTGCCTCACCCCGTGCCCTCTCCCCTACCATGCGCAGCGGGCGTGCATGTGGTTGGGGATGTGGCGGCACTACCATGTCCACAGCCAGGCCACGGCGTGTTGCAACATTGTGCAGGACACATGCTGCCACTATGATCCTGCACACTACTGGGGGCGCATATAACGACTGCCCACCAGAATGGTCAAGGGAGCGAAAGCGTGACTTGAGCACTCCGAATGTGCGCTCCACTATGCCCCGGGTTGCAATATGGGCTGTGTTGTATTTTACCTCTGAAGGCGTGATGGGGTTCCGAATTGGCGTCATCATGTGGGTGCTCAGAGGGTAGGCACTGTCCCCTGGTGAGGAGGTGATGAGTATCATTAGTGGGGTAGTGACATAACTCTGCATCTGACATGCATGCATGTGCAATGGCATTCATACTCACCAAGCAGCCATGTATCGCCATGCCGCCCAGCTTCTAGGTCCCGGCTTAGGGTAGACATTCGGTAAATGAAGCTGTTGTGGGTGGACCCTGGATAGTTGGCATATACTGAGGTGATGATTCCCTTAGCATTACATACTACCTGCACGTTGATGGAATGTCAGTGATTGCGGTTCCTATAGATGTGCTCAGATGCCCTGGGGGGATGTAGTGCCACATGGGTGCAGTTAATGGCACCTAGTACTTTTGGGAATTGTGCCACACCGTAGAAATCGAGGGTGGCAGCCTGCCTTTCTGCAGGTGTCCTGGGCAGGTATATGTGCCTACGGACTGATGGGCATGGCGTGATGATGTTCAAGACCTGGTGTAGGCAGCGTGACTGCGTGGCCTGTGACACCCCACCCACTATGGTACTTGTCCGCTGAAATGATCCTGTGGCCAAGAAGTGCAGTACATTGAGGACCTTCTCCAGGGGGCTGAGTACTTGGGAGCACAGGGTGGGTGATGTGAGGTCATCCTCCCACTCACTGACCAGGTCCAATTATGTGTGGTGGAAACCTGTACCTCCCATACACCTGGTCATCAGGCATCCCAAAAAGGCTGGTTCTGGGAGTGAAAATTCAGGCCCTCACTATCCTCCTCCTCCTCCTTTGGTAACCCACGGCCACTGCTGCTAGGAATGGTTTATTCATCCTGGCGTATGAGCTTGTTTGTTGTTTGCACGCACTTTTATGCTGCGCGGGTCGACGTACGCCTACTTCATGCTGGCGTACGTGTTTCAGGATTGGGCCATTTATTTTTCGGCACGTCGTAGGCGAATGTGTGAATCTTCCCGCCCACCCCAGGAATACACGTAGCACGCTCTCCCAGGCCCAGTCGCGGGTAAATATTCCCGCCAACCCCTGGAATACATCTACCCCACTCTCACAGGCCCAGTTGCGTGTGGAAGTTCACGCACACCCCGAAGTACACGTACCCAGGCCAATCGCGTGTGGAACTTCCCGCGCACCCCGAAGTACACGTACCCAGGCCGATCGCGTGTGGAACCTCCCGCGCACCCGTAGTACACGTACCCAGGCCAATCGCGTGTGGAACTTCCCACGCACCCCGAAGTACACGTACCCAGGCCAATCGCGTGTTGAACTTCCCGCGCACCCCGTAGTACACGTACCCAGGCCAATCGCATGTGGAACTTCCCGCGCACCCCTAAGTACACGTACCCAAGCCAATCGCGTGTGGAACTTCCTGCGCACCCCGTAGTACACGTACCCAGGCCAATCGCATGTGGAACTTCCCGCGCACCCCGAAGTACACGTACCCAGGCAAATCGCACGGCTGGGGGGTGGGGGTGATGGGAGACATGGGTGGGGGCCTGGTGGAGGCTGCCCCTGCACTGCTGGGGGGTGGGGGTGGTGGTAGACATGGGTGGGGGTCTGGTGGAGGCTGCCCCTGGTGGCTGGGGGTTGGGGGTGCAGGGGGACATGTGTGGGAGCCTGGTGGAGGCTGCCCCTGGTGGCTGGGGGTTGGGGGTGCAGGGGGACCTGTCTGGGAGCCTGGTGGAGGCTACCCCTGCACTGCTGGGGGGTGGGGGTGATGGGAGACATGAGTGGGGGCCTGGTGGAGGCTGCCCCTGCACTACTGGGGGTGGGGGTGGTGGTAGACATGAGTGGGGGCCTGGTGGTGGATGCCCCTGCACTACTGGGGGGTGGGGGTGGTGGTAGACATGAGTGGGGGCTTGGTGGTGGCTGCCACTGCACTGCTGGGGGGTGGGGGTGGTGGTAGACGTGGGTGGGGGCCTGGTGGAGGCTGCCCCTGGGGGCTGTGGGTTGGGGGTGCAGGGGGACATGTGTGGGAGCCTGGTGGAGGCTGCCCCTGCACTGCTGGGGGGTGTGGGTGATGGGAGACATGAGTGGGGGCCTGGTGGAGTCTGCCCCTGGTGGCTGGGGGTTGGGGGTGCAGGGGGACATGAGTGGGGGCCTGGTGGAGGCTGCCCCTGGTGGCTGGGGGGTGGGGGTGATGGGAGACATGGGTGGGGGCCTGGTGGAGGCTGCCCCTGGGGGGTGGGGGGTGGGGGTGCAGGGGGACATGAGTGGGGGCCTGGTGGAGGCTGCCACTGGTGGCTGGGGGGTGGGGGTGGTGGTAGACATGGGTGGGGGCCTGGTGGAGGCTGCCCCTGGTGGCTGGGGGGTGGGGGTGCAGGGAGACATGAGTTGGACATGAGTGGGGGCCTGGTGGAGGCTGCCCCTGCACTGCTGGGGGTGGGGGTGATGGGAGACATGAGTGGGGGCCTGGTGGAGGCTGCCCCTGGTTTCTTGGGGGTGGGGGCGATGGGAGACATGAGTGGGGGCCTGGTGGAGGCTGCCCCTGCACTGCTGGGGGGGTGGGGGTGATGGGAGACATGGGTGGGGACCTGGTGGAGGCTGCCCCTGGTTTCTTGGGGGTGGGGGCGATGGGAGACATGAGTGGGGGCCTGATGGAGGCTGCCCCTGCATTGCTGGGGGGGTGGGGGTGGTGGTAGACATGGGTGGGGGCCTGGTGGAGGCTGCCCTGGTGGCTGGGGGCAGAGGGGGAAATGTGTGGGAGCCTGGTGGAGGCTGCCACTGGTGGCTGGGGGGTGGGGGTGGTGGTAGACATGGGTGGGGGCCTGGTGGAGGCTTCCCCTGGTGGCTGGGGGGTGGGGGCACAGGGGGAAATGTGTGGGAGCCTGGTGGAGGCTGCCACTGGTGGCTGGGGGGTGGGAGTGGTGGTAGACATGGGTGGGGGCCTGGTGGAGGCTTCCCCTGGTGGCTGGGGGGTGGGGTGCAGGGAGACATGAGTTGGACATGAGTGGGGGCCTGGTGGAGGCTGCCCCTGGTGGCTGGGGGGTGGGGGTGCAGGGGGACATGTGTGGGAGCCTGGTGGAGGCTGCCCCTGGTGGCTGGGGGAGGGGGTGGTGGTAGACATGGGTGGGGGCCTGGTGGAGGCTGCCCCTGCACTGCTGGGGGGTGGGGGTAGACATGGGTGGGGGCCTGCTGGTGGAGGCTGCCCCTGGTGGCTGGGGGGTGGGGGTGCAGGGGGACATGTGTGGGAGCCTGGTGGAGGCTGCCCCTGCACTGCTGGGGGGTGTGGGTGATGGGAGACATGAGTGGGGGCCTGGTGGAGGCTGCCCCTGGTGGCTGGGGGGTGGGGGTGATGGGAGACATGGGTGGGGGCCTGGTGGAGGCGGCCCCTGCACTGCTGGGGGGTGGGGGTGATGGGAGACATGGGTGGGAGCCTGGTGGAGGTTGCCCCTGCACTGCTGGGGGGTGGGGGTGATGGGAGACATGAGTGGGGGCCTGGTGGAGGCTGCCCCTGGTGGCTGGGGGGTGGGGGTGATGGGAGACATGGGTGGGGCCTGGTGGAGGTTGCCCCTGCACTGTTGGGGGGTGGGGGTGATGGGAGACATGAGTGGGGGCCTGGTGGAGGCTGCCCCTGGTGGCTGGGGGGCGGGGGTGATGGGAGACATGGGTGGGAGCCTGGTGGAGGTTGCCCCTGCACTGCTGGGGGGTGGGGGTGATGGGAGACATGAGTGGGGGCCTGGTGGAGGCTGCCCCTGGTGGCTGGGGGGGGTGATGGGAGACATGGGTGGGGGCCTGGTGGAGGTTGCCCCTGCACTGTTGGGGGGTGGGGGTGATGGGAGACATGAGTGGGGGCCTGGTGGAGGCTGCCCCTGGTGGCTGGGGGGCGGGGGTGATGGGAGACATGGGTGGGAGCCTGGTGGAGGTTGCCCCTGCACTGCTGGGGTGTGGGGGTGATGGGAGACATGAGTGGGGGCCTGGTGGAGGCTGCCCCTGGTGGCTGGGGGGTGGGGGTGATGGGAGACATGGGTGGGGGCCTTGTGGAGGCTGCCCCTGCACTGCTGGGGGGTGGGGGTCATAGGCAACATGTGTGGGGGCCTGGTGGAGGCTGCCACTGGTGGCTGGGGGGTGGGGGTGGTGGTAGACATGGGTGGGGGCCTGGTGGAGGCTGCCCCTGGTGGCTGGGGGGTGGGGGTGGTGGGAGACATATGTTGGTGATCAGTAGTGCAAGGTGACATGTGGGTTGGCTGGTGGGCATGGCCATGGTGGATGGGTTGCCTGTGGGACATGAGCAGGGGTGCAGGGTAGTACCCTGTGGTGTGGGCTGCCTGCAGGGGCCATGGAGGGTGTAGAGGGAACACCTGGGCGGACCCACATGGCCAAATCACGTGTAGCATTGTAGCATTCCCCGGCACCACCGAAATACACGTACCCTGCTGAAATCGCGTGTGGAACTTCCCGCGCACCCCGAAGTACACGTACTCAGGCCAATAGCGTGTGGAACTTCCCGCGCACCCCCACCTACCCAGGCCAATCGTGTGTGGAACTTCCCGCGCACTCCGTAGTACACGTACCCAGGCCAATCACGTGTGGAACTTCCCGCGCACCCCGAAGTACACGTACCCAGGCCAATCGCGTGTGGAACTTCCCATGCACCCCCACCTACCCAGGCCAATCGCGTGTGGAACTTCCCGCGCACCCCGTAGTACACGTACCCAGCCTAATCACGTGTGGAACTTCCCGCGCACCTCGAAGTACACGTACCCAGGCCAATCGCGCGTGGAACTTCCCACGCACCCAGGAACACGCGCACACGCTATTTTTCACACAGCGGGTGTCCGTGTTTGTCGGTGCCCCTTTGCACCTCATTTGTACTAGAGGGCCACTGTATGGCCCATTCATCATGGCTGTATTATGGGTGCTTTTTGTTAGCGCACATTTTGGCGCACATTTTTTTCAGTCGCAGGGGCGCTACCGCCTGCTTTCTTGTGGCGTACTTGTTTGGCCCTGTGCGCGTCTTTGACCGTGCGCTGGTTTACCCTATTCGAGTCCATGAATACGGGTTGTAGGTGAGCGTGTGGGCGTTCCGCGCACTTGCCACCTGTACTTCCCCCGTGACGCCCATATTTTCATGCGTTGTTCCCCATTCCGAGTGTTACGCCCCATGTTCCGCCTACTTTTGTGATGTGCGCACATCCAATTTTTTTCTCGCGCACGGACTTCCATGAATCGCTGTGCGCTGGTTTCCCTGCGATTTTCACACTTGCACTGCGATTTTCGCACTTTTCCTGCGATTTGCACGTTTTGGCACCTCTGCGCGGGAATTTTCGGCGCACATGAATCGACCCCTTGATTCCATCATCCATTCCAATATCAGAGTATGTTCTAACTGAACACAGAAGGTGTGCACATGCCAGATGCAAGACGAAACTGGGAGAGAAAATTGGGTCTGTTAAGACTGATGACACCCAGATTTGTTGAGTGGAAGATAATTGGGTCTGGACTAAGAAATAAGTTCCACTGTTCACAACAGAAACAGGAGACAGGAAGCCCCTGAAGAAAATCCTGTAGATGCGTTTTACTAATAGAAAAAGGGAATGAAACATGTTGGGTATAACAAAGTTTGAATTGTATGAAAGGGTAAAATTGAGTTTTTAGAAATAATGAGTAGTGTTGTGTAATTATCCATATCATATTTTATAGCACGAAGAAATTTACCTATTCCAGACGTGTTATAGTACTGTGGCTGGTTTCTATTTGTTTTACCATTTTTCAGTGAAATAAAATAAAATAAAATATGATATTTTGTATACTATTAAACTGTTTTCTGCTGTAGATTTCTTGAGCGTAATGAATATTATCTCAATGTAAGACATGACTCTCACTCCTCTGAAATGGCATAGACACAGTAGCACAGTTGTGCGGATAAGGTTAGTAACCTGTGGAAGGGGTGCACAACTGGGCCAGTAAAATCCCCTTTAGCCTCAATTTTGTTGTAGAGTGCTTTTCATACCAAAACATCCTGACCTTCAGGCACCTGCACTCACCACAAAATAAAATTCAATTAAAAGGGCCTTATTTCTGAAAGGCAACCTAGTATATTAAAATGGTGAAATGTATGGCCTGTAACCATGATGTTATACCAAAGCAGATGTTGCCTTGCTCACAATGACCAGTGGCAGCTCACACTGTCCTAAAACACAATCTCCATAAGTAGGGACATATCTACTCTACAACCTAATATACCACTATGCTTATATGTATGTAAAAATAAAATGCACACAGAAAGAAAGCACTTTTACTTCAAAAAAGAAAAATCCCTGTCCTAATATGGTTAAAAGCTTTTGCTATATGTATGTTTTAATACTTTGCTCATGTATATTTTTTTCTAAGTGCATGTTGCTGCATGTATATTAAACTATCATCCTAAAGCTCTATTATAAAGAGGCAACATCCACAGGCCTATGCAACAGCCATGGCTTTCTCAACTTGTATCTGGACACGTGCTTAGAACGATGGATCTGCATGTTAACAATTTCATGGATGAGATGGCATGAAGGGAGTGACAGGGTATCCCTACCACTGACTGGATGTTGTTAAACATGTTATTTGTGTGGTGGTGCATTGGCACACTGCAACAATGGAAAGGCACACATGGGCCTAATGGCCAAGTGGTCAAGTAGTGTCAGCAAGCTCTGGCTGCTGTTCATGCAATTTTGATTACACCTGGGTACATTCATTTTTCATCCTGTTCTCTAGGTACACCCGTGGGGCACAGCATGACACATGCACGTGAGGGATGGTGGCCATGGGTGCTGTGAGAGGTGAATGTGACAGCAGTGTATATTAGGCCACACGTGTATTATATGCATGGATAAACATAATGTATTTTACAATCCCATGTCCAGTAGCCATTTCAATCTCCATAGCTGTGAGCATGCGATTGCTAAGTAACAGAACTATACCAAGATAATTTTTCAGGGTATCAGGGGACATGATGACCTTTGGTGTAACTGTCTTGGAGGGTCCACAAATCTGATATCCGATACAGTCTCTTGCCAATAACACATCTATTGCCTTCATTTATCCAGGACTGTCTTGGATGCTCATAGCAAGATGAACAGACATCAAACCGCGATTATGAGGACCAGGTCCTATATGGCCATGGTCCCTTTCATTTTCCTCTGCCAGCATGCAAACTTCAGAGAAATGCATCTACGCTGAGAGAATGTCAGATGTGATGGTGTGATGGCTGCATTGGCACATGCTAAGGTTAATCTAGACATGCGTGGGTCTCATGATTCTTTTGATGTGGTTCTATTTGATGTTTGTGGTCTATATTGATGTGCAAATTGTTCATATTGTTATACAGGTTGCCCTGAAGAGGGACAATGTCCAAAATGCATTGGCATACCTAATTGTGGATGAACTGCCCTCCTCATGAGTTCTACTAAATATTATGTTCACACTTTTTAACTAGTGGTTTATGATTTACCTATCATTTCCAAACGCTAGCATCTAATTATTGACGCTTGTTTAGAAGTTTGACAGTAGCTCAGATTAGCACTGAGTGTACAGCATGGCATTTCCTAGTACAGCTGTCCTATATAATTGGTTATGATTCAGTTTTCATCCTTGTGCTTGGGGTGAGTTCAATGCAAAGCCCCCCACAGGTGTATGTATCTTGCATCATGTAGAATATTTCAGGTGGTGCCCGCCATTTCTTTTCTTTCTTGCAAATCATTTCAACACATTAAAATCAGGAAGAAGCCTCAAAACTCCATTTAGCACTAGTGCATTAACTTGGAAAGCTGCCAAGTCCAGCCAACTCGGGAAGTCATACCTGTGAGGGCAGTTTTTTTGGGGGGGGAATCTAAGGGGATGGGTAATTCCCCCTCTCCCACCTCAGCAAGTGCAATGACTGCTAGCACCATTGTTTATACTTTATTTGTTTGGCAAATTTGGTTTTGCACTTGGGCATTCATTGTCGGCTTGGGTTAGGGTGTTTTGCTTTTTTGATGTGTCTATAATCTGCTTTGATGTCAACACAGAATATAAATATTTATCAAGTTTACCTCTGTGGGGTCTCATTTCATTCAAGCATTCCTTGCAAGGGAGCAAGGCCTCAGGTGGGTCACAGGTGGCATAGGTTGTTCCCCAGGGATGGGTTGCACTGTGTTATTATGTCCACTGTCATCCTCACACACACCAATTGGATGATTCCTTGATTGGCCATTGTGGATGTGTATACCAGACTGTGATGAATTGGGCAAATTGCGTGATGTGTTGCTTTACTGTGTTGCTTCTTGACTTTTACACTTTTCTGGACAGCTTGCAACACTTTCCTGAATCACTCGCTCCATTTATTTTGAGGAATGGGGATGGACATTGTTTGTGTTGCATGTTTGCCCTCTTCTACTGATCACTTCCTCCTTTATGCACACTGAAGATTGTTTGCTAATATTTCTTAAAAGACATTTATCTTTAATCAAACTTTGTGAGACACACTTTGTGTGGCAGATCTAATAGTGTCTTGGGGGTTACCCCTTTGCTGTTCGGCCAAACAGGACATTTTAAGTGGTTCCCGTTTGTGTTATAACTGGAGTTCCTATGTCATTCAGGTGTTTACCCACCACTCATAGAAATTGATCACAAGGGACTTGCTGGGTCCTACTCAAGAAATGTACCCTTTACCCCAGGAGGACCATGAAAGCCCAGAACAAGAAACCGTGGCACCATATTGGTCAGCTCCATTTTAGCCACTGTTCCATTTGTACAAGACATTTAAATCATCCTAGTACTAGATATCCATCTGTCCTGATAGGTGTTTATCCAATCGAACCTCTTGCCACTGATAAATAAATCTCTTGAACAGTGTATCTTTTCTGTGTGTTAAGGTGGTCATGTCAATACCGGTGGACATGCACATATTGAAAAGTAGTGTTGAAAGCCTGGAACCTCTAGATACTCCACTGCGATAATACGACTTGAAGGGAGCCATGCTGTAGTCTCCCTTCTGGTTCCCTTCTGTCAAAGTGGAAGGATTCCAAACAGCCTAGGACTATTTTCACTAAACCAATATACATACATTCTGTAAAGGAGTGTACAGCCATCGGAAGCAGGGATAATTGGCAATTGCATCACAGCATTCTTCTCTTATCCTCAACCTATTTTTAATAGTCGTTTGGGCATTATATATTTCCTAAGAAAATTTGAAACAGAGAAAAAGAACTTAACTAGAAATGAAAACCAAATTCACCAAGGACCTCAATATGAGTTTGATGGTATCTCAGGGGTAAATCCACAGAGATACCACCAAATGGATTTACCTTTACTGCCACTTGGTCCGTCAGAATTACAGCTGGATTACGAGAGGTGGTATGGCAATTTTAGCCCCCATTTTTGGTGGAATCACCGCCAGCGGTAATTCCACTAGTGGTAATTCCACCAAAAGGACAATTTTCTGGTGGTAAGGTGGCAGAATTACCTCCAGCATTTTGCTGGAGGATTTTCCTCCACCTTACCTCCAAATCCATAGTTCAGCAGTGCAGTAATGCAGTGGAAACTCCAACTACCATTGTATTACCACAGATTTTGGCTACACCGCCAAACTCATATTGAGGCGCAAAGTCTTGAATTATAAATCAAGGCACCAAATAATACACATCTGGGGCCGTTTTACCATTAAACCTACCCATGATAAGTGAAATTTAAAGCAAGGCAGTAACCTTTCTTACAGAAGGAAGATCTTAATTGACAAATTAAAAACAAGGACACCTAATCACTTAAAGGTCTATGCACACCTATAGTATATACAGGTCCTGAAGAAGCACAGATGCCAGGTGTTAATTCAATTTAGAAGTTTGAAACACTTGCAGACCGTGAAAATTGGTTACAATACTGTGGATGCTTAAACTAGTATTTAGAACTGTAATTCTCAGGGAATATTTGTGTTCTTTGGAAAGGAGAGCTTACTGTGACCTTTTGTATGGTTTAAAATGAAGTTGAGCCTATTTTCATATATATAAAACATGCACACCATCTTCTCTTTGAATTAGTTAAGTGCTAGTGCATTGTACTAACCCAGACCCTTTTGAATGTACTTTTCATGTGGAGGTAAAAGGCGCTGCTACATCTAGAAGGGTGTGTGTTTGCAAATACATGGCTTTTAGTGCGTCACTAAAGAGTAGAAGATCGATTCCTTTCCAATCATTGGTCTTAATGTGTGTTGTGATTTGTGCTGCTGTTGTTGCATTTCATGTTGTCCCACAGCTGTTGGTAAAGGAATGTCTCAAGGAGTTTTGCAGTGACAAGTGTTTTTGGAGATGGGGTAGTAGCTCTCATGCATTAATCTGTTAATGAGTTTGTTGTAAAGGTCCAGATTCAATGCTGCCAAGGGAAGCACATGTACCAGTTGCACAAGTAATATGGTGGCATCAAGGATGATGTGGTGGGTGACACTGGGGGTGGGGTCGTCATTGAATGCAGCACTGCTTGTACAAGGTGACACAGAAGCAGGTGCAGCACGAGAAGTACCAGGGTGGAACTCAAGGAGGGGTGGGTGCTTTGTGGGAAGTATGGGATAGTTGTATACAGGGGGAACAGGGCGGGGTGCAAGATGTAGGGGGCTTAGGGTATGTGGGTTTTCTTTGAGCAAAATGTGATCAGTAGAAAAACTATTTTTGTAGGTCCACGTTAAGGAAGCATTTCTCGCAGACAGCTCATAAGTATAGAGCTGCATGTTCTTGTGTGACAAGCCAAATGTATTTTTGAACATTCAGCAGAAACAGTGTGCTGAAATGTTGCACAGCTGAAGGTTCCCAAGAGAACACAGCCTCACCGAAGTTATTCTAAAATATACTTTCGAGGCTAACGAGCTAGGTACCTGGGTGCACAAGGAGAATCGGCAGAGAAATAGAAATAAATACTGTTAATGTATCTTCCAGCTACAGCGTGGTATAGTTTTTCAGATCACACTTGGCAGCCAGGCGTGAGACGGGAGTTGGAGTACCAAAGCATTGGAGTTGGGCCTATGGGGCTCAGGACGGGAAGCCAATCAACAGAGAGAGGTGTCGCTGTACCCAGGGTGCAACATTGTACAGTGTCCTTGCCATGTCTACGGGGCACATTATTGGTCAAACCTGGTGTGAATGTCTCGCCTCTTGCCAGCGCAAGCTATTTTGTATATTTGACATTGCCAGCCAATGGGAAACAAATGTTTTTTGACTTTTCAGCACAATCACAAAATTGAGGGGCAGTGTGGGAAGGTTTGTGACGTTATGAGGGGTCTTAGTGTAACAGTGGCCAAAAATTGTATCATCCAATTTGGTTCATACAACATATGTCTGGATGTAGGTGACTGACAGAGTCCCACCAATCAGCTTGTGCGACCTGCCTTAAAAATGTAACTAAAGCATTGTATGATAATTTGACAAGTTTTGTCTATAAAGTTCTGCTGCAGTTGGCCGTGTCAACAGCTTACTTCATTCAGTTCAGTTTCACGGGGCTGCCTGAACCACGCTTCCCAGCTGTTTAGGTCCAATAAAATTGTGCTTATTCTTGCTTGGTGTACGATCCTTATTTGGATTACTTTTTCCTCCCTTGGATTACTTTTGACAGAGGTCCCCTGGTACAAGTTGATGACTGATTAAAAGAGGGGGGGTGGGATCACGTTGTTGGGTTATGGAGTTGTAGATGTCTTGGTCCAGGTGATCCAGCTATGTTGTTATTGTTGACTGTGCTCATGAATTATTATCATGAAGGGGCGCAAGTAATACAGGTTTGGTATGGTGGGTGCTGCTTCATTACTTGGTTGGGTGTTGTTACTGGCCCTTTGTTGTCTAGGTTGATTTGAATCTCTAAGATTGTGTTGCTAAAGTGTGCAGAGAATGCATTGAAGAGTAGAGTTGTTGGGATATAGTCTGTGTCAGATTGCTAACTAAAGAATGTTTTCATTCTTTGATAATTTTGAACATTTCGTTTTGGGCATTATGAGAAACCTGAGGGACATTCTCACTCCTAAATCCTTTGGATCCTCTTCTCAGGTGGCCAGGGAAAGGCCATCATTCTTGGATACCAACACTGGGGGTGGAGAGGTAAGGGAAGATTACCTGGGTGGAGGATCATCACAGATTGGGAGTGGGGTACCCAAAGGCTACACACGGTATCCCTCTTTTCCTATTAATGAACAACCTAACCCTTCCCCAACCTTTATGGGTTACTGCAAGACCTCTCCTCTCATTTGACAGTTAAAAGTACTGGGACGGAAAAGAGGAGACTTAGAGTAATAAACACTATACCTATATTTTACCACTTTGGTGTGGGGTAAAGAAGATGCCTGCAGAGGGGCAGGCATGTCCCTTAAATCATGGTCAGGCAAACTTAAATAAGGACACACACCTGCAACCTGTTAATGGGTTTCAGGTGTATAACATGAGGGTCAGAGAACAAGAGAAGGAGGCTGTGTGGGAGAGACCAGCAGAGGACCCCTTTTTGTATGGAGGCCGCCATGGTGGGACTGGAGCAGTAGCCAGGTCGCAGGCAAAGACCCGAGAAACTTGTGGGGCCTGCCGTGTCACAGCCACAGGTGTGAGAGCCTCCAACATAGGAGAGAGTAGACGCTGTCTGCGTTCAGATAGAAGCCTCTCCAATTGCCGGTGTGCAGAGAAGAATGCCTGACAGGTGAGCGGGGCTCACCTCATAAGGCTCGTCGGCCTCACAAATCAAAATAAAGTTGTGGGGGACATTGGAGGGAGCCACAATCAGCCAGTGAGTGTCAGGGAGAACACGTGGGCACTGGGGCGCTCCTAATAGACCAGAAATAAATAACGGTCTGTGAAAATAAGATTAACATATGCCTATTGAATACCGAACCGAACAGAAACTTCAAACAACATATAATGAAAGAATCATACATACCAAACTGCATGAAAACATACCATTGAGCATAACAAATGCATCGTAATTACCAAACTGAATGGAAATTAACCTTAACAATGGCATTGTAAACACCAAATTGAACGAAAGGTGAAATTAAACATAATGAAGGTATATTGAAAACCAAACTGAATGAAACCTTGAAGTTAAATGTATTGAATGCTGAATACACTAACATCTTTATTGGCAAAGCTAATCTTGAAAGAAAATCAAAGTTCCGATGTGAAAATAAACTACAGAAAAGGGCCTAAGTGAGAAAGAGTGCCTCAGAAAAGGGGATATGAATAAAACCCCACAAAGGTGAACTTGTATGAGTGAATGCAATACGGCAAGATCTAAGACTGGCAAGAAGCGTGTGACACATGATGGCAAAATCAAGAGGTTGATAAAGAGAAGTCAAAGAAGTGTGCAATTGCACATAAAGCCAAGAGGCCAACAAAGTGGAATTAAGTAGAAGTGACTTGGTACACAGGGACTGGAATTGAAGAACCCGTGTGACCTGAGAATCTAGGGTTCCTGATTGTGTGACCTGTGATGGGTGGACCATGTGGTCTGACAACTGCCCCTAGACCAATGAGCCCTGAATGAGGAGAACTCAAAGACATTAAATCAGGAATATGCCTTGTGAGTGAACTGGTGAAGCCATCCAGAAGGAGGGTCAGGTTGACTTCGAGTTAAGTTACACTTTTGAAAAGAATGAAATAAACTTGGTGGAGTTAAAGTCTTGGGGAAAGGAACCTCCAAGACTTGAGGAACTGCATGTGTTGTCTTGAAGGATAAGCCTCAAGACCCCTTTTGATTTGTGAACTGTGTTGCTTGGAGCTTGGGCACGGAACCCTGAGAACTATTTGCAACTTTGTTACCTCGAACGTGAGAATGCTTATCTTGAGACTTTTTTATGGAACTTTCTTGTATTTGGGAAAGGGGAGCGGAGAGAACTGGACTTAGCCAGAATGTTATGTTGAACACTGTTTATTTCGTTAGTAACATCCCTACACATTGGTTAGATTAAGTTGTGATGACAAGAATAGACTTTGGACACAGACAGACTTTTAAGTTAAACTCTTTGACTCAGACTTTCCTTAGTTTGTTCAGGTAGGGAAATCCCACAGTAGCAAAGGGCAACTTATTAAGTTAATGAATATCTATTATCTTTAGGTCTGTTGTCTGTGTCTTACTTCATAAGGCATTCACAGCACATTGTGTTATGTCTGTTCTGGGTGTATATTGGGCTTTCAAGGCCTATATTGTTTCTACCTTAGAAAATGGAGCTGTCTGTTTTATGTGGATTTGTCTGTTTATAGTTACATTGTGCTCTCGATTTGCTCTAGCCTTCTTTTCTATTCCTTTAGGTAGGTGGGGGTGGCAGTGAATGAGCTAGTGTCTTGGTTTATCTGTGAGTGTTTGAAGTGTTTGAGAGTGGTAAATAAAGACGTTGTGAGAGACATTTTGTGAGTCATTGGCTTGTTTTTCCCATGATTCAGACTGATTTAGTGAGGAGTGAGGTTTGAATGCTGCCAAAATGTTTGGAACTTTTCCAGCTTGTTGTTCCATGGTGTGATAATTGCAATTGATAACCTAGTACATTTTTTGTAGAGCGTTATCTGGGTGACTACGGTGAACAGAATTTTGAGGTGGTCAGCACAGGATAAGGAAAGTAACTGTCGCAATCAAATGGGATTCATTTTTATGTATTGTCATTACAGAAAACCTACCCAGATCGAGTTTGACTGTGTGTCTGGGCCCTTTTACTAATTGCTTAAGAGGGAGGGTGTTTACACCTGCTGTAATTAATTAGGTTATTATTTTCCTCTAGCAAGATGCTGACATCTCCTAATATATTCAGAAGTTGGTGGTTGACATTGATTATGATTACGAAATCAATGAATTTGACTGAAAACAAGGAGTGGCATGAAGGAGGTCTGTATGTTAGGTGGAAGGTGAGTGTGGATGTATGTGAGGTAGCACAGTGCAGTCGGAACACTTTGCAATTCAGGGTGGTGTCGGAGGGTGAGGTGCTTGCAATGATAGAATTTGTATTTACACCTGCAATTTTACCTCCTTTCTTTCTGGTGCAGTTGGCTAATTTAATCTTATAATTGAGTAGATGGAATTGTGTATTACTGCAAAGCATCCATTTGATAGCCCGGTTTCCATGATGAACAGTAGGTCTGTATTATTCTAACTGAGCAAATCATGGATGTATATTCTGTGATTGAATACAGGATGTGATTGATGTGGATGCATCTTGTGGTGTGGCTGTTCTCAGTTGTCTCATTTTGTTCAATGGGGATTTTCCAGTTTGATTGGTGGCGGTGGCTAAGCCATTTGCGGTTCTATTGTGCATTGGATTAATCTTGAATGAGTATGAGAAGCTTTCCTTCTTGGCTCTATGGAGTTGGTAAAATGGTTGTGGCTTTTGATAAATGTCTTATATGTGGTGATTCGAAGATGCAGGAGATGCTCAGTCTGAGTGTCTTGTGGTAGGTCAGAAGAAGGAGGCAGACTAATATTTTACATTTTAAAGGATGTTCATTGAAAACAATAGAACCAGGCCAAACTTTCCCTATTCTAAGGGCTTCCCTACCTAACACAACTAAACTAGGGTGTTTATCGTCTTGTCTGAAGTCGATAGTACATCTGCCCTCCATCCAAAAGCTAATCCTTGCTGACCCTACCACTGATCTTAAATAATTAAAGACCAGGAGAATGACTCTCTACTCCTGGAGTTGTTTTGCCAGTAAGTATTTCTCAGTATAGAATCTTAAGTATCGTCTTGCTATTTCTTGTACCAGTTCATTCAGTTCTTTCAAGGGATTTCTCCACGTACCTTTCTGTATTTCTGTTTGAGGTCTCAGGTTCTTAGCTCAAGGCACTCCTACCTCTGAATATTTGTTTATTCTGCTCTTCTCAACTATTGTTGGATACTGTTATTTTTCTGACACTGCTCCTTGATTATTACTTATTATCCCTTGTGGTGTCCTTGTCTTCACACTGGGTTCTATGTAATGTACCCAGTGACATGTGTCACCCCTTTATAATCTTTCCATTTACCGGGATGAATAGGTTGAGTTCTTGAGCACGTCTCACTCTTCTTATTATTTCTTTTTTATTAGTGTTGTTTTGGTTAAATAAACTTGCTAACACATTACAAAAAATGAAAATCTAATACACATGATTTAACATAATAAAAAAGACAGTATCAATGTATGATACAATATAAAATGTAGCTATAACATGGTAAAAAACATATGATCATATATATCTAATTAGAACTTTAACTTAAACATGTATACAGTACCAGACAGATTATGAATAAAAGCATATATATTCTACCAAGCAATCACAATAAGATGTCATGGTAAGTTAGGTGGTCTCCAGCAATCTTTGCATTTCTTTCCACATATGACTCAACGTGAAATTAAGTACAGTTGAGTTTCCAGAGAATATTAAAGCCCAAGTTTGGTCAGAGGCATAATATACCAATTCATATCTCATATTAAGATAACCCTTTTTGTATATATCACCTAATTTCACACACCCAGTTAGAAGGTATCTGAAGTTCTCAATCTCGATATTACACAATCTCCATAACCTTTGAGCATAGGGAATAACCTCCGAAGCACCAATATGT
This sequence comes from Ambystoma mexicanum, assembly GCF_040938575.1. NCBI lineage: Eukaryota > Metazoa > Chordata > Amphibia > Caudata > Ambystomatidae > Ambystoma > Ambystoma mexicanum. The sequence goes on along the minus strand of NC_090930.1, from coordinate 380,531,253 downwards.
GAATAGGTGGTGAGCAACTCCAGTCTAAGCATCCTTATGAATCTTCTAACATTTGTAGCCTAATGATTAGTAAGATAACTACACAGGGGCTCTGACAGAAAACTATGTACGCCATTTAGGGCATATTTGTTCAACTTGCCCAACGTGGTACTTTTTTTATTAGGATCCCATACACTAGCCACATTTTTAATGTTCTTTTCCATTATCACAGCGGCAGTCACAGCCTCAAATGAGGAAACCAATCTCAATGAGGAAATGAACGACATCATTTTCCATTCTTTCAGAGAACATCTGGTACTATTATCATTCAGTATACTACTGAAATCCAAAAATATTGATTCCTTGTCGTCAATCTGAGATAGCAAATGAATATAGAAAATTCCCATCCTTATTTTCATTTGTGTATGAAGTGATGTCAAACCAAGTTCACAATCAATCCCCTCAACTTGTGTGTTTTTAGGTAAACCTAAGAATCAATGCCATGGTTTTCCTTGCAATTTCTTAATCCACAGTCTTTCTTTTGCAGTAAAAATGTCAAGCCATAAAACAAACATGGGATTAAACACATTTTATATAATTTCACCAAACCTTTATTTGATAAACCACTCTTATATAAAATTTGATATTGCCAGAAAACATTTTTCACTTTTCTGACATACACAACTTTCGAACATAGACATGTTCAAGCAATACAATATGCACATTCCTAAATAAATATAAGCATGTACTACCTCAATATTCTCATTCTCCAATTTCCAATTAAATGTAAGAGACTCTCTCTGGTGAGGGCAGATCATCATGATCTTTGTTTTACTATAATTAATACTTTTCTTTATATTGACATCATTTCTTCATGCTAAACTGCAACCCCAATCGGGTTTGATCCATCAATAAGGTATTATCAGGTATGTAAGTCAATTTATCGGTTATCTACCAATTCTGGGGGGAGATTATGGGCTTCACTCAAAAAGTTACACATGTCCGACATATATTGATTATATAAAGTGGGCACAAGTGGACAACCTTGCTTGAGTCCAAAGTAAGTGTCTATTTTCTCACTCAACTTTCCCTCCTGATGGAGATGCACCTGGACAACGTTGTCGCTTTATAACTCCTGGATACAGTATAATACCATATTAGATACAAAAGAGTCCATACATTAGACAAGGTTCCCATTCCCTGTCTAGTGCTACTTTGTAATTTAGAAAGTTGTTCTTTTTTATCCAGGAATTTAATTCTACCAATAATACTTGTGCAAATATTTTTGAACAGGCTTCGGACAAGGCAAACATTCTGTAATTATTGGGATTTTCCCTTGCACCATTTTTGAAAACTGGAATCAAAATTGATGCTTTCTAGCTGTTTGGAATAAATTCCGTACTTATAATTGTGATGAACAATTGTGAGAAAATTCAGGCCTAAAATAATGGCTTATCTTAATAGGTCAGGTTTGGTATCCCATCAGGCCCAGAGGATCTAAATGATTTCAGCGTGCCTATTATCTTCTCACGGTTCTCCATGCTAAAGTCAAGGTTGTCAAATATATCACAGTCCCACACAATTTTCTTATTAGCCGAGATAGAATTTGGCCTATTATACAATTGGCGTATATAATCTATCCACACAGTCTCCGATATTGGATTTATTTCTTTTTTTGTTTCAATATAACTATTGCAACATAATTCCCAAAATCTGTGACAATCAGTGTTTTTAAGTATATTTCGCAATTGAAAACATTTTATTGCAGATCTGATAAAGGTTTTATGTTTCATTCTTAAATTGGCTATTTTTTTCTTCAACATCAAGTCAATAGTAATGCTCCTCCTTGCTAATTTAATTTCATTGTTATGTCTCTTTTTCTCTCTACCGTCAACTATATCATATACTTTCCTCTTAATTGTGATTTTGTCAGCAAATCTGGTAGTAAAAGTATGTATATATTCTTTAGCATTTTCTGAGAATGTTTTAGACATGCCAGGTACTATTTTACCATCAGAATAGTTTTCATGCAACAAATTAGCAAAAAAAGACATACATCTCTCAATATTCATAATAGACCAATAGATTCAATTACTGCCTTGGTTTAACATACAACCACATGGCATGGAGTATTTTATATTACAACAAGATTGGATGAAAAATGTCTTGACTAAATGATCACTTACATTTGTAGGAAGCAAACAAAGTTGACCCATAATCTCAAACATGGAATTAGGGAAAAATATATAATTTATCCATGAATATTTATTCCTAGATAACTATGTAAATGGATAGTTACTACCATCTGTTTTATCTGTATAAAGTTGGAGTAGGCGGTTGGTATACATAATAGATGCCCATTGATAATTAGGCTTGATATTCTCATTCATCTGCTGATTTATGTTTGCTCTCAATTATTGTGTTGCGTTATATGTCTCCCAGGTTTCTTGCCTCGAATGGGTAAATCTTGGGATATATATATCCCCCATAATTATATAGAAAGCCATGGCATTATCCCTGATCTGCTCATCAATAATGTTCTCCAATTCTTCGATAACAACACAAGAGTGCAAGTTGTCAGGTGGATTATAGACATTAATGATAAGTCGTTTTTGCCCCACCCAATTCAAATTAGAATCTAAAATTGCTGCCAGAATATGGGGATGGGCCACTTGATGGCTGGACTCTGTTAAGGTTAAGTGATTCTTTGCACCCAATAGAACACCTCCAGATGGGCGACCCAATTTTGAGTGTTTAGCCTTACTCTGGATTATTTGATATCCACCAAGAGTAAAGTCATGATGTAAACACATTTCTTGGATGGCAAATAAGTTCACACTCAACAGTATACACATACCAAAACTATTAGAGACAAAAGAGTGAAATCCTCTAGAGTTTGATGTTATCAAACATAATTTCTCCCTAACTGATCATTCTGTCAATCAATTTTAACACTGTCTCGATATAACTAAGTCATATTATCAATTGTAGGGATATGCAAACCACTGACTGTTAATCCCTCCACGAGTTTGTATACCAGATTCTCGATACTCGGTGATCCCATGGTTTCCATTTTTTCCACTAATCAGTTTTGGTTTTACCCCCACATGGCTAGACACCACATGTTCTGTTTCTGTAAATTCATAACCCATCTCTCTAAACAGGTTTGCATATATTAATCTACATTAATATACATTCAGACACAATAGGGGATACCAGGTGAAATATTGCCCAATTTGATCCCCAAGCAGTTTGAGAAATTTCGACTAAAGTAATCTCTTGTGAGGTTATAGATCTAACAGTTCTAACACAGTTTTCCTGTTTAGGAAGGGATTACGAGGAAGCATCAGTATCCACAATTTTAATATTTTTAGTCCTAAACTCAGTGTGGCATACAACATCTTTTTTTCCAACAATTGTGATAGAGGTTTTCTGCCAGCGTCGGATTGAGCAGTCGGCCAATCGGCCCGTGGCCGAAGAGAATTAGAGCTGACTGGACTGTGGGCCGGTTTTTATTAGCACTTAGGGGCCGATTTATTACACACACACATAATAAATGGTGTCAATTTTACCATTTCCACTCTTAGCTGCCTCTCAGCTTGATGGCGACGGCGGCCCCAGGACTGCCTGGGCGGGCGTGGCATGGTGTTATTTTGTTTATTTTCCTAAAAGTAACAACAGGCAGGCCACCTCCGTGGCGCGATGCTCACAGGGGAGAGGGAGAGTAGAGCAGGCCACTTGGCATTCAGTGTCGTTTCGCTTCCTTTTGAATGTTGCATTCAAAAGGAAGCGAGACTTCGAGTGATGACCAGTGGCCAAAGTGTGCAGGAGCGGGTGGGAGAGCGCTGCTCCTTTACTTTTTTTTTTTTTTGGTTTCACCCTTCCTATACTTTTTTTTAAAAAAAAGAAACCACTCCGGAACGGATTCAATTTAAAATAAAAGTAGCAGAGGAAGAAGTCGGAGGTTGCTGCTCTGCGGAATACTGTGAAGAGCTGTGGAGGCGCCTGGCATTTAGCAGATGGTCTGTTTGTTCTGCACGTGCGGTGTCCTCTCAGTGCGCAGATGCTACTCCATCAGGCACATCGCTTTCCATTACACCGGCTTTGACCGAGCCTTCCTGTACACGTTGAGGAGTGGAAAACAAGATGAAAAGCGCTCTGCAGACACATAGGTTTTGTCAAACAAATAGGCAAGTTCGCCCAGCTGGTCGCAGCTTGGTGAGATCATGTTACTTGGTAAGCTTTCATTAGACTTTTACGCAGAGCATCAGGGGGATTCGTCAAGGATGAAGACTCCCCACTCCAATTCCCAGATACTTTCTCACAATGCAGTTAATTCCTGAAGTATCATTGACTCTGCCTGCACAGTGATGCCCATCCATTGCTATAAATCTGTAAACATATGCATAAAAATGTGTCTTAGCAAAGCAAAAGACAACGCTTGTCTTTAAAATGTAAAGTATTTTATTTTCTGCAAAGTAAAATCCTTTTCAGCAAAAGCAAATTGCAAGTGCCTGTGTGCTTGCACGCTATACTATAGCAACTGAGAGGGAAATGTTTGGGGTATTATTATATTCATTTTTAAACCCATTTCCCTATTTAAGAGCACTGCTATTTAATGTATGCCAGGACAGGACGGCACTAGTGTGCTCGCTCACTGATGTAGATTTACTGAAAGAAAAACGTTCACAGTTTGTGAGATTAAAAAAAGCATTTTGAAGTTGTTTTCTCATTTTGTGTAAGTAATGCTGCTTGCACAGTAACCTTGTGATGCAGATGCTTGTGTGGGGCTGTGTCCCTGAGATTACTTTAGGCATCTTCTGTCTACGTTGATTTGGTTATTGGGTAAATGCAGCGTGTTAACGTGCAGTCCAGCTTGGCCATAGAATGCCTTGCTGTCAGCACACTTTCCTCATTTTGCATGCATTCCACACCTGTCCATATCTGCACAGCGTTGTCTATGTTTCACATGATGTCTGCCAACAACAGGCCTTGTTTATTTTTTTAAATATATATTTTACAACTGCATATTTTGCTTGTAATAGCGCTGGAGTAGCATGGTCATACATAGCGGAAGATACGACAAGCTATATTTGAGAGGAGGCACAAACACTATTTAAGGGCTGCGGGTAACGCTAAAGTTGCAGACTCCAAAAATGCACAGCCCACAAAAGGCCAAGAGCATGCATGGGAATATTTTGTGACCAAACAACCCCTCGGTTTTGATTTTGTTTTTTATTACAGTGAAAGCCATTTTTTCTAACTAGATTTCTGTTACTCCAACACTTGTCAATTTTCGGCAGACATATTTCGACAGCATTTTCAGTTCTGATGTCCCCTTTGCATACTTCTCAACCTTGTCCGATGCAGGGGCCTTTTTGTTATCTGGCAGGTCAGACCTTCCTGTGGGGATGGGATCAGGCTCCTAACATTAACACATTTAACTGTAATAACTTCACCGTAAGCCTCCCTGATACTGTTCAGTGCTTGTGTGAGAGCGTGAGTCAATGTAATTATTGAATGTTTCTGTCGTCTATTCTATTGTGAATACCAACAAACTCCACGTTTTGATGTTGCTGTGTCCAGGATTTTTAAATAACCAGCTAAAATAGCTATTATTTCTCACTTTTATTCATGGTGCTTCATGCCAGATTCCTCCTGCTTCTTAGCGCTGTCACACTAGGTTTTACTACCAAATTTGATGGCACTCAATTTATCAACTTCAGAAGGATGAAGGGTTGTTTCGGCCCTGCTGAGATGTAAAATTGCTATGGTGTGTGTACGCGCATGCGAGTCATACTGTCCCTCTGGAGACATGGGTTCGACCAGCGCTCTGTTGCATGCACCCTGAAGCCTGAAAAGTAGATGCACGAAGGCTTGCCATGCAGCCAAATTTGCACAAGACATGCAGATGAACTTTACTGATCTGCTGTTAAATCTCAGTTACCGGTTTAATGGTATCCACACCACACTACAGAATAATTGCTCATTTTACTATAGCCGATATGATAGATCAGTGGGTTGAGCGCTTGCTGCTGCGATGAGTGTGTGATCTGCAGGTTGCAAGTTCGAACCATGTTAGCCTTTCATCCTTCTGAGGTCAATAAATAAGTACCAACACAGGTTGGGTGATATTGTATGCATATGTGTTCTATAAAAAAAGAGCTTAAGCGTAAGTGCTATACAATAACATATTATCATTTGGCCTTGCACGTCTGCTTGCATTCACAGTAATTTGACAATATGGGCCTATACACACAGATATTAATGATACATATGGTGATCCATTCTTGTATGAAATGTTTATCACATTAGTGAAATCATAACCATATTTTTCGTAGTGTACTTAGGAACAATGCTATTTGATGCTCCTTCCTGTTTTGTCAAGGGGTGAAAGGTTGTGTTCATGTCACCCCTGCGCCTCAGAGCTGTGGACCCTGTCACAGAACTGTTTGGAAAAGTTATGTTATTTTATGAGTTGTGTTGTAATGTAACCCACCATAAGTAGCATTCTCTGGAAAGTCTTGAATTGACACAATTCACCAATCACGGATGATGGTTTGAGGGCCACTTTTTTGGAGGCGGGGGGGTGGGCCACTTTTTTGAGGCGCGGGGTGGACCACTTTTTTTGGATGTCCGGGCCTATTTCTTGTCCCAGTCCGACCCTGTTTTCTGCCCCTCCATACACATCATTTATGTATCTTCCAAACTGTCCTATCCTCAGACTAATTACTTTCCTTCATGGACTCATTTATATTTACTTCATCTCTCACATGATCTATGTGAGAAAATGTGACCTCGTTCTTATGGCCCTGTTTGCCCTATAGATTATTTAGCCAGGTTTCTATTGTACCTTGTTTACAACCCTTTTTGGGTTTAGCTGTAGATTTTTTTAATAACCTTGTTTCCTTTTCCTTTTCTTTGGGAAGACCCAACTGTGCTCTTTGATGCTTCGTCTTTAACCAAATAAAAATGATCTGGTGATTCAACACATGCAACTCTATCAAAAGTTGTTTCGACCAGAGATTGTTCCCCTTTTTTTTCAAAGTTGTTTTTCTTTTTATTTCTTGTGATGGTCTGTCTCTTTTTTCTATATTTTCTTGCATTTATAGCTGTATGCTGGTTATTAACTGTCAGGCTTTCCAGAGCCTCCTTTGGAGACACATACATGCCATCATGAACAGTGAGAATAGAATTGTCAGCATTCAGACTACCAACACTGGAAACAGCTGTAGTAATGTGTCCATTACATTGTATATTATCATGTATCTCAAGGATTTCCACTGCAGACTTTGAAATATTCCATATCACATCCACCAATGTAGTGAACCCCTCTTTCATAATTTGCTGTTCTTTGAAAATAGAGTTGCAAATAGTGAACAACGCTTTCAACATTTTTAGATGTTCAGGGTCACCCATCAGTTCATCCCCCAAAGACTCAGTTGAGCAAAAGGAGTCATCCCCAATAGGAAAAGATGCATAAACCTTAATAGCGATTTCATTCAAGTCAGAAGGTCTGTCCAAATTGGTTGTAGTTACCTCACCAGATGATAATGGGACATTAGATGCATTAGGCCATTGTTCAGTCTCCACATTAGACACATTTCTCAAGTTTAAACACATATTTAATAGTGAATTGTTGTCAATGGGCACAAGTTCTAAAGGTTCACCATTGTCATGTTCACCAGGAATATACACTTCCGCCTCCACTGCCACTACTTTTGGAGCGTGCTTAATTTTGGGTTTTAAATGAGTGGTAATTTTATTGTGTGCCATGAGAGGCTCCCCCCGTTTTTACCAAACCGCTTCAATGGCACCCCATCCATATGTCATTTGTTGATATTAACATTAACTTTTTTATTTGCACCTCCATTTTTTTCCACCCGACACATCTATGTGATGTTTGCAGGCCAATCAGGCATTGCTCCACAGCTGGTATCTTTTAATTGTAGCCAGAATTGTTTCTTAGGATGTTTACTTATGTCCCACCACAGAAGCACAAGTTGCGTATTGCCAAAAAGCCAAGAAGCCTCATAAACCAAGTCGACTCATTCTGAGACCAGTGGACAGTACCATTACAATTGAAACAAGTAGTTGAAATGGATGCCCCATAACTGATATCTTTAAAAAAAATGTTAGCTTCCCAACGCCAACGCCCATCCACCAAATAGCCTAACAGCACCCTGGGTGCACTCTGTGCTGCACATGCGCTAGTGTGAGTGGCTGGCAGTATTGTGGCTCTTTCAGTGGGAGGGAGGCGTGTCCAAGCAATCAGGAGTAAAATATGTGAGGATACGAGCCGGCAGATATAGTAATCTACGAACAAAGTGATAGAAATTAATGGAATTTTTAGTAGTTATAGTTTTGACAAGATTAGAGCATAACAAAGTTCTGATTTCACTCCTCAGTAATACCTGCTGACCTGCTGAAAGTTGGAACTGGAAATCCAGACGGAGCCAAGATTATCACCAGCACTAACAGCACTCTGGGTGCACTGCATGGTGTGCACATGCTGGTGCACGCGGCTAGCAGTATTTTAGCTGTTTCGGGGGGTGGGAGGCATGGCCAAGCAATCAAGGGTAAAATATGTGAGGATATGAGCCAGCAAATATAGTCATCTCCCGGTTTGAAATAGAAAGCTCGAACAGAAATCCAGACGTAGCCAAGATTATCACCAGAACTAACAGCACTCTGGGTGACCTCCATACCATCATGGGGATGAGTGTGCTGCTTCCCTGTGTGACTGTCACTCTTCTTAGTAAACACAAACTCACAGGGACGAGTAGGTTGAGTCCCTGTATGATTCCTACTCTTCTTAATGTGTTTACATTCCCTGGAACGAGTAGGCTCGGTCCCTTTGTGATTCTCACTCTTTTTTAATGTATTTACCTGCACTGGGATGAGTAGGCTTAATTGAATCTTTAATTGTGCTTCTGTTATTATTAAGAGGTATAGCATTCTGCCTCTCTGTATATGTGCCTTGTGTCGCAGGTCTCACACTCTCACTGCTACCTGTGATGTAATAGGGCTGCATCACTGGGTCAGTTAGCATTCCTCTGTCGCTAATCTGTTGCCTCTGCTTCATCTCTTTGCTCTGACATGCTTCGTTTTATTTCTACCCATGTAGGCTTGGCGTGGAAATGCATTTTTCTTTCCTTTGCCTCTGTGCTACCACCAGCTAAGAACTCTCTCTCAGTGTCCAGTTGTGGCTCGGGCAATTTCCAGCCATGGCGTCTCTCCTCTGTGCTTGTTTCGCGAATGTCCCTGCAGGGACTGTTACTCATTTGTCAAGCTTGCTCAGTTCTGCCCCTCACACAGTGCAGCTCAAACACTACTGGGTTCCAGCTGCTTGCCTAAGGAGAGAACAACATTGTCTCCTTGGTACCAGCTTCCCTCCAGCTGGTTCAAAGCTTTTGGGTTTCTCTCTCTCTCTCTCTGGTTGTCTCACTCCTCCCCCTTTTATGATGCTTCTCTGCCCCTTTTATGCTTTTATGATGCCTCTCTGGGGCTTCCCCGGTTTCCAGCAGTGCTTTCTTTCTGTCTGCCTTAGGTTCAGCATAACTCCTTCAACATTTCTTTGTCTCAATGTCAGACAATTCTGTATTTTTTATTTCTTCTAGATTTGCAATCATCTCAGTATCAGGCAGCTACTTCCCTTGTGCAGAGGTGGCACAATAGCAGATTTAGGAGGATTCTGGTTTCTGTCAAATGATATAGCCTTAGTGTGTTTCTGAGCATGATGGAAAGGGAGATCCTCCTCGGAACTGGAGTCCTTGTCTGCAGGAGGGGAGTCTCTCTCTGTGAATTCCTGCTTTCCACCACCCTTAGGGGGAATGTTGCATAGTGGGCTCACATCCCTAGCTTCAAAAGGAAAGGCTTCCTCTTGGGGAGAAAAGACTAAAGACCTCAGTTTGTCAAGGTCTGTGATAGGTGATCATTGGTGGTGAATAGAACCTAGATAGTAGGCTCTACAGGTAATTTCCTATACCCATCTGGACTGAGATAACAGATAGTCTCATATCACTTTACCCACAGTTATATTTCCTGGCTTCATCAAAACCAAAAAAATGTATAACATTTATTGAAATGGCAGATCGCTGAGGAAAATCCAGAAAATCTCTTAAAATGTGCCAGTAATTATTTGTGAATAATCTATTTAAACGTTTGCTAACCTGTTACTGCTCAGGGGCATATGCTCCCTGCCACCAACTGCTCTACATGACTCCTGGCATTGACATAAGAAGTGTAAAACAAATGTTTCTATTTCCAAAGCAATGGAGATGTAAATACTACACATTTAAACATGCCCCACCGATCTGCGTGTGCCTAAAATGTTCTATTAGATCATGTTATGGAGCTGTGAGTCCAGGATGGCAGGCGACTGTCATTTATTGCAGGATCCTAATTTGTTTAATTATAGGGTGAACACCTCAAAGTCTTTTGGGTGAATTTCTCTAAATGTTTGTGCAAAGAAATGCTTTACATTCCAGTTGGAAAACTTTTATTGGACTAACTGAAAATAATATGCTGAGATAGCACAATGCATTTACTCTAGATGTGCCATTGAGTTCTTTGTCAGATGGTGATCACATAATGAAATAAGCAACAAAAATGACAGAATGATGGATGTTTCTTTCACATATAGAACACAAATAGGGGATCTTTCAATTTAAGACCAATGGCTGCAGTTGAAGTATGCATAGAATTCAGACTTTAGATGGATCTTTGAAGTTTGTGTGAAAATATCTGGCTGAATCACATGAGGCCTAATTATTTACCACAAAATATGGGAGAGGGTGAGTCCCCCTACACCGCCTTCACATACCTGATCACCCACCTTGCTCCTCCTCCTTGTGTCATCTTTCCAGGCCTCTACCTCCATTGTTGCCATTTTCTGCTGTTTTACCTCCCCTTTCTATCCTTTCTTCCTCCTTTTGTCATCTTTGCAGGTCTCTGTCTCAATTTTTGCCAGTTTCTGCAGTTTTTCTGCACTTTTCCCCCCACACTTCCTTCTTTTGTCATCTTTCCAGGCCTCTGCCTCCATTTTCACTACTATCTGCTGTTTGTCTGCTCCTTTCTTCCCTTTCTTCCTCCTTGTTTCGCCTTCCAGGCCTCGACTGTAACTGGCTCTCTTAGGCAACCTCTGCCATGCCCTCTTTCCCGCCCCCAGCCCACCATCCCTTTCCTCTTTTTGGGTCCTCTTCAGAGGGTGCCTAAACCTGCTTCCTGGGACCAGGACGCTGCAGTTAATCTTGCATCCTTGACCCTCGAGGTGAGTGTACCCTTTCTCACTCTCTGTGCCCTGTGCCTTCATTTGTTCTCCTTTCTGCCATTTGTCCACCATTTCATCTCCTTTCATCCTTCTTTTGTCATCTTCCCATGTCTATGCCTGCATTTTACACCACTTTCTGCCACTCTCGCTCTCCTTTCTTCCTCCTTTTGTCATCCGTCCATGTCTCTGCCTCAATTATTGCCACTTGTTGTTGTAATACGCACTGTATCCGTAGTTACATTTTGCACTGTGAAAATTACGCCTTTTTCTCCCCTACAGGATTCTCAAACTCAGGTGGTTCTCCACATGTTGTTGTAATACGCACTGTATCCGTAGTTATATTTCGCACTGTGAAAATTAGGCCATTTTCTCCCCTTTCAGGATTCACAAACTTAGGTGGCTTCTCACCGGTTCTAAATTTGAGCAGTTGTGAGCTCTTTAACCCTTGAGAGTCTGTCCTATTGCGCAACTTGACTGCCGGCTGCTATCTTGTCTGTCTACTCTTGCCAGTGTCTCCCCCTCTCCTTCCACCGCCTCCTCTCCCACCTACTCTATGGTGCTCTCTGTCTCTCCTATCTTCTCTAACTGATTCTCTATTGACTATCCTGCTCTCCTCACTATGTCTGGTAGGAAGAAGTTTAAAAAGGACATCCTGGTCTCCAACCCAGGCCTCCCTATCGCTGACACCTACACTAGTGCCTCCTCCAAGGATACTCTCACCGACATCCTCTTTGTCGTGCCTACACCTGACTTATGGACGCTTCATATGGTCTCTGTACTCTCTCCTTTCTCCTTTTCTCCCATTAATGGTGGCACCCGTTGGAACACCCTCCTGGCCTCCTTCCATTCCTCTAAGGTCATCATTAATGTTTACTCTAATGGGACCGTCTTGGTCCAAGGCCCTCAGGCCAACGTTCACCTCTTTGATAAACACTTCCCGCGCCTCATCAACTTCCTTTCCTCTCCAGCTGTCCACCCTCTGCCTTCCTTGGTTACCTTGCCCTCCCCCTACCTCTGTGCCCCCTCCCGGGCTCCTTCTACACCTCTGCAGGGCGTACCTCTGATTTGCACTCCTCCCTGGAAGTCCTTCAAGGATGGCAACCTTCTCCGCATTGCCACTCTTAACTCTCGCTCTGCTGTCAAACATTCCTCTGAAATCTGCCATCTTCTTGAAAAACTTGACCTCGATGTCCTCGGTCTAACTGAGACATAGTTCATGACCAGCTCTGTCACCAGCTTTCACATGCTCTTACCTGATGGCTACAAGATCCTCTCTGCGCCCAGGCCCAATCCCTCTGATGGGGGTGTTGCCCTTATCTTCCCTGTGTGGATTCCTGCCTCTGTAACTCTTACGCAGACCTACTCCACTTTTGAATGCCTCGTCTGCAGGCTCTCTCTCTCTCCCCTAGCCATTCCCTTACTGTGGCTACTATCTATTGGCCACCTGGTCCGATTTCTTCCTTCCTCTCTGAGTGGGTGGACCTCTCCTCCTCACTCCTGTCCTCAACCACTCAACTCCTCCTTCTTGGAGACTTCAACATCCATCTGGATGCCTCCTGTCCCCCCTCTGGACTCTTTCGCAACCTCTGTGACTCTCACTCACCAGTTTCCCCTCTGGCCCGACTCATTCTGCAGGGCACACTCTCGATGTTCTGATTTCCTCAGACCTTCACCTCTCTGTCCCTCTCTCCACTCCTCTCTCCTGGAGTGATCACTTTCTCCTATCCTCCCACCTTACCCTCCCTACCCCTCAGGCCTAGCCACCTCCATCACTTCCACCCACCTTCTCAGTCATCTGACCCATGAAGCGCGTGTCAGTTGAGGCTTTCAGCACCACCTTCTCACCCCCTCCTCCCCCTTTGGTTGACTCTCACCCTGACACAGCCCTCTCCACGCTCCACTCTTCTATATCTGATACTCTTGATATCCTTGCCCCTGTCATGAGAATCCGCCTGAACCCCAAAGCCAAGTGTAACTCCTGGTATGACTCAGACCTTGTCACCCTAAAGCGCAAGTGCAGAGTGGCCGAGAGGAAATGGTGTGCTTCTTGCTCATCCTCTGACAAACTGGCCTGCCGCCTGCTGCAAAGGCAATACCGCTCTCCGTCCTCACCAAGAAAAGAGTTCATATACAAGCCTGCATCTCTGTGGCATCTAACAACTCGGCTGAACTCTTTAAAATCTGCAAGGAACTGGCCAATCCTACTGCAGTCTCTACCTCTCCTGTCCCCTCCCAGGCTCTCTGCACAGCTCTAGCTTCTCACTTCATTTCAAAAACTCAGGACATCCTGTCCTCACTCTCCTCCTATCCCCTGCCTCCCTCTATTCCGTGCTCTTCCTCTGGCCCATCTTCGGCCACCCTCCCTACCTCCTCTGCCTTTCCCCTTTTCTCTGCAGACAAGGTTTCTAGACAAGTCTGATCTATGAAAGTCTCGTCGAAACAGGTTCACCCCTGTTCCTCCAAAACTATCAAGGACCATATCGACTCCTTGGCTCCTGCCCTGGCTGATTTCTGCAATCACTCCTTCACCACTGGAGTCTTCCCATCCCCCCTGAAGCACTCCCTTGTGCACCCTCTTCTTAATAAACCCTCTGCCGACCCCTCCTGCCTGGCTAAATATCACCCTATCTCCATCGCTCCCTTCCTGGGCAAGCTCCTGGAGAAACTTGCGATCTCCCAGCTAAATCTTCACAATGAATCTGTTGGTTGTCTTCATGACCATCAGTCTGGCTTCAGAGCTGCCAGAATCATGGAAACTGCTCTCCTGAACATCCGTGAAGACCTACTCTCCAACCTTGACTCCAATACCCTGTGCGTCCTCATCTTGCTTGATCTCTCTTCTGCCTTTGACACTGTCAACCATGCCATCCTGCTCAACCATCTCTGTGATACCCTGGGTATCACCGGTCAGGCTCTGGCATGGCTGACTTCTTTCCTCTCCGACCGACCTTCGCAGGTCCAACTTGGGTCCTTCCTCTCCGATATATTTTTCTCTACCTTTGGTGTTCACCAGGGATCTAACCTCTCTCCCTGGCTGTTCAACCAGTACCTGGCACTCCTTGCCCACTGCATCGCTGCTCTCTGCCCCAACTTTCAGTGCTATGCAAATGATATCCGGCTCATTTTAAGGCTACCCTCGGACTCCTCCTCTCCTTTCCTCATCTCTGACTGTCTGTCTGCTATACAGGAGTGTTGTGCCATCAATGACCTCTGCCTTAATGCCAGTAAGACTGAGATTCTACTCATCGGCACACCCACTCCCTCCTTCCCTGCAGCTCTCTGGCCGGCCTCTCTTGGCCCTCTTCCTGCTCCCACCTGCAAGGCTAAAAATCTCAGGGTCATCTTCGAGTCCACACTATTCTTCTCACCTCACATCTCTGATGTCTCTAAGAAGTCACACTACCAGCTGCACCTCCTCAGAGGTATTCTTCCTTTCCTCTGCTTCCCCCAGCAGCTCACCGTCTCCAGAGGCCCAGTTCTCTCTAGGCTGGACTATTGTAACAGCCTCTATCTAAATCTGCCTGCCTCTACTCTCCACCCTCTGCAACTTATCCAGAACAGGTCTGCAAGACTTGTCTTTGGCCTCAAGCCCAGGGATTGTATCTCTCCAGGACTGAAATCTCTGCACTGGCTCCCAGTGGCTGCGAGGATTAAGTTCAAAACCCTCTGCATTGTCCACAATGCCTTCTGGGGTCTGGGGCCGAAATACCTTCAACTGTCTCTTCCCAAATATTTTCCTTGTCGAGCTCTTTGCTCATCCGCCTCCAACTCCCTTGGGGTCAGTCGCTTTTTCTAAGAAATGAGTTGGTGGTAGATCTCTCTCTTCGGCAGGGGCCTCCCTCTGGAACAGCCTTCCTGCCTCATTGAAACTTGAGGAGAACCATCTCTGGTTCTGGAAGCACTTCAGAATCTTCCTCTTTGCTTCTGCTTTCTCTCACTCTCTCCCCAGCTGAATTCTTGGCTGAAACTGCACTGGTTACCTACCACCATGTCTGATCTCGGGCCCAGGCCCTGCCAGTTGCACACCTGCACTGTGTCTCTGGCAACCCAAACCCAAAGCCAAATCTGAGGACTGTTTTTCTGTCTCCCTACAGTCCCCCTAACAGCACTTATATTCTGCACTTACCTTGCACTTGCCACCATCTGGCTGTTTTTATTTATCTTATTTATTCTACTATCCCATGTACTGCACTTTTCCCTTTCCCCCTTCCCATGCACTTGCGTGATCTGAATGACACCTGGCCTAGTAAGATCATTGTCTGTCGTCCCTTTTTTGTGTTCCCTCTTCCTTGCCTCATCGCGCCTTGAAACACTTGTGTAATGGCGCGTTATAAATCACATATCATATCATATCATATCATATTTCTGAAATTTTTCTGCCCCTTTCTTCCCCTTCTTCCTCCTTTTTTCACATCCAAGGCCTCTACAGTTCCTGGCTCTCCTAGGCAACCTCTGCCATGCTGCACTCTTTGCAAAAAACCCAGCCCCCCTCTTCCCCTGTTTGGGTCGTCCTCAGAGGAAGGTGCTTCTTAACAGTGTCCATGAGGGGCGCTTCTGCCCGGGCAGCCACTGGCTAAGGGCCCAAGGTAAAGGGCAGCTCCTAAAGAAGCAGCTCCAGTCCATGTTTGCTCATGTTTGCCTGGGAGGCCAGTAGCCGTCAACCACCAGCAACTGACAAGTTAAGTGTCCTCTGGATGGGGAGTATAGCAATCATTGCATTCCGAAATCTTTGCCACTCATCTTACCTACATAACATAGCATACCAAAATTAGCCAGTAAGTGAATTGTATTTCTATCACTGCTGTGTACCTACTTTACGTCGTTTTATTTTACTGTTGTGTCCCAGACGTAGGTGTTCTCCTTCTATCCAGATATCTCAAATCTAGGTTTTTTGCATTTACTGTTGTGCCTTCAAATTAGAGGTTCACCCTCTGGCCAGGTGAAGTTTAACCATTTGCCACACTTAGATAGAATTGTGAAGTTTAACCATGTGTCACACTTAGACAGAACTGTGAAGTTTAGCCATGCATCATACTTAGAGTTAAATGTGAAGATTAACCATGTGTCAGACTTAGAGCTGTGAAGCTTACCCATCCGTCACATTTAGAGGGAAATGTGAAGATTGAGCATGCGTCACACTTAGAGTGAAACATAAAGATTAACCATTCGTCACATTTAGATAGAATTGTGAAGTTTCGTATGAGTCACAGTTAGAAATATGAAATTTAGCCATGCGTCACACTTAAACAAAATTGTGACGCATGGCTAAAATTGAATTTTAGCCATGCGTCACATTTAGAGTGAAATGTGAAGATTGACCATGCGTCACACTTGGATAGAGCTGTGAAGTTTTGCCATGTGCCACACTTGCATCACACTTGGATAGAATTCTGAAGTTTGGCCAAGGGTCACATTTAGAATTGTGAAGGTCAGCCATGCATCACAGTAAGAGTGAAATGTGAAGTTTAGCCATGCGTCTCACTTAGAGTGAAACATAAAGATTAACCATTTGTCACATTTAGATAGAATTGTGAAATTTAGCCATGCGTCACACTTAGATAGAATTGTGAAGTTTAGTATGAGTCACACTTAGAAATATAAAGTTTAGCCATGCGTCACACTTAAACAAAATTGTGACGCATAGCTAAAATTGAATTTTAGCCATGCGTCACATTTAGAGTGAAATGTGAAAATTGACCATGCGTCACACGTTGATAGAGCTGTGAAGTTTTGCCATGTGCCACACTTAGAGTGAAATGTGAAGATTAACCATGTGTCACACTTAGATACAATTGTGAAGTTTGGCTATGGGTCATATTCAGATAGAATTGTAAAGTTTAGCTATGCATCACACTTAGAGATAGAATTGTGAAGATTAACCATGTGCCACACTTGGATAGAGCTGTTAAGTGTAGCCATGAGCCACACTTAGAGTGAAATGTGTAGATGAATCATGCATCAGACTTAGATAGAATTGTGAAGTTTAGCAAAGGGCCACATTTAGATAGAATTTAGAAGATTAACCATGTGTCGCACTAAGATAGAATTATGCAGATGAGTCCTTTGGCACAACAGATAGGACAGTATAGATTAGCCACTTAGAAAAATTTAGTGAGTATCCAATGCACGAACACCCCACTCTACTTCCTCACACACCACCCAAACACTATACATGCCCACTGAGTTAGCCAACCTATACCCAAACCTACACAACACAAGCAACACACACTTACAACAAACAAGCCTAGACACTGGACCTTAAGCATACAGACACAACAAGCCAGTGCGCACAACCTTTAACACCTGCCAAATCTAAACATAAAACACATACAGAGCCCAACATAACAAACAGTCACATAGAAACATCCCAGGCATTGCACTTTACCTGTACGTATACAACAAGCCAGTGCACACAACCCTAAATAGCAGCACTCTACACATAAAACACACAGACACACCGAAACACAGCAAAGAACCACACAGAAAACATTCCAGGCACTGGACCATACCCGTACAGGCACAACAAGACAGTGCACACAATCTATCATCTGCAAGCCAACAAAAACAGAAACCAGTTTCTCCTGGTTTTGGACCTATCCTATCACTCTTCCCTCACTAATCAACCCCATCCTCATTCTTGCAGAGCCATGTGAGCGCCTACAGACTGCTCTTGGGTGATATCAGTGCGCGGTATAAATAAACATAACATAACGTCAAACATACCTAACCCCAACCAACCATCTACATTTATTGTGGTAAAAAGATTAGGGCCAAAGGTGATTCAGCCAGTTTGTAAGTCAAACAGAGTGGGGAATAGCCTTTGGATAGCCACCTTATTTACAGAGCAGTACATCTGGTTAACAGGGCAAAAACATAAGACTACACATTTGTAAACATTTAACAATGCTAACAGTTCTCAGAAATTTAGTTTAGCTGGCACTCATTATTGACACAACACTGTTACGCAAAATAGGTCAACAAACAGCACAAAGAGACTTAAAGTAGCACCCACTTTGTGCCAAATGAGATAAATGAGATTAATGGTACTGTAGCGAAATCATGAAGTTTAAGTTTTAAAAACATGCTTGAATGTGGTTTTATTTTCACAAATTGATTGCACGCCTCTTGAAATCTGATTGAAATTTAAATGGAAATTATGAAAATGAAGGTCAGAGAATGGGATTTGAACCAAAATATCCTATGCTTGTCTAACTTAAAACATACAAACGATGTTTTAAATTGACTCCCATTACATTATAGTTGAGAACCATACCAGGTCCATTTACCATCAAAAGATTCTGGCATATATTAATTAAATTTAGATTCAATTAATTAGAAATATTGGAAATGATGGGCTCAAGACACAGGCCCTCATTACGGGCATTGCGGTCTGGGAAGTACGGTACCGGCAAGCATGCATGTACCGTACTTCCCAGACCGCCATACTATGGGCTCTGCTCGCGGGAACCGTTTCACCCGCTAGGGTTTTCCTGGCGGGTGTAACGGCTCCTGCGATCAGAGCACGTCGGATGCACCGGCACCATTCTGAATGTTGCCGGTGCATCCAACTTCTCCATCCCCATTCAGCCCTATGGGACAGAATGGGGATGGGGAGGCCCTTGATTCCGGCACCCGAAAATGGGCAATTACTGGGTCTGCCGAACTCGGCATGACCCAGTTCTTGCCCATTCACGGGTGCCAGAAAAAATGCAACTCCGGCGGCGGCTACCACCAGAGTTGTAATGAGGGCCACAGAATTATTAAAAAGGATCACTTCTGTAGGCCTTGTAAGATCTCTGATTCAGCGGACAACTTAAATCATCTATACTTGTTTTGAAACTGGCCTCGATTCACATGCCTTTTTTTTGGTAAATTTGTCCATGATGTTCAGTCTTTGAATTTAGGCACATTTTTAGCATAGATGTATGAATGAGGAAAAACCTGGGCACTCATGCAGACAAACACCTAAAATATGTTTTTAAGCAAACTGAATCATATATGTAAGATACAGCTGTTGTTTAATACAAAAATATAAATTCATAACAGAAATCTCCTTGAAATGTGAACAGTTTTTACCCAAATGTAAATGAATAGTATATTTTGGCAACAATCATTTGTGAAGTATACAATGATTACACTATGTTATTCCACTACAAATAATGGAGTAAAAAAGACGTCTTTTGATTTTGAAATGCCTATTATTTTGTAACTTCAGTTAAATCACTACCTATAATTTCATTGGGAGTTTTGAAGTTGTGTGATGCTACATCCTGTGACGTCACTTGTTCAAGGGTCACATTACATCAATGATTGTAAAATGATCAGGGTTCATTTTGGTGTTTTGGTGATTTCATGTCACTGCCTGGTACCCATTGCAACACAATCTTGTATTTCATCTCTGTCCCCACTAACTGACAAGATCCACTTTTCTTGCAAATCCCATGGTAAAGAGAGACCATGTGTGAGGAATCGCCATCTGGCAATGGTGCACGAGTCATGTCATTTTTGATTTGTATTAATTAATACAATTATGCATGTAATCCCATCTCAGAAATTCAATTTAATAAGCTCCATACCAAAAGCATAGTCATACAAGTGTCCTGCTGCATCAGACTCCTGATCTGCAGCACCTGCTCTTTAGTGGCACAGAATTAGTTCAGTGGTGGCAGGCACCCATTTGACAGCTATTGTCACAACCATGTCACTCCATCACAGAGACTGCATTTAAAGTCTTCACCTCTGTTCTAAAACCACATAGCCATGCGTAAATACTATTCTGGTGGCAGTTTAATCTTTTAACACAAATCCATAGCTGAGTTTAGGGGATGGTGAATAGTAATTCACATGGCTATAACAAGCCACCTCCCATTGTATCATACATGTATCAACACTGTGAGCCACAGGCCTGCTGTGAAAGGATTGTGTGCATTCTGGTCCGATGGCCTTGCACTGCAGGGCAAGGGACTGGACGATTGTGCCTCCTCTTGGAATCTTTGTGAGTTCTGGTAACACCTCTCTCCAACAGGACAGCATTCCCACAGGGGCAGTCCTGGGAAAAATGAATCATAGGACACAAGCTACATAAAAGGAGAACCCGCACACCAGGGTGTAGCATACCAATGGCCTTTGATGTTGTGGATCTGAGAAAGGGGCCACGTTACTGTAGTCAGGGGGAGCTCAGCACAAGTGAGGAAGGGTTTGTTTCTCTTGTATCTCTCCTTCCTTCCTTCCTGTTTCCTTCAGTTCCTTAAGCACAAAGCACTTTGAGTATGATGCAAGAAGGCAAAGATCACTTGACACAAGAACAGGGATTGGATCCTTTAAAGCAGGCTTACATTTGTCCAATCGCCTCTGTAATTCTGTCTATAATAGAGGCAGTCTCACACCCATTTTTAATACATCTCTGGATTTCAACACTTGAAGAAAAATTGATTGGACCATTTTTCAGAGAGCTGTCCTTTCCAATGCCCTCCAGTTGTAAGTTGAAGACAGGTTACATTTCAGAGGCAACCCCTTCTCCCTAACCACCCCCAGGACATATTGGGGGTGTCCTGCCTCTCTGCCAGCTACACTGGTACCCAAGACCTCACTAGAGCTGAAGGACTCCTTCAGGAATTAAAAACTGAAAAAGTCTACCCATATCTAGCGGCAAACTTCCTGGAAAAAAGAAATACAGAGAAATCTCAATATACAGATGGGTCACTTTATCCGACTTGAGTAGCGACTCCCCTGGAGTGGACCCATATGACTATGGCTAGGACTATGGCTAGGAACAATACCAGAAATCCAGGGAACAGAGTCCTTTTTTAGGCAGAGTTTTCGCTGGAGACTGTGCATGGGATCCCTTGAACTCAGAATGTGCCCCCTGGGTAGCTAAGAGATGGAAGAGACCTTGCAGGAGTTCCTACAAAAGATAGGTAGGGTAACATCCACAACACATGAGAACAAGCCAAATATGAAAATACCAGTATTTAACCTCTCGGGTATAGCCCTGACATCCATTCAACTATGCGTCCTATCCAAAGGGCTATCATTTATTCCAACAAACCAAATGGTTTGGCTCATGTCAGAAATAGAGCCAAATACATTTTTTCAGAAAGTTAAGACTTCAGTGCTTCTTTAATGACCAGGACCCTAGGGAGGCAGTGGAGGATACTGGCTTATGGATAACATCACTATTCACACCTATGGATAACCAGATTCCTAAGGAGCTAATTCTTGTTTGAGAAATGTGTTGTGGGTGACTTAAAAAGACTTCCGGCCTCATTGAGAGTTTGACGGTGAGTGGTAAAGTTTGCAGTAATTCTGTTACAACCAACTTTACCACTACGCCAAATTTGAAGTTTGGGTCTGGAGTGGAGGATTTGACTCCACTGAAAAATCGTCAGAATTGGTTGAATTGCTGCGGTGGAAATTCCACTGTGGTAATGCCACCAAAAAAGCCCTGTTGAGTTCAATGGATTAAAATTAAATGATGAATTACACCACCACTTGTAATCCAGCAGAAATTCCGCCGGACCAAGTGGCGCTAACGGTAATTCAGTTTGGTGGTATCTGGCAGATTTACTACCCAGATACCACCAAACTATTAATGAGGCCCTTAGAACTCAAAAACATGTCACGCATAATGCTCAGAAGGTGGCTTTATAAACATTTAGGAGAGACAACAGACCGAGTGGTTGTGACAGCTATCGAACTTTGAGGCGAGATTCCTCACCAGAGAAAAAACAAGAAATCCTACAAACTACTCAATTTGAAGCAGACAAGGGATGGGTTCAGAAGGAAGACTTTGAATTTCTGAATCATTCTGAACAAAGTATCTCCATGCTGTATGCCCTCCCCAAAATGCATAAGGGTGCATCCAAGCCCCCAGGTAGACCCATAGTGTCTGGATGTTGCTCCATTATGGAGCCACTATGTACATTTGTTGACCTTTTCCTTCAACCAAAAAGTAAGGAATCCCTCACCTAGATTGAAGACACTATGGTAACAATCAAACTCTTGAGGGCACAGAATTTAACCCTAACTCTAAATTTTTGGTCATCATGGACACAAGATCCCTTTACACCAACATCCTGCAAGATCAGGGAATTGAGGACACTAGAGAACATTTATCCCATGTGGATACAAAGCAAAGAGCCCAAGGAGAATGTATCTTGGACCTGATGAACATAATCTTAAGAAGGAATTTCTTCTAGTATGCCAAACAGTTTTATTTACAAATACGAAGGACCGACATGGGTGCTGTCTTTGCGCTTCGTCTTGCAATACTATGTATGGCATCATTTGAGGATGAGTTTGTGCTTTTGGAAAACAATCCATTTAAGCCCCAAATCTCTAATTGTTTCTGATACAAACTAGTCTTCCCTCTGCCCACATTACTAGAAAAGCAAAGATAGTATATCTCTTGCCAGTGCCTGTTTCATCTTCAGGATTGGGATTACTCTTGTTTTGTAGAAGAGTGAGGGCTGAGTAGGCAGTTTAGCCCCTTCGCATCCTTGTACTACTGTGGGCAGAAGCAATTTCGTCGCACCATGTCAATGGCATCAGAATGCAGTCTAGAATCCAATCAAATAACATAGCCGCATCCCTTCAGACATTTCTGTAACATGGACTTTGCTTTCTTTTTCTCAAAATGAGGACTGATTCGCCACATTCTGCTCTCCCTGCGTCCTCCTACCTGTACCGTTTCCTAGGAGAATCATGTTGTCACCTTTCCATGCAAACATTATAGAGTAACTGGTGCTTATAATGTAACTCCAAAGCTCTACTATGTATGCAAAAATACAAAAAAGGTAGCAGGCGCCCCTCTCTCGAAAGAACAAGGCATGGTAACCTGTTCAGTTGTTATTACCCACATTGAGAGTTCGCAGCCATTGCTTTTTGCTCACTGTACCTTCACAGATGGGAAATATCCATTTGCATATCAGTCTTTGTCACGCCCACAAGGGCAGTCCAGCACCGTATTGCTATGGCAATTCCTCTCTGAACAAGTGTAGCACCAGCAACCCCATACACGTGTTTCAGCCTTGTTGGGCATCATCAGTGAGGTGAAGCTGAGCCTCTCTAAGCACAGTGAGCAGGGGGTCCACGTCTGGTTGCCCCCACGTAACCTAGGGTGACCAACCCCAAGTTCCTTTTCAAAAATACATAAAAAGGTAGCAGGCGCCCCTCTCTCAAAAGAACAAGGCATGATAACCTGTTCAGTGGTTATTAACCACATTGAGAGCTCGCAGCCATTGCTTTTTGCTCACTGTACCTTCACAGATGGGAAATATCCATTTGCATATCAGTCTTTGTCCCGCCCACAAGGGCAGTCCAGCACCGAAATGCTATGGCAATTCCTCTCTGAACAAGAGTACCACCAGCAACCCCATACACGTGTTTCAGCCTTGTTGGGCATCATCAGTGAGGTGAAGCTGAGCCTCTCTAAGCACAGTGAGCAGGGAGTCCACGTCTGGTTGCCCCCAGGTAACCTAGCGTGACCAACCCCAAGTTCCTTTTCAAAAATACAAAAAAGGTAGCAGGTGCCCCTCTCTCGAAAGAACAAGGCATGATAACCTGTTCAGTGGTTATTAACCACATTGAGAGTTCGCAGCCATTGCTTTTTGCTCACTGTACCTTCACAGATGGGAAATATCCATTTGCATATCAGTCTTTGTCCCGCCCACAAGGGCAGTCCAGCACCGAAATGCTATGGCAATTCCTCTCTGAACAAGAGTACCACCAGCAACTCCATACACGTGTTTCAGCCTTGTTGGGCATCATCAGTGAGGTGAAGCTGAGCCTCTCTAAGCACAGTGAGCAGGGAGTCCACGTCTGGTTGCCCCCAGGTAACCTAGGGTGACCAACCCCAAGTTCCTTTTCAAAAATACAAAAAAAGGTAGCAGGCGCCCCTCTCTCAAAAGAACAAGGCATGATAACCTGTTCAGTGGATAACATCACTATTCACACATATGGATAACCAGATTCCTAAGGAGCTAATTCTTGTTTGAGAAATGTGTTGTGGGTGACTTAAAAAGACTTCCGGCCTCATTGCGAGTTTGACGGTAAGTGGTAAAGTTCGCAGTAATTCTGTTACAACCAACTTTACCACTACGCCAAATTTGAAGTTTGGGTCTGGAGTGGAGGATTTGACTCCACTGAAAAATCGTCAGAATTGGTTGAATTGCTGCAGTGGAAATTCCACTTTGGTAATGCCACCAAAAAAGCCCTGTTGAGTTCAATGGATTAAAATTAAATGATGAATTACACCACCACTTGTAATCCAGCAGAAATTCCGCCGGACCAAGTGGCGCTAACGGTAATTCAGTTTGGTGGTATCTGGCAGATTTACTACCCAGATACCACCAAACTATTAATGAGGCCCTTAGAACTCAAAAACATGTCACGCATAATGCTCAGAAGGTGGCTTTATAAACACTTAGGAGAGACAACAGACCGAGTGGTGGTGACAGCTATCAAACTTTGAGGCGAGATTCCTCACCAGAGAAAAAACAAGAAATCCTACAAACTACTCAATTTGAAGCAGACAAGGGATGGGTTAAGAAGGAAGACTTTGAATTTCTGAATCATTCTGAACAAAGTATCTCCATGCTGTATGCCCTCCCCAAAATGCATAAGGGTGCATCCAAGACCCCAGGTAGACCCATAGTGTCTGGATGTTGCTCCATTATGGAGCCACTATGTACATTTGTTGACCTTTTCCTTCAACCAATAAGTAAGGAATCCCTCACTACATTGAAGACACTATGGTAACAATAAAACTCTTGAGGGCACAGAATTTAACCCTAACTCTACATTTTTGGTCATCATGGACACAAGATCCCTTTACAACAACATCCTGCAAGATCAGGGAATTGAGGACACTAGAGAACATTTATCCCATGTGGATACAAAGCAAAGAGCCCAAGGAGAATGTATCTTGGACCTGATGAACATAATCTTAAGAAGGAATTTCTTCTAGTATGCCAAACAGTTTTATTTACAAAAACGAAGGACCGACATGGGTGCTGTCTTTGCGCTTCGTCTTGCAATACTATGTATGGCATCATTTGAGGATGAGTTTGTGCTTTTGGAAAACAATCCATTTAAGCCCCAAATCTACTACTATGTATGCAAAAATACAAAAAAGGTAGCAGGCGCCCCTCTCTCGAAAGAACAAGGCATGGTAACCTGTTCACTGGTTATTAACCACATTGAGAGTTCGCAGCCATTGCTTTTTGCTCACTGTACCTTCACAGATGGGAAATATCCATTTGCATATCAGTCTTTCTGAACAAGAGTACCACTAGCAACCCCATACACGTGTTTCAGCCTTGTTCGGCATCATCAGTGAGGTGAAGCTAAGCCTCTCTAAGCACAGTGAGCAGGGAGTCCACGTCTGGTTGCCCCCAGGTAACCTAGGGTGACCAACCCCAAGTTCCTTTTCAAAAATACAAAAAAGGTAGCAGGCGCCCCTCTCTCGAAAGAACAAGGCATGATAACCTGTTCAGTGGTTATTAACCACATTGAGAGTTTGCAGCCATTGCTTTTTGCTCACTGTACCTTCACAGAAGGGAAATATCCATTTGCATATCAGTCTTTGTCCCGCCCACAAGGGCAGTCCAGCACCAAAATGCTATGGCAATTCCTCTCTGAACAAGAGTACCACCAGCAACCCCATACACGTGTTTCAGCCTTATTGGGCATCATCAGTGAGGTGAAGCTGAGCCTCTCTAAGCACAGTGAACAGGGAGTCCACGTCTGGTTGCCCCCAGGTAACCTAGGGTGACCAACCCCAAGTTCCTTTTCAAAAATACAAAAAAAGGTAGCAGGCGCCCCTCTCTCAAAAGAACAAGGCATGATAACCTGTTCAGTGGTTATTAACCACATTGAGAGTTCGCAGCCATTGCTTTTTGCTCACTGTACCTTCACAGATGGGAAATATCCATTTGCATATCAGTCTTTGTCCCGCCCACAAGGGCAGTCCAGCACCGAAATGCTATGGCAATTCCTCTCTGAACAAGAGTACCACCAGCAACCTCATACACGTGTTTCAGCCTTGTTGGGCATCATCAGTGAGGTGACGCTGAGCCTCTCTAAGCACAGTGAGCAGGGAGTCCACGTCTGGTTGCCCCCAGGTAACCTAGGGTGACCAACCCCAAGTTCCTTTTCAAAAATACAAAAAAAGGTAGCAGGCACCCCTCTCTCAAAAGAACAAGGCATGATAACCTGTTCAGTGGTTATTAACCACATTGAGAGTTCGCAGCCATTGCTTTTTGCTCACTGTACCTTCACAGATGGGAAATATCCATTTGCATATCAGTCTTTGTCCCGCCCACAAGGGCAGTCCAGCACCGTATTGCTATGGCAATTCCTCTCTGAACAAGAGTACCACCAGCAACCCCATACACGTGTTTCAGCCTTGTTGGGCATCATCAGTGAGGTGAAGCTGAGCCTCTCTAAGCACAGTGAGCATGGAGTCCACGTCTGGTTGCCCCCAGGTAACCTAGGGTGACCAACCCCAAGTTCCTTTTCAAAAATACAAAAAAAGGTAGCAGGTGCCCCTCTCTCAACAGAACAAGGCATGATAACCTGTTCAGTGGTTATTAACTACATTGAGAGTTTGCAGCCTTTGCTTTTTGCTCACTGTACCTTCACAGATGGGAAATATCCATTTGCATATCAGTCTTTGTCCCACCCACAAGGGCAGTCCAGCACCGAAATGCTATGGCAATTCCTCTCTGAACAAGAGTACCACCAGCAACCCCATACACGTGTTTCAGCCTTGTTGGGCATCATCAGTGCGGTGAAGCTGAGCCTCTCTGAGCACAGTGAGCAGGGAGTCCACGTCTGGTTGCCCCCAGGTAACCTAGGGTGACCAACCCCAAGTTCCTTTTCAAAAATACAAAAAAAGGTAGCAGGTGCCCCTCTCTCAAAAGAACAAGGCATGATAACCTGTTCAGTGGTTATTAACCACATTGAGAGTTCGCAGCCATTGCTTTTTGCTCACTGTACCTTCACAGATGGGAAATGTCCATTTGCATATCAGTCTTTGTATGCAAAAACAATGCCTTCCATGTAACTGTAAAAAAACAATTCCTATGTACCCAGCATGACTTACTGTAACAGCGCCACATTGCCTAAGGGCTGATGTGTGCTTTAAAAATGTGAATAAATAAATAAATAAATACTGCATACCTTTGCATACCTAAACTTTCAGGTTCCGTAAAAATGTGTCCTTTTAGGTGTACAAACTCTCATCTGACATTTTTGTATGACTTCTGATCATACAGCACCTTGTGAAATATCCTCCCTCTCAATGTACCCAGTAGACAGAAAATATTTGTCTGAATGTGAACGAAATCCAGTTTATCCGCCATGAACTGCATGCCTCCGTCAATAACGGGAATGCCTCCAAATAGGAACACGTTTGTCAATTCCAAACCTGGCGTCTTGTGTCAAAACACATTCTACATAAACAAACTTAATTGGGCCAAAGGGGAAACCTTTCTGCCCCTGCATTACCTTTTTTTTTGTTGTAAACATGATCAATAAAGAGCATTGATGACAACCATTGCACAATCTTATCCATGGGTTAAATGTTTGGATTAGGACGTTTTTCTTCTTGTTTTTTTCTGTGTAAATAATGAAACCATCGTTTCAGATTTGATAGGGTTTGCTGGGCATGCCAATTGCATCTTCTGAAAGGAAGCCGTGATTGGGTGGATCCAGCTCAAGGATGCCGCGTTCTTCCAACTCCGCGGAAAATCAATACGTGGTTCTTGGGCAGTGTGAGCGTGGCAGTCCTTCCTGAGTGGCCTGGTCAGTGCACCGCACGTCCAGCAGCTGCTGCTTTCCAGGCTATCCCACGATTCCCAGGCTATAAGGATTGACAGGGCAAAGATAAACTAATGTGCCCTCTCAGCTCTGTGCACCGGCCATTGTTCCAGCAGCTGAGACCCACTGCTGCTATTTGCTTTCTCCCACATGCATTATTCAACAGCACAGGAAAAGGCCAAGAACCCCTTTCATTCAGGAATTCTGTATTAAAATAATCAATTGCAAAGTATCGCGGGGGTAGGCAGGCGTGATCCGTCCCTGAGTTGCAAAGATGCCACAAGTACTTAGCACGTGCACCTGAAATCCTCATCTACTGGGGTAACATGCATGTCTCAAATGCATGAGCAAGTACAACACAGCCACTTATTTTCTTATTTTCGTTTTAGAACCCAGTCAACAAAAAAAAATCTGCGTTGGAAAGTCTTGAAGAAAGGCAGTGGCACGCATTGTTGTGTAAAGTGGACCTTGTGTAGTTATGTGTCTGTCTTGTGCACATACCGTGGCCATGCAGAAAGTTATAATGTAGTTATAAATTGGAGAAATTAAGCTATGTTCTTCTATCCTTATTTAAAACGAACATGGGACCTATATGAAAGGCTCAGGCTACCTTATGGCTGAAC
The DNA here is from genome assembly GCF_040938575.1 of Ambystoma mexicanum. Classification (NCBI taxonomy): domain Eukaryota; kingdom Metazoa; phylum Chordata; class Amphibia; order Caudata; family Ambystomatidae; genus Ambystoma; species Ambystoma mexicanum. The sequence continues at coordinate 380,502,558 of NC_090930.1, read as the reverse complement.
GAAACACATGCGCCCCCATGCCTTCTTGAACCACGACACATTATGCAGATTTTCTGTTCCTTTATATATAACCCAGGAGCTGTAAAGAAGCACAACACGACATATGCAAATGATCTGGTAGTTTTATTGGACCAATCTGTCCTGCCTTAGGCGTCCCACTGGGATGTCAGTTCACAGGTGGGCCTGGCCCAGCATGACTGTTCTGTCACTTTTAATATATTGTCTCTCCTTTATACAATCTCCACGCGCTCCTTTCACGCCACTTCTTGACTCCTGGGACAACTTGTTGCTATGCTACAGTGACATAAACGAACTTTTTTTCTCCATCAGTCGGTTTTGTTTTTAACGCATGATGGTCGCATTGGTGACAATAATCACGTTAATATTTATGTGGGATTTGAATGGCGTTGATTGTGGCAATTGCCTATTAGGAAGTAAGAGTATGCATTACTATGACACATGAGAAAAAAAATGTTGGGGAAGCATTAACATTCCAAAATGTACATTACTACTGATATCATTGCTGTGATTGTTGGGCACAAACACGCTTTTATAAATGGTTAGAAAACAAATTGGAGGTAATAATTGGTTGAAATATAAACACAGTTTTTTAAACGGTTGCTCCCTGTTGTGTGACCCTTGTAGAGAATTCTAATTCGTTTTAGTAGACAATGGACAGTTGGGATCCTATTAATGTCCCTCAAGTGAATATTATGCACTTCTATTTTCTTGTTCATTAAATAGCAGCAAGCAAACAACAGGCTATTGAAAAAACGACTGCCCCCACAATCCATTGCTCATGCTCCCCCCATGCCATTGTCCTCCAATGACTACATTCTGCTCCATAAGAGTTTCCTACAGCCCTCTAGTCATCCTCTTTTCTGCTGGCGTAACCTCTGCTACCATTTCAGACCACCCATGACTGAGGCAAGAAGGCGACAACAGGGCCAATCTAGTCATCAACACCAGTTCAATGTTCTTAGAAAAAGTTGTGTCCATCAGGATACCCAGGATCTAAGGAAATTAACAAACTAGGAGGTTAGGCTAAAGATGTATAATACTCACCTTTGTGCCAAGTAAGGGGATACAACTGTAAACGAGAGCTCCCAAAAGACACAAGGAACATAATCATTTGCTCAAGCCAACCATCACACTTTCACAGTGCCTCCGACATTGGTCCACGCGCAGCTGTGAGTTTTTTGGGAAAAGCAGGACAATAAATGATATCCAAAGCTCTTTGGTGCAGCACTGCAAATAAAAGAGAAACGCCAGAAGATGTAAATATTGGACATTTAAGATAGATGAACGGACATCAGCAACGCACCAGAATGTGACCAGACACAACAGCGTAACAGGTTTCATCGAGAGTCGTTTCAGGACATATTCAATTGGATGGCCACTTCTCAAAAAAAGTACCACATTGACATCACAGAGACAGGAATATCAGAGAGTTGATGGTGTCATTATCCGTATTCCTTTTAATAAATGAAAATTCAATGGGTGCTCATCCCCCGGGAACCTATCCACCAAGTCAAGATATATCTAAATTGTAGAGTGATACAAATGTAATGTTCAGTAAGAGGCTGATCCAACAATTACATCCACCAAATTCACTGTAGTCACTAAATGGGCATGTTGGGGACGCAAATCTCTTTGAGAAAACCAGCAAACCCAGGCACTCCATGCAAACATATATGCGATTGACGAGTGCTAGGCATCTACAAGCATTTGTGGAATGCTTAAGCTGAATATCGTGAAATGCCACTCACAAGTGTGGAATATATACCCGAAGCTGAAGTACCAGTGGGTACCATGCTTGAGAAAGCCACAACAGGAAGATCACGACCACCGTGAAGCCTTGTGCCTGTACCTGAAGCAGAACCCTAGGATCAGAGCAAAAGGAGGTTAGGAATATATAGGGCCTCATTACGAGGTGGGCGGTAAGGGATTACCGGCACCGGTAAGGGCACCGGTGCCGGTAATTCCTTACCGCCGTACTACCAGTTCCCTTTGCGGGTCCTCCCTTAACGCCTGTTTTTTCCAGGTGTTAAGGACGGGACCCGCAAAAGGACTCTGGAGCTGATAACGGTACCGCAATTTGCAGTATCGTTATTAGCGCCTTCCCCATTCCCATTGAGCCCTATGGGGGCTCAAATGGGAATGGGGAAGGGCCCTGGTGAATGGGGAATTACCGGTCCCACCAACCTTGGAATGGACCGGTAATTGCTCCATTCACCAGGGCGGAGTCGGAACGAGTTTGGAGGCAGCCATGGCGCTAATAGCGCCATGGCTACCTCCAACGTCGTAATGAGGCCCATAGTGTCCCTGTTCCAATGTTGTGTAAAGGTGTCCTCTCAGATACTCTAGATAAAAAACTGAGGCAGATGTGTATTGAGGTGAGATATTAAAATATCTAACTGTAGTGGACCCCAGAGACCGAACACGGTGTGAAAAGCCTTGGGTAACAGTTGCCAATCTGCTGGATCCTATCAGTGTCCTGAACAACAATCCACACCCTATGTGGATACCCTGGGAATGAAAATGGCATTTACCTTCAGATGATGGAGAAGGCCGAAATCCCAAAGCCCCTTTACCACACCTGAGAGTTCCCTGGTCTTTATGCCTCCCAATTTATTGTTATATGGCAGTGCATACTGATCATCCATCCATGTGATGGAGCAATGTCACGTGTTCTTTGCAAAACTCTGGGCCCCAAAGGACCCAGACCCAGTATGAATCTCTAAACAATTGGCATCCTTGCATAGTTAGGGAGAATTCTCAGAAAAGTGCTAATTCCCTTCACCTTAGAGACCACCAGCAACTTTGCTGGATTTTGAGGACTTGATTGTTTCACCTGGAAAGAGTGTGAACCTTTTTTTCCCACTCTTTCATGTATTTTGATGTGTGTTTTACATTTGTGTTCTTTGACTTTGGAGTTTTAAAATAACTCCATAAGCATCTTTTCATGTGTGTTACACAGCATCCTCAGTGCAGTTTTTAGACTTCCCAAAGGTTTAAATACCTTCTCTGGGATAAACTACTGTTTCCCAGAGACTGTAAAGTGAAATTGACTTTACTAGTCTTTCCAAATTCTGAGACCCAGCACACACCATCTTACAATGGAGTGCTGGATGGGTTAATTAATATCCCCTATGTCTAAGATACTCATGTAGCAGTCAAATGCTACCCTTTCCTATTGAAAAGGCTGGTGGCAGTGGTTTTACAACAAACTACCATGATTTTTGCCGACCGTGCACACCGGTAGCTAAAAATCAAGGGAGACATGTTTTTCAAGATGGGTTCCGGTCTTCTTTTTTCGCCATTTCTTTTTGGAAAGGTCCTTCTAGTGTTTGTCTCTGCGCGCCAAACCAGGTTTGGTCCCTTTGTTCATATGCCTTTGGCGGGCTGCAGGACTGAAGACGGCCTCTGGTGTCTGAGTGTCTGGGGTGGGCAGGAAGTGAGGGAGGTGCCCGAAACTCGCTGTGCTTAGTCTCCTAGGAGACCCAAATGCACTCTGGCATAATTGGCTGGCTGACTGTCCAGCAAGGACAGCCACCCTGCTGGGTGAGTGACAGCTAGGCTTGAATGAATGGGAGTAAACTGTTTAAAAGGCGAGTCTCTAACTGGAAAGCAGAGTCGACCACTGGAACAAAAGAACTGAAAACGAGCTGGAAAAGGACGGCTGCTGCAAGTCCTGGACCATTGGTTTGCCTGGTGAAGCTCTGCTGCAGGTCCGAATTGCCAAACTCCATTCGCCAGAGAAGCTCCTTCAAGGACAGCTTCTTCCTTTGAGTTGGTGGGACCAATCAACTCATAAGACACCTGGATACTATTCTCATGGCTGGTTAGGATTAACCAGGGAGAGGAACACCAGTTTGCATTCTTGAGTCTACAGCTACTGGAGGAACTGAAGTGACTCCATTTTGTTTGCTTGGAGTCCCCCGACGTCCTCCCTCTTGTCCCCACGACTGAGGCTCAGGAACAGCGAGATCTGCAGGACCTACCAGGAACCACGACTTGAGCATCACTTGTTTCTTCATACAAAGGTACTGTGCCAACCCGATTGAGAAAACGCCACACTCGCGGTGAAAGGTTGTGAGCCTTTCCCAACTTGCAGCCCTAATCAGCTTGTGACCCATCGTATGATCCTTTTTCACCTAAACTACTTCTGAGAACTTTTTCAAAGACTTTACCGTTTGATACCAGAACTGCTCTTTCCTATCCAGAACATTGGCCCATTGACATGGCTTGGCCTATTGGCTTGAACTCTTCTGGTGACCTGAAACTATTTGCACTGCCTAGAAAGTATATGTGATATATTCTACTTACTTTTGTCCTTTTTGCTCACTGCTACGTAATTGAACTGACATTTTGCTCCCATTTCTGGAGAGCTCAAACTGCCTCAAAAGCTTACAGTTTTGTATTGGGGTGTATTTGCTTATATTATTAATCTGCCTTCTCCTAGTGAAATGTTTTCTAAATGATTGTGTAATAAATTAATAAGTGTTTTACCGAGAAACCATGAGTATAAGTGTTTACTTGAACCACTGTGATTGAAAGTCCTCTGTGTAACTACTTGTACTGCTCACATTCACTCTTGAGATAAGCCTAGCTGCTCACCTCACAACTAAAAACTGTGTGGTACAGACTTATGCCAAAGGTTGGTTTGGCTAACAACTGTAGTCTTAATTTTGTGTAGTGGTCCCAAAGGGTACTGCCTGCAATTATGCCTAACATGCATGAATACTGCAGCAGTCATTGTTCTCCAGTGGAAACCCCATTGCAGAGAGCCTTACATCCACTTGCATCGGACTCTTAAGACAAGCCCAGTGTAGGCAAACAAAGATCGCTAAGCCATTTCAGGAATGTATGGGTCAGAGCGACCAGCAGAATGTGGTCCACACTTCTGAAGAAAACTGTACCCAACTGGAATCTCCTGTGCCTTCACAGAGCTTTTGCATTTTATTTAAATCTCTAGTGTTGGGGTGCCAAAAAGATAACTTGGAACTGGAAAGCAAATGGTTCACGCAAGTGTTAGGAAAGTTTTCATAATTGTATGTAATTTTCTCTCCATGTGACAACCCCCAAACTTTTTGCTGTTGTTTTACACCCTGATCTAGACTTTGCCAGAGAAGCGCAGCCTTCCGCAGCACTCCTCTGGGCTTTCTCTCAATTCTTATGGGGAAACTGACATGCCCTTAAGACAGTCAGTACTGGGAGACTTTGTTTCCTTTGGTCCTTTCTTCATGTTGCAGCTTTTGTACAACATGAAACAAGAGTGCCCCGTAATTTACATTACCGCGCTCTTGGGTCTCTAGTCATTCCAAAGGCCCTAGAAACTCTCGCTGGACTTATTATGAACTGTGCAAGTGTGTCACGGACAGGACTGGTGATGGCTATCGTTTCTCTTGTGTTTTGAACCCTTTTTCGCCATGTTATCCCCCCTTACCGCATTTGGCACAAATGAGTGGCCTGGCTCCAAAATGGCCATGCCACGAGGTTCTTTGTCCTGTCCGCTGACTGTCTTGCCCCTTCACTTTCCCCCCAGGTCGAGCCAACCCGGGGCCGTCCTTATTTGGTCATGCACTTTCCCGCGAAACACAACGCTTTGCATGCCTTCGCGGGCTTCTGCATGCCTTGTGTGTGCCTCCAGGATGTGGGATGGGATGTCTGGTCCCAATACACATCCTGGGTGCCAGAGAATCTAGAGTGTCCTGAATGCCTGGGACCACCGTGGTCCGTGATAGGTCGACGTATGGTGTGAGTGTTTGTAAGCAGATCTCCCATGGGCCCTCTCCGTTTTGGCACAAAGGGAACTTTGGATAAAAGGAGGCTGAAAACACCACTACCATGTCGATCTCCTGAGTTCACACCGAACAAGGGATAAGGAGCCAAGTATCCTGCAACAAGAAGCTGAGTCGAGGAACCGCTGGTGACCTGTTGAAGGTTTGGCACCCTGAGCCGCTGTTGTCCTGCGATGCCCCTCTGCCTCTGACCATCCTAGAAGGTCTGCGAAGGCTCTTCGACCCATTGGAATAGTGGGATCAACTATTCCCGGCATCTTCATCAAATCCTGCAAGTAAGCCTCTTCGGAAGTGTCCCTGGGCCAACCAGTGGGCTAACCAGCTTATGCAGGACGCTTTGCTCTGTCACCGCTGCCGTTTCGGGGAAACCCTCGAAACTTGATCTACTGCTTTCTCTGCGTCTACGGCACCCTCACACCGAATTCGTACACTTGGCATCCCCAGGTCTGAAGTGAGACGAGTGCGCCCGGACCAGAGTAAATGCGGTTGCCGTGTTGCCCTGCTGTGGTAACAACCTGTGCACGTCGCTGCATTTTGGACACCCTCGACCCTGCATCCTGCTACGCAGAATCGACACAGTGTCAAGACGTCCTGATCATCGCAGCTGAACCTGCCAGCAAAGTGAACTGAACTGGAGAAGTCTGGGTCTGCCTGCGTCGGGCACCGGTGAGTAGTCCATACCCCAACTGGTGGCCCCTCGCGCAGGAGCCCATTTCTTTTCTACCGCTGTTCCGAAATAGCGACTCTATCCCGCACTCTCACCCTGCCTCTGCCCACAAGTGGAGGCCTTGCTTGAGTAGTGGGGACTTGTTCTGCATCACTTCATTCACCTTCTTGAACTGCCTGATATCCTCGAAGAGGCCCTCTTTTGTTCATTGGCACCAGCGCGTGCAGGTACTTTTGAGCATAAGGCTCCTCTCTTCGTAGGGCTAGGACTTCCTCCTAGTTAGGTGTATTTCAGATGTCGAACTGGGTCTAATGATTACTTGCACTGCCTGTTTTCCTCCCCATCTAGGTGGTCTACATATTACGTGCTCCTAACTCCTTAGATCCCTAGGTCTTGTAAATATATTGTATTGATTGTGATGTGTTGGTTTACTTTATTACTATTGTGATTCTTTGCTATGGTCGATGTTACAAAGGCCTTGTAATAAATGTGTCTATATTTTTAATATAACACCTGTCTGGAGTAATTTGTAAATGTCCTTGCTTTGTGTGCTCATTGAGGTCTTTCCGTCACCCTCACCCCTCTTGAGACTTAGTCTTGACCGCCGCCATCGCTACCCTGATTGGTCTGGCTTGTCCAGAGGTTATCCTTTACCAAGAAACTAGGCTGGCCTTCTGAACCTCTTCCCCTCCAGGTCCGAGGTCTGAGTTCAGAAATCCATTTTAACAGCAGGGAGTGTACCTTCTCTCAGTGCACCTTTGCCCATGGGAGCTGAAGAGTCGAGGAAACACAATGGGCCTCATTACGACTGGAGTCCGGGTCTGGGTTCCCTGAATGGGGAAATACCGGGCCATTCCAACTTTGGAAGGCCCGTTATTTCCTCCTTCAGGGAAACCGGGCCCAGTCCTACCCCATTCCCATTCGAGCCCCCATAGAGCTCAATGGGAATGGGGAGGGAGCCAACAACGGTCCCGTCAATTATGGGCCCGTTGTTAGCTCCCTGTTCCTCTCGCGTACCCGCTATGGATGTCTGGAAAAACCAGCCGTCCAGAGCGGGTCCCGCGAGAGGACCTCGTAATAGTGAGGAGTGGGTTTAACGGCGCCGACACCATTACTAGCGCCGTTAAACCCATTCCGCACTAGTCGTAATGAGGCCCAATATGTCACAAATCCTAGCAAAGAAGTCATCACCATCTTGAAATGCCAATATGGGACATAATGACTAAGGGACCTGATATGAAATACCGGATACAATGAATGGTCATATCCCTGGACCAGAAATATATTGCTGAGGAAATATAAAGTACTCAGCTTCCACAATGCTATGTTTTCTTTAGAAGCTGCCCTATCTCTTGCTGGACTCCTTTCTCCTGCTACCAATTGAAAACAATGCAGGCTGGAGTATACAGCTGGCATGGCTTCTCAAGGAACTCTATATGGTATCGCCTGACTGTTTTCATAACCCACAGATTTCTGCACAACTCTGTCCAGTTTAAAAAATATATATTGTATCAGCGTTCATACCAGAATCTGAGAAAGGGGTAAAGGAAATGTACTTACATTTGTATGAGGTAAAACCAGAATTGCGTCTCGATCCTCTTCACCACTGTCGTCAATGAGTAGAAAAGTTCACTCTGCCTTCACTCTGCCTCTTGGATGCTACCAAAATCCTAGGGGATTAAGAAATCCCTGCTGGATCGGTCTGCTGTTGTCATGTCTAATGGCTTGTATCTGTCAGGCGGAACAGCCTCTGGATCAGATGGCCCGGGTAGAAATCCAGGGTTGAAAAATCTATGTTAAATTAAAGTTGTGTGGGCTCTATCCAAGGGGGCCAAAGTTGAAACAAATTTGCCAATTTCCTTGATAGAGCCGTACCTCAATAAAACGTCCTAGAAGTTTCTTTAAGAAAGGGCTTCAACCACACCCCTTCAGGTTCCATTTGTATGTAAGGCCAAAGTCACTATATACTCATTAATGGCCAAACCAACATTTCCATCTACGTTGCCCTCGCATGCCTGGGACACTGAATCATTAATCAAAGTTACTAATTTGGCCCTTGTAGTTTTCATTTCTGTTTCTACACATATCATGCATGCCTTGACAATGGGAACCAAGATCCAGCGAAGGGACCAAAACTAAAAAGGGAAACACTCTCCCAGTCCCCTTTTTAATTGTTGTTGCTGTATCACTACAATAATTATTCTCTAAACTGGCATAGCGCATTCAGCAACCTTGTATTTGCAATGGACCCACAATTCACTTCACTGCTCCTGCGCAAAACAAAGAAGAATAAAGAGGGGAAGGGAGCAGACAGCGAGAGAAGAGGGGAAATAGCTCCCAACAGCACACGTGCCACATTGGTGAAATCAGTCAATGGGTAGCCCTCACTATGCCTCCTGGAGCACGCTCTGTGGGGCATTACACTCCCTGGTCAGCAAACAATTGTACCACTCATATAACCCCTCACACAACATACCAGAGAAATAAATAAAGAGAAGTCATGCTTGCAAAATGTTTAAGGGTATACTTATCACTGGATATGGAACACCAAGAAAAGAGAATGGCCAGTGAACTGCAGGAAGTCCTTATGGAACAGACTATGTTGTGGTTAGATGATAATTGAAAGGAGAGGCACATGGATTGTGGGAGCAGTAGTTTTTTCTATGGCCTCTTTTTTTAGATGCTATTTAATTAACAACAAGAAAAGAAAAGTGCATAATACGAGCCATCATATGTGTATATGTGTATGTCTACGCAGGTGTTTATGTGTGTATATTTATGTATATGCGTTCATACAGGCTGGCATGTGATACATTTACAAAAGCACAGTATCTCAAATAGCCATGTTTTAGTTATTACATGTATGGCAGACATGTTACAACTGTAACAATTGTCCAGTTATTTGCCAATTGAAATAGCTACAAACATCAGCAACCTCATCAGGCCGTTTTCAAAGATAATAATGTTGTTCGATAATTGAGTGAACAGAAATAGCAAGTTAAAGATCTCGATGGAAAAGCAGTAAGGTGTACTTAATTGAGATGGTGTTCCAGAAAATCAATGACACCTCTTATCAAAAATGTCCATTTGTTTACAATGGAAATGCAATCTATTCAATCATAAGAATCAATACAATTTATATGTGACAAAACAGCTGAAAAACAGTGTGCTTTCTGGCAGCTGCTTCCCAGAAATGTTGAAATGTATAGTGATCATGAATTTTTAAGAATTGTAAAGTTTACTAATTTAAAACAAAGTAAAATACCTCCTTTGCAAATTGAAAAGTGTGTTTTTTGTGATATTCACAGGATCTTGTCACTTCACCCCAGAGGGCAGCCCTTCCGTGTGAGGCTAGGGAGGGGAACCCGCAATGCAATATTCCACCTTGGGGTGGTGGTAAGCAGGAACTCACCAGCAGAGAGTAGCCCCTTGGGGACAAGCACTGCCATTCTGCGAAGGAACTCCCTTCCCCACTTTCCTATGAACCACTGGGACCATCACTGCCTCAGAGGTCGCAATCTGTACAGACCACTGTTTGCTATTGTAAAACAGCTTCCAGTAGAAGAAGAAGGGCAGAATAATGTTGGGTAAATGAAGACAACTGTGAAGAGTGGGAATTATGGAGTAAGAAAGAATACTTCACGGAAAGATAAGAAGGACAAAGATCCTTCACTGGGAAGGACCCAACTCAGATGCATAAACAACAATGAAGGACTTGCCTTAGAGATTCGTGTTCACCGAGCAGGTGAAGCCGGGAAGGTCTGAACCTGGGAGAGAGATGTCAGGGCATTCCAGGAGGTCCTCGTCAAGTGGACTTGGAAAATAAAGTAGGAAAGTGGTTAAGGAGCCAGCAGTGAACCATCTCACGTGTTTGGCAAACATTGTCAGGTGGTGGCGTGACCACAAAGAGATGGACTGGGTGGTCCGACAATGACGTTGAGACCATCCAGCAGAATATCTGCAGAGTCGTGGAGAGTGAAGCAGAGAAGGAAAATAAGGCTTTGGCAGAGTTTTTTAAGACGGCTTGATCCTGACCCCAAAGGAAGAACCAGTAATGCCAACCCGACATGCTAGAGGTAGCGGGAATGGCAGGAGACCCGGGAGGGCCATGGGCAGGCGCTAAACATCAGGGAGTATCACAAATAGTGAACGATTCAGCATACTCATCCCAGTAACTGTACTGGTAGCAACAAGCATAACGAATACCAAGAGACACATACTCGTTTCAGTAACTGTTAAAGCAGAAGAATATAACGAATAACAAGGGACTCATCATACTCGTCCCAGTAACCGTGAAGGAAGCAGAGTATATAATGAATACCGAGGGACTCCTCACACCCATTCCAGTGCATAAAAAAGCAGGAAAGAGAGAAAAGAAAGTCAAAAGACTGGTGATACCTGTCTCAGTTATTGGGAAGACTAAACCATTAGCAACGAGGAGCAGAAGAACCTATATTTTGGTTCCCTACAAGTGGAAGTGCTGCAAAGTTAACTAAATGGTGAAAGAGACCAGTTATACTGGTCTCTGTGGAATGAGAGACTGTGAAACAAGTACAAGTGAGAAAGATATTGATACAAATGAAATTCTGAGTAGTAGAGGTCAAGACCTACGAGTGGGGAAACAAGGAACTGTAACTAAGTCAAGACAGGGGTACCTGAGAGAATGTTAATGTTAAAGGACATTTGCACCATGCACTATCACCACCGGAGTGGTCCCTTGGCACTCTGGGGGCTCTGAAACAGGAGGGGAGGTTGAGTTAGTGAGATGAAGCAGGAAAAGTGCACGAGAGCAGTGATGTGCTGTTGGCTGCCTCAGCCTGGTGGGTCCGTTGGCTGGGCCTGTGGTGTTTGCGGCCGGTAGTCGTCGTGTACTGTTGTGCAAGGCTATGTGAGTTTTTGTTTTGTTGTAGCAGTGTAGTGAGGTTTGTGCGGTTTGTTGTGCTGTAGGTTTTGGTTGTGTTCGGTTTGGAGTTTGAGAGGTGTATGCAGAAAGGGAAATTGTTAGTACGGGTTGGTTAGTTTGCATCTCTATCCTGAATTGAAGCGCTCGGCTTGCGTAGTCTCCCCTGTTGCGGCTCTGTCCTGATCTGGGTCTGACTGGCATACAGGTTCCTTACTCCTCTAGCCGCCGCCTCTAACATGCTCTCTCATAGCTCCCCTTATCTTCCATTCATACTCCTGTGGCCATTGCACCTGCCAATGACAACCTCTCAGTTAGTGGGGTGATTACCAATATCTTGATAATTCCACACCCATATGGTACTTGGCGGTAGTTAATTAAGGGGCGGGCGAAAGTGTTGGTGGGATTGTCTGGGTAGTTGACTCAGTCTCCATGCGTATCGCCTGTGTTCCAGTCTAGCCGGTGTCACCTGTCCAGGTGCCGTGGGCGTTACTCTCTCGGTCCGGGATGTCCGTGTCTTTTTGGTTTAGTCATCCTTTACAGTTTTGGTTTCCTGGTTTAGTCTGTGGTGATGTAGAGCCAGGTTTTTAGTGATTTCCTGAATTTAAGGTGATCTTCAGTGTTTCTAATTTCTTTTGGTATGTTGTTCCAGGTTTTTGCGGCTAAGTGGTAGAAGGAGGTGCCTCCAAGTTTTTCTTATGGTATGGTTTAAGTTCCAGGTGGGTTTCGTTGCTTGATCGGAGGGGTCTCGTTGGTTTGTAGAGAATATGGAAGAGTTAATTTCAGAAATTAAAGGAACTGATTAACTACGTCACAAGGAACTCAAGATATGCTCTTAAGGATAAGCAGGCCTGTGCAGGAGAAGGGAGTTATTCTCCTGTAACCCCTTTGTGGGTCAGTGTAGGGTAGTTTTTGGATGGAGGATGGTCTATTTTGATTTGGACTACCCCGTTGATAACAAGTACCCTAGTTATATTTATGTTAAATAGAAAAAATCCCTTTTTGTTAGGGATAGATAGGCCTTTTGTTTTATTATTTGAATACAATTACAGGTAGAAATGACACCCCTTTGTCCGTCTCCTTCTTCTGACCTATCACACATGTAATCTGAAAAGCTGAACCTATACATGTTTCAACCTTTGCTCTTCTTCACGGCTCTCATTGTAAATCTAAAGCCATATATGTTGCTAAAAGTATACATTAATGTGTGTGGTTACATTATGCCATGTGGTATGTTGATACCCAAAATAAAAACCGATCGAAATGAAAATGAAAATACTATGATTTTGGGAATTCAATGGGTGCAAAAATAATATAAAACTATTAGTAAATTCAAAGAAATACATGCAACATCTGGTTGTAATCCACAACCAAAATAACAGAAAATGACAACAGAAATTTAGACAGAAAGACAATTAAAAAAATATAAATAAAAAGTCATGTTAGTAAAGCATACACTGGTAATTACAAAAAATCAATACATTATACCATTGTTGTATTTGACTTGGGTGCATGAAAGCCGATGCATATGCTCAATTAGAGTGAACTAAATGATCTGATGGAGTAAAAAGTTAGAAATTGGTTGCAGTTGCTCACATACTTGTAATACGTCTACAGAATCCGGAAAATCATCACTCTGTGCCTGCATGAATTGAATGACTAAGGCTGTGCCTAAAGTTCTGCACACATGGTGGTTTGAAAACTCCTGGATAAGTCTTAAGCAACATTGCCTATCAGTGATGTGCCCAATGAATAACCTGGAAGTGAGAACTAGCAGAGGACGTGGACCTTATTAAAAGGGAGGATAGCTCAGGGGCAATGTGCTCGCCTTGGCAGGAAGACGACACAGAGCACCAGAGGTTCGATACCCGGGTCCGTGCATAGAAACTTCTGGGTATTAAGCGTGTTATAAATCACCTATCATATCATAAAAAGGTGAAGCAACTTTACCTGCTATATAAGGTTTAACCTTTCTTCGGTTATGTAGATCTGAAATAGAAAAACATCTATTGTAAATCCAGTCCTGAAAGTCTCTTTTCTAACTTGCAAGATGTGTGTAACGTGATTTATAAAATCTATGATTTACCGACCTATGCGTTCTAAGAAACACCTGGCTCAGTGCTTGCTGATCGGTCTTGGCCACAGCTTATATGTTAGCAAGTGGTTGGAAACGTGCTGAAGTTTTCTCCTTTGTGCGTAATAACATGGGTATACATGGTCTCCTAATTAAATAAGATTGATAGTTATGAGAATGCATGTAGTATTGAGAGATAAGGCTAGCCTAAACATTAACTTCTGTGACCAAAATAAAGAGTCCCTGGGTTACCTTAAATGAGGAGAACCCCGTTCTGCATGAGGATTGCTGAGTTCATTGAAAAGAGTGCTTGTGTGCTCCATGTTCAAAGTTAATGTAGTTGACAGGGTACGTGACCAAGAGACAACATAGATAATGGACTTTGTTTGAAATGAGCAAACTTTACAATTCTTAGTAACTCATAATCACTATCCATTTCAACATTTCTGTGAAGTCACTGCCATGAACCACACTATTTGAGTGTTGTTTTGTCTATACTTTGAGGGGCGTTGGGGATTCATCTCTACATGTTGGTTTCACTGCGACATTCCTCATAATATCTCTAGCTAATAGCGCATTGTATTAGGTTATCTTCCCAGCGTTCATTTATGGACCATGTATATGTGCTTATCTAGTCAAAATGCATTGTTTTGGTAGAATCTGATAGAGCATGACTTACAACCTTATGCTGCTCTTGGAACAAATAGACCAAAATAGCCCAATTGCTTATCACTGAGAAACTATGCAGAGCATCTTTATTTGTGAATTCATTCCATTCATTAAACAGCAATGGTAGTTCTGCATTCCCATAAAGTTACCAGTAGCATGGGTAGTTATAGTTAAAAAACATCCAAGCATCCAAGCATGCAAGTGTCTGACATTTGACTCATAAATGTGTGAGGCTATTTGACACAGCAGACTGCCTCAAACATTGTGTGAAATCCCCTTGACACTATGCATGTGCTGAAGCCTAATTACTAACTCCCATGACCCATTCAACGTACATGCCTAATCCCTAAGCCACAGCACGCTCGACTACTGCTGAAGACAACTCCCATTCTGATCTTTCAGAAGCCCATTAGATGTACCACCAAGGATTCTAGAGAAATAGGTGCTAACAGAATACTCCTGTTTTTTTATCACCCTCTGCATCAAAGAAGAATAAAAATGTCCACGCTCTGTTGTAGAATCAATCTTATTTTTTATCTAATGTTAGTACAGTTCAAAATAAAATGGACGTTTCAGAGTTAGCAACAGAACCTTTGGAATGTATACACCCATAGCACAAACCTCATACAGTACAGACCCCCGTCCTGATGAAGGCCGTATACCAGATGTGGCCCACTAAGCCCACCTAGAAACGGCTGAAACACCGTGGTGTAGAAGCACTATCCCCAACTGCAGTACACTCATGCTGCTGTACACAATGAAAATGACTTGTTTTTGTTGAAATGTTCAAATGATGTTGTAAATGTCCAATTGTTTATATGTTTGCCATATTCATGCAAAGCCCTTGACAAATGACATTTGAATTTGATTTTGTCTTGCACACACAAAATGGTTGTCCTACCGAAAAACCTTGGATTCCGTGTGATGTAAATATTTTCTGTACTTTAGGTCAATGACCTCCCTTTTCTCTAACTCTGAAACGTCCATTTTATTTTGAACTGTACTAACATTAGATAAAAAATAAGACTGATTCTGCAACAGAGCCTGGAAATTTGTATTCTTCTTTGATGCAGTGGGTGATAAAAAAACAGGAGTATTCTGTTAGCACCTATTTCTCTTGGACCTATTCAATTGTAATCATTGTTCCCTACTAACCCTCCTGGGTAGAATAGGGTCCCAACCAGGAGCCCTAACCTTTGAATCCACCATGGATTCTGCCTACCCAATATTACCATCCTCCCCAAGCCTCTACTGCTCTTTGCTGCCTCCCCTGTGTCCTGCGGTCACTAGTGATGCAACTGCGGTCCTTTCATTTACCTTAGCACTGTCAGCTCACAATGTCCAGCCTGGTGGATTTCTCCAGAGTATCTTTGCTTTCACTGACCACCATTTCAGAACATTGAAATAGAAATTGACACATCCAACCTCAGATTGAAGGAATCCTCATCATACATGAAGAGAGAGATGCCTGAATACCCGCCAATCATTCCATTTCATCATCACTCTCAATAACATACACAACAATGTTCAGCTGTCTTCACTGTGTTAGGCACATTTAATATTACACTGTATATGTATGAATATTGACAGAGGGAGTCAGAAAACAAAAAAAGTAAATAATCATAAAATAAAAAAATGCAAAAAAATACATTATGTTCCACGAGGAACCACCTTTCAAAGTTAAACAATTGAATGAAACAAATATTGTAACCTACAGTGTATTCCGCTCTGGTGTTCGCTGGACATGGGGGCATATCTGCCGACTGAACAATCAATAATTGAGAATGGAAGCTGTATCAAAACAACTCCTCATGTGGACTCTTAAAAGAGCCCTTTCGTTATTTTAAGATTGTGTTGCTGCATCTGTACATGAAATACGGAGGCTTACAGTGTCTCATTATATGATGGAGGTTTCATAATGGCATATTTTTCACGGTTCTTGTTCTATCCCACTAGATCAACAACAGTTTTATTAAACACAATGTTTCCAAAGAAATTACTTCGAAAAGACGCATCAAATTAATTGCTTTAATATTCACCCCCAAACCCTCCCTTCTCTTTATTATTTTCCCTATTCCACACCCCGCCCCGTGCCCCACCATATATTTGGAGGAGTTTTAATGAAGGCATTATTTTGTTAAAAAGTACTTCAAAAAAGAACCTGTTGATATAACAACAAGTATTCACTGCATTCTGAATATGGTGTAGAAATGCTAATTTCCAATATTCATAAAATGTACTCCACCATTTCAAAATTATTCATGGCTTTATATTGAAAGTTGCCATTCCAAAATCACAAATAAATGCACCGACACCTTTATTTACATTCCACCTGGCTTTTTTAATCCCTTCTTCTCTTTTGCCCCTTCTTTCTGTAACACACTCTTGTTGGCTACATTCAAGCAGTCATAGAGCCAACCACCAATCACATCCACAGAGCCCACATCTAACCTACTCACTTAATCTCAATAGTTCAGATGCATCTTTCAACTCTGAGAGTGTGTTTGTGCTGTGATTCTGAGCCTGCTCTATCTCAGGTTACTTTTCAAATGTATACAGATTACTACTTCCAGGATCGACAACAATCAACATCTAAGAAGACATCCTACAGGTATGTTTGAATTTTCAAAATTAATATAACATACCAACTTGCTTATAATGTGACTTCTGCTATACACATTTTGAAATTAAGCAAAACATGCTTGCCTGCAACAGCCATCCCACTTTTTAGCACAGATTTTAAGACTACTTCCACTTACATTGTCACTGCTAAATACCCTACTATGTAGGGCAGTGCACAATTTCATGATGCAAAATAGCTCAATTAGCAAGCCACAGTATAACACATAATTCTACCTTTCTTTTTATAAATGGCCTGCATTCTCTCAAAGCTCTGAAAGATCTTCATACTCCAATATAATATACCACCCTGCTTGTCACTTCAACTATACCATTTTATTTTCTTTAAATTGTGCAAACTTAACATTCTATTTTTAACATTTCCAAAAGTAACGATCTTAATTCCTAGAATGTAAGTATACTGTTGTAATATATGTCATTACAATTGTGTTAACATAATGATATTGTGTATTACCCTGATCAATTTCTACCTTATCAAACTTTTCATTCATAATGTAGTCATTGGCAAATTTCCCATTTCCTCATCCGTTTACTGCAATCAAAAGCTTGTGCAATTCCCCCATACCTGCTCCCTCGTCCCAGTATATCAGACTACAACTATCATTACCCATACATCTCTCTTCCTCATGCCATTTGCCAATTATAATCCATATCATTACCCCAACAGCCCTCTTCATAATCCCAATACCCAATACTCATCCATCCATTCTGTTACCCCACAATACCTTTTCTTTTACCATTACACAATCATTGCAATTATCAGTGCACCCCTTCATCATCCCAGTATCAACACATAGTCCATATCATCACCCATATATACGTGTTCCTCATATTACTTCTGAATACATATCCAAATCATTATCCAAACACCATATTCCTCATCCCAATACCCAATATTAATCCACATCATTATCTCCACATCTGTTTCCTCATACTACTGCACAATTGTCATCCATATCACTATCTCAACATTCCTATTGCTCATTCCAGTATCACTCTACCTCGTCCCAGTACCAAATACTATTCTCTTCCTAGAAACCAACAATCACTAACAACATGCAATCCACAATATTAAACCATATCATTACCTACCCATCACTAATTATCATTTCAGTATCCAATATTAATCCATATATTTACTGCCACATCCCTCATCTTCATCTGCGTACCCAATATTAATCTCTTCCAAACATCAACATACATACTTTATTTTCTCCAAAAGATACATAAATGCCTATTAAAACTCAACTCCATAGAAAACAACAAAAGGATTTGGCAAGTAAAAACAAGTGAAAGTCATACACTCACCCTCCAATAAAACATTATATAGAAAATGTACAAGCAAGATGACAAGTAAGTATAGTCACTACTAACACACATATTGTTCCTGCATGAGAAAATACAAGTAACCAAGCACCTCCTCAAACCATTTCAACAGAAAATGAACCCCCAACAAACAAAACAGACATGGGAACTATATCTTCCAATGTCAATATAGTCACAATAAAACATTCTAAAAAATACATTTGGCAAAAAATGGTTTGTTTCAGAGTCCTCAGCAATTGCATAAAATAAGATGAAAAGTCAAGCATGTCACTTCAAAATGACCAACGAAAACTGATACTGAATCTCTAATTGACAGCCCATTCAAACTAAAATGGACATTATTCATGTTACTTTTAAACAGATCGAAAAATTTAAATGAATTTAAAAAAACTACAAACAAAATTTTAAATAATGTGCAATGTCAACATAGATTACATTACTTTTTAAAATTCTGTGCAGGCGAATTGTATCACACCAGTAGCATAGAACTATACTTCAATAAAGAAGCATATAGCCAACATTAAACAAATACAATTGCCATAGATGCATATGGAAGAGGCTATTAAAAAGATGGAGATACTGGGCCTCTTTCCGAGTCGGGCGGTCTGGTAAAAAAGTGTCAGTGTCTGTGGATAAAGTCATTTTACTGCACTGTCCGACTACGGGATTTCCTGTAGGGCACCTGGGCTACCTCCAGCATTTAGCTGGAGGTAAGCCTGGCACCTTACTGGACAAAAAAGCCCTTGTTACCACCACCGACATTGCCATGACGGTAATGATGGAAAATCCAATCATGGAGTCCTATGGGACTCCATGAGTTGGGATTTACACCATACCGATGGCACTCGTAATCCGGTGGCAATCCGGTGGCAATGCCGCTGGACCGAGTGTCGGAAAAGGTAAATACCAAATACCAGTATACTGGCGGCTCTACCACCAGGATTGAAAGATTGATATGTTAATTGTTGCAGAATTTATATGTGCCTTCTCATTTGTTTTAACAAGCCCATTATCACTCTGAGGGACACAGTACTGGTGGGGATGATCGCAAGTAAGGAAAATTGAGGAGTCCTACGACTGCCGCACCTGGCTGGCCTATGCACAATCACAATGGAAGGATCCATAGGATGCCACTACAGGCCGCATGCCCGCATTCACAGAATCACCTGTAAGTAGTTGTAGGACCGTACGTTTGCTGGTCTCAAAACATTGCACATGTGTAGCTCTTCCTCTGATGCCTGGTAACAACGCCCCTGGCCATGATATGTGAAGAAACATGTGATATAGTTTTAGTAGGAGGAATCACTCACCCACGTCCTGCGGGTACCTTTGCACAGGAACATCCCACCAACTGTACCGTTCACACACCCAGCTTGTTTAGAAATGGGTGGGGCACGTGTGCCGTAGTTTTAAGTAGTCCGGGGATCTCAAGGGTATCCGTAGGACACCTATGCACATGGGCGCAAAATATTCTGGCCACTTTGTATCCCACGGACAGCTGTCCCAATGGACGTGGGCCCTTATTTGGCGGACACAATCCGGGCCCATGCACATCGAAAACATACTATTTTCTTCAATTTGTGCAGTGTTACGGTGAAAATCCACCCTTACAGAGTTCCAACACTCTCCCTTCTGCATATACTTATTTTTGGGAAAGATTTAGGGCCACTTTCTGGATGCTCGTGCTCCACAACAGCCCTATAAAAGGCTGCACCCCACAGCTGCACTGCAATCCGCAATCCGGCTTTCCAGAACAGAGCAGTGGTACACATTGCTTTGTGTAGAAATTGCTTCATGACCAGTTCTGTGCCTCGAAACTACCTTTCCAAATAATGGTCAGCAGAGCTTCTGCTACTAGCTCTGACTGTGCAGCACCCACACCTTCACCACCACCACAACCACCTCCTTCTGAAGGGCCTGAACAAGGGAACAGGATATAATGTAGATGGAGGGCAAGAAGGAAATGAGAATGCAGTAGAGAGATTCTCCATTGCCTGCAGCCAGCGTGAGTCGTGGGTGTGGAAACTATTTACCGTAGTAGGAGATGTGCCCAAATCTTGTGCTAATCAGGTGAAACTCAGTCACAGAAAGACTGGCTTGTACAGCTGCAGCACTACCTCCATGAGGCAGCACCTGAAATCGAACCACAAAGCAGCTGTTCAGAGGGTTGTCCCCTTCAAAGGCAGCAGGGTAAGTTCCTCTGCAGCATCCTCCACATCTGCTCCTGCCTCCTCTAGGGACACTCCAGTGGGCCAGCACATCCCGAAACCAGCCTTGCAGGCCATATGCACCACAGCAGACCTGTACCTTTCAAAGGTCACTGTATCACTGTATTGTGCATGTACTGAGACGTGTTTCTGTGCACGATGGAACAGCATCAAAGTCCTTTCGAGGCTTCGGTCCGGGAGCATGACAAAGAGTGCCCCCTACCCAAGTAAGGTCCACCCAACAGCTTCTGCTCTCCACTTTCAGTTTCTAATCCCTGCAGTTGGTACCCTCTGTCAAACCTCCCCTCCATTCCTTTCCTTCTGTGGCGTGTCTTTGAACAACAGGAAAAATGCAACACAACCAGAAAGGTTGCGGGGGAGACAAAAAGGCTCTATTTAGAGCCACCTTGCACTGTTGAAATATAGAATTGCAATAAAAGCATGCAGGCGGTCCTGCAGCCTATAAGCGCTGCGTACATGGTGGTGAACAATGGTTGGTGCGACTCCGTCAAAAACATTGTACGCATTCCCAAAACGAAGTGGTGGCTCTGAAAAGAGCTTTTTTGTGCTGTTTGTGTTTGTAAGGTTAGAAGTGTTGAACACCCACAGGGGAGATGTTTGCTAAACTTGCAGGAAGCGCTGCAGTGAATTTTGGCTATTACACAGAAACAGCTCATTGCCAGCATCAGTGTGATGAACTCCATCTGAACGAAAAATGTTGCTACTACGAAACGTAATGTTATCATTGTAGAATTATAACATGCCAATGTCTCGCAAGAAGGTGCAAACAGCCTTGTTCACATTGTGCCACGCTTTCTCCATTTGTGGACCACACGAGGAAGAACGCAGCCGAATCTGTCTCTGGGTAATGTGAGAAAAAATGATGTGCGACTTTGGAAACATTGCCATGAGTTGGCGAAATGTCTCCTTCATCACAAACTTCAGTGAGATGCCGCTAACATGTCCTAAACTGTTCCCTCCACAATGAACAATAATAATGTCTGGATGATCGAGCATCACGAAACTGGCACAAAGAGGACCCACATGCAGCCACTTCATCCCACGCATTCCGTACCAGTCGACATCGATATTATAGAACCCAAGGTGTGCAGCCAGTGCACATCGTTCAGCATAAACCTTTAACCAATGTATGCAAGAGTTGCCCAAAAGCCATATATTCTGCTTACTACACGGCACACGCATGCACATAGCCATGTGCAGTCCTATTTGCAAACACACGTTCTGGCACAATCTGTTGTTACACACCACACCATATAAATCTTATTGACCAATACCAACTCCTGCACAGTCCCATTTCCATGCCAGCCATCCTGAAAAGACCCGATGTAGCAAATGTGCACCTCCAAATTCCACGGCTTTCGCAAACATATTGCCCTGTGTGGGTGGGTGCTCAAACACATTTGAAGCAGGATAGAGAGTGCCCTCTTTGTTGGTAGTTGTGAAACATGTTTTAATTTTTAAAGCAGCATGTAAAGAAACACCTTTTTGTTTGATATTTGTTGGGGACTGCTCTCTGCTTTTCCTCCTTGTATTATTGCACAAGCTTCTGCAAACTACATTTTACACTGTGGAACAACAAGACTTAATTTCAATAGGGGGAAATAAAAGAATATCAGCTCCACTGATTAATGTCACATTAGAAGCACTAAGGTTCTCATGGGCTCAGAAGAACATCTCAGCATGAAACAGAAAAGCATAGATACACCTGATTCGACAAGCCGTAGTCCCATTTCCATGGCAAGCATATTAAGAAGGACACATGTAGCACATGTGCTTTGCCAACTACTGCGAAGGCCGTGCCCCAGTACAACAGGGGCGATCCTTCATCCCTTTCAAGTAGTCTTTTTCCAGCACTCCCTCATTAGCTACTGTTAAACGGTCACACATGCATCCACCAATTGCATCCAATATTTCTGCATCTAACACTATAATCTCTGTTGAACAGTCAATACTAAACATTAGACAGGCAGAGTTCAAGTGTCCTGTGAATTAAAAGCACCTGCACTGGAAAGTACTGTAAAACGAACTACGAGTTCTGCATCCACATTCGTCGGCATCACCACCCATCACCACGCCCTGCAGGTATCACTGCTTTTTGTACAGTACATTTGCAACTGTGTTATAATTCTGTCGCAACAGGATACCTGGCACTGAATCTCCATAACGTACTGTAAATGCATACTATTATTTCTCCCATCACCCACCATGAAATGGCTCCTACTGTGGGATGTGCCTGGAAAGTTGGCATGTGCCCATAGCAGCCACTGTATATTCAAATGGTTACTCTGTTCTTTTGTTCCGTCAATGTTACGATGCTTTCCCCCATTAACCCACCTCCCTTGAAATTTGTAAAAATCGCACAGAAAAGGATCAGTCAGCGTATGCCACCAAACTAAGCCAAGTGCATACATTGCATGCATAACAACAGTTTTTTGCCACTTACCTTTCACACTTTATAGATTGCAACATTACTTAAAAAAGAAAAATGTATGGGTGCATTGACAACAGTACCATTCATAAATGCACATAAGGAAATTAAAGAACATAAACAATGGCTCTACTCATGTAGCAAGCATATATATGTAGACAAGTATATGCAAAGGCACACACAAAAACATTCTGCTTTGCAGCCTGTACATCTTTCCGAACCTTTTTGCCATACTCCACAATGGGAAGTACTCCATTTTCAAAATAAATACACACACATGCTAAATAGGACGTCATCCAATACACTTGCAAATAACCCACCTACCCCTTACCGAACATGCTGATGCTCCCAAGTCACCCATTCATACATGCATACTTTCTCTTCCTGCCAAGACATCTCCCTACAATTTTAAAGAATGTATTGTACAAATGCAATCACTATGGTATTAGTCAACATATTTTCTTAACATCTTTTTATACAGGTGCAGCACCCATCTCTCTCCTGAAATCCACTGGCGTGTGCACTTCAAAATACAACATGCAATTTACCTACTCTCACCAAGCAACAAAGTAAATACAATACCATTGTAGTGTTTTACCTCTTACTGGGAGGGTGCACTATTCTTGTATTGTAGAATATAGATTTGCGGCAACCCACCAGTATGTACTTCATTGTTCCTCATGACACGTCTACAGGTGATCAGTGTTTATTATGTCACTACCATTAGATTAATCCCCACATTGTATGATACTGTCCCCAATCGAAAGTTAAAGCCCATTACACAGTGACACACTTCCATTTATATGCCTACCCTCTTATTCAACCAATCATGCACATTGAACACATATACATTTGAAAATCTGCACACCCACACTTCAATTTATTTTCCAACAGCTACTACACAATGCCTGCCAAACTGCAACTCCGTATAAAGCAATGCAGGAATAGAGCCACACAACCTAAAAACACAGAAAGTAGCCATCCAGTGCAAGCAGAAAGTTGATAGAGAAGAGGTAATACAGTCATTTAGCAAAAATGAATGCACCTACCAGTAAAGAAAGTGTAATTCATCTGTCAAAATGTGACAATGAAAAGAAAAGCACTAAAAAGAGTGCAACTCGCAGTACTGCTAACAGAGTATGTACAAATGGTAATGTAACCACAAGCAAGCATTCCAAAAAATTAATTTTACAAAAAATGTCTATCACAGAGTCCTCCAGAACCTTATAAATAGAAGGGAGAAATCACCCTCAAGGCTTACAGCAGAAAAGTAATCCTGGAAGCACTTGTAGACAGTGCAATGACCGTTGAATGGAAATTGTTTATAGTAATTTTAAACAGAATGAAACCACTAACAACATTAGTTGGTAAACTACAAGCAGTACTTCGAAACAAACGCAATATCAGCAAAGATACCTTTGGCCAGATCTGTACAGGTGAGTGGAGTCACACCACCAACACAGAGCTATACTTCAATGAAGAATCATACAAACAAGAGCAAGCAAACCAAAATGCCTTACATCGGAGTGGAAGAGGGTATGAAAAAAATATGCAATACCATAATGGAAGAAGAAACACTGCTTTCAGAAATAGCCACATCAAACATAGATGTCACTCCCCATTCCACCACACCAACACACCTGACCTGCAAATGGTCTTGCACATCAATGTGTAACGTTTGCCAATGCCTAACAAAGTAATTGCAGCAGTTCCTCAAACACTATTGAAAGGCAACGAGCAAAGAAACATTAAAATACTACAAACTATGGACTCCTTTCCAGTGCGCACCTATACAGGAATACAAGGACATTCCTTAGCCTGTAATTCTGGACCTGCTTG
Organism: Ambystoma mexicanum; assembly: GCF_040938575.1. NCBI lineage: Eukaryota > Metazoa > Chordata > Amphibia > Caudata > Ambystomatidae > Ambystoma > Ambystoma mexicanum. The sequence continues at coordinate 380,477,983 of NC_090930.1, read as the reverse complement.
CACCTTCCACCATATCAAAACGTTAGCAACCCACTATTCAACTGTCAGAAATCTAGTTTACAAAATGAACTAGGCAAAAAGTCCAGCTTTAGCACTGCAACATTTAAATGAGATTCTCCTACACGGTACAGCCAAGCAAGTGCTCAAAGAAATAGAGCAGATCCAAAGGAAATATTGTGGAACTGAAGAGCACCTACAAACTCCAGCGTTTTTAGACAACAGTACTGACAACATTGCAGATGTCAACTTTTTATGTCACACATACAAAAAAGAAATACAAAAGCTCAAAAGCACATCTGCTGAAATGTCAAACCAAGTATGTGTGTGTTGTCGTAGAACTTTCTATAGAAAGAGCACCAGAACTATAGATATAATGCAGAAAATAGAAGACAATGAGTAATCCCAATGGTTTCAATTAGCTCTGTAACTTATAGCTGAAATCAAAAACGAAATTACTAACACCTCCATACTGTGCACATACTGCACTGCAAAACTGGACCATAACCAAATGCCTTCACGGGCGATCAGTAATAATTTTGAAGTATTTCCACTGACAAACGTACTGCAGCAGATTGTATGAGAGCATTATAATCCAAACAACGCACCAATTTCAAGCAATAATACGCCTTATGCTGAAAACTGCAAAATTGCCTCCCACCGAATAACTGAGAGGCATTTGTGGGAATGTAGTTTATTTACAATTAGATCTGAAAGAAAATGTAGGCACTCTACGAGTGCAAAGGCCATTACAAGAATCTTTCATTATCCTGGTAAATGGTGTACCTGCAAAAGGCAAAAAGATGTGGCAGCATCTGGTGGACTTATACAAGATTGGGGAAGCCTTGCAATACCTTAAAAAACAATGAATACTACAAGGAAATAAACGTTGAAGAAAACCTGCGAGAAATCACTGAAATAATTAAAGACTCCTCAACAACTGGCCAATTTCAACATCTAGATCCTACTGCTACCTCCAATATTTTAGATCACCATAGATGATGCACTAGAAACATATCAATTGCGGCAAGCCAAATGTGCACCAATCAGTATATGGGAGTAAAGTGTAGAAGCACACGCCTTCCCTCTACTCTTCCCAACTTGAAAAGGTGGAAGATATGATGGAAGATGCACACAAATAACAGCTTCAGAATATTATATCTGTACCGATTGCTACTCCTTCCAGTAGAACACCAAAACAAATTAGAGTAGTATAAACTTTCAGCAGAAGCTGCTATGGAGCCACGCAGAGTGTTTAAACAAATGAAAATGCTCCTAATAGATTAAGCGACCATGGTGTCGAACCTAATGTTTGCTTTGATTCACCCTATATTGCAAGAGATCCTCAAAACAGACTATGAAGAATTGTTTGGAGGAAAACTTGTCATTGTTTTCAGAGACCTCCTTCAATTAACACAAGTGAAAGGAGAACCTATATTCAAAACCTTAGGACACAAAGTTTGCCATAAAAGTCTTGCAAGCATCAGGAATGTAAATCTCTGGCAACATTTTCAATACAGAGAACTCAAAACATGCGTCAGTCTGCAGACCTCACCTATGCCAACATTTAAAAAAACATATGATTGGTGTACTTTCAAAGGAGGCACAGTCTACCCTCAATACTAGATGTATACATGAGCTGTAAGGGCATAACACATGTGCGACTGATGTCATGGAACAATTAGCTCACAACAGTGTCAATTGTATGTCCTTAATGCCAACTCTAACAAGCTGTGCACAATTCAATGCAACAATGTTCAAAAAAGAAAAACAACCACCAGTAGAAATTCACTCCACAGACAAACTGGACGTACACAGTATAACAATACCTATGTGTCATCAAGCTATAGCATGACTAAATACCTTAGAAAACTCTATCTCCAAGAGACCTGGTTTGGAGAAAATGTTACCATTATGTGTGAATTTTAGAGTAATGCTGAAGCGTAAACTTGATGTAGAGCAAGGTTTAGTTAATGGAGCACTTGGTACAGTTGTTGGCTTCCAGACATACCCACGGGAGAACAGCATTCAGTTTATCAACATCCAATTGGACAAACATTCAGATGTTAAAAAGATAGGACAGACAATGGCTCAATTCCTTCTTTTCAAAGACATATATGTGCATAAATTGCAAGGTCTAACCTTAGATCAGGCATTGATTGATATTGGCAGCACAGTCTTTCAAGAAGGCATGTTATGTAGCACTGTCACGGCTATGTACACTGGAAGGACTATGTCTAGTGAATTTTGATGCAACTGCAGTCAGCGCAGACATTCCTTGCATCATAGAGTACAATAGACTATGTACCCTCTACACACCCCATCTGAACATGTACCCTGTTCCTCAAAAATCCAAAGGTTTCAAAAGAAAGCTCATTCAATCAGATGTTCCAACTGATTTGGCAACAGTACCACCAAAGAAATTGAAATCAGCTCATACTCCATCAACTACCAAAAGCACAGATAAAAGGAGCAAAAAAGACAAGACATGCCCAACTCCACACACAAAAAAGTGCCTCTTCAAACCAACCATGCGCCCTTCCATCAAAGTACTCAGGCACAGAAGTACCTGGTCCATTCAAATGTTCTAATACAACAGGTTTTAATTGCTATGCAAATGTAACAATGAATGTTCTACTCCAAATGCCAGCAATTGTTGAAAACATGTATGCAAATGGCGCAGACCAGTTGTGTTTACAAATGCTTATCCTTCACAGAAATGCAGTAAGTAATCCTGACAACATTTACAGTGTCTCAGGAGTAAGGCGAGAATTGGACTACTATGCTGAAATCGTGAAATTCCTGTTAAACAGACAAGAAGATCCACAAGAATTTCTAATGTACTTACTACAAATACTGGAAAGGAGAAACATACTCATACATGAAATCTTTCAGATTTCCTACATGTGGAAACATACATGCAGTCTTTGCAACCATGTCATTCAGGAACAAGTCCCTAATGAATGCTTTGTGTATGTATCAATACCTAACTGTGACTCCATTCAATTTCAGCAACTGGTGCAAAATGCCAACCATAGCATATTGTGTACATTGTGCAATTCTGATAATCGTTCAATGCTACATATACACTCACTTAGTCAATATGTAATTGTAATGCTTTTAAGATACAAAGCAGATGGAACCAAAAACAACTGCAAACTGACTGCCTTCACACATGGGCAGGTATCACTTGGCAAAAAAACCTTCACAACAGTAGGCATAATCTACCACATAGACGACACAACCAGTGCAGGCCACAATACTGCTTACATTAGAAAGCAATGGTCATGGTGGGAATTCAATGATACTTCCATCATTCCAAAGCAGAGATTACCTGCAAATCTTGCAAATGCCTACTTAATATTCTTGAAGCCAAAATGTAGTCATTGATGTACAAACCTGCTATACCTTACTGCCCAGCACCCAGCAACTTAGCATATAGCAAGTATACAAGAAATGCATTAAAGTGTTTTGGACAGTTTTTTTTCCCAATTAACCCAATGAGTACACTCAGACAAAAAATATGTCTACAGAAATGACACCAGCAGTATTTTAGACATCATAGGTAAAAGGTAAAGTAATAAGTATGAGAGTTCCAACCTACCCTCAGTAACCCCTGAAACCAGCAAGTAGGCAAATGAGTCACCACCTGTCTAAGAATAATCATACAAATGCAATCCATACTACGTAAACCCACAATGGTACACCACCACTTCTGAATGTACACAAATGTGAAAGTAGCAACAGGAAGGCAGGAGCTTGTAAATGTATGCTATCGGAATGGGACACAGTAAACAGTTACAATAGGCCATCTGGGATCTAACTGCAACCAAAATACTACAATATTACTTGCAGCATTAAAACAATCCAACCCAACCTTCAACAACCACTGTGCAACAAACATTTCCTCAAACACTTTCAAAGTATGAACAGGTACAGTACGCCAACAGGTACGTAACTTCTCCAGGAGCAGAGTAAAATGGCGCAATACTTGCAAAACACCTGCAGCAACCAAACGCATAATGAAAAAGTGATACAAAAAGGAAGCAGGTAAACATTTAGAAAACACCAACTACACAACTCCACCCATACTAGCAACATGTATAGACCAGAAATCTTAAACCATTGCATTTCTTCCTAATTCAAGAGTATACCTTAAAAATTGTTATAGCCACTGCAAATGTTACTATAATTCATTGTGCACCATAGCAGCAAAGAAATCCGGAAGGTTTTTTTTTTTTTTAATTCAGCATGGATTCTTTTTCCCCACAGACCCAATGATTATGCAAAGAAACACAGGAACTGCGCACATTGCACAGTACACTTGTTCAGAGCATAGAACTTATGGAGTACTAGTTATGAGGCTCCACAAAGTACATAAATATATGCAATGTAGTGGACTGCAAAGTAACGAAATACCTGCTCTACCATGTTATGTTCACTTTTCGCACAAATAATGCAGCAACGATTAGTACAACATTTCACATCCCATACACAAAAAACAGCACAGGCCCTCCACAATCAAAACAGTAAATCTGAAATTATTGGTATCATACTTCTCTGTAATGTCCACAGTGCAATGTGTGCACATATTTCTGCGTTCCTCATAGCAATGCCACAATTTACAATGTACACCTATATTACAATACATGCCTTTTGCCTATGCCCTACATGCTTCACTACACCCCGTACATGTAGGGGCTCTAGCCATGCACTCAATATTGTAGACCCTACCCACAACTACCGCCACACATTCCAACCATGCATACAAACATCTATCCATGTACCACAACCCCCACACATAGCATAGCCACCTACCCCTTAGCCAGTGCAGTTCACATTGCATGATATTTCTTCCACACAATGGATAACCTCTTTCCTACATACACTATTCACCTGAGCCTATAATAAGTGGACCCATTGAATGCACTACAGTACAGTAACCTAGCCGATAATCTGCACAACACAACAATGCAAACTGAACAATGCATCCATATGGTTTATGTAACTGTCCTATTTGCTGCAACATATGCCTCCTTGCATGCCGCTGGTATCGTTTAGGGCATTTGGTCATCTTTATTGTTATGTACACCCTTTCAAAAGAAGGTAGACAACACAGATTTAACTGGAGCACATGGTACATAGCTTGGCAGCCATATTTGACACTCTGCGTTACTCCTTAAACCTTCAAACTTCTGATTCCCTTTCTTTAATGTGTAATGCAAACACCTTTTGAAAACCATAGCCTCCTTAGAGTGTTTGAAGGAGATATGAAGTAATTCCTTTTCTTTGATCAAAGAGAGCCCCCAACCATCTTCATGCTGCAAGACACCAAATTGCGTACGATGGCCGAGCCACCCAGGTATGCTGACCCATCGCACACACAGTCTGCCATTGTACACCGTTGCCTTGTTACACACTGCATATACAAAATTTCGTTAGTGTCTGTTAATCCACATTTAATGTCTGTTGCCCTCTGTGCATTCAGTGCAGCATGTGTTAGGCACCATCATCTCTCCTTAAAAGTCATACCGACTTCACTGTAACGACCCTACCAAAATTCAGAAACACATGGTAAAATGGAAACACGTTGCCACTTGGATCCTTTTTTTTCAGGCATGGTCACCGGAAATAAAAACCTAACATACCTCTCCTTTAACAGGACACATGCTCATTGTAAAACAGCCTTGAGTGGAAGCATGATTAACTCCAAGGGCAAACATTGTATGGAATTGTAGAAAAAAAGGAAAGATAACTTACAGTGCAGTTGCTCTGCCATATGCCCCAAAGGTAGTCTGCAACAATTCAATACGCGGCACACAGCAATTTGTCATCCACCCAAAACAAGCATGCAATTTGCTAAGGTTATGTAAGTAGAAATTTACATTACATGTGTCTTAGGAGTCACATTCATTTTTAAGGCTGCAGTTCCGTATATATAATTATGAATTTACTTTACTGCACACTTTCTATGTGTTCATTGTACGGGGGTTTGTAAGCAGTAGTCACTCACCATTACAGTGCCATGTCTCCACCATTCAGCATAAATGGCAGCTATGATTGTAGGTCATTTTGTTTGCATGCTTCTCCAGCAACTGCAAATCCAGACGTAAAGCACAAGACGGAAAGAGAACGCAACTCGTACAGTGAAACAGCAAACATTATGCTCAATCCTATATTGCTACATTGCCTGTTTTGTCCTTACTAAGACTCATCTTTATCTTTGCCTTCAGAGCGGTGGCCAGCTTTAGCGCTGCAGTGTTAAATTGTTTGAATTCATTGGACACATTCATTACCCATTTTACTGCACACTTCGTCAGTTTGGGACACTATCCTCGGATGCCTTTCTTTTGGTATTTGAGTATGGTGGTTCATGAGTTTAACAACCTACAGCATATAACACTACATGGGTGCCTGTACGGCATATGATGTAATATTCGACCATAGGGAGCAAACCTTGGAACTTTATCTTTTGTATAGTGCTCTGTAACACATGTATAGAGACTTACTCGTAATTTCTTTTTCCTGCACAGCGGTCTCCATTAACCCGATAGTGATGAACCTTTGGTTCTAAACACTGACTATCATCATTTAGACTAGTGTCCGGTAAGTGGATTTCCATCCATCCCTTCTCCTCTTATACAAAGTGACAGAAGTAGCACATCACTGATATGATATAATTATCATTTTGTGTTAAATAGGGTTCGAAATGGCACTAGCGGCATCATGAAGAAATGGCATGGAGGTTAGAGCCGTGTGAAATTGATTTTATTACCATGGTTAGGTTGGTTGGTCTGTTATAGTGAGAAACACACTGACATGTGTTTTCTGCATTGTTTTGCAGATGTTTTACCAAGTATTGAATATGTTGTGTCACAACTAGGAAACTATAGACTCCAAGGCCCTGAAGAAGGATCTTAGATATATCCAAAACGCATTGGCACTTGTCATCCAAACTGGAGTGTATTAGGAGAGACACAAATGTGCTTGTATTGTTTACTTGAACTTGTCTGAAAAACAAAAAAACGTTTCTTTTTCTTATGTATGACACAACTGTTTTACTTTACCTTCCATTGAATATGGTGTTATATGTTTTGTTACTCTTTTCAGTTGTGAAGACCAATTTTCCTTGATGAAATTTGTTTCGAAGATTATGTTTGTATGAAAAACACAAACAAGTGTGTGGTAATTGTTGTATTGTGCCTGTCTGAGGTGAGGTAGCTTGTGATTTCATTGGAATGTTCATGAGTGGATGAAGGAATGTTGTGAGTGAGTGTTCTGTGTAGTGGCAGTTACAGCTGGCTCGCCCTGGCTGATGGGAGCCGGTGTTTGTCAAAGCTAATGTCCTTTATGTCTTCAAGTGGAACTGTAATAAGAAAGATGGAAATAAACTTATATGAAGTGAACTTAAAAAGCCTGGAACTTGCCTTTTAACAATGGCGACGAGTCGGTCTTTGGCAACCTACGTGCCACAAGCTAAAGGACTGAAGACCCTGCTGCAGGGTGTGCAGGAAGGACAAGCTGATGGAGAAGGACAACACCGCCCCTCTACAAACTGTAAGTCCCATCAACCAGGGCACGGGGAATCAAGGATGAAGCGCCATAGCAGGCGGGATCAGCAGCTCTACAGGTGCAGTTAGAGCTAAGTCCCAGGGGCTGGGTTGGCAGCTGGGAAAAGAACAGATAAAGAGACCAGCGGTATGTGGGGCCAGCAGTCTACTCAGGTTGGAGGCCCTGACTGTGCTACAAAAAGGCATGCTTAAGCTTTCAGCTGCCTTAACTGTAGAGAAGAATTGGCCCACTGGTGGCAAGCTGCGCTGTGCCTGTTAATTTAAATGGGAAGGAGCTGTCTAATATCGATATGGAAGGACTGCCCATAATTGGATAGCAGACCACTGTTACATAGAACTTTACAGTTCGTGGTTGAATCCCAAAGTACGGCGACTGGCGCACAACTGTGTTTTGGGCTTTGCTACTGTGGTCGGAAGATCAGCATCCCCAAGTGTGTAAAATGAGGGCAGAAATAAGTGTTCACATGTCGTTCTAAGAATGATGTTGCTGACCTGCGTGGGTGTCCGTTGAGAAGCAGGAGGAGTTGGCGAAGCCATGAAATGCAGAGATCCCAGTGTTCTGTGAAGTCATCGGCAGTGATCACGATGAAGTAGTGAGTAAAGCACCCCGGTACGTCTTTATACGTGCTCAGGAAGTTGTGACAGGAAGGTCTGAGCTACGTCTATGCAGCCCCGGTCCGGATTATTATTGGAAGCCTTCTGTTGTTAAACGGCATGAAAGGGGAAGGAGCTTCATCCTCACTCGCTTACAGAATGAACTTGCCGGTGGTTTTAAATTCATGTCTTGTTAGCTGAAGCACTGTCCGCACAGGATAATGTTTACGAGGTGAAAGTTGATAATGGATGTCAACTCAGGCGGCCCAACTGTATGGGGCGAAGATATTACTGCCGTGAGGCTGATCAGCTTGAAGATGATACGGCCCCACTACTGGAAGCAGATATCTTGGAACGTTTTTTTTTTTTCGAACTGATAATCTGGAAGTTGCAGGAAGATGCAGAGGGTTTGGTTTCTACTTTCTGTGCGGAACATGTAGGTCGCGTGGATGCTGTTTATTGCTGATCCTTGCAGCAAAGGATTGCAGATTGAACTGTTCACTGCCGGTGTGGGTAATGTACTTGACGATAAAATCGAGGAGAATATGCCTAATTATCCTTTTTGTGTAATACATGTGCACTATACCTGGCAATGTACCTTGTACTTATAAGGAGTTTGTAGCACGTTTTGATGGGATGTTGGAAATGGGCATTTAAATGTGGTTAACTGTTGATGTGATATACTGCAATCCACATAGTATGGAGGGAAAACAGCAATATATGTGCATATTTGGTAATAGTTGGTGTGAGTTATTACATAAAGGAGCATGTTAGTGGTAATGTATAGAATAATTTGTTTTGAGGATTTTCAGGTTTATGGTGCTTTGCTCATGGCACATGGACTTCTGATTGCTCAATGTGCTACTGTGTTGTTGCAAAGCATTCACATATGTATGTGTGCATGTGATGGCTAAAACTAACGTTTACTTTTAGGAATTGCATTTAGAGTTGCATGAAGCAACATGGACTGGTAGGGATTTTCCTAAACCCAAATGGCTATGGACATTTAGGTTGTGATGGTGCCTAGTAACGGCTTTGGACCTCTAAGTCCATTAAAGTGTGGGTTTGGTGTTTTGCTTCATTTATAGCAAAATATGGTTGTGGCATTTCATTGTTTTTAGAATGCATGTTATCAATCTGACTTGTGTAATATTGTACATAAAATGCAATTTCTGTATGTGGATGGGGAGAGAGTCAGAGAGAGATTGGTAACTGTAACCTGCCGTTTAACAGTAATCATTTGGAAAGTGATATCCTGACACATTTTTACTATATGTGAAGCTCATAGGTTCACTCTGCTTTTGAATAAACTTATTGAATGATGATTCTCGTAAATCTCAATAACATGACAGTAACAGTGAAAGGACATTGAGAGTATATTAAGAGGCATCTTGACACTTGGTATAAGTGTTTTAGGGATTGTATATCCCTGAGGAGTGCATCTAGGGGTGACGGTTCTTAGTCTTGGATGCCCTTGAGATTTGTTTTCCCCCGTTTGCACCTAAAGTATGTGTACTTGAAATTGATCCAGTATAAGATCTAACTAATCTGTTGTTAATAGTTAATTATATACAAGACAGTCGTTCCCTCCAACCCCTACCTTTTCTCTTGTCCTTACTAAGCCCTTTCAAACAGTTGCCAGTTCTACGCACCCTCATTGTATTGAAATTATTAACAGCCAGACATGCACAGAGCACTCGATCAGCACACAAATGTCGACAGGTCATATTGTAGTGTTGCATTTTTTACCAAAAATTCTCCTGCAATCAGAGGGGACCCCCATGAGTTTTTTTATAATGTTTCTTTGGGGACACACACAGAGATTGTGCCGTGGGTCTAATGACACTCGCTAGCACTGTCATTTTTTGTAAAATGGAAACACATGAAAGGAGGGTCTGTTGCCAATGTTTGAAAGACATTTCGCATGTGTGGAGCCGGAGAAAGACAGTGGGCCTCATTACGAGTCCGGCGGTAACCGAGGCGGTAAAACCGCCTGGTTACCACCAGACTCGTATTACCATTCCACCTCCGTGATTCCCGGAATTACTGGGGCATTACAACCCCGGTTTTCCGGGAATCATGGAGGCGGAATGGTGTTAATCCCGATTCCCATTGAGTCCTACAGGACTCAATGGGAATGGGGATCATGGACACACCGGCAGCATCTCGTAATACTGCAGGTGTTTCCTCGTCCGCCTGCAGGCGGGCGGTGTTACACCCGCCAGGTCAGACCTGGCGGGAACATCACCTCCCGCCTGCAGGAGTTTACCGCCACCGTTATTTCCGGACCGCCTGATTTGTAATGAGGCCCAGTATCACCTACAAAGCAGAGAGCAAGGCAGTAGGTGAAAATATGGCAGTACTTACCCAAACGTCTATGAGGCAGCCACTTACAGCCCGTTTATGACATCCTTCCCATAAACTGTTGTCCTATACGTTGCCACTGATAACGGCTACTTACATGTATTCTTATTCCTGTTTCTTCTCAGAAACCTTGCACCTCACTGCACGTGTCACCCCTTTAACTTTCCAACAGACGCGTGGAGGATGAATCATTGCAAGATTACCATAAGCAATGTCCTTTGCGTCGTTGTTATCTGGGCCGACAGATATGGGCCTCTATGTCCATTTGTGGTTCTGGCAATAAGAACCAACCTGCAAACCTTTATGCTATAAGGCATCACAGAGGCAACAGCTGGTACCTTTCCTACCTTGCAAAGAAAATGTGTTTATCCGCACAGCCCACCAAGGACCACAAAGAAATCCTTTTCCTACTTTGCCAGATGACAGTACAGAAGTGAACAAATGTCATTGGACACTGGAATTTGTCCGCACAATAAAAGATCGGTGGTTGCAGCCACCTTACACGTTCTCGTGAACATTCTGCAGCAAACTAAAGCACTTCCAGCAATTCACAGTGTTGTGCGTAAACTATGGAAATGTTATGGAACCGTACACTCTGTGTGTGCATGCCTGCTTTTGCTTTTGTTTACGCTGTTGGTTTCGGGACCTAGCTGCTCACATGACAAAGTGGGCTGCGCTGGGCATGCACGTTACGAAAATATCCGGAGTTCACACTGTGAGCAACGACTGTCCACAACTAATGTCCACTATGCAAGTGAGTGTTTCGATGGTGTGTCGTGCCCACACGTAAAGGTAATGCAAGCAATGCACACATAAAAATTGCACAACATGGGAACGCCAACCACATTCATTCACCATGTCAAAAAGTACTCAAAAGAAAGCTAACAGTGATATGGCCTGCCGTTCTGTATATGGCGAGACTTCACTGCGTAGATGGTTTTCTGTGGTGCAAATGTATGTGGGTCAGTCTGTACATGATCCATATTTCAAATGTGCGATGCTAAGTAAATTGTGTCATGTCGCAATGTCTTCCTTCACTCTCAAAGCAAACGGCATTATCAGGGGCACACTATACCAAACATAAATAATGGCATGTCAGTCTGTGAACGGCAACAAGTTCAATAACGTACACCATATGCAACTCCAGGCACTTCACACCACGTCTGGTGGTGTACCAAGTCTAAAATGTCCTCCACAATCATTCTGTAATTGTGACCACCCAAAGGAGAGTTGCATATTTCCAACAGTATACACTAGAGTTGCGTATGAGTATAGGGATGGACCCAAATAAGGCAACATTCTAAAACCCACTTCCAACTAGTGGCCAGACTGTTAGGTCCAAGGGCCCTAGCCATGCACACAAGGCATTAGGGGCTTGCCACCCACAACACAACATGGTATACCGAATGGAAATATGCAGATATCAGCTGCAATGCACACCCCATCCCCATGCAGCTCTGCCTGCACTCACCACAGAAGTAGTCACCTGTGCAGCTACCCACCACTGAAGTATATGTGAGTAGCTGTGTAAATGGTCCATATTGCAAAAGTGTGATGGTAAAGAAATCCTTTCATGTTGCAATGTCTTACTGCACTTCCTGAAGCAAGGCTCTGTTCACGGCCAGACCATTCCAAATGCACGTGGTGGTATGTCTCACCACTGCTGCTGTCGCAAGTCTAACATGTCCTCCACAATGATTCTGCAAAGGTGAGTCCCTCAGGACAGTTACATATTTAGAAATATGTGGGATAGAACCAGGTATGATTATAATAACTTACTCAAATGGGCAAAGACTAAGGGAATGCCCTCTTTGTACATATGTGTGCAATCCACATACCAATATCACAGTTATCCCATGCATGGCTGCATTATGTTGCAGGGGTTCTGCCCAAGGCCTAGGCTCTTGGGTACATGCGGAGGCCTCCGCCCATGCACCCAAGAGCCTACTCTTTGGGCACACTCACTACAAGGCAATGGAGCCATGAATGGGAGCATGAGGCCACATATCGTAACTGACTGCAGTTACATATGGGAATAGGAACGGACCCAAACAAGGCAACAATCTGAAACCTACTTCCAACCAGTGGCCAGACTTTTAGGTCCAAGGGCCCTAGCCATGCACACAAGGCAGTAGGGACTTGGCACTCACAACATGGTACACCAAATGGAAATTTCCTGATATCATCTGCAATGCACTCCCCAACCCCAATGGGCTCTGCCTGCACTCCTCACAGACGGTAGTCACCTGTGCAGCTACCCGCCAATGGAGTGTATGTGAGTAGCTGCATAAATGGTCCATATCACAAAAGTGTCATGGTAAGAAAATCCTTTCATGTCACAATGTCTTACTCCCCTCCCTGAGCCAAGGATCTGGTCACGGCCACACCATTTGAAACGCAAATGGTGGCATGTCTCACCACTGCTGTTATACCAAGTCTAACATGTCCTCCAAAATGATTCTGCAAATACATTAGGATAGTTACGTATTTAAAAGTGTGTGGGATGGAACAAGGAATGGTTATAATAACATACCCAAATCAGCAAAGGGAAAGGGATTACACTCTGTATACATATGTGCAATCCACATACCAGTATCACACTGATCCCATGTATGACCGCATTGCATTGTTGGTGTTGTACCCAAGGCCTAGGCTCTTAAATACAAGTGTGCACCGCATGTACTCATGGGTACATGGCCTCCGCCCATGCACCCAAGAGCTGAGGCCTTGCCCACAAGCACTACAATGCAATGGAGCCATTCATGAGAACATGTGGCCACGTACCCCACCTGACTGGACTTAAGTATGGGTATATAAATGGACCCAAACAAGTCAACAATTTGAAACCTACTTCCAACCAGTGGCCAGACTGTTAGGTCCAAGGGACCTAGCCATGCACACAAGGCAGTAGGGACTTGGCAGTCACAATAGAACATGGTACACTGAATGCAAATATCCTCATATCATCTGCAATGCACTCCCCATCCCCAACGGTGTCTTCCTGCATTTACCACAGAAGGTAGTCAGTCACCTGTGCAGCTACCTGAAAATGAAGTATATCTGAGTAGGTGCGTAAATGGTCCATATTGCAAAAGTGTGATGCTGAAGAAATCATTTCGTTTCGCAATGTCTTACTGCACTCCCTAAATCAAGGCTGTGTTCACGGCCATACCATTCCAAACACAAATGGTTGCATGTCTCACTGCTGCTGCTGTAACAAGTCTAACATTACCACCACAAACAATCTGCAAACTTCAGTAACATACACATTTAAAAGGGTGTGTGATAGAGGAATATATGGTTATAATAACTTACCGAAATGAGCGAAGGAAAAGGAAATACACTCTGCATACATATGTGTACAATCCACATACCGCTATCATACTGCTCCCATACATGGCTGCATTGCTTTGCGGGGGTTTTGCCCAAGGCCTACCCCCTTGGGTACATGCGGAAGCCTACAGCCTCAGCCCATGCTCCCAAAAGCCTAGGCCTTCTCCACAACGGCTACAAGCTTATGGAGGCATGCATGGGAACATGTGGCCACGTACCATAACTGCCAAACATACCACAGCCACCGGCACCCCTTTCCAACGCCACAACACAATGGGAATCCACAAAGGCAACATAACCACCGGCACCCCTAGCCAACAGCACAACACATTGTCAATATCTTCGTATCATCTGCAAAGCAGTCCCCATTCCCAATATAACATCCATGCAGTCACAACAGAAGGTAATCGCCTGAGGAGGCACCCGCAAATTCTTGCACTGCTTGCGGACACCACTCGCAAACCACCGTCCCCTGCGACCTAAACAAATATATAATTTGCTCCGCTTTTCACTCCCCCAAACTTTTCTTCCCCTCTTTCACCCACCCGATCCTGCAAACCATGTTTTGCAACCCCTTCCGGCGCTGCACTATCCTCTGATACACCATGGTGGCATTTGCCCAAAATTTAGACGCACAGCATGCTTCCCTCCAGCCAACCACCAGCCGCGTCCAATGTTCACCAACATCACGGCATACTGCAAGCCAATGAGACTTTTTTCCACAGAGCAAACAGGGAAATGGGTCAGCGGAGCGGAGCCAGATATCACACATTTATTGAGACGTACATTTCAGTTCTTTGCAACAAAAGTACTGGTTGGATTTCCACCAAACACACAAAAGCACGCTTTCGGAAACCAAGCACCCACTCCTGCCGCAAATTTAGATAAAATCCATCCAGCCGTTGGGCCTGTGCAAAGTTTTTGCCCATTAAGTCTATGGAAAAAATAAAATATGTGGGACCCCCCTATAACTTTGCCCCCCCTCCAGGAAACCTTTTTTGCAAAGTTTGGTAAGGATTGGTCCTGGGCGAGCAAAGTTATAAAAGTGGGCAACTTAGCCATAACTACACGGCCGCTACTGATATATTGCGCTACTAAAAACCAATGAAATTCAGTGAAAAAACTTTGTTAAAGGGAAGTTATGGTTCCAAGTAAAACCGAAAAACCCCTGAAATTCGCCAGTTACGGTAAGCTAAGCAACCATAACTCGTGCCACCACCGTGCACTGCTAAGACTAACACCCACGACATCAAAGATAACATCACAAATACTTGGAACCATAACATCCCTTTAACAAAGTTTTTTCACTGAATTTGATAGGTTTTTAGTAGCGCACCTTAACCATAACGCCCCTTTAGCAAAGTTTTTGTACTGAATATATATATATATATATATATATATATATATATATATATATTCAGTAAAAAAAACTTTAACAAAGTTTTTTCACTGAATTTCATAGGTTTTTAGTAGCGCAATTTAACCATAACGTCCCTTTAACAAAGTTTTTTTACTGAATATATGTGTATATATTCAGTAAAAAAGCTTTGTTAAAGGGACGTTATGGTTAAATTGCGCTACTAAAATCCTATGAAATTATATATATATGTATATATATATATATTCAGTAAAAAACCTTTGTTAAAGGGACGTTATGGTTAAGTTGCGCTACTAAAAACCTATGAAATTCAGTAAAAAAACTTTGTTAAAGGGACAATATGGTTAGGTTGCGCATAAACCAAAACGGTTTGATAAGACTTCCATCCCTTCTTCACCTCATATAAATCCTATTGAAACACCCAATTCTCCTGTTTTTGTTTCAGTTTCTGCCTCACGTTCTCTGTCATAAATTTAACATACATGTAAAATAAAGTAAAATTATTATATTGTGTCCTAATTCATTTCTTGGTTATTTTTTTAAAACAGTTGAGGTGTCCACGGACAGCGCGGGTGTCCGGAATGTCCATGAAGAAACAAAAATGGAGGTGTCCTAAGAAAACTATATATGCCCGTATTGTTCGCTAGCAAGTTGAAACTGTTCTAAGAACACACACGGTGTCCTGAAATGTTCGTAAATAAACAAAATGGGAGTGTCCTCAGGACGCTATGCCTGTCCATATTGTTCACAGGCAAGTTGAAACTTTTCTAAGAACACAGGCTGCGTCCTAAAATGTTCGTAAATAAACGAAATGGGGGTGTCCTGAGGACTCTATGCCTGTCCGTACTGTTCGGAGGCAGGTTGAAACTGTTCTAAGAACACATCAAGTGTCCCGGGATGTTCGTAAATAAACAAAATGGGGGTGTCCTGAGGATGCTATGCCTGTCCGTATTGTTTGCAGGCAAGTTGAAACTGTTCTAAGAACAAATGCCTGTTCGTGACTGTTCGTTTCACTTGTGACACACTTTTAATCACTTCAGGACCCGAACAGTGTCCGTAGAACAGCAACGTGCATGCGCAAAACAGTTTCAGTGCATTTGGCGTCCTGCAGACACCCACTCCCTTTGCGAACATGTTCACGAACCTATCATGTTACCGCGCCCATGATCAGCGTATGTTCTGATTGCGAACACTGTTCGTGTTCCCAGACCAATTTAAAACTACATTTTCAAGTAATCTACAATATTTTTCAATAAAAATTCACCATAGAACAAGTCCCACATAGTAATCCTGAGTTTCTACATACTTTTTGTGACTTTTTGAACCCTTTTTTCTGTTCAATCTTTCTGCGGACAGCGCGCATGTCCACGAACCGTGCACAAGCACCCCTATAAAAGACCACGCCCTAGAGCTCATTCTCATTGTGTTTCTGGCTATCCTACAGAGCACAGCGAATTTTGCTGCCAATTTGCAGATTTTCAACTCCAAGCTGACGGCTTCCATGGCTCCACTCATGCCACCTGGTGCTGCATCTGCCTCAGCACCACCCTCACCTCCTCCACCACCACCACCTCCCCAAGGGCATGAAGAGGGGAACAGGAGTGAGGATGCACAGGAGGATGAAGAGGATGACGAGAATGAGGTAGTGGAAGTCCCTACTACCAGCACTCGGCGTGAGTTTTGAGTGTGGTGGTTATTTACCATTTGTGGTAATGGTCCTAAGGCGCATGCGAACCAAGTCACCTGCAACGAGTGCAAAATGGTACTCAGTCGCGGGAGGCATGGTTCATACAGCTTTGGGACAACTACCATGAAGCCACACCTAAAGTCATTCCACTCTGGGACCATTCGCAAGGTTGTACCTTGCGAGGAGCGTAGCATGTTGACTTCCTTCATCCTGCGTTTCTGATCCCGTTACCACAAGGAACACTCCTGTGGGACAGCGTATTCCTTAAACTGCCTCACAGGCCATACGCAATACTGATGACCCTTACCTTTCGAGGTCACAGTTGTGTGTATGTGCTGCGATGTAGTACTGTGCAGGGGGGAGAGACTTCGTAGTGCTTTTGAGGCTATCGTCTCAGAGCACGAGAAAGTCTGCTCACTACCCAAGTAAAACACACT
Organism: Ambystoma mexicanum; assembly: GCF_040938575.1. Lineage (NCBI taxonomy): Eukaryota > Metazoa > Chordata > Amphibia > Caudata > Ambystomatidae > Ambystoma > Ambystoma mexicanum. Next base: position 380,460,622 of record NC_090930.1, on the reverse strand, counting down.
CTGCATCTTCCTCTCTCAGCTCGCCCTTTCTTATCCCCGTGGTTGGTGCCCCCCTTACCCTCCTTTCCCCTCCTCTTCTAGTGTGTCTTGTATAAAAAACCAAAAAATATATAAAACAACAAAAATAAAAAAGGCTCTTTTTAGAGCCGTCTTTCACAGTTAAAAAATAGAAGTGAAAATAAATGAAGTAGGTCCCTGTGTATTTTTTAGAAGTCCGCGGACAGTCCGCGGACATCTAAAATTTTGGGGTGCTACCCTATCATAACCATTGCAGTTTTATCTGGGAGGAAGTGATAGCTCTGAAAAGAGCCTTTTGGTGGTGTTTGTTTGTGTTTGAAAAATTTGAAATGCTCAACATCTACCTACTACAAAATGGATGTTGTAATTCCAAAAAGGTCGCAATGCATTTTGTACATTTCTCAAAAAAATCTGATTGCCAGCATAAGTAAGATCGACTCTATCTCTGTGAAAAATGTATGTACTACGAATCATAATATTTTCATTGTGAAAAGAGGACAGCCTTATTTACATTGCGCCTTGCTTTCTCCATTTGTGGACCAAATGAAGAAGAACATTCCAGACACATGTCCTAAACTGTTGCCTCCACAATGAATTATAATTATGTCTGGATGTTTTTCTGTCTCCAAAATAGCACAGAGAGGTAGCAAGTCCAACCGCTTCATTCCATGTACTCCATGCCAGTGCACTTCCACATGTGGGAATCCAAGATCTACAGCTACTCCACAGCTTTCTGCATGCACCTTCAACCAAGGTATCCACCAGTCTCCCAAAATCCAAACAATCTGTTTTCTGAAACACACAGCCATAGCTATCTGTTCTTATCTCAGCAAAAAGAGTATCTGAGAAACTCTCTCCTGGCACAACACACCCACTAAACTTTCCTGACCAATCCCTTTCTTTGTTCATACTCATTTGCATGGCTCCCCAACCAAAAATCCCCGGATGTAACACCCGATGTCCGCGGACTACCGCCAAGTCCGCGGACATATCGTAACATGTACAGTCCTTCTACCATTTCTTTTTCACTTTCTGTGCCATTCCCTCATTGGATACAGCTAAGAAGTCACATGAACATCCACCAACCACATCCAAGACCTCTACATCTAACTGCATCATCATAGATCAGCACTTTAAATGTACTGTTAATCTCTTTGAGTAAAAGTGTCATATCATTGGAAAGCACCTTCTACCAGAAATACTGTACAAGTCTCCAAGATTTCTACTTGCAGCTGCATGCATATCCAAATGCATGAACACAAACTACAGGTATGCTTATTTTCTATATAGTACATGTACAATTCTTATAGATTCATATAAACAGATTAACTGACTTTTAGCTTGTATAATCTATAAAATGAATTTACTGTCATTTTTTCCATCTTCTAAAATCAACTGTCACTTCCAAACCTATCTGCTATTTAATTTCTTTTTACACACACATTTTCAAAGCATGTTGAACTAACATATTTAAAGTACAATATGAAGAATTAACATACTCAAACAAAATTGCATGCACACAGTATGTTCAGATATCAAACAACAATACTTGTACAAAAACATAAACATTTATTTACTTATATGTATTTACTGCGCTGTTACTTACAAGTGCTTAGTTACAGAAATAGTGGTATTTAGTGGTACATTATGAATTCCACAAGGCATACAAATGATATTTTGGTTGGTACAGGTAGTCATTACAATACAGTTTATGCATTAAGAACATATGATATGTGTTCAACTGGTGCAACGCATCTTATGTGAATAAGATAGTTTTCATGATTTTGAGGAAGACGCTGAGGGTCAATGTCAATTAAAAAAATCAATGTCTAAATTAAAAACAGTGCTATTTATACAAACAAAATTACTTATTTGTTTCCTTTACAATTGCAGTAAAGACCATTCTCCTGAAAAGAAGCAGCCGAATTTGAAGTACAAAGAACAACTAACAAAAAACCTGCTAATTTCAGAAAAAAGTAAGTTGAATACCACCATATTATTTGTACTATTATTCAAACACACTGTAAGGTTAATTCATGCTATTTCTGTGCCTGAAAATAGAAATTGTGCACCATTCTTTCTGCAAATCCTCATTTCTTAAACAGAGATTTACAGGCAGAATGACACACAATTTCTTATTTTTCGACAAACAAATGACCCAACTCAGCCCCTACAATTTTGATATTATAGAACAAACAACTGATAGATTTACTATTTCTACTTCTCCACACCACCAGCTTATTTTCTACTATCATCTGAACCCCAGTTTAGTAGCACATACATTCAAGAATACCCATCCCAACTAGTTGTAGTTGCCAATGCACAATCACACACCATTACATACATCTTTATTATCTTATTCAGACACTCATGCACACAGCACACATACATTAAGAACAACCCAACCCATACCTTCTTTATATTTTTCAACAGACCCTAAAGAATGCCTACCAAAAATCAAGTCTGTAGAAAGCAACGGAGAAGCAGAGCAAATGAAAATAGAAGTGTCCAAAACAAGCATCCATCTCTAGCAGAATTTGTAAAAAAAGTTAAAACAAAACAGCTAATACAGTCATTTAGCGAAACAAAACAAGCTTCAACTACAGAAACTTTGCCTCCTCTATCAAAATGTAAAACGAACCACAAAACAATTAACAAAAAATCAGCTACCACTACAGATAAAACTGCTCCTATAAATCTTGATATAGTGCAAACTAAGCATACCAAAAAAAGTATTTTAGCAAAAATGTTTCGTCACAGAGTCCTTCCAAATCTTATGAAAACAGGAGAGAAATCAAGCTCAACCCTTAAAACCTATCGTAGGAAATTAATCTTAGAAGCATTGATAGACAGTGGAATCCTTCTCAAAAGAAAGTTATCTATCTTAGTGTTAAACAAAATGAAACCACTAACAAAACTAATGACTAAATTACAAAAAAGACTTCTCAATAAACAAAATGTCAACAGAAATAACTATCTGTGGAGGTGAATGGAGTCACACTACGAGCACAGAACCATACTTTAATGAAGAAGCATACAAACAAAAGCAAAGAAATACAATTGCCATACATAGCAGTGGACGAGGTTATGAAACAGTTAATAATACCATAATGGAACAAGAAATACTGTTTACAAAAATATCCCCAGAAAACTTAGAATTACCTCTCCATTCAACTGAATCTGAACGTCTAGAATACAAATGGCCATGCACGTCAATGTGTAACATTCCCAAAAAATCTTTCAAGTCTTTACGCCAATTCCTCAATCAATATGTGAAAGTCAAAGACAAAATGAAAATTAAACTACTGAAAAATATGGATACCTGTCCAGTGCGCAAGTACACAGGAGTACAAGGACATTCATTGGCCTGCATTTCAGGACCTACTTGCAAAACCACCTTCCATTATATCAAAATGATATCAACACATCATTCAACTATAAGAAATGTAGTCTATAAACTATACTATGCTAAAAGTCCTGCTTTAGCACTAGCCAATTTAAATAACATTCTTCTACATGGTACAGCAAAAGACCTACTTGAAGAAATCGACTATATCCAGAAAAAATATTTTGGAAGTGAAACCCACTTACAGAATGAAATAGCTGTAAACCAAATTAGTAACAATTCTACACATGGCAACCTTTTACTACACACATACAAAAAAGAAATACTAAAATTTAAAAGTACATATGCTGAAATACCAAACCATGTGTGTGTATGTTGCCGTAGAACTTTTTATAAAAGTAACACAAAAACTGTAGACCTAACATACAAAATAGAAGACAATGAAGATTCTAAATGGTTTGAATTAGCTCTCTACCTTATAGCAGAAAACAAATACGAAATAACTGACCCCTTAATACTTTTCAGTTACTGCACTACAAAACTTGACAACAACCAAACTCCTTCACGTGCTGTCACAAATAATTTGGAATTATTTCCACTACCAAAACCCCTACAACAACTGAATTTATATGAGAGCATCATAATTCAAACAGTGCACCCATTTCAAGCAACAATAGGTCTTCAACCAAAAACAGCTAAATTACCTCCCTCTGAATTAGTGAAAGGTATTCGGGGAAAAGTAGTGTATTTACCATTAGATCTAAAAGAAAATGTGCACACTCTAGGAGTGCAACGTCCAATGGAGCAATCTTTAATTATCTTAGTAAATGGCGTACCTACAAAAGACAAAAGAAATTGGCAAAAACTGGTAGATTTACATAAAGTTAGACAAGCCTTGCAATATTTAAAAGACAATAATGAATACTACAAAGAAATTAATATTGAAGAAAACTTGAAGGATGCCTGGAAATAATTCAAGAGACACAAGAAGCTGGTCAATTTGAGCTCCTAGATCCTTCTACAATATCCAATACTTTAGACCATTATACAATTCACCCATTGCACTCTAATGACACCGTAGAAGATGCACTAGAAACGTACCAAATGCGTCAAACAAAAAGAACACCAATCAGCATATGGGAAAAAAGTATAGAAGCACGTGCTTTTCCTCTACTTTTTCCTACTGGCAAAGGAGGAAGTTACGATGATAGACCTATTCAGATAACAGCATCAGAATACCGCTCATTATTCTGAAGATCCCAGATTTAGACAAAATGTGGAATACATACTCCACCTACTCTTTGAAAGTGAACTAGCAACTTTATGTTACAGAGTTGCAAACACTTTAAAATCAGGATCCCACTTTCAAAATATGTCAGCTACACAATTATTACAAAAAGTGCAACAAAAGGATGAGGTTTTACAATCAAATATTACAAATCTTTTAGCAAATATGCGTGGTACTAAAGAGTACTGGTTTCGACGTCATGGAGATGTACATTGTATGATAAGAAACCTTGGCCCACCCACTTGGTTTGTTACATTAAGTTGTGCAGAATATGCATGGGAAGATTTAAATGATTTCCTACGCATATCAAACAAAAACAAAACAAACATAGATATACTAACACCTGGAGAACTTTGTTCTCTAGATCCTGTTAATGTTTCAAGATATTTTCACCATCGCTTCATTGCTATGCTGTGCTTTATTTGTAATAAAACTGCTCCTCCCCTCGGAGAAGTGCAACACTTCTTTTGGAGAAAAGAATACCAAGCCAGAGGAGCACCACATATCCAGATGTTTTTATGGATTAAATATGCTCCTAAATTTGGTCAAGACAGTGATGCCAGTGATTTACAGTTTATTGAAAAATATGTCACTTGTGAAATCCCATCAGAAGCAACAAATAGTGATCTTCATGCACAAATTTTACAATTTCAAAGACCCAAATGTGGTTATTATTGTCATTGCAAATACAAAAACAAAAGGGAAATACTACACCAAATGCCGCTTTGGTTTCTCTAGACCGGTTAAAAAACAGGTCAAGTGAACAACTTCATGTCTTCAGTTAGACATAGTGTTACAGGTAAATCACCTAAAAATACATATTACATAAAAAGAACAGAAGAAGAAAAATATATCAATGATTACAATGCAATCATTGCCCACTTATGGAATACAAACATAGATGTGCAGTACATTGCAGACAATTCCACTGCAGTTGCACAATATGTTACAGCATACTTAACCAAAGCAGAAAAAACAGAGCTCCAAGACCTCTGGAATGACCTGTCATCAGACAAAACACTGTCTCAGAAATTATACAGCTTGGGCATAAAAATGCTCTTCCATAGAGAATGTGACTCCTATGAAGGAGCAGATCGTTTAACTGGTACTGCTTTGTATGGGAAATCTGAAAATATAGTATGGCTAAGTCTTGGTCCTGCTAAATCTAGAAAAAGAGTTCAAAAATCATACGAAGATATAGAAACAATAGCCAAAAATGATCCCAACAGCCAAGACATTTTAAAAAACAATTTACTGGACACATACTACCCAAACAGAACTACCACTTTGGAAACCATGTGTCTATACCACATAGGCCAAAACATAATATAAAACCCGATGAAAAAAAAGGTAAATACAGAGTGACAAATTGTGAAGGCAGCTTAGTAAAACTCACCAAACCAAATTTAATTAATCATATCAAATTGCTATTAAAGACTCCTCAACATAAAAAACTATATCACATGTCCCTAATGCAACTCTTTAAACCATGGACAAAAGAAGAAGAAATACTAGGTGACTATGACTCCTATGAAGACGCTTTCAAAGCAAATGAAAGCACTATAACTTATGCAAACTTTAGACAGTACCAAACAATTTTGCACAATGAACAGCAACACGAAGAGGAACTCCAGGCCCAACTAGATAAGGACACCCCTGACAGTAGTCAACCTTCTGTAACAGGAAGCCAAGAACCACTGGGAGAGCCACTAATAACAAATGAGGCAGAATTAGCTATGACAGAAGTAGAAAACACTATGGGGCTGATTCATGGAACAAACGTGTGCCGAAAATCTTGGTGCAAGCAGGCGCAAGCAGGCGCAAGCGCGAAAAAACAGTGTGCGATTCATGGAAGTCCCTGCGCGTGTTTTCCTCGGGATGTGCGCCAAACCTGTGCATCGTGCACACGTCACTGCAACATCCCGAACGGCGTGCGCAACGCGCACTGTGAAAGTGCACAACCTCGGCGCATACGCCAGAAAGTGGGAGGAACACGGGGCGTAACGCGCGGAATGGGGAACAACGTGCGAAAATAAGGGCATAACTGGGGATGTACGGCAGGGAAGCCGACTGAACGCCCACACGCACTCGAACCACACGTATTCATGGAATCGAATAGGGCAAAATCGCGCACAGCCAAAGACACGCACAAGCCGAAACACGTCCGCCACACGAAGGCAGACGGTAGCATTCCTGCACATTACAAAAGTGGCAATATACAGCAATGATGAATGTCCCATACTGCGATTGGGCCTGTGTGAGCGGGGCACATATATTTCGGGGGTGCGCGGGAAGTTTCACACGCGATTGAGCGGGGTATGTGTATTTCGGGGGTGCGCGGGTAGTTTCACACACGATTGAGCAGGGTACATGTATTTCGGGGGTGCGCGGGAAGTTTCACACGCGATTGAGCGGGGTACGTCTATTTCGGGGGTGCGTGGGAAGTTTCACATGTGATTGAGCGGGGTACGTGTACTTCGGGGGTGCACGGGAAGTTTCACACGCGATTGAGCGGGGTACGTGTATTCCGGGGGTGCGCGGGAAGTTTCACACGCGATTGAGCGGGGTACGTGTATTTCGGGGGTGCGCAGGACGTTTCACACGTTATTGAGCAGGGTACGTGTATTTCGGGGGTGCGCAGGAAGTTTCACACGCAATAGGCCTTGGGCGAACGGGGTACCACTAACCGTCTGCGTGTAGAAGAACGCATAGCCAACACCCACCCGCTGTGAAGTAATAGCGTGGGACCCCCAACGCCTGGAAAACACACGCACCGCACCCCACGGAAAGCTCGTACAGAGCAATGGAAATCCACATGGGATCGTCAAGCCCTACCAGGGCAATGCCCGTGCCTGATACGTCACAGACACGCTTACACGCTAAGGGCCATTGGTCCAATGAAATGGCGTATGCGTGCTGACGCGCTTACGCACTAAGGGCCTTTGGTCCAATTAAATCGCGTATGCGTGCAGACACGCTTACGCGTTAAGGGCCTTTCCTCGAATTGCACGCTGATGTGCAATTTTTTCGCGTGCCAAATCACTCCGTATCAAGCTGGCCACGCAAAAACACCCAAAAGGCCGAATCACTGCCCCCCAGCGCCCCGAGCACGCTCCCACCTGCCATCTGCTGCTGCCTGACTGCCTGCTGCCCTCGTGCCCTGCCATTTGGTGCCTGCACATCAGCCATCTGCAGGGTTCCAGTTGCGGTGCCCAACCCTGCTGGAACAGAAGACTCCCGACTGGGATACCATTGCTCCACAGCCCAGCCCCAGGACCCAGTTGCCCACCCACTCCTGCCTCGGGGGTCGCCAAGCCAGAGGGGCAGACGGCCACCAGCTTCAGTCAGAAGGAAGTTGATGTCCTGGTGGAGCTTGTCCTGGGTCATTATGATGCCCTCTTCGGATCATCACGCACCGACAAGGAAGGACGGGACAGGATCTGGGATGACTTTGTGGTTGCCATCAACGCGGAGGGGGTGCAACATCAAGCAAGTCAAGAAGCGCTGGGAGCCTTGAGGTCCAGGACCCTCATAAAGGCTCAGCGCCTTGTGGAGGGGGGCCAGGGCAGCATGAGTACCATCCATATGAGGGTCCTGGAACGCGTACGCCCAGCGCTCCATGCCCAGATCCTTGAGAGGCAGACCCGTCTGGAGTCGAGCGGTAAGTGGCCAAGCATTGCTGTGTAAGACAGGGCATGTTGCAGTGTGCTGGTTGTCTGATACTTGCCTGTATGTGTGACATAGGCCATATACGCATGTGTGTGTGCAGGGACATAATGGTTATGCATGTGAGACCAGTAATGTGTGAACCACATGGTTGGTGCATGTGTTTAAATGCAACATGGGGAGCCCTATGCGGAATGGACACATGAGAGCATGCCAGTCTCTGTTCCTGGACATGGGTGGGGGTGAGGGATGGGTGCTGATGCCATGTACATGTATGGTATCCATGTCTGTGTGTCTGACCTGCGTGTCTGTGACTTGTGAATGCCATGGATGCATGACACATGTCCGTGACAATGTTCAGATTCACTGATGCAGCATAGTTATCCTTGCATTCACTGTGTCTGGGGTGTACAAGGCCAGATGGATGAAACTACGGTGAAGTGTGTGCATGTGATAGGCATGACCCATGATGCATGTGAGTTCCAAAACAACATTGTATGTTTCAAAAGTCCCTTGGACATGTATGCTAATGTCCATAGCATGTGCCATGCCTGTTACTGCATGTGTTTTGCCTGCACTGACCCATGTGTTGTGGAGGGACATGATGGAAGTGATATTTGACAGTGCCACTCATCTGCTCTTGCTTCCTGTCTAGGGGAACATTGTACAGTACCCTGATGCTTGTGTTCTATGTCTCCCTCTACACAGCGCCAAGTGAAGAAGAGGGCGGAGATGGCGCTGTGGAGCAAAGCGGCAGGGATGCCCACACGGCTGCAGCGGAAGGGGTGGGTGAGCCCCCACAGGGGCTTGCAACAGCAGAAGACGGTGTGGAGCCATCCAGGTTGGTGGTTTCCACAGAGGAGGAGGAGCCCGCTACTGAGCCGCACATGGGGCCAGGTGGGGCATCCCTGCTGGTGCAAGTGGTGCAGTCCAGGGGCAGGAGGCAGCACAGGTCGCCGTGGAGGGGCCTGTGCATGTCACTGTCCCTGACACTGTGACTGCACCACCATGCACCAGCAGGGATGCCCCATCCGAGGCCCGTCCGCAGGTAGGGGGGATGTCCATATCATCTGACTCCCCTCCACCTGCGGACGAGGGGACCCCTGGCTGTATGGAGAAGGTCCTGATTGGTGTCGGATTGCACAAGGGTGTCATTCGTGATGACGTGCATGCTTCCCGGGGGGAGCACGCACGTCATCACGAAGAGCACCATGCCAACGTGGCCCAGTTGGGAGCGGCCATGGTCGGGGGTTTTGTACATGTGTCGGCCACTCTGGCGACCCTCTCCTCCTCTGTGGAGGCTATGTGCCAGTCGTTCCCCATGCCGTCTTCTGGCCCCGATGCCACCAGGGCCCCCTGTGGACCTGCCCCGACCAACGCAGCCAACTCGGTGGGGATCCCATCCCTGCCACAGTCGGGAGTCGGAGATAGAGCAGGGGTGGACACACCAGCAACTGGACCCCAGCAGATGGAGGATGTAACGGCATCATCGGGCAGGGCACGTGCACGATGGCGTCGGTGGATTCCATCAGCCTCGATGCCGTCGTGCTGGCAGAGGCAGTTGCGTCGGAGGCAGCGGCAGGCTCGACATGGGAGACATCATGGCTCGGAGCCATCAACATCAGGGGGGCAGGCATCGGCCAGAGGGCAGGAGAACCCTGGAATGGGAGTGTCTTCCGTGTGGGAGCGGTTGGGCCAGCAGATAGGTGCGGAGTGGCGGCGGGCGGAGGAGGAATGGCTCACAATGCAACAGGATGTCACTGCAAATCCTCCAAAGAGATTAAAAGAAAAAAATACTTCATCAAGTACCACAATCAAAAAATAACCTATTAGGGAAAGTAAACCAGGTACTTCTTCAAAGAAGGAAGACAAACTCCAAAAAAATCACTCAGATACATTGGCGCAGTGACCCTGCAGCAGCGCCAGTTACGCCCCCAAGCACGCCCCTCGCACAGGGAAAAGCCATCAAAATCCCCAATCCAGCGCAAAGGGCTGTGCTAACCCTGTACCAGCACGGCAAGCGGGGTACGTGTATTACTGGGGTTTGTGGGAAGTTTCACACGCAATTGGCCCTGTGCGAGCGGGGTACGTGTATTACAGGGGTGCGCAGGAAGTTTCACACGCGATTTCAGCAGGGTACGTGTATTTCAGGGGTGCGCGGGATGTTTCACATGCGATTCCAGCAGGGTACGTTTATTTCAGGGGTGCGCGGGAAGTTTCAAACGCGATTCCAGCAGGGTACGTGTATTTCAGGTGTGCGTGGGAAGTTTCACATGCGATTTCAGCAGGGTACATGTATTACTGGGGTTCGCGGGAAGTTTCACAAGCGATTGGCCCTGTGTGAGCGGGGTACGTGTATATCATGGGTGCGCGGGAAGTTTCACATGCGATTTCAGCAGGGTACGTGTATTTCAGAGGTGCGCGGGAAGTTTCACATGCGATTTCAGCAGGGTACGTGTATTTCAGGGGTGCGCGGGAAGTTTCACACGTGATTTCAGCAGGGTACGTGTATTTCAGGGGTGCGCGGGAAGTTTCACACGCAATTTCAGCAGGGAACGTGTATTTCAGCGGTGCCGGGGAGTCCTACACGTGATTTGGCAGTGTGGGTCCTCCCAGGTGTTCCCTGTACACCCTACAATGCGGAGGGCGCTGAGGCGGGCTGAGTGCCTCGAGGGTATTCGCAGGGAGTTGCAGCTGGACACCGCATTATCCCTGCGAGACCTTGGGGCCAGGGAACATGCCCGCCTCCAAGCCATTGAACAGGAGTTCGATGATGCCCTGGCCCATGACATCAACCAGTGAGCCGTCGGACTAGCCCGCCGCCTTTGTATGTAGTTATTTAGGTTTAGGTTTCATTTCTTTATTATTATGATTTCGAGTCCACGGACTTTGCTCCACTTTTTGTATATAGTTGTATTTTAGATAGGGTTCTTGGTAGGTTTCATTTGCTTTTGGGATAATGGACCCTTCAGACTTTCGTTTTCAATTTTCAGGACATGTATATACTTTCTTTTCCATTTAAACTTTCAAATATAATTGGTGTAAGTTGGTACGCAAATGTAGCAATTAATATTCTATTTCAATTACCACCAATAGTTGACAACATTTACTTACACAGTACAGACCAATTGTGTTTGCAAATGTTAGTACTTCATAGAAATGCAACAAACAATACTGACAACATGTATAGTCTTTATGGAATAAGACAACAATTGGACTACTGTGCTGAAATGGTGAAATTCACTATAAACTCACAGGAAGATCCACAAGAATTTCTAATGCACTTACTACAAGTACTGGAAAACAAAAACATACCTATAAATGAAATCTTCCAGATCTCATACATGTGGAAACGTACATGCACTCTGTGCAACAATGTGACACAAGAACAAATCCCCAATGAGCGCTTTGTGTATGTATCCATACCTAATTGTGAATCCGTTCCATTTCAGGAACTTGAACAAAATGCAAACCATAGTAGATTATGTACTACCTGCAATTCGGATAATCGCTCCACCGTACTAATTTAAACACATAGGGCCTCATTACAACTCAGGCGGTAAGGGTTTTACGGCGGCGTAAACAGCGCCTACCCTTACCGCCTGAGTACGAGGTCCCTTAGCGCCATGGCGGATTTAACACCTGCTTTTAGCAGGTGTTAAAATCCATGGCGCTAAGGGACCATGGAGTTAATTACGCCACCGTAATTTACGGTGGCGTAATTAACGCCTTCCCCACTCCCATTATGCCCTATGGGGCAAAAATGCGAATGGGGAAGGGTAAATGGGGATTGGGGACTTACCGCCCCGCCAACCTCGGAATGGGGCGGTAAGTCCGCCAACCACCATGGCGTAAACGTAGTTTACGCCATGGTGGTAAAGTCACGGCCCAGGCGGTAACTTACCGCCTGGGTCGAAATGAGGCCCATAGTAAATACGTAATACTAATGCTTCTACATTACAATGCAGATGGTACCAAAAACAACTGCAAGCTGACTGGATTCACACATGGTCAAGTATCACTTGGTAAAAAAAAACCTTCACAACAATAGGTATAATCTACCACACAGAAGCCACAACCAATGCAGGTCACTATACTTGATATATAAAAAAAAATGTGGATGGTTCGAATGTAATGATAGTATCATTACTCTGAAGCAGAGATTACCTGCAAATCTTACAAATGCTTATCTAATGTTCTTAAAACCAAAATTTATTAACTAAACTGTACTTAAACATTAACTAAACTTCTATTAAAAAACTATAAACTGTTACAATATGCCAACAGCTATATAACTGCCCCAAGATTCTACAACAACTAAACAGATAAATGAATACCACTAAATTATATCAAACAATAAACAGTTAGAATCTGCCAACTGGTATCTAACTACCCCAAGATTTTCAATAACCAAACATATAAATTAATACCACTACATTTTAACAAAAAATAGACAGTTAGAATATGTCAACAGGTATCTAACTGCTCCAAAAATCGGCAACAAGCCAATATATAGAACACTAGCCAGAAACAACAAGTGAACACTGAAAACAAACATACAAATAAACTGTAGCATAACAAAAAAAGTTTTTTTTTAATCCAACATGGATTTTTTTTTTCACAGACCTAATGATTTTTGCAACAAACACAGAAACTGGGCAAATTGCACAGTGCACTGGTTTGTAATCTACTAAATATGAGGGTCAAAAACAAATGTTGATTATTCAATGTTATAAGTCGTTACAAAATACCAATACTAACATGATCTTTTCTTTTATCACAGAAATAAACAAGAAATACATGTACTCCAGTTACTAAACCAAACAGTAAATATATTATATTAAGTACAGCCATCACAGCAAATCACACCCATGGTGACTTATACCTTTGCTGCTTATAAATTTGATCTTGTCCATGGACCCAAGACTATAGGCCCTGCCCACAACCACCACAGCATATCACACCCATAGTGGCTTATAACTTTGTTGCTTATAAATGTGTTCTTGGATCCAAAAGTTATAAGCCACTATGGGTATGATATGCTGCAGTGGTTGTTTCCAGGGCATAGAGTCTTGGGTGCATGGCCATATGGTCATGCTCCCAAGACTCTATGCCCTGGCCACAACCACTGCAGCATATCACACCCAAAGTGTCAAACATTTTAACTATGCCATATTGGCACTTTTAATATCTGCGGACATGATGAGTGTTCTTAGATCACTTTCAACTTGCCTACGAACAGTACGGACAGGCATAGCGTCCTCAAGACACCCCCATTTTGTTTATTTACAAACATCCCAGGACACATAATGTGTTCTAAGAACACTTTCATCTTGCCAGCGAACAATACAGACAGCGTCCTCAGGACACCCCCATTTCGTCCATTGACGAACATTTCAGGACACTGCATGTGTTATTAGAACAGTTTCAACTTGCCTGGGAACAAAACGGACAGGCATACCATCCTCAGAACACACCCATTTTGTTTATTTTTGAACGTTTCAGGACACCACGAGTGTTTTTAGAACAGTTTCAACTTGCTTGCGAACAATACGTACAGGCGTAGTGTCCTCAGAACACCCCCATTTCGTTTATTTACAAACATCCCAGGACACTTCATGTGTTCTTAGAACAATTTGAACTTGTTTGCGAACATGTGTTCTTAGAACAATTTGAACTTGCTTGCGAACAGTACGGACAGGGATACCGTCCTCAGGACACCCCCATTTTGTTTATTGACGAACATCCCAGGACACATGATGTGTTCTTAGAACAGATTCATCTTGCCTGTGAACAAAACGGACAGGCTTACTGTCCTCAGAACACTCCCATTTCATTTATTTTCGAACATTTCAGGACACCGCAAGTGTTCTTAGAACACTTTCAGCTTGCTTGCGAATAATACGTACAGGTGTAGTGTCCTCAGAACACCCCCATTTCGTTTATTTACAAACATCCAAGGACACTTCATGTGTTCTTACAACAATTTGAACTTGCTTGCGAACAGTACAGACAGGCATACCGTCCTCAGGACCCCCCCATTTTGTATATTGACGAACATCCCAGGACACATGATGTGTTCTTAGAACAGATTCAACTTGCCTGTGAACAAAACGGACAGGCTTACAGTCCTCAGAACACACCCATTTGGTTCATTTTCGAACATTTCAGGACACAGCGAGTGTTCTTAGAACACTTTCAACTTGCTTGCGAACAATACGTACAGGCGTAGTGTCCTCAGAACACCCCAATTTCGTTTATTTAGAACATTTTAGAACATCCGCGTTGTCCGCGGACAAAGTGAACACAACAGAGGGGTCTATCACCTAAATAAATACAACATTTAACCCATCTCTTATTCCCCCACCGTCCCCAAACACTTTTACACACCAACGCACTCTACTAAATAGTATTTTTTCCACCAAGTTTCACCGCTCTGTCCGCGGACATCCGCTCGTCCCCATCCAATCAGCGAACACGTTGCATGTCCGCGGACATGACGCAAGCCGGTTGGCCAATCTGGACACTGTCCGCGGACCGAACATAGTTATCACTAATTTTTTGTGACCTACTTTTTGGTCATTTTAAAAAAAAGCTACTGGGTGGATTTTCACCAAATTTGGAAAAAGCACGCTTTTGGGACCATGCCGCTGCACCTGATCCAAATTTGGTGAAATTCCATCCAGCGGTTTGGGCTGTAGGCATGAGCAAAGTTTTTTGTACCAGTGATTCCTTTTACCTGATTGCTCCATCTCCTACTCTCATCAGTTGGAATTTTACATGTGCACCTAGATGCAGTCTCTGCTTGGTTCCCCATGGATCTGCACACTATAAATTCAAAATCAAATCAAAATCCAGTTACTGGTCTTTATTTGTTTCTCTTCTCTTTTTCTCTTCTTTTTATCCTGCATTATCATGTCACTTTTGCATTTATCATATCAATTCAATTCAATAATTTTTGTAAAGTGCATTGGTGCAAGGAACTATAGAAGCAACATAAATACAATACAAATGGTTAGACACTCTTTCTCAGAAGTGGGTGACCTCAATCTCCTATCCTTGAACTGGCCTTGTCATTTTATTGTACTAAAATAACATCTCTTGTAGTCTCCTTCGAACTGTGGATTGGCAAACATTGGAAGGCCATCTCATACTACTCCTTCCAAGCCACCATTTTTGGTTTCTTAGGATTAGTGAAATGTATTAGTGGGCAGCTGTGGTGCCATAGTCAGCTATGAAATTCCTGTAATACCCAATGAGGCCCAAAAAGGTTGTCACTTGTGCTTTGGTAGTGGTGTTCTCACACCCCTACACAGCATATACCTTACTGGGTAGATGCTCAATCCTGGCCCCACCTACCTCTTCTCCAAAGCAGACTACTAAACCCTGGCCAGAATGGTACATGGTGAAATTGATTGTGAGACATTCCTCTTGAAAGGCCTGCAGCCGTCTACTGAGCTGGTTCCCACGGCCTTCCCAAGTTGAGCTGAATTTTGCATTTTAATCAAGATAAATCATGCAGAAATCCTCAAGCCCATTCGGAACATGGTTCACCAATCGCTGAAATGTGATAGAAGCATTATTAAGTCCAAAAGGCCTTACCCTGAGTTGATAAAGTCCTTCTGATCTGTCTAATATTCTAAATCTCCTAGTTAACATAGGCACATGATTCCCAGTGTCAATGCCATGCAGATACCAGGGCATCAAGCCCTGAGTCAGAAAGAACAGAGAGGCAAACTATCTGAGCAAAGTTTAGCACTCCTCGTATTGCAGAATGTTCATTTGAGTGAAGGTGTTTTCTCCCTTAGTGGAGGTATCTGAATGGATAGCCTGAAACAAGAGAGGTTCAATGTCCTCCTCCACCCTCTATGAACCATACCTAGGGATTTCACTTCAGCCGTAAGGAAAAAAGGTCCTCAATCAACTAATATGGAAGACTGTCAACGCCTCTCTGGGATTGCCTATGTCCACCAAATATTTAACCTCTACTAACCTCTACTAACTTGTAACCAAGTTGGAAAGGGCCTGCTCACTTACCTTTTTGGCAATAGGCCTTATGGTTACAATGAACAGAACCTCCTGTGCAGGAGAAAAAGGGAAGAAGGAGGCCTTGTGGTGACATCAATGCTTGACCAAGTCTTGACTTCCTTGCAGCGTATCATTTGCCCGGACCATCAAGAGTGCCATCCATTTACTTAGGCCTGGCCACATAGTCAGTCTCATTGAGTGGAGGTGAAGGTGGAGTGTTTTCCAAATCTTTTCTTTACCAGTCTCAAAGGTCCTCCAACAGAATGACCAAAAAGGAGCTCAAATGGCCTGAAACCAACACCCTCTGGGGGTGTTTTATTATAGGCAAAAAGAAAGCATCATAGGAAATCCCACTTTCACATTAGGGGCACTTATAAAGCATCCATTATTCTCTTAAAGAGCAAGGTAACTCTCTTAACCAGTTAATTTGTATGTTGAAGGAGGGCAGACACCACACCCCTTCCACATAGACTTCAGATAGTTGGACATAAAGTTGGTCCCTCTATCAGACATAACAACATTATGCAATACCACTTTGGTGAAAGACATACCAAGCAGGGCCTTAGCCAGTAAATCTGCAGTCACTATTCTAAGGCACATTGTGGGTATGTCATGAAGGCCTATAATGGCAACACCTCCTTTTCAAATGATATCCCCACCATATTGGGAGACACTTAAAGTGCCTGGATATTTGCACCCACCTCATCAGAGTCGCCTGCACAGGGCGTGGCCTCAGCACAAAGGTAGATCAAATTAAGTATCACAAATGCAAAGAAAATGCTACCAGGCAGAATAAGGAAGGTATACAAGGTACCCCTGATGAACTCCACATAAGGTGCTATGTATTACAATATAACACAGGAAAACCATACAGGAAAACGTAAATAGGAGTAACTGTCTCCTTGGAATGGTATTTTATTTATTTATTTAACATTTATGAAGTGCTCACACAGCCGGCAGGCAACGAGGTGCTGCTACAGGAATTGTTTGTTTTTCTTAGTTGCAATTGTGTTTTATTTTATGTCTTAGTTACGTATTTATAACGCGCTTAAACACCTAGAGGTTTCTAAGCACAGACCCGGGGATCGAACCTGTTGTTGCTTCGTGTCGTCTTGCTTCCAAGACGCGCACGCTGCCGCTGAGCTATCCTTCCGGTAGCCTAGTGACAGACCAAAGGCCACAAAATAAATGATATCAGCAGATAAGTGAAGGTAAAAAGCATTAACTCAGGGCAGGATTCCTGGTCATACATACATATGGTAGAGATCCCATTCAAATCAATGGTGTGAAAGAATCAATTGATGAAAAAACAAAAACATTACACATAAAGAGACCGTCCTGTGGGCACAAAATAGTCATGGACAGAAACAAGATTTGCTGCGAGAGAAAATCCCAATTGCTTCATCCAAGATAGAAAAACTTCATTCACAACTTAGGTTGCAATGCACAATGGCTCCCAAAAAACAGATGTTGTGTTTTGCATCCAAAGATAAGACCCCACTTTACTCTGGCAGACTAAGGATCACACATAGCAAAATATACCAGCCTAAAATGCAAACTTTGTAATGCATCAGGAGACATTGGAGGTCATTACGAGGTTGGAGTTAAGGGGTTAACGGCTCCAGTAAAGGTGCCGGTGTCGTTAACCCCTTAACGCCGCTTTACGAGGTCCTTTAGCGGGTCCCGCTAAGGGTTGCTGGTTTTACCAGACACCCTTAGTGGGAGCCGCTAAAGGACCAGCATGCTAACAATGAGGCCCGTTATTAACGGGCCTGTTGTTAGCATGGTCCCCTTTGCCATTGAGCCCTTTGGGGGCTCGAATGGGAATGGGGATGGGTTCCCTGAATGGGGAAATACCAGGTCCTCCAAGGTTGGAATGGCCCGGTAATTCCCCATTCAGGGAACCCGGATCCGGTATGTGGTAAGGGGGTAGCCAAGGCTCTATTCGCGTCATGACTACCTCCAACCTCGTAATGAACCCCATTGTAATGTGGACACAAAATAGTCATGATCAGCACAGAGGAACAAGGATCATGGACCCGGGGCACAAAACAATATCTAATCCACATGGTTCCATCCAAGATACCAAAGCTCAATTCACACAATAGGACACAATCCACCATTGTAGGCATTGTTCTTTTTGTCGCAGAGTAAGACCCCATTTTACATGAAGATAATGGAGATCCTGCAGTGCATAATTAGAAACTGCAATGCCATTGAGTACACCACTTGGGGATGCCCAAGTCCATGGTCTAAAGTGTTATTAAGAAAATCAAAGTTTTGATGAGCTAACTAATAAATGATGTTATGTCTATTTCATTATCGATGTAATCAGTTACATGCAATGTAATTAGTGCTGTGATGTAATTAGTGATATTATCAGTGATGTGATCTGTGATTTCATCATTGTGGTCATAAGCTGCGCAACAGGGGGAGCAAAGTTAAGGTGGCTTAAGCTGAATTTTAGGGGGTTTGGTTGCATTAAGTTCTCACCTTAACCTCCCATCAACTAAAGTTTTTTCCTTGAATTTCAACTGTTTTTGTTAAAAGGTATTGCTCACTTTAATGTCCCTGCAACAAAAGATTTTTCCTTGAATTTCAAGGGTTTTGTTATTGCATACATAACTACATTACAAATACACACAATTCTGCTACTCAAGACACTGTATTATGTCTACAATGTAAAATAAAAAGCAACTGAAGAACTGCATACCCCCAAATTAACCTGTTGTTACAAAAAAAGAGTGTGCATAGGTACTTACATTTTTTAAGTATTTACATTTATATGTACTGTTCATGAATAGTTAATAAAATCTTACAGTGAATGCAATATATTTAAAAATAAAAATATATTCACTAAAAAAACGTTGTTAAGGGGACGTTATGGTTAAGTTGCGCTACTAAAGACCTGTGAAATTCACAATTTTTTTTTTTATAAACGTGACATAATACAAACGTCACATTATAGTTGCAAATAAAACCGAAAAACCCCTGAAATTCGCCAGTTATGGTAGCCTAGGCAACCATAACTGCCCGCACCACTGTGCACTGCTAACACTAACACCCAGGACATCAAAGATGACATCACAAATGTCATTGATGACATCACTGATGACATCACATGTGTAGCCCCTTCGTTTCTCAGGGGTTTTTCGGTTTTACTTGGAACTAAAATGTGACGTTTGTATTATGTCACGTTTATAATTGTTTTGTGTGAATTTCACACGTATTTAGTAGCGCAACTTAACCATAACATCCCCTTAAAAAAGTTTTTTTTTAGTGAATTGTACAGGTTTTTAGTAGGACAATGTAAGTATAAGGTATTGTTAAGAAAGAAATTGTGTACTGCATGTCACAGATTTTCAGGAGACCAATGTAACCATAACGCCCCTTTACCAAGGATCGTTTGGTAAACAGTATACACCTTGCGAAAAATGCCACATGAAGGTATGCTGGCATACTGCACTGTGACATGTCCCAGAATCAGTACACACTTAACTGTACAATCTATACCTCGTGGGCAGTGTGGAAATACATTTTATAATCACGCCAACATGTATTAGTATGCAGCGATTAGCAATGCACTACACATTATATATCAGTAGCAAAAGTTGTACTTATCTGAAGAGCACATAAGCTGAAGGCGTCCTTCCTCCCTAAGAAACAGCAGCAGTGGTGTGATGTGAAAGCATAAGAAACAGTGGCGCTACCTTGCACATAACAAGCGGATAAAATTTGTCGCTGTACATCCACCAACCCATATTACCGTTTGTTGCCTTTTTGGTCATTGCCGTTCGCAAATTCCCTTATTACCTACCGTGTCAAAAAAGAAAGGCGCCCGTAAATTAAGGAAATAATGCGTTAATAACAGCCTTTCACATTGTAAGGAAAAGAAATAATATTTTGCATACACTCCAAGTACTGCATATCTCTCAGTAAAGTACATAGGCTAAATCATCTTTGCCAGTAAAAGTCTAAATTAGCAAACCAGTAGCGTGTGCTACTAAAAAGTATGCTTACTTGTTGAAATCCGGGGCGGCTTTGGCAGTTTAGATTACAAAACAAAATCCTCTTTCAATATGTCTGCCATAGAAAAGTAAAGCGGTTATTGCATACATAGGCCCTCTTTCCTTTCCATGGTAGGCTGCACAAAGCACAAGTACGTGATGTGACGTGACGTGCAACACTTATAAATAAACATACAGCGACGTACAACCTAATAACTTACATTTTGAAATATTACAGTGGAAGATAAAAGAAAACGTGAACATTATAGAATTTGCAAAGTAGGTTTATTTAACAACAAACTAGCAGAGTCCATCGGTTTAAGCCCATTTTCAGTACGTTCACAACACTGCTTGTAAGGGCGGCATAGGAAATGGTGAAGAGTAGGAACATGTTGTTTTTCTGGCATACAAAATTATTAAACTCTTTGTTGAAGCAGTCGCTTTGTTTCCACAGTTATTTCCCAGAAGTCGTCATGACCTGGAGCTTACACCACCATAAATGAAGCGACGTTTCTCCGAATAGTGAGTTCAGCGTACAGACAAATCGGGTCTACAGACTCATTCCACATAATTTTTATGGACAGGCAACCACCCACCAGCAGTTGCATTTGCCGTCCGAAGAAGCCCTCACTCGGCATTTGAAAACCATGGCAGACACAGTATGGCATGATATACCTATGGGGAAAAGGTAAAGAAAGTAAGTGTCAATAACCACCCTATACCAATATATTTTTTTAAAAGACACAGAAACTGTGCAAAGTACAACACAAACTTACGTGTTCAAAAATTATATGTTAGTACAATGTTACTAATTTCCAGGAGAACCTATAGTAGCAGGCTACAAACGTCCACATTTTGCATGCGCCGTAAGTAGAGTCGCCAACTCTTTGATAGTCTATCATGGGACACTTGCCCACAAGCCGGTCATGACGTCACGTCATTCACTTGTCCCATCCCTTTTTAAATGTAATATTTTGTAATGGCTCTTAATTCCTGGTTTAATTGAAATGCAAATGGTTTGTCCTTGGGAGGTAATGACCATGTTTGTTAACTGCAAACATGCCCATCACGACCCCAGAAACAAATCATTACCATTTCAATGAAGCCAGGTGTCAGAGCGTTGCAGTTCCAACTGTAGGCTCAAAAGGAACCAAGGCTGCAGAGCTGGCGGACAAAAAAAGCAGCAGGTGGCAGCGCCGTGGTGTGTACATGGCCCCTTCAGTTTGCAGAGTGGCTGTGCGGGACGCAGGTTGTGCCGAAATCCAGGACAGTTGGCCACCCTAGCAGTAAGAGTAAAAAAAATAGCAAGTACACAGGAAGAAGATAAATGGTTTATGAAATTAAATATAAAGGACAATTAAAAAAAATATGTCTCCTGATTTCAAAGAATACCAAAAAAACTTGCAAAGTTACACCCAAAGCTATGTGGACAAAGTTACCGTTTCAAATAAAAAATAATAATGCTAAAAATGGATGAGTGCACTCATAAACTACAAAGCTACAAACGTGCAACCAGGGCACTCTACAACGCTACAGGAATAATGTAACAGTGCATAAAGGTAATACGGCAGGTACATTAGCACAATTAGATGTGCAGTAATGGTACAATAAAGCGCGGTTCGCTGTACAGTGTGCAAAAATAAACTTAAATAATATTTACTATCTCCATTCTGTTTGTGCAAGTTACACGCCAATGTGTTCGCAGCAAAGACTCTTCGTATACTGATATTGCAAGTCCCCTACAAACTTTTAAAAACATAACCTTATCAATTGCTATGTTTTTCGTCCGTTTCATTCCATGAATTCCGAGTAACTTTCCCTTTCAGTCAGGGTCAAAAAACAATTGCCCCTTATACATTCACTCGGATGCGCAGGCATATTGAGTGGTCAACCGAAAAAGCAACTCATCTGGCCTTCACTGAGAAACCAAATACATTCTTTCTTTGAAGCAACATATTGCAATCTAATTATGAAAACTGCTACTCCCATACACCTCCAGAAGCGCTGTTTCCTGCAAACACTGCAGATGGTGGTAAATAGCAGTTTTGCTAAAAGTATGTACTGTGTACTAGATTGTTAATGGATAATGAGTAGGATTAGGTGTTGGAGCTGTGCAAGGGAAATTTGAAGTTGGAAGTTCCTAGATCAGTAGAAAATGCAGTTCCGAACTGTCCGCCAAGCAGAGATCTTATCGTGAAGTGCGGACGGGTTCTCAGACACGTCATCATGCCGCACACCAGCGTATGGTCATGTGGCACTGTCCGGAAGGTCCGCTATGAAGTCAGATGTTCGTAGACGTCTATGGATGCAAAACTAGCTGAAATAGTTGCAAGAAGTGTATAGAAGTGTTAACAGTTATTCCAGATGGTGGGAAATGGCTGAGTTTTAAGGTGAAAATTTGGAAATTGGACACAGATATTGCTATATTGGGTAAGTATGATATTAGTAAGTTGTAGGAAAAATAGCATGCACTGGCAAAAACCTATGACATTCAATGAAAGAAGGTTTTTAGTAGCACAACTTAACAATAATAACTTTGACTTTATGTACATGTAATATGGAACATACTGAACCCCTTCTACTGAATTTGATGTCCGCAAACTTTTTTTGATGTCTGCGGACATGTTCGGACAACAGTACCACTACCTAAAAACTCTGGGAGGGTATGTTTAATTGTTATATCATAACATAGTAACATTTTGAAAAATTCACAAAGCAGCACACATACATATTATATGTAGTAATACTTAAGACATGTAACCCATATATGTAACACACTAACCATTTGTTTAAATACAATATGTTCTAAAATGGAATATACCAAAAAAAGATAAATTGGCTTCCAACAAAATTACATCACAGACACTCCACAACTAAGAGCAAGACCAGACCTACATAATACTCAGAACATATCTTACCTGAAATACTAAGTGTACTTCATTTTACTCATATATTTATAAACTTTCTGTATTAGATAAAAAAAATATATTATCTTTTTTTTTCTCACAGAAACGTCTAGTACTCTGGAATGGCTAGAGGAGCTTTTCCCACATGAGGAAATGTGAGAAGATAGTGAAACTAATGGTACACACTTTACAATATAAACCTTTAATTATTATTTTATATACATTTAACATATATATTTTTTTTGTACAGAGCATACCAAAATAGAAAATACCTCTGAAGAAACTGTTACGGATAACACGCTTGACAGCATAAAAGAAAAAATGGATATATTGTTGACCAATTTTAATAATTTGAAAACTTTTGTTGAGGAGCATTTTAAAAAAAACCTCATACCATTGTCCTACATGTACTTATCCCCCCTCACCATATCCCAGTCAATTCTCCCCAAACCCTCTCCATAACCCAAAATGTTTTGATGAGACTTCCATCCCTTCTTCACCTGATACCAATCATGTTGAAACCCCTAATTATCCTGTTTTTGTTCCGTTTCTGCCTCACCTTCTCTGTCATGAATTGTTAATATATGTTAAATAAAGTTACATTTTTATATTGTGTTGTAATTAGTTTCAGTTTTTTTTTAAAAACAATTTAGGTGTCCGCGGACAGCACGGTTGTTCTGAAATGTTCGTAAATAAATGAAAATGGAGGTGTCCTGAAGAACACTATACCTGTCCGTACTGTTCGCTAGCAAGTTGAAACTGTTCTAGAACACTTGCGGTGTCTTGAAATGTTTGTAAAGAAACGAAAATGGAAGTGTCCTGAAGAACACTATACCTGTCCGTAGTGTTTGCTAGCAAGTTGAAACTGTTCTAAGAACACACGCGTTGTTCTGAAATGTTCATAAATAAACGAAAATGGAGGTGTCCTGAAGAACACTATACCTGTCCGTACTGTTCGCTAGCAAGTTGAAATGGTTCTAGAACACACGCGATGTCCTGAAATGTTCGTAAATAAATAAAATGGGGTGTCCTGAAGAACACTATACCTGTCCATAATGTTCGCTAGCAAGTTGAAACTGTTCTAAGAACACAGATGGTGTCCTGAAATGTTCGTAAATAAACAAAAATGGAGGTGTCCTGAAGAACACTATACCTGTCCATAATGTTCGCTACCAAGTTGAAACTGTTCTAAGAACACAAGCGGTGTCCTGAAATGTTCGTAAATAAACAAAAATGGAGGTGTCCTGAAGAACAGTATACCTGCCCATACTGTTCGCTAGCAAAATGAAACAGTTCTAAGAACACACACAGTGTTCTGAAATGCTCGTAAATAAATGAAAATGGAGGTGCCCTCAGGATGCTATGTCTGTCCGCATTGTTCTCAAGGAAGTTAAACTGTTCTAAGAACAAACGGTTGTCCGTAACTGTTCGTTTGACGTGTGACACACTTTTAATTACTTTAGGACCCGAACAGTGTCCGTAGAACATCAACGTGCATGCGCAAACCAATGTCCGTGCATTTGGTGTCTTGCGGACAGCTGCTTCCTTCGCGAACATGTTCGCGAAGTGATCATGTGACAGCGCCCAGGCAACCGCGCCCATGTGGATCGCGTGTTCTGAATGCGGACACTGTTCGTGCCCCCGAACAATTTAAAAGTACATTTTCAAGTAATCCACAATATTTGCCAATAAAAACTCACCATAGCCCAGGTCCCACATTCTAATCCTGAGTTTCTACATACTTTTTGAAAGTTTTTCAACCTTTTTTTGTGTTCGATCTGTCCACGGAGAGCGTGCATTACCGCAAACCGCGTACAAGCACCCCTATAAAAGACCACGCCCTAGAGCTTATTCTCATTGTGTTTCTGGCTTCTTCAGAGCACAGCTATTTTTCCTGCAACTTGCAGATTACACCATCATTGAGATGGCATCCATGGCTCCACTACTGCTACCTGGATCTGCACCAGCTTCAGCACCACCCCCACCCCCTCCACCACCACCACCTCCCCAAGGGCCTGAAGAGGGGAACAGGAGTGAGGATGCAGAGGAGGAAGAAGAGGATGACGAGAATGAGGTAGTGGAAATCCCTACTACCCGCACTCTGCGTGAGTCTTGGGTGTGGCGGTTATTTACCATTCATGGGGATGATCCTAAGGCTCATGCGAACCGAGTCACCTGTAGTGAGTGCTAAATGGTACTCAGTTGTGGGAGGCATGGTTCGTACAGCTTTGGGACCACTACCATGAAGCGACACCTAGGGTAATTTCACTCTGGGGCCATTCGCAAGGTTGTACCTTGAGAGGAGCGTAGTAGGTTGATTTCCTCTACTTCATCCTCCGTTTCTGATCCTGTCACCACAAGGAACACCTCTGTGGGACAGCGTCTTCCCCAAGCTGCCTCACAGGCCATACATAATGCTGATGACCCTTACCTTTCGAGGGTCACAATTGTGAGTATGTACTGCGACACAGTACTCTGAAGGAGAGAGCGACTTCGTAGTGCTTTTGAGACTATCATCTCAGAGCACGAGAAGACGAGAAGACCTGCTCACTACCCAAATAAAACCCCCTCTACATCTTCCTCTCTCAGCTCGCCCTTTCTTATCCCTGTGGTTGGTGTCCCCCCCTTTACCCTCCTTTCCCCTCCTCTCCTAGTGTGTCATGTATAAAAAACCCCAAAAAATATTAAATAACAAAAATCAAAATAAAATAAGGCTCTTTTCAGAGCCGCCTTTCACAGTTAAAAAATAGAAGTGAAAATGAATGAAGCAGGGCCCTTTGTATTTTTTAGAAGTCCACGGACAGTCCGCGGACATCTAAAATTTTGGGGTGCTACCCTATCAAAACCATTGCAATTTTCTCTGGGAGGAAGTGGTGGCTCTGAAAAGAGCCTTTGAGAGGTGTTTGTGTTTCAAAAATTATAAATACTCAACACCTACTTCAAAATGGATGCTGTCATTCTAAAAAAGGTTGCAATGCATTTTGTATGTTTCTTAGAAAAATCTGATTGCCAGCATGAGTTAGATGTACTCCATCTCTGCGAAATGTGTATGTACTACGAAACATAACATTTTCATTGTGAAAAGAGGACATGCCAAATGAAGAAGAACAAAGCCACATTTGTCTCTGCGGAATCCGTGAAAAAATTACTTGAGAATTTGGAAACATGTCCATGACCTTCCCAAGTCCTTCTTTCATTGCAAATTGCAAAGAAATTCCAGACACGTCCTAAACTGTTCCCTCCACAATGAATTATAATTATATCTGGACGTTGCTCTGTCTCCAAAGTAGCACAGAGAGGTAACAAGTCCAACCACTTCATTCCACGTACTCCATGCCAGTGTACTTCCACATGTGGGAATCCAAGATTTACAGCTAGTCCACAGGTTTCTGCTTCCACCTTCAACCAATGTATCCATGAGTCTCCCAAAATCCAAACAATCTGTTTTCTGAAACACACAGCCATAGCTATCTGTTCTTCTCTCAGCAAAAAGAGTATCTGAGAAACTCTCTCCTGGCACAATACACCCACTAAACTTTCCTGACCAATCCCTTTCAGTGCTCATTCTCATTTGCATGACTTCTGAACCCAAAAATCCCCGGATGTAACACCCGATGTCCGCGAACTACTGCCATGTACGCGGACATATTGTAACATGAACAGCCTTTCTACCATTTCCAGTTCACTCTCAGTGCCATTCTCTCATTGGATGTAGCTAAGAAGTCGCATGGCCATCTACCAATCACATTCAAGACCTCTACATCTAACTGCATCATCATAGATCAACACTGCAAATGTACTGTGAATCTCTCTGAGTACAAGTGTCATATCATTGGCAAGCACCATCTACAAGAAATACTGTACAAGTCTCCAAGATTTCTACTTGCAGCTACATGCATATCCATATGCATGAAGACAAACTACAGGTATGCATATTTTCTATACAGTACATGAACACATTTTCTAACTGTATAATCTGTAAAATGAATCTACTGTCTTTTTTCAATCTCCTAAAATCAACTGTCACTTACAAATCTTTATACTATTTAATTTCTTTATACGCACGCACACTCAAATCATGTTAAACTAGCATTTTTTAAATGGAATATATAGACTACATACAGTCAAACAAAATTTCATGCACACTCTATGTTCAAATCTCAAACAATAATACTTGTACAATTACATACTTTTTTGTTAATTTCTTTATTTATTTGATTACTTACATTTATATAGGACAAGCAGCCCATGACATTGAGGCACTATTACTTGGAAGAGCTTAGTTACAGGAATAATGGTATTCAGTGGTACATTATGAATTTCACAAGACATAGTAAAGATATTTTGTTTGCTACAGTTAGTCATTGCAATACAATTTGTTCATTAAGAACATATATGTATTGAACTGGTGCGACATATTTTATGTAAATAAGATAGTTTTAATGGTTTTGAGCGAGCCGCTGAGGATTTCAATTAAAAAAATCAATGTCTAAATTAAAAACAGTGCTATATACAAACGAAATTACTAATTTGTTTCTTTTACAATTGCAGTGAAGACAATTCTCCTGAAAAGAAGCAACCGAATTTGAAGTACAAAGAACAACTAACAAGTAACCTACTCATTTTAGAAAAAAAGTAAGTAGAATATCACCATAATATTTGTATTATTACTCAAACACACTGTAAGGTTAATTCATGCTATTTCTGAGCCTAAAAATAGAGATTCTGCACCATTCTGTCCAAAAATCCCCATGTCTTAAACAGCGATTTACAGCCAGAATGGCCCACAAATTCCTATTTTTCGACACATAAATTACCCAAGTCAACCGCTAGAATTTAGATGTTATAGAACAAACAACTGTTTTAATTGTATAGCATAAGATATCCTATTTATACTTCTCCACACCACCAGCTTACTTTTTTCTATCATCTGAACCCCAGTTTAGTAACACATTAATTCAAGAATACCCATCCCTACTAGTTGTAGTTCCCAATGCACAATCACACACCATTACATACATCGTTATCATCTTAATCAAACACTCATGCACACAGCACACATACATTGCAGAACACCACAACCCATACCTTCTTTATTTTTTTCAACAGACCCTAAAGAATGCCTACCAAAAATCAGATCCGTAGAAAGCAACGCAGAAGTAGAGCAAATGAAAATAAAAGTGTCCAACATAAGCATCCATCTCTTGCACAATTTGTAAAAAAAAGTTGAAACAAAACAGCTAATGCAGTCATTTAGTGAAACAAAAGAAGTGTCAAGTACAATAACTTTGCCTCCTATATCAAAATGTAAACCAAACCAAAAAACTATTAGCAGAAAATCCGCTATCACTACAGATATAATTGCTTCTTTAAATCTTGATATAGTTCAAAGTAAGCATACCAAGAAAAGTATTTTAGCCAAAATGTTCCATCACAAAGTCCTTCAAAATCTTATAAAAACAGGAGAGAAACCAGGTTCAACACTTAAAACCTATCGTAGGAAATTAATCTTAGAAGCATTGATAGACAGTGCAATTCTTCTCAAAAGAAAGTTATTTATTTTAGTGTTAAAAAAATGAAACCACTAACAAAACTAATAACTAAATTACAAAAAAGACTTCTCAATAAACGAAATATCAACAGAAAGAACTTCTTAAGTATCTGCAGAAGTGAATGGAGTCACACTACGAGCACAGAACCATACTTTAATGAAGAAGCGTACAAACAAAAGCAAAAAAATACAATTGCCATAGATAGCAGTGGTCGAGGTTATGAAAAAGTTAATAATACCATAATGGAAAAAGAAGTACTCCTTACAAAAATATGTCCTGAAAACCTAGTATTACCCCTCCATTCAACTGAATCAGAACGTCTAGTGTACACCTGGCCATGCACGCCAATGTGTAACATTCCCAAACAATTTTTCAACTCTTTACGCCAATTCCTCAATCAATATGTGAAATGCAAAGACAAAATGAAAATTAAACTACTGCAAAATATGGATACCTGTCCAGTACGCAAGTACACATGACTACAAGGACATTCATTGGCCTTCATTACAGGGCCTACTTGCAAAACCACCTTCCATGATATCAAAAGGATATCAACACATCATTCAACTATAAGAAATCTAGTTTATAAACTGTACTATGCTAAAAGTCCTGCTTTAGCACTAGCCAATTTAAATAACATTCTTCTACATGGTACAGCAAAAGACCTACTAGAAGAAATGGACTATATCCAGAAAAAATATTTTGGAAGTGAAACCCACTTACAGAATGAAATAGCTGTAAACCAAATTAGTAACAATTCTACACATGGCAACCTTTTACTACACACATACAAAAAAGAAATACTAAAATTTAAAAGTACATCAGCTGAAGTACCAAACCATGTGTGTGTATGTTGCCGCAGAACTTTTTATAAAAGTAACACAAAAACTGTAAACCTATCATACAAAATAGAAGACAATGAAGATTCTAAATGGTTTGAATTAGCTCTCTACCTTATAGCAGAAAAAAATACGAAATAACTGGCCCCGTAATACTTTGTAGTTACTGCACTACAAAACTTGACAACAACCAAACTCCTTCATGTGCTATCACAAATAATTTGGAATTATATCCACTACCAAAACCCCTTCAACAACTTAATTTATATGAGAGCATCATAATTCAAACAGTGCACCCATTTCAAGCAAATATACACCTTCAAACAAAAACTGCAAAATTACCTCCCTCTGAATTAGTGAAAGGTATTTGTGGAAAAGTAGTGTATTTATCATTAGGTCTAAAAGAAAATGTGCACACTCTAGGAGTGCAACGTCCAATGCAACAATCTTTAATTATCTTGGTAAATGGAGTACCTACAAAAGACAAAATAATTTGGCAACAGCTGGTAGATTTACATAAAGTTAGAGAAGCCTTGCAATATCTTAAATAGAATAATGAATATTACAAAGACATTAATATTGAAGAAAACTTGAAGGATACAACTGAAATAATTCAAGAGGCACAAGAAGCTGGTCAATTTGAGCTCCTAGATCCTGCTACAATATCAAACACTTTAGACCATATACAATTCATCCATTGCACTCTAATGACACCATATAGGATGCACTGGAAACGTACCAAATGTGTCAAACAAAAGGATCACAAATCAGCATATGGGAAAAAAGTATAGAAGAATGTGCTTTTCCTCTACTCTTTCCTACTGGCAAAGGAGGAAGGTACGATGATAGACCTATTGAAATATCAGCATCAGAATACCGCTCATTACGGATGTATTCTGAAGATCCCAGATTTAGACAAAATGTGGAATACATATTCCACCTACTCTTTGAAAGTGAACTAGCAACTTTATGTTACGGAGTTGCACACATATTAAAATCAGGATCACACTTTCAAAATATGACAGCTACACAATTATTACAAAAAGTGCAACAAAAAGATGAGGTTTTAGAATCAAATATTACAAATCTATTAGCAAATATGCGTGGTACTAAAGAGTACTTGTTTCGACGTCACGGAGATGTACGTTGTATGATCAGAAACATTGGCCCACCCGCTTGGTTTGTTACATTAAGTTGTGCAGAATATGCATGGGAAGATTTACATGATTTCCTACGCATATCAAACAAAAACAAAACAAACATAGATATACTAACACCTGGAGAACTTTGTTCTCTGGATCCTGTTAATATTTCAAGATATTTTCACCATTGCTTCATTGCTATGCTACATTTTATTTGCAATAAAACTGTTCCTCCCCTTGGAGAAGTGCAACACTTCTTTTGGAGAAAAGAATACCAAGCCAGAGGAGCACCACATATCCACATGCTTTTATGGATTAAAGATGCTCCTAAATTTGGCCAAGACAGTGATTCCACTGTTTTACAGTTTATTGAAAAATATGTCACCTGTGAAATTCCATCAGAATCCAAAAATAGTGATCTTCATGCACAAATTATACAATTTCAAAGACACAAATGTGGCAAATATTGTCTTCGCAAATACAAAAAGAAAGGGAAATACTACACCAAATGCCGATTTGGTTTCCTTAGATCAGTTACAAATACAGGTCTAGTGAACAACCTCATGTCTTCAGTTAGACATAGTGTTAAAGGTAAGTCACCTAAAAATACATATTACATAAAAAGAAAAACATATCAATGATTACAATACAATCATTGCCCACTTATGGAATGCAAACATAGATGTGCAGTACATTGCAGACAATTCTACTGCAGTTGCACGATATGTCACAGCATACTTAACCAAAGCAGAAAAGACAGAGCTGCAAGACCTCTGGAATGACCGGTCATCAGATAAAACAGTGTCTCAAAAATGATACAGCTTGGGCATAAAAATGCTGTCCCATAGAGAATGTGATCGTTTAACTGGCACTGCACTGTATAGTAAATCTGAAAATATAGTATGGCTAAGTCTTGGTCCAGCTAAATCTAGAAAAAGAGTTCTAAAATCATGCAAAGATATAGAAACAATAGCCAAACATGATCCCAACAGCCAAGACATTTTAAAAAACAATTTATTGGACACATACTACCCAAACAGGAGTACCACTTTGGAAACCATGTGTCTATACCACATAGCCCAAAACTACACATACAAAAAAAATATAAAACCTGATGAAAAAATGGTAAATACAAAGTAAAAAACTGTGAAGGCAGCTTAGTAAAACTCACCAAACCAAATTTAATTAATCATATCAAATTGTTATTAAAGACTCCTCAACATAAAGAAGTATATTACATGTCCCTGCTACAACTCTTTAAACCATGGAGAAAAGACGAAGAAATATTAGATAACTATGACTCATATGAAGACGCTTTCAAAGCAAATGAAAGCACTATAACTGATGTAAACTTTACACAGTAGAAAATAATGTTGCACAATGACCAGCAACACGAAGAAGAACTCCAGCCCCAACTCGATAGGGACACTCCTGAAAGTAGTCACCCTTCTGTAACAGGAAGCCAAGAACCACTGGGAGAGCCACTAATAACAAATGAGGCAGCATTAGCTATGATAGAAGTAGAAAACACCATGTGTCAGTATGAAGATAAAGAAGACTTAACTATACTACAATCAAAACGCATCTAGTTCGGATTGATTGAAGGATAACATTCCCGTGCGTAGATAAAACTTGAATGATAGCAGGTGCCACACATAGAATCAAGAACACCAGCCTGTGCCGCATCCAGATTAAGTTAGGAATGTTAGCATGCCCACGCCTAGACAGATTTCTAAACACTAGCCTGTGCCGCACCGAGAAGAGACAGCGAATGTAGGCATGCCCACATGTGAAGGCCAACAAGTACCACACTTAGACAAAACTGTGAATGTTAGCATGCTAAAGGTCATGTAACCCACTAACCAATGTAAGCTCAAACTCTGCATACTTATCTCACTCAAAACACTCACACAACCATCTCTCGCACAACAAGCCGCACGCACTTCACAACACTGCAACAACACATAAGCCGAACCAACAGCACACGCGGACTGACACTGATCCAATACCCGCACTAAAGCTCAGCACCCGGTATATATCGAGTTGAAGCTGCCAACAGAACACCACTCCTCTCACTATCCTACTCCCGCTTCACCATACTAACCATTCCCCCCTTATCATTTACAGATCCGCCAGAGCGCCTGGGGACCAATTCCGTTGGTGACGGTGCGCGGTACAAATACCTTTAACATTTAACATTTAACATTTAACAAAACTAAACAATGAGCAACGTAGCATTTTTCAAGAAGTAACAAAAGAAATTGCACATGGTGTACAACATGAAAACAAAGAATGCACCTGCCAAAATTACAAACCTATACTATTGTACGTCAGTGGTGAAGCGGGTTCTGGCAAAACATTCCTAATCAAAATCATCAGTAAGTTCCTTCAACAATTGACAAACAACAAACTGTCAGCTGTTGTCACTGCCCCCAGAGGTTTAGATGCCTACAACATTGGTGGTGTCACTTTACACCGATTACTACTCCTGCCAGTAGAACACCTAAACAAATGAGACTATTACAAACTTTCTACAGAAGCTGCAATGGAACTACGCAGAGTATTGAAACAAATGAAAATGCTTCTAATAGATGAAGTGAGCATGGTGTCCAACCTAATGTTGGCTTTGATTCACCTCAGATTACAAGAAGTACTCAAAACAAACTATGAAGAGCTCTTTGCAGGAAAACACATTATTGTTTTCGGAGATCTTCTTCAATTGACACCTTTAAAAGGTGAGCCTATTTTTAAAACATTAGGACACAAACTCTGCCGTAAAACTGTTGGCAGCATTGGAAATGTCAACCTTTGGCAACATTTCCAATACAGAGAATTAACAGAAAACATGCGGCAATCTGCAGATCTCACTTAGGCCAACATCTTAAAAAGTATGGTATACTTTCTAAAGAAGCAGAAGCAATATTGAAAACCTGGCACATACATGCACGTTATGGTGATAATGCATGTGCTACATATGTTATGGAACAATTAGCCCACAAAAATGTCAATTGAATGGCCTTAATGCCAACTCTTGCAAGCTGTTTCAAATTCAATGAAATAATGTTAAGTAAAGAAATGCAACCAATAATGGAAATTAGCGCCACAGACACACTAGATGTACATG
This sequence comes from Ambystoma mexicanum, assembly GCF_040938575.1. Classification (NCBI taxonomy): domain Eukaryota; kingdom Metazoa; phylum Chordata; class Amphibia; order Caudata; family Ambystomatidae; genus Ambystoma; species Ambystoma mexicanum. The sequence goes on along the minus strand of NC_090930.1, from coordinate 380,426,706 downwards.
GTATGACACTACCCATGTGTGACCAAGCCACAAGACTAAATAGGTTAGAAAAATCAATCTCAAACACAGCAGTATTGGAAAAGATATTAAAATTATCCTTAAATTGCAGAATAATGCTTAAACGTAACCTTGACGTGTACCAAGGACTAGTTCCTGGAGCACTGGGTACAGTTGTTGTCTTTCAAACATTGCCACGTGACAACAAAATTCAGTTTTTCAATATTCTCTTTGACAAACTTTCAGAAGTAAAAGGGATAGGACGCTCAACAGCTCGATTCCTTCACTTCAAAGACATGTATGTACGCAGAGAACAATTTTCTCTAACTCTTGCATACGCAGTCACCATTCATAAATCAAAAGGTCTTACCCTAGACAAAGCAAGGATGGACATTGGTAACACAGTCTTTAAAGAAGGCATGAGCTACGTAGCACTATCACGCTTACGTACACTTGACGGTCTATTTCTAATCAACTTTGATGCAAGTAAAGTAAACGCTGATATTCCTTGCATTTTAGATTACAATAGACTTCGCTCACTATACACCCCCCATCTAAACACATATTCTGTACCACAAAAAGTAAAACATTGTAAAAGAAAACTAAATCAAACAGAAATGCAACAGGATGTCACTGCAAATCCTCCAAAGAGAGTAAAAGAAACAAAAACTTCATCAGGGACCACAAACATAAAAAAACCCATTAGGGAAAGTAAACCAGGTACTTCATCAAAGAAGTAAGACAAACTAAAAATAAATCAATCAGGTACAGAACTACCTGGTCCATTTAAACTCTCAAATATAGTTGGAGTAAGTTGCTACGCAAATGTAGCAATGAACATTCTATTTCAATTGCCACCAATTGTTGACAACATTTACTTACACAGTACAGACCAATTGTGTTTGCAAATGTTAGTACTTCACAGAAATGCAACAAACAATCCTGATAACACGTATAGTGTTTATGGAATAAGACAACAATTGGACTACTGTGCTGGAATGGTGAAATTCACTATAAATTCACAGGAAGATCCACAAGAATTTCTAATGTACTTACTACAAGTACTGGAAAATAAAAACATACCTATAAATGAAATCTTCCAGATTTCATACATGTGGAAACATACATGCACTCTCTGCAACAATGTGACACAAGAAGAAATCCCCAATGAACGCTTCATATATATATCAATACCTAATTGTGAATCCATTCCATTTCAGCAACTTGTACAAAATGCAAACCATGGTAGATTATGTAGAACCTGCAATTCGGATAATCGCTCCACGTTAGTAATACAAACACATAGTAAATACATAATGCTAATGCTTCTACGTTACAATGCAGATGGTACCAAAAACAACTGCAAGCTGACTGGATTCACACATGGTCAAATATCACTTGGTAAGAAAACCTTCACAACAATAGGTATAATCTACCACGCAGGAGCCACAACCAATTCAGGGCACTACACTGCATACATAAAAAAGAAATGTGGATGGTTTGAATGTAATGATAGTACCATTACTCTAAAGCAGAGATTACCAGCAAATCTTACACATGCTTATTTAATGCTCTTAAAACCAAAATTTGATAACTAAACTGTACTTAAAACCTAAGTAAACGTGTAGTAAAAAAATATAAACTGTTAGAATATTCCAAAAGCTATCTAACTGGCCAAAGATTCTACAACAACTAATCAGATAAATGAATACCACTAAATTAGAGCAAAAAAATAGACAGTTAGAATACGCCAATTGTTATCTAACTGTCCCAAAATTTAACAATATCCAAACAGATAAATCAATACCACTAAAATAAATAAAAAAAATAGATATTTAGAATATGCCTACTGGTATCTAACTGCTTCAAAATTTTACAATATCCAAACAAATAAATAATATGTTACTGCAACAAGCCAATGTATAAAGCATTAGCCAGAAACAACAAGTGTTCACTGAAAACAAACAAACAAATAAACGGTAACATAACAGGGTATTTTTAAATCAAACATGGATTTTTTTTTCTCCCACAGACTCAATGATTTTAGCAACAAACACAGAAACTAAGCAAATTGCACAGTACTCTGGTTTGTAATCTACTAAATATGAGGGTCCAAAAAAAAATGTTGATTATACAATGTAATAAGTCATTACAAAATACTAATACTAACAGGCTATCGTCTTTTATCACAGAAATGAACAAGAAAACATGTACTCCAGTTACTAAACCAAACAGTAAGTATATTATAATAAGTACAACCATCGCAGCATATCACACCCATTGTGGCTTATAACTTTGTTCCTTATAAATTTGTTTTTGGCTCAAAGTTATAAGCAACTATGAGTGTGATATGCTGTGATAGTTGTGGCCAGGGCATAGAGTCTTGGGTGCATGGCCAAATGCACCCAAGACTCTATACCCTGGCCACAACCACCACAGCATATCATACCCATAGAGTCAAACATTTCAACTATGGCCTATGGAAACTTTTAATGTCCACGGACATTATGAGTGTTCTTAGAACACTTTCAACTTGCCAGCGAACAATATGGACAGCGTCCTCAGAACACCCCTGAAAAATACGGACAGCATCTTCAGGACCCCCCCTACGAACATTTCAGGACAATGCAAGGGTTCTTAGAACACTTTCAACTTGACAACCAACAATACGGACAGCGTCCTCAGGACACCCCCATTTTGTTTATTTGCGAACATTTCAGGACACCACGAGTGTTCTTAGAACACATTCAACTTCCCATCGAACAATACGGACTGCGTCCTCAGGACACCCCCATTTTGTTTATTTACGAACATTTCAGGACACCGCAAGTGTTCTTAGAACAGTTTCAGCTTGCTTGCGAACAAAACGGACACATATTCCGTCCTCAGAATACCCCCCCATTTAGTTTATTTAGAACATTTCAGAATTGCCGTGTTGTCCGCAGACAAATCAAACACAACAAGTGTCCACCACATAAAAAAACACATTTCACCTATCTCATACTCTCCCACCCTCCCCAAACACTCTTACACACCAACAAACTCAACTAAATACAAATTCTAAACATTTGTGATGTCATCTTTGATGTCGTGGGTGTTAGTCTTAGCAGTGCACCGTGGTGGCGCAAGTTATGGTTGCTTAGCTTACCATAACTGGCGAATTTCAAGGGTTTTTCGGTTTTACTTGGAACAATAATGTCCCTTTAACAAAGTTTTTTCACTGGATTTCATAGGTTTTTAGTAGCATAACTTAACCATAACGTCCATTTAACAACGTTTTTTTACTGAATATATATATATATATATATATATAGTTATATGGGTGAAACCAGGTATGTAGTTGTCCTGGCAGCCCTGCAAATGTCTGCCTTGGGTTCATTAAGCTACGTAACTTTCTTGGTGTTGTGAAAACATGGCCAAACACTCCAACCACAAGGCTGTCAGGACTATACCGCACTGATAATCCCTAATAAGGGTCAAACCAGGTATGTAGCTGTCCTGGCACCCTTGCAAATGTCTGTCTTAGGTTGATGAAGCTATGTATAAAGTAGCATTGCTCTCTTAGACAAAGACCATTTCGTGGAGAAAAGGGTTTGCATTTGAGCTAATTTGCATACCCAAAATGCCTTGCTGTTGTGGCTCAGAACTGGAGGTGAACTTCCACTGATGGCTACTAGGTGGCATTTTGCAATGTGTGACTTGGCTCAAGTTGACTTCCCTACTTTCACATTTCAGGTGAAAGGGTGTTTTCCAAACCTTTTTAAACCCACCATAACTTTCTTGGTGTTGTGTGTGTATATATATATATATATATATATATATATATATATATATATATATATATATATATATACATATATTTAAGGCAAGTCGGAATCCCATAGGAACCCCTTAAAACTGATTCGAGTAACGGATTAGACCGAAGTTTCGAAGGTGACTAGGGACTTGCGGGCCCAACAGACTGCAATGTTTGTTGAAGATAGATTAATAAATAAGAAAGTTATTAAGAAGACAAACAAAAAATGTTTTCCAAAGTTGCAGCCTACTTGCCATTCATTTTCCCATAGACAAAGAAGGTACATTTTTACCAAAGCGCACAGCCCAAACCGCTGGACAGATTTGTGCCAGGTCCAAAACAACTTGGGCATGAAGCGTTAATTCGCGATCCATGCATGGTTTGGGGTTATTCCATGCAGTAGTTATTTAAATATTTGATGGAGAAGGGGGTGACCCCTTCTCAAAAATAGATAGCTATATCTCAGTGTTTTTAGAAATGAAACAGCCGTCATCTTGTTTTTCTCTCAATGCAAGAGATATTCGAGGTTATAGCCGAGGATTTGGGAAAATGAAACGCAGGAAAAAAGCCATTTGCAGGTCAAAAAGAGGTGGGCGGGGTGGTTAGAGGGCAACAAGTGAAATTTGGAGTTGGATGGGGTCTAGGGACTGAGTTGCAACTCAAAGCTTTCTGTAGCCTCGACTATAGTCGCGCATAGCTGGAATCTCGGAATCTCACAGCAAACTGCATCACAGAAACAGCGTGTGTTGTGGGGGGAAAGGGAGAGGGCAGGGCAAGTTAACACACCATCTGGGGATGGGGGGAGCTGCCACAGATAAGGGGGCACTTGGGGAGTACCTGGGGGGCAGGAAAGCATTTTATTTTCAGCTGTTTTACTGATATTCGTGGCTAAATTTGTGGCTACAAAGGACTCTGTATAGCCGTGGGTAAGAGTAGTTCTGTGCCTGCGGCTATACATTTTGGGGTGTCTGTGTTTTATTTCTTAAAGTGACGTCGGGGGTGAAAAGTCATTGAACAAAAAGTCATGGTCAATGGCACGGTAGTTATTTGGAAGTCTTGGCAATTTTAGATGTGTGTTTTCAGACTTTCTTACATGTGAGACTGTAGAGAAAAAAAGAACATTGTTTAAAAAAATCAATACAAAATTGAGCCACCCTACTCTAGTTTTAGATGCCCCATCCACTGTATTTTAGCTTGTGGATTCTCACCCATACTATATCTTGTGTAATTGTACCCATTAAATGTATTACCACCTAGTTTACTGTCATGTATACTCTGCTTTTACCTAATGTGGAATCATTGATAAAGAAACAGTATTAGTATTTGTATTATGTTGTATTAATATATTTCTTTGTAAAAGTTATTTTGAACTAAAACAAGCACATTATTATACTATGTTTTCTTTATCATCATCTACCTTACATAACTACATGAGTAGTCATTTAATGTATTGATATTGTAACTTCCATTGTATTACTAGTGTCTCTTATATCATTCATATTCCATACTCAGACCTTTTTATAAAAAGAATAATAATGTTATAGTCGCGGCTATACAAAAAGGGGAGCGATTGGTGTATTGAGGATTGCCCCTAGCAAGAGAGAGTAATGACTGGGGTATTTACTCGTGGCTATCCCAAACCCATCCCACACCGTGGGATGTTACCCGTGGGTACACTTTGCAGCCTCGGCTACGGTGCAGCCACTGGCGCATCATGCATTGTATAGCCGCGCATATAAAAATGTGTTAAAAAAAATATACATGTGTGTGGGTAGTCATCCTGGAATTTATTTTAAGATGTGTTGAGTGTAGTATTTGTAAACAGTTATTTAAACAGTTTAATACTTTTTATTCATTAATAATACACATAAGTGTACATACTTTAAAAAGGTAAATAAATACGCAAACAAAGTTTGTTAAAAACCGGTTTATTTGGGGAGATGTGGTTGTGGGTTGTCTGTTTCTTTTAGCTTGAACACATGATACATCTTCTTCCTTAGCCTAATTATCTGGATTCTCACTGTCCATGAGTTGTCTTACAATGTCAATGTCCCTTTTCATTGATTGTACTTTTTTTTTAACATTAATTAATGGTTGTTTTAATTCTTTTAATAAATCCATGATTAGTTTTGTGGGTAGTTCTTGTGGTGCTTCTTGTTTAATTCTTCGTGATACTTGAATGATTTCTTCACATGTTAGAAAGCATTTTAATACTTTTCAACTATTGAAGATATAATACACTTTAAGAATATTTGTGTTGGTTGCAGAGCAATTTAAAAGTAGTTAGATACATTATATCTGTTTGTTGACTGATATTTGTTCCTTAAAATATTGTTAGTCTCATTTTACATAAATATAAATAATGGACTTACACAATCCTGAATGTTGCGTATTTTCTTCTGGTTCCTTTTCTTAAGCATCTGTGTAGTATAATTTTCCTCCAGCCCTTCCAAGTAGTTTATCATTGTACTGTGTGCAAAAAAAAAATGTGGCACCTCAGATATTAGAATTCGAAATGGAGGAAGATTACATGAGGTGAAAAGGTGGAATTTCTTCTATTTACTTTCTGATTGGTTTTTTGTTTGTTTGTGTGGTGGGTATCTGCCAATAAGATATCAAGTACCTCAGATGCTGTTCAACTATCAGAGAATGTACTTTCTTTGAGTGATGTTTATATGTGGCAATACAACTATAGATTATATTATATCATTACATTGAGAGTTTTTCTGTATATATATATATATATATTCAGTGAAAAAACTTTGTTAAAGGGACGTTATGGTTAAGTTGCGCTACTAAAAACCTATGAAATTCTATGAAAAAACTTAGTTAAAGGGACGTTATGGTTCAAAGTAAAACCGAAAAAACCCTGAAATTTGGCAGTTATGGTAAGATAAGCAACCATAACTCGCGCCACCGTGCACTGCTAACACTAACACCCAGGACATCAAAGATGACATCACAAATGTCATTGAGTTTTTTCACTGAATTTATTAGGTTTTTAGTAGCACAACTTAACCATAATATCCCTGACTTCATATACATATAACATAGAACATACTAACCCCCTCGTAGTGATTTTCATGTCCGCAGACGACCGCCATGTCCGCGGACATATCGAAAGTCTGAGCATGGTGAATGTACATTTAAATAGTGTGCCCCATTTCCCCTTTGAAGTAGGCTCTGAAAAGAGCCTTTTTTTTGTTTTTTTTACAGATGCTTGACAGACACCTGTTATTTTGTATTTATTTTCTTGTTTTTTTTTCTTACTTTACTCCTAAAATCTTCACATAACCTTCTCCAAAACAACCCTTACATTCCAAAATAGAAAGGCATTTCCCGTAAAAGATAAAGAGATGACATCTTCTTTAAAATTAACAGCATTACTGGCATCAATATTCTCATTATTACAGAAGAACATACCAGCTCTAAGCATGAAGGCACACATGCCTCGGTTGATGACACACCTAGCAATGTTTTGCTGAGGACAAAAAACTGAACTATTGTCCCATATTGCCCTAGGTAGTAATCCAGAAAAAATTACTTTCGCATTTGGAAGGATCTTCATTATGTCTCGAACCAAGCGTTTCAAATCAGCCAACAAAGTAGGGGCACTGACGTTGCCCAAATGGAAAGCACCATAGTGCAAAACTACCACATGCGGACTGTTCATCGTGGCCATATCCTCACAAACTTGTACAATTCCCTGTACATTGCAATCAGGCACAGTGCTCCACACCACCTCCACTCCTTTCACATCAAAGTTCTTTGTAACATGCCTGCATTGAGCGTACTGTTGTAAACCATGCACAAACATATCTCCAAGCACAAACACCCTGACTTTCTCTACTTCTGCCATCTTCACCACACGCAGTCTCTTTCAACACAAATCCACAACCTCGAAATCTGATTGGCTGATCCGTACAGTCTTCTTTCCATGTTGGATTTCCTGGAAAAACCCGGATGTAGCACGCCCTGTCCACGAACAGCCGCGGTGTTTCCTCGGACGGAGTCCACTTTACTCTCTGTGCCATTCCCTCATTGCATACAGCTAAACAATCACACAATCCGAATAACGTCCTCAGAACACCCCCATTTTGTGAACTTTCGAACAGTTCAGGACAATTATCATTTCATTATTCAACATATTAACATTACAAATATTATACTTTCATCTTGTACTCTGCACACAATGCTATGTTTCTCCATTAGTAGCTCAGTATATTAGATAGAATCCCATAATACAATGCTATTTATATCAATGCATTGTTCAAAGCACTAATAACGGTATGATATTTATTGCAATATCCTTGACACTTTTTTCGCAACATTATAATAAAAATCCCTAGTACACAAATTCCATGAAAAGTACATACACATGTGATGTCATCAGTGATTTCATCAATGACATTTGCGATGTCATCTTTGATGTCCTGGGTGTTAGTCTTAGCAGTGCATGGTGGTGGCGCGAGTTATTTTTCATAGCTTACCATAACTTGCGATTTTCAGGGGTCTTTCGGCTGTACTTACCATAACGTCCCTTAAACAAACTTTTTTTAATATCACGCGAACAATATACAAACATGGCGTGCAAAAACCAACTTCTCACAGATGGCTTTACACAGAATGTTGCAAAGTAAGAATTTATGCTCGTTCACAGTGAAGGTCAGCTGCTTCCATTTTCTTCTCAGGCCCCGGAGAGGCTCACGAAGCGGACTATAAGGTTGTATTGTGTTTTGACCTTGACAGTCAGAGATTGTGATGAAAGACTTCTCTTGAAGGAGTGTTGCTAAAACGTAAGAGAAGTGAATTGGGAGAATGGGAGAAAAGACTCCGCCAATCTCCTTAACGGGGACAATCTCCTCGCGCCCCTGGCCCAGAGGATCGCGGCCCAGACACCCGCCACGAGATGAATTTTCTATCTACCAGACGACCAAATACCCTGGTACAAGAACATACGGATGTGCCCACCAGCTTGCCCGCCAGCCTGCCCAACTCAAGCCGACACCTGCGGCATGGATGAACTCGACTAAACCTTCCACAATAAGGACCTACATCATTAGAGATACCATGACGACCTAGCCAACTGTCAGAACACCCATGCAACCATGCACAATGGACACTCCCACACCAACCCATACGAAGAATATACTCAGTGCTATGACGTAGGTGAGGGACACACCCACTGGCGCGCATCTTTATTATTTTTCACATAGGTTCTCCAAAATACAGAAACGCAAGACGCACAAAGCACTTGTTTACATGCTTGCTGATGGTTCTCCCGACCCTTGCATCATGATGAAAATACAGCGAAGACATGACACAGCCTATGAAGCCATGAGATACCGCAACATAAGTGCCGTGCATTACACATCCCAACCTATGAACCAGGCCCAAGTAGGCCGCAAGCAAGAGCCGCCATGAACACTGAGCGAGCAAGAGTACAATTGCTGACCCTGCAGAACGAGCCCAGCGAGAGCTGGCAGCCAAGGGAGCGATGTTGCAACTCGTATGCTACCAGCCGACGCCAAGGTCACACCTGTAAGCAAAACCAGGCACGCAAAGGCAAATACAACTTTAAATGTGCAGAATTCTGCCTCAGCCACGGCCTCTCCTCACGTGACCAAGCCAAACCTGACAAGGTGCCAGACCCACGAGGGAGAAGTCGACTGGGTCCCACGTCTGGGACACATGCTGCAACAATGAAATGACCCAGTGGACACCTACAGCGATGGGAAAGGTCTGCTCTCAGGCCTATGAGCGAATCCACGCATTGTCTGCACAAACACATAGTTACATATTGTTGCAAATGACAGGTACACCGCGAGCTGGGAACAACGATGGTCCCAGGCTGGGGGGCTCGCGAGTGGACCAATCAGAACATGGGGCACCCATCACTGACGCCACTAACATTAGCCAATCATTAGGGGTCTTCGTGTAACAATTTTCAAGTATCTAATAGAAGGGACAACCCAAGTATACCACCTGACTAACCACTAACAATCTTCTCTATACGTATGCTATACTAACCCTACCACTCGAGACACCAATCCAGAGTGGCGATAGGTTTTTTGCTAACTTTCCCAGGTGGCGCAAGTAGCGCGTCATACTGAGGCAAAAAGGGGCCTGCGAGCCCCACGAATTTCGAGTCTGGACGGACGCGTACGCTCCTAGACCCATCCCTGCCGTTGTTCAATAAACAGCAGAATCACCTTGCTTCTTGTGTGTGTCTCATACTCATTTTTGGGAAACACGGGAGGAGTTGGGGCCTCCCAGCCCGGAGGTCCGCGGACGGCTCAGCCGACCCCGGGAGAAACTCCCCGACAAGTTGGAGGCACCGCTGAGATCTGGTTACGATCTACCTTTTATTTTTTTCCGAGTACTCTCGTTGCGAGGAGGCCCGGCGGCGCGGCACCCTCTGCCGCTGCCTCCTTTTTGAGGACTACAGGACCATCGCGGAACTGCGAGAAGACCGGACAGCGCAATCCAGATATTGGCCCTCGGGAGCCGGTTGAGAAGTATCCCGCTCGCGGTTGGCGAGTGTCCAGACGTGGTCCAGATGAGGGGAGGTGGCGAGCCGCTTGGAGGGGTGCACGCATTTGACCGGCCCCGCATCAAGAGAACTTGGTGAGTATGTCACACCCAACAAGCAATGTGAAATTGTGAGGGAGGGGGGAGGAATGGAATAAGGGAGGTGGGAGGTGTTACCAAGGTGTTCGGCGAAGAATTGATAAATTAGTGTTGGTGGTAAAGTGATTGGTAGCTGGACAAGTGCGAGAGCAGTCAGCTATGCTACGAAGAAGAGTGGGCGGAGCACGAAAACATCACGTGCGGCCTCTCGTAGACGCGACCACCTGTAAGGGTGTGTGGGTGTGTGCGTTTTCCTACGAATTGCCGATTATTGTTCAATAAGTAGATGAGGATTCCTATTGATCGAGCGGCGAAACTCGATAGATAGATGACGTTTTCCTGTAGGCGATAGCTAACTGTTTGCCTAAATACGGAAGATAATTGGCTGGTTAAGCCCTCCTGTTGAGGGGCGTGTCACACGCGAGGCGACGCAGCGTGCACAGTCTGATTATATTATTGGATTACCTTGTTCCAGGCGTGACAAGAGGACAGCTGTGGGGTTAACGGGGATAAATAGCAAAAACTTATTTTGAGCATTTTGAAGTGTGAAAAGATCTTACCGGTAGTTTCGAAAGAGGTCGGTGACGTCACCCGTAGGGCTTTCATAGGATATCTCCACCATACAGCATTGTTGAAGAGTGGTGGGGAAGCGAATAGTGGTAAGGGGGAGGGGACGGAGATAAACGGCAATGATTAGATCGGGCCAGGTGGAGAGGGGGACGTGACCGCGCACAGAGAACGCCGGCCACGACGAGTGAGGAAGGAGGAGGAGGGGTGAAGAAGAGTGTGACGGCTGTATAAGCACATCACACAGGGCACGCAGCCGCAGGGGGCTACGTGCGCCTTGGCCGTAGGGGGCCGTAATGGTATTAAGTGAGAGAAACAAAGATAGAGAAAAGACTACATACTTGCAAGTGTTATATTTGATTGTTTTCTTTTAGCGGACGATCGCAAGTCCCAAAACTACGGGGCCAGGTAACGACTACTATATTGAGGGGAGCTAACAACACAGTACTACCATGTCATACGGGACAGGATCGGGAGGGTGGGGGAACACCCTCACCACCCTGCTACAGCATATATGTAAAACACTGTCACCCCATAGGGAGAAACTGATTAAATACAGCATAGAATGGACACAGGGGACGGATAACAAAATGACGACACCCTGGCCGCCTAACGGCAGTTTCGACCCATATGTCCAGCACTCACTACTCACCCATCGACATAACACATACAAGGGGAAGAAGTTGACGCACCATGTGGAGGTGTTTAACTTATGGAGGATGTTCCAGGGGTCCCGACCAGGACCGACCGGAATGCTCACTGTGGGGGAAACAAAGGAGGAGAAGAAGGTTAAGGAAGAAGAAGAGAATTGGGAAAAAGAGAGTGAAAGCACACAGTGCACGGGAAGAGGACAAGAGGGAGGAGAAAAGCCTAGCAACGTAAATGAAACAGAAATAAAAAAGGAGCGGGCCGACGACATGCCCTTAGCGAAAGTAGTGAAAAAGGAGGAAGGGGGGTTATATCCCGTAACGGAACTACGAGAAGTGGTAAGGCAACAGCTAAGGGCAGCTGAGGGGTATTTGAACCCAGCATACAGCCCATCACCATATACAGCAACAGGTGGCTACTCAGAGGGGGAGGTGCCAAGTGCGGTAGGGCCAACTTATATGAAGACGCCGGCAAGGGAAGGGAAGACTAGTGAAGAACAAATTGCAGCCATAGGACACGAAGAGTGGGTAGCTGCGCAGGTGTTATTAAAATTGCGAGGGGCATGAACGGGAGAAGAAAAGGAGGTAATAAGAAAGATGAACGAGGACGATGAGAGTAAGAGCGAGATAAAAGGGGAGGGAGGAAAAGGAAGGAAGGGGAGCTGTTACGAGAGGAGGAGGAGATTTTGGAGGAACGATTGGCAGAGTTAAGAAATGAGCAAAACGCCTTGATCGAACAGCTTGAGAGGGAGGAAAGAGAGCGAAGGAGAGAAAGGAAAGAAAGTAAGAATGAGTTAGAAAAAATGAGGAAACGGACTGAAGAACGGAAGAAGGAAGCTGAAAGGATGAAGGCGGTAGCAGAAAGGGTATCCCGAGCAGCGCAGCGCGACAAGAAAAGGGAGGAAGAAGATAAAGAAAAGGAAATGGAAATATGGAAGAGAAAAATACTATCAGAAACAACAAAGAAATACGAGGAAGGAAGGGTAATAGAAAGCATATTAGAAAGGGAAAGAGAGAGATGGGAAAGGAGGAGAGAGGAAGAAAGGATATTAGAAAAGATGAGTAGTGAAGTAATGGAGGAATTAAAAAAGAAAAGAGAGGAAATAGGAGGAGAAATAATAGAGAAAAGAGAAGGGGAAAGAGGAGATAGGAGAGGGGAGAGTGGGATAAGGAAATATGTACGCAGAGACACAGAAGTAGCAACAACATCAGCACAAAGGGGAGCAATTGGAAAAGAAGAAGTGGGAGGAACGGATTTAATAGATTTAAAAACAGTGACGATTCGGGGGAAAAAGACAGATTGGGGGTTGTCGCTCCTGGATGATTTTTGTAGCGAGGAAGAAGAAAGAATGGGGGAGAAGGAAAAAACGAGGAAAGGGAAAGCTTAGATAAGTTGTACATCACCCGAACCAACAGGGAATCACCATGGGCTTGCAGAAGGAAGGAAGAACTGGGGGAAGTGAGGAAGGAGAGCAAGGAATGACGGGAAGGCAAACACGTGTAGCCACACCCTCATCATCCCGTCCAACATGCCCACCCACACCCGCTCCCGAACACACAACCTACGCCGGCAAGCTTAGAGATCTCCCCGGACGTAGGCAGGAAGAACAAACACGCACGCCCACATCAAATAAAGGAAATAATAAACGAAGGGGAAGGGATGAAAGGGAAGCAGCTATGAGCGAGAGAAACATGGACGTAACAGATGACGTAGATGACACAGAAGAAGAGGAGGGGTATATGGACTCAACACCGCGAAACCCGGGGGGGCAGATAGGACACAACCTAATGCCACTTTCGGGGAGAGGAGGGGTTAGACCACAGTAAGTCCCTTGGAAGCATACGGACAAGGAAAATATAAAGTGTAGGCTCCCATCACTAAGTGGAGGAGCTGGGAAATGGAAATATGAAATGGAAGAACACACTGCAGGACAGAAACTGGCAGTAGGAGACGTGAAGGGCCTACTAATATCAATATTAGGGGATGCAGCAGATGATATCTGGAAGAGAGGGGGCTTCCCCGGGGTCACAATAACGAACACATCACATGACGGGGCGCCATTTGCGAACTGCAGGCATGCATTATGGCAAGCACTGAGGGTACAATACCGAGACACCTCAGACATAGGAGCAATTACATCACGCAAGATGCGTGAGAACGAAGATCCTGTTGATTATATCCAGGAAATCCAGGAGAAGTGGTGTATGGAAACTAGAGAGCAGTGGGACAAGACACCGGCAATATTCTATCATATACTAATACAAGGGCTCCCGGAGGCAGTACAGAAACAATTGAAGAAAGTAGTGGGGATGGAAGCAAAGGCTTGGCCGGAAATACAACTGACAATAGTACACTATTGTAGAACGTGGCAAGAAAAGATGAAACAAAAGGAAGAAGATAGAAAAGCGGAAGAGGCTAAGTTAGTACAGAAGAAACTGACTAAGTACACGATGGAAGGCGCACTAATAACCACACCAACAACAATGACACCAAACCCCACGCAAGTAGTGGCCGCACAAGATTCCTCCCAAATACAATCACCACAAATTATAACACAACAGCTGCCACCACCTCCACCATACACGGCTAACATGGGAGGAGGATACATGACATCGGGAACTTGATATTACAACAACAACAGGGGAAGGGGAGGAATGATGAGAGGGAGGGATATGGCTATAATGCACAACAGCAAGGGGGAGGATTCAGAAGCTTCTATCCCACTGGGCAACCAGTATACCAGGATAATTCAGGAAGTTTTCCATGGCAGACAAGGGAACCACCTGTATGTTGGATTTGTGGAATGTTAGGACACATGTCACGCACTTGTAGAATGAGACCCTCCACACCAGCGTGGGGGGACCAAGGACAACAAGGGCTTACAAGGGAACAGCAGGGTTACCAACAACAGCAGGGGCTGCCACAAGGCAGCGCACAGCAACAGTTAGTAACACAACAACAGCCACAGACATATTTACTACCGCAACAACAGGTAGCGACAACACAACAACACCAAGTGCAGCCAGTGCAGCAGCCCACACAAATACAGGAACATAAGGTAACTCCACCGATACACAGCTACAACAAACACAGCTGGGGAGGGTGATTGTCCTGGGACACAACCCGTACACAGGAAGTGGACAATCATTATACCCACAATAGGACAGCCCACAGACGTCCTTGGTGTGTCCCATCCTGTCGGCAACACCTAATAGTGCGGAGGAACCACGCATTGAGGTAACGATAGGTGACAAAAAATTATAATTTCTTGTTGATACTGGGGCAACCCGGTCTTGCATAAGGGAGGGTAAATTTAAGATGTCAGGTGAGGCCATGAACACCCAAGGATTTTCTGGGGCTAGGGGGTTGGTTCCCTTTACTGATAACATCTCCTTATCCATTGGAGATTATGACATGTCTGTCCCGCTCCTGTATTCAAGGGAGTCACCAGTGAACATACTTGGGAGGGACATAATGAGCAGGCTAAATATGACAATCTCCTTTACGGAGGATGGCATAATTTGTTCGACTCCAGGAATAAACATGCTCACTGCACGGCAAATTCTGCAAGCATACTGTGGACAAACAGTAACTCAGGCTGAGCCAGTAGATGCTGAACTGTTCCAGTACGGAACAGACATGGCATTTGCATGGATGCCTGGAATAGAGGGGAAAATATGGAGGAGGCCAGCAGCATATTTGTTCAGACCTGAGACACCAGCCAATGAACCGGAAGGGAAGGTGATTTCAGTGAGCATTGAGAGTATCATAGCAACTGCTGATTATATTGCAGTACATGCCCAAGACCGGGAAGGGAGAGCATGGAGGGCAGTGATAGCGCTGGCTGAGGGATGCAGGCTCACCCAGGTCTCCGACGAGGAGCTCTTTTCAGAAGAGAAGGAAGAGGGTGAAATGGTATTTATGATGAGTGTAGATATATGGCTAATAGTGACATATAAGCAAGTGGCACAGAAAATTGCCATGGCACTTGAAACACCCGCATCTACCCCAGTTCCCTTTTACGAGGAAGATATGGCAAAAGTTCCAACATCACTGTGGACCACCAGTCCCTATGACGTGGGCTGTATAAAGAGTATAGGGGGAGTAAGAATAAAGCTTAAAAAGGGTGCAATACTCCCTAGAGTGAAGCAATACCCACTATCAAAAGAGGCAGAGGAGGGCATATACGAAACAATAACGGCCCTAATAAATAACGGCATACTGGTACCATCAGAATCACCATGTAACAAGGCCGTGTACTTAGTGCACAAAGCTAAAGTAGGATCTTGGCATTTTATCCAGGACCTCAGACACTTAAACAACATTGTGGAAGCAGAATACCCCATAGCAGCAAACCCGGCCACAATCTTATGTGGGATTCCAGCAGAGGCCTCACGATTTACAGTGATTGACCTCAAAAATGCCTTTTTCTCAATACACCTGCATCCAGATTCACAAGACTTGACAAGCTTCACGTACAGAAACACAAAATGGAAACACACCAGGTTACCACAAGGGTACTGTGAGTCACCCTCAATTTTTAACAGAGTAATACAGATGGACTTGGGAAACGTTGCATTGGAAAGTATGGTGCTCCAATATGTTGACGACATAATAATATGCAGCCCAAATGAGAAAAGGTGCAGGGAGGACTCATTGAAAATGTTGACAGTATTGGCTGAAAAAGGTTACAAGGTAGACAAGGAAAAGTTACAGTACTGTCAGGAACAAGTATTATATATTGGTCAACTAATATCCCAACATGGAAGAAAGACTGCACCACAGAGAGCACAAGCTATATCAAACACGCCACTGCCACAGACAGTGAGGGAGCTGCAGCAGTAGCTGGGATTGTGCAACTACTGTAGAGCATGGGTTTTTGATTACAGCTCATACATAGGACCCCTACTTGAATCATTGAGAGAGGCGAACAGAGGGGACAAAACATTGGGGTGGACGAGGGAAATGAAGGAATCATTTGACGAGTTGAAGAACGCAATATCAACTGCTCCGGTACTGGCCACCCCAGATTATGAACGGCAGTTCTTCATCTTTTCACATTGCGACTCAGCAGTAATGAAAGCAGTACTAGCTCAGAAAACGAGCATGGGACATAAGCCAATAGCGTTTTACAGCGGTCACTTGGACCCTGTTATGTTAGGCCATTTCCCTTGTGACAGAGTCTTGCCGCAGCTGCCTTCGCGGTAGAGAAATCATCATCTATTACAATGGGGTGCCCAACCACACTATTTGTAGAGCATGCACTGTTTGCAATATTGAACAAGCCTAAGTCCACACTAACCACGCAGAGGGCATCAAGTTATGAGATCATCTTGTCTAGACCAGAACTATCTATCGTTAGATGCAGTACAGTTAACCCCGCAAGGTGTAGAGCGGAAGTTATTGAGGAAGGTGATTATGCTCACGATTGTACGCAGACTATTGAAATGTACTCATGTACTAGAAAAGTTGAAGAGGATGCGCTGAAAGGTGGAGAGCTCTTGTTCATTGATGGGTCATCAACAATAGACCAGAGTGATGGGATAAGGAGACCTGGGGCAGCAGTTGTAAAAATGACAGAAGATTTGGTGTTTGTTCCAGTAAAATGTGTACAGTTACCACAGCATTATTCGGCTCAAGCAGCAGAATTGGTTGCACTGATCTTGGCGTTGAAGGAAAGCGTTGACAAAAGAGTTACTATATATTCGGATAGTGCTTATTTCACGTCAACTGTCCACTCAGGGTTGATAAAATGGCAGAGAAGGGGGTTTAGGAGAGCTGATGGTACACCAGTACAACATGCTCTCTTGTTAGCTGAATTAATTGAAGTAATAAATGATCCCCAAGAAATAGCTTTGGTTAAATGTCCGGTGCACACAAATGGAGAAGACCATATCTCAAAAGGGAATGAAACAGTAGACGCACATGCCAAACATGCGGCGTATTTTGGTGAAATATGGAACACCACAGAGTCAGAGAGAGGGAGAGGGAGGGGATAGCTAAACAGATGTTGATGAAAGAAGGGTATACCCATCTCCCAGCCACACAGAAAATATAATTACAGGCGGTCGCACCAATAGCAGAAAAGGAATTATGGGTAAAAAGAGGATGTACAATGTCGCCAACTGACGCACTGTGGCGTCAGGGTAACACAGGAAAGGTGGTCATGCCGTTGGCACTATTGAACACTGCCCTAGCCCAGCTCCATCACCCAGCTCATACGGGAAAAGAAGTAATTGCAGCACGAATTAGGGAAGACTGGTTCTGCCCAGAGTTAAATTCTCATGTAACAAATTTTATCAGTAACTGCCTTACGTGCCAACAGTTTACGGCCGGTCACACGCTGCAAGTGATAAAAGGTACTATACCCCGGCCAGAGAGACCCTTCCTGCACATTCATATTGATTACATTGATATGATCAATGTATGTCAAGGAAATAGGTACATGATTGTAGTGGTATGCCTATTCTCCAGATGGTTTGAGGCAGGACTCTGCTCACATGCAGATGCGTTCAGAGCAGCTAAATTTCTAGTGAGGGAAGGTTTCCCCAGGTGGGGTGTGTGTGAAGTGCTGCGTCAGATAACAGCCCACACTTCGCTAATGAAATGTTTCAGCATATCACGTCCTTGCTGGGCATTAAGCATAAATTTGCATGTGTATATCACCCGCAGGCCAACGGTATATGTGAACGCCTGAACGGCTTATTGAAAGAAGAAATAGCAAAGATACAGCAAACAACAAAGAAGAGGTGGTTGTATTGTCTTCCGCTAGCTCTATTTGAACTAAGGAATAGGCCAGGGTCTGATCACCACCTCACTCCTCACGAGGTGGTGACTGGACGTCAAATGCACCTTCCTCTAACGCCTACATCAAGAGCATTCACAGATTATGAAAACACTGCAACTGTTCTTGGTGATGAAATGTACCAATATGTGTCTTCTTTGATTACTAGTGTAGCGTGGGGCGGGTCTAAGAGTTGTCAACAAGAAGACACCGACAAAGAATTGGAAAAAGAAGGGCTCAGCAAAATTGCTAAAGGGGACCACGTGCTACTCCGCAACTTCAATAGAAAGTGGAACGGCCCACGCTTTACTGGTCCTCATCTGGTAGAGGAGGTAGCTACGAGAGCGGTGAAGTTGCAGGATAAGCGTGCTTGGAATCACCTACACGACGTGAAGATCTACAAACTCCAGACCCGCCCTAGCATTACCGACAGGGCCATTGGAAGAACAACGACAGCATCGCTTACAGAGAAGGAGACGTCGACCACAGCTGACGACATTAGTGTCACTACACCCGATCACCCCCCAGAGTCCTCAGTGACAAGTACTGAAATAGACACTGGACACTTATCCACAGCCCATCCCATGGTCACGAGATCGAAAAGTAAACAGACTTCCGCCAATTGAGCCCCAGACCCCCTGCCCACTTCAGCCGCTAAGGTCACCCCCAATTGAAGTACATTGTTTTGTGCACACACACATGTAAACACTTGTATGTTTTCTCTTTTTCTTCTCTCGCACATGCAGGGACCGTGTGTAATTGTATTATCGAGAAAATAAGTAACTAAGAGCGTACATTGCCCAGGAGTAGATGCTACCCACGGATGATAACTATCCAGAAGCCCTATCACACCAATTTGTATATCATATAAGAAGGCCGAAGTACCTAAAAAGAAGGAGGCTACGCGTCTATTACACCGCATTTATTTTGGCCATAGAACAATCATTTCCCCATCTTCACCAGCACTTACCTGCTCTCAGAGATAGATCACTTAGGTTGGCGTGGGAACAGCTCTTCGCCTGGGCACTGAACAACTACTTGATAGGTAGAGCTTGCTAACTAACCATAATAACAAGCGTATTGAGGATTTTCAGGCGGGCAACTTTAACATCGCAAGAATAAGCTGCCGGACTGCAGCAAGGTAAGTGCAAAATGCCGGTGAGACTAGCTTTTGTAATACAAAAGATAGGAGTATTGGTCATCACTGGTCTATTGGCTGCCTCTGTATGGCAGATAAGTTATGCTATCAATATTATGGCTGCACCCAAACCTAACGTACCCCCTCCCACGGCTGCAACAGGTGTAACGTCAGTGGTACTAGCAACTCTCCAAATAAAGGGAGTAGAGTTAAACGCAGCACATACTCAGATAAGGGTATTGATAATTACATAACAGATTCAGCACACGTCTCGAACAACATGTGGTACCAGCACATGACCCAAATAGGTAAGCAGACAACAGAAGACAGCTGTTATGTTTGTTCATTGGTCCCATACGCCATTAGCGCTTCTCGAACATTCGTAGCCACAGAAATAGAAGAAAAGACGGCACGATGTATAATATATCTGGCACTATTCCAAACGAGAGGACGATTTCAAGGAACAGTAATGAGAATGGAGTGGAAAACAAGAGACACATACCCGTACGAAAACAATTTCCTCAAGTCATATTTGAGTTACCACAAGAGCAGTTTGCATGCCGAAGCGTTTAAGTACATGACAAGTGGCCCTGAAAAGGGAGAAACGGAGAAAGTAACACTACAATACCTACCCTGTGATTGGTACGCCACCGAAGTTCCTGGTACACAAGGCTGTTGGGAAAGGCCACTGGTAACAATAACAGGGAAGGTGTACATGAACAATGAATGGGACATAGGAGTGGTCGGTAGCAACATGGTAACAAGAGAAAATACTACCACCATAAAGGAACACAATGACAGATGTTGGACGACATGGGGCAGGTACGTACCTCTGCTGACATGGATGGAGAAAGACGAAGACCCAATAAGCATACTACCGCTGACCGCACCCAAGTTATGCTACCAACACAGAGGAGATGTGGAGGTGGGATACAACACCAACTTTGCAAGCGTGTTAGAGTTACCAGAGGGGGGTGCAGGAACGGCAGTGATAATGGATTACTACTGGGCCTGCAGAAATAAGGCATATCACATCCTGACCCCGTTGTGGAATGGTATATGCACAATGGTACACATCAATGTACCATCACTAGTGGTGCCCCAAAAACATGTGAACATGGCCAACTTCCCCAAAATGGATGAAGGGAACAAGAGGAAGAAGAGATCGGTACAATCACAGAACAACGACAATAACAACAATAATGTCTTGAGCAGGAAAAAGAGACAAGGAGAACCTCTGACGGGGAACTACCTGTGGGGAAGGTCGGAAACAGCACTCACTTCTATCCCACCAGAACACAGGTTATTTAGAAGAGCTGCTATGTTCGTTTCGTCAATAATACACCCTGGACTACAAGCATATGCAAACGCTAAATGGCTCCAGATAACACGATGGGAACTAATGATGACAATTAATTCAACAGTAAACGGATTCAACGCAATAAAAGAGGAACTACGAGCAGTGAGAATGGTAGCACTACAGAACAGATATTTATTGGATCTCCTCACAGCGATGGAAGGAGTAGTTTGCGCAAAGATAGGACAATCATGCTGCACATTTATTCCAGCTAACGATGCTGACAACGGTACACTCACTGAAGCAGTATCACAGCTGGCCCAGATGCACTCCAAAATGATGGAAGAAAGTAAAGGAGTGAAGAAGGATGACAGCTGGTTTTCATTGCTATGGTCATGGATGCCATCATGGCTGTCGGACGGGCTGAAGATTATAGTTGGATGCATAATACTGGCTGGAGCTGCATTAATTATAATAAGCTTTTGGAAGGCAAGGAAGGCACGCACTGCAGACGAGATGATCAAAATGGTCGGTATGCACCCCCTGATGCCAACGGATGATGACCAGCACACAGACACCATAATAAAGGAAAGAGAAAAACTGCGCAGACAGATCATCACTAACCACCTAGACCCACCATCCGTAAAGCTCGAAAACCCAAGAAACCCGAGAAGTTACATCGGAAGATGGGTATACTGTAAACCGGGAGGAAGTTGTGTACATATGTATTGGTCATTTGAAGACCATGTCAACCACTATGGACACCTGGGAGGAGTGACCAAAATATGGAGAGTAAGAGGAGACAGAGAAAAGGATATGTTTGTGGTCGACAAATCGACCAGAGGGGGGACTGAAGTGGAAGAATGGGAGAAAAGACTCCCGCCAATCTCCTCGCACCCCTGGCCCAGAGGATCGCGGCCTAGACACCCGCCACAAGATGAATTTGTCTATCTACCAGATGACCAAATACTCTGGTACAAGAACATACGGATGTGCCCACCAGCTTGCCCGCCAGCCTGCCCAACTCAAGCCGACACCTGTGGCATGGATGAACTCGACTAAGCCTTCCACAATTAGGACCTACATCGTTAGAGATACCATGACGACCTAGCCAACTGTCAGAACACCCATGCAACCATGCACACTGGACACTCCCACACCAACCCACACGAAGAATATACTCAGTGCTATGACGTAGGTGACGGACACACCCACTGACACGCATCTTTATTATTTTTCACATAGGTTCTCCAAAATGCAGAAACGCAAGACGCACAAAGCACTTGTTTACATGCTTGCTGACGCTTCTCCCGACCCTTGCATCATGATGAAAATACAGCGGAGACATGACACAGCCTATGAAGCCATGAGATACCGTAACATAAGTGCCGTGCATTACACATCCCAACCTATGAACCAGGCCCAAGTAGGCCGCAAGCAAGAGCCGCCGTGAACACTGAGCGAGCAAGAGTACAATTGCTGACCCTGCAGAACGAGCCCAGCGAGAGCTGGCAGCCAAGGGAGCGATGTTGCAACTTGTATGCTACCAGCCGACGCCAAGGTCACACCTGTAAGCAAAACCAGGCACGCAAAGGCAAATACAACTTTAAATGTGCATAATTCTGCCTCAGCCACGGCCTCTCCTCACGTGACCAAGCCAAACCTGACAAGGTGCCAGACCCACGAGGGAGAAGTCGCCTAGGTCCCACGTCTGGGACACATGATGCAACAATGAAATGACCCAGTGGACACCTACAGCGATGGGAAAGGTCTGCTCTCAGGCCTATGAGCGAATCCACGCATTGTCTGCACAAACACATAGTTACATATTGTTGCAAATGACAGGTACACCGCGAGCTGGGAACAACGATGGTCCCAGGCTGGGGGGCTCGCGAGTGGACCAATCAGAACATGGGGCACCCATCACTGACGCCACTAACATTAGCCAGTAACAATTTTCAAGTATCTAATAAAAGGGACAACCCAAGTATACCACTTGACTGACCCTTAACCACTAACAATCTTCTCTATGCGTATGCTATACTAACCCTACCACTCGAGACACCAATCCAGAGTGGCGATAGGTTTTTTGCTAACTTTCCCAGGTGATGCAAGTAGCACGTCATACTGAGGCAAAAAGGGCCCGGCGAGCCCCACGAATTTTGAGAGTCTGGACGGACGCGTACGCTCCTAGACCCATCCCTGCCGTTGTTCAATAAACAACAGAATCACCTTGCTTCTTGTGTGTGTCTCATACTCATTTTTGGGAAACACAGGAGGAGTTGGGGCCTCCCAGCCCGGAGGTCCTCGGACGGCCCAGTCGACCCCGGGAGAAACTCCCCGACAGAAGATAAGGATGAAATTTCTGAAACGAAACCACTTTTATATATTATATCACTATGTGAAAGATCGTTCGCACACGCAGAGTCGTATTTTGGGACTGCACTACTCGTAGACAATGTAAATTGCAATTGTACTGTAAGTAACCCTTTAGATTATTTTATACCAAATATAATTACAATAGCGTAGCATTAAAGACCACTCAAGTTGAACTTGTTCGTTCAAAGTGGCATCATTTTTCTACCGCGCACTATCACCGCCGAATTGATCCCCTGTCGTTTAAAGGGCTCTGAAAAAGGCAGACGACACAGGGTGGGTTAATAGAAATAATTTAACTGGTCTATAGGCGGTCAAGCGCTCTACTCGCTGTGCCACTTCACTGTAGCCTGTCAAGTGGCACAGCGAGTACATCCTTGCACAGCTTGCTAACGCAAGTTTGAATCCCGGCAAGGCCAAACACAGCCTTTCATTCTTCTGTGGTTGATAAATGAGAACCATACACCGTGGGTGATAATAAGCACCGCTTAGATACCTCACGGTTCTTAGCGCTATATGAATGGGAAAATATTATTATTTTATTATTAACATAATCCGTTGCTCTATCTTCGATAGCAAACAGTTTCACGCCCTAATAAATAAAATGATTTTTAATGAAGATCGGCTGGTGAGACTAATTTATGTTTTTTAAAACAGGTATGTGGCCACATTTTGCCTATGTCACAATTTACAGACTCCAGCCGATGGGGTCTTCAACTGCCAGGTGCAGGTCCAAATATGCAACTTCATGACCCTCACCATTTTATGGGACAATCGCCAAGGACCAATATGCCCTTACGCAGTACTAGCGGCTACAAAAAACATACCAACCAATAGGGTGGTCTAATGGCTCGTTGTTGGAGCAACCTTCCGATTATCAGAGTGACCATTTACTGCTTTTATCATAAACCAACAGCCTATCTACCGCAAAGGAACAAAGCGTGGCTCAAAATAAACTTTTGCTGTTCGACAGCAGAGACAATAGCAAATCGCTGAATATTCACTAAACAGTTCATGTGAAATAAATGTACTTTACCAAATGTACAATCCTGCTGTTTACTTTTAAACCACAGTTTCATATTCCGAATTGTGGCGAACTGAGTTGTAAGCTGATCTAACACCCTCTGTACCGCAAAGGAACATCGCGTGCCTCAACATGAACTTTTGCGGATCGACAACAAAGACAAATGCAAATTGCTGAATATTCTCTAAACATTTGATGTCAAATAAATGTACTTTACAAAATTTACAATCTTGCTGTTTGCTTTTAAATCACTGTTTCATATTCCGAATTGTGGCGCGCTGTGTTGTGACATAATATGTGTTGTCTTCCGGGTTCTGTGTAAAGTCACTTAGGACTGGAGACGACTGGGCGCATTTGATGACACACCCTGTAGCGTCACGGAGAGAGGCGGGGTATATGAATGCTTTGATAATATCAGGCTTAGGGGCGGGAGATATGATTTAGTGTCGCAAAAGCAAGTCAGCCAGGTCAATAGCGCCAGTCATAGGATTATCACATAATGTCGGCGCACACCAGCCGGATTTATTGTTTCTTTAGTGGACAAAAAGTCGGTTGACGCCCATAGGAAATTGTACTATTAGCGGACAAAAGGAGTGGTCTTAAAACACTTTCACCCTGACAACGAACAATACAAACAGCGTTCTCAGAACACCCCCATTTTGTGTAATTACAACCATTTCGGGACACCGCGAGTGTTCGTAGAACACATTCAACTAGACAGATTACAATACGGACAGCGTCCTTAGTACACCCCCAGTTTGTGTATTTACGAACAATTAAGTACACCGCGAGTGTTGATAGCTCATTTTTACCTTCCTTGCGAACAAAAATGACACATACTCTGTCCTCTAAACACCCCACCATTTAGTTTATTTACAAAATGTCAGAACAGCCGTGTTCTCCGCGGACAAATCGAACACAACAAAAACTTCTATCACATAAAAAAACAAAACATTGAACCTATCTCATACTCCCCCACCCTCCCCAAACACTCTTACACACCAACACACGGCACTAAATAAAAAATGTTATCCACGTTTCACCGCGCTGTACGCGGTCGACGGCGAATACAAGATGGCAGGCGCCACAGAAAATCTGATGCGCATCACGCACCACGCAGCCCAATCAGCGAACACGACGCATGTCCGCGGACATGACGCAAGCCGCTGGGCCAATCGGGGTGCTGTCCGCGGAGCGAACAGGGAAGTCCGTCCGCAAAGCGAACACAGATATCACTAATTTTTTTGCCTTACAATTTGGTCATTTCATTAAAAAACTACTGGACGGATTTACACCAAATTTGCAAAAGCACGCTTTCGGGACCAGGCCACCGCTCCTGACGCAAATTTGGTGTAAATCCGTCCAGCAGTTCAGGCTGTAGCGGTGCACAAAGTTTTTCCCCATTCAGTCTATGGGAAAAAACAAAGGTTTTGGGACCCCCCCTATAACTTTTCCTCCCCTGGACGCATCCTCACCAAACTTTGCAGACAAATTCAGAGTGGGTCATATACTTGTTTTGGAAAGTTTGGTGAGGATTCGTCCAGGGGGAGCGAAGTTATGAGCCACCCAAAAAGTGCTCTTCCTTTGGAAACACCAACTTAACCATAACTACATGGACGCTACTGCGTCCATGTAATATATATATAGTATATTTATATATATATGTAAAGATTTTTTTATAGCCACGTCTACCTAGGATATATGCGTGGCTATGCTACACGACTGGAGGGGCGGGGGTAACCCGTGTGTCCTAAATGAGCCAATAGAATGTCTGCATACTTTGACGTGGCTACGCACTTTGCGCCTAATAAGGCACCCAATAGTTTTGCTTGCTGCGGTTCTACGTACATTATAGGCACCAACAAACAAACCAATCACACTTTGCAAAGTATGGATGCAATTACGGCCATGCTGTTTAACATAACCCATGTGCACAAATAGGCCAATGAGATGCACAACTCCTGTGACCTGGCTATGCCTCTTCCTGAAAAATGCATCAGCCAATCATAATACACTCTGTGGCTCCGGGCCTACACGTGACTTGTACGTGCGTCCACGATTCATCCAATCAAATGTTGCGCTGCATGGACACGGCTATGCCCATGCCGTTTGATGACATCCGCATACGTGAGACTGTCTAATCACATGTTGTGGCAGTTTGTAGCCGCCATTAATCACCGCACCCACAAAAACATAAGTTTACATTAATCATTGCTTTCTGTACTTGCTAGTGAAAGGTTCTTTGAGTAACTACAAGCACTTTTGGCACTTTACCCCTTAATCTCCTTATACTTTTTACCTAGTTTTCTCAAAATCCAATTTTCCTTTGTCTTGTGATTTGCTTAGTTTGGCTATTTTGTGCTTTACTTATGTATTTATTTTACTTTTTTATTTTTTTTCATGTTGTCATTTTTATTGTCATTTATATTATTTTATATTTGCCTCCCTGCTTGAACTTGCCACATGCCTGACCATGACAGTAGGAGCAGTGAGGATGACGTTATTTGGGTGGATAATACTTCACCACGAAGGAAGAAACACACAGGCATGCAGAAAACTGCAGATAGTTTGCGATCAGTGAAGGAACACCACTAAAGTTCTGCAACAAGACTCTATGCCATGGCCCTTCGAATATTGCATCTAAAAATCTGGGAACATCAATAATGATTAACCATCTGGTGATAGTCCACTGGGATGATGCCGATAATGAATATCGTAAAGCCCATGAATATCACAAAAGAAAAATTAATGGGACCCATTCTTTGAATAGATGAAGATCAGTGCCATCTTCAGAACCTCCATCCACCAGTACTGCAACAACGCCAAGTGCAATTGAAACTTCTACATCAGCAGTGGTCTCCACTAAACTGACTCCTCTGTTGTCGACACCATCCTTTCAAAGAGAAAAGTCATGTGTAAAGGATGCTCAAATGGGTAGTCCAGGGAGATGCCACAATTGAGCAATGCTAAACTTAATCACTCAACATCAGATTACCTGTCATGCTTAGTATTATTTTTTTCGAAGTCGCAATTTTTTCCCAAAAATATATGTTGCACTTTATTTGTATTGTCTTTGTTAAATGTTTCATCCTTATGTATGTTCCTCCCCTATTCCACCCACCTCTTGCCATCCCCCAAAATGGCACTCTTAAGGGCCACCTTTTGTGTTACAAAAATAGATCAAATTAAACACAGAATGCTAAAATATATTACAATATCTGTTGTAATTTATTTTATGCAGTTTCAGTACTAAGAATTGGCAATTGTTGCCTATAGCCACGACTATCTGAGACATGAGTAAAAGCGACCGAGTGCTTGTTTACCTTAGCCACGCAAAAATAAATCCTGCTATCAATTGGTTGGTAGTGTAATTGTGGCTAAAAATAATATAAAAAATAAACAATGGTTTGTATGTGCATGTATACATTGCACATGTATATTTATCCAAAGCCTTACCAATGTCTTTCTTCCATATATGAAGTCTGAAGTCTGAAAAAAAAGGTAATTAATATGAATGGTAAATGCCATTTATACTATGTACTATCAACACTGATTTGGTACAATGGTGTTCATCATAACAAAAGAAATACAAAATTATTTATGTTTTTTTCTTATTATGATACTAAAAGAATACTGATTGTATTCCAAGTATACAACCATTACTAAATTGTGTTGATTAATCATGCTATGGAGGAAAATAACTTCTCAATGGAGAAAATAAAATCTCTGTTCCGACATTTGAAATACTTAACATTTAAGTTATTACGGACTACTTTTTGCATCCATAGTTTGTACACCAATAAAAGTGTTTCACTACAATGCACAGATCTTACAATACTATACAAAGATTACTCTATGCTACATGATAACTAATTTACAGATTACTTTATGCAACCTTAACCAGGAAACAAAGACATATAACATCACTATGTCTTCAGTTTTACAAAGAAATAAATAAAGGCATGCCAACACTATAACATTATTTTGAGTATTGATCTGTTTAGACTATAGTCATACCTATATTATAAATAATATGTAGACAATAAATAATGTTGTGAATAAACATATTAATACTTATCTAAAATGACATTAATAACATAGCAAATGTCATTTCCGTACATTTTATAAAATCTGTGTGTGTCATTTGTTTGGCCAGCTACACACATGACTAGTTCATATTGTCATTTCCTATCATAAACATAATATTTTTAAAAATCTTAAAACTACAAATTATTACCTAAACTTCTGTCACTACTGACACTGCAACACAGTGTGGAATACCTATTTTTTCACCATCAAATTTATTCTACATTATAAAAATGATATGCACATTGCAACTTCATAACGTTATTCAAAATGTGGTGTTTGTCCTTTTTCTGTCCACCTGCACACCTTAGAAGCTAATCACAATTATCTTGAACCTACCATGCAAAATGAAAAATATATGCACAGTTTAATGACTGAATAGATTGTCTGACATTTCTAAAAACTCAACACTGCACATGAAACATATTTATACATTTAACAAACCTTTTCAGTAAGTTATTTTGGTTTTGTATTTTAATTGCACTATATGTTTTTGTATCCACAACCTACTGTTTATTTGTTTCATATGTAAACAGTCATGAGTTTCTACACTCCCTTACACTCAAAATAATGTACATGGAACCATTCATGTAACCTCCTACTTATAGGGAACACTTGTACATATTACAATTTAGAGCGTTTTACACAATAAAGCAGAAGTAGAAAATTGCAGAATGCTATTTTCTCATCTACATTATATAATCTTCACAATACTACCTCTAAATTTATTTAGTACTAAAAACATGCTAGTAGCAAACCATATCCTGGTTTACATAAACCACTTATTAGCTTATGTTTCTATTTCAAATTGATATTTTGCTTTTTTATATTCACAAAGAATATTATAAATATATTTCAAACCTTGCTTCTAACAAAATTAATTAAGCATTCTTTAACCGTTTTGGCAATCTAGCTTGGTGTGTGACTATGGAGTCACTACACACAAGCCAATCTACCTATGTAGGCACCCATGTCGTGAAATGTCTAGATTCAACGGATGCCCCATCATGAAAAATAATTGCACATATTTTAAAGATTTTCTCACTAACAGAAACTTGACAATTTACAATATTCGTTATTGACGTGTTAATTTTCCTACCATCTACATTTTATCCTTCGAACATAATCAACACATACTTATAAAAAACTAGATTTTGCAGGGTTGATTGTAAATTACAACCACAGTCACTGCATTGAATGTCATGTAATGCGTTATTTAAAAAATCTGAAAATTGTATACTTTTATGATCAGGCACATGAAGCTACACAAATAATTTACAAAGATCTGGAATAGAATACCCTTTCTTACATTTTGGACACATATGCTTCCACTCGTTACTAATTCCAGCATACTTATCTACATTTACAGTTTCTTTCACTAATATCTCAAAGACATTCATTAAACATTCTTGACTATCCTCCTGTGTATTTTGGAAAATTGTTCATTTCCATTTGCAACAGCTTATACATTTCGGATTGGCATTGCCAAATGTAAACTGTGAATTTTCACCTACAGACATTTTAAGAAATTACAGTTCAACACATAGCTGCTTCTCTGCTGCTGATGCTATTTCTTGCGTCAATGGAGTAATTTGAAACAACAAACACAAAGCTCCATTACAATAGCATTCAACTTCTGTTTCATTACTAAAGCTGCAATGACAGTATTTCACAGTTGAACGACTCTCCAACTCAATTAAATTCCATTGTTTTTCACTCTAACAAGGACTGATTTCATTTGAATGTGCTTCAACTGACTCCTTGTGTTTCCTGGATGACTGTTTCACAGGTACAGGTATAACGTTCAGGTGATGAGCATGCAGTTATTCTTCAATGCAAGAAATATCTGCTGTCACTTTGCTTTCATCAAAGTTTATTCAAAATAAACATTCTACATTTTTCACACGTGACAAAGCTACTCATGACATTCCTTCTTTAATCACTGTATGACCAATGTCAATAAGTGCTGCTTCTAACATCAACCCTTGTGATTTATGAATAGTTATGGCATAAGCAGAGCACAATGGAAACTGTTGTCTTTTCAAAAAGGTATCCTTAAAAAGCATGAAACGTGCAGAGCACAGAGAAATCAAGTGAGTTGCTTCAACACAATCAAACTTAACTTCAACATATTCACTACTTGTGCTGTGAGGAAATGTGGGAGAAGCAATGACTCTTCTAATTGCTCCATTGACCAAACCAATTTCTACATTCAAATTTTTCATAAGCATTACTCGTGCATTGATGCACAGTTTTAAAACTCCTTTCAGACCTACAGTTTTAGAAATTGATTTCTCTAATTGACCTAATCAAACTTTTGCTCTCTTATCCAACTCTAAAGGCATAACATGACCATCTAAAACATTACATGATGTTATCTCTACAATATTTTGCTTCTCTGACAGTAGCATTTTAGAGTTAAACGTGTAACACTCTGCAAGTATGCACATCAAAGCAACACAAAAAATGTCTTTCCTTAAGAGTCAACATGACATCAGATGTACTGCAATCTACATGACACATGTTAGAAATCATTCTTCCCTTTAAGACTGCTTTCACATTTTCCTCAAGAACACCTATACAAATCTTGTTAAGCATTTCTGCATACTCTAAGGGGGTAATTCATAGAATTCGGCGCAAAAGTGGTGCACGCGGCTGGCGCACAGAGTGCGCGTGCGGCAGTCTGCGCCAGACGCATGCGCCAAAACCCATTTCAGCGCACAGCATATTCATGGATTTCAACATCCATAACCAGTCGTGGCGCAAAGCAGTGCAACGACCCTGCAGCAGTGCCAGTAACACCCCCAACGCTGCCGTGCTCCAAAAACATCGCACAAAACCCCTACACGGCGCAAAGGCCAGTGGACCAGCATACAGCCCCCCAACCATGAAAACGCATGCAAAACTCCCTGTGCGCCCCTTGGAATACTCATACACAGCTCGCGCTATCGAAAACACGTGTAAAAGTCCACGCGCACCCCTTGGAAAACACATACCCACCCATGCTAGCAAAAACGTGTGTAAAAGTCCACACGCACCCCTCGGAATACATGTACCCAGCTTGTGCTAGCGAAAACGTGAGTAAAAGTCCACACGCGCCACTCGGAATACGCGTACCCTCCTCACGCTATCGAGAACATGTGTAAAAGTCCACACGCACCCCTCGGAATACATATACCCCGCTCGCGCTGGCAAAAACACATGCAAAAGTCCACGCGCACCCCCGGAATACACGTACTCCGCCCGCATTAGCGAAAATGCGTGTAAAAGTCAACTCGCACCCCCGAAATACACATACCCCGCCCACGCTAGCAAAAACACGTGTAAAAGTTCACGCGTACCCCCGGTATATGCGCAGGCAGCCCATCCACCCTCCCCATGCCCCACAGGCAGCCCATCCACCCTCCCCATGCCCCACAGGCAGCCACACCACAGAGGGGACCTTTTCCATGCATTTTACCTAATGCGAGCAGGGTACGTGTATTCCGGAGTTGCGCAAGGCCTTTTACACGTGTTTTCACTAGCGCGGGCAGGGTACGTGTATTCCAGGGGTGCGTGTGGACTTTTACATGCGATTTGGCTGTGTGCGCCCTCCCGGGAGTGCCCTTTCCCCCCTCCCCATTCCCTGCAGGCAGCCCACACCACAGGGGACTACCCTACACCCCTGGGCATGCCCCGCGGGCAGCCCACATGGCACCATGCACTTAGGAGCACCAACACATGTCCCCCACCCACTCCCATTGACAGGCACCTGCCAGCAGGCCCCGACTCATGTCCTCCTGCACCCCCACCCACCCAGCAGTTACAGGCACATGCCAGCAGGCTCTGACTCATGTCCCTCTGCACCCCCACCCACCCCCATTGACAGGTACCTGCCAGCAGGCCCTGACACATGTCCCCCTGCACCCCCACCCACCCAGCCGTGACGGGCACCTCCCAGCAGGCCCCGACTCATGTCCCCCTGTACCCCCACCCACCCAGCAGTGATGGGCACCTGCCAGCAGGCCCCAACTCATGTCCCCATGCACCCCCACCCACCCCAATTGACGGGCACCTGCCAGCAGGCCCCGACACATGTCCCCCTGCAGCCCCACCCACCCAGCAGTGAAGGGCACCTGCCAGCAGGCCCCGACTCATGTCCCCCTGCACTCCCACCCACCCAGCAGTGACAGGCACCTGCCAGCAGGCCGGCCCGACTCATGTCCCCCTGCACCCCCACCCACCCCCATTAACTGGCACCTGCCAGCAGGCCCCGACACATGGCCCACCAAACAACATGTCCTAAAAAAACAGACCCATGTCCCTAATGTCAACCCAAATCCCCCTTGCACCCCAGTACAAGCATGCAACCATCCACAGCACCCACAGGACACACTCCCAAATTACTCATGCCATGGCAGTCTTAAAAGAACCACCATACCCATGCATGAATGCACAACAGAGCCACACAGTGGCAGCACATGACTGAGGCAATGTTCATTGAGACATGCACAAAACCAATTATAGAACACAACACCAATCATGAAGTTAGAAAAAATGTATTAAAACCATAATGAAGTAACATAGAGGAAATCAAACTTGAAAATCAATATACAATGACAGATATAACCAAAAAAATGGCAATCCAATGAAACAAAAATGAACGTCATGTTGAATAAAAAGTGGTCCATTGCCAATGTCAATAAAAAAGAAATAATACAAATAAAAGAAAACCATTGATCCTTGGGAAAATTGAAAAAGAAATTATGTACAAGTCTGCAACTATATAGAATGGAAGTCCAAATGGTCCATGATCCACAAACAAAAGGAAACAACAAAAAAGTCCTATGAATAAAAAACTATATGCACGAAGTGGAGCAATGTCCATGAACTCCAAAATAAAAGAAAAAACAAAGGAAACCTAACACTAATGAACTATGTAAAATGGCGGCGGGCAAGTCCAACGGCTTATTAGTTGACGTTCGGGGCCAGGGCATCATCGAACTCCATGTCGATGTCCTGGAGGCGGGCCTCTTCCCTGTCCTCGAAGTCTCACAGGGATGCAGTCATGGCATGTTCCAACTCCCAGCGAGTTGCCTCGAGGCACTCAGCCCGCCTCAATGCCCTGTGCATGGAGTTCTCCACCCTGACCATAGTGAGCCATGCCTCCTCCACCCGCCGCCGCTCTGCATCTATCCACTGACCCAATCACTGCCACACGGAAGACACTCCCAATCCAGGGTCCTCCTGCCCTCCGGCCGTTGGCTGCTCCTGTGATGTTGAAGGACACCCGAGCCATCATGGCTCCCACCCTGAGCCTGCTGCTGCCATGCATGTGCCCTGCTGGTCGATGCCTGCATGTTCTCCTCTTGCTGGGGTCCAGTTGCTGGGGTGGCCACCCCTGCTGGACCTTCAACTCCTGACTGTGGCAGGGATGTGTCCTCCACCATCCTGGCCGCTGGTTCAGGGGCAGCTCCACAGGGTGCCCAGGTGACACTTGGGCAGAAAGATGGCACGGAGGACAACTGATGCATAGGGGGTTCAGTTGAGGAGGGGGTCACTAGAAGATCCTGCACACGGAGGAACCAGCTTGGGGGACCTGTCCTAGTAGGCCGACGCAGTCAATGAGGTATTCGAAATGACGTGCATTGTACTCACTAGAACCCTGCACATCATCCCGAATACCACGTTGACGCAACGCCACCCCAGGTAGAACAGGCTCAACCTGGTCCTGGATTGCCACGTCCGCAGGGAGAAGAAGGCCAGTTGTTGTTCGCGCATCCCCTCCCTGAAGTCGGGTCTGGACGAAAGGCATCCCTGCTGGTGCAGTATGATGCAATCACAGGATCAGGGGCAGGATTACACACAGGCACCTCCGCAGCAGCCTGTGCTGCCTCCTGTCCCTGCCCCTGGACTGCACCACTAGCACCAGTGGAATGCCCCCCTCCAGGCCCTGTGCGTGGGCCTTCCATGGCCTCCTCCTCAACCAAACTCCCCACCAACCTGGATGACTCCATGCCATCTTCCTCCATAGGCCCCTGTGGGGGCTCTGCTGCCCCTACTGCTGCCGAGAAGTCCACCTCCAAACTCTGCCTCTTGGACCATCCCTCGGCATCTGCGGCCAGGGACGCAGCACCAGACTCCTCACTCCCGGAAGAGATGACAATGTGGGAGGAGAGCTGGGCCTTGCGTCTCCGGCTGGCAGTGGGATGCCTTCCTCTGTGCTCTACAGCACCGTCTTCGTCCTCTTCATCAGTCGACGCTGCAGCAAGGAGAGACAGAACACAGGCATCAAGGCACTGTACAATGGTCAAAGTTGCACATGAGTCGCAGTGTCAAACTTCACAGATGCCATCACACTCCCCAACACTCATATCATTTGAACCCACACACATGCAGAATTTGACAGGAATTGTGCAGCAGGCAGCGGCATCCATACGCACACAACAGCATGAACATCTGAAGATTGGCATGATGTCACAAGCAACATGGGGAGTGCCAAACACATGCACACGCGCCAACAGACAGACATGCATCTATACATATGCACCACCTGTCACAGTGCAATCATCGGCAACTATGTCAAATCTGTCAATGGGCTTCCTACATGTCTGTGTCACATGCATCCATGGCATATCACATTTGCACACATGTAAAACACACACATGCACATGTATAACGTGCACGTACATGAAGGTGGAACCAGCATCCATGTGTCACACCACAACCATGCGCTAGTACATACACAGAAATGCTAACATTTGTGCATCCCCAAATGCATTCTTGCATCATGCATTTGAACACATACACCATTGATATGCCTCACACATGACTGGACTCAAATGCGGCAGGCTCATGTCACTGCACATACACATCCATACATGGGCCTTTCAAGACATATGTCCAAGCTGCACACACCTAGCACACCTCAACATGCACTGCGTCCAATCAGTACTCATGGACACTTACCACTCGACTCCGGACGGGTATGCCTCTCAAGGACCTAGAGGTGAAGCATTGGGCGTGTACATTCCAGGACCCTCATCTGGTCGTTGGTAAGGCGGACCCGGCACCCCTCTGCATCAGCTGCCTCCAAGAGGCACTGGGCCTTCCTGAAGGTCCTGGACCTGAAGTCCTCCCAGCGCTTCCAGGCATGTTGTATGTCACGGGCTGCCACCCCCTCCACGTTGATGGCAGCCACAATGTCCTTCCAAATCCTCTTCCGTCCATCATTGTCAACACGTCGTCTTCCGAAGAGGGCATCATAATGCACCAGGACTTGCTCCACCAGGATACCAACTTCTGCAGCACTGAAACTGGTAGCCCTCTGCCTCTCTGGCTGGGGGTTGCCAGTGGTATCCGATGGGGTTTGCACCGACATGGCAACCCCCGAGGCAGGTGTGAGTGGGCAACTGGGTCCTGGTGCTGGGCTGTGGAGTGATGGCACTTCAGGAGTCTTCTGTTCCAGTAGGGGTGGTCACAGCAACTGGACCCCTGCAGATGGCTGACATGCAGGCACCAAATAGCAGGGCACGTGGCCAGCAGGCAGACAGGCAGCAGCAGATGGCTGGTGGGAGTTGGATTGGGGCTCTGGGGGGCAGTAATTCGGCCGCCTGGGCAGGAGCGTGGTCTTCTGTGTTGTGATGCTGGAAATGCATCAGAGGGACAGGGCCTCTGAATCCTTGTCCTTTACTGTTTTTTATCGTGTGTTCTGTCGTGTTTTCTGCCCAGGAGTCCATGTGGGACTCCTGGCAGTGCAGCTATCTCTTTTGGTTTGGTGAACAGACCCATGGGATACCCTTATGGCACCCATGGGTAGGGGTACAACCCTGTGCCCCTAGTGTATGTTTTTGGGCACCTGTGGGTGGCCCACAGAGCAGGGTATGGGCTGGTGGCAGCTCCATGCTGAATTTGACAGGTGCTCTTGGTGTCCTCCATTTTGGGATACCCAGGCCCTGCCATTGGGATCAGTTGATTCCTGATAGGAAACAAGATGGCCCATGTGGCCTCTAGCTTTCTATTGCCTGTTACCTTGTTTTCCCAAAGTCCTGGGAAGCCCTGACTCTGTCCCTTCCCCCTGACTGGCTGTTGGGTGGAAGTTCCATATATGGTGTTGTTGAGAAGGCCCAGCTAGACTGACTGGAGCCTTCGTACTGACTCTATGTTGTGGGTACCTCCTGTGGGTGGGACCTGGGTGAATGGAGTGTGTGACCAATATACACTCCTTGTTGAATGGCTGGGTACTTGTCCAAATCCACATTCCTTGTTGTGAGTGTCTGAAAGGGAGGAGTGTGGCCTGAATGCACTGTGTGCCTGATTGGCTGACTGACTGCATGAATGCCCTTCTGTATGATTGGCTGCTGAGTGTGTGCCAGCAGTGTGGATGAGAGACAGAATAGTATATCTGGGGACCTCTCACCACTGGTAATTGTTCAGAAGCGTTCAGAAGCTGAGTCTCCACTCTAAGAGTATCTGGAACTGCTGCTCCTCGACGCCCAGATGGAAGAAGAAGACTTGCTGTTGCACTTGCTTCGACCGATCTGAAAGCTGCCGAGTTCGTCGAGGACTGACCCGAGAGAGGACCTGGTAAGGCCCCCTCTTCCCGTGCTCCGAGGGATCATCGAGCACCGCTACATCTTCGCCGAAGCGCCCTGGAAGTCAGACCCTCGAAAGGCTGCCGACCCGAGACGGGAACGCTGAGGAGATCGAAGTGAAGCACCCGGACATCGCCGCCGTCGAAGTCCATTGCCGTCGACCAGGGTTGGCAGGTCTGTGTAACCGCTGGAGACCCGTCGAAGTTGTGTTGCCCAGCCATGGGAACCACTTGACGCCGTGCCGCCGACGACCGGAGCCGTCCGCTCCTTGCCTAAGAACATTTGAATCGAAGGACTCCCTCGTCCACACCGTCGACCGCTTTATCCTGCCGGAGAAAGTCGAGGACGACCAACGCGCCGAGGAGAAACCTGCCGGTGGGTTTCCCGCCACCCGAAGATAACAAAGACTCGAACGACTCGACGCCCTTGCTGGGCCCCCGTCTTCACAATCTTTGCAGTCCAGAACAATTGTCATCGAGGTGCCCCGCACGCCTCTGCCTTGCAGGACACCAACGCTCCGTCGTCGACGAGCACCGCTTGGATCGAAGCTGCCGCCTCATCGACGCCGTTCTACCCTGTTTGTTGTCGGACGTTAGACGCCCCGTGTCTCCCACTTGAAAGGGAAGGCATTTAAGAAGGGCCGTCGATTCCCCAACGCCGAACGCCGAGTTCCTCGACGGACGTTCGACGCCCCGTGTCTCCCGCTTGAAAGGGAATCCATTCAAGAAGGGCTGTCGATTCCCCGCCGCCGAACGCCGAGTTCCTCGACGCTTCTCGACACCTCTCGACGATCCGTGACTCCCGCTTGAAAGGGGGTCGCTCAAGAAGGATCTGTCAACGCCTCTTCGAAGAACTCGACTCCACCAGGTACATTGGGGGGGTAAAAACATTATAGGAGGGAATAAGACTTGCAGAACAATATATGGACTGGGCTTGTGCTATATCTTTATTTTACAGGTTGCCCAGGTGGGGGGATCTCCACACAGAACTGTGTCTAGTGGAAGGGGCCAGTATTCTCCCTATTGCTCACCCATCTTATTTTCTCTCCTCTCTCTATTGCTGGTTTCACTCTATTGATCTGTGTGACATTGTTACAGTATTGTTGATGCACTTTAATGAGATCTAATACAAAGGGTGGTACCACTTTAGAATTGTATATATTTGCCATTGTTGATTTTCCTAAGTACAAAGTGAGTTATTATGATAAGTGTACATAACTTTGAACATTAATTATATAAAGACTGTGTTCTAACCAATACAGTGTGTGGATATTCCTTTGTGGGGGCTTGGGGACTACACTGTACTTAAGAACCAGCCTGCATCATCTCCTGAGAAGCTAGGCCTTGATTGCTCGACCATAGCTACCGACTAGAGAATCTAGGCTGGGGTCCTCTGTGCCTCCCCTCTACCATATAGAGAGCAGAAGTACAGACCACCCCCTACCAGTCTTTACATGTGTGTTGTTACGTGGGCAGCTTGATACGGAGTGATTTGGCACATGAAAAAACAGCATGTCCGCGTGTTAATGCGTGTAATTCGAGGAAAGGGCCTAAGCGCGTAAGTGACGCGCCGAAGCATTTCCCTCAGCACGGGTTAAAGTTGAGCGGGGCCAGCAGTTCGCTGTATGTGCCTTTCGTGGAGACCAACGTATGTTGCTACTTCTGGTTGTTTCACGCGTCATCACAACTTCACAGTGGATCAAGGACGTATCTCTTCTTTTGGCAGGGTTATTCGCTACGCATGTTTTTCATTATCACGCTAGTCAGACGGTGAATCGCGCACACTATTTTTCCCACTGCGGGTGCCCCTGTGTATTGCGTACCCGTTTTCGAGGTCATAGTATCCTGCATGTCCCACGCATATGTGTTTTTTGTGTCCCTGGGTGCAAGCGCGTACTCCAGGAGGTTAATTCCACTACCGGGGGTTGCATGTATGGTTTTACTGCAGTTTTGGGTTGCATGAGCATTGCGTGACCCATCACTTTATAACCGGCGTCACATACAGCCTTGCAGGTGCACAGGGGTGCTGTTAACATCTTGTATCCCACCCCCTTCACCCCAATTGCCCAGGACAATTGTCGTGTACACCTCCCATTGGCACTACTACATCTGTGCCGGCACTACGACACTACTCCACTACACCAGGCCATGAAAGGTGAGGGGTGCCTCAGCTGGGCATACTCCATGTGGCGGGCGTGGTCAGGGATGTGACCAGGATGACCACGGAGTAGGGGGACTCCAGGGTGTCCAGGGTGGCCGCAGAGGGGGAAGAGGCAGGGGTGTGCCACTTGGGCACAATATTGTGCCACCACCCCCTGTGGTTCCGGGAGATGCAGCTCTTGCATCTGGCACTGGCGCCCATGTGACCCAGCAGTCCATTTTATCGACTGCCACGGACCCAAGGGTAGTGGTAGCTTCAGGTGCAGCTGAGGACACCACCACCCAGGCTCAGGGTCTGCCAGGGCATGCTGCGTTGGCACCTGAAGAGTGCCAGGATGATTTCCAGGAGGTCAGGAGGCACATGGGAAGTTCACGGAGGGCTGCCCTGACCGAGGCACATATCCCTGGGGCAGTATTGTCATCTGCTGCCCCGAGCAGACGGGTGTTGGCAAGTGCATGGGCAGATGCAGCTGTGAGTCTACCATCCATGACAGTCCCGGTCAGTGACCTTGGCACAGCAGATGTTGCTGCGCAGGGTCAAGTCAGGGGCACCCAGCAGCCACCGACGCAAGTCAGCACTTCCATCCTTGTTCCACCTGCCACTCCCTGTTCAATCCACCAGCGCCACTGCCTATACTGATTAGGGCGGCATTTGCCAGTCAGGGTCCAGACCACTGTCCAAGAGGAGGAAGGTTGCACCTGCAGTAGAGGCTGGGACCCCAGACACGGCTGTGGCCTCCGGCACGTCGAGGAAGAAGCCATTCTGCACGCAGGAACTAGAGTTCCTTGTGGACTATGTGTCGGGACACGACCGTGATATGCTAGTGGGCCCGAATTGTCACACTACGGCTGCCCAGCATATGTCCCACTGGAAGCATGTTGCGGAGAGTGTCAGTGCATTTGGACCTGAGGTGCGCACAGCTCAGGAGTGCAAAAAGCGTTGGGATGACCTCTGACGCTGTACTAAGGCGAGGCATGCCTCCAATTATGCCATGACTCAGGTGACTGGCGGAGGTAGATCTCACTCTGCACGAGTCGATCGTTGCGGAGATCATACTGGCAGAATTGTATGAAGGAGTGGGAGAGATGCTGGACTTTGATGCCCTGTCCAGTGAGTGTTGTCGTGCGTTTGTCCAGACCATGTGTGGCTTGCTTGTGTGATGTGTTGTGCTTGACAGCCACTACATACTATGTGTACATGGTTCTCATGTGTCGAGTCATGCAAAGCTTCACTGATGCGTGCCTGCTGTGCAGGATGCTGGACATGCAGAGCAGACGGGGACTGTCCTCGTCACCACACCTGCACCCTGCTCACATGCTAGTCACCCAGCTGCCCCTCTGGTCCATGTTCCAGCTCACTGGCCCTTCTGCATGTAGCCTGGGGTGTCTTTCCACTCAGCACTGGGACTATGTCATTGCATGACTGACGTGCATGTGTGTTCTGCCTGCATGCAGGTACTCCATGTAGGCATGCTCCCTTGCCCCTCCACCCCCATGCACCCCAATTTCACCATGGCACTGGTGGGTATCATGTTGGAGTACTGCACTGGCCTGTTCAACACTCCTGTGTACATGCACACTTCCCCCTGCCAACCTACCAGACACATAATATGGTGTACATCCTTTGTCCTTGACACAGGGTGTCTCACTAAGAATGTGCAGATGGCAGATGCTGCGCAGGGACTGAGTGCCCATTCATGCTCCATGTGCATTCCATGCATGCCCCTATGTGTCCTTGCCCAGATGATCATTGTAGTACGTGTCCAGGATGACATACATTAAATGGCATTTGATCATCCATTCCATGCCCGCTCTGGCTCAGTCCTGCATCACACACATGTTTAGGGTGTCACAGTCTGTGTGGGGCACAGGCCTCCCCCTGTTTCAGGCCCCCTGACTCTGTTCAACTGGTGTAGTGGCTTCTGCACACAGGGGTGTACTACTGAGGGTTCCTCGTGTGTCCTGCTTACTGTCCTATTCTCATCTGCTGTGTTGTCAGTTGACTCAGATGATTCAATTGACGCTAGTCAACACTGTCTGCCAATAAACAGGTCTCTGGTCACCCTTTCGCTGCCATGCAATGCATCCCTGCATTTTCACTTAAGGGGGGGGGGGGGTTTGCCTATAGCCATGCAACCCATTGCATGCATATTGCACGTGATGCCTGAACTTGCCCTTACACTGCCTTTGTGTTTATTAATTGACATCACAATGTACTTGTTCATGTAGATAGTGGGTAACGTACACATGTTCTGCACTGCATCAACCCACTTCTGTGCCGTGTTACATCGTTCTACATGCCTACTCACTGCTGCAATATGAAAGTGACCTGGCATGTATGGTCAGATTTTCATCCCTTCTCTGTCATGAGTGCCACGGGCACAGGTGCATCCTGTGACACATGTACTCAGTAGTGAAACTCCCTAGTGGGTGTTTAGGAAAGTTGATTGGGCAATCTGCGGCCTATACCAACTGGTATAGGGCGCAGATTAAATGTAGCCTGCCAATCGGGTTGTAATGACTGTGGAGCTGCCTTCACGTGTGTATGTGTACACTTTCACATACATCAAAGCAAGCAGCGTTGTAGCTGCTTCTTTCGCTGTATTGGATGCTGTTCATGTTCACAATACAGGTGCACAGGGAAAGGGGTGTTTTTGAACACTTTCACATGTAAATATGCAAGCAGCTTCAACGTTGTTTAGTGCAACATTGCAGCTACTCACTTATGTGTGTGTGAAAGTGTTGATTTACACATGTGTCTTCCACAGCTTTTTTGTTGACTAATATGTAGTTGATTGACGTTAATGCTGGTGAGATTTCAGCATTGCGCATGTCATGTTGAACTGGCATAATCCTTAAGGTGCACTATTGTGCAGTATGTGTATGCCCAGTCCCACTTAGCTAATATGGTGGGGCCTGGCCGGGAAGAATTTACACACGGAATAATGGAACAGGGCACATTCCTAGCACAATGTGCTCAATCAGGCCTTGAGGGGTGTTCTGCAGGCTTCATGGCCTGCAGCTTAGACCGTACTGGGCATTATGGTCCCTCATGGCTGGTTGCAGGCCCTTGCTTTGCTCGGGACATTCACTATATCTACATGGCCCATGACACCTGGTACGGGCCGAGCTGCAGATGGATGAAGATATATTGGTGATGATGGTTTAGTGATGCATGTGTACATGCGTATTATGTGTGTCATTGTGTGTTTGTATTCACTTACAGCTGTGGTCAATTTGCAGTTCAGACATGCTTATGGTATGAGCCATCTC
This sequence comes from Ambystoma mexicanum, assembly GCF_040938575.1. Classification (NCBI taxonomy): domain Eukaryota; kingdom Metazoa; phylum Chordata; class Amphibia; order Caudata; family Ambystomatidae; genus Ambystoma; species Ambystoma mexicanum. Next base: position 380,384,358 of record NC_090930.1, on the reverse strand, counting down.
TTTGTTGCCATCTGTCTTTTCTGCCTGTGACATGTGCCTGACCGAGGTGTTGTCTGATGGAGGTGATATACTACATTTTCTACTTGTGTAGGCTTTGCTATTTAGACACATCCATTTCTGCTTTTGGGATGTGTTTGCATTTCAATGCAACTGGATGCATGCCAGGTTCTCATTTGTGTGTGACATGTCTGCTTCATGTGTTGGCTGTCGATGTGATGTCTACGTGTGTGTGGGTTATGTGCTTCTGACATGTGTACTCATGTTTGTTTTTTCCACTTTTCAGATGATGACGCAATGGAGCCAGAGGATGGTGATGTCAGACCAGACACAGGGTTGCTATGACACCAGCACCCGGCACAAGTGGGGGTCATAGGTTGGTAGACCATGAGAATCGACTTATGCTGTAGACCATCGTGTCTAGGGCTGGCAATGAGTCTAGCCCAGATAATCACTCTGACGACAATGTCGAGTTAGATGTGCGTCATGTCCATTCGTCAATGGTGAGTGATTCTGATGTGCACGATCCTCTGTCCGCGACACCTGCACTGAGGATCCAGACGGTGGTGGGACCTCTGCTGTGGTGGATTGAGATGCACGGTCACACTCCACACCAGTTGCTGATGTGCCTGGGGCATGACGTCAACAGAAGAATGTAGTCCTGCAGCCGGGGCGGTGCCAACCCAACAAAGAACTGTGGGTCCTTGGGCCCTGTGGGTGTCAAGCCCAGCAATACGGGGCCGTGCGCCAACGGGGTATACTGAGTGAGAGCAAGCCATGATTGCCAATTCCGAACACCAGGGGGCAGCAATTGATAATATCGCTCAGAGCATGGAACGTGTGGCCCAATCCGTGCTCCCCCTTGTTAGGCAGGTGGATCTCCAGCAGTGGGCGGCACAGTCCACGGCCCGCTCGCTCAGGCTGGGCATGGTGGCCTCAGACAGGGCACGCCGGACTAAAATGGTGTCTCTGCATCAAGCAATTGCTGCTCACGCAGAGGCACACAGTGAGGCCTTGAGGGATTACCATAAATCCCTCCGATCTACTCTGGGTGTGCTCTTGATGTCCCAGAGGCAGCGGACAGAGGAGAGGTTGGAGCAGCTTGAGAATACCATATCGGCTGAGCTAGGTGCTTGCTGGGAGGTGTTCTAGATGTCATGCCAGGCCATGCAGGAAGAACTCTGTGTTACACGTGCCACCTTGCAAGAGGAAGCATGCGAGGTTCTGCATGCTGACCTACGTGTCATCGCCACACAGAACCAGGCTCACCGGTCCTGCAGACTTGTTGCCAATGAGGGGCAAGCTGCGCATAGGCGTGGTCAGGTACTGTGCCACGTCCACCTTTTGAGTCAGAGGGGGAGGAGGACGATCTCCCACACAGGTTGGGCCATGCAGGCATTGAGCCCAATGAGGTTTTTTTTTTATCTGAACATCATTGCATGTGGGTGTTGAGGTGCACCTTGTACCTCCCCTGTCCTGGGTGCCTCCCCCCGCCAGGTCGTATGTGGCCTTTTTTGATTTTTATAGTTAGTTTAATTAGTTAATATAGTTTAAAATTGCTTGTCTATTGTGCATTCATGTGACGGTGTGGTGCTTTGTGGCTTTTGAAAGCATCCACTGTCTATTCCAGCTGGGCCCTTCAAGCTTGTCTCATGTATGTGTTTGCAGCTTGGGGTCGTGACTCACATATGCCACTCCTGCTTCCCCTATCCATGGGGTCGGTGTTACAACCATTTACACAAGGGCATTGGACTTTCTTCATGTCTGTGGCCTGTCTGCTGCTGTACTATTGTGTTAACATCCTTAGTGGGGATTATGTATGTTTTCTCCACGGCAAGTCTGTAATCAATTTTGGTGAGTACATAATTGATATTTCCATTTATTGATGTTGATGTATGTTCTTTTCTTGCCTGTATATGTGCTTGATGCACTTCATGCTGTAGACAGTAGCCTGCACCTTTTGGCTGTCAAAGTCACACTGATGGTGGGAGGAGGTCGGATGTAGGTCTCAGACATGGCCCAGTGACAACCAGCATGAAGACACACACACACAAACTTTCCAGCCTTATTAAAAGCTTGTATGCACTTTCTGCAGGAAAATGATCCTCCAGGCTACCTTTCCCAGCAGACATGGGCCCAAGAACTACAGCAACCTGGCCACGTTGGGTGGTGCACACGTGTGCGTGCGAGCACAAGCAAAGCAAAGGGCTTGTGTTCAGACGTCCAACAGAAGCAGATGTGTTTCCAGGAGCTCCAAACAAGGTGAGCAGCACCAGGGGCCACACCCCAGCCGACCTTCCTCCAGGCCCCTCGCACATGCATGCTAAGTAGCGCCAGTGCTGGGGAGCTTGGCCAGGCATTGGGGAAGAAGTGCACAGTACAGCTAAGCCGTGTTGAGGAACAAATGTCAAGTGGCTTTACAAGTTGTCAGGGTCACACACAGGGTGCGTTGTCAATATCCCTGAGTCCCCCCTTCTCCATAGAAGCTGAGTTATTAGCGCAGTAGCGTTCCTAGCCAGAAACTAATACAGTGCACAAGAGCACCCAGCAATGCACAGACTTGAGTGCAGTGCATGTCATTTGCATATGCAAATTGCCACGTGCGCTACCTATTGAAATCCACGGCTGGCATAACACAACTTGTACTGAAGTCGCACCTCGCCACACGTGTCTAGCAGCTCACCCAAGGACCATTCTATCATGTGAGATTCTTAACACATTGGTCTTCCATTTACCGCAGGGCCATGTGCGGATGCCTTACCGCATTGACAGTGTATGAACCATCACGTGGGGAAGCAAAAGTATACGAACAAAGCAGCAGACAAGAGTGTTTGTTTGGGGAGAAGTCACTAAGTTTGAGGCATGAATGGTGTTGTGTGTGTGGTGAAAACACACACCAAATAGTAATTCACGCTCTCTTTGCAGCATTGAACTGCTCCTGTTACCGGACCTGAGAGTGCGCAGACAGGAGGCCAGCACTCATCCCAGAGATGAGTCTCTCTTTGGCTTGCATTTGATCCATTTTGTACAATGTGCATGTAGAACATGGTTTCTCTGATTCAGTATGTGTTATTGTCAATAGTTGTATTTTGTCTTTTGCCTACTTTCCCGTGCCCATCCACCTCCCCTCTCCTGACCCTCTTTCCGGTTATCCTGAATACCGATGACTATCCAAACAATGGATCCCTGACCCTCTTTCCCCACCGTGGTCTCGGAAGCCTTTGTAAGTTTTACCTTGCAGGCGCCCAGACTGTGGAGAGGGGGGTTGGTTCATGCCATTCCTCCGCCTGGAGACCGGAGCTGTGACACTACCCATCAGTTGTTGCATCCTCATTGATTATTGTGTACTGAAAATGCTACCCATCCTGTTGAACCATTGCTGAACTGTGCTACCTTGGTTGTTCTATCATTCTGCTTCTACATGTGCTTGGCCATGTTCACTGACTTCAAGTCATCTACTGGAGACTGTTCCAGGGTTTTTTGGTGGCTACAGGCTTTTTCCCTGGTTTGGGGGTTTGGCTCCTTGGAGTTCTCTGCGATTTGGTATTTTTACCAGTCAAGGTGGCCTCTCAGGGGGCTGGACCCTATTTACACGCAAGGTAGAACATGGAAATCAAGGCGGTAGGGGGATCCTGAAGCCAGGTAGACTAGAAGGGAGAAGGCTATGGACCCCAGACACAGTTCTTCAGAAGGTCATGGTGATGTGTCATTGAGGGAGGGCCTTATGTTGTTGGACAGTACGCCTGGGCTACAGTGTTTGGGCACTCTCCGACATTGTCATTGAGGGGTACTATGTGTATGATGTGTTCTGCTGGTCAATGGCTGTTCCTGTGTTGTGTTTACTTTTCAGGTGTCAGGGGATTGTTGTGGTTTGACATGCTGGGTGTACACATGGGCAATGTTCACATGTGATGTGTACAGGACACTGAGGGTTACTTGATTTCACACGCATGTATTGAGTGCATGTCCCTACTGACACACACACTTACACAATGTTCCACCACACATACAACCACCCTTCCATGCCCACACATGCACACAGATTGCCTTCTCTGTCATGCTGTATCCCTGCAGCGCATGATCACTTACCATTTGGGGATGGTGTACATGCGTCAATAGGTTATATTGTTGCTTGTCCTTTTTATGTGATGCTCAAGGTGTATCCCCAACACAATGGCTGCTCACTGTGCTGTGTGCTTGCAGTGTGTTGCAGGAGACACACACAGCACACGGGTTAGGGATTAGTGGGATTTGGCTTGGCCAATGTGCATGAGAACAGCCATTCAGTCTTTTGTTGATGGTACCACTGGTAGCAAGCATTTGTGTATGACTTTGTAGGTGTGGGAGGTTGTTGGTCAGTCATTTGATCTGATTCCATGTCAGGTGTGATTGTCTTGGGCCTCTTTCCATTGATCACATGTCACTTTGTATCTAATTGGTTATGTTTTAGGCTTTTGCTGTTGCATGCCATGTCATGGTGTGGCAGACAAGGGTGATGTGGGTTGGGAGGTTTTGGGTGACATACCAGTGATTGTCATGGCCGGTTTTGCAGGGGGGGTGTGATACACACCTTGCATGTGTTCCTTTTGGTCACACAGGATTGGTTATGTTTAATTAGCTAGGGATGCACACAATGTAGCACTTCCGTGGCAACATTCTCAGGGTGGTAAGGTTGTGACAGTTGACTGTCTCTTTGTCACCATCGATTGTGACCTGGTATGTGCCAGGCCTGTGTGCACTATGCAGGGGTGGGACTTTAGGTGAAAAATGTGGTCACAAGCTGGGTCCAGGCTGCCTCACCACGTGCCCTTTCCCCTCCAATGGGCAGTGCCTGTACCAGTGGTTGGGGATGTGGGTGCACCACCATGTCCACCAGTATGCCCCGCCGTGTTGCAACATTGTGCAGGACACATGCGGCCACAATGATCCTGCAAACTACTGGGGGTGCATATAGTAGCTGGCCGCCAGAGCGGTCAAGGGAGCGGAAGCATGACTTGAGCACTCTGAATGTGCGCTCCACTATGCCCTTGGTTGCAATATGGGCAGCTTTGTATCTTACCTGGGGTGGTGTGGTGGGGTTCCGTATTGGTGTCATCATGTGGTTGCTCAGAGCGTAGGCACTGTCCCCTGGGGAGGTTAAGATGGTTGTCATTAGTTGGGCTTGTGTATTTGTCTGTGTGTGACATCATGCATGTGCACAGACATGTGTACTCACCAATGAGCCATGTGTCTCCATGCTTCCCAGTTTCCAGGTCCCGGCTCAAGGCAGACATTCTGTAAATGAAACTGTCATGGGTAGACCCAGGATAGTTTGCATGGACAGAGGTGATGATTCCATGGGCATCGCATACAACCTGTATGTTGATGGAATGCAGTGCTTGCGGTTTCGATGGATGTGCTCAGTGGCCCTAGGGCCACAATGGTGCAATCTATGGCACTGAGCACTTTGGGGAAGTGTGCCAGCCTGTAAAGGTCCTGGACCACGGCCTGCATTTCTGCGGGTGTTCTGGGCATGTATATGTGCCTGCAAACTGAGGGGCATGCAGTCGTGATTTAACAACACCTGGTGTAGGCAGTGTGACTGCGTGGACTGTGAGACACCCCCGACTATGGCAGTTGTCCGCTGAAATGATACAGTGGCCAAAAAATGCAGGACATTGAGCACCTTCTCCAAGGGGCTCAATGCTTGGGAGCACAGGGTGGGTGATGTAAGGACATATTCCCACTCCCTGACCAGGTCGAGGACGATACGAGGTGGAAACCTATACCTGCCATAGACCTGGTCATCAGGCATCCCAAAAAGGCTGGTCTGGGTCAAAAAAATGCAGGGCCTGGCTATTCTCCTCCTCCTGCGGTGTCCCACGATCAGTGCTGCGACAAATGGGGCATTCATCGTAGCTGCATACACGTGCTTGTTGTTTGCGCACACTTTTATACTGTGCGCAGGGACGCTTCCGCCTGCCTTCGTGTGGCGGACGTGTTGATGCCTGTGGGCGTCTTTTGGCGTGTGCAGTTTTCCCGTATTCGATTTCATGAATACGTGTTGTCCACCTGTGTGTGGGCATTCCGTGTATTTCCCTGCAGTACTTCCCTAGTTATACCTTCTTTTTCACACCCATTCTGCATGTTGCGCCATGTGTTCTGCCACCCTTTCTGTGTGTGCGCTGACGTTGTGCTCTTTCGTTGTGCGCATTGCGCAGAGTGTTCTGGATGTTACAATGACGTGTGCGCCAGTGTGTGCCACGCACGGATTTGGCACACATCCTGGGGAAAACACGCGCAGGGCGTTCCATGAATCGCACGCGTGCGCATGCGCTTGCTTTTTCACGCTTCCACCAGCTTGCATCATGATTTTCGGTGCACATTTGTTCCATAAATCGGCCCCTAAGTCTTCAGATTGCCTCATATTAATGGTAAGTTCCTGAAATTCAAAACAATTCCAAAGGTTAAAATGACCAATGCTTCCAAAACTTTTTTGAGTATCCTTAGATTGCAGCATTCTAAAAACTGGTTTCTCTTTCACAGGAGTTCATTGTAACAAGTCTCCAAAAACAAGCATATGTTTACCTCTAAACAAAATTTTGTAGTGAGTCTTCAAAACCTCCTGCATGAAAGCTAGTTAGACACCATACTTAGTACATCTACAATCAAGATATTTCATTTTCTAAGACATTTTCCTACTTCTCGTGCTGCACTTGATCGAAGTTTCCAATATTCTAGTTTGTTGACATGCTCCACTGGTAACATTAACAGGGGATGTAAAGTAACACCTCTTTCATTAAATGCTGCTAAACCTGTTGGAATAGTTACAATACATGACAAAGAGGTATTTGTTAAATTTTGGATCATAGCTCTTATTGCATTAATTAAAAAAGATGTACCTGTGCCTGCTTGTCCACTAACATACAACGAAACAGATTTGTATTGCATGTAAGAGCATTCACGCTTGTCATGCATGTAAGAACCTATCTTTAATTTTATTATAAACTTCTTTTTACTCTACATTACATTTACTAACAATTTTATCACATTTCATATCTGCAACTTTACTTTGTTCTGTTGCAATTTCTACTTCCTCCATAGCAAGCTCAACATCAGTTTGAATAATTGGCTCACCAAGAACATTTTTTCCTGATGCAGATTCTTTCTACCCTCAGGAGTACTTTTGCCAATTCAACTGCCAAACATTCGTATTGACTTAGTTCTTTCTCCAGTAAGTCAAAATACTGCTCTTATTTTGAATATGTAATTAGGTATTATTTAGCAAAAAATGATTTTTCAAAGGTTTCAAAACTTCCAAGTAAATCACTCTCTACACACCGGGAAGAACTACTGCAAAATACAAAAATAAAATAATTCCTTTTTCTCTGCACTTTGGCAAAACAGTCTCCTGTGGGTAATTAGACTTCCCTTTTGATGTCTCATTAGACAACAACTACATCCATGTACTTTAAAATGTCATCTGTCACTGTTTGCTTCAATATTTTGATATGAGTCATGTTGTGCTATTTCATATAAACAAAGATCCTCCCAACAATTCAGATTGATTTGTATAATATGTATCAATCAAGATGGTTTTCAAAATCTCTGTAACATCAAGTGCTGATTCAGCTAACGGCTCAATTTCAGCCAAAGGCTTCAATATCCAAATTCTAGTATTAGCTGGTCCAAGACTTAACCAAACTTTATTAACGCTACTTTCATACAGAGGCAAACTAGTTAGCCCATCTGCAGCTTCATAGCTACCACATTCTCTATGTGAAAGCATCATCAAACCAATGCTTACAAGTTTCTGACTGAGACTTTTCTCTGATGATAAATCTGCCCATAAAGCTGGATTGCTCCTTTCTGCTTTTGTCATATGTACTGTAACATAATGAGCAACAGCTGTTGTATTATCAGCAATAACTGTACATCAGTAATTGCATTCCATAATTGAGCAATGACAGCATTGTAATCAATACAATGGCATGCCTTATTTATTTTTACATCATAGGTATTTCTTGGAGACTTACCAGAAACATGGTGTTGAACGGATGACATTAATTAATTAATTTATTTATTTATTGTTGTTTTTAATTCATAAGAACTTCTACAACAGTAAAACATTGACATTGATCATCACAATTCCACAGTCATCTACAACTATAATCCATTGGCAGTACAGCTAGACCAAAGCAACTACTCATTTATCATCAAAAGAAAATGAAAACACATGATTTCATCTTTTCATTCCTAGCATAATTTACATTCATTCTGGCTATTCATTCTGGCTATTTTGACTATTTCAACAATAATTTCTATATTCAGTCTCTTACCATATTTATATCAACTAACTCCATCTATGTCAATGATATCAACAATTACACCCTTGGAACAACTCCAAGATCATCACGGTTGGGTAGATATCAAATGTTAGTCGAGCAATCAGCAGTTGTACATTAAGTATCAATAGGTGGTTTAAACATTACTGATGCCACTTGCCAAACATTATAAAGTGTGATAATCAAAACCTCAGATGATGTATTTAGATGTATTTAGACATAAGTTCCAAAAATGGACAGTTGCTACAGAATCAAAATGATGGGAATAATGATGGTATTTACTTCTGTAAAGCAATTCCATTTTGGGCATCCAGTAAGAACATGTCTAACTGTCTCCAAGTTACAATCTATTCCACACATTCGACACATGCGTTGATCTTAAGCAAATTTCCATTGGGAGACATTGGTGGCTCTCACGGGCAGTAGATTAAGGCGCATGAGTAACTGGAATCTGCGCACTTTGGGGTTTGGACATCTAATTAAGTACAACTGGTGGCTGAGATACATATGATGAATACGTGTGCTTATAATTGCGCAATTCACTTAGATGTGTGAAGTTGTTCTCCCAGTCTCTGCGGCATGCTTTATTTTTAAAAGGCATTTTAATGGCTTTAAATCTACCACACTTGGATGATCGCGCCAAAGACCAATTCAGATCAACATAAAATGGAATACACAATGCATCATAGGTGTTACTTACAACATTGTTAGATTTGAATACCATTACATCCTTCATAATAATTCTAATCAATTGGCTGGTTGGATGTCTCAATGGTTTCAAGGGTAATAGAGGTTGCTGGCATTGGATCATTGCTTTTAAAGATGTCAAGCCAGTCTCTGCTCTAATATATTGTATTGGGCATGTCGGGAGCAGGCTCAATATAGTCCGCCAGAAGAAGCCTTCTATCTTGTCCAACAAGGATGACATTAAACTATTCACTCGAGCAACTGGTGTCACAAGCCTTGGAAAGCCAAATCTGCACTGAGTGTAGTACTTGTCATTATGTTTGAATTTTCTTTGAGGGTACTTTCCACATGAATGCCTTTGAAACCTTTCCACCTTGTTCCATAGATCACGTGCTTAGCTGGAATAGAACATGTAACATATTTTTCAATGAACTCCATCACACAGCCATGACTTTCCTGACCAAACTGAGGAACATCTGTAATCTACAACAGCATTTGTATATGTGGAGCCCCACATGCCTGGTACTCTTTCCTCCAAAAGAAATGTTCTACAGGGCCTACTAAACCTTTTTCTTTATTACATACAAAGTATAACATGGCTAAAAATCTGTGATGAAAAAAAACACCAGACACTTATAGGGTCCATAGAACACAATTCTCCTGGTGTCATGTGTTCTATGTTGTCTTTCTCTGCATTACTTTCCCAAATCCACTCTGCAAGATTATCCCAACCATACTCAACGCAATATAAACTCACAAATCAGGTTGGAGATCCCAAGTTTCTGATCATGCATCTAATCTTGGAGTGTCTCCTATACCAATATTATTTAGTTCCTCTCATTGTAGCAAGAATGTTCGTAAGTTTGCCCTCTAAAACAACTTCATTTTTTCCTTTGACTGTTGCAGCATCTCACATGCAGAAAGATTTTGAAATCTAGTTCTGCTCTGAAGTGTATGAGCAACAGCATAACATAATGTTGTAAATTCACTTTCAAACAATAAGTGAAAAATATATTCAACATTGGTACAGAATAATGAATCTTCTGAATACATTCCGGTATAATTATATTCTGAAGCAAGGATTCACACCTTACGATCATCCAATCTCCCTCCAGTACCAGTTGGAAAAAGCATAGGGAAACAGATACTAATTGGCACACCTTTCGTTGCTTCATTTGATACAATTCGAAACTGTCACCCATGACTTCACGTGAGTGTAGAGAATTAATAGTGTAATGGTAATGCAAACTATTCCCGTCTGCAACAGATACACATTGAAACAGACATTCACTGCTCTTGTTTGTTGACTCAACATCAAGCATAGACAAGTCTGGTACAGTGTGTATAAATCATTGTGCTCCAATAGAAATGCCAATGCATATTTCACTTTTTCAATTTTGATTAGCTGATGTCAAATCCTCTTATCTTTAGTGGAAACACCATTTACTAAAACAAACAAAGAATCTGCAATGTCACGCTTTACTCCTTGAGTATTAACATTTAATTCCAAATTCAGGGGTAAATACACAACTTTGCCTCTCACACCTTGCACTAATGACTTCTTTCTCAGATTTGACATCTTTGTTTGCAGTCTAACAATAACTTGAAAAGGATGTACAGTTTGCAAAGCAATCACTTCAAACTTGTTTAATTTCTAAAGCACAAGAGAGATATCAGTCACAACTTATCATTTAAGACACTTCTTGGCAGAATGCCTGATTGATTACAGAATCCAACACAAAGTCTACAAACCTAAAGTGCCTTACTTGTGTCAAATCGTTCTTCTACAAACAAATACAGATAAAGTTCTTTCCAAACATCTTCTACGGTGTGTTTAATTTTGTTCTCAACATACACTAGTTGCACCTGAGACTCATGAAAAGTGTGTTGACAAGATACACAAACAATGTCAGGTGTTTGTGTAGAAGACAACTCAACATTGCAATCCTTCTTTAATACTGTTCAGAAATCTGATTGTTTGAAAGCATAGGATCATAGTTTTCACTCCCTGTAAGTGTTTCATCTACATACACATACTCTTTTAAATGCATCAAATTTATCATTTTCATTGTAGAAACTAACATTTCTACAGTTCCAGTCCAAAGTATTTGATGTAAACCTGTAAGAGACACTTAGTGTTTTGCACTCATACAGTTTAACTACAAGGTTTCTCATGTTGGCATGATGTGCAGCCAGCATCCGTATATGATGAAACTGACACTTACATCTACTTTTATCAAGACAAGCTAGAGAGTGACCCAAAAGTCCTGTTTTTTCACAAAGTTCACAGTCATCTATGTTTTGTAGCATGTTGATTTATCGTTGAACATTATCCTTTTTGGGCAGTACTTGCAAAAATCTTTTTAAAACTTTACAAGAAAACAATATTGCACAAACAATTGCAAGTCCATACCTCACAATCCTTCTTTCATTTCATTTTTGACTGACCTACAGTTTCCATTTCCATATTATTATACTTTATGATTTATTCTTTTTTAGAAATGACACATTTTCAGACTTAATAGCTATGTCCACTCTCATCAATGGCTAGTGGAACATTCTTTCCTTGAATGTAACTCTCCTCATTAAAACAAAATTCAGTATGAGAAGTGTGTTTCCACTCTCCACCAAAGATGTCACAACAGTTGTCATGTGTAAGCACATGAACTGTTTGTATATTTGTATAGAATGGTGTATTCACCTTAAGCAATTTCTTAGATGTAAATGCATAAATTTTCAATTTTCTTTTCATATCAAAAGCCTTCTTAATGATACTACACATTTTGGATTTTGTAAGTACATTCTATATATTCATGTAAATTGTGAGTAACAATTATATTTAAATTAACAAATATCAGTCACCGAATGCATATATTTTATCTACCTATTGTCAAACTATCAAATGTGTATACAACCAACCCACATGTTTTGAAAGTGTATTATATCTTCAATTGTGTAAAAATATTTCAAATATTTTCAAACAGATGAAGGAATGATTCAAGTGTCTATAAGATTCAAAAAGGAAGCACCACAACAATGACTCATCAATCTGAGTATGGATTCCTTGATAGAATTAAAAGAAATAAGGATGAATACTCAAAAAGACATGTAAGCAATGAAAAACGCCATTGAACATTTAAAAGTAATCACAGAGAGTAGAAATTCAGACAATTTGGCTACAGTACAAGATATATAGGGGGTAATTCATAGAAATCAGAGCACGAGTGCTGCGCACGGCTGGCGCACAGAGGGAACGTGTGCTATTCTGCACCAGCCGCGTGCGCCAAAACCCATTTCAGCGCACAGCATATTCATGGATACTTACATCCATAACCAGCCGTGGCGCAGAGTGGCGCAGCAACCCTGCAGCAGCATCAGTTAAGCCCCCAACCCCGTGCGCCAAAAACATCGCACAAATCCCCTACATGGCGCAAAGGCCAGTGGACCAGCATACAGCCCTCAACCACAAAAACATGTGGAAAACTCCCCGCGCGCCCCTCGGAATACGTGTACCTCACTCGCGCTAGCAAAAATGCATGTGAACGGCCACACGCATCCCCGGAATACCCGTACGCCAGCGTAATCGTGTGTTAAAGTCCACACGCACCCCCGGAATACACGGACCCCACCGAAATTGCGTATGAAAGTTGTCAGGGAGAATTCTCTTCTATGGCTAATTTCCCTTACTTATAGAGTCCCCCAGCAGCTTTGCTGGATTTGATGGGTTTATTTTTTTCTCCTGATAAGAGTGAGACCCTTTTTTCCCACTCTTAGACAGATTGCTAGTGTGTGTTTTAGGCTATCCTTTGTGCTTATGGTCTATGGGGTTATTCTCACCCTCATAGGAATAATCTTTTTAACATGTGTGGTACACAGCACCCTCCGTGCCGTACCACAGGGGTGTCGTAGCGACCCCCAAACATAGACTCCATACCCTGGGACTGACTACTGTCTTCCAGGGCATGTAAAGTCCACATTGACTTTACTAATCAATAATTATGAACTATACCAGTACAACCCATCTTAAAATGGAAGTACTGGAAAGGGTTAATAGTTTTTCCCTAGTGTTCATTGTCGAGGGGGTATCGTACAGTCCCTCTCTCAAAAGTTTGTGGCTGGTGGCAGTGGTTACTATCGAACATATTCGACTGCTAATATTTTCCTATGGGGTTTTCCCATTGTTCGAGGCTACCACTTTTACTGACACCCTCTAACATACCGCCGGTTTATTTTAATATTAACTTTACTCCGCTAGGTTTTTTTTTACCAGAACTTTGATTATAATTCTTTCTCATGTCTTGCTCTATAATCCTAACCCAGGTCGGGGATCCTTTGTTCATCCTTTTGGCGGGCTTCTGCACAGAAGCCCTCCTCTCGGCGCCACTGAGTCAGGGGGAGACAGGATGTGTGGGAGGGGGAATAGGCACCCTGGACAGGGTTGCCTGCTCACCCCAAGTCGCACTCTGCCCTGATAGGCTGGGGGGTTCTCCTGCCAGGAGAAGCCACCCCACTGTGTGAGTGACAGTTAGGATGTATGAATGGGGGTCTTGCTGCATAAAAGCAGGGTCCTGAGGACTGGAGGACAAGACGCCACCACTGGAACTAAGAAGCCAAAGAGGAGAGAAGCCAAAGACATCTGCAATGACTGAACCACCGGTGAAGCCCTGCTGCAGATCCTCATCACTTTTCTCCAACGACTCCAGAAGATCTTCGCCTGCAAGAGTCATCTTCCCTTGAGCTGGTGGGGCCAACCAGTTCGCCAATCGCCTTGCAGGACCTGCCTTGGTCGAATCGCCAGTGCCAAGCACTCGGAGACCAGATAGCCAGGCACCCATCCAAAACAACCGCGATTTAAAGGAGCGTACCTTTTATTTCATTTGGCAGCACCCCGGCTGGTTTCATCCCTGGGCAGTGCAGTAACTCGAACCTTCCTCCACGATGAGAGCCTCTCTTCCTCTGTTGGATCTCCCGAACTGCAGGAACTGCCAGGAACTACCACCACCGCAGGAGCCTCTTCTACTTTTAAGGTACATTGTTCTGCCGGCCCTCCCAGTTCGTTGAGTACTGCAGAAGGTGTTTTAAATCCTTTACCTACCTACTGGGTTGGCCACCCCTGTCATCTAACATTGTCTTTCACCTCCTGCAACCGCCTTTTCAAATCGTTTAACAAAGACTTGACTGTAGCTACAAGAACATTTTGCTCCTGGGCCCTTTGCCCTGTACCACTAACTCTGGCACAGGCCTATTGACTCTGGCTAAATCTGTTACAAATGCCTTCTCTAAATTGCTTCTCACCTAGAAATGTGTTGGTGTACCTAACTCTTACAACCCCCTTTTTCTTCCCGCTTTTTAAACTTGTGAAGTGCCATTTTGCTTGGTTTTCACATCAGTATTATACATGCTAAAGTACTTCCTTGCCTAAACTTGTTCACCATCTTCTTGGGAAGTGTTGCTGGTGTGTGTAAGAGTATATTCCTGTATAACTTGGCCTTTCCCTCCCTTTTGAGAAATTGATAGAGTGCCATTTCTGCTTGGTTTTCACTGTGCCTTTTTGCTCAGTTTTCACTCTTGCTCAAACTTGTCTTCAATTTAAATAGGGAGTTGTGTATACTTTTCTTGACTGATTTAACTTGATTTTATAATAGTGATGTGTGTGTGAACATCAGAGTGTGTAAAATAAATATATATTCTTTTTGATACAAAGCTTTGGTCAGTGTTTCCTTTTTCCATAGTATTGTAGTCCTAATGTGTAAACCCTGAATACTGCTCATCTCCCTCTTGAGATAAGTCTGACTGCTTAGCCACAGCTACCAACTAAATCTTTGTGGTGCAGACTGATACCAAAGGGGATTTATTGCATATACCTGTAGTCTTAATCTTCTGTAGTGCTCCCTATGGGAACTGCACAGGATTCTGCCTAACAAAAGTCCATGCGCATCCCCTGAGTACACATAACCGGCTTGCGCCAGCAAATTCGCATGTGAAAGTCCACGCGCACCACCAGAATACGTGTACTCACTCATGCTAGCGAAAACGCATGTGAAAGTTCAGGTGCACCCCCGAAATATGCGTAACCTGCTTGCGCTAGCGAAAATGCGTGTAAAAGTCCATGCGCACACCCAGAATACACGTACCCCACTCACGCCAGTGAAAACACGTGTGAAAGTCCTTGCGCACCCCTCGGAACACGCGTACCCCTCTGCGTCAGGTAAAATAAGTGGAAAAAGCCCACCCTGTGGTGTGGCCTGCCTGCTAGGCATGCCCATGGGTGATGGGCTGCCTGTGGGCCATGGTCTGGGGTGATGGGCTGCCTGCAGGGCATGCCCAGGGGTTATGGCCTGCCTGCGGGCCATGGTATGGGGTGATGGCCTGCCTGCGGGCCATGGTATGGGGTGATGAGCTGCCTGCGAGCCATGGTCTGGGGTGATGGGCTGCCTGCGGGCCATGGACTGGGGTGATGGGCTGCCTGCGGGGCGTGCCCAGGTGTGATGGGCTGCCTGTGGGCCATGGACTGGGGTGATGGGCTGCCTGCGGGCCATGGACTGGGGTGATGGGCTGCCTGCGGGCCATGCCCAGGGGTGATGGGCTGCCTGCGGACCATGCCCAGGGGTGATGGGCTGCTTGTGGGCCATGAACTGGGGTGGTGGGCTGCCTGTGGGGCATGCCCAGGGGTGATGGGCTTCCTGCGGGCCATGGGGAGGGTGGATGGGCTGCCTGCCCGTATTCCGGGGGTGCGCATGGACTCTCACCTGCGATTTTGCTGGCGTACGTGTATTCCGGGGGTGTGCGTGAACTTTCACACATGTTTTCACTGGCGTGAGCAGGGTACAAGTATTCCAGGGATGCGGGTGGACTTTCACACGCGTTTTCGCTAGCACGATCGGGGTACGCATATTCCAAGGGGTGCGCGGGGAGTTTCACACACGGTTTCACTGGCGCGAGCGGGGTACGTGTATTCCAGGGAGTGTGTGGGGACTTTCAAATGTGTTTTTGCTGGCGCGAGCAGGGTATGTGTATTCCGGGGGTGCACGTGGACTTTTACACATGATTTCGCTGGCGCGAGCGGGGTACGTGTATTCCGAGGGTGCGCATGGACTTTCACATGCGTTTTTGCTGGCGCGAGTGGGGTACGCGTATTCTGGAGGTGCACATGGACTTTCACACGTGATTTTGCAGTGTGTACCCTCCTGGATGTGCCCCCCCTCCACATGCCCTGCAGGCAGCCCATCACCCCAGACCATGGCCCGCTGGCAGCCATCACCCCATACCATGCCCCGCAGGCAGCCCATCACCCCAGACCATGCCCCACAGGCAGGCCACATGGCAACATGCACTCGGGAGCACTGACACATGTCCCCCCACCCCCATTGGCGGGCACCTGCCAGCAGGACCTGACTCATGTCCAACCACCCCCATTGACGGGCACCTGCCAGCAGGCCCCGACTCATGTCCCCCCACCCTCCCAACCACCCCCATTGAAGGGCACCTGCCAGCAGGCCCTGACTCATGTCCCCCCACTTCCCCCAACCACCCCCATTGACAGGCACCTGCCAGCAGGCCCCGACTCATGTAGCCCCCATTCCCCCACACCCCCATTGACGGGCACCTGCCAGCAGGCCCTGACTCATGTCCAACCACCCCCATTGACGGGCACCTGCCAGCAGGCCCCGACTCATGTCCCCCCACCCTCCCAACCACCCCCATTGAAGGGCACCTGCCAGCAGGCCCTGACTCATGTCCCCCAGCCCCCAACAACCCGCATTGACGGGCACCTGCCAGCAGGCCCCGACACACGGCCCACCAAACAACAAGTCCTAACAAAACAGACCCATGGCCCTAATGCAAACCCAAATCCCCCTTGCCCCCCAGTACAAGCATGCAACCATCCACTGCACCCACTCCCAAATTACCCATGCCATGACAGTCTTAAAAGAACCACCATGCCCATGCATAAATGCACAACAGAGACACACAGTGGCAACACATGACTGAGGCAATGTACATTAAGAGATGCACAAAACCAAGGATACTACACAACACCAATCATGAAGTTAAAATAAATGTATTGAAAATATAATGAAATAACATAATGAAAATAAAACTTGCAAATTAATAAATAATGAAAGCTATTACCAAAAAAAAGAAAATCCAATAAGAAACAAAAATCCCCGGCATGAAAAAGAAAAGTGGTCCATCGCCAATGTCCATATGAATTAAATAATCAAAAAAATGAAAACCATTGATCCATGGGAATTTAAAATAAAGAAAGTATGTATAAGTCTTCAACTATATACAATCCAAGTCCAAAGGGTCCATGATCCCAAAACAAAAGGAAACCTACAAAAAAGTCCTATGAATGAAAAACTATGTGCATAAAGTGGAGCAAAGTCCATGAACTCCATAAAAAAAAAAAACAAAGGAAACCTAAACTTAAAGAACTATGTACAAAGGCGGCGGGCAAGTCCAACAGCTCACATGTTGATGTTCCGGGCCAGGGCATCATCGAACTCCACGTCGATGTTCCGGAGGCGGGCGTCTTCACTGGCCTTGAGGTCTCGCAGGGATGCAGTCATGGCCCCCTCCAACTCCCTGCGAGTTGCTTCGAGGCACTCAGCCCGCCTCAATGTCCTGCGCATGGAGTTTTCCACCCTGCCCATAGTGAGCCGTGTCTCCTCCGCCCGCCGCCGCTCTGCATCTATCTGCTGGCCCAACCGCTGCCACACGGAAGACACTCCCAATCCAGGGTCCTCCTGCA
Organism: Ambystoma mexicanum; assembly: GCF_040938575.1. NCBI lineage: Eukaryota > Metazoa > Chordata > Amphibia > Caudata > Ambystomatidae > Ambystoma > Ambystoma mexicanum. The sequence goes on along the minus strand of NC_090930.1, from coordinate 380,366,595 downwards.
CTCTGGCCGATGCCTGCCCCTGTGATGTTGTTGGCCCCGAGCCAGCATCGCTCCCACCATGAACCTGCTGCTGCCGTGCATGTGCCCTGCGTGTCGATGCCTGCATGTCCTCCTCTTGCTGGGGTCCATTTGGTGGGGTGGCCACCTCTGCTGGACCTCCGACTCCCGACTGTGGCAGGGATGTGTCCTCCACCAGCCTGGCCGCTGGGTCAGGGGCAGCTCCACAGTGTGCCCAGGTGATACTTGGGCAGGAAGATGGCACAGAGGATGACTGGCACATAGGGGGTTCAGTTGAGGAGGGGGTCGCTAGAAGATCCAGCACACGGAGGTACCCAGCACTGGTGACCTGTCCTAGTAGGCTGACACGGTCAATGAGGTATTCAAAATGACGTGCATTGTTCACACGAGAACTCTGCATGTCATCCCGAATACCACATTGATGCATCCTCACCCCATCTAGGACAAGCTCAATCCGGTCACGGATTGCCACATCCTCAGGGAGAGGAAGGCCAGTTGTTGATTGCACATCCCCTCCCTGAAAACGGGTCTGGACGAAGGCATCCCTGCTGGTGTGGGATGATGCAGTCACAGGATTGGGGACAGGATTACACACAGGCACCTCTGCGGCGGCCTGTGCTGCCTCTTGTGCCTGGCCCTGGACTGCACCACTAGCACCAGTGGAATCCCCCCTCCAGGCCCCGTGCGTGGGCCTTCCATGGCCTCCTCCTCAATGAAAACCCCACCAACCTGGATGACTGTGTGCCATCTTCCTCCATAGGCCCCTGTGGGGGCTCAGCTGACCCTACTTCTGCCGAGGAGTCCACCTCCAACCTCTGCCTCTTGGACCATCCCTCGGCATCTGCGGCCATGGACGTGCAACCAGACTCCGCACTCCCAGAAGAGATGACAATGTGGGAGGAGAGCTGGGCCTTTCATCTCCGGCTGGCGGTGGAATCCCTGCCTCTGTGCTCCACAGCACTGTCTCCGCCCTCTTCATCAGTCGACGATGCAGACAGGGAGAGACAGAACACAGGCATCAGGGCACTGTACAATGGTCGGAAACACATGTGGCAGTGTCAAACTTCACAGATGGCATCACACTCCCCAACACTCATATCATTTGAACCCACACACATGCACAAAAGTACAGGAATCGTGCAGCAGGCAGCAGCATCCATACACACACACCAGCATGAACATTCGGAGCTTGGCATGATGTCACAAGCAACATGGGGAGTGCATAACACATGCACACACGCCCACAGACAGACATGCATCTGTACATCTCCACCACCTGTCACAGTACAATCATCGGCAACTATGTCACATCTGCCAATCGGATTCCTACATGTCTGTGTCACATGCATCCATGGTGTATCACTGTCACACACATGTGAAACACACACACGCACATGTATGCCGTGCACATACATGAAGGTGGAACCAGCATACATGTGTCACACCCCAACCATGCCATAGTACATACCCAGAAATACTAACATGTGTGCATCTCCACATGCAGTTGTGCATCATGCTTTGAACACATACACCATTGATGTGCATCACACATGACAGGACTCACATGCAGCACGGTCATGTCCCTGCACATACACACCTTTACATGGACCTTTTCAGACATATGTCCAAGCTGCACACTTCTGGCCCACCTCAACATGCACTGCATCCAATAAGTATGCATGGACACTTCCCACTCGACTCCGGACCGGTCTCCCTCTCAAGGACCTGGCAGTGAAGCGCTGGGTGAGTTCCAGGACCCTCATGTCGTCTGTGGTAAGGTGGACCCGGCGGCTCACTGCATCCACTGCTTCCAAGAGGCACCGAGCCTTCCTGAGGGTCCTGGACCTGAAGTCCTCCCAGCACTTACAGACGTGTTGTATGTCACAGGTTGCCACCCCTTCTGTGTTGATGGCAACCACGATGTCCAGCCGGATCCTCTCCTGTCCATCCTTGTCGGCGCGTCTTCTTCTGTAAAGGGCATCATAATGCACTAGGACTTGTTCCACCAGGATGCCAACCTCTCCTGCTGTGAAGCTGGCAGACCTCTGCCACTCTGGCTGGGGGTTGCCAGTGGTGTCTGATGGTGTTTCCCCCGACATGGCAAACCCCGAGGCAGGTGTAGGTGGGCAACTGGGTCCTGGTGCTGGGCTGTGGACCGATGGAACTTCAGTCGGGGGACTTCTGTTCCAGCAGGGGTGGTCACAGCAACTGGACCCCTGCAGATGGTTGACGTGCAGGCACCAAATGGCAGGGCACGTGGGCAGCAGGCAGGCAGGCAGCAGCAGATGGCTGGTGGGAGTCTGCTCGGGGCTTTGAGGGGCAGGAAAATGGCCTTCTGGGCAGGAGCGTGGTATTCCATGTGTTGTTGTGTGGCCAGCTTGATACAGAGTGATTTGGCATGTGAAAAAACAGCACGTCAGCGTCTAATTCGTGGAAAGGCCCTTAGCGCATAAGCGTGTATGTGAAGTAACATGCGCGGGTGTTTCCCTCAGCACGGGTGCATCCTTAGGTGCAAAAAAATAACGTCCGTGTGTGAATGTGTGTAATTCGAGTAAGTGACGTTAAACCCACAGTGTTGCCTTCAGCACGGGTTAAAGGTGAGTGCGTGCCAGCAGACCACTGTACGCGCTGTTCATGGAGACCGACATGTGTGTTCACTCTGCTGGAATCACACGCAATTACTTCACAGCTCTGAAGCCCATACCTCTTCTTTTGGTGGGGTATTGCCTGCGCACACAGGCACGTGTGTTTTTGATTTTTTTTTCCACGCAAGGCAGGCAGTGAGTTGCGTATGCTATTTTCCCCACTGTGGTTCCCCCTGTGCATCGCGTACCGTTTTTGAGGTCATAGTACACCGTGTGTACGTGTTTTTGAGTCCCTGCGTGCCACACCGTACTGCTGGAGGTATAATCCATGCACATGGGCTACCGGGGTCGCATGCACATTTTTTATTTCACTTTTCAATTTCTTGTTCTTGTCAATTTTGGATTTTTTAATTTTTTATTTTTATTTATTGGGGGTGCCTGAGCGTTGCGTGACCCGTAATTTTTCCCCAGGGGTCACAGACAGCCTTGCAGGAGCACTGGGGTACCTATTCCATCAAGTGCCCTGCCCCCTTCTAGCAAATTGCCCAGGACAATTGTTGAGTGAACCTCCCATAGCCTATTTTCCATCGGTGCCATGGTTCGGAGGCCACCAAAGGCTAAGGGCGGCAAAGCTGGGCGTCCTCCCAGGGCTGGGCATGGTCAGGCATGTGGGTGCAGAGACCAGGGAGGACGGGGAGTCCAGGGTGGCCAGGGTGGCTACGGGGGGAAGAGGCAGGGGTGCCCCTCTGGGGCAGGATGCCCAGCCACGTGCTGGTGCAGACCTGCCACCACCCCCTGTGGCTCTTGGTGATACACCTGTTGCATCACAACCTGGCGACCATATCACATAACAGCAATTTACATCTGCTGTCACAGGCCCACCGGTGGTGGTAACTGCAGGTGCAGCTGTGGGCACCTCCACCCAGGCTCTGGGTCAGGCAGCGCATGTTGCGTTGCGTGACGAGGACTCCCAGGACAATTTCCATCTTGTCCGGAGGTTGGGGTCACATTTGCCCACTGTAGCTGTGACTGTGGCACATGTATCTGGGACAGTTATGACATCTGCGGCCCCAAGCAGCCTGGTGGTGGTAACTTCATGTGCAGATGCTGCCAACACCACCCTGGCAGTGAGTCAGACACAAGCCAGACCTTCTGTCCTCATACCAACACCCACTGTCTTGGTCAAATCCACCAGCGCCACTGCCCCACCTGATCAGGGCCACATTGCCCACTCAGGGTCAGTACCACCGGCCAAAAGAAAGAAGTGTTCTCCTGCACAAGAGGCTGGGACCTCAGACACAGCTCCGGACTCCGGCACGTCAAGGAAGAAGCCTTTGTGCATGCAGGAACTGGACTTCCTTGTGGACTACGTGTCGGAAAACACCAACGCAATATGCTTGTGGGCCCACAGTGCCATACAATGCATCACCAGCATTGGGTCCACTGCCAGCTTGTTGCAGATGGTGTGACAGCCATGGGATTCCAGGTGTGCACGGCTCAGGACTGCTACAAGCGTTGGAATGACCTCCAACATAGTGCAAAACAAAAGCGTGCCTCCAATTATTCCATGTCTCTGGTGACTGGTGGTGGGCCACCACCAGAGGAAGATGATCTCAATCAACATAAGGCGATTGCTTCAGAGTTCATCCTGGAATAACAAATCCATGGAGTGGGAGAGTTGATGGATTATGATGCATCATCTGGTGAGTATTGATGCGTGTGACTCAATTACATGTGTGTTTGGCATGTTCGTCCCTCCCAGCTACAACTTGGCTCCTTCCTTTCTTCAATCTTCCTCTCTAGCTGTGATGTGCACCAGGGGTCTGACCTCTCGGCCTGACTATACAAACAGCACCTAGGAGCTCTCGCCTACTGCATTTTCATTTTCTGCTACTACTTCCAGTGCTATGCTTATGACAACCAAATCATTTCCAGGCTGCCCTTGGGCAACTCTTCTCCCTCCTTTATTTCCGATAGCCTCATTGCCATTTGCAATTGGTGTACTGCAAACAATCTCTGTCTAAATGCCAGCAAGACTGACATCCTCCTCATCAGTACACCTTTGCCATCCTTTCCCCTCACTCTCTTGCCAGCCACACTTGGCCCTCCTCTTACCTCCACCTGCAAGGTCAACAACCTTGGGGTCACCTTTGACTCAACACATTCATTTTCCACACACGTTTCTGACATATCTTGAGATAGATTAAGTTCTTCAAATCCTTAGGGATACTGTGCCTTTCCTATCGTTCAACTACATGCTCAATGTCTCTCATGCTAGGTTTTACTGAAGGTTGGAGTACTGTGACAGGCTATTCAAATATTCCACGTACCTCCACAGTCCACCCTCTACCACTAATCCAGTAGAGGACTGAGAGAATTGTCCTTGGCCTCATGCCCTTGGATCCTACCTTTCCAGCTCTGTAATCCCTTCATTGCCTATCAGTGGATGCAAGGATGATACTTCAGACCCTCTGCATTGTGCACAATGATTTTGTGGGACTGGGTGTGAAATAGCTGCAACAATTCCTCTGCAAATTCCTCCACTCTTGAGTCCTTTGCTCCTCCACCTCACACTCCCTCAGGTCAGTTGTTAAATGAGTAGATTAGCTGTGGGCAGATATGTGTGTACGGCTGGGTACTCCCTTAACAGCCAACTGGGTATGTAGAAACTTGAGGAGAAACATCTCTGCTTCCGGTAGCAACTCAAGACCTTCCTATTTGCTCCTGCATTAGCCCATCTTCTCCCCAGATGAACACTTTTGTCTGTCTACACTGTGCCCCTGTACACACTCTGTCTTTTGGGCCCAGGTACCTGCTCACCCTTCCTCCCTGCTGCACTGCCTCCATGCCTCCAATTGCAATGGGTCCTGTGCCTATACCCATACAGTCCCCCACTCTTCTTCTGCACTCATCAGAGTTGCCCTATACAACTTGCCCCTTGCTGGCTGCACTGCCACCCTTTGAATGCCTATTCTATCATTGTACTTCATTTTCCTTCTTTGGTCTCCTCTGTTTGGCACGTTCCCCTTCTCCCCCTTCCAGGGTCTTCAGCCCTTTATCCCTTCTCCATGCAGTTGCGTGTTTTCAATGTCACTGTGCCCAGTATGATAGTTGCTTTGAATTCCCTTTCTCCCTTGTCCCACTCCCTTAACTTGTTTGTGCTCTGAGCTACTTGTGTACGAGTGCAATCTTGATGAGATGTCATATCATGTCATTTACATCCTTTGTCCTTGGTGCAGTGTGTCTCACTCTGACTGTGCTGATGGCAGTGGCTCCCCATGCACAATCATGTTCCATGTGCATTCCATGTATGCCCCTAGGTGTCCTTGACAACCTCCTCATTGTAGTATGTGTCCAGAATGATCCAGTAGTCATCCCATTTGGACAGCCATGTCATGCTCACTGTAGGTCTGTATGTCATCACGCACGACTTCAGGCTGTCCACATCTGTATCATGCACATGTCTCCCCCTGTTACAGGCCCACTGCCTCTTTTCAACTGGTGTTGTCTTCTACAGGCATGGGTGCACTACTGATGGTTCCTCATCTGTCCTCCATCATGTCCACTTCTCATCGGCTGTAGTGACATTTGAATGACTAAATCCAATAGACGCATGTCTACACTGTCTGGCAATGCACAGTTATGTGTGGAACATGTCATTGACATGCAGTGCCTCCCTGCTTTTGGCCAGCGGGTGGGTGTTTCACAGAAACCATGCTTTATGGTGCATGCCATTTGCACATGATGGCTGCAATTGCTGTTACACTGCTGTCATTTTTCGAGATTGTCATCATTACTACGTGTTGATGTTGTAATTTGAGGGGCTACACATGCACTGCACCACACACAACCACTCCTGTGCCAAGTTAAGCCCTTCAACATGCAAACACAATGCTGATGTGTGATGTTGACCTGACATGTATGTACCCATGTCCCTCCTTTCACTGTATGGAAAGGCACTAGCGTAGGTGCCTCCTGTGACACATGTACTGTGCATAGTTGATGGTAGTTGAGTGCTGCACATGAACATGCATGTTACATGTATCATGGTGTGTTTGGTTGGATTTCACACACGCTTATGCTAGGTGCCATCTCTTTGCTGCCATCTCTCATTTCGTCATTGGATATGTGCCTGCTAGAGGTTGTGTGTGATGCAGGTGATGTGCAACATGCAATACATGTGTTGCCTTCACATTTTGCACACATCCTTTTCTGCTTTTGGGATACCCTTGTGTTGCAATGCCACTGGATGCATGGTGGGGTTTAAGTTGCCTTTGACATGGGTGTTTAATTATTTGGCTGTCAATTTTGTGAACTCTCGGTGTGTGGTACGTGCGACTGACATGCATGTCCTTGTTGCTTTTCTTTATGTTGCAGGTGATGATGCACTGGTGGCAGAGGATGAAGATGTCATCCCAGACACGGTGGTCAGTTCACATGACCCACCAGGTACCAGTGGTGGTCGTGGGGTGGCAGCCCACAAGAACCCACAGGTGCTCCAGGCTATCATGTCCAGAGCTGACTCTGAGTCAGGCTCTGATGTATCCTCCGACCACTATGTTGAGCCAGATCTGCATCATGACGTGTCATCGCCGGTAAGTGATCTTGTGTTGGATGATCTTCTGTTCACGACACCTGCAGTAGGGGTCCAGGCAGGGTTGGAATGTCCACTTGTGGTGGTTACAAGTGCACGGTCACACTCAACACCAGTTGGCCATGTTCCTGGAGCATCAGGTCGATGGAGGGATGCAGTCCTGCAGCCGCGGGCAGCACCAACCCAGCAAGGACCACGGCTCCTTGGGCCCAGCAGACGTGGTGTCCGTAAAATGCGGTGGCCGTGTGCACCGGGGTCAACTGAGTGGGAGCGTTCCATGATTGCCATAGCACAGCAACATGGGGGAGCAGTTGTGATGATTGCTTAAGGTGTGGAAAGTGTGGCCCATTCCATCCTCCCCTCTGTAAGGAAAATGGTGCTCCAGCCGCGGGCTATGCAGTCCACGGCCCGCTCACTCAGGCTGGGCATGGCAGCGTCTTACAGGGCACGCCAGACTGAAATGGTGGCTCTCCATCAAGCACTTAATGCTCAAGCAGAGGCACACCGTGAGGCCCTGAGGGTGGAACAGCAATCCCTCAGATCTACTCTGGCTGCGCTCATGATGGACGAGAGTAGGCGGACAGAAGACAGGATAGTGCAGCATGATAGAACCATCTCAGCTGAACTGCATGTAAGCCGGGAGTCACTCTGTTTGTCATGTGAGGCCATTCAGGGAGAACTCCGTCTCACACGTCAGTCCTTGCAGGAGGAAGTACGTGTGACATGTGAGGTAATGCATGCTGACCTCAGTCTCATTGACAGCCAGGACCTGGCTTACCAGACCTGCATGCTTGCTGCCATTGAGGCGTGGTGAGTCAACGAGGCCACAACCACCTTCTGATTTCCATCCAGAGGGTGACAATGACAACCTATCTCCCACATAGGTCGGGCCATGCAGGCTCTGAGACCAGTGAGGTTTTTTGTTATCTCAACATCTACACATGTGGGTGTTGAGGTGCACCCTGTACCTCCCCCCTCCTGGATGCCCCCCACCCCTCGGTCATATATGGGCATTTTTGATTTATTTTTTTTTCCTGCAATTTTTCTTTTTTTTCCAGTAGTTTTTATTTTTGCAAAACTTTTTTTTTATCCAAATTTTAGAGTTTCTGGTAAGTATGTTTTTTTTGTTTTCTTTTCTCTATTATTTATTTTTTATTTCACTTTCATTTTTTTAACTATGAATTATTATTTTTTATTTTTTGTATTATTCATTTGATTTTTTATTTTTAAATTATTATTTATTTAGATTTTTATTTTCTGCAGATCTTTTTATTTATTGCATTTTCTTTTGTCTATTGTGCATACAAGTGACAGTGTGGTGCTTTGTGGCATTGGAAGGCATCCACTGTGTGTTCCCGCTGGGCCCATTCAGGCTTGTGTTGTGTATGTGTTTTGCTTGGGGTCCTGACACATATGCTACTCCTGCTTCCCCTTTCCATGGGCTCAGGATGGCTCGGTGTAACAGTATATCACACATGGGCATTGGGCTTCAGTCATATCTGTGGCCAGCCTGCAGTCCTACTTGTGTATACACCCCTAGTGTGTATTCCGGATGGTTTCTCAAATGCATGTCTGCACTTCACTTTGGAGAGTATTATGTTGACTGTGCATTTCATCATGTTGCTTATGAAAGTTGTTATGTATTGACTGTCTATGTTCATGCACTTCCTGTTGTAGGTGGTACCATGCACACTTTGGCTATGTACGACACACTGATGGTGGGAGCGGTCCATGTGCTGACAATGTTGAATTGGGACCCTTTCCCCACAGTGATTTTGATATGCCACATGAAGACTGCACGCTGAGGTACCCATGTCACCACACATTTCAACAACCACCCATTCCTTGCTTGCAACACTTTGGCAATCTTGCAGCCCTGGCTGGTTTGTTGATGTGCCATTTGAGGTATGACCGCATTGCTCTTGATTTCATTGTCATGTTTGTGTCCTGGACCTGCTCCCCCTCCCCCTGGTTGAACTTGGCCCTTGTGACAATCTGGCCAACCAGGATGCTGGAGCCTGCCACCACTACCATAAGCCCACAATGGAGGCCCTGACTAGCCCTGTCCACCAGCCTTCTGGGTCACTTGATTGCCCCCCTGTCTCCCCTGCCCCTGCCAGTCTCCCTCTGTCTCTCCCTTCATCATCACATCCCTACACTTCTGCACTGTCTTGTTTCCCTCTGCCCCCTGTGTGCTTTCTTTCCCCATATCCCCCTTTATGCATTTTGACCTTGGCCCCCTCCTCCCTTCTCTCCTCCCTCTCCACCACCCTTTACCCTCCTCCTTGTCCTCTGTCTGTCATTTTCCACCACTACTCCAATTGCCATCAGCCATAGTGATGCGTAGCTTCTTGTTCTTTGCAGAAATGTGCCCTTCTCCCTCCATCCTTCCGCCCCCACCTTCACCTTTTTAGTATTATTTTGACACTTACTTTTATCATTAGTCCCTCAATCACTGATTAAAGGTCAGCTGTGCCCCTTGTGTGTTTCTTCTCCCCCTCCCCAGCACTATCTAGATTGTTTGTCGACCTACCACAGTTTGTCACTTGTTTTGTTACTCTCCTCACCTCTTCCCTCCTCTTCCATCACTCACCTTCTTATGTGGCTCCGGCACTGCAACTATTGCCATCAGGCATAGCCTTGTTGATGCTAGTTTTGTTATCCAACATTCCCTCCCTAGACTCTCCCTTATTGTTCCAGGCATTTGTAATATCCACTTCGATTTGATAGTTCATTTTCACATTGTGCACTGTTTGAAGAACAGGTAGGAATGTACTGTTCTTCTCCCTTGTAACCTCCCTCATTGATGCGCTTTGATGAACTTTGTGTGTAGGTCGTATTATGAATTTCTATGATTCAGTGATGGGTCACTGTCTGCCATTGTCGATGTGGGGTACTCTGTACCTGATATGTTCTGATGGTCAATGGCTGATGCAATGGTGTGCTTTATTTGGAGGTGTCAGGGGTTGGGTGTGTTTTGACACACAGGGTGGTCCATGAGTATAATGTTCACATGTGCTGTGTATGGGACACTGGGACTCACTTCATTTCACATGCATGTATTCGATGCATGTCCCTACTGACAAATACACTTAGGCAACAGCCCCCCAACTACATTGACACTAAACACACACATGCACCCAGATTGCCTTCTCAGGTATGCTGTGTCACGACAATCCATGTTCCCTTCCGAGTCATTGATCATGTACATGCATGACAGGGTACTATTTGGTTGACTGCCCTTTCTTAAAATGATGCTGAAGGGGTTTCCCCAATGCACTGCACACTCACTGTGCTGTCCAGTGAGCGGTGTTTGAAATGCCAATTTTCAATTGTTCAATGTGCATGGCAACAGGTATTCTGACTTTTGTTGCTTGCACCACTGGTGGCATGCATTTGTGCCACTGTTTTCATGGTATGAGGTTTTGGTCAGTCATTTCTTCAGATTCCATGTCAGATGTAATTGTCTCGTGCCTATTTACATTTCTCACGTGGCACTTCATGACTATTGTGTCATGTGTTGTGCATATGGTGTGATGTTTTACCGTTGCATACCATGGTATGGTGTGGCAGACACAGTTCAAGGGTGTTGGGAGGGTTTGGGTGGCATACCAGTACTTTCATGCCCTGTTTAGCAAGGGGGGAGAAAGCACCTTGCATGTGTTCCCTTTGATCACATGGGATTGGTTGTGTTTAATTAGCTATGGATGCACACAATGTGGCACTTCCGTGGACACATTCTCAGGGTGGTAAGTTAGTCACAGGTAGTTTCTCATCATCGATTGTGACTTGGTATGTGCCAGGCCTGTGGGCACTCTGCAGGGTTGGAGTTTAGGTGAAACATGTGGCATAAACTAGGTACAGATTGCCTAGCCACATGCCCTTTCATCTCCTACACGCAGCGGCCGCGTTTGTGGTTGGGGATGTGGGGGCACCACCATGTCCACCGGTACGCCATGCCATGTTGCAACATTGTGCAGGACACATGCTGCCACAATGATCCTGCACACTACTGGGGTCCATATAGTAGCTGTCCACCAGAGCGGTCAAGGGATTGGAAGCGTGACTTGAGCACTCCGAATGTGCGCTCCACTATGGCCCTGGTTGCAATATGGGCTGTGTTGTATCTCACCTTGGGTGGTGTGGTTCTGTATTGGCATCATAATGTAGGTGCTCAGAGGGTAGGCACTGTCACCTGATAAGGTGATAATGGTTGTCATTAGTTGGGCTTGTGTATTTGTCTGTCTGTGACATGCATGCATGTGCACAGGCATTTGTACTCACCTAGGAGCCAGGTGTCACCATGCTTCCCAGCTTCCAGGGCCCACTCAGGGTGGACATTCTGAATATGAAACTATCATGGGTGGACCCAGGATAGTTTGCATAGACAGAGGTTATGATTCCCTTGGCATCGCATACCACCTGCACGTTGATGGAATGCCAGTGCTTGTGGTTTCGATAGATGTGCTCAGTGGCCCTAGATGGACGTTGGGCCACATGGGTGCAATCTATGGCACCAAGCATTTTGGGGAAGTGTGCCACCCTGAAGAAGTCCAGGACCACGGCCTGCCTTTCTGCAGGTGTTCTGGGCATGTATATGTGCCTGCGGACTGAGAGGTGAGCAGTGATGATTGCTAACACCTGGTGTAGGCAGCATGACTGCATGGGCTGTGAGACACCCCCCACTATGGCATTTGTCTGCTGAAATGACCCAGTGGCCAAAACATGCAGTACATTGAGCACCTTCTCCAAGGGGTTCAATGCTTGGGAGCACAGGGTGGATGATGTGAGTTCATCCTCCCACTCCCAGACCAGCTCTAGGATGATATGAGGTGGAAACCTATACCTGCCATAGACCTGGTCATCAGGCATCCCAGAAAGGCTGGTCCTGGGCAAAATAATGCAGGGCCTGGCTATTCTCCTCCTCGCTGCAGTGTCCCACGATCGCTGCTGCGAGGAACGGGACATTCATCGTAGCTGTATATGCTTGTTGGATGTTTGAGTGCATTTTTGTGCTGCACAGGGGTGCTTCCACCTGCTTTTGTGTGGCGGACGTATTTGTGAGTGTGCGGGTGTTTTGACGTGCGCAAGTTTTCCCTATTCGATTCCATGAATACGTGTAGTTTGCGTGCGTGTGGGCGTTCTGTGTACTTTCCAGTAGTACTTCCCCAGTTATGCCTCATGCGTTGTTCCCCATTCCGCGTGTTCTGCCCCCTTTTTGATGTGTGCGCTAACGTTGTGCACTTTCTCTGTGCGTGTCGCGCATGGCTTTCAGGATGTGGAAGTGATGTGTGCACCCGTGTGCTCCACGCGTGGATTTGGCGCACATCCCGGGAAAACCACGCGCAGGGCCTTCCATGAATCGCACACATGCGCCGGATTTTTCACGCTTGCGCCAACTTGCGCCACTAATTTCAGTGCACATTTATTCCATGAATTAACCCCATAATGTATTATAACTAAAACTGAAAGAAAACCCATAACCACATCCCCTTCCAAATAAACTTGCTTTCAAAAAACTGTGTTTGAATATGTATTTCCCCTTCCAAATACGTACACCTATATGCATTATTATTAATTTCAAAGTATTTCAAATTTACACTGTTTACAAGCACTACACTCAATATATATTTTAAAAAAATATTCCAAATGTATTTATTATTTTAAAATATAATTTTTAGCCCCGGCTACCAAAATATCCATTCATGCTGTGCCATTAGAATCGCACCTGCGACACCCCCTGGTAGTTACTTCAGTTACCCCCGTCTCCAACTGCAAATGACTCATTGGGCTGCATCCTAGCCGCGGCTCTGCATCTATGTTAAAAAAAATATATGATATCCTTCTATCTGAAAAAAAGACAACACAATCAGTTGAATGGCACAAACACTTTAAGAAACACAATTTAGTATGCACATTTTTATGACCATCATATTGTATATGCAGTGCATCACATGCACTATATAAGAGACACAACATTAGTGCATAGTTCACTGTTGTTCTCTTTGCACATACTAATGAGTGCGTCATTGGAGAAAGAAAATCCATACAACAATATAAAATACTATAAGAAAACACCACTACAAAAAAACATGGATTTATAAACTGAGTGAAGGTAAACAAAGAACATTATACTGGTAGCACGCACAACAAATTATGAGAAAGTTAAGAAAACTTGGAGAACAAGAGAAAATAGGGTGGGATAAGTAAACTTGGAGAACAAGCCAAAATAGGGTAGGATAAATAAACTTGGAGAACAAGTCATTAAACAAATGTAGTATACCAAACTACTTTTTTACTTTTTCATTTTTGGCAGCATTGTCTTTTTCATGTTGACATTTGCATTGTTTTATATTTTGCTCCCTACTAAAACATTCCAACATGTCTGAACATGTGAGCAGAAGTACTGACATTGGGCCTCATTACAAGTTAGCCTGTCCGGATATAACAGTGCTGGTAAAACTGTACCGACACTGTTTTCTGGACCGGCTAACTACGAGTTCTGTGGCCATGTGGTGGAACACCCGCCAGGTCTGACCTGGCAGGCGTAACACCACACGGCCACAGACGGACGCTGAAACACCTGCACCATTACAACATGGTAACAGTGTTTCCACTTTACAGAATGCCGGATCTGGATTTACCAAATCACTGGGGCTGTAATGCCCCGGTAATTCTGCCAAGTCCAGAGACAGTAAATCCTTACAGTCTGGCGGCAGCCTGCCGGTTTTACCGGCACGGCTACTGCCAGACTCGTAATGAGGCTGTTATCATTTGGACCAACGATCCACATGAATGAAAAACGCAGCAGACAGTGGGAGCTTCTTCAAAGTCAAGAAACACTGTGCACAAAAAGAGTCAGAGGAGGTACTCTTCACCTTCTACAATACAACTCTATGGTGTGGACTTTCCAATGTTCCAACACAAAGTCTAAGAACACCAATAATGATTAATCAGTCATAAAAGAAATTGCATGGGTCCCATTCCTTACATAGACGGAGATCAGCCTGAAACACATCCATCCACTAATTCAACAATATCAACAGTGGTATCAATGCACAGACTCCTCTTTTACCAACTTTCCTCATCACTAGAACTGTGACCAGTAATTGTACAATATGATCCATCACACATTGAAAATGCTGCCACCAACAGTTAGAGTCTTACAATACCTAAACCACTGCATTTAATGAATCATCCAAAATGCTAGAAAGGTCACAAAGGAGGCTTTTCATGAAAAGTCTACAGATTTACTGCTCCCATCTCCGACAGTACGACTATGTTTTGAATATAGGTTGACCTTTCACAGGGGTTAACTGTACAACATCTAGTGCAAATCCACTGAGATGATGATAACAATGCAACTACAAACAAGTAGAAACATAAGCACAATAAAAAAATGAACTTGCACAACACCACCAATTGAATTACCTCACAAAACACTCAAAACACCTACAAGCAATGCATTTCTTAAAATACATTACAGGTACAAGAGGAACAATCAAAGAAACCATCAGCCTTAATAACAAATACAAAAGCTATACGTCCACATTTTTAAAACTTAAAAAATACAGTAAGAAATACTTGCCACACAAACATAGCAGATTAATTAAATGATAAAGAACACTATCTGATAGCAATGGTCACTGCAACTAACACACACAACAATGCAAATAAACCTTCAAATCTGTAAATACAGAGTAACACTTACTTTTACATCAGCCACACTCCTGCCATGTGCACAGTCAGAATTCAGGAATCTAAAAGACAAAAAAGTAGAAAATGGTGGCTTTTATATTTTCCAAAAGAAACACCAAAGAAAGAGGGCTATATACCAATAAAACTACTAAGATGACTGACTGATATTTAGCACAACCTGTCACTAAGCCCTACACAAATGCAAAAGTAACAACAACCAATAACAAACAATGAAACTGGCACAAACCCACATAACATCTTTCATAGCCGAAGCTATTCGACGCGGATACGGATCCTAATTTGTACCCGCTGAACCACGCACATTTTCCTGCAACCCCAAATCAAACTAAACTGGCTTTCAAGCCTTCAAATTAAATAAATTAACAGCTAAATACATAGAAAAACACACAAATAAAATTATGTACTGTATCATGCATATGAACATATGATTATTGCACAGAAAATGTATATTTATAGATGCGGCTGTAGATATAACCTCGGCTCAAGCCGCAACAAATGAAACACGAATAGTATCAACACGCCTACACACGTGCTTTCTATAGATTTGACTATTCTAGCACCTGTCCTACACGTCCACTGGTAGCCACGACTATTCACAAAAACTTTGAATTACAAATTGCTTTTCCACTGCAACAAACTTCAAAAACTGTCCCCAACATACCTACCAACCCCCCTCCACTCCTCATAGTCCTCTTCCACTCCCCTGCTTTCTTACAATCCCCCAAAACACTCAATGCTTATAAGAGGCCACCCCACCTAAAATGTTGGGTAGTCGTGACTACCACACTTCCACAAACACATGACATGTCACTTGCTCTAATATAGCCGCGGCTACAATGGGGGAGGTGTAGCACCATCCACCAATTAAAAAGTACAACAAAAGCACATCATACATAGCCTGCTCATGCAAAGTACTAGAAATTCAAACTAGGAATCATTTTCCTGGAAACAGGGAAATACTGCAGATATCATGGTTGGTTTGAAAACTTTTGCAGATTTTACCATTACATGGTTTGGTTTGTGGGGAATGCGTTGGTTCCAGGCTTTTCCAAAATTGTTAAGTCTGAAAAGTACAGGGCACCCAGACGTCATACTAATTCATTGTGGAGGTATGATTTGGGGAATGTACAAGGGGTTCCCTTAATTTCATGATCAAACAAGACATGGGAAAACTAATGGAACTATTTTCTCAGACCATCTTTATCTTTCCAATCTCACTCAGAAGCAAACATGGAGATGAACCACCCACTAGATGTAATGGTAAAATTGCGAAATCCCAGAGAAATGTTAATGAAGCAGTTTCAGCATTCATGACAGACCAAAACCAATTATGGATTGCGAACAACAACATACAGTTCTACATGGCCAATTTCTATAGGCATTATGGAGTACACCTAACCAATGAAGGAAATGCAGTGTTCCTTCATAACATCAAAACAGTACTCCTAATGTGCTAAAGTTCTACACTCAGTGTACCCCAAAACAGTCCTTTTAAGGACTGCTCATCATACATAAATACACAAATACAATAAATAATAACTAACAAATTGTTTTATTATACCCACGGTTACAGTTCATTGACTTTTACCTTAGCTGTGGCTACAAAACACACTTACGGGTCGATTCATGGAAATAATGTGCGCTGAAATTTTCGGCGCAAGCGTGCGAAAGCGTGCGAATCGCAGTGCCAGTGCGAAAATCGCAGCAAAACCCGTGCACAGCGATTCAAGGAAGTCCGTGCGTGAGGAAATTCCAGGATGTGCGCCAAAATACTGCATGGCGCATGCTGGCGCACACGTCTTCAAACTGCGTGCGCTAAGCGCACAGCGAAAGCGCACATAGCGCGGCGCACACAATAAAAGTAGGCGTAACACGGGGCGTGACACGCGGAATGGGGAACAACGTGTGAAAATGTGGGCGTCACGGGGGAAGTACAGGAGGCAAGTGCGCGGAAGGCCCACACGCTCGCTTACAACACGTATTCATGGAATCGAATAGGGCAAACCAGCGCACAGGCAAAGACGCGCACAGGCCTAAATACGTCCGCCACACGAAGGCAGGCGGTAGCGTCCCTGCGCATGAAAGAAATGTGCACCAAAATGTGCGCTAACAAAAAGGACGTATATACAGCCATGATGAATGTCCCATACTGTGGCCCTCTAGGACAAATGACGTGCAAAGGGGTATGCGACAAACACTGACACCCGCTGTGTGAAAAATAGCGTATGCGTGTATTTCGGGGGTGCGCGGGAAGTTTCACACGCGATAGGCCTTGGGCGAGCGGGGTACGTGTATTTCAGGGGTTCGCGTGAAGTTTCACACGCAATAGGCCTTGGGCGAGCGGGGTACATGTATTTCAGGGGTTCGCGTGAAGTTTCACACGCGATTGGCCTCGGGCGAGCGGGGTACGTGTAAATCTGGGGTGCGCGGGAAGTTTGACACGCGGTTAGCCTGGGTACGTGTATTTCAGGGGTGCGTGGGAAGTTTCACACGCGATTTTGCTGTCAGAGCGGGGAACATGTATTTCGGGGGTGCGCGGGGAGTCCTACACATGAATTGGTAGTGTGGGTCCCCCCAGGTGTCCCCTCTACCCCCTCCACGACCCCTGCAGGCAGCCCACACCACAGAGGACTACCCTGCACCCCTGGTCATGTCCCGCAGGCAGCCCAACCACCATGGGCATGCCCCCCAGCCAAGGCACATGTTACCTTGCAATATGATCAACAACTCATTTCCCCCTGCACCCCCACCCCCCAGCAGTCAGGGGCACCTGGCAGCAGGCCCCCACTCATGTCCCACTCATGTCCCCCGGCATCCCCACCCCCCAGCAGTCAGGGGCACCTGCCAGCAGGCCCCCACTCATGTCCCACTCATGTCCCCCTGCACCCCCACCCCCAGCAGTCAGGGGCACCTGGCAGCAGGCCCCCACTTATGTCTCACTCATGTCCCCCTGCACCCCCACCCCCAGCAGTCAGGGGCACCTGACAGCAGGCCCCCACTCATGTCCCACTCATGTCCCCTTGCACCCCCACCCCCAGCAGTCAGGGGCACCTGCCAGCAGGCCCCCACTCATGTCCCACTCATGTCCCCCTGCACCCCCACCCCTCAGCAGTCAGGGGCACCTGCCAGCAGGCCCCCACTCATGTCCCGGTCATGTCCCCCTGCACCCCCACCCCCCAGCAGTCAGCGGCACCTGCCAGCAGGCCCCCACTCAAATCCCACTCATGTCC
The DNA here is from genome assembly GCF_040938575.1 of Ambystoma mexicanum. Lineage (NCBI taxonomy): Eukaryota > Metazoa > Chordata > Amphibia > Caudata > Ambystomatidae > Ambystoma > Ambystoma mexicanum. Next base: position 380,348,449 of record NC_090930.1, on the reverse strand, counting down.
CCCTTCACCCCCACCCCCCAGCAGTCAGGGGCACCTGCCAGCAGGCCCCCACCCATGTCCCACTCATGTCCCCCTGCACCCCTACCCCCCAGCAGTGAAATGGCGATTCCATGACACAAACCAAAAGTCAACTATGTACATCAACACATGTCCGCCACACGAAGGCAGGCGGTAGCGTCCCTGCGCATTAAAAAAATGTGCGCTATCAAAAAGCATGTATATACAGCTCTGATGAATTTCCCATACTTTGGCCCTCTAGGACAAATGACGTTTAAAGGGGTACGCAACAAACACGGACACCCGCTGTGTGGGAAGTTGGGCTCACGTGATGTTTTACACGTGATTGGGCCTGTGCGAGCGGGGTACGCATAAATCTGGGGTGGGCGGGGAAGTACAGGAGGCAAATGCATGGAACGCCCACACACACGCGCCAAAAAAGACGCGCTAATCCGTAACCACGAACTCCAGCAGGAAGCAGGCGTACGTGGACCCGCGCAGCATAAAAGTGCGCGCAAACAACAAGCAAGCTCAGACGCCAGGAGGAACATACCGTTCCTAGCAACAGTGGTGGTCAGGCTCAGAATTTTCACACCCAGAACCAGCTTTTTTGGCATGCCTGATGACCAGGTGTATGGGAGGTACAGGTTTCCACCTCACATAATACTCGACCTGGTCAGTGAGTGGGAGGATGACCTCACATCACCCACCCTCTGCTCCCAAGCACTCAGCCCCCTGGAGAAGGTCCTCAATGTACTGCACTTTTTGGCCACCGGATCATTTCAGCGGACAAGTGCCATAGTCGGGGGGGTGGTGTCACAGGCCACACAGTCACGCTGCCTACACCAGGTCTTGGCCATCATGACTGCACGCCCATCAGTGCGCAGGCACATATACCTGCCCAGAACACCTGCAGAAAGGCAGGCTGTCGTCCAGGATTTCTACGGGGCAGCACAATTCCCCAAAGTCCTAGGTGCCATTGATTGCACCCATGTGGCCCTACGTCCCCCCAGGGCATCAGAGCACATCTATAGAAACCGCAAGCACTGGCATTCCATCAACGTGCAGGTAGTATGTGATGCCAAGGGAATCATCACCTCAGTATATGCCAACTATCCAGGGTCCACCCACGACAGTTTCATTTACAGAATGTCAACCCTAAACCGGGACCTAGAAGCTGGGCGGCATGGCAATACATGGCTGCTTGGTGACTATAAATGCCACAGCACATGCATGCATGTCAGATACTGAGTAATGTCACAACCCCACTAATGATACCCATCACGACCTCCCCAGGGGACAGTGCCTACCCTCTGAGCACCCACATGATGAAACCAATTCGGAACCCCACCACGCCAGGTAAGATACAACACAGCCCATATTGCAACCCGGGGCATAGTGGAGCGCACATTCGGAGTACTCAAGTCACGCTTTCGCTCCCTTGACCGTTCTGGTGGGCAGCTGTTATACGCTCCCCGAGTAGTGTGCAGGATCATAGTGGCAGCATGTGTCCTGCACAACGTTGCAACACGCCGGGGCCTGCCGGTGGACATGGTGATGCCCCCACATCCCCAACCACATGAACGCCCGCTGCCCATGGGAGGGGAAAGGCACGGGGTGAAGCAGCCCGAACACAGCTGGTGGCTAATTACTTCACTTAGAATCACACCCCTGTGGAGTGCACACAGCCCTGCCACATACCTGCTGACAATCAATGATGATGACATGAGGGACAGTCAACTGTCACAACCATACCATCCTGAGATTGGTCACCTGGAAGTGTCACAATGTGTGCATCCCAACCTACAGAAACACCACCAATGCTGTGTCATCAAAAGGTACATATGCTGCTAAATGTATGACCCCCTTGCAAAATACAACATGAGAACAGTGCCATGTCACCCAACCCCTCCCCAGCACCGCCACCCAACACACCATGGAATGTCATGCTATGTGAGAGAAAACAAAGCAATCCCAAAAACCTGACACAAGTGTCACAAAGTACAGTGTCCCTAATGGAAACTGGCCACACACAATATGCTCCTAGTAATGGTGAACTAACAACACACATGACCAAATACTTACTTACCAACTAAACAATGCATCTAGACAAGTTCAAACATTTCTAAAACATGACAGTACTAAGTTAAAGCAGTCGTAGTCATACAACCTGAATATACCTCTACATCGCCCCCTTCAAACTGTAGTCTTGCAGCCTTCAAAACTGGTCTGTGTACTGCATAAAACATGAACTCCATCTCCAAAGTAGACGGCCTTGTGAAGACATGAGGAATGAACCTGCAAATTCAGAGGGAGACATGGAAGCAAAATCATACATTAATACACCATGCAGTGTGCAATACAACAACAATATACACAAGGAATGTCTACACAGTATTGACTACAGACTGCCCACACAGCTCATGGGAGCCCAACGTCACTGTGTACATCACTGTCACTTGGTCACACCCTTTGCAAACCCATGGAAACGGGAAGCAGGAGGGGTGTGTGTCTCATGAACCCAAGCATCTAACCCAAACTCAGGACAAGCCTGCATGTGCCCAGCCGGAATACAGTGGATGACCACGGGAGCCACACAAGACAACACACTGTCAACATTTAAACAAAAAAATCAAAATTCTAAATTCAAAAATCAAAAATCAAAAATGGCCATGTGGGGGTCAGGGGGGAGGCCACCCAGGAGGTCCGAGGACAGGGTGCGCACCAACAGCCACCTATGCCAATGTGGGAGAACTGCTGCCGTCGCTCTCATGACCCTCTGCTGCTGCATCAGGAGGTGGTGGTGCTATGGGAGGCAGCCCACACAAAGCCCTGGTATGGTCCTCCATGGCAGCAAGCATGCGGGTGTGGAAGGTCTCGTTCTGGAGGATTATAGTGCGGAGATCCCCATGCAACACCTGACGTGATGCCCGGATCTCCTCCCGAGTTGCCCGCATCTCAGCTGAGAGCGCACTTGTGAGGTGCTCCAGCCGCTGCTCTGCCCTAAAATGAGCGTAAGTCTCAAGCTCAAGAAATGTCTGCCTGAGGTTATGGAGTTCTTCACTCAGGGCTTCCCTGTGGGCCTGGGACTCTATTGAGATGGATTGGCGCAGGTTCTCTAGTGCCGCCCGTCGGTCCCTGTTGGATGCCAACATGTCTTCCCTGTGTGATTGGCAAATGAAGTCTGTTGCCTGCTGTAGTTGCTCCATCTGCCTTTCAGGGGGGATAATGGAAGTGGCCACCCTCTCCATTGCCTGAGCCATCATTTCAACTGATGCTGCCTGTTGGGTTGCCATAGCGTACATGGACTTCTCCCATACGCTATTGCCTGGTGGCGTACGGCCACCGCATCGACGGGCAGCACACCTGTTTGGGGTAAGGCAATGTGCACCTTGCTGTGCTGGCACCGCCTGAGGCTTCAGGACTGCATTCCCCCTCTGATCTGCTGGCCTAGGAACAGGATCTGATGCTGTGGAGTGCGACCCTGCATCCGTAACCGCCAAAGACGCCTCTACCAACACTGACATCCCCATAGAGGGATCTACCCTTGGTGCAGGTGGGTTGGACAGAACAGAATCCCTGCCAGAAACACTTACTTGTGACGGCACATAGGTCTCGTCATCCGAATCAGCACCTGAATAGAGGTCTGGGGAGGTGCACCCAGAGACACCCCTGGAAAGTATGGTCTGCAGGAGGATTGGTTTCTCACCCACCATCACACCACTTCCCCCGCTGGTGCCCAGTCGTGCCTGGGATTCCTCCTGGGTCTGCACCTTCTCCTCAACCTCAACAGCATCAAGTGCGTCATCCCCTGCAAAAACATGAAAAAGAAAAAATGGAAACAGGCATTAGCACCATAGCACACAAATAGGCCTGTCAAGCTACAGAACCAGTACATGATTCACACATGTCCCACATGACTAATACCCTCCCAAGCCTGCACTGTCACTGAGTAGTAAGGGGAGGCAAAAGGCAGACACTGATGACACCAATATGGGAGAGCAACACATTTGCTGCATGCTGGGTAGCACTGCCATCACACATTGGCCTGTGAGTGGCATGTCCAATACACATACATGACACATGGCAGCACACAGATGGCATTTAGCATAGCCATGGTACATTTGACAAGTACAGCCATATGTCAGTGATTGAGTACTGTCACCCATCCATGTGAGATGGACATGATGACATGCAAAATGCTGCATACTGTGACTAAGTACACATGTGCCACTCACTGCAACAATTGCAAGGTACAAGAATACAGTAATAGTTGGCTGATCTATTTTTCGTCACATTGACATCACAGGAAACATCTGTCATTTTCCACATGCAAAGAGGCACTCATCTAAACATTTGTGCTGGCCAATACTCCATCAGCCTGAATGGTCTCATTGTGTACATAACCAGGTAAAGCATTGCCCCAGTGTGGCCAGTAAACAATGACCGAAGCATATCACATATGTCACAATATGGTTGATACATGTCAAGCAAAAGAGGGGAGAGTGGAAAATATTATCCTGAAGGCACACTTACAAATTCTGACCAATGTAGTTGTAAGTTGGCAGTACAAGGTCAACTGCACAATTGTGGACCTAATAGGATACTGTGGGCAGAAGGGGTGCAGTCATAGCCAAATACAAGGCACGTGATCCCATGTGAGGAAGGAAATGGGTGACCCATAACACTCTGGAGTACACACCCTCACCTGGCACTCAATCAGAACCCGTCACCCAAACAACATGCACATGCACTATACACACATGCATGGGCACTCACCGGACAATGTGTCATAATCAGGTAGTTCTCCCACACCTCAGATCTGTTCCTCTGTGACGAAGGTCCCAGCAACAGACTCATGTTCAGTGAGTTTGTTGTCCTCTTGTGGAGACCCACCGCCAGTCACCAGAGTAGCGGCATGATTTGAGGCCAGCTTGTCCTTTGCTCTGCGTTTCAGGTCGTTCCACCGCTTGTAGCAATCATCAGCTAAGCGCCTCACAAATCCAAGGGCACTTATGTGGTTGGCAATGGTCTGCCAGTGTGCCTTACGTTGACCAGGTGTGGTCTTGGACCCTGCAGTCACCACTATTTCGTGGCTATGTTGCGACACATAGCTCACAAGTGCATTAAGCTCTATGTCATCAAAGCAAGGCTTCCTTGACGTGCAGGAGTGTGTAGCCGTGCCTGGGGTCTCAGCCTGTCGTGCCAGAGCACCCTTCTTCGTCTTTTTAGAAGGTGGAGTGGAGCCAGAGTGGCTAATGCCGCTCTGGTGAGTAGGGGCAGAATCACCGGTGGACTGGGTGGTTGGAGTGTGCGAATGCACATTGACCATAGGACTTGGTGCAGGCATTGTCTGAAGTGTGATGTTGGCAGGGGAACATCAGTATGATGGACCAGGACCGACACTGTCCTGGCTGGGAGAGTCAGAGCTGGGGCGGATGGAGCTGCAGCTGCCCCTGCAGCCTCACCACCCTGCATACTTGGGGCAGCAGATGACATAGCTGCCCCAGATCCACGTGTCTTGGTGACAACTTGCACCTCCACACGTGGCCTAGACTTGCTGACCTGGAAGTCAGCTAGGGAGTCATCCTGTGCCAGGTCAGGTGCCACAATGGGCTGGTCCAACAGGGGCTGAGCTGGGATGGTCTCAGCCACGTTTCCCTCAACCATGGGGGGGGGAGCATGGGTGTCCCTGATTGGTCCTCCACACATGGGGGTCTAGGGGCACCCTGCAAATCCTGGCCACGTCCCCTACCGCGCCCACCACGTCCACCTTTTGAAGTTCGGCCACCTTTGCCTCCCTAACCGCTTGGTCGCCTCCCAACCATGGCACTGATGTTGTTGTGCGTATGGGAGGAGCAGTAAACTATTGTCCTGGGCAATTGGGGGTCAAAGGGGTAGGGTACTAGATGGAATTCATACCCTAGTGCTCTAACAAGGCTGTCTGTTATCCCTGGGGGAAGATGACGGGTCACGCAACGCACAGGCAGCCCAAAAACAAAAATAAACATGCACGCAGCCCCTCGTAGACCATGTGCATGGTAAAATGAACCCGCACTACGCTGTGGCACCCAGAAACACAAAAATAAGCGTACGCGTAATGCACGCAGCCTACAATGACCTCTGAAGGGGAGTGCGACACACGGGGAAAGTACAGTTGCTAAGTATGTGCGGAACTCACTGTCTGGCTGGAATAAGAACGTGAAAAATACGCGCGTGTGCACGCTGGCAACACCCCCACCAAAAGAACAATTGTACGCTGTCTGAGGGGATAGGACAAAAGGAGAAGTGAACACTGTTTGAGGAAACAGGCCCAAAAAAAGTAGAAAAATGAAAGCTGTCAGAGGTAACAGGGAGTACGAACTTGAAACGCTGTGAAGTAATCGCGTGTGAACCGACAAGAAGTACAGAATTCACCCACTCGCTCTCCACGAAAAGCACGTACAAGAAAATGGCGTTCTACACGCACCTTTAAACCGGCCCACACGTACACGTCACTTACGCGTGTACGCGTCCTTTCCTCCAATTACACGCGATGACACTCGGATGTGCAGCTTTTCCACGTGTGCTCTGTCATCACGTGCTATGAGGGAAACACCCGCGCGTGTCACGTCACAGACACGCTTACGCGCTAAGGGCCTTTGGTCCAATGAAATTGAGTACGTGCGCTGACGCGCTTATGCGCTAAGGGCCTTTCCTCGAATTACACGCTGACGTGCAAGATTTTCACGTGCCAAATCACTCCGTATCAAGCTGGCCACGCGTTCACACACGGAAGACCACGCTCCTGCCCAGAAGGCCGAATTACTGCCCCCCAGAGCCCCGAGCACGCTCCCACCTGCCATCTGCTGCTGCCTGATTGCCTGCTGCCCACATGCCCTGCCATTTGATGCCTGCACGTCAGCCAGGGGTGCTGTTGCTGTGACCACCCCTGCTGGAACTGAAGACTCCCGACTGCTATTCCATCGCTCCACAGCCCAGCCCCAGGACCCAGTTGCCCACCCACACCTGCCTCTGGGGTTGCCATGTCAGGCACTACACCATCTGGCACCACTGGCAACCCCCAGCCAGAGAGGCAGAGGGGCACCAGCTTCACTGCCACCGAAGTTGGTGTCCTGGTGGAGCAAGTCCTGGGGCAGTATGATGCCCTCTTCAGAAGTTTGCGTGCCAACAAGGAAGGATAGACTCAGATCTGGACGGACATCGTGACTGCCATCAAGGCGGAGGGGGTGGCAGTCTGCGACTTTCAACATGTCAAGAAGCGCTGGGAGGACTTCAGGTCCAGGACCTTCAACAAGGCCCGGGGCCTCTTGAAGGCAGCGGATGCTAAGAGGCGCCGGGGCCACCTGTCGGTACATCAGATGAGGGTCCTGAAACACATATGCCCAGCGCTCCACGTCCAGGTCCTTGAGAGGCAGACCCGTCTGGGGTTGAGCGGTAAGTGTACATGCATACTGATTGGAAGCTGTGCGTGTGATGGTATGCCAGTAGTGTGCAGGTTGTACATGTGGTTTTGTAGGGCTATGTATGGATGTGTATGTACAGGGCTGTGAGGCTGACACATGCAAGTCCTCTCATGTGTGAGACACATGGATGGTGTATGTGTGGGTAAGCATGCAGGCCAAATGCAGATGTGTGAGCACACATGTTTGGATTACTGTGTATGTAAAATGGCATAATTGTGGTGTCACACATGGATGTTGGTTCCAGCTGCATGTATCTGCACCATGTACATGTGCATGTGTGTGTATTTGACAAGGGTGCAACAGTGATGCAACATGGATGCATGTGAGACTGATATGTAGAAGACTGATTGCCAGATGTGACATGGATGCCAATCTCATCACTGCGACAGTTTGCGGAGGTGTACACATGCATGTAAGTGTGGTGGCGTGTGTGCATGTCTAGTGCACTCCCTGTGTTTCATGTGATGTCTGGCTCACCTTTGGCTGCTCATGCTGTTGTATGTGTATGGATGGTGCTGGCTGTTGCAATATGGCTGTGGAATAGCTCATGTGTGTGTGTTGCAATGACATGTGTGTTGGGGATTGTGATGCCATGTCTGAAGTTTGACAATGCCACTCATGTACAACTGTCATGTGTGTATGAGTCCATTGTACAGTGCCCTGATGCCTGTCTCCCATCTCTCCCTGTCTGCAGCGTCAACTGATGAAGAGGGAGGAGAAGGTGCTGTTGAGCACAGCGGCAGGGATCGCACCGCCAGCCGGAGACGCAAGGCTGGGCTCCCCTACCAGGTTGTCATCTCGTCGGGGAGTGAGGAGTCCGGTGCCGCATCCCAGGTCACAGCTGCTGAGGGGAGGTCCAAGAGGCGGAGGTTGGAGTTGGACTCCTCGGCAGCCGAAGGGGCAGCTGAGACCCCACAGGGTCCAACGGATGAAGATGGCACAGAGTCATCCAGGTTGGTGGGGGGTTTGGTGGAGAAGGAGGCCGTGCAAGGGACAGAGACGGGGTCTGGAGGTGGGGATTCCACGGGTGCTAGTGGTACAGTGCAAGGGCAGGAACAGGAGGCAGCACAGGCTGCCGCGGAGGTGCCTGTGTGTAATCCTGTCCCCGATCCTGTGGCTGCATCATCTTGCACCAGGAGGGATACCTACGTCTAGACCCGTTCTCAGGGATGGGATTGGCTTACACCAACCTGCCTTCCTCTCCCTGCGGATGTGGCTATCCGGCACCGGGTTGAGGCTGTCCTGGGTGGGGTGGTGTTGTGTCAACGTGCCATGCGAGCTGACCTGCAGTCTTTTCATGAGGAGACTGCAAGTCTTCTCGCATGGCTTGTTGACCGCGTTGACCCACTGGGACAGCTCACCAGGGCCGGATTCCTCCGTTTTCTGGACCTTGTTCTGACCCCCTCCTCAACCGAACCCCGTATGCGCCAGTCGTCCTTCGTGCCATCTTCCCACCATGTGTCACCTGGGTGCCCTGTGGAGCTGCCTCTGACCCTGCGGCCAGGCTGGTGGAGGACACATCCCTGCCACAGTTGGGAGTCGGACATCCACCTCAACAACTGCACCCCAGCTGGAGGAGGATGTCCAGGCAGCAGGAGCCAGGGCACAGACAGCGGCACAGCAGCATCAGCAACAAGGTGGGAGCCATGATGGCTCTGGGCCTACATCATCGGAGGGGCAGGCATCGGCCGAAGGGCAGGAGGACCCTGGACGGGAAGTGTCTTCCGTGTGGCAGCGGTTGGGCCATGCGATAGATGCAGAGTGGCAGCGGGCGGAAGAGGCACGGCTCACGATGGTCAGGGCGGAGAACTCCATGCTTAGGGCCCTGAGGCAGGCCGAGTGCCTCAGGGCCATTCGCAGGGACCTGGAGTTCCAGATGTCATCGTCCCTGCGAACCCTCAGGGCCATGGAAGAGGACTGTCTCTGGGACATCGAGCAGGAGTTTGATGATGCCCTGGCCCGGGACATCAACAAGTGAGCTGTTGGACTTGCCCGCTGCCCTTGTAAATAGTTAGTTAGTTAGTATTAGGTTTCCTTTTGTTTTTTCTTTATCTTGGACCGCTTGGACAATGGACCACATTTTTGTATATAGTTTTTTTATTAGGTAGTAGTTTTTGGTAGGTTTCATTTCTTAAGTTGGGCTCATGGACCCTGGATTCTTCAATTGTACATAGTTCTACATTGGATTCATCTTTTTAAATATTTTTTTTGTGTTCACCATGGAGCAATGGTTTTTACTTTTTATTTTCCCTTGGATTTGATTTTTTGAACTGTGACTTTGGACAACATTTCTTTTTGGATTTCATTTGCTTATGTTTTCTTGATTTTCATAATTTATCGGACATGGACCATTTATTTTGTTATTCCCATTGTTGTGTGTTTGATTTGATTTACATTCATGTTATCTTTAATATATATTTTTTTATACTTCCATTTGTGGTATCATCTCATTGGTTTCATGCATGTCATGATATGGGTTTTGACATTCACTTGCACCCATTGTGTGTGTGTGTGACGGACATGTGTTAATTTACATACTTGCCATTGGGGTTGTATCATGTAATTGGCATTTCTATGTAGGTGGATGCAATACTTGGGTGGGTCTTTGGCATATGGAGGCTAGCCATAAGGGCTAAGGATCTAGATTGTGATGACGTGTTGGCTGGGGGACATGTGTCGGGGCCTGCTGGCAGGTGCCCTGCACTGCTGGGAGGTGGGGTTGCAGGGCACATGTGTGGGGGCCTGCGGGCAGGTGCCCCGCACTGCTGGGGGGTGGGGGTGCAGGGGACATGTGTGGGGGCCTGCTGGCAGGTGCCCTGCACTGCTGGGAGGTGGGGGTGCAAGGGGACATGAGTGGGACATGAATGGGGGCCTGCAGGCAGGTGCACTGCTGGGGGTGGGGGTGCTGGGGGACATGAGTGGGGGCCTGCTGGCAGGTGCCCTGCACTGCTGGGGGGTGGGTGTGCTGGGGGCCATGAGTGGGGGCCTGCTGGCAGGTGCCCTGCACTGCTTGGGGGGTGGGTGTGCAAGGGGACATGAGTGGGGGCCTGCTGACAGGTGCCCTGCACTGCTGGGGGATGGGGTGCAAGGGGACATGAGTGGGGGCCTGCTGGCAGGTGCCCCTCAGTGCTAGGGGGTGGGGGTGCAAGGGGACATGTGTGGGACATGAGTGGGGGCCTGCTGGCAGGTGCCCCTGACTGCTGGGCGGTGGGGGTGCTGGGGGACATGAGTGGGGGCCTGCAGGCAGGTGCCCTGCACTGCTGGGGGGTGGGGGTGCTGGGGGACATGAGTGGGGGCTGGCTGGCAGGTGCCCTGCACTGCTTGGGGGGTGGGGGTGCAAGGGGACATGAGTGGGGGCCTGCTGGCAGGTGCCCTGCACTGTTTGAGGGTGGGGGTGCTGGGGGACATGAGTGGGGGCCTGCTGGCAGGTGCCCTGCACTGCTGGGCGGTGGGGGTGCAAGGGGGTAATGCGTTGGTGATCACTAGTGCAAGTTGACATGTGGCTTGGCTGGGGGGGCATGCCGATGGTGGATGGGCTGCCTGCGGGACATGACCAGGGGTGCAGGGTAGTCCCCTGTGGTGTGGTCTGCCTGCAGGGGCCGTCGAGGGTGTAGAGGGAACACCTGGGAGGACCCACACTGCCAATTCCCGTGTAGGACTCCCCTGCACCCCCGAAATACACATACCCCACTCGCACAGGGCCTATCACGTGTGAAACTTCCCGTGCACCCCAGTAATACACGTACCCTGCTGAAATCGCGTGTTAAACTTCCCCGCACCCCAGAAATACACGTACCCTGCTGAAATCACATGTGGAACTTCCCACGCACCCCAGTAATACACCTACCCTGCTGACATCACGTGTTAAACTTCCCCGCACCCCAGAAATATACATGACCTGCTGAAATCGCGTGTGGAACTTCCCACGCACCCCAGTAATACAACTACCCTGCTGAAATCACGTGTTAAACTTCCCCGCACCCCAGAAATACACGTACCCTGCTGAAATTGTGTGTGGAACTTCCCGCGCACCCCATTAATACACGTTCCCCGCTCGGCGTTTGCTGTTTGGCAGCCCTGTATACTGGTCCAGGGTTAGTGCAGCCCTTTGCGCTGAATTGGAAATTTGTATGTCTTTTCCTTGTGCGAGGGCGTACTTGGGGGCATAACTGGCGCTGCTGCAGGGTCACTGCGCCACTCTGCGCCACGGCTGGTTTTGGAGGCTAAAATCCATGAATACGCTGTGCGCGGATATCGATTTTAGCGCACGCAGACATTCGCACGCGTACACTGTGCACCAGCCGCGTGCACCACTTTTGTGCGAAATTCTATGAATTACCCTGTTAATAGGGTTACTGACTTCAAGTTTTATGCTACAATCCAACTTAAATGATGAATACAGAACAACACTACTTGTGTACTAATGTAAAGTAACTTAAAAATAAGAATCATGAAAGAAAATACCTAACAGTAAACTAGATAGGCAAATATTGCACACCCACACAACATAATGCCATAAGTGAGAATAAACAACCTAAATTACATTGGGCCTCATTACGACCCTGGCGCTAAGGGGTCTGCGCCAGCGTTAGCTGCGCGGACCCCTTACCGCCAACTACGAGTTCCTGGAGCGCCATGGTCATTTTTCCGCCCGCTTTTTGCGGGCGGAAAAATCCATGGCGCTCTGGGACCTTGGTGTTAATTACGCCACCGTTTTTTACGGTGGCGTAATTAACTCCTTCCCCACTCCCATTGAGCCCTATGGGGCCGAAATGGGAATGGGGAAGGGTAAATGGGTCAATGGGGACTTACCGCCCCGCCGACCTCGGAATGGGGCGGTAAGTCCGCCATCCGCCATGGCGTAAAGGGACTTTGCGCCATGGCCGGAAAGTCCGTCGCTGGCGGAAAAAATCCGCCAGGGTCGTAATGAGGGCCATTGTGTGGCACATCTAAAACTAGACCACAATTGCTCCTTTTTATATTATTTTTGTTAAACTATCTAAGAGAGTCTAAAAATAAACATCCAAGATAAAAAAAGAGTCTCTAATACATATCAGGTAACTGCCCAGTGATGTCTCACCCCCGACATCACTGTACCTAGACAAAGCACTTTCAAAAAAATATAAAACACTGACACCCCAAATTATATAGCCACAGATACCAAACTACAAATACCCTCGGCTATCTGTGGTCCTTTGTGAACTCGGATATAGCCACAAATATTGGCAAATCATCCCAAAAAAGATCTTTCCTGCCCCCACTCATTGTACCTCACCATGTGCCCCCCTCTTCTGTGCCAGCTCAAGCTAACTCCCCAGATAGCCTCCTCACCTCCCCGACCATCTTTCACCGCAGAGCACACGCTGCTTCTGTGATGCAGTTTGCTTTCAGATGTCGGCTACTTGCAGCTATAGCCGAGGCTACAGAAAGCTTTGTGTTGCAAACTCAGTCCCTGGACCCCCTCCAACTCCCACATTTCACTCAGTGCTTTCTAGCCATCCCCCACCTCTACTCTGATGGCAGCATTTGTATGTTAGTAGTGGAGTAACCCCCCTTTCATCAACTGACAGGCCTTAACCACGCCCTAACCGGATGTCCCGCCCCTTGGGGTGTCCATGGCAACGCATGTCCCGCCTTAGCGGATGTCCCTGTGCTGTAGTGACATCATGTGTTGTGTTGAGGGGCGTGGTGGTGTAGGAAAGGGCGTTTCCGGGGGTGATGTTGTGGGTGATGTAATATTTTGGGGGCTATGCATGGTCTAGCAGATGTGGTGACATCATGGGTGTGTCCCTGAAGTTTCCCCTAAGGCCTAACCTAACAGTGACGTCATGGCTTGTGTTTAGGGCGTGGTGGTGTAGGAAAGGGTGTTTCCCGGTGGTGATGTCGTGCATGAGGTAATATTTTGGGGGCTAGGCGTGTCCCAGCAGGGATGGTGACATCACAGGCGTGTCCCTGATTTTTTTTTTGTAAGGCCTAACCTAACAGTGATGTCATGGCTTGTGTTTAGGGTGTGGTGGTGTAGGAAAGGGTGTTTCCCAGTGGTGATGTCGTGCATGAGGTAATATTTTGGGGGCTAGGCATGTCCCAGCAGGGATGGTGACATCACAGGCGTGACCCTGAAGAGAAATCTAAGGCCTAACCGAACAGTGACGTCATGGTTTGTGTTTAGGGCGTGGTGGTGTAGGAAAGGGTGTTTCCCTGTGGTGATGTCGTGCATGAGGTAATATTTTGGGGGCTAGGCGTGGTCCAGCAGGGATGATGACATCCCTCTGGGGTCAAGGTCCAGGGTTTTGATGAGATGATGTAGGTATGAAGTTGTGATGTCAGGGGGGCAGGCCAGGGGGCGTTGTGGGGGTGATGTAGTTGTGGGTCCTCCCCTAGGGGTGGAGTATGGTGTATATATACAGACGGAGCTCTGGAGAGAGGTAGACGGCGCTCTTGGAGTCTGACTGTACTATTTGCATAACGCTTACAATACCCCTGAATCATGAAGCGTTACAGCTACTACTCTAAGAATACAGGAGGGGAAGACATCAGCAACACCGCTGAAAAGGCTGATAGTCCTAGAAGTCCGACAACAATAATTCCTGTAGCTGATGAGGAATCGCAAGGTCCCACTTATAGTGGAATGGCGTATGAGGATGAGTTGAGCCAGGGCATTTTTTTAATGAATCTGGGTGATATGACACCTCCTGATTCTTATCCATTTAAAGATGCTGATGGTGTAGAGGCTGGTATAATGGATGCAGACTATACAGAGGCTGATCTGAAGGCTATGGACGAATCTATGAAGACTTCTGAAGAGCCTTTGTATGCCGATCTGGGGGTTTTGGACTAGCTGTTTCCAGAGGTAGCCATGACCCTGGAGTTGGAAACAAGCGCTGATGAAGATAGGCTGTTTATGCAGACAGCAAATGCTGTGTAGGCCGGTTTGTCTATGGATGCAGCTGTTGCTATGGAGGCGGAGGCGGAGGGACCTGTTCTGTGTAAATTGGTATGTAGGAAAAGGGGTGTGTGTGTGTGTGAACTATGGGCCTCATTACGACCCTGGCGGAAAGTGACTGACCGGACCGCAACAGCGTAAATAGCGTTTCCGCCATTGCACGAAGGAGCAAAGTGCGGCTAATTACGACCCATCGGGCACGAGCATTACGCCATGGCGGAATCCGAAAGGCTGCGATGGCGGAAATGACCCCAAAACGGCCCTTACCGCCGCCGTACGCTGCACCAGGTGCAATACCGCCACCCATCTTAGCGGTCACCGTAATGAGCGGTCACCGTAACGAGCGGGCACCGCAAATTACGGGCACCGTAAATATACGGAAACGGAAGTAAAAGCATGTGGCCGGAACGGGAAACAGCACGCCGCACAACTATAAAATCCGAATCCCAACACAACCATTAAAAATCCGACCCTGACACACATCCCAACCCGTTAGCAACCCCAGTTAAAAAAATAAATATGGGAAAGGTAGCCAAGAAAGCGTGTGATCGCAAGCGGCAGGTACACTTCTCCCGAGAGGAACTGACCGTGCTCACCGAGACCCTCCAGGAAAATGCCGCCGTCGTCTTCTCCAGTCAAATGACCAGGACGGCCCTTGCCAACAAGAAGGCCATATGGGCCCTGGTGGCACAGCGCGTAAGTGCGGTGGGGACAACACCCCGCACGCCACAGCAATGTCGCAAGCGGTGGGACGACCTGCGGATCCGCGTACGCAGCATACTTTCTGCGAACAGGAACATCGCCACAGCTACCGGGGGGGGTTCAGAGTCGCCCATCAAGTTGACCCCCTGGGAGGATATCTGCGCCTCCACCATAGGAATGGAGAGCATAGAGGGAGTCGGAGGGATGGAGAAAGGAGTGCCGACATCCGGAGAATCAGGTAGGTTGGCCAAGAGAAACAATGCGAAATCCACAAAACACGAACATGTGCAGTACCATGTGACCCCATAGTGCAATACATACTTTGCCCTGACAGCGCCCTCTAAAAGTCAGAATGAATAAACAAATCAATCAAGATGCCATAAACAACCCCTACATGTGCAGCATGCACCCCCTAACTGCAGGCAGCCAAATGAATGCATCCTCAATCCACACGAAAATGAGACCACCTCCAAGGCCCAGTCCCAAATCAGCCTCATGTACCACCCCAATGCATTTGATACGTTGCCATTCCAAATCCGACAGACCCATAACTAACGCTCGCCCCTCTTTACTCCACCACAGGGTCCGATACCAACGACGAGCTGCAGGACACCCCTACCAGCACGCCTGCAAAGAGGGCCAGGACCAACGTCCCAAGAGCCTCCACCTCAGGTGCAAGGATCAAGACACGGCAGCAGCAGGAATCAAGTGGCAGCACACTGGAGGGGACTGCAACAGGCACCCCAGCAGCCAGCAAGTCCACAACCCCAGCACCACAGGTCCCCCCAAAGAACGTATCTGATGGCACTGCCTCTGGTGGTAGCAGCACCATAGGTGACACAGCTGTCATGCCAGCATGCTCCGACACGGAAAACAGTGCTGGCGACGTAGGTACCATCCATGACCTTTCCCAATCCCCCTGCATGTTCCATCCCCTACACCATGACGAAACCACGCAGGGGCACCCTGAAGACGACGACTGGCTAACCCCCACAAGTCCTGTGCCAAGGCAACATGTGTTGAGCAGCCCCCCTGTCACACCACCGCAAATGTCCATGGCCCAGCAGAGGCAACAGTCCCTCGACCTGCTGATCGAGCAACAGCAGGAAGTGTCCACGCTACTCAAGGACCATGCAAATGAATGCGGGGGTTCCAGGGCAGCCATGGAAACATCCACCGAGACACTCAGGGCACAAATAGAGAAAAGTAGTGAGAGCCTCAGGGGAGAAATGGAGAGAAGCACCGAGAGCCTGAGAGCACAAATGGAGAAAAGCACGAGAGCCTGAGAGCACAAATGGAGAAAAGCACCGAGAGCCTGAGGGGGGAACTGCATGCGACGTCCAAAGACGTTTGTGCTGAACTTGCTGCTGTGCGCCGTGTGCTCTCGGAGCTCTCACAAACCCTCAGAGACATGCATGGACGCGAGCAGGCAGAGACATCATCCGTGGCAAGTTCCGTCCAGGGCAGCCCCCAACGCAGATCTGGCAGGAACCTGCGCTCCACGGGCAGGGGTGCCCCTGATACCCGTAGAGGGGGCTTGCAATAGCGTCTACCCACGGACAGCATGCATATTTGGACACTGGTGTGGGGGGGGGAGGTAGTAGGGTGGAGGGGGTGTGTTGGGCTTCACTGGGTGGCGGGTCCATAGGGTGTATAAATCAAATCACATTAACAATACAGCACCTCATTATCATCCAATGACATGTGTGGACATTGATATTTGCGTACGAGGCCTTCATAGGCGTACAGTCCACAATGTGCCTGTACTACACACACACAGTGCCACAGGTCCCCTTTCCGTGTAATAGGCACCATGCGTGGTTGCTAGAAGCATGCATCTATGATGCTCTGTCGGATTGCACGTGCATCCTGTGCCTCATGGACTCCTTGAGGTGCCTCCACATCCCCACCCTCATCATCATCATCATCATCTTCAGGTGCATGCAGTACAGCGTCAGGGGGCATGGGCACATTCCTACGTATGCACATGTTGTGCAGCATGACACATGCCATGACCATCTTAGAAACCTTCTCATGGCTGTACATGAGTGCCCCGCCAGACCTGCTGAGGCTGCGGAAACGAGCCTTCAGTAGGCCGAATGCCTGTTCAATGACCACACGGGTACGTGAGTGGGCATGGTTGTAGTCCTCCTCATGCTCGTTCTGTGGGTTCCGGATTGGTGTAAGGAGCCATCTCTTCAGTGGATACCCGGCATCACCTGTATGAGACGAATAAAGGGTGTCAGTGGAATGATAGTGCTAAGTAGCCCCCCCCCCCTCCTGCAAGGTCAATGACGCATCAAATGGGCCACGATGTCATGCATGGAATGAGACTCACCGAGTAGCCAGGATCTGTGCCCTGCGTGTCGCTCCATGTAGCGTGGTATTCTTGTGTTCCTCAGGACCATAGAATCATGGGTAGATCCTGGAAATCTGGCACAACAATGCGTAAAGATCTTGTTGGAGTCACACACCATTTGCACATTGATTGAATGAAATTGTTTCCGGTTGCGGTACTGGACCTCCATGGCATGTGGGACAACCAATTCAACATGGGTGCAGTCGATGGCACCAATGCAACCCGGGATGCCGCCAAGTGCATGGAATCCCACTTTTGCGTTGGTAATCTCCTGGTACGTGCGTGGTAGTGTGATGTGGTCGTCGGCGTGCTTCAGGAGGGCATCGTGCACTTGGAAGAGTGTCCGTGAGAACAGTGGCTGTGAAATGCCATGCAACTGTCCCACTGTGTGCTGGTAGGTGCCTGTGGCCAGGAAGTGGAGTACAGACACCACCTTCAGTAGGGGTGGGATGGCGGTTGGGCTATCTATCATGCTCACGAGGTCAGCATGTGTCATGTCCACAATGGCGATTATGGTGTCCCGGTCCAAACGGTAGAGGGTGTGGATCTGCTCAGCAGTGAGGTTGAACGGATCAGCTCGGAGGCGTGGGATTGCGGGCCGCCTGCGTGGTGGTAGTGGCAGTGCTTGTGGGCCTTGCTGACCCTGCCTTGCCCTCCTCCTCCTCCTTCTCCTCCGTCTCCCCTGTGCGCCCGGTTGTTGTACCTGTTGTTGTTCGTCGTCTTCTTGTAGTTGTAGCACTTGCAGTGCTATCTGGTCCCCCAGGCCCAACATCGCTAGTCCTGCCGGTAGCATTTTGGAGTGGGAGTGGTTGTGGGAGGGGTTTGGGTCTGCTATATATGTGCTGTCGGCCTGTATGGCCTCCACCTGTGCTGATTGAATGAATCTGTGGCAGATGCAATCCCTTCTGGCCGAGCACGTCCCGCACGTAAGGCTGCATTTGGCCGCATGGCATCTTGGGATTGGAATCATGTATCAAATCCCGATGGCAGTGTGATGTACTTTGACTGATTTTCATGCTATGCTCCCATTGTTACACATGCTATGATTGCAGCCGCTTACATACCTGTGAAGAGTCAGTGGTATGTAGGGCTCGATCGATGGCCGACCCTCATGCAGCACAGTAACGTACTTCACCGACGGGCGTGGCGTCCCATTTGTGATTGCAGCCAGTTAGCATTATGACACACAGCCGCACTACATTGATGTAATTGTGAATGCAAGCGTTCACAGAAGCCTTTTCGACGTAATGTTGCAAGTGAGGAATTCGAAGGCCAGCATTTTTGGTTTTGAAGTAGCGGCGAGGATACGCCCACAGGTCTGGCTGGGAATGTAACGTTCTATTGTAGAATGTCCTTGGGACATGGCCCATAACGAGCAAGCAATGAATGATATGAATTGAATGGGATGCGCAATAGCGTAGTGGACGATAAGGCAGGACGTTCCCAAATCCATCTTGCTTCACAACACTACAGATCCGGCCAGGAGCACAGTGGTTTTTGCAGACTGCATTACGCACAGACGCGATGGAAGTTTCACATATTATGTGAGTGAATATTCATGCGTTTTCATTGCGGGATGAGGGAATGATGAATGGATGCATGGACAGATGATTCCGTTTAGGGTCTGCCATGTACATGGGTTTTTTGAATCACTCCCCTTCCCCTGCGCTATGTGATGCAAGGCTGCCATAGTGGGACTTACGTCTATCTGCCCTTGTCGGATCCTCCCTGTCTCGACGCGCCTTCATACACTTGTGTCTAGGCACGTTACTAATCCCATGTCATGGGTTCTATCTTGACGGACGCATGCACAGTAACCGACGTTGCCAATGGTGTATTTACCTCGATTGATTTCGTTATGAATCGATACTGATTTAGGGGTCTGTATATTCCTTTGGAGTGGGCTAGCATGCATATGGGTGTGGATTTGGTGTGTTGAATGAAGATTGTAATGCATCATGAGTCCCGTAATGCAATCGGTTAATTTGTGTTTCATTTGGGTGACAGGTATCTCCTGCCCTATTGCAGATGCCATCTCTACGCCACTCCTCCAGATGGGTTTTACTCTCGACACCTGCAGCTTCGGGTGAATCAGTGGAGCACCATTTCGATCTTATGGGACGATCGCCAATGGGCCACATGCCCTTATGCTGTACTGGTGGCTAGGTGCAACATTTCGGCCTTTCAGCTCGACTAGTGCCTGCCTCATGGGACGGACCTGCGGTTCTTGCCGCTTCCATGTTGCCTTTTGGAACGTTGATGTAGGCCCTGTGTGCCATGATGGTACAGGGCGTCACACAAGTGGAAGCTGGTCAATTATTGCAGATGCAGCCCTCGGTGATGATGGATGTTTTGGTGTTATTTTGCAAATTGCTGTGGGGCCTTTGTCATTTGGATGTGCTTTTAAATTGTATTCCGATATTTGTCGTGTTGCGTTATTCTTTGCAGGTGATGTGGCGATTTTCGATTTGTGGCGGTATGTATTGTGAGATGATCTGCATTGTGTTCCGCCTTCTGAGTTGAGTTGTGTGGTACAGTACTGGCCGCGTTTGCCTACGTAGCACAGTATGGTCACGGATAGGGGCTGCCATTGTGACTGTTTACATGATGTGCTGTTCAGGGGCGGGGGATTGGCTTTTGGCCGACTGGTGCCTGTCAGCCAGGTCGATTGGTGGAATGATGGGATGTTCAGAATGTGGCTGGTCACAGGTGCCTGTGTTTGCGTGCGTTTGTTGGAGGGGGACTGGGGTCATGTCCATTGGAATAGCTTCTGTATTCATGCCATCTGTGCCCTGCAGCTCCCATCGGCCCCTCTTGGGATGAGCCTGGCTGCTCAGTCACTCTGCCAACTTGTGTGGTACATGCTTCTGCTGATGGTTGGTTTGTTTACTGGCAAGAGTACAGGGCTGGTGCAATCCCCCTCAGGATGCTGTTTTGGATGTTGCCTTGCGCTGGTGGCAAGCGATGGGGGACTACTGTTGTTTTGTGTCATGTGTTCTTGATTTTCATTTTGATGTATTGTACCTTCACATGCCTGTGCTGCATCAGTACGGCTATGGTGACATGCCGTACATGGATGCCCACTCACGGGGCGCTTTGAGCCCCTGCATGCATTTCTACGTTGGCATGCATGGGTGAATTGTAGATTTCACTGGTTGCATAGTGTGAGTACATTGCGCCTGCCAGGAGTTGTGCAATGTGGCCAGGGAGTGGAGTACAGGCACTCAGTGGGCCATTTACGGTTGGTTCACGATGCCGTATTTCTCGCCATGGCGGAATGGTACTTTACGACGTGCTTGATGGCGTTCAGTACATGTCCGCTAGGGTCAGAATTCGCGTACCGTTGCGCCATGGCGGTGATTCCGGTTTTGCAAGGCGCGCGTGCGCGTACTTGGTGCAGTTAGCGTTGCCGTTCACTGCGGTGTCGCTAATGGCATCGTACTTTACGGTGACGGGTCATAATCGCAACGAGCGGTGTTCGATGGCGGTATTGCATTTCCGCCATCATTTTTCCATTTCCGCCAGGGTCGTAATGAGGCCCTATGTGTTAAAATAAAAATTTAAAAAAAAAAAAAAAAAAAAAAAAAAATATATATATATATATATATATATATATATATATATATATATGTATTGAAGAGTTACATTTCTTTCTTTTTTGAATTGCAGAAAACGGCAGATAAAGTTGACGGTACTGAAAGTCAGCGGTCTTCATTTAATACCGTCAATTTTTACTGTGTGTGCTGTTCAAAAATGATCGAAAGTCCAGCAACACAAGCCCGCAATATGTGTAAGAAGTGTGTTTGTTTGCTATGACTTTTTTGGAAACCTCAACTGTTCAGGCTTTTGCGGCCTGTGTAGTGAAAGTGTGTTTGAAGCGGGATTATTATCGCTGGTGTTATGGACATAAAAGCGATGACCCGCAACAGGATGCTCATGACTGTTTACTTCTGAATTATCACGCTAGAGCAATACGTCGGATATGTTTTCTGTTGAATTCATATAAAGGTTTTCAGCTGCTTAAAGCTGTATATAAAGGCATGGGCATGCGTGTACATGCTAGTATGGAGAGTGTTCTATCTAAAACATGGATAGAAATATACCATTGCCGCAATCCCGAGAAAAAATTGAGATCTTTACACATGGCTGGTCCTGTGCGTTTTAGAAACAGGTTAGCCCATTAAATGGATAAAGATTTTTGTGACCTATACACTTTTGGGAATCCCCTGAAGCCTTGTGTAGCACGCCGTAAACTGTTTTAAAGAGAGAGGAGAAATAAACAGAGTTTTGTTTCTTATATGTGTATATTTGTTTCTAGGATAAGATTTCTGAAGGGCCAGCAAGGCGTGTGGATCGTAAACTGAAACCGGGCCGTGTATGTGTGGAAAAACTGTTATACGCTATGCTGAAAGAGCGGATATCGGAAATTGCCCCAGATACCCTGAAATATCTACAGATACCTACCCCCCGACCAGAGCCAATTTGTAAAAGTTTGATGTGTATAGGTAACATATGTACCAACACATGGCTCCCGGTATTTGATGAATACTGGCATTTGTACAAATATGATGTGGGTTCTTTATATTTACACCCTAGAGAGGTGTTACATCAGCTGTTGGAGCAATTGTATGAACATTACTTTAGCATCAAAGGATACGTTTTACAGGACCGCGAATTGTATGAACTTTTAAATGCCTCAAGTGTTTTATGTATACAGAGTTATATGCGGGGGAACGGGGAGTTTTGTATAATGCTATTTATAAGGTTGCAGAAAAAATATTGTTGTGCCAGACGCTATATGTATAAGAGTTGTAATAAAATCATCTTTCACCCACTATGCCTTTGTTTATTTTATGAAGTGTTTCAGCGGTGAACATCTCTTATTGAAGCATGCATGAAAGCTATTATGATGAAAGCGGTGTTGGCAGTTATGGGGGTGTTGATGCTCTTTATAAAAAATTACAACATGACAAGAAACCTATCTCACGCAGAGCTGTTAAGGAATGGTTATCTGGTGAAGAGGCATATAGTCTTCATAAAAATGCTAGAAAACGTTTTAACAGAAGAAGAACAGTGGTTTCCCAAATAGACGAACAATGGCAGGGTGATATTGTGGATATGCGGACCTATGGGAAGCAGAACGACGGGGCGCAGTACATCTTGACGGTTATTGATATTTTATCAAAATACGCCTTTGCCGAAGTTTTGAAGGATAAGACTGGATCAAGAGTGACGGCAGCTTTTAAACATGTTTTTAGCAAAGGCCGGGTGCCTGTAAAATTACAAACGGATGCTGGTAAGGAGTTTTTAAATAGACCCTTCCAAAATCTTTTAAAACAACATAACGTGTATCATTTTGTAACGTATAACGAAGTTAAGGCGGCTGTTGTTGAGCGCTTTAATAGAACCTTAAAATCTAAGATTTGGCGATATTTTACAGCAAAGAATACACATCGTTATGTGGACGTATTACAACGTTTCATAGAGGCGTACAACCATAGCTATCATCGCTCTATAAAAATGACTCCAAATTCTGTAACGTCTGAAAATTCTCTAACTGTTTGGAAAAACTTGTACGCTGACATGGTAAAGAAGAAGGTCAAGAAACCATCCTTTCGCGTGGGGGACCATGTCCGAGTTTCTAAGCTTAAAGGTGTCTTTACAAAGGGGTATCAGCAATCATTTACGGATTAAATATTTATAGTGACCAAAGTAACTGTGAAAGAGGGGGTTTACATCTATCAGCTGGTTGATTATGATGGTGATGGTGTGAGCGGTAATTTTTATACCGAAGAGTTACAGAAGGTCACCAATGAGCCCCAACACTTTTATATGGTTGAGATAATTCTTCAAAGTAAAGGTGAAGGAAATAAAAATCAAAGTCTGGTAAAATGGACAGGGTGGCCTGAGAAATTTAACAGTTGGGTTAGCGCTTCATCTCTAAAGGATCTACAAAGCAAAGGCGCTCCCTGAGAAGATGGAAAGCAGTGGATTTTATATCACCTTACCCAGTAACGCTTCTCAAGATACATTCCCAAACAATGAAATATCAAATTATTGTGTTAAAATGGTTAAACCCGTTGATTTACAAGGATTGTGGGAAGCGGGTCTAATGGAGATTCAATACCCCCATACCTGGGACACTGTGTCTAGAAGAGAGGCCAAATTTACCATCAAACGTGAAGGTCCTATCGAACTGTTACACGCCGGTTTTCCTCATGGATTTTACAGCAGTATACAAGTTTTGTTAGAGGCTATCAATAAAAGTCTCGCAAACATTGAACGCTATTCTGATATACATTTGTTTCTGGATAAGGTGCAGAGAAAAGTATTTCTAAAATCGACAGATCTTACCACCGAGTTTATATGTACTGGGAAACTTTTTCGTGTTTTGGGAACCGTTCAACATGTAAAAAGTACTAAAGATTTGGACAAAACACGTGCTGATATTGATGGGGGATTTTACAGTCTTATGATCTACAGTGATATAGTAGAATATCAAAGGGTCGGTGACTCGTACGCCCCGCTAATGAGAACAGCCCAGGTGAAAGGTGAAAATAATGGCATTGTTAATATACAATATATTAAACCTGATTATATAACGGTTTCTAAGAGTCATTTTGACACCATCAATATACAGATAAGGGATGATCAGGGGGAGTTGGTGTCATTTAAATACGGGAAGGTCCTAGTGAAATTACACCTCCGTCCTAGGCGAGAAAAAGACTATTAAAAAACATGGTATTCATGAAAAACTATGGGGAGCCGTACGTTTATAGGGATTATTACCGCCGACAAGCTGGTTATGGCAATCAACCTTACTTTCAAGGGGCACCCGTTATGTATGGTGCGGGTTTCGGAAGTATTTTTAGAAGCCTCTTTCGAATGACTGTGCCGTTTCTACGAAAGGGGTTTGAATTAGCCAAACCACATGTGAAAACAGCAGCCACAAATATTGCTAAAGATGTGGTGTCTAAGGCTACAACATCCATCGCAAATCGTTTTAACCAACCACCGCAAGAGGGTTCTGGGCTGGTTTATGTGAAAAATAACACAAACAAAAGGAAAAGGAAATCACTGCACAGATGGGCCCTCCAGGAATGCATAAAAAACTAGGATCAGCAACGAAAACGGCTCAGAAGAGAAAAAGAACTCGCAAGAACAGATCGGTCAAGAAAAAAAAACAGCCCAGGCATTAATATTTTCTAAAAGATGGCGTTTATCCATAGTGTGTCGGGGGAATGTGTGAAATCTGAACTCGATCTGTTTGCTGTACCCCCGACACAAACTAGCATTGAAAACAGCTTTTTCATGGAAGTGGCTCCCCTTGCTGCACTATCTCCGCTAGCGCCTATAGAGTTTTATATATCAGGCTCAACAGAGATGTATCTGGATTTAAATGACACGTTACTTTACCTCACTTGTAAAATAACAAAATCTGATGGGTCAGCTATCCCTGCAACGGCTAAAGTTGCTACGATTGCTTACCCTGTGGCTACCCTCTTTAATCAAGTGGATATTACTCTAGGCGACCGGCTGATTACACAGAGCGACAACATGTATGCGTACAGGGCCTATATAGAAAGCATTTTGAACTACAGCAATGACGCTTTGGACACTCAGTTTACAACAGGGCTTTTCTATAAGGACACAGCAGGCCATATTGAGGATTATGCTCTAGATGGGGCTAATGCAGGTTTTATAAAAAAGAGCTACACATGCCAGAGGGAGTAGAAATTTTGATTTACTAGGCCGTCTACACTCCGATCTATTTTTCCAGGAGAAACTAATGGTAAACGGCGCTGATCTGAAAATTAAACTTTCTAGAAATAAACATGCTTTTTGCCTCAACAGCGATGATGCTGAAGCCTACAAGCTGATTATAGTATCAGCTAGTTTATTTATTAAAAGGGTGAATGTGTCACCCACAGTCAGATTAGCTCATGCTGATGCTCTACAAGTATCAAACTTAAAATATCCGGTGGAGCGGACATCTTTGAAAATTTTCAGTGTTCCAGCGGGTAGCCGTGTCGCCAGTCAAGATAACGTATTCCTTGGACAGTTGACGAAAATAATCATCATTGGTTTTGTGGACAACACAGCTTTTTCTGGGGCTTACGCCAGCAACCCTTTTAATTTTAAACATTACAACATCAACTACGCAGCTCTTTTTAAAGACGGGGTCGTTATACCGTCTAAAGCCTACAGTCCCAGTTTTCAACAAAAAAATACAATTAGGGAGTATTTGGGACTTGTCTCCATCAGCGGTAAACATCTGCATGATAAAGGTTTTGTGATACCCCGGGACGATAATGATGGGGGTTATACTCTCTTAGCTTTTGATTTGAGACCTGATAATACATCAACCGGCCATTATAATCTTATTAGAAATGGTAATCTACGCATAGAGGTACGCTTTGCTGCAAATTTACCCAACACGGTGAATCTAATTATTATGGCTCTATTTGACTCGGTTATGGAACTCAACAATCAACGACAAGTCCTGTACGACATGTAATGGATACTTACCAGATCAAGCGTTTTCTAAGTAAAGACAAACACGCTAAGAAAACATTCAAGGGTGTGTATTCATGTGATAACCTTCCAAGAGACATAAGTAATGAGCGACCCATTAGTCTTGTGGCGAACACCGATCCCCAAGATCAGGAAGGCACCCATTGGATAGGTATGTTTATAAACAAGGATACAATAACAGTCTTTGACAGCCTGGGGTGTTTCCCAAGCCACCCCATATACAGAGGCGCTATCCTGGACTATGTGAAGGATATAGCACCCGTTATACATTATAATAAAACACCTGTGCAACATCCTGAAGACATCACATGTGGCCAGCACTCCTGTTACTTTGTATCTAACATGTCTGAGAAACACTTGCTGATAAGGGTTATGCAGACCTATTCACTGGACCTCTGGCAAAATGATGTCATGGTTACTGGTTTTGTGAATAAGAACAGCTTTCGGGGATTTCCTGTAAATGTTTTTGATCGTTGGCAAAAATGTACTCTTATTACTAAACCTTAAATTGTGTACACATATAAATAAACACATTTTCTTTTTAATTGAAACAGTCTTTTTCGTCTTATTTTTTCATTTATTTAATATTTTATAAACATGTTAGACATGATCAAAATGATTAGACATAACGCCTTTGAAAGCATGAATAATATTTTTATTGCAATGAACTTATTATTATTTTTTTTTTTTTTTGCAGACTGGAAAAGTAATAATAGTAAAAAAAATAATTAAAAAAAAAAGATATACATGTATATACATATTTTACAATGGTTAAAGATTTTGGTTACACGTTAAACCAAGAGGCTCGTTTACTGGCTTTAATTTTTTTTTCTTTTTTATATTGACATTTCAGATGATTCAATAGCTGTTGTTAAAGGTTTGATCTCAGAGTCTTTTAAATTTTCCAACAGTTTGCGATGTACCATATTTCCAATTAAAGTTGCGGGCAGGTTCACATCGGCAGCTGCTTGCATAAACAGGTCCCAACCTCGAGGTTTTGTGTCTCTTCCAAAAGCCTGAGGGTTGGTAATGCTGCGAACTAAATCGTGAACATTTGATCCTTTAACAACTGTTCCTTTATAGATAAATTCTCCCTTGTTGTTCCATGTTGCCACGTTTTTTTCACTTCCCATTTTGTTCATCAAAAGTTCAGCATTTTTCCGATAACGGGGATTAATAGTGTCCAAAACCTCCATTACGATAGGGTCCGGGGCAGAGGTTGAAAGGGAGGGCTTAGAGCTAATTGCAGGGTCTTCGGGGGGCATGTGCAACATCAGTTTATTTTTCTCATTTTCGACCTGTCTAAAGTATGTTAAGTATTTTTGTAGAATAGTTGAATAGAGCCCCACTTTATTAAAGTCTGATAAATCATGCCGCTTTAAAAGCTCTTGCATTTCAGAGTCAAGCCTTAAAGTGGCTGATTTACGGATATCTGCTTCTTCCCGCTTCGGGGTACTTATACCCTCCAACTGATGTTTGTCAACCAAATACATCTTTTGCGCATGCTCCATTAACCACCCCCTAAAAGCCTAGTAATTAGAGGCAATGCCAAACCTAGGAGTGCCCCTATAAAACCCCCAGATTGTTTTAGAAGCTTTCTTTTGGTTTTTATAGACGACCTCTTGTTACTCAGCTTTTTAAGGAGGGTTTTTTTCTTTTTTGAAACGCCTACTTGCTGGGTGGATAACGGAACGTTACCTTTTATGGTGTTGAAGGCAATCTCTGCTATAGCCGATACTAGATCATCAGAGGCTGAGCACAAAATGGCCTTCCGTTGTTGGGGTGGAGCAGTTACTAGCATTTTAAGAAGAGCAAAATTCCTACGTATACGGGCCGTCATGGTAGCTGGTCGTCGTCGCTAATGAGGAAAGATTGTTTTTCACTGTGGTTTTCTAGACGTCTTTTGTACGTAAACCACGGGTATATCAGGAGGGAAAACACCGGTCCTCAATCTGTAGTCTTCTAAAGTGTTTGTTTTTAGATCCACCAAGAGGTAACCGTAAGGTTTTAAGGTAGCGTCTTCAAAAGCCTCCATAAAAAAACAGGTATTACCCGGGTACATCTGTCTCGCTAGGACGGTTAGTTGATGTTTATCTCTAGGGTTTTTAAACAACACTATATAGCTGGCGTTTAATGTTATGGAGCGGTTGCCCTTTCCGCGGTAGAATAAATTTTGAACAATGTAGCAAATGCTAAGGTTCCTGTGATGTGAGTGTTGTGTAAAAGCTTTCTCGATTTCCGAGCTATGCCCTCCTTCCATCATAAGATCATCTACAATAATCATATTAACAAGATTTGGTGGTAGCAAGCGGTCGTCATTCAAAGAATTTGGAAATCCTCCACAAACTTCAGATGTGGTATTTTAGATGCCAATTCATTATACAAGGGCTGCCAGCAAGAAAAAAAACAGATAACATTTTCAGGAATGGTATTCATAACAGAGGGTGCGTTTTCTAATAGCTGCTTAATAAAATAGCTTTTACCACAGCTAGAAGGTCCCGCTAACACGCATGAAAAAGGGTGTTGTAACCGGGTATTCATCGTATACGTTGTTCCCTTTTCAATAACCATAGGGTAATGTTTTGTAATTAGCAGTAAGCACACGCTTATCAAATACTACCCTCAAGGTTTTTTGCAGTGTTTCACTGCTAATCTCCCATTGTTTCTTTTTACGCACTATTGAAGGTTTATGAACTGTAATATTTTTGGTTATGTTGTTTAAAGAGTATTCTTGCACCAGCTCCTTTAAACTGTCAAAATTAATTTTTATACTATTGCTAACATTTAAAGTGATACCCTTTACTTTCATACAGACAACACCGTTGGATGTCCTATAGGAATAGGTTTTGGGACCTACAGAAACAAATTCTACAATGTGCTCTCCTGGAGCTAGTTCGCTTGTTAAATTACCTAGATAATCACCCAGGGGAAGGTCCTCATCACCGGGTGAGCTGACAAAAATAACAGAGTCAGTATCGTGGTACAAACAACGGTCTTGGAGGGCATCCATGACTTTATAAAGCTCCAAACGGGCGTGGGCTGTTGTAAAACATGCAATAAAAATGTTTATGTTGTTGGAGCACGTTGGGAACTCTTTGGCATACTTCCAGCAAAGACACGCTGTTTCCTCATCTATAAACTGTAAGCTTAAAATGTCATAGCCCAGGTCAAAAAGATAAGCGGTCAACTCTTCGGGGTCTGTTATAATGGTTGTGTTTGGAAGGTTGGTTCTTTGCGCAAATTTACCCCATAAGGAATTTAAACACAGTTTAGCTAACTGACGTCTAGAGGGATTGTTTTCAATAAACTCGGGTCTTAACCGTATCCCTTGGTGTTTGTAATACTCGTCTATATACCGCTGTCGGGATTCATCATCCTTGCAACTTTCGGGGTAACCCGACGCTTCCTGTTTGTCTCGAAGAAAAAGACAAATGTATTTTGTGAACAGCTCTGCTGTAGCTTTCCCAAAGTGCCATATTTCATAAATCCTACCCAGCCGGTATCCTTTCTGTAAGGCCACTTGTAGCTCAACAGTACACCAGGTACCAGTAATAGAGCGTTCCTCGTCACTGTGTGTGCATTTCTCAGTTTGTTTTGTAGTGGCACAAGTCATACAAAGTGGGAACATTAGTTTTCCAGAAACTCTTTGAGGGAGCACTGGGAAATAAAGTTTTCTAGGGGGGTACACCTGACATTTAATCAGTCCAAAATATTGTTTAACATCTCCAAAATCTTCATAGATAATTTGAGGGTGTCCTAGCGGGTATGGTTTTGAATTGTTAACAAAGGGGTAGAGACTGGTGTAGTCAAAGTAATGTATCTTTTCACCCGGAGATATCGCGTGGTAAAGTTTAACAGCATTAGTCCTTCCCCCAAAGAGAGCATCACAGGGTTCTAAGGGTTCTGGTAGATTTGTTTGTTTCAAAAAAATGTTTAGCCCCTCATCATTTTTTAGCATATCTGTCCATTCATGTTCCAAAGTGTAATAACGCGCAAACCCTTGTTTTCAAGAAAATTCTTTTTTAAAAGTGTTCTTCTATGTAAATGGTCATTAGTACAGCCCATCATGGTGTTATAGTCATTTTCCTTATAGCATCGGGGGCACCCGTGAAAAAAACAACCATTCAATTCGTAGGCCAATTCCTCCCCATTTAGACACGCATAACCATCTAAAAAATAGGGACCAATCTTTTTTTCCCCTCCACGCAGGGCATGTTCTATAGGTATACCATCTTGATGGGACAAGTACATCAACCACTGTATAGAAGGGGTAGAAAAACGTTTTTGTTTTCCATGATACAAGTCAATTGGCACTAGGGCTATTGTTTCAGACTCAGGAAACAGTTGTTTATATATATGCATACACATGCTAGCTAGCGTGATAAAAGTGAATGGATCAACATACGTCACATATTTTAACTCCTCAGGAGTATTGGGTTTCAAAATGTGCTCCTTTTGGGTTAGCTCAATGATACCGTTTCTAAAAATGTTACAGGCTGTTCTCAAAATATTAACATCTTCGCGACAATACCTTTTTAGCTCCCTCTTAAAATCAAAAACATCTTTACGGGCCTCTGAGTACCATTTTAGAAATGCCTCCTTTTCTTCAGACATCATAAATTCTGAACCATAGCACTTCACAGGAGGAATAGGACCCACATAGTTTTGATTCTGCTGGGTATTAAAAAAATGCGGAAAATAACCTTTCGACCCTGGAAATCCAAAAGCTGTAGGCAACTTACTTAACTTCATAGGCAAAAAATTTAAGCTGTCAATAAACCGAACTTTAAAGGGTATTACCTCTAAAAGTTTTAGCTTTGCACCATGCATTACCAGTTTGACTGCTACTCGTTCTTTAATCATTTCATGTATCAAAAAGAAGGAATCATACCCCTGACTGTTGTGTGCCAGAAAGCTATACCCCCTAAATTTTTCATCCAAGAAATTAGTAATAAAACGCTTAATGCAGTCTATACGATAAAAGGACCACGTCTTATCACCCGTCAAATGTTTGGCATAAACATAGTTTGGGACGTGTATACCTGTCTCTTGCATACACTCTATAACAAACACAATGTAATCCTCAGTTTTAGCCACATCTTTTGGAACGGTCATGTAACACAAATGGTCCTCCAATGAAACAACTTCAATTTTACATCTAGGGCAAATTTTACCACGGCATTCATGATTAGCATTTTTAAAGCGACCGCATGAAACACAGTCCGTTTTCAAATAACATTGGGCTAAACCTTGCGCTGCTTTCTCAATGTGTTTTTTAAGGCATTGTTCAGACCGGGCAAAAGTTTTACATTTGGGACATTTAAACTTTGATTCGTCCAACACAAGACACCCATCTCTTTGACACATGTGACAATGTAATCTACATTTGTGAGCCATTCGATTGTTGTATATATGACAACAAAAAGGACATACATTCTTTACCCCTAGAAAACCTTGTAGGTTTAAAATGCCGTAATAGTGTTTCTCATGATGTAAAAGGTAGACAGTGTTTTTATTAGAAGTGTCACCCTGGGGAAAATATTTCCAAATCCGGGCTTCATTATACAAACTTTTGATCGGCACCCCAACGTAATCTTCAAATAGGCACACTTCATTAAAACCAACCATGACGTCAGGGGGTATACCCAGAGTCTGGTGGACCTCTGAAGCCTTTCTTTGTATGTAACCGTCAGTAACAGTTCTAGGCTCCAGCAGACCTATGAAACTGGCAGCCATACATATATTTAAGTCCCCATAGTTAAAATCCAAAAGCCAACGCTTCTTCTTAGGCACAATCATACTGTAGAGTGTTTTCTTTAAAGGCCTGTACACGCCACCCTCTCTAGATCTAACAATCACAGTTACAATTCTTAAGGGTTCCGTTACAAGAAGCTCAGCCTTACTTTGTAGCATACGGCCAATGTTCTCTAAAAACTCTAAAACATCAAACACCTGTCGGTGGGTTCGTCTGGTAAAAAGAGGTCTATTTAAAGTAGAACTGTCTAAACGGATCTGGACAAAGTCATTAGGACCAGCAGATTCCAAAATGTGGGAAACAAGCCTCTCAACCGATTCTGTTATCAGTAATAGTGCGTGACCTGTTGAGGTTATCCTATCTAGATTCATAAAACGAAAAACTTCATAGTATTCAACACTTTTATATTTTGGTATATCATGATGGTAAGTTCCCAAACTCTGTAAAAAAACAGTTTCTGTATCAGACGTGTCAGGTGTATCTGGAGAGTGAAGCTCTAAATCTTTCTTTTCACGGCGGGTAATGATAGCTTTTGCTTTTTTTAAGCGTTTCAAAAACATTTTCCTCTGTCTCTTCGAGCGAAGCCATTTTAAACGCAAGGCCTTTGTACCTTTTACAGGTAAATGTGGTGTGTCTACAGGCTTAGGGGGTGTATGCACATCTTCCAAACCATACCCTAAGGTGCTAGGGGGTGTCATTACATCTATACAATTTGTGGACTTCCCAGGACCTAACCCAGTCCTTAATGCTGTTATAGGGATTGTCAACTGATTTGGAACAGCCCTAGCTTTATTTTTTAAAGACTGTTTTTTATAGTCTTGGGCCAGTACATTGGTTTTAGATTTCATCTTGAACAAAAGGTGTTTGGCTTTACAAGCACCTCGACGTGTACCAATTAAAGCTTTTTTAGTACCCTTTTGCTTTAATCTATACCTCTGGCAGCCTAAGTTTACTTTCTTCTGTATACCTGGTAGATGTTTTCCTTTTTTACTATTTAATACATCTACCTCAAATAATCGCTTAGCAGTGTCACCCCTTTTATAACAGGGAACCGTCACCCGGGCGGCTGGTGTGTTAACGTATTTAAAGGTATGTCGGGGAGACAACGGTTTATTATCAAGCTTGTGAAAATTGTTCACTGCACACACCTGTTTGTTCACACCATTTGGCCCTGTGCTTGAAAGATCTAACGGCTTACGGGGGTCATTTAACCTACAAATAACAGAGGCATATACAAATTCTTCACAAGCTAATTTTATGTGGGAGTCTGAGTTAACTATTATAGGCTCTTTTATAGGGGGATTTACAACAGGCTCTTTTATAGGTGGATTTACAATAGGCTCTTTTAAAGGTGAGTCTATAATTATTATAACAGGTTCAGAAGCACGGGCTGTTGGTATATCTGGTACCAAAGGGACCTGTTTGAAATTCTGGAAAATATCAGCACACTGTCCACTGTTGGGGCTTGTAGGTAAACACGTATGGGGTTTTGAATAATCTCCACAATCCAGAGACTGTTGCCTAATGGTATCCTGTATTGGGTCTAAAGCAGGAAAATCTCCAAGAGGTTCTTTTATAGGGGAGTCTATAATTATTATAACATTTTCAGAATCAGGGGCTATTGGTACACCTGGTACCTCCAACGCTGGTTCTAAATTTTGGGGAATATCAACATACCTCTCACTGCTGGGGATTGTGGGTGAATAGGTATGGGGCGGTGTACAGTATCCATAATCAGGAGACCGTGCCCTAACGACGGCCTGTATTGGGTCTAAAGGGGCTACTACCTTTAAAGATGAAAGCACATTAGATGGGGTAATATCGCCACAACCTATACTCTCCAGCTGCGCTCTATTAGCTGATGGGTCTATAGGTGGTATAACCTTTACAGGAGACCTTGTTTTTTTATCACATCTAACAGACCGGGCCTGAGGGGGATAAGCCGGAGTTACCTGAATACTTTGATCTTCCACAGCTTCAGAGTTAGTCATATTTAAAACAGGTTGAACCCCTGTAACCCGTACATCTTTTTTCAAACTTAGTTTAGAGTTCTTTAAACATTTTTGGAGCCCCAAACACTCCTGATAACCCCCCTCCCGTGTTGTGCTAAAGTGTTCTGTGTAGGGCTGACCTGTTTTCTTCACACGAGTCGTTGGCGGGACCGCAAAGGGCATAAGCGCAACAGTAGACGCTAAAAATAAACATAATTAAAAGAACATTACAAACTCGAAGCAAAAGCCTATTCCTTATAAACATACACCATCCTATAACCTAATACATGCTTCCTTTTAAAACAATGAAATCACATAAACACCTATAATAATATATCCCCTAGATACCTTTATAAACCTTTAATCTATAAAGCAAGCAAGCATAAATAATATACCTTGCGTGCTGTCCCCTAAATAGGTCCTTTTCAAAATCCCCTTAAAATGCTCTAAGTTCTGGCCTGTTTTTTTCACACGATCGGCGGCCTGCCATCCAGAGGTACCATGTGCTAATCTTTTAGACTTCTTCACAACACTAGACCCTAAAACAATTGACCATAACATAATCAGATACATGTTTACAAAACTAAAGCATAAGTGTGATTCCTTATAACCAAAGAAGCTCATAAATCCTAATAATTGTTTCCTTCTAAAGCATACAAAACCCATAAAAAATAAGAAAATAAACTATAATAAGCCTTAAAGCTGCTAAGCAAACATAAATCACGTACCATGCGTATCCACCTCTAAGCGCTTTCTTTTCGGCTGACCCTCAACATGTTCTGCTTTTCCCAACAATTGTAAATCTACATAAAAACATTATAACATTAATCCTTACATACTGCAGCCAAACACACACACAAACACACACACCACTATAAAATTAAAATTAATTGGATTACCTTTCGTACACGCCGGTGTGTCTTTCACAAGTTTAGAATTTGCAGCATTTAGATGCTTCCTCTTTTGGGAAGCCTTTTTCCCATAGACACGGTCTACAATAATGTTAATACAAAAGCATGCATTTTTAATTCATATGTGATTACCTCTTGAACCCTAATATCCTAAGACTTCAGGTGTTCAAATAAAAAACACTCTAAAATATCATTTACAAAACACACGTGTCTAAATACATAAGCCGCCTCGTGTCTTTACACAGTGTAACAAACGCACCATAACCAGATACAAACTCAAAATACTGTTTAAAGGTTGCACCCTCCACTTTAAAACTTCATGTTTCTATTACAGCTTTAAACTAAACACATTTTTCATAAAAGCCATTAACTTGTAACCCAAATGATTAATTTTAAAAAGTTACGATGGCCATGTCCATTTATACACTGCTGTTCAATATTTATCCACGGTGTCCTGGTCAAAGAAAAATCAATATTATAGAAACACACGTGTCTAAATACATAAGTCGCATCGTGTCTTTACACAGTGTAACAATCGCACCACAGCCAAATACAAACTGAAAATACCGTTTAAAGGTTGCACCCTCCATTTATAAGCAAACCATGTTAAAATTCCTGCTTGTATTAGTGTTATAACTAAAAACATAATGTTCATAAAAGCCATTAACTTGTAACCCAAATAATTCATTTTAAAAAGTTACGATGGCCATGTTCATTTATACACTGCTGTTCAATATTTATCCACAGTGTCCTGGTCAGAGAAAAAATCAATATTATAGATTGGCTAGTCAAATACAGCTTCTTTTTTTTTTTACATTGCACGGGTTCCATAAGCATCTGAAACATCTTTATTTTATCTGAAATAGCATGTGGCCGCTGTTTTCTTTTTTCATTCATTTCTAGAATAAAAATATATTTTATTTGAATAGGCTCAAATAATTGTCTGTCCACCCTACATTTAAAACTCTCAAATTCACAAGTCTAAAACAATGACTGCCTGAAACCTTTCAAAAACTCAAAGTCCTTCGCTCTCCACCGCGTGTCTAACTTATCAATATTAGAGATTGCCAACACATATATCCTTTACAAAGCGGCAAACAACAAACAGGTTTTAAGCATCCAGATTACCTTGTAAAGCGCCTATGTTTTCATCTTTAGTCGTATCTATTATAAATAAAACACACACTATAACTTTATTAGCCTCATACACAAACCCTAAATACAATTCTTTTGGTTTTGCAGAACCTCCTACGTTTACATTGCCTTTTGTTTTATTCACGGGACTCTTTTTCAAACAATTTAACCTTTTTCCAAGTATAACATTAATTCTACACTTATAAAACAAAATACACATACCCTTGTCTAATATTTTTTGGCAGTCAAATTCATCGTAAAAGGACGGTGATTCGTATCTCTAAATAAAAGGAATCAATAATTATACACCTTGAATCATTTTTTAAAGATAAAAAAAAAAAAGAAAAAATGCACTTACTTCGTTTCCAAACTCCATGACTTCAGGCGCAAAAGTGTAAATGAAAAGGCTGCTTTCCTGTTACCGGTATATTTATAACCTAGACTGTTTAATGTTTAGCTAGTCAGCCCACTTTATATCAATTTACATAGAAACGTATATCGTCAGAGACAGGACCCTAACCTCTTAGATCTGCGGACGTGGCCTTTTCCAAATGGTACACGTACACTCTACAAATACATGCTCCATACAAAACGAAAGTAAGACTTGTTTTACAAACATGAGCCAATGCTACACATCAGAGTGTGACCGAAATATTAATCATTCCCTCAACGTCACAAAGCTTCTTTAAAGACTCCAGTTAACTCTACATTGCCTGGATGATTCATCCATAAAAAACCAAAGCTTTTTTTTTTTCTGCACCACATTTTACCACAACACAGCTCAGCATTTATAACTGTTAATCTTGTCTTATTTTCTAAGCACACACACACACACACACACACACACACACACACACACACACACACACATATACCTATCCAAGAGCGCCGTCTACCTCTCTCCAGAGCTCCTTCTGTATATATACACCATACTCCACCCCTAGGGGAGGACCCACAACTACATCACCCCCACAACACCCCCCGGCCTGCCCCCCTGACATCACAACTTCATACCTACATCATCTCATCAAAACCCTGGACCTTGACCCCAGAGGGATGTCATCATCCCTGCTGGACCACGCCTAGCCCCCAAAATATTACCTCATGCACGACATCACCACCGGGAAACACCCTTTCCTACACCACCACGCCCTAAACACAAGCCATGACGTCACTGTTCGGTTAGGCCTTAGAAAAAACTTCAGGGACACGCCTGTGATGTCACCATCCCTGCTGGGACATGCCTAGCCCCCAAAATATTACCTCATGCACGACATCACCACTGGGAAACACCCTTTCCTACACCACCACACCCTAAACACAAGCCATGACATCACTGTTAGGTTAGGCCTTACAAAAAAAAAATCAGGGACACGCCTATGATGTCACCATCCCTGCTGGACCACGCCTAGCCTCCAAAATATTACCTCATGCACAACATCACCACCGGGAAACACCCTTTCCTACACCACCACGCCCTAAACACAAGCCATGACGTCACTGTTAGGTTAGGCCTTAGGGGAAACTTCAGGGACACACCCGTGATGTCACCACACCTGCTAGACCACGCCTAGCCCCCAAAATATTACATCACCCACGACATCACCCCCCGGAAACGCCCTTTCCTACACCACCACGCCCCTCAACACAACACATGACGTCACTACAGCACAGGGACATCCGCTAAGGCGGGACATGCGTTGCCATGGACACCCCAAGGGGCGGGACATCCGGTTAGGGCGTGGTTAAGGCCTGTCAGTTGATGAAAGGGGGGTTACTCCACTACTTATGTTTTTTGACCTGCGAATAGCTTTCTACTATGTTTCATTTTCCCATAACATCGGCTATAGCCGTGATTATCTCTTGCATCGAGAGAAAAACAAGATGGCGGTTGTTTAATATCTTGAAAATCATGATGCTTCAATGCATCATGGGAGATATAACTATAATTTTTGCAGAAGGGGGCACCCCCTTCTCCGTCAAATTTTAAGATAACCACAGCACAGAATAACCTCAAACCACGCATGGCGTGCAAATCAACGCTTTGTGCCCATGTTATTTCGGACCTGGTCCAACACCGTCCAGCTGTTTGATCTGTGCACTTTGTCAAAAACTGACCTTTTTTGTCTAAGGGAAAATGAATTGGAAGTACCTGGAATGTACCTGGGATGTACCAGGCGAAAGTACCTGGGAAGTATCGGGAAAGTACCGCTTTGCTGCTTCATTCTCTTGGACCCTTGTTGTGGACTTTACCTTTATCAATTGATTTGCTGTTTATACCTTCAAACACATTGGCTCCGCCCCTTAGTGACGCTGGCTATAATTTGGAATCCTGCACGCACCAGCTTGCTCACACCAGGCAGAAGTACCTGGGAAGTACCACTTTGCTGCTTCGCCGCGTAGTGAGCAGTGAGCGGACGGTCGCTTCCCGGTACTTGGCGTCTGATTGTATCTGTAAGAGAGCTGAGGTTAGTTGCCTGCTGTAATATTCATTTGTGCTCCTGTGTGCACTCCTTCCTGAACTCTGTTACATGCCGGTTAACATTTATACCCTAAAGTCTAATATGCGGTCACATACTATGGCACTGAAAACCACTGTAACTTCGAGCCCATAGTGCTCCAGGCGGGTTTCTGAGAAAGTCACCCCGGTTACCGCACAATCACGTAACCCTACTACTAAAGACATTCAGGGATTTTCTTGTGCACCCCTCCCTAGATCAATGGAGATGCCTAACAACAACTTAGAAACAATCTCAAGCATTCCCATCATTGACATAGTTACGCAAATTCCGATTTCTGCAGCTTGCAGAGCAACAGTTTTCTCCTTGGAGCAGCCATAATTTCAAGTCACTCATGCTGGCCTGAATGCAATGAACGAGTGGATAACAAATGCATTCCGAATCCATGGCGATCCTTTGACATTGAGTCAGAACGACGGTCTTCTTCTCTTCCCACAGTGCCTATAGTGCCAAAAGCTTTGCAGCAAATTATATCTGATAACATCGTACTAACTACTAGTCAGAACAATATAGCAATGAGTAATGGAAACGTGACATCTGATAAGAAGTCAGTTAGGATTCATGGTGCTTCCTCTTGCTAGACATATCCATACATGTTGGTTTACAAGATTCTGACATTGGGCTTGATTCCAAGTCCGGCGGTAACCGTGCTGGCAAGTTGCCGCCGGACCCGGAATGAATTACCAGCTCTGGACTTGCTGGAATTACCAGGGCATTACAGCCCCGGTGATCCAGTAGCCAGCATTCCGTTACTTCCCATTCCCATGGAGTCCTATAGGACTCCATGGGAATGGGGACCATGGAAACACTGGCATCCTAAATAACAGTGCCAGTGTTTCCATTTCCGTCAGCAGGAGGGTGGTGTTAATCCCACCAGGTCAGACCTGGCGGGAGTAAATGCCACCCACCTGCTGAACTCATAGTCTGCTGGTCCAGAGACAACGGTGGCGGCGGGTTTGCCTCCACCTTTGTTTCCGGACTGGCAGGGTCATAATGAGGCCCATTGCCTCAAATCTATTGCAATCCCAGTCTTCTTTAATCATGCTTCACCTGAAATCTCCACCCTGTCTAAATCATATGTCAATCCTACACCAAGTAGATCGACTATGTTATTAAAAAGTTACACAACATCGAGTAACATGATAGAAATCACTCTTACTGCCATGAACATGACCATAGTTATCCAAACAAATTGTTTGAAACGTTAGATGCTAAAATCACTCGGCAGTTGCTTCAGATTAACAAAAGTGGTGAATTGGATAAATAAATACCGAAATTACATGATATCTAATCAACTCCCATCTAAAGATCATGAACACAATGGGCCTCAACACATCTAGACTGTTCTAAACAACTTAAACATGATGCTTTCAAGAACAATGTCTTACCCACATTTGTTAAAGTCATTCGTTCAGTCAAGACTGAACAATCTCACTGTCCCACAACAATAATAATAATAATAATAATAATAATAATAATAATAATAATAATAATGTGGCATTTATATAGCGATATGAACCCTCAGGCATCTGAGCACTGCTTATTATTACCCACAGTGTGTGGTGCTCATTTATCGGAAGGATGAACGGCTGAGTTTGGCCCTGCTGGGATTCAAACCTGCGTTAGCAGGCTCTGCACAGATGTCAAAGTGAGCGCTCAACTCGCTGTGCCACTTGACCGAGTCGAGGTCCTTGATTCTCAACCTATTTATTCCTCGAACACAAACGAGGGCTCTGACACATCGCAAACCTTTGACATCTTTACCATTAATAAAATGTGAGAAAGAACTTTTAAGACAAAATCAGATAAGTCTGTACAATTGATACAGCAGAAAAAGCCAACCAATGACAAATGATGTCCCTTGAAAACAAGAACTTGCTCTAAGCAGTTTGTACGATCTATTGTTCTAGTGCAAAAACACACATCAAACACTTCTTTAGCAATTATCAAGCAATATAAGAAGTTGGTCAAAGATAAAATCAAATCAACCTCACCGAGAGTATTAACATCTTTAGAGAATACCCCACTCGACAACCTGATATCAGTGCTAGCAGAACAATCGGTCACAAAGGTACCTACTTTACCTAGAAACAAGGAAATCGGCCAAGAGCATAGGCCGTTGTTAGGCAAAGTTTGCATGCAGTACCCTTTGAGACCACTACACACAACTATGACTACAGGTGTAAGCAAAACCAACCTTTGGTATAAGTCTGTACCACACAGTTTCTGGTACCGAGCTGAGCAGCCAGGATTATCTCAAGAGGGAATGTGAGCTGTAATGATGTTACACAGAGGTCTACAATCAAAAGTATTCAAATACACTCTTATACTCAAGGTTTCTTGGTAAAACACGTATTAATTTATTACACAGTCAGTTAGTAAACATTCACTAAAAGGAGGCAGTCAATATCACACAAAAATATTCTACAGTACTTCACACTACCCGGTTCTGAGGCATTTAAACTACTTTGAAGGAGGAGAAAAATTGCATTCAGAGCATTTGAAGTAGGAGCAAAAAGGCATAAGTTAATAAAATGATTAGTAGAGTTATTCTTAAACAGTACAAATAGTTTGAGTTCAACAGAGGAATTTATCCAATGCAATAGGTAGGCCAAAGTCAATGGGCTAAAGTCTTGTATCAGTAAAAACGGTCCTGGTCGTTAAACGGAAAAGTCTTTGCCACGGTTCTCAGAAGTAGTTCATAGAAGTAGCTGTATATGTCGGGTCACAAGATGACTAGGCCTGGAAGTTGCCAAA
The DNA here is from genome assembly GCF_040938575.1 of Ambystoma mexicanum. NCBI lineage: Eukaryota > Metazoa > Chordata > Amphibia > Caudata > Ambystomatidae > Ambystoma > Ambystoma mexicanum. The sequence goes on along the minus strand of NC_090930.1, from coordinate 380,307,380 downwards.
GTTTTACGCACTTTCGCAGTGAGAGGTAAGTTCTCTCAGTCAGGTTTTCACAGTATCACAAGCTGAAGAAAACGATGCAGCTGAAGACTTCTGTTCCTGGCAGTTCCTGGAGATCTCACTGTTCCTGAGCCCCACTCGTGGGGACAAGAGGGAGGACGTTGGGGGACTCCTGCACTGCACAGGGACTGGTCACAAAGCTAGCAAACTGTCAAATCTTCGATTCCAGTAGCTGTAGTCAAGCACACAAACTGGTGTCCTTCTCCCGGGCTATTCAGTTTCCTGTAGCACTCTGAGGAAAATACAGCCAGCTCAGAGAATGGTATCCAGCTGTCTTACGAGTTGATTGGTCCCACCAACTCAAAGGGAGAAGTCATCCTTGAAGGGCTTGTCTGTTGAGAAGAAATTGGCGATTCGGACCTGCTGCAGGGCTTCACCTTGCAAACGAACAGTCCAGGAGTTGCAGCAGCCGTCCTCTTCCAGCTCGTCTTTGATTGTTTCGTTTCAGTGGTCGACACTGCCTTTAAAGGCCGGACAGTCAGCCAGCCAATCATGCCAGAGTGCATTTGGGTCTACTAGGAGACTAAGCACAGGGAGTTTCGGGCACCTCCCTCACTTCCTGCCCACCCCAGACAGTCAGGCGCCAGAGGCGGTCTTCAGTCCTGAAGCCCGTCAAAGGTGTAGGAACAAAGGGAAAAAGCCTAGTTTGGCGCACAAAGACAAACTCTAGAAGGAGCTTTCCAAAAAGAAATGGCGAAAAAAGAAGACCGGGACCCGTTTAAACAAAGGAGGCGCAGACGCCATCTTGAAAAACATGGCTCCCGTGATGTAACGCTACCGGTTTTTGCAGTTGGGAAAAATGATGGTAGTTTGTTGTAAAACCACTGCCACCAGCCATTTTGAGAGGAAAGGGTAGCATTGGACTGCTACATGAGTTTCTAGACGTAGGGGGATACTAGGTAACCCCTCCAGCACTCTATTGTAAGATAGAGGGTGGTAGGGGTCTAGGAATTTAAAAAGACTAGTAAAGTCAATTTAACTTTACTTTCTCTGGAAAAAGTAGTAGAGAAGGTATTACACCTTGGGACAGCATAAAAGGCTTCCCTGTGTCACTGCACTGAGTGTGCAGTGTGACACACATAAAATGATGATGTTTATGGAGTTGTATAAAACTCCATAATCAAAGAATACAAGGGTAAAACACACATCAAAATATATGAGGGAGTGGGAAAAAGGGTCACACTCTCTCCAGGTAAAAAAAATCAAGTCCTCAAAATCCAGCAAAGTTGCTGGGGGTCTCTAGGGTGAAGTGAATTAGTACATTTATGAAATTCTCCCTAACACTCGTCCTTCCCAGACTAAGGGACAGGAGGATTTTATCCACCCCTGGATGAATCTCCTTACTCCAGTGGGTCATACATTCCGGAGAGACCATCAGCATTTTGGTGATTTCACCCTTACCCTGTGTTCAATGGTAAAATCAAAACCCTGCAGGCTCATTGACCCTCTTAACAATTTAGGATTTTCCCCTTTCAACTGCATTAATCATCTGAAGGGTTGGTGGTCTGTCTGAATCACAAAAGTAGATATGATATGATATGATATGATATGATATATGATATGGCATTTATAACGCACCTATAGACAAGTGTTTCAAGGCACGACAGGTCCATACAGGTATGGTCTAAACTTCTTCAGAGACCAAACAATGGCAAAACACTCACGTTCTATGGTTGCCCACCTTGTCTCAGGTTCCTTCAGATTCCTGCTGGTGAAGCAGATTGGGTGTTCCCTACCTTTCTCATACAGCTGACTCAGAACTGCATCTATACCTGTACTGGAAGAAAATGTTTGCACAATGAAGGTTTTGCTGCAGTCAGGAGCTCTTAAGACTGGAGCTTGACAAAGGGCTTTCTTAAGTCCTTCAAATGCCTTAGTGCATTTCTAATTCCACCTGACCTTCTTGGGGAAGTTGGGTGAGGTGACCACATTCAAGGGAGCAGATATGGACCCATAGTTATCTATGAAGTTCCTGTAATAACCAGTGAGACCTAAAAAGGCTCTCATTTGGGTTTCAGTAGTAGGGGTGGCCCATTCTTGTACAGCTTGTACTTTACTAGGCAATTGCCTTATTTCTCCTCCTCCTACCTCATATCCAAGGCAGACCTCTTTGCTCTGGCCAATTTGACATTTGCTTACCTTTATGGTCGGATGGGCCTGCTCACGAGACTGCAATACATATCCCAAGTGATCAACATGTTCTTTCCAAGTAGGGCTGAACATTGCAATGTCATCCAAGTATAGGTCCTCCATCCCATTCAGAACTTGATTTGCCATCCTTTGGAATGTTGCAGGTGCATTTTCTAATCCAAAAGGCATATTCTTAAACTTGTAGAGGCCTGCTGGGGTCGGAAATGCAGTTTTCTCCTTGGCATGTTCTGCCAGAGCTATTTGCCAATAGCCTGAGGTTAGGTCAAATTTACTTGGCTGAACAAAGTTTGTCCACCAGTTCATCTGTCCTACGTAAAGGATGGGCATCAGTCTTGGTGACTGCATTTAGGGCTCTATAGTCCACACAAAATCTCAACTCTTTGGATCCTGCCTTTGGTACTAGCACAACTGGACTAGACCATACAGCCAGATGGCTCTATTACCCAGAGATCAAGCATCTTGTTGACCTCCTCCTTTATGTGGGTTCTTACATGGTCTGACATCCTGTAGCATCTGCTTTTGAGAGGTAAACAGTCACCAGTGAGAATATCATGCTGACCCCAAGGGGTCAAACCTGGTGATAGTGAAAACAGAGGGACAAACTGATTTAACAGATTTGTACTCCTCCTGTTGTTACAGTGTCAGATTAGAAGAGAGATAACTCCTTCTATCTTCCCATCTAAAGGTTGTCCCCTGAGGAGATCAGGTAGAGGTTCACTCTCCTCCTCCTCCTGAGCAGAAGCTAGAAGCAAAGCTCCCACTTCTGGTCTTGACACATAGGCTTTTAGACGGTTGGTGTGAAAGACCCTGGGGCCTCCTTAGGATTGATTAGGTCCACCAAATAATTAACCTCTCCAAGTTTAACCTTGAACCTTGAAGGATCCAATCCATCTGTCCTGTAAGGCCCTCTGCTAACCCGAACTTGCTGGTCTTGAGTAAACTCAACCATGCTGGGCTGAGCGGTTGACTGCAGGCTGCTCCTAACGGTATTCAGACCCTCCGTGGGCCTATTTTTCAAATGTGGTGGTTGCTTTATTTTTCCCCTCTGTGTGTGCTCCCCCTGTCGCCTCTCTCCTTCCATGGTCTTTGTCGCTGTTTCCCTCCCTCCCTCCCGCCTCACAGACCTCCCACCCCATCCTGATTAGCTGCTGTGTTTCTTGGGCCAAGCTAGGTAGCCTAGTAGTTCACCGTGCTCACCACTTCCATGCTGGGCTGAGCGGGTGACTGCAAGCTGTTCCTAATGGTATTCAGACCATCCATGGGCCTGTTTTTCAAATTTGTTGGTTGCTTTATTTTTCCCCTCTGTGTGTGCTGCCCCTACCCCTTCTCCCGTTCCATGGTCTTTGTCGCTGTTTCGCTCCCTCCCTCCTGCCTCCCAGCCCTCCCACCCCATCCTGATTGGCTTCTGTGTTTCCTGGGCCAAGCTAGGTAGCCTAGCAGTTCACTGCGCTCGCCACTTCCATGCTGGGCTGAGCAGGTGACTGCAGGCTGCTCCTAAAGGTATTCAGACCCTCCGTGGGCCTGTTTTTCACATTTGTTGGTTGCTTTATTTTACCCCTCTGTGTGTGCTCCCCCTGCCCCCTCTCCCCTTCTGTGGTCTTTGTCACTGTTTCCCTCCCTCCCTCCTGCCTCACAGACCTCCCACCCCATCCTGATTGACACGTCCTCCCCCCACTCCTCAATACAGGCTCTGCCTGGGCAGCCCCTGCCCGGCAGCCCCATGGCTAAGGGCCCCTAAGGCTAAGGGCGGCTCCCACTGTTGTAGCTCCTGTTGTGACTGGAGGTGTCCGCAGGGGATGCCAGTCAGCCATCCGGGCTAGTCCCACAGGCTTCTCAGCTTACCCCCATCCACCTTCAGAGTCTGAAACTCAGCTGTGCTTTTCCCCGTGTTATAATATGTACTGTATTAATATTTAAAAAAATTGCATTGTGAAAACTAGGAATTTTCTCCCCCATTCAGGATTCTCAAATTTAGGTGTGTCTTCTCACCTGTCTAAAATGTGATTTTGTGAGCTTTTTAATCCTGAGTGTCCTCATCTTGTCCTATTGCTCAACTTGTTTGTCTCTCGCTGTCTTGTCTGCCTACTCTAGTGTCCTTCGTTAGTGTCTCCCCCTCACCTTCCACCCCCTCCTCTCCCACCTACTCTATGGTGCTCTCTGTCTCTCCTATCTTTTCTAATTGCTTCTCTATTGACTATCCTGCTCTCCTCACTAATACTGGTAGGAAGAAGTTTAAAAAGGACATCCTGGTCTCCAACCCTGTCCTCCCTATCGCTGACACCTACAGCAGTGCCTCCTCCAAGGAAACTCTCACCGACATCCTTTTTGTCATGCCTTCACCAGACCTATGGACCCTTCAGATGGTCTCTGTGCTCTCTCCTTTCCACTCTTCTCCCATTAATGGTGGCAACCCGTTGTAACGCTCTCCTGCCCTTCTTCCATTCCTCTAAGGTCATCATTAATGTTTACTCTAATGGGACCGTCTTGGTCGCTTCCCACGCCTCATCAACTTCCTTTCTTCTCCTGCTGCCTCCTCTCCCCTTTCCTTGGCTACCTTGCCTTCCTCCTCCCTCTCTGCCCCCTCTCAGGCTCCTCATACACCTCCGCAGGGCGTACCTCTGATCTGTACCCTTCCCTGGAAGTCCCTCAAGGATGGCAGCCTTCTCCACATTGCCACTCTTAATTCTCGCATTGCTGTCAAACACTCCACTGATATCTGCCGCCTCCTGGAAGAATTTGACCTCAATGTCCTTGATGTCTCACCAAGACTTGGTTCACGGCCAGCTCTGTCACTAGCTTTGACACACCCCTACCTGATGGCTACAAGATCCTTTCCGCACCCAGGGCCAACTGCTCTGATGGGCGTGTAGCCCTGATCTTCCCTGAGTGGATTCCTGCCTCTGTCACTCCTACGCAGGCCTATTCCTCTTTTAAATGCCTTGCCTGCAGGCTCTCTCTCTCCCCAAGCCCTTCCCTTACTGCGGCTACTATCTATCGGCCACCTGGTCAGATCTCCTCCTTCCTCTAGGAATCGGCGGACCTTTCCTCCTCACTCCTGGCCTCAACCTCTCAACTCCTCCATCTTGGAGACTTCAACATCCACCTGGATGTCTCCTGTCCTCTCTCTGGACTCTTTAGCGACCTCTGTGACTCTCTTTCATTCACTATTCACCCCTCTGGCCAGACTCACTCTGCAGGGCACTCTCTGGATGCTCTGATCTCCTCAGACCTTACCCTCTCTGTCCCTCTCTCCACTACTCTCTCCTGAGCAATCACTCTCTCCTATCCTTCCACCTCACCCTCCCTAACCCTCAGGCCAAGCCACATCCATCACTGCCACCCACCTTCTCGATCATCCGACTCATGAAGCGAATATCAGGTGAGGCTTTCGCCACCAACTTGTCACCACCCCCCTCCCCCTTTGGGTGACTCTCACCCTGGCACAGCCCTCTCCACACTCCACTCTGCTATATCTGATACTTTTGATATTCTTGCCCCTGTCATGAGAATCTGCCTGAAGCCCAAAGCCAAGTGTAACTACTGGTACGACTCAGACCTCGTCACCCTAAAACACAAGTGCAGGGTGGCCAATAGGAAATGGCATGCTTAATGTACATCCTCTGACAAACTGGTCTGCAGCCTGCTGCAATGGCAATACTGGCTCTCTGTCCTAACCAAAAAGAGTGTTCATATCCAAGCCCGCGTCTCTGCAGCATCTAACAACTTGGCTGAACTCTTTAAAATCTGCAAGGAACTGGCCAATCCTGCTGCAGTCTCTACCTCTCCTGTCCCTTCCCAGGCCCCTCTACATGGCACTGGCTTCCTACTTCATCTTTAAAACTCAGGACATCCTGTCCTCACTCACCTCCTATCCCCTCCCACCCACTACTCCCTGCTCTTCCTCTGGCCCTTCTGCAGCCACCTTCCCTCCCTCTTTCTCTGCCTTTCCCCTGTTCTCTGCAGATGATGTTTCTAGACAAGTCTGATCTATGAAGGTCTCTTCGAAACAGGTTCACCCCTGTTCCTCCCAAACTATCAAGGACCACATCGACTCCCTGGCTCCTGCCCTGGCCGATTTCTGCAATCACTCCTTCACCATTGGAGTCTTCCCATCCCCCTGAAGCACTCCCTTGTGCACCCTCTTCTTAAGAAACCCTCTGCCGACCCCTCGTGCTTGGCTAACTATAGCCCAATCTCCATCACTCCCTTCGTGGGCAGACTCCTGGAGAAACTGGCCATATCCATCTTAATCTCCACACTGAATATGTTGGTTGTCTTCATCACCATCAGTCTGGCTTCAGAGCTGCCAGAAGCACAGAAACTGTGCTCCTGAACATCCGTGAAGACCTGCTCTCCAACCTTGATTCTAACACCCCTTGCGTCCTCATCTTACTTGATCTCTCTTCTGCCTTTGACACTGTCAACCATGCCATCCTACTCAACCGTCTCCATGATAACCTCGGTATCACTGGTCAGGCTCTGGCGTGGCTGACTTCTTTCCTCTCTGACCGACCCTCCCAAGTCCAACTTGGGTCCTTCCGCTCCACTATCTTTTTCTCTACCTGTAGTGTCCCCCAGGAGTCTAACCTCTCTCCCTGGCTGTTCAACCAATACCTGGCACTCCTTGCCCACTGCATCGCTGCTCTCTGCCCCAACTTTCAGTGCTATGCGGATGACACCCAGCTCATTTTCAGGCTACCCTCGACCTCCTCCTCTCCTTCCCTCATCTCTGACTGTCTGTCTGCTATCCAGGAGTGGTGTGCCGCCAATGACCTCTGCCTTAATGCCAGTAAGACTGAGATTCTGCTCATCGGCACACCAGCTCCCTCCTTCCTTGTTGCTCTCTGGCCAGCCTCTCTTGGCCCTCTTCCTGCTCCCACCTGCAAGGCTAAAAACCTTGGGGTCATCTTCGACTCCACACTCTCCTTCTCTCCTCACATCTCCAATATCTCTAAGAAGTCACACTACCAGCTGCACCTCCACAGAGGTATTCTCCCTTTCCTCTCCTTCCCACAGACGCTCACTCTCTCCAGAGCTCTGGTTCTCTCTAGGATGGACTATTGCAACAGCCTCTTTCTAAATCTGCCTGCTTCTACTCCGCCATCTGCAACCTATCCAGAACAGGACTGCAAGACTTGTCTTTGGCCTCAAGCCCAGGAATCTTGTCTCTCCTGGACTGAAATCTCTGCACTGGCTCCCAGTGGCTGTGAGGATTAAGTTCAAAACCCTCTGCATTGTCCACAAGGCCTTCTGGGGCCTGGGTCCTCAATACCTTCAACTCTCTCTTCCTAAATATCTTCCTTCTCAAGCTCTTCGCTCATCCGCCTCAAACTCCCTCGGGGTTATTCGCTTCTCCAAGCAACAAATTGGTGGTAGATCTCTTTCCTTGGCTGGTGCCTCCCTCTGGAACAGACTCCCTGCCCCCCTTAAACTTGAGGAGAACCATCTCCGGTTCCGGAAGTACCTCAAACCTTTTCTCTTTGATTCTGCTTTTTCTCCTCTTCTCCTCTGTGGACCTCCTGGCTGTAACTGGAACTGCACTGGCTACCTGGACACCCACTGATCTAGGGCCCAGGACCCTCCCCCGTCAGCGTCACACACCTGCACTGCCCACCCGGCACCGCCCACACGTGGGGACTGTTCTGTATCCCTATAGTCCCCTTACCAGCCCTTGTCACCTGATGTCTGCACTTACCCATGCACTTGGCACATGCTGGCCGTTACTTACTTATTGTTTTAATCTTTTGCCATGTACTGCACTGTCCCTGCCCCCTTCCCATGCACTTGTGTGATCTGAATGACACCTGGCCTAGTAGGATCGTTGACCGTCCTCCCTCTGTTCCCCTCCCTTGCCTCATCGCACCTTGAAACACTTGTGTATAGGCGCGTTATAAATGCCATATCATATCATATCATGTTGGACTTCTGGTCATGCCAATGCTTCACCAGAGCCTGACCTGCTTTCAAGTCATCAGATGATTCTGTTATCATGTATGTCCCACCACTGGGAGAGGCACCAAAGGTGCCACATTCTTGGCTCCACTCTTGCCAGATATCTGACAAGTGTGACAGCCCCTACAGAATTGATCTACATCAGACCCCAAATTAGGCCAGTAGAAATATTGAGAAAGCCTTTCCTTGTTCTTAAAACTTAAGTGACCAGCCAAAGGATTCTAATGGGCTAACTGAAGGAACTGGTGTCTTATCTCTAGAGAAACTACACGCATTCTGTAGTCCCCTGGGATGGACTCAGTTGGTTCACTGTAGAAGAGACCATCTTCCCAGTACAGCCTGTGCTTCCCTAGATCTCTGTCCAGTTGGGAAGCTGCCTGTTGGCAAAGTCCTTCTAGAGTAGGATACTCTTTTTGACCTCTGCTTAAGTCTGTCCTACAGGGGCCACCTTCTGCCAGTAAAGACTGCAGTTCAGTATGGTCTTTAGGATCCAGATCTCAAACAGGGGAAAGGTCTTCTTCCAGCTCTGGATCTTCAGCAGCTGATTCAGCCTATCCTGGTTGTTCCTCATACTCAGCCTCAGCTGGGGGAGCAGTCACAGGTGTGACTTTGGACAGTCCTCTCTGGGATGTCCTTGTTGGAAGCACAGTAGTGCTCTTTTGCTTTTTCTTTGAGAACTTGAGTTTCCCCTTTGTCTATTTCTTCTTAGAGATAGCAGTTGGTAGTTTGTGTGGGCTAGGTGTTATAGTTTCTTCTGTAACATCCTGTGGAGAGTCAATTAAGGTACTCTTGCTGGCCTTCCTTGTCTGTTCCTGTTTTCTTACTGGGAGGCCTGGGGGTGCTTGATACAACTCCAAGAGTTTTTAAGTCATTCCCCAACAGGACTCTCCCAGGCACCTCACTCTGCACACTAACAGGTATCTTTACAACCATTTTGTTGCACTGAATGAGACCTGGTAATCGTGGAAGCATTTGAACAGGGCCTCAAGAAAGCTAAGTGAGGCCTTTGGGTGCCATAGCAACATCCTCAGGTTTCAAAAAGGATTCATCCACCACTGTAATGCTGGCCCCAGTGTCTCTAATATAGGGGTCTCCTGACCATTTCCAAGTACACTGTCCTTGTAATATTGTTTTGTGTTATCTGGAATTGAATTATAGACATCTAAATGCTGCTGTTCCCACAGACCAGGGACACTAAATAAACACTGGCAGAGACTCCAATGGGGTATTCAGAGAAAGTAGTTGAAAGTTTTCACTTGCCATATGTACTTCTCCCTATGGGGAAAAGGCTAAGGAGGCAGTGTGGACCCCTGAGGGTTTACCCTTGCATCTGGGATCCCATTTCACATGGTCAGTTGACCCACAAGCATAACATTTTCCAAATGTTTTGACAAACGGGGGCTTTTGCTGACCTCCCTCTGGTTTTGCACCAGAGGTTTCACTAACCTGATTCAGTTTCCCTTGAGGCTTACCCGTTTTCTGTTTGGGGCCCTCTTTTGGGTTGGAAGTATTAGAATTCTCTTTGCCATCTTTATTTTGCTGCTTCACATCATCCTTCTTCTGAGTTGCCCCAGAATCATTGTGAGTAGCTCTGTTGGCAGCCTACAAGTTAGCAGCTTTGGCTAGTTTCTTTGGATCAATTTACTTAGAGTAAGCCAAGTCCTGTCTCAGCTCAGGAGAGCAGGTATCAACAATAGATTCTAACAAAAATAGATTTATCATTCCTTCAAAAGTGTTAACTCTGTAGCCCTTTACCCAACCATCTAGGTTCTTCAAACTTTCACACACCCAGGTAGCCCAAAGGGTACCATCATGATTTTTGAGGGTCCTAAACCTCTTAAGGTACTGGGAAGGAGTTTTCCCAAATTTAGCTATCAAAGCTAGCTTCACATTTTCATACTCTAATGTTTCAAGTTCCCCCACCTCCATTACAACATCAGTTACAACCTGGGGAAGCCTAGACAAAAGCCAAGGAATCAACTGATTCCCTGTGAAACCCTGAATCCCATAGTTATAATCAAAAGCAGCCAACCAATCTAAAATATCAAATTTTACCTCATACATACTCACAGCTTCCCTAGGTATGCAAGGTCTCTTAGGACTAGAAGACCTAGACGACTCTGGGATAGAACCATTTTCAAGAGACAATTTCTTCATTTTAAGAGCATGATGCATTTCAATGTCTCTGAGTTTGATTTCTTGATGTTTACTTTCAATTTGCATTTGGAGCCTTTTTAACTCTACCTCCAGTCTCATTTTTTCAAGAGAGACACATTCTGGACTCAGTACTGGACCTGGTAGGGTCCCTGTGGCTAAAGCTTGAGGCCTAAGAGCTTGTTGAGGTGCAGCGGGGCTCACATCCTGAGACGACTCTAACTCTTCTTGTTCCTCAATAACATTAGAGTTAGACTCTGAATCATTCTTTCTTTCCTTTAACAGGAAGGTTCCTGACCTTACACATTTCCTTCAGTTGATAAATATAAGAAGATACATATCTTTGCTGTTTTAACACCAATAAAACCACAACCCACATGACTCAAGGACTGGACTATTACTATTAGATCTACTAAAAAATTGGATTACCAAATCCAGCCTGCGCCAACTGCTAACTAAGGGTTGTCCATCCCTGCAATTACCAAACCAATTGGGAACCTAGGAGTGGCTCCCAGGACTAACCATATGCCAGGCGGCAGGCTAAATAACTACCATCCCTAACAGAAGGTGTGCAGAGGACTGTTGGTCCCGACACCAATACTCCTTACCCCCGAAACTCTCTCAATGTAACAACTCTACAATTTATCCTCACTGCCTGCCACCAGTGTTAGGCAAAGTGTGCATGCAGTACCCTCTGGGACCACTACACACAACTATGACTACAGGTGTAAGCAAAACCAACCTTTGGTATAAGTATGCACCACACAGTTTTTGGTAGCGAGCTGAGCAGCCAGGCTTATCGCAAGAGGGAATGTGAGCTGTAATGATGCTACACAGAGGTCTACAATCACAAGTATTCACATTTTCTCGTATTCTCAAGGTTTCTTGGTAAAACACTTATTAATTTATTACACAGTCATTTAGAAAACATTCACTAAAAGGAGGCAATAAATATCACACAAAAATATTCTACAGTACTTCACACTACCCGGTTCTGAGGCATTTAAACTACTTTGTAGGAGGAGAAAAATGTCATTCAGAGCATTTGAAGTAGGTGCAAAAAAGCATAAGTTAATAAAACAAATAATAGAGTTATTCTTAAACAGTGCAAATAGTTTGAGTTCACCAGAGGAGTTGATCGAATGTAATAGGTAGGCCAAAGTCAATGGGCTAGAGTCTTGTATCAGTAAAAACGGTTCTGGTAGTTAAACAGAAAAGTCTTTGCCATGCTCTCAGAAGTAGTTCCTAGAAAAAAGCTTTATATGTTGGGTCACAAGCTGACTAGGCCCGCAAGTTTCCACGCACTTTCGCAGTGAGAGGTACGTTCTCTCGGTTGGGTTTTCACAGTACCTTATGTTGAAGAAAAAGATGCAGCTGAAGACTTCTGTTCCAGGCAGTTCCTGCAGATCTTGCTGTTTCTGAGCCTCAGTTGTGGGGACAAGAGGGAGGATGTTGTGGGACTCCTGCACTGCACGGGCACTGGTCACAAAGCTGGCAAACTGGCAAATCTTCAATTCTGGTAGCTGTAGTCAAGCACACAAACTGGCGTCCTTCTCCCTGGCTATTCGGTTTCCTGCAGCACTCTTAGGAAAATACAACCAGCTCCGAGAATGGTATCCACGTGGCTTACGAGTTGATTGGTCCCACCAACTCAAAGGGAGAAGTCATCCTTGAAGGGCTTCTCTGTCGAGATTATCTTGGTGATTCGGACCTGCAGCAGGGCTTTACCGGGCATACCAACGGTCCAGGAGTTGCAGCAGACATCCTCTTCCAGCTCGTCTTTAGTTCTTTCATTCCAGTGGTCGACTCTGCCTTCCAAGCCAAGAGACTTGCCTTTTATTTAGTTTTTTCCCTTTCATTCCAGCCTAGCTGCCACTCACCCAGCAGGGTAGCTGTCCTTAACAGACAGTCAACCAGTCAATCACGCCGGAGTGTATTTGGGGCTCCTAGGAGACTAAGCACAGGGAGTTTCGGGCACCTCCCTCACTTGCTGCCCACCCCAGACACTCAGGTGCCAAAGGCGGTCTTCAGTCCTGAAGCCTGCCAAAGGTGTAGGAACAAAGGGAGCAAACCTAGTTTGGCGCACAGAGACAAACTTTAGAAGGGCCTTTCCAAAAAGAAATGGTGAAAAAAGAAGACCAAGACCCGTTTAAACAAAGGAGGCTCAGACTCCATCTTGAAACACATGGCTCCCACGATTTAACACTATCGGTGTTCGCGGTTGAGAAAAATCATGGTAGTTTGTTGTAAAGCCACTGCCACCAGCCATTTTGAGAGGAAAGGGTCGCATCGGACTGCTACATGAGTTTCTAGACATAGGGGATACTGGGTACCCCCTCCAGCACTCTATTGTAAGATAGGGGGTGCTAGGTTTAGAAATTTAAAATGACTAGTAAAGTCAATTTAACTTTACTTTCTCTGGGAAAGAGTAGTTTATCCCAGAGAAGGTAGTTAAACCTTGAGGCTGCCTAAAAGGCTTCCCTGTGTCACTGCACTGAGGGTGCTGTGTGACACACATGAAAAGATGATGCCTATGGAGTTGTCTAAAACTCCATAATCAAAGAACACAAGAGTAAAACACACATCAAAATACATGCGAGAGTGGGAATAAAGGGTCAAACTCTCTTCAGGTAATAAAAATGGAGTCCTCAAAATCCAGCAAAGTTGTTGGAGTTCTCTAAGGTGAAGGAAATTAGCACATTATGAGAGTTCTCTCTAACAGCCGTCTATTAACACACCTCACTTACCTGCAGATATTATCTCACTAGAACAGCGCTGTATTGAAATAGAAAAGGCAGTAGACCTTTACTTATCAGGACAAACTCAGCAAAAAACGTTTCCCATTGTAAAATGAGACACAAAATCATTCAAGCTAGAATTGAACACAAACTGGTGCGATTGTGATCATAATTGAGATAGGAGGTGGAAACAACGATTCTGTCCTAATTCGCATCCACTGAATCTAATATGAAGGTTCACACAATCTCGGGCAACAAAGCCCCCTCTGCTCAGACGGACACTCATGGTAATCAAGTAAACACACAAGTTAGTAAACATAAGATAAATCATTCACATCATTCTTTGATAATGAAATGTCGATCCTCTCCTTGTGAGGCTTTTGACCTAAGTAGGTCCAGCATTATGAACATTTTCCAAGAGATACCTCTCTTGGAAGATATTACGTCTGTGGACATAGATCAGGTTGAATTTCTTAGTAAGACTGATCTGTCCATTGTAAAGTTATGGATCCCATCGGGAGTAGTAATAAACACTCTCTGGATAGCAAAAATTGAGTTTTTTTACACTTGGCTTCATTATTGCTCAATATTGGCTCAAGAATGACGGCAAACTGCCAAATGACTGTCTGCATATGCTACCCATTAGCTGTCTCATATGTGTTCAGCACGGAGAGCAATCTACAATTCCTCAGTTGTGTTGCAGAACATAACAACCAGATAAGGCCACATCATAAAAATGAGTTTAGCTAGCTGGAACACCCGTGGCCATACCCACCTACATATCTCTGGTAGTAATCTGGGCAGCCCCAAATATTTACCTGCAGCTAGTTAAAATCGCAGGCCATGACCATGTGATTGCCCTGGTAAATGTTTACAGAAATCCAACTGGTATCACTTTTTTCAGAGATGTACACCACCTATTGGACATCATTTTGAGTGATCCTAGTATCACTAACACCATAATTACCAGTGATCTAAATCTACGCTAATTACTGGCAAACTGCCACCCTAGCCCTGAAATAATCAGAGGCAGCAGCATCGGGGTCATCATGCCCTACTAAGGAGAGCCATATTGATGGCTTTCCCCCTCCCCCTATCAAGGGTAAGATTTGTGCTATGGAGGAGAGTAGGTGCCTGGTCACCTTCATTGAAAAAATTGTGCAACTACAGCTACCAGAATCCTTAGAGTCTTTAATGAAAATTAATTAGACACGCCTGAAATGGAAAACAGCCTCCCTGATGCTTGATAGAGTCAAGAAAACGTTTGGAGGAGAAGACAAACTGTGTTGAAGGAGGTAAACATGACTGGGCACCAGAGTGTGCGCCTCATCCTCCCCTTTTTTCACAATTGTTACAGAAATCCCAGGTATCAGAGGCAGCAGCACCGGGGTCATCATGCCCTACTAAGGAAAGCCATATTGATGGCTTTCCCCCTCCGCCTATCAAGGGTAAGATTTGTGCTATGGAGGAGAGTTGGTCCCTGGTCACCTGCATTGAAGACATTGTGCAACTACAGCTACCAGAATACTTAGATACTTTAATGAAAATGTATTAGACACACCTGAAAAGGATAACAGCCTCCCTTATGATTGATAGAGTCAAGAACACATTTGGAGGAGAAGACAAACTGTGTTGAAGCAGGTAAACATGACTGGGCACCAGAGTGCGTGCCTCATCCTCTCGTTTTTCACAATGGTTACAGAAATCCTGGGTATCAGAGGCAGCAGCACCGGGGTCATCATGCCCTACTAAGGAGAGCGATATTGATGGCTTTCCCCCTCCCCCTATCAAGGGTAAGATTTGTGCTATGGAGAAGAGCTGGTCCCTGGTCACCTGCATTGCAAAAATTGTGCAACTACAGCTACCAGAATCCTTAGAGACTTTAATGAATATTAATTAGACACACCTGAAAAGGAAAACAGCATCCCTGATGATTGATAGTCAAGAACACATTTGGAGGAGAAGACAAACTGTGTTGAAGCAGGTAAACATGACTGGGCACCAGAATGCGCACCTCGTCCTCTCTGTTTTTCTGAATGGAAAACAACTTTACTTGGCAAGTGGATTCCTACCAGGAGACCTCCATTCTCAGAGCATGTGGTCTTGAGGAACCACTCAAAGCATCATTGATTATACTTTTGTAGATAAAGAATTGTACGTCAATGCTGAATCATTTACGGTGATGAAACAAAATCATAGTGATCGTCATATGCTGCCTTTACAGTGGAATTGGACCATACAACCTCTGAGAGCAGTAAATCAATGGCTCAAAACATTGTTGCTAGTTAACAATACTAAAAAGCGGTTCAGTTGGAATCAAAATAATCTTATACGAATCAATATGAATCAATTGATCTGGCAGAATCAACGTACTCACTTTAGTCCTGAATACACATCAGCCTTGATTTCTTTCATCATTCCCTCTACTTCCACAATTTCAGCAGCTCACAAAAACAGACATATTTTTGATTCTGAGATCAAACAAAAAAAGAATGCCTACTGCAGATTTAAGAGATTGACACAACAACTTCCAATCACAGAGGCTGACAGCTTTAAAAAAAACTAAATGTATGTACAGAAATTGGATACGCAGCAGAAAGGCTGTAATGTTTCAGTGTGACAGAGAAATCATGTTGCAATCCATGATAGGTAAAAACGCTGCCCAAATTTGGACCCTTCAAAACTCAGCTGCTCATACTACACAATCGATATTACAAATTATCGGTTAATGAACTGCAATGGAGGGAACATTTTGAAGGACTAGATAATGACCCTTCATTTCAACCCGCACTGAAAAGCCTTCTGCAACTCAAACAATTGCAATTAGAAACCTCTGAAGCTGACATTGAACAGCTCATAATAAAATCTAGTGGTTCTAGAGCCCCTGGGCCAGATGGACTAAGCAATTTCATGCTGAAAACCCATTCTAAAGTTCGGTCATCTATTTTGAATAACATATATAAGGAGGTCATTAAAACACGCACTATATCCCTGACATGGAAACAATCCGATATTGTACCAATTTATCAAAAGGAAGATCGCTCCCTCCCCCCAAACTACAGGCCGATGGGCTTACTAGACGCGCTGGGTAAGATCTTTGCATGCCTGGTGCTTCGCAAATTTAATGACTGGATCTCAACACACCAACAAAGAGATCCTAATCAAACTGGGTTTGTTGCTGGCTTGGGGACGGCTATACATTTGACAGCCCTCAATGCCATCAAAACTCAGGCTGTGATAACAAAACAGCCTATCTACTTTGCGTTCGTCGATTTCCACACTGCCTTCAACTCAGTATGAAGGTGTCTTCTCATGAGCGAACTATGCAAAGCAGCTTGTCCTTCCACCTTGATAGAAATAATCGGTGCTCTGCATTCAAACACCTCGATACAAATCTGTTTGACCAATGAAGGCTTATTATCAGCTCTTATTCCGACGACTAGAGGCCTTAAGCAAGACTGTATACATGGCGCAGCTATTTTCAACTATTTCATTCATGACATCAAATATGCATTTTGTAACATCGTTACTGACGCTCGAAAACATAGTTCCAAGGCAGTGTCTGAATTACTTTATGCAGATGACCTAGTTTTAATCTCTAAAACTCCAATGGGACTTCAGAAATAATAAGATGCTCTAGCATACTATATAACCACCAACAAGCTTGCAATTAATCTACAAAAAACTACGATTTTGTCACGCATAAGTAGGCACTCTGTTTGGATCAAACCTTCCTAGTCCTTGCATAACACTAACATAGATGTAGTCACTCATTATACTTATTTGGGCATGATCATAGATAGCTTACCACACAACAAATCACACGTGTCAATGCTTGAAACTAAACTTGTCACATCTATATCACAAACCAAAGTCATCTTGGCCAAATACGGAACATTTTCTTTAAAGCCGGCCATTACCTACTACACTCAGAAGACCTCTCCGGTGCTAATGTACGGCCTAAAAACACAAGAAATAATAGCAGCTCCAGTCTTCAACAAGATGCAGGGCAAATAATGGAGGCAGACACTAAAATTGCTGTAGTGCACACCGATTTCATGGATCAGGTACGAGATAGGATTAACATCGCGTTATGGAATGTATAAATGGCCTCACTGAGCCTTGCTCAGGAAGTGTCTCTTAGCCACGAATTCGAATACATTGATTAAAACACTTTCTGAATGTATGCTCTGCTCAGATCACAGATTTGCTAAACAATGGAGAATAGCAGCCTTTAATTTCTTAGCTGCGGCCGATGTCACGATTGAGATTCTCATCTCAGATCTCAATAGGGCAAAAATTAAACTCGATTTGGCGGATTGGATAGAGACGAGGAGATTATGCATTCAATACAAGGATTTTAGAGAGAATCCATTTGAAGAAATCAAATTACGCACAGTTGAACCGTACTTGCTGAAACACCCCTCCCCTTTGCTTAGGTCCTCTATATTGCGCTTAAGGTTTAACCTGTGGCCCACCAAAGATCTTATGGCTAGATGTTCTATAATTTCTAAAGAAAATAATTATTGTCGCTTCTGCCTCATCAAAGAACAGCATGAGACTCTACGACATTTAACCACACAATGTCCAGGAGTTATCTCACTCCGAATGAAATACTTTTTGAAACATCTTGAATACTTCAGAAACACTGATCTTAAATTTGTGTGGCACATCATTTTATGTACATCAAATATCACGCTCAGAATAGCCACCATGAATTATCTAACTGCCTTGTTGGGCGGAGACTTAACAGCATCATAAAATACGATTACAGGTGGCTTATCAATAAATCATTCTGATGAATATAAGATTGATGTAAATTTACCAGTATTCAATGTTTACACCACGAAACTTGTCATCAACAAACAATGATTTAATTGTTGTAAAAGTGATGTTTCATTTGAATTTTATTATTTAATTAATTTTCTCTAATTGACTCCAAAGTGACGAATTGTGAACTCTCTGTAAACTCAACACTGATTCGTAATATTATTAATTTTGTGCCACTTTTTGTCAAGGGCTAACACTCTAGTTTTATTCATGGCGTTGTTTAGTTTTATTCATCTCAAATTTGTGTCTTTGAATGTATTTTATTGTCTTTATAAAAATGTAATACTTGGTTTAGATAAAGTGTGCTTTAGGATTGAAGTGTAATTTTAGGTGTGTACTGTATTAACAATTTGAAATTTGACTTCTCAATTATGTGAACAAAAAAAATGTAAAGGTGATTTACTCAGCTATAACAATAAAAATAAAAATACATTTAAAAAAAGAATTGGAAGTAGGCCACACTTTTGGAAATTAAAATATGTTTGACACTTTAATAACTTTTTTCTTTTTTAATGAATCTTTACAAAACCTTGCAGTCTGTGGGCGCCAGCAGACTTTTAATCACTTTCGAAATTTCAGCCAACTCCATTTCTCAATCAAAAGTTATTAACAATAGATTTTGAGGGGTTCCTATGCGTATCTGACTCACCTTAACTATTGCCGCCCTACAATACGCAGTAACTTGGGGAGACAACTTTTGTAATTCAATTAAAATCTATTATTCACTTATTTGTTTTACTGCATCCACAAAACTTGATGGAAGAGTCAATGTGTTGTGATCGCTATCTTAGTGAAAAAAACGAACCTGTCATATATATATATGTACCACCTGTAAAAAGAAAGAAAAAGTAGTTTTTGATGTTTTAATTCAAACATGGCAAAACGTCAAAACAATATAAAGCTCTCATTGAAATATAGGGGATGGGGGGGGAAACGCTCTATCACCACATGTCTTTCTGTCCAATGCTTTCTTTACATCGTTTTCGAGTTGTGTTTCTAAGTATCTGGCTATTTATTAAGTTGCTCTCCACTGGCCTGCTATAAATGTACATGTTTTAAATCCATTCCCACGCATTTCGTGAGGGAGCATTCTTCAAACCCCCTGGGCATTCGGGCGAAGGGCCTATGTTTATATGTGTCTTCTGTGATGATCTAAACTCTGGCCCAAAGCCCAGTACTTGGGTCTCTAGTAGACAGAGTGCTCATTGTGAAGTGGCAGTAAAATGGCCGTCTCCGAGTCATTCTTTGAAACTACCATATGCATAAGCCGCTTCCTAAAGAATGTTTCCCTTTGTTTTGGTATGATTTTCTACCCCGGAAATAATGTGGGGTTGTTTGTTCGACAGAATATGAAGGACACGAGTTCTCATGCCAGAAACAAAGAAAACATGGAAACGGAATTATCACAGGTGATACACATTCTATGTCCCTCGTTTGATTTTGCACCTGATTTGACCCATAAATGAAAACATACTTTGATGCAAATGTGAACTAATCATTTCTACCTAACGTTTCAAACGTCAGTGGACTCACAATTAACTGGCAAAGTAAATAAGTTGCACTCCCTTTACTGAGTTTCAACTTTGAAGGTGTGCTAGAATAACATTAAATATTTTGATCTGCGCTTTAATTTAGTTTTTAAATTGCATTTTTACCAATATCACAGAAATCAAAAACTAATTTAATATCCTGTGTGTCCTGCCTTATATTTCAGTTTGCAGTGCCTGGCGAATTGAATTAGCAAGAAATTGCCTCCAAGACACTCTTAAGTTATTTGTAATAGTGGGCAGAAAACCCTTCCGTGTTAATTAAGGGCTGGTGAATTTAGTGTATGCAATTATGAGGAGACGGTTCTGGGAGTATAAAAGAGGTAACTTATCATACTTGAGAATTCACCCCGTAGAAGGCTGGATAGTGTGGTATTTCCATATTTCTCAAGGAGCACTTCATTTAATCCGAGCCCCAATTCTTTCAATGCGCTATTGTTGCATCTCCTAAGCAGCGCAGTTTTCAGCTCCAAGTCATCTCCCCGTGAAATTGGTTTAATGAAGCAGAAAGGTATGAGGCATTAACAACACTGGAATTCATGCGGCAGCACTTCATTTTTCAGAAGCACTCACATTTCCAGCCTAATTTATAAAATCAGCACACAAATGAATCTTATCGCAGCCATTGCATCAGTATAAATTACGGTCGTTTCTATATCCCTGCAGTTAGTCAAACTGTTAAAATGATATCCATTAGTCAAGAGGGGAGATTTCGTGAAAAGTGAGAACAGATAGAGCGGGCTCATTGAAACGCTCAAATTAATTTAGCGAAAAACGAATATTAATTCACGCTAACGAGCAACGTTTAAATGCCGTTTGCAAGCTCCCAAGGGAAAATTATGTACACAAAGTACGCCAAGTGGATCAATTTGCTGGGAGTAGAAAGTGACTAGGCAATAAACAAACCAGTTTTCTGATTTACTAACTCTATATTGTTTTAGAAACAGCTAACGATTCAGGCAGCAAGTGAATAATCACGTTCAATGCCCCATACAGGGCGCACACCACAATCAACGTTTCACTCTCCCCCACAGGTTTGGTGTTTTGTCTCGTTTGTATGACTGTCAATTTGTCTTTCTGCCTGGCGGTTTCTGTGTGTTAGTTTCATTCTGTGCCGGTATTGCCGCAGAAAGGAGAACACACAAAGCTAAGAAAGGGACGTTGACAGGGCCCCTTTTCTCATTCAATGGCGATGTACATGTACTATTGACTGCATGGTCTGAATTGTAGGCAGCATATGAGCATGTGTGATCCAGACATGATTAGCATCTGTGTTAGTTGTGCAGGGTTACAATCGATTAGGTTGATGTGCTTGCAGAGATCAGTTTTGGAGGTTAGCTTGCATGGGTTAAGTGCCAGGCTATTATGCAAGTCTATGCAAAAGGGAGGAGAATACACGTCCTTGGCACTTAAGGGGTAGGAAATCTCCCAGAAAAGGAAAGTTGTCAACTGACAACAGAAGTGCATCAGATTCCCTCTGAAACCCACAACTAATTGGGCCAACATTCCACGCGATGGCAATAATGCCTGTAATCTCTTCAAGTTATATCGACATCTTGTATAGCAAGCGCCAGCACATGATGTGTCACTGAGCATACCACAAAAGGTAGCCTAATAGCTGTATTGGGGCAGAAACTGTAAAACCCTGATTGCTAATATCTTGACTGATTACAGTATACAATTGTCTTTGCTTTTTTGATAATTTGCAGATGACATATTAAGGGCCCGATTCATGGAAAAGAGTGCATTCCCCCTGCAAAGTCTGTGTGCCGAAAATGACTCTGTGCGGCCCTACGCGCAAAGTTTCCAATGCACAGCCCATGTATTCATGTAACCCAAATCGCAAAGTAACCAGATCCACAAACAAAACCAAGCTATGCCTGGACCGCCCACAACACGCCCCCCGCAAACGAAAACCATAGCAATACACCAACCTTTTTACAAACGCCCACGTCCACCACTGACCCAGGTCCCCCGTAAGTAACTGCTGCTCCCTGTCGAATCTGAGCAAGGTCCCCGTAAGTAACGGCTGGACCCCTGCCAATCTGTGTGCGGTACCCCATAAGTAATGGCTGCACCCCTGCCAATCTGTGTTAGGGAGATCTCTCCAGAATGGCTAATTTCCCTTACCTACTGAGGCCCTCAGCAGCTTTGCTGGATTTCTAGGATTTTTTTTTCACCTGGTAAGAGTGTGAGCGTTTTTCCCACCCTTACATGTGTTTGGCTGTGTCTATTTAACATGTTTGTGTTCATAGACTGTGGAGCCTCACCTACTCCATATGCATCATCTTTTTACTGTGTCTTATACAGCACCTTCAGTGCAGTGACACAGGGTTGTCTTTTTCAGACTTCCCACTTTAAACTCCATTTTCTGGGACTTACTACTGTCTCCCAGAACATGTAAAGTTGCCATTGACTTTATTAGTCTTTTTAAATCCCCAGACCCAGTACAAACTTCTGGAAAGGGTTAATAGTTATCCCTTTTTGTCTGTTTCTCAAGGAACATTATTTTGTTCCCTTTTCATTAAGATTTAGCTGGTGGCAGTGGTATCTACCCTATTTTTCCTACCGCGGTTATTTTAAATATGCTTGGTTTTGTTTTAGGCTATCTTAGTAGCCTCAAACTTAAACCGGCTGGGCCACAATTACTTTTATTTGGTTCAGACTGGGTTTATTCGCCATTTCTTTTTGCAAAAAAATCTTTCTTGTGTTTTATTCTGTGTGCCAAACGAGGTTTGGTTCCTTTGTTCGCCGTCCTTTGACGGGCTTCTGCACAGAAGCCCTCCTTAGGCGCCTGAATGTATGAGAGGGACAGGATGTGAGGGAGGGGTTGGAGACTCCCTGCACAGGGTCTCCTTGGAGACCCATGTCGCACTCTGTGTGATTGGCTGTGGTGACTGTCCCGCCGGGACAGCCACCCTGTTGTGTGATTGACAGCCAGGCTATGTGAATGGGGGAAAACTGCATAAAAAGCAGGTCTCTGGGACTGAGAAGGCAGAGTCGCTACTGGATCGATAGAACCGAAGAGAAGCTGACAGAAGAGGACCTCTACCATGATTGAACCTCCCGGTGAAGCCCTGCTGGGGGTCCGAATCTCCAACTTCGACGACCGGGAAGATCTGCAAGGAATCTTCTCCCGTTGAGCTGGTGGGAACAACCAGTTTGCCAAACTGCAAGCCAGGCCTCCCTCCTCTGGTCGAATTTGCTGTGCACAGCTACAGTGAACCGGATAGCCAAGAGGACCGGACCCTGCTCGGGTTTTAAGGAGTGCACCTTTTATTTGTTGCTTTGCTCTGCTGCTGGTTTCTTCCGTGGGCAGTGCAGGACCCACCAATCTTCTTCCTTTGTGTCAGTCCGACAGTCGCTTCAGGAACCATGAGTCTGCAGGACCTGCCAGGAACGTCCTCCTCAGCTACAGCTGTCTTCTCCATTTAAGGTACTGTTCAAATCCGGTCATTTGTTCCGTCCGACCGCAGTAAAAGCGCATGAAATCTTTTGCCAGTCCGAGGGCTTGTCCTTCTCTATTCTTTAAAGTAACTTTTTGTCCGACC
The DNA here is from genome assembly GCF_040938575.1 of Ambystoma mexicanum. Classification (NCBI taxonomy): domain Eukaryota; kingdom Metazoa; phylum Chordata; class Amphibia; order Caudata; family Ambystomatidae; genus Ambystoma; species Ambystoma mexicanum. The sequence goes on along the minus strand of NC_090930.1, from coordinate 380,284,400 downwards.
AACTTCGTTCTGAACTCTTGGCAAAGACTTAACCGCAAACTACTCTGAACTGTGTGATCCTCTGCAAAGACTTTGGTCCAATGACTTTGGCCCAGGCCTCTTGATTTGATTCCCTCACTGTAGTTACTTTTTCTAGATTGCCCTGCTTGCTTACTTCTTGGTGCTGCTCAACTTTTGTCTAACTCTGTCTTTCCCTCCCTTTTAAATTACTAGAGTGCCATTTTGCGCACACTTCATTTTGAGCTTAACTTTTCCAGAATCTATTGGGTGTGGCGTAGTGTATTAAGATTGTGATTTTTCAACTGCTTGATAATAGTGAACTGTTTTAAAACTGATGTGTAAATAAATGTATATTGTTTTACTCAGAAACCTTGAGTCAGTGTTTGTTTGAACAATGGTAACTGCTGTCCTTTGTGTAACTATTGATAATGCTCACTTTACTCTTGAGATGCGTCTGGCTGCTCAGCCATTGCTACCACTTTACTGTGTGGTACAGACTTGTACAAAGGTGAATTTCTACTGTCACTTGTAGTCTTAATAATGTGTGGAGTTCCCAAAGGGTACTGCACATGATTTTAGACGGTTGGTGTGAAAGAACCTTGGGGCCTCCTTAGGATTGCCTAACAATCCACCAGATAGTTGACCTCTCCAAGTTTTCCCACAACCTTGAAGGGTCCTATCCATTTGTCCTGTAAGGCCCTCTGCCTGGTAGGAACCATAACTAAAAATTGCTGGTCTTGAGTAAACTCATCCACGTTGGCCTTCTGGTCATGCCAATGTTTCACCAGAGAATGACCTGCTTTTAAGTTATAAGATGCTTCTGTCATCATGTGGGTCATTCTCCTTCAGAGACCTAACACATAGTCAGTGACTCTCACTGGCTTGGGAGAAGGAGCACTCTCCAACCCCTCCTTAATTAGGGCCAATGGACCTCTAACTGGATGACCATAGAGAAGCTCAAAGGGACTCAATCCAACTCCCTCCTGAGGGACTTCTCTATAAGCAAATAGAAGGCATGGGAGTAGAAGGTCCCACTTTCTTCTAAGGGGTTCTTCTAAGGCACCTATCATGCTCCTCATAGTATGGTTAAACCTCTCTACCAATCCATAAGTCTGGGGATGGTAGGCAGTTGAGAACTTGTAAGTCACTCCACAGTTTTTCCACATCGCCTGCATGTAGTGGGGCATGAAAGTTGATCCCCTGTCAGAGATGACTTCCTTAGGAAACCTACCCTGGTATAAATACCAAGCAGGGCCTTAGCAACAGCCTGAGCTTTACAAATCCTCATAGGTATGGCTTCAGGATACCTAGTAGCATGATCTACTACAACCCATACAAATCGATTGCCTGAAGAGGTTGGAGGGTCTAAGGGACCATAAATGTCGATTCCTACACTCTCAAAAGGGACTCCCACCACTGGGAGAGGCACTAAAAGTGCCACATTCTTGGCTCCACTCTTGCCAGAAATCTGACAAGTGTGACAGCTCCTACAGAATCTATCTACATCAGACCTCAAATTAGGCCAGTAGAAATATAGAGAAAGCCTTTCCTTGGTTTTCTTGAAGCTCAAGTGACCAGCCAAAAGAATCTCGTGGTCTAACGGTAGGAACTGGTGTCTAGTCTAAAGAGGCACTACAAGTCTTCTTTAGTCCTCTGGATAGACTCAGTTTGGTCACTGTAGAAGAGGCCATCTTCCCAGTACAACCTATGCTTCCCTGGCTCTTGCCCGTCCAGCTGGGAAGCTGCCTGTTGGCGAAGACCTTCAAGAGTAGGGCACTCTCTTTGACCTCTGCGGAAGTCTGCCCTACAGGGGCCACCTTCTGCCAGTAAAGACTACAGCTCAGGATGGTCTTTAAGATCAAGATCACCAACAGGGGTAAGGTCTTTCTCCAGATCTGAATCTTCAGAAGCTGATTCAACCTTTCCTGGTTGTTCCTCACACTCAGCCTCAGCTGGTGGAGCAGTCACAGGTGTGACTTTAGACAGTCCTCTCCTGGATGTCCTTGTTGGTAGCACAGGAGTAATTTCAGATTTTTTCTTTGGGATCTTGGGTTTCCACTTTGACCCATTCTTCCTTGAAATAGCAGTTAGTAATCCCAGTGGGCTAGGTGTTATAGATTCCTCTGTACCATCCTTTGGAGAGATATCCAAAGTACTCTCTCTGGCCCTCCTAGTCTGCTCCTGTTTCCTTTTGCTGGGAGGCCTGGGTTGTGCTGGATACAACTCCAAGAGTGTTTTAAGTCATTCCCCAACAGGATTCTCACAGTCACCTCACTCTGTACACTAACAGGTATCTTGACAGTCATGTTGTTGCACTGGATGAGAGCTGGTAGTTTAGGAAGCATTTGGACAGGGCCTCTAGCAAGTTTAGTGAGGCTTTTGGGTGCCTTAGAAACTTCCTCAGCCTTGAAAAAAGATTCATTCACTATTGTAATGCTGGCCCCAGTGTCTCTAATGGCAGGGGTCTCTTGGCCATTTACAAGTAAACTGTCCTTGTAATATTCTTTCGTGTTATCTGGAATTGAATTATAGACATCTAAATTCTGCTGTTCCCACAGACCCAGGGACACTAAAGAAACACTAGCAGAGACTCCAATGGGGTCTTCAGCCAGTACTCAAAGGTTTCCACTTGCCATATGTACTTCTTCCTCTGGGGGCAAGGCAAAGGGGACAGTGTGGACCCCTGAAGGTTTACCCTTGCATCTGGGATCCCATTTCACATGGTCAGTAGACCCACAAGCATAACATTTTCCAAATGTTTTGACACATGGGGGTTTCTGCTGACCTCCCTCTGGTTTGGCACCAGAGGTTTCACTAGCCTGATTTGGTTTCCCTTATGGCTCACCATTTTTATGTTTGGGGCCCTCTTTTGGATTGGAGTTATTAGAATTCTTGTTGCCATCTTTCTTGTGCTGCTTTCCATAATCCTTCTTCTGAGTTGCCCCAGATTCCTTGTGAGTAGCCCTGTTGGCAACCCACAAGTCAGCAGCCTTTGCTAACTTCTTTGGATGAATTTCCAGAGTCAGCCAAGTGCTGTCTCAGCCCAGGCAACAAAATAGTTTCTAACAAAAATAGAGTTCTCATTCCTTGATAAGTGTTAACTTTGTAACCCTTTACCCAACCATCTACGTTTTTCAAATATTCACACACCCAGGCAGCCCAAGGGGTACCATGTATCTTTTTGAGGGTCCTAAACCTCTTAAGGTACTGGGAAGGAGTTTTCCCAAATCTAGCTATCAAAGCTATCTTCACATTTTCATACTCCAATCTTTCAAGTTCCCCCACCTCCATTACAGCATCAGTTGCAACCTGTGAGAGCCTAGACCAAAGCCACGGAATCAGCTGATTCCCTGTGAAACCCTGAATCCCATAGTTATATTCAAAAGCAGCCAACCAAACCAAAACATCAGGTCTCACCTCATGCATACTCACAGCTTATTTAGGCATGCAAGGTCTCTTAGGACTGGAAGACTTAGAAGACTCTGGGAGAGAACCATTTTCAAGAGACAATTTCTTCATTTCGAGTTCATGATTCAGTTTCATTTCTCTGATCCTGAGTTCTTGATGTTTGCTTTCAGTTTGCATTTGGAGCCTTTTAAATTCTAACCCAAGTCTCATCTTTTCAAGAGAGACAAATTTTGGACTCAGTACTGGACCCGGTGGGGTCCTTGTGATCATAGCTTGAGGACCCAAAGTAAGTAGAGGTGGAGTGGGGCTCACATCCTGAGACTCCTCTGACTAATCTAACTCATCGATAACATAAGAGCTAGACTTTAAATCATTATAATCCTCATCAACACTATCCACATTTGCCGGAGGGGTAGGGGTTATAGCTCTACCTCCCAGTCTTTGAGGATTCAACAACTTTTCATTCAATTCATTTTGCTTGCCTTTAACAGAGAGAGACCTGACTTTACACATATCTTTTAGTTGATCTATTCTTAGAAACAGGGTTTCCTGTCTGAAGTTATCTATATCTGGCATTTTAAAACATTTGCATTTCTAGTGGTGCTTTGCATTGTGAAGGTTATTTCAACAAAAGTAAGAGCAGCACTCTCAATGTAACAACTATACTTTATCCTCACCGCTTGCCACCAGTGTTAGGCAGAATTACATGCAGTACCCTCTGGGACCACCACATACTATTAGGACTACAGGTATAAGTAAAAACCAACCTTTAGTATAAGTCTGTACTACACAGTTTTGTGGTAGTGAGCTGCCAGGCTTATCTCAAGAGGGAATGTGAGCAGTACAAGAGATTACTCAGAGGTCTTACAATCACAGTGGTTCAGGTAGGCACTTATACTCAAGGTTTCTTGGTAAAAAAACGATTAATTTATTACACAATCATTTAGAAAACATTCACTTGAAGGAGGAAACTTAATATTATACACAAATATACTTCAACCAATACGTTTCTGAAAAATTTAAGCTCCACTGAAATAGGAGCCAAATGGCATTTTAGTCACTTTGAATGAGAAGGCAAAGGCACAATTTAATAGAATACAACACAAATACTTTCTTAGGCAGTACAAATAGTTATAGTTCACTAGAGGACTCGATTCATGTCAATAGGCATAGGCCAAAGTCAATGGACTAATGTCTTGGATAGGAAAAAGCAGTTCTTGATGTAAACAGTAAAGTCGTTGACAAAGTTCTCAGAAGTAGTTTGTATGAAAAAGAATCAAATGGTGGGTCACAAGCTGATTAGACGTGCAAGTTGGGAAAGTTCCACGGACTTTCACCACAAGAGAAGCGTTCTCTCAATCGGATTGGCATAGTACCTTAGTATGAAGCAAACAATACAGCTGAAGACATTGGTTCCTGGCAGTTCCTGGAGATCTCACTGTTCCTGAGCCTCATTCATGGGGACAAGAGGAAGGACGTTGGGGGTCTTCTGCACTGCACGGGAACGTCGGAAAACGCCGGCAAAATGGAGTCACTTCAGTTCAAGTAGCTGTTCTTCAAGCACACAAGCTGGTGTCCTTCCCCCTGGTAAATCCTAACCAGCTTTGAGAATGGTATACAGGTGGCTTACGAGTTGATTGGTCCCATCAACTCAAAGGAAGAAATCGTCCTTGAAGGGGCTTCTCTGTCGAGATGAACTTGGCAATTCAGACCTGCAGCAGGGCTTCACCGGGCAAACCAACGGTCCAGGAGTTGCAGCAGCCATCCTCTTCCAGCTCGTCATCGGTTCTTTCGTTCCAGTGGTCGACTCTGCCTTCCAGTCCAGGAGACTCACCTTTTAAACAGTTTTCTACCATTCATTCCAGCTTAGCTGCCACACACCCAGCAGGGTGGCTGTCCTTGCCCGACAGTCAGCCAGCCAATCACAACAGAGCGCATTTGGGTCTCCTAGTAGAATAAGCACAGGGAGTTTTGGGCACCTCCCTCACTTCCTGCCCACCACAAACACTCAAACGCCAGAGGCTGTCTTCAGTCCTGAAGCCCGCCAAAGGCATGGAAACAAAGGGACCAAACCTGGTTTGGCGTGTAGAGACAAACACTAGAAGGACCTTTCCAAAAAGAAATTGTGAAAAAAGAAGACCGGGACCCGTTTAAACAAAGGGGCTTAAGGCGTCATCTTGGAAAACATTTCTCCCCTGATTTTAGCTACCAGTGTTTGCGGTCGGGAAAAATCATGGTGGTTTGTTCTAAAACCACTGCCACCAGCTATTTTGATAGAAAAGGGTAGCATTTGACTGCTGCATGAGTGTCTAGACCCAGGGGATACTAGGTAACCCCTCCTGCACTCTATAGGAAGATAGTGTATGCTGGGTCTAGGAATTTAAAAAGACTAGTAAAGACAATGTAAGCTTACATTCTCTCGGGAAAAGTAATTTATCCCAGAGAAAGTTGTTAAACCTTTGGGTAGTCTAAAAAGACATCCCTTTGTCACTGCACTGTGGATGCTGTGTAAGACACATGAAAAGATGCCTATGGAGTTATCTTAAAATTACATAATCAAAGAACACAAGAGTAAAACAAACATCAAAATACATGAAAGAGTGGGGAAAAAAGGCTCACACTCTTTCCAGGTAAAAAAACCAAGTCCTCAACTTCAGCAAAGTTGCTGGGAGTCTCTAATGTGAAGGGAATTAGCACATTTATGAGAATTCTCTCCAACATGGGCGCAAAGGGAAAAGGCTAAAACACTGGTAACCCCAAGCCTTAGGGCAGAGCAGATTTTCAGGATTTGTGCTCATGCAGACAACATACAGATTTGGGCCTAGGGTGTTGAAGCCACCAAGGAAAACAGGGAACCCCATGCATTTCTGAAAAGAGGATACCCGTGGGAATCCACAGAGGTCTGACCTGCCTGAATCGACCCAGAATGTATTACCCACCACCAGCGGCAAAGTCCGAAATGTGGTGAAAAAAACGATTTTTGCACATTGCACTCTGCTCACCCACCGAAACACGCTGGCAAGAACACATGGTCTACCTTCCCGCATTCCCACAGGTGTCCCGATGAAAACGGTACCTCACATCTGTGGGTGCACCTACCTGGGCGCAAAGGGAAAATGCTAAAACACTGGTAACCCCAAGTCTTTCCCAGAGCAGTTTTTCAGGAATTTTGCTCATGCGGACAACGTACAGATTTGGATGTAGAGTGTTGAAGGCACCAAGGAAAACAAGCAACCCCATTCATTTCTGAAAAGAGCACATCCATGGTAATCCACAGAGGTCTGACTTGCGCGAATCGGCCCAGAATGTATTACCCACCACCCCCGGCAAAGTCCGAAATGTGGAGAAAAAAAACATATTTTTCGCACATTTCACTCTGCTCACCCACTGGAACTTGCCGCTAACAACACATGGCCTACCTTCCCTCATTCCCACATGGGTCCCGAAAAAAACAGTACCTCACATGTGTGGGTGCACCTACCTGTGCGCAATGGGAAAAGGCTAAAATACTGGTAACCCCAAATCTTTCGGCAGTGCAGATTTTCAGGAATTTTGCTAATGTGTACAACCTACAGATTTGGGCCTAGGGAGTCGAAGCAACCAAGGAAAACATGGAACCCCATGCATTTCCAAAAAGAGGACACCTGTGGGAATCCACAGAGATCTGATTTGTGTGAATCGGCCCAGAATGTATTACCCACAACCCCCAGCAAATTCTAAAATGTGGCGAAAAAATCACAATTTTCGCATATTGCACTCTGCTCACCCACCGAAACACGATGCCAACAATGCATGGCCTACCTTCCTGTGTTCCCACAGGTGTCCCGACAAAAACGGTACCTTACATGTGTGGGTGCAAAGGGAAAAGGCTAAAACAATAGTAACCCCAAGTCTTAGAGCAGAGCAGATTTTCAGGAATTTTGCTCATGCAGACAATCTACAGATTTTGGCCTAGGGTGTCGAAACCACCAGGGAAAACAGGGAACCCCATGTATTTACAAAAAGAGGACACCTGTGGGAATCCACAGATATCTGACTTGCGCAAATCGTCCCAGAATGTATTACCCAAAACACCAGGCAAATTCTGAAATGTGGCGAAAAAAACTAAATTTTCGCAAATTACACTCTGCTTACCCACCGAAACACGCTGCCAACAACACATGGCCTACCTGTTCGTATTCCTAAAGGTTTCACTACAAAAACTGTACCTCACATGTGTGGGAGCAACTACGTGGGTGCAAAGGGAAAAGGGCCTAGGGTGTCGAAGCCACTGGGGAAAAGAGGGAACCCCATGCATTTCCAGAAAGAGGACACGCATGTGTTAGGGAGGATTCTCAACATGTGCTAATTTCCCTTACCTTTTGAGACCCCTAACAACTTTGCTGGATTTCTAGGATTTGATTTTTTTTTACCTGGGAAGAGTGTGAGGCTTTTTTCCCACTCTTCCATGTATTTTGTGTGTGTTTTACTTTTGTGTTCTTTGGTTATGGAGTTTAAAAAAAAACTCCATGGGCATCATCTTTTTCTGTGTGTCACACAGCACCTTCAGAGCAGTGACACAGGGGTGTCTTTCAGACTCCCAAAGGTTTAAACACCTTCTCTGGGATTGACTACCATCTCCCAGAGCAAGGAAAGTTAAATTGACTTTACTAGTCTCTTTAAATTTACTGACCCAGCACACACTATCTTACTATAGAGTGCTGGAGGGGTTGCCTAGCGTCCCCTGAGTCAAAACACTCATATAACAGTCGAATGTTATCATTTCCTACTTTAAATGACTGGTGGCAGTGGTTTAGATCAACTACCATGATTTTTCCTGACCTCTAACAACGGTAGGTAAAAATCGGGTCAGCCATGTTTTTCAATATGGCGCCCAAGACCTATCTGTAAAAACAGACTCTGGTCATCTTTTTTTGCCATTTCTTTTAGGAAAGGTCCTTCTTGTGTTTGTCTCTGTGCGCCAAACCAGGTTTGGTCCCTTTGTTTGTTGGCCTTTGGCGGCCTTCAGTGCTGAAGCCCTCCTCTGGTGCCTGAGTGTCTGGGGTGGACAGGATGTGAGGGAGGTTCCTGAAACCCCCTGTGCTTAGTCTCCTAGGAGACCTGAATGCACTCTGGCCTGATTGGCTGGCTGGCTGTTTGGCAAGGACAGCCACACTGCTGTGTGAGTGACAGCCAGGCTGGAATGAATGGGGGAAAACTGTTCAAAAGCAGGTCTCTGGGACTTGGAAAGCACTGGAACGAAAGAACCGAAGACGAGCTGAAGGAAGAGGACTGCTGCAACTCCTGGATGACCGGTGAAGCAGGTCCGAATTGCCTGAAACTCCAATCGACAGAGAAGCCATTCCAGGTTAACTTCTTCCCTCGAGTTTGGTGGGAACAACCAACTTGTAAGCCACCTCGACACCGTCCTCATCTGGTCGAATTTTTATCAGAGTGGTGTTGAAAACCGGATAGCCAGAGGGAAGGAAACCAGCTTGTGGACTTTAAGGCACTCACACCTTAAACCGACGTCTTGCTGAGATTTTGGCTTCATCCATGGGCAGTGCAGGAACCTCCCGATGTCCTCATTCTTGTCCCCATGACTGAAGCTCAAAAACTGCGAGATCTGCTCGAACTTCCTCAGCTACAACTGTTCTTAAATACAAAGGTACTGCGCAAACGCAGTCCGGAAATCTTTTCTGCCATTGCGAGAGTTTGTGGAAACTTTCTCAACTTCGAAAGCTTGTCCTTCCCTAAACATTTGTCAAACTTTTCACCGAGCCAAACTCTTCTAAACTCCGTGGCAAAGACTTAACCGTTATCTACCAGAACTGTGCTGTTCTATACAAAGACTCTGAACCCTTGACTTTGGCCCAGGCCTATTGAGAAGAATTGCTGGTTGTAGCTAACTGAAACCCTTTGCCCTGTCTACGAATGTATTTTGGCTGTCTGTTCTTATAACTTTGTCTTTTTACCCCTTTATTAAGTATCTGAAGTGCCATTTTGCTCCCACTTCAGTGGAGCTAAACTTGTTCCTTTACTTACCGGTTGTGTATTTATGGTTTATTAGTGTGTGATATTGGGCTGCTCTTGCTAATGTAATAATTTCTAACTGAGTAAATAAATGTATATTCTTTTACCAAGAAACCTTCAGTAAGTGTTTGTTTGAAAATCACTGTATTAGTTGGTCCTTTGTGTAACTTGTTCTACTGCTCACTTAAACTCTTGAGATAAGTCTGGCTGCTCAGCCATCGCTACCACTTTACTGTGTAGTACAGGCTTGTACCAAAGGTGACATTGTGCTTAGACTTGTAGTCCTAATTGCATGTAGTGTTCCCACAGGGTACTGCATGTGATTCTGCCTAACACTGGTGTACAGCGGTGAAGATAATGTATACTTGTTACATTTAGAGTGCTACTTTTACCTTTGGTCAAAAAATCCTCACAAGGCTAACTAACACTAGAGAAGCAATTGTTTTATCATTACGGATATGGAAAGCTGCAGACAGGAGACCCTAGTCACTTTAACAGTTGATGAATTGAGAGATATGTGTAAAGCTAGGAATCTCACTGTCAAAGGCAAAAAGGTTGAATTGATAGAAAAGTTGTTGGAATACCAAAGTCTGATGAGTGGGTCTGAAACCCCCACACCTGCAGCAAATGTGGAAAATGTTGATGAGGATGATAATAAGTCAGAGCCCAGCTCTAATCCTGTGGATGAGTTAGATGAGGCAGAAGAGTCTTAGAATATAGGCCCTGGTTTACCTCTACCTGCGTATAGGCCTCAACCTTTGACCACAGGGACCCCATCAGGTCCAAACCTATGTCCTGAATTTGTTTCACTTGAAAAGATGAGCCTTGAGTTAGAATTTAAAAGGCTCCAAGCTCAAACTGAAAGCAAACATCAAGAACTTAGACTCAGATGAATGGAATTGAATCATGCACTTGAAATAAAAGAGTTGTCTATTGAAACTGGTTCTCTCCAAGAGTCCCCTATGTCTTCCAGTCCTAAGAGGCCTCGCATGCCCAAAGATGCAGTAAGTATGCATGAGGTTATGCTTGATATCTTGGATTGGTTGGCTGCTTTTGAATACAACCATAGGATTCAAGACATCACAGGGAATCAGTTGATTCATTGGCTTCTTTCTAGGCTACCTCCTGTTGCAACTGATGTGGTAATGGAGTTGGGGGGATATAGACAGAAAGGAGTATGAAACCGTGAAAGCTAGATTTGAGAAGACCCCTTCTCAGTATCTTAAGAGGTTTAGAACCCTCAAAAAGCATGATGGTACCCCTTGGGCTACCTGGGTGACTGAATGTTTGAAAAACCTAGATGGATGGGTTAAGGGTTACAGAGTTAACAATTATGAAGGTTTGAGAAATCTGGTTATGTTGCAATCTATTTATGATGCCTGCGCTCCTGAGCTGAGACAGCACTTGGCTGACTCTAAGGAAATTGATCCAAAGAAGTTAGCAAGTGCTGCTGACTTGTGGGTTGCCAACAGGGCTACTGACATGGATTCTGTGGCAACTCAGAAGAAGGATGAGGGGAAGCAGCACAAGAAATATACCAAAGAGAATTCTAATACTTCCACTCCAAAAGAGGGCCCCAACCATAACAAGGGTATGCCCCAGGGGAAACCGAATCAGGCTAGTGTACCTCCTGGGGACAAACCAGAAGGAGATCAGAACAAACCCCCATTCACAAAGACAGTTGGTAAATATTATGCTTGTGGGTCAACTGGCCATGTGAAAGGGGGTCCCAGATGTAAGGGTAAATCTTCAGTGGTCCACACCTTGTCCTTAGCCTTCTACCCAGTGGATGAAGTATCAATGGCAAGTGGAAACTTTCACTTACTGGCTGAGGAACCCATGTAAGTCTCAGCCAGTGTTTCTTTAGTATCTATGGGTTTGTGGGAACAGCAAAACTTAGATGTGTACAACTCTATTCCAGACAATACTAAAGAGTATTACAAAGATAGTGTTCTTGTGAATGGTCAGGAGACCCCTGCCATCAAAGACACTGGGGCCAGCATAACTGTAGTTGATGAATAATTTTTCAAGGTTGAGGATGTTGCTAAGGCACCCTATTCCTAATTAAGCTTGCTGGAGGTCCTGTTCAAATGCTTCCACAGTTAACAGCTATCATCCAGTGCAATAACATAACTGTTAAAATACATGTAAGTGTGCAAAGTGAAGTACCTGGGAGAGTCCTGTTGGGGAATGACTTAAACACTCTTGCAGTTGTATCAAGCACTCCCAGGCCTCCCAGCAAAAGGAATCAGGAGCAGACTAGGAAGGCCAGAGAGAGTACCTTAAGGGGCTCTCAAGAGGAGATTATAGAAGAACATATAACTCTCTATCCACAGGATTTACTGACTGCAATTTCTAAAAAGAAGGAGGAGAAGGGGAAACATACAACCTCCAGGAAGAAACCCGCCAGCACTCCTGTGCTACCAACAAGGACAGCCCAAAAATCACACCTGTGATCCCTCCACCAGCTGAGGTTGTGTTTGTGGAGCAACCTTGTGTGGTTGAATCAGTTGCTGAGGAATCAGAGCTGGAAGAGGACCTTGCTCCTGTTGGAGATCTGGATCCTGCAGACAATCCTGAGCTGTAGTCTGGCAGAAGGTGGACCCTGTAGGGCAGACTTCAGCAGAGGTCAAAGAGAGTGTCCTACTCTTGTCTTGAAGATCTTCACCAACAGGCAGCTTCCCAACTGGAGGGGCAAGAGCCAGGGAAGCATAGGTTGTACTGGGGATATGGCCTCTTCTACATTGAACCGACTGAGTCTACTCCAGGAGACTATAGAAGAATTGTAGTGCCTCTTGAAAGCAGATTCCAGTTCATACAGTTAGCCCATGAGATACCTTTGGCTGGTCACTTAAGTTTTAAGAAGACCAAGGAAAGGCTCTCTTTGTATTTCTACTGGCCTACGTTGGGGTCTGATGTAGATACGTACTGTAGGAGCTGTCACGCTTGCCAAACCTCTGGCAAGAGTGGAGCCAAGAATTTGGCACCCTTTGTGCACCTCCCAGTGGTAGGAGTCCCTTTTGGGAGGGTAGGAATCGGCATTGATGGTCCCTTAGACCCTCCAACATCTTCAGGAAACAGGTTTATCCTGGTTGTAGTAGAGCATGCTATTAAGTATCCTGAAGCTATACCTATGAGGACTGTTACAGCTCAGGCTATGGCTAAGGCCCTACTTGGTATTTTCTTACCATAGTAGGTTTTCCTAAGGAAGTTATCTCTGACAGGGGATCCACTTTTCTGTCCCACTACATCCAGGCCATGTGGAAAAACTGTGGAGTAATTTACACATTCTCAACTGCCTACCATCCTCAGACACATGGATTGGTAGACAGGTTCAAATATACAATGAAGAGCATAATAGGTGCTTTAGAGGAACCCCTTAGAATAAAGTGGGACCTTCTACTGCCTTGCCTTCTATTTGCTTATAGAGAAGTCCCTCAGGAGGGAGTAGGATTCAGTCCCTTTGAATGAACTTCTCTATGGCCATCTAGTTAGAGGCCCCTTGGCACTAATTAAGGAGGGGTCGGAGAGTGCTCCTTCCCCCAAGCCAGTGAGAGTCACTGACTATGGATAGGTCTCCGGAGGAGAATGTCACACGTGATGGCAGAAACATTAGATAACTTGAAAGCAGGTCAGGCTCTGGGGAAGACCAACATGGTTGAGTATTCTCAAGACCAGCTAGTTCTAGTTATGGTACCTACAAGGCAGAGGGCCTTACAGGTAAAGGCTTATGTCTTAAGACCAGAAGTAGGAGCTTCTAGCTTCAGCCCAAGAGGAGGAGGAGAGTGAACATCTACCTGACCTACTCTGAGGCCAGCCTTTAGATGAGAAAATATAAGGAGTTAATCTCTTTTCTAATTTGACACCTGAAGAACAGGAGGAGTGCATGTTTCTGTTAAATCAGTTTGCCTCCCTGTTTTCACTATCACCAGGCTTGACACCTTGGGGCCAGCATGATATTCAAACTGGAGACTGTTTACCTGTTGAAATCAGAGGTTTCATGATGTCAGATCATGTAAGATCCCTCATAATGGAGGAGGTCAACAAGATGCTTGATCTCAGGGTAATAGAGCCATCTACCAGTCCATGGTCTAGTCCAGCTGTTCTAGTACCAAAGGCAAGATCCAAGGAGTTGAGAGTGCCATTTTTCTCCCACCTCAGTGGAGCTAAACTTGTTCATTTACTTACCGGTTGTGTATTTCTGTTTTATTGGTGTGTGATATTGAGCTGCTCTTGCTAGTGTAATATTTTCTAACTGACTGAGTAAATAAATGTATATTCTTTTACCAAGAAACCTTGAGTAAGTGTTTGTTTAAATCACTGTATTAGTTGGTCCTTTGTGTAATTAGTTCTACTGCTCACAAACTCTTGAGGTATGTCTGGCTGTTCAGCCATCACTACCACTTTACTGTGTAGTACAGGCTTGTTCCAAAGGTGAGATTGTGCTTACACTTGTAGTCCTAATTGCATGTAGTGTTCCCAAAGGGTACTGCATGTGATTCTGCCTAACAGCGTGGGAATCCACAGAGGTCTGACTTGCGCGAATCGGCCCAGAATGTATTACCCACAACCCCAGGCAAAGACCGAAATGTGGCAAAAAAACACAATTTTCGACATTGCACTGTGCTCACCCACGAAACACGCCTCCAACAACACATGGCCCACCTTCCCGCATTTCCACAGATGTCCCAACAAAAATGATACCTCAAATGTGTGGGTGCACCTACCTGGGCGCAAAAGGAATAGGCTAAAACACTGGTATTCCCAAGTCTTTAGGCAGAGCAGATTTTCAGGAATTTTGCTCATGCGGACAACCTACAGATTTGGGCCTAGGGTGTCGAAGCTACTGAGGAAAACAGGGAACCCCATGCATTTCTAGAAAGAGAACAGATGTGGGAATCCACAGAGGTCTGACTTCCGCATATCGGCCAATAATTTATTACCCCCGGCAAAGTCCTAAATATGGTGAATTCTTTTTCGCACATTGCACTCTGCTCAACCACCAAAACACGCTGTCAACAACACATGGCCTACCTTCCCGAATTCCCACAGGTGTCCCAACAAAAAGGTTACCTCACATGTGTGAGTACACCTACCTGGGCACAAAGGGAAAAGGCTAAAACACTGGTAACCCCAAGTCTTTTGGCAGAGCAGATTTTCAGAAATTCTGCTCATGCAGACAACCTACAGATTTGGGCCTAGGATGTCAAAGAAACCAAGGAAAACAGTGAACCCCATGCATTTCTGAAAGGAGGCCACCTGTGGGAATACACAGAGGTCTGACTTGCACAAATCAGCCCTGCATTTATTACCCACAACCACCGGCAAAGTCCAAAATGTGGCCAAAAAAATACATTTTCACACATTGCACTTTTCTCACCCACCGAAACATGCCACTAACAACACATGGCCTACCTTCCTGCGTTCCCACAGATATCCTGGTGAAAATGGTGCCTCACATGGGTGGGTGTACTGACCTGGGGGCAAAAGAAAGAGGCTAAAACACTGGTAACCCCAAGTCTTTCGGCCGAGCAAATTTTCAGGAATTTTGCTCATGTGGACAACCTACAGATTTGGGCCTTTGGTGTTGAAGCCACCAATGAAATCATGGAACCCATGCATTTCAAAAAGAGGACACCCGTGGGAATCCCCAGAGGTCTGACTTGCGAGAATCGCCCAGAATGTATTACCCACAACCCCAGGCAAAGACCAAAAAGTGATGAAAAAAACAGAATTTACGCACATTGCACTGTGCTCACCCACGAAACACGCCGCCAACAACACATGGCCCACCTTCCCTCAGTTCCACAGGTGTCCCAACAAAAATGATACCTCACATGTGTGGGTGCACCTACCTGGGAACAAAGGGAAAAGGCTAAAACACTGGTAACCCCAAGTCTTTCGGCAGAGCAGATTTTCAGGAATTTTGCTCATGCGGACAACCTACAGATTTGGGCCGAGGGTGTCGAAGCCACAAAGGAAAACAGGGAACCCCATGCATTTCCAAAAAGAGGACACGCATGGGAATACACATAGGCGTGACTTGCACGAATCGGCCCCTAATTTATTAACACAATCCCTGGCAAAATCCGAAATGTGGCGAAATAAACACAATTTTTGCATATTGCACAATTGCTCATCCACCGAAACACACTGCCAACAACACATGGTGTACCTTCCCGCATTCCCACAGGTGTCCCGATGAAAACGGTACCTCACATGTGTGGGTGCACCTCCCTGGGCGCAAAGGAAAAGGCTAAAACACTGGTAACCCCTAGTCTTTTGGCAGATCAGATTTTCAGGAATTTTGCTATTGCTGACAGATTTGGGCCTAGGGTGTCGAAGGCACCTAGGAAAACAAGGAACCCCATGCATTTCCAGAAAGTGGACATGCGTGGGAATCCACAGAGGTCTAACTTGCGCGAATCGGCCCATAATTGAATACCCACAACACCCGGGAAAGTCTGAAATGTGGGGAAATAAACACAATTTCTGCAAATTGCACTCTGCTCACCCACAGAAACACATTGCCAACAGCACATGGCCTACCTTCCTGCATTCCCACCGGTGTCCCGATGAAAGCGGTACCTCACATGTGTGGGTGCACCTACCTGGGTGCAAAGGGAAACTGCTAAAACACTGGTAACCCCAGGTCTTTCGGCAGAGCAAATTTTCAGCAACTTTGCACATGTGGACAACCTACAGATTTGGGCCTTTGGTGTTGAAGCCACCAAAGAAAACATGGAACCCCTTGCATTTCGAAAAGAGGACATCCGTGGGAATCCACAGAGGTCTGACTTGCGTGAATCGCCCCAGACTGTATTACCCACAACCCCCAGGCAAAGACCAAAAAGTGGCGAAAAGAACACAATTTACGCTCATTGCACTGTTCTCACCCACGAAACACGCCACCAACAACACATGGCCCACCTTCCCGCATTTCCACAGGGGTCCCAACAAAAACGATACCTCACATGTGTGGGTGCACCTACCTGGGCACAAAGGGAAAAGGCTAAAACACTAGTAACCCCAAGTCTTTCGGCACCAAAGGGGAGTGAACCAGATTGGTGTTCCCTTCTTCTCCAAGGCATGCCTCAAGTGGGGGGAGCTGGTGTTGCATTCCTTTGCAAGATATGCCTCAAGCCAAAGGAGCCAGAATTGCATTCCTTTGCAAGTCACACCTCGTGCAGAGGGAGCTAGACTGACCTTTCCTTCTAAGGCAGGCCTCAAGTGAAGGGAGCAGGACTAGCATTGCTTGCCAAGGCACGCCAAATGGGAGTGAACCAGAATGGTGTTCCCTTCTTCTCCAAGGCATGCCTCAAGTGGAGGGAGGTGGAGTGGCAGTCATCCCCCAATCGCACATGCACTTCACATGTGAGAGAACAGTAGATAAATACGTAATTGGCACATACTTTTCTGGGAAAGAGGTGAAGGACACACTATGTCACCTTGTGCCAAAGGCACAGTTGTGCTGGCCCAATTGTAATCGGTGAAAGTTTCTGTTCCTGTGGCCAAGTGATTGTACGGCACGGTGGTAAGGGGACTTGCTCGTACAGCACCATGATACTTTGCCAGCGTGACTATTCTGAGAGAGGAAATGAACTCCACAGCAAGTGTACTTTGTATGCTCTTTGAATATAGGCACACTGACAGAATGTGTACTAATCATCACAAATGAATACAATTTTGGACAGTTTCATTGTGAGAACTTTGCCCAAAGCTCCAGGACCACTGGTGAACTTGGGGGCAGCCGTCCAAAATGGCAGAGAGGTGCCCAAGGTCACACACATCAACCCCGACCACCCTATAACTCTATCTGGCCAGCGCTATAGCTTTCCCCTCCAGGAAGGTATGGGGACCCTGCCGTGGCTCCCTTCAACCACTGCTGAACTGGGGGGAGGAAAGATCCACAAATGGAGACGGCTGCCCATGGCCAACAACATCACCCCGACTGTCCTGGCCCACTGGCTGGCATACATTACTGCTTTGCCCCCTGAGAAAGGATGTGGACCCTGGCAGGGCTCACTGGGACCACTGTATGGACTTGGACGACACAAATGGTGACCGTTCCAATGAAAGGAAAGAGCTCCATACCAAGTGAGCATTGCATGTACTGAAGAAATGACCATCTGTATTACTAGCGCAAACATATTTCAGACAGTGGTGGTAATTATGTTTACCAATTTGTTTTTCCTACAAAACAGCCAACTTCCTCTATTCAGGGCACACCCATCATTGCCCAATGACCTCCCAACTACCCGTTCCCACCCATACCACTGACACTGCAGCCACAGTCCCTGCCACCACAGTAACCATCCATCCCCACATTACAATGCATAACTATAAAAGCACATTTTGTACTACTTGCATAAGTCAGCGAAAGCTTTCGATTAGCCACAACTGCAAAGGAAACAAAATGAATTACATTCTGTGCTTAGCCCACCAATAACACATCCAAACTGACTGGCAGCTATCTACAAACTTTTTGATTCCTTCTAACAGATACATGGCATATCCCAGTCGTCGACCACCATGGAAGGCTGATTACCTATTATCTGGTGGTCCAGTGGAACCCCTCCCGCCTCCCATCCACCGCATTTATCTTTTTTTGTGGGGGGGTTTTAGGCCCTTCCCTAGGGGGCAGATGGGAACCCATCTGCTGCCAGGGGGGGCCCAAACGTACAGCCCCATGCTTTGTGGCCTCGGGAGGGAGGGGACCGCTTACCTAGTAAGCAGATCCTCCTCCCTCCACGTCACAAGCAGATCCCTGGTGGTCTAGTGGCATTGCTGGCTGCAGATTGAGCACTCTGCGCCCAATCCGCGACCAGCAATGCTTCAAAAAAGGTGTTGATGGAAAGGGGAGAGTCTCCCCTTTCCAACGACACCTCTCTCGATCTCAAAGACTCAATAATTCCGGAGATCGAGGGAGAGGGAGAAGGGCACTCACCTTCTCTTTTTCACTGCAGCAGCCGAAAATGGCTGCCGCGGTGAAATTGCTTTCAGTTTCATGTTGGCACACCGACATGAAACCGAAAGAAATCCAAACCCTGGGCCGTGAGGAGGGACCTCCCCCTCACATAGCCTAGGGGTTGGATTTAAATTTTGTGTGATCCCTGCTGTGCATGGATCGCACAAAACTAAGTGCCAAAAAGGACAAGCTTTCTAGTCCTTGGCAACACAGAGGTAATGTCAAGGACGCAATAGCTCGTCCTTGGCACTTAGGAGGTTAATGTACCAGGTATATGTATGTTATTGAAGCAGCACAGTGCCACTATATATATTACCCCAGACTACTCTTTTCAAACCAACATTTCTTTCACTCTAGCCCATTACATTCCACCATTCACACTCCTACTATTTCCATCTACACACCATCATTGCAACACCCACTCTGTTCATCAAAAGAGCACAATCACCGTACAGATTCCATCAAACTACCACTGCATTCCTCCCTAATTCAAAACCATCAGACCACTGTGCACTCATATTCTCAGAACCTTTCCAACCACACATATTATACCACCTCACAATCAAACAGCACTCTATTCATCTCTACAATCACACTCACACACCCATGCACAATACAGGCATATACATTGCACAACTTTCCAATACAACCTTACTCTTTTCATGACAGACACATCAAAATGCCTACTAAACAGCAACTCTGTAGAAAAGATAGAAAACCTAGAGCAGGTAAGACTAAAAGTATACCACATAGTCATCCACCTCTAAAACAATTTATAGGAAACCTTAAAACAAACGAGCTAGTAACCTCACTCAACAAAACTAAACCAACCACTACTAAAGAAGGCAAAAAACAAACCAAAAGAAAGATGTGCAAAGAAAAGTAAACCTAACGAACCTAATCCTCTATCTACTAGCGTTAACATAGACACAGTAAAGCAATCCAAAAAAATAATGTTACATAAAATGTTCCATCGTAGAGTTCTTCACAATCTTATGATAACATCTGAAAAGTCATGGTCTTCCCTTAAAAACTACTGCAGGGGAGAAATCATGCAAGCTCTAATTGACAGCACTTTTCTACTAAAGAAACAATTGTTTATTTTGATTTTAAACAGAATGAAACCACTAACTATATTAAACAATAAATTACAACAAGTAGTTCTAAGCATGTGCAGTGTCAATATAGAGACGTTTTCAAACTTCTCCAATGGTGAATGGATTCACACAAGCAGCACAGAACCATACTTCAATGAAGAAGCTTATACACAGGAACAAAAAAAACAATTGCCACATACAATAGTGGTCGAGGTTATGAAATGGTGGAACAAACCATTATGGCAAAAGAAACCCTTATAGAAAGGAAAATCCCTAAAAAACTTTAAACCAAATTCTCCTTTCACACAAATAAACTGTCCAGTGTACAAATGGACATGCAGCTCAATGTTAAATGCACGCCAACAATCCTTTAAATCTTTACGGCAATTCCTCAATCATTATGTAACACTTAAAGACAAAAGTAAAAATAAAACTTTACAATCCATAGACTCCTGTCCAGTGTGCAGCCACATTGGTCTGCAAGGACATTCATTAGCCTGCATTTTAGGAACTGTGTGCAAAAGCACTTTCCAGCACATCAAAATGTTAGCGGCACACCATTCTACTATACAGAGTCTTGTGCATCGACTATACTATGCAAACAGTCCTGCTCTAGAACTGCCAAATTTAAATAACATTCCCCTACATGCAACCGCCAAAGAACTCCTTCAAGAAATAGAGCACATACAACGTAAATACTTTGGAACTGAATGTGACTTAGAGAATTCTGTACCTTCAGAAAGAACATCTGCTGAAATACCAGACCAAATATGTGTCTGTTGCTGCAGAAGGTTTTATAAAAATAGCACAAAAATAGTAGATCTAGCTCACAAAATAGAAGACAATGAAGAATCCTAAAGGTTCCAATTAGCTTTATATCTAACAGCAGAAGGTAAATGCAAAATAACGAACCCTTTATGAATATGCACGTACTGCAACACAAATCTTGACAATATCCAAATGCTATAACGTGATATCACTAGTAAAATAGAAATATTCCCACTTCCAAAAGCTCATCAACAGATTTGCTTGTACGAAACCATTACAATCCAAACAGTGCACCATTTCAAGCTATAATACACCTTCAATCAAAATCAGCCAAATGACCTCCATCCGAGCTACTAAAGGGCATCCGTGGCAAAGCAGTATATTTACCATGGGACCTAAAAGAAAATGTTTAAACTCTAGGACTACAACAGCCAATAGATCAATCTGATTATACTAGTTAATGGTGTGCCAATGAAGACATAACAAGTGCTAAAATATCTACATGAAAACAATGAATACTACAAAGATATAAACACAGAGTAAAACTTAAAAAAACCACCCACATGATTCAAGAGTCACACCGAATCTGGCCAATTTGACCGTGTAGATCTTGTTACAGCAGCCAACATTTTAGAACAGTCTACCATTCACCCACTGCACTCCACAGGCACAATCTATGATGCATTAGAAACCTATCAATTGCATCAAGCAAAAGGTTCCCTAATGAGCATATGGGAAAAAAGCGTAGAAGCACATTCTTTTCCTCTACACTTTCCTACAGGAAAAGGAGGAAGATATGCTGAAAGGTTCACACAAATGAGGGCATCAGAATATCGCTCTTTAAGAATGTATGCTGAAGACCCCAGGTTCAGGCAAAATCTTGAATTCATTTTCCACCTCCTCTTCGAAAATGAACTAGCAACTCTATGTTATGGAGTTGCACACACATTAAGAAGAGGCTCTACCTTTTTAAACATATCTACTACCCAACTGCTTCAAAGCATAAAAGACAAAGATGACGTTTTGCAGTCAAGTATCACAAATTTCTTGGCACACAAATGAGGTACAAAAGAATATTGGTTCCAACGTCACACTGATATATGTTGTATGCTAAGAAACCTAGACCCACCCATATGGTTTATTACTTTAAGTTGTGCAGAGTACACATGGGATGACTTGCCGACTTCTTACACACTGCAAACCAAAATAAAAATGGAATAGACATAAAAACACCAGGAGAACTCTGTTCTCTTGACCCTGTAAATGTATCAATGTACTTTCAGCATCGCTTCATAGACATGTTGCATTTTTTTTCTGCAATAAAACTACCCCTCTACTTGGAGAAGTGCAACACATCTTTTGGAGAAAGGAATTTCAATCCAGAGGAGCACCACACATACACATGCTTTTGTGGATAAAAGATGCTCCAAAGTTTAGCCACTATTGTGATGTCACTGTTTTACAGTTTATTAAAAAATGCATTCTCTGGGACCTCCCTTCAGAAACCACGGATAGTAAACTACATACACAAGTGTTATGCTTCCAAAAACATAAATGTGGCAAATACTGCTGATGTAGCTATAAAAACGAAGGGAAATACTATACTAAATGTCGCTTTGCCTTCCCTAGACCAGTATGCAAAAATGAACATGTAAATAGATTGATGTCTTCTTGTAGACACAGTATAAAAGGAAGATCCCCTAAAAATACATACAACATTAAATGGGATGAAGCATCCAAGTACATCAATGAATGCAAAGCAATCATTGTCCTCTTGTGGAATGCAAACATATACATGCAATGCATTGCAGACAATTCCACTGCACTTGCAAGATATGTCACATCTCACCAAAGCAGAGAAAAAAGAGCTAAAGGACCTCTGGGATGACATATCATCTGACAAAACACTATCACAGAAATTGTACAGCGTTGGTAAAATAAAATGCTCTCCCATAGAGAATGTGGGTCCTATGAAGCTGCAGACCGTTTAACAGGTACAGCCTTCTATGTCAAATCTATGCACATTGTCAGGCTGAACCTTGGACCAGCCTCATCCCGAAAAAGAGTTCTAAAATCCCACCAAGAGATAGAAAACATAGCCACAAATGATCCCAACAACCAGGCCATTTTATAGAACAATTTACTGGACGCATACTACCCAAGGAAAAGTACTACTTTTGAAAACATGTGTCTCTACGACATTGCCCAAAACTATACCTACAAACCAAATGAGAAAACGGGCAAATATTCAGTTTCAACTTGTGAAGGAAGCCTAGTGAAACTAACTAAACTCAGTCTAATTAATCATGTAAAGTTGTCATTTAAAACTCCACAACATAGATAACTGTATTACATGGCCCTACTCCAATGTTTTAAACCCTGGAGAAAAGAAAAATAATTATTAGGTGACTATGACTCATTTCAAGCTGCATTTAAAGCAAAAGAAATCAGTATAACAAATGACAATGTCAAACAATACAAAGAAATGTTGGACAATGAACGCCAGCAAGAGGAAGAAATTGAAGCTCAACTACACAAAGATACTCCTGAGGTCAGTCAACCTTCTCTTACAGGAAGCCAAGACCCACTTGGAGAACCACTCATTCTAAATGAAGCAGAAATGGGTAGAGAATACCACGTATCAATATAATCAATCTGAGGAAAACTTGTCAGTTCTGTAATCTCATTTAAATGAACAACTCACCATTTGTCTGGAAATCACTCATTGAGCATGGTTTTAAACATGAAAGTAAAACCTGTAGATGTAAAAAATTATAAACCTCTGCTTCCGTATGTAAGTGGTGAAGCTGGTTCTGGCAAAACATTCCTAATTAAAATAATCAGCAAATGTCTACAAAATGTAACAAAAAACAACATTTCAGCTGTAGTAACATACCACACAGGTTTAGCTGCTTACAACATAGGTGGTGTCACTTTACACCGATTACTCTTCCTCCATGTAGAACACCAAGACAAATTAGAATACTACAAATTGCCAGCAGAGGCTGCAACTGAGGTAGACAGAGGCTGCAACTGAGGTTTACAGAATTCTAAAGCAATTGAAATTGCTCCTGGTAGATAAAGTAAGCATGGTGTCCAACTTCATGCTGGTTTTAAGTGATCTCAGAAAGCAAGAATTCCTAAAACACGACTACGAGGAACTGTTTGGAGGAAAACATGTCAAAACATTAGGACACAAACAATGCTGAAATACCCTCAGCAGCATTGGAAATGTAAATATTTGTTAACATTTTCACTACAGAGAACTAAATCAAAACATGTGTCAGTCTTCAGACCTCACATATGCTAACATTTTAAAAAGAATTAGAACTGGGCTGCTTAGTAAAGATGGAAACGCCATCTTAATTAGTAGACTAATCCATGAAATATAGGGACGAAGCACATCTGCTCCTCATGTCATGGAACAATTAATGCAACCAAATCTAAAATGTATGTCCTTAATGCCAACCCTTGCAAGCTGTAGTCAATTCAATGAAACTATGTTGAAAAAAGAAATGCAACCTATACTACATCAGCTCCACAGACAAACTAGAAGTGCACAGCATGACTTAATAGCTTTGAAAAATGCATCTCCAACACAGCTGGATTGGAGAAAATATTACCTTTGTGTCTAAACTGCAGAGTAATACTATAATGTAACCTTGAAGTGGAACAAGGCTTAGTCAATGGAGCATTTGGTACAGTTGTTAGCTTCCAGACATATCTGCATGGCAACAACATTCAGTTTGTCAATATCCACTTTGACATATTTGTAGAGGTTAAACAAATTGGCCGAACAATAGGACGTTTCCTTCATTTCAAAGACATGTATGTACGCAGAGAGCAATTTTCTCTGTCACTTGCATATGCTGTCACTATTCACAAATCACAAGGTCTAACTCTAGATCACGCATTGATTGACCTTGGCAGTACAGTCTTTAAAGAAGGTATGAGTTACATAGCACTTTCACATCTGTGTACACTCAATGGTCTATGCCTGGTTAACTTTGACGCAAACAAAGTAAATGCTGGCATTCCTTGCATCCTGGAATACAAGAGGATACAGGCACTATACACCCCTCATCTAAATATGTACCCTGCACCTCAAAAAAATAAACTTTTTAAAAGACAAATAATAGAAACTTGTATGTGAACCACAAAGGTGCACATAATATTTATAATGACTAACTATAACAGGTGACCCATTATTATTAGAACATCCCTGTATTTGAGGCTCATTCATTCTTTTTAACTTTTGTGATCAAACATACAGGAAAATGAAAAGTCATTGTGATTCCTGGTTTGAATACCCTTTTTACATATTGCCATTGATTACTATGTTTTTTTTATAACTGAACAATAGGGTCAGTCTCTTCTCTGTCCCCTCACCCTAGATAAGCGGCACACCACCGATATCTACAGCAAGCACGCACTTGAAGGGACTGTTAGTTTTGTTGGAGGGTAAGTGATTACTTTATGCTGCTTATATAACTGTTGACCTGTACGATCTGGCTACTGGCCATGACCAAGAGGGAACGTCAATGTGGTTCAAGTGGGCATGGCCACCAAGGACTGGCTATGTGGTAAGGTTTTTCGGAATTGAGAAACAGAATTGTGCTTGTGGCTACAGCCCGAAGTGCTGGACAGGATTGCAGAAAAGATTAGCAAGGAGCAGCAGCAAGGACCTCAAAGCATGGTTTTGCAAATTTGTCCTGTGTTTTATTTGTTCTGAAGTGTCAAAATGTAAGTACACAAAATTGTGATAACACCTTGGTGCCTGGGAAATGCGCATGGCCCTGAGCAAGGACAAATGTGTACTCTTGATTTGCTGATTAGGGAATGCAGCATGGCCAAAGCCCTAGGTTTGAATGGAAAAAAGTATTCTGCTTGCGCTCCAGCCTTAAGTGCTAGACTGTATTACAACAGACCTGCGAAATGATCATTAGCAATCACCTGAAAACATGCTTTTGCAAATCTGTCTTGTGTTTTATTTTTCAGAAGTGTACAAATGTAAGTACATAAAATGGTGATATATATATTTGGTGCATGAACAGTGGGCCTGTAGCTCTGCAAGGAAGAATGCCTACTCTGATTTACTTATCGGGGCATGCAGCATGGCTGAAGCTCTGTGTTTAAATGGGAAATAAATCATGCTTGAGGCTACAGCCCCAAATGCTGCATGGGATTGCAGCAAACTTGTGCAAGGAGCATCAGCAGGACCTGAAAGCATGCTTTTGCAAATCTGTCCTGTGTTTTACTTTTTTGAAAGTGTCAAAAAGTAAGCACAAAAAAATAGTGATACAACTTTGCTGCCTAGGCAGTGGGCATGGCCCTTGGCAAGGATAAATGTGGACTCTGATTTGCTGATTGGGGAATGCGGCATGGCCAAAGCCCATGCCCCATTGATGGTTGAGACTGACCATGCAAGCCATGAGCACTGGCCATTAGTCACCTTATGAGGATTAAGTGAACACTAAACTAGCAGGGTTGGTGCAGTGGATAACGGGAGTGGTTTGGTGGGACTGAACCTAATCATACACACATAGGCAATGGCTCAAGCATGCACCATATAAGTAAAATATTTCTAATCTGGTAATTGTGGATATTACAATAATGAATGCTACCTTATCAGAGTTTTGAGTAAAGTTAAACGTGTAATAAACAGCTAATAATTCAAGACTTACGACATACTTGTGTTAGTACAAACAATACATATGAAGATTCGCAATGCATACACATCAGAGAAACATACAGGGAAACTAATGTAAGGAAGAAAGAAACAACATCACCAGAAAACGTCAATATCATTAAAGTTTATTTTAAACAATTTTTATTGATTTTAATAGCAACCTTACAACACAAACAAACCCAACAGTGCATGTCATAGCACTTCAAGCTTCATGTTCAATATTGTGACTTGTCCACTGTCTCCCCCTTGCCCCTCCCTCTAACTTGAGCCTATCTCGCTTCGCTCCCCGCTGTTGTTTCCTCTTGGGGTGCCGCCCCCTCTCTGTTCTCGGAGGAGTTACCTTCGCTTGGACAGAATTGGGTAAACCCAGACAGTGTGGCCACTGGGTGTCTCCAGGCCAACAGGGATTCCGCTTCCTCCTCCCCCCCTCTATTCGCCACTTCGTATCATACTGCTGTTTCGGCTTCTGCCCATTTCAGGAGATCCTGCCAGCAAACGTCTACCCTTGGCCTATTATGTGCTTTCCATCCCATGGCGATCCTGCGCTTGGCAAGTATATAGGCCATATCCCTGAGTTTGCTCATGTGTTTCCGTGTGCGCGGTCTTGAGAATCCCCCTACCATACATGCCCACACAGATTCCACAACTAGCGTGATCCCTTTCTCCGTTAAGTGGTGTGCTACTTCTCCCCAGAATGTTCCAATTTCTGGGCATGCCAGAACATATGTATCATTCCTGCGTTTATTTCGCCACATTTGGGGCATGTTTGTATTTCTGCGCACTTGAATCGAGCAATCCTCTGGGGGGGTCATGTATGCTCTATGGGTGACTATTAGCTGGATCTGTTGCAGTCTTGCATTCCTGGACACTTTTTTGTGGTATCTCTGCACCCCCTCCCATAACCTATCACCCATGGGTTCCCCTGCTTCCTCTTCCCAGTCCCATCTCAGCTGGGTCACTTCCTTCCCCACCCTGGACATCAGCAGTTCGTAGATTCGGGAGATCTTGTGTCCCCCCTCTGAGATATCATACATTGTTTCAATAGCCGTGTTGGGTTGGTCTTCCAGCGCTTTTTTGGACCATGTTTCTTTCACCCGCCTTATCAATCTAGTGTACATCATACACTGCCCCGAGTGTAGGCCGGTATCTTCTACCAGTGCATTGAATTCCGTTATCCTCCCATCTTGCCATACATCTCCCACATTGCTATGCCTACTGGCACCCAATATATGCGGATCCTCTTACTCAAGTCCTCCACCCTTCCTGTCAGTGCCACTAGCAGGATCGGGTTCTCCATGATCTGGCATGCCTTATGACACATCTTCCATCCCAGTTCTAACATCTTCCTGCACACTTTGAGCTCTGGTTTCGGTAGCCATATCCACTCTTTCAAGAAGTATGGGACACAGTCCACCCTCAACAATCTGGACTCTGGTATTGAGTCTTCCGTTAACTACTTGGCCACATATTGTAGTTGGCTGACCAGATAGCAAACCTCAAAGTTGGGTAATTTTATGCCCCCTTTGTCATACACGTTCTGTAGTTTCCATAGGGCTATTCTATTCCTGGTGTTGCGCCATATGAACCCTCTGCAAATACTCTGAAGTTTGACAAATAATCTCTTGGGAATCATATATGGTATATTCCCAAAAAAGTGTAACAACCTTGGCAGTACCACCATTTTCAACAGTGCCCCCCTTCCTACCAAGGCTAGGGGAGCCTAACCCAGAATCTCATGCTGCTCTCAATGTTTGCCATTGTTTTCTTTGTATTGTGTTTGAATTCAGCCTCCATCGTATGATAGACATCAATCCCCAGGTATCTGAAGGTTCTAGTCTCCCAAGGTATTTGCAATACAGGTAGGTTCTGCCGCGGGATCCCTTTATATCTTTCTAGGGGGAATATGCATGGCTTCTTAGGGATGATTGTAATGCCTGGCAGTATCGCAAATCGCTCCATTACTTCTAGGATATACTGCAGGTTTTCCTCCGGGTACTTCAGATATAACAGCATATCATTGGCATACAATGATATTAAGTGTGGTCCCCCTTTTGTGTAGATCCCTACCCTCTCGAATAGTTGCCTCAGGTATATCGCTAAATGTTCCAGTGCAAGGATGAACAACATTGAGGACCACGGGCATCCCTGTCTGGTGCTCCCTCTGAGTTGCTACCTCTCTGAAATGATCGCCCCTGTCTTGACTCTGGCCAGTGGCGTGCTGTATAATAGTTTCACCCACTTCAGGAATCCGGGCCCAGTTCCATATTCCTTTAGGGCTGCCATGAGTCACGGCCATCTGACCGAGTCGAAGGCCTTCACTGCTTCTAGTGAAACAATCGCGACTTCTTGTTGGTCCCCCTCTGCTTGCTCAATGACATGGTGGAGCCTTCTAAAATTGTCGGATATGCTCCTGTGCGGAACATATCCAGTCTGGTCAGGGTGTATACGTTTTTGAATGACCTGTTTCAGTTTGCTTGCCATCACTGCTGTGAGGATCTTGCTATCCTGGTTCAGCATGGTTAGCGGTCTATACAACCCACAGTCCATGCTCGGCTTGTTAGGTTTGAGGAGTGGGACAATGATTGCTTCTCTCAGGGATTCTGGAAGTCTCCCTGTTTCTAACACTTCATTCAACATTACCAGTAATGGAGGGAGCACTTCCGTCTTATACGTTTTGTAGAACTCACTGGGGAGTCCATCCGCTCCGGGGCCTTACTAGTGGGTAAAAGCTTGATCACTGCTTCTAGCTCCTCAAAAGTGATTGGGGCATCTAGGTCTTTCCTTTCCTCCGCACTTAATTTAGGTAAGCCAATGTCCTCGAGTGTTTCTATCATCTCCCCCACTTCTCCTCCCTCAATGTCTCCATATACTTGTTGATAGAACTCACGGAACCCCTGGTTCACGCCCTCCTGAGTGTCAAGTTTTTGTCCCTCCTCCCCTTTTATTGCTCTGATCGTTGTTCTCATTTTTATACAGCCAGGCTAACAACCTCCCCGGCTTGTCCCCACCTGCGTGCTGTCTTTCCATATATTTCTTGTAATTTAGGTTCCATAATTGCTCCAAGTGTCTACTGCACTGTAAGCGGATTCAATTCAACACTACAGCTAAGTCAATGCCTAGTCTGGGATGCTGAGGGAAACCCTTATTGATATATTTTGTATGTCCAGTTCGTTTACTCTGGATGACAACCCTTATATAACACCCCTCTCTTAGAATCCCCCTGACCCCACTGAGCCAAGAAGTAGGTTTGTTTTGCAAATTAAAAGGTTTATTTGAAAATTAAACAATAGATATACATATCACACTTTTATAATAAAGTAATATTTGATAGCACACTTGTGAGGATGATAGTGATCAACAATGGATAATGTTTCAGTGGTACACTCTTTTTGATGGCTTAGAAGTGATATAGAGAGGATGAAGTAGCTGAGAATGCTTTTATGGCTTCAAAGACAATGCAATGATGAATGAAAATGCAGTACAGAAAATAAACTTGATATGACTTCAACAAAAGACAATGTAATCACTTTTCTTTGACAATTCACCCCCCCTCTATGCAAGGTAAAGAGATGGGAGGAAAGCACACAGTTCTCAGGAATGCAATCAAATATAATTCAGTTCCCCCCTAGCAAGCTTAGAGGAAAAACAGATAGGAGTTTTAAACACAGGCAGGATACTTTGATGTGGTTGCAATTAAGTGAAAGATATGCTACAATTGCTTTTAATTCCCGATAGGAGGTACAGGGTGAGTGAGAGATACTTTAAATTAATTCAGGATCACTTTGGCAATGCTCTGTGAATGATTGTCAGGTTGCACGCGAATTTCAGCAAGGAAAGCAAGGACAAATATTTTTACACGTGGCTGAAATTGAGCAAAATGTCAAATCGCGGCAAAACTCACTCCTAGCCCAACCGGTTCCGGAGATACGGCCGATTTAGTAAAGGTCGTTTTTCGGATTTTAAATTTTAAAGCTCAGAATGACAGATGACAGTTTTCAGTTTTAAAAATGACAGAATGACACGATTCTAGGAGGCAGTTCTAATAGGCTAAAATAGTTTGGATTAGATTATTTTAAACTAAGAGATTGGTTTTGGCACAGTGCTAGCTGGGTATTCACACTAGATTTTTGGACAGGAATGCGACTTTGTCACCGATCGGGTCAGGATTGGCTGGACTTCTGCTAGCAGTTCTTCACAGCGATCTGGTCTCTGGTTCTCTCTGGTTCCAGATACAGCACTGCTTTCTGGATACTGCTACAGGTTCTTGCAAAAGTTCTTGGCAAAGAATTCAAACAGCTCGCCCGGCTGTTGAATAGTTTGGTTGGTTTTGAGGCTTGCTGAAGAGGATTCAGCTTGTGGATTCAGGC
The DNA here is from genome assembly GCF_040938575.1 of Ambystoma mexicanum. Taxonomy (NCBI): domain Eukaryota; kingdom Metazoa; phylum Chordata; class Amphibia; order Caudata; family Ambystomatidae; genus Ambystoma; species Ambystoma mexicanum. Next base: position 380,254,091 of record NC_090930.1, on the reverse strand, counting down.
CTCTCTGCTACAAATTCTGGAGTTAATTTCTGGTCTCTGGAGATTGATGGATTTGAAGTCTGGATCTCTGGATGTGAAGTCTGAAGTCTCCCGGCAAAGCGTCCCACAAGAAAGTGGAAAGTGAATGTCTCTACCTGGGTTTCAATGATCCTTTTATGTGTTTTGAAAATGGGTGTGTGCCTGGGCCTAGCTAAGCCTGCCCCTCTCACTTATCAGCCAAACTTTCCTCTCTCCCTTGATTGGGGAACTGGGTTGTGAGTCAGAGTGATGAGGTAGGTTTATGGTCAGAGGATCCTCCCCTTGTCAAATTGCACACAAATCTATTTCTTATCCAAACACATATTTGTCTATGTACCATTTTTCTAATATTATAGGTCCAGTTAACATATTTTCTGTAGCACCAAACCATCCGATCCCTGTCGTTGTACGATGCTGTGTCCACTTATGACAGAAATCTCCCCTTTTCATCCAGATAACGACCTCTAAACCTTTCCATATTTTACACAAATGTGCACCAGGGATATGGGTTTCAGATGATAAAGTGTCAGATTTTTAACATGCATACATTTGGAATAACAAACTTTTTTTCCGCTACTATCCCCAAGAACATACCACAGGGTCCTAACACCTCTTAAAATGTGCACAGAAAAATCACTCGAATGATGGTGTTATTTATATAATTTTGACAAGTCCGCACTGTGAATTATCCATCTTTTTAAAATCATGATCTGGCCCCAAAGGGGTGTGGTTTTCCAAAGCACATGGTGGAATTTCTGGTTTATCCACTTCCCCCAAGCTCAGCTAGCTCTCACAGGCACTGCCCCTCCCAATTTCTCCCAAGAGGAAGCCATTTTACGACCCTCCTAATATAACATTTGCCTGAGTCCAGGACAGGGCTTTGTTCAACTTCCTGCAGTCTGCAGGTACCACTCCCCTAATTCAATCAGAGAGGTGTCACCACATTTTGGTGGGGGCAGCAGGATGCAGCCAGGCCTGGGAAGAGTTGTTGAGCCAGTTCAACTCCTGTCGGGGGTAGTTGTCAGGCAGAATTCAGCTAAATGTCACTTTAGTTCCCAGTTTTCTACATTCAAATCCAACTTACAATTTTTGCACATGCAGCTAGAATGCTGATTCTAAGTTCAAAACTATGACATTTAAACAATTGCAACCTATGTGACACTCACAAGTAGGTCACTCATTTATTCTAAACATTTTGATTTTAGTGGCTTTAAACCCAAATTCACTTAAGCTGCTAACATCCCCAGCTATTTTCGATATATACATTAAATAATTACTTCCTTCAAGTCATTACAGAATATAGTTTTACATTGTATCCACCTCTTAGCAAGTCTTTCCTTAGCCTGGTTTGGGTTAATTTGTTCAGTTTTACACAAAGGTCTGGTGGTTTTAAAACGCCGGCTTTCTGATAGTGGTGAGCACCAGTATTGCATCCATTTTTGAGAATAAGAAAATGGATTCCACACAGTTCTGGGTTGCTTTTGGCAATCACCATTGCCATTCCCAATGGTTTCAGGCTACTGTGTGTGTAGCCCAATGGTTTTTTTAGGCAGTGCCCTCCTGTGCTCACAACATAGGCAAAAATGGGTGGCAGCCTATTCCTCATGTTTTCCCTCTGCACTCTCTGGGGAGTTCTGGCCATCATGATGTTTTCAATGCCAGTAATGCACAGTTTTATGGTAGGGATTGGATGCATGGGTAAAAACATCCCACAAGCCTCCCCTCTTGCGATGGCCATTCAGGATCTTTCACTGATGGAACTCGCAAGATCTGGGATGTTCGCCTCATCTTCTTCCAATTCCGTAGATGGCACAGTTCAGCATCTTTTCCTCCCTCCAGCCGATCAATCAGTTCTCCTTGCTGGTCCTGATGGGAGGATTGGGCGGTACCCCGGGTCCCTCGGATCTTCGCTCCCGGTCCCCAGGTCGCCTTCCGTGGTCAGTCTCCATGGTTTCATCTCTCCTAGGATGATAAAGCAAAAGCGGCAATACCTATTCATAGACATTTTTCCACCACTATTGATATAGTGGGACGAACACATACATTTTATACATCTGGTTACATTTTGCAGTCTTATTTTAAAAACAAGATATAACAGGAAATATTTTTACAAGAATCATAATATTTTAGAGACTACATGGGATAATTTAGGTTGGAACTGGATTAATCTGGAGCGGTCCCCTCTGGGATTCCAGAGGATTCCTCCAGTTGTTGCAGAGTGTGCCTGGGATGGCAACACTTTAACTGATTTATATGGACCCACTTGTCTTCCCCTTCCGCCAGACTACCTTTGGGGATGCGGATCTTATACGCTATAGGGGAGCCCTTGTCTATAATTTCAAACGGTCCCTTCCATGTAGGCAAAGATTTTCGCTGTTTGGCCTGGTTCCTTTGGAAATTGTATAGATAGACCCGGTCTCCCACAGTATATTCCTTCCTGGTGGTCTTCAGGTCGTAGTGGGTTTTCATGCTGCCAGCTGATCTTTCTAGATTCTGCTGAGCATAGGCAAAAGCATGCTGAAGGTGTTTCCTTAAATTATCCACATACTCATGAGTTGTGGAGGCATTTATCAACGTCTGCTCTTGGGTCCTGTAGAGCAAATGCTGGGGAAGCACCATCTTGCGTCCGGTCATCAACTCAAATGGTGACATTTTAGTTGCAGATGAAGGGGTAGATCTGATGGCCATTAGGACCAGAGGTAATCGGATATCCCAACTTGGCCCAGAATCTGCCACAAACTTTTTTAAGATGCACACAATGGTTCGGTTGTATCTCTCTACTGTTCTAGAAGAAGCTGGCCTGTAAGCAATGTGTAGCTTCCTTTTAACCCCCAGTATCTCCCACATCTTTGTCATTACCTCACTGGTGAAATGGCTACCTCTGTCTGACTCAATCCTTTGAGGTAGACCGAAACGGGAAAAGATGTGGTTAATCATCAGGGCAGCTGCTGTTTCTGCCTTGCAATTTGGGGCCGGGAGACATTCCACCCACTTGGTAAACAAGCATGTGACGGTCAACATGTACTTGTTTCCTCTAGACGAGTGAATTACAGGGCCTACGAAGTCGATTTGCAAATCTGACCATGGCAGTGTCATCCCCCTCTTTTGGAGAGGCGCCCGGTGTGTGAGGGATGTTGGCTGAAATTGTGCACACACAAGACACCCCTTCAAGTATTGGTCGAGGTCCTGCCCCATGTGTGGCCAGTATGCAACCTCTCTTAAGATTTATAGTGTTGTGTGAAACCCCCTATGACCGGCGGTGGCCGCATCATGGGCGTGACTTAACATCAGGCTTCGGAATGAGGTAGAGACCACCCACTGATCATGGCCAGCTTGGGATTTCCTTACCAACAAACCATCTTGGATTCGGAACCTTTTTGGACATTTCATCAACACTCTTAGGTCTTCTTTCCTAGTGTAATCGGTATCCGTCAGGGGAAAGTTCTCAGGGTCCTCAATGTGTTGGTAAAACTTACCAATTATTGGATCCCCTTTTGAGCCGTAATTAAATCAGCATCAGGGGTCTCCTTACTCCATTGTGCAGTTGAAAGATCATTGTTAGCATTTGTCTGGGACCTAGTGATAGCAGTGACCTGGATTTCCCCCAACAGGGACTCTATTTCTATTAGATCCCCTTGGATGGCCCCGGTTTTGGCCAGCTGATCAGCTAAGTCATTTCCAGTTTTGTCTGGTCCCTCTACTTTGGAATGACCCTTGATCTTCTTCCAGTAGATGGTCATCCCATTCAAGGTGACCAGATCATCAATGTTTTGGATTAACTTCCAAATTTTCAGGGGTTTGTTATTAGCACATAACATGCCTCTGGTTTTCCAATTAACCAGGTGCTCCACGAACCCGTTCCATACATAATCCGAATCTGTGATTATGACCAGTTCGTGGAGTTGATGTTGGACAGCAGTGAGGATGGCTTGATGCACAGCCATCAACTCTGCTATCTGACTACTTCGGGGACCAATTTTGTACCCAGCGGAGGGTTCTGGAAACTCCTTCACCCATGCATTCCCTACGCCGGCCACCAGTTCTTTCTCCCCGTTGTTGTCAACATGGTAAGAGCATCCGTCCACATAGACAGTGGGCATTCCCTCAAACTTGTCTTCTTCAAAGACTTTGTGTGGGGAATTAAGGTATGCCTCCATGTTGTCCTTGATTTTTAGACTTTCGTCCTCGAGACAGTTTTCTCTGGCACAATCATGCAAGTCAGCCAGACCTTGCGCGAGGGGACTCTTCTTGTTTTGGCCATATCTGACCTCCACAGGAAAGCTTTGTATTGACAGAATCCAGGAAGTAATTCGGGAATTACTCAAATTCCGGCCCGGATTCTGTCACTTTGGAGATATTGCAGAGGCTGGTGTGGAGTCTCCACTATGATGTGTTCCCCCTGGATAAACGGGTGGTATTTCTTCAATGCCCACACCGTTGCCAGGAGTGCCTTCTCACAATCGTTGAATTTTTCCTCCACAGAGGATAATGTTTTGCTCGCATAGGAGATTACTTTATTGACCTTGTCATGCTTTTGGTATAATACTACCGTCAAGCACGTATTAGAGAACCCTATCTCCAGGAAGAACTCCTTGTTTCTGACAGGGTAAGCTAGGCAAGGCGCTTGTGAGAGGCTTCTCTTGAGTTGTCTTACTGCCTCAGATTGTTCTGGACCCCATTCCCACTTGACCCCCCCCTTCAAGAGATGAATCAGGGGTCTAGTGATCTCTGCGTAGCCTTCAATGAACTTTCTGCTGTAATTAGTCAGTCCAAGGAGGCTCCTTAGTTCCCGCAGAGTTGTGGGGTCTTTCAGTTTCTGGAGTGCTTCCACTTTCTTTTCTTGGGGACAGAGACCCTGAGGAGTAATCTCATGCCCCAAGAAATTAACACGGGTTCTACACCACTGTGTCTTCTGAAAGGAAAGTTTTGCTCCGGCGGCCCTCAACTGCGTCAGAACATAATGGATCTCCGCTATATGTTCCTCCACAGATGAACTTTTGATGAGGACATCATCTACATAAGCCAGGTTACCCCTCGCACCCAGGTCGGGCATGGCCTTATGTAGGAAAATGTTGAATTCATTGCCGGAGTTGAGGTATGCGAAGGGAGTCTGGGTCCATGTGTACTGCTGGCCCCCGAAGGTAAAAGCCAGTTTGTATTGGTCCTCCCTACTGACAGGCACGGTCCTGTATCCATTGGTCAGGTCTATTGCAGTGAATACCTGTGACCCCTGGATCTGGGCCAGCCCTTGGTCAATGTAGGGCAGAGGCCATCAGGAAGTATGGACTCGTTTGTTGAGCTCCCTAAGGTCGGTGCAGAGTCTCCACTGGCCGTTTGGCTTCAATATTCCCAGCACCGGATTATTGAAAGTGCTGTGGACTGGACGGATTATTCCCAGGGACTCAAGGTTCTTAATTATTTCAGTAAGGGACTCCATGGATGCGAGAGGCAAGCGATATTGCTTCACAAACACTGGAGTCATACCAGGGTCCGTGGGAATTGTTGTTGTGTGGATGTCGGTGCGACCACAGTCATATGAGTCTACCGCAAAGAGATCTTGGAAATCCAAGAAAACTTGTTCAACTTTTGCTTCTGTTCCAGAGTCACACAGGCATCAGCTAGGTTGACTCTCTCTTCCACCATCTGCCTGAAGCCTGGAAAGACATCTGGTTTGGCTATCTCAGCGGCCTCCTCCAGCTGGGTGGAGAAGTCCCTGGTCAGAGTGCTGATTTGGACTGGAGGCTTCAGGTGGGAAAGGCAGCCCTCATGGACCTGGAAAATCACCTCATCCCCTCTGAAGTCACAAGTCACATCTTCCTTACCATAAGGGCAAGAAGTGTACACCAGGAAGTTCCCCCCATGCCGGGTGAAGATCCTGTCTGGTGTTGTATTGTCCTCACTGTCACTGTCAAAACAGTCCTTGGGGATTGGTCCTAACAGTTCATTTCCTAAATAAAAGGAGAAATGTCGGTCATCAACCGCCATTCCAATAATGGTGCCTGCGGCTAGAATAATACTCTGTAAATCGCTGTTATCCACCTCTATTGGAATGGTGTCATGTTCAATGTTGACTAATGGTGTTTGGTTTACCCCTAACCCTTGTTGTTGGAGAGAAGCATTTAGATGAATATAAGCATCAGGGTTTTTCAATTTTTGTCCTCTTTTAACTTTCACTTCCAGGGAGAATTGTCGGGTTCTTTCTGGGATGGTGACTTCCTCTTTAATCTAAATTTCAACTGCATAAGTTAGCAATTGAGCTGACCTAAATGCTTTTTCTGGATCATCAAAGCCCATGGGATTATCTGCTAATCGGGATCAAGCTTTGAAGTTTATTAGGTCCAAACTAATGGCAAAGCGATTGAGAATGTCACTGCCTAAGTAAAAGGCGGCAATGACATCTCGCACGACCCAACAATTATGGACTATGCTCTTGTTGCCAATGGAGAATCTGAGCATACACCTGCTTGGCAGGAGATGTTTGGAATTGGGTGCTTCCAGGTCCATTTCCCATTTGTCTATCAGTTTGAATGTGGGAATGGCTGGATTTTTTGGGAGTTGGCGGAACATGGCTTCGCTGATGAAGCTCTTACCGTTGTTCACACACTCTCGAGCGAACCCTTCCCATCATTTAACTGAACAGGGATGAACAACTGATCTCCAATTTGCTGAATATCTGCCAGGCTCTGAGCTGATTTCACATCTTTCTGAACTATTGGGGTGGGAATGTCTGGTTGTGGATTGGTAAAGAATTTCAGAGTATTTCCTTCCAGTGTGGAATACCACCTTAAACTGGAAGGAAGGTTGATTTTCAGAAATAGAGAGGAGCCCCCATCACCAGTCTGTTGTCCTACTGCTATTACTGTCACGTCTGGAATCTGGTTGTTCTGGAAGTGCAATTCTACTTGGTCAGATTTGTGTTCAACCATGTGCCATTTAAACTAACATGGTTGACACTCTGTTTTAATTTTATTGGTCGGCTAGTCTGGGTCCAGAGGACCTTGTTTACACAATCTATCAGGGGTGACAACCTTCTCACGAGGTTGTTCCCTAGTAAACAAGGGGTGCCCTCTGAGGTCACTACTATGACCGGGTGTTTCACTTTGTTTCGCCCAATTTTGATGTCCAAATCTGCAGTCCCCTCGAAAGGAATTTCCTTCCCGTCAAAGTTCTGCAGTTGTCCAGGAACAGAGGTGAGAGGAATACGGTAATTCTCCCCCCTTCTTGCATTTAGTTCATCAAAGGCCCTTTTGAAAAGAAGGGTAGCTTGGGATCCAGTGTCCACCAGTGCCAAAATTGTACCCTGCCCCTGTACTTGTACCGGGGCATAGTATCTTCCCTCCTTCTCCTCAAGGGGGCACAGATAATGCACATTTTTGGACAACTGGTGGGCTCATTTTTTTGTTTTTGGACATTGCTAGTGAAGAGATTTGGGCAGAATTCTGTGAAGAGCCTGGGGAATCTGAAAGAAAAAGTTGGCAACTGGAAATGGTTTTGGGTTCTGGGCCGCCCCCCCCTTTTTGGAGGCAGTCATCAGGATGGGTTTGAACCATGGGATTTTGGTATTGCTGGTTCTCGGGTAGAATGATGGGCGGTGACAGCTCAATCCCCACATCCACCCAGTCTGAATTGGAATCTCTTGGGACCCATTTTTCCTTGGGAGGAGTTCACCCATCTCGGAAGGAGAAGGTCCTTTTCCCAGGATCCTCTGAGGATCCCTCTCCCTCAAATTGGAAGACCTGTACCTCCTCCACAAAGTGGGTCTGTTTGGGTCCTTTGTTTCTCCTACCTCCTCTCTGCTCCTTGGGTGGCAGACTTTCAGGGGTAGGAGATTTTGTTTCCGGTTCCTGGTTTTCCAGGGGCTGTTTACAAGTTGGGAAGGAAGCTTCCTCCAAGGCTTTACACCCCTCTTCCCCTTGTGCCTCCTACCTGGGAACCGGTGGGTTATCGGGGTGCTGCCCCCGTCATTGTTCTGGAGCACCAGGCCCGGAGTTTGGGGCATTCTGCGGTGGCATGCTCATCTGAGGGTTCTGTTGAGCCCTCAGTATGTGACACAGATCCCGTGCCATATTTTGGACCTGGCACTCAAGCTGTGAAACCCGCTCAGGCTGATATGGGGCTCTATTTAATCCCCTGGGCTGATCCCGGGAAGGGTAGCTATCCCTTCTCTGGTAATACACTGGGTTGGGAAGATTTTGGTACCCCTCCACCCTTGGCCTCCCCTCTCCCGGATTAGGTTGTCTGGGCTCAGGGAATTGGGGAAAGAAGGATGGATGGTTTTGGGGTTGGAAATTGAGTGGATACCTGGGGAAAAAGTTCTGCCCCAGATTTGGTGAATTTATGCCCTCCTGGGGGAAGTTAGGAGGGAAGTTCCCCGGGTTAGGCACTTGGCTGGATCCCCCCCTTGGGCTGGAGGAGTCCACACATAACCCAAGATGGGTCGGTTTCCCTTGTAGCGGGGACTTACATAATCAGGGGAGCGAGGGACCCCATTTGTGGGACTACCTCCTTGACTCCCTGTCTGTGACTGGCCAGAGGGCCTTCTGGGCTGTGAATTATTTGGTGCAGGCAGGGTTTTAGGCCCCCCCATCTCCAAATCTAAGAAGTGGGCAACCTTTACCTCTGCTACCTTGGCAGCAGCAGGGGTGCTGTTGGTTTTGGGGTTTTTCTGCGCATTACTTTTATTTTCTATGGGCTTCTGCACCTCATAGATCCGGGTGGCTTGCTCAATGACCCAGTCTAAAGATCTTTTCTTGTGAAAATCTCTCACGAGCTGGGTCATTATGGACTTGGGAAGAGCATGGAAAAATGTGTTGATGAATTCTCTGCTGTCCGTGCGCACCCTCTGGTGGTCTGCGCAAAGGCACGCTTCAATTCTTGCACAAATTCTTGTGGGGCCTGATCCTCCCCACATTGCAAATTGTAGGCTGCCTTGCGAGCCTCTTGGGGATTTCTATGTACAGAAAAATGTTTCAAGATAGCCGCCCTATATGTGGACCATCTTGAATGGATTTGGTCCTCCAGCCCCGCAAAGAAACTGGAGTATTCAGGGGAGAATGTCCATTTGACGTACTGGATGCAGCTACTGCTGTCCTTCAAATGGAAAGTCTCCATCATTTGCTCATAGACCTCCAAGTGTTCCCAAACAGAATACTTGGCGTTCTTATGATAAGGCATGATGACACTCCTGATTGTCTTAATCTGTTTTAAGGGGTCCTTAAGCAAGGCCCTTTTCACCTTATTGACCTTTTTGGTTCGGGTAACCCTGGTCCATTCATCCTCTGATTCAGAAGCACTGCTCCCTGAGGTGCCCGTCTGATCTTCCAGGTTTTCCAGGATTCTGTGAGCCTGGTAATAGCTGGCAGAATTTGGGGACCTGGTCTCCTGTGTCCCGTGACGCTCAGAGGAGCCTTCAGATCCCTCCTTGCTACCAGGATTTGATGGGTACCCCCCCACTGACCTAACTGGGCAGAGGTTTTCAGGATGCCCTTAGTGGGCCTACTCTCCTGGGGTTCCCCACTAAATTGCACTGTACTTAGGTGCCCATACCCGGATGCCCGCCCATCCATTCCTGGGTGGTACTGGCCTATGAGCCCCATCCTTTTGTCTGGATAGTAATCTGCCATCCCTGTGGCCCTGTGCTCATGTGCGCCAGGGGACATTGGGGTGGCAGAGTCCAGGGACTGGGAGAGATGAAAGCCTCTGGTACTAGGGCTCCTGAGGTTATGCTCAGGCATTTCCCTTTCCCAGCGAACCTCATCTCTATCAGCCCCTGCTCCTTGTTGCAATGCAAGAGCCTGCGCTTTCAGTTCCTCATTTAAGGCCTTACTAGACTCTATCAGTCTCTCCTGCATGGCTACCTGTTGCTGGAGCCTATCATTGTGCTGGCAGAGAGCCTCATTTTCTCTCTGTGCCTCCTGATTGGTCCTGGAGTACTGGGCCAGTCTCTGCTGCAGGAGGGTTACCTCCTGAGTCCCATCCCTACTGGCCTGCTCCTTTCTTGCTAGAACATCTTCCACCCTCCTGGTGTGCTCCAGCAAGTCCTGATGCTCTTTTTGGAGGTCACCCAGCGCCTGGAGGGCCAGGCGATTTTCTTTGATTTTTTCTTTTAATTGGCAGACTTCCTGGCCTAAGGTGTCCCTTTCCTGACTAAGAGCCTGCATCTGTGCAGCCAGGTCGTCTCTCTGCCTTTGAAAGGCACCCGCTTTCTGGCGCTCTTCCTGAAATTCTGTCTGGGTGCCCAGGTCTTTCAGAATCAGATTATTGCTCTCCTATTTTTCTCTGTCCAATTGGCTTTGCAGGGTGGCTACCTGCTTTGTGCATGCCCTGTTGAAATCTATCTGTTGCTCCAGCTTTTTCTGGCTCTGCAGTAAGGAGTCCAAACTGTCTTGGTGCTCCTTCTGCAAGGCCAGAATTCTGGTATCCTGGGCAGCCTTTTCCTGTTGCAGGATATCCATATCCTCCTTCATTTTAATGATGTATTGTCTACTCTCGTTTTCTGACTCCTGGCTTCTGTGCAGCCTCTGCTCAGAAGAGACCAGGTCAGATTGGGCCTTCTCTAATGCCCACAGTTGAATACTTGCCAGATCTTGGCCTTCAGCACATTTGTCCTGCATGGCTCCCATATATAGATACAAATATGCCGCTATCCTAACCATCTTGTCATGTTCATCTTTAGCTTTAGGAGCCATGTATAGTTCGCTCAGTGCCACATGTAAGGGACCCTCATCTCTCCAGATATCTAACCCAATTGCCGTGACCTGTTGTGTGATTGCCTGCAACCACGCATCCTGGCCCTGCTCGGTCCATTCACCTCTCACAAATAGCTTATGTAAGAAGTGCTCTCTGGATATTTTGATGTCTTCCAGTGTCGTCATTCTGGAATTTGAGTTCCTTCTTGACTTACAGAAGTTTGTATTTTATTTTGCAAAACAGATCGTTTCCTTAGAGCGTTCCTTTGAGGGGTGCTTTCACAGTGTAAAACAGCGTGGTGATCTAACTGGATATGTGTATCCGGTCAGTTGGCACACTGTATTAAGCTGCACAAGTGGTAAATCTAAACCAGAATCTCCAGCTACGAGCCCCCACTTTGTAAGCGGATTCAATTCAACACTACAGCTAAGTCAATGCCTAGTCTGGGATGCTGAGGGAAACCCTTATTGATATATTTTTTATGTGCAGTTCGTTTACTCTGGATGACAACCCTTATATAACACCCCTCTCTTAGAATCCCCCTGACCCCACTGAGCCAAGAAGTAGGTTTGTTTTGCAAATTAAAAGGTTTATTTGAAAATTAAACAATATATATATATATATATCACACTTTTATAATAAAGTAATATTTGAAAGCACACTTGTGAGCATGATAGTGATCAACAATGGATAATGTTACAGTGGTACACTCTTTTTGATGGCTTAGAAGTGATATAGAGAGGATGAGGTAGCTGAGAATGCTTTTATGGCTTCAAAGACAATGCAATGATGAATGAAAATGTAGTACAGAAAAAAAACTTGATATGACTTCAACAAAAGACAATGTAATCACTTTTCTTTGACAATTCACCCTCCCCCCCTCTATGCAAGGTAAAGAGATGGGAGGAAAGCACACAGTTCTCAGGAATGCAATAAATATAATTCAGTTCTTCCCTAGCAAGCTTAGAGGAAAACAGGTAGGAGTTTTAAACACAGGCAAGATACTTTGATGTAGTTTCAATTAAGTGAAAAATATGCTAAAATTGCTTTTAATTCCCAATAGGAGGTTCAGGTTGAGTGAGAGATACTTTAAATTAATTCAGGATCACTTTGGCAATGCTCTATGAATGATTGTCAGGTTGCACGCACATTTCAGCAAGGAAAGCAAGGACAAATATTTTTACAAGTGGCTGAAATTGAGCAAAATGTCAAATTGCGGCAAATTTAGTCGCATGCGTCGAGCGCAATTACAGAGTCACTATAAGGGGTAGCAAGTCGGTTTTAGGTTCTTTAGGAGCTTTAAGATGACAGTTAAAACTCGCCCCTAGCCCAAACGGTTCCGGAGATACGGCTGATCTAGTAAAGGTAGTTTTTCGGATTTTAAATTTTAAAGCTCAGAATGACAGATGACAGTTTTCAGTTTTAAAAATGACAGAATGACATGATACTAGAAGGCAGTTCTAATAGGCTAAAATAGTTTGGATTAGATTATTTTAAACTAAGAGATTGGTTTTGGCACAGTGCTAGCTGGGTACTCACACTAGATTTTTGGACAGGAATGCGACTTTGTCACCGATCGGGTCAGGATTGGCTGGACTTCTGCTAGCAGTTCTTCACAGCGATCTGGTCTCTGGTTCTCTCTGGTTCCAGATACAGCACTGCTTTCTGGATACTGCTACAGGTTCTTGCAAAAGTTCTTGGCAAAGAATTCAAACAGCTCGCCCGGCTGTTGAATAGTTTGGTTGGTTTTGAGGCTTGCTGAAGAGGATTCAGCTTGTGGATTCAGGCCTCTCTGCTACAAATTCTGGAGTTAATTTCTGGTCTCTGGAGATTGATGGATTTGAAGTCTGGATCTCTGGATGTGAAGTCTGAAGTCTCCCGGCAAAGCGTCCCACAAGAAAGTGGAAAGTGAATGTCTCTACCTGGGTTTCAATGATCCTTTTATGTGTTTTGAAAATGGGTGTGTGCCTGGGCCTAGCTAAGCCTGCCCCTCTCACTTATCAGCCAAACTTTCCTCTCTCCCTTGATTGGGGAACTGGGTTGTGAGTCAGAGTGATGAGGTAGGTTTATGGTCAGAGGATCCTCCCCTTGTCAAATTGCACACAAATCTATTTCTTATCCAAACACATATTTGTCTATGTACCATTTTTCTAATATTATAGGTCCAGTTAACATATTTTCTGTAGCACCAAACCATCCGATCCCTGTCGTTGTACGATGCTGTGTCCACTTATGACAGAAATCTCCCCTTTTCATCCAGATAACGACCTCTAAACCTTTCCATATTTTACACAAATGTGCACCAGGGATATGGGTTTCAGATGATAAAGTGTCAGATTTTTAACATGCATACATTTGGAATAACAAACTTTTTTTCCGCTACTATCCCCAAGAACATACCACAGGGTCCTAACACCTCTTAAAATGTGCACAGAAAAATCACTCGAATGATGGTGTTATTTATATAATTTTGACAAGTCCGCACTGTGAATTATCCATCTTTTTAAAATCATGCTCTGGCCCCAAAGGGGTGTGGTTTTCCAAAGCACATGGTGGAATTTCTGGTTTATCCACTTCCCCCAAGCTCAGCTAGCTCTCACAGGCACTGCCCCTCCCAGTTTCTCCCAAGAGGAAGCCATTTTACGACCCTCCTAATATAACATTTGCCTGAGTCCAGGACAGGGCTTTGTTCAACTTCCTGCAGTCTGCAGGTACCACTCCCCTAATTCAATCAGAGAGGTGTCACCACATTTTGGTGGGGGCAGCAGGATGCAGCCAGGCCTGGGAAGAGTTGTTGAGCCAGTTCAACTCCTGTCGGGGGTAGTTGTCAGGCAGAATTCAGCTAAATGTCACTTTAGTTCCCAGTTTTCTACATTCAAATCCAACTTACAATTTTTGCACATGCAGCTAGAATGCTGATTCTAAGTTCAAAACTATGACATTTAAACAATTGCAACCTATGTGACACTCACAAGTAGGTCACTCATTTATTCTAAACATTTTGATTTTAGTGGCTTTAAACCCAAATTCACTTAAGCTGCTAAAATCCCCAGCTATTTTCGATATATACATTAAATAATTACTTCCTTCAAGTCATTACAGAATATAGTTTTACATTGTATCCACCTCTTAGCAAGTCTTTCCTTAGCCTGGTTTGGGTTAATTTGTTCAGTTTTACACAAAGGTCTGGTGGTTTTAAAACGCCGGCTTTCTGATAGTGGTGAGCACCAGTATTGCATCCATTTTTGAAAATAAGAAAATGGATTCCACACAGTTCTGGGTTGCTTTTGGCAATCACCATTGCCATTCCCAATGGTTTCAGGCTACTGTGTGTGTAGCCCAATGGTTTTTTTAGGCAGTGCCCTCCTGTGCTCACAACATAGGCAAAAATGGGTGGCAGCCTATTCCTCATGTTTTCCCTCTGCACTCTCTGGGGAGTTCTGGCCATCATGATGTTTTCAATGCCAGTAATGCACAGTTTTATGGTAGGGATTGGATGCATGGGTAAAAACATCCCACAAGCCTCCCCTCTTGCGATGGCCATTCAGGATCTTTCACTGATGGAACTCGCAAGATCTGGGATGTTCGCCTCATCTTCTTCCAATTCCGTAGATGGCACAGTTCAGCATCTTTTCCTCCCTCCAGCCGATCAATCAGTTCTCCTTGCTGGTCCTGATGGGAGGATTGGGCGGTACCCCGGGTCCCTCGGATCTTCGCTCCCGGTCCCCAGGTCGCCTTCCGTGGTCAGTCTCCATGGTTTCATCTCTCCTAGGATGATAAAGCAAAAGCGGCAATACCTATTCATAGACATTTTTCCACCACTATTGATATAGTGGGACGAACACATACATTTTATACATCTGGTTACATTTTGCAGTCTTATTTTAAAAACAAGATATAACAGGAAATATTTTTACAAGAATCATAATATTTTAGAGACTACATGGGATAATTTAGGTTGGAACTGGATTAATCTGGAGCGGTCCCCTCTGGGATTCCAGAGGATTCCTCCAGTTGTTGCAGAGTGTGCCTGGGATGGCAACACTTTAACTGATTTATATGGACCCACTTGTCTTCCCCTTCCGCCAGACTACCTTTGGGGATGCGGATCTTATACGCTATAGGGGAGCCCTTGTCTATAATTTCAAACGGTCCCTTCCATGTAGGCAAAGATTTTCGCTGTTTGGCCTGGTTCCTTTGGAAATTGTATAGATAGACCCGGTCTCCCACAGTATATTCCTTCCTGGTGGTCTTCAGGTCGTAGTGGGTTTTCATGCTGCCAGCTGATCTTTCTAGATTCTGCTGAGCATAGGCAAAAGCATGCTGAAGGTGTTTCCTTAAATTATCCACATACTCATGAGTTGTGGAGGCATTTATCAACGTCTGCTCTTGGGTCCTGTAGAGCAAATGCTGGGGAAGCACCATCTTGCGTCCGGTCATCAACTCAAATGGTGACATTTTAGTTGCAGATGAAGGGGTAGATCTGATGGCCATTAGGACCAGAGGTAATCGGATATCCCAACTTGGCCCAGAATCTGCCACAAACTTTTTTAAGATGCACACAATGGTTCGGTTGTATCTCTCTACTGTTCTAGAAGAAGCTGGCCTGTAAGCAATGTGTAGCTTCCTTTTAACCCCCAGTATCTCCCACATCTTTGTCATTACCTCACTGGTGAAATGGCTACCTCTGTCTGACTCAATCCTTTGAGGTAGACCGAAACGGGAAAAGATGTGGTTAATCATCAGGGCAGCTGCTGTTTCTGCCTTGCAATTTGGGGCCGGGAGACATTCCACCCACTTGGTAAACAAGCATGTGACGGTCAACATGTACTTGTTTCCTCTAGACGAGTGAATTACAGGGCCTACGAAGTCGATTTGCAAATCTGACCATGGCAGTGTCATCCCCCTCTTTTGGAGAGGCGCCCGGTGTGTGAGGGATGTTGGCTGAAATTGTGCACACACAAGACACCCCTTCAAGTATTGGTCGAGGTCCTGCCCCATGTGTGGCCAGTATGCAACCTCTCTTAAGATTTATAGTGTTGTGTGAAACCCCCTATGACCGGCGGTGGCCGCATCATGGGCGTGACTTAACATCAGGCTTCGGAATGAGGTAGAGACCACCCACTGATCATGGCCAGCTTGGGATTTCCTTACCAACAAACCATCTTGGATTCGGAACCTTTTTGGACATTTCATCAACACTCTTAGGTCTTCTTTCCTAGTGTAATCGGTATCCGTCAGGGGAAAGTTCTCAGGGTCCTCAATGTGTTGGTAAAACTTACCAATTATTGGATCCCCTTTTGAGCCGTAATTAAATCAGCATCAGGGGTCTCCTTACTCCATTGTGCAGTTGAAAGATCATTGTTAGCATTTGTCTGGGACCTAGTGATAGCAGTGACCTGGATTTCCCCCAACAGGGACTCTATTTCTATTAGATCCCCTTGGATGGCCCCGGTTTTGGCCAGCTGATCAGCTAAGTCATTTCCAGTTTTGTCTGGTCCCTCTACTTTGGAATGACCCTTGATCTTCTTCCAGTAGATGGTCATCCCATTCAAGGTGACCAGATCATCAATGTTTTGGATTAACTTCCAAATTTTCAGGGGTTTGTTATTAGCACATAACATGCCTCTGGTTTTCCAATTAACCAGGTGCTCCACGAACCCGTTCCATACATAATCCGAATCTGTGATTATGACCAGTTCGTGGAGTTGATGTTGGACAGCAGTGAGGATGGCTTGATGCACAGCCATCAACTCTGCTATCTGACTACTTCGGGGACCAATTTTGTACCCAGCGGAGGGTTCTGGAAACTCCTTCACCCATGCATTCCCTACGCCGGCCACCAGTTCTTTCTCCCCGTTGTTGTCAACATGGTAAGAGCATCCGTCCACATAGACAGTGGGCATTCCCTCAAACTTGTCTTCTTCAAAGACTTTGTGTGGGGAATTAAGGTATGCCTCCATGTTGTCCTTGATTTTTAGACTTTCGTCCTCGAGACAGTTTTCTCTGGCACAATCATGCAAGTCAGCCAGACCTTGCGCGAGGGGACTCTTCTTGTTTTGGCCATATCTGACCTCCACAGGAAAGCTTTGTATTGACAGAATCCAGGAAGTAATTCGGGAATTACTCAAATTCCGGCCCGGATTCTGTCACTTTGGAGATATTGCAGAGGCTGGTGTGGAGTCTCCACTATGATGTGTTCCCCCTGGATAAACGGGTGGTATTTCTTCAATGCCCACACCGTTGCCAGGAGTGCCTTCTCACAATCGTTGAATTTTTCCTCCACAGAGGATAATGTTTTGCTCGCATAGGAGATTACTTTATTGACCTTGTCATGCTTTTGGTATAATACTACCGTCAAGCACGTATTAGAGAACCCTATCTCCAGGAAGAACTCCTTGTTTCTGACAGGGTAAGCTAGGCAAGGCGCTTGTGAGAGGCTTCTCTTGAGTTGTCTTACTGCCTCAGATTGTTCTGGACCCCATTCCCACTTGACCCCCCCCTTCAAGAGATGAATCAGGGGTCTAGTGATCTCTGCGTAGCCTTCAATGAACTTTCTGCTGTAATTAGTCAGTCCAAGGAGGCTCCTTAGTTCCCGCAGAGTTGTGGGGTCTTTCAGTTTCTGGAGTGCTTCCACTTTCTTTTCTTGGGGACAGAGACCCTGAGGAGTAATCTCATGCCCCAAGAAATTAACACGGGTTCTACACCACTGTGTCTTCTGAAAGGAAAGTTTTGCTCCGGCGGCCCTCAACTGCGTCAGAACATAATGGATCTCCGCTATATGTTCCTCCACAGATGAACTTTTGATGAGGACATCATCTACATAAGCCAGGTTACCCCTCGCACCCAGGTCGGGCATGGCCTTATGTAGGAAAATGTTGAATTCATTGCCGGAGTTGAGGTATGCGAAGGGAGTCTGGGTCCATGTGTACTGCTGGCCCCCGAAGGTAAAAGCCAGTTTGTATTGGTCCTCCCTACTGACAGGCACGGTCCTGTATCCATTGGTCAGGTCTATTGCAGTGAATACCTGTGACCCCTGGATCTGGGCCAGCCCTTGGTCAATGTAGGGCAGAGGCCATCAGGAAGTATGGACTCGTTTGTTGAGCTCCCTAAGGTCGGTGCAGAGTCTCCACTGGCCGTTTGGCTTCAATATTCCCAGCACCGGATTATTGAAAGTGCTGTGGACTGGACGGATTATTCCCAGGGACTCAAGGTTCTTAATTATTTCAGTAAGGGACTCCATGGATGCGAGAGGCAAGCGATATTGCTTCACAAACACTGGAGTCATACCAGGGTCCGTGGGAATTGTTGTTGTGTGGATGTCGGTGCGACCACAGTCATATGAGTCTACCGCAAAGAGATCTTGGAAATCCAAGAAAACTTGTTCAACTTTTGCTTCTGTTCCAGAGTCACACAGGCATCAGCTAGGTTGACTCTCTCTTCCACCATCTGCCTGAAGCCTGGAAAGACATCTGGTTTGGCTATCTCAGCGGCCTCCTCCAGCTGGGTGGAGAAGTCCCTGGTCAGAGTGCTGATTTGGACTGGAGGCTTCAGGTGGGAAAGGCAGCCCTCATGGACCTGGAAAATCACCTCATCCCCTCTGAAGTCACAAGTCACATCTTCCTTACCATAAGGGCAAGAAGTGTACACCAGGAAGTTCCCCCCATGCCGGGTGAAGATCCTGTCTGGTGTTGTATTGTCCTCACTGTCACTGTCAAAACAGTCCTTGGGGATTGGTCCTAACAGTTCATTTCCTAAATAAAAGGAGAAATGTCGGTCATCAACCGCCATTCCAATAATGGTGCCTGCGGCTAGAATAATACTCTGTAAATCGCTGTTATCCACCTCTATTGGAATGGTGTCATGTTCAATGTTGACTAATGGTGTTTGGTTTACCCCTAACCCTTGTTGTTGGAGAGAAGCATTTAGATGAATATAAGCATCAGGGTTTTTCAATTTTTGTCCTCTTTTAACTTTCACTTCCAGGGAGAATTGTCGGGTTCTTTCTGGGATGGTGACTTCCTCTTTAATCTAAATTTCAACTGCATAAGTTAGCAATTGAGCTGACCTAAATGCTTTTTCTGGATCATCAAAGCCCATGGGATTATCTGCTAATCGGGATCAAGCTTTGAAGTTTATTAGGTCCAAACTAATGGCAAAGCGATTGAGAATGTCACTGCCTAAGTAAAAGGCGGCAATGACATCTCGCACGACCCAACAATTATGGACTATGCTCTTGTTGCCAATGGAGAATCTGAGCATACACCTGCTTGGCAGGAGATGTTTGGAATTGGGTGCTTCCAGGTCCATTTCCCATTTGTCTATCAGTTTGAATGTGGGAATGGCTGGATTTTTTGGGAGTTGGCGGAACATGGCTTCGCTGATGAAGCTCTTACCGTTGTTCACACACTCTCGAGCGAACCCTTCCCATCATTTAACTGAACAGGGATGAACAACTGATCTCCAATTTGCTGAATATCTGCCAGGCTCTGAGCTGATTTCACATCTTTCTGAACTATTGGGGTGGGAATGTCTGGTTGTGGATTGGTAAAGAATTTCAGAGTATTTCCTTCCAGTGTGGAATACCACCTTAAACTGGAAGGAAGGTTGATTTTCAGAAATAGAGAGGAGCCCCCATCACCAGTCTGTTGTCCTACTGCTATTACTGTCACGTCTGGAATCTGGTTGTTCTGGAAGTGCAATTCTACTTGGTCAGATTTGTGTTCAACCATGTGCCATTTAAACTAACATGGTTGACACTCTGTTTTAATTTTATTGGTCGGCTAGTCTGGGTCCAGAGGACCTTGTTTACACAATCTATCAGGGGTGACAACCTTCTCACGAGGTTGTTCCCTAGTAAACAAGGGGTGCCCTCTGAGGTCACTACTATGACCGGGTGTTTCACTTTGTTTCGCCCAATTTTGATGTCCAAATCTGCAGTCCCCTCGAAAGGAATTTCCTTCCCGTCAAAGTTCTGCAGTTGTCCAGGAACAGAGGTGAGAGGAATACGGTAATTCTCCCCCCTTCTTGCATTTAGTTCATCAAAGGCCCTTTTGAAAAGAAGGGTAGCTTGGGATCCAGTGTCCACCAGTGCCAAAATTGTACCCTGCCCCTGTACTTGTACCGGGGCATAGTATCTTCCCTCCTTCTCCTCAAGGGGGCACAGATAATGCACATTTTTGGACAACTGGTGGGCTCATTTTTTTGTTTTTGGACATTGCTAGTGAAGAGATTTGGGCAGAATTCTGTGAAGAGCCTGGGGAATCTGAAAGAAAAAGTTGGCAACTGGAAATGGTTTTGGGTTCTGGGCCGCCCCCCCCTTTTTGGAGGCAGTCATCAGGATGGGTTTGAACCATGGGATTTTGGTATTGCTGGTTCTCGGGTAGAATGATGGGCGGCGACAGCTCAATCCCCACATCCACCCAGTCTGAATTGGAATCTCTTGGGACCCATTTTTCCTTGGGAGGAGTTCACCCATCTCGGAAGGAGAAGGTCCTTTTCCCAGGATCCTCTGAGGATCCCTCTCCCTCAAATTGGAAGACCTGTACCTCCTCCACAAAGTGGGTCTGTTTGGGTCCTTTGTTTCTCCTACCTCCTCTCTGCTCCTTGGGTGGCAGACTTTCAGGGGTAGGAGATTTTGTTTCCGGTTCCTGGTTTTCCAGGGGCTGTTTACAAGTTGGGAAGGAAGCTTCCTCCAAGGCTTTACACCCCTCTTCCCCTTGTGCCTCCTACCTGGGAACCGGTGGGTTATCGGGGTGCTGCCCCCGTCATTGTTCTGGAGCACCAGGCCCGGAGTTTGGGGCATTCTGCGGTGGCATGCTCATCTGAGGGTTCTGTTGAGCCCTCAGTATGTGACACAGATCCCGTGCCATATTTTGGACCTGGCACTCAAGCTGTGAAACCCGCTCAGGCTGATATGGGGCTCTATTTAATCCCCTGGGCTGATCCCGGGAAGGGTAGCTATCCCTTCTCTGGTAATACACTGGGTTGGGAAGATTTTGGTACCCCTCCACCCTTGGCCTCCCCTCTCCCGGATTAGGTTGTCTGGGCTCAGGGAATTGGGGAAAGAAGGATGGATGGTTTTGGGGTTGGAAATTGAGTGGATACCTGGGGAAAAAGTTCTGCCCCAGATTTGGTGAATTTATGCCCTCCTGGGGGAAGTTAGGAGGGAAGTTCCCCGGGTTAGGCACTTGGCTGGATCCCCCCCTTGGGCTGGAGGAGTCCACACATAACCCAAGATGGGTCGGTTTCCCTTGTAGCGGGGACTTACATAATCAGGGGAGCGAGGGACCCCATTTGTGGGACTACCTCCTTGACTCCCTGTCTGTGACTGGCCAGAGGGCCTTCTGGGCTGTGAATTATTTGGTGCAGGCAGGGTTTTAGGCCCCCCCATCTCCAAATCTAAGAAGTGGGCAACCTTTACCTCTGCTACCTTGGCAGCAGCAGGGGTGCTGTTGGTTTTGGGGTTTTTCTGCGCATTACTTTTATTTTCTATGGGCTTCTGCACCTCATAGATCCGGGTGGCTTGCTCAATGACCCAGTCTAAAGATCTTTTCTTGTGAAAATCTCTCACGAGCTGGGTCATTATGGACTTGGGAAGAGCATGGAAAAATGTGTTGATGAATTCTCTGCTGTCCGTGCGCACCCTCTGGTGGTCTGCGCAAAGGCACGCTTCAATTCTTGCACAAATTCTTGTGGGGCCTGATCCTCCCCACATTGCAAATTGTAGGCTGCCTTGCGAGCCTCTTGGGGATTTCTATGTACAGAAAAATGTTTCAAGATAGCCGCCCTATATGTGGACCATCTTGAATGGATTTGGTCCTCCAGCCCCGCAAAGAAACTGGAGTATTCAGGGGAGAATGTCCATTTGACGTACTGGATGCAGCTACTGCTGTCCTTCAAATGGAAAGTCTCCATCATTTGCTCATAGACCTCCAAGTGTTCCCAAACAGAATACTTGGCGTTCTTATGATAAGGCATGATGACACTCCTGATTGTCTTAATCTGTTTTAAGGGGTCCTTAAGCAAGGCCCTTTTCACCTTATTGACCTTTTTGGTTCGGGTAACCCTGGTCCATTCATCCTCTGATTCAGAAGCACTGCTCCCTGAGGTGCCCGTCTGATCTTCCAGGTTTTCCAGGATTCTGTGAGCCTGGTAATAGCTGGCAGAATTTGGGGACCTGGTCTCCTGTGTCCCGTGACGCTCAGAGGAGCCTTCAGATCCCTCCTTGCTACCAGGATTTGATGGGTACCCCCCCACTGACCTAACTGGGCAGAGGTTTTCAGGATGCCCTTAGTGGGCCTACTCTCCTGGGGTTCCCCACTAAATTGCACTGTACTTAGGTGCCCATACCCGGATGCCCGCCCATCCATTCCTGGGTGGTACTGGCCTATGAGCCCCATCCTTTTGTCTGGATAGTAATCTGCCATCCCTGTGGCCCTGTGCTCATGTGCGCCAGGGGACATTGGGGTGGCAGAGTCCAGGGACTGGGAGAGATGAAGGCCTCTGGTACTAGGGCTCCTGAGGTTATGCTCAGGCATTTCCCTTTCCCAGCGAACCTCATCTCTATCAGCCCCTGCTCCTTGTTGCAATGCAAGAGCCTGCGCTTTCAGTTCCTCATTTAAGGCCTTACTAGACTCTATCAGTCTCTCCTGCATGGCTACCTGTTGCTGGAG
Source organism: Ambystoma mexicanum (assembly GCF_040938575.1). Lineage (NCBI taxonomy): Eukaryota > Metazoa > Chordata > Amphibia > Caudata > Ambystomatidae > Ambystoma > Ambystoma mexicanum. Next base: position 380,231,709 of record NC_090930.1, on the reverse strand, counting down.
CCTATCATTGTGCTGGCAGAGAGCCTCATTTTCTCTCTGTGCCTCCTGATTGGTCCTGGAGTACTGGGCCAGTCTCTGCTGCAGGAGGGTTACCTCCTGAGTCCCATCCCTACTGGCCTGCTCCTTTCTTGCTAGAACATCTTCCACCCTCCTGGTGTGCTCCAGCAAGTCCTGATGCTCTTTTTGGAGGTCACCCAGCGCCTGGAGGGCCAGGCGATTTTCTTTGATTTTTTCTTTTAATTGGCAGACTTCCTGGCCTAAGGTGTCCCTTTCCTGACTAAGAGCCTGCATCTGTGCAGCCAGGTCGTCTCTCTGCCTTTGAAAGGCACCCGCTTTCTGGCGCTCTTCCTGAAATTCTGTCTGGGTGCCCAGGTCTTTCAGAATCAGATTATTGCTCTCCTATTTTTCTCTGTCCAATTGGCTTTGCAGGGTGGCTACCTGCTTTGTGCATGCCCTGTTGAAATCTATCTGTTGCTCCAGCTTTTTCTGGCTCTGCAGTAAGGAGTCCAAACTGTCTTGGTGCTCCTTCTGCAAGGCCAGAATTCTGGTATCCTGGGCAGCCTTTTCCTGTTGCAGGATATCCATATCCTCCTTCATTTTAATGATGTATTGTCTACTCTCGTTTTCTGACTCCTGGCTTCTGTGCAGCCTCTGCTCAGAAGAGACCAGGTCAGATTGGGCCTTCTCTAATGCCCACAGTTGAATACTTGCCAGATCTTGGCCTTCAGCACATTTGTCCTGCATGGCTCCCATATATAGATACAAATATGCCGCTATCCTAACCATCTTGTCATGTTCATCTTTAGCTTTAGGAGCCATGTATAGTTCGCTCAGTGCCACATGTAAGGGACCCTCATCTCTCCAGATATCTAACCCAATTGCCGTGACCTGTTGTGTGATTGCCTGCAACCACGCATCCTGGCCCTGCTCGGTCCATTCACCTCTCACAAATAGCTTATGTAAGAAGTGCTCTCTGGATATTTTGATGTCTTCCAGTGTCGTCATTCTGGAATTTGAGTTCCTTCTTGACTTACAGAAGTTTGTATTTTATTTTGCAAAACAGATCGTTTCCTTAGAGCGTTCCTTTGAGGGGTGCTTTCACAGTGTAAAACAGCGTGGTGATCTAACTGGATATGTGTATCCGGTCAGTTGGCACACTGTATTAAGCTGCACAAGTGGTAAATCTAAACCAGAATCTCCAGCTACGAGCCCCCACTTTGTAAGCGGATTCAATTCAACACTACAGCTAAGTCAATGCCTAGTCTGGGATGCTGAGGGAAACCCTTATTGATATATTTTTTATGTGCAGTTCGTTTACTCTGGATGACAACCCTTATATAACACCCCTCTCTTAGAATCCCCCTGACCCCACTGAGCCAAGAAGTAGGTTTGTTTTGCAAATTAAAAGGTTTATTTGAAAATTAAACAATATATATATATATATATATATCACACTTTTATAATAAAGTAATATTTGAAAGCACACTTGTGAGCATGATAGTGATCAACAATGGATAATGTTACAGTGGTACACTCTTTTTGATGGCTTAGAAGTGATATAGAGAGGATGAGGTAGCTGAGAATGCTTTTATGGCTTCAAAGACAATGCAATGATGAATGAAAATGTAGTACAGAAAAAAAACTTGATATGACTTCAACAAAAGACAATGTAATCACTTTTCTTTGACAATTCACCCCCCCCCCCTCTATGCAAGGTAAAGAGATGGGAGGAAAGCACACAGTTCTCAGGAATGCAATAAATATAATTCAGTTCTTCCCTAGCAAGCTTAGAGGAAAACAGGTAGGAGTTTTAAACACAGGCAAGATACTTTGATGTAGTTTCAATTAAGTGAAAAATATGCTAAAATTGCTTTTAATTCCCAATAGGAGGTTCAGGTTGAGTGAGAGATACTTTAAATTAATTCAGGATCACTTTGGCAATGCTCTATGAATGATTGTCAGGTTGCACGCGCATTTCAGCAAGGAAAGCAAGGACAAATATTTTTACAAGTGGCTGAAATTGAGCAAAATGTCAAATTGCGGCAAATTTAGTCGCATGCGTCGAGCGCAATTACAGAGTCACTATAAGGGGTAGCAAGTCGGTTTTAGGTTCTTTAGGAGCTTTAAGATGACAGTTAAAACTCGCCCCTAGCCCAAACGGTTCCGGAGATACGGCTGATCTAGTAAAGGTAGTTTTTCGGATTTTAAATTTTAAAGCTCAGAATGACAGATGACAGTTTTCAGTTTTAAAAATGACAGAATGACATGATACTAGAAGGCAGTTCTAATAGGCTAAAATAGTTTGGATTAGATTATTTTAAACTAAGAGATTGGTTTTGGCACAGTGCTAGCTGGGTACTCACACTAGATTTTTGGACAGGAATGCGACTTCGTCACCGATCGGGTCAGGATTGGCTGGACTTCTGCTAGCAGTTCTTCACAGCGATCTGGTCTCTGGTTCTCTCTGGTTCCGGATACAGCACTGCTTTCTGAATACTGCTACAGGTTCTTGCAAAAGTTCTTGGCAAAGAATTCAAACAGCTCGCCTGGCTATTGAATAGTTTGGTTGGTTTTGAGGCCTGCTGAAGAGGATTCAGCTTGTGGATTCAGGCCTCTCTGCTACAAATTCTGGAGTTAATTTCTGGTCTCTGCAGATTGATGGATTTGAAGTCTGGATCTCTGGATGTGAATTCTGAAGTCTCCCGGCAAAGCGTCCCGCGAGAAAGTGGAAAGTGAATGTCTCTACCTGGGTTTCAATGTTCCTTTTATTTGTTTTGAAAATGGGTGTGTGCCTGGGCCCAGCTAAGCCTGCCCCTCTCACTTATCATTGGCCAAGCTTTCCTCTCTCCCTTGATTGGGGGAACTGGGTTGTGAGTCAGAGTGATGAGGTAGGTTTATGGTCGGAGGATACTCCCCTTGCCAAATTGCACACAAATCTATTTCTGATCCAAATACATATTTATCTATGTACCATTTTTCTAATATTATAGGTCCAGTTAACATATTTTCTGTAGCACCAAACCATCCGATCCCTGTCTTTGTACGATGTTGTGTCCACTTATGACAGAATTCTCCCCTTTTCATCCAGATAACGACCTCTAAACCTTTCCAGATTTTACACAAATGTGCACCAGGGATATGGGTTTCAGATGATAAAGTGTCAGATTTTTAACATGCATGCATTTAGAGTACCAACCTTTTTTTCCGCTACTATCCCCAAGAACATACCACAGGGTACTAACGCCTCTTAAAATGTGCACAGAAAAATCACACGAATTATGGTGTTATTTATATAATTTTGACAAGTCCACACTGTGAATTATCCATCTTTTTAAAATCATGCTCTGGCCTCAAAGGGTAGTGGTTTTCCAAAGCACATGGTGGAATTTCTGGTTTATCCACTTCCCCCAAGCTCAGCTTGCTCTCACGGGCACTGCCCCTCCCAGTTTCTCCCAAGAGGAAGCCATTTTACGACCCCCCTAATATAACATTTGCCTGAGTCCAGGACAGGGCTTTGTTCAACTTCCTGCAGTCTGCAGGTACCACTCCGCTAATTCAATCAGAGGGGTGTCACCTCCTTTTGGTGGGGGCAGCAGGATGCAGCCAGGCCTGGGAAGAGTTGTTGAGCCAGTTCAACTGCTGTCGGGGGTAGTTGTCAGGCAGAATTCAGCTAAATGTCACTTTAGTTCCCAGTTGTCTACATTCGAATCCAACTTACAATTTTTGCACATGCAGCTAGAATGCTGATTTTAGGTTCTAAACTATGACATTTAAACAATTGCAACCTATGTGACACTCACAAGTAGGTCACTCATTTATTCTAAACATTTCGATTTTAGTGGCTTTAAACCCAAATTCACTTAAGCTACTGACATCCCCAGCTATTTTTTTATATATTCATTAAATAATTACTTCCTTTAAGTCATTTCAGAATATAGTTTTACATTGTATCCACCTCTTAGCAAGTCTTTCTTTGGCCTGGTTTGGGTTCATTTGTTCAGTTTTACACAAAAGTCTGGTGGTTTTAAAATGCTGGTAGTGGTGAGCACCAGTATTGCATCCATTTTTGACATTAAGAAAATGAATTCCCCCACAGTTCTGGGTTGCTTTTGGCAATCAGCATTGCCATTCCCAATGGTTTCAGGCTACTGTGTGTGTAGCCCAATGGTGGTTTTAGGCAGTGCCTCCTGTGCTCACAACATAGGCAAAAATGGGTGGCAGCCTATTCTTCATGTTTTCCCTGTGCACTCTCTGGGGAGGTCTGGCCATCATGATGTTTTCAATGCCAGTAATGCACAGTTTTATGGTAGGGCTTGGATGCATGGGTAAAAACATCTCACAGCACCCCTGCTGTAATTGGCTTATGGTTTTGGCCTCCTCTAGGGAGCCATCCCCTATTCGCATGATTGCCTCTAGTTTCACATCTGCCTTTTGCAGCTCTTGAGGTATGCCTCCCTGTAGCCCTTTGGATTTAGATATGGCAGCTCCCCTCACCACCACCTTAAAGGCCTCCCATAAAGTTCCAGCCGATTCTACGCTTCCAGTGTTTATTTCAAAATATTCTACTATTTCTTCCCTCAGGTCCCCCCTGAACACTGTATCCTTCAGTGCTTTGGCTCTAATCCTTCATGTTTGGAACCTAGCTGTAGGTGGCGAGTGTTGCCATGTTACAATCAGTGTTGAGTGGTCTGAGAGGGCCCTTGCTTTGTATTCCGACTGCACCAGCTCTACTGCCAGCTCAGGGGTAGCGAACACTTAGTCTAGCCGTGTGTACAAGTTTTGTGGGGCCAAGTAATGCGAGTAATGTCTATCTTGAGGGTGGTGGAGCCTGCATATGTCTTTCAGCTGTAGGTCTCCCAACAGGGTCCTCAGGGTTTTAGCTGCGGGGAGGGGGGGTTTGTCAAGCTTCCTGTCCGATCTGTCCACTCTAGGGTTCAGCTTGCAATTGAAGTCCCCCCCAGATGGCCGCCCCCCCCCCAGGTACGGGCTGGCTTTACTATATAAGGTCCTGAAATATGCCACAGTATCATGTTTCGTGGCATATGTATTGATGATGCACAGCTCCCTATTTTCTATCAGTCCATGTATCGCCACCATCCTCTCATCTGACTCCACCGTGGATTGTAGTAACTGAAAGGGGACGTGTGGAGCTATCCAGGTTATCACCCCCCGTGCATATGCCAAGTATGTTGCCCATATGGTGGTTTCTTTCCATTTCTTGCTTATCACCTCTAGTTTTTCTTTCGTGAGGTGAGTTTCTCATAGCAGGGCAATATCTATTCTCTGCCTCTTTAAATACATCATGATCTTATTCCTCTTCAAATAACTATTGAGCCCCCTGACATTCCAAGTAGCTATCTTAAGGTCTCCCATATCTCATCCATACCCAATCCCGCCTCTGTCCTCCCTCGTCTTCCGTTCCATACGCAGTAGCGCTTGAGTGTGGGCTTGTTCCCTAACTAATTCCACTGCAAACATGCCAATACCCCTCCCATCCGCCCTCCCTCCCATCCCCAACTGTTGCCCTGCTCCATCCCTGGATCTTAGGCTATCCCGCATTTAGTCCTTTCTCGGCTATGCAGGTACTTAGAACTCAACAGGGGGTTACAGCCCTACCGGCAACCTAACTAATCTAACTATTCGGGTATGAGTTTGGGTCCTCTGTATCTCCTGCAATTGTACTACTTTATGCTCTGCCCACCCGTATTCTACAGTTTCGGCCATGGTATACTTTCCGTGTACATGTACCCACTACTATATTCAAGTCCCAATGTCACAGTTTATACAGCACCTTGGCCTTAGGAACCCCAGCTTCACTTGTCTGTTTCTCTCTCCCTTCGGCCGTCTGTCCATGCCGGGCAATTCTGTGCATCCAACCACTCTGTCGCGTCCTCTGGTGTCTCAAAGAAAAGGGAGCTGTTCCTGTGGAATACTTCGAGTTTCGCCGGGTACATCAACATGTATCTGTAGCCAGCCTCGCCAGCCTTTGCTTGACCGTTCAGTAACACAGTCATCGTCTCTGTACCTGGATTGTGTAGTCTGGGTACGCCGTAATAGACACGGATGCCCTTTGTAGTGTGCTCCCTTTTCGGAAGTGTTCCAAGATTTTCTCCTTGTCCCGATAGTTCAGTATTTTGGCAATGTTCGGTCTCTGGGGGGTTCCTGGCGGTGGCTTCCCTGTGAGGGCTCTGTGCACTCTCTCTACCGCAAATCCTTGGGTGAGCGCTCTGCCCTCAATTTCTTGCAGCAATATGGTCTCGATATAGTCCATAGGGTTTGGACCTTCCTCCCCTTCTGGAAGCCCCACAATGCGTATGTTTTTTCTTCGAGCACGCCCTTCGGCTTCCTCTGCCCTGTTTTCCAGGTTGCTCACTTGTTGTCGCAGAGTGTGGACCTCCAAGGCTTTAGCCGTGCAGGCAGCCGTGTTTGATTTTCTTCTTTTCCAGCTCGCCTGTGTGTTCTGCTATGCTTCTTACATCTTGTCACAGTAAGTTAACATCCACTTGTAATGCATCAATTTTAAATTCTAATGACGTTTGGAGCTCAGTCATGGCTGCCTCCAGTTTTGTCTCCCATGCCACTTTCAGGTCTGCGATCGCCTCCAGGATCTGCTGGTCATTGCGTGCTGGTGTTGTGTCCATTTGTAGGTTCCTCTCCTTACTTCTGGTGCTCTCCGTTGACTGTGGTGTCCTTGCAAATTCTTCCAATGTTGGCTGCTTCCCTTTTGTCTTGGGAAGCTTAGATAGTAGTGAACAGAGAGTGTGTCAGCGCCATACGGCACCCCTTTTTCTAATTAGGAATTACTATTGCCTTGTCCATATATTTTTGGGGTTTTCTCTACATTGTTAAATGCGGCCATAGCCTCTGACCACCAGCCGGGTGACCCTTTTCAGCCGACTTGAGGTTCAGACAGCTTGGCAACATGAAGTTAATACTGACTGAATTTTCAGTCTGGTTTTATATTGGCACTTTGTTTCACTATGCACTTTATTCTACACCAATATGCTGCTATTTAGAGATGAGCTCGTAATAAAATTTAAAATTTAATATGTATGTTTTAAGCAAATGGAATTTAAATAAAATATTCATGTTTTTCAATTATTGTTTGGTTTATATGGCCTGATCTGTGATTCCGAATTTTGGGGGCCCCCTCTCTCCCCAACCCATTGCCGGTCACCACTTTAACTAGAATTTTGTTTCCGCTGACACACTCTCTGTTCACTACATTTGTTACTTCCTCTTTGTCAGCGAAGTAGAGGTTTACCCATCTTTTGTTTTGCTTGGGAAGCTTAGATGCCATCCCGGTGCCGCCTGGTGTCTCTACTCCGGGTGAGAAGGATTAGTCTGTCTGGATCTCTCGCTTGCGCCTCTCTCCCACTTCTTGGGTCTGCTTGGGGCCACCTGCTCTGTCCACGGAGGGTGGGTGCATCTCTGATTCACAATGCTCTTTTGGTGTATAGTAGCCGGATGATTGTTTCTAGTAATGGGGTTCTCTCTTCCCACTATTCCTTTTTGGTTACAGTCACTATCCGCGCTCACAGGTTTTAGTGCGGCCCCCTATGCCTCCTTTCTCCAGGGGGGGGGTTTCCTTCCTTTACTGTGCAGAGTATGCCTGTTCCTGTGCTGCAGGATGCATGTACGTGAGGCTCGTGCCTTTATTTTTTGCCCGGCCTTGGGTCCCGCTGTCTGCGCTTAGTACGCCTCCTCTTTTCTGTCCAGTGGTGTACCACCACATGGAATACTATCACTGTCTTAGTTGGGGTAATGCCCGGCTGCCTTCAGGGGTTCAACCCGCTGCCTCCATCCTCTGTGTATCTCCCTCCTGTGCAGTGTGTCGTCAGCCACGCGGGGTGGCCGTTTCACGCTGCAGCATCTTTTTCTTTAATTGTGCGGTGTTGGTGCACAAACCGCTATCCCTCCATATTGATCCAGTGGGCCACCTCGCATCATCGTGCGGTGCTCTTTGGTGTTGGGCGCCTCATCCTCCTGGCACGGCTCGTAGCTAATCTGAGGACATAGCTATGCATCTCTCACAACCACGAGGACTGCGCGGCCGTACAAAAAGTGCTGCCAGTTCCTCTGAATAGATGCAGCTTCTGTATTGTTCTGCAGGTATACAGTGTCTTGTGCGATGCTGACGTTGCACCAAGATATTATCCGGTTCTCCCAGCAACTCTGATCGTGTCCCTGGCTTATGTGAGCATGAGCTTCTGTGTGGCAAGTAACAAGCTTGTCAGTTCCACCACGGCTTATTTATGTCTATGAAGGCATCCCTCACTCTTAGTTTGTTTTGTTGTCCGGGAGCACTGCTGTTTTCTTATAATTATCTCTTCTTTGGCTGCTCGGTTTGGTCTTCAACATGGTCTGCTGAACACCGCTCGCCTTCATACAGCTGCAGCTCTGTTTGGGTGATATATACTGCGGTTCTGCCGGGCGGGCATTGCAGGATAATTTCGGATCCTCAGTCATTAAAGTTCATCATCATGCATACATATGAATTGTGTGTTTGAGGCCTGCCTATTGCCCCACATATGTGCACCATGAGCTGAGACCAAACCGTAAGGAAAGCACTGTAAAAACATATAAGTTCGTTAATGTCTAGATATTTAACACATTTGATTTTTTTTAATTCTGACTGTCAGTGAACAAAACTGCCTGGCCTAGATATGTCAGTGAACAAAAATAAGTGGCCCAGATATATGATGTCATCAGTGATGTCATCTTTGAGGTCCTGGGTGTTTGTCTTAGCAGTGCAGGGTGGTGGCGGGAGTTATTGTTGCTTAGCTTACCATAACGGGCAAATTTCTGGTGGTTTTCAGTTTTACTTGTAACCATAACGTCCCTTTAAAAAAGTTTTTTCACTGAGTATTATATTTAAATCATGTATAGATTAGCCATTTTATATTATAGATGATATAAGTATGGCTAACAATCCTGTTTTTTTGGTCAGCAGAACTCTGAACAGAGCATGTGGTAGCGCTTATCTGATCTGTTTTTGTAAAAGAATGTATGTTCCCTATAGTATCGGCCGTCACGTGTTCTCCAGTTTCCTGCAGCCGGGTGAGTAAAATGTAGGCAATTGCAGGATTAGAAGTGAAATCAGTGGCAGGGGTAAAGCCTATGGACGCTTTAGCAGTGTGGAGCCTCTAATCTTCCTCGGAGAGACAAAAGATCATAACTGATTTCCTCCTCTTCCCCGGGGACCAATTTGTTGTGGCCCAAAGCAATCAGGAAACAAGCTGTTTTGGCGCTCTCATCCATCCACCTGCCCCAGGGAAAGTGGGCCCGTGAATGGCTTCCAGGGAGCCAGTGTTGCTTCGTCGTTTGACTAATGAAATAAGCTGTGACAAATTTGACGGGTAGATTTTCCCAATTTAAAGAGCTGGCTTAACTGTAAAGCTGTCTCGGTTAGTGTATAATTACAGACTAATTCTCTCCCCAGGTACAAGCAGAGGAATTTGTTTTGCGATGGTTTCCCTTTCTGTGGAAATGTAACCTGCATCCTTTCACCGCCGTGCCTTTGCCGAAAAGGAGACGGTTTTTAGAAAACGAACGGTGGCGGTAAGAGGGACGTTTTCAAGATGTATAGAACTAGTTCAATCATTTTATCAAATTCACTCGTTATATTACATAATCTCGGATGTTTGGGGATTTATTGAATGGAAATACAGTGACCACACTACTTGGAAAATCGTCAACAAAATGTGCAACGAAACACTTGCGTTAGCACAGAAGGGTCGTGTGATGACATTTTTGAAGAGCTGTCCAGCTTTGTAGCCATCTTAATGGGAGCGTCAAGGCTGGCACACGCAGACAGACGCGCCCTTGGTTTGGTGACCCGCGTTATTCTTTCCTTATCAGCTAGATCTCAGGGCGTGTCCCTTAGGAAGCCTGGACCAACTATGTCAAACTTCGAACACTGCACATGGCAGATATTGCTGCAGATATGTCCCTCTGTCTATGATGACCTGCACTATAACGAAAAGAGTAGGGTGACCAGATTTAAAAAGTAAAGAACCCGGGACAGGGCAACTAACATAAAAGTAGGACTAACTCTTGAAAGTGGCTGTCAAGGCGCTACGTTTCATTAGCGTTTGAAAAAGGGGCTTTAAGTGTCACTGTTAAGGGAAACACATATTATAATTAATTCATCACAAACTAACACTATTTTAAGTTGTAAAATGCAGCATTTCTTCTGTGCGAGACTGTGCATTTCTGTCTGCCAATTATGAAGAATTACTACAAAAAACTGGACCACTGCAGTTTCCAATGGGAACATAATCTTGCGAAAGGGGGGCAGAGTACCAAATACCGGACAGTCCCAGAAAACCCGGGACGTCTGGTCACCCTAGCAAAGGGTTGGCATCTATGATAGAAAAACGTGTCCCGCCACCAGATGGTTTAATCTGCGCCATGTTATCCTTCTGACGTCCATGGATATAGTGGAATGGAGTTGTGTAATAATACACTTATTTTTTAAGGGCCGTGATATTAATCATGCTGTGGTTTGACCTATAGGAAGGAACACAACAACACGTCTGTCCCTTTCCTTTTATAAAAATTGTAGAGAACATCAGCAATATACAGCCTGGCTGAAGGCCATGCATTATGTCCTCTCCATACTGTGTTGACTTTTTTTTACAGACAACACTATTAGAAGGCCTCACCCATCCAGCAGGGATAGACATAGGAATCACACAAAAAAACACAAATTGAACAAACTATGGGCCTGATTCATGGAACGTTTTCCAATAGGATATCGCCATTATAAAACACTTCCATGAATCAGGCCCTGTATCTTATGGTTCACTTTGATTGAGAAATGTTTCCTTTTATACAGGTTGTACGAAACAATAAGGAACACATTTTAGATCAAATGGACGCTCTGCGACTCATTTTACTGCCAGTTAATGAACAACCAGCAGCCAAAACTAAGAGAGTGCTCAATACTCCCACATGGAGCATATATAGAACACATGTTCTCAAATCGAGCCCTGAAGAAATGCAGCATTCCTATCGTTACACGTATGCTGCACTCTAGCTACACATGACAACAAGGCTGCTCTACCATTTACTTTTCTGGACAGTAAGTAATTCAGTAGAGTTAGGAACAAGTTTGATGATCAATATATACTTATTTTGCACAGGTATTTGGAGAGGGGTTTCTTAGTGACTGCTCAAAAGCAGTTTGAGCACGTATTTTCAACAGCATAGCCGTAGGCCCTGATTCACAACCCAATTTGATGCTATCATTGAAATACACTTTGTAAATCAGGCCCATGGGTTTTAGGGGTCATTTTGTGGAGCTGTTTTCCAGCAGGAGTAGTGGTGTCAGAATTAGTACCAGAATGAAGTAAGGCAATTGTCAGACACAGGCGTGTCATCATGGGGCAGGACAGATCTGAAGACTAGACACATTCTAAATCGTTGCAGCAGACGTGACTACTACATAGGTCTTCAAATGTCTGCTTCTATTAATAACTCTATGTCAATCTATCATGTAAACGCCACCGATTTGAAATCGACACACCCATAGATTTAGGCAAATGGAACATAATTCTGAGCGTGTTGCTCTTTATCACTCTTTAAATACTCCCATTACCAATAAAATGCACCCCCTTTCTTCCGAAAAACGACTCGGTGTATTCCTTTGCCTGTCTGCGCAGTTAATGCACATGGCTCAACCGTCTGAAAACAGAAACACAGGTTTAGTTAAAGACAATTGTTGTAGCTAGTCTGACAAAGTACCATTTTACTGAGAAAAAAAACACAATTCTGTCTAGAAAATCTGATTGGCTGTTTACCTGTTCAAATGCAGATGGCCCTTGAATTCCAAAACAAAGTTCTCAAGAAGGCAGAGCTAAAATGTTTATATTAGAGGTTGAACTTGATTAGAATGTGTGCCCAGGGGCCATGCAGGCTCCAGGCTCTCGGATTCAATACAAAACCAGTTTAGCTTTCTGGTCAAATGGCCAGTGGGTGATTCTGGAGATAACCCCCTCCCCTTCACAGGTGCATGCCTAGTAGTTGCAGAAGCAGATGCTTTGTTAATCAGGACAAAGAATGAGGAAACGCAGGATGTGGTCTTCATCTGATTACATTGTGGTTCTACCGTTTTCAATTGCATGCTTTCCTCTCTCCAAAAAACATTCAAATAAAAGAGCCCTTACCGACATGGGCTAGTTCCCAATGCCCCAGGTGAAAATTCCAGTTGACTAATTTCTAATTGTCTACTTGGTCCAGTTGGAGGAATTTATATCCCTTACATATGTTATATTATGTTATCTTATGTTAAAGGTTCTTATACACTGTGGCCACCTGCATGGTTTCTTGGTGCTTCCACATATCTCGGGAGGACAGCTCATGGGCAACGTGCTCGCCTTGGAAGCAAGATGACACAGAGCAACATAGATTAATTCAATCCCTGGGTCCGTGCTAAGAAACCTCTGGGTATTAAGTGCGTTATAAATAACCAATCATATCATATCATATAATATGCTGAACTACTACGTGGAAAAGTCATGTTTCATCTTGCAAATGGCCCCTAACGTTTACTGTAGGGGCCTCATCCATTCTAACTTGGCCGGTCCAGTAAAAAAGTGCCGGTATTCATGGATACCGGCACTTTACCAGACCGGCCGACTACGAGTTTGCCGGTGGGGCACCTGAGTTACCTCCAGCTGTCCTACCTGCAAGAAAGCCTTCATTACCAGGACTGGTATTGCTGTGCCGGTAATGACGGCAAATCCTCTCATGGAGTCCTCATGGAGTCCTATGGGACTCCTTGAATGGGAATGTACACCATCACTGTCACTCCGTCACTCAGAATCTGGCGGCAAGGCAATGCAATAACATTTGCCGGTATTCTGGCGGGTTTACCTCCAGGATACTGGCAGGGTTGGAATAAGCCCTTTATTTGTAACTGTTTATTTTGGCTGTATACGGGCGCACACACACACCGACACACACTGGGAAATAATGCCACACATGGAAGACCAGTCATTGCCAAGATGTGCCAGGAAGAGGCAAGCAAGCCATTCATCTGAATGAGAGGGAGGCCCTGGGTGAGCATCCGAACCTTTACCGAAGAGCAACATTGCTCTGCTACGAAACGTGTATGCAAGGAAATGTGTTCTGCTTGCAAATGGTATGCTACCCAATATGTCATGCAATGGAATGTGTTATTTCAGGCAATGCGTTATTCCATGGATTGTGTTCTGCCAGGGAATTAGTAAGGCTAGGCAATGTGCTCTGCTAGGCAATTTACCCTGCTATGGAATGCTTGATACTAGGACATGTGTCATATTAGGGAATGTGATTTCCTGGACTTTTAATGGGGGAGATTCTAGATTACTTGCAGGGTGCGTGTTTCCTGGACAGATGGCTGGCTTTGGACAAATGGCTTAAATGTGATTACTAGTTTCTGTGCTTCCATGCCTGACCTCTGGTTGTCATGGTGGCTGGTGGAGTCTCAGACGCTGATGTGCAGCTGGATTTCATTATCTTAAAGTGTGACTACGAGGAAAGTAGGCTAACAAAATCCAGGGCTCCGATGCAGTCCATGTGTGGGTACCAAATATTGTGTAATGAACGTTCAAAAGGGACCCTGGCTTTTTGAGTTGGCTTTAGGCAAGAGCGTACAGAATCTTCATGATGCCATTGCCCAACACTCAGTCCTCAGTGTGGGATTATTACCATAAATCGCCAGGGTTGTAATGACCCCCATTGTCACTCATTTATTTATTTATATTTATATAGCGCGCAAGCAGCCCAGGGGCATTGAGGCGCTATTACTTGCAATAACTTAGTTACATGGTACACATGATAGCGATTGTTGATACATTATGAATAGTACAAGAAATCATACTGTTGTTACAAATATTGCATTTGGTCGTATATTACAACATATATGATAAGTATTCGTGCTGATGTGTCGGTCCTTATGTGAAGAGGGTAGTTTTCAGTGTTTTGCGGAAAGTGGTGAGGGAGTCCTCACCACGGATAGTGGGAGGTAGGGCATTCCAGTGAGTGGGCGCGAGATAGGGGAAGCTGGATCCACCCGCTTTTACTCTTTTTACTAGTGGCACAGAGAGCATGTTGGTGTACGGTGATCTGGTTGGCCTGGTAGTGGAGACAGGGTGGATCCTTTGAGAGAGGTATGCTGGAGCAGTGAAGTGAATGCACTTGTGGGTCAGTGTTAGGGCTTTGAATACAATCCTTTCCTTTATTGGGAGCCAGTGGGCTAGTTTTCTGGCTTCATAGATGTGTTCTCTTTTAGCAATGCCTTGGGCTGCCCGGAGAGCATTGTTCTGTATTACTTGTAGTCTCTCTAAGATTTTGTTGGAGGTTCCTAGAAAGAGTACGTTGCAGTAGTCTAGCCTGGAGCCGGTGATGGCTCTGACTATGTTGGTGCAGTTCTCTTTGGAGAGAAAGGGCCTGATTTCATTGATAAGTTTGGCATGATATGCAGCTGCGGATGCTATTGCGTTGACTTGTCTATCCATGGATAGGCTGGAGTCCAGGTAGACTCCCAGAGTTTTGACAGAATCGGAGACCGGGATTTTAATGGAGTCAATGGTGAAGTGGCTGAATTGGGCATCTAGATTTTTTAGCGTGTCGGGGGAACCTACCAGGAGGAGTTCCGTCTTGTCAGAGTTGAGGCATAGTCCGTTGTCTGCCATCCAGGCTTGGATGGTGTTGTAGAGGTTGTTGAGGGTCAGGGAGTCGGTGTCATAGTTACCTGTGAGATTGAGGAGGATCTGGGTGTTGTCGGCGTAGTTGGTGTATGAGATGCCCATAGCGTCGAGGATGAGGAAGAGGGGTTGTGTGAAGATGTTGTACAGGGTGGGGGAGAGACAGGAACCTTGGGGTACACCACAAAGTATAATAGATGGTGATGCCATCCATGTCAGCTGGCTGCCAGGGTCAGTGAGTGGACAACTCTGACATCGTCCACTGCTTATTGTCCTTCCATTTGAGTCACAATTTGTATTCACAATGCACTATCCACAAGCATGACACTGAGTGTGTCGAATGACGTGTGTTGCAAGCCGTTGACACATATAGCGTTGATTCTAATTAATTCTGTATACAGAAATGTTTGCTGTAAGGGCCATGTCAACCACAAACATTGTTCAAGCATCCGCCTTCTAGGATGCACAACATGTAATGGAAGTTTCCATGATGGCATAACTGTAGTATTCATGGGTGGGTAAGATGGACCACGACCAACTGTACTACAACATGTGATAGCATGTCATGTGTTGATGAAAGCATATATATATATATATATATATATATATATATATATATATATATATATATATATATATATTAATTGCAATATGGCTTAACATAAACCTTTTGCAAAAATTCAACACCAAAAGCATTTTACTATTTCATACTATCAAAGTTAAAAACATTATTTTGAAAATTCAGAACACCATTACATACAGTCAATTTTTGAGAAAAATTGTGAATATTTACTGTCTCAGTGCAGCTAAATGAGTGCATTCAATTATTAAATGTTTTACCTTACAAAGGGCCTCAACACAAGTTTGGCGGTAAACCTTAAATGCAGCGGTAACACTATTACCGCCACATTTAAGGGACTGCCAAATCAAGGGCTTGGCAAATTTACCCCCAGCTCCAGCCATCCATGCCCAGGTCCTTGACCTACAGGCACATATCCAAGCTGCTGGTGAGTACTCATAGGGTGAACATTTCCATAGATTTAGTATGTCCTACATGGGTAAGCATGAATTGAGCAAGTTAGTGCTTTCTGTGCATGTGTGGTGCACAATCCTTAACTGGCATCCAGACACTGAACGTATGTTATGTAATGACACACATCTGTGAAGTGGACATGTGTAGGAATTAGGTCAGTCCGTTTTTGGTGACACGGTATACTTGTGTGCATGCAAGGTGAGATGCTGACAGCAAGGCCTCTGACAGGAACAGTTGCCAGATTAAGATGTTGAGGGCATGTGAGGTATATTCATGCACACCCCTCTATGGGTTGTTCAATTGTTTATGATGATGGCATCGTCTACACTCAGCAGCTGAGACTGACATCTGTGTATGGATGTGTGGACATGGCAATGTAGTGCATTTGACTATCTGTGTCAACATTAGGAACTGTCAGGCCACTGAATGAGGGGACATAGATGGTATGATGACATTTGATTGTGTTGGTGGTGAGAGCATTACTCTTGACCCTCAGCAACCGGTTCATATATGTGTTACATGCTTTCATGTTGGACTTTCAGGGGTGCATGTTGCGAAATGTGGTTAGATGGAGATGTGCCTCTGGTGCTATGGACACTGTGGCCAGGTGACATTTCCATGGCCCTGCCTGCAGGATACACTTGGGTCACTGATTCATTGTTATTGTGATGTGAAATTAGTTGGGCCCTGCCTGCAGGATACACTTGGGTCACTGATTCATTGTTATTGTGATGTGAAATTAGTTGTTGTCATGTGTGTGTGGCTAGACATCAATGTGCTATGTTCACATGTGCATGTCTCATCATTGTGGCTTGTAATTGTATCTTCACTTATGAGACTGGATTCTTTCTGATTTCTCAGCATGGGCCAGTGTGTGAGGCAGTTGCTTGTTGACTAATGCTGACAGTATGCTGCTGATACAAATGGGGAGTGTACACATGTATTGGAACTTATGATTGATTGCTATGTTCATTGTTCCCTTTACAACAGTTGCAGCAGTTGTAGAAGATGATACGACCTATGTTGTGGAGCTGCATCCCATTGGCAAAGCCTCCGGATGCATGCATAGGCTCTGGGCATGCCATGTTGTATCCACCTCCTCTGAGAGTGATGTGCCTGGGTGAGAGTCCCATTCAGATGTCAATGCTGTTGAGGAGGCATCCCAGGATCCTATCGTTGTGTTGGGCACCTCAGCTGCAGAGGGTCAGGGTGTTGGTGGTGACGTTACTACATAGAGGTCCCAAGGAATGTAGACCTCATTGGAGGTGTCTGGGCTAATGGAGGAGAAGAAGGAGGATGTTGGGAATCAGTTGAGATGGTGACCCACCTACTTGTGGATACTGACCTCCTTTATAAGGGAGACTTTCTTCCTGAGAGTGTATCCTCTGTATTGCAAGATATATGGTGGCCAGGGGCCCAGGTGGAAAGGCAGGAGGGAAAAAGGAATGCTATTCCACTCCCAAGCTGTACGGGATGAAACCACATGGAGTGCATTAGCAAGGAACAAAAACAGGGGAAGCATAGGGAATGATACTTCCCGCCTCCTCCCCATTAACCCTTGTCCTACCTGTATGATTGGTATGATTGAAGGCAAGCATGGATCCACCTAATGATAATCCTACCAGGTTGCCGGAAGCCCATAGATCAGGTAACTGTACCCGATGTGGGAGCAAAGGCAAAGGATGCAGGAAAAAATGTTCACATGGACCTCCACCCGAGCGGAATGAGGACAAAAGCTGAGATGCAAAGGAGGATAAACAGAAATATAATCAACATGAGAGTCCAAAAATCCAGGACAATAAATGTCCCCCAGTACAAAGTCACAATCCAAGGAAAAGGCAGAGAACAATCCAGAAAGAAGATGGGTCTAAGTTCTAGGAAATCTGTCAGTGAAACAAGTCAGGAGGAGGCAGAAGAATAATACATGTCACAAAAGGAGTTAAGGCAGTTCAAGGAAGACAGTAGAATTAGGAGGACTGATGGTCCAAAGGATGGAACACAGGAGAATCACAAGGAACATGGAGCCACTCACGAGAGAATTTTCTGATGTTGAGAATCACAGAGGAGTCCTCTGGCGCTTCCTTTATCCCGTATCACTGGGGCAGTAGCTCCCACATGGCTTCATGCCCGTTGTGACATCAGGGTGTCCTGCCGCAGGTGCGAGTGCACGGGATGATGGGCGGTGCAGTTTGCTGGTACCTCTCGTTGTCAGAGGTGCCACGGCAGCCACCAGTCCCATGTGAGATTGACTCCTCTGTAAGAGCTGGCTGAGACTTGCCAGAGGAGGAGGCCATTGCAGGCCTGTCCACAGTGTAGAGTAGGGGTACCGAGGGGCATGTGCAGGCTGCACACCTGTACCTGAGACAGGAGGCTGTGTAGTCTACCAAAGAGGGGACAATACAACCTCCTATTCCAGGGCCATCTGCTGCAGCACTACCCACCTTCACCGATGCCTTCACCCAAACAGAGCCCACACTTCCGGCCAATGAGGCTATCTGGGATTCAGTGCTGTCACTGCTGGTGGGTGGCTTCAGGTGGCAGGCATCTGTCCATGATGCTGTACATGCAACATGTGAGTTGCTTGTAGAGCATCACAAGCAGATGGGCCACCTATTTTCCCAACTTGCAACAGCACTGCTTGCGGGTGGCCTCTATAGACATGCCACTGCAGTGGTCCCCTCCTCCCCCTCCTCCTCCTCATCTGTGCCCCATTCAACCTCATCTGATGCCTACATACCAGCTACCACCATGCCCTCCTGTGCCCCTATCCTGCCATTGGCCATTCTGGATGTGCCAGTGTCCCTGGTAGAATTCTGTTTCATGGCAGATGAGGTGGTCACTGAGCCTGCCCAGGAACCTACAGGGGAATAGGCTGTGAAAGAAGGCCAGGAAATTGATGACTGTGCAGATGCTGTATTCCTCCGATGAAGACTGTCATCCAGTCGGAGGGCGTACCAGTGCCGCAGGCACCTTGCCAGTCAGCAGGAGATGTTGTTGGCGAGAAGGCAAATCCTGGATGGCAATGTGAGCAGGAGGAGCAATGAGGTGCACACATGGTGCAAGTGAGGCTGGAGGCACGATGACCCCTGCAGGCAGTGGTGTCGTCACAGGTGGATTTTGTGAGGTAGCAGGACGAAGAGAGGCATTGGGCATATGAGGCAGCAATTGCCAGAGCTAGGGTCGAGGTTGCAGAGAGGTTGGCGTGAATGCGGACTGCCATCCTAGAGGATTCTTGCTGGGCAGCAGAGGAGATTGAGTGTAGTATGAGGGAGACCCTGCAAGCCGTGAAGCAAATAATGGAATCCCACCTGGAAGAGGCAGATGTGGCTGGGGAATTGGCTTTGGCTGAGGCATTGTCTGAGATTAGCATAGACTAGTCTACTGAATCTTGTATATATTGATTGATTGATTGATATTTTATTTCTATCGCGCTCATACACAAGTGTTTCAGAGCGCAAGCAGGCAGGGATAGGGAACAGGGGAGAACAAAAACAACGATCTTACTAGGCCCAGTGACATTGAGAACGTGCAAGTGCAGGGTGGAGGGAGAAGCGGGAGAAGTGCATGGAAGGGGGAACAAAAGGAGAGAGTGGAGCGAGAAGGAAAAAAAAACAAAAATAATAATAAAATAATAAATAAAAAGGCAACAAACAATGGGAGTGCAGCCAGCAAGTGGCAAGTGCTGGGTTTATGTCAGCAGTCTGTGTAGGTCTGAAAGTGCAGGAATAAAAGGGGAGGGCTGTATGGGTACAGATACAGACCCCAATGCAGGGGGTGGCCCAGAGGCAGTGTGTGAGGGTGGCAAGATGAGCAGGTACCTGGGCCCAGAGGACAGAGGGTGGCCCGGTGCATGGTGCTGAGGGAGAGCAGAATCAACAGGGGAGAGGGGAGGAGAAGGCAGAAGCAAAGAGGAAGGTCTTGAGGTGCTGCCAGAACTGGAGATGGTTCTCCTCAAGTTTTAGAGTGGCAGAGAGGCTGTTCCAGAGGGAGGCCCCAGCCGAAGACAGAGATCTACCCCCAGCTTGTTTCTTTGAGAAACGACTAACCCTGAGGGAGTTAGAGGTAGAGGAGAGGAGTGCTCGAGATGGGAGGTATTTGCGGAGGGATAACTGAAGGTATGTTGGACCCAGGCCCCAGAAAGCCTTGTGGACAATGCAGAGGGTTTTGAATTTAATCCATGCATCCACAGGGAGCCAATGGAGAAATTTCAGAGCTGGGGAGATACGATCCCAGGGCTTGAGGCCAAGGACAAGTCTCTCTGTCCTGTTCTGGATAAGTTGTAAAGGGCGGAGAGTAGAGGCAGGTAGATTAAGAAAGAGGCTGTTGCAATAGTCCAGCTTAGAGAGAACCAGAGCTTGGGAGACAGTGAGCTTCTGGGGGAATCAGAGGAAAGGAAGAATACCTCTGAGGAGGTGCAGTGGGAGGTTTGACTTTTTTGATACATCAGCGATGTGGGCAGAGAAGGAGACTATGGAATCAAAGGTGACACCAAGGTTCTTGGCCTCGCAGGTTGGGATAGGAGGAGGGCCAAGGGAGGCTGGCCAGAGAGTGAGGGGAAAGGAAGTTGATGGTGTGCCAATGAGGAGGATCTATGTCTTGCTGGCATTAAGACAAAGATCGTTGGCGGCACACCAATCTTGGATGGCAGTTAGGCAATCAGTGATGAGAGAGGTGGAGGAGGTGGCCGAGGGCAGCCTGAAAATGAGTTGAGTGTCGTCTGTGTAATACCTGGAAGTTTGAGCAGAAAATGGCAATACAGCGGGCGAGAGTTGCCAGGTATTGGTTGAAAAGCCAGGGCGAGAGGTTAGACCCCTGGGGAACACCACAGGTGGAGAGGAAGACAGATGATAGGAAGGTTCCAAGTTGGACCTGGGAGGGTCGATCAGAGAGGAAAGAGGTCAGCCGGGCCAGAGCCTGATCGGTGATGCCCAAGTTATCCCAGAGACGGTTGAGCACGATGATATGGTTGACCGTGTCGAAGGCAGAGGAGAGATCAAGTAGGATTAGAACAGAGGGAATGCTAGAGTCAAGGTTGGTGAGCAGATCTTCACAGATGTTCAGGAGAGCAGTTTCTGTGCTTCTGCCAGATCTGAAGCCAGACTGATGGTCATGGAGACAGCCAACAGAATCAGAATGAAGGTTTAGCTGAGAGATGGCCAGCTTTTCAAGTAGTTTGCCTAAGAAGGGGGTAATGGAAATTGGGCGATAGTTGGCCAGACAAGAGGGATCCGCTGTAGGTTTCTTGAGGAGAGGATGCACAAGGGAGTGCTTAAGAGGGGAGGGAAAGGATCCTGAGGCAAAGGAGTGGTTGCAGAAGTAGGCAAGGGCCGGAGCAAGGGTATCAATGTGGTCCTTGAGAGTTTTAGAGGAACAGGGATGAACCTGTTTTGACAAGGCTTTCATAGATCGGACTTGTCTGGTGACCTCATCAGGGGAGAAGAGAGGAAAGGAAGAGAAGGAGGGTGGGGGGGTGGCTGGAGGAAGGTCAGTGAGTATTGACGGAGAGGGGAGAGGAGAGGGGGTGGAGGAGAGTGTGGACAGGATGTCCTGGGTTTTTGAGATAAAGTGTGAGGCCAGGGCATTGCAAAGAGCCTGAGAGGCAAGGGGAGGGGTAGAGACTGCAGCAGGGTTGGCCAGCTCCTTACAAATTTGAAAGAGTTCGGCCGAGTTGTTAGATGCCGCAGGGACACAGGCTTGAATGTGGACTCTCTTCTTGGTACGGACAGAGAGACGGTATTGCCTTTGGAGAAGGCGACAGGCCAGTTTGTCAGAGGATGCGCAGGAATCCCTCCATTTTCTCTCAGCCGCCCTACACCTACGTTTAAGTGTAGCTAGGTCGGAGTAATACCAGGAATTGCACTTGGCTTTGGACTTCAGGCGGATCCTCATGATAGGGGCAAGAACATCAAGAGTATCAGAAATAGAAGAATAGAGAGAAGACAGGGCTGTGTCAGGGTGTGAGTCAGCCAGAGGAAGAGGGGGTGGGGAGAAGGTGGAAGCAAAAGCCTCGACTGACACACGCTTCATAGTTCAATAATTGTAGGTTTCATTTATTTTATTTATTTCTTCAAGGCCTATTATTTTGTTTCCATTATTGTACATAGTTTTGCATTAATACATTTATATTGTATTATTCAACGCCATCATTTGCTGTCTCTTTGTGCCATGTGTAGGATGCCTTGGCTTGTTGGTGTATGCATGTTTTGTGCTTCTTTTTCCATGTGCATTGTGACAAATCTGTGCATGTCATCCCCTTTTCACTTGAGGGAGCCCCTTTCAATGAGAACTCAGTCCCTACCTACAACCCTAAGAACAACTACTTTCCTAATAAGTTACTAACTTGTAGTCACCCTACCATACCCCTAGAAAGTACTGGGACGAGGAAGAATAGGAATTACCTAAATTAAGATACTTTCACAGTACTATGATGAGGGGAAAGTGGAGACGCATGAGGATTACCTGTAGGAACCAGATTGAGTGGTCTAGTGTCCCAAATCCTATTGGCCAGAGTCTGTATAAAAGGGAAGACGGACTCACAACGTATGAGTGAAGCCATCACTGGAAGAGCAAGGAGCAGGAATGTTGTGCTGTAGCAGAAGAAGCTGTGGACTAGAAGCTCTGTCAGAAGGAAGGGGAACCTTTGCACAGCAGTGAAGTGCCGAGGACTGGGGGATCCCAGGAGAACCTGACAGAAAGCCTGTCTGAGCCACACTCCTGCACCTTTATAGCACATTTTATTTGAACATTATCTCCAACTAAGTATGTCCTATGTCTGTCCTGTGAGTTTAGGGCACACTCTGTAGATCATATCGGTAGTGGCCTACTTGTTGGGGGACATGTGTGCATGCTTCAGGTGAGTGTGATCTTAGATATGATGACTTCATAGCCAACGTACAGATGTGGACAATAGTAGATGTGGGGCGATGACATGTTTGGAGTTGCATGTGTTTCATGTCTTTGTCATACACATCTGTTGCTTGGCTACTTCCATACTTTGCAGTACAGGTATGTTGGTTATTAATGTACCTGGGGAGCATGGTTGTGTCAAACATGTATGCTGCAAATGTTTTCTTCTGTGTTGAGTCATGTTGGGGGTTGTTTGAGGTAGGCAAGGTGGCATTTCTTTGATCGACTTGCCCATATGGCTATGTAGGCATGCGTTTCACAAGTAGGGAAGGGACCATTGCAAGGGATGGTTGCCTGATGCCATTACTTGTGCAGGGGCATTTTATGTTTTCTGCCTGTGCATCTGTGTTCATTGAGTATGTTGTGGATTGTGTGTCTACTGGTTGCCGTGTGGGAGGCATTTGGAGATGAGAGGTATATTTTATGATGATGTTTTAGGTCTCTTATGGAGGATGGGTACTCCTTTGTTTAGCTGTCTAGTCAGACTTTCCACAGAGCAGGGATATTAGAGGTATCGGGTGACTGCTCATTCACCTCTGCCGTTACCCTTCTTCAGATTTCAGTTTCTTGTACATTGTGTTCCTTTATGCTACCACAGCTGTTTAGGTGGTCCTTTGGCACTTGATTGTTCATTTGGCTGCACTCACAATATTGAAGCAGGTATGGATTATTGGCATTGGGGAGGACGTGAAGGGGTGTGGTCTCACTCTGAATCACTAGGCTCGCGTGTGGACTATGTCACCTAAACATCAAGGGACCAAAGTGTAGATGCAGTAACAATACGGTTGGCTGTTGCTGTGCATCTGAGTGCCTCCAAGTGATCTTAGAGGAGGAGGTCTGCTAGGTGTAGTTCATGGAAGACACAGACTGGAAGAGTTGTGGAAGGCATTTGTTCTACAGTGAACTGGGCCATGGTTGCTCAAGATGCATAACTGTCAAGTGTTGCTGCAGTTACAATGATTTTAAGGCTAACACCGCCATCGATCTGAGCAAGGCCCACAAGCATGTTTGTCACCTTGTAGGGATAGTGACTGGTTGTGGGTATCCATTACTGTTGGGTATGTGACTGCCCACTTCTCCCAACAGATCATAAGTGTGTTCCAGCATATTGTTTTGCAGGCAACAAGGTTTGCACATCTTTGGGAGTGCAAATGTGTCCTCATGTACAAGGAACATGTAGGGACAGCCAGCTAGCTGTTGTCAGGCAGGCGTTGTAGCCAAATTACAGGGGAGTATATGTGTTCTATTAAGGTGGACTGGAAACTCATCATGGACCTCGGCAAGCAAGAATGTTCAGTGGATATTCAGTCAGACATTTCACATTTCATCCAACTCCTGGTGTCAGTAATGTGCACTGAAAGAGTGCGAGTAGCCGTTGGGATGATGTGTATTTGGGGTGCATTATTGTGATGTGGCACCTTGTTGGGGCAAGTACTGTGTGGGAGAGAAGTGGGCATAGATGGATGCAGACTTGGGGGTGCAGATTAGTGGAGGTACACAGATGGGGGTGGACTTGTGGGTGCTACCTTAGTGTAGGGATTGAAGGCAGATTAATGGAGTTACTTGGATGGTGGTGGGCTTGTGGGTGCTGCCTTAATGTAGGACAGATGGCAGCAAAATCTTTCCGTGCTTGCACTTGTGACAGGTGACTCCTAACGCTGGGCAAGGTTCCCCTCAATGCCAGGGTCCTCCGCACATCTTGCATGAGTACTGCCGTCCTTGCATCTGTCCGGATGTTGTATTGGCGGATTGTTTCTTATCTGGTCTACCTCTGACTGATGCTATTTCTTCCTCCTTTTGGACGTTGTCAGTGGAAGCTGTTGCATGGCAACTTCCATGATTGCAACCTGATTGTTGGTGCATTCTCGCAGTCTGCTCATGGCGAGGATGCTGTCTAGGCGAACGTTCTTTTCTGTGAGTAACGCCCTGCAATGTTTGTCTGAGGAGATCCTTTTAATAATCTGTAGGCGGACAGCAAACTCTTAATCCGAGAATTTGCATCCCAGCGCCATTTCCTTGAGGCGCGCTTGGAAGGCGTAGATGTTTTCTTTTGTTCTTTAGTGGGCCATGCTGAAGTGTAAACTTTCATAATTGGGGTTCAACTCAGGCTTGAATTTGTTGTTCAGCACTGCCTTTGCTGCATCATAATCATCCGCTGCGCCTCAGTTGGGCAGAGAGTTGGACAGTCTGAGTGCTACGGTGCCAATGTTAAGTTAGAGCAGGGTGCGCAGTTTCTTTGCTTCTGTGATATCCCTGGCCTGCATGTTTAGTTCCAATTGTTGTACCCAGATTTCCCAGCATAAGGCTGCACCAGCGGCATAGGGATCAAATGGTCCTGGTGTTGGACCTTCAATTTTGACAGAGCTACCTCTGGAGCCTTTGCTTCTTCCCTCTCTGGTTGGGCTACTTTGGGGACTCTCCATGAGTGCTGGTGTGTGTGTGTATGTCCTTAATGCATGTTCTGTGCAATGTGCACAGGATCAGTGTCCTTATAGTTGTTGATTGGGTGTTACTCCTACGGTTCTCACCTTGTGTAGGTTGTGTGTTGTGGTTAATGTTCTTTCTCCTGAAGTACCAGGTGGAGCCACCGGTAGCGCTTCATTGATTCGGATGGGGGCCTGTTGTGTGGAAGCGTCGGTGATGCGTGTGAACCGGAGCACACAGGGGTTCCGAATATCCTTGTTGCCAATGTGATACTTCTTCTCTGGCTTCCGGATGCTAGCTGGCAGGCCAGAGGTGCGCTGTGCGCTGTAATTTGGAGCGCTAACAAACCAAAACCACACACAATCAGATCACTCTTGGCTCTGCCCATTTCCGGGCATCACTGCTCTTTATTGATTCCCTATCTCTCCCTCGTCACGTGAGGCAGGCTCCCCCTCACTCATGTGACTTGGGCACGGATGGACACCAGTCGCTGCGCCCGGCAGGGGGTCCTCCGCAGCGCAGACCTCTTAATTTCTTTCCCTGACTCTGTTCCAGAGAAAACAGTGGGCACCCGCTCTATCTTCCTTTTTTTGTTATTGAAAACTCCACTCACTGAGCACACAGTGATCCCTTCCCTTCAGCCCCGACCACAGAGCGTGACAAAACTCTTTTTCTTCAAACTGCTCAGATAATAGAGCGAGACCAAACCTTTTTTTCAGACGTCTCTGATCATGGAGCAAGTTGCAGGCACACATCGGAGGAAGCGCTCCCTCTCCTTTCCGATTCATCCCCAGCCATGGAGCACAGAGCTTTGCTGACCGCTGAGTGAAGTGGTAGCGCAGGCACAGTTGGGGCACTATAACAGGAGCGTGGGATACCAGGCTGACGAGAGTCGGATGCTGCAGATCACTGGACAGCCAAAGGCAGCACATCTGGGTTCAAACCCTTCGTCACCATTGTTATGGGGTCAGTCTTGTGGGCACAAAGGCCATCCCCATCGATGCTGCAGGCACTCAGCATACTGTTACAAGGCTGTGGTCACACGGCTAATACCATTGACGGGGGAACCAGGCCTTATCCTGTTGGCCGTGATCACATGGTGGGATTGTTACCTGGAAGCACCCAGGCTCAACTCACAGGCACGGATCAGATGCATAGCTGCAGTACCGTCATCACACAGCGTCAACCTGCAGGGCAAATGAGACACAGAGACAGAAGTGCCAGGCATGGGGTCTGCCGCCATACTAACTGCATATTCCAGCGTGAGCTCCTTTATTTGGGGGACAACATTACACTGTGCATTAAACTAGCAGTTTAAAACAAACGTAGAAGAGCATGGCACCCACATATACCCACATATAACTTAAATTCTCAATTAATGTTTAAATGCATCATTTTAATTATGTTTTAGACTCACCCTCAAGCATATTTGAAGGGCGCTTTAAAAATCCATGCCTCCCTTTGGCACAAGTCCCCTTTCTATTTCTTTTCTTTTTAATCAAATTTTAGGCCAGGGCTCCCTTGTAGTTTACAAGAAGCTTCTTTAAAGCCACCGCGCTTATGTGTCCCTTGTGAAAGAAGCAGACTCTTAGTTCACTTCCTGAGAGGAGTACAAGTGATTCACTAAGCAGTCTGCAAAAAGTAAGCGCACTGATAGCTCGTACCAATGTAGAAACGGGTTCTTAGCAATGGGCGTGCAGACAGCTCACTTTATTCTTTGCAGTACCACATAGCACACGCTCATGGCTCTAAGCAGAACGCCATCATCTGCCGGTCTGTGGTGTGTTCTCTGTTCGCCAAGTGCACGCATATGTTTTTATAAAGCACAAACAAGGCGAAACAGGAAAAGGGATCCCCGTCTTTTTTTTCTTTTTTCGCTATTCCATTACTTTTAACCTGGACTGACTGGCCCACCAATATATGTTTATTGCTTTTTCAAATGATGCATTTGAAAGTTGATTTCCGTTCTTGTAATGTGTGTAATTTATAATATAGTGGCATGACATACGTGTTTATTTCATCGACTAATACGTTACATAACAAGACGGAAAGAAAAGTCAATATTTAAGCGTCTTTCACTGACCAGATTCAAACATGTCACCCAGCGGTTTTCGGACATTAAAATAAATGAAATTGTTTGGCTGTGAATGCAATGAGTTGTAATCGGCAATTCAGGTGACTGTGTTTACAACTGCATTTATTCATAGGCATTTTTCGAGAGGCTAATTGCAATCATTAACGGGCTTCACATAAAATGCAGATGGTTTCTTGATGTTCGCATGCACATAAACCGCACCTCCATGGAAGAAAGAGACATTTGGGTTCGCCCACTCCTTTCAGGGACCGCCCCCTGGTGCTCTTAATCTCCCTTGCAAATGTCCCGAAACTGCGAGGGTGAACCCCTCACCGGGGGTCCTTTTTTACCCTAATTAGCCGTCCTCGGAGATGCATTAAAATCCCAGGATCAAATGACCGCCAAAAGTAAGCACTTTCCAGCAGACCACTGAAGAACACTTCTAACTGGTACGCAATGGCGCAACGAAACAGCAAAACCTTTCTCCTCAAAAGCCCCTGTTTTATAGTATTGGGATTTACATCACACTGAGTTACTTGTGTAAATGACTTGCTTAGTATGTGTTGTTTTATATTTTCAACAAACATCCCACCTCAGACAGTACCCTTGTGAATACGGGTTTTCTAGTCGAGATGTCACAGGAGAATGGCTTAGTCAGTCTATTCATTCTAGTATGTGTTATTGTAGGTGTTTGGATATGGCACAGAACTGGCTGCTTTACAAAGCCCGGTCACTATCAGAAAGCAGTTTCAGCATGAGGGGCTGTTCAAAGAGCAGTATTGTGTTTGCTGGCTGGCTAAGACCAATTTATAGACAGCATAATATAGTATACTATTTGACCTCTGTATGTTAATAATAATAATTCTCATTTATATAGCACTGCGAACCCTCAGGCGTCTGAGCGCTGCTTATTATTTCCCCCAGTGTGTGGTGCTCACTTATCGACCTCGGAAGGATGAAAGGCTGAGTTTGGCCCTGCCGGGATTCGAACCTGCGTCAGCAGGCTCTGCAAAGATGTCAAAGCGAGCAGGCTATGCTATATTACCTTTACTGCCACTCCCATAATATAATGCTGTCAAACTAAAACCTCATGATGAAAAAAGTTGAAAGTACATGTTAACTTACATCTAAAAATCGGATACAATACCGACAATGGCTTCCTATTCCTTATTTACTTTGAGGGTGTAATGCGTGCAGTGGGCTGGAATCAGGGCGCCTGTGATGTGGCAGTGAGTTATCAACGGTTTCAGTCGAATTTAGCTCAGGAATTCCGGTTTGAAAAGATGTTTTTTGTTGTGACCAGATTCAAGCTTTTAGAAGCAAGAATGCTTCACGTGGGACTTCGATCTCGTATATGACTGTTTCCCATCGATAAAGTGAGCATAGCAGGATACGTGTCTTGGCAAAGAAACAAAGGAGAAGAAACGTAAGCTTATTGTTATCAAGCAAATGCATTAAAACCTCACCCTCATATGTGGTTCATATCGTAGTCAGAGTTTGAAACTGCAGGGAGCTATTTAGCTCCTGCTTCAAGTCCAGGAGAGACTGGTTAGCTTGACATAACAGCTACCAGGAGCTTCTTTCTCCTCCCGGGGACCAACTGGTACCATACAAATATACGCATGTGACATTACATTTCAGAATTTGGGAATGTGTATAATGAAGCATTAGATACATCTAAAAGATGTCTAAGGCATAAGCATTGTATATTATGGACAAAAAGGTAAAGCTTACTTGCATCGCACATAACACTTTGATTTACGCAAGCGATTTACTAGCTCCTGGTTATCCAGAGGTAGCATCAGCCTACTAGCTAGTTTTAGCTCCTGAAATCTTAATTTTGACCCCTGGACCAGAGTCCTATGGTGATATTACTTTGCAATGGGAACGCTCTCCTTGCACCTGGGCAGGGTGGAGAGGTCAGGGAATGGCAAAGAATTGTTCAATGTAATAGCTAAATAGGAAAGTCTGAGTCTGATTTGTAGGGACTTTACTCTGCAAACATATCTCATCTGTGTATTTGAACATCTGTGAGATCTGCAGGGCTGGGCTTTGTCAAAGAGGTGGCATCAAATAAATCTGCCTTAATCAGTGCCAAAAAGCTGGGCTCAATGTTGTTATGCCCCAAAGCCAAGGTACACAGGGTCAAGTGGCACAGCGAGTAGAGCGCTTGCTTTGACATCCGTGCAGAGTTTGCTAACACAGGTTCGAATCCTGGCAGGGACAAACTCAGCCTTTCATCCTTCTGAGGACGATAAATGGGTACCACAAGCAGTGGGTAATAATAAGCAGCGCTCAGATACCTCATATTGCTATATAAATGCCAAATTATTATTATTTGGAGAGGCCATTTCCCCTGGACACCTTAAACGACCATTGTGACTTTTAAGTCCCCGTTCTTTGCCTTTTAATGACGTAAGCTTGTACATTGATATTAGCTAAAATGACTTTCTAAACTCTAACCTTGTGTGCGGAAGTTCAGGAGGCCACCCTAGTTTAGCGGAACACGGGAACCCTCTGAACAAACTAAACCAATCTATGGTAGCTTGGCAGGCGGTCGAGACTAAGGGCCTCATCACGAGTTGGGCACTAAACCTGACGCTATTAGCTCCAGATCACGGGTTTGGCAAAACAGTATGTCCCCATTCCCCATTGGGCCCATTCGGGAATTTCCTTTCCCCATTGGGCCCAATGTTCAGCGCTATTACTTTCAGAGTTCGGGAATAGCTGGGAAGTGCAGGCTAGCCCAGCCAAGGTGAGTATCTTTTAAGGGATTCTCGTGCGTAAAAACAAATGGATGCACCAAGGGGCCACTGGTAAGTGATGAAAGTACTCACCAACCCACGACACAGTCTGAACCAAACTTTGGTTCTTTAGTCCACTATGCTAGTATGTTTCACTCCTGCAGTTACAGGACGAGCCAGGTCTCAGCGGCTGCGGGAGGGGACCGTCGTCTGTGGCGGGACAGTAGTCTTTTCTCAGCTCTCGAAGAAAGGAGAAGGATAATTCTGGTTCGGCATGTCTCAGGGCAAGGTGGGGTTGGTCTGCAGAAACTTAAAGTGACAGTCACCACAGCGGGGCAATGCAGGGACCGCAAATGGTCGTGGTGTGGCAACAAATTGCGACCCGGAGGAGCTAGGACAACACGTTTGGCAGCAGAGAGCCCAGGACCACAAACAAGCGGTTTTCACAGTCTTGCGTCTGAACTTGGGATGGCGGCATTCCTATGCGGTACCCCAGGTTCGAGCTGGTTAGTTCACTGGATGGTCCAGGAACACTTTGAAGAGGCTCTTTGTGAGGGTAACGAGGAGGTGCCACTACTCCAAATGGCCGAAGCGCCCTTGCAGGCCTTCTTGGTACAATGAAAAAGTAGGGGTCTGATGGGACAAGAGCAGAGTCAGGGTGCCAAACCTTCCTAGCACATCTCCAGTGGTTTCTCAAGTCTACTTTTTCATTAAGGATACTTGGCTGCTTCTGTAGTTCGGTGTGAACTTCAGGTGATCGACCTGGAATGGATGCAGAGCCCCTTCTCTTATCCAAGATTTGTTTGTTTTGTTCCCAAATCTTAGATAACCAATGGAAGATATACTCTCTTGCATGAACACCAGGCGTGGGCCAATTGTAGCCCACGGTGGTTCCAGTCATTGAGGCCTAGCAGACATACTTGCACCAGTAGTGTGGATTGGGACCAGACTGTCTCATTCCTCTTCCTGGGCACTAGCACACGTGAGATGCAGGAGGCCGCGAAAGATGCGGTTTTCACAGGAGGCTGCATTCTGGGGGAAGGCAAAGGGACACAATGACCAAAGGACAGAACAAAAGACTTCATGGCACAGCCATTTTTGGCTTGGGCCAAATGCAGTAAACGTGGTATGGTCCATAAAAATGAAGCAAAAATATGATAAAGGAGAAGTTTGTTAAAAAATGTTAGTGTCCCGATCATTCATGTATTTTTAAGCATACTTTAATCAATCTTAAAATGATTTACTATGCATTTTACCTTAGTTTTCCTCACTTTTACCCATGATATGATATGATATTTTATTTATAGCAGGCCTATACACAAGTGTTTCAAGGCGCGATTTCTTTTGATATGATATTGCGAAAACAATGGTTTGGTCATGGCCAGCTTGTGATTATCTTAACCGCCCTAAGTTCAAGTTCCCTCACGGCAAGATTACAGATCGCTCGCCCCTCAAACTGACATCACTAGACGCTTATGCCCCTTTTCACAACGCCAATGCACGTCTCATGTCAACATTCTCTGTGTGCAAGCTATTGACATGTCTGCATGGAAATGCCAGGGCGCTTCTTTCCTCAACAAGCATAAACAGGCCCTTTCTGAGCAGACAACATTGCTTTTTCAATCGTTTCACTGTATTTAGTTTTCGATCGCACGTGACTTGTTTCTGCTCTGTTCAGCTATCTTCCTCGTACAAAGACCCAGAAACAGCTACTTGTTACGCTCACCTGGTATCCTCAGGGACGCCACCCAGCTGTGGGGAATCTGGTACCCTTCTCAGCCGCTCCCAGGTATAATCAGCGGAGAAGTTCTGCCTGGAAAACAGGTGGGCAATGTTCAAGATTGGGCAACTGGGGTAAGAGCCTCCCAACACCCTGTATGACCGCAGCCCCTCCCCGGACCTTTCCTCACCTTGTTATGGGTTTTGGTGTGCCTTCTTGTCAGGGGCGCGTTGTCTTTTGTGGGCGAGTGCGATCTAGTTACTTCACTGATGCAGGCCCTTTAGAGTCTTTCAGGTAGATCTTATTACTGTTATACTGTATGCCTGTCTTTTCTCTCTCCTTAGGTTCGCGGAAGTTCGCTGTGGAACGTTGGCTGAATTGGGACTCGCCGGCAGGTGATGGTGCTTCGAGAGCACCTTGATGCGGCAAGTAGGTGCTATGCGCAGCGCTATGATGCCTTGCCTTTGCTAACCTGTTGTCTTTTGTTCCCGTAGGTTGCGGTGCTCATCCGGAGCAAGAAGCCCCAAGGCGATGCTGGTCGATGGGCGACTCGTAAGGTAAGCTGCCGGCACAATAGTAAAATGTCTAATGTCCTGTTTCTCTCCTTTTTGCAGATCTGACGGTCCGGGAGGCTCGCTGTTCCTTGGATGCTGTTTGCAGGAGCGAAGGGCAACTAGCGGTGGAATCACAGGTAAGCTGCTGCTATTAACGATGTCCTTTGTTTTTCAGATGCTGTTCTTCCGAGGTTCGCAGATGCAGCTGAACACGATGAGTGTAATGTTGCAGGATTGCAAAGTAACGCGAAGCGTGCTATCCAAGTCGGGTGTGGTTTAAATAGCATCAAGAAAGTAGTCCAGGTAAAATAGTCCCTAGGCTACCACACCCAAAACACTATACCGCATAGCTTGGTTCCAAGGAGCCAAGCTATGTGGATGCCTCCATGTTGACTGGCACTGAAATAAAGTAGTTCCCAAGCACAAGTCTTCATTAAGTATGTGCCTGTTGCCAAAGGCGCCAGGACTGGCCCCAAGAGGGCCTAGGCAAAGGATGCCTAAGCTTCTTGGGGGCCCGAGCCGAGACCCCTCCTGGTCCATGGACCTGCCGGGGGGGTTTCAGGAAGTAGATCTTGACAGCACCCCCCCCCCAATTCCCCTCTCAAGGTGTTCTTCTGTCCGGCCCTGGTTTAGTTGGAAAGCTATCCATATACTGGAGAGAAGATAAGATTAAAAAGCTATGCAACATGTGACACTCCAGGTATTATATATGGGATCAAATGCCCATGTGGATTATATTACGTTGGACAAACGCAACGTACAGCTAAAACAAGGTGGAACGAACACAGATCGTGTATTAGGAACAACATTGCAAGTTCGGCGGTGGCAAGACATTGGCAGAATAAACAACATAATTTGGCACAGATAAAATTTGTGATCCAAAGAAGAGAGAAATATGAAGATTTACAGAAAAGACTGGATCAACGTGAGACATTTTGGATAGATAGATTAAGTTCTTGCCTTAATTGAGATGTTCCTTTTACATTTATATATGGTTTAAGTATCTACATTTTTATTTTTATTTTTATTTTTCTACTTATCTGGTATGTATGTCTTTTTATTACTAGATTTATGATCTAAGATTGAAGAGTGAAATGATTATATATACATTAAGATTTACGCACAGAAAAATCTACTTTTTTCTAAGTTCTATGACACAGATCGCCGTGGCAACAATCCCGCCCACCTGCAGCAATGTAGAGGGGTGGGACCCGAGGCGTACGTACAGCATCGCTCGCGCTGCTCTGCGTCGCCCCGCCCACGTTCCCATGGCGATCTTTGATAGCGTCTGAATTGATAGCGTCTGAATTCGCGCGCATTACACTTTCGCTTTCAACGCGATCGGTTCTGCGTGCGAGCTCTACACATAAAGGTAAGATATCCTTTAGTATAGAGGTATTAGGTATGTACAAATGTATAGATAGAAGTTTTTAGACTCTCTTATCATTAATCAACAGGAATGTTGGAGACAACTATTGAGAATACTGATACAAGAGGACAACCAATCTAAAGCAGGTATAGACTGCCGTAATTTGGGAATAGTTAAACACTGGAAACGTACAGTTGTTCAACAATATTGACATACTTTTTGTTTGTTTTCTTCCCTTATTCAATCGCACGGATCCATTTGGGGGTACGTGCTTTATCTGTTTTTGAATTATCCTTGAATCATTAATATATGTTTTGTGTTGAAATGCTAAATGACTCTATGAGAGATTAGTTGGTGGGATATTAACTAAAGCATGGCCCTGACGAAGGTCGTAGACCGAAATGCATTGGCATATGTGCTTATTGATATAACAAACTTATGCTTTTCGAAGTTGCCTCACTATAAGAAAATTTAACTGGTGATACTAAATTAAGGAATGTGAATAAAACATTTCTCGTTGAAGAATTTACCACAATTATTTGAGATTTTGGAAGCAACATATAATACTGGATTGTATATTCAGAAGAATATTGCAACCCTGCCAAGGGTCAACTGAGAGCTCTAGCCTTTAGTAAGGTAATACTACCTTACTTTTCCTCTTAGTTGGAAAGTTGCAATGATATGTTCTGATCAGACGTGGTGCATGAATGTTTTCACAGGGTTCCCAGGATCTGTCTTGGGGTCCAAATCCTTTACAATCAACTAGGTAGTATAGCCTTCCCCTCGAATACTTGGAATCCAAGATGCTTCTGACTTCGATTTCTGGTTCTCCATCAATAAGTATGGGTTTTGGTGGTGTCCTAATCCGTGTACCGGGCTGCATTGGTTTTAATAGGGACACATGAAATACTTGGTGAATCTGTAGGTTAGGTGGTAAGTCTAGTTTGACGGCCGCTGGATTGATAATTGCCTTGATGGTGTAAGGTCTTAAGTACCTGGGTTGAAAAGTCCGGGTTCCCTTGATGGGTACAAACTTGGCAGCCAGCCATACCTTGTCTCCTACCAGATAGTCTGGGGCCTTTTTCTGGTGTTGGTCAGCAAATTGCTTTTGTTTTTCTTTGGCGAAAATAAGATGTTCTTTGGCATTTTTGAAAGCCTTAGTGATGTTGGTGTGAAGAGTTTTTACTGCTAGAATTTCCAAAATTGTTGGGACATCTAATTCTGAGGTACGTGGGTGTCTACCATAAAGGGTATAAAAGGGTGTTTGTCCGGTACTGGAGTGCAAGGAGTTGTTATAGGAGCTCTTGGCTATCCATAACAAATCTTTCCAGTCTCTTAGTTGATAGTGTAACATGCACCGTAGGTATTGTTCGAGGGTCTGGTTGGTCCTCTCGGTCTGACCGTCCGTTTGGGGGTGATGGCTAGTGGATAGCCAGATGTCAATTTGTGCCATTGCACAAAACTTTTTCCAGAAGTTGGAGATGAACTGGCTACCTCGATCGGAGATCAGGACTGATGGGAAGCCATGCAGTTTTACAATACCATCCAGGAACACTTTGGCTAGAGTGGGTGCGCCAGGGAGGCCTTTGAGCGAAATAAAGTGCGCCATCTTTGAGAATAATTCCACGACTACCAGGATGGTGTTAAACCCTTGACTGGGAGGTAGGTCAGTGATGAAGTCGAGGGAAAGGGTGTGCCAGGGAGTGGGAGGTATGTCCAAAGGTTGCAGAAGACCGGATGGTTTTTGTTTTTGTGACTTGTTTTGAGCACAGACTCTGCAGGACTGAACATATTGGATGACATCCTTACGCCAGGCAAGCCACCAGAAGTTCTGTTTTACCTTGGCTAGAGTCTTGGTGATTCCAGCGCGCCCTTCGATCAGGGAATCATGATAACCTGAAATAATTTGTTGTTGTAAGTCTTTGGTGGGTACATACAACCGATCCTTAAAAAAGGGTAAGTGATCTTTAATGGAATATTGTTCTCCTTGCGCTTGCCATGCGAGGAAGGCATCTGGGTTCATGGTTCGTTGAATCTTATCTCTCAGTTCAACTTGGGTTAAGGCCGTAGTGAGGCCCAAGAGCTTGTCTTCCGGTATGATGGGGAATGGATCTGAGGGCGTATATACCAAGTCATCAGTGCCTGTACGAGAGAGTGCATCAGCTTTTCCATTCTTGACCCCTGGTCGAAAAGTGATGACATAGTTGTATTCGGCGAAGAAAAGGGCCCACCGCAATTGGCGTGAAGACTGGGCTTTAGCTGTTTTAAGGTATTGCAGGTTTCAGTGGTCCGTGATAACTGTAATGGTATGTCTGGCCCCCAGAAGGTAGTGCCGCCAGGCCTTAAAGGCGGATTTGATCGCCAAGAGTTCTTTGTCCGTAATGGCATAATTCATCTCCGGGGGAGAGAATTTCTTCGACCAAAAGGCCACTGGATGTAGCTGGCCTGTTACTGGGTCTCTTTGTGAGAGGACAGCCCCCATCGCTATGCTGGAAGCGTCTGTTTCCATGATATAAGGAAGATCTGGGCGAGGATGTCGCAGGATTGGCGCAGAGGTGAACCTTTTCTTGAGTTCCTGAAAAGCTTTCTCTGCTTCTTCGGTCCAGGCAAAATTTTTGTTATTTTTTCTTAGCAATATGGTGATCGGGTGTGCAACCTGTGAGAAGTCTGATATGAACCGGCGATAGAAGTTCGCAAAGCCCAACATGCTCTGTACCCCTTTTACTGACGTTGGTGATGGCCATTTCAAAACGGCATCCACTTTATGCAGGTCCATTCTGATGCCTCCTGGAGTAAGAATAAAACCCAGAAACTCAACTTCGGTGACGTGAAAAAAGCACTTCTCCAGCTTTGCATATAAACGATGTTCCCGGAGCTTGGAGAGGACTGAACGGACGTGCTTGATATGATCTTGTTTTAAAGTTGAGTACACTAAGATATCATCTGTGTACACTAGGGCAAATACATCAATTAACTCTCTCAAAATGTCATTCATGAAATACTGAAACGCTGCAGGAGCGTTGCATAACCCAAAGGGCATGACTTGATATTCGAACAAACTATATTTGGTGCAGAAAGCAGTTTTCCATTTGGCTCTGCTTCTTACCCGTACCAGGTGGTATGCTCCTCGAAGGTCCAGTTTGGTCTAAATTTGGGCATCTTTGACCTGGTCCAGCATTTCTGGGATGAGCGGCAAGGGTTCACGTTTCTTTGCAGTGATCTGGTTTAATGCGCGGTAGTCAATAAAGGTTCTTAAGTCCCCTTCTTTTTTTGGTACAAAGGACTAGCTGCAGGGGATTTGGATGGGCGGATGAATTCATTTGCGAGGTACTGGTCTAAATAAGCCTTCAGATGAAGGTTTTCGGGTTCCGTGAGAGCATAGATTCTGCCGCAAGGGACTTGAGCACCGGGAACAAGGTCGATCTGGCAGTCATAGGGCCTGTGCGGTGGCAGCGTGTTTGCTTGGTCCTTCTGGAATACATCCTGGAAATCGTGGTATTCCTCAGGCAAGGTACTAGTCACTCCCAAAGTTGCCACTTCAGGAGTCGTAGAGATACTGAAATCAGGTTTCTTTTCTCGGTAATAACAGGCTGGAGAGCAGTCGCTGGGAAAGGTAAATTTTCTTACCCGCCAGTCAATCAAAGGGTTGTGAGCAACTAACCATGGCATCCCTAGTATGAGCCGGAATTGAGTTGCCTTGATGAGATCGAACGAAATAAGTTTCCGATGTCTGTCCTGGCACAGCAACGTTATCTCGGCTGTGCGCTGGGTTACGGGTCCGGAAGCGATTTCTGTCCCATCCACCGTGGTTACCTTGTCTGTAGTCAGCTTGGAACACAGGGGAAGCCCCATCTCTGCAGCCAGGTCCTGATCTATATAATTCCCAACTGCTCCGCTGTCGATGTATGCTTCAATGGCATGCATTCTACACTATTCTTGGCATTCCTGGTTATTAATTAAGATCACCGGAATTGCAAAGTGTGAGGTCGGTGGCTCTTTTCCCTCACTCGACAAACTGACCCCTACGTTTGCCGAGCTGGGTAGTTTCCCGACTGACACTCCTTCTCTTCATCTTTTTCCGTGGCTCCAACGACCTTCCTCAGAGGTTTCAATGGGCAGTCCTTCAGGACTTTCCGCAGTACAGACATAGTTGTTTACATGGTGGCTTTATGGGAGGCTTGGATTATGCGTTCAACGAGTAATATCTGCCTGTGTCGTTCAAACCATTTACGCCAAATTCCACAGTGACAGCGGACAGGGGATTATCACACACTATGCTGCAACCACAAGTATACAATTTGTAGTTTGTTTGTGCCATCAACATCACCAAACTAAATAAAATACAAATGAGGATATACAAATAGTTGTTTGAATTTTTCAGTGAGTCAAGAACACGCTCAATCGTCTATGAGGGTCATCAAAGGATAGATTGTGCCCTTTTGTGCTCGCCCCTTCCCCATCCATCCATCCCCCCTGCAGTGGGTGGGTGGGAACGCTCAAGGTGCTAAACACCATGTACACTCAAAGGGATCCTCCAGACTCCCCTCTTCAAGACCCCGCCGCAGCAATCAACATAAGTTTCTGTCCCTTCAGCTGTGTTCAGGGCCTTTTGGGCTTGCCTCATGCCCATCCGTCCCGCTCCAGTATAAATGGCATTTCACACCTATGACCGTGGACTCCCAAACACCATGTATGCCTCAATGGGCTCTTCTGCACAGTGACCATTGTTCACATGGCCTCACCAGACCCAGTGTCTCCAGATTCCCCTCTTCAAAACCCCACCCCAGCAATCAACATATGTGTGTGTCCCTTCAGCAGTGTTTGGGGCCTTTTGCGCTCACCTCATGTACATCCATCCCCCCTCCAGTATCAATGGCAGTTCACACATATGACTGTGCGCTCCCAAGGGGGATGGGTGGATAGGAACACTGAAGTTGCCAAACACGATGTGCACATTAAAGGGTCATCTCGCACAGGGACCATTTTTCTCTTATGTACTCCACCAATCCAGTGTCTCCAGACTCCCCTGTTCATGTTCATCCATACCCTTCCCTCCCCAGTCCAGTATTGATGGCAGTTCGCACTGAGGTCATGTGCTCGCAAGGAAGCTTGGTGGGTGTGAACGCTCAAGGTGCCACAAGCTGTTGATTAGCTTGCCTCTGTGTAGCATTGAAAATATACATCATGCATTATACAGAATTATGGTGACACTTTGTTTTTGTGTTGGCAATAAAAGTCTTTGGCATTTATTAAACATAACAATAATAAACCAAACAAGATTACAGTGTTTCGGTCACAAATCAACAGGGGTGCAGCGTTATCATTGTTCTGTACTTTTTGGGCACTTGGACCATGAAACAGAACTGGACCTCCTTAGCTCACTGACTACACTCATTGTGGGCTCTCAGGTCTGTGTGTTGAGGATCTGCATCTTGTCTGGCGAGCACACTTGCACTTGCTGGCAGCTTCCTTCCAGGCCCATGCAAATGAGTGGGTCCAGGGTCACTCGTGTTCACACAAAAAACCTTTCCTCTCCTGAAGCTCTATTCACCCCCCCTGTTGCTAGTATGATAAAAATCCTGTATGGAAACATTCCATCCCATTCACTGAAAGGTGTGTTCCATTTTTATGGAAACGCTCTGGGTCAGTTTAGACTTCTCCCACCAGGATGTGATCCTGTTTTTAAATGGTAGTTTGATTCTTGGCTTTTCAGTCCACTTTCTTGTCCTATACACATATGAATGTCCTATGATAGATGCTGATTTGTAGGGGTTCTCCTATCTGTTTAAAGATATTGATTATGTTAGCTCTGGTCTTATACATCTTGTGAAACAATGTGATTTCCAACTTCCTATCTTGTTGACTACTTGTGTCCCCATGCCTCCACGCCATGCTGATGTTGCTACGACTATCCTCAAAGAATGTGTCCCATATTCTGTGATATCCATTGTCCACATGGCCAGGCCAGACCCAGTGTCTCCTGACTCCCCATCAACATATGTTTTTGTCCATTGAGCAGTGTTCCGGGACATTAGCACACCCCGACATCCCCATCCATCCACCTCCCTGGTATCAATGGCAGTTGGCACCTTTGAACAGGGTCGTACTGGGCTATATGTTTATCTTGAACGCCAAAGAAAACGTGGCACACAGTTCAAAATCACTATTCATTCCTTTTTGGACACCATTTGAATATTACCCAAAGGTGAGTATTTCGATGAAAAGGTGATGCAAATTGTGCATTTAAAAAATATATATATTCAGCAACAGGGTTCACTACTACTAGCCGCATATTGAAGTAATTTATCAAACTGGCCCACATGGTCCAAAAAAGCTGCCCACTTTCCTTAAACAAAATGACCCCACAAGCATTTTGCGCTTGCGGTTCAACCCTGGTCGTATTGCCCTTTAGACAGAATGAACAGGCCTCTGCCTGTGCACTCGCAAGGCTGCTGGGTGGGTCAGTGAATGCCATTCACTAATTTGAATGCTGGATATCGGCAAACAGTTGGCATCGAGACTGAGAGGGTGTCAACGACACGTCACACATTCACATACACACCCACTTTTCTAAGCCTTTATAAACACCTTGACATTTACCTGAAGAATATCTTTGAGATCTATAAGGCATATCGTGATCGAGCTACCTGTTCCCTGGATACCTGTTCCAAGGCTACTTGTTTCCCCGCTCGTTGAATCGGATCACATGTTTGTCCAAGTAAGGTTAGGTCATCTATTTGCTTTTCTAAGTTCATCGATCACTGCTATGAAGGTTTCTATCAATTTCTACCTAATGTACCTAGTATTCTAATGTGCATTTATCTCAAAGATTTCACCATTAGCAAATGTTTGATGTATTTTGATCTTGGTAAATAGCACATTGCATCATTGTGCATCGTAATAGAATGGAATGTTTCGTGGTCCATGTTTGAAAGCATGTTTTCTTTTGATGCTTGTAAGTTCATTCAATGGATGAGTAATACGTTATGATTTGCGGTATAACACCCAATTCTTTAAGAAAGTTATCACCATGTTCATTCGACTAGGATAGACAGGTTTTCTTTGTTTCTTTAAAGCAAACTTTACAGACAAAGCTGTGTAATAATTGCTTTATTCACATTCATACAGTCATATTTATAATAATTAAATGTATTTTTTATACAGATCTTACAGACTATTCAAGAATGCCTTTATGTATCATTATCGGTTGCCCTTCTGCCAGCCATGCAAAAACTCAGGGCACAGTCCTGCATATATTCCCGAAGGATATTGATTTAATAAGAAGATGGATTACAAATTGTGTTTTTCCAGTGGACGAGATTGAAAGTAGAGCCCAGGCTGTCGTGGGAGAATTGAGGGCCAATCGATTCCATGTCTGCAGCCTGCACTTTACCGACAATATGTACGAACAATCAAAGTGTCGACCCAGAATTCTTCGTAAATTGCTTCCAAATGCAATTCCAACTCAATTTCTGCACACGCTGGCTCAGGTGAGTAGTGAAGATGAATTTGTTATGTTTGTTAGTATGTAAGTTGGTGGTCTGTATAAATATGTATTCTCTTTGATCTCTCGATTTCTTTTTGAAGTAGTATATTGAAAAGGTAACTTCATGAACACTTTAGAGTTTTCAGTGTTTATTTACATCAAAGTTATATCACTCAAGTTTCCATAGTTACCAGAATCACCAGAATTTAAAATATTTCACTTTAGTATACTTTATCTGTCCCCGCTTTCGGGAGCCTCTAATGAATCAGTGAACTGTGCCCCTCATTAAAAACTTCCATAGTGCCCTTTAAAAGTCACATAATGTTTTCAAAGTGTGTTGCTTGACATGTCCTTCTTTACGTAGAACACACTGATGGAAGCACAGTCCCTCACCAGTGAAGAAACCACTGACACACAACAGTGAGCCCTACAGACTTGCAAAAAGTGATGTTTTAGAGCATTGGATGTGGACAGATTTCTAATACTAATTTACCTTTTCCATTGTACTATTTTCTGACAATGTACTAAAAATGAAGGAGCAAGATTCTACATCAATTACTTTTCCGTAGTTCAGAAGAATCAACACATTTTTGGCCTGGATGATTCTGAGTTGGGGCAAAGGATTGTAGTAAGATGCATGTTAAAGATTACAATTGGTCCTAAGAGCATTCAACACAATGTGAGGATTTCCCAAAGTTCTCTAAAATGGTAGAGGAGAACATTCAAGCTGCAGATGATTGCAGAAATGATGAAGAAAAGCAAAGATAAATTGAGAATAATATTTAGGAAATTCAAACAGGTTTTTGCCAAAGATGCATATGATTGTGGGTTAACAGATTTGCATGTTACCACATTACCAGAAGGACATGGTAGGGAGCAAGTATTTGTGCAACAATTTAGGTTACCCCAGGCATGTTTGGAACCACTGGGTGAAATAATCAAATTTTTTAATCTAGAGGAATGATTAGGCCTATTCATAGCACATCAAATACCCCTATATTGGGTGTTTTAAAAATGAATGTCCAATTGTGCTTGTGTCCAGATCTACGTGAATTAAATAAGAAGGTATCTGTTTCAAGGTGGCCCCTTCCATTTATTGATCAGGGTCTGACACAGGTTCACAGGTCAAAGGTGTTTACCACAATAGACCACACAGCCGGATACTGGTGTGTTCCACTGGGTGAAGATATGCACATTTTGTTTGCATTTTCTTTTGACAAATGACAATATGCGTGGTCCCGGACATCTTTTGGGTATGTCAATAGCCGGAGTGAGTTTAGGATATTCCTGAGCAAGGCACTCCTGGATGCAGCTGAAAAGGGGACAATAGTTTATGTGGATGATGTGCTAATTAAAAATGAAGATCTGAAAAGCCATTTCAATGAAAGTAGACATTTGCTTAACTAGCTCCAAAAGGCTGGGGCAAATGTATATTTGCAGAAAGCACAATGGTGTAATAAAAGGGTACATTTCCTAGGTCATGAAGTGACCGAGAATGGGTTAAACCCGCAAAAGAACAAAGTGGAGGCTATATATAAAATGAAAGATCCTAATAATCCGAAGAGGGTACAGAGTTTGTTAGGGAAGACGGGTTGCAACAGGACATTTATTGAGAATTATGCAGTGATTACACAACCGTTAATGAGATTACTGAAGGAGGGTGTACCCTAGAAATGGGAAAAAGAACAAAGTGGGGCAGTAGCCAAGCTCTAAAAGAATGTGTAATGAAAGTGTCATGGTTGGCATATCCAATAACAATAACAGGATTTCTTTGTAGAAATAGGATTCACTGATCAATGCATGTTAGCAATGTTATATCAAAAGCATGATATGAATAGCAACACCATTGCAAAGCATTGTCACAAGTAGAGACCAAATTTAGTGAATGCGAGAAAAAAAAGCACTTCTGACCACTGTGTGGGCGTTACAACATTTCTGCCCCATAATTCAAGGGGAGAGGGTAATTATTAAAACAAATCACCAGCCCCTGCAGTGCCTGCAAAGTAAGAGAATCAGATCAGGGAATTTGACCTAGTCAAGAATTACATCATGGACATTAGCACTTCTGGGATTTCCTGTGGAAGTGAAATATGGACAAAATAAAAAGAGCCCAGTTGCTCAAGGGCTAGCAGCGTTACATGATTGTGCAGTCGTATGAACACCCAATGATACAGAGCTAGAAACAAATTTGAATGAATTTGAGCAATCCCCATGCAAAGCATTCAATGAAGAAACATGTAAGAATTTACCAACTGTGTATGTAGATGGATGCGCATACCATGTAGAAAACAATGCACAAAAAG
This sequence comes from Ambystoma mexicanum, assembly GCF_040938575.1. Classification (NCBI taxonomy): domain Eukaryota; kingdom Metazoa; phylum Chordata; class Amphibia; order Caudata; family Ambystomatidae; genus Ambystoma; species Ambystoma mexicanum. The sequence continues at coordinate 380,188,403 of NC_090930.1, read as the reverse complement.
AGCTTGTGGCAGGAATAGGAAACATATGGTATAGATGTGACAACATTCCATGAGTGAGAATGAGGATAGGTCCAGAAGTAGTCAACTGGCAGAATTGGCCTCTATTTACAAGGCTCAGATTATGCACGAAATAGCTTTGTAGAATATTTACCCAGCTGGAAAGTGAAAGAAAGGCATGCTCACCTATAGCAAAAAAACACTTAAACATGGCAAGATGATTCAAGCCATAGACAGACGTGTGTCAGAAAATTATTTGATAATACACTAGAGGAAAATATGTGGTCATTTGAAAGTGCCAGTATGAAGGATAAAGAAGGGAATGACAAGGCAGTCTGGTTAGCCAACATTGGAGCTGTAATTGGAGTGGTTTCCTATTGAACATCTGCTTGGTGAAATACAGGTAGACACAATAACATGTTGTGAAACTTCTAAAGCAGTTGAGCAGCCTGTGGTGCAATGGAGTTTTGATGCTCCAGATCACAACCTGATCAAAGCGCAAAAGGAAGATCTTATTCTAGGCCTAATTTATAACCATGTGTTAAATGCAGAACAAAACCCTCTTACTGAAGAGGACTGGAAAGGGAAAGAGAAATTGAGAGTGTTACTAAAAAACAAAAAGTGAATTAGATTACAAGACGGACTGATGATTAGAGAATCAGTGAAAGGTCGAATACAATGGGTAGTGCCTTTGTCATTTCGGGGGTTGATGCTACATCATGACCACGATGCCATAACTGCAGGACACAAAGGTTCAAAGAAAACTTTGGACATTTTAGAGTATTATGCTTATTGGCCACACATGTCCCATGATGTTGGACTTTACACCAGTGGGTGTCTAGTATTTGCACAGTTTCAACCTGTGTCACCTACTCATAAAGCACCATTGATGAAAAGGGGTTTGACACTCCCATGGTCTGATTTACAAATTGACTACATCGGGCCCGTAAACAAATCAGCAAGGGGAAATAGGTGTATGTTAACAGTAACTTGTCTCATGTCCAAATGGGTAGAGTGCATTCCAGCTCCAGATTGTAGTGTGCAAACAGTGGCCACATTGCTTGTAAATCATATTTTTGCAAGATTTGGTTTACATCAAAGGATAGAATCAGGCCGAGGAAGTCATTTTACTAGCGCATGTATGACAAACATGTGGCAAATTTTGGGTGTGAAAAGAAAACTACACATTTCCTACCGGCCCTCCTCTTCTGGGGGAGTGGAACAGTGTAACCTATCCATAGTGGATATGTTAAAGAAGTTTGTAGCTGAAGCAGGTTCTAGTTGGGATTTGCGGCTTCCATAGGTACTATGGCTATGAGGTCGGTGCCCACTAAATCAACAAATCTTAGCCTTCATGAAATATTAACAGGAAGAAAAATGGTGCTGTCACAACACTTACTTTACAAAACAAATGAACACGTCCTTGTAAATGCATCCACAATTTATAGTATGTGGAAGAGTTGAGGAAGCACTTGCATTTGTACAGCGGAATTTGGAAAAGGCCGCTGACTGTGCAAAAACATATTATGATAGGAAGGCATCTGTGAAGGAATATGAAATATGAGACCAGGTGTATACATTTAATTTTGGGAAGGGGAAGCACAAAAACTCTAAATTTCTTGCAGCGTGGCAGGGCCATATAAAATGACACATAAGGTTCCACCTGTGGTCTACAGAATTGCTGAAAAGGAGGGAGAATTGACAGTGGAACAGTTTGCCCATGCTAATCAGATCAAGCCTTTTCACATGAAACATGAAGTGAAGAGGCTTGAGAAAGTTGAAACTAACAGAGAGTAAAAATAAAATATAGAATTGCTATAGCAAATGTTTAACTTAAGTAGTGCTAGTGCACACAAGTACAAAGGTACTCTTATCTAAAAATGCTGTGTGATTGTTGTATATTTATTGAAACAATGTCTTGGTTGCATGGCATGTTATTTCTATAATGTATATTTGTGTACATAATCAAATTTGATTTCAGATGCTCTAGTGGAAAAGGAAATGAAAGGTTTATCATGCTTGGTACTTAATGTCTCTTTTCTTTTTAATTTAGAAAAATAATTGTTTATCTTGACTGATCCGGTTCCTTGGAGCTCTGGACCCGTGGAGAATACCCATGAAGGATACCCCTGGAATGAAGTCCCCTGGATAGCCCCATGGACAGAAGAAGGGGGTGAAGATGATGACCAAAAAAAAAATGTGAAGATGAGGACCCAAAAGACATGAGCACTGATTCATGGATCATTTGCGCCTAAAAAAAAACCAAGATTTGTGCGCCATTCTGCCCGCAAATCCCTGTTTAACAATTGGGGATTTGCGGGCAGGTTTGCGCAAAACCCCCTTTTTTTTGGCGCAAATAATCCATGAATCAGGACCATGGAGATGACGACTCCCAAGGAGATCCCATGGAGTCCTGGAATGGAGGAGTTCCACCAACAATGGTTTCCTGTGTGATTTTATAACAAACTCTTTCTTCTTCACTAACTGATTTTTTGTATTTTTTATTTTCTGCTGTTTGTGTATTTTGCTTTGGATTGAATGACACCGATGTATTGCATGTTTTCTGAAAATGTTAATGATCTGATTTTTGCTAAAAAAAAATCAAATAAATTGGATCACCAATTTAAAAAGTTCAAAAGAATCAAAGGTGATCAAAAGACAAAAAACAATAAGATTTCAAAAAATAAAATCTGAAAATCATTTTTTTAAAAAATTCAAAAGATAAAAAAATCAGATCACCAATAAATAAAAGGTTTAGAGATCAAGATAAAGGTGATCGAGAGATAAAAAAAGAAGTTTTGTTTTGATCCTTTTCAAAGATATTGTTGTTTGTTATTGTGGTTGGGAGTCATAATTATTTTATTCAAGATGCGAAAGATGTTCATGATGTTCTCATACCTGGATTTCAATTTGCATATTATTCATTTTCAAGCATAGAAGAAAATCCAATTGGGAGCAGCATATGCACTTTTGAACACCTTTTTTAAATTTTAGTTTGTTCCAGCAGTGATTTTGGGTGGTATCTCAGAAGTAGAAAAAAAGGGGGGAGTTTAGGAAGAGTAACTGAGGGCTCTGAATAACAGGGACTTATTAGTTTAGCATGCAAATGTAGTGGGATCTTAGTGTGAGTCTTAGACAGAAATGAAGAAATGAAGGCACGCACAGGTTGGAAACGCACAATGTGTAGAAATGCAAAGCACATGCTTAAAAGTGCATCTTATTCCAGGATTTTGCAATTAATTTATTTGCACAAAAATCAATACTAACATATTAACATGGTAATCCAATCCCAGTAACATGTCCCTTACTTATATATAGAGCAAATTATTCTCCTGGAAAGTTTTGGAAAATGCATGATGTTGCAGACTGAGCTTGGTGCAGTAAGTTAAAATTCTGCCGTGCTCAGGCAAACCACTGTGAGTCAGGAAGCAAAGGAAAAATAAATGTATCATTTACTATTCAGAATTTCAGTTGGTGAAGGGAGGAAAAACACAATGAGATCATGTGGTTTCAGTGGTATGATCTGTAAGTGGAAGGATCTCCTTTAAATGGCAGGAAGAGGACATAAAACAGTTTTGAGTGGTTGCAGACACCTCCAAGAGCTGGGAGAGTTAGCTTCAGACAGAGAGTGTTGACAGCTATCTGGCAGGTGGGCAGACTCCAGTGCAGAGGGCCGTTTGATGTGGGTGAGTGCTTATCTACGGGACCCTGTGGCTGTACAGGCGAGCAGGCTGAGGAAGGTTCCTGTGCCAAACTGAAAAGAAATATCACATACAGAAATAGGTAGATATGCGGTAACTGAGGTGCATATAGTGTGCCTGGGAAATGCTGACAGGCTTTGTGCTAGAAATATGTTTGTCTTTTAAAAGCAATTCATGATTTATATTTTATGTGGGTTCCTTTCTATGAAGTGAGCTTTTGTTAAACAACAGGCTCCTATCCGCTAATATTCAAGGTCTCCTTGCCAGGCTGTTGCTGGCCAGCTAACAACAGATGTGTAATTGAAACGTATTATTCAAAAAGTTATTTTATGTGTCCAAGCGTAAGCCATTGTAAAGTAGTACTGCATAATGTGAATATCTGAACAGTTTTTGAATTTTATCTCCTATAAAAATCAAAAGGTTTAAAAAACAAATTGAGTTGGTACTTTTATTATGTTTCTGAGTTGATGTTAGCACGTAGACTGATTTCCAACAGGTTGTAAGCCTATTTTTATTGCAGGCGGTAGTTCACATTACCACATGTGGTAAAACCCAAAATAGATAGTTTTTCTGTGAATTGAGTTTACAGAAGTGCTAGGCGTGGCTGTGGGTATGTAATTATTTGGTTATGAAATGATCCATATGTTTTGAAGCTCAGCCACAAGGGCATACTGCAGCATTGTACATAAAATGCTGTGAGGAGAGAAAGTATACGTTACCCCCAAAGTGTATCAAGTCCAGTACCCTGTTATGGTGTGGTCATGGTAAAAACAATTATTAGGCAATACTCTGAAGTTAGTCTCACCACTGTAAAAGGAAATATCCCAACGAATTACCACAAGAAACACTACCACCATACAATACCGCTTATTGCCACCATAATAAAATACCACAAAGTTAGGTATAACCCCAAAATATATCCCACACTTTCCCTCCTTACCCGATGAGCTGTTGTCAAAAATCTCTAACTGTCTCTCCGCTATCAAATATTGGATGGTGTCTTATTCACTCAAGCTCAACTCCACAAAGACTGAAGTTCTCTACTTTTCTTTGTTCAGCGGAGCGTGAGAGAGCGGTCGGTGGTAGCTCTGAGGGAACTGCAGGTTAAGGAAGCCCTGCCTGGCCCTTGCGGGCCTCCGTGAGTTGTTCTGTTATAAATTGAATCTTTGCCTTGGTGCTCTGAGCGCGTTTTTGTGCCTGCTCCCCCCTCCCATTTCCTGGTCCTCCTCTCCCTTCCCGCCTCCCTGCCCGCCAACCCCCCCCCTCTGATTGGCTGTCGGGCTGGTTCCCTTCTGGCCTACTCGACGGCCGCTCCCCCTGCTCGCTTCTTTGTTCAACGGAGCGTGGGAGAGCGGTCGCCGGTAGCCCTGAGGGAACTGCAGGCTAAGGAAGCCCTGCCTGGCCCTTGCGGGCCTCCGTGAGTTGTTCTGTTATAAATTGAATCTTTGCCTTCGCGCTCTGAGCGCATTGTTGTGCCTGCTCCCCCTCCCATTTCCTGGTCCTCCTCTCCCTTCCCGCCCACACCCCCCTCCCCTTCCTCTCCTCCCTCTGCCTATAACCACCCCCTCCTGGGCAGCCCTCTGCCCACAGCCCCCTGCGGCTAAGGGCCCCAAGGCCAAGGGCAACTCCTACAGTTGGGGCTCCCTGTGTGTCTGCAGGTGTCCGCAGGGGACGCTTGGCGCTGGTCCACCTTGGTTAGCTCCACCTGTTAACCTGTTAATCCTGTTAACACTCTCAAACTTAGGTGGCCTCTCCACTGTGTACCTGATATGCATTACTGTGTTCACTGTGTTCTGAATCTGTGGTAAACTAAGGCTTGCTGCTCTCTTCCTGCCCACTCGTGCTTGTCCTACCCCCCCACTCCCTCCTATCCCATGGTGCTCTCTATCTCACCTATCTTTTCTAACTGCTTCTCCATTGACTATCCTGCTCTCCTCACTAAATCTGGTAGGAAAAAGTTTAAAAAAGACATCCTGGTCTCCAACCCAGGCCTCCTATCGCTGACAGCTACACCAGTGCCTCCTCTAAGGAAACTCTCACTGACATCCTCTTCTTCGTGCCTTCACCTGACCTATGGACCCTTCATATGGTCTCTGTGCTCTCTCCTTTCTCCTCTTCTCCCATTAATGGTGGCACCTGCTGGGACGTCCTCTTGGCCTCCTTCCGCTCCTCTAAGGCCATCATTAATGTCTACGCTAATGGGACCGTGTTGGTCCAAGGCCCTCAGGCAAATCTTCACCTCTTTGATAGACGCTTCCCGTGCCTCATGAACTTCCTTTCCTCACCTGCTGTCCCCCCTCCTATGTCCTCGGCTACCTTGCCTCTACCCTCCCTCCCTGCCCCTTCCCGTGCTCCTTCTACTCCTCCGCAGGGTGTACCTCTGATCTGTACCCCTCCCCGGAAGTTCTTCAAAGATGGCAACCTCCTCCACATTGCCACTCTTAACTCTTGCTCTGCTGTCAAACATTCCTCTGATATCTGCCGCCTTCTTGAGGAACTGGACCTTGACGTACTCGGTCTCACTGAGACTTGGTTCACGGCCAGCTCTGTCACCAGCTTTGACACACTCCTACCTGACGGCTACAAGATCCTCTCCGTGCCCAGGCCCAACCATGCTGGGGGGGGTGTGGCCCTTATCTTCCCAGAGTGGATTCCTGCCACTGCTATTCCCACGCAGACCTACTTCTCTTTTGAATATCTTGTCTGCCGTCTCTCTCTCTCTCCTAGCCATTCCCTTACCGTGGCTACAATCTATCAGCCACCTGGTCAAATTTCCTCCTTCCTCTCTGAGTGGGCGGACCTCTCCTCCTCACTCCTGTCCTCAACCACTTAACTCCTCTTTCTTGGAGACTTCAACATCCACCTGGATGCCTCCTGTCCCCCCTCTGGACTCTTTCGTGACCTCTGCGACTCTCTCTCACTCTCTATTCTCCCGTCTGGGCCAACCCATTCTGCTGGGCACAATCTTGATGCCCTGATATCTTCTGACCTTCCCCTCTCTGTCCCTCTCTCCACCCCTCTCTCCTGGAGTGATCACTTTCTCCTCTCCTCTCACCTCACCCTCCCTACCCCTCAAGCAAAGCCTCCCTCATCACTGCCATCTTCCTTCTCGGTCATCCGACCCATGAAGCGTGTGTCAGTTGAGGCTTTCGCTGCCACCTTCTCGCCCCCTCTTCCCCCTCGGGTGACTCCCACCCTGACACAGCCCTCTCCATTCTCTACTTTGCTATATCTGATACTCTTGATATCCTTGCCCCTGTTATGAGAATCCGCCTGAAGCCCAAAGCCAAATGCAACTCCTGGTATGACTCGGATCCCGTCACCCTTAAACGCCTGTGCATGGTGGCAGAGAGGAAATGGCGTGCTTCATGTTCATCCTCTGACAAACTGGCCTGTCGCCTGCTCCAAAGGCAATACCGGCTCTCCGTTCTCACCAAGAAGAGAGCCCTTATCCAAGCCTGCATCACTGCGGCATTTAACAATTCGGCTGAACTCTTTAAAATCTGCAAGGAGCTGGCCAACCCTGCTGCAGTCTCTACCTCTCCTGTCCCCTCCCAGGCCCTCTGTATGGCACTGGCCTCTCACTTAATTTCAAAAACTCAGGACATCTTGTCCTCACTCTCCTTCCATCACCTCCCCTCCTCTATTCCCTGCCCATCCTCTGGCCCTTCTGCAGCCACCCCTCCTCTCTCCTTCTCTGCCTTTCCCCTTATTTCTGCTGATGAGGTTTTGAGACAAGTCCGATCTATGAAAGTCACGTCAACACAGGTCCACCCCTGCTCCTCCAAAACTATTAAGGACCACATCGACTCCTTGGTTCCTGCCCTTGCTGACTTCTGCAATCACTCCTTCGCCTCTGGAGTCTTCCCATCCCCTCTCAAGCACTCCCTTGTGCACCCCCTTCTTAAGAAACCCTCTTCCGACCCGTCCTGCCCAGCTAACTATCCCCCTATCTCTAACACTCCTTTCCTGGGCAAGCTCCTGGAGAAACTTGCCATCTCCCAGCTTAATCTCCATGCTGAATCTGTTGGTAGCCTTCATGACCATCAGTCCGGCTTCAGAGCTGCCAGAAGCACGGAAACTGCTCTCCTGAACATCCGTGAGGACCTGCTCTCGAACCTTAACTCTAACATTCCTTGTGTTCTCATTTTGCTTGATCTCTCTTCTGCCTTTGATACTGTCAACCATACCATCCTGCTTAACCGTCTCCATGATTACCTGGGTATCACTGGTCAGGCTCTGGCTTGGCTGACCTCTTTCCTCTCAAATCGACCCTCCCAGGTCCAACTGGGGTCTTTCCTGTCTGACATCTTTTTCTCTACCTGTGGTGTCCCCCAGGGTTCTAACCTCTCTCCCTGGCTGTTCAACCAGTATCTGGCACTTCTCGCCCACTGCATCGCTGCTCTCTGCCCCAACTTTCAATGCTATGCGGATGATACCCAGCTCATTTTCAGGATACCCTCGGCCTCCTCTTCTCCTCCCCTCATCTCTGACTGTCTTTCTGCTATCCAGGAATGGTGTGCCGCCAACGACCTCTGCCTTAATGCCAGTAAGACCGAGATTCTACTCATCGGCACACCCACTCCCTCCTTCCCTGCAGCTATCTGGCCGGCCTCTCTTGGCCCTCTTCCTGCTCCTACCTGCAAGGCAAAAAACCTTGGGGTCATCTTCGACTCCACACTCTCCTTCTCTCCTCACATTTCTGACGTTTCTAAGAAGTCACACTACCAGCTGCACCTCCTCAGAGGTATCCTTCCTTTCCTCTCCTTCCCCCAGAAGCTCCAGAGCCCCGGTTCTCTCGAAGCTGGACTACTGTAACAGCCTCTATCTAAATCTGCCTGCCTATACTCTCCGCCCTCTGCAACTCATCCAGAACAGGACTGCGAGACTTGTCCTTGGCCTCAAGCCCAGGGACCGTATCTCTCCAGGACTGAAATCACTTCACTGGCTCCCTGTGGCTGCGAGGATTAAGTTCAAAACCCTTTGCATTGTACACAAGGTCTTCTGGGGCCTGGGGCCAATTTACCTTCAACTCTCCCTTCCTAAATATCTTCCTTCTCGAGCACTTCGCTCTTCCGCCTCCAACTCCCTCAGGGTCAGCCGCTTCTCAAAGCAACAAGTTGGGGGGAGATCTCTCTCCGCAGAAGGGGCCTCCCACTGGAACAGCCTTCCTGCCTCCCTGAAACTTGAGGAGAACCATCTCCGGTTCCGGAAGCACCTCAAAACCTTCCTCTTTGCTTCTGCTTTCTCTCTTCCTCTCCCCTGCTAAATCACTGAAACTGTACTGAATCAGCAACTGGGCTACTCACCAATCTCGCTCCATGGCCCAGCCACTCTCCCCTGCACTGCCTTCCTGACAACCCCTGCACTGCAGACCTGTCGCTGTATCCCTGCAGCCCCCCTTCCCAGCACTTGTCTGCACTTATCTTGCACTTTCCACCAGCTGGCCCTTATTATTTATCCTGTTCATTACTAACCCTGTACTGCACTTTCCCCTCTCCCTTTCCCCCTTGCACTTTTCCCGTCCCCCCTACCCATGCACTTGCACGATCTGAATGACACCTGGCCTAGTAGGATTGTTGTCTGTCTCCCCGTGTTCCCCCTTCCCTGCCTCGTCGCGCCTTGAAACACTTGTGTATAGGCGCGTTACAAATGCCATATCATATTATATCATACTTCCCAGTCATACTACTACCACTTCCTCGCCTCCTCTTCTCTGCTGACTACCTTCCTTACTCTGCTTTCACTCCTAACCTTGGTTTCATCTCAACATATCTCATTTCTCGCACTTCAAATCTGGCACTGCAGCCACAGTCAACCCCCTCAATATTAGAAAGACCTGTCATCATCTTCCTTTCAATACTGCTAAACAGCTAATCACCTCATTTGTCCTTTCTAGATCTTGCTAATATGTCAGTCTTGACTATGGCCTTTCCACTATGCTTTTTCACCTCTGGACAAGGTCCTCCACTTCCCAGTCTGCACACTTTTCAACCTTTCTCGCTTTACCTCTACCTCCTCTGCTCGTCACCTAAATAGCTGGATATCTATGAAACAAAGAGCTAAGTATGCACTTCTTTTCAGCATCTTCAAAACTATCCATGGACTTTCCCCACCTTAGCTATCTGCTCATCTCACTCCCTATTCTCCTTGCTCGTTATTATCATCCTGGTCTCTCCTTCTTGCTACTACTCAAGCCCCCTGCAGTCCTTCTTGTTTCTGCTCTCTCCCTCTCCTCAGTCCGCTACTCTGGAATGCTCCTCGTCTCCTTCTCTGTACTACTCCAACTCTACCACTATTTAAATCCAACCCCAAAGCCTCCTCATTTCTTCTGAAGAACCTGTTTCCTAGCATTCTACGTAACTCCATCACCCTGCTTCGCTCTCTCCCTCCCATCATGGACAACCCTATAACACCATTCTGTCACCCTTCCATTCTTAATTTAACACTTCCTCCACCATGCCATTCCTATGTTATTCTGTCCTGCCCTCGTCCCTGGTTTATGTTTCCACCTGCCCCTACAACATCTTGTCTTTAAGTCATATTCTCTCACCCCATTGTCAAGGACCCATGTCCTGTGCTCTTTTATCAATGTTAAATTGTGTAAGCTTTTTGTGCCAAAAATGCATTGCTTTCCTGTGGTTTCTATGAATAAATAAATAAAATAAACCTTTATTGCTTGCATAGCCCTCACAAAAAATTCTGTAGCATTTACTTTATTTACACTGTAAATGCAATGCAACTTAAAGAACAGGAAAACCCTAATGCACACCAAAAAGTTATAAAAAGGTATATCAAATAAGCATCATCGATCTTCTAATAGGAGCCAATGGCTCCCCAATCTTGACAAAACGTACCTTTGCAGCTAAGTATGATGCCTACTGTTTGGTCCGCACTCTCAGAAAATATCGACATCAGACTGTCGCCTTCTTATTCACCTGCTTCTCCCTCTTCCTTCATGCTGTAATGTTTTATTAACAGTCAGGTGAACTGGACAATATAAACATGATATGAATAGTGCTCCAGTAATTTCATCTAAATGGTCTGTCTGAAATAGCAAGCCATATTTTCCAAAGGATGGTTATTTCGAAGCTTTGAGTCCTTATTCCAGTAATCAGTGTACATGTTATCCTTGTTTTGGATCCTTTGAAGAAACATATTTGCTCACAAGTATTGGCACCAAGTCTTCAACAAATGTGTTGTACACAATTCCACTTGTTTTATAACTGGTTAATAAGTAATTCCCAGCGGAGGTGTGCACTCAGAAGAATTACCACAACAAGAGGCTATATAAAACATGTTATATATGTAATCATTTTAATCTATAGGGGAGAACTATAATAAAGGAAGAGGGGGTAATGCGACCAAAGATGACACCTAAGCAGGTGCAAGTTATCTGTAAACACTGTGAGTGTTGTTACACAAACAGCCCCAACATATTCTGTTTCGTATTACTAGCACATTTTCCATGATTGCCTGTACAATTTTATACAATATACGATCAGCATGAGAGCATATGTGCAGAAACCACATCAGTCCCTAATAGTGATGCACGTTGACAGATCATGTTTGCTTGCTTCCTCTCAGCCAAGGAACATTTGGTCTTGAGGAAAAATTAATTAGGGCCCTTTAACTTATGTCACCAGTGACTCACTACAAAACCCTATAACAGAGTTCCCAAAGGACGGAATGTGTACACAACCTGGCTTTCTGTGAAACGTGCACCTTACCACAAAGGAGTACTTTCACTGCAGTATGATCCACAATGTGTCTAGTGCTGCTGGGGAAGACATGTTTCTCTGTTGAATGGGGTACACTCCCATACTAATGAGGGAACCACCTTCTTTGATTTCTCCCTATGGTGGCTCCACTGCTGATGTTTGTAGTTCCAAAAAATCTACCAAGGCCAGTTGTCTAATACCAAGGTGTATTCATTTTATTTATTTTTGCATACAACAATTTGCTTTATAATCCACTACATATCAGGGCAAGCATATGGTACCCTGCCATACATAACTTAGACTTTGCATACAAGTGGTTCATTTTAATCAATGAACTCACGTTGGTTGTTATACAAGAAAGCAAGCAAAAGGCCAATATTGCCATATTGTCTATTGATCTGATGCATTCTTCTAAGACCCCACTGCCATGTGTTTGGATGCCAGATGAAAGATAACAAGTCAATGTAATGCCTCCATAGGTGCCCTCTTCAAGGGAAGCTTGCCATCATTTATGCTCTAGTCGCCAAACTGTGAGGTGAAAGACACCGTAATAACAGTCATTGGGTCAATAAATGTGTTGTCTTGCGAAGCAGCAATGCCAGAGTGAACTGCTGTCATGATATTGCTGTACTCAACGTTAAGTCAGTATTGTTTAAGGAACTCATTTTCTATTAATTCAATGAAAAGGGGCACACTATAGATAGGCCTACAACTACAGATTATGGGACGAGAAATGTAATATTAAACTATATGTCTGGTGCTTTGTATGCCTATAAATTAACTGCTTCTTTAAATTAACACTTTTCTAAATTTCTGAGGGAAATAAAATTGTATTAACTAGGATCTTTCGATATACTTGAATTTGTTCGATAGCTTCCTTCATAAAGCAATCTAAGCCACACTGCCAGAGCTAATATAAGCAAACAGACTTGTCAACTCGGATCAAGGTTACGTAACTTACATACGTGGAATGACCTGTAAGTCAATGGCGTATGAAAAATTGGGAGTAGCAATAAGCACACAGGAAAAGGCACTTTATTTTTCATGGACAGAAATGCTGACTGTGATCAATTAACTAAAACATAATTGAAAGGGCATGGATCCAACAATAACAAACAGACCACATGATTACAAATATTGAAATGTAAACATATCAACACATATTTTAATTATTTCTTAAAAAAACACATTTAATTTAATTGAAAATACATGAACATTACATACAAGTTAAAATGACACAAAGAATCACAGAAATAGAATACATGATACTGCATGCATCACTGTATAGTTTTCACAACAATGACACACTAAACCTTGTGAATGAAACACTTATTACAAAAGTGAAACATAGGTTGCTACATATATGAAAAACTGCTTTATGATCTTCATAGTCAAAATAAATGCCAAGTAGTTAACCTACCTACGACAAAAAGTCAACTTATTCAATGCTCTAGTCTTCTTCAGGGCAACAAATACACACAATAAAATGACAACACGAAAATAATAATTAACCATAAAAACACAGAAATATGTGATACATATTTACATTTTATATATGACATGTAAATATGCAACACATATATGTGTGTTTTTCATCTCGGGACTCACATTAAGTTAATATCTTAAATGTTGTCAGGCAAGTAGTTTAAAATTCTACTGACATAAGGTGATTGAATATTAATAGCATTTATTATACCCTATTCACTCTATGATATAAGTCATTTATAACATGCCTGTTCAATAGTGTTTCTAGGCGTGAGGGAAGACCCCTATGTAAATATTGAGAAATACTCACATAGCAGATAAACATTATCTTTCAAAGATTAAAGACAACTTTCATAGTGGTGGGCATCAACCTCTATCCCTTGGATGTATTTTTAAACGCAACAATTTTTTTTCTTTGTTGTTGTGACACTCTTGCATCTCTGTACGTTCACATTTTCAATCCACAATGTGAATGAAAGAAAGCATGCAACGTGTCCATAAAATGTAAGGTGTACTCTCTACTGTCATACTGCCGAATTGACCATCACAGCCCATCTCTAAGTTAAGACCATTGCCACGTTCCTTTTCCTTTTATTCTCCTTAATGCACGCATGTCTGTTGTGGCCTTCTAATCCTAGACTGCGTCTACCCAAATATGTACTACACTGTCATCTATGTTATATCTTGTATGAATATCTGTCTCAACCTTTCATACCAAGAGGCAAGTGTTCCTAGTATGTACTTAATGCACCCACTATGTCCCTTCATATATACTTTGATGTAGTTCCCCATACTCAAGAGGTACGCTTTCCCTAGTATGTATTGAATGCACCTGTTATGTCCCTCATATGTACTCTGATGTAGTACCCCACAAGAGGTGAGCTTTACTTAGTATGTATTTAATGCACCTACTATGTCCCTGATATGTACTCTGATGCAGCTCCCCGTAACAAGAGGTGAAGTTTCCCAAGTATGTATTTAATGCACCTATTCTGTCCATTATATTTACTCTGATGTAGTTCCCTGCAACAAGAGGCATGCTTTCTTAAGTATGTACTTAATACACCTACTATGTTCCTCATATGTACTGTGATATAGTTCCCCACAAGAGGTGACCTTTTTCCTAAGTATGTATATAATACACCTACTATGTCCCTCATATATACTCTGATGTAGGTTCCCGCAACAAGAGGTGAACTTTCCCAAGTATGTATTTAATGCACCTATTATGTCCATTATATGTACTCTGATGTAGTTCCCTGTAACAAGAGGCATGCTTTCTTAAGTATGTACTTAATGCACCTACTATGTCCCTCATATGTACTCTGATATGGTTCCCCGCAACAAGAGGAGAGCCTTTCCTAAGTATGTGTTTAATATACCTACTATGTTCCTCATATGTACTGTGATATAGATCCCCACAAGAGGTGACCTTTTTCCTAAGTATGTATTTAATACACCTACTATGTCCCTCATATGTCCTATGATGTAGGTTCCCCCAACAAGAGGTGAGCTTTCCTAAGTATGTGTTTAATGCACCTACTATGTCCTTCATATATACTCTGATGTGGTTCCCTGCAACAATAGGCGAGCTTTCCTAAGTATGTATTCTCTTGCACTATACAGGTCCATGTTATGCCTGGCCTGTTACCATTGGGCTTTGTCTACTTTCTGCACTTACTGTAACCATATTCTTAAGCTAAAGCGCCTAGATTCCTCTGGGCTTTGTGCGCTATAAATAAAAAATCAAATCAAGTCGAAATCAAATTGCATGCTATTGTTTTGTTTTTGCAAGAAAAACTATTTAACTATTACCTCTATACTTGTCTTTAAACATATCAATGTACTTTGTAATGCAATATAAAATAAAACTTACTTGTTGCAGTAATTTGCTCATGTTGTTAATTTCAAATTACAATTGTACCAATGCAGTCACTTCATATTCTAGCAAGGTGATAATAAAAGTTACCTGACGTGGTAAGGACTGTCCACTTGCATCCTTATCTCTAGCTCACGAAACAGTGTAGCCTTAACTCAACTAGCCATTTTGATTTCTACATAAGAGAAAGTACATTCTCAACTTTACACTGCTCGTTGAGAAATCCCATGTGCTAGACTACAACAGCCGTTTTCGATTCTATGCGCATGGACTTTACTGCAGACCCCTAGAATGCTCATTCAGAGATGACCTGAACTTAATCTACCATTTTAGATTCTACTTTCGGCTGTAAGTTACAGACGTCCTTTCCAAGTTTTCCACATTGCTTGGGAAAGAACATGAGTCAGCACTCATAAGAACATAAGGTATGTATTCAAAATTTCTCACTTTGGGCCGCTGTGTTTGTTTGTTTGTTGTTTGTTTATTCACTTGTAATGCGCACCAAACCCTAAGGTAACAGGGCGCAGCAGTTCAGAAAATGCACAACTTTGGTTTGCAGGATATATATATACAAAGTTACAATATAATAGTATGAAAAACAAAAGAGCAGGAGAAAAGTACAAGGATGCAGTGCATGAAATCAGAGAGAAATACAAAAGAAGGGTATGCAGTTATTATAAAGATTTACACATCCGTTGATTTGAGCCAGTTAATAAGGCTAAGTTCAAACTTTGTGTAAGGTTGTTCTTCTCTAAAGGAGTGTCGCAGGGAGTTCCAAAGTTGGGCAGCTTTGACCGTGAAACTGCATCCCCCAACTTTACAGAGATTAAATCTAGGGGTATTCAGGCAGTTAGAGTTAGTTTGTCTTGTGGGTCTGACAGATGTTCTTCTATGGAATCTATCCATGAGATAGCCTGGGGTGGCATTATTCAATGCTTTATGCGTCAGGCATGCAGTATTTAACTGGATTTTGTTATATGTAGATAGTCCGTTATTTTGATGCCTAATCGTGGATATATGTACTTTTCTCGCCACACCAGGTGCACCCTTAGGGCGTTATTTTGGAGTGTGTGTATCCTTTGTGTAATGGATTTGTCGGCACGAATATAGAGGGCATTGCAATAATCGAGCCAAGATGGTATAAGGGCTCTGGCTAGAATAAGGCAATTGTTGTTGGACAGAAAGGGTTTGCCATTTCTAATGCACTTACACGTGTAGGCCGTGATAGAGGCCAAGACATTCACTTGTTTGGAGAAGGAAAGAGTGGCATCAAGGTAGAGTTTTCACCTCCTTGGCCACTTTCATAAGGTTACCATCAATTATAAAGGATGACTAGTCCTGTCCTAATTTCTTGAGGTTGGCATGGGTACCCAAAATGATCAACTCTGTTTTGTTATCATTCATACATAGACCGTTTGATGCCATCCATGCCTGGATGATGAGGTACACTCTATTTACCAAGGCCAAATCCCTGTCATAATCACCAGAAAGTGGGAGGAGATTCTGGGTATCATCTGCATAGATAGTGTAGGTGATACCGAGATGGTCCAGATCATCGAAAAGGGGTTTAGTAAATATATTGTACAATGTATACGAAACGCAGTAGCCCTGGGGTGCTCCACATGTTATGGGGATAGGATCAGCTGCTGCAGAGGGGGAGAAGACTCTCACCGTCCTGTCACTCAGGAATGATTCAAGCCATGCTCTAGCCTCAGGTGAGAAATGAGCGGCTGAGTCTAAGTGGCTGCATAAAACCTTATGGTCCACAAGGTCAAACGCCACCGATAAATCAAGCAGTAGGAGGAGAGCTGTTTTCCCTTTGTCTCTTAGCTCATCAATCTGTGACTTCAGGTCTATAAGGGCAGTCTCAATTCCGTGTTGGGGGCGGAAGCCAGATTGTTGTGCTCCTCAAAGTTTGTGTAGTTCAAGATATTTCTGGATTTGGAGGTATGCAACCTTGTCCAGTATTTTTAAGAGACATGGCACTGTGGTTATGGGGTGATAATTAGTAGGTATTAGTGGATCAAGTGTTTGCTTTTTTAGCAATGGGAGCACCCAAGATTGTTTAAGGTTAGTGGGGATAGTACCAGAGGTGAAAGAGGCATTGATGAGTTTAGAGATTAATGGGGCAAGATCTCTTGCTGCATCCTTAATGAGCTGAGCTGGGCAGAGGTCAACCTTGCAGTTAGAGGGCTTAAGAGAGAGAATGGCCCTCATTCTGACTCAGGCGTTAAGGGGTTTACGGCGCCGTAAATGGCGCCGACCATTAATGCCTGATTACAAGATTCCCTTTGCGGGATGGCTTTTAACGGCTGCTTTTTTGCAGCCGTTAAAATCCATGCCGCAAAGGGACCTTGGCGATAATTACGGCACCGTAATTTACGGTGCCGTAATTATCGCCTTTCCCCATTCCCATTATGCCCTATGGGGCGAAAATGGGAATGGGGAAGGGTAAAATGGGAAATGGGGATTTACCACCCCACTCACCTTGGAATGGGGCGGTAAATCCGCCAACCACCATGGCGTAAACATAGTTTACGCCATGGTGGTAAGGGTACGACCCAGGCGGTAACTTACCGCCTGGGTCGTAATGAGGGCCAATGTCTTTTTCAACCTCGAGAATTGTTGTTTTGGTAAAGTTAAAGCAGGTAGGGGAGTCAGGTGTAGGTTCATTAGTAAGGGCGTCAGGAATTATTTTAATTGGGTGAGAAGAGGGGCAGAGGGAGGCTTTTTTTATTGTGGAGGGTGGTAACCTTATTAGATAGTGCCTGTTGTATGTCTGAACACCATGTTTTGTCCTTTGTGCAGATATCAGGAGTAGAGATGGGGGACTCCAGTTCCTTAAGTATGGTGAATAATTCCTTCATGCTGGAGTTGGAGTTGGAAATACGTTGACTGTAGGAGTTACGTTTAGCCAAGACAATTTCTTTTTTGTATTAAGATGAAATTTCAATTAGTTTGGTTTTGTTTCCTTCTGAGGGATGTAATCTCCATGACGTTTCACAAGTCCTCTTAAGTAATCGTAAACCTTTTAACTCTGAGGTGAACCATTTGTTCAAATGGGTTTTGGGCTTGCTGGGTCTAAGTTTAAGCGGGGCAATCGTGTCATGCGACGTTAGCATGATTTTGTTGTATTCATTCACCATCATGTCTCAGGATCTAAAGTATCCGCTAATGCATAGAGGTTCGGAAGATTTCATGGATCACATTATCCACAGTAATGTTCTTTTTGTTCCTTTTTAGGCGTGGAGGGGCCATAGGTATGGCTGGTGGCAGAGGTCTAGTAGTTAAGAGGGTAAAGGAAAGGAGGAAGTGGTCAATTCAAGGTTGAGGGTTGATGGAGGTGATGTTGGCGGTGCAATTACAATCCGCTACCCAGTCTAGGGTTCTCCACATGTTGTGGGTAGGTTTGAGGACTTTTTGGGATAGGCCAAGTTCATGTAGGATGCTGGCTATAGCTGTGGCATGATTGTCTAGTGGGTTGTTAAAGCCCAGATTGAAGTCTCCTAAAAGTATTAGTTGCGAGGAGGTTTTGAGATTGTTAGAGAGTAGGGTGAGGATGTCCTCTTCAAACATGCCAATGGGACCCGGATAGATAGTGAGGGTTTGGGAGTTGGCCAGTGGGAGTCTGACTGTGAGTACTTCACAGGATTGGGTACTTTGGGATGGAACAAGTCTTATAGAGAGGAACGTTTTTGAAATGATGCCAATGCCTCCACCTCTTGCCTTATCTCTGTCCTGTCTAACTATTGTATAGCCATCAGGGACAGCTAGTGATAACATGGGACCTGCTGCATCATGCAGCCATGTCTCGGTGATGGCAAGGAAGTCCAGGTTATCTGCCAATATTAAGTCAGAGATATCTGTAGCATGAGCAACCAGCGACCTGGCATTTATTAGGGCCCCTTTGAGTAGGTGAGTATTTGTAATGTCTGTGGAGGGGTAGGGATGGTAGTTAATTTTAGTTTATTAGGGTTGAGTGTAGTGAGGCATTTGATGATGCTGTGAGGGTGTGGCCTAGTTTTGAAAAAATAGCAATATACGATTTCTGATTAGTGGTAAGGTTTGTTTTTTTGTTCACTGAAGTCAAGGGTTTGGTAGGTGGTTCATATAATTTGGATAGTCAAGATCGGAGTCTGGCGTTTCTAGAGGCCAAGGTACAAGGAGTACTTAGGACTAGGCTAGGTATGGCAAGGCATGAATGCCAAGTTGGGAATATAATGTCTGATGGCATTGTGATCACACTGGGAAGGGCTTGTGTGTTCGTGAGGGCTAGCATGATGCAGTATGGTATGAAGTTGAGTATCATTAATATACTGAGGCTGCAGGTGAGAACTGTAGTGGGCATATTGTAGTAGCAGGTATGCATGGTGACTAGGGCAGCATTAGGTTTAACAACTAAGGCTAGTCCAAGATTATAGTAAGGTTTAAGGCATTGGAGAGTGCAGCTGGCTAGTCCTGAGTAGGCCACAGCAGTCTGCTTTGGGATTGGTGGCTTGTTCAATTTACCAAGGGTAACGGAGATAAGTCTGGGCGGGTTGTGCATGCTGCGGTAGTTAATATAGAGGTCCTAATAGTGGAGGAAGCGACCTAGATGTAAGAGGCTAGTTCAGTTGGCAGGGAATGGAAGTCTGGTCCTAGCCGTCCAGGCTGTAACACTTAATATGGTAGGCTAGTCCACTTTAGCAAGGGGGTGGTAGGCTAGGCCTGGCAATGCAGGCAGTATTAATTGATATAATAGTCTAGTCCGATATATCAAGGCAGGTAGGCTAGTCCTGACAATACGGCAGTAGCGCTTAATACGGTAGGCGAGTTCACTCTGAATTCTAGTGAGCTGTCTCTCCAATTTCTGTTCAGATTTTCTTCATCAACCTATTTCATATTATCTGTGCTATGTGTCTCTCAGTTATAATGCTAAACTTATGGCAACTTCAACATTTTATTACACATTCTGGAACAATATTCTGTAATCCTTAAATTTGCCTGCATTTTAATTTTCCCAACGTACATTTTTATCACGCAGACTATTGCATGAATTACATTATTGCTTTTGCAATTTTTGATTGTGTAGATAACTTCAATTTCTTATCTCTTTGCTCAAAAATCAAAGTGCTGTTTGTATAGGGCAGTAGGAAATTGCCTAAAGGTTTGCCAATGTGCCCATGTGAGCTCTTTATTTTGGTCAAAGTGGGTCCATTTTCCTTGCTTAAGTCAGCAAATTTGAGTTACCCCACAATACAGCTGACAGTTTTGAGAAATATTGTTGACCGAATATTCTTTAAATATGCCATTTCCAAAACATTTTTACCAAAACGTCTTTGGGGATTACTCAAATAGTCTGTCCTGAAATATGAGGTTTTGGCTTTTGCAACTGTGGGACATGTTTTCATTGGTTCCTTGGACTCCTTTGCATCCCAGTCCGTCCCTGGTGAGGTAGATGATAATGGCAGAACATAAAAGACAGGAAAACATTCTTCATTTTGATTGGATCATGACATTGCATAAGACATTGGACGAATCTTGACTATGGTAGGCTTAATGAGGTTCAGGCATTGGCACTGGATTTAGAATTGTTGAAAGGCTATAGACTAGAATCACTGTATAGAGCCATTGCAGATAATGGAAGTCTGCAACCCTCTTCATGGGTGTGCTGTGCAACCATAATGGAACTCAATTCAGCAGCGCCCAACATTTCATTCAAACCTGCGATATTCAGAGTGAAGTAAAGTAGATTGTTCTTGATTGAAGAGTTCCAACAATGTCAACGCAGACCGCCTTTAGAAGACAGCTAAGCAAATATGTTTGCAACGTGTTATTTCATGAAATATATAACAAATGTGTCTTTAGCGGCATTCTTTTTACATACGGAAAGTGTTGTATTTTTTTATTCTAGCCAAAGTGTCTTAAACAAATGAGTGATTGAATGTTTTCCCTATTGCCTCTTTGCTTTTCATCTTTCTTCTCTAAAATCTAAAGAGTAAAGGGGAACTCCTGTGACCTATGTGGGATCTGGAGTCAAGCTCAAGGACATAGCGATGTTCTGAAGGGGCACATTTAACGACTTTACTTTACAAATCTTTTCTCTTCAATAAACTCAAAAGTAGATTTGCAAAGGTAGCCCAAAATTCTGTATTAATGTTACAAAAGCAAATAATTTATGAAGTCTTACTAAGCTGGGAAAACACAATTTATGTATCAAATATTAGCAAGGTTTTGTGGCTGCTCTATGTACTGACACAGATTAGGATCAACATGTATTGTTTTAAAACACATATCGAAAATAAACCAAAGCAACAAGAATCCCACAAGGGTTACA
This sequence comes from Ambystoma mexicanum, assembly GCF_040938575.1. Classification (NCBI taxonomy): domain Eukaryota; kingdom Metazoa; phylum Chordata; class Amphibia; order Caudata; family Ambystomatidae; genus Ambystoma; species Ambystoma mexicanum. Next base: position 380,167,304 of record NC_090930.1, on the reverse strand, counting down.
TATAGAAATGCATATGCAAAAAGATTTAGTGTGCGTTTAATTGACATACAACCTAGTGGATTCAATGTATGCGTAATTAAATAAGCCCCACTTTGTGTACCATCTTTGAAAACACTCTCGCATGGAGACCGCATTCTTTTCAACCAACTGACAGTGTTCTTAAGCTGCTTGGGCGACACAAGTGGTGTGTGCTCAATCAGCACACCCAAATCTTTTGTTTGTGTTTTCTATAGGAAATATTAGTATTGTCAGTTTATGACATCAGACCTAGTACCTTTATGTAGCAACTTAGAATTCAAAGACCCGTGCAAACCCTTTTTTCTATTTGTGTATATTTTATGGCCTGTTTTATTTGCACAGGTGAGTTGCTGGAGAAAACCTTTAAGCGGATGTCTGGCAATTACGACTGATCTTTAAAACTGTTGTGTTTCCCAGTGCGCATGACAATGGATCAAATTCATCTGAGCAAACATCTCGGCATGACCCTACGCACAGAAAAGAGCGTGCATTCACAGGAGACGCTTTCTCATGTTCTGGGAGGAATTTCAAAGAACTGTTCATCTTTTAAAACATCCGTGATCTCATGATCATTAATGGTAAGAACTATTTAGTACAATCGAGTGTTCTTGCGTTCATCACATTGTTGTTCAGTATTGTCTGTTGTGTGTCAGACCAAACAAGTGTTCCGACATTTTTTGATCAACGGATTTGATAAAAGCAAATATACACATTAGTAGATTCGAGGTCCATTCCTATAACGTGAGCATGAGTGTTGCTTATTATGCTTAAAATTCAATTTAAAATAATGATAATTGTTATTTTAACTTGCTTTCTTTACAGCACTTGCCACCACAGGGTTTTCTTCTCAATATCAATGTAAATATAAAAGCAATTACCTAATGCTACTCTTTTTGTTAGCCTCACGTTTAGAGGCTGGGTTTTCCCTGTTGGAACTCAAACCTTTGAAGTACTGGTTGAATGCAAACCTCAGCAGTGAATGTCTTACCTACAGAGTTATCTGGGACCAATTTTGCACAATAGTTGCACTACTGCAAAACGTGCTCTACTGAAAGACATAAAGGGCCTAATTTACAATCAAGCAAAAAGTCTGTGCAAAGTAGTTAGCACGAGAAGAAGATTTATTTTATTTATTTTTTACATTTGTAAAGCGCCCAAGCTCGAGAGCATCAGGGTGCTGTTGCAATCCAGTTGCACAATATTTGGCATACATGGGCAAGAGAGAAACAGGAGGATAACAAAGAGGCTACAACGCCAACATTCATAGCAATGGTCAAAGTCATTGTGAGAGTTGTGGGAGTTGTAGTGCAGCAGGTCCATTCCGGTTTGATGTTGTGGCCTGGGGGGCCATCTAGGCAAAAAGCCAGGTTTTTAGGATCTTTTGGAAGGGCCAGTAGGAGATTTCTGCTCTTAGTTCGGGAGGGAGTTCCAGTGGTTTGCCACTACTGAGGGGAAGCTAATCCCGCCTCCTCTTACTCTTTTCACCTTTGGTACGGCTAGGTGATGTGCATGGGCGTATCATACCTGTCTGGTGGATTTGGATCTTTCAAATTAATGGGCTAGGTATTGGGGGGCTGTGTTCGAGAGGGACTTGTGCGTGATGGATCAAGTTCAGAAAAATTATACTTTACCGACTGGGTAGCCAGTGAACTTTCTTCCTGGTATCTGAGATGTGGTCTCTTTTTGAAATGTTCAGGGCTGCTCGCAGGGCATTTGTTTGTATTACCTGAAGTTCATCAAGGTTCTGTTTGGAGGTTTCTGCAAAGAGGACATTCCAGTAGTACAGTCTTGCTCCATTGATTGCCCTGGCGATGGTTAAACAGCTGTTCGGTGAGAGGAAGGGTCTAGCTGCGTTGATACGTTTTGTTGTGTATGGAGATGAGTAGGTGATCGCCTTTACTTGTTTGGTGAATGAGAGGGTGGCATACAACTGGACCCCCAATGTTTTTACAGTGGAGGAGGTGGCTATCTGGATTCTATGTATGGTGAAGGAGGTGAACTCACCACTGAGTTGCTTGAGCAGAGCAGGGGAGCCCATTAGTATAATCTATGTCTTGTCATCATTCAGGCATAGATGGTTAGAGGACGTCTAGGTCTGTCTGGCAGAGTATATTTTGCTGATGTTAAGGGTTTCTTCGTGGTAGGAGCAAGTCAGTAAGAGGAGCGTGTGGGTTTTGTCGGCATAGTTGGTATAGGAGATGCTGATTGTGTCAAGGTTGGTTGAATAAGGGCTTGGTGAAGATATTGTAGAGTGAGGTAGAGACACATGAACCTTGGGGGCCGCCACAGGGAATGGGGATGGGGAGGAACTTGCAGTGTCTGAGAAGACTCTCATCGACCTGCTGTCCAAGAAGGAGGCTACCCATGAAGTGGCTTCATAGGAGAAGTTGGCTGAAGCTGTGAGGTGGTGGCATAATGTGTTGTGGTCCACCAGATCAAAAGTGGTGGATAGGTCCAAGAGGAGGAGGAGTGCTAGTTTGCCCATGTCTTTAAAAGCATCAAATTGGATTTTTAGGTCTAAGAGGTCATTCTGTGACCAGGGCGAAAGCCAGTTTGATTAGTTTCGAGATAGGACTGTATTTGGATGCACGCTGCCCTATCTAGAATCTTTAAAATGAATAGTACTGTGGTAATAGGCTGATAGTTGTTGGGAGATAATGGGTCTAGGGATTCTTTTTTAGCATTTCTAGCAGTAGGAGTGCCCAGGATTATTTTAGACTGGTTGGGATCAGGTTGGATGAGAAGGATGCATTGATAAATCTTGTTATGAAAGGGACTACTGTGGCTCTGCTCTCTTTGATTATTGTCGCAGGATGTATGTCCCCTTTGCATCTGGATGGTTTTAGGATTTTGAGAATATTAACTGTTTCTACTTCTGATACTTTTCTAAATTTGAAAGCTGTGGTGGGGTGAGTTGTCATTGAATTGGCAGCAAAATTGACAGGACTAACTTCTGCTTGTTTCTTTTCAATTTACTGCTGCAGGGAGATTATGTTTGCTTGCATATGACTTCTGCTTGTTTCTTTTCAATTTACTGCTGCAGGGAGATTATCTTTGCTTGATTATAACGTCTGCTTGTTTCTTTTCAATTTACTGCTGCAGGGAGATTATCTTTGCTTGCATAGTATTCTGAATGCTAATACACCAGGTCTCATGCTTGGGGATGGTACTCAGTGGCAATGACAGGGTCTCTAGTTCTTTGAGAATTTTAAATAAGTCTTGCGAGTTGGAGTTGGCCTTGGCTATCCTTAAATTGTAGACTGCGACTTTAGCATCAGTGATTGCCTGTTTGTATTCCTTGGCTATGAAGGTGAAGGTAGTTTTTATAAGGTGTGTGGGGTCTTGACTTTTTGTAACCTTGGGATATATTTACCCACTCAGCAGTACTTCCCCACATCACCAAGCTGCACATCAGCAGAAACAGCAACATGCCTGTGCAGGATCCTTGGAGCTCCACTGCCTCACACCAAAACTGTGTTTTGCAGTAACAAAAAGATGGCTGCACCATCTTGCCAAGCACATATTGGGCAGGATAGAACAAGGGGATACACTGAAAAAGCCTGCCAGTGTGTTCATACATGTATCAAAGAAGGGGAGTGGAAAAGCAGCACTGCTTTGCTGCAAGCCCACAGTTCCCATTAATAAAGGGAAATATTAACATTTAAAAATGATGCCACTCTGATGCTCTTTTCCTCTCATTCCTCATCACAATACTTTTATTAATGAGACCCTGCCATGCCCATTCACATTCACATTGTGCTCCAGCACACAAGAGCAGTATCCCTGAATGACAGGCTGTTGTTCAGTTCTGGGAGAATAAAAGAAACTTCATGTTCAGCTGCACTGGAAACACTTTACTTTTTGAGTTACAAACAACTGTCAAAGATCAATAATTCAAAGAAACTACACCTCTCTAGGCCCATGTCAATTTCAGTGCATCTGTGTTTCAAATAAATTGCTGCCTACAAGAAACTAACTATGGATACCGAACAATGTGGGAAATTCAGATGGAACCTTTTGGAAAGGAAAATGCCGGCAGGCCTCACACCGTGTTTAAATGTACTTTTGCAAATAAAGGAAAATACCTGTTTTAAAAGTGTATGTTGAATAAGGCACTGCCCTTGTCTAGCAATGTAAAGGGGGTTTGTGCTGTGAAACCTATATGGGATGTTTTATTCAACAGGCTTGTTTTGATTCAGGACAAAATGAAAGAAAATAAAGGAATTAAACTGCATTAGCTGGATTTTGCAAGCTCCAGAACAGGTTTTTTCTGCTGGCTAAGCCAAGGCTTCCACCAAAAGGAAACCCCATAAACTTCAAAGACACATGCCTGATAATTACTAGGCTTGAAAACCTTGACTGGCCGAGACAAAGAGAGTTCACACACTCATCAGACTTTCATCTGGGCAGAGGACTCTTACAATAGAAATTTTGGGACACAAGTATGTGAAAAAAGGAAACCACACCTCCCTGTGTCTTCTACAAGAAGCTTCAAAGAATAACTTCAGGACAACCTTGGTTTTAGGAGGCTGGCCTGGAAAGGCATGACCATATTTGGAGGACAATGCTGACCATTTGATTTAAACAGCTATTTTATTAAGACATTTTTAAGACTTTTATCTTTGCAACCGGACTTTGCAGGGATGTAAAAAGTTAACAGCTTTAATGTAATTTTATGGGTTGTAATTTAAGACGTTGTAGCTGTCACTGCCATATAGGGAACATATAGGGAACAGAAATGGCACAGAATTGGGTATTCCAAGGAAATTGTACATAATGCCAATACAAAACTCAATATTGACATGCCTAATGATAATACATACACAAGTGTAAAGTTATAGAATTTTAGGTCGAATATTTCACACTAAAAATTAACAAAAATTATTAGAAGGGCGAAACAATGCCGTACAAACTGGAGAGTTGGACTGGCATATTCTGCATACAATTTGTAAGCTGCTTATGTGATTTGTTAAGAAGCCACAATTGTACAAATGTGCCTTTATGTCAAAAATTGATTTTAGCTAAAGTAACTGTGGGAGGTTCTGGACATTGTAAAACTCACATGATAAATCTGACATCATGCTCTTGAAACCCAACCAGCGGATAGGAAGGCGGTAACTATCACCCCTGACCAATCCAGTTGTTTAGAGGCATGCTTAGCTAAGCCTGCCCTACCGTATAATTCTATGATGTCACCATGCTTTATAAAAATGGTGGCTGACAGAACTCTAGACAGACTCTTTCCTGAATTTCCAGCGCCTGTGTTCCTGATCTTCTACCTTCATCCTGTCAGACTCTAGATTCCACTGCAAGGCCAAAGCATAGCTGGTTCCACTGCAAGGCCAAAGCATTGCTGATCCTATCCCCAGCAAGGACTCAATTCTGAAATCCCACTATAAAAACCAAATAACCAAAGTGAAAAGCTGTGGTATTCTTTTGTGAAGCATCCTGAAGCCCCCTAACTGCATGCCCGCTGCAACCCTGCCATCCAGCCGCCACCTCGTGAACCGAGCCCTGGAGTCCAGAACCCGGTTGACTGTTCCTAATCCCAAATTTAAGAGCAGACTGTGAGTACCTCACATCCCATTCCACATAGTCTACCTCATCTTAACTTTGGTCCCTGTTTTTGTTTTCTAGTGTAAGCGCCATTTTTCCTCCATCTCATCTAATAACTCCTTGGTCATATTTGGAATAATTTAAAGTAATTCCCACATAGATCTGAAAATGGTGGGGAAAGGTTGATGTCACAAATCAATCTTTGAACGTACTGAGGCTTTCCTTAACAATATAGTCTAAATAATTAAGTTTAAACAAAATTTGTCTTTCATTTTAAAACTGATCTTCTCTTTTTAACTGCTCTATTTTCCTAGAAATGAACCTCATTCTACCTTCCAAATCTCTCTCAATTCTTCACCTATAGCCCTCCTTTCACTTCTATATTGTCCCTGTGCATATATCCCCCTGTGCAAAAACCACATTCCAATTCAGTGTTTTTCACCCATTTATTTGAAAAAAAAATGTTTTTAAATTTTAAAGCTAAAAAAGTGTAAATGCAAATTTTCCATGTGTGAATTCGGCTGCACTGGGTTTTCAATTTTAATGTGCTTTGTGAACTTTATGCTTTTGTGATACCTTACCTTATGGTTGTTAGTGATATAAGATCCCTAACACTGTGATAAAACATATGTATCACATTATTTAAACACACATATAATTAATTATTTGTCAAAATCTGAGTGTCATTTTAGGCCTTTGCAAAGGGTTTTGATTCTGTTTGCTGCCTCTTATCCCTGACTACCTGCTGCTTCTTTCTGCTCACTCAGAATTCGATCATTGGTGGGTTGAGGGAACATTGCAGGGGAAACCTTAACTTGGGTGCTCCCTATCCTAATTTAAAAATGCTCCTATTCAATTGTGCTTTGGATATGTTCTACTAGAAGGTTAACCAAGTGCGTTGCTTCCATTTCCATTGTGATTATCACCCCATTTTTTTAATTTTTTTTATTTGACGTGATTTACATGGTTATATAATTTACAAACTTTAATCACAAATTCATCCTTGCAAATAAAATTAAAAAGTATGACATCAAGTAAAACAACAAGCACAACAAGCACAAGAGATCAAGAGAAGGCAGATCATGATTCCATTCCGTCAGCATCTATTAGTTGTCCCTTAATGATGATTAGTAATTTGACGAGAGCCAAAGTTATTGGTGTTTTTTCGCCAGCCAGCATCATTTTCCACCATAAGTCCTTTGATCTATGGCCATACTTTTGGATTACATCAGACAGTAGTGCCTCTCTCTGAGCTGACAAAGCTGTACAGTCCCTTACTAGATGTTGTAAAGTTTCAATCGAATTTTCTTCCTTGCATATACAACATATTGCAGGACAGGTTTTTAGAGTCTTGCACCATGAAGTTTCTTTGGTTTGTATTAAGTTCAATCAAAATCATAAGAATTGGTCTAGAAAAAACCAGTGAGGAAATCATTTAAAATAATTTGTGGGTGAGTGTGACCTTTGGCTATTCTCCAACAGTTTTCCTTATCCCTTGTATTTCAGTCTTTCTTCCTCTGTTTTATACCAATCTTGGGAGTACAATTTTCTTTTGATTTTATCAGGATTGTTCATCAAGATGTCACTGGTTTCGCCTAGATGTTGTAATAAGCTTTGACACCTCGCTTCCAACTGGATCAGTGTTGGTTCTGTGTGTTTCACCTAGGCTTCTTTTAAGGATGCAAAACCTCCTTTAGGGTGGCCTTCTCTGCATTTTCTATAAAAGACAAGCATCTTCCATTCGACCACTGCTGCCAAGGAAGTCAAACCTAGTTCGATTCTCACCAATTGAATTGGGGTCCCTTTGGGTAATCTCAGTGTCTTTTTCCAAAAGAGCCCCTCCAATATAGGCCAATTCTTCATTTCAAAGTTGAATGAGGTTTCTGCTCCGTAGGTTAGAATAGGAACCACTATGGATTTATAGAATTTGATTATTGGTATTAGGCTAAATCCACAGTGCCGCTTCACCAAAATCTTGGCTAGGCCTGCTAGATTTGTAGCTTTTTTTGTTGGAGCCTGATACCTTGGGGCATCCACCCTACTTAAATTCATGCATACTCCTAGATATACAAGTGAGTGGACCACCGAAATGTGTACCCCCGATAGCGAGCAACATGAGGCTTTAACTTTTGTTTGACCTTTCGGAAACCCCATGGGCAAGATAGCAGATTTCTTGGGGTTTATTGTGAGACCATTTTTGTCCGAATAATTTTGTAGGGCATTAGTTGCCTCTGAAGGCCCACTGGAGTCTGGTCTATGAGGACCACATCGTCAGCGTACATGAGTTTCCCCACTTTCATGTTCGCTATCGATTGAGGAAAATGTCTGATATCTTCAAATGCATGATCAACATCAGAGATGAAAAGATTGAATAACTCTGAAGCCATAGGACATCCCTATTTTAGGCCTTTGTTGGTTGGTATTGATCTGGTAAGCAGCCCTGCTTTGTTGAGTCTTATTTGTAGGGTGGTGTCCTTATGGAAGTCTTTTATAAGGGCCATTATGGAAGTTGAACATCCCCACTGTGATTATTCTGCCCAAAGTCGGGGACGAGAGACACTGTCAAATGCTTGCGTAAGATCAATAAACGCAATATAGATTTTTAGATAATTTCTCCGTTTGGTTCAACTCTTTAGCAGGTTTAGAATAAAGATGGTAAGGGCAGTCCTGTCAGTCCAGAAAGAGTAGACACCCCCTCGAACGTAAGGCACTATACTTTGTTGGCCGAAGACCAACCGCCTCATGTGTTTAGTAATAGAAAGGTGTAGCAAAAGCTTAACCATGGTGTGGCCATTTTAAGGTGACTGAAATCGCCATTTTGTTTTCTTCTTGTTTTCTCTAACATTGCCTTTTTGCCTCATGTAAAACTGCTTTGCTGAAATATTATTCTGCTTCACTGGTGCACAATGCGAGGCCGCAAGTGGCATGTTGAAACATAACGCAGTGACCCATACAGAAATGCCCGGTCCCCTCCCTCGCATATCCTTGGAGAGTGAGCAGCAAGGCATTCTAATCAGTACAGCAGGTGCCAGCTAGTCTCGGTAAGCACAGTAGAAATGCTAGAGCGAACATTAAATGACTTGAATTATGCTCTTCTTTGCGGCCCCCCTTTCCTGAGCCCGGTAGAGCCCTGGCGAGCAAGTTGACCCCCAGTACACAAATAGAAATTAGGAGATAGCAAGGCCTGGAATGTGTCTCTCCCTACACACAGCTTGCTTGCAGAAACAGAAGCATTGTGTTCTTTAAAACAAAGACTTATGTCTGTGGGCTTACAAAATTGCAACCTGTTACTAAATGAATGTTTGAAGGTGTCATACTCGTCACCATTGTCAATCATCGTGCCTAGTTCAAAGGAAATGCAATAGGGGCGGTATAAGTTGTGACACTACCGATTACTAGATGCTTGTTTTGTATATATGTAACTGTTGTACGAATTTTGCTCTCTTGCGTCCCCCAAGGTTTGGTAGACACACGACGCGGGGCGTGGGACCAGTTGGCAAACTGAGACTATTTGCTTTGCAATAAACCCTAGATTTTGGGAATACAACCTTGTGTCTGGCGTATCAATTTGTGTGTGGTGATTGTGTCTTGTTTCGACAAACGAAGGTCCCTCAGGGGCCCCTTCAGTCCCGATTCCTCAGACAAATCCTGATTGCCAAGGATCCTCGTAACCAGAAATTTTGGCACAGACTTGCAACGATTTTAATATAAGAGTTTCAAAGATCTTGCCGGGAGCGTCAAGTAGCGCTATGGGACGATAATTGAAAGGGTCTAGTCAGTTATCTTTTTTGTGAATTGGGATAATTATAGACTTCTTCCATGATGGCGGGATCTGATGAACCTTGACAATGTAGGCAAACAAGATTGATAGAAACTTCGCCCACTGATCAACATCTGCTTTGAGAGTCATGTTGCTGCGGCCATCCAGGCCACAAGCTTGTGAGCCTGATAATCTTTTTATTTTCTCTGTGACAGCTTCTATAGAATTATCTATTAAATGCTATTCCACTGCAGGGATGGTTAATGACACGGCTTGTTCAGCTTGGTCAAAAGAAGAATTGAAGTAGGCAATCCATGTTTCAGGAGAAATCAGAGTCATGATTAATGAATCTTGTTCAATGTTTGACTTCTTTATCAGGTTCCACATCCCTGTTGTATTTGCACTTTTTAATGAGTTCTGCATTGTTTCAGCATCATTTCTGTTCAACACCTTTTTGTGTCGACGTAACCAATTGCAATAATACTACCAGTGTTGTTGTCTCATGAGTTTCTTTTGAGAAGCGATCTTAGCGTCAAAGGTGTGATTATGAGATGGACGCATGGTTCCTATTTGTTTGTTTTTCATCTCAAAAGATTTGAAAAGATTCAAATAGTCCAGTGTCTCGAATGTCCCTTTTAATTGCAAGATCTTCACTGAGGTGATTAAGTTGGTGGTCAGCTTGGGCAGGTTTGACGGGGGGATCTTTATTCAATTTCTACCCATTTTTACTTCTATGGATTTTAAGTTTGTATGTTTCTATATGTGACTGGTAGCAATGTTGCAGAGAGCAGGGTGTGATCACTGGTGTCCATATGTTCCACTCTTATTTTGTTGGCCATTGAAATCATTTAATCTGAAATGAATATGTAGTCCAAAATTTGACCTCTAATGAGATTTCTTCTTGTGATTTGTGCCGAGGTGGAGCCGTTGAGAATTGACACATTTCTAACTTCCATGGACATGTTCCACTGGAAGCCTCTTCTTTCGGCGGGGGTGGCTTTGGTGGAGTTGTTCATGTTGAGTTCACCCCCCTCATCCAGACAATTGCAATTATGGTCTCCACATAAGATGAACCGCGGGTTTGGCCATTTTTGTCTACAATACACAATCCATATTTCTATTCTTTGTACGTTATCTCATGAATGTTTTCTAGTTGTCCCACAATTATTTGAACTAGTGGGGTCGGAGTGAATTCTTTCAAAATGGTAATTTGAAGCTGGTTTTTAGAATTTAGAGACCTGACATGGGGCGTCCTTTGGTGCTCTTGATTGTGGAATTTAGATAGGCGGAGTATCCTTCCACAACTGGAGGGTCAGACAGCTAGGTCTCTTGTAGGCAAAATATGTTGTGTGCCCTGATTTGATCACCTCCTTGAGTAAAGAGATGGGCAAAGCCCCTGGTGTTCCATGAGGCGATTGGCAGGGGTTTCATGACTGTTGGTGACCTGGCCTATGACATTTGGATTTTATCTGCCACGAGACTCATTAGCCATTTCCAGTTTTATTCAGTTCCTTTCGGTGACAACCTTTGATCTTTTCTTCTTGGCAATCTTTCATGGCGATCAGAGCCTCTATCTAAAGTAGATCTCGGTCCTTCTCTTTCTGAAGAAACTCTATGTCGCTCAGTTCTTCTTTCATCCGGTGTTCTATGTGAAGAAGCATAGCAATGGTGGTCTCCTCCTTCCTTTCTTTGAAGGAGTATTTCATGAACTTTGGAATACGCTGTTCCTTTTTCTGTCATATTTCTTCTCAGAGACCACCTACTTCTCTTATTTGGACTCGGTTTAGGCTCAGATCTATAGTGCAACTTTGATTGAGCGTACAGAGGTTTGGAGGGACAGGATGCAATTATGGGCTCTGTACGATCAAAACCCAATGGCCTCAATTGAGATACTTCTTGTTTTAAGAGCTGTGTTATGAGCAAGGTAATCGGCTAGATCAATACTCTGTCTAGTTGTTGTTCATCCAAGAACTCCACTATCGACAGGTCACTTGAAACCAGTGGTCTTTGTGAAGGGACATGGTGTAGCAATCTTATAACTTTTGCTCAATTTAGGATTAGCCCATCCTTTTCAGGACACATTTTTTCAAGCATTAGCCCATCTTCATAGTTGGTCAATTGTCTTTGTTCTTGTTTTGCTGATTTTTCACGCCCTCCTGAGCGAGGTAATAATTTTAATGGTGAAATTCGATAAGTGTCCACGCTAGCATTGGCGGGGATCCTAGAATCCGCCTCTATGATGCCTGGTTGTTCGATGACTTCTTGTTAATTAGAGACAACATCTTCATGCTTTTCCCTATTAACCACGACAGTTGTGGACTTTGTGCCATTCAGGATGTTTTTCACGGTTTGCTGAGTGGCTCGTGGTGTCAGGGATGTGGGCATAGATTTGGTTTCGCTGGCTATGATGCATTCCTTGTGACACTGAATATTCGTCATGATTTTCTCCACATGTGGTTTAAGCCGACTCCTTGGGACATCCCTCCATTCTGGTTCAGTGTTAATATTTGGGGTGTCCTCGTCATCATCAGAGTCTGAAATAGCAGTAGATATGGCTTCTATGTCTTCCACATAATCTCTGATTTCACTTTCTTCATCAATGGAATAAGGTGATAAGTGCAGTAAGTCAAGTGATGAATGGTCTCCCACTTTAGTGATTCATGGTTTGAAAGGCCATGGCTGAGGAGTTTTGAGAATTAAGTTCTGTTTGTTGGTGCCCAATGACAGTTTTTCCTGAAGTCGGAATGTCACTTTGATAGTTTTTGGCTAATGTTTTTAAGGTCTCTTTATTTGAAGTTGTGAAATCTTCCTTTTGTTTTGTGATATTTGAAATGTTCTCATTGTTCTTTGGCACCTTCCGTTTCACTGATTCTTGGGCTCTTGTTTCTTTCATGTTGGGGACAGTTGTCCCAGATTTGTTCTTTGGAACCTTCTTGAATTTTGCCAGGTTTTTTAACTATTTTTGGTTTAGGCACTGTCACGCCTTTAACAAATATTGAACATACTTGTGATTGTGGCATCTGTGGTCACGTTTGTTCAGTGAGTTGATCACCTCTTGGTTGATTTGATTGTATGTCAAGTGCTCTTGGTTGTTCATTCGGGACCTCTGTTGTAAGTGTTGTGGGCACTGAAGACTTGACTTCATTTGGCTGGCCATCATTTACATTTCCTGGCAGTACGTTTTGTAATGACCTAGACTCCACGGATTCAAACGGATTCTCACTTTGATCTAGTTGTTTTTCTGTTAGGCCTCCTAGATGTATTGATCCTAGTCATCTTGAGAGGCGTCGATTTTCTCTCTCTTTGATCACTGGGTCTAATATTGAGTGGAGCAGAGTAGCCACTTTGGCTTGGCTCATGTCCATCTCTTTCTGTATAGCTGTTACAAATGCTTCTACAAAAATAACCTTTGAGATCAACATGGCTAATGCAGCCGTCTGATCTTTTAGTTGTTCGGCCATTTGTTCTTGCAATTTCAAGAATGGGGCCATAATTGAAGTTAGAGTGGTGATGACTGTAAAGTTCTTTTCTGTGTTTGCCGTGGATGTGGTGTCATTCATAGGGGCAACATGCTTGATGTTCTCGGTCTGAGTTGCAGCATCATCAGACCTCAAAGTTTCTATCAGATGCCACCTTAGTTGAAGGGCTGAGGGTTCACTAGATTCTGCTATTTCACCTTTGGAGGAACAATGTTTATTGTTCAAGCCTCTATCAACATTGACTTGCTGGTTCCTCGCATATACGTTGCAATGGTGGGCGCGTTGAGTTGTGTTTTGGCTTTTTGTCGCTGGAGAGTTAGTTGGCCTTGTCATTTTATTTTCTGGTGCTTCTAGTGATGTAGTAGATTCCAAAAGCAAATAGAGATTTCTGTGTCAAGGAGACCTCTAGAGGTAGGTGCCCCTGAAAAGTGGAAGTGTTGGTAGCTGTATTTTTGATCTTCATGATGGTTAGGCTTCCATGTTTCAGGTCCTGCTGGTTTCCAAATGGATTTCTCTGGTACATAATATGGCATGGAGAGCTGTTTTCTGGGAACAGCATTTCACTGTTTTATTTTGCCACCAGCTGTTATGTTGACATTAGCAGTGCAAGTGAAATTGAACCTCGCGCCCTGAAATGAATGTGTACTAGGTAAGTGATTAGCACCAGTAATATCTGCAACAGCAGGTGGAGATGATGTTGGCAATGACTTTAAAATCAGCCTACGGTCCTCCGTTTGCATTGGCATAGGGGATGTCTGGGGTGTTAATCTGCTATTCAGAGATGTAATTTCTTCAACGTCAATTGCTAGTTGACTATTCACCGTTATGCTGGTGATTAAACCAGTGCATGATGTTAATTTGGTACACGGGAGATCCATTTGTCCCTCACATGTCCTTGCTGGTGAAGGCAGTGATAGAAGTGTGGGTATCATGGCACTGTTCACATTATTTATATGAGAAGAATGTACAGCCCATATATTTCAATCGGATTGTGTTTGTGTTAGTTGTTGAGGCGGAAGTTGATCCATCTGTAGATTCCGACTTGGGGTCACGTTGTTGGAAAGCACAGAACTTTCTGACCTTTTCTCAATTGATGGCATGTCATCGCTAGCCACTAAACTAGGTTTTGGAAGTGAGTGTTTCAACATTAATTTGGTAGAAGGTTCTGTGAGAATAACCTTGGGGGGGGGGAGCTTGATGGACTTTGGTTCAATTTCAAGTTCAAATGCCGGAGTTTGAGGCATCATATGAGGCAATGCCATGTTGGGGGTGATTATTAAATTAATTAAATTCAAGGGGCATGTGGGAAGAACAGAGATGTTGTTACTGAAAGTAGTGTCTTTCACTGCACTCCCCTCTGTTCCCGAAACATTGTTCCCATCGGAGATTGCTGCCCAGTATTAAAATTTGTGTGATTTTTGTGAATTTTAAAATAAATAAATATTGTATTTTCACCCACCGGCCTGGTTCATGGTCCATTGTGACTCAGGGTATTTGTAAAAGGGGTGTGAGACGGGTCGGGTACCGGCTCAATTTGAATTCATTGAAATGAAAGAAAAAGCATTCCATCCCAGGAAAAGACCAAGTGCCCTGGTCCGGTGTGTGACGCCCGATTGGAATCCTTAACAGAACACAAGGTGGAGAGGTCAGGGGTAAACCACAAGTTGATGTGGCTTATTGGTTTAGCCTTTCCAGGGAGGAGGGGTGCTACAAAGTTCACTGCTTTGGTTAGGGTACTTCAGTAAAGGTCTGCTAGGATCTTAGCATCTGTTGAGTCTAGGTGTTCCAGGGACAGCGGTGTGAGAAAGGGGATATAGATTTGTTAGATATGTTCTTGGAGCTCTGGGTGAGTGAAGGTGGTAGGCTCGGAGTGGCTGAAAGTTGTTGTTTCTGCAAGGGAAGCATGAAGCTAAGGATGTGATGGTCCTACCAAGGGCAAGGGGCATTAGATGCGATGGTGATCTGCCTGTTCTGGTCCACTACCAGTCCAAGGATCTTTCTTTGATTGGGTAGGTTCCATGACCCCATTGCATGGATTTAAAGAATCGCGCTGGGAGCTGATTCATGGAATCAAATGCAAGTAGAAACCTGCAGCACAAAGACTAATGAGTAGCATCTGGAACACCCTCAACACGTCCCCATTAGGAACAGAGCATAGCAGCAGTGAATAACCTTTGCACTGGATCCATGGAAAAAAATCAAAGATTACTTGCCATCAGTCACCATTACTCCAACTCTATTCCTGCAACTGACAAGTCCTAATCCTAGCGCCCACATTAAACTGTACCTTGGCCCCCTAACTTAAGGCAGCACCATGTACCTAGACTACATTCCCCCTCTGCCCAATACCCCCACTGATCTGTGCCCTAGTGCCCTAACCCAAGGAATAACCCACAAGTCTGCCCTCATCCAAGTACCCCCACTAATCCATGCCCCAACCCCCAACAAAAGGCGGCACCCTTAAAACTGCTCTCATCCCAGTACCCACACTGATATGTGCCCCAACCCCTTAACCCAAGGTAGCACCCGTTATCCAAATCCAATGTGGAGCATCAACCCATCTCAACTCATCAGGTCTGGGTCCACCATGAAGTGCACCTGCCAGACATCCTCTTCCAACGTGAACACCGTGGAGCACTACTGTTGAATTGAGGACTGTAACTTCTTCCATGGCTCCCTGTTGGATCACACTCAGCTGCACATCAACAGCCAACTATACTGTTACTTCAGCTACACTTTGGTCCCTCGATGTACGTGTGACACAGTGCACATGTGATGTTCATAGCCCAATGATCCAGAGTGAGGCCACACCCCTTCTCAAAATCTCCAATGCCAATGAGACCTTCCTGGGAATGAAGGGTGAGCACAGTCACATTGACAAGCAAGTTCCAAAGGGACACCAAAACATCAGTGGACCAGAAAGCAACACAGCTGCAATAAACTGAACTTTGAGTAGTGAATGGGTAGCAGTGAATGAGCTGTCATCGGATACCACAAACATGTAAGCATTGTGGAACATCTGGAAAGACATATGAAGGAATAAGTACCCATCCCCAATGAGAGACCCCAAACACCAACATGAAACATTTTACTCAACACCAAATGCATCCTCACATTGACACCATTAGACACACAATCAAAAAGTCACTCAACCAACACTGACACACTGACACCATATATGCAGTGCCCTTGTACAAGAAATGGCATTAGACAACCATTCCTTGCTACCTTAAACCATCTGAAGGTCCCTCCCCTATTTACCACATGTCCAAGTCAATCAAAGTCTTGCCACCATGCCAACCACAAACATCACACAACATTACCCTGCATGAATATATTCACAAATGAATTGCCATGTCAACCACAGCACACATGTATCAGACGACCACACACACCATGTACACAATTGGCCAACATGCCTGTACTGCAAAGCACATAAGAATGCAAGCAACAGATGCACATGACAAAGATGTGAAACAGGTCACTCCCAAAACATGTAATTTCCCACATCTACAATAGACCACATATGTTCATTGAGTATATGTATACAAGATCCTAAACATCACACACACATGAAGCATGTACACATATCCCCAAGCAAACAGCACAGTAACAACATGACTCACTGAGTGTACCCAAAACCACATGACAGCCATAAGACATACTTACTCAGAGAACATGGCCAAACAAAAGTTGATCATTGACAATGAGACAGCAAATGGCGTGATTGAATCATGACATCAAAATGCATTGAACGCAAACTATGTACAAACAGAGGGAAGGGAATAATTGTCCTTGAAAAAATAAATAATATGAATGGAAACCAACAACTAATGAACTATGTACATGAGTCAGCAGGCTAGTCCATTGTGATCTCCGATAATGTTATGTTATGTTAAAAGCACTTCTTAAGCACACCATCCACTCAAAGGCATCTTGGTGGTAAGTCCACAAGTATAGAGTTGAAAGTAGAGCAGACACTACAAAAGGAAAGTCTTCAAAGAGAGGCACAACAGGAGGTGATTATCAGTAGCTCAATGGGCCATAATTTTGCGGCCACAACAGAGAAAGCCCAACCACCAACACAATACAGTCGGAAGCGAGGAACCTGATTAATATAGGCTGACTGAGAGCAGAGTGGATCCCCAGGAGGCTGCTAACTATTGCCCCATCTACCTTCTCTGTGCGATCATGAAACTGATGGAGGCAGTGATCACCCCACAGTTATTGAGATTCTTGGAAGACAACCACTGTTTACACCCTTTTCAGTCTGGTTTCTGTCCCACTATGGGTACTGAATCGGTTATGATAGTGTTATTGGATGACCTAGCTCTTTGCCAGGACCGCTGAGATTCAGGAGCTCTTATTCTCATTGATCTCTCCGCAGATTTCGATACTGTGGAACATCAAACTTTGTTAACCCGACTGGAACAAACAGGGGTGGCTGACTCCCTGCTGGCCGGGATTGGGTCTTTCTTTGAAGGGTGGTCTCAGACCATTTCCTTTCAAGGTTGTCTAGCACCCACTATGGGTTTGACCTGTGGTGTTCCGCAGGGCTCTGCCCTCTCCCCCCTCCTCTTCAATCTGTTTGCCCACCCCCTTGCCAATCTTATTGCTGACTGTGGTGTCCTCTTCTATAGTTGTGCTGATGACACACAGTTAGTGTTTCGGCTGGATTCCCCTCAGACTGACCCTCCAGGAAAACTCTGGGACTGTTTTGACAAGATCATTAAATGGATGGCAGTGAACTGGCTGAAATTAAATGGCAACAAAACAGACGTAGGTGATGGTGTTCGGCCCTCGAAGGGCTGATCACCCCTGGAACGCCCGGCCTGCTTCTCTGGACCCATGCCCTGTTGCCTGTGCATCGGTGAAGAGCCTGGGGGTGAAGCTACTCCTGAATGGCTCACGCGAATCACAGATCTCGGCAATATGCAGTGCAGGGTTCGGAAAGCTCAAAATGTTGAGGTAAATTCTTCCTCTGCTCCCATCTGTCTGTCGTACTATGGTGGTTACTTTCACCTAATGGGGTCTCTGGACTACTGTAATGGCATCTACCTAGGGAAAACAAAATATCAAATTAAGCGGTTGCAAGTTCTACAAAATGCAACAGCCAGATTGGCAGTAACCGCAACCTGGATGACTCTGTTTATGGAGCTTTTGCAGCATCTCCACTGGTTTCAGTGGTGGCAAGGATGGAGTTTAAGATGCTCTGTGTCACTCACCAGGCGGTTTATAACACCGGTACAGAATATCTCAAGAAAAAGATCAAACAATACTGTCCAGCTAGACACTTATGGTCAGCATTTCAGTTGCTTCTAAAGGTACCAGGGTACCAGATCTTTCTCAGTTCTGGCTCCGAAACTGTGGAACGCACCTCCCCCATCAATATGAGTCATCAAGGGCTATTTTTGTTTTCAATGGCCTCTGAAAACATATCTGATCTGATCAATCTACTGGTCCTTCCATTTACTGTATGTGGTGTTTCTCGCTGTACTGTCCCTCCTAGCGCCTAGGCATTGTTGGGTATTAGTTTGGGTTTTATAAGTGTTAAATAAATAAATAAATAAATAAATAAATACATTAGGTTCTTTTTATTGAATTGGAGGTATTCAGCACTGGATCCGTAGAAGACACAATGCACAATACACATCGATCTAAATTGGAATTGTTTGTCTACCAGAAGCCAATAAAGCTGACAAAGACTAGGTGAGATATGAGTAGCTTGAAGGGTCTGATCAACTGCTCTTTCTGCAATATTCTGTATGTGCTGAAACCGGCGTGTCAGGTAGGCTGGCTGGGCTAAGAAAAGTGAGTTCCAATAATCCACTCAGCTCAAAACGAGGGAATTAAAACCGGAGCATGACATTGTGGGGGGGGGGGGATAAAGGGTAAACTATTTTGTAGGGTCCTACGTTTAAGGTGTTCATTTTGACAAACAAAGGCTACCTGTGCTTCCATTTACAGTGATGCTGACAATTAGATAACTAGGTCCTTCAGCACAGGTACTGGAGTAGGGGGGACCAAGAACAGACAACCAGAAATCTGATGTTCGTAGAGAGGGAGCCAGAGCAGGGCCTGTTACTAGCAGCTATGTCTTGTCCTCATTAAGCTTGAGCCAATTGTCGCTCATTCAACATCCCACAGCCTCCAAGCAGCTACGTAGCTGAGATGCGGTTTCCAACTGAGACAACTCCAGCTGTGCTATGATTTGCATGTTGTCAGCATATGAGTAGCAGCTGGGGCTGTGGGAGTGGAAAAGCCCAACCAGAGGTGACAAAGCAGAGCCATGAGGGACCCCGCAAGACAGAAGTGCCGGATTGGAGTTTAAAGGGGTAAGGGAGAGAGATTGGGCACCGTGGGATAGAAAATATGTGAACCATGACAGCACATGTCCAGATAATGCAGCTCTTGTCAAGCGGCAAAGCAGGGTTGAGTGGTCAACTGTGTGAAAGGCAGTAGAAAGATTTAACAGCATCAATGCCCCCACTGCACTCTGATCCATGAGACGAGCCAGATCATGAACCACAGAGACTAGCACACTATCTGTTCCTTGGCCGGGATGAAAGCCTTGCTAAAAAGGATAGAAAAAAATAGTAGATTCAAGAAAAGAACTGAACAGAGGAGAGATCAAGGACTCTAACAACTTCATAAGGAAAGCCGGAAGTGAAATAGGGTTGAAATTAGAGAGAATAGAAGAGTTTGAAGAGGGTACTACTCTATCAGTGAAAAAAGCCTGTCTGGCTTTGAACATCGCCTTATGTTAGGAGGTGGTATTCTGACACAGTAATATTTTATCAGATTGACAGTAGGATGCCTCCACCTTCTCTCAGCTTGTCTGCATTTAAGTCTAAGTGATTCCAGATTGTAGAGGAGAAGCCAAAAGCCTCCACCGGAAGTCTTGCCCGCAAGCTGCCTATATGTTGGGAACCGGAAATGGTGACAAGTAAGACACCTATAAGGATGTCAGTAACACGTGCAGCCTTTGAAACAAAGTACCCATTGAGAAAACCTTCCTTTATGTATGCACAAAGAGCTGACAGTCTCTTGGGAAAGATCCCTGAAGAACGAGAGAAGATGAACAAAAGAGCAGACTGGTGATATCTCATGACGTAAAGTGACACACCGAGAAGAGATGACAGAAGAGAAAGTAAAGAGAACATATAGAACACTGTGACTTAGTAAAGTATCGAATGACCTTTTACATGCAAAATGAAGATTACACGTGTGAAGAGCACGGAAGAAAATGCAAACCATTCTATAATTGGACAGACGCTGTAACACAAGTAAAACTAAGCAATCATAAAGGCTGGCTATACGTAGTGAATAGATTGTGGCGATGTGCCAAGGTACATATATGCATAAGAAATCTGGATGTTCCACATCGTGTTTTAGCAAACTGGGACCCCATGAACATGGAAGACAAAATCGTGGAACAGTAATAAAAGTAGCTGATGAGCAAAAAAGAATCCAAGAGAGCTTGTCTGGCCCAGTGTCAAAAGGCCAGTGCAACCGAGAACTGGTTGTCTTGCTTCAAAAATAACAATGAATGCAAGAGGCAGGCCAAGCCCTGCCAAGATACAGGAAAGGACAATGAGTGGCACGTTTTATTAGTTTTAAAACCATTAAGGACAGTGAAGAAGCTCAAAACGTGGTCTCCAGTGAGATTGGGCAGATGGCACTGAGACGAGAAGATGCGAGCATGCCCATACTCCCTTTTCTTCCCAGGAGTTGTGCAGCTTGCAAGGCCATGTTCAAAGGCTAATTGGAAGACAGAAAGTAAGAGTGATGATAGATGTTGGGTTAATTGGGTAGGGAGGGATGGTCAAGCCCTACCCACCAACACCTGGGGTACCAGCTTGCGTGCTGCTAGCAAGTGAAATATTCTAGAAGGGTACCAGCGTGCCAACCAATTATAGAGAGACACATATCAAAGAGCCCTATAGTTTGAGAACCAATGAATCATTGTGTATGTTATGACAATGAAGATGACTTGCATTAGAGGAGGGCTTAGTTGCCTACCTGACAATAGAGGTCCTATCACAACCCCACACCCCATAGAAAGTATATGTAGATGTTTCCAGTTATTCAACCACAATCCAGTTTAAGTTTCACAATTTGCATGTAGGATGATGTCACTGATGACAAATATTTACTATATAAATGTGTTTTCTGTGAAAATGTTTGAGAACTTGACATGAGACGTCCATTGAGGTCTGTTGTACTCCCTGTTTTAGATGATTGTTAATAAAACAGCATACTTTTTGCCAACTTCAATCTTTTTATTGATGTTTGAGTAACTTCTGCATCCCCATCCTTCCCATAAGAGCGCCACCTCATCTTAGAGGGCCCTATACTGGTTCAAGTGGTAGCGGGTCGGATGGTTAGATAAAGATCCATGGTTTAGTAGACTTAAGATTTTCAGAGGATCACCATCAAAAGCAGTATTACAGCACATGACCACATATTTGCACATAGCATTCATGGGAAAAAAGTTTGAGAAAATGTTAGCTATTTTAGAGCTTTTGAAGATGTATCAGGAGGAGCGAGAGGATCCCCCCCTGAGGAATGGATGCTTAAACAGAGCAAGGAGAAGGGTGTTGAGTCTTCTGCTCCCCCTACTCCATTGGAAGTAAATCGCAATAGGATGGAAGATGTAGAACTATATCAGTTGAGAGAACTGAAAGCAGCAACAGGGTATAGTAATCCGATATATGAGCCACCTGCGTATAGCACTGGTGATAGCTCAGAAGAGAGTAAAAGAAAGGAAGACATCTCTAAAGAGCAGAAAAGTGATCGACAACACCTATCTATAAATATAAAACGAGAGATTGAGATATGGAAAGGAGAAAAGGATAAAGCTGACAAGATAACGCTCGTGCAGAATGAATGGATGAGTGGACAGATATTGCTTAAACTTGATGGCATCAAAGAAGTTAGGCAAGGGGCGGACTAAGCTGATCAAGATAAAAAAGTCAGAGAATGAGAAAAAGGTTGAGGGAGGATGTGAATAAAAGAGAAAACAGACAACAGCAAAGAACAGCAAAGAAAGGAAGAAAGAGGGGAAGAACAAAGACAGTATGATAATAGGCAGAGAGCACTTGAAGAACGGTATGGACAAGAAAGAAAGAAAGAATAAGAGGAAGTGCAGAAATTAAGAGATAAAAGGATGCAAAGATGAAGAGATGAGTAAGTGCGTAGAGCAAAGCAAAGAAGGGAAGAAGAAGAGCTAAGGGCATGCGAAATAAGGAAGGAGAAATGACTAGAGGAAGAGGAAAGGGTTAGATGGGAAGTGAAAAAATGAAGGGAATTAGACGAAGAAATGGAAAGAAAAATAAGTCAGAGGGAATGTGACATTGATCACATTCAGAAAGAGTTAGTTAGTTCTGCTCTTTCCAAAACAAAACCATCCTGTGTTCAAAGTACTATTCTGGCCCTCCCATTCCAACAAAATAAACGCTAAGGTGAAAAGAGTAATGTCTTTGGCCTTGAGTGTTTTATTAATGTTCAAAAGGAAAAATGCATAATTCCAACACAAAAGTTCCAGAAGGATAGGGTTCCTTGTTCCAGAGGCAGGTTCCTTTTCCCTAGATTTCTCTTCCCTGCTGGCAGGACTTTTGTTAAACACATTTGCAATTGCCTGGTATACTCTCCTGCCAGGGCTTTCTTAAACTCACTTGCATTTGCCTGATATCCTTTCCTGCCAGGGCTTTCTAAAACACACTTACAACTGCCTGGTATACGTCTCTTGCCAGGGCTTTCCTAAACACACATGCAATTGCCTGATATACTTTCCTGCCTGGACCTTTCTTCATGGGGCTCTGTGCCCATTTTCAAACATCATATGTTCTTGGGTCTGCTGTATCTAATTCTGTATCTGCCTGGTACACTATCCTGCCACGGCTTTTCTTAAATGTCTACTGTGTACACTGACATTCCTGAAAGATTCTTACTTTTGTTTTTCCTTTCAATCAAAAGTTCAGAGGTTCCTTCTCTTTCAAATGCCTTAATTGCTTTCTTTACATTATTCATCTTTGTCATGTCTGCCAATACATCCCAGTGTCCCTGATTCTCTTCCGGGGGACTCGCCACTTTTTACTGGCGTGCTTCGTTCCTCTTGGGCTAAGCAAGTGGTGGTCGTTCAGTGTTTCTCTCAAATCCTCATCTTCTCATCCTCTCACTGTTCCTGCTGGGCCCTCCTGCTTTGTGTCAGCCTCTGGTAAGGCAAACGCTGCTGTTCCACACCTGTAGATGCCCAAGAGCCCCGTGCTGGCTTCTGGCATTCTCGCAGTGTGTCTTCTCTTGCTGTGAGCTTTCCTCAGCTTCCTCTCTGAGCCAGATGGATTCACAGAACTCCTTGTAGCCCCATAGTCTCCCGGTCCTCACTGAGAAAAGTAGTTTTGTCTCTCCAGCAGTGCGCAACAGTCAGCAGTTGCTGCTGCCTAAATCTCCCGTCCTCACTGAGAAAAGTAGTTTTGTCTCTCCAGCAGTGCGCAACAGTCAGCAGTTGCTGCTGCTTAAATCTCCCGGATATACGTACATGCTCCCAGCAACTAGAGCACAGCTTGTGTTCTTGGTATTTTCCACTCTGCATCACTCGGCTCATCTTCCTCATACTTGTTTTCTTGCAGTTATGGGGATGGAAGTCCATTCTTGATGTTTTACATGGAAAGGTTGGTTAAGTGCTTTCAGAAGTCATTAAGTGCAAGTTAGTTCTGAATAACTTGTAGGCAGTGTCTGAAGAGATATTTTGGGCCTCATTCCGACACTGGAGGTAACCCTGCTGGCGCATCCGCAGTTTCCGGTAGACTTGCAACTCTTTACCGGCGTCTGACTTCCCAGTGCCACTGGGATATTACAAGTCCTGGCCGATTGGGAGGTCAGGTGCCTGTAAATGTTAATCCCCATGCCTGTGGAGCCCTATAGAACTCCATGGGAGTGGGGATATGGAAGCACCAGCACCGTTGCTAAAGGTGCCAGTGCTTCTGTGAAAACTCTGTGCAGATCTGCCAGTCCTGCAGACTTGTAGTGTGGTGGTCCAGAATGGGTGCTGTTAAGTTGCACTGTTAAGTCTGGACTGCCACACTCGTAATGAGGCCCAATGATTGTCATGAGTTTAGGAGGGTAAGTCAGATCTTGATTGTTCTCATACAGATCCTGTTCGGAGGTCCTCAGTATCTTTACTCAGGGGATGAGGGGAGGTGTAACAATGTGCCATTATGGGATTGGGTATGGTTGGGGTATCCTCAAAAGAGGTAGGGGAATACCATGCCTTGTCCGATGGTGCATTAAAACTCCCCAGGAGGTTGTCTCCCCCATGTGATCCTCCCTCATACAGCCACGTCCAGACGTCCTTACTGTGTCCCGGGAGTGGACCTCGTAATCGTGCAGAATGGTGTTAACGGGTCCGCATCCATTAGCGGAACCTATTAACCCATTCCGCACGGGTCGTAATAAGGCCCATTATGTTTTGCTCCACTTGACCATGGTGTGAATGTAAAGCCCACGTAGTCTTAACTTAAACATTCTTTAATTGTGTCCACCCAAGCTCCAAAAAGTGGTAATCTTGGAGGTTTTTGGCCGGATTGACAAACCATAATTGCAGATTTAGAAGGGGTCATTGTTAAATTCAAGTTGCATATACATTCCACATTCGCCGTCATTAGCCGCTGCAATGATTGCAAAGTCCTGGCAATCAGAACTGTATCATCAACGTATGTTAAAACTGGAAGAAGCATATCATCTACAGTTGGCACCTCAGCCTTACACTCGAAAAGGTAGTTGAACAAATACTTAATGAATAATGAAAATAATAGAGGCACGAGTACACAGACTTGTCAGCGATTTACTGCACCAATTAGATACAGATACCCCACCATACACCACTCTTAATCCTGTAGAGATGGCACAGGACTGAGTGGCAGTAATGTTAAATGAGTTTGGTGGTTATTATGCAAATCTACCACCAGATTACTGCCAAACTCGTAAAGAGGCTCTTTGTCTGGTGAGACCCAAGTTAGACTTGAACCCTCATAAAACAGACCCTACCAGAAACCATGGAGTGCAACGGCCATTAGGAACTATCCATGTACGAAGGCCTTGTTGTCAGTATGAACTTTCAAACTAACAAGGTCCTCAGGACAGCACATAAATTGCAGGACAGTTTATTTAGCCATACTGACCTTGCCCAATGCTATGTACCTATGCTCCTTCTTAAGATAAAAAGGCATTCGAAATAATAAAATACAGATTGAGGGCCTGGTCATAGTTGCCCAGACACATTCAAAAACCGAGCTGCCATATTGCTATCAGCAACCCAAGCTTGTAACCTTACCAAACTTGCTCTACCAAACATTTTGAAAGTAGAATCAAGCAGAGATATAGGCGGAGAGGAGGTTAGTAGATTTCTCTGACCTTTTTTTCTAACTAGGGCATGCACTCGCCTGCTTCCAACAATCTGGAAGGACAACTGTAGCCAGCATGTAGTTGAAGCCAATAATAAATAGTGGAGCTTAACAGTCCTCTGGGCCACAGAATACATCATCTGTAATGCCATAGAGGCCTAGGCTTTTATTAAGAGATTGCTTCCTTATGGCCACCAGTATTTCTTCAATGGCAAAGCTAATAGTTAATAAGACATAGGGCCTCATTACGAGGTTGGAGGTAGCCATGGCGCTATAAGCGCCATGGCTGCCTCCAAAATCATACCGACTCCGGTCTGGTGGATGGAGCAATTACCGGTCCATTCCGAGGTCGGCGGGACCGGTAATTCCCCATTCACCAGAACCATTTCCCCATTCCCATTTGAGCCCCCATAGGGCCCCCATAGGGCTCAATGGAAAGGGGGAAGACGGCAATTGCGGTACCGTTATTGACCCCGGTATCACTTTGCGGGTCCCGTCCATAACGCCTGGTAAAAAGGGAACTCGTAGTAGGGCGGTAAGGAATTCCCGGCACCGGTGCCCTTACCGGTGCCAGTAATCCCTTACCGCCCACCTCGTAATGAGGCCCATAGTGTTGCTCATGTCTGATGCTAGCAATAAATCATTCAGATACTGATGAAGTGGGGGCAGTATTTTGGCCATATATATTGAGAAATGGTGAATCCATCTGGAATCCTGAACAGTGGTTTCTATGAGATAATCTCGACTACAATAGCTGGAGAGCCTACTGTGCCTGTTTTCCACTGTGAGACGCCCTGTTCTGCAAACAAAAGATGATTTCAGTAAAGGTTCACACGGCTTTGTCTAGAGGGAAAAGAAACCTCTGAAATATGTGAATAAACCACTTTTCTGTTTTGCCTGGACAATGGCTACGAGTATACAAGAAGATGAAAGCACTTTACTTTTCAGTATTTGTACGCTTACCAAACAAAAAGCACATTCCTTTTTAGAAAGCAAATGCAGTCCATCAGTGAAGTAAAGTATCATAGATATAATTGCTCGAAAAGGTATGGAAACAATCCACCGTATTTACTTTCTTTCTTCCAATAGGTCATATATTTGCATTTCAAGACAACCGACGATATTGCTCTTTAATGATGATGGACATCGACAGTTGAGCAGTGATTTAACAATTATTAGAAAATAAAGGCAGTCATCTTAACAAATAGTCTTTCTTTAAGTGTCGTAGCACTGAACTTCTTGTTGTAATTGTTAGATCACCTAGCCCTCATCATTGTTCACAGAATATAGGAGTTGCCCACGCTCCATGCGTATATAGGAACACGGCCAGCCACAATTATATTTTCCAATAAATATTTAATCAAATATTAAATTGTATGGTTCAAATAGACTGTCATTTTTCCAATACAAAACAATTGAACAATTCCTTGCAAGATACCAGTAAGCATTTGAGTTTAACAAAAGCCAGCTAAACCAGCATTGGCAAAGTCAGTGGTCGTGGCTTTTGTCTGGGCATAGGAAATACATTTGCCAGGTACTTCCATAATGTTACTACTTTCGAAGAAGATGATAACAGCTAAAAATGGGTGAATGTGCCAGGGCATGTGTTAGATTTGTTTGGCAAATGCCTACGTAATATCTGTACAAACTCACCCTAAACTTTGGCCATGCTTGTTGATACTAAGACGTCAATAAAAAGGCACAGATAGGGCCTGATTCATGGAATTAATTGCACAGTAAATAGGGACTTTGTGCACCAAATTGCGCGCAAATGCCTGCTTGCCGATTCATGGAAAGTAATGTGCAGGGTTTACCTGGGATTTGCGAGGAATCCACGCCGGTCTGCCATGTCACTGTGGCTCGATGAATGCCTTGCGCGAGACTCCAAGAAGAGAGTGGGACGGGCCTGCGCAGCACCTAAAAAGGGGGCAGAAAACACGGAATGAGGAAGAACAAGCGAGAATGTGAGCGCTACGAGGGACGTTCCACCATCAAACAATCACACCGCCCATACACGTGGAAAAAAACAAATTCATAGAATTGAACAGGGAACACCGGGTCACAAAGAAGCATGCACAAATCCTGAAACACCTATGCCACACGAAAGCAGGAGTAAACGTCAATGCGCACACTAACAAATGAATGAAAAGCATGCACGAATAAAAAACTCATGGTTACAGCCATGAGGAATTCACCATTTGTTGCAGCAATCATCCAGGGACACCACAGGAGGAGGAGGATGGGCAGGACCTGGATCTTCTACTCACATAACAGCCTTTTTGGGATGCCTGCCACGTAACAGCATTTTTGGGATGCCTGATCTATGGCAAGTATAGCCCCCCCCCATATCACCCTACACCTGGTCAGGGAGTGGGAAGATGACCTCACATCTTCCACCATGTGTTCCCAAGCGCTGAGCACCTTGCAAAAGGTGCTCACTGCTCTGCATTTCTTGGCCACTGGGTCATTCCAGTGGACCACCGCCATAGTAGGTGGTATCTCCCAGGCCACAGAGTCTTGCTGCTTACACCAGGTGTTGGTAATCATAACTGCACATTCTTCTGTCTGCCGGCATATCTATATGCCCAGAACCCTGGCAGAAAGGCAAGCAGTGGTCCAGGATTCCAATAGGGTGGTGCACTTTCCGAAAGTGCTAGGTGCCATTGATTGCACCCATGTTGCTCTACGTTCACCTAGAGCAACAGAGCACATCTACTGAAACATTGGCACTCCATCAAAATTCAGGTTTTGTGTGATGCCCAGGGCATCATTACTGAAGTGTATGCCAACTATCCTGGTAGCACACTTTATAGTTACATCTTCAGGATGTCCCTGCTACGCTGGGCCCTGGAAGCTGGGAAGCATGGCAACACATGGCTCATTGGTGAGTATCAGTGGCCATGCACATGCATGCATGCTGCAGACAGACCAACAGACACTGTCAACAAATGCCATTCTCACATCTACAAGGTATAGTGCCTACCCTCTGAGCTTATACATGATGACACCCATATGCAACCCCAACGCACCTGCCGAGGTAAGGCACAACACTCCCCATATTGCACCTCAGGGCATAGTGGAGCACACATTCAAAGTGCTCAAGTCACTTTTCTGCTCACTTGACCACTCTGGTGGTGTGTTGCTATATGCACCACCAGTAGTCTGCAGGCTCATTGTGTCAGCATGTGTCCTGCCCATTGTTGCAACACGGCATGGAGTCCCGGTGGATATGGTGGTGGCACACCATCCACACCCACAGGCACACCGTTTGCGTATGGCTTGGCGAAGGGCATGTGGAGAGGCAGTACATGCCAGGCTTGTGCAATTTTTTTTCACCCAAAATCCTTCCCCTGTGGAGTGCACATGATCCAGCCAAATCCTAGATGCCATACAATGATGACAATGGGCCAATTCACTGTGCCCACAAAACCACCCTGAGAAAGTGCCCTTGGAAGTACAAATTTGTGTGCATCCCTTAGAAATAAAAAGAAATTGCAGTTTGTGTTTCCAAAATAAACACATTGAAGAGGGAGGACATCACTACCACCATGCCAACCATTGAATAAATCACCCCTTTGCACCAAAAACATCCCGTATGACTAACTAACATACCTGTCAAATGTGTAAGCAGAGATAAATCCTGAAACTCATCAAACATCATGTCTGAGATGCAAGCCAAAAATGGCCTCCAAAAGTAACATGTCCACAAAATACAAGAAGCACAATGGCATATTGTTGCACACATGTCAGAGAATATGCACGATTCTCACAAATATGTCCCTATTGCTGGGTGTTGAAAAGATGTGCAGTAAGGATTCACATCTGACAGATGCTTTTGAATTATTCTGTAGATTGAGATGATACAAGGTACTATGAAAAAAGTTTACAGACCAATGCATTTGAAGCATTACATGCATATTTTTGGCTTACAAGGTAGGCTTCACAGTGGATTTTTGGTGATTTGAATTATATCTTTAGAAACAACATATTATTATTACATGGCAGCATAATTGCAGAGGGTGACACTCAATGACTCTTTGAGCTTTGTGTGTGAACAATGGATGCAGTCAAAATAAAAGGGATACAGTGGGACAAAGATATGAGTCAGGTTAGTGTAATTCTCCTCCATACAGTATTGAATGGTGTACAATACTTGATATTATTTAAGACATTTTTCTTTAGATGCAACCTATGCACTTTTTACAGGTTAATCAGTGGTAATAGCTACACCTGAAGAAGGGGCAGTTAGCCCGGAAACGCATAGTGAGGGGTCACACACAAGCACCACACAGAGGGAACTCAGGTGTGGAGTGTGACACCAAGATATGACCAATACAGAATTGTGGTTGTTCATGAACTATGTTGATTTTTTCTCTTGAGAAGCACATAATGTTGAGAAATGTTTGTTGACTTTTCATCTTGTTGTCAGATGATGTATTTATTTGAAACAGAAGAATGTGATAATTATTTGTGAATTGGTATCTATAATTTTTGTTGATTATCAAAAAACATTTCCTTACATAATAAAGCACAAAGGAAGAGGGTTCTACCTCGTTTGGAGTGAACAGGTCTTTCATCAATATGCTTTCTTATGATAATATTTAAGCAATATGACCCTCACAGCGGAGGCATTACCGACTCAGGTAATGCCCCGGGACCGGAAGGCCCCGGGGCATTACCTGAAAAGACAAGAAGGTAAGTGGGGTTGGGAGGGAGGGGGAAGGGAGAAAAAAACACATACCTGGGTGCCAGGGGGGACAATGGAAGCCTCCTTCTGCGTGGAGGCCCCGGAGCGGGGATGGCCCCGCTCCAATTCTCCACACGGCTGGAGTCTTCCATCATCCCCCGCTGGGACAAAGCAGGCTGAAGGTAAGTGGGGAGGGAAGGAGGGAGGGGGGGCGGGAGGGAAAAATAAAGAAAAAAATAAACGTACCTGGGAACCCCGCAGGGGACGATGGCAGCCTCCAGCTGTGTGGAGACATGGAGCGGGGATGGACCCGCTCCCGGTCTCCACATGGCTGGAGGCTTCCATCATCCCCTGCCGGGGCCAAAGCGGCCAAAGGTAAGTGGGGGGGGAGAAACAAAAAAAAACGTACCCGAGTCTCCCTCGGGAGCGAAGGCAGGTTCTCAGCCATGGAGGCTCGTAGCGGGGATGGCCCCGCTTTGAGCCTCCTCATTGGCTGAGGGGCTGCCACCCCCCCCGCCGGGAACAGTGGCTGTGGAATCCCGGCTGAGGGATTCGCGGCCGGGTAATGCCTCGACGAGGGCCAATCAGAATGGCTCTCTCATTCTGATTGCGCCCTCGCCGGGTACTAAAATTGGTTATTAGTTTGTTCCCTGTGTGGCCAGGGGTGACCCATAGCACCTGAAATTTTATTATAAACCTATTCACTAAATGTGTTAATTTAGAGAAAATAATCCAGTGCGCCCTGATTCCATTTAAGATTCTGGCTTCATGACCACAATAGACCCAATCCTAAAAGAACCAATGACCAAGAGGTTATTGACAATTGTGACAAAAAGGTTGACACACCAGAATGTCCACATCCAGACATGCAGCAAGTAATGTATCCATTTGACAGTCAAAATTCATTGCATGAAATAGCCTTCATTCCCTGACGGAAGGATCTGCAGACAATGAAAAAAATTAAACAGAGTGCAGCCAACAAATCCATGCACCCAAAAGGTCAAGACCCACGTGCCCCCATCAGTGTCATACAACACATGCAAACAACAACTCACAAGACAACCATCAACATGTGTCCCAGCACACATGCAGCAACACCTGCACACTGCATGCAATTCAAATACACAAAACACACACACTGAGAAACAACAAACTCCACACTGCCTGACCCCCTAAATGACTTGCAGCAAATGTGCATGTCACCTATCCCCATTCAAAGGTCGATGGCACATACACACCACACACATCAGCCAACATGCTGCCTGAAAATGAGAAGACATCAGACATGCAGATAATTGAGGCCCCAAAAAAGCAGGGACACTCCTGGAAGACAAGCAATGGCATGACAAGGCATGCCATCACCAGTTTAGTATTGGGACAATTCAGTGAATACAGTCATGGGAGCCCATGATGCAAAGCACAAGAAGGCCAGTACACACATACTCACCTCTTACACTCCAGGCAGGATCATGCTTGAGGCAGCATTTCACAGAGGCTGATGTCAGACTGGAAGGCTGACCACCAATGCAACTGCCTTGGAAGACATAAGCGTACATGTTAAAGCAATGTGATACTGCAAGCAAGGATAAATGCATATGCAAAAGGTAGGATGCAGGGGAAAGTGCAAGGCCAATGCAGACGTCATTCTGACAGCATGCAATTGGTTCAATTGTGCATTCAATTGAATGCATCAGCATCATGCTGTGGTCAACTTGATGCTGCAAACACCATGGTGCAGCATCCATGGGATCATGCATTTGAAAACACACTGCACAATGTAGTGTGCCTGTTCACAGCACAGCATCCCAAAAATGGGCATCAATGGTGCCATGTTTGTGGATTGTAACTGGGCCTGCACATCATCAAAGTGGAACCCTGAGAAAGAGAGGCCAAATGTGCCACACACTGTGGCCAACAAGCAATGTGAGCATGGCATATGTAGACTGGCCAGCAAATTCCCTGCCCAGAGCCATGCTGCCAGTGGACACATTGCCAACCAACAGGGTCATTAAGAACCACGTTAGGGGCCATGTTACTGGACACTGTTAACTAATACCAGTGAAATGGACATTGACATTTGTCTCTGTGACGTGCATTTACATTACATGACAACAGGCAGCCTCACATATGCACATACAAGGCTGCATCCATCATATGCCACACCAGTGTTGTCTTGGTACAGGGACTATGGACAAATAGAGCATTCCGTAAGTTATGGAAACAGCAAATAGTCCCAGGTTATGTATGGCTGTCAGAGGACCACATAGGCAAGGTCTGTGAAGTGGAGAGGAGACCTGTGAAGTGGAGATAGTAATTTAATGTAGTTGTAGATTGAACCAAGGTACAGTGACCCACAAAAGAGAGGGGGGTATGGGCACATGGAGTGTGGGCTGAGTGTGGGAGGGTGACAGGGAGCAGGCGTCACAACGATTTTCCTCTGGAGTAATTGCCATTGGAGCAGCTGGATGTATACAGTCTGAACATATGCACACTCACTCAGAGCATGCCATAAGGTGTGTTGTGTATTAGCGTGGATGGTCTATGTGGCATGGCAACACATACATACATGTGTGAAAAGAGATTCAATACCCTGCATGGCATAAAGTGTAACTAGGATTTGGGACACATGCACATGTGTAGCAGAGCAGGGTCACCCACATGAAGGATGCAGCAAACTGTGCACATAATGGTGTCATGTGGCAGATGTTGGTGAATGCCTGTGGGGGATGAGTAGTGCCAAACAGAGATGTTTCACTGATGTACACCACATGGTTTGTATCCACTATTGTGTCCACTGGACAGGAGTCAGTCCACCACATGACATGGTTTACCCAGGGCAGTCATTCCAGTGCAGCCAGATGTGTACCACAATAAACATCTTGCTGATGCATTACTTCACATACTCAGGATGCACAATTTTGGTCACTCACCGGATGTGTCCATGTCATTTCCCTGGCCTCCCACCCCTTCCACCTGCTCCAGTAGTGTTGGCTCATAGCCTCGTCATGCTGGGTCAGCTCCTCCTCCTCTGGTATTCCCTCTCCAGTTGTCAGAGCAGATGCCGGGTTGGCAGCCAGCTTGGACTTGCTGCGACGGTTGAGATCATTTCCGCGCTTCACCACCTGTGCAGCAGTGCGCTTCTCAAACCCTAAGGCATTGATCTCATCTGTGACATGCTGCCAATGCACCATACGCTGAGCAGTTGTATGTGTGCTCCCCGGATGCTGGCACATGTCACAGTGGTGACTGGCCACGTAGTCCATGAGGATCTGGAGTTCTTCATCATCGAAGTTCTTCTTCCTCAACGTGCCAGTGTCCTGTGCTGTGTCATGGGGTTGAGCCCGTTCCTGCTGTGAAGGCTTAGCCTTCTTTCCATAGGTGTCACGGGATGTTGGTGCCACCCCTGAGTGGCTGGGACCATTTTGGGATACAGATGCCATACCACAAGTGGACTGGGTCATGGCCTGACCCCTTGGGGCTGGGGCAGCTGCTACCACAGCATGCCCCTGACCCCTTGGGGCTAAGGCAGCTGATGCCACAGCATGCCCCTCACCCCGGCCCAGTCTGTCCCCTTTCCCTTATGGGGACTTTCCAATCATGTTCCAGGTGTAACGGAAATATGGAAGCCACACCAAGTAATTGTCCTGGGCAATATGAGTGAGGGTGCAGTCTACGTGATGGAAGACGTAGTTCTGTGTTCCAGCAAGGTTCAAATGTACCCCTGGTGTGGATAGTACGGTACCTGTAATGCACAGGCAACCCATAAAATGAAGATATATTACGCGTTGCTAGGATAGATTCCAAAATAAGAAAAAAGCAGTATGCGATATGCAGTGGCACCTAGCAACACAATAAATGCATACGCGAACCCCGGAAAGTGACCAGAAAGGTACAAATAGTGGTACGCAATACACAGGGGCTCCCAGAGTTGGAACAAATGCATACACGACTCACCATTAGCCTCGCAAAAATCAAAAGTAGACCCACGTATCAATCCCCCACCAAAATAAGAAGTACCTACGGTCCCTGAAGTGAACAGAATGCGTGGCACCGCAAAATACGCAGTACTCCACTCGTCCGTCTCCTTCCCTCCACACACATGTTCGGAGTTGCTTTTACATGTACTTATGTATCCAAGAATATGGCGTGCTGAAAACCTGTGTGCAGTGCGTGCCACGTAAGTTATGCACTGAGGAGCTTTCCTCTGGTTTCACGTGTCCACGATTTTCTCCATTTTTACGCGTTGAGTCCCTTCACTCTATTTCTGGGTGCCTTCATTGGCGACCCACGCTCCAGCCTCCATGCCATTTTACCTGCTTCTTCCTGCCCTGTGCTGCCTCCAACCTTGCCACCTGCTGCTACCTCTACAGTGTGTGTGCCTGCAGCCCAAATGCACTGGGTTTGGAGTGCCTGCTGTCCATCTATTACCTATGCTCCTGTCTCTGTGACCACCTCAGCTGCTTTGTTGGACTCCCACTGTGCCATTCGACCACCACCGCTCCACAGCCCAGCTCCAGGAACCAACTTGCCCACCCACACCTGCCTCGGGGGTTATCATGTCAGCACCATCCTCAGACCATAGTGGCAACCCCATGGCAGTGAGGCAGAAGGCTGTCAACTTCACCGCCAGGGAAGTTGAAATCCTGGTGGAGAAGGTCCTGGAGCATTATGATGCCCTCTTCAAACCTGTGATGCAACGCGGCAAGGAAGGACATCAGCAGATCTGGGATGGGATCACGATGCCATCAACGCAGAGGTGGTGGCAGTCTACACCATCAAGACCGTGCACAAGCTCTGGGAGGATCTGAAATCCAGGACCCACAGCAAGGCCCTGCGCTATATCCAGGCTGGTGCTACTATGGAGGGACACCATGCACGCAGGAGCTGGATGTCAGATAACAACATCAGGGTCCTGGAGAGGTTCTACTCGGCACTGCATTCCCAGGTCTGTGAATTACGCAGAAATAGAACATCTGGAGTCAACTGGTGAGTAGGCATGTTGTGCACTGCTCTATGATGCATGTACCAGCATGCTGGCAGTAACCCCTTTAGGCTTGAGACAAGTATGCTTCTGTGATGGATGTCTGCATGCATCCCCCAGAAATTGCTCTCCATATATTGCTCTCCATATATGCATTCAAACATCTTTGGATTTTAAATGTGCTCTTACTTGCATTGTGTGTTGCAGTGCAGGCTTGGAGATCGTGCACATGCAATGTTAAATGTGCCAGGATGACAAGTGTGCCAGTTGTGGTAGTGTTGTCCACGTCATGTGCATGCATGGGAATGTGTGACTGGATGCAACACTCATGCCTGGATGTAACACATGCATTTGATGTGTGCCTTAGTCACGTTGAGGCATTGCAGATCACAGGACTTTGATGTCATTGGTCATGGCAATGATTTTACCCTCTGAGTTGATGTGTGTGTGCATGACATGTGTATGTGCTTATTGCAATGGCATGCTCACATGTGCATGTGCATTTGATGCATGTGTATATAGCATTCACAATAGATTGGTTTTGACAGTGGCATGTAGTTTGATGTGATCGCGTGGAGTGATGGCCAGGCAGGTGTCTGCGTGGAAGTGAATTGCATGTCCATTTGTGTGTGTGTGTGGAGGTTGATGGTTGTTCCCTTGACAAGTCATGTTCCTGAGAATGTTGGTGATGCCACGTCGGCTTTGGTGCAGTACACTGATGTTGCTATTCTGTATCTCCTTTTCCACGGCTGCACCTGATGAAAGGGGCGCAAGCAGTGCTGTGGAGCATAGATGCAGCGATGCCTCGACCAGGCAGAGGCGCAGGCCACAGCCACACCTCCATGCCAGCTCATTTTCGGGGAGTGATGTGGCTGTGTCAGCGCAGTTACATTGGGCATGGCTGATGGGGTGAGTCCAAGAAGGTGAAGGTGGGAGGGGACTCCTCAGCAGCAGTAGGGCCAGGTTATGCCACACAGGGGCCATCCTTGTTGGAAGACACCCCAGAGTCATATAGGTTGGTGGAGGGGGATTTGGAGGAGGTGGTCATTGCAGCCCAGCCCATGGGGTCAGGTGGTGGTGTTGAGGTGGGTGTGCTTACTGAAGTCCTGTCCCAGGGACATGAGGCTGTTCAGGCCACTGTGGAGGTTCCTGTGCAAAATCCAGTCCCTGAGGCATCAAATGCAGCAGTGTGCACCTATGAGCAGTGCAGGTGTCGTACACCCCTGGGGATCATCATCAGCTTGAAGGGTGTACCAAAGTATCAGACACCGGGCACTGTGGCAGCAGGTGGTAATGCGGAGGAGGCTATATTTTTCAGGGCAGACCACCCGAAGGAGGCAGGTGGAAAGTGTGAGGCAGAAAGCATACATGGACATGAGGCACAGAAGAGAGACACAGATGCTGGACAACCTGCAAGCCCAAGAGGCAACAACGGAGGCCCCCCTGAGAGGGCGACGTGGTGTTGGACCCAGCTCTGATGGAAATGCTGAGTGAGATTGGAGAGGAGGACTATCCCGCTACCTTTGTACATAGTTATTTAGGTGTGGGTTTCCCTTTTTTATTATTTTCCGTGGACTTTGCAGACTTTCCATCCCAGTTTTTCATGTATACAGTTATTTAAGTGTAGGGTTTTTATTTCATTTCATATTTCCCCCTCTGTGGAAATCGAAATAATATTGTACCTCCTATCGCATTGTTTGAATGTATGTTGGCCTACGCCAAGTTGTCTAAAAACATTGTGTACATAGATTCCGCGGCAAGGTCTTGACCTTAATGTATTGTGCAAATCGCCATCTTGGATTAAGCCGCCATTTTAGGTACTCTTGCAGTGTGGAAGTCAACCTGAACAACAAAATGGAGGCCAAATGACATTTCGAGTGGGATTCTGGCCGTTGTGAACTC
This sequence comes from Ambystoma mexicanum, assembly GCF_040938575.1. NCBI lineage: Eukaryota > Metazoa > Chordata > Amphibia > Caudata > Ambystomatidae > Ambystoma > Ambystoma mexicanum. The sequence goes on along the minus strand of NC_090930.1, from coordinate 380,130,517 downwards.
CGCACACATGAATAAGTAATATGCCCGCAGGCCACTTGTTGGGGTCACGAACTGAGACCTTGTCCTATCCCTGACCTATGTGTAAATGAACAACTGTATCAGCGGAACTGATCAAATTGCATACATTATGGGATTGACCTGGCAACGAACCCTAGGCCTGGTCCAAAGAATGGTTAAACCGTGAGGGGGTTGGCCAAGGCTGGATAAAAAGTATAAAAACCTGTGTATCCCAATGTACGCTCTCTCACACTAACACGGCGAACTACCGTTGATGGTTCGTCCTGTTACTCTGAGGGCCGAATAGCTATCCGTATGTCAATTGACTTTTGGTAATTGTTGTAACTTTGAATAAAGCGCTTTATATGTCCTTTGTAACTTGTGTTGGTGTGTTTCCTTTGGGCTTCCCGGCCTCATATCAATTTTTCTGTTTCCACAGTTGGCGCCTGAATAGGGACCCTCAAGATTGATGCCGGATCATTGAAGGTTGACGCAGACTATCGAACCGGGATCGTACGGTGTGATTCTGCAGGCCCGACCGATCGAGACGTGATACCTCGGCAGCGCTGCACGATCCGATCCTTGGACGATAGTCGTGTGGTCTGACACAGCATCTTGACGAGGGTCCAATTTTGAGGCGGGCAGATTTGCCGAAACCACCAAACGCAAGGTAAAATTCGTTAGGTAAGTTCTTTGTAAACCGTACAGTCCTCCTTAGGTTTGGTCAGGTGCAGTCGTGACCCGGCTCTTAATTTAACCCTGACACTTTGAATTTGGCGTATTGTATCTGCAGACACAATTATTGGACCAGGTAACACCAATTTTTTGAGAAATGCCTGGGAAATTGTCTAGCTGTTTTAGGGCTCTGTTCCGCAGCGATCAGCAATCCTTGGAATTTAGCCGCCCGGCACCACAGGAGGGGTCGCCGGAGTGTACTATGTACTGTAAGTATGGCATTGGAAGTATAGTATTTAATGATATTTGCCACAGACAGACCAGACATGCCTCCGAATTTCAGTGGCCAATCAACGGTAGTTTTGAGATCCCCCGTATTGAATACTTAGAATCGATCTTGTTAAAGAAAAAGCCTAGACCAGCAGCCTTTGATGTGTTACGAAATTGGAAGAAAGAAGCATTGCAGCAGCTTAAAAGTAGGGATAAACATGCACGTCGTCATAAAACAAACGCTGAAAAGGCATTATTGTATGATTGTATGATAAAGAAAAGCGGTCATAATCAGATAAAAATATGGATAGAGCCTTTTCACTCGGGATCCAGAAAATGTATCCCTCTAAAGATTTCCATGTGTCTGAGGAATTTATTGAGAAATTATTAAATGAACGCAGGCCCGATGCCTCAGCGCCACCTCCGTATGCTCCTGTTTTGGGCACTCTGCCCATTCCTGCTGTTGTTCCTGTTGCTATTCCTGTTCCCCCTGTACAGCCTATTGTTCCTAGTCCTTTGGTTGTCGTTCCTCCGCCTATCGCACCGCCCCTTCCCCCTGCACCTGCACCTTTGTTAAATGTACCTATACCTCCGCTCCCGAGTGGCCCCGTATTGATTGGAGTCGATCCAGGTGCAGGGTCAAAGATTGTGACTCGTAGTACTGTTTCTGCAGATAGGAAACAGGAATTGTTTGCATGGGCTAAGCATTGCATGGAGAAAGGTGATCAAGCTAATGTTTTTTCTACATTATCTAATTTGAATAGTTTTCCCGAGAAAAATGTTTTTATCGAAGGTTTGGGGACTCATTTGTGTGTGATGTGGGGTAGATTACAAAATTCGGATCTTCCACAAGGGGTGAGAGATCTGAATACTTTGGCACTTTCGAGGGACACAGAGCATAAAGTATATGGACATGTTGAAAGATTGTTTGAGTTTAGGAAAGACTTTGAAAAATCACAAGATGAGGATGATGAAGACGATAGAATATATGTACAGAAACGGTTCCTCCCGTGCCATAGAGCGACACCTGAGGAAGTACGAATTTGTACCAAAGATGCGGTTTGATGGATCTCGGATTCATTGATACCGCCAGACGAAGTGTATGACACGTATAGTCAGTATACAGTAGAGATGCAAAGAAAAGTAATTCAGGTGATGGTACAGCACCTGCAAGAGGAATGTGTAAGGAAGAAGGTTAGTTGCCCCATAGAACTATTGGGGATTTGTAAAAGGGCTTTTTCGCCCGACACTTCTACAGCTGCCTTAGCGCTCGACCTGGCTCTATTGCTTAGTAAGCGGCTGGAGGTACCTACATCTCAGTTGCCTATGAGAGAGGTTCCTCCGACCTTTGTACCAAAAGATCCCCGCCAACGCGGCGATGTGCCCCCGCGGTGGATATCCCTGCACATTATGTATCGCAATTCGTTCACGTCCCGTTTTCACGACAGGAAGTGAACACAATTAGACAATCAGTTCCCGATATTAGGAAAAACCCGACGGGGTTTTACAAAGAAATAGAGTCCGTTCTACAGTCCTCTGTGTTCACCTTGAATGACATTGACTTGTTATTTCCTGTACTCCTACCCGTAGATGTATGGAAACAGGTTCGGACAATAGACGATGTGCCGGGGCTGGGAGATACGTGGGCAAATATGATTAGAATTGATGGAGAAAGACCAGCTGGTGAGAAACCGCCACAGGTAATACTTACTTTGCCTGGTAGGATTGTCACTAAACTAAAAACTATAATTCCAGAAAAAAGGATTATTTGGGACAAGCTTACGGCCTGTGTTCAAGGGAAAATTGAAGGCACCACCGAATTTTTCAATAGATTCGAGCAGGTATTTTCTGACTTCAGTGGACAGGATTTAGGTACAGAGTCGGGGAAGAGGTTGTTTGTGGACACATTTGTACGTGGATTGTTACCTGACATCCAGTCACAAATTATGTCCTCTGAGAGCGCTTGGTAGGCAAAATCTAAATCTGAGGTTTTGCACATGGCTCAGTATTATGAGAACCGTGTTAATAATGAGAAGGAAAAAATTGAAAAGAGAAAGGGAGATTTGAAAACCAAAGTATTATTACAGCAAATTATTAGAAACCCCAGAGGAGGCACGACACAGACTAGAGGTCAGTACGTTCCAAAAGGAAATGCTCCTCTGAGTACTGTGAATATTAATCAATGCGCTTATTGCCGCCAGGAATGTCATTGGCGAGCACAGTGCCCTGTCCTTCGCCAGAGGTCAAACAGTGCGTTTGGGGGTATGGGTAGACGACCTAGGGGCCGCCCTGGAGCAGGGGGCCCTGACAGAGGTCAGCTTTTACAGGATTCTAAGCAACCTTTTTCACGGGAAAATCAGACCTCGAGTATGGACTCGAGAAACATATTTGATCACCCTTCTGCTGCCTACCTTTCTGAAGAGCTTCCTTCTGACGAGGCTCTGTTTTATTAGGATTGCCCGAAGCAGGGTTTGGAACCTTTGCCTATTCCCGTTAATCAAAAAGGCCCCTACGTTGAATTATTAGTGGGGAATAGGAAACACCAGTTTTTGATTGACACTGGAGCACAGAAGTACTCCATTGATCATTCGAGAGTTCCAAACATCCCACTGTCAGGGCAAACAAATGTTTCCGTAGGGTTTTCTGGTGTACCAACTGTCTGTCCGGTATCCGTTTCTTTGGGTCCCTTTATAGACCATTGTCCTTTTCTTCTCACTTCAAACTGTGGAGAGAATTTGCTGGGGTTGAATTTGTTAAAGAAATTGAACGCAGTAATTCATTGTTCTTCGGATGGAGTACTGCTAACGGTTTCACCACAGCAACTTCCTAATTCTCAGTTCTTGATTCGACCTTTACCTCCCGAGTTCAGCATTGTCCCGGAATGCTTGTGGGCGGTGGACGACAATGATGTCGGAGTGTTACAGATTGAGCCCGTTAAAATAGTCCTGGAACATGGGGTGAAACTGCCATGCATCCCGCAGTATAAAATATCAGTAGAAGGTGAACGTGCTTTGAAATGCATTGTCTCCGATTTTGTACATCGTGGGGTGATCGAGGAGATTACAGGTAGTTTGTGTAATAGTCCGATCTTACCTGAGTATAAGAAAGGCGACAATGCAATTCCATACCGGTTTATAATTGATCTTTGTGCTATTAACCGAGTGGTCGCCCCACAATTTCCAATTGTGCCTGATGTGACGACGATATTAACAATGATCCCTGCTTCGGCTACGCACTTCAGCATTGTGGATCTAAAAAACGCTTTCTTTAGTATCCCTATACATAAAGAAAGCAGATATTTGTTTGCGTTCACCTTGGGGGGACGCTCATTTACATTTACAAGGGCACCTCAAGGGTATACTGAAAGTCCCAGCATTTATAGTAGAGCTTTAAAAGAGCAGCTCGACACTCTTGAATTGCCACCTACTTGCACGCTGCTTCAATATGTTGACGATTTACTTTTGGCCGCAGATTCTGAGAAGGCCTGTAAAGAAGGCATTATACTGTTGCTTGTTCATCTAGCTAAAAATGGTCACAAAGCTTCGCTTAAAAAAAATTCAATATTGTTGTCAGGAGGTTGCCTATCTAGGCTACCTCCTGTCAAAGGAGGGGAGAAGATTGACACCTGAAAGAATAAAACACATTTCTGGCATGTCTGTTCCAAAAACACAGAAAGAAGTCAGAGCCCTGATAGGGATGGCGTCCTACTGTAGGTTGTGGATCCCGAATTTCGCACTAGTGGTAAAACCGATGTTGGCTTTGACGAAGAAGGGCATTTCTCTGCCACTGCCATGGGAATCGGAACATCAACGATCATTTGAGCTTCTCAAAACCGCGCTATGTTCGACACCGGTTCTGGGTACTCCAAATTATGACAAGGCCTTTGTGTTGTTTGTGCATGAATGTGATGGATGTGCTTTGGCTGTGTTAACTCAGGAACACGGAGGGAAGAATAGGCCGTGCGGCTACTACTCCTCCGCCCTTGATCCTGTCGCATGCGCTTTGCCAAGATGTTTGCGCGCTGTTGCTGCTGCTGCCGTGTCTGTAAAACAGAGTGAGGGAATGGTCCTAGGCCATGATTTGATTTTGATGGTACCTCACTCTGTTGATATCCTATTGAACAAAACCCAAACGCAACACCTCACCTCTGCACGGTTAACAAGGTATGAACTAATTCTGTTTGCCCCTCATATTGAAATTAAGAGGTGTTGTGTTCTCAATCCGGCTGAACTCTTACCTTTCCCGCAAAACACTGTTTGCGGTGACGAAGAATCACATGACTGCCTGTATACCACCGAGCAAGAAACGAAGGGCAGGATAGATCTCATAGATACTCCTTTGGATAATGCGGAAGGGGAGCTGTTTTGTGATGGCTCCTGCTTCAAACTTTCGAATGGTACATCTACAGCTGCTTATGCAGTTACTACATTGAGCAAAATTGTTGAAACTAAGAGAATTTCGCATAACTCCGCGCAGGCCGCAGAGATTATAGCGTTGACCCGAGCTTGTGAACTTTCCCAAGGGCGAAGAGTAAATATATATACCGATAGCCAGTACGCATTTGGGGTGGCTCACAACCTCGGAAAACTTTGGTCGGAAAGAGGGTTCCTGACCTCACATGGGACCAAGATTCAGCATGGCCCTTTGATAGTGCAATTACTTTCGGCTCTCTCACTCCCTAAACGGTTAGCGATCATGAAATGTGCAGCACATCCCAAGGTCATAGATGATGTGGGCAGAGGGAACGCTTTTGCGGATTTGATAGCCAGACAAACGGCCACAGACCTTAGCACGGACATGTATACCTCGAGGGAAATGAGAGACGTTTGCATAATGGATGAAGGTATTGGGTCTGTGCGAGATATTCAGACTGATGCCACGATGGAAGAATCTAGAAAGTGGGCTGAAGGAATGGGGAAACTGGATGATGAAGGGTGTTGGGTGGATACATCCGAAGGGAAATGGTTGCTTCCTGATTCTTATGTATTGGCGATGGTTACGATGGCACACGGTCCTACGCATGTGTGTGCCCAGCAGATCACGAAAATGTTAGAACAGGTTTGGGTGAATGACAAAATTCTGGAAACTGCAAAGAGGCACGTCCAGAACTGCATGATCTGCCTACAGCACAATGTGGGTAAAGGGACAGTGACTCCAAGGGGAAGTTTCGGGCCCCCCTCTGTCCCTTTTGAGGTCATTCACTTTGATTTTATTGAGATGGAACGATGCAATAATCTAAAATATGTTCTTGTCATTATTTGTGCCTTTAGTAAATGGGTCGAGGCTTTCCCCGTCAAAGATGCTACCGCCATGACCACTGCAAAGATTATGGTAAAAGAATTCTTTCCTCGATTTGGGCTCCCGAGGATAATCTGGTCGGACAATGGTCCTCACTTTATCGCAGCAGTAATTTTGCAAATATGTACAGCCCTAGGTATTGAGAAACGATTTCATTCAGCTAGGCATCCTCAAAGTGCTGGGTTGGTAGAAAGACACAACGGTATTTTAAAGAATAAACTTGCAAAAACATGTGCTGATACCAAACTGAAATGGCCAGATGCTTTGCCTATTGTGTTATTAGCTATGCGTACCACACCTCAGACTAGAACTGGGCTTTCTCCATTTGAAGTAGTAATGGGGAGGCCTGCTAACATTTGGGGTCTCCCGAAACCTAAAGCCCTGATAGAGGTGGAGAATGTATTGCTTGTAGACTACTGTAACCAGTTAACTAAAAATCTGTATTTCATTTACCACCAGGTGAATTCTGCTTTACCTGTACGGTTCACGGACCCAGGACACGATATACAGCCTGGAAGTTGGGTCCTCGTGAAGGCCTACGAGAGGTCTTCCTGTCTCGCGCCTCGCTGGCGGGGACCCCACCAGGTATTATTGGTCACCAGGACAGCAGTGCGGGTGGCTGGAAAGAAGAACTGGATTCACGCGACGCACGTGATGAAACTTCCTCACCCGATGCCACACGCTACAGAAGAAGCAGAACCCCTCGCTGATGCTACAGTCTCTGATCTTGGAGTAGCAAACAGCTCTGTGAGTGCGTCGGAGAAGGTCTCTGAGCCTGAGGAGCTTGGGGAACAGTCCATCTCGTCTCCACACTCTCTTGAAAAATCACTTCCGGAAAACACTGTTTCGAGCTCTGCGAGTTCCGTCGCCACCGACACGTCGCTTCCCTCAGGAAGTGACGATACTTTGCTTCTGGACCAGACAAATTTGGGTACCATCAGGTACAACCTTCGACCACGGAAATAGAACTACGGCACGAGTGTCGTGCATCTGGAAAAAGGAAGTGATCGGAAAATTGTTTTGTTTTGTTGAACAAAAAGGGATTCTGCTGGCTAGGGTTGGGAAGGACTAAGAAATCACGCGACCGTAGTGTCACCAGCAACGAACATTGGGGCCGTCGATCAAGGAACTACGATGCCTGCCACCTTCACCGCTGCTCCCCGCACTGGACTTTTAGATAAGGGGGTGACCAAATCGAACAATGAACAATGTGCCTGGGCCCCGAAAACGTACTGTTGTGTTTTGATTTTGATTATTGTTATTTTTGCAACTGCTGCTGTAGGACTTTGGTATTTCGAAGAAGTCTATCCTTTGAAACCTTTATTACCGACCAAGATCGTACCAACTGTTTTGACTCCCTCTGTACACCTTCACACTCTGTCCCCTAGAGACTCCCAACATAGACAGAAGTATCATAATAACACTCTGATGATAGTAATGAATGCTACTCATGCCATTTTTAATAAGAGTAATTGTTGGATTTGTACTCACTTACCGCAACATGGGAACAAGGGACTGGGATGGTATATACATCCTCTACCTTTAACGACTTCTTTCTATGCCTCTCTTAGAGCACTATTCTTTGGCCGATGGAATGATAGCATCTCAGGGAACTTCGATGGAACTAATTTAAATGATTTCGAGAAACGTGAATTGACTCCCCTGGGATGCTCGCTTTTCGCAAATAGAAGTAAACCTAACGTTGCTTCTATTAGGCCGTCTGACAAACTATCTCTTCCTTTTCAAACTCTGATTTCCTTTAAAATGGCTCCGATAGGCAATAAGGACGCTGTACCTCCTTCTTATTCTGTAAATCATAGTCCCGATTCGGTTCCCTTCTGTGTACAGAGAAATGGCACTAGGCCAATGGGAGATTTTGAAACTTGTAAAAATATTGTAAATTTGACTGGGGAAAACAGGCCTCTGTATGTAGGAGGGCCTGTTTATTTTGTTTGTGGTAGTTTAGCATTTCCCTGGTTGCCCAAGGATTGGCAGGGAACCTGTTATTTAGGAATATTGTTACCCGGGGTATTTGTAGCTAGTACCTTGGAGGTTTCTAAGGCTCGCCCGTGGCGAGCCAACAATGGAGATACCCCTGGGCAAGTATTGGGGGACATAGCTAAATCGGTTGTGCCCTTTTGGGGACAAATAGCAAACTCAGAGAACATTAGGGGATTAGCAAGGGTATTGGAGAGAACGATCAACCAGACCACGGACATACTCTACAATATGACCTTAGAGCAAAAGGCGATAAGATTGGTAGCACTTCAAAATCGGATGCCATTAGATGTCATCTTGGCAGAACGAGGTTGAGTATGCAAATTAGTGGGGTCCGCTTGTTGTGTTTTCGTACCAGACTCCTCACCAACAATTTTTAAAGCAATTCAGAACTTGCATACTCTCAGTTCTGAAGTCCATATCCCTGTAGGAGACTGGAACCTTAGTACTTGGTTTTGGGATTCTCTGCGATCTTGGGGTTGGAAGGTGCTTTCCGTCATTCTGGTTATTTTAGGGATTCTGTTATTCCTTTGTTGTTGTTTTCAATGCCTCCCAAGTATATGTGGAATGATAGGGGGGTGTTGTGCTCAAGCAGTGAGCGCAATAGGGCATAAAATATATACCCCAGATACAGCATCTAAAGAATTCATGTTACAAGAGGTTCTTATGAACGACCTTATGGCTATAGACATTACAGACAATGATGCGGAACCTATGGATGATAATACATGGAGTCATTTTCAAAAGCATTAGGGATGATGTTTAGCACTTGGCATAGGCCAAAAGGAGGGTCTGTGGAAATCGAAATAATATTGTACCTCCTATCGCATTGTTTGAATGTATGTTGGCCTACGCCAAGTTGTCTAAAAAGATCGTGTACATAGATTCCGCGGCAAGGTCTTGACCTTAATGTATTGTGCAAATCGCCATCTTGGATTAAGCCGCCATTTTAGGTACTCTTGCAGTGTGGAAGTCACCCTGAACAACAAAATGGAGGCTGAATGACATTTCGAGTGGGATTCTGGCCGTTGTGACCTCCGCACACATGAATAAGTAATATGCCCGCAGGCCACTTGTTGGGGTCACGAACTGAGACCTTGTTCTATCCCTGACCTATGTGTAAATGAACAACTGTATCAGCGGAACTGATCAAATTGCATACATTATGGGATTGACCTGGCAACGAACCCTAGGCCTGGTCCAAAGAATGGTTAACCCGCGAGGGGGTTGGCCAAGGCTGGATAAAAAGTATAAAAACCTGTGTATCCCAATGTACGCTCTCTCACACTAACACGGCAAACTACCGTTGATGGTTCGTCCTGTTACTCTGAGGGCCGAATAGCTATTCGTATGTCAATTGACTTTTGCTAATTGTTGTAACTTTGAATAAAGCGCTTTGTATGTCCTTTGTAACCTGTGTTGGTGTGTTTCCTTTGGGCTTCCCGGCCTCATATCAATTTTTCTGTTTCCACACCTCAACTGCTTTGACCTTCATTCTAAATTTTAATTGTAGATATTTATATTCAATACATCTTTCATTTTGTTGCATTCCACGCTTCATGCAGTTCATTTGTGTGTCAGCAACTTTGATAGTTCACTTTTCTGCAAGTGCATCTCTCCATTGCAAGTCATATGTCTTGTGGCGTGCATGCATGGGTTTTGTTGCTGCTGTGATGGTTGCAGCTGGAAGGATGCACATGTGCCTGACATGTGAGGGTGGGTCCATCAGACGACTGGGTCAGCACTGTATGTTTTCATTTGTATTTAGCTGTGCAGCATCACTGTGGGTTTGCCATCAGTGTGTTTGGGGTGGAGGAAGGTAGGCTCACTGTAGAGCTGTTCACATTAATGGCACATTTGTTTGTCATTGCTGTGTCAAACCCATGTCATGTAGACACACCAACCAGCATGTGCAGTCACACACTGCCTTCTCTCATATGTTGCTCCACCTTGGACACTGGAATGCAGTAGTGAGCCATGTTTGCTCTTTCGGAGTAGCAGCACAATTCTTTAGTCTCTGTGACTCATGCACTGTCTCACTGCCCTCCCATCACCCATGCATGACCATGACATGTTATTGTTCCCTGACAGGTAATTAGCCATCCCTTCCACCCAGGTCACTGATGCTCAGGCGGTGATGCGCCTGTCCATTGTTTGTTGATATTTAAAATTTTGCTTTGATGCCTTGGAAATGTGCCATGGTCAACATGCAAATGCCACTTGCCATTGCATTCACTTGTCACGTGTATGGGGTGGGATGATTAAGGTCTTGAAGGGTGTGTCAGCAGATGCTCCTGTCCTGGATGGATCTCCAGTGCTTCCTGTTGATCAGGTTTGCAGTGGACATGTTGGTGCTCCACTTCGTGGTGCGCAGACCACAGAGGTTCAGGTGAGCTGCAGACATGCATTGCACTGGTATTGTGCGAGACTGACGGGGAGCTACCTGGGGTGGGTCATCAGGTGAGGGGGACTGGGGCATGGTGTCCAGACTGGAGGGCTGTCTGGGGGTGTGTCACAGGTAAGGGGGCTGGGTGGTGGTGTCCTGTATAGAGGGTGATTCCTGGTGAGGGGTCACAGGTGAGGGGGTTGGGGTGATGCCAGTCTGGGGGGCTGCCTGGGGGGTGTCACAGGTAACGGGGGTGGTGTCCAGTCTGGAGGGGGCTGCCTTGGGGTTGACACAGGTGAGGAGGGCCAGGAGGTAGTGTCCAGACTGAAGGTGGCTACCTGGGGGGTGTCAGAGGTGAGGGGGGCTGGTGGGTGGTGTCACAGGTGAGGGGTCCTGGGGGATGGTGTTGAGTCTGGAGGAGGCTGCCTGGGGTGTGTGTCACAAGTGAGGGGGGCTGAGGGGTGGGAGGTGGTGTCCAGACTGGAGGGGACTGGTGGGTGGTGTTCAGACTGGCAGTGGCTGGAGGGTGGTGTCCAGACTGGAAGGGGCTGAATGGGGTGTGTCACAGGTGAGTGGGGGTGGTGGGTGATGTCCATTCTGGAGGGGGCTGCCTGGTATGTATCACTTGTGAGGGGGCTTGGGGGTGGTGTCCTGTCTGGAGGGGGCTGCCTGGAGGGGGTCACAGGTGAGGTGGGCTGGGGGTGGTGTCCAGATTGGATGGGGCTGTGGGGTGGTGTCCAGTATGGAGGGGACTGGTGAGTATCCAGACTGGAGGTGGGTCCCTGGGGGCTGTCACAGGTGAGTGGGGCTGTGGGGTGGTGTCCAGTCTGGAGGGGGCTGCCTGGGGGGGTTCACAGGTGAGGGCAGCTGGGGGGGTGGTGCCCAGACTGGTGGGGGCTAGGGGTTCTGTACAGACTGGAGGGCGCTACCTGGGAGGGTGTCACAGGTGAGGGGGTCTGGTGGGTAGAGTTCAGACTGGAGGAGGCTGCCTGGGGGGTGTCCCAGGTGAGGAGGGCTGTTGGGTGGTGTCTATTCTGGAGGAGGCTGCCCGGGGGGTTGTCACAGGTGAGGGGGCTAAGGGCTGGTGTCCTGTCTGGAGGGGGCTGCCTGGGGGGTGTCACAGGTGAGAGGGGGCTGGGAGGTAGTGTCCAGACTGGAGGGGGCTGCCTGGGGGGTGTCACGGGTGAGGGAGGGCTGGGGGGTGGTGCCCAGACTGGAGGGGTGTGGGTGGTGTCCAGTCTGGATGGGGCTGCCTGTGGGGTTGTCACAGGTGAGGGGGGCTTCGGGGTGGTGTCTAGTCTGGAGGGGGCTGCCTGGGGGGATGTCACAGGCGAGGGAGGGATGGGGGGCTGTGCCCAGACTGGCGGGCAGTGTGACAGGTGAGGGGGGATGGGGGTGGTGTCCAGTCTGGTGGGTGCAGCCTGAGCTTGCGAGGGTGGTCCCTCATTTTGCAGGGGTACAGCCTGGGCTTGCGAGGTGAGGCGCATGTTTTCACTGGGTGTTGCCTGGGCTTGTGAGTTGAGCTGCACGATTTCACTGGAGTGCATCCTGGCCTTGTGAGGGAGGGCCTGTGTTTTTGCAGAGGTACAGCCTAGGCTTGCGAGTTGAGGCGTGTGTTTTCGGAGGCTGCAGCCTGGCCTTGTGAGAGAGGGCCTGTGTTTTCGCAGGGGTGCATCTTGGGCTTGCGAGGTGAGGTGAGTGATTTAGCTGGGGTGCAGCCTGGGCTTGCGGGGGGGGGCACACCTTATCACAGGGCTACTGGATGGTGGTTGAGGGGTGGACACGGAGGCTTGGGCCTGGTTTGGCCTTTAGCTTGCTTTTTGGTGTGCATCGGGGCATGTTATGGGCGTTCCTCACGCAGCTTGTTTTTACTTGTGCAACGGCTAGTAATGCAGCTTTGAATCCATGAATATACAGGGCGCGCAATATTTTTTCTGTGCCATGGCCCAAATATGAGAAATGTTCTTTTTTTAAAAAATGTAACTTTTAAAAAAAAATGCATAGATCAAACAACACATTCATAAACACACAGAAAAGGATACATTTAGTACACATTACACAGGTGCTCATCTCGACATCAGGTCAATCAAAGATGACCAAACCATCTGTTCCACAGTAAGTCTGAAGAGGTTATTCATTTTGGCACTGCATTCAATATAGATCTCCCAATTAGCCTTAGAGCTGTCCTCTAAATCACTTTTTGAATAGGTCACTGTTTCCTAAGTGGCCAACTTCAACTTCTCACCCAATTTATCCCCAATCTGTACATTCTTGTTTTCTTTCCAGTGTCGAAGGATTCTTTTTACAAAATGTTTAATATGTGTTGGTCCATATTGTTTCCATTTTTAGTATCTTATGAAGTTGTGGTATCTGATTGTTATTCTTCTGCTCTAATAAAATGGCTTATTTCAACCTTGACTCTCTGAAAAACATCCTTCGAAAAGGTCTCCACTTTGGTGCAGGAAGCAAAGAGATGGTCTTAACTTCCAGTTGTTGTGTAAACGAATGTGACCAAATCACTGTGCTCAATAATTTCAGCTTCTGCTCACAGGCCTCCAGTAACCATGACAGCATACCTTCTGTTTCATCAACCACTTAGTCATGTGATTGCTATATTTGTTATCTCCTTTATTATCAATATATATTCAGCAGATATAGTTATCCACAGTTCATTCTGCCTACTTTCCACATTCTTAAAGCACTCGATGTTTGGTTGTTGTAGAGTCTTGTAGAGCTTGCTCACTCCTTTTGTTGGAATTTGGACTTTCATTAAATAATTCAGCTATGGGTGAGAAGCTTGCCCTCCTCTGTGATATGTCTTGTGGCAATCCTTATTATTATTCCTTTTATCCAGGTAAAATATGACATACAGGACAGACAATTATGGATAACAGTAGATTTATTGTTGATTCGTAATTCTTTTGAAACATGCACTGCACATATGTGGCATCTAAGATATGGGTAGGGAGCTGTTTGTTGGGAATACATGCAGGGCGAAATGCAGTCCATTGTTGAAGAGGCTTCATTTATCTAAGAATGAAATGTGCAATCCCCAACCAGCACAATTCAGTTATCACCAGGCATCTTTCAAAAGACTGTTGAGTATTTTACATCTAGCAGGGAACATGGGCGTCATCATGAGTTGGGTGGTAGCCCTTAAATCCGTCAGTAATGGTATCAGTGCTGCCAATACCGCTCCGCTGGATTACAAGTCATCGCTAATACCACCAGAGCCAGAAGGAACCAGCGCTATTACAGATGGCGCTATAACAGCTGTCAAAACTTTGTTTCAAAACAGCTGCGTTAACAGCACCGACAACACAAAACTCAATTACAGCCATTTCCCAAGTACATATATGGCAGGATTAGCTCCGAAAATCAGCGCTAATACAGCTGAGAATTACCCCCAGCCTCCAGCTGGAGGTAAATGAACCCAGGTGCAGGAATCAAGTCACAGGTGTATGCAATGCAGAGGGCTATATGGGACACATCCGGTCCCCAAACACTGATTCCAACACCATGCTGCCATTCAATGCTGTAGGCTGGAACAGGCAGCTGCTCATGCTGCGACTGGTGCTTGAAAGGCAGAACAACCAGGCCAGAGGCACAGGGAATATAGGTGGGGTGGGTGGGGAGGAGGAGAAGTGGGAGGAGAAGGGCACCAGCAAGGAGAGCACCCATCCCCAGGGCCAGGCCCTCAACCTGGGCCCTCATCAACACCCGGTTGGTTACTAAGTACCGCCTGAACAGGGAGACCATCACTGAACTGATGGCCGCAAATCAGGATGACGTCAGGAGCAGGATCAGTATGTGCACAGCTGTGCCCCACTGCTGAAGCTTGTGGCAGTCCTTCAGTTCCTGGTTACCCGCACGTTCCAGCACTCCATGGCCCTGATGCATGGCATGGCACAGTCAACATTCAGCACAGTCCTTGGCCTCTTGCACCATGTCAACCAAGACAATGCACTGCCCACCACCCAGGCCAGGTCAACAACATGACAGCATGATTTTATGCATCTGCACAAATGCCCAATGTGATAGCAGCCATCAAGTGCAACCATGTTGCTTTGGTGGTGCCCCTGGCCCATGAGGTTGTATACAGGAACTGGAAGTACAACCACTCCCTCAATGTGCAGGTGACTTGTACCAGTTAGGGGCGGTGTCCAGGTGGCTTACGAGTTGGTTGTTCCCACCAAACTCAAGGGAAGAATTTAACCTTGAAGGGCTTCTCTGTCGATTGGAATTTCAGGCAATTCGGACCTGCAGCAGGGCTTCTCCAGTCGTCCAGGACTTGCAGCAGTCCTCTTCCTTCAGCTCGTCTTCGGTTCTTTCGTTCCAGTGGTCGACTCTGCTTTACAAGTCCCAGAGACCTGCTTTTAAACAGTTTCCCCCCATTCATTCAGCCTGGCTGTCACTCACCCAGCAGGGTGGCTGTCCTTGCCGAACAGTCAGCCAGCCAATCACACCAGAGTGCATTCAGGTCTCCTAGGAGACTAAGCACAGGGAGTTTCGGGCACGTCCCTCACATATTGTTAGCAGTCACGAAAAATCATGGTAGTTGACCTAAACCACTGCCACCAGCCATTTAAAATAGGAAAAAGTAACATTTTACTGTTACATGAGTGTTTTGACTCAGGGGAAGCTAGGCAACCCCTCCAGCACTCTATAGGAAGATAGTGTGTGCCGGGTCAGTAAATTTAAAAAGACTAGTAAAGCCAATTTAACTTTACATGCTCTGGGAGACGGTAGTCTGTCCCAGAGAATGTATTTAAACCTTGGGGAGTCTTAAAGACACCCCTGTGCCACTGCACTGAAGGTGCTGTGTGACACACATAAAAAGATGATGCCCCTGGAGTTGTTTAAAAACTCCATAACCAAAGAACACAAAAGTAAAACACATTGAAAATGAAAAGATCAAAGCCCCAAAATATAGCAACAGAGCTGGAGGGCTCTAAGGTAGAGGGAATTTAGCACTTGTGTGAGAATTCTCCCTCACAACCATGCCCACAGTCGTACCCATGTATGCATTGAGCGTACCTTTGGACTCCTCAAGGCACGATTCCGGTTCCCAGATCGCACTACTGGAGCCCTCATGTATGCCCCAGATAAAGTTGGGAAAATAATATTGCTGTGAGCAATGCTACACATTTGCCTGAGGAGGAAAGTGCCACTACCCACGACACGGAGAGGCCACACCCAGAGGAAGATGCAGATGATGAGCATGTAACAGGAGCCAGAGCAGACATTCACAGGGATAACATGAGGGAAGAGAGACAGGCCCGGGAGGCACTAGTAGACAATTACTAATAGGACGATAAATCGACTCAGTCCACTGCTATCACAGTTTGAATAAAGTGCACAAGAACATAAATATGAATGTCCTCACATAATTGAAGTTCAACAGATTTGTATGTAACTTATTTGATCAATAATCCCTCTTCCCCCCACTTTCCCCCAACACCCCAGCACACAACTCCACCCCCGCCTGCTCTCCCCCAACACCCCAACACACTATCCTCCCTCCCCCATCCCTCCCTCAACACCCCGACACAATATCCCCAATCCTGCACTCTCTGCAACAGCCCAGCACACAATCCCCCTCTACCCCCCTCCTCAACACCCAGGCACAAAATCCCCACTGCCCATGCTCCCCCAACACCTCAGCACACTATCCCACCTCCCCCCACCCCCAGCGTATTCATAGCAAGGCCACACAGGCCAACAATACTCATGGCATTTACAATGGCCTTGCCCTCTTCTCTTGACTCCCAGCAACAGCTGACCGTGTGCGCAGCTGGCGCAGGGACTGCCACCTACGGGTACTCTGGTGAAATTCCTCGGTTGTCGTGGTTGAGGTAGAAGGTATTGATGCCACATCCTGCAGATGTTGCCGTTGGAGAAAATTAATCTCCCAGATTTATTCAGCAAGGGCTGAGACACCCTCACACAGTTCACGCACCCTTTGTCCGAATCCCATCAGCGATGCGATGCACTCAATGACTACACTCTTTGTCCTTGCATTATCACGTGCCATCCTCCTTGTGACCCCATGGATTGCATCACGGATGGCCTGCATGTCTTCTGAGTTGGCGATAGCCTCCATCTGCCTCTCACTTGCTTCCATATCATCGAGCCTCTGCATTACCATGCACAATGTGGCCATAGGCTGGGATGGAGAAGGGGTATGTTGCCTGGATGGGCTGCCAACAGGGAAGCTATAGGCAGGGTGCCTGTGTCTGATGAGGAGGTGTGTGCGCGCCAGCAGCATAGTGGGCTCTGGCTGCGCTCTCTCACACGAGCTGGGCTATCGGGTGTGATGGGTGGTTGACGGGGCAGGCTGCAGCCTGGGGTTGGGGGCACTGCAGCATGATGGCTGTTACTGCTGCTCCTCCCCCCTGTACCTCCAGAGACATGGTTTATGGTGGTGCTTCCTCTCTAGTGGTGTGGACTGCCACAGTGGTGTTGTCGGTGGCAAATGGTGTGCTCCTGGCGAGCTGGGAGTCTAGGCATGCCACTGCTGTGGGAGAGTGTGTTGAAATGTGTCTTGCGCCTAGGGGTTGAATGTTATCCCATTTGCAGAGTGGTGGTGGTGGTGGCACAGGATGGAACACGTGCAGATGGCCCGACTGCTTCCTCGCCCTCTGATGCCGCTGGAGATGCTTGTGTGCCTGTAGGGGACATAAGGGTTGGCGTTAGGACACATTCTCCTACGTGTTTTGGCATACACAACAGTAAATACATGGTGATGGGTGCAGCATTGGGCTGTTGAACTGATGCACGGGCCTGGTCGAGTTGCATAAGTAGTGGATTGGCAATGATGGAGGTACATGCTGGAAGAGGGTGGACACAATGGGGGATTGAATTTGGCCGTGGTGGCATGGTGGGATACACTGCTGGCCTAGCTGTTGATTGATGTACATGCCTCTGTTCCCCATACCACACATTTGAAGACATGCATGGTAATTGGGGGCGGGGGGGGCTGGTACTAGTCACTGTCATGTCCTGATGGGGCAACGTTGTGCCACTGCCATAGCTGTGTGGTGTATGGAACTTGGTTGTGTCCCTTGGCTGCCCTCGACACAGCTCTGACTCACAGGGGTGACCTTGGTGTGCTGGCACATGGGTGCAACGGTAGGTGCCTGTAGTGGCTCCCACAGACTGCAGCCTGTCACAGTGCCCGGCACATGGGTCGCTCCACTGGGGGATACTGTGCTAGGCTGTTGTGGTTACATGCAAATGTGGTGGGGTTGACTCACCTTCTGCCTCCTGGCTGCCAGCACACGCTCGGCATCTCTGACACCCTCAACACCCTCCATGTTGTGGACCGTGCTGCATTTTCTTTTCACGGCATGAGGCCAAGTCCCACTGGTGGGCCTTCCCCTGTGGTCAGGGTGTCCTGTGTGTGATGGGACAGCATTCCCCAGACCCGCACAGGCAGGTAATTCCACCATTTCCTGAAGTCTTCTCCATCTCGGGACGCAGCCAACTGCAGAAACCTTCCAGCTTTTCACCTGCTAGATTTGCGTGTGCCACTGGGAGGAGGTTTTGCGCTGTCTTGCATCATGGAGTTCCTCATGGTCGGTCATGATTCATCCACCAGTAACAACAGCTCAGCCTCTGCAAATCTGGGCTTTCGCAGGCGATCTTGGGCTTCCTTGCCCCTAACCCTCCCCTGTGAAATTTCTGCTACTCAGGGAGTGTGGATGGCTGCCAGGGACTCAGATTTTTAATGGATTGTGATTTTCAAAATGGTCACACAGAGCTTCCTGTTAAAGCAGTGATGTGTTTCCCGCCACCGCTAATAACATGGGCTGATTGCACTGGCACTAATTGCGCCAGCAGCGGTAGCGCTAATAGTGCCATGGTTTTGGGCAGTAGCCCGCTTTCCAGTGCTGTTTCCGTAGGGCGCAATTAGCGTTGACACCAGGGCTCTGTGCACATGCATGCATACTTGCTATTTGCGCCACGGTTCCTGGCGGTAACTCTATTTCTACTCGGCAGAAATAGCAGCAGCTTACCGCCTGACTCGTGATGAGACCCCATGTGTGTAATGCATGGTTTATACTGATACCAGTGTATCTACTTATATAAAAACACATTTAAAATTGACATAACGCTAAATGAATCAGTGAGGAGCCTTAGGTTCTAACCATGCAGTTGGACTTGAATCACAAAATCACAGACACCACATACATAGGATGTTAAAAATTAGGATCCCAAACGTGTTATTTACATTTTTTGAATTGTAAAAAGTATCAATTGCATTAGAATTTTAATATTTTGTTAATTATTTTGCTTTGAATATATTGTAGATTGTCACACAATATTGTTTAATTGTAAATTTTAAGGACGCAATAGATATTCAAAGGTTACAAATGATATATGTTGCTAAATTACATTTAAATGTGATATATTTTAAATTCTATTTTCATCCTAGATGTGAAATACATTGTTACTAGCTGTACCTGGAATATCATTTGTCAATCTAGCACTCAAATGTCCCTCTATTTTATTGGTCTCTCTCTCCCCCTTGTCTCACGTTTTCTTTTTCTCTTTCTTTCGCTCACCTTCTTACTCCAAGTCTCACCCTATGCCTCTGTCTCTTTCTATGTGGGTGAGAGTGGTGTAGTCACGTGTTTCCTAGAGCCACCCCAATCTTTGCTGAAAGCTGTAAACTGGATTTAAAAAAATAATGTATTAGAATGTGTATTTCTAATGATCAATTCCATAATATATGTACATGGTATTTATAAAACAAATGTAACAGTCGTCTTACTGAGGAAAGCATATTATCAAAACCTATAACTATCACCATATACATTATTTTCTGATAGGCGATTTTCATTCCAGGATGGATAGGCTGGTACACACCTATTTTACTCTTTTCAATATCCCGTATGAGAGGGCAGGTGGGAAAAAGCCTAAACTACGGTTCTAGGATCCTTTACACAAAATGAAAGAGCATTGTGGATATTTTGGGGACATTTGAATGACCAGTTTTCGTTATACTAGACAAATATATTTGTAATAAAAGGGTTGGATGCATGAGTTACTAACTAACTACATAGTGCATACAGGCTTGGTTCTCATTTAATGGTTCACAGAACTCACCCTAGCCCGCTCACTCAGATATTATAATGTGTGTAACATTGTAGTGTATACTGAATAGGACAGTTCATTGATTTGAATTTGAGGATTAAATGGCTATTACATCAGTCCTAGGGTCACAGGCCATAATGTTTTCTTTCACTACACACAGGTCTCACCGTATGGATGATTGTACATATACTCAATTCTTAAAGTAACATTATGATTAAGTTGCTCTAATAAAAGCCTTCGAAGTGAAAAAAGTGATTCAATTATAGTAATCTTTTTGTAATCTATGTAACTATTACTCAATCCCACACCATGCACTGCTCAAGCTGACATACGAGAGATCGCATGTGACATCACAAATGGCAAATTGTAAAGATTTTCCAGGAACATAGCCTCAACTTTTCCATCCACAATGAATAATGATCGCCTGAGGGTATTTGCAAATTACTATCTGCTGACAAATTGGTAACACTTACACTTCATTTCACCAACTTCATACTAAAACACCTCCAAATGCTCATAACAAAGGTCATATGAAATACCAAGCTGCTTTGCATATGTCTGTAACCAATAAACACACAAATCATGACTGACCCACACAGTGTCCTTGTTGAGCTCTATGCGCTTTCAGCAATCTCCAAAAATAAAGTAAATACTTGCTTTCTGTCCCTATCAAGTCTGATACCTGTTCCAGCAACAGAAAGCCTGATTGTCTATGTATCCCCTTGCCTAGTGACAGATATGACTCTCCATGATTGCAAACGTTCTTGTTCACTTCATGGTGTATAAAAGGCATGGCAGAGTGCAAGGATGGCTCATGAAAACTGTGCACAAACAACAGCAGGTGCCTGCAGAGATTGGTCAAGAGGTACACGGATCCCTTCTTCTCTTTTTACCCATATCTCTGCAACACACTCTGATTGGCTGCATTCAAGTGGGCAAAGATCCATCCGTCATGCACACCACCAAACCCTAAACTTTTGAATTTAGCTGAAGAGTTCACGTGCATCTTTCAACTACTTTAAGAGTGCAGTTTTGCTGCGAATTGGAGCCTGATCTATAACAAGTTTCTTTTTAAAATGTGTACAGACTTTCTCCTGCAGGATATACAGCTATCAACTTCTAAGAACATAACACGCAGCTATGTATTAATACATTATTTTGACATGTTATCAAACATGTAAAAACAATACAGTAGATCAATGTAAAATGTACAATATAACACCACTGTACATATTTACTGTATGCACAAGAATTATAAACAGTGGCTACCAATAAAACACTGTCTTTAAATTGCAAATACACGTAACTTAGAAAAAAGCAATGTCTTCTACCCATTTTACATTTTTTTTTATATACTTGCACTTATAGACCAAACATCTCAGTGCAAGCGCTTTCATTCACTACCACAAATGGTAGTTCCACTGTTACAACCATTTGCAATTGCACAGTTACAAATATTGAGTGCAGACAACATACCCGTGTTTTGCACATGTATAGTCCACTGTCCCAGAAATATCAAAACACCCTTAAACTATACTAAGAACCACATTTTCATTTTCAAGCCATCATCCACTTTACATTCTAATACATTGTTCTTCATTTGTAAAGTATGTAAGTGTTTTGCATTTTTTGACAATATTTAAACTACAGATTAGCACTTTCAATACTTTCAAACAATAGAATAATCTGAGCATACCACATCAAGCCTTCAATCCCTGTATTAAAATATTAAAACAGTATTGAAATGGTAACAATAGTATTTCAAACTTACTACTGCTACAGTTAAAATATAATTGTTAGTCAAAAAAGCCATAATTTTCACATCTCACTACATATTTTCTCAACAGGAGCAAAATAAAAAATATGTAATTTTGGAACATTATAAAGTACATCTCCTCTGTACATTAAATATGTGCATTTGAATGTGCAGAAATTCCTCCTAACACTGAAGAAAAAAGGTAGAGATAAAAAAGACATATACAAGCATGCGTCTATTATACATTTTTTACAATTCACACATTAATAACATACTGTCTTTATAATTTAATATAGACAGCAGAATTATAAGGTATTATTTCTTCAAAAAGTATAATTCCTGCATTTCACAAAATGTAGGTCTATCCATGTAATATGCACCCAACTACAATATCTATAACATATCTTCAATGTCTACTGTAAAACTACCATTCAACTAACTCGATCCTCACATCATCCAACTCCCTCAGTAAACAAACAATGGCCCTCATTACAACAATGCCTGTCCGGAAACAACGGTGCCGGTAAGCTTACCGGCACTGTTGTTTCCGGAACGGCATATTACAACTCTGCGGGCGGGTGCCGTCCCGCCCACCATGTCAGAACTGCTGGGTGGACCGGCACCCACCCGCAGAGTTTCACTGAAGCACCGGCACCGTTATTACCGGTGCACGTGTTTCCATGGTCCCCACTCCCATAGAGACATATGGGACTCTATGGAAATGGGGAGCAACAGTTTACCAGCACCTGACTTGCCGGCCACCGGGGTTGTAATACCCTGGTGTTACCTGCAAGTCAGGCACCAGTAAATGTTTATGGGTCCAGCGGCAACTGGCCGGTATCACAGGTATGGTTACCGCTGGACCGTAATGAGGCCCAATGTCTCTACTGTTTTATTTATTTATTTATATTTATATAGCGCGCAAGCAGCCCAGGGGCATTGAGGCGCTGTTACTTGCAATAACTTGGTTACAGGGTACAGGCATGATAAACACATTACGAATACTACAAAACTTCATGCTGTTGTTACCGATATAGCATTTGGTCATATATTACAACTAATATGATAGGTATTCGTGCTGGCGTGTCGGGCCTTATGTGAAGAGAATAGTTTTCAGAGTTTTGCGGAAGGTGGTGAGGGAGGCCTCACCTCTGATAGTGGGAGGTAGGGCGTTCCAGTGAGTGGGTGCGAGATAAGGGAAGCTGGATCCGCCAGCTCTGACTCTTTTTACTAGTGGCACAGAGAGCATGTTGGTGTATGGTGATCTGGTTGGCCTGGTAGTGGAGACGGGGTGTATCCTTTGTGAGAGGTAGGCAGGAGCAGTGAGGTGAATGCACTTGTGGGTCAGTGTCAGGGCTTTGAATACGATCCTTTCCTTTATTGGGAGCCAGTGGGCTAGTTTTCTGGCCTCAGAAATGTGTTCTCTTTTAGAAATGCCTTGGGCTGCCCGGAGAGCGTTGTTCTGTATTAATTGTAGTCTCTCTAAGTTTTTATTGGATGTTCCTAGAAAGAGTACGTTGCAGTAGTCTAGCCTAGAGCCGGTGATGGCTCTGGCTATATTGGTACAGTTCTCTTTGGAGAGAAATGGTCTGACAGCGTTGATAAGTTTGGCATGCTATGTAGCTGCGGAGGCTATTGCGTTGACTTGTCTATCCATGGATAGGCTGGAATCAGGTAGACTCCCAGAGTTTTGACATAATCTGAGACAGGAATTTTGATGGACTCAATGGTGAAGTGACTGAATTGGGCATCTAGATTTTTTAGTATGTCGGGGGAACCTACCAGGAGGAGTTTGTTCTTGTCAGAGTTGAGGCATAGGGCCTCATTACATGGAAGGCGGTAATGGTTAACGGCCACCGTTAATAGTAACGGTGACCGTTAACCATTACCGCCTTACTACGAGGTCCCTTAGCGGGTTGGTGCTTTAACGCCTGCTTTTTGCAGGCGAAAAAACCAACCCGCTAAGGGACCTCGGAGCTAATTACGGCACCGCAAAATTGCGGTGCCGTAATTAGCGCCTTCCCCATTCCCATAGAGCCCTATGGGGCAGAAATGGGAATGGGGAAGGGCAATGGCGGAAGGGGGATTTACCGCCCCACCAACCTTGGAATGGGGCGGTAAATCCCCTTTCCGCCAAGGCGGTGCCGGTATTTTACCGGCATGAGCCATGGCGCTAATAGCGCCATGGCTCACCGCCTTCCGTGTAATGAGGACCATAGTCCGTTGTCTGCCATCCAGGCTTGGATGGTGTTGTAGAGGTTGTTCAGGATCAGGGAGTCAGTTTCATAGTTACCTGTGATGGTAAGGAGGATCTGAGTCTCGTCGGTGTAGTTGGTGTAGGAGATGCCCATAGTGTCGAGGAAGAGGTGTGGTGTAAAGATGTTGTGTAGGGTGAGGGAGAGGCAGGAACCTTGGGGCACACCACAGAGTATGATGGTTGGTGATGCGGTGGCTACTTGCATGGTTCTGTCTTGTAGGAAGGAGGTGATCCATGCTGTGGCCTCTGGGGAGAATTTGGCAGTGGAGGAAAGGTGGTGGCATAGGACGCCATGATCAACAAGGTCAAAGGCCACGGATAGGTCAAGGAGTAGGAGAAGTGCTGGTTTACCCATGTCTCTAGCATCGTCCATCTGGTTTTTCAGGTCAAGTAGGACAGTTTCGGTCCCGTGTCTGGGGCGGAAACTGGATTGGTGGAGTCCAAGGATTTGTTCTCTTCAATGAAGTGCTGAACCTACAGGTATTCTGCTTTGTCCAATATTTTGAGGAGGAAGGGGACAGTGGTGATGGGTCTGTAGTTGTTAGGGGAGGTGGGATCGAGAGTTGGCTTTTTTAGAAGAGGACGTACCGAGCTTCCTTGAGGGAGGTGGGGACTTTTCCTGTGGTAAAGGAGGCATTAACAAAGGCTGTTAGGAAGGGAGCTAGCGCTTCCGTGCAGTCTTTGATAATGGAGGCTGGGCATGCATCACCTTTGCAGTTAGAGGGTTTGATGTTCCTCATTATGTTGATGATGTCTTTTTCCTGAATGGGTTTGAAGGAGAAGGGTAGGGGGGGTCTGGGGCAGATGGTGGGACAGGGATATGATTATTGGGTAGGGGTTGTTTAGTGGCTAGTATTTTGTTTTTGAGGAGGCTTAATTTGGTTTGCATGGCCGTTTGTATTTCGTCACACCAGTCTTTGTCTTTGGTGAGGTTCTGGGGGGTGGGGGTGGGTGTCTCGAGCTCCCTAAAGATTGCGAAGATTTCTTTGTGCTAGATTGGGCTTCAGAGATTCTGGATTCAAAAGATTTGGCTTTTGCTTGGGTGATTGCTTTTTTGTATTTGGTGAATAGGGCTTTAAAGATCATCTTATCTTTGTCAGAGTGAGACGTTTGCCACTGTGTGAGTGCCCCTTTTTTCTCATTGCGGAGTGTGAGGAGGTCATTGGTGAACCAGGAGTTGGAGTGGGTAGTCGGTTTGGATTTGCAAGGTTTGAGGGGGGCAATGGAGTTGATAGCTGCTTTGATGGCAGCATCATAGGTTGTTGCGAGTGTTTCAGGGTCTGAGGAAAAAGGTGGTCTGAAGGCTGGACCTTTGAGGAAGAGCAGTAGCCTCTCCTTAGTGAGCTGGCGGGAGCTTCTGGCGAGGCAGGGTGGGAGCGGTTGAGGTGAGGGGGCATAAGGGGAGCTAGTGGTGAGGATGCTAAAGGTGATGATGTGGTGGTCAGACCATGGGGTGGGGGTGTTTCCTGTGATGACGAGTGGGCAGTTGTGCTTTGTGATCCAGTCGAGTGTTCTGCCCTGGGTGTGGGTTGGGCTAAGGATGGTGTTCTTGTAGCCTAGAGCCTTGAGGGCTGAGTCAAGGGCTTTGGCTGCTACATCCAGGAGCCCTAGGTTGACATCCCCAAGGAGAATGGCTTTAGACTGTTTTTTGAGGTTGTCAGAGAGGAGGTGGATGAGAGAGGCTTGAAAGTCTCCTGTTGGGCCTGGAGGTCGGTAGACAGTGTGCACAGTAATGGTGCAGTGGGGAGAGAGGGTTATTTTGACTTGGAGGTAGTCGCTGTTGTTGATCAGGGATGTTTCTACCTTCCTGATTGAGAGGCAGTCTCTAGTAATAATTGCTACCCCTCCACCTTTGGAGAGGCGATCTTGTCTAGTGATGGAATATCCAGGGGGTAGGGCGAGGGAGAGTGCCGGGCCGGAGGCCTCATGTAGCCATGTTTCTGAGATCATGAGTAAATCTAGGTCATGGGAGGTTAGGAGGTCGTGGATGTCTAGCGCGTGGGCATTGATGGACCTAGCGTTAATCATAGCGCATTTCAGGTGGGGTTCAGTAGTGGCTGGGGGGGGGGTTCACGAGAAGAGGGGGTGAGGTGGAGGGGGTGGTTGTGCTTTGGGTGTTTGGTGAGTTGTACATCACAGATTTTACACTGGGGGCTCATTTTCAGTGGTGGTGGACATATGTGGGATAGCATTTGGCACAATAGCATTCAAAATGGTGGTAGAAGATTTGCACATCACAGATTTTACACTGGGGGCTCATTTTCAGTGGTGTTGGACACATGTGGGATAGCAATTGGCACAATAGCATTCAAAATGGTGGTAGAAGATTTGCACATTACAGATTTTACACTGTGGGGCTCATTTTCAGTGGTGGTGGACACATGTGGGATAGCATTTGGCACAATAGCATTCAAAATGGTGGTAGAAGATTTGCACGTAACAGATTGTACACTGGGGGGTTCATTTTCAGTGGTGGTGGACACATGTGGGATAGCAATTTGCACAATAGCATTCAAAATGGTGGTAGAAGATTTGCACGTCACATATTTTACACTGGGGGCTAATTTTCAGTGGTGGTGGACACATGTGGGATAGCATTTGGCACAATAGCATTCAAAATGGTGGTAGAAGATTTGCACATCACAGATTTTACACTGGGGGCTCATTTTCAGTGGTGGTGGACACATGTGGGATAGCATTTGGCACAATAGCATTCAAAATGGTGGTAGAAGATTTGCACATCACAGATTTTACACTGGGGGGATCATTTTCAGTGGTGGTGGACACATGTGGAATCCCATTTGGTATGGAGGCAGTACAATTGTATGAGGGGTTAAGTACTTTGTAGGCTGCTGTATTGGTAGTACTTGTAGTGGATGCGGGCTTTGATGTTGAGCGGAGGTGCCTGGCCTTATTGGCAAATAGGGAGGGTTGTATAGTGCATGAGCATAGCCGGGCATTACGGGTACTCATGGGGATGGGCTGTGAGCTGATGGAGGGGTGCAAAGTACGGGCGTGTAACCGGAGATGCCTTGAGGTGGAGCATGGGTTGGAGCGAAGCATGCAAGAGTAGTGCATCTTACCTTCTAAGTGCGGCATAGGTTTTGGGCAAACGGCAGACTAGCAGCAAAGAGCTGCAAAGAGCACAGGAGGCCTTTTCTCCTGGCCTTCTCTCGTCGGCTTCGCCTCTCAGCCCTCTCCCCCTCCATTTAAAGCACGAGGGGAGGAGCGGGTAGGCGGACACAGCGAATGGGATCCTGGGCCTGCGGCGGTGAACTGTGCGGCACCAGTTGTTGTTGTGGATGTCTCCATGACAACGGCATACATTTTGGGGCTTCACTGGACTGCATACGCAGCGGGGATTTCCTTGGAACAGACGGTTGTTCCGAAGGAAAAGCAAACAGCTGATGCAGCTTCCAGCTGGCGTGGCTGAAGACGTGCTCGCAGCGGAGCTGCAAAGAGCACAGGAGGCCTTTTCTCCTGGCCTTCTCTCATCGGCTTCGCCTCTCGGCCCTCTCCCCCTCCATTTAAAGCAGGAGGGGAGGGGTGGGCAGGCGGACACAGCGAATGGGATCCTGGGCCTGCGGCGGTGAACTGTGCGGCACCAGTTGTTGTTGTGGATGTCTCCATGACAACGGCATCCATTTTGGGGCTTCTCCGGACTGTATACGCGGCAGGGATTTCCTTGGAGCACACGGTTGTTCCGAAGGAAAAGCAAACAGCTGATGCAGCTTCCAGATGGTGTGGCTGAAGATGTGTTTGCAGCGGAGCTGCAAAGAGCACAGGAGGCCTTTTCTCCTGGCCTTCTCTCGTCAGCTTCTTACTACTTCTATTCCATTATTCCAACCATTTCACCTCCTATGCCATCTCTTCACTTAACTTACAGACTGTATGCCATTTGCAATTTCTCCTTCATATTATGCACAATGTACCACTATACTCTGTAGCACCCTCAGTGGGCAAAACAGACAATCTGCTAACTACAAATCCTGACTCAATCAAGCCATCCAATTCCAGATTCAAAGCAAGCAGCAAGCTTGGTGTACCCGACCTCCTGGTAACCCTAGTGCTATCCTCACCCATTGTCTGTATCCACTATTCATATGCACTCCCCCCCTTATCCGGAAATGTATTTTATGGGGGATGCCAGTCCCTCTCATCCCCCTCATTCTACTTTGAACACAAGTCACTAAAGGAAAAGAAGATGACCTCCACTCAGAACCCCACCTTCTATCTCCTTAATACATGCTTCAACAGTAGACCAATAGATGCCACAAGCTCTCTACAACCCATGTTTACAGAATATGTTGCTGCGCCTCAACACAGGAGCACAAGGATCTATCTGCACAATACATGCATGCACTTTATTAAGCTGTATACCAATTGTATGCTGACTTTGTGTGCCAAAACCTGTATGAACTCTTACATTAGATTAAGCAAAACCTCAGGTATTAAAAGTGATGACAGTGTGTGACCATGCATGACAGCATTGAAAAACCACCTTCCATATGTAAAAAAGATATTGCAAGTGACAAAAGAGTTCCATGACCTTATACAAGAGCTCAGCCTTTGGCCTCCCTTCTCTATGTCAGCACAGATCTCCTCAGTAATTTGCAATATCCTCACAACATACACCAATGGGCACTTAATCCAATATATAATATTACAAGGATCAGTTAATATCCCATAAGTGTAATATACCCTGTTGTTGAGGGAGCCTCAACCCCACTCCCCTCCAGCATACCTCCAAGATGACAGATGACACCCACTGAAGCAGCTCCACAGACCACAACTGGATGACATCACCAAAGTAATCATGAAGAGGCAGCATGGCTGAACACACAATGAGAGGCATTGCCAGGTGCAAAATAACACACATGAACTGCTTGCAGAAACCTAAAAGAAACTAACATGAACAGCTATTAAAATAAAGATGGAAGCCACGGCTGGATTAAAATGAATGGAAGACATTGGAAAAGCTCAAAACACAGGGAGAGGCCTCACACACTGATTTCCCCGAGAAACGCATAGCTGACAGTGCAGTGGCTGTGCCCAACCTTGTCAAGGACGCTGGGAGTGAGTGTTTTGAGTCCACAGAAAAGATAGAACACCTGTAAGGGCTTGGAGCTGAAATTCTTCATAAATGCGAGCAGAGAGCTTTAGCAGTCCCTACACATGTGATCGGAACCTGGGGAACAAAGCCCATTCATCTGAGGCAAGCAGAAACTGTTGTTTCTATCACAGTGAAGACAGAAGAAGCAAACATGTAACACAGCATGGGGCTGAAGGTTGGAATGTCCTTTCTCAGGGCCAGAAGAGTCAGAAAGGTGATAACATTGGTGGGAAACAGGCGGGACCCTGAATCTCTTCTCTCCACCCATTATTGTGCACACATGCTGTTAATCTTCCCAAGCTGAGAAGGCTCACACTGGCCTCCTGTGATATATGAGATATATATATATATAATACCTTGAATTTTAAGTTTTTGACTATCATTGAATAAACTCACTTGGCCTAGATATGTCAGTGAACAAAAAAGAAGGGGCTAGACATGTGATGTCATCAGTGATGTCATCAATCATATTTGTGATGTAATCTTTGATGTCATGGGTTTTATTCTTAGCAGTGCACAGTGGTGCCGCGAGTTATGGTTGCTTAGCTTACCATAACTGGCAAATTTCAGGGGTTTTTCGGTTTTACTTGGAACCATAACGTCCCTTTAACAACGTTTTTTCACTGAATTTGACAGGTTTTCAATAGCGCAACTTAACCATAACGTCCCTTTAACAAAGTTTTTTCATTGAATTTCATAGTTTTTTGGTGGAACTTGACCATAACGTCCCCTTAACAAAGTTTTTTCATTGAATTTCATAGGTTTTTATGAGTCCAAATTAACAATAATGTCCCTTTAACAAAGTTTTATCAGTGAATTTCATTAGTTTTTATTAGTGCAACTTAACCATAACGTCCCCTTAACAAAGAATTTTCATTAAATTTCATAGGTTTTTATTAGTGCAACTTAACCATAATGTCTACGAAGATTTAACTTCATTGCAGACCTTCCGGAGAGTGCCACATGACCGTATGCTGGCGTGCGGCATGATGACGTGTCCGAGAACCTGTATGCACTTCACGATAAGATCTCTGCTTCGCGGACAGTTCGGGACTGCATTTTCTCTTGTCTAACTTTCAACTTCAAAATTTCCCTTGCACAGCTCCAACACCTATTCCTACTCATCCATTAACAATCTAGTACACAGTATATACTTTTAGCAAAACTGCTATTTATCTTAAAATAGAATCAGCTAATGCCATCCCCCCTCCCCAAGAGACACCACCACTGCTGTAATCAAGGAGCATGAAAAACATTGCCCCCTACCTTAGAAATAACACACGCGCAACATTTTCCCCGGTCCACCTTCCCCTCCATATTATTGTTTGGTGCCTCTTCCCTCATTTCCCTCCCACCTTTCGTTCTAAGCTCTCCTGCCAAAAAAAAATGCATTGAAAACAAAATAAACGTTCCTTTAGGAACCACCTTTCACAGTTAAAAAATAGAACAAAAAAAAAACATGTATAGACTCCATCTACTTTATATTTCTCATAAAAGTACATAGACACAATAAGATTTTCCAACATTTCCATTTGCATTTTGTGTTATCCTAATGGAATATTGTGGTGTTCATCCTCCACTCCAGGGACTGGAACGGTGGATACTGGCCCAGCAGCCTAACTTATCAGCCCAAGCGAAGCAAGGGTGGATAACGAGGTCTCTGGACCATTATTCCCCCATTCCAGCCCCTGAAATGGGCGATCAAGGCAATTGGCACCCTAGGTTCCCAACATGGGAACCCGGGGTGCTAAAAAAGAGGATTCTTCTTCCTACACTGGGACGCCGTAGGCACCGGTGTAGGAAGGAAAATCCTCTTCCAAGATGGCGACCATACAGGGCCCCTCTTCGCTTTCCATGGCAGCCTGCAGAAGGCAAAAAGAGAACCATATGACTATATTACCACAAGCATATTTTTCTTCCCTTTCAGATCTTTCCTAATTTTGAATAACTTTACCACAAAGCCAGTCCCAGGTGGACATGGCTACTTTAATCCTATGTTTTGTCCCTTGTGGTCATGGCCAGTAGCCAGCTTGTCCGGATCATTACCTTATTGCATGACCCTGACAATCTGGCCACTGCCCATGGCCACAGGCTACCCCTCAGTCACCAAAGGTATACCGCTATTTTTTGTAGCTACATTTTTGACACTTGTCAAACAATAAAACACTGGCACATTTGCAAAACCATGCGTGTAAGTCCTTCCCAATGCTCCTTACATAAGTTTGCTGGAAATCTACCCATGTTTTATTTTTTCAAAAGTGTCAAATGTATGCACATACAATCATCATATAACCTAGCCCCCACTTGACAAAATCCATTCAGACTTTTACTAAAATATCTAAATCTAGATCTCTAATCTTTTTGCAAACCTTTGTGTAGATTTGTCAAATGGCACCACATTTATAAGCCTTTACAATATTTTGGGACCCCCCTCTAATTTTGCTACCTCTTGACAGAATCCCACCAAACTTCGCAAAAACATTCATATCTAAATGTATTGTCGGTTTCCCAAATTAAGTATAGATTTGTTAAGTGGCACCTTGTTTATAAGCCTTTACATTATTTTGGGACCCCCCATTAATTTTACCCCCTCATGACAGAATATCACCAAACTTTGCATACTCACTCAGAATCAGGTCAGGAATATACAGACAAAATTACATGAAGTTCCATTAAGTGGTGCCAAAGTTATAAGCCATCCAAGAAGTGAATTTCACAAACCCTGTAATGCTGAGGTGTCTGCGAACAGGACTTTTGCAGCAAAAACACCATTTATTTTGCTTTTTGCAGCCATATCCCATCTCATCCTCATGACCCCTCACCTCCCCAGAGATTATTTGATAAGTTTGACAAGTGCAATGCTCAGAAAATATTATTGTCCCGAAGGTTCGGGCATGTGTTTTAAAGCATACGTTGCTCGATCGCACAAACATTTCCAATGCACCTTACCTTAATTTTCCTCTTTTGTACACATGCGAAATCTGGCAGCAGGACGCGGCCATCTTGTGCTAATCTTATCCATTGCTGCATCGTCGTAAGGTGAACTGCTCTGGCGGCACTAAATCATATGACCCGCCCCTGAGCCTGACATCACCAAACCTAGTGATAGTCTTCGCCTTTCTCGGTGATGTTACTGGGCAGCGTAGCCAAACGCGCCCAGTCATTACCTACGTGACATGATGCAGAACCCGGAAATTAACATACATCGTCTCACAACACAGCGCATCACAATTCGGAACATGAAACTGTACAATTTGTAAAGTACTTTTATTTCACAATAAATGCTCCGAGAACATCCGGCTATTACCATATTCAATTAAATTGGATTTGTTTTCTTTGCTCTCGATCTAAAAATGTTTATCGTGAGTCACACCTTGTTCCTTTTGGGTACACAAGGTGTTCGTTTTGGGTAAAAGAAGTGCTTGGGTCGCACAGTGAATTGCAAGGCTAGACCACCGTAAGGGATGTTATGTTGCTCCTAATTGCTGGTACAGCGTAAGGGCATATCAGCCCTTGGTGATCGACCCCAAAAAGAGTCAAATATATCCAGTTGTTCACAAGTATCTGCAGCTGCCGATTGAAGAACCTGTCAGTTGGCATCTGGAATCTATGACAATCGCAGAATGGCAGGATGTACATGTTAGGAAAACATAATAGAAATGTGTCTCAGTAGCCGATCTTTATTACAATTTATCTATTGACTTATTAATTTGGCATAGACTTTAAACTAACGATTAGCACAGATGTGAAACAATGTCAACAGAGAGAAAACAACGTGGAAAGTACTACCCAATTTGCTTCCGAGAACAGTGCTATGTAGTATGTTCAACTCTAAATGGGATACGGAAGCTGACGCTACAATTTGACGTGCACATAGATGGCATTTTAATGAAATATTAGCGTTGAACCTGGGGGAACCGAGTGGTGGTCTACATGCATCTCGATGCTGGACTGCCCATGTGCCCGGTAGAAGGAACAGTACACAAAAAGGTTGTACTTGCGTTTCATTGCAATATGCCACACTGAACAAATGAGTAGAATGTAACCCAGCAATAATGGTCAGCTAATGATAAATTGATGCTCTTGGCGTAACTCAGACCGTAACGCAGACTCCATTCGCACCAATGAGTTTTCATTAACTGAATTTACGTGTTCCTTAGTCCAGTGTTGGAATGGATAACCTTATCATATCTTACATTATTACACCCCTCCATTGATTCAATTCCTTTCGGAATGGTCCCTTTCTCTCAAGGGCAAAACCCATTGAACCTTATACTGTGTGCGCGATGCTTGGGCTTCCTCAGCTTGCAAGCAAAAATTCAAAACCGGTGACCTCCACTCAGAATGAAGATACATTCTTAGTTTGCAACATCTTGGCTCACCGCATCCATGCAAACTGTTATTGTGATGCACGGGCACAGGAGAAAAAATGTGGGGGCTGTCCTTGCTCGATGATCGTGGCGCTGCTGAGGGTAGGGGAAACCTTGCAATGACAGAATGCACCCTTCTCCAAAATTGGAGTTGAGGGTACACAAAAAGGAGTCAAAGTGTGTCTAGCAATAGACCCACCTCTGCTTAGGTCGCATACTCCTTCACTTATGTAGCCTAGGTCTCATCCCTTTTCTGGGATTGTAAGGCAATTGTAAAAAGTGCACTTGTTGAAAACAAAGAGGATACATTTTAACAGCTAAATTGGATGCTTTATTTAGACAGTTCTTAAAAACATTGTTGATCAAAAAAACAGATGGTAATCATTTGTACCTGGATTTGAACTGTTCCACAAGCTCTGCTTTAGGTGGACAGGTTATGTTGGCAATGTTTTGTGGCAATGTATGTGTACTCGGAACAAAATCGCATGCAATTCCATGATTATGCATCTTCAAAACATTAATAATAAGATCTTTCACAAAATCAAATTCCATTTCATCATTTAATGGCTTGACCACCCATGTTTTGCTTCTTTTGTAAAGGCCATATTGTAGCAAAGCATCCCATGGTTTCCTGCAGTCATTGATTGGTCACGGCCAACATTCTCATTATGCGCTAATACCGCTAGTAATGTCCTATATTTCATCCCTTGAATGCCGAAAATGCAATCTCTTTGGCATGTACTTTAGGCACATATTGTGGAACACCTTCAAATCTCCCGTGTGACAGAATGCTGTGAGTCCCTTCAGATCTCTTGATAGAGTTTTATCAAAAACAATTTTCTCAAATGCTTTGTGTGGAGGCGAAGATGGGATCAACCACTTCTTCTTCCATTCCTGCACAGGACTGTTCACGAACATCTAAACTGTTCGCGGACTTTCGTGGCAAAAAACACCTGTTTTTATAATACCGCTAGTAATGTCCTATATTTCATCCCTTGAATGCCGAAATGCAATCTCTTTGGCCTGTACTTAAGGCACATATTGTGGAACACCTCCAAATCTCCCGTGTGACAGAATGCTGTGAGTCCCCTCAGATCTCTTGATAGAGTTTTATCAAACACAATCTTCTCAAGTGCTTTGTGTGGAGGCGAAGATGGAATCAACCACTTCTTCTTCCATTCCTGCACAGGACTGTTCTCGAACATCCAAACTGTTTGCGGACTTTTGTGGTAAAAACACCAGTTTTTTTGCTTCTTGCAGCCATATCCCATCCCATCCTCATCACCCATCACCTCCCCAGAGATTATGTGATACGTTTGACAAGTGAAATGTTGTGTTTTTTAATATGTTTTTACAGTGATGTCCGCGGACACCGGCCGCTGTTCGCGAATCCAAGATGGCTGGCGTTTCCAAAAATCTGATGCACTTCACGGTCTTCACCATCCAATCAGTGAACACTTTGCATGTCCGCGGACATGCCGTAAACTGATTAGCCAATCGGTATCATGTCCGCGGCGCAAACAGGGAAGTGTGTCCGCGGAGCGGACATAGATATCACTAGTTTTTTGTGACCTACTTTTTGGTCTTTTTAAAAAAAATACTGGACGGTTTTTCACCAAATTTACAAACGCACGCTTTTGGGACAAAGCCGCTGCTCCTGCCATGAATTTGGTGAAAATGCGTCCAGCGGGTTGGGCTGTAGGAGTGCGGTAAGTTTTTTCCCCATTCAGTCTATGGGAAAAAAATATATTTTGGGACCCCCCTATGAGTTTTCCCCCCCTGGACCAAACCTCACCTAAACTTTGCTAAAAAAATTGAGAGTGGGGCATATACTTTTTTTGCAAAGTTTGGTGAGGATTCGTCCAGGGAGAGCAAAGTTATAAGCCACCCAAAAAGTGTTCTTCCTATGGGATTAGCAACTACACAGCCACTACTGTGGCTGTGTAATATATATATATATAAACCTATGAAATTCAGAAAAAAAACTTTGTTAAAAGGACGTTGCGGTTACAAGTAAAATTGGAAAAGCCCTGAAATTCGCAAGTCCCTAGTCTTGAGGCCAAGGATAAGTCTTGCAGTCCTGTTCTGGATTCGTTGCAGGGGGCGGAGAGTAGAGGAAGACAGATTGAGAAGGTGCTGTTGCAGTAGTCTAGCCTAGAGAAAACCAGGGCTCTCTGGAGAGAGTGAGCTTCTGAGGGAAATTGAGAAAGGGAAGAGTCCTTTCGAGGAGGTGCAGCTGGTAATGGGTCTTCTTGGTGATGTTGGGGATGTGAGGAGAGAAAGAGAGAGTGGAGTCGAAGATGACACCAAGGTTTCTTTCCTTGCAGGAAGGTGAAGGAAGGGAGCCCAAAGCGGGTGGCCAGAGTGAGAGAGGGAAAGCAGGAGCAGGGGTCCCAATGAGAAGGATCTCTGTCTCAATGGCATCAAGTCCGAGATTGCTGGAGATGCATCTATCCTGAACCACGGATAGTCAGGAATGAGCAAGAGAGGAGAGGAGGCTGAAGGGAGCCTGAAGGAAAGGTGAGTGTCATCCACATAACACTGAAAGTTAGAATAGAAGGTAGGGATCAGGTGGACCAAAGGGGACAAGTAGAGGTTGAAAAATCAGGGTGAGAGGATAGAGCCCTGGAGAACGCCACAGGTAGAGAGAGAAGTGGTGGAGAGAAAGGGACCAAGTTGGACCTGAGAGGGGCAGTCCAGAAGGAAGGAGGTCAGTCACTCCAGGGCCTGATCTGTGATGCCCAGTTCTCATGGAGTGGATTGATCAGGACAGCACGGTTGACTGTGTCGAAAGATTAGGAAAGATCAAGCAGCAAGAGTGCAGAAGGAATGCTGGAATCAAAGTTAGAGAGCAGATCTTTATGGTGTTCAGTAGAGCAGTTTCTGTGCTTCTGGTAGCTTTGAAGCCAGACTGATGGTCATGAAGACAACCAACAGATTCAGTGTGGAGAGTAAGCTGGGAGATGGCCAGCTTTTCCAAGAGTTTACCCAGGAAAGGAGTGATGGAAATTAGGCGATAGTTTGCTGGGAAGGTAGGATCAGCAGATGGCATCTTGAGGAGGGGGTGCACAAGGGAGTGCTTAGGGGGAGAGGGGAAAGTCCCAGTGGTGAAAGAGTGATTACAGAAATCGGCCAAGGCTGGAGTGAGGTTGTCTATATGGTCCTTGATGGTTCTGGAAGGGCAGGGGAGCACCTGTTTGGATGAAACTTTCATAGATCAGACTTGTCTAGAAACCTTGTCAGGTGTTTTCAGAGAGAAAGTACGAGGATAGGGTGAGATGGTCTAAGGGGGGTCGAGAGAGGAAGAGGTGATAGAGGACAGGATGTCCTGAGTTTTAGCCGAAAGTGAGAGGCCAGAGCTGTACAGTGGGTCTGGGAGGGACCAGGGGAGTTAGAGATGGAAACAGGAATAGCCAGTTCTGTGTAGATTTGAAAGAGTTTGGCAATGTTGTTAGAGACGACAGAGATGCGGGCTTGAATGTGTGCTCTCTTCTTGGACAGGACAGAGAGTCTGTCTAGCCTGTGGACCAGGCCGCAGGCCAGTTTGTCATAGGATATTCCTGAAGCCCTCCACTTCCTCTCATCCACCCTGCACTTGCGTTTCAGGATGTCGAGGTCAGAATCATACCAAGAGTTGCACTTGGAGGTAGGCTTCAGCTGGATTCTCATCACAGGGGCAAGGATATCCAGGGATGTTGAAAATAGTAAGATGCAGATTAGAAAGGGCTGTGTCAGGGTGTGAGTCAGCCACAGGGTTAGGAGGAGCACAGAAAGTGGAGGCAAAGGTATCCACTGACACACGCTTCATG
Organism: Ambystoma mexicanum; assembly: GCF_040938575.1. NCBI lineage: Eukaryota > Metazoa > Chordata > Amphibia > Caudata > Ambystomatidae > Ambystoma > Ambystoma mexicanum. Next base: position 380,093,489 of record NC_090930.1, on the reverse strand, counting down.
GGCCAAATGACTGTGAAGGTAGTTGGCAGTGCTGAGGGGAGGGGGGGGCTTTGCCTGAGGGATAGAGAGTTGCAGATGAGAGGAGAGTAGAAAGTGGTCATTCCAAGAGAGAGGAATGGTGAGAGGGGGATGTCTGAGGTGATGAGAACATCAAACGTATGTCTGTCAGAGTGTGTCGGGCCAGCATGCAGAATGGAAAGAGCGAGAGTGTCACAGAGGTTGCGGAAAAGCCCAGAGGAGGGATTAGAAGCATCAAGGTGAATGTTGAGATATCTGAGGAGGAGAAGTTGAGAAGTAGAGGCAAGGAGAGAAGAAGAGAGGTTGGCCCATTGAGAGAGGAAGAGGTCAGCCTTGCCAGGTGGCCTGTAGATGGTGGCCATAGTTATAGAGAGGCCAGGAGAGATAGAGAGCCTGGGATGTCAGAGGCCGAGGCCCATCCGAAAACATCAGGGCTACTCCACCTCTAGGGCAGTTGGTTCTGCGTCCCGAGCCAGGGGTCTGCCAGGCGGAGCTAGCAGATATGGCCAGCCAATTAGATCACCTGTCCCCTATAGGATGTAAATGTGTCGATGCTGTACACCCAATCCCATCCCATCTAAGGTCCAGGAATGTAACTTTTGGTTGTGATGCGACAGCAACATAAAACTTCACTACCAGCCTGTAATGAGTTGAGAATGCATTGGAACTGCAATATTCCATGTGCCGATCCCTGTTTTAGGAGATGTATTAATAAAAGTAGTAATTTGTCACATTGCTGGACTCCTCCAGTTCTTGGCACAGGGGATTTCCCTTAAGCCAGCCTCTGGTTTCTAAATTATGCTTCAAAGTTGCTGCAGAGGATGGCTGCTAATGCCCTTGGCAAAACTTGTTTCTAAATGGGCTGCTCTGCTCTGCTTACTGAGAGGTGAGAACTCTCACATAGAACACACAGTTTATTTTTTTAAGGACTTGAAGGAGATCATAATCCTGCAAGCAGGCATTGGGAAGCCACGGCAGTGAGGGAGGGGGAAACTCAGGTCGGTGGTGCTGGCTCTAACCAGCTCAGAAAAAAACGGTACATGTGGCTGCTATTCCAACCTATGTTTTGGGGAAACATGAGATAAAATTGAGCAGGCAACTAGAAAATGCATTGAGAAACTTGATAGACAATTGAAGTTTGATACATGGTGCCAGCCTCCAAAGAAGCAACATGTTTACATAACAGGAGTCTGGGAGAGGCAACACACATAGGAATTTGAATATAGGAAGACAAGAGTTTTTAAATGTCAACTTTGATTACATGCAAATAATGTCACAGTGACTGTTTATGCATTGGGGAAAAGCACATGAAATTCAGGCATTGTAAAGTGTGAAGTAAGGGAGACGTGGTTTGCTGGCAATGAGGAGGGGTTAACCTACATGTGGAGGTGATGTGGTAAGCTGGGGAAGGTAATTTGGGAAAGGGAGAAGAATATGAAATGGCTGGAGCGCAGGGAATGGCTGCCATATGGTGTAGGATGCACATGTGATGTGATTTGGGAAGCAGGAGAGGGCTATGAAGCAAGTTAATTAAACAGGGTGGGGTGATTTGAAGCACTTAACACACAAGATTGCACATTTATATTGGGATAATGAATAACATAATTTTTAACACAAAGCATATGTTCCATGTTCTTGATTTACTTTTGAACAATTTATCAGGGCAACCGCTTGTTGAAGAAGAAAGGAGCATTTCAGGATTTGTCTATGTATAACAAGGCACTGTTCAGTTGCATGTTTTGTAGGATTAAGCTTTCTTGCAGATAATAGCTGAGAAGATATCTGTAAAGCTCTGCCTTAGACACTGTATTAACAAGGCATCTTTTCTTGTGTTGAGGTTGAAACATTTACTTCTCTCCAGCATTTTGGCCCACTTACTGGGAAGCCTCAGTTGTGTCTGCAGCTAGGACTGCAGACCCTTCTTCCAGCAGCATGTGATCTGGGTTGTATCAGGGAAAAACAAATTGGTCAGGCATAAGGCTTGCACCAGCATGTATAGGGATGCGTGAGGGCATAGGCGTGTAGATACAAAACCTTGTAATTAGTGAGCAGAGTGATTTCTGATTCACATTGTCAGGGAAGCAAAATATGTTGTTTTAACACTGATCCAGAGACAGGGGAGGTGGCTTGTGGGGGATGGTCAGAGTGGATATTTAAGGTTGGGGGGTTTTAATGAGGAAGGGGCAATGAAAATAGAGTGTGTTATGAGGATATTGTAAATGGGTATGTATGGATTATGAAAATAGATTTTAATATTATATGAAGCAAAGACATCCTATGGTCCAACAAACAATTATTTTTTGATCACATAAGCAGCTTTGATGTTTGAGGGTTGACACTGTGCATGATATTTTTCAAGCATTTTTTTGGGCCACTGCGTAGAGACACAGTAGGGGATATTTTGTGTATGTAATTTTTCTCCCTTGCAAGTGCTTTCATTAGCAATGTGTGGGACACTTTAAAGTACAAATAGACAGGCACACAGAGTGAAAAGGAGATATGCTTTGGGATTTATGGGGAAGGATTTTGTTGGGAGTTCCAGATGCATTTAGGACGATGAGCTGGCAAAGGGATGTTTCCTCACAAACACGTAGATAGACAAGAATGGCTTTAAGGGTCAAGACAGGGCCACAATGACACAGACAGACATAATTATGGGAAATAGGAAGCCTCAGATACAAAAAAAACATAGTTCAGCTGTGCACGCAATGATTACTTTTGAATTTTTTTTATTTATTGTGCAATAGCCAAAATTTAACTTTTAACACATTTCAACAAATAATAACTCAAGATAAAAAAAACACTATAAAACAATATAAAATCCAGCAAAAATTAACATCATACGAAAAAAAAAGCAAAAATTCAAATCACTGGTAACGATTCAATCTATTACTAGCTTCCACTACTAGCTTCGGTTCCCTTAAACATCTTCCCACCTCGATTGATAAAGCCATCTCATTACCAGAAGATAATCTTGCCCAAAAATCCTCGGTATTGGGATAGGACTCATCATAAACAAATCTACTAAAATGTCCAGCCTCTAGTACTCCAGGTCCCAGAACAACTAGATAATAAATGCTTAATGATCTGGACTTCATTACTAGGGCACCTATCACAAATAGATAAAGTCCCTCACTTTTAGTGGGTTCTGTAGAAGCAACTCAACATCACAGTTACAACCAGACAAGAGTTCTAAAATGTGTTGCCCCAATCTGCATAAGAAGTCATTGTTCCCTTGTTGGAGCTCTATAGCCGTTTCCTCAAATAAGGAGTTCTTTGGATTCTAGCCATGATCTAAGTGACGAAAGACCAGGTTCATAGTGCAAACAAGCAATGGGACCACAATCTGGCAAACCCAAAGTACGTTTCCAAATCCTAGATTCTATTACATCCCAATCTATCTCCAAAGCTATATTTCTTTAGTCCAACCCATATAGAATTATGGGAACTACCTTCCCTGTGTAGAATCTTACAAGTGGGAGGATATGGAATTTGCCAAACTTAAAGTTGATTTTTTTCATCTGAGCACCTAATTTCACTACTTTTAGATCAATAGATGACAACAGATTACTCTTTGTTGGGAAAGATCTTAGTACAACTCCCAAATATGTTGATTCTGAGACAACCTCTACCGGAGACTGATCCAGCTTCCAAGCAAAATTCTTTACTATTTTATTTGCTCTCTTGAATAATAGGATCTTAGATTTTGAGGGGTTAATATTTAGATTATTGCTGCTTGCGTACGATTCTAAGGCGGTTAGTAGACGTTGTAGCCCTACTTGCGAATAATCCAGGACTACTATATCATCCGCATAGGCTAACCAATTTATTTTAGCATTGCCAATAGATGGAGATATTAATCCAATATCATGCAACCAATTAGTTAGATCTGCCATAAAGAGGATGAAAAGCAGGGGAGCAAGTAAACAACCTTGTCGTACCCCTCTAGTTATCCTAATTGGATTAGAGAGCAAGCCTGATCTACCGAGTCTAACCCGCATGTAATTATTAGAGTGTAACTCTCTCAGTATAGAAGGTAAGCCAGAAGGAATTCCCCAGGCGTCAAGTTTTCCCCATAGTAAATTCCTATCAACCATATCAAATGCCTGGGAAAGGTCAATCCAGGCTCCAAAGAGGGTAGGGCCACCCTTGGTAAATTACTTTAAAGCAAGTTATGACAGAAAAAGTCACGAATCCACAGCGCTTATACAGTGATTAAGAAAATAAACATCAAGGCTGCGGGTATCTGGGCGGTGTAGGTGTACTGCCAATACACATCCACAGGAATAGCTGAAGAAAAACAAAGATGTTCCCAGTCTCACTGCGCCAAGAAATTATAATTAGTTGTTTGTGCAAAGAGAAGGCAAAATTGTTTGTGTGAAGAGAAGCCTGACACGTGTTTCGAGCTGTGTACAGCTTTTCATCAGAGGCTTAAATTGCATAGTATATCATTTCCATACAAATTGGGTAAAGTTCAAAATAAAACATGCACATGATTGTTTTGTGCAAAGAATTGTTACATAAAGAACATAGGCACAAGTTGTGAGTAAGCAGTCCAAGGCGCGATGCAACCACAAAAATAAAACACATGTACATCACATGTAGGAAAAGTAAAAAAGTAGAAATTAAGTTACCAAAAATTAACCAATTTCATTCGTAGTAGTCTGTTGACAGAGAAACAAAAAGAGAAAAAGAAACATAATTTTAGAAACAAAAGTTGGCCATAGCAGCGCAATCACGTTGCACTTAGTAAGCTAAGTCTTAAATCAAAGACTGTAATGTATTCCAAAAATAAGTACCTTAGGTTGCAGCAATAAGAACTCCACATTTAAAGTAGGACAATGCCAGATACAGTTCTGTAGGCAGATAGATTAAGTAATTACTGGAAAGCCAATTGCAGAAAAATATTACGTAAGTTACCAAAACAAACCGTAATGCTGTCAATAAAGTCAATAAAAACATACCTCAAAATGCCTCGCAGTTGTGGAAAGCTAATTTAGCCAAAGAAACCAGAAAGAGAAAATAAATCTCAAATTAGTATCCAAAAAACCACCAAAGTACCCATTAGATTAACTCCAATTAACTCATGATTCAAAAGTACTGTGGACAATTCCTAACTGGTTAACCAAAAAAGCCAATTAAAAGTTAAAACTACAAAATGGGGAGAGCAAAATAAACAGACCTACCTCAATGACCGTTTGTTTCAGTCTACTCGTGTTACCATTGCACAATGCACGAAAGAAAGGTAGGACTAAATATACTGGAATGCAGTATAGCACAATGCATGGCCTTCCAAGTAAGACAAACAGAAAGGAGCAAAAAGGATCGCCATGTTGGGTGAACTAAACACACCTTTAGAATAGCCTTACTTAGTGAAACCGGTCCATAAGCCCAAATTAGCCCAAAAATAAAAAGGAGAATTTAGCAAACAATTATTACTCATGTTTTGCTGAGGAAATTTATTTTTTGTTTTTTGTTTTAATGTATTTATTTATTTTTATATATATGAAAATATACCATTTTATACCAGTAATTTCGGGCAAATTGTCCATCCCCAACCCACATGGGATAATTGGTTTGATATGACAAAAGCGTTTCGAATTACTATAGTGCCTCTAAAAACAACGTGTCTTTCATGAATGCACTGAAATGGGTGGTCATGCAAGTTCCAACATGGCTGCATTCCTGTCTACCACTTGTTACTTTACTTAAGTGCAAAACATTGTAAAATGACTTATACACTTTTTTCTATAACAGTACAGTCCTCTCTCTGTGTCACATACCAGACGAAGCCCGAGTAGGGTGAAACGCGTTGTTCCTTTCTTGCATCCAAGACCGTTGCTGCCTCCTTTGTCCATGTATCTCAAATAATAAAGGACACTTTGACTGCACGGTACACAAGCCTGTGTGTGGATTTGTTGGAGACATCCAGTCTTTCGCTTTTATCACAGCCGGAGTGCTGATGTAATTCGGATTGGTTTCCAGTCCATCCTCTCTTTTTTACATATATTTAATTTAAAAGTAACAAGCCTCAGCTAGTCATTAATAATTGAAGTGGTATTTAAATAAACCAACAATTCAGTGCACTATTCTTCGCACAAACAATAAAGGCTTCTATTTGCACAAACAACTAATTATAATTTCTTGGCGCAGTGAGACTGGGGACATCTTTGTTTTACTTTACAGCAAGGCAGTTCAAAACAAGCCCATTCAATGAGGTAGATAAACCCTTCCTAAAACCAGATTGCTGCTTAGGGATAATTCCCTTTGTTTTTGCCCAGGCTTCCAATTCCCCTAAAATGATGCCTGAAAAGACTTTACTGTCAGCATCTAGCAAAGAAATAGGGACATAATTAGAAACCAGGGACCTATCACCCATTTTATAGATAGGTATAACTATGGAATGTTTCCAGGAATCTGGAAATCTCTTCTGGATAATAAAGTTATCAAAGAGTAATTTTAAAACCTTTGCCCAGGTAATTGAGTCCATTTTCAGAATCGAGTTACTCAAACCATTCGGACCAGACGCTCTAGAGGCTGAAGATTTCTTAATTAACAATTCTAGGTCCAAAACATTAAAATCAACATCACATTTAGGCGTTAAATCCATCGTCAAACACTCTGAAGCCTCAGAGTCACAAACCTTGGCAAAATGATCAAGCCACACCCCCTCCTGATTTATAGAATCCTGTTTCTGATGATGGATTACCTCATTCATTCCCACCATTAACCAGAAGTTTTGGGAATTCCTAAGAGATAGAGCACAGAGCATTCTCTCCGCATCCTGCTGTAGCACCAGATGCTTATGGGCATGAAGCCAATTCCTATAGTTATTTTTTAGCTTTACTACTCCTGCCCTATAGGTTTTCATACATAAACCCGAATTCTTTAGGATAGATCTTTGACACCTCATTTTGATATTTTGAGCAATGATTTGATTGTTAAAAGAATGTTTATGGCTCTTATGGGATTTCTGCAAAGTAGGCTCCACCGGAGCCAGATCAGATAGAAAATTCATAAAGAGCCCTGGCATACACGACTCAGACAATTGCTGGATAGATGGATCACTCACCCTATTTTTCAGCTCCTTATTTAATAGTTGACCCCCTTTGGGAAACTTTCTAATTGCATTCCCTGCATTATTAATGAGGAGCTCTTGACCATAGAGGGGGACCTCTGAAGCACACTCATAGAATAAGGCCACCTTCAGCATAGCATGGTCATCATTATTCCCATCCCCCACAACCAAACTGTGGCAGCTCTCAAAAATATTTCTTGAGGCAAAAAGGTAATCAATCGTAGAGAAAGAGGAACCTCTATGCTAGGTAGGGGAATTTGGAATATCCCCCTGATGTTACCATTCAGCATAAAGAGATTCCAATCCTGCATAAACTCTGACCATATTTTGCAATTACTGGACTTCTGTTTAAGCTTTCCCGACCTAGGGTCCAGTGTAGAGATACATTGAGAGTTTAGATCCCCAGCAATAAAAATGTCATCTGCCGGGAATCGTAGGGAGCAATCAACTAAACCATCAGACAGGGCATGCAAAAACTCAGATAGTGGACAGACATCATGATTCCAATACAAGTTTACCACTATCCAACTAGGGCATTCTAATAGACCTCTTCTTGACAGTCTCACTATAAGAATCCCCTGGGATCTGTTTGAGATAATAACAGGGGATTTAAAAACTTCATTGCTAGAGGCCAACAAAAGACCCCCCATTGGTCTACCTACCCCCGAGCCCACGGCCAACTGCTGAAGAATAGAGAAACCATCTATACCCATCAAGCAAGTTAACCACATTTCCTGAAAAAGAATTAAATCAAATGATTTAAAAATATCCAACTTTCTGGGCTCCTCAGAGAAGGAGGCATAACCTCTAGTGTTCCTTGATAACACATTAACCTGAGTTACCCCTAAAGCTTTGGTGGGTCATCCCCATTTTGAGAAAAGCTTGTGAGATTACTTCGGGGAGCATGTCCCACACGTTCAGTTGAGTAACTGCAGGAACATCCTTAATTGTGGCTCCTCTAACTTGCTCCTGGTTAACTGCTGATGAGAATGAGCAGTGACGGGTAGCGGGCAAGACAAAGAGAGCTTCAAACTCCTCTGGTCCCAACCCTCCAACTCTCCCATAATTATATCTAAACCAAGTCTTGACTTCAGGACCATTGCAGCCGTATTCGTATCAAGGCTAAACGGAAAACTCACAGCCTCAATGCCAGCTGATGAAAATTGCTTCAGACCAGGAATTGACTTCATTTCCGAGAGAATTGCTGATCGATTTAAAGGTGAGTCATTCCGTGTAGATGGAGAATGCCTTGACACAAAAAATTCTCAAATCAGGATTCTGCTTATACAGATTGTCTGACATCTGGGCTCCTAAAGGAGTATTACCATTCCTCAAAGGAGCTCCAGTTCCATAGGACTCCAGGACTTATAGCAGGCAGCAGTCCTTTCTGTAGATCTTGTGAAAGATCATCAGGCCTATGAGGGGCAGAGCAATCCGGTGAACATTTAGTTACACCAGTAGTATTAACTTGAAGATTTTCAGTATTAGCCATCACGCCCTTGGAACTGGAACTTGAGGCCACCCTTTCTGATTTATTTCAGAAAAAAGGGTGCAATTTTCACCAAATGGATAGATGGAGTCCTTTTCTATTTGCAAGCAAAAAGATAGGAGCAATTTTCGTAGGTTTCTCTATAGATTCAGTTTGACTTCCCACAGTTGATTTACCAACAGGCACTTCACTTTCGGACAATGTCTGAACTTTTAGGGCTTTCAATATAGGAACTTTCTTCCCCTTTTTAGAATCAGGGGGCATTAACACCAATTCCTTTTTGAATTTATCCAGGTTTTTTAAGCCATCTTTTAGCTTACGCAGATGTTGATTAGTTTCTGAGGCAATCTGCCTTTTTTTTCGTTTGGACTGTTTATTAGGTGGAGAGATGGTATCATCCACTACTATCGCGCTTCTTTTTCTTTTCTTTTTAGACTTTCCATTTAGTTTCTTGCTCTGAGGGACTACGAAATCCGCATCAGAAGAAGAGATGTTAATTGGGGGGCCCGCCATCGGAGCCATAAATTGAGTCCGCCATTGCAGCTAGTCTCAGAAACCCCTCCATTACAGAAGCTGAAAGGGGAGTATCATCCAGAGTTGTCTCAGATAGAATAGGGACAAGAGAACCTGAAGGACAATCCTGTGTCTGTTGGTCATAACGTTCTGCTTTTTCTAGTAGAATCACGGACACTTTTTTTAAGTCCCCACAAAGTTCAGTCAAGTAATCCATTTGACAGGATTGGTCCTTTACTTCTTTATGAAGTTCACTCAAGTGTCCTCCCAATGAGTCATTAATGGCTGATTTTAAAGCCACCATAGTTATTTCATTTACTTCCAAGTCCTTCGTGATCTCTAATAGAATGCCCGTATGTTGGTAAACCTCTGTTTTCAAGTTTTTGAAAACCTTAACCAAAGAGGATAGTACAAAATGTAGGGCCGTTATGGTTGGAAGCACGAGTTCCTCAGGGGTATTCTGGATGTCGTCAACTGGCCTCTCATGAACAGATGAAACATTTAGTAGATCATGAGACTTCCCTTGGCACCACTCAACATCCGGTCTCAAAGCCCCCCCCCATATAGGACGTCGAGACCACCGCTTCCAACTCCAACATATCATCATATCTCGGCTCACCAAAATCATCACTGGGATGAGCCAAAAGAGCATCTGGTTGGGCTGAGCCCTCCCGTAGAGCTGGCAAAGGAGGCGAAGAATTAGACAAGAGAGGCTCACTTGTTGAAGCAAGATGGTTTGCAATCACCTTTTTCATGGTGGTAGTCCTCAGGGTAAAGTCAAGATTATCTTGGAAGAGGGCACAAATAGGGTGATTTAAAGGAGTTGATTCACCCTCCTTCTGCCTCATCCGCAGAGATAAATCCTGGAAACCCGATCCTGCTGGGGACTGATTGTCTGAGGGATAGACACCTGGGGGTGGGAGAAAAATACCCCCTCCTGATTTGTAGGGCTTAAAAAAGGATGCCCTGTCCCTTTCCTTCTCTTTACACAGAGGTTTCTTGCCCTTTTCCACCCGTACAATTCGCAAAGCTCCATGGGCTGCTGAGGATAGAGCCGCATTACGAAGGTCATACATTTCACCCTTTTATATAAGAGTAATTAGTTTAGACACAAAATTACTCTTCCTTGGACTTAGGTCAAAGGCAAAAAGAGCCCGCAGTCCCCAAGTCAGAAAAAGAAAAATGCAAACATACAACAGATGGAGAGTGAAATAATATAAAAGAGAATATGACCAGAGTGCTTTGTTTGTTTTTCATGTAACAATATCACGAAACAATAATGCTGTCACAGCTCAGCCCTCTGAGAATACTCAAGAGTAATGGCTCAGAGCCTTCAAGGTCTTATTTCTGACGTGCCAATACGCAAATTAAACAAAAAAATAATAATATGCCAGTTATGCATAAACTGCCCAGCGTGGATCGTGCCGTCTAGCAAACGTAGACCCCGCACACTCACCATGCCAACTCACGTCAGTCAATGAAAATCCAGAGCCTCTAAAGTAGGCGAGCCAGACCAAAGCTGGTTATAGATGGTTGAGCAGGTGATGAGTGGGCGGATTGAAAGGAGCCTCCACCACTACCGTAATGCTCCGTTCTGCTCCCGTCCGCGTCCACCTCTTTCGCCTCCTCTTTCACTTTCACTCTTCACTCTCGCTTTTCCCTTGGTGCCCCTCGGTGCTCAACGAGGCACTGCAAGGCACAGGGAACCCGGCTGTGCTTCAATGCGCTCAAGCGGTACCGTAGAGCCTACACTGGAGAAAGCGTTACTAGAGGAAGGGACCTGAATACAGCCGACCTCTGCGTCCACACATTCAGCTGTTGCGTAGCTAGTAACAGAACTCCTCCTACAATTGCAATCGTAGACCGTCAAGCCGCGCTGAACCTACACACCCAGCCGCTTCCGACAGCCTTAGTTTATGCTACAACTGCTACAACTGCTACAACTAAACCCAATAGGGAGAACGTGGGCGTTGGATTAGGACATTTTGTCAAGCATGTAAGAATAAAAAACAAACAAAGGAAGGGGACGTTGGCAGGACTCGAGAGGTGGGACACATTGTTCGCAGTGCAGTGCATAACCACATGAACAATATGCCCAAGATCACACAGTGGAAGGTGCATGTGCTGTGAGTTGTACCCACATCACAGACAACTGTGGCCATTGCAGGCACCAAGGCAAATGCAGAAACACACACAAGATAAGGGATATAACAGCACTGAAAGGGGAACCACATTGGAGAGGAGCATGACCCATTTTCTACACCATTTATGTCATCATTCCATGGCTAGAGGAGACACAGGAGCAAGCCATTAGAATGGAAAGTAGTTCCATATGAAACACACACACAGTCAACATGACTGGCAGAGACAAAGGGCAGGCTGTCAGGAATACTAAGTTGAGTTTTGTTCAAAGGAAAGGTACACATAGAGAAGGAGAAATTGACAAACAGCTACAATCAAGCTCCAGAGGTGCGATGGCGAGGAGGAACAGAACAACTTCATTAACAAGAGGTACGAATGATGGGGTGAAGTGGAGAATAGAGACAGCTCTTGATGAAAGGGCAAGCTGACTCATTTGACATCTGGAGGCATTTCTATACCAAGTGAATGAGTATTCAGTATATGTTTTGCATATCATATTAAAAAAAAAACAGAGAAGGGGAGGATTTGACATCAAACTGTATCATGCTGCGAGCTGATAGCAAACACGATGGTCACACATTGACGGGAATAAAAGGTTGGAGGCGTGGGAAGAGAGAGCATAGTGCATCAACTAGGAGGAAGCAGAGGTATTTCATTGGGGATTTTGTCCGTTTGTCCTTTTTGCTAAGATGAAAAGTGGGCAATACCCATATTTCTGCAACAAGAGTATAATAACAGGTCGGGTAACGGAAATAAGGTGTTTAACTGAACACAGAACAAAGGCTAGGAAGGAGCGGCTGCAGGGGGAAGCACAATGTGAAAAATAGAAACACCCCTGCCAGTAAAGAAGCAATGTATCAAAGTAAGTAAAACAAAATGTTGTATATTATTAACATACCCTAGAGGTGTCATAAGGTTTAGAAATTACATTCTTTCATGTAGCATTGTTGGTGTAGAATAGCAATGTAAAGAGAAGGAGCAACGCTTGAGGAGGTACGCACTATTGGAATGGAAGGGAAGCATAGGTGGATAGGGATTGCAGGTAGGTACATGGGAGGTGAAAGGAGTGTGGGTGGTCCCCTATTGGTTTCTAGTGAAGGAGAAGGAGACACAGGTAAGTAACAGGTAAAAGGTGAAGGAGATGTAGAAAGGTATTCAGTGAAAAGCATCTTTCTGTACAGGACAAGAGGAAGAGATGAAGCACAGCACTTGACTTGGCCCTCAACAAACAAATAAATAAGTAAAAATGTATGAAAATATTAAATGTTTTGTTCAAAGTTTGAAATGTGATGCTTATATGAGATGTGTAAAGGTATTTGGAAAAGAGGCAGACATGCATGTGCCAGAGATGGTAGGCAAACTTGTGTACACACATCTCACACTTGCATGCACTCACCCATCACCCATTCTTGTTGCAGCATCAAGAAATGTTAGGGAGGTAGCAGCTATGGTTTGTAGGAATCCCACAGGATAAATAAAATGGACAAGAGGAAAAATGCCAAGACAAAGACAGCTCATGCAGGCCTGCCAACAAACACAGCAATCACAAAGACAAGTTCAGCTTTAATGGAAAAAGGAAAGCATATTGGACATTGCGTGAAATCAATCACCATCACATTGGCCCAGAGCACAGACATTGACCACTCATCATATGAAGGAGCCACACAGCAGCAAGGGCAAGGGACCACGTGCAGGAGGAGAGAGAGAGCTCATTAAAAAGGGAGTAACATTCTGCCCATTACTTCATTATGACTTTTTCTTGCCATTTGGTTTCTACAGGACAGATTATTTCAACTCAAGGATGTACCCAGAAAAATAAAAGCAGGAGTGACAAGAGCTGAAAAAGGACTATGTTGTTGTTGTTTCTCTTGTGTTCTTTGTTTCGCTCATGTGGTTAAGCAAAAATAAATGGGACAGTTAATGCTCCAGAGAAATAAGGAGAGCACCGACATAATGAATGACATTTGGAGTAGAAGTGGGCTGGGTAGCAGGCATATGAGATGTGAAGTAGATGTAAGGAATAGATAAATAAAAGGAAGTATTTGCATACATAGCATTTAGGCAATGATAGGATGTAATTAAGAAAGTGTAAACACATTTTGAGAAACTCGCCCGGTTTTCTCTGTGTTTCAGGCACAAAGGAATGGTTAACCAAATATCAGAAGGATCACAGCTAATGACACATGCACTCGAGCTCACAAGAAAAAAGAGAAGGTCTGTCTCCAGGAGGGCCTGTAGGACCCAGGTTAATGCCCATATGTCACAAGCTAGGACATAAGAAAATCCCTCTGATCGTGTGCTTCTCAAACACTCTGTTCCCTCATATCCAGTGACTGTCCTAATACCTAGTGCTTGGACTTAAGTTTCCTGGACGTGGAGCAACTCACAATATACTTGGTGTCCAAGCAAATGACAAAGGGGAATGGTAGCACGAGAAGGACATTTGGGGGTTGCAACTGTTAAAAGAAAAAAAAGGAATAAAATTACAAATTGAATGATGGGTCCCACTACGAGTACTGGAGCATCACTTAAGTAGCCTCCCTTGCTCGTGGTGGCATGGGTCACCCGTTGGGCATCAAGTAATTAAAATAATGGGTAGCTAAGAAATTACATAAATGCAACCTGTGGAATTGCACTGCTGGGAAACATTGTGGCTATGATTGTTTTGTATTTTGCTGTCTCTACTTCTGTTCCCTCCTAGGACCGTGACAAGGGAAAATATATTTATTTGCATTGTGCACTTGAACGAATAACAATGATTTCACCACGTACTAGTGACATGAAGAAATGAAGAAGCTCTAATAGAACATCATTGTTTATTTAAATAAAAAATAAAATACGAGTGCTTGTATGACCAATTTGGCCCACACCACTAATGATATATATAATACCAGCACGTGACACGTGTGGTGAGGGAGGCTTCAGGGGAGGGCTACCACATGCACTCTGCCACTTCCCAGGCCATGAGCAACTACAAGACTTCTGTAGCAGTTACAGAGAAAGCATGCTACACACAATGAATGACATGGATGGTATTGCCCCATGAAGACATGAAGTTACAGGAAAAAATTGACAATGATAGAGGATTGCTTGAATGCTGATGACCTGGTACAATACATAGTGAAAGGCTCAGACAAAGGAATTGTAACACAAGTGAAAATTCAATGCTTCATGAGTGGAAGAAGAGAGATGAGAGGACTACCTGAATGCTGCAAGAAACACCAGCTACCTGTATGTGGACAAGAGTTTGCAAGATAAGTATGGGTTGAAGGCTGCAGGGATGCATAGCACAAGTGCACCTGGCAGTTCCATGGAGATGATGCAGAGAGAGAAGAATGCGTACATTAAGGAGTGGCAAGAAGTTCAAGCTGCTCACATTGGTACAAATGTCCTCTGTCCAGAATGATCTCAAAAACAATAACAGTACATTGCCGGGATGAAGGTTCAATAGGGATTGAAACAACAGAAGGTTGCAGACACATCTCAAGGGTACATGACATGAGAGGAGGCAACAATATTCACAGACCAACACTGGCCCTGAAGCTCCCATGCAGAGGCCACCCAAATAGAGGAGAAAATGTACCCTGGTGCCCTTGAGCACAGCAGCTTTTGTGGTGCCCAGAAAAACACAACAGTGGATGGATTCCCCAAACTTGATGCACAGCAGAGGAAGAAGAGGTCGGAAAGAGAAGAGGTTGCTGAAGGTGAGCAGGGTGAAGAAGAGAAGATGACTCAGAACATGAACCAACCAAGAAGGAGCTCAAGCGAGCTGTGGGGTGTGGTGAAGGTGTGGAACCACTAGACACCCATCAGTGGGGAGGTGCTTTGAGTATCTGTGGTCCAGATTGTCTGGACCAGGGGGTGACTGTTGAGGGGACCTCAACCCCTCCCCCCAGCATTACCCTAAAATGACAGATGCCACCCACTGAAGCCCCACAGACCATAACTGGATGACATCACCAAAGTAATCATGATGAGGCAGCATGGCTGAACACACATGTAAAGGCATTAGCCAGGTGCAAAAGAACATAGATGAACTGCTTGCAGAAACCTAGAAGCAACCAACATGAACAGCTATGAAAATAAAGATGGAAGCCACAGCTGCATTTAAATGAATGGAAGATATTGAAAAGTCTCAAATCACAGGGAAAGGCCTCACACACTGATTTCCCTGAGAAATGCAAAGCTGAGCTGACAGTGCAGTCGCTGTGCTCAACCTTGTCAAGGACGCTGGGATAGAGTGTTTCAAATCAACAGAAGAGATAGAACACCTGCAAGGGCTGGGAGCTGCAATTCTTCATAAATGTAAGCAAAGAGCATAATTCTGCAGTCCCTACACACATGATTGGAGTCTGGGGAACAAGACCCATTCATCCGAGGCAAGCAGAAACTGTTGTTCAATCAAACTGAAGACAGAGGATGCAAAAATGTAACACAGCATGAGGCTGGAGGCTTGAATGTCCTTGCTGAGGACCAGAGGAGTCAGGGAGGTGGTAAAATGGTGGGAAACAGGCAGGACCCCAAAGCTTTTCTCTCCACCCATTCGTGTGCTCACATGCTGGTAATTTTCCTAAGCTGAGAAAGCTCACACTGGCCTCCTGTGGGTGGTGCCAGCCGGAGCTACCAGATATGGCCAGGCCAATTATATCACTTGTCCCCTATAGGATGTAAATGTGTCTACATTGTTCACCCAATCAGTGTTTTCTTTTTCTTTTGGTTGCTCTACCAGTAGATGTAGCATATATTCACATAATACTGATCAAGGGGCAGAAGCGAATAACTGCCCAAGGTTTTTCCTTGCAGCAGCTCTAAGCATACATATAAAACAGGTACACTGGCTTGGGGTAGGTACCAGTATGTTCTTAGTTTGATGGCGGTATAGATGTCAGACAGCAGCATGTCTTCAGGGCCGAGTGATGGGGTGTGCATGTTGCATATTAGTTCAAATGTTATTAGTCCAGGGGAATTATATGTGAAGGTAAATTTATGTGATTTGATAAGGTGGGCATGACTCGTGTTGAATAGGGAGTAATAGGCAGCTAATAGTTCGAACATAGCTTGGAGTTGTTTTTGTGATAATAGTTTGGCATGTGTTAGTTAAGATTGCGCCTACCCGGGAACCCTTTCATGGCAATGTAGATAGCTTTTTCAGATTTAGTGGGGATGATGCAGTAATTTGCCCCAGGTTCGGTGCAGAGTGGGTGTGTGTTGCGGTGCAGTGTATCCCTAAACCCCTAAATGCATGGGTCATTGGGGAGATTGGCCAACGTGTTGGCCAATGGACCATGGACATATTCCGGGTTGTGGAGATGTGCCTCATTTATTTGACAGAGAGTATGAGGGTTATGCCCAAAAGAAGCCCCCCAATGGGGAACAGGGTAGTTGGAGCAAGGCTGTGTGGGTCGCTACACATATCACAATGGGTGCACTGATATGTCTGATCTTTTCCTCTAGGTGACCTAGGGCAGGAGGCATGACCTTTGGACATCCATTCTCATCATGAAGCAGGGCCATGACAGGCAATGTGGTCTACTTGATAAGGCAGTGGTTCAATGCAATAGGGGAAGTAATTACTGTGCACCACACAGCTCGAGTTGACTGAAGAGTGAACTGGAGGACCCACCTTGAAATTTGACATCTGTGGACTCAAGCACTGGAGACAGGGTAAGCAGGGAGACGGACGCCCGGGCTTCAAAAGTCTTCTTTAATGCATGTTCACCCAACACCAGAAACAATAGCACTGGGCCCCTGTGCTTGTATACACCTTTGAGACTGATGCAACATTACATACAATTGCACAATACAAATTTAATTGATCCCTTCAACCAGAAATAAACCCCTAATTGTCTGTGATTGGATGGCTTAACTGTCACTCACCAAGCCCACGTGACTTCATTTGGCAAGCATGGTTTGACTGACACATAATTCAGATGGACCTCATTATAAATCCTTTATCGCCTGCCAAAAGCAACCCCATATCTGATCGCCGAGACCTGCCAACTTCACTTGACAGGTTTTACTGTGGGAAACGTCATGAGTTCATCTTATTTTTTGCTAAAGAAGCAGCTGCTTGTTCTAATTGGTAGCGTTCCCATGCTCCTTAACTGATTTACTATCAATCACTGTCTGATTTCTCTGCAAACATTTCTAAATATACCCCGCCAGACATACTAATAATGGGCACAACAATTGAGGTAACTGTAAGACACATTTTTCTTCTAGAGGTGGGCTTGGCGCAGAATGCAGAAGTGTCAGGCCGGGACTCTTATTGAGCATTGCTTACCAGTAGGTGCACCGGGAGCAAGAGGAATGGGACTGGGTTATCTGGCCAGTTCCCGGGGTCACATTATTTTCCCTAGGATGGTTCCCGGGGATGGGAGTGGTGGGTAAAGTTTTTAAACAATATGGAAAATCATGTATACTTTGATATCATTCAAGTATTTGCCATTGCATTTTGTAAATGAAAACGACTAAATGCTTTCCAAAAGGAACTGGTGTCATGTCTCACTGCTTGGCCCGGTCACCTGCTCCTTGCTTCTTCTTTTACATTTCTGGTTTCAAAGTAAACCATAAAATATATTCATAACTTACTAACACATTGTTTTTATTATTTTATTACCATATTAGACAGTTTGCAAAAACCAGCTTTCAATACAACATATCAAATGAAAACATAAAAACCAGTTCCAAATAAACAATCAAGGAACAAAGATCATATAAGTTCATACATAGTAGACTATTCATCAATTGGGCGGTTAGAATATAATAACACCTTCTCATCACGATAACATATCCAATATGGTCGCAATCTATTACCAGAGGATGGTAAAAAAATACAATACATGCTTCGTGGTTACCCCTCATGAACAAGACCCTGGTATCATTGGCTGTTGTCAACCCTGATAGACCGCATGCACTCAGGGCTTGCAACCGAAGATGCAAGAGTGAAGAGCAGCTGGTCAAGAGATGGCAAACAGACTCAAGTCGCTCTTCCCCACACAGTCTACAATGTCTACTCTCCCTCGGTATACCAGTCCATGCCCCCACTATCTCCCTGGTACTGACAACGTTACATTTTAATTTAAGATACTCCCAAACCAAGCTGTTACCCACGACATTTTGAATATATCGTGGTTTCCCCTGACAGGCCTGCAAATACTCCACAACTTGCGCTGCAAGGTTTTTTGTGGCCAAATTCACAGTTAGTTGTTACTGATTTTGCTCAGCCAATACATTTTTCATTTGTTTTTTACCTTTCTTGAGTGGTCACCCCAAGGCCAGCTCTGTTGCCATGGAAAGCCATTTGCTAGCAACAGACCACAATTTTGCTATGTTACTCGTGTGCATGGTTTTTATCCTAGACAAAATTACTTTATGCAATTATCCCATGGGTGAGTCATCTAGTGCATTGGCCAATTTCCAAACTATAGTCAGCCAACTGAGGTGCAGCCTCACCTGTATAGGCACACCATCAAACTCCAAGTAGATCATTTCCATAGCAATACGGTGGGGGCAGTCTCAGCAGTCTCTTGAGTATATAGTGCTCCAGTTTGGGAGTCTCAGGGCGATTGGCAAGCACCCACATTTCAGCCCCATATAAGATAATGGGTAACATCTTATAAAGGGACAGCTGGATCTGTGCCCCCAAATAATAGCCTTTGCGGACAAGGGAACATATACAGCCCGTTATTGTGGCAATTTTTAATTTGACCTGTTCCAGGAGTTTTGTTCCACATAGTTTGTTTTCCAAAATAATGCCTATGTATTTATACTCAAAAACTACCTCTGCTGAGGCCTCGTCCAAGGCCCACCTCAATGATTTTACTTTCTTTTTGTGTGTTGGGTTAAAAACCATTAATTTCGGTTTTGGAGTGTTCACAATGAATGAGTTAAGCTCGGAGTAACTTTTCAGTGTAAACAAGGACGACTGTAAACCTACAGGGGATAGGTCTAGCAAGACGATATCATCCACAAAGCCCATTCATTGCAGAGGAATGCTGTCTAATTTTGGGGGGACAGATACATGATTATCAATGAAATCTCCCAGGTCGTACAAGTACAAAATAAAGAGCATGGGTGCTAAAATGCAGCCTTGCTTGAGGCCCTTTTGAGTTGGTATCCAGTTGGTTGTCCTACTCTGTCGGTCCAAACGGACCTTCAGCCTAGTGTGTACATGCAGGTGGATGATCATTTTTAGTAGTCCAGCAGGGATGTTCCAATTGTGTAGCTCAGGCCATATCCTGCATCTATCCAACACATTTGCAAAAGTGTCTCCAGGCACAAGCAATACAAACACGTTGCAGATCCTAAATCCACAAAATCAGAGCTCTCCATTTCACCAAATGGTAATTGTAGGCATAACTAAATTATTTAGATTAATTATAACATGTATGTGAATGGTAAAATGAATAATGTGGTAGTTGGCTCTTACAGTATTGTAACGACTTCACAGTGAATATCAATATCGGAGTTATAGCCCAAATAAATAATTGCAGATGCTGTAAGAAGTAATCTGGCAATTAAAATGTTTTCGAATATATCGTACTCACGTCTACCTATCATGTAATGGACGAAAACCTTCTTGATAATTCCAATATCTCAATGGTATCTTGCTAAATGTATAAAAAATAAAAATCATCATGATGTAATAGACATTGTTATACAGAGCTAGAATACGCCTTCAATATGTCAGACAAAAGTTGTAGTATAAACTTAGTGTATGTTATATTTACTTATGTAGAGCGCTCTAACAAAAAACTAAATCTGTCCATTCAGATAATGGACTACTCCTCTGTTCAGCTGCTTTAGATCCTGATATTATTTGTGCATTATGAAATGAATAAATGCATTATTGGTATGCCATTGAATAACTGAATAATATTAGGGAACATTTAACTTTATAGACACTAGTACATAACTTATTTTATTAAAGCACTTATCAGTTTGAACAAACTCCCATATCCAGGATTCTTGCAGGAAACAACCATCATCATCCAATGGTTTAACGATAAAGATGTGTCTATCGATCTAGTTATGGCACCAATGATGAATAACTTCACTGTTTTGGGATCATCAAATCTCTACATTATTTTTCTTTAGGACTCATGTTATGACTAAATTGGTCACGTGATGGGCAAATGCAGTTTTGCCATACAATGGTTAAATCCTCTGGGCACCTTCATGTCCCATTTAAAGACAACTGTTCAAAATGAAAATGAGAATATAAGCATGTGTTATTTATCATGCCATGTGTTATAAAAGTATCAATGAAATTCCATTTGTAACTGTCAGATCATGATTATCGACCTCCATAACCCCAATCTATACACAGTTACATGTCTCCCCCAGATGTTTTCTGTTGGTATCACCCCCCTTAACCATTCTATCATTATCAGTGTCTAGGCAATAATTATTAGAAAATACATACATTTTGATTCATCTGAACGACCCTGAAAAGGCTCTGATCCAAGAATAACAGGTGTGGCTTACATTTATGTTATGTCCTGACACTCCAGATGATACTTTTCCAATATTTTCTTCTTAAAAGGAATCGATTTTTGGTCATGCCCTCAACATTTGTTTGAAGTCAGCTTCAGCTTTAAGATTATGGCACATCATATTATTTATCCTTCTTTGTTAACTGTGTGGATTTCACTCTGCTTAATAGATGATTTATGAACTGAAGCTTGTTCAAGATTTGAGAGCTAAAATCTTTACGAGCCCTTGGAAAGAATAACAACACTTTTGCAAGTTAATTAATTAATACATATGTGTGTTCAATGTGCCTTTCATAGTTGTATGAGAGTGTCCTGATAAGTTAAGGAGTCATTTGTGTACACATTTTATTGGAATACAACTCATTATGAACTTGTTTTCCAGCTTTTTCTGTCATGCCAGTGTTCGCTTAATGTGTTCCTCATCTGTATGAAACACTTAGATGTTCATATTTGAATACTGATAAAGGCCACCAATCTGTCTCTGTAACTTGCCTTTTTATAAGTAAGCCCCTTCTAATAGTTAACTATCTTTCTTCAGTGGAAATAAGAACATATCAGAGAGTAGGTTGTTTAAAAACATCAGATTTTATATAGAAACACAGTTCAAAAGTGGTTCTCACAGACCGCTAGGGGGCGCGGAGCATGAAGGACCTGTGAGCTTGCGCTCCGTCAGCACCGCAGGGTCTAGTGAGCTTTTAGGATCCCCAGCTGGGATTTCTAAGCGGCCCCTGAGGAGACCCTAGTCCTGGGACCAAGCCCCACCCACCGAGAAGCCCGGGAAGCTAGCCTCCCCCAGCGCAACCCAGGAGAGAGCCACTGTGAGGGGGAGAGACAAAGCCCGCCTAGCGTGACTGGCGTTCAAGGCTGGGGAGACACTTTCGCGCCCTTTTCGGGCGGGCGCTCCACAGGTCCACAGGAGCCGCCAGCGGGGCAAGAATCACCACCTCTGGCATATATCAAAATAGCGAGGTAGCCGGGCGTTGGGGAAGGCCCCCCCACTACCGTTGCCTGGAGGGAGACAGCAGGCGCCAGCACCTAGCACCCAGGACCCCGCGACGCAGAGAGAAAAGTCGAGGCCCGTCCCAGACCTACAGCGGCCTCCCTGGCCAGAGAACATCTGCCCATCCCGCGCCGTTTCAAGCGCTCCTTGTCTGTCCCCCGCGTCAGCGCCCAGGTTCCCAGACCACGGAGAACCCAGAGAAAGCTGTCCCCGGAGGGCCGCGCACGTGAGGAGACCCGCTCCAGCTGACCCCGGCCTCACGGAGGGGCCCAACCCGACGCCAATACAAGGAGAGGAACTGGAGGGGGGAAAGCGAGTTGTTGTCGTAGTGGTGGCTTGAGTCCCCCCTCCCGCCCTCAACCCAAACACTCAGCCTCACACGGCACACAGACGGTGGGGCCCAGTGGGGAGATGGTGAGGTGAGGGAGCGCAGAAGTGGAGGCGGCAGGGGAGAAGTACAATACTGGGCGCCCAGGCTTTGGTGCCTCACCAGGGCCCTCGCAAAGAAAGCCCCCCCTAACTACAGAATTCCCTTGGTGTCCCGGAGTTAATACTGCCTAAAGCCTCGACTTGAGCCTTTGGATCTATACCGGGGGAACCGACACAGAGACACCGCCTCCTGAGTGCCAGGCCTGGCCTCGATCCTGGAGCAGACCCCACTCCCCGGAGCGATCACCTCCCTGCAGCAGTTCCACCGTCGGCCCCCACCCCAGTCCGAGGCCCCCGGAGCCACTATGCCTGCCGTAAGGGACCCATCCCCAACCCCACTCACTAAGGACGACCTCAAAGATATCCTCCAAGAGATTAAGGCGATCCACACAGATATACAAGCCTCCATTGTAGACCTCAAGGGGAGAGTGGAAACCCAGGAAGACAAAATGGAGGGGATGGAAAACAATCATCTCCAGGCGGACCTCCTAGACATGAAGTATGAGGCCAGGCTGACAGACCTGGAAATGAGGGAGGAGGACATTATTCTCAAGATGGATGATTTAGAGAACAGGGAACGTTGAAACAACCTGCGCATTATGGGGGTGTCCCAGGAGAGAGGGGAAACACCTGCGGATGTGGGGAGAAAAGTCCAGGGCCTGATTAATCAACTATTCGCACTGGAGGGGGCAAGGAGGTCCAGCTAGAAAGGGCGCACCGAGGTGGAGGAGGCGCCGGCGGTGGCCCAAGGTCCATCGTTGTGAGGTTTCTCCGCTACGGGGAGAAAATGGAAGTTTTGGAGAAGGCAAAAAGGCTGCAGAGTTTCGTCTTTGAAGGTGACACCATTAAGATATACCAAGATCTATCTGCTCTAATGCTCACACGCAGGAGAGAATGCTGCCCACTCACACAGTGGCTAACAAGCCAA
Source organism: Ambystoma mexicanum (assembly GCF_040938575.1). Taxonomy (NCBI): domain Eukaryota; kingdom Metazoa; phylum Chordata; class Amphibia; order Caudata; family Ambystomatidae; genus Ambystoma; species Ambystoma mexicanum. The sequence continues at coordinate 380,070,395 of NC_090930.1, read as the reverse complement.
GGCATGAGATACAGATGGTCCTTCCCGTTCGCCCTATCCTTTGAACGAGCGGGGGTGGATTACAAAGTGATTAGCGGCAAGCAGGCTACACAAGTCCTACAGGTGCTCAAGGGAGACCTTCCGGAGGAGCGAGTAGGAGCAGGAACACAGCCTACAATAGAAGCTGATAGGGGACCGGTGGGCCCCTGGTCGACGAAGAAGAAAACAAAGGGCAGGAGAAAATTTAAAAAACCCAACACCCCTCCGCCGGAAGTGGGAGGTGACTGACGGAACGAGAACGAGTGGCTGGGATGTATCAGGACTCTAGCGACACAACCCCGGCCGGGGACATGATCTTCAACTAGGAGAACTGCGGTGCACAATCATGCTTTTGCCCTGGTGGCTTGCCTGTTGGCAGGTGTCACAAACAGAAGGGGAGGGGGGACAGGGGAGGATGGGTTGGGGGAAGAAGGAATTCTCTGGCTCTCCTCGGATCCAGCGTTAATGGGGGACGGGGCAGCCCCCGCCGAATCAGGAAACAAATGAACACCATGCATAGGGGTAATGGCAGTCAGTGAAAGAAAGGGCCGGGTCGAGACGATCAGACTTGGTTCACTCAACGTCAAAGGACTTAATTCCCCAACCAAGCGCTCCCTCCTGGGGCGGGAAATGAAGAACACAGGGGCAGATGTCCTCTTCGTGCAGGAGACCAGATGGGTGAGGGGTGAGGAGAGGGCCATCCCTGGGTCACATGTGGGCCAAGTGTTCTGGGCATCCAGTACCACCAAGAAAGACGGGGTCGGGATCCTGCTCCACAGGTACCAAAAACTAACGGAGGTTTCTCACTGGGAGAGGGAGGATGGGAGGTTCTGGTAGTGTCCGGTAATCTCCACAATTCCAGGGTCTCCCTAGTATCCATATACTGCCCCAATGTAGGTCAGAAGGAATTTATGCAAGAGGCTATGGGAGAGATGATGTCCAGGGTGGAAAGTCTCCTGATATTGGGTGGAGACCTCAATACGTGGGCGGACCGGGATTTAGACCATAGCGGGGTGGTTACTCGACCAGGTAGTGAGGGGGGAGGTCAGGGCTGGGGCCGCAGTGCACTGATGTGGTAAAAGTTGCTGGTGGACATCTGGAGGGAATGCCACCCGAGGGCAAAGGGGTACACATTTTATTCAGCAGCCCACGGAACTAGGACAAGAATAGATTATCTCTTCACAGGCCACCAATTTGTGAGTAGAATAGACGCGCGTGATATCCGTCCCGTCAGTTGGTCACACCACGATATGATCTGGTCAGACCTAAGCATCTCTGGTTTAAGGGCAAGGGAATCCCTGTGGAAGTGCAATGATTTTCTATTGAGGGATATTGTCTTTAGAGAAGAAATGTCATCAGCAATTAGAGAATTCTTCAAGCTAAATGACACGGGCAAAGTGGCACAGGAAACTGTATGGGAGGCGGCGAAGACAACCTGGAGGGGTAGGCTGATAAGTGAAGGTGCCTCAAAAAAAGGATACGGACTCTCCTAGCTCACAGGTTGAGGTCTGACATACTTGCCCTAGAAAGGTCTGAGGGGAAGGGGTAAGGAGAGAAAGAGAGAGACCTAGCCTTGGCGAGAGAGAAGAGACACGAACTCAGGGACCTAGAATTGGGCAAAATAGTAGCCGGACTGCAACACCTGCGTCAGAGGTACTACAAAATGGGGATAAGGTCGACGCCATGCTGGCGGCCAAACTCTGAGGCCATAGAGCGGACAGGTGGGTCCAACAAATTGGTAATGATGCAGAGGAGGAGAGTACGGATCTGGAAGGCATAGCAGAGAAATTTGCTAGTTTCTATGAGACCCTATATGGGAGGGAGGAAGAAGTGGAGAGGGTGGCACGGGAGGTATACCTCGAGGGGGTCTCTCTCCCGACTCTGGGAACGCTGGAGTCCGCAGCCCTTGATGCCCCCATAACAGAGGAGGAGGCGCTGAAAGCCATTTCGGGCCTGAAGGTGGGAAGGGCCCCGGGGGAGGACGGATTCACCGCAGGCTTCTATAAGACCTTCTCGGGCCTACTTGCGGGCTTCCCAGCGGGCCTATTTTTGAACATAATGAAGACAGGGAAGGCACCCCCGTCATTTGGTAAAGCACTGATCACTGTGATCCCGAAGGAAGGGAAGGACCCAGCGGACTGCCGCTCTTATAGACCCATCTCCCTCCTTAATGTGGATGCGAAGCTATTCATGAGGATTATAGCAATGAGGCTGGACGGCCATATGCCGAACCTGATCCATCCGGATAAGGTGGAGTTTATACAGGGGAGACAGGGGGCCGACACCCTGCGTAAAACTCTACACCTCATGCGGATTGCGGCTCCTATGGGTGAGAACCCAGTCTTAGTGTCCATCGACGCCGAGAAGACGTTTGACCGGGTCGACTTGGAGTTCCTACATGGGGTCTTAGAAAAGTTCGGCTTTGGAATAGGGATCAGACAGGCCATTAAGGCCCTATATGTGTCACCATCTGCCAGAGTCACAGTCAATGGTCATCTATCACATACTTTTGGCCTCCAGAGAGGGACGTGGCAGGGTTGCCCCCTCTATCCCCTTATCTTCGCCATGACCATGGAGATCCTTGCAGAGTACCTCAGGGGTTCCCCTATGGTGAGGTGCATAGTGGTGGGAGTCCGCATCTTTAAACTCGGCCTGTACGCAGACGACATCCTTCTACACCTGAGGGAACCCACGCGCTCAGTCCCGGCGGCCCTTCAGATAATCGACCAGTTTGGTCATTTCTCGGGCTTCAAGGTTAATGTAGGCAAGTCGATGATCTTCCCATTTGCTTCAGACGCCGATAGGTGCGTAGCAGAATTGCCCCCTCTGGGCCTCCAGGTCTGCGAGAGTGGGATGAAATATCTGGGGTTTAACATTGTAAGACCCGATGAAGACCTGAGCCAGGCAAACTATCCCCCCCTCTTTGAGAAATTGTTCAGGGAAATGGATGGTTGGGGGAGGGGGCAAATCTCATAGATGGGCAGAATAAATGCGATAAAGATGATCCTGCTCCCTAGAGTGCTCTACCTCTTCCAGATGCTCCCACTGGAGGCCCCTGAGGCATACCTCGGAGAAGCCAGGAGACGCATAGTGAAATTTATATGGCAAGGCCAGACACCCAGAATAGGTTATGAGATCCTCACCCTTCCCAAAAAAAGAGGAGGTGTTGCACTCCCAGATCTTGATATATATCATAGGGTCACCCAACTCAGAGTTCTTGCCCCCACCTTAGAGAAGATCCTAACAAACAATGGGACTACATTGAGAACTCCCTCGTAAGCCCAGTCACCGTAGGTAAATGGTTGTGGGTCCCTCTAAAAAAGCTCCCGAGAAGGCTTTGGGACCACCCGATTATGGGAACAATGTGGAAGGCACTGGCAGGGAAGGGACACAAGGAAAGAGTCACAACATGGCCCTCCCCACTTAGTCACATATGGTCCCCACTAGTTCTGGAAGAGATCCCAGGACATGAGCATTACCAGTCCTGGTTCAAAGTGGGGCTCTGTAGGGTTGGCCAACTGGTGAGGGTGGACTCCTTCATAACTATCCAGGAACTTTAGGAGGCTTTGGGTATCGGCAGACTTTCGCCACTCCTATACCTTAGTCTTAAGGGAATCCTAATGAACCCAAAACTCAAGGAATGCATACAGAGGAAACTCACCCCGGTGGAAAAAATATTAGACTCCCACACGGAAATGAAGGGCCTCATCTCCCTCCTGTACACTGCGCTTTTGATCCCCTGTGAGGGAACCACCAGGAACCTCAGGAGAAAATGGGAAAGGGGCCTAGGCTGCACCATCAGGGATGGTCACTGTGGGAAAATCTGTACTATGGCCTTCAAGACGTCGATTTCATGCCAATACAAGTCCCATGCTGTCAAGATCCTCTACAGGTGGCAGTACGACCCGATCTCTCTTTCAAGGATGTTCCCAGATGTGGTCCCAATGTGTTGGCATGGATGTGGAGAGAAAGCTGACTACTGGCACATGTGGTGGACGTGCCACAAGGCCTAGAACTACTGGTCAGAGGTGCTCAGTTGGATTAGGGAGGCAGGGGAGGGGGACTAATGTTTGGACCCCATACTGGTGATTTTCGGCCTGCAACACAGAGATGAGCACTAGGAAAAGCTACCAGACGTGACACACTCCCTATTGCTAGCAGCTAAAGTGGCACGAGCCAGGACCTGGAAAAGACCCGCCCTTCCAGCAAAGAGGGAGTGGGTGGCGGTGGCCAAGGACATCTACCTTATGAATAAACTAACGGCCGCAATACAAGGCTCAAGTGCGCGGATCGAAACCGACTGGCTGCAATTCATGGAAGCGTTTGCCAACACGGAGGTCAAGCCCTGAGGGCAGCCGAGCTTCTCCACCCGGCCCGAAACTAATTCTTTTGTGTGGACCCCTTTGATTGGGAAACATGAGAGGCGATTGTATATAGTTGGCCACGGGCCCGGCTGGTGCTGCCCAAAGAAAGGACTCTTAAAATGTGTTCACTGAGACCCGAGAATGGGGGGATGGGATGGCGGGTTTGAAAGCATTAAGCCTTATGATTCTGTTATACTTTGAAGTTGTTATGGGCGTGCGCCCAATGTATACTATATGCATAAGCTTGCTTTTCTTTTTCTTGAAAACTAAGAAAAACTGAATTTAAACAAAAAAAAGTGGTTCTCACCTGTTTGTCTGCAAGTAAATATGTTGAATATTTCTACTGCATTTTTACCGCATTTATTTACCACAAATGTGTAGATAGCAGGTTGGGGTTCAATAGATATTAAGGAGGGTTGGTTGTAGGTGAGGGAGGGTATAGGGCTCTTCCTCTTCATTTTGCAGTAAAGTATGCGGTGGAAGGAATTTATGGGGGTAATTCATGGAATAAATGTGCACCGAAATTAGTGGCGCAAGCGTGAAAAACCCAGCGCAAGCATGCGAATCACAAGCGTGCGATTCATGGAAGGTCCTGCACGTGTTTTTCCTGGGATGTGCACCATATCCGCGTGTGGCACACACGGGCGCCCACGTCACATCCACATACCGAACGCCATGCACGACGTGCACAGCAAAAGCGCACAACGTAAGTACACACATCAAAAAGGGGGAGGAACACGGGGCGGAACACGCGGAGTCGGGAACAACGCGTGAAAATAAGGGCGTAACTGTGGAAGTACTGCTGGGAAGTACACGGAACGCCCACACGCACGCGAACTATATGTATTCATGGAATCAAATAGGGAAAACTGGCGCACGTCAAAACACACGCACACGCTCAATTACATCTGCCACATGAAAGCAGGTGGAAGCGCCCCCACGCAGCATAAAAGTGTGCACAAACAACAAACAAGCATATACAGCTACGATGAATGTCCTGTTCCTCGCAGCAGTGATCGTGGGACACCGCAGGAGGAGGAGAATAGCCAGGCCCCCAGGACCAGCCTTTTTGGGATGCCTGATGACCAGGTCTATGGCAGGTATAGGTTTCCACCTCATATCATCCTAGAGCTAGTCAGGGAGTGGGAGCATGAACTCACATCTCCCACCCTGTGTTCCCAAGCATTGAGCCCCTTGGAGAAGGTGATCAACATACTGCATTTTTTGGCCACTGTAGTCAGGCTGCCTACACCAGGTGTTGGCAATCATCACTGTGCGCCCCTCGGTCCGCAGGCACATATACATACCCAGAACACCTGCAAAAAGGCAGGCCGTGGTCCTGGACTTCTACAGGGTGGCACACTTCCCCAAAGTGCTCGGTTCCATAGATTGCACCCATGTGGCCCTACATCCACCTAGGGCCACGGAGCACATCTATCGAAACTGCAAGCACTGGCATTCCATCAACATGCAATGCCAAGGGAATCATCACCTCTGTCTATGCAAACTATCCTGGGTCCACCCATGATAGTTTCATATTCAGAATTTCTGCCTTGAGCTGGGCCCTGGAAGCTGGGAAGCATGACGACACATGGCTCATAGGTGAGTACAAATGCCTGTGCTCATGCATGCATGTCACACACAGACAAATACACAAGCCCAACTAATGACAACCATTATCACCTTACCAGGGCACAGTGGCTACCCTCTCAGCACCCACATGATGACACGCATACGCAACCACACCACCCCAGGTAAGATACAACGCAGCCCATATTGCAACCAGGGCCATAGTGGAGCGCACATTCGGAGTTCTCATGTCACGTTTCCTCTCCCTTGACTGCTCTGGTGGACAGCTACTATATGCACCCCCAGTAGTGTGCAGGATCACTGTGGCAGCATGTGTCCTGCACAACGTTGCAACACAGCATGGCGTACTGGTGGACATGGTGGTGCCCCCACATCCCCAACCACATGCACGGCCGCTGCGCATGGGAGGGGAAAGGGCATGTGGCGAGGCAGCCCGTACCCGGCTTGTGGCCACATTGTTCACCTAAACTCCAACCCCTGTGGAGTGCACACAGGCCTGGCACATACCAGGTCACAATCGATGATGAGAAAGGGACAGTTAACTGTCACTACCTTACCACCCTGAGAATGTGTACACGGAAGTGTCACAATGTGTGCATCCCTAGCTAATTAAACACAACCAATCCCATGTGACCAAGGGGAACACATGCAAGGTGCCCCCCACACCCCCTTGCTAAACAGGGAATGCAAGTACTGGTATGCCACTCAAAACCTCCCAACACCCCTGAACCACGTCTGCCAAACTATGCCATGGTATGCAACGGCAAAACATAAAAACATATGCACAACACATGACATAATAGTCATGAAGTGCCACATGAGAAATGTAAATAGCATACATGCCAACCCTCCCAATTTAGGCGGGAGACTCCCGATTTTTAGGTGGAAAATATTGCTATTTTTCACAGTCTCCCGCCTAAAATAACGTTAGCCCCAATGCATTCCTATGGGGAAATATGCGTCTCCCGATTTCCCTGTGGAAATCTCCCTCCCAGGTGCATCTGAATATTGGCATGTATGAAATAGGCACGGGACAATTACACCTGACATGGAATCTGAAGAAATGACTAACCAAAACCTCACAACCTGAAAACAGTGGCACAAATGCATGCCACCAATGGTGCAAGCAACAAAAGTCTGAATACCTGTTGCCATGCACATTGGACAATTGAAAGCACTGGACAGCACAGTGAGTGTGCATTGTATTGGGGAAACCCCTTCAGCATCATTTGAAAAAAAGGGCATTCAACCAAATAGTACCCAGTCATGCATATACACGATCAATGACTCAGAAGTGAACATGGATTGTCGTGACACAGCATGCCTGAGACGGCAATCTGGGTGCATGTGTGTGCATGGTGTCAATGTAGTTGTGGTGGGGGGGTGTTGCCTAAGTGTATTTGTTAGTAGGGACATGCATCGAATACATGCCTGTACACAGCACATGTGAACATTGCACACCAATCCCCTGACACCTCCAAATAAAGCGCAACATTGCATCAGCCATTGACCAGCAGAACATATCATGTACAGAGTATCCCACATCGACAATGGCAGACAGTGACCCATTACTGAATCATAGAAATTCATAATATGACCTACACACAAAGTTCATCAAAGCGCATCAATGAGGGAGGTAACAAGGGAGAAGAACAGTACATTCCTACATGTCCTTCAAACAGTCCACAATGTGAAAATGGACTATCAAATTGAAGTGGATAATACAAGTGCCTGGAACAATAAGGGAGAGTCTATGGAGGGAATGTTTGATAAGAAAACTAGCATCAACATTGCTATGCCTGACAGCAATAGTCGCAATGCAGGAGTCACATAAGGAGGTGAGTGAGGGAAGAGGAGGGAAGAGGTGAGGAGAGTAACAAAACAAGTGACACACTGTGGTAGATTGACAAAGAATATAGATAGTGCTGGGGAGGGGGAGAAGAAACACAGAAGGGAATGGGGCAACAGCCGACCTGTAATCAGTGGTGGAGGGACTAATGATAAAAGTAAGTGGCAAAGTAATACTAAAAAAGGTGAAGGTGGTGTGCGGAAGGAAAGAGGCAGAAGGGCAAATGTCTGAAAAGAACAAGTGGCTACGTATCACCATGGCTGATGGCAATTGGGGTAGTGGTTGAAATTGATAGACAGAGGACAAGGAAGAGGGTAAAGGGTGGTGGAGAGGGAGAGGGAGGAGAGAAGGGAGGAGGGGGCCAAGGTCAAAATGCATAATGGTGAAGATGGGGAAAGAAAACACACACAGGGGGCAGAGGGAAACCAGACAGTGCAGAAGTGCAGGGGATGTGATGATGAAGGGGGCAGACAGAGGGACACTGGCAGGGGCAGGGAAGATAGGGGGGCAATCAAGTGAGCCAGAAGGCTGGTGGACAAGGCTAGACAGGGCCTTCATTGTGGTATTTTGGTAGTGGTGAAAGGCTCCAGCATCCTGGTTGGCCGGATTGTCACAAGGGCCAAATGCAACCAATGAGAGGGGGGAGCAGGTCTAGGACACAAACATGACAGTCAAATCAAGAGCAATGTGGCCATACCTCAAATGGCACATGAAAACACCAGCCAGGGCTGCAAGATGGCCAAAGTGGTGCTAGCAAAGAATGGGTGGTTGTTGAAATGCGTGGTGAAATTGGTAACTCAGGTGCAGCCTTCATATGGGATATCAAAATCACTGTGGGGAAAGTGTCCCAATTCAACATTGTCAGCACATAGACCCCTCCCACCATGAGTGTGTTGTACACAGCCAAAGTGTGCATGGTACCACCTACAGCAGGAAGTGCATGAACATAGATAGTCAATACATAACAACTATCATAAGCAACATGATGAAATTCACAGTCAACATAATACTCACCAAAGTGAAGTGCAGACATGCATTTGAGAAACCATCCGCAATAGCCACTAGGGATATACACACAAGTAGAACTGCAGGCTGGCCACAGATATGACGGAAGTCCAATGCCCATGTGTGATATTCTGTTACACCAAGCCATCCTTGCGAGCCCATGGAAAGGGGATGCAAGAGTAGCATATATGTCAGGACCCCACGCAAAACACATACATAAGACAAGCCTGAATGGGCCCACACAGTGGATGCCTTCCAATGCCACAAAGCACCACACTGTCACATGTATGCACAATAGACAAAAGAAAATGCAATCAAGAAAAAGTTCAGCAGAACATATAAATCAAATTAAATAATCAGTTGAAATTAAGAAATGAAATGAATAAATAAAACATTTTTTTTAAAATGTATTAAAAATAAAAAAAATAAAGTAAAATAAAAAAATAAATTAAACAAAAAAAGAAATAAAAAAACATACTTACGTGAAACTATGAAATTTGGATAAAAAAGCCAATTTTTTTGCAGAAAAAAAAACTGCTGGAAAAAAAACAACAAATTTGCAGGAAAAAAATGGCCATATATGACCGGGGGATGATTGGGGTACCCAGGAGGGGGAAGGTACAGGGTGCACCTCAACACCCACATGTGTAGTTGTTGAGATAAAAAAAAACTCGTTGGGCTCAGCGCCTGCACAGCCTGACCTTTGTGGGAGATAGGTTGTCATCGTCACCCTCTGGATAGAAATCAGAAGGTGGACGTGGCTCAGGTGACACACCTGAGCCACGCCTTGCCCCTCAATGGCAGCAAGCGTGTGGGTCTGTTAAGCCAGGTCCTGGCTGGCAATGAGACTGAGGTCAGCGTGCATTACCTCACTTGTCACACGTGCTTCCTCCTGCAAGGACTGACGTTTGAGATGGAGTTCTGCCTCCATGGCCTCACATGACAAACGGAGTGACTCCCGGCTTGCATGGAGTTCAGCTGAGATGGTTCTTTGAAGCTGCACCATCCTCTCTTCTGCCCGCCTACTCTCATCCATCATGAACGCAGCCAGATTAGATCTGAGAGATTGGTGTTCCACCCTCAGGGCCTCACGGTGTGCCTCTTCTTGAGTATTAAGTGCTTGACGCAGAGCCACCATTTCAGCCCGGTGTGCCTTGTCAGACGCCGCCATGCCCAGCCTGAGTGATCGGCACATGGACTGCGTAGCCCGCTGCTGGAGCACCATTTGCCTTACAGAGGTGAGGATGGAATGGGCCACACTTTCCATACCTTGAGCAATCATCTCAACTGCTCCCCCCTGTTGCTGTGCTATGGCAATCATGGAACGCTCCCACTCAGTTGACCCCGCTGACACACTGCCACCGCGTTGCTGGACACCACACCTGCTGGACCCAAGGAGCCTTGGTCCTTGCTGGGTTGGTGCCGCCCGCCGCTACAGGACTGCATCCCTCCGTCGACCTGGTACCCCAGGAACATGGCCAACTGGTGTTGAGTGTGACCGTGCACCCGTAACCACCACAGGCGGACATTCCAAACCTGCCTGGACCCCTACTGCAGGTGTTGCGGACAGAAGATCATACAACACAGGATCACTTACCGGCGATGACACGTCATGATGCAGATCCGGCTCGACATAGTGGTCAGAGGATACATCAGAGCCTGACTCAGAGTCAGCTCTGGACACGATGGCCTGGAGCCCCTTTCATTTCTCGTGGGCTGCCACCCCACGACCACCACTGGTGCCTGGTTGGTCATGTGAACGGACCACCGTGTCTGGGATGACATCTTCATCCTCTGCTGCCAGTGCGTCATCACCTGCAACATAAAGAAAATAAACAAGGATACCCATGTCAGTAGCACATACCACACACATACAGTTCACAACATTGACAGCCAAATAATGAAGCAGCCATGCCACAGGCAACTCAATCCCCAACATGCATCCAGTGGGATTGCAATGCAAGGGTATCCCAAAAGCAGAAAAGGATGTGTGCAAAATGTGAAGGCAACATATGTATTGCATGTTGCACATCACCTGCATCACACACAACCTCTAGCAGGCACATATCCAATGCTGAAATGAGAGATGGCAACAAAGAGATGGAAGCTAGCATAGGCATGTGTAAACACACTAATAGCCACAGCTAGAAATCCTAACAAACACACCATGATACATGTAACATGCATGTTCATGTGCAGCACTCAACTACCATCAACTATGCACAGTACATGTGTCACAGGAGGCACCTACGCTAGTGCCTTTCCATACAGTGAAGGGAGGGACATGGGTCCATACATGTCAGGTCAACATCACACAGCAGCATTGTGTTTGCATGTTGAAGGGCTAAATGTGGCACAGGAGTGGGTGTGTGTGGTGCAGTGCATGTGTAGCCCCTCAACTTACAACATCAACACATACGTAGTGATGACAATCTCCAAACATGACGGCAGTGTAACGGCTATTGCAGCCATCATGTGAAAATGGTATGCACCATGTAGCATGGTTTCCGTGAAACACCCACCCTCTGGGCAATAGCAGGGAGGTACTGCAAGTCAATGACATGTCCTACACAGAACTGTGCATTGCCAGACACTGTAGGCATGCGTCTATTGCATTTTGTCATTCAAATGTCACTACAGCCGATGAGAAGTGGACATGATGGAGGACAGATTAGGGGCCATCAATAGTACACCCATGCATGTAGAAGACAACACCAGTTGAAAAGAGGCAGTGGGCCAGTAACAGGGGGAGCAATGTGCATGATACAGATGTGGACAGCCTGAAGTCATACATGATGACACACATACCTACAGTGAGCATGACATGGATGTTCAAATGGGATGACAACTGGATCATTTTGGACACATACTACAATGAGCAGGTGGTCAAGGACACCTAGGGGCATACATGGAATGTACATGGAACAGGATTGTGCACACATGTGCATGGGGAACAACAGCCATCAGCACAGTCAGAGTGAGACACACTGCACCAAGGACAAAAGATGTAAATGACATGATACGACATCTCATCAAGATTGCACTCGTACACAAGTGGCTCAGAGCGCAAACAAGCTAAGGGAGTGGGACAAGGGAGAAACGGAATTAAAAACGTCTATCATACTGGGCACAGTGGCATTGAGAACAAGCAACTGCATGGAGAAGGGATAAAGGGCTGAAGACCCTTGAAGGGGGAGAAGTGGAATATGCCAAACAGAGGAGACCAAAGAAGGAAAATGAAGTACAATGATAGAATAGGCATTCAAAGGGTGGCAGTGCAGCCAGCAAGTGGCAAGTTCAAGACAATTTGTATAGGGCAAATCTGATGAGTGCAGAAGAAGAGTGGGGGACTGTATGGGCACACACTCAGGACCCATTGCAATTGGAGGTATGGAGGCAGTGCAGCAGGGAGGCAGGGTGAGCAGGTACCTAGGCCCAAAGGACATAGTGTGTGCAGGGGCACAGTGTCGACAGAGGAAACTGTTCAGCTGGGGAGAAGATGGGCTAATGCAGGGGCAAATAGGAAGGTCTTGAGTTGCTACCAGAAGGAGAGATGTTTCTCATCAAGTTTCTACATGCCCAGTTGGTTGTTCAAAAGGGAGTACCCAGCCGTACACACAGATCTGCCCCCAGCTAATCTATTCAATTACAACTGACCTGGAGAGAGTGTGAGGTGGAGGAGCAAAGGACTCAAGAGTGGAGGAATTTGCAGAGGAATTGTTGCAGCTATTTCACACCCAGTCCCACAAAATCATTGTGCACAATGCAGAGGGTCTGAAGTATCATCCTTGCATCCACTGATAGGCAATGAAGGGATTACAGAGCTGGAAAGGTAGGATCCAAGGGCATGAGGCCAAGGACAATTCTCTCAGTCCTCTACTGGATTAGTGGTGGACTGTGGAGGTACGTGGAATATTTGAATAGCCTGTCACAGTACTCCAACCTTCAGTAAAACCTAGCATGAGAGACATTGAGCATGTAGTTGAACGATAGGAAAGGCACAGTACCCCTGAGGATGTGAAGAAGTCAATCTATCTCAAGATACATCAGAAACGTGTGTTGAAAAGGAATGGGAGGGGAGGTGACTGACGGAACGAGAACGAGTGGCTGGGATGTATCAGGACTCTAGCGACACAACCCCGGCCGGGGACATGATCTTCAACTAGGAGAACTGCGGTGCACAATCATGCTTTTGCCCTGGTGGCTTGCCTGTTGGCAGGTGTCACAAACAGAAGGGGAGGGGGGACAGGGGAGGATGGGTTGGGGGAAGAAGGAATTCTCTGGCTCTCCTCGGATCCAGCGTTAATGGGGGACGGGGCAGCCCCCGCCGAATCAGGAAACAAATGAACACCATGCATAGGGGTAATGGCAGTCAGTGAAAGAAAGGGCCGGGTCGAGACGATCAGACTTGGTTCACTCAACGTCAAAGGACTTAATTCCCCAACCAAGCGCTCCCTCCTGGGGCGGGAAATGAAGAACACAGGGGCAGATGTCCTCTTCGTGCAGGAGACCAGATGGGTGAGGGGTGAGGAGAGGGCCATCCCTGGGTCACATGTGGGCCAAGTGTTCTGGGCATCCAGTACCACCAAGAAAGACGGGGTCGGGATCCTGCTCCACAGGTACCAAAAACTAACGGAGGTTTCTCACTGGGAGAGGGAGGATGGGAGGTTCTGGTAGTGTCCGGTAATCTCCACAATTCCAGGGTCTCCCTAGTATCCATATACTGCCCCAATGTAGGTCAGAAGGAATTTATGCAAGAGGCTATGGGAGAGATGATGTCCAGGGTGGAAAGTCTCCTGATATTGGGTGGAGACCTCAATACGTGGGCGGACCGGGATTTAGACCATAGCGGGGTGGTTACTCGACCAGGTAGTGAGGGGGGAGGTCAGGGCTGGGGCCGCAGTGCACTGATGTGGTAAAAGTTGCTGGTGGACATCTGGAGGGAATGCCACCCGAGGGCAAAGGGGTACACATTTTATTCAGCAGCCCACGGAACTAGGACAAGAATAGATTATCTCTTCACAGGCCACCAATTTGTGAGTAGAATAGACGCGTGTGATATCCGTCCCGTCAGTTGGTCACACCACGATATGATCTGGTCAGACCTAAGCATCTCTGGTTTAAGGGCAAGGGAATCCCTGTGGAAGTGCAATGATTTTCTATTGAGGGATATTGTCTTTAGAGAAGAAATGTCATCAGCAATTAGAGAATTCTTCAAGCTAAATGACACGGGCAAAGTGGCACAGGAAACTGTATGGGAGGCGGCGAAGACAACCTGGAGGGGTAGGCTGATAAGTGAAGGTGCCTCAAAAAAAGGATACGGACTCTCCTAGCTCACAGGTTGAGGTCTGACATACTTGCCCTAGAAAGGTCTGAGGGGAAGGGGTAAGGAGAGAAAGAGAGAGACCTAGCCTTGGCGAGAGAGAAGAGACACGAACTCAGGGACCTAGAATTGGGCAAAATAGTAGCCGGACTGCAACACCTGCGTCAGAGGTACTACAAAATGGGGATAAGGTCGACGCCATGCTGGCGGCCAAACTCCGAGGCCATAGAGCGGACAGGTGGGTCCAACAAATTGGTAATGATGCAGAGGAGGAGAGTACGGATCCGGAAGGCATAGCAGAGAAATTTGCTAGTTTCTATGAGACCCTATATGGGAGGGAGGAAGAAGTGGAGAGGGTGGCACGGGAGGTATACCTCGAGGGGGTCTCTCTCCCGACTCTGGGAACGCTGGAGTCCGCAGCCCTTGATGCCCCCATAACAGAGGAGGAGGCGCTGAAAGCCATTTCGGGCCTGAAGGTGGGAAGGGCCCCGGGGGAGGACGGATTCACCGCAGGCTTCTATAAGACCTTCTCGGGCCTACTTGCGGGCTTCCCAGCGGGCCTATTTTTGAACATAATGAAGACAGGGAAGGCACCCCCGTCATTTGGTAAAGCACTGATCACTGTGATCCCGAAGGAAGGGAAGGACCCAGCGGACTGCCGCTCTTATAGACCCATCTCCCTCCTTAATGTGGATGCGAAGCTATTCATGAGGATTATAGCAATGAGGCTGGACGGCCATATGCCGAACCTGATCCATCTGGATAAGGTGGAGTTTATACAGGGGAGACAGGGGGCCGACACCCTGCGTAAAACTCTACACCTCATGCGGATTGCGGCTCCTATGGGTGAGAACCCAGTCTTAGTGTCCATCGACGCCGAGAAGACGTTTGACCGGGTCGACTTGGAGTTCCTACATGGGGTCTTAGAAAAGTTCGGCTTTGGAATAGGGATCAGACAGGCCATTAAGGCCCTATATGTGTCACCATCTGCCAGAGTCACAGTCAATGGTCATCTATCACATACTTTTGGCCTCCAGAGAGGGACGTGGCAGGGTTGCCCCCTCTATCCCCTTATCTTCGCCATGACCATGGAGATCCTTGCAGAGTACCTCAGGGGTTCCCCTATGGTGAGGTGCATAGTGGTGGGAGTCCGCATCTTTAAACTCGGCCTGTACGCAGACGACATCCTTCTACACCTGAGGGAACCCACGCGCTCAGTCCCGGCGGCCCTTCAGATAATCGACCAGTTTGGTCATTTCTCGGGCTTCAAGGTTAATGTAGGCAAGTCGATGATCTTCCCATTTGCTTCAGACGCCGATAGGTGCGTAGCAGAATTGCCCCCTCTGGGCCTCCAGGTCTGCGAGAGTGGGATGAAATACCTGGGGTTTAACATTGTAAGACCCGATGAAGACCTGAGCCAGGCAAACTATCCCCCCCTCTTTGAGAAATTGTTCAGGGAAATGGATGGTTGGGGGAGGGGGCAAATCTCATAGATGGGCAGAATAAATGCGATAAAGATGATCCTGCTCCCTAGAGTGCTCTACCTCTTCCAGATGCTCCCACTGGAGGCCCCTGAGGCATACCTCGGAGAAGCCAGGAGACGCATAGTGAAATTTATATGGCAAGGCCAGACACCCAGAATAGGTTATGAGATCCTCACCCTTCCCAAAAAAAGAGGAGGTGTTGCACTCCCAGATCTTGATATATATCATAGGGTCACCCAACTCAGAGTTCTTGCCCCCACCTTAGAGAAGATCCTAACAAACAATGGGACTACATTGAGAACTCCCTCGTAAGCCCAGTCACCGTAGGTAAATGGTTGTGGGTCCCTCTAAAAAAGCTCCCGAGAAGGCTTTGGGACCACCCGATTATGGGAACAATGTGGAAGGCACTGGCAGGGAAGGGACACAAGGAAAGAGTCACAACATGGCCCTCCCCACTTAGTCACATATGGTCCACACTAGTTCTGGAAGAGATCCCAGGACATGAGCATTACCAGTCCTGGTTCAAAGTGGGGCTCTGTAGGGTTGGCCAACTGGTGAGGGTGGACTCCTTCATAACTATCCAGGAACTTTAGGAGGCTTTGGGTATCGGCAGACTTTCGCCACTCCTATACCTTAGTCTTAAGGGAATCCTAATGAACCCAAAACTCAAGGAATGCATACAGAGGAAACTCACCCCGGTGGAAAAAATATTAGACTCCCACACGGAAATGAAGGGCCTCATCTCCCTCCTGTACACTGCGCTTTTGATCCCCTGTGAGGGAACCACCAGGAACCTCAGGAGAAAATGGGAAAGGGGCCTAGGCTGCACCATCAGGGATGGTCACTGTGGGAAAATCTGTACTATGGCCTTCAAGACGTCGATTTCATGCCAATACAAGTCCCATGCTGTCAAGATCCTCTACAGGTGGCAGTACGACCCGATCTCTCTTTCAAGGATGTTCCCAGATGTGGTCCCAATGTGTTGGCATGGATGTGGAGAGAAAGCTGACTACTGGCACATGTGGTGGACGTGCCACAAGGCCTAGAACTACTGGTCAGAGGTGCTCAGTTGGATTAGGGAGGCAGGGGAGGGGGACTAATGTTTGGACCCCATACTGGTGATTTTCGGCCTGCAACACAGAGATGAGCACTAGGAAAAGCTACCAGACGTGACACACTCCCTATTGCTAGCAGCTAAAGTGGCACGAGCCAGGACCTGGAAAAGACCCGCCCTTCCAGCAAAGAGGGAGTGGGTGGCGGTGGCCAAGGACATCTACCTTATGAATAAACTAACGGCCGCAATACAAGGCTCAAGTGCGCGGATCGAAACCGACTGGCTGCAATTCATGGAAGCGTTTGCCAACACGGAGGTCAAGCCCTGAGGGCAGCCGAGCTTCTCCACCCGGCCCGAAACTAATTCTTTTGTGTGGACCCCTTTGATTGGGAAACATGAGAGGCGATTGTATATAGTTGGCCACGGGCCCGGCTGGTGCTGCCCAAAGAAAGGACTCTTAAAATGTGTTCACTGAGACCCGAGAATGGGGGGATGGGATGGCGGGTTTGAAAGCATTAAGCCTTATGATTCTGTTATACTTTGAAGTTGTTATGGGCGTGCGCCCAATGTATACTATATGCATAAGCTTGCTTTTCTTTTTCTTGAAAACTAAGAAAAACTGAATTTAAACAAAAAAAAGTGGTTCTCACCTGTTTGTCTGCAAGTAAATATGTTGAATATTTCTACTGCATTTTTACCGCATTTATTTACCACAAATGTGTAGCTAGCAGGTTGGGGTTCAATAGATATTAAGGAGGGTTGGTTGTAGGTGAGGGAGGGTATAGGGCTCTTCCTCTTCATTTTGCAGTAAAGTATGCGGTGGAAGGAATTTATGGGGGTAATTCATGGAATAAATGTGCACCGAAATTAGTGGCGCAAGCGTGAAAAACCCAGCGCAAGCATGCGAATCACAAGCGTGCGATTCATGGAAGGTCCTGCACGTGTTTTTCCTGGGATGTGCACCATATCCGCGTGTGGCACACACGGGCGCCCACGTCACATCCACATACCGAACGCCATGCACGACGTGCACAGCAAAAGCGCACAACGTAAGTACACACATCAAAAGTCGGGAACAACGCGTGAAAATAAGGGCGTAACTGTGGAAGTACTGCTGGGAAGTACACGGAACGCCCACACGCACGCGAACTATATGTATTCATGGAATCAAATAGGGAAAACTGGCGCACGTCAAAACACACGCACACGCTCAATTACGTCTGCCACATGAAAGCAGGTGGAAGCGCCCCCACGCAGCATAAAAGTGTGCACAAACAACAAACAAGCATATACAGCTACGATGAATGTCCTGTTCCTCGCAGCAGTGATCGTGGGACACCGCAGGAGGAGGAGAATAGCCAGGCCCCCAGGACCAGCCTTTTTGGGATGCCTGATGACCAGGTCTATGGCAGGTATAGGTTTCCACCTCATATCATCCTAGAGCTAGTCAGGGAGTGGGAGCATGAACTCACATCTCCCACCCTGTGTTCCCAAGCATTGAGCCCCTTGGAGAAGGTGATCAACATACTGCATTTTTTGGCCACTGTAGTCAGGCTGCCTACACCAGGTGTTGGCAATCATCACTGTGCGCCCCTCGGTCCGCAGGCACATATACATACCCAGAACACCTGCAAAAAGGCAGGCCGTGGTCCTGGACTTCTACAGGGTGGCACACTTCCCCAAAGTGCTCGGTTCCATAGATTGCACCCATGTGGCCCTACATCCACCTAGGGCCACGGAGCACATCTATCGAAACTGCAAGCACTGGCATTCCATCAACATGCAATGCCAAGGGAATCATCACCTCTGTCTATGCAAACTATCCTGGGTCCACCCATGATAGTTTCATATTCAGAATTTCTGCCTTGAGCTGGGCCCTGGAAGCTGGGAAGCATGACGACACATGGCTCATAGGTGAGTACAAATGCCTGTGCTCATGCATGCATGTCACACACAGACAAATACACAAGCCCAACTAATGACAACCATTATCACCTTACCAGGGCACAGTGGCTACCCTCTCAGCACCCACATGATGACACGCATACGCAACCACACCACCCCAGGTAAGATACAACGCAGCCCATATTGCAACCAGGGCCATAGTGGAGCGCACATTCGGAGTTCTCATGTCACGTTTCCTCTCCCTTGACTGCTCTGGTGGACAGCTACTATATGCACCCCCAGTAGTGTGCAGGATCACTGTGGCAGCATGTGTCCTGCACAACGTTGCAACACAGCATGGCGTACTGGTGGACATGGTGGTGCCCCCACATCCCCAACCACATGCACGGCCGCTGCGCATGGGAGGGGAAAGGGCATGTGGCGAGGCAGCCCGTACCCGGCTTGTGGCCACATTGTTCACCTAAACTCCAACCCCTGTGGAGTGCACACAGGCCTGGCACATACCAGGTCACAATCGATGATGAGAAAGGGACAGTTAACTGTCACTACCTTACCACCCTGAGAATGTGTACACGGAAGTGTCACAATGTGTGCATCCCTAGCTAATTAAACACAACCAATCCCATGTGACCAAGGGGAACACATGCAAGGTGCCCCCCACACCCCCTTGCTAAACAGGGAATGCAAGTACTGGTATGCCACTCAAAACCTCCCAACACCCCTGAACCACGTCTGCCAAACTATGCCATGGTATGCAACGGCAAAACATAAAAACATATGCACAACACATGACATAATAGTCATGAAGTGCCACATGAGAAATGTAAATAGCATACATGCCAACCCTCCCAATTTAGGCGGGAGACTCCCGATTTTTAGGTGGAAAATATTGCTATTTTTCACAGTCTCCCGCCTAAAATAACGTTAGCCCCAATGCATTCCTATGGGGAAATATGCGTCTCCCGATTTCCCTGTGGAAATCTCCCTCCCAGGTGCATCTGAATATTGGCATGTATGAAATAGGCACGGGACAATTACACCTGACATGGAATCTGAAGAAATGACTAACCAAAACCTCACAACCTGAAAACAGTGGCACAAATGCATGCCACCAATGGTGCAAGCAACAAAAGTCTGAATACCTGTTGCCATGCACATTGGACAATTGAAAGCACTGGACAGCACAGTGAGTGTGCATTGTATTGGGGAAACCCCTTCAGCATCATTTGAAAAAAAGGGCATTCAACCAAATAGTACCCAGTCATGCATATACACGATCAATGACTCAGAAGTGAACATGGATTGTCGTGACACAGCATGCCTGAGACGGCAATCTGGGTGCATGTGTGTGCATGGTGTCAATGTAGTTGTGGTGGGGGGGTGTTGCCTAAGTGTATTTGTTAGTAGGGACATGCATCGAATACATGCCTGTACACAGCACATGTGAACATTGCACACCAATCCCCTGACACCTCCAAATAAAGCGCAACATTGCATCAGCCATTGACCAGCAGAACATATCATGTACAGAGTATCCCACATCGACAATGGCAGACAGTGACCCATTACTGAATCATAGAAATTCATAATATGACCTACACACAAAGTTCATCAAAGCGCATCAATGAGGGAGGTAACAAGGGAGAAGAACAGTACATTCCTACATGTCCTTCAAACAGTCCACAATGTGAAAATGGACTATCAAATTGAAGTGGATAATACAAGTGCCTGGAACAATAAGGGAGAGTCTATGGAGGGAATGTTTGATAAGAAAACTAGCATCAACATTGCTATGCCTGACAGCAATAGTCGCAATGCAGGAGTCACATAAGGAGGTGAGTGAGGGAAGAGGAGGGAAGAGGTGAGGAGAGTAACAAAACAAGTGACACACTGTGGTAGATTGACAAAGAATATAGATAGTGCTGGGGAGGGGGAGAAGAAACACAGAAGGGAATGGGGCAACAGCCGACCTGTAATCAGTGGTGGAGGGACTAATGATAAAAGTAAGTGGCAAAGTAATACTAAAAAAGGTGAAGGTGGTGTGCGGAAGGAAAGAGGCAGAAGGGCAAATGTCTGAAAAGAACAAGTGGCTACGTATCACCATGGTTGATGGCAATTGGGGTAGTGGTTGAAATTGATAGACAGAGGACAAGGAAGAGGGTAAAGGGTGGTGGAGAGGGAGAGGGAGGAGAGAAGGGAGGAGGGGGCCAAGGTCAAAATGCATAATGGTGAAGATGGGGAAAGAAAACACACACAGGGGGCAGAGGGAAACCAGACAGTGCAGAAGTGCAGGGGATGTGATGATGAAGGGGGCAGACAGAGGGACACTGGCAGGGGCAGGGAAGATAGGGGGGCAATCAAGTGAGCCAGAAGGCTGGTGGACAAGGCTAGACAGGGCCTTCATTGTGGTATTTTGGTAGTGGTGAAAGGCTCCAGCATCCTGGTTGGCCGGATTGTCACAAGGGCCAAATGCAACCAATGAGAGGGGGGAGCAGGTCTAGGACACAAACATGACAGTCAAATCAAGAGCAATGTGGCCATACCTCAAATGGCACATGAAAACACCAGCCAGGGCTGCAAGATGGCCAAAGTGGTGCTAGCAAAGAATGGGTGGTTGTTGAAATGCGTGGTGAAATTGGTAACTCAGGTGCAGCCTTCATATGGGATATCAAAATCACTGTGGGGAAAGTGTCCCAATTCAACATTGTCAGCACATAGACCCCTCCCACCATGAGTGTGTCGTACACAGCCAAAGTGTGCATGGTACCACCTACAGCAGGAAGTGCATGAACATAGATAGTCAATACATAACAACTATCATAAGCAACATGATGAAATTCACAGTCAACATAATACTCACCAAAGTGAAGTGCAGACATGCATTTGAGAAACCATCCGCAATAGCCACTAGGGATATACACACAAGTAGAACTGCAGGCTGGCCACAGATATGACGGAAGTCCAATGCCCATGTGTGATATTCTGTTACACCAAGCCATCCTTGCGAGCCCATGGAAAGGGGATGCAAGAGTAGCATATATGTCAGGACCCCACGCAAAACACATACATAAGACAAGCCTGAATGGGCCCACACAGTGGATGCCTTCCAATGCCACAAAGCACCACACTGTCACATGTATGCACAATAGACAAAAGAAAATGCAATCAAGAAAAAGTTCAGCAGAACATATAAATCAAATTAAATAATCAGTTGAAATTAAGAAATGAAATGAATAAATAAAACATTTTTTTTAAAATGTATTAAAAATAAAAAAAATAAAGTAAAATAAAAAAATAAATTAAACAAAAAAAGAAATAAAAAAACATACTTACGTGAAACTATGAAATTTGGATAAAAAAGCCAATTTTTTTGCAGAAAAAAAAACTGCTGGAAAAAAAACAACAAATTTGCAGGAAAAAAATGGCCATATATGACCGGGGGATGATTGGGGTACCCAGGAGGGGGAAGGTACAGGGTGCACCTCAACACCCACATGTGTAGTTGTTGAGATAAAAAAAAACTCGTTGGGCTCAGCGCCTGCACAGCCTGACCTTTGTGGGAGATAGGTTGTCATCGTCACCCTCTGGATAGAAATCAGAAGGTGGACGTGGCTCAGGTGACACACCTGAGCCACGCCTTGCCCCTCAATGGCAGCAAGCGTGTGGGTCTGTTAAGCCAGGTCCTGGCTGGCAATGAGACTGAGGTCAGCGTGCATTACCTCACTTGTCACACGTGCTTCCTCCTGCAAGGACTGACGTTTGAGATGGAGTTCTGCCTCCATGGCCTCACATGACAAACGGAGTGACTCCCGGCTTGCATGGAGTTCAGCTGAGATGGTTCTTTGAAGCTGCACCATCCTCTCTTCTGCCCGCCTACTCTCATCCATCATGAACGCAGCCAGATTAGATCTGAGAGATTGGTGTTCCACCCTCAGGGCCTCACGGTGTGCCTCTTCTTGAGTATTAAGTGCTTGACGCAGAGCCACCATTTCAGCCCGGTGTGCCTTGTCAGACGCCGCCATGCCCAGCCTGAGTGATCGGCACATGGACTGCGTAGCCCGCTGCTGGAGCACCATTTGCCTTACAGAGGTGAGGATGGAATGGGCCACACTTTCCATACCTTGAGCAATCATCTCAACTGCTCCCCCCTGTTGCTGTGCTATGGCAATCATGGAACGCTCCCACTCAGTTGACCCCGCTGACACACTGCCACCGCGTTGCTGGACACCACACCTGCTGGACCCAAGGAGCCTTGGTCCTTGCTGGGTTGGTGCCGCCCGCCGCTACAGGACTGCATCCCTCCGTCGACCTGGTACCCCAGGAACATGGCCAACTGGTGTTGAGTGTGACCGTGCACCCGTAACCACCACAGGCGGACATTCCAAACCTGCCTGGACCCCTACTGCAGGTGTTGCGGACAGAAGATCATACAACACAGGATCACTTACCGGCGATGACACGTCATGATGCAGATCCGGCTCGACATAGTGGTCAGAGGATACATCAGAGCCTGACTCAGAGTCAGCTCTGGACACGATGGCCTGGAGCCCCTTTCATTTCTCGTGGGCTGCCACCCCACGACCACCACTGGTGCCTGGTTGGTCATGTGAACGGACCACCGTGTCTGGGATGACATCTTCATCCTCTGCTGCCAGTGCGTCATCACCTGCAACATAAAGAAAATAAACAAGGATACCCATGTCAGTAGCACATACCACACACATACAGTTCACAACATTGACAGCCAAATAATGAAGCAGCCATGCCACAGGCAACTCAATCCCCAACATGCATCCAGTGGCATTGCAATGCAAGGGTATCCCAAAAGCAGAAAAGGATGTGTGCAAAATGTGAAGGCAACATATGTATTGCATGTTGCACATCACCTGCATCACACACAACCTCTAGCAGGCACATATCCAATGCTGAAATGAGAGATGGCAACAAAGAGATGGAAGCTAGCATAGGCATGTGTAAACACACTAATAGCCACAGCTAGAAATCCTAACAAACACACCATGATACATGTAACATGCATGTTCATGTGCAGCACTCAACTACCATCAACTATGCACAGTACATGTGTCACAGGAGGCACCTACGCTAGTGCCTTTCCATACAGTGAAGGGAGGGACATGGGTCCATACATGTCAGGTCAACATCACACAGCAGCATTGTGTTTGCATGTTGAAGGGCTAAATGTGGCACAGGAGTGGGTGTGTGTGGTGCAGTGCATGTGTAGCCCCTCAACTTACAACATCAACACATACGTAGTGATGACAATCTCCAAACATGACGGCAGTGTAACGGCTATTGCAGCCATCATGTGAAAATGGTATGCACCATGTAGCATGGTTTCCGTGAAACACCCACCCTCTGGGCAATAGCAGGGAGGTACTGCAAGTCAATGACATGTCCTACACAGAACTGTGCATTGCCAGACACTGTAGGCATGCGTCTATTGCATTTTGTCATTCAAATGTCACTACAGCCGATGAGAAGTGGACATGATGGAGGACAGATTAGGGGCCATCAATAGTACACCCATGCATGTAGAAGACAACACCAGTTGAAAAGAGGCAGTGGGCCAGTAACAGGGGGAGCAATGTGCATGATACAGATGTGGACAGCCTGAAGTCATACATGATGACACACATACCTACAGTGAGCATGACATGGATGTTCAAATGGGATGACAACTGGATCATTTTGGACACATACTACAATGAGCAGGTGGTCAAGGACACCTAGGGGCATACATGGAATGTACATGGAACAGGATTGTGCACACATGTGCATGGGGAACAACAGCCATCAGCACAGTCAGAGTGAGACACACTGCACCAAGGACAAAAGATGTAAATGACATGATACGACATCTCATCAAGATTGCACTCGTACACAAGTGGCTCAGAGCGCAAACAAGCTAAGGGAGTGGGACAAGGGAGAAACGGAATTAAAAACGTCTATCATACTGGGCACAGTGGCATTGAGAACAAGCAACTGCATGGAGAAGGGATAAAGGGCTGAAGACCCCTTGAAGGGGGAGAAGTGGAATATGCCAAACAGAGGAGACCAAAGAAGGAAAATGAAGTACAATGATAGAATAGGCATTCAAAGGGTGGCAGTGCAGCCAGCAAGTGGCAAGTTCAAGACAATTTGTATAGGGCAAATCTGATGAGTGCAGAAGAAGAGTGGGGGACTGTATGGGCACACACTCAGGACCCATTGCAATTGGAGGTATGGAGGCAGTGCAGCAGGGAGGCAGGGTGAGCAGGTACCTAGGCCCAAAGGACATAGTGTGTGCAGGGGCACAGTGTCGACAGAGGAAACTGTTCAGCTGGGGAGAAGATGGGCTAATGCAGGGGCAAATAGGAAGGTCTTGAGTTGCTACCAGAAGGAGAGATGTTTCTCATCAAGTTTCTACATGCCCAGTTGGTTGTTCAAAAGGGAGTACCCAGCCGTACACACAGATCTGCCCCCAGCTAATCTATTCAATTACAACTGACCTGGAGAGAGTGTGAGGTGGAGGAGCAAAGGACTCAAGAGTGGAGGAATTTGCAGAGGAATTGTTGCAGCTATTTCACACCCAGTCCCACAAAATCATTGTGCACAATGCAGAGGGTCTGAAGTATCATCCTTGCATCCACTGATAGGCAATGAAGGGATTACAGAGCTGGAAAGGTAGGATCCAAGGGCATGAGGCCAAGGACAATTCTCTCAGTCCTCTACTGGATTAGTGGTGGACTGTGGAGGTACGTGGAATATTTGAATAGCCTGTCACAGTACTCCAACCTTCAGTAAAACCTAGCATGAGAGACATTGAGCATGTAGTTGAACGATAGGAAAGGCACAGTACCCCTGAGGATGTGAAGAAGTCAATCTATCTCAAGATACATCAGAAACGTGTGTTGAAAAGGAATGTGTTGAGTCAAAGGTGACCCCAAGGTTGTTGGCCTTGCAGGTGGAGGTAAGAGGAGGGGCAAGTGTGGCTGGCCAGAGAGTGAGGCGAAAGGATGGCGAAGGTGTACCAATGGGGAGGATGTCAGTCTTGCTGGCATTTAGACAGAGATCGTTTGCAGTACACCAATTGCAAATGGCAATTAGGCTATCAGAAATAAGGGAGGGAGAAGAGTTGCCCAAGGGCAGCCTGGAAATGAGTTGGTTGTCATAAGCATAGCACTGGAAGTGGTAGCAGAAAATGAAAATCCAGTATGTGAGAGTTGCCAGGTGCTGTTTGTATAGTCAGGCCGAGAGGTCAGACCCCTGATGCACACCACAGGTAGAGATGGAGATTGAAGAAAGGAAGGAGCCAAGTTGTAGCTGGCAGGGACACACATACCAAACACACATGTCATTGAGTCACACGCATCAATAGTCACCAGATGATGCATCATAATCCATTCTCTCTCCCACTCCATGGATTTGTTCTTTGGGGATGAACTCTGAAACGATCGCCTCATGCTGAGTCAGTTCAACGTCCTCTGGTGGTGGCCCACCACCACTCACCAGAGACATGGAATAATTGGAGGCACGCTTTTGTTTTGCACTGTGTCAGAGGTCATTCCAATGCTTGTAGCAGTCCTGAGCCGTGCGCACCTGGAATCCCATGGCTGTCACACCATCTGCAACAAGCTGCCAGTGGACCCAATGCTGGTGATACATTGTATGGCACTGTGGGCCCACAAGCATATTGTGTTGGTGTTCGACATGTAGTCCACAAGGAAGTCCAGTTCCTGCATGCAGAAAGGCTTCTTCCTTGACGTGCCGGAGGCCGGAGCTGTGTCTGAGTTCCCAGCCTCTTCTGCAGGAGCACGCTTCTTTCTTTTGGCCGGTGGTACTGACCCTGAGTGGGCAATGTGACCCTGATCAGTGGGGGCAGTGGCGCTGGTGGACTGGACCAAGACAGTGGGTGTTGGTATGAGGACAGAAGGTCTGGCTTGGGTCTGACTTACTGCCAGGGTGGTGTTGGCTGCATCTGCACATGCAGTTACCACCACCCGGCTGCTTGGGCAGCAGATGTCCTAACTGCCCCAGGTACGTGTGCCACAGTCACAGCTACAGTGGACACACATGACCCTAACCTCCGGACAAGATGGAAATCATCCTGGGTGTCCTCGTCACACAACGCAACATACGTTGCCTGACCCAGAGCCCGGGTGGAGGTGCCCACAGCTGCACCTGCAGCTACCACCACCGGTGGGCCCGTGACAGCAGATGTAAATTGCTGTTGGGTGATATGGGCACCAGGTTGTGTTGAAACAGCTGCATCACCAGGAGCCACAGGGGGTGGTGCATGTCTGCACCAGCATGTGTCTGGGCATCCCATCCCAGTGGGGCACCCCTGCCTCTCCCCCCCCTGTAGCCACCCAGGCCACCCTGGACTCCCTGTCCTCCCTGGTCTCCGTGCTCACGTGCCTGACTACGCACAGCCCTGGGAGGACGCCCAGCTTTGCAGCCTTAGCCTTTGGTGGCTTCCCAAACATGGCACCAATTGAAAATAGGCTATGGGAGGTACACTCAACAATTGTCCTGGGCAATTGGCTAGAAAGGGGCAGGGTACTTGATGGAATAGGTACCCTAGTGCTCCTGCAAGGCTGTCTGTGACCCCTTGGGAAAAATGACGGGTCACGAAACGCTCAGGCACCCCCAAAAAGAAAAATTAAACACCAAAAAAATATTAAAATAAAAAAATTGACAAAATATAAGAACAAGAAATTGAAAATACAAAAAATAAATGTGCACGCAACCCTGGTAGCCCACGTGCATTGATTTTACCTCTGGCAGTACGGTGTGGCACCCAGGCACACAAAAAACACATACGCGTGGAACACGCAGGCTACTATGACCTCCAAAACGGTACGCAATGCACAGGGGGAAGCACAGTGGGAAATGCCTACGTGACTCACCGCCTGCCTTGCGTGGAAAAAAAATCAAAAACACACGATCTTGTGCACGTAGGCAACAACCTACCAAAAGAAGAGGTACAGACTTCAGACGCTGTGAAGTAATCATGTGTGATTCTAGCAGAGTAAACACCCGCGTCGGTCTCCACGAACAGCATGTACAGTGGTCTGCTGGCCAGCGCTCACCTTTAACCCATGCTGAAGGCAACACCCGCGCACTTAACGTCACTTACGCGTTAAGGCCCTTTCCTCGAATTAAAGACATTCACACGCAGACATGATTTTTTTGCACGTGCGAATGCCCCCGTGCTGCAGGAAATGTCAGCGCGTGTTACGTCACATACGTGCTTATGCGCTAAGGGCCTTTCCTGAATTACACGCTGACATGCTGTTTTTTCACGTGCCAAATTACTCTGTATCAAGCTGGCCACGAGACAATACACGGAAGACTAGACTTCCACCCAGAAGGTAATTTTCCTGTCCCCCAGAGCCCCGAGCAGACTCCCACCTGCCATCTGCTGCTACCTGCCTGCCTGCTGGCCACATGCCCTGCCATTTGGTGCCTGCACGTCAGCCATCTGCAGGGGTCCAGTTGCTGTGACCACCCCTGCTGGAACAGAATACTCCTGAATGAAGTTCCATCGCTCCACAGCCCAGCACCAGGACCCAGTTGCCCACCCACACCTGCCTCAGGGGTTGCCATGTCGGGGGAAACATCATCAGACACCACTGGCAACCCCCAGCCAGAGAGGCAGAGGGCTGCCAGCTTCACAGCAGGAGAGGTTGGCATCCTGGTGGAGCAAGTCCTGGTGCATTATGATGCCCTATACGGAAGAAGAGGTGCCGACAAGGATGGATGGGAGAGGATCTGGCTGGTCATCGTGGTTGCCAGCAACGCGGAAGGGGTGGCAACCCGCGACATACAACACATCCGTAAGCGCTGGGAGGACTTCAGGTCCAGGACCCTCAGGTAGGCCCGGCGCCTCTTGGAAGCAGCGGATGCAGTGAGGTGCCGGGTCCACCTTACCACCGACGACATGAGTGTCGTGGAACGCATTAACCCAGCGCTTCACCGCCAGGTCTTCGAGGGGGAGACCGGTCCGGAGACGAGCAGTAAGTGTCTATGCGTACTTATTGGACGAAGTGCATGTTGAGATGTGCCAGGAGTGTGCAGCTTGGGTATATGTTTGAAAAGGTACATGTATGGATGTGTATGTGCAGGGACATGACCGTGCTGCATGTGAATCCTGTCATGTGTGATGCACATCAATGGTGTATGTGTTCCAAAGCATGATGCACAACTGCATGTGGAGATGCACACATGTTAGTATTTCTGGGTATGTACTATGGCATGGTTGGGGTGTGACACATGGATGCTGGTTCCACCTTTTGTATGCGCACGGCATACATGTGCATGTGTGTTGCACATGTGTGTGACAGTGATACAACATGGATGCATGTGACACGGACATGTTGGAACCCACTTTGCAGATGTGACATAGTTGCCGATGATTGTACTGTGACATGTGGTGGAGATGTACAGATACATGTCTGTCTGTTGGCGTGTATGCATGTGTTCGGCACTCCCCATGTTGCTTGTGATGTCATGCCAAGCTTCGGATGTTCATGCTGGTGTGTGTGTATGTATCCTGCTGCCTGCTGCACGATTCCTGTCCTTATGTGCATGTGTGTGGGTTCAAATGATATGAGTGTTGGGGAGTGTGATGCCATCGGTGACGTTTGACACTGCTACTCATGTGCAACTGTCACGTGTGTATCCGACCATTGTACAGTGCTCTTATGCCTGTGTTATGTCTCTTCCTGTCTGCAGCATCGACTGATGAAGAGGGCGGAGATGGTGCTGTGGAGCCCAGAGGCAGGGATCCCACCGCCAGCTGGAGAAGCAAGGCCCAGCTCTCCGCCCACGTTGTCATCTCTTCCGGGAGTGAGGATTCTGGTGCCATGTCCATGGCCGCAGCTGCTGAGGGAAGGTCCAAGAGGCGGAGGTTGGAGGTGGCCTCGTCAGCAGCAGTAGGGTCAGCTGAGCCCCCACAGGGGCCTATGGAGGAAGATGGCACGGAGTCATCCACAACTGGCCTTCCTCTCCCTGCGGACGTGGCAATCCGTGACCATATTGAGCCTGTCCTAGCTGGGGTGGCGATGCGTCAACGTGGTATTCGGTCTACAGTCTATATACGATCCCACATCACACAGATACTGTGTAACTATGTTTTTAATACATTTATTCGAACTTCATGATTGGTGTTGTGTACTATGATTGGTTTTGTGCATGTACATTGCCTCAGTCATGTTTTGCCACTGTGTGGCTCTGTTGTGCATGTATGCATGGGCATGGTGGTTCTTTTAAGACTGTCATGGCATGGATAATTTGAGAGTGGGTGCAGTGGATGGTTGCATGCTTGTAATGGGGGGAAAGGGGCATTTTAGTTGGCATTAGGGCCATGTGTCTGTTTTGTTAGGACATGTTGTTTGGTGGGCCACGTGTCGGGGCCTGCTGGCAGGTGCCCGTCAATGGGGGAGGTGGTTGGAGGGGTTGGGGGACTTGTGTCGGGGCCTGCTGGCAGGTGCCCGTCAATGGGGGTGGTGGTTAGATGGGTGGGGGAGATGTGTCAGGGCCTGCTGGCAGGTGTCCGTCAATGGGGGTGGTGGTTGGGAGGGTGGGGGGCATGAGTCGGGCCTGCTGGCAGGTTCCCGTCAATGGGGGGGGTGGTTGGGGGGACATGAGTCAGGGCCTGCTGGCAGGTGCCCGTCAATGGGGGGTGGTTGGGGATTTGGGGGGACATGAGTCAGGGCCTGCTGGAAGGTGCCCGTTAATGGGGGGTCTTTGGGGGGCTGGGGGTTCATGAGTCGGGGCCTGCTGGCAGGTGCCCGTCAATGGGGGGTTGGCTGGGGTGGTGGTGGTTCATGAGTTGGGGCCTGCTGGCAGGTGCCCATCAATGGGGGTGGTTGGGGGGGTGAGGGACATGAGTCGGGGCCTGCTGGCAGGTGCCCGTCAATGAGGTGGTTGGAGGTATGGGGGGACATGAGTTGGGGCCTGCTGGCAGGTGCCCGTCAATGGGGGTGGTGCCATGTGGCCTGCCTGTGGGGCATGGTCTGGGGTGATGGGTGCCTGCAGGGCATGGGGGGCACACCCGGGAGGCACACACTGCCAAATCGCGTGTGAAAGTCCACGCGCACCCCTGGAATACCCATATCCCGCTCACGCCAGCGAAAATGTGTATATTCCAGGGGTGCGTGTGGAATTTCACACGCAATTTCGCTGGCCCGAGTGGTGTATATGTATTCCGGGGGTGCGCGTGGACTTTTACATGCGATTTCACTGGCACGAGCGGGGTACGTGTATCCCGGGGGTGTGCATAGACTTTCACATGTGATTTCGCTGGCGTGAGCTGGTTACATGTATTCCGGGGGTGCGCGTGGACTTTCACACACGTTTTCGCTAGTGCGACTGAGGTACGCATATTCCGAGGGGTGCGCAGGGAGTTTTCCAAGCGTTTTCGTGTTTGGGGGGCTGTATGCTGGTCCACTGGCCTTTGCACCATATAGGGGATTTGTGCAATATTTTTGGCACACGGGGCTGAGTTGGGGGCATAACTGGCACTGCTGCAGGGTCGCTGCGCCACTCTGTGCCACGGCTGGTTATGGATGTATGTATCCATGAATACACTGTGCGCTGAAATGGGTTTTGGCACATGCGGCTGGTGCAGACTAGCACACGTTCCCTCTGTGCACCAGCCGTGTGCGCCACTCGTGCACTGATTTCTATGAATTACCCCCTCAATGTTTTTATTTGCAGGCAAATACATGCGTTGTTCTAACATAGAACTGAAAAAGAACCTTAAGAGTCAAGATAATTTCCTAATCTGACCTTTATTATTAGTTGAGCAGGAGCACATGTTCTAATAAGGGGGTGAAACACTGTGCAGGATGAAGGTCCTGCTTTTCCCATGAGTGTATGCAGCAGGAGAGTAGGCACAGAAAGACCACCCTGGTATTGTTGTCCCCTGTAATAAATCAATAAGTGATCAGATGGGGACTAGAAAGGAGGGATAAGAGAAACTCCACAAGGAGAAGCCAAGAAAAGGTCAGAAAGAAGTAAGCTAAATACCTCCATAAATAAGTAAGGTAAGGTGCAAGGGCACAAGAAAGAATCCCAGGGCATGGGCGGAGGCCAAGGAGTGAGGGTAGAACAGACACAAAAGTTTATGGTCTCATTGCGACCCTGGCCGTAGCTGTGTCTGTAATACAGGCACGGCTTCCGTCGGAGTCGTTTTTTTCCCGGCACCCTGGAATAGGCATTTACCAGAGTATTACAACCCCAGCGGACTGGTAATTGCCCATTCAAGGGTGCTGGAAAAATTATTCCTACCATAAATTAAGGAAATGTGGAGTTATTATTCCCTTAAACTCTTTATTGAATTCTGCTACCAACCTCACTGGGAGCTTTGATCATCTATAGCTCTGTGCAAATCCTCCACAGAAAGTGGGCATCTAGAGCAGCCACTGATTGTGGTGTCAGTAAAGGGAAATTATTGAGGTAGGACGTAATATGCACTGCATTCCAGATTAGAATACAGAAAGCTGGTAAAATCCAAGGGTGAATTATAACTATTGGGAGAAGGGTTTAAATGGGTCCCGTTAGCCCCCTTAACAGTTTGGATGAATACCTGGCCAGAATCCCAATGTAGAAGTCTAGCCAGTAGACTCCCTGCACCATACAGTTCCCTGTGTTACCGAGCCTTGAAATATGTAAATGTTTTGATCCAGAAGGGAGCAAAATTCCTTCAATTTACCTTTGATAACGCTCACAGGCAGAGGGTTTGGGTGTTAGTGTGTTGTTGCTCTGATATGCAAAGCTGCATTTCCACTGTGTACAGGTCCAACTGGACGGATACAAGAGAGGCATAGCAGTGAGATAGTACAATTCCTCAAATGTGACTCGTAAGGGCTTTCCAGAGTACATATGAAAAGATACAGAACTAGTGTTCTGCTTGAAATACAAGGTGACGTTATATGGCGGATCCATCACAGAAGATGCAGAACATTGCAGAGTAGGTCGAGAATTGAAAACACCCTCAAATTACAGAGTTAGCACTATAGGAGAGTTGTTGGAGAATGTGATGCGGACGTCCTAAATGGGTTAGTAATAGCAATCATACATTTTTTGGAAAGGTCATATTGTATACACTGTTGAGTAAAAAGTCTTTAATTCTTGGGGTCATTGTTCTGCGGGATTTTACAAAAGATATTTCATGAATCGTTATGTTGTCTGCATACATTTGTGTTAATTTGATCATCTTTTGATCCTGGATAAGGCACCTAGGGCTAATATCAAAACACCCTTGTAATGAATATTAAAAGTGAGAGGGAGACCCATGAGTTAAATAAACGCTGAAATATGTATGATGGGCTGTTAACTCCATTAAAAGGTCTACTATCCTACTTTGTTTGGTCTCAACACTTACATCATCGAAGTATAACAACACATGTTTGGAAAAACAGCCTTTGCCCTTTCGAAGAAATGAGAAAGAAACAGAAATAAAATGTTTGTGTTTTTTGTCTGACCTACAGTCAGAAAAGACAGAGCACTTGGAAACCATTCCTTAGGGAAGTAACTTTATGCAGTATCGACCCATTATAATAGTTCTTCTCTGGGCAAATTCTTCCCTTTGCATGCTGGCAGTTATGAATGTTGTTTAGCAAGCCCTGAGGCTACGACATAGATAAATAATAGGCTGCTGAGTAAATTGGGACATATGTTGCTATCTATGCCAGTGACAGATCTATACCTCGGAAAGGTGTAGGAGTAAGGATTCATTGCACTCTAACACGTTTTTATTGTTGAATTTCTGCAAATGTATCTATCCGTAGAATTGTATATTTTATAATTGGCTGCCTATAGGTTTTGGATAATATTCTGTCACGTTTTTATATGTTTATGCTATAGATTTTAAGATTATTGCATTTTGCATGCTATGAAGTGTAATCCTTTTTTTATCTATTGTCAAATAGTAATTTTGATAATTGGCTGCAATGTTTTATGCAATGATCTTTTTCACCATTTTACCAAAATGAAGTATTGATTGATTGCTTGATTGATTTATATTCCATAATCAAGTGACAGATGGCCTTGCTGGCACAAATAACATATGTGCCACCATCTTGCTACAGATCAGCGGACAGTCGAGTATGGTATTTTAAAATCACAACCCCAAACTTTACAAACTTCATCTCTTGCAGAAATGAGAAATCTCTGAGCAGAAAGAGGAATAATATCTTGAGGCCAGAGGTATTGCTGACTATAAAGCATGCCCTCCATAGCTAAGTACCTCCTCAACGTGTTTAGAGTGGAGGCAGACTGTTGACTTTCAATGTACTAGATAGCAAGGAGCATGAGGTGCAGTAGTGTTCATTGCTCCAGTGTCTACCAAAGAACATATACGTGGGACGCATGGCAGGCACAGCCTGAAGAAAGGCTATTTTTCACAAAGTGGTGTTCCTGATAAAATGCCAGTTTAGTTTTCTAGCTTTGATAGTGTTATTGATATTTCGAATGCAATAATGCAAAATAGCAATTCTCCCTTTTTGGGTTGCATAAAATAGTATTGCGCTTTACCTGTTTTGAGATACACTAGACATTTCAGTACATTACTTTTATCATACCCATCTCACACTATTTTGACCACATAACAACTCCTTGCTATACAACAACAGTTTCTAACACAAACATGCATTCAATAACGTGACACTTTTACCAATTTATGAGTCCCATTTAGAAGAGTATGGATATGTAAATCTATGCATGGAAAGCTCACTGTTATGGAGAATTCTCACAAATGTGCTAATTTCCCTTACCTTTTGAGACCCCCAGCAACTTTGCTGGTTTTCTAGGATTTTTATTTCTACCTGGAAAGAGTGCAAACCTTTTTTTCCCACTCTTTCATGTATTTTGATGTGTGTTTGACTTTTGTGTTATTGGGATATGGATTTTTGAAACAACTCCATAAGGCATCATCTTTTTCTGTGTCACACAGCACCCTCAGCGCATTGGCACAAGGGTGTCTTTCAGACTCCCCAAGGTTTAAATACCTTCTCTGGCACTGACTTCTGTCTCATAGAGCATATAAAGTCAAATTGACTTTGCTAGTCTCTTTAAATTTACAGACCCAGCTCACACTATGTTCCTATAGAGTGCTGGAGGGGTTGCCTAGCATCCCGAGTCTAAACACTCATGTAACAGTCAAATGTGACCCTCTTCTACTTGAAATGGCTGGTGGCAGTGGTTTTTAACAAACTACCATGATTTTTCCCGACCGCAAACACCGGTAGCTAAAAATCAGTTCAGCCATGTTTTCCAATATGGCGCCCAAGACCTATCTGTAAAAACAGACTCCGGTCAACTTTTTCTGCCGTTTCTTTTAGAAAAGGTCCTTCTTGTGTTTAACTCTGCGCACCAAACCAGGTTTGGTCCATTTGTTCATTGGTCTTTGGCGGGTTTCGGTGCTAAAGCCCTCCTCTGGCGCCTGGGGTGGACAGGATGTGAGGGAGGTGCCCAAAACTCCCTGTGCTTAGTCTCGTAGTAAACCTGAATGCACTCTGGCGTGATTGGCGACTTGGAAAGCAGAGTCGACCACTGGAATGAAAGAACCAAAGACGAGCTGAAGGAAGATGACTGCTGCAACTCCTGGTCCACCGGTGTAGCCCTGCTGCAGGTCCGAATTGCCTGAAACTCCATTGACAGAGAAGCCCGTCAAGGTTAACTTCTTCCTTTGAGTTTGGTGGGAACAACCAACTCGTAAGCTGCCTGGACACCGTCCCCATACTGGTCTAAATTACTCCAGAGTGCTGTTGAAAACCGGATAGCCAGTGGGTAGGATACCAGTTTGTGGTCTTTAAGGTACTCACACCTTAAACCAACATTTTGCCAAGCTTGTGGCCTCTTCCCTGGGCAGTTCAGGGGAGCTGAGCTTGTTCAATAACTTATTGGTTGTGTATTGTAGCGTATTAGATTGTGATATTGAGCTGCTGTTGCTAGTGGAATGTTTTCCAAATCACTGTGTAAATAAATGTATATTCTTTTACCAAGAAACCTTGAGTAAGTGTTTGTTTGAATCACTGTGATTGCTAGTTATTTGTGTAACCTATTGCACTGCTCACCTTACTCTTGAGATAAGTCTGGCTGCTCAGTGTCATGCCTGCTAGGCGGCCTGCGCCTTCTAACCTTCTGAGTCCTCACAGTGTCAAGACCTCACTTTCACACTCTGCATATAGAATGGCTAGACCATTCTATAGGAGGTGGACACTATTCAATACCTTACCTGGAAAGAGGCATCTGCTGCACCTTCAGTAGAAAGCCGGTCACATCATGTGATACGTAACTTGTCACATGTCACGTAGTTACATATTTAGCAGTGCAGAAGATTCCGTTCGCTGCTTATGATTGTTGTTTGTTCCTACGGTGGAAGCTGCTGCCTTAACTCTGCATTTTCCTCATGACTTTAGTCTCCTGTTCTTCAAGAACTGTACAAACCACCACCTGCCTCATCATAGCGGTGTCAGATTTATTTTTGCTTTGTTACCTATAAAGCTTCTTTTCCATTCCTAAACGGATCTTTTGAATATCCATTTCCCGCCGGGCTGGCGTTCTGTCAGCATGGCATTGAACGGCTCGCATCCGTTCGCTTCAAAGGTCAAGCCTTAAGCATCGCATTCTTCGGTGCTTCATTTATGCTTTGCAGTGTCATATGGTGGTAAGGAGAAGGGGACATGTTGTGCACTTCCCACTGACTCTAGTGCCTTTAAACCTTACCAAAGACTCATCCAATTATGCTAATTACTTTGCATTACCCTAAGAACGTTTGATACCTCAGACATCTACCAACAAGGGCAGTTGGACTTCTTCATTCATCAGGTCATTACCCACTTCCTGCTTTCTAGGACTCATGCACATAACATTTATGAACGCTATCCAGAGTGCACCAACCCGACACTAGCATGCCCCTCATTCCATTCGGGATTAGCTCCCTTTACTAACGAACCTTTCCCTGTTGTTGTTTTACCTTGGATTTGCCTGGAGTTACCTGATGATTCTATGAAAGACTACTTCAAAATCTCTACGCCATTAGGTTAGTGTGTTCTTTAATGACTGATATATTATCAGAACAAACTAAAGATAAAGGCCCTCCTGTAGCGCTTCTCTGTAACATAAAGGAATAGCGAGAGGTTAATTGGTTTGAGATCATATGAAGATTTTAATATTTGAAAAAATAAACAAATTTGAACCATACATCTGGTTTATGCACTTAGCACAAAAAAACAAAGCAAAGGTAATGTTGTCTGATCTCTATCACGAAGTTGCATTCACTTAGTCTTAATGAGCAATACGTGTTAGTCCCAAGGATACATTTTTCCTTTGTTTTCCAGAAGCAAGTTGATAAAGAATGTTTGTCCTTGATGGCTGTTGCAGTTGAATTTAAGAGTAGCAGGCTTTGTATTTTGTAAAAAAAAGTCCTATTAAGGACAGTGCAAAGTTGTTAGATCTATTCTCTTGTTGTCTTTGTGTGTTTTGGTAAACTGTATTTGAAAAGATTCCTATTGAGGACAGTGCAAAGTTGTGAAGTCACTTAATTATCAAAACAACATTATATCAGTGATTAATGTAGTGTTTTCTTGTTACAGTCTGGAGAGTTGTTGTTACCTTCCACGCCCTTTCCACTGATTCCTCCTTCTGGCTGTAATTTTAACACTCAGAGGGTGACATCAGTTGGAAGGTCTGCCTTGACCTTCCTGTGTACCAGCCCATACCATCTAAATCCAGGATACAGCCTCCATACCCTGTATCTTTAAAGTACTCCCACGACCTGTATCCTTTGGGTGATGTACTTCGTAAGTACAGTGCTTTGATGCATGACACTCAGCCACTGCTACCACATTACTGTGTAGTACAGACCTGTACCAAAGGTGAAATTGTACTTACACTTGAGGTCTTAATTGTGTGTAGTGTTCCCAAAGGGTACTGCATATGATTCTGCCTAAGTCTCACTTTTTGCAGAGGTAGCTAGTGCAGACAATATATCTATGATAATTATTCCACATAGCTATAAAGACAGTCCTGAACAACACATTCACAGTTTCCCCTGCCTCGAATTTGGGGACCTCCCCTGGGTTGAACAAGGGGTGGAGGTGAAACCCCAATCTATTGGATGATGTTTTAATGGTGTAATCGGGAGTATCACCTATCACATTTTTGGTTATAGTTTGTCTCTGTTTGTGAGAGAGGGTAGGCCCAGATGTGGGTCCCTGGCTCGCTGAGCCATAGGAAACCAAGCTGCATCTCACTGATGAGGCCCAACAAGGCCAAAACATATATGTGGTTGTTTGTGTTTACATGTAGAGGGGTCCAGGCCTAGAAATTTGGGCTAAACTGCTCCCATTGATGGCAGTACCTGACTGATTTGCATATGGCTGGATCCCTTTTGCAATCATGAATACAGGTTATAAAACCACGGTGTGGAAGGTTGCCAAGAACAGTGCCAGTGGTTCAGATTCATTCCAAACATTCCGACCATCACTTTTTTGGTTATGGTATCAGAAGGATCCCCTGAACACAGATAGTTAGCCCCCTACTCAGGTCAGGGATCGGTCACATTGACACCACAGACTTGCCCAATCATTTGGGGCTGTTGTGAAATGGCAACGCCTAAATTCCCAGCTTCCTCCATGAAGACGTAAGAATTTGATTTAAATCCACAGAGGGAAAGATAGGTCTAATTAATTAGGATGAGAAACCCAACAGCCAGCCATCAGTGCAGCACAAAAGTCATCCACTCTGGTGCAGTTAGGAAACAATAGTTTAAGGGAGTCGATCGTGGGAACAGGGGAAGGCCATGACAATCAGAGAGAGGACCAACCAAGAGGAAGGACCTGTAAGCATCAATGCACACATCAGAACTGGTATCCCTCCTCAGGGGTGGGACCCAGCAGCCAATCCCTACACCAACTGCCTGCAACAACACGTGAGTTAACTTAACCCAGAAAGAGGGAAGACCAGGGTGTGGCAGACAGAGGATCGCACACCCACGATTTTGGAATAGCCAATTGCAAGATTCACATCAGGGTTAAAACCCATCAATAGTGTTATTTGCAAAAAAGAAAATCCTCAACCCAGCTAACTCACTTGAGAGACCTTTCACCAGAGAGCAGTTGAAGGGTGTGGTCAATGCACTATCAAATCCTACAGGATCAGAATGTATGTACAGGAATTCCAGTAGGCGTGGGATACCAGACAGTGGAGAGAGGAGTTTGATTGGAGACATTTGGAGGATAGAGAAACAAGTAGAGCAGGACACAGAAGGTTGCATGTGATTTTACCGAATTAAAAAATAACTAAATCTTTTTTATCTAAACATTTTTACTGATGAAAGTACCCATTTCTTTTTTATTGTGAGGGTTCCACCTAGACCCCCCATTTCCCTTGATTTGGAATCCCACCACAAAACCCTCCCCACCCATTTTAACCACTTACCCCACAGCCCATAAATATATTTAAATTAATTCTGTATTTTTTTCGGCAAAGATATTTGGATAAAAATTTTTACTAATTGTTATTTCAGTAAAATAACTGCATCCCGACACAGAACACTGTGAGAGAAGGGCAGTGAACTGTGTGTGTCTACATTGTTACAACATTGCTTCAATCACCTTCTACAGAGCAAACCGAACCTGACATCAGAGGTTGCTGTGTGGACCCTTATGATCCATTGCCCTGGTGAAGACTGGATTTGACTGCTAGTCTAGCTTGCAACTATCCTGCCTGCCGGCAATCCCTTAATTGGAAAGAAATGGTATGTAAAACTTGCATGTGTTTGCGCAGCGTTTGTTCAGTGGAGTGAAGCAGAGTGTTAATATCTGCAGTCAGGCAGTCACACGGATAGGTGGCTGGTGACAGTTACAACAATTAAGGTACTGTTTAAACATTGGTCGAGCCCGGTGTGGACGAAAGGTTTAATTGTCTGTGATATTTATGGTGTATGACATACATAGTCAAAAGAGGCATACGAAGCGCACCAGCCCTGTTCAAGCTCTGCTAAGCCTTCGACTAGTAAGAACGTGGCTGGTAAAGTCTGCAATAAATCAGAGGGAGCATCTGACATAAATGCCAAGAACCAATGTCAAAACACCAGGAATACAATTCTGCTACAGGTGGACGAGAGAACAATGTCAGAGATGGGATGCCTTAATGCAATGACCCCCCTGGCAAAATGGGAATTCCAGGGGATGCATAGTGTCTCTGGGTAGCTGTGGTTAATTCGGGGGAAGCCCTGGACTGCCAATGCAAGTCAACCAAGACTCTTAAACAGGAACTCTCCTAGCTCATGCTCCTTGATGTATGTTGATACAGAGGATCTGCTGTTGTGTCAGCATATTGACTTAGTTTCAGATGTATTAATATTGGTGGCTTCAATTTCCAAAGAGTTGGCTGAAGAGAGTTTGCTTGTTGTTGGACGTGCTCTCATCTATTTCACCAGCTTGGAATGGTAGGGAGGATGTTCCTCTCCACTGAATGACACCAAAAGTGTCAGCAGTTTCATCTCGGACTTTGTATGAAAAAGCGCCATATGCAGAAATTTGTTTGAGTTTTTATGAGTAACCCCGTAATGTCCAGCAATTTGAGCAGACTCCTGGAATCTTAGTACAGGAGTCTGCAGAGCAAAATCATGTTCTTAAACAGGCTGACCAAACAATTGATGTGCTTCCCTTTCCAGTTGTATCACACATACAATGGTTAAGGGTCAGGCCACTATGCACTATGAAATAAGGGAGGAGTGTGCTAAGGATTTGATGGAAAACATAGATTTTCTGGAGGGGTTCATCATGGTTTGTTGCAGACCCCCCTTAATTGAAAAGGAAGGTTTGATGACTCCTGCTATCGTTGCTGTAGAAGAGGGTCAAATAATATTCTGCTGGTGGCTCCCGCTACGATAAACTCAGGGCCAGAAACGAGGTGCTTTACTGGCCAGCACGCTTCTTCTCTGCCACTTCTGGAGCAGGTTATCAAGGATATAGGGAACGTCACCTGTGAGGAGGGTGGGAAATTCATCATAGCTGCTGAAAGAAGACCAACTCTGGTGGGCCTGGACTCTGTGAATGTCCTCTCTGATGTTTTTATTAATGAGCCTCTGTGCTAACCCGTGGTGGAATTGGACTGTGCATCTGGGAGTATGAGTGATAGATTGGGTAAGAATTGTTCAGAGAAGAAGTCGAAAAATTTGAAAAACTGAAAGCATGTTCAGGGCAAATCTCGGTAGACAATGAAGTTGAATATGTTCCTCCTACAAGAACTTCTTCCTCTGAAGGGGAACATAATATTGGAGTTAAACAGGGTCAGGTGGCTATGAAGTGTACTAAATTGGGCTTAAAAGCCAGTAAAACACATCTAAGTCACCAATTAAAGGCAAAGTTTCCATTATAAGTTTTTTTCAACGTAAAATTGTACCACCTGTAATTGGTTCTTTGGATCCAAGTTTGCTAAGTACCTATTCAGATGGGTCAGAGGGTGACTTACATAGTCCAATGCATCACATTTATAAGGACGTGAGTGGAGCCTCTAGCAGGGTACCATCAGCAAATCCAGTGTTCCTGGCAAATCACATAGGTCTAACAACCCCACAAACAAAGGCACAAGTATATGTGCATGTAGTGTTGCAGTATTTGCCATTACCAAGTGATTTGTCCATTTTCCAAACGCTGAAAGAAAAAATAAAAAAGTATGTGGCGCAAATTGATAGATGCTCACCCAGAAGTCAAGCTAAAACAGTTCTTTAAATTACCAAGGAGGTATGATTTGGCTTGTGGGCAGCAATCAGCTATAGGTCAATCTGAAGGGTCCCCCAGGGAGGAACATTTTTCATGTGTATTTCTTGAAAGAGCCTTTTCACTTAGAGATGTTTCTCCTCTGAATAGGCAATATGTTCTTACCCTTTTCAGGGAAATTCCAAGGCTCCAATCAATTACAACGAAGGACTTGACTCCGGTGGAATTCACCAATAATGTATGCATAGATGTAGTAAGACTGGGATTTTTCTCCGAACTGGTAAAAAATATAGTATTGTTGGACGCAACTTTCTTTAAACAATTGGGCTATGTAATTTAAGACTCAGTTAAGCCGACAATGCTGTCTGGAAACAAAGATATAGGGCCTGATTCACAGAAGGTTTTCCTATGGGATTGTGCCATTACAAAACACTTCTGTGAATCAGGCCCTTAATGTCAATCAAACATGTATTAATCCCCCGTGATCCACTAGTAATTCAACTTAAACAGCCCATGTCTAAGGGGTAAGAAAGTATCTCAAAACCCACCGTTGAAAGATCAGAAACTTATAATTGGTCTTTCATTTTAAATTCCCTTAATGGGAAAGGTATCTACAAGCAGAATGATAATTGAGGTAAACATGTAAAACATGTTTCTTGGAAAACACGAGGATTTAATCATCCTGCATCAAACTGTGATATATGGTATTTTTGTGATATAATTTGTCTCTAAGAGATACATTTGCTCAATACTCATGTTTTGAATGCATTTGGGATTTGTTTTGAGCACGCTAGAAAGGGTAGTTTTTTTGTTAAGTGCAGTATTTGCTAAGGGCTGCTGTGAAGGAAGGTTTGGCTGGTATTCCTGAAGTCAAAACATTCAAATAATCCTATGCTAATTGGCTTAGGGGCCAAAGATTCTTGTTATATCAGAGAGGCTCGGAAGCCATGCTAAACTAGATACATGCAAGTGATGAGTCATCATTCTGGTCCCTCATAAAACTGAGCTCTTTCCAAAACTCTAGTCAAGCTCAATGAATATCTGGCCAAGTATTGTAATCATACTTTGCACAGCTTTATGCTAATAATGACGATCAGAATACAGTACTGATCACCCATGAGGTAACATCTACATTGGGAGTGATGTGGGATATTCTGAATATCGCATTGTTTGATATTCAATGTGCTATTGCCAAGGCTAAAGCATCCAGCACTCCAGACCCTGAAGGGGTTTCGAATCTCATACTAAAATCAAATACAGCTGTATGAGCAAACATTTTATTTGACTTGTTCACAATCTCTGGCATCTACAATATTTTTCTCCATCATGGAGGTATTCGACTGTGATACTAATCTATAAGAACTGGGACAGGTCCAATCCAATGAATTATCGTCCAATCTCATTGCTAGATATTTAACATAAAATCGATTCTACTTTTTTTATTTACCTCTGTTTGTTAATATTCTACAGACAGTATACAAATCAAAACAAAACCCATATTTAAAAAAGCTTAACAGCTGGTCTGAGGGTACTAAGGGCACTGATTATTTTCGATTGGGGTATAAAAGTGGAATTAATACGTCACTAAATTGCTGCGATTCATCTCTTGACAGAAAGGCAGCTTTACTTGGCTTTCTAAGATATTAGTTAATCCTTCGATTGTGTGATAAGAACATGTTTATGGGAAAGGACGAGGAAGCACTCTGACACAAGAAAATGAGTCGGCCTTGACGTGAAGGGGACATTCTCGGCCTGGATAGTGACTCAATGGAGCCAATGCCAGGGTTGCGTTTTGGCCTCATTCATGTTTAATGCCTACATTTCTGATTTGATTCAATGTCTACAAAATGTTGGTGCAAATCCTCCGAAATTGGAATCTCTACCCACTCAATATCTTTTGTATGGGGACGATATGCTCCTCTGTGATTATAGACCAGTTAGGCTTCAGCAGTCCCTCACTGCAGTAAATGATTATTTTCAGAAATTAGATTTATAACTTAATATTGCCAAGTCAAAGATCATGATTGTGGATCCTGCTAGAACGACAAGAGGACAAAATACATTATTTTATTTGGAAAATTGGGAATCTAAAACCAGAGTTTGTTGAAAGTTTTAAATACTTGAGGGTTCAGATGCTTGGCAAAGAAACAAAAGAGGCCCAAGAGGTTGCTTTGAATACTGTTGTGGTGTCCGCTGCAGTCCAGCTGCGAGTGTTGGTCAGAAAACGTGGACGGTTCTCGTTATGTCTAGTTCTTAGATTCTATAATCAGAAAAAAGTACTATGAGTTCTATATGGAGGGGAGACCCGAGAGTATGAGCTGGAATGGGCTAAGTTTGAATGAAATTTATGGAAAAGAGTACTGTTAATTCCACTATGTATAACCTTGGTGGTGATTGAACATGAATTAGGGATTATTTTGCTACAAGTACTCATAGACTGGCGTCTTATGCAGTTGCCGAGAAGCCTTCTTAGTCCACTGGTGGGTACTTTATTGAACAAATTAAATGAACTATGGTGAAAAGGCTCATGTAGAATGTTGACAAGGTGGGTGGGCTACTGCTTAACAATTCAGGGAAGGGTACAATCTACAGAAAATGAACTACTGTACTCCCCACATGAAGTGAAAAAAAACACATCTTTGAATATGATTGGAATATTGGATACA
This sequence comes from Ambystoma mexicanum, assembly GCF_040938575.1. NCBI lineage: Eukaryota > Metazoa > Chordata > Amphibia > Caudata > Ambystomatidae > Ambystoma > Ambystoma mexicanum. The sequence goes on along the minus strand of NC_090930.1, from coordinate 380,026,398 downwards.
GAATAGACTAACTTTGTCTGGTTGTAAGGTATTTGAGCATTTTAAATGTAAAATAAAACCATTTAATGTTTTACAATCATAATTATGGAGACACCCATCCAAGAAATGCAGATATTTTCTATTAAGGGTGAAACTTAATCTATTACCAACAAATGATGTCCAATGCGTAAGAGGAAAAATCCCCAAACAAAATATAATGCAACGTTTTTTTTGTAATGAGTTAGTTGAAACATTGTATAATTTAAATGTTGAATGTCTGGGATTGACGGGGGTACATGCTCAAGTATTTGGGAACTTCATGATACAGACAGGGATTTCCTCATGGGAATGGATGTGGTTCTCCCTCTTTTCTGAACCTACGGGCAAACTCTATAGCAGTGGGCCGCTTTGCTAATGAAATCTTTGGGGAAGTGGTTTTTTGAAATGCAGATGAATTTTGGCATAGTTGGTTTTTAAAGATTTCATATATTTGTACATTCATTGAATGCATTTATATGGATTGTTTTATAATCAATTTTATACATATGTATAAGTATTTTTCTTCTTTCTAGGTTATTTTAGTTGTATATTTTGTATAGTATGAAGTTAATCTTCTGATTTGTATAATAGTAATGTGTTAAAAGGTTCTAATTGTTGGTATTCCTTATGGGGAAACTATACCACACAATAAACAAAATAAAATGAAATAATATAAATTAGCAACCCCGGGAGAGGGGGAAGGTGAAGTCATTGAATAGGATAACCAATCTAAGACGGCCTAAGTTACAAGAGTTAGAAATGCAAATAAAACTGGATCAAAGTATAATAACGATTAATACAAATGTGTGTGCAACAACTCTCCCAAAAGGGGAGACCAAACCTAGGTACATTGTAAAAGAGCTATAATATCTTGTCAAGAAGGTGGCAAGAGACTATTTGAAGATATCTTACTGAAGATAACTATGTACTAAGAAGAGACATTGCCACGCGAGATAACCTGGAGAGCATTGTCATTCTACTAGTATAATTTAAGTTAGTTAAAATAGTGGTACGGTCAATTGGAACTAGTTTTAGACCATGGACATATTCATTTGAAATTTCCTGATAAGTGATGAGCACACTGAGTTATTTATATATGCAGGGATACCCCTCTAGCAATAGGGAAAGATAGGCCTTATCTTTATTATTTTAATAAACAGCAGTAATATTATCCATCAAGTGTCTGCCTCCTGCTTCCGACAGAAACATTTCATGGCAGAAAGGAGATTATTCCCAATTTCTGAGACTACATCTCCCTTCCCCACAACTTCCCAGAGTTATGCTGGTGATTTTGGTGTTCCTAGCTATAGTCAGGATATGGGGCATGCAAGACACAACATCTAGTCTTCCAAAAATCATCCAAATATACAAGAAGACCTGATTTCCCTGTCAGATGAAGAGGAATATAGAGAAATTCAATTAAGAGCAGAAGGTAGTGGTACTCTTATTTCAGGAGTGGACAGGGATGGGAGTGAAGGCACACCCTACAGACAATTACTGTCTCAAGATATGAAAATGAGTTAAGGGAATACAAATTATAGTGTATGATTTAAAAGAGAAACCACTGGTCTGCTTGACATTAAGAGACAGAAGATGCAATGCAACAATGTCATTGTAAAAGCTCATATCTTTACCAGGGATTATAGAGATGCCCCAGAGCCCTGTGGTAAATGGGGTAACAATGATTCTGAGCAACAATATAATATCATGGCATACTATCCAACCCTGCAGAAATTATTTGATGCCCATAACCCAGATGTCCAATGGGAAAGAGAAAAGAAAGAGGATCCCCAGTACAGTATACATAGGAAATCTATACGCAGTCTTAGTGACATGGGCAGAAATATGCAAGTAAGGAAAGGGATTTAAGTGGTACCTCATCAGTATAGCTGGACTCAGGTAAACAGACATGGAAAAGGAAAACCATAACCACAGTTTGTGAAAGGCCCAATCAAACAGGCTTTAAAAATCTGTAGGACCCCTTATTATATCAATGCAAAATATTATGTTTGTGAATATGTTGAAAACATGATGGCATGATTTGTATTGAAGAATTGTCAAAATACTATAGATTTTGTAAAATTAAGGTTTTCTCCTGAGTTTTCTAGTAGCTTTGCTGTTCTGGAAGATAGAAATCAATAAAAATGCTCCTCTCACAAGGCAGCTATTTCGAAATATTTTTCAACTCACAAAAATACCCAAGAATCCTGCAAGAAAGCCTATAGTTGAATGTGTGCATAGGATGCATATCTTAGAGAGTTTGTGGAAGAACAGAAGGATGCAATTTCCAGATTTCTCGATGTATCAATATAAAAAGTTGAGATGTCAAAGCTATTTCTTCCACATCCTTCCAAAATATGTAGTGACGCTGTTAGTTCTTCATTTCAATAATTCAGGAAATCTTTAGTGGATTGTCACACAATCTATGAGGATCCTTGAAGTACAGAACCTCAAAGCTTCTAAACCAAAGAAAACAACTTCAAATAAAGTCCTGCCCAGGCTTCCATTAAGGTAGCTGAGGTGAAGAGTACTCCTTAGTTCTAATTAGAGACAGGGGGCCATAGATGTATTCCTCTGCTGGTAAGCCTCCTAAAAGAGAGAAAAGACCCTCTGTTCATAGCTAGTCAACAAGTCCTGCAAGGGCATTCAACATACTGATTGGACAAAACCGGAGGCTTACATTAGTCCACACACATTTAGGCTATATTTAACCTAACCTGAACTATAAGTATGTTCCTTCTGCAGAGAGAAATGCTCAGAACCCAGAATTATGTTCCAAGGGAAATCCAAGTCAGAACTTTTCCCTTTGAGATAAGCCAATCAACACACCCTAACACACATTTTCAAGATCATTCCTGACTTCTCCTCCTAGGTTCCAGGATATCAGATCCCAGTACCAGGGTGAGTGGAGATTAAACAATACATACAACAATAGTTCTCAGAATTACTAGAACTACTCCTATTGAAACGACAGTTACCATTAAGGAAAATAACTGAGACTTGAACAGAGAAGACCCCGATGTGTAGAGAGTAGAGAAAGATTTGCACAACTTCAGTGGCGTGTCAAGCTACAGACTAAGAGCATTGGCTAAATAATGAGATCCCAAAAGTCAAATCCTGATTCTAATACCCACAGAAACCTATCGAGAAAGAATCAACAGGTCATGGTTGAAAATGACAAGAGCAAATAGTTCAGGTTAGAACTATACAAGGGGAAGAGTAAAGAGGGAGGTGGCAGAAAAGATATGCCAAGACTTAGAGGAGATTCTTTTACCACATGCAAAAATACCCCCGTGTTTTCTGAATATGTGGCAAATGCCATTGATAGACCCACTTTATTCCTTGAAATAAAGCCAAGGAAAAATACAAAATTGAATTTTAGTGAGGAGAAGAATGCAAACGTTATATTTGAAAAAGAAAAGAACTCTGTCCTCCAAAAGAGCAGAGAATCTGAATTAAAAGAAGTGTGACAAAGAACCTGAATTAATGGAGAGTAATACGTAATGGATGCACCCAAACTGGGAAAGGAGAGCATACTGTTACTCCTGTTTGCAGATGATGCAGTCTTAATTTCCCTGATCCCCAGTGGATTGTGTAGGCAAGTGAAAGCCTTCCACAAGGATACATTGATAGCAATTTAATGATACACTATGACAAAACTAAATCAATGGTACTCCACACCACCCGCACAAGTATAGAGTTTTGACTATATTACTATCCTGTTTACCAGCAATGGCAGCTGAACAAGTCAGGTGGGCAAAGCTTTGCTAACACTCAAATGGCATAGCAATGCTTTATTGAAATGTTTCTCACCAGTGCTTCAGCTCTACAACTCAATGGAAGGTGTCTCTACCATGTTTGGAGCAGAGACTTGGGGGCAAGCAAACACAACTAGGATGGACATCATGGAAAACACATTTCTTTAACAAGCTTTGTGCCTGCCCTCAAATACACCCAATTACTATGTTACAACTAGAATTGCAACATAGGAAAATCTCAGTCTGTTATTGGCTTCCGTTACAGACTTCACCCCTTCTGAGCAAATATAGAGAGGCAATGTTAGATCTTCTATCACAAAACAGAGTGTCAGACTTAATATGGCGTAGGCATGTCAGGTCCCAGTTGAATTCACAAGGCCTTGAAGAAATTTGCAATAATCCACACAACATAAACCCTTGCTCGAAGTCAACTCTTACCAGGCGTTTGACATAGCATTGTGAAATAAGGAAAGCATCATATGTTGCCAATCCAATAAAACAACTGCATACTGGAGTATGAAATTGGATTTTGGGTATAAACCTTATCTAGATTACATTTCTCCCAGTTATGCATGGTCTCTTTATATACAATTCAGGTTAAGCACACTACCATTGAGTGCCCTACAGTTGTCAAGGCACATGAGCACTACAGATGTGTGTCCATCTTGCTTGGAGTCAAAAGAAAACCCTACACACTTCTCCTTTTTATGCCCACAGTACAGAGGTGTGAGGGTTTGATACCTCAAGCCCTTACTATACAAGTTCTCCGTGAAACACCTCAAGGACACTCTAATCTTATCCAAGTCTACCACCAGTAACTTGGTGGTTTTTACTGTGTCCACTTATATGCAAAGGGCATAGTCAATCAGGAAAAATACCTTAAATTCCATAACCCACCATCTGATTTTTACAGAATTATGAGCTTTGATGAGGGGGAATAATGCTTTGCATGAAGCGTCTTGTACAGTGCACTAATAGTTAGCAAAGGTTGATTATGCATTCTCTACTCTCTTGCCGCCACGTAGCCCTATGCTTGTTTACACCTTTAATATATGAAATAATGGTGAGGGCATTGCAGGACATGATGGAGCGCTTTTAGACCCTTTTTCTTTAGATATGTTATTAAATGTTTCTTAATCATAGGTGATTTTTAACCCTGTTCTGTGATTATACATATTTTGCACAGCTAGTCCTGCACTTTCCTAACCAGTATGCCTATAGCTCCCAACACAAAGGTAGGGAATTCAAACCTTCCAGGTTATATTGCCACCTTTAATATGTCCTTGAATTCTGAGCTTTGGCACTATGCCCATTTTTAGTCACTATTCACCCCTCAACTCGCTCTTAGCCACTTGTTGGGATTAGGTGACACAACAAAAGGCCTAGGTGATATCTTCTTAGAACAAAGGTCTCAATTAGTGAGCCCTAAATTGCACTTTCATTTTGGTTGCATTTTTGCCTGTGTTAATGGGCTCTGGCACTTGCGCTTTATTCATCAACAGCATAGGAACGAACAAAACTTTATATGAGCAAAAACTGTTGTCGTCCACTTTTGTATAATGAGCATTAGCACTTTGAACAAATAACTATTTAGTTCTGAGGAGGGACGACTTACTTTGCTAAGGCCATGACTGCTTCATAATGAGTTTTGATTATGCTTTATCGAGGGTGGCCAGCTGAGGAAGGATAGTGTCTCGCTGTGATGTTTTGAACATATATTATTCATAACAATTCAATATTTTAATGTATATTTAAACCGGTTTTTAAATCTGATGTTTTTATCGTTATGCACTTTTATGACCGTCGGCCAAAATAAAATTCTTACTGACTGAAATGAAAGCAACAAAGAAACCTCTGGACATATGACCCAATAGGAATGAAAAATGTCCACCACAACAGAAATGCCAGAACAAAAGCATTTTCCTTCATCTCCAGGTTATTTTAGGAATCACAGTCAAAGCAGTAGCACTGTACTGGAACTCACAGATAAGGGGGATTCCCTGTCAAAATGGTTATTTTCAAGTGTATTTCCATTCCTACAGAGTCCGTGAATAAGCCACATGGACTTGACCCTGGGAAGAATGTTCCCTGCGGGAGCTGACCGAGGTAAAACTTATGGAATCCCAAATGTTGATAAAATACGGTCTGAATGATCAATTAACTCATACTTTCTCTGTAAATTGGAGATGAAAGATGCACGTTTGTTTGCACCTATCCAAGTTCAGTGTCAGTGTTACTTAACACTCCTAAGTACAGGGTCTCAGATATCCTTGAAGACTAAAGAAGTACTTGAAACTCTGAACCAAGGAAGAAGCAAACATTATTGTATTACCCTCAAACCTCTCCTTGAAGAGTTGCACAACATTGTAGACAGATTCCAATAGATGGGATTGCTGAAATCAAAATCAAAACAGGGTGGCATCAGTTTACCCATGTGGTGTTAGTTGAGGTACCCTGTAGCAAACCTGCTTTACTGGGAAACAATCTACCCCCGAGGCTTTCACCTCTGATAGATTGCATGAACCAGGTCCTCTGGACCCAAACTCACTGTGAAATCATACTAAACAGAAGTTCCAACTCCGTTGGTTTCAATGGCACCTGGAACTTGATTGGAAAACCATCCTGACTGAGTGGAGATTTATTTTCAAAACAGTCAAGCCCCATACATCACTACCATATCTGCAAAAGTACAATGAAGGGACTCTCATTAAACATTTGAGAATAACTCTACTTCCAAACAATGAGTGGTTCTCCACTTTGGAGGAGAATACCCTGAAACGTTATCCTCAGCAGACCGGCAGTGGGGATCGAGGTCAACTACAGGATAACTCAGGAGACAAAATCAGCATTTTAACTCCATTGCAAAGAAAATGATAACTCCCCAATTCAAATAATTTAAGGACATGAATGATTTTTCTCCAAAGTTGAACTCAAGAAAGAAGTTTCATTAGTGAAAAAACTTCATTATTTCCAAGACAACAGGGGACTCGCCAGTTGCTGCTTCAGGCTATGCAATCTTTCTCTATTTACGTCATTAGTAAAAGAATGCTTAGGAAATTACAAAAGAATCGGAACATTCTGACATTTAAGGTGATAAATACATGGGAATCTGGACGTGTGATGGATTTAAAACATGTGATTACAAGCAGGTGCATGCTGGAGATCCAAACTGGAAATAAAATGGTTCATCATAATTGCTGGGTCATGAAAAACCATCTCTGATTTGCATGTCGGCAATTACGTACTACATCAATTCACAATAAATGTGGATCTTATTAATAACAAAATCTGGTCCAGAATTGGGGAACTTTATGGACTTCAAAGGTCTAGAAAATACATTTTGGTCAGCACAATTGTTGCCCCTGAAAGATTAAAAGCATATTGAGGCTTAATACCACATAATAGAAATACGCCAGTCACGAGTACTAAGGTAGAAGTACTCTTTATTTTAACAGAACAGCTGTCTGGCTCTCAACACCCTGCAATGTGTGCAAACAGACACTTTGAGATGAGCGAGTGCTAGGAATTTCAAAACATGAATATTAATACAGTTTTCTCACAATCCCGGACACATCATCCGGCCCCTCTTCGTGTAACACATTTACCTAGGGTACATAGCCTTACCACAAAACTATTACATGTTTAAACATCCTTGAATAGCTGGTTGTTTTCTGTTAAACATTTCATATGTTTTTCAAACATTGTACACAAAGGTAACAGTGCTTATTTCATTTACTTATATTTGTCTACCATTTGTTCTTAAGTTTAAAGTCTGCTTCATTTCAAGGAGCGAAAACAAAGATTTATGCAAAAGCACATGTTCAGCTATTCATCATTATTTTTCGCTATTTGAACAGGGAAGACACTGTTGGTACAGATGGCATCTAAATTACTCATTAGCATGGCTCTTGTTTAGCTCCAAGGTTTCCTTAGTGCAGGACAAACAATCCACCTTAGCAGCTTCAGCATGCTTATCTACGTTGACACAGTACAAAGTTCATTTTGCTTGGCTGGAGCTGAAAACACACATTCTAACATGGGACAGAAAACAGGAGTTAATCAAAATGGTGGATAACTTAAAATGGCGGCGTAGTCAGCCTATTTCCGGTTCATTCAAATGTGATTTACAGTGCGATGTGAATGTGCTTGGGCCAACATTCACTGTCAGACGGTATTCATGCAAAATATACTTTTACAAACCCTCCTTTTGGTCTAAGCCAAGAGCATTACTCAAACATTAGCATCATCAGAATACCATGTATCATCGTCAGAACATCCTGAATCACTATCCTCAAAAACATTGGTTGCCATTACCTCCTTTATAGCAATGTCCTGCATTACCAAGACATTAGTAATCTATCCGGGCATATGTGTCTCTAGTTTACCAACTGCTTGTGCACAACTTCCCCTATGGAACAATTGACTGGAAGACACTGTATGGAACAGCAGCACAACAGTACAATGCCAAGGATCACCATTAGAACTGCAAAGATTTTCCAGCCCCAAGATCCTAACAAGTCCCAGAACCATGTGCCAATATCCCAGTTTACCTCTGGAACATGTACTTCCGTACTTAAGGTGTGCAAATCCTTAATTGCCTTAAATAACGTGGGGGAAGAATCGGGTACAAAAACACAACACGCAGATCGCACCATTTTGCACACCCCACCAGGCTCAGCTAGAATGATGTCTAGCAGCATCCTATTTTGAAGACCACCAAACTAATAGATTTTTGCTCTAGTGTCATGTTGTATAGGATGTCTGTGGTTTCATTCAACCCTCGCCAATATTCTAATATCTTGGGAGTTTATTATCTGTCCCCAAAATGGCCCAAAGGATTTAGCAACGTCACCCAGAATCTGTGAGGGAGTGTCACCATCCCCATCCCGCCTGGCACGAGTTCTAGAAACTTCAGCAGTGGTGGCAACATATACGCCTGGTAATAGTATACCTAAATAACAAGTACTCTGCCAATCTCTTGGCAACCAAGGATATGCCTCATTACTGCAAAGTAAACAGGATCTCCTACATATAGAGGCCTATCTTCACTGGTTAGTACAGTAACGTTCGTACATCCCTAAAATGTACCCATTGGTTGGGAACCCTCTATTTGTATGCAAAATGGAACATAGTTTGGACTATGGTTAACAGTATAGGAAGGAGGCATGGCATCCCTGTTACCTATGGGAGCCATTTTAAAGGTAATCATTGATTGGAAAGGTCTGCAAAGTCTATCAGGAAGCTTGATAGAAGCAACATTTAGCTTGTTCCTATTTGCAAACAGAGAACATCATAAAGGTGCTAAAAATCATTTTTTAAACTCATTGAGATTAGTCCCATCAAAATTCCCAGTGACACTATTGTTCCATCGGCCAAAGAATAATGCCCTAAGCGAAGCATAACAAGCAGTAGTTAGAGGGGGTGGATGTATATACCAGCCCAATCCCTTTTCCCCATGTTGTGGCAGATGTGAACATATCCAGCAATTGGTTTTATTTAGAATGGCATGGGTTGCGTTCATGATCATCAAGAGGGTGTTGTTTTGATAACCCCTTCTATGTTGGAGGTCTCGAGGATGAAGCGTGTGCGAATGAAGACACTTGTAGTTGGCAATAAAACATCAAGTGGATGTGTACTTTCCAGATACCAAAACCCAAATGGCAATGCAATGACCATGACTCTTGATGGGTGGACTCATTATCAGCAAAACGATCAGTATCCTTATTAGTACGAGTGGCCTCTAAAATAGGTATAGTTTCTCAGCGTCCGTTAAGAAGCCTCACTGTTAGGCTTTTTTAGTTCATCGTTGAGTGGCACTTGACCACATGGCTTATCTTGATTGAAGGTAACTTTGCCGGTCCCTGCCTCTTATTGTATGCAGCAGAGGAATGACGAGGGACTGGCTCAACTGTACTTTCCTATTCTATTACATTAATGTAATGTCAGCAGGCCCTAAATCTAAATCCTGTTCCGTGGTCGCAGATTGTACCTTACAACTCCAGGTACGGAATGGTTGGTGAACAAGGCGTTGTTGTTTCCAGAAGAAGATGAAGAAGCAGAAATCTCCCCAGGTCCCATGGGCTCAGGAAGGATTTATGAAGAAGAAGCAACAATCTCCCCAGGCCCCACGGGCTCAGGAACAACTTTTGTGACATCCTCGTTGTCGATCAAAGCAGGCTCTTTGCTTCTCCTCCCCTTTGCCATAGGGCAGAGGAAAAGGAATCCTCTTCACATGTGTCGCTTGGATCCAGTATTTCTTTCCGGTCACTAGTACAGCAGTTTGCGTAGCCAAACATATCTAATGTTGTCCTTTCCAACGAGGTGCAATGCAGGTGCCCCTCTTGAAATTCTTCACCAGGATCCACTGACCAGGTCGGAGTCGATGACCTGGACCCTCGTATTTTACAGGGAGGGCTGCTCGTACCTGTTGGTGAATCAAACACAAGTTTTGAGTTAACTGATCACAATAGTCAGACAAAAGTGGGTACTCAATTTCTTTCAACTGCTTGTGCCTCGGTGCATTCCATACATTGTCTGGTCTCCCCATGACTTGTCTTTGATTGTGTGGTCGTCCACATTGATAGTAAGGCAAAACATCAGGCCATTTCAGATTGCTGTGTGCACACACCTTGGCAATTTTGTTTTTTAGAGTTCTGTTACGGCTGAGTGGAGCCGTTTATCAATATTTAATCCCGCACATACTTGCAGGATGACAGCAGCAATAAAATGTGGACCATTATCTGACCAAATAACTCTCGGCAAGCCAAACCTAGGAAAATATTCCTTAAGCATGGTCTTTGCCATTGACATTGCTGGGGCATCTTTCAGTGGGAAAGCCTCAACCCATTTGCTAAAGGCACAGATCACAATTAGGACATATTTATAATTTTAGCAATGTTCCATCTCAATGAAATCAAAATGGATCACCTCAAAAGGCATGCAGGGGGGACCAAAGCTGCCCTTCTGTGTCAGTGTTCCCTTCCCAATGTTATGTTGCAAGCATATCATGCAACTCTGTACCAGACATTCAGCATTTTTCTGGATATTAGTGTTATCCCAGATGGGATCTAATTGTTGGCGAATCTTTTTGAGCCATGGTGACCATAGCAGTGACATAGGCATTGGGTAGCATCCATCTTTGCTTCTCATCATCCACCCAACAACTCTCATCATCTAGACCCGCTGGTCCCTCAGCCCACTGTTTGATTTCTTATGGGGTAGCTTCAGCCCAAATTTCTTTTATACAGCTAATCCCTTCGTCCATCATACAAGTATCAGTAACCCATCTTGTTGGATCGAGCACGTACATCTTTGAGTGCAAATCAATAGCAGTCTGTTTGGCTATTCTGTCAACAAAAGCATTCCCATTTCCTACATTGTCCGTCACTTTCTGGTATGTAGCACACTTCATTATTGCTAGGTGCGTAGGAAGTGCAAGTGCTGACAGCAAACGGACTATCAGATTGCCATGTTGAATTTTTGTTCCATGTGAGGTCAAGAATCCTCTCTCAGACCATAGTCAACCAAAATTATGAACCACCTCAAATGCATACAGATTATCTGTCTATATATTTACACTAAGCCCTTCAGAAATTTCACAAGCTCTGGTTAGAGCAATAATCTCTGCGACCTGCGCAGAATTATACAGAATTCATTAAGTCTCCACAATAGTGCTTAATGTGGTTATTGCATAAGCAGCGGTGGATGTACCATCCGGAAGTTTAAAACAGGAGCCATCCCAGAATAGCTCCTCTTGAGGATTCTTTAAGGGTCTATCAATTAAATCAATTCTGCCCTTTGTTTCTTGTTCTGTAATAAAGAGGCTATCATGTGACATTTTGTCACTGCAATCCTCTCTTGTAGAGAAGGCAATAATTCAGCCGGATTCAATGAACAACATCTCTTAATTTGGATGTGTGGTTCAAATAGAATCAGTCTGTATTTTGTTAATCAGGCTGATGTGAGATGTTGCATCTGCGTTGTGTTTAATAGAACGTCTACGGAGTGGGGTACCATCACGGTTAAAGAATGACCTAAACCATACCCTCACTTTGTTTTAAGGGTGCAGCAGCTACAGCTCTCAAACCTCTCGGCAAAGCGCATGCAACAGGGTCTAACGTGGAGGAAAAATAGCCGCACGGACTATTCTTGTCCCCATGTTCCTGTGTCAAAACAGCAAAAGCACATCCATCGCGTTCATTCACATACAAAACAAAACCTTTTTCGTAATTTGGTGTGCCCAAAACGGGTGCTGTACACAGCACAGCCTTAAGCAGTTCAAAAGCATTCTGGCAATCCATGTTCCACAGCAAAGGCAAAGAAATGTCCTTCTTTTTCCGTGCCAACATAGTTTTTATCAACAAATAAAAATTAGGGATCCACTGTCTACAATATGATGCTATGCCTATTAAAGCTCTGATCTCTTTCTGTGTATTTGGAACAGACATATCAGAGATGCTTTATATCCGTTCAGGTGTCAGTCTTCTTCCCTCCTTCAACAGGAGATAGCCCAAACAGTTGACCTCCTGTTGACAATACTGAAACTTCTTCAACGAAGCCTTATGCCCATGCTCTGCTAAATGAATAAGCAGCAACACAGTGCCTTCTTTGCAAGCAGGTTCAGAATCAGCAGCTAGATGTAGATCATCAACATATTGCAACAACGTGCAAGTGGAAGGTAACTCAAGCGTATAAAGCCGTTCTTTCAACACACTACAATAGATGCTTGGACTCTCAGTGTACCCTTACGGCGCATGAGTGAATGTGAATTAGCATCCCCATAGGGCGAATGCGAACAAATATCTGCTATCAACATGCACAGGCATACTAAAGAAAGCGTTTTTCAAATCCAAAACACTAAAATGTGTAGCCGTGGCTGGAATCATAGTCAGAATTGTGGTAACATCAGACACAATCAGAAACTGTGGAGAAACAATCCTATTAATTGCGTGCAAATCAATAATAAAATAAAAAGAAATCACATTATCCCCTTTCTCGTAAACTGGTAAAATCAGACTATTACACATACTTTCTGCAATTTCCTCAATTACACCTTGGTGTACGAAATCAGAAATAATACTCTTCGAGGCCTGTTCACCTTCAACCGAAATCGTATACTGCAGAATACACGCCAATTTAACTCCTAATTTCAACACAATTTTAATGGGTTCAATTTGTAAAGTTCCAACGTCATTATCATTAACTGCCCATAAACATGTCAGAACCATATTCAGTTCAGTTGGTAAAGGCATAGACAACAATTGTGGGACAGAAGTTTGTTGGGGCGATATCGTTAAGTGCACTCCATCTGGAGAGCATCAAATCACAGCATTCAATTCCTTTAATAAATTCAATCCCAACTAATTTTTGCCACAATTTGTCAACAATAGGAATGGACAAGAATCAGTGAATGGTCCCAGTGAAATTGGAACAGGCAGAGAGACCGGACTTACCACTGGCATACCAGAGAACCCTACAGAAATGTTGTTCTCCCCTGACAGTGGAATATCTGGAACCCGTGAATGATCAATAGAAAACTTCTGTGCTCCTGTATCTATCAAAAAGAGATGCTCTGTATTCCCCACCTTCATTTCAATGTAGGGCACTTTCTGATCGACAGGAATAGGTATTGGTTCCAAACCCTGCTCCGGGCTGTCTTAAATGAACAGTATATCGTCAAATCCAAAATCCTCAGAAAAACAGACATTCGAAGGATTATCAAAAATATTCCCACTAGTAACACTCTGTTGCTGATTATCTTGTGATGGTGTCTGTTGATTCTGTGCAAACTAACTTCTACCAGAACCCCCTATCCCACGACGGCCTCTGGATCGTCTACCCATGGCACCATATGTGCTGTTTGATCGGTGTTGGAGGATCGGGCATTGTGCTCGCCAATGACCCTCCTGTCTACAATATACACACTGGTTCATATGTACAGGACCCAGTTGTGTGCCCCCCTGTGGTGTAAATTGACCTCTGAACTGTGTATTCCCACCTCTGGCTCATCTAGCTATTTGCTGCAATAACACTCTAGTTTTCAGGTCTCCCTTCTTCTTTTCTACCTTAGCCTTCTCTGTATTAACCCTATTTTCATAGTACTGAGCCATGTGTAACACTTCAGATTGTGATTTTGCTTGCCATGCACTCTCAGAAGTCATGATCTGTGATTGGATATCAGGCAATAATCCATGCACAAATTTATCAATGAACAGCCTCTTTCCTGGCTCTGTACTTAAGTCTTGACCACTAAAATCTGAAAATACTTGCTCAAATCTGTTAAAATACTCAGTTGCACACTCTGACTTCAATTGCATGCAAGCCGTAAGCTTACCCATATGATTCTTTTTTCAGGAACCAGAGTTTTTAATTTAGTCACTATTCTATATGGCAACATCAGTATCACCTGTGGCAGTTTCTCACCAGCATTCATTTCCCCATCTACTCATACTAAGGCATCCCATGAATCACCAATCCCTGCCTGATCGTCTACAGTTGTAATCTGCTTCCACAAATCAGCAGGCAGGTTCACGGGAAACAACAAATCTACATCACCCAGCGTGAAAATTGACGAATGAAAAACAGATTAAATTTCTTTATAAAATCCTGTTGAATTCTTCCTAATATCTGGAATTGATTGCCTAATGTTATTCACTTCCTCCTCTAGAAAATGCAACATGGAGAAACCTCCCTCATCGGCAATTGTAAAGTAGGCAAACCTGAACGTCTATTAAGCAACAAGGCTAAATCAAGTGACAAAGTAGGCAACGCAGTATCAGGCAGAAATGCTCTTTTTATAAATAACCATCACATCTGCAGGACAACATCACTTTCTCTTCATAAATTCCTCTTGTAGATACTCTTCCATCACCTGTAACACTTTCCTTTGCATTGCCGGAGCTTACTGGCCAAACGTGTCATGCACTTCAATGGGAGAAATTGAAACATCTGACATCCATCTAAGAGCGTCTCTTGTGCAAATGTGCAGTTCTTCACTCATTGGTTTTAATGGAGGAAGAAATTGCTTCTGCACATATGAAGCTTGCCATTCATTACCATCCATTTCATCTTCCTGTAATCGATCTAGCTCCCTTTTAAAATCAAATATCTTCTCTACATGCTCTATACTTTCTCTGCAGTGTCCTTTGAGTGGGCAAGGACATTCAAAACCCTCAACCCCTGTGGGACATCCATGTCCATTAAATCACTCCATATATCAACTCAATACATTCCCATCTGTTCTATCAAAATATTCTGTTCAGGAATACCCCCTTGGTCTGAAATCACAACTAGGACAGCCGATTCATCACCCTCTTCTATGAACTTTTTTCTATGAACTTTAACCCACGTATAAAATTCTGTATTTCTGCCTTTAGTTACTGTGCCACGAGTCACTATTCTTGGATCAGCTCCCGCCCCTTCAACCACTACAGGTGGAGCAGAACCACCTGGCAAAGAGTCAATAGATAGTGGAGGCACTACCGCTGGCAGTGCAGATGGAGCTATGGGGACAGCAACTGTCAGCACGGGTGGAGGTGCAGGAGGGGGAACAACAACGAAAAGAAGAGGAACAAAAATGGGAAGAGGAGGAACAACAATGGGAGGAGGCACATAAGGAGGTGTTGCAGTTGAAACAGTTCTACGTTCATTCAATAATTTATTAAGTAACTCATCTACGAAAATCCTGAGAGGGATATATCTTTTGCACATCTAGTTGAAAAGCCCTGTACATACTTCTAATGGATTATGACTGTACCTGCTGACCATGCAATAATGCATTCTCAGCATTCGTCATGTGTCTATGTGCATGCTTTTCTCTACTTTTGAGTTGCTGCGTAGCTTCCTTCCTCAAATCTCTAACTGCATCAAATGCGGCAGGCCTAGCCTTTTTTCTCAACAATACAGATTCTAAATGCTCCAGGCAGGCAATTTCAAAACTACCATATACTGGCCACTGCAGTTCAGAAACATGTCTGGTCTGTCTGTGCCAAATTTCACTAAATACTCTAGTTCCTAGGCCATAATTATAATACATTAAATAAGCCAGTGACCCATTGGGGGCGCCAGTTGGCCTTGTTTCAAAGATTGCCATCGGGTGGCGGCAGTTGGCCTTGTTTCAAAGATTGTCTCTCTCTGCGGAATAATACCCTGAAACAGGATGACAATTTCCCAGGCATATCATATCACTGTCTTAACCTGGCGTCATTTGCGTTTGCAAAAACAAAACTGCAACCAATATCAGGGCTTTTAAGAATTGGGGCACGGCTCACCTGATTTCAAATTTCAAAGGGGTCCGATCGGATTACAAATCATTATGATTGGCAATTTTGCAAAACAGGCCTCAATACAGGGACCCTCATCGTGATGTCCTACTAAACGCTGCTCAATGTCCAGGGATCGGGCATGCAGTACTACGGAGGAATTGGGTCTCACTTTGCAGGAGCCCCTGTTACTCTCCAATCCTGGACCGGCAGCCTTGTCTTCGTCTAGCGATGTGACATCAATCCTGAAGGTCCCTATTCGGGCGCCATCTGAAAGATTAAAAGAATATCGAGGCTTAATAACACATAATAGAAATATGCCAGTCACGAGTACTAAGGTAAAACTACACTTTATTTTAACAGAACAGCTGTCTGGCTCTCAACACCCTGCAATGTGTGCAAGCAGACACTGAGATGAGAGAGTGCTGGACATTTCAAAAACATGAATATTTATACAGTTTTCTCACAATCCTGCTTGGTGTAACACATTTTCCTAGGGTACATAGCCTTACCACAAAACTATTACATGTTTAAACATCCTTAAATAGCTGGTTGTTTTCTGTTAAACACTTCATCTGTTTTTCAAACATTGGACACAAAGGTAACAGTGCTTATTTCATGTACTTATATTTGTCTACCATTTGTTCTTAAGTTTAAAGTCAGCTTCATTTCAAAACAAAGAATTCTGCAAAAGCACATGTTCAGCTATTCATCATTCTATTTCGCTATTTGAACGGGTAAGACACTGTTGGTACAGATGTTATCTAAATTACTGATTAGCAAGGCTCTTGTTTAGCTCCAAGGTTTCCTTAATGCAGGACAAACAAAACACCTTAGCAGCTTCAGCATGCTTATATATGTTGACACAGTACAAAGTTAATTTTGCTCTGCTGGAGCCGAAAACACAAATTCTAAAATAGGACAGAAAACAGGAGTTAATCAAAATAGTTGATGACTTAAAATGGCAGCATAGTCACCCTATTTCAGGTTCATTCAAATGCGATTTAAAGTGTGATGCGAATGTGCTTAGGCCAACATTCACTATCAGACGGTATTCATGCAAAATATAATTTTACACTTCATGCTACTTGTAAAGACCGGAGGGGGGTGTCTGTACTTCTGCTCTCTATATAGAGGAGAGGCACAGAGGACCCCAGCCAAGATTCTCTATTATTGGTACGTGGTGGAGCAATCAAGGTCTAGCTTCTCAGGAGGTGATGCAGGCTGGTTCTTAAGTACAGTGTAGTCCCCAAGCACCCACAGAGGAATTTCCGTAGACTGTATTAGTTAAAAAATAATCCATATATAATTAATATTCAAGGTTATTTACAATATCTAACTCACTTTATACTCGGTTATCTATAATGGCAAATATACAGTTTTACGTGGTACCACTATTACTATTAGATCTCATTAAAGTGCATCAACTGTACAGTTAAATGTCACACAAATCACTTCGTAAAGGAAACCAGCTTCACCTCACTGATGATGCCCAACAAGGCTGAAACACGTGTATAGCGTTGCTGTTTGGTACTCTTGTTCAGAGAGGAATTGCCATAGCATTTCGGTGCTGGACTGCCCTTGTGGGTGGGACAAAGACTGATATGCAAATGGATATTTCCCATCTGTGAAAGGTACGGTGAGCAAAAAGCAATGGCTGCGAACTCTCAATATGGTTAATAACCACTGAACAGGTTATCATGCCTTGTTCCTTCGAGAGAGGGGCGCCTGCTACCTTTTTTGTACAATAGATATAAGAGGAAAGGAGTTGGTTAGAACAATAGGCAGAATAATGGCCCTGGTTACCTAGGCACAGTTCTGTGTGGAGACCCCCCTCTCCTGGGCAACCTGTAAAATAAAGATATATCACAAGCCCAGTCCATATATTGTTCACAAGAATCTTTCCAATAGTTCAGCAACCCCAATGAATCTGGTGTTGTAGCGTTCCTCGTCGGGAAATCGACTGCCCTTCTTGATTGCCCTCCCTTTAAGGCAGGAGTCACGGGTCGTCGAACGTCTGACTTCAAGGTCAAGCTTCAGTTTCAGTCCAGTTACTTTGTAGTTTGGACTTCAGCTTCTGAACACAAATTCTAGCAGTGAGAGGCCCCCAGATATACTAGTTGATCTCCCATTCATTCTGCTGGGTTACACTCAGGCAACCAATTGGTCAGAAGAGCATTCTTGCAGGCAGGCATCCAATCAGGTGCATAGTGCATTCAGGCCATTCACTTCTCTCCAGACACTCACAACAATGTATGTGTATTAGAAAAAGTACCCAGCCATTCAACACTCCACACAGCATTCATACCAGTTTCGGGCAGGGCTGTCTGAGTCATTGTGTCAAACACCAGATACTAGGCATCCTCAACACAGAATGCATATTCGTCACACACTCCATTCATCCAGGTCCCACCCAAATGGTGTACCCACAACTTACAGTCACTGGGAAGGCTCGAACCAGTCTAGCCTGGACTTTACAACAACACCATATATTGAACTTCCACCCAACAGCCAGTTAGGGGGAAGGGACAGAGTCAATGCTTCCCAGAACTTTGGGAAAACAAGTTAACAGGCAATAGAAAGCAAGAGGCCAAAGGGGCCATCTTGTTTCCTATCAGGAAATAAATAATTCCAATGGAAGGGCCTGGGTATCCCAGAATGGAGGATACTCAGAGCACCTGTCAAATTCAGCATGGAGCTGCCACCAGCCCATACCCTGCTCTGTGGGCCACACACAGGTGCCCAAAAACATACACTAGGGGCACAGGGTTGTACCCCCACCCATGGGTGGCACAAGGGTATCCTATGGGTCTGTACACCAAACCAAAAGAGAGTGCTGCACCGCCAGGAGTCCCACTTGAACTCCTGCGTGGAAAACACGACAGAACACTTGATAAAAGGCAGTAAAGGACAAGGATATGGAGGCCCTGTCACTCCGATGCATTTCCAGCATCACAGTCACCCCCCCAGACTGATGTTAGGGTGCCTAATCTCCCACGAGAGTTACACCCTCATCCAGACTGTCAACATACCTTCTGGAAAGGCCATCTGCATTATCGTGACTATTCCCTGGTCTATGCTCTATGGTGAAGTCTAGCCCTTGCAGGATAATGGACTATCTGAGCAGTTTCGGATTCTCATCCCTCATCTGCATAAGCCACTTCAGGGGCTTATGATCTGTTTGGACCTTGAAGGTAGACCCTGTAAGGTACGGCCTAAAATGCCTAAGGCTCCAAACTATGCTGAAACATTCCTTTTCAACAGTAGCCCACCAAAGTTCTCTAACCTTGAGTTGTCTACTGATGAATATGATTGGATTTTCCCTCCCTTTGTCATCTAACTGGGACAAGACAGCTCCAATTCCGGCGTCGCAGGCATCCATCTGAACGATAAAGGGTTTGCGGTAATCAGGGGCACACAACACAGGTGCCCTACACAGACTTTTTTTCAAGCCATCAAAGGCCCTCTGACAGTCATCAGTCCAATTAACCTTCCTAGGTTGTTTGGGTGAAGTCAGAGCTATCAGTTATGCAGCTATGGTTCCATAGACTGCTGTGAAATTGCGATAATACCCAGTGAGACCCAAAAAGGCTCTCACCTGGGTTTGAGTAGTGGGAGTCTCCCAGTCCTGTACATCCTGTACTTTATTGGGGAGAGGTTGGATTTGACCCCCTCATACCTCATGACTAAGATATGTGACTTTCCCCTGAGCTATCTAGCACTTGGTGGCCTTGATAGTGAGGTTAGCCCTTTTCAAGGCCTGCAACACCTTATCCAGATGTGTCAAATGCTCTTCCCAGGTGCAACTGTAGACGGCAATGTCGTCTAAGTAAGCCACACAAAAGGCTTCCTGCCCACTAAGCGCATGATTGAACAATCTCTGGAAGGTGGCATGGGCATTCTTCAATCCAAAAGGCATGACCCTAAACTGGCAGAGTCCTTCAGGTGTTGAGAATGCCGTCTTTTCCTTGGCATGGCCTGTCAGAGCTATTTGCCAATAGCCTGAGGTAAGGTCAAAAGTGCTCACAAATTTGGCAGCACCTATGGTGTCCACAAGTTCATCAGCCCTGGGCAATGGGTGCACGTCAGTTTTGGTGATGGCATTAACTCCAAGGTAGTCCACACAGAACCTCCAATCCTTGGTACCTGCCTGGGAACTTGCCTTGGGGACAAGGACCACTGGACTGGATCAGGGACTGGTTGAGGGTTCAATAACACCCAGATCCAACATCTTGGCAACATCAGCCTGGATGTGGTTTATAACGGTATCTGACATACGGTACCACCTGCTTTTGACAGGCACACTGTCACCAGTGTCAAGTTCGTGCCTACACGACAGTGTAAGGCCTGGGGTCAGTGAAAACAGAGAGGCATACTGCCGAAGCAAAGCCCTGCAGGCCCTCTGCTGCTCTGTCGTCAGATCTGGAGAGAGATGCACTCCCTCCACTGAGCCATCCTGAGGGTTGCTGTGCAGAAAATCAGGAAGGGGCTCACTCTCATCCTCTTCTTGCTCTGAAGCTAGCAAGAGACATGAGAGTTTTGCTCGCCTGTGGAAAGGCTTAAGCCTGTTAACATGGAATGCATGAGGGGCTACCCGAGGGACTTCCATGTCAACCAGATAATTGAATTCACCCATCTTGGAGATGATCCTGAAGGGTCCAGTCTACTTGTCTGCTAAAGCTCTAGGCTTGATAGACTCCATCACAAGGATTCCCTGTCCCAGAGTCCAATCCACTTGAGAGGCTTTAAGGTCATGCCAGTACGTGTTCAACTCCTGGCTGGCTTTGAGATTTGCTGTTGCCTGACCCATCATCTGTGTCATCCTCCGTCTGAGGCCTAACACATAGTCCCCCACTTGCTCGCCGTGACCTGGAGGGGTGGCCTCCCAACCTTCTCTGATCAAGGCAAGGGGCCCCCTCATGGGATGTCCAAAGAGTAACTCACAGGGGCTGAAACCAACACCCTCTTGAGGTACCTCTCTGTAAGTGAAAAGCAGGCATGGCAGGAGGAGATCCCATTTCCTCCTTAGGGGTTCTTCCAAAGTGCCTAGCATGCCCATAAGAGTTTTATTAAATCTCTCAACCAGACCATTGGTTTGGGGATGGTAAGCGGGGAGAACTTGTAGGTTACCCCATACTCTTTCCACATGGTTTTCATGTAACTAGACATGAAGTTGGATCCTCTGTCAGAGACAACCTCCGTAAGGAATCCAACATGGGTGAAAATGCCCAGGAGAGCCCTGGCAACCACCTTGGCAGTAACAATACGAAGGGGTATAGCCTCAGGGTACCTGGTGGCATGATCAACGAAGACCAGGATGAAGCGAAGTCCACCTGAAGTGGGAGGGTCAAGGGGACCAACAACTATCGATGCCCACCCTCTCAAACGGTGTGCCAACCACTGGCAATGGCTGCAGTGGGGCAATGACACTGCCTCCAGTCTTGCCAGACAACTGACAAATTGGGCAGGTCCTGCAGTGGGATTCCACTTTCACTCCCATCCGGAGCCAGTAGAAATGGGCAGAAAGCCTCTGCTTCTTGGTACCAAGGTGACCAGCTAAGGGCACCTCATGTGCCAACTGCAGCAGCAAGGGCCTGTAAACCTGGGGTAGCACCAACCTCTTGAGGGCACCAAGTTCAGGCTTAGTGGGCACACTAACAAGGAACTCACCCTTCTAATAGATCTGGAATGTCCTAGGCACTTCTCCTTGTGCCTGGGACAGGGCCTGTTTCCTCAGACCCTCGAGAGAGTGGCACTCTCTCTGTCCCTTACAGAGGTCCGCACGGGAGGATCACCCTTCAGCCAGCAGGCATTGATGATCAGGGTGGTCCTCTCGGTTGAGAACCTCTCCCACAGGAGAGTCTTCTGTCTCTTCTCCCTCAGGAGTTGAGTTTGGGTTTTCCACTGAACCCAGCCCGTCTGGAGCATGGATCCTAATGGGTACTGTATCAACATCAGGAAGAGAAGGCGCTCCCTTCACAGAGGTGGCCTCCTTGGTCTTCCGTCTTCTTGCCTTAGGCCTCGCCTTTGGCTCGGGTACCTGACTCACAGCCAGACCCTGTGTCACCTGTGACCTAGTGACTGCAGCAGCAGTCAGGGGGAGACCATCCGAGATCAACCCCAACTCCACTAGATCATTACCTAACAGAATGTTAGCAGGGACATTGTCCTGAACCAGGACAGGAAGCTTTGCTGTTTTATCTCCAATCATGAGTGTGACTAAGGTTATAGGTGATAATTTGGGAGGCCCACCAGCTAACCTGGTGGTTCTCACAGGAGCACCTACATAGTCCTCTGGCTCGAGCAGGGTCCTGTCCACCACTGTCATGTTTGCCCCAGTGTCTCTCAAACCAGTAGAAGGCTGGCCATTCAAGAGGACACTTCTCAAAAACCTACGGATGTTCTGTGGGATAGTTGCCAGTACTTCTGCGTAGAGGAGGAGAGGACAGTGGCTTCCACCTCAGGCATAGGGTAAGGGTAGCTCAAGCTGACAGCCTGTACTCCAAGTGCCTTACCTTTACACTTCCGTCACCCTTCTTGTGATTCAGAGCCCCACATTCCCAACAAGTGCCAGGAATGCAGGGTACAGTACTGGAACCAATGGGGGCCTGCTTTGCAGCAGGTGGACCACTACTCTTATTCCCACCCACAGATGACTTATCCCCACTAGATTTCTTAGGAGAGGAAGGTTTTGGTTTATTTAACTGTGATTGCTTTTGGACTCCTCAGCTTTCTGAGAGGTCCCCTTTTCTTTGCCCTTGTCCTTCTCACTGGAGTCCTTAGGGGACACCCGGTGGGAGACCCACTTGTCAGCCAACCTAGCCAGCTTAAAGGGATCCAAAATGTTCTAGTCAGCAACATACTGACGCAGCTCTGGTGAACAGGCTTCAGAAAAATGCTCAAAAAACAAAAGGTGGGACAATTTAAGAAATGTTTTCACTTTTTTTTTAATTAAAATGTTTTGTTTGATTTTACAAACTTTTCATTTTCTTTTGTTTTGCAGATATATTACATTATTAAAAAAAAGAAAAGAAAAGGAGAACATTATTCAGAAAACATTATTCACTTGCGTTTCACCCGTTCAGCTTGTTTTCTTTGTTGATTTCCAGCCAGAATTTGATGATTGTCAAAATTAGACGTTTGACTTGTCCTCTTAATAAATTGTCCCATCTTTCTTGAGTTGTCAATTGTTTATGCAATATCCCAAAGTAGTCTCTGTACAAGTATCTTTGATCCTTCAGTGCCGGGCAGATCATAATCAGATGAAATAGAGTTTCTGTGATGTTTATAGCTTTAAAAAAGCGACAATCAGAAGTTACTTTGTTTGATTTGTCCGTCATTGCTTGATATTCCCGGGTCGGTAAGATGTTAAGCCGGAAACGTAAAAAGAGATCACGTATATTACGGTCTGGGAAATAGTTTAAGTAACCTGGCAACTCGTTGAGCGCTCTTGTTTCAGTTTCACATTTTGAATATTGTTTGTATTTACTTTGTTCAGCGATGGTTTTGATCCAGTCATTGGTCTGTATTTTACGCTTTGCATACTGTGGCCTGTTGATCAGCATTTCCTCAGAGATATCTTCAGCTTGCATTTTCAGCTTGATTTCGGAAGTCCATTTAGTCAGGGCTGTGATATTAAATGCTGAATTATTTTCTCTCAGGATTTCCAACGATGGTATTTTGTCTTCGGAAATTATTTTCCTGAAGAGATCCATTTGCTTCCAAAGCACTATGGATTTGATGGATTGGATAGCTAATTCATTCTTGGCATTGGAAATGACCTTGGAAGAGATAGTGTTTTCCTCCAAAATAACGCTTCATACCTGGGCCATTTCATGATTTGTTGATTGATCAGTGATTCGGTGGCATACGTCAAAATTGGGATTACTTTTTGCTTATACAAAGCAATTTTAGCTTTTGTTGAGTATGTTCCGTATTTTCTATGGAAGAAACAGCCCTGTCTAGCCAGAGATCTAGCTTTTCCCTCAATATGGTTCTTCCATTCTTGTTCATTTAAGGACGGATTAATCATTACACCCAGATATTTAATTGCCTTGGTTATCACAATCTCTTCTCTTTCTAGAAAAATCGTTAAGGTATGTCGTGTTTTGTTATTTTTTTGAGAGGTAAGTTTCATTACCTTAGTTTTGTTGCTGTTTATCAGCAGGTCATTTTCGAGCATGTCATTTTGAGCTTTGTCTAGAGATTTTTGTAGGCCTGATAAAGTTTTGTCTAAAATAATGATGTCATCGGCGTATATTAGCGTTTGAATAGGCTCGTTGTTAATCTTTGGAGGATTAGCCGCTATGTTTTGGATTTTTTCACCAAAGTCATAAGTATACAGATTGCATAAGCAGGCTGCCAAGGGGCATTCTTGCTTCAAGCCGTTACAGGTAGCAATGGGGTTTGTCACCATCCCGTCATTGGTTAACCGGACTCAGACGGAGGTATTTGAATAAAGTTGTTTGATAGGGTTCAGAATAGAAGGTGGACATCCTCAGGCTGCGAGTTTAGACCAAAGCTTTTGCCTGTTAACCGAGTCAAATGCCATCTTTAAATCTATAAAGACAGCGTATACTTGGTGGTTCTTACTTATCGCTTCACATTTTATCAAGTTCAATAACAGGAGGTTGACATTCGTTCCTATTTTCTTGACAAAATCAGTTTGTCTTTTTTCTTGTCTTGCATTCTCCTCTGCCCAGGTGTTAAGCTTTTTTACAAGATAGCCAGTGAATAGTTTCCCTAAGGGATCCAGTCATGCTATAGGTCTGTAATTTACCACATTTTTACGATCACCAGCTTTGTAAATTGGGATCAGCACAGCCAACGTCCAACTGTGAGGTATTTTCTTTGTGTTTTCAATAAGCTGAAGAAGAAGGATGAAGAAGGCCGCCAATTCATTTGGAGCTGTTTTGAGGTCAGCATTTGATAATCCATCGGGTCAGGGGGCCCGAGATGGATTTAGGGCCATGATGGTGTTTCTTAGGTCTAATATGTCCCAGTTGAAATTCCAAGTACCATCTTCTTGTACTAAATCAATTGCAGGGACATTGGGATTTGGATTATAAAGAGTTGTAAAATGATTAATCCATTCCTGAGCTTCAACTTCTTGGATCATAAGAGATGCTTTTGGTGAATCATTTAGCAATGACCATAGTTGCCTCGTATTTTTCTGTTTGAGCGCAGCTAGAATTGCTTCTGCATTGGATTGTTGTATTAGGGCTTTAATTTCTTTGATTGCATTTGCATATTTTTGTTTTTCTTTTTTTATTTCAATTTCAAATTCAGGTTCTTTCTTTTTTTTTAACTGCCGTATTCGTTTTTGGAGAGATTTGTTCTTCAGCATAATTTCTGAATTAAACTGGTGTCTATGTTTGTTTTTTCTTTTAATGCTCTTGGGGCATGGTTGATGGTATTTCTCCAGTATCCGTCCGTAATTAAATTTTAACTGATCCTGAAGTATAGATTCCTCAAATGCTGATATTAAACCAGGTATTTGATGACTTTTGATACAAAGTTTATTGAGACCATTATTGATCTCCAGGGCTGGTAAAGTTAATCGCGGATACTTTGATATTACTGTGTCCCATGTGATTGATATTTGGTGATGGTCACTAGTAGGCTGTGGCACATTAGCAGTGGAGATAATTAGGTTCCATATACCTTCCGATGTGAAAATGTAATCGATGATTGATGTCTTTTTTTCTCGAGACCATGTCGGAAGAGGAACACCTTTATTATTCACTGCAGGCGCAATCAATGATATGTTACGCATGGATAGTTCTTTAACCCATTTTCTAGCTCTGTCTGACAATGCTTGGGAATCTAGTGTTTGTCCTTCTCTACTGAATAAGTGCATATTAAAATCACCTGCAATGATAAATTCAGCTTGGTTGTTGGAGGAAGCTATATTATCGATTTCATCACATATGGAATCTAAGAATTTGTTGTCACTCATTGCAGTCGGGTTCCAGTAGATATTGAAGATGGTTACGTAGGTGTATTTTGAACATTGGTCCGGATCTTTGTTGGGGGTAGGTATGAGAATGGTCATATATTGTGCCCAAGAATGAATGTTCTTCCTTGATATTATTGGCCACAAAGGAGTGATTTTCATGAGGATCAACATTCCTGATGCTGGTCTGCCTTGTTGTGCAGTGTTTGCAGGGTTCATCAAGGTTATAAATCCTTCACAAGCCACATCTTCATTTAACCAGGTTTCCTGCAAGCAAATTATGTCGGTTTCTGCAAGAGCTAGTGAGCCTTCATTAAAGAGGTGTTTGTGACCTCTAGCGTTCCAGGAGCATAGAGACGCTATACTCAATTTGGTAGTTGTTCCTGTTGATTGTTAAGGATAGGTTTTCCTATTTTGACTCCATTGTTCATCTCTCATGTTCGATCTTATTTTATTTTCGGGATTCCAATATTGATCACGCCATATATCTTGTCTCTTCAAGTCATCATTTATGTGTGCCGAATATGCATCAATTGTTGTTTATTCGTTTTATTATTCTGTTGAGAATCAAACGTCACAAGTTTAGTGCTGCATTTTTCCCGAGCCATTAAACTTGATACAAAGATTTCTTCAGCTACAAAACCCAACGTCGCTAATTGCTGCTTGGTAGAGAGTACAAGATGCATTATATCTTCAGTATAGAAGTCAATATGTGCTATTTCCATGTGTTGTTTGTTGGGGAAATGGATCACCTCAATGTCTCGGGAACCAATCTGAGCCAATTGTGGAATTGTATTTAGTAGACGCAGAACATTGGCTCTATTCAATATTACAGGCTCATCAGAATTTGTCGCAATTGGATTTAGAGATACTCTGAAAGCAAAGGATGTTTTTGTTGGATTGAGAAAAGTTGGTTCTACCAAGGGTGGATCTATTTGCACAGGTTGGATCTCATTAGTATTAGAACTCTTTTCCACTTCTGGAGTTTACCATAATTCCTCATTTGACACCTCTGAATATGCCAGAGAAAAGTTGTTTATTGAATCCTGAGTGGAAGAACTCATATATGAAGATTCAGAGAATGATTTGTTACATTCATCAAGGACAATTAAAACACCATCCTGGGGGTCTGTAGAGATGGATCAATCACTAGCGAGGCTTTAGTCGCTTTAGGGGAGATGTCTTGATTAATTACCGCCAGCAAAGCATCTAATGGTTCATGCTGTGTCTACTCATCGTATTCAGTTGTCGTGCTCGATACTTTCACAGTTGGAATAGTTGCAACAACAGCTACCGGACTTAAGCTCTTTACAGACAATTTTGTTGCATTTTTAGTTATGTTCTCTGTCAAAGATTTTTGCACAGATTGACTTTTTCTCAGAAATGCCTGTGAGCCTGTTTGAGGTTTTTTGGGGTTTTGTCTTTTATTTGTTTTGGTCTGAAGTTACTTTCCCACAAGGCCTCGTTTGGTAAGATCAAAAATATCAAACGGGTTACATATTGCCGGTTTAGCATTAGTCTTGCTCAGTATTTGAACAGGTTCCAATATTCCACTATTGTATGGTTGAATTTCATATTGAGTCCACTGATCTATTTTGAGGACATTTGTTTGTGTAGTGATTGCAGTTTGGGTTTGTTTTGTTGTCCAAGACGGCTGCGGCGACACCTGAGAATGTTTTTTGACTTTTTCATCCATCATTTTCTTAGTGATTGTAGATACTGTCTCCATCAAACTTTGTTTGTCTGCGCGGTCAACTCTCGCAACTTCCGCCAGTCGACTTTGCCATGATCTTGAAGTTTCTGCTTCATATTTCAAACGCTCCTGGATGGATCCAATGAAGCTTTCCAAATGGGTTTGCTTAGTCATGATCATGGCTAGGAGTGCTTGATCCTTAGTCGAGTCAACCATCGCTTCTTGTATTTTAAGAAAAGGTATCATAGCTACTGATAGTACAGCTACTAGAGTTTTGGAGGTTGAGCATCGTAGTTGGTAATCTTTCTGGTACCTCTGGGGAGTTATTCGATGCTTCAGAGATCTTATATGAAGAAAATAATTCACCCTCCACTAGATCTTGAGTGGACTTTGGCGAGCTTTTTAAGGGCACTTGAGATCCTTTAGGTGCAATAGGTGTCCATGTGTTGATCTTTTGGATTGGAATATAATTGGGGATCTCCCCAAATACTTCCTCCCTTTTGTCCCGAGAATCCATAATCGCATCAATCTCGGTTATGTCAAGCGAGAGACGTGCGATGCGAACTGACAATGGTTTAGAATTTTCGTAGTTAGTCGAGTCTGTCGGTTGGTATGTCGATTGCCATTGTTGTTTGGCTGCTTTGGCTCGTTCTCAAAGAGATGGTTTATAACAAGCGTCCTCAAGGTTGGATTTACAAATAGTTGCAATAGGTTGGCGAGGATGCATTGTAGCGGTACAGGGTTGTTTGGAGGAGTCTGATGATATATATTCAGGGAGGACATCAGATGTTGGTCTATACACATTGCCTTGGATATTCAATTTCATTTCTGTCTGAGAAAGATCCATGGGGGTTGCAATTTTAGACAATTTAAAAGTGGAGGTAGGGCAGATGTGGAGAGGAAGGACATGATTTAATTGAGCTGATGGTGGATGGACCTCAGGCTCAATATTTTGTGATATAGACAATGTTGGTAATATGTGTACAGGTTGTGGCAAGATTTCAAATGGTTGCACTACCTGGTCTTCTGATTGATGTAATTCTGCCGTCATAATCACCTGGGGATTAGAATTTGTTTTAGGTGTTTGCTTTCTTTTTATCTCTGTTGGAATCAAGCCTTTGTCGACCAACGCTACTGTTTCTTCTAATTTCCCTTGAAGTCGGGTTCGTGGTTTTGTAGGTTCCATTGAGTATTTGTTTAGGCAAAGAGGAAAACAAGCACTAAAGAATGTATAGTTAGAGTGTACTGTTATGAAGGAGTAACCAGTACTTACCGCCGCACCCAGCCGCAAACAGCAATAAACAGCCGCACCCTGGACTCCACCGTGGGCTTCACGCCACAAGGGTCGCGGGGTACTGCTTATGAAGGGCACTTCCTGTGGGCGTGGCACAAGAAAGTCAGATGACGCTTGTCACGTGATGAGGAAGCAAGCCGCTCGCTTCAACTGCTGTCGGCTCCTGCCGGCAGACTGATGCGAGTTGGAGCGGGGCTTCGGAGTATCAGAGGCACTTTTCCTGGTTCAATCAGGCGAGTTCGGGCAAGTTCAAAGAAAGATATCTGCCCAGCCGCACAGCAATAAACTGCCGCGCCCTTGAATCCACCGCGGGTTTTCACTTTGTAACCATCAATCCACCCCATCATGTTCATGTGCGCAGCACTCACCCAGTCAACCCAAGACACATTCTCTCTTTTCTTAAAATCCTTCAAAATGTTAAGGTATTGGGTAGGTGTCTTTCCAAACTTGCCAATCAAAGCAGACTTCATGCACTCATACTGACCCCTTTCTTCCACACTCAGTTTCAGAATACAGTCATATCCAGTATGAGGCACTCTGCTTAACAAACACTTAGCCCAATCTCTCTTATCAACATCATAAATTGCACACGCTATTTCATATGCTTCAATCCATTGGAGGATATCTGAATCCTCCACAAACACACCAACCAAATCTTTCATAAACTTGGTGGCTGGGGACCTGCCACTCTCAACGGGTGTAGCTGAAGTCTCCACTCTAGCTTTCTCTAGCTGGATTCTTTGGTGCTTGGTGTCCCTATCTTTGAGTATCGCTTGCTGTGCCAACTCCTCTTTCTTCAACTCAGCTTCTGTTTCCAACTTTTTGTATTGAAAGGCTAACTGTTCCCGTTGTAGCTCCAATTTTAAAAGTTCAATCTTCAGGGCCTCCCCCTGAAGGGCAGTTCTGCGGTTTGGAACAGAGGCAGCAGGAATGGTGACATTCCCAGAATCAGATTCATTGACAACCCCAGGGGCGGAGACATCATTGGTTGCATTCCCCCCCTCATCAAGTGTTTCAACTTCAGTCTGGTAGTCCACCAGGGCAGCTATCAGCTCAGCCCTAGACATATCCACAGAGTCTAACTCCCTGGCTTCACAAGCACTCTGGAGAGTCTCTAAGCTCATCCTAGTCAATTTACCATTTGCAATAGACTCCATTGCAGTTATCTTGTACACAACTAAACCTCCATTTAACAAAGTGCAGATATTTTGTAAGTGGCACGGTTATACACTGATTCTTAGAAACATAAGCATCCAACCGCTGCCGCCAGTGTAAAGAACGGAGGGGGGTGTCTGTACTTCTGCTCTCTATATGGTAGAGGAGAGACATAGAAGACCCCAGCCAAGATTCTCTATTATTGGTACATGGTCGAGCAATCAAGGCCTAGCTGCTCAGGAGGTGATGCAGACTGGTTCTTAAGTACAGTGTAGTCCCCAAGCACCCACAAAGGAATGTCCGCACACTGTATTAGTTAAAACACAGTCTTTATATAATTAATATTCAAGGTTATGTACAATATCACGATAACTCACTTTATACTCAGTTATCTATAATGGCAAATATACAGTTCTACGTGGTACCACTATTACTATTAGACCTCATTAAAGTGCATCAACTGTATGGTTAAAATGTCACACAAATCAGTTTGTAAAGGAAACCAACAATAGATATAAGAGGAAAGCAGTTGGCTAGAACAATAGGCAGAATACTGGCCCCGGTTACCTAGACACAGTTCTGTGTGGAGCTCCCCACCCACCTGGGCAACCTGTAAAATAAAGACATATAACAAGCCCAGTCCATATATTGTTCACAAGAATCTTTCCAATAGTTCAGCAACCCCAAAGTACCTGGTGTTGTAGCGTTACTCATCGGGGAATCAACGGCCCTTCTTGAGTGCCCGCCCTTTAAGGCAGGAGTCACGGGTTGTCGAAAGTCTGATCAAGAACAGCGTGAACTACGGCGAAGTGGCAGCTTCGTTCTTAGCGGTGCTCGTCAACAGGGAAGCGTAAACATCCTGCAAGGAAGAGGTGTGTGGGGCAACTCGATGTTGATAGTTCTGGACCACAAAGAGTTTGAGAAGAACTGTAGCCCAGCAAGGGCGTTGAGTCGTCAGCGTCTCTGTGGTCTTTGGGTGGCGGGAAACCCACCGGTGGATGCTCCTCAGCACGTCCGGCAAGATAAGGCAGGATAAGGCGGGCAGCGGTGCGTACGAGCGTGTCCGTGAATCAAAAATACTTAGGCAACGGGAACATGGCGGCTCTGGTCGGTGATGGCGGTCATCGACAGTGGCGGCCAACAGTCCGCAAATGGTGTAACAACATCCAAAATGCTCTCCTCAACAAAATCACCACCTTGCAATCGAAAATTAACGCCAAACAAACTACCTTACTCACCAACCCCCCCTACTAAACCCTCCACTATCCCGATAGCCTCCTTCACTCACACACCTTTTAGCTTCACCCCCCTCACCTTCCTCGAGGTCGAAAACATTATTCGCAATTTAAAACCCTCTAACTGCCAAGGTGACTCCTGCCCAGCACCTATCATTAAAGAAGCAGCACATGACCTAGCTCCTTTTATAACCACCTTCATCAACTCTTAATTCCTAACGGGAACAGTACCCAACAACTTAAAGGATGCGTGGGTTATCCCTCTCCTACAAAAAACAACTCTGGTTCCCGAAACCCCAACTAACTACAGACCTATTACCACTGTACTGTTCCTACTCAAAATACTTGACAGAGCAGCATACCTGCAGATTCAGAACTACTTAGAAACTAATAACCTCCTCAGCTCAAGACAATCTGGCTTCAGACCTAAGCACAGGACTGAAACAGCTCTTCTTGACCTCAAAACTCAAATTGAGGACCTTAAAGACAACGGTAAACTGGCGCTTCTACTACTACTGGACTTATCCGCTGCCTTCGATTTGGTCAATCACCAAATACTATGTCGGCATCTGAAGTCCTCCGCCCACTTCTCTGACAACGCCTCCAATTGGATTAGGTCATTCCTCGACAATAGGCACATGAGAGTTTTCTCACCTACCGCATCGGCCGATCCTACACCAGTCCCTTGTGGGGTCCCGCAAGGGTCTTGTGTCTCCCCTACTCTCTACAATGTTTTCACCAAACCATTATTTGATGTGCTTGACTATCTGGGCGTCACCTACACGAATTACGCCGATGACACCCAGATACTCATACCCATCACTGGTGACTACATTGTTGACTCTAAAGCCCTTAATGACATTTACATTGTCATACAAGCATGGATGGCCCAGCACGAGCTGTGCCTCAACGATGACAAGACTGAGCTTCTCATCTCAGGTACGCAACAGAGACTTAACAAACTGAGTCCCCTGTTCGGCTCCTTTAACATTGACGGTCATCTAATTAAAGTATCTAGAGATACCAAAATTCTGGGTATGTACCTGGACGCCTCCTTGACTCTCACCAGACAAACTAATGCAGTGGCCGCTGCGTCTGCCTACACCTGCAAATTGATCTCAGCCTGTCGCCCATTCCTTACCGCCCAGAACTGCATTACCTTGGCCAGGACCTTGGTTATCTCCAAACTGGACTACTGCAATGCACTGTACCAAGGCACTAACCAGGGTAATCTTAACAAACTTCAGACTACCCAAAATAATGCCATTAGAGCGGCTCTTAATATCCCCCGATCTGCCCACATCTCAGAAACCAGGCAGAACCTCAACTGGCTCTCAGTCGCCCAAAGCATATCCCTGAAAGCACTGGCCCTTACATACAAATGTGTTAATCACCAGGCCCCCACATATCTAGCCTCGCGATTCTCTCAACATATACCAATGCGAGCACTTAGATCTGCACAATCCCAAGGTCTTGCAATCCCTAGATTCAAGCTTCAAACTGCTGAGGGGGCCAGCTTCCCTGTCTTGGCAGCCAAGCTTTGGAACACTGTACCACTTACTATCAGAACCTTACCGTCATTTAACCTATTGAAACACAAAGTCAAGCTTTGGCTAGTTACATCTCACTAACAACTGCTCTTTTGACTCTGGTCGGGCCACCTGGGACCCAGCTCTGCTTTGCTCCGGCACTACTGTTCTGCTTATTGCCCTGATTTGTAACGTCAATTGTATATTCTGTTCACAATCTGTTGGTACCATTGTGATGTTATGTCATACCTGTAATGTCATGTCCATACCTGGACATGCGCCCGGTTGATCTTGGGCCTGGTCTGCGCTATGCAAATAAAACAAATACAAATACAGGGCGCTTCTCTTTGGGATTCCGCGGCAGTCCCCGTCTCCGGTCGGCAGCTTGTCATATGTCTGTCTACCGGGGAGCTTTGGCAAAGTTTAGCTGGTGCACGATGTCCCTCGTAGCTTTGGAAGAGGGCACCTTACCAGGTCCTCTCTGGGTCATTCTTTGGAGACACAGCAGCTTTCAGATTGATGAAGAAGGGCAACAGCAATTCTTCTCTTCTTGCAGGGATTCACGGTCAAGCTTCAGTTTCACTCCAGTTACTCTTCGTAGTTTGGACTTCAGCTTCTGAACACAAATACTAGCAGTGAGAGGCCCCCAGATATACTAGTTGATCCCCCATTCATTCTGCTGTGTCACACTCAGGCAACCAATCAGTCAGAAGGGCATTCATGCAGGCAGGCATCCAATCAGGTGCATAGTGAATTCAGGCCATTCACTTCTCTCGAGACACTCACAACAATGTATGTGTATTGGGACAAGTACTCAGCCATTCAACACTCCACACTGCATTCATACCAGTTTCAGACAGGGCTGTCTCAGAAATTTGTCAAACACCAGATACTAGACATCCACAACACATAATGCATATTTGTCACACACTCCATTCACCCAGGTCCCACCCACAGGGTGTACCCACAACATACAGTCACTGGGAAGGCTCCAGCCAGTCTGGCCTGGACTTCACAACAACACCATATATGGAAGTTCCACCCAACATCCAGTCAGGGGGAAGGGACAGAGTCAGGGCTTCCCAGGACTTTGGGAAAACAGGGTAACAGCAATAGAAAATAAGAGGCCACAGGGGCAATCTTGTTTCCTATCAGGAATCAACTGATTCCAATGACAGGGCCTGGGTATCCCAAAATGGAGGATACACAGTCACCTGTCAGATTCAGCATGTAGCTGCCACCAGCCCATAGCCTGCTCTGTGGGCCACACACATGTGCCCAAAACATACACTAGGGGCACAGGGTTATACCCCCACCCTTGGGTGCCATAAGGGTATCCCATGGGTCTGTACACCAAACCAAAAGAGAGAGCTGCACCGCCAGGAGTCCCGCATGAACTCTTGCATGGAAAACATGACAGAACACACGATAAAAGGCCGTAAAGGACAAGGATACGGAGGCCCTGTCCCTCCGATGCATTTCCAGCATAACACTGCTGAAGGTCAAATTAAAGTAAAACGCAACAATACATATTGCCAGTCAAGATCAGAAGAGCAGAAAAGGACATACATTGTTTAATTAAGAGGTTCAATTAATCTAAATAACATTCTTCAGTAACAGGGCCTGGCTCTACAACAAACCCCATAAGTAGATCTCAAAGATGACTCAATCAGAACATTGGTTGATAATAATGATCCCTAAAGTGTCATTTTATTCCCAGATCCCACCATTCGGATGGCTTTTGATTCCATATACTTTTCCATGGATTTAACCAATCCTATCATTGGTAGGTGATAGGTTTGACAGACCTGAAGAGTGTTATGTCAATAAAGATTGTGTAGCAGACCAAAATCCTTTATGCCCAAAGGGGGCAGAGGGTTAATTGTGTACTTATTGTGCACCGATGGAGTGGAGGATGTTTCCTGTGAGATGCTGGAAGATGAGATAGTATTCAATGTCACAAGTATCTACCTTGGTAGTAAGCAATCAATTACCCAGGTAAGCATCATAAGCAAAGACCTCACTACCCAACTTGAAGACACCTCATAAGTAATCACCCCAGTAATATGTCAGATGGTTGAACAACAGATCAGTTTGACTGATGCTTCTTAGACAGAAGAACAAAAGCAAACAGAGACAGAAGAACAAAAGCAAACATCAAGACATATATTTTGGGATTTCCACAATTTGGTCTCTTTTGATTTGTATGATTTGGACATGCATTATACATCCATTCCTTTAGATCCCAATACGGCACCATATTTGTAAGATAATACTGGCTACATATACTGTTTATGGAATCACTCAAGGAGTTTATTAATCATTTAGGATTCTGTGGGATTATGTGACCAATCCACAATACTTTCAGTAATCCATTACAACAAATATTGAAACCCAATGCACAATGTGACTCCGTGCAGAAATAATAGAACTGAATGAGCAAGTAAATATGTCACACTGGCCTCTTTCTTTTATTGAGCTGGGTCTTGCACAGATCTAGGTTCTAACCCTATGATATGATGTTATATGATATGATGTGGCATTTATAACGCGCCTGTACACAAGTGTTTCTATGTTAACTAATGGATATTGCACAGCCTCATTACTCTGTGGACACCAAAACAAACTTGCCTTTATGATAGGGGGGGCAACAGTACACAATGACCACAATTCCCTTTGGGCAAATTAATAGCAGACATTAATTCAATATATTCCATCAAAAAGCTATTTCTCACCTTGTAGAAAGAGAGAATGTGGACTACGTGAATGACCTCCAAATCAAAATTAAAATTCTTGAGGCACACCTGGAAGAGTTCTGCCATGGGTTAACTCCAATGGGAAAGGCACGAGTTATATGATCCCTCCAAAAAGTACTGTGGTGCAAAACTAAAGTAAACTTGGTAAGCCAAAAAATCACAGCCAAGGACCTTAATACTCAGAAGGAGAAGAAGAATGAGGTTTTACTGAAATCGAAGAACCCACAAATCTTTGTGAATTACAAAGTCTCTTAGGATTAAGTGATACATTTATAAAGGATTAAACAGAAATCACTCAACCTTTGGTTCATCTTTTGAAGGCAGGGATAATGTGGAAGTGGTTGGACAGAATCTGGCACAATATGTCACGCTTTTGAGGTAATTAGGAGTTTGGGGATGTCACTGCATACAAACAAAATAAAGACAAAATATAAACTTTGCCTCTATCCAAGTACTGCCTCAAAGATTACTGTTTTGTGCCTGGTTTTGGTATTGTGTGGCAGTCTGAAAAAATAACTTGGAAAACTATTTCTCCACAGAGAAAAAGTGTGTTAATCTCAATGATGGCTCTTTGCTAGGAAAACAAACACGGAGGGAACACAATGGTGTTTGTCATCATCATTCTGTACCCGGAAATCACGCATTTCCAAAAAAGAAAAGGAATCTGCAAAAAAACTTTATACACACAACAAAATACACATTAGACAAAAAATGGTTCAGCAACTGAAAATGACTTGGATTTTTGGTCTGCTTTTATTAAAAACCTGATAACTACAGTGCATTGTCTTATTCCCACAGTCCTTAAATATGGCAGTAACTTTACTCATCTGAGGCGTTTAAAGCGAGGACAAAGAAGAACTAAATTAATTACTGTCTCACTGGATCGCTGACATATTTTGCAATGGGGAGAGACAAGCCACTTTGCCTTTTAAAGGATCTTTCAGCCAGGGGAAGTAAATCCAAACGAAATTTCAGGAGAAAGTAAACCGCAGACAGCTCATTGTTCAATCAAATATATTTCAAATCGTCATTCACTGTTGAGAGTCAAGTGAACAAATAATGCCCTGCCCATAGCCAAACTTGTCAAAAGTTTGGTTATCATCAATTTTATTTTTTTATAAGCCGCTTTCACAGACATAACATCACAGTTAAAGATCTTACTGGCTTTACTTCATAAATTACTAACGTCTAAGACATGAAGTACAGTCCTCACATTTTTCAACCAGCCACACTCACATCCATCTTGGTTTATTTACATATCCCAGATAATTCCTCTAAACATCGAAAGTGCTTCCCGACTTGCTGTAGCACCCATAATAGCACGGGTCTTATTTGTGCTATTTGGGAAAAGTATGCAATCCCAACTCTGAGTACATTTGAGTATTCAGTGCATGTTTAGATAAAAGTAATACTTTCTTTAAAATCAATCTCTCCTCTTTGTCCAGAATTAAAGATTTTCGAATGCCCCAAAGTTCAGCTCATAAAGAGCTACCAAGCATGCTTGAGTTTTATAGACATCTAACAGAAGTGTAACAGTTTTGACCTTAGATCTATTCTCGAAGTAGCATATTGCATCCAATCATTTCAAGAATATTAGTTTACAAATTTCATTATGGGAAGTACAGATCCCATTAGATTTAATTCTAATTTCCAGGTAGTAAAACTGGGGTACTTGTCGTATATTTTCATCATTGAACTTGAATTAACATTTGGCTTTTCGTGTTTTACGGCAAATCATTACTACGTTTTTCCCAATATTTACTGTTTTATATCAGTTTGTGTACATTTTGTGAAGTATAACCAGTTGCTTCCTAATCTCCGTAGGTGTCCTAGATTTGCAAACAACATCATGAGCATATAATAAAATTCCAACTTCATTTTGCCATCAGCTGGAACATCACACTCCAAATTCCCAATTCTAGTACCAAGCTCAGTTATATATATATATATTGAGAATTGAAAGGGAACAAGAGCACACCCTTGTCTCAATACTATTTGCATTCTCCTCTTTGCCCAAATCTCAACAGGCTGTATTTTCACTTTATACTCTTTTTGTGGCCTTGACCAACTCCTGACAGCTTTTAGGGCTCTTAACACAAACCATAATTTATTTCCATTAGCAAATTCAAAGGCTGTTTTTAAATCAACACATACAATAATAGAGGGTAATTCTCTTTGCCTTAATACATGTTTGAAGCAGAGCAGATGCAATAAATACCTGTTCAGCGGTACATCTATAGTACATATCTTGCTTTAGAAGCCCCCTTCAAAGGCTAGTATAATATTATTTTCATTTGCCCATTTTGCAAGCTGAGAAAGCATGACCTCATATATTTTGATGTATTATGCAATAGCTCTATTGGGCGGTAATTATCAGGTAGGGCTTTATAGCCCATTTTATATATAGGAACTATTTCAACACTCTGCCAGATATCTGGGATGTTGGCTACTTTATTGATTGTGTTCAAAATTAGCATACGAACGGAAGACCAGATTAGCAGTTTGGAAGAAAAATCTCACCTGGCATCTCGTATGGGCTAGGGGTCCTTCCTTTCAGCTGATCGGACAGCGCTCCAAGAATATCCCTCTGGGCTCTTGGTCCTAATGTGGTGCAGAAGATTAGGTGCATACTATACAAACTGGCAATGTTGGCTAGCTAACTATGCTTGCCAGAAGTATTCATGAACCGAAAAAAAAACATACTGCAAAAAAAGTCAAGTGGAAACATGTGATTTAAGAAGTCGGACAACCCTAAACCTTGTTGATAATATTTCGATTTAGATTGATTTTGAACGTGGCTTGTTCAGTAGCAAATAATGCAATACTAGTGTTCCTCCACCTCCAACTCCCTCAGGATCAGTCGCTTCTCCAAAAAATGAGTTGGTAGATCTCTTTCTTTGGGTGGGGCCTCCCTCTGGAACAGTCTCCCTGCCTTTCTGTCACTTGAGGAGAAGCACATCAATACCTTCCTCTTTGCTTCTGCCTTCTCTCTTATTTTCCCCTGCTGATCTCTGTCTGTTTCCACACTGGGCCCCTGGCTACCCTCTGAATTCGGGGCCAGATCCCTACCCACCCATCTGTATACCCGCACTGCCTCCTGGCAACCCTTGCACTAGGGTCTGTATCTGCAACTCTACAGTCCCATGAACTGCACTTATTAGACACGTTATTGTCAGCACTTAATTCTTGCACTTGCCTCCTCCTGGCCGCACTACCTGTTGTTGTTTTGATCAACTGTTCAGCACTTTCCACCACTCCCTTGCCCCTTGCACTTCCCCCTTCCCTCTCGCCTGCACTTGCACTTTCTCAATGTCACTGAGCCTAGTAAGATTGTTGTTTGTTCCTCCCTTGTACCCCTCCCTTGCCTCGTCGTGCCTTGAAACACTTGTGCATGGGTGCAATATAAGTAAAATATCATATCATATCATAGCTATATCCCAATAATGTAATTGCTGGAGAGTGAGACCTACAGGCTAGAATGGACAGGTTTGCCTTGGCCAATTTACTCAAGGTCCCTTTGCCAGGAACTTTCAGCAAAATAAATCTCTGCGAATATTCAAATAGTTTGTTGCAAGAAAAATGAAAAGAAATATATCACTTTGCAAAAAGCATCACACATTTGTGGTCCCAGAAACTATATTCTGTCTAAGTCCATTCATGATATAGCCGTCGAGCAAAATCTTTGCATCCAGTTGCATTTGTAAGAGAAGTGTGATGTGTATGTGTACACATTGTGATAACTGCAGATGTGTACTAAACCTGTTAAATTTCCTCTCCATTCATCACATTGAAGGGGCATTGCATGATAAGCCCCGCGATTCTGAGCAGCTTACATTTCAGGGGTTTTTATCTGAGGCAGCCCTGGGCATCAGACGGTACTAACATGGCTGTCCTATTATTGAATTGGGGCTGGGATGCAGCAAATGTTCCACTTTCATTCCCACTGAATTGCACCCAATGACCTGGGTGTGTGCATCAGTGTTAGGGGGGAGGGAGCGGGCTAATGAGAAATGAGCTCACTCAGCCACTTGCTATTCAGCATGCACTTGATGGCTGTGCTCCTCCCGCTAGTTTTCAAAAAACTCAGAGACTAATGTTTGCAAATACAAATTTGATTGACAAGCTAATGATCTCCATCTCCTTTTCAAAGCGTCCTCGTCCATGGTATGAGCTTTAGGTTTTAAAGTTTATGAATAAAACGGGATTAGTATTTATTTAAATTTAATCCCCATGGAAACTTGTTCCTGAAAGTCATGGCTTCAGAAGCAAAGCGCAATGGTAATTTAAACACACAAAAAAGAAATAAGAAAAAAGAAAAAAAAATCAATGCTTCAAGTGATATAGTATGCTGAAAAGTAGGCAGGGAATGAAGAAGAGTGAAGTGGGCAGGGATCAGAGTGCACAGAAATGAGCTGTCATGCACGTAATCCGAAGAAGAGTGAGATAAAAGGGACATTTAAATCTACATTCAAACAGCAGTGCTCCGGGTTTTCCATTCAAACTCTTTTCTTGGGTTTCATTGGATTCTCCACTCGCTGCAACACGCTGCTCCAGGATCCTACTTGTGAAATCCACTCCTGTATAGTCATCGCTTTACAGCAGCCTTTAAGCAGCTGCAAAAGGAGGAGACTAGTGCTGCTTTTATGACATGCTCAGTACACAAACCCCAGATAACAATTCAGCAGGCTGTTTGTTACAATTCACGTTTTCGTGACAGGGACTTGCTGTTTGAATCGGGATAGAAACGTCACGCAGCCCATATTGTTGTGGCAATCACAACAGTATGCACTGATGGGAAGTTACTTGCGTGATGTGGTGTGGGATTTATAAAGCGCGCCTCTGGGGCGTATTTCTTGGCCCGGGTTTTTTGCTTTTTTATTTGAGCGATCACTAATGCATTTTTTAATGCAATTTCCATTGTGCCTGCTTCATTCGCACACAAAGCGTGAAGGCACCTGATTACTCCGAAAGTACATTTGTATCTATGTTTTTTAGAACAAATGCACTTGGATGGATTCCAATAAAAAACAAGTTATCATACGTGGAGTTACTTGAAAGAATCATACATTTGGTTCCTATTCAAACAGTTATCTTGGATTTATACCGAGATAAACGTCTGGTGGGCTTTGGCCTGTGGAAAAAGGAGCAGTATTTAAAATGAGACCTTCATCTTCAGTGCTTAATTTGTAAAACATGAAGTGCCCGAATTTGGGCCAATTTAGGGACCAATTCTTTAAATGTTACAGGTCTGTTCTAACAAAGGTAACGCAATTGTGCCTCCGAAAACGCTCCCTCTAATTATTGTTCTATGTATACAGATTCGGCATGCCTGTCAGCATTCTTTTTCTGGTGTCTGTATTACAGAGAGAAGGAGGAGAGGCGCAGTGAAAAAGTGCCAAAAAATACATTTCAATATATTTGAAACGAGATTGACCGAACAGATATATAATGTTTACTCTTAAGAACGGGAGCTCGTGAAACAATCCAATGCTTTGAAATGTGGCACAGTATGATGCAGTCTTTTTCACTGTAGAAGTCACAGGTTCAAATCCCCATTGAGCATCTCATCGGGTCAGGAATGCTACACTGAGTACGCAAATCAGATGGATAAATGATAATAACACCCGTTTTTAAAGCAGATAGAGGCACTGTGGAGGCTCTGAAATGTAGTATTACACCAAAGCATGATATTGGTATTTAAGAAACAATAGGCCTCATTTACAGAAAAAGAGGCAACAAAAGTAATACTACAAACATTGCGCCGTGCAAATGTGTAGCTCCGGAAGCAGATTGACAGAATGAAATGCGTGCAAAAACCTGCAGAGCAAAGAAAGGTATGAGTGCCATGCACGCCCACAACACGCCCCCTCCCTGGCTAAAGAATACAGTGCCATAGAAGTACTTTGCACCACTATTTGAAATTTGACATTGGCCAGGCACAGGAGAAAGAAGGAATCCAGGATTTCTAACCAGAAATTCCCACCAGTCCCACTCCTACATGTCTGTGCCCACCTGTTCTACATGAAGCCTGCACCCACTCTTCCACGTCCCAGAACTCTGACTAATCTGCACCCCCAAATTCCACATTACACCTCCACCCACAATTCCTCGTTCAAGAACCCTGACCAATCTGCACACCCAATTCCACATTATGCCTACACCCACTTGCCCCAGAATGCCAACCACGTTCTGCCCCCAAATTCAACATTACCCATGTCCCCACACCTTCTCGTCCCTGAACCCCAACCAGTCTGCACCCCACAATTCTACATCATGCTACACCACAAGTACTACTCCACATTACCTGCGCCAACAAGATGTACAGAAGTCTAATGTGCAGGTGCACTCCAATGTTTAATCGAATCAATTGAGTGTGTTCTAACTGAGTAAGAGGGTGCAGGGGAGAAGGTAACTAACAACCTTGGCACTGGGCTGAAAAATGAAAGAAACCGGTGTCCACAGACTATGGAACACTTGTTGCCCCCGCACGCCAAGTATTTTTGTATAACAAAGAATATTTATAGGTATTAGTTTCAGGTAATATCTGCATTAATTTAATCACGCAATTGTATGCAAATTGTGACATTAAAAAATGTACACATTCTTCACAATATAATCCTCAATGATATACGTTGTTATTTATGATATGACTGGTTATTTATAATCTAGAGGTTTCTAAGTGCCCAAGAGGATACAACAAATGTGGTTCACAAATATATCGGCTCTATGCGTTTCGGGACAGCCATCCCTTCATCAGGAGCAAAAATTCACAATAAATTTCATTCAGAAACCTTCACCGTAATCTGTAATTTCAGATAGAGAGTAGAAAATAGGACTCTCTAAGTATTCACCTGGTGCAGATCAGGATAGGTTGTTCCAAGTGGATGTCATGTTTCCACTGTGGAAAGCACATTACAGATTCCTCGTGCAGTTAAATGCTTCCAAGCAGTTCAGGCACGGGAAGTATGGGTTAAAGCACAAGTATCTGGTGTTTTGCCATCCAAATGGGCAGGCTACGCTTTCTTCCTTGCATTGATGCTCTATTCCACTGTGGTGTGCTATGAGCACTTCCCGGTTTTGTCTTCTTTGTTCTTCTCTGTTACAGGTCCAGGCAAGCTGTGGTGAAGCAGCAGAAACAGTGTTTGACGAGCGGGAACTGCCCGGGATACGAGAAGACAGACCAACAGAGTCCGGCGAGCCAGGTGGTCAGGGGGGGATGTTCTGGAAGTGGAAAATGGTGGTGGGCATCTGAGAAGAGGAAGACCAGAATAGAGCATTTCACGGAAAGGCATAGTTCCAGAGAATACCATGAACACCGAGCACTGATACTAGAAAGGGTGTGGCTTTTATAGGCTGCACTCCAGGATGATAACTGGCTAGTCATTATGGATAATGTAGTCTTTTACGGTTTCTTTTGACTGCAGCAACTGTTGCCTGGGAACACATGGACCCCCGTTCCCAATTGTCATTAGAAGGTTTCCTGCACCACCCGAGGGCCTGCTGTGTTTCCAGGTGTAATAGACATGTTTCACGCTGTGACTACCCTTATGGGGGTATAACTTTAATGTTTATGTTGTGCAAAACATGTACTTGGCAGGACCTAACTCCTCTGTGGCATCAACGTTTGACAGCAGCCCCCAATAGGCCACCCCCACCTACAGGTTTGTCTGTGTTCTGGTAATGGAACTTGCACACCAGGCAAGGTGCATGAATTCCTTCTTCAGGTTCCCAGGATCTCTCATTGGGCCCATACCCCTTCCAGTTTGTGGAATAGTACAACCTCCCTCTGCTGCGTTTGGAATCTAGAATTTTACAGACCTCATATTCCAATTTGGCTTCTAACTCAATAGGACCTGGGGGTGCAGGCATACGTTGGGACATGTGGAAAACCCAGTCAACCCCAGCCTCTGGTGGTAATGTGAGTTTGAGTGTGGCAGAAACAGTCTTAGCCACAATTGCCTAAGGCCCCAGGTATTTTGTGAGGAACTTCCTGTCTCCTTTCAACCACAGCTGTTTATTGGCAAGCCAT
Source organism: Ambystoma mexicanum (assembly GCF_040938575.1). Taxonomy (NCBI): domain Eukaryota; kingdom Metazoa; phylum Chordata; class Amphibia; order Caudata; family Ambystomatidae; genus Ambystoma; species Ambystoma mexicanum. Next base: position 379,982,716 of record NC_090930.1, on the reverse strand, counting down.
AATTTTACTCAGCAGCAGCACTTCGTTTCTTATCTGTATAGAATTGATATCCTAGTTTCGCTTGTATTATGTTAACGTGAGCCTTCTGCCATACTTGCCAAAGATGGGAAAGATGTTTATGCACTGATGGAACAACAGGTTTTGATGGGTATTCTAGGGCTGTGTAAGCAGAGTGGAATCCGTATAGACAGTAAAATCGGGGAGATCCCAAGTGAGATATTTACCAAGTTGTAATATGCAAACTCTGCAGCCCACAATACTTCTAGCCAATCCTTTTCTCCTTGCATCACCATACAACAGAGGTTTTGTTCTAAGGTTTGTTTGATGAACTCTGATTGTAAGTTTGGGGATGGTTAGAGGTGGACAAATGCACTTCAATTCCAAGTTGGTCACAAAACACCCTCCAAAACCATGACACAAACTACATTACTCGGCCAGTGATGATTACACGTGATATCCTGTGAAGTGTTACAATCCTACAGATAAATACGGTGGTGAGTTTCATAGCTAAAGCAAGTCCTTTAAATGAGATAAAATGTGCCGTCTTGGTGAAATGGTGCACAACCACAAGGATAGTGTTAAATCTTTTCCACTGATGAAGTTCCAGGGCTACTGTGCTCCATGGCATGGGGGTACTGCAAGTGTTTGCAGCAGGCCCACTCGAGGGGTAACATAGGGCTTACTTTGAACACAAACAGCACATGTTTTCACATACACTTCTACATCTTTCTTTATAGTAGGCCAGTAGTTTTTACACCTGAATTGCACCAACAAAACAGCCCAGTTATATCACCTCTGGTGGGTCAGTGGGTGTCTTGTCCTGTGAATCGTAAACTAGCTGGGATAGGGCATCAGCCTTGCCATTACGAGGTCCAGGGTGATATGTAATTAAAAGTGGTATTCAGAAAAGAACTGCATCCTGCATAATTGTCTTGCTGACAATGCCCATATGGATCTTGGAAATTGAAGGTTGCGATGGTCTGTGATGATGGTCCCCACATGCCTGACCTCTAATAGATAATAGTGTAATTCACTGAATGTGTTCTTGATCACTAACAGTTCTTTATCGGAAACCAAATAATTTTCTTTCATCTGCCATGAATTTCCTAGACCAGAAATATATAGAGTGTAACTGGTTAGGCTGTGGGTTATGTAGGGACTGTATGGCCACCATTGCCACATTAGAGCCATCTGTTTCCACTTTGTAAGATAGTGCTGTATTTTGGATGAGGTAATATCAGAGCTGATGTAAATTGCTTCTTCAATATGCTAAAAGCCCGTTCAGCCTCTTGGATCTAAGCACATTCCTTTCCTTTTGTAGGAGAGTATAATAGGCTGCCCCCACCTCTGAAAACCCTTTGATAAACATTTGCAAAGAAAAGGAAGTTTTGCACCTCTTTTACTGTGGTGGGTGAGGGCAAAGTGGTGATGTATTCAGCCGTCTTGTGGTCCATTGCAATGCCGTGAGGAGTTTATATGAACCCCAAGAATTCTACCTTAACTGTATGGAAAAATACGATTTTCCAGCTTAGTATATGCGTTACCCTGGTGCAGGGCCGTCATGATTCCCTGGATGTGTTGGAGGTTGTGCTCTTGTTGGTTCTTAGAATAAATCAGGAAGTTGTCGATATAAACTACAGCACAAACGTTGATGTATTCATGCAACAAGTCATTCAGAAATTACTGGAACTCTGCAGGAGCATTGCACAGTCCGAATGGCATTACTTGATAGTCGAAGAGGCCATAGCTAGTTCTAAATGAGGTTTCCTTTCATCCCCACGGAGGATCATGACTAGGTGTTAGGCGGCCCTCAAGACTCATTTTGTGTATATCTGAGCCTCTTTGACTTTGTCAAACAATACAGTTGTCACAGGTAACGGGTACCTATTCTTTATAGTGATCTTGTTCAGGGTGCAGTAGTCAATACATGTACAAAGATCCCTTTCCTTTGAGGCACAAAATAAAGCGGAGAGGTGGCATGGAGATTTAGAGAGCTGGATGGATCCATTTGCCAAGTACTGGTCAAGGTACTTCCGTAAATGTTTATTCTCTGGTTTTGTAGGAGAGCAAATATGACCACACAGAATGGGGGCATCAGGAAGAAGGTCAATTTGTAAGTTGTATGTTCGGTGAGGGGTAATGTATTGGCCTTCTCTTTACTAAAAATGTCAAGGCAGTTGTAGTATTCTGGTGGGAATATCCTCATTGCTCCCACCCACTTGTTTTCCCATGGTGAGACAGGGGCACAGGGGCTTCCTTGACCGCTCCCTTCTGTGTTGACACATCTATGACCCTGGGAAAGGTGAAAAACAACTGACCCCAATTAATGCTTGAATTATGCTTCACCAGCCACGGCACGCCTAGAATAACCTGAAATTGTGGAGCATTTATGAAATCAAATATTATCAAATGTTGTCATCTCTCTACAGGTCCCAATAAGGCAAACCAGGCCTGAAATTAATTCCGATCCATCCACAGCTCTTACCATTCCCGGTTGTGGTTTATTTCTCGTGGGTAATTGTAATTGTGAGATGTACTTGATATCTAAGTAGATACTAGTAGCCCTGCAATCAATACCATCTACTACGGGTTTCTGGTGCTGGATTTCTGATGCTGGCTGACCATTCCCAAGGAAACGGCTATGGTTAGGTGTGCATAAGTGTCCCCCCTACAACCTGCTAGGATCTGAACAGTACAAGTGCTTGGCAGTCAGTCCTGAGAATTGCCAAGGGCCTTCATTACCCTCAGCCTCAGGTATGTCATCAGCATGATCTACTGCCCTCAAGTCTCTTTGTGATGTCTTGGGTATACTGGGACATTCGCTCAAAAAATTACCAGAGACTCTGCAGTACAGACACAGTAAATTCGGTCACCGGCTGCCATGTTCTGGTTTGCTCAAGGTTTTCCTAAGCCTCCCTATTTGCATTGGTTCAGGATTGTCCAAATGTATCCCTTGTGTTACACTCACCATCCAGGTCTCCCATCCATGTCGAATCAGGACAGATTGTGCTTATATTCAAAGTGAGGAAGGGGCCAGCCGCCTCAGGCCATGTTGCCCAATAAATGAGTTAAAGTTACAAGACCACTTAATGGAATGGGCCAGCCCTTTCCTTGCTTTGAAGCTAAGCAGGGTCAGTCCCGGTTATTGCATGGATGGAGGACTGAATGGGCAGCTCAATTATTTATGTTTTTAAACCATACTTTCAGTCCTTGATAGCTTTGCACTCAGGGACCATTTCTTGCCTTTTGCTTGCATTCTGGTATTTGTTGTCTCCCAATCAATAATAAAATACATACATTAACAGCAACAGTGGGTTTCCCATCCCTATAGTAACTGTGACGATCCCTGCTAAGCTTCAAAGAGAGGCAGGGGTCAGCCCATAAAGGCCATGTTGCCTAATATGTGAACCCGCCTTACAAGAACACTTAGAGAAACATGGCCTAAGAGGGCTGGATCCTTCCTCTCTTCGAAACTAAGCAGAGACGGTCCTGGTTACTGCATGGATGACAGACAGTCCACCGTCATGAATGCTGAATGCTGTGTGTTTTCTTTGTATTAAATTGGTACTGCAGAATATATATCCAAAGCAAACAAATTATCAAAACATATATATTTTATTAAATTAATTAACAATAGTTAAAAAAGAGAGAACCATCAACAGAACAATTCATGTTTGATAACACAATAAAATACAATTGTGAAAAGTGCAAAAAACAAACTCTAAAGAACACTACACAGGAAATAGTGGCGGAACTCGGGACTATAATCAATCGAGTTGCAAATATAGAATAGAGAAACAATCACTAATCAAAAAAACTTTTTTGTAACACTAATCAGAGAAAACAATGAAAGGGGTCAACTCAATCACCCACAATGTGCTCTAAACTAAATTACACCAAAGTACTCACACTGTATTATACCCAATGAACCCAACATGTTTCATTCCTCATGCATCCAATCACACACAGTAAAGGGAAATTCATCAGGGGCTCATATTCAAAAAACACAGACACAATTCACAAGAAAATGATTGTTTGTGTAGCTTTGAAGGCTAAAAGAACAGACTAAAAACGATGTTATTTTACAACAATTCAGCAGAGACTCATGGTCACTACCACAGCCAACCACGATTGAACAGTATTAGTGTGTTGCCGTGGTTACACTGTAGAGGGAGATGATCAGTGGAGCTGAATTGCTATCTTCATAATCACCTCAATTTCTGATCCTGCCAAAGAGAGATGCTGTCCACCTGTGAGCAATAAAAAGATATGGTGTGGGTGAAAGTCACTAATACCTTAACCCACCAGACTGTTAAATGACAATTCTGCGGAGTACACATTAGCATATGTTTAGTGTCTCCAACCCCCATAATGCATTACAAACTCCATGCCAAAACACCAGCCAAATTAATTCGCTACAATTTTATAAAAAGATTTCATAAAATGGGAAGGGAAAAAGAACTGGGGAGATGACCAGAATCTTAGATAGGCAATGGCTCAATAATGCTATTCCTAAAATTTATCACCACCCTATGCCTTCCACTTCCCCTGCATATAGCAGGGCTATAGACCACATGACATGCCCTTAATCACACAGTCTAGAACATGCACTCGGCAACCTGTACAAGATGTTCCTTAGGGGGTACTCAAGTTGTTGTCCATGTTGCTAACAGGACCTAAAAGTGCCACCATAACCACACAGTGCCATACAGGGTGAAATCTACACAGAGGTTCAACTTGCGCCTGTTTGGATGTGCAATTTGTTTCATTTGTTCACGTATCCATACCTTCCCAAATTCAAAGTATTAGTAGTGGAGCCATTTCAAGCATGTATTGATAGCTTGGGCATTGTCGAGCACAAACCAACCCGCCCGGAGTCACAGTAGTGCTGGAAAAACAAGAAACACAACAACACCATAAAGATTTAACATGTGGTATCACACTACCGTAACATGTGCATTATGCACATAAAGACTTTAACTCCCTACCAAAGGGGTGTTGTTCATATGCCTTGTACTCTGTCCAGCCACGGCTCCAAAAAGGGGGAGAGACGAAACAATTCAGCAGTCAAATATCATCGACTGGTGAACACGTCAGGGAGTAGATTCCGACTGCATTCGGTGAGATGAACCGATTAGAAATGAGGGAACATAATTATATGCAGCGCTCATTCCCACAAGTAAGTGACCCCAGGGGTCACTCCTCATTGTCAGAAGTTTGCTCACACATACATTTTACCCTCAATCTAACTGTGTACAACAGCACAGTACTCCCTCCAAACTGTTCTGTTTCAAACCAAAAGGGATCAGTCAAGAAAAGGGGAGGAAGAGGAAAGGGGTGGGGGTTGGAAGAGAGAGGGGGAAGAGAGAGGGGTTGGTGGATTTTACTGAGGTTGAAATGTTCCCAGTGCAGACACTTACCCACAAGAACACACAACATCCTGGGATTTTGGTTTCCATGGAATATTTCACTACAGATTGCTGGGTTTAAAAGCTGATCACCTTTTAAACAGCATATTTATTGGAAGACTTCCTCTCTCAGGTTATTTTCCTGGTGTTGATTGCTTTTTGTAATGAGAAGGTCAATTGAACTACATTTGTATATTTAACTTTAAAATATATGGTCACTTACTGTGTGTATATTGATGGGTATCAGCTTTTGATTTTCGCTATGGTGACAAACCTACCTGGGCATATGGTATTCCTGCAGCAGATCATATTTTACCCTTTTCTGTGCTGCTTAAGTGTGGTTAGTTGGGGTTGTGCGATGTACCACAACAGTCACCAAGAGACCAGCCATAAAACAAGGGGCTTGTAGCATGCTGCTTAACCAAAGTGTGTGATCCTCTGCAAATAATGTAATCACACAGGGCATTAACCAAAAACATTGGGAGTTCTCAAAGCCTGCAATCTTTTATACAGAATTAAAAAAAACTAGATATTTTTACAGCTACAGTGACGTCGGGGGTGAAAAATCACTGGTGATCCAAGTTTCCTATCCATGCAGAAACTAGGACAGACCATGCTTAGCTTCAAAGCGATGAAAAGCACAGCTCCTTCAGGCCGTGGAGCCTAACAAGTGAGGCAAAGTTACAAAGCCACTTAGAGCAACATGGCCTGATGGAGCTGCCCTCTTTTTTATTTCGAAGCTAAGCAGGGTTGGTTCCAGGTACTGCAGGGATGGGAGACAGTCCACAGTCTGTTGCAGTGTGTTTACTTCATTTTAAATATCTCATAATACACTAAGAAAACACATGACATCCGCTTTTCTTTTACACCGTGCTACTTTCAGTCCTTGAAAATAATGCACTCAGAGACAATATTTTGCCTTTTGCTGAATTGCATTCTGGTATTTATAGTCTGCCAGTCAGGAGGGGTGTGGGGGATAATGGCACAATTGTACACTTTTCGACCTAACATAGTTCAATAAGGATTTATATATTTGTGTGACACTATGGAATGTGTACATTTCAAGTTATATTTATAAAGCAGAGTATTTTTGAAAGCCAGACATGAGGGTGAGGAGGGGAAATAATGAGAGGGCAAGTAAGACATGAGTAATTGCCCATGATTTGGCAAGAGGGTTTGTAATCCTGGACCCTGGTGCAGTTATTCTCTCCTGATTTTGGATGCTTTTCAGGGCACCACTAAAGGACACATGATGGTGGACGTAAACCCCTGAGTTTTTCTGAGGTTGATGAGCTTTCTCAAGTATTTGTACATCGGACTATACTCAGGTTGTCACGTTCCTAGTGCAGACACTTGCTCACAAGACAGCACGCACTTGTTTCGTATTGGGATGTTGCTTTCCATGGAATATTTTACTACAGATTGCTGGGTTTAAAGTTGAGAACCTTTTATACTTTGTCAGCATATTTATTGGAAGATTTCCTCTCTCAGGTTATTTTTCTGGCATGCATTTCTCTTTTTAAAAAGTCCAATGCTATTTTGTTTTGTACACTTTCTTCTAAGGAGAAGGTCAATTGAACTACATTTGTATATTTCATTTTAAAATACATGGTCACTTACTGTGCGTATATTCACGAGTGCCAGCTTTTGATGTTCGCTATGGGGGCAGAAGTACCTGGGCATATGTTATTATTTCAGCTGATCATTTTTTACCCTTTTCTGTGCTGCGTAAATGCAGTTGTGTTGTGCAGTGTATCACAGCAGTTAACAAGAGAACGGCCATAAAACAAGGTACTTGAAACACGCTGCTTAACCAAAGTGTGTGATCATCAGCAAATAATTGAATCTCACTGTGCATTGACTAAAAACATTGTGAGTTCTCAAAGCCTGGAATATTTTAAGCATAATCCCCAAAAATTGACATGTTTACAGCTACAGCTACAGTCCATGCAGTAACTGGGACCGACCCTACTTAGTTTCAAAGCATGGATGGGGCCATCCCCCTCAGGCCATGTTGCCTAATAAATGAGCCCCCCCTTACAAGACCACTTAGAGCAGCATGTCCTGTGGGGACATATCCTTCCGGCTTTGAAGCTGGGCACATGTTATTCTTGCAGCTGATAATTGTTTCCATTTTATGTGCTGCTTAAATGTGGTTAGTTGGGGTTGTGTAATGTATCACAACAGTCACAAACAGTCACCAAGAGACTGGCCATAAAACAAGAGGCTTGTAGTATGCTGCTTGATCCTTGGCAAATGAGGCAAAACTAAAAACATTGCCTTTGGCTGTGCAGACTGTATATTCTAACATATTAATGGGCACTAGCTGTGGTCTTTAGTTATGACCACAGACTACAGCTTTCAATGTTACTCACGGTATATTTTAAATCAGTGATTGGCTAATAGGGTGGGCTTTTAACCATGCACATTGTTATTTTTGAACACTAACCAACAACTAGCTATGGTATTTGGTACTGGCCAGTGACCCCAGCCTTTGCCATGGCCAAGTCCACAGCTTAATTGTTATTAAAGTAATCAAACTTTTCACGAGCTAACTTATAAATTATGCAAAACAAGGGGGGGTTCTGGGAGTTCCTCTACCAGCACGAACACAGCCCATTGACCTGTTCTTGAATGGATGGTCCCTGGGAGAGACTCTTCAAAGTCTTTAGCTCATTGTCCCTTTCACAGAGAAGAAATGTCCCTGCATATCAGTCTTTGTCCTGCCCAGGGGCAGTCCAGCACCGAAACGCTACGCAATTCTCCTCTGAACAAGAGTACCAACAGCAACCCCCCAACACATATTTCAGCTTAGTCTGGCCTCATCACTCAGGTGGTGCTGTGCCTCTCTACGAACAGTGGGGGACTCTCAGAAGCCCCCTTGTTTTGCATATTAAGTACAATTCATTTGTATGTATGAAGATGAACTTTAATGTAATTGGTATTTAATTGTAGTCCTGTGTTTTTCTTTCTTACTTAAGTTTCCCTGTATGTGCCTCTAATTTGTAAGCATTGTGTATCTTCATAGTCATTGTTTGTACTAACACAAGTGTGTAGTAATTCTTGAATTGTTAGCTTTTTATTCCATGTTTAACATTACTCAAAACTCTGATGAAGTAGTATTTATTTTTTTTACTATCCATAATTACCTAATTAAAAATATTGTACTTCTCTGGCGCATGCTACAGTCATTCCCTATATGTATGTATGATTATATTCCTGTATTAACAACACTCCAGGATAATGTGTTGTTTACATGAGTACATTCTTTGATACATTAGTATTTCATAGTAGGTCTCCCACTGATCCCTGACATCTTGTTACCAACATTGTAATTAATTTCATATGTGATGTCATCAGTGATGTTGTCAATGACATTTGTGATGTCATCTTTGATGCCGTGGGTGTTAATCTTAGCAGTGCATGGGGGTGTTGCGAGTTATGGTTGACTAGCTTACAGTAACTGGGGAATTGCTGGGGGATTTCGTTTTACTTTTAACCTTAACGCCCCTTTAACAACGTTGATTTAACCAGAACGTCCCTCAAGAACTTAAAAATAACCAATAATCCCACTAACATCTGCACCGAGCACCACTAGATGGGGCGAGCTGCCCAATTGGACCCAGAGTCCACCCCTCCACACAATTGGCAATACACAATTACCGTCATGATCCGGGACCTAGACACTCACTCTTATGCATGAAATGTGTTGCACCCGCACCTTGCCTCAGAATAAGCCCTAAGCAACTGGATTTAACCAAATCTTTGAACACATAGTTTGATATAGCTTGAAGTTATCAGGTTGCAACCAAATTCCTATGTACCAGATTAAGACTAAACAGAAACTATGTACTAGATTATGACCAAATTGAAAGTAACTGGATGTAACTAACTCCTTAAGAACATACGTAAGTTGTAACTGACTCCCTAACATAAATGGCAAGCACACTTCAGTGGTTGGAAGACATCTTTCCAACAGAAGAAATGAGTGTTAATAACATCTCTAATGGTAAACAATACATGGTTTAGTAAAAGGAAATAATGTAATTACTACAGAAGTCAGTGATTTTTGTTCTTCTTATAGTACATAGTTTACATGAAGAAACAACACCCTAATTTAATTATGAACAATCCAAGAATCACAAACAGAAGCCCTATCCCCAACTGTACATAATAAAATCATTATGACTATACATTTGGATAAACTTAGTAATGACTTTAAGGAAGTTTGAAATTAAGTTAAAACTAATGTCATTAAAAATTATGATTATAGCTGTCCTTCTTGCATTGCCCCTCTTGTCCTCAGCAATTATCCCCATCAAATTCACAAAATTTAAATGAAAGACGCTTTGATGAAACTGCATTCCTTTCCTCCCCTGATCATCATTGTCCAGAAATTCCAAATTTATGTTTCCTATTCCGATATTCCATCCCTTTCATGAATACATTTATTTTGTATACTATAAATATTTTGTATCCTATAAATATCTTGTATATTGTCCAGTCTTATTTCTTTTCATTAAAAACCCTAATTCATAGTCTTCAGACAATACGACTGTCTGGGGTGTCTGTTTACAAAAGGGAGGTGCACTCTTTTAGTTAGTCCGCGGAAAGAGAGCCTGTTCTAGGGAGTCACGTGCATGTGCCCTGCGTCTCCTGCCTGATGGGTGTCTGCAGACATGAGTCAGAGCTGCGGATGCCCACCGGACATCATCCTGTGACCGCACCAGTGCTGTGGGATGGCCTAATTGCGAACAGCGTCCATGCTCCACAAATAGTTTAAAACTGCATTTTCCACTAATCTAGAGTGTTTCAAGTTGAATGTTTACCCTTCCAGAGATACTAGACCCATTCTTAGTTGATCTGGAAACTTTTTGCAACATTCCAAGGCCTATTTCTAGCTCTGTTGTCCATGGACAGTCGCCCGGTCCGAGAACAGTTTCTCTGAAGGGACCCATCCATTGGCAATCCAGGCAATCCAGGCAAGAACAGATCACAGCACTGGAATTGTAAAACAGCTCAATTTCAGTCCAATAGCATCTGTCATGGTCTTCCCTCCTCCCCAAACAGCCCCACCACTACCACCACCATCACCATCTGGAGGGCCTGGAAAGAGGACCGCCACCATGCACCGCCACTCCAGATCCAACCATCCGGGTGCTCTGAAAACAAATACCTGTCACCACACAAACTACTCCTGTGGGACAGAGGATCCCATCAACTGCATCGCAGGCCATACAGAACGCTGTTGACCCTTACCTTTCGAGGGTCACAGTACTATGTTTGTATTGTGAAGCACAAATCTGCAAGGGGAACTGTTTTATACTGCTTTCAAAGCCACATTCAAGGAGCATGAGAAACACTGCCCCCACCATAAATGTAAGGCCTGTACAACTTTGTCCTCTGTCCACCTGCCCCTCCGTCTCTGTGGTTGGTGGCCCTTCCATCCCTTCATTACCTTACCGTGCCTTGCAAAAATGGTGGCTCTTAAAAGAACCTTTTTTTGTCTTTAAGACTTTTATACTTTTTTCATTATTTCGTTTTATGTACTAAACTAACAAAGATTCTACAAAACTTAATAATGCTTAGTACATTTCACAGAAAGTGCTTCTAATTATTTTTGTCTATTTTTCATTTTTGTTTATTGCAACTTCTAAAGAATACTTGAATCCATATTTTATATGTTTACATAAACTGCTTCAATGCATTTTGAATGTTTCCAGGACAAATCTGATTGCCCACATAGGTAGATGCACTCTATCTCTTTGAGAAATGTTGACAATATCAAATTTAATATTTTCATTACGAAAAGAGGTCATGCAAACATCCTGCAAAAAGGCATATACAACTTTTTTCACATTGTACCTTGCTCTATCAATTTGTTAACAAAATACATTTGAACGCATCAACATTTGTCTTCGAGTTATTCGAGAAAAAAATATTTTTGAAAGTGGTAACAGTTCTATCAACTTCCCAAATGTATTTTTTTTGCAAACTGTAGTGATATTCCGGTAACATAGCCCAAACTGTTGCCTCCACAGTGAACTACAATGATGTCTGGATGCTTCAAGTCAACCATTTTCTCACAAAACAAGAGGACGTCCAGCCACTTCATAACTCGAACGCCATACCACGAAACTTGAAATTCCTCAAATCCAAGATTTTCAGACAATTGACAGTGCTCACCTTGAGCCAATGGATCCAAGAGCCTCCCAAAATTCATACACTTTGCTTCCTCAGATACATAGCCAAAGCCATCTTCAGTGCACTCACCAAAGAAAACTCATGGTCCTCTCTCTTCCTGTACACCACAAACCTTATTGACTGGTCCCTTTATGTATGTAGACATCCACTACTGCCTGTAGTCTCTGCAGTCCCCTTTCCATGCCAGGCATCCTCAAAAGACCCAGATGTGGCATGTGCCCTCCATGGACATCTCGGTAGTCTGCAGGCAGAAAGTTCAATTGAAGTGGGTCGGGAGATTTACACTCAATTTAAAAAATGTATTCTATAATTGTGGCTCTTAAAAGACACTTTTTTGTTTTGTTTTTCTTTTTTTTGTTTCTCTCATTTGTATATCCTACACTAACTAACAAGTGGTTTACTATACACTCCACATTTTCCCATTGAAGTTGCTCATATTAACTTTTTCATAGCATTTTTAACATTGAAAAGAAAAATGTAATTTCTTGCATCATTTAAATGCATCCTATCTCTCTGAATACTATTTACACCATCCAACATGATATTTTCATTCTGAAAGAGGCCATCCCGGAAGCATATAAAAAGCACATACCTTTTCCATTTCTGGACTCAATGCATTTGGACATCTCCATTTTTGCCGTAGATTAATTTCAGACAACATCATCTGCACAATTGGAAACAGTTCCATTAGGCTTTTCAATAACTCCTGCAATGATACAGCAGTGACATGGCCCAAACTAGTCCCTCCACAATGCACAATAATAATATCTGAGCCATACTCTGACAAAATGATAATACACTCACCCAGTTTACCCCAGAAAATGTATACCACCAAACTTCCTCTCCTTGCAATCCAATAGTAGAACAAATGCCACAAGATTCACTATAACCTTTTAATTAATTAATGCAACAATCTGCCACCTGTCATACATTCATCTTCTTCCTAGCAATAGCCAGAGCCATCTTCCCGGCACACAACAAACAAAGCACCTACTACCCTCTCTTCCTGCAAACCACAACCACAACATCTCAATGACTAATCCCCACAGTCCCCTTTCCATGCCAAGCATCCTTAAAAGACAAGGATGTGGCATGTGCTGTCTGTGAACTACTGCAGTGTCCGTGGATACTGTAGTACAGGGCAGCCCTTCTACCCTTTCCACTTTCATGTTGTAACACTCACTCATTGGCTGCTTTTAAACAGTCACACATCCATCCATTAATCACATCAAAAAACTCTACACCTAACACTGTCATCTCATCTCAACACTTCAAATGTAAACTTGAACTCAAAGAGTATAAATCTCCTGTTAATCACATCTGCCTGCATCCAAAACTACTGTGAAGATTTCCGAAATTTCTACTTGCAGAGATTCAACAACATCTGCATCTAAGAAGACGTAGTACAGGTATGCTTATCTTTTTACAAATATTACAGGGCCTGCTGTAGCGGCCCTTTAGTTATGGTTAAGTTGCTCAACCTATAGTAAGAACACTTTTTCGGCAGTTTATAACTTTGCCCCCCCTGGATGAACCATTAGCAATTTTTGCAAAAAAAATATTTGGCCCGGTCAGATTGATTCTGCAAAGTTTTGTGAGATTTCATCAAGGGGCGGGCAAAGTTATAGGGAGCTCCAAACATTTCTGTTTTTTTCATAAACGCAATGGAAAGAAATGTCTGGTCACATCTACAGGCCAAACCACAGGACGGATTTTCCCCAAATTTGCAGCAGCAGTGGTGGCTTGGTCCCGAAAGCGTGCTTTTGTAAATTTGGTTTAAATCCGGCCAGCAGTTTTCTTTAAAACAGGCCAAAGGTAGGTCAAAATAAATTAGTGATATCTGGGTTCGGTCAGCGGACCAACTTCCCTATTTGGTCCACGGACAGGCCTCTGATTGGCCCAGGGGCTGCTGTGAGCTCTGCTGAAATCAGACGCTCTGTTGATTGGATGGTGAAAAGCGTGAGGTGCGTCATATTTTCTGAAATGCCGACCATGTTGGATCCGCGGATAGCAGCAACTGACCGCAGACGGATCGGTGGGGAAGATGTCTGGAAAACACATTTTGGGTCATTTGGTGTTTAAAGAGAGGCTGGGAAGGCTGGGGGAGTGGAATAAAGATGATATGGGCCTCTTGTTTAAGTGGAAAAAAGAGCATATGGGTGGTGCAGTAGCCCGCGGACACCGCAGTAGTATGTGGACACCACAGTAGTCCACGGGCAGGGTCTTGGCCGGACAGCTTGAAACACATATTTGGGGTTATTTGGTGACTGAAAGAGGGCTTGTGCAGACAGCTTGGGTTATTTGGTGACTGAAAGAGGATTTAGGTGGACAGCTTGAGACACACATTTGGGGCTATTTTGTGACTGAAAGAGGGCTTGCTAATGGAAGGGGAGTGGAATCTAGATGATTTGGGGATATATTCAAAGGTCAAAAATAGGAATTGGCGGTCCATTTTGATGTCTGAGATGTCATTTGAATTGGGAGGTTCGGGTGAGTTGTGGTGTGGTGGTTGTGGCCAGAGGCCAGCTTCTTGGGTGCATGGCCGGCCATGCACCCAAGAATCTAGACACTGGCCACACCCACCACAGCATAATACTGCCATGTACCCAAGAATCTGGCCACTGGCCACAACCATTATAATAATATGTGTACATAAATTGAATCTGGCCACTGGATACAACCATTATAATAATATGTACATAGTAAATACAGTTAGTGTATGGGCATTATACAGTATTTGTAATATGACACTCTCCTCCCAGATGGCTACAAGATCCTCGCCACAACCAGATCCACCCGGACCGGAGGGAGTGTAGCCCTGATACTTCCTGAGTGGATTCCTGTCTCGATCATTTCCCCACAGACCTATTCCTCATCAAATGCCTTGTCTGCAGGCTCTCTCTCTCTCTCCTCTGAACTTTTATCATGTGTTTTCTACACTCATTGGCATGAAACATTTCTTCTCACTAACAAACTGCCAGTTAAAATGTACAAATGAATGCTGTATTTACCATGCCTTTGACTTTTACATTGATGTCATAGTGAATGTTTAACTATGCTTCTGTGTTCCACAATGGACATTATAGATTGTCATATATAAAAAAATCTACTAAAATGCTTTGCACAAAGAAAATAAGCATCAGCTAAATTAATAAAAAGCTGCAAATTTTGTATAAATAATTGGAATTTTGTACATGATTACTGTATTAGAGATATCTGTTTGACAGCAGCAAGCATGCTTTTTCCTCCAACGGTTGCCCAAATTGCACGGGCACCCATAAGGGTCTAAAACCAGTGTGCACTGAATCCACCCTGCGCACCCCTAAGATCCATAGAGGGTAGGACAACCCCCTTGTTATAGCTATGACTCTCTCTCTCCTTGCCACTCTCTTAAGGTTGCTACTCTCTACCAGCCCCATGGGCAGATCACCTCTTTTCCCTCTGACTGAGCTGACCTCTCCTCCTCCCTACTGGCCACAGCCACTCAATTCCTCCCTCTTGGTGACCTCAATATCCATCTTGATTCTCTCTGTTCCTCGTCTGTACTCTTTTGTGACCTCTGTGACTCCTTCTCCCTTGCTATCCTCCCATCTGGCCTGACTCAATCTGCACGGCACACACTTGATGTCTTGATCTCCTCTGACCTCCCCCTCTCCATCCCTCTGACCACTCTCCTCTCCTGGGGCAAACACTCCCGCCTCTCTTCCCAATTCTCCCTCACCTCTGCCAGGCCAAGCCTACCCCAGCACTGCCACCTACCATCTCGGACATCCATCCCATGAAGCGTGCGTCCGTTGAAGCTTTCACTTCTACCTTCTCCCCCTCCTCCTCTGGCTGACTCACATCCTGACACAGCCCTGTCTACGCTCTACTCCTCTATCACTGATGATCTTGATGTTCTTGCCCTGTCATGAGGATCCGCTTGAAGCCCAAAGCCAAATGCAATTTCTGGTATGACTCTGACCTTGCTACACTTAAACGTAAGTGTAGGGGGCTGAGAGGAAATGGAGGACCTCTTGTTCATCCTCTGACAAACTGGCCTGTCGCCTGCTCCAAAGGCATTACTGACTCTCTGTCCATTCTAAGAAGAGAACCCACATCCAAGCCTGTGTCTCTACATCCTCTAACAACTCGGCTGAACTCTTTAAAATCTGCAAGGAGCTGAACAATCCTACTGCAGTCTCTACCTCTCCTGTCGCTTCCCAGGCCCTTTGCACAGCCCTTGCCTCTCACTTCATCTCTAAAACCCCCAATATCCTATCCACCCCCCTCCTTCTGTGAATCCTGGTGCTTCTACTGCCGCCCCCCCCATCCTGCCTTCTCCTCTTTTCCCCTTTTCTTCCCTGACGAGGTCTCCAGACAAGTTTGATCTATGAAAGCCTCATCAAAACAGGTTTTTCCCTGCTCTTCCATCAAGGACCATATTGACACCCTCGTTCCTGCCCTGGCTGATTTGTGCAACCTCTCCTTTGCTTCAGGAGTCTTCCCTTCCCCCCTGAAGCACTCTCTTGTGCACCCTCTTCTCATAAAACCCACAGCTGACCCTTCCTGGCCTGCTAACTACTGCCCAAACTCTAGCAGTTTCTGGGCAAACTCCTTAAAAAGCTTGCCATCTCGCAGCTTAGCCTTCAGTCCAATTCTGTTGGTTGTCTCCACGCCTATCAATCTGCCATGAGGGCTGCCAGAAGGCCAGAGACTGCTCTCCTGAACATCCGTGAAGAGCTGCTCTCCAACTTTGACTTTAACATCCCCTCTGTCCTCATCCTACTTGCTCTCTCCTTAGACTTCGAGACAGGCAACCATACCATCCTTCTTATTCATCTCCGTGACAACCTGGGTAGCACCGATCAGGCTCTGGCCTGGCTGATCTCTTTCCTCTCTGATCGAGCCTCCCAGGTCCAACGTGGGCTCTTCCTTTCATCTATCTCCCTCTTTACCTGTGGTGTTCCCAAGGGATCTAACCTCTCAAACTGGCTTTTCAAACAATACCTGGCAACTCTTGCTCATCGCATCGCCATTTTCTGCTCCCGTTTCCAGTGCTATGCTGATGATACTCAACTTATTTTCAGGCTTCCCTTGGCCACCTCCTCTCCTTCTCTCATCTCCGATTGCCTATCTGCCATTCAGGATTGGTGTGCCACCTATGATCTCTGCCTGAATGCCAGCAAGACTGAGATCCTCCTCATCGGCATGCTACACCCTCCCTTCCACTCACTCTCTAGCCAGCCTCCCTTGTCCCTCCTCCTACCCCTACCTGTGAGGCTAAGAACCTTGGGGTCATCTTTGACTCCACGCTTTCCTTCTCTGCCCACATCTCTGATGTCTCTAAAAGGTCAAACTTCCTACTGCACATCCTTAGAGGTATTCTGCCTTTCCTCTCCTACCCCTAGAAGCTCACTGTCTCTCAAGCCTTGGTTCTCTTTAGGTTGGACTACTGTAACAGCCCCTTTCTACATCTACCTGCTTCTACACTCTGCCCTTTGCAACTTAACCGGAACAGGACTGCAAGACTTGTCCTTGGCCTCAAGCCCTGGGATCATATCTCTCCAGCTCTTAAATCTCTCCACTGGCTCCCAGTGGCTGCAAGGATTAATTTCAAGATCATTTGCATTATCCACATGGCTTTCTGAGGCCTGGGTCCAATATAACTTCATCTGCCCCTTCATAAATACCTTCCCTCTCGAGCTGTTCACCCCACTTCCTCTAACTCCATCAGTGTCAGTTGTTTTTCAAAGAAATGAACTGGGGGTAGATCCTTGTCTTCAGCTTGTGCCTCCCTCTGGAACAGCCTCTCTGCCACTGTGAAACTTGAGGAAAACCATCTCCGGTTCTGGAAGCACCTCATGACCTTCCTCTTTGCTTCTGCCTTCAACCCTTCTCTCCCCTACTGATCAGCTTTCTTGGCACCGTACACCTGGCCTACCTTCTGATTTCAGGACCCAGGTACCTGCTCAACCATGCCACCCACCTGCACTGCCTCCTGGCAATCCCTTGCAATGGGCCTGTATCTGTAACCATACAGTCCCCCCTTTTTCTTGCTGCACTTACCAGACTCACCCTGTCTGTTCTCTTAAACCAGCACTTGCCACCTGTTGGCTGTACTTCCACTGTTTGTTGCTTGTTATTTATTTTCTCTATTTTCTCTATTTTCTCTATTTTATCCATTCATTTTTGATCTGTTTTCCCTTTGCTCTGCACTTTCCACTGCTCCCCCTTCCTTGCACTACTCCCCTTTTCGCTCTCCCATGCACTTGTATGTTCTCAATGTCACTGGGCCTAGTAAGATCGTTGTTTTTGTTCCCCCTTGTTCCCCTCCCTTGCCTTGTCACGCTCTGAAACACAAGTGTGCAAGCGCAATATAAATAAAAAATCAATTCAATTCAATTCAATTCATTGGTGACATAATAAAATTGAAGTGCAAATAGAACTTATGACTGCTGTACCGTTGAGGGTACAGGGTGAGTTGTTGTACATGGTAATGAAGGAGAAATATTAGCTTCTTTCTCTGTGAAAAAGAAATAGTATAATGTGTTGGGCAGAATAGTGTACAATGTCTCATTGCATACAATGGTACACATGCATGTACTTTTTAGACCCTCATAATTAGTACATTCCAAGTACTGTGTTTGAAACAACATGATTGTAATACAGTTCACAGTGGCTATTAGTCACAGGAAACCATTATAAGTGTGGTTTTATCTGTGCTCTCTCACAACAGAACTGTAGACTGTCCTACAATAACAGCCGAGGATAGAACACTAGTTTATAGTGATGATTACGCAGCCGCCCTAATGAAAGCCATCTCAATCCTGAATAAAGATGTTATTGGTGAGATCACACCAGACAAAGATGAATGGAATGAACTCATACAACTTAATAAACGACTTACACGAACAGAACTTCACGGGGCGATTATGCTTGAATATCTGAAGAACAAGGCGTTACCACAAGAACCTACCGTCCTTAACGAACCAAGATTGTTCCTCGACAATGAAAAATGTAGAGTACAATGGAGTTATATTGCTAATCGCTGTGGTCGTGATTGGCTTATCCTGATCATAGATACAGCCAAAGAAACATCTACCAAAATTGAAATAGAGCTATTAAAGGTTGAAAAAAATATAAAAAAACACTCTTACCACTGGAAAATTATAAAAAAAAGATTGGAAGAGATTGAAAAAGAAATGAAAGAATTTAAAACAGTTAATACTAATGAACGCATTCAATGCATGAAAAAAGATCTAGCAAGTTTTGCTCATGACAAAGCATTTCCATAGGTAAAAGATGACTACGTTAACAAATCTATTCAATCTAATGGACCTACGAGGAACAACAGGAGAGTTAGGTTTCATAATACCTCATATAGCACTAGCAACGACAGCAGTGACCCCGATGATGCAGGAGAAGGAACATCTACTGGTAATAAACCAACTAATAAAAGAGGGAGAGGACAGTCTACAAGATGTCAAAGCAATGGAGGCAGAAGAGGCAATCAGGGCCATTTTTTATACCAGGCCCAAAACAGAAACAACTGGGACAACGAATCCAAGCAAACCCGTAGCGGGAATCGCTTTTGCTCAATTTATCCGAAAACACACTGACAGACGCGGAACAACAAGTTCTCAACAAAGGACTATGATATGTTATGACCAAAGAACATGATCCGTTTGAATTCTGCATAGGGATTAACAAACTCATGAGAAAATTCCACCTCAGGGAATTCTTCGCGCTTGAAACTAAAACATCAAATCCTTCTAGGTTTTATCCACCTACGCAGTATCTCTCCAGAATCCCTGATCTTTGAAAAGAAAGTTAATGCAGATATCGCCTCTCTCGAAGCTAATCAACAAAGACCTTTTCAGAATCTATCACAAATGGAACAAAGAGCCCTCAACATCAAAAGAGCCGATAAAGGCGGAGGGATCATGATCCTCAACCGCACTGACTACATCAAAGAATGTGATAAACAACTGAGCAACACTCACTATTACCGCCCACTCGTAGAGGATCCTACTAAAGAACTCCAATGGTTGATTTCAGACAAGATTTCTAAGGCCAAAGATTGCGAATGGATCTCTAACCAAGAAGCAGACTTTCTGCACAACAAGAAACCCAGTATTCTAACGTTTTATACTTTACCAAAAGTACACAAGACCCTAACCAACCCTCCAGGACAACCAATAGTGGTGGGTATTAACTCTGTATTAGAACCTCTCTCTACATTTGCCGACCACTATCCAAAAATCTATGTACAGAAGATGCAATCCTATCTCAAAGATTCCAGGGATGTTATCAACAACTACGAAAACCTGGAATTTGACCCTTCGACCTCCCTGTTGCTGGGATTCGGTATAATTTCACTTTACACCAACATACCCCAACAAGCCTCACTCGACACCATAGAGGAAATACTACTTACATGCGAAGACCATGACCCTGTCCCCACCTCCTTAATCCTTTGGTGTGTTGAGCTGGCACTCAAACGGAACAACTTTGAATTTAACGGGAACTTTTTCCAGCAAATAGAAAGAACCGCTATATGTGCCACTATGGCTCCCAGCGTAGCAAACCTCTATGTAGAAACATTTGAAAAAATCAACGAAAAGGGCCTTTAATAATAAACGAGAAGCCCTATTAGAACCAAAACCAACATAAGCAAAAGATGATCGTATTGTTTGTGTGAACACTTTTACGGACCAGAGTTTTAAAATCACCAATATCATCAAGAAACATTGGAAAATCTTCAACACGGCCACTCAATCTATGCCTATGCCGATATTTGCTTATAAAAGAAGTACCACTGTAGTCAACGGAGTTAGTAATAGCAAATAAAAATGTATAAATACACCCGACCCCAAATTGACCACTCTGTGGGGCCTTCCTGATGCCACTGGACACTACCCTTATGGTTCCTGTGGGGTCTGCAAACTAACTTCCAAAAGTAAAGAAATAGATATTGGTCTTTCAAAATGCTGGATCCAAAAGAATCTCACTAATTGTAATACAGAGTTTGTTGTTTATTTAATTACATGCAAATGTAGACTGCACTATGTGGGAAAGACCATTCACAAAGTGAAGACTCGAATCATGGAGCACCAAAGCTGCATAAGAAACAAAACTGAGAATGCACCTCTAGTCAAGCACTTCACCCGCCAGAAGCATAATCACAAAGATTTTTCATGGACTGTGTTGATGTCCCTGAAAGGGGTTAATCATGAAAATCGTGAAAAGAAACTTCTTAAAATTGAACAAAAAATGATCTATACACTACATAGTGATGTCAGAGGTCTGAATGAATCTGTTGAATGGCATAATATCTAGCCTTTATAGTATGTGGCGTTATTGCTCCAACCCTCATGAATGTATACCCACCTAAGGAGCCCTCCGGAGGATCTACCCTTCATGACTGTGCATCCACACTAAGAGACATGGATCACGACTGTACTTAACCCACTCCTTCAATACCCCATACACCTTTCAATTAGGTCTCGTCAGCTATTCACATTCCCTCAGACTCTAACTTTTGTTTCTAGATTCTTTATCAAGAGCATTTACACTGCTTCATTATTCCTTACTTCTCCCTGGTAATTGAGGACGTTAGGTCATAACTGTATCATTTTCTTTTTTCAATCTGTCTAAGAAAGTGCAAATTTATTATTAAATATTCATGATATCTTAATTTTTCTCCATGCTTAGTTACGAGTTATTCTCTAAACTTGTAAACGGTAACCTTTACCGATCACTAGCATAATCACATTATTTATTTACTAACCCGTGATGATTATAATGAGATTCTATACTCACTCTCGTTCTGAGTTATATGCCCGCACAACTTATTCTATACTTTTCCTTTCCTTTTTCACCACCACATTTGCACTATTGGGCATATACCACACTGTTCCTTCCTACTTGAGTCTATCTTAATATGGCCGCCCTATTTACCCGCTTTCCATTGCTAAGCTTCAATGATACAGACATAGAGAAAGGACTATTTCTGTCTCCTTGACAACACCGATGCCTTCGGTTCGCTTGCACAGCCAGTCTTCTTCGCGGAGCTATCCTTACCAGCACCAGGCATCGAACGCCTCAGTTCTACTACATTAGGTAAGCTCCATAGATGTTTTTCTTGAGCGCCGTATTTATTTTTTGCTCGCCGATTCTACTATTCAACGCTTTACTTACCGATAACGTCTTCTCCTCTTTGGTTACAGTGTTGTAAATGGGGACTTTTCCCGTTCGCCTCCTATCTCTTGCTGTAACGAATCTGACAGCCGGACATCCTATGTTCACGACTGCAAGTATGCTTCCTATGCCTTACTTAACCTCTGCCCTTGCTTTTCACACCTTAAGGGTATCTCTATAATATCGCAAGTGCTTTTGGGATGAGAATGGCTACTGAAGAGGGAATCTAATAGCAATTTCTCATATTTTTCGTTCCAACCACAACCACTCTATCATTAATCTCTTTAAGTTGCCAACATCAATAAATACATTTTTTAAGACTACTAACCGTACGTTACCATCACAGTGTTTGTCTTTATTTACCTTTATTCACCCGCACTCAGATGGTTATAGGTACTTCGGTACTACTCACGTTCCTCTTACCATTCTCACCTAACTGAATGTTATCCCTACGGATCTGTATACATGGCTTTTTCCATTTGTTCCTACTGCAGGTTCCCATATGGGTTCCATCGAATTACTGGATATTTATCCGCTAGATATCCCCTGTTGACTCAACCCACTATTTGGTTGACTTACTGTGCTACCCGTTCGGACAGGTCAGCGCTTCACCTATAAGCTAGACTATTGGCCTTTACGTCTACTAACATTACTATCCACGATAGGACAGTCTACGGATTCTTATATGTGTTGTGAGCACATAAATGGCTTTGATAAATAAGCACACTTAGATGCTTATTCTATATTATATGTTTTGTAGGACTGATTCCTTCTCCTACACCTACTCATCTTCCGAAGTAGAGAGCCCCCACAAGCACCAGATAAGGTAATTTAACCCTGTTATTTGGTACTCTAGTTCATTTATTTTAACTTTTCAAAGTATTTAAGCTACCCACCAGCTGACCCTTTGTTTTATGTGTTTTTAACCTTACAGGTGCTATGAGACAGACATTGATCTAATCCATGATCCAATAGGAATTAGGTTTTCTCGTTATAACTACCTCCTCCCGATGAATGTTCAATACTTATGTTTAAAGAACAGAAACATGTCGAGACAGTTCTCTGGATTAAAAACAGAGACATGAATTTATGATACACTAATCTCAATTGAGACTGGTACACTACTATTTGTTTTATATGTACCAAGTGTTTTTTCTGTGAATTTGTTTTAGCTTGCATCTAGAGCCTGTTGCGTATTCCTTGTTTTATATTGGATGTGAAGTTTTGTATTGTGGGCCTTCGAAATTTAATTATATGTTTTAACTTTTATGACCTATTATTAAAAATGATGTTGATCTTTTTATAGTGGCTGGTCCCTCCCTTCCTTAGTTAAGGTTTATACTCTAGCACCTGTATATCAGCTTTGTCTCCTATTATACATTGTGTTCTACACAGTGGCTGCTTCTGTTTTCATAATAATTGGGTCATTGGGAAAAGAAATTCATGCAGGATTAAAAAAAGACTACACTTTAACTTTCACAGTATGTTTGTTTGAAGTGTGCAGTTCTTAAGGGAAAGTTTAAAGTGCAGAGATACTGGTATTTGTTGTTGCAAGCAGTTTGCATTAGGAAGAATCATAATGTTGTATTTGCAATTAAGTTGAATGAAGGATATTTTTGAAGTACTTAGATACCAGTTGGTGTATTCTAACTGTTGATAGTTTTGTAGTTCGGAAGGGTATTTTTCAAGCAGTTTGATACCTGTTGGCGTATTCTATTTTGCTATTCAAAAGTAGCATTGCAGTACTATGGATGCAGTTAGATACGAGTTGGCATATTCTAACTGTTGATAATTCTACATGTCAGTGACTAAACTGTGTAGACCCTCATAATCAGTAGATTATTAGTACTCTGTTTGAAACAAAATTGCTATGTGTTCTGCGCAGTTCTTGTTTCTGTTTCCGTAAGAGAAGGTTGACTGCCCTTAGGAGTGTCTTCATCTAATTGTGCTTGAACGTCGTCTTCTTGTTGGAGTTTATTGTCCAACATGTTTTTGTATTGCTTGAAATTGACATTTGCTATACTGCTTTCATTTGCATTGAATTTGCAGTTTCAAATGAGTCATGGTTACCTAATACCGTGTTTTCTTCATGGTTTAAAAAGTTGCAGTAGGGCCATGTAGTAAAGGTCTCTATGTTGAGGATTTGTAAATGATAATTGTATATGATTAATTAGGCTGGGTTTGGTAAGTTTGTAGAGGCTTCCTTCACAAGCTGAGACCACCTATTTTCCACTTTTTTCATCTGGTTTCACATTATTTTTGTAGCTGAAGTTTTGGGCTATGCGGTACAGGCAGATGTTTCCCAAAGCAGTCCTTCTGTTTGGGTAGTATGTGTCTAAGAAATTGCTTTTTTTAAATGTCCTAGCTGTTGGGATCATGTCTGGCTATTGTTTCTATGTCTTGGTAGGATTTCAGCACTCTTTTTCTGGATGCAGCTGGACCAAGGCTTAGCCAGATTATGTGTTCAGATTTGACATATAAGGCTGTGCTTGTTAAGCGGCTGCAGCTTTGTAGTATCCACATACTCTATATGAATGCATTTTTATGGCAAAGCTGTACAATTTTTATGACAGTGTTTTGTCAGATGATATGTCACCCCAGAGGTATTTTAGCTCTGTTTTCTCAGCTTTGTTGAGATAGGCTGTGACATATCTTGCAACAGAAGTGGAATTGTCTGCAATATATTGTATATTTATGTTTGCATTCCATAAGAGGGCAATGACTGCATTGTAATCATTGATGTACTTTGAAGCTTCATTTATGTTAATGCTATATATGTTTTTAGGTGATTTGCCTCTCACACTGTGTCTAACAGAAGACATCAAGTTGTATATTTGTCCTTTTCTTGAAACCGATCTGGTGAAACCAAAGCAGCATTCTGTGTAGTATGTACCTTTGTTTTTATATCTGCATCAGCAGTATTTGCCACACTAATGTTTTTGTAAGTGTGTATTTTGTGTATGTAGGTCAGTATGTGAGGTTTCTGAAGAGATGTTGCAGGATTTGAATTTGTGAATAAACAGCCAAACAGTGGCATTAATTTCAAGACCAAATTTAGGAGCATCTTTTATCTACAAAAGCATTTGAATGTGTGGTGCTCCACTGGTTTGATATTTTTTCTCCAAAAGAAGTGTTGCACGTCTCCAAGGGCAGGGATACTTTTATTTCAGATGAAGTGCAGCATGGCAATTAGTGATGGTAATAGGTTGTTATTACTGCAAAGTAACTATAATGTCCCTTTAAAAAAGCTTTTGCACTAATTTGATAGCTTTTTATTAGGGCAACTGAACCATAACGTGCCTTTAAGAAAGTTGTTTCACTGAATTTGATAGGTTTTTAGTAGTGCAACTTAAACATAATGTCCATTTAACAATGTGTTTTCACTGAATTTGTATATATATATATATTTATATATATTACACGGCCACGGTAGTTATGGGCTAATCCCATAGGAAGAACACTTTTTGGGCAGCTTACAACTTTGCTCAACCTGGATGAATCCTCACCAAACTTGGCAAAAACAGTATATGGGTGCAAAGTTTGGTGAGGTTTGGTCCGGGGGCGGCAAAGTTATAGGGGGGTCCCAAAATGTATTTTTTCCCATGGACTCAATGGGAAAAAAAACTTTGCTCATGCCTACAGCCCAAACCGCTGGACAGATTTTCACCAAATTTGCAGCAGGAGCAGTGGCTTGGTCCCAAAAGCGTGCTTTTGTAAATTTGGTGAAAATCCGTCCAGTAGTTTTTTTAAAAAGACTAAAAAGTAGGTCACAAAAAATAGTGATATCTATGTCCGCTCCATGGACACATTTCCCTGTTGGCTCTGCGGACAGGGCACTGATTGTTTAAGCGGCTTGCATCATGTCCGCGGACATATAACGTGTTCGCTGATTGGCTAGAAAGAAGCGTGAGGTGCATCGTATTGGATCCGCGGACATCGGCGAACAGCGCGGCGGCGAACGTGAGAGAAATACAACTTTGGCAAGTATGTTGGTGGGTAAGAGTGCTTGGGGAGAGTGGGGGAGTAAGAGATGGGTCAAATGCTGTATTTGTTTAGGTGGCAGGCACCCCTGATATGTTTGTCATGTTCGCGGACAACGTGTCTGTCCGCGGATATGAAAAATGCAATGCAGTAGCCCATATAGCCAGTTAAAATGTTTGATTCTATGGGTGTGATCTATGGGTGTGATATGCTGCGGCGGTTGTGGCCAGGGCCTAGAGTCTTAGATGCATGGTCTACGGCCTACGGCCTTTGGCCATGCACCCAAGACTCTAGGCTCTAGCCACAACCACTGCAACATATCACAACCATAGATCACACCCATAGAATCATACATCTGTCAAATATTTGCAAATCTACAGTTTGTGTACTGTTTGATTTGTATAGTTTGTATGTGAAGTTTTGGCTACGTCATGTCATTAAGATTGTAGAGTTTGGTAACAAGCACTGCGGTATAACATATTCATGGAAGTAAACATTTTGTATTATGGTGTAGAGTTAGATCTTTGCTTCAATGGTTGTGTTATGGAGCAGTATTTATGAGTTGTTTTTATTATAATATACTTACTGTTTGATTTTTTGTGATTGGATATATTTTTTTCATGGCGTGGGTAACTGGAGCAGATATTCTTTTTCAATTTCTGTGATAAAAGAAAAGATCATGTTAGTGAAGGTAGTTTATAAATACTTATTATATAGAATAATAGACGTTTCTGCTTTATTTAGAACCTCATATTTAGTACTTTACAAACCAGTGTACTGTGCAATTTGCTCAGTTTCTGTGTTTGTTGCTTAAATCATTGGGTCTGTGGGAAAAAAATATCCATGATGGATTAAAAAAAAAGCTTTTTTGTTATGGTATAGTACATTTCCTTCTTTGTTTTTAGTGTTTACTTGGCTAATGTTCTATTTGTTGTTTGTTTCAGATTGTTACATACCTGTTGTCGAATTGTAACTGATTATAGTTTTATATTTATATTATTAACTAATTTACCTGTTGGGTTGTTGCAGATTCTTGGGGCAGTTAGATACATGTTGGTGTATTCTAACTTTTTATTTCTTTTTATAATTTAGTGATATTAATTTATCTGTTTGGTTGTTGCAAAATATTGGGGCAGTTAGATACCTGTTGGCGTATTCTAACTCTTTATTTCTTCTTATAATTATAGTGGTGTTGATTTATCTGTTTGGTTATTGCAGAATTTTGGGCAGTTAGATACCTGTTGGCATATTCTACCTATTTATTTTTTGTTATATTTTGGTGGTGTTGATTTATTTGTTTGGATGTTGTAAAATCTTGGGGCAGTTAGATACCTGTTGGTGTATTCTAATTGTTTATTTATTGGTATATTTTAGTGATACTGATTTATCTGTTTGTTTGTTGCAAAATCTTGGGGCAGTTAGATACCTGTTGGCGTATTCTAACTGTTTATTTCTTTTTATAATTTAGTGGTGTTGATTTATCAGTTAGATACCTGTTGGCGTATTGTTACTGTTTATAGTTTTATAATTGAAGTTTTATTAATGTCTATGGACATATTAGTTATTACATTTTGGTTTTAAGAATATTAAATCAGCGTTTATAAGATTTGCTGGTAATCTTTGCTTTAGAGTACTGGTATTATCATTACATTCGAACCAGCCAACCATTCTTTTTTATATATGCAGTGTAGTGACCTGCATTGGTTGTGGCTCCTGCATGGTAGATTATACCTATTGTTGTGAAGGTTTTCTTACCAAGTGATACTTGACCATGTGTGAATGCAGTCAGCTTGCTGTTGTTTTTGGTACCATCTTCATTGTAACATTGCATTACGCATTAGTATTATGTATATACTATGTGTTTGTATTTGTAAGGTGGAGCAATTATCTGAATTGCAGGTAGTACATAATCAGCCATGGTTTGCATTTTGTACAAGTTGCTGAAATGGAACGGATTCACTGTTAGGTATGGATACATACACAAAACGTTCATTAGGTATTTCTTCCTGTGCCATATTGTTGTACAGAGTGCATGTATGTTTCCATATGTATCAAATCTGCAAGATTTCATTTATAGGTATATTTTAGTTTTCCAGTACTTGTAGTAAGTACATTAGAAATTCTTGTGGATCTTCCTTTGAAATGAATAGTGAATTTCACCATTTCAGCACAGTAGTCCAATTCTTGTCTTATTCCATGAACACTGTATGTGTTGTCAGGATTGTTGGTTGCATTTCTATGAAGGACTAACATTTGCAAACACAATTGGTCTGTATTGTTTAAGTAAATGTTGTCAATAATTGGTGGCAATTGAAATAGAATATTTATTGCTACATTTGCGTCGCAATTTACACCAGTTACATTTGAAAATTTGAATGATAGTTCTGTATGCAAGTAATTTCTTCGGAGTGTGTGTTGCTTCTTTGAAGAAGTACCTGAGTTACTTTAGTAGTAGATTCTTCTTTGGTTGTAGTAATTGATGAAGTGTTAGCTTCTTTTATTCTTTTTGGAGGATTTGCAGTGAGATCATGTTGTATTTCATTTTGCTTTTTGTGGAACAGGATAGGTTTTTAGATGGGGTGTACAGTGAATGTAGACTATTGTATTCTAAAATGCACGGAATATCAACGTTTACTTTACTTGCATCAAAGTTGATTAGAAATAGTCCGTCAAGTGTACGTAAGCGTGATAGTGCTACGTAGCTCATTCCTTCTTTAAAGACTATGTTCCCAATATCTATCAATGCTTTATCTAGGGTAAGACCATGTGATTTGTGAATGGTGACTGTGTATGCTAGAGTTGGAAAAAATTGCTCTCTGCATACATACATGTCTTTGAAAAGAAGGAATCGAGCTGTTGAGCATCCTATTCTTTTTACTTCTGATAGTTTGTCAAAGAGAATATTGACAAACTGAATGTTGTTGTCACGTGGGTATGTTTGAAAGCCAACAACTAAACCAAGTCCTCCAGTAACTAATCCTTGCTCCACGTCATGGTTACGTTTAAGCATTACTCTACAGTTTAAAGATAATTTTAATATTTTCTCCAAACCAGCTGTGTTGGAGATAGAGTTTTCTAAGGTATTTAGTCTTGTTGTGGCTTGTTGACACATGGGTAGTGTCATACCATGTACGTCCAGTTTGTCTGTGGAGCAAATTTCAATTATTGGTTGCATTTCTTTTTTCAACATTGTTTCATTGAACTTGGAACAGCTTGCAAGAAATGACATCGAGGACATACAAGTGACATTTTTGTGTGCTAATTGTTCTATGACATCAGTAGCACATGAGTAAAGTGCATGGATGTGCCGGATTTTTAATATTGCTTGTGATTCTTGAGATAGTGCACCAACTCTAATCCTTTTTAAAATGTTGGCGTAGGTGAGGTCTGCAGACTGGCACATGTTTTCTGTTAATTCTCTGTATTGGAAATGTTGCCAAAGATTAACATTTCCTATGCTGCCAACAGTTTTACGGCAGAGTTTGTGTCCTAAGATTTTAAAAATAGGTTTACCTTTCACTGGTGTCAATTGAAGATCTCCGAAAACAATAATGTGTTTTCCTCCAAAGAGCTCTTCATAGTTTGTTTTGTATACTTCTTGTAATCTGTAATTTGTTTTAACACTCTGTATAATTCCATTGCAGCTTCTGTAGAAAGTTTGTAATATTCTAATTTGTTTTGGTGTTGGAGTAGTAATCAGTGTAAAGTGACACCGCCTATGTTGTACGCAGTTAAACCTGTGGGGGCAGTTACAAAAGCTGACAGTTTGTTGTTTGTCAATTGTTGAAGGAACTTGCTGATGATTTTGATTACGCATGTTTTCCTGAACCAGCTTCACCACTGACATACAGTAGTGTAGGTTTGTAATTTTGGCAGGCACTTTCTTTATTTTCATGTTGTACACCATGTGCAATTTCTTTTTGTTACTTCTTGAGAAATGGTGTGCTGCTCTTTGTTTAGTTTTGATTGCAGTACAGTTAAGTCTTCTGTACCTTCTTCATAATGACACATGGTGTTTTCTACTTCTGCAATAGCTAATTCTGCCTCATTTGCCATTAGTGGCTGTCCCAGTGTTTCTTGGCTTCCTGTTACAGAAGGTTGACTACTGTTGGGAGTGTCCTTATGTAGTTGGGCCTGGAGTTCTTCTTCGTGTTGCTGCTCATTGTGCAACATTGTTTTGTACTGTGTAAAGTTTACATCGGTTAGAGTGCTTTCATTTACTTTGAAAGCGTCTTCATAAGAGTCATAGATATCTAGTATCTCTTCTTCTTTTCTCCATGGTTTAAAAAGTTGCAGCAGAGACATGTAATAAAGTTCTTTATGTTGAGGAGTTTTTAATGAAAGTTTCATATGATTAATAAAGCTTCTCTTGGTAAGTTTCACTAAGCTGCCTTCACAATTTGTCACTCTGTAGCAACCTTTATTTTCATTAGGCTTTATATTATTTTTGTATGTGAAGTTTTGAGCTATGTGGTATAGACACATGCTTTCCAAAGTGGTACTTCTGTTTGGGTATTATGTGTCTAGTAAATTGTTTTTCAAAATGTCTTGGCTGTTGGGATCATTTTTGGCTATTGTTTCTATGTTGGTATATGATTTGAGAACTCTTTTTCTAGATTTAGCAGGACCAAGTCTTAGCCATACTATATTTTCAGATTTTCCATATAAAGCAATACCGGTTAAACGATCTGCAGCTTCATAGCAGCCACATTCTCGATGGGAGAGCATTTTTATGCCTTAGCTGTACAATTTATGAGACAGTGTTTTGGCCGATGATAGGTCATTCCAGAGGTCTTGAAGCTCAGTTTTCTCTGCTTTGGTTAAGTAGGCTGTAACATACCGTGCAAATGCAGTGGAAGTGTCTACAATCTACTGCACATCTATATTTGCATTCCACAAGAGGGCAATGATTGCATTGTAATCATTGATATATTTTGCTTCTTCTGTTCTTTTTATGTAATATGTGTTCTTAGGTGATTTACCTTTTACACTATGTCTAACTGAAGACATGAAGTTATTCACTTAACCTGTTTCTGTAACTGGTCTAGGGAAACCAAAGTGGCATTTGGTGTAGTATTTCCCTTTGTATTTCCCTTTGTTTTTATATTTTGTATTTTTGACAACAATATTTCCCACATTTGTGTCTTTGAAATTGTACAATTTGTGCATGAAGATAACTATTGGTTGCTTCTGATGGAATTTCACAAGTGATATATTTTTCGATAAACTGTAATACAGTAGAATCATTGTCTTGACCTTGATATGTGGCTCTCCTCTGGCTTGGTATTCTTTTATCCAAAAGAAGTGTTGCACTTGTCCGAGGGGTGGAACAGATTTATTACAAATAAAGTGTAGCATAGCAATGAAGCGATGATGGAAATATCTTCAAACATTAACAGGATCTAGAGAGCAAAGTTCTCCAGGTATTAGTATATCTATGTTTGTTTTGTTTTTGTTTGCTATACGTAGGGAATCATGTCATTCTTCCCATGCATATTCTGCACAACTTAATGTAACAAACCAAGTGGGTGGGCCAAGGTTTCTTATCATACAACGTACATCTCTGTGACGTCGGAAACCAGTACTCTTTCGTACCATGCATGTTTGCAAATAGATTTGCAATGCTTGATTGTAGAACCTCATATTTTTCTTACACTTTTTGTAGTAATTGCGTAGCTGACATATTTTGAAATTGGGTAACTGATTTCAATGTGTGTGCAACTCTGTAGCATAGAGTTGCTAGTTCACTTTCAAAGAGTATGTGGAATATGCATTCCAAATTTTATCTTAATCTGGGATCTTCAGAATACATTTGTAACAAGCGGTATTCTGATGCTGTTATCTGAATGGGTCTATCATCGTACCTTCCTCCTTTTCCAGTAGGAAAGAATAGAGGAAAAGCACATACTTCTATACTTTTTTCCCATATGCTGATTGGTGATCCTTTGGTTTGTCGCATTTGGTACGTTTCTATTGCATCATCTATGGTGTCATTAGAGTGTAATGGATGGATTGTATAATGGTCTAAAATATTGGATATTGTAGCAGGATCTACAAGTTAAAATTGACCAGTTTCTGGTGACTCTTGAATTATTTTAGTGGTTTCCTTCAATTTTTCTTCAGTATTTATTTCTTTGTAGTATTCATTATTGTCTTTTAGATATTGCAAGGCTTGTCTAACTTTATGTAAGTCTATGAGTTGTTGCCAAATTCTTTTGTCTTTTGTCGGTACACCATTTACTAAGACAATTAAATATTGCTCTATTGGACGTTGCACTCCAAGCGTGTTCACATTTTCTTTCAGATCTAATGTTAAATAAACAATTTAGCCACAAATGCCTTTCACTAATTCAGAGGGTGGTAATTTTGCTATTTTTGGTTGAAGGCAAATTATTGCTTGAAATGGGTGCACTGTTTGAATTACGATGCTCTCATATAAATTGAGTTGTTGCAGGGGTTTTGGTAGTGGGAAAAATTCCAAGTTATTTGTGATAGCATGTGAAGGAGTTTGGTTGTTGTCAAGATTTGTAGTGCAGTAAGTGCAAAATATTAAGGGGTCAGTTATTTCATATTTGTTTTCTGCTATAAGGTACAGAGCTAATTCAAACCATTTTGAATTTTCATTGTCTTCTATTTTGTTTGTTCAGTTTTTGTGTTACTTTTATAAAAATGTCTGCGGCAACACACACAAACATGGTTTGGTACTTCAGCAGATGTACTTTTAAATTTTAGTATTTCTTTTTAGTATGTGTGTAGTAGAAGGTTGCCATCTGTAGAATTGTTGCTAGTCTGTTGTAAAGGTATTGCATTTTGTAAGTGGCTTTCACTTCCAAAATATTTTCTCTGGATATGCTCTATTTCTTCAAGTAGGTCTTTGGCTGTACCATGTAGAATATTGTTATTTAAATTGGCTAGTGCTAAAGCAGGACTTTTAGCATAGTACAGTTTATAGACTAGATTTCTTATAGTTGAATGATGTGTTGATATAATTTTGATATGATGGAAGGTGTTTTTGCAAATCGGTCCTGAAATGCAGGCTAATGAATGTCCTTGTAGTCCTGTTTGTTTGCTCACTGGACAGGTATCCATATTTTGTAGTAGTTTCATTTTGATTTTGTCTTTGCCTTTCACATAATGATTGGGGAACGTAAAGATTTGAAAGATTTTTTGGCAATGTTACACATTGACGTGCACTGCCATTTGTATACTGGACGTTCTGGTTCAGTTGAATGGAGCGGTGATACTGAATTTTCTGGGGATATTGTTGTAATCAGCATTTCTTGTTCCATAATGCTATTATTAAGTTTTCCATAGCCTCTTCCACTGCTATATATGCCAATTATGTCTGTTTGCTTTTGTTTGTATGCTTCTTCATTGAAATATGTTTCTTTGTTTGTGGTGTGACTCCATTCACCTCCACAGATATTTAAGAATACATTTTTGTTGACATTCCATTTATTGAGAAGTCATTTTTGTAATTTAGTAGTTAGTTTTGCTAGTGGTTTCATTCTGTTTAACACTAAAATAAATAACTTCCTTTTGAGAAGGATTGCACTGTCTATCAAAGCTTCTAAAATTAATTTTCTCCGGTAGGTTTTAAAGGTTGTGCATGATTTCTCTCCTGTTTTTTGAAGGACTCTGTGGTGGAACATTTTTTCTAAAATACTTTTTTTGGTATGGTTACTTGCCACTGCATCAAGAGTTACATGAGCAGTGTTAGCAGTAGTGGTAGCTGAATTGTTGTTAATCATTTTCTGTTTCATTTTACATTTTGAAAGAGGAGGGAAAGTTTCTCTACTGGAAGCTTGTTTTTTTTCGCTTAATGACTCTATTAGATCTTTTGTTTGAACATTTCGTACAAATTCTGCAAGAGATGGATGCTTATTTTGGACACTTTTATTTTCATTTGCTCTACTTTTGTGTTGCTTTCGCTTTCTATGGACTCGGTTCTTGGTAGGCATTCTTTGGGGTCTGTTGAAAAAAAAAGGTATGGGTTGGGCTGTTCTGCAATATATGTGTGCTGTGTGCATGAGTGTCTGAGTATGATGGTAAGGATGTATGTGGTGGTGTGTGATTGTGCATTGGGAGCTACAAGTAGTTGGGAAGGCTATTCTTGTATTTGTGTGTTACTATACTTGGGTTCAGATGACAGTACAAAGTAAGCTAGTAGTGAGGAGAAGCACTAATACTAAATCTAATGGTATAGAATTAAAACAGTTATTTGTTCTGTAATACTAACATTCTAGGGGCTGAATTATGTCATTTGTACGTCGAAATAACAGGGATTTGTGTGCCATTCTGCCTGTTATTCCCTGTTTAGCAGATTTGTGGGCAGAATGGTGCACAAATCTCAGTTTGTTGGTGCACAAATTCCATGAATCAACTGCACAGTGTGTTTGAATAACAGTAAGAATATTATGGTAGTATTGTACTTACTTTTTTGTTTGGAATGAGCAGGTTTCTTCTGAGTTGTTGTTTGTACTTCAGATGCTGCAGCTTTTCAGGAGAGTGGTCTTCGCTGCAACTGTAAAAGAAAGAAGTTAGTAATGTGTGTTTATAGCACTGAAGTTATTTTAGACGTTTAATTTTATGTTTTTGTAGTAGTATTCTTGTTTGATAAGTGAACATAGTGTGTGAATGCAGTTTCCTTTGACTATGTGCAGGCTTTTATATTTTACTTACAATATGTTAGTTCAACATGCTTTGCAAATGAGTAGAATACTAAGTGTTTGAAACTAACTTGGTTTCTTAAGGCTGTGTTATTGAATGTTAGGAGATAGAAGAAATATTGATTCACTTATTTTGCAATTTGTTTAAGGTAAATGGCAGAAACTGTATAGAAAAGCATGGAATGTATGCATTTGTGAAGGTATTGGTAATAAAGCAGAAGAATGTGATTTATAGGCAGTGGTGTTATTTCAGCTGGGAGCTTTTCAATGATACTGTCTATCTGTGTGAGTGTATGAAGATGCATAATCTTATCCTGGCTGTGTGTAATTTTATAATACATTAGTAAGTGTTTATCTATAATGATACTGTTATTTCTCCCATCTTTTAATGTTATCATTTTTTAGATAGCTGTTTGTGTAAAATAAAAATAGATAGCAGACAGGTTTGAAAGTGACAGTTGATTATAGCAGATGGGAAATATGACAGGTTACACAGGTTAAGTGGCAGTTACTCTGTTTATATGCATTCATAACAGTTGTTCATGTACTGTGCAGAAAATATGCATACTTGTAGTTTGTATTCTTGCATGCGGATATGCATGTAGCTGCAAGTAGAAATCTTGGAGACTTGTACAGTAGTTTTTGTAATAGGTGCTTTCCAATGATATGAGACTTGTACTCAGAGTGATAACCAGTACGTTTGAAGTGCTGAACTCTGATGACGGAGATAGATGTAGAGGTCTTGGATGTGATTGGTGGATGGTTGTGTGACTGCTTAGTTGTATCCAATAAGGGAATGGCAGAGAGAGTGAAGTGGAAAGGGTAGAAGGGCTTTGTAAGAGTTGCGCGGTCCGCAGACACCGCAGCTGTCCGCGGACAGGGCGTGCCACATCCAGGGTTTTCCTGCAAATCCAGCATGGAAAGGGAACTGTAGGGATCAGCCAATCAGATTTTGAGGTTGTGGATTTGTGTTGAAAGAGACTGTGTGTAGTGAAGATGGCAGAGGTGGAGAAAGTCAGGGTGTTGGTGCTTGGGGAAATGTGTGTGCATGGTTTAAAGCAGTATGCTCAATGTAGGCATGTGGAAAACAATTTTGATGTTAAAGGAGTGGAGGTCTTGTGGAGCACTGTGCCAGATTGCAATGTACAGGGAATTGTACACGTTTGTGAAGATATGGGCAGGATGAACATTCCCCATGTGGTAAAGTAAAGTAAGAAAAAAAAAGAAAAGAAAATACAAAATAACAGGTATCTGTCAAGCATCTGCAAAAAAAACAAAAACAACGTCTCTTTTCAGAGCCAACCTCATAGGGGAAATTGGGCACACTATTTAAATTTAAATACACCACACTCATATTTTGATATGTCCGCAGACATGGCGGTAATCCGTGGACATCGCGTATTACATATGGGGATTTTGGGATGCAGAGGTATGCAAATGAGAATGAGAAAAGCAAGGGATTGGTCAGTAAAGTTTACTGGGTGTGTTGTGTAAGGAGAGAGTTTGTCCGAAATACTTTTTTCTGAGAGAGAACAGATGGCTATGGCTGCATGGTTCAGAAAACAGATTTTCTGGATTTTGGGAGACTCATGGATACATTGGTTGGAGGTTCATGCAGAACGCTGTGTAGTAGCTTCAGATCTTGGATTCCCTCATGTGGAAGTGCACTGGCATCGAGTGCATGGAATGAAGTGGCTGGACTTGGTACCTCTCTGTGGTGGTCTGGAGACAGAACTTCATCCAGACATAATTATAATTCATTGTGGAGGGAACAGTTTAAGACATGTGTCTGGAATTTCTTTGCAAGTTGAAATGAAAGAAGTACTTGGGAAGGTCATGGACATGTTTCCAAATTCCCAAGTAATTTTTTCTCGTATTGCACAAAGACAAATGTGGCTGCGTTCTTCTTCATTTGGTCTACACATGGAGAAAGCGAGGCGCAATGTCAATAAGGCTGTTTGTGCTTTTCTAAGAGATATTGGCATGTCCTCTTTTCAAAATGAAAATATTATATTTCATAGCACATACATGTTTCGCAGAGATGGAGTTCATTTTACTTATGCTGTCAATCAGATTCTTTTGAGAAATGTACAAAATACATTCCGACCTTGTTTGGAATTACAGCCATCCATTTTGCAGTAGGTGTTGGCCATTTGAAGTCTTTCAAACACAAACACCACGAAACAGCTCTTTTCAGAGCCACCACTTCCTCGGAGAGGAAAAGTGCAATGGTTGTGATAGGGCAGCACCCCAAAATTTTAGATGTCCGCAAAATGTCTGCAGACTTCTGAAAAATGCAAAGGGCCCTGCACTATTTATTTGTCACTTCTTTAGACTGAGAAAGGCGGCTCTGAAAAGAGCCTTTTTTATTTTGGATTTGTGTTGTTTTATATTTTCTTTTTGTTTTTTACACACAACACACTAGGAGAGGAGGGAAAAGGAGGGTAAGGAAGGGACACCAACCACGGGGATAAGAAAGGGCAGGTGGAGAGAGAAAGATGTAGGGTGGGCCTTATTTAGGTAGTGGGCAGACCTTCTCATGTTCCTTGACCGTAGTCTCCAAAGCACTCAGAAGACTCTCCCCCCTGCAGAGTACTGCGTCACAGTACATACACAATATTGTGACCCTCGAAAGGTAAGGGTCAACAGCAATGTGAATGGCTTGTGAGGCAGCTGGAGGGATGCGCTGTCACACAGGAGTGTCTCTTGTGGTGACAGGAGTGGAAACGGAGGATGTGGTAGAGGAACTCAGCCTACTACGTTAATCACAAGGTACAACCTTGCGAATGGCCCCACCGTGGAACAACCTTAGGTGTCGCTTCATAAACGTCATACCAAAGCTGTACGAACCAGGCCTCCCATGACTCAGTACCATTTTGCACTGGTTGCAGGTGACCTTGTTCGCACGTGCTTTTGGTACGTCACCATGAATAGTAAACAACCACCACACCCAAGACTCATGGAGAGTGCTGGTAGTAGGGACTTCCACTACCTCAACCTCTTCATCCTCTTCATCCTCCTCTACATCCTCACACCTGTTCCCTTCTGCAGGCCTTTGGGAGGTGGTGGTGGAGGGGGTGGGGGTGGTGCTGAGGCAGATGTAG
Source organism: Ambystoma mexicanum (assembly GCF_040938575.1). Taxonomy (NCBI): domain Eukaryota; kingdom Metazoa; phylum Chordata; class Amphibia; order Caudata; family Ambystomatidae; genus Ambystoma; species Ambystoma mexicanum. The sequence goes on along the minus strand of NC_090930.1, from coordinate 379,945,168 downwards.
TACCAGGTGGAAGAACAGCAGCCATGGATGCCATCAGGTTTCAGCAAAGACAGCACAGCAGAAGCAGGTAATCTTCAATAGTAGGAAGACAGAATAAAGATCAGCTGAGGGGTGTGGCCTTTTATAAGGGTGTGGTGCGCGACAGCCGTGCTGTCCGCGGACATATCGAACTGCCTAAAAAGGCACAAAAAAGTATGTAGAAAGGCAGGGTCGTTGTCTGGTACATGTGCAACGGTGAATAATTACTGTAAAATACTTTGGATTGTCCATAAAAGTGTTTTTAAAATGTTCACGGCCCCAAACAGTGTCTGCAATTCAGGACACATGCTCAGTGTGGGTGTGGTCACATGATGACATTGCGAACAAGTCCGTGAAGGGAACCAGTGTCTGCAGGACACCAAATGCACATGAACGGTCATGCGCATGCACGCGGGTGTTCTACGGACCGTGTTCGGGTCCTCAAACCAATTAAAAGTGCGACCCACGTGAGACAGACAGTTACAGACAGGCGCAATGTTTGTAGGACTTATGAGTGTGGTGCTCATGCTTGTAGATGTTCTACAGACAGTACGGACAGGTATAGTGTCCTTAGAACACCAATATTTGGGTAAATTGTGAACATTGCGGACACCAAGTGTGTTCTAAGAACAGTTCCATGTTTCTTGCGAACAGTACAGACGGGTATAGTGTTCTTACGACACCTCCATTTTGGTTAATTACAGACATTCCAGACACCGAGAGTGTTCTAAGAACAGTTCTATCTTGCTTGCGAACAGTGCAGACATGTATAGTGTCCTTAGGACACCTCCATTTTGGTTAATTGCGGTCAACCCGGACATCGAGTGTGTTCTAAGAACAGTTCCATTTTGATTGCGGATTGTATGAACAGGTATAGTGTTCTTAGGTAACCTCCATTTTGTTACATTTCAGACATTCCGGACACTGTGCGTGTTCTAAGAACAGTTCCATCTTGATTGAGAACAGTACGGACAGGTATAGTGTCCTCAGGGCACCCCATTTTGGTTAAATACGGACATTGCATACACCCGCGCTGTCCGCAGACAGCCCAACTGCCTTTTTTAAAAAACAAATAAGACACAAAGGACTAAATTAAAACACACATTTTGTTTTCATTATATACAGATATAAAATGTATGAAAGAGACGGGGAAGCAGAAACTGACACAAACACAGGAGAATTAGGGGTTTGGAGAGGATGGATGGGAGGGGATGAAGGGATGGATGTCTCATCAAAAAGAAATTCTTGGTGTTGAGGGTTTGGGGGTAGTTGACTGGGACATGGAGAGGGGAACAGGTGCATGTGGGACCATGATATATATATTTTTTTATTGTATGTGGTCCTCCACAAAATGTTTCAAAAGATTGACATTTTCCATAAGCATGTCCATTTTTTGTTCCATGCTCTGCAGAGTATTTTCTAATATCTCTTTTGGTGTATTATTTTCAATGTTTGTATGGTCTGTTTAAAAAATATATATATGTTAAGTACATATAAAGTAATGGTTGTTAATTAATGTGTACCATTAGTATCACTGTCTTCAGACATTTCCTCACGTGGTAAATTTTCCTCAAGCCATTCCAAAGTATTGGACATTTCTGTGTAAAAAAACAATGTATTACTTTTAGTGTACCAAATACAGAAAGTTTAGAAATGTATAAGAAAAATGAAGTTTACTTACTAGTTTCTGGTAAGTTGTGTTCTTACTATTGTGTAGGTCTGCTGTTCCTCCTAGCTGTGCAATGTTTGTCAGGTAATATGTAATGGAGGTATATCTTTTTTGTTGTGGTATATTCAATTTTAGTACATATGGCATTTAAATGGTTTGTTGATGTGTTACATATATGGGTTCCATTTCTTATTTATTACTACATATAATGTGTTTATGTGCTGCTTTTTGAACTTTTTCACTGTTTATATAGTATGATATAACAATCTAAGATACCCCTGAGTTTTTAGGTAGTGTTGATGTTGTCCGCTGACATTTGCACAGTCCGCAGACATCAAAATCACTAGCAGGGGGTTCAGCATGTTCTATGTTATATGTGTATAAAGTAAGGGAATCCTAGACAACACCTATCAAATTCACACAATGTATATGTCTATTCAGTAAAAAAAAACTTTGATAAAGGAACATTATGGTTAAGTTGCGATACTAAAAACCTATGAAATTCAGTAACAAAAACTTTGCTAGAGGGACGTTATGGTTAAGTTGCGCTACTAAAAACCTATGCAATTCAGTAAAAAAAAACTTTGGTAAAGGAATGTTATGGTTCCAAGTAAAACTGAAAAACCCCTGGAAATCGCCAGTTATGGTAAGCTAAGCAACCATAACTCGCACCACCACCGTTCATTGCTATGACTAACACCCAGGACATCAAAGATGACATCACAAATGTCATTGATGACATCACTGATGACATCACATGTGTATTTACTTTTTATAAAAATTCTGTACAAAGGATTCTTATTATAACGTTGACAGAAAAAGTGTTAAGGCTCATTGGAATAGATATCTTGAGCTATGTAGTGCATTAGACAATGCATTGATATAAATAGCATTCTATTATGAAGTTCTTAAGAATATACTAAGCTACTGATGTATAAATATGAGGATTGTGTGCAGCATATATGATGGAAGTGCAATATTCATAATCTTCCCATGTTGAATAGTGAAATAATAAATGGTTTCTTATTAAAGTTTTCTGTACTATGCAACATGTAATAAGTAGCTAATGAAACCACTGACTACATAATTTCATTACTACATACAAAACACAATGACACAACAACACATACAAATATAAATATGTATAGAGGAAGTGAAGTACGCAAATAAGCAGCAGTAGAAGCAGAGTGTGTACAACCTAACTGATTGGGCCTCATTACGACCCAGGCGCTAAGTGTTTAACGGCGCCGTAAAAGGCTGCGGCGCCGTTAAACACTTAGCGCCTAATTACAATGTCCATTTGAGGGATCCGACCTTATTCCCCATTCTGCCATGGCGGACACCGGCATGGACCATGGCACTAATAGCACCATGGTCCTCCGCCTGCTTCGTAATGAGGCCCATTATCTTTATGCACAGAAAAGATTGCTCTGCTTCAAACCTAGTACTTCCCTATGTACAAATATCACATGATGTGACTGCACCCTAAAGAAGTAATGCAAATACAAATATGAACACATCCAGAGAAAGTACAATAATACAGAAACAACAGAACAATAAGAAAGTGTTGATAACTGTACTGATTATCTTCATACACAGAAAGCATTGCTATCTTTTAAGTGTGTATTTTTCTTATGTATATGTTTCATATTTTGTGAGTGTACCCTAAGTGAATTATTGTAAGAGCACATTTGAAATATAATGATTTTTTATTTCTTTGTTCCTAACTATTACTGTCTAAGATATATCCCTAAAGGAAAAAACAGCGAGTTAGACATGTGATGTCATAAGTAATGTCATAAATGACATTTGTGATGTCATCTTTGATGTCCTGGGTGTTAGTCTTAGCAATACACGGTGGTTGTGCGAGTTATGGTTGCTTAGCTTACCATAACTGGCGAATTTCAGTGTTTTTTCAGTTTTATTTGGAACCATAACGTCCCTTTAACAAAGTTTTTTTTTACTGAATATATGTATACATATATATATATAGAAGAAAACGCACAGGCCCCTGAACGGTTGTAACACTTCAAAAAACCGCTCAGGCAGGCATTTGCAAAAAATATTCCAGCACACAAGACTTAAGCTATTCTAAAATGTCATTTTATTTAGGCATAATACAGCACATTACAAAAACAGGGGTAAATAATACATCCCTGTGACAGACACAAGGTGCCACAAAGCACTCACCCCACATCTCTGTTGAATAGAAAAACTAAAGTCAAAGATAGAAAAATCAGGCTTATCACAGGGTTCAATCATCATGCTAAAGAAATCAAATTGATTATGAATAAACACTGGAAGGTGTTGCTCACTGATCCTCATCTTAGGTCAGTGTTGGATGACTTTCCACAGGTTGCTTATCGAAAGGCTCCCACTCTCAAAACCATGTTATCTCCTAGTATGGTCAAGACTAGGCCAGCAGTTGATACACGTATGATTCAAAGGAATAGTTTTGGTTTTTTCAAATGTGCCCATTGTAAAATGTGCAAGCATGTATCAATGGTTCCTTTTAGGAGTGCTAATGGCCAATGTTGGAAATACAAACATAGAATTTCCTGTATCACCAAATATGTTGTATATGCCATCACCTGTGCTTGTGGTCTCCACTATATAGGCTCTACAATTGGTCCCCTTAAGATGCGGATCCTTCAACATTATAGGGCCATAAAAAATGGTGATCTAACATATCCTTTGACAAGTCATTTTCAGGATAAGCATAATGGTGATGTCCAATTCTTATCTTTCACGGGGTTGGCCCATGTACCTCCTAACAAAAGACTGGGTAACCGTGAATTGAAATTGAGGCAGTTGGAAGCTACAGTCATATGTAAATTTGACACCTTGAAACCTAAAGGCCTGAATATAGACGCTGAATTATATGTGTTTTTGCAATCGTGAACCGGCTAGGAATGAGATGATATTTTATACCTGCATACATTCTTATTTTTTAGAGCCCTGTTACGCATTGTGATATTAACACAAGATTTGTTGTCTTTACATTATGAAGAGTAATGGTTACACATTTTTGCACTGCACTTTATCTAACTGTTATCACATAGATGAATTGTTATTTGCATGTTGGAATGGATATAAATAGGAACATCTACATTCTCCACTTTATGACAATTCATCTATATTGAGCTGCTATTGATTTGCACTGAGGTATTGACATAGGAAATGCTGTTTGCTTATTTGCACCCTGTAAGAAGTGATTACATGCCTTATTAACTCGTAGCTGGTTTCCCTTTAAATAGGAACATCTACATTATCCATTTTATGATAATTCATCTAAATTGAGCTGCTATTGATTTGCACTGAGGTACTGACATAGGAAATGTTGTTTGCAAATTTGCACCCTGTAAGAAGTGATTACATGTCTTAATAACTCGTAGCTGGTCTCTTTTTAGATTTTTTTTATACATGATTTGAGTATAGGCACTTGCCTAGAATACTATGATAATTTTCCACATATACATATTAGTGGACATCCACTCCTTTTATGTACTCAAGTTGGAACATAATAGGGCATTTGCCCTCTCATTATCAGGTTTCTGTTGCTCAGCGCGCAGTCTCTTGGCTTAGGAGCACTTACCCTTTTTTTGGGGGGGCGGATGCCTAGTAGTGGCCATTTGAGCCACTGTTAGTCATTTCGATGATATAAGAGCACACTTGTGCGCAGATGTTACACATTAAATAATCATGACATTTTTTTAAAAAAAGCAGTTTCAAGCTTTTCCTCCATGCAGTTTGCATTGCAGTAGCCTATGAATAGTCCTAGTGTGTCTATTAAGACATGCTTTTGAGATTATGCTTTCATATATATCTATTCTATAGACACTTGACCATTCCAATATGGAGGTCATTGTGTTGGAGAGATTTTAACTCTTACATGAGCAGTAGTCACATGACCGCAACACGCACATGATGTGTAACGCACGGAGGCGCTCTGTAATTGCTTTTTGGTTTTATACTCCATGATGTGTTAGCCGCATTTGGATTTTAGAAGGTCTGAAAAAGCCTGAGCATTCAGGCGGAACGCGTGACTTTTCATCCACCCATGGGGTGAGTGCTTTGTGGCACCTTGTGTCTGTCACAGGGATGTATTATTTACCCCTATTTTTGTAATGTGCTGTATTATGCCTAAATAAAATGACATTTTAGAATAGCTTAAGTCTTGTGTGCTGGAATATTTTTTGCAAATGCCTGCCTGAGCGTTTTTTTGAAGTGTTACAACCGTTCAGGGGCCTGTGCGTTTTCTTGACATATACGGATTTGGCTAAATTCGTTTTCCTAGCACCAGCCACTGAATGAGGGAGAGCGCCATCTTTTAGCCAAATTGGTTCACACATATATATATATATATATATATATATATATATATTACACAGCCACGGTAGTGGATGTGTAGTTATGGTTAAATTGCTGTTTCCATAGGAAGAGTGCTTTTTGGTTGGCTTATAACTTCGCTCTCCCTAGACGAATCCTCACCAAACTTTGCAAAAAAGGTATATGGGTCACTCTGAATTCTTTTGCAAAGTTTGGTGAGGTTTGGTCCAGAGGGGGGCAAAGTTATAGGGGGGGTCCCAAAACTTATTTTTTTCCCATAGACTGAATGGGGAAAAAACTTTGCTCACGCTTACAGCCCAAACTGCTGGATGGATTTTCACCAGATTTGGACCAGGAGCAGCGGCTTGGTCCCAAAAGCATGCTTTTGGTGAAAATCTGCCCAGTAGTTTTTTCTAAAATGACCAAAAAGTAGGTCACAAAAAATGTGTGATATCTATGTTCGGTCCGCGGACACACTTCCCTGTCCGCTCCGCGGCCAGTGTCCTGATTGGCGAACCGGTTTGCGTCTTGTCCGTGGACATGCAACATGTTTGCTGATCAGACGGTGAAGAGCGTGAAGCGTGTCAGATTTTCGGGAACACCCGGTCTCTTGGATTCGCGGATGTCTACGGACAGCGCAGTGAAACTTGGTGGAAAAATACTATTTTGTGGAGTGTGTTGGTGTGTAAAACTGTTTGGGGAGGGTGGGGGAGTAAGAGATGGGTTAAATGTTGTATTTATTTAGGTGGTAGACCCCCCTGCTGTATTTGCTTTGTCCGCGTACAACGCAAATGTCCTGAAATGTTCTAAATAAAGAAAATGGGGGTGTCCTGAGGACACTATGCCTGTACGTATGGTTCATAGGCAAGTTGAAACTGTTCTAACAACACACGCGGTGTCCTGAAATGTTCGAAAATAAACAAAATGGGTGTGTCCTGAGGACAGTAAGCCTGTCCGTTTTGTTTGCAGGCAAGTTGAATCTGTTCTAAGAACACATCATGTGTCCTGGGATGTTCGTCAATAAATAAAATGGGGGTGTCCTGAGGGCGGTGGATGTTTGTCAATAAACAAAATGGGGGTGTCCTGAGGACGGTATGCCTGTCCGTACTGTTCACTAGCAAGTTGAAATCGAAATGGGTGTGTCTGAGGACGGTAAGCCTGTCTGTTTTGTTCGCAGGCAAGTTGAATCTGTTCTAAGAACACATCATGTGGCCTGGGATGTTCGTCAATAAACAAAATGGTGGTGTCCTGAGGACGGTGGATGTTCATCAATAAACAAAATGGGGTGTCCTGAGGACGGTATGCCTGTCTGTACTGTTCGCAAGCAAGTTGAAATTGTTCTATGAACACATGAAGTGTCCTGGGATGTTTGTAAATAAACGAAATGGGGGTGTTCTGAGGACACTACGCCTGTACGTATTGTTCGCAAGCAAGCTGAAACTGTTCTATGAACACTCACGGTGTCCTGAAGAAGTTTAAAAATATACGAAATGGGTGTGTCCTGAGGACGGTAAGCCTGTTTGTTTTTTTTGCAGGCAAGTTGAATCTGTTCTAAGAACACATCATGTGTCCTGGGATGTTCGTCAATAAATAAAATGGGGGTGTCCTGAGGGCGTTGGATGTTTGTCAATAAACAAAATGGGGGTGTCCTGAGGATGGTATGCCTGTCCGTACTGTTCACAAGCAAGTTGAAATCGAAATGGGTGTGTCTGAGGACAGTAAGCCTGTCCGTTTTGTTCGCAGGCAAGTTGAATCTGTTCTAAGAACACATCATGTGGCCTGGGATGTTCGTCAATAAACAAAATGGTGGTGTCCTGAGGACGGTGGATGTTCATCAATAAACAAAATGGGGTGTCCTGAGGACGGCAAGCAAGTTGAAATTGTTCTATGAACACATGAAGTGTTCTGGGATGTTTGTAAATAAACGAAATGGGGGTGTTCTGAGGACACTACTCCTGTACGTATTGTTCGCAAGCAAGCTGAAACTGTTCTATGAACACTCACGGTGTCCTGAAGAAGTTTAAAAATATACGAAATGGGTGTGTCCTGAGTACGGTAAGCCTGTTTGTTTTGTTCGCAGGCAAATTGAATCTGTTCTAAGAACGCATCATGTGTCCTGGGATGTTGGTCAATAAACAAAATGGGGGTGTCCTGAGGACAGTGGATGTTCGTAAATAAACAAAATGGGGGTGTCCTGAGGACGCTATGCCTGTCTGTACTGTTCGTAGGCAAGTTGAAACTGTTCTAAGAACACTCATCATGTCCGCGGACATTAAAAGTGCCCATATGGCCAAATGTTTGACTCTATGGGTGTGATATGCTGCGGTGGTTGTGGCCAGGGCATAGAGTCTTGGGAGCATGGCCATAACCATCGCAGCATATCACACCCATAGTGACCTATTACTTTGGGATCCAAGAACAAATTTATAAGCAACAAAGTTATAAGCCACTATGGGTGTGATATGCTGTGGTGGTTGTGCTTATTATAATATACTTACTCTTTGGTTTAGTAACTGGAGTAAATGTATTTCTTGTTCATTTCTGCGATAAAAGAAAAGATCATGTTAGTATTGGTATTTTGTAATGACTTACAACATTGAATAATCAACAATTTTTTTGCCCTCATATTTAGTAGATTACAAACCAGTGCACTGTGCAATTTGCTCAGTTTCTGTGTTTGTTGCTAAAATCATTGGGTCTGCGGGAGAAAAAAAATCCATGTTGGATTAAAAAAAAAAACTTTTTTGTTATGCTACAGTCTATTTGTTTGTTTGTTTTCAGTGTTCACTTGTTTCTGGCTAATTCTCTATATATTGGCTTGTTGCAGATTTTTAGAGCAGTTAGATACCTGTTGACATATTCTAACATCCTATTTTTTGTTAGAATGAAGTGGTATTGATTTATCTGTTTGCATATTGTAAAATTTTGGGGCAGTTAGATACCAGTTGGCGTATTCTGTCAATTTTTGTTAAAATGTAGTGGTATTGATTTATCTGTTTGGTTATTGAAAATCTTGGGGTAGTTAGATACCAGTTGGCGTATTCTAACTGTTTATTGTTTGATATAATTTAGTGGTTTTCATTTATCTGTTTTGTTGTTGTAGAATCTTGGGGCAGTTAGATACCTGTTGGCATATTCTAAAAGTCTACTTTTTGTTATAATGAAGTGGTACTGATTTATCTTTTTGGATATTGTAATTTTGGGGCAGTTAGATACCAGTTGGCGTATTCTAACTGTCTGTTTTTTAATATAATTTAGTAGTATTCATTTATCTGTTTAGTTGTTGTAGAATCTTGGGGCAGTTAGATACCTGTTGGCATATTCTAACTGTTTATAGTTTTTTATAAGTAAGTGGTATTGGTTTATCTGTTTGCTTATTGTAAAATCTTGGGGGAGTTAGATACCAGTTGGAGTATTCTAACTTTCTATTTTTAGATATCATTTAGTAGTATTCATTTATCTGTTTAGTTGTTGTAGAATCTTGGGGCAGTTATATAGCTGTTGACATATTGTAACAGTTAATAGTTTTTTAATAGAAGTTTAGTTAATGTTTAAGTACAGTTTAGTTAATAAATTTTGGTTTTAAGAACATTAAATAAGCGTTTGTAAGATTTTCAGGTTATCTCTGCTTTAGAGTAATGGTACTATCATTACCTTTAAACCATCCACATTTTTTTTTTATTCAAGCAGTATAGTGACCTGCATTGGTTGTGGCTCCTGTGTGGTAGATTATACCTATTGTTGCGAAGGTTTTCTTATCAAGTGATACTTGACCATGTGTGAATCCAGTCAGCTAGCAGTTGTTTTTGGTACCATCTGCATTGTAACGTAGAAGCATTAGTATTACATATTTACTATGTGTTTATATTAGTAAGGTGGGGCGATTATCCGAATTGCAGGTAGTACATAATCTACCATGGTTTGCATTTTGTACAAGTTGCTGAAATGGAACGGATTCACAATTAGGTATTGATACATACACAAAGCGCTCATTGGGGATTTGTTCTTGAATCACATTGTTGCAGAGAGTGCATGTATGTTTCCACATGTATGACATCTGGAAGATTTCATTTATAGGTATGTTTTTGCTTTCCAGTACTTGTAGTACGTACATAAGAAATTCTTGTGGATCTTCCTGTGAGTTTATAGTGAATTTCACCATTCCAGCACAGTAGTCCAATTGTTGATCATTCCATAAACACTATACGTGTTGTCAGGATTGTTTGTTGTGTTTCTATGAAGTACTAACATTTGCAAACACAACTGGTCTGTACTGTGTAAGTAAATGTTGTTAATAATTGGTTGTAATTGAAATAGAATATTCATTGCTACATTTGCATAGCAACTTACACCAATTACATTTGAACGTTTAAATGGACCAGGTAGTTCTGTATCTGAGTGTTTTTTGGGAGTTTGTCTTCCTTCTTTGAAGAAGTACCTGGTTTAATTTCCCTAATAGCTTCTTTTTTTATTGTGGTACTTGATGAAGTATTAGTTTCTTTTAATCTCTTTGGAGGATTTGCAGTGACATCCTGTTGCATTTCTGTTTGATTTAGTTTTCTTTTAGAACATTTTATTTTTTGTGGAACAGGATATGTTTTTAGATGGGGGGTGTATAGTGGACAAAGTCTATTGTATTCTAAAATGCAAGGAATATCAGCGTTTACTTTACTTGCATCAAAGTTGATTAGAAATAGACCACCAAGTGTACCTAAGCGTGATAGTGCTACGTAGCTAATACCTACTTTAAAGACTGTGTTACCAATGTCTATCAATGCTTTGTCTAGGGTAAGACCTTGTGATTTATGAATGGTGACAGCGTATGCAAGAGTTCGAGAAAATTGTTCGCTGCGTACATACATGTCTTTGAAGAGAAGGAATCGAGCTGTTGAGCGTCCTATCCTTTTCACTTCTGAAAGTTTGTCAAAGAGAATATTGACAAACTGAATGTTGTTGTCACATAGGTATGTTTGAAAGCCAACACTGTAACCAGTTATCCATTAACTAGTCCTTGATCCACGTCAAGGTTACGTTTAAGCATTACTCTGCAATTTAAGGATAATTTTTATATTTTTTCCAATCCAGCTGTGTTGGAGATTGAATTTTCTAAACTATGTAGTCTCGTTGTGGCTTGTTCACACATGGGTAGTGTCATACCATGTATGTCTAGTTTGTCTGTGGCGCTAATTTCAATTATTGGTTGCATTTCTTTTTTTAACATTGTTTTATTGAATTTGAAACAGCTTGAAGATTTGGTATTAAGGCCATACAATTGACATTTTTGTGGGCTAATTGTTCCATAACATCCGTAGCGCATGCATTATCACCATAAAGTGCATAAATGTGCTGGGTTTCAATATTGCTTGTGCTTCTTGAGATAATATACCAACTCTAATACTTTTTACGATGTTGGCATAAGTGAGATCTGCAGATTGCCGCATGTTTTCTGTTAATTCTCTGTATTGGAAATGTTGCCAAAGGTTGACATTTCCAATGCTGCCAACAGTTTTACGGCAGAGTTTGTGTCCTTAGGTTTTAAAAATAGGCTCACCTTTCACTGGTGTCAATTGAAGAAGATCTCCGAAAACAATAATGTGTTTTCCTCCAAAGAGCTCTTTGTAGTTTGTTTTGAGTACTTCTTGTAATCTGCGGTGAATCAAAGCCAACATTAGGTTGAAGACCATGCTCACTTCATCTATTAGTAGCATTTTCATTTGTTTTAATACTCTGCGTAATTCCATTGCAGCTTCTGTAGAAAGTTTGTAATAGTCTAATTTGTTTTATTGTTCTACTGGCAGGAGTAGTAATCGGTGTAAAGTGACACCACCTGTGTTGTAGGCAGCTAAAAATAGGGGGCAGTGACAACAGCTGACAGTTTGTTATTTGTCAATTGTTGAAGGAATTTATTGATGATTTTGATTTAGAATGTTTTGCCAGAACCAGCTTCAGCACTGACGTACAGTAGTTTAGGTTTGTAATTTTGACAGCTGCATTCTTTGTTTTTATGTTGCACACCATGTGCAATTTCATTTGTTACTTCTTCAAAAATGCTACGTTGCTATTTTTTTAGTTTTGATTGTAGTATAGTTAACTCTTCTTTATCTTCATACTGACACATGGTGTTTTCTCCTTCTGTAATAGCTAATTCTGCCTAATTTGTTATTAGTGGCCCTCCCAGTGGTTCTTGGCTTCCTGTTACAGAAGGTTGACTACTGTCAGGAGTGTCCTTATCTAGTTGGGCCTGGAGTTCTTCTTCGTGTTGCTGTTCATTGTGCAACATTGTTTTGTACTGTGTAAAGTTTACATCAGTTATAGTGCTTTCATTTGCTTTGAAAGCGTCTTCATAGTAGTCATAGTTATCTAGTGTTTCTTCTTCTTTTCTCCATGGTTTAAAGAGTTGTAGCAGGGACATGTAATATAGTTCTTTATGTTGAGGTGTCTTTAATGACAATTTGATATGATTCATTAAATTTGGTTTGGTGAGTTGTACTAAGCTGCCTTCACAATTTGACACTCTGTATTTACATTTTTTTCCATCGGGTTTTGTATTATTTTTGAATGTGAAGTTTTGGGCTATGTGGTTTCATGGTTTCCAAAGTGGTGCTTCTGTTTGGGTAGTATGTGTCTAGTAAATTGTTTTTTTAAATGTCTTGGCTGTTGGGATCATGTTTGGCTATTGTTTCTATAGCTTCGTATGATTTTTTTCTAGATTTAGCAGGACCAAGACTTAGCCATACTATATTTTCAGATTTTCCATACAAAACAGTACCAGTTAAACGATCTGCTGCTTCCCACATTCTCTATGGGAGAGCATTTTTATGCCCAAGCTGTGTAATTTCTGAGAAGTTTTTTTCTGCTTTGGTTAAGTATGCTGTAACATATTGTGCAACTGCAGTGGAATTGTCTGCAATGTACTCCACATCTATGTTTGCATTCCATAAGTGGGCAATGATTCCATTGTACTCATTGACATCTTGGGAAACCAAAGCAGCATTTGGTGTAGTATTTCCCTTTGTTTTTGTATTTGCGACGACAATATTTTCCATATTTGTGTCTTTGAAATTGTAAAATTTGTGCATGAAGATCACTATTTGTTGCTTCTGATGGATTTTCACAAGTGACATATTTTTCAATAAACTGTAACACAGTGGCATCATTGTCTTGACCAAATTGAGGAGCATCTTTAATCCATAAAAGCATGTGGATATGTGGTGCTTCTCTGGCTTGGTATTCTTTTCTCCAAAAGAAGGGTTGCACTTCTCCAAGGGGAGGAGCAGTTTTATTACAAATAAAGTGCAGCATAGCAATGAAGCGATGGTGAAAATATCTTGAAACATAAACAGGATCTAGAGCAGAAAGTTCTCCAAGTGTTAGTATAACTATGTTTTGTTTTTGTTTGATATGCGTAGGAAATCATGTAAATCTTCCCATGCATATTCTGCACAACTTAATGTAACAAACCAAGTGGTTGGGCCAAGGTTTCTTACCATACAACGTACATCTCCATGACATCGAAACCAGTACTCTTTAGTACCACAGATGTCTGCTAATAGATTTCTAATATTTGATTGTAAAACCTCATCTTTTTGTTGCACTTTTTATAATAATTGTGTAGCTGACATATTTTGAAAGTGGGATCCTGATTTTAATGTGTGTGCAACTCTGTAACATAAAGTTGCTAGTTCACTTTCAAAGAGTAGGTGGAATATGTATTCCACATTTTGTCTAAATCTGGGATCTTCAGAATACATCCTCAACGACTGGTATTCTGATGCTGTTATTTGAATAGGTCTATCATCGTACCTTCCTCCTTTGCCAGTAGGAAAGAGTAGAGGAAAAGCACATGCTTCTATACTTTTATTCCATATGCTGATTGGTGATCCTTTTGTTTGTCGGATTTGGTACGTTTCTAGTGCATCTTCTACGGTGTCATTAGAGTGCAATGGATGAATTGTATAATGGTCTAAAGTATTGGATACTGTAGCAGGATCTAGAAGCTGAAATTGACCAGCTTCTTGTGACTCTTGAATTATTTCAGTGGTATCCTTCAAGTTTTCTTCAATATTAATTTCTTTGTAGTATTCATTATTGTCTTTTAGCTTTGCAAGGATTGTCTAACTTTATTTAAATCTACCAGTTATTGCCAATTTTTTTTTGTCTTTTGTAGGTACACCATTTACTAAGATAATTAAAGATTGCTCCATTGGACGTTGAATTCCTAGAGTGTGCACATTTTGTTTTAGATCTAATGGTAAATACATTACTTTTCCACGAATACCATTAGCTAATTCAGAGGGAGGTAATTTTGCTGTTTTTGGTTGAAGGCGCATTATTGCTTGAAAGGGGTGCACTGTTTGAATTATGATGCTCTCATATAAATTGAGTTGTTCTAGGGGTTTTGGTAGTGGAAATAATTCCAAATTATTTGTGATAGCACGTGAAGGAGTTTGATTGTTGTCAAGTTTTGTAGTGCAGTAACTGCAAAGTATTAAGGGGTCAGTTATTTCGTATTTGTTTTCTGCTATAAGGTAGAGAGCTAATTCAAACCATTTAGAATCTTCATTGTCTTCTATTTTGTATGTTAGGGCTACAGTTTTTGTGGTACTTTTATAAAAAGTTCTGCAGCAACATACACACACATGGTTTGGTACTTCAGCAGATGTACTTTTACATTTGACTATTTCTTTTTTGTATGTGTGTAGTAGAAGGTTGCCATACATGCATAGAATTGTTGCTAATTTGCTTTAAAGCTATTTCATTCTATATGTGGCTTTCAATTCCAAAATATTTCTTCTAGATATAGTCGATTTCTTCAAGTAGGTCTTTTGCTGTAGCATGTAGAAGAATGTTATTTAAATTGACTAGTGCTAAAGCATGACTTTTAGCATAGTACAGTTTATAGACTAGAATTCTTATAGTTCAATGATGTGTTGATATCATTTTGATGTAATGGAAGGTGGTTTTGCAAGTAGGTCCTGAAATACTGGCCAATGAATGTCCTTGTAGTCATGTGTACTTGCGCACTGGACAGGTATCCAAATTTTGCAGTAGTTTAATTTTGACTTTGTCTTTGCCTTTCACATACTGATTGAGGAATTGGCGTAATGACTTGGAAGATTCTTTGGGAATGTTACACATTGACGTCCATGGCCATTTGTATACTAGACGTTCTGATTCAGTTGAATGGAGAGGTAATTCTAAGTTTTCTGGGGATATTTTTGTAAGCAGTATTTCTTGTTCCATTATGGAATTATTAACTTTTTCATAACCTTGTCCACTGCTATGTATGGCAATTGTATTTGTTTGCTTTTGTTTGGATGCTTCTTCATTAAAATATGTTTCTGTGCTTGATGTGTGACTCCACTCACCTCCACAGATATTTAAGAAGTTATTTCTGTTGATATTTTGTTTATTGAGAAGTCTTTTTTGTAATTTAGTCATTAGTTTTGTTAGTGGTTTCATTTTGTTTAACACTAAAATAAATAACTTTCTTTTGAGAAGGATTGCACTGTCTATCAACGCTTCTAAGATTAATTTCCTACAATAGGTTTTAAGGGTTGTGCTTGATTTCTCTCCTGTTTTTATAAGATTTTGAAGGACTCTGTGACAGAACATTTTTGCTAAAATGCTTTTTTTGGTATGCTTACTTGGAACTACATCAAGATTTATAGGAGCAGTTTTATCTGTAGTGGTAGCAGAATTTATGTTAATTGTTTTCTGGTTCGCATTACATTTTGACAGAGGAGGCAATGTTTCTGTACTTGAAGCTTGTTCTGTTTCGCTAAATGACTGTATTAGCTGTTTTGTCTGAACTTTTTTTTACAAATTCTGCTAGAGATGGATGCTTATTTTGGACACTTCTATTTTCATTTGCTCTGCTTCTGCATTGCTTTCTACGGACTTGATTTTTGGTAGGCATTCTTTAGAGTCTGTTGAAAAAAATAAAGAAGGTATGGGTTTGGTGTTCTGCAATGTAGGTGTGCTGTGTGCATGAGTGTATGAGTATGATGATAAAGATGTATGTGATGGTGTGTGATTGTGCATTGGGTAACTACAACTAGTTGGGATGCGTATTCTTGAATGTATGTGCTACTAAACTGGGGTTCAGATGACAGTAGAAAGTAAGCTAGTGGTGTGGAGAAGTACAAATAGTAAATCTAATGGTATAAAATTAAAACAGTTGTTTGTTCTATAATATCAAAATTCTAGGGGCTGAGTTGGGTCATTTGTGCGCCAAAAATAGGAATTTGTACGCCATTCTGTCTGTAAATCTCTGTTTAAGAAATGGGGATTTGTGGACAGAATGGTGCACAATCTCAATTTTTAGGCGCAGAAATAGCATGAATTAACCTTACAGTGTGTTTGAGTAATAGTACAAATATTATGGTGGTGTTTAACTTACTTTTTTTCTGGAATGAGCAGGTTTCTTCTTGTTCTTTGTACTTCAAATTTGGCTGCTTCTTTTCAGGAGAGTGGTCTTCACTGCAATTGTAAAGGAAACAAATTAGTAATTTTTTTTGTATATAGCGCTGATTTTAATTTAGACATTGATTTTTATGTTTTTGTACAAGTATTGTTGTTTGATATGTGAACATACTGATACTGTGTGCATGCAATTTTGTTTGAGTATGTTAACTCTTTATATTGTACTTTAAATATGTTAGTTCAACATGCTTTGCAAATGTGTGTGTAAAAATAAATTAAATAGCAGATGGGTTTGGAAGTGACAGTTGATTATAGGAGATGGAAAAAATGACAGTAAGTTCATTTTACAGGTTTTACAAGCTAAAAGTCAGTTAATATGTTTATATGAATCTATAAGATATGTACATGTAGTATACAGAAAATATGCATACCTGTAGTTTGTGTTCATGCATATGGATATGCATGCACCTGCAAGCAGAAATCTTGGAGACTTGTACAGTATTTCTTGTAGAAGGTGCTTTCCAATGATATGGCACTTGTACTCAGAGAGATTAACAGTACATTTGAAGTGCTGAGCGATGATGATGCAGTTAGATGTAGAGGTCTTGGTTGTGATTGGTGGATGGTTGTGTGACTGCTTATCTATATCTAATGAGGAAATGGCACAGAAAGTGAAATGGAAATGGTAGAAGGACTGTCCATGTTACGATATGTCCGCGGATATGCCGGTAGTCTGCGACCATAGCGTGTTACATCCGGGGATATTGGGGTGGGGAGGCATACAAATGGGAATGAGCAGAGCAAAGGATTGGTCAGTAAAGTTTAGTGGGTGTGTTGTGCCAGGGGAAAGTTTCTCAGATACTCTTTTTGCTGAGAGAAGAACAGATAGCTATCACTGTGTGTTTCAGAAAACAGATTGTTTGGATTTTGGGAGACTCGTGGATACATTGGTTGAAGGTGCATGCAGAAAGTTGTGGAGTAGCTGTAGATCTTGGATTCCCACATGTGGAAGTGCACTGGCATGGAGTACGTGGAATGAAGTGGTTGGACTTGTTACCTCTTTGTGGTACTTTGGAGACAGAGAAACATCCAGACATAATTGTAATTCATTGTGGAGCGAACAGTTTAGGACATGTGTCTGGAATTTATTTGCAATTTGCAATGAAAGAAGGACTTGGGAAGGTCATGGACATGTTTCCAAATTCTCAAGTAATTTTTTCACGGATTGCGCAGAGACAAATGTGGCTTTGTTCTTCTTCATTTGGTCCACAAATGGAGAAAGCAAGGCGCAATGTCAATAAGGCTGTTTGTGCCTTTCTAAGAGATGTTGGCATGTCCTCTTTTCACAATGAAAATATTATGTTTCGTAGCACATACATTTTTCTCAGAGATGGAGTCCATCTTACTTATGCTGGCAATCAGATTTTTCTGAGAAATATACAAAATGTATTGCGACCTTTTTTGGAATTACAGCATCGATTTTGTAGTAGGTGTTGAGCATTTCAAATTTTTCAAACACAAACAAACACCACCAAAAGCCTCTTTTCAGAGCCACCACTTCCTCCCAGACAAAATTGCAATGGTTATGATAGGGCAGCACCCCAAACTTTTAGATGTTCGCAGACTATCCGCGCACTTCTAAAAAATACACAGGGTCCTGCTTCATTTATTTTTAAACTGTGAAAGGCGGCTCTGAAAAGAGTCTTTTTGTTTTTAGATTTTTGTTGTTTTATATATTTTTTTGTTTTTTATACACAACACACTAGGAGAGGAGGTAAAAGGAGCATAAGGGGGGACACCAACCACAGGGATAAGAAAGGACGGGTGGAGAGAGGAAGATGTAGAATGGGTCTTACTTGGGTAGTGAGCAAATCTTCTCGCGCTCTGAGACCAGAGCCTCAAAAGCACTTCGAAGTCTCTCCCCCTGCAGAGTACTGCGTCGCCGTACATACACACAACTGTGACCCCCGCAAGGTAATGGTCATCAGTATTGCGTATGGCCTGAGAGGCAGTTTGAGGAATACGCTGTCCCAGAGGAGTGTTCCTTGTGGTGACAGGTTCGGAAACCAAGGATGTAGTAGAGGAAGTCAACCTACAACGCTCTTCGCAAGGTTCAACCTTGCGAATGGCCCGAGTGTGGGATGACTTTAGGTGTCGCTTCATGGTAGTTGTCCCAAAGCTGTATGAACCAGGCCTCCCGCGACTGAGTACCATTATGCACTCATTGCAGGTGACTCAGTTTGCAGGCGCCTTAGGTACATTACCATGAGTGGTAAATAACCGCCACACCTAAGACTCATGCCGAGTGCTGGTAGTTGGGAGTTCCTCTACCTCATTCTCATCATCCTCTTCATCCTCCTCTGCATCCTCACTTCTGTTCCTCTCTTCAGGCCCTTGGGGAGGTGGTGGTGGTGGAGGGGGTGGGGGTGGTGCTGAAGGCAGATGTAGCACCAGGTGGCAGTACTGCAGCCATGGATGCCATCAGGTTTCAGATGAAAATCTGGAAAGTTGGCAGCAAAATGCACTGTGTTCTGTAAGATAGACAGAAACACAATGAGAATGAGCTCTAGGCTGTGGCCTTTTATATGGGTGCTTGTGCGCGGTTCGCGGACATGCGCGCTGTCCGCAGACAGATCGAACACCAAAAAAAGATTCAAAAAGTCCCAAAAAGTATGTAGAAACACAGGATTACTATGTGGGACTTGTGCTATGGTGAGTTATTATTGAAAAATATTGTGGATTGCTTGAAAAGGTAGTTTTAAATTGTTCAGGGACACGAACAGGGTTCGCAGTCAGAACACACACTCAGCGTGGGTGCGGTCATATGATAGCTTCGTGAACTTGTCCGCGAAAGGAGCGGGTGTCCACAGGACATCAAATGCACTGACACTGTTTTGCGCATGCGCGTTGGTGTTCTACGGACTATTTCCGGTCATGAAACTAATTAAAAGTGTGTCACAAGTGAAACGAACAGTTACGAACAGGCGTTTGTTCTTAGAACAGTTTCAACTCGCTTGCGAACAATACGGACAAGCATAGAATCCTCAGGACGTCCCCATTTTGTTTATTTGCAAACATCCTGGGACACTCGATGTGTTCTTAGAATAGTTTGAACATGCTTACGAACAGCATGAACAGGTCTAGCTTCCTCAGGACACCCCCATTTCTTTTATTTACGAATATTTTAGGACACTGTGTGTGTTCTTAGGACATTTTCAGCTTGCATTCCAACAATATGGACAGTTATAGCGTCCTCAGGACACCCGCATTTTGTTTATTTACGAACATTTCAGGATACTGCCTGTGTTCTTAGAACAGTTTCAACTCGCCTGCGAAGAATACAGACAGGTCTAGCATCCTCAGGACACCCCCATTTTGTTTATTTACGAACATTTCAGGAAACAGAGTTTGTTCTTGGGACAGTTTCAGTTTGCCTCTGAACAATACGGACAGGAATAGCGTCCTCAGGACACACCCATTTCGGTTATTTACGAACATTTCAGGACGTCGCATGTGGTAGTTTGATTGCAGACACCCCGAACACCAGCTGTGTTCTTAGAACAGTTTCAACTTGCATGCAAACATTACGGACAGATATTGTGTCCTTAGGACGCTCCCATTTTTGTTTCTTTATGGACATTCTGGACACCCGCGCTGTCCGCGGACACCTGAACGGCTTTGTAAAAAAAGACAACAAATGAATTAGGACACAATATAATAATTTTACTTTATTTTATATTGATGTTAAATTTATGACAGAGAAGGTGAGGCAGAAACTGAAACAAAAACAGGAGAATTGGGGGTTTCAATAGGATTTATATGAGGTGAAGAAGGGATGGAAGTCTCATCAAAATGTTTTGGTTCATGGAGAGGGTTTGGGAATAACTGACTGGGATATGGCGCGGGGGGACAGGTACATGTGGAACAATGGTATGTAGTGGTTTGTTTCAAGTGATCCTCCACAAAGTTTTTTAAATTGTTAAAATTTGCCATTAGTAGGTCCATTTTTTCTTCTATGTGCTGGAGAGTCTTATCCAATACTTCTTTTTCTTTAGTATTTCAATTTTTGTATGGTCTGTACAAAGAAAATGTATATGGTAAATGTATGTAAAATAATATAGACATTTCTGTGAGAACAAAAAAATGTCAGGGGTTTTTCAGGGTTTTTTCGGTTTTACTTAGAAATATAACGTCCCTTTAACAAAGTTTTTTCACTTATTTCATGGGTTTTTAGTAGTGCAACTTAACCATAACGTCCCTTTAACAAAGTTTTTTTACTGAATTTCATAGGTTTTTGGTAGCGCAACTTAACCATAACGTCCCTTTAGCAAAGTTTTTTCACTGAATTTCATAGGTTTTTAGTAGCACAACTTAACCATAATATCCCTGACGTCATATACATGTAACATAGAGCATGCTAACCCCCTCGTAGTGATTTCCATGTCCGCGGACTACCACCATGTCCGCGGACACATCGAAAATCTGAGCGTGGTGATTGTAAATTTAAATAGTGTGCCCCATTTCCCCTTTGAAGTTGGTTCTGAAAAGAACCGTTTTTTTTTTTACAGATGCTTGACATACACCTGTTATTTTGTATTTTTTTCTTGTTTTTTTTCTTACTTTACTCCTAAAATCTTTACATAACCTTCTCCAAAGCAGCCCTTACATTCCAAAATAGAAAGGCATTTCCCATAAAAGATAAAGAAATGCCATCTTCTTTAAAATTAACAGCATTACTGGCATCAATATTCTCATTGTTACAGAAGAACATACCAGCTCTAAGCATGAAGGCACACATGCCTCGGTTGATGACACTCCTAGCAATGTTTTGCTGAGGACAAAAAACTGAACTATTGTCCCATATTGCCCTAGGTAGTAATCCAGAAAAAATTACTTTCGCATTTGGAAGGATCTTCATTACGGCATGAACCAAGCGTTCCAAATCAGCCAACAAAGTAGGGGCACTGACGTTGCCCAAATGGAAAGCACCATAGTGCAAAACTACCACATGCGGACTGTTCATCATGGCCATATCCTCACAAACTTGTACAATTCCCTGTACATTGCAATCAGGCACAGTGCTCCACACCACCTCCACTCCTTTCACATCAAAGTTCTTTGCAACATGCCTGCATTCAGCGTACTGCTGGAAAACATGCACAAACATATCTCCGAGCACCAACACCCTGACATTCTCCACTTCTGCCATCTTCACCACACACAGTCTCTTTCAACACAAATCCACAACCTTGACATCTGATTGGCTGATCTGTACAGTCTTCTTTCCATGTTGGATTTCCTGGAAAAACCCGGATGTAGCACGCCCTGTCCACGAACAGCCGCGGTGTCCGCGGACGGCGTCCACTTTACTCTCTGTGCCATTCCCTCATTGCATACAGCTAAGCAATCACACAATACGAATAACGTCCTCAGAACACCCCCATTTTGTGAATTTTTCGAACATTTGTGGACAATTATCATTTCATTATTCAACATATTAACATTACAAATATTATACTTTCATCTTGTACTCTGCACACAATGCTATGTTTCTCCATTAGTAGCTCAGTATACTAGATAGAATCCCATAATACAATGCTATTTATATCAATGCATCGTTCAAAGCACTAATAATGGTATATTTATTGCAAAATCCTTGACACTTTTTTCGCAACATTATAATAAAAATCCCTAGTACACAAATTCCATGAAAAGTACATGCACATGTGATGTCATCAGTGATTTCATCAATGACATTTGTGATGTCATCTTTGATGTCCTGGGTGTTAGTCTTAGCAGTGCACTGTGGTGGCGCGAGTTATTTTTCATAGCTTACCATAACTTGTGATTTTCATGGGTCTTTTGGCTGTACTTAGAACCATAACGTCCCTTAAACAAACTTTTTTTAATATCACACTAACAATATACAAACATGGCGTGCAAAAACCGACTTCTCACAGATGGCTTTACACAGAATGTTGCAAAGTAAGAATTTATGCTCGTTCACAATGAAGGTCAGCTGCTTCCATTTTTTTCTCGGGCCCCGGAGAGGCTCACGAAGCGGACTATAAGGTTGTATTGTGTTTTGACCTTGACAGACAGAGATTGTGATGAAAGACTTCTCTTGAAGGAGTGTTGCTAAAACGTAAGAGAAGATAAGGATGAAATTTATTAAACAAAACCACTTTTATATATTATATCACTATGCGAAAGATCGTTGGCACACGCAGAGTCGTATTTTGGGACTGCACCACTCGTAGACAATGGAAATTGCAATTCTACTGTAAGTAACCCTTTAGATTATTTTATACCAAATATAATTACAATAGCGTGGCATTAAAGACCGCTCAAGTTGAACTTGTTCGTTGAAAGTGGCATAATGTTTTCTACCGTGCACTATCACCGCCGAATTGATCCCCTGTTGTTTAGAGGGCTCTGAAAAAGGCAGACGACACAGGGTGGGTTAATATAAACAATTTAACCGCTCTATAGGCGTGTCAAGTGGCACAGCGAGTACAACGCTCGCTTTGACATCCGTGCACAGCTTGCTAATGCAAGTTCGAATCCTGGCAAGGCCAAACTCAGCCTTTCATCCTTCCGTGGTCGATAAATGAGCACCACACACCGTGGTTAATAATAAGCACCGCTTAGATACCTCACGGTTCTTAGCGCTATATGAATGGGAAAATATTATTATTTTATTATTAACATACTCTGTTGCACTATCTTCAATAGCAAATAGTTTCACGCCCTAATAAATAAAATGATGATTTTTAATGAAGATCGGCTGGTGAGACTAATTTATGTTTTTTAAAACAGGTATGTGGCCCCATTTTGCCTATGTCACGATTTACAGACTCCAGCAGATGGGGTCTTCAACTGCCAGGTGCAGGTCCAAATATGCAACTTCATGACCCTCACCATTTTATGGGACAATCGCCAAGGACCAATATGCCCTTAAGCAGTACTAGCGGCTGCAAACAACATACCAACCAATAGGGTGGTCTAATGGCTCGTTTTTGGAGCAACCTTCTGATTATCAGAGCGACCACTTACTGCTTTTATCATAAACCAACAGCCTATCTACCGCAAAGGAACAACGCGTGGCTCCAAATAAACTTTTGCTGATCGACAACAGAGAAAATAGCAAATCGCTGAATATTCACTAAACATTTCATGTGAAATAAATGTACTTTACCAAATGTACAATTCTGCTGTTTACTTTTAAACCACAGTTTCATATTCCGAATTGTGGCGTACTGAGTTGTAAGCTGATCTAACACCCTCTTTACCGCAAAGGAACATCGCGTGCCTCAACATGAACTTTTGCGGATCGACAACAAAGACAAATGCAAATTGCTGAATATTCTGTAAACATTTGATGTCAAATAAATGTACTTTATAAAATTTACAATCTTGCTGTTTGCTTTTAAATCACTGTTTCATATTCCGAATTGTGGCGCGCTGTGTTGTGACATAATATGTGTTGTCTTCCGGGTTCTGTGTAAAGTCACTTAGGACTGGAGAGGACTGGGCGCGTTTGATGACGCACCCTGTAACGTCACGGAGAGAGGCGGGGAATATGAATGCTTTGATAATATCAGGCTTAGGGGCGGGAGATATGATTTAGTGTCGCAAAAGCAAGTCAGCCAGGTCAATAGCACCAGTCATAGGATTATCACATAATGTCGGCGCACACCAGCCGGATTTATCGTTTCTTTAGTGGACAAAAAGTCGGTTGACGCCCATAGGAAATTGTACTATTAGCGGGCAAAAGGAGTGGTCTTAAAACACTTTCACCCTGACAAAGAAAAATACAAACAACGTTCTAAGAACACCCCCATTTTCTGTAATTGCAACCATTTCGGGACACCGCAAGTGTTCTTAGAACACATTCAACTAGACAGATTACAATACGGACAGCGTCCTGAGGACACCCCCAGTTTGTGTATTTACGAACAATTAAGTACACCGCGAGTCTTCATAGCTCATTTTTACCTTCCTTGCGAACAAAAATGACACATACTCCGTCCTCTAAACACCCCACCATTTAGTTTATTTACAAAATGTCAGAACAGCTGTGTTCTCCGAGGACAAATCGAACGCAACAAAAACGTCTAGCACATAAAAAAAAAACATTGAACCTATCTCATACTCCCCCACCCTCCCCAAACACTCTTACACACCAACACAGGGCACTAAATACAATTTTTTATCCACATTTCACCGCGCTGTACGCGGTCGACGTCGAATACAAGATGGCGGGCACCACAGAAAATCTGACGCGCTCCACGCCCCTCGCCGTCCAATCAGCGAACACATCACATGTCCGCGGACATGACGCAAGGCCATGGGCCAATCGGGGTGCTGTCTGCGGAGCGAACAGGGAAGTCTGTCTTCGAAGCGAACACAGATATCACTCATTTTTTTGCCTTATATTTTGGTCATTTTTAAAAAAAACTACTGGACGGATGTACACCAAATTTGCAAAAGCACGCTTTCGGGACCAGGCCGCCGCTCCTGCCGCAAATTTGGTGTAAATCGTCCAGCGGTTCGGGCTGTAGCCGTGAGCAAAGTTTTTTCCCATTCAGTCTATAGGAAAAAAAAGTTTTGGGTCCCCCCCTATAATTTTTCCCTCCCTGGACAAATCCTCACCAAACTTTGCAAACAAATTCAGAGTGGGTCATATACTTTTTTTGCAAAGTTTGGTGAGGATTTGTCCAGGGGGAGGGAAGTTATAAGCCACCCAAAAAGTACTCTTCCTATGGAAACACCAATTTAACCATAACTACATGGCCACTACCGTGGCCATGAAATATATATATATACGTATACATATATTACTAGGCGTGCTGTAGTGGCCATGTAATTATGGTTAAGTTGCTCAACTCATAGGAATAGCACTTTTTGGGCGGCTTATAACTTTGCTCCACCTGGACGAATCCTCACCAAACTTTGCAAAAAAAGCATATGGCCCACTCTGAATTTGGCAAGTTGGTGAGGTTTTGTCAAGGGGGGCAAAGTTATAAGGAGAGGTCCCAAATATATTTATTTTTTCCATAGACTGAATGGTAAAAAAACTTTGCTCACGACTACAGCCCAAACGGCTGGACGGATTTTCAACAAATTTGCAGCAGGAGCGGTGACTTGGTCCCAAAAGCATACTTTTGTAAATTTGGTGGGAATCAGTCCAGTAGTGTTTTTTAAAAAATGACCAAAAAGTAGGTCCCAAAAAGTTACTGATATCTGGGTTCGGTCCACGGACCCATTTCCATGTTCGGTCCGTGGACATGCCTCCGATTGGTCCAGCAGGTGACGTGATGTCTGCAGACATCAGCCGTGCCCACTGATTGGATGGTAAAAAGCGTGAAGTGCGACAGATTTTTGGAAACACCCGCCATTTTGGATTCACGGACATCGGCCGGTGTCCACAGACATCACGGTAAAAACATACAAAAAATAACACATTACACTTGTCAAACTTATCAAACAATCTCTGGGGTGGTGAGTGGTGATCAGGATGGGATGGGATATGGCGATAAGAAGCCAAAAAATGGGTGGTCTTCACTGTAAAGATCTGCAAATGGACTGGATGCTTGCGAACAGTCCTGTGAAGTTCACTGACACTTACTGCCGTGGTGAAAAGCAATTTTTGGATGGCTTATAATTTTGGCGCAGCTCACTGAAACTGCATGAATTCTGGAATTATATTATAGACCTGGTTCCGAAAGGTATTGCAAAGTTTGGTGAGATTCTGAGAGGAGGCAAAATTTGAGGGGGTCCCAAAATAATGTAAAGGCTTATAAATGTGGTGCCTTTCAAGGAAACTGCACAAACATTTGGAATTTATAACTGGATATAAATGTGTTTGCAAAGTTTGGTGGGATTCTGTCAAGAGGGGGCAAAATTAGAGAGGGGTCTCAACATTTTTAGTTGGCTTATAACTTTGTTGCCGTTTGACGAATGTGGACAAATGTTTTCAGAAAGATTATAAACCCAATCTTGCATGTTTGTGTAAAGTCTGTATGGGTTTTGTCAAGTGGGGCTAAGTTATATGACTATTGCATGTACACATATTTTGACACTTTAGAATAAATAAAACATGGGCGGATTTCAACCAAACTTGTGTAAGGAGCATTGGCAAGGACCTGAAAGCATGGTTTGCAAAGGTGTCCATGTTTTATTTTTTGACAAGTGTCATAATGTAGGTACATAAAATATTGATATACCTTTGGTGACTGAGTTATAGCCTGTGGCCCTGGGCAGTGGGCAGATTGTCCATCTCATGTTTTAAGGTCATGACCCGGACAATCTGGCTACTGGCCATGACTACGAGGGATGAAAAATGGGGTTCAAGTGGTCATGTCCACCTGGGACCGGCTATGTTGTAGAGTTATTCAAAAGTAGGGTAGATCTGAAAGGGAAAACAAATGTGCATGTGGTAATATGGTCACAGGGTTCTGTCTTCGCCTTCAGCAGGCTGCCATGGAAAGGGAAGAGGAAAAGAAAAAAATGTGCTTGTGGTAATATGGTCATAGGGTTCTTTCTTCACCTTATGCAGGCTGCCATGGAAAGGGAAGAGCGGCTCTGTACGGAGCCCAGCGTTCCCTTTCCATGGTGGCCATCTTGGAAAAGGATTTTCCTTCCTACATCGGGACGCCTGTAGCATCCCGCTGTAGGAAGAAAAATCTATTTCTTAGCATTCCGGGTTCCCACTTTGGGAACCAGGGGTGCTAATGACCTTTACATTACACAATCACACCTGACATCTTATTACCAACATTATAAACACAACCCCTTATGGGGACTTTTCATCAAAATTAATTTCACATGTGATGTCATCAGTGATGTCATCAGTGATGTCATCAATGCCATTTGTGACGTCATCTGGGTGTTAGTTTAAGCAGTGCACAGTGGTGGCATGAGTTATGGTCACTTAGATTACCATAACGGGCAAATTTCTAAAGTTTTTTGGTTTTACTTGTAACCGTAACGTTCCTTTAACAAAGTTTTTTTCATTGACTATCAAAGGCTTTGATTAATGCAACTTAACCAAAACGTCCCTTTAACAATGTTTTTCATCGAATATCACAGGTTTTTATTAACCATACCGTTCCATTGACAACGTTTTTCATTGAATTTCGTTGGTTTTTATTAGTGCAAGTTAACCTTAACGTTCATTTAACAACGTTTTTTTCAGTGAATAAATATACATATATACACATGTATAAAATATATATGCGCTAGTTCTGCTCTATTCACAAAATAAAATGAGAAGCACTCTTCAGCATCACTACGGTGTTTCCATACCAGGAATCAGAGTCCAAAAAAAGGTTTGCAAACAGGTTTTTAATAGTACATCATGAACAGTTTAAAATCCATACACCTATGGAGTTCACACAGGCAATGGCATCTGAAAATTCGGCAGCATTACGTGTTTCGCGACTAGCCCGTCACTTGATCACATATTATCCCACCAGACCAGTTTGTATTTTTAGGAAAAGTTGTAAGTAGCTAGAATTAACAGCATAAAGAAGGGACTCATTCCCTTAGGATTAGCATTTGGCCATATTGCATTACATTGGTTGCAGTCGAGAAAATGCTTTTGTCATGCAAACATGTATAAAACAGCACACGGAACATCGACTCCCTCAAATGTGCCATGCTGAAAAGTGGGAAATACATCCACGCTGTACATCGCACCCCAAGCACGATGCAGTACAATGTGGAAGGTAAGCGTCATTACACCTTTTAAAAATACTCAATGTGTTCCCACCGGAAAAATATAAACAGCAATGACGGGGAGAATCAAAAAGAAATATTCTCCTGTATGCACTGATCTGTCCATATCGTGCGTAAATTCACATATAACTAGTGAGGCGGATCAGAAAGCCCCCCTGTCTCACCATTATATCCACCCAGCAAAGAACTGTGATTGCATGTACTCAAAAGGTGAGATATCACAGTGCAAACAAACTGCAATACAATTGTTAAAAATACAATGCTCCACTGTAAAAATATAAAACTGCATATTGACAACCTAAAGTGCATTGTGCTAAGCAGCAGGAGATGAAATTATAGTGTGTGAAAGCCCAGCCTTTCATTAATCCACAACCTTGTACAGCCCTGCATGGTGGACGGACTGTGAACATCGCAACAGCTGAGACCCACTTGGGAACCATGAGGTACAAATGTGAATAATCTACAAAATCTCATAATTATAAAATGCCACTGCATGGTCCCGTAGGACTTAGAACATGATAGTAAAGTGCTAGTGCAAAATAGACATCATATCAGAGTACAGAACATGGTATACATATAAAGTGCTGCTGCAGAATCATGGCAGGCCGTTGGACACACCTGCTCCTAGTTACAAGGGAACACAAGTGTGTGGTGCTGTGCAACTCATTGCATGATAATAAAGTGCTTAGTGCTGTGCAACGCAGCGCATACTGATTAAGTGCTAATTCATGGTAAACATAATATCGGAGTGCTGATTAATTGACAAACGTGTCTTTGTAAGGATCAGGCCTAACAGAGAAAGGGACTCTATCACCCCTACATACCAACCGCGTAAACATGATGAGCATCAAACAATAACTCATGTAAGACATCTAGCACACAAAAATAATAATGCGACCCTTTGCAACTCCGATTACTGTAGCAACATGAAACCATACCACAATAAAGATGAGCGAAAAAAACGAAGCCCAGAAAATTGTGAAAAAAAAGGGGGGGAAGCACAAAACAAAGAGAAAACCACTAGAAAAAGAAAAAGAAGAAAAGATGTAGGAAAGAAAAGAAAGACAATAGATAAGAAATCAGCCTAATATAAAACGTCAAAATAAAATGGAAGTTAAAAAGCCACAAATAAAGACCAAATAACAGGCTATGCCACAATTAAATGATAGATCCACCCAGGTGAATGTCCAAACTCCATCCCTCAGGATAGGGAGAATACCTGGTAGACATAAACCACATCAATTCAGTTTTTACATGCATGTGATTAACCAGAAAGAACCCATGATGATGGAAACAAATTGGGGCAAAAGATCAAGAAGAAATAACAAAGAAAACAAGAAAGAGAACTATTTTGTTTGCTCTTTCTATGAGTAATGTCATGATCCCAAAAGAGAATTGACCCAAGAAAGTAAACAATACCTCATCAATATTTTGACATTTTGGATATTTGCTCTCGAAGTCCAAAATACAACGTGTTTATTGTTGTCTCAAGGCCCGCTCTCTATCGCCTCCACGTTGTCGAGTAGCAATTCTGTGGATTCCAAAAAAACTGTAACACTCAAGAGCCCGAAAAGTGCTTGACCATGGGATAGTTAATGTCATTGTTAATAATAGCTCTTTCATGTTCCATGCGCTCCAAGAGAAATTACCTGGGAACTACCACTTTGCAGCTTCGCCGCACAGCGAGCAGCGGGCGCCAGGTTCTTCCCCGGTACTTCTGTGATCTCTTCGCCTTTGCAAGACTGAGCAGGTCAGATTCCTTCTTTAAAGCTGTGAACACTTACTGTTTTGTCTCTGTAAGTCCACGTGCACCTACACATTGAAAACAAGCATGCCGTCAGATATCGCCGTACTCAAAAGCGCTGCACGCTCAAGTCCTCATACACCCACACGTGTCGCCAGAAAAGCAATTGTTTTGTCTCCTGTGTCCATACAAAACCATAAAATGTATGATGGCAGACATATGTGGTTTTTGTCATTTACAAAGCCCCGGTGTAACAGTTACTTCCATCAACAACTCAGAAATAAACCCGAATGCAAACTCGACCACTCTCGGTGTTCGACCTTGTTTGGCAAGTGCCATTTTGAGTCACACTCCTTCTTAGATGACTCTTACTCTATTAAACGAGACAATCGTACAACAAACAATTCTGAGATTAATCATCGCTCTACATCTCAAGTTGAACTTGAGCGCTTGAGATTAATCTCTCCTATGTTGCCAAAAGCTCT
Organism: Ambystoma mexicanum; assembly: GCF_040938575.1. NCBI lineage: Eukaryota > Metazoa > Chordata > Amphibia > Caudata > Ambystomatidae > Ambystoma > Ambystoma mexicanum. The sequence continues at coordinate 379,914,756 of NC_090930.1, read as the reverse complement.
TGCGCAAATTACATCTGATCACACTCTTTTATCCACGAGCCAAAATTTAACCTCATTGTGCATTCCGAAACCACCAACTGGTTCTGACTCCGATAAAGCTCGGAGTGCGGTTTCTCACTCGGACATCTCCTTGCATGGCAGCTTACAAGACTCTAACATTGTCTAGAACCTATCACAATCTGCTGATCTATTTACTCATCGCTCACCTGATATTTATCCTTTATCTGATTCATACACTAACCCCACTCCACGCAAACCAATTCTGCTGCAAAGAAAACATTCTGAGTCCAACTTAATGCTAGAAATCACTCTTTCAGCAATGAATATGGCCATTACTAGGCTCACAAAACTATTTAAATATTTAGATGTTAAAATTCCTCGTCAATCTTTTCAGATCCAACAGATTGCCAAATGCATAGCTCAAGAGCAAAGGACTAAAGCGACTATTCGCCCCTCCTCTTTCAACGATCCTCAAATTAATCTAAACCTAGATTTTGAACGTCCGATTTAGGTTAGTCGAATTGTTCCAAAGGACACTGCCTTAACTAAATTTTTGCGAGTTATCTGCTCTGACAGAGATGACTCATCCAACTTTTCCACAATCGAAATTAATGACACTAAAACCAGCTTTTGATACACCTAACTCAACCCTTTGACATTTTGCTCGCAAGAAAAAATGTAAGACAACTAATAAAATTAACTCAGATAAAACGTCCCAGTTGAGGCAACAAAAAAAGTCCAAGAACTAAAGTCTGCAGCATTGTTACTTTGGCACAAAAACACATCGTAAACTCTGTTCTGTCAATCACTAAGAAATATAAAATCCTAGTCAGAGGTAAAAAAGAACTACACTCCCAGAAGGAAACCGATCCTTTAATTCATCTGCACCCGATGAGCTCATCTCAGGCCTGGCAGAACAATCTGCTGGCAAGACGAACAGTTATAAAGCAATTAGGCAGACACACAAATTGAGCAAGATTCAACCTAAACTGCCCTCTCCATCTGTAGATGGCCTATCTCTTGAACAGCAATGTTTAGAAATCAGGAAAAGCTGTCGACCAATATCTATCTACTGAGCCAAAATAAAATGTCGCCACAACAGAGACTGGCACGTTAGCGCACACGCAAACACCACCAACAAATGTTTGTGAACATGGCCAAAAGCATGTAATGTTCCCCACAACACAGGCCCTTCATAATCCCCTGCAACATGACACGGTCGAAACAATGATGCCCACACAACCAACTTTCAGCAACAAAAAGCTTCTTACCTATAAAGATACCTTAACACAAGGACTTAACCTCCACATAAAGAAATGTAAGAAGCAGTATTCACATCATTCTTTAATAATGAAATGTTGGTCCGCCCTGTATGCCTCTTTCGACCTTTGCAGGACTAGCATTATGAATATCTTCCAAGACATACCCACATTGGAGGATATCAATCACATCAATCGACATCGAACAGGTGGAATTCCTAAGTGAAACTGACCTATCGACTGTGAGGCTATGGATTCCATTGGGAGCTGTATTAAACGCACTCTGGAGGGCCAAGATGGAGTTATTCGCACTTGGCTTTATCATCGCTCAAGACCCTCGCAACAATAACAACAAACTGTTGAATAACAAAATTGAAAGACCAATCCCTGGATGCTGTAACTGTGCCAGGCATGGCTCACATAATAGAAATCAGCAGTCCAATCCCAGAATATAACAACCAGAAGCGGTTTCACAACACACAATCAGTCCAGCTGGTTGGAACACCCATGGTCACATACAAGTGCAATAATCCAATGAAAATAGAATAGTTTTGACATCCTAGCACTACAGGAGACCTGGTTAACCGAGACTCCTGTTTGGAATGACCTTTACTTAGTGGTACTGCCAGCTAAGCCTTCTCAGAAAGGACGACCCAGTTCGGGCCTATTAGGGGCACTCAGAACCAGTGCTGGACTAACCATCCAGCCCTGGGCAGCCCCAAACATTTTTCTACAATTATTACAAATTCGAAGTTGTGGTTGCACAATTGCTCTTTTAAACATTTACAGAAATCCAGCTGGCATCTCTGACGATCGAGTTTTCAAAGACCTACAACAACTACTAAATATGGTCATTAATGACCCTAGTATTACTAACACCATCGTCATGGGTGACCTTAATTTTTATTGCCTCCCTTTACACGACTTGTCCAGCAATACTGCCGTTGCAAGATGGACTAACTTAATGAACAAAAGACAACTTTACATGACCAATGGGTCCCTAGCGGGAGGCATGCCTCCACATAATACTTGGTCCAGAGGCTCTATGCAGCGCATCATTGTTTACATCTGTTTGAATGAACATCTATATGCTGAAGCTGAAACATTTCAGATCATCAAGCAATCACAAAGTGATCACTCCATGCTCACTCTTTACTGGACATGGAATTAAAGAACAATGAAAGTCATTAATCAACAATTCAAAACTTCATTAATAGTCAATAATGCCAGAAACTGTTTTCATTGGAGCAAGACCAATTTGTGGCAACTGAATCACCTGAATCTGCAGAATCAGCAAATTGATACCAATGCTCAATATACGGCTGCACTGATTTCCTTCAAAGTCTCTCCCACAGCCTAATTTTTACCTCTGCATAAACACATGCACACTTTTGACTCAGACTTAAAGCAAAAGAAAACTGCGTTTTGGCATTTCTAAAAGTCCCTTCACTGATTAACAGTAGCAGCAAGGTGGGTAGCCCTCAAAAAAGCAAAAGGCAGTTGTAGAAACTGGATTCGTGTTTGACAAGCTTTAATGTATCAACAAGATGGAGAGACCATGTTACTCTCTATGACAAATAAAAACTCTGCTAAAATCTGGAGTCTTTTAAACCAAGCCAATCATGAGTCCCAGTCACTCGTACAATTAATGGTGTTAATGAGTTGCAGTGGCGTGAGCACTTTGCAAGCCTACGCGCTGATCCTTCATTCTCTACTGTTCTCATTGATTCTCTTAACCATCAGCCATGGCAATTAGAAACATCTGAAGCAGATATAGAGCAGTTAATAAAAAATTCTAGTGGGTCAAGAGCTCCCGGCCCAGATCGGCTGAGCAATGTAAAAGCTCAACCTAAAATCTGGTCCATTATTTTGACAACATATTTGCTGAGATTATTAAAAATCGCACCATACCACATCTTAGAGACAATCAGTCATTGTTCCAATATTTAAAAAAGGCGATCGCTCTCAGGCCATAAACTACAGGCTGATAGCATTGCTTGACACACCGGGAAAAATCTTTGCGTGCTTTGTACTTCGTAGTTTTAATAACTGGACTCTGTTACAACAAAAGAGTGATCCGAACTAAAAAGAATTTCTAGCCAGCCGGTGGACTGCCGTTAACTTGACATCCCTTAATGCAATCAAATCTCAAGCATCAAACACCAAAAAACTGATTTACTTTGCATTCATAGATTTCCACACTGCCATGACTTCATATCGAGAAGGCTTCTACTAAACAAGTTACACCACGCTGGTTGCCCTTCCGCTTTGATTGAGATTGTTGGTGCATTTCATTCAGACACCTCGATTCAAATTCGTCTGACAACTAAGGGTCTACTATCTGCTACTGTTCAGAAAACCAGAGGTCTGAAGCAAGGTTGCATACTTGCTTCAGCCATCTTTAATGTTTTCATTTTTGATAAGAGGTATGCATTTCATAATATCGTTGCCAAAGCACCAAAGTTAGGCCCCAAAATAGTGTCTGCCCTATTATATGCTGACGATTTGCTCTTGATCTCCAAAACCCAATGGGCCTTCAAAGACTGCTTGATACTTTATCACAATACATAGATCCAATCAACTGACTATAAATCTTCAAAAGTAAAAATATTGTCCTGCCTCAGTAAGCGCTAAGTTTGGAGCAAACCCTCAGGGACTCTGTACAACACCAGGATAGAGGTAGTTACTCTCTACACCTACCTAGGTATGGTTATTGACAATCAACCCCACAATAAATTTAATTTGCAAATGTTAGAAACAAAACTTGAAACTGCCACTTCTCAAACCAATATCATCCTGGCCAAATATGTCAACTTTTCCTTAAAACCAGCCATTACTTATTACAACCAGAACACCTCTACTGTTTTACTATATGGTATGGAAACTCAAGAAACAGTAACCACAGTGCATACCAACAGCATGACTGAGGTATGAACTGGGACTTATCTCTCTCCATGGACTGTGCAAATGGCACCTTTGCGCATTGTTTAGGAAGTGCCTTTTAGCAGGAAACTCGAACACACCGCTCAAGATACTCTCAGAATGTTTGCTCTTGCCTAAACACAAATTTGCAGTCCAATGGAGAATCGCTGTGTAGGATATCCTAGCCAGTTCTGACATCACTATAGACACTCTCAACTGAGATCCAAACAGGGCCAAAAACAAGCTATATCTAACGGATTGGATAACTAGGCTTAGACTGTCTACTCTGTGCAAAGACTTCAGAGACAATCCATTCAGAGAGAAAAAAGACTGTTCAATTGAACCATACTTGCTTAGACATCCCTCTCCCATATACAGATCAGCTATTTTGCACCTAAGACTTAATCTGTGGCCCACTAGAGATCTTATGGCCAGACACAACATAATCAGCAAAGAAAGCAATATTGGTCGTTATTGCACCAAAAAAAGAGCAGAAAGAGACTCTACGACATCTCATAAAAGAGTGTCCAACTCTCTCCTCTTTAAGGATCAAACATTTTCTCAACCATTGTGACTATCTTGGAAACACCAATGCTGAAAGCTCATGGCTCTTAATGTTTTGCACTTCGAGTACCAGTCTTAGATTAGTCTCTAATACTTGATTGTATATGAATGTCTTTTTTACTTGCTTCTATAAAACATCAACTTCGGATGTGGAGTGTCGCAGAGTGTTTTCCGAGTGTTTGGCAATTACTGTAGAATCTGTAGAATCCTGTTTGGCTGCTAAGCTGGAGAGTCTGTTCTCACTCTCTATTGGATTAAACCTATAAAACATCAACTCTGGACGTGGAGCGTTGCAGTGTTTAGCAAGTGTTTGGTGATTACTGAAGAATCCTGTTTGTCTGCTGAGCTGGAGAGTCTGTGCTCACTTTCTTTTGGATTAAACCTATAAAACATCAACTCCGGACGTGGAGCCACACAGAGTGTTTGCCAAGTGTTCACCGTGATGTTGCCAGGAGCCTCAAGCTGAGCACCAAGTCCATGGAGCCTGAACAGGAACCTAGATGTTCTAACTACCAAACAGCAGGTATGTTTAAATTCAAAGACTCTCGTAGTAGAGCCTTTTTCCTCATCAACTGATAGTGGGAGCCCAACATTACATCCCAACACTCTCACAGATCTTATAACCTTCATTAGCCTCGCAACTGGAACCCCCAGAATGCCTAAAGCTGCAGCTCAAGACCTGTTAACAACAGCATGGGCGGGCTTACAAACTCTAGCACACCAGAAGAGACATTTAAAATACTGCTAATGGAGCTTGGAAGTTTGGGAGATACCCTTGGTGAAACAACTAATGCTATAATCCCCGAGGTGGAGAAAGATTTGAGAAAAACCGCACAATGACAGCAATAACAGCAATCTTGCCAATGTCCTCTATGAATCAGTCATACAAAATGATAAGGAACCAAAAGTGGCACTGCTGTTTAAAAAAAGATGCCACTCAGTTTCCGACCTGGGAAAACTAAAGTGGCATTTTAAACGGCCTGGTCCCCTCATGCCACCCCTCAGATGTGGGATTTAAGGGTTGTCCATGGGAGAGCGTGGGGCGCCAAGTAATAATTGGGGTGACCCGTCGGATGAAGACTTACTCAGAAGCGTAATTCTAGGCAGCCCATGTAAATTTGCACCCACTGCCATTGCGGTGGCCATGATTGAAAACCCAGCTTTTAACATCTTTCCAGATTTTCAACGAGCGACTGCATCTATCCATGACATGGCAAGTGCAAATTCTCCTCACGATGACTGAACAAAGGGCACCCCACCTCGGAGAGTTACAGTAAACTCTCAGCCCATGGACATCAACGCTGATGACCCAAAGCATGACACAAATATCCTTGAGGGTGCTGAGAGACTTCCAGCCTCCTTGGTGACTTTAGATCCTTCTCTTCCCAGGTCCCAACTGGATAGTGGAAATCTAACCCCCAACCAGAAACATTGAAAGGGGTCTCCCCACGAAAAACATCAAGTAATGGATTCATCCAACATGAGGTTGAGAGATCCATTCTGGACACAGAGGAACAAAATGGGATCCCAAGAGACAACATCTGGGCAAAAGATTCCCATATAGACGCAAGGGAAAACATGTACCAGGAATCTCGCTTCACAAAAGACATTGGGCCTCATTACAAATCGCCCGGTATGGAAACAACGGTGACGGTAAACCCGCCGTCACCGTTGTTTCCATGCCGGGCGATCACAGCTCCTGCAGGCGGGAGGTGATGTTCCCGCCAGGACTGACCTGGCGGGTTTAACACCGCCCGCCTGCAGGCAGACGAGGAAACACCGGCAGCATTACGAGATGCTGGCGGTGTTTCTATGATCCCCATTCCCATTGAGTCCTATAGGACTCAATGGGAATGGGTAGTAACACCATTCCGCCTCCGTGATTCCCGGAAAACCGGGGTTGTAATGCCCCGGTAATTCCGGGAATCACGGAGGCGGAATGGTAATACGAGTCCGGCGGTAACCAGGCAGTTTTACCACCTCGGTTACTGCCGGACTCGTAATGAGACCCATTGTTCAGTTAGCATTGCGCTTATGCAAAGAAGTGAGCCCACAAAGGGAGAAGCGCTCCAACGTGGAAACCAGAGAAGACCTGGAAGGGGTTGACACCATACCATCAAACAAATTGAGACTCATGTTGGGTTAGACCCTACCAGGAACCTCAGTGTCCTCTGAACATAACCCACATCGAAGACTGCACATCCCCATTGTGAGAAGACAAGCTCCAGGGGTCAGATACAGGAGAGAATCTTCCAGTGATGACTCCTCCTCTGAAACAGAATCTCCAGATGCATTTGATTTGGAGCAGGAGCCTAGAGAGAAAACGTCAAAGTTTAAAAAACGGAAGCGTCTAACATTGGATCAAAACTGTCTGATTTTCCTGGGCAACTAACCTTCAGACTTCCATCCTCTCAGCAGTAACAATAACTTTGGCACCATACATGAGATATATGAGAACCTGAATGAAAAATATCAAATGATTTTAATAGCACTGAGGAACTCCAAGCTAGTCTACGTTGACTCCTTTATAGAATCAATAATGCAGAAAAAGGCAAGAGAAAAAGAAATGGAGGGAGTAATTTTAAAATCCTTGGTTGTCTTACTGACGCCAAGACGGACTAGCACATTTTCAGGGGGGGAAAGGGGTTTGGAAATCGCTTGCTGGTCTACCCCTAGAAGAACCTGAGAAAGAGTTGGATATAGGAGCTAAAGAACCATGTAGATCAATCACCTGCACAACTAAACAGGCGGGTGCTCCTCAGGGGGCATTCAATCCTGTAGGCCCTGAAGAAAATCCTCAGGCACCTCATCACAATTTGTGTATGCTTCCAAGTATACAATTCGGCTCATCTATGAACTGAGGTGACCATGGAAAAACCACCAGTGGAGTGGTGTCACAAACCATGGTGCAGTTTGAGCAACCCGGATTGACTCACAGCAACAGAAATCCCTTTTCCATCTTTGAACAACCAAAAAAAAAGGATCCAAGGCAATTCCAACTGAAATAAGGAAACAAGATAAGAAATCAAAAACTTGAGGAATTCAAAGGCTATGAAACCCTGTGTCTCCCAAAGCTTCATGGGAAACATTAAAAACCTTGCCACAAATACTCCGACCAGAGCCGAAATAGCAAGCTAGAAAAGCAGGCACCCCACAGCCGAATGGCACTAGACCTCAGATCCAAATTATTCATAAGGTGTTCCCACCCTATGAAAATCTATTGGAAATTGAAGACTTTGTCAGTGTATGAAGATGATGCTATAAGTGGTGCAGAGGAGGAACCAAATGTAGCCACAGCTTCTACTGCTCAAAGAACACCTGTGAGGAGCCATCTCAGTTCCATAGAACCAAACCCCTCTAATCCTTTTCTCACTCTGGAGGAAAGAAGATCTATATCAAGAAACAACAAAGATCAAGCAACTGATGCTTCTAAATCTGAAACAATAATAAGTAAATTACTCTTAAAGTCAAAATCCCACTGTCTTCCTGTGTTTCAGAGGAAGGTCTGGTTGCAAAGGGCTTTCAGAGGACAAGTGGCACAATGGAAAGTGACCTTGAGTAGGGTGGGTTATGCAGATCACGAATGTGATCCGAGGCTAACAGTGACTCTTGAAAGAATACCAAGAGCAGCCGACGGCCTGATCCCAAACCGATCAAACATAATGAGTCTACTACACCACACTCCTAAGTTAAGAATGGTAAATACTGATGACAACAAGATCGTAGACTTCCCTAATGAAAGTGTGAATGATTGTGTAAACCTACTTATGGGCTCCACCTCTATGACTTTGCTACTCATTGAAGCAAATGATGAACTTCGTTCCTTGAGAGTTGAAATGAGAAGAACTATAAATACAAGAGAAAATTCACTAGAGAAGACTGGAAAGAACTAGACAAAATCAGAGCGAAACATGGCTGGACTTCCTGTAGGGACCAGTCAGGACCCGGACATGATAGGATCCACAGAAAATATGGATGTTAATATTAAACCAAGAAGGAGAGTGACCCAAGAACGGACTGTAACACCACCTTCCCAGGACCCACAGTCATGGAGCTGGCTAGCAAGTGTCCTGGCTTCAAAAAATCATGATTAGAGCCAGAAGATCATAGGTCAGAGACACCTGGAAACTGGGTCCTGGAACACTTGAGGTTATATCTACCTTCTTAATGAGATGGACCCAGTGTTAGCGAAATTGGACATAATCTGCATCCAGGAATCTTGGTTGACCGAGGCCCAGACCTTTGAGTACTTTTTGGCATATCTAAATAAAGCCAAAGGAGGCAAGATCTTTAAACCATCATCTGGACTTGGTATTGGTCAGGAATGGCGTCAACATGAGGGTGTTACGGACCATCAATCCTAATCCCTACATACAGATCCTGTTTATACGCCTAGAGGAATAATGACCTCCTGATATTTTTCAATCTTTTTTGGAATCCGGATGTTGAAGAGGTAGCGACATTTGTAGACCTAGTGACTGGTTGGATCGACGAGATGTACTCCACTCAAACTGACATACAGTTGCTGATCTGCTGTGACCTTAATATGGACTGCATCCCAGGGGAACAGAAGGATCCTGGGAGGACAGCAAGCAGGATGGGCAACAAGAGAGGTGGAGTCAATGTGTGGCTGGAAGAGATGGAGCTGAGCTGTTTGCACCTGTTAAATGGAAAGACAACAGGAAATATCCCGGCAGCCGCTATCTGGAACAATGGCATCCAAAAAGCCACCCTGCACTACTTTTGTGTATGCAAAAAATCTTCTACCAAACATAAGCTCCTTAACAGTACATCCAGTGCCCTACAATCATCATGATCCAATAATCTTGACATACACAGGATTGGTGATGGAAAACACATATATCTGGAAAGAACGGGAAGAAACAGACTTTGTTTACTACCCAAAGACATCCCCCAACTAATAAGAGACATACTTGCATGGCAAGACCAGGCAATAGAAGATGCTGAATATGACACATTTCTGACCGCCTTCAGAGAGTCCCAGCATAGAGACCTGAAACTGTTTAATAAACCAAGACACACTTATGATAAGGAGGTGGCATCACAAATAAAACTCTCAGAAAGGATCTACGAAAGCTCCAAACCTCACCAAAAAATAAACCAAAAGGATTTAATGCAGAAAAGGAGACAACAATACAAGAACTGGATCAAATTCCACAAAGCTTGGATCTTTCAAAATTATGCAGAAGTCATGCTACAGGCTCAAAACAATAACAACAATAGGACACTTGGGCAGCTCTTGAACGACAAGGGGACATCCGTATGCCCATACTAACTAAATCCCATACCAGAAGATATCTGGATAAAGCATTTTGGAAACCTGTTTGAAACAAAGAACTCGATAAATAAAAATCATAAGAATTTCTCCGGGCAGAGATGGGAAATTGAATTTGACAGAAATGAAATTCTAATGTAAATTAGAAAAGTAAGCTGGTCGTGAGCCCCCTGCCCTGATGGCCTCTCCAATGACATACTGAAAGCAGCCCCGGAAGCATGGGTGGATTTCTGTCAAGTCCTCTTCAGCAGAATCCTTCTAAATGGAAAAGCACCGAAATCCTGGAAAGTGGCAGTGGTGGTTCCTATATTTAAAAAGGGAGACTGAATGTCACCAACACACTACAGGTCAATTGCCCTTCTAGATGTTGCAAGGAAAATCTTTGCGCTGATCCTCTTAAGGCAGCCAAACGAGTAGGTGCTCGCAACAAAGAATTTCGACAGACGACAAACTGGTTTTGATAAAGAAGGGTGATATGCAGATTAAATCTTTTGCTGATCAGTCTACTGAAACTGCGAACCATAAAGAACAAAGGGAAAATATACCTAGCATGCATATACCTGGAACAAGCATTCGATAACATAGATCAAGAACTACGGTGGTAGAAGTAAAAATCATGAGAATGCCCGAATGACGTCTTGCTTGCCATCAAAGATCTATTCTCAGGGACATCTGCACAGATTAAGTAGAACGAGCATATGTGAAAAAGATCTTATGGCCAGATGATTGGCGTGAAACAGAAAAAAGAAGATCAAACTCGGCCACACATACATTTTCTAAATAAATCTTCGGACAACCAAACTTTACTCCTGGTTATCTGAACAACAAATTTCCCAACAACAAGCCGAGGGACCTGTCTTTGAGAATTCGGCTGAACTTTCTGCACAACAAAACCACTGAGCGCAAACTAGAGAATGACAAGTGCCGCCCCTTTGACTTCCAGACGGAATCCTTGAAACACGTGACACTGTTTTTCCCAAACCTGAAAGATCTAAGATTGATCCACATATACAACCATATGTTCAAAAGAGTTGGTCTGGACACAGAAAAGTGGTGGAATGCCTTGTAAGGGGGACAAAAACCAAGAACTATATATGCTTTGGTAAGGTTCCTTGAAGCAGCCTTCAAAAAAAATGAAAGCTGTGAAACATAATTACTTTCGCCCGCTTGAAGGGATGAAGGGAATCAAGGAATGGAAGGACAGTTAACATGTGATGTACTTTTTAATAGAAATGAATGAAATGTATGAGGATGGTGAAAAGTGTGCGATAAACTAAACACTAATAACATTTTTTTAAAAAAAAACATTCAAGTGAATTGTTTCAAAATGGTTGACAGTTTACTTCACTATATGGTACAATAATAAACATGCTGTTGTCATTTTAAAACATTATTTTAATTTATAAACATATAATATAGATAGAAGACATGCTACTTTAAAATATGTAATTTGTTTTACATTTGTTTTAGTGAAATATTATTTTGGATACAAAATATGCAATACTGTAAAACTGTATCCCTCTTCGTATTTGTATATTGTTGATGGCACTTTCTCTCAAGGATGTCTGAAAATGTGTGCAGAAATGTCACATATAATAAGGGGTGGATTAAGATTGTAAGATTCATAATGTGTATTCGAAATATTGGTAGTCAAGGGAAGTTGTGAAATTGATGGCAAAATAAGTTGCTATAATAAAAGCCCATGACATTCAGTGAAAACATGTAGTTAAAGTGACATTATGGATAAATTGTGCAAATAAATCCTGTGAAATTCAGTAAATAAAATAATTGCTAATGGAACGTTATGGTTGCAGCACAAAATTTAAAAAACTAAGAAAATAGCAAGTTAAGGTAAGCTACACAACCATAATTCGTGGATACCCCATGCACTGCTCAGACTAATATCCAGGACATCAAAGATGCTGAGAAACAATGATTGGCCAATGATATCCAGAAATTGCGATTGAAAGGAAATTCCAGGTTTTATGGGATCTTGTAAAAGTAAAGTGACCCTTGATTTAGGATGGAAAAGAAAGAATCATGTTCTTCCAAAATACCAAGAATATAAGGTGATTTTCCAATAAATAACCCATTTTACCAGCATTTTGAATGGGGAAAGAATTCACAGTATTCATCTTCCAGTGGAAAATATCACCCACACATCTGAGGACTTGTGTCTGCTAATGAGCAGGATAGAATTATATATATTTTCAGCCAACCTACTCTCAGATATAACTTTCTCAACTGTTGACAGGTGAAATGAAGAAAAAGTAAAAATGGCACATTACAAAATTAATAAAGGGAAATCGTCGCTTCAATATTTTTGACCTGTGCTTTTAATAATAAAAATAGATATGTTCGTTTCAAATAAATATTCACTATGTCCTTACCAGCACCATTGTTTCTGGACCGGCATACTACAAATCTGTGGGCAGGTGGCGTCCCGTCTGGCAGGTCAGATTTTTCACGGAAGCACCGGCACCGTTACTATTAATGGTGCTACTGCTTCTGTGTTCCCCACTCCCATAGATTCCTATGGAACTCTATGGGAATGGGGATTTACAATTTACAGGGGCCTGACTTTCCAGGCTACTGGGGTTGTAATCCCCTGGTGTTACCGAGTAGTGAGGCACCAGGAAAATCATTATGGGTCTGGCGGCATCCCGCCGCTATCACTGGCATGGTTAACGGTGGACCCGTAATGAGGCCCTAATACTCCAACATATAACTTAGGTGCAGGTAGTAATTCAATTGAGTTGTTTGTTGAATTGTCTTCTTCTGTGTTCTGAGACCAACCCCCTTTGTGCTTGACATGATCTGAAATGAGAGAGATACTAGAGGTCCTACATGTCAAATAGTTGTGCATTTCATCACCTAAAGTTTTAGCTACACTCTGGGCATCACTTCTACTCTTAGATGGAGGTGTAAGGGGCATTCTCCTATGCCTCCCTGTCACTAGTTCATGAGAGGTGAGGTGATGGTCTGATCCTGGCTGGTTCTGAAGGTCATACAAGGTTAGGGCTAGGCAATATAGCCATCCCTTCTTCAAAGTAATTTTAATATTGGAAATTCTTTCTTTAAGTAGGCTGTTGAGTCTCTCACATTTCCTGTTCACTTGCGGGTCATAAGCAAAAGAAAATGCATGCTTAATATTCTATAGGAGCCCTATCTGTTCAAATAGCTCATTAAGAAAATGTGGCCCATTGTCGGATCTCAGCACTTCACACTCACCCCAACTCAGGAAGACTTTACGCACTAAAAACTTTGCTGCACAAGTGGCATCAGGTTGTGTACATTGCCCTGCCTCGATCCACCTAGAAAAGGGACACACCACCACTAATAGATACCTACTTCCATTGCACACCTGCAGCGTATCAAAATAGTATATAACTAAATGCTGAAGCTGACCATTCGGTTGAGGTATTACTCCTCTAATTGTCCTCAGTGTATGCCCAGCAGTAAACTTTTGACACCCAACGCAGTTCACCATAAATAGTGCAATGTGTTCCAACAAATTTGGAATGAATTCTGCAATCGTAGCAGCAAGACTCTACCTAGTTACATGCGCGGGGTAATGCAGCTGGTCAAGCGCAACTTTCAATTACACTGCTGGCATCACCGGCATTCCAGTGCTGTTTTGTGTCACCATATTGATTCTGGGGGGATAAAGAACACCCCCTCCATTTCTACAATTCCTGCTTGTCCTGTGTGCACTCACTTGAATCTCTGTTAGTTGGGTTATCGATAATTTATTAAACCCTTCTTGCACTAACAGGGTTGTAACTATTTTTTCTTTAATATCCTCAGTATCAAAACTCGAAATGTCTGGGGAATATGAAACACTTTTGGCTTCTTCGTCTGTGGCTTTGTTCCCACAAGAGATAAAGTCTATTAGCTTAGTGTGCGCTGCACATTTAGCAACCGCTTTGGCTATAGGTCGCTGTAGTGCCTTAATAAGCCTTTCCAATAAGGATACATGCTGCACTGGAGTGCCATCTGCACAGAGGTAACCCTTCCTCTTCCAACGTGCTAACCCTGCATGTATGGTTGACGTCTCGTAGGCGGAGTCACTGTAGACCATCACTTCCTGTCCTTCATGTTTCTCGAGTACGACCATGAGTGCTACTAATTCTGCTGCTTGCGTTGAAAAGTGAGACAGTAGCCTTGCACTTGCTACAACTTCAAATTCTCCATTTAATCTATGTCTCAGTACTGGGGCACCTGAATGCCTTTTCCCACTAGTCTGATACATTTTCAAAAGAACCATCAATAAAGATAATTTCCTCTCCTAATAAAGCATTCTCCTTCACACAGGAAATACCATCATAAAATTCAACACAATTAGCCCAGTCATGCTCGTGATCGCCTTCTTCTATTGGCTCAGCTATAAACATAGCAGGATTCACTATTTTACATCTTACAATCTTAATCGTTGGGTTGGAAATCCTTACCTATTAAGCTGAAGCTATTTGGGATGTTAATGTGCCCTTCGGTTTCTCTAAAATGGCAAACAGAGCATACTCCACGGAGAGAGTCATGGAGCAGCCCATGACAAAACAATATTTGTAGATTTTTCAATCGTGAACGCAGCGACAGACAATGATTGTTCAGAAGCAAAGTGTCCTCTCATGACTGGGTCTAAAATCCCACTGTAATATGCTAAAGGTTTGTACCCCAATGTGGTTCTTTGTGTAAGCACTGCTGTCATGACTGTCCCAATTGTGTGCGAAAACAAATAAAATTCCACAGCAAAATTGGGGATTCCCAAAACAGGGGCTGTACAAATTGCTTTTTTCAGATCCTCAAACCATTCCTCAATTTCTTCAGTCCATTCTATTTTTACTTTTTTCACCTGTGCTTTCTTTAACACTTGCAGAATAGGTCTTGTATACGTACTATAATCAAACACAGAGGCTCTGACACAGTTGCATAATTCCAAGAATGTTTGCATCTGTTTCACTGTGTTTGGTTTTGATGTTTTCATAATCCCCTCCGCTCTTTCAGGTGTCACCTTCTTTCCTTCATGTGAAATCACTTAACCTATATATAACACCTCTTCTTGACAATATTGCAACTGCTCCTTGTATACCTTATATCCAGTGTCTGATAGAATAGTCATCAACTGAACAGAATCTTGTCTGCGCTCATCTTCTGTAGTGCTACAAAATAAAAAGTCATCTATGTACTGTATCACTGCACTCTTAAGATCAATATTGCCTAAATCCATTTGTAGCACCCTATTAAAGATCGATGGGGACTCACAGTACCCTTGGGGTAAATGAGTATGTTTCAGTCGGGTTTGGCGAAAAGTAAATGATGTCAAGTCATGTGGATCCTTGTACAACAGGATCGAGAAAAACATTCTACAAATCGATCACCGTGAAATATCGAGCTTCCACCAGGATACTACACTGTATTTTCGCGGGATTAGTAACTAAAGGAAACTCTGTATCTACAATCTGGTTAATCAGTCTCATATCTTGTATAAATCCCCACGACCCTCGTTTAGATTTCTTGATTGGATACACTGCGTTATTACACCACGATTCGGATGGCACCAGAATCCCTTTTTTCATTAGTGCTGAAAAAGTCTGAAATATACCCTCAACAGCTTCTGGAGACATGGGCTACTGCTTTGATTAAGGTAAAATCACTCCTGGCTTAAGCTTTATTTTAATTTCCTCTACTCCCTTTAATAAACCTACATCATAAGGGCCTTTGGTCCAAAGGACGCATGGCACCTTTTCCAAGTCTTCCTGAAGAAATGCTGGACATTGCTGCATTATCGCCATTCGCCGTGGGACTTCCCTTTTCCCTATTCTTATCCAGTATGTAATGCTCATGAAGAACACCACTTCATCATCTGTTTGGTCTTCCCTGAACATGTCGTCATCAGCGATGTCAGTCAATATGTAACCTTCCTCGAGAGCTGTTACGGTTCTCCATGATCTACCCTCATCATCTACTCCTTCAAACATTGCCATTTCCTTTTGTACAATCGCTGCTTCCAATTATATAGGAATTTTATGTCCCGCCGCTTCTTCCAAAGGTATTTGTGGTCTAAACAAAAACTCATCAGGTATCCTTACAATTTTTCCCACTAAGCCAGGTAGCCATGTCAGTAGAATGCTCACTCCATACAGAAAAATCTCTAGATCTACTGGAACGTCTTGCAGAGCCACTTGCCCTGTGAATGCCAGTATACATTCTCCCACGTTTAAACAGTGTATTCCTGGAATGGAACACTTTATTCCTTGATCAGTAAATGAAAATGTCATGTTATGTTTTGTCATTAACTCTCTTCCCAAATATTAACTGGTGTCGGCCATGAATATAACAAAGAAACATACATTTCACACTCTCCTATAGAGACTGGTAATTCATTAGTAAAAGTAACTCAACTCGTAGCTCCAGAAAACCCTTGAGCCTTCCTGCCAAATCGCAACATTGGATATTTTCCCTCTCGTATACATGAACAAGTTGCTCCAGCGTCTACAAGGAAAGAAAAAGATTTGCATTCTATCGTCACATCAACCATTAGTTCCTCGTGGGGGTCTGGTGTCACAGATAGTACTGAACACATAAAGCCACCCTGTGAGCTGTCCTATTGTGGGTACCAGCTCATCCCCGTCCCTGTGAAAGGATTTCCACCTACCACAGTGACACCGCCTATCCTGGGTGTCCGTACCTGTCCAGTATTTGCATACTGCTGTGTCTGCATGGGGGCTTGTTTGCGACTGCCCTTGCAGTGTATACATTTGCACTTGTTCTGTTGCACCTGCTGCACTCACAGCACTTGTGTCTAATTCAATGTATGATCTTGGGTGAACCCTTCTCTAGTCTGTGTGCTCTATGGTGGAGGATAAGCTATCCCCCCTCTTGGAAATGGGCCATTCTGAACATTCCGTTGACTCCCACATGCACGCGCAATGTGCAATTTCATCCCACAGATCCAACATACTGGAGGTGCCCTTCTGACAAGCCCTCCTTGAGTACTCTGGTTCTCATTCTGTGTACCTTGAAACCCACCTTGATTATTTTTAAATCCTCCTCCTCTTCCTCTATAGACTATACCTCTGCCTCGTGGCATAAACCCATATCCACCTTGATCCATCGGCTGCAGATTACTCACCTGCAATGTACCCATTGCTTCCTGCATTCCCAATCCTTCTCCGCTTTTCAATACCGCCCCTTCTATTGCTTATTTTGACAATTCTTTCGGAACTAATTTGGCTTGTTCAATTTCCTACTCTCATCTTTCTTCATATTTTTCTCTTGTAATAACTGACAATGGTGTACTATTGTCAAATGTATCTCAGCCCAAGGCATGGTTTCCATCCCCACTTGTTTCTTCATCTGTCTTTGCACTGGCTCAGGCAACCCCTGACATAAAAAGGGGTAAAATAATGCCACTGTCTTTTCCCACGGTTCGCAAGTTTCAAGTTGCCATTTCTCCTGAATATCCTGAATGTAAGCAACAGGGTCTTCATCTTCCTTCATCTTACGTGTCATAACTGCACCCATGTCTGATGTGTCGGGATTCAGTACACTTAGTGCCCTCCTAACATCTACTCTGCAATTATTAAACTGTGCTGTATTCTGTGCTCTCACACTTGAATACCCTGCTCTTCTCCATTTGTCATCAGCTCTCTCCTCAAGAATAACTGCCAGGAGATCTTTTATGTCCCCTATGGCCAACGTGTTTCCTCCTGTCATGTTCATCTGTGGCCATGGAATATACTGTGATCTTGATCTCCCTTTTTTACAATAAGGGAAACTGTGTAAACCCTACCCCACAGTCAGATCCTACTCTTAGTCTATCTCTGGCAGGGATGATCGTCCCTGTCTGTCTCCTTGTGGCTAATGACTGTTACCTGCTCACATATGGTGATGACTCTCCCTTCTCACTGTCCTCGAGGACACTCAGGATATGCTATGGGATCTGGCATCCTATCCTTAGGTTGTTCCAGATTAGACCATCTCACTTCTTTTTCTATTTGCAGGCTTCCTTCAGGGGCACACATGCTTCCTCCTCCTACATCGAGGGCAGACTCTCTTTCCTAGTCTGACATGTCTTTTCCCCAACTAGTGTGACTATCATCCCCTTCACACTTATGCAGATTCAGTCTACTTAAAGACAATGCTCGACATTCATCACTGAACAGGCTTCCCTCCTCTCTTCATGATCTAGGAACTGGGGATCGATCATCGTTATTTTGAGTTTCATACTCACTATTTCGTCTCAACTGTTGAAAGACCTTATCGATCCTTTCTGTGATGCTTTTTGGATCAAATCTTTCTTCATCTAATGCAACTCTAGACGTTGCTTGCATTGCTTCCTTTATCAGAAGGAATTCTTCTATTCTGTCCCATCATATGTGTGGGCTTGGCCCTACTGATTCTTTATGAGTTAGACTGGTATCAAGACCTCACTGCCTCCTTTTTTGTTCCATATCTTCGTCTATTTCTCTTTGCTTTCTCGCATCCCATCTAATTCTTTCTTCCTCTTGAATTTGTTCTTCCCCTCTCCTTTTACTTCCCTTCATTTCACTTCTTCCCTTCGTCTCTGTAATATTTTGTCCCTTAGTCTTTACACTTCCTCCTCTTCTTTCTTCCTTTCCTGTCTATCTTTTTCTTCTATCACTCTCTGTCTATTGTCATACTTTCTTTGCTTCTCTGCCTGTGCTTCTTTTCTTTCTAGCTCCTCCTGATTTATCTGTTCTCATCGCTCTCTGCTCTTTCTTTTCTGCTTGCCTTCTCTCAATCTCTTCTCTCGTTCTTTATCCTTTCTTTCTTGTTCATTCTTGTCTTCTGTTTGCCTAACTTCCTCGATACTCTTCACATTTATTTTAAGTAAGATCTGTCCTCCCATCCATTTGTTCTTCATGAGCGTAATCTCATCAGCTTTATCCTTCTCTCCTTTCCATCTCTTAATTTACCTGTCTATATCTGTTGACAGTTTCGACCTCTCGCTACTTTCTTCTTTATCTTACATGATCTTGTATCTTATAGATCTCTTCTTTTGCTTATTCTCCTCTGGACTATCATCACTATTGTAACATGGAGGTTTGTATATTGGATAACTATACCCTGTCACTGATTTCAACTCCGAAGGACATAACCCTATCTCTTCTGTACTAGCGCCTTTTACTTGGGGGGAGGTAAGGGGTGCTGAAGGCTCAACACCTTCCTCCTTTCACTGACTAAGCATCCACTCCTCAGGTGGAGGGTCTTCCCTTTCTTCCTGGTACATTTTCCAGGGCGTGTAGGTCCTTTTAGATGAGGTAACAATATCTGAGATGGATGGGATGCAGATCTTACTCATACATCAATAATCAGACTGACTCAGGATGTTTGGCAAAAACACAACTGTTTTAATGACACTTTGTAAAACAGGTTGTACAACAGACATCAAGGGACACCGCACAATATTCTCTCTCTCAAGAGTCTCAGTGAATCACATAAAAAAACATAAATGCTAAATATTCATCATCACTGATGTCATACACTTGGAAAAATAAGAACACCTATGGGGATTTGTGATAGGCTTGAGAACATCTAAGTATACTTTCTATGGGGTGGGATCGTGATTGGATCTCTGAGGTCAGGTGGACAGCTATGCCCACCCCTAGTGCAAGTCATCTTCCATGTCAGACTAATACACAACATTCTATTGGCTTCTCCTTGCTATGTGGCCCTCTATAATTGGTTGGCACTTGTGTACCCTCTGAAATAGCCCACATGCTAGCACCATGCAAGTTAGTACCCTAGTACTGGGGGGTTGGCCTGGTCATGCCTCCCCACCCAATTAGCCCAACATCCCTCATCACTCCTGCGGTCTGCCATTCAATTAATGCCTTTGAACTCGGCCTTGCAAAGGCTCACTGTGCCCGAGAATAAAAGGGAATGAGAGCATGGCCTTATCTTCTGGTTTCGGTGTTGCTCGCCCCAAAGTCTATTTTCATCTGACCATGTGACTGAAGACCACGTTTTGAGCTCCTTCGTTGAATTTAATACTATTAAATGAAGAATACTTGGCACGTCTTGTGTTTTTCCATTACAACTCAAACAGGAGCGTGGCTCGCTTCTCATGTTCATTGTATCTTCTCGAGTAGATAATCAGGTTCTTGGTGGCCCCAACTTTTGACACCTGGCCAGGCAGGCCTTCTTGAATCTTCCTTCGCCGTCAGCTGTTATATTCTGCTGCGCCACCCTTTCAGCCGTTTCATACACGGGGTCCACGTTTGCTAAAATGTGTTGTGGAACATCCAGGTTCTGTACACACTTATATATATTGGCGGAAACGCCTGCAGTCTATTCACTATGTATAGCCAGCCTTATGATTACTTTGTCTACTTGCGTTACTGCATCTGTACATTTGCAAACTGGCTTTGCATTTTCTTCAGTGCTTCTCTGCACGTGCAATCTTCATTTTGCTCCCAAAATGTTGCTTGATTCTCTACTTTGCTATCACACAAGGTCTATAGACTTTCTTCATTGGCATCTCTTCTGTGTGTGTCATTTCTGCTTTATGTGATATCACCAGTCTTCTCTTTCTCTCATCTTCACACTTCTTCTGGAACCTCCTTCAGGACACTGTCATTTCTCCACGGATACTTTATGTAGTGTTTTCTCAATGAGTAACTTCTTTCAATGACATTTCACGGTATTGGTACCATTATTGGCTTTACGCATGTCACAACTTCTGGTTGGCAAAATGGGGGTGGGACTTCCAGTAGAGTTACTTGGCTCCTCCTCTACACCCTTCTGACCATGGCATTAACATTTTATCTGTCATGCCTTTCACCCATTCCGCACTATACTGTTTGAGCTTGGGCATGTGCATTGGTAATGTTTTGCATAAGTGCATCACAGGAGTATCTCCCATAATCTCATCCCCTCATTTGCCATGCCACTTAGTCTACACACCATTCCTTCGTTAATCGACTCAAAGCCTTCGGTATCGACTCCTCCTTCAATCCGACCACTTCGCCTTCCATCTGCACAGCACCCGTGGATAATGGGCAGATAGTACGTCAAAGGAGGACCTGCCCACCATCTCAGTTCTTCTTGCAAGTTTATTTCTATCGGCCGCTCTCCACAGGAAACCCTGCAATCTTCCGACTAATGGCGGAGGATGCCTGATCGTCCGAAATACTGGAGATAAACTGGTTTGGATCTTTTCCAACCATCCTCTGCTAACACGTGAACTTATAGTACTTTAGTAACGTGCATCAATGGATGGGGTTCACAAAATTACTCTGAATCCAAATAATCGAACCAACTCAGGAAGATGGCAAAGGTTGCTGTTTTATTAACAATTATCTATAACTGGGAGTTTACAACAGACATCAACGGACGTTCACTCAGCTCTTGACAAATGTCTCATAAAAACATCTTTATATGCACAAAATATGTCAGCAGTAATATCATACTACATGGCAAATAAGAAAAACCTATATGCAAATATAATTGGTTCAAGGGGAATATCTAAGTATACTTTCCATAAGTACTAGGATTGTGATTGACTGTCTACTGTCAGGTGTACAATTTATGACTACCTCTAAAACATGTAATATTCAACACTATTAAGTACACGGTTTATCACTGGATCTCAAACTATAAAGCCCTTCATTATATAGCTCTCTACAATTGGTTGGCACGCTCATGCCATGTCTGGAACATCTGGTTCATTTAACAGCATGTGAGCTCGTACCCAGGTGCCAGGAGGTGGACTTGACTTTATCTCCCCACCCAATTAGCCCAACATTTCTCATCACTGATGCCTTCTGCCATGTAGATTGTCTATGAACTTGGCCTTGCAAAGTATCCTTGTCTGTGGGAATATATAGGAGTACAGGCTTCCACTATCGTTGTCCTACGACTCCAAGCCCAACTCTATTTCTATCCTCGGCTCACATAACAGGAGACCATGATTCTGGTCCATTCTGCAGCAATTAGATGTCTTAAATGAATAAAACCCGGCACTCTCAGTGTTGTTTCATTCCCCTTAATAAGGGATGATTCATCCTTTGCATGTTCACTGCTTTCAAGACTAGATAACCAACCTTGGCTCCTTCTGTTTTGATGCCAGGCCAGACCGCCTCTCCTGGCACTTCCACGATCTCAGCTTATTCTTGCAGCGACACAATTCTCAGCCTTTCCCCTCCATGGGTCTGACTTTACTAAATTCATGACACTGATGTCCAGTTCCTATAAAATGGTGGCTTCATCTGCTGTCTATTCACTATGTATAGCCAGCTTCTATGATCACTTAGTCTACTTGCGTTTCTGCTTCTGTACATTTATTGAACGGTTGCATTTCTGTAGCACTTTGCACACCTGCAATCTTCTTTTCTTCATATGAATGTTTACTCAATTCTTAAATTCGTCATCAGTTTCTATAAGATCCATGCATTCTCTTCAGCCAGTATTCTCAGTGCATCACGCTTCCTCCATCAGATTATCGTCTCTTCGAGGATACATTTGATAGGGTTTTCTCAGTGGACACCTTTTCTCAAATACTTGCTGCGGTATTGGCACAACTGCTGGTGTCAAACATTGCAACGTCTCTGACTTCCAACATATAGTAGGCAGGGGGCGGGATTTCCTGCAGAGGCATGCAGCTGCTCCTCCACATGCTCAGCTTCAGGTAGTAAAGGTATATTTGGTTCGTGGGCCACTTGACTGTTAACAACTTTGCAGTGTAGTTGGATGTCTCTTTACCTCTTGGCAAGACTGTTTTCACTATGAAAAGGGCATGCCTCTTGGCTTGGGTGATGTGTGTTCTTTTTTTCAACTCTTTAGACTCTTTGCTTCTTTGAAATTAAAAGAGTGTCATTTCTGGGTGCATTATAAAGTTCAGTCTTTCTGTTGAAAACACAATTAGACACACCCAGCCTTGCTTTAATGTAGTTTCAAGGTATAAAAGTTGAATAAGTATTATATTCCCATGTAAAAGCAAAGGATGACATTCGGTCTTCCTTTGGGAATTATAATTAGGTGAATGTGACCTCCTTTTCCACTCTTTGTAGCTTGTAACTCATATATAGACAACATTCTGCGTTCAGTAATGGTTCAGGGAGCGTTCTGTCTTGTTAATTAGGGACACACAACCTCTCCGATGGACATGAACAGTCTTTAAATAGTTCAACAATGCTTTTAGCTTCTCATATGAGTGTTGATCTTTAACGTTACAATTGAGTGCTACAATTCCATTGTAAATACGACTTCAGATATAACAAACAGCTTTCACTCACATTAAACATTATGCGAGTCACTTAGTAGCTGGCTACATTTACTGGCAAGGCTCGCGCGGTGTATTTGAATGCTGTACTTCACCCACTGGCTTCATTGACACTGGTTTTTAGGTAGCACTGCTCTCCCAACATCCTCTACCACTTCTGCTTCTGGATCGCTGGGGACACACACCCTTCTCCAGCACGGCTGTCTTCAATCCGGCCTCTTAATCTGGGAGTTCCCTTTCCTCCTGAGACCCTCGGCTTGCCTTCTGCTTCTGGTCACAGTCTCCTTCACATTCACAGCTCTGCAATCATGACAATCAGGCTCACAGGTGCAACACTTAGGGCCTCATTACACGGTAGGTGGTGGACCAAGGTGCTAATAAGCACCTTGGTCCATGCCGGTAAAATACCGGCACCGCCTTGGTGGAAAGGGGAATTACCGCCCTATTCAAAGGTTGGCGGGGCAGTAATTCCCCCTTCCACCATTGCCCTTCCCCATTCCCATTTTTGCCCCATAAGGCATAATGGGAATGGGGAAGGTGCTAATTACGGTACCGCAAATTTGCGGTGCCGTAATTAGCACCAAGTTCCCTTAGCGGGTTGGTTTTTAACGCCTGCTAAAAGCAGGCGTTAAAGTACCAACCCGCTAAGGGACCTCGTAGTAAGGCGGTAAGGGTTAACGGTCACCGGTACCATTACCGGTGACCGTTAACCCTTACCGCCTTCCGTGTAATGAGGCCCTTAGTCTCCTGCATGACTTCCATTGAGCAGCCACTGCACTTACGATTTTGGGAGAACAGGATTCTCTCTGAACTTGCAGGTGAAATCTGCTGTCTCTTAGTTCCAGCGTCCGTTCTGTTTTTCCACTTTCTTGTGATTTGCCAGCCTCATGCTTCACCTCTGCTGCTACTGATACAGTCAGCCTTCCACCCCTCATTCCAGCTCCTTGTACTCCTCCTTTCCTGATGGGGCCTTTTATGCCTCACAGGTTCCATGATTGTCTTCAGGTGTGGCTATTAGCCTTAATTGCCCGACTACTGTAATGAGTTCTAGGGTTAATTGCCTGACTACTACATCTATGTGCCTCTTCAGCCCTCTTGAATTCTGGGACTTGTCATTTCTTCCAATAAAGTTAGGTTTTTCTACTTCTGAATTATGTGTAAGGGTAGATTTAATTCCCCTAAGACTTTTACCAATGGGACTATGAAAATGAACTCTCACAGAGGAAGATGGTTTAGTGAAGACAACATTTCCATAATTCTTCACATTTTACCCTTCAGATTGAGGAAGGTATTTAATTTGAGATAACAAAAGGATCTTTATTTCAGTATGTTTTGTTCTGTTTTTATAACCTTGGCATTTGCAGCCTTCGATTTAATGTGAGTTTGAGAGGCAATGTAATAACAATAAGCCATAACTTCTTTAGGTACAGTGATTAGAATCTTCTTGTCAGTGGAAAAATACTGTGGCTCATCCCACGGAATCTCCTTACCATCCTGGGCCCTGCCTCCTCCCATATGATCCTCCCGCAGTACACCACCCCCAAGGTTCAGACCAGGCACATCTGCCTTCCTCTGGCCACCTATTAGCCACCTGGGAGGAGACCTTAGGCAGGATTTCAGCGAGCGATCCATAGGATTCTTAACAGTCAGCACTTTATGATCATTAGTGTCAATGTTTTAAAGCATTTGATCACATACCCTTTCCGGACAAAAGTCTAAACTGCAGAAGAAAGGTGTGATTCAAAAAGCAAGTTTCTGCAAACCTCAGTGAATTGTTTTAATTGAATAACTCATTAAAGAACATGGTAAGCACATTCTTTGTACTTAAATGTAGTTTAAATTAGGGGTGTGCCAAAATTCAGCTTAATTTGAGTTTTTTGTTGAAGAGCAACAGTAATGCAACTATTTGGCTTCAACCCAATATTTCAAGGTCTTTTTAATGGAGTCTAAAGTCAACTTTCTCTGATTAGATATCGTTCCTCTGTTTGATCGATGGCAATCAGTCAGAGGGAGTAGCGATGTAGGACCCAGAAGCCAAATATGCTCTCTCTCATCCTCCTCAATCGAGCAGGCAACAGCAGCATTTCTGCTCAGATTCACCCCGGTTAGGACATTATGGATTGAAACATTAGTCATGCCCTGAAATTGTGTGTTGCTGCGCCTGGCTAACTACTGCCCCTGACATTGTTTGTGCCTCCTTTTATATATTGTAGGACATCATCTGTGGCTCCTGGTTGTCTCCCAGGATGGATTGTGGAACTCTTTAATAACGTGAGATGAAGGGCCTTGTCCCACGGTTGCACCGTCATAATTTGCAGAATCAGTGCTTGTTTGCGTTCTTCTCAACTATGCCCACTGGGCATAATGGGCTACCTGGCCTCCCCCACCCCACTCGAGAAACCCCATCATCATATACAATCCTGCCATGTTTCTGTCATCCCTGGCCACCGATATCATGGGTTACTGTGATTATCCTTTCACAAAAAAACCTTGCCTTATTTACAGCACTACTGCACGTTTTTCAATGGAAGCATTGTTTCATGAAGCCTGTGGAATTCCTCTAGATCAAGAAGATGTGGAAAAGCTTATTATTGCTTGAATGTGTGTCTCATGCCTGTTGAATCGGATGAGAGGTGTTGGTGAGGAAATAGGGACAAATAGTGAGCTATTAGCAGTGTTTTAGAGAGGTCTATGTACTTTTCTAGGGTAGAAGAGTGGTTGTGTGATAGACTTGAAGTGTGTTCTGTCATACCATTGAATATTTGAACCATTTAGGATGTGGTATTTTGAATTGTATCTCATATCTCATATCCAACAAGCAAGATGTTAACGCTTGGTACTGCTATGACTTATTCTGTGAATCACAGCTCAGCCAAGAGTTGACTGTGTGTGCACATGAACAAGGAAGCAAATTGTCTCCACAATATATGTACATACTGTTTGTCCCACATTGAAATCTTTAGGCTTTTCTCAACAATACATGCCAGCATTGACACTGTTAAAGAGATTTTTAAATGGCTTGTTGCCCAGGTTCTACCCAAAGTGACTCTCACTGACACAGTTCTTCCCCATTTGGCTCTTACTGACACGTGTGTGCCCCAATGTAACCGTCTCAGTGCAGTTAGGCTCTGCAAGGCTGGTAGTTCTGCTTAGGTAGGCCTTATTAAGGCATTATGTGGATAACTGTGGGGTTACTAATGGGTGCTACACTTTTGTGTAATATTATTTTATTTGATATTTGTATAGCGGCTATTTTATTTATTTTATTTTATTTTAACATTTATAACAGTGCACAAAACCCATGGGAATTTAGGCGCTAGTTACAGTAAGTGCAGAGTACAGTGAACAATGTGTGAGAACATGGAGAAATGGTTAGAGCATAATGGTAGACAGTGTAAGCAAACTCTGAAGAGCCTCACCACATGGCACAGGGGCTACATCAGGTGTGCACCACAAGCAAAAGACACAACAAGTATGAGTATGAGTCCACAGTGTGGCAAAGAGGTGCGGGGGGGCTACTTCAGGTATGCAAAACAAGCAAAATACATAATGAGTAAGAGTTTGAGTCCACGGTCTGGCAAACCCTCACCTCATGGTGTGGGGGGCTGCTTCAGGTGTGTAATTGAGCACAACAGGTAGATTGACTGATCGGGTATTTATAGTGTGGCTATACAGCAAAAGGTGTTTGAAGGTGCAAATCATTAGTAAAGGTGATCTGGCCTCACCTCTGGGTAAGGGAGGTTGAGTATGTACAATTACAGTCAATAAGTTGCATTGATAGGTGACAGTAGAAAAGGAAGGGTGATACACGCACAGTAGATCAGTAAGACTTTGATTGATTTTGCAGGTGGAGCAGATGTAGTTTGTGAAGTCCATATTGATACAGCAAGGAGTAGTACAATGGGGGTATGCTATGTGCAAATTGGAGAGATAACCTCACCCCATGAGGCAGGGGACTGCATCGCTAGTGTCAAAATGAATGTGAAGGATTCAGCAGTATTGTGATGCAGGTGCGATGGCAGTGTCGCATGACTATATTTGAATTGAAGTACCAATGAAATTAGAGTTTCATGCATTTGCCAAGGGTAGGACAACAGTTTAGTGAGGTGGTATCAGCTGAGGTTTGATGACCACCAGATAGGCAAATGTAGACAGAGCAGATAAAGATGCCTGCTAGCTGAACACTGATTATCTGATGAGCAGTGGAAGGGATCAAGTAGGGTTATGCGGCTAACGTTGTAGGTGGTCAGTGAGCCGTACCTGATTACAGTCAGTAGTTAGATGAAACTTGCAGAAAGTCTTCTATGCAGAGAAGAATATATGTGCGAAATGCAGGTAACAGAGAAGTGAAGTAAGGGTGGGACTGATAAAAGATGGTAGCTAGGGCAAAAGAGACAAGGAGGAGGGGCTATGCTATGCTTTGGACAATGAACGAGTGCAAGGCATTTGATGAGGAGGTATGGATCTCCATACCTTATATTGCAGAGGTAGCCCCAGAGCTGGTGGCTGCATGTTGATGTCGGAAGCATCTTTGTGCCATGGATAGATGAGGTTAATGGAGAAAGTGCTCCGATGCACCAAACGCTCCCGGACAGGCCCAAACAGGGGATGAGTCGGACCCAGAAATGGGTCCCTTTTAGGGGGCTGGTTTCGCCTTCACAGGAAACACATGATGAGGGCCTCAGCCTATCCGCCTTCTGCAGAGGCGGCCTCTCAGATGAAGCAGGGTTCACAAATCTTGTAGCTGCCACAGCGGTCATGATGGTATTGCCAATTACAGAGAGGCAATGCAGTGAATTGAGAACCTGGCCCAGCAAGGGTTTACCTGCAACAGGATAATGAGGCCATTGAGATCGTCTGTGTGCAAGATGGTAAAGCACAGGCCCAGACAGAAGAAGAGTGGGACCATTAAATGGGGCCCTTTGAGGGGGCTGGCTTCTCCTGCTGGCTCCCTGCGTAGGAAACTCATGACGAGGGCATCAGCCAATCCACCTTCTGCAGAGGCAGGCTCTTGGCTGAATCAGAATTCATAAATGTTGTAGCCGCCACAGCGGCCATGATGGTATTGTCAATTACAGAGTGGCCATGCAGGGAATGGAGAACATAGTCCAGCAAGGGCCTACCTGCAACAGGATAATGAGGTCATTGAGATATTCTGTGTGCAAGATGGTAAAGCACAGGCCATTGACGAAGCAAGATACACAAATCGTGTATCCGCCACGGCAGCCATGATGGTATTGTCAATTACAGAGCAGCAATGCAGGGAATCGAGAACATGGCCCAGCAAGGGCTTACTTGCAACAGGATAATGAGGCCACTGAGATCTTCTGTGTGAAAGATGGTAAAGCACAGGCCATATGGCCATTGTTATGGCTTCGAAGCACTGTCCTGAGTGAAGGCCCTTTGAAAGACCGTAGTCTGTTCAAACATGATAATTAAAAGAACATTGCATTGCATATAAGTAGAAATTCAAATTCAGAGAATATTCATTTACTAGCAGAGATGACTAAACATTATACAAATCATGCAGCACATTGTGTTCAGGCGCAGAAATGACTGCTACATCAGTAACCATGCAACATCTGGACAGACTTCTTCATGGCACTCCGCAATTTTCTATGGGTTGCAGCACAAATGGGGGAATGGGTATTATAAAAAGACTATCAACCCCTAGGCCAACTCTCTGCAGTTGAGGGCTCTGCTATACTTTGCATGCAGAACACATGAACACTGAATAACATACAGTCACATACAAATTATATGCAGAATTTTCAGAAACATCAAAGATACATTCAACACATGTCCTCTTGCCTGTACCATTGGGTTATTGCGTTAGAAATGTCTTATTTTGAGTATAAATGTGATGGTGGTAATGCATAGCCTTCGACAGAGAATAATAATCCAGTGCTCTAGGGGAAAACCACTGACTACCGCCTCTCCACTGCTTTGCAGTGCCTGAATATCCATTTCCCTGCTTGGAGGAGTCATGTGGGCCTGACCTTGGGCTAGGGGGATTTCTTGTTCTAATGAAGTATTGTACTCCTGTTGGTATCCTGCAATACCCCTTACACCACCACAAGCCTAACGCCAAACCACAGGCACAATGACAACACAAATCAACATACACACTTTCCAGTCACATCTGCAACACATTGCAACACACATCGGCCCTCGGGTATAATCAGAAGATCAGCAGTGTGCAAGTGGGTGCACAGGTTGTCTGTAGGGGTTGGAGCCTAAGTCTGTTCAACATTAGCTTTCTTGGGGGCAGAGTCCCCGCTGCAGTGTTCCATGGGACTTACTATATATGTTCCACTTCAGCGTGAAGCACAGCGTGTTGTTCCAGTTGGTGCACAAGTGGTCTGTAGTGGTTGGATCCTGAGTCTGTTCAGCATTACCTTCCTTGGAGGTGGAGTCCCTCAGCAGTGTAACACTGGACTTACCATATAGTCTCCATTTCAGCGTGCAACATGGCGTAGTGTGGAAGTGGGTGCACAAGTGGTCTGTAATGGCGTGAGCCTGAGTCTGTTCACCATTACCTTTTTGGCAGCAGAGTCCCTCAGCAGTGTTCTGCTGGACTTACCATATAAGATCCACTTCAGCATGGCGCGGTGTGCAGGTGGATGCACAAGTGGTCTGTAGTGATTAGAATCTGATTCTGTAGACCATTACCTTTCTTGGAGGTGGAGTCAATCAGCAGTGTACCACTGAACTTACCATATAAGCTCCACTTCAGCACGGAGTGTGGCACTGTGAACAAATGGGTGCACAAGTGGTCTGTAGTTGTTGGAGCCTGAGTCTGTTCACCATTGGCTTTCTAGGAGACGGAGTCCCTTAGCAGTGTTCCACTGGACTTACAATATAAACTCCACTTCAGCGTGGAGTGGGGCACATTGTGAAAGTGGTCGCACAAGTGGTCTGTATTGGTTGGAGCTTGAGTCTGTTCACCATTACCTTTCTTGGAGGTGAAGTCCCTCAGCAGTGTTCCACTGGACTTACCATATAAACTCCACTTCAGCGCGGAGCGTGGGCAGTGTGAAAGTGTGTGTATAAGTGGTCTGTAGTGGTCCGTAAGTGGTAGTGGTGGGCTGTGGCCCCTGATTGACTCTTAACAGCTAAAAACTTGTCCCCCCTCTAACCCATATAGGGATAGCAAGTGGAGATGGCAGACAAAGTCACAAACAAATCTAAAATGTAGAACTTGCACAAATCAAAACCATACAAGAAGAATAATGGAACAACCAATTTGAATGAATCTGCACATGAGCCATTAATCATGAGTGGTCCGGTTCCCTCCTCATAAGTGCAATTAGTTTAAGGCCTGTTATTGCAGGGAAAAATCACTGCATTTTTTTGACCAGAGAACGAGGCAGTTCCCTTTGCTCCAGCAGGGGCAGCAAAACTTCTAAGACCCATGGTTGAGCAACACAACCAGCATAATCAATTGCTGAATGAAATTATTGACAATTCACTTCTTGAACGTTACTACTCTTTACAGCAGTCGGCACAAGAATCACACAGAAACAACGTAAATAAAGGGCCATGAGTCTCATTTTCTCCTGCTAAACATTCAACTCTCCCTCTTTCAACTCCCTCCCTTTCATCACGAGAAAGTATGCAACTATCCACCAGCCCTAATCTGTTTTTTGACCGAAGCACAGGGGGTGACGAATACAGTCGAGTCGAGTCCGTAATTGCCACTCTGGTCTCGAGATCTGCAAGTGACACTATGGGTATTAGATTCAATGCTAATTCAGTGTGGTGTCCTGCTCACGGGCACCGGAGCAGGACACACAAGATGCGGGAACCCTGTCGCGTCAATCAGGTTGCAATCCCGCAGTGGGCCAGAATGCAGTGGGCACCCTGCAGGATCCAGAGCACCAGACCGTACACTCTTGATGTGGGCACTGTAAGAGTATTTAGCATTTTTTTTCATGCAGCACCACTGCATGGGTTTGGTGCATTGCTATAATGCGGTACAGCAAGGAATGGTTTGCCAGTGTGACATGGACATGTAAATGAAAACAGGCTATTCAGTCAAAAACGATTTCTACATCTAAAATGCAAATCATTTTTTTTCAGAGTTAAAAGCATATATTTTTTCTCACCTGAAATTCCTCTGTTGCAGGAGACACATTTGAGGATTAATGAACTAACCTCATTAACAATACTAACAATTCTAACTCATTAATAATATAATGTGTTCTCCAGTGCAAAATGAGATGGAAAATGACAGGCTCTGAAAGTCATTTTAAACGCGCATCCAGATTTGTGTTTCTTTGCTTCTATCTGCGCTCTGTCCACAGTATTTTCAGGAAGCAAAGACTCGAATAAGCAGGAAATCAGTTTGGTTACAGTTGCAACTGTATAAGCCAAGCCATTGTTCAAAAAAAGGAGGGTAGGGCATGATAGAATTTCATTGGTTGAACTCGTTTGGCAGACTGTAACAGAGCTTTGCTAATGAATCTCGGGGAAGAAGGGAGGAGAAGACATTTTACACAGCTGGGAGAAAGACCTGGCTGGTGGCTGGGGATTTTCCTGATTAAAAAAGCAGATCCCAGTGCACTGCTGCAGAGACTGGGAATTCCAGTCAATAAGCCCCGGTTTGAGTGACGCCAGATGCTCGTCCTTGCTGGGGTGATTTAAGAAGAGTTCATTGAACCACTTCCAGAAGGCGACCAGCCGACGAACTTCACATGCTGGACATGCCTGGTAATTATATTACAGAGTGTGGGGGCAGTGTGTATGTGTGCGTCAGCGTGGAAGAGGGAACTCCAGTGTTTTATCAACAGGTTTAATGTTGCAAATTAAGTATGTTTGCGCCGCTCTCTTCTCATTTTGTTACAGATAAGGTTGTTACTGTGCAATTTCCATTTATTTCTGTACAAAGAGTAAGATCGTGTTGAAATGCAATTTTTATAATACACAAAAAATATCTGAAAGCAGACGGATAGTGTGTTTTATTTTTCTCTTTTATTTGTGCATCTACCATTACAGTACTGATAATATGGGGAGAGGTTTAGACAGTGCAATTGTCATTTTTAAGCTAGCTAAAAATAAGACTTAGCGGTAGCTGTGTGCATGATTCCATTTAGTATATAAGTGTATGTTTCTGAACGGAATATAATAATAATATAATGAAATAGACTGATGCTGGAGGTACATGAGTCAGCAGAAAGAGAGGCGCTGGACATAGTTCACCGATGTAGATACGTTGGTGAAAAATACCGCATGTTAGCTTGCTGCCGTAGATAAGACAGTGAGGACAGCCCATGGTGGCACTCCAATTAAAATGTGGTGTTCCTGAAATGTAAGCCTGAGGCCTCTCTAGTGATCACACGAACAAACTAAGCAAAATTAAGGGGTTCTGGATATTGGGGCCACATATAAAACAAAGGAATTATGCTCACCAGAAATACCACCAATAATGCATACCAACATAATGTATACCACTAAATGTATCAGGGTGATGAAATAATGTATGTATACTGTAGTACTATATACCAAATCTAATCTGAATGCAAAGAGTGATTATTACTGAATTATTTTAATTTTGGCAGTAAGAAAATACCGCTAGGCTCCAAATCTATACAAAATACCCTACAGCACCCAGCAGATAACAGCCTCAGCTCTGTGGGCACACATGCCAGGGTTTTCAGACAGGCCATGATCACACGGCAGGCACCCCAGTAATGAAGACACCAGACTCAGAGTTGCCACTTCCTGGGTCTCTGCTGCAGTGGCGGCACGTGCATGCAGAGACCCCTTTTATTGGATTGAGTCAAGACAAAGTCATGACTAGTCTTCTTAAAGGGGCACAACGCCCCAGTTAAATGGGCAATACACAACACTCAGGAGTGCTTCAATTTGCTGTAAAGATCTTATTAAAATTATGCCGATTCATGAAGACATAAAGGGGAAGGGGGATGCAATATTGAATAGGCAAAATGTTATTAACAAAATAGCAAGTCTGGCTAAGTATACATCCTGCAAAGCAAGTCTGTTACCTGTAACCAGAAAAGTGATTTATCTTGCTGAGGCTCCAGTTGGCAACAACGCATCAAACACACCAGAAAACACATCAGCTGATTCATGTTCTCATTATCCAACCTGTAAGGTAAGACGCATGCTGAAATGGCACCAAAAGCTGTTAGTAAAACAATCAGTTATCTACGGACGGAACCAGGTGAGCAGCCTATTAACTCTATAACGTCTCCAGCGAAGTGTCCTAAATCTAAAAAGCAATGCAAGCGAGAACTACGTCGGAAGAGCAGGACTTCACGGAGTGCAGGTATCCTTACTAGTTGGGTCTTTAAAGATTCAGTACATGAAAATGACTCAGCGATGGCTGATTAGTGCCTCTTAGCAATACAGCTGCCAATAAAGTTGTCAATACAGCTTTGTTGACTCTCCTCCAAAGCCAATTCGAGTAACTGTCTCAAAGGGTGAAAAAGCTTGGAATGAGCTTGTTAACTTACCCTTGATAACCGTTGCTAATGGTGGCATTCAGGCAGCTTAATTGGCACTGTTTTTACCTGAGCCACAAACACAAACAGCGAGCCACGATGCAGTAGTTTCCTTAGACTCCATAGTCTTAACAATTACTGCTGTCTTCTGCCAACTTGAAAAAATGTATTAACCGTTCTGATCTACTGGGTTTGTTTCATAAAATACCCACTCTGCAGATTTTGAAATCTTGTGACTTTGCATTTATTAAACCGTTAAAAGGAAGCACCTCTCGAGTTCACTGTATATGGCCAGAAACTACTGTGTTAATATGTTCAATGGGTTACATAATTGACAAGAAAAAGTCTATTAAACCTTTTGAGGACTCTTGTTTGAAATGCAGGAGGGTTTGACAGGGAGAGCACTCAAAAGGCAAATACCTGCCCTTGCGGGGATGACGGATTGGGTGGGCTAGGTGGAACCGGGTCCGCGACAGGGGGCCCGGCAGGTCCAAAATATTGAGACTTTTCAGATGACCAGCAAATATTTATTCATCTGCCACTGGTCATCTTCATTTGTTTCTCATGAGAATATAGTCAATCATGACACTGGAGGGGCCTTGAACCACTGACAAATTACTATTGTAATGTTGCATCTTTAGAAATCTTCGAAACTTTTCTCAGGCATACATGTACCAAGGGGCAATTTCAAACCACTTTGGGACATTTTGAAACCGTTGGTAGACCAGTTTCATAAGCAAATATGCCACATTTTAAAATGAGTGTGCATTCACTATCTTTGTCTGGCACCCCTGTGCTCTGCTTCCTGACCTCGAAAGTATCAAAAGCTGTTAATTTCTTACTGTATGATCCTGAGAACGTATGATTTGCAATGTGCTGCCAGCCTCGGCTACTACTAAGTAAGTTAATAAAAATAGGAATGTGTTTCTAGCGAAAAGCATGCTCTGCGGCCTGTATACAGTGCCTTTGTCCAATTTTAAGCCCTGTATACCTACCTGTAACCCATCGCTATCATCTATATGTTATTTACTTGAAACTCATTTATTTAGGGCATTCACAGCCTAGTGCATAGAACTGTGTGGCAATCAACAAGCACCCTTCCATTTTAGAGGGCTGATCACACAGCTGATAGGTTTGTGCTTTTTTGCTGTGCAGGACTTGCATGTTTACCACATTATTTGATTATTCGCCCCTTTTATTGATCCATCAATAACTAACTTTTTTCCTTCTCCCAGTCCCCACTCTGCTGCTCTCTTTTTCAGTCTGCTCATTTCACCTGCTTTTTCTTCCCAGTCTTCCAATGTTTGTTTGTTTTTTGTTTATTCACTAATAATGCGCACCAGACCCGAAGGTAACCGGGCGCAGCAGTACAGAATATGCGAGGTTTGGGGTTACAAGGTTACAATCCTTAGCACGACACTGCATTATCCCCACCCTCCCATTGGCCACCATAACACACTGCCCTTCTTATTCTCATTAATGGTCTTGTGTGACACCATGAGATACTATGCCCTCTTTATCTAAACACTGAAGTTATTTGTGTTCACTAATCATTCGCTCCCCACTTTTAGAGCATTATCCTATATATTGTACTATCATCTTTTTGGTTTCTATTTTTTTAGCCATTCTGTCATGTTGCACATAATTATCTTTGTAAACTTCTTCTCCTTCATCCACCCACTGGATTGAAACATGTGTTCCTTGAATTAGAGCCCTAGTTTTGCAGACGGATAGGTTAATTAGGCATCCTGCTCCCTCATATGATACAACATGAGTCAGGAAGTGCTTGGTTGCCCCTATTACGTGTTGGATGAGTGAACAGACATAACATGTGCCGTTCGCTCTTTCTCTTCCCACACGTAAAATGTCATCTCTCTTCCCACACATAATATTTAATTGTACGAGATGTTCCCTGACGCTATCCGCTGCACCCTTTTAGCGTAATAATAAATTCATCTTCATTTAACACATTTCGTTTTGCTCTATTCACACTAATGTTTGAATGTGTACCGCTTCTTTTTTAAAGGAAAAAGAAAATAATATTTATCCTATACTAATGCATGTGAACATTACTGCACTGCATGGAATAGACATTTTATTGCTCTCTCTTTATAATAACATTCTCATGCAAAACAACTGCTCCCTCTTCCCTTGTTGGTCTTCTATAAACCCTTATAGCTGAGAAAGGAAGTTAATGAGACCTGATGTGTACTCCCCATTATGTTTCGCTCTGCCCCTCTACTCCGGGGAGCTAGTGCTCTTGTCCCAGCACACATCGGTGAGATGAACCTATCCTCAGTGGCTTTCAACCTTAACCATTGTTGGTGTTGAGTATATCACTGTATGTGGACCAGCAAAATGTTCTTCTATCCACTTTCTGATGCGGTTTTTGATCAAAATCTTGTCTCCTGGATAGAAAAGTGCTAATCACGGAAATTTTTCTTGCCTGCTCACCACTGTTTATTTCACCTGCTTGCTCTGTCCATGTTCTTGAATTTGTCTGTTGGGTTTTATAGTCAAGGGATCTTGTAAGTTCTATGAGGCATAGATGGAACTCCTTTCTCAGAATGTTACAAGAAGAATTAGCATCAGACATTGTACGTGCCTGAGAAATAGTAGCATGCATTCTCCGACCAGTAATAATTTCATGAGGAGTCAAATTATGATCTCCTCCGGCTGTGTTTTGCAAAGCAAAGAGAGCAAGGGATAATCAGTACAACCATGCCTTACCCACCGTCAGTGTTAGCTTAGCCAAGCGCTCTTTTAGTAGGCCATTCTCTCAGCCACACTGTTGGCCTGTTGGCAGTAAATGGTACACAGTTTGTGCCGTAATCCTAGAACTGCAGTTATTTCCCAATCAAACCATTTGCAAAATGCTGACCACTGTCAGGGCGAATTTCATCTAGAATTCCCAACCTCAGGAAAACATCTGTCACCTAGAATTTTGCCACTGAACGGGCATCATTACGGGTGCAAGGATCAACCTCAAGCCAATATGAAAACAGACATACCAGAGCAAGCATGCATATATAATAGGTACATCTATCTTGCATATTGACAGTCTATATGAAAGTGCTGGAAGGGCCCTTCCAGTTGTGGTAAAGTTCCTCATACCATATTCAAAGAGTGACCAGATAAAATAATTTGAAATGTTAGAAATGTTATACAATTGCTCACAAATTCAGACACATATTCATGTAGATTTGGCACAAACCAATCTCATTTACCCCTGCAGCCAAATGCTCTTTTGATAACATGGGCAGGGTAGTGAAGTTGTTCCGTAGCCACATTCAAGAATTTCCTTGGCATTGCCACTTTGCCAGTACTGTCTTGCCGCCAAATTAAATCGGTTGGAGACAGAGAGCACCCCCTTTCTTCCAAAACTCTTTTTCATCATTTGGTGCTTCTCCCTGTAATTCTATTATCTGTAATACAGGTGTTGCATTAAAGCTCTCTGTCAGTGCCTCTTGTTGTTTAGTTGTTTTCATCAATGCAATAAGTGGTGTTTTCTCCTTCTCGCCAGGGAACAGCACATTTGTCCCTCCTGGCAAATATGCTGCTTCTTTTGCTGCTCTGTCTGCTGTGTCTGCACAATCTTGTCCCCCAGTAGTTGACTTGCACTTCATTATTGCCAATTCTACTGCGATCGGTAGCACTTCCAATAATTTGCTCAGAAAGTGCAGCATGTTTTACCTGTGTGTGAGCCATCACTTCTCATGAACCCTCTCCCTTCCCATCTTACTAGTCCTGAATGCACTGTAAATATATATACGCAGAATCTGACAAAGACATTTACTGCCTGTCCTTCCGACATGTTTAGGGCCTCAATTAATGCCACCAATTCTGCCACCTGTGCGGAATAGTATGATTGCAGTCGTGTTTGAGAAAATACTGTGAATTGCCCTTCCTTGTGTATTCCATATTTGTGTCCTACTGCTGCTGCACCAGAATGCCTTTGTCCTGAATTTTGATCGATACTTGAAGACCCATCGATAAAATTCATGTCCTGCCCTTCGATTGCTTCTTAATTTACTATGGGGTTCCCTTTGCTCTTGTCAATAGATGTCACACAATCGTGTATATAAATTCCTTTCTCTATTGGTTCTGTAATGAATTCTGCTGGGTTTATTGTCCTGCATCTTTCAATTTCTATTGCATGGTTTGTCAGTATAATTTAATAACCTGATGTTCTCGGAGTTGTCAAAGTTGATTTGGACCTTTCTAATATTGGGAATAATGCATGTTCCACATACAGAATTACTGGGCATCCCATTGTTTTTGTTGACACCTTTGTCCATTTTGTACCCTTTCTCAGCCAGCAATGTTAATAGTGTCACTGAGTCCTCCCTGCACTCATCTTCTGTTGTGCTACACACTAAAAAGTCATCCATGTATTGTATCACTATACTTGCTACTTGCAAATTGCTCACATCCATTTCTATTATTCTGTTGAATGCATTGAGTCCCTCACAGTACCCCTGGGGCATTCTCATGTGTTCAAATGCTTGAACGCAGTGAGATACCTGGAGTCTGGATGCAGGGCAATGGAGAATAAAGCATTCTTCAAATCCACTACTGTGAGGTAGTGTGCCTCTGCCGGTATGCTGCAGTAAATTGTCGCCCGATTTGGGACTAGCGGAAATTCTGCTTCGATGATGTGATTAAACGGGTGGAGATCCTCTTTGAATCTCTAATCCCTGCCATTTGTCTTCTTAATCAGATAAATCACTGTTTTACATGGGGATGTACATTCCGGTATGATACCTTGTTGTCATAAGGCATGCAGTGTCTCCTATATCCATTTGTCTGCTTCTCGTAAAAGAGGGTATTGCTTCACCCACAGTAGCAGTGCTCCTTCCTTTATCTTTATGTGCACTGCTCCTGCCCCCCTTTATCATTACCACACAATGGGGCTTTTTGTTCACAAATTCTCTGGAACTTTTTCTAAATCCTCTTGCATGTATTTTGTTTCTGTTTTCAACAGTTGTGTCATATGGGGTACTGCTCTTTCCTTTATCTGAATCGGACAGGGTATGCCCACTGGAACACTATCTCCCCCTACTCTTCTGTTGTAGTGAACAACCCTGTGTCCGTTACTCCTGTCAGTGTTAGTGTTGGATCAATACACAATATTGATCGCCATTCCATGTTATCATTATCTGTAGCATACCGTGAAATAATATCTTTTCTCACTACTTTCTCCTGTAGGTATACAAGTGTGTGAGTGCCTTGTGTGTTTGTTGACGTGCACCGTGGTTGGAAAATTAAAAAAAAATCATTTGACAGATGGAAAACCTTTCCCTCTGTCCCTGGAGCCCATGCCGGCAGTACTTGGACCCCCTACAGGAACATCTGTGTGTGTGTGGGGGGTAACCCCCCTAAGTGTGCTATGTAGTACGTTTGTATCAGTACTGCCACCATAGCTGGGTGCATCCCAGGTGTGGTGCACAACATCCCTTTCTCCAAAAATGAAATTGTGGCATTCAATCAAATTTCTTCCTAGTGTGTTAATAGGTGTGTCTTTTGAATACAATAATGGTGCTACATTATGGTGCGTCCCTATTGTCAGTGGTAAATCTTTAGTTAGAAAAACCGCTTGGATGGTCCCTGAAAAGCCATGCATGTTAAATTTTTTGTTGGATAATGGGAACCCCCCCCCTTCTTTTTTACAAGATGTAGCTGCTCCAGTGTCTATCAGAAAAGAATGTACCCTCTGTCCTATTTGACCCGCTACCTCGGGTTAATCTTCTGGGTCTTCATTGCAGTACCTTTTCTCAGGCTCACATGTGCCAAGGGGCAATTTGAAACCACTATGAGGCGTTTTAAAACCGTCAGTAGACTAGTTTCATAAGCTAATATGCTGAATTATAAAATGATTGCGCATTCACTGTCTTTCTTCGGCACCCCTGTGCTCTGCTTCCTGACCTCGAAAGTATCAAAGGCTGTTAATTTCTTACCGTATAATTCTGGGAACGTATGCTTTACAATGTGCTGCCAGCCTTGGCGGCTACTAAGCATGTTAATTAAATTGTGAATTTGTTTCTCGTGAAAAACATGCTCTGAGGCCTGTTTACAGAGCCTCAGTCTAATGGTAAGCCCTGCATTCTTAACTGTAACCCATCTTTATCATCTATGTTATTTATTTGAAACCCAATTATTTAGGGCATTCTCCAGACTAGTGCATAGAACTGTGTGGCTATCAATGAAGTCCCCTCCCATCTTAGTGGGCTAATCCCGCAGCTGATAAATTTGCATCTTTTTACTGCACTGAACATTTTTACCACAGGTGGATGAAAATAATATTCTATACCAGTTTCAGATTGGATATGGTGCTGGATCCTCCACAGTTCCTAACATTCGGTTACTTGATACTTTGATGAGAAGAGCACATTCAAAAGAAGGAGCATCATTGCATATTAAATATGTGGAATTCAGCTATGCCTTCAATCAAGATAACTGTCATCTTGTGGGAAAATATGGGCAGGTGGGGCTGCCCTGAGTGGTTGCTTCACATTCTTGTTTCTTTGCATGAGGATACTAGTGTGAGTGTGCATCTCAATGACAAGGGTCTACTGACACCCTCAGTATTGGTCAACAAGGGAGCCAAGCAAGGTTGTGTGCTGGCTCCCCTGGTGTTTAACATATATCTGGTGGATTTACCTAGTCATTTCAGAGCTGTTGCGCATTGCCCCCCGAAAATAGGGGATATGGCCATTGAAACAATGTTGTATGCCGATGACGTGGTCATGTTTAACCAAACGTGCATCAGCATGAGGAATATGATCAATGAGTTAAGTGCCTATGCTGACAAAAATAGTCTGAGCATTAATCTCAATAAGACTAAGATAATGCTAGTCACTAATAAATAGTAAATAGTATGCAGTCTGATCTTGGTATACTTGATAATACCTTGAGCTACTTGTATTTGGGCTTTGAAATGTCTCATAAAGCGGAATAAAGTAGTATTAAAGAATCAAAAACACTGAAGGCCAAGAAGCTCACTAAGCTTGTGGGTAGGTTTACCAGATCCTATGTAGGATATCCACTAGAAGTAATATTTGTTTTCATTTTTTTATCGCCAGTCCTTCTGTCCTGCAATGCTTTATGCTTTAGATGCTTTGTCTATGAAAGATTACAAATGGTTGAATCCATTAACGGGTTACTTTTGGAGGTCAGTTTTGGGATTACCCCCCTCTACATCAATGGAGTACCTGTGGTTAAAGCTGGGGTTGATTTCCTTAAAAGGAATGGCCTTGAGAAAGCGGGCAAACTGCTTGTTAAGTCCAAAACCTCCCCAAAGTGCCCTTTATTATCTAGGTTGGGTGACAATTCCAACTCAGAAGTCCTCGCTAAAGGGTACAACTATGAACAACTAATTGTTGCATTATTTGATGACCTGACTTGGACACCAAATTTTTATTCAAATAAAAGTTATCAGGATTTGAAGAAAGTATTTAGTTGGAGATTGGACAAATGGGACTGGTGCAACAATTACATAGATTTGACCAAGTTGAGGAACTTTGATTAAGTGTCAACCTTAGTGCACAGATTTAAAAGACCTCAAAGGTTTTTGCTGCAATATCCCGATCCAGCTGTGCTCAGAGCGATAATGTTATTATGCATTAATCAACTACTGATACTGGCTTTACGAGAAGCCCAGTTAAAGCTCAGTAACAATGAAAGATACTGTAGAGCAACAAGATAAATCGGAAACAGCTAAGCACATTTTTACAGAATGCTCCATAAAGGTTTGCTTCAAAATTAATATTTTAGGAAAATGTGTTAATCATTATGATTCCATTAAAACAGCAGAATTCTGGAACTATTGCTTAAATACAGACTCTATTGCTGTCCAAATTGCTCTTTACAGTTTGTGGGGTAATAAATCCGGGAAATGGAATTGAATACTTACATTTTTATTAGCAAAATAACGAGAATCTAAAGAGAAAGCCTGCCTGCAGAGTATGTATACATACATCAATGGACGATCAATGTCAACAGAATCTAGTGAAACCATGTAATATTCAGTATAAGGCTTCTATGCAGTTGTTACCCAGCTTTTGGGTATTTTCCTGTATTTTTATTGTACCTACCACATTTATTGCACGTATGAAACTTGTCTTTCATTTTATGACTTGTATGTCTTTTTTATATTTATGTTTATTTTTGTGAAAGATTCTGTTTTGAACTAAACACAAATAAATAATAATTAATCTATAGACAAATGACAGTTTCATATGATGATATGAATGAATGGCGATATATCAGCCTGAAGAATATCTTATGAAAATCACCTCTCAATGTTTAATCCTTGAAACAGTGCAGAAACACAAGTGGTTCTTGAGAATATGGGAAGCCACTTGTGAGTTGTACATCTTACTATTTCATAGCCATGATAATTGTAATAGCATAGGCACGAGATGAGCTTGTTTCACATTGATGTGGTGATTCCAAGCCACCCAGACGATTGTTAGGAGCTGCAACGTGCTTTGGCACCGTACTCGTTATCCATTCAAATGTCCCAATTAAGGATTGAGATGACCAGCTTTCTCTTATCCCCCGACGCCACCACGTATTCGTTCTGTCATATCCCCCTTAGAATTCCAGAACATGGTTTGGTCCGAGCTTGGAGTGTGGCCAGCGCATGAGGTGGTTGTGGAGAGTTAAAATGACCCTCGACGTGCAGGATTACTCAATCATAGACAAAGTGAGAAGAGATTATAAAGGGGCAGTCTGAGTAGCCTCCCTGAGTAAGCAGCGGGTTCTTTTAGAATGTCGGAGATGTTTGCTGCTGGAAGAGAATAGGGGTTATGGCTGAGAAGGGGCCACAACAGAAGAGGCGCTGTTAGAGGCATAAGGAGTGTGGTCTGGAAATATAATGCTAGACCACTGGGCTGAAAGTCAGTGTTCTATTGCATCAAATATCGCTGTGCATTCAAACAAATAAGCTGTCATTTCTTTTTAGTGTTCTATCATCATGAAGCTCTTTTGAGTAAACTCCTCCATTTAAAAAAACACATGTATGAAGTAGGTTTGGCATCCCAACTCGGTTGATCTAACCACCACCTGCCAAACCAAATGGCACTAAAAGTCTGCTTAATCAAAACATTGCTATTAACCTATACCTGAAAATGCAGTGCGTCTGGTGTTCCTGGCAGTTAGCCACTCCCGTGCATGTTTCATGTAATAGGGATTAATAGTTACTTAACTCTGACTTCTTTTTTATAAAATATGTTCTTGTTTCCTGCTTCTTTAATAAACTTGGTCGTGATATATTGTGCTTTAAGTGGAATATTTAAGGGTGGGGACTAAAATGTGTCTTGCCCTGCCTAAAAAGCACAATGATCTAAGGAATGTTTAAATACCTGTGGTCTATTTAACTAAATGAGTGGCTGAACAGGGGCCTACATTTTTCATATCTGCCATGAAAACAGTACAATTCATTTAAAATGTTTAAACGGTATGATAAGTATACAATACTTAATCAGAAGTCAATAAATCGAGTCCTCAGTTATTTTGAAGCAAATCATTGATTCTTATGTAAAAATGAATTGAATGAAATCATTCTAATGACAAGAATTCAATATGTTATGTTGAAAATGAGTCTTTTAATTATCCCTATTGCATTTCCCACTGAGCGTATGATAAAACATCAACTCCATATGGGAAATTAGGTTGGGAGCCCTGTTGGAGCTCTGTCTCGAGAGCACTTTTTGGACTGTGGCAGCACAGAGTCCCAGCTAGGGCCAGCTCAAGTAAAGCCCTGGGTTATGTACGGCAACTCAATAAAATAACAAATATGCTTTGATTTTGTTAAATGAGACGGTGTTGGTCATGTTTTAGAACATGTTTTATTTTTAAAAATACTATTCCGCTCTCTATTCAACTTCAGTCAAATGCTTGGCCAACTATTATGAATTCGGCTCAATCCTAAATTTACTATTTTCAGTACATCTCTAACTTGAGTGGATTTCTCCAATCACAAGTAAAGGTTTGTTAACTGTGTCCCTTGTAATGCAGCAGCACTATGGAAATGCGCTAGGCAATAATGTTTAGCCTCAATCCAACCAGTTGCCCAGAGAAACCGTGTCCCTCGAGTTTCATCAAGCAATGTGTAGATGCATGGAGTCCAATAATGCACTGGCGTAGCCGGGGCTTCTCCACACAAGCTTAGGGGAGGGCTACGGCCCAGTCCTCACCCATCAGGGTAAAGGATGGTCTGGGGCTCACAGCATGGGAAGAAGGCCCTAACGCACAGTAGGGATTGTAGCCGAATATGAAATGTGGCACGTGTC
The DNA here is from genome assembly GCF_040938575.1 of Ambystoma mexicanum. Lineage (NCBI taxonomy): Eukaryota > Metazoa > Chordata > Amphibia > Caudata > Ambystomatidae > Ambystoma > Ambystoma mexicanum. Next base: position 379,870,708 of record NC_090930.1, on the reverse strand, counting down.
ACATGCCACATTCAGCTGCTACACTTTCTCCTCCGACTTCCTCATGCCACATCATATAGTGGAACCAGGAAGCTATACGAGCTTCCTGGTTCCTGTCTGTGAGCAGCAAGTTGAAGCCGGAAGCCTGACTGACACGGCAAACCGAAGGTTAAGCGGGAAACAGGTAAGAAGGCATTAAAAACAATTGTGTATGTGTATTTTGCGTGTGTGAGGTGTGTGTCAGATGTATGTATGTGGTATTGGTCAGTGACTGGTGGGTGAATGAGTATGGATGTGATAGTGTGTGTTTGTATTTTCTGGGTGGGTGGGTGCATACCTGTGTGGAGAATGCAGTGTGAGTGGATGTGAGAGAAGGTGTATGAGTGAGGGTGATTGGTGGTTAAATGGATATGAGTGTGACAGTGTGTGTCTGAAATTTCTGGGTGGGTGTCCGTGTGCCTGGGTGGAGAATGCAATGTGAATGAATGTGAGAGAGTATGTATGGGTGAGTGATTGGTTGGTGAATAGGCAACACTGTGCTGTCTGTCTGTGTGTGCCCACGCAAGGTTCTGGGAAGCCGGGGATCACTGAAGCATTTTTTTAAATTTCCTTCAGTGACATGACAGGTTTTATTGTCATTTTTGGGCAAAGCTAACTTCATGTGTGTTATTATGTGGCTAGACTGGCATTTTGGTGCAGCCAGTCTTACCATTGCTTACTGTAGCATGACTTTTTTGGGGCATCTTTGATTAATACAGCATGAAAATTGGTATTACAGTGCTAGACTTTCATTTTACTGAGCATGTATGATAAAGCAAGTGCCGTACAGTGGATCAAAAACAACAAGTAATGCGGCCAGCAGGCGGCAAGTGTGAGGGTTGAGCGCAGACAGCAGGTGTCCAATAAGTACAGGTAAGGGGACTGTTGGGTTGCAGATACAGACCCAATTGCAGGGGTTACCAGGAGGCAGTGCAGGTGTGAAACTGGGCGGGGAGGGACCTGGTCCCGAGTTCAGGGGTGGCCAGGTGACCAGGGCAGTATCAGACAGGAGATAATCAGGGGAGAGAAAGAGAGAAGGTAGAAGCAAAGAGGAAGGTCTTGATGTGCTTACAGAACCAGGGTTGGTTCTGTTCAGGTTTCAGAGAGGCAGGGAGGCTGTTCCAGAGGGAGACAGCAGCCGAAGAAAGAGATCTGCCCCCCAACTCGTTGCTTGGAGAACCGGCTGACCCTGGGATAGTTGGAGGTGGAGGAGCGAAGAGCTTGAGAAGAAGATGTTTCTGAAGAGAGTTGAAGGTATTGTGGTCCCAGGCCCCAGAAGACCTTGTGGACAATGCAGAAGGGTCTTGAACTTCATCCTTGCAGCCACTGAGAGCCAGTGGAGAGATTTCAGGGCTGGAGTTATAAGATCCATGGGCTTGAGGCAAAGGACAAGTCTTGCAGTCTTGTTCTGGATGAGTTGTAGAGGGTGGAGAGTAGAGGCAGGCAAATTTAAAAAGAGGTTGTTGCAGTAGTCCAGCCTTGAGAGAATCAGAGCTCTGGAGACAGCTTCTGGGGGAAGGCGAGGAAAGGAAGAATACCTCTGATGAGATGCAGTTGGTAGTTTGACTTCTTAGAGACGTCAGAGATGTGAGGAGAGAAAGAGCGTGTGGAGTCGAAGATGACCCAGAGGTACTTAGCCGCACAGGTGGGAGCAGGAAGGACAGTGAGTGACAGGAAAGGAAGGTGCAGGTGTGCCATTGAGGAGGATCTCCATCTTACTCGCATTAAGGCAGTAACAATTGGCAGGCACCCCACTCCTGGAATGCAGGCAGACAATCCGGGATGAGAGAGGGAGAAGAGGCAGCAGAGAGGATCCTGAAAACAAGCTGAGTGTCATCCGCATAGCACTGAAAGTTGGAGCAGAGAGCAGCAATGTGGTGGGCGAGAGGTACCAGGTATTGGTTGATCCCTGGGGAACACCACAAGTAGAGAGTGGGATATAGGAGAGGAATGACCCAAGTTGGACCTGGGAGGGTCGGTCCGAGAGGAAAGAGGTCAGCCAGGCCAGGGCCTGATCAGTGATATCCAGGTTATCACATAGCCAGTTGAGCAGGAAGTCATGGTTGACCATGTCAAAAGCAGAAGAGAGAATGAGTAAGATGAGGACAGAGGGGTGATTAGCATCAAGGTTAGAGAGCAGGTCTTCGTGGATGCTCAGGAGAGCAGTTTCCATGCTTTTGGCTGCTCTGAAGCCAGGCTGATGGACATGGAGACAACCAACAGATTCATTGTGAAGATTAAGCTGGGAGATGGCCAGCTTTTCCAAGAGTTTGCCCAGGAAAGGGGGATGGAGATTGGTCAATAGTTAGCTGGGCAGGAGGGATGGCTGAGGGTTTCTTGAGAAGAGGGTGCACAAGAAATTTTTTCTGGGAGAAAGGGAAGGTTCCAGTGATGAAAGCGTGATTGCAGAAGTCAGTCAAGGCTGGAGCGAGGGTGTCAATGTGGTACTTGATGGTTTTGGAAGAACGGGAAAGAACCTGTTCTTTCACGAGACTTTCATAGATCAGAATTGTCTAGAAACCTCATCAGGGGTGACCAGAGCATAGGCAGAGAAGGGGAGGAGAGGTGGCTACAGTAGGGTCGGAGGTAGAGGAGGGAGTAGAGGGAGAAGGAGGAATGAGTGGACAGGATGTCCAGGGTTTTAGAGATTAAATGAGAAGCCAGGGCTGTGCAGAGGGCCTTGGAGGGGAAAGGAGAAGCAGAGACTGTAGCAGGATTGGCCAGCTTCTTGCAGATTTTAGAGAGTTCGGCCGAGTTGTTAGATGCCGCAGAGATGCAGGCTTGGATGTGGGCTCTCTTCTTAGTGAGGACAGGGAGGCGGGATTGCCTTTGGAACCGGCGGCAGGCCAGTTTGTCAGAGGATGCACAAGATGCCAGTCATTTCCTTTCAGACACCCTGCACTTGTGTGTAAGTGTGACGAGGTCTGAATCGTTTCACTTGGCTTTGGACTTCTTGTGGATCCTTATGACAGGGTTAGGTACATCAAGAGTATCAGAGATAGAAGAGTGGAGCATGGCAAGGGCTGTTTCAGGATGTGAGTCATCCAGAGGTGGAGGAGGGGGAGAGAAAGTGGTGGTGAAAGTCTCAACTGACACACGCTTCATGGGTCGGATGACGGAGAAGATGGGTGGCAGTGTACAGGTTGGACCGGCCTGAGGGATAGAGAGAGAGTGATGAGAGGAGAAAGTGATCACTCCAGGAGAGAGAGTGGGGAGAGAGTTAGAGAGGGGGAGGTCTGAACATCCGGAGTGTGCCCTGTAGAGTGAGTCAGGCCAGAGGGAAGAATGGAAAGAGAGTGAGTCACAGAGGTCATGAAAGAGCCAAGAGGAGGGACAAGAAGCATCCGGGTGGATGTTGAAGTCTCCAAGGAGGAGGAGTTGAATGGTCGAAGCCAGGTGGGAGGGGGAGAGGTCCACCCACTCAGAGTGGAAGGAGGTGGTTTGACCTGGTGGCCGGTAGAAAGTAGCCACAGTGAGTGAGTGGCCAGGAGAGAGAGAAAACTTGCAAACAAGGCATTTAAAAGAGGGGTAGGCCTGCATAGGAATGATAAAGGCTGGAATCCACTCTGGGAAGATTATTAGGCAGAATCAAATGCAGTACCCTTTGGGAACACCACACACAATTAAGACTGCAAGTGACAGTACAAATTCACTTTGGTACAAGCCTGTACTACACAGTAAAGTGGTAGTTATGGCTGAGCAGCCAGACTTATCTCAAGAGTAAAGTGAGCAGTATCAATAGTTACACAAAGGACAGCAATTACTATGGTTAAAACAAACACTGCCTCAAGGTTTCTGAGTAAAAGAATATACATTTATTTACACATCAGTTGTAAAACAAATCACTAAAGTAAAGTAGTAGAACAATCACACTCTTAATATACTACACACCACCCAATAGATTCTGGACAAGTTAAGCTCAAAATGAAGTGTGAGCAAAAGGGCACTCCAGCAATTTAAAAGGGAGGGAAAGACATGGTTAGACAAAAATTAAGCAGCACCAACAAGTAAGTAAGCAGGGCAATCTAGAAAAGGCTACTACGGTGAGGAAATCAAATCAAAGGCCTGAGCCAAAGTCAATGGACCAGAGTTTTTGCAGAGGATTACACAGTTCGGAGTAGTTTGCGCTTATGTCTTTTCCAAGAGTTCGGAATGAAGTTGCTTGGAAGAAAGGTTACTTTAAAGAATAGGGAAGGACAAGCCCACGGAGCGGCGAAAGATTTCAACACTTTCACCGCAGACGGACGGAACGAACAACCGGGTTAGATCAGTACCTTAAATGAAGAAGAAGGCTGTAGCTGAGGCAGAAGTTCCTGGCAGGTCCTGTAGGCTCACGGTTCCTGAAGTGACTGTCGGACTGACCTTTAGTAGGAAGACTGGAGGGTCCTGCACTGTCCAGGAAAGAAACCAGCAGCAGAGCAAAGCAACAAATAAAAGGTGCACTCCTTAAAACCCAAGCATGGTCCGGTCCTCCTGGCTATCCGGTTCACTGTAGCTGTGCACAGCAAATTTGACCAGAGGAGGGAGGCCTGGCTTGCAGCTTGGCGAACTGGTTGGTCCCACCAGCTCAAGGGGAGAAGATTCCTTACAGATCTTCACTGTCGTCGAAGTTTGGAGATTCAGACCCACACCAGGGCTTCACCGGGAGGTTCAGTCGTGGTAGAGGTCCTCTTCTGTCAGCTTCTCTTCAGTTCTCTCGACCCAGTGGCGACTCTGTCTTCTCAGTCCCAGAGACCTGCTTTTTATGCAGTTTTCCCCCATTCACACAGCCTGGCTGTCAATCACACAGCAGGGTGGCTGTCCTGGCAGGACAGTAACCACAGCCAACCATACAGAGTGCAACATGGGTCTCCAAGGAGACCCTGTGCAGGGGTTCTCAAACCGCTCCCTCACATCCTGTTCCCCTCAGACATACAGGTGCCTAAGGAGGGCTTCTGTGCAGAAGCCCGCCAAAGGACGGCGAACAAAGGAACCAAACCTGGTTTGGTGCACAGAGTAAAACACGAGAAAGACCTTTACAAAAAGAAATGGCTAATAAACCCAGCCAGAACTAAATAAAAGTAAATGGTGTCCAGCGGATTTAAATTCCAGACTACTAACATAGCCTAAAACAGTACCAAGGCTATTTAAATAGACCGCGTTAGGAAAAATAGGGTAGATATGACTGCCAACAGCCAAATCTTAAAGAAAGGGGAACAAAATAATGTTCCATGAGAAACAGACAAAAAGGGATAACTATTAACCCTTTCCAGAACTCTATGTAAGATAGCTTGTACTGGGTCTGTGAATTTAAAAAAAACTAATAAAGTCAATGGCAACTTTACATGTTCTGGGAGACAGTAGTTAGTCAGTACTCAGTAGGTAAGGGAAATTAGCCATTCTGGAGAATGCTCCCTAACAAAGATCAAGACTACACCCCCACCGGAAAGGTTAGATCTGGGCACAGTGAGGATATTGTAGCCATCAGGGAGGCGAGTATCAAAACTGGTCATGAACCATGCCTCGGTGAGACCAAGGACGTCAAGCTCGAGTTCTTCCAGGAGACAACAGATGTCAGAGAAGTGTTTGACAGCTGAGCAAGAGTTGAGAGTGGCAGTATGGAAAATGCCATCCTTGAAAGACCTCCAGGGAGGGGTACAAATCAGACGTACTCCCTTTAGAAGTGTAGAGGAGCCAGAGGGAGGGCAGAAGAGGAAGGAGGCTAGGGTAAGGTAGCCAAGGAGGAGGATGAAGGTACGAGAGAGAGAGAGGTGGCAGAGGGGGGAGGAAGCCAAAGAAGGGAGAGAAGAGAAAGCAGGAGAAGAAAGGAAATTGAAAAGGCACAGGAAGCGCCTTTTAGAGGAGTAGTTTCGCCTAAGGGCCTTGGACCAAGACGGTGCCTTTCAAGTAAACATTAATGACGACCTTCGATGAGTGGAAAGGTGCCAGCATTAATGGGAGAGGAAGGAAAAGGAGAGAGCAGATAGACCATATGAGGAGTCCATAGGTCTGGCGAAGGAACAACAAAGAGGATGTCAGTGAGGGTCTATCTGGAGGAAGCACTGGTATAGGTTTCAGCAATAGGGAGGCTTGTGTTGGAGACCAGGATACCCTTTTTGAACTTCTTCCTACCAGACTTGGTGAGAAGGGCAGGATAGTCAATAGAGAAGCAGTTAGAGAAGACAGGAGAAACAGTGAGCACCATAGAGGAGGAAAGAGGAGAGAGGAAAAGGGGTGGAGGTGAGGAGTGGTAAAAGAACAGTAAGGGGGGACACAGGGGCGGACACAAGGGGGGGTTGCAAGCAGACAAGATAGAATGAGACAAGAAAAAGACTACATAATTAAACTGAATAACACAAAGAGCTCAGAAGGAAGAGCACAGCAGAACACAAAGCAATAAGGTGAACAACAATCAGGTTACCAGGGCATCAAGAAACAGAGCAGTTGCTGAAAGAAAACCTAGAAGAGGGAAGAACACCAGAACACAAAGCAATACACAGCAAAAACAGAGCAGTCAACGAAAGAGAACCTAGAAGAAGGAAGAGCACAGCAGGACACACAGCAATACACCAAAGGACAGGGAAGCAGCTGGAAGGAGGGATAGGGCAGGCGAAGGAGAGGGTAAAGACCTGCAGGGGAGCAAAGACACTTAGGGGGCACGTGGGTGCTAGAGATCTGGAGAAGGGAGGATGGGAGGCACACGTGATTGCGAGTTGCGAGGGACCACGCAGGCAGGGAATCGCAGCTGCGAACGAAGCCACAGATAGAGAGTGCGAGGAACCCACGCGATCAAAGATTGCGAGGGACCATGCTGGCTAAGGACACGCAGACGTGAGCGTGGCAAGGAGGATGGAAGGGGGCGGAGGGACATGCGATCAAGGATTGCGAGGGCCCACTTGGGCTAAGGACGGGCAGGCGCGAGCGTAGCCAAGGATGGAAAGGGCGCTGAGGTACACACAATCACATGATTGCGAGGACCACGCAGGCTGAGGATGCAAAACGCAAACAGGCATGGGTGAAAAGGGGCATGAGACACACACAATCATGAGATTGCGAGGGACCTTGCAGCGCAATGACACAAAGTGTGAACAGCCAAGGATGGAAAGGGGAGCAGAGGCAACGTGATAAAAAATTGCGAGGGACCGTGCAAGTCGGAGAAGAGCAGCGCGAGCGAAGTCAAGGATGGAAGTGGCACAGAGGCACACATGATCAAAAATTGCGAGGGACCATGCAAGTCGGAGAAGAGCAGCACGAGCGAAGTCAAGGATGGAAGTGGCACAGAGGCACACATGATCAAAAATTGCGAGGGACAATGCAAGTCAGGGATGCACAGTGCGAGCGATGCCAAAGATGGAAGTGGCTCAGATGCACACGAGATCAAGGAATGTGAGGGGCCACCCAGGGAGAGGATGCAAGGGGGGTTTGAGGGGAGAGCTCAGGTAGGAATCACAAGGTAAGGGGGAGCACTCAGCAAGGGGCATGGGCAGAAGCGCAGGGCACAGGGGTAGGGTAGACACAGTCAGAGGAGTGGTTCAGTCGGAAGGGCTAAGAAGCGCAGAGCAAGCAAACTCCCCAACTTCTTACCTGGCAGCTGCAGACAGGAGGGTGAATCATCCACACTCACTGTCTATGCCGCAGACCCGTTTGTTGCCATACACCTGCGTCGTTTAACACTGCGGCCTTGTCCTGTGAGGGCTTTGTCGTAGAGGGTCCAAACCTTGAATTATATAGGCTTGGTAGCGTGGACATAACAAACGTGTTACGTGTCATTGGGTAGCTTCTCCATTGAACCTGCATCATTCAAAACTGCGGCCTTGTCCTGCGAGGGCTATGCCACAGAGGGCCCAAACCTCGGATTTTATAGGGTTGGTAGCGGGACCTAACAACGTGTTACATGTCATCGAGCAGCATCTTCTCCAAACCTCCGTTGCTCAACACTGCTGTCTTGTCCTGAGAGGGCTTTGCCACAGACAGTCCGAACCGTGAATTTTATAGGCTCAGTAGCGTGGATGTAACAAACGTGTTACCTGTCATCGGCCAGCGTCTCCTGTGAACCTGCCTCATTGAACACTTCAACCTTGTCCTGAGAGGGCTTTGCTGCACAGGGTGGCTCGGTAGCGTGGACGTAACAAACATGTTATGTGTCGTCGGGCAGCATCTCCTGCAAACCTGCATCGTTGAACACTGCAGCCTTGTCCTGCGAAGGCTTTGCCGCAGAGGGTCCGAACCTCAGATTTTATAAGCTCGGTAGAGTCCACGTAACAAACATGTTACGTGTCATCGGGCACTGTCTCCTGTGAACCTGCATCATTCAACACTGCAGCCTTATCCTGCAAGGGCTTTGTTGCAGAGGCCAAATCTCAGATTTTGTAGGCTCGGTAGCATGGATGTAACAATCGTGTTACTTGTTGTCAGGCAGCATCTCCTGCGTTGTTCAACACTGCGGCCTTGTCCTGTGAAGGGCTTTGTTGTAGATGGTCCGAACCTAAGATTTTATAAGCTCGGTAGTGTGGATATAGCAAACGTGTTACGCGTCATTGGGCAGCATCTCCTGTGGACCTGCATCGTTCAACACCGTGGTCTTCTGGCGTATATTGGCAGAGTAAGCTTTGACTTTATTTTTTTAATAGTACAATTACTAGCATTATGCGCAAAGTGAACCTGAGTATGTTTTTATATGGAAATACTGACATATACTGGTGGCGCGAGCATGGAAATGTATGGGCACAGCCAGCATGAAATGTTTTTATACTGGCATATATTGAAGGGAAGGCATTAAAATGTGTTTGGAAATGCTCCTGTGAACTTTTGGTGACTTGCATCTATTGGATTATTTCATGGGTTACTTTACAAAACCGATTGCAAACTGTCTGGCCTTGTACCCAATTTTTCTAAGATATTGTGTTGCATAATGAACCATTTTAACCCATTATTCAAAACATTTTCTCAGGGGTGGGAGAAGAATCTCTCTGACCATCCAAACCCGTTTTCGTTGGCTGAGGCTCTCTTGCTTCGCTTGATCGTAATCGCATACTTATGGTGAATATTTACACCCTCAAATAAATGTCCACCATGGTGGCTGGTATATTTGGGTACCAAGCACCACCCCCATTCTTTCTACGCTGGGTGAAACATTTGAGCTTTGATTAAAAAGCATACTTACATCTTTCACCTGGAGCATTGCATGTTCCTGCAGCGGCATGATCAACATGGACATTGCGCACATGTGGTGGTCTGTTCCAGCCTGGAGTGTGGCGTGCCCCATACTTTGTTAAAGAACTTGGGGGGGGGCTCAGCATGGCATCCGTGGGGGGGGAGGATTTTGTGCTATGTTACTGCAAATAATCATGTAATCTAAATACATCATTACGACTCTACAGTTTCTGACATTTTTAAATAAACCTGAATCATTCCTCTAATTATGAAGTCCATTTTTGACCCAAAGGTGGGCGGCACCTATGGCCCTATAACCAATGTATCTTTTCTCCTGGAAATATTGGATAAGGACACCAGTATATAGTTTCAAGCATTAGGCGTAGAAAGGTGGTTTCTATGAGACTGACAATCTGGATTTCATCCATTCAGATGCACAGAGCTTGCCTTTAAGATGTAAAAGTATTTCTCCGATAAATGATCAACCAGGGGAACACAGTCATTCTTATGCTCGTAGACCTCTCAGCAGTACACGACACGCATGAAATGTTCTTCGCTTTCAACGTAAACTAGGTTGTCTGAAAATACATCTACATGGTTCACTTCATTTCTAGCTAACAGAGTTTATAGTGTCAATGTAAAAATATATGATCTGAACATGAGTTAGTGTAGTGTGGTAGAGCTCCCCTAATCCCTCCGCTTTAACAAGCCTCTACACAACCTCCTGATGGATCTGAGTACAGTCTTTCGAAATTGCATTGATGACACCCAGATTATCTTTAGTCTAGACAGAGATCTGGAGGCAGCGATCACATACATACAATCGATCTTTGGACATACTGAGAGATGGATGAGAGACAATGGGCTTCAGATAAACGATGTTAAACAGAGCTCATTCTGGTCTCTATGGGTTAATCTTTGAACAAATGCTATTAACATCTATTCAGGTAACCCATCCTATTCTCAGGGTCTCTGATCAAGGTCCAGCTCAAGGCTAAAGGGTTAGGGACAATCCTGTATCCCACCCTACCCACCGACTCTCAAGTCAATAATGTTCTCAGCTCCACCAACTACCATATATTGTTATTAAACCAGCTCACATCCCTACTCTGGGAAGCACAAATGTGGCACATTTGCAAGAGCCCTTATATGCACTGAAATTCACTATGGCACCAGTCTGATCTCCCAGATAAATCAATCATTGGCTTCATGAACTAAAGAGTACAGCAGCACGAATAATCCGAAATATCCCTTGCACTGCTCTTACCTCCATTCGTCAGGAAACGTAACTGGCTGCTAGTAAAGTTAAAGATTACCATGAAGATCTTTGGCCCTCTATGGACCCCAGAGAGATATCCCTGGTAATGTGCTTCCCATGTCACGCTTTAAAGTAACAAAAGTCTTCCGTGCTAAGCCGGCTCAAAGCATAGATACCCCCCTATATTGTAGCACTCAACCTATCGAAATACATTTACCACGGAAGAGGTACTTCTGAAGGACATGTTCATTGGGCTGTAGTCCACCTTTGCTGATAAGATAGCTCAGCGGGTTAAGCACTCACTTCTGCGATCTGGGTGTGATCTATCAATCACAGGATTGAATACTGGATGGGCAACTCAGCCTTTCATCCTTCTGAGGTTGATAAATGAGTACCAACTTTAGTTGGGTGATTTGCAAATATGTTCTATGTGCAGCGCTTTGGCAAAAACACTATATATACATAAATAATCGTTATAATTTGTCTGCAAACTACAAAAATGGCCAGTACAATGCAAATGTGGTTTATTTTAAACTAATTTTCTTTAAACTATGTCAGATCAATCTGTAATCATAAAATAGGTAACTTTTTCTTTCGAAAAGTTGAAGGCTTTAAAAGAATGTTACTTCTGGGATTCAACAATTTCCTTCTAAAAATCATAGTTGTTGAATCTGAAATACATTTTGAAAATATTGCATGCTTCCCCTCATAGTAATTCCAGTTGACCAAGTATGAATGCTGTCTATTGGATACAATTAACCTACAGCAATATTGTTTATTATTATCATTATTATTAATAGTACTAGCCATTACTGGTGTAACATGCGCCGTTCTAGCATATCTAAAGGTGAATATCGGTTGCCAATTCATAGGGTCACTTCTGTCCTGCTTCGTAAATATTATTATTATTTTATTTTTTATTGGCTCTTTATGGTTTTTACAATTAAAACCTTATACCAACATATTCACATCCTTTTTGCATTTATCATCATACCAACATGTTAAAACAACATTTCCATAAAAGGCTCTTCTTGTTTTTGAGCAACCATCAGTCTTTACTGAGGGCCGGCTAAATTTTCCTCATATTTCACTTAGTCTACAGTTTTTTCAAAGATTACTCTCAGGGGCTTACTAGAGCTATAGTCAAGCTAATTCGTTCTCCTCTCAACAGCTCCAGCCACCATTCATCATATGTTCTGTCGGCAACATTGTTTGTGATCTCTCCAAGCAGTAGTCTTCTTTTATCTTTTAGCCTTGGGCAAAACATTACAAGGTGTTTCAAATCTTCTTCCACCTCCAGCTCCGCACACCAGCGGCAGCCCATGTTCTTTTCTTCCTTTCACCATTGTTTTGTTATTGCCCTCGTTGGGAACACATTTAATCTGAAGCAGAGGAATTGATCCCAGAAGAACCAATTAGGAAATAGTTCCAAATATCTTGGTAGAGTATTCAGTTTTCAACTGTCCACGAAGTTTTTTCCATATCCTTTTAATGGGTATCTTGCCTCTTGTGTAGCGTACCAGTCAGCTCTATACAATTTGGTCTTTATTTTGTCTGGGTTTGCTAATAAGGCTTCTTCCGTTTCATCTAAATCCCAGAGTAGGTCTGTGCATATCTGCTTCCATTCTATCACCGTCTCATCCCCTTTTTCACTCATTGCATTATATATCATCTTAAATGTTCTTTGACCTGGACTGGTAATGCATTTTCTGTATAACGCTAGGGCAGGGGTGCACAACTGATTTTGACAGAGGGCCGAAAGTACCCTACATGATGGCTATAGTGGGCCGAAAAGTAAATGTGGGTGGGGCGGTAGGCGTGGCGTGAGGCTTTTCCAACCCCTAATTTGTATTAAACACTATGCCCCATAGCCCCCACCCCTCAAGCAAACACTATGCCCCATGGCTCCCACCCCTCATGCAAACACTATGCCCCAAGGCCCCCAACCCTCAAGCAAACACTATGCCCAAAGCCCCCCACCCCTCAAGCAAACACTATGCCCCAAGACACCCCCCTCAAGCAAACACTATGTCCCATGACACCCCCCTCAAGCAAACACTATGTCCCATGGCCCCCACCCCTCATGCAAACACTATGCCCCATGGCCCCCACTCCCCAACCAAACACTATGCCCCATGGCCCCCACCCCTCATGCAAACACTATGCCCCAAGACACCCCCCCCAAGCAAACACTATGCCCCATGACACCCCCCCTCAAGCAAACACTATGCCCAATGACACACACCCCTCAAGCAAACACTATGCCCCAAGACACCCCCCTCAAGCAAACACTATGTCCCATGACACCCCCCTCAAGCAAACACTATGTCCCATGGCCCCCACCCCTCATACAAACACTATGCCCATGGCCCCCACTCCCCAACCAAACACTATGCCCCATGGCCCCCACCCCTCATGCAAACACTATGCCCCAAGACACCCCCCCCACAAGCAAACACTATGCCCAATGACACCCACCGCTCATGCAAACACTATGCCCCATGGCCCCCACTCCCCAACCAAACACTATGCCCCATGGACCCCACCCCTCATGCAAACACTAGGCCCCAAGACACCCACCCCTTATGCAAACACTATGTCCCATGGCCCCCACTCCCCAACCAAACACTATGCCCCATAGCCCCCACCCCTCATGCAAACACTAGGCCCCAAGAAACCCACCCCTCATGCAAACACTATGCCCCATGGCCCCCACTCCCCAACCAAACACTATGCCCCATGACACCCACCCCTCATGCAAACGCTATGCCCCAAGACACCCACCCCTCAAGCAAACACTATGCCCCATAGCCCGCACTCCCCGACCAAACACTATGCCCCATGACACCCACCCCTCATGCAAACACTATGCCCCAAGACACCCACCCCTCATGCAAACACTATGCCCCAAGACACCCACCCCTCATGCAAACACTATGCCCCATGACACCCACCCCTCAAGCAAACACTATGCCCCATACCACCAAGCATGCACCATGCATACATACTCATATAGACCCCAACCACCCACCCCTGCATACAAACTAACAAGCATACACCATGCACCCATACAGACCCGAACCCCCACCCCCAACTCGGCACACAAACCCACAAGCATACACCATGCACCCATAGAGACCCGAATCCCCCCACCCCCAACTCACCATACAACCTCACAAGTATACACCATGCACCCATACAGACCCGAACCCCCCACCCCCAACTCGGCACACAAACCCACAAGCATACACCATGCACCCATACAGACCCGAACCCCCACCCCCAACTCAGCACACAAACCCACAAGCATACACCATGTACCCATACAGACCCTAACCCTCCCACCCCCAACTCAGCACACAAACTCACAATCATATACCATGCACCCATACAGACCCCACCCCCAACTCACCATACAGACTCACATGCATACACCATGCATCCATACAGACCTGAACCCCCCACCCCCCAACTCACCAAACAAACTCGCAAGCATGCATGCATACAGACCCGGGCCCCCCACCCCCACATTTCAACATACACTTCACTTGCACACAAATACATTCAGGCAGACCTGACACACACCCCACCCCCGCATCTCAACACACACTGCACTTGCACACCAACACATTCAAGCAGACCCGACACACACCCCACCCCCGCATCTCAACATACACTGAACTTGCACACAAACACATTGAGGCAGACCCGACCCCCCCCTGCATCTCAACAAACACTGCACTTGCACACAAACACATTCAAGCAGACCCGACACACACCCCACCCCCGCATCTCAACATACACTGAACTTGCACACAAACACATTCATGCAGATACGACACACACACCCCCTCCGCATCTCAACACACACTGCACTTGCACACAAACACATTCAAGCAGACTCGACACACCCCCATCCCCGCATCACAACATACACTGCAGACATACAAATACAAACACACCCATACACACCCCCCACCTCCGCATCTCAACATACATACCAACACAAAAAACACAGTCAGGACGGACCCGATACAGACACACACACACACACACACACACACATACAAACATACAGCCCCCACCCCCACCATGTACTTACCCAGACGTGCTGGAACGCTGGCGAGGCTTCTGGCACTACGGCTGGCATGGCAAGCAAGGCTGAAAAGCCTTCCGGCATCAAGCCTTACTGGCCACGCCAGCCGTAGTGCTGGCACACCATTGGTGCAGCACACACACACTACGTGGCTCGTAGGAGCTGCGTGGTTCGTGTGCACTGAACCAATGAGGGCCAGTGTTTTGTCCGGCCCGAAAGACAACAAAGACTTTCCTAATGGAGGGCGGCCGATGCTGCTTGCGGACCGCCCTCCATTGGGAAAGTCTTTGAGCCTCGCGGGCCGGACAAAAAGGCATGGCGGGCCGCAACTGGCCCGCGGGCCGTATGTTGTGCACCCATGTGCTAGGGTTTTCCATATCACTATGCATTTTAATGCTGTTAAGCCCAATTCCATCCTTAAAGCTTGCATAGGCGTACTTAATGGGACCCTTATCACATTCTCCCAGAATACTCCCTCAATGACCGTCCAATTCTCGTGTTTAAATGACAGTAATTATTCTGCCCCATGCGTCAGAATTGGCACCACCTTTAACCTGTAGAACTCAATCAAGGGTTTTATTGTGAATCTACAGTATTTTTTTGTAGTATTTTACCTTGATTCGCTAGGTTCTTTGCTTTGGCTTTCAAGGTTATAAGATCCTGCTCATCTTTGCTAGAGGTGTTTATGACCACTCCCAAGTACCTGAACTCTTGTACCTGAGGAATCTTGCTCCCTTCGAGCTGCCATATGTTATTTCTTGTTCTCGTCTTGATGTTATTTTTGCCGAAAACCATTATTCTTAAATTCTGGGGATTCATTTTTAAACCATTTGTATTAGTGTATGTATGGATGGCTTCTAGTTGCCTTTGAAGCCCGACTAGTGTCTGGTCTGACAATGTCATCTGCGTAAAGCAATCTGGGTATCCGTGATCCTCCTAAATTCGGTAAGAAAGCATGTTGTCTCTTCAAACACTTGGTCAATGTCTGAAATGAACATGTTGAAGAGACCTGCGGCCAGTGGGCACCCTTGTTTTAGTCCCTTGTTTGTGCTAACTTTTTCCGTTAATGTGTAGGCTTGATCTAACTTAATTCGGATTGATGTTCCTGAGCATAGGTCTTAGATTGCTTCCAGAATAGCCGTTGTGCAATTCCAGTGAGACAATTTCTCCCATAATTTTAGACGTTCGATTGAGTCAAGGGCTTCACTTAAATCTATGAAGGCTATATAACGTTTTTTTCCTTTGTTCTTTCTGTTTATGCCTTCAATGGATTTATAATCAGTACATTAAGTGGCGTGCCTATGCCCTTGACAAAGCCACTCTGCCATTTATCCAGTTGATTAGTTTCTTCGCTCCACCAATTCAGCTTCTTTACTACTGACACTGCAAATGTCTGACCCACCACATCCAGTAGTGAAATGGGCCTATAATTATTAGGCTCAGATCTAAGGCCTTTTTTAAAAATGGGTACTATTATTTATGTTTTCGAACTTTCTAGTACCTCTTTTTTATCAATTATATGATTGTTAATGTTAATGTTAAAGGATATTTGTACCGCGCACTATCACCACCGGAGTGGTCCCCTGGCGCTCTGGTGGCTCTGAAAGAGGGAGAGAGAAGTGGGTTAGTGGGTGGAGGCTGGAAAAGTGCAAGATTGCAGTGATGTGCTGTTGGCAGCCTCAGCCCGGTGGTTCCGTCGGCTGGCCCTGGGGTGTACGCGGCCGGTAGTCGTCGTGTGCTGATGTGCGAGTCTATGTGTGTTTATTGTTTTGTTTTTGCAGTGTAGTGAAGTTTGTGCGGTTTGTTTTGCTGGAGGTTTGTGGTTGTGTTTGGTTTGGAGTTTGAGAGGTGTATGCAGAGAAGGAAATTGTTAGTGGTATTGGTTAGTTGGTATCCATATCCTGGATTGACCGATTGGGCTCGTGTAATCTTGCACGACGGGGTGCTTGCGCACCCAGTGCCTTAGAAGGTACGTGTCCGTTTTGCATTCGGGGCCGCTTGAGCATTTAGCTGTCCCCTACGTCCGCTCCCTCAATAATTTTGCATGCTCCTCACCCCCGCCCACATGACCAGCGCACCTGCTAGTGTCCATACTTCCGATTGTTGGGTGATTGGTGGTCTCTCGTCCAATCCACAACCCCGTGGTCCCTAGTTGTAGCTGTACGGGCGGTGGGGGATGGTAAGGATTGGCTGGGGTTGATGCCTCCATCTCCCTGGGTCTCGCAGGTGATTGACTAATAATACCAAAATGTCAGCCCATTGCTCTGGATTTTGCCTCATCTGTGCATTTGTTAGCCCATCCGGACTATTTAAATTCTGTATGCCCTCACAGAAGGCCTCTTTACTCATTGTTAACATTTCCCAGTTCTTTCTTCTCATGCTTGAGCCTTCGGTCTTTTCTGCCACATTGTCAAAACATGTGGAACAATAATTCATCCACTTCTCCGCAGGTATTGGATTTGTCAAGATTCCTTCTTGTCTTACCTCTAAATTATTAATATGTGACCATATCTCAGCAGTGTTTTTATTTCTGATATTATATAACACGGTTTCACTATCCATTTGTCGTACCATTTTCTGTTGATTCTTTAGCCAATTTCAATATTTTAGTTTTATCTGTTTAGCTTTCCTTAGCAAATTCCCTTCTTCTTCTTCATTGCCAGTATTTTGATGTTAAACCTGTGTTTATGTTTAATTAATCTTCTGTTTGTCCCTTTCTTTGATTCAAACTCCATTAGCAGTGATGGATAGTCCACTGATTTACTTGAATCACTTCCCTGCCTTTCTTTTATTAAGGCCTCCAAGTTTCCTTTCAATTTGCTGATCAGTTTTTTGTTTATTTTTAAACGATTTCTCCCTGGGACGACAGTAAGGTGTAAGGATTTCACCTGTGTCTTTTGTTCCCTCTTGCACTACCACGTTATTTTCAATAGATTATGGTCACTTTTTCTTTTTTCTATCACTTTCATTCTTATTTGATGTTTAGGCATATTTTCCGACACAGACATAGGGCCTCATTACACGGTAGGCGGTAAGGGTTTACTGGTACCGGTAAGGGCACCGGTACTGGTAAACCCTTACGCCTTACTACGAGGTCCCTTTGCGGGACCTGACCTTAACGGCTGGTTAAGGAACAGGCCCGCAAAGGGACCTTGGTGCTAATTACGGTACCGCGATTTGCGGTACCGTAATTACCTCCTTCCCCATTTCCATTGAGCCCTATGGGGGCAAAAATGGGAATGGGGAAGTGCCTTGGTGAATGGGGAATTACCACCCCCGCTCACCTTGGAGTAGGGCAGTAATTCCGCCATCCACCAAGGCCGACACGGTAAAATACTGGCGGCAACCATGGCGCTAATAGCGCCATGGTTACCAAATACCGTCTAATGAGGCCCATAATCTAGAGTTTTACCTGTTCTCTTTCTTCTCTATGTCTCCATGTTATTTTTCCAGGTTTCTCATTGTCTATATAGTCGTTTACTAGATAGAAATTTCTTGACACCATCATTCTTTTCCAGTTCCTGCCTCTTTGCCTGACGACAGTCATCTTGATAGGCTCATCTTCCGTTTCATATCCATCTACTGGCCAGCAATTTGCGTTCAAATCTCCACATATGATGAACTGCGGGTTCACCCACTTCTTTCTCTGTTCATCTATCAATTCTAAAACTTGCTCTGGGAAGTCTTCAAGCTCCTTTTTTGACTGGATTCCAGTAAAAGTTTAGAATTATAAGTATATTAATTCCCTCTTTTCCTTCTTCCGTTGATGTTTTTCCTATTATCATTTGAATGAACAAATTGGGATTCCGTGTTTCTATTATGTCAAACTGCACTGTGTTTTTAATTGCAGTCAGCAAGCCCGATATGGGTCTGCCTTTGAGCCCCTTTATCGCTGGATTGAAATATGTTGTATAACCTTCTATCACAGGACGTTCCCTTATCCAGATTTCTTGCATGCATATGAGATCATATGCCATGTCTATCCCGGCCCCTGCTTGATACAGATGACTGAACCCCTGTGTATTCTAGCTTTCTAGTGTTAAAACATCACTTTCCAGGGACGGTCAAGACTATGCTTTCTTCATCTTCCTCGCTAGCAATCCCGCTAGCCATTTCCATTGATCTTCCTCTTCTGTATTTACAATTTCTTTATGACCATAAGTGTCTTTTTTCATGTCCTTATGATTTCCCTCATGACGCTTCGATTTATGAGCTTTGTCATTTGCCTTCCACTCATCATAATTTTGATTTCTCCTTTCCCATCTTACTTTGTTATTTCTTTCTTGTGTCGTATCTGCCGGCACTTTCTCTTTTTTCATTTGCAGGAGATCAAAACCCAGTGGTCTTAGTTTATTTGCTGTTTTAAGCAATAAAACTTTTATCATCAGACTTATAAGATGGATGATTACTTTGTCCATTTGATCATCTATCCATTTGGAATTCTATCATAACCAAGTCATTGGTAGTCAACAGTCTCCATTCCAGAATGTGATGGAATAATCTTAAGACATTAGCACTATTCATTATTAGGCCATCGTCCGCTAGCATGATTCTTTAAAACATCAAATGAGGGTCATCCACATCTATTTCCTCAAAGTGCTCTGACTGAGCCTTATTTTGCTGTATGGTTGTCACCTTTTTCTTCATTATTGTTAGCAGAGAGATGCTATATTTTTCTTTTTCTGCTACTTTCTTATTTCCTTGCTCTTTTCTCCCCTCTCTATCACTCATATTCTCAGTACGTATTTCTTTTCCTTTAACCTGCCTCTTTGGTGATGCTGGCTTTTATGTTCTGATTCAATAATCTTTATTTGCAGTTTTTGGACATCATTACCTTGCACCTTCATCTTTTCCTTTAGGTGGCGAGGACTTTGAAATGAATTCTTTCTTTGCTTTCCACCAGCCATTTCACTTATCGTCTCGGGTACCTTAACTTTGGTCTTCAACCCAACAGCCTCCGGCCCAATTGGTCTATTAGTCCACTCAGGTTTCCTGTTAATGTGCATTTCATCTTCACTGTCAGATGATTCAGGTTCACATGACGATTCTTCATCACATACCCTTGTGGATTCACATAAGTGTTCCAATAACGTAACTGAATACGTGGAGAAGTCCAGTAAGTCAAAGTGTTCATCTGTTATAGGTTGCTCCCCCAATTGCAAGTTTCCTTCTGGTTTCTTTGGTGCCACCTCCACTGTTTTGTTTTCCAGCAGCCTATTTACTGGCCATCCAATATTTATAATTAAGCTATTTTTTCCATTGGTGTTTGCCTTTTGCTCCCCTGCCATGTATTAGTTTTCTTTCTAGGCAGCTCCTTTCCTTTGCTCAATCTTTTATTTTTAGTTTGTATGTTTGCCGCATTTTGGCCAGTATCTCGGCTACCCCTTAATGTTTCCTTCCCCATCTTCGTATGCTTTTCAATAATTGGACACATCTTTTTCTCCAACTCTTCCTGTTGCGACTGAGCCCTTTCTTGTCCCTGAGGTGTTAAATCATCCTCATTGAATAACTGTCTAATATATACTCTTGTGTTTGTGGTAACAAGTTATTGGTCAAACTTTGGGTTTGTATAGCATTAAGTTCTGATTTTCTATGTACTGTTGGCTCCTCATGCACGTTAGTTCTCTGGTTTTTTATTATTCTCAACATGACCTCCCATTATATCTGCCCTGTCTTCATCTAATCTTAAATGTTCCTTATTTTGTACAGTTTGTACCTGTTTTAGTTTGGAAACGTTCAGACCATGATTTGTACGTTGGGCATTTGTATCCAATACTTCAAATAGTCTTGATTGTCTTCTTATTTCTTTTTCTTTGATTATTGGTTCTAATATTTCCTGCAGTAGTGTTGTTACACTGGCAGAGCTGTTAAGATATTTTTAAATTCCCGTCAGAAATCCTTCCACATGTAGAATTTCTGAATACAGCAATGCCAATACTGCTGTGTTGTCTCTCATCCGATCTCCAATGTCCTCATACAATTTCATGAATGGTGCTAACACCGTGGTTAATGTTGTTAATATTGTAAAATAATTTTCATTTGATGTACAGTGTTGCGTTTTCTTGCTCCAGCTCCTTTTGTGTTTCATTTGTGGTATATTTTTGCCTGTTATATTCATCACTTTAAAGTCCTTGACGGTTCGCCCACTTCGGGTTTGGAGTTCTTTATGCTCAGTAATTGTTGTTTTCTCAGCTATTGCCCGAGAGCATATCCAATTCCATTTGACTGGTTTTACAGTAGCTTTTTTTGCTCTCTAAGCTCTTTCTGTGGTTGTAATGTTTTTCCAACTCTAATGACATTGATGTTTCGAATAATAACTCCTCTGATATTTCAGACTGCTTGATCTTTTCATTGGCAGCGTGAAAAGTGGGTCTCCATGCAAATGTATTGGTTGTTCTTTCTTGTAAAGGAATTATCAGTTTTCCTCCAGCTATGTGGTACCCTAATACAGTATTGCTGGCCAGGTCCTGTAGTCTGAGGCCCATTGGCATCCATGTGTTATTTCTTTTAGCGTTTTCAGCTACTCCATTCCCATCTTGAACGGATGTCTCATATTTTCTTTTCTGTTGTAACTCCAGCCATTGCTTTTCCTCAACCACTTCATGTAAAGGCATTGTTCTTGAAGGCTGTATGTACTGGGCTGCCACGCCTTCTAAGGACTGTTCGTCAGGACTCATTTTCTGTGTACCAAGTCCTGCACTCACAGCCACAGGACTCACATGTACTGAATTTGCCCCAATGTTCAATTCCTCCAAATGTCTCAAGTTATCATCTTCTGACTTTTTCATGGGGCCCTTCTTGGAGGGTGTATTTTTAACAGGGATTGTAGATGATCTTCCGACTTGTAGGGTATTAATATGCGATTCTGTGTGTGCCACAATTGTCACCATCGCGTTAAATGCTATTGGGTGATCCCCCAGCTTTGAGGGGTCCATCCTCAACTGAGTTGGGGATGTGGCACAGGATTTTTTCCTTTGCTCTTCACTACTGTTTAAGTTTAGTTTTTCGCATAGTTAACCCTCCATGTCTCCTTCAATGTCAATATCAATTATGTCATTTGCATTGTTTCAAACAGAAAGGCAGCGGTGCTATTCATTGTAGCTGTGCTTACCTTATTTTGTTTAGCCACAGCGTCATGTGCTCTTGCACTTGACTTCGGAATCAGGCTTGTTACGCTGCCCATTATGTCCAGAATTTCCGGTCTCCACAGTGTCATTAAGTCTTTATTTCGGTGCTGCTTGTTCCATTTGTTCTTCCTACCATGTTCTCCGCCCACGTTGTTAGTCCTTATCAGGCTCCAAGCATGCACGAGGGTGGGTGGGCAGTTCCGCAAAGTGGCTCAAAGGATTTGATTCCTGCAGTCACCGCCTCAAGTCCACGCCAGCACCGGCATTATACTTCCGAGGGTGCTTACGAGAGTGCTTCTGCCAACTTCAAAGGTGATTGTGGCACCTCACGATCTTCCGCATTCCACGACGGCATGGGGTTTATGAATGAAAGTTCCAAAATGAAAAGCCACTCCACCAAAAAACACATAGACAGACTCATTGCATAGCCTCACACAGCCTCTCACTGCAGATGACTTCTGCCCACCTTCCGCTCCGCATTATGCGGCCACAGGGGGTTTATGAATGAAAGTTCCAAAATGAAAAGCCACGCCTCCAAAAAATACATAGACAGACTCATTGCACACCCTCACGCAGTCTCTCACTGCAGATCACCTTCTGCCCACCTTCTGCTCCGCGTTCCACGGCAGCAGGGGATTTATGAATGAAAGTTCCAAAACGAAAAGCCACGCCTCCAAAAAATGTGTAGACAGACTCGTTGCACAACCTCACGCAGTCTCTCACCACAGATCACCTCCTGCCCACCTTCTGCTTCGTAAATATTGTAATTACCTGTTAGGCAGAATCACCTGCAGTACCCTTTGGGAACACTACAGGTAATTAGGACTACAAGTGTAAGCACAAATTCACCTTTGGTAGAAGCCTGCACTACACAGTAATGTGGTAGTGATGGCTGAGCAGCCAGACTTCTCTCAAGAGTTTAAATGAGCAGTAGAACAAGTTACACAAAGGACTAACTAATACAGTGATTCAAGTAAACACTTACTCAAGGTTTCTTAGTAAAAGAATATACATTTATTTACTCAATCATTTATCATCAACATTTATAAGTTTATTCCGAAACAGATTATCCATAAACCATAGAAAGAGTAAAAATACAAAGCAGTACAAGATCCAATTCAGCATTTTTGTGAAAAAAAAAATCCACAGTATAAACTTACAAACATTTCATAACAAAGAACGTTAAAATGTGCATGTGTGTGAGTCGACATAAAATCCAGGCAAGACGTCCAAACAGTTCAATAAAATGTCAGGGTTTGATCATGTGTTGGGCAGTAAATTTCATCCTCCGATACCAAGCCCTTCTCAGGTAATCCACCATGCCCCAGGCCACTGGCATCGTAGCAACTCAAGGCAAATAACACAGAGCAGGCCTAGCCTGAGACATGCCAGCGGACCTAAGTAGTGGCAAAAGTTTTTTCCGTCATATGTCCACGTAGTGTGAACAGAACAACACTAAATGTAGAACGACCTCCTCCGGCCAGTCACAGCAGGGACAAGCTATAGGTTGCACATTATGGATCCAGCTTTTTGTTCATCCCCCAAGCCATAGACAGTCAAACCGAGCTTGGGTCAAGGCCCAAAGATCTGCTGGATTATCACTGTGGAGCAAATATGGCTGAATAACATCCACACATGTTAACATAATATGCCTTCTATTTGCTGAAGTGCCCAAGGCGGCGGACTCCCTGTTTGCCACCAAAATAGATTTAAACAGTTGCTTGTGGGCTCCAACCGCACATGGGGTCAAAAGGATTGAGGGGCAAACGAGATCAGCACAATTTAACTGTCTAATAGATTTCTGAATGTACTTAAGCCATGGGATTTTCTTTGCAGCTGAGCTACTCACCAGGGCTCTTATAATCTTATGTGAAAGAATGGCTTTCTGATTAGCCCAGAGTGCCAACCAGTACGAGACTGGGCCCAGTAACCACTCATCGGCAATGTGGGGACATCCCAATTCCAAATGTATCCCATAATTTGAAGCGGACTGTGGAAGCCCAAGCAGTTTTTTAAGAAAGGAATTCTCCACATTTTGGATTTTAGGGATGCTTTCCATGCACCACAGTGCTGCCCCATAATTGGTGGTGGTCTTTGTTTGAGCCCTATATACTTCCAGGATTAATTTGATTGAGCGCCCCACACAATTATGTTGAAAGTGTGGCAAACCCCCAAGTGCCTGTCTCATCCTCATGCATTGCTTATCAGCAGGACCAAACCCTCGCCAGTTCTCCATAAAACAGATCGCTAGGTAATCAAAACTGGTAACCCTCGGGATTGGTTTGTCTCCACTCCATATCGTGCGCATCTTGACATGTCTAACACCCGAGCTCTTACATGCCTTGACCACTGATTTTTTAGAGTTCACAGTCAATTTATGGGAAGCCATAAATTGGGTGTAAACACCCACCAGGCACTTCAGGGCTCTGGGGGTACGAGCAATTAAAACCATGTCGTCGGCATAGCCCTGGACTGGAAGGGGGACGCCACCCACCATAATATAATTGGTGTGGGAGTTGACCAATGCCAAATAAACACAGTTTATATAAAGGGCAAACAATACCGGGGCCACAACACAGCCCTGGTGGACTCCCAAAAAGATCTCAAGAAGGCTGTGCACTGCCCCTGTTCCGCAAATCTGACACAGGCTGAAGTGTGTTCATGGATTATCTGGAGGACCTTAACCAAATCCTCCGGGCAGCCCATGGACCTGAGCACCGCCCAGAGCATAGCCCTGTCTACTTTATCAAACGCGGTGCTCAGGTCCATGAATGCAAAGTACAAAGGCTCACCCCTCACATATATGGACATAGCTCCCAACAGATATAAGTTCAAAGACTGGTCCCTGGTTCCCAGGCCTGGACGAAAACCATATTGAGTCTCAGTGAGAACCCCAGAGTCAGGGATCCATAGTTCTAGCCATGCCAAAACCGTGTGACCGAAGATTTTGAAGGAGGTATCAAGCAAAGAGATGGGTCTGTAAGAAAGGGCGCTGCAAGGGTCATCCTTCTTAAAAATAGGGAAGATTATTGCCTGCCTCCATGTTGCCAGATAGGTGCCAAGCTCCAAGAATGCGTTGAAGGACTTGGTCAAAATTGGGGCCCATAGGTCCACCTCATCACAAAGAATATCCGCAGCAATGGCGTCTGGTCCAGGAGCTCGATTGCTGAGTTGCTTATTGATAGCCATCTCTACCTCTCTGATTGTTAATTGGAGAAGGGAGCCGCTAGGCCCACTATAGGGAGTTATAGAGTTTGCATTATAAAGAGTGCTAAAATGGTTGGACCAAGCCAGTGCTCTAACATTATTCTCTTTATGTGTTTTTACTCTTTTGTGAGGGGGGTCCATTGGCCACAAATTCCCAGAATGTCTTGGAGTCCTTTGACTGTACAGCTTGGATAAGATCTTTCCAGGCCAGCTCTTCCAACTGTGTCTTCCTTTTTGCCAGGGCACATTTATAATGTGCCCGGGCAGTGATTAACTCATGTTGTTGTCATGGCCTAAAACAAATCCTATCACGGTCTTGCCCCCCTTGGGCAACCATGCACTGGTCTTAGACAATCTTAGACAATCTCTTAGACAACCCTAGCCAATCTCCTAGGGGTGTGTGAACCACTATGCCCCCCTGCTTTCGTATCTCAGGGCCTTTGTGCACTGTGTTACTTCTAGATTACTCCTGACATACTCCTATAGACACAATAACATAAGACACAAAGAAAACACATGAATCGATTCAATTATAACAATATAATATATTTATTGATGCCCAGCAAAGCATGATGCAAATAATACTAAAACTATTGCAAACATCTAATTTGCACCTTTTATGCTTCTGGTGCAAATCTACCATGCAGTGGATAACTATAAGACTTACAGGCTTCTAATGCAAGCTATCAGTGTCTAATGCAGTATACATATGGCAAGTGTCACATCAGCATTCCTCTCCAATCCACACCATACTTCACTCTCTCTACCTAAGACAATCCCTGTCTGTTTTCCCCTTTCCCAAACCCAAAGCTCTTTGTATGAGTGTCTGTTCTAATCAATCAGTTTAGGCCATGAACCATACTTCCCATTTGCTTCCCTTTGTCTCCAGCTCTGTTTCTCTCCTCTCCCGCTACTTCTGCAATCAATCAGTCAGAGCCAGGCCTCGGTCTATCTCTGC
Source organism: Ambystoma mexicanum (assembly GCF_040938575.1). Taxonomy (NCBI): domain Eukaryota; kingdom Metazoa; phylum Chordata; class Amphibia; order Caudata; family Ambystomatidae; genus Ambystoma; species Ambystoma mexicanum. The sequence continues at coordinate 379,844,912 of NC_090930.1, read as the reverse complement.
CAGATCGATCTCATCAAGGCCTTATCAGAATGCTTCCCCAAGCTCTCGATCTCCCAAAGCCAGCAGATTCTGCTTCACCAAGACACCTCTCCCTCAATCTCAGAACTGCATCCAAACATCTCTCGATCTATCTCTCAGAGAGCAGCTCCATCCAAAACTCCATCTCCAACAACTAGAACCAGCAACTGCCCTCTCCCCTTGTTATACTATTCCATGACGTATACAAATCCCTATGGTTACTTCGTTCTCTAAGCTAAGAATGTCTCTTTCTCTGTCAGCATTTCTACAATGCCTGAAAGTCTGTGTTTGCATGTTCTTTACTTCGTGTTCTGGTAACTGGGAATTCTTTGTCAATTTGGCATTCGACATCATATCTCCTTCTTCTGTCTGCCTGCAATACACCATCTAGCATCTATTCCTCCATTCACTCCACTGTTGGCTTCACGAAATCCTCTCTCTCAGAGAACAGACCGTCTCTCCTCTCATGCAAAAGCACACTTTCCCTCTATCCAGGTGGCGCAGCCCCCACCTTTTCTGTCTCTGCGCAGCTCAGAGCCATGCTGATAAGGCTTCCTTCGCCTTCCACTCGGACAAGGTTTGTGTTATCTGTCTCTGCCAAGCAAATGTTTACGAATACTTGTACACTGTTTACTCATAACAATCTTTCCGCACCCCACAGCGCTCCTCTGTGTCTCCATCCAGAAATGGCTTTAGGAGCCAGCTAAATAGCTAAATGCTTTCTAGCATTTACGCTTTCTCTCGCAATGGCAAGCGCTATCTAATGCAAACACACTCAATGCATGGTGTCCCTACAATGCATACATGTGTAAATGTAACTACAAAATATAACATGTGTCTCTAAATGTCTCTACATGGCACTTCAAATATAACAGTGTTTCATTCTAAATGGCTCTACATGGCATTCCAGGCCTCATTCATTCTCTATAGTGCCTAGCACGTTTCTCTCTCAGCCTAAGCGCTACATAAATGGCATAATACATAATTCTAAAAGTATCTCTTTCACCATATATGGCAATAACATAACTAAGCAAACCCTTCATATAACAGGGCCTATTTCTCTCTTCAAATGGATGGTAATAATGTGAATAATATAATGATGCTACTTCTTCATGTACTAATCAGAACTAAACAGGATGCAATGATGGAATGATGTATAATGATTCTCTACCAAAGAGTCTAATGATTCTATAATGAAAACAAATCAGGCCTCTCCATTTATCTGTTTTTAAAATCTCTCCTATTATCATTACATAATCATTCCAACTATATGTCATAACATAACATAGCAATGTGGTATGCTAAAACCCAAGCGAAATTGCAAAGGAGAAAAGCATATTATTTCATGCAATAAAAAACCTTTTAAAATGCAATCATTTCACTCTATCAGTGGCAAGCTAAATATTGAAATGCATAGCTGCAAATGTGTCAAAATTCAGAATAGCATATTCAAATTTCTCATAGCAAATCATAGCAAAAGTCTAGTCAAAAGTCAAAGGTCAACAGTGTCTACAAGCAGAAAACGAAAATGCAATGCATAAAATCAATGCATGTGTACTTTGGATTCAGGTGTATTCACTTTAAATGTGTCAAGCACAAAAATAACAATCAGTTTCACAGGTGTCAAAGCTCATTTCAGATGTCAGTAGCCAAACAGGCCAAGTCATTTCATTACAGATCAATGCATACATATCAGTGTGTACATCCAGTATATTGGTCATAAAGGCCAATTCAGTTATATTCCAGTCCAAGTTATTTCCAGGTTCTCACATGAGGTATGGGTGCGCTCACATATGTGCACACTTCCAAGTTAGTACAAATCCAGTTCTAATGCAAAAAGTTTCAGCCAAGGAATGTCAACAAAGTATGTGTCAGCGAAGCAAGTGTTCACAAATTGGTCACAACGAGCATATCAGTGTTCAGCAAAGGTTTAAATGTTCGGGTTGCAGAAAAGTGTTCAAGCCAGTTCAGGCTGGCCTGCTTAATAAATGGCAGCAAGCTAATGAGATTTTTCACAGAGCTCCAAAAAGGCAGGAGCAAGCATCAATTGTGTTGGTACCATATGCGCCCCACTTGTCCCCATGGGGTGATCAACATAGGTCATTCACTTTTCAATGGTAGCACCGGGAAAACTGTGTGTCAGAACTTTCAATTTGATACAGCTCATACGCTCCCTTTTCCCTAGGCCTCTATTCCCAACATGGAGAAGTGGGAACAAACGTGAGTGCAAAACAATGTAGATGGCAACTCTCTAGTGGCGATTCCATGCAGAGTGGCCCTTGGCATAGGCCAAACTCCAGCTTTCAAATTCTCTCCTCTCTTGCCAGGTCATGCTGTTGCCAGTTGTTGCCAACCCATGCCAGTTCATGCCATGCCAGTCCCTGCTCTTCAAATAAGGGACCAGCCAACGTTGAATGCAAGTGCAAATTTCAAAGCACCATGGATCAATGCTCAATCTCTTTCACTCAAGAGACAAAGCTTCACTGCTTTTCCAACAAAGTCACCAATTCAAATACTTTCAGAGCGCGTCTTCCTGCTCATTCCTGCATTTCTCTCTTTCTCCTCAGGCCCAAACTTGTGACTGGTTCTGGTTCACAAGGTAAGGCATTCCAAATGGATTCTCTTCTCGCTGCAGATTACAAAACAGCTCACAAAACAAAATTCTCCTTTCTGCTGAACATTTCTCTCTGCTCTTCCTCTCTCTCTTTTGGCACAGAATGCTGCAAGGTGTTGGTTTCAAGTCAGTCACGATCTTCGCTTTCCAGGGCAAGTTGTCATACCACAAAGTGTGGGTAGCAAGCAGGTTTTCTGGGTACATTCTCAGAGCACAGCCATAGGCACAGCCACACTCTAAGGCCTCAAATCGGTCGGTCATTATTCCCCAAAAGTGCTGCTGCAAAGCATAGCAAAGGTCGGATGGTGTCACATCACAAGGTGACAAAAGCCAGTCTCTTTTCGGTGCTGTTTCAAAACAGCCATGCAAAGGCATAAGGTGTCAGCCATCATGGATCTCGAACAGACGGTCATCAAGGTCTGGTAAATCTGGTCTGGTCAGTCCATCATTCTATTCATGCTGCTTTCAGTCGTCATGCTGATGCCAATCATGGTCTGGTCAATTCCTGCGATGCAATCTGGTCTGTCATCAATGCGATCTCGGTCTGGTCAAGATGTTTCTCCAGATGTCATGCAAAGAAAACAAAAGTGCAAGTATCAGTCTTCAATCAGATTCAGATGTAATCAAATCCAAAAACAAAACAGCATTTCTCATTGTGCGTTGCAGTGCACATAGCTAGTTCTAAACTCCCCATGTCTCTCAAAAGACATCAATGCTAGTTTCTCAGTGTATGCAAATCTAGTGTATCAATGTGTCAGTGCATCTGTCTAACTATGCCTATCTAATTATGCTGCTTAATGCATGCATGCTTAATGCATGACTCCTGCAATTCCATTTCTGTCCTTTTCAAAACAAAACAGAACAGCCAATTTCACATACTCCAAAAATTTCACATTCAAAAATTGCACATTCAAATGCTGCACCACTGCATATCTCTCATTCAATTGTTCTCCATGTCCTTCATTTCCATGTCTTCTAGCCACACATTCCCCTTTTTTCATCGATTAGCATTCACAAAGTTGAATTACTCCATGTTGAAAAAACAAATCGATTTCATTCACACAAACACTGCCTCTCGCATGTGCAATATTATTCAGTTTGAAACAACATTCCTTCACTTCACTACCTACTCCTACTTCAAATAAACAGTCTGCTAGTCCCACGCGATGTCTAATGTCAACAAACTTCCTCTCCATGCACTCATTCAAACTCAAAAAATTCCAGGAATGCAAACTCTCAGAACATCCAAATATAGCACGATTAGTGTGATTCACATTCTCCTTCAATGCTATCCCACTTTCAAAGTCATTAGACACAATATTTTTCTCAATAGGCACAATACTGTTACTTCTGCCAAAAATGTCATTACAAATGTCATTTCTATTCAAATCAAAAATCTTCACATAACTACCTTCATGCACATAACTGTTTTCATGCAAAGGTGTCTCCAATGATACAGTTTGACAATGCCTCAAATCTTCATAGGCAATCCCTCTATGCACTCTCTCCATGTCTGTCAAAAATGCACTATCTCTCGTATTATTCTGAGGTAAGTCTTTATCCCCACAAATAATATTTATTTCTCTAGGAACTCTTTTCCCGCCCATCACTGCTGTTGTTGACAAGGATTTCAATGGGTCTGATACTGCTGGGACATCTTTCCAGTTACTAATTACATGTCTGACATGATATATTACTGCTCACAAGTCACCAATATATGGTGCCACGTCTGTCATTTCTGTTATTTCACTCTTCACTTTCCGTATGGTTGGTGCCGGTGAAACATCCCAGGTCTCAAGCATATTTCTAAGCTGATTTCTTATCGCTTTCAAATCATAAAAAAATGAGCTCATTCTGCAGTTTTAATTACAAACCTCACGACACTCAAGTGAGTTTCAAAATACAAGTTCCAAGACTTCTTTAAACAGGCAGATACAGTCGTCGGCTTGCCAAGAATGTGCACACAAATTTCAACCAATAGGAATCCAAAACAAAGGTTAGATTTCCCCAAAAAGTGCCAGTCTCCGCGGATTTCCAAACAAACAAAATACCACAAGCGTCTTCAAGAAAAAACTGTTTCTCTAGCTCGGCTAAATAAATGTACATTCATTCCCCTTAAAAAATTGCCAGTCATGAAATACTGCTCTGGATCAATCCCAAAATTCAAATTCTGGATTCAAAGGTCAGTCAGACAATTGCGTCCCTCTTCCTATGGTGAACAACATTGTGGACAAAGTATGCTCAAATTCATAACAACCCCAAGACAGATAAAACAGGAACCATGAAATATCTATTTCCACGACGAACTAACAAAAAAAAACACAGCTGCACACGATGTTCAAACTTCGACTGCTGCAAAAATATAAGTGGATCAACAAGCCAGCTGCAATCCATGTTATCAGTCAGCATTAATGAGGCCCCACGTTGGCCACCATTTTGTCATGGCCTAAAACAAAACCTATCACGGTCTTGCCCCCCTTGGGCAACCATGCACCGGTCTTAGACAATCTTAGACAATCTCTTAGACAACCCTAGCCAATCTCCTAGGAAGGTGTGGACCACTATGCCCCCTACTTTCGTTTCTCAGGGCCTTTGTGCACTGTGTTACTTCTAGATTACTCCACACATACTCCTATAGACACAATAACATAAGACACAAAGAAAACACATGAATCGATTCGATTATAACAATAGAATACATTTATTTATGCACAGGAAAGCATGATACAATCAATACTAAAACTATTGCAAATATCTAATTTGCACCTTTTATGCTTCTGGTGCAAATCTACAATGCAGTGGATAACTATAAGCCTTACAGGCTTCTAAGGCAAGCTATCAGTGTCTAATGCAATATACATATGGCAAGTGTCACATCAGCTTTCCTCTCCAATCCACAGCATATTTCACTCTCTCTATCTAAGACAATCCCTGTCTGATTTCCCCTTTCCCAAACCCAAAGCTCTTTGTAGGCGTGTCTGTTCTAATCAATCAGTTTAGGCCATGAACCATATTTCCTGTTTGCTTCCCTTTGTCTCCAGCTCTGTTTCTCTCCTCTCCCACTACTTCTGCAATCAATCAGTCATTCAGAGCTAGGCCTCGGTCTCTCTCTGCCAGATTGATCTCATCAAGGCCTTATCAGAATGCTTCTCCAAGCTCTCGATCTTCCAAAGCCAGCAGATTCTGCTGCACCAAGACACCTCTCCCTCAATCTCAGAACTGCATCTAAACGTCTCTCAATCTATCTCTCAGAGAGCAGCTCCATCCAAAACTCCATCTCCAACAACTAGAACCAGCAACTCCCCTCTCCCCTGGTTATACTATTCCATGACCTATACCAATCTCTATGGTTACTTCATTCTCTAAGCTAAGAATGTATCTTTCTCTGTCAGCATTTCTACAATGCCTGAAAGTCTGTGTTTGCATGTTCTTTACTTTGTGTTCTGGTCACTGCGTGTTCTGTGTCAATGTGACATTGGACATCATATCTCCTTCTTCTGTCTGCCTGCAATACACCATCTAGCATCTATTCCTCCATTCACTCCACTGTTGGCTTCACAAAATCCTCTCTCTCAGAAAACAGGCCATCTCTCCTCTCATGCAAAAGCACACTTTCCCTCTATCCATGTGGCGCAGCCCGCACCTTTTCTGTCTGTGCGCAGCTCAGAGCCATGCTGATAAGGCTTCCTTCGCCTTCCACTCGGACAAGGTTTGTGTTATCTGTCTGCCAAGCAAATGTTTACAAATACTTGTACAATGTTAACTCATAACAATCTTTCCGCACTCTGCGGTGCTCCTCTGTGTCTCCATCCAGAAATGGCTTTAGGAGCCAGCTAAATAGCTAAATGCTTTCTAGCATTTACGCTTTCTCTTGCAATGGCAAGCGCTATGTAATGCAAACATAGTGTAAGTGCACACTGAATGCATGGTGTCCCTACAATGCATACATGTGTACATGAAACTACAAAACATAACATGTGTCTCCAAATGTCTCTACATGGCACTTCAAATATGACAGTGTTTCATTCTAAACGGCTCTACACGGCATTCCAGGCCTCATTCATTCTCTATAGTGCCTAGCACATTTCTCTCTCAGCCTAAGCGCTACATAAATGGCATAATACATAATTCTAAAACCATCTCTTTTAACATACATGGCAATAACATAACTTAGCAACCCTTCATATAACAGGGCCTATTTCTCTCTTCAAATGCATGGTAATAATGTGAATAATATAATGATGCTTCTTCTTCATGTACTAATCAGAACTAAACAGGATGCAATGATGGAATGATGGATAATGATTCTCTACCAAAGAGTCTAATGATTCTATAATGATAACAAATCAGGCCTCTCCATTTATCAGTTTTTACATCGTGTGCTGTCTTTTGCCTCGAGAATACCTTTAAGGGCTTTCTGTGCTATTCGACAGGGTTCCAGGTTCTTATTCCCTTTTTTAAATTCCCTTTGAAAAATGCCGGATATAGAGCTCCAAAATGTTTGGGCTGCCAAAATTATGGAGCCTGGAAAGGATACATTCGACAAAATATTAGAGAATTCCTCCATATTAAGTTTGCAGACAGACGATTGAGTTTCCTCCGGGTCCAGTCTAGCCCATTTAATTCTCTGCTTGCACAGTGGGTTGATGCCAGACTGATCAAGTTGAAGGAAATTAACAGATGGGACCACTAACGGGTCTATTCCTATGATCAGCCGGAGTGCATGATGGTCGCTCCGTAGGTTCTTCAGTACCTCGAACTCCTTAATTAAATGCCAATCCCTCACATGGGCACAGAAATAATCAATCGTCGAAGATCCCTGAGTACCCACAAAAGTTGGCCTACCCGACCGATCTGCTCCCACATGACCATTTAGTGAGCGAATACCCCACTCCTCAATCATTTATAAAACATTACACTAGCATAAGCAGCTCAATATCACACACTAATACACCTCAAAAATCCAACCATTAAGTAACCAAACAAGTTTAGCTCAAAAATGAAGTGTGAGTAAAATGGCACTTCAGTTACTTAATTAAGGAGGGAAAAGACAAGGTAATAAGAATAGACAGCCCAAATACATTCATAGGCACGGCAAAGGGTTTCAGTTAAAAACATCCAGCAATTCTTCTCAACAGGCCCGGGCCAAAGTTAATGGTTCAGAGTTTTTTGTATAAGATCGCACAGTTTTGGTATATAACGGTTAAGTCTTTGCCACAGATTTTTAAAGAATTTGGATGGGCAAAAAGTTTGACAAATGTTTAGGGAAGGACAAGCCTTTGTAGTTGAGGAAAGTTTCACACACTTTCTCGATGGCCGAAAAGATTTCTGGACCGAAATTTGCACAGTACCTCTTTTTAAATGAAGAAAGCTGTAGCTGAGGCAGTTGTTCCTGGCATTTCGAGCAGATCTCGCTGCTCCTGTGCTTCAGTCATGGGGACAAGAAGGAGGGTGTTGGGAGGTTCATGCACTGCCCAGGGAAGAGGCCAAAAGCTGTAGCAAGACGTCTGTTTAAGGTTTGAGTGCCTTAAAGTCCCCCTGGTTTCCTTCCCTCTGGCTCTGCAGTTTTCAACAGCACTCTGATGAAAATTTGATCAGAATAGGATGGTGTCCAGGTGGCTTGTGAGTTGGTTGTTCCCACCAAACTCAAGGAAAGAAGTTAACCTTGAAGGGCTTCTCTGTCATCGGAGTTTCAGGCAATTTGGACATGCAGCAGTTCATCCAGGAGTTGCAGCAGTCCTTTTCCTTCCTCTCCTCTTCGTTTCTTTCGTTCCAGTGGTCGACTCTGCTTTCCAAGTCCCAGAGACCCGCTTTTAAACAGTTTTCCCCCATTCATTCAGCCTGGCTGTCACTCACCCAGCAGGGTGGCTGTCCTTGCCGTACAGTCAGCCAGCCAATCACACCAGAGTGCATTCCTAGGAGACTAAGCACAGGGAGTTTTGGGCACCGCCCTCACATCCTGTCCACCCCAGACACTCTGGCACCAAAGGAGGGCTTCATCACAGAAGCCCGCCAAAGGGCACGACCAAAGGGATCAAACCTAGTTTGGCGTGCAGAGTTACACGCAAGAAGGACTTTTCCCAAAGAAATGGTGAAAAAAGATGACCGGAGTCTGTTTTTACAGATAGGTCTGGGGCGCCATATTGGAAAACATGGCTATCCCTGATTTTGAGCTACCGTTGTTAGCGGTCACGAAAAATCATGGTAGTTGATCTAAACCACTGCCAACAGCCATTTAAAATAGGAAAAGGTAACATTTTACTGTTACATAAGTGTTTTGACTCAGGGGAATCTAAGCAACCCCTCCAGCACTCTATAGTACGATAGGGTGTGCTGGGTCAGTAAATTTAAAGAAACTAGTAAAGTCAATTTAACTTTACATGCTCTGAGAGACAGTAGTTAATCTCAGGGAAAGTAGTTAATCCTTTGGGGAGTCTGAAAAGACACCCCTGTGCCACTGCACTGAAGGTGCTGTGTGACACACAGAAAAAGATGATGCCACTGGAGTTGTTTAAAAACTCCATAACCAAAGAACACAAAAGTAAAACACATTGAAAATGAAAAGTTCAAAGCTCCAAAATATAGCAAAAGAGCTGGGGGGCTCTAAGGTAGAGGGAATTTAGCACTTGTGTGAGAATTTTCCCTAACATTACCACTGATCGATTCCAGGAAGGGTACGTAGATCCCTGTGATTTATTAATGGTAATTGAAAAGGCTAAACATATAGGTAACTTTATTCTTTTGAATTTGAAATGCACATTTGTATCAGGTGGAATTAGAGGTATACGCAGTATAAGAACAGTATCTAAGTTCCATCATTTATTCTGGCCTTTGTGTGTAATTATCAACCTTGTTCATTGCAGTGTCCCCATGATGGCATAAGATTATGTAGTAGCATAATTACAGCACATACTTTCAGTTTTAGCTCATGAGTAGGCATTTGTTCTACAGCGCTTCTCTCTTTAGAGACTGAAACATTGAGCCAGTAATTAGCTGTTCATTGACATTGGAACCGCTGTGCCCTGTGTGAAGAGAAGTGGGGTTTGGAAAGGGGTAACTTGAAATTTTTCAGAATGTTTGCGATAGTGGAAGGTGAAGGTGACCACATATAACCGTGCTCTTTCTGTTTGTTAACATGATAGCTATTGTTGAATTGAAAGGGCACAGAGAGGTGCACTTTGCCATTTGCACAGCAGATGACAACCTAGCACTTATACATTGCATCAGCTGAGTATGGAAACATACCTAAGCATTTTATATATATAGATTATTATCATTGCTGTTGTGATTTTTTATAGCACTAAGCGACACTTTGAGGTTGCATGTGTGGTCTATAGTTAGAAAGTAAAATAGAAAGGGGAGAAAGGAAATAAAATAGCTCAGGATCCATAGGCAGTAAGTATCAGGTAAGTATAGCTGTGAGGCAAAGGTGTTTCGGTGTTGAGTTTCAGAGGGAGGACCACCATATCATGTCTTTTTCTGGTGCTGCAAGACCAGAATGTTCTGGAGAGAGGACACCAGACATCCAGTCAGATATATAAGTAGCCCAGGGCTAGCCAGGGCTCATCCCCGGCAACCGCCATATATTACCGGTCCGATAGCACAGCGAGTAGTGTGCTCGCTTTGACATCTGTGCAGAGCCTGCTAAGGCAGGTTCGAATCCCAGCAGGGCCAAACACAGCCTTCATCCTTCCAAGGTCCATAAATGAGCACCACACATTGCAGGTAATAATAAGCAGTGCTCAGATACTCGAGGGTTAGTAGGGCTATATAAATGCTAAATTATTATTATTTCCCTTGAGCCAGTGCTCTCTCAGGGGTTTCTGAACTGATCTCCATCACCAAATTTCTTTACAAACATACCAGTAAATGTCACCTTCAGTAATGTTTAGAATCACATCAGGTAACAGAAATGTGAAATTGTGTACTTTTCAAACAGGAAATGGAAATTATAAGAGAATGCATTGTTTGATTGTAGCCAAATATTGTGTTAAAGTACTACCATTAGAATGCTTTAAAAAAGTATGTTAAACAATGGATTTCTTTCAGAGAACTGTGGTATTGCATGGTGTACTGACCCCTTTTAATTTAATGTTCTGGTTCATGTTCAATACATTTATTCAGGTCAAAGTTTTTACACACATTTACCATATTTAAATGCATCTTTTAAACCAGAATGTTTGCCCTTGCATTGCACATATTTAAATAGCGTGGCTCGGTTAGGTTACTCCTTTAATTACACCGGCCACTCCTCTTTTAAAGCTGTATTAGCTACTTGGGATTCGAGGCTGTGCGAGTTGAGACCCTTTTAAGGTCCTGCCCCTAAATATTGCATCACATACGCACCCCTCGATTTCTTACCCCACTTAAATCAGTCCATTCATCAGTTATGCCAGAAGCAGTTTGGCCAGATGAGAGGGAGGCAGACAATGGTTTAAAGTACAATAGGCCTGATTTACAAACCGTTTGTCAATAGGTGGGTGCCATTGTAAAATGCTTTTGTAAATCAGGCCCAATGTCGTGTGGAATACATATTTAAAGAATTGTAGTGGTGAAACCAAAATATCACCTGAAACGTGCGCGCGCCTGAAACCGGTGCTAAGATTCACAGACACGTTTCTCCTCGGTTCAAGAGGTGGCTAGGAACCGAACAACTGGCAAATGGAGCCAATAAAATCTGCCGCTCGCTTCGGAAAACTCTGTGCTCTGGCACCCCTTTCCGTGCGTACAGCGTGCCCTTCCCAGTTGCGTGCTGTTGTCACCCTGAATCGGAAACTCGCCTGTAGGAGTTAAGGAAGCGTTCAGACATCGGAGCAGCTGACAGGCATATCTGTTGCAACTGCGATGAGCGTGCAGCGACTCCGGTCCAAAACCCCCCAGTGTAAGGGGAGATCATAATTGCTGTCCTCCCTTTCCATAAATGGGTAATTGCTGGTGTCTGTAATGGGAATCGGATAGCCGGCGGTAATGCTAGAACATTAGTAAACATCCCGCGCCGCTGCACCCGACCACATTCTAACAGGTAGCCATGTTTGGGAAAGGTAATACCACGCTGCCAAAGTTACCACTTCTATTGAAGAACTCGCAGCGGTCCACTATCCAGGCAGGCAGCTTTTATCTTGTTTCCAAGGACGTCAAGCACAGCAAAACCGCAATTAAACATTGGTCTCAGGATAATCAAATATCAAGACCTTAATCTGCAACCGTGTATTGGGTGATATTACTTTGACACATCACATACTTAAGAGTCTGGGAATAGACGTGTATCGACCAACATGATAGCACAGGGTTGTTTTTAAGTTTAAGATTAGTGAAATATTTGATATCGGTGATTTTAAACAGATATTGACAAAAAGGGGATCATTTTGGAAATCCGCAGAGAGGCGAAACGTGTAAGCGCCACGTGTAAAATGCTTGCGCATGGGTTTGCACTTGGATTAACGCCATGTGGACATTTCAATGTGTTTAGAAGGTGGAGTGCAGATATAGAACTAACTTAACGTGTCTCCCTCCCTAGTGCACTCCGCCTAACACAAAACAGTGCATTTACTCCAGCATCTGATTGTGATGCTGCTTCAAATGCACTTGAGTCCATAAAAATCCATGATAAATGCACCCTGCCGTGCACAGATACGGGAGGCAGGTATACTTCCGTGCACTAAAAAATGGAAATCTCCCAAAAACTGGTCGCTTTCAGGTGCACTGTAGACCACCCTTCGTAGCGCAACGAATGAAACGGCACGCAGGGCCTGCAGTGCACGTAACTGCAGGTGTTAGCGGTCCCCTCTTCACAGTTGCACGTGTAAGACCATGCTTAAGACAGCAAGAAAGTAGTTCTGGTCCCATGTGCAGTTAATTTTTAAGGGCAGCTTTACAGCCGGAAGTACGGGCCATAGAAAATAACAACGGGGGTAACATCAGTAAAGTACCGGTTGCAGAGGAAGTGGACGGGCTTATGCTCCACCATTAATCACCTGTAGAACACTGTTCTTTTTTGATTCATTAAAATACATCGTTTTGCTGTAGGGCAATTTTGGACTGGTGGTTATAACATGCCAAACTGCACATGTCCTGGTTCAATGGTTTTCTAATAGATCACAATGTTTTTAAAAATACGGCAATCTTTGCCCTAGTTCTAATTCCGTGCAATTTTGCACTTGCACCGGTGCAAAACTTCTGTGATCTGGCCGCAGATAGAAGTACAGAAGGGCATCCAGCCGAAAGGGATATACATTGTTGTATCTGATGTGCTACAACTGTATAATTCCATTTCTGTACTATTGTAACTCATTTTAAAAGCACCCATGTACCTCCAGTTCAGTGCGCTATAGAAATAAACAGACAAAAAAACAAAAGGGCAGACAGTTGGCAATCTGATTTTAAGAAAGAAACAGCATAGAATCCACTCGTACATGTTGTTGCCAGCTCTTCCCAGCGCTCTTTGCATGCTTGGCAAGAGGACCCTCAAAACGGTCCTAAAGCAGACTTTTGACACGTTCTTTTATAACAAATGATCAACTGAACAATGCCTTGTTTTCTGTGGGCCCTATATGCATTTCTTGCACACCATTGATTCTGCAATTATTTATTTATTTTGCATTTTTAAAGCGCCGTGTTGCATCGTGTCGTCTGGCTTCCAAGGCGTACACGTTGCCGCTGAGCTATCCTCCCGGGATTATGTTTATTGAACGGCATGTTCTTTGCTAGAGACGCATGTAAACACATTGGGGCTGCATTTTTAAAACGTTTTTCAATGGGATAGCGCCGTTGTAAAATGCTTTTGTAAATCAGGCCCACGTGGTCGCCTCTGCTATATTCTATCCACTGCAGGTAAGGATTCTGGTAGCAAGGGGGGGGGGGGGGGCGGAGACACGTTCAGCTGCACTTTTGATTTCTAGAAGAAATAGAACATAGGTTAATCTGCTCTCAATTGGGGTTGACCCCGTAGGTGCTCTCAGGTACACCGCGCTTGCTGCACTTTAAACTGTTTTATGCAGAGATTAAAAAACACCCAGCAACAAACAAAGCGTGTTTTATGTTTGCGCAACAAAGCGTGAATGAAGGGTGACAAAAAGGGGCGTGGCGGGATTTGTTGGGACAAAGCCCGGGGAGGGGAGCTTCTGCAATGGAAATGCAGTTCAGTGGGCCTGAATTGATCTGCTCATCCCTTAAACCCCCAGGCCTGGGAGATCACAGGCCAGAAAGTCCATCAAAGAGCGCGTCCCCGCATTGATCCGCTGCAGAGCGGAAGGTTGCTGGGGGGGGGGGGGCTGCACTTCTGCAGGAGCCTACAAAATCCGTCTTCCTCGACATTAGGCTTGGCCGCCCCCAAAAGTAACTTTGTGTGGGCAACCGTCCCGTTCATCTGACCACTAGCACGGAATGGTTTGCGTGTGTATTGACTTATCCACGGCGTTATGTAGGAATTCTAGAAGTGCGCCATGGATTTCAGGGCCTGCGCCAGTCTGCATATGTATTTCTTGCTCGTTTGAACTATTACATACAAAACACACGATTACCTGTTTTAACGCATTGCACCTGCTCTCAACTCACTTTCGCGTGGAGTCTTATCACGGTCCTCGCAATTATCGTCACCCTCCATGCCTTCACCGGACTATACGGGGTGACCCCGAGACCACGCAAACCTTCTCTAGACTGCAAATACATGCGTATTTCCATTCACTTCAATAGGGACCCACGCGTCTTGCGGTACCACCTTTTAAGGGTCAACAGAAGTGTTGACTGTTATCTTGCAACCTGTCAATAAACAAGTGCTCATGAACACGCGAACATAATGCATGTGTGTTACTTGGAGCGCAATGGCGTATATAGAAAGCCCACAAGGGCACTTTAAAAGCGCGTCTCTCGAAAAACACATTTGTTCAACACTGTTGCACTGTTGTGTTGTGAAGTCAGGTGCCGTTTTCGTCCTGCGGTTTGAAAATGTTTTCAGGTTTCCTATGTGATCATTTAAACAGGTCGGCAAAACCGTTCCTTGTCCATAAAACCGTCACGTAAAAAGTCATTGTTCTGATGACTGGGTGGAGGAGCTACTTACTGTTTCAACATATGAAAAAGCCATTTACAAACTCACTGGTGACATTGAAAAATTTTGCGACATTTGGAGCTGCTTTCTTGATGCATATGGATAAACCTGATCTTTGATCTGGGGTATTATGTACTTACCCTTGAACACTCATAATCTGTATAATACCTATAGTTTGTGTGATGGTTTTTGTAATGCCTTTTTGTCTGAGGTATAGTATTTTGCATTGAAATTTTTGGTTTATGTCTTCTACTCCTACGCTCTTATTCTCTTTCTTCCTTTTCTTTTTCTTTTTCTTCTTTTCCTTTCTTCCTTCTTGTTCTATTTTTGATGTTTATATGTTTGGATTGTTTATGGCGAATTGATTACTTTGCTTTCACTTGGTTGATATGTGTGAATTTCATGGACTGCTGTTCATTTATTTATGTTTGCTTACTGTGAAAATAAAAATTTAACATTAAAAAAAAAAGTCATTGTTCTAAATGTTTTTTTTTTGTATGAAAAAATAATTTATAAAGACGCACAGTGACAGAATGAATACAGCACGAATTAGTCGCATTCAAGTTACAATCAGTTCTCCAATCAAATATAAATGGTCCACCGATTTCTTATTCTTTCTCCCATTGGATCACTGTCAGCAAATCCTCAGTGAGCATTATGTTTCTATTGTGTGACATCATCAATGAATTAGGTTTAATTGCACATTGCACGGTTGCATTGATTTTTGTACTATATAATCAACAATGTCACATGATACATTGCAAACATGAAACATTGCAGAAAAACTCCAGGGTAGCTCATTGAACTGTTCACAATGTGCTCCCATGCTTCGAATTCAGGCTGCTGCTGCCTTCCCTCTCCCCCACCAGACCCCGCCTTCCAGCTAAAGACGCACTTTATAACATACCAGTTTACATGTCTTTAATGTGCATTGTATTATTGTTTTATAACACTGTAGGAGCCGTAATACATTATCACACAGCATTTGAAAACAGGCTGAAGGAGACATGCTGGCGCACACGCTCACTCTACACATTTCAGCATGCTCCCATGCGCAACTATCCTCCCTACTGCAATGTATGATTTCGTTTGGACCATTAAAGGAATATTTACAACAATTAGTCAGATATAGACTGCTACGAAGGATTTATAAACAGTAGCTAGGCAATTCCATCTCATCAGAGCATGGTGGTCCGGGAGGAGTTCTGTGGAGGGGCGTGCTGCAGGCGTTGGGGTGCAGGTCATGACCCTGTCATCACTGCGGGGTGAGACCCAGTAAAGAAAGATGAGAAGGGGGAGCCAGTTATGCACTTTTATATTAACTCGGGAGTAATGGCTTCAGTAATGCGATGTTTCACAAAAAAATGAACGACCAAAGAACATATTCTCTAACAACTGCAAAGGATGAATTGTCGAGTTCACTGACATATTTATAGAACATAAAACAGATTGAAATGCCCAACATCCGGACCTGTCCTCATTTATTTAAGAACCCTTTTGTATTTGTGCGAAACCTTCACAGTCACAGCAAATAATACCAGAGAAAAAACAATTGATATGAAATTTAAAAGAACACAAACAATACAATAATAAGAAACATTTACGCAACGAACACTGGAAATTAAATAGTTTCTTGGTCCTAACAATTGGTGTGCCTATCTCCCATTCTCCCCCTCAATAACGTCACTATTCCATGCATGTGTGGCGTAGCACAGCTGTTTATTCTAAATGTAGAAAGTGGGCCCAAGAAACAAAGGTGCTTGAGTATTCCACTACAACCACTGTCTCCTCCTTTGCCTTAGTTGCTATTGCCCATAACACCCTGAGTCCTCGTATTATAAATGCAAAGCAGGGATTCTAAGATTGGCACTCATCTTGACCCCTAAGAGTAACTGATCGGTCTGCTTCTGGCTCTGCTATAACACCACAAGAAGCAACGTTTCATCTCAGGTGATTACGAGCAAGGTGAGCGGACCTTGTTTTCTCTCCACCCACAAGACATTGCAAATCATCCCTTGGACTCTTGTCTTCTCATTCACATAGCAGATCATGTGTCACAGGTGCTTCTTGTGCTCTGCCATACCCACTATTGGTGTCAAGGCAGTTCTCTCCAGCAGCTACAGTCTCACCTGCAGTGTGAGAAGCACTGGATGCTGAAAACAGCAGAGTATATCATGACTATTATCCAAATAAGGTTGGTGCAAGTGAGACATGGGTTGGAGAAGCAACATGACATACTTCAGTAGGCTCTGCCATAAACACTATGGGTAGCCCGCCAGATTTACTCAGTAGCCCCGTCTCACCTGCAATGTGAGCATCTCCGGATGCTCCAACTGCAGAACATACTAGGACCAAAATAAGGGTGGTGCAAGTGAGATATAGGTTATAGGAACAGCACCATGACGTACTTCAAAATAATGCACGCATATGTAATAAGTGGCACTCCTCCTTGCTGTCTCACTCTGCTTGATCACCCTGGTGTGGAGGTTGGGGCCTGATACAGTCTAGAGTAGCTCAAAGAAAACAAGGAATCATTAAGGGGCCTATCTGTTATGTGATGTACATTTCACTATCCGCATGAAATGAGGACACCATAGTCATATCTTCAATACTTATTTTCTTTATTGGTTCACTTGGGCGACAACCTCCCGCATCCACATTGGTCTCCTTCCACTGCTTCTCACAGCCCTCCATTCGCATTCCACGTTCCATCTCGCTCTCTCAAGGTTCCACCTTCTATCCTTGCAAGGCATCAATCCTAACATCTCCTTTCCACTACACACGTCCACTTCCCTTCTTCACAAGAGCCACCCTTTCCTTGTTCCAAACTCCTTCTCCTTTGACCATTATAGACAACCCCAAATCCCTGACTACTTCTATTTCCTTGGAAAACCGTGATTCCCCTTTTCTCACTCTTCCCAGCAACTTCAGCATAAACACATCACCAGGAATCACCTTCACTTCTCTGCAACATTTCTTCTCATCAAACCTCACCTTTGCCTTCAACTCGCTCTCATGTATCTTGTTTCTCATCCCATCAACATCAGTAACTATAATACCTGACTTACCCAACCATGTTGGAAATAGAGGTGTATTTGGCCTCCTGTCACTCAACAATTCGAAAGACGACTCTCAAGTTACTGTGTGCGGAGCCAACATATATTGGAAAACCCTTTCCATCACTGCTGTGATACAATCACCTCTCGTGGACACCGCATTTCTTAAGACATCCATGAGGGTATGGTTAAATCATTCCCCATACCCATTTCCTTGTGGCTGGTACAATGCCGCGTTTATCTGTTCTATACTATAGCTTCCAAAAACGCCCTTAATCTCTATGGAGACAAATTGCAGCGCCTTTTCCGATAGAACTCTCTGTGGTAATCCTTCTCTCCAAAGCAATGCTTAGAGGAATTTGATAATGCTACCAGAGCTCACATCCCTCACCACGCAAACCTCTGGCCATTTCGACAGCAAGTCCATCACAACCAACACATAGGCATCTTTTGTACCCCGATGTTGAATGGACCCAGTAATTCCAATGCTATCTGATCCCAAGGCACTTCGTTAACCACCCAGACTCTCATAGGTGGGGTGCATGTCCACAATATTTTGTCACGCTCCACACACTCCTTGATTTTATTGTCCACATCTCCATCGAGTCTGGGCCACCAGAAATCAGCCCTGATAATGTCTGTTGTGTCCCAAACTCATGACTTTGTACTTCATGCCTTCCGGAACTACCGACAATGTCCTCTGCACAAATATCCTCCACTCACACAAACCTCGTCACACACTCTCTGAAGGTCAGCACTTCTTCATTCACCACTTCTCCACCCCACTTGGACCATACTCATCCCATTACCCCCTGGTATACTATACCCTCAGTGCATGCTACATCCCACTCACCACATTTCACACTGTTTTGAACTTGAAACATGCCTTGCACCTAATGATCTGCAATATCATGCAAGCTCTTGATTGTCGCCTCAGCGCCAAAGCTAAACAAGCTTGCCACCGTCTACCAAAGCTTCACCATTGCTGACAGCAAAATCACAGTGGGCAAGAATGTCAAGACGCTGGGCATCGTGCTAGATGCCGAGCTCACAATGAAACATCAGGTCACACACAATTGGGCCTCTTGTGGATATCTTAACAAATGGCTTCATCACAGTCGTCCGTTTATCTCTCCCAGTAACAGATCCCTGTTGGCCTCTGCCTTGATAAACTCTTGACTGGATTACTTTAATAGACTGCTGCTTGGTACCTACAAAGCCAACTTCACGGGCGTGCAAGTCATCCAAAATGGCGCAGTGCATGCAATTCAAGGCCTTACCCATCGTGATCACATCTCTAACGCCAGGAAGAACCTCCACTGGCTTCCGGTGAAACAGTGTATCACCCACAAGCTTTTAACTCTGACTCATAAATACAGGAACCATGAGGCACCCTCATACCTCTTTGACCAATTTAGGGTGTACCAGCCCTCCCGCACCCTGCGGTCGCATGATCAGTCCCTGTTCCCACAGCCCAGGGTCAAGCTGGCCAAATCCGGAGGGACTCATTTTGATGTCCTGGCCCACTCAGCCTGGAATGCACTCCCACCTGACATGAGAACGATTAAGGCTCCAAAAGAGTTAAACAAATATATCAAGACTCATCTCTTCAATCTTGCAGCAGGCTAGTTTCCCTTGTCCTCTGAGTTGACCTGCCCATATGTCTGTATGTTTTGTTGCTTACATGTGCACCCTGAGGCCTACGGTGGTGTGGCATGTTAGAAAAAGTTAAGAAAAGAAATAAATATATTCCTCATCGGCTCCTACCACCATCGTCACCGCTACTCTGGACGACATATTAGCAATAAAATTGTCTTTCCCTTGTACATGTTCTACATGGAATTGTAAACCCTGCATGCTGCGCATCCACTTCATAATTCTCCTGGATACAACTTCCAAACCTCCCTTGTTAAACATGCTCAAAAGCGGCTTATGATGTTCTTACCACAAAACCTCTTCCCCAGAGATACATTTTTAATTTGGTGACAGTCCATACATATGCAAGCCCTTCGTACAAAACCACTGAGTACCTCCTCTCTATATCCTTGAGCATCCCGGAGGCAAACACAGTTGTATACATTTCAACCCTCAACTCTTGCATTAGTACAACCAGAATCACTATTATCCGTACATACTACCATCTTCTGGGCTTTCTGAAATCCTGCATAGAGAATGGGTGGCCCCCATTTTTTGTTAATGAGTGACTGTCTTCTACGGGAAGAAAGTATACCAGTGAAAGAACTATGAAGACAGTTACCCCTATTCCCAGAACAAAGACTTGTTTTAGGTCAGTGCACACTCAAAGTCTCACAACATACCTCAAATAAATTTTAGGAGTAGAGAAATGATTCCACCATACACTGCCAAATTATCAAAATATACAATTTTATTACAAAAGTTACAAATAGCAGTAAAAAAGACCCATCATGGAAAAATTCACTTCCAGATTTTCTCCAAGTAAAACGGGGAAATACTTGTGTACAAGCGTGGTTAGTATGTGTGACTGTTAATTCATATTCAACAGTAATGGTATATGGGACAATCATTGATTGACAGTTTCAGGGTAGATTGTTACAGAGAAATAATATTACAAGTCTCTGCCATAGAGGCTAGAATATGTAAAGCCTCTTAGTTGGTCGACATATGTTTCAAGCACCGACCTCACTGTTAATAACAAGTCGAGTTGGAAAGAGAGGAACCTTTTGCTATTCAAGATTTGATCATCTTTTTCGAAAACTGCAACATTAAATACAGTATCTATTGGGAGGCTGGTCAGTTATTTCTCAAATCCTTAGTCCTAGCTGGCAGTATATGCTTTATTAGCAATTCTAAGGAACAAGTATCTTACTGACCTGTCTCCTAAGTAGGTAGATTGAAGTGTCTTTGTTTAAGCTTCAACAATAACAAAAACGGGACTTCAAGTTACGTCAAATTTACTTCTGCTTGTTTTGGCAATTGTGGGAACACCACATAGAGAAATACCACAAAAGAGAAAAAGAAAAAGGACCAATCTCTAACTTTTCAGTATTGTCTCTTATTTTCTGACTGTATTAAAAAAAGTGGTGTTACTTAAACCTACTTCCTTTCTTATGGTAAAAACGCCATAGTGTGGTTGGTTCAAGATAATGCGCTTGCTGAATATATACTTATTTTTTCAGCCGACATGTCGTATTCTAAGTATTAACAAAGGTTATAGATACTTAGTGTCCCTATCTTGTACAAAATCATTACTCGCACTTTCAGAAAACTCACTGTTGGTTGAAAAGTAAACCGCTTGCTGAATATGTGTTTAATTTTGCTAGCGGGTGTTCGCATTGCTATCCATTATTTTCATTGTATTCACTACGCTGCCGAATGAGTTTTGTCTTTTTTTCAAAAATCTGCGCTAGACAGACAAAAAATAAATAAAGCTGTGTCAGACGTAAAGTCTTGTAATATGTCTTTGGCACATTTTATAGGCCGTTCGTGTCCCTATCTAACGAGGTATCGTTACTCGTGTTTCGGAAAGAGATGGCAGGACTCACCGTGTGTGTGAAAGAGAAAAGTTCCCTTGTTTCTCTCAGCGTGCTCAAAATCTCATCACCCTGGTTTTTTCGTTTGTTTCCTGCATTTGTTATAGAGATTGGTCAATGTATCAACTATACCGCTAGTGTGCGGTTTTTTGGAAACATTGGGCCTCATTACGACCCAGGCGGTAAGTTACCGCCTGGGCCGTGACTTTACCACCATGGCGTAAACTACGTTTACGCCATGGTGGTTGGCGGACTTACCGCCCCATTCCGACCTTGGCGGGGCGGTAAGTCCCCAATCCCCATTTACCCTTCCCCATTCCCATTTTTGCCCCATAGGGTATAATGGGAGTGGGGAAGGCGTTAATTACGCCACCGTAAATTACGGTGGCGTAATTAACTCCATGGTCCCTTAGCGCCATGGATTTTAACACCTGCTAAAGGCAGGTGTTAAAAGCGCCATGGCGCTAAGGGACCTCGTACTCAGGCGGTAAGGGTCGGCGCTGTTAACGCTGCCGTTAACCCCTTACCGCCTGGGTCGTAATGAGGCCCATTGTGTCGCCACAATTTAGGCCACCATCTTAGATGTGTTACAGACTGTTCTACTTCGTAAAGAAATGTTTCTTGTGTTTTTTTTTGTTTTTGTTGATGTTATCAAAGACCTCTTTTAAGCTAAGAAGAGCACTTTTTAAATGAATGTTTTCATTTTATACCCAATTTATGTATAGGTGTATTTATTTTGTCTCTGCATGTGTTTACATGAGGATCGCTATTCGTTTATAGATGTATAACATTTTCTAAACTTATATATGATAGTGTCTGGGAATCAATTTTTTGAATTAGTCATGATGTTTTGACATGTTCTAACATTTTAGACCAGTACACAATTCACCCACTATACTCCAAAGACACAATTGACGATACATTAGGAACATATCAAATGCATCAAGCCAAAGGATCCCCAATGAGCATATGGGAAAAAAGTGTAGAAGCATGTTCTTTTCCTCTACTCTTTCCTATAGGAAAAGAAGGAAGATATGATGAAAGGTCAGCACAAGTTAGTGCATCAGAATATCACTCTTTACGAATGTGTTCTGAAGACCCCAGATTCAGAAAAATGTTGAATACATTTTCCACCTCCTCTTCCAAAGTAAAACTGGCAACTCTATGTTATGGAGTTGCACACACATTAAAAACAGGAGCAAGGAATTGTTCTGGAAATCTTGCGATATCGGCACTGCGTATCAAATTTGTGAGAATTTCTTAGGTACTGAAGAATACTGTATCACAATAAATAAATAAAGAGCACTTTTGCTCTCGATTTTTTTCATTGGGTCTTTATTGTTGCTCAAGGTGCTGACACATGTTTTGACCCAACATGGGTCTTTATCAAGGCAATGTTAGTGTTTCTGAATAGCATGATGGGTGAGGCTTGATGCCAGAGGATGTTCGTTATAAGGGTACACTGATTAGTGATCTGGTGAGGCCCGGTGCCTCTGCTGTGTATGTCTGCCAAGGTCAGTGATCTGTCCAAGCCATTTAAGTAAATATTATGAACAATTGCTGGCAATTGAAAGAGAATATTAATTGTCACATTAGCATAACAATTTACTCCAGTTGGGTTTCTGAATTTAAATGAACCAGAGAGTTATGTTTTTGGATTGTTAAATGGGCTTGAAGATGTTTGTGGAGAAGAGGCATTTGGGTCTTTCTTTTCTGATATATGTGCACTTGCTGTGTACTAGATAGTTTTGTGGTTGTATTGTTTGATGCAGGAGTTGGTCGTTGTTTTTTAGTGGTATTGTTGGGAAATCTGCAGTAGGTTCTGTTTCTATTATTTGTCTTTTAAAAGATTCATTTTTTTGCGGTAAAGGGTACATATTTAGATGTAGGGTGGATAGTGCCCGTAGCCTGTTGTATTCCAGGATGCAAGGAATGTCAGCATTGACTTTGTTTGTATCAAAGATAACTAGGAATAGATCATTGAGTATATGCAGATGTGAAAGTGCTACGTGACTCATACCTTCTTTAAAGAATGTTCTGCCAATGTCAATCAATGCTTGATCTAGGGTTAGACCTTGTAATTTGTGAATAGTGACAGCATATGCAAGTGACAGAGAAAGTTGCTCTCTCTGTACGTACATGTCTTTGAAAAGAACAAAACGTCCTATTGTTCAGCCAATTTGTTTAACCTCTGCAAGTTTGTCAAAGTGGATATTGACAAACTGACTTGTTGTTGTCATGCAGATATGTGTGGAAGCCAACAATTGTACTAATTGCTCCACTGACTAAGCCCTGTTCTACTTGAATACAAGTAAAACCAAAAAACCTCTGAAATTCACCAGTTATGGTAAACTAAGCAACCATAACTCGCGCCACCACCGTGCACTGCTAAGACTAACACCTAGGACATCAAAGATGACATCACAAATTGTTGCTTAGCTTACCATAACTTGTGAATTTCTGAGGTGTTTCGGTTTTACTTGTAACCATAACGTCCATACAACAACGTTTTTTCAATGAATTTCATGGGATTCTTTTTCAGTGAATATATATATGTGATATATAAAATATTCATGAAACGTGCCTTTATCTAGTATGGCACTTAGAGGTTTTGAATAAGTTACTGAAATGGTGATTGGTTCAGCCAAACGGAGGCCAAGTAGTGGCCTAGTTATTGAAGTTAAAATGGTAAATAGTCTCCACATATGTCAAGATGAATGGGATGTTAACACCAAAATTATGGTCCAGTTATTGCTCAAAGCACTCTGCAAGGGAAATGCTCATTATAAAGATATACATTAGGCTATTTTTTTTTTTTTTTAAATTTAACTTTATTGGTTTTAAACAGCAAAGGTGAATCATGAGCAAGAAGCAAATTCAAACATACATAGGAACCATATATCGCTACTGCATCTTCTCCCAGCTCAGATTCAAATAGCGTAATTACAAAGACAATACAGTCAAGCGTGTGTCCACTCCGGACGAGTGAACTATATAACTCCCCTTCCCTCCCTCCCTCCCTCCCCTTTTATTGCTCATAACACTTCCGTGGCGTGATGGTTGCTATAGTCTGAAGAGACTTGCGACGCGGCAACATCTGATAGTCGTTGTCTTTGCGAATCGTGAATCGTTGGTAGCATGATCGGATGTGTGACAGGCACGGACCTCTGGACGATAAGGATCTCATTTTTCATACATCGTGGAAGGCAGTTGGTGAATGCCTTTATTGGCTAGGTGTTGGGTGGGCGTTCGGTCTTGACATGTAATGGCTTGCGAAGTCACCCCACGCTTCTTCGTGTTTCGCGGCCTTGTCGTGCAGGGCCGCCGTTATCTTCTCCATTGTGTAGATATTGGTGGCAACTTTCAGCCAATCTGTCTCGTTTCGCAGCCGTGGGGATTTCCATTTTATAACTAGGGCCGCCCTAGCCGCTAGAAGGAGGGGGGATACCAGTCCTTTCACATGGACCAATTCGTCATCGTCCTCCTCAAGACCGAACAACGTGAGTAGGGGGGAGGGTTCTCTGTCTATGCCATCTAGTCGCTTGATCCACCCTAGAACCTCCTGCCAGTAAATGCGCACTTTAGGGCACCCCCACCACATGTGCCAATAGTCTGCTTTCGCTCCGCAATGGCGCCAGCATCTGGGATCGGAGGTTTGGAACATCTTTGAAAGCCTAAGCGGATCATACTGCCAACGGTGGAGTAGCTTTACAGCGTGCAGTTTGTATTGAGTAGCAATAGACACTCTGGCGGGCGTGTGGCATATCCGGTCCCAGGCCTGTTGGTCAAACTCCCTGCCGAAATCTTTTTCCCACCTTCCTTTGAGGCGGAGGATCGGGGAATGGTCTTTGGTGATCAGAGCTCGATACATCCTGGATATCAACCCTTTGGTCGCAGTGGTCGTGTCTAAGATTATTTCGAAGGGCGTTAGGTCTCTGCGCGTGGTGGCTTTCCATTCCTCCCTTGACAGCACCCCTTTCAGCCGTAGGTACAGGAAGATCGGAATCGGGTGAATTTGGAGGGCGTCTTCCAGATCCGAAATTGGTATGAATTTCTCTTTCCTCCACAGCTGACCGACTCTTTCTAGGCCTGCATCAAACCAGGCTTGATACCTGGCGTGTTCGGGGATCTTCTCACGGATGCCAGGTGACCAGAGGTGGCTCAGGGGTGAGGGCCATGTTGTAACTCCTGTCATAGCCTTACCCTTCTTCCAGATGTTCCACATGGCGCCCAGTATCGGGTGTTCACGTAATGGTTTTACGAGCTTGTTCCTGGGGACCCATAGCCATTCTGCGAGGGTGACGTTGTGGAGAAAGTCATTGTCCAGCTGGACCCACTGGAGGTCCTTCCTGTCTCTTAGGTGTGGGACCAGGATCCTCAATTGCGTTGCCTGATAATATATTTCTATATCTGGAAGACCTACGCCTCCGAGCTCCTTCGGTAGTATCAGGACATCGTACGCTATTCGTGGTTTTCTGCCATCCCAGAGGAAGTCGAGTATGGTTTTCTTAACCTGTCTGAAGAAGTGTTCTGGGATCGTGACTGGAAGGGCCTGAAACGGATACAGAAAGCGTGGGAGGCTTACCATCTTGATAGCGTTCAAGCGTCCCATCCAGGAGATTGTGAGCGGCTTCCATTTCAGTAGGTCAGTCTTTAGGGCAGCTAGGAGCTGGGGGAAGTTCGCCTCGTAGAGCTGCGTAAGATCTCTTGTTATATTGATCCCCAGATAGCGCAGCGTTGATTCCTGTATGGTCAGGCCGAGGTGTGCCAACTCCCTTTGTTGTTCAGGGGAGGGTACGTTAAGCGGGAAGAGGATGGACTTAGACCTATTGATTTTGAAACCAGATAGTGTTCCATATTCTTCGATGAGCTGGATCGCCCGCGGGACTGACGACAGGGGGTTGAGTACATGCAGCAGGATGTCATCCGCATACAGGGCCAACTTGTATTCCCTTCCGTTCACTCGGATACCTTCCACAGCAGAGTCCGCCCGGAGAGCTCTGGCTAGTGGTTCTAGGGACAGCGCAAAGAGTATCGCCGAGAGGGGGCATCCTTGTCTCGTTCCTCTGGTTAGTGGGAACCAGCGCGAAAATTGGGAGTTCACCATCACTGAGGCTTTCGGGGTCGAGTAGACAGCTTTGATCGCTCGACGGAGGACTGGTCCGAGGCCTATATGCTTCAGCGTGGCTTCCAAGAAGTGCCACTCGACCCTGTCAAATGCTTTTTCCGCGTCGATTGAGAGCAATGTTGGCATATCCGGAGATGTTCTTGATTCATGTATTAGGTGGAGGGTCTTACGAGTGGAGTCAGCGCCTTGTCGACCCTGGATAAAGCCGACCTGGTCGTTGTGGATCATCGAGGGCATATGCGTCTCTAGACGGGCTGTGAGGATTCTTGTGTATATTTTGGCGTCGATGTTTAGCAGTGATATCGGACGATATGAGGCACAATGCCTCGGGTCTTTTCCTTCTTTGGGGATTACTGCTATCAGGGCCTCCGAGAAGGACGCGGGGGCTACTCCAGAATGAAGGATGTTATTAAAGAGTTCAACCATGAAGGGGAGGAGGGTACTTTGAAAGGTCTTATAAAATCCTGCCGTGTAACCGTCATTCCCAGGGGCTTTTCCTGTCGGGAGTCTTTTAATAGCGTCTTCAACTTCCTCTGCTGTAATGGGGGAGTCCAATGCCTGTGCAATATCGGCTGGGAGAGAAGGCATGTTGACCGGCGATAGGTAATCCGTAATTGCCTCCAGGCCGGGGGCATCTTGTGAGGTGTAGAGCTTCTCATAGAACGTGGCAAAGGCTTCGGGGATATTGGGGGGGCAGCGGACTCTGGGTGGTTCTTCTTCTTGTATAGCGGGCACCCACCTCTCGCGACGCTGGCCTCGGAGTCTGGTAGCGAGTAGTGCCCCCGCCTTATTACCGTGTTCATAGTGCCTCTGCTTTAGACATCGGAGTCGATGCTCAATGGCTCCAGTTTCGAGTTGGCGCAGTTCCTCCCTTTTGGCATTGGCTTGTTCTATCTTGTGTAGCCTCTCCGTAGTCGCGGTTTGTGCCAATTGATCCAGTTGGGTGATTTCAGTCCGTAACCTATTCTCTATCAGTTGTCGTTCCCTTTTTTTGGCCGCACCTTCTCTGATGAGCACCCCTCTCCAGGTGGCTTTGCCCGCCTCCCAGACTGTGTTCGTGGAGATACCACCTGTGTTGTTTTCCTCAAAATAGTGGGTGATGTCCTGTTCGAGTTGTTCTCGAAAAGCCAAGTCTCTGAAAAGCGATTCATTGCAGCGCCATTTGACTGACCTCCGGGGGAGGGCCATCTGATCCAGTGTGACCGTCACCATATCGTGATCCGACCAGGTGACCGGAGATATATCGGTGTCCGTCATTGCCGTTGTGAGCGCAGGCGTTAGATATATATAGTCAATCCTGGAGTACGTGGCGTGTGGGGTCGAATAGAAGGTGTAGCCTGCTCGTGACGAGTTCCGGTGTCTCCAGGCATCTGTTAAGTTGTATACCTCCATCAAATCTGCCGCCCTCGAGTGTGCGCCGATGACTGGAGTGTTTGCGGGGGGGTCGCCAGCTTGTCTGTCGAGTTTAGGATCCATCCACGTATTGAGATCCCCACTCAGGATTACTTCGCCTTGTGCCTCAGTCATAACCTTAGGGATCGTTTGATGAAGAAACCGGGATTGGCCGGTGTTTGGTGCGTAGATGGATGCGAGCGTGACAGCGGTGCCTTGTATATTGCCCACCAGGACCATAGTTCTTCCGCTCGCGTCAGACCAGGATCTCATGAGCTCGAATTGTAGGGCCTTGTTGATCAGGATGCCCACCCCCGCCTTTTTTAAGGGGCCAGAACCCCAGTGTTCGGAGCCTAGTTTGGGATGTAACACTCTCCGTTCTTCTCCTCTGGAGTATCGAGTCTCTTGTAGAAAGAGGACGTCCAAGCCTGCCCTCTTGAATTCCCGCGATACAAGAGACCTCTTGGTGGGGGAGTTGAGGCCCTTGACGTTGAGAGTGCCGATTTTAAGGGTGCCGTACCTGTCACCTGCTACGTTACTTTTCGTGGTCATTGTTGCAAGTAGCGTGTTCATCATGTGTGTCGCGTCGTCTTCGGAAGTTAGTTGCCACCGTGGAAGTACATCGATAAATGGTTCGTGCCTCGCGAGGCATCGAATTTGCGATCAACCCACCCCCCTCCCCCTCCCTTCGGGTATTGTTCATCATACCCAGTGTTCTCGGTTCCAATCTAAGTACTGCATCTTTCAACCCCATGTGAAACTGAGTCTCGAAGTGGATGGCGTCCGCGTTGGACCAGATGCACTCAGCCGGTCTTTCGGCGGACCGCCTGTGAGGGTTATAGCCTCGCAACCCCCTCCCCCCATGGCAGCGTATCATAGTTCTGAGCCCCCCTCCCCCCCATTTGATTGCTGAACATCAATCACAGGATAACAAGCAACAAGAACAATTATCTTAAGTATACAATAGAGAAAGAAAAGAAAATTCAACGATACGTGTGGGTACAATGGACGTCATTCGCCGGTCGATCTTCAGAAATGACAACAGTAGAAAGTGCACAATATAGGGTGTCCGGCGGGCCCATGACGTCGACCCACCACCGAGTACCAACTCCCTGGCCCATGGGTTCCGAGTAAGATTCTTCAGGGCAAGTGACTGGTGGGTGCCGTCTCATCCATTTACGTCCGGGGAGTCATTGGGACGTCTATATTTTCTTGCTCCCCTGACTTTATTCCGCTTCGGGCCCTGGGGTCTCCTTCTCTCTCCATCCCGTGCCGAGTCGTTCTGTGTTTCCTCCCGCGGGTCCGGGTCCAGGAGCTCCGCAATGCAGTTCCGGATGTCGTCTTCGGATCGGAGCGCTATTCGTCTGCCCTCGTGCTCAAAGTTGAGGGAGAAGGGGTATCCCCACCTGTACCTCGTGCCTCGGTCCGTGAGCCACTTCGTGAGGGGACTACAGAGACGTCGTAGAGCCAGCGTGAGCGAGGAAAGATCTTGAAAGATAGTTATCTTGGCCCCGCTGAGGGTGAGGGAGTCCGTGGATCGAGCCTTCGTGAGAATCCTTGTTCTGTCTTGGTATCTATGGAACTTGGCGAGGACGGATCTCGGGCCCCCTGGTGGGCCACCGGCTCTGTGTACCCGCTCAATTGCGAGCTCGTCCACATTCTCATCGGCAACTAGTATCCTAATGATATCATTTATGGTGTGTCTAAGGTCTGATTCTGTCTCACCCTCGCGCTCCGGGATCCCAAAAAAGCGGAGGTTATTACGGCGCTCCCTGTTCTCTAAATCGTCAATTTTCAGTCGGATGTCTTCCTCTCTTCTCTCTATGTTGCTCATTCTGAGGTTCAGTTGGGTTTCCATTACATCGGTCGAGGCCTGGTTGTTTTCGACCCCCTCAAGCCTCTGTTCTATGTTATCGACCCGCTGGGTCATTCTATCGAGCTTGTCTCCTAAGTTTGCGCCCATGTTTCTGATCTCATTTAGGAGGGCGGCTATGTCCCCTTTGGTGGCCGCCGTACCCGCCTCGGGGTGCTCAGTCGCCATTGTTCCGTCGTTATCGGGGTCCAGATCTGGGGAGATGTATGCAAACCTGGCGAGTTTGCTGCGGGTGCTCATACGGTGTGTGGGTGCGAGGAGGCACACGCCCCTATGATGGGGGCCTTTCCCTCAGCACCAGGGCCCGATTGCTTGTCGGCGTGAGGGACGGGAGCGTGACTCGGGTATCCCGGGGAGCGGGGGTGGGAGACGGGAGGAGGCACACGCCCTGGGATCAGGGGCACTACCCTCCGTTCGTACTGTTCGTCTCCGGTGGTGGCCTCTGGTCTAATATCCTCAGCCACTCGGGATCCACTGCCCTGTGCCGGTGTGGCCTTTGGGGTCTGTCTGGATTGTGCCTGTGAACATTCAGGGGCTAGGGGAGGCCCGGGTCAGGCTAGTAGGTGCGGGGCCCCGTCCGAAGTGTTGCCTGGCTGATGAGGGAGTTCCGCGCCAAGCTCTGCAGCGCGGGGGGGGCGATTCTCTGCTGGATGGGGGGTGGTAAGGGATTTCGCCTCCTGCAGGTCCGGGATGCCCCTCCGTTGACGGGGTGGCGTTGCCGGCAGTCTCTGTACTCAGAAATGGGGGCGCCCTCCGGGGGGCCCTGGAAAGCTCGCGCGTAGTGCGGGCGGGAGACACTCACCCGACCTGGCGATAGCCGGTCCGCGAGGTTCCCGAAAGCTCTCCTGCGATCTGGAGGGGGGGGCAGCGGTCGACTGAGGTGATGCTTCGGAGTGCGGGAGGCCGAGTAGGCCGTACGCGAGTTCGCGCAACTTCAGCGCTCCGAGGAAGTGCTGCGTAGGAGGCCCGAAGGGGGCGGCTCTTGTCGGGGCGATTTCGCAGGAGAAATCGCTCCGATTTTCGTCGGAGTTTCGCCCAGAAGTCGGGGGCCAGGTCCAGGGGGCTCCGTCCGTCGTTGTTGCTCGGGTGGGGGGGCCAGAAGTGGGGGCTCAAGGCACTTTTGGGGGTTAGGGGAGCGGAGCTCACACGGAGGAGTTCTGCATCCGTGCGCCCCCTGGCGGCCGATCATTAGGCTATTTTTAAATCAGAAGTTGGGTAAACCTATGGCTAGTATCCTTAGTTTAATTGGAAATCTTTGTGAATATTTTGCAAATTATGTTATTTGCTTACGTGGACATGTACATGCTGTTAGTGTTCATTCCTTTTTTTTAACTTTACCACCATTGATTAAAATGGCACTCACATCCCTCTATGTTTTGGAATACTGGCTGACATTTGAGCTAAGTGTGCCTTGTAGCTTGACCTACCTGACAGATTCATTAATTATAGGAGCCGTGGTCAGTCCCTAAGACTGCCAGTGCAGAGAGGCTATTTCTCCCATTAATGTTTTTCTGTGTTTCTATTTTGTATCAAACACCACCTTAAGTAGATCGATACAGGGATATAGTTTGCATCCTATTCTCCCTTTTTTCTTCCACATTTGCATGCCTTTCTGAAGTACCTAGGACATAATGCCATTTTGAGCACCAAATACTCATAATGGCATCCCCATCTAGTTTAAGCCCTGTAATTTAATGCTTTTCAGCCATTGTCCTGCATTCTCACAGTGGGAACTTCCATATAAGAGCATGTACTTTTGCAAGATCCTGCTCTCGACTCCCGGGCAAGTGGTTTGTCTGACTGATTTGGTTGAAACTGGGATTTAGACTGTTTTACAGGAGAGGTCTGTTGCTGGGCAGATATGGGGTAAGTGGCTGTCCATGTTTGGACTGCTCTTACCTGTTTGAATGGTAAAGATCTTTGCCATTGGTTGACTGGGGCACCCTCACCCCCCCCTCCGCCGTTTGCATTCTGGATAATAGAAGAGTCTGGAGCTGTTTTGTAGATAATCCAATGGAAACCAAGAAACAGAAGATGTGAAGACTGCACTGAAAACCAAGAGGACTGCTGCCGAAGCAAATAAGCAAATCAGTATTGTCATACCACTGCTGCCTCTCTTATGACCGGGGAAGAAACCCTTTTCTGGTATGATCAACTAGTCATGTGTCAGGACAATGCCCTGCCATTGGTGCACTTTGGAAGTGTCCAGAGGCCCTCCTATAGACTGACCATGCACCAACAAACCCCCTATGCTGTGATGGACATGGTCTCGAGTTGGAGCTTGTTATTCTGCAGACCCTCATCTGGTTGGCCAGGATCAATGTGGCCTACACCTGCTGCTCTCCATCCTGAAGCCTATATGCAGTCTCGTTGCTGCTGATTTTTTGAGCTGAGAATGCTACCCACTGACTGGGGTCTGTTTGCTGTTTCAGTTCAGCAGCTGTTCCCTATGGGTACATCCTCATCAAGGGCATCATTGTCCCCAGCCATCTGGCCCATCTTGCTGCAAGTCTGCTGGAAGCATCCCATAACCACCCCCAAGATAGATCCTAACTCAGCCCATACTTGAGCCACTGCAACCACGACACCTGAGCCTGCAAACATGAAACACATGTTAGAAGTGGCCCAAACTATTTGACTACCCCAGAGGAGGTTGCTTGAAAAATTGGAATGTACATACCACTTTTGCTGCCCCATTACCCGATATGGATTGCATGGGCCTAAAGTGCACTCCCTATCACGTCCCATTCCCACTGTTGGCAGTGGAGCTATAATCCAGTCCCCTTTCCCCGGGTACAACTAGTGAAATGGAATTGGCAATGTACCCATAATTGTATCCTAAATCCTTCTACCATCTACAGTGGATGGGCCAAGAGCACGCCGAAGGTGCATGAAATGCAAGCGCATCCGGGCACGTTTGGCACAGGATGGGCCGTGGGCCCATGCGCTATGCCAAAATGTTGATTTTCATCCTACTCCAGACAAACATTTGCGAGATGAGGGTTTAAAACAATACACTCATGTTGAACTCCTTAATCTGGACCCTGCCAGAGGGAGTTCAGATGTTGAGCCAGACAGGTTTGTCAGACTTGACTAATTTGCTTATGCAAAATGAGGGGGGACTCTGCCTCCCCCTGGCACCTTTGACTCCCAACCCCACGAGTTGAACTCTGAGGCTTGGTTGCTTGTAGCGATACTCCACCAAGGGCTCACGTCATTTGCACCCTCCCCCCTTTGGGCAACCAGAAAGATGGACAGTATACCAGCAAAGTTGGAGAAATGTGAGATGGAATGACATCTTTAGGGCATACAATGACCCCAATTCAAAGTGTTACGGTACTGTCACTTATCAGCTACATGAGTTCATCACAGAACTTCATCACTTAATGTCAGTTAATAAACTAGAACGCCTTAGGAATTGTAGATTTGGCCAGTATTCCATCAAAGTTAGATGCATGTGGAAGGGAATGCCACCAGACTCATATGAAAGGTTACACAAAATCGTCACTCATACACAACTTCATTAGTGAATGAACTCAAGTGAATGGACTTCAAACACCATAAGAATTGCAGTTTGGAGAGTATAGCATTAATATGGGCTAAATGTGGTACGGAATGACACTAGACTCTTGTCTGTAGGATGTACAGTGACCCCAATTTAAAGAGTTAAAAAGAAAATAAATAAATAAACGTTACACAGAATCACCACTTATTCACATCTTCATCAGTGAATAAAATGGCAATGCCGAAGGAATTTCAGATTTTAACAGCATATCATGAAAGTGGGCTAAATGTGGAACGGAATGACACAAGAACCATACCTGTAGGACATACGATGACCCACATTTCAAGAATTACAAGTATCGATACATAAAAGCTTTACACATAATTGTCATTTATGATTTTATATTATAGGTTGGATAAAGAAGGGACTACCTAGGTCAGCTAGGGCATAATGTACTTGAGCAAATGAGCCCGGATATTTTATGTGTGACAGAGACTTGGTTCTCAGCCAGCTCTGATCCTGATGTCTGTCAAATGCTGCCGGACTCTTATGATATTATACGCTGAGATAGGCGCCCTCCTGGTTGAGGGGGTGGCCTAGCAGTGATTCATTATGAATCTCTTAAATGTCAGCATATTCCTGTAGAACACTCTTTGTCCTGCAAACTTCGTTTTGGTAGGAAAACAGCTTACCTCTAATAAGTCAACACATTTTTAATTGTTTTACTGAGTACCCTCACTCACATTAGCCAATCACAATTGATTACCGATTTAGCATTGATCTACCCTAATGTGGTGTTTCTAGGAGATTTTAATGTCCACTCTAATTAACCTACTGATTCATATGCCAAAATTGAGGTGGCGAGTCTAGCTGACTCCTCTTTTAGTCGCACAATCTTTTGCCTACCCACTGTAGAGGAAAAACTCTCAACCTTATTATTTCTGAAGTAAATCTGACCGCCACTTTTACCCCCCTCCCACTATTATGGTTGGATGATATCTTGTTACTTTTTACTGTCTCCTTATGTCACTGCCCTTCCAAGGCTTCTCATTGCTTGCAACCCAATCGGTTTTGGAGTAAGGTGGATCTTTCACTTATGGCAGACCATATGGTGGAGACAAAAAATCACCTCCCGTGGTAGACGGAAAAGATCTGTGTTCTGCGCTGCTTAATACCTTAACAATTGTAGCAGAACTTTCAGCCCCTGTGGAGTCCCGGTTTGGACGATCTAAGCCAACCACGCTCTGGTATACTACCAGCATGTGGTGCTGCAAATTAAGTTTGCCGCCCCTTGCAGCAAAAGTGGAGAACAAAATTGCCAGGAAGCTCGTATTGCCTACAAGCAGGCAATACTATCTTATCGCAAGATGATTGCTGCAGAAAAATCAAACTTTTTTGCTAACCGGACTATGGAGGCGGAATGCTCTTCTCTAGAGATTTTTATAGTCACCAAAGAGCTCTCTGAACCCCCTCCTAAGCGAACTGACAACACGCCTGACTCTCAAGTACAATTCAATGCTATTAATGTTTTTTTCTCCAACAAGATTAGCTGCATTGGGAAAGCCATCATTGATAATATCCAGGTACTTTGGGCTGACTCCCTGATGGACAGCTCTTCTATGGAGCCAGTCATACCTATTCCATCAGGTATTTTCCAGCTGGAAGCTGTAGATGATATTACATTTGCCAAGAATTTGAACCTGCTCAAATCAGCATCCCCCTTCCCCTGGTTCCTCTCCATATCCTTTGAAGGCTATTTCCAGTGGCTCTGCAGCATGTTTTTTCTTCAGAGGTTATTCCCAGTGCCCAGAAGCATGCATTGGTCACTCCTCTCCTGTAAAAAGCCTCATATTGACCCTTCTTTGGTCGATAATTACTGCCCTATATCCCTGTTGCCAGTCTTAATGAAACTTGTGGTGGCTGTAATCACTACACTTTTTTTCTAGGTTCTTGGTAGTTAACAACTGTATGCATCATTTCCAATCAGACTTTAGGCCCTTAATGGGCACAGAAGCAGTTATGATTGCTCTCCTAGATGATCTTGCACTTTTGCAGGACCGCAGAGTGGTCAGAGAGTTGATTCTCCTCGACCTCTCCAAGGGTTTGATACTGTGGATCATGCTATTCTGTTGGACCGCCTGGAGCAGGTGGGGATTTCAGGGGTACCATTGGCATGGTTCACCTTGTTTATGGTGGAGCATACTCAAACGTTTCTTTTCAGGCTTGTCGCTCCACGGTTATTCTCTTCCTTGCGGTGTGCCCCAAGCCGCGGCCCTGTCTCTTCTTTTGTTTAATTTGTATTTGCTTCCTCTGGCAGATATGATTTAGGAGTCTGGGGTCCTATTTTACACTTACACTAATGGCACACAATTTATGTTCTGTCTGGACTCCACTACCACCCCACAAGTTGAGAAACTATTTGAACCCTTATGGTCCTTTTAATTGAGGTAACCCATCATACGATATGGTATGTAGAATATGGTATGTAGAATAACTCTCACACCAAATAATAAAACTGACTTAGGATAGTTGGCAAAATGTCTCTGTTTTATTCTCAATTATCTAAAACAGGGAGTTACAACGGACATCAACGGCGGACGTTACACAACATAGTCTCAAAGTATTTCATAAAAAACATTCTTATATAACAAAAAATCATCATACGTGATGTCATGCTACGTGGCAAACAAGGACAACCCACATAGGGTTGTGGTTGGTTCGAGGGGAAATTCTAACTATACTTTCTATAAGGGATTGGATTGTGATTGGGTCTCTACAGTCAGGTGGACAACTCATGCCCTCCCCTAGTCCAAGTCATCTTCAACAGTTATTAAGTACACAGCATATCATTCGCTCTCAAACTATAAGGCCCTTTGTTACATGGCCCTTTACAATTGGTTGGCACGCTTGTACCCTTCTGGGACATTCAATTCACTAGCAGCATGTAAACTGGTACCCCAGGTGCTGGTGGGTGGACTTGACCATACCTCCCCACCCAATTAGCCCATCATCTCTCATTACTCATGCCTTCTACCATTCAGATTGTCTTTGAACTTGGCCTTGTAGTAGATTTTCTTCTCTGGGAATATAAGGGAGTGTGAGCATGTTCTTATCAAGGTTCAGGTCTGCATGCCTACTTCCATTTCCATCATGGACTCACCTGCCAGGAGACTGTGAATCGGCCCATTTTATAGCATTTAATTGTCTTGAATAAAGAAACTTGGCACTCATGGTGTTATCTCTTTGCAACGTAACAAGGAATGCCTCAGCGTCTCACATTTACTGGTCTTCAAAGATTGGTGACCAGTTTTGGTTGCCTTAGCCTTTGACACCAGGCCAAACAGCCTTCTTTTGGTCCATCTTCGCGCTTCAGCTTATTTCTTTGCTGCAACACACACATAGCTATCAATTCTCCTTTCTCCACGGGTTGAGCTTACTAAAATTGTGACATAGAATATCCAGATTATATACAATGGTGGCACCGCCTGAAGTCTATTCACTACATATAGCCACCCTTTACGATTACTTAGTCTACACGTGTTACAGCATCTGTACAGCTATAAAACAGCTTGCATTCTCTGCAGTGCTTCTTCACACGTGCAAACTTCATTCCGCACATGAAAGTCTTCCCGATTCTTTACTTCACCATCAGATTCTATAAGGTCTATGCATTTTCTTCTTCGGTCATCATTCTCATTGTGTCAATGCTCATTTCCTGTGACATCACCAGCCTCTCCTTTTCACATCTTCACACTTCTTCAGGGATCTCCCTCAGGAGACTGTCATCTCTTTGGAGATTCATCATATAGGGTTTTCTCCATGGATACCTTGTTTTAGGGGCTCCTCATGCGATAGGCACCATTATTAGCGCTGCACATGTCGCAATTTCCGGTTTCCAACATGTAGGCAGAATAGGGCTGGGACTTCCTGCAGAGGCATTCAGCTGCTCCTATGCACTACTCCCTCTGCTTGATGTATCAAACACTCCTTCATCAGTCTCACATCCTGGTATCCTCTCTTGCAAAAGTACATCTTTGGAGTCCAGAACCTCACCACTCCCTCAGGGATCCTGCTGATTTTACATGTTCATCAACACTCCAAGTCATGTGGCTGCATCATCCATTCGGATTACAGTAGATCCATCGTCCCGCGTACTTCCTGTGATTTCTTGGATGCAGCAATTTCATTCCCTCAGTTTCTAAGATGTTGGCCTTTATATATTTTCGTATTTGTTTATCTGTTAACTCTTTGGGTCCAAACTCTGATTCGACATCAATTATGATCTTCGTTCCTACTCTCTTCTTTGCTGTCTTCTTACACTGTGGGATTATTATCCTGATCACACAGAATCCAAACATCACCAGTATTGCCCTCAGGAATTTGAAGATATTCACCATCCATTGTGGAACCCATGAGAAGATAGACGCGAACCAGCTGTCATCTGCCATATCTTCTGGCTCATCTTCCATTTGATCGTGTAGCTTTGTTAGCAACGTTATAGCCTCTGTGAAGGTCCCATTCTTGTCATCGTGAGAAGGTATGAACATTCAACATGATTCTCCGATTTTGACGCAAATACCACCATCCATCGCTGTGATCATATCAAGGACATATCTGTTCTTGAGGATCATCAGCCTTATGGCCCTCAATTCTTCCTTGAGCACACTGAATCCCTTTATGGTAGTGTTGATTGTGTCAGGAGCTCCCATCTGGTAATCTGTAACCATTTGGAGTTGGCCATCGTCTGGATCCCAGGCATAAAAATAGTTGTGAATACCGCTGGAGTCTGGCTGAACAACCTGTGCTCATATGGAATAGCATCAAAGGCTTTGATCGATTTAGCTGAGAAATAATGCTCCCTACGTGTTCCGTCGAGGAATTCGGGTGATCTTCTCTTTCTCAAATAAGCATCTGCTTTTGGAACTCTCCAATGTTCAGGTTGCTTTTTGGAATCACTAATGCTGGAACATGAATAAGCACTATGAGGCACATCCCTCCCCAATCTTTGGGCAGTTTCATGTAAGCTCTGGGCCCACAGGCCCAGTAGTGGTCCATCAGAACTACTGGCCCATCCTTCATGCCTGGTACATAAAAAACTCGGCTACACTGATGATTTATTCCAACTTTCCACATGCCATTGTTTCTGAAACACAGAGCTGCACTGGCCAGAGGTACTATCTGCAACGGTCCTCCTTTATCATCGACCCATGTCTACAACTTCACTATTCTCGGCCAGTACTGCTCACAATCATTCTCTGCAGTTTCTACAACTGGCTCATAACACCCCATTAGTGTTGCTGCCTTACACACAATCAGAAATGAACCTGGGCGAAATGAGATCAGAACATCTATACACATTTAAACAATACCAGGTCTTGTCAAAAAATATATATATTTATTTATAAATAATTTACACAAATGTTTGTTGTTCTCAACATCCCCATTTTAACACCACCATTCATTCCATCATTCATTCACACTCTCACTATACATGTCAATATTCCACACTTGTGGTACTCAGACCACCTAGAACAAATATATTAACATAAATTTCAACACCTCTTGGTGATTACAGTAAGTGTTAATACAAAGACAAATAGCATCCTGCTTATTTGCTGTAACTCAACATATGGGAGATGGGAGATCAACTAGTATATCTGGGGGCCTCTCACTGCTAGAATTCGTGTTCAGAAGCTGAAGAGAAACTGGAGTTGAAACAGAAGCTTAACCTTGAAGCCCTGCTGGAAGAGAAGTCTTGCTGTTGCTCTACTTCATCAATCTGAAAGCTGCTGTGTCTCCAAGGACTGACCCAGAGAGGACCTGGTAAGGCACCCTCTTCCCGAGCTACTAGGGACCATCGTGCATCAGCTGATCTTTGCCAAAACTCCCTGGTAGACAGACCTACGACAGACTGCCGACCGGAGACGGGGACTGCCGCGGAATCCCAAAGAGAAGCACCCGGACTGTTGTCCACCACCGTGATTCACAGATGCGCTCATCCGCACTGCGGCACACCTTATTCCACCAGAGAAGGCCAGGCTGTCGACGCACCGAGGAGCATCCGCCGGTGGGTTTCCCACCACCCAAAGACCACAGAGACACCGACGACTCGACGCCCTTGCTGGGCCACAGTTCTTCAAACTCTTTGTGGTCCAGAACTATTGACATCGAGGTGTCCCGCGTGCCTCTTCCTTGCAGGACGTTTACGCTTCCCCGTCAATGAGCACTGC
Organism: Ambystoma mexicanum; assembly: GCF_040938575.1. Lineage (NCBI taxonomy): Eukaryota > Metazoa > Chordata > Amphibia > Caudata > Ambystomatidae > Ambystoma > Ambystoma mexicanum. Next base: position 379,805,538 of record NC_090930.1, on the reverse strand, counting down.
TAGGAACGAATCTGCCATTTCACCGCCGTAGTTCACCGTGTTCATCGCCAGACGTTCGATGACCCGTGGCTCCTGCCTTAAAGTGAGTACATTCAAGAAGGACCGTTGATTTCTCGCTGAGGAACTCTACAACACCAGGTACTTTGGGGTTGCTGAACTATTGGAAAGATTCTTGTGAACAGTATGTGGACTGGGCTCGTGATATACATTTATTCTTCAGGTTGCCCAGGTGGGGGGATCTCCACACGGAACTGTGTCTAACGGTAGAGACTAGTATTCTGCCTATTGTCCTCATCATCTTGCTTTCCTCCTATATCTATTGTTGGTTTCCTTTACAAACTGATTTGTATGACATTTAACCATACAGTTGATGCACTTCAATGAGATCTAATAGTAATAGTGGTACCACATAGAACTGTATATTTGCCATTGTAGATAACCGAGCAAAAAGTGAGTTATCATGATATTGTACATAACCTTGAACATTAATTATATAAATACTGTGTTTTAACTAATACAGTGCGTGGACATTCCTTTTTGGGTGCTTGGGGACTACACTGTACATAAGAACCAGCCTGCATCACGTCCTGAGAAGCTAGGCCTTGATTGCTTATCCATTGCTACCACAATAGAAAATCTTGGCTGGGGTCCTCTGTGCCTCTCCTCTACCATATAGAGAGCAGAAGTACAGACAGCCCCCTCCAGTCTTTACACTGGTGGCCGCGGTGGGATGCTTATGGTTTTAAGAATCAGTGTATAACCGTGCCACTTACAAAAAGTCTGCACTTTGTTAAATTGAGGTTTACTTGTGTACAAGATAACTGCATTACAAACAATGGAGTCTATTGCAAATGGAAAATTGACTAGGATGAGCTTAGAGGCTCTCCAGAGTGCTTGTGAAGCCAGAGAGTTAGACTTTGTGGATAAGTCTAGGGCTGAGCTGATAGCTGCCCTGGTGGACTACCAGACTGATGGTGAAACTCTTGATGGGGAGGGGAATGCAACCAATGAGGTCTCCATCCCTGGGGTTGTCACTGAATCTGATTCTTGGAATGCCACCATTCCTGCTGCCTCTGTTCCAAACCCCAGCACTGCCCTTCAGGGGGAAGCCCTGAAGATTGAACTTTTAAAATTGGAGCTACAACGGGAACAGTTAGCCTTTCAATGCAAAAAGTTGGAAACAGAAGCTGAGTTGAAGAAAGAGGAGTTGGCACAGCAAGTGATACTCAAAGATAGGGACACTGGGCACCAAAGAATCTAGCTAGAGAAAGATAGTGGAGACTTCAACAAAACCAGTTGAGAGTGGCAGATCCCCAGCCACCAAGTTTATGAACTATTTGGTTGGTGTGTTTGTGGAGGGTTCAGATATCCTCCAATGGATTGAAGCATTTGAAATGGCTTGTGCAATACATGATGTTGATAGAGATTGGGCTAAGTGTTTGTTAAGCAGAGTTCCTCAGACTGGATACGACTGTATTCTGAAACTGAGTGTGGAAGACAGGGGTCCGTATGAGTGCATGAAGTCTGCTTTGATTGCCAAGTTTGGCAAGACACCTACCCAATACCTTAAACGTTTGAGGGATTTTAAGAAAAGAGAGAATGTGTCTTGGGTTGACTGGGTGGGTGCTGCGCACATGAACATGATGGGGTGGATTGATGGTTACAAAGTTAAAACGTTTGTTGAGTTGTCCCACCTTTTGTTTTTTGAGCATTTTTCTGAAGCCTGTTCACTAGAGCTGCATCAGTATGTTGCTGACCAGAACATTTTGGATCCCTTTAAGCTGCCTAGGTTGGCTGACAAGTTGGTCTCCCATCGGGTGTCACCTAAGGACTCCAGTGGGAAGGACAAGGACAAAGAAAAGGGGACCTCTCAGAAAGCTGAGGAGTTCCAGAAGCAATCACAGTTGAACAAACCAAAACCTTCCTCTCCTAAAACCCCAAAATCTAGTGAGGCTAAGTCATCTGTGGGTGGGAATAAGATTAGTGGTCCACCTGCTTAAAACCAGGCTACCAGTGGTTCCAGCACCGTACCCCGCATTCCTGGCACTTGTTGGGAATGTGGGGCTCTGGATCACAAGAAGGGTGACTCCAAGTATAAAGGTAGGGCACTTGGAGTACAGGCTGTCAGCCTGAGCTACCCTTACCCCATGTCTGAGGTGGAGACTACCGTCCTCCCCTCCTCTAAAGGAATCACCTTTGGTGCTCCTGTAGAGATTTTCTTAGTGTCCCTTGGGGCCTGGGACCAGTACGCGGAAGTACTGGTGACTATCCCCCAGAACACATGTAGGTTTTTGAGAAGTGTCCTCTTGAATGGCCATCCGTCTACTAGCTTGAGAGACACTGGGGCAAGCATGACAGTGGTCGACAGGACCCTGCTCAAGCCAGAGGACTATGTAGGTGCTCCTCTGAGAACCACCAGGTTAGCTGGTGGGCCTCCTAAATTATCGTCTGTAGCCTTAATCACATTCATTATTGGAGACAAGACAGCAAAGCTTCCTGTCCTGGTTCAGGTTATCCCTTCTAACATTTTGTTAGGTAATAATCTAGTAGAGTTGGGGTTGATCTCTGATGATATCCCCATAACTGCTGCTGCAGTCACTAGGTCACAGGTGACACAGGGTCTGGCTGTGAGTCAGGTACCCAAGCCAAAGGCGAGACCTAAGGCATGAAGATGGAAGACCAAGAAGGCCACCTCTGTGAAGGGGGAGCCTTCTCTTCCTGATGTTCCTATAGCACCCATTGGGATCCCTGCTCCGGAAGGGCTGGGTCCAGTGGAAAACCCGAACTCAACTCCGGAGGGAGAAGAGACAGAAAACTCTCCTGTGGAAGAGGTTCTCAATCCGGAGGACCACCCTGACCTTCAATGCCTGTTGGCTGAAGGGGGACCCTCCCGGGCAGACTTCTGTAAGGGACAGAGAGAGTGCTACTCTCTCGAGGGCCTGAGGAAACTGGCTCTGTCCCAGGCACAGGGAGAAGTGCCTAGGACATTCCGGATTTATTGGGAGTCTGAGCTCCTTGTTAGTGAGCCCACTAAGCCTGAACCTGGTGCCCTCAAGAGGTTGGTGGTACCTCAGGTTTACGGGCCTTCCCTGCTGCAGTTGGCACATGAGGTGCCCTTAACTGGACATCTTGGTACCAGGAAGACTAAGCAGAGGCTCTCTGCCCATTTCTACTGGCCTCGGATGGGAGTAGAAGTGGAGACCCACTGCAGGACCTGCCCAAATTGTCAGTTGTCGGGCCAGACTGGAGGCAGTGTCATTGCCCCACTGCAGCCATTGCCAGTGGTTGGCACCCCATTTGAGAGGGTGGGCATTGGTCCCCTTGACCCTCCCACTTCAGGTGGACATCGGTTCATCCTGGTCTTGGTTGATCATGCCACCAGATACCCTGAGGCTATACCACTTCGGACTGTTACTGCCAAGGTGGTTGCCAGGGCTCTCCTGGGCATTTTTACCCGGGTTGGATTCCCTAAAGAGGTTTTCTCTGACAGCAGATCCAACTTCATGTCTAGTTACATGAAAACCATGTGGAAAGAGTGTGGGGTAACCTACAAGTTGTCCACCTCGTACCATCCCCGGACCAATGGTCTAGTTGAGAGATTTACCAAAACTCTCAAGGGCATGCTAGGCGCTTTGGAAGAGCCCCTAAGGAGGAAATGGGATCTCATCCTGCCATGCCCGCTGTTTGCTTACAGAGAGGTACCTCAAGAGGGTGTTGGTTTCAGCCCCTTTGAGTTACTCTTTGGACATCCCGTGAGGGGGCCCCTTGCCTTGATCAGAGAAGGTTTGAAGGCCACCCCTCCAGGTCCGGCCAAGCAAGTGGGGGACTATGTATTAGGCCTCGAATGGAGGATGACACAGATGATTGGTCAGGCAACAGCAAATCTCAAGGCCAGCCAGGAATTGAATAAGTACTGGCATGACCCTAAAGCCTCGCAAGTGGATTGGACTCCAAGACAGGAAATCCTTGTGATGGAGTCTACCAAGCCTAGAGCTTTGGCAGACAAGTGAACTGGACCCTTCAGGATCATCTCCAAGATGGGCGAAGTCAATTATCTGGTTGACATGGGGGCCCCTGTGGTAGCCCCTCAGGGATTCCATGTTAACAGGCTCAAGCCTTTCCGCAGGCGGGCAGAAGTCTCATGTCTCTTGCAAGCTTCAGAGCAATAAGAGGATGAGAGTGAGCCCCTTCCTGATTTGCTGCATAGCAACCCTCAGGATTGATCTGTGTAGGGAGTACATCTCTCTCCCGATCTGACGACAGAGCAGCAGAGGGCCTGCGGGGCTTTGCTCTGGCAGTATGGCTCTCTGTTTTCACTGACTCCAGGCCTTACACCGTGGTGTAGGCACAAAATTGACACTGGTGACAGTGTGCCTGTCAAAAGCAGGTGCTACCGTATGTCAGATACAGTTAAGAACCACATAAAGGCTGAGGTCGCCAAGATGTTGGATCTGGGTGTTATTGAACCCTCATCCATAGGTCCTTGTCCCCAAGGCAAGTTCCCAGGCAGGTGCCAAGGATTGGAGGTTCTGTATGGACTACAGAGGAGTCAATGGCGTCACCAAAACTGACGCGCACCCATTTCCCCGGGCTGATGAGCTCGTGGTCACCATAGGTGGTGCCAAATTTGTGAGCACCTTTGACCTTACCTCAGGCTATTGGCAAATAGCTCTGACGGACCATGCCAAGGAAAAGACGGCATTCTCAACACCTGAGGAACTCTATGAGTTTAGGGTCATGCCTTTTGGGTTGAAGAATGCCCCTGCAACCTTCCAGAGATTGGTCAATCAAGCGCTCAGTGGGCTGGAGGCCTTTTGTGTGGCTTACTTAGATGACATTGCCATCTACAGTTCCACCTGGGAAGAGCATTTGACACATCTGGATAAGGTGTTGCAGGCCTTGAAAAGGACTAACCTCACTATCAAGGCCACCAAGTGCCAGATAGCTCACGGTAAAGTCACATATCTTGCGCATGAGGTAGGAGGGGGTCAAAACAACCTCCCCCCAGTCAGTGGCGTCGCCAGGAATCAAATTTAGGAGGGGCACAAAGGAGGCCAAAGACAAAAGTAGGGGGGGCAACAGACAAAAGTAGGGGGAGAACATGGTCACTGCTCGTTTTAGGTAGGGGGAAAAAAGGGGGGCACAGGGTTTCATAGGGGGGCCCGGCCCTCCCAGATCCCCCCCTAGCGACGCCACTGCCCCCAGTAAAGTACAGGATGTACATGACTGGGAGATTCCCACTACTCAAACCCAGGTGAGAGCCTTTTTGGGCCTCACTGTGTATTATCGCACTTTCATGGCAGACTGTGGAACCATAGCTGCATCCCTGACAGCTCTGACTTCACCCAAACAGCCAAGGAAGGTTAATTGGACTGAAGACTGTCAGAGGACCTTTGATGGCTTGAAAGAAAGTCTGTGTAGGGCATCCGTGTTGTGTGCACCTGATTACAGCAAGCCCTTTATCGTTCAAACGGATGCCTGCGACACCGGAATTGGAGCTGTCTTGTCCAAGTTAGATGACAAAGGAAGAGAACATCCGATCATATTCATCATTAGACAACTTAAGGGTAGAGAACTTGGGCTACTATTGAAAAGGAATGTTTTAGTATAGTTTGGAGCCTTAGGCGTTTTAGACCCTAACTTAACAGGTCTACCTTCAAGGTCTAAATAGATCATAAGCCCCTGAAGTGGCTTATGCAGATGAGGGGTGAGAACCCAAAACTGCTCAGGTGGTCCATTTGCCTGCAAGGGCTAGACTTCACCATAGAGCATGGACCAGGCAAGATTCATGATTATGCAGATGGCCTTTCCAGAAGGTATGTTTACCGTCTGGATGAGGGTGTCAATCTCGTGGGAGATTAGGCACCCTAACCTCAGTCTGGGGGGGTGGGTGACTGTGATGCTGGAAATGCATCGGAGGGACAGGGCCTCCGTATCCTTGTCCTTTACTGCCTTGTATCATGACTTCTGTCGTGTTTTCCGTGCAGCAATTCATGTGGGACTCCTGGCGGTGCAGCTCTCTCTTTCGGTTTAGTGTACAGACCCATGGGATGCCCTTATGGCACCCATGGGTGGGGGGTACAACCCTGTGTCCGTAGTGTATGTTTTTGGGCACCTGTGTGTGGCCCACAGAGCAGGGCATGGGCTGGTGGCAGCTCCATGCTGAATTTGACTGGTGCTCTGAGTAGCATCCATTTTGGAATACCCAGGCCCTGCCATTGGAATCAGTTGATTCCTTATAGGAAACAAGAGGGCCCCTGCGGCCTCTTGTTTTCTATGGGCTGTTTCCCTGTTTTCCCAAAGTCCTGGGAAGCCCTGACTCTGTCCATTCCCCCTGACTGGCTGTTGGGTGGAAGTTCCATATATGATGTTGTTGTGAAGTCCAGGCCAGATTGGCTGGAGCCTTCCCAGTGACTGTATGTTGTGGGTACACCCTGTGGATGGGACCTGGGTGAACGGAGTGTGACGAATATGCATTCTGTGTTGTGGATGTCTAGTATCTGGTGTTTGACACAATGGGCCTCATTCCGAGTACGGCGCTAACCAATGGCGCTATTAACGCCTTGGTTGACGCCGTACCCGGACCGGCAGCGCCTTGGTGGATGGCGGAATTACCGCCCCATTCCAAGGTTGGCGGGGCGGTAATTCCCCATTCACCAAGGCTCTTCCCCATTCCCAAATGAGCCCCCATAGGGCTCAATGGGAATGGAGAAGATGCAAATAACGGTGACAGTTCATTACGGTCACCGTTATTGGCTTGGAGGCCCCTTTGCGCCCTCGACTTTAACACCTGCTCAAAGCAGGCGTTAAGGGCGAGGGCGCAAAGGGAACTCGGAGTATGGCGGTAAGGGATCACCGCCACCGGTCTCGTTACCGGTGGCCGCTATCCCTTACCGCCATACTCGGAATGAGGCCCAATGACTGAGACAACTCTGTCCGAAACTGGTAAGAATGCAGTTTGGAGTGTTGAATGGCTGGGTACTTGTCCCAATATACATACATTGTTGTGAGTGTCTGGAGAGAAGTGAATGGCCTGAATGCACTATGCACCTGATTGGATGCCTGCCTGCATGGATGCCCTTCTGACCAATTGGTTGCCTGATTGTGACCCAGCAGAATGAATCGGAGATCAACTAGTATATCTGGGGGCCGCTCACTGCTAGAATTCGTGTTCAGAAGCTGAAGAGAAACTGCAGTTGAAACTGAAGCTTAACCTTGAAGCCCTGCTGGAACAGAAGTCTTGCTGTTGCTGTACTTAATCAATCTGAAATCTACTGTGTCTCCAAGGACTGACCCAGAGAGGACCTGGTAAGACGCCCACTTCCCGAGCTACGAGGGACCATCGTGCATCAGCTGATCTTTGCCAAAGCTCCCTAGTAGACAGACCTACGACTGGCTGCCGACCAGAGATGGGGACTGCCGTGGAATTCCAGAAGCGCCCGGAGTGTGGTCCGCCACCGTCGACGATTGCTGTCGCCAACCGGAGCTGCCATGCTCCCGTTGCCTGAGAACTTTCAATTCACGGACGCGCTCATCCGCACTGTGGCCGGCCTTATCCTGCCAGCGAAGGCCAGGCCATTGACGCACCGAGGAGCATCCAACGGTGGGTTTCCTGCCACCCAAAGACCACAGAGACACCAACAACTCAACATCCTTGCTGGGTCACAGTTCTTCAAACTCTTTGTGGTCCAGAACTATCAACATCGTGGGGCCCCGCACGCCTCTTCCTTGCAGGACGTTTACGCTTTCCCGTTGACGAGCACTGCTAGGAACGAAGCTGCCACTTCACCGCCATAGTTCACTGTGTTCATCACCGGATGTTCGACGACCCGTGGCACCTGCCTTAAAAAGAGTGCACTCAAGAAGGGCCGTTGATTTCTTGACGAGGATCTCTACAACATCAGGTACTTTGGGGTTGCTGAACTATTGGAAAGATTCTTGTGAACAATATATGGACTGGGCTTGTCATATATCTTTATTCCACAGGTTGCCGAGGTGGGGGGATCTCCACACGGAACTGTGTCTAAAGGTAGAGGCCAGTATTCTGCCTATTTTGCTCATCATCTTGCTTTCCTCCTATATCTATTGTTGGTTTCCTTTACGAACTGATTTGTGTGACATTTAACCATACAGTTGATGCACTTCAATGAGATATAATAGTAATAGTGGTACCACGTAGAACCGTATATTTGCCATTGTAGATAACCGAACACAAAGTGAGTTATCATGATATTGTACATAACCTTGAACATTAATTATATAAAGGCAGTGTTTTAACTAATAGAGTGTGTGTACATTCCTTTGTGAGTCCTTGGGGACTACACTGTACTTAAGAACCAGCCTGCATCACCTCCTGAGAAGCTAGGCCTTGATTGCTCATCCATTGCTACCACAATAGAGAATCTTGGCTGGGGTCCTCTGTGACTCTCCTCTACCATATAGAGAACCGAAGTACAGACCCCCGCACTCCAGTCTGTACAACTGCTGACCCTGAAATGTCCTCCACAATATAAGGTCCAATGAATCTTGGCTCATGCCACTTCCTAGTGAAGTTTCTGATCAGCACAGTGTCACCAGCAAACAGTCTTGGTGCTGATAGTAATTCTGAAAATCTGGTTGCTGAATGGTTTTCATCTGTGTTCTCAGACCGACCCCCCTGATGCTTCCGTTGATCTGAAATGACAGAGATACTAACGTCATACATGTCAAATATTAATTTAATTCATTTCCTAAAATGTTTGCTTTACTCTGGGCATCACTTCCACTCCTCGATGGAGGAGTTAAAGGCCTTCTCATTCATCTTCCTGCCACTAGCTCATGGAGTGTGAGGTGGTGGTCTGACCCGGGCTGATTCCTTAGGGCATGCAAAGCTAGCGGTTGGCAATATAGGCATCCCTTTTTCAGCGCCAACCTAAGCTTGGCGACTCTTTACTCAAGATGGCAATTGAGTCTCTCACATACCCTGTTCGCTTGTGGGTGATAAACAGAAGAAAACTTGTGTTTAATGCTCAACAATAATCCTATTTGTTCAAATACTTTATTAACAAAATGTGGCCCATTATGGGATCTCAGCACCTCACACACTCCCCATTTTGGAAAGACTTCACATACTAAAAACATTGCTGCACAAGTGTCATCAGGGTGTGTAGAAGGACTTGCTTTGATCCACCCGGAGAAGTGACACACCACCACTATCAGATACCTGTATCCATTACATACTTCCAGCATATCAACATAATCTATATGTAAATGCTGAAAAGGACAATTCGGTCAAGGAATTACTCCTCTAATCATTCGCAGTTTATGCCCAGCGGTAAACCTTTGGCATACAATGCAGTTTACTACATAAAATGCAATGTGTTCTAATAGGTTTGGCACAAACCAGTCTTTTGCAATTGTTGCAGCAATACTTTTCCTAGTTACATGCACAGGGTAGTGCAGCCGTTGAAGAGCTTCCTTTAACAATGCCACTGGCATCACTTTCCAGTACTGTCCTGTCCCCATAATGGTTCTGTGGGGGATAAAACAACACGCCCTTTGCTTCCATAATTCCTGCTCTACCTCTGGTACACTGCCTTAAATCCCCATTAACTGGGCTCTTGGTAAATGATTAAATCCTTCATTCACTACAATAATCGTAACTACTTCTGCTTGACATCTGGAGTATCAAAACTTAAAATATCTGAAAAATATGCAACAGTTTTGGCTTCTCTGTCTACGGCTTAGTTCCCGCAAGAGATAAAGTCAGCTTGCTTAGTATGCGCTGCGCATTTAACTATCGCTATGGCTACTGGGAGTCGTAGTGCCTTAGTAAGCCTGTCCAGTAATGATGTGTGCTGCACTAGAATGCCGTCCGCTCGGAGGTAGACCCTCCTTTTCCAACATGCTAGCCCTGTGTTTATGGTTGACATCACATAGGCAGAGTCACTGTACACTGTCACTTCCTGCCCTTCATGTTTATCGAGCATGACAATAAGCGCTACCAATTCTGCCGCTTTCGCTGAAAAGTGAGACGGTAGTCTTTCACATGCTACAACCTCAAATTAATCATTTACTCTATGCCTCACTACAGATGTGCCAGAATGCCTTTCTCTACTTGTTTGATACATTTTTAAAGAACCATCAATAAAGAAATATTAACTGGTGTCTGTTGTGAATACAACAGTGGAACAGCCATGTCACACTCTACTATAGAGGTTGGTAATTCATCAGTAAAAGGAACTTGACTTGTAGCTCCAGAGAAACCTTGAGCATTCATGGCAATTCCTGACATTGGATGTTTTCCCTCTTGTATACTTGAACAAGTTGCACCACTGTCTACTAGAAACGAAAAAGATTTGCCTCCTATCGTCACATCACCCCTTGATTCCTCTTGGGGGTCTGGTGTCACAGATAGTACTGAACACATCAAGTTGCCCTGTGAGCTGTCCTATTGTGGATATATGCATACCCCTGTAACTGTGAAAGGATTCTCTCCTACCATAGTGACACCCCCTATTCTAGGTGTCAATAATTGTCCTGTGTTTGCATTCTGATGTATCTGCATGGGGGCGTGCTGCTACTGCCCTTGTGGTGGATTCAATGGTGCTTGCTGTGGTTGCTGTGCCTGTCGCATTTGCTGCGCTTGTGCCTGATACACTGGCCCTCATTACAAGTCAGGCAGTGGACCATGGTGCTATTAGCACCATGGTCCATGCCGGATTCCGCCATGGTGGATGGCGGAATTACCGCCCCATTCCAAGGTGAGTGGGGCGGTAATTCCCCATTCACCATTTGCCTTTCCCCATTACCATTTTTGCCCCATAGGGCATAATGGGGATGGGGAAGGCGCTAATTACGGCACCGTAAATTACGGTGCCGTAATTAGCACCAATGTCGCTTAGCGCCTTTGACTTTAACGCCTGCAAAAAGCAGGCGTTAAAGTGTGAATCAAGCGTTAAGGGTTTAACGGCGCCAACGCTCTTTACGGCGCCGTTAACCCCTTAACGCCTGACTTGTAATGAGGGCCACTGTCTGATCTTGGGCAAACCCTTCCCTAGCTACATGCTGGAGGATAAGCTGTCCCCCCTCTAGCGAATTGGCCATTTTGTACAACATATAGGAGGACCCCGTCTGACTAGTCCCCCTTGGTTGAACTGTCCTTGCACATTCTGATTCTCATTCTGTGTGTTCTGACACCCACTTTGATTGTTTTGAAATTCACCCTTTCTGTAGCCCATGCCTCTACCTCATGTACAAACCCATTCCCTCCTTGGTCCATCGGGCACTGATTACTCGCCTGTGATGTACCCACTGTTTGCTTTACACCTAGTCCTTCTCCACTTGTCAATACCGCCCCTCCTATGGCGTATTTTGACAATTTCTTCTGAACTAACTTGGCTTCCTCAATTTTTCTAGCATCTTCTTTCTTCTTGTTTTTCTCCTGTAACAGCCAACAATGATGCACTATAGTCAACTGTATGGCTTTGCTTCCATTCCCACATGCTTCTTGAGTTGCCTCTGTACCTGCTCAGGCAATCCCTGACATAAAATGTGGTAAAATACTGCCACTGTTTTTTCCCACGGCTTGCGCGTTTCAAGAATCCAGCATTCCTGAATGTCCTAAATGTAAGCAAGTGGATACCCTTCTTCTTTCATCTTTCGTGTCATAATTGCATCCATATCTGATGTATCAGGATACTGTACTCTGAGAGCCCTCCAGACATCTGCCCAACAATGATTAAATGCCGCTCCATCATGTGCTGTGTTTTGTGCCATGACACTTGAATAGCCTGCTCTTGTCCAAATGTCATCAGCTCTTTACCCAAGAATGGCTGCTAGGCAGTGCTTTTAGTGGGGTAATAAATTGAGGGGAGGCCCTTATTTTGGGGGTGTGGCCTAAGGATTGATGGGCATGGCCTAATTGATGGGTGTGGCCTAAAGACAAACATGTAAAACTGGTCTGGCCTACACTACTAAGTACATATTGTGTAACCGACTGCTTGCTGCATGCCTTAAAGTATAACAAATCAAAGCTCAAGGTCATTATTTATTTATTGGACCCTTAACTGAGTCGTTGACGAAAGGATAGGTGTTGAGGTACATTAGTAGGTGCATTCAAATTTGTAAACAATTAATTGACAATTTCCCAGAACTCCACATAATAATCTTCACGTGAGTCCTTCTTTGCATGAGGTTGCTCACAGTGCCTTTCCTCAGCTGTTCGTCTCCCTTTTGCCTGCCAGCTTTCACAAAGGAAAATGGCTTACTAGCATTTACTGGAGGGCCATTAAGTTTCAGCCATAAACATGAGGAAATAGTGGCCACCTGGAGGGATGCTCGGCTTGGCGAAGCTATTAAATTCATGGCGTTAAAGCCACTTTCGCAATCTGCATTACTTGCGGGCAACATTTCCATGCAAGCAACCAAAGTCCTCAATGCTTCAGGGCACCTTTTGCTACCAAAGTCCTTAAAATCCATGAACGCATGGATGGTGTCTCTAATTGGGAGCTGATATTTCCTACACAATCTTTGAATCACATTTTCACCATGAAGTACAATTTATTCATCATTAGGTACATTCTTTGCATCCAAGACACTAGAACTGGCTACAAGTACCTTATCAGAGTCTGGAGCACACCTTTTTGCAAGGTTAACTGAAAGGCTTTGATTAAATTGCCTTTCATTCAGTGACACAGAGTTTGCCCTTACCTAGGAAATATGAACGTCCTTGAATTGTCCACAATCAATTGCACTCTGAGCAGTAGAAGCAAACTCCCCAGGAGATTATTTAATCGCAAAAAGTCTCCGGACTTGCCCCACCAAGAGTCTGTGTGCATCCACAATTGTGAAATCCCGTCTCTGAAGAGCCAGAGACAAGTCCTTTAGTTCTTGAAGGGCATCGCACATCAGCCCTAAATCTTCCACGAAAGAACAAGAGGTAAGCTTCTTAAGCAGACCCTCATATTTGCTTTAGTCCCTTCTGGGTCTTGAGGAGTCCTTAGAAGCTTCTCCGAAATGCTTACACAAAGCAGGGAAGCAGTTCCAAACAGCTTGAACCGTCCTATAACTTAATGCATCTTGTGTTCAGCAATTTCCCTATCTTCTGCAGCTGCAAACCCAGATCATTGGCATCCATTTCTAGCTCTCTTGTGTTTTTTTGGTCACATGCTGTATGTGGCATATAAAGAGTACATACATATTTTAAAATGATTGGCCACACTGACTTCATCAATTGTGTACGCAATGGCCATTTCAAGGCGGTGAGCTAGACAATGCCATGATAACACAACATTTGGGAATTCAGCTTGCAATAATGTTGTCACCCCACCTTTGCTACCAAACATTACAGCTGCACCATCAGAACAAATAGCACTCCAGATGTCATGCAACAGGGTCTTTGTGATGCCAACATTCTCAAAATATTCCAGCAGAAAATGGTGACTAGTTTACCATGAACCCCGAAAAGACCCTGCAGGTAAATAATCAATGTTGATTTGTTGCTGACAGTCGTGCTCTCGTCCACAAACACAGCAATCTTTGGTTTGTGTTCTCTGATACAACACACTAACTTCTTTTGAATTTCCGATGCAATATGTCTTACTATCTCAGTTGCAGTAACATTACTGAGCAACACACAACCCATTTCACTTCCATTCACTTCCTGAATGTCCACCACATCAGGGTGATCTGTAAATGGACGATTCTTTTTGGCCAATAGAAAACATTGTTAAACACTCTGCATGTGCTTTCCAAATGTTTGCCACTGCTTTGTTGCATGGCTTCCATCACGTAGTTCGTTTTCCGCGCTGTTAGAATGTCTCCTGATGCTTTATGAGCAGCACTTGACTTGGGCTCCATAATCTTCTTTCGGAGCTGCTTCTGCCTAGCATGTTTCTCAGAACCTGAAGGACCCACCTTTCCAATGGCATCCAATGTGACCTGAAGCCAGAAAAAATCATTCATATTTCCCCGTGAAAGAGCGCCATTGCTGCAAGCTCCAGAAATCAGGGGTTAGAAGAGGCTCTTGTGGCACAGGCTGCAGTGTAGCGAGAGATGCACTGGCGCTACTGGCCACCTCAGCGCAGAAATCCTGGCATATTTGCGCCGCCTCTCTACTCGAATTGTCTGGGTTAGCTTTCTCAAGCCCACTCAGACTGGTGGCAGCCTCCGCCACCTTACATCTTTTCGCTGATGGCAAGTAGACAAACAGCGAAGTCTGCATAGACTTGCGCTTCAGAAGTACCACAGACTTTGCTGACATCGTTAATGGCTGCAGAAAATACTGAGATATATATATATATATAACTGGCGGGTCTGTTTGGAACCTGTGCACAATCGAAATTCTCGCATTCCTATCTGTAAAAAATGTAAATGTGGTTTACTGCACTGCACATACCATGCTTTCACAATTAAAACACCTAAGCACTACTAGACCTTGTTATTCCAACATCCGAACAGGTCAGAAACCATGCCACAGAGAAAACAGCTGTTGGTGTAATTACTAGGATGGTACTGAGATCCCTCTCACTACCCATCCCCATCCCTGTCATCCTGGGCTGGTTGTAGACTCCATTTCGCTAATAAGTCTCAGACCATAACTAACATGCCTGTTGAATGTGCTTGTCCGTGCATATTTCACAAGACTGCCCCTGGGTGGTAGCGGTGTGTGGTATAAATAAACATAACAATGTTTTATTACTCTAAAACATGGTTCACCGGGTGTCGACTAAATCATCCAAATAGCCAACACTCCCTGGGCTGATAAAAGCTGTGCGTTTTAGATACTTTTGCTCACTTGCTTCTAAAGGCATGACTTCAAAGGCACTGAAAATGCACACAAAAGATGAAAGATTGACATAGGTCTTCACTAGTGTCACCTCTGCATGGCATACTTGGTGGCGGATCTAGTCCTATGGCAAGCTGTTCCAGTGGCCTGGATTGCTCTTCACATGTGTGTGCAGGGGCGAGCGTGTGCATATGTTGCTCACCTCTGCAGTGCTTCTCATTGTGGCTGGGTGCTGTCCTCTGAATGTTGTGGGTAGAGATATACTGCATGAGACGATTGATGCCCCATTGCCTTTACCATCCCCACTGTGCCATAGTGTAGTGGTTAAAAAAAATCTAAGCATGTGTCTCAATGATGCCACCTTTTTTATATATGTAACTCACAGCGACATTTATTGGATGGTAACTTGCAACCAAAAGCCACGTTGGAGCATGGCCTCATCAGCCTCTTATTTCAGGCAACACATTGGGCCTCATTACGACCGTGGCGGTCCGGAAATAACGGTGGCGGTAAACCCGCCGCCACCGTTGTTTCCGGACCGCCTGATCCCGACCCCTGCAGGCGGGAGGTGATGTTCCCGCCAGGTCTGACCTGGCGGGTTTAACACCGCCCGCCTGCAGGCGGACGAGGAAACACCGGCAGCATTACAAGATCCGGCAGCATTACAAGATGCTGCCGGTGTTTCCATGATCCCGATTCCCATTGAGTCCCATAGGACTCAATGGGAATGGGGATTTACACCATTCCGCCTCCGTGATTCCCGGAAAACCGGGGTTGTGATGCCCCGGTAATTCCGGGAATCACGGAGGCGGAATGGTAATACGAGTCCGGCGTTAACCAGGCGGTTTTACCGCCTCGGTTAACGCCGGACTCGTAATGAGGCCCAATCACCCAAGTGGTGATAAGGTGACAGATTACGGCATCTTGTTTTAATTAATCTGTCTTCCTATAACAACAAACTCTCCACTGCCTCCATACCATAAAGTTCACCTTATTCCGGTCCTGGCTTTTAATCCAACAGAATTTCCCTCTGAGCAACTTGCAACTGAGGTTTGGTGCAGTAGGGGGAGATGACCAAGGGCCCTAGGACAGAGGTAAGGGTGAAGAGGATCTCAGGATTCCTGGCATAGGAATGAGGAAGATGACCCAGAAGCCCTCAGAGAAAGGAAAAGGAGAGATGCAAAGACACCAGAAGCGCTGACAGAGAGAGAAGGAAGGAGGAAGACAACCCCTGCAGGAGTACGAGCTGGAGCAGTGACAATTTAATATATCTGCGTGAAACAACACACTTTTCGGTATATTCAGGGCAAACAAGGTGCATGCACCGAATTCAGCAATGCTGGAGAGGTCATAAGAATGAGTTAGGAAAAAGAGAGCTGCAACTTGGATTTTTGACAACTGTCGAAGGGAAGGCCATTTTAGGAGGGTCGACAAGGAGCAGGTGTACTTTTCTGGGTTTTCTAAAACAAAAAATGTAAGCCTGTGGGACTTGGGAGAGCTGAAGTTTTAGTAACGTGTGAAATACACGTTGTTAACGTTACTGACTTCCAATAACGCACTGCCTTTGAAGCGCTCTTGTTTTCGCCTATTTTAGAGGGAATTGGCTTTTATCGCTGACCTCTTCCTAACGCACCCATTGTACCCAATGCTTTTCAATGGTAAGTGTCAAGTACATCCTTTCGCCCGTGTCATCTCAGATGTTACCAGTCACATTCGACAGACTAGATCATTAGTCTTTGTGCAGCAGTGCCAATACAAATAAAGCAAGCATACATGTTTCCGAAAAACGTTCATGCCATTCATTCGCACATTGATTATAACGCATTAGCTTTTCGTAAAGCATCGTGTAAGACAAATGCAATAAACGTATTATGCATTGGTTGCCCTCTTTGCATGCCGAACATGTATGCTTTATGCATACTTACTAGCCCCCTGTTATTTTTCAAGACTGTCCTGTCCCAACACTTTGCGCCATTTTCATCAGGAAGTGGGAAGGAGGAAGAAGACCCCAAGGTTTTGGCAGTGAGGACGGGGGACCCTAGAAGCCCCGATAGATGGGGAAAGAGGAAGGGAACTCCAGGAGTCCTGTCAGAGATGGGAGGAGAAAGAAGGCCCAGGATCCCTGATAGTGTGTAGGGCTAAGAGAAGACCCCAAGACTCTAAACAGAGGGAGGGAAGAAGGGGACCCCAAGACCCATTACAGAGATGGCGAGAAAAAGACCCAGGCACCCTGACAATGGGCCTCATTACATGGACAGCGGTAACCATGGCGCTATTAGTATTTTACCGATTCCGCCTTGGTGAATGGGGAATTACCGCCCCATTCCAAGGTTGGCGGGGCGGTAATTCCCCATTCACCAAGGCTATTAGCGGTACCGTTATTTGCACTGAAGTCCCTCAGCGGGTCCCTTAATGTGCGGTCTGGCCACACGTTAAGGACAGGACCCACTTAGGGACCTCGCCCTATGGCGCTAAGGGATTACCGGCACTGGTACCCTTACTGGTGCCGGTAATCCCTTAGCGCCATCCGTGTGATGAGGCCCAATGTCTGTTGCAGTTTCAGCTGGTCGAGGCGAACACACTGAAGTGAGAGGTTTGCCTCGACCAGTTGAAATTGGAACAACAAGCAACAAGCAACAGCAAAGCACTTACCTTGCCGTGGATGTGGTTCTCCTTCTCGTTGGTGGTCATCGCAGCATTGAATCCAGTGGCACTTGCAAAGAAGGTAAGTAATCTAAAATGGCGCACTGCCAGGCCGGGACTGTCTAACTTCCTCTGGTGAGCCCTGTGCAGTGTTTCCAGAGGAAGTTAGAGAGGTCACAAAACACTTCCGGCAGGCAGCTGCGACTGGCAGAAGAGTCAGCCAGTCACAGCATTGCTCGAACAGTTTGTGCGACACTGTTACTAGCTGGCCATTCTGTCGGTCACATTTGTTGCTTGACTCTGTTTGCCACTGACTTGCCTGACTTAATCATGGGCAGCCAGGGCACCCATGAATAAGCCAGGCAAGTCAGTGGCAAGCGGCCGGCGGTCTCATCTCCCGTTGTGGCTGTGGTGGGGGATGATAAACTGCCGGGCCGTGGCTAGGACCGGGGGCCCCGGCAGAGCTCCTGCTCAGCCTCTTTTTTTGGAGACTGCCGGGGCCCAGCCCTGGCAGGCCCCGGCCCACATAAAGCACTGCTGCCAGGAGACACTTAATATCCCCTATTGCCAAGGTATTTCCTCCTGTAATTTCTTCTAACTTATAAACCCATTTAACCCAACCCACGGTTAAACTGGGGTGTTTGCACCTTAAATTATCCTTATCCATATGTGGCCATGGAATATACCGTGGTCTTGCTCCTCTTTTTTCCAATAAGGGAAACTGTGTAAATCCTGATCCGCAGTCGGCTCCCATCGTCTGCCTATCCATAGTGGGGACACCTGTTCCTGATTGCCTTCTTCCTGGCAATTACCTTACTCTGCTTACATATGGCGTTGATTCTCTCTTCTCACTATACGATTGTCCTTAAGGGCACTCTAGATATGCTATGGCATCTGGCGTCCTATCCTTAGCTTGAACTAGATCAGACAGACTTACTTCCTTGTCTACCTGCAGGCTCCCTCAGGGGCACATGCACCTCCTCCTTCTCCACTGAAGGATTATCTCGCTTCGCCTGACATATCTGGTCCCCAACTAGTGTGACTCTCATCCCCTTCACCCTTATCTTAGGTCAGTCTACTTAAAGACAAGGCTGTATGCTCAAAACTGAATGGATTATTCTCTTTGCTTTGTGATTGGATGACTAGGATTTGATCTCCCTTCCAGCAGCTTCCCGATTTGTTAACCTTCTCTTAAGTCCTGACAGGCTTTATCAATCCTATCTAACAATGCTTCCTATATTGAAGTTCTCTTATAGGGTTACTCTAGATGGCCCTGATGTTGTTCTCTACTATACTACCCCATTGTATTGCTGGACTTGGCTCCATTATTTCCTTTTGAATGCGGTCAATATCGCGTTCCCTCTGTGTCTTCTTTCATTCTAATATTTAATCTACTTCTCTTCACTTGTTTGCTTCCCATCTAACTCTTTCCTCTTCTTGTTGTATTTCTTCTCTCCTTACCCCTGCTCTTCCCGCTTCCTCTTCTTTTCATCTCTGCATTCTTTTCTCTCTTAATTTCTGCACTTCCTCTTCTTCTTTCTTCCTTTCTTGCCTATCCCATTCTTCCATTGCTCACTGTCTGTTATCATTCTGACTTTGCACCATTCCCTTTCTTCTTTCTTTTGTTGCTCCTCCTGATACATCTGTTCTTGCCGCTGTTTGCTCTTCCTCTTATGCTCATTTCTTTTAATCTCTTTTCACGTTCTCTGTCTTTTCTATCCTGTTCGTCTTGATCTTCCCTTTGCCCAACTTCCTCAATGCTCTTTCCATCTAGTTGAGTAATATCTGTCCTTCCATCCATTTGTTCTGTATGAGCGTTACTTCATAATTTTTATCCTTCTCTCCTTTCCATCCCTTGATCTCTTGTTTTATGTCTGTTGATACATTTGATCGCTCACTTTTCTCTTCCCTGTTTTGTAAAACCTTGAAGATCTCCTCTTTTCTCTTAGTCTCCTCTGGACTAGCATCACTACTATTAGCAGGTAGGTCGTATATCGGATTACTATACCCAGTTGCCGCTTTCAGTTCCTTCGACGGATACCATCCTACATCTTACCTGCTACGCCTTTTACCTCAGATGAGGCAAGGCTCGACACCTTCCTCCTTACACTTGTTGAGCATCCACTCCTCAAGTGGCGATCCTCTCTCTCTTCTTGATACATTTTCCAAAGTTCTAAAATAGCAAACTTTTTCTCCAATTTATTTTCTGTGTACGCAGCGTGCAAGTATGTACTCATGTGTTGCAATACTACTTTTAACAATGATCCCCCTTGTGCCATGACATGAACATCGTATCTGACGTGCCTTCCACCCATTCTGCACTGTGCTGTTTGAGCTTGGGCATGTGTTTTGGCAATGTGTTACATAAATGCATCAGAGGAGTAATGTCTCCCACTGTGACAAGACTCAATTGACTGTCAATAATTACCAGTGTTTACTAAAATACTTTTATGAAAACAGCAAATATGAGCGCGCTCCAACAATCACTGCTCAAAACCTCTATTTTTCAATAATCTCAGTCTACCTCTGAGTCGGTACTGACAGTTTCTCTACAGAGAAACTATGTCTCCTTGACCTTTTCTCAATTTTCCTTACACAATTGTTGCTCTTCAACACCTTAATTTACCATAAATGCACACAGAGACAGACTAGTCGACTCTTCACATTAATCCTCAGTGATCACTTTTTATTTCTGCCCCTAATAATACCCTGATTACAGGATTTAAATTGTTATTTTATACGGACCTGTCCTGTACGTAGCCCAGTTTACTTCATCTGAAGTGTATAACAATTTCTTCTGAACCCCCTTGGGTTAGGAATCCCGGGCTCTGTCTACACAAAAACACACAAAAGATCTTCTGTTACTTTCCCAGTTACTTTCAAAATTACCACAATCCCATCCCCTCAGTTTGCCATTCCCCTTAGTCTACTCACCATTTGTTTGTTCAAGCTCAAGGCCTTCGGTATGGACTCCGTCCCTCCAATCAACCACTTTTGCCTTCCATCCGCAACGTGCCTCTGGAAACCAGGAGGGATTTCGTCAAAGAGGGACCCGTCCCACCGTCTCGATTTTCTAGAAAGAATTCTATACCGGCCGCTCTCCACAGGAAACCCTGCGATCTTCCAGCTAGATATTGATATTCATATTTTATTTCTATCACGCTCGTACACAAGTGTTTCAGAGCATGACCAGGCAAGGGAGGGGAACAGGGGAGAACAAAACAACCATCTTACTAGGCCCAGCAACATTGAGAACGCGCAAGTGCATGGGAGAGGGGGAGGGGAAAAGAGCATGGAAGGGGGGAAGAGTGGAAAGTGCGGAGCAAAGCAGAAACAGATTAATAATAATGAATACATAAATAATAAAGCCAACAAACAGTGGTAGTCCAACCAGCATGTGGCAAGTGCTGGCGGAGGGTCCCCGATTGTCCAAAATGTTGGAGTCTTACTAGTCGATGGGTCTTACTTCCAAACCATCCAACATGCTACCAAGTGAACCCTGATGGTCCTTTTAATTGAGGTAACACATTGTAGGATGGATGGGATGCAGAATAGCTCTTACACCAAATAATAAGACCAACCAAGTGTTAGGCGGAAACCTGTGCAGTTCCCTCTGGGACCACTGCAAAAGATTTAGGACTACAGGTGTTTGGCGGTGAGCCCACTTGGTAGCAGTCTGTACCACACAGATTCACTTGGTAGCTGTGGCTGAGCAGTCAGACTTCCCTCAAGAAGAGTTGAGCAGTATGTGGAGTATACAAAATAGGGCAATTCTTCCCCACAAGACAAGCAAACATGCAACAAGGCTTAGTGTAAAGATATTAAGGTATTTATTTATAACGGAACATCTATGAAAAAAACACTATAGCACTTTCACGGCAAACAAATCAAACACAATTACTCTACGAAACGATCAATCCCCGTAGCAACATTTCGACAAGTCTAGGTTCTACCGGCACCACTTATTTTCAGACAGAGGTGTATACCTCAACCTAGATGACACTCTAATATTGGTTAGGACGGGAGAGAAAAAAAATAGGCAGGTTATGAAATCAACACAGTTCAATACTTCACGGGCAAAATGTACGGTAAGAAGGCAAGAACCACAAAAGATCCAGGCCCACTCGGAGAGAGGCAAGGCGCGATGTCCCAAAAAGTCTCTAGTGGAGATGCATTCAAGTCTTTGTAGCAAATTGTTATCGGCAGATTGAACCAGTTCAGAACAACGAATGAGAAAAGCTTGGAGGCGACCCAACGGAACGGAGAGGATTAAGACACCTCACTCGAACCGATCGAAAGGGAAGCCAGGCGGACACGGTACTTTGTTGTGGAGGGCAGCTCCGGCGGGGGCAGTTGTTCCTGGTGGTGGATGCACGTCGGGTCTTTGCTAAGAGTAGAGATGATCTCGTCGTCGAAGAAAAGTGAAGTCCGGTGCACCACCAGGGAAGAGACCAGCCGCGGAGTGCTCCGTCACAAGGCACCACCTTTTGGTAGCGGTACAGGGGTAGTGGCTATCTGGTTGCCGGGGTGCGTTGCACGGGCAATTCGACCACTGCGTCCTGAGGTGAATAAAAAGCAAAGGGGACTGGTTGTTCCCACCAGTCAGGGGAAGAGACTCTCCGGCAGGGAGATCTCCTCTGTCGTCGGGAAGTGGTGAGTCAGTTCCGCAGGGCTCTGCCGGAGGTGTCGTCGTGCAGGTCGGCTCAGCGTTACCCTCATCGGATTCTTAGGTCCTGTGGCGACTTCTCCAGATCCAGTCCCAAAAGCCCTGCTTTTATGCAGAAAGCCCCCATTCATTCAGCCTTTGCTGTCAATCAACACATGCTAAGTGGTGAGCGGGAAGGCTCACTACTTGGGCCAATCACTCCAGAGTGCGACCGGAGTTGGCAAGGCAACTCGGTCCAGGTTGCCTAAACCCCCTCCCACACCCCTGTGGTAACCCAGACAGAATGGCACCACTTAGGAGGGTCTCTGTACAGAGGCCCGCCAAAAGTGGAACAAAGGGCTCAACCTTTGGTTTAGGAGTCACAGAGACGAACACAGACGCCATTTTACAAACCGAGTTCTGGCAGAAAATACCATCCGATAAACTTATTTAAGATAAGTAGACCGGTGGTACGTTAGAGATTAACGAGAAAAAGTATCAATCTCCAACAATGGGACGAATCTCATAGGGTTAGGTTCGGGGTCGAACATAACAAGTAGTTTCCACTGCCACCAGCCAAAACTCGACGAGGGGGGACGGGACAGTGCCCCCTCGAATGACAGATCCAGGAGTAATCGAATTACCCCTACTAGTACGTCCACAATAAGATGGTTTGTACTAGTTCTGTTAGTAAATTTAGGTCTAGTAAAGCCAATGGTGACTTTACATGCCCGGGGAGACAGTAGTCAGTCCCCGGGTATGGAGTCTATGGTGGAGGTCCGCTAGGACGCCCCAGTGTTACGGCACGTAGGGTGCGGTGTAACACACATAGAAAAACATATGAGACCCTATGGAGTAAAAGACCCCATAGCCCATAGAACACATTGACATTCAAAGGAATTACACACATACATGTCCAAGAGTGGGAGATAAAGAGTCTCACTCTTGGCAGGATGGAAAAAAACAATCTTCCGAAATCCAGCAAAGCTGCTGGGGGACTCACTAGGTTAGGAAATTCAGCCTAAACAGAGAATTCTCCCTAACACTCGCCCCCCCAGACTAAGGAACAGGAGGATTTAATCCACTCCTGGATGAATCTCATACCTCTAGTCGATGACATACATCATAGAGAGACCATCAGCATTTTGGTGGTGACATCCTGACCTGTGCTCAATGGTGAAATCAAACCCTTGCAGGCAGATCGACCATCTCAATAGTTTTGGGTTTTCCCCTTTCATTTGCATTAACCATCTCAAGGGTTGGTGGTCAGTCTGAATGACAAAAGTCGAACCATACAAGTACGGCCTAAACTTCTTCAGAGCCCACACGATAGCAAAGCACTCTCTTTCGATTGTTGCCCACCTTGTTTCAGGATCCTTCAGCTTGCGGCTGATGAAGCAAACGGGGTGCTCCCTACCTTTCCCATTGAGTTGACTGAGTACGGCACCTATTCCTACATTTGAAGCATCTGTCTGCACAATGAAGTGTTGGCAGTAATCAGGAGCTCTGAGTACTCGGACTTGGCAAAGAGCCTTTTTCAGGTTTTCAAAAGCCTGGTTGCACTCCTCGTTCCATCTAACCTTTTTAGGAAATTTGGGCGAGGAGATGACATTCAGTGGAGAAGCTATGGTCCCATAGTTCTCTATGAAATTCCTGTAATACCCAGTGAGGCCTAGGAAGGCTCTCACCTGGGTTTGAGTAGTCGGTGTTGTCCAATTTTGCACAGCTTCAATTTTACTGAACAAAGGCCTTATTTCTCCACTGCCTACCTCATGCCCAAGATAGACTACCTTACTCTGTCCAATTTGGCATTTGCTCGCCTGCATGGTCAGATTGGCTCGTCCAAGAGCCTGCAAAACATCTCTCAGGTGGGTTACATGTTCTTCCCAGGAATTGCTGAACACTGCGATGTCATCCAAGTATGCCATGCAGAAGTCCTCCATCCCACTCAGAACCTGGTTTACCATCCGTTGAAACGTAGCAGGTGCATTCTTCAATCCGAAAGGCATTACCTTAAACTGGTATAAGCCAACGGGGGTAGAAAATGCAGTTTTCTCCTTGGCATGGTCTGTCATGGCTATTTGCCAATAGCCTGACGTCAAGTCAAATGTGCTGAGGAACTTGGCGGCGCCAAGTTTATCCACCAACTCATCTGTTCTTGGCAAAGGGTGGGCATCAGTCTTGGTGACTGCATTAAGAGCTCTATAATCCACGCAGAATCTAAGTTCTTTAGATTCGGCCTTTGGTACTAACACGACTGAGCTAGACCATGGACTAGTAGAGGGCTCTATTACCCCGAGATCAAGCATCTTGCTGACCTCACCTTTGATGTGGGTTTGTACGTTTTCTGACATGCGGTATCCTCTGCTTTTGACTGGCAGACAGTCACCAGTGAGTATGTTGTGCTGGCCCCAAGGGGTCAAGCCTGGTGAAAGCGAGAACAGAGAGGCAAACTGATTCAACATAGATTTGCACTCTTCTTGTTGCTCGGGTGTCAGATTGGAGGAGAGATTTACTCCTTCAATTTTTTCATCTAAAGGTAAGCCTCTGAGGAGATCCGGAAGAGCTTCACTCTCTTCTTCTTCCTCGGATGACGCTAGAAGCAACGCTCCTACATCAGGTCGCGAGACATACGCTTTGAGTCGGTTGGTGTGAAAGACTGTCGGAGCCTGCTTGGGATTGCCCAAGTCCACCAGATAGTTGACCTCTCTGAGTTTACCCACAACTCTAAAGGGTCCCATCCACTTATCTTGCAAGGCCCTCTGACTTGTTGGGATCATAACGAGAACGAGCTGGTCTTGAGCGAACTCAACCATGTTAGCCTTTTGATCGTGCCAGTGCTTGACCAATGCTTGTCCAGTTTTCAAGTTATCGCTTGCTTCCGTCATCATGTGCGACATTCTCCTCCGGAGACCTATCACGTAGTCAGTCACTCTGACTGGCTTGGGGGAAGGAGCACTCTCCAACCCCTCCTTAATCAGGGCCAATGGACCTCTGACGGGATGACCATAGAGTAGTTTGAAGGGCGAGTAACCTACGCCCTCCTGAGGGACTTCTCTATAAGCAAAGAGAAGGCATGGCAGTTGAAGGTCCCACTTACGCTTAAGGAGTTCCTCTAAAGCACCTATCATGCTCTTCATGGTTCGGTTGAACCGTTCTACCAACCCATTGGTTTGCGGGTGGTAAGCTGTTGAGAACTTGTAAGTAACTCCACAGGTTTTCCACATGGCTTTCATGTAGTGGGACATAAAGTTTGACCCCCTGTCAGAGATTACTTACTTAGGAAACCCAACCCTAGTAAAAATACCAAGGAGGGCCTTAGCCACAGCCGGAGCTGTAACAGTCCTCATAGGAATTGCCTCAGGATACCTAGTAGCATGGTCTACTACAACAAGTATAAACCTGTTGCCTGAGGAGGTTGGAGGATCAAGGGGACCAACAATGTCAATCCCTACTCTCTCAAATGGGACTCCCACAACTGGGAGAGGCACTAAAGGTGCCACATTCTTGGAGCCAACCTTACCAGAGATCTGGTAGGTGTGGCAGCTCCTGCAGTGTTTTTCTACTTCGGCCCCCATCTTTGGCCAATAGAAGTAGAGAGAGAGCCTTTCCTTAGTCTTCTTGAAACTCAAGTGACCAGCCAAAGGAATCTCGTGCGCTAACTGCAAGAACTGTGGTCTGTTCTCTTGGGGTACTACAAGTTGTTTGTAGTCTCCAGGTGCAGACTCGGTCGGTTCACTGTAGAAGAGGCCATCTTCCCAGTGCAACCTGTATTTCCCAGGCTCTTGCCCTTCAGCCTGAGCTTCTGCCTGGTGGCGAAGACCTTCCAGATTTGGACATTCTCTTTGTCCCTTACTGAAGTCTGCCCTGCTGGGTCCACCTTCTGCCAGTAACGACTGCAGCTCAGGATGGTCAACAGGATCCAGATCTCCAATGAGTTCCTGGCCCTCCATTAGCTCTTCCTCAGAGTCTAATTCTACCACAATGGGTTGTACCTCCCTCTCAGCCTCGGCTGGAGGTGGAGTTACGGGTGTAATTGTGGACAACCGCGGAGAAGTCTGTGTTAGCTGCACCGGAATGCTGGCTGCTGGTTTCAGGATAGAAGCCTTAGGTTTCCCTTCTGTTTTCTTGGAGACAGCGGCCGACAATTCCAGTGGAGCAGGAGTGATTTCTTTCTTCATCATCTCCTGGAGAGTACCGCGCATGGTCCTCTCTCTTGCAGGTCTGGTTAGCTCCTGTAACCGTTTACTAGGAGGTCTGGGAGTATGCGATAAAACTCTGAGAGTTTTCAAATCGTTACCCAACAGTACGCGTCCTGGTACCTCACTCTGTATGCTGACAGGTATCTTCACAGTCATGTCATTACACTGGATGAGAACTGGTAATTAGGGAAGCATCTGCACAGGCCCTCCAGCTAACTTGGTGAGGCGTTTGGGTGCCTTAGCAACATCCTCAGCCTGAAAAAACGATTTATCCACCACAGTTATGCTCGCCCCAGTGTCCCTAATGGCAGGAGTCTCCTGACCATTCACCTGGACACTGTCCTTATAATACTATTTAGTATTATCGGGGATAGAATTATAGACATCTAAATTCTGTTGTTCCCACAACCCCAGAGATACTAAAGAAACGCTGGCTGAGACTCCAATGGGTTCGTCAGCTAGCAGTAGAAAGTTTCCACTTGCCATTTGGACTTCCTCCTCTGGAGCGAAGGCTAAGGAGAGAAGCTGGACCCCTGAAGGTTTACCCTTACATCTGGGATCTCCTTTCACGTGATCAGTCGAGCCACAAACAAAGCATTTACCGAATGTTTTCTGGAATGGTGGCTTGTTCTGACCTCCTTCCGGTTTGGCACCAGAAGACACACTATTCTGCTGTGGTTTTCCTTGTGGCTTACCCTTCTGGTTTTGTTTGGGGCCCTCTTTGGAATGTGAGTTATTACAATTCTCTTTTGAGTCTTTTTAGGCTGTTTTCCCCTCATCCTTTTTCTGAGTTGCCCCAGAATCTTTATGAGTAGCCCGGTTGGCAACCCATAAGTCAGCAGCCTTAGCTAGCTCCCGGGAATCCAATTCCTTCGAATCAGCCAAGTGCTGTCTGAGCTCAGGAGAACAGGCATCATAAATCGACTCCAACATAAAAAGATTCCTCATACCCTCATAAGTGTTCACTTTGTAACCCTTAATCCATCCCTCTAAGTTCTTCAACCCTTCACTCACCCAGGTAGCCCAAGGGGTACCATCATGATTTTGAGGGTTCTAAACCTCTTAAGATACTGGGAAGGGGTCTTCCCGAATCTAGCTATTAAAGCTAGTTTCACAATTTCGTAATCCGTCTTATCCGCCTCCCCCAACTCCATTACCACATCAGTCGCAACAGGAGGGAGCCTAGAGAACAACCAGGGAAGTAAAGCATTCCCGGTGATGTCTTGGAGCCCATGATTATATTCAAACAGTTTCAACCAATCCAACACATCCAATCTCGGTTCATACATACCCACTAATTCCTTCGGCATCCAGGGTCTTTTGGGACTGGAGCTCCTAGAGGAACCAGAGGAGAGAGAAGCATTTTCCATAGACAACTTTTTCATCTCTAACTCGTGATTAAGTTCTATTTCTCTGAGTCTTAACTCAGCTTGCTTCTGCTCAGCCTGGGCATTCATTCGTCTGAACTCGAGCTCTTGGTTTCGTTCAGATTGAGCCAAGAACCGTTTGTATTCTAATTCGAGCTTCATTTTTTCAGGTTCAAAATAAGCAGGGTTACTCGTGGGACCTGGTATGGGCCCCGTAGGCACAGCTGGTAAGGCGGGTAGAGGAGCAGGGGAGACAGTTTCGTTAGCCTCGCCGTCCTCGTCAACCTCTTCATCGCTATCATTAGAATTATGATTTAGATCAACACCTTTACTGTTATCTACATTTGCAGGAGAGTTTGGTTCCTCTGAACCAGTACCCAGACTTTGGTTCGCCAGCAATCCCTCGATTAATTCTAACTTCTTGCCTCTTACAGGAAGATTCTCTTGCCTACAGAGAGCTCGCAGACTCTCAGTATTTTCACCTGACAAGAACTCTTGACTGTAAGTTTCCATGGTAGACATGTTTTTTTAAAATTGCTTTTTGTGCAAAGTTGTGTGGTTAGTTATCCTACAGTGTCGAAAAGCACTCTAAACTGTATATTCAATACAAATCCCACTGCTGCCACCAGTGTTAGGCGGAAACCTGTGCAGTTCCCTCTGGGACCACTGCAAAAGATTTAGGACTACAGGTGTTTGGCGGTGAACCCACTTGGTAGCAGTCTGTACCACACAGATTCACTTGGTAGCTGTGGCTGAGCAGTCAGACTTCCCTCAAGAAGAGTTGAGCAGTATGTGGAGTATACAAAATAGGGCAATTCTTCCCCGCAAGACAAGCAAACACGCAACGAGGCTTAATGTAAAGATATTAAGGTATTTATTTATAACGGAACATCTATGAAAAAACACTATAGCACTTTCACGGCAAACAAATCAAACACAATTACTCTACGAAACGATCAATCCCCCTAGCAATATTTCGACAAGTCTAGGTTCTACCGGCACCACTTATTTTCAGACAGAGGTGTATACCTCAACCTAGATGACACTCTAATATTGGTTAGGACGGGAGAGAAAAAAAATAGGCAGGTTATGAAATCAACACAGTTCAATACTTCACGGGCAAAATGTACGGTAAGAAGGCAAGAACCACAATAGATCATAAAGTTCAGGGGCCAGGCCCACTCGGAGAGAGGCAAGGCGCGATGTCCCAAAAAGTCTCTAGTGGAGATGCATTCAAGTCTTTGTAGCAAATTGTTATCGGCAGATTGAACCAGTTCAGAACAACGAATGAGAAAAGCTTGGAGGCGACCTAACGGAACGGAGAGGATTAAGACACCTCACTTTAACTGGTCGAAAGGGAAGCCAGGCGGACACGGTACCTTGTTGTGGAGGGCAGCTCCGGTGGGGGCAGTTGTTCCTGGTGGTGGATGCACGTCGGGTCTTTGCCAAGAGTAGAGATGATCTCGTCGTCGAATAAAAGTGAAGTCCGGTGCACCACCAGGGAAGATACCAGCCGCGGAGTGCTCCGTCACAAGGCACCACCTTTTGGTCGCGGTACAGGGGTAGTGGCTATCCGGTTGCCGGGGTGCGTTGCACGGGCAATTCGACCACTGCGTCCTGAGGCGAATAAAAAGCAAAGGGGACTGGTTGTTCCCACCAGTTAGGGGAAGAGACTCTCCGGCAGGGAGATCTCCTCTGTCGTCGGGAAGTGGTGAGTCGGTTCCGCAGGGCTCCACCGGAGGTGTCGTCGTGCAGGTCGGCTCAGCGTTACCCTCGTTGGATTCTTAGGTCCTGTGGCGACTTCTCCAGATCAAGTCCCAAAAGCCCTGCTTTTATGCAGAAAACCCCCATTCATTCAGACTAGCTGTCAATCAACACATGCTAAGTGGTGAGCGGGAAGGCTCACTACTTGGGCCAATCACTCCAGAGTGCGACCGGAGTTGACAAGGCAACTCGGTCAAGGGTGCCTAAACCCCCTCCCACACCCCTGTGGTAACCCAGACAGAATGGCACCACTTTGGAGGGTCTCTGTACAGAGACCCGCCAAAAGTGGAACAAAGGGCTCAACCTTTGGTTTAGGAGTCACAGAGACGAACACAGACGCCATTTTACAAACCGAGTTCTGGCAGAAAATACCATCCGATAAACTTATTTAAGATAAGTAGACCGGTGGTACGTTAGAGATTAACGAGAAAAAGTATCAATCTCCAACAATGGGACGAATCCCATAGGGTTAAGTTCGGGGTCGAACATAACAAGTAGTTTCCACTGCCACCAGCCAAAACTCGACAAGGGGGGACGGGACAGTGCCCCCTCGAATGACAGATCCAGGAGTAATCGAATTACCCCTACTAGTACGTCCACAATAAGATGGTTTGTACTAGTTTTGTTAGTAAATTTAGGTCTAGTAAAGCCAATGGTGACTTTACATGCCCGGGGAGACAGTAGTCAGTCCCCGGGTATGGCGTCTATGGTGGAGGTCCGCTAGGACGCCCCAGTGTTACGGCATGTAGGGTGCGGTGTAACACACATATAAAAACATATGAGAGCCTATGGAGTAAAAGACCCCATAGCCCATAGAACACATTGACATTCAAAGGAATTACACACATACATGTCCAAGAGTGGGAGAAAAAGAGTCTCACTCTTGGCAGGATGGAAAAAAACAAACTTCCGAAATCCAGCAAAGCTGCTGGGGGACTCACTAGGTTAGGAAATTCAGCCTAAACAGAGAATTCTCCCTAACACCAAGCAAGTTGGCAAAATTACTGTTTTATTCTCAATTATCTAAAACAGGGAGTTACAACGGAGATAAATGGACGTCGCACAGCATAGTCTCAAAGTATTCCATAAAAGATATTCTTATATAACAAAAATTCATCATACGTGACGTCATACTACATGGCAAACTAAGAAAACCTGTGTGGGGTTGTGGTTGGTTCAAGGGGAATATCCAAGTATACTTTCTATAAGGGATTGGATTGTGATTGGGTCACTACAGTCAGGTGGACAATTTATGCCCTCCCCTAGTGCAAGTCATCTTCAACAGTTATTGGGCCTCATTACGAGATGCCCGCTAAAAATGAAGTCATCACCGGCATGGAGGTATTAGCACGTCTGTGCACCCTTGACGCTGCTAATAGTGGCTGATTACGAGTACACCAGCAGGCGCAAACCCCCATGCCGGTAATGGCTACACCGCCATGCCACTAAAGGCTCTCCAACCCCCCGATAGCACCATCACAGGACCCACCAATATCGCCTCCGCCAAGGAGCAACCCCTTAATAACGACCCGGTAATAACAACATGCTAACACCGGGCTCGTAATACCGGTTCCGGAAGTAACGTCATCGCGTCGGAACGGGAAATGCACCGGCGGCCATCTTTAAAAACACAATCCATTGCAATCCTCTCAATCCAGCAGTGCTACAGAGGAGAGAGCAGGGCCATAGCATCCAGCATGTCGAAGGCTACCCGCAAACCTACCCCTGCCTGCGCAAGAAGCGCTTCTCCGATGAGGAGCTAAACATGCTGGCTGATACACTTGCAGCCCATGCAGAAGAGGTTTTTGCTAATAACCTCAAAAGGGAGGTCCAGCTGAGTAAGAAAGAAATCTGGGAGGAGGTTGCGCGCAAGGTGTCAGTGATTGCACCACCCCCCGCAACGTCAAAGACTGTAAAAAAAGATGGGATGACCTCCGTTTCAGGGTCTGTAACATCCTGTCCAGCAATCGCAGGGAGCCATGACCACAGGTGGGGGTGCCCACTCAGCAGTGAAACTGATACGCTGGGAAGAAACCTGCAGCACAACCATCCAAATGGAGTCCATAGAGGGCTTTGGCGAAATGGAGACAGGTGCTGCGACATCGGGAGATGGAGGTGAGTGACCCTTCAAACCCCAGTAGGCCAAACCATGACGTAGTACAACTGATGTGAAAGTGAGCCAAGCCAAGCCAATGCATGGCCTATCATACACACATGTACAGATCCATGTCCAGATGGAGGCCCAAACCCTGGCACAATGAAATGCATGCTGTCTGCCAATCCCATTACCAACAGACACCCAACACACAGGGACCATTTGCATGTCATACATCACACAAACCTCAATACAATGGCATGCCACCTCGTACGCATCAGTGCCAAATGGAGACGCCACGGCTTATTCCAATATGCCCCCTCTTGAAACTACCCTGTGTGACACACCTATAAGATTGCAATGCATGAGAAGTGAAATACTGTACAGCAACAACTCATGCATCTTGCATGTAAAACCATCACTGATGCCCTGCATCTCTTGTTCCCCCACAGGCACCGATGCAGAAGGTGAAACTCAGGACCCTGTCTCAAGGGCATCTACATCCAGGGCAAGACCACAGGGCACTGGCCATTCCACCTCCGGTGCAGCACCGTGGCCCAGATTGCTATCCAGGGCACCTGTACAGGGCAGGCCAGTTCAGTGGGTGAGGCAGCAGCCACAGCCCCACTCAGCATGTGGGTGTGGAAGTGGAGGTGTACGAGGACATTGATGGCACAATCCATGTGGAATGTCCCCACACCCCAAGCCCCCCGTCCACCCCCAACACACCACTCAGGGCACACCATCCAGCCCCATGCTGGATTCTGCGGTTCACCTGCACAGTCCACATCTCACAACCACCCCGGAGGCCAGCCCTGCAATGGCCCATCCAGCCGCAGCACCCTCTACCTCCACAGCCCCCACTGACATGGAGGCATGCCTGTCAAGGGTAGAGGCACGGCAGGACTCGATGATCGAGCTGGTGCGCCAGTATGTGGCCGAGGGCAAGGAAACACATCGAGAGATCTGGGAGGCCAATGCTGGGACCATTGCGGCCATCAATTCCAGTGCAATTATGATCACTGACAGTTTGGGGATGTCACACAGGTCCTAACCAGCATGCCCCAACGCATGCAGCACCAACAACCAGCACGGGCGGTGCAATTCCCATCCGCATCCACCCCATCGTCCACACCAGCAAACTCCGCTCCCTCAAGCCCTGTGCGGATGATGAGGCGCAGTGCAAGGCAGACAGAAATGCTGCTCCAGACACAAAGAAAAGCCCGGAAATAGTGTGGGATGACAATGGGTGAGGGGGGAGGTGGTGTTGGTGGTGTAGAGGGGATTAAGGGGGTGTTTATTGGGGGTATGGGGTGTTTCTGGGGGGTATGGGGTGTTTATTGGAGGGCATGGGGTGTTTACTGGAGGTTTGGGGTGTTTGGGGGATTTGGGGGTTTCGGAGGTTTTGGGGGGAGGTGGGAGGGCGTGTGAGTGGTGGAGGGAGGAAGTACTATTTTGTAATTTTTCTTAAAACACCATTTGTGTTCAAAATCATTTAATGCCTGGACATTGTTCATTAAGTGTGTGTCCATTCAATTCATGACAGCGCACAGTGCCCAACTCCCCACACACCCTGTGTCCATGTCCACACGGTCCCAGTGCTCAGTGTAGCACTAACACATAACCATCAACGTCCCTGTGGTTCAGAAGTAATCGTCAATCAGTGATTGGCGTACAGCACGGCCATCTTGTGCATCACGTACTGGCAGGGGTGCTGCTTCGCCTCCATCATCATCCTCATCATCCTCACCCGGTGCATGCATGTCAATGTCAGGTGAGAGTGGTACATTTCTCCAGATGCACATATTGTGCAGCATGACACAGACCATGGTGATCTTTGCCACCTTCTCAGGGCCATAAAGGAGTGCTCCACCAGACCTGCTTAGGTAGTGGAACCGTGCCTTCAACAGGCCAAAGGTCTGCTCAATCATGACACGGGTACAGGTATGAACCCGATTGTACTCCTCTTCGTGCCTGTTACGCGGGTTGCACAGAGGGGTAAGTAGCCACGGCTTCAAGGGATAGCCTCCATCACCTGCATGGGAGCTCGAAGAGGTATGCGTGAGTCAATCCGTGCTGACACCTTTAGGATTCATGGCCATGGCCACAGCTATTTGGTGTTGACATGCACATGTCCCTTTATGTATGCACACAGGTTCATTTGTACTGCACTATGGTCTGCTAGTGTGGATTGCATTGTACAGATGATGCAGGGTGTTCACTTGCATGCTGATGCTGATGTACTGTGGATGCGGAACGATGTCTTTCCACCCATAATTGCAGTGTATGCTACTCTGTACCTAATCACACTAGGGAGATTGGCACAGTTGTAATCATGTTTAGTCATGCATCGCTTGACATACCCATGGTGGCCTGCTTGTGTGTATTGCATGTTGTCATTGACGTACGGCATTGGTCTTATGTATGGCATTGATGTGTCATGTTCGGGTTGGGATGATCAGGTCAACAGTCTTTAGCTCTGAGTGCATTGTCCACTCACCACCCATTCCCACCCAGGTGGAGTAAGCATCCCCCCCAATCCAACCCAGGTGGAGTATGCTTCCCCCCAATCCCACCCAGGTGGAGTATGCATCCCCCAATACCACCCAGGTGTAGTATGCTTCCCCTCACAATCCCACCCAGGTAGAGTATGCTTCCCCCCCAATGCCAACCAGGTGGAGTATGCATCCCCCCCACCTCACAACCCCGATGCACTGCCATGGGACAGTCAGGAAACTTACCAAGCAGCCAGGCACGTCGTCCAGCATGTCGCTCCATGTAGCAGGGTAGCGTGGAGTGCGCAGCACCATGGCATCATGTGTAGATCCGGGATATCGGGTGCAACAATGTATGATGATCTTGCTTGAGTCACATACCATCTGCACATTGATGGAGTGGTATTGTTTGCAATTTTGGTACACCACCTCATTGGCATGAGGGGCCACCAATTCTACATGGGTGTAGTCGAGGGCACTGACGCAATTGGGCATGCCTGCCAGTGTATGGAAGCCTACTTTGGTGTTAGCAAGCAACTGGCCAGTCCGTGGTAGGTAAATGTGAATGCTTGCATGCTTCAGGAGCATGTGGGACAAAAGTGGTTGTGATGTACCATGCAGCTGGCCCACTGTGTGCTGGTAGGTGCCTGTGGACAGGAAGTGGAGCACAGACACCACCTTTAGTAGAGGGGGGATGGCAGTGCGGATTTCTATCAGGCTGACAATGTCGTTGTGTATCATGTCCACTATGGTGGTGATGGTGTCCCTGTCCAACTGGTACAAGGTGTGGATCTGCTCAGGGGTTAGATTGAAAGAACTGGGTCTGATGCAAGGGATTGGTGGCTGCCTACGTGGTACCACTGGCTGCACTGGTGGAACTTGCTGGGCCTGTCTCACCCTCCTTCTCCTCCTGCGTCTCCTCTGTGCTGCCTGTTGTTGTAGCTGTACTTGTTGTTGTTGTTGCTGTTGTTGCTGTTGTAGTAGCAGTACAGGCATGCCCTCCAGCCCCAAGATTTCAACAGCTGGTGGGATCATTTTGGTGTAGGAAGGGGTGTGGTGTGTGGGTGTACTCCTTTTGTGCTGGGCCTGACTCCATTGCCTCCACCTGTGCTGATTGTGTGCACCTGTGGTAGTTGGTTACACAGCAGATTGCTGTTAACGGGTGATGCCGGTGTAGTGTTGCAAGGCCACAGCGGGTCCTTGTCGATGCTGGGAGGACCGGCATCTAGGGTCATAATACTGCAGACCGGTAATGGATGCCGATTATGCCTTACCGGCTCCGTTATTACTGGAACGCCA
Organism: Ambystoma mexicanum; assembly: GCF_040938575.1. Taxonomy (NCBI): domain Eukaryota; kingdom Metazoa; phylum Chordata; class Amphibia; order Caudata; family Ambystomatidae; genus Ambystoma; species Ambystoma mexicanum. The sequence continues at coordinate 379,770,261 of NC_090930.1, read as the reverse complement.
CATGTGACATGTTTATTAATGTTTTATTGTAAAGTGTTCAAGTCTCTCTTTGAGATTGCTATTGTGATTGTGGGTGTGTGTTTTTTTGTAGAGCAAAGCATTCTTCAGTTTTATCTGCAAGATAGTTAAGTCCTTATAAGTAGTATAATTTGATACTTCTGTGTGGAACGCTATTACTTAGCTGTCTCTTAAGTGGTGTTAGCTGTACCTGTACCCCAGCCCATGAACTTCTAAATCTGCCTTATTCCATAGCCTCCGCTAGCATGTGAACCATAAGTCCATGTGTTAAACAGCCATGGTTGGCCTCTCTCAACCTTCCCCCAGGGTTGATCCTGAAGATCCTCCCAACACATTTTAAATGAAATGACACATGAGCTACAGATCTGGCAGTAATCAGCATACACCAATAAGTCAGTTGCTCTCCCAAGTCTCCTTGTTTTTATAGGGTGATTTTTTTAAAAGACATAATTTTCGACACACCATTTTCGTATATGATATTTGAATGTTTAAATGGCTGTTTTTTCAACAGCACTGGTAAGATAATTGTTCATGCTATCTAAGACAGATGTTTTATTGTTTGTATATTTTTTTATATGCTCTGACATGGACTTACACCTAAACTTTGCACGTTGTCTCTGGCCCCTCTGTGTAAGCAAGTGTAAGACAGTAACAAGAAAACGTTAAACATTTGATTTGATATGTCGATAGTATACTCCAGAATCCCTCTCACCCAATCCCTTCCTCGAGAGAGAGAAAGAGAGAGAGGAAGGGGGAGTGAGAGAAGGTGGGAGGGTATGCAGGCCAGCAACAGCTGTGCTCATCACCCCATCTTCTTCACCTGGCTTTTCCATGCTCACACAAGTGAGTCTGGTAAATGAGCTATTGAGGAGTGCAACAGAAGCTGGTAAATTTGCACAGTGCACCCCCTGTACCTACACCACTTCCCAGCCAGCACATGATAATTGGTAAACACTACTGATTGGGGTAGAGGGTAATTTGAAAGAAGAGCTCTACACATGCATGGGAGTTAGCAGTCTACCTGGTTCTAGAGCTTGGAGTGTCCTTGAGAGGACTCAGTTAACAGAGCCATGGAGCTCGGTCATAAAGAGCATGTGCAAGGGTGGAATCCCACGCTCGGCAGTTCGCCGGTGCAGAGAATAAAGAAAGTTGAACCTCTCCATGGTTCCTGCTTTTGATTGCACATAGTGGGATTTCTGTGCTAGTCATTCTCTGTGTGTGCCTGCCAGCAGTGAGTCATTCTGAAAGAACCCATACAGAAATACGACAATGGCGATGAAGATTGGATTACAGCCCCAACTTCAAATCTACACTGCAAGCTGGACATCGAGGTGCAATAAAAGACACCAAACCACTGAGATGTCAGATGGTGAGACAAGTGAGGAAGATGTGTGCAGCGCATCAGAATTCTGTCGATCTTAGCCATCTGACATGGGCCACCAGCAAGCCATGGGACCACGCTGGTAGGGATGGATGAGGAGGTTTGAAGATAACCTACATGTTCACAGTGAAAATACTCCTCACAAATTTGTCAGGAGGCTGCTCGTGAATCTGTTTGGAGACGAGGTAGAGGACCTCATACCCACTTTTTCCACCAGAAGAGGTAAAGCATACACAGATGTCAAAGAATCTTTAACCCACAGAGCAATATCGATCACAAAAGGCACACCTTTAATACGGCATGCCAGATAGACGACAAATCCAAGGATGCTTTCACAACTCTTGGTAGCACATTGTGAGTACCACAAATTCACAAATGAGGAAGCTATCAGTTTAGGAATCATAGGAGGATGCCTGTCATCATCATGTAGAAAGAAACTCCTCCAAGAACTGCTCCCTCTAGCCACATACTACAAATGGCCAGAATAGAATCCAGAGCGGACACACAAGCCTTGCAGATTGAAAATACTAATGTCCATGGAAGAGAACAAATATGTTAAGTCTCACTAGTGACTTGAAGTAGACAAGCAAGTAACAATACCTTCAAGGGACCTGCTTCGGCTGGGAGATATTACAGGTGCAGCCTCCATTCCCTCATCAAGAAGGCATGAAGTGTCCTGCATTTGGACATACCTGCACAAAATGTGGCAGAGAGAACCACTTGGCAGTTGTCTGCAACTCTCCATCTGGACGGCCACAAGGGTAGAATCTCACACCATCCAAGCAAGAGCCTAGCATGCACAGAACCGGTCCACAAAGAGATGCAGGCACAAGGTGAGACCTTGTATGACATGTCAGACATGTTACAGGCAGGTCTCCATTGCCCTCACCCTCCAGGGAGATAACTCAGCATGATTTTGCTTACATGATGATATGATATTATATGATATGTCATTTGTAACGTGCCTATACACAAGTGTTTCAAGGTGCGACGAGGCAAGGAAGGGGGAACAGAGGGCGGACAGAGACAACGATCTTGCTAGGACAAGTGACATTGAGATTGCGCAAGTGCAGGGTAAGGGGAGGGGAAAGTGCCAGGGGAAATGAATGAAGTGATGACTACACATGAGGGTGACATCAATCTGCTAGTAGCAGATGATCAGGCCAAATTACAAGCGCCACCCTAAATATCAAGGTCTTTCAGTTGGTGGCAAGAGGCCCAATGCAAAATCACAGGAAGTTCTCCACAACGCTAAGGTACAAGGAAAAGTGTGCACATGCTGAATTCCATGTATTACAAGGGAAGGTTCCTGGAAGCTACCTGCTAGGCCGACTCACTGCTCTCATGATGGAGATTGCTGCAGTGCATATACCATGCAACACATACTCTTGGTTGTGCAGGCATTCCCAACTTTGCTCAAGGGCATCAGGTGTCTTAAAGGAGACCCCCGGACACTCCACATTGATGAAACCATACCGCCCATAGCTCAACACCCGAGGAGTATTAGGGATTTTCTCAATACCTAATTGGGAGGTATTTTAGTACTGTGGTAAAACAGTGGTAAAATGGTGGTACAGCATGGATATGATGATGCACTGTAGGATGTGACAAGAATACCCTGTAATACCTGTATTCTACTGAGGGTCAACTCTAAACACAGAATAACGGCACTTGTACATATGGGAACGCAACACTGCTAACTGTCACTCCAGTCACTTATTTACGAGACTGGACTACTGTCTTGGACAGATCTGTTCAAAGGACTTTTCATTATGAAAGATTCACCATCACACATGCAACATACACTTATAAACTTACTTGCTTAGAGTGCCAAACTTTAACTCCTGTTATGCCAGCCATGGTAAAATCGGTTACCCCTTGTGACACAATGGGGCTTTTCCCTGTGTTTTCACACCCTCTTTGTCATAGAATACACTTAAACACAGAAAACGCAAACCCACTCATTCAGTTTTAAAATACTTTTATTTTATATGCACTATTGTTTAAAAACAGGTTATGTGGTATAAACATTAATACAAACTAGCACCTCCACATTAGATTACATGACCAGACTGTGTTCATGACAAAACATCCACATGCTTTATCTTATCCAGACCTTGGGTCCTGAGACAATTGGCAGAATATACATTCTAAGAGAAGAAACAAAAAAAAGCATGACAGAATGCCAACTTTCTTTTTCTCCATTTCAGCATTTATCAATTTCAACTGCTAAAAAAAGCACTGTTCATAAAGTGACCACTTAATCCTGACTGACTGCAAAGATAAACTCAGTTATCCATACATGCTCCTCACTTTGACATTTATTCACTTCCTGTGCATTAGACTTCTGCGCTGTTATCACGGGGAACCCATATCTGAAGTGGATTATCAGCACATGGGAGTATCGCGAATTCCGCAGAGCTCTGCCACCCACGAAGGACACCGTTCAAGGCCCCAGCTGACTGGAAGATCTTGCAATGCACGATTCTGCTCTCTGCCTGCTGACCTTCTGTCAGCTGCACTCCCGTTCTTCTCAGAACCACATCTGCCCCAACCTCTTCTGTCTCCTGAATTTATATGCTAGCCCTGTCACTCTAACTAAAACCTACCTTTTTTCAGACGTATACACATCATCCGAGCTGGTTTCTCTGGAAGCATAACTTTATGAAATGATTTGTAACAATCATTTCCTCTGGTACAATCGTACAATGGTACAATGGCGTTTCTCACCAGAGCACAAGCACATATTTTCCTTCACAGTTTGTGCAATGAAATCACAGCCAGCAAACTGCCTGCACGTTATAATTCTACTGTAAAACAGCACATTACTTTTGACATTTCATCTGAAGCATTTTGCACTGCTTTGTTAAAGGTAAAGTATCAGTTAATGGGAAAGTGTTAGTTGGTTAATTTGGGTTAATATATGTATACAGCTCAAACTGGGCAGATGACCTACTTACCATGAAGTTGATCATTTTAAAATGTGCTTAATGTGCATTTGCATTTGCTGTCTGTATTTTTGTATTTAGTTTACTGCCGCCTGTGAATATAATATAATGTCCCACTTATTACTCCTGATATGCAGTATCCCTACATCTCCAGTATCTTTCCCTACACATCTCCAGTATCTCCTCCTACATCTCTCTCCTTTTTCCTTTGCTGGGATCGCCTGAAATATCACTGCAGGAGAAACAAAACAACCCTCTCAGAACGCATGCACAACAGGGCATCTTTCCTGCCCCATTGTTGTCATGATCAAAATCAACATCCTCATCTTAATGGTGAGAACAACTAGCCATCCCACCATCAAAACAATCGGAACTGCCATAATTACTATACCTCTCTCTACCCAGGTCCCCCAGTTGAAAGTATTTTCTTCCATCAAACCCATGCTTCTCACAGTGATATTATCCTTTTTCAAATTCATCCTAATGGTATGCGCCTTTTTGTGATTCAATAAAAATTCTATATCCAGATCAATGGGGAAGTAATTGTTTCCGAAAGACCTCAATATTATCCACCTTCCCCTCCCATAAACCATCATCAGCATGAAACCACCTATTGACACCACCGTATCCTTTGGGACAGATATGTAGAACACACTATAGTTCAATTGCTTCACAATAAAAGACCCATGATTCATATGAGTGACTACATAGTTTTTCAGAGAAGTGCTCACCAACCATCTATTTTTAATCAACCTGTCTTGGGATAGTTCCTCAATCCTGGGATTACTAATGACCACTTCACATCCCCCAAATAACCTGGGATCTGTTTTCAACCTGCAAATAGCATCTGCGTCATCAGGAACACATGGTTTGCCCTGGCACATGTAGTTCTGCTCTTTGAAATGTACACAGGTATACACATTTGGAATCAGATAAACATCAGGTTCCCAAGATTGGAACGCTACCATCTCTAGTGTTTTAATTTTAACATATGTATCATTCTGCCAAAATCCTTCATTGTGCACCAATTTGGTCTGGTATATTAACTCAGGAGCAATGTATGGGATGCATAACAAAAACCCTATTTCCATCCTCTATATTTATATATAGAGGCATGGCACTCCCCATCTCGAAAGTGATTTTCACCTGTACCATTTCCACTTCTCTTTGTGTGATCCGTGTTATCATTTGATGGATGAGATCGGATGACACAAAGTACAGAGGTACATATGCCCTTGAATTAATTGGGATATTGCACTTTGAATTTCCTGCAGGTATTTCCCAAACATTCTTTCAATTGGGTTGATCACATTTATAAGATTGTTCAGCAATCTGTGCTGTGTTCTAACACCTTAGCCTGTTGATTCAGAATTATAACGGTTTCATTTACATATATATATTTTTTTATTATTATTTTTTATTGGTTTATCAAAACCTTTAAAAAGGGGAGAAACACAGGCTAACAAAAAACATCAACAGAAACACTCCACTTTCTCATCATCAAATGCCAAGACTTCCGTCGGGAGCGTTGGTAAGCCTAACAGGAACAACACTATTCACTCAGTGCATCATTTGTAAACTCATGATTGACAGAGTCTTGCTTGACTAGGCAGCTTTTTAGTTCTTTCAAAAAAGTTACTAGCCCATCAATCTAACCGCTCAAACATGAGTTTCCACCAGTCATCGGCGCAATAAGTTTGTCGCACCCAGAAAATGGGACCAAGTAGACAGGTTCGTAGGCTTCGTAGCTTTGGACAAAAAAGAGTCAGATGTTTGAGAGACTTAGTAGATTGATTACAAAAGCGACAAGTTACATTTTCATTTGCACTTTTGTTCCAAGTTCTAGTGCGATCTTTAGTGTAAAAGAGATTCAGTATAAATTGTATAAAGAGCAATCTCGAATTTTGATCTGGCGATTGTAATAAATATGGCTGCAATTCATCGTAGGCTCTTGCTTCAGGTGGAACATCTTTCATTAGACGGGAACTTAGTCGTTGTTCACAAGTTTGTTGCCAGTCTGCTCTCCATAGTTTTTGTTTCGCCTTCTCAGGATTGGTTATTAAGGTAGTAACAAGAATTTCGTTCTCCTCAATAACTTCAAGACATAGATTACCCCACATGGAAAGGACCGTATGATCTGAATCTTTATTTGGATTGTGTAGAATTTTAAACTGTGGTACAGGCGTTGATATTACAGTCTTCCTGTAGAGGTTTAATAGATTCCAACACACTCTGGTGTGGGTGGATATCAGACTCAGTTCATATTTTATGTCCGCAGTTGGACATCCTTTAGGAAGATGTAAGGCTCTAGTCCAGAAGCTGTTCTCCAGGGTACTCCACAAGTCATGTGAGCAGCCGAACATGTTTTCAGCTCCATAGATAAGAACCGGAATGGCTTTTTGATGATAAAAGGCTGCTATTGGTTTTATGGAGAATTTCGTCGATTTTTTTGTTAATAATAGCAGCTTGGCATGCTAACTGTCAACATTTTCTTTTTGTTGCTTCGACCCAAGGTGCAGCGTTTATGTTGGAACTTATCTGTGTACCTAGGTATTTGATGCTAGAGGATGTTCTTAGACTTATTGTTTCGAGATGGCAGACATATTTTTTACTACGCGTTTTTGAGTTGTCAGATTTCTAAGGTTAAGTATTTCGCATTTCTGTTTCTTAATACATAAACCATTCCTTGTGACATATATTTCAAGTGCGTCAAGTTTTCGTTGGAGCCCAATGGGCATAGCATCTAGAAGAATCAGGTCATTCGCATAGATAAACCAACTGACGTGCGATCCACGGATCTTAGGCGGAAAAGCGGCCATGTCATTGAAAGTTTCTCCAATGTCCGAAATAAAGAGATTGAAGATGATGGCTGCCAAGGGACAGCCCTGTTTCACACCTTTGAAGGTGTTTATTGCAGATGACAAGGTCCCACTATAATCCAGTCTAATTTTGATGTTTGTGTTGGAGTGGAGTTCCTTAATGGCTTCAAGTAGGCTTGGTGGGCACTTCCAAGCTTTTAGTTTGTTCCACAGGATTTCACGATCAACGCTGTGGAAGGCCTGGGAGAAATCTATTGCTGCAGCATACATTTTGGTGTTTGTTCTGATAGATTCCATTTTCATTAGATTCAGCAAAAGTGTATTAAGACCACATCCAACACCTTTGACGAAGCCTGCCTGCCAAAGGTCTATATGGTTATTTTAGTTCACCATTTAAGCAGAATTTGTTGTAGTTGAATTGCATAGATTTTGCCCAGAACATCAAGAAGGGCAATGGGTCGGTAATCTTTTGGATTAGACCGATTGCCTTTTTTTAACATGGGGACGATAATGGTGCTTTACCACGACGTCGGAGTATCATATTTTATTGTAATTGAATCAAATTACGTGATACAAAAATCTGCCCATGCCTCTGGGTTTAACTTGGTGGTGTAGTTGGTAAACTCATCAGGTCCCGGTACTCTTGATGCACGGGTTTTGTTAATTGAATTCAAAATGTCTGCTCTCTAAAATTTTAGGTCCCAAAGATATAATTCTGGATCAGTCTGGTGATTGTCGCCTTCATTCTTTCTAAACATTTCTGTATAGTATTTCACCCAAGTTTCTTCAGAAATGGTTGAGGATTGTAACGCACCCTCAGCATTTCCTCCGAGTCGTTCTGTAATAGAACTGATTTATGTGCCTTACTCCAGTTTTTATATTTCTGCATGGAATATTTCTTTTTTGTGTGGTAAAGTCCAGTGTCCTCATGAGATAACTTCCTTATCTCATTCCGTAGCAGATGTTTTCACTGTAACACTTGAATGTCAAGCTTATGTTTGTGACAGGACTTCGACTGTTTAAGGCCCTGTTTGTGTTTGTAAAAATTGGGTCAAGAGATGTTGATATTCTATCGCGCCTGGTTCTAAGTTAAGAATGGAAACAATCTTGTTAACATCGATGTTTTTAAGGTTGATTCTTAAACAACCGGAGTGAAAAGAGATAGGATATGTTCATGCAGGCAATGTTGGAATGCTTTGAGCGGTGAATATTAGCTTCACCCTGTCATGATCACTAGAGGCACTACTTATCACCTCTAGACGACTTGCCTTCATTTGGACTGATTCAGAGACGAAGATGTAATTGAGTGTTGAACATTGCTGATCTCGTCTCCATGTAGGATTTGCTGGAATATCACCAGACAAATTCCTGTTTGCCATCTTATGAGAGGCCATTTCGTAACACCAAAAACAGGCAGCTTGATCTTTTAGGTTCTTTGTAGTTTAACTGGTACCATAGCTCAGACAATCAATATTTAGGTCTCCGCAAATTATTATTTTTGTAAGGCTGGAATCCTCAAGTAAGGAGTCTACTATAGAAGTCACCTGATCAATAAATGCTGCTGTTCTTGTAGCAACTTGATTCCAATATAAATTGATACTGGGTAGAGTCTCAGGTTCACGAGATCGAAGTAGCGTCACTTTTGCAGTCTGAATATAAAGAGAAATGTTTTTGGACTCTATTAATCTGAGACCAGAAGATTTCTTTTACAACAATTAGTAGCCCAGCCATTGGTCTTCCTTTATGATGTTTGTACACAGGAATAAGGGCTATTTCAAAGTGTGGCAGGGCCGAACATTCCATTAGCCAGGTTTCTTGAAAAGATACCAGGTCAAGATCAAACATCCATGGAGTATGGAACAAGTGTAAGGAACCTCTTGTATTCCAGGATCCCAACATCAGGATTGGTGTATAGAGGAATTCCTGGCATTACTTTCTTTGCTTCGTGTTTAAGGAAGATGCTAGCCAGTCCCCGTTTTTGTTGTCTGATGGGTGTTGAGCTGGTCCCGCATTATCGACTGCAATGGACGTTCCACCAGGTCCCTCGATGGTTATTTTTATTTGTTCGCCATCCATAGATTTTGCATATACTTTGAATGGTTTTGTAAGGGAGCCCCCAGATGTTACTAAATAGTCGGAGTCCGTATGGGCTGTTTTTAGTTCATATAATGTGATGGCCTCCACACACTTTTGGACGTCTTTTAAGCAGACTACATTTGTGATGGACTTAGTGTTCGGACGACTTGGTGAATCATATATATGTCAAAGCCCAACGACAGTAGCACTGGGCCTGCTTCCACCAAAATATCTCTAATAATTCTTGATGCTAGATGCAGAATCAACTTGTCATTTCTTTTCTCATTGTAAAATTCGACTATTTTTATATCTTCCAACAGAATCGTTCTCAAACTAGGCCCAAGGTGGAATAGCCTTGTTATGTATTGACGGTTTAAAATTGCATCATCAGAAGCCTCCACTCTTTCTAAAATCAGTTGGTAATGTGGGGAGACTTTTTTGGTGATGTTTGATTTAACGATACCACGTTTAGGAATACTTTTTTGCCTCTGAGTTATGGGCCCATGAGTGGCTTGGAGCTAGCACCTGGGGCCTTGAATGCTGTTTTTGTGGCTCGTTAGCATTATGTCGATAGGTAATTGGATAGATTTTCTTCCATTGTCAAAAATGGAGAGCCAATGCTTGTTTTCGTAGTGGGGACCAACGTGACCGGCTGAATCAGGGTGCAAGTTCTTTGACACTTGGACAGATTTGATACTCTTAGGGGCTCGACAGGGGCCACATTTGCAGATTCGCTGGTACATGTTTTAGAAGGATCGACGACAGGCAAGTCAGCTGGTTGGTTCTTTGTAGAAGAAGCTTGATTTTTCTGTCCAAATCATCATCTTCATATGTCGACAAGTTGACCAAGTCAGTTGAATCATTTGAAAGCCCATCTAAGACGATTGGTTCAGCATTTCGGCTGACATCGTCAAATTCCAATCTAGGTTTTATAAGGCCTGTTTCATTTGACACATTGTTGTTATGGACAGTTAAGTTTACAGTTTTTATGTTACGCAGGAATTTTCTAGATCCATTCCCATGCTGCTTTTTCGTCGCTGGTTGGTTTTTAGTTTCTCTTTTTCTCAACGTGCCTTTTCCAAGAGGAAGAATAATCTTCGAATTTGCTGAGGGATCTACTCCTTTGAAAATGTCGTAAAACCTCAGATCTCCTACATAAACTTGTGTCAACCGTAGAGAGTAAACTGTTGCCGTTCTTCTCACTTATAGCCACACTAGTGGTTTGTAAACTCGAAGTTCAAGCCGTTTGTGGGTTAGAAAGTGCAGGATTACTGGTTCGGAGACTAGTCTCCAGAGCTTCACCAAAAGAAGTTGAGACCTGTGACCTGTGATTCTTGAAAGAGGTACTGAGTGAACATTTTTCAAGGGGCCTTATCCGTGTGGTCGATAAGGCCGCTATCACTGAGTACCTGAACTTTAATAAGGGTAGAATATGCCGCAGACGAGGCAGAACTTTAGTCAGAAGAAATCTTCGTCATTTCACTTGTGAAGCCCTCGACTTATGTGCGACACGTCAGGAGAACCCGTCCTGTCATCGGTGACCACAACGCAGACCTCGTTTTCATAGGTCACCAGTTGAGTATGCACAGGAAACTCTACTGTAGATCCAAATTTGGAAGCAATAGTAGACTTTGTCATCCGAACAGGATCAGCAGTCAGAGGTTTAGTGTTGACTGTAGCAGAAGCACGCTCCAACTCGTTGTCTCGTAGGCCAGCATAGGATTGACAGGACTCATCAGACACATTTCTTACTGAAACCTTAGTCTTCATCCTGAAGAGTTTCAAAGCCTCTTTTGCTACTTCAGCAAGTATTTTTTTTTCTGCGAAGTTGTTTTTAGTTTGGTCAGATATAATATTTAACATAAACTCAGTTTTGTTGCTTAAGGATCGTAGGTCATCTTTGCAGTGGTTGCTCTTCCTCTCAATATCAATAAGTTTGATGTTAAGGAATGCAGTCAAGGTTGTGAGGTCCTTAATATTTTAATTTATCTGTTCATATAATTTAGTGAATGGAGCAATAGATATGACCATTGATGCAGTGACTGATGCCTGCAAATCTCTTACCCAATTTAGGTCGCTGAAATTCGACGATTTATGGGTAGTAAATATGGGTTTCTGTCGTCAATAGCATTTGCTTGACCTCATTTTTGGGTACCGGCGTTCCATGAGGGAACAGTCGGTAGACAAAGTATCTGATAGAGATGAGTGTGAAAACTGATTTCCAACAGGCCTCAGGTTTTTAGGTCTGAACTCACTTCCTTGAGGTACAGTGTCATGTTCTGATGCACGCTGCACCACTTGTGGTCCCCATTTTGGGTTTCTTCCTCTGTGAACATCTCAGGGTAGAGGAACTGCTTGCACCATTTCTCCTGTGTTTCGCACCACCAGCATCTCTTATCTGAGACTTCTCGGGAAAGCTTTGATGAGCAGCAGGGATGTTGGTTGTTTTTGTTTGGACAATTTGGTCATCATTTCTGGAAATTACGTTTTGCACATTTTGGGCTTGCCAAACCTTATTGATCCAAATTAAGTCAGTTAACAACTTGTCAGCAATATCTAATGAATTATGCCTATTGCCTGTAACGTGCTCAGGCAGCATTACATTGGTGCTTAATGAGTGGCCATCTGGTAAACAGGTTGGGGCAACCGTGGAGTGGAATTCATGTTCTTGTGTAGGGTCTGCAAAAACATTGTCACAACAGTAGCCAAAAACACTCTCTGTGTGATTCGCAGAGGCACTGAAATAGATTGAACGCCTTGACAATGCTTGCTTTGTCTTGAGCTGATTCTTTTGACACAGCCATGTCGAAATTCGCACTTTGAGTCGAGTCGTAATTGAGCCCTTCAGAGATGTGTGGTGCGAGTTTATCGATGTTCTGTCTCAGCTCTTGCAACTGAGGTACATTAGAACAGTTTTTCAAAATGTCCGAATGAAGGAGGGGCAGGAGCCGTGTTTGCTGCCCATTCAGATGCTGGGGCAGACACGCCAGATATGTGTTCAACAACAGTGTTATTGCATATGTTCTTGCTCTCGTTTGCAGCGGTGCATGCTTGTAAATCCGCAAGGGCCGCACAGGGCGCGAGAGCTGTGCGATCAACAACATTAGCATCACGAGCGTGGCACCTCAGTTGAGTTACTTTGTTTTACTGACTCTGGGGTGAGGCTGGATCAAGCACCTCTGGCGAATCCTCGGCAGGCTTTAACCATTTTAGTTGATCCCGTGTCTTCGAGAAGGCTTGAGCAAGAGACGCGGACGGTTGAATAGTTCTGTATGTGCCACTTTTAATCACACTGTCCAACAAAGAAGGGGAAAGAGCAGAGGGTCAGCTGCAGGGCTGCTCAGCTGCCTCAGACTCCTCAGACTCTGCACTGACTCTGCACCCGCTCTGCAGGGGGAACGAGTCTTTGTAGATGCACATGCCCACAGTAGACAGGGTAAGCAGACTAGGGAAGAACAGCACATGAACTCCACAGCTCCTCAGACTCTGCACTGACTCCGCCTTTACATATTTGAGTTGCTCATTTAATCCACCTCTAATTCCTTATAATGTTCGCTGTTTTTTGTTCAAATCATGTGTTAACTCCTGTGCCTTAGCACTTAAAGTACCCACAGAAACAGCATTGGCTGTGGACATCGTTGTTCCCACCACAGCTCCAATAAAAGTCATTACAATGCAGACCATAAGCAAACCTGCTACCTGTTTCCCCCTCCTTCTCTTCATAACATATGAACTTATAAACGTTTGTCCAACTGCACAGCAATATCTTGGTCTGATTTCTGAGCATCCTCCTTCCGCAGTTCTATCCAGTCTCTCACCTGATCTGATGCAATTACAGTTTAATTCATGAATTTTTCGATGATGGGATCAGGGTTCAGGCTGACATACATGTTCTGATACATCAATCTTCTATTTGCCAGGATGAATCCTGGTGCCTCCTCCACTGCAATTCCGGATGCAGTTCCAGGTTCTATCACAACCTGTGCTTTTGTGGTCTTAACACACAACACACTCAATATCAGCAGCATGATGAGTGTCCAGTCCTCATATCTGGTCATTGACATCCCTCTTTCTGAGGATTTTGTCTTCAACCTCATTATTCGGTCTGGGGGGATTTCCCAGGGCCTCCGATCCTGTGGCATCCTCCAAGGGTCCGACGCTCCAAGGATCTGACTCTGCCTCTGCCGGGGCAATGAATTAGTCATCTAGAGTAAAAGAAACGAAACAAATTAAGTACCTAGAAGAACACAATTTTCCATCCCTCTTCTGCTGCAATGTCTGAAAATAAAATTGTGTTATTGTTATCATTATGGTAGCTCCATGGGGTTTACGTGCCACACTGGAAAACCTGAAAATACATTTAACATAGTACAATTTTAAAACATACATCCACATCATACAACCAAAATAATTTAAAAAATGCAAGCCTCCCCCTGTTATACCTCTTCATCTCAGAACCCCTCAGTATCTCTCAATAATGTCACTGAAAGACAGGTATCCTGATTCCCATGTTAGCTCAATTTCTTTTTTACTCTGCACTCCTTATTTCCATTCAACTAGTCTCAATCTGCTTAAGCCTTCTCACCTCATGCTTCGGGTGGAAAGGCTTGATTTGATTTACATGGACACGCTGTTCCACTGTCATTTCACCCTCCTTTTTAACTATTCTGTTTACCACAGGGGACACCTGTCTAGTATTTTAATGGTCCTTGCCACGCTGCAAGAAACGTAGAGTTTTTATGCTTATCTTTCCCAACATTGAATTTGTACACTTGATCTCCCACCTGGTATTACCTTATAGATGTCTTCCTATCATAATATGTTTTTGCACTATCAGCAGCCCTCTCTAGATTCCACTGCACAATAAAAATGCATGTTGTAAATGCTTCCTCAACTCTGCCACATATTTGTGAATTGTGGAGGCCCAAGTGTTTGCTCATATTTTCTGTACAATAAGTGTTGTGGCAACACCATCTTTCTCCTGTCAGTATTTCATGAGGACTGAGGTCTGTTGATTTAGCAAGGGGTCGATCTAATGGCCATCAATATTAAGGACAGCCGAAGATCCCAACTAGAACCTGCCTCAGCTACACATTTCTTTAATATGTCTACTATAGACCTATTGTTCCCACCCCACCTGAAGAAGAAGGCCGATATGAGATGTGAAATTTCCTTTTCACACCCAATATTTGCCAAACTTTGATCATCAAGACACTGGTAAAATGATTCCCATGATCTGACTCTATCCTTTGGGGTAACCCAAATCTAGAAAAAATATGATTTACAAGTAGCATGGCTGCTGTTTGCGCACTGCAATCCGGTACAGGAATGCATTCCACCCACTTGGACATTAGACAAACCACAGTTAATAAATATTTATTTCCCCTGGCTGATCTTTTTACAGGCCCAACATAGTTGATTTGCAAATCCGACCATGGAAGGGTCACACCTCTTTTCATTAATGGAGCTCTATGCATAGGTGAAGCAGGCTGAAATTGTGCACATACGGGACACCTTATGGTGTATAGTTCAACATCTTGGGACATATTTGGCAAATAAGCGTAATCTTTTAAAATGTCTAACGTTTTTGGTAACCCCTGTGTCCTGCAGTTATTGCATCATGTGCATGATGTAACATCAGTGCCCGAAATGAAAAAGGCACCACCCATTGGATTTGCCCTGTTACTCTCTAATCATCAATCCATCTTGTAACCTAATTCTCTTTTTGTTCTTTAACAGTGCCCTCAACTCTTCTTTCCCTTTACAATCATTTTCAGTCAAAGGATTTTGTTCTGCATCCATCAAGTGATTATAAAATATGCCTAGAACTGGGTCTTCTTTTTGCGCTTTGATCAGGTCCTGATCTGGGGTATCATAACTCCATTGCACTACAGGCTGTTCAATTTCTTTTGGCGATTTTGAGCGTGTGATCGTATCTACCTGTATTTCACCAAGTAGGTGTTCAATGGGAAACAACTCTCCCATTACAGCTCCAATTTTGGATAACTGGTCTGCTTTGTCATTCCCCTCCTTGTCCTCATCTGGTGTCTTTAGATGGCCTCAGAATTTTATCAAGTGTATTATTGGATCATTATCTGACACTATTGTGTCTATGGCTTGGATCATTTTGACATGTTTAAGGGATTTTTGTTATACGTGAGCATACATTTTGTCTTCCAGCCAGATATACATTCCACAAAACTATTCTGTGCATAATCAGAGTCAGTCACTAAAACTATCTCCCTGAGTTTATTTTCAACGGCAGTAGCAATTGTCTTGCTCATTCTTGGGATGTTGTCACATTTAAACCAGATATTAACTATTCCTGCTATCAGATCTTTGTCTGTACTATTTCACATGATATGCACACCCATCTACATACACTGTTGGTAAATCCCTACATACATCCTCATTAAAAGCTTTGTGGGGAGATTGTTCAAATTCATTCAATTGGATTCTATTTCTGCTTCATTGGGTGTACATTCAGCTGGACAATCATGCAGATGTGCCAGCCCTTGTGCAATTGGGCTCTTCTTATTTTGCCCATACCTTACTTCCACAGGGAACCCCTATAATGTCCAGGGAGTCATTCTGGGCTGTTCCAAATTACCTGATCTAATTCTTTTACTTTGCAGAAACTGTAAAGGTTGGTGATTTGTTTAAATAATTATTCTTTCCCCTTGAATGATTGGACGGAAATGTTGTAATGCCAGGACAGTGGTTAGGAGTGCCTTTTCACTCTTACTGAACTTAGTTTCAACCTGAGATAACACCTTGCTAGCATAAGCAATAGTTTTGTTTTTTAAATCATGCCTCTGAGATAATACAGCTGATATACACTGATCAGTGAACCCGATTTCTACAAAGAAGTCCTGGTTCTTTGTGGGATATTCCCAATATGATGCCTTCATGAGGCATTCTTTCAGGCTAGCCATCACTTCACATTGCTCTTTTTCCCACTTCCAGGGTACACCCAGCTACAATAATTTGGTTAAAGGTTGTGAAACCTCTGCATCACTTTCAACACATTTCCTGTTATATCTTAATAAACTCTTCAATCCTTTCAAGTTAGTAGGATCTTTCATCTTCTGCATTGCCTCCACCTTTTTCTTTTGTGGATTCAACCCATGCTCAGACACCTCATGGCCTAAGAAGTTCACTTTCTTTTTACACCATTGTGCTTTATGCAAAGATACTTTGGCTCCCGCCTTCTGTAACTGGCCAAGCACATGTCTAATCTCATTAAAATGACCTTTCAGAGTCTCAGTTTTAATCAGCACATCATCCACATAAACTATTGTCCCTCTCTCTGCTGCATCTGGGAGTGCCTTCCTCAAAAATATTCTGCATCAATACCACTATTGACATACCCGAAAGGTGTTCAGGACCATGCATATTGGGATTTGTCAAAAGAAAATGCAAACACATTTTGTATGTCCAGTGGCACACACCAGTATCCAGCTGTAAGATCTAATGTGGTAAATACCTTTGACCCATGGACCTGTGCAAGACCCTGGTAAATAAATGGAAGTGGCCAGCTGGAAACAGGTACTCTTTTGCTTAATTCTCGTATGTCTGCACACAAACGCCATTGGCCATTAGGTTTCAACAAGGCCAAAATGAGAGTATTTGATGTGAAATGAATGAGCCTAATAATCCCCCTAGACTCTAGATTTTGAATTATCTCAGCTCATGATTCCAGACATGACAGTGGCAACCAGTATTGATGCACAAATACTGGTTCCCTACCATGTCCCCCTGGTAATGTGGCTACATGCAGAACGGTTAGGCCACAATCATACAAGTCTTTGGCAAACACCCCTTTAAACTCCATAAATATTGTTCTCAACTCATTCCTTTTGTCTTCATTTGTGCATGCATCTGTGGTCTGAACCTGTTCCTCTACCATTTTTGAAAATTCTGGGAAATCATCCAAAGGAGGAACCTCTGTACTCTTCTCTAACCGGGTGGCTGTATCTCTTTGGAGAGTAGACACATTTAAATATTTTGGAATCTTGACTTCCATTTCAACATGCTGTTTTTCTGTCTTATTTCCGTTCAAATCAAATAATATGCAATTATCTTGGTGACAGCACACTGTCCCACCTAATTCACAATGACACATTAAGACTGAATTTTAAATATTCCTTCTAGGGAGGGTATCCAAAGACTCTGACATTTCACCCTGTTTGTTCACATATCTTTCAGGGATATTCCCAATCACTGCATTATTGAAAACTGCAGTATAATGAGATTTCTGTATTGCCAATCCCAAGTATGAATTTTCTTCTAAATTAATATCCTGGCATCCTTTATTGTCCACCAGGAACTCAAGGGGACCCTCCCCAATCTCTACCAGTGGTGAATATTCACATTGAAGCCCGTTCTGCCTCATGGATTCATTTAGGCACACAAATTAATCAGAATCCCTCATCTGCTGTCCCTTTCTGTGTTTTAGCATTATGGTAACTTGCCTGGTGAATGCAGGAATGATAACATCCTTCTTCACTTGCAACTCAATCGCATATGGTGCCATCTGTGCACAATAATAAGCCTGTCTCTTATCTTCAAATTCAGGTGCAGCTCCCCCCAGTATTGATGCACAAATACTGGTTCCCTACCATGTCCCCCTTGTAATGTGGCTACATGCAGAACGGTTAGGCCACAATCATACAAGTCTTTGGCAAACACCCCTTTAAACTCCATAAATATTTTTCTCAACTCATTCCTTTTGTCTTCATTTGTGCATGCATCTGTGGTCTGAACCTGTTCCTCTACCATTTTTGAAAATTCTGGGAAATCCTCCAAAGGAGGAACCTCTGTACTCTTCTCTAACCGGGTGGCTGTATCTCTTTGGAGAGTAGACACATTTAAATATTTTGGAATCTTGACTTCCATTTCAACATGCTGTTTTTCTGTCTTATTTTCGTTCAAATCAAATAATATGCAATTATCTTGGTGACAGCACACTGTCCCACTTAATTCACAATGACACATTAAGACTGAATTTTAAATATTCCTTCTAGGGAGGGTATCCAAAGACTCTGACATTTCAGCCTGTTTGTTCACATTTCTTTCAGGGATATTCCCAATCACTGCATTATTGAAAACTGCAGTATAATGAGATTTCTGTATTGCCAATCCCAACTATGAATTTTCTTCTAAATTAATATCCTGGCATCCTTTATTGTCCACCAGGAACTCAAGGGGTCCCTCCCCAATCTCTACTAGTGGTGAATATTCACATTGAAGCCCGTTCTGCCTCATGGATTCATTTAGGCACACAAATTAATCAGAATCCCTCATCTGCTGTCCCTTTCTGTGTTTTAGCATTATGGTAACTTGCCTGGTGAATGCAGGAATGATAACATCCTTCTTCACTTGCAACTCAATCGCATATGGTGCCATCTGTGCACAATAATAAGCCTGTCTCTTGTCTTCAAATTCAGGTGCAGCTCCCCCCAATCTGGACCGCAACTTTGTTAAGAAAGTCCAGCACCAAACACATTTGTGTGCATAATGTCATTTCCCTAATAAAATGTGTTCTGTGCCCCACTCATTGTAACAGATAGTTTTTGGGCCAATGGTGTTTTTTAACATGCATCTTCCTATGACTCTATTCCCTGAGTCCGGATCATCCAACCTAAAAATGTGTTGGTTTTTTTATTCTGAATTTTGGGATCTCCCCCCTGTCAATTATTTGCTGGAGTATTTTCGCATTAATGAAACTTCTTTCCTGCTGCAGTGCTAAAGTGGCTTCTATTATTTCAGAATGACCATTTACACAGATAGGGATCCAGGATTGCCCATATCCCATTTGTATTTCAGAAAGGGTCGAAATGTGTTTCTCCATGTTCATCTCTGGCATGACAGGTGGCTTGCAATTTTCTTCTTTTTAAAAAAAGCGTAATGTCTTTTCATCTATTTTTGTTTGCCATTTATTCTTGGGGTCCAAATAAATCTCTAGAGATTGCTTCTCTTCTTCACCCCACATTTCACCCTGACACATTAGAATGATAGTGACACTAGGTACACAGCCATTCTGAAGATACACTTCCACTGCATCATCTGATTTAGCCACTGTGTGGCATTCTTTTATACTATTCACCATCTTAAGTCTCAATGACTTTTTGGCTAAGGACCATAAGACCCATTTACCCCATCAATGAGGGGCGACAACCTCTGCAGGCAGTCTGTTCCCATCAGAAACGATATTTCACTGATGGATATAATCAATACTTCCTGTCTCATCCTGTGTTTGCCTATCTTTATGTCAATCTCAGTGACACCTTCGATAGGTATCTCCTCACCATTACAATTGTTCACCGAGCCTTCATTTTGTCTCACTTTGATATGATTTTGTGGGGATCTCCCTTCATTGATACTTTTCACTAGCTCTTTTGACATGATCCTGGCCTGTGCACCCATGTCAATCATTGCAAATGCATTGCATTTCTCTTCCACAGTGATAGGAGCATAATACCTGTCCTCAACTTGTTCCAACACACACAAAAAATGAGAATGTTTGCTGATTTCAGGACTCACCTTTCTCGGTCCCTTTTCACTTTTTGCCAAACACATGGGCAAGTGAAATGATATCTTTCCCCTTTATTGCCTATTTCATTTTGGGAATCTTTGTCTGTCTTTCCATGTTCAGAACCCATTTGGAGTGTAGCCACTGTCCGCCCCTCTGATCTGGGACCATCAGTGTTTACACTGTAGTTTATTGACTGAACATTCTCACAAAAATCACGTGGTAGTCTGTCCTTTTCTAGCACAGAACACCTATTTACATTTGCATGATATCTGTCTTTTCGGTCTCTTGAAATATGTATGGCTCAAAATAATACTCAGGTCACTGGCCTGCACCCTTCTTTTGAGCACCTGCTTTTCCTGTCTGGACTTCATCAGCATTCCGACTATCAAGGGAGGATATTCTAACAACTAATCCTAACTCTTTACCAGATGTTATATTGTCACAAAAGATGTCCTTTTTAAATGTGTCTCTCTGTTCTTTAGTTTTTTTTTTCATTTTCTCCTCTTTGTCTTTCAACTGCACACACTTCGATAGTCTGGTTCAACTTTAAATTAAACCACACTCCCTTTTTATGTGTGTAAGTACCACTTACTTCGCTTTCATTGGTGGGTATTTTCATTTTTGATTCAGCAAGAAATTCAGGACCGTTTCACAAAACTGGTTCATGGGATTCTGTACTTTTATCATTGCAGGGGCTATTACATAGTCACTTGTTGTCAGAACGCACAAGATCACTCCTATGGCATTCTGAATCTTCACTTGGCTGCTATTTTTGGACTGCACAGAGTTTTCCTCTTTGCTCAGACAACATTTTAACATGGGCCTCCCGACATTGGAATCTGTCAATTTCCCTGGATTCCTCTCTTTGCGGCCTAGGCCGGTATTGGTTAAAAATCCACAGTGATTGGACCTATTTTGGTATGTCTTCATTTGGTGGGATCTATCCCCTATGCTGATTTCTATTTTCAATGAACCTATCCACATACCTTCTTGATGGCCATATACCATGGTATTAAGGTCAAATCTGCTCTGCATCCCCAGTGTCTGGTATGGTCCATTGTTCTTTTGATTTTGATTATGATTGTTATTCATGCCTGACATATCGGGCCGGTATACTACTCTAGGTCTGTCACCCAAATATCTAGGACTAATGTAATTATCTCTATTGCTCAGGTCATGTGATTGGAAGATAGTTGTTTTGGGTGGCGTATTCTGTGATGGCGCGCCCTTCTGGTCAGTTGTCATATTGTTCCTTGACTGAGTTTGGGCTGCTTCAAGTGGCATTTATGAAGATGTTATCTCTGTTACCATTGGTGTGGAATCTTTAGATTTTGATTGTGTCTCTCTATTACCATAAATTGCCTCCTATAATTTAGTCCCCTATTAAACAATCCACTCTAATTATTTTTCTCTGTCAAATTCACAAATTAACTGTGATATAATGTATTTTTGAAGACTATAAAAATATGCAGTCTTAATCTCTGCAGAATTAGGATGAAAAGACAAATCAAAATGGGAAAATGCTCTTTTTAAATCTTGGAGAAACCGGCGGGGTGACATATCCGGCTTTGTTGTCATTGTATACGCTGCCTTTTTGGCCTCTTGCATCGACTGGTAAGGGGAGAAATGCTGTATAACCTCTTTAACAAAGTCTGCCCATGACAGTTTTCTTGTTCATTAAGGCCTTCAATGACACTAGCAGTTGCAGAATCAAGTCTTAGGTGAAAGTATTGTCCATACTGTTCCCTAGGTATCGGAAGGGCTTTAAATATGTCATGTACTGTTTCTTAGCGGTCTTCTATTCAACAATCGCCTCCCTTTTTGAATGGTTTAATCAAAGTCTTGATTGATTTCATTATTTTAATGGGGCAATATTCGGGAGTGCATTATTCTGTCGCTCATTCCTTTTCTCAGGTGGACAGGTTTGATGGTAACAACCGGCGGGTGAATCGAACCCCCCAAATGGGCTACAATCAGGCCTAGCCACAGGTATAGCCATTGGTGCATTGTTCCCTCGTGCAGAGTTGGGGCTAATCTCAATTCCATTAAATGTGGTACCTTGTTGTTTTTCCTGAGATTTAAAACTAGATATTTGCGGTTCCAAAGCTTTGCACGTTTTATGAAGTCACTCTGCCTCAATCTGCTAGTAGGAGATCATCAGGCCAAATTTTACATCGATACAGGTGCCACCCTAAATATCAAGGTCTTTCAGTTGGCGGCAAGAGACCCAGTGCAAAATCACGGGAAGTTCTTCACAACACTACGGTACAAGGAAAAGTGTGCACATGCTGAATTTCACTTATTACAAGGGGGGTTCCTGGGAGCAACCTGCTATGCCAACCCACTGCTCTCAAGATGGAGATTTCTACAGTGACATATACCATGCAATATACCATGCAACACAGACTCTTGGTTGTGCAGGCATTCATAAGTTTGCTCTGGGGCATTGGTGTCTCAAAGGAGACCCTCGGACACTCCACATTGATGAAACCAAACCACCTGTAGCTCAACACCCGAGGAGAATACCGATCCATCTGCAACCGCTCGTAGAAAAGAAGATACAATGTTTACTGAGTGAAGGTGTAATAGAACCGACTGATGGTCTGACCCCATGGTTGTTTCCCATAGTAGCTGTTCCCAAGAGAAGGTCACCAGACAGAATAGGCATATGTGTGGACATGTGACAGGTGAACAAGGTCAGTGGTTGTGAGAGACACCCTGAAATGCACTTAGACAACATGATTAGTCTACTAAATGGGGCAAAGGTATTCTTGAAGCTCAACCTGAACAAGGGATATCTTCAGATCAGAATAGACAAACACTCTCTGTATATCACAAAGAGACTCAGCTTTAGCATCTGCTTGCAGCTGAAATATTTCAGGAGAGTGTGAGGAGAGTGATTCATCTGCTTTAATTACAGCGATGATATCCTGATCTTTGGAGCCACTATTGCACAGCATGATCAAGCCCTTCAGCAGGTGTGAACAGCACTGGTGGAGGCCTGTCTGACCCTAAAACCGTGAAAAGTGTGTCTTCCACAAGTCTCATCTCAAGTTCTATGAACATATTTTCTCACATCCTCTCACAGTCTCCCTTTCTCTCTCTGTCTTGAATCGGACCTCCTTAAGTTCTGGAAACCACTCAAGACCTTCATCTTCTCTTCCTCTGTCTCTCTCCCTCTCCCCTGCTAACCCCCTTCACTCTCTCCTCCCTCCCTCCTTCTATGAAATGATATGACAGGTTATTTATAACACGCTTAATACCCAGAGGTTTCTTAGCGCGGACCCGGGGATCAAAACTGTGGTGCTCTGTGTTGTCTTGCTTCCAGGGTAAGCATGTTGCCCCTGAGTTATCCTCCCGAGACTTTCTCTTCCCAACCTGCTCAGTTTGCTAACTTGTTGCCTGGTGCACCTTCAGAGCCTCACAGGTCCCAGGCTCCCCCCTCCAGTCCTGCACTTGCCTCCGGGCCTCTGCTCTCTGCTTTGCACTACTGCACTCGGAATACGCTCCTCGAGAGGGGCACCCACCCTGCACTTAACCCAGGCTCTTGCTGGACTGGGCGCACTTCCCCCCTTGCTAGCACATCCTGTCTGTGCACTTGCACGACTGTGAATGCACTAGGCCTAGCAAGTTTGTCTGTCCTATCCTCCCTCTGTCTCCCCTCTCTTGCTTGGTTGCATCTGAACTGCTCGAACATAGGCGTATTAGTGACGACCAATCACCATTTAATCTGAAATGTCACCAGGCGGTAGTTTATTGTTCTATATGTCCTTTTTCCCTCTCCTCCCCCCCTCTATTACCACTCTTTGTGATGCACTTGCACTATTTGACTAGTTGCTAGGTATAGTATGGTAGTTTATTGATTGTATGCTCTTCTCCCCCCATTCCCTCATTCCTTACTGTCATGCACTTGCACTAGTTGAAATGCATCAGTTTTTTGTTAAGATCGTTCGGAATCTTCAAGGCCTAACAATGACAAATGTATTCGCTTGTTCCCTTCCCGCCGTGAAGCACTTTCAAGCACTTTACTTGTATATAAGCGCTTTACAAATAAAACAATTACAATTTTAATTATATGAAGGCATGAGCCTGACCCGAGCAAAGTTGTTGCCATTTCTGAGATTTCATCCCCTAAAGATATCAATGAGATTAGGTCTTTCTTAGGAATGACTAATTACTGCCACCGGTACCTTCGGGTCTTTGTGTCCAACAGCGCCCCCCTCAGAGTACTCACTAAGTAAGGAAGAACATTACAGTGGTCAGAACAATGTGAAGCGGCATTCATGCAAATAAAAAGTGACATTGCCTCAGTAGAATGCATGGCATACTTCGACTCGAACATGTGCATGGAGGTAACGGTTGATGCCTGTCCCGTTAGCCTATGGGCAATTCTGGCACAAAATGGGCCAGGGCGAGAATATTTCAGGACATTGATTGTATATGCCAGCAAGAGCCTTTCTGAGGTAGACACAAGATACTCACAACCCGAAAAAGAAGGTCTTGCCATCGTATGAGCGTGTGAGCACTTCTAAATGTTCCTCCTGGGTAAGCCATTCACAATTGTGACAGATCAGCAGGCCTTGGTGACCATTTATGGAAGCTCTCAATGCAACCTGCCCCGACAAATAAAAAAGTTGGGGCCTACGGCTACAGGACTTTGATTTCACCACTATTCACAAACTGGATAAGGAGTACAAGCCAGCAGATTTAATGTCTCAACACCCATTGCTGACATGTCCACTGATGAGACAAGGACCAAAGAATATATTAACTCTCTCACTCATCACAGCCCCAAAGGGCAATCTGCCCAAAGATCATTCTGGATCACACCAGGCAAGACATGATGCTAAAGAACGTGCAGGATCTCATCAACACCAGAAGATGGAGAGATGCAAATGTCATAAATTGCAAAGCATTTAACACTCCACTACAGACCTACATGCATTCAGAAATGTATGCAAAGAGGTGTTGATATCGGCGGAAGGACTCATAATGCGAGGAGATAGAATAGTGATTCCCAAGAATCTGCAACAACATGTCATTGATCTAGCCCATGAAGGTCACAGCAAATAGACCAGAGGGTGGAACGCATGATCAATGCATGTCACCTGTGTCAGAGTACCTCCAGACCCAATCATCCAGAACCTCGGAAGATGTTGACATGCCTGAGCTCCCGTGAAATCACCTCACCCTTGACTTCTTTGGACCCTTTAGAGAAAACAAATACTGGCTGGTCATCATGGATGAATACTCTGGGTTTCCTCTGTGCACATGATATCATCCACAGCTGTTAGCACTGTTATACCAGTGATAGATGACATCTTCTTTGCATGGGGCATTCCAGACGTCCATCAAGTTGAACAACAGTCCACCCTTCAGCTGCCTGGAGTTCACAAAATGCACACAATACATG
Organism: Ambystoma mexicanum; assembly: GCF_040938575.1. Taxonomy (NCBI): domain Eukaryota; kingdom Metazoa; phylum Chordata; class Amphibia; order Caudata; family Ambystomatidae; genus Ambystoma; species Ambystoma mexicanum. Next base: position 379,745,069 of record NC_090930.1, on the reverse strand, counting down.
GGCATCCACCATAGAACTATCACTCCATTATGGCCACAGGCAAATGGCATGGTAGAACGATTTATGCATAATCTTAAAAAGGTTCTGCAACAAAATGAACTACGGTACATGTCACTCAACCAAGCTGTGTGCAAAATGCTCAGGGATTACCGGAACTCTTCACATGACATGACTGGAAAGTGTCCTTCAGAACTGCTGTTCGGCAGAAGGATATGGACCAGGCTCCCTCACCTGGCAAGTGACCTGAACGAGGACACAAAACAGATTTGAGAAGTGGATGCCTGCAAGAAACAAGAGATGAAGGAGTACGCGGATAGCAGAAGATGAGCCAAGAGCTCTGACTTGCAAGTAGGTGACAAGGAACTCGTATGCAGACGGCAAGATAAAAAGGTGGATTCAAAGTTTGATCCGGACCATCTGGTGATATAACATGTGAATGAAACAATGATAAATGCGCACTCCCACAGGAGGGTGCTCATTCGAAATGTCTCTCACTTCAAACTGTACAAGGAAGAAGATCAAGAAAGTGGTGAGGAAGACATCACAACAGTATCACACGATGAGCCTTTGATGGAAAAAGCTGATGAGGAGCAGGATGGACATCTGGCAAGGTCGACAAGATGCCTCATAAGGCCTGTGCACCTGATTGAAGAGATATGAGAACACCGAACTGTTAGTGTCTTTTTGTCTACCTGAAAGGGGGAGATGTTGTGTACTGGAAATGACACAGTTAACAAAGCAGTGGAGCTTCATCATAAAGAGCATCCGGCAGTGGGGGGAATCCTGCACTCGGCAGTTTGCTGTCGCAGAGAATACAGAAAGTTGAATATCTCTGTGGCTCCTGTATTTGATTGCCATGTTGTGGCATTTGTGTGCTTGTCATTCTCTGTGTGTGCCAGCAATACAACAGAGCTCATCCTGTACCTCCTCTTTATGAATGAAACTTGCACTGTCACAGCCTATGCTGTGCAGTTTATCTGTTGAAGGTGCCTGCCCTGACTCTGACCATTCTGCACATGTACTAGTTTAGCAGGATAACTGCACTGGCCTTGCACATGCTGTACCTGTTTGTGAGGGAAGCTTACAGTGACCCTGCACATAATGAATCTGTTTGTGAGCTAAGCTTGCCGGGCCCTGCCTATGCAGTCCATGTCCCCATTTTTAGGGAAACATGTAATAGACTTGCCCATGCTGTATGTCTGCCTGCCTGTAATGGAAACATACACTGGCTTTTCCACTCTATACATGTGCCTGTTTGTGAGGAATGCTTGCATTGGCTTTATTTTGTGAGGCAACTTAGACTTGATCGTGCTGAAGTGTTTGTGAGAGAAGTTTGCTCTTGCTGTGTAAATGATGTATCTGTTTGATATAGCATTTTGCACTATCCCTGTCCATGCTGTATGTATAATTCATTGTTAGGGGAGCTTCTAGTGACCCCGTACATGATCTACCTGTTAGTGGAAAGCATCCACTGGCCCTGCCCATGCAGTACCTGATCTTTTTTAAGGAAAGACTCTAATAGCCAGGTCTATGTCATACCTGTTTGAAGAAAGATTGTACTAGCCCTTCCTAAACTGTGCTTGGTAGGGAGAATTCCCCAAAATGGCTAATTTCCCTTACCTACCGAGTCCCTCAGCAGCTTTGTTGGATTTCTAGGATTTATTTTTTATACCTGGTAAGAGTGTGAGCCCTTTTCCCACTCTTACATATGTTTTGCTGTGTGTTTAACATGTTTATGTTCATAGATTGTGGAGCCTCACCTACTCCATAGGCATCATCTTTTTACTGTGTGTTACACAACACATTCAGTGCAGTGACACAGGGTTGTCTTTTTCAGACTTCCCACTGTAAACTCCATATTCTGGGACTGACTACTGTCTCCCAGAACATGTAAAATTACCATTGACTTTATTAGTCCTTTTAAATTCACAGACCCAGTACAAACTATCTTACATAGAGTACTGGAAAGGGTTAATAGTTATCCCTTTTTGCTTGTCTCTCATGGAACATTATTTCGTTCCCCTTTCTTTAAGATTTGGCTGGTGGCAGTGGTATCTACCATATTTTTCCTACCGCGGTCTATGTAAATAGCCTTGGTACTGTTTTAGGCTATCTTGGTAGCCTCGAACTTAAATTCGCTGGACCCCATTTACTTTTATTTGGTTCTCGCTGGGTTTAATTCGCCATTTCTTTTTGTAAAGGTATTTCTCGTGTTTTACTCTGCGCTCCAAAGCAGGTTTTGTTCCTTTGTTTGCCGTCCTTTGGCGGGCTTCTGCACAGAAGTCCTCCTTAAGCGCCTGAGAGTCTGGGGGGACAGGATGTGAGGGAGGGGTTTTAGGCCCCCTGCACAGGGTTCCCTTGGAAACCCAAGTCACACTCTGGTCTGATTGGCTAGGTGACTGTCCTGTTGTGTGATCGACAGCTCGGCTGTGTGAATGGGGGAAAACTGCATAAAAAGCAGGTCTCTGGGACTTGGAAGGCAGAGTCGCCACTGGATCGAAAGAACCGAAGAGACACTGAAAGAAGAGGACCACTACCACGACTGAACTTCCCGGTGAAGCCCTGCTGCGGGTCCTAATCGCCAAACTTGGACGACAGAGAAGATCTGCAAGGTATCTTCTTCCCTTGAGCTGGTGGGACCAACCAGTTTGCCAAACACCAAGCAAGGCCTCCCTCCCCTGGTCGAATTTGCTGTGCATCGCTGCAGTGAACCGGTTAGCCAGGAGGCTCAAGCCCTGTTTGGGTTTTAAGGAGTGCACCTTTTATTTGTTGTTTTGCTCTGCTGCTGGTTTCTTCCCTGGGAAGTGCAAGAACCTCCAGTCTTCCTATTTTGTGTCAGTCTGACAGTCACTTCAGGAACCGTGAGCCTGCAGGACCTGCCAGGAACTTCTACCTCAGCTACAGCATTCTTCTTCTACTAAGGTACTGTTCAAATCCGGTTGTTAGTTCGGTCTGACCACGGTGAAAGTGTTTGAAATCTTTTGCTAATGCGAGGGCTTGTCCTTCTCTACTCTTTTAAATAACTTTTCTTCTGACCAACTTCGTTTCAAACTCTTGGCAAAGACTTAACCGCAAACTACACTGAAATATGTGATCCTCTGCAAAGACTCTGAACCATTAACATTGGCCCAGGCCTATTGATTTGAATCCTCATTGTAGCAAGCTTTTTCTAGATTGCCCTGCCTACTTTCTTGTTGGTGCTGCTTAATGTTGTGTAACCTTGTCTTTCCTTCCCTTTTTAATTGCTGGAGAGCCATTTTGCTCACACTTCATTTTGAGCTTAACGTGTCCAGAATTCATTGGGTGTTGTGTAGTATATTAAGAGTGTGATTTTTCTGCTGCTTTACTTAGTGAATTGTTTTACAACTGATGTGTAAATAAATGTATATTCTTTTACTCAGAAACCTTGAGTCAGTGTTTGTTTGAACCATAGGAATTGCTGTCCTTTGTGTAACTGTTGATACTGCTCACTTTACTCTTGAGATAAGTCTGGCTGCTCAGCCATCGCTACCACTTTACTGTGTAGTACAGACTTGTACCAAAGGTGAATTTGTACTGTCACGTGTAGTCTTAATTGTATGTGGTGTTCCAAAAGGGTACTGCATATGATTCATGCCCCTTTATCTCTTTGTGAGGGAAGCATGTGCTGGTCCTGTGCCTATAGTAACTGTATGTGCTTTATTTGTGGGGAAAGCTTGTACTTTTGTACACTTTGCAACACTGCTGCCTGGTGTATGGGCTGCTTTGAGGAAATTTGGCCAACTGTTTTCCATGCTGTAACTGTTGTGTGTCTGATAGTAGCTTGCAGTGTTGCTGACCATGATGCACCTGGCTAGTATGTGATGTAAGTTTTGAATCATGTTCTCTGTGTGAGGGCTACTTCCTCTAATACCCATATTTGACCATACCTGCATGTCAGTGAAGTTTCAACTTCTGCTGCGTGTGTTGTCTTTTCTGTTTGTGAATAAAGTTTGCACTGTTTGTGCCAACACTGTACCTGTTTGGTGAGTTAAGGAAGCCGTGTGGCACAGATTCATGAAACACAGTTAATAACTTTACAACTGAGTAGTAACAGGAGTACCTTTTTTGGGCAGCTTGTGGGAAATTGGTAATTCTAAAGACCACTTGGCCAGTAAAATTGTTTAAAATGCCAACCAGCACAATGCACAAAATCCCCTAATTAGAAAACCTTGAGGAATCAGGGAAGAAGAGATGTATCCACATCTCCACTCCTAGTCATTGGCCCTCATTACGACCTTGGCGGAGAACCATGGTGCTATTAGCACCATGGTCCATGGCGCTAAGTTGCCAACTCCGCCATGGTGGTTGGCGGACTTACCGCCCCATTCCGACCTTGGCGGGGCGGTAAGTCCCCAATCCCCATTTACCCTTCCCCATTCCCATTTTGGCCCCATAGGGCATAATGGGAGTGGGGAAGGCGTTAATTACGCCACCGTAAATTACGGTGGCGTAATTAACAACAAGGTCCCTTAGCGCCATGGATTTTAACACCTGCTAAAAGCAGGTGTTAAATCCGCCATGGCGCTAAGGGAACTCGTACTCAGGCGGTAAGGGTCGGCGATGTTTACGCCGGCGTAAACCCCTTACCGCCTGGGTCGTAATGAGGGCCATTGTGGCCTGGCCGGGAGGGAGAGCCACTGCCCCATTTTCGTATTTGGCCCTAATGGCAGTCCAGTGGTGGTCATCAGCATGGAAAAATAATTTTCAGCATGTGGATTCCCTTAAACATCAGATTTTGCTTTGGGAGTGGACCACCTGCGTAGGGATGTCAGAGTCTGGCTCTCTCCTGTTCTCCTGTTCTCCTCTCCATCTCTGAGATGCCAAAGGAATTCTCTTCAAATGCCTGTGAATTCAGGGGAGCAAAGGGTATTTCCCTGCCATCCCTGATACCAGGAAAGAGGATGTGAAGAGGCTACCACCGCCAGATCTAGGGTTGGTGCTAGCAAAGCTACTCACAGTGACTAAACCCTCTCATGTTTAATGACTCTAGCTATGGTGTCTGCCACTCTCTTTACTGAAGGCTAAATGGATGCATGATATGATATGGCGTTTATAACGCATGCAGAGGCAGTAGAGAGGCAGAGATACAGCAAGCAAACCCTGTGGTATTTCCACCTCTAAATTAGGAGTTATCACAGAGACCAAGTGGGGTTGGGGAATGAAATGATAGCCTCTTTCCAGCAACCTTTAAATAACTGAATATTGTCGGTTATTAAAGTGGCTCACAATAACCCCAAAAACTACCACACAGAGGCACCTGTACGCCCGTCTGGAAAGGGGATGAACAAAGGTTATTGATTTTCAATTCTACTGTTATCATAGATTTAGCCTATTTGAATTGCATATCCTTTCTGATCTGGTCATGGTTTCTACTCCAGCCTATACATAATATATTGCGTCTGTGTAAGAGAGAGTGATTTAATTTTTACCTTGTTATGGAAAGGTCTAAACAGGATGGAGAAACCGCAGCTTGTGAACGTGGTTGGCAAGACGTGTGTGGAGTCAGAACACATCTGGGATAAGGGAACGTATAGTCAGGATACGTGGGCTTGGCGGTGGGGGAGGCAATATTACCTTTTGCTTAAGGTGGCAAAAATGCTTGCCCCCAGCCTTGCATACAGTACAACCTATCCAAACAGAACGTGCTCCATCTGTCATGCTACTTTCAAAATGAGATATTTCTTCAAAATTGCAAGCATACGTTGAACACACAAATTATAAGAACGTTCATGAAACTGGCTCGGTTCCTAGTCATTGCATCGAATTCCTACCATCGACATAACATTCGATCTAAAAAAAGGCATCAAAAAAATTGCATCGAATGCATTTTTTTTAAAAACATTTTTTAATGGGGGGTCCCCTGCACCCACTTTTTGAAGCTTTAAAACACATTATAATTAAAGTAAACCCTTCACCTTTAAAAAAAATGCATTCAGTGCTTTTTTTCTGATGCAATTCTTTTGATGGTAAGGCATTCGATTGTATTGCATTCGATGCAATGACCAGATACCAACTGGCTCTTATTTTGTAAATGTTTCACCCATTCAGTAGAAGGGAAAGCTAGTTAGTAAAAGCATTAAGGACATAGATCTTGCTTTTCATCATGAATCATTACCTAGCAGTAGGTTGTATTGCATCTGACCAGTTTTATCAATATAGAAATTAATCTATGCTCAAAAAAGACAATCACATTGCACATTTACGAGCTCAATTTGAATGTTTATAATGTCTCCATATATTCATCATGGACGAGCGTAACTTTACTGATATAACCAATTCAAACCAAAGCATGAATGGACGTTCACAGTAACATCACGTTTTTGTTTAGAGCGTAATGCTGCGTTCCTCACTCTTCTAAGCATTGAAATAATGGGTATTAATAATACTGACCTTAATGATGTTCAATTTAGCGGAAGGATAAAGAGTTGGTGAGGGAGCCCCGACGTGAGTGCATAACGTTCTGAGCTATCTTACTGACTGTTCACCTGGGCATTCTGTGTTTAACATGGTGCAGAGACACAGAATAATCATGAGCAAGGATAGGACGCCTGAATCCCCTTGGCTACTGGGCTTGATTAGAATCCCCTTACTGGAAGAAAACGGGACTCATCTGATGAGATAAATGTTATGGAACCTGAGTAGACTGCCATTTTCCCAGCAGGCCCCCTCCCTTTAAGCTGTGTCCTATGGGTGGCTGCTGAATAGAATGAACTTTGCTCTACTAAATGGCAGTATTATAGTTATTTAGTGTAATTTAGGAAAAGGGAGAAGTCGTGATCGACTACTCGTTGCCACTAATGAGACCTCCATTCACGCCAGAACAGGTAGCGCGCCAGATCATTTTTCTCCTCACTATCGAGCATTTATCCAATTAAGGAGCAGAAACAATTAGGACCTTTTCTGGAGTAGCACACCTTTTAAAACACAAATAGGTCTTCAATAAGCTTTTATTTTAGTGATCAGTGTTTGATGTTTCTCAGCTCATTTTAAAATGTTCTCTTCAGCCTCATCTAATATCCAGAGGCAGTTTTCTACATTCAAGTCTTTTGTTTTAAACAAATTAGAAGAGGTAATTAAAGTGTTTTTTTACTCTGCTAACTTAATTACATACACTGGCTCAAAACACAGTGCATTGCCATGTACCACATTTTATGAACCAGCTGCTTTTTTGAAGGTCCCTGTGATTTTGGGAATGTTGTGCAATCTCAATTTTGTAGACACGCACTTTTATATTTCTTTTGCTTCACTTTTATTTTGTTTAGAAATTAGGAATGTGTGAATGAGTGCCCAGAGAATCCACCCTTCAATGACAAGTGTATATTCTGGTCAGTTACAGTGTTGAATAAAACACAAAACATAATCGTGGAACTACAGTCCACATGTGAGCTGCTACAACAACAAAACAGCCATTCATTCACAAACCACTAGACTTGAGATCAACAGCACGATGTGTGACACTCCGCCTCTAAATATTAACCATATGTATTACCAATTCTCACAGAACAATCACAAATAAAAGTTTCCTTCAAGTTTCTGGGAAAAAGCTTTTGCTCAATATAAAGACCAGGGCACAGGTGCCTGGTCTGGACAATTTTGTTCCGGGCAATTTGGCACTGATCTTTGTACTTGATGCAAAATGTCATGTTCGCTCTGATCAGTAGAGGAAAATATTATTGCAAAGGTGCCCTGCGCTGATGAAGATGCAGGTGCTTCTTTTTATTTTTCAGGTTTTGATAAGTTCCTTGTCCCACCTAGAGTCCGCCACAGACCATTGGCAGAGTTGGAGGGTATGGAAGGATGGAGGGAAGTGGGAAGACACAAGAGTGCATAAAACATCTGTGAGAACTGACACAATCCACTGGAGGATCATCAGAGAATGATGCTAAAGACTACTTTGGGGAGCCTAGTACAGTAATCAATGGGCCTCATTACGAGTCTGGCGGTAACCGCGGCGGTAAAACTGCCTGGTTACCACCGGACTCGTATTACCATTCCGCTTCCATGACTCCCGGAATTACCAGGGCATTACAGCCCCGGTGTCCCGGGAGTCACGGAGGCGGAATGGTGTTAATCCCCATTCCCATTGAGTCCCATAGGACTCAATGGGAATGGGGAAGTGGAAACACCGGCACCATCTCGTGATGGTGCTGGTGTTTCCACGTCCGCCTGCAGGCGGGAGGTGTTCAACCCGCCAGGTCAGACCTGGCGGGAAGATCACCTCCCACCTGCAGGACTCGGGATCGGGCGGTCCGGAATTAACAGTGGCGGGGGGTTAACCGCCACTGTTAATTCCGGACCGCCCGACCCGTAATGAGGCAGAATGTCTCCATTGTTACGGTGTAGCTTGTCTCAGGGATTTCATAGGGTTTTGCACAGTCAGCCTTGTACAGATGTGTCAGTATGACATATATAGTCGGTTTCATTAAGATTGAACTACCTAGCGGATCATCATCTGACTTTGAAGGACATGGTTTTACAGAACCATTCAAGACAATTCTACTAGGCCTACCCGCATGATGCAGATCTTTCTATTTCATCTAATAAGAACTTGAGCATACACCTAGGTCCCACATGACCCCATCCCAGTTTCTGCATGCTAGGAAAGATTTCTCTTTTAGCAAATTTCCCTCCATAGTTCTAGGAACCCCCAAACTTTGTACTTTTGTGTTTGAACCTGTCCTAACCTTTTGCTGGCTTGATATTCCCCTGGCGTTTTGGTCATTTTGTTATGGGGGAAACTGATCAGTCTTTTGGCTATCAGTACTGGGAAACTAGGTTTCCCTTTTGTCGTTTTTGTTTTTACATTTATGTTAACTTTTTCACAGTGTGAACAGTATCTTACAATGCAGTGCAGTGGGGATACTTTTGTATCAACCAAGTCTTTTATATTTGGGATTATACATTTTCATAATTTGTGCATTATTTCTAGTGTGCCCATTTGTGTTTACCGCGTTTGGCTACTGAACATGGCTAGTGCCCTAAAATGGCCACGACCTGAGATTTTCGCTTGTTCTTTGACCATATTGTTGTTTAGCCTTCTTCCTGACTTGCCAGGTCAGGAAATCCCATATAAGGTCATGCACTTGAAAGCTACAGCTTCTGCGATCTAGTGATGCCTTTGTGCGTGGTTGCCCAAGGAAGGGGGTGAGATTGTCTGGTCCTATTCCACATCCATGGTGCCTGAGAGTCTAGGTCTGTGGCATGAACGAAACCCATAGTGGTCCCTGATTGGACCACTGCTGGCTGTTTGAATGGTGTAGACCCTTACCACTGATGGGCTTGGACTTGCTTCCAGGCCAGATTTCGGATAAGAAGAGGACCCTGCAGCCATTTCTTCAGATCAACGTTGGAGCCAAGTATCCTCTGTAGAAGAGCAGCTGACTGAAGATCCATGGATGACTCTGGAAGAGGCCGAGCATCCCTTCCTGCGTTTGCCTGGCGAGGCCCTACTGGACTACCTGACCTGTGAAGGCCCTCTTTGGTGTTTCAACCCTTGGGCTGGTGGGAACAACCAGTCTCAACAAGTTCTCTAGGATCCAGCAGTCTTGAGCCTTCGTAAGTGTCCCTGGACCACCCTGTGGGCTAACCAGCTCTCCAGTTGGCACCCTCGGTAGAATCGTCGCAGTTCTGCGTTCATCATTGATGATGGCAGCTTGTGGTGCATATCACCTTCATGCTAAATTTCAGCCTCCCAGCACCAAGGGATTCTGCTCTGGAAGGTAAGTTTGCACCGCAGAAAATCTCAAACAAATCCCCCATCTGGTGGCATTATAGTGAACAGGGGTAGCAGGGGCTGTAGGGGTATCCACTGCACCCTTGTTCACTAGAGTGTCAGAGTCGTCTGTGTAAAGTAAAAAAAAAAGAAAAAGAAAGAAAAGGATCCTGCAGCGCCGGTTGCAGATCACAGAAGTGCATGGGAACAGGCGTCGCAGGGACACAGCGAGTCAGCGGAACACAGCGAAGTGTGCTAGCATGAGGTAAGTAATGAGGGTGTGGGTGAGAGAGGGTAATGTATTTAATTTAGGTTTTTTTTTACCGTAATGACCAAACTGTATTTTTGGCCAAAACCACTACAGTCTTTTCACCTGTGGTTTGTTCTGTTATGATAAAACAACCCAAATTCCCAGAAATACACCTGCCATCATCTTTGTGAGGTGGCCATTGCTGGAACTCGCCTTGCCCCGTCTTGGGAAGTGTCCCAAAAGGTCTGCGTTGGTGCCTTCTGCATTTCTTCCTCAACAAGGGTTGCACTCTGTTCCTAAACCTGACTGAAAGAGTCCTGGCATCCCACAGATTCTGGGCACTTCTCAATGGAACCAACAGCGAGAAAACGTACTTCCAGCGATTCCCAGTCGACCCAACAAGTCATCTTGGAAAAATCAAACTCAGGGGTGTAAGTAATTGCAAGTAATTCGCCTCCCCCTGTTCTCTGTAGAATAAACCTTGCAAGAAACGTTGGTTATTACATTCCATCGCATTTTGATCATCATATCTAAAAGCAGCTGTACCTGAAAGAAAGAAATATAATTTTACTTGTTGAGTTACTTCTCTGGAACATTTCACCAACACAAAAACTCTTCTTACCTCAGACCCTTTTTCCTAAGAAGATGTGTGACTTTTGGAATCATAGGACTTGGACTTATAAAGTTATGGTATATTTCTTGTGACATGGTTCCATCTTACTGTATCACTTACTTACATTCTTGTGTTAAGGTGTTGAATGCATTCATAAGAACCTATGGTGACTGTATATATGTTTATTATTGAGTATTGTGCAATATTATCTAACACCTGCTTGATTAATTTCCTTGTGTGTTTTTGGGCCTAAAATACATATAGTGTTTTTGAACGTAACTGTCTAAATTGAATAATTGTGTGCTTCACTATCTGGACTCATTGTGGACCCCTGACCCTACTTACACATTCCTAAGAAAAGCCTTAACTGCCCTGCTCTGCTGCCTTGATTGCATTTTGGCTAACCTCTCAAGGTTTCCCTGTTCAACATAATTAGAGTGGCCTCCTAAAATCTATCCGCCAGGCGAGATTCTAGAAATTCATCTTAACACTGCACATCAGACATATGTTTACAATATGCTTCCAAAGCCTCTCATGTGTGTGCCAGCCAATCACATATCTCACCATGCCACATCCACAAACATGGCTGTGCTCACCACATTCTCTCTTAGTTATGCTATGATTTTGCTCTCTCCGTGGCTCCTCTACGTCAGAGGCGCATGAGGAATACAATACTGTTGATTTTGACAAACTTCTGACCGGATACTGAAAGGGTCATGTCTGAAGGGCTGTTTACATGTTGTGTGATGGATACAACTTCAGGTATGAAGATAATTAGGATTAAGGACTTCCCATAATTCCGATGGAATAGAAAGTTGGTTTGATGATAGGTTATGGAAATAAGGTTTGAATCAGGAAGGGTAAGATTTGTGACTATTTCCGCTCAGGAGTAAATTCGTCAAAATGGTAGCTTTTCCCAGAAGGGTGTGCCGAGATATGATTAGTATTTTCTGACAAAACATAAAATATAGGACTCAAAAAATATATATGTACCAGCAATTATCTGAAAGAGTAGGGTAGCTGCCATGTTGTCAGATTTTAAGGACACTGAAGAAGTTAAACCCACTTGTCATTTTGAGATGATGAATCTTTCTCCTCCCTCAGCCTCCATCATTCTCACACCCAAACTCCTTATCCTATTAGCAATCTTTGGGCAAATTATTGAGGGGAAGCAGAGGGAGAAAGCTGGCCAATCCATAGCGTGGGAATTTTGATAATAATTTTGATAATAATGGAGTGTCATCAGCACTATATCTTGGCAAGTTCCAATCTAAATGGGGATAAATACAAGGAGAGGTGCCTAGTCCATCGGGGAAACCACCTTGCCAGGGGAACAAAGCTAAACCAAGACCTACCTAGAAGGAGGGAGAAAAGGAGACCCAGGAACTTTGCTTGGAAATCTGGGAGCCCTATCTGAGAGAGGTCTGAGGCTGGAGAGACTTGCTGGTGGATAGAGGCTTGAGGTGTGAGCTGCCTGCCTGAATGAGGGTCCTAGGATCTGGCAGGCCTGCTGAGCTAAGAATAGAGATCTCCCATGTAAGCAGATATATCCCAAAGCTATCACTTGTGTGGCCAACAACCTGCCTTAATTCCTTTACCTTAGTGGATAAAGGGGGGTGGAGAGGGAAACTGGGTAGACCCCATCCATATTGAACTAAAAAGTGAACTCAATGTATTGTCTATAGAAGAACATTCTATCCAGTTACAGTGAATCGTGTTAGAATCTGTCTGTTTAACCCTTACCTTTGCATTGGTTGATGCTCTCCATTAGTGAGAGGGTGGACAAAAGCGTGTATACCCTTAGCACAATTAACTAAAAATATAATTGAATTAATTCCCATAAGGTCATTTATCACAAGGTGAAGTTTTTGTCAAAATTCTAAACTGACAAAGGAGTATCCCAGTGCACTGTAAATGACTCTAGTCTGCAATGTAATTGGATAACCCTGATGTTCAATTGAATGTGCCGGTGTTCCCAAAGCGAAAATCCCAACAACTTCCATTCCCATTGAAAACAAATTGTGCAAAACAAATTTTCCCTTTCAGTCTGACCAGAATCCCAAAGCCTTGCAATTCATTGTAGGAGTGGTGCAAAACGAAATTCCCCATTTATTCCCTTGCATCCAAAATCAGAATTCCAAAGCAATGCATTTTACCTAAATAAAAACCCCAAATGTTTTTTCCAGTGTGTTCCCACTCCCTGTACCTTGCCTTCAGATCAGAGGGATCATATCTAATTGATGCCTGAAGGATGAGGGTTGATGAGAGAAAGGAGTATTGTGCCAAACTAAGCAATCACTGTGTGCTTTGTATTTTTCCTATTGTTTAATTTTCAAGAAATCTGATGTGAATTGTGACTGCCAACTTCACAATGTTACCTGTGTCTTATAGCAACTGAAAGTCCTTTAAATCTATGTTAGGCAATTGGTGCAAGAAATTTTAATTTGTGATATTGTGTAGTGCCACAGAACTGGTGGTTGATGTCTTTGCGATTGCCTATGATTCTTTGCAAAAACTTAAATATGTATGCTTACTATACACTAGCCTGGTTCTTAGCTGATTGATGGTAAAGAGGGTATTTTAATGTAGTGTACGATAGAAATGAAGGCCTCACTAAAGTTGAATCTGTAAACCATTTTGTTGTGCGCCACCTTGCTTGGGCGGGCGGGGCTCTCTGAGTTGAGAGTGACCATATAATAAACTGTGACAGTCTAATCATTAACAAAATAGATGGTCTCAAGTCACAGTTCAAAAAGGGGGTGAAATAATAGTTGCTGTGCTGCATATAAATCGCATTGCTTTGAAGTGTAACATGCAAAGGCACAGTTCAAATAGATGGTAATGTCACATGTGCAGAGCAATATGTTAATCTGTACTAAAAAGTTATGCACTCTGTAGTTGCGTAGGTCCGAGGTGCTGGATAAAAGGTAGCGACTTTGGTTTTTGGATAGCATCTTGGGTAAGAATCAAAGAGGTTTAAACAGATCAAACATCTGAAATATACACTAACAAATAGTAATGTGGGTAAGTGTACTAAACAATGCTCTTGTGCATTCAAATATGCATCAGAATGGGCAAATGAGCACTGTAATTTGCCATTATAGCAGCCAGGCTCTGAATTATCTCCATCTGTTCAGAAATGGCACATCAATTTACCTGGCAAGAGGCTAGAGTAATTGAAAAGTTCTACCCAGTTGGAGGTTAAAAGCATGAGTATGTAGACGCCTAAATACACCATCAGATAATCCAATAAACAACCTTAGGCAGTAAAGGTAGATTCAGGATTTATTTTCAAATAGCTATGCAACAAATGATAGAGAAGCTAGAATAGTCGACCAAACACAGCAATCCCAAGGTCTTCTATAGGGTTATACAAAGAGAGCCTTATACAGAATTATGAGTATGGCACATTTAGTTGGCTACATTAACAGACCATGTTCCAGTGATTCAACATCCGGCCTTGGAGGCTATAGCTGTACACCACCATTTGAAAGCTGCACAAGTTCATCAGGCCTGTCCATGTTATACGGACAATCACCTCTAGTTTGTCTTTCTATTATATATAATATATAATATGCCTTGATCATGGATCTAGTGCCCACGTGACCCCTAGTCCAGTACCTGCACCTTCCACAGATGTGTTATACATCCGCACATTGTATTATGGGTCCCCATCAAATCTCTCACCATGCCATCATGCGGATTTCCAAAATGGTTGAACTCATCACATGATCTCCCAGTAATGGGACAGTTTCTGCTCTCTATGTGGATGTTTTACATCAGGGCTACTGAGAAATGAAATACTGTTGATTTTCGAAAGTTCTTCCCTTTTATTTCGTCATTGTTTGCCTTTGTTTAGCTATAGCAACCAGAGTCTCACAGTACCTCTACGCTCTGATCCTTAGCATGTGGAATTCATTGAAACTTTATCAAAGTGTTATTGGACTTTAAAAAACACAGACATAAATATTCTCATCAAGCACAGTCTATCTGCATGATTCACTGCATTTCAATTAATATGCTTTCATTTACTCCAACATCACTATTAGTATTGGAAACTGACATCTCGTCACTATTAATTAACATAGGGAGCATTCTTTCGTAACAGATGTACAAAGAGTTATCAAGGTTTTTGCAACAGCAGCACCACAAGCAGAGTGGAAATGACTTGTACGGTCCAAAATGCTAGTGCCAATTTATTTGTTTCAGCCAATTTCAATATGTTACTTGTTTGATATATTATGTCTGTTTGACATGCTATAAAAGGGATATATTTTAAAAATGAACATTGTTTTAATAATGTACAGCTTCTTTTTAATGTTTGACAGTCTTCGGATGATTGGCATTAGTAATATCAAACTTTGAAAATGGTAGTGAACAAACGAATTCCTAAGAATTGTGACCTTGTACTTTAAGTATCTGCCGTAAATATGCTCCAGAACACATTGGGCCTCATTACGAGTCCCGCGGTAACCTTGCCGGTGCTATCAGCAGGTTGCCCCAGACTCGTAATATTTTACCGGCGTCTGACTTTCAGGTGCCACCGGGACATTACAAGTCTGGTGGCCCGGGAAGCAGGAGCCGGTAAAATGTTAGTCCGTAGAGTCCCATAGTGGGGACTCAGAAGCGCGGGCAACGTTGCTAACAGTGGAGGCGCTTCCGTGAAGAGTCTGCCTACCGTGACCGCTGCACCCAGTAGGGTCAGACCTGTCGGGTGCAGTGGCTCCGGCAGGCAAACTCATAGTTTTCTGGACCAGAAACAAGGGTGCCGTTGAGTATACCGGCACCCTTATTTCTAGACCGTCAAACTTGTAATGAGGCCCTTTGTGTCTTTAGTCATTGTATGTAAGGTAAGAGTCACACTATTTCTTACCTTTCTTTTGAATGCATGCAGCTATGATTCATGAGAAACATTCTAGTGTCATTTGCATCAGAAGTTATGCGCTCCCCTCCCAACAGATTAGACCTTCAACTGTCACTATGTGACCTAGCTTTACTTTCACCATGCATTGAATCTGTAGGGGTTATTTCAGAGACAGCGTCCAGTCATTTCTGATTCTGAGCTACAAATCTATCTTCATCTCTGGAATTGTCAACAAATATTTATCAATTCCTCCTGGGACACAGATATCTCAGATGTATGTCATAATATGTCACCCACTCCTATCTATAGCTCACCCTGTTCATTTGTGTTAACCATTATGTTTGGACCCACGTTCGCCAAATTTCCCATATGGGTTGAAGGATCATCTCGCCATTTCCATTTAACAGTACCAGTTGACAACTTCCATGAGTTTCTTCAGAGTACCACACTGTCAAGACTCCCAAACTAGTGATTAACATCATCATGGATTGATCTCTGCTGGCCATATATGTAACCTTGCTTTTCTCTACAGCCAACACTCCAGTCAATCATTTGACCTGCAATTTTAATGTTAAAGATAAGTTTTGTAAGGATATAAGGATATTTTGAGTGATAATATAGATCTACCAGCCTTTCCTTTACTAGATGTCCAAATGGTATATACTTAGTTGTTCCCATCCCAGCCTCCCTCTTCTAGGATCTTTCATACTCTTCATTTCACCATAAGCTTGCCCTATCAATCTTATTGTCACTCCTGATGAACTAGTGTGATTACTTTGCTGGTATTGTGCTTATCTAACAATAATGTCACTACTATTTTCAATTTCACAGTTTGCCATTTAATGATTCTTGTTGGCTAGGTTTCCGTGATGCATAACATAGTTCATAACTTTTGCTGACACGTGTTTTGACCTTAGGTAGTTTTCATGGCATTGAATTAAATGAACTAATCTCACTGATGAGGCCCAACAAGACAGAAACATGTTTGGGGATGCTTGTGGTTTCGTGCAGAAGGGATGTGACTTAGCAGTTCGGGCTGGACTGCCCCATTTGGGGTGGGACCAAGCCTGATTTCCATCCGGTCTTTCCCCTTCTGTAATGGCTTGGTAGGTGAAGAACAATGGTCTGGAGTGTTACCCAGAGCAATGCCAGTGGTTAAGATTCATTCTAAACCTTCTAGCCATCACCTCTTTGTTTTTGCTTTGGTGCTAATTTTAAGACATGGGTTGAGTCCCTGGTATAAAATGTTAATAGCACAACTTGCTGCTTAATCAAAGTATCAATGTAAGTCGATAGGCCTTCTGTGGCCCAGCCGATTCCACTTACTATTGGCCTGTCTTACGGAGGTTTCTCATATTCTTTATGTATCTTCATAAACATATATGTTGTGGGCATTATAGGCTCAGTGATACATAAAAATGCTTCTTCTTGTTCCAGTTCCTGCAGTGTGCCATTTGGTGAAGTGTTGTCATCTCAATCACCACTTTTTTAGTAGGTTCAGATGAAACTTTTCTGTAACATCCCAGTGTGGCAAGGTGTGTGTTGGGAATCTTTTCTATTGAGGATGACAACCATTTCTTCCTTGTCTGCCTCCTTAATCACAAGATTGTCTAGTTGTGATAAAGTTTCCAGGGCTATATATTTGTCTTAATCCATATAACAGTGAATATCCCCTATAACCTCTTTGTTAAAGGTTTCTATGACACTGTATGTGCTCATTTGAGGGGTAGATTTGGATCTCTGTTTGAGCTCTTCCATTTTTGAAGTCTTTTGACGTATATTCCGATCATCACAGATTTGGTCTTTTGTTTTTTCACACTCGATCTCTATGGATAATAGTAGATGTGTATTCTCTATATGCAATATTTTAGGGTTACTTGTAGGTAAGGTCTGTGAGGGCCTCTCATATGCAACCATTCTCTGATGAAAGAACATTTTCAGTTTCAGTTCCCTAATACATTTTAAAAAATCAATCTGAAAATCAATTAAGTTTTTTTTTTGAGTGGGGCAAATGAGAATCCTCTGTTCAGGACTGATTCTTCTGCCAGTGTGAGTGACTTGTCTAATTAGGTTCTGTGTAGGCTTTTGAACAGCTGTTTTGCATTCCTGATCTTGTTAATCTTTGAGTATGGTTGGGATCTGTGTTTCTGGTCCTGTCTTCCTCCTCTTCTTTGTTGGATGGTATTGAGGGTATTAATATAGCTTGTGCTATTGGTGTATGAAATCTGACTTGTTTGTGGATGATTTGTTCATTGCCTCTTTTTTATCTTGTCATTTCCTCTGAAAAACCTCCCTGTTACTGCTCATGGTTTCATTAGGTGCTTTGTCCTCCTGATGAACTGTTTGGAAAATGAAACATTTCTTGGAATTTAATAATTAACAAAAAGAAGGGCATAGAGCCAAAGTTGTATTCAAGAGTTGAATATTCCAAACCTGTTAAATTATTTATACTTCAGTAACATGGTGTTTGAGGCCTGGTAAAAATAGCTTCTTTAAATAAAAGTGCATAGGGGGTTGATACAGCACTTGTGTACTGTGCATAGGCATACAGTATTTGACAAAGGCAGTCTGCCCATCCTATGTATTCTATCAATCCTCATGCAATGAAGTGAAAACAGTTCAGTGTGAACTTCAAAGGTGTAGGTGTGACATCTACCCTATCGGCAATTTCCCTCCTGAGTGGGTCATGTGGAAATCATTGTTTGAAATTTGGGAATGAAAAGAGGAGTGGAGTAGGCACCATTTTAAATTTTGATCTATTAAATTCAATTAATAATTCATTTTTGACGCTAAGCAGTAAACCATGAGTGCATACAAATGGTCATGAAACGCATACAGAAAAAGACAGAGGGAATTGTCCTAAGTATTGTCTGCACCTTTCATAAATTACATGTAAATGTAGAGAAACAATGGACAGCTTTTATATAAAAAAGAAACATTATGTTTCAATTATCAGTAGGCAGACAATATTTGGCTAATGCACCTTCTAGTGCCTTCATCCGGACAATGTGCATAAGAGATACATTTTATAGTGTCTATAACTACATTGTTTACCAAGTCTTGATGTAGGTCAATATGAATGGCAAGAAAAAAATATCCTACCTGGTCGGAAGATATACCCAGTGAACCCAGCATTGTTAGTGAAACGTGCCACAAATTGATCAAATATATCAAAAGAGAAAACAAAAAAGTGAGACGATGCAAAGAAAGAAAAACAATTAATGTGTCACATAACTGGTTTGAAAAGTATGCACATACATAAGGGCAGTGCTACAGGCTAGATTCTAGGTCCTTTGTTAAAAAGTACAATAAATAGTGATATCCAAGGTTATTCGCAAAAAAGGGAGGGTATGGTAAAATACATTAATGATACAAAAAGTATGTGCAAAATATAAAAATATAATTGTGTCTCCAGGCTGTGCATCCTGAAAAAAAGGAAATTGTTAAAAAATGGATTGAAAAAATAATTAAAGAATGGTTAGATGTGCAAAACACACAGGATAATATAACATAGTATGTACCCACCTGCAAAAGTAGGATGATTTGAGATTGCTGGAAAATGGAGTACTAGTGATTTGAGATACAAAGGACATCTATTTAGCTGGCTTTCATAATAAAGTAGACCATGAACAGCAACGCGGACGGAAACACGTTCAGCTAGATGCATGATGACATCATCATTGAAACTCGTTACAAATGTAAACACAACACAAATAAAAAACAAGAAAAAATTGGATAATCATGAAAAACAAAATGAAAAATGAAAAGAAGCCAAGATATGCACATGATAGATTCTCCCAATAAGAAAAAAGAAGAAAAAGGAAAAAGGAAAGATAGAGCGAGAAAATGGAGTAAAGGCAGAGGAGAAAAGTGTCATCATTTTCATATTTTATGCATGCCAGTGCCAACCTCCACTCCAAGGGCTGTCTAAATGCGCAGCTGGGGATGTTGCAGGTTTTGATCTGGATCAATGTGGGTCTCTCTGCTTTAGCGCAAGTGAAACTGCTACCTTTGAGAATCTGACAGGTTTAGGCTAGGCCCAAAAAAGGATAGATAAAAACAACTTCAGGGGAAACAATAAGAAGTGCACCATTTTCAAGGAAAACAAAGTTTTATTACATCCAAATAGAGCTGGGAGTGTCAGCCAGTCCCAAAAAACTGAGAACTGAAACCACGCTCGACACGCCCAGTTTGAGTTAAATTCTTTATAGCAGAAAACTGTAAATTAAAACGAGCAAAACATATCCAATAAAACATAATCCCATGTTCTCCATTGGCTAACAACGGTACAGAAATATAAACATCTCCTATAGTTCATTACCCCATTGGTTGTGCATATCTAAATACAACCCGTTACAAGATGACCTAATTGTACAGTCAGCAGAACATTCTGTGATATGATTGCTCCGCTACATTCAGGTACTTTGTTGCAACAATGGACTAGACTATTTGGTTATGGCATCTTTGGCCAACTCGGGATGTTCATATCCCTGACAGGACCCAATCAGGGAGCGAATGCAAACAATGAGGTCAATACAATGGTTTCCTCATGAGACCAGACAATTGCAGCTGTATTCTTTGGCATCACCTCTTGTTACTCCAGTCTTAGAACACATTACTTACGCAGGACACCACATACCTTATATTTCTTGGGAACCAGGTGCTTTATAAAAAATGCAACCAAGGCACCGCTATTGGGGATGAATTTTGCATACATATTTGATCTAGGTTCTCTGATACTTGTAGTTCAAATGGACCAGCGCTTCTCAATGGGGGCAGTACTTCTCAACACCTAGCTCAACACCTTAGCCATGCCGGACACCAGGCTATGTTCTCATGAGATTCGTCCTTCACAGCGGCAGCACTTATCTAATCATCCGCAACCAACCTTCCGTTCTCAGCTCCTGTTAGCTGTTCGGCCTGGCACAATTAAATGCTATCTGCGTTGCACATCTCCCTTCCTCCATAACCTTGCCTGTCTGCAGACTTACTGGGGGGAAGGATGCATCAACTCTGATTAAATGGACAGAGCAAATGTTCCAAAAGTCAGACTAATTATCTAACTACCAGAAGCTGCAGCTTCTAAAAAGGCCTAATCCAAAATGGCAGAACTCTTACTCACACTGCACAAAGCCCATATCTCGCTAGTGGACAGTTGAGCTACCGTTTCACCTGCTACCAAAGGCTTTCCTGAATACAAAATAAAACAGCATATTCAAAAATCTCCTTAATGCAACCAAAGCACAACATCAATCATTACTGCTAGCTACAAAACTATTAAACAAGCGTTGCCTCTAACCTCTAAAAATACTAATTAATGTGATTAAATTGTTGCTCCTTCTTTCTTCGTGTAAGCCTCTGGGTATCTTTAAAATGTGTTAACGCTAATTACAAATAACACGTGTGCAGAACTGCCAAAGCAAATGACAAAATACTGACACTACATGAACAGCTCTGTTTGCTTATACAATGTATGCAGCATAAACCTCTTTCCACGGTGTGGGTGTTGCACTTGCATCCCAACACTCCCCCCTTTAGTTAATTCATTAACTAATCTTGTTTCCCTTTGCCTGTAGGAACCATCCGTGGGCACCCACACCTTACACACACACGGTTCCTCCAGTCAGGTCTGGAATATATAATGTCCGACTACAGTGCTCATTGGTGCCAACAGGTGCACTGCCAAAGCCTCTAAAACATAATGAAATGCATGTAAGTATCTGTACTTTAGCAGGTCGTTCATTAATCTTTATCCATGATAACATCTGTATGTATCTACTCCATACATCATAGCAGGTCTTGTTCATGTGTGCCACTACTTCCCCCGAGGACCCCATTAGTCCCTCTGCTCTGCTCTCACCAGTCCCTTCTCTCATCTGTTGTTAGAGAACATGGCACATTCCAACTGTTGTTGGAGACCAGTTTGATGCCACCTGTGCTCCTTACTGCTTCTAGCATGGTTGCTTGCACCTGTGTCCTTGGAATAACCCTTACAACATACATAGGGCTAGGTGCACTAAACACTGTGCTATCAGAGGTGGCATTTCCTTGGAATAAACAATCTGGCAGTGCCATTGCATGTGGGATCAGGGAACATTTGTAGCAGGACTCCTTTGACGTGCTTTTCCAACCTCCAGCATATATGAAAGGTAATCTGTGTCAAGGTGATGCACATATGCAACATTGTCCAAGAGAACCCTTTGATATTCAGTGTCTCTTCACCTTCTGGGCACTGGTACATTCCTATTTGCTAAAACATTTGTTAATTCAGTGTCATTATACCACCCTTTACATGCCCCATCATATAACTATTTCTGAAAGTAAAGAACGAGAGAGAGAAACATCCAATACACAACATCATATTCTGGATGCTATGCGCTGCTCCTGGATGCTGTGAAGAAGAGTTAACATTTATTCATCCCAAGGGACACATTCCTTGTACAAATGTCAAAAACATATGGGCAAAACTAATCTTCTAGGATTGTCCCTCCTGTGCCCTAGGGACAAGAGCTAGTACCGGTGTCCTATCTGATGTCTGTGAGGTGGATCCAGTACTTTAGTCTTTCAACCTTGACTGTAGATGGCATAGAGTAGGTAACCTTGTGGGGCCAGTGGAAACGGGTGTTGTCCCAGTTCCTAACAAATGAGAAAACACCAAGAAAGAGCTGGGGTTGTTGCATAGAGGCTGGGTCGACCGTGTCTGTTGCAGCTGGCTGTTGTGAAAGGGGTACAACCTGTTGAAAGATAACTAACACATATGGTTAAATCCCTGAGATAACACTGAAACCCCTCCTCAAATATATCAGTTGTTATGTGAGCATCAGAGACTGTGTGTGCAGGTGTGAGTGGTGTGTGTAAGTAACCCTTGCCCATCACAATTCTGTCAGGGCTCAAATGATGCTCCTTCCCTGACTGATTACTGAGGCTAACCAGTGCTAGAGGAAAACAGTAGAGTCAGTTATTACCCAAAGAGTGACACATTTTAGACAGGCACTGTTTTAATAAACCATTAAGTCGCTCTACCCACCGATGGCTTGCAGGTGGTAAGCTTATCATAGTGTGTGCTTTATGCCCAATAGGGAGGTAATTTCTTTGAATAGCTTGTTAAAAAAAGTGTGCCCCATTACCTGATTTCAGGACATCACATATTCCCCAGGAAGGAAATATGTTGTGTATGAAATATGTAGCTGCTGATTTGCCATCAGGATATGCACAGGGTCCTACTTCAAGCCAATGAGAGAATGAGCATACTACAACAATCAAATAACGATAGTTACTGCACCTGTTACCTATCTCGATGTAGTCGATGTAGTAGATGTGAAGCTCTCAAAAGGGTCTCTGAGGGGTGGAACAATGTTCCTTGTATTGTTCTGATGGTATGGTCTGAACTTTAAAGGAGGCAGGTGGTGCAGTTTGCTACAAACCTGTCCACAAGCTCCTGGAGATTGGGGACAAACCAGTCCTCCTGAATGTCTGCTGCAAAGTATTCCATAGATATAGGTGTAGAATAGTGCAAATGCTCGAAGGGAAGTGTAACCAATTCCTGAGGCAGAACTACTTTAACTGTCATATTCTGTCTCCAAATTAGGTCTGTGGGTGAAAAGGAACATCCTCTTTTGATGCACTAATCCTTCTCCTGTTGTTGTGCTTGTCCCTGTAGTTCAATAATCTGCATCAGGGGAACTGCACTGTAAGGAACTAACAGCTGCACCTGCTGGGATGCTATCTGAAGGGTGCTGTGAGATCTAGTACTTCTAGGTATGTTGCTTATTTTGCTGCTTTGTCTGCTGCATCATCAACATAAGCAACTGGGTCTGTATTATTTGTCTGGTCTGTACATTTTACCACAGCAACCTCTGAGGGATGTTTCAATGCACACATTAATCTTGCCAATAATGCTGCATGTTGCATGGTGCTCCATCTGATTTTTGTTTAACCCTCTCTTGTGCCATATGGACAACCCAATGGCACACTGGAAGTAACATATGCTGAGTCAGAATAAATGGTAACTAAAGTACCTTGTGACATGTATAATGCTTCTCTAAGTGCTATGATTTCTGCTGCCTGTGCAGAGTAATGTGCGGGCAATCTCTTTTTTACCCTGACATCGAACTCCCCATCTACAAGACTAACTACTGCTGTGCCACTGTGTCTTTGTCCTGTGCCTTGATCAATCATCGATCAACCATCAAATAAGAGCACTTCCCCCTCCTCAAGTACATACTCCCTAACCTGGGTTGTGTCATCTTCAGGACCTTCAAATGTTACACAATCATGCACTAACTCACCTGGTTTATGGGTACTGCAATGAAGGTGGCTGGGTTCACTGTGCGGCACCTGACAATGTGAATGAAAAAGTTGGACAATGTGACCTCATAGCCAGATGCTATCTATGTGGTGACGGTTGATTTGGATCTCTCTAAAATAGCTAACACTGTATGTTCCTCATACAATTTCACTGGACATCCCAATGTGAAAGTAAAGAATTTTTATATTGCAAACATTGCTGTTGCTAGAGCCTGCTTGCATGGGAAATGACCCTGCATTACTAGATCTAAAATACACTATAGTGCACCAGGGGTTTGTGCCACATGGATGCTTGCTGTGTAATTACGGATGTTATTACTTGGCCATTAGAATGTGAGAAGCTTGCAATGGAAAGGGCTCAGGTGTTGTGTGCCTGCAGGGTCCAGTCTCATTGTGTTCCTCGAGTTTGCCTCCCAGCTAACAAGCAACTGCAGCAGTACAGCCAAAAGACACACTCATCTTTACATCAAAGGCCCTGCTTAAAGCCCACAGGGCAAAGCCACGGGAGAAATGAAGTGGGTGCTGTGCGCCTACAGGGTTTTTGGCACATGGGGTGAGAATGGCACCCCACCAAGGCAGAGTACAATATGTTGGAAGCAGTGTGCAGGTGAGAGGTGTGCTTATGTCGAGCAGGTGCAATCCCTGACCTGGATTCTTTTATTCTCTGCGTTCTCCAGTGATTGACACAGTGCTTATTAATCCTTCTGCAAATTCCCCCACTATCCTCGCTACCCGTCTTTTCAATCATGCAGGGCATTATAACTTCCAAACGCAAAATCTTGACAGTAAAGTGGAAAATTATTCCAATATCTTCTGTACTTGATACAGGAGAGAATCAGTCTCACAGCTCTATTAGATTCACTTGGGAAGCTTATACCTTAATTAATTAGATGAAGCAGTTTCTTGCTGTCAATCTGGATGTGTGGGGTGCAGAAGGCAAAGAAGCCAAGGACAATTCATGCCCTAATACTTGCATTAATCTTTGTAAAGGAGTAGATAATTGCTGCACTGTGCGCCGGGTGATAGACGAATCTACAGATAACGATTTAATTGGTTCACCAGTGCCTGAGTATTCATCTAGAGAAATGTTCACCCTCCCAGTGAAGCCCAACTCTGGTGCAATGGCTACTCGGGGTGTTCAGGCCATTACTTTAACTAATCCATCCAAGGAGGTGCTGCTCTAAAAACCAGCCATTACATAATTTTGACCACCTTCATGTTCTTGATATTTTGGACACCCATTCCTCCAGACTGGGCCTGGGTGATGATGAACTACCACTTGTGAGGGTCAGCACAGCACAGGATGCAAAGAACCAAAAGAGCAACTGATCACAAAACTGCCTGAAGGTGGGGGAAGGATGGGCTAGGGAAAATACCAGGCTAAACAATGCAAGTTAAGTGACTTCAAGTTTGCCAGGTCGACATCCAGAACGTACAGCGCTGGCAGAGCCTTGGGCCCCAAATAGCAGCCCCACGGCACTAATAGTAAATATGAATGACAAAGATGTTGATGCTAACTTGTGTGTTGTTAAAGCTGCAAGCCCTCCCCTCTATGAACACAGTATCAAATAGGAACGGGCCGGCTGAATATAGAACGAGTGATACACTCGCATCTATTACACCAACCCCACATGGTTTGGCTGATGTGCATATTCTGCATATGGCTGCAAGGAGGGTACCCATGGTTAGTAGGTGCAGATGTAGTTTAGTCTTGCCAGAGTTGGCCAACCTTAAGAGGTTGCTTTTGGTCCCACTTGATGCCCATGGAGGGGAGGGAGCAGGGGGAGCCATCTATTGTGCTGGAAGCTTTTTGGGGGGTTCCAAAACACTCAGTGGTACACCCCCATAACCCTCTGATTACGTGGAGTACCAGCAAGTCTGGGCCTAGCAGCATACACAAAGTGAGTATATACCCTAACAACGGCCTGTTGGATAGTGGACCACAGGATTAACTTATGCATGGACCCTCCCTTATAACTATAGCCCATTGTAAAATGCAGCTCAACCCCCTATGCTAGCCGATGGGTTGACAGTGCTCCCACTGTTAAACCCACAGACGCAAAATCAGCCGGTAGGGTAGGTCATAGGTTGAATCATGCCCCCTGTGATGTTCGCTCAAGGGTCTGTAAACCATGGCATTAGCAATGCAAGGTGAGAGGAGGTCCCGTGGGTTTGGTCAGTATTTTTTCATAAGGTTACCAAGCTAGTTTTTGACCATTGGGAAACTAGGGAAGCACTTACCAACAAATGCCCCCACTGGCTCTGTGTCATTTGTGGGTGCCATTCATAACCCGTGAGAATATTTTATCCTGTACTAGGTTACAATCTCAGGGGGAGAATGCCTCAGGCTGCATTCGAATTGTCTTCGGGGAGTGGAAAGTGGGGAATACTATATTGGACTTTGTCATGAAATACAGTCCTCCACAAAATCGCTTGATTGTAATCAAACCCAATAATATGTATAACAACGCGTATTCCTCTGAAACTAGGCATGATCAGTCTGTGCTCTCTGTGTTAAAACTGATATAATATTGTCTCATCTTCATTGTATATGTTGGCCTATGCCCAGTCACTTTGCGAGGAAATCTGTATTGCAAGGTCGCAATCTTAAGTGAATCAAGCCTCCATTTTAGGTTAAAGCCGCCATTTTAGTTTATCGTGCAAAGTCACCCTGTGGCCTAAAATGGCCGACCTGTGTTCTCTTGTTCTTGCTTTAACCTCTTCAACCTCTGTAGGAGAGTTAATGTCCAACCTGCCTGAAGGCTACATGTTAGGGTCATGTAGACCTTGTCCTTTGTTGACCTCGGGATCAGGGGATTACTTGAATCGGCGATGTTAACCTACAAGTATACAAGAACAATAGCGTTATCTAAACACGACATGCGAAACATCTGTTTGACCTGTATTAAAGCAATGTATAAAGAGTGTAAAGTTAAACCTAGAGAATAATAGTGTTTGTTAGCAAATGTATTAAAAAGTAAACCGCATGCACAAGATATGTAAATTAGGAGCGAACCTGGCGCGACCCTAGCCCAGTACATGATTAACTTGTAAGAGGCTGGACATCATTTTAAAGAAACTGTATAAATACGCTGATGTCCAGCTAGCAATTCCTGTTCACTGCTCACATTGAACCCTGCTGGTGGTCTCTGTGATGTATTGATGGCCAAATAGCTATTTGTGTACTTTGTTTTGTAAACTGTACAGAATTCCAAAAAAGATTCTGGGAATCTTTACAAGCCCGTGTCGGTGTATTTCTCTTTGCATGGTGTAAAAGCCTTAATATTGTAATTTCTGATTCCACAGATGTCGCCCGAATAGGGACCCTCAAGATCGACTTCATCTCGTTGAAGGTTGGCTCGGCTATCGGACCGGGATCGGACGGTGCCAACAGAAACGGCCCCTCTGGATGAGAAGTGAATTCCTCGACAGAACTGCACGATCCAATCCCTGAACGGTGTAGCCCGAGACGACGTCTTGACGAGGGTCCATATATCGAGGTGGGTAAATTTGCCGAAATTGTCCTTAGTAACCCGATCAGGCCTCCCAGTCCTTTGATCAGGTGAATCGTGACCTGAGTCTTAATTTAACCCTGACAATTTGAATTTGGTGCATTGTACCCGCGAGCACAATTATTTGACAAGGTAACACCAGAACTCTGATATGCCTGGGAAATTGTCTGCCTGCTTTAGGGCATTATTCCGCAGCGACAGACAATCTTTGGAAGATAGCCATCCCACACCACAGGAGGGGTCACCGGCATGTACTATGTACTGTAAAAAAGGCTTTGGCAGTATAGCATTTAATGACATTTGGCACAGACAGACCAGACATTTCTCTTATCTTCTGTGGCCAACCAATGGTAGCTTTGAAATCCCTCGTATAGAATATCTAGAGTCTGTATTGGTAAAGAAAAAGGCTAGACCTGCAGCATTTGACACATTGCACAGTTGGAAAACAGAAGCTTTGCAGCAACAAAAGAGTAGAGAGAAACATGTGCGTCGACATATGACAAGTGTCGAAAAGGCACGGTTATATGATCAAAATAAACAATTGGAGTCAGTTAGGAACATGGACAGCGCGTTTCAATTAGGCATTCAAAAAATGTACTCTTCAAAAGATTTTCATACGTCAGATGAATTGATTAATAAACTTTTGCATCAACGAAGGCCCGATGCCTCCGCGCCACCCCCGTACGTCCCTCCTCCTGGCGCTTTGACCCTTCCCGTTGTTATTCCTCCTCCCATAGTTCCTCCGGTCCTCCCTGTTGTTCTTCCTGTTGTTCTTCCAGCCGTCGCTCCTTTGCCTGCCCCCTTGCCTCCACCTGTTGATATTCAGATTGTGCCTACTCTTCCTCTTCAAAGTGATTCCGCATCGCTTGTAGTAGACCAGGGAGCGGGATCAAGGGTTGTGACTCGTAATACTGTGTCCCCAGATAAAAAGAATGAATTAATTGCTTGGGCTAAATATTTTATGGAGAAGGGTGAACAAGCTGATGTTTTTTCCACACTCGAAAATTTAAAAGGTATTCCTGAGAAAAATGTTTTTATTGAAGGATTAGGGATTCATTTGAGTATAATGTGGAATAGATTAAATGATGTAGATCTCCCACAAGGGTTACGGGATTTGAACGCCTTAGCGTTGTCCAGAGATACTGCAGAGAATGTATATGAGCATGTAAAGAGGATTTTTGTGTATAGGAAGGATTTGGAAGAGTTAGAGAATGAAGAAGCAGATGGTGATAGTTTAGGTATTATGTTCTTACAGAAACGGTTTTCTCCTCGCCGTGAATTAAAAGATGAGGAAAGCGTTGATTTGTACAAAGGATGCGATAAGATGGATTTCGGATATGTCGATAACTCCAGATGAAGTATATGACACAAATGGTCAGTATACGTTAGAAATGTAAAAGAAAGTGATACAGGTTATGGTAGAATACCTGCAGAATGAGTGTGTAAAAAGAAAGATTTGTTGTCCCGCAGAATTGTTGAGTGTTTATAAGAGAGCCTTTTCGATTGATACTTCTTCAACTGCCTTAGCACTTGATTTGGCTTTGTTGCTTAGTAAGCGTTCGGAGCTACCTACTTCTCAGTTGCCAATGAGAGAGGTCTCTCCGACATTTTCCCAAAAGTTGAGATTGCGGCCGATGCTGCACGAGGAATACTCACGGGGGACATTCCTGCACATTACATATCGCAGTTTGTTCACGTCCCGTTCTCAAGACAGGAAGTGAACACTATAAAGCAATCTATTCCTGATATAAGAAAGAATCCGATGGGGTTCTATAATAAAAATAGAGTCGGTATTACAATCATCGGTATTCACCTTAAGTGATATTGATTTATTATTTCCCTTGCTTCTGCCAGTTGATTTGTGGAAACAGATTAGGACTGTAGATGATGTACCTGGGTTAGGAGATACATGGGATAACATGGTTAGGCTCGACAGAGAAAGACCAGCTGGCGAGCGACCGCCTCAAGTGATATTAACTTTGCCTGATAGGATTATTGTAAAATTAAAAACTATAGTTCCTGAAAAAAGAATCATTTGGGACAAGCTTATGGCCTGTGTCCAAGGAAAGTCTGAGGGTGCTACCGATTTCTTTAATCGGTTTGAACAGGTATTTTCAGATTTCAGTGGACAAGAATTAGGCACAGAGTCAGGGAAAAGGCTGTTTGTCGACAAATTTGTATGTGGATTGCTGCCTGACATCCAGTTACAGATTATGTCTTCCGAAAGCGCATGGCAGGCGAAGTCTCAATCAGAAGTACTGCACATGGCTCAGTACTATGAAAATCGTGTGAATAATGAAAATGAAAAACTTGAGAAAAAAAAGGGTGACCTGAAAACAAAAGTTCTATTACAACAGATTGTTAGAAACCCTAGAGGGGGTAATCAATTTAGAGGTCAGTACGTTCCACAGGGAAGTACGCCCCTGGCTCTGGTAACCATTAACCAGTGTGCCTATTGTCGACAGGAAGGTCACTGGCGCGCACAATGTCCGACCTTGCAGCAAAGGTCATTTGGGAACATGGGTAGATGATCCAGAGGTTGCCCTGGTGCAGAGGGCCCTGGCAGAGGTCAGTTTGCACCAGAATCACAGCAACCTTTTTCACAGGATAAGCAAGTTTAGAATGTGGATAATAGAAACATTTTTGATCACCCTTCTGCCGCGTACCTCTCTGAAGAGCTTCCTTTTGACGACATTCTGTTTCGCTAGGATTGCCCGAAGCAGGATTTGGAACCGGCGCCTATTCCCGTTTATCAGAAAGGTCCCTACGTTGAGATGGCGGTGGGAAATAGGAAGCATCTATTTTTAGTAGATACGGGAGCACAGAAATGTTCCATTGACAATTCACGGGTTCCAAATATTCCCCTATCAGGGCAGTCCAACATTTGCATAGGGTTTTTAGGCACACCTGTAGTTTGTCCGGTCTCTTTGCCGGTACCGATAACACTGGGTCCCTTCACGGAGCAGTGTCCATTTCTACTTACCACAAACTGTGGGGAGAATTTGCTGGGGTTAAATTTGTTGAAGGAATTGCATGCAGTAATACATTGTTCCCCGGACGGAGTTCGGTTAACAATTTCACCTCAGCAATCACTCGCCTCTCAGTTTTTGACTCGACTTTTAGCGCCAGAATTCAGTAATATTCCGGAATGCTTATGGGCAATTGATGATAATGATGTGGGCATTCTTCAAATTGAACCTGTTAGAATTATTCTGAAACATGGAGTTAAATTGCCTCGCATCCCACAATATAAGATCTCAGTTAAAGGCGAACAGGCTTTGAAATGTATAGTCTCTGATTTTGTACATCGTGGAGTAATTGAGGAAATTACGGGTAGTTTGTGCAACAGCCCGATTTTGCCAGTATACAAGAAAGGTGATAATGCGATTCCCTTTCGGTTTATAATTGATTTACGTGCTATTAACAAAATTGTGGCTCCTCAATTTCCTATTGTACCTGATGTTACAACGATACTAACCATGATTCCGGCTTCTGCCACTCACTTTAGCGTTGTTGACCTCAAAAACGCGTTTTTCAGTATTCCCATACACAAGGATAGTAGGTATTTGTTCGCGTTTACCTTAGGTGGACGCTAGTTCACATTCACTCGTGCACCACAAGGGTACACTGAGAGTCCAAGTATTTATAGTAGGGCATTAAAAGAGCAGCTCGATACCCTCGAGTTGCCTACTACTTGCACGTTACTACAGTATATAGATGATCTCCTCTTGGCTGCTGATTCTGAGAATGCCTGTAAAGAAGGCACCATGTTGTTACTTTGTCAACTAGCAAAACATGGCCACAAAGCTTCACTCAAAAAATTCCAATATTATTGTCAGGAGGTCACCTATTTAGGCTATCTCCTGTCAAAGGAGGGAAGACGGTTGACACCTGAACGAATAAAAACTATTTCTGGCATGTCTGTCCCAAATACGCAGAAGGAAGTTAGAGCCCTGATAGGTATGGCTTCTTACTGTAGATTGTGGATCCCTAACTTTTCGTTAACGATTAAACCAATGCTGGCTCTGACAAAGAAGGGCATTTCTTTGCCATTGCCATGGACTTTGGAACACCAGACAGCATTTGACTTGCTCAAAACCGCGCTGTGTTCGGCGCCGGTTTTAGGAACTCCAAATTATGAAAAGGCCTTCGTGTTATATGTGCATGAACGTGATGGATGTGCTTTGGCTGTGTTAACGCAGGAACATGGAGGGAAGAATAGGCCGTCCAGCTATTTCTCATCCGCCCTTGATCCTGTTGCATGCGCTTTGCCGAGATGTTTGAGAGCTGTCGCTGCTGCGTCTGTAAAACAGAGTGAGGGAATGGTCCTGGGTCATGCGTTAACCCTAATGGTACCTAAATCTGTAGATATTTTATTGAATAGAACTCAAACGCAACACCTCACTTCCGCACGATTGACAAGATATGAATTGATTTTGTTTGCTCCCCACATTCAAATTCAGAGGTGTTGTGTATTAAATCCGGCTGAACTTTTATCTGTCCCTCAAGATACTGTTGATGGTGACGAAACGTCACACGATTGACTTTATACGACAGAACAAGAGACTAAAGGTATAATCGATTTGAAAGACACGCCTTTGAATAGCCCACAAGGAGAGCTATTTTGTGATGGCTCTTGTTTTAAACTTCCGAATGGTACATCCACGGCTGCTTATGCCGTCACTACTTTAAGCTCGATTGTGGAAACCAAAAGAATTATGCATAATTCCGCACAGGCCACAGAAATTATAGCGTTAACTCGAGCTTGTGAAATTTCTGAAGGGCTTACAGTAAATATATATACCGACAGTCAGTATGCCTTTGGGGTGGTTCACAACTTCGGTAGACTTTGGAAAGAACGAGGTTTCTTGACCTCACATGGCATGAAAAAATACAGCATGACACTTTAATAGTGCAATTACTTTCAGCGCTCACACTCCCTGTTCAGTTGGCTATTATAAAATGTGCAGTACATCAAAAGGTTACAGATGATATAGGAAAAGGGAATGCTTTCACTGATCAGATAGCTAAGCAAACTGCCACTGATTTTAGTTCAGAAATGTATGCTGTAAGAGAAACTGTAAATATTTGCACTTTTGGTTAAAGTATCGATTCTGTAAAAGACATTCAAGCAGATGCTACTATAGAGGAAACCAAGAAATGGGTCGAGGGTACAGGAAGATTGGATGATGATGGTGTTGGGTGGACAATGTTGAAGGAAAATGGTTACTCCCTGACGCCTACATTACAATGATGTTCATTATGGCTCATGGTCCGACCCATGTCTGCGCGCGTAAATTGACAAACATGCTACACAGTGTATGGGCCAATGATAAATTTTCAAAATTGCGGAGCGCTTTGTCCAAGGGTGCATGTTCTGCTTGCAGCACAATGTAGGAAAAGGTACCTCGACTCCTAGAGGAGGTTGTCAAGGGTTTTGACCCATGTTGAATCCTTAGACTGGGTAGATGTGGGGATGAGCTGTCGCCGCCCACATTCACGCCAGAATCCAGGAGAACTGCGCAGTTGGCACAAGACCACTCCAAAGATACAACCTTCTTGTGGGGGGTTCCACATCACCACTCTACTGTAAGGATGCCATCAAAACAATGTTAAGCAAGGGTCCTATACTATCAAGCAAAAGACCACTCTTTTGAAATGCAGTAATTCAAGACAGATCCCAAAAATAGATGCAATACCGGTACTCACCACTATCAGAAAGCCAGCGTTTTAAAACCACCATACTTTTGTGTAAAACTGAACAGAGGAACCCAAACCAGGCCAAGGAAAGACTTGCTAAGAGGTGGATACAATGTAAAACTATATTCTGAAATGACTTGAAGGAAGTCATTATTTAATGTATATGTAAAAATTGTAAGTTTTAATTTAAACTGGGAACTAAAGTGACATTTAGCTGAATTCTGCCTGACAACAACCCCCGACAGAAGTTGAAACTTGATCAAACTGCCTGGCTGCCTCCTGCTTCCCCACCAAAAGGAGATGACACCTCTCTGATTAGATTAGGGTAGGGGCACCTGCAGGAGGTTGAACAACGCCTTGTCCTGGACTCAGGCAAATGTTATATTGGGGGGTCGTAAAATGGCTTCCTCTTGGGGGCAACTGGGAGGGGCAGTGCCTCTGCGAGCCAGCTGAGCTTGGGGGAAGTGGATAAACCAGTTATCCCACCATGTGATGTGGGAAGCCACACCCCTTTTTGACCAGGGCATAATTTTAAAAAGATAGATAATTCATAGTACGGACCTGTCAAAATTATATAAGTAATATCATTATTCTTGTGATTTTTCTGTGCACGTTTTAAGAGGTGTTAGGACCCTGTGGTGTATTCTTGGAGTCTTACTCCAAATGTATGCATGTTAAAAATCTGACACTTTATCATCTGAAACTCATATCCCTGGTGCACATTTGTGTAAAATCTGGAAAGGTTTAGAGGTTGTTTTCTGGATGAAAAGGGGAGAATTCTGTCATCAGTGGACACGACATCATACAAAGACAGGGATCGGATGGTTTGGTGCTACAGAAAATATGTTAATTGGACCTATAATATTAGAAAAATGGTACATAGATAAATATGTATTTGGATCAGAAATAGATTGTGTGCAATTTGACAAGGGGAGGTTACTCTGACCATAAAACCTACAGCATCACTCTGACACTCCATTTCTTCCCCCCAATCAAGGGAGAGAGGA
Organism: Ambystoma mexicanum; assembly: GCF_040938575.1. Classification (NCBI taxonomy): domain Eukaryota; kingdom Metazoa; phylum Chordata; class Amphibia; order Caudata; family Ambystomatidae; genus Ambystoma; species Ambystoma mexicanum. The sequence continues at coordinate 379,711,083 of NC_090930.1, read as the reverse complement.
AAGCTTGGCTAATGATAAGTGAGAGGTGCAGGCTTAGCTAGGCCCACCACACGCCCATTTTCAAAACACATAAAAACGGCCACTGAAACCCAGGTAGGGATTTCACTTTCCACTTTCTTGCGGGACGCTTTGCCGGGAGACTCCAGACTTCAAATCCATCAACCTCCAGAGACCAGAGATCCAGAGAGACCAGTGATCGAGGGAGACCAGAGATCCAGAGAGACCAGACCTGTGCAGTGCTGAGAGCAGAACCAGAGACCAGACCGCTGTTCAGAACCGCCAGAAGTCCCGTCCAACCTGACCAGACCTTGACGGCTTATTTCAAAAATATAGTGTGAGTACTCACTGTGCCAAAACCAATCTCTTAGTTTAAAATAATCTAATCCAAACTATTTTAGCCTATTAGAACTGCCTCCTAGAATTGTGTCATTCTGTCATCTTTAAAACTGAAAACTGTCATCTGTCATTCTGAGCTTTAAAATTTCAAATCTGAAAAACTACTTTCACAAAATCGTCCGTATCTCCGGAACGAGATTTAACTTTTATCTTAAAGCTAAGATTCTAGGCTTTCCAACGAACCTAGAACCGACTTCCTACTCCTTATAGTGCCTCCGTAATCGCGCTCGACGCACGTGACTAAATTTGCCGCGATTTGACATTTTGCTCAATTTCAGCCACGTGTAAAAATATTTGTCCTTGCTTTGCTTGCTGAGATTCGTGTGCAACCTGACAATCATTCATAGGGCATTGCTAAAGTGAGCCTGAACTAATATCAACTAGATATCACCCACCCTGAACCTCTAGAGGGAATTAAAAGCATTTTTAGCACATTTCCCACTTCATTGTCATCACATTCAAAGCATTTTGGGCCTGTGTTTCAAACCTCTACCTGTTTTCCTCTAAGCTTGCTGGGGGGGAACTGCATTTCGTATTGCATTTTGTTGGGATTCTTGAAGACTGTGTGCTCTCCTTCCATTTCTTACATTGCATAGGGGGGGGAGTGAATTGGCAAGGAAAAGTGATTACATTGTCTTTTGTTGAAGCCATATCAAGTTATTTTCTGTACTGCATTTCATTCATCATTGCGTTTCCTTGAACCATATAAAGCATTCTTTCCCACCTTATTCTTCTGTTCCTATTCATAAGTTACCTCTTGCTGATTACTGCTCATATTCACAAGTGTAATATCCATTATCAATTTATTTATAGAAGTGGGATATATATATATATATATATATATATATATATATATATATATATATATATATATATATATATATATATATTTTGTTTAAATTTTCAAATAAACCTTTTAATTTGCAAAACAAACCTACTTCTTGGCTCAGTGGGGTCAGGGGGATTCTAAGAGGGGGGTGTTATACAAGGGTTGCCATCCAGAGTACTGAACTGGACATAAAAATACATCAATAAGGGTTTTCCTCAGCATCCCAGACTAGGCAGTGACTTAGCTGTAGTGTTAATTGAATATCGCTTACAAAGTTTCACTTCACCTTCTGTTCTGTTTAAGGTTATCCACTTTGATTTTATTGAAATGGAACGTTGCAACAATCTTAAATATGTGTTGGCTGTCATTTGTGCTTTTAGTAAGTGGGTTGAGGCCTTACCTGTTAGAGATGCAACGGCCATAACCACGGCAAAAACTCTGTTGAAAGAGTTTTTTCCTAGGTTCGGGCTGCCGAGAGTCATCTGGACGGATAATGGGCCACACTTTATCGCTGCTGTAATCCTACAAATATGCGAAGGATTACAGATTGATAAACGGTTCAATTCGGCCAGACATGCCCAAAGTGCCGGATTAGTGGAGAGGCATAACGGCATTATGAAGAACAAGCTCGCTAAGACGTGTGCTGGCACCAAGTTAAAATGGCCGGACGCCTTACCGATCGTGTTGCTGTCAATGAGAACAACCCCTCAAATTAAGACTGGGCTCTCTCCCTTTGAGGTGGTAATGGGGAGGCCTGCTAATATTTGGTGTATGCCAAAAAGTTGCTAGTTGCGGGATATAGAGAATGTGCTTCTTTCAGATTACTGTAACCAGTTGACTAAAAATCTGTTTTCAATTTATCACCAGGTGCGAGAGGCATTACCTGTACGTTACGAGGGTCCTGGTCACAGTCTACGACCAGGGGACTGGATCCTCACAAAAGTTTTCGAGAGGTTGTCTTGCCTTGCACCTCGGTGGATGGGTCCCTACCAGGTCCTGCTAGTCACCCAGACTGCTGTGCGGGTAGCAGGGCGTAAGAACAGGATCCACGCGACACACACCAAACGGATCCAGCAGCCTGTGCCATATGATACATAAGACACAGAATCCCTTTCCACTGCTGTAATCAACATGCCTGAAACAGCAACAACCGACAAGAGAGTATCGGAGACCGTTCCAGAATTCGTAAGGTCAAACAAAACAGCCATCTTGTCTCCGCACTCTCCAACAGTGCTACTTCCAGATCAATCATTTTCTGATCCCATTTCCGTTCACTCGCCACCTCCAGTGGGAAGTGACGACATATTGTCATCCGATCCTTCGGCACCAGAAATTGTGAAATATAATTTACGTCCAAGAAAATAGACGTACAGCACGGTTTGACTGTGCAATTGAGGAAATCATTTGAGGGCTTGCCTTTTGGCCCGAATGTACGAAAGGATTCTGTTGGCTAAGGGTTGTGGGAAAGACATTAAGAAGACGCGCGACTGGAGTCACCAGCAAACAAACAATTGGTGTTTTTTTGATTGAAGACGACAATGCCTGCACCCGCTACCGCTCGTACCAAACATTTAGATAAATATGTGACTAGCAGAGACAATGATCAAGCAAGTAATGTGACCCCGAAAGTGTATTGTTGTCTTTTTGTAATAATAACTGGGTTTTTAGTGACTATTGGTTTTGGGTTATGGTATCTGGAGGAAGCATATCCGCTAGATGACTTTTTACCTGTTGAAAATGTATCTGTTTTCCCCACTCCTTCCGTGCAATTGCATACCTTGTCGCCTAGACATTTTTCGCATTTTTTTGCATAGATGGAACTATCAGAATAATACTCTTTTATTAATAATGAACGCCACTCATGCAAATTTAAATAGGACCAATTGCTGGATCTGCTCACATCTACCGCAACATGGGGATAAGGGGCTAGGTTGGTATATTCATCCTTTACCATTGACAACTGCTTGTTATGCTTCTCTAAGAGCACTATTCTTTGGCCGATGGAACGACAGCATCTCAGGGAACTTTGATGGTACAAATTTGAATAGTTTTGAAAAACGTGTTTTGATGCCCCTGGGATGCTCTCTTTTTGCAAATAGGAGTAAGCCAAACGTTGCTTCTGTTAGGCCCACTGATAAGAGGTCTTTGATCTCTTTCAAAATGGCTCCTATAGGCAATAAGGATGCCACACCTCCATCTTATTCTGTTAACCATAGCCCCGATTCAGTATCCTCTGCATTCAGAGGAATGGGACACGGTCAATGGGTAATTTTAGAAAATGCGCCAATGTTGCGAATTTGATTAGTGAGAACAGACCTCTGTACGTAGGTGAACCTGTCTATTTCGTTTGCGGTAATGTGGCATTTCCATGGTTGCCCAGGCATTGGCAAGGAACCTGCTATTTAGGGATTCTATTACATGGTGTATTTATTGCCAGTACCGCAGAAATTTTGAAGTCTCGTCCACGACGAGGTGTGAAAGGGGATACTCCAGCGCAAACTCTAGGAGACATCATGAAATCCTTTGTGCCATTTTTTGGGCAAATTATGAATTCAGAAGATATCAGGGGACTAGCGAGAGTATTGGAGAGAACCATCAATCGGACCACTGACATACTCTATAATATGACGTTAGAACAGAAAGTGATAAGATTAGTAGCTCTTCAGAACCGGATGGCATTAGATGTCATTCTGGCTGAGCGTGGAGGAGTATGTAAATTAGTGGGGTCCGCTTGCTGCGTTTACGTACCAGACTCCTCTCCAACGATCTTTAGGGCTATCCAAAATCTACATGTTCTTAGTTCAGAAGTGCATGTTCCTGAGGGAAACTGGGAACGTAGTGCATGGTTTTGGGACCTCCTACGGTCGTGGGGATGGAAGTTGTTTTCAGCCCTGGTGATTATCTTGGGTAGTTTTCTGTTCCTTTGTTGTTGTATACAGTGTCTCCCTGGTATATGTTCAGTATTAGGGGGGTGTTGCGCGCAAGCAACAAGTGTATTAGGGCATAAAATATACGCCCCAGATAAGGTTTCTAAGGAGTATGTGTTGAAAGAAACTCTAGTGTCTGATCTAATGGCAATATATATGTCTGACAATGATTCTGGGTGTATAGACGTTGAAACATGGAGTTAGTCGCAAAGTGATTGAAGGTAGTTTAGCGCTTGGCATAGGCCAAAAGGAGGGTTTGTTAAAACTGATATAATATTGTCTCGTCTTCATTGTATATGTTGGCCTATGCCCAGTTGCTTTGCGAGGAAATCCGTATTGCAAGGGCGCGACCTTAAGTGAATCAAGCCTCCATTTTAGGTTAAAGCCTCCATTTAGTTTATTGTGCAAAGTCACCCTGTGGCCTAAAATGGCCAACCTGTGTTCTCTTGTTCTTGCTATAACCTCTTTAACCTCTATAGGAGAGTTAATGTCCAACCTGCCTGAAGGCTACAAGTTAGGGTCATGTAGACCTTGTCCTTTGTTGACCTCGGGATCAGGGGATTACTTGAATCGGCGATGTTAACCTACAAGAACAATAACGCTATCTAAACACGACATGCGAAACATCTGTTTGACCTGTATTAAAGCACTGTATAAAGAGTGTAAAGTTAAACCTAGAGAATAATAGTGTTTGTTAGCAAATGTATTAAAAAGTAAGCCGCATGCACAAGATATGTAAATTAGGAACGAACCTGGCGCGACCCTAGCCCAGTACATGATTAACTTGTAAAAGGCTGGACATCGTTATAACGAAACTGTATAAATACGCTGATGTCCAGCTAGCAATTCCTGTTCACTGCTCACATTGAACCCTGCTGGTGGTCTCTGTGATGTATTGACCGCCAAATAGCTAATTGTGTACTTTGTTTTGTAAACTGTACAGAATTGCAATAAAGATTCTGGGAATCTTTACAAGCCCGTGTTGGTGTATTTCTCTTTGCATGGTGTAAAAGCCTTAATATTGTAATTTCTGATTCCACATCTGGGGCAAATGCAGTCCCGTTGGGTAAAAAGACTCTGGCCAATTTCATATTTTTTTTTTTTTTTAGTTTATTCAGCGAACACCTGAATTTTATCAAAATTTCCAACGAGCTAGGTAACTCCGATTCTAGGTGCCGACCAAAGATTCGTCTCTATCCTCAGGTGTCTTGGATGTGGTCAGACACAAACCCTCTTCACGCTAACCTGTTCAATTAGTCTCCATTAGGCTGGGTTGCTGATGGAGTCAATGTCTGGTTGATCAGGCGGAATGCAAGTTCAAATAAGTTAACCATGGCCACAGTCCATCTTGTGGTTTCTCCTGAAATTAATCTGTTCCACAAGTCATCTTCTTGTATCATTCACAGGTTTGTTATCAGCGGTAGGAGATATATAGATCTGTTTTGTTTTGTATTGGGACACTTTATCACCAGGTGTCTCAGTGTTTTGACCACATCTGTTTTTTTACATAGGCGGCATCCCTTTTTGTCTTTAGCTCCTCGGATGGTTAATATTTCCTGAGTTAGCAGTAGATTTAATCTTGCTTTCATGAAGAGGGTTCTTTTTCTTTTTTCTAGAAATTTCGCACAGTAGTTTTGAGGTTTTTACAATTTATTAAAAGTCGGAGGAAGATGAGTTAGGAGTTTGTTTTCCGCTGCTTTCTCAATCGTATGTATCCAGTCCATCTCTTCCATTTTTTGTTTAATTCTGTCCGGATTTTCTTTTAGCTCTTTTTCTGTAAGCGCTATTTCAGTTAGCTTTTCTTTTCTGTTTTCAACCTATTTTTTTAGGGCTTCACATTTGTCGGTTTCGATTTCTTCCTTGATGATGTTATATACAGGTAAAGTGTCCGCCATGATGATTTTCCTATAAAGTCTCATGGCACTTTGGTCGACCATAGATGACAGTGACACTAAACCCAATTCTCTTCTGATAGCCGGCATGGAGGTCGACTTTGGTAAGCCTAAGACTGCTTTCCAGACCAGACCTTCCAATTTGTTCCAGAGCGGACGTGGGATATGCAGTGAGGTTTCCATTCCATACTTCAGGGCTGGTACCACTTTGGTCTTATAGAAGTTTATCGCAGAAATTAATGAGAACTTCCCAAACTTATTGTCGACTGTTCTCGTTTGCGAAGTTAGTCTTTTGGCTTTGTCCCATAGCATGTCTTGCATAGCCGTATCTGTTCCTGAGCTGTCAATTTGGACTCCAAGATATTTGATATTTGTTACCATTTCTATTTTGGTATTGTCGAGAAACCAGGTCAGCTGTTTGGTTTGTTTGTTAGAAGCTTTCTCGATTGCCAGAATTTTTGTTTTCTTTATGTTTATCTCTAGGTGGTTTTCATCAATATATTTCGCCATGTTCGATAATTTGCGTTGCAGTCCAATCTTCGTCTGGTCTATTAAGATTACATCATCTGCATACAGAAGTCTAGGGATGATGGTTTTACCAATTTTCAGCAGGAAAGCCCTAATTTTAGCTTCAGAGTGCTGGAAATCTCCCAAGAATGCAATACAAAGGGCTGGGGCCAGCGGACATCCTTGTTTCACCCCTCTGTTTAATTTCATTTCATCTGATAATGTTCCTTGTTGATTTAGCTTAACTCTTATGGTAGTTTGCGAGTGAAGAGCTTTTAGTGGTTCGAGGACCTTTACTGGACAGTTCCAAGCGTGTAATTTCGACCACAGCATATTGCGGTCTATTTTGTCAAACGCTTTCAAGAGATCGACGAAAGCTAGATATACTTTGGGAGCTCCTTCCTTCACTTTGGCTTTCAGGATGTTGATTATCATGATGTTAATCATCGTACTGCCATTTTTCTGAAAACCCTTTTGAAGGGTATCTTTTGAAGGACTCATTCTTTCCCAGATCCTGAAGTGATCAAGGAGTGTTGCGTAGATTTTTCCTATAATATCGAGAAGCGCTATCGGCCTGTAGCTCTGGGGATCCTCATAACTCCCCTTCTTGTAGATCGGCACTATGACCGCTTTCTGCCATGTCTATGGAATTCGTTTTTTTTTGTTTTTGTTGCATTCCTCAAAGATCTTGCCAATAAATATTGACCACTCTTTAGGAAATTGTTTGAGGTCGACATTCGTCAGTCCATCGGGCCCTGAAGCTCTTGATGTTTTTAGCTTCCTGATTTTCATTTCTATGTCCTCAGGGTTAGATACATCCACCCAAGGTGAGTTGGAATCTGGTTCTGTCACCGCGGCAGTTGAATTCGGATCGTCGAATTCTGTTGTTAAGTACTCTATCCACTTTGCTTCCGAGACAGAGTTGGTTTGCGTCTCACTGGAGATGTTATTCATGCTTTTTATCAGCGTCCAGAATTCGCTCGATTTTTTAGTTAATAGCCTTTTCATCATCTCCTCTGCATCATTTTGATATTGTGCTGCTCTGTGTTGTTTCCGCCAGCTATTGTACCTCTTCATTTCTGACTGCCATTTCACCCAGTTTTCTTTGGCATTCGATTTCTTGGCCATTCTGCTCAAACGCTGCCCCACTTTTCTTTGTTCAACCAGCGCTTTGTCATATGCATGTTTTGATTGGTCTTGTTTGGTACGTTTAACAGACCCTGGCTTTTGATATGCCAAACGTAATGGTAAATAGTTCGGTCTTTCATCAGCCTTGCTCCACACATTGCTTGCGATTCTCTGGTCCCAGGTCTTTTTAATTGTCTGAATGTCCGCTTCTGTTAAACAGAGCCGTGTTTGCTGAATATTTACTTCAGTGACCGCCAGATAGTTCAATTTCGCCGGTCTCTTTCCTTGCCAAGTACATGACAATAAGTTGTGGTCACTCTGTATTATTCTTTGGACTTTAAAACTCTCAATACTAGTTGTTAAACCTGCAATGATGAATATGTAATCTAATGTCGCTTTAGAGGACATTCGTTCCCAGGTCGGGATGTTGATTTGGTCCGGGAACAATACGTCTATGTTTTGGATATTTCTTGAGCTGATGAGTTCATTCCATGTGTTTCTTCGTTCCTTGGTTGCTTCCGTACCACCAGACCGTTGGTTGGGATTCGACTTTGCGTCCGATGCTTCATTGCATTTCGCATTGAAGTCTCCACATATGATGATTTCAATGTCGTCAAAGTCTTCATATTGCTGATCGATAGTTACTCCCATATTTGAGCAGAAAGTTTTTGTTGACATGCATTGCGGATTCCAATAACAGTTTATTATCGCTAGAAGGTTCGGATAGCCACCTCGCTTCTTTGTGAAACATTGAGACCATGTTGTCAGAATCAAAAGCAATTCATAAGATGCTTTCTACTTCCGGGGGTTCCGATAGGCCCAAACCCATTTTGTTTGCCGTTAACAGGCCCGACGACGGTCTTCCTAACAGGCCCTTCTCTGCTGGTGATATTTCCATAGAAAATCCATCGAGCATGGGTTTGTCCGTCAACCATGTCTCTTGCAGGCAGAGTATGTCATATGGGCCTAAATTCACATCTCCGACTGTCGTTAGAAGTGCATGGCCTCTCGTATTCCAGGATCATTTGAGAAACGCAAACGTGTACCTTTCGCTGAGTTGAAGGGAAACAAATGGGGACTGAAGGCCATTAGTTTGCCTCTGGATTTAGGTAATTGACTTAATTGTATAATGGAAGGATGCATTTTTATTTTTATTATTGATTTTGTATATGCTAGGTTGTACTTGTATGGCCTTACGGCTGAAATAAATTCTTAGAACAGGAGCAATTGTTTTGCTAAATCTGGTGTCGCTAACACTGGGGCATTGCTGATCGGAGTTTTGAGATCCTGAAAGCATGTGATCATTTCCCCTGTCCAATTAATCATTCCCTTAACTTTCTGTGCATCTTTTAGACCTTGTAACCAGGTCTGTAACTGAAACAATAAAAAATCCATGACGTTCAATAATTACATAATACTAAGAACTGTTGCATCTCCTTGACTTTGGATGGCTGCAGTGTTGTACTGCCGTTGCTCTTTTTGGGGTTACTCTCCATCCTGCCAATGATATTATTTGGCCTAGGTATACTACCTCTTTCGGGCAATGCTGCATTTTGCTTTTGTCTACTTTGTACCCTTTTTCTTTAACAATGTTAAAATGTCACTGCATCTATCCTACAATGTTCTTCTGTAGAGCTGCAAACCAAAAGATTGTCTAGATATTCAATTATTTTGCACTGTACCTGCATGTTACCTGGATCCATTTGTAATACTCTGTTGAAAGTACTCTGGTAATCACAGTACCCCATAGGTAATCTTGTGTGCTGGAATCTCTGTCTACAGTAAGTAAATGCTGTGAGATATCGAGTATATCTGAGTATAGTGGAATGAAGAAGAATGCATTGTTAAGATCAATGACAGTAAAGTGTGTGGCTTCAGTGGGTATGTTTCAAAGAATCATGGCGGAATTGGGGACCACTAGGAATTCTGCCTGTACAATGTTATTCAAAGGGAAGAGATCCTGGATCCCCCTCCAATTTGAACCCTTTGCTTTTTTCACAGGATATATGGCTGTGTTGCATGGGGACTCTGATGGTTGTATTATGTTGTGTTGCCATAATGCTTCAATGGTGTTATAAATCCCTTCATCAGCGTCTCATGACAGAGAATACTGTCATACTGTGGGTAACACTGTGCCTTGCTTCAGCATGATGCAAACAGCCCCTATACTCTTCAATAATCCTACATCATGGGGGTTACTAGTCCATAAATGACTGTGTACCTTCTCCATATCCTTCTGTAAGTGTGATGGCAATGTCGTGGCAAATAGCATAGTGTAGGGTACCTCTCTGTGTTTAATCATGATTTGACAGGGTATGCACATTTTAAAAAATCAGTTTTCCTGTGTTTTCGGCATCCCTGAACAGCTTTTCATCAGATACATCCCTCAGTGGCTTTGTTGGGTTAAAGCACAAAAATGTGCGCTGTTTGTCCCCTTCCTCATCAGTACTTAACATAATTACTTTATTCATTTTGATGACCACTACTTCCAAATCTAATCTAATGATTGTGCCTGGGGTATTTTCCTGGGGGACAGCTGGCCTGAACAGAAACTCAGCGGCTACATGCAGCATCCTATCCTTTACTCCTGACATCTATCCTAACACAACTGTCATCCCATGAAGAAATAAATCTCAATGTAGCGGCTCTCCTCTTGTGGCACTGTCACTCTAAAGTGCTTTTGTTATCACAGTGACCCTAGCATGATATATGCCTGGCATTGAGCACACTAGGCCTTCCTCAGTAAATGCAATGGCCACATTTAGTTTACTTAGGAGGCCCGGCCCACAAGGATGACTGGAGTATCTTTTGAATACAATAAGAGGGCTGACACCTCCTGTGTACCTACTTTGATGGATACATTTTCAGTGAAAGGAACCAACATAATTGCCCCAGAGAATCCTTACATGCCCATTATCTTACCTGACAAGGGAAACCTTCCCTCCCTAATACAGGACTGTGTATCTCTTGTTCAACCATAAATGTACATTATGGTGGGAAGATGAACTGAGCATACCCAAACTTCAAAACGCTCACTGTGTGCTGAGCATTTTATAGCCACAGCCAAAAAATGTGCATATTGCAAAAAACATGATTCTTAAGCCAGCCCCCTCTCCAAGGCCCTCCTCTAAGGCCCCTGCCTGGCCCTTTTCTCCATTCTCCACAGCAACTCAGAGGAACCTCCAGTGGCTCCCCCCTTCCCCACAAGCTAAAACACGGTCTCCTGTCACATGGGGGAGATGGAAATAGAACATGTGCAAGCAGCACCAAGACTTGAAGATAAGAATGTGCTCGCACTGCCTTCTGCCTTCTATTCTCAGGAGCAGTGATACTTTGCAAGGCCAAGTTTAAAGACAATTCAAATGGCAGAAGGCATGAGTGATGATGGATGATGGGCTAATTGGGTGGGGAGGCATGGTCAAGTCCACCCACCAGCACCTGGGGTACCAGCTTGCGTGCTGCTAGCGAGTTGAATATTCCAGAAGGGTACAAGTGTGCCAACCAATTATAGAGGGCCATGTATTCAAGAGCCCTATAGGTTGAGAGCCAATGGTGCGTGTATATAACACATATTAAGTATGACTTGCACAAGGGGTGGGCATGAGTTGTCCACCTGACTATAAAGTCCCAATCACAATCCAATCCCCTGCAGAAAATATACTTAGATGCTCCCCATAGATCAACCACAATCCTAAATAAGTTTTCTTAGTTTGCCAAGGAGTTTTAGAAGAAATCATCTCACACCCCAATCTGGGTAAAATAGGCGGCGCATAAACAGGTTTATGTTAGGAAATTATTTAAACTCTAGTCGGAGTATTTTAGGGGCGAGATTATGATAGCTCAGGGGCTACGTGCTTCCCTTGGAAGCAAGACGACACAGAGCAACACAGGTTTGATCCCCAGGTCTGCACTTAGAAACCTCTGGATATTAAACACGTTGTAAATAACCTATCATATCATATATCATATCATGAAGATGAGTACCATGGTTTAAATGTAAAAGAGTCGACTAGTCTGTCTGTTTGTGTGTTTTAATTGAAAAAAGGTGTTGAAGAGCAACAAGAATAAGTTGTGTAAAGTTGAAATAAAGATAAAAAGTTACTTCCTATTTAAGGTCATTGTCGGCGCCGAACAAGAGGTAGTTTGAGGTTATTGAGAAACAGTGTTTGAGCGGCGAGTGTTGGAGCATGCTCATATTTATTGTTTTTATAAATGTATCTGTGTAAAACACTGGTAAGTATTGACAGTCAATTGAGAATCGTCACAATGGGAGATATTACTCCTTTGATGCACTTATGCAAAATGTTGCCAGATCACATGCCTAAGCTCAAACAGTACAGTGCGAAGTGGGTAAAGGGCAAAGCAGATAAAATGTTTATGCCATGGCTGCAAGGGGGATCGCTGTCAAAAGCGGTATTGCAACACAGGACCACATACTTGCACGCTGTGTACACGGGGAAGACATTGGAGATGAGGTTAGTTATTTTAGAGCTTTGGAAGATGAACCAAAAGGAGAAAGAGGATCCACCACCAGAGGAGTGGATGCTTACTCAGTGCAGGGTGGAAGGTGTTGAGCCTTCGGCTCCCCTTACCTCACCATAAGTCAACGGAAAAAGTACAGAAGACGTAGGATTGTATCCTTTAAAGGAACTGAAAGCAGCACAGGGTATAGTAACCTGATATATGAACCACTTGCTTATAGCAGTGACAATCTGCTTGCTTATATTCAAGACATTCAGTAGCGCAGGATTCTTGAAACTCGTGAGCCATGGGGAAAAACAGTGGCAGTATTTTACCATATTTTATGTCAGGGGTTGCCCGAACAGGTACAGAGGCAGCTCAAGAAACTAGTTGGAATGGAAGTGAAGCCATGGGCAGAGATACAGTTGACTATAGTGCATTACTGTCAGCTGTTACATGAGAAAAATAGGAAGACGGAAGATGCTAGAAAACTTGAGGAAGCCAAGTTAGTTCAGAAGACATTTTCAAAATATGCCATAGAAGGAGCAGTATTGACAAAGTGGAGAACGACTGGGAATACAGCAAGCAGCAGGTACATCGCAGGTGAATGATCAGTGCCAGATGGGCCAAGGAGGGAATGGATTTGTGCCACGAGGCAGAGGAATGGGAAATAGAGGAAGGGTTGGTTTTCAGCATAATCCAGGTGTTTTTTCAGAATATGCAGAATGATAATCAGAATGTGCAAGGAGGATTTAACCAAGGGGGACTAGTCATAAGGGCTCCTCCTGTATGTTGCATGTGGGGTGACAGGGCACATAGCGCGTGTATGCGGGAGCCAAAGGTATGTACAGAATGGGCAATTCTCAAGAGGGGGGACAGCTTATCCTCCAGCAGATAGCTCAGAAGCTAGGGATGGGTTTGCCCAAGATCAGAAAGTGTACCAGTTACAAGTGCCACAAATGCAACAGGCATTGCAGCCACAGCTAGCACCATCAAATCCACCGAAAGGGCAGTCACAGCATGCACCCATGCAGATACAGCAGAATGCAAAGACGGGTCAATTATTGAAATCTAGAATAGGGGATGTCACTGTGGTGGCAGGAAGTCCTTTCACAGTTGCAGGGTGTTAGGCAGAATCATATGCAGTACCCTTTGGGAACACCACACACTATCAAGACTACAAATGCAAGTACAAATTCACCTTTGGTACAAGCCCGTACTACTCAGTAAAGTGGTAGCGATGGCTGAGCAGCCAGACTTATCTCAAGAGTAAAGTGAGCAGTATCAGAAGTTACACAAAGGACAGCAATTGCTATTGTTCAAACAAACACTGACTCAAGGTTTCTGAGCAAAAGAATATATATTTATTTACACCATCATTTGTAAAACAGTTCACTAATAAAAAGCAGAAGAAAATCAGAATCTTAATACACTACACACCACCCAATGAATTCTGGACAAGTTAAGCTCAAAATGAAGTGTGAGCAAAATGGCACTCCAGCAATTTAAAAAGGGAGGGAAAGACAAGGTTATTCAAAATCAAGCAGCACCAACAAGTAAGTAGGCAGGGCAATCTAGAAAAGGCTTACTACAACTAGGATTCAAATCCATAGGCCTGGGCCAAAGTTAATGGCTCAGAGTCTTTGCAGAAGATCACACAGTTCAGAGTAGTTCACGGTTAAGTCTTTGCCAAGAGTTTGAAACGAAGTTGATCAGAAGAAAAGTTATTTAAAAGAGTAGAGAAGACAAGCCCTCAGCTTAGCGAAAGATTTCAAACACTTTCACCAGGTCGGACGGAACAAACAACCGGATTTGAACAGTACCTTAGTAGAAGAAGAATGCTGTAGCTGAGGCAGAAGTTCCTGGCAGGTCCTGCAGACTCACGGTTCCTGAAGCGACTGTCAGACTGACAAGAAGGAGGAAGACTGGAGGGCCCTGCACTGCCCAGGGAACAAACAAGCAGCAGAGCAAAGCGATGAATAACAGGTGCGCTCCTTAAAACCCAAACAGGGTCCGGTCCTCCTGGCTATCCAGTTCACTGCAGCTGTGCACAGCAAATTCGAACAGGGGAGGGAGGCCTTGCTTGGTGTTTGGCGAACTGGTTGGTCCCACCAGCTCAAGGGAAGAAGATTCCTTGCAGATCTTCTCTATTGTCGAAGTTTAGGAGATTCTGACCCGCAGCAGGGCTTCACCGGGAGGTTCAGTAGTTGCAGTCGTCCTCTTCCTTCAGCTTCTCTTCCGTTCTCTCAATACAGTGGCGACTCTGCCTTCCAAGTCCCAGAGACCTGCTTTTTATGCAGTTTTCCCCAATTCACAGAGCCTGGCTGTCAATCACACAGCAGGGTGGCTGTCCTGGCAGGACAGTCACCTAGCCAATCAAACAAGAGTGTGACTTGGGTCTCCAAGGAGACCCTGTGCAGGGGGCCTAAAACCCCTCACTCACATCCTGTCCACCAGACACTCAGGCACCTAAGGAGGGCTTCTGTGTAGAAGCCTGCCAAAGGACGGCAAACAAAAGGAACCAAACCTGGATTGGCGCGCAGAGTAAAACAGGAAAAAAACCTTTACAAAAAGAAATGGCGAGTAAACCCAGCCGGAACCAAATAAAATTAAAAGGGGTCCAGCAGATTAAAGTTTGAGGCTACTAACATAGCCTAAAATAGTAACAAGTCTATTTTCATAGTCTGTGGTAGGAAAAAAATTGTAGATACCACTGCCACCAGCCAAATCTTAAAGAAAGGGGAACTAAATAATGTTCCATGAGAAACAAACAAAAATGGATAACTATTAACCCTTTCCAGTACTGGGTCTGAATAGTTTGTACTAGGTCTGTGAATTTAAAAAGGCTAATAAAGTCAATGGCACCTTTACATGTTCTGGGAGACAGTAGTCAGTCCCAGAAAATTTAGTTTAAAGTGGGAAGCCTGAAAAAGACAACCCTGTGTCACTACACTAAAGGTGCTGTGTGACACACAGTAAAAAGATGATGCCTATGGAGTAGGTGAGACTCCACAGTCTATGAACACAAAAATGTAAAACACACAGCAAAACACATGTAAGAGTGGGAAAAAGGCTCACACTCTTACCAGGTGAAACACATAAATCCTAGACATCCAGCAAAGCTGCTGAGGGACTCAACAGGTAAGGGAAATTATCCATTCTGGAGAATTCTCCCTAACACAGGGGTATGTACATATGCATCCACAATAGGACAGCTCACAGGGCGACTTGATGTGTTCAGTACTACCAGTGACACCAGACCCCCAAGAGGAACCAAGGGTTGATGTGACTAAAGGAAGGCAATCTTTTTTAGTTGAAAGTGGTGCAACTCGCACATGTATACGAGTGGGAACATATCCAATGTCGGGAATTGCCATGAATGCTCAGCGATTCTCTGGAGCTACGAGTTGAGTTCCTTTTACTGACGAATTACCAGTTTCTATAGGAGAGTGCAACATGTTTGTTACATTGCTGCATTCACGGCAGACACCAGTTAAGATTCTAGGATGAGATTTAATGACGAAGCTTAACATGGCGATTTCTTTCAATGATGAAGGCATAGTGTGCACTACTCCAGGGATACAATATATGAATGTGGGTGAAATTATATTGGCATTTACAGGGCAAATGGATCTGCGAGGGATGCGACTGGAAGTAGAGGTTTTTCTTTATGGGGTACTCATTCTGTTGGCATGGCTACCCAACTTAGTGGGAAAGATTATGAGAATACCTGATGAATTCTTGTTCAAGCCACAGATACCAATGGACGAAGAGGGGGGGACAGACTATTCCCTTAGAGTTAAATGCAGCCATAGTACGGGGGAAATGGCAATGCTCAAAGTAACAGATGACGAGGGCAGGCCATAGAGAACAGTGATTGTCATTGGGGAAGGGTGTAGACTGACTGACATCACTGACGATGACATGTTTGGAGATGATCCAACAGATGATGAACTAATAGTCAAGATGAGTATTACGTATTGGATTAGAATAGAGAGAAGGGAGATCCCACAGTGAATGAAGACTTGGAAAAGGTGCAAAGCGTTTTATGGGCTACAGGCACCTATGACATAGACCTATTGAAGGGGTTAGGGGAGGTTAAGATAAAGTTGAAATGTTACCACCTCGAGAAAGACAGTACCCCATGTCTCGAGAGGTGGATGAAGGGATCTTTAAGACTATTACAGCACTGATGGACCAAGGTGTTAAGAGGGATTTCTGAACTCTAACCTGGAGGGGCAGAGGTTCAGAAGGCCAACCTAGTTTCTTGGAACGGGGTAACCTCTGGACAAGCCAGACCAATCAGGGTAGCTATGGCAGGCGGTCAAGACTAAGTCTCAAGAGGGGTGACGGTGACTGAAAGACCTCAATGAGCACACAAAGCAAGGACACTTACAAATTACTCCAGACAGGTGTTATATTAAAAATATAGGCACATTTATTACAAGGCCTTTGTAATATAGACCATAGCAAAGAATCACAATAATACTAAAGTAAACCAACACATCACAATCAACACAATATATATACAAGACCAGAAGGGTCTAATGGATTAAAAGGCACAAAATGTGTAGACCACCTAGATGGGGAGGAAAACAGGCAGTGCAAGTAATCTTTAGATCCAGTTCCACATCAAGAATACACCTAACTAAGAGGCAGTCCAAGCCCTACGAAGAGAGGAGCCTTATGCTCAATAGAAAATGCACGTGCTTGTGCCAAGGGACAAAATAGGGCCTCTTCGAGGGTCACCAGCAGCTCAGGAAGGTGGATAAGGTTGATGAAGAACAAGTCCCCATTATTCAAGCAGGACCTCCACTTGCGGGCAGAGGCAGGTTGAGAGTGTGGGATGAAGTCGCTATTTCGCAATAGCTGTGGAAAGGAAAGGGGCCCTCGGGGGCCACTTTGTGCGTAAAAATGAGCTCCTGCGCTAGGGGCCACCGGTTGGGGTATGGACTACTCACCAGTCCCCAACGCAGGCAGACCCAGACTTCGCCAGTACAGTCCACTTCGCTGGCAGGTTCGAATGCAACAATCAGGACGTCTCGACACTGTGTGGTTTCTGCGGTACAGCGGGGATTCCCAAACGGCACAGGGGCGATTTCTCCACTCCAAGTGGAGGAATCAGCCAAATTCCACTGCAGCAGGCTTCAGGGTCAAGGGGGTCACAAGTGCAGCGAACTAGCGCAGGTCGTTGCCACAGCAGGGCAACTCGGTAACCATGTTTACTCTGGTCTGGGCACACTCGTCTCACTTCAGACCTGGGACTGCCAAGTGTACGAAATACAGAGTGAGGGTGCCGTGGACAAAGAGAAAGCAGTATACCAAGTTTCGAGGGCTTCCTCGAAACCGTGGCGGTAACAGAGCAAACGTCCCGCGTAAGCTGGTCAGCCCACTGGTTGGCCCAGGGACACTTCCGAAGAGGCTTACTTGCAGGGTTTGATGACGGTGCTGAGAATAGTTGGTCCCACTATTCCAATGGGTTGAAGCGTCTTCGCAGACCTTCTAGGATGATCAGATGCAGAGGGGTCTTGCCGGACAACAGTGGGCTCAGGATGCCAAACCTTCCAGCGGGTCACCAGCAGTTCCTCAACTCGGCTTCTTGTTGCAGGATACTTGGCTCCTTATCCTTTGTTCGTGTGAACTCAGGAGATCGACATGGTAGTGGTGTTCTCGGCCTCCTCTTATCCAAAGTTCCCTTCGTGCCAAAACAGAGAGGACCCAATGGGAGATCTGCTCACAAACACTCACTCCATACGTGGACCAATCATGGACCACGGTGGTCCCAGGCATTCAGGACAATCCGGACTCTCTGGCCCCCAGGGTGTGTATTGGGAACAGACATCCCAGCCCACATCCTGGAGGCACACACACAAGGCACGGAGAAGCCCGCAAATGCTTTGGGTTTCGCGAGAAAGTGCATGACCAAATAAGGACTGACCCAGATCGGCTTGACCTGGGGACCATGAAGGGGCAGGGTGGCCAAAGGACAGGACAAAGAACCTTGTGGCATGGCCATTTTGGAGCCAGGCCACCTATTCATGCCAAACTCGGTAAGCGCGGATAACATGGCAAGAAAGGGTTCAAAACATAAGATAAACAATAGCTGCCACCAGTCCTGTCCGTGGCACATCTGCACAGTTCATAAAAAGTCCAGCGAGAGTTTCTAGGGCCTTTGGAATGACTAGCGACCCAGGGGTGCAGTAAAGTAAGTTATGTTGCACTCTTGTTACATGTTGCACAAAAGCTGCAACATGAGGAAAGGACTAAGGGAAACTAAGTCTCCCAGTACTGACTGTCTTAAGGGCATGTCAGTTTCCCCATAAGAAGTGAGCGAAAGCCCGGAGGAGTGCAGCTGAGGGCTGCGCTTCTCCGGCAAAGGTTAGATCAGGGTATAAAACAGCAGCAAAAAGTTTGGGGGTTGACACATGGAGGGAAAATTACATTCTAATATGAAATCTTTCCTAACAGAAGGTATTCTGGTACCGTCAGAATCATTGCGCAATACTGCGGTGTATCCGATCTAAAACTCAAAGGAGGGGTCATGGAGATTCATACAAGATATAAGACCAATTAACCAGATCGTAGAGGCAGAGTTTCTTTTAGTTCCTAATCCAGCAACGATACTATGCAGTATCCCAGTAGAAGCGCAATATTTTACGGTGATTGACTTGAAAAATGTATTTTTCTGAATTCCATTGCATAAGGACTCACAAGACTTGACTTCCTTTTTGTTCTTCCGAATATGACTGATACACACTTGTTTTCCTCAAGGGTACTGTGAGTCTGTGTCAATTTGTAATATCGTCCTTCAGATGGACATAGGCAATATTGATTTGAAGAGCGTTGTGATACAGTACGTAGATGACATTCTGATTTGTAACACTACAGAAGACGAGTGCCAGGCAAGACTCGATCCAGTTAATGACTATCCTAGCAGACGAGGGATACAAGGTAGATAAAGAGAAGTTACAGTACTGTCAAAAAGAGGTGTTGTACATAGGCCAGCTGATCACACCTGAAAGTGCTGAGGCGATCATAAAAAAGGTAAATCTGCACACGGTGAAGCAAATGCAGCAGTGGAACTATGCAATTATGTTAGAGCATTGGTGTTTGATTATAGTTCATACTCAAGACCCGTTTTGCAAGTTCTAAAGGAAGCACAGGGAAGCAATGAGAAAATAGAATGGACTGAGGAAATGGACGGAGGGTTTGAAGAATTGAAGAAAGCAATTTGTACAACTCCCGTTTTAGGAATTCCCAACCATGCTGAGGAGTTCTTTTTATTTTCACACACAAATGGGACAGTCATGACAGCAGTACTTACACAGAGGACTACACTAGGGTATAAACCTCTAGCATATCCAAGTGGCATTCTAGATCCAGTCATGAAGGGACACTTTTGTTGGAAACAGATGCTGACGGCAGCCGCATTTGCAATTGAGAAGTCTACCGGTATTGTAATGGGTGTTCTATGATGCTTTTTGTGGAACATGCTTTGTTTGCTATTTTGGAGAAACCTAAGAGTACATTGACATCTCAGAGAGCTTCTCTGTCTGAGGTGATCATATCGAATCCAGCAATTAAAATAGTCTGATGTAGAATAGTGAACCCTGCCACGTTTGTAGCTGAGCCTGTGGCAGAGGGCGAACAGGTGCATAATTGTGCAAACTATGAGGAGTTCTACAATGACATCCTGAGGAAAATGCGTTACCGGGGGGGAGATTGTCTTTATTGATGGCTCTTCGAAAACTGACCAAACTATTAGAGAAAGGCATTCTGGCGCAGCTGTGGTGAGACATAGAGCAAACAGCGAATTTGAGGTTGTAGCAAGTGCAAGACTACTGACTCACTTTTCAGCGCACGCAGCAGAATTGGTAGCGCTTGTTGTCACGCTCAGAAATCATGCAGGGCAGGAAGTGATGGTGTATAGTGACTCTGCCTATGTGACATCAACAGTGCATGCAGGACTAGCATGTTGGAAAAAAGAGGGGCTACCTCCGAGCGGATGGCACTCCAGTGCAACACGCAGTGTTATTGGACAGGCTTATTAAGGCACTACAATTGCCAATAGCCATAGCAATAGTTAAATGTGCAGCACATACTAAGCAGACTGACTTTATTTCTTGATGGAATGAAGTCAAGGATGCACAGGCCAAAAGGGTTACATATTTGCCAGATATTTCACGTTTTGATACTCCAGATCTAAAGGAGAAAGTAGTTACCATTATGGTAGTAAATTAAGGGTTTAATCATTTACCGAGAACATAGTTGATGGAAATTCAGGCCAGTGCACCACAGGAATTGCAAGAATTATGGAAACGAAGGGGGTGTTCTTTATCCCCTTAGGAAGCATTTTGGAGACAAAACAGCACTGGAAAGCCAGTGATGCCAGTAGCATTGTTAATGGTAGCGCTTGAACAGCTGCCCTACCCTGCGCATGTAACTAGGGAAAGCCTTGCAGGAACTATTGCAGAGGACAGGTTCATACTGAACCTGTTAGAACACGTTGCATTTTATGTAGTAAATTGCATCGTATGTCAAATGTTTACTGCTGTGCATACACTGTGAACTCAATGGTCTCATTAAAGAGAGGATTGCAAAGCTCAAATTGATACTGAAGAAGGGATGGCTATATTGCCTACCCCTAGCCTTATATGCATTAAGGAATCAGCCTGGGTCAGACCACCACCTCACACCCCATGAGTTAGTGACAGGGAGGTGAATGAGAAGGCCTTTGTCTCGTCCATCGAGGAGCAGCAGTGATGCCCAGAAGATTGCAGAAATGTTAGGAAATTAATTATGTGTGACCGCTAGTATCTCTGTCATTTCAGATCAACTCAAGTGCCAGGGGGGTCGGTCTCAGAACACAGATGAAGACCATTCAGCAGCTGGAATTTCTGAACTACTACCTATACCTAGACGTTTTGCTGGAGACACAATATTGATTCAGAACTTCACCAGAAAGTGGCATGAACTAAGATTTAGTGGACCTTACATAGTGGAGAATGTTACTGCCTCAGCAGTGAAAGTCCAAGGGAGAGGTGCTTGGATCCATCTGAATGACGACAAACTCCACACTGTTGAGACCGTTGCACCCCTAATGATCGTTTCGGAAACAAGACAAGAAGAAGTTCAGAGCATGCAAACCTGATCAATGACAAGGAAGAAGGACGCTAAGGTTGCTGATTAAGTAAAAGCAAGTGTGTATTTGGACTGTGGCTCGCCCCAGACACTCTTTATAGATATTATAGCAGGAGTGCAAACTCAGTTCTTGAGCCACAGGAATCTTTGAAAAATTGACTTTTGAAAGTTGTTGACATGTTGTGGATATGTTTAAGTGACAACATCTGATAAGAGATTGGAAGCGTGAACAATACGCTGATTCTTACAACACAATTGTTTGGTTGAGTCTATGGTTCTGACAAACAACAATGCCCATTCGCTCCTTCTCGCTGTTTTCATATTTATTCTTCGATCTTATGCTGCTCTTTTTGGGCACAGTCTTAACATCCCTACTTTCCTGCATGATTCTAAAAATGGCCCTGCGATAAGGAGGCTGCTTGTGGCGATAGTTTTACAGACTGTGCAGCTACCTGATTTACCAGAATTGCCTGATTAAAAAGGTTTTTTCCTCCCTTAAAGCAGTAACAGGCACAACGAAGAACTTTGAAAATGGTACAGTTTGAGAAAATGAGAGAGCCCAACAAAGTTCAAAATGGCGTAAATGGCTGTGATTAGCATGTTGGTTCGTGATGTATGTATGTACCACCATACCTTGTGTCTTTTTGTTTCTCATGTTCAGCCTTCCTTATTATCTTGATACTCCTGTTGAGATGGAGACTACTATGATTTCTACCACTTCGGTAGCTCATGTAGGGTTGCCTATTGCTGAGACAAATGATCCTATGGTTCTTCCTGAAGGGACGACTATTACTGAAATGCTTCTTGATTATTATTCAAAAACGTACTTTGTGAAAGCGAGACACAGGAGAAGCACAAGGGAAGAAGATAATGAATTAAATAATTATGTAGACAGTATAACACATTTGGGTAAACAAAATGTGAAATCAGCACATGAAAAAGATGGGTGAGAGAATGTCCAAAGAGAGTTGCTATGTTTATGGTCACATACCTTGTGCCATGGGGACTTGCAAGATATTTATAGCTATAGAAGTAGCAGTCCAGAAAGCTCATTGCCTGACACACCTTGCACTCTGCCAGACGAGAGGTCAGTTCCAGGGTCGAACAGCATCCTTGTTATGGGTGACTGAGAAGACATCTCCAAGAGAAGATGACTATGTGCAAGATTTAAAGACAAGAGAGAAATCCGAGACAAGGAATCGAGTGATAAGATTTGAACAGCATGTATTAAACAAAGCCGAAATCAGAAGGGAAGAGAACAAAATGCTAAATTGTCAAGGAAAGAACCCTGAAGAAATATGAAGGTGCAAGGAAAGAGGTCAGCCGCAAATCAAGGGAACAGTGCTGACTCTGGAAGGATGGGCAGAAGGCCTGATTGTGTGCCGGACGACATGAAGCAATTGTGTGGCACTGCAGAGAATGAATGCAAGCATCATTTGCCTAACATTGTGAAGTTGCATACATGGGTCAATGATAAAGGAGGATATTTGCATATAGTACCTCTAGCAAATGCATCCCTGTGTTTCAGAATCAATTGCACCAGAAAGGTTGGAATAAATCAGCAGTGCGGCCAAATTGTTTTCAATGTACCAGTCATGAAGGATGGAACAGTAGTGTTAATGGATCACTACTGGGCCTGTGGATCCAGAGCTTATATGAAGTTGCCCAAAGATTGGGCAGGGCTGTGTTCCATAGTACTTATTCATGTTCCGGCATTAGGGATTCTAAGGAGTGACCTGAACATTGGAGAGTTTCCAAAAGCAGATGCTCATATGAGGAAGAGGAGATCATTTGGATTTATCAATCGGACAAGAAGAGAGAATTGCTTTTCAGCTAAATCAATAGAAGCCTTTGATGCTATTCAGTATGAACAACAGTTGTTCAGTCAGACTGCTGTTGTATTCACGACTTTCCTTATGCCAGGGATCCAGAGGATGGCAAATGCGAACTGTTTGCAAATCACTCACTGGGAGCTGCTGGAGATGAGCAACACTACTATAAAGGGATTAAACGCTATTAAGGCAAAATTGAGAGCCATAAGACTGATGACTCTCCAGAATAGGTATGTCCTGGACATGATTACAGCAATGGATGGAGGTGTTTGTGCCAAATTCAGATAATCATGTTGCACATTCATACCTTCTCAGAATGACAAGAATGGGACCTTGCCAGAGGCCATAATGTTGCTAACGAACTTGCACATCAAGATGGAAGATGAGACAGAAGATGACATTGTGTATGATAGCTGGTTTGCGTCGATCTTCTCATGGGTTCCACAATGGATGGTGAATATCTTCAGGTTTCCTCGAGCACTATTGGTGATGATCATATTTGGATTGTGTGTGATCAGGATAATAATCACACAGTGTAAGAAGACAGCAAAGAAAGCAGTAGGAATGAAGATCATGATTGATGTTCAGTCTGGGTTTGGACTCAAGGAGCTGACAGTTGAAGAAATCAGAAAATATATAGAAGCAAGCATTCTAGCACCTGAGGGAACAAAGTTCCTGTATCCAAGGAACCACAAGAAGTATGTGGGATTATGGATTTACTGCAGCCTGAATGGACAATGTAGTCACATGACCTAGAGGGTTGATGACCATGTCAAATCAGCAGGATCTCTGAAAGGAGTAATGAAGATATGGACTCCAAAGAAGCACTTTTTCAGACAAGGATTTCTAGATGTGAAGACTGATGGAAGAGTGGTCGATGAATCAACCATATGGGTGCGTGAAGAGGAGGAGCCAAATGCCTTTACCAGAAGTCCTGCCCCTATTCTGCCTATATGTTGGATGCTGGAAATTGCGTCATGCACAAATCCGATAATGATACCTATGCCATGCAAGATCTTCGAAACAAGGTATCCATTGAGAAAGCCCTATTAAATGTAACCGCAGAGAGATGATGGTCTCTTAAGAGAGATACCTGAAGATGTGTAAAGATGAATGAAAGACACTGGGTGATGTCACATGAGGTGAAGAAGACTCATTAAGAAGACTGGTCAAAGAAAAGAATGTATAGACCTTATGGAATCTGATGATGAAATAATAAATGGAGTATTCTGTCATGGGTGAATGAAGATTGCACGTGCAAAGAACACTGAAGAAAATATAAGTTGCTATATAACTGCACAGATGCTGCAATGCAAGTAGATTAAGTAGTCATTAAGTCTGTCTATACGTAGTGAAGAGACTGCAGATGCCACCAATATATATATATATATATATATATATATATATATATATATATATATATATATATATATATATATATATATATATATTCATGTATAGAATCTGGATGTTCGATGTTGCAACTTTAGTAAGCCAGGACCCGTGAAAAGGAATGGCTGAAATTATGGCACAGCAGAGAAAACAGCTGAAAATTGAGGAAGATTCGAGAATGCTGTCTGGTCCAGTGTCACGGGTTGGGGCAGCCAAGAAATGGCTATCTGTTCAAGGAGATACAAAGAACGTGAGAAGCGAGGCAAGCTCTTTTTAAGGTGCAACAGAAAGACACTATAAGCGCTAATTTTTATTCATTTAATATCATTAAATGCGATGAAGTATCTATAACACGGTCTCCTGTCACATGGGGTAGATGGAAATAGAACATGGGCAACCAGCACTGAGACTTGAAGATAAGAACATACTTGTACTCCCTTCTATTCTTAGGTGTAGTGATACACTGCAAGGCCAAGTTCAAAGACAATTCAAATGGCAGAAGGCATGAGTGATGAAGGATGATAGGCTAATTGGTTGGGAAGGCATGGTCAAGTCCACCCACCAGCACCTGGAGTACCAGCTTGCGTGCTGCTAGCGAGTTGAATACTCCAGAAGGGTACAAGTGTGCCAACCAATTATAGAGGGCCAAAAATCAAAGAGCCCTATAGTTTGAGAGCCAACAGTGTGTTGTGTATCTAACAAATATTGAGGGTTACTTGCACAAGGGGTGGGCATAAGTTGTCCACCTGACAATTGAGACCCAATCACGATCCAATCCCCTACAGAAAGTATACTTAGATGTTCCCCGTGGAGCAACCACAATCCTAAATAAGTTTTTTTTAGTTTGCCACGTAGTATGATGTCATGTATGACAAGTTTTTGCTATAAAAGTGTTTTTTATTATGTGATGCATTGAGATTATGATGTGAGACGTCCATTGATGTCTGTTCTACTCCCTATTTTAGACAATTGAGAATAAAACAGATTCCCTTTGCCAACTTACTGAGTCGGTCTTATTATTGGTGTTATTGGTGTAAGAGTTATTCTGCATCCCCATCCATCTAACAATGCACTACCTCATTTAAAAGAGCCTAACGGTTCAATGGGCTGCTTCCTATTAACCCTCAGTGGGGCAAACTAACAAAAAATTGTTGTAAATAAGTTCACATTAAGAGCACTTGTAATGAAACATTAGAATTGCCTAAAATTCTGTTCGAGAAAACGTCTCATGTGACACAAAATGCTATTAACGCATGGAACAAGTATGTGCTATATAAAAACTGTTACCTCTTCATTTATGTTCTCTGGCCATTAGTGACATATACACGCTATACCCCTTATTTTGTATTGTATTGTACTTGTGATGTATATAGCGCCTTTTACCATTAAAAGGCGCCTTACTAAATGGCACATTTATTTATTTAATTATTTTTGACATTTGTAAAGCACACCTAACCCCGAGGCATCTATTGTTGAAAGTACAGCATACAGCATACATAGATGCGTAGTAAAGTATAGGTGAACCGTTCTGTTGCGAGTTCGAGTAATGCATACGGTTAACGGTACTTACTGGGGAGAGTGTATATTTCTGGCGGATTACTTTAGAATTACATCTCTGTTGCAGGCGTGGCGTTGCTATTTTTGACACACATAGTAACTTGAATAATACCAACATGTGCTTTTATGTAGCATGCCAGCTTTGGTATTGCATCTTTCATTTTTGACCCAATGCATTGGTAATCAGTTTATTGGCATCTGAAGAATAATCGGCTGAGCAGGCTCTCTGCAGGATCCGAACTTGTGATGTACACCGCTGGTACATGTCTGAGACGAGCAGTCATCTCGTGAGCCTCCCCCCACAAGCACAACAGAACTCGGCTCTTCTGTATTCAGCAACTCGACCCCCTGCATTGATATGGGTCTGCTGAAGTGCACACGTGAAACGCAGCCTTTTCCAAAGGATGTACTACTTGCAGATACCCTCCTAGGGACCATACCAGGCGCCATAACACTGGCTCTGTGTGTCATTTGTAATCATGTAATATATGCATGTGGATATTTTCTGCAGAACATTGGTGGCGATGCCCTGTCATAGAGTCAGTGGGAAAACGCTTTGGGAATCGGCACTGACCGCTGTTGAAAGAAGAAATTATTCTGGCGGCATTTATAAATTGTATTTTTTTAAAACAATGTCCTGCAGTGTCCGTTTGAAGACATTTTGTATCTAATATTTGATTTTTGGTCTGCAACATCACTGAAATAAAGTGCTCTTAATGTGCGTTTTGTTATTATAAAGATGCGAGCAAACGCCTAAAAGAGCAGTCAAAGTTAAATCCAATAGACCGCAGCTGTGTCAACATTTCTGCTATTAGAAGCGGTTCAAGAAAGAACTTGCTCACGCCTTACCAAGAGCTTACAGACAAGGCGTTGCCATTCTCTGAGCATGGTCCGACACAAAGGAAAATAGCACAGACTATAACAACACACAGAGTACCCTTCCATCGCTTTTAGGAAAACATACATTCCATGACCATTTAGAGACTGACATGCTACAATAATCGTATTCTTTTTCTTGTACACGTTATTTTGCTTGATGTAATGAGAACACCGTTTGATATCTGCTTGCAATTTATGTGACCACTTTTTTGTGCATCAAATGTATGGATCCATTCTTGATCTGACAGTGTGTCTGGTCACGGGATTCCAGTTGACAAATTTTGCCGACTGTGAGCCTCCGGGATAAAGTATGAAAACATTGACGGATTAATAATGGCAACTAATCAATACAAGACACCATATGGAGCCTGTCATCCTGCATCCCATGACTCAGAGCAAACCCAAACATCAAGCAAACCTGTGGGGTTAACTAAGTACATAGCTGGACATGTTAAGTGCATGTCTTTTCTAGCATAGCTGTAGGCGTACCACTTACACGATGGCATGGTTGAACTTACCCTAGCCACAAAGACCCCATCACTGTGTTTACAGTATACATTCCTTTAAGATCGTTATTTCTAACTATTACAATTGTTTTTTCAATGCAGGTATTTAGCTTAAGCGAGCACCAAGTTGTTAAATCCACACTGGTGGTTTTTGTTTTGCATTTTCTGTGGCAGGTATCACAAGAAGATTTTTTTTTTTGTGAATTTAAATGACATATTAACTTCTGTTCCTGTTCACTGATCTATTTGTTGTAACACTCTGTGAAGATATAAACAGTATGAAGGAATTCTACCAACTTAAAGGGAAAAAAAAAACAATATTGGGCCTCATTCCGAGATTGGAGGTAGTCATGGCGCTATTTGCGCCATGACTGTCTCCATTAACGGGTCCGGCACCGGTATTCCAACCTTTGCGGGACCGGTAAATCCCCATTGAAAAAGCCATTCCCCATTCCCATTTGAGCCTCCATAGGGCTCAATGGGAATGGGTAAGGCGCTAATAACGGTACTACAAATTGCGGTACCGTTATTAGCTCTGAAGTCCCTTAACGGGTCCCGACCATAACGACTGGTCAGACCAGGCATTAAAGGAGGGACCCGCTAAGCGAACTCGTAATAGGGCGGTAAAGGATTACCGGCACTGGTCTCCTTGCCGGTACCTGGTCTCCCTTACCACCCTATTCGTAATGAGGCCCATAGTGTGTGAGTTTCTACAGCGACTTATTACCCACCTTTTTAAAAGTTCTAATTGAAATGACCTTCTGAACCTCACAAATGTACTTGCTCACCCGCTAGCTCACCCATCCCTCACTCATTCAGTCACTCACCTTCTAAGTCACTCACTCACCCAGCAATCCTTCACATCACTCAAATAGCCACACAGCCATTTCACTCCGTCATCATTCATTCACTCACATATCCACTGAAGGGCTCATTTACTCAATGACACCCTTGCGTACTTCACCATTCTCATCTGTGTGAATATTCCTTCAGAGTGTCTATGTCCATAACTTAGGACATACCCAGGCATGGCCCTGTGAGAGTTGCATTTCCTGAAGGTATTTATGTTATTAAATAGGCTCATGAACACAGAGCGAACTCCAAAGACTAAGGGCCTGATTAACAAACATGTTTTAACATGGGGAAAGTCCCATTGAAAAATATTCTGTAAATCAGGCCTAAAAACTCCAACAGACACATCTGATGAATCAAGACTTGACGTACATGGAAACGTTCAAGTTCATTTGAACTATGGATTGACCAATCAAGAGAAGGTAACAACTTCATAGAAGGTTTTCTGACATCCTTTCAAATTTGCTGCACTGTTGTTATTATGTTTGGCATTGCACTGTCTTTCAATGTATTAATTCAAATGATTACAGGTTAAAATAAACCATACACGTGTCATAAAAATGTGTCCATCGCTTTATTTCCACAAATGATCTACAAACAATTACACAAAATAATGTTCAATTCTACCTAAAAATCCTGCAAACAAATTATACAATTTAATACATTTCACATATACGTCCCTCTATACAAATATTCAATGTTGTATTTAATCTATACAACAGACCGTGGCTCAGAGTGCCATCATGCTACTGTTCTCTCATATGATTGAAGGGTGGGAACATAAGAGAAATGTAACCTTGCATGTGCACAAACAGTTTAAATGCACATGGCCTGATTTGTCATTGAAAAACGTTCTTGTAAATGAGGCCAAATGTCTTTCAATATCCTGCCTTGTCACGTGCCCTTAGGGGATCTGGGTCGTGCTGCATAGCAGGGGGTGTGAACAATGGAACCAAACCTGAATCTAATATCGGACTTCTTCAGACATGTCATTACATATCATAATGTGGCAGGCCTTTCGGTACCTGAAAGCGCCAACGCACTCTTATTGTAGATTTCGATGAAGTTTGGTTAAGGCACTGCACTCAAATTCATAAGTTCAGTGCCTTAATACTGAGCACTCTTATGAAATCAGTTTACTTTCAGTGGATCAGCTGCTCGTTTGCATATGATGTCTCTTCTGAGGCCACATTTCAGTAGCATTGAGGACATCAAACGCATTGGTATTGATTTATTTTAATTGCACCAGTCACAGGAGGAATGTGAATGCTTAGTGCTTCATACATTTCCCAATAAGTGTACATATTTCTCGTTTGCATAATGATGCATGTTGCTAACCCTCTTTGCACCATAGCTCCTTTTAATGGATCCTGTTCAAAGTATCATTTCCCAGAGTCGATTTTTGCATGACAAAATAAAGCAGAATAATCTTAATTAATTTTCAGTTAGCTCAGAGACTCATAGATAAAAGACCTGTGGCACAGAATGCAAGATGCAAAATACAGCTGCAATTGTTTCCCTACATGCAGATTCCTGATTCAAAAAAGTATGACCATCGCAGTGGGACCAGCACTAGACTGGAAACTACACCGACTTGCATGGAGAAATCTGCAAACAGTCCTTCTCATGGCTGACTCCAGTCTTCTGCAACTTCATCCCACTGGCATCCTCAACTGCTCCAAGTCTCTTTCCATTTAGAAAAGAATGGAAGACCTGTCTCTTCCAACGACACCTTGGAGTAACCTAGATTCTGGCTATCTTCTGAACACCCCATAATTATATTGTACTGTGGCAATTATTACTAATGTTTTCTTGATGCCCTGTTCGATTGTTCAATGTTTTGCTCTATGACCTGTTGTAGTGAAAAGGGGAACCCGCACTTCCCTGGGGCCAGCCCTTAGTGCAATAAAATCACTCTTAATCACCCTCACACACAAGTAAGAATCTATGCAAAGCACAGTGAACTCAGTCTGGAAGAAAGCCAATCAATCACACAGAAACTTTGATGCTTGCATTTATTACTACTGTATCTAATGAGAATTAAGCAGCATTTTACAATAATATGGGAATGAAAGTGCAAGCTGAATAATACCAATTATCAGTCACAGATGAATATGCAATTATGGATCTTATGCTCCTAGGAATCATGGATGGAGATACGATTGAATCACACCCAGGACCCACACCACTCAGTGTGCCCTGCACCCCTCGGGAAGGGGAGGACTGGCCTAGCCCCCAAAGGCCTGCACCAGAGCGGGGATGTGATGCTAGGAGTCTTAGCCCTCTAGTGCACAGCTTGTAGTCCAGGCGCTGTTTCTCTCCATGTGCGTGTCTCACGAACAGCCCAGGAAGAGTCCCTCCCTAGCTGGCCCAGGTAAAGTTCTCTTATTAGGGGCTGCATGTCAATCACTATGACGTACTAGCTCTTCGAGAATCTTCTGGGCCCAACCTTTATGCAGCAAAACATGTTTTTGTCTGGAAAGTTACAACTAGAAACAGCCAGTCTTGGCTCCCAGCCTCCGTGTACATTGTTTTGGGAAGGCCTTACATTCCTGTGTTATCACGGCACCTGACTCGCAGAGTGAAGAAGAGTAAGGCTGTGCCTGGCTCCTAAAGGCTGTGCAGAGCTTCTTGCAAAACTAGATGTTTATGTCTTCAAGAAGGGCCTTCGCAGTTAACCCCTCACAAGCATGTGGGCTCACCCAATTCAAGATGCCTGGCTGGTTCAGCATTTTCCTCCACTCTTCGAGTAAGCTCTAAATACACGCAAGATAGCTCAGTAGGTTAATGCAAGTGAAGGTTACTGCAAGCGCCTAGAGGCTTTTCATGACACCTGTTCAGTGCTCAGTTTCTCCGGAGTTAGGCTTGCACTATAAAAAATACAATAATAATATAAAAACAGGGATTTCGTGCATGGTAGGCAAGTGACTGACAGTACACAAGTCCAGTGGCCACCCTGGCCCTGCATACTAAAATATTGGGAACATTTCGGAAACCCTAATTTGCATTGGACACCAGACACTATATAGTTGGAGATCTGGAGTCAGCCCAATCCAACAAGCGAAACAAATGCAGTGATCTTTACACATGCACATTTTGATGCTTATATGATAAAAAGAAAAAAATAATAAAATTCCTGTGCAAGCTTGGAAATGTTGATATTTCTCTCTATTTACCAAATTGATTTCCTGGAAAAATTACTGATATTTTGCAACACATTCATGGAATCTTGCGAGTTTGATTTGATGACTTGGTAGATGATATGTTCAGTGGACCTGTTGTCATCTTCAAATCCTCTCTCCTTCTCTTGTCACTTCACAGACCTTGCATAGAAGGCCCACTTTCGGCTGAACCTTCTCTGAGGCATTTTACTTTTCCTCACCTTCCCCCAGGACCTCAATGTCTCCAGTTCTCAGATCCAAGCCTGTTGTGTGTGTCATGTGTTGAGCGTGGTGGTCTCTGTGGATGTGGGTGGCTCACTTTAGGCATGTGATGTCCTTCAGCATTACAATGTCACATGTCTAGCACTTTTCCCTGGTATGTTTGGTGACATGACAGTTGCATGGACTATCATCGTGCCTTTACACCACTTCTGTACGTCAATGTGTCCAATGACAGCATGGACAGGATCTGGAGGGGGGTGTACACTAGTCAGCAAATGCAATGACTCCCTTGGTTACAGCTCATAGTGTGTGAATGCACAATGTCTGATGCTTGTGGTACCTGCCATTTATTGTTTGAGTGCACTTTGATACACATGTGCATTTGTGTCTCGTGGCACATGGCTCAATATGTCTTTCTCTGTCCATGTGTAGAGGGGAAGGCACCAGATGCAGAGGAGGAGGAGGAAGAAGAGTTAGTGGTGCATCACACCACCAGTGGAGGACATGGTGTCGTACGCCATGCGAGCCCACTGGTGCTCCAGATCATCCTCAGTCGTGCTGCAGTATCTTCTGACTCAGCTGGTTTTGAAGCTGAACCGGCTGTGTTTGCCTCAAAGAAGGCAAATGTGAGTGCCCCCAATTTAAAACTAACATCTGGCAACTGTACTGCAAACAAGACAGAAACCAACATACACAGAGATGAGAATAAACAACAAAGTGTATTTGCTCCCAGCAGACTCAGGTTTTACCCTGCAACAGCTGTGCAGAAGTGAGCAACTTCCAGAAATAAAATTACATCCTTTTATGCACCCTAGTTTACATGAGTTCTGTATGATGGCATAGATATCATAGATAGTTTACAGTTCCATGCTACGTTTAGGGTTTTTGCATGACAATATACATTTCTGTGCGTGATTTCATGCTCTGTACATTCTAACTTTCTGACATTACAAGACAACAGAATGTTCATACTAAAAGTAAAACCTTCCTACCAACATTATCTGTTGTTTTGGTTACTTGCTTAGCAGCATGTTTTTACAGTTTGTTCAGAATAACCCTTTCCTGGTACAAGCAGAACAAAACATCTCCTGTGTCATGAACTATTGTTATATGAGTACATGCATTTGTGAAACCCGTGCAAATAAAGAGCTGTATACGAGAAAATGTTGATCTTGCTTGGCCCTGCCTGGACCAGCCTTTGGAAGATCCAAGGCTGTAATAACAACAAGCTCATTTCTTTGCAGCAGCAACCTCAGCACTCTTGTGCAGTAATTCCCTGCAGCTCAAAATAGGAGATTTTGCAAGATGGAGTGGGTGCATGAGAAAAAATGGGGAAACTTAAGGCTAGCTCAAAATAAATGCATTTTCACAGGATCAGATGGGGCCAGTAAGTGGGGGACCCCCCGTCTGCGGTGGTTACGGCTGCAGGGGCACCCTCACATGAATTGGCATCAGGTCACGGGGCTGATGTCCAAGGGAGGGTTGTAGACCTGCAGCCAATGACAGGGGCACCAGAGCAACAGGAATGGTCCCTTAGATCAGGCTGTTGTGAGCCACGCATATGTGGTGAATATGTGCAGGCTGGGGAGACAGACTGGGAGCAGCAGATGCTCATCCACATGTCTTTGTTGTTTGTATCCATTTTGTACTATGCCTTCCTACTTGTGGTCTCATGTGTGTGGTTTGGTGTCTACATGCACAACAGTTGGTGCCCATGTGACGGTGGTCAGGAACTTTGTTGATTGTGCTGTGTACTTTTGAGTGTACTACATGGATACTATTGGTTCAAGTTGCTATGATTGTGTTAGTGATTTGTGCACAGCCACACAGATTAGGGGCATGATTCACAGAGCATTTCCATATGGGATAGCATCATTATTTGTCGCTTCTATGAATCAGGCCCTTGGGTTTTATCAACCATTTTTACTCACTTACAAAATTGGCTCAGACTCAGTGGTAATTTTGATATGGGGTGCAGAGTCTCCCTATTCACAGTATGTATGTATACATGTGGAATATTGCTCCCCTGCTTTCATACTCACATCAACATGGATAGCGTTGAGCCTGTAGTACAAGTAGTCCCAATGGTGTACAATATTATTTTGAGTGGCTGATTGGAATTAGTGAACATCTTGCTTTTGATGTTCATGACTTAACTTGTGCTAACAATTGAATGTTGCCAAGCTAATGAATTTTCCAGTTCCAACATGTTTTTACTTGTTTATGTATTTTTCACATTTGTACATTTTCTCATTCTCCAGAATCATTTTACTCTGAACTTTGCAGAGTGGGAGTGGTATACTGCCACTTACAAATCTTATCTGGGGCTCAGTTTGTGCATGTTGTTTTATGTCTAATAGGCACACACAATATTACCCTCCCAGAGGCACATTCTCAGGGTGTTGTTGTGGGCACGGAGGATAGGCCCCAATTCATCATTGAATGGCACCTGGGATGTGGCTTCAGTGTCTGTGCTCCACAGGGGCTGTTTTTTATGTGAAGTATGATTGCACCTGCTGGTTGTGTGCAGCTTTTCCATGTACCCTCGGACCAACCATAGGCAAGAGTGGTGCCTGTGGGTGCAGGCGATGTCCCACCTGCATGTCCACTGGTACTCCATGCTGTGTGGTGTCATTGCATTGTTTGCATTGCCTGAATTTGATTTCTAGGTTCCTGTTGTGCTCTGTGCCTTGTTGACTGTATTGACTTTGTGTTGGCTCTCAACCGTTTTTGATATTGTGTTGCGATACATGGTTTGTGGCATCACATTGCAATTACCTGCATTCTTCCATTCAGGTGCCCTGCTGACCTCTGTGTTTTTTGCTTTTGGTCCTGTACTGCATCTGCAGTCTTTACCTCCAGGTTCCCTGTTGTGCTTTGTGCTTTGCCTTGGTTCTGTACTACATCTGCATGCTCTACTTCTAGGTTCTCTGCTGTGCTCTGTTCTTTGCTGATGGTTCTGTACTGCATCTGATTTGTAGGTCCATTGTTCTTGTTCTTTGTTGTACCCCCCTCCCCTTCATGTCCCAACTGTACCTCTCACCTGTCTGCCCCCCCCCTGCACAACCTCCCCTCCTGTGCCTGGGATCCCCTCTCTCTGCCCACCTCTTCCCCCCTGCACCTCCTATGGTACTTTCTGTCTCACCAATCTTTTCTAACTGCTTTTCTATCGACTATCGTATCCCTCTCTCTAAGTAGGCAGGAAGAAGCTTAAAAGGGACATCCTGGTCTACAACTCAGGCCTCCCTAGCGCTGATACCTAAACCACTGCTTCCTCCAGACAGACCCTTACTGATATACTCTTTGTCATTCCCTCTGCAGGCCTATGGACCCCCCATATGGTGTCTGTTCTCTCTCTTTTTCCCTCTTCTCCCATTAATGGTGGCAACCGGTGGGAGGCCCTCCTGGCCTCCTTCCACTCCTCTAAGATCATCATTAATGTCTACCTAAATGGCATTGTCTCGGTCCAGGGCCCTCAGGCCAATCTCCTCCTCTTTGAGAGATGCTTCCCACGCCTTATCAACTTCATTTCCTCGCCTGCTATCCATTCTCACCCCACTCTAGCTCCTCTGCCGCCTTCTTCCTTTGCCACCCCCTGATGCCTCTCTGGCCACCGTGTTGCCACCCTCCTCCGTCACCCCTCTGGCACTCTCTTCTCCCTCTCCGACTACCCTGCCCTCTCTTCCTTCTTCCTCTGCCCATCCTCAGGCACCTCCAACACTTCCGCAGGGTGTAACTCCAGCCTGTACCCCTCCCTTGGAGGTCTTTCAAATGTGTCAACCTGCTCTACATCGCTACTGTCCACTCTCGTTCAGCTGTCAAACACTCCTCTGACATCTGCTGTCTCCTGGAAGAGCTTGATTTGCATGTACTCGCTCTCACCGAGACTTGTTCATGGCCGGCTCTGTCACGAGTTTCGACACTCTCCTTCCCAATGGCTACAAGATCCTCTCCGAACTCAGAACCAACCATCCCAGTGGGTGTGTAGCCTTGATTTTCCCGGAATGGATCCCTGCTTCTATCATTCCAATGCAGGACTACTCATCCTTTGAATGCATGGTATGCAAGCTCTATATCTCTCCTGGCCTTTCTCTCACTGTGGCCACTATCTACAGGCTGCCTCGCCAGGTCACCCTCTTCTCCTTTGAGTGGGCTGACCTCTCCTCCTCATTCCTTGCCTCTACCTCTCAACTTCCCCTCCTCTGAGACTTGAACATCCACCTGGATGCTACCAGCCCTTCTTCAGGACTCTCCGCAACCCCTGCAATTCTCTCTCTCTCTCTCTCTCTCTCTCTCTCTCTCTCACTCTCTCTCTCTATTGTTCCCTCTGGCATGACTCAATCTGCAGGGCACACCCTGAATGTTCTGATCACCTCAGACCTTCCCCTCTCTAACCCTTTCACCACTTGTCTCTCTTGGAGTGATCACTTTCTCCTTTCTTCCCACCTCTCTCTCTCTTCCCCGCAGGTCATGCCCACTCCAGCACTGCCACCTACCTTCTCTGTCATCCGACCCATGAAGCGTGTGTCAGTTGAGGCTTTCGCCACTATTTTCTCACCTCCTCCTGCACCTTTGGCTGACTCGCACCCTGACACAGCCCTCTGTAACCCTCATCTCTCTCTATCTCTAAAACTCTGGATGTCCTTGCCCCTGTCATGAGGATACACTTGAAGCCCAAATCCAAGTGCAATTCTAGGTACGATTCTGACCTTGCCACCCTTAAACGCAACTGTAGGTTGGCAGATAGGAAGTGGAGGGCGTCGGCAACACCCCCTGACAAACTGGCCTGCTGCCTGCTCCAAAGGCAGTATATACTCTCTGTCCTCTCTAAGAAAATAGCCTACATCAAAGCTTGCATCTCTGCAGCATCTAACAACTCAGACGAACCTTTCAAAATCTGCAAGGAGCTAGCCAATCCTGCTGCAGTCCCTACCTCTCCTGTTCCCTCACAGGACCTTTGCACGGCCTTGGGCTCCCATTTCACCACTAAAACTTAGTACTTCCTGTCCACCCTCTCTTCCTCTACCTCTACTTCCTCCTCCTCTACCACTCCTGGCCCGTCTGAGGCTGTCTCTCCTCCTCCTTTCTCCTTTCCCCTGTTCACCCCTGATGATGTTTCTAGACAAGTCCGATCTATGAAAGTCTCGTCAAAGAAGGTTCTCCCCTGCTCATCCAGAACCATCAAGGACCACACTGATACCCTTGCTCCAGCCTAGGCCGATTTCTGCAATCACTCCTTTGCCACTGGAACTTACTCCTCCCCTTAAGCACTTCCTTGTGCACCCCCTTCTAAAGAAGCCCTCGGCTGATCCTTCCTCTCCAGCTAACTATTGCCCGATATCCATCACTCCTTTCCTGGGTAAACTCTTGGAAAAGATGGCCATCTCCCAGCTTAATCTACATACTGAATCTTTTGATTGCCTCCATGACCACCAGTTTTTCTTCAGAGATGTCAGAAGCATGAAAACCGCTTTCCTGAACAACTGTGAAGACTTGCTCTCCAATTCTGGCTCTAATCTCCATTCTGCCCTTATTCACCTCGATCTATCCTCTGCTTTTGACACGGTCAACCATGCCATCCTGTTCAATCGCTTCTGCGACAACCTTGGTATTACTGATCAGGTCCTGGCCTGGTTGATCTCCTTTCTCACTGACCGACCCTGTCAGGTCTAACTGGGGTCCTTCCTCTATTCTATCTATCTACTTGTGGTGTTCCCCAGGGGTTTAAGCTCTCTTCCTGGCTCTTCAACCACTACGTGACACCTCTTGCCCACTGCATTACTACTTTGTGCCACAATTTTCAATGTTATGCGGATGACACTCAGCTCTCTTTCAGGCTCCCATTAGCCACCTCTGCTTCTTCTCTCATACCAGACTGCCTGGCCGTAATTCAGGAATGGTGTGCTGCCAAAGATTTCTGCCTTAATGCCAGTAAGATTGAGATCCTCCTCATTTGGACACTGTCTCCCTCCTTTCCTTTCCTCTCTCTCTCTGGCTGCCCACTCTGGGCCCTCTTCCTGCTCCTTCCTGTGAGGCTAAGAACCTTGGTGTCATCTTCGACTCCTCCCTCTCCTTCTCTCCTCACATCTCGGATGTCTCTAAGAAGTCAAACTATCAGCTGTGCCTCCTGAGAGGTATTCTTCTTTTTCTCTCTTTCCCCCAGAATCTCACTGTCTCCACAGCTCTGGTCCTCTCTAGGCTGGACTAATGCAACAGCCTCTTTCTAAATCTTCCTGCCTCCATTCTGGTTTCGCCATCACCGTCTTGTGGCCAATGCTGGATTTGACTTTTATGGACTTCATTGATTTGCGGTGCGTCACCCTTTCTCAACTCTCATGCTGAACTTCCTTTGCATCTTGTACTCATGGTGGCCCTGAATCATGCTGTTTCCATCTTCATCTTTTATACTGGCTTGCAACATTATGTGTTACTACTGACTTCTGCAATTGTATTCGCTCTCCATTCTTGCTTCTCCCCTCTTTTTGACTGCTTACTCTCTATTCTCTCCCTTTCTCCCTTTTCCTATCTCCTCCCCTCCTCCCCTTACTTTCTTCTATGCACTTACTCTATCAGAATTGTCCGTGGACCTAGTATGATAGCAACCTCGTCTGTCTCTTCCCCCATCCCCTTACTTGTTTTTTCTCCACCCCCCACTCTCCTC
Source organism: Ambystoma mexicanum (assembly GCF_040938575.1). Lineage (NCBI taxonomy): Eukaryota > Metazoa > Chordata > Amphibia > Caudata > Ambystomatidae > Ambystoma > Ambystoma mexicanum. The sequence goes on along the minus strand of NC_090930.1, from coordinate 379,672,740 downwards.
CAGCACAATCTGAAATGTTGTCTGACCTAGTACGATAGTCACTTGTTTTGTTCCTCCCCTCTCTTTCTGTACACCTCTCCCTAACCTTTTGTTTTTCTCTGGCTCCAGCTCTACCAGAAATGTGATCAGGCCTAATACGGTAGTCGCCTGTCTGTTTCCATTTCCTTCCAACTCTCCCCCTCCCTTCATTATCTATGTCTTAGCTCTTGCACTATCTGAAATGTTGTCAGGCTGAGTACGATAGTTAATTTCACATCCTTACAGTTCATGACCTGTAAGAATGTCATAGTATTTTCCCTTATTCCCTCCTTTGTCTTGAAGCACTTTGAGACACATTGTGTATAGGGGCTATATAAATAAACTATCATATCTACTCTTCGAGCTTTACAACTTATCCAGAACAGGACTGCAAGACGTGTCCTTGGCCTCAAGCCCAGGAACCGTATTTCTCCAGATCTAAAATCTCTTCACTGGCTCCTTGTGGCTGCAGGGATCAAGTTCAAGACCCTCTGTATCGTCCACAAGGCTTTCTGGGGCCTGGGAGTGCTCTACCACCAACTTTTTCTTCCAAAACAGCTTCCTTCTTGAGCTCTCCGCTCATCCAACTCCAACTCTCTGAGGATCAGATGCTTCTCCAAGCAGAGAGTTGGGGTAGATCTATCTCCTCGGCTGGGGCATCCATCTGGAACAGCCTCCCTGCCTCTCTCAAACTTGAGCAGAACCACCTCCAGTTCCGGAAGCAACTCAAGACCTTCCTTTTCGCTTCCGCTTTCTCTCTTCCTCTCCCCTGCTGATGCACCTGACTACTCCACACACTGGTCACCAGGTCACCCTCTGAACTCGGGCCCAGCTCTTGCATGTCCAGTTGCCCTTGTACTGCCTCTGGGCTCCCCAGCACTTAAGGTTCTGTATCTGCAACCCTAAAGTCCCTTCTCTCTGCATTTATGAGGTAGGCACTGGCTGCACTTGTGATTTAACTGCCCTTCCCTCTTCCTTTCCCCCCTGGCACATCTCTCCTTCCCTGCACGTATGCGATGTGAATGACACAAGGCCTAGTAAGATATTCTTTTTGTCCGACTTTTGTTTCCCCCTCCTTGTCTTGTCGCGCCTAGAAACACTTGTGTACAGGCGCGTTATAAATGTCACATCATATCATATCATTGTGCAGTACACATGCAGCCACTATGATTTTACATACTAGCGGTAGTGCATATAGCAACACCCCACCAGAGTAGACAAGGGGGCGGAACCGTGACTTCAGCACTCCAAATGTGTGCTCCACTATGGCCCTACTGGCTATATTTGCTGTATTGTATTGCACCTCAGCTGGTGTTGTGAGATTACGGATTGGTGTCATCATGAATGTTGACAGAGGCTAGGCACTGTACCCTGTAAATGTGTACATGGTTGTCATTTATTGTCAGGGTATATTGTTCAGTGTGTCACATAAATGCATGTGCATGACTGTTCATACTCCCCAATCAGCCATGCATTGCCATGTTTTCGAGATGCCAGGGCCCAGTGAAGTGGTGACTGGCAGAAGATGTAGCTATCATTTGTGCTGCCTGCTAAATTGGCATACATTTCCATGTTAATTCCATTGGCCTCACACACTACCTTCAAATTAATGGAATGCCAGTGCTTACAATTCTGGTAGAAGTGCTCCGTCATTCAGCGGGGGCGAGGGGATTGTTCTAGCGCAACATGTGTGCAGTCAATTGCACCTAGTCATGGGTGAAGTGTGCTATTGCATAAAATTCCTGGATCGCTGTCTGTCTTTCCGCCAGTGTTCGGAGCATAAATATTTGCCTGTGCACACATGTGAATGCTGTTATGCATGAAAATACCTGGTGTAGACAGCGGGATTGGGTAGCCTGATATATCTCACCAACTATTGCAGTAGTTCGCTGGAAGTACCCATTTGCAATGACATTGAGTGCAGTCAGAAGTTTTTCTAGGCGGTAAGGACCAGGGAGCAGATGATGGGTGATGCTAAGCCATCTTTCCACTTCCTGATGAGGACTATGAATATATAGGGCAGGGAACCTGTACCCGGCATAAACCTGGTCATCCGGCATCTCAAACACTGTGGTGTGTGCTGTGAAGATCCGTGCCTTGGGCATCCTCCTAATCCTGCGGTGTCCGTGCACGACAGCTCCTTCTATTGCTGGGTTCATTGTGGCTGTAGACGTTGCTTTTGTGTGCATTGCATGCTGTGTTGTTTGCATTGGTTCCTCTGCACATTGAAGTTTACGCTTGCTATCATGTGGCAGATAGATCACAGAATTTGCGAGTGGTTTTTCGCGATGCGATGGTCCACCTTGAAATCCATGAATACGGTTGTATTTGCATTGGAATGGGAGTGCTATTGCCTAGCCGTGGACCGTCCTTCAAGACACACATATGTTCATTTGTTCTTCCTCTTTCTACATGTCCCCACTCCATTTGGGTCACTGTGTAGGCGCTTGACCACTCGCAGGGTGGTGCCAGCCCAGCACCATCTCCACGCAAGTCCCGGGAAAGTCTTGCGCAGTGGATTCCATAAATCAATTAACAGGGTTTTGCTCGCAGAATGGCAGGTAAAGTCCCGATTTCCCACGCAATAATTTGCATGAATCTGGCTCTTAGCATTTTTGCAATTAGAGGCAATATGCAAACCAATGTGTTTCAGAGGATACATCCGTCATAAGGGGAAAATAATGAATATGAAAAAAATAGAGTAAGTAGATTAAATGATCAGTCAGAACAAGTACAAAACTGCCTACTATTTAAATTCAATAACACTCAAAAATCAATCTTCATGCATTAACAAACTGCACCCACCATGCCTCTTTTTACCATTTGTCCCGTTGAAATGAAAACAAATTGCCTGGGTCTTCCAATTATAGCAGGGATCTGTAAACTACAGCTCTCCAGATGGCTTTGACTGGTTTCCAATGTCCCCCACAATTGATCACACTGGCTAGGGCTGATTGGAGTTGTAGTCCAAAACATTTGTTGAGGCAAAGGTTGCAGACCCCTGAAATATAGCACAGTGTGTATGTTAATGTCATAACCTTTACTTTGTTTCTATTAATTAAACCTGAAGTGGTGTATTTTTGCCTTCTAATGCTTTTAAAAAACTAGACCTTGAAAATAGATTGTGTGTGGTCTAACAGTGTCCAACGAAGATAAAATGTAAGCACATTCTTAATGGTCAGAGTGTGTGTGAACTGAAAACCATTTCAATTTAAAGGTTAAATAAAAACCAAAAATAATTAAAGTATCTATAAAATGAAGAAAAAGTAATGTCAAGTAAGTTAGAATTCAATACATAGGTCCTCATTCCGAGTCTGGCGGTCTGGTAAAAAAGTGCCGGTATCTGAGGATACCAGCACTTTACCGGACTGCCCGACTACGGGAGTGCCGCTGGGGCACATGGGTTACCTCCAGCTAAATGCTGGAGGTAAACCAGGCACCCTACCGGCCAAAAAAGCCCTTGTTACCGGCACCTGCAATGCCGGTGGCAGTAACAATGGCAAATCCCCTCCTATGGGACTCCATGAATGGGGATCACCACTGCTCTGCCGGCACCCATAATCCGGCCGCAATGCTGACGGACTGGGTGCCGGGAATGGTATCCACATTTGCCGGTATCCTGGCGGCTCTACCGCCAGGATAGGAATGAGGCCCATAGTTCTTACATGAGGAGACATGCATGTTTTTTTAAGCATCTTAAATATAAACCCTTCACTTTACTTCATCATATATTTCTCCCTGAGATACAAAAATCAATAGATAAACCTCAAGAACTCTTGTTTTTAAAGGTTGTGCTGCATATAGTCTCTCAAATAAGATCTTTTCTTAAATTCTAAAATTTGGAATAATATTTGATTTGCTTGATTTTTCCTTTCATAAAGAGCTGAGAAACTGTGGATTTAAAGTTACGAGCTCTGACGTTTGATCTATGTTCGCAATATAATCTGTCAGTTGTACAGCTACAACAGTGAGAACCATCAGGGAGTGCCAAGCGATCCAATCGCACGGGAATAGGATGAGGTATTTGATTTTGTTGCCTTACTGTATACACCTCATAAGGGGATTGGTTAAATCTGAGGGATGAAGCACACCATGAGGCACCAGAGGGTGGGTTAACCAATGGGAGAGGGATCTGAAACCATTCCTGTCTTCTCTAAACTGGACTACTGTGCTAGCATGCTCTTTGGTCTCCCCAACTAAGCTTTCTGCCCTCTCAAAAAGATTATTAACCCACTAGAAAATGTCCAATGTTGGTTGTCCTTAATATATATATGTCCACTTATGTATTGTCCCCGCTGACTGTTCCATTTACTCCCCTCGACCACCTGGTCAGAATGTCCCTCAAACCCAGACTATTGAAACATTTCTTATCTATTGTACGCTCTTTTGTGATCAAAAGAGCATTGTTCCTCCTATGTATAAATAAATAAATATTCTGGAAAAACCAATAGATAAATAAATATTCAGTCAATTTTCATGGCCAATAGCAGGTATGGAAAGTTCTTAGAAGGTGGGTATCATGTTAGGCCTGTCCTAACAAACCGAGTAACAGTCATGTCTAGCTTCCCTCATGCCCAGTAGCATGTAGGGCTAGTCCCTCATTATATATTAAGAGGTAAGTCCAGTTTACATAATGCCCTGTAGTATATGAGGACATCCTCCATACACCTGGACACAGTCACGGAATATCCCCTAATGACGTTACAGAGCATTCTTGTGCCCACCTCGATAGTTACAGGTATGGACCATTCCCACAATTCAGATTGATAGGCATGGGTAATGCTATATTTCCAGGGACAGGTACCCAATTATGCAGGCCCATGCTGCTGCAGCTTGGGAATGTTGTGTTACAGTGGAGGATTGCAGAAACGTGCACAAACGGTCAATTTTGACAGCAGCGGCACAGGGCATGCCACAGTCCTGGAGGTTGTTGACATCGGTACAGCCCTGGCGCTGCCACGACTGATCTCGCAGTGAACGTACTGCCTGGTCTTGTCTCTATTGTTTCCATATTTTTTCAGTATTTACAAATAACTCCCGACAAATGTTTCTGTCTGACAGATTTGTTCTGTCTTTTCCTCTGTATTTAACAGCAAAATGGTCAACAGGTCAAGCCTAATTGCAAGCTATTTAATAGTTCTTCACAACTTAGTGTGAGGACGCAGAGTCCCATTTATGCATCCAGAGCTGTTAGAGGTACTTTATTATGTTTGTTTGTTTGTTTGTTTTATTTCTAATGCGCTCCAGACCCGTAGGTAGAAGGGCGCAGCAGGTAGGATAATGCGATTTAATGTATTTTATTTTATATGATAGGTATTTTGAATTTAATGCGTATGCGTTATTGTCTCTACTGCTAGAAATCAACATCATGAAAGCAATAAGGGAAACACCGCCGAGCACGGAAAGTTGGTTGGTGATATTTCGAAAGCACTGTGTGAGATAAAGGAATACACATGTCTATTTTACTTCACTGATCATAGCAACAGTGGGAAACACAACTTGAAAACAAAGCTCGTGCTGCATTGTTCCGAATGTTGAAAGCAGTCAGAAGATGCTTGGGCTAGTAGGCAAACATCAGCTTCTAAAAGAGAAGCCCCAGGACAGGGTTTTGTCTTGAAAGGTCTTTGCTAATTTAGCAAATCCCGCGTTTTGTATCCTTTGTTGGAAGTCGAGTAGACATAAAGACAAGCCCTCTTTGCTCGGGCTGGGACATACAAATAGCAATACTAGAGAGCTGTTTGTAGTTTCAGTCCTTCTCTTTCATAGTAATCATGCCGAATGGAGTTCCATGGTTTGTTTGGCATTAATTCCTCCATTATCTGTTGGTTGCTGGGCCGCTTTTCTGAAAAGGAAAGTAAAATGTCCCCTTTGCCCTGCTGAATGGTAGAGCACCAAGCCTGACAGTTCCCCGTTTGATTGCTTGCCTTCTCGCCAAATAGACCCTCATGCCTGCAGGGCACTGTGTCATGGCTCCACAGAGGACCAGACAAAAGGCGCGTGGAAGTGAAAATCACTTGCACTTACAGTAACTTTGAAACAACACATGTAAGCAGCTTCCTTATTTAAAAGAGGGCTTCTGATATAGAGCTTTAGAGTAACTATTAATGGGGAATTAGTTACTAGAAAGAAGCTCGATGCAATGCATTCTGGGTATTTTGTAAGTGTAGGTATAGGAATAAAGGAATTGCTTTTTTAAAATCAATATTATTTATGTTGCTACTCAAAAACTCCACAATTAGAACAAAAACTTTTCTTGTTTTCATTTTTTAAAATATGCAAATACAAGGTTCGCTTCCACTGATGCGATAGTCTTATATTTTTATTTATTTATGAAATTTCACATAGCACCAAACATGTTACCGTACAACAATGTCAGACAACTATATTTCATTTATATCCCACTAGTTCCAAGTTGGTACACATAGGCACTGGTTAAGTAATTACACGTGATAGTGTAGCAGGTGCACTGGGAATAGGACTTTTGTGAATTTAGCACAGGTGTAGTGTGTGCACATCTGGATACTAGACGAGGAGTGGGGCTGTAGGGGATCTATGTAAACAGTTAATGCACTGTGAGTGCATGTAGTTACACTGGGCAAGATCCAGCTTGCTCCTCCATTTTGTGTTGTGGAAGGTTGCTCCTTCCTGTGGTCAAAATTGTCAGTCAAATGCAGAACAGTTTTGTTATCAAAGGCTTCCTGAGGAGCAGCAATCCACCAGGCTGAGATAAGAATGTGCCAGGATTTAAGGTTCTGTATTCTCAGCAATATGCCACTGTGCCTCTCCTGTTTGAAATGTGTGTGTATTGCCATCTTTTATGATCCCAGAAGGTGTATAATAGAGGGGGATAAGAGGACATAAGGTAAGTTTTGAGGACAAACCTTCGCATGGATCTCAAGGAATCATTTGCACCAGTTGTTTACACAATTTAAAACATTTGAGATCCTGAGAATACATCACCTCGCAACTGAAAGTACAGGGGGAGAAGCACTTGAATGCTGTATCAGACTTTGAGGCTCATTAAGAGTTTGCTGGTATACCGCCGGAAATTCCAGCGGGATAACGGCAAACGGCCGCTATCGTTTCCGCAGACTGATATTCCGGAATTACCGGGATATTACAGGCGGCGGAAAGGGCAGTAAATTCCCATTCCATGGAGTCCCATATTGGACTGCATGGATTGGATTGCTGGAATTACCTGCACCAGTAGTACCAGTGCTGGTAATTCCAGAATTCATTTGCTGGTAGGGGCTGGATTTACTGCCAGCTCTTGGCTGCAGGTAAATCAGTATCCCCACCGGAAAATGTCTGTTTTGCCAGTCTAGAAAAATTGACAGTGCCGTAATTGCTGGCAATTATACGGGTGGTTTTTCTAGACTGCAAACCTGTAATGAACCCGTTTGTCTCAAAATATTTGTTTTAAACTGGACACATTTCATCTGTTCTGGCATCAATGCAGTAGTTAGCAATTAAAAAGACTTATGTTTAAAGCAATTTATTTCCTTCATTTGCAAGCAGTGGCAGACTGGCCCAAAGGGAACTCTGGTGATTTCCCGCTAGGCCTCTACAGCATGGGCCTCTTTTGTGTGAGTTCCCAGGCTTTCTGCTCCTGATGCCCTTACTCTCAGTAACCCCATCCAACCATCTCTCCTCATCCCACACATTCCTTTAAAGAAACAACATGCGTTACGAGGCTTCTTGTATGTTATTCCTCCCTCTTACCAGATCTTTTATGCCATTTCCTAGTTATGTTTAACTACCTTTGAATCCTTTTACAGCATTGTTTTTCAAACTCTTTATGCTGAACACCATCTTGAGGAAACATTTTGTGACCGAGCCCCCCCCTTTCAGTAAAAAAATGGTTGCTAGGACTCCCCCCCAGATGCTACATCTGCTCATATTTTCTATTTAAAAGAGCCACTTTTGGATGATCCTCGCACCCCACCTTCTGCCCAACAACCAACCGGCAGGATTTGCCACTCTTCCTCCAGGGGGCCAGGCCCACAGTGTGAATACCACTCCTGTGTAGGCACAAACGTGCTATAAAAAACACTATTGGACCACATTTTCCAAATTGTTTTGGGTGGTGAAAAACCATCCCACCATCCACTAAAAGCCTTCCCAGAGGAATTGGGTTTGCTCACTACCTTCACTCACACAATGTAAAATGGGGCCTTTCCAGGGACAATGTTGGCTCCCATTCCACTGCTTTCCATGAAGCCATCTTTGGACAAAAAACAATCATCCTCACACTTTCTCTGGCTCCCTGCCATCTCAGCAAACAGCTCAGATCTAATTCAAGTTTTCTCCTGCCTGTTCCTGGGACCAGGCGAGCCAGAGGGGCAGCAGATCCTTGTTGCTAACAAGTCGCAGGTGAGTGAAACTCTCTGCTGCTTGCGTTGAGAGGGGAGTCAGTCATTCTACTTTTTGTTCACTTACTTCTATAGCAGGTGATGGTTTTGGGGTGAGCATGTGTGCATTCTAAAAAAACAAGACAAATATATTGAACATTGAAAAACGATTATGCTTCATAATGAAACATACAATTAGAATACACCTTTTCATAATCCAAGCCTTACCTTATTTCCAAATGAAATGAACATGGAAACATGGAAAACCTAGATATAGAATTCTTGAGGATCACACAATGTACAGCAGTGACACGAAATGTAGCCAGTTCATCAGCAATTTTGCCAAACTGATGGGTCATTTTTCACTGCCGTTTGCATCAACTTACCAATGCAAAATGGAGTGGAAGTGAGTGGCCAGTGGAGAAACTCTAACTACTCTGACTGACGAGTGCAAGAAACACCTTCATCACTTTTCTCGATGCAAATATTGGTGCCAAGGGGAGAACTGCTAATCATTGGGCCAATTTATGTGACAAAGCCCTGGGTGTGCCACTGGCAACGCCCACATGGGCACATATCCACAAAACCTTATTGCAGCACGCTTACTATGAGATCTTTCAGAGTCAAGCTGTTTGGTTTGAGATTTATCATGGTTCCTGGCATTTACTATACAAACCGTTCAGCCGAAGTATGTCACAACCCATTACAGATGCATAAGGGGATTATTTCAAGGTGATGATTACTGGTGGGCAAGCAATAAATGGGAATTACCCTATTGTGACCCACTGCAGCACACTTTAATGGCTGCTGTTTTAACCAGACCTTGCAACAGGTTATTTTCCTGCCCACACATCTGTGACTGTGCAACTGTAACCATGCTCTTGATTTTGCAGTTGTGAACTTGTCTGGCATGAGGGGGGAATGAGGTCATGTTATTGAGCCCCTTTGTTGGGGAACTCACCCCGCAGCTCCCTCATTCCTGGTCATGAACAGTCCTCACCCGTGTGATGTGGGCCATGCTCTATCTGCCAGAGAAGCATCACTCAGGAAAATTAGGGGGTGTATTTTCATAAGGTGCTCTGGACTGCAACAGCGCAGTGAAATTCAGTACAGGAAAGGGGCCATGGCATTTCCAGCATAATTCCATTGTGCTCAGGGGGAACAAATAACAATGTAAATATTGTGTTGTGCTCTTGTGTGCAACACACACAGACTGGGGGTTATTTTCATGTCCACCGGAGCATAAATGGAAGCGCTAAAGAGAGGCGTAGCAATATTTCGCCTGTCTTAACGCCTCTATTCACGCTACAGAGACCTTTTATTATTTTTAAAGGAGGAGGGTGGGAGCAGAATGGGAGTTACATTTCAGCCTCCCGTTTGACCTCCGACTTCAAAAACAACTTGGTTTCACTTCACGCCAGCATGTGATTTTCATGCTGGGATAAAACGAATCATTTCCTATGGAATAACCCGGCTTTATGAAAATCCATAGAAAATCATTGCAAACGCTGCCTGCCAGCCGTCTATTTACACTTTTCATTTGATATGATATGATAAGTCATTCATAACACGCCTGTACACAAGTGGGGCGAAACCGTTAGAGGACAGAGATCTGCCCCCCAGAGAGTTGAAGGTAGTTGAGCAAAGGGCTCTAGGCGGAAGGTATTTTGGAAGAGAGCATTGGATGTAGTGCGGGCCCGGCCCAAGAAAGCCTTCTGGACAATGCAAAGGATCTTTAACTTGTTCCTTGCAGCAACCGGGAGCTAGTGGAGAGATTTTAGGGATGGAGAGGTATGGTCCATGGGCTTGAGGCCAAAGATAAGTCTTGCAGTCTTGTTCTGGATGAGTTGCAGAGGGCAGAGTGTAGAGGACGGCTGATTGAGAAACAGGCTGTTGCAGTAGTACAGCCTAAAGAGAACCAGGGCTCTGGAGACAGTGAGCTTCTCGGGAAAATGAGAAAGGGAAGTGTTAGGCAGAAACTGTGCAGTTCTCTCTGGGACCACTGCAAAAGATTTAGGACCACAGGTGTTTGGCAGTAAACCCACTTGGTAGCAGTCTGTACCACACAGATTCACTTGGTAGCTGTGGCTGAGCAGTCAGACTTCCCTCAAGAAGAGTTAGGCAGTATGTGGAGTATACAAGATAGGGCAATTTACACAGTAGAACAAGCAGACACGGAACAGAGCTTTGGTGTAAAGATATATAATTATTTATTTTAACAACACATCTATGAAAAACACTCTGGCACTAATACGGCAAACAACTTCAATTACAATTACTATAAGTATATCAATCCCCTAACAATATTTCGACAAGTCTAGGTTCAACGGTACCACTTATTTGCAGACAGAGGTGAATACTTTAACCTAGATGGCACTCTAATATTCATTAGAACGGGAGAGAAAAGGCAGGGTATGAAACCAACTCGGTACCAACACTTTTACGAAGCAAATGCAAGGCAAGTAAGGCAGGGTCTACTGTAGATCACACAGTTCAGAGGCCAGGCCCACTCGGAGAGAGGCAAGGCGATATGTCCCAAAAAGTATCACAGTGGAAATGCACTTCGAGTCTTTGTAGCAAATTGTCACAGAAAGGTTGGACCAGTTTAGAACAAAAAGTTAAGACGGTCTGGAGGCGACCCAGTGGAAAGGTAAGGATTTAAGACACCTCACGCTAACCGTTACAAGGAAGCCAGGTGGACACAGTACCTTGTAAGTGAAGAGACAGCTCCGGCGGGGGCATTTGTTCCTGGTGGTGGATGCAAGTAGGGGCTTTGCCAAGAGATGAGATGGTCTCGTCGTCAAAGGAAAGTTGAAGATCGTTGCACCACCAGGGAAGAGACCAGCCGCGGAGTGCTCCATCATAAGGCGCCACCTTTTGGTCGTGGTACGGGCTAGTGGCTATCTGGTTGCCGGGGTGCTCAGCACGGGCAATTCCACCACTACGCCTTGAAAGCGAAGAAAAAGCAAAGGGACTGGTTATTCCCACCAGTCAGGGGAAGAAGACTCTTCAGCCGGGAGATCTCCTCTGTCGTTGGGAAGTGGTGAGTCGGATCAGCAGGGCTCCACCGGAGGTGTCTTCGTTGTAGGTCGGCTCAGCTTTACCCTCATCGGATTCTTAGGTCCTGCGGTCACTTCTGAAGATCGAGTCCCGAAAGCCCTGCTTTTATGCAGAAAACCCCCATTCATTCAGCCTAGCTGTCAATCAAAACACGCTAAGTGGTGAGCGGGGTGGCTCACCACTTGGGCCAATCACACCAGAGTGCGACTTGAGTTGGCACGGCAACTCAGTCCAGGGTGCCTAAACCCCCTCCCACACCCCCTGTGGTACCCAGACAGAATGGCACCACTGTGGAGGGCTTCTGTGCAGAAGCCTGCCAAAAGTGGAACAAAGGGCTCAACCTTTGGTTCGGAGTTACAGAGACGAACACATACGCCATTTTAAAAACCGAGTTCTGGCAGAAAATACCAACCGGTAGATTTATTTAAGACAAATAAACCGGCGGTATGTTAGAGACTAACGTGAAAAAGTATTAGCCTCCAACAATGGGAAGAATCCTTAAGAATATATTCGGGGTCGAATATAAAAAGTAGTTTCCACTGCCACCAGCCAAAACTCGATGAGGGGGGACGGGACAGTGCCCCCTCGAACAACAGACCCAGGGGTAATCAAATTACCCCTACCAGTACGTCCACAATAGGATTGTTTGTAGTAGTTCTGTTAGTAAATTTAGGTCTAGTAAAGCCAATGATGACTTTACATGCCATGGGAGACAGTAATCAGTCCCAGGGTATGGAGTCTATGGTGGGGATCCTCTAGGACAGTGTTACGGCACGGAGGGTGCGGTGTAACACACATAGTAAAACACATGAGACCCGATGGAGTAAAATACCCCATAGCCCATAGAACACATTGTCATTCAAAGGAATTAACCACATTCATGCCCAAGAGTGGGAGAAAAGAGTCTCACTCTTGGCAGGATGGAAAAAACAAACTCCAGAAATCCAGCAAAGCTGCTGGGGGACTCACTAGGTTAGGACATTCAGCCTAAACATAGAATTCTCCATAACAGGAAGAGCCCCTTTGAGGAGTTGCAGCTGATCGTGGGACTTCATGGCAATGTCCGAGATATGAGGAGACGTAGTGGAGTCGAAGATGACACCAAGGTTTTCTGCCTCGCAGGAAGGCAAAGGAAGAGGGCCCAGCTCCACCTCACTGATGATGCCCAACAAGGCTGAAACACATGTATGGGGTCGCTGTTGGTACTCTTGTTCAGAAGGGAATTTCCATAGCATTTCAGTGCTGGACTGCCCATGTGGGCGGGGCAAAGACTGATATGCAAATGGATATTTCCCATATGTGAAAGGCACAGTGAGCTAAAGTGTGGCTGCAGACTCTAGAGTGGGTACGTTCCCAAAGAACAGGGCACTTTTGCTGTGTTCGCTCTCATAGAGGAGCGCCCATGACTAATTTTTAAATTCTCTCATAGTTGTTCTTTTTCTCCTCTACTTAAACAGACACACTTTGAGGGTGTCCATGACAATGAGATCTTCTGAACAACTGTCCACGTGAGGGCCCTGTGAGTCTTTGCGTGCAATTTCTAAGGTGGTTACTGCATTCGGGAGCAACGGTCAATTTTGTTCATGATATTCCTTGTACACAGAGGTTTCTCAGTACTCGGAACCTCAGTGATTCTTTTGCACTCCTGTCCACAGAAGCTGCTCGCACTTTCACATGTCCAGAGCATGTGTGTTAGGGTTCACCATGTTCAGAATACGTGTGTTCGTTTGACAGGACCTTTTAGCAGATTTCTGAACTTTAGAGCCCTCATTTTTCTTCTCTGTTGCATCCATCGTATCTTCATGTCTGGCAAGCATCTCCTTATGTTCAGAAGACTGCTGTGCCACTCCCACTCTATTATCCAGTTAAGACATGTTCTGTGCCATTTTTATTTTATAGGCTATCCCCATGTGTTATTCATCTCATTCTATACACATAAAATTTTAAGCTTCGACAAGCATACATTTTTCATCACAATTCTCTATTTGATATGGGGTCACAACAATGTATATGTTACTTACCACTGAGTGTATGACTACTCATAGTAACATCTCCCTTCAGTGCAGCCATACTCACCAGGTCATCAAGTTCTATTGGTTTACCGTTTACCATGTGATTGCCTATCACTGGAGCATAATCATGGTGGCCAATGTGCCAATTCCTTGCAGCCTTACTTAGCTGAGTTCATGATGTTCTCAATAGTGGGGGAGGAATTGGAACAGAACAGAACCAGCTCCATTACTCCAATAAAAACCATTCTTTCTCTGCACATTGGATACTTTGCAGACAAGAACACTGTCATTGTGTCTTGGTGGCTGCTTAAAATATAATGCTCCCATGAGATCTGCACACCTCAACAGATTTATTTCCAGAATGACCTAGCCTGAGACGTCCCCATTCGCCTTTTCCCAGAAGACCACTTGCTGGAGGATCACTGAGCAGGAGCACAACTTTCAGTCCAGCAGCTGTGCACCAACATGGTCAGTACCTTATGCAGGCGAGAGAGGAATTTGTTTTCCTCATTCAGTCTCTTCCAGAAGTGCTGAGGTATTTTAAAGGGAAGAAGCAATCATAACTTGTATAACACATCTGCCAAACCCCTGAGCAGCCCTTCCGAATGTGCACAGACTGTATTTGAAAGTTCTCTCGGGAAGATTATCTCTAGATATTTAGCATTTTCCTCTAACCATTTCACAGGTCATTTGTCCATATGTGCTTGAAAGCAGTCCCTGAGTAAAGGCAACACTTCTGATAATAATTAGTTGATTTTTATAAACCTACCGGCAACAATACTGCTGTAATGTTTCCAGGAGGCCTGGAATTGTTATCTGCAGCTGTAATTTAATGTTATCTGGATATAACATGACATTTTATTCCTCTCAGTACGGTCATATTTCTACTATTGCATCATTTCTATGTAGCCTCGCGGCCAATGGCTACAGCTCTAGGGTAAAAAAAACGGGTGTGAATGGACAGCCTTTTTTTGGTATGCCATTTCATCTCAAAGAACACAGATGAACCACATTGATATTAGTCTCCACATTCAGAGCCTAGCCTCTGTTTGTACAGTACTTTACACATGAATCTCCATCTAACATGTTTACATTATTTTCCAGAATCCAGTGAGATCCTACAAGTGGGCCTGGTTGAGGGTTTGATCGCTTTTGTATGTGCACAAGAGGCACACATGCTGAATGCTCTCCCTCCAGCTAATGACAAGAACATGTTTTGTGCATGCGCTTCATCGTCGCCTGTCTCATTCTATTAGCAAAGCGCTTTGCTTCCATTGTTGCATCCGCCTTGATTGGTGAGGTCTGCCTACAGCTCGGACAATCATCACAGGACTTCCAGCCTTTGTGTAGTATTGTCAACATTTCCTGATGTGGAGATGCTGGAAAACACACAAATTCTCTGCACTCTTTGTACACTGTCAACAGAAGTCTACCCACTTTGATTATTTGAGAACACATTTCGAAATCTGTTGAGCATCTATCCAGCCCTGGGGACTGGCCCAGTTGCATATGGGAGATTGCATATTTGAATAGATTATTAAGTACGAATGCATTTGCCATCTCTCCCACTTCATCAACTAACCATTTTTTGAGCTCTATCTCTCCTAGGAACGTCTGTATATACTGTCTACTGTATAGAGATTGGTGAAGAACTCCTCAGATGTGTGATTAATGTCTTTGGTAGAGGTGTGCATCCAGCCTGATGTGTTCTTCACATAAGTCAATGGGTTCTTTGTTCGGTGCTGTATGATTCAGTAATAAAGGAGTGATGATGCCTTTCCCCATTTGACCAGAAAGCGGTGTCTCGTTCTGAACTGAGAGGGTTCTGCATGCTTCATGTATTCCTTGTTCATGTCATCATTTAGACCCAGTGGCTTATTATAGATTATTGTTTGATGAGTCATTCAGATGTTTCCCATTGGTATTTGGTCGTTTTTCAGAGTCAGTTACTTCTTCATTTCAGACCCTGTTCTTTCTCAAGAGTATGAGATCATCTGTCCACTTAGAAAATAATTTAGTGTGTTTTATAGCATTGCTTCTGATGATGCACTGCCCTTAATGCCCTCCCGTTTCCCAATGGCCATCATTTCCATGAAAGCCATGCCAGGCAGTGGCATACTGTCTTATTTCAATCTCAGACTAGATGGAGGGAGGTCAAGCGAGGATAAGGCGTGATCCATTCTCAGAAAATGTGTGCTTTGTTCCTGCGCGCATTGGTCAACTAATTTCTTGATACTAAAAATTGGTCATCCTTGAGGAGGATCTTTACACTTCAGGGTAGGTGGTATAGTGTCTAAGGATTGGGTTTTCCAAATGGCATACATACTCATGGGCCAGGTTTTCCATCATCATGTTTGTGTTTATTGTTAGTCTCAGATGTGATTTGCCAGATATCTCCCTGTCACCAATCTGGTACAAGTATGTTTATCCAATCTAAGTTGGATTTCCTTTGTCATAGGTCATGAATAGATCCACATTTGGTGAATACAAACAGCTGATAACATATTCAGGTTCTTCTTGTCTCACCTTGAGAATCAAGCATCTTTCCTCTTTTTGATATATTTCATAAGGAATGTGTCCCTAATGAACTTGAATATTAGTGTTAGGAAACATTTCTCTTTAGGTAACGTTCCCTCAATTTTCTATGGACCCCCACAATTTTACCATTTTGCTGTATTTATAGTGTGCACTTTCGTGTTTGATGTGTCTGGCTACTAAACGTGGCTAGTGCCCTAGAATGGCGATACCATGATCGCTTGTCCTTTAACCATATTGTTCTTTGTCCTTCGTCCTACCTTCTCAGGTCAGGAAATCCTTGATATGGTCATCATTTGCCTGAGAAAGCTACTGCTTTCTTGGGCTACT
This sequence comes from Ambystoma mexicanum, assembly GCF_040938575.1. NCBI lineage: Eukaryota > Metazoa > Chordata > Amphibia > Caudata > Ambystomatidae > Ambystoma > Ambystoma mexicanum. The sequence goes on along the minus strand of NC_090930.1, from coordinate 379,656,434 downwards.
GCATGCTATTTGTGTGTGGGCCTAGGAAGTGGGTTGGTCTGACTAGTCAGATAGTCTAGGTGTTGGGCATGATTGAAACCCAAAGTGGTCCCTGATTTGACCACTGCTGGCTGTTTGAGTGGTGCAGATTCTTGCCATTGGTGGGCTTGTACTTGCTTCAATCCATGATTTAGGATAAGAAGAGGAATCCTGCAGCAAGTTTAACAGATCAGCATTGGAGCAAGTTTCCTGTGTAGAAGAGCAGCCAACTGAAGATACATGGACGACTCCTGAAAAGGGTCTGCATCCCTTCTTGCATTTGGCCCAGTGAAGCCCTGCTGGACTACATGATCTGTGAAGGACCACTGCAGTGCTTCAACCCTTGGACTGTTGGGGCCAGTGTTAGGGAGAATTCTCCAAATGTGCTAATTTCCCTTACCGTTTGAGACCCCCAGCAACTTTGTTGGATTTCAAGGATTAGATTGTGTATGAGCCTTTTTCCAACTTCCATGTATTTTGTGTGGGTTTTACTTTTGTGTTCTTTGTCTATGGAGTTTTAAAACAACTCCAGTGGCATCATCTTTTTCTCTATGTTACACAGCACCTTCGGTGCAGTGGCACAGGAGTGTCTTTTCAGACTCCCCAAAGGTTTAAATACCTTCCTTGAGAATTACTACTGTCTCTCAGGACATGTAAAGTTAAATTGACTTTACTAGTCTCTTTAAATTTACTGACCCAGCACACCCTATCTTAAGAGTGCTGGAGGGGTTGCTTAGCTTCCCCTGAGACAAAACACTCATGTAACAGTAACATTTTACATTTTCCTATTTTAAATGGCTGGTGGCAGTGGTTTAGATCAACTACCGTGATTTTTTGCGACCGCTAACAACGGTAGTTCAAAATCAGGGGTAGCCATGTTTTTCAACATCGTGCCCCAGACCTATCTGTGAAAACAGACTCCGGTCATCTTTTTTTCACCATTTATTTTAGGAAAAGTCCTTCTTGTGTGTACCTGTGTGCGCCAAACAGGTTTGGTTCCTTTGTTCGTGCCCTTTGGCGGGCTTCAGTGCTGAAGCCCTCCTCTGGTGCCAGAGTGTCTGGGGTGGACATGATGTGAGGGAGGTTCCTGAGACTCCCTGTGCTTAGTCTCCTAGGAGACCTGAATGCACTCTGGTGTGATTGGCTGGCTGACTTTCCGGCAAGGACAGCCACCTGCTGGGTGAGTGACGGCCAGGCTGAATGAATGGGGGAAAACTTTTTAAAAGTGGGTCTCTGGGACTTGGAAAGCAGAGTCGACCACTGGAACGAAAAACCGAAGAGGAGAGGAAGGAAGAGGACTGCTGCAACTCCTAAACAACCGGTGAAGCCCTGCTGCAGGTTCGAATTGCCTGAAACTGCGACGACAGAGAAGCCCTTCAAGGTTAAGTTCTTCACTTGAGTTTGGTGGGAACAACCAACTCGCAAGCCACCTGTACACCGTCCTATTCTGGTCAAATTTTTAGCAGAGTGTTGTTGAAAACCAGATAGCCAGAGGAAAGGAAACCATGGGGACTTTAAGGCACTCCACCCTTAACCCGACGTCTTGCTACTGCTTTGGCCTCTTACCCTGGGAAGTGCAGGAACATCCCGACATCCTCCTTCTTGTTCCCATGACTGAAGCACAGGAACAGCAAGATCTGCTCGAACTGCCAGGAACAACTGCCTAAACTACAGCTTTCTTCATTTAAAAAGGTACAGTGCAAACGTGGTCCAGAAATCTTTTCGGCCATCGAGAAAGTGTGTGAAGCTTTCCTCAACAACGAAGGCTTGTCCATCCCTAAACATTTGTCAAACTTTTCGCCTAGCCAAATTTTTAAAATATCTGTGGCAAAGACTTAACCGTTATATACCATAACTGTGATATCCTATTCAAAAGACTCAGAACCATTGACTTTGGCCCAGGCCTGTTGAGAAGAATTGCTGGTTGTATTTAACTGAAACCCTTTGCCCTGCCTATGAATGTATTTGGGATGTCTATTCTTATAACTTCAGGTGATTCTGCCTAACACTGGTGTACAGCGGTGAGGATAAAGTATACTTGTTACATTTAGAGTGCTACTTTTACTTTTGTTCAAATAATCCTCCCAAGGCAAAGCAACACTAGTAAAGCAATTGTTTTATCATGACTGATATGGAATGCTACAGACAGGAGACGCTAGTGACTTTAACTGTTGATCAATTGAGAGATATGTGTCAAGCTAAGAATCTCACTGTAAAAGGCAAAAATGTTGATTTGATAGAAAAGTTGTTAGAATACCAAAGCCTGAGGAGTGGGTCTGAATCCCCCACACCTGCAGCAAATGTGGAAAATGTTGATGAGGATGATAATGTTTCTGAGAGTAACTCAAATGTTATGGATGAGTTAGATGAGGAAGAAGAGTCTTCAAATGTAGGCCCTGTTTTTACCTCTACCTGCTCATAGGCCTTAACCTCTGACCGCAGGGACACCACCAGTCCAACATTAAGTCCTGAATTTGTCTCTTTAGAAAGAATGAGACTTGAGTTAGAATTTAAAAGAATCCAAGCTCAAACTGAATGCAAACATCAAGAACCTAAACTGAGAGAGATGGAATTGAAACATGCACTAGAGATGAAAAAGTTTTCTGTTGAAACTGGTTCTCTCCCAGAGTCTTCTAGGTCTTCCAGTCCTAAGAGGCCCCACATACCCAAAGATGCAGTACATATGTATGAGGGTAAGCTTGATATTTGGGATTGGTTGGCTGCTCTTGAATATAACCATGTGATTCAAGACAATACCGGGAATCAGTTGATTCCTTGGCTTTTTTCTAGGCTACCCCCAGTTGCAACTGATGTGGTAATGGAGTTGGGGGTTATAGACAGAAAGTAGTATGAAACTGTGAAGCTAGATTTGATAGCTAGATTTGGGAAGACCCCTTCACAGTATCTTAAGAGGTTTAGGACCCTCAAAAAGCATGATGGTACCCCTTGGCTGACCTGGATGACTGAATGTTTGAAAAACCTAGATGGTTGGGTTAAGGGTTACAGAGTGAACACTTATGAAGGTATGAGAAATCTGTTCATGTTGGAGTCTATTTATGATGCATGATCTCCTGAGCTGAGACAGCACTTGGCTGACTCTAACGAAATTGATCCAAAGAAGTTAGCAAGGGCTGCTGACTTGTGGGTTGCCAACAGGGCTACTCACAAGGATTCTGGGGCAACTCAGGAGAAGGATGAGGGAAACCAGCACAAGAAAGACAAGAAGGAGAATTCTAATACTGCCAATCCAAAAGAGGGTCACAAACATAACAAGGGGAAGCCACAGGAAAAACCAAATCAGGCTAGTGTACCTACTGGGGACAAACCAGAAGGAGGTCAGAGTAAACCACCATTCATCAAAACATTTGGTAAATGTTATGCTTGTGGGTCAACTGACCATGTGAAAGGGGATGCCAGATGCAAGGGTAAACCTTAAGGGGTCCACACTGTCTCCTTAGCCATCTCCACAGTGGATAAAGTACAAATGGCAAGTGGAAACTTTCACTTAGTGGCTGCGGAACCCATGAACGTCTCAGCCAGTGTCTCTTTAGTGTCCCTGGGTCTGTGGGAACAACAGAATTTAGATGTGTATAATTCTATCCCAGATAATACTAAAGAGTATTATAAAAACAGTGTTCTTGTCAATGGTCAGGAGACCCCTGCCATTCTAGACACTGGAGCTAGCATAACTGTAGTTGATCAATCATTTTTCAAGGTTGAGGATGTTGCTAAGGCACCCAAAATCTTAAATAAGCTTGCTGGAGGCCCTGTCCAAATGCTTCCACAGTTAGCAGTTCTCATCCAGTGTAATGATATGACTGTCAAAAGTAAGTGTGCAGAGTGAAGTACCTGGGAGAGTCGTGTTGGGGAATGACTTAAAAACTCTTGGAGTTGTATCAAGCACCGTCAAGCCTCCCAGCAAAAGGAAACAGGAGCAGACTAGGAAGGCCAGAGAGAGCACCTTAAGCGGCTCACCAGAAGAGATTATAGAGGTAACTATAACTCCCAGTCCTCAGGACCTACTGACTGCAATTTATAGGAAGAAGGAGGAAAAGGGGCAAACTAAAACCTCCAGGAAGAAACCAGCCAGCACTCCTGTACTACCATCATGGACATCCCCAGAGCACTGTCCAAAGTCACACCTGTGACTCCTACACCAGCTGAGGCTGAGTGTGTGGAACAACCTTGTGTGGTTGAATCAGCTGCTGAGGATTCAGAGCAGGAAGAGGACCTTGCTCCTGTTGGAGATCTGGATCCTGCAGACCATTCTGAGTTGCAGTCTTTACTGGCAGAAGGTGGACCCTGTATGGAAGACTTCAGCAGAGGTCAAAGAGATTGTCCTATTCTTGAAGGTCTTCGCCAACAGACAGCTTCCCAGCTTGATGGGAAAGAGCCAGGGAAGTATAGGTTGTACTGCGAAGATGGCCTCTTCTACAGTGAACCGACCGAGTCTATCCCAGGGGACTACAGAAGACTTGTGGTGCCTCTTGAAAGCAGATTCCAGTTCCTACAGTTGGCCCATGAGATACCTTTGGCTGGTCATTTGAGCTTCAAGAAGATCAAGGAAAGGCTGTCTTTATATTTTTACTGGCCTAAGTTAGGGTCTGATGTAGATAAATTCTGTAGGAGCTATCACACTTGCCAAACCTCTGGCAAGAGTGTAGCCAAGGATGTGGATCCCTTGGTGCCTCTCCCAGTGGTGGGAGTTCCTTTTCAGAGGGTAGGAATCAACATTGTTGGTCCCTTACACCCTCCCACATCTTCAGGAAACAGGTGTATCCTGGTTGTAGTAAACCATGCTACTAGGTATCCTGAGACTATACCTATGTGGACTGTTACAGCCCAGGCTGTTGCTAAGGCCCTACTTGGTATTTTTACCAGAGTAGGTTTTCCTAAGGAATCCAATGTTATGTCCCACTAAATGCAGGCCATTTGGAATAACTGTGGAGTAACTTACAAGTTCTCAACTGACTACCATCCTCAGACAAATGGATTGGTAGTGAGGTTCAACCATACAATGCAGAGCATGATAGGTGCTTTAGAGGAACCCGTTAGAAAGAGGTGGGACCTTCTACTGCCATGCCTTCTCTTTGCATATAGAGAAGTCCCTCAGGAGGGAGTTGGATTTAGTCCCTTTGAACTTCTTTATGGCCATCCGGTTAGAGGCCCCTTGGCCCTAATTAAGGAGGGGTTGGAGAGTGTTCCTTCCCCCAAGACAATGAGAGTCACTGAATATGTGTTAGGTCTCCAAAGGAGAATGTCACACATGATGGCAGAAGCATCTGATAATTTAAAAGCAGGTCAGGCTCTGGTCAAACATTGGCATGATCAGAAGGCCAACGTGGTTGAGTTTACTCAAGACCAGCAAGTTTTAGTTATGGTACCTACAAGGCAGAGGGCCTTACAGGACAAGTGGATAGGGACCTTCAAGGCTGTGGGTAAACTTGGAGAGGTCAACTATCTGGTGGACTTAGGCAATCCTAAGGAGGCTCTCAGAGTCTTTCACACCAACCGTTTAAAGGCTTATGTCTCAAGACCAGAAGTAGGAGCTTTGCTTCTAGCTTCAGCAGAAGAGGAGGAGAGTGAACCTCTACCTTGCCTACTCAGAGGCCGACCTTTAGATGAGAAAGTAGAAGGAGTTCATCTTTCTTCTAACTTGACACCTGAACAACAGGAGGAGTGCAGGTTTCTGTTAAATCAGTTTGCCTCCCTGTTTTCACTATCACCAGGCTTGACCCCTTTGGGCCAGCATGATATTCAAACTGGTGACTGTTTACCTATCAAAAACAGAGGTTACAGGTTGTCAGATCATGCAAGATCCCACATAAAGGAGGAGGTCAAAAAGCTGCTTGATCTCAGGGTAATAGAGCCCTCTACCAGTCCATGGCCTAGTCCAGTTGTTCTACCACCAAAGGCAGGATCCAATGAGTTGAGAGTCTGTGTGGCCTATAGAGCTCTTAATGCAGTCACCAAGACAGATGCCCACCCTTTACCAAGGACAGATGAACTGGTGGATAAATTTGGTTCAGCCAAGTACCTCAGTACATTTGATCTAACTTTAGGCTATAGGCAAATAGCACTGACAGACCATGCCAAAGAGAAATCTGCAATCTCAACCCCAGCTGGCCTCTACCAGTTTAAGGTAATACCTTTTGGACTAAAGAATGCACCTGCTACATTCCAAAGGATGGTTAATCAGGTTCTGAATGGGATGGAGGACTTCTGCATGGCATACTTGGATGACATTGCAGTGTTCAGCCCTACTTGGAAAGAACAGTAGGAGATGAAATCAACCCATTGCCTAGCCAATTACAAGCTGAACAAAACTGGGACACCCCTACTACTCAAACCCAAGTGAGAGCCTTCCTAGGCCTCACTGGGTACTATAGGAACTTCATAGAGAACTATGGGTCCATAGCTTCTCCCTTGAATGTGGTCTCCTCTCCCAAATTCCCTAAAAAGGTCAGGTGGAATGAGGCGTGCACTCAAGCATTTGAAGGCCTAAAGAAAGCCCTTTGTCAAGCACCAGTCCTAAGAGCTCCTGACTATAACCAAACCTTCATTGTGCAAACTGATGCTTCAAACACAAGTATAGGTGCAGTCCTCAGTCAACTGGATGAGAAAGGTAAGGAGCACCCCATTTGCTTCATTAGCAGGAAGCTGAAGGAACCAGAAACAAGGTGGGCAACCATTGAGTGTGAATGCTTTGCTATTGTGTGGTCATTGAAAAAGTTTAGAGCATACTTGCATGGATCTACTTTTGTGATTCAAACTGAGCACCAACCCTTGGATTGGTCGATGCAAATGAAAGGGTAGAACTCAAAAGTACTGAGATGGTCAATCAGACTGCAAGGGTTTGATTTCACCATTGAACACAGGTCAGGGTGTCACCACAAAATGTTGATGGTCTCTCCAGGATGTTTGACCGACTGGAATAAGGAGATTCATCCAGGAGTGGATTAAATCCTCCTGTCCCTTAGTCTGGGGGGGTTACGAGATTTAGAGAGAATTCTCCAAATGTGCTAATTTCCCTTATCTTTTGAGACCCCCAGCAACTTTGCTGGATTTCTAGGATTTCATTTTTACCTGGGAAGAGTGTGAGCCTTTTTTTCCCACTCTTCCATGTATTTTGTGTGTGTTTTACTTGTGTGTTCTTTGGTTATGGAATTTTAAAACAACTCCAGTGACATCATCTTTTTCTGTGTGTCACACAGCACCTTCAGTGCAGTGGCACATGGTGGTCTTTTCAGACTCTCCAAAGGTTTAAATACCTTCCCTGAGAATGACTACTGTCTCTCAGGACATGTAAAGTTAAATTGACTTTACGAGTCTCTTTAAATTTACTGACCCAGCACACCCTATCTTACTATAGAGTGCTAGAGGGGTTGCTTAGCTTCCCCTGAGTCAAAACACTCATGTAACAGTAAAATATTACTTTTTCCTATTTTAAATGGCTGGTGGCAGTGGTTTAGATCATCTACCGTGATTTTTCGTGACCGCTAACAACGGTAGCTCAAAATCAGGGGTAGCCATGTTTTTCAATATGGCACCCCAGACCTATCCGTACAAACTGACTCTGGTCATCTTTGTTTGCCATTTCCTTTAGGAAAAGACGTTCTTGTGTGTAACTCTGTGTCCCAAACCAGGTTTGGTCCCTTTGTTCATGCCCTTTGGCGGGCTTCTGTGCTGAAGCCTTCCTGTGGTGCCAGAGTGTCTGGGGTGGACAGGATGTGAGAGAGGTGCCTGAAACTCCCTGTGCTTAGTCTCCTAGGAAACATGAATGCACTCTGGTGTGATTGGCTGGCTGACTGTCCGGCAAGGACAGCCAATCTGCTGGGTGAGTGACAGCCCGGTTGAATGAATGGGGGAAAACTGTTTAAAAGCGGGTCTCTGGGACTTGGAAAGCAGAATCGACCACTGAAAAGAGTGAACCGAAGAGGAGAGGAAGGAAGAGGACTGCTGCAATTCCTGGACGACCGGTGAAGCCATGCTGCAGGTCCGAATGCCTGAAACTCTGACGACAGAGAAGCCCTTCTAGGTTAACTTCTTCCCTTGAGTTTGGTGGGAACAACCAACTCGCAAGCCACCTGGATACCGTCCTATTCTGGTCGAATTTTTAGCAGAGTGCTGTAGAAAACGGGATAGCCAGAGGGAAGGAAACCAGGGGGACTTTAAGGCACTCCAACCTCAAACCGACGTCTTGCTACAGCTTTTGGCCTCTTCCCTGGGCAGTGCAGGAACCTCCCGACATCCTCCTTCTTGTCCCCATTACTGAAGCAGAGGAACAGCGAGATCTTCTCGAACTGCCAGGAACAACAACCTCAGCTACAGCTTTCTTCATTTAAAAAGGAACTGTGCAAACGCGGTCCTGAAATCTTTTCGGCCATCGAGAAAGTGTGTGAAACTTTCCTCAACTACAAAGGCTTGTCCTTCCCTAAACATTTGTCAAGCTTTTCGCCTAGCCAAATTCTTTAAAAGTATGTGGCAAAGACTTAACCGTTATATACCAGAACTGTGCTATCCTATACAAAAGACTCTGAACCATTGACTTTGGCCCATGCCTGTTGAGAAGAATTGTTGGTTGTATTTAACTGAAACCCTTTGCCCTGCCTATGAATGTATTTGGGCGGTCCATTCTTATAACCTTGTCTTTTCCTCCCTTTTCTAAGTATCTGAAGTGCCATTTTGCTCCTACTTCATTTTTGAGCTAAACTTGTTCAGTTACTTACCGGTTGGATTTTTGTGGTGTGTCTTTGTGTGATATTGAGCTGCCTATGCTAGTGCAATGTTTTATAACTGATTTAGTAAATACATGTATATTCTTTTACCAAGAAACCTTGAGTAAATGTTTACTTGAATAACTGTATTGGTTGGTCCTTTGTGTAACTTGTTCTACTGATCACTTAAACTCTTCAGATAAGTCTGGCTGCTCAGCCATCACTACCACTTGACTCTGTAGTAGAGGCTTGTACCAATGGTGAAAATGTGCTTAAACCTCTAGTCCTAATTGCCTGTAGTGTTCCCAAAGGGTACTGCAGGTGATTCTGCCTAACACTGTTGTACAGCGGTGAGGATAAAGTATACTTGTTACATTTAGAGTGCTACTTTTACTTTTGTTCAAATAATCCTCCCAAGGCAAAGCAATACTAGTGAAGCAATTGTTTTGTATATGGAAAGCTACAGACAGAAGACGCTGGTGACTTTAACTGTTGATCAATTGAGAGATATGTGTAAAGCTAGGAATCTCACTGTAACAGGCTCAACGGTTGAATTGATAGACAAGTTGTTAGAATACCAAAGTCTGAGGGGAGGGTCTGAATCCCCCACCCCTGCAGCAAATGTGGAAAATGTTGATGAAGATGATAATGTTTCTGAGAGTAACTCAAATGTTATGAGTAAATAAATGTATATTCTGTCAGTAAGGGCTGAAGCCAGTCTCAACCCCTTCTAGATGATCCAGCCATCCAGAGCCTTTGGTAGTGTCCCTCAAACACCCATTGGACTGACCATCTTTCCAGTAGGCTACCTCACCTGAAGTGTCATTGTTCCACTTTTTTGCCCAGTACTTCACCAGCTCATGCATGAAGTCACCTTCCCACCAAGTTTCAGCTACCCAGCCTCCGGGCATCAAGTAATCCTGTCCTGGAAGGTCTTTGACTATGACTCGAGAGAAGCCTGCCATCATCGCTGTGCAGTGACCACCAGGGGAAGTCACCTTCCTGTGTCTATTGAGGTATCCAGAATAGTCCTGCATCATTGATTTCTGCTTGCTTTCTTTGCCATGTGTTGCATCCCGCACCAGCAGCCAACCAGAGAAATCCTCGGACCCACAACCCATAGACATCCTGCACTGGAGCAAACAGTAGGAAAACCAACAGCCAGCGACCCCCCATCGAACCACCAAGTCAACTGGGAAAATTGGAGTCAGGGGGGCTGTTACTCACAAAGCATTCAGCTGCCACTGTCTCCCTTATAATAAACCTTGGAATAAAAACTCAATTCCATCACTTTTTGATTGATTGATCTAAAAGCTGTACCTAACGAAAGGGAAATCAATATATTGACCTGTAAAATTGTTGAAGTATATTATGGAAAATATTTCACCACCACAAGAACTCTTCCTGCATCAGCCTCCTCTCCGAAGAAGAAGGTGTGACATTTGGGCGCAAGGCCCCATACATCATAAGGATTGGATTTATAAAGTTAGGATATTACTTCTGTGATCTGGTTTCATTCTATTGCATCATTACTTACCTTCTTTTGTGGCCACAAAATTATTGTATGTTAGTCTCGGGCAGATAGCACAGTGGCAACATGCTTGTTTTGAAAGCAAGACAACTCAGAGCAACACAGGTTTGATCCCTGAGTGTGCACTTTGAAGCTTCTGGGTATTAAGCGTGTTATAAATAACAAATTACAATTGCAATGCCTTCCTACAACACTGATGGTGACTATATATGTTTCAAATTCATTGCTGTGTGAGATTGCTACCTGCTTAATTAATTTCTTAGTGTGTGTTCATGGAACTATAATAAATGTAGTATTTATGTACTTACTTGTCTAAATTGCCTCAGTGTGTAGCCCTGGCCCCACTCACTTTCTCCTGAGACTAAGCCTTGACCACTTTGACCACTCTCCATGCTTACCTTGATTGGGTTTGGCTAACCTCTCAGAGCATCCCTGTTCACCAGAATTCAGGTGTCCTTCTATAATCTGTCCACCAGGTCAGATTGTAGAAATCCATTTTAACAAGTTGGTGTTACAGCAGTGAGGATAAGGTCTTGGCTTCCCAAGTGTTGTCCACTGGTGTGGTATCCTAATGTTATTTACACAGTACACTGTGATTTAGACTTAGTAACTTAGTAGTGGTATAGCAGTAGCCTACTCTCTTTTTAAATATAGAAACATTTGCCATGCCTAATCTTGCAGCACTTACACATTCTAAGTAGAAAGGGGATTGCCATCCTCTGAAAACAAAGCTGATGTGGTACAGAGATTGTTTGATCACCAGGAGTCTAGGATTGTTCCTTTGCCTAGTAATAGTGATGCAGTAGGTTCTGGGGGCAGATCCGAACACTAGCAATGGACTTATGGTAACTGCCACTATTAAGAGGACACAGGATGAGGAGTCTTCCAGTGTTTCCCTGACAACTTCAGAAGCTGAGGGCATGTGGGATCTTAAAAGAGAGAAGCTCAGGCTCAGACAGAAAGAGCTGGATTCTTACATGGCTAAGCTGGAGTTTGACAGTGTGGACACAAATAAATCATAGGGATCACCAGTTGGATCTGGCCAGGCGACAAGGGTCTCAAGGCTCCCTCAGGGGTCCTGGGAGTGGTTATGTGTCCTCTTGTCATCCTGCATTTCCTAATGATCTTCCCGGGATGTATGAGGAAAAGAATGACCTCATAGATTGCCTTACAATGTTTGAGTATGCTTGTGGGATGCAAGAAATAGGTGAGTCTGGCAAGATTGCTTGGCTGCTCAGCATCCTAGCCCATCTGGCTTCAGTGCTATTATGGATATGCCAAAAACTGTCAGAAAGAACTTTGACAAATTGAAGCAGGCTTCTCCCAATACTTAAAGAGATTCATAGAGTACAAGAAAACGGATAATAATACCTGGGTGTCTTTTGTTACAGATACCTTGAAAAACTTTAGTGGATGGTAAAAGGCAATACAGTAACTACTTTTGAAGGCATGATCCTTTGGGTCATGCTGGAACATATGCTTGCTTCTTGTTTCTCTGCCCTGAAGCAGCATCTGGCTGAATCTAAGAAGTTAGATCCTAAAAAACTGCCCATTGCTGCCGATCTTTGGGTTTCCTATAGAGTATCCCATTAGGACAAGCTTGTTTCAGGTAAGGAGGAGGAGGGGAAAAAGCAAATAGAGAAAGAGGGTGGGGCTACTGATAAAACATCTTCCCATAAAGGGGAATAAGTCAAAGGAGCATGGAAAGGGTAGTGGGACTAGATATCCCAAGCATGATAGTGGACAATCTTAATTATTTTACATTTATTTCAGCACACAAAGCCCTCAGGCATGTAGGCGCTAGTTACAGAAAGTGCATGATACATCGGCATATGGTTATTGGCATACAGTGCTATGATCACACAGACTGGCAATGTCTCACCTCATGTTGCGGGGGTTACATCAGGCAGCATGAGAGTCAAGATAGGTATGATTACATGGACTGGTAAAGCCTCACCTCATGTTACGGGGGCTACATCAGGCAGCATGAGAGTCAAGATAGGTATGATTACAGGGACTGGCAAAGGCTCGCCTCAGGTTATGGGGGCTACATCAGGCAGCATGAGAGTCAAGATAGGTAAGATTACACGGACTGGCAAAGCCTCATCTCCTGTTACGGGGCTATAACAAGCCTCTCTACATACAGAGGTCCAGCGGATCATGTGTAACATGTGGAGCAGGTGACCAAGTGAAGGGGGATCCCAAATGTAAGGGTAAGAACTTGGGGTCCACTCTGTGAATCTGGCTTTTTCTCATGAAGAACATGAGATAATCACAGGGGTACCCATCTCTTTAGATACATAGCCCAATGGTGAACGATCTGAAATAGATTTAGTTTGCTTGGATTCAAACCTTGCTGGAGCATTTGCTCCCATACCTGATCAATCCCAACATTCTTATTCTGAGGATAGTCTGCTGGTAGACGTTGTAAGGGCCTCTACTAATAGGAACACTGTTCCCAATTCAACTGTGGTAGATTCCACAATGCAATCCCCAGAGGCTCTTGCCAGAGCTCCTCTGGTGACTACTCGTATGACTGTAGGGCCCTCTCTCAACTTTTCCATAATGCCTGTCATTGTAGCTGTGAATAGTAAAGTTGAGAGCAATCATCTGCAAAAAATGATCAAGCTCAAACACATTTGCTCTTCAACCAATTTGTTTAAACACAGAATTTTATGAATCACCATATCAAAAGTTAAGACTACACTAAGGTGTAAGCAGCTAATTAAATAACCCAACATGTACACATACCTCACAATAAAGTTCGGAAAATTCTGATGGCAAGAACTAATAAACAATAATGCCTATAGTACAAGTAATGTTAATCATAAAAATAAATGAGTGTACACACTGTACAGAACACAAGAAATATAACAAGTTATCATTGAGACATATAAAGACAGATAATGCACATATGTTTATGTTTATGTTTATTGGGTTTATTTATCGCTTTACACCAAAGTGCTTTACAGAATAACAACAGGTACAGTACTGAATGAAGCATAATTTACAAAACATGAAACAAACCAGTGATTCAGTATTTAGAACAATTTACACAGAGAAGGGAGGGGGAAGGAGGAGGGAAGGAGGGGGCCCAGGTGACCTCCAATGCACTAAAGGGGTTGCAGTATCCAAATTGGAGTTAACGGGGGGAGGGGGAAAGGGGCGGGGAGGGAAGAGGGCAGACGTGGGAGGGGGAGGGAAGGGGGGCAGACGTGGGAGGGGGGAGGGAGGTAGGGAAGGATAGTCAGGGGGGAGTGAAGAAGAAGGACTTTGAGGAAGGAGCAGAAAGATGGGTAGGTAGGGGAGGAGCAGATAGAGAGAGGTAGGGAGTTCCAATGGAGGGGGGCTAAGAGTTGGAAGGAGCGGAATCGCAAGGAGGCACAAGTGGCTGGGGGTACAGCGAGAAGGTGGAGATCAGCTGAGCGGAGAGAGCGGGAGGGAGAGTAAAATGAGAGCAGGGAGGCAAGATAGGGGGGGTGAAGTCGTGGAGAGATTTGTAGACAAGGCAGAGGAATTGGAATTTTAATTGTGAGAGGAAGGGGAGCCAGCTGAGTTGAGAGAGTGAGGTAGAGATAGAGTCTCGAGGGCCAAGAAGACAGAGTGCGGATAGAGGAGTGGTACATGGATTTTAGGGGAGTCCGATGAGAGACAGGGACTCCAAAGAGAACAGAGGAGCAGTAGAAGAGGCGGGAGAAAATAAGGGAGGAGATTAGGAGTTTAGAAGCGTGAAAGGTGAGGGAGGAGCGGGTCTTACGGATGTTGAAGAGGTGGTGGCGACATGCACAAGAGGTTAGGGAGATGTGGTTAGAGAAGGAGAGAGGACTCACTATGGAGGCTAAGGTTGCGGGCGTGGGTTGAGATGGGGAGATTGGAAGGAGGAAAGTGGATGAAGGGGGAGGGGAAGGTGAGAGAGTATTGGGAGGGAAGAAAAGCACTTCAGTCTTGGCAGTGCTGAGAGAAAGAAAATGGGACGACATCCAATTTTTATGGCCGTAAGGCAGGAAGAGAGAGTGTGGTGGAGGTCAGAGGTGAAGGAAGAGAAGGAGAGGAAGAGTTCGGTATCATCCGCATAGAAGTGGTGGGAGAGGCCGAAAGAAGAGATGACGGGGCGAGAAGGGAGGTATAGAGAGAGAAAAGGAAAGGTCCAAGTACAGAGCCCTGGGGAACACCATAGTTCAGGGGGAAGTTGGAGGAGGTGCGGCCGCCCCAGGAGACAGTAAAGGATCGGTTGGAGAGGTAAGAGGAAAGCCCGGAGAGGACAGAGACTTTGAAGCCGAAGGAGGACAGAGTGCTGAGGAGTAAAGGGTGATCTACGGTGTCAAAGGCTGCCGAGAGGTCAAGGAGGATGAGAATTGAGGATTACTTAGCGCCAGGGAACCCTCCTTGCAACATAAGGGGAAGGAGCTTAACTCACAGATGTTATATGACCTGCCCTTATTTGGCAGTGTGTTTATTCCTTCTACATATAGTCAACACGTTGTGATTCAGCCGATCTCCGAGCAGGTATCATGCTCCAGTGTTATGCTGCCTTCATCAGGACAGAAACAATACTTGATTTCAAAAGCAGCCAGTGTGCTCCCGTGTTCACGTGTCTGTGGTAAAAAAAAAAAAAAAAAAAAAAAAAAAAAACATACACCTTTGTTTTAGAGCAGAGAAGGGTCTGTGTGACATGTAACTCAAATCCGGAATAAATGTGTCAAATGAATATATACACCAAGACAAATAATGTCTGATGAGCTGCGTAGCTTCTGTGTATTGAATAATTGTTTTCAACCTTGGCAGCAGCAACTTCTTTTGTTTGGATCCTGCCTATACGTTATAAGGAGAGACTGATTCTAACATCTCCTATGCCCATGAACATTCACAGTAAGCCATGTCGTGTGTAGCAGGCAATTACATATAGTGCGTACCTCCCAATTGAAGACTGCTACCCTCTATGATTTTATGTGTGCAACATATGACGGCTTTGTACACAAAGGAAATTCTGCATCAATGACAACAAAACACACACCTCATTTTAGACCCATTTTTTATCAGGGCTCCCTCTTATGTAAATATGCTTGCTAACCAGACAGGTTAACTCCACTGCTGGAACAAATGATGCTTCAACTCTTGCGAACATCTAGTCCACACCAACGTAGCAGCTTATCTCAACAAGTGTTGTAATGGGGAATTGTTCGCCCCAGCACCCTATTAATCACTTGTTTCTACGGACCTCTGTCTCTGTAAAGCATACATCAAAAATGGTTGTGATCAAGGTGTACTCCACCTCCCCTGGTTAAGACTGAATCAGATCAGCATGGTAAGTCTGCTTTATGCACCTGCTTTCTCTCTCCCTAGTGTGTCCGTACTGCAACTAATTAACGCTCATGTTTCTAGCCCCATACATTACGGAGCGAGCTAATTTATATGCTGGTAACCTCGGCATGGACTTAGTACTGTCCTCTCCAGGACCCCGAGCGATCTGTAATTGTCAGAGTCAGCACACTCGTCAGCTGCGTAACCTAGGAGGCACTGAAATAAAAACGAACCAATCTGACTTACTATCCCTATGAAAAACACTAAAAAGGACCACGTTTACTAATGTCACTTCCATACAGGGCCAGAAGAGGTAGCATCGTGAGATGCCACTGTCACCATGACGGACCAATAGAAATGAAGGGTCATGGACCCGGGAATGCTGCGTGCACATTGCACGTGAATAAAGACAGTTCCTGATAAACATCCTGGTGTCCGGCTGTTTCTATTACGCACTGTTGCCGCGATAGGCCCTGCGCTTCCCCACCTTCATATGCAACCTTACACTGGTGACGAGTTATGAACCGAACCCGCTAGAAGTGAGCGGTTCGAAAAGGAAGCAGATGTTGCATGGCAATGAAGGAGGAGACCGGCAAGGCTTTGTGGCCCACTGGTGAGTGCACAAAGCTCACCACAACATCTCACAAGTTCTTAATCACCCACAATTGTCCCAGAGTGACGAGGGGAGCACTAAAAGAAGGGAGCAACAGTGGTCAACAGGCAAGTCAGTCACAGGAAGGTGCATCTGCCTGTCAGCACCACTGAGGGACTATATATATTTTTACATAGGCCCACGAGCACAGTGGCGCAGGCCAAAAGACACCATGTCAGCACCTGCCAGCGCACAGGAGCAAAAAGGGAGAGATGCATTCCCTGTTCCGTCAATCCTGCCTTTTGAAACATTAGACACCGCCAGCCAGGGTCCACGACGGACTAGGAGTATGAAGGCGTATGACGCATACCTGGATGCAGTAGGTCTGTATGAGGGCAAATGGAGTAAAGAATAGGGCTCCTGGCTAACCCCTGATCTACCCAGGTGGGTCAAAATTTGAAAACAGAACAGTGATCAGGGTGACCTTACGTGATAAACACACTTTAAACAGTCATTTAGTTCATATAACAGATGCCGTTCACTATATGTGGGGTAAAATAAGATTACTTTTTTTATCACATGCTTCAATACATACATACGTTTCTATACAAAATTCTGATAGGACATGTATTCACGAAAATGTGGTATCCTAACATGATAACAGATGATTGGCTTACTCTCTGTGACTGCAGGTCCAGAGGTGCACAACATCATTTTCTAATTACCTGAAGATGTAAGAGTACAAGTATGAGGAATTCAAAAATATATTGAAAGAACGCTTTGCCATGCATCGCAATGTGGACTATGAAAGGCACATCTTTCATACCACCACACAACTGAAAGTGGAGAGCATGGACAAATTTGTCACATGGTTAATAACCAGAGAAAGACACTTCAAATTCTATTTATACAATAACGAGGAGGTCATAAAATCCCAAGTGATCGCAGGCTGTGAGTCACTGGTGTTAAAAAAAGAAATTGCTGTAAATGCCTCATTCATATTCTCTACCAACTCATTGCGGGGAAATACATGTCGCTGGCAGCAAAAGGGGCAGCAAGCTTTCTCAGCCTCTTCAAGGGCATTGGAAAACTCAGAGGATGAAAAATATCCTTACACATCGACACCACGGTGAAACCTATAGCGCAGCACTTTAGGGGGATTCCATTCAACATTCAGCACCAGGTCGAGAAGGAACTACATGCGCTCTTCGAAGGGGACATCATAGAGCACACGAGTGGGCCTACTCCATGGGCCTCACCAGTCATTCCAGTTCCAAAGAGAAGCGCAGATGGTCAGATCAGATTGTGTGTCGACATGAGTGTGCCAAACCAAGTGATACTTTAAGAACACCACCAAGCATCCGCACCACTGACATGATGCACCTTCTCAACGGTGCCACCATATTTTCCTGCCTTGATTTAAAAAAGTGCTATACCCAGATCGAGCTCAGTGAGGAGTCGCGTTACATAACATTCACAACGCACCTTGGACTCTTTAGGTATAAACGCCTGAGTTTCAAAATCTCATCAGCAGACTAAATCTTTCAAGAAGAAATACACAAATTCATCAGACATATCCCGCATTGCATCCACTACAGCGATGACTTTCTGGTTTTTGGACATTCGCAAGAAACACATGACGCCACCTTAATGAAGGTATGTGCCGCCTGAATGATGCCAACCTCACGCTAAATAAAGAGAAATGTGATTTCAACAAAAGTACATTGAAATTCTTCGGACACATTTTCTCGCAAAAGGGAATCCACCCGGACCCAGACAAAATGAAAGCACTGACGGTGGCTCTGAGATCTGGAACAGTAGCACAAGTGCAATCCTTCCTGGGTCTGGCAAGTTATTGCACCAGATATCTCCCAGACTTTGCCACCACCAGCGCATCCCTGAGAGCGCTCACGAAACAGGATGACAGGTTTGAATGGGGACCGTCTCAGCAAGAAAGTTTGGATACCATACAGAGGGACATAGCGGCGGCCGTATGCATGTCCTACTTTGATCCAAATCTACAGACAGAGCTCACCGTAGACGCTAGCCCCGTGGGACTGGGACCCAGAACTCGGGGAGTGAGCACGCCAAAAGGAAGAAAGTGTCCTATACCAGCAGGAGCCTAACAGAGACAGAGCAGAGGTACTTGCCACCTGAAAAGGAGGCCCTAGTCATGGTGTGAGCCTGCAAACATTTCCATTTGTTCGTGTATGGAAAGCCGTTCATGATAATTACAGACCACCAGGCTCTTGTCACGATATACGGGAAACCAATGGCAAAAATGGCACCAAGAATCACAACATGGGACTCCATCTCCAGGAACACAGGTACTCAAAAATACACAAACCAGGCAAAGAAGATAATCCAGCAGACTTCTTCTCTCGACATCTGCTCACGGGAGGCACTTCCTAACGTGATAGGGTGGCATATTTCACCACGCAATGCCACCGTGATCGCCACAACTGAACTCGCAAAACACACAGCTGAAGATGCCACATTGGCTTTAGTGACGTCCTGCATCCGGAACTGAATATGGAAATCAGGGGAAGAAGCGCTTCAGGCAAGTCTGGTGCTGGACGTTTGTTCAAAACACTGGTGAAAGCGAGAGATGAACTATCCATATCATTGTCAACTCAACTATTAAAGAGAGGAGAAGGACACGAGCGGCAAACATACTGCCAGGCGAACAAGTGCTAGTAAAGCAAACCCAGTTCCACAAGGACCTGCCACCGTTCGATCCAAGTCCCGTGACAGTATCCCACATCAAAGGAGCCATGATCACGGCAGAGAGAGATGAATGGGTCATCAGGAGAAACTGTTCGTTCTTCAGAAAAGCCAGAGAGGAAAGAAGAAGAAGAAGAAGAAGAAGAAGAAGAAGAAGAAGAAGAAGAAGAAGAAGAAGAAGAAGAAGAAGAAGAAGAAGAAGAAGAAGAAGAAGAAGAAGAAGAAGAAGAAGAAGAAGAAGAAGAAGAAGAAGAAGAAGAAGAAGAAGAAGAAGAAGAAGAAGAAGAAGAAGAAGAAGAAGAGTCAGGATACTCGGCGGATGAAGATGAGCCAGACAGGGAAGAGCATAACAACATGGAAGAACACATGAATGGGACAGCTGCGTCTCCTCGACAAGGAAGACCCTGCCGCATCATCCAAAAGCCTCGACACTGGATCAAAGAAATGGGGTAGGACTGTAATTATTTTGGGGGGAGAAGTAACATCACAAGATGCCACCATCACCATGACGGACCAATAGAAATCAAGGGTCATAGAACCGGAAATGCTGCGCGTGCATCGCTCGTGAATAAAGTCAGTTCCTGATAAGCAACCTGGTGGCCAGGTGTTTCTATTACGCACTGCTGCCACGCTAGGCCCTGCGCGCACCCACCTTCATATGTAACCTTACAGATATAATATCAATGTGAGAAACTTCTCTCAATGTGGTTGGAACACATACACATTGGTTCTTTTCTTTTCTCCAACTCTTCAAATTTAGCAAACTGCTTATTCCTACCATGATACCATAAGGGAAATTTAAACTGTGTCCACTTGTTAAATAATATGAACTGTGTCCAATTAATAACACTGAGTTAATGCGGCACCTGTTCACTAACAATCATTTTCATTATTTAGAATACATTTTCTGTTTGTCTATAACATGCATTCTCTTTCTGCAATATGTTAATGACCCGGCACTCCCCAGTATACACCCATGGCAAATCAGGGCATATCCAGTGCGACTGAAGTAACAAAGGGACAAGGCTAGTCTCTCTGCTTCTAGTTGCTTTCCACCAATATTGCTGCTACCGGTTTCAAGAGACTAAAGATAGTGGGTCCTCATGAGTCTACAATCAGGTTATTCCATTGCACTGAAATATTCAGGCCATGGTTACCAGTATTTAGCAGATATATCGATCTTTGTTCCAGCTTGCATAGATGTGCTCCCTCATCACCACCTCTTGGATGTGGTTTAAGCATTTGTAGCAAGAAACAAGTAAGATCCTTATCAGTGGGGCCCTTGGGGTTATACTGTTCAACAAAAGGTTTATCACAGACCCTGTTGCGTATAGACGATCTGTTTTCTGAAACGCATTGTCTTATTTGGCTAAAGGTTTTGCCCACACAGAGCAATTTACATGGGGATTCAATGACGTAAATCACATATCGACTTTTGCAGATTGTATGTGCTCTCAGTTCCCATTTCATCCTTCCCTGATCGAACATGTACTTTGTATTGGGAAAATTACAGGCCCCACAATTGCCACATTTATGGTAGCCCACCATACTAACATGACCCCATAAACACCTCATCATCCTAATAAAACACAGCTACTTGAGCACATACCGGCTATCTTAGGCATCTCCTCAGGCCTAACACAGCCAGAACTCAATCTGGGTGTCCACCCTCCAGACTGAACACATCCAACTGATTTCCTCAGCACAACACCTGCAGCTATCATGCAACAACCACACCAGCTGCACACATATCCGGTGCACCCACGCACCATATGACACTCTCTCTCTCCACTGACTTGAACTGCGGTTCCCTACCAGCGCTTTGAGGTCATACCAATGACACATAAGGCGCTATATAAATGCCAAGTAACATAACATAACATAAACTCGCCCATTTTGACCAAAAAAACAGGCCCACACTAGCATCTTGGGCCTTGCCCTATCTCCCTATCGTCTAGTTTGAGGCTGGTGGCTCATCCATAATGGGTGAGGGGGTGTCGACCCATTGGCCCCCTCACCCATTATGGAGGAGCAGTGGAACCAGGCCAGTGAAACACTGACCACTCCATCAGCTGCTTTTTCCAGCTGAGGCAGTGCTCATGAGGTGGCTGAACTTTCAAAGGGAAACACTGTTTACCTTTTGACAGTTCCGTTTCCCACCCACACATGGTCACTGAGCTATGCAAGGCTGGGGGCATTTTGTTTTGCCAGCTTTGCATAGCTCATTGGAAATGCTGGCTGGGCAACTGCATGTCTGTATGTGCAAGGGGGAGACCCTGCGCCTCCTTGCACATACGAACAGAGCAGGCTGGAGCAGGGCATTTCAGCACCCATTTCGCAGGCCCCTACATGCATTTGCAGGAACCAGGAAACTCTTGCTTCCCGATTCCTGTTAGTTATGCAAGAGCTGGAGCGCTGGGGAGGAATCTTCACTACCGGGGCAGAAGGTACGTTTAGGTCCATCTAATTTTTATTTAAAATGTGTATCAGTGTGTGTTTGCTTGTGTTGTGTGTGAGTGTAGGGTGATGAGTGCTCATGTGAATGATAGAGTGATTGCTGTGTGAATGTGTGTGTGTGTGTATGTGAGTGTGTTTGTTTGTTTTGGTCCATTGAGCTGATTTTGGCTAATGGGGGTAGGAGGGTTGTACAACAAAGGCATTTTAAAAATGCCTTTGTTGCACAATCCCCTCACCCACCTGCCAAAATCAACTCTCATTCTGAGGTTCCGTGGAGCCTAGGGGACATGGATGGTATCATAGATTTCCAGTCAAAAATAAAATGATTCTCCCTGTGCCCTCCCAGCAACACATACTTATGTTGATTGTGTTAAGCACTGTAGGGCCCAGGGGACAGGGATGATATCTTGTTACTAGACTTCTATTATAAATGTCCAGTAAAAATATCATGCCTGTCAACTGTGCCCCCCAGTGCCAATTGCAAACTGTTTTGCTTTTTACCCAATTTATATTTTAAAGTTTGCTCTAAAATGCAACATTTTAAACCATAATTTAAAAAGAATTCCCAGGTGGAAAACCCCCGAACCATGTAGATTGGTCCAGGCTCCCATGCTACGCTTGGTCGCTATGCCATATCTGGTGGCAATATTTATGCCCCTCCACTTAAAAAATTCACCAGCTGCCACTAGTCCTGTGACTGTGCTGGGAGCAGGGTGGGGGAGCCCAGTGTCTGTGGTGGGAGCAGGATGGACGGGAGCCTTGGGATAATGGTGGGATCAGGGTGTTACTTGCCTGAACAGGTAAATACACTCTTTCCGAGCCTCAGCTGAGAGGGCAAGGAGTGACTGAGCATTTAATCCATACTCGCATTTTATCATGGCAGTGTGAGTCTATCATCTCTACTTAGAAAGGGAACTATGCGTTTTATGTGATAATGCCTGCAATTTATAACAAGACCCCTGAAATGTGTCTGGTACAATAACCGCATTTTCAATTAGCATGCTATAATTCTTAATAGGGCTAGTCTCTCTAGAAGCAGTTCAGTTAAACACTAAATAAGATGAGCAGTGCAAGACCTTTTCACAACATCTGCATTTGCTTCGGGTGCCAAAACTTCTCAGCAATTCTTAGCTGGATTGCTGTACCCCTAAATGTAACAGTACATGCACTTAACCAAGCTGACTTAATGGCAGACTGCCACCACTTATAGGCAGTCTCAGCAGGGAGTCCAAACAACGAAGAAGCATAGTGGTTGATTTCTCTTTGTACATGCTTGGAGGAGAATGACACACATTGTAATAGATGGCAGCAAGATGTTGCTGCTCTAGGAGACTTCAGGTTAATAGTGCTTTCCAGCAGGCACTTATCCTGGCTTTTTTACTATCCTATTGCTGTTTGAGCCTTATCGGCCTTTCATATTCATATGCATTGGCTTGTTTGGAACTGTGATACTTCCATTTTGGACGAAGCCAGCCCTACGTCAGGTGCACCCTGCACGTTACTGACAGTGACCCACACAGATAATCCTCCAAGCAACATCAGCCACTTAAGAAATATAACCCAGTTGGTTAGTGCACCTGTTGTAGGCCTCTATGTTCCAATCCTGGAACTACAGCCTGGTGGACCTTTGTGCATGCTGCAAAAACTGATTTAACCTTCAAGGCCACTGGTTAGTCCCAGCTGAGCTAACGTAGCCTTCTTCTCATACAGGTGGCACTACATTCAGGGGTAAAGCACAATTGCTCGGCAGAGCTTGTTTCATTTTAAGTGTAGTATTAGTTAGTTTGGTTTTACATGCACTCCCAGTTGTCTAACTAGCACTGTAATGCACTTTTCAAAACAGTGAGTAACTATAGTTATAAATCATATTCAGGGAGGAATGAGACAGCAAAGGGTGGCAGGCATCATCCAACTCAGGAAACATGCCCCTTGTATCTGTATTGTTGTATACCTCTGTAATGCGCTCCATTGCTTCCTGAAGCTAGGTCCGCACTTAATAATAATAATAATAATAATAATAATAATAATAATAAGAGACCTGAATTGAATGCAGAGAAATCCAACGTCTGGAAGAGCCCAGAATTGAATGCTGTGAAACCAAAGATCTGGAGGACACCTGAATTGAATGCTGAGCATCCCCAGAACTGGAAAAGACCTGAAGGGAATGCCGGAAGGCTGAGGTAAAGACTGAAAAGAGCAATGTAGAAACCTAGAAGAGATCTTGTGAGTCATTTTGAGAGCAGGGAGACTGAATACGTGTCTAGATCATGAGTCACTCCTGGAAGAGCTTGCCCAGGAGAACATTTCTGTAGTGTGAGATTAGGGTGGACATTTGATAAAAGGATTTGTCAACTCTTTTGTTGGCCAGAAGGACTTATTAAAATTAGGATTTGGAATTTACTATTGACTAACTTTTTGGACATAACTTTGTTGTCTAGGGTCTCTCTCTACTATGGAATAAGGTCTCTTAAGGTTGAGTTTAGAACTTTATTTCTTGGTCATTCATCTTTGGAGGTGAAGAACAACTGGTGAAAAGCACCAATTAGTGTTTTCTCATCCCTGACATTGTTATTCCAGAAGCATATGTTAGCGATAGTCCACTGGTTCCTGTAGGTGTTTGGTCCAAACCTCTACCCTTCCAGAACACTGAATAAAACCATCTTTCGACAAACTCTATTCAAATGTGTCATGTGTGTCAATGCTCAACCTTAGCACAGTACCTAATGGAGGAGGAGCAGAATGAATGTGTGGCAATGTTTGTACCTATGTGTGCCTGTGTGTGTGTCATCTCTTTCACTAACACCTTTCAGAAAGGCTGCAATCTTTTATATGTGAATGAACCTTTAGTTTATTAATTATATATAGTGCTACTATGCTCTCTCTCTCTATTAGTGACTGGTTACTATCCCTACTTGCACGGCGACCTTAAGAACCAAGCTGACTCTATGTAACCATATCTGCCACCTCTCGCCCCTAGCCCAAAGCGTATCTGAAAACAGGTGAACCCGCTACCTACTGCACCCTTATACATAGGTATACTCATACCCAGTACTAACTTAAATCTAGGTGAACCCTGATTGCACATGTATTTTAGCCCTACTGTTGAATTTTGAATCTAGGTGTACCTTGTTTGCACATGCATTTCAGCCCTAATGTTGAATTTTGAATCTAGGTGTACCTTGTTTGCACAAGCATTTCAGCCCTACTGTTGAATTTTGAATCTAGGTGTACCTTGTTTGCACATGCATTTCAGCCCTACTGGTGAATTTTGAATCTAGGTGTACCTTGTTTGCACATGCATTTCAGCCCTACTGTTGAATTTTGAATTTTTGTGAACTTGCTTGCTCATGCATTCTTAGCACAGACTCTAACCTGCTTCCAGCGTGCCTACTTTAGCAATGAGTGCTTTAGTTGCCCACACTAGCCCACCACTATGTATCTACCACTACTTTACACAGTTCTACTTAGAACCATACTCCACCTGATTACCTCTTATAACATGAACCTAGCTCAACCGCAAAATCAGCCACTTCCTGGTAACGTACCCCCGGAGCTAGCAAACATGCCCATTAAACCATGCAGCCTCCAACAGCGGAACCGTGGACTCCGCGCCAGACTCCCAAGAATTTATGACCCACTAGCCAATAGCCAACCTACCACTATTCACAATACGCACACTCTGCTCACCACCAACACCCCCTCACATACATTCAACACTGGCCAACACCGATTACAACTCAACAGTGGAATCTTTAGAGACGCCCCTGCTAAATGCCAACACAAAGCCCAACCGCCTTCTGACCCACCCGCCCTTTCTGGAATAAAAGGCACCCTATTAAACGCCCGCTCTATGGTAGCCATGCCACTGAAATAGCGGACACAATCCAAAATGAGAAATTGGACTTCCTGGCCATTACGGAATCCTGGCTCCATCCCGCAGCAGGTCCAGCCATTATACTAGCCACCCCTGACAACTACACTCTTATAGGCATGGATGGTACTACGTCTAGAGGTGGCGGCCTGGCTATAATTGTCAAAAACAACCTAACCCTTAGACTCTCCTCACCCCACAAAACCAACTCATGTGAACCCCTCACAGCTAAACTCACTATTGCTAATAATCAAACCATCATCATCCACTTGATATATCGCCCACCAGGCCCCATAGGCTCCTTCGAGGAAGATGTCACAAACCTTTTATCTGATAATCTAAAACACTCCACTCAAAGCCTCATCCTAGGCGACTTCAACCTTGGATTTAATGACCCAAGTGACCCCAATTCCCTACAAATCAGCAATACCCTGGAGGAACTAGGATTCACCCAAAAGATCACAGCTCCCACACACATCAAAGGAAGGACCCTTGATTGGGTTGCCGAACACAACTGCCCAACTACTATCACATCTATAATGCCTCAGCTATGGTCCGACCACCACATGGTATCCTTTACCTTAGAAGCTACCACACCTACGAACAACAGTACCCTAGCCCCCACTGCACCCACTACAAACAAAAAAAATATCACCCCTGAAAATCTCATCCCCCTCATTCTCCCCACCTTAAATTCCATCTCAGATCAGTCTGACTCAGCCTCTATGGTAGAAACCTACAATGAAGTGATGCTCGCCTCTCTGGACACCATCGCAGTACTAAAAATTAGGTAGCGCAAACCCCACCAACATCTAAATACCTGGTTCACACCCCTATTGAAAGACATCATACAAAAGAAACGATTAAGTAAAAAAACCTGCAGATTAGACCCTCGGATACCAACAAAAACCGCCTTAAGAAAATAGCCTCCCTCTACAAAAAAGAAATTATCTTAGCGAAGCAAACCTCCTACAACACTTGTATCACTCAAGCCAAATCCAACACAAAAGAACTGTTTGCCATCCTGAAGGAAATAGAATCCCCCACCCAATTTCCCGATTCCTGCCTTAAGGACAAGAACTGGTGCACAGGCATCCAAAATGCCCTTGCCATCAAGATATCCATGCTTCAAGTGAAGATCAATAACAAAACAGCGTCCATAACTGCCCCAAACACTGTTAACAGAGGCCCCACCATCCAAAGCCACCACAAACCCACTACCGACTCGGAAACCGCTGGACACCCCCTCCTTCCACTTTCACAAAGTCTCCACCAAAGAAGTCGAGAAAGTCATCCTCACCCTCAAACCTTCTAATTGCCAGGGTGACCCATGTCCAGCCCAAATTATAAAAGACGCCGCCCGCAAACTTTCACCTTTCATTACTAAACTTATAAACGCCTCCTTCACATCAGGCACCATACCCAGTAACCTGAAACATTCCTGGGTCCTCCCCTTCCGCAAAAAGCAAACTCTGGACCCTTCCATTCCAACCAACTACCGCCCTATAACTACTGTGCCGTTCCTACTAAAAATCCTAGACAAAGTGGCCTACCAACAAATTCAACACCACCTGGAACTAAACCACCATTCCTAGGAGTCCGCAAGTCCGGCTTCAGACCACAGCATAGCACCGAGACTGCACTCCTAGACCTTAAGGCACAAATAGACATACTAAGAGATAATGGCACGACCTCACTCTTACTACTACTTGACCTGTCTGCAGCATTCGATCTGGTAGACCATGCAATACTATGCAACCATCTGGCCACGGCAGCCTGCTTCTCCCAGGAAGCCATCGCATGGATCCAGTCTTTCCTGGACAACCGGACAATGCAAGTCTTCTCTCCCCTAGCAGCCGCTGACCCCGCACCCATTACTTGTGGTGTACCCCAAGGATCTTGCATATCGCCCACCCTTTACAATATTTTCACAAAGCCCCTTTTCGATGATCTAGACGATCTTGGTATCACCTACACTAACTATGCAGACAATACTCAGATCCTCATCCCGTTGACGAGAGATTATGACAAGGATTTGGCCTTTGTGAACAGAGTCTATCTCATCATCCAGGCATGGATGGCCGCTCACGGTCTATGCCTGAATGATGACAAAACCGAACTCCTCATTCTTGGCACCTCTTCCAACGTCAAAAAACTGGGCACCAAATACGACTCCTTCATAATCGATAACAACACCATCACTGTAGCTAAAGTAGTTAAAACCCTGGGTTTTTATATAGACTCCACACTTACCTTTGGCAAACAAGTGAATTCCATGGCTTCAGCCACCTCTTATACCTGCAAGCTTATTAGAACAGCCAAGCCCTTCCTTTCACCTAATAACTGTGTCACCATAGCAAGAGCACTAATCCTGTCGAAACTAGATTACTGCAACACCCTCTACATAGGCAGTAATCAATACATCACCTCCAAAATTCAAACATTGCAAAATAATGCCCTGAGAGCCGCCCTAAACTTCCCAAAAAATGCCCACATATCAGACCTTAGGAGATCCACCAACTGGCTCTCCACTAAAGACAAAATCTGCCTCAAAACAGCCCCCCTCACACATAAATGCCTTAACCAGGCAGCCCCACAATACCTTATAGACAGATTCACCAGACAGACAGCCTCGCACCCCCTACGAAAAGCCAATTCTAACCTACTGCTAGTTCCCAGATTCAAACGTACTAAATCTGGTGGGAGTAGCTTCGCTGTCAAAGCTACACAACTGTGGAACTCCCTTCCAACCGATCTAAGGGAAGATCTCCCCTACCAGCAATTCGGATCCAAACTTGTCCAATGGCTAAAAGACCATGATGGTTAACCTCACACTGATGGCACCTGGGATTTCATGTATATTCTGTATATTTGTTCTGTTCTATTTATCTATCACATCTGCATTCTTGTAAATTTACTGTACATACTTCTATGATTCTTTGGCATTACATGTCTACAGCATTGTAACCATAAGCTGTATTCCATGATTATCTGCAATATGTAACCTAAGTTGGACAACCCTCTTTCTGCCTTTGCGCCCGAATACCCCCGGGTCTGGTTGCGCAATATAAATAAATAAACAAACAAACAAATATCCGTCAACACTGTCACAGTAGAGTGCTCAAATGGCAATACTTTTTTTACACCTGGACTCTAAGGTCAGGAGGATAGCTGAGGATCAACGTGTTTGTCTTGGAAGCAAGGCAACGCAGATCAAAAAGGTTTGAGTCCCGGTCTCAGCTTTGAGACTGGTCTCCGGTGTTAGCATGTTGTAAAAGATGACTCAATCAATTAATTAGCTGAATATTATATAGAATTACACTGCATTCACTTCTCAGTGGGACAAATATATGTTTAATAGGAAAGTATTGCACTTCCCAACAAGAACTTTGCAGGGTGCCTAATACTATGCTTCACATGAGACCTTAAAACCTATCAACATTGTTGCTAGCCGTATGATGGACAGTACTGGCAGTTGCAGTATTGCAGTTATACTTTACATTTGAATGTACCAGGACATATAAATAGGGTTGTGGTATATTCAATAGAACATTGTTAATGATTTTTTTAAAATTATGCTATTCTCAGAATAGAGACCAAATATTGAATCTGCATGGAATTTAAACTCCCTTAAGCTTATAAAATAATATTATGCACAGGAGGTATGGGCACACATGTTTAAAACTGTATTTATTATCACTTGGTGAACAGTTATTTCACAGTTCAGTACATACATATATGCCTGGTACAATACAGCCATTTCCCAATATAGTATTTGAAAAGGAGTTAGCACCCCCACAAAACACCTCTACTACCCATGGTTTCAATTAGACATTTTAGAGAGGTGCTGCCATATTTGCCTAGGGTGATTCAGCACAATCGAAGGTTCCACATACAGTTCTCCAGTGTTATTCGCCCACATCATATTGTGCAACCAGTATGAGATGTTAAGTGGCCATTTCCAAGTCCAGCACATCCAGATGACCCTTTTGGGCGGTCAAGTGGCACAACGAGTAGAGCACTCCCTTTGACTTCTGTGCAAAATCCTGGCAGGGCCAAACTCAGCCTTTCATCCTTCCGAGATCAATAAATGAGCACCACACACCAGCAGTGCTCAGATGCCTGAGGGGTTCGTAGCACTATATAAATGCTAAATTATTATTATTCACAGGCCCAAGTTCAATAGTTAATACTGGGATGGGCCAGCCTCCATGTGAACCCAAGCATGCAATCAACCACTGTGAGATCCAGCTGCCTCTTCAAGATTGTGTATCCGGCAGCGCTGCCCCAAAATCTGCACCAGCTTATATATAGCTGATATTGCACTTTTCTCCCTCTCTGCGTGCGTCAATATAGATGTTAGAGCGGGATATGCAGGCAGTTCACTTGGAAATGACCGCCATCTCGCTGCTATTGTCTCTCTAGGGCCTTTGCAGCATTGTGTCCCCAACATGTGGTTTCAGTACGTCCCACGTCACAACATGCCAGATACATCTATATAGCCTATTGTCTTGATGCCAATGGTATCCCTGCTCCTTTTGCACCGTTATCTTTGGTAGGCTTTACAGCCGACATCCCCCACAATGGCAAATCCATATCTATTGAGCCGCTCCACCCATCTGGCTGTTCAATTTACTGCTCGCCTCACATGTCGCTCCCACCGGATCCAAGAAGTGCATGCAACAGTGTTTATATAATGGGGCCGGGCCCTCATGCAGCCTTTTGAGACGTGCATGCAGGATGAATAGGCCCCCGGATAACCAGTAGACAGCATAGTGTACTTATGCATCTAGATTGTCCAATTCAAAATCGGGAGCAGCCAGTCTCCCCTCTCAAATGTTGCCACTTCATCCTGATCTTTCCATAACAGAGGAATGAGGAACAAAGTCCTGTCAGCTCAGAAAATAACTCTCTCCCTGTCCACATCCGAATATTTTTAAATAAATATAGGAGTATGGGCAAAATCGTCATTTTCATCAATGCTAGGCGGCCCATGAGTGACAGCTTTCCCAGGTATGCACCCAGGTTCTGATCGAATGTCAATGAGCGTGTGCATGCTATCCTTATCCCCAGGTAACTAACGTCTTCAGCAGCCCTCTGCAGGCCCACTGCAGAGGCTGTGTGAGGCCTCAGATAGAGGGAATATTTTTGATGTGTTATTGTTGAGCTGAAGGCTGGAGCACCTGCCAAAGTCAATCACTGTCTCCAGTAACCGTCGCACATGTGTCTCCAGGTCGCACACATACAGCAAAATATCATCTGCATATAGCAAAATTATTTCAGATTTCCCCTCAAGTTGAATCCCAGCCCTCCGGAACGTGCTATGGATTAAATCAGCTAATGGTTCAATTATTAATGCAAACAGTAGCGATAGGGGGCACCCCTGCCTCGCACCCCCTCCAAGTTTTTAAAATAGGAGATAGCATGCCATTAGTGTATACTCCCGCATATGGTTGTGAGTACAAAAGCGCCACCCACGAGAAAAAAATGAGTCCAACCCCGTAATTAGTCATGACCCTAAACAGGAACGGCCAGGAAACCGTGTCAAAGGCCTTCTGCGTGTCTAAGTACATTGCCACCACTCTGCTATCCACTGGTACCTGCGCTAGTATATTATAAAGATGACGGGTGTTGAATGCCGTTGATCGCCCATGCATAAATCCTGCTTGGTCCTCATGGACCATGTATGGCATCAAGGGAGTTAGTCTGGTCGCCAGCAAATCTTAGCTTCTATTTTTATTAGTGACAGTGGCCTATATGACCAGCAATTCAGTGGCAAACTTGTCTGGTTTAAGGAAAATAATAATTATGGCCTCATGTACTGTATTAGTCAAAGTTCCGGTCAAGAGCCCTTCTTCCCACACCCGCAACAGGTGGGGTGCCAGCACATCTCGAAACTCCTTATAAAATATGACACCAAAGCCATTCAACCCTGGTGCTTTACCATTCGGGAGGCCCTTAATGGCATCTGCTATTTCATTGACGCTAACAGGTCTTTCTAGTGTGGTTCTGGCCTCATCAGACAGCAGTGTTGTCGAGAGCCTCTTCAGATACGCATCAATCTCAGGGATGGTGGCAGTGCCCTTATGGATCGTACACTGTTGAGTAAAATTTCAAAAATACCTCTTTAATGTCTGCATCTGTATGTGCTGTAGTCCCATCCTGTCTTAAGCAAAACGAAAAAAGGTGATGGTTAGGACCAAGCCTGATTTGCATATGGGGTTCCCCTTCTGTAATGGCTTGGCAGGCAGAAAAACGATGGCCTGGAGGGTTGCCCAGAGCTGTGCCGGTGGTTATGATTTGTTCAAAACCTTCCAGCCATCACCTTTTTGTTTTGCTAAAGTCATCCTTCCTTCAGACACATTGGATGTGTGTGGTTCCCCTCTCCAAGCCAATCATTCGGGACAATACTCTACCTGGCTTGTCTGGTTCCCCACATCGTCAGGCTGCTGTTGGTTTGTCGAAGTTACTCAGCTCTCTACGGGCTGCCTCCCTGAAACACCCAATTCCTTCTTCATATACTTCCGCACTTCCTGTGAGGTGACTTGAGCTTATCTTTGTTGTAAACCTGCAGGGCGGATTCGTGATGCCCATATTCCCTCATTATGCTTTTCAGAACTCCGCACTCAGTTGAGATAGCAATCCCCCTCATTTATGTCCTAAATGCTTGCCATAACGTTGCAGGAGAGGATAAAAGCCTACTTTGTGCCAAAATACAGTGCCATATGCTCTTGAAAATGTACCCTAAAGGCGAGATCTTGCATCGCAGTGGGTTTAAACCTCCAGTTCAGCCACTCTCTTCTGCCCTCTGACAACTACAAGTTCGGCATAATGAGCAAATGGTCCGAATAGGTGTGTGGAAAAGATAGAACATCCCAAAACCGTGGTGATCAATGTCCCTGCAATCAGCCATATATCTATACGCAAATGCATATCATGCACTGAAGAGTAATATGTGTACTCCCTGCAGGTGTCATTCAATGCGCACCATACATTGTATAGCCCAGATCTTCCATATGCAGAAGTATGGTGTGAGCAGCGTTTGAGTGGGCCCTGTGGGAC
This sequence comes from Ambystoma mexicanum, assembly GCF_040938575.1. NCBI lineage: Eukaryota > Metazoa > Chordata > Amphibia > Caudata > Ambystomatidae > Ambystoma > Ambystoma mexicanum. The sequence goes on along the minus strand of NC_090930.1, from coordinate 379,624,161 downwards.
TTTGATGTGCAATCTAACTCCAGGATAAGTGTGCTATTAAAATCCCCTCCACAAATCACAGCGGCCAGCGGTTATTGTGTGCATAATCGGAGATGTCCACATAGAAATCCGGTCATCTACATTAGGGCCATACACATTAAGCAAAAGTATCTCCCTACCACTCAATATACAGTGCACCGCCAAACCTCATCCATTCACGTCGACCTTCGAATTTAAACATACAAATGGAATGGATTGGTGTATCAGTATCATGGCCCCTATGGCATGAGATGAATAATTTGTGTAAAATCTACTAATTCCCCACCCCGGGGCCAGCTGCTTCGTCCAAAATACCCAACTTATAAAAAGAAGACATTCACCTTCAGCCTGCTAGCATAGGCTATTATCTTGCGCGCCTTCACTGGGCACCCCAACCTTCTGACATTCCAGCTAAGTAAATTAATTACTTGACTCGCCCCTTCCATCTTTGCCATTTAATCTTCATTGTTTTGTTGTCAGCTGTAGAGAACGCACACCGTCCACCCATGTCCAACCAACCTGTCACCAACTGTGTTTTACTACCCTATCCCCCAACAACTTAACTGCAACTCTCATCCCCTACTCTAATAGCTCCCCAAACTCTGGCCATGCAATCCCCCAACCCCCAATACAATCTGTGAACAACACCTATGCACTTGCATGGTGGGGCAACTGTTACCTTGCAAAGTGGGGTTGTCTTGGGAATGAATAAACAAACTTTGAACATGGGACATGTATAGATGTATACAATTGCCATAATTTGTAGTGAAGTGGATAGGTCATGTGTCAGTGTGAGAAGAACAGTTTGTAGAAGTGTTTTGTCAGAGATCAGACTCTTAGACTTAGTTCCTGAGAGACGATCGGCAGGCCGTTCAAGTACTAGGTCTCAAAATCAGGCTGCTATAGCCAAGTCTAAGGGAAATCCTAATGCAAAGGGGAAACCTGGGGCTAAAGGAGAGACAAAACATAGAGGAAGAGGGAAAGAAAATATTCCCCCTGCCATGCCAACAACTGAGGTTGAGGTAGTTGTCCAAATCCCTGAACCTGACGATGATGAGGGATTGTCAGAAAATCTCTGTGCCTATGGGACTCCTTGACTGTCAAACCAGAAGAGGAGGACCCTAAGGAAGGGAGTAGTAAGGGCCCATAGAATAGACCATCTCTCAAAGGACTATGGAGACAGGCATGCTTCCAATTAGTGGATGAGCCTCCTCTGAAGCAAATAATCCAACAAGAAGGTGGGCTACTAATGTGTAAACCAACAGAGTCCACTAGAGGAGACCATAAGAGGTTGGGGATTCCTCAGAATGTTTGGTCCTTCTTCCTGCAGTTGGTGCATGAAGTTACCCTGGCAGTGTATCTTGTATTTGTATTTGTATTTATTGTATGTATATATTGTTTTCATATATCTTTATATTAAGATAGCTCCAGAGTAGTCACCTATGCAATCCTGCTGGCCCATGATGGGGGTCCCAGTGGAAAACCACTGTAGGGGCTACACTTCTTGTCAGAAATCTGACAAAAGTAGAACAGTGATTCAAAATCCACAAGCTACACTAACAGTAGTGGGTGCATCCTTTAAAGAGACAGTGTCAACTTTGTTAGACCTCTGAATCTTTGTACATCCTCAAGCAATAGGATTATCTTAGTGGTTGCTGATCACAAGGCCAGGGATCTTGATGCCGCCCACATCAAATAGTGACTGCCAAGTCAGTCATTCTAGCTTTAATGGATGTTTTTACCAGGGGTAGCTTCCCAGAAGATGTACCTGACTGCGGCAGCATCCTCACATCCAGGCCCTCTGGAAAGAAGGTGAGATTACTTCTCATTTGTCATCTGCATCTATCCCACAATCAGTTAGTCTGAGAAAGAGATTCTTTGGAACTATCCAAAGCATGATTGGAACCCTTAGGGAGCCCCAAATAAGGCAGTGGGACCTTCGTCTATCATACTTGTTGTTGTAACCCCTGATCATGCATTCATGGTCTGGGCTTTACAACGCTGAAAGACTCAGTGAGGTGAACTATTCCATGGACCTTGGAAGACCTAGAACGGCTCCCATATAGTTTCCTATCAATAGGTTGAAGTATGTCATCCTTAAGAATGAAATAGGAGCCCTGCTCCTGGTCTCAGAAAGGGAGCCGGTATATCAGAGTATTTCCCTGATCTTTTCTAGGACAGCCCATTTTATGGCTCCATTGAGGGTGGCCTAGTGTCCCCTCAACTGACTTTATGGCAAAAGGGTGAGGCGAAAGCTTTGCTGAGGCAATTATCCCCCTTGTTTTTTCCTAATTCCAGTTTTGACACTTTATGTGAGCAGGGCTTTGTCACTGGAGTTGGTGGACATACCTGGATTAGGCGTTGTAGTGGCTCAGGGCAATTGAGATCTTAGATTATGCTTGAGGTCAACAAAATGTGGATCTAGGGGTGATAGAACCCTGTAGTAGTACTTTTCCAGTCCTGTGGTTCTGGTGACAAAAGCAGGTACATCTGATTTGAGATTCTGTGTGGACTACAGAGCTCGTAATGCTGTCACCAAGATAGATTCTCATCCCCTTCCATGAACAGATGAGTTGGTGGACAGGCGTGGTGCTTCAAATTACCTTAGCACCTTTGACCTCACTGGACGGTATTGGCAAATATCCCTGACAGAAAATGCCAAATATAAGACTGCATTTTCAACACCTACGGGACATTACCATTTCAGGTAAATTCCCTTTAGTTCAAAGAATGCACCTGCAATTTTTCAAAGGTTGAGCAACCATGTTCTGAAAGAGCTGGATGAATTATTCATTGTATATCTGGATGATATAGCAGTCTTCAGCCCTACTTGAGTGTAACATGTAAGACACCTGGAGATTGTGTCACAGGCTCCTCAGCAGGCCTATTTGACCATTTAGTCTACCAAGTGCGAGATTGGCCAGGGTTCAGTGACCTACCTATAGTCAGTGAGGGCAAGGTTCAGCATCTTCCCAGCAAAGTACAGGCTGTACAAGACTGGGTAACCCCCAAAATCTAAACCCAGGTGAGAGCGTTTCTAGGCCTATAGGGGTACTACATAAACGTTATGGCAGACTATGGCACCATAGCTGTCCCTCTGAATGCCCTCACTACTCCAAAGAAACTTAATAAGATGTCCTGGCCTGAAGAGTGTGAGAAGGCCTTCCAAGGCATGAAGGATTCCCTTGATCAAGTCCCTGTTCTCAGGGTACCTGATTACCAGAGACTTTTTATAGTGAAGATAGATATCTCTGGCACTGGGGTAGGAACTGTCCTTTCACAGATTATAATGTCTGGGAACATCCTATATGCTGTATTAGTCACCAGCTATAGGACAGAAATGTCAGGTGGGCAACTGTGGAAAAGGAGTGTTTTTTCCATAGTGTGGAGCCTTCAGAATCTGAGACCCCGCCTCTATCGGACTCACTTCACTGTGAAAACTGACCATATGCCCTTAAAGTGGCTAATGAGCATGGAGGGAGAGAATCTTAAATTGCTCAGGTGGTCCGTAAGCCTTCGAAGCTTTGACTTCACCATTGAGGATAGGCCAGGTGCACAAAATAGCAATGCTAAAGGGCTGTCCAGAATGTATAACTAACTGGAACAGGAGACCCATCCAGGGGTGGATTTGATCCCCCTGTCCCTAGTCTGGGGGGTTGGAGGGTGGGTGTTAGGAAGGATACATCTTTAGGCAAATTTCTTTCTATATTCTATGAACCCCAAACATTTTAATTTTGTTTTTTAACCTATCCGGACTTTTTACAGGGAGGTGAATCCTTCAGCTTCACTCCCCTGGCCTTTTGCTCATTTTGTCATGGGGAAACTGATCAGTCCTTCAAATTATTGGTACTGGGAAACTATGTTTCCCTTTTTATCTTTGTACTTTTTCACCTGTTCGGTAACTTTTTTAACAGTGCACACAGCATCTGACCATGCAGTGCAGTGGGGATGATTTTGTATCGCCCTAGTCTTTTACACTTGGGGTTTTTGGTTACTTTTATAAGTGCCTAAAGACAATCTGGTGACAGCAGATACATTTTGACCAATTGTTGCAATATTCTTAGTGTTCACATTCACATTTACTGCATCTGGCTATTAAATGTGTCTAGCACCCTAAAGTGGCCTTGCCACAAGACATTTTGCTTGTCCTTTGGCCATATTATTGTTTGGCCTTCTTCGTTCCTTCTAAGGTCTGGAAATCCCTTATATGGGCATGGCTTTGCCCAGGAAAGCTGATGCTTTCAGGGGCTACTGCGTGCCATTTGTGTGTGGACCCAGGAAGTGGGTGGGACTGGCAAGTCCCACTCTACATCTGTGGCAGCAGAGAGTCTAGGATTTTGGCATGACAGAAACCCACAGTGGTCCCTGATTGGACCACTGTTGGCTATTTGAATGGTGCATATTCTTACCATTAGTGGGCCTGGACCTGCTTCCAGCCATGATTTAGGATAAGAAGAGGATTCCTGCAGCCATTTCTTCAGATCAGCATTGGAGCCATGTATCCTGTGTAGAAGAGCAGCTGACTGACGACCCATGGATGACTCCTGAAGAGGTTCCGGCATCCCTTCCTGCATTTGGCAAGATGAAGCCATGCTGGGCCATGATCTGTGAAGTCTCTCTGCAGTGTTTTAACACTTGGACTGGTGGGAACAACCAGTCTAGACACTTTTTCCAGGATGCAGCCATTCAGAGCATTCAGAGGTGTCACTGGACTACCCGGTGGACTGAACAGCTCTCCATTGGGCTACCTCACCAAAAGTGTCCCTGTCACATGTTTACACCCGGACCTTTGGTGGTTACCAGATCATACCACAAGCCACCTTCCTGACAAGTTTCAGATTCCAGCATCAAGGAACCTGTCTTGGAAGGTCTTCTTCTACCGCTACTGGAGAGACCCCTGCCATCATCACTGTGTGGCGACCGTCGGGAGAAGTCACTTGCCTGTGTCGTGTGAGTTGTCTGGAAGAGTTGTGCGTTGTTGAATCCTGCTTGCATTCTTCATAAGGGTATGCATCCGGTACCAGCATCCGAACTGAGAAATCCTCAGACTGCAATCCGAACCCATCCTGCACTGCAACAAACAGTGAGAAAACTGACAGTGAGTGATCACCAGTCGACCCACCAAGTCAACTGGGAAAGTTGGAGTCAGGGGGTGAGTACTTGAAAAGCATTCAGCAGCCCCTGTCTCCCCTATGATAAACCATAGAATAAACTTTGGTTTAGTCCATTCTATTGCTTTTTGATCATTTGATCTAAAGACTGTACCTAAAGATAGGTAAATAATTCTACTGACCTGTAACATTGTTGAAGTATCTTCTGGAATATTTTCCACCACCACAAGACCTCTTCCTACATCGGTCCCCTCTTCTAAGAAGAAGCCTTATGACTTTGGGGAACAAGACTCTATACATCATAGGGATTAAACTTATAAAGTTGGGGTATTATTCTTGTGAACTGGTTTCATTCTACTGCATCATCACTTACTTTATTTTCTGTTGACTCGGTCATTGTATGCATTCGTACAAACCTAATGGTGACTGTATGTATGTTTTATACTTGAGTGTTGTGTAATACTGCTACCTGCTTACTTCATTTCTTAGTGTGTGTTATTGTGCCTATAATAGAATATTTTTGTACATTTGTGTCTACATTATTGTGTGCTTTACTGTGTGGAATCATTGTGGACCCCAGACACATTCTCTCGACTAAGCCTTGACCAATCTCCACACTTACCATGATTGGGTTTGGCTAACTGTTCAGAGTATCCTATTCTCCAGAAGTAGGGTGGCCTTCGCACTCCTTTTGATTTACTTGCAGATGAACTATGAAGGTTAAGATAGACCAAGCTGTTTTCCATTTGTCCTTTCACAGTTTGCTAAGTTTCCTTTGGGAATCCTATTAAAATCTTCCCTCTTTTCTAGTATGATACATTTCTCCTTTTTTCATTTTACTTTAAGATTTAAGTCATTTACATGTCAAGAGCGCATCCTTATCTTGTCACTTATGGAGCAAAATCAATGTTGTTTCAACTTATGTTGCTTTGCATGGACATATGAACTGAAGTTTGCTGTGGTGTATTTTACACCACGGATGCACTTTAGGCTTACACCAATGTAAAAGTAAGCATATATATCTAATGTTCGCTATTTTATGCCAAACGTGGGTTTCCAAAGCAGAGTGCTAGTACCGCCTGGGAACCTCCTGTAAGGGCAAAATCAGGGTGTATATATTAAATTTCCGAATCAATGCAAATAACCACATATATCCAGATCAGAAGGACATGGCACTGTCTATCATACTCAGCCAGAAGAGCAGAGCCACCCACCCAAGCCCCCCCCCCACGCTCTCCACCGCCACAGCATCAAACTCAGGCAAAGGCTAACAACTGTGCGACTGGGAAAACAAAAGTTCTCCCCTTCCCTTAGGACTCCATGACCCCCTGCCCCCAAGAACCCTCGACTCCCCTGCCCCTAGCACTCCCTGAAATCTGTTTCCCTAGGGCCTTCTCACTGTTTATTCACCCAGCATTCCCCGCCGCTATACTCCCACAATCCCCTGCCCTCCTCCTGTCCCCAGGACCCCCTAACTGCTGTTACCTGCTAGACCCGCTAACCCCAGCTGCCTGCAGGAACCCTGGCCCCCATTACTCCCGTGACCCCCTGAGATCTGTTGCCCCAGGACCTCTGACTGCTGTTTCCCCCAGGGTCCCCTGCCCTCCCTTCCCCCAGGACTCCTGACATCTTTTGCCCCCCAGGACCCCGACTGCTGTTTCCCCGTTACCCCATGAACCCCCCAGTGTAAAGGAACCCCTAACCGCTGTTGCCAACAGCACTCGTTTGCACCACTGCCCCATGATACCTGCCCCTCTGCCCCAGGACACCTGAGATCTGTCACCCCCTGACTGTTGTTGCCCTGAGGACCACCTGTGCACCCTAACCACAGGAAACTCTGAGATATGTTACGTACAGGACAGTCAGACTACTTTTTTCTCCAGGACCACCTGAGCCCCTTGCCACCAGGACCTGTTTACATTTATTGCCCCCAGGTCCCACTGGCTGCTGTTGCCATCAAATCCCTACACACACCCAATCCCCTGCTTGTGGCCCCATCACCCGCTCATTGCCACCTACAACCTCCCTTGCTTGCCCAGAGTTGCCACATCACAATACTAGTTTTCCCCCAAACACTAGTTAATCAGCCAATTCCCTGCCCCTGGTTCTGGCGCCAGTTGGTACTCCCTGCCCAAGCAGCATGCCCCCTGGCACACACCAGGATCATGCGGCTGCAACACTGCACCAGATTCTCCAAAAAGGAGTTGAAGGTTCTGATGGAGGGTGTCACAATGGACTGACTCATGGGTCCTGGATCTCTAAAGATCCTGCAATGCCAGTGCAAAAAGATCTGGAATGCCATCGTGAATAATGTCAATGCTATAGTAACCACACCTAGCAAGGTATGCAGACATCCAATACACATCTGTGACACAGAATGACCACACATGTCCCCCGGACACACAAACTCTCTATGACCATCAGTGGGGAGACCTGACAACCACCACAAATGCACCCAAAGGAGGAGCCTGTGTTCCCACACACCACTTCACATCTTCACATACGGAGATGGCAACCACATAAGACACAACACATTAATGTGCACACCTGAGCACACTTCTTAACACAAGCACAGCACATTCAGCTTTGTTTCACTCACAACGGTTAAGTGCCCTTTCAAGCACCAAAATGCAAGGCGACACATCATGCACACAAAAGGGACCTTGGAATCACATGTCCCATGATGCTGTGTGGAAGGCACATCTAAATGTGCTGTGAAGAAATGCACCTGTTCCATAAGATGGTGTAAAACCAATCTGTGCACCGCCACAGGACCCACAGGCACTGACCCCACAAGATAAAAAGGATGCCCTTGAGATGCACAACACATGCACAATCCATCACCCAGACATCAATCATGTGAGTACCCATGATACTACACTGCATACAAATGAGGACCCATGTGCCTTACCCAGTGATGAAATACACAGTGACCCCCTCCCACATGACACCCTCAATCCAACATGTTCAGCCTGCGCTGTAGGACATGAATGGAAATGTGAAATGAGTGGACGACCATTCAACAATTCAAATGGCAACATTTCCCAGCATAATATTCACCTTTCCCCTATGCCGCAGGAAACACGTCACTGATACACGATGCTATATATTAGACTCCCACACTAATGGCAGGTTCAAAATACCTGTTATCTACAAAAAGAAGTTCAGTTCCTAAAAAGTGCCAAATACACATGGGTATCCTATATGTCAATTAAGTAATACTGTAATACTCAATAATACAAATGTTATTAATCATACAAAGTCAATTATTAAAAAAAATCATCATAAAAATGATCATATCACATAAAACAGTTTACAAACCTTAAAACAACACAAGTGAATCAACATAAGTGGGTTCTAATCACAGATTTAGTCTTGGGTCAAACACGTGTAACCTAATCACACTGAGATCCCTTTGCCTTAGATGTTTTTGGCTATTTCGTATTCTAAATTGTATTTTGTAGATTCCCAACTTGTACAAGTTTCTGTCCCTTAAACACAACAATGTCGGACATTCTTCAGGGGTGTGAAGTATCTTGTGTCGATTCTATTCAAGATGAATCTGTATTACCGTGCCACAGTCTTCTTTCAAAGATGATGTACCCTGTTAATAAAAAGGAGGCACTATATTACTCCCTGATGTCACAGTACTAGTCCATTACTTAAACTAACTGCGTAACCCTTATCCACATAAGGGTGTGAAGCATGCTGTTAATTTCATACCTCTCTAACTCGAGGGTTCAGTATCCCTGAGTGTCCTATAACCTTGATTGGTTATCTTATCGGCAAATTGCAATTGCTTTGGAAATTCTTGCCTTGTTTCCTCTATCTTCTATCCTAGTGTACCACACATATTGGAGTTAGACTAATGCTTGCATGATATGGTACATTATCATGCTGTACTTTTATAAAGAAAGTCTTACCATATAATTCCTGGCTCCTGGGCTATCGTATCAGTATGAAAATAGACCCGAGATTTGCCCAAAAGGTCACTCCATCAAAATATGGTATGTTTAAACTTCTCAAAGAAGCTCACTGTGCCATGTATTATAAATACAGAGACCGCTAACCTAAGTAATATATCAAACCACTTATTAACTTAATGAGCGAGTGTAAAGATGTTTCATACACACCCACTTACTTGTATGACAGTCTCTGGATTCTGAGCTCAATTGCGCCCAATCTCTGAGGCTAATTTCCAATTTAACAACAGGCACTCCCAATTTAGAGTTCTCCACTTCTCTCTTGATGGCTGTTAACTAACAAATAAAAGAGGAGTCACAGGAATTGATTAACAAACAGCTACTCTAATTAGAACAGAAATGTATATTTTTGTCTAAAAGCCATATCCATGGTTTGAATGAAGGTGTGGAATGGCACAATGCCTAGGCAATCTCAATTGGCTCGGTCATCCTTGTATAAAGCAGGTGTTTTGGATAGATGTAACTATGAAACTACTAAAGAACCCAGCTAATATCCTATTGACTGTACATTGTATCATCTGAAATGCAGCTAAGAGTGTGATTTGAACACATGGTTAGAACTACTTGGTGTACACAATTAATGACATAACATGGGTGTAGGCGCTTTGAACATATTGAAATGTCAGCCAAGTTGCCATGAATTCAACTAATGTGAAATTTCATGTGTGTATGCATTGTCAGGATCATTTGTAAGATGTATGATGTATGGATGATGTTTTGTCCAATGGATCATTTTGAAAATGTATGGATGATGACCACTGGCCTTTATCTATAGCTAAGCCCAATCACAAATGAAAAAGACCACACAAAGAAGATGTCTATCCTGTAAAACATAGTGGAGTCCCCTGTATACATGATTGTAGCATGGAGCTGACTGTTTAAGATAATTAAATGAGATGTCAGCACATACCTAAGGTAATATGTATTTATATATGGACAACTAAGGAAAGCCAATCAAGTACCATTCAGAGGGACACATGGGTCTCTCCCAGACTTCATTACCCACAATGAGGGAGGACCCAACGCACGCGCGGGCACAGTACGCGGTGGTGTGATGACATCATTGCACGATGACACAATGATGTCACAGCGCGGTGTCGTGATGACATCATGGCATCTCCGCGGCAGTGGTGATCTCGGGATGTGGATTTTAGACCGGATTAGATCAGAGGTGTACCCCTGGCCGAATTATCAGGCTTTTATTTGAGTTGATCCAGTAAGTACCTTTGGCTTTGGGATTATATATATATACATATATATATATTCAGTGAAAAAACGTTGTTAAAGGGACGTTATGGTTAAGTTGTGCTACTAAAAACCTATTAAATTCAGTGAAAAAACTTTGTCAAAGGGACGTTATAGTTCCAAGTAAAACCGAAAAACCCTTGGAAATCGCCAGTTATGGTAAGCTAAGCAACCATAACTCGCACCACCACCATGCACTGCTAAGACTAACATCCAGGACATCAAAGATGACATCACAAATGGCATTGATGACATCACTGATGACATCACATGTGTATGTACTTTTCATGAAATATGTGTACAATGGATTCTTATTATAATGTTGCTAAACAAGTGTCAAGGATCATTGCAATAAATATAATACCCTAATTAGTGCATTGAACGATGCATTGATATAAATAGCATTCTATTATGGGGTTCTATCTGGTATACTAAGCTACTCATAGAGAAACATAACATTGTGTGCAGCGTGCATGATGAAGCTATAATATTCATAATGTTAATATGTTGAATATTGAAATGATAATTGTTTTCTTAATAGATTTTTGTGTACTGTGAAATATGTAATACGTAGCTAATAAAACACATGTATTACATAATTGCATTACTATAGACAAAACACAAAGACACAAGAACACATACCAATATGGGTATATACAGGGAAAGTGAAGTTAGCAAAAAAAGCACAAGTAGTAGCAGAAACAATTCATAACTTAACTGATTATTTTCATGCAAATACATGATTGCTCTGTTTCAAAGCTGCTATTTACCCTATGTATATGTATCACTTGATGTGATTGGACCCACAGGGAAAGTACAGCCATAAAAAAAAAACAACAGAACTATCAGGAAGTGCTCATAAGTCTATTGATTATCTTTATGCACAAAAAGGATTGCTGTCTTTCAAGCTTGTGTCTTCCCGTATGTATATGTTTCATATGATGTGACTGGACTCTAAGGGAATTACTGTAAGAATCTATTTGAAGGATACGTCTACAAATAAAATAACATTTTTAGTTTCTGACTGTTACTGGAGAAAACCCTGTGGCCTAGACATGTCAGCAAAAGAAAAAAAAGCGAGCCAGACAAATGATGTCATCAGTGATGTCATCAATGACATTTGTGATGTCATCTTTGATGTCCTGGGTGTTAGTCTTAGCAGTGCACGGTGGTGGCGCGAGTTATGGTTGCTTAGCTTACCATAACTGGCGAATTTCAAGGGTTTTTCGGTTTTACTTGGAACCATAACGTCCCTTTGACAACGTTTTTTCACTGAATTTCATAGGTTTTTAGTAGCGCAACTTAACCATAACGTCCCTTTAACAAAGTTTTTAGTAGCGCAACTTAACCATAACGTCCCTGTAACACAATTTTTTTTACTGCATTTCATAGGTTTTTATTAGTGCAACGTCACCATAACATCCTTTTCAATAGATGAAGACCACTAGCATCTTAGGTCCTCAAAGTGGGAACCCCAGGTGGTAAAAAAAAAGATTTTTCTTCCCAAACCGGGAAGGAAGGAAAATCTTTTACCAAGATGGCCACCATGGAAAGGGAAGGCAGGGTGTATGAAGAGAACACAACAGGGCATGAGCAGGGGGTCGGCGGGAGGGGATAGACACACACAAGGCATGAGCGGGGGGTGGGCGGGAGGGGATAGACACACACAGGGCATGAGCGGGGGGTGGGCGGTAGGGGATAGACAAAGGGGGCATGAGCGGGGGGGTGGGCGGGAGGGATGGAGACACACGGGACATGAGCGGGGGAGTGGGGCGGGAGGGATAGAGACACACGGGGCATGAGCGGGGGGGCGGGAGGGATAGAGACACACGGGGCATGACCGGAGGGTGGGCGGGCGGGATAGAGACACACGGGACATGAGCGGGGGTGGGCGGGAGGGGATAGAGACACACAGGGCATGAGCGGGGGGTGAGGGAGAGGGATAGAGACACACAGGGCATGAGCAGGGGGTGGGTGGTAGGGATAGAGACACACGGGGCATGAGCGGGGGTGGGTGGGAGGGATAGAGACACACGGGGCATGAGCGGGGGTGGGTGGGAGGGATAGAGACACAGGGGGCATGAGTGGGGGGCGGGTGGGAGGGATAGAGACACACGGGTCATGAGCGGGCGGTGGGTGGGAGGGGTAGAGACAAACGTGGGCATGAGCGGGGGGTGGGTTGGAGGGATAGAGACACATGGGGCATGAGCGGGGGGTGGGTGGGAGGGATAGAGACATACGGGGCATGAGCGGTGGGTGGGAGGGATAGAGACACACGGGGCATGAGCGGGGGGTGGGTGGGATGGGAAAGACACACGGGGCATGAGCGGGGAGTGGGTGGGAGGGGAGAGACACACGTGGCATGAGCGGGGGTGGGGGAGAGGGAGAGACACACATGGGGCATGAGCAGGGGTGGGGGTGAGGGAGAGACACACACGGGGCATGAGCGGGGGGTGGGTGGGAGGGCTAGAGACACAAGGGGCATGAGCGGGGGGTGGGTGGGAGGGCTAGAGACACACGGGGCATGAGCGGGGGGTTGGTGGGAGGGAATAGAGACACACGGGGAATGAGCGGGGGTGGGTGGGAGGGCCAGGGGCATGAGCGGAGGGTCGGTGGGAGGGCTAGAGACACACAGGGCATGAGTAGGGGGTGAGGGAAGAGGCACACGGGGCATGAGCAGTGGGTGGGGGGGAGGGAGAGACATACACGGGGCATGAGCGGGGGGTGGGCGGGAGGGATAGAGACACACGGGGCATGAGCGGGGGGTGGGGGGAGAGACACACGGGGCATGAGCGGTGGGTGGGCGGGAGGGATAGAGTCACACGGGGCATGAGCGGGGGGTGGGGGTGAGGGAGAGACACACGGGGCATGAGCGGGGGGTGGGTGGTAGGGGAGAGACACACTGGGCATGAGCGGGGGGTGGGTGGGAGGGTAGAGACACACGGGGCGTGAGCGGGGGGTGGGGGGAGGGGAGAGACAAACGGGGCATGAGAGGGGGCTGGGGGGAGGGGAGAGACACACGGGGCATGAACTGGGGGTTGGAGGGAAGAGATACACAGTGCATGAGCAGGGGATGAGTGGGAGGGCTAGAGACACATGGGGCATGAGCAGGGGGTGGGGGAGAGACACACGGGGCATGAGCAGGGGGAGGTGTAGAGACACGGGGCATGAGCAGGGGGTGGGTGGGAGGGCTGGCTAGAGACACACGGGGCATGAGTGGGGAGTGGGGGGAGAGACACACGGGGCTTGAGCGGGGGGTGGGTGGGAGGGCTAGGGGCATGAGCGGTGGGTTGGTGGGAGGGCTAGAGACACACGGGGCATGAGCAGGGGATGGGGGGAGGGAGAGACACACATGGGGCATGAGCGGGGGGGGGGTGGGACGGCTAGAGACACACGGGGCATGAGCGGGCGGTGGGTGGGAGGGCGAGACACACATGGGGCATGAGCAGGGGGTGGGGGGAGGGAGAGACACACACGGGGCATGAGCGGGGGGTGGGCGGGAAGGATAGAGACACACGGGGCATGAGCGGGGGGTGGGGGAGAGACACACGGGGCATGAGCGGTGGGTGGGCGGGAGGGATAGAGTCACACGGGGCATGAGCGGGGGGTGGGTGGGTTGATAGAGACACACGGGGCATGAGCAGGAGGTGGGTGGGAGTGATAGAGACACACGGGGCATGAGTAGGGGGTGAGGGGAGAGACACACGGGGCATGAGCATGGGGTGGGCGGGAGGTATAGGGACACACGGGGCATGAGCGGGGGTGGGGGAAGAGACACACGGGGCGGGGGGTGGGTGGGATGGATAGAGGCACACGGGGCATGAGCAGGGGTGGGTGGGAGTGATAGGGACACACAGGGCATGAGCGGGGGGTGGGTGTGAGGGATAGAGACAAACGGGGCATGAGCGGGGGGTGGGTGTGAGGGATAGAGACAAACGGGGCATGAGCGGGGGGTGGGTGGGAGGGCTAGGGGCATGAGCGGGGGGTGGGTGGGAGGGCTAGGGGCATGAGCAGGGGGTGGGTGGGAGGGCTAGAGACACACAGGGCATGAGTTGGGTGTGAGGGGAGAGACACACGGGGCATGAGCGGGGGGTGGGTGGGAGGGATAGAGACAAACGGGGCATGAGCGGGGGGTGGGAGGGCTAGGGGCATGAGCAGGGGGTGGGTGGGAGGGCTAGAGACACACAGGGCATGAGTTGGGTGTGAGGGGAGAGACACACGGGGCATGAGCGGGGGGTGGATGGGAGGGATAGAGACACACGGGGCATGAGTAGGGGGTGAGGGGAGAGACACACGGGGCTTGAGCAGGGGGTGGGGGGGAGGGAGAGACACACACAGGGCATGAGCGGGGGGTGGACAGGAGGGATAGAGACACACAGGGCGTGAGCGGGGGTGGGGGGAGAGACACACGGGGCATGAGCGGGGGTGGGTTGGAGGGCTAGGGGTATGAGCGGGGGGTGGGTGGAAGGGCTAGAGACACACGGGGCATGAGCGGGGGTGGGGGGAGGGAGATAGACACATGGGCATGAGCGGCGGGTGGGCCGGAGGGAGAGAGACACACGGGGCATGAGCGGGGGGTGGGCGGGAGGTATAGAGACAGACGGGGCATGAGCGGGGGTGGGGGGGAGGGAGAGAGACAGAGACACACGGGGCATGAGTGGGGGTGGGTGGGAGCTTTAGAGACACACGGGGCATGAGCGGGGTGGGTGGGAGGTTTAGAGACACACGGGGCATGAGTGGGGGGTGGGTGGGAGGGATAGAGACACACGGGGCATGAGCAGGGGGCGGGTGGGAGGGATAGAGGCACACGGGGCATGAGCGGGGGGTGGGTGAGAGGGGAGAGACAAACGGGACATGAGGGGGGGTGGGTGGGAGGGCTAGAGACACGGGGCATAAGTAAGGGGGTGAGGGGAGAGACACGGGGCATGAGCAGGGGGTGGGGGGGAGGGAGAGACACGGGGCATGAGCGGGGGGTGGGTGGGAGGGATAGAGACACACGGGCATGAGCAGGGGGTGGGGGGGAGGGAGACACACGGCGCATGAGCGGGGGGTGGGTGGGAGGGATAGAGACACACGGGCATGAGCAGGGGGTGGGTGGGAGGGATAGAGACACACGGGGCATGAGCGGGTGGGTGGGAGGGATAGAGACACAGGGCATGAGCGAGGGGTGGGTGGGAGGGATAGAGACACACGGGGAATGAGCGGGGGGTGGCTGGGGGGCAAGGGGCATGAGCGGGGGGTGGGTGGGAGGGCTTGAGACACACGGGGCATGAGTAAGGGGGGGAGACACACACGGGGTGTGAGCGGGGGGTGGCCGAGAGGGATAGAAGGGCATGAGCAGGGATGGGGGGAGAGACACAGGGCATGAGCAGTGTGTGGGTGGGAGGGATAGAGACACACGGGGCATGAGCTGGGGGTGGGTGGGAGTGATAGAGACACACAGGGCATGAGCGTGGGGTGGGTGGGAGGGATAGAGACAAACTGGGCATGAGCGTGGGGTGGGTGGGAGACCTAGGGGCATGAGCGAGGGGTGGGTGGGAGGGCTAGAGACACACAGGGCATGAGTAGGGGGTGAGGGGAGAGACACATAAGGCATGAACGGGGGTGGGGCGGAGGGAGAGACACACACGGGGCATGAGCGGTAGTGCGGGGGAGGGAGAGACACACACGGGGCGTGAGCAGGGGTGGGGGGAGGGAGAGACACAGGGCATGAGCTGGGGGTGGGGGGAGGTAGAGACACATACGGGGCATGAGCGGGGGGTGGGCGGGAGGGATAGAGACACACGGGGCATTAGCGGGGGGTGGGCGGGAGTGATAGAGACACACGGGGCATGAACAGGGCAGTGGGTGGGAGGGATAGAGGCACACGATGCATGAGCTGGCAGTGGGAGGGCTAGAGAGACACGGGGCATGAGCGGGGGGTGGGTGGGAGAGAGACACACAGCGCATGAGCGGGGCTGGGGGAGGGAGAGAGACACACAGGGCATGAGCGGGGGTGGGGGGGAGAGAGACACAGGGCATGAGCGGGGGGTGGGCGGCTAGGATAGAGACACGCGGGGCATGAGCGGGGGTGGGGGACTGAGAGACACACACGGGGCATGAGTGGGGGGTGGGCGGGAGGGATAGAGACACACAGGGCATGAGCCGGGGGTGGGCGGGAGGGATAGAGACACACGGGGCATGAGCAGGGGGTGGGGGGGACAAACAAAAACACGGACATGCCGCACAGACATGAGTTTGTGTGGCAGATCCCGCTCCTCGGCCCTCCGCTGGCCATCGTCACGGGGCATGAGCGGGGGTGCGGGGGGAAAAGACACGGGGCATGAGCAGGGGTGGGGGAGAGACACACGGGGCATGAGCAGGGGGAGGGGGGAGGGGTAGAGACACACGGGGCATGAGCAGGGGGTGGGTGGGAGGGCTGGCTAGAGACACACGGGGCATGAGTGGGGAGTGGGGGGAGAGACACACGGGGCTTGAGCGGGGGGTGGGTGGGAAGTCTAGGGGCATGAGCGGTGGGTTGGTGGGAGGGCTAGAGACACACGGGGCTTGAGCGGGGGATGGGGAGGGAGAGACACACACGGGGCATGAGCGGGGGGGTGTGGGACGGCTAGAGACACACGGGGCATGAGCGGGCGGTGGGTGGGAGGGCGAGACACACATGGGGCATGAGCGGGGAGTGGATGGGAGGGCTAGAGACACACGGGGCATGAGCGGGGGGTGGGTGGGAGGGCTAGAGACACACGGGGCATGAGCGGGGGGTTGGTGGGAGGGACTAGAGACACACGGGGAATGAGCGGGGGTGGGTGGGAGGTCCAGGGGCCTGAGCGGGGGGTCAGTGGGAGGGCTAGAGACACACAGGGCATGAGTAGGGGGTGAGGGAAGAGACACACGGGGCATGAGCAGGGGGTGGGGGGAGGGAGAGACACACACGGGGCATGAGCGGGGGGTGGGCGGGAGGGATAGAGACACACGGGGCATGAGTGGGGGGTGGGGGAGAGACACACGGGGCATGAGCGGTGGGTGGGCGGGAGGGATAGAGTCACACGGGGCATGAGCGGGGGGTGGGTGGGATGATAGAGACACAAGGGGCATGAGCAGGAGGTGGGTGGGAGTGATAGAGACACACGGGGCATGAGTAGGGGGTGAGGGGAGAGACACACGGGGCATGAGCAGGGGGTGGGCGGGAGGTATAGGGACACACGGGGCATGAGCGGGGGTGGGGGGAGAGACACACGGGGCGGGGGGTGGGTGGGATGGATAGAGGCACACGGGGCATGAGCGGGGGTGGGTGGGAGTGATAGGGACACAGGGCATGAGCGGGGGGGTGGGTGTGAGGGATAGAGACAAACGGGGCATGAGCGGGGGGTGGGTGGGAGGGCTAGGGGCATGAGCAGGGGGTGGGTGGGAGGGCTAGAGACACACAGGGCATGAGTTGGGTGTGTGGGGAGAGACACACGGGGCATGAGTAGGGGGTGGGCGGGAGGGATAGAGACACACGGGGCATGAGCGGGGGGTGGATGGGAGGGATAGAGACACACGGGGAATGAGCGGGGGGTGGGTGGGAGGACCAGGGGCATGAGCGGGGGGTGGGTGGGAGGGCTAGAGACACACGGGGCATGAGTAGGGGGTGAGGGGAGAGACACACACGGGGCTTGAGCAGGGGGTGGGTGGGATGGATAGAGGCACACGGGGCATGAGCGGGGGTGGGTGGGGTGGGTGGGAGTGATAGGGACACAGGGCATGAGCGGGGTGTGGGTGTGAGGGATAGAGACAAACGGGGCATGAGCGGGGGGTGGGTGGGAGGGCTAGGGGCATGAGCAGGGGGCGGGTGGGAGGGCTAGAGACACACAGGGCATGAGTTGGGTGTGTGGGGAGAGACACACGGGGCATGAGCGGGGGGTGGGTGGGGGAGGGATAGAGACACACGGGGCATGAGCGGGGGGTGGGTGGGAGGGATAGAGACACACGGGGCATGAGCGGGGGGTGGATGGGAGGGATAGAGACACACGGGGCATGAGTAGGGGGTGAGGGGAGAGACACACGGGGCTCGAGCAGGGGGTGGGGGGGAGGTCGAGACACACACAGGGCATGAGCGGGGGGTGGACAGGAGGGATAGAGACACACAGGGCATGAGCGGGGGTGGGGGGGAGAGACACACGGGGCATGAGCGGCGGTGGGTGGGAGGTCCAGGGGCATGAGCGGGGGGTCAGTGGGAGGGCTAGAGACACACAGGGCATGAGTAGGGGGTGAGGGAAGAGACACAGGGGGCATGAGCAGGGGGTGGGGAGAGACACACACAGGGCATGAGCGGGGGGTGGACAGGAGGGATAGAGACACACAGGGCATGAGCGGGGGTGGGGGGAGAGACACACGGGGCATGAGCGGGGGTGGGTTGGAGGAATAGGGGCATTAGCGGGGGGTGGGTGGGAGTGATAGAGACACACGGGGCATGAACGGGGGTGGGGGGAGGGATAGAGACACACAGGGCATGAACAGGGGGTGGGCGGGAGGGATAGAGACACACGGGGCATGAGCGGGGGTTGGGCGGGAGGGATAGAGACACACGGGGCATGAGCGGGGTGGGGGGGAGGGAGAGAGACACACGGGGCATGAGCGGGGGGTGGGTGGGAGGGATAGAGACACACGAGGCATGAGCGGGGGGTGGGTGGGAGGGATAGAGACACACGGGGCATGAGCAGGGGGTGGGGGGAGGGATAGACACACACAGGGCAGTGGGTGGGAGGGCTAGAGACACACGATGCATGAGCTGGGGGTGGGAGGGCTAGAGAGACACGGGGCATGAGCGGGGGGTGGGTGGGAGGGCTAGAGACACACGGGGCATGAGCGGGGGGTGGGTGGGAGAGAGACACACAGGGCATGAGCGGGGCTGGGGGAGGGAGAGAGACACACAGGGCACGAGCGGGCGTGGGGGGGAGAGAGACACAGGGCATGAGCGGGGGGTGGGCGGCTAGGATAGAGACACACGGGGCATGAGCGGGGTAGGGGGAGGGAGAGAGACACATGGGGCATGAGCAGGGGTGGGGGGGAGAGAGACACAGGGCATGAGCGGGGGTGGGGGGAGGGAGAGACACACGGGGCATGAGCGGGGGGTGGGCAGGAGGGATAGAGACACATGGGGCATGAGCGGGAGGAAGAGACACACACGGGGCATGAGCGGGGGGTGGGCGGGAGGGATAGAGACACACGGGGCATGAGCAGGGAGTGGGGGGGACAAACAAAAACACAGACATGCCGCACGGACATGAGTTTGTGCGGCAGATACCGCTCCTCGGCCCTCCGCTGGCCACCGTGGGCGATGGCATGAGCGGGGGGCTGGAGGAACAGTGGACACACGGAGCATGAGTGGGAGTGGGGGGGACAGGAAGGACACACGGGCATGAGCGGGTTGGGGGGGACAGAAAGGACACACAGGGCATGAGCGGGAGTGGGGCAGACATGGGCAGGAGTGGGGGTGGGAGGAACAAGAGACAGACACGCTCCTGTTGACCTGACAAAGCCTCTCATGCGGCAAAGAAAGATGACGGGCATCTGTGAAGCCAGACACACTGCACGCTTTCACCGCATCCAATGAGAGAGCACATCAGATGTCCGCGGACATCACACAAGCTGCTGGCCCAATCACCGTCCTGTCCGCGGAGCGAACAGGGTAGTCCGTCCGCGGACCGAACACAGATATCACACATTTTTTTTACCTGCTTTTTGGTCATTTTAAAAAAAAATTACTGGACGGATTTTCACCAAATTTGCAGAGGCACGCTTTCGGGACCAAGCGCTGCTCCTGGTCCAAATTTGGTGAAAATCCGTCCAGCGGTTTGGGCTGTAGACGCGAGCGAAGTTATAAGCCGCCCAAAAAGTGCTCTCCCTATGGAAACAGCAACTTAACCATAAGTACATGGCCACTACCGTGGCCATGTAATATTTATATATATATATATATATATATATATATTCATTTGTGATGTCATCTTTGATGTCCTGGGTGTTAGGCTTAGCAGTGCACGGTGGTGGCACGAGTTATGGTTGCTTATCTTACCATAACTGCTGGATTTCAGGGTTTTTTCGGTTTTACTTTGAACCATAACGTCCCTTTAACAAAGTTTTTTCACTGAATTTCATAGGATTTTAGTAGTGCAACTTAACCATAACGTCCCTTTAACAAAGTTTTTTTTACTGAATTTCATAGGTTTTTAATAGCGCAACCTTACCATAACGTCCCTTTAACAAAGTTTTTTCACTGAATTTCATAGGTGTTTAGTAGCACAACTTAACCATAATATCCCTGACTTCATATACATGTAACATAGAACATACTAACCCCTCGTAGTGATTTTCATGTCCGCGGACTACCGCCATGTCCACAGACACATCGAAAATCTGAGCGTGGCGACTGTAAATTTAAATAGTGTGCCCCATTTCCCCTTTGAAGTTGGCTCTGAAAAGAGCCGTTTTTCTTTTTTTTTTTACAGATGCTTGACAGACACCTGTTATTTTGTATTTTTTTTCTTGTTTTTTTCTTACTTTACTTCTAAAATCTTTACATAACCTTCTCCAAAGCAACCCTTACATTCCAAAATAGAAAGGCCTTTCCTGTAAAAGATAAAGAAATGCCATTTTCTTTCAAATTAACTGCATTACTGGCATCAATATTCTCATTGTTACAGAAGGAAATACCAGCTCTAATCATGAAGGCACACATGCCTCGGTTGATGACACACCTAGCAATGTTTTGCTGAGGACAATAAGCTGAACTATTGTCCCATATTGCCCTAGGTAGTAATACAGAGAAAAAAATTACTTTCGCATTTGGAAGGATCTTCATTACGGCTTGAACCAAGCGTTCCAAATCAGCCAACAAAGTAGGGGCACTGACGTTGCCCAAATGGAAAGCACCATAGTGCAAAACTACCACATGCGGACTGTTCATCGTTGCCATATCCTCACAAACTTGTACAATTCCCTGTACATTGCAATCAGGCACAGTGCTCCACACCACCTCCACTCCTTTCACATGAAAGTTCTTTGCAACATGCTTGCATTCAGCGTACTGCTGTAAACCATGCACAAACATATCTCCGAGCACCAACACCCTGACTTTCTCCTCTTCTGCCATCTTCACAACACACAGTCTCTTTCAACACAAATCCACAACCTCGACATCTGATTGGCTGATCCGTACAGTCTTCTTTCCATGTTGTATTTCCTGGAAAAACCCGGATGTAGCACGCCCTGTCCACGAACAGCCGCAGTGTCAGCGGACGGCGTCCACTTTACTCTCTGTGCCATTCCCTCATTGCATACAGCTAAGCAATCACACAATACGAATAACGTCCTCAGAACCCCCCCATTTTGTGAATTTTCGAACATTTGAGGACAATTATCATTTCATTATTCAACATATTAACATTACAAATATTATACTTTCATCTTGTACTCTGCACACAATGCTATGTTTCTCCATTAGTAGCTCAGTATACTAGATAGAATCCCATAATACAATGCTATTTATATCAATGTATCATTCAAAGCACTAATAACGGTATGATATTTATTGCAATATCCTTGACACTTTTTTCGCAACATTATAATAAAAATCCCTAGTACACAAATTCCATGAAAAGTACATACACATGTGATGCCATCAGTGATTTCATCAATGACATTTGCGATGTCATCTTTGATGTCCTGGGTGTTCGTCTTAGCAGTGCACTGTGGTGGCTCGAGTTATTTTTCATAGCTTACCATAACTTGTGATTTTCAGGGGTCTTTCGGCTGTACTTAGAACCATAACGTCCCTTAAACAAACTTTTTTTAATATCACGCAAACAATATACAAACATGGCATACAAAAACCAACTTCTCACAGATGGCTTTACACAGAATGTTGCAAAGTAAGAATTTATGCTCGTTCACAGTGAAGGTCAGCTGCTTCCATTTTTTTCTCGGGCCCCGGAGAGGCTCACGAAGCGGACTATAAGGTTGTATTGTGTTTTGACCTTGGCAGACAGAGATTGTGATGAAAGACTTCTCTTGAAGGAGTGTTGCTAAAACGTAAGAGAAGATAAGGATGAAATTTATGAAACAAAACAACTTTTATATATTATATCACTATGCGAAAGATCGTTGGCACACGCAGAGTCGTATTTTGGGACTGCCCAACTCGTAGACAATGGAAATTGCAATTGTACTGTAAGTAACCCTTAAGATTATTTTATACCAAATATAATTACAATAGCGTAGCATTAAAGACCGCTCAAGTTGAACTTGTTCATTGAAAGTGGCATAATGTTTTCTACCGCGCACTATCACCGCCGAATTGATCCCCTGTTGTTTAGAGGGCTCTGAAAAAGGCAGACGACACAGGGTGGGTTAATATAAATAATTTAAACGGTCTATAGGCGGTCAAGCGCTCTACTCGCTGTGCCACTCAAGTACAACGCTCGCTTTGACATCCGTGCACAGCTTGCTAACGCAAGTTCGAATCCTGGCAAGGCCAAACTCAGCCTTTCATGCTTCCGTGGTCGATAAATGAGTACCACACACCATGGTTAATAATAAGCACCGCTTAGATACCTCACGGTTCTTAGCGCTATATGAATGGGAAAATATTATTATTTTATTATTAACATACTCTGTTGCACTATCTTCGATAGCAAATAGTTTCACGCCCTAATAAATAAAATGATGATTTTTAATGAAGATCGGCTGGTGGGACTAATTTATGTTTTTTAAAACAGGTATGTGGCCCCATTTTGCCTATGTCACGATTTACAGACTCCAGCGGATGGGGTCTTCAACTGCCAGGTGCAGGTCCAAATATGCAACTTCATGACCCTCACCATTTTATGGGACAATCGCCAAGGACCAATATGCCCTTACGCAGTACTAGCGGCTACAAACAACATACCAACCAATAGGGTGGTCTAATGGCTTGTTTTTGGAGCAACCTTCCGATTATGAGAGCGACCATTTACTGCTTTTATCATAAACCAACAGCCTATCTACTGCAAAGGAACAACGCGTGGCTCCAAATAAACTTTTGCTGATCGACAGCAGAGACAATAGCAAATCGCTGAATATTCACTAAACATTTAGAGGCCGATTCATGGAATAATTAGCGCGGCGCAAGTGGGCAAAAATGTGCGAATCGCAGTGGAATAGCGAAAATCGCAGTGCAAGTGCGAAAATCGCACGAAAAGCAGCGCACGTCGATTCATGGAAGTCCGTGCGCGAGAAAACCAGCGGATGTGCGATAAAAAAGTGTGCCGCGCACGTTGGCGCACAGGCCATCTAACAGCGTGCGCCAGGTCACAGCGAAAATCGCACACGCCACAGCGAAATTCGCACATAGCGCGGCGCACGCAACAAAAGTAGGCGGGACACGGGCGTAACACTGGGAATGGGGAACAACTTGCAAAAACGTGGGCGTCACGGGGGAAGTACAGGGCACAAGTGCACGGAACGCCCACACGCTCGCCTACAACACGTATTCATGGAATAGAATAGGGCAAAAAAGCGCACGCTCAAACCAGCGCACAGGCACAAACACGACCGCCACAAGAAAGCAGGCGGTAGCGTCGCTGCGGCTGTAAGAAATGTGCACCAAAAGGTGCGCCAACAAATGGCACCTATATACTGCCATGATGAATGTCCTATACTGTGGCCCTCCAGGACAAATGACGTGCAAAGGGGTACCCACAAACACGGACACCCGCTGACAAAAAATACGTGTGCGTGTATACCGGGGTGCGCGGGAAGTCTCACACGCGATTTGGCCGGGTACGTGGATTTCAGGGATGCGTGGGAAGTTCCACACGCAATTCCATCAGGGTAGGTGTATTTCATGGGTGCGCGGGAAGTTCCACACGCGATTTCAGCAGGGTACGTGTATTTCAGGGGTGCGCGGGAAGTTCCACACGCGAATAGCCTGGGCGCGTGTATTTCAGGGGTGTGCGGGAAGTTCCACACATGAATAGCCTGGGCGCGTGTATTTCAGGGGTGCGCGGGAAGTTTTACACGCGATTTCAGCAGGGTACGTGTATTTCAGGGGTGCGCAGGAAATTCCACACGCGAATAGCCTGGGCGCGTGTATTTCAGGGGTGTGCAGGAAGTTCCACACGCGAATAGCCTGGGCGCGTGTATTTCAGGGGTGCGCGGGAAGTTCCACACGCGAATAGCCTGGGCGCGTGTATTTCAGGGGTGCGCGGGAAGTTCCACACGCAAATAGCCTGGGCGCGTGTATTTCAGGGGTGCGCGGGAAGTTCCACACGCGAATAGCCTGGGCGCGTGTATTTCAGGGGTGCGCGGGAAGTTCCACACGCGAATAGCCTGGGCGCGTGTATTTCAGGGGTGCGCGGGAAGTTCCACACGCGAATAGCCTGGGCGCGTGTATTTCAGGGGTTCGCGGGAAGTTCCACACGCGTATAGCCTGGGCGCGTGTTTTTCAGGGGTGCGCGGGAAGTTTTACACGCGATTTCAGCAGGGTACGTGTATTTCAGGGGTGCGCGGGAAGTTCCACACGCGAATAGCCTGGGCGCGTGTATTTCAGGGGTGCGCGGGAAGTTCCACACGCGAATAGCCTCGGCGCGTGTATTTCAGGGGTGCACGGGAAGTTCCACACGCGAATAGCCTGGGCGCGTGTATTTCAGGGGTGCGCGGGAAGTTCCACACGCGAATAGCCTGGGCGCGTGTATTTCAGGGGTGCGCGGGAAGTTTTACACGCGAATAGCCTGGGCGCGTGTATTTCAGGGGTTCGCGGGAAGTTTTACACGCGATTTCAGCAGGGTACGTGTATTTCAGGGGTGCGCGGGAAGTTTTACACGCGATTTCAGCAGGGTACGTGTATTTCAGGGGTGCGCGGGAAGTTTTACATGCGATTTCAGCAGGGTACGTGTATTTCAGGGGTGCGCAGGAAGTTTTACACGCGATTTCAGCAGCGTACGTGTATTTCAGGGGTGCGCGGGAAGTTTTACACGCGAATAGCCTGGGCGCGTGTATTTCAGGGGTGCGCGGGAAGTTCCACACGCGAATAGCCTGGGCGCATGTATTTCAGGGGTGCGCGGGAAGTTCCACACGCTGTTAGGCTGGGTGGGTCCTCACAGGTGTACCCTGTACACCCTCGACGGCCCCTGCAGGCAGCCCACAAAACAGGGGACTACCCTGCACACCTGCTCATGTCCCCCTGCACCCCCACCCCCAGCAGTGCAGGGGCTGCCTCCACCAGGCCCCCACCCATGTCTCCCACCACCCCCACCCCCCAGCATCCAGGGGCACCCTCCACCAGGCCCCACCCATGTCTCCCACCACCCCCACCCCCCAGCCACCAGGGGCAGCCTCCACCAGGCCCCCACTCATGTCTACCACCACCCCCACCCCCCAGCATCCAGGGGCACCCTCCACCAGGCCCCCACCCATGTCTCCCACCACCCCCACCCCCCAGCCACCAGGGGCAGCCTCCACCAGGCCTCCACTCATGTCTACCACCACCCCCACCCCCCAGCAGTGCAGGGGCAGCCTCCACCAGGCCCCCACTCATGTCCCCTATCACCCCCACCCCCCGCCACCAGGGGCACCCTCCACCAGGCCCCCATCCATGTCTCCCACCACCCCCACCCCCCAGCAGTGCAGGGGCAGCCTCCACCAGGCCCCCACTCATGTCTCCCACCACCCCCACCCCCCAGCATCCAGGGGCAGCCTCCACCAGGCCCCCACCCATGTCTCCCACCACCCCCACCCCCCAGCAGTGCAGGGGCACCCTCCACCAGGCCCCCACCCATGTCTCCCACCACCCCCACCCCCCAGCCACCAGGGGCAGCCTCCACCAGGCCCCCACTCATGTCTCTCACCACCCCCACCCCCCAGCAGTGCAGGGGCAGCCTCCACCAGGCCCCCACTCATGTCTCCCATCACCCCCACCCCCCAGCATCCAGGGGCAGCCTCCACCAGGCCCCCACTCATGTCTCCCACCGCCCCCACCCCCCAGCCACCAGGGGCAGCCTCCACCAGGCCCCCACTCATGTCTCCCACCACCCCCACCCCCCAGCCACCAGGGGCACCCTCCACCAGGCCGCCACCCATGTCTCCCACCACCCCCACCCCCCAGCCACCAGAGGCAGCCTCCACCAGGCCCCCACTCATGTCTACCACCACCCCCACCCCCCAGCAGTGCAGGGGCAGCCTCCACCAGGCCCCCACTCATGTCCCCTATCACCCCCACCCCACCGCCACCATGGGCACCCTCCACCAGGCCCCCATCCATGTCTCCCATCACCCCCACCCCACAGCAGTGCAGGGGCACCCTCCACCCATGTCTCCCACCACCCCCACCCCCCAGCCACCAGGGGCAGCCTCCACCAGGCCCCCACCCATGTCTCCCACCACCCCCACCCCCCAGCCACCAGGGGCAGCCTCCACCAGGCCCCCACTCATGTCTACCACCACCCCCACCCCCCAGCAGTGCAGGGGCACCCTCCACCAGGCCCCCACCCATGTCTCCCACCACCCCCACCCCCCCTCCACCAGGGGCAGCCTCCACCAGGCCCCCACTCATGTCTACCACCACCCCCAGCAGTGCAGGGGCAGCCTCCACCAGGCAGCCACTCATGTCTCCCACCACCCCCACCCCCCAGCATCCAGGGTCACCCTCCACCAGGCCCCCACTCATGTCTCCCACCACCCCCACCCCCTGCCACCATGGCCACCCTCCACCAGGCCCCCACTCATGTCCCCCTGAGAAGCAAGTGAACCAGTACTTGTTTGACACATGTCCCACATGACTAAAACCCTCCCATGCATGCACCCTCACTGCGTATGAAGGGCAGGCAAATGGCACACACTGATGACACCAAGATTGAAGATTAACACATTTTCTGCATGCTGCCTGGCAGTGGCATCACACATTGGCCTGTGATTGGCAGGTGAAACACACATGCCATCACACAGATTGCATGTACCATTGCTATTGAGTGAAGATGGAGAGGAGGGCAGCACCTATTAATTCAGTCCAGTTCCCGCATGTAATAGCTTTTCTAATTCAAACAGGTCAGAATCTTCACCTGGAGCTGCCAGTCCGAAATGGTGCAATTGCACAGGGACATGTTTGTACAAATGATATCCAGGTAACAAAGTCACTCCACTTTACCATAGCCATGTCAGACATGTGACTAGAGGACTGCGACATGTCTAGTAATAGTGGTGGAATGCAAACAATCTGACTAAATGAACAATGAAAAATCAAGCAACAATGTTGTGGCAAGGTGACACTTCGAGGGCAACTGGCGTGCAGTTGGGCTAGATGTCTACTGTTGGCAGAAGGGATACTGCTATGGCCAAATGCAGCTGCGCAGGATGTATTGCATGAAGCACATGGCTGACCCATACGACTCAGGCGCACACACTCTCACCTGTCACACAAACAGAAGCCCTCACACACACCATGCACATGGAGGACACACACATGCATGTGCACTCACCGGACAATGCCTCGTAATCAGCCAGATCTCCCACGCCTTGGATCTGTTCCTCCGTGACGTAGGTCCCAGCGACTGACTCATGTGGAGTGAGTTCCATGTCTACTACTGGAGACCCACCTCCAGTCACTAGAGTTGCGGCATGACTTGAGGCCAGCTTACTCTTTGCCCTGCGCTTTATGTCATTCCAGCGCTTATAGCAATCATTGGATGTGCGCTTCACGATTCCAAGGGCACTTACGATGTCCGCAACGGTCTGCCAGTGTGCCTGGCGTTGTGCAGGTGTTGTCTTGGATCCTGCAACAATGACCATCTCATTGTCATGTGCGGACACATACTCGACAAGTGCATTCAGTTGGTCATCCGTGAAGCTGGGCTTCCTGGATGGGCCGGACTGTGTAGCCGTGTCTGGGGCATCAGCCTGTGCCGGACGAGCACTCTTCCTCTTCCGCTTGGAAGGTGGTGATGATCCTGAGTGTCCTGCGCCGCTCTGGACACTAGGGGCAGGAGCCCTGGTGGACTCTGTATCAGGAGTGTGGGATTGCACACAGCATGGGAGTTGGTGCAGGCATTGGCTCTAGTGTGATGGTGTCAGGGGGAATGTCAGCAGCATGGACTAGGACCGACACTGTCTGGGCTGGGTGTGTGAGGGCTGGGGTGGATGGAGCCGCAGCTGCCCCTGCAGCCTCTCTGCCCTGCCTACTTGGTGCAGCAGATGACCTTGCTGCCCCAGATGCACGTGGCATGGTGACATCAATGTGCACCAGCGCACGTGTCATAGGCCTGCTGACCTGGAAGTCAGCCATGGAGTCAGCCAGGTCTGGTGCCACAATGGGCTGGTCCAACAAGGGCTGAGCATGGATGGTGTCAGCCACATCAGCCTCAACAGGAGGGGGGGGGATTATGGGTGCCATTGACTGGTCCTCCACACATGGGGGGACAGGCTCACCCAGCAAGTAACGACCACGTCCCCTACCGGATCCACCACGGCCACCACTTGTGGCTCTTCCACCTTTGCCACCCTTACGGAATCCTCGCCTCCCAGCCATGGCACTGATGTTAATGTGCGTATGGGAGAGGCTGTAGAATATTGTCCTGGGCAATTGGGGGTCAAAGGGGTTGGGTACCAGATGGTAATTGTACCCTAGTGCTCTTGCAAGTCTGATTGTAACCCCTGGGGAAAGTTGACGGGTCACGCTACGCACAGGAGCCCCAAAAAAGGGAGATGACGTGCACGCAACCCCTCCTAGACCACGTGTGCAGAAAGAAAAACCTGCACTACGCTGTGGCACCCAGTAACACAAGAATGAACGTATGCGTGTCACACGCAGCCTAGAATGACCTCTGAAGGGGTAGGCTACACACGGGGAAAGCACAGATGTTAGATACGTGCGTGACTCACCGTCTGCCAGGTAAAAGAGCCTGAAAAAGGAGCGCGTTTGGTTGGCAACACCCCCGCCAAAAGAAGATTTGTACGCTGTCTGAGGAGACAGGACAACAGTAGAAGGGAACACTGTTTGAGGGAACAGGCCCAGGTAAACCAGTAAAAGAGAAAAAAGAGAAAAAGCTGTCAGAGGTAACAGGGAATACGAACTTGAAACGCCGTGAAGTAAAACGCGTGTGAAACGACAAGAAGTACAGAATTCACCCACTCGCTCTCCACGAAAAGCACGTACAAGGAAATGGTGTTCTACGCGTACCTTTTATACAGTTACGGGGCGTGTACGCGCTAGGGCCATTTCCACCAATTACACGCTTTGTCACTTCTGCATGTAGGGCCATTTCCACCAATCACACGCGATTACACTCTGACGTGCAGTCTTTCCAGGTGTGCTCTGTCATCACGTGCTGTGTGGGAAACACCCGTGCGGGTCACGTCACAGACGCGCTTACGCGCTGAGGGCCTTTGGTCCAATAGAATCGCGTATGCGTGCTGACGCGCTTACGCGCTAAGGGCCTTTCCTCGGTTTTCACGCTGACGTGCAGGATTTTCACGTGCCAAATCACTCCGTACCAAGCTGGCCACAAATACCACGCTCCTGCCCGGAAGGCCGAACTACTGCCCCCCAGAGCCCCGAGCACGCTCCCACCTGCCATCTGCTGCTGTCTGACTGCCTGCTGCCCCTGCACTGCTGGGGGTGGGGGTGGTGGTAGACATGAGTGGGGGCCTGGTGGAGGGTGCCCCTGCACTGCTGGGGGGTGGGGGTGGTGGTGGTAGACATGAGTGGGGGCCTGGTGGAGGGTACCCCTTGTGGCTGGGGGGTGGGGGTGGTGGGAGACATGGGTGGGGGCCTGGTGGAGGCTGCCCCTGCACTGCTGGGGGGTAGGGGTGCAGGGGGACATGAGCAGGTGTGCAGGGTAGTCCCCTGTTTTGTGGTCTGCCTGCAGGGGCCGTCGAGGGTGTACAGGGAACACCTGTGAGGACCCACCCAGCCTAATCGCGTGTGGAACTTCCCGCGCACCCCTGAAATACACGTACCCTGCTGAAATCGCGTGTAAAACTTCCCGCGCACCCCTGAAATACACGCGCCCCGGCTATTCGTGTGTGGAACTTCCCGCGCACCCCTGAAATACACGTACCCTGCTGAAATCGCGTGTAAAACTTCCCGTGCACCCCTGAAATACACACGCCCAGGCTATTCGCATGTGGAACTTCGCGCGCACCCCTGAAATTCACGTAGCACGCTGGGAGACATGAGTGGGGGCCTGGTGGAGGGTGCCCCTGGATGGTGGGGGGTGGGGGTGGTGGGAGACATGAGTGGGGGCCTGGTGGAGGGTGCCCCTGGATGGTGGGGGGTGGGGGTGTTGGGAGACATGGGTGGGGGCCTGGTGGAGGGTGCCCCTGCACTCCTGGGGGGTGGGGGTGGTGGGAGACATGAGTGGGGGCCTGGTGGAGAGTGCCCCTGGATGCTGGGGGTGGTGGGAGACATGAGTGGGGGCCTGGTGGAGGGTGCCCCTGGATGGTGGGAGACATGAGTGGGGGCCTGGTGGAGGCTGCCCCTGGTGGCTGGGGGGTGGGGGAGGTGGGAGACATGGGTGGGGGCCTGGTGGAGGGTGCCCCTGCACTGCTGGGGGGTGGGGGTGCAGGGGGACATGAGCAGGTGTGCAGGGTAGTCCCCTGTTTTGTGGGCTGCCTGCAGGGGCCGTCGAGGGTGTACAGGGAACACCTGTGAGGACTCACCAAGCCTAATCGCGTGTGGAACTTCCTGCGCACCCCTGAAATACACGCGCCCAGGCTATTCGCGTGTGGAACTTCCCGCGCACCCCTGAAATACACGTACCCTGCTGAAATCGCGTGTTAAACTTCCCGCGCACCCCTGAAATACACGCGCCCCGGCTATTCGCGTGTGGAACTTCCCGCGCACCCCTGAAATACACATACCCTGCTGAAATTGTGTGTAAAACTTCCCGCGCACCCCTGAAATACACGCGCCCAGGCTATTCGCGTGTGGAACTTCCCGCGCACCTCTGAAATTTACGTAGCACGCTGGGAGACATGAGTGGGGGCCTGGTGGAGGGTGCCCCTGGATGGTGGGGGGTGGGGGTGGTGGGAGACATGAGTGGGGGCCTGGTGGAGGGTGCCCCTGGATGGTGGGGGGTGGGGGTGGTGGGAGACATGAGTGGGGACCTGGTGGAGGCTGCCCCTGGTGGCTGGGGGGTGGGGGTGGTGGGAGACATGGGTGGGGGCCTGGTGGAGGCAGCCCCTGCACTGCTGGGGGTGGGGGTGCAGGGGGACATGAGCAGGTGTGCAGGGTAGTCCCCTGTTTTGTGGGCTGCCTGCAGGGGCCGTCGAGGGTGTACAGGGAACACCTGTGAGGACCCACCCAGCCTAATCGCGTGTGGAACTTCCCGCGCACCCCTGAAATACACGCGCCCAGGCTATTCGCGTGTGGAACTTCCCGCGCACCCCTGAAATACACGTACCCTGCTGAAATCGCGTGTTAAACTTCCCGCGCACCACTGAAATACACGCGCCCCGTCTATTCGCGTGTGGAACTTCCCGCGCACCCCTGAAATACACGTACCCTGCTGAAATCGCGTGTTAAACTTCCCGCGCACCCCTGAAATACACGCGCCCAGGCTATTCGCGTGTGGAACTTCCCGCGCACCCCTGAAATTCACGTAGCACGCTGGGAGACATGAGTGGGGGCCTGGTGGAGGGTGCCCCTGGATGGTGGGGGGTGAGGGTGGTGGGAGACATGAGTGGGGGCCTGGTGGAGGGTGCCCCTGGATGGTGGGGGGTGGGGGTGGTGGGAGACATGAGTGGGGGCCTGGTGGAGGCTGCCCCTGGTGGCTGGGGGGTGGGGGTGGTGGGAGACATGGGTGGGGGCCTGGTGGAGGCTGCCCCTGGTGGCTGGGGGGTGGGGGTGGTGGGAGACATGGGTGGGGGCCTGGTGGAGGGTGCCCTTGGATGCTGGGGGTGGGGGTGGTGGGAGACATGAGTGGGGGCCTGGTGGAGGGTGCCCCTGGATGGTGGGGGGTGGGGGTGGTGGGAGACATGGGTGGGGGCCTGGTGGAGGCTGCCCCTGGTGGCTGGGGGGTGGGGGTGGTGGGAGACATGGGTGGGGGCCTGGCGGAGGATGCCCCTGCACTGCTGGGGGGGTGGGGGTGCAGGGGGACATGAGCAGGTGTGCAGGGTAGTCCCCTGTTTTGTGGGCTGCCGGCAGGGGCCGTCGAGGGTGTACAGGGAACACCTGTGAGGACCCACCCAGCCTAATCGCGTGTGGAACTTCCCGCACACCCCTGAAATACACGCGCCCAGGCTATTCGCGTGTGGAACTTCCCGCGCACCCCTGAAATACACGTACCCTGCTGAAATTGCGTGTTAAACTTCCCGCGCACCCCTGAAATACACGTGCCCCGGCTATTTGCATGTGGAACTTCCCGCGCACCCCTGAAATACACGTACCCTGCTGAAATCGCGTGTTAAACTTCCCGCGCACCCCTGAAATACACGCGCCCAGGCTATTCGCGTGTGGAACTTCCCGCGCACCCCTGAAATTCACGTAGCACGCTGGGAGACATGAGTGGGGGCCTGGTGGAGGGTGCCCCTGGATGGTGGGGGTTGGGGGTGGTGGGAGACATGAGTGGGGTCCTGGTGGAGGGTGCCCCTGGATGGTGGGGGGTGGGGGTGGTGGGAGACATGAGTGGGGGCCTGGTGGAGGCTGCCCCTGGTGGCTGGGGGGTGGGGGTGGTGGGAGACATGGGTGGGGGCCTGGTGGAGGGTGCCCCTGCACTGCTGGGGGGTGGGGGTGGTGGGAGACATGAGTGGGGGCCTGGTGGAGAGTGCCCCTGGATGCTGGGGGGTGGGGGTGGTGGGAGACATGTGTGGGGGCCTGTTGGAGGGTGCCCCTGGATGGTGGGGGGTGGGGGTGGTGGGAGACATGAGTGGGGGCCTGGTGGAGGCTGCCCCTGGTGGCTGGGGGTGGTGGGAGACATGGGTGGGGGCCTGGTGGAGGGTGCCCCTGCACTGCTGGGGGGTGGGGGTGCAGGGGGACATGAGCAGGTGTGCAGGGTAGTCCCCTGTTTTGTGGGCTGCCTGTAGGGGCCGTCGAGGGTGTACAGGGAACACCTGTGTGGACCCACCCAGCCTAATCGCGTGTGGAACTTCCCGCACACCCATGAAATACACGCGCCCAGCTATTCGCGTGTGGAACTTCCCGCGCACCCCTGAAATACACTTGCCCAGGCTATTCGCATGTGGAACTTCCCGCGCACCCCTGAAATACACGTACCCTGCTGAAATTGCGTGTTAAACTTCCCGCGCACCCCTGAAATACACGCGCCCCGGCTATTCGCGTGGGGAACTTCCCTCGCACCCCTGAAATACACGTAGCACGCTGGGAGACATGAGTGGGGGCCTGGTGGAGGGTGCCCCTGGATGGTGGGGGGTGGGGGTGGTGGGAGACATGAGTGGGGGCCTGGTGGAGGGTGCCCCTGGATGGTGGGGGGTGGGGGTGGTGGGAGACATGAGTGGGGGCCTGGTGGAGGCTGCCCCTGGTGGCTGGGGGGTGGGGGTGGTGGGAGACATGGGTGGGGGCCAGGTGGAGGGTGCCCCTGCACTGCTGGGGGGTGGGGGTGGTGGGAGACATGAGTGGGGGCCTGGTGGAGAGTGCCCCTGGATGCGTGGGGGTGGTGGGAGACATGAGTGGGGGCCTGGTGGAGGATGCCCCTGGATGGTGGGGGGTGGGGGTGGTGGGAGACATGAGTGGGGGCCTGGTGGAGGCTGCCCCTGGTGGCTGGGGGGTGGGGGTGGTGGGAGACATGTGTGGGGGCCTGGTGGAGGGTGCCCCTGCACTGCTGGGGGGTGTGGGTGCAGGGGGACATGAGCAGGTGTGCAGGGTAGTCCCCTGTTTTGTGGGCTGCCTGCAGGGGCCGTCGAGGGTGTACAAGGAACACCTGTGAGGACCCACCCAGCCTAATCGTGTGTGGAACTTCCCGCGCACCCCTGAAATACACGCGCCCAGGCTATTCGCGTGTGGAACTTCCCGCGCACCCCTGAAATACACGTACCCTGCTGAAATCGCGTGTTAAACTTCCCGCGCACCCCTGAAATACACGCGCCCCGGCTATTCGCGTGTGGAACTTCCCGCGCACCCCTGAAATACACGTACCCTGCTGAAATCGCGTGTAAAACTTCCCGCGCACCCCTGAAATACACGCGCCCAGGCTATTCGCGTGTGGAACTTCCCGCGCACCCCTGAAATTCACGTAGCACGCTGGGAGACATGAGTGGGGGCCTGGTGGAGGGTGCCCCTGGATGGTGGGGGGTGGGGGTGGTGGGAGACATGAGTGGGGGCCTGGTGGAGGGTGTCCCTGGATGGTGGGGGGTGGGGGTGGTGGGAGACATGAGTGGGGGCCTGGTGGAGGCTGCCCCTGGTGGCTGGGGGGTGGGGGTGGTGGGAGACATGGGTGGGGGCCTAGTGGAGGGTGCCCCTGGATGCTGGGGGGTGGGGGTGGTGGGAGACATGAGTGGGGGCCTGGTGGAGTGTGCCCCTGGATGGTGGGGGGTGGGGGTGGTGGGAGACATGAGTGGGGGCCTGGTGGAGGCTGCCCCTGGTGGCTGGCGGGTGGGGGTG
Organism: Ambystoma mexicanum; assembly: GCF_040938575.1. NCBI lineage: Eukaryota > Metazoa > Chordata > Amphibia > Caudata > Ambystomatidae > Ambystoma > Ambystoma mexicanum. Next base: position 379,589,239 of record NC_090930.1, on the reverse strand, counting down.
GTGGGAGACATGGGTGGGGGCCTGGTGGAGGGTGCCCCTGCACTGCTGGGGGGTGGGGGTGCAGGGGGACATGAGCAGGTGTGCAGGGTAGTCTCCTGTTTTGTGGGCTGCCTGCAGGGGCCGTCGAGGGTGTACAGGGAACACCTGTGAGGACCCACCCAGCCTAATTGCGTGTGGAACTTCCGGCGCACCCCTGAAATACACGCGCCCAGGCTATTCGCGTGTGGAACTTCCCGCGCACCCCTGAAATACACGTACCCTGCTGAAATCGCGTGTTAAACTTCCCGCGCACCCCTGAAATACACGCGCCCCGGCTATTCGCGTGTGGAACTTCCCGCGCACCCCTGAAATACACGTACCCTGCTGAAATCGCGTGTTAAACTTCCCGCGCACCCCTGAAATACACGCGCCCAGCCTATTCGCGTGTGGAACTTCCCGCGCACCCCTGAAATTCACGTAGCTTGCTGGGAGACATGAGTGGGGGCCTGGTGGAGGGTGCCCCTGGATGGTGGGGGGTGGGGGTGGTGGGAGACATGAGTGGGGGGCTGGTGGAGGGTCCCCCTGGATGGTGGGGGGTGGGGGTGGTGGGAGACATGAGTGGGGGCCTGGTGGAGGCTGCCCCTGGTGGCTGGGGGGTGGGGGTGGTGGGAGACATGGGTGGGGGCCTGGTGGAGGGTGCCCCTGCACTGCTGGGTGGTGGGGGTGGTGGTAGACATGAGTGGGGGCCTGGTGGAGAGTGCCCCTGGATGCTGGGGGGTGGGGGTGGTGGGAGACATGAGTGGGGGCCTGGTGGAGGGTGCCCCTGGATGGTGGGGGGTGGGGGTGGTGGGAGACATGAGTGGGGGCCTGGTGGAGGCTGCCCCTGGTGGCTGGGGGGAGGGGGTGGTGGGAGACATGGGTGTGGGCCTGGTGGAGGGTGCCCCTGCACTGCTGGGGGTGGGGGCGCAGGGGGACATGAGCAGGTGTGCAGGGTAGTCCCCTGTTTTGTGGGCTGCCTGCAGGGGCCGTCGAGGGTGTACAGGGAACACCTGTGAGGACCCACCCAGCCTAATCGCGTGTGGAACTTCCCGCACACCCATGAAATACACGCGCCCAGGCTATTCGCGTGTGGAACTTCCCGCGCACCCCTGAAATACACGTACCCTGCTGAAATCACGTGTTAAACTTCCCGCGCACCCCTGAAATACACGCGCCCCGGCTATTCGCGTGGGGAACTTCCCGCGCACCCCTGAAATACACGTACCCTGCTGAAATCGCGTGTAAAACTTCCCGCGCACCCCTGAAAAACACGCGCCCAGGCTATTCGCGTGTGGAACTTCCCGCGCACCCCTGAAATTCACGTAGCACGCTGGGAGACATGAGTGGGGGCCTGGTGGAGGGTGCCCCTGGATGGTGGGGGGTGGGGGTGGTGGGAGACATGAGTGGGGGCCTGGTGGAGGGTGCCCCTGGATGGTGGGGGGTGGGGGTGGGGGTGGTGGGAGACATGAGTGGGGGCCTGGTGGAGGCTGCCCCTGGTGGCTGGGGGGTGGGGGTGGTGGGAGACATGGGTGGGGGCCTGGTGGAGGGTGCCCCTGCACTGCTGGGGGGTGGGGGTGGTGGGCGACATGAGTGGGGGCCTGGTGGAGAGTGCCCCTGGATGCTGGGGGGTGGGGGTGGTGGGAGACATGAGTGGGGGCCTGGTGGAGGGTGCCCCTGGATGGTGGGGGTTGCGGGTGGTGGGAGACATGAGTGGGGGCCTGGTGGAGGGTGCCCCTGGATGGTGGGGGGTGGGTGTGGTGGGAGACATGAGTGGGGGCCTGGTGGAGAGTGCCCCTGGTGGCTGGGGGGTGGGGGTGGTGGGAGACATGGGTGGGGGCCTGGTGGAGGGTGCCCCTGCACTGCTGGGGGGTGGGGGTGGTGGGAGACATGAGTGGGGGCCTGGTGGAGGCTGCCCCTGGTGGCTGGGGGGTGGGGGTGGTGGGAGACATGGGTGGGGGCCTGGTGGAGGGTGCCCCTGCACTGCTGGGGGGTGGGGGTGCAGGGGGACATGAGCAGGTGTGCAGGGTAGTCCCCTGTTTTGTGGGCTGCCTGCAGCGGCCGTCGAGGGTGTACAGGGAACACCTGTGAGGACCCACCCAGCCTAATCGCGTGTGGAACTTCCCGCGCACCCCTGAAATACACGCGCCCAGGCTATTCGCGTGTGGAACTTCCCGCGCACCCCTGAAATACACGTACCCTGCTGAAATCACGTGTTAAACTTCCCGCGCACCCCTGAAATACACGCGCCCAGGCTATTCGCGTGTGGAACTTCCCGCGCACCCCTGAAATACACGTACCCTGCTGAAATCGCGTGTTAAACTTCCCGCGCACCCCTGAAATACACACGCCCCGGCTATTCGCGTGTGGAACTTCCCGCGCACCCCTGAAATACACGTACCCTGGCTAATCGCGTGTATAACTTCACGCGTACCCCTGATATGCACGTTACCCGCTTTGCGTTCCTTGTTTGGCAGCCCTGTAAACTGTTCCAGGGTTAGCGCAGCCCTTTGCGATGATTTAGCGATTTTGATGGCTTTTCCTTGCGCGAGGGCGTTCTTGGGGGCATTACTGGCGCTGCTGCAGGGTCGCTGCGATACTCTGCGCCACGGCTGGTTTGGGAGCCTAAAATCCATGAATACGCTGTGCGCGGAAATCGGTTTTAGCGCACGTGCCTGGCGCAGACAATCGCACGCGGACACTCTGCGCCAGCCGCTTGCGACACTTTTCTGCGAAATTCTATGAATTACCCTGTTAATGTAAAATAAATGTACTTTACCAAATGTACAATCCTGCTGTTTACTTTTAAACCACAGTTTCATATTCCGAATTGTGGCGCACTGAGTTGTAAGCTGATCTAACACCCTCTGTACCGCAAAGGAACATTGCGTGCCTCAACATGAACTTTTGCGGATCGACAACAAATACAAATGCAAATTGCTGAATATTCTCTAAACATTTGATGTCAAATAAATGTACTTTACAAAATTTACAATCTTGCTGTTTGCTTTTAAATCACTGTTTCATATTCCGAATTGTGGCGCGCTGTGTTGTGACATAATATGTGTTGTCTTCCGGGTTCTGTGTACAGTCACTTAGGACTGGAGAGGACTTGGCGCGTTTGATGACGCACCCTGTAACGTCACGGAGAGAGGCGGGGAATATGAATGCTTTGATAATATCAGGCTTAGGGGCGGGAGATATGATTTAGTTTCGCAAAATCAAGTCAGCCAGGTCAATAGCGCCAGTCATAGGATTATCACATAATGTCGGCGCACACCAGCCGGATTTATCGTTTCTTTAGTGGACAAAAGGTCGGTTGACGCCCATAGGAAATTGTACTATTAGCGGACAAAAGGAGTGGTCTTAAAACACTTTCACCCTGACAACGAACAATACAAACAACGTTCTCAGAACACCCCCATTTTGTGTAATTGCAACCATTTCGGGACACTGCGAGTGTTCTTAAAACACATTCAACTAGACAGATTACAATACGGACAGCGTCCTGAGGGCACCCCCAGTTTGTGTATTTACGAACAATTAAGTACACCGCGAGTGTTCATAGCTCATTTTTACCTTCCTTGCGAACAAAAATGACACATACTCTGTCCTCTAAACACCCCACCATTTAGTTTATTTACAAAATGTCAGAACAGCCGTGTTCTCCGCGGACAAATCGAACGCAACAAAAACGTCTAGCACATAAAAAAACAAAACATTGAACCTATCTCATACTCCCCCACCCTCCCCAAACACTCCTACATACCAACACAAGGCACTAAATACAATTTTTTATCCACATTTCACCGCGCTGTACGCGGTCGACAGCGAATACAAGATGACAGGCGCCACAGAAAATCTGACGCGCTCCACGCCCCTCGCCGTCCAATCAGCGAACACGTCACATGTCCACAGACATGACGCAAGGCCATGGGCCAATCGGGGTGCTGTCCGCGGAGCGAACAGGGAAGTCCATCCGCGAAGCGAACACAGATATCACACATTTTTTTGCCTTGCATTTTGGTCATTTTTTAAAAAACTACTGGACGGATTTACACCAAATTTGCAAAAGCACGCTTTCGGGACCAGGCCGCCGCTCCTGCCACAAATTTGGTGTAAATCCATCCAGCGGTTCGGGCTGTAACCGTGCGCAAAGTTTTTCCCATTCAGTCTATGGGGAAAAAAAAAAGTTTGGGACCCCCCTATAACCTTACCCCCCCTGGACGAATCCTCACCAATCTTTGTAAAAAAATTCAGAGTGGGCCATATACTTTTTATGCAAAGTTTGGTGAGGACTCGTCCAGGGGGAGCGAAGTTATAAGCCACCCAAAAAGTGCTCTTCCTATGGAAACACCAACTTAACCATAACTACATGGCCACTACCGTGGCCATGTAATATATATATATATATATATATATATATATATATATATATATATATATATATTTTCAATCCCTCATGGTTGAAAGATATTTCGTTTCATGGGGTATTTGTTTTTTAACAGCCATCAATAGAAAAGAGGATAACTCTAAATTGGGAGTGCCTGTTGTTAAATTGGAAGCTAGCCTCAGAGATTGGGCACAATTGACATCAGAATCCAGAGACTGTCATACAAATAAGTGGGTGTGTATGAAACGTCTGTACACTCGCTCATTAAGTTAATAAGTGGTTTGATATATTACTTAGGTTAGCGGTCTCTGTATTTATAATACATGAGCTTCTTTGAGAAGTTTGAACATACCATATTTTGATGGAGTGACCTTTTGGGCAAATCTCGGGTCTATTTTCATACTGATACGATAGCCCAGGAGCCAGGAATTATATGGTAAGACTTTCTTTATAAAAGTACAGCATGATAATGTACCATATCATGCAAGCATTAGTCTAACTCCAAAACGTGTTGTACACTAGGACAGAAGATAGAGGAAACAAGGCACGCATTTCCAAATCAATTGAAATTTGCCAATAAGATAACCAATCAAGGTTATAGGAGACTCAGGGATACTGAACCCTCGAGTTAAAGAGGTATGTAATTAACAGCATGCTTCACACCCTTTATGGGGATCAGGGTTATACAGTTAGTTTAAGTAATGGACTAGTACTGTGACATCAGGGAGTAATATAGTGCCTCCTTTTTATTAACAGGGTACATCGTCTTTGAAAGAAGACTATGGCATGATAATACAGATTCATCTTGAATAGAATCGACACAAGATACTTCACACCCCTGAAGAATGTCCTACATTGTTGTGTTTAAGGGACAGAAACTTGTACAAGTTGGGAATCTACAAAATACAATTTAGAATACGAAATAGCTGAAAACATCTAAGGCAAAGGGATCTCAGTGTGATTAGGTGACACGTGTTTGATCCAAGACTAAATTTATGATTAGAACCCACTTATGTTCATTCACTTGTGTTGTTTTAAGGTTTGTAAACTGTTTATGTGATATGATCATTTTTATGATGATTTTTTAGTAATTGACTTTGTATGATTATTATAATTTGTATTTTTGAGTATTACAGTATTACTTAACTGTCAGATAGGATACCCATGTGTGTTTGGCACTTTTTAGGAACGGAACTTCTTTTTGTAGATAACAGACATTGCTCCATGGAGTAAGAAGTTTGTGAATCCCCTCCTGTGGTTTATAGCCGTTTTGAGAAACGTAGGTTCAAAATACCTACAGCACCAACTCAACTCTATGTTGACAAACTAATAACTGGATGCTTGATGGCACAGAGATGGATGGCACATCATTTGTCAGCATCCAGGCCTGCATACACACATGAGAGAAAAGAAAATGGAAACATCCATTAGTGACCACATCTTTCCGATGCACTCCTGAGGTATCACTGTGAAATTGGTGGTCCTCACCACTGTTCCTCTACTGCCATTCCTCAATGATAGGCATATTGATTTGCATGGGATGCCCATGTGATGGACACCTGTCAGAGAGATCATGATGCTACAGGAATCCAATCAATATGCCCACTCATATAGCATATGGCATATACCTACTTGCTGCAACAAAGAGCAAGGAAAGGGTGTCAGGGACATATATGTGCACAGTGCAGAGCAACAAACAACATCACAGAATGGACTTGCATGCATGGAATTGCTGTCTAAGAATGGCACATTGAGGCATGCCCACTAAATCAAACAACAGTGGCAACTTGGATTGGCGTATGGCAGCATAGCAACAGTGTAGGCAACCATACAGTAGAGTGTAGGTCAAATGGGGCTAGTCATGTCACACATTTCCATGGCTAATGACTGGATTCATGTGTAGGACTGATGCCACCAACAGGCATGGGAAACAAATGCACTGTGCATTTGGTGCAATATTGTCTAAAGCCCATTTTTCAAAAAAGAAAGACATACCTCCATATTCCATGTCCCACCACATAGTGCCCAGTATCTCTGACTAATGCTCTGCTGGCACCTTGTACTGTTCTACTTTACATGGCCAACTCACATGAATAATGTGGGTACACATTACTCTAGAAAAGAAACATCATGCCGAATATATACATCACTCATCACTAAGTAGCTTATTTGCTGTACTTGTGTGTGGTGACCATATTGTCACATGTACCAGCAACACTGACACTGTCCTCTGGTTCACAGGCACTTGTGATAACACAGCAGAGGAGGAGAATGTGGATGATGATGACTGTGATCCTGTTGACACTATGTAGTGTGCATGAGATTAAAGCTCCACAAGGCACCTTGCCAGCACAATTTGACACTTTTGAACCCAGTTCTCCACCAGTGATACAGGATTACTGCATGACCATGGTGACCAGGACATTGGTACCACTGTCTCCACCATGAACGTTATCACCATGGTCCCATTTGACATTTGCCTAATGAGGCATGTGGATGCCCTGGTGTTGGTGGTGAACATCACCGCCACTCCAGTGGAGCTATCTCTCCAAGGGCCCATAGGGAGTGCTCTGCACCTCTTCCAGGCACCCTTGTTCATCTGTCAAATGCAGATCATGCACTAGCATTTCCAGTCCACCTGTATCCATTGCACTTGCCCCTGTGACTGTCAGTCTATTGGCAGACATAATTGAGAGACTGACAGCCATGGAGGCAGCGCAAGCATAGGTAAAGACCAGTGGGAGATAAATGATGAAGATTTCTCTGTCACTTGGGTCAATGTTGGAGGACTTTCAACAGACCCTGAAGGGTGTAGAGCACAAATCGGTGCAGCCAAATGGCTGAGGGGAGACATGCTGGAGGAGGTTCAGGCAGCTTCACAAGAGGACATTGGTGATACCTGTGCTCAGGCAAGGGAGGATTCTTGGTTTGCGAGGGAGCAGGCAACTGTGCTGACTTCAGATGTCTGTGATTTGGCTATGGAGGATGCCTGACTGGCCCAAGAGCAGGCATCCAGCCACAGCCAGGCTGCTTGCAATGCTTCCAGTGCCACCTCTGCACCAGTGTGCAATTTGCCTGCTGCATGGGATCCCCCTGCACTGGATGGTGGAGGTTTGTCTGCAGCATAGTCAGTCATGGGTTGCAAGCAGGAGATTTAGAATGTTTTTGTGTTGCTTTTGGGCATTTGTAACGCGCACCCAAGGGAGTGCTGGTGGCAACAACGCCTCCCCTTTATTTGAAAAGGAAGGTCTTAGGGTCTCTGTGGAAGTGGTACAATGACGCAAGAGCTCTAGCATCTTGAGGAAGACTGTTCCACAATCTGTGACCAAAGACATCAAATCTTCAATCTCCCCTTGAAATGAGTGACGAAGGGGGGAGAGTCAGCAACAGCTGATCTCCTGCTCGTAGCAGCATTGTTAGCCGATAACAACTGATTTTTTCCCTCAATTGGTTGGTGCAAGACCGTTCAGACATTAAATGTTAGGCACACCACCTTGAATTTAATTCTGTCCTTCACGGCCAGCCAGTGGAGTGTTCAGCAGGAGGCCGGAATGTGACCAAGCCTACCCAGCAGGTAGACCAATCTTATATGGCAGCATTCTGTTCTTTTTGAAGCCTGTACAGCTGTTTGGCCTTTATGCCCGCCAGAAGACTATTACAGTAGTCCAGGTGTGCATTCACGAAGGCACTGACCGCAATGGCATGGTCCTCATCTGGAGTGAATGGTAATACTTGCCATAATAATCGCAGTGAGTAGAAGATCGCCTGATCCTTGGCGCTAACTTGGCCTTCACGTCCAAAGTTAACCTGCCAGATGCAGCCCAGATTTTTAATCTTGGTAGCGAACTTCAACTCAGTTCCAAGAAAGCTGGGGACAGACGATCACTTTATTACCGTGAATATGTGTTTAGGTCCAAACAGTGCCGATACATTCTTGGTAGGATTGAATTGGAGCTGATTTTCTGACACCCACTCATGCACTTCATCAAGGCACTTTTTAACCCAGAGGAACGTTTCCTCAACGTTTCCAGTTTTAATGAAGACCTGGGTGTCACAGGCATAAGAATGGAAATTCACCTTATGACTTTTCAGGATATTCATTAAGAGCCGCAAATATAAATTGAAGAGCAGAGGTGACAATGAAGAGCCTTGTGGAACTCCACAACTCAATGATATAAAAAACGAAATGAATCCATCTGAATTTGACCTGTTGTTCATGGTCCGTTAGAAAAGATCATAACCATTGAATTGCTAGTTTGGAAACATTACCTATATTTATTTAATGACTGAGCAGGATGTGGTGGTCGATCGTGTCAGAGGGCACGGATAAGTCCAGCATCACTAACAGTGAAAACTCTCCTCCATCCGTGACCTTTCAAAGTTCATCCTGTAAGGCCAACAGAGCCGCCTCAGTCCAAAACTTAGTCATATTGAAAGGAGTCCAACAAAGACTACTTTTCAACATAGTCCTGCAACTGGTGGGTAAGCACCTTCTCCAGAAATGTACCAGGCCACAGAAGACCAGCTACTGGACGATAGTACTGAAGACTAGCTGGATCAAAAATGTTTTCTTTAGAAGTGGCATGACAATGGTTTTCTTTAAATTCAAAGGGCAATAGGCCCTCTTCAGTGATAGATTTATGAAATTAGTCATACATGGAGTAATCTCCAGAGTAATGCACCTCACTGCACATGCTGGCATCGGGAGCAACTGATCATTAGTGGGTTTAAGGGCTGCTATTAGAGATAGGACATAGTCCTCTGACTCTGGTCTAAATTTGAATGCAACAACATGCTCAAGGATCTCAGCTAGTACTGGACCGGCCAATGTCGTCTGTCTGGAAATGCTATTCAAACTAGCCTGGAGATTTAACAGATTACTTTCCTGCATATTTCCAATGTTCTCCTTAAGAAAAATATTAAATACATTGACCTGCATTAAAGAAGGCTCAATGGATGAGACAATACAACTCAGGTGACAGAATTTTAATAAACCCGAAAAAACAGCTCTCTCAAGTGATTTTTCGATGTGCCAATTTTCTTACAGGGGAACTACGTCTTGGCTTTAAAGATGGCTTGTATATATTCCGTCAATGCTAATTGGGCTGTGAAGGGCCCATCTGCTGTTCTGAACTCCCTCCACTTCCGATTGTTATTCTAACCTCTTTAGGCTTTGTAGTGAGTAATCAATTATAGCTAATGAACACTTCACTTCAAATCCTGAAATGTCATCAATGTCCTTGAATTTCTCAACTAAAGGCAAGGGCCAATCTTTGGTGGGAGGTTTTCTCTCTGTGGGTAGATTCAGTGAGATTAATCAGGCAGAGTGATCGGACCATGGAATAGGTAATCAATCAGTAAGGGTCACACTATTTCTTCTCACCAGCACAAGGCATTAACAGTGGGCCTCATTATAAGTTTGCTGGTCCGGAAACAAGGGTGCTGGTAAGCTCACTGGGACCCTTGTTTCTGGACCGGCAAACTACAAGATCACCTGCTGGGCCACTGTGAACTATCCCTGCCGTACCCAGTGGTCACAGTAGGCAGACTTTTGAAGGGAGCACCTGTCAAATCTGAGTTACTGCAAATAATGAAGAACACACCAGTCACAAAACAAATATATAACAACAGTTTATTCTCGCTTGAAGCGGACCCAAGTTCAGCTATGTCTGTGCATCATCATAGAGAAATTGAGCAATTCACATGGCAGACATGCAGCATTAAATACTCTTTAAACCGGCTTCGGTTTCTGAAATAATACATAGTTTACATCCCACGTAATGTGGGCATTTTCCATGGCGACACATCGTACCTCGCTCTGTGTCACCTCTGTACAATTTACTGTTCTCGGAGCGAGGAAGTTCATCACGTTCCCATCACAAGGAGGCAAAGAGGCATTCCTTGCTCTTCGTTATCACTGTTAGTCTTACACCAAAAGGGCATTTCGCATTTCAGCTTGGCAGTTCAATTAAAATTTCCTCTCTAGAATGTTCATGGTACATTATGCACATCATCTTTTCTAAACATGAGTCGTGCGATTAGCTTTGGAAGGCAGAATACAGGAAGGAACCTAACTAACCTTTAACTTTGACTGTCTGTGTCTGCCTGTTCAAGGCTCAAGCTGGTAAATTCCATTAGCTAAGCATTCCTCGCAAAGGTACATTTGTCAGCCTCTCAGTCTGTGAACTTTTTCTGCATGTAGAATGAAAATCCAGAAAGTGAGCACAGAAACCAAATGGACTCTGAATGGCGCATTTCAATGTGTGCGCTTAGGCTAACACAGAATAACACAGAATGGATGCATTTTCAGAAATCCTACTTTAAACCTAGGCTAACACATTGAAAACATACATTCATCTTTATCACATATATCCATAGACATACACAGTTTGATTTCCACATCCTGCATGGTCAAGGCATTAGTTATATCAACAGGGGGATAAGGTACAGGTTTCAATTCTTCCAAAGCTCTAGAGCGGCAGTTATCTAGTAAAGAACCTAAAACCTTATAACTCCAATGAAAATGCAAGTGCAGAGAATATCTTCCAACCCCAAGTTCTAAATAGATTACAAGCCCATGTTCCAAATGTTCCATTCTCCTTCATCGACATGAATTTCAGAACTTAGTGTATGTATTCTTTTGATAGCTTGGAACACAGTAGGGGATGAGTCAGGTGTGTAAACGCAATATGCGGACCCAACCATTTTGCAAACTCCTCCACGCTCAGCTAACATGACATCAAAGAACATCGTATTTTGAAGAGCAACTAATCTAATAGCCCTTTGTTCTAATGTCAAATTAAACATTATAACAGTGGTTTCATTAATGGTTTCCATACTCTGTCCAATTTCAAATATCTTGAGAGTTTATTATTTATCCCCAGAATGGAATCATGGATTTTGCTACATCCCCTAATATCTGGAGAGCAGTGTCATCATCGATCCATCTCCTAGGGCTATGTTTCTGTATTTCTGCTGTTGATTTTATATATACTCCTGTCAGCAGTATCCCCAAGTAACATGTTCCCTGCCAAATATTGGGTAACCATGGATACGCTTGTTTCCCACAGACAAAGTAAAGGGGTCCCCCGATTTATAAGGGCCTTGTCTCGTTTATCAAAGTTGCAGTGTGCATACATTTGTCATATGTACCCATATACCGTGAACCTTCTTTTTTTAAACAAAATGGTACTATATCAGAATCATGGTTGATAGTATAGGATGGTGGAGTTGCTTCCCTACTGGCAACATTCTAATGGTTGTGCTTTTATTAGCAAAGACAGAGTATCCTCGAGGCAGCAATACATGTCAATCAAACTTGTTGATGTTTGTCCCATCAAAATTACCAGTGGTACTATCATTCTATTTACCAAAGAATAGATCTCTAAAAGAAGCATAACAAGCAGTTCACAATGGAGGTGGATATATGTACCAACCTAAACCTTTCTCACCATGCTGTGGGAGGTGAGAACACACCCAGCAATTTGTTCTGTTTAGGATAGCATGTGTAGCATTCATAATAAAGATGAGGGTTTTGTTGAGATACCCCTCCCTGTGTTTGAGATAAAGGGGAGGAAAAGTATGTGAGTGTACATAGAGAGAAGACAAGGTAGTGGAGCTGACCGTAGTCACAGATGCTACAATAATTATGATTATGCATTTGTCCCTTGTGGACCATAGTCTTTTAGACACATATTGTCCAGTGGCATACTTTCCATATCTTTGTTTACATGTGCCCCAAACAGAGGCATAGTCTTTCAGTGTCCGGTAAGAAGCCTCACTAAAACAGGCTCTATAAGTTCATCTGTGGGTGGCACCTGACCATGTGGCCAATCTTACTTGTAGTCTTCTTGTAGTCAAATCAATGTTTGTTAGTTTTCTCTTCCCAGCCCCCCTCTAGCTCCAAAACAAACGTATTTGCGTCTTTGGGGGCAATAAAGGGACCAATTTTTGTTTTATTGTGTGTGAAGTGTACTTTCCACACTTTCCTAACTACAAAATTTCATCCTATAGCTAATTCCGTGGTTGAAGGTTGTAACTGGTCACTCCAGGCACAGAGTGATCTGTGAACAAAGGATCAGTATCTGAGGAAAGTGGTGAAAGTGTTGGGACGATCAGGTTGCTTGGTCTCAGGACCAAGACAAGTGCTGTCACTGAAAGGCATACACTTGGTTTCAAGATCTTTGCCCTCCTCCTTCTCCCTTTTGTCATAGGACAAAGGCAAAGGCACTCATTTCAGGTGTGCTGCATGAATCTAGTGTTTCTTCCTGTCCACTCAAACAGCCGTCTTAGTAGCCAGTAGCACCAGATAGGGTCCTTTCCAGCAAGCAGCAAGACTGGACTTCCACTCAAAGTCTTTCACCAGTACGTAGTCACCAGGTTGAATGCAGTTACCAGGGCGCACCTATTTGTCAGGCAGTGCTGCACGAACCGGTTGGTGAATCAAACACAGATTTTGAGTTAACTGGTCACAGTAATCAGACAATAGTGGGTATTTGATATCTGACAATTCCTTAGGCCTGGGTGCGTTCTATACATTAGCAGGTCTCCCCATCACTATTTCATAGGGAGCAAGTCCTGTTTTGCCTGAGCAGTAGTTCTCCTAGAAAACAGTGCTCGTGGTAGCGCATCAGGCCATTTGAGTTTGCTGTGTGCACACAACTTCGCTAGCTTGTTCTTAAGTATGCCGTTGTGCCATTTAATTAAACCGGAATGGAAACTCTCCTTAATCTGTAGCCCCTCACATACCTGTAGTATGATAGCGGCAATAAAACAAGGTCCATTATCGGACCATATTACTCTAGGTAACCCAAATCCCGGAAAGTCATCTTTTAGCATAACTTTTGCAGTGGACATGGCGGTATTATCTTTCAAAGGGAAAGCCTCAACCAATTTGCTGAATGCACATATCACTACTAACACATATTTGTAATTTTGGCATTGCTCCATCTTCATGATGTCAAAATGAATCACTTTGAATGGCATGGAAGGAGGTCCAAAACTATCCTTAGGTGCTGGTGTTCCCTTTGCAATGTTGTGTTGTAGACAGATCATACAGTTCTGAACTAGTCATTCTGCAGTTTTGGGAATGTAGTCATTACTCCATAGTGGGTCTCGATGTTTACAGATACCTTTGGCACCAATGTGAGATGGCCCATGTGCCATAGTAACTACAGCTGTTATATAAGTGTTGGGCAGCATCCACCTCTGTTTCTCATGATCAACCCAACAACCCTCACTATCCAACCCTGCTGGACTAGAACCCCATAGTTCAATCTCTTTGGCTGTTCCTTCGCCTGAATTTCTTTCATGCTACTATTGCCCTCTTCCATCATCCCAGTCTCATCAACCCACCTAGCAGAGTCCAAAACATACATTCTTTATTACGTGCCTGTGGCGGTTTGTTTGGCTATCTTGTCTGCAAATGAATTCCCCCTCCCAATATAGTCCGTCACCCTCTGGTGTGCTTCGCATTTTATTATGGCTAATTGTTTAGGCAGAGTTAATGCTGATAATAGTTGCAATATCAATGGACCATGTTGAATTTTAGTACCATGAGAAGTAAAAAATCCCCTCTCGGCCCATAGTCTCCCAAAGTTGTGAGCTATTCCAAAGGGGTACTGACTGTCAGTATAAATATTCACTCCAAGCCCCTGGGATATCTCACACACTCTAGTCAAGGGAATTATTTCTGCAGCCTGTGCAGAGTTGTGAGGATTTTTCCTGCTTTTGATAATTGGGTGTAAGGTGATAATTGCATAAGCAGCAGTAGAAGTGCCGTCTGTGAGTTTGAAACATGAAGCATCACAAAATATTTCCACGTCAGGGGATGCAAGGGTGTGTCGCTTAGATCAATCCTCCCTTTGGTGTCTTGTTCAGTGACAGAATGACAATCATGGTGGGGTTGTGTCATTACTACTGTCCTCGTATAGAGGAGGTAAAAGTTCAGCAGGATTCAAAGAACAGCATCTCTTAATTTTGATGTGGGACGCAAATAATATTAGCTCGTATCTCGTGAGTTGGGTAGATGTGAGATGCTGAGTCTACGTTCTATTCAGTAGTACATCTACCGAGTGAGGCACCATCACGGTTAAGGAGAGACCCAAAACCATGCCTTCACTCTGTTTAACTGAGGCGAGGGCGGCAGCTACAGCCTTGAGACATTTCGGCAAAGCGCATGCAACAGGGTCTAACATGGAGGAAAAATAGCTGCATGGACTATTCCTTCCTCCTTGTTCTTGTATCAAAACAGCCAAAGCACATCCATCTCTCTCATGCACAAACAACACAAACTCCTTGCTATAATTTGGTGTGCCCAATACTGGTGCGGAACATATCACAGTTTTGAGCAGATCAAAAGCGTTTTGACAATCTGTATCCCAAAGTAGAGGTAACGGTATGTCTTTCCTTGTCAATGGGCCTCATTCCGAGTAGGGCGCAAAGGGATACCCTTTGTGCCCTACTACGAGTTCCCTTAGCGGGTCCCTTCCTTAACGCCTGGTTTTACCAGGTGTTAAGGATGGGACCCACTAGGGGAAATCAGAGCCAATAACGGTACCGCAGATTGCGGTACTGTTATTAGCTACTTCCCCCTTCCCATTGAGCCCTATGGGGGCTGAAATGGGAATGGGGAATGGTTTGATGAATGGGGACTTACCGGTCCCACCAAGGTCGGACTGGACTGGTAAGTCCCCATCTCACCAAACCGGACACAGCACCATGACTACCTCCATACTCGGAATGAGGCCCAATATTAACAAAGGCTTGATCCAAAGTGAAACATTTGGAATCCATTGCCTGCAATAGGAAGCCATCCCAAAAAAAGCTGTGTATTTGGTATTGGTATATGAGAAATGGTTTGTATTCTTTCAAGTGCAAGACGTCTTCCCTCCTTCAACAGGAAGTAGCCTAAATAGGTGACCTCCGGTTGACAATACTGACATTTCTTCAACAAGGCTTTATGACCATTATCGGCTAGATGCTTTAGTAACAAAATAGTACCTTCCTTGCAAGCACTTTCTGAAACTGCAGCAATAAGTAAGTCATCAATGTATTTTACAAGTGTGCAAGTGGAAGGTAATTCTAGTTCATCTAGTTGTTCCTTAAGGGCCCTACTGTAAATGCTAGGACTCTCAGTGCATCCTTGCAGTATTCGGGTGAAAGTAAAGAAGCTTCCCTCAAGAGAGAAAGAAAATAAGTACCTGCTATCTGGGTTAATTGGGTTGCTAAAAAATGCATTTTTCAGGTCAATGACTGAGAAATGCATTGCTGTTGCAGAAATCATAGTCAGAATTGTGGTGATGTCTGGGACAATGGGAAACTGTGGTGTGACTATCCTGTTACTCGCTCGAAGATCAATAACAAAATGGTAGGGTAAAGCATTGTCACCTTTCTTATAAACAGGCAAAACGGAGCTATTGCATGTGCTACCAGAGATTTCTTCTTTCACACCTTGATGTATTAAATCAGAGACAATGCTTTTAAATGATTGGTCACCATCAACTTAAACGTTATGCTGTGGAATGCAAGGCAAAGTAACACCAGATTTTTAAAGAATGCGCACTGGTTCAACATCTAGAATTCCTACATCATTGTCATTTACTGCCCATAAATGTGTAGGTACCTTGGTGCAATTCACTGGGTAAAGGCAAAGCCATGAATTGTGAGGTTGAATGCAGCTGGGGAGAAATGGTCAAGTACAGCCCATCTGGAGAGCAGTTAATCACTTTGTGCAATTTTTTAAATAAATTCAATCCCAGCAGATTTTCACCACAATTGTTTGTCAATAAAAATAGACATAAGTCAGTGAAAGGCTCTAAAGAAATCAGCACTGGTTTAGAAACTGGGTTTACTACCTGGGTACGAGAGAACCCTACTAATACATTTTGTTTCCCTCAGAGGGGAATATCTGGAGCCTTTGCATAGTCAATAGAGCATTTTTGAGCTCTTGTGTCCACCAGAAAAGTTTAATTTCTACATAGGGTCCTTTCTGTTCTACAGGGATAGGAGTAGGTTCCAGACCCTGCTTTGGGCTGTCCTAGTGGAACAAAATGTCATTGGATGTAAACTCTTCAGTAAAATATATGTGTGTAGCGCTGTCATAAACATGTGTGCTTCTAGTATTTTGTTGCCTCTCTTGGCTCCACACATTGTTATCATGTTGATGGTTCTGGGAAACTGATTTCTATTTGGTCCTTGCATGCCAATGCTACGTGATCTCAACCTTCTACCTGGCATTCCATTTGCTTTTTGCTGGAGGATCGGACAGTGTGCCCTCCAGTGGCCCTCCTGCTTACAATATGCACATTGGTTTACATTTACAGTCCCCGTTTGTGGGGTGAACTGTCCTCTCTGTTGAGTATTTCCTCCACGTTGTCCTCTTGCAATTTGCTGCAAGAGCACCCTAGTTTTTAAGTCAACCCTTTTCTTCTCAATCTTTTCCTTTTCATTGTTCACCCTATTCTCGTAATTTGGGCCGTATGCAGAATTTCGGATTGCGAATTAGTCTGCCATGCACTTTCAGAGGCTGTGATTTGAGACTGGATGTCAGGCAATAGGCCACTCACAAATTCATCAAAAAACAATCTTTTTACTGGTTTTGCACTCAACTCCTGACCACTGAAATCCGAAAACATTTGCTCAAACCTGTTAAAATACTCTGTGGCTCCCTCTCTCTTCCCTTGCATGCATGCGGTTAATTTATCCCAAATGATTATTTTTTTGGGCATCAAAGTCTTTAGTTTGGTTACAATGTGATTCGGTAATATCAATATGTTCTGTGGAGGTTTCTCACCAACTTTTTTTGACCTATCAGCTAGTTCGAGTGCAGCCCAGGTATCGCACATAACAAGTACATCATCTACGAACCTAACCTGTTTCCATAAATCTCCCGGCAAGATGACAGGAAATAGCAAGTCTATGTCCCCCAAAGTGAAAACCAACGAGTTCAATACAGACTCTACTTCTTTATAGAACCCTCTGGGGTTCTTCCTAATCTCAGGGATAGACTGTTTAAGAGTGCTTACTTCTTGCCTTGAAAAAGAGTCATGTACAAATTGTGAGAAATAGTCTGCAAGGGTAACTGTTGCAGGCACGCCGTTAACACCTGCTTCCTCTTTCTGGGGCACATGAGTAGGCGGTACTTCTCTCATAGGTAGCTGTGCAGTGGGAATCTCAGAGCGTTTATTAAGGAGCAACGCGCTAGGTTACGGAACAATGAGGTTAGAGGTATGTCATTAGAAAATATGTGTTTATATATTTCCATAATATTTGCAGGACAGCATCATTTCTTTTTAAGACACTCGTCTTGTAACTATTCACCTATGCCCTATAAATACCTTCCTTTGCATGGAGGAATAATATTGACTAAAAGTGTCATGATTGTTGTTAGGGGAGATAGAGGCATCTGTAATTCATCTAAGCGTGTCCCTCGTGCAGATGCGCATTTCTTCACTAAGATTTTGGTATGGATAAAAATCTTTTCTGAACATAGGATGTCTGTTGTACATCGCTATCTAATTGTAATTGGTGCATCTGATCTAGTTCCCAATTAAAGGTAAATAATTTTGACATGTGTTCTTGTAATTCCAATGGTGTGTCTCTGGTGCATGACAAAAACTTGAAATCCTGCAACACCTGTGTACAGCGGAATTAGTAAAATGGCCCTAAATCTGAGCTAAGTATTGTCCCATTTGTTCTAGTAATACCTTTTGTTCAGGGATACCTCTGGGATCTGTCAGAGAGCCTGAAGCGGCTGTTTCATCCCCTTCCTTTATATATAATTATGCCCATTGCTGTAAAGCCCTGCTCTGTCCTAGAGGTACTGCACTACGGGTTACAGTTCTCTGGTTACCAGGAACTACAAGAGGTGTGTCGGAAGTGGCAGTAGTTACTAATGGCAAAAGTAAATCCTGGGAGGTAGGGGGTGGTGGCCAACCATCAGAGTGTGTATCGGGTGCTGGTAATGGTGGCTGTGCTGGTGTGGCAGGTGGAGGAACATACACAGGAGGTGAGGTAGGAGGTGTTCGCTTTTCATTCAGTAGCTTGTTTATTAATTCATCGGATGCATGCAATTCTGTTGACGGGTATATTTTCTGTATTTCTAATTGGAACCCCCATCCATTCCCTTCATATCCTCCTCTTCTTCTGTTGATCGTGCACTAATGCCTTTTCAGGCTGGGTAATGTGTCTACGTGCAAATTTCTCCCTACTGTTGAGGCATTGCGTGACTTCATTTCACCGATCCCTAACCACGTCAAAGGCAGCAGGCCTCGCTTTCTTCCTCAATAGTACTGACTCTAAATACTGTATTCAATTTATCTCAAAACTTCCCAATTTAGGCCATTGAAGACCCACCTCATGCCTGGTCTGGCGATGCCAAATTCTGTTAAAAACTAGAGTTCCTTATCAAAACTTCACATACATCTCATAAGCAGGTGACTCTTCCGGTGGCGCTGCCTGACCATATTCTAAATCACTCTGCTGTCTTCTCTTGCAACAAAGCGTTGTCCAACAAGTTGACAACTTATTAAAACCAGCATAATTTATCAAAAACAATGATTATTAGCTGGCAAATATTTTGCGCAAAATATTTTTTCCAAACAAATATTCAAACCGTTCCAGTTTGAAACAAACACACCTGATCAAAATGAAATCACTCCCCCATCAATTCAAATCGAAGCCCTTTTTGGATGGTGGTCTACCAAAAAGTGGAACACAGTCACTGCATACGGTCCTGGAATCTCACCGTGATGACCTCTGGGCACAGTGGTGAACAGAGATCACAAGTAGTAGACTGCGAGGAACAGTGTCTCCTAAGTGCAGGGGCCCAACGATACTCACTGGTCTCAGTCTGTCCACTCCTTCGTTGAAAGCGATGGGTCATCATTGGAAGATGCCCCACGGTACAGGCGCCATTTGTTAGTCTCAAATCCGAGTTACTGCAAATAATGAAGAACACACCAGTCATTAAACAAATATATAACAAGAGTTTATTCTCGCTTGTAGCAGACCCAGGTTCAGCTATGTCTGTGCACAGTCATAGAAAAATTGAGCAATTCACATGGGGACAGGCAGCCTTAAATACACTTCAAACCGGCTTTGGGTTCCGAAATAATACATTGTTTATGACCCACGTAACATGGAAATTTTCCATGGTGACACACGGTACCTCGCTCTGAGTCATCTCTGTACAGTTTACTGTTCTCAGAGCGAGTAGGCAAGGAGGCATTCCTTGCGCTTCGTTATCACTGTTTCTCTTACACCAAAAGGACACTTTGCATTTCAGCTCGGCAAATCAATCAACATTTCCTCTCTAGAATGTGCATGGTACATTATGGTACATCATGTTTTCTAAACATGAGTAATGCATTTAGCTTCGGATAGCAGAAGACAGGAAGGAACATAACTAACCTTTAGCTTTGACTGTGTGTGTCTGCATGTTCAAGGCTCAAGCTGGTAAATTCCATTAGCTAAGCATTCCGCGCAAAGATATGTTTGCCAGCCACTCAAGCAGTGAAAATGTTCTGCATGCAGAATGAAAACCCAGAAAGTGAGCACAGAAACCAAATGGAATCGGAATAGCACATTTCAATGTGTGCGCTTAGGCTAACACAGAATAATACAGAATGGATGCATTTTCACAAACCGGCACCGTTAGCAATTGTGCTGGTGCTCCTGTGCCCCCACTCCCATTAAAATGGGGATTTACAAACATACCAGCACCTGACATCCCGGCTGATGGACTCAGAATGAGCCGGTGGTGGCACCAGGAGGTTAGGCACCGGTAAATTATTCCAAGTTTGGCAGAAACCCATGATCTATGATCTCCCAGTGTTCCTAAGAGTCTGGTGTCGATTGGTCTCCTGGCCAGATATTAAAATCACCCAGATAGATAGCTTCTCTGCATTTACTTCCTGTGAGGGTTACAAATAAATGCAACTGCTCTAAATAAGGTTTCCGGCTGGTCCTGTGGGTGTATATCTCAGAATTCTATTTACCGAGAACATAGGTGACAACCTGAAAGTCGGCAGACCAACCTAGGACCCATCATGCCAGTCTAATGTCTCTAAATGAGAAACTTGCAACAAAGATCTATACATTTCTGTTATGCCTCCCCCGTTATTGCCCACCAGATTTACAGACTATTAAAGAGCCTTCTGGCACCATATTATGAAGAGGTCTGTGAGACATCAGAGAACCACATCTTTGTAATCAAAAGAATGTTGTCATTATATTCCTCAATAAACTTGGACACTTCAACTGCATATGCAATAGCGGACCTTGCATTAATCAAGGCTGCTTTTACTACCAACTTTGCCACTGCCGTAGATATTCGGCATGTAGCGGTTACATGCTTTAAGATTCCCAAGTCCGGAATTCTGTTAAGAGCAAGCAGAGTGAACATTCCCTCATGTTTGCTTAATTGCCAGAGGGTTGAAAATCATATTTGTAGCCCACCATATTTCACCCTCCACAACTAGAAAAACAATAGCTCCAAACCATAATCCTGGAAGGCAAGGGCGTCCCACACCCAAGTTCAAATCATCCACACTCTATGGCAGCGTTACCTGCCGACAAATAGGCCAAAAAAGGCTTCATGTCAGCGCTTCGCACTGACGCAGGCCAATTAAGGCCTGCAGTGCAGAAAGATGATGCGTCGGCAAAGGCGCCCGAAGCAAGCACAGATGCAGTGCCTTAGCCTCAAGCATGGGTTTGTGGGCAGGGATTCCATGTCTTCCTCATCCTTTCCTGCCTCTGCCCCTCTGATGGCCTAATAGCCACCTGCAAGGCTTAGCTAATCCTGGCACTTGCGCAGTTGGTGAGTTTTCTGCCCACCAACAACCACTAGGCAGGTCCCACAGGTGAAGCAACAATGACAGGGTAGGTAACCCTTACCCTCATGTCCTCATCCTTCCTTTACTGTCCCCATCAAAATTGGCCATATTTTCTTTTCTCCTGTTGGATTGCAATTTATGTACTTAGATCTGTACACCTCATCATTGGGCTTTGCCTCGAACTCATTTTTCATGGACTTTTTTGGGGAAATTGCCTAGGAGTTTCAGTTCACGCCTCTGTTTTTGTTTTTTGCACAAGATGCCTGTCTTTCTCACCCCATATTTATGGTTGAATAAATGCTGTTGTAGACATGTGTTGTCCGTCACGTCCTTGAAAGCTACTCTGTTTGGAGTGGTGCGATAGTGGGAGAGTGGCGTTTGTCATATCTACAGGTATCTTCACATGTATCAGAAGAAGTTCTGCACAAGCTCATAATGCAGCCCAAGCCCGTCAATGTTGTCATATGGCAGGCCATGCCCTTGCAGTTGTATATGCATGCCATAGTCCTCGTCATCAGACTCTGCTACTTCATTGGCCTCATCATCTCATGGCCACATTGTGCAGAATGCAGCAGATGGCAATTATTTGGCATACTTTTACTGAGCGATACATGAAGGCCCCACCAGATAGGTGCAGAGAGTGGAAGCAATTCTACAGTGTATAAAAGGCCATTTCAAAGGTGGTGTGTGTGTGCGGGCGTATTACCTGTGTTGCACAGTGGCATCATCCTACACTGTTGGATTACACTGTTACACTGTTGTGTCCGTAAGGGTATGCTGTGGATATAGGACTGACATGCTTATGATTCCCATTCCCCTCATGCATCAGTGACGGACAGATTATAACATTTGGGAATCATCAGGCAACAGTCGCTGTTGTCCATGTGTAGGCCCATGGTGCATGCATAGGCACTGCTGGGTTCAATTGGGGTGTCCCATTTAGCATTGCTTCATGTTTTGCTGGATTGGATGATGGTCACTGTGTACCATCAATGTATTTTCACTGATTTTGCAAGGAATTAAAAATGTTTGTTTGTTTGTTTGTTTATATATAGGGCGCCAGAAAACCCTTGGGTAGCTGGACGCACAGAATAACAAGAATGCTTAGAACTTGCTTACAGGTTGCAGCTATAAAGATAAGATAAATTGTATGCAGTATTTACATTATATACATTCTTTACATGTAAAGGCTGCATTTTATATACAGTAAATACATTATGTACATTATACGTGTGAGAGTGGAGGGGTACAAATGTCATCAGGTCATCATGCACAGGGTCATAGGTTTTAGGAGTCATTGTGTCGAAGCCAGGTGCGGGTATGGTGCCTGAAGCTGTTGTAGGGCTGATCCCTTCTTAGTTCAACTGGTAAAGCATTCCAGTACTGAGCTGCTTGCACAGGGAAGCTAATGCCTCCTGTTTTTTTTAGTCGGAATCTAGGGGTTTGGAGGCAGAAAGAGTTGGCTGTTCGTGCAGCAGTTTTTCTTATTATTCTATCACTAAGGTGGGGGGGCTGCATTGTGCAGACATTTGAAAGTTAGTGTGACAATTTTGAAGGTAATCCTATCACTGATTTTCAGCCAGTTGTAGTTTCTCTGCACATTCGAAATGTGCTCTCTGGCTGGGAGGTTCAGGGCCGTTCTGAGCGTGTCATTTTGTAGGGTTTCAAGTTTATTGATGATGTATTTATTTGCGCCTGCATAAAGTGCATTGCAGTAATCCAGTTTTGAGAGGATTAGTGCATTGGCAAGGATAATGCAGCTGGCTGGTGAGAGGAAGGGTCTGCAAGCTTTAATAAGTTTACCGGTATAGGCGGTGGATGAGGCCAGGGAGTTCACTTGTTTCCTTAAGGACAAAGTGTAATCCAAATAGAAACCAAGGGTTTTCACCTCTTTGGAGACGGGGATCATGTTGCCGCCGATATTGAAGGAGCTATAGTTGGGGTCGAGTTTTTTTAGGTTGTTGGGTGAGCCTAGAATAGGGATCTCTGCTTTTTCATCATTCAGGCAGAGGCCATGGGTTGCCATCCATGCCTGAATGAGGGTGTAGATTTTGTTTACTAAAGCTGCATCCGTACTGAAATAGCCCGAAAGGGGGATGAGGATCTGGGTGTCGTCTGCATAGTTTGTGTAGGTGACACCCAGTCTGTCCAGTTTGTCGAATAGAGGTTTAGTAAAGATATTGTACATCATTGTCGAGATACAGAAGCCCTGTGGGACTCCACATGTTGTCTCGATAGGGTCTGCAGAGTCTAGGGTGGAGAAGACTTGCATACTTCTATTGTTGAGAAAGGATTGGACCCAGGCTATGGCTTCACGTGAGAAGTAGGCAGCTGATGCTAGGTGTTTGCAGAGTACTGCATGGTCCACTAGGTCAAAAGCCGCCGACAGATCAAGTAGCATAGCTGTGTTTCCTTTATCGTTAAGCTCGTCGATTTAGGCTTTCAGATCTATAAGAGCGGTCTCAATGCCATGCTGCGGTCTGAAGCCTGATTGACGAGAGCCGAAGAGTTGGTTGGTCTCCAGGTATTTTTGGATTTGGAGATAGGCTACTCTGTCTTATCTTCAGGAGGAAAGGGACAGTGGTGATGGGCCTACAGTTGGTGGAGATGGAGGAGTCTAAGGTTTGTTTTTTAAGCAGGGGGAGAACCCAGGACTCTTTTAAGCTGCTTGGGACGGTGCTAGATGAGAAGGAGGCATTGATGAGTTTAGTGACAAAGGGGGCTAGGTTTCTGGCCGCATCCTTGATTATCTGGGCCGGGCAGTGATCGCCTTTGCAGTTGGAAGGTTTTAGTGAGGCAATGATTTTTTCAGTTTCATGAGTGGAAACTTTAGATAATTTGAAGGGTGTTAGGCTAGGTTTGAGCGAGGGCGTGCCTGGAATTTCATTAAGCGGGAGCAAGGCTTTTTTATGGCAATTTTTGATTGTAATGTTTTTACTTTATTTGCGAGGGCATTTTGGATATTAGTGCACCATTGCTCGTCTTTGGGTACGTTATCGGGTGGTGGTATGGGAGATTCGAGTTCTCGCAAGATTGGAAATAGTTCCCTTGTGTTGGCGCATGCTTTGGAGATTCGGTCATTATAGACTACTTTTTTAGAGTGAATATGTTTCTTTTTTCATAGCACACAGTTTGAGTTTAAGTTTATTTTCAGCTGTAGCGGAGGGTTGCCATACAGTTTAAAGCTTCCTTTTTTCCAGTCTCAATTCTTTTAGATGGGGGGGTGAACCAAGTATTAAGGTGGGATGGTTGTTTACTTTTACGGTTTTTCAGTGGGGCAACGGTGTCCATGGTGTTGTTGTATATTTTAACCAAAGTGTCTCGGTAAGAATCAAATGGCAAGGCGTTGATAGTTGGGAGGAGCAGGGGTAGGATATTGTCTGGTGTGATGTTTTTTCTGGATCTAGTAGGAACAGATGGTGCCATTGTTTTTTTCAATTCTGGGCATCATGTTGAAAGTTAAGTTGAAATTGATGAGGGAGTGGCCAGTCCAAGGCTGAGGTGTAATTTTGGTGGTAGTAGTAGAGCAGTTGGAGGTGGCTACCCAGTCTTCAATTCTCCCTTTGTCGTGGGTGGGGTTGAGAACTTTTTGGGTGAGGCCATGCCCTTCAAGCATGGTAGAAATAGTTGGCGCTTGGTTGTCATTAATGTCGTTAAGACCTAGGTTAAGGTCACCAGGGATCATTGTCTGGGAAGATTTCTTTGTATTGCCCGCTAAGAGGCTGGATAATTCCTCTTCGAATAGGCCTAAGGGTCCTGGTGGCCTGTAAATGAGATAGATAGTTAGGGTTTGGCATGGGGATATCAGTAATTTAGCGGCCAGGAGTTTGCAAGATTTTAAGGTGGGCAGTGTTATTAACCTTACATTCATGTTGGATTTGGCGATGATGGCTAAGCCACCACCTCTGGCGTTAGGGGAATCTAGTTTTAGTAGTTGGTACTCTTTGGGTATTGCTAGGGAGAGGGCTGGACCTGCTGCATCATGTAGCCAGGTTTCTGTGACTGCTAGGAGGTCAAGGTTATCTAAGGTAAGGAGGTTTGCTATTTCAGTGGTGTGGGCCACGACTGATCTAGCATTGATCAGTGCTCCTGTTATGGAAATTGTTTTAGGTAGATAGTTGGTGTTAGAGGTAACCGGGGTAGGTTCTTTCATTTAGGTGCTAGCAGGTAATTGAGGGTTAGGTTGCATTAAGCTCGTAGTCTGTTTTTTTGGGATGGTGCGGCGGTTCAAGTAGGCGTTGCAGGGTAACTGCGGTTCGTAGAGGGTGGAGAGTCTAGCGCGTAGCCTAGAGTTTCTGTGGAGAGTAGGGCAGGGTGCATGTTGAAATTGGTCCATAGTTGCCAGTATAAAATGCAGTAGCAGCAGTGGGGCGTATGTTACTAGTGTCGTGCTGAAATGCATTCTGTTAGCGTAGGCTGGCACAGTAGGCGGTCACTCAAATAAGGCACAGTAGACTAGGATAGGGCAGAAACGACTATTCAGGTGTTCTAACTTTGCTACTAAGGCTAGGCAATAGTCAGAGTTGTGTGCTGTAGACACAGATCATAGTGGGCAGTACAATGTGCTAAACATGCATACATTCACAGTGGTAAGTAAGCATGGGCAGAGCATGTAGGCATTGTAGTACATGATTTTAAAGTGTCAGATATACAGGCATATTGGGTACATTCAATACATGCAGCATAGTTATACTAGGACAGTATAACATTGACTAAGGGCTTGTGTGCCTGATATAGAATACAATGTGTGCTGAGACACAACAGGTGACTGATATACTGGAGCAAGCTAGAATAAGCAAGAACAAGCCACAATGGGCACAATGCAGTGTGCTAGAGGTGAATTAAAACGGGCGGTGCATTATGCTGGCGTATGGGCTCGTTGACGAAAACATTAGGTACATGATATGATTGGTCACAAACCGCATTGTGCCGTGCAGTAAGCTGAGCACGGTGCGAGATCACAGTGAGTTGTCAGCAACGAGTATGTGCTGGGCGGGTGCCTAGGATCTCGTGGGTAGTATGGAGATCGAGGTGGGTTGGTAATGAATGTGCGGCAACTGTGGAGCTGGGCAGGTGGTTGCTCACACAGGTGTTCCGAGGCAGTAGGGTTGACAGAGGCGTCACGCCATGGGGGGTGATGACTAGCAGAAAAGGTAAGGCAAAGTTGACTGTTGCGCAGTGCAGTGTGGAAATAGAATAATCTACTGAGTGAGGAACTTCTTGAGTGGGGATCTCATAAGGTGTACTCTTGCGACCCGTATGTTAGTGCTATTAAGGTTGGCAATGGTTTTATTATTTTATTCTTGTGTCGCAAGGATGTAGGTCAACACGGAGACATAGAGTCCCTCAGCTCCGTTTGTAAAGTAAGCAGTAGTTTGTTTGTGCCTACACCTCTTTGCGCCAAATTTCTGTTGTAAATGAATAAAAGTACGCAGTCAAGTTTCTTCAAGTATATTTTCTTAATTTATTTGATATATGTTCTGCCCATATGGATGACACGTGTTTCGGCGTTTCATTGGCGCCTTTTTCAAATCCGGGCTGAATGCAAGCGTAACATGTAATAAAACAAAACACAAAATATAACATATGAAATAGCATTTTAGCTTATTTTGTAACACATTTAGTAGTTAGAATAGTGACTTAGGCTGTGTAGTATATCCTTTTAGCATTCTCAAATTGCATGAACACCTAAAAGTGCAGCACCTCTTAGTAACCTCAAATGGTTAAAAATAAATCCATTACAGTGACTATGTTAGTTTTTTAAAATTAAATTTGTGCAATCCGAAAAAGAAGTAAGTATGGGATGGCATGGACCTAACAATTTTTGGCTGTCAGAAAAGCATGTAAATTTGTTTTCTTACCCTTATTGAATGTAGTACGAATCTCCCTTTCCTTATTTCCGGGAATTAGTTTTTAGTTGAAGTGTATCACGGTAGTTCCAGGGTTAAATCCCACCTAGAACAAATTTAGTTGTTCTATTATGCTAACATTAGCCTTTTAACCTTCTATCGGATTGATTCTTTGTGCATGATTCCCTGGCATATATTTAGACACATTTTAAACTCTAGTAAGCATGACTAGTAACATCTTTCTCATTGCATTTATGTAAAAAGTGCTATTCATATTTGCAATCCTCCAATCGCATTACATATCCTTGGTCTCATGCATTCTGTTACTCTAGCGGTCACTAGGAATTACTTTTTCAGCTACAATGACTGGTAACCGATTTGCTCCCCATTTGTGTTTACCAAAACACCCTTTCGCGTGAGTTTGAAATCCCAACCAAAATATATTTTGTTTATGCCACTCGGCATCAAGCGTGCTGAATTCTACATTGAGCATGCTTGTAGCGGTGGTCTTTCCACCCCTTAAAAGCGCTTACCTACAAAATTCTCTTGCTCATGCCTCAAGCATCGGGGGTCCTGTTTTGGTTCTGGCAAATCCTTGTTCATAAAGAGTTACAGATTGATAGTCCCTCTTTCCTTTTGTTCATTTACAAAATTCGGCGGCCATACTTTGGGCTGAGTTTTAGTACGCAAGTCCTTTTTTCCTTTTTGATGTTTAAAATGATCTGTTGCATTTGTGTTTAGTGTAACATTGATTTGAATTTAAACTTCCGTATTTATCTTGCGCGGCTGATCTGTTACTTATTATTATGTCCAAATTTACAAAAATTAAAGTTAAAGGAGTAACTAATTTTTCACTATGTTTATTAGTATTTTTTTCCCCCCCCCCCCCCGCAATCTCTTTATATTATGTATACCTAAGACAGTTTCCTGTTGGGAATGGTGCATTATGGTAACTTTAGTTTTCTTCATTGACCATTATTTTCTCACTATATTTTGTTAGCATTCTTTTCACAATTTCAGAATGGTGCATTGTGGTACCTGTGGTTTGATGTAAATTTCGCCTCTCTCATCTGTTTAACTTTCATCTGATTAGCGGTTTCGCCCATATAGGATCTCCCCATGTGTATATCTAAAACATATGATTTAACAGTGCACATTCTTTTCACAATTTCAGAATAGTGCATTGTGGTACCTGTGGTTTGATGTTAATTTCGCCTCTCTCATCTATTTAACTTTCATCTGATTAGCGGTTTCGCCCATATGTAGGATCTCCCCATGTGTATATCTGAAGCATATGTTTTAACATTGCAGTATTCAATAATATTTTTCTATGCAACAAATTATAATTGAATAAAATAGAAAACAGGAAAAAAACATTTTTTGTAATTAATGAAAACATTTGCAATATTCATAACAAGAGTCCTGTATATTATCATTTTTTTGGTTTTGTTTCTGCTATTTCTCTGCTACTTCTCCAGCATCACAAAAAGTGAATCATTTCATTGTCTGAATTTAATCCATGTTCCAATGTTTGAAAATGACAGATTAATCTGGCTTCTTCTTGCCTTAAGCAAAGTTCTTGATTTCCTCCTCGTTTGCCCATTTTGATTCTTTTCAGTCCAATAAATCTAATGTCTTTTTTATTATGCATTTGGTGTTGGTTTTGCCAATGAACAGATAACGGGAGGTTTATGTCTTGACTTCCTATGGCTGAAATATGTTCTCTAATTCTAGTTCTTAATTCCCGAATGGTGCTCCCAATGTAGAGCAGATTACAGACACATATCACTGCGTAGACCACATGTTTGGATCTACAATTAATTTGTTCCCTAATCTTTGTTTTGACACCTTCTTGGTTCGTAAAAGTAACTGTTTCTTGTAGTGCATAGTGGCACATCGAACAGAAGCCACATTTCCTGAAACCTGACTGTGGTTGTCGTAACCATGTTTGTGATCTTGTTTCTTCTTCTTCCTCTTCGGACATCATAGAAGGACTCAACATGTTTTTCAGAGTTCTGGCTTTCCTATAAATTATTGTTGGATAATCTTGTATGTGTTTCTCGATATGTGGGTCTAGTTTTAATAGATACCAGTTCTTTTTTAGGACTTTTTTAATTTCTTTGTTGTTTGCACAATATGCCGTAATAAAATGAATAGTATCATCTGGTTGTGTACTTTTGCTGCTTTGAGATAATGCTGATTGTCTGGTCATGTTTTTGGCTTTCATTTTTGCAGTTTTAATTGATTTTTGTGAGTATCCTCTGGCCTTAAATCTGTCTGATAACAGTTGACATTCACTCTCAAAATCTGATAATTCTGTGCAATTACGTCGTGCTCTAATGAACTCTCCTTTCGGAATGTTGTAGATAACCGGTTTATGGTGGCAGCTAGTCGCATACAATGTTGAATTGACTTCCGTCTCTTTTCTGAATGTTTTTGTGTGTAATTGTCCTGTGGATACAAAGATGGTTAGATCCAAAAAGTTAATTTCCGTTTTGCTGCTTTGCCCAATAAATTCTAGGCCAAATTCATTGTTATTTGCTTGGTTTAGTAAAGACTCCAGTTCTTCCGGTGTACCGTTCCAAATAATTAGTACATCATCGATGTACCTTAGCCATTTGATTATTTTGTTCTTGAACTCCGGTATTTGGTATATGTGTAGGTCTTCGAACATTCCCATTACAATGTTGGCAAGGGCTGGGGCATATTTAACGCCCATTGCGACTCCACGTATTTGTCGAAAAAACTGATTATTGAAAATGAAAACATTATTCTCTAAAGTTGTCATGAGCATTTCTTTAAGCATGCATGCAGAGTTGAAAAATGACACAGATCTATTTTTGAAAGTATAGTCCATTGCCTCCAGGGCCAATTCGTATTTAATAGATGTATATAGAGCCTTGACGTCCCATGTTGCTAATAAGTATGTATCTTGCCACTGAATTTCTTCTACAATTTTAATGGCATCTGTTGTGTCTTTCAGATATGCCTGTATTTTAGGTACTTCAGGTCTTATTATATTGTCAATATATTCCGCTATAGGTTCTGTCGCCCAACCTATGCCACTTACAATAGGCCTTCCTTCTGGGATAGTGTCATATTTCTTGTGAACTTTCGGAAGAAAGTATATGGTTGGAATTGTAGGTTTATTTACCCGTAGGTGTGTCTGCTCTTCATCAGTTATTAGTCCTTGCTGGTGCCAGGCATTAATAAGGCTTGTCAAATCTGGTGTTATTTTCGGTATTGGATTTCCTATTAATTTCTCATAACATTCTGGATTTTCCAAGTGGTTCATAGCCATCTTTATGTAATCCACTCTATTCATTATTATAATGTTGCCACCTTTGTCCGCTTCCTTGATAACCAATTGATGATTTGATTGTAATTTTCTTATGGCAAGAATTTCATTTGCTGTGAGATTTTTGAGATTAGTCTTGTTTTTTATTTGTGGTCTTTTTCTTAAGTAGTATAAATCTTGTGTGACGGCTCTGTAAAATGCGTCCACCATGTTATCTGGTGATAGCTGGGGTGTGAACCTGGATTTGGGTTTCAATTCTTTCATGGAAAAAGGAGTTGGCTGTATTTCTAACTCATGAATGGTTTGATGTATTGGATAGTCTCCTGGTTCGTGTAGGGATCGTAATAGGTGAATACCACTTAGTTCTTCTATGGTTATATCACTTCTAGTTATGGTTTCAGATGTTTTTTTCCTTTTTTCAACTTGAGTCACAAAAAATGTTTTAAGTTTTTAATTTCCGAACAAATTTGAAAAGATCCACATGTATTTCTATGGGTTCAAACTCAGTTGTCGGGGCGAATGATAGGCCTTTATTCAATACATTAATTTCATCTTCAGTTAGTATTTGGTTCGATATGTTCATCACCAAGTTATTTATTTCTGTTGTTTTTTGGCAGCTTCTTTCGACGCCGCCCGTGTTAATCGTCGATAGGCGTCTGAGCCGTCTGGATTTTCTGGGTCCTCCTGATCCTCTCTTACCTCTTCTCCGACTCGTTTCTGTGAGGTGTCTGGTGCTTTGCTGATCTGAAAACGGACTTGTTTCGTCTGAATGTTTCTGTTTCCTTGTTTGTATCTTTTGATTTGATTTAGAAATCCTTGTCCCTTCGGTTTTGCAGTTCCTAATACTGTTTCCACGTCATTCTCATTTTCGAAAATAGAATAACATGTGCCGTACATAGCATTATGCAGGTGCAGACATTTGCAGGATACAAAGTCAGGCGTGAAAGTTCTTACCAGGTCGCAGTGCTCATAGGTTGCGAGGCAGATTGGCGTAGAGCAGGGGAGTTTTGTGCCCTGATCTCTGGAGTCTCTGGATAGGCTCAAGACAGGGGTTGCCTTGTTGGGGTGGCCTTAGTGGGTGGGCCGGCGTTCGCCTATCCGGCGAAATTGATTGGCTAATGAGGATTCTGTAGCCCAATCACGGCGACTCTAGCCTGCACAGGCTGGTGGATCAGAGGCATATTTGTGGGTGGCCATCTTGGAATGGTAGCAGCCTCGTGGGTGCTAATGGAGGCCGAACTTAATAAAGATTATATTGGGCATCCAAGGAAAGATGAGAGGTGCGCCGACTCAATGCAGCTTCCAATAGTGCTAAAGTTCGATATACGATGGGTGCAATGATAATAATACAGTCGGTAAATAGAGACCCATGTACATATTGCGTGACTGTACATCTAAATAAAAGATACGTGGGTACGTGTCGGTAAAATGGAGGAGTGAGTCAGTACCTTAGTAGTGAGGCGAGATGGGTTTGCCCTTGAAGTTGGAACAGGCGGCAAGCGGCACCCATCGGTGAACAAGGCCTTTTTCTCTGGCCTTCGTCTCCTGGCGGGCGTTTCCGGCTGCCGGCAGATGTTGTCCCCTGAAGATTCGCTTTGGTTGCCTAGCAATCGGACCACAAGGCTGGAGCCTCGCTTTCATCCCACGCTGCGCCCGCCACTGCAAGGCCAGGCGGAAAATGGGACAGAGTCAGGCAGGCAGGGACGCTTCTGATCAGGACAATGTTTGGCCGTGGGATTGGTGCACAACAGTGCTGCTGTGCCGGATGCACAGGCTAGGGTTTCCAAATCTCATCCTTAATGTGGTCAATGCCTTAGTAATAGTTGAGGGATTGCATGGTGGGCTGCTCTCAGCAGCAGCTCCTGGATGTTTGGTCAGTGCGGGTACGGGCTCCTGCCCTCTCCCTCGGGTGGTCGCGGCTGCAAAATGTGTGATGCTCTATAAAAGTTCTTATATATATATGTCCAGTTTGTAAAATAGTGTGGAGGGCCTTGTAAGTGAAATTCAATTTGTGGAACTTGCGATTCAATTTTAATCATTTTCTGCATTCCTCTCCCATTTCAAAACGAAAGCAAAACCACTTAAAAGGTTGTTTTTTTCCTTTATTTCCTACATGAAACCAACACAAATTTGAAATTCTCTGTTAGTCTGTTCTTAATAGAAGCCTTTCTTTTTTTTGCAATAATAGTATTCCTCAAGATGTATTTTCACTTGCACAGCCTAGATCAATATTTCTTTCACAGTTTAAATAATTTGTCTTGAATTCCATACCATTTTCGATGTAAATAAAGAATGCAAGTTTGAATGTAAACAGTATAAGGGTGCCATTGATTAGAGTGCCCCCATTTACAATTAGAATAGAAATCCCATATACAGTGATATGTGAATGTGATACGTATGATGCTGATTATTGTTTCCTCATGTTGATTTGCTGTTTGAAATGTCTAAGTTCTGAAAAGTATTTCATTGACTGATAACTTATGTTTAGCATTTATAATTGTACTGATTTTTGCCTGTATTATAAAGAATATCCGCCATATATGCTTTTATCTACACTGATGTATTTATGAATATTCAAGGTGACCTTGATTGTTTATGATTTGATACAAATGATCCTAGTAGTGCTGCAGTTATATTCTATTTTTCTTTGCAGTCAGGATTCAATCATAGGGCCTCATTACGAGTACGGCAGTAGGGGGTTAATGGCACCTATTCCCATTGGAACCCTATGGGGGCTCCAATGGGAATAGGGAATGGTTTTCAGAATGGGGACTTACAGGGTCCTCCAAGGTTTGAATGACCCAGTAAATCCCCATTCCTACTACCCGGACACGGGTTTGGAGGCAGTCATGGCGCTATTAGCACCATGGCTACCTCCAAAGTCGCAATGAGGCCCATTGTGTTTTGGGTTTTGGGTGACCTCCACTGTGTTGTAAAAGGATCACCGGGGTGTTGAGCAATGTATTATTATTTGTGATAAAACAGGGGAACATTGTATTAGTGCCATTTCTCCATGATTAAAAAACACTATACAATTGGTAAATACTAAGGGGGTAATTCATAGATTTCCGAGCAGAGGCAGCGCACGCGAGCAGCACAGAGAGGGAGCGTGCGCCAGCGTGTGTCAGCCGTGTGCGCTAAACAGCTTTCTGGCGCACCGAGTATTCATGAATTTCCCAAGCCATTTTGAGCCCTGAAGCAGCGAACATCCCACAGCGCCCCCAAGAACACCCCTTGTGCAAGGAAAAGGCATCGAAATCCCCAATACGGCACAACGGGCCGCGCTAACCCTGGACCAGTTTACAGGGGAGCTACATTGTAATCGCGTGACAATAATATGCGTACTCCGCTCACGGCAGCCAAAACGCATGAAAATGTACTTGCGCACCCCCTTGGGATATGGGTACTCTGCTCGTGCAGCAAAATCGTGTGTAAAGCTCCCCCCGCACCCCTCGGAATACACGTAACCTGCTCGCGTCAGGTAAAGTGCGTGGAAAAAGCCCCCCCTGTGGTGTGGGCTGCCTGTGGGGCATGCCCAGGGTGGTTGGACTGCCTGCGTGTATTCCGGGGGTGTGCGTGGAGTTTCACATGCAATAGGGCTGACGCGAGCGGGGTACATGTATTCCGGGGGTGCGCATGGAGTTTCACATGCAATAGGGCTGGCATGAGCAGGGTACGTGTATTTCGGGGGTGCGCAGGGAGTTTCACACGCGATAGGCCTGGTGCAAGCGGGGTACGTGTATTTCAGGAGTGCGCAGGGAGTTTCACACGTGATAGGCCTGGTGCAAGTGGGGTATGTGTATTTCGGGGATGTGTGGGGAGTTTCACATGAGATAGGCCTGGCACGAGCGGGGTACATGTATTTCAGGGGTGCGCGTGGATTTTCACACGTGATTTGGCAGTGTGGGCCCTCCCGGGTGTGCCCTTCCCCCCCCTCCCCATGCCCTGCAGGCAGCCCACATGGCACCATGCACTTGTGAGCCCCAATACATGTGCCCCACCCACCCGTGATGGGCACCTGCCAGCAGACCCTGACTCATGTCCGCCAACCACCCAGCCACCGTTGACGGGCACCTGCGAGCAGGCCCCGACTCATGTCAATTGACGGGCACCTGCCAACTGACACCGACTCATGTCCCCACCCCACAACCAACCACCCACCATTGACAGGCACCTGCCAGCAGGTCCCGACTCATGTCACTCACCCTCCAGCAACCCACCCACCATTGACGGGCGCCTGCCAGCAGGCACCGACAAGTGACCCACCAAACACCATGTCCTACCAAAACAGACCCATGGGCCTAAGCCCAACACAAATCCCCCCTGCCCCCCAGTACAAGCATGCAACCATCCACTGCACCCACTCCCAAATTACCCATGCCATGAGAGTCTCAAAAGAACCACCATGGCCATGCATAAATGTACAACAGAGCCACACAGTGGCAACACATGACTGAGGCAATGCTCGAAGAGACATGCACAAAACCAATGAGAGTAGACCACACCAATAATGAAGATATATGTTATGTATTAAAAATACGTAATGAAAAAACATATTGAAAAATCAAAATGAAATCACAAAAAAATTCAAATCCAATGTTAAACAAAAATCCACAAGAGGAAAAAAGGAAAGTGGTCCATTTCCAATGTCCAAATAAAGTACGCAATGAAAAAATCCCACAAAAAACATTGATCCATGGGATGTTAAAATAAATAAAGTATGGGGGGCGCTGTTGCGCTCGATGAAGATGGCCGCCTTCTAATCAGCTCCGTTCCGCGAGGCGCTCCTTCTTGCTGAATTCATCCGGTCTGCCTCGGCGTCTGACCACCTAAACCACGGAGGGGAAGACTGGTGTGTCAGGGACCCTCCTGTTCTTATCCGGTCCTCCGGACTTCCTTGGCCGCTGAGCTCTTGGCCCCGGCGTGTTGAGCGGGAGCGGGTGCCTCCTCCGATCCCCCGCGGGGCTCCAGTGAATCGCGGCCGAGTCCCGCGGCTTGTGGCCTTCCGTGGGGGGAGGGGCGTTCTTCCCGCCTGGCGCTCCCGCCCACTACGATCTTCGGGGGAGCAGCCGACGGGAGCTGGACCTTTATCGGAGCCGTGAGCGCTCGCTCCGCCACCCCGTCCTGGGAGGCGTGCCGACTCGGACGTGCTTCTTCTACTTTGGACTTCATCATACGGGCGGGCTGCCTCCATCGGGGGGGAGCCGCCCCTGAGGTACGCGTTGCTCCCGCTGGACTCCCTCACATGCACGGCTCCTGGCCCAGCCTAGTGCGGACACCGCATCCCGACCGCGGCCTTTAGCCCTCCCCGGCTGCCCTGTTCCTCGGGTCCATTAACCCACACCAAAAGTCGGGCCGGTGGGCGGCGAGAAGTGTCCGCCCCTACCTACTGCGGGCGACTTCACGGTGCCGAGGGGCACCCCGACCCCTGACTCTCCTCTACTGACCCACCTTGCATCTGGTCGACCGGGGGGCTGCCGGCCTGGCGGTCTTGCCGCGACTCGACAGTTACCAGAGGCTACTCCTGGTTTTCCTACTGGCTCCCCTGGCCCCTGCCTCCTCGGGTTCCCGGAGACACACTCGTGGATCACGGGCCACCACGTACGACGGTCGGCCTGGACGGCGCTCCTGTCCTTGACCCGGCAACACTGCATCTCCTACTGCCAGCCGGCCACAGCTTCACACATCTCTGGTGCCTTCTCCTGGTGTCCTGCACCCTCCCCTTCACCTGCGGACTTGATTTCAATACTTGCCGACATCATGTCAACGAGGACTGGAAAGAAGCAATCTTCTATCAATATGTTTACTAAGCCTTCGGGCGGATCTGGTGCGGAGACGCCATCACAGGAACCATCAACCGCACATGAACCGGAACCTTCCGAATCTCAGAAAATGATGGAGTTCATTCGTGAAGGGTTCACCACAATACATAGTAAGCTCGACGACATGAATGGCACGATATCCTCCATCAAGGCACACATGGAGAGGACGGATGGGCGTGTGACTGAGATTGAGTCACGTATGAGTACCGCCGAAGATGGTCTGGGCTCGCTCCGGGCGGAGGTCTCCACGTTATCTACACGCTTGAAAGAGGTAGAGAAGAAGAATGAGGACCTTGAGTCTCGCTCGAGGCGCAACAACCTCCGTATAATTGGGGTTCCGGAGGATGGCATACAGGAGCCCATGGAAGACTATGTGGAGAGCATGCTCCTTCGACTCCTCGATTCCCCAAAACTCTCCTCACAATTTGCAATCGAGAGAGCCCACCGTGCACTTGTGGCGAAGCCTAGGCCGGGCGCACCCCCTCGCCCGATAATAGCCAGGGTCTTAAATTTTCGTGACCGGGATGCCCTTCTCAGGGCGGCGAGAATCAAGGGGGACCTCTTGCTGGGGGCGGCCAGGATCCACTTATATCCGGACTTCTCGACGGCGGTCCAGCGCGAGCGCAAATCCTTCATGGCGGTGAAGAGACGATTGCGCGACCTCCAGGTCAAGTATGCTATGTTATACCCTGCCAAACTCCGGATTGAACATGCGAACCGAGTTTATTTTTTCACGCTACCAGAGGAGGCCTCTAAGTTTATGGATGAACGTTTTCCCGGCTAATACATACTTTCATTAATCCCTCCCCTTGCTTGGGTTCTGGATCGATGGCCCACACACTGCACCCTTGGTCAGGCACGTCATGCTCATCTTTTGGATCCGACACCGCATAGCCCTAACCCAGGACTTGGTTGGTTCCACAACGTGCCGTCAATCCTGGATGCATTACTATGGGGTCCCTTGGGCCATGGAGATACCAGCTACTTCGTCCTGTGGACACTGTGTCTGAAAATATGCTTAGTTATGTTTCTCTCTATGTAATGCAACTGCTGGTGTGGGTTGCGAATCACCATAGTAACCCCTTGTTTCCTATATAGGGTCTAAATACACACACCATTCCATACAAGCTGTTCGGGTGTCCCCCACGTACAATCTCGTTAAATTGGTTCACTATTGTTGGTCATGCCTGCCTCCCCTCACCTGCGGAGACATTCCCACGTGTCTCCTTCCTTTGTTCCCAGGCATTATGTTTATCCTCAAATTGCCTCAAGGTGCGGAACTCCGCCGTCAGGCCGACCCACAGGCCCCCCAGGCGTTGATGCCATTGTTTTGTATTTGGTTTGTTACCTATGGGGTTTTCATCTCTCCGATTGGGGGAGGGATGTGGGAGGGGGTGGGTGGTAAGGGAGTTAATGTTAAAAAAGGCTTGGTATTTGCGGAGAGGGTAGAGTTCAGAGCACCAGGTGATCTATCTCACTGCGGCCCTGGCAACAATGGGGCCCATCTATGGGGGACACTGTTCCATCCACCTGTGTTTCTCCATGGCTACTTCTGGGGTGTCGGGTGAGGAAACCATTACATTCCTGAGCTGGAACGTTCGGGGGCTGGGGAACTTCAAGAAAATGAGGCTACTACAGCTTCAGGCTGAACGACATGGAGCTAGGATCCTCTTTCTTCAGGAGACACATGCGGTAACTGAGCACTGTGAGAAGTTCGCCAAAGTATGGGGACCACAGAGGTACTATACCTCCTATTCTACACAAAGCCGGGGAGTTATGACCCTAATTCATAAGAGTATCAGCTATAACCCTATAACCACGACAATAGACCCCCTGGGCCGATTCGTTTTGCTGCATGGCATGTTACAGCATAGGGAAGTGATCCTGCTAAATATCTACGGCCCCAATGTCGATGATCCCGAATTTTTCACTCATCTCGCGTCCCTTCTGGATGGATTCCCATTGGTGCCCATTCTCTGGGGGGGCGATTTTAATACAATATTTGATGTGGATCTCGATAGATCAGGTTCTCGACCTCGTCACCTTACCAAGGCCGCGTATGCTACACTTTCTTCACTTCCCCGTCTGGCCCTGTATGATGCATGGAGGCTTCTCTACCCCGATTCTCGCACCTTCTCCTTCTATTCCTCGGTGCACGATTCCTTTTCCCGCATTGACAGATGGCTAGTCTCTGATGTGTTCATAGGAAGCATCTCAAACATGTCGATTCTCCCCAGGACTCTCTCCGACCACTCGCCAATAACTATTACCCTATCCTGGGGTGTCGATCACGACCGTACTAGACACTGGAGGATGAAGCCACTCTCCCTCCTCGATCCGGTCTTCAGTTCGGAATTGGAGTCGGCAATTGAGGAGTTCTTTGAGATCAACTCCGGGTCCGTCTCGTCACAAGCTACCCTCTGGGAGGCTTTTAAGGCCTACGTCAGGGGCATCGCCCTCTCTAAAGAAAATGGCATCCTTAAAACCATCCGTAGGGAGATCGCCAAGAGCGAGGCCACACTGTCCAGGCTGGAGGCCCAATATTCATTAAAACATACCCCTGAGACCCTTGCCCTGATCGGCACGGAGCTAGACACCTTCCGGGCTCTTGCGGATCGCGAGCAGAGATTTCTTGATAACCCTGGGTTGGCAAGGAGATACGGCGAGGGGGAACGACCGTCTCGTCTCCTGGCTAGGCTTCTCCGCCGTGAGTTCGGTTCCCCACCCATTCCTGGCATTGAGAGACCTGATGGATCCCTAGCCACTTCCCCCGGCGATGTTAACTCCGAATTCCTCTCCTTTTATCAATCCTTATACGCTAACTCAGATAAAGCCACTATAGCTGAAATTGATGCCTACCTGGACAGGCTCCCCCTCTCGGTTCTTTCCCCCGATACTATTGAGGCCCTTGAGAGCCCATTTACTCCCTCGGATCTTTCGGAGGCCATAGATTCCCTCTCATCAGGCAAATCCCCGGGTTCTGATGGAATACCGATCGAGTTTTATAAACGATTTAAGTCCTTACTACTCCCTCAACTGGTCACGCTTTGGGAGGAGTCGTTGTTGGCTGGTCAGCTCCCACCCACGCTCCGCGAAGCCACTATCACCGTCCTCTTAAAACCGGGCAAACCCCCCACTCAATGCGGCTCTTATCGGCCACTTTCATTAATCAATTGCGATGTCAAGATTTATGCTAAATTACTGGCTCTACGCCTAGCCCCCTTCATGCCATATATCATTCATCCTGACCAGGCGGGGTTTATTCCGGGACGCTCTACCGCCCTAAATCTGAGGCGCCTTTTTAATGTTATAAGTAGGGTGAGCCCGGACGTCCATGCCGTGGCCGCCACCCTCGACATGCAAAAGGCCTTTGATTCTGTTTCATGGAGTTATCTCTGGCGAGTACTTGATAAATGCAAATTCGGTTCCACGTTTCTGTCCTGGGTCAAGCTTCTATATTCAAATCCAGTGGCCAGGGTCCGCACCGAGGGCCGCTGCTCTTCTCTTTTCCAGATAGCTAGGGGTACTAGACAGGGCTGCCCTTTTTCTCCATTAATTTTCGCTGTGGCGATGGAACCGTTCGCGGATATGCTCCGCCATTTCCATTCCCATAGAGGTCTACGTACCGCCGGGGTCTCGGATATAGTTTCCTTATATGCTGACGACGCTTTACTCTTTATTCGCTCCCCTGAGGCCAACCTTGCCCCAATTATGGAGGACGTTGTCCTCTTTGGTAATATGTCAGGCCTGACGGTCAACTGCGCCAAATCAACTCTTTTCCCACTCACCCCTGGCACACTCCCCCCTCCCGACGCTCTTGGATTCACATGGGCCCAATCCGAGATTACATATTTGGGTGTGGTGGTGTCGCGACACTTCGATCGGGTTTTCGAGAGGAACTACCTAGCATACCTCTCAGATCTCACGCAAAGAATTCAGGGTTGGAACAATCTTCCTATTTCATTGGCTGGGAGGGTCGGAATACTGAAGATGGTGGTACTCCCTCAACTATTGTACAGATTCGCCAATATCCCACAATGGCCGGGAGGTGAGTTCTTTCAGTCATTAACACGAACCCTCAACACTTTCCTCTGGCACTCCGGGGCGGTCCGCCTTAAGTACAAGACGCTGGCCCTTCCTATGGAGTCTGGTGGCTTTGGTGCACCTGACTTTCTTGGGTACTGGCTAGCAGCCCAGCTTCAACACGTTGCACATTGGTTCAATGTGTCCGACCCCCCTCCCCATGTCAGGCTAGAGGGTTTGTCGGCTGGTGACCGTGATATTGGGTCCCTGGTGATCGCACCTATCCCAATAGAATCAGGCTCATTAGACCCGGTGAGGTGCACATCATTAGCTTTATCCAAAACTTGGCAATTACTGGGCACCGCCCATCCCTTTCATGGTAACTTCCCGATCTGGAACTTTCTCCCTGGAATCCCACGGGTTCCCCCCTCGGTAGTTCGCACATGGGCTGAGGCGGGATTTGAATTGCTCCGAGACATATTTGTAGAAGGTAACTTCATAGAATGGCCTGACCTCCCTCCACCCCTCAGACAGCGCCCTTCGGTATGGCTTCAATACTCATCCCTCCGTAGAGTCCTCAAACATAAGTACCCGTGCTTCCCATCACTGCCGCCTGATGAGCCGGCGATCACTGAATTGACCTCTCCCTGCCCAATGAGGGGAAAAACTTCCAGACTATACACCTTGCTACAATCTAGATCCCCCCCTTCTTTCTCTAAACTAAAGCTAGCTTGGGAGTCTGACCTCGGGGTGGAAATTACCGAAGACCGTTGGTCCCATATGTGCTCACGTATCCAGGGGGTCTCCTTCAACTCCCGATTTAAACTAATTCAATTTAAGTTACTCCACAGGTACCATTATACCCCAGCCAGACTACACCGCATTTCGAATAGCTCTTCCCCTAGATGCCCTAGATGTGGCTTTGATGGAGCTGGCTACTTTCACATGTTATGGTCATGCCCCCGCCTCACCCAATTTTGGGAAGCTGTTTGCTCCACTGTCTCGTCGGTGCTCGAACACCCAATCTCCCCCAGCCCATTGAAATGCCTGTTTCATGACTTTCCCGAGCTCCACCGGGATTCGAGGAGATTAGCTGGCCTCTGTATGCTTCTGGCGGTTCGGGCGATACTACTCAGTTGGCTTCGACCTACTACTCCGACTCATGCAAACTGGCTTAAGGCGGTCACTTGGGCTTCCGACACGGAAGAATCTTGGGCGGTGCAGCAGCCCATCTGTTCTAGGCCCAGAGACATCTGGTTGAAGTTCCGATTATTTATGTCCCCTCCCGACACTGACTCAGGTCCCACATCCCCCGCGCCCTCCTCTTGTTGATCACTGGCCCTCCCCTGAATGGCCCCTTGCCGGGTATGTTACTGTCCTCCTATTCCCTGTTGTGGGCGAGTCGAGCCCCCCTAACTGTTTTATGAGACTGAATTGTATTGAGTTGTCTGATTCTACATGCTCTTATTGCTCACCTGTATCTGTTCTACCAAGCTGAATAAAAATAAAAGTTTAAAAAAAAAAAAATAAATAAAGTATGTACAAGCCTGGAACTATATACACTGTAAGTCCGAAGGGTCTATGATGCCCAAACCAAAGGAAACCTACCAGAAATCCTATAAAATATCTATGTACATAAAGTGGAGCAAAGTCCATGAACTCCAAAATAAACAAAAAACAAAGGAAACCTAACACTAAAGAACTATGTACAAAGGCGGCGGGCATGTCCTACAGCTCACTCTTTGATGTTCCGGGCCAGGGCATCATCAAACTCCTTTTCAACGTCCCGGAGGCGGGCCTCTTCCCTGGCCCTGAGGTCTCGCAGGGATGCAGTGATGGCGGCCTCCAACTCCCTGCGAGTTGCCTCGAGGCACTCAACCCGCCTCAACACCTTGTGCATGGAGGTCTCCACCCTGACCATAGTGAGCCATGCCTCCTCCGCCCGCCGCCGCTCCGCATCTATCCGCTGGTCCAACCACTGCCACACAGAAGACACTCCCAATCCAGGTTCCTCCTGCCCTCCGACCGATTCCTGTCCCTGTGATGTTGATGGCCTGAGCCATCATCCCACCTTGAGCCTGCTGCTGCCGTGCATGTCCCTGCCGATTCCTGCCCCTGTGATGTTGATGGTACCCGAGCCATCGTCCCACCTTGAGCCTGCTGCTGCCGTGCATGTGCCCTGCCTGTTGATGCCTGCACGTCCTCCTCCTGCTGGGGTCCAGTTGTTGGGGTGGCCACCCCTGCTGGACCTCCGACTCCCGACTGTGGCAGGGATGTGTCCTCCACCAGCCTGGCCACTGGCTCAGTGGCAGATCCACAGGGTGCCCAGGTGATTCTTGGGCAGGTAGATGGCACAGAGGATGACTGGCGCCTAGGGGGTGCAGTTGAGGAGGGGGTCGGTAGAAGTTCCAGCACACGGAGGAACCCAGCGCTGGTGACCCGTCCTAGTAAATTGACGCGGTCAATGAGGTATTCGAAATTGCGTGCATTCTCCTCACGAGAGGTCCGCTCGTCATCCCGAATACATGTTGATGCAACGCCACCCCAGCTAGGACAGGCTCAACGTGGTCACGGATTGCCACGTCCGCAGGGAGAGGAAGGCCAGTTGTTGTTCACACATAGTCTCCCTAAGAACGGGTCTGGACGAAGGCATCC
The DNA here is from genome assembly GCF_040938575.1 of Ambystoma mexicanum. Taxonomy (NCBI): domain Eukaryota; kingdom Metazoa; phylum Chordata; class Amphibia; order Caudata; family Ambystomatidae; genus Ambystoma; species Ambystoma mexicanum. The sequence continues at coordinate 379,546,349 of NC_090930.1, read as the reverse complement.
CTGCTGGTGCGGGATGATGCAGTCACAGGATCGGGGACAGGAATACACACAGGCACCTCCGCAGTGGCCTGTGCTACCTCCTGTCCCTGGACTGCACCACTAGCACCAGTGGAATCCCCCCTCCAGGCCCTGTGCGTGGGCCTTCCACGACCTCCTCCTCATCCGAACCCCCCACCAACCTGGATGACTCCATGCCATCTACCTCCATAGCCCCCTGTGGGGGCTCAGCTGCCCGTTCTGCTGCCGAGGAGTCCACCTCCGACCTCAGCCTCTTGGCCCTTCCCTCGGTAGCTGCGGCCGCGGACGCGACACCAGACTCCTTACTCCCCAAAGAGATGACAACCTGGGAGGGGAGCTGGGCCTTGTGTCTCCAGCTGGCGATGGGATCCCTACCGCTGTGCTCCACAGCACAGTCTCCGCCCTCTTCATCAGTTGACGCTGCAGACAGGGAGAGACAGAACACAGCCATCAGGGCACTGTACAATGGTCTGATACACACATGACATTTGCACATGAGTGCTAGTGTCAAACTTCACAGATGGTATCACACTCCCCAACACACATCATTTGAACCAACACACATGTGCAAATTAACAGGAATGTTGCAGCAGGCAGCAGCATCCATACACATACAACATCATGAACATCCGGAGGTTAGCCTGACATCACATGAAACACGGGGAGTGCCGAACACATGCACACATGCCACCAGACATACATGCATCTGTACATCTCCACCACCTGTCAGAGTGCAATCATCGGCAACTATGTCACATCTGCCAATCAGCCTCCTACATGTCGGTGTCACATGCATCCATGGTGCATCACAGTTGCACACATGTCAAATACACACATACGCACATGTGCACCATGCACGTACATGAAGGTGGAACCAGCATCCATGTGTCACACCCCAACCATGCCATAGTATATACACAGAAATGCTAACATGTGTGCATCCCCACATGCATTCGTGCATCATGTATTACAACACATACACCATTGATGTGCCTCACACATGACTGGACTCACATGCGGCAGGCTCATGTCCCTGCACATACACATCCATACATGGGCCTTTCAAGACATATGTCCAAGCTGCACACTCCTGGCACACCTCAACATGCACTGCGTCCAATCAGTACACATGGACACTTACCACTCGACTCCAGATGGGTCTGCCTCTGAAGGACCGGGAGGTGAAGTGCTGGGTGTATACGTTCAAGGACCCTCATCTGGTTGTCGGTAAGGTGGACCCGGCACCCCTCTGCATGCGCTGCCTCCAAGAGGCGCTGGGCCTTCCTGAGGGTCCTGGACCTGAAGTCCTTCCAGCGCTTCCAGACGTGTGCTATGTCGCGGGCTGCCACCCCCTCCACATTGATGGCAGCCACAATGTCCTTCTAGATCCTCTTCCGTCCTTCATTGTCGGTGCATGGTCTTCCGAAGAGGGCATCATAATGCACCAGGATACCAACTTCTGCCGCATTGAAGCTGGTAGCCCTCTGCCTCTCTAGCTGGGTGTTACCAGTGGTCTCTGATGTTCTTTTCCCCAACATGGCAACCCCCGAGGCAGGTGTGGGTGGGCACTGGGTCTTGGTGCTGGGCTGTGGAGCGATGGAACTTCAGTCGGGAGTCTTCTGTTTCAGCAGGGGTGGTCACAGCAACTGGACCACTGCAGATGGCTGACGTGCAGACACCAAATAGTAGGGCACATGGCCAGCAGGCAGGAAGGCAACAGCAGATGGCTGGTGGGAGCCGGCTCGGGGCTCTGGGGGGCAGGAAAATGCCCTTCTTGGCAGGAGCGTGGTCTTCTGTGTGTTGTCGTGTGGCCAGCTTGATACGGAGTGATTTGGCATGTGAAAAAACAGCAGGTCAGCGTGTAATTGGAGCAAAGGCCCTTTGCGTGTAAGTGCGTCTGTGACGTAACACGCACAGGCGTTTAGCTCCATATGGGTGCATAGTGATTCCACACGTGCAAAAACTGCACGGCCGGTTGTCACTGCATGTAATTGGAGGAAAGACCCTTAGCACGTAAGCGTGTAAGTGACGTGGCACGTGTGCACAGGGTTAAAAGGTACGTGTAGGATGCCTTTTTTCTTGTACGTGCTTTTTGTGGAGAGTGAGCGGGTGATTCTTGTAATTCTTGTCGGTTCATACGCGATTACTTCACAAAGGTTGCAGTTCGTACTCCTTGTTTACTGAGACACTGTTCAATTCTTCTTTTGGTGGGGGTGTTGCCAACGCGCCCATGTGCGTCTTTTTCACGTTATTTTTTGAGGCAGACGGTGAGTCGCGCACGTTATTTTCAACTGTGGTTGCAACGTGTGTCGCGTACCCATTCAGAGGTCATTATAGCCTGTGTGTACCACTCATACGCTTATTTTTGTGTTTCTGGGTGCCACAGCGTAGTGCGGGTCCTTTATTCCATGCACCTGGGCTACCAGGGGTCATGTGCACGTTAAATTTTGTTTTCGGGGTGCCTGAGCATTGTGGGACCCGTCATCTTCCCCCAGGGGTCACAGACAGCCTTGCCAGAGCACAGGGGTACGTATTCCATCTAGTACCCTGCCCCCTTCACCCAATTGCCCAGGACAATTGTTTACTGCACCTCCCGTTCGCACAATAACATCAGTGCCATGGTTGGGAGCCCACCAAGTGGTAACTGAGGCAAAGGTGGCCGACCTCCAAGAGGTGTCCTCGGTAGGGGATGTGGCCAGGATGTGCAGGGTGGCCCAAGAGGCCAGTGTGTGGAGGACCAATCGGGGTCACCTATGCCCCCCCAATCGGTGAGGGAGATGAAGCTGACACCATCCCAGATCAGGCCCTGTTAACCCGGCCCATAAAGTTTCCCGACTGGCACGGGATGACTCACAGGCCGACTTCAGTGGATCTGCGGTAGCAATGTCAGCAATGTCATCTGCTGCCCCAAGTATCCAGGGTGAGGAGGCTGCAGGGGCAGCTGCAGCTCAATCCACCCCAGCTCTGAGTCACCCAGCCGGGACAGTGTTGGTCCTAGACCATCACACCTGGCAATAGCACCCAGCAGCCAATGCCTGCAGTGAGACCTTTGATCATCGTGCCTTTCCCTACTTCCAGTGTCCAGTCCACCTGCACTTCAGCCCCTACCGGCCAGAGCGGCATAAGCCACTCAGGGTCCACACCACCTCTCAAGAGGAAGAAGTGTGCTCTTACGGAACAGGCTGGTACTCCAGACACGGCTCACCCCTCCGGCACGTCAAGGAAGCAGAGTTTCAATGATGTGGAACTAGACGCACTTGTGGGCTACATGTCGGCCCATGGCCCCAAATTGCTGGTGACGGCAGTGCGCAAGACTATGACTGCTCAACATAGGGCGAAATGGCAGTGCATCGCGGACCAGATTAGTTCCCTTGGATTCGTGAGGCGCACAGCTGATGATTTCTCAAAGCGGTGGAATGACCTCAAACGCAGAGCGCAAAACAAGCTGGCTTCCAATCATGCCTCTACTTTGGTGACTGGCAGTGCGTCTCCACCAGAGGAGGAAGTACTCACAGAACATGAGTCAATCACTGGAGGCTTCAGATCAGATCCAAGACGTGGGAGACCTACCAGATCTTGAGGCAATGTCCGGTGAATGGCCATGCATATGTGTGCAAACCATGTGTATGTTGCTTGGGTGATGTGTTCTGATTGAGTGCCAGGTGAGGCTGTGTAGTCATGACTGCTATAGGTCATCCATGTGGTGCCTCCAAACCATCCCCTGGCCTTAGGTTTGGGTTTCACAGTATACCTTCTGACCGCAGTTAACACTTTGCAGCTGCTTACTGCACTTGCAATTCAACTGGCATCATGCCACAACATTGTTGATACTGTTTTCCTGTTCATTCTGCCTGATTGATTGAATCCCTTGCATGATAAACACACATTTTTGTGCCCCAAATTCACCATACTTCAGACATAGATTTCATCCCACAATGGCCCACATTTGTTTACTTATTATGGGAATGATTTAATCAATCAGGCTGATTAACTTTTGTGCACCTACACATGCTCTGCACACGATCCCTTCAGGGCACTGTTTGAATTTTCAACATGACAATTGACTTCTGTCATGTCCAAGTGACCAACCATTGATGTATCCATGAGCCTGCCATCACTGTATTAGTAAACACTGCCTTTGTTACAGTGTGTGACACATATGTGTTTTGTCACACTCTTTTGCATGTTCTATTTCTTGGTGTTCATCTCACATGGATGGGGGACAGTACTGATTTGCTACCACCTGGGTATCCTTGTCAAATCTGCCATGGCTATGCTACATGCCATCTATGTGCTGGCATGTGTCATGTATGTGGATTCTCCATGCCACTCACAGGCTAATGGGTGATGGAGGTGCTATGCAGCATGCAGCACATGTGTTGCTTTTCCATCTTGGACTCCTCAGTGTCTGCTTTTAGGCTCTTATTCCACTTCATTGCCAGTGCATGCATGCCAGAGTTAGTGTCTTGTATGACATGTGTCATTTATGTATTCAATGTGTAGATTGTGATGCCTATGTGTGTCGCCTATGCTGTTCATGCCTGTCTTCATTACTTTTGTTTTATGTTTGTGCAGGTGATGAGGCACTAGATGCTGTTGTGGAGGAGGAGATGGCGCAGATCCAGGAGTACTCACAGCCCCAACCAGGCTCCAGTGTAGGACGTGGGGTGGTGGTGGGTGAAAATCCATTAGTCCTACAGACCATTCTGTCCACGGGTGTCTCTGGGTACACCACCGAAGACCTCTATGCCTCAGGTGCTGAATCTGACATTGAGACAAATGTCCCATCGCAGGTGAGTGTTTCTGGCAGGGATGCTGTTCTGTCCAACCCACCTGCACTGGGGGTAGACCCCTCTATGGGGCATTCAGTGGTGGAATGTCCGCCTGTGGCAGTTACGGATGCAGGGTCACACTCCACTATATTTGCTCCTGTTCCTGGGCCAAAAGATCAAAGGAGGAATGCAGTCCTGCAGCCTCAGGCAGTGCCAGCACAGCAAGGTGCACATCACCTTGCCCCAAACAGGTGCGGTGCCTGCCAACACGGTGGCCGTGCACCACCAGGCAATACTGTGTAGGAGAACTCCATGTATACCATTGGAGCACAACAGCGGGCATTGTGTGAGATGATGGCTCAGGCCGTAGATAGGGTGGCCACTTCCATTCCATTCAGGAATGCCCTGAGGTTAGAACACAGGTCCCTCAGAGATACTCTGGGTGCACTTGAGGTGTCCCAGAGTACAAGGTCAGAACAGCAGCTGGAGCAGCTAACACGCACACTCTCAGCTGAGCTCCAGGCAACCCGTGAGGAGATCCGGGCATCATGCGAGGCCTTGCTGGCAGAAATCCATGCTACCCATGAAGTGCTCCATGGGGATCTCCGTACCATCATCCTGCAGAACCAAACCTTTCAGACCCGTATGCTTGCTGCCATGCAGGAGCATGCCAGGGCTTTGCGTGGTCTTCCTCCTATACCACACACACCTTCTAATGTACCACCAGAGGGTGATGACAGCGACGGCAGTTCTCCCACTATAGGGTAGCCATGCAGGCCATGAGCCCATGGAGGTTTTTTTTTCTCAACATCCACGCATGTGGGTGTTGGGGTGCACCCTGTACCTCCTCCCTCCTGGGTGCTCCCCCACCCGTCAACACATGGTCATTTGATTTTTCTTTTTCATTTTTATTTTTGACATTTTTTATTTTTATTTTTATTTTTGGTCTTTCATATTTGATTCTGAATTGAAAATTTAGAATTAGATTTTCATTTTTTCATTTTCTTTTTTCTTCTTATTTTTTAAGTTTATTTTCATTTTAATTTCATATTAAATTTGAGTTTTTAATTTTCTTTTTCTTTTTTGTTTTTTCTTTGAATTAAGATTTTGATTTGTGATTTTTTATTTCATTTATGTTGTTTACTTCTCATTTTATTTTATTTCTTATTTTTCTTTTCATTTTTTTAATTTGCATTTACATTTTTGTTGATAACAATTTCCTTTCAGATTGTAAATTCATGTTACAGTGTGTTGGTTTGTGTGACTCCCGTGGGCATCCACTGTCTGTTCCAGCTGGGCACATGCAGGCTTGTCCTGTGTTTGGGTTTGAAACTTGGGTTCCTGACACACATGCCACTCCTGCTTCCCCCTTCCATGGGTTCGCAAGGGTGTGACCAAGTGACAGTAACTTACACCGAGCCATTGGGCTCCCATAGGTTGTGTGGGCAGTCTGTAGTACAAACTGTGTACACATCCCTAGTGGGGATTGGTGATGTTTTCTCCACTGCATGGTTGATTTGTATATTGTATTCCATACAGGACATTTTGCATATATGCATGTAGCTTCTTCATGTCTTAATGAGCCGGTCTCCATTGCAGATGCAGTTCATTTTGTATGCAGTACACTGCCACATTTGCCTACCAGCAACACACTGGAGTTGGAAGGGGTCGATGTGCTGGCTTTGTCAGGTTGTGACACTTGCACTACTTTCATTTTTTACTGTCATACGTTCCCACTGTTGGGTCCTGTACTAATGTTTTGTCTTGCTGGTAAGTATTTGTTCATGTGTGCTGTTTCTTTTTCATTAGTGAGAGGAAATTGTCTCTGGCCTGTTTCCATTTGGGACAGTGCACTTTGTGACACTTGTGTCATGTGTTGTGCATTCTTTTGGTTGCTTTCACATAGCATGCCATGCCATGGTGTGTTGAGTAGCTGAGATGGCGTTAGGGAGGGGTTGGGTGACATGCCACTATTTGGGTGTAATATTTTGCAAGGGGGTAGTCCTTCATGCTGCATGAATGTGTGCCTGACACAGCATTGGGTCTGTTTAAGTAGCTAGGGATGCACACAATGTAGCACTTCCAGGAGCGCACATGTAGCACTTCCAGGAAAACAATCACACAGTGGTATGGTTATGACAGTTGACTGTCCCTTTTGTCGTCATCGTCATCAATTGTCAGCTGGTATGTGCCAGGCCTGTGTGCACTCCGAGGGGGGGAATTTTTGGTGAAGAAATTTGCCACAAGCTGGATACGGGCTGCCTAACCACATGCCCTTTCCCCTCCCATGTGCAGCGGCCGTGCATGTGGATGTGGGGGCACCACCATGTCCACAGGCATGCCCCGCCGGGTTGCAATGTTGTGCAGGACACACGCTGCCACTATGATCCTGCACACTACTGGGGCGCATATAGCAGCTGGCCACTATAGCGGTCAAGGGAGCAAAAACGTGACTTGAGCACTCTGAATGTGCGCTCCACTATGCCCCGGGTTGCAATATGGGCTGTGTTGTATCTTACCTCGGGTAGTGTGGTAGGGTTCTGTATTGGCTTCATCATGTAGGTGCTCAGAGGGTAGGCACTGTCCCTTGGGGAGGTGATAATGGTTGTCATTAGTTGGGTTTTCCCATTTCTCAGTGTCTGACATGCATGCATGTGCAGAGGCATTTGTACTCACCAATGAGCCATGCATCGCCATGCCTCCCAGCTTCCAGGTCCCGGTTTAGGGGTGACATTCTGAATATAAAACTATCATGGCTGGACCCCGGACAGTTGGCATATACTGAGATGATGATTCCCTTGTCATCACATACAACCTGCACGTTGATGGAATGCCAGTTCTTGCGGTTTTGATAGATGTGCTCAGTGGCCCTGGGAGGACATAGAGCTACATGGGTGCAATCAATGGCACCTAGCACTTTGGGGAAGTGTGCCACCCTGTAAAGGTCCTGGACCATGGCCTGCCTTTCTGCAGGTGTTCTGGGCATGTATATGTGCCTGTGGACTGAGGGGCGTGCAGTCATGATCGCCAACACCTGGTGTAGGGAGTGTGACTGCGTGGCCTGTGAGACACCCCCAACTATGGCACTTGTCCGCTGAAATGACCCAGTAGCCAAGAAATGCAGTACATTGAGCACCTTTTCCAAGGGACTCAGTGCTTGGGAGCACAGGGTGGGTGATGTGAGGTCATCCTCCCACTCAGCAACCAGTTCTAGGATTGTTCGTTGTGGAAACCTGTACCTCCCATAGACCTGGTCATCAGGCATCCCAAAAAGGCTGGACCTGGGTAAAGAAATGCGGGGCCTGGCTATCCTCCTCCTCCTGAAGTGTCCCACGACCACTGCTGCGAGGAACGGTATATTCATCATAGCGTATAAGCTTGTTTGTTCTTTGCACGCACTTTTATGCTGCGCGGGGCCTCTTACGCCTGCTTCCTGCTGGTATACGTGTTTCCGGATTAGCGCGTATTTTGTGGCGCACGGGTTTCCCCTGTTCGATTCCATGAATATGTGTTGTTTTAGCACGCGTGTGGGCGTTGCGTGGATTTAGCTGTGGTACTTCCCCCGTAACGCCCACATTTTCATGCGTTCCACCTCGTGTTCCTCCCCCTTTTGTTGTGTGCGCTACACGTTGTGCGCTTTCGATGTGCGCGTTGCGCACAGCTTTTAGTGATGTGTGCGCCCGTGTGCGCCACCCGTGGATTTGGCGCACATCCCGGGAAAAACACACGCAGCGCATTCCATGAATCGACAAACGGCTGCGTGCCCGGCTTTAGCACATGTACTCTGTGATTTTCATGCTTGCGCTCCCCTTTACAGCGCACATTAATTCCATGAATGACCCAGTAAATCTCTTTCAAATGAGACAATCATCTGACAATTGTAATATTGGAGTGGACATAGTATATATGGGTGAACTTTGAATCACTGATATCACAGGACAGTGGTTTCTAGAAATCCTTTTGTAACAAAAATGTGTAGAACTGTAGAATACACAATGTCACTGGAAACTGTTTTATTACATTTAGCTTCAATTACAACCCTCTGTGTCAATGCTTTTACTACCTCACTTGTGCATATTTCTTTAAAAACTTCATAAACAAAGTTTTAAATTGAATTTGTTTTTCCGGAATCACAAATTGAATTTTAATATCTAGCATAGTATAATCTTAAAACAATTGTTCTATAGTTTTTTTACACATGTACTTAATGGATATCGTGCTTGCACTTATTTTCTTCTCTTGATTCACCTTCTTCATGTGTACATTAATCAACCTAGCTATTTTGATAGGCCTCATATCATAGGACACTTATTTCACCAGTGGCTGTACAATTTCTTTGATCCATCCTTTTTATATGCTCCCATTCCTTGAACAGCTTTTCTCCTGTTTTGCTTTTATACTTTTGAATTCATGTGCTACTAACTTTATTTTTTTTTGTTTCCAAAGTTAACTCCTTTGGCTCATGTACCTTAACTTCCTCGGGCATATGTTTCCTATTTTCAAACTCATGATGTCACCTACTCCTGCTCGTTTCTATTTAATCTCTATGTTTTAAGCACATAGCTTCTGAAACCAGCATCCATCTCTCCAAACATTCCATACCTCCCACTCTTTGCAACCTCCCCCAAATTTGATTTCTAACATATTGGTACCGTGCCACAGGCAGACTGAACTTCATCAAGATGCATGTGAGTTAACAGCCAGGAACTTTAACTAAAGTGAACCTTTTTCAGAGATTAGTGTAAGGACACCAAACGTGTCCTCTAATTAAAACATAGTGTGTATGTATTCTAGAGATGGGGACATGCACCTGGGATTCTAAAATCTCCAGGATATCAACTTTGATTTAGGCACAGTAATGGTTTGCTTATTAGAAGACCTGAGGGGTCAGGCTGTGCGGTACCTATGGATCTTTTGTTCCAAAGACTCAGCACAAAACTGTTCAGACATTTGAACACCAAACAACACCTTGAAGACAATCCTGCTCTTAACTGTAGGCTAATAAACGGGATTGACGAAACAGGGTTATAGGGATTGTCCATGTCAACTTAAAAATGGCGTGGATAGCCGCATTCTGAACCTTTTGAAACCATGTCTTTTTGTATTTAATAATATCAAATTATGGCTGCAAAGCAAGAGGTAGGCTGAGCAAAGCAGGTGGAGGGCAGTTGGCTACGGTATTTCTATGATTTTTAGGACTCAAAAGAATAACTTCAAACTTGGTGGGATTTAACTCAAGCCAATTATTTAGCAACCATATTTCAACTTCAGAAAGCCAACTAAATTGAACGGAGAAGTCATAATTAGGGCTATTGAAAGCACCCATTCCCCGACAAGATATCCAAACACCCAAATAATGGATAAATCCCGCTAGGGAATGAGACCAAGAGATGGATTGCAAGTGGAACAATGTTTTATATAACATAAGTTGTGCATGCAGAGAACTCTGCTGCCCAGAGAGCGCTCTTTCAATCATTACACGGGCAGCACATTATAAGAGAAAACCATGTCACTAGTGACACCACACAGCTCTGCAATACAATTGGTAAGGCATAATGATACATTATACATCCACAGGAGGTGACCATGCAGGATAGGCTGTTGCTTGGGTGTCGATCCCACATCACGTGGGTCAGATAGGCTCATCTCCGTGGGGTGAAGGTAATGTTGCTAAAGCAATACAGTGCTAGCTGCCTAATGTACAATAACAGGATATGAGGTCATGAGACAAATGGCAAGCATAAAACTGTGACATGAATGGGGGTGCTTCTCAGAGTTCACTGACAAGTTATAAATGCATTCTACACTCTGCACCCAGTTACCCATAAACCCAGTGCCCCCGAACCAGGTGCTGACATTGTTTTTCTTTTATCTTACCTAATGCCTCATGATACGAGTAGACATGTGTTATGTTTATGAAGAATGCGTTGGTTTCTGGGATTAGAGCTATGGTGGGTGTCCTCATTTGGTCGCTGCAAGGGGTCAAATGTGTATCTGGATCAAACAGCAGAAGGGCACGGGCCAGGTGGACGGTGGTTTGGTGGGGTGGGTAGGGGTTGAGGGGCACAGGCAGGTTAGTGGAGATGGATGGGTTCTTAGGCTGAGGCCTGCACCGGTCTTACACAGTGCAGTGAGATTATCTTCCCATGGGCGATATTAACTGTTGCAACAATGATTGGCTGAACTTCCATGAGAACAGGACTTGTGCGGAGCTGGCAGGAGGAGGGGGTGGCCTGGGCTGTTCGTACGAGGCACTGAGCAGGGGAGAGACAGGTTTCTAGAGATCATTTTCAGGCCTAGTGAAAGATGGCATTTGGTGTGTCACAAGATGGAGTCTCTGAGCCTCAATATGGATTGGTTACATGTTTTCCTTTTGTTAGTAATTAGAGGGTGATTAGTACAGACTACACATAGGAGAGAGGGGGGACATCTCCCCCCTCTGGCATAAGCGAGAGCCGTCCATGCCCTTTTTACTACTTTGTCCCAGGCGGGAGTACCTTTTATTGGCATCCAGGCTCGGCACAAATTTCTTAAATTACCCCCATGCTGTGGGTATTCTTCAGGAGTGCATGTCATGTAAATAGAATCCCTGTCCCCATCTAGATCAACCCACAGCTTCTTACAGTTTTCTAGATCTTGGGGTTGTTTGATGGTTGTGTGATATAAATTATCCACCATGTCCCCTGTCTTATATATCACCACCATGCAATACTTGGGCTCATCACCTTCGCCAGTTTGATCTTGGTCTTCCCAAGTATCATGAGGCATCTTCCCATTACTATTTGGGTTGTCTATAGTCACCATCATCATCACACTACTAGGAATCGCGTCTGCACAGTATCCGACTCCTAACTGACACACACAGAAGATCAGCAGAAGGAATACAATGATGGGGACCAGTAGCTTCATTGCAGTCCCAAGCTATGATGGTGCCAGTTGAATGCCATTCTGAAGCAGTCACTGGGCTGGACACCACCTTCTTTTTTCATTATTACCCCAAGTTCATGTACTGCAGCAATTACGTGTGAAAGTGTCCAGTTATCAGCATCTGAAGAAGGTATGAAAGTGCAACATGCACTCTTTTGGCAAACACTGCCCTCCATTGCTGTAAGAAGATCTAGGACATAGCAGTTTTGCATCGTCATCAGTCTCAGTGCTCTTAGTTCTACCTTGATGACATTGAACCCTACCTCAGTGTCATTGGCCAGTTGGATCAGCTCCCAGCAAATTTTCTGGATCCACTTGGCGTTTGCTCGTGCTTGGATGGATGCTGGAGATCAGTGATGAAAGAATTGCCTCTGCTGAGCTGAACAGTTTGTACTCATCCGGGATCTGTGCCTAGAGGTAAGAAGAGGTCAGAACAGTCTTTAGAGAGGTAGTTGGATGCTCTCTTTTTGTGCAACACATTGTCTTGCAGCTTGTCTTACGATAGTATGTCATAGATTCCCCCTTAATGTGCTTAATGTGCTTCTCCGAAATCACCAGCATTGCTGAGTGCAGCGTTTCCAGAGCACATTAGCCCCGCCATGATGACTGGAGGTGCAAGTATGCCTGTTTGCCACACACCCAGTAATGGTCCATCAAAGCAGCAGTTCTTTTTTGCATGTCAGGGATGACGAGGGTTCTGTTGCAGCGTGTGTTTTAACCCATCGGTACTCTTCCTTCCCCGTGGAAACAAAGTTAATTTTTTTCTTCATGCTAGATCTTGATTGGTTTTTTGAGGGCTGTGACCCATGTCAGATTTGTGATGTGCTGGGACCATACCTGGGGACACATGTCTTCCGTCCATTGCAGCCTTTCATCCGAAAGGCCACGTAGCTCTTCTGCCTGACACATTACTGTTGCATCTTGCCATTTATTGTCAGCAAACAGTGTCCCTTTTACTGCAAAGAAGAGCTCCTTAAAGCATGTCACACCTTCAGGTTTCCTTTAGCATATCTTCTCATCAGGAGGAAGAAGTTGTAGTTTTACTGTATGTGCCTGGAAGGTGCTCCTGATTCTACATAGTGTGAGATGAACGAGGCATTGAGCTTCTACTAGGAGGGATTCTTGTGGCACCAAAACCGTAGGCGTCCCTGATGCATGAGGTATTAGCGGACCAACATAGCAGCTACAATTTGTGGCCAGCCTCCCTGTGGCGCTCCTATCAGAGTACCACTTGTTAGATTGGTCCGCATGGCACAAAGGTCCTCTTTCTTGTCCAACCCATGATATGCATCCTATTTATGTTGCTGTATTTGTCTCTTTATTCTCTTTGTCAATGTATCTCTAACAACAGCAAATGACCTTCCGTACCATTTGTTACTAAAGCTTGAGGGTCTGCATGTCCATTATTTAGGCGATAAATAGGAAAAATACCTGTATCCAGGTTTACATTAGTGTCACCACCCAGTTGCCAGTATTGGGCACTGTGAAGAACATTTCGCATGACATTGGGAGACAGAGTATACACAATTTCAACATTTGAGGTAGGTTCTTCAGTTGTCTGTGAGTCACTTTGTAGCAATGTAAACATTTTCATCCAATTTCCATTACTCCCTTTTTGGGCAAGCTCCTGGAAAAGCTAGCCATCTCTCAGCTTAATCTCCATTCTGACTCTGTTGGCTCCCTCCATGACCACCGATCTGGCTTTAGAGCTACCAGAAGTACGTAAACTGCTCTCCTGAACATCCGTGAAAACCTGCTCTCCAACCTCGATTCTAACATTCCCTCTGTCCTCATCCTACTTGACCTCTCCTCTGCGTTTGACACGGTCAACCATACCATCCTGCTCAATCGTCTTCGTGACAACCTCGGTATCACTGATCAGGCTCTGGCCTGGTTGACCTCTTTTGTCTCTAATCGACCCTCCCAGGTACAACTTGGGTCCTTCCTATGTTCTATCTCCCTCTCCACATGTGGTGTTCCCCAGGGGTCTATCCTCTCGCCCTGGCTTTTTAACCAATACCTGGCAACTCTCGCTTACTGCATCTCAATGTTCTGATCAACTTTCCAGTGCAATGCTGATGACACCCAACTCATTTTCAGGCTTCCTTCAGGATCCTCGTCTCCTTCCCTCATCTACGATTGTCTAATCGCCATTCAATATTGGTGTGCCGCCAATGATCTATGTCTAAATGCCAACAAGACTGAGATCCTCCTTATTGGTACACCATCTCCATCCTTTCCTCTCACTCTCTGGCCAGCCTCCCTTGGCCCTCCTCCCACCCCCACTTGCGCGGCTAAGAACCTTGGGGTTATCTTTGACTCTACACTTTCCTTCTCAGCACACATATCGGATGTCTCCAAAAAATCTAACTTTTTACTCCACCTCCTTAAAGGTACTCTACCTTTCCTCTCCTTCCCTCAAAAGCTCACTGTCTCCCAAGCTCTGGTTCTTTCAAGACTGGATTACTGTAACAGCCTCTTCCTAAATCTACTTGCCTCCACTCTCCGCCCTCTACAACTAATCCAGAACAGGACTGTGAGACTTGTCCTTGGCCTCAAGCCCTGGGATCGTATCTCTCCAGCCTTGAAATCCCTTCATTGGCTCCGAGTGGATGCAAGGATTACATTTAAAACCCTCTGCATTGTCCACAAGGCTTTCTGGGGCCTGGGTCCAAAATACCTTCAACTATCCCTCCGTAAATACCTCCCCTCTCGAGCCCTTCGCTCCTCTACTTCAAACGCCCTCAGGGTTATTTGTTTTGCAATAAAACGATCTGGGGGTAGATCCCTGACTTCGGCTGGTGCTTCCCTTTGGAACAGCCTCCCGGCCACCTTGAAACTTGAGGAAAAACATCTTCGGTTCCGGAAACTTCTCAAGACCTTCCTCTTCGCCTCTGCCTTTGCCCCCCTTCTCCCCTGTTGATCTGTTTCTTCTCATGGCATTGTGCACCTGGCCACCCTCTGTTCTTTCGGGCCCAGGTATCTGCTCACCCTGCCACCCTCCTGCACTGCCTCCAGGCCACCATCTGCACTAGGGTTTCTGTATCTTTACCCATACAGTCCCCCTCTCACGTTTCTTCTGCACTTATCAGATATACCTTTCTGACTAACTTTCACCTGCCACTTGATGGCCGCACTAGCATGGTTTAAAGCCCTTGTTTATTATTTATTCTATTTAATATTTATTTATGTTTTATTCTCCTCTGCTTCGCACTTTCCACTCCCCCCACCCTGCACTTTTCCCCTATTTTCCTTTCCCTTGCACTTGCGCTTTCTTAAATATCACTGGGCCTAGTAAGATCGCTGTTTTTTTTTTCTCCCTTGTTCCCCTCCCTTTCTGCCTGGTTGTGCTCTGAAGCACTTGTGTACGAGCGCGATATAAATAAAATATCATTTCATTTAATTTCATTTAGACTAAATCATTTTGT
The DNA here is from genome assembly GCF_040938575.1 of Ambystoma mexicanum. Taxonomy (NCBI): domain Eukaryota; kingdom Metazoa; phylum Chordata; class Amphibia; order Caudata; family Ambystomatidae; genus Ambystoma; species Ambystoma mexicanum. Next base: position 379,531,204 of record NC_090930.1, on the reverse strand, counting down.
ACAAGGATTACTTTTTCGCTGTCATTAATCACTACTAGCCCAGGTTGTGGTGCTGCCTTTGTGTGATTTTTGTTTAAAGTAGTGAGGTTTGACAATGTGTTATGCTCCCATATTAGTTTTACACCATCCCATATTAGTTTTCCCCCTCCCCTCTTCTTTTATGTCATCAGCAATAAAAGATACGCTCCAATACATTCTCAAGCATAGCAATATTATTGAAAATACTATGGCTGTGAAATAAAGTCCACAGTCATACGACTATGCCCTAGTGATGCTTATGTTATTCCTACTGCTATCTAACTGAGCTCTAGTAGTAGACAGTGGCCTTGTCTCTGCCATTGTAGCACCTACTAAGTGGGATAAAATGGGTTAAACATACTTTGTTTATTAAAAGATGAGAGGAGTAAAGAGACAGATGTAACATCATAGAAATAAAGTGTACATATATAGAGAGAGAGCGAGAGAGAGAGAGAGAGATTATCTTTTACATTATACATACATATATATATTACTCATTTATAGACATATTTCTCTGAAATACTGCTTTGCTTTTGTGCTTATATTTGCCTGGTATTGTGCCTCCTCTCCCAGTACCTCTTCTTAAGGCACTGCTATATCGTGTTCATTTTCTTGTGCTCTTTCTGCAGTTACACTATCATGAGCCTGTCTGATGTCTGACAGGTGGATCCAATATTTCAGGGCCTTCACCTTTACTGTTGAAAGTGTGCAACATACTACTTCATAAGGGCTATGAAATCTTGGAGAATTCCACCTCCTCACAAAGGTCTAAATGGAAACCAGTTACCCAGGCATTAGAGGTTTTGTTGGGCTGTCTACTGAGGCAGTTGACGTATCGGTTTATTCTCTCTGGTGAATGGTGGGACTGTTTGTTTAGCATTTGTTCATACTGCTCTTGTGAGCTGTGTGAGGTACTCTTTGAATTCCTCACCGAACACTGTTGCAGTTCTATGTGCATCAGACGTCCTTCTTACTGGGGATAATGGTGTTTGCATACGTCTACCAGTTACTATTTCATGAGATAGTAACTGGTAGACATATGCAAACACCATTATCACCAGTAAAAAGGATGTCCGATGCATATAGAACTGCAACAGTGTTAGGTGAGGAATTCAAAGAATACCTCACACAGCTCACAAGAGCAGTACATGGGCATCCTTACTAGTTTGCGTGCGCTTCTGGAATAAGGCCAGTAGAAGCTGCTGATTTGTAATGTGAATAGTCCTCGCAGTGTCCTGAGAGTCATCCCCGAAATAAATGTTTGGCATGTGACACATTCAATAGTAAATTTAGTAAGGTATTCTTGGAGGTTTGGGATAAACCAATCCTCCTGGATGTCTGAATCTATGTGCTGTTTTGAGGTGTGGGCAGGAAAGTGTAATCATGGGCATGCTATTTGCAACAACTCTACTGGCATTACTACTTTTTCCGTCATGTCCTGTCTCCATAGGAGATCTGTGGGTGACTGTGTGCATCCCCATTTTGTCCATAGTTCTTGTTCTAGCAATGGTGCTTTCTTCTGGAGCGCTACTGTTTGTGCTATTGGAAGTGCATTGTATCCCTCTTCTTTAGACTCTTCTACTCTGCCTTTTAGCACACCTTCTGTGGTTGGTTGTTTTTGGAAGTACGCTGCTTCCTTTGCTGCGGCATCTGCCGCTGCGTTCCCTAGTGAGATTTTGTCACTTTTGTTCGTATGGGCTTGGCATTTCAAGAGTGCTACTACTGATGGCTCTGCAAGTGCTTTGATCAATTCATTCAATAATTAAGCATGTTGTACTGGAAACCTATCCGCCCTTCTGAATTCCCTTCTTCTCCATCTAGATAATCCCAGCATGTACTGTGGTGGTTACATATGCTGAATCAGAATATGTGGTTACTGTACACCCTTTTGCTGCATGGAGGGCTTCAATTAGTGCTACCAATTCTGTTGCTTGGGCTGAATAGTGCAAGGGTAAATGTTTCTGTATCAGGATTTCATATTGTCCTTCTTCCAACCTTACTGCTGCCACACCAATGTGTTTTTCACTGGTTTGTGGCCAAATAGATGCTGACCCGTCTACAAAGTACACTTCCCCCTCGCTCAATGCATTTTCATTATGCCTTGGGAATGTCGTCTCCTTCTCCCTCATAAGTGGCACAATCATGGTTCTGCATGTCCTCTACCGTGTATGGCTCTGTGAGGAATGTGGATGGGTTTACCGTTTTGCACCGTATCACATGGATGTTTGTGCTTGAGTTGATGATTTCATAGGCTGTAGCCCTTTGTGTTGTGAGCGTTGATTTGGACCGTTCAAGTATGGCAAAGAAGGAATGTTCCACAAACAGTGTGACGAAGCATCCCATCACAATTTAGGAGCTTTTTTCAATGGTGAAGGCAGCAGCTGCAAGAGCTTGTTCGCAAGCAAAATAGCCCTGCATTACTGAGTCAATAGTACCGCTGAAGTAGGCTAGTGGCTTGTGACCGAAGGATGTTTTTTGTGTCAGTACATTGGTCATTAATGTGCCATTTGAATGTGAGAACTGGAGAAATTCTCGTTCATAATCAGGTGCGGCTAGATTGGGAGTCGTGCATACAAGTTGTTTTAGTGTTGTGAAAGCAGTGTGCATTTCAGGTGTCCATGTTATTGCTGTGTTGGCTTTCTGTGCTTTTTTAATCCTTGTACTAGGGGTCGGGTGTAGGTGTCATAGTCTAAAATCCACACCCTGCAATAGCTACATATGCCGAGGAACCTTTGCATGTCTTTTAATGTGTGCGGTCTGGGTGTTGCTCGCACCGTTGCTGCTCTGTCAGGTATTATTTTTTTTATATCAGTTGGCCCAGGTACAGCACCTCTGCCAGGCAATATTGAAGTTTATTCTTATCTACCTTGTACACCTTGTGGGCCAATAAGGTAAGGAAAGTGACAGAGTCCCTCCTGTATGGTTCTTCCCCTCACTACATATTAGGAGGTCATCCACGTATTGAATAACGGTGCTTTAAACACCAACATTGCTGAGGTGTTCATGCAATATTCTGTTGAAAATATTTGGGCTTTCACAGTACCTCTAGGGAAGTTGGCAGTGTTCGTACCTTTTTCCCCCTAGAGTGAAAGCTGTTAGGTAATGGCACTTTGGGTCAAGAAGTACTGAGAAAAAGGAATTATTCAGGTCTACCACTGTGAAGTTTGCGACATGCTTTGGAATAATGCACAAAATGGATGCCGAGTTTGGAACAATTGGGAACTCCTTTTGTACAATGTCGTTAAGTGGGCAAAGGTCTTGCACCATACGCCAAGGCCCCCTTTCACTTTTTTGATCTGCTAAATCGCAGTATTGCATGGGGAGTTAGAGGGTAAAATAATGCTCTATTGTAGTAGTGCGCATATTGTGTCTTTTATTCCCTCCTCTGCTTCTCTTGAAAGGGGGTACTGTCTGACCCTGGGCAATACTACCCCTGGTTTCACTTTTATTCTTATTGTGGTTACTTCCTTCAATAACCCTACATCATGGGGGTTTGTCATCCATAGATCTGGTGGTACTAGATGCATATCCATATCACAAAAAGATGGTGGTGCACTGACAATGGCCATGGGGGGGTTTGTCTCTCATCTGTTTTGTATCATTATGTCACAAGGCATGCATATTTCCATTATTATTTCCGCGTAAATGTCATTGGGCCTCATTCTGAGTCTGGCGCTAACCAATGGCGCTATTAGCGCCTTGGTCGGCGCTGGACCCGTACCGGCACCACCCTGGTGGAATGGGAAATTACCGCCCTATTCTGAGTTGACCAGGGCGGTAATTTCCCATTCCCCAGGGCTCTTCCCCATTCCCAAATGAGCCCCCATAGGGCTCAATGGGAATGGGGAAATTGCAAATAACGGTGACCGTACTTTACGGTCACCGTTATTGGCTTAAAAGCCCCTTTGCGCCCTCGTTCCTAACGCCTGCTAAAAGCAGGCGTTAAGGACGAGGGCGCAAAGGGAACTCGGAATGTGGCAGTAAGGGATTACCGGCACCGGTCTCGTTAACGGTGACCGGTATCCCTTACCGCCATACTCGGAATGAGGCCCATTGTCAGTAAACAGTTCTTCATCAGCTAATTTGTGCAGTGGTATGTTTGGGTCAATACACAGTACTGTCTGCCATTCGCAACCATGCGTGTCCAGGCCAATCACCACAATACATTTCGCTGAAATCTGTACCCCTTGCAGATCGAGAGACAAGACAGTGCCAGGCAATATCTCTGGGGTGGCTTCTGGGTGGAAAAGAAAATCAGAGGGCACTCTCCACTCTTTATGTGTGATCTCTGGCACCACTCTTGCTAGTACCTCTATTCCATAAATGATCATGTCTGCATTGGTTGTACCCCTCAAATGGCTGTTTCATTTGCTAATGTTTGTATGAGTAGCATCGCTCATATGGAACACATACCTGGGGTGGAGCACATTATCCCTGTGTTTGTAAATGCTATGGTCATGTTAAGCTTACTGAGTAAATGTCATCCCAGTAAATTCACAGGTGAATTCTCATGATAAAGTAGGGGTGCTTGTACTGTTCTTCCTCCAGTTTTAACATCCAGATCTTCTGTGTAAGGAACCGTGACCACCACCCCAGAGAATCCTTGTACGGCAAGAGTTTTGCCAGATAACGGGAAGTCACCTTCGCAGAGACAGGCAGAGACAGGCTGACCCTGAGGGAGTTGGAGACGGATGAGCGAAGAGCTCGAGAAGGGAGATATTTAGAAAGAGAGAGTTGAAGGCATTTAGGCCCCAGCCCCCAGAGGGCCTTGTGGACAATGCAGAGGGTGTTGAACTTAATCCTTGCAGCCACTGGGTGCCAGTGTAGAGTTTTCAGTCCTGGAGAGATACGATCCCTGGGCTTGAGGCCAAGGACAAGTCTCGCAGTCCTGTTCTGGAAAAGTTGCAGAGGGCGGAGAGTAGAGGCAGGCAGAGGCTGTTACAGTAGTCCAGCTTCGAGAGAACCAGGGCTCAGAAGACAGTGAGCTTCTGGGGGAAGGAGAGGAAAGGAAGAATACCTCTGAGGAGGTGCAGCAGGTAGTGTGACTTCTTAGAGATGTCAGATATGTGAGGGGAGAATGAGAGTGTGGAGTCGAAGATGACCCAGAGATTTTTTGCCTTGCAGGTAGGAGCAGGAGGAGGGCCAAGAGAGGCCGGCCAGAGAGTAGCAGGGAAGGAGGGAGTGGGTGTGCCGATGAGTAGAATCTCAGTCTTACTGGCATTAAGGCAGGGGTCATTGGCGGCACACCATTCCTGGATAGCAGACAGACAGTCAGAAATGAGGGAAGGAGGGGAGGAGGCCGAGGGTAGCCTGAAAATGAGCTGGGTATCATCCGCATAGCACCGAAAGTTGGGGCAGAGAGCGGCGATGTGGTGGGCAAGGAGTGCCAGATATTGGTTGAACAGCCAGGGAGAGAGGTTAGATCCTTGGGGGACACCACAGGCAGAGAAAAACATGTCAGAAAGGAAGGACCCCAGTTGGACCTGGGAGGGTCCATTGGAGAGGAAAGAGGTCAGCCACGCCAGAGCCTGACTAGTGATACCCAGGTTATCACGAGACGGTTGAGCAGGATGGCATGGTTGAAAGTATCAAAGGGAGACGAGAGATCGAGCAAAATGAGAACACACGGATGTTCAGGAGAGCAGTTTCCATGCTTCTGGCAGCTCTGAAGCCAGACTGATGGTCATGAAAACTACCAACAGATTCAGCATGAAGGTTAAGCTGGGAGAAGGCCAGTTTCTCCAGGAGCTTGCCCAGGAAGGGAGTGATGGAGATTGAGCGATAGTTGGCCGGGCAGGAGGGGTCGGAAGAGGGTTTCTTAAGAAGAGGGTGCACACAGGAGTGCTTAAGGGGGGATGGGAAGACTCCAGAGGTGAAGGAGTGTTTGCAAAAGTCAGCCAGGGCAGGAGCCAGGGAGTCGATGTGGTCCTTGATAGTTTTGGAGGAACAGGGATGATCCTGTTTTGACGAGACATTCATAGATCAGACTTGTCTGGAAACCTCGTCAGCCGAGAGAAGGGGAAAGGCAGAGAAAGAGGGAGGAGGGGTGGCTGCAGAGGGGCCAGAGGAAGAGCAGGGAATAGAGGGAGGGAGGCGGTGGGAGGAGAGTGAGGACAGGATGTCCTGAGTTTTAGAGATGAACTGAGAGGCCAGTGCCGTGCAGAGGGCCTGGGAGGGGACAGGACAGGTAGAGACTGCAGCAGGGTTGGCCAGCTCCTTGCAGATTTTAAAGAGTTCGGCCGCATTGTTAGATGCCGCAGAGATGCGGGCTCGGATAAGGGCTCTCTTCTTGGTGAGAACAGAGAGCCGGTATTACCTTTGGAGCAGGCGGCAGGCCAGTTTGTCAGAGGATGAACATGAAGCACGCCATTTCCTCTCTGCCACCCTGCACTTGCGTTTTAGGGTGACGAGATCCGAGTCATACCAGGAGTTACATTTGGATTTGGGCTTCAGGTGGATTCTCATGACAGGGGCAAGGATACCAAGAGTATCAGCTATAGCAGAGTGGAGCGTAGAGAGGGCTGCGTCAGGGTGGGAGTCAGCCGCAGGAGGGCAGGGGGGCGAGAAGGTGGCAGCAAAATCTCAACTGACATGCGCTTCATGGGTCAGATGACCGAGAAGGAGGGTGGCAGTGATGAGGGTGGCTTTGCCTGTGGGGTAGGGAAGGTGAGGTGGGAGGATAGGAGAAAGTGATCACTCCAAGAGGGAGGAGTGGAGAGAGGGACGGAGAGGGGAAGGTCAGAAGAGATCAGAGCATCAAGGGTGTGCCCTGCCGAATGAGTCGGCCCAGACGGGAGAATATAGAGTGAGAGAGAGTCGAAGAGGTCGCGAAAGAGTCCAGAGGTGGGACAGGAGGCAGCCAGGTGGATGTTGAAGTCTCCAAGAAAGAGGAGTTGAGTGGTTGAGGACATGAGTGAGGAGGAGAGGTCTGCCCACTCGGAGAGGAAGGAGGAAATTTGGCCAGGTGGCCGATAGAGAGTAGCCACGGTAAGGGAATAGCTAGGAGAGAGAGAGAGTCGGCAGACAAGGCATTCAAAAGAGGAGTAGGTCTGCATAGGAGTGGCAGTGGCAGGAATCCACTCAGGGAAGATAAGGGCCACACCCCCCAGCACGTTTGGGCCTGGGCACGGAGAGGATCTTGTAGCCATTAGGTAGGAGTGTGTCAAAGCTGGTGACAGAGCTGGCGGTGAACCATGTCTCAGTGAGACCGAGGATGACGAGGTCCAGTTCCTCAAGAAGGCGACAGATATCAGAGGAATGTTTGATGGCAGAGCGAGAGTTAAGAGTGGCAATGTGGAGAAGGTTGCCAACCTTGAAGGACTTCCAGGGAGGGGTACAAATCTGAGGTACGCCCTGCGGAGGTGAGGAAGGAGCAAGAGAGGGGGCAGGGAGGGAGGGTAGAGGCAAGGTAGCCGAGGACAGAGGAGGGGGGACAGCAGGAGAGGAAAGGAAGTTGATGAGGCGTAGGAAGCGTCTTTCAAAGAGGTGAAGGTTGGCCTGAGGGCCTTGGACCAAGATCCCATTAGCGTAGACATTAATGATGGCCTTAGAGGAGTGGAAGGGGGCCAGGAGGACATCCCAATTGGTGCCACCATTAATGGGAGAAGAGGAGAAAGGAGAGAGCACAGAGACCATATGAAGGGTCCATAGGTCAGGCGAAGGCACGAAAAAAAGAGGATGTCAGTGAGAGTTTCCTTGGAGGAGGCACTGGAGTAGGTGTCAGCGATAGGGATGCCTGGGTTGGAGACCAGGATGTCCTTTTTAAAATTTTTCCTACCTGATTTAGTGAGCAGAGCAGGATAGTCAATGGAAAAGCAGTTAGAGAAGATAGGCGATTTGAGAGCTCCATGGAATAGGAGGCAGTGGGGGGGGGGAGACAGACGAGAGCAAGCAGACAGGAAGTGAGCGGTGAGACCTAGTTTACCAAATTTCAGAAACAACAGTAACACAGTAAATGCGTATTAGGTACCCAGAGGAGAGGCCACCTAAGTTTGAGAATCCTGCGCGGGGAGAAAAAGGCCCTAGTTTACCACATTTCAGAAAACAACAGTAACACAGTAAATGCGTATTAGGTACCCAGTGGAGAGGCCACCTAAGTTTGAGAATCCTGCGAGGGGAGAAAAAGGCCCTAGTTGACCACATTTTAGAAAACAACAGTAAAACAGTAAATGCGTATTAGGTACCCAGTGGAGAGGCCACCTAAGTTTGAGAATCCTGCGAGGGGAGAAAAAGGCCCTAGTTTACCACATTTCAGAAAACAACAGTAACACAGTAAATGTGTATTAGGTACCCAGTGGAGAGGCCACCTAAGTTTGAGAATCCTGCGAGGGGAGAAAAAGGCCCTAGTTTACCACATTTCAGAAAATACATGTTCCCTGGCAAGGGGCTGGTGCGCCATTGGCAGAAGTTATGAATGGGTTTGCATGTGTATGTGCCATTTGGTTCTGACCAGTAGGGCGGGATTGCAGGCAGCGCGGGAGGTGCCAAAGTGTGTTGTACCCTGGTATAGGTCTACTATCTGGTTGCCCAACTAGTTTGTAATTTCCTATGGGTATGCCATACTGGCTACCCGGGTGTGGGTGGCCATATTGTTGTTTGTTGCTGTACTTTTGATAGTTGGCCACATGTCGGAAATGACATTCCCTTGCAAAGCGCCCCCACCTCCCGCACGACCAACATGGTCCAGGTCCGCCCCTCTTTTGGTCCTTGTCCTCCATATCCATATCCTCCTCCTCCTCCTCCTCGTTGCCCTTGGTACCCATCTCTGCCTCTTGCAGGTCTTCCTTGCCATAGGGGTCCAACATACGTTTCTTCTCCACCCCACTATTCCTGGCCATTATCTGCCCCTGCTGCAGTCATTCTAGCCTGTACAGCCACCAACACCTCCCTTTCCTTCCCTTGTTGCTCTGGGGGCGGAACTGCAGTTACTGCCTCGACCTTCACCAACTTACTCTGCACAAGCTTTGCTTCATCTGCTAATCTCCTCTGAGCTATTTCTTTTTCTCTTTCTTTGATCCTCCTGCAGTGGTGTACTATGAGGATTTGTATCTCTGGCCACCCTTTGGTTTCTATCGCAGCTATTTTATCAAGAGCCTTCTGTACCTCCTTCAGGAGGCCTCTCTTAATGATGAAGTAGAATATGGAGGTGGATTGGTCCAAGGCTGTGCCTGTCTCCACGCGCCACATCTCCTGCACCTGAAGAATAAACTGTGCAGCATCTTCCTCGTCCCCCATGGTGCATTGCATTACAGAGAGTGAATCTGGGGTGTCAGGGAAGGTCTTCCGCAGTGCATCCCATACTTGTGCCCTTACATTTTTGAAGGATGCCCCATCATGCATGTCATTCTCCATGGTCACTCCTGGAAAACCCAGCCTTTACTCACACTGTGCCTGCTTGATCTCCTACTGCTGATATCAAAAGGCTTTTAATGTCTCCAATCGCTTATAGGACTCCCTCTGTATTCTTTTCGAATGCATATATCCATTTCCTTACACCTCCTGAAAGCGGTGGAAGTGCTTTGAGGAGATTGTTCTTGTCCATCAGTGCCACGGCACATAATGGGGTTGTTCCGCTCCTTTGTGGATGAGGGACATCTGTAGTTTTTATCTCACCTTGCCCTTACTTAATTTTACTCCTTTCTTCTTTGCCAATGCTATTCTCCCTAACCTGTTTCGAAGCCTTCCCTCCCATCCTTCTTCTACTTCTGTTACTTGTGGAGTTACCCACTGGATCTGCTGTATCCCTCCTACTGCCCCTTTATCAGACTCCTCAAAGTCGCTCCAACATTCCTACTCCCTCTCTGAAGCTACTGTATTGTATCCCATGCTTTCTATCTCACCTTCTCGTTTTACCCGCACTCTTTTAATTGGGGAGCTATCTATTTGAAAAAGGAAATCTCTGGATTTCCATTGATCTTCTGGCAATGCGGAGGTACTCTTTACTGGGGGTTGAAACAGCGGATGCCCTCCCCCGGGTAGAGGTAGTGTTGTTTCGCAAAGTGTTAGCAATCGGGACAATTCTGCTTGAGTGGATGTTTATACAATTTCTAGATCTTGGGTGGTGGGCCCTGTGGCGACAGCGGTTATGTTTGTTGAAATGTATGGAGGGGCGGTGCGGTGACTGGCGTAGCTGGGGCACTACCCCCTTGCACATACACTGGGTCAGCATGCCCCTCTGCAGGTCTTGTAAGCAACAGGCAGATTTTCTTTGGTTCTTCACTCTCTTTCTCCTTACCTCCCACTTCCTCATTCGGCACTACCAGGGGCTCTGCCTCCTTTTCCTTATTATTTGTAGGGGGTGTTTCTTCAAACATCCACCACAAATCTACCACTCCTTGTCTATTTTGGAGCTGATTCCCCTTGTATTTTTCCATTAAGTAAATGGCTACATGGTCCAATATCACTTTGTCAAAAGACCCCTCTTCTGGCCAGTTATGGGTTGACCCCTTCCCTTTTATTTTTGTTACCTGTTGCCCATGGTATTTCCTTATTCGGTCACTGTACAAGGGGAGGTGCTTACAAATATGTGAGAGTGGTGTGTCTAATCCCATATTTGTCAAAGGACCTTTTCTTTCCACCTTATCTCCTCTTTACCATCAAACTTCAACCTCTGGTGTATCAAGCACAGTTTTCAATTATTTACTTCAAAACATTACTTATGCATTGTCATGACAGGCACATGAAACATAAATCATTGAACATTTCAACAGAACAAACCAACAAATATACTGACAACACCAAACATAGAACATAAAACCTTAAAATATTCCCATTTGCACTTAAACCCCTTTTCGTTTAACTCTGGTTTCCTTTCTTCCACACTCAGCACTCACATCACCTCTGTCCCTCCTGGGCCTACCTCCACAAAGTTCTAGGGCCTCATTACGAGTATGGAGGCAGCCATGCCCTTAACAAGGACATGGCTGCCTCCATACCTGGTTCCAGTACCGGGTTCTGTGAATGAGGAATTACCGGGTCATTTCGACCTTGGAGGACCCGGTAATTCCTCATGCACAAAACCATTCCCCATTCCCATTTGAACCCCATGGTTTTACCAGACGTCTGTTCCGGGTCCCGCTAGGGGACCTCGTAATCAGGCATCCCGTACCGGCACCCTTCATTACGGGAGCGCAAGCCTCGTAATGAGGCCCATAGAATGCTAAAGAGAATAAATACTACTATTTCCCGAGCCTACTAAATATATGCGGCTCCTACTTTGTTCCTTTTCCTCATTTATTTCCAGCACTGTTCGAGACAGTGCTCCGCGGCACTGCCTTCTGCCCCCTTTCGGAGCTAGGTTCCTGTATCTCCTCCTATTTTCTCACCTTACTCTTTTTTTAAAATGTAAAAAACCTAATGGCCATGAAAAAGAAAAGAAAAGCGCTTTGTTTTCAGCAATCACTCTATTCAGTCACATTCAACCCAACCCTTGTGTGTTCCCTTTAATTAATCTGCTCCATAACTTCCCCCTTTTCCTCCTTTATTTCCCCTTGAAATCAATACTCACGTGCCCGTGGTCTTCCAAGAGCCTCTGTTCGCAGTCTATTCACAAGTGGGGGCCTCCCCGTCGTGGCCCCACACGGCTCCGGCGAGCATTTGGGTATTCACAAAGCCGGGACCCACAGAACCTTCTTCGCTGAGTATGTGTTTTTTGTTTGGGAATGGTCAGCCGTAGGTGGGGTCGGCCCTTCCGGGGAAGCCCTGGATCTCGTCGTCACAGTACGGGGACATCGAGGAATATCAAGTCAGACGGGTAACCAAATGAAGGCGCCCATTCCCTGGCACGATATCCAAAAACCCAAATAATGGATACACCCCGCTAGGGAAAGAGACCAGGAGATGGATTGCAAGTGGAACAAAGTTTTATATAATGTAGGTTGTGCACGCAGAGAACTCTGCTGCCCAGAGAGCACTCTGCCAAACATTACACGGGTAGCACATTATAAGAGAAACAGCATCAATAGGGATGCCATACTATAGGTACACAGCTCTGCAATACAATTGGTAAGGCATAATGCTACATTATACATTCATAGGAGGTGACCATGCTGGATTGCTTGTTGCTTGGGTGTCAATCCCGCAGTGGGTGAGCTGGGCTCATCTCCGTGGGGTGAAGGTCATGTTGGTAAAGCGTTATATTGCTAGCTGTCTAAGCTACAATAACAGGATATGAGGGCATGAGACAAATGGCAAGCATAAACTCTTGACATTAATGTGGGTGCTTCTCAGAGTTCACTGACAAGTAATATATGCATTCCACCCTCTGCACCCAGATACCCAAAAACCCAGTGCCCACGACCCAGGTGCTCACTTTGGGGGTTTTTGATCTTACCTAATGCCTCATGATGCGAGTAGACATGTGCTATGTTTACGAGACTATATTGGTATATGCGATTAGAGCTATGGTGGGTGTCTTCAGTTGGTCGCTGCAAGGGGTCACATGTGTATCTGGATCAAACAGCAGAGGGGCACGGGCTAGGTGAATGGGTAGGGGTCGAGGGGGCACAGGCAGGTTAGTGCAGATGGATGGGATCTCAGGCTGGGGCCTGCTCTGGTCTCACACAGTACAGTGAGCTCATCTTCCTATGTGAGACATTGGGCCTCATTAGAAGGTTGGAGGTAACCATGCTGCTTTTAGCGGCATGATTGCTTCCATACCGCAATCCGAGCCCGGGTTCCTCGAATGAGGAATTACCGGGCCATCGCAACCTTGGCGGACCCGGTAATTCCCCGTCCGATGAACCCGGACCCGGTCCATCCCTATTCCCATTCGAGCCCCCATAGGGCTCAATGGGAATGGGGATGGAGCTAACAACGGGCCTGTTAATGACGGCCCCGTTGTTAGCTCCCTGGTCCCCTCGCGGGACCCGGCAAGGACGCCTGGTTTTTCCAGGCGCCCATTGCGGGTCCCGCGAGGAGACTTTGTAATAGGGCGGACCGGGTTTACCGGCACCGGCACCTTTACCGGTGCCGGTAAAACCATTCCGCCAACCTTATAGTGAGGCCCATTAACTGTTGCAACAATGAATGGCTGGACTTCCATGAGAACAGGACTTGTGCAGAGCTGGCAGGAGGCGGGGATGGCCTGGGCTGTTCGTATGGGGTGCTGGGCAGGGAACAGACAGGTTTCTAGAGATCATTTTCTGGCCTAGTGAAAGATGGCATTTGGTGTGTCACAAGATGGAGCCTTCAACAAGGCTTGGTTATGTGTTTTTGTAGTAATTAGAGTTCAATTAGTACAGACTATGCATTGGAGAGAGGGGGGACGTCTTCCCCCCTTTGGCATAAGCGAGATCCGGCCATGCGGGTATGGTAAGAGGGGCGTGAAAGACCACCTCTCTCCCAACATTATCAACAGAAATATGCACTTGTTTGTTATCAGTATATGAGTGTAACGTCAATCCATATCTTATGAATATGTCAAATAAATGCCAAATGTAGAGTAGAGAGAGAGGAAAACCCCTGAGGGACAGTACAGGTACTTCCACCGGAGTGAGCAAAATGGCCTTAGGTTCACTTACTTGACACCGGGCTGCGAGGAATGAATTGAATCACTTCCAAGCGTGATCTGAGATAAGGAAACTCTTAGACAGGCCGATAGCAAATCGAGGTTAACTGCATCAAAAGCCTCTGACAAGTCAAGAATGACTAACATTGTTGAGTGGCCAGCATCAGCAGATTGAGTATCCTCACAGGCTGAAAGTGGTGAGCCGTCTCTGTTCCATGTCTAGGTCAAAACTAAGATTGACAATTATGAAGCATATCATTGAATTAGACATGCGGTTGATACAGTCAGGTCACAAGTAGTCATGGAAGGCCTGCCACTGGGCGATAATTCCTCAAAATAGACGGGACCAAAGATACTTTATATGAGTTGGGAGATAAAAGACAGCTTAAATGCCTAAATAACCATACCCTCTACTAATGATTTATTAATGACACAGTGCTTGATTTTATGATCACTGAGGCAAACGCTTTAGCTGATAAAACTGACAAAGCATCCTGTATTTGGTTGGTAGGATGAAGATCGGTAAAATGTGAGAGTATATTAGCTGAAGACAGACATGTGTTGTCGAAGCTGCAGGCCCAGACTGCATATGGTCTTGTAAGTGAAGTTTGCAATAACAGAAGACTTAGCAGTACTGATTAACAACAGCCTATCTGTGATAATTTCTTGAATAATTAATTTTTTTCTGAATGCGCCTTAGCATGCTCATGAGAATTTTCATTCTGAGAGTTCACATGGACCTCCCTCTATACTCTTTCATTTTACTGTTGGTCTACCTTCTTGGCTGGGCAAGAACTACAGAGCTGGCACTGTCATCATATTTCCTGAAGTCTCCTGCATTGCCCATACAGTGGCATTAATCCTTCATTCGTCCTGCTGTTTTATGGGTCTACATTGCAGTGACTTGTCCACTACTTCTGCTTCCTTGCATCCTTGGTCATCACTATACTCGTGGCTCTCTATGCCAGTCTGCTATTCCTCCCCACATCTTCCATGGGCACTGTCAGGGGTGCAGAGTTCCCATATTGGATAGAATGTCGGAGATCACTTGCTTGCCAATGTTTCTAAACAGCACAGTTCTACTCACACAATATCTTGCATTGTGTGTCTTGATGTACTGAAAATACATCGAAAAACCCAAGAAGACATATCTTATGCTTACATTATGTCACATTGTGGTACTGGTAGTATTCTATTCAAGATGGTGATTATGAAGAAACAATCAATATTGAATGCTAAACCTTGACATATTTCTACTTACTAGACTTAATATCTTGTAACGGCGGTTGCAGATTGATCTTGAATCTGAGCTTTACTACTTAACTAAAGTGGGTGGCAAGGGGGCGTGGCTACAGGGTGATGAGCTAGGTCGCAGATCCCGTGAGCTCCCGAGATCCGACGATGATCCGTATAGACCAGGGGTGCACAACTGATTTTGACAGAGGGCCGAAAGTACCTTACATGAGGGCTATAGTGGGCCGAAAAGTAAAAGTGGGCGGGGCGGTAGGCGGGACATGTCAGGAGGCTTTTTCAACCCCCAATTTGTATTCAACACATGGAAAAAGATATGTTTTTGAGGGGTAACGATTTTTATTGCATTTCAAACTTACATTTTGTACTACACATTTTCCATTGCTATCATTTATTTCGATTTAGTTATTGTATATCGTCTGTTTAATTAAATTATATATATTTTATTGAACATGATTGGACATTTCGTTATTTTGGACTGCTATAGTTTGCTGTTTGGGTTACCCAAGAGGAGTATGGCCTTCGTTGAGTCAGGTTTCCTCAAAAAAGCAAAGGATGTACATCTCCTAACTGTGCCTGTTTTAGCTTTATTATTGAGTTCACTCTTGGAGTGCAACACTATGCCCCATGGCTCCCATCCCCAACCAAACACTATGCCCCATGGCGCCCTCACCCCCAACCAAACACTATGCCCCATGGCTCCCATCCCCAACCAAACACTATGCCCCATGGCCCCCTCACCCCCAACCAAACACTATGCCCCATGGCCCCCTCACCCCCAACCAAACACTATGCCCCAGGGGCCCCTCACCCCCAGCCAAACACTATGCCCCATGGCTCCCACCCCAACCAAACACTATGCCCCATGGCCCTCACCCCCCCAAGCAAACACTATGCCCCCTGTCCCTCACCCCCAACCAAACACTATGCCCCATGGCCCCCTCACCCCCAACCAAACACTATGCCCCATGGCGCCCTCACCCCCAACCAAACACTATGCCCCATGGCTCCCACCTCCAACCAAACACTATGCCCCCTGTCCCTCACCCCCCAAGCAAACACTATGCCCCCTGTCTCTCACCGCCAACCAAACACTATGCCCCATGGCCCCCTCACCCCCAACCAAACACTATGCCCCATGGCTCCCACCCCCAAGCAAACACTATGCCCCCTGGCCCCCTAACCCCCAACCAAACACTATGCCCCATGGCTCCCACCCCAACCAAACACTATGCCCCATGGCCCTCACCCCCAAGCAAACACTATGCCCCCTGTCCCTCACCCCCAACCAAACACTATGCCCCATGGCCCCCTCACCCCCCTAACCCTCAACCAAACACTATGCCCCATGGCTCCCACCTCCAACCAAACACTATGCCCCCTGTCCCTCACCC
Organism: Ambystoma mexicanum; assembly: GCF_040938575.1. Taxonomy (NCBI): domain Eukaryota; kingdom Metazoa; phylum Chordata; class Amphibia; order Caudata; family Ambystomatidae; genus Ambystoma; species Ambystoma mexicanum. The sequence continues at coordinate 379,515,034 of NC_090930.1, read as the reverse complement.
CTCAAGCAAACACTATGCCCACTGTCTCTCACCGCCAACCAAACACTATGCCCCAAACACACTCAAGCATGCACCCATACAGACCTGAACCCCCCAACCCCCAACTCAGCACACACAATCTCAAACATGCACCCATACAGACCTGAACCCCCCAACTCAGCACACACAATCTCAAACATGCATCCATACAGACCCGAACCTCCCACCCCCCAACTCAGCACACACACAAACATGCACCCATACAGACCCGAACCCCCCACCCCCCAACTCAGCACACACACAAACATGCACCCATACAGACCCGAACCCCCCAACCCCCCAACTCAGCACACACACACTCAAGCATGCACCCATACAGAGCTGAACCCCCCACCCCCCCAACTCAGCACACACACAAACATGCACCCATACAGACCCGAACCCCCCCTCCCAACTCAGCACACACAAACTCAAGCATGCACCCATACAGACCCGAACCCCCCACCCCCCCAACTCAGCACACAAAAAACATGCACCCATACAGACCCGAACCCCCCACCCCCCCAAATCAGCAAACTCTCAAACAAGCACCCATACAGACCCGAACCCCCACCCCCCCGACTCAGCACACAAAAAACATTCAAATCAAAACATTCATACACATCCGACACACATCTGACACCCCCCCAACCCCGCATCTCAACATACACACAAAATACATTCAAATACAAACATTCACACCCCCCCACACCTGAACATACACACAAAATACATTCAAATACAAACATTCATACACATCCGACACACCCCCACACCCCCGCATCTCAAAATACACACAAAATACATTCAAACACAAACATTCATACACATCCGACACACCCCCCACCCCCGCATCTCAACATACACTCAAAATACATTCAAACACAAACATTTATACACATCCGACACACCCCCCCACCCCCGCATCTCAACATACACACAAAATACATTCAAACACAAACATTTATACACACCCCCCCCCCCACACACACAAACATAAAGCAAAACAAACCCGACACACAAACAGACCACTTACCGGAGACGTGCTGGAAGGCAGGCAGGTAAGCGGCAGGTAAGCTGGAATCTTACTACGGCTGGCGTGGTCCAAGACTGAAATGCCTTCCGGCATCAAGCCTTATGGACCACGCCAGCCGTAGTGCTGGCCCTCCATTGGTGCAGCACACACGCATTACGTGGCTCATAGGAGCGACGTGATGCGTGTGTGTGCTGAGCCAATGAGGGCCAGTGTTTTCACCGGCCCGGAAGTCAACAAAGACTTTCCTAATGGAGGGCGGCCGTGCGGGCCGCCCTCCATTAGGAAAGTCTTTGTGCCTCGCGGGCTGGTCAAAAGGGCATGGCGGGCCGCAACTGGCCCGCGGGCCGTATGGTGTGCACCCATGGTATAGACATAGGATTAAAAAGCATGCTGTAACAAGAAATTTCGAAGCCATGGCACTGTGAACCATCAAAGCAGGCAGAGAATGTGAGCTGGAAGAAAATAAAGCCCTCTGGAAGTGACACAGCAACAGTGAAGTGCAGACGAAATCTGCAAAGAATTTCGAAGATGGCGCTGGTGCACAGATAAGACACAGGCTCTGAGTTGCGGGAAGGCTCCAGAAAGTGCAAGCGCGGAACTGACTGGTAGACAGAAGCGATATATGTGGATCAATCGCATCGAGCAATTATGTAGCAACAACACTGACGTTTGCGCAACAAAGGATTAGAAGCACCGAACTGAGATACATTGTATCGTATGGAACGCACACTGCAATAGAAACCAGCGTGGAATGAAGGTGTGCAGGCGGGCGGAAGAAAGCACAGAATGGAAGGATAGAGGAGCACAATGTAGGAGGACTGAAAAAAAAACATATACCTGGCTTAAGCTCACAGCTGCAACGCAGGAACAATAAACGCGCTGCCCGAAGCCCGACACATGGCAACTTATGGCGCCCGGCCATTAACGGGACAAAGGACTTGAGCTAAGAGACGTCCACTGAGTTGGGGAATATACCCCAGACCCAGAAATAAACACAGGTCATGAAAAGATCACGGTGCACACAAGCTGACTAAGACTCATGGTCACATGGGAGCCGCGACAAGTGAGGAGCCCGGCAGATATTGAGAAGAAGCAACACTTATATATAAGTAGTGAATGCACAAAGGATCAATGATCAACATCACACACACCGAATAGCTGTGGGCACTGTGAACAAGAAGCCGTACCAGACGACCATGTGAAGGACCAAGGAACATGTAGCTCAACCAGAACACACCATAAATATTGTGCTATCAATAGACTTGGGGTCGGACGCTGGTACATAGGTGTGAACTGTTGCAAAATAGACAGGATAGCTGTAGACTAACCCCAGTCGGACACACAGGACATAAAAGCACCACGAGGCACACTCCCATGGAAACGAGGAGCAACGCTTTTGGGTTTGCGGCGTGATCAGGACTAGACAAGAGACACCACATAAGAAGGCATATGGGGACCAGCCTACACAATACAACAGGACAGCCCGCATGGACCACGCAGAAGCAAGGCAAAACGGAGGGCAGTAGTAAAGTCACACAGCCACCAGGGGGATAAAACATTAACGCAGAGGAGGACACCCCCAAGGGGCCCCCCCTACTAGGTACAGAGACAAACAGGGGGGGATTGTTGCGAAGAGACAACTGAAGTGGGGCGTGCAGAAACAACAGGGGCTAGCGGCCTATAGGAGCTGTAGCTCACTATCCTAAGAAAGGCAGGAAAGAGAGTTAATTGTGTGACAACCACGGTGTTACAAGCCCGGGAAGCAACAAGGCATAACAAAGGCCAAGACCAATTGACAATCAAGCTCAGAATGCTCACGCAATTGCCAATCGAGCCCTGTGAAGCAACGCAGAGAGACTACATGGTACACCGGATGCAAGGATAAAGGGGAAGCACACTGAAGAGTATCAAGAGATACTAGGTTTCAACAGATTCAGTTATACGTGACCCACAGAGCATACATGACGCTGCAGAAGATAGCAAAATTCCACCAGGACGGTCTACAGACTTGCCTGAATATGTGGGGAGGTGAATGCTGGAATGCACATATGTTTTGGTCATGCCTTGAAATAAAGAGATTCTGGAAGGAGGTGGCCGGATGCATGGCGGGATGGGCTATTAGCCTGGATGTAAGTAACTCTTGGGGTTGTCTTTTGGGAGGATTTCCTTAAACACCTGGCAAATATATTGGCAAAACGAAGAATAGCAATGTGCTGGAAAGCGAGCGTAAGACTGTCAGCGCGTATGTGGCGGCTTGATTTGCAAAAATGGTCAGGGGCGGAAACGGAAGCATGGCAAGAGGTGGCGGGGGAACCAGGGAGGCAGAAACTGGGGTACTGGCGGCCTGGAGACAACTAGTGGCCACAATAGCAATAATGGATGCTGCAAGCGGGAGAACGAGCCATGACAAGAGCGTCAATGTCACAGACTCTCGGTATAGGAAGTAACTGTAAAGCGAGGTGAATAGTAGGCCGAAGGGAGGTGGAAGTTGGGGGGAAAAGGGAAATAAAGTGACATGTGACTGAAGACACCAGATGCTACACATGATGTGAATTGTGTATTATGTTACAGAGTTAAATGGTACAATAACTCAATAAAAACTGTTTATACAACAAAAAAAAACTAAAGTGGGTAGCCCTGCTTCTTCGCCACCTCATTACTTCTTATCCTTTACACCTCTCATCTCACCCCACACATTTGACTGTAATCTCAACTCATAGAACATATGTTCCAAGCCCTATTTTGTCTCTCCAGACAATATTTTGTCATGAAAATGCTGTTGGTTTAATTATTTATATCTGTTTTTTTTTCTTCAAACATGGATAAAAGCAGTACATAAAAGAAAAATAATTGCTTTTGTGTTATTCTTCAAATGATTCCCTTTATTGTGAAAAGCATGCCAAAACAGCCATAATTGGGCAACCTACACACACTAATTTTCCCCCACTCAAGAGGGATTGTCAGAAGTCCAGTTGTGTGGGAAACATCACTTCTTAGGAGGGGCGAGGCTTTGGGAAGTAGGGGGCAGGACCAATGGCCGTGGAACCTGGCCAGGTTGCGCAACACAGTGTCACTATATAGAGCCCAAATCGTGGAGATTTGCATAAAAGCAAAGATCATTATGGGAACATCATAATGTCCACAATTTTAAATGTTAAAAATGTCTTTTAGTGATTCAGTAACAAAACCTTTTAATTGAATAGTGGACGCTTCTATTTTGATTGGTCACAATATTCACCCTAACAAAGACATGTTGAAGTGGGAAAATGGGACAAGCCCTTCCCCCGATTCTCGTCCAGACCTTGGCCTATGACGTCCCGACCTAAGCACCTGCCGCGGGAGGAGTTCGATCAGCTCCCTGCCTCCCCAGACGTCAAGATCCACCGTGGCCACACTCCACACACCCAGGCAAGCTGCGCGCCACCCCAACCTCAGGCTGGGACTTCAGGCGGAGCTGTCACCGACCATATGGACCAACTCGATTAGACATTACCCACCAACATCGCCATCGTTAGAGATGCCATGACGACATAGCCAGCGGACAAGAACACACATGCCACCAAGCACATGGATCAGACACACACCAACCCATATGAAGAACATATTCAGTGATATGATGTAGAAGACCACTCACACCCACATATACATCGTTGTTATTTTTCACATAGGCCAACTACAGCGCTGCAGAAACGCAAGACGCCAGAAGAGTTTGTGTACATGCTTGCAGACGCATTTCTGCTACTAAAACTATGAAGATGTAGCCCTGTACATGGACTAGTGCATAAGAACCCATGTTGCCCCCCGCGGCCGCCGTATTATGGACTGTATAACGCCACCCATGAGCTAGGCCAAAGTAGGCCTCAAACCAGAGTCCCCAGGCCGGAGCAGCTCAGAAGAAGCTGCAAGATGCTGATCATGCAGAACAAACCCTGACGAGAGCCCCACAGCCAAGGCAACAAAGTTGCAATCTACACGCCGTGCTTCCCGCGCCAAGGTTACACCTGCTACTGCTAAAGGCTCCTCAGAGCCGAAAAACAAATCAAATACCCGTAATTCTGCTCCAGCCACAGTCTCACAACACGTGACCAGGCCGACCTGATACGATGCCAAGCCCCAAGAACCAGAGAGGCTCTGGGGTCCCACGTCTGGGACACAGATTGCAACAATGAAGTGACAAGTTGGACACCGACAGCGATGGGAAAGGGACACCCAACAGCCAATAGTCAGACCTGTCCATTGTCGACCACTGACACAGTCATACATTGTTGCCAGCACCACGCGAGCTGGGAACAGCGATGGTCCCAGGCTTGGGGGCTCACGGGAGAACCAATCAGAATACGAGGGGCTAACCACTGATGCCACTATAGTTTAGCCAATCACTAATTTTCCCCTTGTAACAATTCTCATGTAGCAACTATTAGGGTTGACCCAAGCGTACCACCTGACCCTTTCTCTACCAATAAACTTTTCTTCTATACGGGTCCATACTGACCCTACCACTCGGGGAGCCAACGCGAGATAGCGTTAAGTTTAGGGGCTAGTTTTCCCAGGTGACACACATAGCCGTGTCATCCAGCTAGAAAAAGGGCCTGCAGAAAGCCAACCATGAATGAGACGTTTCCTGGGTACCAGTGATCCGAAAACCTGTCCCTGTCTGTTTTATGCAATAAACAGCAGTAACTCTTTTGCTCTTGTGTGTGCCTCGTACTCCTTTGGGATGCGGGAGGAGTTGTGGCCTCCCCAACCCCGGAGGTCCGCAGACGGTCCTGCCGACCCCCAGGAATTTACCCCGACAAGTTAGAGGCTCTGCTGAGATGGTGGGATAGACCACAGTGAGGCTGCTTGCGTCAAGGTGGCCCGGCAACGTGGCCCCCTCTGCCATTGCCCCCTTTGGAGGACTGCAGGACCATCGCAGAACTGCGAGATGACCGGACAGCACAATCCAGAGATTGGCCATCGGGAGCCGACTTCAGAAGTATTCCGCCCGTGGTTGGCGAGTGTCCTGACATGGTCCAGAAGAGGGGAGGTGGCAAGCTGATTGGGAGGGGTGACCAAAGTCGAGCGGCACCAGCAGGCGAGAACCCGATGTGAGTATGGCACACACAAACAGCAGTGTAATGTTGTGTGGGTGGCAGGAGGCATTGTAACTAGGGTGGCGGGTTGTTTTTGCAGTGTGTTAAGATAAGATTTGGGTCATTGAGCGGCAATCGATGTGTAAGGTGTAGTGTGGACCGGCACGAGGGCCGGCCCCTCTAGTATTACAGAGCAAGCTGGGTGGGGCTTGAAGCACCCATGTGTGACTGGTGAATCGCGCTGTTTGGTCTTGATCGCGGACACCTGTATAAGGGGGTGTGGCATTCCTATGAGTTGGCGTTATAGATCAATGAATAGGTGACGATTCCTATTGATTGAGTGTTTTAGCTCGGTGAATAGATGACATTCTCGCAGAAGGTGGCTAGATTGTTTCTCGGTGCGGAAGATAGTTGGCTGGTTAAGTTCCCCTAGTGAGGGAACGTTTCACACACGAGGTGACGCGGCGTGTGCAGTCCAATTGTAATAACAAAGTGATTAATGAATACTCCACTCCAGGCGTGGTGGGAAGACAGCTGTGGGGATTGTGGGGAATAACATTGTCAAAAATAGCGCACATTTCATTTTCTGTTATAATTGTACGTACCGGTAACCCATTGTAGTAGTTGGTGATGTCACCCATTGAGTTTGAATAGGACACTGCAGTCTTTTTCAAGCATGATTGGGGCAGAGACACGCGGTAAAGGAGGGGTGAAGGAGGAGAGGTGGCCGCGCACGTAGAATGCCGGCACGTCCTCGATGACAGGGGTCGCACTGAGAGGTGGTGCGACCAGTGGGAAGGGGAAGAGAAGGGCATAAACTGCGCAGGCGGTGAGGTCGGAGAGGAAGGAGGAGGAGTTGGAAGTACGTTGCAGGTGCGTGAGTAGCAGCAGTGCAGGAAAAGCATGCCGCACGGGGCACAAAGCCGCAGAGGGCTACGCACGCCAGGGTCGAATGAGTTGCCCTAGCTCCAAAAGGAGGAGTGTAAAGGAAGGTGACAGTGTTGTAAAGACAAAGAGGGCGGTGGCGCCAAGCACGAAAGTATTGTAGTAAAAATGTGCTTTTCTTTGCAGCAGAAAGTTGAAAGTCCCCAACCTATGGGGCCAGGTAATGGTGGTATCGAAAAAGTGCAAATTTCAAAATATCTATGTATTACGGGGCAGAGGCAGGGTACAGAGCCAGCACCTTAATACACCACTCCAGCATATTTGTGCAACATTAAAACCGCACAGAGATAAAATAGTAAAGTACAGTGTAGAATGGACTCAAGAGACGGATAACAGAATTAGGATAGCATGGCCGCCCAACGGCAGCTTTGACATGTCCACTCAACATTCATTGCTAGCATATTTACCTAACACATATAAGGGGAAAAAGTTAGCGAGCCACCTAGACGTTTTCGATCTTTGGAAGATGTGTCAAGGATTTGTACCAGGTGTACCAGGGGTGTTCATGCAGGGGGTAAAGGAGGAGAAAGTGAGCGAGGGGGCCGGGAGCAGCGCACCCCAAGCTCGTCCCAGCGCTGAAGAGAGTGAGGAAGAGGCAGAGGAATCATACCCAGTTGCAGAGATAAAAAAGGAAAGTGAGGGAGAGATACCCATAACTAAAGAGGTAAAGAAAGAAACAGAAGGGCTGTATCCAATAAGAGAATTGAGAGAAGCAACACAATCACAGTTAACAGCCGCTGAATGATACTCGAACCCTACATACAGCCCACTACCATACGTGCCAGCAGACAACTATCAAAAAGGGGTGGGTGCGAGGAGTGCAGCAGGCACAAAATCGGCACAGGTAAGCTCCGGGAACATAAAAAAGGCACAGATAGATTTGGCAAGTATAGAGCCAGACGAATGGATAGCAGCACAGGTGTTACTGAAACTTCGAGGGACGTTAACAGGAGAAGAGACGTTAACAGAAGAAGAAGAAGCGGTAAAGAGGGTAGGTAAGGAGGAGATAGGACACACACAGAGAGGGTGCAAGGTAAGTACAAGCGAAGGGGGAAACATGAGAAGGGAAGAAGAGGCAGTGCTGGCAGCAAAATTAGCAGAACTGAGGGAAGCGTGGAGCATGTTCATTAGACAGCTGGAGCAGGAGGAATGGGAGAGAAAGGTGAAGAGGAAGGAAGGTAAAGAGGATCGAGCTGGATTAAACCAGAAAAAGGAAGAAAGAAGGAAACAGGAAGAGGACCGCATAAGGGTGATTGAAGAAAGCGTAGCACGAATGGAGCAGCGGGAGATCAGGAGGAAAGAAGAGGAATGAGAAGAGAACAACAGGGAGATGACGCTATGGAAGAGGAAGATTATAGCAGAAAGCGCACAAAAATACGAGGAAAGGAGACTAATAGAGAGTATACTGGCAAAGGAGGGCGGATATGGAACAACAAGGATAGAGACACAAAGGTATTAGAACAGGTAAGCGTTGCGATAATGAATGAACATTGCAGGGCAAGAACGGAGTTAGAGGATGAAGGAAACAAACAAAGTAATACAGGGCTAAGAGGAACTAGCCAAGCACCTGGGGCTAAAACACATGCTTGTGACAACAAGGTGGTAACGATGAAACACAAACAGGAAGACACAGAGAAGACAGGTGAGTACACAGACTTACTGAATTCCGGGTCCAGGTTCTCGGAATAGGGATTTACCGGGTCATTCCAACCTTGGAGGACCCAGTAAGTCCCCATTCTTTGAACCATTCCCCATCGAGCCCCATAGGGCTCAATGGGAATGGGGATGGAGCTAATAACGGGCCCGCTATTAGCAGGCCCGTTATTAGCTCCCTGGTCCCTTAGCAGCTCCCGCTAAGGGACCTCGTAAGGTGGTGGTAAGGGGTTAACGGCAATGGCACCCTTACCGTTGCCGTTAACCCCTTACCGCCGACCTCGTAATGAGGCCCATAGAGTTAGAAACAGTAACAGTGGGCGGAAAACACCTAAACCGAAAATTGACATTCTCTGACGGATTTTTCAGTGAGGAAGAAGAGGGATCTTGCAGAGAACGGAGTGATGGAAGTGGGGAAGGGCTAAAGAAATTATACATAACACGCACAGACTGCGGGTCATCAAGGGAATGTAAGACACAAGAAGGAGTGACAGGAAGCAAGGGCAAAAGACAACGAAAGGAAAGAACACAACAACCACTGACACCACCAGTACAACACACGACATATGTTAATAGACTTAGAGACCTCCCAGGATGCAGAATGGGGGGGGATAAGCTACACAACACAAGAAGGAACAGATCGGTTAACAGAGAGGACATAAGAGCATATGAGATAATAGACTTACACAACACATTATTGACTTTCATGAAGAACTTTCTGACATGTAAGAGGAGAGCGAATACATGCACACATCACCGCACAGACGCACGCCAGGAGAGGTAAAAGAATACACGCTCATGCCATTACTAGAGAGAGGGGGGGCAAGGCCACAATATGTCCCATGGAAACATGCAGACAAGGAAAACATTAAATGCAGACTTCCATCTTTGAGCGGAGTGGCAAGGAAATGGACATATGAAATGGAAAAGCAAACTGCAGGACAAAAGCTAGCAGTGGGCGATGTCAAGGGATTGTTAATTTCCATACTGGGTGACACAGCAGATGACATTTGGAAGAGAGCGGGATTCCCAGGGGTGACAATCAATGACACGTTGCATGATGGTAGACAAATTGTAGACACTCACTATGGCAGGCACTGAGGGTACAATATCCAGACACTACAGACATAGGGGCAATAACGTCACCCAAGATGCGTAAGAATGAGGATCCTGTTGATTACATCCAGGAAATTCAGGAGAAGTGGCGCCTGGAAATGCAGTAACTGTGGGACAAAACACTAGCAATATTTTACCATATACTGATACAGGGATTCCCAGAACCAGTACAAGGCAGTTATAAAAGTTAGTAGGAATGGAAGCAAAAGCATGGCCAGAGATACAGCTAACAATAGTACACCATTGTAGGTTATGGCAAGAAAAGATGAAACAGAAAGAGGAAGACAGGAAGGCAAATGAGGCAAAACTGGTCCAGAAGAAATTGTCCAAATATGCCATGGAAGGTGTGCTAATAATGAGCCCCGCCCAGGTGACAGCAGTACCAGCCACACAACTACCAGCCACTACACAGCAACCACAACAACTAGCAGCACCACAACAGCAAGCACAGATTACGACACAGCAACTACCATCACCACCTCCATACACCTCACAACACACATATGCTCCTCCGGTGGGGGGCGGATACACGCAAATGGGAAATGGCTACACAAACAAATACAGGGGAAGGGGTGGGATGGGTTTTGGACCAGCAGCACCACAGCAAGGGGGAGGGTTCCGAGGGTACAACCAATATGGACAGCAGGGATACTCAGACAAAACTGGAGGATATCCGTGGCAAGCCTGAGAGCAGCCAACGTGCTGGACATGCGGACTAGTAGGACACGTATCACGCACATGCAGGGCAAGACCGAAACAAGCAGGATGGGGAGAACAAGGACAACAAGGTTACAATGGGGAACAATAATACTATCAATAACAACAGCCACAACAGGTGACAGAAACACAAGCCCAACAACAAGTGCCACCTCAGCCGCAACAGCAAACATACACGACATCCCCTACACCACAAGTGCAGTACCAACCAGCACAGCAACAAGCACAACAGCAAATGGCAACGGCACAACAACAACACGTCCAGACAGTGCAACAGCTCACACAAATACAGAACAGTAAACAACTATTGGCAGATACACCAATACAACAGATGCAATTGGCAAAGGTGTCGATATTGGGTCACAACCCATACACAGGGAATGAACAATCACTATACCCCCAATAGGACAGCCCACAGACGTTCTTGTTGTGTCCCATTCTATCGGTAACACCTAACCCTGCGGAGGAACCATGCATAAAGGTGGCAATAGGTGACAAAGCATTTTCTTTCTTAGTTGATACAGGAACCACTAGATGCTGTATTAGGGACGGGAAGTTCAACATGTCAGGCGAGGCCATGCACACTCAAGGATTTTCTGGGGCTCGAGGGCTGGTTCCTTTTACTGATAACATCTCCTTATCTGTTGGAGATCACAACCTATCTCTGCCACTATTGTATTCAAAGCAATCACCAGTAAATATACTTGGGAGAGACATCATGAGCAGACTGAACATGACTATATCCTTCACTGACAAGGGAATATTGTGCTCCACACCAGGTATACACATGCTCACAGCACGACACATACTCCAGGCTTACTGTGGCAAAACTATGGCATGGGTAGAACCAGTGGACGTACACCTCTTCCAATATGGAAGACACATGGCAATAGCATGGCTACCAGGAATTGAGGGCAAGGTTTGGAGGAGACCAACAGCATACCTTTTCAGGCCAGAAACGCCCACTAGTGAGGAGGAAGGGGCAATAATATCCGTGGACATCAAGAATATTGTGGCAACCACACACTACATTGCAGTTCAAGCCCAGGGTGAGGAAGGGAAAGCATGGAGAGCAGTGATAGCATTAGCAGAAGGATGCTGGCTGACGCAGGTGTCAGATGAGGAGCTGTTCTCAGATGATGCAGGAGATGGGGAGATGGTATTCCAGATGAGTGTCTATGTTTGGTTGAGAGTGACATACAAGGAAGTAGCACAGAAATTGTCAATGGCACTAGAAGCACCCACCCCTACCCAAGTACCATTCTACAAGGAAGACTTAGCAGCTGTACCCACCTCTCTATGGACTACTAGTCCCTATGACGTGGGTTGCATAAAATGCATTGGAGGAGTACAAATAAAGCTAAAGAAAGGTGCAATGCTGCCCAGGGTGAAGCAGTACCCACTATCTAAGGAAGCTAATGAGGGGATCTACGAGACAATAACTGCCCTAGTGGATAGAGGAATATTGGTACCATCAGAGTCACCATGCAACACTGCGGTGTATCCTGTGCCCAAGGCAAAGGGAGGTTCTTGGCATTTCATACAAGATTTGAGACCTCTCAACCACATTGTGGAGGCAGAGTACCCAATAGCAGCTAACCCAACCACCATACTGTGTGGAATACCAGCAGAGGTGTCACGATTCACTGTGAGGGACCTCAAAAATGCATTTTTCTCAATACCACTACACCCTGATTCACAAGATTTAACAAGTTTCACATACCGCAACACAAAGTGGTAACACACTAGACTACCCCAGGGGAACTGTGAGTCACCATCCATCTTTAACAGAGTAATTCAAATGGACCTACGAAACATAGAGATGGAAAGCACGGTGCTGCAGTATGTAAATGATTTCATCATCTGCAGCACCACTCAGGAGAAGTGCAGGAGGGACTCTGTAAAGATGCTTACAGTACCGTTTGAGAAGGGATACAAGGTTGACAAGGGGAAACTTCAATACTGCCAAGAACAAGTACCTTACATCAGGCAGATCATTTCACAAAAGGGAAGGAACATTGCACCGCAAAGGGCACAAGCAATACAGAAAATCCCACAGCCGCAAACAGTAAGAGAATTGCAGCAATTTCTTGGTCTATGCAACTACTGTAGAGCATGGGTCTTTGATTACAGCTCATACACAGGACCATTGCTAGAGGCCCTCAGGGAGGCACAGAGGGGGGCAAGGAAGTTGGGATGGACAAGAGAAATGACAGATGCATTCAATGAGCTCAAACATGCCATTTCAACAGCACCAGTACTAGGCACTCCTAATTATGAAGAGGAATTCTACATCTTCTCTCATTGTGATAGTGCAGTAATGAAAACAGTACTAACACAAAAGACAAGCATGGGACACAAACCAGTGGCATTTTACAGTGGCCTGTCACGACCCACATCCAGAAACCCCCCTGGCAAGCCCATGGGCCAGGAGGGGTCTTGGCTCGGGTCTCCAACAAACTTAGTCATCCTTTGCCTAGGCCCTCTTGGGGACAGTCCTGGTGCCTTTGGCACCAGGCTCATACTTGATAAAGACTTGTGTTTAGGGAACTACAGCCAACATGGAGGCATCCACATAGCTTGGCTCCTTGGAACCAAGCTATGCGGTATAGTGTTTTGGGTGTAGTAGCCTAGTAACTACTTTACCTGGACTACTTTCTTGAAGCTATCCTGCAACGTGACGCTCATCGTGTTCAGCTGTACCCGTGAACCTCGGAAGAACAGCATCTGTAAAGAGATAAAAGGACATTGTTAACAGCAGCAGCTTACCTGTAATTTCATCGGTAGCTGCCCACAGCTCCTGCGGACAGCATCCTAGGATCAGCGTGTCTCCCGGACCGGCGGATCTGCAAAAAAGGAAAAAAGAAGACATTAGACACTTTTACAACATAACGAAGTGTGCCGAAAAGCTTACCTCACAAGTCGCCCCTCGACCAACATCGCTTTGGGATTTTATACACCGGGTGAGCACCGCGATCTATGGGAAAGAAAAGACAACAGGTTAGCAAAGGCAAGGCATCATAGCGCTGCGCGTAGCGCTTACTTACCGCATCAAGGCACTCTTAATACGCCATCATTTACCGGCTAGACCCAATTCAGCCAATGCATCACATTGGACTTCCGCGCACCTAAGGAAGAGAAAAAGACATTATTTAAACCAAGAAAGGCATGCAAGAATAAAAACAATATACAACAGCAATAAGACCTACCAGAAAGACTCAAAACGGGCCGGCATCAGTGAAGTAACTAGATCGCATTCGCACACAAAGGACAACGCGCCCCTGCCAAGAAGGCAGGACGGAGAGCACACCTGAATTAACAACAAGGTGAGGAGAGGTCCAGAGGGGGTGCGGCATACAGGGTGGTGGGGGGTTACTTACCCCAGTTGCCCAGTCTTGAACATTGCCCACCTGTATTCCAGGCAGAACCTCCCCACTGGTCACACCTGGGAACCGCAGAGAAGGATACCAGAGTCCCTACGGCTAGGTGGCCTCCCCGTGGATAGCGTAACATGGCCATTTGGATCCTGCAATGATGGCACACTTCCCATGTGGAAAAAGCCTAGCTGCAACAGCTTTTGCAGTAGAGAAATCATCCTTAATCACCATGGGATGTTCCACTACACTGTACATGGAACACACAATCTTTGCAATCTTAAACAAGCCAAAATTCACACTGACTACCCAAAGAGCAACAGCGTATGAGATTATCCTGTTCAGACCTGAGCTAAAAATAGTAAGGTGTAGTAATGTCAATCCAGCACGGTTTATAGCAGAGGAAGTAGAAAAATGGAGAGTATGCACATGACTGTGCACATGCGATTGAATTTTACTCAAGTACCAGAAAAGTGGAAGAGAATGCCCTGGGTGGGGGGAGATAATGTACCTCGATGGGTCATCAACAATTGATCAAAGTGATGGAATAAGAAGGACAGGAGCAGCAGTAGTGCGATTGAGGGAAGACTGGACTTACATTCCAGTAAACTGTGTCAAATTACCCCAGCACTATTCAGCGCAAGCAGCAGAACTAGTAGCGCTTATTCTGGCCTTAGAAGAAAGCAATGAGAAACGAGTAACTATATACACTGACAGTGCATATGTTACGTCAACAGTATATTCAGGATTAGAAAAGTGGCAAAAAAGAGGATTCAGAAGGGCAGATGGTACTCCTGTACAACATGCTCTCCTACTGGGTGAACTAATTGAAGTGATAAAGTACCCAGCAGAGGTAGCACTGGTGAAGTGTCAGGCACACACTAATGGTGACGATCCAATATCAAGAGTTCCCGAAACAGCAGACACACATGCAAAATATGCTGCATACTTTGGCGAGACATAACCTCCCAGAAAAACAAAAATATAAGGGGGGTAAAACAGATTTTAATGAAGGATGGGTACACACACCTCCCAGAGACACAGATTATGGAGCTGCAGGCAGCAGCACCAATGGCAGCAAAGGAACTATGGGTCAAAAGAGGATGTGCCATGTCCCCCACAGATGTACTATGGCGACAGAACAGTACAGGGAAAGTTGCGATGCCCCTGGCCCTACTGAAAACAGCTCTCACCCAACTACACCATCCCACGCACACAGGGAAAGAAGTAATTGCAGCACAAATAAAAGAATCATGGTTGTGCCCTGAGCTAAACTCACACGTTGCAAATTTCATTAGCAACTGCCTCACATGTCAGCAATACATGGCCGGTCACATGCTGCAAGTGACCAAGGGTACAATACCCCGGCCGGAAGGACCCTTTTTGCACTTACACATTGATTATGTTGACATGATCAACATATGTCAAGTCTACAGATACATGATTGTGGTAGTGTGCCCATTTTCAAGGTGGATCGAGGCTGGTCTGTGTTCTCATGCAGATGCATTCAGAGCAGCTAAATTCTTGGTAAGGGAGGTATTCCCGAGGTGGGGAGTATGTGAAGTACTGAGGTCAGAC
This sequence comes from Ambystoma mexicanum, assembly GCF_040938575.1. NCBI lineage: Eukaryota > Metazoa > Chordata > Amphibia > Caudata > Ambystomatidae > Ambystoma > Ambystoma mexicanum. The sequence goes on along the minus strand of NC_090930.1, from coordinate 379,499,525 downwards.
AAAGGTCCTCACTTTGATAATGAATTGTTCCAACACGTAACTGCGCTTCTAGAAGCAACCAATGAGGAACAGGAACTGACTGCACAGTGGACAGCGAAAGAAGGAGATCAAGTTCTCCTAAAGAACTATCACAGAAAGTGGCACGCCCCTGGGTTCACAGGTCCCCATATAATGCAGAAAGTAGCCCCTTGAGCTGTTAAATTGCAAGACAAAGATGTGTGGACACACATCATGACATCAAGCCCTACAAAGCACAGACCTGCCCTCACCTCAACGAAGGGGCCAACGCTTCAGCAACAACAACTGACAACAATGACACAGCGCAAGAGCCAAATACCCCAAAAGACACGAACGATCAACCACCCATACCCCACCCCATGATCACGAGATCCCAGACAAAATACATACGTTTAGCTAAAATTGACACTCACCAGCCAACAGGTAATGAAAAACATTGTCAAAGGATTCTGCAATATACACCACGCTGTGTAAATATGTGCATGCTCTCTTCTCTTTCTGTCTCGCACATGCAGGTATTGCGCATTGTTACTGTATATCTTAGTTGATAACAAAGAATATATGCCACTGCCCAGGGGCAAATGCTGCCCATAGACGATATACCAGAATCTCTGTCACACCAATTTCTATATATTATAAAAAGGCCAAAATACTTAAAACCACAGAGGATACGCATCTAATATAATGCATTTCTCCTGCTAATTGTACGCTTGTTTCCACACCTCCACGCAGCACTACCTGCCTTAAGAGATAGGACGGTAAGGAAAGCGTTTTTCAGGCGGCACCTATATCATCTAAAGTAAAGTAGCTGCAGGACCACAGCAAAGGTAAGAGGAAAATGCCAGTGGTAATAGCTACTGTAATAAAGATGATAGGGATATTTGTCACCACTGGTCTGATTACTGCCGCTATCTGGCAGGCCTACTATACTTTTTATGTGATGGCATCTCCCACTACTAGCATTTCCCCTACCATGGCTGCTAGGAGCATGGTGTCAGGTGGTACCAGTAGCAGGGGGTCCAAAATAAGGAGGGATAAACGTATTGTTTCTATTGATATACATGGGGTGGACACATATCTCAGAGAATCCACACACATCTCCAACAGCATGTGGTGTAAGCACATGTCTAAAATTGGTAAGAACACGACAAAGGACAACTGCTATGAGTGCTTGTTGATCGCATACACCATGAGCGCCTCAAGAACATGTGTGGCAACTGAAATACCTGCAACAACTACAGAATGCCTGTTATATTTAGTGTTGTTTCAAACACAAGGACAATTTCAAGGGAAAAGAGCCACACTAAGATGGAAATCAAGGTCGACATATCCCTATGAAGACAACTTCATCAAAACACTACCAATGTTTGACAATTCCTGGCAGCTGACAGAGGGACTTTGGTACATGACAGATGGACCCAACAAAGGAGAAACGAAAGAGGTTACACTGATCTATCTACCATGCCAGTGGAGCGCAAGAGAGGTTGGGGGTGAGCCAGGGTGTTGGGAAAGGCCACCGATACTAATATATGGCAAAGTATAAATGAAGAACGGATGGGTGGATGGAGTTGTGGGAAGTAAACCCTTGACGTTGGCAAAATCATCACTGGTGATGGTGCAAGAAGAAAACGACAAATGCTGCAAGGAATGGACAAAGAGTGCAGCATTGGTAACATAGTTAGATGAAGAAGAACCCATAACAATAATTCCCCTTACAGCACCCACACTGTGTTGCTAGCATGATGGAGAAATAGATATTGGAACAAATGAAGGATGCAGGAGAACGATCAAGCTTCCTGAGGGGGGTGCAGGAACAGCAGTATTGATGGATCACTATTGGGCCTGCTGAGCCAAGGCATACAACAACTTGCCACCGTTGTGGAATGGAGTGTGCACTATGGTACACATCAACGTGCCATCACTAGTAGTATCACAAAAGCACATCAACATGGAGAACTTCCCTAAGGTGGATGAAGGGAACAAAAGAAAGAAGCGATCCCTGAAGGTGATAGGAAGCAAGGCACAGAGAGACACTGCATACATATCAAGAGTTAAAAGACAAGGAGAACCACTGACAGGAAACTACCTGTGGGGAAAGTCAGAAACAGCCCTGAGTGACATTCCACCAGCACACAGGCTATTTACCAGAGCGGCTATGTTCTTTTCCTCCATTATACATCCAGGTGTACAGGCGTATGCAAATGCAAAATGGCTACAAATAACAAGATGGGAGCTAATGATGACGATTAACTCGACAGTTAACTGATTTAATGCGATAAAGGAAGAATTAAGAGCGATCAGAATGGTGGCCCTAAAAAACAGATATGTGCTGGACCTTCTAACAGCAATAGAAGGAGATGTTTGTGCAAAAATTGGAAGACCAGAAGGGGAACTGAAGAGGGAAAACGGGATGATCCCTTCCCCTGATTCTCATCTAGACCTTGGCCTATGACGTCACGACCTAAGCACCCGCCACGGGAGGAGTTCGACCAGCTCACTGCCACCCCAGACGTCAAGATCCGCCATGACCACACTCCACACACCCAGGCAAGCTGCGCGCCACCCCACCATCGGGCTGGGACCTCAGGCGGAGCTGACACCGACCATATGGACCAACTTGATTAGACATTAGCCACCAACATCGCCATCGTTAGAGATGCCATGATGACATAGCCAGCGGACAAGAACACATGTGCCACCAAGCATATGGATCAGGCACACACCAACCCACACGAAGAACATACTCAGTGCTATGACGTAGAGGACGACTCACACCCACATATACATCGTTGTTATTTTTCACATAGGCCAACTAAAGCGCAGCAGAAATGCAAGATGCCAGAAGAGCTTGTGTACATGCTTGCATACGCTTTTCCGCTACTAAAACTATGAAGATGTAGCCCTGTACATGGACTAGTGCATAAGAACCCATGTCGCCCCACGCGACTCCCTTATTATGGACTGTATTCCGCCACCCATGAGCTAGGCCAAAGTAGGCCGCAAACCAGAGTCCCCAGGCCAGAGCAGCTCAGAAGAAACTGCAAGATGCTGATCATACAGAACAAACCCTGACGAGAGCCCTACACCCAAGGCCATGAAGTTGTAATCTACATGCCGCGCTTCCGCACCAAGGTTACACCTGCTACTGCTAAACGCTCTTCAGAGCCGAAATACAAATTAAATACTCATAACACGTGACCAGGCTGACCTGATACGATGCCAAGCCCCAAGAACCAGAGAAGCTCTGGGGTCCCACGTCTGGGACACAGACTGCAACAATGAAGTGACAAGTTAGACACCGACAGCGATGGGAAAGGGACACCCAACAGCCAATAGTCAAACCTATCCATTGTCCGCAACTGACACATAGTCATACATTGTTGCCAGCACCAGGTACACCGCAATCTGGGAACAGCGATGGTCCAGACTTGGGGGCTCATGGGTGAACCAATCAAAATACGAGGGGCTAACCACTGACGCCAATATAGTTTAGCTAATCACTCATTTTTCCCTTGTAACAATTCTCATTTAGCAACTATTAGGGACGACCCAAGCGTACCACCTGACCCTTTCTCTACCAATAACCTTTTCTTCTATACAGGTCCATACTGACCCTGCCTCTCGGGGAGCCAACCCGAGATAGCATTAGGTTTAGGGGCTAGTTTTCCCAGGTGACACACATAGCCGCGTCATCCGGCTAGAAAAAGGGCCTGCAAGCCCACCACGAATTAGACGTTTCCTGGGTACCTGTGATCCGAGAACCTGTCCCTGTCTGTTTTATGCAATAAACAGCAGTAACTCTTTTGCTCTTGTGTGTGCCTCATACTACTTTGGGACGCGGGAGGAGCTGGGGCCTCTCCAACCCCAGTGGTCAGCGGACGGTCCTGCCAACCCCGGGAAATTACCCCAACAATGTCTGTCAATTACAGGACATATATACCATTTTAGACAGCTGCAAAACTGGGAGGCTTAGGCCGTTTCTGTATGTAGTCTCCAATTTCAGTGTTTTGAAGGCTAGTAGAGAGCAACCGCTTCAACGAGCAGACTGTTTTCAGAAGACTAGGCAGCACTTTGTATTGAGTCTTCTGAAAGCAGTCTGCTCGGTGAGACCCAGGATCTGGAAGAATTCTGTCTGGAGGGCAGAGAGTCACTTGGCGAAGCTGCCAATGCCACCATTGTATTGTGTAGGTAACACCTTCCCTCAAGGGCTAGCCTACCCATCTGGTATACACACAGAGGTTTTGGTAGACAGCTTATTAGTCTGGCCCAAATAAACACCATACAGAGAGGTCCACCTACACGCAATGTGTATTGGGCATGTTTGATGACAATAGCCATGTTTCAACCCACACCATCACAACCACCACCTTTTAACTGCCTCAGGCAAACAGAGAAAATGAGATGGCCCAAAACAAAACTACATGGTGTAGAGGTTATGGATTTACATTAGTACTTAACGGATCGTGAAGTGGATCACTAACTGTTTTTTTTTGGTCCTGTGGCTCGAGTGGTGCAGAGAAGTTGGCACGGTGGGGACTGCCATGACTAACATCCATTCAGCATTTAAACGGTTAGCAGGGTGTGGCACATTTCATTGCCATGGTATTGTGTGCACAATCTTGCAATACTAGCAACATGCCTATACCCAAAATCATGAGTGGGAGATTCCTGATAACAGAGAAGGGATTGGCGGTTCTTAAAGAAAGGGATGTGGGCAAATTATGTGATGCTTTGGAGGCAAGTGAAATCTTTGTTACTAAAAAAAACCCTCTGAAGTTATGGGAGGCTCGTCACCTACAACAACTACTAAATCTCCCCCTCCCCTTTTCTCGCAAGTGGTGGGTAGACCACCCCCAAACCCTGAAAAACAAATCTTGATTATTGAACAGGTCTGTAATGTTACAAAAAACTTGTGTCCAGCTAATCTAACAACCACCGGGACCAAGCATTGTTCATCTCTGATGGTAGAGCTTGAAAAATCAACAGGGCCCCTCGTGAATGGAGGGAGGGCCTTGGTTGAAGTGTCCACGACAGTGGAGTCTACAGTTAACCCAGGGCCGCAGACAACCCCCACAATAGCCTTTAATGAGTCCATGACATAGGATGATTCATTTGAAATGCTATGTGAAAATGTAGAGGGTTTAATTAACAGAGGCTACAGGTATAATACTTTGGGGAAAGGACCTTCTGGCTACTCAACGGGCCTGTATCCAAGCCCTTCAACTGAAAACCTGTGAATCCCCACCATAGGACATCCCAAACCTATTCTTAAACAACCTATGAACAGCAACTTCTTTAGAACCAGCAACACGGAAATTAGAAGTAATTCTATGGTGATGCCACAAATAGATTCCTTGGTCCAGCAACGATTTTCACCTTGCACATAGTGGTAGAGTCTCTGCACAGGTTGTATGATAACATAAAGGACATTGAACAGGATAACGCTAGGAAGTATGGTTAGCTTGTCTCCAACATTGCTCTGTTATTGGAAGGATCTAAACCCTTACACTACGCTCCCTCATCACAAAAGATACATTTGGGATGTCTTGCTTCTGAGTGTGTTTGGGTTGGTGAGGATATTTGGGACGTGCCAGAAGGGCACGCTGTGGAACAATTTCCAACTTCCCATCTGGAACCAAGTGACACTCTGGACACCCCGATGGTCCGAGTAGACTTTCTACATAGGGAGGAGGTTTTCAGTCCAAGCAGAATGTGACATCTAAGAAGTTGACATGGAGAAGGGGGAGCTCTGGGCTATGGCCGATATTTCTCCCTCTAATTCCAATGAGGATTTTCAACATCCAAAGACAAGGAAACAATGCAAAAAAGAAGGAGCAGCAGAGGAAAAAAAGTAAAAGTCTTCCGGCTCCTAATCTTCACAAGCAAAAAAAGGTAACAAAAATTCATGAGTACTTTATCGGGCAGTGATACTGTTAAGGATTTAGTACTGGAGTCTCAGTTGCCTCTTCCTTCAACTATCTGGCATCACCTGATGACTCTACACTTCAAGCACCGAGACCCAAGAAGAAGGTAGCCACCAAACAAAGCAAGACAACAACATTTCTGGGCAACTCTATTGTGGTATCAATGGCTCCTGTTATATTGCATGACTCCTCCAAAGACACTCTGGCTCCAACTTCGAGGGCACTACAGGCACTGCCATCTTGAACGGTGCCCCTGATTGCAGCAAAGGAGCCATTGCCACCAACTCCCTGATCAAATCAGTTGCCCGATCCAATTAAGGCAGACAAATTCCAGGGGAAATTATGGGATGGGACTTTGTGTCACAGGGAGATGTCCAACAGTCTATGAACAAAACACAAATGTTGAGGGTTTTTTTAGGAAATTCCAGCATTACGTGCCTTGTGATCTGAGGATATATTTTCAGTGATCTTCCCAAAGTCAGGGGCCCATATATTTGTCTGCCATGTCAAATCAAACCTAATTGCACAAATAGGGCTGGATTCACAGATTTTTTCCTAATCGGATTGCGCCATTATAAAACTCTTCTGTGAATCATACTATTAGTGTGGAAGGAACGTGACTTTTTGAGCGTGGTGGGCTGTGATCTCTGATCTTCATGACTCAACGGTATTGGCCGATTTTCTGTCTCCAAAACCCCCCATCCCCAACTGGACGTGCAGTCCTCAAACTTTAATGTGTTGCCAGGACCTTACACTGTGGCTCTGGAAAAATGGTCTTGGCTGAAAGCTGCTGTCCAAATGGTTAGGCTGCCAAAAAATGCACTCTAGGATGGGGAGTACAAACCTGTGCCCTGGAATGTGTGTGGGTTCACAAATCTAACTAAGCTTCTACAATGATGTGTGGGAGACACTACCTTCATTCTACTCCAAGAGATAATGGCTTTGAGCACCTTTGCGTTGTAGGGTTTTAACACTTACTGCAAGGTGACAACCAGGGGTAGCAGAGGCCGCCCACAAGGGGGCTTGGCCATTGCAATAGACTCCGGGGGTGAAATTTCCACACTATGAGGTTATAACTCCTGTCGTGGGCCTCTTGGCAATGAGTCTATCATTTGAAGATAGTTCTGAAGATCTGATTTTGGTCAATGCATATTGGAACCCTGCAAAGTATGCATTGAAGGTTTTTTTGGAGGGTCTGGATGGATTGTTGGAGGGGTGGTTGGACAGGGCTAACACTGGTATGGTCATCTTGGGAGGGGATCTTAATGCCTGTTGTGTGGATGGTCTTGCGGCACAAGAACAAGATGTGTGGACCTTGAACCCCATACTGGGGGATGAAGCCCCACCTAGTGTATGGTCAAATTATTTGTATAATTGGGGCATGAGAATTTGTTTGCCTCCAGAGCACTCAATGGGAGATTTTTACACCTAGTCCAGGGGAACCAAGAGATCGTGGATAGATGTTTTTTTTGTATCCTCGCCCCTCTTACCTCATTGCGAACCCCTAACTAGGGGCTTGCCAGTAGGCATTGACCACCTCCATTTACGACTTACACTGCGTCTTCACCTTGAGCCTTATACGATTGACTTGGCCACAGCATTTATCTTGCTGGACAGAGGTGGTTTGAGGGGCAGATGGAATGCAGCAAATTATAAAAACTTCTTGAACATTCTTGACTACTTCATAAAGTCGGGGGGATGTCTGACCAATAGCTTTTTAGTGGAGTCCTTCAACTCTGCACTGCACACCTGTTTGTTCCGAGTGATAATGAAGGGTAAATATAATAGTGACAAAGGGCACAGAGGTCGGTATGATGGTTAAAAAACACAAAATGCAGGACTTGAGACGCTTACGTCTTGCTTCTCTTTTGCCCTTAGAATATCCAGTAGCCAAGACTAAAATACAAGCCCACTATAATACACTGGTTGGGCAACGTAGGCGACAGGTCCATATCTGTAACGCTCACCTGATATCCATGGGGACGCCACTCAGCCCTGGCTGGAAGATTAGCACTCTCAAACCCTCTCCCTTGATAGTGTGTTGGACGTGGATAGCGCCTGCAATACAGGAGAACTGGATATAAGGCTTAAATATCTCTCTTGGATTGATTCCCACCTCCCTCAGCCTCGAATTCCTCCCTTAAGTCTAGTCTCTCTCGTCACCCTAAAATTAGGTATGGATTGCTGTCCATCCTGTGTCTCTGTGCAGGGGCACGTTGGTGGCGAGGGCGTTCTGCGACCTAGTTGCTTCACAGGTGCGTTGCTCTGTGTTTGGATCCAGGCCTGCTGTGACTCCGATTTGCTTGATGAGGTAGGTACTACTGTTTTACAGTCTTTTATCTTGCCCTCTTCCTCTTTTTCCTTTTTGTTGTTATTAATGTCTCTAGTTTCTTTCCCTCAGATGAGTTTGAGAGTTTTGGCGTTGCCGTGCTGTATAGGATGAGAATCCCAGCAAGGTAAGTGAATGCGCGGTGCGCAGCACTTTCTTGCCTTTTCTTTTTTCTAAGCTGTGCCTGCGCTGCTTCCTTTGCAGGTCGTTATGATGTTCCGGGCTGATGTGATGTTCCGAGATCAAGGAGAGACTGCACCTGGTAAGTGGTTTTCGGTGTACTTGCGTGGCCGTGAGCGAGGGCTCACTGATAATGTCTCTCTTTGGCCCTCATTACAAGTCAGGCGTTAAGGGTTTAACAGCGCCGTCGGCGCCGTTAACCCTTAACACCTGATTCACACTTTAACGCCTGCTTTTTGCAGGCGTTAAAGTCCAAGGTGCTAAGCGACCTTGGTGCTAATTACGGCACCGTAATTTACGGTGCCGTAATTAGCGCCTTCCCCATCCCCATTATGCCCTATGGGGCAAACATGGGAATGGGGAAGGGCAAATGGTGAATGGGGAATTACCGCCCCACTCACCTTGGAATGGGGCGGTAATTCCGCCATCCACCATGGCGGAATCCGGCATGGACCATGGTGCTAGTAGCACCATGGTCCACCGCTGGACTTGTAATGAGGGCCTTTGTCTTTTTCATGTTGCTGAAGCGTTCTGAAGATGGATACGGCATCGTGATGAATAATCCGTGGATCGCATGTATTCAGGTGAGCAGCTGGTGGTAGTTTGAAGGTGGATGATTCAAGACCAAAGCCAGGCTGATACTTACAGGTAAGCGCTGAATAATGGTGTTCTTCTTCTTCCAGATACAGGATTCACCATGTGGCAGGATGCAAGTAACACTGGAAATCAGAACGGACACGGTGAGCGTTACACTGCTAACTGCAGAATAATGCGTAGCGTGTGCTGCTGTTTGGGTGTGGCTTATATAGCCCAGGTAAAGTAGTTCCAGGTAAAGTAGTCCCAGGCCCGGCCACACCCGAAACACTAGACCGCATAGCTCAGTTCTTTGGAACTGAGCTATGTGAGTGCCTCCATGTTAACTGAAGTCCCAATCCAAATGTTGTCCTTCACATAACAGTATGAGCCTGGCTTCAAGAGAGTCCCTGATGGTGTTTTGTGGCCTTTGAGGCCACAATGGAAGCCTGTAACCTGGTTTGGCCATGATGACCAGGGGCATGAATCATGACAATATCACCGCAAATCAGGCGATACTGCAAACTCTTTTGGGCAAAAACATGCCAACGTTTGGTCCACGGTTTAGCAAACTACTAATGGTCTATCTATTAAGATGGGTTGTGAGATACTAGAACACATTTGGGTGGCTTACCTGCACAAGGAATTTGCTCGGCCCAGGCAGGAAGTTGAGTGTTCTCTCCTTAACATGAATCAGAAGGACTGGGGGATCCGCCCATAGGAGGAAGAGGGCATTCTGTGGGCTATAGGGAGGGTGAAAGCTTCTGCAGCCCCTGGGCCTGATGGTATTCCACCAATGTTTTTTAAGCAGGATCCAGAGGCATGGGTGGGTCGTCTGCTGACACTATAGAGAGCATATATCAAACAGGTACGATCCCCATCACCTACCATCAATGGATCGTAATACCTCTCTACAAACAGGATGACAAAACAGACACCAAAATCTTTAGACCAATTACCCTACTAGATGTGTCCAGTAAAATGTTTGCCTCCTTACTGCTGAGAGATCTCTCCCAACAGATAAAGGCTTTGGACCTCCCTTAATGGCACCATAGTTTCACACTTATCTGCAGCCAGAGGTGTTGCAAGGTCTGGAAAAGATCTGGGGCTATGCTAATTTTGGGACTGTCAGGACTGGGGGCTAGCTAGCCTTTTTGGTTGTAACCCCTGAGCTTCTATCCGGGGCTACAACCAAAAGACCCGGGGCTATAGCCCCGTCAGCCCCCCCTAGCAACGACTCTGTCTGCAGCGGTAAAGAAGAAGGTGGTGGGCCCCGTCTACATGGCCTCCATAGATTTGTCAAATGCTTTCAACACAGTAAGTCGAATGGCCCTGTGGAGCGCAAACTTGCAGTGGAATGTGCCATTGAAGACAGTTCATATCTTGGCACTGCTGCATAGCGACTCGTCCTTGAGGATTAGGCTGAGCGGGGTAAGGGGGCAACTCGGCACCAGTTCTCACTTTTGTGGGGCTTAGACAAGGTTGAGGAGTGGCTCCCACCCTCTTCAACATCTACGTCTTGGACATAGCTGCTTTGTAGGAGTCGGGAGTCACAAACCCAGTAAAACTGGGAACGCTAATCCTAGACTGGCTTGCTTTTGTGGATGATGTCATCATTTTTGATAAGACTCCAATTGGTCTTCACAGAAAACTGGCCCTATTCCATCATTATGCGGTTCAAAACAATCTAAAAATTAACGGGCAAAAATCCAAGGTTGTTATTTTTTCCACCAAAAGACAGCCAAAAGCCTTCATCTGGAAGGTGGAAACCACCCCTAGTAAGGGTCTCTTCTCGATGAGATTCCTAGAATGCAACTTTTCAAACAACCAGTCCAGAGGTGCTTCGAAGGCTCTTTTGAAAGGGGGATTCACAACTCTCTTGACCAAAATGAAGAGAATACATTCACAACTATGCTGTTACTCTCTTACCCCTAATTAGGTTTTATCTTCAAAAAGTTTAACCTACAGTCCTTTATGGACTTGATATTGTCGCCTTTGACATGGGGGGGTCTCTTAATTTATGTCAGGGGCAGCTCTGAAAAGTACTTAGGGCTTGAACAACTCTGTTCCCAACGCAGTAGTGAGACACGAGTTGGGCCTTACTTCCCTGGCAGCAAGAGCGTTGTGGAAGAAGTTGGCAGAATATGCCAATATTATAAATCCCCCAATAATTCCCAGTACCAATAGTTGGGTGAGTTGTCTTCCCTTCAATCCGCATCTACATTGGGTCCGTACAAGGCCACCAGGTGCAAGGTTTTGCTCCTAATAGAGTCTTCACCTGAGGAGCTGAAGGCTGCTCCTGGGGCGGCTAAGCGGAAAGTGTTTCCAGCTGACTGAGCTGAAACCATGGATTTGCATGGAAATGTGTCTCTTTACAGGGAATATGCAAAATGTATAAGGAAGCCAACTGACTCTTTGATGTATGTCTCTTTTTCGTGCTCGAAAATCTGTGGTCTTCACTTACGTTTCCACCTGAACCAATTCTCTACCCTTGAACGGAGGTCCAAGTGGGACAAGCTAGTAACTAATACTGATTGCAGGTTCTGCAAGGCCAAAGTGGAGGAAACACCTAAACACGTTGTCTTGGCCTGTCCAGCCTTTTTGGAAACGCAGCTGCGATACTTAGGTGCAGTGTCATTGTCCAAGATGTTTTGGGTTAGGCTGATGTGGGGTAATGTGGTAAGATTAATTTTAGCTTTGTATGGTTTTTTTGTGTGTTCTTAGGGAAATTAGCTGGGCTTTAGTTTTCTGGTCACACTTTAAATTAAATGATATTAATTCATGTGTTCCTTTTTTGTTATTTGTTTATATTCGAATGAGATGTACCTAATCAATTAGTAACGTTTTCTTTTGTGTAATGTATGCTTTTATGTTCACATTTTCCATTTCTACTGATTCTTTGTGAAAAGCTTACTTTTGTAGGCTAAAAGACAATAAAGGAAAAAAAAGAACTAGTACTGCAATAGTTACTATAATGCTTAATTGGGAAACTAATGTGGTAAACGTGCTGCACCACTGACGAAGTCAAAATTAAAGTGCAACTTCCACCAGCCTACTCCTCAACACACGTGTACAGTTTTAGAATCACCCTGGCACTAAACGAGCTTGCTTGAAATGCACCTCAGTGGGGATAGCCCTATGTGTTAATGGGGTAGCACATCCGGAAAGGGATTTCAGTGTCAGATGGACATTGGCAGGAGTCTCTCTGGCAGCATAAGTAATGAAAAATCCAGAAATAGAAACCAAAACAAAATTGAATTCTGCCTTAACACTGGTATATTTCACATCCTCTCCACAGAGGTGAGGCCAAGTGGCAATCGTTAAAAGCAGTTCAAAGTCAATAGCCACATAAGCACAGTGGTTAAGTGACTGTGAGGAGTTTTAGACGCAGAAACCTCTTTCTCTATGTCAGCATCACTGGTAAAATAGCAGATAGGAGTTTGGTTCTCACCCAGAGATGAGGATTCTTTTCAGGGAGATATGTTATGTATGCTGGTTATTTCAGAAAACATGGGAGTGAATGTATTTAATTTATTTATTGTATTTATTGTTCGCTTGTTAGGCGCTTATAAAAAAGTAAATTCTGTTTCAAAGCACCCACAGGGCAACATGGAGGGGATATGGAGATGAGAAACATTAAAATACATAAAGATATTAAATACAGTGGGGGTGGACCTACTATGCCTTGTGAGTGTTTAGAACGTGCAAGTGCAGAAAGGAGGGGGAATGGGGGTAGGTGCTGCGGTGCTCGTGGGTGAGCAACAGGTGAAGTGCAATGTCTGGCTAGTGTGAGCCTCCAGGATGTAGGGTGTGCCGAGGCAAGTGCTGAGGGTAGACAGAAGGTGGGGGTGATTCAGTGTGGGAGGTCAGGGCCCCCAAGATGCATAAGGGCCCTAGACACAACTGTGAGATTAGCAGAGGAGAGAAGGGGAGAAGGAGGAGGTAAAGAGTAAAGTCTTGAAGAGCTTCCAGAATGTAAGAAAGTCCTGCTCAAGATGAAGAGGGAGACAGAGGCTGTCCCAAAGAAGGGAGCCAGCTAAGGAAAGGGATCAACCTCCTGTCCTCTGTTTAGCTAAACACTTTACACACAAAGAGTTGGTGCCAGAGGAGCGCAGAGGTCTCGTGGGGGAATATTTAGTGAGAGAGAGTCGCAGATAGTGTGGTCCCCAGCCCAAGACCGCCTTGTGAATGGTACAGGGGGATTTTAATTTCATCTGTGAAGCAACCGGGAGCCAGTAGAGTCTTTTTAGGGCAAGAGAGATGTGGTCCCTGGGCTTGAGGTCAAGGAGAAGTCTTGCTGCCCAATTCTGGGATAGCTGGAGGGGTTGCAGAGTGGAAGAAGGTAGATTCTGGATGAGACTATTGCAATAGTCAAGCCTAGAGAGAACCAGGGCTCAGGTAACATTGAGCTTCTGGGAAAGTGAGAAAAGGTAAAATTCCTTTGAGAAGGAAGAACTGAAAGTGGGACTTCTTGGCAATGAAGGGAAGAATCGGGAACAGGGGTCCAAATGCAATTGATCTCCGTTTTACTGGCATTGAGGCAGAGATCATTGGAAGTACACAAGGCCTGGATAGCAGATAGGCAGTCAGAGATGATAAAAGGTGCATGGGTTTGAAAAAGAGTTTGAAGAAGAGATGTGTATCATCTCCATAACACTGGAAATTGGGGCAAAAGGAGGAGATGAGGAGTGCCAGGTGAGTAAGGTTGATGTTAAAGAGCTAAGGCAAGAGGATAGAGTACTGGGGGACACCAAAGGTGGAGAAGGAAGTAGCAGAGGAGAAGGTGCCCAGGATGACTTGGGAGGAGCAGTCAGTTAGGAAGTAGGTCAGCCAGTCCAGTGCCCACTCCGAGATACCAAGGGTGTTGTGGAGCCTTTGTATGAGGATGGAGCGGTTTACTGTGACAATGGCAGAGGAGAGATCAAGTAGAATGAGGACAGCTGGGGAGTTTTAATCCAGAGATACAAGCAGATCATCACAGATGTTCAGAAGAGCAGTTTCCGTATCTCTAGATGCTCGGAATCCAGATTGAAGGTTGTAGATACCACCCACAAGTTCAATGTGAGAGTTGAGTTGGGGCAAGGCCAACTTCTCCAGCAGTTTCCCCAGAAAGGGGGTGATGGAGATGGGGTGGTAGTTGGCTGGACAGGTAGGGTCTGCTGGTGGTTTTTTAAGGGGGACCGTACAAGGGTGTGCTTGAGGGAGGAGGGTAGGGAACCAGTGGCAAAGGAGTGATTGCAGAGATCAGCGAGAGCAGGGGCAAAAGAGCCAATGTTGTCCTTGATGGTTCTGGATGAGCAAGGGGAAACCTGTTTTGAAGAGACATTAATGGAGCAGACAACTCTGGTGACTTCATCAGGTGTGACAAGGGGGATTGAGGAGAAGGAGGAAGGGGGTGAGTGGCCAAGGGAGGTAAGGGGGTTAGGGGTGAGTTGGGAGGGTGCGTAACAAGGCGCTGTTCAGGATGCCCTGAGTTTTGGTGGTAAAGTGACTGGCCAGTGTGTTGCAGAGGGCCTGAGAAGGAATAGGGGAGGAGGTGAATGCAGAAGGGTTGGCTAGATCCCTGCAGATTTTCAAAAGTTCAGCTGTGTTGTTGGATGCGCCAGATACCCGTGCCTGAATGTGAGCCCTTTTCCTGGCACAGATAGAGAGTCTGTATTGCCCTTGGAGTAGCCGGCAGGCCAGTGTGTCAGAGGGTGAGCTTGAAGTTTGCCACTACCATTCCGCTGCTCTGTACTTTCGTTTCTGGGCTGACATTCACAGTCATACCAAGTGTTACACTTAGAGATGGGTTTCAGGCAGATCCTCATGACTGGGGCAAGAATGTCAAAGGTGTTGGTGATGGACAGGTGATGGACAGGTGGAAGTTGCTGAGAGCAGTTTCAGTGGTAGCGTCTGAGTTAGGGATCAGGGGGGTAAAGTTGGAAGTGAAGGCAGCATCTGACACTCATTTCATCTAGCAGATGTCTGTGAACGAGGTTGGCAGGGCTTTTGGGGGTGCAGTTAGAGGGCCATAGGGAGCCAGGTCAGAGGAGAGAAGAGAGTGGTCTGACCAAGAGAGAGGGGTGACCAGAGGAGATGACAGAGGGAGGTTGTAGTGGATGAGGGCGTCCAGAGTGTGTCCAGCAGAGTGAGTTGGACCAGAAGGGAGAATGGAGAGGGATAGCGAAGGGCAGAGGTGAGTAAAAAGAGAGGATGCTGTGCCAGGGGAGTCCAATTGGATGTTAAAGTCACCCAAGAGGAGCAGGTTCGAGGAGGTAGAAAGTAAGCAGGAACAGAAATCAGCCCATTCAGAGAGGAACAGATATGTAGCGCCTGGAGGCTGGTAAATGGTAGCAATGGTCAGGATGGAGGAGGGAGAGGTGACCAACCTGCATACCAGGCTCTCAAAGGAACAGTAAAGCTGGGTGGGTAAGATGAGTAATGTGATAAGTAATGACAAAATGGGGGTCATTTCGACCCTGGCGGTAGCTGTGCCAGTAAGAAAATGTCATGGCTGCCACCGGAGTCATTTTCTTTCCGGCGCCCGGCTATTGGCAATTACCGGGGTATAACAGCCCCGGCAGACCCAGTAACTGGCCATTGCCAGGCGCTGGAAAAAATGACTCCCCATTCCCATTTCAGTCCCATTGGACTCAATGGGAATAGGGAGGGCGGTAGCACAGGCACCATTCAGAATGGTGCCAGTGCTGCCGTCAAGGTCTGCGGGCGGGTGCCATTCCACCCGCCAGGTCGGACCTGGCAGGTGGGACGGCATCTGCCCGCAGAACTTGTAGTTTGCCGGTCTGGGAAAAACAGTACCGGCAAGCTTACGGGTACTGTTGTTTCCGGACCGGCAAGCTTGCAATGAGGCCCAATGTCTTAAAACAAATGCTATCAACACCTAGGAGCCAGTGTCTTAATGCCTGGATGATGGAGTTACAAGTTTGTAAGCCCATTATGATTCTCACAGTTCTATTCTGAAAACGTTGCAGTTGGCACATTGATTACGTTTTCAATTCCATATAAAGACTGTTACAATAGTTTGCATTTGAAGTTACCAGGGCTCTCGTTAGTTTGATTATTCAGGATATTTCTAAGTATGGAATGATTTTCCATACCATATGAATCTCAAAGCTATCTTATGTTCTCTTTCTTTGATTTGTGACATGGATGACATGACATGGTGCCAAATCTTTTTAACGTGACTGGGGGCACATGTGCATGGGGCCATCATTCTGGATGTTGGGATTTTTGTCATTCTGGACCATCCATACACCCTAATTTGTCAGGGTTATACTGTTGTGGAAGATTGGACCTCATGGAAGTTAATGGTGAGTGCTTGCTTGTTCCAATATAAATTCCCAGAGAATTGTTTGAATATGACAATAAGGTTCCAGTACTTGATATTGTGTCTTAAATTCAGGAAAGTTGTTCTCAGTAATGTGTTTGGTCAGATTATCCTTGAAGTTGATACACAACTTTCTCAAACTCTGCAAAGCTGGAAATCATTGAATGTACATTGTTTACCCACTAGAAATATGACCCATAACACAGCAAACCATTTAGTTGGTGTTTTTCCCACTAAACTGAAAACTCTGTGCCTTTGTAAATTTGAACTCAAGACTTTTGGCTGTGGACTACAGCAGAAGAAGATCTGGTTGTCAATTTAAATGCTAAGATATGCAAAAAAAGTAGATTGATTTGATGGGATTTACAGATAACACAACATACAGAAATGACCTTGAAGGTCAGGTTCCCCATTAATGGTGCACTCGTTCTGACCCTTTGAAGCTCAGGAGGAGAAGGTAGGATAAACATTGGCTCAACCAGGTGGCTGGTCTCATGCATGAGGAGAAATAGAAACTGGGGCCATTTGAAACTTGGAGCCCCTATTATGCAGTGCCAATGATTAAGCACATTGATGTCTATATTGTAGTAAGAACTGTATATAAGAACTGATAGACTTAAGGTAAGACAACAATATTTACTCATGTCATTCTTCCAGAAGAAAGGAAAATTACTCCTGTATTTGACAATCATTAAACTGTAGACTAATATGGGACTACAATATAGACATCAATATGGGAAGGGCAATACAATCATGCCTATATAGGGATGCAAGGGCCTAAGTAGCCAATGAATAATGGTGGTGCGACTGTGTAAAATAAATCAACATTTTTAGGAAGGTTCCTAATTACAGAGTAACAATGGCTAAATAGACCATGACATATGATGGTAAGATTTTGATAAATGAACAAGCCACATAGGAAGTGATCTAATCTTATGTTTTTTTCTTTATCTTTTTCCTTTGTTTGTTTTTTCCTATCCTTATCATGCTTTGGTTGTAAAATGTGTCTTTTTGCCTGACTTTAACCTTCCTCCCCTTCACCACTCCCTCATGTCCGTGATACAAATATGAGTACTTACTTTGTTCTATTTGATTTTGACATGAACTATGCATGATTATGTTTTATACATTAACCTTTTCTGTTGCCATTTATGTTTGAAAGTTATGTGTGATTCTGTAACACTAATTGGCCAGATTTGGAAAAGGCACAGGATGTGCCGTAACATGTGTTATCACTAAGGGCTCTCCTACGGGAGATGAATGACTGAGAAATGAAACAACCAGACAAGTATTGGGTTATACGTGTGGCACAGTTATTGTGTGAAAGTCAACTCATTTATGCTTAAAACAGAGGTGGGGAACTTGTCCTCCGATCCCTGTCACGCACAAGCAACACATAATAACGGACAGTGAATGTAGTTGCAGGGCTCTAGAAGTTGACATTTAGAAACCGTGCTTATTCTAAAAAAACTTTTAAAGCTAAAAGATGAGTTAGCAACACAACACCAAGCGAATGCAGAGCAAGAGGCTCAAGTTTCTGCACTGCAAGGGGAGTATAAAGAATGTGTTAAAAATCAGGGTGCAAGTCAACACAGATTGAATGAGCAGGTTGTTCACAATAGAGTCCGCTTAGAGGACATTTTCACATTTCAAGCACATGTTAAACAACTGAAAGATGAAAACTGCCAGTTAGTCATTAAGGAGGTAAATTCTAAGGGTGAATTTGATCAGATGCACCAAGATCTGAATGCCTTGAAACAGCAGAAAGAACAGTTGAGGGAAGAAAATTACAAATTGAGTCAAGAGAATAGTGCCCTATTTCAGGAAGTGTGTCCGTTAAGGGAGAAAAGTGAGGAATACTCTCAGGAACTGACTGACATGAGGTTAGAAAATGCAAAGATAATGGAACATGTGATGCAAGCAGAGGTTGACATAGAGCCGGCAACAAAAGCCAAAATTGCACAAGGGGAGGAGATTAGTCTCCTGAAAAAGAAGCAGTCTGAATATGCACAGACAATATGAGCCTCACAGAAGGAAAATTAGTCCTATTGTGAAGAGAACAAGGGACTCAGAAACTGATTAATGGCACAAATTAAAGTGCTAGAAGCCACTCAGGACTGGTGTCAGAATTAAAGAACTCAGGTCTCTGCAAACCACCAAGAGATAGGGACTGAGAAAAACAAATGTGTGCGGTTGTAAAATGCAATAGCCAAATACAAACAGTCTTTGAGGCACCACAACCACCCAGGGTATGGAAAAGCACCCTCTGTCACGGAGTGATAACCTCTCTACCAGGGACCTCAAGCCAACACCCCACATCATATATACAGGGTGCAGTTGACTTCATACCTATACATTTTTAAGAACATGGAATCATGAGGCAGCTGGACTCAACCAGGCCTAGTCCAACTGAGCAAGAAGGCCAGTCCTTATCAGATATTGATGAATATTCAGGTGAAGGTAGCCGGACAAGTGGGTTCTCGGAATTAAAATATATCCTAGCATGTACTTCTGACCAGGAGGTCTCCAAAAGATGAAAAGATCAGTGAGTTGGACTGGCAGAAAATGAAGTTACAAAAGGACCACCTGGTCAGCTTTGCAGACAGAGAAGAACCAGAGTCAAGGCCTCAAATGAGCATCATAAAAACATCCACACATTCAGGGAGGTGGGGGGAATTCCCCACCATACCCGGAAAGAGGGATGAGGAAGATGAGTATATCCCTGTGCGAAAAAGGGCAGTACAAAGGAAATGACCCTGAGATCCCACAGCACTACAGGGGAGAAGAAACCAGACGCCGTCATTTTGGGAGGGATTCCCAGTCTCAGAGAGTTAGGGATCACCTAGAGGACAGGGAGTGGACCACCAATAGCAGCAGCTCTGGGTCAGCGGATGAGTGGAATCAGGTGCAGCAGAAATGAAAGTCTGCAAAACAAAAGAGAGGTCTTGTGAAGACCCAATTTGGCAAATAAAGGCCGTAAAGAGCTTTATGACTTCCTACTATAAAAACGCCAAATATTCAGTATGCAAGCATCGAGAGCTTTATGACCAGATGATGACTTCCATTGGTATTAAGAGTGATAGTAATTCCATGGAGTTTATCAACTGTACATTTTCCCATGTATACTCCAGCTTCTTTGCAGGGCTGGAGGACCAAGATCACCAAGAATGGTCCACCTACAAAGCAGCCATCTTAAAATACTTCTCCATTCACTGGAACTCTCAGGAGGCCCACACCCTGCAGTGTGGGGAAGACCATGTGCCTAGAGAGTTTGTGCAGGAGATGAAGTGAGCATTTGCTCAGACCTCTAGGTGGGTGAACACCAATAGCTGGGAGTTCAGCGACACATACTTCCATGCACTCCCAAAATGTATTATGACCCAAATAGTAAGGACTTTCCATGAGCGTAAGACCCTAGATTGGGTGATAGAACAGGCCACATGGATTTATGAGGTCCAAAAGCCCTCTTATAACAATAAAAACCCTAAAAACCTCAAACCATCAAACACACCTGCCGCAGCAAAGGTAGCAGAGGTGTCAAATACTCCCACATTGGACTTGGAAATGGGGGGGGGGTTAAAAATACTCCTCTCACCAACAAGCAGAATAAGAGGCAGAGGGGACCCTCAGATCCACCCAATTGGGTGGTGGCCAGGCAGGGTACCACACCAATGCTCCATCTGACCATGCCACATATATTAGTCCAAGTTACAAGGGTAACAGACCCATACTGGGGTATGTGTGAACTCTCCTGGCACAGAAGGGGGGTACAATAAGGTAAGTACTGCCCCAGGAAACCTTCCGCAAAACTTCTCTCCAAACGCCTCTCAGGAGGGAAGGAATACTCCACCCCCAACCTAAATTTCTTTCCCAGATACCCTACAAACCCCCATTTTCCAGAACAATCCTTCTCTTTCTCCCCACTTTCAGGACAATAGATTCCCAAATCAGGGAGAAGGGAGACCTAGGATGGAAAGTTATCAGGGAAACTCCCAATACCCAAGCTACCCTGGGAGAAGGGACAGCTATCCTTTCCGGGCGCAACTCCTGGAGAGATTGCCACTTTCACCTCTAACTTCCAGTGTTACGCAGATGACACACAACTATCTTTGAGGCTACCCTCAGCCACGTCCTTCTCCTTGCTCAGATCTGACTGTCTGTCCACTATTCAGTCATGGTGTGCTGCAAACGACCTATGCCTCAATGCCAGTAAGACTGAGATTGTTTTCATTGGGACCCCTGCTCCCACCTTCCCACTTTCACTCCGGCTGGCCTCCTTTGGCCCTTTGCCCACACCCACCTGCGAGGCAAAAAACCTCAGGGTCATCTTCGAATCCACTCTATCCTTCTATCAGCTACACCTACTCAGAGTGATTCTTCCCTTTCTAGCTTTCCCACAGCATCTCACTGTCTTCAGAGTCTTGGTTCTCTCTAGGCTGCACTATTGCAACAGCCTTTTCCTCAACCTCCCTTCTTCTGCCCTGCGCCCTCTGCAACTCATTCAGAACAGAACCGCAAGACTTATCCTTGGCCTCAAGCCCAGGGACTGCATCTGTCCGGTGCTGAAATCTCTGCACTGGCTCCCGTGGCTGCAAGGATCAAGTTCAAGACCCTCTGCATTGTCCACAATTCTTTCTGGGGCCTGGGACTTACCTATGTGCAAAGCAGCCTACCTAAATACTGTCTCTCATGATCCCTATGCTCATCTATCTCCAACCTTCTGCGAGTGAGCCGCTTCTCCAAGCAGAGATTTGGTAGGGAGATTCTTATCCTCAGCAGGTGCCTCCCTCTGGAATAGCCTCCTTGCCACCCTCTGTCTTCCTTCGCTCTCCCTCTACTCTGCTACCCTAGCCCTCTGCTCTCTCCATCTATCCCTCCGCTTTCCTACAGCTTGCTGACTGGCCATCTGGTCCCAGGTACCCCCCAGCCAGTCCTCTCTTGCACTTGCCTTATGGTCCTACTCCCACCTACTCCCACCCACCTCCACTGCATTTAGAATAACCCAAGAGATTGTCTCTCTCTGCACTTACCCCAGTCTCCGCCAACCAGGTGCACTTGGAACTCCACCACCCTTTCACTCTCTATGCATTTGCATGACCCAAAGGCTACATGCCTGATGATTGTCTGTTTTCCCTTTTCTTCCCCCTTTATTGCAGTGGTAAAACTGCAGAATTGCCACTAGACCTATTTGCTGTGTCTAAATTTTTAAATGTAGTTTACACACTTACTTTGCCTGTGCAAACTATCATCGTCTCAGAATTTGAAGGGCTCTGAGCGACTATTGTTTTTCCCCTTGTTTCTACCCTCCTTGAGTGCTTTGAAATACTTTCATGTGTATAGGTGCTATATAAATAAACAATACAATAAAATACAATACAGCAAAGGTATGAATCCAGACCTCCCTACCAACCATAAAAAATGTCACAACTGGAAAGACAGGTCCAACAATTAACCCAAGACCTGGGTTGCAGGTTGAGGGCTCTGCAGAACCCTCCACTGGAAACTGCTGCCCAGAATAACTCGCCACCCTGGTCTGGTGCCCTCGAGCAATGATGGGAAGAAACCTCTGACAACCAACAGGTTCCAGAGGAGGGGACCAGTGTGGAAGGGAGATGTGAAGCCCTAGAGGACGCTTCCTTTCCCACCGGAAACAAACCCCTGGAAACCTCTGAACCTGAACATAAATCTCCTACCCCCAAAAAGCTGGAACCTTGGGAGCAGAGGGTAAGTAGGAGAACTCAAAAACAAAAGATAACCCACTTTGTGGAGAAAGTGTGCATCATACCTTTCAAAGGAGAATAATCCCTGGAGGATTCAAGGAATAACATCTTCTCTTTCATGGATGGAGGGAACTCTTCCAAGGACAAATGGGTCCCAAAAGAGCCTGATTTAGACTTGGTGAGTATGGAGTCTGAACCAGAGGAACACATTCGTAAACCCCAACAGGGTCACCCAAATCAATCACACAGGTTCGAGTAACTGTCTCCAGGAAAAGAGGAAAGGCAAAGAATCGGGGGAAAATGCGGACTTCCCAATCCCACTTGTCTCTGGGTGCAAAAGCTTTTTTAAGATTCCCAGATTCCGACTCAAAAAACTGTCCAAGATCACACAGTGTAGGAGTTCAATATAAAATAATTAACTGCCAAGCTGCCACAGAATGCACATTTCCTTTGCCTCCTTGAGGAGAGACAAGGAAGATTTTATGCTTCCGTCATGGCACAAGGATAGTGCAGATTATCAGAGCTGGTGGACACTGGATCTGAAGCCAACCTTCTGTCCAAAAAGCCTTCGACAAATTAAATTCAGGAAGGAGGGAGAGACAACAAATTCCCCTCAAACCTCTTCCTGGACAACTCCAAAACTTCAATGGGAATGATATTTCTGTTGAAGGGACTGCGGATCTGGAGATTGTTAAGGATTTCAATCGGACGACACACACCTTGGTCTCAGCCTAGTATGTAGCGCACAAATGAGATGCCTTTCTCTTTATTTTATACAGATCCAATTTGAGATGGTACACAACTCGTCTCACACCCCCTTTTTCAAATACCCCGGGTCACAATGGACCATGAACCAGGCTGGTTGGTGAAATTGCAATATTTATTTATTTTTAAAATTCAAAAGAAATAATACAATTTTAATATGGGGCAGCAATCACCAATGGGGTGATAATAACAATGAAAATGGAAGCAATGCACTTGGTTAACCTTCTCCTAGAACATATACAGAGCACAAGTGAATAGGAGTACTTTTTGAAATAGGATAGATAGCACCCACGTTAGGATTTCCCCCTGCAATGTGCCCTCAACCCACAATTAATCAAAAGCAGGTAGTCTGGAATAAGAGGCAGCAAAAAGAATCAATATCTGACCTTCCCTCGCAGAATGAGAGGCAAAAACCCTTTGCAAAGGCATAAAATGACACTCGGAAATGGACACATAAATAATTAATGTGCGGTTAAATGTGTGAGGCAAATATGATTTCTCCCAACAACAGGAATGCAGAAACACTAGCAATCACAATGCAATGGATCAACAAGAAGCATACAATTCGAAAAGGAGTGGAAAGTTAGAACATGCTGCAGCCGAATGACACGTTGGAAAGTTGCAATTTTCACAATTCCATTTAAAATGACACAAACGTTTTTTTATAAAAACGGGTGAAATACTGAAAATCGCAATGCGGTTTTTGGTCTGGGGGACAGATGTATATTACAGGGACAATATCAAAGTGAAAGAATAGTGGTAGCTGATGATTTGGATGTTATTTTCGGGGTGGAATGGGGTTCAGTTTTAGGAAGAATAGAGCAGTTAAAATGAAAACTTTGGTTTTGAAAGAAAGGCAAATGTTACTTGAACTAAACTATCTAGACTATATTGTTAAAGAGGAACACGGTAAGCTCCAAGGGCGATTCATAAGGTCAACCTTATCACCCCAGTGCTCAACTTTAACTGGAAATTAGTTTGATTACTCAAAATATAACTAAGGGTTTAAGGGTAACAGCCAACTGGGTCTGGTCATCACACGGCAGGCGCGCCTTACAGCAAACAGCTGGGCAATTCCGGTCACCGGATGGCAAGGACAGCTGGATGGCATGGTTGCAGTGGGTATAAAGGTAGTGGGCAGCAAGCTGGTCTGATTTCAGGATGCAAAAGGTACCACAGCTTTTCCCTTTTTTAATGGGATTTTAGTGGGTTTTTTCTGGATCAATGGCCTTGCTGAGACAGGATCAGCAATGCTTTGGCTTTATAGTGAAATCTGGAATCAGCCAGACGAATGGAGCAGATCAGGAACGCAGCCACAGGAAATTCAGGAGAGTGTGTCGAAGCTCTGTCAACCACTCTTATTTATAGGGCATGGTGATATCACAGAAGTATTGGCGGGCAGAACTGAGCTAGGCCTACCTCCAAGAAGCGGATAGGACAATCAATATTGGTTGCCTCCTCGAGGAGGAGTCCCAGTTTATGAGGTTACATTTTGAAAAAGTAAAAAGCCATCCAACAGTCCTTTTTGCCAAAAATCAGTCATAACCTAATTTACACATTTATACATTTGTGACACTTTAACAAATCACATGGGCAGATTACATATTGTATGTAGAGCATAGCCGTCCAATCCTCATGGTTGTGGGACCTTGTTTCGCCCTTCTACCAGTTTTTTGTGCTTTTCAGTGAGAATTATATTACTTAAAATTCTATAACTTATACATGGGTGTGGATTATCATTAGGCATGTAAGTATTAAAATGTGCAATGGCATCATGGATACTTTTCTTATAATACCCAATTCTCTGCCATTTCTATTTCCCAGGTGTCAGTGAAGTCTATGGCGTCTTAAATGAAAGCCCATAAAATCACATTTAAACTGTTAACTTTTCACATTTTTGCAAAGTCCTGTGGCAAAGATAAAGGTCTTACACGTTTTATTTATAAAATAGTCTTTGGAAACAAATGTTCAGTATTGTTCCCCATATATGGGCACAGCTTCCAGGCCATCCCCCTAAATTCAGGATTTGTCATGGAGTTTTTCTTTGAAGCTTCTTGTAGAAGTCACCGGGAGGTGTGATTTTCACTTCGCACATCCGTGTCCTAGAAGTTCCATTGCAAGATGGCTCAGCCCAGACACAAGTGTGATTAGTATGTGACGTTTATTTGTCCTGGTCAGTCAACGTTTTCCAACCTAGCAATTATCACTTTTGTGCCCTGGAAGTTTATGGTGGTTCCCTTTTGGGGAAGCCTTAGCTCTGACCAACTGGAATGACCTGTTTTGGGAACTGCACAATCCAGCCAGTTTGACAATTTTATTTTATTTTATTTTGTCTTGAATCAAAGCAACGAGTTGAATAAAACAGCCTATATGTGTCTCCCCAGCAACAAAACCATTTACATTGTTATGCACTCACAAGCTTTCATTCAACATTGTACTTTTTAAAACAGGCATTTTTTTTCCTCTGGTTTGTACAAGCCCATTCAGACCCATGTGGTGAAAGCTGGCATATTCCTTTCAAATTCGGTTTTGCTCTTCCATCTGGATTCCCACATGGTTTGGTAGCTGTAGTCAGCTTGTTTTACACAACAGTCTGTGCAAGGCAAACGTCTTCACAAAATTGACATGTGCACAAAAAGCTATGATTTTCTTTTCAATCAGTGATTTTTTGACATTTTGTAGCAACATGTAAGTGTTTCCCATTTAGCTGAAGGAAAGCTTTTGTTGATTTTCTCAGGTTTGGCTGGCACAGCCTGTCATTCAGGAATAAGGCTCTTTTCTGGCGGAGCACAATGTGAATATGGCTGGGCATGACAGGGTCTTTTTTGATAAAAGCAGTTTGAAGAAAACAGGGAAAAATAGCATCATTTGAAAGGTGAAATATTCCCTTTGGCAATGGGAATTTTGGGCTTGCAGCAAAACAGCGCTACTTTTTACTCCATTTCTTTAAGACAGACAAGAACACACCCTAGTAACCTTCCTCGGGGTTCTCCCTGTTCCATCTTGCCCAATGGTGCTATGGCAAAACAGTGCAGCCACCATTTTGTCGCTGCAAACGCAGTTTGGGTGCAATGGTGCTCACAGGAGCCAGCACAGCCATTTTGCTGTTTCTGCTGAAGTGCAGCTTGTTGATGTGGGGAAGTACTGCTGAGCGGGTAAATATATCCCACAAGATCAAAATTGGGCAACATAGGGTAAAACAACCAGTGATAGTTGTCACTCCAGAGGGCACACCTTGTCTACTGGGGAATGACCTCCTTCAGAGGTTATCACCCCGGATTAACTGTGTGAACAAGGTCCTCTGGACTCAGACTAACCCTGCCAATCAAACTAAAACAAAGCACAAATTATGTGAGTTTGAATGGCACATGCCACATGATTGAACAGCGGTCAGACAACATAGAATTCCATTTTGGGAACAATCAAGTCCCAAACATCACCATAATCTTTGTAGGAGAACAAACTGGTGATGGGAAACCTTCTCCATTTTTGAAAATCAACCTCCCTCCCAGTTTTAAGTGGAATTCCACACTGGCATGAAATACTCTGAAATTGTATACCGAACCACAATTAGAAGAAAACACAAATCCCATGACAACATATGATGAAAAACCATCTCAAAATTTGACCGACATCCAGATAAAGGGGTCAACAGCTGTTTTTCCCCATTCAGGTAAATGAGGGGGAGGAGCCTGTTCTCACCAGAGTATGCCTGAATAACAGAAGAAGCTTCATCAGCGAAGCATTATTCAGGAAACTCCCAAAAGAGCAAACCATTCCCACATGTAAATTGATTAGTAAGTGGGGAATAGGCCAGGAAACTCCAAATTCCAAACATCTTTTGCCTAGCAGGTGCATGGTAAACATTTCCATTGGTGACAAAAGCATAGAACATAATTGTTGGATTGTGAGAGATGTCCCATCCTCATTTTACTTAGGCAGTGACATTCTCAATCGATTAGCAATTAATGTGGACCTAATTAATACCAAAGCCCGGTCCCGACTGGGGGTAAACCCATGGGCTTTGACAACACTGAGAAAGATTTTGGTCATCTTAATTGCTGCCGTGTGTGGTTGAAGTTAAAGTGAGAGAACAGATCACCATCCCAGGACAGGTTAAAAAATATACAATTCCCAAAATTAAGCGAGGACAGAACCTCAAAAACAAGGACGTCTATATAAATCTGAATTATCATCCTAAACAGAAAGGTTTGTATTTACATCTGACACCCCTAGTTGACCTAGAACATGACACCATTCGAATATTGTTGGATAACAGCGAACCTCAAAGTATCACTTTGGGCTCTATAAGGAACTCATGGTGGCAATAGTAAAAACAGACACAAGTGATCACAGTTTAAAGGTGTTTATTAAACTGTTAATGCAGGGTGGAAAAACACCTAAACTAAACCTAAATCTAAGGTGAGAGCTAGCATGAACCATCAAATGAAAATAAGGCAATCCCAGTGGTGTTGTGTCAAAATAAAATGGCCTATACTAAGAAAAACCTATTGGCAATTCCTTGAGCTAAACGCAAAAGAGTGTGGGATAGGGTATTCAAAATAAAGAAGAAAAGTGTTCACAAATAATAATTCAGGATGTGATTGCCTCAAGGTCTCCCTTCCCCGTGTTTTTAGCACGGGACAATATGGGACACACAGCACACAGTGGAGCATTTTCAGCACAAGTCAACAGTTCCGTTTCAGCTATCAGTTTCTTAAGGGCCAAGTCTCTTTACTCTCAAAAATCTCTTGCCTTCGAGGGCCTGATGTCTTAGTAAAACAAAATAAAAGTTTGTTCCAAATGTACATTAGGTGATGTCTTCTCCCCAGGATCCCCCTCTTCTGTGGGCAGACCCCTAGCAAGTCATGTACAACAACTTCATCCAAAACAGTTATTTTCTCAATGAGCTTCGGGTGGTGACTTTCCACCCCTGGAAATCCCTCGGTCGGGCTTGGACGCCAAATGTAATGCATCTTGCTCACACAACTCTTCACCAACAATTCCACATTGGTCTTTTAGACTTCGCCCCTTTCCATTAGCATCCCTGGGCTGGGTTCACTCTTGCTAATCCCCACGAAACACAGTTCATGTGCTATTTTTCCACATGCGGGATTCACTTCCCTTAGCTTTCACTAAAGTTCTTTGGTCAAAAGGCTTTCGACTGTACAGGGATTTTGCTTGACCTCCTGTATGACCACTTTGACCTATCATGTCTCTCCTACGGCCTTCTGGTGTCTACAGTTTTACTTAACATGGGATTGACCAGAATCTCTCAAGTTAGCACCCACATGGTACTGGTTCCCTCTGGAGCTGGCTTTCCTGTTTACAATGTACAGTTCTTTGAACATTCTTCAAATGGCCATTTTGTGACTTTCATTCAACACAGTTCGGTTCTTATCGACTTTCCATTCGACACACCAGCTGTGATGAACCGCTGGGCTTTCCTTGTATCTAGAATCACCCTGTGAACAGTACAATGCCATATGATTGATTTCTAAAGCCACATTAAAGACTGGCCATCCAGAGTCACATATCATCTCTTATGGTGCAAATTGTGACAATGTTGACAAAGGTTACACTCCTCTAAATCCATAACCCATTGACTGCTCTTTATATCTGGTTGTGATGTCCAAAGCTTGAGAGCCCACGCCACGTTTCCAATGAAACTCATGCAACAGTGAATCTCTGACTATTGGCTCGCTAGTACTCTGTCAACGAGAAGTGGACCTTTTTGCCATGGGTTTGAGGGTCATGGTGGACACAGTCTAAGAATGCAAGAGGTGGGGACACATTTTTCAGATTCAAGGAGTTGGACAATGTCTCTTTACACTTTCCCTGTGTTCCGTCAACCCTGGAGCCGCAGAGCCACCTCTTTAGAGCATCATTGTGTATACGGCTCATCAGAAGCAAACCCCTGCCTAACAAAAAAAAGAAGAAAAAAAAATAAAATCTAAAAACAATGGATAACCCAGAAATCAAAGTTCATTAGACCATGGTTTGACAGTTCGCTGCAGCCATGATGACAGGGTGGGCATAAGACCATGGAGGAATGAATAGAGTGCCTTTCCTTCTCCGCCCCATTTCCATAAATGTTGCCCTCCAAGCACCTGTAAGGAAGCAGCATTTATCACATGTAGTGTTGCTGGAAACTCCCAATTATCTAACAAAAAAGACAAGAACGGTTACAGCACATGACTGACGGTGGAGAGGGGGTAGCAGCCTGTCGCTGACCTAAGATGTCAGGCTACAGCCACCACTAGAGATGCCAACTCCCTCCGCCTCACTGCTCAATTCAGAAGTATGTGTTGCCCAATGGTGACCCTGATGGCCCGACCACCACTCCACCCGGAGACTAAAGTGTTCTCCTATTTTCTCATAGCATTGCGTTCCTATTAGTCTAATGCGGGCATCCTTGTAGTTCGTTCCGCGTTGGTATCACCATTGGAAATTTGGCTGACTATATAGCAGTATTAATAGTATGGGATGGTGAAGAGCTCATTCGCGCATACACAGTACTCCCAAACACTCACCGGTATGTGTTCCTTTACTGCAGATCTGCAGTTCAGAGCCCCGCCAGAGCAGCACCCAAACACTCATCAACATACTGATTGTGTTGCCGGCATGGATCACGCGGTTCTCACGTGGCTATACATCATCCAGCCATACACTGGCACACAATCAGCAGGTCCAACACTCTACCGAAATATAGCCCACAATTCCTTTAGGCAGAACGTAAAGACAGCCCACAATTCCTTTAGGCAGTATGTAAACATCCGGGAGGAAGCACTGAGGTGAATCACTAGAGGAAAGGCCATATGATGAATCATCATAAGCTCGTGTCCCTGGAAACTGTATTTCCTTAACAGCAACCGTCTTTGAAAAACAAATGATGCAACGTATAATTACATTTTAAAAAAGGAAGAAAAAAAGACTTTTTGAACTAAAACAAAAATTATGTAAAATACTAAACTTTTCAGAGTGGATGTAAGTTAAAGTCTCAGCAAACAGGTATCAGTTTTTTCGATTTGCGAGAGGAAGTTTTTCCTTTTTTCCCTACATTAGGAGCACCTAAAAAGCTCATTGCCTTCTGATGGTCAGTAAAGATGTGGGTTATCCCATCCGCAACAACCTTGAAGATTTCTGGGTAAATCATGTAATGGACAAGATGTTTCTCCCATGCCAGTCGCTTGAGTCTGATAAAAGCTTTCTCTGAAGTATAGTCATGAAAAAACATTATCTTATGGTCATTCCACTTCAGATCACCCAGATCTCTTGCTTTTTTAAGCAGAGGTTTTTTAGTGGGGAACGTGAGGAATTTCATGAGAAAAGCCCTGGAGGGTTAGCCCAGTGCAGGTTTAGGAGCCAAGGTACAGTGTGCCCTCTCAATTTCCAGCGTTTCTCCAGGTTGCAGTGTCAGTCATTTAGGCAAAGTTTTTGGTAAAAATTCAACTGGGCGCCCATTTTAAATACCTTCAGGAAAGCCAGTTATTCTCATGTTTGAACGTCTAGAGTCGTTTTTTTGTTCAGAGATCTTTTTCTGCGCATTCTCCAGGCATTCGGTCAGTTGAGAGACCTTTTCCTCCAGAGCATGAAGGCGATCATCAGATTCAGAGACTCTAGTTTCCAAGACTTCTGTTCCCTTTTTAACCAGGACTTGATCATTCTTCATCTCCAAGACAGTCTGTTTAATCTCTCCAATAGAAAAAACTATGAAATCCATAATCTCTGTCAAGTAATCTTCTGCAGACTGTCCCTCAGCTCCACAGGCAATCGGGCAGTCTTCCTTAAGTCTCTTTGAATGTTGGGTGCTATTTCGTGAGGCTCAGGAGATATGCCCCCTGTCTGTATGTTCTAAAGGAAGATGGGTCCGCCATCTCAATGGAAGCTGAATCTGACATGTTTAGGATCTCAGGGCTAGGGCAGAGTAGAGCTCTCAAGCAGCCATCTCCTTCAGCTGACAGTTCTAGAATCCTGACTTACTTTTAAGTGTATTTTAATTGCCTTCTATTTGGTACTACACTTCCAATGTTTCCTTGTTCCTGAGTGCCTATTTAACTAACTAACATCAGGTGCATCAGCCAGGCTCTGAGTTGTGTGGAGATCTGGACAGTGTGTTAGTGTATATTTTCATTTGTATGCATATCCTATCCACATGTGAGACCCCAAGCACTTTTTGTTTGACCTATAGATTATTGGTCTGTTCCCCTGATTGAGTGGGAACCTTTTTCCACACTCACTCATTCTTTTACCCTATCTTTTTGGATACTTTGAATTTCTTTTTGGAGCTCTCTCTTGGAGAAATACTTTTCTGCATCTTCTATGGCATTTGTCATTATGCGGAGTTCCGAAGGGTTACACTGTATCCCCTTTCTCACTACTCCTGTAGCTTTTTGGTTACAGTGACAGGCAAATATGAGTGGCTGGTGGTGTTGGTTTAATCCTACCTACTTTTGTAAATATTTTACTCCCAAGCTCTACTCACAGCAACAGCAATGCACAGAAGGGTCACCATTGACCGAAAATAATTGCTGTATTCTTTTTTGCCATATCTCTTTTACTTGGCCCTTCTTGGTTCTTTCGTCTTCCATGCTGGGTGGGTGAGGTCCTGGTTTAACTTTAGACTTTGGTGGGAATCCTTTGTGAAGCCCCACAAGGCTCCAGCGTGTCTGTGAGGCAAGGAAATGGGGGAGGAGTACAGAACTCTGCTGTTCTTTGTCTTCTGGTCTGCCTTCCTGGAGCAAGTTCCAAATAGGGGGCTGGATGTCCTGAAAGAGGCCCATCACTCATTAAGACATGCATTTCTGGTATGTTATGGAGGTCTGAGGGATTCATCATTGCAACTCATGTAGTTTAATTTGTGTTCATGTTTTCTTTTTCATAGTCATAATAATAAAGGAAATTACCTTCACTTAAGCAAAAAAGTGACAGAAATTATAAAAATAAAGTCTGAAATTATTGGAGGAGATAAGAGGGTTCTGATGAGGGATTCAAAACACCATTAATTAGCTCTTCATCCCGTTAATCATCAAGTTGCTAGGTAAGATTCTGGAAGCTATGTGTGACTTTATTTGTAACTTGTTTATGACTGAATGCATTTATTTGAATATTCTCTCCTAGTATGCAATGATCCTTCCTGATTCCTTTGAATACAAGATGGTTGCAAACCAAGAGGGCCAGCAAAAATGTCAGTAGCTACAGAATTACCTGAAACGATAATCAAGTTACATGGGTGCACTACAAGAAACGTAAATAGCTAACTACTTTATACGATATCTTTCTTAAAACTGCAGGTCAGCTGACACCAGTGTCGAGCTCAGGAACCTATCATTGACAAACTAGTGAAACAGAAGGCTATAATGTCTATAGATTATCCCAAATAAATGTCAGAAATCCATATTAATAATGCATTTGTCAAAAATGTTGTGATCTCGATGATCCGCATCAAGCATCTCCACAAACATGAATGAAAAAGCCAAGGAGATTGTCAAGATAATCATAAGCACTGTGCACATTGAGATATTTTAGAGGTAAATCAGTTTCTGAAGACTGTTCAGCAAATGGGTCATTTCTCTGACGAAATAGCCCTTTGATGATCAGTGCAAAGTAGTGTGAGTACCGGAAGACACTGAATGTGCTGAAAGCCATGAAGAAACAGAAGAAGTCCAATGTGTAACCGTTGATTAGAAAGTTGAGGGTGGTATTTTTTTAATCTTTATGACTAACCATAAATCGAGTCACGTAAACAGCTCTTGGTGGTGACTAAAACATTTGCCTGATCCACTAGAAGGTTTCTCTCTCCATTTCATATTCCAGTAATGTGGGTTGCCACTTCCATCAAGGAAAGCGGAGACAGCTTAGAAGAAGAGTAGCTAAGTAGAAGCAGTGGTGTAAAATTGGGGGAATGGAGTTGTAGGCTATCTACAGAACATATCCCAATCAAACAGATAGCAGCAAACGAGTTGGGAATGAAGTGGCAGATAAGTGAGGTCAATCAATCATTGAACCCACCCAGGATGTGGAACATGTGGACCTGGCAAAGAGGTATGCTGTTTAGTATAAATAAAATACCAGGGCCAGGCTCACTGCAAGTGACTGGTCGAATTGTTAATGAAATAGACCAAGAACATAATGCAGTAACATCTGCCTTGCAGGCACTAGATACAAATGATGATAACGTGCCAACCCAATCCCTACCCAAAACTAAAAAACACCACAGCCAAACCCAATTTCCAATACTAGCATGTATTCTGAAATTGAAGGTCGGATTGCTTTGTTTGGGGTTGGCCTTAATCCTCAAGGTTCCCTCCAAGCAGGACACGTGTGAAAGTAAAGCGCTTCCCTTGTTTTGCTGCGCTGATGTACGTGGATTAACACTGTAGTTGTCTACCAGACGGCAGCGCGCACTACGTGCATTCTAATTTATAAAGTGCAGGTGGCTCTCATTCCAGAAACCAACGATTTTTCCATGTAGCAAAGATCAGCTTTATCACTCTACAGTTGAACTGCGTGAAATACTGGGAACGTTCCACGTGTTCATGAAAGGTAAGCTGCGGCTAATGCCCTCATGCTGATATAATCAAGCAGTTTCATCCCATGACAAACTTTCCTGGTATTGGGGCACCGCTAATGGGCACTGTATTCACGTTGGGCGCCGTGGCTATAGAAGGATTTCAAGCCTAATGCGCCTTGCTGTGCAAGCACTGGATCTCGCAGGATGAACCCTGCATTTTTACTTCATTTCTTTTGACATTCAATTATAAGTGACCCGCTCTTGGGTGTGAGCGTTTAAGTAGTAAATAAGGACCAATTAGCATTTCAATTACTGCTGCAGGTGGGCAACAAAAGGCCCTGCGAATCTTTCAAAGCTGCTAAGGGCAATTAACTGGTTCCTGGGAACTGAATCTTTCAAACAAATTGAAGACCACCCTAACTAAACGCTCTGTTAAATCATACAACGTATTTGAGCAAATAAACGGATTTGATCAACATGATTAAAAACAAGTGCCTACATAAAAAAGGCAATGGATATATGTAAATCAAGATCGCATTATCGTTTAGTTAGTACTCGGCCAAAAAAAAGCTGTTCATGTGAGGTGCGATGCAGGTTTAAAAAAATCATGTGGTACAATCCAAAAATGCAATGCATGCAAGTCAACACGTGCACAGGAACATTAATGTTTTAATTAATGTAATGCTTTGCTATTAAAAATGCCATGCCACAATGAAAACATGTCGAACTGTCTGCACAATGTAGACCAGTCTAGATCCCTTATAAACGTTATTTATTTATTTATTTATTGGCCATTTGTAAGGCGCTTATACAGCAAGAAATGGCTAGACAGGAAGTACCCAAATGCCAATCTAGCCAGGTAATTGCAGCTAGGCAATGGGCCTCATTACACGGATGGCGGTGGACCAAGGTGCTATTAGCACCTTGGTCCATGCCGGTAAAATACCGGCACCGCCTTGGTGGAAAGGGGAATTACCGCCCTATTCCAAGGTTGGTGGGGCAGTAATTCCCCCTTCCCCCATTGCCCTTCCCCATTCCCAATGCGGTACCGTAATTAGCTCCCTGGTCCCTTTGCGGGTTGGTTTTTAACGCCTGCAAAAAGCAGGCGTTAAATTCCCCAACCCGCAAAAGGACCTCGTAGTAAGGCAGTAAGGGTTTACCGGTACCGGTAAAATACTGGTACCGGTAAACCCTTACCGCCTACCGTGTAATGAGGCCCAATGTTTCTCAGACACAAGTACTGGGACGAGGAAGAGTAGGGCTATGAGTAATGAAGATTACCAATAAATCATATATGTGTTAAACACAAGCACACACACTATTCACTGTACATTCACACACACACACACACACACACACACACACACACACACTAAACAAAATACATTGAGCCTCATTACACGGAAGGCGGTAAGCCATGGCGCTAATTAGCGCCATATTCCAAGGTGGGTGATGGCGCTAATTCCGCCATCCTCCATTACCCCTACATCATAGCCAGTCAGCCCCATGGGCTCCATGGGAATGATGTAGGTGCTAATTACGGTACCCCTAATTGCGGTACCGTAATTAGCTCTGAGGTCCCTTTGCGGGTCCCGTCCTTAACGACTGGAAAAACCAGGCGTTAAGGGAGGACCCGCAAAGGGACCTCGTAGTAAGGCGGTAAGGTTTTACCGGTACCAGGGAACGAGGCCTTCAGCTCTGTGCTGCCACTGGCGTAACAGGGGCCCCCGCAGCCTGCATGGTGCAGGGAGCCCCGCTAGCGCATGTCCTGGAGGGGGCCCCACCTTGTTAAAAAGAAAGGATTTTTTTTTTATTTAAAAATATATTCATTTTTAATTCACTCTGCCTCATACATTTTTTTTTCTGTAACAGAAACTATCTTTTTGAAGTCCGAGGGCTCATCTTACCGCATGAGATGGAAGACCCCAGGCTGGATGCCTCCATGTCATGGGTTGGGGGAGCCCTATGACTTCAAAAATAGTTTATTTTTCAAGTCACTGTGCATTCATAAAGGAATTATTTCTGTTATGGTTCGGTCCTTAACGGAAATAATTTCTTTATGAAGTCAGAGTGACTTCAAAAAGAAACATGGGCTTCATTATAAGTATGGTGTTCCGGAAAGAACGGTGCCAGTAAGCTTACAGGCATCATTGTTTCCAGACCGGCATACTACAGGTCTGCCTGCCGGAGCCGCTGTGCCTGACAGGTCGGACCCTGCCTGGCACAGCGGCCACGGTAAGCAGACCGTTACAGAAGCACCGGCACTGTTAACAACGGTGCCAGTGCTTCTGTGTTCCCCATTCCCATAAAGTCCTATGGGATTCTATGGGAATGGGCAACTATAAGTTACCAGCGCCTGACTTTCCGGGCCGCCGGGGCACCGTGAAGTCAGGCGCCGGTAAATCATTCCAAGTCCGGAGGCAACCCGCCGAGAGCACCAGCAGGGTTACCACCAGTCCCGGTATGAGGCCCAATATCTTTTTGACGTAATAGGGCTCCCCTCAACCTCATGGCGTGTGCATGTGGGAGTGTATTTTTAAAGGATGTACACTTAAATGTGTAGGTGGCTGCCTGTGTGAGTGTATGGTGAAAGGGTGCACAAAAATATATGGTTGGCTGGGTGTGCGTGTACGTTAAAGGGGTCCACACATAAATTTACAGATGGCTGCTTGGGATTGCGTGTATGGAAAAAAGGATACCCACACCTAAATGTATGGATGGCTGCATGGGTTTGCCAGTATGGTGAAAGAGTACACACTTAAATGTATGGCTGGCTGGGTGTGCATGTGTGTATATGGTGAATGGTGTGTGTTTGTGTTCAGGGGTGCAACTAAACCTACATTTCTGGGGGCTAATCCTTCAAATGTTGGGAGAGGCGCTAACTTCATGGGTGGTGGGGGAGGGGCAAACTGATTTTTGTGGGTGCATCGAACTTCTTTACGCATTTTAGTGAGACTAATCTAGTGCAGCTTCAATGTTACAAGCAGTTAACTCTCTCACCCACTTATGTACTGCTGTGAGAATGAGCAGTCTCCTGTTCACTCTCTACCCTTCCAATCACTGGCATGCAAGTACTAAACCCACATCACAAATTAAATTGCCTAAAAAATTTGGCATTTGAATGCAGGTACTAACAGTGAAAAGCTTTAAGTTAGTAATGGCCGGGGCCTTGTTAACAGTGAAACCCAGGTGTCGTTTAACATCTGTGTCCTGTTCTGTCCGGGAAATTCTCTGAAGGTCAGCCATTTGAGTCAACATAGCCCAACATTTCAGGGGGGTCTGCTGGGGGGAGTGCTGAAGCCCTGTCAAATCAATGGTGTTATGCCACTACTTGTGTTTAATGCCTTGATTGTTTAACGGTTATCGTCATTACTCCTAGCCCTATTCCTCCTCGGCCCTGTACTTGTGTATGAGGCAGTACTTGTGTATGAGGCAACCTGCCTCATACACAAGTACTGGGACGAGGAAGAGTAATGAAGATTACAGGTAGCTAAGTCAGGCATTACCTCCATGTACCTCTACCTCATCCCAGCATTTGTATATGAGGCAGGTTGCCTCATACACAAGTACTGCCTCATACACAAGTCCAGGGCCGAGGAGGAATGCCTGACTTAGCTACCTGTAATCTTCATTACTCTTCCTCATCCCAGTACTTACCTATGAGGCAAGAAGCCTTCTGCACTCTTGCTTTGCCTGGTGAAGCCCTGCTGCTGTGGTGAAGCTCCAAATTCGCCTCGACTGGCATTTGGATGCTGCCAGTCTAGCCGTTTCCTACTGCTCCATTGTATATTTTTCTGGGCATCTGTGATAAAATGATATGATAAAAGTCATTTATAAAATTCCTGTACACATGTTTTTCTAGGCTCGACAAAACAAGGGATGGAAGATAGAGAGAGGACAAGGCAAATGATCTTACTACGCCTTGTGTCATTTAGATTGTGCAAGTGTGAGAGCGAGAAATGCAAGGGGAAAAGGGAGGGGGACGTGCAAGGAAGAGGGGAGGGGAAAACAGGGCTGTAATGCTCTGAGTAAGTGCATCCAGGGCGTGCGGCTCTGGGTAGTGCAAGGAGAACAAGGGACTGTAGAGTTACAGATACAGCCCCTAAGTGCATGGTAGGCCCAGAGGCAGTGCAAGGGTGACTGATCAAGAAAGAGCCTGGATTCATTGAGACTCTGAGGGTAGCCAAGCAACCAGTCAGTACAGCAGACAGGTAGGTCAGCAGGGGAGGGAGAGAGAGAAAGCAGAGGAGAAGAGGAACGTTTAAGCTGCTTATGGTACTTCTGGTGGTCCGCTCAAGTTTGAGAAGGGCAGGGAGGCCAAAAGGAATGCTGGAATCAAGGTTAGAGAGCAGATCTTCATGGGTGTTCAGGAGGGCAGTTTACGTGCCTCTGGCAGCTCTGGAGCCAGATTGATGGTAATGTAGACAACAGATTCAGTGTGGAGATTAAGCTGGGAGATGGCCAGCTTTTCCAGAGTTTGCCCAGGAAAAGGGTGATGGAGAGTGGGCGATAGTTTGCTGGGCAGGTAGGATCGGCAGATGGCTTCTTGAAGAGTGGATGCACAAGAGAGTGCTTAAGGAGAGGGGAACATTCGAATGGTGAAAGAGTGATTACAGAAATCGGCTAAGGCTGGAGCGAGGGTGTCAATATGGTCCTTGATGGTTCTGGAGGAGCAGGGGAGCACCTGTTTGGATGACACTTTCATAGATCGGACTTGTCTAGAAACCTTGTCAGGTGTTGTCAGAGAGAAAGAGGAGAAAGGAGGAGGGATAGAGATGGCCACAGGGGGGCAGAGAGAGGAAGAGGGAGAGGAAGAGGCGATAGAGGACAGGATGTTCTGAGTTTTAGCAGAGAAGTGTGTGGCAGAGCCATACAGAGGGCCTTGGAGGGCACAGGAGAGATAGAGACTGCCACAGGATTGACCAGTTCCTTGCAGATTTTAAAGAGTTTGGCCGTGTTGTTAGAGGCTGCAGAGACCTGGTCTTGAATGTGTGTGCGCATCTTGATGAGTGTTATTGCTTTGACTGGCATTTTGGTGCATCCAGTCTAGGTATGTCCAAATGTGACCTGGCATCCTTTACTGTAATGTTATTATGTGTCTACACTGGTTTACATTGTGCAGCCAGTGGGACATGTTTTCAATATGGCATGGCATTTTTAATAGCAAAGTATTAATGTTCCTGTGCAGTGTTGGTGATTTGCATGTACTGGATTGCTGTTACCCTACAAAACTATTGCAAACACTCTGACTTTTTAGCCAATTATTCTCAGAAATTGTGCTGTATATTGCATGAAAATACTTATTTATATCTTTCTTTTATTACAGTGCGCGGCTTACCCCTTCAGCAGCACGTTTGTGCATATTGTGCAAGCGTGATAATCTAGGCCGACCCAGAACAGAATATGGCACGACCTATGATTTGTTGCCGAGTTGGGGGGGGGGCCCTCAGCATGGCTCTCAGGGGGGCTCCCACATTTTGTGTTACGCCACTGCCTGCAGCGGACAGCAACACTTGTTCCTGTTATGTGCAGAGGATCTGGAGGCCTCCATCTCATGCGGTGGGGGCAGCCCCTATGACTTCAATGAGAAATTGTTTCTTTTGAAGTCAATGACTTCTTCTATTTTTTTTAATTTTTATTTGGTTTATTCAAACAAAAAGATAAAGAAAAAAAACACTCTTTTACATCCCACATCTTACCCTCTTCTGTAATTCAACACGGATATGTGGCCTTTCTGAGTTCTCAAAAGTAGAATTTTCACATTAATGACCGAGCTCTGAATTTACTTGCTCAGCATCCAGACATTCTTTTAAGACTCCCAAGAAAGTAGTTAAAGCAAGGAGCGCTGATCTGTTTGATCTGTCAAACATTGCTTTCCACCAATCATCTGCATTCAGTGTTCGATGTCTGGTAATTATCGGTCCAAACATTGTTGTTCTATGATTCCGAAACGCCGGGCAATACAAAGTTAAGTGTTTTAATGTCTCTTTGTTTTCTCTGCAGAAGCGACATGTGATATATAGATCAGCGAATTGGGTCCAGGTGCTTAGTCGTTCTTTAGTTGCCAGCACGTTGAGTCTAAATTGCATGTATAAAGTTCTCACTTTATCATCGGGGAAGCGGGCCAAATCAGCTTGTAGCTACCATATGTTATGTTATGTTACTTTGCATTTATATAGCGCCTTATGTACCATTGGTATGGTCTGAAGGCGCTGGTAGGTTGAACGCCCTTGGGAATCAAAGTTCAAGTCAGTAGAGAGAGTAGAGAGAATCAAAGGTGCGTGTGAGAACCGGATATGTGTGCAGCTGGTGTGGTATTCATGTAATAGCTGCTTCTTAGCAGTAGGTGTGGTGGTTGAGAGGTCAGTAGTATGTGTTTGTTCTGGCAGGATTTATCCAGGCCGATTGTGGCTGCGTTAGGCCTGAGGAGAACGCCTGGCTGGGGGGTGTGTAACCACAGTGTTTAGTTCGAGTGATGGAGAGTGTGAGGCAGATGTTGGTATGAGAACAGCTATACCGAATGGTGTCATAGTATCGCTGTGTTCTATTCACCAGAAACATTCTTCATCAATTTTGATTTGGATCTTAAGTCACATGTGTTGATCCAATCAGATCTCCATAATTTTCTCTTTGCCAAGTCTGGAT
Organism: Ambystoma mexicanum; assembly: GCF_040938575.1. NCBI lineage: Eukaryota > Metazoa > Chordata > Amphibia > Caudata > Ambystomatidae > Ambystoma > Ambystoma mexicanum. The sequence goes on along the minus strand of NC_090930.1, from coordinate 379,459,528 downwards.
TTTCGATAAGTGTTTGTATCGGGATATCATGATCTTTCAACACTTCCAGACATTGGTCGTTCCACTTATAAAGGATGGTACATGCTTTATCAGTGTCTGGCTTATGCCGTATTTTTACTTGTGCCACTGGCACCTTCAGCATTGTTTTCCTAAATAGAGTTAACAGGTTCCAGCATACTCTTGCTTGAATAGAAATGAGGCCCAGTTCATAACGTATACATACCATTGAGGTTCCCTTAGGCAAATGTAGCACTCTGACCCAAAAGATGTTCTCAAGTGAATTCCAAAGAGCATATGAGCAGCCAAAGGCATTTTCTGCACCATAAATCAGTGCCGGCACAACATTTTGTATGAAAAAGGTAACAGTTGGCTTCAGTGAAAATTTCCAGTATTGCTTTTTGATCATGGAAGCTTGGCATGCCAGCTGCCGACACTTGCTCTTTGTAACTTCGGCCCATGGATGTTACACTCACCTGGTATCCACAGGGACGCCACCCAGCCGGGTTACTCGCTGGTATTCTTCTCAGCTTTGCCCTGATGTGGTCTGCTGGGAAGGTTCTGCCTGAAAATTCAGGAGGACTGTGTTCAAGACTGACCGACTTGGGTAAGTATCCTCCCTCCACCCTGTATGATTTTAGTCCCTCTGGCGCCCTCTCCTCACCCTGTGGTAGAATTAGGCGTGTTCTCCGTCCTGCCTTTTTTGCAGGGGCACGTTGTCTTTCATGGGCGAGTGCGGTCCAGTTACTTCACTGATGCCGACCAGTTTGATATTGCTCAGGTAGGTCTTATTGCTGTTCTTTAATTTTGTTGCTTTCCTGCATACCTTTCTTTGTTTAAAATGTCTCCCTTAGGTATGCGGAGCTTCGGCGCAGCGAACTGGCTATGGTTGAGCCCCACTGGTAAATGATGGAGCATTAAGAGCGCTATGATGCAGCAAGTAAGCGCTATGCGCAGCGCTGCGAAGTCTTGCCTTTGCTAACCTGTGTTTTCCTTCCTTGTTGGTCGCAGTGTTCTTCAGCGCGAGTGGAATGTCCGGAGTGGTTCCAGCCGAGAGACGACCAGCCAGGTAAGCCTTTTAAGCAGTTTGTAATTTGCAAATGTCTCTACTGCTTTCTTTAATGTTGCCTCTATCTTCCTCTTTCAGGTCGTTTGGTCCGGGAGGCGTGCAGATTCGAGGAAGCTGTTCTCAGTAGCTGTAAGTTTTTAAAGATGAAGACTGCAGGTAAGATGCTGCTGCTAATGATGTTCCTTTTGTCTCCTTGCAGGTTCTGATTCTCCGAGGTTCGAGGGACTAGCTGGACACGGTGAGAGTCACGTTGCAAGCTGCAAAGTAACGCGAAGCGCGTTGTCTTGCTCGGGTGTGGTTTAAATAGCCCCAACAAAATAGTCCAGGTAAAGTAGTCCCTAGGCTGCCACACCAAAACACTTGACCGCATAGTTTGGTTCTTCAGAACCAAGCTATGTGGATGCCTCCATGTTGGCTGACAATACAATAAAGTAGTTCCCAAGCACATTGTTTTTCATGGTGTATGAGCCTGGCGCCATAGGTGCCAGGACTGGCCCCATGAGGGCTTTTGAAGAGGATGCCAGTCTCTAGAGGCCCGAGTCCTGACTCCACCTGGCCGATGGGTTTGCCAGAGGGTGTTTTGGGCGAGGGTCGTGACAGCACTCCCCCCTAAGGCCCCTCCCATGGTGTTCCTTCTGTCTGGCCCAGGTTTGGTTGGGAAGTTCCGATGGAATTTCCTGATTAGACGTGGTGCATGGATATTCTCACTGTGCTCCCAGGATCTATCTTGAGGTCCAAATCCTTTCCAATCTACGAGATAATATAGCTTGGTCCTAGAGTATTTAGAGTCCAAGATATATTTGACTTCGAATTCTGGTTCTCCGTCAACAAGTATGGGCTTAGGTGGTGTCCTAATCCGTGTGCCGGGTTGCATTGGTTTCAGGAGGGACAACTGGAATACCGGGTGGATGTGTAGATTAGGTGGTAAATCCAGTTTCACCGCTGTTGGGTTGATAATTGCCTTAATGGTATAGAGTTCTAAGAATCTGGGATGAAAGATCTGGGTTCCCGTGATGGGTACGAATTTAACGGCTAACCAAACTTTGTCTCCTACTTGATTATCAGGGGCCTTTTTGCTGTGTTGGTCGGCGAATCTCTTTTGTTTTTCTTTGGCATAATAAGGTGTTCCTTTGCCCTTTTGAAAGCCTGAGTAATGAATGGTTGTGTGTAGAGTCTTTACCTCTGGCATTTTCAAGCTGGCTGGAAGGTCTAGTTCAAAGGTACGTGGATGTCTGCCATAAATGGTATAGAAGGGCATTTGTCCCGTGCTTGAATGCAAATAATTGTTATATGCATATTCGGCTATCCATAGTAGGTCTTTCCAATTCCTTTGTTCGTGGTGCAGTATGCACCGTAAATATTGCTCGAGTGTCTGATTGCTTCTCTAGGTTTGGCCGTCCTTTTGGGGATGGTGACTGGTAGATAGCCGAACGTCAATCTGCGCCATTGCACACATTTATTTCTGGAAGGTTGAAACAAACTGGCTGCCTCGATCAGATACCAGAACCGAAGGGAAGCCATGTAGCTTAACCACGCCCTCCACAAACACTTTTGCTAAAGTGGCTGCGTCTGGGAGGCCTTTGAGAGGAATAAAATGGGCCATCTTTGAGAATAAGTCCACAACTACAAGGATGGTGTTGAACCCTTGGCTTGGAGGTAGATCAGTGATGAAGTCAAGGGAAAGAGTGTGCCATGGAACTGGAGGAATGTCCAATGGTTGTAGGAGACCAGATGGTTTTTGTTTCTGTGATTTATTTTGTGCACAGACACCGCAGGACTGAATATACTGAATGATGTCCTCACGCCAGGTAGGCCGCCAAAAGTTCTCTTTCACCTTAGCTAGGGCTTTGGCGATCCCAGGATGCCCTTCGATCAGTGAATCATGATAGTTTGAAATAATATGCTGTTGTAATTCCTTCTTGGGTACGTATAGGCGATCCCTAAAAAAGGGTAGATGGTCCTTGATGGTATATTGTTCTCCCTGAGTTTGCCATGCGAGGTAGGCATCAGGATTCATTGTTTGTTGGATTTCTTTTCATAGTTCTGCTTGTGTTAAGGCTGTCGTGATACCCAAGAGTTTGTCTTCAGGTATAATAGGTACTGGGTCTGGAGTTGTATATACTATTTCATCTATGCCCATGCGAGATAAGGCATCCGCCTTTCAGTTTCTGACTCCTGGTCAAAATGTGATTACATAATCATATTCGGCGAAGAATAGGGCCCACCGCAATTGGCGCGAGGACTGGGCCTTGGCTGTTTTGAGATATTGCAGGTTTCGGTGGTCTGTGATCACTGTAATGGTGTGTCTGGCCCCCAGAAGGTAGTGCCTCCAGGCTTTAAAGGCGGTTTTGATAGCCAGGAGTTCCCTGTCCATGATGGCATAATTCATCTCTGGAGGTGAGAACTTTTTCGACCAGAAGGCCACAGGATGTAGCTGGCCGGTTTCCGGGTCTCTCTGTGAAAGGACAGCCCCCATTGCGAGACTGGACGCATCAGTTTCAATGACATAAGGGAGGTTTGGACGAGGATGTCGCAGGATTGGAGCGGAGGTAAACCTTTGTTTAAGTTCCTGAAAGGCTTCTTCTGCTTTATTCGGTCCAAGCAAACTTTTTATTGTTTTTTTGTAATAGTACTGTGATTGGGTGCACAACCTAAGAGAAGTCTAGGATGAACCGGCGGTAGAAGTTCTCAAAGCCCAGCATGCTTTGTACCCCTTTCAGAGACGTCGGTGAAGGCCATTTCAGAATGGCATCTACCTTGTGCACGTCCATTCTGATGCCTCCTGGAGTAAGGATAAAACCAAGAAATTCTACTTCGGTGACATGAAAAACACATTTTCAAGCTTTGCAAACAAGCGATGTTGACGGAGCTTGGTGACAACTGAACAAACGTGTCTGACATGATCTTGTTCTGAGGCTGAGTATACTAAGATGTTGTTTATGTACACTAAAGGCGCACACATCAATTAACTCCCTTAAGACGTCATTCATGAAATACTGGAATGCCGCAGGAGCGTTTCATAACCCGAAGGGCATGACTTGATATTCAAACAACCCGTACTTAGTACAGAAGGCAGTTTTCCATTCATCTCCTTTTCTGACTCGGACCAGGTTGTACGCTCCTCGAAGGTCCAATTTGGTATAAATCTGGGCATCTTTAACTTGGTCTAGCATCTCAGGGATAAGTGGCAAGGGGTAGCGGTTCTTCACGGTGATCTGGTTCAATGCACGGTAGTCAATACAGGTTCTCAAGTCTCCTTCCTTTTTCGGTATGAAGAACAAAAGACTGGCTCCGGGGGACTTCGAAGGACGGATAAATCCGTTTGCAAGGTACTAATCTAAATAGGATTTCAAATGAAGGTTTTCTGGTTCTGTGAGAGCGTAGATCCTGCCGCAAGGGATTTGTGCACCAGGAACATGGTTGATCTGACAGTCATAGGGCCTGTGCGGCGGCAATGTATTGGCTTGGTCCTTTCGTAAAACATCCTGGAAATCATGGTATTCACTTGGCAAGGTATTAGTTGCTCCCAGGGTTGATACTGTTGCTCTGGGAGTCATGGGATACAGACGTCGCGTTTCTCCTCTTGGTAATAGCAGGCAGGGGAGCAGTCACCAGGGAAGGTTAATTTTCCTGCCCGCCAGTCTATCAAAGGGTTGTGAGCAACCAACCATGGCATCCCTAGTATTAGCCTGAACTGAGGTGCCTTGATGAGATCGAATGAAAGACTCCCAATGTCCGTCCTGGCACAGCAAGGTTACCCTGGCTGTGCACTGGGTTAGTGGTCCGGAAGCGATTTCTGTCCCATCCACGGTGGTTACCTTGTCCATAGTTGGCTTAGAACACAAAGGAAGCCCCATCTCTGCTGCCAGTTCTTGATCAATGTAATTTCCAACTGCTTCGCTATCGATGTATGCTTCAACGGCATGCATTCTTGACGACTGTTGGTGGTTAATTAAGATCACTGGTATTGCAAAGTGCGAGGTCAGCAACTCTTTCTTCTCACTCGAAAAACTGACCTCTACGTTTGTCGAGCTTGGTACTTTTCGGATTCCTTAGCTTCATCCTTCTCTGTGGCCCGACTGTTCTTCTTGGGGCTTTTACTGGACAGTCCTTCAGGAAATGTCCTGATTTCCCACAATACAAACAAAGCTGCTGTTGTCTTCTTTTGTCCCGCTTTTGTTTTGTTAATGGAGGCCGTATCCCTCCAATCTGCATGGGTTCTACAGCATTTTCAGATACACAGGGTGTGTTTTCCCTTGGTCGAACATACACGGTCCGAAGGTCCGCCTTAGACCGGTCTGCCTTTCAGTCCTGCAACCAGTGGTCTAGCTGCATGACCAGATTTATGAATTCTGCACAGTCTCTGGGTGAATCAACCACCTGGGATAAGACGTCTTTTAATTTGCCTCGTAAGCCTCGATGGAATAGTATGGTTCTTTTGTTTTCTGGCCACCTAGCTTCGGCAACCAGTCTGTTGAAGGTAGCAATGTACGTTAACAAGTCCTGATTCCCCTGTCGGAGGGACAAGAGTTCATTGTCTACTGCTAGTTCCTGGGTATGGCGAGCAAAACATTTTTCCATTTCCCTCTGGAACCCCCCAAAGTCACGTAATAGAGGATCGTCATGGGTTACCAATGGCACCGACCAATCTGCTGCACTACCACTCAGGTATGATAAGACAAAAGCTACCCGAGCTTGGTCGTTTGGAAATGCTCCAGGCCTACAAAGAAAACAAAGGCGGCACTGATTGATGAATGCCGCATACCTCCATGGATGCTAGGCTGAGATCCTTAACTTGCAAGTCGGCTCAAGATGACTTGAGTCCTCCATGCAATGTGCACCATGCCGAACCTTATGTTTACAATTCAACCTCAATGATGGACTCTGTTAAATGCATCTCCTCAAATAATCACTCTCGTATGCAAGAAACAGGACAAATCCACGCTCAAACAAAAAATGGCAAAAGAAAAAATACTATCACGCAAAAAATGCAAGTGCCACATCGACTTATATTGGAACGCATAGAGTCTTCTGATGAATTAATTTTAAATCGCCATGATGTTCTATGGCTTTGTCATCTTGTTCCTGAGAACCTTTCTGGCGGTGCCAGAGGCACTGTTCCAGGTAACGTGATCTGTACCGGAGTGGGTGGTATGGTGGGGTTTTGCATCGTTGGATTGCTTCCAGGTACAGGCATCTGTCCTGCCTGTGATTGCAAGTATTGCCTGCTAATCTCTTCAGTGCATTCTTTGGTCACTATTAGGTCTCTCCGGAGGGCATTAGTTTCTTTTCGGGCAGAATGAACCTCAGCACGAAGCTCTCCTAGTAATTGGGCCAATTGGTCCATTTCTGATGTCTCCATGGCGCCCAGGTGGATTTGTTATGGTAGGCTTTGCGTTCTGTTACGCTCACCTGGTGTCCACAGGAACGCCACCCAGCCGGGTTACTCGCTGGTATTCTTCTCAGCTTTGCCTTGATGTGGTCTGCAGGGAAGGTTCTGCCTAAAAATACAGGAGGACTGTGTTCAAGACTGACCGACTGGGGTAAGTGTCCTCCCTCCACTCCCGTATCATTTCAGTCCCTCTGGCGCCCTCTCCTCACCTTGTGGTAGAATTAGGTGTGCTCTCCGTCCTGCCTTCTTTGCAGGGGCGCGTTGTCTTTCATGGGCGAGTGCGGTCCAGTTACTTCACTGACGCGACCCGTTTGATATTGTTCAGGTAGGTCATATTGCTGTTCTTTAGTTTTGTTGCTATCCTGCATGCCTTTGTTTGTTTAAATGTCTCTTTTTTGTCCCTTAGGTATGCAGAGCTTCACCACAGTGAACTGGCTATGGTTGAGCCCTGCTGGTAAATGATGGCGCATTAAGAGCGCTATGATGCGGTAAGTAAGCGCTATGCGCAGCGCTGCAAAGTCTTGCCTTTGCTAACCTGTGTTTTCCTTCCTTGTAGGTCGCAGTGTTCTTCAACACGAGTGGAATGTCCGGAGTGGTGCCAGCCGAGAGGCGACCAGCTAGGTAAGCCTTTTAAGCAGTTCGTAATTTGTTAAATGTCTCTACTGCTTTCTTTAATGTTGCCTCTATCTTCCTCTTTCAGGTCGTTCTGTCCGAGAGGCGTGCAGGTTCGAGGAAGCTGTTCTCAGTAGCTGCGAGTGTTTAAAGATGAAGACTGCAGGTAAGATTCTGCTGCTAATAATGTTCCTTTTGTCTCCTTGCAGGTTCTGCTTCTCCGAGGTTCGAGGGAATAGCTGGACACGGTGAGCGTCACGTTGCAAGCTGCAAAGTAACACAAAGCGTGTTGTCTTGCTCGGATGTGGTTTAAATACCCCCAACAAAATAGTCCAGGTAAAGTAGTCCCTAAGCTGCCACACCCAAAACACTAGACCGCATAGTTTGGTTCTTAGGAACCAAGCTATGTGGATGCCTCCATGTTGGCTGACAATACAATACAGTAGTTGCCAAGCACATTGTTTTTCATGGTGTATGAGCCTGGGCCATAGGTGCCAGGACTGGCCCCATGAGGGATTTTGAAGAGGATGCCAGGCTCTAGAGGCCCGAGTCCTGACTCCACCTGGCCAATGGGTTTGCCAGAGGGTGTTTTGGGCGAGGGTCGTGACAATGGAGCATAATTTCTATTTGCACTAATCCTCATATCTAAGTAAGTAGCACTTTTTACGATCTTCAACAGTTCCGTATCAAGATGCCAAGTGAATTTTTTACCTCTCCCACCAGTTCCTGTCATTTTGTTTGTTGATACAGAGACCGTTGGTTGTTACATAGGTTTTGAGGATGCCAAGTTTACACTGAAGCCCTATAGGCGTCAAATCTAATAAGATAAGATCATCTGCGTATATAAGGTAGTCAATGTAAGACCCATGGATTTTTGGTGGAAACGTAGCAGCTCCATTAAAAACGTCATTGACATCGGATAGAAACAGATTGAAGGTAATCACTGCCAGAGGGTAGCCTTGTTTGACACCTTTAAATGGACAAATTGGAGCTGATAGTGTACCTTTAGAGTCCAGTCTGATCTTGATTGAAGTGTCAAAGTGTAACTCCTTGATTACATCCAGCAAGCTAGGGGGACAATTCCACATGCTTAATTTTTTCCACATCAGGTCTCGATTGATGCTATCAAAGGCATGGGAAAAAACTATTAGGGCCAAGTAAACCTTGGTGTTAGATCTTATTGCTTCCATCTTTGTTAAGTTCAACAGTAGCAGGTTTAGGCCTCACCCAACTCTCTTTACGAACCCCGCTTGTCTCGAATCCACATGGTTGGTTTCTCTGGACCATTTTAAGAGTTTCTGTTGAAGAAGGGTGGCATAGATTTTCCACAGCACATCAAGAAGCGCTATAGGGCTGTAGTTTTACAGGTCAGTTCTATCTCCCTTTTTTAAAATTGGAACAACCACAGCACTCTTCCACAATTTCAGGATGGCACGTCTCTTGACAATTCTTTCAAAGAGGATTACACAGAAGTCTGCCCAAAGGTCTGGGTTGTGTTTGATGGTGTAGTTTGTCAATCCATCTGGACCAGGAACTCTTGAGTCACGCACGTTGTTAATTGCGTGTAAGATGTGATCTCTTGCGAACACTAAGTCCCGGTGATTCACGACTTGCGATTTCCATTCCTCTATCGCTGATTCTTTATGAAACAAATTTGTGTAGAACAAAGCCCACGCTACTTCTGGGACCACATTGGCCTGCAAGGCGTGTCGAGGTGCCAATTTGTTGTTTATCAGTCTTCAATACTCTGAGGAATTTTTGTTTTCCATTTTCGACAACATAAGCTCAGAGTCATTTTGTAGCATAACTGACATGTGCGCTTTGGTCCAATTCTTGCACTTCTGTTTAATCATTCTTTTGCGATCGCGAACAGTGGGAATATCGGCTCCTACTAATCTTCTTAGTTCACGCCGCATTACTCTTTTTCGCTGCAACACCTCAAGATAAAATTTCTGCTTTGGAGCAAACTCAGCATGTTTCATACTACGTTTCTGCTCTTTAAATTGCATCAAGAGGTGTTGATATTCAAGGGAGTCCAGTCTATGCTGAAAATCAGATGTAATAGAAACTACTTCGTCTTCTTTGAGGTTTAGACGGGTCCTGCTGGCTCCAGTATGCAGTGCCTGTGGCCATATTGCTTTTGCTTGTTGAACGGAGCAAGTCAAACTTACCTTAACCAGATCATGGTCGCTATGGATCTTTTTAGTGACCTCTAAGTGCATAGTTCTAGTATGAATTGATTTGGACACGAATATGTAGTCAAGAACCAAGCTTTGCCCAAGTCTTCTCCAGGTAGGTTGGGCAGGAATGTCTCCAGCTGTGTTACCGTTTAGCATGGCCGGCATTCGAAGGTCCATTTCGAGGCACCATTTGGCATGCTGCAAGATCTTGTCGATTGCTATTCTTCTTGCGACAAGATGTCTCCTTATTTGCAATACAGTCAATGTTCAAGTCGCCACAAATAATCAGATCTGTTGGATTTGATTTTTCAAGTAGATCATCAGTGGTAGCTGTTACTTGATCAATAAAGGCCAATGATCCAACAGCCAAGTGGTTCCAATAGAGATTAATGATGTGTATAGGCAAAGCATGGTGCATGTCTTTCCACTGTAACGTCACAGTGGTCACCTGAATGAAAGGAGAGATGTTAGTTGATTTCTCAATCCTAAAGCCAGAGTCTTTTTTTATGGCAGTAAGAAGACCTGCTATCAGTCTACCTTTGGAGTGCTTTATTGCTGGATTTAATGCTATTTCGAATCCTTCAAGTAAGGGGCATTCGGTTAGCCAGGTTTCCTGTAAACACAAGAGGTTGAGATCTTCTGCCCAGGCTGTCGTAAAAAGGTGGATAAACCCTCTTGTGTTCCAAGTGCCTAAGCTACAGACAGCAGCACCCTCCTGATCCTGGCATACTTATCAGGTTCCATGTTGAGCGTGCCAGCAAGCCATGACCAGTCATTACTCTTGGCTACGAAGTTCATTGTTGGCTCAGTGGCATTTGCAGTTGTCAATTGGCCTTCAGTGCCTTCAATGGTTATCCTTATAAGTTCCTCCGGCCGAAAACTAGCCAGAGATGCGAGATTTTCAGAACTTGAGTTTGACGAAGCCAGTGTAGATGGTGCTGTGATTATGTTTTTAATTGGATAAACTTGCTTCATTTTTGGTCCAGATTCTAAGAGGCCAGATGCACCTTTTTTGAGTGGCTTGGGCACATTGTTTTCTGCAACTTTTGCAATGTCAAACCCAAGTGACATCAATACCAGCCCAGCATCTAGCAGAGTGTTAGCTATTAGTTTAGATTGTATATGAAGGATCACTGCATTGTTTTTTCTTTCTTTGAAAGATTTGACAGTTTGCAGATCCTCCGATTGCATAGCTCTAAGACTTGGAACAAGATGACAAAGCCATAGAACATCATGGCGATTTAAAATTAAGTCATCAGAAGACTCTATGCGTTCCAATATAAGTCGATGTGGCACTTGCATTTTTTGCGTGATAGTATTTTTTCCTTTGCCATTTTTTGTTTGAGGGTGGATTTGTCCTGTTTCTTGCATACGAGAGTGATTATTTGAGGAGATGCATTTCACAGAGTCCATCTTTGAGGTTGAATTGTAAACATAAGGTTCGGCATGGTGCACATTGCATGGAGGACTCAAGTCGCCTTGAGCCGACTTGCAAGTTAAGGATCTCAGCCTAGCATCCTTTCCAGTTGTGGGTATGCAAGCCAACTGATGTTTAGCGACCAGCATGGCTCGTTTTTCATCAAGGGTCATAAAACTTGCCCCTGATTGTACTTGTTCTTTTTAAGCCGTAGGAAGAGGTTGAATCAGCTGGTAGGATCTTAAGGCTTTATTAGGGGGAATCACCCCTGTAGTGTCGTCCGGAAACACACTGGGGGCTCTAAGTTTGTCGCCATAAGCTCCACCTGGATTGGCGTTGCAGGCTCACACACATCAGGGCCTACTTCATCTTCGTATACTGAAACATTCATCAGATCAGCCGATATATCACTAATGCAGATTTGATCGGCCGCTACTTCTACTTGCATTGGCTTTGGAACTTCCAGATTAGACTTTATTTCATGGTTTTTGTCCGTTACAATAGTTCTGTTTACAGTTACATTGACTGTTTTTATATTTCGTAAGAACGTCCGTAATCGTTTCCTTGTCTAATTTTCTTTGATCGTTGATTTTTAGTTTTTTTTTTAATTGGACCCACAGTTTGAGGCATTGGTAATTTCGGCCCTTTGCTGTTCGACTGTCCTTTGAATATGTCAAACAGCTCAGATTGATTGTTGCGGACATCCGATTTAGGCAGAAGTTTAGCTTGAATCTCAGGCCATTGATTGATGATCTCGCTAGATGTTGATGCCTTGTGGGGATTCTGTAACGCCAAGTTTCCTATGGATTGGCTTCCCTTTAGTACAACTATGAATGAACTATTCGACTGGTTGTTTTGTGAATTAGTGTCATTCAGTAGAAGTTGTAAAGAAGCCCGATCTTCATTTTCAGGGCTAGTAGCACCCGCCTCAGCTTCCAGCAGATTGCTCACCACTGTACGTGTTTGGTCCAGGTGGGCGGTCGACAAGTCATGAGGGGGTGTTTCTGTGCACTCAGGTGTTTTCGCCGCATCTCTGCAAGCCATTACCTTTGGACGCTGCTGTCTCAGCACGCTTTGGCTGCATTGTAGTATATTCTGAATCAGGTGTGCCCAGCAGCGGGGGGTTGTCATGCCTCAGAGCTCTATTAGTAGACGGGATAGGGTGGCACGTTACACAGTTGATTTTAGCAGCAAAGCAAGATACGTCATCTTTGTGTTTAAAGAGGCTCAGTGCTTCTTGTGCTACTTCTGCTAAGAGTTTTTTTTATCTAAGTTGGCATTTTTGGTGTGCTCGGCCATTGTGCTAAGTGCCCACTCTGTCTTCTTATTTATTGATTGCAGCACCTCTTTATAGTGAGTATTCTCATTTTCAAAAGTCAAGAATTTTGTGTTCATTATGGAGACCATGGTTGATAGGTCTTTAGTATTGTCATTGAGGTGCTCGTACATTTTGATGAATGGAGCAATTTTTATTGACATAGAAGACATTAAAGTCGCCTGTAAGTCTTTAACTCGCTGTGCATTTTCTAATACATCATCGTCTTTGGCCAGACGCCGAGTGCCACTCCTCGAATGGTTATTCGGGTGACTGATTTTTGGGAAGGGACGTTCCATCAGTGAAGAATCGGAAGAGGAAAGGTCCGAAGAAGAGTCTGTTACTGGAGGGCAAATGTGTGTGCACATCTACCCATCAATGTTTCATCATTTGGGGGGTTTGGAGGGCTTTTTGGAGAGATATTAGCAATTCTAGCCCTTTTCCTCTGTGAACAATTAATACTGGGTGAAATGCTTGAGTCTATTCTCCTGCATTTGGAGAGGCTCTTTGTCCAAGTAGCTTTCAGCTGGTGCTGTTGCTGCTTCGTTGCTGAAGAACCGTCTACAGCAGCTAGCTCTGTAACTGGCTCCAAGATCACAGGAACAGCATTAGCTGTACTTTTGCTGGTTCTTTCCTTGTTAAGTCGGGTGAGGTCGTTTAGCAATTTATTGACTACTTCCAGCAAATTTGTCGCCGGTGTGTGAGTCGTTTGCGCCAATGTGCTCGGAGGTGAGCTGATTTTGCCTTTGTCTTCTTTCTTCGAGTTCAGGGCCGTATCGTCATGTGGGTGACAAAACACGTTGTCCACAGCCGCGCTAGCATCAGCAGCTGAGAGACGAACCAGCAGCAAAACGCCCCGATTATCAAAAGCACTGTAGAAGCGGGAGCACAAGGGCAATTAGACACAGGTAGAAGACTGTTTGCACCAGGTGTAGTATCCGGATTAACGTCCTCATTGCCACTCATTAGCGTTGTGTTAGTCTGTTTAATAAGCGAGCTCCACACCAAGACTCGCAAAGAGGGAACCTTGCTAAAAGAAATGACTGTCAGCGCTTGCTTCGGTAACCCCTTGTGTTTCGCGCAGAATGCACTTTTTATCTGCTCCTTTCCCCTGTGAGCTGCCCTTACCACATATTTCTCTTGCTGTATCCTTCACTCTCCACCCGGCCCAGATCACTCCTCCCCCGCTCCTGATTGGCCCGTGGTACTCCTTGGAAGCACCGTAGTCAATGCGATGTCCATCACTGTCCAAATTTAAGTGGCGGATCGAGTGTGGACCCCATCAGGCTGGTAAGACCGAGCGACCCTTGTGTTTGCCTATAATGAACTTTCTAGCTGCTCCTTGCATCTGTGAGCAGCAGTTGCTGCATATTTTCCTTCCTGCATCCCTCCCTCTCCACCCAGCCCTGCTCCTACTTCCCCCTGCTCCTGATTGGCCTTTGCAACTCCTGGGAAGCACCATAGGCACTGCACTCTCCACCACTGTCACAAATCAACTCGCGTATTGAGTGTGGACCCAATCCAGCTGGTAAGGTCTAGAGACCCTTGGATTTGCCTATGAGATAATGTTTAGCTGCTCCTTGCTCTTTGAGCAGCCCTTGGTGTATATTTCCCTTGCTGCATCCCTTCCTCAACACCCACCCCTGCTCCCACCTCCCCCTGCTCCTGATTACCCCTTGGAACTCTTGGGAAGTGTCCAGGTCACTGCGCTGTCCACCACTGTCCAAATTTAGCTGGTGGATCAAGTGTGGAACCAATCCAGCTGGTGAGTCCAAGCAATACTTGTGTTTGTCCACAAGGCACTTTTTAGCTGCTCCTTGCCCCTCCGAGTGATCCTTGCTTCGTATTTCCATTGCTGAGACCCTCCTTCACCACCCGGAACAGCTCTGGCCTCTCGCCGCTCCTGATTCGGCCTTGGAACTCCTGGGAAACGCTATTGCTACCGTGCCATCCAGCACTGTCCCAATTTAGCTGGGGGATTGAGTGTAGATCCAAAACAGTTGGTAAGGCCAAGCAAAACCTGTGTTTGCCCACAAGGTGCATTTTTGCTGCAAATTGCCCCTGTGAGCGGCCCTTGCTGTGTATTTCACTTGCTGGTCCCTCCCTCTCCACCTAGCCCTGCTACTGATTGGCCCTTGGAACTCCTGGAAAGCGACATAGCCACTGTAGCTTCCACCACTGTCCCTATTTAGCTGGCGGATCGAGTGTGCACTCAATCCAGCTGGTAAGGCCTAGTGACCCTTGTGTTTGTCCATAAGGCACGTTTTACCTGCTCCTTACCCCTGTGAGCAGCACTTGCCAATTGTTTCCCTTGCTGCATCCCTACCTCTACACCCAGCCCTGCCTCCCCCCTCTCCTTGTAACTCCTGGGAAGCGCCATAGTCACTGCACCATCCACCACTGCCCCAATTTAGCTGCCGGTTGGAGTGTGGACCCAATCCAGGTGTTAAGGCCTGGCGACCCTTAGGGTGCCAATAAGGCACTTTTTAGCTGCTCCTTGCCCCTGTGGGTTGCCCTTGACGTGTATTTCCCTTGCTGTGTCCCTCCCTCTCCACCCGGCCCTGCCTCCCGTCTCCTGATTGGCCTTTGAAACTCCTGGGATGTGCCATAGTTATTGCGCCATCCACCACTGTCCCAATGTAGCTGCCGGATTGAGTGTGGACCCATTCCAGCTTAAAAGGCCTAGCTACCCATGTCTTTGCCCATAAGGCAATTTTTAGCTGCTCTTTGCCCCTGTGAGTGGCCCTTGCCACGTATTTCTCTTGCTGCATCCCTCCTTCTCCACCCAGCTCTTCTGCTGCTTCCCCCCTCTCCTGTTTGGCCCTTCGAACTTCGGGGAAGCGCCATAGTCACTGCTCCATCCATCACTGTCCCAATATAGCTGGCAGATTGAGTGGTGACCCAATCCAGCTGGGAAGGCCAAGCGACCCCTGTGCTTGCCCATAAGGCACTTTTTAGCTGCTCCTTGTCCATGTGAGTGGCTCTTGCCGCATATTTCTCTTGCTGCATCCCCCCTTCTCCACCCAGCTCTGCTGCTGCCTGCCCCCTCTCCTGTTTGGCACTTGGAACTCCTGTGAAGTGCCATAGTCACTGAGCTATCCACCATTGTCCCAATTGAGCTAGTAGATCGAGTGTGGACCTAATCCAGCTGGTAAGGCCTAGTGAACCTTGTGTTTGCCCATAAGGTACTTTTTTGCTTCTCATTGCACCTGTGTGTGGCCCTTGATGCATATTTCCCTTGCTCTGTCCCAACCCTCTCCACCAGCCCTGCTCCTGCCTCCTCCGCTCCTGATTGGCCTGTGAAACTCCTAGGAATGTCATAGTCACTGTGCCATCTACCATTGTCCCAATTCAGCTGCCGGATCGAGTGTGGACCCATTCCAGCTTGTAAGGCCTAGCTTGCCTTTTCTTTGCCAATAAGGTAATTTTTAGCTGATCCTTGCCCCTAATAATTGCTAATTTCTCTTGCTGCATCCCTCTTTCTCCACCCAGCTCTGCTGCTGCATCTCCCCTCTCCTGTTTGGCCCTTGGATCTTCGGGAAGCACCATAGTCACCGCTCCATCCACAACTGTCCCAATATAGCTGGGAGATTGAGTGGTAACCCAATCCAGCTGAGAAGGCCTAGCGACCCTTGTGCTTGTCCATAAGGCACTTTTTTTTTTTCTTTTTTTTTTTTTCCTTGCCCCTATGAGTGGCTCTTGATACGTAATTCCCTTTCTGAATCCCTGCTTTTCCACCCGACCCAGCCCCTGCACCAATCCTGCTCATGATTGGCCTTTGGAACACCAGGGAGGCACCATAGTCACTGTGCCGTCCAACAATGTCCATATTTAGATGGTGGATGGAGTGTGGACCAGTCTAGCTAGTAAGGTGTGGCGAACCTTGTGTTTGCCCACATGGTACTTTTTAGCTGCTCCTTGCACCTGTGAGCGGCCCTTGATGCATATTTCCCTTGCTGCTTCACTCCCTTTCCACCTGGCCCTGCCTCCCACCGCTCTGGATGGGCCTTTGAACTCCTGGGAAGTGCCATAGTCCGTTTGCCGTCCATCACTGTCCCAATTTATCTGGTGTATCAAGTGTGGACCCAATCCAGGTGGTATGGCCTAGCGACCATTGTTTCTGTCCATAAGGCACTTTTTAGCTGCTCCTTACCCCTGTGAGCAGCCCTTGACACGTATTTCCCTTGCCGTGTCCCTCCCTCTCCACCTGCCCCTGCTCACACCTTCTCCCACTCCTGATTGGCCATTGGAACTCCTGGGAAGTGCCATAGTCACTCCACCATCCACCACTGTCCCAATTTATCTGGTGGATCGAGTTTGTTCCCAATCCAGCTGGTAAGTCCTAGCGACCATTGTGTTTGTCCATAAGGCACTTTTTAGCTGCTTCTTGCCCCTGTGAGCAGCCTTTACTGCTTCCCTCACTCTCCACCCAGCCGTGCTCCCGCCTACCACTCTCCTGATTGGCCCTCGAGCTCCTGGGAAGTGCCATAGTCACTGTGCCATCCAGCACTGTCCCAATTTAGCTTGTGGATAGAGTGTGGACCCAATCCAGCTGGAAAGGCCTAGTGACCATTCTGTTTGCCCATAATGCACTTTTTAGCTGCTTCTTGCACCTGTGAGTTGCCCTTGCCAAGTGTTCCCCTTGCTGCATCCCCCCTTCTCCACCGGGTTCTGTCCCTGCACCACTACTGCTCCTGATTGGCCCTTGGAATTCCTGGGAAGCACCATAGTGACTGCGCTGTCCACCACTGTCCCAATTTAGCTGGTGGATGGAGTGTGGAACCAATCTAGCTAGTAAGGCCAAGCGAACCTTGTGTTTTCGCATAAGGTACTTTTTAGCTGCTCCTTGCACCTGTGAGTGTCAGTTGCCGCGTATTTCCCTTGCTGCATCACTCCCTCTCCAGCCGCCCCTGCTCCTGCCAACCCCTGCTCCTTATTGGCACTTGGAACTCCTGGGAAGTGCCATAGTCACTGATCCATCCACAACTATCACAGTTTAGTTGGCACATCGAGTGTGGATCCAATCCAGCTGGTAATGTCTGACGACGCTTGTGTTTGCCCATAAAGTACTTTTTAGCTGCTCCCTGAACCTGTGAGCGGCCCTTGCCTCATAATTCCCTTACTGCATCCCTCCCTCGCCACATAGCCCTGCTACCGCCTCCACCGCTCTTGATTGGTCCTTGGAACTCCTGGGAAGCTCCGTGGTTACTGTGTGGTCCACCACTATTCCAATTTAGATGGCGGACCGAGTGTGGACCCAATCCAACTGGTAAGGCCTAGCAACCCTTGTCTTTGCCCATAAGGCAATTTTTAGATGCTCCTTGCCCCTGTGAGCGAACCTTGCCACGTATTTCCTTGCTGAATTCATTCCTCTCCACCCAGCACTGCTCCTGCCTCACTCGCTCCTGATTGACCCTTGCAACTCCTGGGAAGTGCCATAATCACTGCACCGCCTACCACTGTCCCTATTTAGCATGGCAGATTGAGTGCGGTTCCAATCCAGCTGGTAAGGCCAAGCGAACCCTGTGTTTGCCCGTAAGGCACCTTTTAGCTGCTCCTTGCCCCTGTGAGCGACCCATAACATGTTTTTCCCTTGCTGTGTCCCTCAGTCTCCAGCCGGCCCTGCTCCTGCTTTCCCCCGCTCCTGATTTGCACTTGGAACTCCTGGGAAGTTCCATAGTCCCTCCAACGTCCACCACTGTCCCAATTTAGCTGGTGGGTCGAGTTTGTACTTAATCTAGCGGGTATGCCTAATGACCATTGTGTTTGCCCATAGGGCACGTTTTAGCTTCTCCATACACATGTGAGCAGCCATTGCCGCATATTTCCCTTGCTGTATCCCTCACTCTCCACCCGGCCCTGCTTCCACGTCGTACTCTCCTGGTTGGCCCTTGGAACTTCTGGGATGTGCCATAGTCACTGTGCTGTTCAGCACTGTCCAAATTTAGCTGGCGGATCGATTGTAGACCCATTTTATTTATTTTTTATTGTATTTGTTTATTTATAGAGCGTGTGAAAGCCTGCAGGCATCGGGGCAGTAAAACACATACACAAGGACGGATCCATCAATGACAAGATAGGAGCAGGAAACGTTAATCAGGGGATGCAAAGGAACTACCTGAATAAATGAATTTTCAGAGCTGTCTTAAAGGTTCTCAAATTGTCATCACCTGTAATGGCAGTGGGAAGGGAGTTCCAGAATTTGGCTGCTTTAACAGCAAAAGATTTTCCTCTGCCTTTTTACTTACTTGTACCTGGGGAATTTGATCTGTTTTTTTATCGACTGACCCCAATACTCTAGCAGGACGGTACTGTGGTATAAGAGTTTTCAGGTATGTTGGTGCGGCTCCATGTACACGTTTGTGGAAAATTGACCTATTTTGAAATTGATTCTTTCTTGAATGGATGACCAGGGTAGGTTCCTCCTATGGTGGGTGATGTGTCCCTGTTTAGCACGTTTATTAACAATGTGAACCACATTATTTTGTAACACCTGACACTTCCCTACATTTTTGCTTGAAGCACCGATCATTAGAGAGTTACAGTAGTCCAATTTGGTCAAAACAGTGGCTCGGACGATTGTTGCTGCACTGTCTTTTGTGATGTATGGACGGATGTTTTTCTGCAGGTGAAGGGAGTAGTTGCAGCTTTTTATCATCTGGTTTACATATACGTCAGAGTTAAGAGAGGCCTACAATTGTATATCCAATGTCTTCACCTTGTCAAGAACCGGGATGCAGCTTGTGCCTATTTTTAATTTTGTGTACTCAGTGTCCAGTTTGGCAGGTGTGGCTGTTGAGCCAAAAACCATTAGCTCTGTCTTTTTGCCATTTATGCATAGCCAGTTTGTTGACATCCAGTCCTCCACAAGATGATATATCATAGTTGTGGCATCGTTGGCATACATTCCTGTTATTTCAATGACTCGCTGGGAGTCGTCAGCGTAATTGGTAAAGAACACACCCAGATCATCCAAGAGCGAGCCGAGGGGGTAAGTAATGATGAAAGACTTGCCCTCTGCGGAACACCATACCAGATGGGGCTACAGGAGATTGTGCTTTGCCCCATTGAATTCTTGTCCACGTATCAGACAGGAATGAGAGGAGCCAGTCCACCGATTTTTCTGAGCAGTGACCCAAGTGACCCAGCATTTGTTTAAGAATTTCATGGTCCACCAGGTCAAAGGCCAAGGATAAAACCAAAGGAGACAGGATGCCCACTTTGCCTTCTTCAGTGATTTACAGCATGTGTGACTGGAAATCTTTGAGGGCAGTCTCACTACTATAGTTCGGTTGAAAGCCCGACCGCTTGAAGTGTGAAATGTTTTTTGCTTCAATGTAACATTGGAACTGCATGTAGGCTGCTTTGTCTAGTACTTTAAGAAGTACATTGCAGTTAGTGATATGTCTGAGGTTGTTCAAGTCTTTGGCGTCAAGGTTGTTTATTTTTTAAGAGAATTCATTTCTACAATCTTGATATCATTGGGTACCCTTTGTTCCCTAAGGGAGGCATTTACAAACCTAGTAAGAAATGGTGAAAATATTTCCTGATGTTTCAGAAGAATTTTGGAAGGGATAATGTTTTCAGAACATGCTGTGGGTCTCATTGATTTAAAGTATTTTTTCAATATCACATATCTCTATTTTAGAGAATGAGAATATGGAGTGCGGCTGGTTTAAGGCTTGACAGTTTTTGTACAAGGCGGAATTGAGTGGGGGGACACCGGACTGTATTTTTTCTTTAATTTTCTTTCGCGCCTTGATAATTTTCTCCTCAAGTGAGGCCTGTACTGTCAAGGTGTCTTGGATGGTGGGCACAAAATGGACTTGAAGGGGATTCCGTTTCTCTAGTGATTTTACTATTTCAAAAAGCTTTCTAAAGCTATTTGTAGCTTGTTCAATTTCTGCATTATAGAAATTTCTCTTGCCCTCTGTCACTTTGTTTTTATAGCTTTTATCAGCTTGTTTCCAAGCGTTTTTGTTTTCCTCAGATTGATGTTTAATCCAGATTGATTCTAGCATGCGCTTCTTTTTTTTCAGAACTAGTTCATGACTAAACCATATTTGGTGAACAGGGTTTCTCGAACCAGTCTGTTTTTCAGGGGTGCTACCTTATCAACCAGAGTGGTGAGTCGTCCTTGACATTCTTTGAGAAGCTGTTCGGCCGAGTTTTCATTCGATGTTTCCCTCATGATGGTATTGAGACAGGATGAGAGCTCCGTGGGATCTATGTTTTTATAATTTGTACCATGAACAGATTTAGCTGGGTTACGATACTTAGGGTGTTCATTAGGCAGTTTGATATGCCATTCTATGGAATGGTGGTACGACCAAATACATGGTAGAGTATGGTCAATCTGGGCAGTAAGATTTCTGTTGCACACCCAATCTAGAATGGGATTTTTGTCATTGCTAAGTGTGTTGTTAATAACTTTAAATTGGGTGTTATTTAAGTACCTTTCCAGTTGTATGGCTTATTTGTCGGTTGTGTCGCCTTTCCAGCGACTGAAGTAGCTGAGGATGAGTGTGGCGCAATTCACGCATTCTACTGGATTCAGGATGTGAATTCGTTCCTCAATGAATTTGGGCATTATGGTAGGTGGCCTGTAGATTAAGACCATGTTAATACAGCTATTGGGGTTTGGAGTCATTTTGGCTAACACAATTTCACAGTCTTGACAGGCAATGGGAGAGGAAAACAAGCCTAGCTCGGTTTTTGTTATTATTGCCACGCCCGCCCCCATTCCAGATTCCGTATTTTTGCAAAGCATGGAATATCCTAAGGGGACTGCTAGATTGATAGCTGTCCCATTGTGCTTTGTATCGAGGTTTCAGTTAAGCATAAAATGTCCAATTGTTTCTCAACAATCATGTCATGTATGTTGGTTGCATGGTTGTTCAAAGATCTAGTATTTAAGAGCGCCATTTTTAGAGGCATTCCTGACATGTGTCTAAACAAGGGGTGGTCCAGACTGGTCAGAGTATTGGGCATAAGCGTTTTTGTACTTGCGACGCCTCCTGGTGCTATATTTGCTTTTTGCTGTTGCTTTGGGAAATCGGAGCTATAGTTGGTTTGTCTTTCCGTGTTAATTGACGTCCGTTTGTCGGGGAGCAGGTGGGAGGTTGGAAGAGATGTATTGAAAAGGAGATATTCGTCACTTGAGGCATGCTTGTCTTTCTGATTTAAAACTTTAAAACGATGCGATTTGCTCATATTGCAGACAGAGTCAGTGATTCGCCCTCACAGTATTCCATTTTGGGGTAGGTACGGGTCTGAACGAAGCAGCTAGTAGTCAGAGTAAAAGATTCGTTTTAACTGAGGATTGAAGAGTCAGGGTGCTGATACGCTGAGAACGCTGATGACCAGCTTGTCACAGAAGCGCCTGTGCTAAAGCGCCTGACGTTTCTTTAAATGTGGCAGTGTGAATTGTGTGTAATGTAGTTCCCACAAGGATCTTTGCTCCGTGAATACCTCTGAGAGTGATTTTTCTCTCTGCAAAAGAAAAGTTATAATTCATAACAGATTAGACTTGTTATAGTACATTTGCTTGTAGCACACTGGTGTAACTACCTAATCAGGCACTCAGCACACATGGAAAATTAGCTGCCACGCGCAAGTACTTGCTTCAGAAGAAGAAGAATGCCATGGATGAGACAGTTGCGTGTCAGGACGAATCAACAACAATACAATAATAAAAATACCAGAAGGGCAATGGAAGAGTTTCAGTTTAAATAGCTGGCGAAGACCTGCTTGTCACCGAAGCGCCGGCACTGAAGTGCCTGATGTTTCTTTAAATATGACAGGGCAAACTGGGGAAAATGTAGTTCCCACAAGGATCTTTGCTCCGTGAATACCTCTGAGATTGCTTTTTCTCTCTGCACTAAACACACGTTATAATTCACAACAGATTACACTTGCTATAGCACACATGCTTGTAGCACACTGCTGTAAGTACCTAATCAGGCACACTGCACACACGGAAGGGTAGCTGCCGCACGCGAGGACTTGCTTCAGAAGAAGAATGCAATGGATGAGACAATAGCGTGTCAGGACCCATCAACAACAATACACTATTAAAGATACCTGAAGGGCAATGGAAGAGTTTCAGTTTAAATAGCCAGCAAAGACTGGCAAGTCACAGAAGTGCCCGCCAGCACTGAAGCGCCTGGCGTTTCTTTAAATGTGACAGTACGAATTGTGGGTACCGTGCCGTCCTGCACTGTCTCAATTTAGCTGGCAGATCGAGTGTGGACCCAATCCAGCTGGAAAGTCCCAGCTACATTCGGTTTGCCCATAAGGCACTTTCTAGCTGCTCCTTGCCCATGTGAGCAGCCATTGACATGTATTTCCCTTGCTGCATCCCTCTTTCTCCACACGGCCCTGACCTGCACCCCTCTTCCTCCTGATTGTCCCTTGGAACTCATGGGAAGCACCATAGTTAATGCGCCATCCATCAGTCCCAATTAGCTGGTGAATCGTCTGTGGACCCAGTCCAGCAGGTACGGCCTAGTAACCATTGTATTTGTGCATAAGGCACTTTTAGTTGCTCCTAGCCCCTCTGACCGGCCTTTGCCATGTATTTTGCTTGCTGTATCCCTCACTCTCCACCCACCCATGCTCCTGCCTCTCCGCTCCTGATTGGCCCTTGGAACATCTGGGAAGCGCCATACTCACTGCTCAGTACATCGCTGACTCACTGCTCAGTACATCGCTTACTCAATTTAGCTGGCAGATTGAGTAGGGACCCAATCCAGCTGTGAAGGCCTAACGACTCTTGTGCTTGCCCCTGAGGCACATTTTAGTTCCTCCTTGCCCCTGTGAGTGGCCCATGCTGCTTATTACCCTTTCCGCGTCCTCCCTTCTCCACCTGGCCGTGCTCCTGCCCCCCCTGCTCCTGATTGGCCCTTCAAACTGCTGGGAAGTGCCATAGTAATTGCTCCATCTTATCAAGCTGATAAGGCTACGGACCCTTGTGTTTGCCCTTAAGGCACTTTTTAGCTGTTCCTTTCCCATGTGAGGGGCCCTTGACATGTATTGTCATTGCTGTGTCCCTCCTTCACCACCTGTCATGATCAAAGGTCAGCCATACTAGTGCCCACATCACTACACCTGCACCGGGCCTATACAGTACCCAAAGCACTCTGGGTCTACACAAGGACACTCCCATAAAACCCACAAATTAAGGGGTGGCTGGACCACCATCATGTGCCGCGGGCGCGGCTATGCTTTATGCGGTGTCCAGTCATAATTTCGAAAACATAATTTCGAAAGTCAAAAAAGTCGAATCAAAAATATCGAAAAAAAAAAATGTCAAATTGTTTTTTTTTCGATATTTTTTTTTGGGCTCTAGTTTCTGTGAAAAAAATAGGTAAAAATAAAAAATAGGGGGGTTGGGGGGGAACCCCCCCATTTCGAAAAAAAAACGTCTTTAAAAAAAAATTCGACATTTTTTTTTCGATGTTTTTTTTTCGACTTTTTGACTTTCGAATATTTTGTATTCGAAATTATGTCTATGATTCAGTTACTTAAAAGGACTTCCAAGATGGCCACTGTGTTTGCAAATAGTTAGGATTCCAATATGGCCACTGGGAGATCCATGGAACTTGAGCAGGAGCCTCGTGCTAGATATGGGAATTAATCCGTGCTACTTACACAGCGCCCCAGGCTTTCCCTGCTGCTTTGAGTTTTACTGTTTAACACAGTGTAATGCTTACCACGAGCTCTACATTCCATTCAATCTGCCTTGTCCTGGAAGAGAAGGATGGAGTTAGTAGTCATCTAGCCACCGGCGCCCCTGCCCAAAGCTAGTTAGAGCGTCCTTACCTGATTCCTGCACCCAGGGTCCACTAGAACTCTCCTCAATGCTGAATGCCATAGGAGCCTCTCCCTCCTCACTGCATCCGTCACTCCATGACACCTGCAAGGAAGAAAGTGAGGGACAATATAAGAGAAAGTCAAGACAATTGTAGAGATGAAAAAGACAGCAACAGCAAGAGATAATATAAGAGAAAACAAGACAAGTAAAGAGACAAGAAAAATAGCAACAGCAAGAGACAATATAAGAGAAATACAAGACAAATAAAAAGGCAAGAAAGACAAGAGGTGGACCTCATTCCACTCCTCCCTCCTTGGAACTGATGACTGCTGCATACCGCCATCCTTCTGGACACTCGGGCTGCCCAGTGCAACATTTGGCTCCTCTGCATACAGTAAACCCTGGGGGTGAAATTGGGGAACACGCACATCGGCACACATACTTTATTCCTAAAGTGTACTTTACATTGAAGGTACTTCCGCTCTGAAGAGTGCATCTTTTTTCTTTATCATACATGCGTGCAAGCACCCACGTGCTCCTGACCCTTTCTGCATCAAGACTGTTGCACCCATCCATCTTTCCTCAAGGTCCTGCTAAGATGGCTGCCTATTTTGACACTTCCATGGTTACTGCTGCTTGAGCCTGCTCCCCCTCCCATTAGTTGGCTTGGTTTTCTTAAAACAATTGCAGCAATTCGGGAGGTGGGAGCGGCCTGTTTCAAAATAAGGCCTGGTTGTCCTACACTCCTCACCAGCTCAATGTGTCTGGCGCACCTGCACTCCCTGGTGGAGCCAGAACTATTGTAGACTTACACCTCAACGACCATGGGTCAGTTGCCTCTCCATCAATTGCTCTGTTAGGCAGAATTGCATGCAGTACCCTCCGGGACCACCAGACACAATTAGGACTACAAGTGTAAGCCAAACCAACCTTTGGTATAAGTCTGTACCACACAGTTTTTGGTAGCAAGCTGAGCAGCCAGGCTTATCTCAAGAGTGATTGTGAGCAGTACAAGTCATTACATAGAGGACTTTAAATCACAGTGGTTCAAGTAGACACTTATACTCAAGATTTCTTGGTAAAACACCTATTAATTTATTACACAATCATTTAGAAAACATTTCACAAAGAAGGAGGCAACTTAATATTATATACCAATACACTTCAGTACACAACTCTAAGGTTTTAAGACAGTTTGCGTTCCCCTGAAATAGGAGCCAAATGGCAGTTCAGTTTCTTAGAAGTGAGCAAAAAGGCACAAGGTAAATAGCATAGATCACATATACTTATTAGACAGTGCAAATAGTTTCTGTTCACCAGAAGAGTTCAATTCAAGTCAATAGGCCTAGGCCAAAGTCAATGGGCTAGTGTTCTGGATAGGAAAGAGCAGTTCTGGTATCAAACGGTAAAGTCTTTGCAAAAGTTCTCAGAAGTAGTTTAGGCGAAAAAGAATAATTTGTTGGGTCACAAGCAGATTAGGCCTGCAAGTTGGGAACGTTTCACAAACATTCACTGCGAGAGTGACATCCTCTCAATCGGGTTGGCACAGTACCTTAGTATGAAGAATCAAATGCAGCTGACGTTGTTGGTTCCTGGCAGTTCCTGCAGATCTCAACGTTTCTGAGCCGCAGTCATGGGGACAAGAGGGAGGACGTCGGGAGACTCCTGCACTGCACGGGATCATCAGGAAGACACAAACAAAATGGAGTCACTTCAGTTTGAGTAGCTGTTCTTCCAGCACACAAGCTGGTGTCCTTCTCCCTGATTAATCCTAACCAGCTTTGAAAATGGCATCCAGGTGGCTTGCGAGTTGATTGGTCCCACCAACTCAAAGGAAGAATTGGTCCTTGAAGGAACTTCTCTGTTGAGATGAACTTGGCAAGTTGGACCTGCAGCAGGGCTTCACCGGCAAACCAACAGTCCAGGAGTTGCAGCAGCCATCCTCTTCCAGCTCATCTTCGGTTCTTTCATTCCAGTGGTCAACTCTGCTTTCCAGTCCAAGAGACCCGCCTTTTAAATGGTTCTCTCCCTTTCATTCCAGCCTAGCTGTCACTCACCAGCAGGGTGGCTGTCCTTGCCGGACAGTCAGCCAGCCAATCACACCAGAGTGCAGTCGGGTCTCCTATGAGACTAAGCACAGTGTGTTTCGGTCACCTCCATCACTTCCCGCCCACCCCAGACACTCAGACCCCAGAGGCGGTCTTCAGTCCTGAAGCCCGCCAAAGGCATATGAACAAAGGGACCAAACCTGGTTTGGCGCGCAGGGTCAAACACTAAAAGGACCTTTCCAAAAAGAAATGGCGAAAAAAAGAAGAACAGGGCATGTTTAAACAAAAGTGCTTAAGGCGCCATCTTGAAAAACATGGCTCTCGTGATTTTTAGCTACCGGTGTTCGCGGTCAGGAAAAATCATGGTAGTTCATTGTAAAACCACTGCCACCAGCCTTTCCAGCCTTTTCAATAGGAAAGGGTTGCATTTAACTGCTACATTAGTATTTAGACACAGGGGATACAATGTAACCCTTCCAGCAATCAATTGTAAGATGGTGTGTACTGGGTCTAGGAATTTGGAAAGACTAGTAAGGTCAATTTCACTTTACATTCTCTGCGAAACAAGAGTTTATACCAGAGAAGGTATTTAAACATTTGGGAAGTCTAAAAGACATCCCTGTGTCACTGCACTGAGGGAACCGTGTAACACCCATGAAAAGTTGATGCCTATGGAGTTATCTAAAACTCTGTAATCAAAGAACACAAGTGTAAAAACACACATCAAAATACATGAAAGAGTGGGAAAAAAGGCTCACACTCTTTGCAGGAAATAAAATCAAGTCCTTTAAAATCCAGCAAAGTTGCTGGGGGTCTCTAAGGTGAAGGGAATTGGCACATTTATGAGAATTCTCCCTAACACTCGTCCCCCCAGACTAAGGGACAGGAGGAATTAATCCACCCCTGGATGAATCTCCTTACTCCAGTCGGTCAAACATTCTGGAGAGACCATCAGCATTTGGTGATTACACCCTGACCTGTGCTCAATGGTAAACTCAAACCCCTGTATACCGATTGACCATCTTAACAATTTAGGATTTTCCCCCTTCATCTGCATTAACCATCTCAAGGGTTGGTGGTCAGTCTGAATCACAAAAGTAGATCCATACAAGTATGGTCTAAACTACTTCCGGGACCACACAATAGCAAAACATTCTCGTTCAATGGTTGCCCACCTTGTTTCTGGTTCCTTCAGCTTTCTGCTGATGATGCAGATGGGTGCTCCCTACCTTTCTCATCCAGCTGACTCAGAACTGCACCTATGCCTGTATTGGAAGCATCTGTTTGCACAATAAAGGTTTGGCTGTGGTCAGGAACTCTTAGGATTGGAGCTTGACAAAGGACTTTCTTAAGTCCTTCAAGCTGTAAGGAATTTCAATCAGGCACACACCCAAGTCTCGCGTAGCATGTAGTGTGCAAATGAAACCCTTATTTATTTTTGTCTATAACATCAATATTCTGAATGATATACTACTCATATCACACCCTTCTCAAAATACCCCCCAGATCACACTGAACCAGGAAACAGGCTAGTTTGCAAAGGTAAATATGATTTATTTATTTTAATATTCAAATCACACATAAGTTTACTATAGATATGTGTCTGGGGCAGCAATCACCCAAAGGGTGACAATACAATTCAGAAATAAGCAAAGAAATTGAATTCACTTATAATGAGGAAAAATAGAAACACCGGAAAAAAGAAAGTTTGGTGTTGCACACAGATATACTTTAGGTTAATGTTCCCCCTGCAAAGTTTTGGTTAAATAAAATGAACAATCCTACACCAATGTGAGTAATCAGCAGGTGTTTCGGGAATGAAATACAATGTCTAGAGTTTTAGGCAATCCTCCCTCCCACACAAGAGAGAAAACCTTATTTTGGCAAATGAAATTTTGAAATGACAGGTGAAAATTGCCTGGTGAAATACTGCAAAATGGTCAAAAATGCTAGAATGTAGACAAATTCTAAAGAAAGCAACACTAATCAGGTCCTAACATACATGGGCTATAATATGAACCACAATATACACTTCAGATCATGATGGGATGGAAAAAGAACTTTATAATGGGCAAAAGACACGTGTACTTTGGCTGAAATTGCAAATTTGCAGCAAACATTTACTATGCAATATTGAAGAAAAACGGGTCAAATACACTGCTCCCCAATGGGAGTAATCAGCAGGTTTTCGGGAATAAAATACAATGTCTAGAGTTATAGCCAATCCTCCCTCCCACACAAGAGAGAAAACCTTATTTTGGCAAATGACACTTTGAAATGACAGGTGAAAATGGCTTGGTGAAATACCGCAAAATGGTCAAAAATGCTAGAATGGAGACAAATTCTAAAGAAAGCAACACTAATCAGGTCCTAATATACATGGGCTATAATATGAACCACAATATACACTTCAGATCATGATGGTATGGAAAAAGCACTTTGAAATGGGCAAAAGACACGTGTACTTTGGCTGAAATTGCAAATTCACAGCAAACATTTACTATCCGATATTGAAGAAAAACGGATCAAATACACTGCTCCCCGATAGTTTAGTAGTGGAGATAGATAAGGATGTTAGGTATCAGTGAGAGTTGAAAATCGGTTTCTATCTTTAAAACTGGGGGGGTTATAGAGGTTTTAGTGAGAGGTGTTTTTCGAAAATAAATACGTGAATTTGGACACAAACTTCATTTTAAAACCAGAAAATATGAAAATATGGATTATGCTTTTACTAAAGACTATAGCATTCAGACTAGACAACCAGGTTGGGATGAAGTAAACTCTGAGACTGATTCATGACTTCAATAACTGATCCCCAGCGCCTTCCCCGGCGGAACCAGTCCAAACACTCGAAATGGGATTTATGGATAAGAGTCACCCAAATAAAAATGACTATGAAAATTACACTTAGCAAATTGACAGGAAAGGATAACACTAAAGATTTTGACACCATTACTGGTTATGAAAGTAAGGATAGTCCGGAGATTAGGGTGGAACAAGATAAGGCAAGGTATACAATAGTTCTCTAGCATCCTGTTAATACTCACAATCCAATGGGATTTCACATTTTTGGCCCATCAAAGTTCTGGTCAATTGGATCAGGTCTATCAGGGAAGGACAGCACATCAGTTAGGCCATTGGCCAGAACTGCACGGGATCTGCCCTTCTTGTCTCTGGATATTTCAGATCAGCTGGATGGCGAGTTCAGCAGGCAAGCATTTATGGTAGCAAGCCAGATAGTTTCAGGATGCTTCCCCCCACCACAGCGCTTCACTGGGTTGTGAGGATTAGATGAGGATTGAGGCCTAGCTGAAAATAGTTGAGCTACTGCTTGGCCTAGTGGTTGGCATCTGAATCTAGAAGGATGTTGAATGCTGGATGTTGAATCCTGGATCAAAGTGCTTCGCTGGAATCAGAAGAGAGTGTGTCCCTATGTGTTGTCAGATGTCCCTATTTATCCTGTCAAATGACATCACCAAACTAAACTTGCCCCTGTGAAATGGGATTGGATCAGAGCCTCATCTCCGTCTTGCATCCGGGTGATTGGATCAAAGACAGATGATGTCAGGTTTATGGCTTGATTTTTACAATACTTAGAAAACCCCCCTAGCCACTAGTATCAAAATCGAATTTTGTCCTAAATACATATTTATACATTTGTAACCTCTATGAAAATCACATACAAGGATTACATATTTTATGGAGTATCTGTTCATCAAAATCCCACCGCTGTGAGATCTTGTTTTGCCTTTCTGCAGCATTTTGTCCATTTCGCCATGAAAACATTTTTCAAAATTTCTCCAAATTTCCACAAATATGCACATTTAACATCGGAATGTGTGTGCAAAGTTTAACAATTCTAGCATAATCACAGTTCCCATAAAACCACATATATTGCCATTCCTGTTCAGAATATGCTACACAGTTCCACCAAGTTTTTAAATGTAGGGCCAAAAATGAGATTAACAAATCTGCCTGTTTTATATTTTTCACCACTTCTTATAGCGAGTTATAAATCTCTAAAAACTGTTAATTACATATTCTTTAACATCAAATGGTTAGCCTTTTGTCTGTCTCTGGAGGCAAGGAGCTGCCCCCACCTTTAGGATTTCCTTCTGCAAGCCTAGTTTATGATCTCTTCACACATCCATTTCCTGGCCTGGAGAATCTGCCATTGTTCAGTCCCTGGCAGCAGACACAAGTCTGGCATACCTCACAATTATCATGTGTCAGTGAGCATCTGCTGAGAGATATGCCCTCCCTGTGGGTGGAAACCTGTGTTTGAACCCCTTGCAGGCCCAGCCAGCCTTGGTTACTTCTTAATTTTTTGACCTGAAATCCAGCATAAAACAAGTTGTCATTGACAGGCAATACAGTTTTGCTGAGAAGGTGTTTTGCTCTTAACATTTCAGGACCTTGTAATTTCACAGTGCTTCATTAGATTAAATGAATGTTAGCGCCACGCAAGATTTTGAGCATTGGAAATTGTTATGTACAGGTATTTTGTCTCAGCAGCAAAGTAAATGTCATTCACGTGTAAATTTTGGAGTTTCACTTGCAAAGCGCTGCTTCTCCCTCTGCACTCTATGTTTACTTGTCATGGAGTCCACTGGTACTTTTTCTGCAGCGTGTGCTCTGTTCCACCGCACATGCACCATGGGTGGCAGGTTGTGCAGCCATCTTTTTGTGTGTTGAAGAAAATGCGGTTTTGGACGTTTTTGCGTGCACAAGGGTTTTGCCACCATTTTACTGTTTCTCGCACCATAGATAGCAGAGTGAGGCCGCATAGTATAGCAGAGTGGATCAATACATCCCACAAAAATGTCTTGTTGCACTCCTCATTCCATCTGACCTTTTTGGTAAATTTGGGTGGGGAGACCACATTCAAGGGAGAAGCTATGGACCCATAGTTCTCTATGAAGTTCCTATAATAACCAGTGAGACCCAAGAAGGCTCTCACTTGGATTTGCGTAGTAGGGGTGGCCCATTCTTGTACAGCATGTACTTTGCTAGGCAATGGCGTCATTTCATCTCCTCCTACCTCATGTCCAAGGTAGACCACTTTACTCTGAGCAATTTGACATTTACTTGCCTGGGGTAAAAGATATTTGAACCCTTATATTCCAATGTCCATGTCCACATTGAAAGAGTTCTTTGGTAAAAAAACACGTTTTGAAAAAGAAGGCCTTCAAGACTTATCAGACACAGAGTTGTTGGCCATTGTGGAAGATACTGCCACACACCTTCCGAATTTAAACCTACCACTAAAGATGCCCCTTCTTTTGGAAAGAAGTACCAACAAGACGCCGCAACCTATCTCCCAGGCTGGGATGGTGAACCAACAAATTGAAACAACTCGGCCAATACTGGATGTTTTATAAGGGAGGAGAGAAGTGGTGATAAATGGTTCATGCGAACCAAGCGATTTGCAAAAATGAGGCCTATTCCCTCATGTGGACCATGGTGGGACAATTCTCGGGGAGGGTGCCCAGGCAAAAGTCCCTTTTGATGGCGAGAAGCGAAATGGAGGCCCTGCACCACCTTGTGATTCCAGGGGGGTGGTTTTGCCACCTCCAGCACCTGAGAACGATATTATGCCCCCTCATAAAGGGGTCTACCTCCCTCCTCCTCGGCCCCCTAATCCTTTCTGGGACCTTCCAACCACGGAGGGTGGCAAGTCACATGACATAAGTATTGGACTCAATCAAAGCACTGGTTCCCCTTTGCCACCAAGACGTGTGAGTGAAATTACATCTAGGACACCGAATGATACCCCTCCTAAAAAACTGGATCCAATGGCTATTTTGTCCACAGTTACCATCGCTTTGGCTCCTTTTGGTAAGCTTTATGAAGCAATCAATGACACTCTGAAGGACCAAAACACTCTGATTGCGTACATGCACACCAAGCTTAACTTTCTGGAGGGGGTTGTGTGCTCTCAGCAACATTACTGGCGCAATGGTAAAGGGTATATTGGTAATGAAAGATCTGACCACTCCGCAGCGCGGTTGGCCAGCCCCCAAGCCTGCACGGTGACTAACTCCCCACTCTCGCAAGGTACTCAAACCACTGAATGCTTCTTAACAAAGGAAAATAACATCTCAGACTGTGTAGAGCACAGCTCCACAGTGAATGAGCATTCCCGATGACCTCTGAGAGGGCTCCCTCCACCTACAAAGACCACTCCACTGACGAAGACGCAAGTAAAGGTGGGGCAACCTCCTCACGCTCAGACCAGCAATGCATCCAAGAAAACCGGTTTGGTGGCCTTTAAGCTCCCGGAGAGTGCTTCTATTCAAACAGCCTCAAAAGCAATTGACTTTTCCACAATCAAGATTCCATCTACTTTCCAAATTTTTCAACATAAAGGACCCAGTGAACCAGTTCAGAGACGAAAGAAAGTCTTGAAAGCTGAGTCTCCTGCTCCTTGAGTGGAAGCGACCCCGGCTTCGACAAACAACTCCAACTCAAGAGCCCAACGGGACTCAGACAAGGACTCCGCTCCTGTCCAAAATAGAAGAGTGTTTAAGTTGAAGCCTACAGAAAAGTCTCTGACTGTTTTTACGAGTCCGGAGGGGGCGCAAGATGCTTCCTGTAGTTCAATTGATCTAATGAACATGAGCATCTATGCAGTGGAAGAATCCGAATCTGAAATTCTGCTTACCAATCAGCAAAAAAGGAAAAAAACAGAAACCCGGGAAAACAGAGAAATGGAAGAGCCTAAAACAAAGGCCTTGCTTCTTGATTCCCCTTCGACTACGCCTGTGCCATTGAAAAAGAGGAAACTTCCCCCGAGAAGAGAAAGTGTCAAGGAGGGGCGGCGAGTGAAAAGGAACAACATGAGAAAAAGCATGGCAGTGGCCTTTGAGATCAATTACATCAAGGTCACCGACCCACTGCCTTATCAACAGCTCGCGATCAGCAAGATAGAGTAAAGGATCAAAGGCCCTCTCCTGTCAGCACAAGAGTTCATTACAGATCCAGGGCGCATGACCTTAGGGGGGTAAAACCTAACCCACCAGCGAGGGGTAATTCTGGCAATCATTCCATTTTACATAGGCAAAAAGAAACCTTGACAAGAACTTTCAAACGCCAAAGATCGTATGAAAAGCAAGACAACTGGATATTAAATCGAAGGGCTCTAGCAAAACTGTTCCATGAGATCCGTCTTTCTCAAATTGACATCACGAAAGACATTAAAATCCTTGAACCTAACCCTAATGGAAGAAAAGACAGCTCTTACCTCCATATAGGTTCCAACGACATTCAACAACAAATATGGAGAGCAAGAGGAAAATTATATAATATGGGCTTTAACTTGACCAACGTACCAGGAGAAGTATCTTCTCCTACACCCTATCCTGAAATGACAACCCAATGCCTGAACATTTTTTTGTTCAAGGCTCAAGACTGTGACTGTCGAAGACCTCATCATATGAGGAGATTAACAGGGGATGCTTCACACACTCATACCAAAAATCGTGACTCAAGAACTTTACATAAATTCAACACTCTTTAGTAAGCATACAGGAAAGCGAGCCCTGAAAAGCGTCACATGCACAATGACCATCTAAACAACTTATCTTCTCATCGTAACTTCCAGCAAGTGGACCTTTTGGGTGAAGTGAACATAGATGGCAGGAAAAATGAAAGAGAAACAGCTCTCTGTGTTGATCGAAGAAGAGATAGTGTGGCCTTCCTAAGGGAACAACCGAGAAAGAAATAGCCACCAGATGGTCTTTATTGAGGCACTTTGATCCAGGAGGAGCCCATACCAGATCTTATAGATGTTGACTTGAAGTTGGGATCCTTGAACACCAGGGGCTTCTCACACCTGACCATCAAATACGATGTCAATTTTGCAAACTTTGATGCCTTGTGTCTGCAAGAAACTTGGTTGGTTGAGAAACCCATTTTGGATGGCTTCGAACTGGCACACTCCCCGGCTTATAATGTAGAGGAGGGCAGACCAAGATCTAGCCTTATCACCGCCATCAGATCATCAGGCAGTGGTTTGTCAATGCTTAAGGTGCTATTAGCATCGGAATTCATCCTGGCCACAACGTTGGATTGGGTATTGCCTGGAAGCCCCTCTGAAACCACCCAACGGGCAGAGATCTTGTTGATCAACATCAATTGCAACCCTAAGTGAATAACTAATGATAATTTCATTGTTCAAATGGAGAATCTACTAGACAGATTTTTGATCACGCCCAAGTCAAGTCACGTCATTATCGCTGGAGACCTGAATATTGACTTAACCCATCGACTCAACTGTCCTCAAGGAAGATCCAGCCTATGGACCAATTTATTAAACTCTAGAGAGATGCATAATCTCCAGCAGCGGTTTGTTTCTTTGAATGAAATTATCCCTACCTGGGAGGGAATGGACCAAATGGCCACGATTGACTATATTTAGATTTCTCGTAGCCTATTGCCCTTAATGGAATCCTTCATAGTCACTAGGACTAAACACAGTGACCATAACATGCTAACTTTTACCTGGCACTCGCGGAGGAGAGAAGTTTGTTTTACTAACTCTAACCTAGATACCAATCAGAGTGGTACTAGGTTAAGACTGTCAGAAACTGCAATCACAAAACTCACTCAGCTATATGTGAAATTAAAACCCAGTGATTTAACCACCTCAACAATTTCGGTCGACTATACACCTCTTTTAACGGTATT
The DNA here is from genome assembly GCF_040938575.1 of Ambystoma mexicanum. NCBI lineage: Eukaryota > Metazoa > Chordata > Amphibia > Caudata > Ambystomatidae > Ambystoma > Ambystoma mexicanum. The sequence continues at coordinate 379,424,995 of NC_090930.1, read as the reverse complement.
GAAACGTAAAAAAGGAAAGAGTGCAATAGAAAATAATGCATTCCAACACACATTCAACGAACAACTTGTAAACAGAAGAAAGTGGGTAAGAAAACTAAAATGGGATGCAGCAAATTCAATTTCTATTAAAAAAAGGAAGAAACGTACGTGGCAGTTAGAAACTACAAATCCTGCCTGAAGTCATCTAAAATCTAATGCCTCCAAGATGACGCAGAAAGCATGCTTCGTGCTATCTGTGGTCATAATGCACAAGAGTTCTGGTCATTAATAAAGGGCAATTCAAAAACTATCAACCAGGCATTGCAAAATTCAATATGTGAGCAAACATGGATATCCCATTTTGAGGTCCTCTATGGTGTCTCGGAAACCACAAACGACTCCTGTTCAGCTAACGCGAAGGTGGATTGGTCAATTCCGTTGGACCTGGAATCAATCAAATGGAAAATAAAACATCTCAATAGGTCCAGGGCGGCCGGTCCATGTGGCATAACTAATTTTGACATCAAGAAAAACATTGAATCCTGGTCCATCTTCATAATGGAGGTCTTCACAAATTGTGTCCGGTCTTCTACGATCCCATTGTCTTGGAAAAAGGCGATAATGGTGCCAATTTTTAAAAAGGGATCAAAAGAGAATCCATCACACTACCGCCCGATAGCTTTATTAGATTCTATAGGAAAACTCTTTGGCGCATTAATCCTAGACAAATTCCAATCATGGATCTCCACTACCGGACTGTCTAATCCTTTGCAGGCTGGTTTTGTGAAAAATGTTGGGACCACAGTAAACATTCTGGCTGTGAGCACATTAAAAGCAAAAGTTTTCGAGGGCAGGCCAAAAGTCTATATGGCATTCATTGATTTGGTGCAGGCCTTTGACCGGGTAGATAGGCCACTACTGTGGTCCAAACTACACCAACATGCTTGTCCCTTAGGGATTTGGACCCTATCAAGGCCCTTTACTCCAAACCCTCAATGTGCGTCTGTCTGAACAACCGAGGCCTCTTATCAGCATGGATTAAGACGGGAAGAGGGGTGAAACAAGGCTGCCCCCTGGCACCCGCGCTTTATAACGCCTATACGGCGGACTATAAAAACTGTGAGGATAGAGCTCGTCTATTCCCCCCGACATTGGGAAAGAGTAAAATATCAAGATTGTTATACGCAGACGATATCATCCTCATGGACTTAACCCCAATTTGTCTCCAGAGGCAGATCAACAATCTAAATGTCTACCTTAGAGAGAACCATCTTTTGATGAACCTTGACAAAACTAAAATCCTGACACTTGGAGGTACGTCTAGGAAAGTGGATACATTTTCATGGACTGTGGACGATACCAAAATTGAAATTGTGAACAATTTCAAATATTTGGGGGTCATTTTAAATAAAAGCAACAAAGAAACATCGAGGCAGGAGAGCATCATGTCAAAAGCTTGGCTCCTCATCTCTCAGTCTCGAGCGGTAACAAATAAGTTCGGACGTTTCACAATAAATTTTCATGGACTGTGGACAATACCAAAATTGAAATCGTGAACAATTTCAAATATTTGGGGGTCATTTTAAATAAAAGCAACAAAGAAAAAACGATGCAGGAGAGCATCATGTCAAAAGCTCGGCTCCTCATCTCGCAGTCTCGAGCGGTAGCAAATAAGTTCGGACGTTTCACAATGTCACCAACGTTGATTTTCTACAAGACAAAAGTCATTCCAAGCTTGACTTATGGGGTAGAAGCGCTACCTAACTTTCCAGCAAACCTCTGGCCGAGACTTGAGGGGTTTTACTGGAGAAAAGTCCTCAATCTCCCACAATCACTTCCAATTGCCCTAATAAGGAGAGAACTCTCATTGCAATCGTTGGGATCAATAGTGGCCCGAAATGAGACTATGCTATACCGAAAGACTTTACTCCCTTCACCTCCATTGATCCTGAAAGAAATACACCAGAAAATTAAATCAGGGTCCAGTAAAATGCTTTCGGAATGGGCAGCGAGCATCCATTGTGTCCTTCTCTGGGCTGGTAGTTCCCAAGAGGAACTTTTTCCATAACCCAGAAAAGGTCAAACAGCGCATCATGGAGAGAGACTGGATAGAGACATTGGAAAAATCATCAGCCACTAAACTGACGCAAGATCTACCTCCGTATATGTCTAAAGTAAATGATTTAAAACCATACCTGACAAAATGTCCGGATAAAAATCTCTGGGAGAATTTCCTAAGAATACGCCTGAATATCTTACATACAAGGGAAATTCTAGCAAGAAGAAATCTGTCTGAGGAAAAATCATGCAGATTCTGTAAACTGCCGGAAAAGACGGAAACAATTAAACACCTACTGTTAAATTGTTCAGGGATAATAGGCCCTCGTTCCCTGCATCTAGGGACGAATGGTGGTGCCGCTTTATGAGTGGGGAAAAGACTTCCTGGGTCATTGCAGTGGTGGGCTTCTTTCGAAGTATCGGCCTACTCACTTGATGGCCCAGTCTGAAAAGAAAAGGAAACTCTGCCTTCCTTCTTCATGTTGGACACTTTTGATGCAAGATCTTATTGTAACATGATGGAAACTTATAAAGGACTTATCCTAACTAATGTGGGAAGTTTGTCTTGTAAACATTGTTTTACACAATTAAACCAAGTAAATAAAAAATAAATAAAAAAAATGTACTTGCCTTTATGGTCAGATAGGCCTGCTCAAGAGCCTGCAAAACATATCCTAAGTGATCAACATGTTCTTTCCAAGTAGGACTGGACACTGCAATTGCATCCACATATGCAATGCAGAGGTACTCCATCCAATTCAGAACTTGATTAACCATCCTTTGGAATTTTGCAGATGCATTCTTTAGTCCAAAAGGCATTTCCTTAAATTGGTAGAGGCCTGTTGGGGTTGAAAATGCAGTTTTCTCCTTGGCATGGTCTGCCAGGGCTATTTGCCAATAGCCTGACATTCGGTCAAATGTACTGAGGTACTTAGCTGAACCAAGTTTGTCCACCAGATCATCTCTCCTAGGGAAAGGGTGGGCATCAGTCTTAGTGACTGCATTTATAGCTCTATAGTCCACACAGAATCTCAACTCCTTGGATCCTGCCTTTGGCACTTGCACAACTGGACTAGACCATGGACTGGTAGAGGATTTTATTACCCCGAGATGACCTCTTCCTTTATGTGGGTTCAGACATTATCTGATATCATGTAACCTCTGCTTTAGACAGGTAAACAGTCACCACTGAGAATATCATGCTGACCTCAAGGAGTTAAGCCTGGTGATAGTGAAAACAGGGAGGCAAACTGATTTAACAGAAACTTGGACTCCTCCCATTGTTCCAGTGTCAGATTAGAAGAGAGATTAACTCCTTCTATTTTCTCATCTAAAGGTTGTCCCCTGAGGAGATCAGGTAGAGGTTCACTCTCTTCCTCCTCTTAAGCTGAAGCTAGAAGCAAAGCTCCCACTTCTGGTCTGGTGACATAAGCTTTTAGATGGTTGGTGTGAAAGACCCTGGGGGCCTGCTTTGGATTGCCTAAGTCCACCAGATAGTTGACCTCTCCGAGTTTTCCCACAACCTTGAAGGGTCCTATCCATTTGTCCTGTAAGGCCCTCTGCCTTGTAGGAACGATAACTAAAACTTGCTGTTCTTGAGTAAACTCAACCATGTTGGCCTTCTGGTCATGCCAATGTTTCACCAGAGCCTGAACTGCTTTTAAGGTATCAGATGCTTCTGTCATCATGTGTGTCATTCTCCGGAGACCTAACACATAGTCAGTGACTGTCACTGGCTTGGGGGAAAGAGCACTCTCCAACCCTTCCTTAATTAGGGCCAATGGACCTCTAACTGGATGACCATGGAGATGCTCAAAGGGAGTAAATCAAACTCCCTCCTGAGGGACTTCTCTATAAGCAAAGAGAGGGCATTGCAATAGAAGATCACACTTTCCTCTAAGGGGTTCTTGGCACCCATCATGCCCTTCATGGTACAGTTAAACCTCTCTACCAACCCAATTGTCTGGGGATAGTAGGCAGTTGAGAACTTGTAAGTCACCCCACAGTTTTTCCACGTGGCCTGCATCTAGTGGGACATAAAATTGGATCCCCTGTCAGAGATGACTTCCTTAAGAAAACCTACTCTGGTAAAAATACCAAGCAGGGCCTTAGCAACAGCCTGAGCTGTAACAGACCTCATATGTATAGCTTCAGGGTACCTAGTAGCATGGTCTACTACAACCAATATAAATTGATTGCCTGAAGAGGTTGGAGAGTCTAAGGGACCAACAATGTTGATTCCTACCCTCTTAAAAGGGACTCCCACCACTGGGAGAGGCACTAAAGGTGCTACAGTCTTGGCTCCACTCTTGCCAGAGATCTGACAAGTGTGACAGCTCCTACAGAATTTATCCACATCAGATCCCAATTTAGCCAGTAGAAATATAGAGAACACCTTTCCTTGGTCTTCTTGAAGCTCAAGTGACCAGCTAAAGGAATCTTGTGGGCTAACTGTAGGAACTGTCATCTTGACTCTAGAGGCACTACACTACTTCTGTAGTCCCCTGGGATAGACCCAGTTGGTTCACTGTAGAAGAGGCCATCTCCTCAGTACAACCTATGCTTCCCCGGCTCTTTTCCGTCCAGCTGGGAAGCTGCCTGTTGGCGAAGACCTTAAAGAGTAGGACACTCCCTTTGGCCCCTGCTGAAGTCTGCTCTGCAGGGGCCACCTTCTTCCAGGAAAGATTGCAGCTCATGATGGTCTTTAGGATCGAGATCTCCAACACTCCAACAGGGGTAAGGTCTTCTTCAAGCTCTGAAACTTCTGCAACTGATTCAACCTTTCCTGGTTGTTCCTCACACTCAGCCTCAGCTGGTGGAGCAGTCACAGGTGTGAGCTTGGACAGTCCTCTCGGGGATGTCCTTGTTGGTAGCACAGGAGTGCTTTCTGACTTTTTCCTTGAGATCCTGGGTTTCCCCTTTGTCTCATTCTTTCTTGAAATAGCAGTTAGTAATTCATGTGGGGTAGGTGTTATAGATTCTTCTATAACATCCTCTGGAGAGCTATCTAAGGTACGCTCCCTGGCCCTCCTTGTCTGCTCATGTTCCCTTTTGCTGGGAGGCCTGGGGGTGCTTGATACAACTACAAGAGTTTTTAAGTCATTCCCCAACAGGACTCTTCCAGGCACCTCAGTCTAGTCTGTACACTAATAGGTATCTTGACAGTCATGTTGTTGCACTGGATGAGAGCTGGTACTTTAGGGAGCATTTGGAGAGGGCCTCCAGCAAGTTTAGTGAGGCTTTTGTGTGCCTTAGCAACATCCTCAGCCTTGAAAAAAGATGCATCCACTACTGTAATGCTGGCCCCAGTGTCTCTACTGGCAAGGGTTTTCTGACCATTTACAAGTACACTTTCCTTGTAATATACATTTGTGTTATCTGGAATTGAAGTATAGACATCTAAAATCTTCTGTTCCCACAGACCCAGGGAGACTAAAGAAACACTAGCAGAGACTCCAAGAGGGTCTTTAGCCAGTACTCGAACATTTCCACTTGCCATATGTACTTCTTCCTCTGGGGAGAAGGCTAAGGAGATAGTGTGGATCGCTGAAGGTTTACCCTTACATCTGGGATCCCCTTTCACATGGTCAGTAGACCCACAAGCATGACATTTTCGAAATGTTTTCACAAATTTGGCACCAGAGGTTTCACTAGCCTGAATCGGTTTTCGTTGTGGCTTACCCTTCTTATGTTTGGGGCCTTCTTTTGGATTGAGGTATTCGAATTCTCTTTGCCATCTTTCTTGTGCTGTTTCCCATCACCCTTCTTCTGATTTGCCCCAGAATCCTCGTGAGTGGCCCTGTTGGCAACACACAAGTTTGCAGCCTTTGCTAACTTCTTTGAATCAATTTCCTTAGAGTCAGCCAAGTGCTGTCTCAGCTCAGGAGAGCAGGCATCAAGAATAGATTCTAACAAAAATAGATTTCTCATTCCTTCAAAAGTGTTAACTCTGTAACCCTTTACCCAACAATCTAAGTGTTTCAAAAATTCACACACCCAGGTAGCTCAAGGGGTACCATCATGCTTTTTGAGGGCCCTAAACCTCTTAAGGTACTGGGAAAGAGTTTTCCCAAATATAGCTATCAAAGCTAGATTCACATTTTCATACTCCAATCTTTCGAGTTCCCCCACCTCCATTACAACATCATTTGCAACCTGGGGGAGCCTAGACAAAAGACAAGGAATCAACTGATTCCCTGTGAAACCCTGAATCCCGTAGTTATATTCAATATTCAAAAGCAGCCAACTAATCTAAAATATCAAGTCTCACCACATACATACTCACAGCTTCTTTAGGCATGCAGGGCCTCTTAGGACTGAAAGACCTAGAAGACTCTGGGAGAGAACCATTTTCAAGAGACAATTTCTTCATTTCAAGTTCATGAATCAATTCCATTTCTCTGAGCCTGAGTTCTTGATGTTTGCTTTCAGTTAGCATTTGGAGCATTTAAATTCTAGCTCAAGTCTCATCTTTTCAAGAGAGACAAATTTTGGGCTCAGTACTGGACCTGGTAGGGTCCCTGTGGTTATAGCTTGAGGACCTAAAGCTAGTAAAGGTGCAGTGTGGCTCACATTCTGAGACTCCTCTGACTCTTCTAACTCATCAATAACATTAGAGCTTTACTCTGAATCATTATCATCCACATCAACATTATCCACATCTGCCTTGTTATAGCTCTTCCTCCCAATCTTTGATGATTCAACAATTTCTCAATCAATTCATTGTTCTTGTCTTTAACAGAGAGAGGCCTGACTTTACATATATCTTTCTGTTGGTCTACTGGTAGAATGATCAGGGCTTCCTGTTTGAAGTTATCCATATCTGGCATTATAACACAATTGCTTTTCTAGTGGTGCATAGCCTTGTCAAGATTATTTTATCAAAAGTAAGAGCAGCACTCCAAATGCAACAACTATATTTTATCCTCACCGTTTGCCACCAGTGTTAGGCAGAATTGCATGAAGTATCCTCTGGGACCACCACACACAATTAGGACTGCAGGTGTAAGCCAAACCAACCTTTGGTATAAGTCTGTACAGCACAGTTTCTGGTAGCAAGCTGAGCAGCCAGGCTTATCTCAAGAGTGAATGTGAGCAGTACAAGTCATTACACAGAGGACTTTCAATCACAGTGGTTCAAGTAGACACATATACTCAAGGTTTCTTGGTAAAACACTTATTAATTTATTGCACAATCATTTAGAAAACATTTCACTAGAAGGAGGCGACTTAATATTATATACCAATACACACCTCTAAGGTTTTAAGACAGTTTGAGCTCCCCTGAAATAGGAGCCAAATGGTAGTTCAGTTTCTTAGAAGTGAGCAAAAAGGCACAAGGTAAGTAGAATAGATCACATATACTTATTGTTTGTTTGTTTGTTTTATTTATTTGTATAGCACTCCAAACTCAGAGGTAGAAGGGCGCTTAAAGAAGAGGGTTACATAGTGTGATATATACAATTCCAATATACAACAATTTACAGATTTCACAAACATAGTTAAGCAGATGGAGTTGTACACACATATCTGGGGTGGAGGTACGTGCTACTCTTTGTTCAGGAGCCAACCAATGACATATTTCCTGAAGATCTGGAAGGACTCAATAGTTTTAATGTTGAGTGGTAAGGTATTCCGGAGTTGGGAGGCAAGTACTGTGAAAGTGGCACCTCCAGCTCTTCTTAAGGAGAATCTAGGCACTGTCAAGTATAAAGTGTTGGAGGAGCTAGTGGTTCTGGTGGCGGGTTTCATGGTAAAACTATTAGTGAGATATGGTGGGGCTAGGTATTTTAATGCCTTGTATGTGAGGCAAATGGTTTTCAAGTCAATTTGCTGTCGTATGGAGAGCCATTTGCACAATTTCCTAGCAGTGGAGATGTACTCTCGCCTATAATTTGTTAATTATAGATTGGTTAGCACCTAGGTACAGGCTATTGGAATAGTCCAGTTTGGACTGTATGAGGGCTCTAGCAAGGGTGAGGCAGCTATTAGATGATAGGAAGGGTCTACTGGCCCTAATTAGTGTGCCGGTGTAGCCGGAGACTGAGGCGATCATGTTAGTTTGTTTGGTGAGTTTAGAGTTGGCATCAAGGTAAAAGCCCAGAGTTTTCACACTTTTAGCAATAGGGATGGTGTGACCATCGATAATGATGTTGTTGTAATTAGGATTACGGTTAGACAGGTTACTGGGAGAGCCAACAAGCAGGAGAGTAACACCAGGTCATCAGCATATATGAGCCAGATGATTTTCTGAGGACCTAGTTTGGGGGCATCTGAAATAGTCTCTTCAAACTTAGTGCCTATATCCAATAAGAATAGGTTAAATATTGTCGAGGCCAAGATGCTCCATCTTCTCATCATTCAGGCAAAGGCCATGAGAGGCCATCCACGCCTGAATGATGGAGACGATTTCATTAATCCGGGTGACGTCCGCATGGTAGTTGCCTGTGATGGTGAGGAGTATCTGGGTGTCATCTGCATAATTTGTGTAGGTGACACCCAGACGGTCCAGTTGTTCAAATAGTGGCTTTGTAAATATGTTATACAAAGTGGGGGAGACACAGGAGCCTTGTGGGACCCCGCATGTGATAGGGATGGGGTCTGCTGCAGCTGTTGTAGAGAAAACCCGCATGGTTCTGTTCGCCAAAAAGGACTGTATCCATGTGATGGCAGAGGAGGAGAAGTGAGCAGCGGTGTTTAGGTGGCTGCAGAGGATTTTGTGATCGACCAGGTCGAAGGCCGCTGAAAGGTCTAAGAGGAGTAGGATAGCGGCATTACCTTTGTCTTTGATTTCATCAATCTGACTTTTGAGGTAATCAAGGGCAGTTTCTGTTCCATGTTGAGGTCTGAAGCCAGATTGACGTATTCTTAGCAGTTGGTTGGATTCCAGATATTCCTGAATTCGGCGACTCTGTTCAGGATTTTTAATAGGAATGGGACTGTGGTGATGGGTCTGTAGTTGGTGGTTATGGCTGAGTCTAGAGATTGTTTTTTTTAAGAGTGGGAGAACCCATGAGTGTTTTAGGTTGCTGGGGACTGAGTTATTGATGAATGATAGGTTGGTAAATTTACTGATGAAGGGGGATAGATCTCTAGATGTGTCTTTTACGATCTGGGCGGGACAGCTGTCCCCTTTGCAGTTCGAGGGTTTTAAGGAGGTGATGATTTTTTGAACTTCTACCGTAGTTACTTTCTTGAATGTGAAGACCGATTTGGTATCGATGGGCATTGGTGAGCTGGGGTTGGTAAACTTGTTATTGGAAAGTTGTTGAGATTTGTCCTCAATTTTAGTTTGGAGTCCTGCGATTTTGTTGTTAAGGGCATTTTGGATGCTGGTGCACCAAGGTTTCTCTTTCAAGCAGGTGTCTATTGGTGGAATGGGATTTTCCAGTTTTTTTAGAATTTTAAATAATTCTTTAGTGCAGGACCCTGCCTGATCAATCCTGACGTTGTATGCATCTTTTTTTGGTGCGAATTATTTCACTTTTATATTTGATTTATTTTCCGCAGAGGGATTGGTTTTCTATAGGAGTTGGGCCTTAGCTTTCTTTTTTTTGATTAGCTTGAGTTCGGGGGTGTACCACAAGTTCAGATGAGCTCTTCGTTCATCTTTGCACAATTTCACAGGGGCAATGGAATCAATCGCATTGGCCATGGGGACATTGAAGGTGTCAATCAGCAGGTTTAGATCAGCATTGGCTGGAAGTGCGTTAAGGGTGGGTAGGACCAGGGGTAGTAGGGCCTCGGCAGTAATGTTGTGTTTGTTTCTGGTAGGACAGGCTGGTGCCATGGGGCACTTTTTGGGTGCTACATGATTAATGTTAACTTCAAGAAGGATGAGATAGTGATCCGTCCATGCAAGAGGTTGGGGGTCCTTACAGATTGTGTTACAATTGTAAGTCGCTACCCAGTCGATAATTCTACCTTTCTGGTGGGTGGGGAGGACATTAAGTTATGCAAAGCCATGTTCTGTTAGGGCATTGGCTACGGATGCAGCAGGGGCATCATTGGGGTCATGGTAACCAAGGTTGAAGTCTCCGAGGATAATAATTTGTGCTAATGGCTTGGAGTGAGTTTTCAGCAATTAGAGAGGTGATGTCTTCTTCAAAGACCCCAGGGGGACTGGGGGTCTATTTATGAGGTGAAAGGTGATCGTGCATGTGGGGGAGGTTTGTAACTTGACTGTGAGTAGCTCGCAGGATTTGGGTGACACTGAGGAGACTGATCTAAAATCTAAGGAAGATTTAGAGATGATCACTACGCCTCCTCCCCTGGTGTTGGGTCTATCAGCTCTGAGGATAGAGTATTTGTCAGGGATGGCTAGCGATAAGTATGGTCCGGATGCTTCATGAAGCCAGGTTTCAGTTAAGGCTAGGAAGTCAAGATCATTAGTTAGAATGATGTTGGCGATTTCTGTCGGGTGGGCAGCAAGGGATCTGACATTAAGTAAGGCTCCTTTTAGTGGGAGTAGTTTAGGCTTATTAGGTGCCTTGTGCTTCTTGTTGGTTTTGGTGTTGGATTTGGCAGTATGCCTGCTAGTTGTAATGGGGAGCCTAGTGCCTAGTCTATTGTTGTGGGCTGTGAGGTTAGGAGTGATAGTGGGGGTAGGTCCTGGAGGCTTGGGTGGGGCGGAGGGCTTGGTGTTCAGTTTGGTGTGGTTAGGCTTAGTAATGGGTGAGCCGCTGCCTGGAACACTGGGTCTAAGGTAGCTGAGGGTTTTGTCAGCGTTGGCTGGGAGGCTGGTGTTTTTGGGGGAGGTAGAAGGCGAGTGGTAAGTAGGTGGGAAGGGGGCAGGGGTGGTAGGAAGGGCATGGGGTAAGGGATAGCGTAGTGTCTTGGACATCCAAGTTTGGCTGGGCCGTCCTTGAAGGCTATGTAGTTATTACGCTGCAAGGTACGTTGTCCAGCGTGACACAGAAGGGGAACATGATAAGAGAGAACAAGATGATCATGGTCTGGCTACAAAGTTACGCAGTGCTGGTGGCCTGAGTTGTAGAGCTAGTTGAATGAGCAACACAGGCTGGGGCTTGCAGATAGCTAATTTGACCTGGGTAGGGGGCAGGTGTATAGGGCAACACCTAGATTCAAAATAATACACTTAAGCTAGAATGCAGTGGGGCAACTCCTAGATTCAAAGTAAAACACTTAAGATAAAATGCAGTGTGGCAAAACCTGGATTCAAAGTAATACACTTAAGCTAAAATGCAGTGGGGTAACACCTGGATTCAAAGTAATACACTTAAACTAAAAGGCAGTGGAGCAACACCTAGATTCAAAGTAATACACGTAAGCTAAAATGCAGTGGGCCAACACCTAGATTCAAAGTAATACACTTAAGCTAAAATACAGTGGGGCAACACCTAGATTCAAAATAATACATTTGGCTAAAATGCAGTGGGGCAAAACCTTGATTCAAAATAATACATTTGGCTAGAATGCAGTGGGGCAACATCTTGATTCAAAATAATACATGTGGCTAGAATGCAGTGGGGCAACACCATGCGAAGACATTAACATTTCTATCTTTTGAGGCATAATGATGCAGAAGGGACAGGATGAGAAAGATTGCCAGCGAGCAGTGTAAATATGACACAGCTAACTGGTGTGCTATGGAGATGTATCCGGCAGGGTACTAGACAGGGGCCCAGGCATGTGCAGTAGAAAGTGGTAATAAAATGTAGGTGGCCTGGCGTTGTGCTAGGGCTTTGGGCAGGGTTGAGAAAGTATAGGTGCACATGTGCAATGATCATTAATATATAGGTTTACAGTGCGTGAATTGCGACGGAGTCTGATGAGGGTGCATTAAGAATCCATCCGGAATGCCGATCGTGGCGTCGCAGGTCTTATGAGTGAAGCAAGTTTTTTCTATTACTCACAGTTCATATTGGTGGGCGGCGTGTGAAACACTGGGCGTTTGGGTGTCAGAGATAGCAGCGGGTGCCTAGAGCAGGAGGCACTCGAGCAGAGATGTAGCACCTGGTCTCTGGCAGCCTCTGGTCAGGCTCAAGTCAGGAGCCTTAGTGTGTGCCTTGCCGGCGCACTCTGATAGGCTGCAATAAGCGAAGGATGGCCAATGGGCTACTCGGCCAGAGCAACAGAGAAAAAAGGTGAGGGGATTCCAGCGTCGGCCATCTTTGAGCGTTGTGCAGGTTCAAGCAGGGAATTCGGAATCACGTTGCAGTATGTGCAATCAGGCATGCGAGAACTCAGGTCTTGTTGTAGGTGGTGTTAGACTGACCACTTCAATATATGGATAATAAGTTTTGCAGCCGCCGTGTTAAATGGCGCAGGTTGCAAAAAGCCACAAGTCTTACCTTTGGGCTGGCAGGCAAATATGTAGATGAATGCTGCTTGGGTTGCAGCGCAGCAATTAGAGGGGAGCTCCTGCTCCGGCTCTTTGGCGGTGACTTTGCTATATTAGACAGTGCAAATAGTTTCAGTTCACCAGAAGTGTTCAATTAAAGTCAATAGGCCTAGGCCAAAGTCAATGGACTAGTGTTCTGGACAGGAAAGAGCAGTTCTGGTATCAAACGGTAAAGTCTTTGCAAAAGTTCTCAGAAGTAGTTTAGGCAAAAAAGAATCATTTGTTGGTTCACAAGCTGATTCGGCCTGCAAGTTGGGAAAGTTTCACAAACTTTCACTGCGAGAGTGGCATTTTCTCAATCGGGTTGGCTCAGTAACTTAGTATGAAGAAACAAATGCAGCTGAAGTTGTTGGTTCCTGGCAGTTCCTGCAGATCTCACTGTTCCTGAGCCTCAGTCGTGCGGACAAGAGGGAGGTTGTCGGGGGACTCCTGCAATGCACAGGATCATCGGAAAATGCAAACAAAATGGAGTCGCTTCATTGTGAGTAGCTGTTCTTCAAGCACACAAGCTGGTGTCCTTCCCCCTGGTTAATCCTAACCAGCTTCGAGAATGGTATCGAAATGGCTTACAAGTTGATTGGTCCCACCAATTTAAAGGAAGAAGTCATCTTTGAAGGGGCTTCTCTGTTGAGATGAACTTGGCAATTCGGACCTGCAGCAGGGCTTCACTGGGCAAACCAACGGTCCAGGAGTTGCAGCAGCCGTTCTCTTCCAGCTCGTCTTCGGTTCTTTCGTTCCAGTGGTCGACTCTGCTTTCCAGTCCAAGAGACTCGCCTTTTAAATAGTTCTCTCCCTTTCATTCCAGCCTAGCTGTCACTCACCCAGCAGGGTGGCTGTCCTTGCTGGACAGTCAGCCAGCCAATCACGCCAGAGGGCATTCAGGTCTCCTAGGAGTCTAAGCAAGGTAGTTTCGGGCAGCTCTCTCACTTCCTGCCCACCCCAGACACTCAGACGCCAGAGGCAGTCTTCAGTCCTGAAGCCTTCCAAAGGCATACAAACAAAGGGACCAAACCTGGTTTGAAATGGTGAAAAAAGAAGACCAGGACCTGTTTAAATAAAGGGGCTTAAGGAGCCATCTTCAAAAACATGGCTCCCATGATTTATTGCTACCGGTGTTCGCGGTCGGGAAAAACCATGGTAGTTCATTGTAAAACAACTGCCACCGTAGGAAAGGGTAGCATTTGACTGCTGCATGAGTATTTAGACACAGGGGATACTATGTAACCCCTCCAGCATTCCAATGTAAGATGGTGTGTACTGGGTCTAGGAATTTGGAAGGACTAGTAAAGTCAATTTCAGTTTACATTCTCTGGGAAACCGTAGTTTATCCCAGAGAAGGTATCTAAACCTTTGGGAAGTCTAAAAGACATCCCTGTGTCACTCACTGGGGGTGCTATGTAACACCCAAGAAAAGATGATGCATATGGAGCTATCTAAAACTCCATAATCAAAGAACACAAGTGTAAAAACACACATCAAAATACATGAAAGAGAGCGGAAAAAAGGCTCACACTCTTTCCAGGTAAGAAAATCAAGTCCTCAAAAATCCAGGAAAGTTGCTGGGGGTCTCTAACGTGAATTGCATTAGCACATTTATGAGAATTCTCCCTAACATGCTCCTCCCCCTGGAATTTCCCAACATCACTCACCTCTCCCGGACTCTCACTCTTTCTGCCTTTTAATGTACTGTATTTCACCTTTGCTGCCAATTCGAATTTAGCTGTGCCCTTGCGGCTGTTCTGTATTTCACCTTTGCTGACAATTCGAATTTAGCTGTGCCCTTGTGGCCATACTGTATTTCACCTTTGCTGCCAATTCAAATTTAGCTGTGCCCTTGTGGCTGTACTTTATTTCACCTTTGCTGCCAATTCGAATTTAGCTGTGCTCCTTTGGCTGTACTGTGTTTTTTACTTTGGCTGCGCCCAGTGACTTCGTTGTGTTACTCTGTCCTGCTGTTCCTGTACTGCTCCACCCCTCCTGCTTACCCCCTCTGCTCTTCTCTCACTCCCCCTTCTCTCTCCTCTTCACCCTCCTCCACATCACCTATGGTACTCTCTGTTTCCCCAATCTTCTGTAACTGTTTTTCCATTGACTATCCTTCCCTTCTCACTAGGTCTGGTAGGAAGAATTTCAAAAAGGATATCTTGGTCTCAAACCCTGGTCTCCCTATCACTAACACCTATACTAGCGCATTCTCCAGACAGACCCACGCCAACATTTTCTTTGTCGTTCCCTCATTTGGTCTCTGTGCTCTCTCCTTTCTCTTCTTCTCCCATTAATGGTGGCACCCGTTGGGAGGCCCTCCTGGACCCCTCCAACTCCTCTAAGGTAATCATTAATGTCACCTGAATGGCACCGTCCTGGTCCAAGGCCTTATGGCCAACCTTCTCCTCATTGATATATTCTTCCCGCGCCTCATGATATAATATGATATGATATGGCCTTTATAACGCGCCTATACACAAGTTGTTTCATCAACTTCCTTCCTTCTCCAGCTGTGCCATCTCCCTTCTCACTGGCTTCCTTGCCTCTCACCTCTGCCTCCTCCTTGGCTACCTCACCCTCTCCTCCTTCCTCCTCTGCCCCACCTTGGGGCAATCGCCTTCTATTTTCCTCCCATCTCTCCCTCTCTACCCCTCAGGCCAAGCCTAAGCCTACTCCAGCACTGCCACCTACCTTCTCGGTCATCCAGCCCATGAAGCGTATGTCAGTTGGGGCTTTCGCTGCCACTTTCGCAACCACTCCTCCAACTTTGACTGACTCTTATACTGACACTGACCTTTCCAAGCACCACTCTGCCATCTCGGATACCCTCGATGTTCTTGCCCCTGTCATGAGGAAACACTTGAAGCCCAAACCTAAGTGCAACTCTTGGTACGACTCTGACCTAGTTACCCTTAAACGCAAGTGTAGGGTGGCTGAGAGGAAATGGTGGGCTTCTTGTGCATCCTCTGAAAACTGGCCTGCTGCCTGCTCAAAAGGCAATACTGGCTCTCTGTCCACGATAAGAAGAGAGCCCACATCCAAGCCTGTGTCTCTGCGGCATCTAACAACTTGGCCGAACTTTTTAAAATCTGCAAGGAGCTTGGCCAATCCTGCTGCAGTCTCTACCTCTCATGTCCCCTCCCAGGCCCTCTGCATGGCCCTGGCCTCTCATTTCATCTCTAAAACCTAGGATATCCTGTCCACCCTCTTGTCCTCTCCTCTTTCTGTCTCTTCTCTCTCCACTACCTCAGGCCCCCCTGCTGACGCCTCTCCTCCAACTCTCTCTTCCTTTCTCCCCAGACAGGATTTCCAGACAAGTCCGATCTATGAAAGTCTTGTCAAAATAGGTTCTTCTCTCTTCGTCCCAAACCATCAAGGCTGCCCACTGAGAAACTAGTGGTTAATAGGGATCGCACTGACAAGCTGGCCAGACAGTTTCTCCAGACACAGGTAGGGCAAATCCCATTACTGCCAGGCCCAATGCCGCCAGCAGCTCCTGCCACAGTGCCTTTTGCCCCACCAGAATGCTTTTTGGGAGAAGCACATACATTTTCTGCCTTTATGACTCAATGCAGACTTTGTAAACCAGGAGCCTTCACAAACGGCCAAACTAATGTGGCTATCATCCTGTCGGACTTAGGGGATATGCGGGCAATTGATTGATTCCACTGGTAAATCAAGATGACCCTCTCCTACGCAACTTTCCCAGGTTTCAACGGGAGTTGGAGAAGCTTTTTGCTCACAAGACCCAAGGACAGTACCTCGACAACGAACTATTGTCCCTGCAACAAGGATTAAAAAAAAACATTTAATCTATGTTGCCACCTGCAACAGGTTAGTGGTGAAGACCAACTGGCATGAAGACAAATTAACCATGCTCTTCAACAGAGGACTCGGGGAGTACCCAAGGATGTGCTAGCTCAAGTAGTGAACCCGCCTGCGGGTTGCTCAGAATTCATAGACCTAGTCCCCCAGATGAATCATTGTCTATAGGATCGTGAGACCGATCGCTCTCATTCAGAAGCACACCACCTGTATAACCACCCGAAGGAGAGTCCAGTTCACCACACAGAGGCACGACACAAGGAGGGAGCACCAGTGCCCATGCAGTTGGGTGAAGTTTGTGGCCCTTTGACCAAGGAGGAGAGAGAAAGGTGTAGACAACAACAGTTATGCCTGTATAGCGGCAAGTCCACCCACTTCCTGCGGGAGTGTCCGGTAAAATCGGACAAGAAAACCATAGGGGCGGTGGATACAATTTCTAATTAACAGTCTTCAGCAAACTACTTTGGCCCGACAGGAATAGAGGCTCAGTTGTCGAGCACAGAAAAGGTTACTGTTGCATCGCATCTAGCTATCCCTGTCATCTTAATTAGCCCCCTTAAGTCCCAAGGCATGCATGCTCTGGAAGCTTGCATAGATTGTGGAGCTGTGGGCAATTACATGGACTAATGCAATGGCCCGCCAGATTGGAGTTTCACTACAACAGAAGACTACAACAGACCATGTAGTCCCCTTGGATGAAAAATATTTGGCTTTGGGTCTTGTAACCCAGTGTACGGAGGAAAGGGTGCTACTCTGTCAGGATGGACATCGGGAGACTTTGACCTCATCAGTGCCCTGCAGGTACAAGTTATCCTAGGGATACCATGGCTAGAGTCTCATGACCCTAGCATAGAATGGCAAGCACAAACGTTTTCCAGAACCTGCAGAGTTACGTGTTACCAGGTGCCTTCCTGGTTGTTGCTCTTTTTCCCTACTTAAGGAGCTTTCCAGCCTCTTTTCCTTTGCAGATGGGGAGCAGGTGCAAGTGGATCTAGGACACCTGGCCTAACCCCCGCCCACCTGGTGCCTTCCTGGCTGCCGCTCTTTTCCCACTTAGCAAGCCCAGCCCACCTGGTGCCTTTCTGGTTGCCGCTCTTTTCCCCTACTTAGCAAGCCCCGCCCACCTGATACCTTCTTGGTTGCCGCTCTTATTCCCTACTTATGGAGCCCACTTAAGGAGCCCTCCAATGGCTTTTCCTTTGCAGATGTGGAGCAGATGCAAGTGTATCTAGGTCACGTGAGCTAAGCCCCGCCCACCTGGTGCCTTCCTGGCGGCCACTCTTTTTCCCCACCTTGAAAGCCCCACCGACCTGGTGCCTTACTGGTTGCCGCTCTTTTTCCCTACTTAAGGAGCCCTCCAGCCTATTCTCCTTTATACATGTGGAGCAGGTGCAAGTGGATCTAGGTTACCTGACCAAAGCCTCACCCACCTGGTGCCTTCCTGGCTGCCGCTCTTTTTCCCCACTTGGCAATCCCCACCCACCCGGTGCCTTCCTGGTTGCTGCTCTTATTCCCCACATAGCAAGCCCCGCCCACCTGGTGCCTTTCTGGTTGCCGCTATTTTTCCCCACTTAAGGAGCCCTCCAGCCTCTTTTCCTTTACACATGGGGAGCAGGTGTTAGTGGATCTAGGTCACATGCCCTAAACCCCACCCATCTGGTGCCTTCCTGGTTGCTGCTCTTTTTCCCCACTTAGCAAGCCCCACCCTCCTGGTTCCTTACTGGTTGTTCGTCTTTTTCCCCACTTAAGGAGCCCTCCAGCCTCTTTTCCTTTGCAGATGGGTAGCACGTGCAAGTGGATCTATGTCACCTGGCCTAAGTCCCTACCCACCTAGTGCCTTGCTGGCTGACGCTCTTTTCCCCACTTTGCAAGTCCAGCCCAACTGGTGCCTTACTGGTTGCTGCTCTTTTCCCTACTTAAGGAGCCCTACAGCCTCTTTTTCATTGCAGATGGGGAGCAGGTGCAAGTGGATCAAGGTCAACAGGCCTAAGCCCCGCACACCTGGTGCCTTCCTGGTTGCTGCTCTTTTTCCCCACTTAGCAAGCCCCGCCCACCTGGTGCCTTCCTGGTTGCTGCTCTTTTTCCCCACATAGCAAACCCAGCCCACCTGGTCCCTTAATGGTTGCCGCTCTCTTTCCCTACTTAAGGAGCCCTCCAGCCTCTTTTCCTTTGCAGATGTGGAGCAGGTGCAAGTGGATCTAGGTTACCTGGCCTAAGCCCCACCCACCTGGTGCCTTCCTGGCTGGCGCTCTTTTTACCTACTTAATAAACCCCACCCACCTGGTGCCTTCCTGGTTGCTGCTCTTTTTCCTCACATAGCAAGCCCCGTCCACCTTGTGCCT
The DNA here is from genome assembly GCF_040938575.1 of Ambystoma mexicanum. Classification (NCBI taxonomy): domain Eukaryota; kingdom Metazoa; phylum Chordata; class Amphibia; order Caudata; family Ambystomatidae; genus Ambystoma; species Ambystoma mexicanum. Next base: position 379,406,443 of record NC_090930.1, on the reverse strand, counting down.
TCTTGGTTGCCGCTATTTTTCCCCACCTAAGGATCCCTCCAGCCTCTTTTCCTTTACAGATGGGGAACAGGTGCAAGTGGATCTAGGTCACCTAGCCTAAGCCCCACCCACCTGGTGCATTCCTGGTTGCCGCTCTTTTTCCCCACTTAGCAAGCCCCACCCACCTGGTGCCTTACTGGTTGTTCTTCTTTTTCCCTACCTAAGGAGTCCTCAAGCCTTTTTTCCTTTACAGATGGGTAGCAGGTGCAAGTGGATCTAGGTCACCTGGCCTAAGCCCCTACCCACCTGGTGCCTTCCTGGCTGCCACTCTTTTCCCCACTTTGCAAACCCAGCCCACATGGTGCCTTCCTGGTTGCTGCTCTTTTCCCTACTTAAGGAGCACTCCAGCTTCTTTTTCTTTGCAGATGGGGAGCAGGTGCAGTGGATCAAGGTCAACAAGCCAAAGCCCCACCCACCTGGTGCCTTTCTGGCTACCGCTCTTTTTCCCCACTTAGCAAGCCCCACCCACCTGGTGCCTTCCTGGTTGCTGCTCATTTTCCCCACATAGCAAACCCACCCACCTGGTGCCTTACTGGTTGCCGCTCTTTTTCCCACCTTAAGGATACCTTGAGCCTCTTTTCCTTTCCAGATGTGGAGCAGGTGCAAGTGGATCTAGGTTACGTGGCCTAAGCCCCGCCCACCTGGTGCCTTCCTGGTTGCTGCTCTTTTTACCCACATAGCAAGCCCCGCCCACCTGGTGCTTTCTTGGTTGCCGCTATTTTTCCATACTTAAGGAGCCCTCCAGTCTCTTTTCCTTTACAGATGGGGAGCAGGTGCAGGTGGATCTAGGTCACCTGGCCTAAGCCCCACCCACCTGGTGCCTTCCTGTTTGCCACTCTTTTTCCCCACTTAGCAGGGCACACCCATCTGGTGCCTTACTGGTTGTTCTTCTTTTTCCCTACTTAAGGAGCCCTCCAGCCTCTGATCCTTTAGAGATGGATAGCAGGTGCAAGTGGATCTAGGTCACCTGGCCTAAGCTCCTACCCACCTGGTGGCTTCCTGGCTGCCACTCTTTTCCCCACTTTGCATGCCCAGCCCACATTGTGCCTTCCTGGTTGCTGCTCTTTTCCCTTCTTAAGGAGCCCTACAGCCTCTTTTTCTTTGCAGATGGGGAGCAGGTGCAAGTGGATCAAGGTCACCAGGCCTAAGCCCCACACACCTGGTGCCTTCCTGGTTGCTGCTCTTTTTCCCCACTTAGCAAGCCCCGCCCACCTGGTGCCTTCCTGGTTGCTGCTCTTTTTCCCCACAAAGCAAACCACGCTCACCTGGTGCCTTACTGATTGGCACTCTTTTTCCCTACTTAAGGAGCCCTCCAGCCTCTTTTCCTTTCAGATGTGGAGCAGGTGGATCTAGGTCACGTGGGTAAGCCCCACCCACCTGGTGCCTTCCTGGTTGCTGCTCATGTTCCCCACATAGCAAGCCCAGCCCACTTGGTGCCTTCCTGGTTGCCTCTATTTTTCTATACTTAAGGAGCACTCCAGCCTCTTTTCCTTTACAGATGGGGAGCAGGTGCAAGTGGTTCTAGGTCAGCTTGCCTAAGCCCCTGCCCACCTGGTGCCTTCCTGGCTGCCGCTCTTTTTCCCACTTTGCAAGCCCCACCCACCTGGTGCCTTACTGGTTGTTCCTCTTTTTCCCTACTTAAGGAGCCCTCCAGCCGCTTTTCCTTTGCAGATGGGTAGCAGGTGCAAGTGGATCTAGGTCACCTGGCCTAAGCCCCTACCCACCTGGTGCCTTCCTGGCTGCCGCTCTTGTTCCCTACTTAAGGAGTCTTCCAGCCTCTTTTCCTTTGCAGATGCAGAGCAGGTGCAAGTGAATCTAGGTCACCTGGCCTACGCCCCACCCACCTGGTGCCTTCCTGGCTGCCGCTCTGTTCCCCTACTTTAGGGGCACTGCAGCCTCTTTTCCTTTGCAGATGGGGAGCTGGTGCAAGTGGATCTAGGTCACCAAACCTAAGCCCCTACCCACTTGGTGCCTTCCTGGCTGCCACTCTTTTCCCCACTTTGCAAGCCCAGCCCACATGGTGCCTTCCTGGTTGCTGCTCTTTTCCCTACTTAAGGAGCACTCCAGCTTCTTTTTCTTTGCAGATGGGGAGCAGGTGCAAGTGGATCTAGGTCACCAAGCCAAATCCCCGCCCACCTGGTGCCTTCCTGGCTACCGCTCTTTTTCCCCACTTAGCAAGCCCCACCCAACTGGTGCCTTCCTGGATGCTGCTCCTTTTCCCCACATAGCAAACCCCGCCCACCTGGTGCCTTACTGGTTGCCGCTCTTTTTCCCACCTTAAGGAGCCCTTGAGCCTCTTTTCCTTTCCAGATGTGGAGCAGGTGCAAGTGGATCTAGGTTACGTGGCCTAAGCCCCGCCCACCTGGTGCCGTCCTGGTTGCTGCTCTTTTTACCCACATAGCAAGCCCCGTCCACCTCGTGCCTTCTTGGTTGCCGCTATTTTTCCGTACTTAAGGAGCCCTCCAGTCTCTTTTCCTTTACAGATGGGGAGCAGGTGTAAGGCGATCTAGGTCACCTGGCCTAAGCCCCACCCACCTGATGCCTTCCTGTTTGCCGCTCTTTTTCCCCAATTAGCAGGCTCCACCCATCTGGTGCCTTACTGGTTGTTCTTTTTTTTCCCTACTTAAGGAGCCCTCCAGCCTCTGTTCCTTTAGAGATGGATAGCAGGTGCAAGTGGATCTAGGTCACCTGGCCTAAGCCCCAACCCACCTGGTGGCTTCATGGCTGCCACTCTTTTCCCCACTTTGCAAGCCCAGCCCACATTGTGCCTTCCTAGTTGCTGCTCTTTTCCCTTCTTAAGGAGCCCTACAGCCTCTTTTTCTTTGCAGATGGGAAGCAGGTGCAAGTGGATCAAGGTCACCAGGCCTAAGCCCCGCACACCTGGTGCCTTCCTGGTTGCTGCTCATTTTCCCCACTTAGCAAGCCCCGCCCACCTGGTGCCTTCCTGGTTGCTGCTCCTTTTCCCCACAAAGCAAACCACGCTCACCTGGTGCCTTACTGACTGGCACTCTTTTTCCCTACTTCAGGAGCCCTCCAGCCTCTTTTCCTTTCAGATGTGGAGCAGGTGCAAGTGGATCTAGGTCACGTGGGCTAAGCCCCGCCCACCTGATGCCTTCCTGTCTGCCTCTCTTTTTCCCCACTTAGCAAGCCCCACTAACCTGGTGCCTTCCTGGTTGCTGCTCTTGTTCCCCACATAGCAAGCCCAGCCCACTGGTGCCTTCCTGGTTGCCTCTATTTTTCCCTACTTAAGGAGCCCTCCAGCCTCTTTTCCTTTACAGATGGGGAGAAGGTGCAAGTGGATCTAGGTCACCTGGCCTTAGCCCCATACACCTGGTACCTTCCTCGTTGCTGCTCTTTTTCTCCACTTAGCAAGCCCCACCCACCTGGTGCCTTACTGGTTGTTCCTCTTTTTCCCTACTTAAGGAACCCTCCAGCCTCTTTTCCTTTGCAGATGAGTAGCAGGTGCAAGTGGATCTATGTCACCTGGCCTAAAACCCTGCCCACCTGGTGCCTTCCTGGCTGCTGTTCTTTTCCCCACTTTGCAAGCCCCACCCACCTGGTGCCTTACTGGTTGTTCCTCTTTTTCCCTACTTAATGAGCCATCCAGCCTCTTTTCCTTTGCAGATGGGTAGCAGGTGCAAGTGGATCTAGGTCACCTGTCCTAAACCCCTACCCACCTGGTGCCTTCCGGGTTGCTGCTCTTTTCCCTACTTAAGGAGCCCTCCAGACTCTTTTTCTTTGCAGATGGGGAGCAGGTGCAAGTGGATCAAGGTCACCAGGCCTAAGCCCCACCCACCTGGTGCTTCCCTGGCTTTTGCTCCTTTTCCCCACTTAGCAAGCCCTGCCCAACTGATGCCTTCCTGGTTGCCGCTCTTGTTCCCTACTTAGCAAGCCCAGCCCACCTGATGCCTTCCTGGTTACTGCTCTTTTTCCCTACTTAAGGCGTCTTCCAGCCTCTTTTCCTTTGCAGATGCAGAGCAGGTGCAAGTGAATCTAGGTCACCTGGCCTACGTCCCACCCACCTGGTGCCTTCCTGGCTGCCTCTCTGTTCCCCTACTTAAGGAGCACTGCAGTCTCTTTTCCTTTGCAGATCGGGAGCTGGTGCAAGTGGACCTAGGTCACCTGGCCTAACCCCCTGCCCCCTGGTGCCTTTCTGGCTGCCACTCTTTTCCCCCACTTAGCAAGCCCCACCCACCTGGTGCCTTCCTGGTTGCCGCTATGTTTCCCTACTTAAGGAGCCACCAGTCTCTTTTCCTTTGCGGAAAGGGAGCAGGTGCAAGTGGATCTAGGTCACCTGGCCTAAGCCCTGCCCATCTGCTGCCTTCCTGGTTGCCGCTCTTTTTCCCTACTTAGTAAGCCCTGCCCCCCTGGTGCCTTCCTGGTTGCAGCTCTTTTTCCCTACTTAGCAAGCCCTGCCCACCTGGTGCCTTCCTGGTTGCTGTTCTTTTCCCCTACTTAAGGAGCCTTCCAGCCTCTTTTCAATTGCAGATGGGAAGCAGGTGCAGGTGGATCTAGGTGACCTGCCCTAAGCCCCGTGCACCTGGTGCCTTCCTGGTTGCCGCTCTTTTTCCATACTTAAGGAGCCCTCCAAACTTTTTTCCTTTGCAGATGGGGAGTAAGCACAAGTGGATCTAGGTCACCTGGCCTAATCCCCACTCACCTGGTGCCTTCCTGGCTGCCGCTCTTTTTCCCCACCTTGCAAACCCCGCCCACCTGGTGCCTTACTGGTTGCCGCTCTTTTTCCCTACTCAAGGAGCCCTCCAGCCTCTTTTCCTTTGCAGATGTGGAGAAGGTGCAAGTGGATCTAGGTCACCTGGCCAAAGCCTCACCCACCTGGTGCCTTCATGGCTGCCACTCTTTTTCCCCACTTGGCAAGCCCCACCCACCTGGTGCCTTCCTGGTTGCTGCTCTTTTTCCCCACATAGCAAGTCCAGTCCACCTGGTGCCTTCCGGTTTCCCGCTATTTTTCCCTACTTAAGGAGCCCTCCAGCCTTTTTTCCTTTACAGATGGGGAGCAGGTGCAAGTGAATCTAGGTCACATGGCCTAAGCCACACCCACCTGGTGCCTTCCTGGTTGCCGCTCTTTTTCCCCACTTAGCAAGCCACACCCACCTGGTGCCTTCCTGGTTGCTGCTCTTTTTCTCCATATAGGAAGCCCAGCCTGCCTAGTGCTTTCCTGGTTGCCTCTATTTTTCCCTACTTGAGGAGCCCTTCAGCCTCTTTTCCTTTACAGATGGGGAGCAGGTGCAAGTGGATCTAGGTCACATGATCTAAGTCCCACCCACCTGGTGCCTTCCTGGCTGCCGCTGTTTTCCCCACATAGCAAGCCCTACCCACCTGGTGCATTACTGATTGCCACTCTTTTTCCCTACTTAAGGAGCCCTCCAGCCTCTTTTCCTTTGCCAATGTGGAGCAGGTGCAAGTGGATCTAGGTCACCTGGCCTAAGCCCCACCCACCTGGTGCCTTCCTGACTGCTGCTCTTTTTCCCCACTTAGCAAGCCCCACCCACCTGGTGCCTTCCTGGTTGCTGCTCTTTTTCCCCACATAGCAAGCCCAACCCACCTGGTTCCTTTCTGGTTGCCTCTATTTTTCCCGACTTAAGTAGCCCTCCAGCCTCTTTTCCTTTACAGATGGGGAACAGGTGCAAGTGGTTCTAGGTCACCTAGCCTTAGCCCCACCCACCTGGTACCTTCCTGGTCGCTGCTGTTTTTCCCCACTTAGCAAGCCCCACCCACCTGGTGCCTTACTGGTTGTTCCTTTTTTTCCCTATTTAAGGAGCCTTTCAGCCTCTTTTCCTTTGCAGATGGGTAGCAGGTGCAAGTGGATCTAGGTCACCTGGCCTAAGCCCCTACCCACCTGGTGCTTTCCTGGTTGCTGCTCTTTTCCCTACTTAAGGAGCCCTCCAGCCTCTTTTTCTTTGCAGATGGGGAGAAGGGGCAAGTGGATCAAGGTCAGGAGGCCTAAGCCCCACCCAACTGGTGCTTTCCTGGCTGTTGCTATTTTTCCCCACTTAGCAAGCCCTGGCCAGTTGATGCTTTCCTGGTTGCCGCTCTTTTTCCCTACTTAGCAAGCCCTGCGCACCTGATGCCTTGCTGGTTGCCTCTCTTTTTCCCTACTTAAGGCGCCTTCCAGCCTCTTTTCCTTTGCAGATGCGGAGCAGGTGCAAGTGGATCTAGGTCACCTGGCCCAAGCCCTGCCCACCTGGAGCCTTCCTGGTTTCTGCTCTTGTTCCCCACTTAGCAAACCCCGCCCACCTGGTGCCTTCCTGCTTGCCGCTCTTTTTCCCCACTTAAGGAGCCCTACAGCCTCTTTTCCTTTAAAGGTGTGGAGCAGGTGCAAGTGGATTTAGGTCACCTTTCCTAAGCCCCGCCCACCTGGTGCCTTCCTGGTGCCTCTCTTTTTCCCCACTTAAGGAGCCCTCCAGCATCTTTTCCTTTGCGGATGGGGAGCAGGTGCAAGTGGATCTAGGTCACCTGGCCTAAGCGCTGCCCACCTGGTGCCTTCCTGGCTTCTTCTATTTTTCCCCACTTAGCAAGCCCTGCCCCCCTGGTGCTTTCCTGGTTGCCACTCTTTTTCCCTACTTAGCAAGCCCCACCCACCTGGTGCCTTCCTGGTTGCCGCTATGTTTCCCTACTTAAGGAGCCACCAGTCTCTTTTCCTTTGCGGAAAGGGAGCAGGTGCAAGTGGATCTAGGTCACCTGGCCTAAGCCCTGCCCATCTGCTGCCTTCCTGGTTGCCGCTCTTTTTCCCTACTTAGTAAGCCCTGCCCCCCTGGTGCCTTCCTGGTTGCAGCTCTTTTTCCCTACTTAGCAAGCCCTGCCCACCTGGTGCCTTCCTGGTTGCTGTTCTTTTTCCCTACTTAAGGAGCCTTCCAGCCTCTTTTCAATTGCAGATGGGAAGCAGGTGCAGGTGGATCTAGGTGACCTGCCCTAAGCCCCGTGCACCTGGTGCCTTCCTGGTTGCCGCTCTTTTTCTCTACTTAGCAAGCCTCGTATACCTGATGTCTTCCTGGTTGCCGCTCTTTTTCCATACTTAAGGAGCCCTCCAACCTTTTTTCTTTTGCAGATGGGGAGTAAGCACAAGTGGATCTAGGTCACCTGGCCTAATCCCCACTCACCTGGTGCCTTCCTGGCTGCCGCTCTTTTTCCCCACCTTGCAAACCCCGCCCACCTGGTGCCTTACTGGTTGCCGCTCTTTTTCCCTACTCAAGGAGCCCTCCAGCCTCTTTTCCTTTGCAGATGTGGAGAAGGTGCAAGTGGATCTAGGTCACCTGGCCAAAGCCTCACCCACCTGGTGCCTTCATGGCTGCCACTCTTTTTCCCCACTTGGCAAGCCCCACCCACCTGGTGCCTTCCTGGTTGCTGCTCTTTTTCCCCACATAGCAAGTCCAGTCCACCTGGTGCCTTCCGGTTTCCCGCTATTTTTCCCTACTTAAGGAGCCCTCCAGCCTTTTTTCCTTTACAGATGGGGAGCAGGTGCAAGTGGATCTAGGTCACATGGCCTAAGCCACACCCACCTGGTGCCTTCCTGGTTGCCGCTCTTTTTCCCCACTTAGCAAGCCACACCCACCTGGTGCCTTCCTGGTTGCTGCTCTTTTTCTCCATATAGCAAGCCCAGCCTGCCTAGTGCTTTCCTGGTTGCCTCTATTTTTCCCTACTTGAGGAGCCCTTCAGCCTCTTTTCCTTTACAGATGGGGAGCAGGTGCAAGTGGATCTAGGTCACATGATCTAAGTCCCACCCACCTGGTGCCTTCCTGGCTGCCGCTGTTTTCCCCACATAGCAAGCCCCACCCACCTGGTGCATTACTGATTGCCACTCTTTTTCCCTACTTAAGGAGCCCTCCAGCCTCTTTTCCTTTGCCAATGTGGAGCAGGTGCAAGTGGATCTAGGTCACCTGGCCTAAGCCCCACCCACCTGGTGCCTTCCTGGCTGCTGCTCTTTTTCCCCACTTAGCAAGCCCCACCCACCTGGTGCCTTCCTGGTTGCTGCTCTTTTTCCCCACATAGCAAGCCCAACCCACCTGGTTCCTTTCTGGTTGCCTCTATTTTTCCCGACTTAAGTAGCCCTCCAGCCTCTTTTCCTTTACAGATGGGGAACAGGTGCAAGTGGTTCTAGGTCACCTAGCCTTAGCCCCACCCACCTGGTACCTTCCTGGTCGCTGCTGTTTTTCCCCACTTAGCAAGCCCCACCCACCTGGTGCCTTACTGGTTGTTCCTTTTTTTCCCTATTTAAGGAGCCTTTCAGCCTCTTTTCCTTTGCAGATGGGTAGCAGGTGCAAGTGGATCTAGGTCACCTGGCCTAAGCCCCTACCCACCTGGTGCTTTCCTGGTTGCTGCTCTTTTCCCTACTTAAGGAGCCCTCCAGCCTCTTTTTCTTTGCAGATGGGGAGAAGGGGCAAGTGGATCAAGGTCAGGAGGCCTAAGCCCCACCCAACTGGTGCTTTCCTGGCTGTTGCTATTTTTCCCCACTTAGCAAGCCCTGGCCAGTTGATGCTTTCCTGGTTGCCGCTCTTTTTCCCTACTTAGCAAGCCCTGCGCACCTGATGCCTTGCTGGTTGCCTCTCTTTTTCCCTACTTAAGGCGCCTTCCAGCCTCTTTTCCTTTGCAGATGCGGAGCAGGTGCAAGTGGATCTAGGTCACCTGGCCCAAGCCCTGCCCACCTGGAGCCTTCCTGGTTTCTGCTCTTGTTCCCCACTTAGCAAACCCCGCCCACCTGGTGCCTTCCTGCTTGCCGCTCTTTTTCCCCACTTAAGGAGCCCTACAGCCTCTTTTCCTTTAAAGGTGTGGAGCAGGTGCAAGTGGATTTAGGTCACCTTTCCTAAGCCCCGCCCACCTGGTGCCTTCCTGGTGCCTCTCTTTTTCCCCACTTAAGGAGCCCTCCAGCATCTTTTCCTTTGCGGATGGGGAGCAGGTGCAAGTGGATCTAGGTCACCTGGCCTAAGCGCTGCCCACCTGGTGCCTTCCTGGCTTCTTCTATTTTTCCCCACTTAGCAAGCCCTGCCCCCCTGGTGCTTTCCTGGTTGCCACTCTTTTTCCCTACTTAGCAAGCGCTGCCCACCTGGTGCCTTCCTGGTTGCTGCTCTTTTTCCCTATTTAAGGAGCCTTCCAGCCTCTTTTCAATTGCAGATGGGGAGCAGGTGCAGGTGGATGTAGGTCACCTGTCCTAAGCCCCGTGCACCTGGTGTCTTACTGGTTGCCGCTCTTTTTCTCCACATAGCAAGCCCAGCCCACCTGGTGCCTTCCTGGTTGCCTCTATTTTTCCCAACTTAAGTAGCCCTCCAGCCTCTTTTCCTTTACAGATGGGGAGCAGCTGCAAGTGGTTCTAGGTCACATAGCCTTAGCCCCACCCACCTGGTACCTTCCTGGTTGCTGCTTTTTTTCCCCACTTAGCAAGCCCCACCCACCTGGTGCCTTACTGGTTGTTCCTCTTTTTCCCTACTTAAGGAGCCCTCCAGCCTCTTTTCCTTTGCAGGTGGAGAGCAGGTACAAGTGGATCTAGGTCATCTGGCCTAAGCCCCTAACCACTTGGTGCCTTCCTGGTTGCTGCTCTTTTCCCTACTCAAGGAGCCTTCCAGCCTCCTTTCCTTTGCAGATAGGGAGCAGATGCTGGTGGATCTAGGTCACCTGTCCTAAGCACCGTGCACCTGGTGCCTTCCTGGTTGCTGCTCTTTTTCTCTACTTAAGGAGCCCTCCGACCCTTTTTCCTTTGAAGATCGGAAGTAAGCGCAAGTGGATCTAGGTCACCTGGCCCAAGCCCCTCCCACCTGGTTCCTTCCTGGCTGCTGCTCTTTTTCTCCACTTAGCAAGTCCCACCCACCTGGTGCCTTACTGGTTGTTCCTCTTTTTCCCTACTTAAGGAACCCTCCAGCCTCTTTTCCTTTGCTGATGTGGAGCAGGTGCAAGTGGACCTAGGTCACCTGGCCAAAGCCTCACCCACCTGGTGCCTTCCTGGCTGCCACTCTTTTTCTCCACTTGGCAAGCCACACCCACCTGGTGCCTTCCTCGTTGCTGCTCTTATTCCCCACATAGCAAGCCCGCCCACCTGGTGCCTTCCTGGTTGCCGCTCTGTTTCCCAACATAAGGAGCCCTCCTGCCTCTTTTCCTTTGCAGATGGGGCGCAGGTGCAAGTGGATCTAGGTCACCTGGCTTAAGCCCTAGCCACCTGGTGCCTTCCTGGCTGCCACTCTTTTTCCCTACTTAGCAAAGCCTCACCCACCTGGTGCCTTTTTGGTTGCTGCTCTTTTACCCTACTTAAGGAGCCCTTCACCCCTTTACCTTGCAGAAGGGGAGCAAGTGCAAGTGGATCTAAGTCACCTGGCATAAGCCCCGCCTGCCAGGTGCCTTCCTGGTTGCCCCTCTTTTTCCCTACTTAATGAGCCCTCCAGACTCTTTTCCTTTGCAGATGGAGAGCAAATGCAAGTGGATAAAGGTCACCTGGCCTAAGCCCCATTCACCTGGTGCCTTCATGGTTGCTGCTCTTTTTCCCCACATAGCAAGCCCCACCCACCTGGTGCCTTCCTGGTTGCTGCTCTTTTTCCCCACACAGCAAGCCCTGTCCTCCTGGTGCCTTCCTGGCTGCCGCTCTTTTTCCCCACCTTGCAAGCACCGCCCACCCGGTGCCTTACTGGTTGCCGCAATTTTTCCCTACTTAAGGAGCCCTCCAGCCTCCTTTCCTTTACAGATGAGGAGCAGTTGCAAGTGGATCTAGGTCACCAGGCCTAAGCCCCACCCACCTGGTGCCTTCCTGGTTGCCGCTCTTTTTCCCCACTTAGCAGGCCCCACCCACCTGGTGCCTTACTGGTTGTTCTTCTTTTTCCCTACTTAAGGAGCCCTCCAGCCTCTGTTCCTTTAGAGATGGATAGCAGGTGCAAGTGGGTCTAGGTCACCTGGCCTAAGCCCTTACCCACCTGGTGGCTTCCTGGCTGCCACTCTTTTCCCCACTTTGCAAGCCCTGCCCACATTGGGCCTTCCTGGTTGCTGCTCTTTTCCCTACTTAAGGAGCCCTCCAGCCTCTTTTTCTTTGCTAATGGGGAGCAGGTGCTAGTGGATCAAGGTCACCAGACCTAAGCCCCGCACACCTGGTGCCTTCCTGGTTGCTGCTCTTTTTCCCCAATTAGCAAGCCCCGCCCACCTGGTGCCTTCCTGGTTGCTGCTCTTTTTCCCCATATAGCAAACCACGCTCACCTGGTGCCTTACTGATTGCCACTCTTTTTCCCTACTTAAGGAGCCCTCCAGCCTCTTTTCCTTTGCAGATGTGGAGCAGGTGCAAGTGGATCTAGGTCACGTGGCCTAAGCTCTGCCCACCTGATGCCTTCCTGGCTGCCTCTCTTTTTCCCCACTTAGCAAGCCACACCCACCTGGTGCCTTCCTGGTTGCTGCTCTTTTTCCCCACATAGCAAGCCCAGCCCACCTGGTGCCTTCCTGGTTGCCTCAATTTTTCCCTACTTAAGGAGCACTCCAGCCTCTTTTCCTTTACAGATGGGGAGCAAGTGCAAGTGGATCTAGGTCACCTGACCTTAGCCCGACCCACCTGGTACCTTCCTCATTGAAGCTCTTTTTCTACACTTAGCAAGCCCCACCCACCTGGTGCCTTACTGGTTGTTCCTCTTTTTCCCTACTTAAGGAACCCTCCAGCATTTTTTCCTTTGCAGATGGGTAGCAGGTGCAAGTGGATCTAGGTCACCTGGCCTAATCCCCTGCCCACCTGGTGTCTTCCTTGCTGCCGCTCTTTTCCCCACTTTGAAAGCCCCCCCACCTGGTGCCTTACTGGTTGTTCCTCTTTTTCCCTACTCAAGGAGCCCTCCAGACTCTTTTTCTTTGCAGATGGGGAGCAGGTGCAAGTGGATCAAGGCCACCAGGCCTAAGCCCCACCCACCTGGTGCTTCCATGGCTTATGATCGTTTTCCCCACTTAGCAAGCCCTGCCCAACTGATGCCTTCCTGGTTGCTGCCCTTTTTCCCTACATAGCAAGCCCACCCCACCTGATGCCTTCCTGGTTGCTGCTCTTTTTCCCTACATAGGGAGCCTTCCAGCCTCTTTTCCTTTGCAGATGCGGAGCAGGTGCAAGTGAATCTAGGTCACCTGGCCTAAGCCCCATCCACCTGGTGCCTTGCTAGCTGCCGCTCTGTTCCCCTACTTAAGGAGCACTGCAGCCTCTTTTCCTTTGCGGATGGGGAGCAGGTGCAAGTGGATCTAGGTCACCTGGCCTAAGCGCTGCCCACCTGGTGCCTTCCTGGCTTCTTCTATTTTTCCCCACTTAGCAAGCCCTGCCCCCCTGGTGCTTTCCTGGTTGCCACACTTTTTCCCTACTTAGCAAGCCCTGCCCACCTGGTGCCTTCCTGGTTGCTGCTCTTTTTCCCTATTTAAGGAGCCTTCCAGCCTCTTTTCAATTGCAAATGGGGAGCAGGTGCAGGCGGATGTAGGTCACCTGTCCTAAGCCCCGTGCACCTGGTGCCTTACTGGTTGCCACTCTTTTTCTCCACATAGCAAGCCCAGCCCACCTGGTGCCTTCCTGGTTGCCTCTATTTTTCCCAACTTAAGTAGCCCTCCAGCCTCTTTTCCTTTACAGATGGGAGCAGCTGCAAGTGGTTCTAGGTCACATAGCCTTAGCCCCACCCACCTGGCACCTTCCTGGTTGCTGCTTTTTTTCCCCACTTAGCAAGCCCCACCCACCTGGTGCCTTACTGGTTGTTCCTCTTTTTCCCTACTTAAGGAGCCCTCCAGCCTCTTTTCCTTTGCAGGTGGGGAGCAGGTACAAGTGGATCTAGGTCATCTGGCCTAAGCCCCTAACCACTTGGTGCCTTCCTGGTTGCTGCTCTTTTCCCTACTCAAGGAGCCTTCCAGCCTCCTTTCCTTTGCAGATAGGGAGCAGGTGCTGGTGGATCTAGGTCACCTGTCCTAAGCACCGTGCACCTGGTGCCTTCCTGGTTGCTGCTCTTTTTCTCTTCTTAAGGAGCCCTCCAACCCTTTTTCCTTTGAAGATCGGGAGTAAGCGCAAGTGGATCTAGGTCACCTGGCCCAAGCCCCTCCCACCTAGTTCCTTCCTGGCTGCTGCTCTTTTTCTCCACTTAGCAAGTCCCACCCACCTGGTGCCTTACTGGTTGTTCCTCTTTTTCCCTACTTAAGGAACCCTCCAGCCTCTTTTCCTTTGCTGATGTGGAGCAGGTGCAAGTGGACCTAGGTCACCTGGCCAAAGCCTCACCCACCTGGTGCCTTCCTGGCTGCCACTCTTTTTCTCCACTTGGCAAGCCACACCCACCTGGTGCCTTCCTTGTTGCTGCTCTTATTCCCCACATAGCAAGCCCGCCCACCTGGTGCCTTCCTGGTTGCCGCTCTGTTTCCCACCATAAGGAGCCCTCCTGCCTCTTTTCCTTTGCAGATGGGGCGCAGGTGCAAGTGGATCTAGGTCACCTGGCTTAAGCCCTAGCCACCTGTTGCCTTCCTGGCTGCCACTCTTTTTCCCCACTTAGCAAAGCCTCACCCACCTGGTGCCTTTTTGGTTGCTGCTCTTTTACCCTACTTAAGGAGCCCTTCAGCCTCTTTACCTTGCAGAAGGGGAGCAAGTGCAAGTGGATCTAAGTCACCTGGCATAAGCCCCGCCTGCCAGGTGCCTTCCTGGTTGCCCCTCTTTTTCCCTACTTAATGAGCCCTCCAGACTCTTTTCCTTTGCAGATGGAGAGCAAATGTAAGTGGATAAAGGTCACCTGGCCTAAGCCCCATTCACCTGGTGCCTTCATGGTTGCTGCTCTTTTTCCCCACATAGCAAGCCCCACCCACCTGGTGCCTTCCTGGTTGCTGCTCTTTTTCCCCACATAGCAAGCCCCGTCCTCCTGGTGCCTTCCTGGCTGCCGCTCTTTTTCCCCACCTTGCAAGCACCGCCCACCCGGTGCCTTACTGGTTGCCGCAATTTTTCCCTACTTAAGGAGCCCTCCAGCCTCCTTTCCTTTACAGATGGGGAGCAGTTGCAAGTGGATCTAGGTCACCTGACCTTAGCCCGACCCACCTGGTACCTTCCTCATTGAAGCTCTTTTTCTACACTTAGCAAGCCCCACCCACCTGGTGCCTTACTGGTTGTTCCTCTTTTCCCCTACTTAAGGAACCCTCCAGCATTTTTTCCTTTGCAGATGGGTAGCAGGTGCAAGTGGATCTAGGTCACCTGGCCTAATCCCCTGCCCACCTGGTGTCTTCCTTGCTGCCACTCTTTTCCCCACTTTGAAAGCCCCCCCCACCTGGTGCCTTACTGGTTGTTCCTCTTTTTCCCTACTCAAGGAACCCTCCAGACTCTTTTTCTTTGCAGATGGGGAGCAGGTGCAAGTGGATCAAGGCCACCAGGCCTAAGCCCCACCCACCTGGTGCTTCCATGGCTTATGATCCTTTTCCCCACTTAGCAAGCCCTGCCCAACTGATGCCTTCCTGGTTGCTGCCCTTTTTCCCTACATAGCAAGCCCACCCCACCTGATGCCTTCCTGGTTGCTGCTCTTTTTCCCTACATAGGGAGCCTTCCAGCCTCTTTTCCTTTGCAGATGCGGAGCAGGTGCAAGTGAATCTAGGTCACCTGGCCTAAGCCCCATCCACCTGGTGCCTTGCTAGCTGCCGCTCTGTTCCCCTACTTAAGGAGCACTGCAGCCTCTTTTCCTTTGCAGATGGGGAGCTGGTGTAAGTGGATCTAGGTCACCTGGCCCAAGCCCTGCCCACCTGGAGCCTTCCTGGTTTCCGCTCTTGTTCCCCACTTAGCAAGCCCCGCCCACCTGGTGCCTTCCTGCTTGCCGCTCTTTTTCCCCACTTAAGGAGCCCTACAGCCTCTTTTCCTTTAAAGGTGTGGAGCAGGTGCAAGTGGATTTAGGTCACCTTTCCTAAGCCCCACCCACCTGGTGCCTTCCTTGTGCCTCTCTTTTTCCCCACTTAAGGAGCCCTCCAGCATCTTTTCCTTTGCGGATGGGGAGCAGGTGCAAGTGGATCTAGGTCACCTGGCCTAAGCGCTGCCCACCTGGTGCCTTCCTGGCTTCTTCTATTTTTCCCCATTTAGCAAGCCCTGCCCCCCTTGTGCTTTCCTGGTTGCCACTCTTTTTCCCTACTTAGCAAGCCCTGCCCACCTGGTGCTTTCCTGGTTGCTGCTCTTTTTCCCTATTTAAGGAGCCTTCCAGCCTCTTTTCAATTGCAAATGGGGAGCAGGTGCAGGTGGATGTAGGTCACCGGTCCTAAGCCCCGTGCACCTGGTGCCTTACTGGTTGCCACTCTTTTTCTCCACATAGCAAGCCCAGCCCACCTGGTGCCTTCCTGGTTGCCTCTATTTTTCCCAACTTAAGTAGCCCTCCAGCCTCTTTTCCTTTACAGATGGGGAGCAGCTGCAAGTGGTTCTAGGTCACATAGCCTTAGCCCCACCCACCTGGCAACTTCCTGGTTGCTGCTTTTTTTCCCCACTTAGCAAGCCCCACCCACCTGGTGCCTTACTGGTTGTTCCTCTTTTTCCCTACTTAAGGAGCCCTCCAGCCTCTTTTCCTTTGCAGGTGGGGAGCAGGTACAAGTGGATCTAGGTCATCTGGCCTAAGCCCCTAACCACTTGGTGCCTTCCTGGTTGCTGCTCTTTTCCCTACTCAAGGAGCCTCCCAGCCTCCTTTCCTTTGCAGATATGGAGCAGGTGCTGGTGGATCTAGGTCACCTGTCCTAAGCACCGTGCACCTGGTGCCTTCCTGGTTGCTGCTCTTTTTCTCTACTTAAGGAGCCCTCCAACCCTTTTTCCTTTGAAGATCGGGAGTAAGCGCAAGTGGATCTAGGTCACCTGGCCCAAGCCCCTCCCTCCTGGTTCCTTCCTGGCTGCTGCTCTTTTTCTCCACTTAGCAAGTCCCACCCACCTGGTGCCTTACTGGTTGTTCCTCTTTTTCCCTACTTAAGGAACCCTCCAGCCTCTTTTCCTTTGCTGATGTGGAGCAGGTGCAAGTGGACCTAGGTCACCTGGCCAAAGGCTCACCCACCTGGTGCCTTCCTGGCTGCCACTCTTTTTCTCCACTTGGCAAGCCACACCCACCTGGTGCCTTCCTCGTTGCTGCTCTTATTCCCCACATAGCAAGCCCGCCCACCTGGTGCCTTCCTGGTTGCCGCTCTGTTTCCCAACATAAGGAGCCCTCCTGCCTCTTTTCCTTTGCAGATGGGGCGCAGGTGCAAGTGGATCTAGGTCACCTGGCTTAAGCCCTAGCCACCTGTTGCCTTCCTGGCTGCCACTCTTTTTCCCCACTTAGCAAAGCCTCACCCACCTGGTGCCTTTTTGGTTGCTGCTCTTTTACCCTACTTAAGGAGCCCTTCAGCCTCTTTACCTTGCAGAAGGGGAGCAAGTGCAAGTGGATCTAAGTCACCTGGCATAAGCCCCGCCTGCCAGGTGCCTTCCTGATTGCCCCTCTTTTTCCCTACTTAATGAGCCCTCCAGACTCTTTTCCTTTGCAGATGGAGAGCAAATGCAAGTGGATAAAGGTCACCTGGCCTAAGCCCCATTCACCTGGTGCCTTCATGGTTGCTGCTCTTTTTCCCCACATAGCAAGCCCCACCCACCTGGTGCCTTCCTGGTTGCTGCTCTTTTTCCCAACATAGCAAGCCCCGTCCTCCTGGTGCCTTCCTGGCTGCCGCTCTTTTTCCCCACCTTGCAAGCACCGCCCACCCGGTGCCTTACTGGTTGCCGCAATTTTTCCCTACTTAAGGAGCCCTCCAGCCTCCTTTCCTTTACAGATGGGGAGCAGTTGCAAGTGGATCTAGGTCACCAGGCCTAAGCCCCACCCACCTGGTGCCTTCCTGGTTGCCGCTCTTTTTCCCCACTTAGCAGGCCCCACCCACCTGGTGCCTTACTGGTTGTTCTTCTTTTTCCCTACTTAAGGAGCCCTCCAGCCTCTGTTCCTTTAGAGATGGATA
Source organism: Ambystoma mexicanum (assembly GCF_040938575.1). NCBI lineage: Eukaryota > Metazoa > Chordata > Amphibia > Caudata > Ambystomatidae > Ambystoma > Ambystoma mexicanum. The sequence continues at coordinate 379,389,508 of NC_090930.1, read as the reverse complement.
GCAGGTGCAAGTGGGTCTAGGTCACCTGGCCTAAGCCCTTACCCACCTGGTGGCTTCCTGGCTGCCACTCTTTTCCCCACTTTGCAAGCCCTGCCCACATTGGGCCTTCCTGGTTGCTGCTCTTTTCCCTACTTAAGGAGCCCTCCAGCCTCTTTTTCTTTGCTAATGGGGAGCAGGTGCTAGTGGATCAAGGTCACCAGACCTAAGCCCCGCACACCTGGTGCCTTCCTGGTTGCTGCTCTTTTTCCCCAATTAGCAAGCCCCACCCACCTGGTACCTTCCTGGTTGCTGCTCTTTTTCCCCATATAGCAAACCACGCTCACCTGGTGCCTTACTGATTGCCACTCTTTTTCCCTACTTAAGGAGCCCTCCAGCCTCTTTTCCTTTGCAGATGTGGAGCAGGTGCAAGTGGATCTAGGTCACGTGGCCTAAGCTCTGCCCACCTGATGACTTCCTGGCTGCCTCTCTTTTTCCCCACTTAGCAAGCCCCACCCACCTGGTGCCTTCCTGCTTGCTGCTCTTTTTCCCCACATAGCAAGCCCAGCCCACCTGGTGCCTTCCTGGTTGCCTCTATTTTTCCCTACTTAAGGAGCACTCCAGCCTCTTTTCCTTTACAGATGTGGAGCAAGTGCAAGTGGATCTAGGTCACCTGACCTTAGCCTGACCCACCTGGTACCTTCCTCATTGAAGCTCTTTTTCTACACTTAGCAAGCCCCACCCACCTGGTGCCTTACTGGTTGTTCCTCTTTTTCCCTACTTAAGGAACCCTCCAGCATTTTTTCCTTTGCAGATGGGTAGCAGGTGCAAGTGGATCTAGGTCACCTGGCCTAATCCCCTGCCCACCTGGTGTCTTCCTTGCTGCCGCTCTTTTCCCCACTTTGAAAGCCCCACCCACCTGGTGCCTTACTGGTTGTTCCTCTTTTTCCCTACTCAAGGAGCCCTCCAGACTCTTTTTCTTTCCAGATGGGGAGCAGGTGCAAGTGGATCAAGGCCACCAGGCCTATGCCCCACCCACCTGGTGCTTCCCTGGCTTATGATCCTTTTCCCCACTTAGCAAGCCCTGCCCAACTGATGCCTTCCTGGTTGCTGCCTTTTTTCCCTACATAGCAAGCCCACCCCACCTGATGCCTTCCTGGTTGCTGCTCTTTTTCCCTACATAGGGAGCCTTCACGCCTCTTTTCCTTTGCAGATGCGGAGCAGGTGCAAGTGAATCTAGGTCACCTGGCCTAAGCCCCATCCACCTGGTGCCTTGCTAGCTGCCGCTCTGTTCCCCTACTTAAGGAGCACTGCAGCCTCTTTTCCTTTGCAGATGGGGAGCTGGTGTAAGTGGATCTAGGTCACCTGGCCTAACCCCCTGCCCACCTGGTGCCTTCCTGGCTGCCACTCTTTTCCCCACTTAGCAAGCCCCACCCACCTGGTGCCTTCCTGGTTGACGCTATTTTTCCCCACTTAAGGAGCCACCAGTCTCTTTTCCTTTGCTTAAAGGGAGCAGGTGCAAGTGGATCTAGGTCACCTGGTCTAAGCCCTGCCCACCTGGTGCCTTCCTGGTTGTTGTTCTTTTTCCCTACTTAAGGAGCCCTCCAACCTTTTTTCCTTTGCAGATGGGGAGTAAGCGCAAGTGGATCTAGGTCACCTGGCCTAAGCCCCACCCTCCTGGTGCCTTCATGGCTGCAGCTCTTTTTCCCCACCTTGCAAGCCCTGCCCACCTGGTGCCTTACTGGTTGCCGCCCTTTTTCCCTACTCAAGGAGCCCTCTAGCCTCTTTTCCTTTGCCGATGTGGAGCAGGTGCAAGTGGATCTAGGTCACCTGGCCAAAGCCTCATCCACCTGGTGCCTTCCTGGCTGCCACTCTTTTTCCCCACTTGGCAAGCCCCACCCACCTGGTGCCTTCCTGGTTGCTGGTCTTTTTCCCCACATAGCAAGTCCCGTCCACCTGGTGCCTTCCTGGTTCCCGCTATTTTTCCCTACTTAAGGAGCCCTCCAGCTTCTTTTCCTTTACAGATGGGGAGCAGGTGCAAGTGGATCTAGGTCACATGGCCTAAGCCACACCCACCTGGTGCCTTCCTGGTTGCCGCTCTTTTTCCCCACTTAGCAAGCCCCACCCACCTGGTGTCTTCCTGGTTACTGCTCTTTTTCCCCATATAGCAAGCCCAGCCTGCCTAGTGTCTTCCTGGTTGCCTCTATTTTTCCCTACTTAAGGAGCCCTTCAGCCTCTTTTCCTTTACAGATGGGGAGCAGGTGCAAGTGGATCTAGGTCACATGAACTAAGCCCCACCCACCTGGTGCCTTCCTGACTGCCGCTGTTTTCCCCACATAGCAAACCCCACCCCCACCCCCCGGTGCCTTACTGGTTGCCACTCTTTTTCCCTACTTAAGGAGCACTCCAGCCTCTTTTACTTTACAGATGGGGAGTAGGTGCAAGTGGATCTAGGTCACCTGGCCTTAGCCCCACCCACCTGGTACCTTCCTCGTTGCCGCTCTTTTTCTCCACTTAGCAAGCCCCACCCACCTGGTGCCTTACTGGTTGTTCCTCTTTTTCCCTACTTAAGGAACCCTCCAGCCTCTTTTCCTTTGCAGATGGGTAGCAGGTGCAAGTGGATCTAGGTCACCTGGACTAAGCCCCTGCCCACCTGGTACCTTCCTGGCTGCCGCTCTTTTCTCCACTTTGCAAGCCCCACCCACATGGTGCCTTACTGGTTGTTCCTCTTTTTCCCTACTTAAGGAGCCCTCCAGCCTCTTTTTACGTTGCAGATGGGTAGCAGGTGCAAGTGGATCTAGGTCACCTGGCCTAAACCCCTACCCACCTGGTGCGTTCCTGGTTGCTGCTCTTTTCCCTGCTTAAGGAGCCCTCTAGACTCTTTTTCTTTGCAGATGGGGAGCAGGTGCAAGTGGATCAAGGTCACCAGGCCTAAGCCCCAACCACCTGGTGCCTTCCTGGTTGCCGCTCTTTTTCCCCACTTAGCAGGCCCCACCTACCTGGTGCCTTCCTGGTTGCCGCTATTTTTCCCCACTTAAGGAGCCACCAGTCTCTTTTCCTTTGCGGAAAGGGAGCAGGTGCAAGTGGATCTAGGTCACCTGTCCTAAGACGTGCCCACCTGGTGCCTTCCTGGATGCCGCTCTTTTTCCCTACTTAGCAAGCCCTGTCCCCCTGGTGCCTTCCTGGTTGCCACTCTTTTTCCCTACTTAGCAAGCCCTGCCCACATGGTGCCTTCCTGGTTGTTGTTCTTTTTCCCTACTTAAGGAGCCTTCCAGCCTCTTTTCAATTGCAGATGGGGATCAGGTGCAGGTGGATGTAGGTCACCTGTCCTAAGCCCCGTGCACCTGGTGCTTTACTGGTTGCCGCTCTTTTTCTCTACTTAGCAAGCCTCGTATACCTGGTGCCTTCCTAGTTGCCTCTCGTTTTCCCTACTTAAGAGGCCCTCCAACCTTTTTTCCTTTGCAGATGGGGAGTAAGCGCAAGTGGATCTAGGTCACCTGGCCTAAGCCCCACACACCTGGTGCCTTCCTGGCTGCCGCTCTTTTTCCCCACCTTGCAAGCCCCGCCCACCTGGTGCCTTACTGGTGGCAGCTCTTTTTCCCTACTCAAGGAGCCCTCCAGCCTCTTTTCCTTTGCTGATGTGGAGCAGGTGCAAGTGGATCTAGCTCACCTTGCCAAAGCCTCACCCACCTGGTGCCTTCCTGGCTGCCACTCTTTTTCCCCACTTGGCAAGCCCCACCCACCTGGTGCCTTCCTGGTTGCTGCTCTTTTTCCCCACATAGCAAGTCCCGTCCACCTGGTGCCTTCCTGGTTCCAGCTATTTTTCCCTGCTTAAGGAGCCCTCCAGCCTCTTTTCCTTTACAGATGGGGAGCAGGTGCAAGTGGATCTAGGTCACATGGCCTAAGCCACACCCACCTGGTGCCTTCCTGGTTGCCGCTCTTTTTCCCCACTTAGCAAGCCCCACCCACCTGGTGCCTTCCTGGTTGCTGTTTTTTTTCCCCATGTAGCAAGCCCAGCCTGCCTAGTGCCTTCCTGGTTGCCTCTATTTTCCCTACTTAAGGGAGCCCTTCAGCCTCTTTTCCTTTACAGATGGGGAGCAGGTGCAAGTGGATCTAGGTCACATGATCTAAGCCCCACCCACCTGGTGCCTTCCTGGCTGCCGCTGTTTTCCCCACGTAGCAAACCCCACCAACCTGATGTCTTACTGGTTGCCACTCTTTTTCCCTACTTAAGGAGCCCTCCAGCCTCTTTTCCTTTGCCGATGTGGAGCAGGTGCAAGTGGATCTAGGTCACTTGGCCTAAGCCCCGCCCACCTGGTACCTTCCTGGCTGCCGCTCTTTTTCCCCACTTGGCAATCCCCACCCACCTGGTGCCTTCCTGGTTGATGCTCTTTTTCCCCACATAGCAAGCCCGGCCCACCTGGTGCCTTCCTGGTTGCCTCTATTTTTCCCAACTTAAGTAGCCCTCCAGCCTCTTTTCCTTTACAGATGGGGAGCAGCTGCAAGTGGTTCTAGATCACCTAGCATTAGCCCCACCCACCTGGTACCTTCCTGGTTGCTGATCTTTTTCCCCACTTAGCAAGCCCCACCCACCTGGTGCCTTACTGGTTGTTCCTCTTTTTCCCTACTTAAGGAGCCCTCCAGCCTCTTTTCCTTTGCAGGTGAGGAGCAGGTACAAGTGGATCTAGGTCATCTGGCCTAAGCCCCTACCCACTTGGTGCCTTCCTGGCTGCTGCTCTTTTCCCCACTTTTCAAGCCCCACCCACCTGGTGCCTTACTGGTTGTTCCTTTTTTTCCTTACTTAAGGAGCCCTCCAGCCTCTTTTCCTTTGCAGGTGGGTAGCAGGTGTAAGTGGATCTAGGTCACCTGGCCTAAGCCCCTACCCACCCTGTGCCTTCCTGGTCGCTGCTCTTTTCCCTACTTAAGGAGCCCTCCAGCCTCTTTTTCTTTGCAGATCGGGAGCAGGTGCAAATGGATCTAGGTCACCTTTCCTAAGCCCCGGCCACCTGGTGCCTTCCTGGTGCCGCTCTTCTTCCCCACTTAAGGAGCCCTCCAGCATCTTTTCCTTTGCAGAAAGGGGAGCAGGTGGTTCTAGTTCACCTGGCCTAAGCGCTGCCCACCTTGTGCCTTCCTGGCTTCTTCTATTTTTCCCCACTTAGCAAGCCCTCCCCCCTGGTGCCTTCCCAGTTGCCGCTCTTTTTCGCTACTTAGCAAGCCCTGCCCACCTGGTGCCTTCCTGGTTGCTGCTGTTTTTCCCTACTTAAGGAGCCTTCCAGCCTCTTTTCCTTTGAAGATGGGGAGCAGGTGCAAGTGGATCTAGGTCACCTTTCCTAAGCCCTGCCCACCTGCTACCTCACTGGTGCCGCTCTTTTTCCCCACTTAAGGAGCCCTCCAGCATCTTTTCCTTTGCGGATGGGGAGTAAGCGCAAGTGGATCTAGGTCACCTGGCCTAAGCCACTCCCATCTGGTTCCTTCCTGGCTGCCGCTCTTTTTCCCCACTTTGCAAGCCCGCCCACCCGGTGCCTTCCTGGTTGCCGCTCTGTTTCCCTACATAAGGAGCCCTCCTGCCTCTTTTCCTTTGCAGATGGGGAGCAGGTGCAAGTGGATCTAGGTCACCTGGCCTAAGCCCTACCCACCTGGTGCCTTCCTGGCTGCCACTCTTTTTCCCCACTTAGCAAAGCCTCACCCACCTGGTGCATTTTTTGGTTGCCGCTCTTTTACCCTAATTAAGGAGCCTTTCAGCCTCTTTTCCTTGCAGAAGGGGAGCAAGTGCAAGTGGATCTAAGTCACCTCGCATAAGCCCCGCCCGCCTGGTGCCTTCCTGGTTGCTGCTCTTTTTCCCTACTTAAGGAGCCCTCCAGCCTCTTTTCTTTTACAGATGGGTGGCAGGTGCAAGTGGATCTAGGTCACCTGGCCTATGCCCCTACCCAACTTGTGCCTTCCTGGCTGCTCCTCTTTTCCCCACTTTGCAAGCCCCACCCACCTGGTGCCTTACTGGTTGTTCCTTTTTTTCCCTACTTAAGGAGCCTCCAGACTCTTTTCCTTTGCAAATGGGTAGCGGGTGCAAGTGGATCTGGGTCACCTGGCCTAAGCCCCTACCCACCGGGTGCCTTCCTGGCTGCTGCCCTTTTCCCAACTTAAGGAGCCCTCCAGCCTCTTTTTCTTCGCAGATGGGGAGCAGGTGCAAGTGGATCAAGGTCATGAGGCCTAAGCCCCACCCAGCTGGTGCTTTCCTGGCTGTTGCTATTTTTCCCCACATAGCAAGCCCTGCCCAGCTGATGGCTTCCTGGTTGCCGCTCTTTTTCCCTACTTAATAAGCCCTGCCCACCTGATGCCTTCCTGGTTGTCGCTCTTTTTCCCTACTTAAGGAGCCTTCCAGCCTATTTTCCTTTGCAGATGCGGAGCAGGTGCAAGTGGATCTAGGTCAACTGGCCCAACCCCCACCCACCTGGTGCCTTCCTTGCTGCCGCTCTTTTCCCCCTTAGCAAGCCCCGCCCACCTGGTGACTTCCTGGTTGCCCCTCCTTTTCCCTACTTAAGGAGCCCTCCAGCCTCTTTTCCTTTCCAGATAGGGAGCTGGTGCAAGTGGATCTAGGTTACCTGGCCTAACCCCCTGCCTACCTGGTGCCTTCCTGGCTGCCACTCTTTTCCCCCAATTAGCAAGCCCCACCCACCTGGTTGCTGATATTTTTCCCCACTTAAGGAGCCACCAGTCTCTTTTCCTTTGCGGAAAGGGAGCAGGTGCAAGTGGATCTAGGTCACCTGGCCTAAGCCCTGCCCACCTGGTGCCTTCCTTGTTGCCACTCTTTTTCCCTACTTAGCAAGCCCTGCCCCGCTGGTGCCTTCCTGGTTGCCGCTCTTTTTCCCTACTTAGCAAACCCTGCCCACCTGGTGCCTTCCTGGTTGTTGTTCTTTTTCCCTACTTAAGGAGCCTTCCAACCTCTTTTCAATTGCAGATTGGGAGTAGGTGCAGGTCGGTCTAGGTCACCTGTCCTAAGCCCCTTGCACCTGGTGCCTTCTGGTTGCCGCTCTTTTTCTCTACTTAGCAAGCCTCGTATTCCTAGTGCCGTCCTGGTTGCCGCTCTTTTTCCCTACTTAAGGAGCCCTCCAACCATTTTTCCTTTGCAGATGGGGAGTAAGCGCAAGTGGATCTAGGTCACCTGGCCAAAGCCCCACCCACCTGGTGCTTTCCCTGCTGCCGCTCTTTTTCCCCAACTTGCAAGCCCCGCCCACCTGGTGCCTTACTGGTTGCCGCTCTTTTTCCCTACTCAAGGAGCCCTCCAGCCTCTTTTCCTTTGAGGATGTGGAGCAGGTGCAAGTGGATCTAGGTCACCTGGCAAAAGCCTCACCCACCTGGTGCCTTCCTGGCTGCCACTCTTTTCCCCCACTTGGCAAGGCCCACCCACCTGGTGCCTTTCTGGTTGCTGCTCTTTTTCCCCACATAGCAAGTCCCGACCACCTGGTGCCTTCCTGGTTACCGCTATTTTTCCCTACTTAAGGAGCCCTCCAGCCTCTTTTCTTTTACAGATGGGGAGCAGGTGCAAGTGGATCTAGGTCACATGGCCTAAGCCACACGCACCTGGTGCCTTCCTGGTTGCCGCTCTTTTTCCCAACTTAGCAAGCCCCACACACCTGGTGCCTTCCTGGTTGCTGCTCTTTTCCCCCTATAGCAAGCCCAACCTGCCTAGTGCCTTCCTGGTTGCCTCTATTTTTCCCTACTTAAGGAGCCCTTCAGCCTCTTTTCCTTTACAGATGGGGAGCAGGTGCAAGTGGATCTAGGTCACATGACCTAAGCCCCACCCACCTGGTGCCTTCCTAGCTGCCGCTGTTTTCCCCACATAGCAAACCCCACCCACCTGGTGCCTTACTGGTTGCCAGTCTTTTTCCCTACTTAAGGAGCCCTCCAGCCTCTTTTCCTTTGCCGATGTGGAGCAGGTGCAAGTGGATCTAGGTCACTTGGCCTAAGCCCCACCCACCTGGTACCTTCCTGGCTGCCGCTCTTGTTCCCCACTTAGCAAGCACCACCCACCTGGTGCCTTCCTGGTTGCTGCTCTTTTTCCCCACATAGCAAGCCCAGCCCACCTGGTGCCTTCCTGGTTGCCTCTATTTTTCCCAAGTCAAGTAGCCCTCCAGCGTCTTTTCCTTTACAGATGGGGAGCAGCTGCAAGTGGTTCTAGGTCACCTAGCCTTAGCCCCACCCACCTGGTACCTTCCTGGTTGCTGCTCTTTTTCCCCACTTAGCAAGCCCCACCCACCTGGTGCCTTACTGGTTGTTCCTCTATTTCCCTACTTAAGGAGCCCTCCTGCCTCTTTTCCTTTGCAGGTGGGTAGCAGGTACAAGTGGATCTAGGTCATCTGGCCTAAGCCCCTACCCACTTGGTGCCTTCCTGGCTGCTGCTCTTTTCCCTACTTTTCAAGCCCCACCCACCTGGTGCTTTACTGGTTGTTCCTTTTTTCCCTACTTAAGGAGCCCTCCAACCTCTTTTCCATTGCATATGGGCAGCAGGTGCAAGTGGATCTAGATCACCTGGTTTAAGCCCCTACTCACCTGGTGACTTCCTGGTTGCTGCTCTTTTCCCTTCTTAAGGAGCCCTCTTGCCTCTTTTTCTTTGCAGATGGGGAGCAGGGGCAAGTGGATCAAGGTCACGAGGCCTAAGCCCCACCCACCTGGTGCTTTCCTGGCTGTTGCTATTTTTCCCCACTTAGCAAGCCCTGCACAGCTGATGCCCTCCTGGTTGCCGCTCTTTTTTCCTACTTAGGAAGCCCCGCCCACCTGATGCCTTCCTGGTTGCCACTCTTTTTCCCTACTTAACGAGCCTTCGAGCCTCTTTTCCCTTGCAGATGCGGAGCAGGTGGAAGTGGGTCTAGGTCACCTGTCCCAAGCCCTGCCCACCTGGTGCCTTTCCTGCTGCTGTTCTTTTTCCCCACTTAGCAAGCCCCACCCACCTGGTGACTTCCTGGTTGCCCCTCCTTTTCCCTACTTAAGGAGCCTTCCAGCCTATTTTCCTTTGCAGATGGGGAGCAGGTGCAAGTGGAACTAGGTCACCTGGCCTAAGCCCTGTCCACCTGGTGCCTTCCTTGTTGCCACTCTTTTTCCCTACTTAGCAAGCCCTGCCCCGCTGGTGCCTTCCTGGTTGCCGCTCTTTTTCCCTACTTAGCAAGCCCTGCCCACCTGGTGCCTTCCTGGTTGTTGTTCTTTTTCCCTACTTAAGGAGCCTTCCAACCTCTTTTCAATTGCAGATTGGGAGTAGGTGCAGGTCGGTCTAGGTCACCTGTCCTAAGCCCCTTGCACCTGGTGCCTTCTGGTTGCCGCTCTTTTTCTCTACTTAGCAAGCCTCGTATTCCTGGTGCCGTCCTGGTTGCCGCTCTTTTTCCCTACTTAAGGAGCCCTCCAACCATTTTTCCTTTGCAGATGGGGAGTAAGCGCAAGTGGATCTAGGTCACCTGGCCAAAGCCCCACCCACCTGGTGCTTTCCCTGCTGCCGCTCTTTTTCCCCAACTTGCAAGCCCCGCCCACCTGGTGCCTTACTGGTTGCCGCTCTTTTTCCCTACTCAAGGAGCCCTCCAGCCTCTTTTCCTTTGAGGATGTGGAGCAGGTGCAAGTGGATCTAGGTCACCTGGCAAAAGCCTCACCCACCTGGTGCCTTCCTGGCTGCCACTCTTTTCCCCCACTTGGCAAGGCCCACACACCTGGTGCCTTCCTGGTTGCTGCTCTTTTCCCCCTATAGCAAGCCCAACCTGCCTAGTGCCTTCCTGGCTGCCTCTATTTTTCCCTACTTAAGGAGCCCTTCAGCCTCTTTTCCTTTACAGATGGGGAGCAGGTGCAAGTGGATCTAGGTCACATGACCTAAGCCCCACCCACCTGGTGCCTTCCTAGCTGCCGCTGTTTTCCCCACATAGCAAACCCCACCCACCTGGTGCCTTACTGGTTGCCAGTCTTTTTCCCTACTTAAGGAGCCCTCCAGCCTCTTTTCCTTTGCCGATGTGGAGCAGGTGCAAGTGGATCTAGGTCACTTGGCCTAAGCCCCACCCACCTGGTACCTTCCTGGCTGCCGCTCTTGTTCCCCACTTAGCAAGCACCACCCACCTGGTGCCTTCCTGGTTGCTGCTCTTTTTCCCCACATAGCAAGCCCAGCCCACCTGGTGCCTTCCTGGTTGCCTCTATTTTTCCCAACTCAAGTAGCCCTCCAGCGTCTTTTCGTTTACAGATGGGGAGCAGCTGCAAGTGGTTCTAGGTCACCTAGCCTTAGCCCCACCCACCTGGTACCTTCCTGGTTGCTGCTCTTTTTCCCCACTTAGCAAGCCCCACCCACCTGGTGCCTTACTGGTTGTTCCTCTATTTCCCTACTTAAGGAGCCCTCCAGCCTCTTTTCCTTTGCAGGTGGGTAGCAGGTACAAGTGGATCTAGGTCATCTGGCCTAAGCCCCTACCCACTTGATGCCTTCCTGGCTGCTGCTCTTTTCCCTACTTTTCAAGCCCCACCCACCTGGTGCTTTACTGGTTGTTCCTTTTTTCCCTACTTAAGGAGCCCTCCAACCTCTTTTTCTTTGCATATGGGTAGCAGGTGCAAGTGGATCTAGATCACCTGGTTTAAGCCCCTACTCACCTGGTGACTTCCTGGTTGCTGCTCTTTTCCCTTCTTAAGGAGCCCTCTTGCCTCTTTTTCTTTGCAGATGGGGAGCAGGGACAAGTGGATCAAGGTCACGAGGCCTAAGCCCCACCCACCTGGTGCTTTCCTGGCTGTTGCTATTTTTCCCCACTTAGCAAGCCCTGCACAGCTGATGCCCTCCTGGTTGCCGCTCTTTTTTCCTACTTAGGAAGCCCCGCCCACCTGATGCCTTCCTGGTTGCCACTCTTTTTCCCTACTTAACGAGCGTTCGAGCCTCTTTTCCCTTGCAGATGCGGAGCAGGTGGAAGTGGGTCTAGGTCACCTGTCCCAAGCCCTGCCCACCTGGTGCCTTTCTTGCTGCTGTTCTTTTTCCCCACTTAGCAAGCCCCACCCACCTGGTGACTTCCTGGTTGCCCCTCCTTTTCCCTACTTAAGGAGCCTTCCAGCCTATTTTCCTTTGCAGATGGGGAGCAGGTGCAAGTGGATCTAGGTCACCTGGTCTAAGCCCCACCCACCTGGTGCCTTACTGGCTGCCACTCTTTTTCCGCACTTAGCGAGCCCTGCCCACCTGGTGCCTTCCTGGTTTCCGCTCTTGTTCCCCACTTAGCAAGCCCCGCCCACCTGGTGCCTTCCTGCTTGCCGCTCTTTTTCCCCCCTTAAGGAGCCCTACAGCCTCTTTTCCTTTACAGATGGAGAGCAGGTGCAAATGGATCTAGGTCACCTTTCCTAAGCCCCGCCCACCTGGTGCCTTCCTGGTGCCGCTCTTTTTCCCCTCTTAAGGAGCCCTCCAGCATCTTTTCCTTCACAGAAAGGGGAGCAGGTGCAAGTGGATCTAGGTCACCTGTCCTAAGCCCTGTGCACCTGGTGCCTTCCTGGTTGCTGCTCTTTTTCTCTACTTAGCAAGCCTCGTCTAGTTGGTGCCTTCTTGTTTGCCGCTCTTTTTCCCTACTTAAGGAGCCCTCCAACCTTTTTTCCTTTGCAGATGGGGAGTAAGCGCAAGTGGATCTAGGTCACCTGGCCTAAGCCCCTCCCATCTGGTTCCTTCCTGGCTGCCGCTCTTTTTCCCAACTTTGCAAGCCCGCCCACCTGGTGCCTTCCTGGTTGCCACTCTGTTTCCCTACATAAGGAGCCCTCCTGCCTCTTTTCCTTTGCAGATGGGGAGCAGGTGCAAGTGGATCAAGGTCACGAGGCCTAAGCCCCACCCACCTGGTGCTTTCCTGGCTGTTGCTATTTTTCCCCACTTAGCAAGCCCTGCCCAGCTGATGCCTTCCTGGTTGCCGCTCTTTTTCACTACTTAGTAAGCCCCGCCCACCTGATGCCTTCCTGGTTGCCACTCTTTTTCCCTACTTAAGGAGCCTTCCAGCCTCTTTTCCTTTGCAGATGCGGAGCAGGTGCAAGTGGATCTAGGTCACCTGGCTGAAGCCCTGCCCACCTGGTGCCTTCCTTGCTGCTGTTCTTTTTCCCCACTTAGCAAGCCCGACCCACCTGGTGACCTCCTGGTTGCCCCTCCTTTCCCCTACTTAAGGAGCCCTCCAGCCTATTTTCCTTTGCAGATGGGGAGCAGGTGCAAGTGGATCTAGGTCACCTGGTCTAAGCCCCACCCACCTGGTGCCTTCCTGGCTGCCACTCTTTTTCCGCACTTAGTGATCCCTGCCCACCTGGTGCCTTCCTGGTTTCCGCTCTTGTTCCCCACTTAGCAAGCCTCGCCCACCTGGTGCCTTCCTGCTTGCCGCTCTTTTTCCCCACTTAAGGAGCCCTACAGCCTCTTTTCCTTTACAGATAGGGAGCAGGTGCAAATGGATCTAGGTCACCTTTCCTAAGCCCCGCCCACCTTGTGCCTTCCTGGTGCCGCTCTTTTTCCCCAATTGAGGAGCCCTCCAGCATCTTTTCCTTTGCAGAAAGGGGAGCAGGTGCAAGTGGATCTAGGTCACCTGGCCTAAGCGCTGCCCACCTGGTGCCTTCCTGGCTTCTTCTATTTTTCCCCACTTAGCAAGCCCTACCCCCCTGGTGCTTTCCCGGTTGCCGCTCTTTTTCCCTACTTAGCAAGCCCTGACCAGCTGGTGCCTTCCTGGTTGCTGCTCTTTTTCCCTACTTAAGGAGCCTTCCAGCCTCTTTTCCTTTGAAGATGGGGAGCAGGTGCAGGTGGATCTAGGTCACCTGTCCTAAGCCCTGTGCACCTGGTGCCTTCCTGCTTGCTGCTCTTTTTCTCTACTTAGCAAGCCTCCTCTATTTGGTGCCTTCCTGGTTGCCGCTCTTTTTCCCTACTTAAGGAGCCCTCCAACCTTTTTTCCTTTGCAGATGGGGAGTAAGCGCAAGTGGATCTAGGTCACCTGGCCTGAGCCTCTCCCATCTGGTTCCTTCCTGGCTGCCGCTCTTTTTCCCCACTTTGCAAGCCCGCCCACCTGGTGCCTTCCTGGTTGCCACTCTGTTTCCCTACATAAGGAGCCCTCCTGCCTCTTTTCCTTTGCAGATGGGGAGCAGGTGCAAGTGGATCTACGTCACCTGGCCTAAGCCCTACCCACCTGGTGCCTTCCTGGCTGCCACTCTTTTTCCCCACTTAGCAAATCCTCACCCACCTGGCACATTTTTTGGTTGCCGCTCTTTTACCCTACTTAAGGAGCCCTTCAGCCTCTTTTCCTTGCAGAAGGGGAGCAAGTGCAAGTGGATCTAAGTCACCTCGCATAAGCCCCGCCTGCCTGGTGCCTTCCTTGTTGCCGCTCTTTTTCCCTACTTAAGGAGCCCTTCAGACTCTTTTCCTTTGCAGATGGAGAGCAGATGCAAGTGGATATAGGTCACCTGGCCTAAGCCCCACTCACCTGGTGCCTTCATGGTTGCTGCTATTTTTCCCCACATAGCAAGCCCCGCCCACCTGGTGCCTTCCCGGTTGCTGCTAGTTTCCCTACTTAAGAAGCCCTCCAGCCTCTTTTCCTTTACAGATGGGTAGCAGGTGCAAGTGGATATAGGTCCCCTGGCCTATGCCCCTACCCAACTGGTGCCTTCCTGGCTGCCGCTCTTTTCCCCACTTTGCAAGCCCGCCCACCTGGTGCCTTCCTGGTTGCCGCTAGTTTCCCTACTTAAGAAGCCCTCCTGCCTCTTTTTCTTTGCAGATGGGGAGCAGGTGCAAGTGGATCTAGGTCACCTGGCCTAAGCCCCACCCACCTGGTGCCTTCCTGGCTGCCACTCATTTTCCCCACTTAGCAAAGCCTCACCCACCTGGTGCCTTTTTGGTTGCCGCTCTTTTACCCTACTTAAGGAGCCCTTCAGCCTCTTTTTCTTGCAGAAGGGAAGCAAATGCAAGTGAATCTAAGTCACCTGGCGTAAGCCTCGCCCACCAGTTGCCTTCCTGGTTGCCGCTCTTTTTCCCTACTTAAGGAGCCCTCCATACTCTTTTCCTTTGCAGATTGAGAGCAGATGCCAGTGGATATAGGTCACCTGGCCTAAGCCCCACTCACCTGGTGCCTTCATGGTTACTGCTCTTTTTCATATCACATAGCAAGCCCCGCCCACCTGGTGCTTTCCTGGTTGCCTCTAGTTTCCCTACTTAAGAAGCCCTCCAGCCTCTTTTCCTTTACAGATGGGTAGCAGGTGCAAGTGGATATAGGTCCCCTGGCCTATGCCCCTACCCAACTGGTGCCTTCCTGGCTGCCGCTCTTTTGCCCACTTTGCAAGCCCCACCCACCTGGTGCCTTCCTGGCTGCCACTCATTTTCCCCACTTAGCAAAGTCTCACCCACCTGGGGAGCAGGTGCAGGTGGATCTAGGTCACCTGTCCTAAGCCCCGTGAACCTGGTGCCTTCCTGTTTCTGCTCTTTTCCTCTACTTAGCAAGCCTCATATACCTGGTGGATTCCTGGTTGCCACTCTTTTTCCCTACTTAAGGAGCCCTCCAACCTTTTTTCCTTTGCAGATGGGGAGTAAGCGCAAGTGGATCTAGGTCACCTGGCCTAAGCCCCACCCACCTGGTGCCTTCCTGACTGCCGCTCTTTTACCCCACCTTGCAAGCCCCGCCCACCTGGTGCCTTACTGTTTGCTGCTCTCTTACCCTACTCAAGGAGCCCCCCAGCCTCTTTTCCTTTGCCGATGTGGAGCAGGTGCAAGTGGATCTAGGTCACCTGGCCAAAGCCTCACCCACCTGGTGCCTTCCTGGCTGCCACTCTTTTTCCCCACTTGGCAAGTCCCACCCACCTGGTGCCTTCCTGTTGCTGCTCTTTTTCCCCACAAAACAAAACCCGTCCACCTGGTGCCTTCCTGGTTCCCACTATTTTTCACTACTTAAGGAGCCCTCCAGCCACTTTTCCTTTACAGATGGGGAGCAGGTGCAAGTGGATCTAGGTCACATGGCCTAAGCCACACCCACCTGGTGCCTTCCTGGTTGCTGCTCTTTTTCCCCATATAGCAAGCCCAGCCTGCCTAGTGCCTTCCTGGTTGCCTCTATTTTTCCCTACTTAAGGAGCCGTTCAGCCTCTTTTCCTTTACAGATGGGGAGCAGGTGCAAGTGGATCTAGGTCACATGACCTAAGTCCCACCCACCTGGTGTCTTCCTGGCTGCCTCTGTTTTCCCCACATAGCAAACCCCACCCACCTGGTGCCTTACTAGTTGCCACTCTTTTTCTCTACTTAAGGAGCACTCCAGCCTCTTTTCCTTTACAGATGGGGAGCAAGTACAAGTGAATCTAGGTCACCTGGCCTAAGCCCCTAACCACCTGGTGCCTTCCTGGTTGCTGCTCTTTTCGCTACTTAAGGAGCCCTCTAGACTCTTTTTTTTTTTGCAGATGGGGTGCAGATGCAAGTGGACCAAGGTCACCAGGCCTAAGCCCCACCCACCTGGTGCTTCCCTGGCTTTTGCTCCTTTTCCCCACTTAGCAAGCCCTGCACAACTGATGCCTTCCTGGTTGCCGCTCTTTTTCCCTACTTAGCAAGCCCAGCCCACCTGATGCCTTCCTGGTTGCTGCTCTTTTTCCCTACTTACAGAGCTTTCCAGCCTCTTTTCCTTTGCAGATGCGGAGCAGGTGCAAGTGAATCTAGGTCACCTGGCCTAAGCCCCACCCTCCTGGTGCCTTCCTGGCTGCCCCTCTGTTCCCCTACATAAGGATCACTGCAGCCTCTTTTCCTTTGCAGATGGGGAGCTGGTGCAAGTGGATATAGGTAACCTGGCCAAACCCCCGGCCCACCTGGTGCCTTCCTGGCTGCAACTCTTTTCCCCCACTTAACAAACCCCACCCACCTGGCGCCTTCCTGGTTGCCGCTATTTTTCCCCACTTAAGGAGCCACCAGTCTCTTTTCCTTTGCGGAAAGGGAGCAGGTGCAAGTGGATCTAGGTCACCTGGCCTGAGCCCTGCCCACCTGATGCCTTCCTGGTTGCCGCTCTTTTTCCCTACTTAGCAAGCCCTGCCCCCCTGGTGCCTTCCTGGTTGCCACTCTTTTTCCCTACTTTGCAAGCCCGCCCACCTGGTGCCTTCCTGGTTGCTGCTCTGTTTCCCTACATAAGGAGCCCTCCTGCCTCTTTTCCTTTGCAGATGGGGAGCAGGTGCAAGTGGATCTAGGTCACCAGGCCCAAGCCCTACCCACCTGGTACCTTCCTGGCTGCCACTCTTTTTTCGCACTTAGCAAAGCCTCACCCACCTTGCGCCTTTTTGGTTGTTGTTCTTTTTCCCTACTTAAGGAGACCTTCAGCCTCTTTTCCTTGCAGAAGGGGAGCAAGTGCAAGTGGATCTAAGTCACCTGGCATAAGCCCCGCCCACCAGGTGCCTTCCTGGTCGCCGCTCTTTTTCCCTACTTAGCAAGCCCTGCCCACCTGGTGCCTTCCTGGTTGTTGTTCTTTTTCCCTACTTAAGGAGCCTTCCATCCTCTTTTCAATTGCAGATGGGGAGCAGGTTCAGGTGGATCTAGGTCACCTGTCCTAAGCCCCGTGCACCTGGTGCCTTCCTGTTTGCTGCTCTCTTTCTCTACTTAGCAAGCCTCGTATACCTGGTGGATTCCAGGTTGCCACTCTTTTTCCCTACTTAGGGAGCCCTCCAACCTTTTTTCCTTTGCAGATGGGGAGTAAGCGCAAGTGGATCTAGGTCACCTGGCCTAAGCCCCACCCACCTGGTGCCTTCCTGGCTGCCGCTCTTTTACCCCACCTTGCAAGCCCCGCCCACCTGGTGCCTTACTGTTTGCCGCTCTTTTTCCCTACTCAAGGAGCCATCCAGCCTCTTTTCCTTTGCCGATATGGAGCAGGTGCAAGTGGATCTAGGTCACCTGGCCAAAGCCTCACCCACCTGATGCCTTCCTGGCTGCCACTCTTTTTCCCCACATAGCAAATCCCGTCCACCTGGTGCCTTCCTGGTTCCCACTATTTTTTCCTACTTAAGGAGCCCTCCAGCTTCTTTTCCTTTACAGATGGGGAGCAGGTGCAAGTGGATCTAGGTCATATGGCCTAAGCCACACCCACCTGGTGCCTTCCTGGTTGCTGCTCTTTTTCCCCATATAGCAAGCCCAGCCTGCCTAGTGCCTTCCTGGTTGCCTCTATTTTTCCAAACTTAAGGAGCCCTTCAGCCTCTTTTCCTTTACAGATGGGGAGCAGGTGCAAGTGGATCTAGGTCACATGACCTAAGCCCCACCCACCTGGTGTCTTCCTGGCTGCCGCTGTTTTCCCCACATAGCAAACCCCACCCACCTGGTGCCTTACTAGTTGCCACTCTTTTTCTCTACTTAAGGAGCACTCCAGACTCTTTTTTTGTGCAGATGGGGTGCAGGTGCAAGTGGACCAAGGTCACCAGGCCTAAGCCCCACCCACCTGGTGCTTCCCTGGCTTTTGCTCCTTTTCCCCACTTAGCAAGCCCTGCCCAACTGATGCCTTCCTGGTTGCTGCTCTTTTTCCCTACTTAGTTAGCCCAGCCCACCTGATGCCTTCCTGGTTGCCGCTCTTTTTCCCTACTTACGGAGCTTTCCAGCCTCTTTTCCTTTGCAGATGGGGAGCTGGTGCAAGTGGATCTAGGTCACCTGGCCGAACCCCCGGCCCACCTGGTGCCTTCCTGGCTGCAACTCTTTTCCCCCACTTAGCAAGCCCCACCCAACTGGCGCCTTCCTAGTTGCCACTATTTTTCCCCACTTAAGGAGCCACCAGTCTCTTTTCCTTTGCGGAAAGGGAGCAGGTGCAAGTGGATCTAGGTCACCTGGCCTGAGCCCTGCCCACTTGATGCCTTCCTGGTTGCCGCTCTTTTTCCCTACTTAGCAAGCCCTGCCCCCCTGGTGCCTTCCTGGTTGCCACTCTTTTTCCTTACTTTGCAAGCCCTGCCCACCTGGTGCCTTCCTGGTTGTTGTTCTTTTTCCCTACTTAAGGATCCTTCCAGCCTCTTTTCAATTGCAGATGGGAAGTAGGTGCAGGTGGATCTAGGTCACCTGTCCTAAGCCCCGTGCACCTGGTGCCTTCCTGGTTGCCGTGCTTTTTCTCTACTTAGCAAGCCTTGTATACCTGGTGCCTTCCTGGTTGCCGCTCTTTTTCCCTACTTAAGGAGCCCTCCAGCCTCTTTTGCTTTACAGATGGGGAGCAGGTGCAAGTGGATCTAGGTCACATGGCCTAAGCCACACACACCTGGTGCCTTCCTGGTTGCCGCTCTTTTTCCCCACTTAGCAAGCCCCACCCACCTGGTGCCTTCCTGGTTGCTGCTCTTTTTCCCCATATAGCAAGCCCAGCCTGCATAGTGCCTTCCTGGTTGCCTCTATTTTTCCCTACTTAAGAAGCCCTTCAGCCTCTTTTCCTTTACAGATGGGGACCAGGTGCAAGTGGATGTAGGTCACATGATCTAAGCCCCACCCACCTGGTGCCTTTCTGGCTGCCGCTGTTTTCCCCATTTAGCAAACCCCACCCACCTGGTGCCTGACTGGTTGCCGCTCTTTTTCCCTACTTAAGGAGCCCTCCAGCCTCTTTTCCTTTGTCGATGTGGAGCAGGTGCAAGTGGATCTAGGTCACTTGGCCAAAGCCTCACCCACCTGGTGCCTTCCTGGCTGCCAATCTTTTTCCCCACTTGGCAAGTCCCACCCACCTGGTGCCTTCCTGGTTGCTGCTCTTTTTCCCCACATAGCAAGTCCCGTCCACCTGGTGCCTTCCTGGTTCCCGCTATCTTTCCCTAATTAAGGAGCCCTCCAGCTTCTTTTCCTTTACAGATGTGGAGCAGGTGCAAGTGGATCTAGGTCACATTGCCTAAGCCACACCCACCTGGTGCCTTCCAGGTTGCTGCTCTTTTTCCCCACATAGCAAGCCCAGCCTGCCTAGTGCCTTCCTGGTTGCCACTATTTTTCCCTACTTAAGGAGCCCTTCAGCCTCTTTTCCTTTACAGATGGGGAGTAGGTGCAAGTGGATCTAGGTCACATGACCTAAGTCCCACCCACCTGGTGTCTTCCTGGCTGCCGCTGTTTTCCCCACATAGCAAACCCCACCCACCTGGTGCCTTACTGGTTGCCACTCTTTTTCCCTACTTAAGGAGCACTCCAGCCTCTTTTCCTTTACAGATGGGGAGCAGATGCAAGTGGATCTACGTCACCTGGCCTACGCCCCTCCCACCTGGTGCCTTCCTGGCTGCCGCTCTTTTCCCAACTTTGCAAGCCCCACCCACCTGGTGCCTTAATGGTTGTTCCTATTTTTCCCTACTTAAGGAGCCCTCCAGCATCTTTTACTTTGCAGATGGGTAGCAGGTGCAAGTGTATCTAGGTCACCTGGCCTAAGCCCCTACCCACCTGGTGCCTTTCCTGGTTGCTGCTCTTTTCCCTACTTATGGAGCCCTCTAAACTCTTTTTCTTTGCAGATGGGGAGCAGGTGCAAGTGGACCAAGGTCACCAGGCCTAAGCCCCACCCACCTGGTGCTTCCCTGGCTTTTGCTCCTTTTCCCCTCTTAGCAAGCCCTGCCCAACTGATGCCTTCCTGGTTGCCGCTCTTTTTTCCCTATTTAGCAAGCCCAGCACACCTGATGCCTTCCTGGTTGTCGCTCTTTTTCCCTACTTAAGGAGCTTTCCAGCCTCTTTTCCTTTGCAGATGCGGAGCAGGTGCACGTGAATCTAGGTCACCTGGCCTAAGCCCCACCCACCTGGTGCCTTCCTGGCTGCCGCTCTGTTCCCCTACTTAAGGAGCACTGCAGCCTCTTTTCCTTTGCAGATGGGGAGCTGGTCCAAGTGGATCTAGGTCACCTGGCCTAACCCCCGGCCCACCTGGTGCCTTCCTGGCTGCAACTCTTTCCCCCACTTAGCAAGCCCCACCCACCTGGTGCCTTCCTGGTTGCCGCTATTTTTCCCCACTTAAGGAGCCACCAGTCTCTTTTCCTTTGCGGAAAGGGAGCAGGTGCAAGTGGATCTAAGTCACCTGGGCTGAGCCCTGCCCACCTGATGCCTTCCTGGTTGCCGCTCTTTTTCCCTACTTAGCAAGCCCTGCCCCCCTGGTGCCTTCCTGGTTGCCACTCTTTTTCCTTACTTAGCAAGCCCTGCCCACCTGGTGTCTTCCTGGTTGTTGTTCTTTTTCCCTACTTAAGGAGCCTTCCAGCCTCTTTTCAATTGCAGATGGGGAGCAGGTGCAGATGGATCTAGGTCACCTGTCCTAAGCCCCGTGCACCTGGTGCCTTCCTGGTTGCCGCGCTTTTTCTCTACTTAGCAAGCCTTGTATACCTGGTGCCTTCCTGGTTGCCGCTCTTTTTCCCTACTTAAGGAGCCCTCCAACCTTTTTTCCTTTGCAGATGGGGAGTAAGCGCAAGTGGATCTAGGTCACCTGGCCTAAGCCCCACCCACTTGGTGCCTTCCTGGCTGCTGCTCTTTTTCCCCACCTTGCAAGCCCCGCCCACCTGGTGCCTTACTGGTTGCCGCTCTTTTTCCCTACTCAAGGAGCCCTCCAGCCTCTTTTCCTTTGCCGATGTGGAGCAGGTGCAAGTGTATCTAGGTCACCTGGCCTAAGCCCCTACCCACCTGGTGCCTTTCCTGGTTGCTGCTCTTTTCCCTACTTAAGGAGCCCTCTAAACTATTTTTCTTTGCAGATGGGGAGCAGGTGCAAGTGGACCAAGGTCACCAGGCCTAAGCCCCACCCACCTGGTGCTTCCCTGGCTTTTGCTCCTTTTCCCCTCTTAGCAAGCCCTGCCCAACTGATGCCTTCCTGGTTGCCGCTCTTTTTTCCCTACTTAGCAAGCCCAGCACACCTGATGCCTTCCTGGTTGTCGCTCTTTTTCCCTACTTAAGGAGCTTTCCAGCCTCTTTTCCTTTGCAGATGCGGAGCAGGTGCACGTGAATCTAGGTCACCTGGCCTAAGCCCCACCCACCTGGTGCCTTCCTGGCTGCCGCTCTGTTCCCCTACTTAAGGAGCACTGCAGCCTCTTTTCCTTTGCAGATGGGGAGCTGGTCCAAGTGGATCTAGGTCACCTGGCCTAACCCCCGGCCCACCTGGTGCCTTCCTGGCTGCAACTCTTTCCCCCACTTAGCAAGCCCCACCCACCTGGTGCCTTCCTGGTTGCCGCTATTTTTCCCCACTTAAGGAGCCACCAGTCTCTTTTCCTTTGCGGAAAGGGAGCAGGTGCAAGTGGATCTAAGTCACCTGGGCTGAGCCCTGCCCACCTGATGCCTTCCTGGTTGCCGCTCTTTTTCCCTGCTTAGCAAGCCCTGCCCCCCTGGTGCCTTCCTGGTTGCCACTCTTTTTCCTTACTTAGCAAGCCCTGCCCACCTGGTGTCTTCCTGGTTGTTGTTCTTTTTCCCTACTTAAGGAGCCTTCCAGCCTCTTTTCAATTGCAGATGGGGAGCAGGTGCAGATGGATCATGGTCACCTGTCCTAAGCCCTGTACACCTGGTGCCTTCCTGGTTGCCGCGCTTTTTCTCTACTTAGCAAGCCTTGTATACCTGGTGCCTTCCTGGTTGCCGCTCTTTTTCCCTACTTAAGGAGCCCTCCAACCTTTTTTCCTTTGCAGATGGGGAGTAAGCGCAAGTGGATCTAGGTCACCTGGCCTAAGCCCCACCCACTAGGTGCCTTCCTGGCTGCTGCTCTTTTTCCCCACCTTGCAAGCCCCGCCCACCTGGTGCCTTACTGGTTGCCGCTCTTTTTCCCTACTCAAGGAGCCCTCCAGCCTCTTTTCCTTTGCCGATGTGGAGCAGGTGCAAGTGGATCTAGGTCACCTGGCCAAAGCCTCACCCACCTGGTGCCTCCCTGGCTGCCACTCTTTTTTCCCACTTGGCAAGCCCCACCCACCTGGTGCCTTCCTGGTTGCTGCTCTTTTTCCCCACATAGCAAGTCCCGTCCACCTGGTGCCTTCCTGGTTCCCGCTATTTTTCCCTACTTAAGGAGCCCTCCAGCCTCTTTTCCTTTACAGATGGGGAGCAGGTGCAAGTGGATCTAGGTCACATGACCTAAGCCCCACCCACCTGGTGCCTTCCTGGCTGCCACTCTTTTCCCCCACCTAGCAAAGCCTCACCCACCTGGTGCCTTTTTGGTTGCCGCCCTTTTACCCTACTTAGGGAGCCCTTCAGCCTCTTTTCCTTGCAGAAGGGGAGCGAGTGCAAGTGAATCTAAGTCACCTGGCATAAGCCCCGCCCGCCAGGTGCCTTCCTGGTTGCCGCACTTTTTCCGTACTTAAGGAGCCCTCCAGACGCTTTTCCTTTGCAGGTGGAGAGCAGATGCAAGTGGATATAGGCCACCTGGCCTAAGCCCCACCCAGCCCTATGGGGGCTCAAATGGAAATGGGGAAGGGCCCTGGTGAATGGGGAATTACCGGTCCCGCCAACCTTGGAATGGGCCGGTAATAGTTCCATTCACCAGGGCAGAGTCGGTAAGGTTTTGGAGGCAGCCATGGCGCTAATAGCGCCATGGTTACCTCCAACCTCGTTATGCCAGATTTTCTAATGACCTTTTTCAGTGATTTCTTCCACCCATAAACCGCAATCCAAAGTGAACATTATCAGGGATTTCAATTTGGGCTTCCATGACGCAGCAGCTCCACTAGCAAAAACAATTCAGTTAGCATTAGAAAATCTTGACTTTACTCAATATATTGTCCAACCAACTCTTTCAGGTGGCAGAATTCTTGATTGGGTGCCCTCACATTGAATGGGGGTGGATAAGATTGAAGTGAAAACAAAGAAGATGATCCAATGTTGGGACCCTCCCGTCCCCTACACACTATGTGATGGTGAATAAAACAGCCAACAATTTAGATTGGAAACGCTCAATGATGTACAGAAAACATAGACAATGGGCCTCATTACACGGAAGGCGGTGAACCATGGTGCTATTAGCACCATGGTTGCCGCTGGTACCATACCGGTACCACCATTGAGGAAAGGGGAATTAGCACCACATTCCAAGGTTGGCGGGGCAGTAATTCCCCCTTCCTCCATGGCCCTTCCCCATTCCCATTTTTGCCCCATAGGGCATAATGGGAATGGGGAAGGAGCTAATTACGGTACCACAAATTGCAGTACCATAATTAGCACCAAGGTCCCTTTGCGGGTCCCAAATTTAACGGCTGGTCTACACCAGCCGTTAAGGTCGGGTCCCACAAAGGGACCTCGTAGTAAGGCGGTAAGGGTTTACCGGTACCGGTGCCCTTACCGGTACCGGTAAACCCTTAACGCCTACCATGTAATGAGGCCCAATGAATAAAGATAAATCAAAACGCTATGATGTGATGTTGTGATTTAATGTCTACCATATCTTCAAACAGTCAGGCAGTCTGTAATTAGCTGAAGTGTTTCGGGGTTAGTCCCTCTTCTTCAAGAGCAATACATAACTAATAAAGATGTAATAAATCGACTTATCAATTGCATATAATCATAATAATCAAAGTGACAAAATGATTGTATAACTTTAGAAATGATGTCACTTTAGAAATCATGTCTATAACTATATTGTGGCATAAAAATATATTTATACAGTGAAGACTAGAGCAAGCCATCACCAGATAGTCCATAGAGCCAACTGGATGTGATCAAAAACCAAAAATAAACCAAGGTAAAAGAAAGGAAGACCTATGTGTAGCCTACTGTAAACAGGCAGAGCATGCTCCAACCAAAGTGAAAGGAAACTGATAACTAATGCAATGCCTACCTTGCCAAATGACAAACAAAATACATTGATCTTAGTTCCAAATCAATGTCCCGAAGGCGAACACCTGAAGGTGAATGAATTTAAAAGTTTAAATAGCATATACACTAATATAGTTAAGCTTCAACTCAGCAATTCTCAGAACAAGAAAAGTACTGAGCGTGTTTGCTCTTATTGAACACATAATGTTATTCCAAAAAATAGAACATAATTTCCCAGAGGCAATTCAAAAGTTGAACATAGAAACAACACACAGCAGTGTGATTCGTGCTTTCCTGTAAAGACCAAGAAAGCAACCCATCAGGTCATGTAGATTTACAGAAATGTGCAAATTAACTCCCTAATCCAAAGAAAAATAACAAATGCAATAATCCGGGTTACCCGAAAAAAAAAGGATGTAGATAGAGCCCCATAAACTGCATGTTCCAACAGCATTTAATGAAATATATCCAAAAGGGTTATAAGTCCCCAGGGTTGATGAATCCCTTTATCTCCCATGTAAATGCTTCAGAAAAAAGAAAACAAACAATATACCAATCCTTAGCTAACCTCCACATAAACAGCACCATTATGCCGGGTAACCATCAGATGAAATCTTACCCTCCAATGTGTGGAACAAGACTGAATTGCTACACGAAGAGAAGACAAAATGCACTCTGCAAGTCCTGCCTAGTGTCGTGCGCCGATCAACCGCCAACGCATAATAAAAACATCACTTAATCTCCAATAGAGGTAGAAAGCGGACTAGACACATAGGGCCGCATTACACGGTAGGCGGTAAGGGAAAAACGATGCCGGTAAAGGATTACCGGTATCGCTAACCACCCCTGCCAATTACGACCAGTCTAACCGCTATTAGCGGCACCGCTGAGAACGGTGTCTCTAATAGCGGCAAGGTCGCGGACGCGGGACTCCTCATGTCAGCAATAGCAGCATGGCGGAAATAGGAGACCATCACAAGGCATGCAGACATGCAAATAGCGGCATGGAGTAGGCCCAAAAAGCCCATACTGGCATGGCGGAAATACTGGCATCGCGAACCACCCGTTAAGGGACATGTGCAGTGTTCCCAACTGCCACAGGTGGCCACATTCAGCACAGGTGGAGGCAATGGAGACTGGGCCAGCACAAAAGGAGCACACCACACCCCTTCCCACACCCATTCACACACCAAGATGATTCCAATACTAGCAGCATTTCCTGGGCTGGAGGACACGATTGCATTGCAGCACCAACAACAACAGGCAGCACAGAGGACACGCAGGAGGAGGAGGAGGAGGAGGAGGGCAAGGCAGGCCCAGCAAGCCCCACCAGTGCACCTAGTCATACCACAGAGGCAGCCACCAATCCACAGGATTAGAGCCAGTCCATTCAACCTAACCCCTGAGCAGATACACACCTTGTACCCCTGGACCGGGATACCATCACCACCATAGTGGACATGATACACAACGACATTGTGAGCCTCATAGACATCCGTACTGCCATACCCCCTCTACTGAAGGTAGTAACTGTGCTCCACTTCCTGGCCACATGCACCTACCAGCATACGGTAGGGCAGATGCATGACATATCACAACCAGTATTCTCACGCACGCTGAACCAGGTGCTCAATGCCCTTCTGAAGCACACAAGTGAACACATATCACTGCCACGGACTGCCCAGGAGATCTCCACCACCAAAGTTGGCTTCTATTCACTGGCAGGCATCCCAAGTTTCATTGGGGCCATCGACTGTACCCATGTGGAATTGGTGGTCCCACATGCCAATGAGGCAGTGTACTGAAACAGAAAACAATACCACTCCATCAACGTCGAAATGGTATGTGACTCAAACAAGATAATCACACATTGTTGTGCCGGATATCCCGGATCAACCCATGATTCAATGGTCCTGCGGAACTCAACGATACCACGCTACATGGAGCGACATGCTGGACAACGTTCGTGGCTAATTGGTGAGTAGCAGGGCAAACACATGGCAGTGTGATGTGGTGTGTGATGGGGGAGAGATGCATACTCCAACTGGGTGTGATTGGGGGGGAGAGATGCATATTCCAACTGGGTGTGATTGGGGGGGAGAGATGCATACTCCAACTCTCCAACTGGGTGTGATTGGGGGGGATGCATACTTCAACTGGGTGTGATTGGGGGGGGGGAGAGATGCATACTCCAACTGGGTGTGATTGGGGGGAGCTGCATACTCCATCTGGGTGTGATTGGGGGGTGGAGAGATGCATACTCCAACTGGGTGTGATTGGGGGGGAGAGATGCATACTCCAACAGGGTATGATTGGGGGGAGAGATGCATAATCCAACTGGGTGTGATAGGGGGGGGAGAGATGCATACTCAAACTGGGTGTGATTGGGGGGGAGAGATGCATACTCCAACTGGGTGTGATTGGGGGAGGGGAGAGATGCATACTCCAACTGGGTGTGATTGGGGGGGGAGATGCAATCTCCAGCTGGGTGTGATTGGGGGTGAGAGATGCATACTCCAACTGGGTGTGATTGGGGGGAGAGGTGCATATTCCAACTGGGTTTGATGGGGGGCGAGATGCATACTCCAACTGGGTGTGATTGGGGGGGTGCATACTCCAACTGGGTATGATTGGGGGGGGTGAGATGCATAATCCGACTGGGTGTTATGGGGGGAGATGCATACTCCAACCTGGTGTGATTGGGGGGGGGGGTGAATACTCCAAGTGAGTGTGATTGGGGGGGAGAGATGCATACTCCAACTGGGTGTGATTGGGGGGGAGAGATGCAGACTCCAACTGGGTGTGATTGGGGGTAGAGATGCATACTCTAACTGGGTGTGATTGGGGAGGAGAGGTGCATACTCCAACTGGGTGTGATTGGGGGGGGGAGATGCATACTCCAACTGGGTGTGATTGGGGGGGAGAGATGCATACTCCAAATGGGTGTGATTGGGGGGGAGAGATGCATACTCCAACTGGGTGTTATTGGGGAGGAGGGAGAGATGCATACTCCAACTGGGTGTGATTGGGGGGGAGAGGTGCATACTCCAACTGGGTCTGATTGGGGGGGAGAGATGCATACTCCAACTGGGTGTGATTGGGGGGGGGATGCATACTCCAGCTGGGTGTGATTGGGGGGTAGAGGTGCATACTCCAACTGGGTGTGATTGGGGGGAGAGATGCATACTCCAACTGGGTGTGATCGGGGGGGAGAGGTGCATACTCCAACTGGGTGTGATTGGGGGGGAGAGATGCATACTGCAACTGGGTGTGATTGGGGGGGAGAGGTGCATACTCCAACTGGGTGTGATTGGGGGGGGGGAGATGCATACTCCAACTGGGTGTGATTGGGGGGCGAAAGATGCATACTCCAACTGGGTGTGATGGGGGAGATGCATATTCCAACTGGGTGTGATTGGGTGGAAGAGAGGCATACTCCAACTGGGTGTGATGGGGGGAGAGATGCATACTTCACCTGGGTGTGATTGGGGGGGAGAGATGCATACGCCAACTGGGTGTGATTGGGGGAGGGGGAGAAATGCATACTCCAACTGGATATGATTGTGGGGGGAGAGATGCATACTCCAACTGGGTGTGATTGGGGGGGGGGAGATGCATACTTCAACTGGTTGTGATTAGGGTGGAGACATGCATACTCCAAATGGGTGTGATTGGGGGGGAGAGATGCATACTCGAACTGGATCTGATGGGGGGAGAGATGCATACTCCAACTGGGTGTGATTGGGGGGAGAGATGCATACTCCAACTGGGTGTGATTGGGGGAGAGAGATGCCAACTCCAACTGGGTGTGATTGGGGGAGAGATGCATACTCCAACTGGGTGTGATTGGGGGGGATGCATACTCCAACTGGGTGAGATTGGGGGGGATGCATACTCCAACTGGGTGTGATTGGGGGGGGAGAGATGTATACTCCAACTGGGTGTGATTTGCGGGGAGAGATGCATACTCCAACTGGGTGTGATTGGGGGGGAGATGCATACTCCAACTGGGTGTGATCGGGGGTGGAGAGGTGCATACTCCAACTGGGTGTGATTGGGGCAGAGAGATGCATACTCCAACTGGGTGTGATTGGGGAGCGAGAGATGCATACTCCAACTGGGTGTGATGGCGGAGATGCATATTCCAACTGGGTTTGATTGGGTGGAAGAGAGGCATACTCCAACTGGGTGTGATGGGGGGGAGAGATGCATACTCCACCTGAGTGTGATTGGGGGGAGCGATGCATACTCCAACTGGGTGTGATTGGGGGGAGAGGTGCATACTCCAACTGGGTGTGATTGGGGGGAAAGATGCATACTACAACTGGGTGTGATTGGGGCGGGGGGAGAGATGCATACTCCAAATAGGTGTGATTGGGGGGGAGAGATGCATACTCCAACTGGGTGTGTTTGTGGGGGGAGATGCATACTCCAACTGGGTGTGATTGGGGGGAGAGATGCATATTCCAACTGGGTGTGATTGGGGGAGGGGGAGAGATGCATACTCCAACTGGGTGTGATTGTGGGGGGAGAGATGCATTCTCCAAAAGGGTGTGATTATGGGGGAGAGATGCATACTCCAACTGGGTGTGATTGGAGGGGGAGAGATGCATACTCCAACTGGGTGTTATTGGGGGGAGAGATGCATACTCCAACTGGGTGTGATTGGGGGAAGAGATGCATACTCCAACTGGGTGTGATTGGGGGGGAGATGCATACTCCAACTGGGTGTGATTGGGGGGGAGAGATGCATACTCCAACTGGGTATGATTGGGGGGGTAGAGATGCATACTCCAACTGGCTGTGGTTGTGGGGGGAGAGATGCATACTCCAACTGGGTGTGATTGTGGGGGGAGAGATGCATACTCCAACTGGGTGTGATTGGGGGGAGGAGATGCATACTCCAACTGGGTGTGATGTTGCGAGAGATGCATACTCCAACTGGGTGTGATTGGGGGGGAAGATGCATACTCCAACTGAGTGTGATTGGGGGGAGAGATGCATACTCCAACTGGGTGTGATTGGCGGGGGAGAGATGCATACTCCAACTGGGTGTGATTGGGGGGGAGAGATGCATACTCCAACTGGGTGTGATTGTGGGGGAGATGCACACGCCAACTGGGTATGTTTGGGGGGGAGAGATGCATACTCCAACTGGGTGTGATTGGCAGGGGAGAGATGCATACTCCAACTGGGTGTGATTGGGGGGGAGAGATGCATACTCCAACTGGGTGTGATGGGGGGAGAGATGCATACTCCAACTGGGTATGTTTGGGGGGGGGAGAGATGCATACTCCAACTGGGTGTGATGGGGGGGAGAGATGCATACTCCAACTGGGTGTGATTGGGGGGCTAGATGCATACTCCAACTGGTTGTGATTGGGGGGGAGATGCATACTCCAACTGGGTATGATTGGGGGGAGAGATGCATACTCCAACTGGGTGTGATGGGGGGAGATGCATACTCCAACTGGGTGTGATTGGGGGGAGAGATGCATACTCCAACTGGGAGTGATTTGGGGGGAGAGATGCGTACTCCAACTGGGTGTGATGGGGGGAGAGATGCGTACTCCAACTGGGTGTGATTGTGGGGGAGAGATGCATACTCCAACTAGGTGTGATTGGGGGGAAAATGCATACGCCAACTGGGTGTGATTGGGGGAGGAGAGATGCATACTCCAACTGGGTGTGATTGGGGGGGAGAGATGCATACTCCAACTGGGTGTGATGTGGGAGAGATGCATACTCCAATTGGGAGTGATTGGGGGGGCGGAGATGCATAATCCAACTGGGTGTGATTGGGGGGAGAGATGCATACTCCAACTGGGTGTGATTGGGGGGGGCGAGATGCATACTCCAACTGGGTGTGATTGGGGGAGAGATGCATACTCCAACTGGGCGTGATTTGGGGGGAGAGATGCATACTCCAACTGGGTGTGATTGGGGGGAGATGCATACTCCAACTGGGTGTGATTGGGGGAGGGGAGAGATGCATACTCCAACTGGGTGTGATTGGGGGGGATGCATTCTCCAACTGGGTGTGATTGGGGGGAGAGATGCATACTCCAATTGGGTGTGATATGGGGTGAGAGATGCATACTCCAACTGGGTGTGATTTGGGTGGAGAGATGAATACTCCAACTTGGTGTGATTGGGGGGGAGAGATGCATACTCCAACTAGGTGTGATTGGGGGGATGCATACTCCAACTGGATGTGATTGGGGTGGGGAGAGATGCATACTCCAACTGGGTGTGATTGGGGGGGGACAGACTCATACTCCAACTGGGTGTGATGGGGGGAGATGCATACTCCAACTGGGTGTGATTGGGGGGGAGAGATGCATACTCCAACTGGTTGTGATTGGGGGGGAGATTTGCATACTCCAAATGGGTGTGATTGGGGGGGGAGATGCATACTCCAACTGGGTCTGATGGGGGGAGAGATGCATACTCCAACTTGGTGTGATTGGGGGGAGAGATGTATACTCCAACTGGGTGTAATGGGGGGAGAGATGCATACTCCAACTGGGTGTGATTGGGGGAGAGAGATGCATACTCCAACTGGGTGTGATTGGGGGGAGATGCATACTCCAGCTGGGTGTGATTGGGGGGGTAGAGATGCATACTCCAACTGGGTGTGATTGGGGGTGTGCATACTCCAACTGGGTGTGATTGGGGGGAGAGATGCATACTCCAAATGGGTGTGATAGGGGGGAGAGGTGCATACTCCAACTGGGTCTGATTGGGGGGAGAGATGCATACTCCAACTGGGTGTGATTGGGGGGGAGAGCTGCATACTCCAACTGGGTGTGATTGGGGGAGAGATGCATACTCCAACTGGGTGTGAATGGGGGGGAGAGATGCATACTCCAACTGAGTGTAACGGGGGGAGAGATGCATACTCCAACTGGGTGTGATTGGGGGGGAGAGATGCATACTCCAACTGGGTATGATTGGGGGGGGAGATGCATACTCCAAATGGCTGTGGTTGTGGGGGGAGAGATGCATACTCCAACTGGGTGTGATTGGGGGGGAGATGCATACTCCAACTGGGTGTGATTGGGGGGAGATGCATACTCCAACTGGGTGTGATTGGTGGGGAGAGATGCATACTCCAACTGGGTATGATTGGGGGGGGAGATGCATACTCCAAATGGCTGTGGTTGTGGGGGGAGAGATGCATACTCCAACTGGGTGTGATTGTGGGGGGAGAGATGCATACTCCAACTGGGTGTGATTGGGGGGAAAATGCATACGCCAACTGGGTGTGATTGGGGGAGGAGAGATGCATACTCCAACTGGGTGTGATTGGGGGGGAGAGATGCATACTCCAACTGGGTGTGATGTGGGAGAGATGCATACTCCAATTGGGAGTGATTGGGGGGGCAGAGATGCATAATCCAACTGGGTGTGATTGGGGGGGAGAGATGCATACTCCAACTGGGTTTGATTGAGGGGGGGCGAGATGCATACTCCAACTGGGTGTGATTGGGGGAGAGATGCATACTCCAACTGGGCATGATTTGGGGGGAGAGATGCATACTCCAACTGGGTGTGATTGGGGGGAAAATGCATACGCCAACTGGGTGTGATTGGGGGAGGAGAGATGCATACTCCAACTGGGTGTGATTGGGGGGGAGAGATGCATACTCCAACTGGGTGTGATGTGGGAGAGATGCATACTCCAATTGGGAGTGATTGGGGGGGCAGAGATGCATAATCCAACTGGGTGTGATTGGGGGAGGGGAGAGATGCATACTCCAACTGGGTGTGATTGGGGGGGATGCATTCTCCAACTGGGTGTGATTGGGGGGAGAGATGCATACTCCAATTGGGTGTGATATGGGGTGAGAGATGCATACTCCAACTGGGTGTGATTTGGGTGGAGAGATGAATACTCCAACTGGGTGTTATTGGGGGGAGAGATGCATAATAGAACTGGGTGTGATTGTGGGGGGAGAGATGCATACTCCAACTTGGTGTGATTGGGGGGGAGAGATGCATACTCCAACTAGGTGTGATTGGGGAGGGGGATGCACACTCCAACTGGATGTGATTGGGGTGGGGAGAGATGCATACTCCTACTGGGTGTGATTGGGGGGGGGGCAGACGCATACTCCAACTGGGTGTGATGGGGGGGAGATGCATACTCCAACTGGGTGTGATTGGGGGGGGCGAGATGCATACTCCAACTGGTTGTGATTGGGGGGGGAGAGATGCATACTCCAAATGGGTGTGATTGGGGGGGAGATGCATACTCCAACTGGGTCTGATGGGGGGAGAGATGCATACTCCAACTTGGTGTGATTGGGGGGAGAGATGTATACTCCAACTGGGTGTAATGGGGGGAGAGATGCATACTCCAACTGGGTGTGATTGGGGGGGGAGATGCATACTCCAACTGGGTATGATTGGGGGGAGAGATGCATACTCCAACTGGGTGTGATGGGGGGAGATGCATACTCCAACTGGGTGTGATTGGGGGGAGAGATGCATACTCCAACTGGGAGTGATTTGGGGGGAGAGATGCGTACTCCAACTGGGTGTGATGGGGGGAGAGATGCGTACTCCAACTGGGTGTGATTGTGGGGGAGAGATGCATACTCCAACTGGGTGTGATTGGGGGAGGAGAGTGATTGGGGGTAAAATGCATACGCCAACTGGGTGTGATTGGGGGAGGAGAGATGCATACTCCAACTGGGTGTGATTGGGGGGGAGAGATGCATACTCCAACTGGGTGTGATGTGGGAGAGATGCATACTCCAATTGGGAGTGATTGGGGGGGTGGAGATGCATAATCCAACTGGGTGTGATTGGGGGGGAGAGATGCATACTCCAACTGGGTGTGATTGGGGGGGGCGAGATGCATACTCCAACTGGGTGTGATTTGGGGGGAGAGATGCATACTCCAACTGGGTGTGATTGGGGGGAGATGCATACTCCAACTGGGTGTGATTGGGGGGAGATGCATACTCCAAATGGGTGTGATTGGGGGAGGGGAGAGATGCATACTCCAACTCGGTGTGATTGGGGGGGATGCATTCTCCAACTGGGTGTGATTGGGGGGAGAGATGCATACTCCAATTGGGTGTGATATGGGGTGAGAGATGCATACTCCAACTGGGTGTGATTTGGGTGGAGAGATGAATACTCCAACTTGGTGTGATTGGGGGGGAGAGATGCATACTCCAACTAGGTGTGATTTGATGGGGGATGCATACTCCAACTGGATGTGATTGGGGTGGGGAGAGATCCATACTCCAACTGGGTGTGATTGGGGGGAGGGACAGACGCATACTCCAACTGGGTGTGATGGGGGGGAGATGCATACTCCAACTGGTTGTGATTGGGGGGGGAGAGATGCATACTCCAACTGGTTGTGATTGGGGGGGAGATATGCATACTCCAAATGGGTGTGATTGGGGAGGAGATGCATACTCCAACTGGGTCTGATGGGGGAGAGATGCATACTCCAACTTGGTGTGATTGGGGGGAGAGATGTATACTCCAACTGGGTGTAATGGGGGGAGAGATGCATACTCCAACTGGGTGTGACTGGGGGAGAGAGATGCATACTCCAACTGGGTGTGATTGGGGGGAGATGCATACTCCAGCTGGGTGTGATTGGGGGGGTAGAGATGCATACTCCAACTGGCTGTGGTTGTGGGGGGAGAGATGCATACTCCAACTGGGTGTGATTGTGGGGGGAGAGATGCATACTCCAACTGGGTGTGATTGGGGGGAGGAGATGCATACTCCAACTGGGTGTGATTTTGCGAGAGATGCATACTCCAACTGGGTGTGATTGGGGGGGAAGATGCATACTCCAACTGAGTGTGATTGGGGGGAGAGATGCATACTCCAACTGGGTGTGATTGGCGGGGGAGAGATGCATACTCCAACTGGGTGTGATTGGGGGGGAGAGATGCATACTCCAACTGGGTGTGATTGTGGGGGAGATGCACACGCCAACTGGGTATGTTTGGGGGGGAGAGATGCATACTCCAACTGGGTGTGATTGGCAGGGGAGAGATGCATACTCCAACTGGGTGTGATTGGGGGGAGAGATGCATACTCCAACTGGGTGTGATGGGGGGGAGAGATGCATACTCCAACTGGGTATGTTTGGGGGGGGGAGAGATGCATACTCCAACTGGGTGTGATTGGGGGGCTAGATGCATACTCCAACTGGTTGTGATTGGGGGGGAGATGCATACTCCAACTGGGTATGATTGGGGGGAGAGATGCATACTCCAACTGGGTGTGATGGGGGGAGATGCATACTCCAACTGGGTGTGATTGGGGGGAGAGATGCATACTCCAACTGGGAGTGATTTGGGGGGAGAGATGCGTACTCCAACTGGGTGTGATGGGGGGAGAGATGCGTACTCCAACTGGGTGTGATTGTGGGGGAGAGATGCATACTCCAACTGGGTGTGATTGGGGGGAAAATGCATACGCCAACTGGGTGTGATTGGGGGAGGAGAGATGCATACTCCAACTGGGTGTGATTGGGGGGGAGAGATGCATACTCCAACTGGGTGTGATGTGGGAGAGATGCATACTCCAATTGGGAGTGATTGGGGGGGCGGAGATGCATAATCCAACTGGGTGTGATTGGGGGGAGAGATGCATACTCCAACTGGGTGTGATTGGGGGGGCGAGATGCATACTCCAACTGGGTGTGATTGGGGGAGAGATGCATACTCCAACTGGGCGTGATTTGGGGGGAGAGATGCATACTCCAACTGGGTGTGATTGGGGGGAGATGCATACTCCAACTGGGTGTGATTGGGGGAGGGGAGAGATGCATACTCCAACTGGGTGTGATTGGGGGGGATGCATTCTCCAACTGGGTGTGATTGGGGGGAGAGATGCATACTCCAATTGGGTGTGATATGGGGTGAGAGATGCATACTCCAACTGGGTGTGATTTGGGTGGAGAGATGAATACTCCAACTTGGTGTGATTGGGGGGGAGAGATGCATACTCCAACTAGGTGTGATTGGGGGGATGCATACTCCAACTGGATGTGATTGGGGTGGGGAGAGATGCATACTCCAACTGGGTGTGATTGGGGGGGGACAGACGCATACTCCAACTGGGTGTGATGGGGGAGATGCATACTCCAACTGGGTGTGATTGGGGGGGAGAGATGCATACTCCAACTGGTTGTGATTGGGGGGGAGATATGCATACTCCAAATGGGTGTGATTGGGGGGGGGATGCATACTCCAACTGGGTCTGATGGGGGGAGAGATGCATACTCCAACTTGGTGTGATTGGGGGGAGAGATGTATACTCCAACTGGGTGTAATGGGGGGAGAGATGCATACTCCAACTGGGTGTGATTGGGGGAGAGAGATGCATACTCCAACTGGGTGTGATTGGGGGGAGATGCATACTCCAGCTGGGTGTGATTGGGGGGGGTAGAGATGCATACTCCAACTGGGTGTGATTGGGGGTGTGCATACTCCAACTGGGTGTGATTGGGGGGAGAGATGCATACTCCAAATGGGTGTGATAGGGGGGAGAGGTGCATACTCCAACTGGGTCTGATTGGGGGGAGAGATGCATACTCCAACTGGGTGTGATTGGGGGGGAGAGCTGCATACTCCAACTGGGTGTGATTGGGGGGGGGAGATGCATACTCCAACTGGGTGTGAATGGGGGGGAGAGATGCATACTCCAACTGAGTGTAACGGGGGGAGAGATGCATACTCCAACTGGGTGTGATTGGGGGGGAGAGATGCATACTCCAACTGGGTATGATTGGGGGGGGAGATGCATACTCCAAATGGCTGTGGTTGTGGGGGGAGAGATGCATACTCCAACTGGGTGTGATTGGGGGGGAGATGCATACTCCAACTGGGTGTGATTGGGGGGAGATGCATACTCCAACTGGGTGTGATTGGGGGGGAGAGATGCATACTCCAACTGGGTATGATTGGGGGGGGAGATGCATACTCCAAATGGCTGTGGTTGTGGGGGGAGAGATGCATACTCCAACTGGGTGTGATTGTGGGGGGAGAGATGCATACTCCAACTGGGTGTGATTGGGGGGAAAATGCATACGCCAACTGGGTGTGATTGGGGGAGGAGAGATGCATACTCCAACTGGGTGTGATTGGGGGGGAGAGATGCATACTCCAACTGGGTGTGATGTGGGAGAGATGCATACTCCAATTGGGAGTGATTGGGGGGGGCAGAGATGCATAATCCAACTGGGTGTGATTGGGGGGGAGAGATGCATACTCCAACTGGGTGTGATT
Organism: Ambystoma mexicanum; assembly: GCF_040938575.1. Taxonomy (NCBI): domain Eukaryota; kingdom Metazoa; phylum Chordata; class Amphibia; order Caudata; family Ambystomatidae; genus Ambystoma; species Ambystoma mexicanum. The sequence goes on along the minus strand of NC_090930.1, from coordinate 379,353,628 downwards.
GAGGGGGGGCGAGATGCATACTCCAACTGGGTGTGATTGGGGGAGAGATGCATACTCCAACTGGGCATGATTTGGGGGGAGAGATGCATACTCCAACTGGGTGTGATTGGGGGGAGATGCATACTCCAACTGGGTGTGATTGGGGGAGGGGAGAGATGCATACTCCAACTGGGTGTGATTGGGGGGGATGCATTCTCCAACTGGGTGTGATTGGGGGGAGAGATGCATACTCCAATTGGGTGTGATATGGGGTGAGAGATGCATACTCCAACTGGGTGTGATTTGGGTGGAGAGATGAATACTCCAACTGGGTGTTATTGGGGGGAGAGATGCATAATAGAACTGGGTGTGATTGTGGGGGGAGAGATGCATACTCCAACTTGGTGTGATTGGGGGGGAGAGATGCATACTCCAACTAGGTGTGATTGGGGAGGGGGATGCACACTCCAACTGGATGTGATTGGGGTGGGGAGAGATGCATACTCCAACTGGGTGTGATGGGTGGGAGATGCATACTCCAACTGGGTGTGATTGGGGGGGGCGAGATGCATACTCCAACTGGGTGTGATGGGGGGGAGATGCATACTCCAACTGGGTGTGATTGGGGGGGGCGAGATGCATACTCCAACTGGTTGTGATTGGGGGGGGAGAGATGCATACTCCAAATGGGTGTGATTGGGGGGGGGAGATGCATACTCCAACTGGGTCTGATGGGGGGAGAGATGCATACTCCAACTTGGTGTGATTGGGGGGAGAGATGTATACTCCAACTGGGTGTAATGGGGGGAGAGATGCATACTCCAACTGGGTGTGATTGGGGGGGGAGATGCATACTCCAACTGGGTATGATTGGGGGGAGAGATGCATACTCCAACTGGGTGTGATGGGGGGAGATGCATACTCCAACTGGGTGTGATTGGGGGGAGAGATGCATACTCCAACTGGGAGTGATTTGGGGGGAGAGATGCGTACTCCAACTGGGTGTGATGGGGGGAGAGATGCGTACTCCAACTGGGTGTGATTGTGGGGGAGAGATGCATACTCCAACTGGGTGTGATTGGGGGAGGAGAGTGATTGGGGGTAAAATGCATACGCCAACTGGGTGTGATTGGGGGAGGAGAGATGCATACTCCAACTGGGTGTGATTGGGGGGAGAGATGCATACTCCAACTGGGTGTGATGTGGGAGAGATGCATACTCCAATTGGGAGTGATTGGGGGGGGTGGAGATGCATAATCCAACTGGGTGTGATTGGGGGGGAGAGATGCATACTCCAACTGGGTGTGATTGGGGGGGGCGAGATGCATACTCCAACTGGGTGTGATTTGGGGGGAGAGATGCATACTCCAACTGGGTGTGATTGGGGTGAGATGCATACTCCAACTGGGTGTGATTGGGGGGAGATGCATACTCCAACTGGGTGTGATTGGGGGAGGGGAGAGATGCATACTCCAACTCGGTGTGATTGGGGGGGATGCATTCTCCAACTGGGTGTGATTGGGGGGAGAGATGCATACTCTAATTGGGTGTGATATGGGGTGAGAGATGCATACTCCAACTGGGTGTGATTTGGGTGGATAGATGAATACTCCAACTTGGTGTGATTGGGGGGGAGAGATGCATACTCCAACTAGGTGTGATTTGATGGGGGATGCATACTCCAACTGGATGTGATTGGGGTGGGGAGAGATCCATACTCCAACTGGGTGTGATTGGGGGGGGACAGACGCATACTCCAACTGGGTGTGATGGGGGGGAGATGCATACTCCAACTGGTTGTGATTGGGGGGGGAGAGATGCATACTCCAACTGGTTGTGATTGGGGGGGAGATATGCATACTCCAAATGGGTGTGATTGGGGGGAGATGCATACTCCAACTGGGTCTGATGGGGGAGAGATGCATACTCCAACTTGGTGTGATTGGGGGGAGAGATGTATACTCCAACTGGGTGTAATGGGGGGAGAGATGCATACTCCAACTGGGTGTGACTGGGGGAGAGAGATGCATACTCCAACTGGGTGTGATTGGGGGGAGATGCATACTCCAGCTGGGTGTGATTGGGGGGGTAGAGATGCATTCTCCAACTGGGTGTGATTGGGGGTGTGCATACTCCAACTGGGTGTGATTGGGGGGAGAGATGCATACTCCAAATGGGTGTGATAGGGGGGAGAGGTGCATACTCCAACTGGGTCTGATTGGAGGGAGAGATGCATACTCCAACTGGGTGTGATTGGGGGGAGAGCTGCATACTCCAGCTGGGTGTGATTGGGGGGGAGAGATGCATACTCCAACTGGGTGTGAATGGGGGGGAGAGATGCATACTCCAACTGAGTGTAATGGGGGGAGAGAGATGCATACTCCAACTGAGTGTGATTTTGGGGGAGAGATGCATACTCCAACTGGGTGTGATTGGGGGGGAGATGCATACTCCAACTGGGTGTGATTGGGGGGAGATGCATACTCCAACTGGGTGTGATTGGGGGGGAGAGATGCATACTCCAACTGGGTATGATTGGGGGGGGAGATGCATACTCCAAATGGCTGTGGTTGTGGGGTGAGAGATGCATACTCCAACTGGGTGTGATTGTGGGGGGAGAGATGCATACTCCATCTGGGTGTGATTGGGGGGAAAATGCATACGCCAACTGGGTGTGATTGGGGGAGGAGAGATGCATACTCCACTGGGTGTGATTGGGGGGAGAGATGCATACTCCAACTGGGTGTGATGTGGGAGAGATGCATACTCCAATTGGGAGTGATTGGGGGGGGGCAGAGATGCATAATCCAACTGGGTGTGATTGGGGGGGAGAGATGCATACTCCAACTGGGTGTGATTGAGGGGGGGCGAGATGCATACTCCAACTGGGTGTGATTGGGGGAGAGATGCATACTCCAACTGGGCGTGATTTGGGGGGAGAGATGCATACTCCAACTGGGTGTGGTTGGGGGAGATGCATACTCCAACTGGGTGTGATTGGGGGAGGGGAGAGATGCATACTCCAACTGGGTGTGATTGGGGGGAGAGATGCATACTCCAATTGGGTGTGATATGGGGTGAGAGATGCATACTCCAACTGGGTGTGATTTGGGTGGAGAGATGAATACTCCAACTGGGTGTTATTGGGAGGAGAGATGCATAATAGAACTGGGTGTGATTGTGGGGGGAGAGATGCATACTCCAACTTGGTGTGATTGGGGGGGGAGAGATGTATACTCCAACTAGGTGTGATTGGGGAGGGGGATGCACACTCCAACTGGATGTGATTGGGCTGGGGAGAGATGCATACTCCAACTGGGTGTGATTGGGGGGGGGCAGACGCATACTCCAACTGGGTGTGATGGGGGAGATGCATACTCCAACTGGGTGTGATTGGGGGGGGAGAGATGCATACTCCAACTGGTTGTGATTGGGGGGGGTAGAGATGCATACTCCAAATGGGTGTGATTGGGGGGGGAGATGCATACTCCAACTGGGTCTGATGGGGGGAGAGATGCATACTCCAACTTGGTGTGATTGGGGGGAGAGATGTATACTCCAACTGGGTGTAATGGGGGGAGAGATGCATACTCCAACTGGGTGTGATTGGGGGAGAGAGATGCATACTCCAACTGGGTGTGATTGGGGGGAGATGCATACTCCAGCTGGGTGTGATTGGGGGGGTAGAGATGCATACTCCAACTGGGTGTGATTGGGGGTGTGCATACTCCACCTGGGTGTGATTGGGGGGAGAGATGCATACTCCAAATGGGTGTGATAGGGGGAGAGGTGCATACTCCAACTGGGTCTGATTGGGGGGAGAGATGCATACTCCAACTGGGTGTGATTGGGGGGGAGAGATGCATACTCCAACTGGGTGTGAATGGGGGGGAGAGATGCATACTCCAACTGAGTGTAATGGGGGGAGAGATGCATACTCCAACTGGGTGTGATTGGGGGGGAGAGATGCATACTCCAACTGGGTGTGATTGGGGGGGAGATGCATACTCCAACTGGGTGTGATTGGGGGAAGATGCATACTCCAACTGGGTGTGATTGGGGGGGAGAGATGCATACTCCAACTGGGTATGATTGGGGGGGAGAGATGCATACTCCAAATGGCTGTGGTTGTGTGGGGAGAGATGCATACTCCAACTGGGTGTGATTGTGGGGGGAGAGATGCATACTACAACTGGGTGTGATTGGGGGTGAGATGCATACTCCATCTGGGTGTGATGGGGCGAGAGATGCATACTCCAACTGGGTGTGATTGGGGGGAAGATGCATACTCCAACTGGGTGTGATTGGGGGGAGAGATGCACACTCCAACTGGGTGTGATTGGCGGGGGAGAGATGCATACTCCAACTGGGTGTGATTGGGGGGAGAGATGCATACTTCAACTGGTTGTGATTAGGGTGGAGACATGCATACTCCAAATGGGTGTGATTGGGGGGGGAGAGATGCATACTCGAACTGGATCTGATGGGGGGAGAGATGCATACTCCAACTGGGTGTGATTGGGGGGAGAGATGCATACTCCAACTGGGTGTGATTGGGGGAGAGAGATGCCAACTCCAACTGGGTGTGATTGGGGGAGAGATGCATACTCCAACTGGGTGTGATTGGGGGGGATGCATACTCCAACTGGGTGAGATTGGGGGGGATGCATACTCCAACTGGGTGTGATTGGGGGGGAGAGATGTATACTCCAACTGGGTGTGATTGGCGGGGAGAGATGCATACTCCAACTGGGTGTGATTGGGGGGGAGATGCATACTCCAACTGGGTGTGATCGGGGGTGGAGAGGTGCATACTCCAACTGGGTGTGATTGGGGCAGAGAGATGCATACTCCAACTGGGTGTGATTGGGGAGCGAGAGATGCATACTCCAACTGGGTGTGATGGCGGAGATGCATATTCCAACTGGGTTTGATTGGGTGGAAGAGAGGCATACTCCAACTGGGTGTGATGGGGGGGAGAGATGCATACTCCACCTGGGTGTGATTGGGGGGAGCGATGCATACTCCAACTGGGTGTGATTGGGGGGAGAGGTGCATACTCCAACTGGGTGTGATTGGGGGGAAAGATGCATACTACAACTGGGTGTTATTGGGGCGGGGGGAGAGATGCATACTCCAAATAGGTGTGATTGGGGGGGAGAGATGCATACTCCAACTGGGTGTGTTTGTGGGGGGAGATGCATACTCCAACTGGGTGTGATTGGGGGGAGAGATGCATACTCCAACTGGGTGTGATTGGGGGAGGGGGAGAGATGCATACTCCAACTGGGTGTGATTGTGGGGGGAGAGATGCATTCTCCAAAAGGGTGTGATTATGGGGGAGAGATGCATACTCCAACTGGGTGTGATTGGAGGGGGAGAGATGCATACTCCAACTGGGTGTTTTTGGGGGGAGAGATGCATACTCCAACTGGGTGTGATTGGGGGAAGAGATGCATACTCCAACTGGGTGTGATTGGGGGGGAGATGCATACTCCAACTGGGTGTGATTGGGGGGGAGAGATGCATACTCCAACTGGGTATGATTGGGGGGGGTAGAGATGCATACTCCAACTGGCTGTGGTTGTGGGGGGAGAGATGCATACTCCAACTGGGTGTGATTGTCGGGGGAGAGATGCATACTCCAACTGGGTGTGATTGGGGGGAGGAGATGCATACTCCAACTGGGTGTGATGTTGCGAGAGATGCATACTCCAACTGGGTGTGATTGGGGAGGAAGATGCATACTCCAACTGAGTGTGATTGGGGGGAGAGATGCATACTCCAACTGGGTGTGATTGGCGGGGGAGAGATGCATACTCCAACTGGGTGTGATTGGGGGGGAGAGATGCATACTCCAACTGGGTGTGATTGTGGGGGAGATGCACATGCCAACTGGGTATGTTTGGGGGGGAGAGATGCATACTCCAACTGGGTGTGATTGGCAGGGGAGAGATGCATACTCCAACTGGGAGTGATTGGGGGGGAGAGATGCATACTCCAACTGGGTGTGATGGGGGGGAGAGATGCATACTCCAACTGGGTATGTTTGGGGGGGGAGAGATGCATACTCCAACTGGGTGTGATTGGGGGGCTAGATGCATACTCCAACTGGTTGTGATTGGGGGGGAGTTGCATACTCCAACTGGTTATGATTGGGGGGAGAGATGCATACTCCAACTGGGTGTGATGGGGGAGATGCATACTCCAACTGGGTGTGATTGGGGGGAGAGATGCATACTCCAACTGGGAGTGATTTGGGGGGAGAGATGCGTACTCCAACTGGGTGTGATGGGGGGAGAGATGCGTACTCCAACTGGGTGTGATTGTGGGGGAGAGATGCATACTCCAACTGGGTGTGATTGGGGGGAAAATGCATACGCCAACTGGGTGTGATTGGGGGAGGAGAGATGCATACTCCAACTGGGTGTGATTGGGGGGGAGAGATGCATACTCCAACCTTGTGTGATGTGGGAGAGATGCATACTCCAATTGGGAGTGATTGGGGGGGCGGAGATGCATAATCCAACTGGGTGTGATTGGGGGGGAGAGATGCATACTCCAACTGGGTGTGATTGGGGGGGGCGAGATGCATACTCCAACTGGGTGTGATTGGGGGAGAGATGCATACTCCAACTGGGCGTGATTTGGGGGGAGAGATGCATACTCCAACTGGGTGTGATTGGGGGGAGATGCATACTCCAACTGGGTGTGATTGGGGGAGGGGAGAGATGCATACTCCAACTGGGTGTGATTGGGGGGGATGCATTCTCCAACTGGGTGTGATTGGGGGGAGAGATGCATACTCCAATTGGGTGTGATATGGGGTGAGAGATGCATACTCCAACTGGGTGTGATTTGGGTGGAGAGATGAATACTCCAACTTGGTGTGATTGGGGGGGAGAGATGCATACTCCAACTAGGTGTGATTGGGGGGGATGCATACTCCAACTGGATGTGATTGGGGTGGGGAGAGATGCATACTCCAACTGGGTGTGATTGGGGGGGGGACAGACGCGTACTTCAACTGGGTGTGATGGGGGAGATGCATACTCCAACTGGGTGTAATTGGGGGGGAGAGATGCATACTCCAACTGGTTGTGATTGGGGGGGAGATATGCATACTCCAAAAGGGTGTGATTGGGGGGGAGATGCATACTCCAACTGGGTCTGATGGGGGGAGAGATGCATACTCCAACTTGGTGTGATTGGGGGGAGAGATGTATACTCCAACTGGGTGTAATGGGGGGAGAGATGCATACTCCAACTGGGTGTGATTGGGGGAGAGAGATGCATACTCCAACTGGGTGTGATTGGGGGGAGATGCATACTCCAGCTGGGTGTGATTGGGGGGGTAGAGATGCATACTCCAACTGGGTGTGATTGGGGGTGTGCATACTCCAACTGGGTGTGATTGGGGGGAGAGATGCATACTCCAAATGGGTGTGATAGGGGGGAGAGGTGCATACTCCAACTGGGTCTGATTGGGGGGAGAGATGCATACTCCAACTGGGTGTGATTGGGGGGGAGAGCTGCATACTCCAACTGGGTGTGATTGGGGGGGAGAGATGCATACTCCAACTGGGTGTGAATGGGGGGGAGAGATGCATACTCCAACTGAGTGTAACGGGGGGAGAGATGCATACTCCAACTGGGTGTGATTGGGGGGGGGAGAGATGCATACTCCAACTGGGTATGATTGGGGGGGAGATGCATACTCCAAATGGCTGTGGTTGTGGGGGGAGAGATGCATACTCCAACTGGGTGTGATTGGGGGGGAGATGCATACTCCAACTGGGTGTGATTGGGGGGAGATGCATACTCCAACTGGGTGTGATTGGGGGGAGAGATGCATACTCCAACTGGGTATGATTGGGGGGGGGGAGATGCATACTCCAAATGGCTGTGGTTGTGGGGGGAGAGATGCATACTCCAACTGGGTGTGATTGTGGGGGGAGAGATGCATACTCCAACTGGGTGTGATTGGGGGGAAAATGCATACGCCAACTGGGTGTGATTGGGGGAGGAGAGATGCATACTCCAACTGGGTGTGATTGGGGGGGAGAGATGCATACTCCAACTGGGTGTGATGTGGGAGAGATGCATACTCCAATTGGGAGTGATTGGGGGGGCAGAGATGCATAATCCAACTGGGTGTGATTGGGGGGGAGAGATGCATACTCCAACTGGGTGTGATTGAGGGGGGGCGAGATGCATACTCCAACTGGGTGTGATTGGGGGAGAGATGCATACTCCAACTGGGCATGATTTGGGGGGAGAGATGCATACTCCAACTGGGTGTGATTGGGGGGAGATGCATACTCCAACTGGGTGTGATTGGGGGAGGGGAGAGATGCATACTCCAACGGGGTGTGATTGGGGGGGATGCATTCTCCAACTGGGTGTGATTGGGGGGAGAGATGCATACTCCAATTGGGTGTGATATGGGGTGAGAGATGCATACTCCAACTGGGTGTGATTTGGGTGGAGAGATGAATACTCCAACTGGGTGTTATTGGGGGGAGAGATGCATAATAGAACTGGGTGTGATTGTGGTGGGGAGAGATGCATACTCCAACTTGGTGTGATTGGGGGGGAGAGATGCATACTCCAACTAGGTGTGATTGGGGAGGGGGATGCACACTCCAACTGGATGTGATTGGGGTGGGGAGAGATGCATACTCCTACTGGGTGTGATTGGGGGGGACAGACGCATACTCCAACTGGGTGTGATGGGGGGGAGATGCATACTCCAACTGGTTGTGATTGGGGGGGGAGAGATGCATACTCCAAATGGGTGTGATTGGGGGGGGGAGATGCATACTCCAACTGGGTCTGATGGGGGGAGAGATGCATACTCCAACTTGGTGTGATTGGGGGGAGAGATGTATACTCCAACTGGGTGTAATGGGGGGAGAGATGCATACTCCAACTGGGTGTGATTGGGGGGGGAGATGCATACTCCAACTGGGTATGATTGGGGGGGAGAGATGCATACTCCAACTGGGTGTGATGTGGGGAGATGCATACTCCAACTGGGTGTGATTGGGGGGAGAGATGCATACTCCAACTGGGAGTGATTTGGGGGGAGAGATGCGTACTCCAACTGGGTGTGATGGGGGGAGAGATGCGTACTCCAACTGGGTGTGATTGTGGGGGAGAGATGCATACTCCAACTGGGTGTGATTGGGGGAGGAGAGTGATTGGGGGTAAAATGCATACGCCAACTGGGTGTGATTGGGGGAGGAGAGATGCATACTCCAACTGGGTGTGATTGGGGGGGAGAGATGCATACTCCAACTGGGTGTGATGTGGGAGAGATGCATACTCCAATTGGGAGTGATTGGGGGGGGTGGAGATGCATAATCCAACTGGGTGTGATTGGGGGGAGAGATGCATACTCCAACTGGGTGTGATTGGGGGGGCGAGATGCATACTCCAACTGGGTGTGATTTGGGGGGAGAGATGCATACTCCAACTGGGTGTGATTGGGGGGAGATGCATACTCCAACTGGGTGTGATTGGGGGGAGATGCATACTCCAACTGGGTGTGATTGAGGAGGGGAGAGATGCATACTCCAACTCGGTGTGATTGGGGGGGATGCATTCTCCAACTGGGTGTGATTGGGGGGAGAGATGCATACTCCAATTGGGTGTGATATGGGGTGAGAGATGCATACTCCAACTGGGTGTGATTTGGGTGGAGAGATGAATACTCCAACTTGGTGTGATTGGGGGGGAGAGATGCATACTCCAACTAGGTGTGATTTGATGGGGGATGCATACTCCAACTGGATGTGATTGGGGTGGGGAGAGATCCATACTCCAACTGGGTGTGATTGGGGGGGACAGACGCATACTCCAACTGGGTGTGATGGGGGGGAGATGCATACTCCAACTGGTTGTGATTGGGGGGGGAGAGATGCATACTCCAACTGGTTGTGATTGGGGGGGAGATATGCATACTCCAAATGGGTGTGATTGGGGGGGGAGATGCATACTCCAACTGGGTCTGATGGGGGAGAGATGCATACTCCAACTTGGTGTGATTGGGGGGAGAGATGTATACTCCAACTGGGTGTAATGGGGGGAGAGATGCATACTCCAACTGGGTGTGACTGGGGGAGAGAGATGCATACTCCAACTGGGTGTGATTGGGGGGAGATGCATACTCCAGCTGGGTGTGATTGGGGGGGTAGAGATGCATACTCCAACTGGGTGTGATTGGGGGTGTGCATACTCCAACTGGGTGTGATTGGGGGGAGAGATGCATACTCCAAATGGGTGTGATAGGGGGGAGAGGTGCATACTCCAACTGGGTCTGATTGGGGGGAGAGATGCATACTCCAACTGGGTGTGATTGGGGGGAGAGCTGCATACTCCAGCTGGGTGTGATTGGGGGGGAGAGATGCATACTCCAACTGGGTGTGAATGGGGGGGAGAGAGGCATACTCCAACTGAGTGTAATGGGGGGAGAGAGATAAATACTCCAACTGGGTGTGATTTTGGGGGAGAGATGCATACTCCAACTGGGTGTGATTGGGGGGGAGATGCATACTCCAACTGGGTGTGATTGGGGGGAGATGCATACTCCAACTGGGTGTGATTGGGGGGGAGAGATGCATACTCCAAATGGGTATGATTGGGGGGGGAGATGCATACTCCAAATGGCTGTGGTTGTGGGGGGAGAGATGCATACTCCAACTGGGTGTGATTGTGGGGGGAGAGATGCATACTCCATCTGGGTGTGATTGGGGGGAAAATGCATACGCCAACTGGGTGTGATTGGGGGAGGAGAGATGCATACTCCAACTGGGTGTGATTGGGGGGAGAGATGCATACTCCAACTGGGTGTGATGTGGGAGAGATGCATACTCCAATTGGGAGTGATTGGGGGGGCAGAGATGCATAATCCAACTGGGTGTGATTGGGGGGGAGAGATGCATACTCCAACTGGGTGTGATTGAGGGGGGGCGAGATGCATACTCCAACTGGGTGTGATTGGGGGAGAGATGCATACTCCAACTGGGCATGATTTGGGGGGAGAGATGCATACTCCAACTGGGTGTGATTGGGGGAGATGCATACTCCAACTGGGTGTGATTGGGGGAGGGGAGAGATGCATACTCCAACTGGGTGTGATTGGAGGGGATGCATTCTCCAACTGGGTGTGATTGGGGGGAGAGATGCATACTCCAATTGGGTGTGATATGGGGTGAGAGATGCATACTCCAACTGGGTGTGATTTGGGTGGAGAGATGAATACTCCAACTGGGTGTTATTGGGAGGAGAGATGCATAATAGAACTGGGTGTGATTGTGGGGGGAGAGATGCATACTCCAACTTGGTGTGATTGGGGGGGAGAGATGTATACTCCAACTAGGTGTGATTGGGGAGGGGGATGCACACTCCAACTGGATGTGATTGGGGTGGGGAGAGATGCATACTCCAACTGGGTGTGATTGGGGGGGGGGCAGACGCATACTCCAACTGGGTGTGATGGGGGAGATGCATACTCCAACTGGGTGTGATTGGGGGGGGAGAGATGCATACTCCAACTGGTTGTGATTGGGGGGGAGAGATGCATACTCCAAATGGGTGTGATTGGGGGGGGGAGATGCATACTCCAACTGGGTCTGATGGGGGGAGAGATGCATACTCCAACTTGGTGTGATTGGGGGGAGAGATGTATACTCCAACTGGGTGTAATGGGGGGAGAGATGCATACTCCAACTGGGTGTGATTGGGGGAGAGAGATGCATACTCCAACTGGGTGTGATTGGGGGGAGATGCATACTCCAGCTGGGTGTGATTGGGGGGTAGAGATGCATACTCCAACTGGGTGTGATTGGGGGTGTGCATACTCCACCTGGGTGTGATTGGGGGGAGAGATGCATACTCCAAATGGGTGTTATAGGGGGGAGAGGTGCATACTCCAACTGGGTCTGATTGGGGGGAGAGATGCATACTCCAACTGGGTGTGATTGGGGGGGAGAGATGCATACTCCAACTGGGTGTGAATGGGGGGGAGAGATACATACTCCAACTGAGTGTAATGGGGGGAGAGATGCATACTCCAACTGGGTGTGATTGGGGGGGAGAGATGCATACTCCAACTGGGTGTGATTGGGGGGGAGATGCATACTCCAACTGGGTGTGATTGGGGGAGATGCATACTCCAACTGGGTGTGATTGGGGGGGAGAGATGCATACTCCAACTGGGTATGATTGGGGGGGAGAGATGCATACTCCAAATGGCTGTGGTTGTGTGGGGAGAGATGCATACTCCAACTGGGTGTGATTGTGGGGGGAGAGATGCATACTCCAACTGGGTGTGATTGGGGGTGAGATGCATACTCCATCTGGGTGTGAAGGGCGAGAGATGCATACTCCAACTGGGTGTGATTGGGGGAAGATGCATACTCCAACTGGGTGTGATTGGGGGGAGAGATGCACACTCCAACTGGGTGTGATTGGCGGGGGAGAGATGCATACTCCAACTGGGTGTGATTGGGGGGAGAGATGCATACTCCAACTGGGTGTGATTGGGGGGGAGATGCATACGCCAACTGGGTGTGATTGGGGGGGGAGAGGCATACTCAAACTGGGTGTGATTGGGGGAGAGATGCATACTCCAACTGGGTATGTTTGGGGGGAGAGATGCATACTCCAACTGGTTGTGATTGGGGGGAGAGATGCATACTCCAACTGGTTGTGATTGGGGGGGGAGATGCATACTCCAACTGGGTATGATTGGGGGGAGAAATGCATACTCCAACTTTGTGTGATGTGGGGAGATGCATACTCCAACTGGGTGTGATTGGGGGGGAGAGATGCATACTCCAACTGGGCGTGATTGGGGGGGAGAGATGCATACTCCAACTGGTTGTGATTGGGGGGAGAGATGCGTACTCCACCTGGGTGTGATTGTGGGGGAGAGATGCATACTCCAATTGGGTGTAATTGGGGGGGAAATGCATACTCCAACTGGGTGTGATTGGGGGAGGAGAGATGCATACTCCAACTGGGTGTGATTGGGGGGAGAGATGCATACTCCAACTGGGTGTGATGGGTGGGAGATATGCATACTCCAATTGGGAGTGATTGGGGGGGGGCGGAGATGCATAATCCAACTGGGTGTGATTCGGGGGGAGAGATGCATACTCCAACTGGGTGTGATTGGGGGGGACAGATGCATACTCCAAATGGGTGTGATTTGGAGGGGGAGAGATGCATACTCCAACTGGGTCTGATGGGGGGAGAGATGCATTCTCCAACTTGGTGTGATTGGGGGGAGAGATGTATACTCCAACTGGGTGTGATTGGGGGGGAGAGATGCATACTCCAACTGGTTGTGATGGGTGGGAGAGATGCATACTCCAATTGGGAGTGATTGGGGGGCGGAGATGCATAATCCAACTGGGTGTGATTGGGGGGAGAGATGCATACTCCAACTGGGTGTGATTGGGGGGGACAGATGCATACTCTAAATGGGTGTGATTGGGGGGGGGGAGAGATGCATACTCCAACTGGGTCTGATGGGGGGAGAGATGCATACTCCAACTTGGTGTGATTGGGGGGAGAGATGTATACTCCAACTGGGTGTAATGGGGGGAGAGATGCATACTCCAACTGGGTGTGATTGGGGGAGAGAGATGCATACTCCAACTGGGTTTGATTGGGGGAGATGCATACTCCAGCTGGGTGTGATTGGGGGGGACAGATGCATATTCCAAATGGGTGTGATTTGGGGGGGAGAGATGCATACTCCAACTGGGTCTGATGGGGGGAGAGATGCATACTCCAACTTGGTGTGATTGGGGGGAGAGATGTATACTCCAACTGGGTGTGATTGGGGGGAGAGATGCATACTCCAACTGGTTGTGATGGGTGGGAGAGATGCATACTCCAATTGGGAGTGATTGGGGGGGGGGGCGGAGATGCATAATCCAACTGGGTGTGATTGGGGGGGAGAGATGCATACTCCAACTGGGTGTGATTGGGGGGACAGATGCATACTCTAAATGGGTGTGATTGGGGGGCGGAGATGCATACTCCAACTGGGTCTGATGGGGGAAGAGATGCATACTCCAACTTGGTGTGATTGGGGGGAGAGATGTATACTCCTACTGGGTGTGATTGGGGGAGAGAGATGCATACTCCAACTGGGTGTGATTGGTGGGAGATGCATACTCCAGCTGGGTGTGATTGGGGGGTAGAGATGCATACTCCAACTGGGTGTGAGTGGGGGTGTGCATACTCTAACTGGGTGTGATTGGGGGGAGAGGTGCATACTCCAACTGGGTCTGATTGGGGGGAGAGATGCATACTCCAACTGGGTGTGATTGGGGGGGAGAGCTGCATGCTCCAACTGGGTGTGATTGGGGGGAGAGATGCATACTCCAACTGGGTGTGAATGGGGGGGAGAGATGCATACTCCAACTGAGTGTAATGGGGGGAGAGATGCATACACCAACTGGGTGTGATTGGGGGGGGAGAGATGCATACTCCAACTGGGTGTGATTGGGGGGAGATGCATACTCCAACTGGGTGTGATTGGGGGGAGATGCATACTCCAACTGGGTGTGATTGGGGGGAGAGATGCATACTCCAACTGGGTATGATTGGGGGGGAGAGATGCATACTCCAACTGGCTGTGGTTGTGGGGGGAGAGATGCATACTCCAACTGGGTGTGATTGTGGGGGAAGAGATGCATACTCCAACTGGGTGTGATTGGGGGGAGGAGATGCATACTCCATCTGGGTGTGATGGGGCGAGAGATGAATACTCCAACTGGGTGTGATTGGGGGGGAAGATGCATACTCCAACTGGGTGTGATTGGGGGGAGAGATGCATACTCCAACTGGGTGTGATTGGTGGGGGAGAGATGCATACTCCAACTGGGTGTGATTGGGGGGGAGAGATGCATACTCCACCTGGGTGTGATTGGGGGGGAGATGCATACGCCAACTGGGTGTGATTGGGGGGGAGAGATGCATACTCAAACTGGGTGTGATTGGGGGGAGAGATGCATACTCCAACTGGGTATGTTTGGGGGGAGAGATGCATACTCCAACTGGTTGTGATTGGGGGGAGAGATGCATACTCCAACTGGTTGTGATTGGGGGGGGAGATGCATACTCCAACTGGGTATGATTGGGGGGAGAGAGGCATACTCCAACTGGGTGTGATGGCGGGAGATGCATACTCCAACTGGGTGTGATTGGGGGGGAGAGATGCATACTCCAACTGGGTGTGATTGGGGGGGAGAGATGCATACTCCAACTGGGTGTGATTGGGGGGAGAGATGCGTACTCCAACTGGGTGTGATTGTGGGGGAGAGATGCATACTCCAACTGGGTGTAATTGGGGGGAAATGCATACTCCAACTGGGTGTGATTGGGGGAGGAGAGATGCATACTCCAACTGGGTGTGATTGGGGGGAGAGATGCATACTCCAACTGGGTGTGATGGGTGGGAGAGATGCATACTCCAATTGGGAGTGATTGGGGGGGCGGAGATGCATAATCCAACTGGGTGTGATTGGGGGGGAGAGATGCATACTCCAACTGGGTGTGATTGGGGGGACAGATGCATACTCCAAATGGGTGTGATTGGGGGGGGAGATGCATACTCCAACTGGGTCTGATGAGGGGAGAGATGCATACTCCAACTTGGTGTGATTGGGGGGAGAGATGTATACTCCAACTGGGTGTAATGGGGGGAGAGATGCATACTCCAACTGGGTGTGATTGGGGGAGAGAGATGCATACTCCAACTGGGTGTGATTGGGGGGAGATGCATACTCCAGCTGGGTGTGATTGGGGGGGTAGAGATGCATACTCCAACTGGGTGTGATTGGGGGTGTGCATACTCCAACTGGGTGTGATTGGGGGAGAGATGCATACTCCAAATGGGTGTTATTGGGGGGAGAGGTGCATACTCCAACTGGGTCTGATTGGGGGGAGAGATGCATACTCCAACTGGGTGTGATTGGGGGGGAGAGCTGCATACTCCAACTGGGTGTGATTGGGTGGAGAAATGCATACTCCAACTGGGTGTGATTGGGGGGAGAGATGCATACTCCAACTGAGTGTAATGGGGGAGAGATGCATAATCCAACTGGGTGTGATTGGGGGGGAGAGATGCATACTCCAACTGGGTGTGATTGGGGGGGAGATGCATACTCCAACTGGGTGTGATTGGGGGGGAGAGATGCATACTCCAACTGGGTATGATTGGGGGGGAGAGATGCATACTCCAACTGGCTGTGGTTGTGGGGGGAGAGATGCATACTCCAACTGGGTGTGATTGTGGGGGGAGAGATGCATACTCCAACTGGGTGTGATTGGGGGGGAGGAGATGCATACTCCATCTGGGTGTGATGGGGCGAGAGATGCATACTCCAACTGGGTGTGATTGGGGGGGAAGATGCATACTCCAACTGGGTGTGATTGGGGGGAGAGATGCATACTCCAACTGGGTATGATTGGGGGGGAGAGATGCATACTCCAACTGGCTGTGGTTGTGGGGGGAGAGATGCATACTCCAACTGGGTGTGATTGTGGGGGAAGAGATGCATACTCCAACTGGGTGTGATTGGGGGGAGGAGATGCATACTCCATCTGGGTGTGATGGGGCGAGAGATGAATACTCCAACTGGGTGTGATTGGGGGGGAAGATGCATACTCCAACTGGGTGTGATTGGGGGGAGAGATGCATACTCCAACTGGGTGTGATTGGTGGGGGAGAGATGCATACTCCAACTGGGTGTGATTGGGGGGGAGAGATGCATACTCCACCTGGGTGTGATTGGGGGGGAGATGCATACGCCAACTGGGTGTGATTGGGGGGGAGAGATGCATACTCAAACTGGGTGTGATTGGGGGGAGAGATGCATACTCCAACTGGGTATGTTTGGGGGGAGAGATGCATACTCCAACTGGTTGTGATTGGGGGGAGAGATGCATACTCCAACTGGTTGTGATTGGGGGGGGAGATGCATACTCCAACTGGGTATGATTGGGGGGAGAGAGGCATACTCCAACTGGGTGTGATGGCGGGAGATGCATACTCCAACTGGGTGTGATTGGGGGGGAGAGATGCATACTCCAACTGGGTGTGATTGGGGGGGAGAGATGCAAACTCCAACTGGGTGTGATTGGGGGGAGAGATGCGTACTCCAACTGGGTGTGATTGTGGGGGAGAGATGCATACTCCAACTGGGTGTAATTGGGGGGAAATGCATACTCCAACTGGGTGTGATAGGGGGAGGAGAGATGCATACTCCAACTGGGTGTGATTGGGGGGAGAGATGCATACTCCAACTGGGTGTGATGGGTGGGAGAGATGCATACTCCAATTGGGAGTGATTGGGGGGGCGGAGATGCATAATCCAACTGGGTGTGATTGGGGGGGAGAGATGCATACTCCAACTGGGTGTGATTGGGGGGACAGATGCATACTCCAAATGGGTGTGATTGGGGGGGGAGATGCATACTCCAACTGGGTCTGATGAGGGGAGAGATGCATACTCCAACTTGGTGTGATTGGGGGGAGAGATGTATACTCCAACTGGGTGTAATGGGGGGAGAGATGCATACTCCAACTGGGTGTGATTGGGGGAGAGAGATGCATACTCCAACTGGGTGTGATTGGGGGGGAGATGCATACTCCAGCTGGGTGTGATTGGGGGGGTAGAGATGCATACTCCAACTGGGTGTGATTGGGGGTGTGCATACTCCAACTGGGTGTGATTGGGGGAGAGATGCATACTCCAAATGGGTGTGATTGGGGGGAGAGGTGCATACTCCAACTGGGTCTGATTGGGGGGAGAGATGCATACTCCAACTGGGTGTGATTGGGGGGGAGAGCTGCATACTCCAACTGGGTGTGATTGGGTGGAGAAATGCATACTCCAACTGGGTGTGATTGGGGGGAGAGATGCATACTCCAACTGAGTGTAATGGGGGAGAGATGCATAATCCAACTGGGTGTGATTGGGGGGGAGAGATGCATACTCCAACTGGGTGTGATTGGGGGGGAGATGCATACTCCAACTGGGTGTGATTGGGGGGGAGAGATGCATACTCCAACTGGGTATGATTGGGGGGGAGAGATGCATACTCCAACTGGCTGTGGTTGTGGGGGGAGAGATGCATACTCCAACTGGGTGTGATTGTGGGGGGAGAGATGCATACTCCAACTGGGTGTGATTGGGGGGGAGGAGATGCATACTCCATCTGGGTGTGATGGGGCGAGAGATGCATACTCCAACTGGGTGTTATTGGGGGGGAGAGATGCATACTCCAACTGGGTGTGATTGGGGGGGGGATGCATACGCCAACTGGGTGTCATTGGGGGGAGAGATGCATACTCAAACTGGGTGTGATTGGGGCGAGAGATGCATACTCCAACTGGGTATGTTTGGGGGGAGAGATGCATACTCCAACTGGTTGTGATTGGGGGTCAGGGGAGATGCATACTCCAACTGGGTATGATTGGGGGGAGAGATGCATACTCCAACTGGGTGTGATGAGGGGAGATGCATACTCCAACTGGGTGTGATTGGGGGGGAGAGATTCATACTCCAACTGGGTGTGATTGGGGGGAGAGGTGCATACTCCAACTGGGTGTGATTGGGGGGAGAGATGCGTACTCCAACTGGGTGTGATTGTGGGGGAGAGATGCATACTCCAACTGGGTGTGATTGGGGGGGAAATGCATACTCCAACTGGGTGTGATTGGGGGAGGAGAGATGCATACTCCGACTGGGTGTGATTGGGGGGGAGAGATGCATACTCCAATTAGGAGTGATTGGGGGGGGGCAGAGATGCATAATCCAACTGGGTGTGATTGGGATAGAGAGATGCGTACTCCAACTGGGTGTGATTGGGGGGAGAGATTCATACTCCAAATGGGTGTGATTGGGGGGGGGAGATGCATACTCCAACTGGGTCTGATGGGGGGTGAGATGCATACTCCAACTTGGTGTGATTGCGGGGAGAGATGTATACTCCAACTGGGTGTAATGGGGGGAGAGAGATGCATACTCCAACTGGGTGTGATTGGGGGGAGATGCATACTCCAGCTGGGTGTGATTGGGGGGGGGGTAGAGATGCATACTCCAACTGGGTGTGATTGGGGGGTGCATACTCCAACTGGGTGTGATTGGGGGGAGAGATGCATACTCCAAATGGGTGTGATTGGGGGAGAGGTGCATACTCCAACTGGGTCTGATTGGGGGAAGAGATGCATACTCCAACTGGGTGTGATTGTGGGGGGAGAGCTGCATACTCCAACTGGGTGTGATTGGGGGGAGAGATGCATACTCCAACTGGGTGTGATTGGGGGGGAGAGATGCATACTCCAACTGGGTATGATTGGGGGGGAGAGATGCATACTCCAACTGGCTGTGGTTGTGGGGGTAGAGATGCATACTCCAACTGGGTGTGATTGTGGGGGGAGAGATGCATACTCCAACTGGGTGTGATTGGGGGGAGGAGATGCATACTCCATCTGGGTGTGATGGGGCGAGAGATGCATACTCCAACTGGGTGTGATTGGGGGGGAGATGCATACGCCAACTGGGTGTGATTGGGGGGGAGAGATGCATACTCAAACTGGGTGTGATTGGGGGGAGAGATGCATACTCCAACTGGGTATGTTTGGGGGGAGAGATGCATACTCCAACTGGTTGTGATTGGGGGGAGAGATGCATACTCCAACTGGTTGTGATTGGGGGGGAGATGCATACTTCAACTGGGTATGATTGGGGGGAGAGATGCATACTCCAACTGGGTGTGATGGAGAGAGATTCATACTCCAACTGGGTGTGATTGGGGGGAGATGCATACTCCAGCTGGGTGTGATTGGGGGGGGTTAGAGATGCATACTCCAACTGGGTGTGATTGGGGGGAGATGCATACTCCAACTGGGTGTGATTGGGGGGGAGAGATGCATACTCCAACTGGGTATGATTGGGGGGGGGGAGATGCATACTCCAAATGGCTGTGGTTGTGGGGGGAGAGATGCATACTCCAACTGGGTGTGATTGTGGGGTTAGAGATGCATACTCCAACTGGGTGTGATTGGGGGGAAAATGCATACGCCAACTGGGTGTGATTGGGGGAGGAGAGATGCATACTCCAACTGGGTGTGATTGGGGGGAGAGATGCATACTCCAACTGGGTGTGATGTGGGAGAGATGCATACTCCAATTGGGAGTGATTGGGGGGGCAGAGATGCATAATCCAACTGGGTGTGATTGGGGGGGAGAGATGCATACTCCAACTGGGTGTGATTGAGGGGGGGCGAGATGCATACTCCAACTGGGTGTGATTGGGGGAGAGATGCATACTCCAACTGGGCATGATTTGGGGGGAGAGATGCATACTCCAACTGGGTGTGATTGGGGGGAGATGCATACTCCAACTGGGTGTGATTGGGGGAGGGGAGAGATGCATACTCCAACTGGGTGTGATTGGGGGGGATGCATTCTCCAACTGGGTGTGATTGGGGGGAGAGATGCATACTCCAATTGGGTGTGATATGGGGTGAGAGATGCATACTCCAACTGGGTGTGATTTGGGTGGAGAGATGAATACTCCAACTGGGTGTTATTGGGGGGGAGAGATGCATAATAGAACTGGGTGTGATTGTGGGGGGAGAGATGCATACTCCAACTTGGTGTGATTGGGGGGGAGAGATCCATACTCCAACTAGGTGTGATTCGGGAGGGGGATGCACACTCCAACTGGATGTGATTGGGGTGGGGAGAGATGCATACTCCTACTGGGTGTGATTGGGGGGGGACAGACGCATACTCCAACTGGGTGTGATGGGGGGGAGATGCATACTCCAACTGGGTGTGATTGGGGGGGCGAGATGCATACTCCAACTGGTTGTGATTGGGGGGGGGAGATGCATACTCCAAATGGGTGTGATTGGGGGGGGGATGCATACTCCAACTGGGTCTGATGGGGGGAGAGATGCATACTCCAACTTGGTGTGATTGGGGGGAGAGATGTATACTCCAACTGGGTGTAATGGGGGAGAGATGCATACTCCAACTGGGTGTGATTGGGGGGGGAGATGCATACTCCAACTGGGTATGATTGGGGGGAGAGATGCATACTCCAACTGGGTGTGATGGGGGGAGATGCATACTCCAACTGGGTGTGATTGGGGGGAGAGATGCATACTCCAACTGGGAGTGATTTGGGGGGAGAGATGCGTACTCCAACTGGGTGTGATGGGGGGAGAGATGCGTACTCCAACTGGGTGTGATTGTGGGGGAGAGATGCATACTCCAACTGGGTGTGATTGGGGGAGGAGAGATGCATACTCCAACTGGGTGTGATTGGAGGGGAGAGATGCATACTCCAACTGGGTGTGATGTGGGAGAGATGCATACTCCAATTGGGAGTGATTGGGGGGGGTGGAGATGCATAATCCAACTGGGTGTGATTGGGGGGGAGAGATGCATACTCCAACTGGGTGTGATTGGGGGGGGCGAGATGCATACTCCAACTGGGTGTGATTTGGGGGGAGAGATGCATACTCCAACTGGGTGTGATTGGGGGGAGATGCATACTCCAACTGGGTGTGATTGGGGGGAGATGCATACTCTAACTGGGTGTGATTGGGGGAGGGGAGAGATGCATACTCCAACTCGGTGTGATTGGGGGGGATGCATTCTCCAACTGGGTGTGATTGGGGGGAGAGATGCATACTCCAATTGGGTGTGATATGGGGTGAGAGATGCATACTCCAACTGGGTGTGATTTGGGTGGAGAGATGAATACTCCAACTTGGTGTGATTGGGGGGGAGAGATGCATACTCCAACTAGGTGCGATTTGATGGGGGATGCATACTCCAACTGGATGTGATTGGGGTGGGGAGAGATGCATACTCCAACTGGGTGTGATTGGGGGGGGACAGACGCATACTCCAACTGGGTGTGATGGGGGGGAGATGCATACTCCAACTGGTTGTGATTGGGGGGGGGAGATGCATACTCCAACTGGTTGTGATTGGGGGGGAGATATGCATACTCCAAATGGGTATGATTGGGGGGGGGAGATGCATACTCCAACT
Organism: Ambystoma mexicanum; assembly: GCF_040938575.1. Taxonomy (NCBI): domain Eukaryota; kingdom Metazoa; phylum Chordata; class Amphibia; order Caudata; family Ambystomatidae; genus Ambystoma; species Ambystoma mexicanum. The sequence continues at coordinate 379,331,549 of NC_090930.1, read as the reverse complement.
GGGTCTGATGGGGGAGAGATGCATACTCCAACTTGGTGTGATTGGGGGGAGAGATGTATACTCCAACTGGGTGTAATGGGGGGAGAGATGCATAATCCAACTGGGTGTGACTGGGGGAGAGAGATGCATACTCCAACTGGGTGTGATTGGGGGGAGATGCATACTCCAGCTGGGTGTGATTGGGGGGGTAGAGATGCATACTCCAACTGGGTGTGATTGGGGGTGTGCATACTCCAACTGGGTGTGATTGGGGGGAGAGATGCATACTCCAAATGGGTGTGATAGGGGGGAGAGGTGCATACTCCAACTGGGTCTGATTGGGGGGAGAGATGCATACTCCAACTGGGTGTGATTGGGGGGAGAGCTGCATACTCCAGCTGGGTGTGATTGGGGGGGAGAGATGCATACTCCAACTGGGTGTGAATGGGGGGGGGAGATGCATACTCCAACTGAGTGTAATGGGGGGAGAGATGCATACTCCAACTGGGTGTGATTTTGGGGGAGAGATGCATACTCCAACTGGGTGTGATTGGGGGGGAGATGCATACTCCAACTGGGTGTGATTGGGGGGAGATGCATACTCCAACTGGGTGTGATTGAGGGGGAGAGATGCATACTCCAACTGGGTATGATTGGGGGGGAGATGCATACTCCAAATGACTGTGGTTGTGGGGGGAGAGATGCATACTCCAACTGGGTGTGATTGTGGGGGGAGAGATGCATACTCCAACTGGGTGTGATTGGGGGGAAAATGCATACGCCAACTGGGTGTGATGTGGGAGAGATGCATACTCCAATTGGGAGTGATTGGGGGGGGCAGAGATGCATAATCCAACTGGGTGTGATTGGGGGGGAGAGATGCATACTCCAACTGGGTGTGATTGAGGGGGGGCGAGATGCATACTCCAACTGGGTGTGATTGAGGGAGAGATGCATACTCCAACTGGGCGTGATTTGGGGGGAGAGATGCATACTCCAACTGGGTGTGATTGGGGGAGATGCATACTCCAACTGGGTGTGATTGGGGGAGGGGAGAGATGCATACTCCAACTGGGTGTGATTGGGGGGGATGCATTCTCCAACTGGGTGTGATTGGGGGGAGAGATGCATACTCCAATTGGGTGTGATATGGGGTGAGAGATGCATACTCCAACTGGGTGTGATTTGGGTGGAGAGATGAATACTCCAACTGGGTGTTATTGGGAGGAGAGATGCATAATAGAACTGGGTGTGATTGTGGGGGGAGAGATGCATACTCCAACTTGGTGTGATTGGGGGGGAGAGATGTATACTCCAACTAGGTGTGATTGGGGAGGGGGATGCACACTCCAACTGGATGTGATTGGGGTGGGGAGAGATGCATACTCCAACTGGGTGTGATTGGGGGGGGGCAGACGCATACTCCAACTGGGTGTGATGGGGGGAGATGCATACTCCAACTGGGTGTGATTGGGGGGGGAGAGATGCATACTCCAACTGGTTGTGATTGGGGGGGGAGAGATGCATACTCCAAATGGGTGTGATTGGGGGGGGGAGATGCATACTCCAACTGGGTCTGATGGGGGGAGAGATGCATACTCCAACTTGGTGTGATTGGGGGGAGAGATGTATACTCCAACTGGGTGTAATGGGGGGAGAGATGCATACTCCAACTGGGTGTGATTGGGGGAGAGAGATGCATGCTCCAACTGGGTGTGATTGGGGGGAGATGCATACTCCAGCTGGGTGTGATTGGGGGGGTAGAGATGCATACTCCAACTGGGTGTGATTGGGGGTGTGCATACTCCAACTGGTTGTGATTGGGGGGAGAGATGCATACTCCAAATGGGTGTGATAGGGGGGAGAGGTGCATACTCCAACTGGGTCTGATTGGGGGGAGAGATGCATACTCCAACTGGGTGTTATTGGGGGGGAGAGATGCATACTCCAACTGGGTGTGAATGGGGGGGAGAGATGCATACTCCAACTGAGTGTAATGGGGGGAGAGATGCATACTCCAACTGGGTGTGATTGGGGGGGAGAGATGCATACTCCAACTGGGTGTGATTGGGGGGGAGATGCATACTCCAACTGGGTGTGATTGGGGGGAGATGCATACTCCAACTGGGTGTGATTGAGGGGGAGAGATGCATACTCCAACTGGGTATGATTGGGGGGGAGAGATGCATACTCCAAATGGCTGTGGTTGTGTGGGGAGAGATGCATACTCCAACTGGGTGTGATTGTGGGGGGAGAGATGCATACTCCAACTGGGTGTGATTGGGGGTGAGATGCATACTCCATCTGGGTGTGATGGGGCGAGAGATGCATACTCCAACTGGGTGTGATTGGGGGGAAGATGCATACTCCAACTGGGTGTGATTGGGGGGAGAGATGCACACTCCAACTGGGTGTGATTGGCGGGGGAGAGATGCATACTCCAACTGGGTGTGATTGGGGGGAGAGATGCATACTCCAACTGGGTGTGATTGGGGGGAGATGCATACGCCAACTGGGTGTGATTGGGGGGGGGAGAGGCATACTCAAACTGGGTGTGATTGGGGGGAGAGATGCATACTCCAACTGGGTATGTTTGGTGGGAGAGATGCATACTCCAACTGGTTGTGATTGGGGGGAGAGATGCATACTCCAACTGGTTGTGATTGGGGGGGGAGATGCATACTCCAACTGGGTATGATTGGGGGAGAGATGCATACTCCAACTGGGTGTGATGTGGGGAGATGCATACTCCAACTGGGTGTGATTGGGGGGGAGAGATGCATACTCCAACTGGGTGTGATTGGGGGGAGAGATGCATACTCCAACTGGGTGTGATTGGGGGAGGAGAGATGCATACTCCAACTGGGTGTGATTGGGGGGAGAGATGCATACTCCAACTGGGTGTGATGTGGGAGAGATGCATACTCCAACTGGGCATGATTTGGGGGGAGAGATGCATACTCCAACTGGGTGTGATTGGGGGGAGATGCATACTCCAACTGGGTGTGATTGGGGGAGGGGAGAGATGCATACTCCAACTGGGTGTGATTGGGGGGGATGCATTCTCCAACTGGGTGTGATTGGGGGGAGAGATGCATACTCCAATTGGGTGTGATATGGGGTGAGAGATGCACACTCCAACTGGGTGTGATTTGGGTGGAGAGATGAATACTCCAACTGGGTGTTATTGGGGGGAGAGATGCATAATAGAACTGGGTGTGATTGTGGGGGGAGAGATGCATACTCCAACTTGGTGTGATTGGGGGGGAGAGATGCATACTCCAACTAGGTGTGATTGGGGAGGGGGATGCACACTCCAACTGGATGTGATTGGGGTGGGGAGAGATGCATACTCCTACTGGGTGTGATTGGGGGGGACAGACGCATACTCCAACTGGGTGTGATGGGGGGGAGATGCATACTCCAACTGGTTGTGATTGGGGGGGGAGAGATGCATACTCCAAATGGGTGTGATTGGGGGGGGAGATGCATACTCCAACTGGGTCTGATGGGGGGAGAGATGCATACTCCAACTTGGTGTGATTGGGGGGAGAGATGTATACTCCAACTGGGTGTAATGGGGGGAGAGATGCATACTCCAACTGGGTGTGATTGGGGGGGGGAGATGCATACTCCAACTGGGTATGATTGGGGGGGAGAGATGCATACTCCAACTGGGTGTGATGGGGGGAGATGCATACTCCAACTGGGTGTGATTGGGGGGAGAGATGCATACTCCAACTGGGAGTGATTTGGGGGGAGAGATGCGTACTCCAACTGGGTGTGATGGGGGGAGAGATGCGTACTCCAACTGGGTGTGATTGTGGGGGAGAGATGCATACTCCAACTGGGTGTGATTGGGGGAGGAGAGTGATTGGGGGTAAAATGCATACGCCAACTGGGTGTGATTGGGGGAGGAGAGATGCATACTCCAACTGGGTGTGATTGGGGGGGAGAGATGCATACTCCAACTGGGTGTGATTGGGGGGGCGAGATGCATACTCCAACTGGGTGTGATTTGGGGGGAGAGATGCATACTCCAACTGGGTGTGATTGGGGGGAGATGCATACTCCAACTGGGTGTGATTGGGGGGAGATGCATACTCCAACTGGGTGTGATTGAGGAGGGGAGAGATGCATACTCCAACTCGGTGTGATTGGGGGGGATGCATTCTCCAACTGGGTGTGATTGGGGGGAGAGATGCATACTCCAATTGGGTGTGATATGGGGTGAGAGATGCATACTCCAACTGGGTGTGATTTGGGTGGAGAGATGAATACTCCAACTTGGTGTGATTGGGGGGGAGAGATGCATACTCCAACTAGGTGTGATTTGATGGGGGATGCATACTCCAACTGGATGTGATTGGGGTGGGGAGAGATCCATACTCCAACTGGGTGTGATTGGGGGGGGACAGACGCATACTCCAACTGGGTGTGATGGGGGGGAGATGCATACTCCAACTGGTTGTGATTGGGGGGGGGAGAGATGCATACTCCAACTGGTTGTGATTGGGGGGGAGATATGCATACTCCAAATGGGTGTGATTGGGGGGGGAGATGCATACTCCAACTGGGTCTGATGGGGGAGAGATGCATACTCCAACTGGGTGTGATTGGGGGGAGAGATGCACACTCCAACTGGGTGTGATTGGCGGGGGAGAGATGCATACTCCAACTGGGTGTGATTGGGGGGAGAGATGCATACTCCAACTGGGTGTGATTGGGGGGGAGATGCATACGCCAACTGGGTGTGATTGGGGGGGGAGAGGCATACTCAAACTGGGTGTGATTGGGGGAGAGATGCATACTCCAACTGGGTATGTTTGGGGGGAGAGATGCATACACCAACTGGTTGTGATTGGGGGGAGAGATGCATACTCCAACTGGTTGTGATTGGGGGGGGAGATGCATACTCCAACTGGGTATGATTGGGGGGAGAAATGCATACTCCAACTGGGTGTGATGTGGGGAGATGCATACTCCAACTGGGTGTGATTGGGGGGGAGAGATGCATACTCCAACTGGGCGTGATTGGGGGGGAGAGATGCATACTCCAACTGGGTGTGATTGGGGGGAGAGATGCGTACTCCAACTGGGTGTGATTGTGGGGGAGAGATGCATACTCCAATTGGGTGTAATTGGGGGGGAAATGCATACTCCAACTGGGTGTGATTGGGGGAGGAGAGATGCATACTCCAACTGGGTGTGATTGGGGGGAGAGATGCATACTCCAACTGGGTGTGATGGGTGGGAGATATGCATACTCCAATTGGGAGTGATTGGGGGGGGGCGGAGATGCATAATCCAACTGGGTGTGATTCGGGGGGAGAGATGCATACTCCAACTGGGTGTGATTGGGGGGGACAGATGCATACTCCAAATGGGTGTGATTTGGAGGGGGAGAGATGCATACTCCAACTGGGTCTGATGGGGGGAGAGATGCATTCTCCAACTTGGTGTGATTGGGGGGAGAGATGTATACTCCAACTGGGTGTGATTGGGGGGGAGAGATGCATACTCCAACTGGTTGTGATGGGTGGGAGAGATGCATACTCCAATTGGGAGTGATTGGGGGGGCGGAGATGCATAATCCAACTGGGTGTGATTGGGGGGAGAGATGCATACTCCAACTGGGTGTGATTGGGGGGGACAGATGCATACTCTAAATGGGTGTGATTGGGGGGGGGGGAGATGCATACTCCAACTGGGTCTGATGGGGGGAGAGATGCATACTCCAACTTGGTGTGATTGGGGGGAGAGATGTATACTCCAACTGGGTGTAATGGGGGGAGAGATGCATACTCCAACTGGGTGTGATTGGGGGAGAGAGATGCATACTCCAACTGGGTGTGATTGGGGGAGATGCATACTCCAGCTGGGTGTGATTGGGGGGGACAGATGCATATTCCAAATGGGTGTGATTTGGGGGGGAGAGATGCATACTCCAACTGGGTCTGATGGGGGGAGAGATGCATACTCCAACTTGGTGTGATTGGGGGGAGAGATGTATACTCCAACTGGGTGTGATTGGGGGGAGAGATGCATACTCCAACTGGTTGTGATGGGTGGGAGAGATGCATACTCCAATTGGGAGTGATTGGGGGGGGGGGCGGAGATGCATAATCCAACTGGGTGTGATTGGGGGGGAGAGATGCATACTCCAACTGGGTGTGATTGGGGGGACAGATGCATACTCTAAATGGGTGTGATTGGGGGGCGGAGATGCATACTCCAACTGGGTCTGATGGGGGGAGAGATGCATACTCCAACTTGGTGTGATTGGGGGGAGAGATGTATACTCCAACTGGGTGTGATTGGGGGAGAGAGATGCATACTCCAACTGGGTGTGATTGGTGGGAGATGCATACTCCAGCTGGGTGTGATTGGGGGGTAGAGATGCATACTCCAACTGGGTGTGAGTGGGGGTGTGCATACTCTAACTGGGTGTGATTGGGGGGAGAGGTGCATACTCCAACTGGGTCTGATTGGGGGGAGAGATGCATACTCCAACTGGGTGTGATTGGGGGGGAGAGCTGCATGCTCCAACTGGGTGTGATTGGGGGGAGAGATGCATACTCCAACTGGGTGTGAATGGGGGGGAGAGATGCATACTCCAACTGAGTGTAATGGGGGGAGAGATGCATACACCAACTGGGTGTGATTGGGGGGGGAGAGATGCATACTCCAACTGGGTGTGATTGGGGGGAGATGCATACTCCAACTGGGTGTGATTGGGGGGAGATGCATACTCCAACTGGGTGTGATTGGGGGGAGAGATGCATACTCCAACTGGGTATGATTGGGGGGGAGAGATGCATACTCCAACTGGCTGTGGTTGTGGGGGGAGAGATGCATACTCCAACTGGGTGTGATTGTGGGGGAAGAGATGCATACTCCAACTGGGTGTGATTGGGGGGAGGAGATGCATACTCCATCTGGGTGTGATGGGGCGAGAGATGAATACTCCAACTGGGTGTGATTGGGGGGGAAGATGCATACTCCAACTGGGTGTGATTGGGGGGAGAGATGCATACTCCAACTGGGTGTGATTGGTGGGGGAGAGATGCATACTCCAACTGGGTGTGATTGGGGGGGAGAGATGCATACTCCACCTGGGTGTGATTGGGGGGGAGATGCATACGCCAACTGGGTGTGATTGGGGGGGAGAGATGCATACTCAAACTGGGTGTGATTGGGGGGAGAGATGCATACTCCAACTGGGTATGTTTGGGGGGAGAGATGCATACTCCAACTGGTTGTGATTGGGGGGAGAGATGCATACTCCAACTGGGTATGATTGGGGGGAGAGAGGCATACTCCAACTGGGTGTGATTGTGGGGGAGAGATGCATACTCCAACTGGGTGTAATTGGGGGGAAATGCATACTCCAACTGGGTGTGATTGGGGGAGGAGAGATGCATACTCCAACTGGGTGTGATTGGGGGGGAGATGCATACGCCAACTGGGTGTGATTGGGGGGAGAGATGCATACTCAAACTGGGTGTGATTGGGGGGAGAGATGCATACTCCAACTGGGTATGTTTGGGGGGAGAGATGCATACTCCAACTGGTTGTGATTGGGGGGAGAGATGCATACTCCAACTGGGTATGATTGGGGGGAGAGATGCGTACTCCAACTGGTTGTGATTGTGGGGGAGAGATGCATACTCCAACTGGGTGTAATTGGGGGGAAATGCATACTCCAACTGGGTGTGATTGGGGGAGGAGAGATGCATACTCCAACTGGGTGTGATTGGGGGGAGAGATGCATACTCCAACTGGGTGTGATGGGTGGGAGAGATGCATACTCCAATTGGGAGTGATTGGGGGGGCGGAGATGCATAATCCAACTGGGTGTGATTGGGGGGGAGAGATGCATACTCCAACTGGGTGTGATTGGGGGGACAGATGCATACTCCAAATGGGTGTGATTGGGGGGGGAGATGCATACTCCAACTGGGTCTGATGAGGGGAGAGATGCATACTCCAACTTGGTGTGATTGGGGGGAGAGATGTATACTCCAACTGGGTGTAATGGGGGGAGAGATGCATACTCCAACTGGGTGTGATTGGGGGAGAGAGATGCATACTCCAACTGGGTGTGATTGGGGGGGAGATGCATACTCCAGCTGGGTGTGATTGGGGGGGTAGAGATGCATACTCCAACTGGGTGTGATTGGGGGTGTGCATACTCCAACTGGGTGTGATTGGGGGAGAGATGCATACTCCAAATGGGTGTTATTGGGGGGAGAGGTGCATACTCCAACTGGGTCTGATTGGGGGGAGAGATGCATACTCCAACTGGGTGTGATTGGGGGGGAGAGCTGCATACTCCAACTGGGTGTGATTGGGTGGAGAAATGCATACTCCAACTGGGTGTGATTGGGGGGAGAGATGCATACTCCAACTGAGTGTAATGGGGGAGAGATGCATAATCCAACTGGGTGTGATTGGGGGGGAGAGATGCATACTCCAACTGGGTGTGATTGGGGGGGAGATGCATACTCCAACTGGGTGTGATTGGGGGGGAGAGATGCATACTCCAACTGGGTATGATTGGGGGGGAGAGATGCATACTCCAACTGGCTGTGGTTGTGGGGGGAGAGATGCATACTCCAACTGGGTGTGATTGTGGGGGGAGAGATGCATACTCCAACTGGGTGTGATTGGGGGGGAGGAGATGCATACTCCATCTGGGTGTGATGGGGCGAGAGATGCATACTCCAACTGGGTGTGATTGGGGGGGAAGATGCATACTCCAACTGGGTGTGATTGGGGGGAGAGATGCATACTCCAACTGGGTATGATTGGGGGGGAGAGATGCATACTCCAACTGGCTGTGGTTGTGGGGGGAGAGATGCATACTCCAACTGGGTGTGATTGTGGGGGAAGAGATGCATACTCCAACTGGGTGTGATTGGGGGGAGGAGATGCATACTCCATCTGGGTGTGATGGGGCGAGAGATGAATACTCCAACTGGGTGTGATTGGGGGGGAAGATGCATACTCCAACTGGGTGTGATTGGGGGGAGAGATGCATACTCCAACTGGGTGTGATTGGTGGGGGAGAGATGCATACTCCAACTGGGTGTGATTGGGGGGGAGAGATGCATACTCCACCTGGGTGTGATTGGGGGGGAGATGCATACGCCAACTGGGTGTGATTGGGGGGGAGAGATGCATACTCAAACTGGGTGTGATTGGGGGGAGAGATGCATACTCCAACTGGGTATGTTTGGGGGGAGAGATGCATACTCCAACTGGTTGTGATTGGGGGGAGAGATGCATACTCCAACTGGTTGTGATTGGGGGGGGAGATGCATACTCCAACTGGGTATGATTGGGGGGAGAGAGGCATACTCCAACTGGGTGTGATGGCGGGAGATGCATACTCCAACTGGGTGTGATTGGGGGGGAGAGATGCATACTCCAACTGGGTGTGATTGGGGGGGAGAGATGCAAACTCCAACTGGGTGTGATTGGGGGGAGAGATGCGTACTCCAACTGGGTGTGATTGTGGGGGAGAGATGCATACTCCAACTGGGTGTAATTGGGGGGAAATGCATACTCCAACTGGGTGTGATTGGGGGAGGAGAGATGCATACTCCAACTGGGTGTGATTGGGGGGAGAGATGCATACTCCAACTGGGTGTGATGGGTGGGAGAGATGCATACTCCAATTGGGAGTGATTGGGGGGGCGGAGATGCATAATCCAACTGGGTGTGATTGGGGGGGAGAGATGCATACTCCAACTGGGTGTGATTGGGGGGACAGATGCATACTCCAAATGGGTGTGATTGGGGGGGGAGATGCATACTCCAACTGGGTCTGATGAGGGGAGAGATGCATACTCCAACTTGGTGTGATTGGGGGGAGAGATGTATACTCCAACTGGGTGTAATGGGGGGAGAGATGCATAATCCAACTGGGTGTGACTGGGGGAGAGAGATGCATACTCCAACTGGGTGTGATTGGGGGGAGATGCATACTCCAGCTGGGTGTGATTGGGGGGGTAGAGATGCATACTCCAACTGGGTGTGATTGGGGGTGTGCATACTCCAACTGGGTGTGATTGGGGGGAGAGATGCATACTCCAAATGGGTGTGATAGGGGGGAGAGGTGCATACTCCAACTGGGTCTGATTGGGGGGAGAGATGCATACTCCAACTGGGTGTGATTGGGGGGAGAGCTGCATACTCCAGCTGGGTGTGATTGGGGGGGAGAGATGCATACTCCAACTGGGTGTGAATGGGGGGGGGAGATGCATACTCCAACTGAGTGTAATGGGGGGAGAGATGCATACTCCAACTGGGTGTGATTTTGGGGGAGAGATGCATACTCCAACTGGGTGTGATTGGGGGGGAGATGCATACTCCAACTGGGTGTGATTGGGGGGAGATGCATACTCCAACTGGGTGTGATTGAGGGGGAGAGATGCATACTCCAACTGGGTATGATTGGGGGGGAGATGCATACTCCAAATGACTGTGGTTGTGGGGGGAGAGATGCATACTCCAACTGGGTGTGATTGTGGGGGGAGAGATGCATACTCCAACTGGGTGTGATTGGGGGGAAAATGCATACGCCAACTGGGTGTGATGTGGGAGAGATGCATACTCCAATTGGGAGTGATTGGGGGGGGCAGAGATGCATAATCCAACTGGGTGTGATTGGGGGGGAGAGATGCATACTCCAACTGGGTGTGATTGAGGGGGGGCGAGATGCATACTCCAACTGGGTGTGATTGAGGGAGAGATGCATACTCCAACTGGGCGTGATTTGGGGGGAGAGATGCATACTCCAACTGGGTGTGATTGGGGGAGATGCATACTCCAACTGGGTGTGATTGGGGGAGGGGAGAGATGCATACTCCAACTGGGTGTGATTGGGGGGGATGCATTCTCCAACTGGGTGTGATTGGGGGGAGAGATGCATACTCCAATTGGGTGTGATATGGGGTGAGAGATGCATACTCCAACTGGGTGTGATTTGGGTGGAGAGATGAATACTCCAACTGGGTGTTATTGGGAGGAGAGATGCATAATAGAACTGGGTGTGATTGTGGGGGGAGAGATGCATACTCCAACTTGGTGTGATTGGGGGGGAGAGATGTATACTCCAACTAGGTGTGATTGGGGAGGGGGATGCACACTCCAACTGGATGTGATTGGGGTGGGGAGAGATGCATACTCCAACTGGGTGTGATTGGGGGGGGGGGCAGACGCATACTCCAACTGGGTGTGATGGGGGGAGATGCATACTCCAACTGGGTGTGATTGGGGGGGGAGAGATGCATACTCCAACTGGTTGTGATTGGGGGGGGAGAGATGCATACTCCAAATGGGTGTGATTGGGGGGGGGAGATGCATACTCCAACTGGGTCTGATGGGGGGAGAGATGCATACTCCAACTTGGTGTGATTGGGGGGAGAGATGTATACTCCAACTGGGTGTAATGGGGGGAGAGATGCATACTCCAACTGGGTGTGATTGGGGGAGAGAGATGCATGCTCCAACTGGGTGTGATTGGGGGGAGATGCATACTCCAGCTGGGTGTGATTGGGGGGGTAGAGATGCATACTCCAACTGGGTGTGATTGGGGGTGTGCATACTCCAACTGGTTGTGATTGGGGGGAGAGATGCATACTCCAAATGGGTGTGATAGGGGGGAGAGGTGCATACTCCAACTGGGTCTGATTGGGGGGAGAGATGCATACTCCAACTGGGTGTTATTGGGGGGGAGAGATGCATACTCCAACTGGGTGTGAATGGGGGGGAGAGATGCATACTCCAACTGAGTGTAATGGGGGGAGAGATGCATACTCCAACTGGGTGTGATTGGGGGGGAGAGATGCATACTCCAACTGGGTGTGATTGGGGGGGAGATGCATACTCCAACTGGGTGTGATTGGGGGGAGATGCATACTCCAACTGGGTGTGATTGAGGGGGAGAGATGCATACTCCAACTGGGTATGATTGGGGGGGAGAGATGCATACTCCAAATGGCTGTGGTTGTGTGGGGAGAGATGCATACTCCAACTGGGTGTGATTGTGGGGGGAGAGATGCATACTCCAACTGGGTGTGATTGGGGGTGAGATGCATACTCCATCTGGGTGTGATGGGGCGAGAGATGCATACTCCAACTGGGTGTGATTGGGGGGAAGATGCATACTCCAACTGGGTGTGATTGGGGGGAGAGATGCACACTCCAACTGGGTGTGATTGGCGGGGGAGAGATGCATACTCCAACTGGGTGTGATTGGGGGGAGAGATGCATACTCCAACTGGGTGTGATTGGGGGGAGATGCATACGCCAACTGGGTGTGATTGGGGGGGGGAGAGGCATACTCAAACTGGGTGTGATTGGGGGGAGAGATGCATACTCCAACTGGGTATGTTTGGTGGGAGAGATGCATACTCCAACTGGTTGTGATTGGGGGGAGAGATGCATACTCCAACTGGTTGTGATTGGGGGGGGAGATGCATACTCCAACTGGGTATGATTGGGGGAGAGATGCATACTCCAACTGGGTGTGATGTGGGGAGATGCATACTCCAACTGGGTGTGATTGGGGGGGAGAGATGCATACTCCAACTGGGTGTGATTGGGGGGAGAGATGCATACTCCAACTGGGTGTGATTGGGGGAGGAGAGATGCATACTCCAACTGGGTGTGATTGGGGGGAGAGATGCATACTCCAACTGGGTGTGATGTGGGAGAGATGCATACTCCAACTGGGCATGATTTGGGGGGAGAGATGCATACTCCAACTGGGTGTGATTGGGGGGAGATGCATACTCCAACTGGGTGTGATTGGGGGAGGGGAGAGATGCATACTCCAACTGGGTGTGATTGGGGGGGATGCATTCTCCAACTGGGTGTGATTGGGGGGAGAGATGCATACTCCAATTGGGTGTGATATGGGGTGAGAGATGCACACTCCAACTGGGTGTGATTTGGGTGGAGAGATGAATACTCCAACTGGGTGTTATTGGGGGGAGAGATGCATAATAGAACTGGGTGTGATTGTGGGGGGAGAGATGCAAACTCCAACTTGGTGTGATTGGGGGGGAGAGATGCATACTCCAACTAGGTGTGATTGGGGAGGGGGATGCACACTCCAACTGGATGTGATTGGGGTGGGGAGAGATGCATACTCCTACTGGGTGTGATTGGGGGGGACAGACGCATACTCCAACTGGGTGTGATGGGGGGGAGATGCATACTCCAACTGGTTGTGATTGGGGGGGGAGAGATGCATACTCCAAATGGGTGTGATTGGGGGGGGAGATGCATACTCCAACTGGGTCTGATGGGGGGAGAGATGCATACTCCAACTTGGTGTGATTGGGGGGAGAGATGTATACTCCAACTGGGTGTAATGGGGGGAGAGATGCATACTCCAACTGGGTGTGATTGGGGGGGGGAGATGCATACTCCAACTGGGTATGATTGGGGGGGAGAGATGCATACTCCAACTGGGTGTGATGGGGGGAGATGCATACTCCAACTGGGTGTGATTGGGGGGAGAGATGCATACTCCAACTGGGAGTGATTTGGGGGGAGAGATGCGTACTCCAACTGGGTGTGATGGGGGGAGAGATGCGTACTCCAACTGGGTGTGATTGTGGGGGAGAGATGCATACTCCAACTGGGTGTGATTGGGGGAGGAGAGTGATTGGGGGTAAAATGCATACGCCAACTGGGTGTGATTGGGGGAGGAGAGATGCATACTCCAACTGGGTGTGATTGGGGGGGAGAGATGCATACTCCAACTGGGTGTGATTGGGGGGGCGAGATGCATACTCCAACTGGGTGTGATTTGGGGGGAGAGATGCATACTCCAACTGGGTGTGATTGGGGGGAGATGCATACTCCAACTGGGTGTGATTGGGGGGAGATGCATACTCCAACTGGGTGTGATTGAGGAGGGGAGAGATGCATACTCCAACTCGGTGTGATTGGGGGGGATGCATTCTCCAACTGGGTGTGATTGGGGGGAGAGATGCATACTCCAATTGGGTGTGATATGGGGTGAGAGATGCATACTCCAACTGGGTGTGATTTGGGTGGAGAGATGAATACTCCAACTTGGTGTGATTGGGGGGGAGAGATGCATACTCCAACTAGGTGTGATTTGATGGGGGATGCATACTCCAACTGGATGTGATTGGGGTGGGGAGAGATCCATACTCCAACTGGGTGTGATTGGGGGGGGACAGACGCATACTCCAACTGGGTGTGATGGGGGGGAGATGCATACTCCAACTGGTTGTGATTGGGGGGGGGAGAGATGCATACTCCAACTGGTTGTGATTGGGGGGAGATATGCATACTCCAAATGGGTGTGATTGGGGGGGGAGATGCATACTCCAACTGGGTCTGATGGGGGAGAGATGCATACTCCAACTGGGTGTGATTGGGGGGAGAGATGCACACTCCAACTGGGTGTGATTGGCGGGGGAGAGATGCATACTCCAACTGGGTGTGATTGGGGGGAGAGATGCATACTCCAACTGGGTGTGATTGGGGGGGAGATGCATACGCCAACTGGGTGTGATTGGGGGGGGAGAGGCATACTCAAACTGGGTGTGATTGGGGGAGAGATGCATACTCCAACTGGGTATGTTTGGGGGGAGAGATGCATACACCAACTGTTTGTGATTGGGGGGAGAGATGCATACTCCAACTGGTTGTGATTGGGGGGGGAGATGCATACTCCAACTGGGTATGATTGGGGGGAGAAATGCATACTCCAACTGGGTGTGATGTGGGGAGATGCATACTCCAACTGGGTGTGATTGGGGGGGAGAGATGCATACTCCAACTGGGCGTGATTGGGGGGGAGAGATGCATACTCCAACTGGGTGTGATTGGGGGGAGAGATGCGTACTCCAACTGGGTGTGATTGTGGGGGAGAGATGCATACTCCAATTGGGTGTAATTGGGGGGGAAATGCATACTCCAACTGGGTGTGATTGGGGGAGGAGAGATGCATACTCCAACTGGGTGTGATTGGGGGGAGAGATGCATACTCCAACTGGGTGTGATGGGTGGGAGATATGCATACTCCAATTGGGAGTGATTGGGGGGATGCGGAGATGCATAATCCAACTGGGTGTGATTCGGGGGGAGAGATGCATACTCCAACTGGGTGTGATTGGGGGGGACAGATGCATACTCCAAATGGGTGTGATTTGGAGGGGGAGAGATGCATACTCCAACTGGGTCTGATGGGGGGAGAGATGCATTCTCCAACTTGGTGTGATTGGGGGGAGAGATGTATACTCCAACTGGGTGTGATTGGGGGGAGAGATGCATACTCCAACTGGTTGTGATGGGTGGGAGAGATGCATACTCCAATTGGGAGTGATTGGGGGGGCGGAGATGCATAATCCAACTGGGTGTGATTGGGGGGAGAGATGCATACTCCAACTGGGTGTGATTGGGGGGGACAGATGCATACTCTAAATGGGTGTGATTGGGGGGGGGGAGAGATGCATACTCCAACTGGGTCTGATGGGGGGAGAGATGCATACTCCAACTTGGTGTGATTGGGGGGAGAGATGTATACTCCAACTGGGTGTAATGGGGGGAGAGATGCATACTCCAACTGGGTGTGATTGGGGGAGAGAGATGCATACTCCAACTGGGTGTGATTGGGGGAGATGCATACTCCAGCTGGGTGTGATTGGGGGGGACAGATGCATATTCCAAATGGGTGTGATTTGGGGGGGAGAGATGCATACTCCAACTGGGTCTGATGGGGGGAGAGATGCATACTCCAACTTGGTGTGATTGGGGGGAGAGATGTATACTCCAACTGGGTGTGATTGGGGGGAGAGATGCATACTCCAACTGGTTGTGATGGGTGGGAGAGATGCATACTCCAATTGGGAGTGATTGGGGGGGGGGGCGGAGATGCATAATCCAACTGGGTGTGATTGGGGGGGAGAGATGCATACTCCAACTGGGTGTGATTGGGGGGACAGATGCATACTCTAAATGGGTGTGATTGGGGGGCGGAGATGCATACTCCAACTGGGTCTGATGGGGGGAGAGATGCATACTCCAACTTGGTGTGATTGGGGGGAGAGATGTATACTCCAACTGGGTGTGATTGGGGGAGAGAGATGCATACTCCAACTGGGTGTGATTGGTGGGAGATGCATACTCCAGCTGGGTGTGATTGGGGGGTAGAGATGCATACTCCAACTGGGTGTGAGTGGGGGTGTGCATACTCTAACTGGGTGTGATTGGGGGGAGAGGTGCATACTCCAACTGGGTCTGATTGGGGGGAGAGATGCATACTCCAACTGGGTGTGATTGGGGGGGAGAGCTGCATGCTCCAACTGGGTGTGATTGGGGGGAGAGATGCATACTCCAACTGGGTGTGAATGGGGGGGAGAGATGCATACTCCAACTGAGTGTAATGGGGGGAGAGATGCATACACCAACTGGGTGTGATTGGGGGGGGAGAGATGCATACTCCAACTGGGTGTGATTGGGGGGAGATGCATACTCCAACTGGGTGTGATTGGGGGGAGATGCATACTCCAACTGGGTGTGATTGGGGGGAGAGATGCATACTCCAACTGGGTATGATTGGGGGGGAGAGATGCATACTCCAACTGGCTGTGGTTGTGGGGGGAGAGATGCATACTCCAACTGGGTGTGATTGTGGGGGAAGAGATGCATACTCCAACTGGGTGTGATTGGGGGGAGGAGATGCATACTCCATCTGGGTGTGATGGGGCGAGAGATGAATACTCCAACTGGGTGTGATTGGGGGGGAAGATGCATACTCCAACTGGGTGTGATTGGGGGGAGAGATGCATACTCCAACTGGGTGTGATTGGTGGGGGAGAGATGCATACTCCAACTGGGTGTGATTGGGGGGGAGAGATGCATACTCCACCTGGGTGTGATTGGGGGGGAGATGCATACGCCAACTGGGTGTGATTGGGGGGGAGAGATGCATACTCAAACTGGGTGTGATTGGGGGGAGAGATGCATACTCCAACTGGGTATGTTTGGGGGGAGAGATGCATACTCCAACTGGTTGTGATTGGGGGGAGAGATGCATACTCCAACTGGGTATGATTGGGGGGAGAGAGGCATACTCCAACTGGGTGTGATTGTGGGGGAGAGATGCATACTCCAACTGGGTGTAATTGGGGGGAAATGCATACTCCAACTGGGTGTGATTGGGGGAGGAGAGATGCATACTCCAACTGGGTGTGATTGGGGGGGAGATGCATACGCCAACTGGGTGTGATTGGGGGGAGAGATGCATACTCAAACTGGGTGTGATTGGGGGGAGAGATGCATACTCCAACTGGGTATGTTTGGGGGGAGAGATGCATACTCCAACTGGTTGTGATTGGGGGGAGAGATGCATACTCCAACTGGGTATGATTGGGGGGAGAGATGCGTACTCCAACTGGGTGTGATTGTGGGGGAGAGATGCATACTCCAACTGGGTGTAATTGGGGGGAAATGCATACTCCAACTGGGTGTGATTGGGGGAGGAGAGATGCATACTCCAACTGGGTGTGATTGGGGGGAGAGATGCATACTCCAACTGGGTGTGATGGGTGGGAGAGATGCATACTCCAATTGGGAGTGATTGGGGGGGCGGAGATGCATAATCCAACTGGGTGTGATTGGGGGGGAGAGATGCATACTCCAACTGGGTGTGATTGGGGGGACAGATGCATACTCCAAATGGGTGTGATTGGGGGGGGAGATGCATACTCCAACTGGGTCTGATGAGGGGAGAGATGCATACTCCAACTTGGTGTGATTGGGGGGAGAGATGTATACTCCAACTGGGTGTAATGGGGGGAGAGATGCATACTCCAACTGGGTGTGATTGGGGGAGAGAGATGCATACTCCAACTGGGTGTGATTGGGGGGGAGATGCATACTCCAGCTGGGTGTGATTGGGGGGGTAGAGATGCATACTCCAACTGGGTGTGATTGGGGGTGTGCATACTCCAACTGGGTGTGATTGGGGGAGAGATGCATACTCCAAATGGGTGTTATTGGGGGGAGAGGTGCATACTCCAACTGGGTCTGATTGGGGGGAGAGATGCATACTCCAACTGGGTGTGATTGGGGGGGAGAGCTGCATACTCCAACTGGGTGTGATTGGGTGGAGAAATGCATACTCCAACTGGGTGTGATTGGGGGGAGAGATGCATACTCCAACTGAGTGTAATGGGGGAGAGATGCATAATCCAACTGGGTGTGATTGGGGGGGAGAGATGCATACTCCAACTGGGTGTGATTGGGGGGGAGATGCATACTCCAACTGGGTGTGATTGGGGGGGAGAGATGCATACTCCAACTGGGTATGATTGGGGGGGAGAGATGCATACTCCAACTGGCTGTGGTTGTGGGGGGAGAGATGCATACTCCAACTGGGTGTGATTGTGGGGGGAGAGATGCATACTCCAACTGGGTGTGATTGGGGGGGAGGAGATGCATACTCCATCTGGGTGTGATGGGGCGAGAGATGCATACTCCAACTGGGTGTGATTGGGGGGGAAGATGCATACTCCAACTGGGTGTGATTGGGGGGAGAGATGCATACTCCAACTGGGTATGATTGGGGGGGAGAGATGCATACTCCAACTGGCTGTGGTTGTGGGGGGAGAGATGCATACTCCAACTGGGTGTGATTGTGGGGGAAGAGATGCATACTCCAACTGGGTGTGATTGGGGGGAGGAGATGCATACTCCATCTGGGTGTGATGGGGCGAGAGATGAATACTCCAACTGGGTGTGATTGGGGGGGAAGATGCATACTCCAACTGGGTGTGATTGGGGGGAGAGATGCATACTCCAACTGGGTGTGATTGGTGGGGGAGAGATGCATACTCCAACTGGGTGTGATTGGGGGGGAGAGATGCATACTCCACCTGGGTGTGATTGGGGGGGAGATGCATACGCCAACTGGGTGTGATTGGGGGGGAGAGATGCATACTCAAACTGGGTGTGATTGGGGGGAGAGATGCATACTCCAACTGGGTATGTTTGGGGGGAGAGATGCATACTCCAACTGGTTGTGATTGGGGGGAGAGATGCATACTCCAACTGGTTGTGATTGGGGGGGGAGATGCATACTCCAACTGGGTATGATTGGGGGGAGAGAGGCATACTCCAACTGGGTGTGATGGCGGGAGATGCATACTCCAACTGGGTGTGATTGGGGGGGAGAGATGCATACTCCAACTGGGTGTGATTGGGGGGGAGAGATGCAAACTCCAACTGGGTGTGATTGGGGGGAGAGATGCGTACTCCAACTGGGTGTGATTGTGGGGGAGAGATGCATACTCCAACTGGGTGTAATTGGGGGGAAATGCATACTCCAACTGGGTGTGATTGGGGGAGGAGAGATGCATACTCCAACTGGGTGTGATTGGGGGGAGAGATGCATACTCCAACTGGGTGTGATGGGTGGGAGAGATGCATACTCCAATTGGGAGTGATTGGGGGGGCGGAGATGCATAATCCAACTGGGTGTGATTGGGGGGGAGAGATGCATACTCCAACTGGGTGTGATTGGGGGGACAGATGCATACTCCAAATGGGTGTGATTGGGGGGGGAGATGCATACTCCAACTGGGTCTGATGAGGGGAGAGATGCATACTCCAACTTGGTGTGATTGGGGGGAGAGATGTATACTCCAACTGGGTGTAATGGGGGGAGAGATGCATACTCCAACTGGGTGTGATTGGGGGAGAGAGATGCATACTCCAACTGGGTGTGATTGGGGGGGAGATGCATACTCCAGCTGGGTGTGATTGGGGGGGTAGAGATGCATACTCCAACTGGGTGTGATTGGGGGTGTGCATACTCCAACTGGGTGTGATTGGGGGAGAGATGCATACTCCAAATGGGTGTGATTGGGGGGAGAGGTGCATACTCCAACTGGGTCTGATTGGGGGGAGAGATGCATACTCCAACTGGGTGTGATTGGGGGGGAGAGCTGCATACTCCAACTGGGTGTGATTGGGTGGAGAAATGCATACTCCAACTGGGTGTGATTGGGGGGAGAGATGCATACTCCAACTGAGTGTAATGGGGGAGAGATGCATAATCCAACTGGGTGTGATTGGGGGGGAGAGATGCATACTCCAACTGGGTGTGATTGGGGGGGAGATGCATACTCCAACTGGGTGTGATTGGGGGGGAGAGATGCATACTCCAACTGGGTATGATTGGGGGGGAGAGATGCATACTCCAACTGGCTGTGGTTGTGGGGGGAGAGATGCATACTCCAACTGGGTGTGATTGTGGGGGGAGAGATGCATACTCCAACTGGGTGTGATTGGCGGGGAGGAGATGCATACTCCATCTGGGTGTGATGGGGCGAGAGATGCATACTCCAACTGGGTGTGATTGGGGGGGAAGATGCATACTCCAACTGGGTGTGATTGGGGGGAGAGATGCATACTCCAACTGGGTGTTATTGGGGGGGAGAGATGCATACTCCAACTGGGTGTGATTGGGGGGGGATGCATACGCCAACTGGGTGTCATTGGGGGGAGAGATGCATACTCAAACTGGGTGTGATTGGGGCGAGAGATGCATACTCCAACTGGGTATGTTTGGGGGGAGAGATGCATACTCCAACTGGTTGTGATTGGGGGTCAGGGGAGATGCATACTCCAACTGGGTATGATTGGGGGGAGAGATGCATACTCCAACTGGGTGTGATGAGGGGAGATGCATACTCCAACTGGGTGTGATTGGGGGGGAGAGATTCATACTCCAACTGGGTGTGATTGGGGGGAGAGGTGCATACTCCAACTGGGTGTGATTGGGGGGAGAGATGCGTACTCCAACTGGGTGTGATTGTGGGGGAGAGATGCATACTCCAACTGGGTGTGATTGGGGGGGAAATGCATACTCCAACTGGGTGTGATTGGGGGAGGAGAGATGCATACTCCGACTGGGTGTGATTGGGGGGGAGAGATGCATACTCCAATTAGGAGTGATTGGGGGGGGGCAGAGATGCATAATCCAACTGGGTGTGATTGGGATAGAGAGATGCGTACTCCAACTGGGTGTGATTGGGGGGAGAGATTCATACTCCAAATGGGTGTGATTGGGGGGGGGAGATGCATACTCCAACTGGGTCTGATGGGGGGTGAGATGCATACTCCAACTTGGTGTGATTGCGGGGAGAGATGTATACTCCAACTGGGTGTAATGGGGGGAGAGAGATGCATACTCCAACTGGGTGTGATTGGGGGGAGATGCATACTCCAGCTGGGTGTGATTGGGGGGGGGTAGAGATGCATACTCCAACTGGGTGTGATTGGGGGGTGCATACTCCAACTGGGTGTGATTGGGGGGAGAGATGCATACTCCAAATGGGTGTGATTGGGGGAGAGGTGCATACTCCAACTGGGTCTGATTGGGGGAAACGATGCATACTCCAACTGGGTGTGATTGTGGGGGGAGAGCTGCATACTCCAACTGGGTGTGATTGGGGGGAGAGATGCATACTCCAACTGGGTGTGATTGGGGGGGAGAGATGCATACTCCAACTGGGTATGATTGGGGGGGAGAGATGCATACTCCAACTGGCTGTGGTTGTGGGGGTAGAGATGCATACTCCAACTGGGTGTGATTGTGGGGGGAGAGATGCATACTCCAACTGGGTGTGATTGGGGGGAGGAGATGCATACTCCATCTGGGTGTGATGGGGCGAGAGATGCATACTCCAACTGGGTGTGATTGGGGGGGAGATGCATACGCCAACTGGGTGTGATTGGGGGGGAGAGATGCATACTCAAACTGGGTGTGATTGGGGGGAGAGATGCATACTCCAACTGGGTATGTTTGGGGGGAGAGATGCATACTCCAACTGGTTGTGATTGGGGGGAGAGATGCATACTCCAACTGGTTGTGATTGGGGGGGAGATGCATACTTCAACTGGGTATGATTGGGGGGAGAGATGCATACTCCAACTGGGTGTGATGGAGAGAGATTCATACTCCAACTGGGTGTGATTGGGGGGAGATGCATACTCCAGCTGGGTGTGATTGGGGGGGTTAGAGATGCATACTCCAACTGGGTGTGATTGGGGGGTGCATACTCCAACTGGGTGTGATTGGGGGGAGAGATGCATACTCCAAATGTGTGTGATTGGGGGAGAGGTGCATACTCCAACTGGGTCTGATTGGGGGAAGAGATGCATACTCCAACTGGGTGTGATTGTGGGGGGAGAGCTGCATACTCCAACTGGGTGTGATTGGGGGGAGAGATGCATACTCCAACTGGGTGTGATTGGGGGGGGAGAGATGCATACTCCAACTGGGTGTGATTGGGGGGGAGAGATGCATACTCCAACTGGGTGTGATTGGGGGGAGAGATGCGTACTCCAACTGGGTGTGATTGTGGGGGAGAGATGCATACTCCAACTGGGTGTGATTGGGGGGAAAATGCATACTCCAACTGGGTGTGATTGGGGGAGGAGAGATGCATACTCCAACTGGGTGTGATTGGGGGGGAGAGATGCATACTCCAACTGAGTGTGATGGGTGGGAGAGCTGCATACTCCAATTGGGAGTGATTGGGGGGGCGGAGATGCATAATCCAACTGGGTGTGATTGGGAGGGCGAGATGCATACTCCAACTGGGTGTGATTGGGGGGAGAGATGCATACTCCAACTGGGTGTGATTTGTGGGGAGAAATGCATACTCCAACTGGGTGTGATTGGGGGGATGCATACTCCAACTGGGTGTGATTGGGGGAGGGGAGATGCATACTCCAACTGGGTGTGATTGGGGGAGGAGATGCATTCTCCAACTGGGTGTGATTGGGGGGAAAAGATGCATACTCCAACTGGGTGTGATATGGGGGGAGAGATGCATACTCCAACTGGGTGTGATTTGGGTGGAGAGATGCATACTCCAACTGGGTGTTATTGGGGGGGAGAGATGCACACTCCAACTGGGTGTGATTGTGGGGGGAGAGATGCATACTCCAACTTGGTGTGATTGCGGGGGGAGATGCATACTCCAAATGGCTGTGGTTGTGGGGGGAGAGATGCATACTCCAACTGGGTGTGATTGGGGGGGAGATGCATACTCCAACTGGGTGTGATTGGGGGGAGATGCATACTCCAACTGGGTGTGATTGGGGGGGAGAGATGCATACTCCAACTGGGTATGATTGGGGGGGGGAGATGCATACTCCAAATGGCTGTGGTTGTGGGGGGAGAGATGCATACTCCAACTGGGTGTGATTGTGGGGGGAGAGATGCATACTCCAACTGGGTGTGATTGGGGGGAAAATGCATACGCCAACTGGGTGTGATTGGGGGAGGAGAGATGCATACTCCAACTGGGTGTGATTGGGGGGAGAGATGCATACTCCAACTGGGTGTGATGTGGGAGAGATGCATACTCCAATTGGGAGTGATTGGGGGGGCAGAGATGCATAATCCAACTGGGTGTGATTGGGGGGGAGAGATGCATACTCCAACTGGGTGTGATTGAGGGGGGGCGAGATGCATACTCCAACTGGGTGTGATTGGGGGAGAGATGCATACTCCAACTGGGCATGATTTGGGGGGAGAGATGCATACTCCAACTGGGTGTGATTGGGGGGAGATGCATACTCCAACTGGGTGTGATTGGGGGGATGCATTCTCCAACTGGGTGTGATTGGGGGGAGAGATGCATACTCCAATTGGGTGTGATATGGGGTGAGAGATGCATACTCCAACTGGGTGTGATTTGGGTGGAGAGATGAATACTCCAACTGGGTGTTATTGGGAGGAGAGATGCATAATAGAACTGGGTGTGATTGTGGGGGGAGAGATGCATACTCCAACTTGGTGTGATTGGGGGGGGCGAGATGCATACTCCAACTTGGTGTGATTGGGGGGGAGAGATCCATACTCCAACTAGGTGTGATTCGGGAGGGGGATGCACACTCCAACTGGATGTGATTGGGGTGGGGAGAGATGCATACTCCTACTGGGTGTGATTGGGGGGGGACAGACGCATACTCCAACTGGGTGTGATGGGGGGGAGATGCATACTCCAACTGGGTGTGATTGGGGGGGCGAGATGCATACTCCAACTGGTTGTGATTGGGGGGGGAGATGCATACTCCAAATGGGTGTGATTGGGGGGGGGGGGATGCATACTCCAACTGGGTCTGATGGGGGGAGAGATGCATACTCCAACTTGGTGTGATTGGGGGGAGAGATGTATACTCCAACTGGGTGTAATGGGGGAGAGATGCATACTCCAACTGGGTGTGATTGGGGGGGGAGATGCATACTCCAACTGGGTATGATTGGGGGGAGAGATGCATACTCCAACTGGGTGTGATGGGGGGAGATGCATACTCCAACTGGGTGTGATTGGGGGGAGAGATGCATACTCCAACTGGGAGTGATTTGGGGGGAGAGATGCGTACTCCAACTGGGTGTGATGGGGGGAGAGATGCGTACTCCAACTGGGTGTGATTGTGGGGGAGAGATGCATACTCCAACTGGGTGTGATTGGGGGAGGAGAGATGCATACTCCAACTGGGTGTGATTGGAGGGGAGAGATGCATACTCCAACTGGGTGTGATGTGGGAGAGATGCATACTCCAATTGGGAGTGATTGGGGGGGTGGAGATGCATAATCCAACTGGGTGTGATTGGGGGGGAGAGATGCATACTCCAACTGGGTGTGATTGGGGGGGGCGAGATGCATACTCCAACTGGGTGTGATTTGGGGGGAGAGATGCATACTCCAACTGGGTGTGATTGGGGGGAGATGCATACTCCAACTGGGTGTGATTGGGGGGAGATGCATACTCTAACTGGGTGTGATTGGGGGAGGGGAGAGATGCATACTCCAACTCGGTGTGATTGGGGGGGATGCATTCTCCAACTGGGTGTGATTGGGGGGAGAGATGCATACTCCAATTGGGTGTGATATGGGGTGAGAGATGCATACTCCAACTGGGTGTGATTTGGGTGGAGAGATGAATACTCCAACTTGGTGTGATTGGGGGGGAGAGATGCATACTCCAACTAGGTGTGATTTGATGGGGGATGCATACTCCAACTGGATGTGATTGGGGTGGGGAGAGATGCATACTCCAACTGGGTGTGATTGGGGGGGGACAGACGCATACTCCAACTGGGTGTGATGGGGGGGAGATGCATACTCCAACTGGTTGTGATTGGGGGGGGGAGATGCATACTCCAACTGGTTGTGATTGGGGGGGAGATATGCATACTCCAAATGGGTATGATTGGGGGGGGGAGATGCATACTCCAACTGGGTCTGATGGGGGAGAGATGCATACTCCAACTTGGTGTGATTGGGGGGAGAGATGTATACTCCAACTGGGTGTAATGGGGGGAGAGATGCATAATCCAACTGGGTGTGACTGGGGGAGAGAGATGCATACTCCAACTGGGTGTGATTGGGGGGAGATGCATACTCCAGCTGGGTGTGATTGGGGGGGTAGAGATGCATACTCCAACTGGGTGTGATTGGGGGTGTGCATACTCCAACTGGGTGTGATTGGGGGGAGAGATGCATACTCCAAATGGGTGTGATAGGGGGGAGAGGTGCATACTCCAACTGGGTCTGATTGGGGGGAGAGATGCATACTCCAACTGGGTGTGATTGGGGGGAGAGCTGCATACTCCAGCTGGGTGTGATTGGGGGGGAGAGATGCATACTCCAACTGGGTGTGAATGGGGGGGGGAGATGCATACTCCAACTGAGTGTAATGGGGGGAGAGATGCATACTCCAACTGGGTGTGATTTTGGGGGAGAGATGCATACTCCAACTGGGTGTGATTGGGGGGGAGATGCATACTCCAACTGGGTGTGATTGGGGGGAGATGCATACTCCAACTGGGTGTGATTGAGGGGGAGAGATGCATACTCCAACTGGGTATGATTGGGGGGGAGATGCATACTCCAAATGACTGTGGTTGTGGGGGGAGAGATGCATACTCCAACTGGGTGTGATTGTGGGGGGAGAGATGCATACTCCAACTGGGTGTGATTGGGGGGAAAATGCATACGCCAACTGGGTGTGATGTGGGAGAGATGCATACTCCAATTGGGAGTGATTGGGGGGGGCAGAGATGCATAATCCAACTGGGTGTGATTGGGGGGGAGAGATGCATACTCCAACTGGGTGTGATTGAGGGGGGGCGAGATGCATACTCCAACTGGGTGTGATTGAGGGAGAGATGCATACTCCAACTGGGCGTGATTTGGGGGGAGAGATGCATACTCCAACTGGGTGTGATTGGGGGAGATGCATACTCCAACTGGGTGTGATTGGGGGAGGGGAGAGATGCATACTCCAACTGGGTGTGATTGGGGGGATGCATTCTCCAACTGGGTGTGATTGGGGGGAGAGATGCATACTCCAATTGGGTGTGATATGGGGTGAGAGATGCATACTCCAACTGGGTGTGATTTGGGTGGAGAGATGAATACTCCAACTGGGTGTTATTGGGAGGAGAGATGCATAATAGAACTGGGTGTGATTGTGGGGGGAGAGATGCATACTCCAACTTGGTGTGATTGGGGGGGAGAGATGTATACTCCAACTAGGTGTGATTGGGGAGGGGGATGCACACTCCAACTGGATGTGATTGGGGTGGGGAGAGATGCATACTCCAACTGGGTGTGATTGGGGGGGGCAGACGCATACTCCAACTGGGTGTGATGGGGGGAGATGCATACTCCAACTGGGTGTGATTGGGGGGGGAGAGATGCATACTCCAACTGGTTGTGATTGGGGGGGGAGAGATGCATACTCCAAATGGGTGTGATTGGGGGGGGGAGATGCATACTCCAACTGGGTCTGATGGGGGGAGAGATGCATACTCCAACTTGGTGTGATTGGGGGGAGAGATGTATACTCCAACTGGGTGTAATGGGGGGAGAGATGCATACTCCAACTGGGTGTGATTGGGTGAGAGAGATGCATGCTCCAACTGGGTGTGATTGGGGGGAGATGCATACTCCAGCTGGGTGTGATTGGGGGGGTAGAGATGCATACTCCAACTGGGTGTGATTGGGGGTGTGCATACTCCAACTGGTTGTGATTGGGGGGAGAGATGCATACTCCAAATGGGTGTGATAGGGGGGAGAGGTGCATACTCCAACTGGGTCTGATTGGGGGGAGAGATGCATACTCCAACTGGGTGTTATTGGGGGGGAGAGATGCATACTCCAACTGGGTGTGAATGGGGGGGAGAGATGCATACTCCAACTGAGTGTAATGGGGGGAGAGATGCATACTCCAACTGGGTGTGATTGGGGGGGAGAGATGCATACTCCAACTGGGTGTGATTGGGGGGGAGATGCATACTCCAACTGGGTGTGATTGGGGGGAGATGCATACTCCAACTGGGTGTGATTGAGGGGGAGAGATGCATACTCCAACTGGGTATGATTGGGGGGGAGAGATGCATACTCCAAATGGCTGTGGTTGTGTGGGGAGAGATGCATACTCCAACTGGGTGTGATTATGGGGGGAGAGATGCATACTCCAACTGGGTGTGATTGGGGGTGAGATGCATACTCCATCTGGGTGTGATGGGGCGAGAGATGCATACTCCAACTGGGTGTGATTGGGGGGAAGATGCATACTCCAACTGGGTGTGATTGGGGGGAGAGATGCACACTCCAACTGGGTGTGATTGGCGGGGGAGAGATGCATACTCCAACTGGGTGTGATTGGGGGGAGAGATGCATACTCCAACTGGGTGTGATTGGGGGGAGATGCATACGCCAACTGGGTGTGATTGGGGGGGGGAGAGGCATACTCAAACTGGGTGTGATTGGGGGGAGAGATGCATACTCCAACTGGGTATGTTTGGTGGGAGAGATGCATACTCCAACTGGTTGTGATTGGGGGGAGAGATGCATACTCCAACTGGTTGTGATTGGGGGGGGAGATGCATACTCCAACTGGGTATGATTGGGGGGAGAGATGCATACTCCAACTGGGTGTGATGTGGGGAGATGCATACTCCAACTGGGTGTGATTGGGGGGGAGAGATGCATACTCCAACTGGGTGTGATTGGGGGGAGAGATGCATACTCCAACTGGGTGTGATTGGGGGAGGAGAGATGCATACTCCAACTGGGTGTGATTGGGGGGAGAGATGCATACTCCAACTGGGTGTGATGTGGGAGAGATGCATACTCCAACTGGGCATGATTTGGGGGGAGAGATGCATACTCCAACTGGGTGTGATTGGGGGGAGATGCATACTCCAACTGGGTGTGATTGGGGGAGGGGAGAGATGCATACTCCAACTGGGTGTGATTGGGGGGGATGCATTCTCCAACTGGGTGTGATTGGGGGGAGAGATGCATACTCCAATTGGGTGTGATATGGGGTGAGAGATGCATACTCCAACTGGGTGTGATTTGGGTGGAGAGATGAATACTCCAACTGGGTGTTATTGGGGGGAGAGATGCATAATAGAACTGGGTGTGATTGTGGGGGGAGAGATGCATACTCCAACTTGGTGTGATTGGGGGGGAGAGATGCATACTCCAACTAGGTGTGATTGGGGAGGGGGATGCACACTCCAACTGGATGTGATTGGGGTGGGGAGAGATGCATACTCCTACTGGGTGTGATTGGGGGGGACAGACGCATACTCCAACTGGGTGTGATGGGGGGGAGATGCATACTCCAACTGGTTGTGATTGGGGGGGGAGAGATGCATACTCCAAATGGGTGTGATTGGGGGGGGAGATGCATACTCCAACTGGGTCTGATGGGGGGAGAGATGCATACTCCAACTTGGTGTGATTGGGGGGAGAGATGTATACTCCAACTGGGTGTAATGGGGGGAGAGATGCATACTCCAACTGGGTGTGATTGGGGGGGGAGATGCATACTCCAACTGGGTATGATTGGGGGGGAGAGATGCATACTCCAACTGGGTGTGATGGGGGGAGATGCATACTCCAACTGGGTGTGATTGGGGGGAGAGATGCATACTCCAACTGGGAGTGATTTGGGGGGAGAGATGCGTACTCCAACTGGGTGTGATGGGGGGAGAGATGCGTACTCCAACTGGGTGTGATTGTGGGGGAGAGATGCATACTCCAACTGGGTGTGATTGGGGGAGGAGAGTGATTGGGGGTAAAATGCATACGCCAACTGGGTGTGATTGGGGGAGGAGAGATGCATACTCCAACTGGGTGTGATTGGGGGGGAGAGATGCATACTCCAACTGGGTGTGATGTGGGAGAGATGCATACTCCAATTGGGAGTGATTGGGGGGGGTGGAGATGCATAATCCAACTGGGTGTGATTGGGGGGGAGAGATGCATACTCCAACTGGGTGTGATTGGGGGGGCGAGATGCATACTCCAACTGGGTGTGATTTGGGGGGAGAGATGCATACTCCAACTGGGTGTGATTGGGGGGAGATGCATACTCCAACTGGGTGTGATTGGGGGCAGATGCATACTCCAACTGGGTGTGATTGAGGAGGGGAGAGATGCATACTCCAACTCGGTGTGATTGGGGGGGATGCATTCTCCAACTGGGTGTGATTGGGGGGAGAGATGCATACTCCAATTGGGTGTGATATGGGGTGAGAGATGCATACTCCAACTGGGTGTGATTTGGGTGGAGAGATGAATACTCCAACTTGGTGTGATTGGGGGGGAGAGATGCATACTCCAACTAGGTGTGATTTGATGGGGGATGCATACTCCAACTGGATGTGATTGGGGTGGGGAGAGATCCATACTCCAACTGGGTGTGATTGGGGGGGGACAGACGCATACTCCAACTGGGTGTGATGGGGGGGAGATGCATACTCCAACTGGTTGTGATTGGGGGGGGGGAGAGATGCATACTCCAACTGGTTGTGATTGGGGGGGAGATATGCATACTCCAAATGGGTGTGATTGGGGGGGGAGATGCATACTCCAACTGGGTCTGATGGGGGAGAGATGCATACTCCAACTTGGTGTGATTGGGGGGAGAGATGTATACTCCAACTGGGTGTAATGGGGGGAGAGATGCATACTCCAACTGGGTGTGACTGGGGGAGAGAGATGCATACTCCAACTGGGTGTGATTGGGGGGAGATGCATACTCCAGCTGGGTGTGATTGGGGGGGTAGAGATGCATACTCCAACTGGGTGTGATTGGGGGTGTGCATACTCCAACTGGGTGTGATTGGGGGGAGAGATGCATACTCCAAATGGGTGTGATAGGGGGGAGAGGTGCATACTCCAACTGGGTCTGATTGGGGGGAGAGATGCATACTCCAACTGGGTGTGATTGGGGGGAGAGCTGCATACTCCAGCTGGGTGTGATTGGGGGGGAGAGATGCATACTCCAACTGGGTGTGAATGGGGGGGAGAGAGGCATACTCCAACTGAGTGTAATGGGGGGAGAGAGATAAATACTCCAACTGGGTGTGATTTTGGGGGAGAGATGCATACTCCAACTGGGTGTGATTGGGGGGGAGATGCATACTCCAACTGGGTGTGATTGGGGGGAGATGCATACTCCAACTGGGTGTGATTGGGGGGGAGAGATGCATACTCCAAATGGGTATGATTGGGGGGGGAGATGCATACTCCAAATGGCTGTGGTTGTGGGGGGAGAGATGCATACTCCAACTGGGTGTGATTGTGGGGGGAGAGATGCATACTCCATCTGGGTGTGATTGGGGGGAAAATGCATACGCCAACTGGGTGTGATTGGGGGAGGAGAGATGCATACTCCAACTGGGTGTGATTGGGGGGAGAGATGCATACTCCAACTGGGTGTGATGTGGGAGAGATGCATACTCCAATTGGGAGTGATTGGGGGGGGCAGAGATGCATAATCCAACTGGGTGTGATTGGGGGGGAGAGATGCATACTCCAACTGGGTGTGATTGAGGGGGGGCGAGATGCATACTCCAACTGGGTGTGATTGGGGGAGAGATGCATACTCCAACTGGGCATGATTTGGGGGGAGAGATGCATACTCCAACTGGGTGTGATTGGGGGAGATGCATACTCCAACTGGGTGTGATTGGGGGAGGGGAGAGATGCATACTCCAACTGGGTGTGATTGGAGGGGATGCATTCTCCAACTGGGTGTGATTGGGGGGAGAGATGCATACTCCAATTGGGTGTGATATGGGGTGAGAGATGCATACTCCAACTGGGTGTGATTTGGGTGGAGAGATGAATACTCCAACTGGGTGTTATTGGGAGGAGAGATGCATAATAGAACTGGGTGTGATTGTGGGGGGAGATATGCATACTCCAACTTGGTGTGATTGTGGGGGAGAGATGTATACTCCAACTAGGTGTGATTGGGGAGGGGGATGCACACTCCAACTGGATGTGATTGGGGTGGGGAGAGATGCATACTCCAACTGGGTGTGATTGGGGGGGGGGGCAGACGCATACTCCAACTGGGTGTGATGGGGGAGATGCATACTCCAACTGGGTGTGATTGGGGGGGGAGAGATGCATACTCCAACTGGTTGTGATTGGGGGGGAGAGATGCATACTCCAAATGGGTGTGATTGGGGGGGGAGATGCATACTCCAACTGGGTCTGATGGGGGGAGAGATGCATACTCCAACTTGGTGTGATTGGGGGGAGAGATGTATACTCCAACTGGGTGTAATGGGGGGAGAGATGCATACTCCAACTGGGTGTGATTGGGGGAGAGAGATGCATACTCCAACTGGGTGTGATTGGGGGGAGATGCATACTCCAGCTGGGTGTGATTGGGGGGTAGAGATGCATACTCCAACTGGGTGTGATTGGGGGTGTGCATACTCCACCTGGGTGTGATTGGGGGGAGAGATGCATACTCCAAATGGGTGTTATAGGGGGGAGAGGTGCATACTCCAACTGGGTCTGATTGGGGGGAGAGATGCATACTCCAACTGGGTGTGATTGGGGGGGAGAGATGCATACTCCAACTGGGTGTGAATGGGGGGGAGAGATACATACTCCAACTGAGTGTAATGGGGGGAGAGATGCATACTCCAACTGGGTGTGATTGGGGGGGAGAGATGCATACTCCAACTGGGTGTGATTGGGGGGGAGATGCATACTCCAACTGGGTGTGATTGGGGGAGATGCATACTCCAACTGGGTGTGATTGGGGGGGAGAGATGCATACTCCAACTGGGTATGATTGGGGGGGAGAGATGCATACTCCAAATGGCTGTGGTTGTGTGGGGAGAGATGCATACTCCAACTGGGTGTGATTGTGGGGGGAGAGATGCATACTCCAACTGGGTGTGATTGGGGGTGAGATGCATACTCCATCTGGGTGTGAAGGGCGAGAGATGCATACTCCAACTGGGTGTGATTGGGGGAAGATGCATACTCCAACTGGGTGTGATTGGGGGGAGAGATGCACACTCCAACTGGGTGTGATTGGCGGGGGAGAGATGCATACTCCAACTGGGTGTGATTGGGGGGAGAGATGCATACTCCAACTGGGTGTGATTGGGGGGGAGATGCATACGCCAACTGGGTGTGATTGGGGGGGGAGAGGCATACTCAAACTGGGTGTGATTGGGGGAGAGATGCATACTCCAACTGGGTATGTTTGGGGGGAGAGATGCATACTCCAACTGGTTGTGATTGGGGGGAGAGATGCATACTCCAACTGGTTGTGATTGGGGGGGGAGATGCATACTCCAACTGGGTATGATTGGGGGGAGAAATGCATACTCCAACTGGGTGTGATGTGGGGAGATGCATACTCCAACTGGGTGTGATTGGGGGGGAGAGATGCATACTCCAACTGGGCGTGATTGGGGGGGAGAGATGCATACTCCAACTGGGTGTGATTGGGGGGAGAGATGCGTACTCCAACTGGGTGTGATTGTGGGGGAGAGATGCATACTCCAATTGGGTGTAATTGGGGGGGAAATGCATACTCCAACTGGGTGTGATTGGGGGAGGAGAGATGCATACTCCAACTGGGTGTGATTGGGGGGAGAGATGCATACTCCAACTGGGTGTGATGGGTGGGAGATATGCATACTCCAATTGGGAGTGATTGGGGGGGGCGGAGATGCATAATCCAACTGGGTGTGATTCGGGGGGAGAGATGCATACTCCAACTGGGTGTGATTGGGGGGGACAGATGCATACTCCAAATGGGTGTGATTTGGAGGGGGAGAGATGCATACTCCAACTGGGTCTGATGGGGGGAGAGATGCATTCTCCAACTTGGTGTGATTGGGGGGAGAGATGTATACTCCAACTGGGTGTGATTGGGGGGGAGAGATGCATACTCCAACTGGTTGTGATGGGTGGGAGAGATGCATACTCCAATTGGGAGTGATTGGGGGGGCGGAGATGCATAATCCAACTGGGTGTGATTGGGGGAGAGATGCATACTCCAACTGGGTGTGATTGGGGGGGACAGATGCATACTCTAAATGGGTGTGATTGGGGGGGGGAGAGATGCATACTCCAACTGGGTCTGATGGGGGGAGAGATGCATACTCCAACTTGGTGTGATTGGGGGGAGAGATGTATACTCCAACTGGGTGTAATGGGGGGAGAGATGCATACTCCAACTGGGTGTGATTGGGGGAGAGAGATGCATACTCCAACTGGGTGTGATTGGGGGAGATGCATACTCCAGCTGGGTGTGATTGGGGGGGACAGATGCATATTCCAAATGGGTGTGATTTGGGGGGGAGAGATGCATACTCCAACTGGGTCTGATGGGGGGAGAGATGCATACTCCAACTTGGTGTGATTGGGGGGAGAGATGTATACTCCAACTGGGTGTGATTGGGGGGAGAGATGCATACTCCAACTGGTTGTGATGGGTGGGAGAGATGCATACTCCAATTGGGAGTGATTGGGGGGGGGGCGGAGATGCATAATCCAACTGGGTGTGATTGGGGGGGAGAGATGCATACTCCAACTGGGTGTGATTGGGGGGACAGATGCATACTCTAAATGGGTGTGATTGGGGGGCGGAGATGCATACTCCAACTGGGTCTGATGGGGGGAGAGATGCATACTCCAACTTGGTGTGATTGGGGGGAGAGATGTATACTCCAACTGGGTGTGATTGGGGGAGAGAGATGCATACTCCAACTGGGTGTGATTGGTGGGAGATGCATACTCCAGCTGGGTGTGATTGGGGGGTAGAGATGCATACTCCAACTGGGTGTGAGTGGGGGTGTGCATACTCTAACTGGGTGTGATTGGGGGGAGAGGTGCATACTCCAACTGGGTCTGATTGGGGGGAGAGATGCATACTCCAACTGGGTGTGATTGGGGGGGAGAGCTGCATGCTCCAACTGGGTGTGATTGGGGGGAGAGATGCATACTCCAACTGGGTGTGAATGGGGGGGAGAGATGCATACTCCAACTGAGTGTAATGGGGGGAGAGATGCATACACCAACTGGGTGTGATTGGGGGGGGAGAGATGCATACTCCAACTGGGTGTGATTGGGGGGAGATGCATACTCCAACTGGGTGTGATTGGGGGGAGATGCATACTCCAACTGGGTGTGATTGGGGGGAGAGATGCATACTCCAACTGGGTATGATTGGGGGGGAGAGATGCATACTCCAACTGGCTGTGGTTGTGGGGGGAGAGATGCATACTCCAACTGGGTGTGATTGTGGGGGAAGAGATGCATACTCCAACTGGGTGTGATTGGGGGAGGAGATGCTTACTCCATCTGGGTGTGATGGGGCGAGAGATGAATACTCCAACTGGGTGTGATTGGGGGGAAGATGCATACTCCAACTGGGTGTGATTGGGGGGAGAGATGCATACTCCAACTGGGTGTGATTGGTGGGGGAGAGATGCATACTCCAACTGGGTGTGATTGGGGGGGAGAGATGCATACTCCACCTGGGTGTGATTGGGGGGGAGATGCATACGCCAACTGGGTGTGATTGGGGGGGAGAGATGCATACTCAAACTGGGTGTGATTGGGGGGAGAGATGCATACTCCAACTGGGTATGTTTGGGGGGAGAGATGCATACTCCAACTGGTTGTGATTGGGGGGAGAGATGCATACTCCAACTGGTTGTGATTGGGGGGGGAGATGCATACTCCAACTGGGTATGATTGGGGGGAGAGAGGCATACTCCAACTGGGTGTGATGGCGGGAGATGCATACTCCAACTGGGTGTGATTGGGGGGATAGATGCATACTCCAACTGGGTGTGATTGGGGGGGAGAGATGCATACTCCAACTGGGTGTGATTGGGGGGAGAGATGCGTACTCCAACTGGGTGTGATTGTGGGGGAGAGATGCATACTCCAACTGGGTGTAATTGGGGGGAAATGCATACTCCAACTGGGTGTGATTGGGGGAGGAGAGATGCATACTCCAACTGGGTGTGATTGGGGGGAGAGATGCATACTCCAACTGGGTGTGATGGGTGGGAGAGATGCATACTCCAATTGGGAGTGATTGGGGGGGCGGAGATGCATAATCCAACTGGGTGTGATTGGGGGGGAGAGATGCATACTCCAACTGGGTGTGATTGGGGGGACAGATGCATACTCCAAATGGGTGTGATTGGGGGGGGAGATGCATACTCCAACTGGGTCTGATGAGGGGAGAGATGCATACTCCAACTTGGTGTGATTGGGGGGAGAGATGTATACTCCAACTGGGTGTAATGGGGGGAGAGATGCATACTCCAACTGGGTGTGATTGGGGGAGAGAGATGCATACTCCAACTGGGTGTGATTGGGGGGGAGATGCATACTCCAGCTGGGTGTGATTGGGGGGGTAGAGATGCATACTCCAACTGGGTGTGATTGGGGGTGTGCATACTCCAACTGGGTGTGATTGGGGGAGAGATGCATACTCCAAATGGGTGTTATTGGGGGGAGAGGTGCATACTCCAACTGGGTCTGATTGGGGGGAGAGATGCATACTCCAACTGGGTGTGATTGGGGGGGAGAGCTGCATACTCCAACTGGGTGTGATTGGGTGGAGAAATGCATACTCCAACTGGGTGTGATTGGGGGGAGAGATGCATACTCCAACTGAGTGTAATGGGGGAGAGATGCATAATCCAACTGGGTGTGATTGGGGGGGAGAGATGCATACTCCAACTGGGTGTGATTGGGGGGGAGATGCATACTCCAACTGGGTGTGATTGGGGGGGAGAGATGCATACTCCAACTGGGTATGATTGGGGGGGAGAGATGCATACTCCAACTGGCTGTGGTTGTGGGGGGAGAGATGCATACTCCAACTGGGTGTGATTGTGGGGGGAGAGATGCATACTCCAACTGGGTGTGATTGGGGGGGAGGAGATGCATACTCCATCTGGGTGTGATGGGGCGAGAGATGCATACTCCAACTGGGTGTGATTGGGGGGGAAGATGCATACTCCAACTGGGTGTGATTGGGGGGAGAGATGCATACTCCAACTGGGTATGATTGGGGGGGAGAGATGCATACTCCAACTGGCTGTGGTTGTGGGGGGAGAGATGCATACTCCAACTGGGTGTGATTGGGGGGGAAGATGCATACTCCAACTGGGTGTGATTGGGGGGAGAGATGCATACTCCAACTGGGTGTGATTGGTGGGGGAGAGATGCATACTCCAACTGGGTGTGATTGGGGGGGAAGATGCATACTCCAACTGGGTGTGATTGGGGGGAGAGATGCATACTCCAACTGGGTGTGATTGGTGGGGGAGAGATGCATACTCCAACTGGGTGTGATTGGGGGGGAGAGATGCATACTCCACCTGGGTGTGATTGGGGGGGAGATGCATACGCCAACTGGGTGTGATTGGGGGGGAGAGATGCATACTCAAACTGGGTGTGATTGGGGGGAGAGATGCATACTCCAACTGGGTATGTTTGGGGGGAGAGATGCATACTCCAACTGGTTGTGATTGGGGGGAGAGATGCATACTCCAACTGGTTGTGATTGGGGGGGGAGATGCATACTCCAACTGGGTATGATTGGGGGGAGAGAGGCATACTCCCACTGGGTGTGATGGCGGGAGATGCATACTCCAACTGGGTGTGATTGGGGGGGAGAGATGCATACTCCAACTGGGTGTGATTGGGGGGGAGAGATGCATACTCCAACTGGGTGTGATTGGGGGGAGAGATGCGTACTCCAACTGGGTGTGATTGTGGGGGAGAGATGCATACTCCAACTGGGTGTAATTGGGGGGAAATGCATACTCCAACTGGGTGTGATTGGGGGAGGAGAGATGCATACTCCAACTGGGTGTGATTGGGGGGAGAGATGCATACTCCAACTGGGTGTGATGGGTGGGAGAGATGCATACTCCAATTGGGAGTGATTGGGGGGGCGGAGATGCATAATCCAACTGGGTGTGATTGGGGGGGAGAGATGCATACTCCAACTGGGTGTGATTGGGGGGACAGATGCATACTCCAAATGGGTGTGATTGGGGGGGGAGATGCATACTCCAACTGGGTCTGATGAGGGGAGAGATGCATACTCCAACTTGGTGTGATTGGGGGGAGAGATGTATACTCCAACTGGGTGTAATGGGGGGAGAGATGCATACTCCAACTGGGTGTGATTGGGGGAGAGAGATGCATACTCCAACTGGGTGTGATTGGGGGGGAGATGCATACTCCAGCTGGGTGTGATTGGGGGGGTAGAGATGCATACTCCAACTGGGTGTGATTGGGGGTGTGCATACTCCAACTGGGTGTGATTGGGGGAGAGATGCATACTCCAAATGGGTGTGATTGGGGGGAGAGGTGCATACTCCAACTGGGTCTGATTGGGGGGAGAGATGCATACTCCAACTGGGTGTGATTGGGGGGGGAGAGCTGCATACTCCAACTGGGTGTGATTGGGTGGAGAAATGCATACTCCAACTGGGTGTGATTGGGGGGAGAGATGCATACTCCAACTGAGTGTAATGGGGGAGAGATGCATAATCCAACTGGGTGTGATTGGGGGGGAGAGATGCATACTCCAACTGGGTGTGATTGGGGGGGAGATGCATACTCCAACTGGGTGTGATTGGGGGGGAGAGATGCATACTCCAACTGGGTATGATTGGGGGGGAGAGATGCATACTCCAACTGGCTGTGGTTGTGGGGGGAGAGATGCATACTCCAACTGGGTGTGATTGTGGGGGGAGAGATGCATACTCCAACTGGGTGTGATTGGGGGGGAGGAGATGCATACTCCATCTGGGTGTGATGGGGCGAGAGATGCATACTCCAACTGGGTGTGATTGGGGGGGAAGATGCATACTCCAACTGGGTGTGATTGGGGGGAGAGATGCATACTCCAACTGGGTGTTATTGGGGGGGAGAGATGCATACTCCAACTGGGTGTGATTGGGGGGGGGATGCATACGCCAACTGGGTGTCATTGGGGGGAGAGATGCATACTCAAACTGGGTGTGATTGGGGCGAGAGATGCATACTCCAACTGGGTATGTTTGGGGGGAGAGATGCATACTCCAACTGGTTGTGATTGGGGGTCAGGGGAGATGCATACTCCAACTGGGTATGATTGGGGGGAGAGATGCATACTCCAACTGGGTGTGATGAGGGGAGATGCATACTCCAACTGGGTGTGATTGGGGGGGAGAGATTCATACTCCAACTGGGTGTGATTGGGGGGAGAGGTGCATACTCCAACTGGGTGTGATTGGGGGGAGAGATGCGTACTCCAACTGGGTGTGATTGTGGGGGAGAGATGCATACTCCAACTGGGTGTGATTGGGGGGGAAATGCATACTCCAACTGGGTGTGATTGGGGGAGGAGAGATGCATACTCCGACTGGGTGTGATTGGGGGGGAGAGATGCATACTCCAATTAGGAGTGATTGGGGGGGCAGAGATGCATAATCCAACTGGGTGTGATTGGGATAGAGAGATGCGTACTCCAACTGGGTGTGATTGGGGGGAGAGATTCATACTCCAAATGGGTGTGATTGGGGGGGGGAGATGCATACTCCAACTGGGTCTGATGGGGGGTGAGATGCATACTCCAACTTGGTGTGATTGCGGGGAGAGATGTATACTCCAACTGGGTGTAATGGGGGGAGAGAGATGCATACTCCAACTGGGTGTGATTGGGGGGAGATGCATACTCCAGCTGGGTGTGATTGGGGGGGTAGAGATGCATACTCCAACTGGGTGTGATTGGGGGGTGCATACTCCAACTGGGTGTGATTGGGGGGAGAGATGCATACTCCAAATGGGTGTGATTGGGGGAGAGGTGCATACTCCAACTGGGTCTGATTGGGGGAAGAGATGCATAGTCCAACTGGGTGTGATTGTGGGGGGAGAGCTGCATACTCCAACTGGGTGTGATTGGGGGGAGAGATGCATACTCCAACTGGGTGTGATTGGGGGGGAGAGATGCATACTCCAACTGGGTATGATTGGGGGGGAGAGATGCATACTCCAACTGGCTGTGGTTGTGGGGGTAGAGATGCATACTCCAACTGGGTGTGATTGTGGGGTGAGAGATGCATACTCCAACTGGGTGTGATTGGGGGGAGGAGATGCATACTCCATCTGGGTGTGATGGGGCGAGAGATGCATACTCCAACTGGGTGTGATTGGGGGGGAGATGCATACGCCAACTGGGTGTGATTGGGGGGGAGAGATGCATACTCAAACTGGGTGTGATTGGGGGGAGAGATGCATACTCCAACTGGGTATGTTTGGGGGGAGAGATGGATACTCCAACTGGTTGTGATTGGGGGGAGAGATGCATACTCCAACTGGTTGTGATTGGGGGGGAGATGCATACTTCAACTGGGTATGATTGGGGGGAGAGATGCATACTCCAACTGGGTGTGATGGAGAGAGATTCATACTCCAACTGGGTGTGATTGGGGGGAGATGCATACTCCAGCTGGGTGTGATTGGGGGGGGTTAGAGATGCATACTCCAACTGGGTGTGATTGGGGGGTGCATACTCCAACTGGGTGTGATTGGGGGGAGAGATGCATACTCCAAATGTGTGTGATTGGGGGAGAGGTGCATACTCCAACTGGGTCTGATTGGGGGAAGAGATGCATACTCCAACTGGGTGTGATTGTGGGGGGAGAGCTGCATACTCCAACTGGGTGTGATTGGGGGGAGAGATGCATACTCCAACTGGGTGTGATTGGGGGGGGAGAGATGCATACTCCAACTGGGTGTGATTGGGGGGGAGAGATGCATACTCCAACTGGGTGTGATTGGGGGGAGAGATGCGTACTCCAACTGGGTGTGATTGTGGGGGAGAGATGCATACTCCAACTGGGTGTGATTGGGGGGAAAATGCATACTCCAACTGGGTGTGATTGGGGGAGGAGAGATGCATACTCCAAATGGGTGTGATTGGGGGGGAGAGATGCATACTCCAACTGAGTGTGATGGGTGGGAGAGCTGCATACTCCAATTGGGAGTGATTGGGGGGGCGGAGATGCATAATCCAACTGGGTGTGATTGGGAGGGCGAGATGCATACTCCAACTGGGTGTGATTGGGGGGAGAGATGCATACTCCAACTGGGTGTGATTTGTGGGGAGAAATGCATACTCCAACTGGGTGTGATTGGGGGGATGCATACTCCAACTGGGTGTGATTGGGGGAGGGGAGATGCATACTCCAACTGGGTGTGATTGGGGGAGGAGATGCATTCTCCAACTGGGTGTGATTGGGGGGAAAAGATGCATACTCCAACTGGGTGTGATATGGGGGGAGAGATGCATACTCCAACTGGGTGTGATTTGGGTGGAGAGATGCATACTCCAACTGGGTGTTATTGGGGGGGAGAGATGCACACTCCAACTGGGTGTGATTGTGGGGGGAGAGATGCATACTCCAACTTGGTGTGATTGCGGGGGGAGATGCATACTCCAAATGGCTGTGGTTGTGGGGGGAGAGATGCATACTCCAACTGGGTGTGATTGGGGGGGAGATGCATACTCCAACTGGGTGTGATTGGGGGGAGATGCATACTCCAACTGGGTGTGATTGGGGGGGAGAGATGCATACTCCAACTGGGTATGATTGGGGGGGGGGAGATGCATACTCCAAATGGCTGTGGTTGTGGGGGGAGAGATGCATACTCCAACTGGGTGTGATTGTGGGGGGAGAGATGCATACTCCAACTGGGTGTGATTGGGGGGAAAATGCATACGCCAACTGGGTGTGATTGGGGGAGGAGAGATGCATACTCCAACTGGGTGTGATTGGGGGGAGAGATGCATACTCCAACTGGGTGTGATGTGGGAGAGATGCATACTCCAATTGGGAGTGATTGGGGGGGCAGAGATGCATAATCCAACTGGGTGTGATTGGGGGGGAGAGATGCATACTCCAACTGGGTGTGATTGAGGGGGGGCGAGATGCATACTCCAACTGGGTGTGATTGGGGGAGAGATGCATACTCCAACTGGGCATGATTTGGGGGGAGAGATGCATACTCCAACTGGGTGTGATTGGGGGGAGATGCATACTCCAACTGGGTGTGATTGGGGGAGGGGAGAGATGCATACTCCAACTGGGTGTGATTGGGGGGATGCATTCTCCAACTGGGTGTGATTGGGGGGAGAGATGCATACTCCAATTGGGTGTGATATGGGGTGAGAGATGCATACTCCAACTGGGTGTGATTTGGGTGGAGAGATGAATACTCCAACTGGGTGTTATTGGGGGGGAGAGATGCATAATAGAACTGGGTGTGATTGTGGGGGGAGAGATGCATACTCCAACTTGGTGTGATTGGGGGGGAGAGATCCATACTCCAACTAGGTGTGATTCGGGAGGGGGATGCACACTCCAACTGGATGTGATTGGGGTGGGGAGAGATGCATACTCCTACTGGGTGTGATTGGGGGGGGACAGACGCATACTCCAACTGGGTGTGATGGGGGGGAGATGCATACTCCAACTGGGTGTGATTGGGGGGGCGAGATGCATACTCCAACTGGTTGTGATTGGGGGGGGAGATGCATACTCCAAATGGGTGTGATTGGGGGGGGGGATACATACTCCAACTGGGTCTGATGGGGGGAGAGATGCATACTCCAACTTGGTGTGATTGGGGGGAGAGATGTATACTCCAACTGGGTGTAATGGGGGAGAGATGCATACTCCAACTGGGTGTGATTGGGGGGGGAGATGCATACTCCAACTGGGTATGATTGGGGGGAGAGATGCATACTCCAACTGGGTGTGATGGGGGGAGATGCATACTCCAACTGGGTGTGATTGGGGGGAGAGATGCATACTCCAACTGGGAGTGATTTGGGGGGAGAGATGCGTACTCCAACTGGGTGTGATGGGGGGAGAGATGCGTACTCCAACTGGGTGTGATTGTGGGGGAGAGATGCATACTCCAACTGGGTGTGATTGGGGGAGGAGAGATGCATACTCCAACTGGGTGTGATTGGAGGGGAGAGATGCATACTCCAACTGGGTGTGATGTGGGAGAGATGCATACTCCAATTGGGAGTGATTGGGGGGGGGTGGAGATGCATAATCCAACTGGGTGTGATTGGGGGGGAGAGATGCATACTCCAACTGGGTGTGATTGGGGGGGGCGAGATGCATACTCCAACTGGGTGTGATTTGGGGGGAGAGATGCATACTCCAACTGGGTGTGATTGGGGGGAGATGCATACTCCAACTGGGTGTGATTGGGGGGAGATGCATACTCTAACTGGGTGTGATTGGGGGAGGGGAGAGATGCATACTCCAACTCGGTGTGATTGGGGGGGATGCATTCTCCAACTGGGTGTGATTGGGGGGAGAGATGCATACTCCAATTGGGTGTGATATGGGGTGAGAGATGCATACTCCAACTGGGTGTGATTTGGGTGGAGAGATGAATACTCCAACTTGGTGTGATTGGGGGGGAGAGATGCATACTCCAACTAGGTGTGATTTGATGGGGGATGCATACTCCAACTGGATGTGATTGGGGTGGGGAGAGATGCATACTCCAACTGGGTGTGATTGGGGGGGACAGACGCATACTCCAACTGGGTGTGATGGGGGGGAGATGCATACTCCAACTGGTTGTGATTGGGGGGGGGAGATGCATACTCCAACTGGTTGTGATTGGGGGGGAGATATGCATACTCCAAATGGGTATGATTGGGGGGGGGAGATGCATACTCCAACTGGGTCTGATGGGGGAGAGATGCATACTCCAACTTGGTGTGATTGGGGGGAGAGATGTATACTCCAACTGGGTGTAATGGGGGGAGAGATGCATAATCCAACTGGGTGTGACTAGGGGAGAGAGATGCATACTCCAACTGGGTGTGATTGGGGGGAGATGCATACTCCAGCTGGGTGTGATTGGGGGGGTAGAGATGCATACTCCAACTGGGTGTGATTGGGGGTGTGCATACTCCAACTGGGTGTGATTGGGGGGAGAGATGCATACTCCAAATGGGTGTGATAGGGGGGAGAGGTGCATACTCCAACTGGGTCTGATTGGGGGGAGAGATGCATACTCCAACTGGGTGTGATTGGGGGGAGAGCTGCATACTCCAGCTGGGTGTGATTGGGGGGGAGAGATGCATACTCCAACTGGGTGTGAATGGGGGGGGGAGATGCATACTCCAACTGAGTGTAATGGGGGGAGAGATGCATACTCCAACTGGGTGTGATTTTGGGGGAGAGATGCATACTCCAACTGGGTGTGATTGGGGGGGAGATGCATACTCCAACTGGGTGTGATTGGGGGGAGATGCATACTCCAACTGGGTGTGATTGAGGGGGAGAGATGCATACTCCAACTGGGTATGATTGGGGGGGAGATGCATACTCCAAATGACTGTGGTTGTGGGGGGAGAGATGCATACTCCAACTGGGTGTGATTGTGGGGGGAGAGATGCATACTCCAACTGGGTGTGATTGGGGGGAAAATGCATACGCCAACTGGGTGTGATGTGGGAGAGATGCATACTCCAATTGGGAGTGATTGGGGGGGGGCAGAGATGCATAATCCAACTGGGTGTGATTGGGGGGGAGAGATGCATACTCCAACTGGGTGTGATTGAGGGGGGGCGAGATGCATACTCCAACTGGGTGTGATTGAGGGAGAGATGCATACTCCAACTGGGCGTGATTTGGGGGGAGAGATGCATACTCCAACTGGGTGTGATTGGGGGAGATGCATACTCCAACTGGGTGTGATTGGGGGAGGGGAGAGATGCATACTCCAACTGGGTGTGATTGGGGGGGATGCATTCTCCAACTGGGTGTGATTGGGGGGAGAGATGCATACTCCAATTGGGTGTGATATGGGGTGAGAGATGCATACTCCAACTGGGTGTGATTTGGGTGGAGAGATGAATACTCCAACTGGGTGTTATTGGGAGGAGAGATGCATAATAGAACTGGGTGTGATTGTGGGGGGAGAGATGCATACTCCAACTTGGTGTGATTGGGGGGGAGAGATGTATACTCCAACTAGGTGTGATTGGGGAGGGGGATGCACACTCCAACTGGATGTGATTGGGGTGGTGA
This sequence comes from Ambystoma mexicanum, assembly GCF_040938575.1. Taxonomy (NCBI): domain Eukaryota; kingdom Metazoa; phylum Chordata; class Amphibia; order Caudata; family Ambystomatidae; genus Ambystoma; species Ambystoma mexicanum. The sequence goes on along the minus strand of NC_090930.1, from coordinate 379,287,058 downwards.
GAGATGCATACTCCAACTGGGTGTGATTGGGGGGGGGCAGACGCATACTCCAACTGGGTGTGATGGGGGGAGATGCATACTCCAACTGGGTGTGATTGGGGGGGGAGAGATGCATACTCCAACTGGTTGTGATTGGGGGGGGAGAGATGCATACTCCAAATGGGTGTGATTGGGGGGGGGGATGCATACTCCAACTGGGTCTGATGGGGGGAGAGATGCATACTCCAACTTGGTGTGATTGGGGGGAGAGATGTATACTCCAACTGGGTGTAATGGGGGGAGAGATGCATACTCCAACTGGGTGTGATTGGGGGAGAGAGATGCATGCTCCAACTGGGTGTGATTGGGGGGAGATGCATACTCCAGCTGGGTGTGATTGGGGGGGTAGAGATGCATACTCCAACTGGGTGTGATTGGGGGTGTGCATACTCCAACTGGTTGTGATTGGGGGGAGAGATGCATACTCCAAATGGGTGTGATAGGGGGGAGAGGTGCATACTCCAACTGGGTCTGATTGGGGGGAGAGATGCATACTCCAACTGGGTGTTATTGGGGGGGAGAGATGCATACTCCAACTGGGTGTGAATGGGGGGGAGAGATGCATACTCCAACTGAGTGTAATGGGGGGAGAGATGCATACTCCAACTGGGTGTGATTGGGGGGGAGAGATGCATACTCCAACTGGGTGTGATTGGGGGGGAGATGCATACTCCAACTGGGTGTGATTGGGGGGAGATGCATACTCCAACTGGGTGTGATTGAGGGGGAGAGATGCATACTCCAACTGGGTATGATTGGGGGGGAGAGATGCATACTCCAAATGGCTGTGGTTGTGTGGGGAGAGATGCATACTCCAACTGGGTGTGATTGTGGGGGGAGAGATGCATACTCCAACTGGGTGTGATTGGGGGTGAGATGCATACTCCATCTGGGTGTGATGGGGCGAGAGATGCATACTCCAACTGGGTGTGATTGGGGGGAAGATGCATACTCCAACTGGGTGTGATTGGGGGGAGAGATGCACACTCCAACTGGGTGTGATTGGCGGGGGAGAGATGCATACTCCAACTGGGTGTGATTGGGGGGAGAGATGCATACTCCAACTGGGTGTGATTGGGGGGAGATGCATACGCCAACTGGGTGTGATTGGGGGGGGGGAGAGGCATACTCAAACTGGGTGTGATTGGGGGGAGAGATGCATACTCCAACTGGGTATGTTTGGTGGGAGAGATGCATACTCCAACTGGTTGTGATTGGGGGGAGAGATGCATACTCCAACTGGTTGTGATTGGGGGGGGAGATGCATACTCCAACTGGGTATGATTGGGGGGAGAGATGCATACTCCAACTGGGTGTGATGTGGGGAGATGCATACTCCAACTGGGTGTGATTGGGGGGGAGAGATGCATACTCCAACTGGGTGTGATTGGGGGGAGAGATGCATACTCCAACTGGGTGTGATTGGGGGGAGAGATGCGTACTCCAACTGGGTGTGATTGTGGGGGAGAGATGCATACTCCAACTGGTTGTGATGGGTGGGAGAGATGCATACTCCAATTGGGAGTGATTGGGGGGGGCGGAGATGCATAATCCAACTGGGTGTGATTGGGGGGGAGAGATGCATACTCCAACTGGGTGTGATTGGGGGGACAGATGCATACTCTAAATGGGTGTGATTGGGGGGGGGGGAGATGCATACTCCAACTGGGTCTGATGGGGGGAGAGATGCATACTCCAACTTGGTGTGATTGGGGGGAGAGATGTATACTCCAACTGGGTGTGATTGGGGGAGAGAGATGCATACTCCAACTGGGTGTGATTGGTGGGAGATGCATACTCCAGCTGGGTGTGATTGGGGGGGTAGAGATGCATACTCCAACTGGGTGTGAGTGGGGGTGTGCATACTCTAACTGGGTGTGATTGGGGGGAGAGATGCATTCTCCAAATGGGTGTGATTGGGGGGAGAGGTGCATACTCCAACTGGGTCTGATTGGGGGGAGAGATGCATACTCCAACTGGGTGTGATTGGGGGGGAGAGCTGCGTGCTCCAACTGGGTGTGATTGGGGGGGAGAGATGCATACTCCAACTGGGTGTGAATGGGGGGGAGAGATGCATACTCCAACTGAGTGTAATGGGGGGAGAGATGCATACACCAACTGGGTGTGATTGGGGGGGAGAGATGCATACTCCAACTGGGTGTGATTGGGGGGGAGATGCATACTCCAACTGGGTGTGATTGGGGGGAGATGCATACTCCAACTGGGTGTGATTGGGGGGAGAGATGCATACTCCAACTGGGTATGATTGGGGGGGAGAGATGCATACTCCAACTGGCTGTGGTTGTGGGGGGAGAGATGCATACTCCAACTGGGTGTGATTGTGGGGGAAGAGATGCATACTCCAACTGGGTGTGATTGGGGGGAGGAGATGCATACTCCATCTGGGTGTGATGGGGCGAGAGATGCATACTCCAACTGGGTGTGATTGGGGGGGAAGATGCATACTCCAACTGGGTGTGATTGGGGGAGAGATGCATACTCCAACTGGGTGTGATTGGGGGGGAGAGATGCGTACTCCAACTGGGTGTGATTGTGGGGGAGAGATGCATACTCCAACTGGGTGTAATTGGGGGGAAATGCATACTCCAACTGGGTGTGATTGGGGGAGGAGAGATGCATACTCCAACTGGGTGTGATTGGGGGGAGAGATGCATACTCCAACTGGGTGTGATGGGTGGGAGAGATGCATACTCCAATTGGGAGTGATTGGGGGGGCAGAGATGCATAATCCAACTGGGTGTGATTGGGGGGGAGAGATGCATACTCCAACTGGGTGTGATTGGGGGGACAGATGCATACTCCAAATGGGTGTGATTGGGGGGGGAGATGCATACTCCAACTGGGTCTGATGAGGGGAGAGATGCATACTCCAACTTGGTGTGATTGGGGGGAGAGATGTATACTCCAACTGGGTGTAATGGGGGGAGAGATGCATACTCCAACTGGGTGTGATTGGGGGAGAGAGATGCATACTCCAACTGGGTGTGATTGGGGGGGAGATGCATACTCCAGCTGGGTGTGATTGGGGGGGTAGAGATGCATACTCCAACTGGGTGTGATTGGGGGTGTGCATACTCCAACTGGGTGTGATTGGGGGAGAGATGCATACTCCAAATGGGTGTGATTGGGGGGAGAGGTGCATACTCCAACTGGGTCTGATTGGGGGGAGAGATGCATACTCCAACTGGGTGTGATTGGGGGGGAGAGCTGCATACTCCAACTGGGTGTGATTGGGTGGAGAAATGCATACTCCAACTGGGTGTGATTGGGGGAGAGATGCATACTCCAACTGAGTGTAATGGGGGAGAGATGCATAATCCAACTGGGTGTGATTGGGGGGGAGAGATGCATACTCCAACTGGGTGTGATTGGGGGGGAGATGCATACTCCAACTGGGTGTGATTGGGGGGGAGAGATGCGTACTCCAACTGGGTATGATTGGGGGGGAGAGATGCATACTCCAACTGGCTGTGGTTGTGGGGGGAGAGATGCATACTCCAACTGGGTGTGATTGTGGGGGGAGAGATGCATACTCCAACTGGGTGTGATTGGGGGGGAGGAGATGCATACTCCATCTGGGTGTGATGGGGCGAGAGATGCATACTCCAACTGGGTGTGATTGGGGGGGAAGATGCATACTCCAACTGGGTGTGATTGGGGGGAGAGATGCATACTCCAACTGGGTGTTATTGGGGGGGAGAGATGCATACTCCAACTGGGTGTGATTGGGGGGGGAGATGCATACGCCAACTGGGTGTCATTGGGGGGAGAGATGCATTCTCAAACTGGGTGTGATTGGGGGGAGAGATGCATACTCCAACTGGGTATGTTTGGGGGGAGAGATGCATACTCCAACTGGTTGTGATTGGGGGTCAGGGGAGATGCATACTCCAACTGGGTATGATTGGGGGGAGAGATGCATACTCCAACTGGGTGTGATGAGGGGAGATGCATACTCCAACTGGGTGTGATTGGGGGGGAGAGATTCATACTCCAACTGGGTGTGATTGGGGGGAGAGGTGCATACTCCAACTGGGTGTGATTGGGGGGAGAGATGCGTACTCCAACTGGGTGTGATTGTGGGGGAGAGATGCATACTCCAACTGGGTGTGATTGGGGGGGAAATGCATACTCCAACTGGGTGTGATTGGGGGAGGAGAGATGCATACTCCGACTGGGTGTGATTGGGGGGGAGAGATGCATACTCCAATTAGGAGTGATGGGGGGGGGGGCAGAGATGCATAATCCAACTGGGTGTGATTGGGATAGAGAGATGCGTACTCCAACTGGGTGTGATTGGGGGGAGAGATTCATACTCCAAATGGGTGTGATTGGGGGGGGGGAGATGCATACTCCAACGGGGTCTGATGGGGGGTGAGATGCATACTCCAACTTGGTGTGATTGGGGGGAGAGATGTATACTCCAACTGGGTGTAATGGGGGGAGAGAGATGCATACTCCAACTGGGTGTGATTGGGGGGAGATGCATACTCCAGCTGGGTGTGATTGGGGGGGTAGAGATGCATACTCCAACTGGGTGTGATTGGGGGGTGCATACTCCAACTGGGTGTGATTGGGGGGAGAGATGCATACTCCAAATGGGTGTGATTGGGGGAGAGGTGCATACTCCAACTGGGTCTGATTGGGGGAAGAGATGCATACTCCAACTGGGTGTGATTGTGGGGGGAGAGCTGCATACTCCAACTGGGTGTGATTGGGGGGAGAGATGCATACTCCAACTGGGTATGTTTGGGGGGAGAGATGCATACTCCAACTGGTTGTGATTGGGGGTCGGGGAGATGCATACTCCAACTGGGTATGATTGGGGGGAGAGATGCATACTCCAACTGGGTGTGATGAGAGGAGATGCATACTCCAACTGGGTGTGATTGGGGGGGAGAGATTCATACTCCAACTGGGTGTGATTGGGGGGAGAGGTGCATACTCCAACTGGGTGTGATTGGGGGGAGAGATGCGTACTCCAACTGGGTGTGATTGTGGGGGAGAGATGCATACTCCAACTGGGTGTGATTGGGGGGGAAATGCATACTCCAACTGGGTGTGATTGGGGGAGGAGAGATGCATACTCCGACTGGGTGTGATTGGGGGGGAGAGATGCATACTCCAATTAGGAGTGATGGGGGGGGGCAGAGATGCATAATCCAACTGGGTGTGATTGGGATAGAGAGATGCGTACTCCAACTGGGTGTGATTGGGGGGAGAGATTCATACTCCAAATGGGTGTGATTGGGGGGGGGGAGATGCATACTCCAACGGGGTCTGATGGGGGGTGAGATGCATACTCCAACTTGGTGTGATTGGGGGGAGAGATGTATACTCCAACTGGGTGTAATGGGGGGAGAGAGATGCATACTCCAACTGGGTGTGATTGGGGGGAGATGCATACTCCAGCTGGGTGTGATTGGAGGGTAGAGATGCATACTCCAACTGGGTGTGATTGGGGGGTGCATACTCCAACTGGGTGTGATTGGGGGGAGAGATGCATACTCCAAATGGGTGTGATTGGGGGAGAGGTGCATACTCCAACTGGGTCTGATTGGGGGAAGAGATGCATACTCCAACTGGGTGTGATTGTGGGGGGAGAGCTGCATACTCCAACTGGGTGTGATTGGGGGGAGAGATGCATACTCCAACTGGGTGTGATTGGGGGGGAGAGATGCATACTCCAACTGGGTATGATTGGGGGGGAGAGATGCATACTCCAACTGGCTGTGGTTGTGGGGGTAGAGATGCATACTCCAACTGGGTGTGATTGTGGGGGGAGAGATGCATACTCCAACTGGGTGTGATTGGGGGGAGGAGATGCATACTCCATCTGGGTGTGATGGGGCGAGAGATGCATACTCCAACTGGGTGTGATTGGGGGGGAGATGCATACGCCAACTGGGTGTGATTGGGGGGGAGAGATGCATACTCAAACTGGGTGTGATTGGGGGGAGAGATGCATACTCCAACTGGGTATGTTTGGGGGGAGAGATGCATACTCCAACTGGTTGTGATTGGGGGGAGAGATGCATACTCCAACTGGTTGTGATTGGGGGGGAGATGCATACTTCAACTGGGTATGATTGGGGGGAGAGATGCATACTCCAACTGGGTGTGATGGAGAGAGATGCATACTCCAACTGGGTGTGATTGGGGGGAGATGCATACTCCAGCTGGGTGTGATTGGGGGGGGGTAGAGATGCATACTCCAAATGTGTGTGATTGGGGGAGAGGTGCATACTCCAACTGGGTCTGATTGGGGGAAGAGATGCATACTCCAACTGGGTGTGATTGTGGGGGGAGAGCTGCATACTCCAACTGGGTGTGATTGGGGGGAGAGATGCATACTCCAACTGGGTGTGATTGGGGGGGAGAGATGCATACTCCAACTGGGTGTGATTGGGGGGAGAGATGCGGACTCCAACTGGGTGTGATTGTGGGGGAGAGATGCATACTCCAACTGGGTGTGATTGGGGGGAAAATGCATACTCCAACTGGGTCTGATGGGGGGAGAGATGCATACTCCAACTTGGTGTGATTGGGGGGAGAGATGTATACTCCAACTGGGTGTAATGGGGGGAGAGATGCATACTCCAACTGGGTGTGATTGGGGGAGAGAGATACATGCTCCAACTGGGTGTGATTGGGGGGAGATGCATACTCCAGCTGGGTGTGATTGGGGGGGTAGAGATGCATACTCCAACTGGGTGTGATTGGGGGTGTGCATACTCCAACTGGTTGTGATTGGGGGGAGAGATGCATACTCCAAATGGGTGTGATAGGGGGGAGAGGTGCATACTCCAACTGGGTCTGATTGGGGGGAGAGATGCATACTCCAACTGGGTGTTATTGGGGGGGAGAGATGCATACTCCAACTGGGTGTGAATGGGGGGGAGAGATGCATACTCCAACTGAGTGTAATGGGGGGAGAGATGCATACTCCAACTGGGTGTGATTGGGGGGGAGAGATGCATACTCCAACTGGGTGTGATTGGGGGGGAGATGCATACTCCAACTGGGTGTGATTGGGGGGAGATGCATACTCCAACTGGGTGTGATTGAGGGGGAGAGATGCATACTCCAACTGGGTATGATTGGGGGGGAGAGATGCATACTCCAAATGGCTGTGGTTGTGTGGGGAGAGATGCATACTCCAACTGGGTGTGATTGTGGGGGGAGAGATGCATACTCCAACTGGGTGTGATTGGGGGTGAGATGCATACTCCATCTGGGTGTGATGGGGCGAGAGATGCATACTCCAACTGGGTGTGATTGGGGGGAAGATGCATACTCCAACTGGGTGTGATTGGGGGGAGAGATGCACACTCCAACTGGGTGTGATTGGCGGGGGAGAGATGCATACTCCAACTGGGTGTGATTGGGGGGAGAGATGCATACTCCAACTGGGTGTGATTGGGGGGAGATGCATACGCCAACTGGGTGTGATTGGGGGGGGGAGAGGCATACTCAAACTGGGTGTGATTGGGGGGAGAGATGCATACTCCAACTGGGTATGTTTGGTGGGAGAGATGCATACTCCAACTGGTTGTGATTGGGGGGAGAGATGCATACTCCAACTGGTTGTGATTGGGGGGGGAGATGCATACTCCAACTGGGTATGATTGGGGGGAGAGATGCATACTCCAACTGGGTGTGATGTGGGGAGATGCATACTCCAACTGGGTGTGATTGGGGGGGAGAGATGCATACTCCAACTGGGTGTGATTGGGGGGAGAGATGCATACTCCAACTGGGTGTGATTGGGGGAGGAGAGATGCATACTCCAACTGGGTGTGATTGGGGGGAGAGATGCATACTCCAACTGGGTGTGATGTGGGAGAGATGCATACTCCAACTGGGCATGATTTGGGGGGAGAGATGCATACTCCAACTGGGTGTGATTGGGGGGAGATGCATACTCCAACTGGGTGTGATTGGGGGAGGGGAGAGATGCATACTCCAACTGGGTGTGATTGGGGGGGATGCATTCTCCAACTGGGTGTGATTGGGGGGAGAGATGCATACTCCAATTGGGTGTGATATGGGGTGAGAGATGCATACTCCAACTGGGTGTGATTTGGGTGGAGAGATGAATACTCCAACTGGGTGTTATTGGGGGGAGAGATGCATAATAGAACTGGGTGTGATTGTGGGGGGAGAGATGCATACTCCAACTTGGTGTGATTGGGGGGGAGAGATGCATACTCCAACTAGGTGTGATTGGGGAGGGGGATGCACACTCCAACTGGATGTGATTGGGGTGGGGAGAGATGCATACTCCTACTGGGTGTGATTGGGGGGGACAGACGCATACTCCAACTGGGTGTGATGGGGGGGAGATGCATACTCCAACTGGTTGTGATTGGGGGGGGAGAGATGCATACTCCAAATGGGTGTGATTGGGGGGGGAGATGCATACTCCAACTGGGTCTGATGGGGGGAGAGATGCATACTCCAACTTGGTGTGATTGGGGGGAGAGATGTATACTCCAACTGGGTGTAATGGGGGGAGAGATGCATACTCCAACTGGGTGTGATTGGGGGGGGAGATGCATACTCCAACTGGGTATGATTGGGGGGGAGAGATGCATACTCCAACTGGGTGTGATGGGGGGAGATGCATACTCCAACTGGGTGTGATTGGGGGGAGAGATGCATACTCCAACTGGGAGTGATTTGGGGGGAGAGATGCGTACTCCAACTGGGTGTGATGGGGGGAGAGATGCGTACTCCAACTGGGTGTGATTGTGGGGGAGAGATGCATACTCCAACTGGGTGTGATTGGGGGAGGAGAGTGATTGGGGGTAAAATGCATACGCCAACTGGGTGTGATTGGGGGAGGAGAGATGCATACTCCAACTGGGTGTGATTGGGGGGGAGAGATGCATACTCCAACTGGGTGTGATGTGGGAGAGATGCATACTCCAATTGGGAGTGATTGGGGGGGGTGGAGATGCATAATCCAACTGGGTGTGATTGGGGGGGAGAGATGCATACTCCAACTGGGTGTGATTGGGGGGGGCGAGATGCATACTCCAACTGGGTGTGATTTGGGGGGAGAGATGCATACTCCAACTGGGTGTGATTGGGGGGAGATGCATACTCCAACTGGGTGTGATTGGGGGGAGATGCATACTCCAACTGGGTGTGATTGAGGAGGGGAGAGATGCATACTCCAACTCGGTGTGATTGGGGGGGATGCATTCTCCAACTGGGTGTGATTGGGGGGAGAGATGCATACTCCAATTGGGTGTGATATGGGGTGAGAGATGCATACTCCAACTGGGTGTGATTTGGGTGGAGAGATGAATACTCCAACTTGGTGTGATTGGGGGGGAGAGATGCATACTCCAACTAGGTGTGATTTGATGGGGGATGCATACTCCAACTGGATGTGATTGGGGTGGGGAGAGATCCATACTCCAACTGGGTGTGATTGGGGGGGGACAGACGCATACTCCAACTGGGTGTGATGGGGGGGAGATGCATACTCCAACTGGTTGTGATTGGGGGGGGGAGAGATGCATACTCCAACTGGTTGTGATTGGGGGGGAGATATGCATACTCCAAATGGGTGTGATTGGGGGGGGAGATGCATACTCCAACTGGGTCTGATGGGGGAGAGATGCATACTCCAACTTGGTGTGATTGGGGGGAGAGATGTATACTCCAACTGGGTGTAATGGGGGGAGAGATGCATACTCCAACTGGGTGTGACTGGGGGAGAGAGATGCATACTCCAACTGGGTGTGATTGGGGGGAGATGCATACTCCAGCTGGGTGTGATTGGGGGGGTAGAGATGCATACTCCAACTGGGTGTGATTGGGGGTGTGCATACTCCAACTGGGTGTGATTGGGGGGAGAGATGCATACTCCAAATGGGTGTGATAGGGGGGAGAGGTGCATACTCCAACTGGGTCTGATTGGGGGGAGAGATGCATACTCCAACTGGGTGTGATTGGGGGGAGAGCTGCATACTCCAGCTGGGTGTGATTGGGGGGGAGAGATGCATACTCCAACTGGGTGTGAATGGGGGGGAGAGAGATAAATACTCCAACTGGGTGTGATTTTGGGGGAGAGATGCATACTCCAACTGGGTGTGATTGGGGGGGAGATGCATACTCCAACTGGGTGTGATTGGGGGGAGATGCATACTCCAACTGGGTGTGATTGGGGGGGAGAGATGCATACTCCAAATGGGTATGATTGGGGGGGGAGATGCATACTCCAAATGGCTGTGGTTGTGGGGGGAGAGATGCATACTCCAACTGGGTGTGATTGTGGGGGGAGAGATGCATACTCCATCTGGGTGTGATTGGGGGGAAAATGCATACGCCAACTGGGTGTGATTGGGGGAGGAGAGATGCATACTCCAACTGGGTGTGATTGGGGGGAGAGATGCATACTCCAACTGGGTGTGATGTGGGAGAGATGCATACTCCAATTGGGAGTGATTGGGGGGGGCAGAGATGCATAATCCAACTGGGTGTGATTGGGGGGGAGAGATGCATACTCCAACTGGGTGTGATTGAGGGGGGGCGAGATGCATACTCCAACTGGGTGTGATTGGGGGAGAGATGCATACTCCAACTGGGCATGATTTGGGGGGAGAGATGCATACTCCAACTGGGTGTGATTGGGGGAGATGCATACTCCAACTGGGTGTGATTGGGGGAGGGGAGAGATGCATACTCCAACTGGGTGTGATTGGAGGGGATGCATTCTCCAACTGGGTGTGATTGGGGGGAGAGATGCATACTCCAATTGGGTGTGATATGGGGTGAGAGATGCATACTCCAACTGGGTGTGATTTGGGTGGAGAGATGAATACTCCAACTGGGTGTTATTGGGAGGAGAGATGCATAATAGAACTGGGTGTGATTGTGGGGGGAGAGATGCATACTCCAACTTGGTGTGATTGGGGGGGAGAGATGTATACTCCAACTAGGTGTGATTGGGGAGGGGGATGCACACTCCAACTGGATGTGATTGGGGTGGGGAGAGATGCATACTCCAACTGGGTGTGATTGGGGGGGGGCAGACGCATACTCCAACTGGGTGTGATGGGGGAGATGCATACTCCAACTGGGTGTGATTGGGGGGGGAGAGATGCATACTCCAACTGGTTGTGATTGGGGGGAGAGATGCATACTCCAAATGGGTGTGATTGGGGGGGGAGATGCATACTCCAACTGGGTCTGATGGGGGGAGAGATGCATACTCCAACTTGGTGTGATTGGGGGGAGAGATGTATACTCCAACTGGGTGTAATGGGGGGAGAGATGCATACTCCAACTGGGTGTGATTGGGGGAGAGAGATGCATACTCCAACTGGGTGTGATTGGGGGGAGATGCATACTCCAGCTGGGTGTGATTGGGGGGTAGAGATGCATACTCCAACTGGGTGTGATTGGGGGTGTGCATACTCCACCTGGGTGTGATTGGGGGGAGGGATGCATACTCCAAATGGGTGTTATAGGGGGGAGAGGTGCATACTCCAACTGGGTCTGATTGGGGGGAGAGATGCATACTCCAACTGGGTGTGATTGGGGGGGAGAGATGCATACTCCAACTGGGTGTGAATGGGGGGGAGAGATACATACTCCAACTGAGTGTAATGGGGGGAGAGATGCATACTCCAACTGGGTGTGATTGGGGGGGAGAGATGCATACTCCAACTGGGTGTGATTGGGGGGGAGATGCATACTCCAACTGGGTGTGATTGGGGGAGATGCATACTCCAACTGGGTGTGATTGGGGGGGAGAGATGCATACTCCAACTGGGTATGATTGGGGGGGAGAGATGCATACTCCAAATGGCTGTGGTTGTGTGGGGAGAGATGCATACTCCAACTGGGTGTGATTGTGGGGGGAGAGATGCATACTCCAACTGGGTGTGATTGGGGGTGAGATGCATACTCCATCTGGGTGTGAAGGGCGAGAGATGCATACTCCAACTGGGTGTGATTGGGGGAAGATGCATACTCCAACTGGGTGTGATTGGGGGGAGAGATGCACACTCCAACTGGGTGTGATTGGCGGGGGAGAGATGCATACTCCAACTGGGTGTGATTGGGGGGAGAGATGCATACTCCAACTGGGTGTGATTGGGGGGGAGATGCATACGCCAACTGGGTGTGATTGGGGGGGGAGAGGCATACTCAAACTGGGTGTGATTGGGGGAGAGATGCATACTCCAACTGGGTATGTTTGGGGGGAGAGATGCATACTCCAACTGGTTGTGATTGGGGGGAGAGATGCATACTCCAACTGGTTGTGATTGGGGGGGGAGATGCATACTCCAACTGGGTATGATTGGGGGGAGAAATGCATACTCCAACTGGGTGTGATGTGGGGAGATGCATACTCCAACTGGGTGTGATTGGGGGGGAGAGATGCATACTCCAACTGGGCGTGATTGGGGGGGAGAGATGCATACTCCAACTGGGTGTGATTGGGGGGAGAGATGCGTACTCCAACTGGGTGTGATTGTGGGGGAGAGATGCATACTCCAATTGGGTGTAATTGGGGGGGAAATGCATACTCCAACTGGGTGTGATTGGGGGAGGAGAGATGCATACTCCAACTGGGTGTGATTGGGGGGAGAGATGCATACTCCAACTGGGTGTGATGGGTGGGAGATATGCATACTCCAATTGGGAGTGATTGGGGGGGGGCGGAGATGCATAATCCAACTGGGTGTGATTCGGGGGGAGAGATGCATACTCCAACTGGGTGTGATTGGGGGGGACAGATGCATACTCCAAATGGGTGTGATTTGGAGGGGGAGAGATGCATACTCCAACTGGGTCTGATGGGGGGAGAGATGCATTCTCCAACTTGGTGTGATTGGGGGGAGAGATGTATACTCCAACTGGGTGTGATTGGGGGGGAGAGATGCATACTCCAACTGGTTGTGATGGGTGGGAGAGATGCATACTCCAATTGGGAGTGATTGGGGGGGCGGAGATGCATAATCCAACTGGGTGTGATTGGGGGGAGAGATGCATACTCCAACTGGGTGTGATTGGGGGGGACAGATGCATACTCTAAATGGGTGTGATTGGGGGGGGGGAGAGATGCATACTCCAACTGGGTCTGATGGGGGGAGAGATGCATACTCCAACTTGGTGTGATTGGGGGGAGAGATGTATACTCCAACTGGGTGTAATGGGGGGAGAGATGCATACTCCAACTGGGTGTGATTGGGGGAGAGAGATGCATACTCCAACTGGGTGTGATTGGGGGAGATGCATACTCCAGCTGGGTGTGATTGGGGGGGACAGATGCATATTCCAAATGGGTGTGATTTGGGGGGGAGAGATGCATACTCCAACTGGGTCTGATGGGGGGAGAGATGCATACTCCAACTTGGTGTGATTGGGGGGAGAGATGTATACTCCAACTGGGTGTGATTGGGGGGAGAGATGCATACTCCAACTGGTTGTGATGGGTGGGAGAGATGCATACTCCAATTGGGAGTGATTGGGGGGGGGGGCGGAGATGCATAATCCAACTGGGTGTGATTGGGGGGGAGAGATGCATACTCCAACTGGGTGTGATTGGGGGGACAGATGCATACTCTAAATGGGTGTGATTGGGGGGCGGAGATGCATACTCCAACTGGGTCTGATGGGGGGAGAGATGCATACTCCAACTTGGTGTGATTGGGGGGAGAGATGTATACTCCAACTGGGTGTGATTGGGGGAGAGAGATGCATACTCCAACTGGGTGTGATTGGTGGGAGATGCATACTCCAGCTGGGTGTGATTGGGGGGTAGAGATGCATACTCCAACTGGGTGTGAGTGGGGGTGTGCATACTCTAACTGGGTGTGATTGGGGGGAGAGGTGCATACTCCAACTGGGTCTGATTGGGGGGAGAGATGCATACTCCAACTGGGTGTGATTGGGGGGGAGAGCTGCATGCTCCAACTGGGTGTGATTGGGGGGAGAGATGCATACTCCAACTGGGTGTGAATGGGGGGGAGAGATGCATACTCCAACTGAGTGTAATGGGGGGAGAGATGCATACACCAACTGGGTGTGATTGGGGGGGGGAGAGATGCATACTCCAACTGGGTGTGATTGGGGGGAGATGCATACTCCAACTGGGTGTGATTGGGGGGAGATGCATACTCCAACTGGGTGTGATTGGGGGGAGAGATGCATACTCCAACTGGGTGTGATTGGGGGGGAGAGATGCATACTCCAACTGGCTGTGGTTGTGGGGGGAGAGATGCATACTCCAACTGGGTGTGATTGTGGGGGAAGAGATGCATACTCCAACTGGGTGTGATTGGGGGGAGGAGATGCATACTCCATCTGGGTGTGATGGGGCGAGAGATGAATACTCCAACTGGGTGTGATTGGGGGGGAAGATGCATACTCCAACTGGGTGTGATTGGGGGGAGAGATGCATACTCCAACTGGGTGTGATTGGTGGGGGAGAGATGCATACTCCAACTGGGTGTGATTGGGGGGGAGAGATGCATACTCCACCTGGGTGTGATTGGGGGGGAGATGCATACGCCAACTGGGTGTGATTGGGGGGGAGAGATGCATACTCAAACTGGGTGTGATTGGGGGGAGAGATGCATACTCCAACTGGGTATGTTTGGGGGGAGAGATGCATACTCCAACTGGTTGTGATTGGGGGGAGAGATGCATACTCCAACTGGTTGTGATTGGGGGGGGAGATGCATACTCCAACTGGGTATGATTGGGGGGAGAGAGGCATACTCCAACTGGGTGTGATGGCGGGAGATGCATACTCCAACTGGGTGTGATTGGGGGGGAGAGATGCATACTCCAACTGGGTGTGATTGGGGGGGAGAGATGCATACTCCAACTGGGTGTGATTGGGGGGAGAGATGCGTACTCCAACTGGGTGTGATTGTGGGGGAGAGATGCATACTCCAACTGGGTGTAATTGGGGGGAAATGCATACTCCAACTGGGTGTGATTGGGGGAGGAGAGATGCATACTCCAACTGGGTGTGATTGGGGGGAGAGATGCATACTCCAACTGGGTGTGATGGGTGGGAGAGATGCATACTCCAATTGGGAGTGATTGGGGGGGCGGAGATGCATAATCCAACTGGGTGTGATTGGGGGGGAGAGATGCATACTCCAACTGGGTGTGATTGGGGGGACAGATGCATACTCCAAATGGGTGTGATTGGGGGGGGAGATGCATACTCCAACTGGGTCTGATGAGGGGAGAGATGCATACTCCAACTTGGTGTGATTGGGGGGAGAGATGTATACTCCAACTGGGTGTAATGGGGGGAGAGATGCATACTCCAACTGGGTGTGATTGGGGGAGAGAGATGCATACTCCAACTGGGTGTGATTGGGGGGGAGATGCATACTCCAGCTGGGTGTGATTGGGGGGGTAGAGATGCATACTCCAACTGGGTGTGATTGGGGGTGTGCATACTCCAACTGGGTGTGATTGGGGGAGAGATGCATACTCCAAATGGGTGTTATTGGGGGGAGAGGTGCATACTCCAACTGGGTCTGATTGGGGGGAGAGATGCATACTCCAACTGGGTGTGATTGGGGGGGAGAGCTGCATACTCCAACTGGGTGTGATTGGGTGGAGAAATGCATACTCCAACTGGGTGTGATTGGGGGGAGAGATGCATACTCCAACTGAGTGTAATGGGGGAGAGATGCATAATCCAACTGGGTGTGATTGGGGGGGAGAGATGCATACTCCAACTGGGTGTGATTGGGGGGGAGATGCATACTCCAACTGGGTGTGATTGGGGGGGAGAGATGCATACTCCAACTGGGTATGATTGGGGGGGAGAGATGCATACTCCAACTGGCTGTGGTTGTGGGGGGAGAGATGCATACTCCAACTGGGTGTGATTGTGGGGGGAGAGATGCATACTCCAACTGGGTGTGATTGGGGGGGAGGAGATGCATACTCCATCTGGGTGTGATGGGGCGAGAGATGCATACTCCAACTGGGTGTGATTGGGGGGGAAGATGCATACTCCAACTGGGTGTGATTGGGGGGAGAGATGCATACTCCAACTGGGTATGATTGGGGGGGAGAGATGCATACTCCAACTGGCTGTGGTTGTGGGGGGAGAGATGCATACTCCAACTGGGTGTGATTGTGGGGGAAGAGATGCATACTCCAACTGGGTGTGATTGGGGGGAGGAGATGCATACTCCATCTGGGTGTGATGGGGCGAGAGATGAATACTCCAACTGGGTGTGATTGGGGGGGAAGATGCATACTCCAACTGGGTGTGATTGGGGGGAGAGATGCATACTCCAACTGGGTGTGATTGGTGGGGGAGAGATGCATACTCCAACTGGGTGTGATTGGGGGGGAGAGATGCATACTCCACCTGGGTGTGATTGGGGGGGAGATGCATACGCCAACTGGGTGTGATTGGGGGGGAGAGATGCATACTCAAACTGGGTGTGATTGGGGGGAGAGATGCATACTCCAACTGGGTATGTTTGGGGGGAGAGATGCATACTCCAACTGGTTGTGATTGGGGGGAGAGATGCATACTCCAACTGGTTGTGATTGGGGGGGGAGATGCATACTCCAACTGGGTATGATTGGGGGGAGAGAGGCATACTCCAACTGGGTGTGATGGCGGGAGATGCATACTCCAACTGGGTGTGATTGGGGGGGAGAGATGCATACTCCAACTGGGTGTGATTGGGGGGGAGAGATGCATACTCCAACTGGGTGTGATTGGGGGGAGAGATGCGTACTCCAACTGGGTGTGATTGTGGGGGAGAGATGCATACTCCAACTGGGTGTAATTGGGGGGAAATGCATACTCCAACTGGGTGTGATTGGGGGAGGAGAGATGCATACTCCAACTGGGTGTGATTGGGGGGAGAGATGCATACTCCAACTGGGTGTGATGGGTGGGAGAGATGCATACTCCAATTGGGAGTGATTGGGGGGGCGGAGATGCATAATCCAACTGGGTGTGATTGGGGGGGAGAGATGCATACTCCAACTGGGTGTGATTGGGGGGACAGATGCATACTCCAAATGGGTGTGATTGGGGGGGGAGATGCATACTCCAACTGGGTCTGATGAGGGGAGAGATGCATACTCCAACTTGGTGTGATTGGGGGGAGAGATGTATACTCCAACTGGGTGTAATGGGGGGAGAGATGCATACTCCAACTGGGTGTGATTGGGGGAGAGAGATGCATACTCCAACTGGGTGTGATTGGGGGGGAGATGCATACTCCAGCTGGGTGTGATTGGGGGGGTAGAGATGCATACTCCAACTGGGTGTGATTGGGGGTGTGCATACTCCAACTGGGTGTGATTGGGGGAGAGATGCATACTCCAAATGGGTGTGATTGGGGGGAGAGGTGCATACTCCATCTGGGTCTGATTGGGGGGAGAGATGCATACTCCAACTGGGTGTGATTGGGGGGGAGAGCTGCATACTCCAACTGGGTGTGATTGGGTGGAGAAATGCATACTCCAACTGGGTGTGATTGGGGGGAGAGATGCATACTCCAACTGAGTGTAATGGGGGAGAGATGCATAATCCAACTGGGTGTGATTGGGGGGGAGAGATGCATACTCCAACTGGGTGTGATTGGGGGGGAGATGCATACTCCAACTGGGTGTGATTGGGGGGGAGAGATGCATACTCCAACTGGGTATGATTGGGGGGGAGAGATGCATACTCCAACTGGCTGTGGTTGTGGGGGGAGAGATGCATACTCCAACTGGGTGTGATTGTGGGGGGAGAGATGCATACTCCAACTGGGTGTGATTGGGGGGGAGGAGATGCATACTCCATCTGGGTGTGATGGGGCGAGAGATGCATACTCCAACTGGGTGTGATTGGGGGGGAAGATGCATACTCCAACTGGGTGTGATTGGGGGGAGAGATGCATACTCCAACTGGGTGTTATTGGGGGGAGAGATGCATACTCCAACTGGGTGTGATTGGGGGGGGATGCATACGCCAACTGGGTGTCATTGGGGGGAGAGATGCATACTCAAACTGGGTGTGATTGGGGCGAGAGATGCATACTCCAACTGGGTATGTTTGGGGGGAGAGATGCATACTCCAACTGGTTGTGATTGGGGGTCAGGGGAGATGCATACTCCAACTGGGTATGATTGGGGGGAGAGATGCATACTCCAACTGGGTGTGATGAGGGGAGATGCATACTCCAACTGGGTGTGATTGGGGGGGAGAGATTCATACTCCAACTGGGTGTGATTGGGGGGAGAGGTGCATACTCCAACTGGGTGTGATTGGGGGGAGAGATGCGTACTCCAACTGGGTGTGATTGTGGGGGAGAGATGCATACTCCAACTGGGTGTGATTGGGGGGGAAATGCATACTCCAACTGGGTGTGATTGGGGGAGGAGAGATGCATACTCCGACTGGGTGTGATTGGGGGGGAGAGATGCATACTCCAATTAGGAGTGATTGGGGGGGGCAGAGATGCATAATCCAACTGGGTGTGATTGGGATAGAGAGATGCGTACTCCAACTGGGTGTGATTGGGGAGAGAGATTCATACTCCAAATGGGTGTGATTGGGGGGGGGAGATGCATACTCCAACTGGGTCTGATGGGGGGTGAGATGCATACTCCAACTTGGTGTGATTGCGGGGAGAGATGTATACTCCAACTGGGTGTAATGGGGGGAGAGAGATGCATACTCCAACTGGGTGTGATTGGGGGGAGATGCATACTCCAGCTGGGTGTGATTGGGGGGGGTAGAGATGCATACTCCAACTGGGTGTGATTGGGGGGTGCATACTCCAACTGGGTGTGATTGGGGGGAGAGATGCATACTCCAAATGGGTGTGATTGGGGGAGAGGTGCATACTCCAACTGGGTCTGATTGGGGGAAGAGATGCATACTCCAACTGGGTGTGATTGGGGGGGAGAGCTGCATACTCCAACTGGGTGTGATTGGGGGGAGAGATGCATACTCCAACTGGGTGTGATTGGGGGGGAGAGATGCATACTCCAACTGGGTATGATTGGGGGGGAGAGATGCATACTCCAACTGGCTGTGGTTGTGGGGGTAGAGATGCCTACTCCAACTGGGTGTGATTGTGGGGGGAGAGATGCATACTCCAACTGGGTGTGATTGGGGGGAGGAGATGCATACTCCATCTGGGTGTGATGGGGCGAGAGATGCATACTCCAACTGGGTGTGATTGGGGGGGAGATGCATACGCCAACTGGGTGTGATTGGGGGGGAGAGATGCATACTCAAACTGGGTGTGATTGGGGGGAGAGATGCATACTCCAACTGGTTATGTTTGGGGGGAGAGATGCATACTCCAACTGGTTGTGATTGGGGGGAGAGATGCATACTCCAACTGGTTGTGATTGGGGGGGAGATGCATACTTCAACTGGGTATGATTGGGGGGAGAGATGCATACTCCAACTGGGTGTGATGGAGAGAGATTCATACTCCAACTGGGTGTGATTGGGGGGAGATGCATACTCCAGCTGGGTGTGATTGGGGGGGTTAGAGATGCATACTCCAACTGGGTGTGATTGGGGGGTGCATACTCCAACTGGGTGTGATTGGGGGGAGAGATGCATACTCCAAATGTGTGTGATTGGGGGAGAGGTGCATACTCCAACTGGGTCTGATTGGGGGAAGAGATGCATACTCCAACTGGGTGTGATTGTGGGGGGAGAGCTGCATACTCCAACTGGGTGTGATTGGGGGGAGAGATGCATACTCCAACTGGGTGTGATTGGGGGGGGAGAGATGCATACTCCAACTGGGTGTGATTGGGGGGGAGAGATGCATACTCCAACTGGGTGTGATTGGGGGGAGAGATGCGTACTCCAACTGGGTGTGATTGTGGGGGAGAGATGCATACTCCAACTGGGTGTGATTGGGGGGAAAATGCATACTCCAACTGGGTGTGATTGGGGGAGGAGAGATGCATACTCCAACTGGGTGTGATTGGGGGGGAGAGATGCATACTCCAACTGAGTGTGATGGGTGGGAGAGCTGCATACTCCAATTGGGAGTGATTGGGGGGGCGGAGATGCATAATCCAACTGGGTGTGATTGGGAGGGCGAGATGCATACTCCAACTGGGTGTGATTGGGGGGAGAGATGCATACTCCAACTGGGTGTGATTTGTGGGGAGAAATGCATACTCCAACTGGGTGTGATTGGGGGGATGCATACTCCAACTGGGTGTGATTGGGGGAGGGGAGATGCATACTCCAACTGGGTGTGATTGGGGGAGGAGATGCATTCTCCAACTGGGTGTGATTGGGGGGAAAAGATGCATACTCCAACTGGGTGTGATATGGGGGAGAGATGCATACTCCAACTGGGTGTGATTTGGGTGGAGAGATGCATACTCCAACTGGGTGTTATTGGGGGGGAGAGATGCACACTCCAACTGGGTGTGATTGTGGGGGGAGAGATGCATACTCCAACTTGGTGTGATTGCGGGGGGAGATGCATACTCCAAATGGCTGTGGTTGTGGGGGGAGAGATGCATACTCCAACTGGGTGTGATTGGGGGGGAGATGCATACTCCAACTGGGTGTGATTGGGGGGAGATGCATACTCCAACTGGGTGTGATTGGGGGGGAGAGATGCATACTCCAACTGGGTATGATTGGGGGGGGGAGATGCATACTCCAAATGGCTGTGGTTGTGGGGGGAGAGATGCATACTCCAACTGGGTGTGATTGTGGGGGGAGAGATGCATACTCCAACTGGGTGTGATTGGGGGGAAAATGCATACGCCAACTGGGTGTGATTGGGGGAGGAGAGATGCATACTCCAACTGGGTGTGATTGGGGGGAGAGATGCATACTCCAACTGGGTGTGATGTGGGAGAGATGCATACTCCAATTGGGAGTGATTGGGGGGGCAGAGATGCATAATCCAACTGGGTGTGATTGGGGGGGAGAGATGCATACTCCAACTGGGTGTGATTGAGGGGGGGGCGAGATGCATACTCCAACTGGGTGTGATTGGGGGAGAGATGCATACTCCAACTGGGCATGATTTGGGGGGAGAGATGCATACTCCAACTGGGTGTGATTGGGGGGAGATGCATACTCCAACTGGGTGTGATTGGGGGAGGGGAGAGATGCATACTCCAACTGGGTGTGATTGGGGGGGATGCATTCTCCAACTGGGTGTGATTGGGGGGAGAGATGCATACTCCAATTGGGTGTGATATGGGGTGAGAGATGCATACTCCAACTGGGTGTGATTTGGGTGGAGAGATGAATACTCCAACTGGGTGTTATTGGGGGGGAGAGATGCATAATAGAACTGGGTGTGATTGTGGGGGGAGAGATGCATACTCCAACTTGGTGTGATTGGGGGGGAGAGATCCATACTCCAACTAGGTGTGATTCGGGAGGGGGATGCACACTCCAACTGGATGTGATTGGGGTGGGGAGAGATGCATACTCCTACTGGGTGTGATTGGGGGGGGACAGACGCATACTCCAACTGGGTGTGATGGGGGGGAGATGCATACTCCAACTGGGTGTGATTGGGGGGGCGAGATGCATACTCCAACTGGTTGTGATTGGGGGGGGGAGATGCATACTCCAAATGGGTGTGATTGGGGGGGGGGGATACATACTCCAACTGGGTCTGATGGGGGGAGAGATGCATACTCCAACTTGGTGTGATTGGGGGGAGAGATGTATACTCCAACTGGGTGTAATGGGGGAGAGATGCATACTCCAACTGGGTGTGATTGGGGGGGGAGATGCATACTCCAACTGGGTATGATTGGGGGGAGAGATGCATACTCCAACTGGGTGTGATGGGGGGAGATGCATACTCCAACTGGGTGTGATTGGGGGGAGAGATGCATACTCCAACTGGGAGTGATTTGGGGGGAGAGATGCGTACTCCAACTGGGTGTGATGGGGGGAGAGATGCGTACTCCAACTGGGTGTGATTGTGGGGGAGAGATGCATACTCCAACTGGGTGTGATTGGGGGAGGAGAGATGCATACTCCAACTGGGTGTGATTGGAGGGGAGAGATGCATACTCCAACTGGGTGTGATGTGGGAGAGATGCATACTCCAATTGGGAGTGATTGGGGGGGGGTGGAGATGCATAATCCAACTGGGTGTGATTGGGGGGGAGAGATGCATACTCCAACTGGGTGTGATTGGGGGGGGCGAGATGCATACTCCAACTGGGTGTGATTTGGGGGGAGAGATGCATACTCCAACTGGGTGTGATTGGGGGGAGATGCATACTCCAACTGGGTGTGATTGGGGGGAGATGCATACTCTAACTGGGTGTGATTGGGGGAGGGGAGAGATGCATACTCCAACTCGGTGTGATTGGGGGGGATGCATTCTCCAACTGGGTGTGATTGGGGGGAGAGATGCATACTCCAATTGGGTGTGATATGGGGTGAGAGATGCATACTCCAACTGGGTGTGATTTGGGTGGAGAGATGAATACTCCAACTTGGTGTGATTGGGGGGGAGAGATGCATACTCCAACTAGGTGTGATTTGATGGGGGATGCATACTCCAACTGGATGTGATTGGGGTGGGGAGAGATGCATACTCCAACTGGGTGTGATTGGGGGGGACAGACGCATACTCCAACTGGGTGTGATGGGGGGGAGATGCATACTCCAACTGGTTGTGATTGGGGGGGGGAGATGCATACTCCAACTGGTTGTGATTGGGGGGAGATATGCATACTCCAAATGGGTATGATTGGGGGGGGAGATGCATACTCCAACTGGGTCTGATGGGGGAGAGATGCATACTCCAACTTGGTGTGATTGGGGGGAGAGATGTATACTCCAACTGGGTGTAATGGGGGGAGAGATGCATAATCCAACTGGGTGTGACTGGGGGAGAGAGATGCATACTCCAACTGGGTGTGATTGGGGGGAGATGCATACTCCAGCTGGGTGTGATTGGGGGGGTAGAGATGCATACTCCAACTGGGTGTGATTGGGGGTGTGCATACTCCAACTGGGTGTGATTGGGGGGAGAGATGCATACTCCAAATGGGTGTGATAGGGGGGAGAGGTGCATACTCCAACTGGGTCTGATTGGGGGGAGAGATGCATACTCCAACTGGGTGTGATTGGGGGGAGAGCTGCATACTCCAGCTGGGTGTGATTGGGGGGGAGAGATGCATACTCCAACTGGGTGTGAATGGGGGGGGAGATGCATACTCCAACTGAGTGTAATGGGGGGAGAGATGCATACTCCAACTGGGTGTGATTTTGGGGGAGAGATGCATACTCCAACTGGGTGTGATTGGGGGGGAGATGCATACTCCAACTGGGTGTGATTGGGGGGAGATGCATACTCCAACTGGGTGTGATTGAGGGGGAGAGATGCATACTCCAACTGGGTATGATTGGGGGGGAGATGCATACTCCAAATGACTGTGGTTGTGGGGGGAGAGATGCATACTCCAACTGGGTGTGATTGTGGGGGGAGAGATGCATACTCCAACTGGGTGTGATTGGGGGGAAAATGCATACGCCAACTGGGTGTGATGTGGGAGAGATGCATACTCCAATTGGGAGTGATTGGGGGGGGGCAGAGATGCATAATCCAACTGGGTGTGATTGGGGGGGAGAGATGCATACTCCAACTGGGTGTGATTGAGGGGGGGCGAGATGCATACTCCAACTGGGTGTGATTGAGGGAGAGATGCATACTCCAACTGGGCGTGATTTGGGGGGAGAGATGCATACTCCAACTGGGTGTGATTGGGGGAGATGCATACTCCAACTGGGTGTGATTGGGGGAGGGGAGAGATGCATACTCCAACTGGGTGTGATTGGGGGGGATGCATTCTCCAACTGGGTGTGATTGGGGGGAGAGATGCATACTCCAATTGGGTGTGATATGGGGTGAGAGATGCATACTCCAACTGGGTGTGATTTGGGTGGAGAGATGAATACTCCAACTGGGTGTTATTGGGAGGAGAGATGCATAATAGAACTGGGTGTGATTGTGGGGGGAGAGATGCATACTCCAACTTGGTGTGATTGGGGGGAGAGATGTATACTCCAACTAGGTGTGATTGGGGAGGGGGATGCACACTCCAACTGGATGTGATTGGGGTGGGGAGAGATGCATACTCCAACTGGGTGTGATTGGGGGGGGGCAGACGCATACTCCAACTGGGTGTGATGGGGGGAGATGCATACTCCAACTGGGTGTGATTGGGGGGGGAGAGATGCATACTCCAACTGGTTGTGATTGGGGGGGGAGAGATGCATACTCCAAATGGGTGTGATTGGGGGGGGGAGATGCATACTCCAACTGGGTCTGATGGGGGGAGAGATGCATACTCCAACTTGGTGTGATTGGGGGGAGAGATGTATACTCCAACTGGGTGTAATGGGGGGAGAGATGCATACTCCAACTGGGTGTGATTGGGGGAGAGAGATGCATGCTCCAACTGGGTGTGATTGGGGGAGATGCATACTCCAGCTGGGTGTGATTGGGGGGGTAGAGATGCATACTCCAACTGGGTGTGATTGGGGGTGTGCATACTCCAACTGGTTGTGATTGGGGGGAGAGATGCATACTCCAAATGGGTGTGATAGGGGGGAGAGGTGCATACTCCAACTGGGTCTGATTGGGGGGAGAGATGCATACTCCAACTGGGTGTTATTGGGGGGGGAGAGATGCATACTCCAACTGGGTGTGAATGGGGGGGAGAGATGCATACTCCAACTGAGTGTAATGGGGGAGAGATGCATACTCCAACTGGGTGTGATTGGGGGGGAGAGATGCATACTCCAACTGGGTGTGATTGGGGGGGAGATGCATACTCCAACTGGGTGTGATTGGGGGGAGATGCATACTCCAACTGGGTGTGATTGAGGGGGAGAGATGCATACTCCAACTGGGTATGATTGGGGGGGAGAGATGCATACTCCAAATGGCTGTGGTTGTGTGGGGAGAGATGCATACTCCAACTGGGTGTGATTGTGGGGGGAGAGATGCATACTCCAACTGGGTGTGATTGGGGGTGAGATGCATACTCCATCTGGGTGTGATGGGGCGAGAGATGCATACTCCAACTGGGTGTGATTGGGGGGAAGATGCATACTCCAACTGGGTGTGATTGGGGGGAGAGATGCACACTCCAACTGGGTGTGATTGGCGGGGGAGAGATGCATACTCCAACTGGGTGTGATTGGGGGGAGAGATGCATACTCCAACTGGGTGTGATTGGGGGGAGATGCATACGCCAACTGGGTGTGATTGGGGGGGGGGGAGAGGCATACTCAAACTGGGTGTGATTGGGGGGAGAGATGCATACTCCAACTGGGTATGTTTGGTGGGAGAGATGCATACTCCAACTGGTTGTGATTGGGGGGAGAGATGCATACTCCAACTGGTTGTGATTGGGGGGGGAGATGCATACTCCAACTGGGTATGATTGGGGGGAGAGATGCATACTCCAACTGGGTGTGATGTGGGGAGATGCATACTCCAACTGGGTGTGATTGGGGGGGAGAGATGCATACTCCAACTGGGTGTGATTGGGGGGAGAGATGCATACTCCAACTGGGTGTGATTGGGGGGAGAGATGCGTACTCCAACTGGGTGTGATTGTGGGGGAGAGATGCATACTCCAACTGGTTGTGATGGGTGGGAGAGATGCATACTCCAATTGGGAGTGATTGGGGGGGGGGCGGAGATGCATAATCCAACTGGGTGTGATTGGGGGGGAGAGATGCATACTCCAACTGGGTGTGATTGGGGGGACAGATGCATACTCTAAATGGGTGTGATTGGGGGGGGGGGAGATGCATACTCCAACTGGGTCTGATGGGGGGAGAGATGCATACTCCAACTTGGTGTGATTGGGGGGAGAGATGTATACTCCAACTGGGTGTGATTGGGGGAGAGAGATGCATACTCCAACTGGGTGTGATTGGTGGGAGATGCATACTCCAGCTGGGTGTGATTGGGGGGGTAGAGATGCATACTCCAACTGGGTGTGAGTGGGGGTGTGCATACTCTAACTGGGTGTGATTGGGGGGAGAGATGCATTCTCCAAATGGGTGTGATTGGGGGGAGAGGTGCATACTCCAACTGGGTCTGATTGGGGGGAGAGATGCATACTCCAACTGGGTGTGATTGGGGGGGAGAGCTGCGTGCTCCAACTGGGTGTGATTGGGGGGGAGAGATGCATACTCCAACTGGGTGTGAATGGGGGGGAGAGATGCATACTCCAACTGAGTGTAATGGGGGGAGAGATGCATACACCAACTGGGTGTGATTGGGGGGGAGAGATGCATACTCCAACTGGGTGTGATTGGGGGGGAGATGCATACTCCAACTGGGTGTGATTGGGGGGAGATGCATACTCCAACTGGGTGTGATTGGGGGGAGAGATGCATACTCCAACTGGGTATGATTGGGGGGGAGAGATGCATACTCCAACTGGCTGTGGTTGTGGGGGGAGAGATGCATACTCCAACTGGGTGTGATTGTGGGGGAAGAGATGCATACTCCAACTGGGTGTGATTGGGGGGAGGAGATGCATACTCCATCTGGGTGTGATGGGGCGAGAGATGCATACTCCAACTGGGTGTGATTGGGGGGAAGATGCATACTCCAACTGGGTGTGATTGGGGGAGAGATGCATACTCCAACTGGGTGTGATTGGGGGGGAGAGATGCGTACTCCAACTGGGTGTGATTGTGGGGGAGAGATGCATACTCCAACTGGGTGTAATTGGGGGGAAATGCATACTCCAACTGGGTGTGATTGGGGGAGGAGAGATGCATACTCCAACTGGGTGTGATTGGGGGGAGAGATGCATACTCCAACTGGGTGTGATGGGTGGGAGAGATGCATACTCCAATTGGGAGTGATTGGGGGGGCAGAGATGCATAATCCAACTGGGTGTGATTGGGGGGGAGAGATGCATACTCCAACTGGGTGTGATTGGGGGGACAGATGCATACTCCAAATGGGTGTGATTGGGGGGGGAGATGCATACTCCAACTGGGTCTGATGAGGGGAGAGATGCATACTCCAACTTGGTGTGATTGGGGGGAGAGATGTATACTCCAACTGGGTGTAATGGGGGGAGAGATGCATACTCCAACTGGGTGTGATTGGGGGAGAGAGATGCATACTCCAACTGGGTGTGATTGGGGGGGAGATGCATACTCCAGCTGGGTGTGATTGGGGGGGTAGAGATGCATACTCCAACTGGGTGTGATTGGGGGTGTGCATACTCCAACTGGGTGTGATTGGGGGAGAGATGCATACTCCAAATGGGTGTGATTGGGGGGAGAGGTGCATACTCCAACTGGGTCTGATTGGGGGGAGAGATGCATACTCCAACTGGGTGTGATTGGGGGGGAGAGCTGCATACTCCAACTGGGTGTGATTGGGTGGAGAAATGCATACTCCAACTGGGTGTGATTGGGGGGAGAGATGCATACTCCAACTGAGTGTAATGGGGGAGAGATGCATAATCCAACTGGGTGTGATTGGGGGGGAGAGATGCATACTCCAACTGGGTGTGATTGGGGGGGAGATGCATACTCCAACTGGGTGTGATTGGGGGGGAGAGATGCGTACTCCAACTGGGTATGATTGGGGGGGAGAGATGCATACTCCAACTGGCTGTGGTTGTGGGGGGAGAGATGCATACTCCAACTGGGTGTGATTGTGGGGGGAGAGATGCATACTCCAACTGGGTGTGATTGGGGGAGAGGAGATGCATACTCCATCTGGGTGTGATGGGGCGAGAGATGCATACTCCAACTGGGTGTGATTGGGGGGGAAGATGCATACTCCAACTGGGTGTGATTGGGGGGAGAGATGCATACTCCAACTGGGTGTTATTGGGGGGGAGAGATGCATACTCCAACTGGGTGTGATTGGGGGGGGAGATGCATACGCCAACTGGGTGTCATTGGGGGGAGAGATGCATACTCAAACTGGGTGTGATTGGGGGGAGAGATGCATACTCCAACTGGGTATGTTTGGGGGGAGAGATGCATACTCCAACTGGTTGTGATTGGGGGTCAGGGGAGATGCATACTCCAACTGGGTATGATTGGGGGGAGAGATGCATACTCCAACTGGGTGTGATGAGGGGAGATGCATACTCCAACTGGGTGTGATTGGGGGGGAGAGATTCATACTCCAACTGGGTGTGATTGGGGGGAGAGGTGCATACTCCAACTGGGTGTGATTGGGGGGAGAGATGCGTACTCCAACTGGGTGTGATTGTGGGGGAGAGATGCATACTCCAACTGGGTGTGATTGGGGGGGAAATGCATACTCCAACTGGGTGTGATTGGGGGAGGAGAGATGCATACTCCGACTGGGTGTGATTGGGGGGGAGAGATGCATACTCCAATTAGGAGTGATGGGGGGGGGGCAGAGATGCATAATCCAACTGGGTGTGATTGGGATAGAGAGATGCGTACTCCAACTGGGTGTGATTGGGGGGAGAGATTCATACTCCAAATGGGTGTGATTGGGGGGGGGGAGATGCATACTCCAACGGGGTCTGATGGGGGGTGAGATGCATACTCCAACTTGGTGTGATTGGGGGGAGAGATGTATACTCCAACTGGGTGTAATGGGGGGAGAGAGATGCATACTCCAACTGGGTGTGATTGGGGGGAGATGCATACTCCAGCTGGGTGTGATTGGGGGGTAGAGATGCATACTCCAACTGGGTGTGATTGGGGGGTGCATACTCCAACTGGGTGTGATTGGGGGGAGAGATGCATACTCCAAATGGGTGTGATTGGGGGAGAGGTGCATACTCCAACTGGGTCTGATTGGGGGAAGAGATGCATACTCCAACTGGGTGTGATTGTGGGGGGAGAGCTGCATACTCCAACTGGGTGTGATTGGGGGGAGAGATGCATACTCCAACTGGGTATGTTTGGGGGGAGAGATGCATACTCCAACTGGTTGTGATTGGGGGTCGGGGAGATGCATACTCCAACTGGGTATGATTGGGGGGAGAGATGCATACTCCAACTGGGTGTGATGAGGGGAGATGCATACTCCAACTGGGTGTGATTGGGGGGGAGAGATTCATACTCCAACTGGGTGTGATTGGGGGAGAGGTGCATACTCCAACTGGGTGTGATTGGGGGGAGAGATGCGTACTCCAACTGGGTGTGATTGTGGGGGAGAGATGCATACTCCAACTGGGTGTGATTGGGGGGGAAATGCATACTCCAACTGGGTGTGATTGGGGGAGGAGAGATGCATACTCCGACTGGGTGTGATTGGGGGGGAGAGATGCATACTCCAATTAGGAGTGATGGGGGGGGCAGAGATGCATAATCCAACTGGGTGTGATTGGGATAGAGAGATGCGTACTCCAACTGGGTGTGATTGGGGGGAGAGATTCATACTCCAAATGGGTGTGATTGGGGGGGGGGGAGATGCATACTCCAACGGGGTCTGATGGGGGGTGAGATGCATACTCCAACTTGGTGTGATTGGGGGGAGAGATGTATACTCCAACTGGGTGTAATGGGGGAGAGAGATGCATACTCCAACTGGGTGTGATTGGGGGGAGATGCATACTCCAGCTGGGTGTGATTGGAGGGTAGAGATGCATACTCCAACTGGGTGTGATTGGGGGGTGCATACTCCAACTGGGTGTGATTGGGGGGAGAGATGCATACTCCAAATGGGTGTGATTGGGGGAGAGGTGCATACTCCAACTGGGTCTGATTGGGGGAAGAGATGCATACTCCAACTGGGTGTGATTGTGGGGGGAGAGCTGCATACTCCAACTGGGTGTGATTGGGGGGAGAGATGCATACTCCAACTGGGTGTGATTGGGGGGGAGAGATGCATACTCCAACTGGGTATGATTGGGGGGGAGAGATGCATACTCCAACTGGCTGTGGTTGTGGGGGTAGAGATGCATACTCCAACTGGGTGTGATTGTGGGGGGAGAGATGCATACTCCAACTGGGTGTGATTGGGGGGAGGAGATGCATACTCCATCTGGGTGTGATGGGGCGAGAGATGCATACTCCAACTGGGTGTGATTGGGGGGGAGATGCATACGCCAACTGGGTGTGATTGGGGGGGAGAGATGCATACTCAAACTGGGTGTGATTGGGGGGAGAGATGCATACTCCAACTGGGTATGTTTGGGGGGAGAGATGCATACTCCAACTGGTTGTGATTGGGGGGAGAGATGCATACTCCAACTGGTTGTGATTGGGGGGGAGATGCATACTTCAACTGGGTATGATTGGGGGGAGAGATGCATACTCCAACTGGGTGTGATGGAGAGAGATGCATACTCCAACTGGGTGTGATTGGGGGGAGATGCATACTCCAGCTGGGTGTGATTGGGGGGGGGTAGAGATGCATACTCCAACTGGGTGTGATTGGGGGGTGCATACTCCAACTGGGTGTGATTGGGGGGAGAGATGCATACTCCAAATGTGTGTGATTGGGGGAGAGGTGCATACTCCAACTGGGTCTGATTGGGGGAAGAGATGCATACTCCAACTGGGTGTGATTGTGGGGGGAGAGCTGCATACTCCAACTGGGTGTGATTGGGGGGAGAGATGCATACTCCAACTGGGTGTGATTGGGGGGGAGAGATGCATACTCCAACTGGGTGTGATTGGGGGGAGAGATGCGGACTCCAACTGGGTGTGATTGTGGGGGAGAGATGCATACTCCAACTGGGTGTGATTGGGGGGAAAATGCATACTCCAACTGGGTGTGATTGGGGGAGGAGAGATGCATACTCCAACTGGGTGTGATTGGGGGGGAGAGATGCATACTCCAACTGAGTGTGATGGGTGGGAGAGCTGCATACTCCAATTGGGAGTGATTGGGGGGGCGGAGATGCATAATCCAACTGGGTGTGATTGGGAGGGCGAGATGCATACTCCAACTGGGTGTGATTGGGGGGAGAGATGCATACTCCAACTGGGTGTGATTTGTGGGGAGAAATGCATACTCCAACTGGGTGTGATTGGGGGGATGCATACTCCAACTGGGTGTGATTGGGGGAGGGGAGATGCATACTCCAACTGGGTGTGATTGGGGGAGGAGATGCATTCTCCAACTGGGTGTGATTGGGGGGAAAAGATGCATACTCCAACTGGGTGTGATATGGGGGGAGAGATGCATACTCCAACTGGGTGTGATTTGGGTGGAGAGATGCATACTCCAACTGGGTGTTATTGGGGGGAGAGATGCACACTCCAACTGGGTGTGATTGTGGGGGGAGAGATGCATACTCCAACTTGGTGTGATTGCGGGGGGAGATGCATACTCCAAATGGCTGTGGTTGTGGGGGGAGAGATGCATACTCCAACTGGGTGTGATTGGGGGGGAGATGCATACTCCAACTGGGTGTGATTGGGGGGAGATGCATACTCCAACTGGGTGTGATTGGGGGGGAGAGATGCATACTCCAACTGGGTATGATTGGGGGGGGGAGATGCATACTCCAAATGGCTGTGGTTGTGGGGGGAGAGATGCATACTCCAACTGGGTGTGATTGTGGGGGGAGAGATGCATACTCCAACTGGGTGTGATTGGGGGGGAAATGCATACGCCAACTGGGTGTGATTGGGGGAGGAGAGATGCATACTCCAACTGGGTGTGATTGGGGGGAGAGATGCATACTCCAACTGGGTGTGATGTGGGAGAGATGCATACTCCAATTGGGAGTGATTGGGGGGGCAGAGATGCATAATCCAACTGGGTGTGATTGGGGGGGAGAGATGCATACTCCAACTGGGTGTGATTGAGGGGGGGCGAGATGCATACTCCAACTGGGTGTGATTGGGGGATAGATGCATACTCCAACTGGGCATGATTTGGGGGGAGAGATGCATACTCCAACTGGGTGTGATTGGGGGGAGATGCATACTCCAACTGGGTGTGATTGGGGGAGGGGAGAGATGCATACTCCAACTGGGTGTGATTGGGGGGGATGCATTCTCCAACTGGGTGTGATTGGGGGAGAGATGCATACTCCAATTGGGTGTGATATGGGGTGAGAGATGCATACTCCAACTGGGTGTGATTTGGGTGGAGAGATGAATACTCCAACTGGGTGTTATTGGGGGGGAGAGATGCATAATAGAACTGGGTGTGATTGTGGGGGGAGAGATGCATACTCCAACTTGGTGTGATTGGGGGGGAGAGATGCATACTCCAACTAGGTGTGATTGGGGAGGGGGATGCACACTCCAACTGGATGTGATTGGGGTGGGGAGAGATGCATACTCCTACTGGGTGTGATTGGGGGGGGACAGACGCATACTCCAACTGGGTGTGATGGGGGGGAGATGCATACTCCAACTGGGTGTGATTGGGGGGGGCGAGATGCATACTCCAACTGGTTGTGATTGGGGGGGGATGCATACTCCAAATGGGTGTGATTGGGGGGGGATGCATACTCCAACTGGGTCTGATGGGGGGAGAGATGCATACTCCAACTTGGTGTGATTGGGGGGAGAGATGTATACTCCAACTGGGTGTAATGGGGGAGAGATGCATACTCCAACTGGGTGTGATTGGGGGGGGAGATGCATACTCCAACTGGGTATGATTGGGGGGAGAGATGCATACTCCAACTGGGTGTGATGGGGGGAGATGCATACTCCAACTGGGTATGATTGGGGGGAGAGATGCATACTCCAACTGGGAGTGATTTGGGGGGAGAGATGCGTACTCCAACTGGGTGTGATGGGGGGAGAGATGCGTACTCCAACTGGGTGTGATTGTGGGGGAGAGATGCATACTCCAACTGGGTGTGATTGGGGGAGGAGAGATGCATACTCCAACTGGGTGTGATTGGAGGGGAGAGATGCATACTCCAACTGGGTGTGATGTGGGAGAGATGCATACTCCAATTGGGAGTGATTGGGGGGGGGGGGTGGAGATGCATAGTCCAACTGGGTGTGATTGGGGGGGAGAGATGCATACTCCAACTGGGTGTGATTGGGGGGGCGAGATGCATACTCCAACTGGGTGTGATTTGGGGGGAGAGATGCATACTCCAACTGGGTGTGATTGGGGGGAGATGCATACTCCAACTGGGTGTGATTGGGGGGAGATGCATACTCCAACTGGGTGTGATTGGGGGAGGGGAGAGATGCATACTCCAACTCGGTGTGATTGGGGGGGATGCATTCTCCAACTGGGTGTGATTGGGGGGAGAGATGCATACTCCAATTGGGTGTGATATGGGGTGAGAGATGCATACTCCAACTGGGTGTGATTTGGGTGGAGAGATGAATACTCCAACTTGGTGTGATTGGGGGGGAGAGATGCATACTCCAACTAGGTGTGATTTGATGGGGGATGCATACTCCAACTGGATGTGATTGGGGTGGGGAGAGATGCATACTCCAACTGGGTGTGATTGGGGGGGGGACAGACGCATACTCCAACTGGGTGTGATGGGGGGGAGATGCATACTCCAACTGGTTGTGATTGGGGGGGGGAGATGCATACTCCAACTGGTTGTGATTGGGGGGGAGATATGCATACTCCAAATGGGTATGATTGGGGGGGGAGATGCATACTCCAACTGGGTCTGATGGGGGAGAGATGCATACTCCAACTTGGTGTGATTGGGGGGAGAGATGTATACTCCAACTGGGTGTAATGGGGGGAGAGATGCATACTCCAACTGGTTGTGATGGGTGGGAGAGATGCATACTCCAATTGGGAGTGATTGGGGGGGCGGAGATGCATAATCCAACTGGGTGTGATTGGGGGGAGAGATGCATACTCCAACTGGGTGTGATTGGGGGGGAGAGATGCATACTCCAACTAGGTGTGATTGGGGAGGGGGATGCACACTCCAACTGGATGTGATTGGGGTGGGGAGAGATGCATACTCCTACTGGGTGTGATTGGGGGGGACAGACGCATACTCCAACTGGGTGTGATGGGGGGGAGATGCATACTCCAACTGGTTGTGATTGGGGGGGGAGAGATGCATACTCCAAATGGGTGTGATTGGGGGGGGGAGATGCATACTCCAACTGGGTCTGATGGGGGGAGAGATGCATACTCCAACTTGGTGTGATTGGGGGGAGAGATGTATACTCCAACTGGGTGTAATGGGGGGAGAGATGCATACTCCAACTGGGTGTGATTGGGGGGGGAGATGCATACTCCAACTGGGTATGATTGGGGGGGAGAGATGCATACTCCAACTGGGTGTGATGGGGGGAGATGCATACTCCAACTGGGTGTGATTGGGGGGAGAGATGCATACTCCAACTGGGAGTGATTTGGGGGGAGAGATGCGTACTCCAACTGGGTGTGATGGGGGGAGAGATGCGTACTCCAACTGGGTGTGATTGTGGGGGAGAGATGCATACTCCAACTGGGTGTGATTGGGGGAGGAGAGTGATTGGGGGTAAAATGCATACGCCAACTGGGTGTGATTGGGGGAGGAGAGATGCATACTCCAACTGGGTGTGATTGGGGGGGAGAGATGCATACTCCAACTGGGTGTGATGTGGGAGAGATGCATACTCCAATTGGAAGTGATTGGGGGGGGTGGAGATGCATAATCCAACTGGGTGTGATTGGGGGGAGAGATGCATACTCCAACTGGGTGTGATTGGGGGGGCGAGATGCATACTCCAACTGGGTGTGATTTGGGGGGAGAGATGCATACTCCAACTGGGTGTGATTGGGGGGAGATGCATACTCCAACTGGGTGTGATTGGGGGGAGATGCATACTCCAACTGGGTGTGATTGAGGAGGGGAGAGATGCATACTCCAACTCGGTGTGATTGGGGGGGATGCATTCTCCAACTGGGTGTGATTGGGGGGAGAGATGCATACTCCAATTGGGTGTGATATGGGGTGAGAGATGCATACTCCAACTGGGTGTGATTTGGGTGGAGAGATGAATACTCCAACTTGGTGTGATTGGGGGGGAGAGATGCATACTCCAACTAGGTGTGATTTAATGGGGGATGCATACTCCAACTGGATGTGATTGGGGTGGGGAGAGATCCATACTCCAACTGGGTGTGATTGGGGGGGGACAGACGCATACTCCAACTGGGTGTGATGGGGGGGAGATGCATACTCCAACTGGTTGTGATTGGGGGGGGGAGAGATGCATACTCCAACTGGTTGTGATTGGGGGGGAGATATGCATACTCCAAATGGGTGTGATTGGGGGGGGAGATGCATACTCCAACTGGGTCTGATGGGGGAGAGATGCATACTCCAACTTGGTGTGATTGGGGGGAGAGATGTATACTCCAACTGGGTGTAATGGGGGGAGAGATGCATACTCCAACTGGGTGTGACTGGGGGAGAGAGATGCATACTCCAACTGGGTGTGATTGGGGGGAGATGCATACTCCAGCTGGGTGTGATTGGGGGGTAGAGATGCATACTCCAACTGGGTGTGATTGGGGGTGTGCATACTCCAACTGGGTGTGATTGGGGGGAGAGATGCATACTCCAAATGGGTGTGAAAGGGGGGAGAGGTGCATACTCCAACTGGGTCTGATTGGGGGGAGAGATGCATACTCCAACTGGGTGTGATTGGGGGGAGAGCTGCATACTCCAGCTGGGTGTGATTGGGGGGGAGAGATGCATACTCCAACTGGGTGTGAATGGGGGGGAGAGAGGCATACTCCAACTGAGTGTAATGGGGGGAGAGAGATAAATACTCCAACTGGGTGTGATTTTGGGGGAGAGATGCATACTCCAACTGGGTGTGATTGGGGGGGAGATGCATACTCCAACTGGGTGTGATTGGGGGGAGATGCATACTCCAACTGGGTGTGATTGGGGGGGAGAGATGCATACTCCAACTGGGTATGATTGGGGGGGGAGATGCATACTCCAAATGGCTGTGGTTGTGGGGGGAGAGATGCATACTCCAACTGGGTGTGATTGTGGGGGGAGAGATGCATACTCCATCTGGGTGTGATGGGGGGAAAATGCATACGCCAACTGGGTGTGATTGGGGGAGGAGAGATGCATACTCCAACTGGGTGTGATTGGGGGGAGAGATGCATACTCCAACTGGGTGTGATGTGGGAGAGATGCATACTCCAATTGGGAGTGATTGGGGGGGCAGAGATGCATAATCCAACTGGGTGTGATTGGGGGGGAGAGATGCATACTCCAACTGGGTGTGATTGAGGGGGGGCGAGATGCATACTCCAACTGGGTGTGATTGGGGGAGAGATGCATACTCCAACTGGGCATGATTTGGGGGGAGAGATGCATACTCCAACTGGGTGTGATTGGGGGAGATGCATACTCCAACTGGGTGTGATTGGGGGAGGGGAGAGATGCATACTCCAACTGGGTGTGATTGGAGGGGATGCATTCTCCAACTGGGTGTGATTGGGGGGAGAGATGCATACTCCAATTGGGTGTGATATGGGGTGAGAGATGCATACTCCAACTGGGTGTGATTTGGGTGGAGAGATGAATACTCCAACTGGGTGTTATTGGGAGGAGAGATGCATAATAGAACTGGGTGTGATTGTGGGGGGAGAGATGCATACTCCAACTTGGTGTGATTGGGGGGGAGAGATGTATACTCCAACTAGGTGTGATTGGGGAGGGGGATGCACACTCCAACTGGATGTGATTGGGGTGGGGAGAGATGCATACTCCAACTGGGTGTGATTGGGGGGGGGGCAGACGCATACTCCAACTGGGTGTGATGGGGGAGATGCATACTCCAACTGGGTGTGATTGGGGGGGGAGAGATGCATACTCCAACTGGTTGTGATTGGGGGGGAGAGATGCATACTCCAAATGGGTGTGATTGGGGGGGGGAGATGCATACTCCAACTGGGTCTGATGGGGGGAGAGATGCATACTCCAACTTGGTGTGATTGGGGGGAGAGATGTATACTCCAACTGGGTGTAATGGGGGGAGAGATGCATACTCCAACTGGGTGTGATTGGGGGAGAGAGATGCATACTCCAACTGGGTGTGATTGGGGGGAGATGCATACTCCAGCTGGGTGTGATTGGGGGGTAGAGATGCATACTCCAACTGGGTGTGATTGGGGGTGTGCATACTCCACCTGGGTGTGATTGGGGGGAGAGATGCATACTCCAAATGGGTGTGATAGGGGGGAGAGGTGCATACTCCAACTGGGTCTGATTGGGGGGAGAGATGCATACTCCAACTGGGTGTGATTGGGGGGGAGAGATGCATACTCCAACTGGGTGTGAATGGGGGGGAGAGATGCATACTCCAACTGAGTGTAATGGGGGGAGAGATGCATACTCCAACTGGGTGTGATTGGGGGGGAGAGATGCATACTCCAACTGGGTGTGATTGGGGGGGAGATGCATACTCCAACTGGGTGTGATTGGGGGGAGATGCATACTCCAACTGGGTGTGATTGGGGGGGAGAGATGCATACTCCAACTGGGTATGATTGGGGGGGAGAGATGCATACTCCAAATGGCTGTGGTTGTGTGGGGAGAGATGCATACTCCAACTGGGTGTGATTGTGGGGGGAGAGATGCATACTCCAACTGGGTGTGATTGGGGGTGAGATGCATACTCCATCTGGGTGTGAAGGGCGAGAGATGCATACTCCAACTGGGTGTGATTGGGGGGAAGATGCATACTCCAACTGGGTGTGATTGGGGGGAGAGATGCACACTCCAACTGGGTGTGATTGGCGGGGGAGAGATGCATACTCCAACTGGGTGTGATTGGGGGGAGAGATGCATACTCCAACTGGGTGTGATTGGGGGGGAGATGCATACGCCAACTGGGTGTGATTGGGGGGGGAGAGGCATACTCAAACTGGGTGTGATTGGGGGGAGAGATGCATACTCCAACTGGGTATGTTTGGGGGGAGAGATGCATACTCCAACTGGTTGTGATTGGGGGGAGAGATGCATACTCCAACTGGTTGTGATTGGGGGGGGAGATGCATACTCCAACTGGGTATGATTGGGGGGAGAGATGCATACTCCAACTGGGTGTGATGTGGGGAGATGCATACTCCAACTGGGTGTGATTGGGGGGGAGAGATGCATACTCCAACTGGGTGTGATTGGGGGGGAGAGATGCATACTCCAACTGGGTGTGATTGGGGGGAGAGATGCGTACTCCAACTGGGTGTGATTGTGGGGGAGAGATGCATACTCCAATTGGGTGTAATTGGGGGGGAAATGCATACTCCAACTGGGTGTGATTGGGGGAGGAGAGATGCATACTCCAACTGGGTGTGATTGGGGGGAGAGATGCATACTCCAACTGGGTGTGATGGGTGGGAGATATGCATACTCCAATTGGGAGTGATTGGGGGGGGCGGAGATGCATAATCCAACTGGGTGTGATTCGGGGGGAGAGATGCATACTCCAACTGGGTGTGATTGGGGGGGACAGATGCATACTCCAAATGGGTGTGATTTGGAGGGGGAGAGATGCATACTCCAACTGGGTCTGATGGGGGGAGAGATGCATTCTCCAACTTGGTGTGATTGGGGGAGAGATGTATACTCCAACTGGGTGTGATTGGGGGGGAGAGATGCATACTCCAACTGGTTGTGATGGGTGGGAGAGATGCATACTCCAATTGGGAGTGATTGGGGGGGCGGAGATGCATAATCCAACTGGGTGTGATTGGGGGGAGAGATGCATACTCCAACTGGGTGTGATTGGGGGGGACAGATGCATACTCTAAATGGGTGTGATTGGGGGGGGGAGAGATGCATACTCCAACTGGGTCTGATGGGGGGAGAGATGCATACTCCAACTTGGTGTGATTGGGGGGAGAGATGTATACTCCAACTGGGTGTAATGGGGGGAGAGATGCATACTCCAACTGGGTGTGATTGGGGGAGAGAGATGCATACTCCAACTGGGTGTGATTGGGGGAGATGCATACTCCAGCTGGGTGTGATTGGGGGGGACAGATGCA
Source organism: Ambystoma mexicanum (assembly GCF_040938575.1). Classification (NCBI taxonomy): domain Eukaryota; kingdom Metazoa; phylum Chordata; class Amphibia; order Caudata; family Ambystomatidae; genus Ambystoma; species Ambystoma mexicanum. The sequence goes on along the minus strand of NC_090930.1, from coordinate 379,248,065 downwards.
TATTCCAAATGAGTGTGATTTGGGGGGGAGAGATGCATACTCCAACTGGGTCTGATGGGGGGAGAGATGCATACTCCAACTTGGTGTGATTGGGGGGAGAGATGTATACTCCAACTGGGTGTGATTGGGGGGAGAGATGCATACTCCAACTGGTTGTGATGGGTGGGAGAGATGCATACTCCAATTGGGAGTGATTGGGGGGGGGGCGGAGATGCATAATCCAACTGGGTGTGATTGGGGGGAGAGATGCATACTCCAACTGGGTGTGATTGGGGGGACAGATGCATACTCTAAATGGGTGTGATTGGGGGGCGGAGATGCATACTCCAACTGGGTCTGATGGGGGGAGAGATGCATACTCCAACTTGGTGTGATTGGGGGGAGAGATGTATACTCCAACTGGGTGTGATTGGGGGAGAGAGATGCATACTCCAACTGGGTGTGATTGGTGGGAGATGCATACTCCAGCTGGGTGTGATTGGGGGGTAGAGATGCATACTCCAACTGGGTGTGAGTGGGGGTGTGCATACTCTAACTGGGTGTGATTGGGGGGAGAGGTGCATACTCCAACTGGGTCTGATTGGGGGGAGAGATGCATACTCCAACTGGGTGTGATTGGGGGGGAGAGCTGCATGCTCCAACTGGGTGTGATTGGGGGGGAGAGATGCATACTCCAACTGGGTGTGAATGGGGGGGAGAGATGCATACTCCAACTGAGTGTAATGGGGGGAGAGATGCATACACCAACTGGGTGTGATTGGGGGGGGAGAGATGCATACTCCAACTGGGTGTGATTGCGGGGGAGATGCATACTCCAACTGGGTGTGATTGGGGGGAGAGATGCATACTCCAACTGGGTATGATTGGGGGGGAGAGATGCATACTCCAACTGGCTGTGGTTGTGGGGGGAGAGATGCATACTCCAACTGGGTGTGATTGTGGGGGAAGAGATGCATACTCCAACTGGGTGTGATTGGGGGGAGGAGATGCATACTCCATCTGGGTGTGATGGGGCGAGAGATGAATACTCCAACTGGGTGTGATTGGGGGGGAAGATGCATACTCCAACTGGGTGTGATTGGGGGGAGAGATGCATACTCCAACTAGGTGTGATTGGTGGGGGAGAGATGCATACTCCAACTGGGTGTGATTGGGGGGGAGAGATGCATACTCCACCTGGGTGTGATTGGGGGGGAGATGCATACGCCAACTGGGTGTGATTGGGGGGGAGAGATGCATACTCAAACTGGGTGTGATTGGGGGGAGAGATGCATACTCCAACTGGGTATGTTTGGGGGGAGAGATGCATACTCCAACTGGTTGTGATTGGGGGGAGAGATGCATACTCCAACTGGTTGTGATTGGGGGGGGAGATGCATACTCCAACTGGGTATGATTGGGGGGAGAGAGGCATACTCCAACTGGGTGTGATGGCGGGAGATGCATACTCCAACTGGGTGTGATTGGGGGGGAGAGATGCATACTCCAACTGGGTGTGATTGGGGGGGAGAGATGCATACTCCAACTGGGTGTGATTGGGGGGAGAGATGCGTACTCCAACTGGGTGTGATTGTGGGGGAGAGATGCATACTCCAACTGGGTGTAATTGGGGGAAATGCATACTCCAACTGGGTGTGATTGGGGGAGGAGAGATGCATACTCCAACTGGGTGTGATTGGGGGGAGAGATGCATACTCCAACTGGGTGTGATGGGTGGGAGAGATGCATACTCCAATTGGGAGTGATTGGGGGGGCGGAGATGCATAATCCAACTGGGTGTGATTGGGGGGGAGAGATGCATACTCCAACTGGGTGTGATTGGGGGGACAGATGCATACTCCAAATGGGTGTGATTGGGGGGGGAGATGCATACTCCAACTGGGTCTGATGAGGGGAGAGATGCATACTCCAACTTGGTGTGATTGGGGGGAGAGATGTATACTCCAACTGGGTGTAATGGGGGGAGAGATGCATACTCCAACTGGGTGTGATTGGGGGAGAGAGATGCATACTCCAACTGGGTGTGATTGGGGGGGAGATGCATACTCCAGCTGGGTGTGATTGGGGGGGTAGAGATGCATACTCCAACTGGGTGTGATTGGGGGTGTGCATACTCCAACTGGGTGTGATTGGGGGAGAGATGCATACTCCAAATGGGTGTGATTGGGGGGAGAGGTGCATACTCCAACTGGGTCTGATTGGGGGGAGAGATGCATACTCCAACTGGGTGTGATTGGGGGGGAGAGCTGCATACTCCAACTGGGTGTGATTGGGTGGAGAAATGCATACTCCAACTGGGTGTGATTGGGGGGAGAGATGCATACTCCAACTGAGTGTAATGGGGGAGAGATGCATAATCCAACTGGGTGTGATTGGGGGGAGAGATGCATACTCCAACTGGGTGTGATTGGGGGGACAGATGCATACTCTAAATGGGTGTGATTGGGGGGCGGAGATGCATACTCCAACTGGGTCTGATGGGGGGAGAGATGCATACTCCAACTTGGTGTGATTGGGGGGAGAGATGTATACTCCAACTGGGTGTGATTGGGGGAGAGAGATGCATACTCCAACTGGGTGTGATTGGTGGGAGATGCATACTCCAGCTGGGTGTGATTGGGGGGTAGAGATGCATACTCCAACTGGGTGTGAGTGGGGGTGTGCATACTCTAACTGGGTGTGATTGGGGGGAGAGGTGCATACTCCAACTGGGTCTGATTGGGGGGAGAGATGCATACTCCAACTGGGTGTGATTGGGGGGGAGAGCTGCATGCTCCAACTGGGTGTGATTGGGGGGGAGAGATGCATACTCCAACTGGGTGTGAATGGGGGGGAGAGATGCATACTCCAACTGAGTGTAATGGGGGGAGAGATGCATACACCAACTGGGTGTGATTGGGGGGGGAGAGATGCATACTCCAACTGGGTATGATTGCGGGGGAGATGCATACTCCAACTGGGTGTGATTGGGGGGAGATGCATACTCCAACTGGGTGTGATTGGGGGGAGAGATGCATACTCCAACTGGGTATGATTGGGGGGGAGAGATGCATACTCCAACTGGCTGTGGTTGTGGGGGGAGAGATGCATACTCCAACTGGGTGTGATTGTGGGGGAAGAGATGCATACTCCAACTGGGTGTGATTGGGGGGAGGAGATGCATACTCCATCTGGGTGTGATGGGGCGAGAGATGAATACTCCAACTGGGTGTGATTGGGGGGGAAGATGCATACTCCAACTGGGTGTGATTGGGGGGAGAGATGCATACTCCAACTAGGTGTGATTGGTGGGGGAGAGATGCATACTCCAACTGGGTGTGATTGGGGGGGAGAGATGCATACTCCACCTGGGTGTGATTGGGGGGGAGATGCATACGCCAACTGGGTGTGATTGGGGGGGAGAGATGCATACTCAAACTGGGTGTGATTGGGGGGAGAGATGCATACTCCAACTGGGTATGTTTGGGGGGAGAGATGCATACTCCAACTGGTTGTGATTGGGGGGAGAGATGCATACTCCAACTGGTTGTGATTGGGGGGGGAGATGCATACTCCAACTGGGTATGATTGGGGGGAGAGAGGCATACTCCAACTGGGTGTGATGGCGGGAGATGCATACTCCAACTGGGTGTGATTGGGGGGGAGAGATGCATACTCCAACTGGGTGTGATTGGGGGGGAGAGATGCATACTCCAACTGGGTGTGATTGGGGGGAGAGATGCGTACTCCAACTGGGTGTGATTGTGGGGGAGAGATGCATACTCCAACTGGGTGTAATTGGGGGGAAATGCATACTCCAACTGGGTGTGATTGGGGGAGGAGAGATGCATACTCCAACTGGGTGTGATTGGGGGGAGAGATGCATACTCCAACTGGGTGTGATGGGTGGGAGAGATGCATACTCCAATTGGGAGTGATTGGGGGGGCGGAGATGCATAATCCAACTGGGTGTGATTGGGGGGGAGAGATGCATACTCCAACTGGGTGTGATTGGGGGGACAGATGCATACTCCAAATGGGTGTGATTGGGGGGGGAGATGCATACTCCAACTGGGTCTGATGAGGGGAGAGATGCATACTCCAACTTGGTGTGATTGGGGGGAGAGATGTATACTCCAACTGGGTGTAATGGGGGGAGAGATGCATACTCCAACTGGGTGTGATTGGGGGAGAGAGATGCATACTCCAACTGGGTGTGATTGGGGGGGAGATGCATACTCCAGCTGGGTGTGATTGGGGGGGTAGAGATGCATACTCCAACTGGGTGTGATTGGGGGTGTGCATACTCCAACTGGGTGTGATTGGGGGAGAGATGCATACTCCAAATGGGTGTGATTGGGGGGAGAGGTGCATACTCCAACTGGGTCTGATTGGGGGGAGAGATGCATACTCCAACTGGGTGTGATTGGGGGGGAGAGCTGCATACTCCAACTGGGTGTGATTGGGTGGAGAAATGCATACTCCAACTGGGTGTGATTGGGGGGAGAGATGCATACTCCAACTGAGTGTAATGGGGGAGAGATGCATAATCCAACTGGGTGTGATTGGGGGGGAGAGATGCATACTCCAACTGGGTGTGATTGGGGGGGAGATGCATACTCCAACTGGGTGTGATTGGGGGGGAGAGATGCATACTCCAACTGGGTATGATTGGGGGGGAGAGATGCATACTCCAACTGGCTGTGGTTGTGGGGGGAGAGATGCATACTCCAACTGGGTGTGATTGTGGGGGGAGAGATGCATACTCCAACTGGGTGTGATTGGGGGGGAGGAGATGCATACTCCATCTGGGTGTGATGGGGCGAGAGATGCATACTCCAACTGGGTGTGATTGGGGGGGAAGATGCATACTCCAACTGGGTGTGATTGGGGGGAGAGATGCATACTCCAACTGGGTGTTATTGGGGGGGAGAGATGCATACTCCAACTGGGTGTGATTGGGGGGGGATGCATACGCCAACTGGGTGTCATTGGGGGGAGAGATGCATACTCAAACTGGGTGTGATTGGGGGGAGAGATGCATACTCCAACTGGGTATGTTTGGGGGGAGAGATGCATACTCCAACTGGTTGTGATTGGGGGTCAGGGGAGATGCATACTCCAACTGGGTATGATTGGGGGGAGAGATGCATACTCCAACTGGGTGTGATGAGGGGAGATGCATACTCCAACTGGGTGTGATTGGGGGGGAGAGATTCATACTCCAACTGGGTGTGATTGGGGGGAGAGGTGCATACTCCAACTGGGTGTGATTGGGGGGAGAGATGCGTACTCCAACTGGGTGTGATTGTGGGGGAGAGATGCATACTCCAACTGGGTGTGATTGGGGGGGAAATGCATACTCCAACTGGGTGTGATTGGGGGAGGAGAGATGCATACTCCGACTGGGTGTGATTGGGGGGGAGAGATGCATACTCCAATTAGGAGTGATTGGGGGGGGGCAGAGATGCATAATCCAACTGGGTGTGATTGGGATAGAGAGATGCGTACTCCAACTGGGTGTGATTGGGGGGAGAGATTCATACTCCAAATGGGTGTGATTGGGGGGGGAGATGCATACTCCAACTGGGTCTGATGGGGGGTGAGATGCATACTCCAACTTGGTGTGATTGCGGGGAGAGATGTATACTCCAACTGGGTGTAATGGGGGGAGGGAGATGCATACTCCAACTGGGTGTGATTGGGGGGAGATGCATACTCCAGCTGGGTGTGATTGGGGGGGTAGAGATGCATACTCCAACTGGGTGTGATTGGGGGGTGCATACTCCAACTGGGTGTGATTGGGGGGAGAGATGCATACTCCAAATGGGTGTGATTGGGGGAGAGGTGCATACTCCAACTGGGTCTGATTGGGGGAAGAGATGCATACTCCAACTGGGTGTGATTGTGGGGGGAGAGCTGCATACTCCAACTGGGTGTGATTGGGGGGAGAGATGCATACTCCAACTGGGTGTGATTGGGGGGGAGAGATGCATACTCCAACTGGGTATGATTGGGGGGGAGAGATGCATACTCCAACTGGCTGTGGTTGTGGGGGTAGAGATGCATACTCCAACTGGGTGTGATTGTGGGGGGAGAGATGCATACTCCAACTGGGTGTGATTGGGGGGAGGAGATGCATACTCCATCTGGGTGTGATGGGGCGAGAGATGCATACTCCAACTGGGTGTGATTGGGGGGGAGATGCATACGCCAACTGGGTGTGATTGGGGGGGAGAGATGCATACTCAAACTGGGTGTGATTGGGGGGAGAGATGCATACTCCAACTGGGTATGTTTGGGGGGAGAGATGCATACTCCAACTGGTTGTGATTGGGGGGAGAGATGCATACTCCAACTGGTTGTGATTGGGGGGGAGATGCATACTTCAACTGGGTATGATTGGGGGGAGAGATGCATACTCCAACTGGGTGTGATGGAGAGAGATTCATACTCCAACTGGGTGTGATTGGGGGGAGATGCATACTCCAGCTGGGTGTGATTGGGGGGGGGTAGAGATGCATACTCCAACTGGGTGTGATTGGGGGGTGCATACTCCAACTGGGTGTGATTGGGGGGAGAGATGCATACTCCAAATGTGTGTGATTGGGGGAGAGGTGCATACTCCAACTGGGTCTGATTGGGGGAAGAGATGCATACTCCAACTGGGTGTGATTGTGGGGGGAGAGCTGCATACTCCAACTGGGTGTGATTGGGGGGAGAGATGCATACTCCAACTGGGTGTGATTGGGGGGGGGAGAGATGCATACTCCAACTGGGTGTGATTGGGGGGGAGAGATGCATACTCCAACTGGGTGTGATTGGGGGGAGAGATGCGTACTCCAACTGGGTGTGATTGTGGGGGAGAGATGCATACTCCAACTGGGTGTGATTGGGGGGAAAATGCATACTCCAACTGGGTGTGATTGGGGGAGGTGAGATGCATACTCCAACTGGGTGTGATTGGGGGGGAGAGATGCATACTCCAACTGAGTGTGATGGGTGGGAGAGCTGCATACTCCAATTGGGAGTGATTGGGGGGGCGGAGATGCATAATCCAACTGGGTGTGATTGGGAGGGCGAGATGCATACTCCAACTGGGTGTGATTGGGGGGAGAGATGCATACTCCAACTGGGTGTGATTTGTGGGGAGAAATGCATACTCCAACTGGGTGTGATTGGGGGGATGCATACTCCAACTGGGTGTGATTGGGGGAGGGGAGATGCATACTCCAACTGGGTGTGATTGGGGGAGGAGATGCATTCTCCAACTGGGTGTGATTGGGGGGAAAAGATGCATACTCCAACTGGGTGTGATATGGGGGGAGAGATGCATACTCCAACTGGGTGTGATTTGGGTGGAGAGATGCATACTCCAACTGGGTGTTATTGGGGGGGAGAGATGCACACTCCAACTGGGTGTGATTGTGGGGGGAGAGATGCATACTCCAACTTGGTGTGATTGCGGGGGGAGATGCATACTCCAAATGGCTGTGGTTGTGGGGGGAGAGATGCATACTCCAACTGGGTGTGATTGGGGGGGAGATGCATACTCCAACTGGGTGTGATTGGGGGGAGATGCATACTCCAACTGGGTGTGATTGGGGGGGAGAGATGCATACTCCAACTGGGTATGATTGGGGGGGGGATGCATACTCCAAATGGCTGTGGTTGTGGGGGGAGAGATGCATACTCCAACTGGGTGTGATTGTGGGGGGAGAGATGCATACTCCAACTGGGTGTGATTGGGGGGAAAATGCATACGCCAACTGGGTGTGATTGGGGGAGGAGAGATGCACACTCCAACTGGGTGTGATTGGGGGGAGAGATGCATACTCCAACTGGGTGTGATGTGGGAGAGATGCATACTCCAATTGGGAGTGATTGGGGGGGCAGAGATGCATAATCCAACTGGGTGTGATTGGGGGGGAGAGATGCATACTCCAACTGGGTGTGATTGAGGGGGGCGAGATGCATACTCCAACTGGGTGTGATTGGGGGAGAGATGCATACTCCAACTGGGCATGATTTGGGGGGAGAGATGCATACTCCAACTGGGTGTGATTGGGGGGAGATGCATACTCCAACTGGGTGTGATTGGGGGAGGGGAGAGATGCATACTCCAACTGGGTGTGATTGGGGGGGATGCATTCTCCAACTGGGTGTGATTGGGGGGAGAGATGCATACTCCAATTGGGTGTGATATGGGGTGAGAGATGCATACTCCAACTGGGTGTGATTTGGGTGGAGAGATGAATACTCCAACTGGGTGTTATTGGGGGGGAGAGATGCATAATAGAACTGGGTGTGATTGTGGGGGGAGAGATGCATACTCCAACTTGGTGTGATTGGGGGGGAGAGATCCATACTCCAACTAGGTGTGATTGGGGAGGGGGATGCACACTCCAACTGGATGTGATTGGGGTGGGGAGAGATGCATACTCCTACTGGGTGTGATTGGGGGGGGACAGACGCATACTCCAACTGGGTGTGATGGGGGGGAGATGCATACTCCAACTGGGTGTGATTGGGGGGGCGAGATGCATACTCCAACTGGTTGTGATTGGGGGGGGGAGATGCATACTCCAAATGGGTGTGATTGGGGGGGGATGCATACTCCAACTGGGTCTGATGGGGGGAGAGATGCATACTCCAACTTGGTGTGATTGGGGGGAGAGATGTATACTCCAACTGGGTGTAATGGGGGAGAGATGCATACTCCAACTGGGTGTGATTGGGGGGGGAGATGCATACTCCAACTGGGTATGATTGGGGGGAGAGATGCATACTCCAACTGGGTGTGATGGGGGGAGATGCATACTCCAACTGGGTGTGATTGGGGGGAGAGATGCATACTCCAACTGGGAGTGATTTGGGGGGAGAGATGCGTACTCCAACTGGGTGTGATGGGGGGAGAGATGCGTACTCCAACTGGGTGTGATTGTGGGGGAGAGATGCATACTCCAACTGGGTGTGATTGGGGGAGGAGAGATGCATACTCCAACTGGGTGTGATTGGAGGGGAGAGATGCATACTCCAACTGGGTGTGATGTGGGAGAGATGCATACTCCAATTGGGAGTGATTGGGGGGGGGGGTGGAGATGCATAATCCAACTGGGTGTGATTGGGGGGGAGAGATGCATACTCCAACTGGGTGTGATTGGGGGGGGCGAGATGCATACTCCAACTGGGTGTGATTTGGGGGGAGAGATGCATACTCCAACTGGGTGTGATTGGGGGGAGATGCATACTCCAACTGGGTGTGATTGGGGGGAGATGCATACTCCAACTGGGTGTGATTGGGGGAGGGGAGAGATGCATACTCCAACTCGGTGTGATTGGGGGGGATGCATTCTCCAACTGGGTGTGATATGGGGTGAGAGATGCATACTCCAACTGGGTGTGATTTGGGTGGAGAGATGAATACTCCAACTTGGTGTGATTGGGGGGGAGAGATGCATACTCCAACTAGGTGTGATTTGATGGGGGATGCATACTCCAACTGGATGTGATTGGGGTGGGGAGAGATGCATACTCCAACTGGGTGTGATTGGGGGGGGACAGACGCATACTCCAACTGGGTGTGATGGGGGGGAGATGCATACTCCAACTGGTTGTGATTGGGGGGGGGAGATGCATACTCCAACTGGTTGTGATTGGGGGGGAGATATGCATACTCCAAATGGGTATGATTGGGGGGGGGAGATGCATACTCCAACTGGGTCTGATGGGGGAGAGATGCATACTCCAACTTGGTGTGATTGGGGGGAGAGATGTATACTCCAACTGGGTGTAATGGGGGGAGAGATGCATACTCCAACTGGGTGTGACTGGGGGAGAGAGATGCATACTCCAACTGGGTGTGATTGGGGGGAGATGCATACTCCAGCTGGGTGTGATTGGGGGGGTAGAGATGCATACTCCAACTGGGTGTGATTGGGGGTGTGCATACTCCAACTGGGTGTGATTGGGGGGAGAGATGCATACTCCAAATGGGTGTGATAGGGGGGAGAGGTGCATACTCCAACTGGGTCTGATTGGGGGGAGAGATGCATACTCCAACTGGGTGTGATTGGGGGGAGAGCTGCATACTCCAGCTGGGTGTGATTGGGGGGGAGAGATGCATACTCCAACTGGGTGTGAATGGGGGGGGGAGATGCATACTCCAACTGAGTGTAATGGGGGGAGAGATGCATACTCCAACTGGGTGTGATTTTGGGGGAGAGATGCATACTCCAACTGGGTGTGATTGGGGGGGAGATGCATACTCCAACTGGGTGTGATTGGGGGGAGATGCATACTCCAACTGGGTGTGATTGAGGGGGAGAGATGCATACTCCAACTGGGTATGATTGGGGGGGAGATGCATACTCCAAATGACTGTGGTTGTGGGGGGAGAGATGCATACTCCAACTGGGTGTGATTGTGGGGGGAGAGATGCATACTCCAACTGGGTGTGATTGGGGGGAAAATGCATACGCCAACTGGGTGTGATGTGGGAGAGATGCATACTCCAATTGGGAGTGATTGGGGGGGGGCAGAGATGCATAATCCAACTGGGTGTGATTGGGGGGGAGAGATGCATACTCCAACTGGGTGTGATTGAGGGGGGGGCGAGATGCATACTCCAACTGGGTGTGATTGAGGGAGAGATGCATACTCCAACTGGGCGTGATTTGGGGGGAGAGATGCATACTCCAACTGGGTGTGATTGGGGGAGATGCATACTCCAACTGGGTGTGATTGGGGGAGGGGAGAGATGCATACTCCAACTGGGTGTGATTGGGGGGGATGCATTCTCCAACTGGGTGTGATTGGGGGGAGAGATGCATACTCCAATTGGGTGTGATATGGGGTGAGAGATGCATACTCCAACTGGGTGTGATTTGGGTGGAGAGATGAATACTCCAACTGGGTGTTATTGGGAGGAGAGATGCATAATAGAACTGGGTGTGATTGTGGGGGGAGAGATGCATACTCCAACTTGGTGTGATTGGGGGGGAGAGATGCATACTCCAACTAGGTGTGATTTGATGGGGGATGCATACTCCAACTGGATGTGATTGGGGTGGGGAGAGATGCATACTCCAACTGGGTGTGATTGGGGGGGGACAGACGCATACTCCAACTGGGTGTGATGGGGGGGAGATGCATACTCCAACTGGTTGTGATTGGGGGGGGGAGATGCATACTCCAACTGGTTGTGATTGGGGGGGAGATATGCATACTCCAAATGGGTATGATTGGGGGGGGGAGATGCATACTCCAACTGGGTCTGATGGGGGAGAGATGCATACTCCAACTTGGTGTGATTGGGGGGAGAGATGTATACTCCAACTGGGTGTAATGGGGGGAGAGATGCATACTCCAACTGGGTGTGACTGGGGGAGAGAGATGCATACTCCAACTGGGTGTGATTGGGGGGAGATGCATACTCCAGCTGGGTGTGATTGGGGGGGTAGAGATGCATACTCCAACTGGGTGTGATTGGGGGTGTGCATACTCCAACTGGGTGTGATTGGGGGGAGAGATGCATACTCCAAATGGGTGTGATAGGGGGGAGAGGTGCATACTCCAACTGGGTCTGATTGGGGGGAGAGATGCATACTCCAACTGGGTGTGATTGGGGGGAGAGCTGCATACTCCAGCTGGGTGTGATTGGGGGGGAGAGATGCATACTCCAACTGGGTGTGAATGGGGGGGGGAGATGCATACTCCAACTGAGTGTAATGGGGGGAGAGATGCATACTCCAACTGGGTGTGATTTTGGGGGAGAGATGCATACTCCAACTGGGTGTGATTGGGGGGGAGATGCATACTCCAACTGGGTGTGATTGGGGGGAGATGCATACTCCAACTGGGTGTGATTGAGGGGGAGAGATGCATACTCCAACTGGGTATGATTGGGGGGGAGATGCATACTCCAAATGACTGTGGTTGTGGGGGGAGAGATGCATACTCCAACTGGGTGTGATTGTGGGGGGAGAGATGCATACTCCAACTGGGTGTGATTGGGGGGAAAATGCATACGCCAACTGGGTGTGATGTGGGAGAGATGCATACTCCAATTGGGAGTGATTGGGGGGGGCAGAGATGCATAATCCAACTGGGTGTGATTGGGGGGGAGAGATGCATACTCCAACTGGGTGTGATTGAGGGGGGGGCGAGATGCATACTCCAACTGGGTGTGATTGAGGGAGAGATGCATACTCCAACTGGGCGTGATTTGGGGGGAGAGATGCATACTCCAACTGGGTGTGATTGGGGGAGATGCATACTCCAACTGGGTGTGATTGGGGGAGGGGAGAGATGCATACTCCAACTGGGTGTGATTGGGGGGGATGCATTCTCCAACTGGGTGTGATTGGGGGGAGAGATGCATACTCCAATTGGGTGTGATATGGGGTGAGAGATGCATACTCCAACTGGGTGTGATTTGGGTGGAGAGATGAATACTCCAACTGGGTGTTATTGGGAGGAGAGATGCATAATAGAACTGGGTGTGATTGTGGGGGGAGAGATGCATACTCCAACTTGGTGTGATTGGGGGGGAGAGATGTATACTCCAACTAGGTGTGATTGGGGAGGGGGATGCACACTCCAACTGGATGTGATTGGGGTGGGGAGAGATGCATACTCCAACTGGGTGTGATTGGGGGGGGGCAGACGCATACTCCAACTGGGTGTGATGGGGGGAGATGCATACTCCAACTGGGTGTGATTGGGGGGGGAGAGATGCATACTCCAACTGGTTGTGATTGGGGGGGAGAGATGCATACTCCAAATGGGTGTGATTGGGGGGGGAGATGCATACTCCAACTGGGTCTGATGGGGGGAGAGATGCATACTCCAACTTGGTGTGATTGGGGGGAGAGATGTATACTCCAACTGGGTGTAATGGGGGGAGAGATGCATACTCCAACTGGGTGTGATTGGGGGAGAGAGATGCATGCTCCAACTGGGTGTGATTGGGGGGAGATGCATACTCCAGCTGGGTGTGATTGGGGGGGTAGAGATGCATACTCCAACTGGGTGTGATTGGGGGTGTGCATACTCCAACTGGTTGTGATTGGGGGGAGAGATGCATACTCCAAATGGGTGTGATAGGGGGGAGAGGTGCATACTCCAACTGGGTCTGATTGGGGGGAGAGATGCATACTCCAACTGGGTGTTATTAGGGGGGAGAGATGCATACTCCAACTGGGTGTGAATGGGGGGGGAGAGATGCATACTCCAACTGAGTGTAATGGGGGGAGAGATGCATACTCCAACTGGGTGTGATTGGGGGGGAGAGATGCATACTCCAACTGGGTGTGATTGGGGGGGAGATGCATACTCCAACTGGGTGTGATTGGGGGGAGATGCATACTCCAACTGGGTGTGATTGAGGGGGAGAGATGCATACTCCAACTGGGTATGATTGGGGGGGAGAGATGCATACTCCAAATGGCTGTGGTTGTGTGGGGAGAGATGCATACTCCAACTGGGTGTGATTGTGGGGGGAGAGATGCATACTCCAACTGGGTGTGATTGGGGGTGAGATGCATACTCCATCTGGGTGTGATGGGGCGAGAGATGCATACTCCAACTGGGTGTGATTGGGGGGAAGATGCATACTCCAACTGGGTGTGATTGGGGGGAGAGATGCACACTCCAACTGGGTGTGATTGGCGGGGGAGAGATGCATACTCCAACTGGGTGTGATTGGGGGGAGAGATGCATACTCCAACTGGGTGTGATTGGGGGGAGATGCATACGCCAACTGGGTGTGATTGGGGGGGGGAGAGGCATACTCAAACTGGGTGTGATTGGGGGGAGAGATGCATACTCCAACTGGGTATGTTTGGTGGGAGAGATGCATACTCCAACTGGTTGTGATTGGGGGGAGAGATGCATACTCCAACTGGTTGTGATTGGGGGGGGAGATGCATACTCCAACTGGGTATGATTGGGGGGAGAGATGCATACTCCAACTGGGTGTGATGTGGGGAGATGCATACTCCAACTGGGTGTGATTGGGGGGGAGAGATGCATACTCCAACTGGGTGTGATTGGGGGGAGAGATGCATACTCCAACTGGGTGTGATTGGGGGGAGAAATGCGTACTCCAACTGGGTGTGATTGTGGGGGAGAGATGCATACTCCAACTGGTTGTGATGGGTGGGAGAGATGCATACTCCAATTGGGAGTGATTGGGGGGGGGGCGGAGATGCATAATCCAACTGGGTGTGATTGGGGGGGAGAGATGCATACTCCAACTGGGTGTGATTGGGGGGACAGATGCATACTCTAAATGGGTGTGATTGGGGGGGGGGAGATGCATACTCCAACTGGGTCTGATGGGGGGAGAGATGCATACTCCAACTTGGTGTGATTGGGGGGAGAGATGTATACTCCAACTGGGTGTGATTGGGGGAGAGAGATGCATACTCCAACTGGGTGTGATTGGTGGGAGATGCATACTCCAGCTGGGTGTGATTGGGGGGCTTAGAGATGCATACTCCAACTGGGTGTGAGTGGGGGTGTGCATACTCTAACTGGGTGTGATTGGGGGGAGAGATGCATTCTCCAAATGGGTGTGATTGGGGGGAGAGGTGCATACTCCAACTGGGTCTGATTGGGGGGAGAGATGCATACTCCAACTGGGTGTGATTGGGGGGGAGAGCTGCATGCTCCAACTGGGTGTGATTGGGGGGGAGAGATGCATACTCCAACTGGGTGTGAATGGGGGGGAGAGATGCATACTCCAACTGAGTGTAATGGGGGGAGAGATGCATACACCAACTGGGTGTGATTGGGGGGGAGAGATGCATACTCCAACTGGGTGTGATTGGGGGGGAGATGCATACTCCAACTGGGTGTGATTGGGGGGAGATGCATACTCCAACTGGGTGTGATTGGGGGGAGAGATGCATACTCCAACTGGGTATGATTGGGGGGGAGAGATGCATACTCCAACTGGCTGTGGTTGTGGGGGGAGAGATGCATACTCCAACTGGGTGTGATTGTGGGGGAAGAGATGCATACTCCAACTGGGTGTGATTGGGGGGAGGAGATGCATACTCCATCTGGGTGTGATGGGGCGAGAGATGCATACTCCAACTGGGTGTGTTTGGGTGGGAAGATGCATACTCCAACTGGGTGTGATTGGGGGAGAGATGCATACTCCAACTGGGTGTGATTGGGGGGGAGAGATGCGTACTCCAACTGGGTGTGATTGTGGGGGAGAGATGCATACTCCAACTGGGTGTAATTGGGGGGAAATGCATACTCCAACTGGGTGTGATTGGGGGAGGAGAGATGCATACTCCAACTGGGTGTGATTGGGGGGAGAGATGCATACTCCAACTGGGTGTGATGGGTGGGAGAGATGCATACTCCAATTGGGAGTGATTGGGGGGGCAGAGATGCATAATCCAACTGGGTGTGATTGGGGGGGAGAGATGCATACTCCAACTGGGTGTGATTGGGGGGACAGATGCATACTCCAAATGGGTGTGATTGGGGGGGGAGATGCATACTCCAACTGGGTCTGATGAGGGGAGAGATGCATACTCCAACTTGGTGTGATTGGGGGGAGAGATGTATACTCCAACTGGGTGTAATGGGGGGAGAGATGCATACTCCAACTGGGTGTGATTGGGGGAGAGAGATGCATACTCCAACTGGGTGTGATTGGGGGGGAGATGCATACTCCAGCTGGGTGTGATTGGGGGGGTAGAGATGCATACTCCAACTGGGTGTGATTGGGGGTGTGCATACTCCAACTGGGTGTGATTGGGGGAGAGATGCATACTCCAAATGGGTGTGATTGGGGGGAGAGGTGCATACTCCAACTGGGTCTGATTGGGGGGAGAGATGCATACTCCAACTGGGTGTGATTGGGGGGGAGAGCTGCATACTCCAACTGGGTGTGATTGGGTGGAGAAATGCATACTCCAACTGGGTGTGATTGGGGGGAGAGATGCATACTCCAACTGAGTGTAATGGGGGAGAGATGCATAATCCAACTGGGTGTGATTGGGGGGGGAGAGATGCATACTCCAACTGGGTGTGATTGGGATGGAGATGCATACTCCAACTGGGTGTGATTGGGGGGGAGAGATGCATACTCCAACTGGGTATGATTGGGGGGGAGAGATGCATACTCCAACTGGCTGTGGTTGTGGGGGGAGAGATGCATACTCCAACTGGGTGTGATTGTGGGGGGAGAGATGCATACTCCAACTGGGTGTGATTGGGGGGGAGGAGATGCATACTCCATCTGGGTGTGATGGGGCGAGAGATGCATACTCCAACTGGGTGTGATTGGGGGGGAAGATGCATACTCCAACTGGGTGTGATTGGGGGGAGAGATGCATACTCCAACTGGGTGTTATTGGGGGGGAGAGATGCATACTCCAACTGGGTGTGATTGGGGGGGGAGATGCATACGCCAACTGGGTGTCATTGGGGGGAGAGATGCATACTCAAACTGGGTGTGATTGGGGGGAGAGATGCATACTCCAACTGGGTATGTTTGGGGGGAGAGATGCATACTCCAACTGGTTGTGATTGGGGGTCAGGGGAGATGCATACTCCAACTGGGTATGATTGGGGGGAGAGATGCATACTCCAACTGGGTGTGATGAGGGGAGATGCATACTCCAACTGGGTGTGATGGGGGGGAGAGATTCATACTCCAACTGGGTGTGATTGGGGGGAGAGGTGCATACTCCAACTGGGTGTGATTGGGGGGAGAGATGCGTACTCCAACTGGGTGTGATTGTGGGGGAGAGATGCATACTCCAACTGGGTGTGATTGGGGGGGAAATGCATACTCCAACTGGGTGTGATTGGGGGAGGAGAGATGCATACTCCGACTGGGTGTGATTGGGGGGGAGAGATGCATACTCCAATTAGGAGTGATTGGGGGGGGGGGGCAGAGATGCATAATCCAACTGGGTGTGATTGGGATAGAGAGATGCGTACTCCAACTGGGTGTGATTGGGGGGAGAAATTCATACTCCAAATGGGTGTGATTGGGGGGGGGGGAGATGCATACTCCAACGGGGTCTGATGGGGGGTGAGATGCATACTCCAACTTGGTGTGATTGGGGGGAGAGATGTATACTCCAACTGGGTGTAATGGGGGGAGAGAGATGCATACTCCAACTGGGTGTGATTGGGGGGAGATGCATACTCCAGCTGGGTGTGATTGGGGGGGTAGAGATGCATACTCCAACTGGGTGTGATTGGGGGGTGCATACTCCAACTGGGTGTGATTGGGGGGAGAGATGCATACTCCAAATTGGTGTGATTGGGGGAGAGGTGCATACTCCAACTGGGTCTGATTGGGGGAAGAGATGCATACTCCAACTGGGTGTGATTGTGGGGGGAGAGCTGCATACTCCAACTGGGTGTGATTGGGGGGAGAGATGCATACTCCAACTGGGTGTGATTGGGGGGGAGAGATGCATACTCCAACTGGGTATGATTGGGGGGGAGAGATGCATACTCCAACTGGCTGTGGTTGTGGGGGTAGAGATGCATACTCCAACTGGGTGTGATTGTGGGGGGAGAGATGCATACTCCAACTGGGTGTGATTGGGGGGAGGAGATGCATACTCCATCTGGGTGTGATGGGGCGAGAGATGCATACTCCAACTGGGTGTGATTGGGGGGGAGATGCATACGCCAACTGGGTGTGATTGGGGGGGAGAGATGCATACTCAAACTGGGTGTGATTGGGGGGAGAGATGCATACTCCAACTGGGTATGTTTGGGGGGAGAGATGCATACTCCAACTGGTTGTGATTGGGGGGAGAGATGCATACTCCAACTGGTTGTGATTGGGGGGGAGATGCATACTTCAACTGGGTATGATTGGGGGGAGAGATGCATACTCCAACTGGGTGTGATGGAGAGAGATGCATACTCCAACTGGGTGTGATTGGGGGGAGATGCATACTCCAGCTGGGTGTGATTGGGGGGGGGGTAGAGATGCATACTCCAACTGGGTGTGATTGGGGGGTGCATACTCCAACTGGGTGTGATTGGGGGGAGAGATGCATACTCCAAATGTGTGTGATTGGGGGAGAGGTGCATACTCCAACTGGGTCTGATTGGGGGAAGAGATGCATACTCCAACTGGGTGTGATTGGGGGAGGGGAGAGCTGCATACTCCAACTGGGTGTGATTGGGGGGAGAGATGCATACTCCAACTGGGTGTGATTGGGGGGGAGAGATGCATACTCCAACTGGGTGTGATTGGGGGGGAGAGATGCATACTCCAACTGGGTGTGATTGGGGGGAGAGATGCGGACTCCAACTGGGTGTGATTGTGGGGGAGAGATGCATACTCCAACTGGGTGTGATTGGGGGGAAAATGCATACTCCAACTGGGTGTGATTGGGGGAGGAGAGATGCATACTCCAACTGGGTGTGATTGGGGGGGAGAGATGCATACTCCAACTGAGTGTGATGGGTGGGAGAGCTGCATACTCCAATTGGGAGTGATTGGGGGGGCGGAGATGCATAATCCAACTGGGTGTGATTGGGAGGGCGAGATGCATACTCCAACTGGGTGTGATTGGGGGGAGAGATGCATACTCCAACTGGGTGTGATTTGTGGGGAGAAATGCATACTCCAACTGGGTGTGATTGGGGGGATGCATACTCCAACTGGGTGTGATTGGGGGAGGGGAGATGCATACTCCAACTGGGTGTGATTGGGGGAGGAGATGCATTCTCCAACTGGGTGTGATTGGGGGGAAAAGATGCATACTCCAACTGGGTGTGATATGGGGGGAGAGATGCATACTCCAACTGGGTGTGATTTGGGTGGAGAGATGCATACTCCAACTGGGTGTTATTGGGGGGGAGAGATGCACACTCCAACTGGGTGTGATTGTGGGGGGAGAGATGCATACTCCAACTTGGTGTGATTGCGGGGGGAGATGCATACTCCAAATGGCTGTGGTTGTGGGGGGAGAGATGCATACTCCAACTGGGTGTGATTGGGGGGAGATGCATACTCCAACTGGGTGTGATTGGGGGGAGATGCATACTCCAACTGGGTGTGATTGGGGGGGAGAGATGCATACTCCAACTGGGTATGATTGGGGGGGGGACATGCATACTCCAAATGGCTGTGGTTGTGGGGGGAGAGATGCATACTCCAACTGGGTGTGATTGTGGGGGGAGAGATGCATACTCCAACTGGGTGTGATTGGGGGGAAAATGCATACGCCAACTGGGTGTGATTGGGGGAGGAGAGATGCATACTCCAACTGGGTGTGATTGGGGGGAGAGATGCATACTCCAACTGGGTGTGATGTGGGAGAGATGCATACTCCAATTGGGAGTGATTGGGGGGGCAGAGATGCATAATCCAACTGGGTGTGATTGGGGGGGAGAGATGCATACTCCAACTGGGTGTGATTGAGGGGGGGCGAGATGCATACTCCAACTGGGTGTGATTGGGGGAGAGATGCATACTCCAACTGGGCATGATTTGGGGGGAGAGATGCATACTCCAACTGGGTGTGATTGGGGGGAGATGCATACTCCAACTGGGTGTGATTGGGGGAGGGGAGAGATGCATACTCCAACTGGGTGTGATTGGGGGGGATGCATTCTCCAACTGGGTGTGATTGGGGGGAGAGATGCATACTCCAATTGGGTGTGATATGGGGTGAGAGATGCATACTCCAACTGGGTGTGATTTGGGTGGAGAGATGAATACTCCAACTGGGTGTTATTGGGGGGGAGAGATGCATAATAGAACTGGGTGTGATTGTGGGGGGAGAGATGCATACTCCAACTTGGTGTGATTGGGGGGGAGAGATGCATACTCCAACTAGGTGTGATTGGGGAGGGGGATGCACACTCCAACTGGATGTGATTGGGGTGGGGAGAGATGCATACTCCTACTGGGTGTGATTGGGGGGGGACAGACGCATACTCCAACTGGGTGTGATGGGGGGGAGATGCATACTCCAACTGGGTGTGATTGGGGGGGGCGAGATGCATACTCCAACTGGTTGTGATTGGGGGGGGGGATGCATACTCCAAATGGGTGTGATTGGGGGGGGGGATGCATACTCCAACTGGGTCTGATGGGGGGAGAGATGCATACTCCAACTTGGTGTGATTGGGGGGAGAGATGTATACTCCAACTGGGTGTAATGGGGGAGAGATGCATACTCCAACTGGGTGTGATTGGGGGGGGAGATGCATACTCCAACTGGGTATGATTGGGGGGAGAGATGCATATTCCAACTGGGTGTGATGGGGGGAGATGCATACTCCAACTGGGTGTGATTGGGGGGAGAGATGCATACTCCAACTGGGAGTGATTTGGGGGGAGAGATGCGTACTCCAACTGGGTGTGATGGGGGGAGAGATGCGTACTCCAACTGGGTGTGATTGTGGGGGAGAGATGCATACTCCAACTGGGTGTGATTGGGGGAGGAGAGATGCATACTCCAACTGGGTGTGATTGGAGGGGAGAGATGCATACTCCAACTGGGTGTGATGTGGGAGAGATGCATACTCCAATTGGGAGTGATTGGGGGGGGGGGTGGAGATGCATAGTCCAACTGGGTGTGATTGGGGGGGAGAGATGCATACTCCAACTGGGTGTGATTGGGGGGGGCGAGATGCATACTCCAACTGGGTATGATTTGGGGGGAGAGATGCATACTCCAACTGGGTGTGATTGGGGGGAGATGCATACTCCAACTGGGTGTGATTGGGGGGAGATGCATACTCCAACTGGGTGTGATTGGGGGAGGGGAGAGATGCATACTCCAACTCGGTGTGATTGGGGGGGATGCATTGTCCAACTGGGTGTGATTGGGGGGAGAGATGCATACTCCAATTGGGTGTGATATGGGGTGAGAGATGCATACTCCAACTGGGTGTGATTTGGGTGGAGAGATGAATACTCCAACTTGGTGTGATTGGGGGGGAGAGATGCATACTCCAACTAGGTGTGATTTGATGGGGGATGCATACTCCAACTGGATGTGATTGGGGTGGGGAGAGATGCATACTCCAACTGGGTGTGATTGGGGGGGGGACAGACGCATACTCCAACTGGGTGTGATGGGGGGGAGATGCATACTCCAACTGGTTGTGATTGGGGGGGGGGGGAGATGCATACTCCAACTGGTTGTGATTGGGGGGGAGATATGCATACTCCAAATGGGTATGATTGGGGGGGGAGATGCATACTCCAACTGGGTCTGATGGGGGAGAGATGCATACTCCAACTTGGTGTGATTGGGGGGAGAGATGTATACTCCAACTGGGTGTAATGGGGGGAGAGATGCATACTCCAACTGGGTGTGACTGGGGGAGAGAGATGCATACTCCAACTGGGTGTGATTGGGGGGAGATGCATACTCCAGCTGGGTGTGATTGGGGGGGTAGAGATGCATACTCCAACTGGGTGTGATTGGGGGTGTGCATACTCCAACTGGGTGTGATTTGGGTGGAGAGATGAATACTCCAACTGGGTGTTATTGGGGGGGAGAGATGCATAATAGAACTGGGTGTGATTGTGGGGGGAGAGATGCATACTCCAACTTGGTGTGATTGGGGGGGAGAGATGCATACTCCAACTAGGTGTGATTGGGGAGGGGGATGCACACTCCAACTGGATGTGATTGGGGTGGGGAGAGATGCATACTCCTACTGGGTGTGATTGGGGGGGGACAGACGCATACTCCAACTGGGTGTGATGGGGGGGAGATGCATACTCCAACTGGGTGTGATTGGGGGGGCGAGATGCATACTCCAACTGGTTGTGATTGGGGGGGGGGATGCATACTCCAAATGGGTGTGATTGGGGGGGGGGATGCATACTCCAACTGGGTCTGATGGGGGGAGAGATGCATACTCCAACTTGGTGTGATTGGGGGGAGAGATGTATACTCCAACTGGGTGTAATGGGGGAGAGATGCATACTCCAACTGGGTGTGATTGGGGGGGGAGATGCATACTCCAACTGGGTATGATTGGGGGGAGAGATGCATACTCCAACTGGGTGTGATGGGGGGAGATGCATACTCCAACTGGGTGTGATTGGGGGGAGAGATGCATACTCCAACTGGGAGTGATTTGGGGGGAGAGATGCGTACTCCAACTGGGTGTGATGGGGGGAGAGATGCGTACTCCAACTGGGTGTGATTGTGGGGGAGAGATGCATACTCCAACTGGGTGTGATTGGGGGAGGAGAGATGCATACTCCAACTGGGTGTGATTGGAGGGGAGAGATGCATACTCCAACTGGGTGTGATGTGGGAGAGATGCATACTCCAATTGGGAGTGATTGGGGGGGGGGGTGGAGATGCATAGTCCAACTGGGTGTGATTGGGGGGGAGAGATGCATACTCCAACTGGGTGTGATTGGGGGGGGCGAGATGCATACTCCAACTGGGTATGATTTGGGGGGAGAGATGCATACTCCAACTGGGTGTGATTGGGGGGAGATGCATACTCCAACTGGGTGTGATTGGGGGGAGATGCATACTCCAACTGGGTGTGATTGGGGGAGGGGAGAGATGCATACTCCAACTCGGTGTGATTGGGGGGGATGCATTGTCCAACTGGGTGTGATTGGGGGGAGAGATGCATACTCCAATTGGGTGTGATATGGGGTGAGAGATGCATACTCCAACTGGGTGTGATTTGGGTGGAGAGATGAATACTCCAACTTGGTGTGATTGGGGGGGAGAGATGCATACTCCAACTAGGTGTGATTTGATGGGGGATGCATACTCCAACTGGATGTGATTGGGGTGGGGAGAGATGCATACTCCAACTGGGTGTGATTGGGGGGGGGACAGACGCATACTCCAACTGGGTGTGATGGGGGGGAGATGCATACTCCAACTGGTTGTGATTGGGGGGGGGGAGATGCATACTCCAACTGGTTGTGATTGGGGGGGAGATATGCATACTCCAAATGGGTATGATTGGGGGGGGAGATGCATACTCCAACTGGGTCTGATGGGGGAGAGATGCATACTCCAACTTGGTGTGATTGGGGGGAGAGATGTATACTCCAACTGGGTGTAATGGGGGGAGAGATGCATACTCCAACTGGGTGTGACTGGGGGAGAGAGATGCATACTCCAACTGGGTGTGATTGGGGGGAGATGCATACTCCAGCTGGGTGTGATTGGGGGGGTAGAGATGCATACTCCAACTGGGTGTGATTGGGGGTGTGCATACTCCAACTGGGTGTGATTGGGGGGAGAGATGCATACTCCAAATGGGTGTGATAGGGGGGAGAGGTGCATACTCCAACTGGGTCTGATTGGGGGGAGAGATGCATACTCCAACTGGGTGTGATTGGGGGGAGAGCTGCATACTCCAGCTGGGTGTGATTGGGGGGGAGAGATGCATACTCCAACTGGGTGTGAATGGGGGGGAGAGATGCATACTCCAACTGAGTGTAATGGGGGGAGAGATGCATACTCCAACTGGGTGTGATTTTGGGGGAGAGATGCATACTCCAACTGGGTGTGATTGGGGGGGAGATGCATACTCCAAATGGGTGTGATTGGGGGGAGATGCATACTCCAACTGGGTGTGATTGAGGGGGAGAGATGCATACTCCAACTGGGTATGATTGGGGGGAGATGCATACTCCAAATGACTGTGGTTGTGGGGGGAGAGATGCATACTCCAACTGGGTGTGATTGTGGGGGGAGAGATGCATACTCCAACTGGGTGTGATTGGGGGGAAAATGCATACGCCAACTGGGTGTGATGTGGGAGAGATGCATACTCCAATTGGGAGTGATTGGGGGGGCAGAGATGCATAATCCAACTGGGTGTGATTGGGGGGGAGAGATGCATACTCCAAATGGGTGTGATTGAGGGGGGGGCGAGATGCATACTCCAACTGGGTGTGATTGGGGGAGAGATGCATACTCCAACTGGGCGTGATTTGGGGGGAGAGATGCATACTCCAACTGGGTGTGATTGGGGGAGATGCATACTCCAACTGGGTGTGATTGGGGGAGGGGAGAGATGCATACTCCAACTGGGTGTGATTGGGGGGGATGCATTCTCCAACTGGGTGTGATTGGGGGGAGAGATGCATACTCCAATTGGGTGTGATATGGGGTGAGAGATGCATACTCCAACTGGGTGTGATTTGGGTGGAGAGATGAATACTCCAACTGGGTGTTATTGGGAGGAGAGATGCATAATAGAACTGGGTGTGATTGTGGGGGGAGAGATGCATACTCCAACTTGGTGTGATTGGGGGGGAGAGATGTATACTCCAACTAGGTGTGATTGGGGAGGGGGATGCACACTCCAACTGGATGTGATTGGGGTGGGGAGAGATGCATACTCCAACTGGGTGTGATTGGGGGGGGCAGACGCATACTCCAACTGGGTGTGATGGGTGGAGATGCATACTCCAACTGGGTGTGATTGGGGGGGGAGAGATGCATACTCCAACTGGTTGTGATTGGGGGGGGAGAGATGCATACTCCAAATGGGTGTGATTGGGGGGGGGATGCATACTCCAACTGGGTCTGATGGGGGGAGAGATGCATACTCCAACTTGGTGTGATTGGGGGGAGAGATGTATACTCCAACTGGGTGTAATGGGGGGAGAGATGCATACTCCAACTGGGTGTGATTGGGGGAGAGAGATGCATGCTCCAACTGGGTGTGATTGGGGGGAGATGCATACTCCAGCTGGGTGTGATTGGGGGGGTAGAGATGCATACTCCAACTGGGTGTGATTGGGGGTGTGCATACTCCAACTGGGTGTGATTGGGGGGAGAGATGCATACTCCAAATGGGTGTGATAGGGGGGAGAGGTGCATACTCCAACTGGGTCTGATTGGGGGGAGAGATGCATACTCCAACTGGGTGTTATTGGGGGGGGGAGATGCATACTCCAACTGGGTGTGAATGGGGGGGAGAGATGCATACTCCAACTGAGTGTAATGGGGGGAGAGATGCATACTCCAACTGGGTGTGATTGGGGGGGAGAGATGCATACTCCAACTGGGTGTGATTGGGGGGGAGATGCATACTCCAACTGGGTGTGATTGGGGGGAGATGCATACTCCAACTGGGTGTGATTGAGGGGGAGAGATGCATACTCCAACTGGGTATGATTGGGGGGGAGAGATGCATACTCCAAATGGCTGTGGTTGTGTGGGGAGAGATGCATACTCCAACTGGGTGTGATTGTGGGGGGAGAGATGCATACTCCAACTGGGTGTGATTGGGGGTGAGATGCATACTCCATCTGGGTGTGATGGGGCGAGAGATGCATACTCCAACTGGGTGTGATTGGGGGGAAGATGCATACTCCAACTGGGTGTGATTGGGGGGAGAGATGCACACTCCAACTGGGTGTGATTGGCGGGGGAGAGATGCATACTCCAACTGGGTGTGATTGGGGGGAGAGATGCATACTCCAACTTTGTGTGATTGGGGGGGGAGATGCATACGCCAACTGGGTGTGATTGGGGGGGGGAGAGGCATACTCAAACTGGGTGTGATTGGGGGGAGAGATGCATACTCCAACTGGGTATGTTTGGTGGGAGAGATGCATACTCCAACTGGTTGTGATTGGGGGGAGAGATGCATACTCCAACTGGTTGTGATTGGGGGGGGAGATGCATACTCCAACTGGGTATGATTGGGGGGAGAGATGCATACTCCAACTGGGTGTGATGTGGGGAGATGCATACTCCAACTGGGTGTGATTGGGGGGGAGAGATGCATACTCCAACTGGGTGTGATTGGGGGGAGAGATGCATACTCCAACTGGGTGTGATTGGGGGGAGAGATGCGTACTCCAACTGGGTGTGATTGTGGGGGAGAGATGCATACTCCAATTGGGTGTAATTGGGGGGGAAATGCATACTCCAACTGGGTGTGATTGGGGGAGGAGAGATGCATACTCCAACTGGGTGTGATTGGGGGGAGAGATGCATACTCCAACTGGGTGTGATGGGTGGGAGAGATGCATACTCCAATTGGGAGTGATTGGGGGGGACAGATGCATACTCCAAATGGGTGTGATTTGGGGGGGGAGAGATGCATACTCCAACTGGGTCTGATGGGGGAGAGATGCATTCTCCAACTTGGTGTGATTGGGGGGAGAGATGTATACTCCAACTGGGTGTGATTGGGGGGGGAGAGATGCATACTCCAACTGGTTGTGATGGGTGGGAGAGATGCATACTCCAATTGGGAGTGATTGGGGGGGTGGCGGAGATGCATAATCCAACTGGGTGTGATTGGGGGGAGAGATGCATACTCCAACTGGGTGTGATTGGGTGGGACAGATGCATACTCTAAATGGGTGTGATTGGGGGGGAGAGATGCATACTCCAACTGGGTCTGATGGGGGGAGAGATGCATACTCCAACTTGGTGTGATTGGGGGGAGAGATGTATACTCCAACTGGGTGTAATGGGGGGAGAGATGCATACTCCAACTGGGTGTGATTGGGGGAGAGAGATGCATACTCCAACTGGGTGTGATTGGGGGGAGATGCATACTCCAGCTGGGTGTGATTGGGGGGGACAGATGCATATTCCAAATGGGTGTGATTTGGGGGGGAGAGATGCATACTCCAACTGGGTCTGATGGGGGGAGAGATGCATACTCCAACTTGGTGTGATTGGGGGGAGAGATGTATACTCCAACTGGGTGTGATTGGGGGGAGAGATGCATACTCCAACTGGTTGTGATGGGTGGGAGAGATGCATACTCCAATTGGGAGTGATTGGGGGGGGGCGGAGATGCATAATCCAACTGGGTGTGATTGGGGGGGAGAGATGCATACTCCAACTGGGTGTGATTGGGGGGACAGATGCATACTCTAAATGGGTGTGATTGGGGGGGGAGATGCATACTCCAACTGGGTCTGATGGGGGAGAGATGCATACTCCAACTTGGTGTGATTGGGGGGAGAGATGTATACTCCAACTGGGTGTGATTGGGGGAGAGAGATGCATACTCCAACTGGGTGTGATTGGTGGGAGATGCATACTCCAGCTGGGTGTGATTGGGGGGTAGAGATGCATACTCCAACTGGGTGTGAGTGGGGGTGTGCATACTCTAACTGGGTGTGATTGGGGGGAGAGATGCATTCTCCAAATGGGTGTGATTGGGGGGAGAGGTGCATACTCCAACTGGGTCTGATTGGGGGGAGAGATGCATACTCCAACTGGGTGTGATTGGGGGGGAGAGCTGCATGCTCCAACTGGGTGTGATTGGGGGGGAGAGATGCATACTCCAACTGGGTGTGAATGGGGGGGAGAGATGCATACTCCAACTGAGTGTAATGGGGGGAGAGATGCATACTCCAACTGGGCGTGATTGGGGGGGGGAGATGCATACTCCAACTGGGTGTGATTGGGGGGGAGATGCATACTCCAACTGGGTGTGATTGGGGGGAGATGCATACTCCAACTGGGTGTGATTGGGGGGGAGAGATGCATACTCCAACTGGGTATGATTGGGGGGGAGAGATGCATACTTCAACTGGCTGTGGTTGTGGGGGGAGAGATGCATACTCCAACTGGGTGTGATTGTGGGGGAAGAGATGCATACTCCAACTGGGTGTGATTGGGGGGAGGAGATGCATACTCCATCTGGGTGTGATGGGGCGAGAGATGCATACTCCAACTGGGTGTGATTGGGGGGGAAGATGCATACTCCAACTGGGTGTGATTGGGGGGAGAGATGCATACTCCAACTGGGTGTGATTGGGGGGGAGAGATGCATACTCCACCTGGGTGTGTTTGGGGGGGAGATGCATACGCCAACTGGGTGTGATTGGGGGGGAGAGATGCATACTCCAACTGGGTATGTTTGGGGGGAGAGATGCATACTCCAACTGGTTGTGATTGGGGGGAGAGATGCATACTCCAACTGGTTGTGATTAGGGGGGGAGATGCATACTCCAACTGGGTATGATTGGGGGGAGAGAGGCAAACTCCAACTGGGTGTGATGGGGGGAGATGCATACTCCAACTGGGTGTGATTGGGGGGGAGAGATGCATACTCCAACTGGGTGTGATTGGGGGGAGAGATGCATACTCCAACTGGGTGTGATTGGGGGGAGAGATGCGTACTCCAACTGGGTGTGATTGTGGGGGAGAGATGCATACTCCAACTGGGTGTAATTGGGGGGAAATGCATACTCCAACTGGGTGTGATTGGGGGAGGAGAGATGCATACTCCAACTGGGTGTGATTGGGGGGGGAGAGATGCATACTCCAACTGGGTGTGATGGGTGGGAGAGATGCATACTCCAATTGGGAGTGATTGGGGGGGGGGCGGAGATGCATAATCCAACTGGGTGTGATTGGGGGGGAGAGATGCATACTCCAACTGGGTGTGATTGGGGGGGACAGATGCATACTCCAAATGGGTGTGATTGGGGGGGGAGATGCATACTCCAACTGGGTGTAATGGGGGGAGAGATGCATACTCCAACTTGGTGTGATTGGGGGGAGAGATGTATACTCCAACTGGGTGTGATTGGGGGGGAGATGCATACTCCAGCTGGGTGTGATTGGGGGGGAGAGATGCATACTCCAACTGGGTGTGATTGGGGGGGGACAGATGCATACTCCAAATGGGTGTGATTGGGGGGGGAGATGCATACTCCAACTGGGTGTAATGGGGGGAGAGATGCATACTCCAACTGGGTGTGATTGGGGGAGAGAGATGCATACTCCAACTGGGTGTGATTGGGGGGGAGATGCATACTCCAGCTGGGTGTGATTGGGGGGGTAGAGATGCATACTCCAACTGGGTGTGATTGGGGGTGTGCATACTCCAACTGGGTGTGATTGGGGGGAGAGATGCATACTCCAAATGGGTGTGATTGGGGGGAGAGGTGCATACTCCAACTGGGTCTGATTGGGGGGAGAGATGCATACTCCAACTGGGTGTGATTGGGGGGGAGAGCTGCATACTCCAACTGGGTGTGATTGGGTGGAGAACTGCATACTCCAACTGGGTGTGATTGGGGGGGAGAGATGCATACTCCAACTGAGTGTAATGGGGGAGAGATGCATACTCCAACTGGGTGTGATTGGGGGGGAGCGATGCATACTCCAACTGGGTGTGATTGGGGGGGGGAGATGCATACTCCAACTGGGTGTGATTGGGGGGGAGAGATGCATACTCCAACTGGGTATGATTGGGGGGGAGAGATGCATACTCCAACTGGCTGTGGTTGTGGGGGGAGAGATGCATACTCCAACTGGGTGTGATTGTGGGGGGAGAGATGCATACTCCAACTGGGTGTGATTGGGGGGAGGAGATGCATACTCCATCTGGGTGTGATGGGGCGAGAGATGCATACTCCAACTGGGTGTGATTGGGGGGGGAAGATGCATACTCCAACTGGGTGTGATTGGGGGGAGAGATGCATACTCCAACTGGGTGTTATTGGGGGGGAGAGATGCATACTCCAACTGGGTGTGATTGGGGGGGGAGATGCATACGCCAACTGGGTGTCATTGGGGGGAGAGATGCATACTCAAACTGGGTGTGATTGGGGGGAGAGATGCATACTCCAACTGGGTATGTTTGGGGGGAGAGATGCATACTCCAACTGGTTGTGATTGGGGGTCGGGGGAGATGCATACTCCAACTGGGTATGATTGGGGGGAGGGATGCATACTCCAACTGGGTGTGATGAGGGGAGATGCATACTCCAACTGGGTGTGATTGGGGGGGAGAGATGCATACTCCAACTGGGTGTGATTGGGGGGAGAGGTGCATACTCCAACTGGGTGTGATTGTTGGGAGAGATGCGTACTCCAACTGGGTGTGATTGTGGGGGAGAGATGCATACTCCAACTGGGTGTGATTGGGGGGGAAATGCATACTCCAACTGGGTGTGATTGGGGGAGGAGAGATGCATACTCCAACTGGGTGTGATTGGGGGGGAGAGATGCATACTCCAATTAGGAGTGATTGGGGGGGCAGAGATGCATAATCCAACTGGGTGTGATTGGGATAGAGAGATGCGTACTCCAACTGGGTGTGATTGGGGGAGAGATTCATACTCCAAATGGGTGTGATTGGGGGGGGAGATGCATACTCCAACTGGGTCTGATGGGGGGTGAGATGCATACTCCAACTTGGTGTGATTGGGGGGAGAGATGTATACTCCAACTGGGTGTAATGGGGGGAGAGAGATGCATACTCCAACTGGGTGTGATTGGGGGGAGATGCATACTCCAGCTGGGTGTGATTGGGGGGGTAGAGATGCATACTCCAACTGGGTGTGATTGGGGGGTGCATACTCCAACTGGGTGTGATTGGGGGGAGAGATGCATACTCCAAATGGGTGTGATTGGGGGAGAGGTGCATACTCCAACTGGGTCTGATTGGGGGAAGAGATGCATACTCCAACTGGGTGTGATTGTGGGGGGAGAGCTGCATACTCCAACTGGGTGTGATTGGGGGGAGAGATGCATACTCCAACTGGGTGTGATTGGGGGGGAGAGATGCATACTCCAACTGGGTATGATTGGGGGGGAGAAATGCATACTCCAACTGGCTGTGGTTGTGGGGGTAGAGATGCATACTCCAACTGGGTGTGATTGTGGGGGGAGAGATGCATACTCCAACTGGGTGTGATTGGGGGGAGGAGATGCATACTCCATCTGGGTGTGATGGGGCGAGAGATGCATACTCCAACTGGGTGTGATTGGGGGGGAGATGCATACGCCAACTGGGTGTGATTGGGGGGGAGAGATGCATACTCAAACTGGGTGTGATTGGGGGGAGAGATGCATACTCCAACTGGGTATGTTTGGGGGGAGAGATGCATACTCCAACTGGTTGTGATTGGGGGGAGAGATGCATACTCCAACTGGTTGTGATTGGGGGGGAGATGCATACTTCAACTGGGTATGATTGGGGGGAGAGATGCATACTCCAACTGGGTGTGATGGAGAGAGATGCATACTCCAACTGGGTGTGATTGGGGGGAGATGCATACTCCAGCTGGGTGTGATTGGGGGGGGGGAGTAGAGATGCATACTCCAACTGGGTGTGATTGGGGGGTGCATACTCCAACTGGGTGTGATTGGGGGGAGAGATGCATACTCCAAATGGGTGTGATTGGGGGAGAGGTGCATACTCCAACTGGGTCTGATTGGGGGAAGAGATGCATACTCCAACTGGGTGTGATTGTGGGGGGAGAGCTGCATACTCCAACTGGGTGTGATTGGGGGGAGAGATGCATACTCCAACTGGGTGTGATTGGGGGGGAGAGATGCATACTCCAACTGGGTGTGATTGGGGGGGAGAGATGCATACTCCAACTGGGTGTGATTGGGGGGAGAGATGCGTACTCCAACTGGGTGTGATTGTGGGGGAGAGATGCATACTCCAACTGGGTGTGATTGGGGGGAAAATGCATACTCCAACTGGGTGTGATTGGGGGAGGAGAGATGCATACTCCAACTGGGTGTGATTGGGGGGGAGAGATGCATACTCCAACTGGGTGTGATGGGTGGGAGAGCTGCATACTCCAATTGGGAGTGATTGGGGGGGGCGGAGATGCATAATCCAACTGGGTGTGATTGGGAGGGCGAGATGCATACTCCAACTGGGTGTGATTGGGGGGAGAGATGCATACTCCAACTGGGTGTGATTTGTGGGGAGAGATGCATACTCCAACTGGGTGTGATTGGGGGGATGCATACTCCAACATGGTGTGATTGGGGGCGGGGAGATGCATACTCCAACTGGGTGTGATTGGGGGAGGAGATGCATTCTCCAACTGGGTGTGATTGGGGGGAAAAGATGCATACTCCAACTGGGTGTGATATGGGGGGAGAGATGCTTACTCCAACTGGGTGTGATTTGGGTGGAGAGATGCATACTCCAACTGGGTGTTATTGGGGGGGAGAGATGCACACTCCAACTGGGAGTGATTGTGGGGGGAGAGATGCATACTCCAACTTGGTGTGATTGCGGGGGAGAGATGCATACTCCAACTGGGTGTGATTTGGGGGGGAGATGCATACTCCAACTGGATGTGATTGGGGTGGGGAGAGATGCATACTCCAACTGGGTGTGATTGGGGGGACAGATCCATACTCCAACTGGGTGTGATTGGGGGGGGAGATGCATACTCCAACTGGGTGTGATTGGGGGGAGAGATGCGTACTCCAACTGGGTGTGATTTGGGGGGAGAGATGCATACTCCAACTGGTTGTGATTGGGGGGGAGAGATGCATTCTCCAACTGGTTGTGATTGGGGGGGAGAGATGCATACTCCAACTGGGTGTGATTGGGGGGGAGAGATGCATACTCCAACTGGGTGTGATTTGGGTGGAGAGATGCATACTCCAACTGGGTGTGATTGGGGGGGAGAGATGCATACCCCAACTGGGTGTGATTTGGGGGGAGAGATGCATACTCCAACTGGGTGTGATTGGGGTGGAGAGATGCATACTCCAACTGGGTGTGATTGGGGGGGAGATGCATACTCCAACTGGATGTGATTGGGGTGGAGAGAGATGCATACTCCAAATGGGTGTGATTGGGGGGGGCAGATGCATACTCCAACTGGGTGTGATTGGGGGGGATGCATACTCCAACTGGGTGTGAACAGTTGTCGAGATAAACAATGGACATACAGATTTACACCACTGTCTACCGAGGCAGCCCACAATGGACCTGACACAAAACCACATGCAAGTAGTAAGCTGCACAACAAATAAATTAATCCAATTCGCCAAACATGCCTTATCTATCCACGTGCACATTGCACATCATACCATACCCTCTATAACGCAAAGCAGCAACATGCAGCAAAAATGGACATTGGAAATGTACGATGAACAACATCACAATGGATATGCGGCCTTGAGTGCATACAAAGGGATCTCCTGTAGCCATTGTACTGATCCACACCCGTACACCACTACTGAAGTGCTGCATCACAGCATGGGGACATCAACTTCGGGATGGCAGTACTCTAGCAGTGTGGTACATACGTGCCAGGACCAAGAGACACAAATTACTTGACCTCACCCGGTACATGGCAATAACTGCCGTAGGCATGCACGGTGCATGGCCACTTGCAAGGACTACCTCACCTTCCCACATTGCAGTTACTCTGATTTCCTCCATGCATGCAGGGATTTGTGGATGTCATTCACAATGCAAAGTTGATTTGTGTGATATGTACAGGTTCCACTTGATGTAAAAACTTACACATACCCATTATTGCACCCATGCAGGTGATGCTGGCTATCCCCTCAGAGGTGGCTCCTTACCCCTGTACGGAACCCACAGAACAGGCACGAAGAGGAATACAATCGGGAACATACCCGTACCCTCTTGGTAATTGAGCAGACATTTGGGCTCTTGAAGACATGGTTCCGGTGCCTCAGCAGGTCGGGCGGGGCACTCCTGTACGTCCATGAGAAGGTGGCCAAGATCACCATGACATATGTCATGCTGCACAATATGTGTATCAGACGGAATGTGCCAATGCCCCCTGACATTGAACTGCAACCACCTGCTGAGGATGATGATGGGGATGAGGAGGGAGGAGACAGGGCTGCAGGTCATGCATTGGTGATGCCCAGGAGGGACGTGCTGTGCGCCAGCATCTGATCAATCAAATTTTCTAATACACATGGTTGAACTTTGTTGAATGGATGTGGGTATTTGGCCACTGGGTTTTGTGGTGAAATGTACACTGGGCCCTGTCCACCAATAAAGCACACATACACAATGAAAATGTCCACTCCTGTAATTTATCTTGTCACCAGTGTGTTTTATGCATTATTAGGTAAAGAAGTGCATGGACCCAACTACGCAAACACCCTTTCCCCCTCCCCCACAACACTCCCAAAACAGCCTTCACCCCCTCCCCCCACAACATTCCCAAAACACCCTTTCCCCCTCCCCCCACAACACTCCCAAAACACCCTTTCCCCCCTCCCCTCACAACACCCACATGAATGGCTTGTACATCAGTGCTGCATAGCTGTACATGTGTCAGCAACAGCTGGCTGGCCCTAGTTCCCATCCCCACTGCCACCGTTGGGGGGTTGAGAGGTTGTGGGCTGCATGGCCCGCAAGGACCTGTGCCAGGGGCTGGTCTGCCTTGAGCTGGCAGAGGAGGAGGCGCACGGTTGTTCCGGTGACGGTGGTGGGTTCTGCCTGTCCATTGCGTCTGCTATGCGTGTGAGGACCTGCCTCACAAGTGACATTTCCTCACATAGCCTGTTGGTGCTGGCTTCTATGGCCTGTCTGATGTCCCTTGCATGCTCCCTGCACTCCTCCCTCGCACTTGCTGCCTCATCCACATGCTGGCCAACCAGCACAGTGATGTCCTCCTGCCGCTGTCTGATGATGGCCATGTCATGGCCACTGTGTCTTGCTTGTGGGGTGGGTCCCGCACCTTGTTCTATTTGTCCAGCATCAGGTGATGACACCGGTGGACTTCAGCACCCTGCCACTATTTCATCACCAGACTGGGCATGGCTGCTGGAATGTGATGTGGGGCATGGGCTCGGTTCTTTTGACTGCTGGGGGATGGGTGTATGTTGTTGTATGGCCGAGTCACAAGTGTCCTCCAAATCGGACATGGGTGCTGTGGCTGCTGCCTCGCCGATGGAACTATTGGCAGCAGACAGTGTGCCTTCCGTGGGTGGATTGTGCGTGGGGGGATTACTAGAGTGGGTGCTTCAATTGGTTCAGGTGTACGTTCACGTCTTGGTAACATGGGTGGCTTGGTGGGTTTGGCCCTCTGCGGGAATGCACTCTTCCCTGTGCCCCTCGACGAGCTGGCGATGTTGCCTGATTCCTTTCCCCTGGGTTGTTTCTTAGCGGGGGGAGCATGCGTCGCAGTGTCCTGCTCATTGCTGTCAGTTTGTGAGCCTGTGGGGGACAAAGAGGGGGATGGCATTGGTGATTGGTCAACGTGATTCATGCAGATGTTGTTGTTCATGCTGTTCTATGCATTCAGACTTCATTTTTGGGCATATATGTCGTAAGACTGTTGGGTGGGTCATTCATGCATGAGTCTGGGTGACACGTGTCTGTGGTGATGCATGCATGTGTGTGTGTTGGGATGTGAAATGCATATGGGCTGGGTTGTGTGCATGTATGTTTGATGGCCACATCCACGAGATGATTTTGGGCTCACATTTGGGGAAGTGCCTCATCTTCCTCAGTGCAGTGTTTTGTGTGGACACTCAACTTCATCTGACGATGTGGGCACACCACGCTCCATTTCGCCGACTCCCTCGATTGATTCAACCTCTATGGTGTTTGCACAGGTGGCCTCCCACTCCATTAGTTTTATTGGGGATCCTCCACCGCCTCCTGTGCCCATGGCCAGGTTCCGGTTGGCAGCCAGGATGCTGCGTACACGGAGGCAGAGATCGTCCACCACTTGCTGACATCTTTCACAGTGCATGGGGTGGTGCCCACCGCACTGACTTTCCAGGCCACCTCTGCCCAGATCTCCTTTTTTTTTATTAGGGTGGGACGCCGCATGTCATTGGCGAACACCACCTCTGCGTTGGCAGCAAGCGTGTCAGTGAGCATTGTAAGCTCTTCTTTTGAAAAACGCTCCTTGCACTGCTCCTTTTTTAATTGCCTTGGGCATTGTCAGTGGGTCTGAGAAGGATTTTGGAAGGCTCTGGTGTGGATGTAGGTCCTGGGGGCAGAGGATGGCAATGAATTGTGTTTTTAAAGATGGCCACCGTGCTATTTCCCGTTCCTGTGCGATGCCGCTACTTCCGGTTCCGCTTATTTACGGTGACTGCTAATAGCGGTGACCGCTAATGCTGTGTTGTGGTAGGGCAGAAGTGCTATCAGCGCTTTCTTCGGTGCCGCTAAGGGCCTTTACGGGGTCTTTACCGGCATGGCGGTAGGGCCCTAAGCTCGTGCCCGCGTACTTGTGATGCCACGTTATTAGCAGCCTACTTCCTACACGACACGTTATTAGCGCCATGCCGGTAAAGGCAGTAACTTACCGCCTAGCGTGTAATGAGGCCCATAGTCCTCAAAGCATGCTGACCTATTCGAATGAACATAAGTAATAGCTACAAAGCTCTTCACTCTCTAATATGTTAAATCCAGAGGTCAATTAATCAACATAAACAAAGCAAATAAAGTGAAAAAAGATCATGTAATTAAATCTTCAGACATAATAGACAGCATAAAAATATAAACGAAAATAAAGGATGAAGTGACTAAATACGATATCGAACAAGTATTATATCGATAGCAATTTAACATGATTTCCATCCAAATTATCTCCCTTTATAGTGGCTTTTCCACGCCTGTGTTGACTGTTGAGGCAGCGTTGGCAGTGGCGGCCTACATATCACGGGTCACTGTGTCAACAGTGCAGCTGCTCAGCGCGGATGATGGCTCTGTCATATAACGTGAGTAAGAACTTTCTATTGCCCTATAATCGCTTCTGGGTTAACGCCGGGG
This sequence comes from Ambystoma mexicanum, assembly GCF_040938575.1. Taxonomy (NCBI): domain Eukaryota; kingdom Metazoa; phylum Chordata; class Amphibia; order Caudata; family Ambystomatidae; genus Ambystoma; species Ambystoma mexicanum. The sequence goes on along the minus strand of NC_090930.1, from coordinate 379,211,606 downwards.
AGACACTCCGTCGATTGCACTGGGTTTGCTCTGGGACCTGCCTAAAGCTTTAGCTATGCCAGTCACCAGATTGCAATCATTGTCAAGCAAAGACATGGACACAGTCTGCTCTTTAGAGACAGAATTGGTTTCCTGCCTGCAGCCGTTTGCTAATCAAATGAATGCGGGGGAGGCTGTAGTTTATCCTTCATATCTCTCACCCTCTTCCATGCCGGACCACCAGAGGAGAGGCAAACATCTCTCGGAGTTGTTAGCCTTAAGCGCTAAGAGACATCAGATGCTCAAAAGCAACAGAGTCTTCTATCTGAGCTGCTATGTAATAATAAACAGCTCAATAATAATAATATCAACAATAGTTCCACAGATATATCTCCTCCATCTTATGCTTCTCTTGGACTGTTCTACCTCTCCGAATTGCCCCACTCACAGGTGTCCTTGAGTGAACAATTAAGGAATAAGACACCAGTAAACTCCAGTTGTGGGACAGGTATTTCTATGGCTCCCTCCAACTGGATTGCCTACAAGGACCAGTTGTTGCAAGATCTTGGGGCATGCCATAACATGGAGGACTTCCTCTCCTGGGTTAAGGTAGTTGGGAGGAACTTATCTGAGCCTTTGCTTCCCAAATCACTAACTAATGAGGCCATCAGGACAGGAAAGCCTCCCAGCCACATGGAACTTCATCCAGGAACTCAAATTGATCCTGTTGTTGTTAAACACCTGACACTGTCCGCACAGAAGAAGTGAGTAGCCACCACTACCAGTCCCGGCCCCGAAACCCCACTAAAGGGTTTCTCATTGATCACCAGGCCGGTGGCACCAATGATGAATACAACTCATAGGGATCCACGTCTCAAAAAATCTACAATGGCAAAAATGGTTGACCCCACCTTCAGTAGCTTTGTACTGGACTCAAGAAACTTTATAAATAACCACTGTAGGGAAATCAACTTATCATGAAACAAGTGAGAATCTAAAGAATAAAATCCAAGCCTGGCTCAACATAAAAGTGGCCCCTAATTGTGTCAGACCCTCTGATTTTAGGGTCCTTTCAAGAATTTATATTGATGATTGGTTCAGTGTGGATAATACTGAATGTATCGTGGTGGGATGTGGAACAAGCAGCTTACTTAAGTTTTTACATACACTTTCTAAACTGAACCATTTATCATCGAGCTCAAAAATAAACATTGGATTGAATTGATCTTTCAGATGTAGCCATTTCTTATTGTTCTTCCCACTAACTCTGGAATGTATTTCTTGTTCTGGATAGTAACAGTGCCCTTTTCATGTTTATCTGTTGTTTATGACTCTGTGTATTCTATGCCTTGTTGCGCCATCATGCCTATGGGTCTATTGTGTGTGATATAAATAAAAAAAGAAGCATCCTATGGATGCCTTTCTGTGGCAAGCAGATAACTACAAATGAGAATGCAAACAACCTTATTGCAAATTAGGAAAAATATACCAAAGTCACCAAAAGTAAGGCCGCTTTCGGCAAATGGACAGGTATGGAAAGAACACTGCTTGTATCTCATGTGTACCATAAGCATGGGCTGCTCTAATGGCAGATATTGCAAGGCATCATTTCTTCATATTCCTCATAAGAGGGGTAGTAACATAATCACACCACAGTGATGAATTCTATATGAACATACAACACATTCAGAATAGTAATACAGTACAAAATAAGGTACTGTCCCTCATAGAGGCAGGCATGTAGGCAGACATGAATACAAAGCTTGAAATCAGACAAGAAATAAACTTTACATTCAATGTTCTACAGGTAAACATTTAAAGTTACCATGTCCTAATGATCCAACATGGATGAAGTAATCAAAATGTTATATCCAATCCCTGCTCAAATATACATGTATAGTAATCACATAGTGCATAGCTATACAAAACAATTCAACCTGAATTCCTCATTGAGACCCCTCTGATATGTAGTGTCAAGCATATGTAACTGAGTGTTGATGTTCTAAACAATGGGCCTCATTATGACTATGGCGTTAGGGGGTTAACGGCACTGGTAAGGTTGCCGGTTTCTTTAACCCCCTACTGCCGCATTCCGAGGTCCCTTAGTGGGTCCCACTAGGGCCGCCTGGTTTTACCAGCCACCCTTAGCGGGACCCGCTAAGGGACTAGGGAGCTAATAACGGGCCCGCTATTTGCGGGCCCGTTATTAGCTCCTTCCCCATTCTCATTGAGCCCTATAGGGGCTCAAATGGGAATGGGGAATGGTTTTCAAAATGGGGACTTACCGGGTCCTCCAAGGTCGGAATGCCCTGGTAAGTCCCCATTCCGACTACCTGGACCCGGACACGGGTTTGGAGGCAGCCATGGTGCTAACAGCACCATGGCTGCCTCCAAACTCGTAATTATGCCCTAGCCATGGAGGATTTTAAACTTTTGCATCTCATGTTTCATTTGTGTTCTGTCCAAAAGTCCTTGGCTGGTCTAGATGCATGACCCACATAGAGGTGCCGCAGGGACATTTGATTGTTAAGTATTTCAATCAGGCGATATACCCTGGTCTCAGCCTAGTATGCAGCGCACAACCAAAATGCTAATTTTATTATATATATAGATTCAATATTTGAGTGATACACCACTCATATCACACCCCTTTTCCAGGAAACAGGCTTGTTGGTAAAGGTAATATTTATTTATTTATTTATTTATTTAAAATTCAAATCAAACATATGCTTTTTAATAGGGAGCAACAATCACCAATGTGGTGACAATAACAGATAAGAAGGTATTTAATGCAATTAAATTCACTCTTTAGCAACACAAAATAGAAAACACCAGAGAAAAGAACACGTTTTGCTTGTTTGGAAAGACAGAACTTCAGTTAGGATTTCCCCCTGCAATATTTCCCAACCCACCAATAAGCAATTCTAAATAGATATAAGGAAGCAGCAGGTAATCAGGAATAAGGAATACGAAACAGCACTCGATTCCAACCTTCACTCCCCAAACAAGAGAGAAAAACGGATTTCAAACCTTTACACTGTTTAAAATGACATTCTGAAATGGCTCAATTAAACACTGAAAATGTGCAAAAATCCTTAAATTAGTACACATTTCTATTAGAGCAACATTTGAAAGATACTAGCAGTCATAAGCAATAGTTTGAACAAAGGTAAACAATTTGAATGTAAGGTTGAAAATAATTTAGAATAAAAATCACACATGTAAAACTTTGCAAAAATGTTGATCCCCGCCTAAAATTGACCAAACGGTTTTCAATAAAAATGGGTGAAATTTACTGATTGCGGTTTTTGGGATGGTATGTAGCTATAGGTCTTAGGTATAATCCATAGTTGAAATGAGGTCTCTAGCTGGAGATATGCAATGTAGAATGAGAGGCGTTTTTAGAAAAATCGGGTGGTGAAAACAGAAAGGAAACTCAGTTAAATATTTACTATAGTTTTCCTCTAGACTAGAGCATTCCAGCTAGTATATTAAAGAGGGACACAGTAAGCTCTGGAGTAGATTCATGACTTCAACCCCAGATCCCCAGTGCCCGCCCCGGCGAAACCAGTCCGGTCACTCGAAATAGGATTGATAGTTTAGGATTTACACAAGATAAAAATGACTAAAGAAATGACGTTTACCAAGATAAATCGAAGACAGGATTGCAATAAGGATTCTGACAATCTTACAGGTTATTAAGGTAAGGCTAGGATGGTTTAGATATTGGAATGTGATAAGGTAAGGCAAGGTATGCTATGGTTTTCTATGATTCATATTAATAAAGTCCATTTTGATTTAGGATTTTGGACCATCAAGGGTTCTGGTCATCACAAGGATCGGGTCTAACCAAGGACAGCTGGGAAAATCTAGCGGAACAGGATCAGCTAAGCCGTTCTGATCATTGGACTGCACTGGACTGGCACTTCTGGTTACTGGATACTACAGATGAGCGGGATGGCGAGTTTTGAGCAGGCATGCATCTAGTAGTAGCAAGCAAGGCTGGATCAGGATGCTTCCCTTGGATTTTTTTTAGAATTTGAAGCCTAGCTAAAGGGGTTCAGCAATGCATAGGCCTTGGTTTTGCAATGGAAATCTGGAATCAGGATCAAACAGGATGAAGAAATCCAGAACAGGTCGCCACACAGGAATACAGCATGAAAGTCAGGAATCAGTGTGTCTTTGTGCTGTCAGAGGCCCTTATTTATTATGCCAGATGACATCACTACATTATTTGGCAGGGGCAGGCTTACTACCCACACTCATAATGCGAGGATTGGGCCAGGGCATAGTTTCCACCTTGCCCACAGCTGATTGGATAACAGAAAAAGGATGTCATGTTTATGAGGTGATTTTTACAGGGTTTAGAAACCTCCCCTAGCTACTGGGACCAAAAACTAATTTTACCAAAAATACATATTTATGCAGTTACAACCTCTGAGAAAATCAGATTCACCGGTTACATATTTTGTGCATCATATTTCAATCCAAACTCCAAGTCTGTGGGACCTGGTTTTGCCTTTCTGCTACATTTTGGCAATTTTAACTATGAAAGATTTGGCCTAAAATTTCCCAATTTTGAATACAGATGCATGTTTACCCCTGGGATGTGTGTACAAAATGTGATATTCGCAACATCCCTACTTTCCCCTTAATCTGTCAATTTTCACAACTTCTGTTCTTTATACATTAATGATTTCTACCATGTTTTCAAAGAAAGAGCATAAAATTAGATTTAGAACTACAAACTTTGCATGTATTTCCCCATTCTTGCTTCAAAGTTAAATGTCTTTTAAAGTTCAGTTACAAAATAACCTTTAAAACAAAATGTCACTTGATCTGTTGTTTTTCCTTTCCCACAACTGCAAGCAGCAGTCAATTCCTTTGAAGCAGGATGAGGGGCCTCTCTCTTGATTGAAGGTTTTATTGCCCCTCAAAATTGACAGGTGAGAGTCTCAGCCTGCTATTGTCCCAGCCTGGAGCAAAGATGAATGTCTGATGAGCTTGGGAAGTCCCTTTGTCCTGGTGCATTCAAAGTCCTCCAAGCTAGCAGTAAGTGCTTTCCTGTGCCCGAAGTTTATGAGGTGTCACCCTTTCTCAGGGCTAGCAACTGGTAGAGCAAGTTTTTTTTATATAGTTTTCCAACTTAGCCTATAAGTTTTAACATCTTGACTTAAACCTATGGAATCAAAACAGTTCATATGCATACTTTAACCAGCAGCAAATCCTTTTACATTGCTAAATAAGCAGGCCTTTACCCAACAATTTACTTTTAAATAGGCGATTTTCTATCTTCATTCAGAAAAAGCACTTTTTTACTACTTCTTTAAATTCGGTTTTCATCTCCAGCAAAAACACTCTTTCTGCAGCTATAGTTCTTTTCTTGAGTCCTGGAGTTGTTTTGCAGCATGGATACATTTAATAGGCATCTATTTAGAGTCTTTCTCTGAACAGCTGATTCTTGATACTTTTGCGAAGAAAATAGACGTGCTTCCCGTGTCAAATGAAAACAAAGCCCCTGGATGATTTTTCAAAGATACTTTTGACAGGAGCTGTCATTCAAATGAGGTCTGGTTCCTCTGAGACACAAAGGATGATCCTGGATGTTGCAGGGCCTTTTTAACCACAGTGGTTCATGGTAAATTGATGAATTTAGCGCCAGGCAGCACTTGTAAGGTTGAAAAGGTGTCATTCTAAAGGGGCATTTTGGATTTTTAGTAAAGTAATGCTGCCTCTTTCACTTCACTCCATGTTAAATGTTGCAGAGCACACTGGCACAATCCTGCAGTGAATACTCTGTTCCACCCCACCTGACATGTGTGTGGCAGGGTGGTGCAGCCACTTTCTGGTTGTTGAAAAACGCAGTTTAGAGATATTGGCACGCACAGGAGTCAGCGTGACCATTTTGCTGTTTCTTGCCCCAATGCAGCAAAGTGATGTAGCCTAGCACATCTGAGTGGGTCAAAATATCCCACAGATTCCCCCCTCCTGACTTCGTCCGGGGGGCGTCGGGCAAGTGGGATTTCTTTTCTTGAAAAAGCAGGTTCAGTCGGTATGAGTCCTTCTTCCATCACCGAATGATGCAACACTCTCTCCCTCTGGTTAGAATGTGGAACGATACCCCCAGCCTTCCCTCAGGTTTTCTTTTCTGGTGTGGAGGGACACCCCGGATTTCCTTGGGTTTCTCCTTCCGGGTCCCCGAGGAGGTCCTCCTTGGTAAGGACGGTGCAACCAGTATGGATCTATAACAGAGAACACAAACCGGTTATGACAATTTCCCACTAACTGTTCTCCAATCGGGATGACAGCAGTGGGAAACACATGCATTCAGTAACAATTGAAATATTCCTATGCTTCAGTTGTATCCCGCACTGGGTTTCTATGGACTCCTATATCTGTTGCAAAGTGTGCCTGGGGTGGCAACTCTTTAGCTGATTGATGTGGACCCACTTCTCTTCTGTTTAGTCACCCTTGGGGATGCAGATGTCATGACCACTGCTTCCAAGGAGTCAGGACCTACCCAACATCCTTGGAAGCAGGCTCATAACATATACTATCGGCACCAGCAAGTCCCAATAGGGACCTTTTGGACCTTGTCCTGGCAACGGTGGTGCCAGGCTCATAGCATGGACCCGTCCCGGCACAGGAAGCGCCGGGCTCATAACAAGTGTGAAAGTGCTTGGGTGGACCTACCTGCAGCAGACCATGCTGCTTACTTACCAGCAAGATGATGTTTCACTCTCTTCTGGCAGGGACTATTTTTCCTTCTGGGTGGGGCAGGCACCACTCCCTGGATCATTGATACTTGACCCCTTCTGGAAGCAGGAACTCTTTTGCCTGGGCGAGGCTGTGGAAGAAGACACCTAAGCACTCCTATGGACTATTTAAACCACACCCGATTGGTGCAATGTGCTTCGCGTTATTCTGCATCTGCAGCAGGACGCTCACCGTGTCAGCTCCAGCGAATCTTCAGTTCCGGATCCTGTGAATACGAAAATTACCTGCTGGGAACCAATCCTCAGTCTTCAGCAGCTCCTGCAAAACAAAAGGCACAGGTTAGGCAAAGGCAAAGTTAGCGGTTCAACTTACCCGATCCATCGGCAGCATTCAAGGCGTTTTTTCTGCATATCTCGTCCGGCATCGGGCCTGCAAAGACAAAGAACATTGGTTAGTAACGCTTAGTTACAAAACTGCTTATCTGTGTTACGCTCGCTCCAACTCTGCTCACGCTGCATTCCGGCACCTGTAAAGACAAAAGAGACATTAAGGTGCATTCTACAGCCCTAGAGCAGCCTTTCTACTTACGTGCCTTCGTATTCACCATCTTCTTGTTACGCTCTCTGCCACGAACCTGGGGGGAGCATCTTCTTCGGCACCGACAGCATCTGAAAGGGAAAAGACATAGGCCCTCATTACGACCCTGGCGGATTTTTTCCGCCATCGACGGACTTTCCGGCCATGGCGTAAAGTCCGTTTACGCCATGGCGGATGGTGGACTTACCGCCCCATTCCGAGGTCGGCGGGGCGGTAAGTCCCCATTGACCCATTTACCCTTCCCCATTCCCATTTCGGCCCCATAGGGTATAATGGGAGTGGGGAAGGAGTTAATTACGCCACCGTAAATTACGGTGGCGTAATTAACACCAAGGTCCCATAGTGCCATGGATTTCTCCGCCCGCAAAAAGCGGGCGGAAAAATGACCATGGCGCTTTGGGAACTCGTAGTTGGCGGTAAGGGGTCGGCGCAGCTAACGCTGGCGCAAACCCCTTACCGCCAGGGTCCTAATGAGGCCCATAGACATTAAGGAGATAAGACATTTGAAGAGAGCAATCTAAAGGGAACTTTAATACTTACAAGTCACGCTCGTGCAGCACTCGGCGGCATCGCTCTCAACTTACCCTCTGCAATTAAGAGGCTGAACTCATATCCAGTGAAGTAACTGGACCCAGTGCCCCTGCATGAGACGCAGGATGGAGAGCCCGGCATTCACCTATTTAAGGTGAGCACAACAATCGACCGAGTACCACGGGGAGAGAGGGAGAGAGGGGCTTGGAACTTCTCCCAACCTTCCAGCCACTAATACCTTGATTTTCCACTTGCAGACACCTCACCCTTCAGGTCAAACTTTCGGTGAGAAAGGGGCCAAATCCGGGAGCCAAACGAATCCTACGCCTGACATTGAAGACGGTTTCACCGCCCAGTCAAGACCCGCGCCTCCGAGGGAACCAGGTGAGCATTACAGAACGCAAAGCCTTACCACATATTTCCCGCCCAGGCGCAATGGAAACTTCAGACACAGACCAATTGGCCCAGTTGCTCGGGGAGTTGAGAGCAGAAGTACACGCAGCGCGCCAGGAAACAAATGCCCTAAGGAGGGAGTTAGTGGTTTCTAAGGAACGAACACACGATTTGGCTAGACAATTGTTGCAAGCCCAAGCGGGACAAACTCCTCTGCCTACCCCTGGGGGGAGCCATGCTCCAACGACTTCCTCTAATCCGGTGCAAATTAATCTACCAGGAAATGTACCTTTGGCCCCGCCCGAACACTTTTCAGGTGATCCGAAAAGATATGCTGTGTTCATCAATCAGTGTCGTTTGCACTTTTTGTGTAGACCTGCCGCTTTTCCAACGCACCAGGCTAAGGTGGCCTTCGTGCTCTCATATCTTAGTGGCAGTGCCGCAGATTGGTCTATTCCTTTAGTGACTCAGGATAACCCAATTCTTTACAATTTCCAGGCCTTCCAAGCTAGTATGGAAAGATTGTTCGCAAGACATTCTCAGGGACAGGCCCTGGACAATGAACTTCTTTCACTACGACAGGGCAATCAAGATCTTCTGGCCTACATTGCATCATTTAACAGACTAGTGGTTGAAACCGGATGGCCTGAGGATAAGAGGATCACCCTTTTCTACAGAGGCCTGCGTGGAGAACTCAAAGACGTTCTGGCTCAGGTGGTGAATCCTCCACAAGACTGTTCCGAATACATCGATCTGGTGGTTCAATTGGATCATAGAATACAAAATCGAAAAGCCGATCGTTCCAGAATTGAGACTCGAAATTTTTCAAGACCACAGAGTTCCGCTAAAGGAAATGATACCGTGGAACCCATGCAGATTGGGGTTGTGAAAGGACCTCTAACCCAAAAGGAAAGGGAAAGGAGAAGACAACTGCAATTGTGCCTCTATTGCGGAAACTCAGGGCATTTCCTTCAAGATTGCCCAGTGAAACCAAGGAAGAAGATAGTAGGAGCTTCCGATAAAGGTGCCAAATGTTCAGAGTCGGAAAACGACTTCGCCCGACAAGTGTAGAGGTCCGCTTGCCGAGCGTTAAAACCAGTTCTTTGACCTCGCATTTCATCATGCCCATGGTCCTCGTGAGTCCAGAACAACCCAATCGTATGCATGCCATTAAAGCATACATTGATAGTGGCGCAATCAGCAATTACGTGGACTGTGAATTGGCCGCCAGGATGAATCTATCTCTTTGTCCTAAGACGGTGAAAGACGTCATCACCACCGTGGATGGTACGGAAATAGCTTCCGGACCAGTAACTCACACCACCATGGAAGTGACGTTGGTAAGCCAAGATAGACATCAAGAGAAGATCGTGTTTGATGTGATCAAGGCTCCGCAGTTTCAAGTTATCCTGGGAATCCCTTGGTTGGAGAAACACAATCCCCAAATCGATTGGCGAGCAAAGACAATCCGGTTTCCAGAATGCGCTCCTACCTGTTATCCTCAGCCTACCACTAAGCTAGTAGCAACTACTTCTGAGAGTCATCACCTGCCTCCTGAATACCGGGAATTTCAGGATGTCTTTCGGAAAGATCAAGCTAATTCGCTGCCTCCTCACATATCATACGACTGCCAGATAGACTTGGTTCCGGGATCCACTCCTCCGTGCAGTCGAATTTATGCCCTCACAGAACCTGAAAATCTTCACCTGACGCAGTATTTGGACCAGTACCTGGCTAATGGATTTATCCGTCCTTCGAAGTCCCCAGCCTCTTCAGCTTTGTTCTTCGTTCCAAAAAAAGAAGGAGACCTGAGAACATGTATAGATTACCGTGCCCTGAACCAGATTACGATTAAGAACAGATATCCGTTACCATTGATCCCTGAACTTCTTGACCAAGTTAAAAGTGCCTGTATCTACACAAAGCTGGACCTCAGAGGAGCTTACCATTTAGTACGAATAAAAGAGGGCGACGAATGGAAGACGGCCTTTCGTACTAAATATGGACTATTCGAGTATCAAGTAATGCCCTTTGGGTTATGCAACGCACCGGCTGCTTTTCAGTATTTTATGAATGACGTCCTCAGAGAGCTCATCGAAGTACGTGTAGTTGTCTATATTGATGACATTCTGGTCTACTCGTCCTCTGAGGCGGATCATCGAAAACACGTCACAGCAGTACTGGAGAGGCTCCGAAAACACAGACTTTTTGCAAAGCTGGAGAAATGCGTTTTTCATGTCACGGAGGTCGAATTTTTGGGATTTATTTTGTCACCTAATGGAGTCCGCATGGACTCAAGAAAAGTGGACGCTATCATTAAGTGGCCCTCACCAACATCTGTGAAAGGAGTTCAAGGCATGTTGGGCTTCGCCAACTTTTATCGTAGATTTATTCCTGATTTTTCTCAAGTAGTCCAACCCATTACTGCCCTTCTCAGAAAGAATAAACGTTTTGAGTGGTCTACGGAGGCTGAACAAGCATTTCAGGAACTAAAAACAAAATTCACCTCGGCTCCAGTTTTAAAACATCCTCGCCCGGAACTTCCTTATATCGTGGAGACTGATGCTTCCAGTCTCGCAATGGGAGCAGTGCTCTCGCAAAGAGACCCAGAAACAAACCAGTTACACCCAGTAGCATTTTGGTCCCGCAAATTTTCGGCTCCAGAAATCAACTATACCATTACAGATAAGGAACTTTTGGCTATTAAGTCCGCCTTTAAAGCCTGGCGGCATTATCTCCTGGGAGCCCGACACACAGTCACCGTCATCATGGATCATCGTAATTTACAGTACCTTAAATCAGCCAAAGCTCAATCCTCTAGACAACTTCGCTGGGCATTATTTTTTGCCGAATTCGACTTTGTGATAACTTACCGACCAGGCAACAAGAATGGTAAAGCAGATGCTCTCTCCCGAATTGGAGTAGATGAACTCATGACCAATCCTGAACCAGTACCCATAATTCCGGAACAGAGAATCCTGGGTTTGATAAGTGCACAATCCATTGAAGACATTGAAGCTAAAGTTAAAGAACTTCTGACTCCAGCAGAAGTGCAAGACTGGCAACTAAAGGGAAAAGATTTCACAATGGATAAGAACTTACTATACTTTCGAGGAAGATTATATCTACCATGTACCGATTTACAAAGACAGGTGATCTCTTGTTACCATGACTCCTTAATGGAAGGACATCCCGGCATTGCCAAAACGTCGGAAAAGATAAAAAGACATTTCTGGTGGCCGTCTTGGAGAAAGGACATTAAGGATTTCATAAATTCCTGTGTGCGCTCAAAGCAAAAGCCAGAAGGAGAAGCCAGCAGGTCTCTTATATCCAATAGACATTCCTACACACCCATGGCATACTCTCTCCATGGACTTCATCACGGATTTACCACCATGCTCCGGATTTAATACAATCTTAGTGATTGTGGACCTATTCTCGAAGATGGCTCATTTTATCCCATTGAAAGGGTTACCTACAGCTTCAATTCTGGCCCGAGAGTTCCTCGAAAACATTGTTCGGTTGCACGGCTTCCCTTCAGTTTTAATCTCAGATAGAGGAAGTCAATTTATTTCCCACTTCTGGCGGAGTTGTTGTCGCCTAGCCCAAATTGACGTAAGGCTTTCAACCAGCCATCATCCCCAGACCGACGGGCAGACCGAGAGGACCAACCAAACCCTGGAACAGTATCTGCGCTGCATGTTACAACAGTCGGAGGGCACTTGGAAAGACATTCTCTGGATTGCGGAGTACGCTTATAATAATTCAGTCCATGCTGGAACCGGAAAAACTCCTTTTTTTCTTTTATATGGACTCCACCCTCGCACTTCAAATCTTGATCCACCTCAAAATCTTGGGACACCCGCTGTAGATCATCTGCATTCTACAATCACTCAAGCCTTTAAAGAGGCCACGTCTCACCTTAAGCGGGCCAAGGAACAATACAAGAAGTGTGCGGACATACATCGAAAGGAAGCTCCTCAATATCTTGTGGGAGATCAAGTCTGGCTATCCACCAAACATTTACCTCTAAAAGGCCCGCATACTTTCAATCCGCGATACCTGGGACCTTACCCAATCACTGCCATAATTAATCCAGTGGCAGTTAAATTGGGCCTACCTGCCCATATGAAAATACATCCAGTTTTCCACGTTTCTCTACTGAAACCCTTGCAACCTGGAACCCGTTTGACGAAATATCCAGACCCTATTTTTGTGGACGGAGAACTGGAATTCGAAATACAAGACATCTTAGACTCCAAGATGTCCAAATCAAAATTATACTATCTGATTGACTGGAAAGGTTATGGCCCCCAGGAACGATCTTGGGAACCGTCGGAACATGTTCATGCACCCCGTCTGGTTAAGAAGTTTCATCGAACTTTTCCTGATAAACCGAAACCCCCGGAGAAGACGAATTTGGGAGGGGCCTTGAGGGGGGGTGCTGTCATGACCACTGCTTCCAAGGAGTCAGGACCTACCCAACATCCTTGGAAGCAGGCTCATAACATATACTATCGGCACCAGCAAGTCCCAATAGGGACCTTTTGGACCTTGTCCTGGCACCGGTGGTGCCAGGCTCATAGCATGGACCCGTCCCGGCACAGGAAGCGCCGGGCTCATAACAAGTGTGAAAGTGCTTGGGTGGACATACCTGCAGCAGACCATGCTGCTTACTTACCAGCAAGATGATGTTTCACTCTCTTCTGGCAGGGACTACTTTTCCTTCTGGGTGGGGCAGGCACCACTCCCTGGATCATTGATACTGGACCCCTTCTGGAAGCAGGAACTCTTTTGCCTGGGCGAGGCTGTGGAAGAAGACACCTAAGCACTCCTATGGACTATTTAAACCACACCCGATTGGTGCAATGTGCTTCGCGTTATTCTGCATCTGCAGCAGGACGCTCACCGTGTCAGATCCAGCGAATCTTCAGTTCCGGATCCTGTGAATACGAAAATTACCTGCTGGGAACCAATCCTCAGTCTTCAGCAGCTCCTGCAAAACAAAAGGCACAGGTTAGGCAAAGGCAAAGTTAGCGGTTCAACTTACCCAATCCATCGGCAGCATTCAAGGCGTTTTTTCTGCATATCTCGTCCGGCATCGGGCCTGCAAAGACAAAGAACATTGGTTAGTAACGCTTAGTTACAAAACTGCTTATCTGTGTTACGCTCGCTCCAACTCTGCTCGCGCTGCATTCCGGCACCTGTAAAGACAAAAGAGACATTAAGGTGCATTCTACAGCCCTAGAGCAGCCTTTCTACTTACGTGCCTTCGTATTCACCATCTTCTTGTTACGCTCTCTGCCACGAACCTGGGGGGAGCATCTTCTTCGGCACCAACAGCATTTGAAAGGGAAAAGACATAGACATTAAGGAGATAAGACATTTGAAGAGAGCAATCTAAAGGGAACTTTAATACTTACAAGTCACGCTCGTGCAGCACTCGGCGGCATCGCTCTCAACTTACCCTCTGCAATTAAGAGGCTGAACTCATATCCAGTGAAGTAACTGGACCCAGCGCCCCTGTATGAGACGCAGGATGGAGAGCCCAGCATTCACCTATTTAAGGTGAGCACAACAATCGACCGAGTACCACGGGGAGAGAGGGAGAGAGGGGCTTGGAACTTCTCCCAACCTTCCAGCCACTAATACCTTGATTTTCCACTTGCAGACACCTCACCCTTCAGGTCAAACTTTCGGTGAGAAAGGGGCTAAATCCGGGAGCCAAACGAATCCTACACCTGACATTGAAGACGGTTTCACCGCCCAGTCAAGACCCGCGCCTCCGAGGGAACCAGGTGAGCGTTACAGCAGATTTGGTAGGCGACTGGTGAGATTTTGTCCACAATTTCAAAAGGTCCCCGCTAGCTAGGCAAAAATGTGCGCTTTTTGGTCTGGTTCCTTTGGAAATTGTACAAGTAGACCGTGTCTCCTACTTGGTATTCCTTTTTGGTTGTCTTTAGATCATAGTGGGTCTTCATGCTGTCTGCAAATCTTTCTAAATTCCGCTGAGCACACGCAAAAGCACGTTGAAGGTGTTTTCTCTGATTCTCAACATACTCATGAGTTGTGGAGGCATTTATCAATGTCTGCTCTTGTGTTCTATAGAGCAGATGCTGCGGTAGCACCATCCTTCACCCAGTCATCAGCTCAAATGGAGACATCTTAGTTGCAGAAGAAAGGGTAGATCTGATGGCCATCGGGACAAGTGGTAATCTGATGTCCAAACTTGGCCCAGAGTCTGCCACAAACTTTTTTAGTATGCTCACTATGGTTTTATTATACCTCTCAACTCCACCACTAGAGGACTTCCGGTAGGCAATGTGTACTTTACTTTTTACCTCAAGTATCTCCCACATCTTTGTCATCACTTCGCTGGTGAAGTCACTACCTCGGTCTGACTCAATCCTTTGGGATAGTCCAAAACTCGAGAAGATGTGATTGATCATCAGGGCAGCTGCTGTTTCTGCCTTGCAATTTGGGGCCGGGAGACATTCCACGCATTTAGTAAACAAGCATGTTACGGTTAACATGTACTTGTTCCCTCTAGAGGAGCAAATCATGCGTCCGATGAAATCTACTTGTAAATCTGACCAAGGCAGTGTCATCCCCCTCTTTTGGAGGGGAGCTCGGTGTCTGAGTGATGTCGGCTGAAATTGTGCACACACAAGACACTCCTTCAAGTATTGGTCGAGGTTGTGCCCCATGTGTGGCCCGTATGCAACCTCTCACAGGATTTCTAATGTAGTATGAAACCCTGGATGACCGGATGTGGCCACATCTTGGGCATGACTTAGCATCAGGCTTTGGAATGAGGTAGGGACCACCCACTGGTCACAGCCAGATATGGATCTGCTCACCAACAAACCGTCTTGGATTCAGAACATTTCTTGACATTTCATCAACACTCTGAGGTCCTCTTTCCCAATGCAATTGGTATCTGTCAGGGGAAAGTTCTCAGGGTCCACAATGTGTTGATAAAATTTACCAATGATTGGATCCCCTTTTTGTGCCGTGATTAAATCAGCATCTGGGGTCTCCTTACTCAACTGGGCAGTTGAGAGTTCATTGTGAGCATTTTTCTGGGACCTATGGATACCAGTGACCTGGATTTCCCCCAACAGGGACTGAATCTCAAGGAGATCTCCTTGGATGGCTCTGGTTTTGCCCAGCTAATCAGCTAGGTCATTTCCAGTTTTGTCTGGTCCCTCTGTTCTGGAATGACCCCTAATCTTTTTCTAGTAGATGTCAATTCCACTAGAGGTGACCAGATCATCAATATTTTGCATTAGCTTGCCATGCTTGAGTGGTTTGTTGATAGCACATAGCATGCCTCAGGTTTTCCAATTAACCAGGTGCTCCATGAACCCATTCCGGGCATAATCTGAATCAGTGAGTATGACCAGTTTGTGGAGTTGGTGTTGGACAGCAGTGAGGATGGCTTGATGAACTGCCATCAGCTCTCCCACCTGACTACTATGGGGACCAATTTTGTACCCAGCGGAGGGTTGCGGGGCATCATTCACCCAGGCATTCCCAATGCCGGCCACTAGTTCCTTTACCCCATTGTTGTCAACATGGTAGGAGCACCAATCCACATAAACAGTGGGCATTCCTTCGCACTTGTCTTCTTCATAGACTTTGTGCGGGGAATTCAGGTATGCCTCCATGTTGTCCTGGGTTTTAAGACTCTCGTCCTCGAGACAGTTTTCTCTGGCACAATAATGCAAGTCAGCCAGATCTTGTGTGAGGGGACTCTTCTTGTTTTGCCCATATCTGACCTCCACAGGAAAGCCTTGCATTAAATTAATCCAGAAAGTAATTCTGGAATTACTCACATTTCTGGCCTGGACTCATTCACTTTGGAGGTATTGCAAAGGCTGGTGTGGAGTCTCCACTATGATGTGTTCCCCCTGGATGAACGGGTGGTAATTTATAAATGCCCAGACCATTGCCAGAATTGCCTTCTCACAATCGTTGAATTTTTCCTCCATGGAGGATAAAGTCTTGCTTGCATTGGAGATTACTTTATTGACCTTGTCATGCTTTTGATATAATACTGCAGTCAAGCATGTACTCAAGAAACCTGTCTCCAACAAGAACTGCTTGTTTTGGACAGGGTAATCTAGACAAGGTGCTTGTGAGAGGCTTCTTTTGAGTTGCTTTACTGGCTTGCCTTGCTCTAACTCCACTTCCACTTGACCCCCCCCCCTTCAACCGATGGATCAGGGCTCTTGTGATCTCAGTGTAATCCTATATGAACTTCCTACTGTAATTAGTCAGTCCAAGGAGGCTCCTTAGCTCACGCAGAGTTGTGGGGTCTTTTAGTTTCAGGAGTGCTTCCACTCTCTTTACTCTCTTTTCCTGGGGACAGAGACCATCAGGAGTTATCTCATGCCCCAAGAAATTGACATGGGTCCTGCTCCACTGTGCCTTTTGGAAGGATTGTTTTTCTCCGGCAACCCTCAAATGTGTCAGAACATAACGGATTACTGCTATATGTTCCTCCACAGTTGAGCTTTTGTTCAGGACATCATCTTCATTGGCCAGGTTAACCCTTTCACCCAAGTCGGGCATGGCCCTATGTAAGAAGATGTTAAATTCGTTGCCGGAGTTGATGTATCCGAAGAGAGTCCGGGTCCATGTGTACTGCTGCCCCCCGAAAGTGAAGGCCAGCTTGTATTGGTCCTCCCTACTGACAGGTACGGTCCAGTACCCATTGGTCAGGTTAATGGCAGTGTATATTTCAAAAAAGGTAGCCTGCGCTCCTCTCCAGAAAGAACATGACATGATAACCTGTTCTGAGATGAGAGTTTGCAGCACACACTTTTTGCTCACTGTACCTTTCACAGATGGGAAATATCAATTTGCATATCAGTCTTTGTCCCACCCGCATGGGCAGTCCAGCACTGAAATGCTATGGCAATTCCTCTCTGAACAAGAGTACCAACAGCAACCCCATATACATGTTTCAGCCTTGTTGGGCCTCATCAGTGAAGAAGAGCACCTGCTACTTTTTTTGAAATATTTGCAAGGAACTTGGGGTTGGTCACCCTGAGTTACCTGGGGGCAACCAGGCATGGACTCCCTGCTCACTGTGCTTAGAGAGGCACAGCTTCACCTCACTGATGAGGCCCAACAAGACTGAAACACGTGTCTGGGGCTGCTGTTGGTACTCTTGTTCAGAGAGGAATTACCATAGCATTTTGGTGCTGGACTGCCCATGTGGGCAGGACAAAGACTGACATGCAAATGGGTATTTACCATCTGTGACAGGTACAGGGAGCAAAAAGAGTGTGCTGCAAAGTCTCATCTCAGAACAGTTTATCATGCCATGTTCTTTCTGGAGAGGAGCGCCTGCTACCTTTTTTGAACCAATGGCAATGTAGACCTTTGACCCCTGGATCTGGTCCACCCCTGGTCAATGTAGGGGAGAGGCCATCAGGACATGTCGACCCATTTGTTTAGCTCTCTTAGGTCAGCACAGAGTCTCCACTGGCCATTTGGTTTTAAAATCCCCAGCACCGGATTATTAACGGTGCTGTGGACTGGAGGAATTATCCCACTGGACTCAAGGTTTTTGATAATTTCCGTCAGGGACTCAATGGATGCGAGAGGCAAGCGGTATTGCTTCACAAACACTGGAGTCATGCCAGGGTCCGTGGGAATTGCTGTTGTATGGATTTCGGTGCAGCGACAGTCATATGAGTCCAACACAAAGAGATCTTGAAAATCTAAGAACACCTGCTTCATCGTTTGCTTTTGCTCCAGTTTCTCACAGGCATCAGCTAGGTTGACTCTCTCTTCAACCATTTGCCTGAAGCCCAGAAAGACTTCTGGTTTGGCTATTTCAGCGGCCTCCTCCAGCTGGGTGGAGAGGTCCCTGGTTAAAGTATTGACCTGGACAGAGGGTCCCAGGCAGAGGAGGCAGTCCTTGTGCACCTGGAAGATCACCTCATCCCCCCTGATGTCACAGGTCACCTCTTCCTCATCATAAGGGAAGGAAGAGTACACCAGGAAATTCCCCCCTTTCCAGGTGAAGATCCTGTCTGGTGCTATGTCATTGTCGCTATCACTGTCAAAACAGTCATTGGGGATTGATCCTATCAGTTCGTTACCTAATCCTATGGAAAAATGTCAGTCATCAACCGCCAGTTCAATAATGGTGCCTGCACCCAGAGTGATACTCCTAAGGTCACTGTTATCCATCAATATTGGAGTGGTGTTGTGTTCTACATTGACTAATGGTATTGGGTTTAGCCCCAACCCTTGCTGTTGGAGATGGGTGTTGAGGTGAACATATGCGTCAGGATTTTGCAGTTTCTGTCCTCTTTTAAATTTTTATTCCAGTGGGAATAGTCGTGTCCATCCTGGGATGGTACCCTCCTCTCCAATTTGAACTTCAACTGTATACAGCGGCAATTGGGCTGACCGAAATGCTTCCCGAATCATCAAAGTCCATGGGACTACCCCCTAGTAGGGACCAGGCTTTATCATTTATCAGGTCCAAATTAATGGCAAAACAATTGAGAATGTCACCGCCTAAATAGATTGCATCAGCGACATCTCGCACAATCCAACAATTATGTACTATGCTTTTGTTTCCGATAGAGATTTGGAGCATACACCTGCAAGGCAGGAGAAGTTTGGAATTGGGAGTATCCAGGTCCATTTCCCATTTATCGATTAATTCAAATGTGGGAAGGGCCGGATCCTTCGGGAGGTTTTGGAACATGGCTTTCCTGATGAAGCTCTTGCCGTTGTTCACACAAACTCGGGCGAGAACAGATTCCTTCCCCTCATTTATGTGAATACGGATGAATAACTGTTCCCTAATTTCCTGAATGTCAGCTAAACCTTGAGCTGGTTTCTTATCACACCTGATTATGGAGTTGGGATTTTCTGATTGTGTATTAGTATAGAATTTCAGAGTATTTCCTTCCAGTGTGGAATGCCACTTGAAACTGGAAGGAAGGTTGATGTTCCAAAATGGAGAGGAGTTCCTATCACCTGTTTGTTGTCCTACAGCAATTACTGTCACGTTCGGTATTTGGTTGTTCTGAAAATGGAACTCAATAGGATCATGTTTTTGTTCAACCATGTGGCATATGTCATTTAAACTAACATGGTTGACAATATGTTTTAATTTTATTGGCCGGTTAGTCTGGGTCCAGAGAAACTTGTTCACACAGTCTATTAGGGGGGACAACCGTTGCAGGATGCCATTCCCCAGTAGACAGGGTGTGCCCTCCGGAGTCACGACTATGACCCGGTGTTTCACCTTGGGTCGCCTGATTTTAATTTCCAGATCTGCAGTCCCCTCGACAGGAATTTCACTCTGATTGAAGTTCTGAAGTTGTCCAGGAAGAGGGGTGAGAGGGATCTGGTATCTCTCCCCCTTCCTGAATTCAGCTGATCAAAGGCCCTCTTTGACAGAAGAGTTGCTATGGTTCCAGTGTCGACCAGTGCCGACACTGTACACTGCCTTTGTACTTGGACCAGGGCATAAAATCTTCCCTCCTTCTCCTCAAGGGGGCAAATATAATGTGCATTTTGGGCAAGTTGGTTGGTCAATTTCCTGATTCTTGACTCCGACACAGAGGTAGTTTGGGCATGATTCTGTGTGGGAGCTTGGGGATCTGCAAGAAAAATGTCAAAGTTGGATATTTTGGGAGTTTTGGGCTCCCCTTTTTCTGATTCTGTGCCGCCACTCCCCCCCCCCCCTTTTGGAGGCAGTCACCAGAATAGGTTTGGACAGTGTGGTTTCCTTGATTATCATTCTGGGGTTCAATAATGGGCGATTCTGACTCAGTCCCCCCATTCCCCAGTCTTCATTAGGATCTCATGGGACCCATTTTTCTTTGGGAGGAGTTCCCCGTCCCTGAAGGAGAAGATTTTTTTCCCAGAATCCTCTGAGGATCCTCCCCCATCAAATTGGAGGACACTAATCTCCTCCACAAAATGGGCCTTTTTTGGTTCTTTATTTCTCCTACCCACCCTCTGTTCCCTGGGTTGCAGACTTTCAGGGGCAGGAGATTCTGTTCCGATTCCTGGGTTTCCAGGGGCTTTTCACGAGTGAGGAAGGAAGCTTCCTCTAGGGCTTTACACCTCCCTTTCCCCATGCCTCCTCCTCTGGAACTGGTGAGTTGTCGGGGTGTTCTCCCCGTCATTGTTCTGGAGTACCAGACCCTTGGTTTGTGGGGTTCTGAGCCGCCCTGTTCGTCTGAGGCTTCTGTTAAGCCCTCAACATGAGACCCAGATCCTGGGACAGGTTCTGGACCTGGCGCTCCAGTTGGGACACCCGTTACGGCTGGTACGAGGCTCTCTGGTCAATCCAAGGTGAATCACGGGAGAGGTATCTATCCCTTCTCCCATAGTACCATGGGTTTGGATAATTTGGGTAACCCTCCACCCTTGGCCTCTCCTCTGCCGGATTGGGATGTCTGGGCTCTGGAAAGTGGGGAAAGAAAGGAGGGTTGTTCTGTAGGTTGGGGTTTTGAGGGTACCGGGGAAAGAAACTCAACCCGGCATTTGGGGGATTACTGCCCTCCCGGGGAAAGTTAGGAGGGAAGTTTCCTGGGGTGGTACCTACCTGGTTGGATCCCCCTCCCCTTGGGCTGGGGGAGTCCACATATACCCCAGGATGGGTTTGTTACCCTTGTATCAGGGGCTGATGTAATCAGGGGAGTTAGTGGTCCCATTTGTGGATTACCCCCTAACTACAGCCTGTCTGGGATTGGCCCGAGGGCCTTCTGGTTCTTTGATTTTATACAGGTATATTTTTAGCCCCCCCCATCTCCAGATCTAAAATGGGGGCAACCTTCACCCCCGCCACCATAGCTGCAGCAGGGGTGTTGGCTGGTTGGGGGTTTTTGTGTTTTTGTTATCTGCCAGTTTTTGTACCTCATAAATGAGGGTTGCCTGTTCTATGGCCCAGTCCAGTAATCACTTTGCATGAAAGTCCCTTACCAGCTGGGTCATTATGTATTTAGGGAGTGCATGGAAGAAGGTGGTGATGAACTCCCAACTATCTGTGCGCACCCTCCTGGTGGTCTGCACAAAGGCACGTTTGAACTCCTGCACAAATACTTGTGGGGCCTGATCTTCCCTGCACTGCTGATTGTCGGCCTCCTTGCGGGCCTCTTGGGGGTTTCTGTGTGCAGAGAAATGTTTTAAGATGTCCGTCCTGTAGGTGGATCATCATGAGTGGTTTGATCCTCCAGTCCTGCAAAAAGTATTCAGGGGAAAATGTCCATTTCACATACTCTATGCAATTCTGGCTGTCCTTCATATGAACATTTTCCATCATTTGTTCATATAATTCTAGGCGTTCCCAGGCAGAATACGTTGCATTTTTATGATATGGAGTTGTAACACTCCTAATATCCTTGATCTGCCTAAGGCGATCTTTTTTGCAAAGCTCTCTCAATTTTGTTTGCCTTCTTAGTTTTAGTCACCCGAGTCCGCTCGTCCTCAGACTCAGAGGCACTTCTACTGGAGGTGGCTTCTTGATCCTCTAGGCACTCCTGGTTCTGCGAGCTTGAGAAGGGCTTGCAGAATGTTGGGGCCTAGTTTCCCTATTCCTGTGGTGCTCAGAAGAGTCTTCTGACTCTCCCCTGCTCCCAGGATTGGCAGAGTATCCCCCCACTGCCCGAACTGGGTAGAGGCCTTTAGGGTGCTCTTTTTTGGCTTTATTTCTGGGAATTTCCCACCAAATTTCACAAACTGATCTTTTGGAAGGCGGTATTTTTGTGGATCCAATTCCATGACTCTCCCCTCATAGGAATCTTCCTGGTCAGAGATATCAGCCCTAACATTTGGGGATCTGTACAGGGATGCCTGTCCATCAATTTCTGGGGGGCACTGATCTGTCAGTCCCATCTTACCAACCCTATTGAATTCTGCTATCCCCATGGCCCTGGTTCATATGAGCCAGTAGACATGAAGCTGGCAGTGTTCATGGTATTGAAGGGGTTTGAGTCCCTGAGTACAGGGTTCCTTATGTTATGATCAGGGGTTGCTCTGTCCCTCTCCACCTTTTCTTTTTCAGCCCCTATTTCCTGGTGATAAGCAAACATCTGAGCCTTTTGTTCCTCTATCAAGGCCTTACTGGTCTCAATGATTCGCTCTCGCATTGATACTTGTTGGTGGAATTCATCATTCTTTTCACAGAGAGCCTCATTGTCCCTCTGTACTTCCTGCATGGTCTGGAAATACTGGGACAATTTCTGCTGCAGGAGACTCACCTCCTGGGTTTTAGCATCTTTGGTCTGCGTGTTCTCTTACAGAGCATCTTCCAACCGTCTGGCATGACCCAGTAGCTTCCCATACTCTGTTTTTAATTCATTGAGCTCCTGGAGGGCCAGCTTTCTTCCCTCTAACTCGTGTTTTAAATTGGCTTACTTCCTGGCCCAAGGCATCTCTCTCCTGACTTAGGGTGCCCCTCTGTTCAGCCAGGTAGGCCCTTTGTTTTTTGATGGCATTGGATTTCTGGCACTCCTCATCATTTCTGTTTGAGAGTGTATGTCTCTGATAATTAATTTATTATTTTGCTCTTTCAAGGTTTCTATCTGGTTTTGTAGGGTAACTATCTGTTCTGCGCAGGCTCTATTATAATTTAATTGTTGTGCCCATTTCTGTTGACTTTGTTGCAGAGAGTCAACCCTTTCCTGACACTCCTCTTTTAGTGCCTGTAATTCCGTGTCTTGCTCTGCATTCTCTTTCTGTAGGAGAGCCAGATCTTCTTTTAATTTTGTGACATAATGTTTAGATTCTGCCTCCAATTCTTGGCTCTTCTGTAGCCTTTGTTCTGCAGAGCCTAGATAATCTCTCTAGTGATTCAATTTGATTCTGTGCCAGAATCTTCTGCTAAGAGCTTGGTGTAATGGGCCATTGTCCTGCCATGTATTCAGGTCCATGGCAGTGACCTGTGCAGTGATCTCCTGCAGACAAACATGTTCATTCTATGCTGGCCACTCACCCCTGACAAAAAGCTTGTGCATGAGGTGCTCCCTAGCCATTTTGATTTCCACTGGGATTACCATTTTGGAAATATCAATATCTTTAATAATTATTTCGGGGTTGATTTACTTTTACTTTTACACACCAGCCTGGTCTTGGAGTATTTGTTTTGGAGGCGCTTGTACAGTGTAGCACAGTACACCAACCAAGCAAAATGTCACTACCCTGTAGATTAGTCTGCTGCCAGACTGTCACGGGTGGTAATCAAACTCAAATTCACGGCACGATCCCCCAAATCTGTTAAGTATTTCAATCAGGCGATATACTGTCGAAATAGAAAATATATTGCGCCTCCTATTGTAATAAATATATTAATATTGGCCTACACCAAGCTGCTCGAAAGTCGCTTGCGAAAGAAATCTGTATTGCAAGGTCCTGACCTTAAATCCATGTAAGCCGCCATTTTAGGTCAAACTGCCATTTTAGGATTCATTGTGTAAAAGTCACCCTGTGAGCTAAAATGGTGGACGATGTCATTCCAGAATACAACATGGCCGTCTTGACCTCTGTACATATCTTATGTGTAATTTGCCTGCAGGCCACTTGTTGAGGTCATGAACTGAGACCTTGTCCTTCATTGACCTATGTGTAGAAGGATTACTCGTGCAATGAAACTAATCCACGAGCATATGCTGAGACAGTGTATTCAAATACTGAATGAAGAACATCTGTTTGAACTACATTGTATTAATGTTTAAGAAGGCCTGCATGGAAAAACTCTAAAATACACAGTTATTGCATACGCTTGTGATACATGTATTAAAGGCAAACCAGTTATATGCGGCTATTTGAGACTTGGCACCAACCCTAGATCGGTGATGTATTAAAAGGAATATTAACCCGAAGTGGGGCTGGACATCGCGCCCACTAAATGTGTAAAAAGCGAATGCATTCTAATGTACAGCGTCTCTCACTGAACACACTGAACCACGCTGGAGTTTGTTGTGTTGTACTGAGGGCCGATAGCTATCTGAATTTGCTCTGTTTTTTGTAACTGGATTCAGTAAAAAATAAAGTACTTTGTATGTTCCTTTGTAACCCGTGTTCGGTGTATTTCCTTTTGGGGTACTCAGCCTCGATATTCTTTTTCTGTTTTCACAGTTGGCGCCCGAATGGGGACCCTCAAGATTGATGCCGGATTGTTGAAGGTTGACGCACGCTATCGCACCGGGATCAGACGGTGTGACATAAGGGGCCCCCCTGAACGAGACGCGACACCTCAACAGCGCTGCACAACCCGATCCTTGGATGATAAGCGTGTGGTCCGAGACGGCATCTTGACAAGGGTCCACTTATTGAGGCAGGCAGATTTGCTGAAATCACCATACATGAGGTAAGATTAGTTAGGTAAGATTCTTGGAAGTACCGATCGGTCTTCCCTAGGTTTGGTCAGGTGAGTCATGACCCGATTTTTAATTTAACCCTGACAATTTGAATTTTGGCGCATTGTATCTGCAGACACAATTATTGACCAGGTAACACCAAGAATTTGAGATATGCCTGGGAAATTGTCTACCTGCTTTAGGGCATTATTCCGCAGTGATAGACAATCTTTGGAATTTAGCTGTCCCGCACCACAGGGGGGGTCGCCGGCATGTACTATGTACTGTAAGTATGGCATTGGAAGTATAGTATTTAATGATATTTGGCACAGACAAACCAGACATGCCTCTGAACTTCAGTGGCCAATCCATGGTAGTTTTGAGATCCCTCATATTGAATATTTGGAGTCAGTCTTGTTAAAGAAAAAGGCTAGACCTGCAGCATTTGATGTTTTACAGAATTGGAAAAAAGAAGCATTGCAACAACTTAAAGGTAGAGAGAAACATGCACGTCGTCATAAAACGAACGCTGAAAAAGCGTTGTTATATGACCAAGACAAACAGTCTGAGATGACAAAAAATATGGATAGGGCTTTCTCACTTGGAATTCAGAAAATCTATGCTTCTAAAGATTTTCATATTTCTGATGAGTTTATTGACAAAATATTGAATGAACGAAGGCCTGGTGTCTCTGCGCCACCTCTGTATGTTCCTCTTCCCACTGCTGTACCTCTTCCTGCTGTTATTCCTGCTCTTCCTGCTTAACCTGTTGTTCCTATTCCTCCGGTATTTGTCCATCCACCTGCGCCTCCGCCTCTTTTTATCGCACCAGTTATAGTACCTGCATCGAATTTGCCTGCTCCCTCTCTTCCAAGTGGTCCTGAGCCGCTTGTAATCGATCGAGGTACAGGAACAAAAGTTGTCACTCGCAATACTGTACCGCCGGAGAAAAAACGTGAGTTAATTGCATGGGCTAAGCATTGTATGGAGAAAGATGATCAAGCTAGCGTTTTTGCCACACTTTGTAATACAGATACTTTTCCTGAGAAAAATGTTTTTATTGAAGGTTTAGGGATTCAGTTATGTATAATGTGGGGAAGATTAAATAATGCGGATGTTCCGCAAGGGTTAAGGGATGTAAATACTCTAGCGCTTTCTAGAGACACTGTGGAGAAGTTAAATGAGCATGTCGAGAGGTTATTTGGGTATAGAAAGGAGTTAGAAAAGTTACAGAATGAGGATGATGACGAGGAAAATATGTATGTACAGAAACAGTTCCTTCCGTGTCGTAAATCAATATCGGGGGAAATACGAATTTGTAAGAAAGACGCGATTAGATGGATTTCAGACATATCGATAACTCCAGTTGAGGTATATGACACATATTGTCAATATACGTTAGAAATGCAGAGGAAAGTGATATAAGTAATGGTAGAATACCTGCAGGATGAATGTGTAAAAAGGAAAATTAGTTGTCCCACAGAGTTATTGAGCATTTATAAGAGAGCTTTTTCACTTGACACTTCTTCGACTGCTTTAGCGCTCGACTTGGCTCTGTTGCTTAGTAAGAGTCACCTATTTCTCAGTTGCCTATGAGAGAGGTTCCTCTGACATTTGTCCCGAAGGTTGAGGTTGCGGCCGATGCTGCAAATAATATAGTCGCTGTGAACATTCCTGCACATTATGTATCACAGTTCGTTCACGTCCCGCTCCCAAGACAGGAAGTGAATACTATTAGGCAATCCATTCCCGATATTAGGAAAAATCTGACAGGGTTCTATAAAGAGATAGAATCCGTTTTGCAGTCCTCAGTGTTCACCTTAGGTGACATTGATTTGTTGTTTCCTGTACTCCTGCCCGTAGATTTATGGAAACAAGTTAGAACTATTGACGATGTACCCGTGTTGGGAGATACATGGGCGAATATAACCAGACTTGATGGGGAAAGGCCAGCTGGCGAAAGACTGCAACAGGTGATATTAACTGCCTGATAGAATCATTGCTAAATTAAAAACCATAATTCCCGAAAAGAGAATTATTTGGGACAAGCTTACGGCCTGTGTCCAAGGAAAGTCAGAAGGTGCTACAGAGTTCTTTAATCGGTTCGAACAGGCATTCTCAGATTTCAGTGGACAAGACTTAGGCACAGAGTCTGAGAAAAGATTATTTGTGGACAAATTTGTACGTGGATTGCTGCCTGACATCCAGTCAAAAATGATGTCTTCTGAGAGCGCTTGGCAGGCGAAATCACAATCAGAAGTACTGCACATGGCTCAGTACTATGAGAACCGTGTCAATAATGAAAAAGATAGGATTGAAAAACGGAAAGGAGATTTAAAAACTAAAGTGCTATTGCAGCAAATTGTTAGGGGCCCCAGAGGGGGTAGTTCTCAGGTTAGAGGTCAGTATGTCCCACAGGGGAATGTGCCCTTGGGTCCTGTGAACATTAACCAGTGTGCTTATTGTCATCGAGAGGGTCATTGCCGAGCACAATGCCCCGTCCTTCAACAAAAGTTGAATAATACATTTCTTAATATGGGTAGGCGATCCAGAGGTCGCCCGGGTTTAGGGGGCCCTGTTAGAGGTCAGTTTACACAGGGCCCTCAGCAACCTTTTTTGCAAGACTATCAGACTCCGAGTGTGGACACCAGGAATATATTTGATCATCCTTCCGCTGCATAATTATCTGAAGAGCATCCTTTTGATGATATTCTGTTTCGTTAGGATTGCCCGAAGCAGGGTTTGGAACCTACACCTATTCCCGTCAATCAGAAAGGTCCCTATGTTGAAATGGTGGTGGGAAATAGGAAAACCAGTTTTTGACACTGCACAGAAGTGTTCCATTGATCATTCGTGGGTTCCAAACATTCCACCGTCAGGGCGAACCAATGTTTCTGTAGGGTTTTCCGGTACACCAGTTGTTTGTCCGGTTTCTATGCCGGTACCTATTTCTTTGGGTCCCTTTACGGACCAGTGCCCATTTCTGTTGACTTCGGATTGTGGAGAGAACTTGCTGGGGTTGAATTTGTTAAAAGAATTAAATGCAGTGATTTGTGGTTCTTCTGATGGAGTGTGCTTGACGATTACACCACAGCAATTTTCTGTCTCGCAATTTTTGACTAGACCTTTGCCTTCAGAATTAATTGATGTACCAGGGAGCTTGTGGGCTGTCGATGACAATGATGTCGGTGTTTTACAGATTGAGCCTGTCAAAATAGTTTTGAAACATGGAATTGAGCTGCCACGCATTCCCCAGTATAAGATTTCGGTTTAGGGTGAGCGAGCTTTGAAATGTATTGTTTCCGATTTTGTGCATCGCAGGGTGATTGAAGAAATTTCAGGAAGTTTGTGTAATAGTCCGATTTTACCTATGTACAAGAAAGGCGATAATGTAATTCCATTCTGTTTTATAATTGATTTACGTGCCATTAATAAAGTTGTGGCACCACAATTTCCAATTGTGCCTGATGTAACGACAATCCTAACCATGATTCCAGCTACAGCTACTTACTTTAGTGTTGTGGACTTAATGAATGCGTTCTTTAGTATTCCTATACACAAGGATAGTAGATATTTGTTCGCGTTCACCTTAGGGGGACGCTCTTTTACATTTACTCGTGCACCTCAAGGGTACACAGAGAGTCCTAGTATTTATAGTAGGGCTTTGAAAGAAGAACTTGATACCCTTGAATTGCCCTCTACCTGTACTTTGCTTCAGTACTTTGACAATTTGCTTCTAGCTGCTGACTCTGAGAGTGCCTGTAAGGAGGCCACTGTGTTATTGCTTATTCATCTAGCTAAGCATGGTCACAAAGCTTTGCTTAAAACATTTTCAATATTGTTGTCAGAAGGTTGCCTATATAGGCTATCTCCTGTCAAAGGAGGGAAGAAGATTGACACCTGAAAGAATAAAACACATTTCTGGCATGTCTGTCCCAAATACACTGAAGGAAGTTAGGGCCTTGATAGGTATGGCTTCTTACTGTAGGTTGTGGATCCCGAATTTCTCACTAGTGATCAAACCGATGGTGGCTTTGACGAAGAAGGGCATTTCTTCAACATTTCCATGGAACGCGGTACACCAGCAGTCGTTTGACTTGCTTAAGACTGCATTATGCTCTGCACCAGTTTTGGGCACACCAAACTATGAAAAGGCCTTTGTGTTGTGTGTGCATGAATGTGATGGATGTGCTTTGGCTGTATTAACGCAGGAACATGGAGGGAAGAATAGGCAGTGCGGTTACTATTCTTCCGCCCTTGATCCTGTAGCATGCGCATTGCCAAAATGTTTGCGCGCTGTCACTGCTGCTGCCGCGTCTGTAAAACAGAGCAAGGGAATGGTCCTAGACCATGAGCTAACCCTGATGGTGCCTCACTCTGTAGATGTCCTATTGAACCGAGCTCAAATGTAACACCTCACTTCTGCACAGTTAACAAGATATGAATTGATCTTGTTTGCTCCTCAGATTCAAATTAAGAGGTATTGTATCCTTAATCCGGCTGAACTCCTACCTTTTCCGCAAGATACTACTTGCAGCGATGAAGGGTCACATGATTGTTTGTATACGACCGAACAAGAAACAAAGGGTAGAATCGATTTGAAAGATACTCCTTTGGATAATCTGCAAGGAGAGCTGTTTTGTGACGGCTCCTGCTTTAAACTTCCGGATGGCACATCCACAGCAGCTTATGCAATCACTACATTGAGCACGGTTGTGGAAACTAAGAGAATTACACATAATTCTGCGCAGGCCGCAGAGATTATAGCATTGACCCGAGATTGTGAACTTTCCGATGGGCTTGCAGTAAATATATATATACTGATAGTCAGTATGCCTTTGTGGTGGTTCACAACTTTGGGAGACTTTGGTCAGAAAGAGGGTTCCTAACTTCGCATAGCACAAAGATTCAACGTGGCTCCCTAATAGTGCAACTACTCTCAGCGCTTGCGCTCCATACTCAGTTAGCAGTTATGAAATGTGCAGCACATCGAAAGATTGTAGATGATGTTGGAAAAGGGAATGCTTTCGCTGATCATATAGCTAGAAAAACTGCCACAGATCTCTTCATGGAGATGTATGTTTCAAGGGAGATTGCAGATGCCTATGTAATGGATGAGGGTGTTGGGTCTGTACGGGATACCCAAGCTGATGTCACACTGGAAGAGTCTAAGAGGTGGGCTGAAGGCTTGGGTGTTGGGTGGACATAGTCGAAGGGAAATGGCTGTTACCTGACGCCTATGTCATGATGATGGTGGTCATGGCACACGGCCCTACACATGTTTGTGCCCAGCAAGTTACGAAAATGTTAGAAAAAGTTTGGGCAAATGACAAGATTTCGAAAATTGCCCAGCGCTATGTCCAGACAGCGGTGCGGGTAGCTGGACGAAACAACTGGATCCACGCGTCGCACATCAAGAAACTTCCTCACCCCGTGCAACACGCTACAGAAGAAACAGAACCTCTCGCTGATATTGCAACCAATGATCCCAAAGCAGTAAGCAGCACTGAGAGTGTGTCGGAGAATATCTCTGAGCCCGGGAGGCTTGGGGAAGCTGCCATTTTGTCTCCACACTCTCCACAAATGTTGCACCCGGAAGCGGCTGTTTTAAATTCAGCCCCTTCATTTGCCTACAACACAATGTGGGAAAGGGGACATCAACTCCAAGGGGAAGTTTTGGCCCACCTTCTGCCCCCTTTGAAGTTATTCACTTTGATTTAATTGAAATGGAATGATGCAACAATCTAAAGTATGTCCTCGTGGTCATGTGTGCCTTTAGTAAATGGATTGAGGCTTTCCCTGTTAAAGATGCTACAGCCATGACCACTGCGAAAACCATGTTAAAAGAATACTTCCCCCGGTTCGGTTTGCCGAGAGTTATTTGGTCGGACAATGGTCCACATTTTGTTGCCGCTGTAATTCTACAGATATGTACAGCATTACGAATTGACAAACAGTTCCATTCGGCCAGTCATGCGCAGAGCGCCGGACTAGTAGAAAGACACAATGGTATCATCAAGAACAAGCTCACTAAGACGTGTGCCGGCAGCAAACTAAAATGTCCGGCGGCCTTACCGATCGTGTTACTAGCCATGCGTACAACCCATCAAACTAAGACTGGGCTCTCTCCATTTGAGGTGGTAATGGGGAGACCTGCCAATATCTGGAACCTTCCAAAATGTCGAACTTTAAAGAATGTTGAAAATGTACTACTTTCAGATTATTGTAGCCAATTGACTAAAAACCTGTATTTGATTCATCACCAGGTACGAGAAGCTTTACCTGTGCGATATGAGGGCCCGGGCCATGGCATACGGCATACGGCCTGGGAGTTGGGTGCTCGTCAAATCATTTGAGCGCACCTCCTGCCTCGCGCCTCGCTGGCGTGGGCCATTCCAAGTCTTGTTGGTCACCCAGACAGCGGTGCGGGTAGCTGGACGAAACAACTGGATCCACGCGTCGCACATCAAGAAACTTCCTCACCCCGTGCAACACGCTACAGAAGAAACAGAACCCCTCGCTGATACTGCAACCAATGATCCCAAAGCAGTAAGCAGCACTGAGAGTGTGTCGGAGAATATCTCTGAGCCCGGGAGGCTTGGGGAAGCTGCCATTTTGTCTCCACACTCTCCACAAATGTTGCACCCGGAAGCGGCTGTTTTAAATTCAGCCCCTTCATTTGCCTCCGACACGTTGCTTCCCGCAGGAAGTGTTGGCATATTGTTTCTGGATCAATCAGTACCAGGAAAAGTACGATATAACCTGCGACCACAAAGATAGACTTACGGCACAGTTTTGCTGTGCATCTGATAGACTTACGGCACGGTTCGGCTGTGCATTCGGAGAAGGAAAAGAGTCATCGAGGGCTTGCTTTCTGTTTCTGGGATTCTGTTGGCTGGGGTGGTGGAAGGACTAAGAGGTTGCTCGACCGGGAGGTCGCCAGCAACAAACTTTAGAGTTTTTTTTCGTTTGAAGACTACGATGCCCGCCACTGTTACCGCTCGTATGGGACTTGTAAATAAGGGGGTGACCAACCGGGACAATGGACAAAATGCCTGGGCCCCGAAAACGTATTGCTGTATTCTTATAATGATATTTGTTTTTTTAATAGTCGCTGCCTTAGGATTATGGTACCTCGAGGAAACTCACTCTTTAGAACTTTTGTTGCCCACTGAAAGTGCATCCATTGTTCCTACTCCCTTTGTACATTTGCATACTTTATCCCCTCGGGATTCCCAGCACAGACAAAGGTAGCACAATAACAATCTACTACTTATCATGAATGCTACACATGCCATTTTTAATAAATCCAACTGCTGGGTCTGCTCACATTTACCGCAACACGGGGATAAGGGGCTAGGTTGGTATATTCATCCTTTACCGTTGACAACTGCCTGCTATGCTTCTCTTAGAGCACTGTTCTTTGGCCGATGGAATGATAGCATCTCAGGGAACTTTGATGGCACCAATTTGAATAGTTTTGAGAAACGTGTTTTGACTCCCCTGGGATGCTCGCTTTTTGCAAATAGGAGTAAACCGAATGTTGCTTCTATTAGGCCTTCTGACAAACTGTCTCGTCCTTTCCAATATTTGATTTCCTTTAAAATGGCTCTGATAGGCAATAAGGATGCCATGCCTCCTCCTTACACTGTTAAACATAGCTCCGATTCAGTTTCTTTTTCATACAGAGGAATGGAACTCAGTCAATGGGAAATTTTTTAGGTTGTGCCAACGTTGCAAATTTGACTGGGGAGAACAGAAATTTGTATGTAGGCGAACCTGTCTACTTTGTCTGCGGTAATGTAGCATTCCCGTGGTTGCCCAGGGATTGGCAGGGAACCTGTTATTTAGGTATCCTGTTACCTGGGGTGTTTATAGCTAGTACAAAAGAAGTTTCGAAGGCTCGTCCACGGCGGGATGGGAATGGTGACACCCCAGCACAAGTCTTGGGAGATATAGCTAAACAGTTGCTCCATTTTGGGGGCAGATAGCGAATTAAGAAGATATCAGAAAACTAGCAAGAGTACTGGAGAGAACCATCAACCGGACCACAGACATACTCTATAATATGATGTTAGAACAAAAGGTGATAAGATTAGTAGCACTTCAAAATCAAATGGCATTAGATGTCATTCTAGCTGAGCGTGGTGGAGTATGCAAATTAGTGGGGTCCGCTTGCTGTGTTTTCGTACCAGATTCCTCCCAACTATCTTCAAGGCAATACAGAATCTGCACATCCTTAGTTCCGAAGAGCATGTTCCTGAGGGAAACTGGGATCTGAGCGCTTGGTTCTGGGACTTCTTGCGATCTTGGGGTTGGAAGGTGCTTTCGGTCTTATTGATTATTTTGGGAATACTGTTGTTTCTTTGTTTCTGTATTCAGTGTCTGCCTGGTTTGTGTTCGATGCTAGGGGGATGTTGCGCACAAGCAATAGGTTCGATACGACATAAAGTGTATGCCCCAGATAAGACTTCCAAAGAATACGTAGTGAAGGATAGTTTAGCAAAAGACCTAATGGCAATAGATATTTCTGATAGTGATTCAGGGTGCATGGACAATGATGCATGGAGTTATTTGCAAGGAGATCCGAAGTAGTTTTTAGCACTTGGCATAGGCCAAAAGGAGGGTTTGTCGAAATAGAAAGTATATCGTGCCTCCTATGGTAATAAATATATTAATATTGGCCTACGCCAAACTGCTCGAAAGTCGCTTGCGAAAGAAATCTGTGTTGCAAGGTCCTGACCTTAAATCCATGTAAGCTGCCATTTTAGGTCAAACCGCCATTTTAGGACTCGTTGTGTAAAAGTCGCCCTGTGAGCTAAAATGGTGGACGATGTCATTCCAGAATACAACATGGCCATCTTGACCTCTGTACATAGCTAATGTGTAATTTGCCTGCAGGCCACTTGTTGAGGTCATGAACTGAGACCTTGTCCTTCATTGAGCTATGTGTAGAAGGATTACTCATGCAATGAAACTAATCCACAAGCATATGTTGAGACAGTGTATTCAAATACTGAATGAAGAACATCTGTTTGAACTACATTGTATTAATGTTTAAGAAGGCCTGCATAGAAAACCTCTAGAATACACAGTTTTTTTTTAAAACTTTTTTTTATTAGTTTTCAATACCACCAACAATACAAACCAAACACGCAGTGCAATCCACAATCATTACATTAACATCAATTAGTCTTTAGAATACACAGTTATTGCATATGCTTGTTGATACATGTATTAAAGGCAAACCAGGTATTTGCGGCTATTTGAGACTTAGCATGAACCAAACATCGGTGATGTATTAAAAGGAATATTAACCCGAAGTGGGGCTGGATATCGCGCCCACTAAATGTATAAAAAGCAAATGCATTCTAATGTACAGCGTCTCTCACTGAACACACTGAACCACGCTGGAGTTTGTTGTGTTGTACTGAGGGCCGATAGCTATCTGATTTTGCTCTGTTTTTGTAACTGGATTCAGTATAAAATAAAGTACTTTGTATGTTCCTTTGTAACCCATGTTAGATGTATTTCCTTTTGGGGTACTCAGCCTCGATATTCTTTTTCTGTTTTCACAATACCCTGGTCTCAGCCTAGTATGCATCACAGAACCGAAATGTTTATTTTATTATATATATATAGGTTCAATATTTGAGTGATCCACCACTCATATCACACCCCTTTTCAAATACCCCAGATCACGATGGACCAGGAATCAGGCTGGTTGGTAAAGGTAATATGTATTTATTTATTTAAAATTCAAATCAAACATATACTTTTTAATAGGGAGCAGCAATCACCAATGTGGTGACAATAACAGATAAGAAGGTATGTAATGCACTTAAATTCACTCTTTAGCAGCGCAAATAGAAAACACCAGAGAAAAGAACACTTTTTGCATGTTTGGAAAGATAGCACTTAAGTTAGGATTTCCCCCTGCAATATTCCTCAACCCACAAATAAGCAATTCTAAATAGATATAAGGAGGCAGCAGGTAATCAGGAATAAGGAACATGGTTTGATTTCAACCTTCCCTCCCCAGACAAGAGAGAAAAACAGATTTGAAACATTTACACAGTTTAAAATAACATTCGGAAATGGCTGAATAAAACACTGAAAGTGTTCAAAAATCCTTAAATAAGAACACATTCCTATGGGAGCAACATTGGAAATATACTAGCAGTCATAGGCAATAGTTTAAGCAAAAGTAAACAATTCAAATTTGAATGGAAGGTTGAAAATAATTCAGAATAAAAATCACACATGTAAAACTTTGCAAAAATGTTGCTTCCCGCCTAAAATTAACCAAACGGGTTCCAATAGAAATTGGTGAAATTCACTGATTTTGAGTGGGGATGTAGCTAGAGGTCTTAGGTATAATCCACAGTTGAAATGAGGTCTCCAACTATTTAACCTAGGGATATATGCAATGTAGAATGAGAGGCGTTCTTAGAAAAATAAGGTGGTGAAAACAGAAAGGAAACTCAGTTTAGACAAGAAAATATGTACTATATTCCTCTGCAGCAAAGGAGCATAAAACACTATTTGTGCTGCAATAAAACATTCATATGAGAATAGATTAAGGGAGCCTCCTTGGACACAAAGGAACCTTTAAGATCTTAAAAGAGGCTGAAGATCCCTGTTTGAATATCATTGCTGTTTAAAAGATTCCAACTGGTGCACCCAAATTGAGAATACCATGTCTGACAAGATCACTAAGATCAAAGGGGACATTGAAACCAAACTAGATCAATTGAAAGATTTGCCACCCTATGCTCTATTTGGGCATCGGCCGGGCCCTTCTAGGCCTTTTGAATTAGTGGAAGTGACTGAAGCTGCTGTCCTGGATACGATAAGAACACCTTGGGTGATGGCTTCACCCCTGGGCCCCCCTCTTCTTGGAGCTGACCCCTCAGAACACTATTTGGTTATGGCTTCACCTCTGGGTCCCCCTCTTCTGGGTGCTGACCCCTCAGATGTATTCAACAATTTAACAAGACAGTTGCTTTTTCGGCAACCTTTTAGTGGTAACCGTCCACCCCCGGATCTCCCTTTTCCAGACTCAGATCTCAGAAGAAATCTAATTACATTTATTTTTAAACAGCTGTTCGGCTTTTGCTCCTGGTTGTCAGCTAGCCTCCGCCGGGTTCATTCTCACTTACTTTTGGTTGTCAACTTCCCTCTAACGGGTTCACTCTCATTGACTTTTGTAACACACTGTTCATGTACACCCCTTTGTCTGGTTCACTTTGTTCTACACATTATTTTGAATTGTCGGCTTCCCTCTGCCAGCCTCACTCTTGCCAGCCTTTACCAACAATTCCTTATGGGACTTTTAGACTCCAGCCCTTTCATTAGCATCCCTTGTCCGGGTTCACTCTTGCTTATTTCCACAAAACGCAGTCCATGTGCTATTTTTTCAACATGCAGGATTCACATCCCTTAGATTTCACAGATCTCTGCCGGTCAAAAACGTTCAACGGTACAGAGGATTTTGCGAGACCCCTGTGTGACCACCATTCTTCGCCTCTTCCCAGGGCCTTCTGGTTACAGTAGTCTTTACCTTTGGGTAATCGCCCAAAGTTTCATGCTTGAGTGCCCACCTAGTGCTGGTCTCCTCTGTATCTGCTTTTCACCCTCATCTGTTAGTAGTATTCTTTTGCTTTTCAAAGTTCAACTTAACCGTCAGCTACTTTTCATTCAACACAGTTCGGTTTCTTATCGACACTGTCCTCGACTCACCGGCTGTGATGAACTGATTGACTTTCTTTTGCCTTGGAGACAAGGTTGGTACCACAGAGACAAGCGCCTCTCCCCGGCTTGACAATCAGCGGAGGATGTCATTGTGTATCGTTGGCATCTGGCACAATACACGTTGGCTATTGTTCACAGATTTATCGTTCCTGTGGTGGAGGCTTCACGTGCCTTGGTCAGATAGGGCATGGTCGACTCTCACCTTGTCACTCTCTCGGTCTGTGCCATCTATCTCCTCCTCTTGAACTGCCATGTGGAGTTAGCTCTTACATTGTACTCTCTGCCTTGCTCATTCTGTACTCCACCTTTCATCCCTGTGGGAAAGGGAAAGGGCGTCAGGTGTGTGTGTTTCTGGTTAATTGCCTGAACCTATTATTGGGACACACCGGGTAAATGGCGCAGGTGTTAGCCTGTTGACTTGTGTGTTGTGAGAAAGAGTTTGTGTGGAAAAGGGGGGGACAGTTTTTTGGAATATCCTATGTGGTAGGATGGGGAAATGTGTCAAAAGAAGGGGGATACCACCTCTAGCCCATTGGTGTCTGACTCCCACTCCCCACAGACCCCCCCCCCATCCAGGTGATCCTCCCTCACTGGTCCCCCCCCAGGAAATGGGTCCAATAGCGATGGCTGTGTCCTGGCCACCTGGATGACAGATCCCCGGGGACTAGCCAGGTAGACAGCGTCAGGTTTCTCACAGTGCATGTACATGTTGCATTCTTTCATGTTGGGCTGTCAGGGGTGTCTATTGCTAGATGTGGTTGGATTGAGATGTGCCTGTGGGGCTACAGGCACATGTAGCCAGGTGCCCTTTCCATGGCCCTGCCTGCAGGATACACTTGGGTCCCTGCATCATTGGTATTGAGATGTGAAATTAGCTGTTGCCGTGTGCGTGGCTACACATGAATGTGCTGGTGTCACATGTGGTTATCTGGTCATTGTGACTTGTAATGTTGCTTTCACGTCTGAGACTGTATCCTTCGGGCCTGTGTGTGTGAGGCAGTTGATTGTTCTGACTGCATGCTAATGTTCCTATTGAGGACACTACACACGCAATGGCACATATGATTGATACATATCTTCTTTTGTTCCCTTTTCCACAGTTGCTGCTGCTGAAGAAGATGTTACAAGCTCTGCTGTGGAGCTGCAATCCAGGGACCAAGCCTCCAGATGTGGCGCAGACCCCGGACATGGCCAGT
Source organism: Ambystoma mexicanum (assembly GCF_040938575.1). NCBI lineage: Eukaryota > Metazoa > Chordata > Amphibia > Caudata > Ambystomatidae > Ambystoma > Ambystoma mexicanum. The sequence continues at coordinate 379,174,096 of NC_090930.1, read as the reverse complement.
TGTTTCCACCTTTTATGAGAGGAATGAGGCTGGGGGGGCATCCCATCAATCAGGGAAGGTTGCTGAGTGGGAGTGCCAGGATTCCAAAATTGTGGGGGACACCCCAGCAGCAGTGGGACAGCTTGGTTGTGACGCTGCCACACAGGGACAACAACAGCTAGAGACCAAGTATGAATACCAGGTCACACAGCCACTCTCAAAAGGGCCCAGATCCGGGCATCAAGTTATGAAGTTCAAAAATGTAATTTTCATTAAGGTATCAAGAAGTGCTTCCAGGTTGATAAATAATAATCAAGTAGTCAGTTGATTTTCAGATTGTATTTTAATCAAAAGATAAAGCTGTCACTAATATCACTGCCCACTGAGACAGCTCAGTGTACCTCAGTCCGGCGACCATACGCTGGAGCTTTTCTCCGCTCCAGATGCAGAAAGATTTCTCTTTTAAACACGCTTGTGTTAACATTACGGATGCACTCTGCATCGTTGCACCCCATTCACACTGTGGGCAGTGACAACGCTTGCTAGCACTCATGCAACACCATTGAGACTGGCCCTGAAGAAGGACAAATGTTCTGGAGTGCATTGGCTTTAGTCTGTAATAAATATGGGTTGCGGCAAATGCTCCCTCACTAAGGAAACATTAGTGACAGCTTTCTCTTTTGGATAAAATACAATCTGAAAATCAACTGACTACTTTTTATTATTTATCAACCTGGAAGCACTTCTTGATACCTTAATGAAAATTACATTTTTTGAACTTCTTAACTTGATGCCCGGATCTAGGCCCTTTTGAGAGCGGCTGTGTGACCTGGTATTCATACTTGGTCTCTAGCTGTTGTTGTACTTTGAAGTCCGGGTGTCTCCAGACTTGTCGCAGCCAGCTCCATTTGAACAACAATTAGTACATTTTTTTACTTCTACATCGACTTGGATATGTAAAAGATTTCTAACCAGTGGTGCCCACTCACTTCCCTGTTTCCCCCTGGCTGCCACACAGGGACCACAAACTTCATTGGAGGCATCTGTATTGATGGACGAGGAGAAGGGGAGGCCATTGCAGGCCCGCCCTATGTGTCAGGTGGGGATACCGGGGAGGTGCACAGGCTGCACTCCTTGCGCTGAGACAGGAGAACGTGTAATCGACTGTGGTGGGGTCAGCACAACCTCCTGTCCCAGGGTCATCTGCTGCAGCACTACCCACCGTCTCTAATGCCTCCCCCCAGATAAAAGCTGCACTTGCAGCCAATGTGGCCAACCAGGATGGGGTGCTGACCCTGCTGGTGGGCAGTGGAGGTGGCAGGCTTCTATGTGTGATGTTGTGCCAGCATTTTGTGTGCTGCTTGTAGAGCATCACATGACGATGTGCCACCTCTTATCACGACTGTCTTAAGCCATTCTTTCCGGTGATCTGTCTGGACAGGCCACTTCCGCTCCTCCTACTCATCTGTGCCCCAGTTACCCTCAACTGAAACCTTCATGCCAGCTGCCACCATGGCCTAATGTGCCCCTCTCCTGCCATTGGCTAGTCTCGATGTGCCTGTGTCTCTGGTGGAGCTGGAGGTCCATTCAATGGCAGATGAGGAGGTCACCGAGCCTGCCCAGGAGCATACAGGGGAACAGGCTGTTGAGGAACACAAGGCACTTCAGGGTAGTGCAGGTGCTGTACTCACCCGACGCAAACTCCTATCCAGTCACAGGGAGTACCAGCGCTGCAGACACATTGCCAGGCAGTAGGAGATGTTAACAATGAGGAGGCAAATCCTGGATTGCATTGCCAGGAAGAGGAGGCAAGGAGGCACACACATGGTACAAGTGAGGCAGGAGGCACGGTGCTGCCTGCAGCCGCACTTTGTGAGGCAGCAGGAGGAAGAGAGGCAGTGGGCACATGATGCAGCAATAGCAAGGGCTGAAGGTGAGGAGGATGGCGCAGGTGCGGGCTGCAATCCTGCAGGAAAATTGCATGGTAGCGGAGGGGACTGGGTGTGCGATGATGGAGACCCTGCAAGCCCTCCAGGAAACAACAGAGCCCCACCTGCAGGAGGAGAAAGTGGAGGGAGAATCAGTCTTGGCTGAGACATTGTCAGAGATCAGCATGGATTAGCTCAGTGACTCCTGAATATATTTCAGTAGTTGTATGTTTCCTTTCTTATGTTGATTTTTTCCAGAACTGTTTATTTGTTGGCAATCTTGTACATAATGTTTCATCAATGCAGTTTACTTTTGTAATTCACAGACTGTTTGCCGCCTCGTTGTCCGTATGCACATTTTGTTTGTACATGATCGCCAGCTATGTGGGTTTAGGCCACACAATGTGGGTCATGTTGGTATTAGCCTATTTGTTGGGGGACATGTGGGCATGCTTCTTACTAGTGTGAGGGTCACTATGATGCCTTCATGGCCAATGTACATATGTGGGGAACATATATGGAGCATCTGTGGGAGCATGATTGTTGTGTCCTTAAATGCATGGGGCATGGCGGGCGGTGTGTGAGGGTGGCATTCAGTGAGTTGAGCTGTTGTCAAGCTAATGTTTTAGCCAAATTACATGAGCGTGTGTGTGGTCTGCTTAGGTGGTCTGGGGATTCATAAGAAGGATGGTTCAAGGGATGTTCTGTCAGGCATGTCAAATTTCATCCAACTCTTGGTGTCAGTGTTTTGCACTGTATGAGTGAGTGTTGGGTTGGTGTGTGTTAGGGGTTGTGATTGTGAAGTGGCACCTTGTTGGAGCAAGTACTTTCTGGGTGAGGAGTGGGTGTAGAGTGAAGCGGATTGGGGCACAGACTAATGGGGGTACTGGGACTAGGGTGGACTTGTGAGTGCTGCCTTATGTTAGGTAGTTGGGGCACTGATTAGTGTGGGTACTGGGACTAGGGTGGACGTGTAGGTGCTGCCTTAGGTTACGGGTGTGGAACACATACTAATGGGGGTACTGGGACATGGGCAGACTTGTGGGCACAGCCTTAGGTTAGCGGGTTGGGGCACAGATCAGTGGGGGTACTGGGAGAGGGGCGAGATTGGGCGGTGCTGCCTCAGGTTAGGGTGTTGGGGCACAGTTTAGTGGAGGTATATAGGTGCTGGCTTAAGTTGCTGGGCCGGGGACAGTTTAAGGTAGGTACATGGGTGCTGTCTTAAATGATGGGGGTGGGGCTGCGGCGCAGTTTAATGGAGGTATGTGGGTGCTGGTTTAAGTTAGGGGGCCGGGGCACCATTTAGTGGCGGTTTTGGGACGAGGACTTGTCGGTCGCAATAGTGGAGCAGGAGTAGTGGTGATTGCTGGTAAGTAATCCCTGATTACTTTTTTCCATAGCCCGGCACAAAGTTTGTTCGACACTGCTATGTTTTGATTGTAGTAGGGGCATGTTGGGGATGTTTCAGGCGCTACTCGATATGCTTTGCACTGCAGGTTTCTGCACGCATGCAGCTCCACAAATCAGCTCAAAACGCTATTCTTTTCATCCATGCAATGTTCTTTCTCACTCTATGTACTATTGTATATTAGGCCTATAGTTGCAGACGGAGTTATTTGATAACTTCTGGGGTCTGTGTCCCATCAGTGTGTCGTGGGTTTTACTCTTACAAAGAGGAAGCACCACGTGTAACGTTTCTGATCTATGCAAAGGTGTTATATTAGCAGGTGACATTATCACAAAGAGAATGGTTTGTTGTCTTTATGAAATGTGAATACAACCGTAAACGCCATGACAGATCAATTTGTGTCATTCCCTTTATAATGGGTAAAATGCATCTTCAGTCATATTCTTTGTGTTTACTGTTTTACCATACATTAGCTGATTTATTGTTATGTTTGTGTACTTGCAAATGAGCACTATACATTTTTTCTTAATCAATTTCTTGAAAACCAAACATTCGCAATTATACAGAGCTATACGATCAGATGTGGGAAACAATGTGCGTAAGTCCCTAAATTGTAGACTCACAATTAACAAGGGCAAACAACTATTCTCTCATTGTCGACAGCTTGCCTTATACATGTTGTTGCCAGTAACATTGTGGGTAGTTTGTGTTTTTTTGTAATGCACCCTGCACGAAATCAGGCTATTAACTAGAAGAAATCCCCCTCCCCACTAGCTACGTCCCATCAGCCACTGGCGGTGCGCCCCTAATGTAAATATGGGGTATTATTTCCAGCACTAGGGGTGATGTATTATAGAGGCCCCTCGGGGCATTTTCTGGAAATGCTGCATGGGGCAACAGAGAACAGCAAAAGAGGGAGCTCCGAGGGAAATGTCTGGGAGGTATGAGGCATAAGTACAAGTTCTTCTGGACTCACAGCATCTGTAAATTGTTGCTTAAGGCGCACCTTTGCTTTATGAAACGGAAGGAAACAGTAGGTATTGGATGCCTGCCATAGGTTTAAAAACCTGTGGCTTTGTTTGGCTGCCAGACATGACCCATGTCTACGCTGATTTCATGTTAGGCTGTGTCAGAATACCAAGAGTGTACATACATTGGTCCCTTCTGTGAATGTGGTGTGATTTAAACAGACGGTCTGACAATAGCAAGTTAGCCATGATTTCTCCATTAACACTATTTACAATTCTGTAAGGGTCTGCAGCCGCTGGTACCCTAGATGTGTTGGACTACAACTCCCATCAGCCGTAGGAAGAAGAGCTGATCGCGAGGGATCATGGGAGTTGTTTCCCGAAACATTTTGGGAGCCGTAGGTTGAAAAACATAACTTACGCCTGGAACTGATTCTCACTGAATGGTCCGAGGCCGTCAGCAGACGCGCGCACTCTCCGGGAAAGGACGGTGCAGTGTATTCAACACCGGAGGAATAGAAGAGCGGATGCAACGAGACACCGGAATAACGCGCGAAGGCAGGTTTCAGTTTTGGCGTCGTCGCGCACTGTCCGATTCCTGCAATATGTGCACCCTTCCGCCGTTGCCGACACAAACCCTGATTCATAGAACTGTGCAAAGTGTATTTTTGCCGTGCAAAGTCATTTTGTACTGAAAAAATATCTACGTGCGGCAAACATACACTTTGCACATGGTTTGTGTTGGCAGTGCAGTCACTTTTCAGCCGTGCAAATTCACGTTGAACCAGGCAAATATTCCACGAATCGGCCGAGTCTGTAAAGCAGCGTGGAGGAATGTGTGAACCGTGTTGTGAAGCGGACGTGCCTAGACGTCACCCCAAGCCCATCAGAAGTTATTTTATGACATTTGGATCAGGACAGACACCCGTGCTGGGAACGATCTCTGTGTGGTGGTGTGGAATACATTGCTGTTTGGGGACGTGTGATCTTGGGCACGCACAGGGTGCGATGGGAACCCTGCCTCACTTAATCGTGGCCCGCTCAGCACAGAGCGCATCCCCGGTTACAATAACTGTGAGAAGTGTGACCTATGGAGGGTTGGAATAGAGGGGCAGGGTTGGATTACAGTCTCATGAGAAGTAAGATGTGTTGAACGTCTTGGAGAAAAATCATTAGATCAGAGGGAAAGTTGCGCCCACTGTCCGGAGAGACGCTACTCGCCTTTTGCGCACATGAATAACAGCTAATGGAGGAATGTGATCGGGATGTATTTCATATTGTGTGTGTGTATGTGTGTGTTCTATGCTTGTGGCATGACCCCGAGTCATATATCGCGTAATAGGACGTGCATTTCTTTACATTATAAAGTATAGTGGTTTGTGCAAACGTTTTACGTTAAAAATAACAATACACCCTAAGAGAGACGGGGTTGTTGTGTAAACCGTGTTATCCGTAAGTACAATGTGCATTCGGCAAGGTGAGTTTTTTGGTGCAGGCTCTCGTCGGATGACATAAAGAATCCCGGTGACTATCCCTTGAAGGTCATTTGTGAGGCGTGGTCCCTGGAGAGAGGACGCGAGCGCGAGGGGACGAGGTGTTTTCCAAACACCTGTTGGTCCACTAGTGAGAGATGCTGAGGTCACGATTCTTAGAGGTTGAATTAGGGGGGCTGAGGTGCAGGGGGAGTAATGAATGCACGGAAGAACTGCCCAGAAACATAGGTTCAAAAATGATCCCGCCTCTAGGGGACACTGCAATCGCAAGCCCGCCTCTTGGGGACACTGCAATCGCGCCTGCCTCTAGGGGACACTGCAATCGCAAACCCGCCTCTTGGGGACACTGCAATCGCGCCTGCCTCCAGGGGACACTGCAATCGCAAACCCGCCTCTTGGGGACACTGCAATCGCGCCTGCCTCTAGGGGACACTGCAATCGCAAACCCGCCTCTTGGGGACACTGCAATCGCGCCTGCCTCTTGGGGTGGGCTGCAGTACTTCTGTGGTTTTTATCCTCATAGTCAAGCACAGGGGCAACGCGCTGGTCTTGGAAGCACGGCCGCGCAGAGCAACATAGGTTGGTAATCCCGTATCCGACCTCGGGCATGGCACGGCATTAGGCGCGTTATAAACGACCAAATACATAAATAAATAGACCTTTATTGCGTCCAGACAAACACGGTAAATTGGGAAGTATCTTTCGGGAACTTTCTCTGCACATGTGAACAGGGTGCAGCTGGCGGTGTAACCACATACGTACTCTAAGGTGGATGATACCAGTAGGGGCGTAACTTCGGGGATGGAGTGGGCACCAAACGAGGCCATAGAAATAATGTTCAAAAGAGGTCCAATATTGCACATTTTCAGCAAGACCATTTTTTTTCCAATGAGAAAATTGGGAAGTAACATAGGTTCGCCCACAAGAGGAACAGTGTGCAGCGGCCTCCCGAGTTCCCTATAGGCCAGTCCACCCCTGCGTAGCTCCGTCAGACGCAAGCATAGCAATGGCTGGTCGTTGTCAAACAGGAAAGGAACGAAAGAGTGCGAATGGTGTTTGTTGCAACACTGGAAGAGCATATCAAGTAGAAAGCAGTGTGGCGCGCTTTATGTCAGACCACCAACTACCTGTATTAGCATTTCTTCTGGGAAGGTGGTGTACATACCCGCAGCACACGAGATGCACGTTTCATATACACGCTTTGAAGACACAAGGATTTGAAAATAGGTAGTTCGAGATTGGAAAAAGAAAACAACGTCGTTTCAAATTAATGTTTTTTAAAAGGTCTGGTGAAAGTACCGATAAACGTTAGTTAGTGGGTTGGCTGTGTACATCGCTAACGCATTGTACTGAAATTGTAAGTATTACAAGTAAGCTTCTTACAAAGGTGTGGTAAGTGTATGGAACCGCCCTTCAGAAGCAGCAGCAGCACACATGAACGGAAATAACTCTTAATGCTGGACCTAACGGGGCTGTGGAAAATGCCGAAATAAAGACAGAGCTGGAGAGTAGATTGCGGAGCCGTCCCTAAAGGATGCAAAAGTCGTGTTTCGGCCCTTCAACCCTTCACTCTAGTAATGTCGATCGCGCGTGAATCCCAAAACACGCCTCCGCTACTACAACTTCTGTAGGCAAACCATGCACGTGCGATGTCGTGCCACCTAGAGCGGGCAATAACAAAACTGTTTGCCCCTCGACCAGTCCCATATAGGTCGGTCGGTCGCAAGAAACTATTTTGCTAATTATGGGGAGCAGTGTGAGGCGGGGCGGATGAGCTGTAATTGGCCAATTGCGAGGGACCATTTCTCCGTGTACCCTCAGCACCCACCTATCTACCCACCTCGGTGAAATGTCGGGTCCACTCTTTTAGGTAGGCCCCAGACCTAGAACCCAGCCCCCCCCCTCCTCAAATGGCATCTAGCGCCGCGCTTACCATCTTTCCCGCTGCACTCCCCTCCACTGCGATTGTAACCTCAGGTAGCTGCCGCGAACTATATGGGCCTGATTCACAGAAGTCTTTTATAATGGCGCAATCCCATTGAAAACAATGAAAACCGCTCTGTGACTCGCGCCCACCATGCCCATCACTTTGGTAAAAGCGCGCCTGAAGGTGCAACAGAGCAAGCATCCAGGCGAGGGTGTAGTACACGCAAAAGTTCCGCGTGGGCCAGTCCCGGGAGAGCATTCAGATTCCAGAGGGGCTGGCACGATCAGACGCCCGTGGGTGGCTTACCCCTGAATCACCTGTGGGAATGCAGGCAGGTCCCCTGCAGCTGCTAGAAAGGCGGCAGTCACCCCCAGCGTGTGGCGTGCTGCATTCACGGCCACGTTTATTAACGCACAAGCGCCTAGGACGCGCTCCTTCATCAACCCAACCAGCTGCCAGATTACAGAAACCTTGCACTGGTGCAAGCGCAAGTTTGCACGGTATTAGCACTAGGGCAAAGTTTGCCCCATTTCTAAAAACACTTGCAAATATTAGAAAACCATTGCACCATGACAAGTGCATTTTAGCATGTTATAAGCAGTAAGAAAACAATTGCCCTAGTGCACACAATATACATTATTGATGCATTTTTCCATCGGTGCAAAGTTTGCCCTCGTGCTAATACCCTACTGCTTACAACATGCCAAAATACGCTTGTCGTGGTGCAATCCTTTTCTACTATTTGCAAGTGTTTTTAGAAATAGGGCAAACGCAATACACAGGAATCGACACTTCAATAGTTCAACAAATGGCGGGCCGTGCCAATGCAAAAAACGTGCATACAAAGTGGAGCAACTGAGGTATATAAACGGCGGGCCTGATTTACGCATCGTTCAGTGCCAAACACGTTTTTAGGACGCTGTAGAGCGCAATACTGGACTTAGTCGATGGCTGTTAAAACACCCTTTTTTGCAGCTGGGACATCAGTCATCCCTCTAATTGACTTGGAAACTATGCACCCAATTACAAGTCACTTGAATTATTGATTTTCCTCCGGTGCGCTAAACAGCATTCATAATTAATGGAGTTTAATTAAGACTGTCAGGACAGTTTTGAGTTCGTAATTTGGTACCACATTTAACCACGACTTTCTAAATATTTCCAAGATCATCTAGTTTGAAATCCACGCGCATCTCGTGCAGGCGGACAAGGTCCCCCTCCGGGTACGCCCGGCCCTTCCCCTGGGCGAAACCTCTCCCGTTGGCTCTTACCAAACAGAGAAGTGCACCGCCAGTCTTTCCGCTTCCCGTGTTTACTCGCAACAAACACGTCACTGAGCAAATTGCGCCTTCTCTGAAAATGTCAAAACGCGCAAACAGTTAATGTTCCTTTCCAGCCCCCAACATTGATAAGGCGACCCTTACATTCAACGGTCTGGCAACGCTTAAAAATGCAAGGAAAGTAGAATATGTTGCGTTAAAAAATTTATTTATTTCTCTCACATGTTTCAAGTTTTAACGTAAAACCATTTAGAGACCAGATAAAAAACTAAAACCATTGTCTTGATATGTCAACATTTCAGTTAAACAAACATCCACAAAGAAAACGAAAAAAAATGTACAACTTTTTACAGCGAGAAAAGGAAACAAATACATTTACTATAAATTAAAAGAGAAAAAGGTTTGCGACCCGCACAGCTCGTGTTTCTGTTCTCAAGTCAAAAACAGTCTAACAACAGGACATTAAAAAGGAAAAAAGACATAAAACGCTAGGGTTTTGGATAAAGCACCCGCTTGGGGTGAAAGGGGCTCGCAATGTAAACATTGGAATGGGTAAAATGGCATGGCTCCTTTCCCACTTCTAAAAATTGAAGTTACCGGCCCTTATTTAAAAACAATAAGGGCTCCAGCCAGGAGCTTCCCTGTGTGTAAAACTTCACAGGATCGCATAAAACATTGTGCTCTAGACTTTGTTGAAACTTTTTTTCTGTACAAAAAAATTACATCTATAAACAAAGCGTGTCCTCTGTTTGCGATTGCATGAGGGAATGAGGGGGGCTGCTAATCTAGCAGAAAGTGTTCGGGTCATGTGATAACCACAGTGGCAGAGGACATGGATGGAGCTCGGGGAGGGGGGGGAAAGTTTGTGTTCTCTTGGAAAGTTTTCGAAAGAGACGCCAAGGCGCCCCCTCCTCGGCGCCCCTGCGTGTTCGTACTGTCTGACATGCCGGATAAAGTTCGGGGCGAGGGAAGCCGGGCAAGGCATGTTCGTGTTAGGGCATCTCGCCCGGCGACTTCGTTTCCGCCGGCAGGTAGATACCCTTCTATGTCCGCTGCCTGAGTACTTGACGTGGCAGGGTACCTCAGCAGCAAAAGGGATTACCCGGGGCTGGGGCACCCCGAAAGGAAGGGTCACAGTCTGAGGGGGCTGGGAGTCACATATGAGTCAGTGGCACCGTGCCGTTGACCCCGGCGCTCTGGTAGTGCTGGTGGTGGACGCTGTGCAGCCGCCCGCCCTGCTGCTCGCCGCCGTCGCCCCCTGGCGGCAGGTACATGCTGATCATGTCCCGCAGGTCCCCGAGGCAGGCGCGCTGGCCGTGAGCGGTCATGCCGGGCGGTGGCGGGGAGCTGGGCTCGCTCTTGACGATGGAGCCCAGGCTGAGGCCGGCCGGGCCGCCGGGGGAGCCGCCCTGCTGGCCGTACATGGGCGCCATGCTGTAGGTGGAGGCGGCCGCGCTCATGTAGCTCTGCGCCTGGCTCATCATGGGGCTGTACTGCAGGCCGCCCATGTCGTAGCGGTGGTGCAGGGGCTGCAGCTGCGCGCCGCCCATGCCCGGGTGCTGCCCGTAGCCCAGCTGCTCCTGCATCAGCGAGTAGGCGCCGCTGCTCCAGCCGTTCATGTGCGCGTAGGCGGCGTCGAGGCGCTGCTGCGCGGGGCCCGGGCTGCCGCCGCCCGCAGCGGCCAGAAGCCCGCCGGGCAGCGAGTACTTGTCCTTCTTGAGCAGGGTCTTGGTCTTGCGCCGCGGCCGGTACTTGTAGTCGGGGTAGTCCTTCATGTGCACTGCGCGCAGCCGCTTGGCCTCGTCAATGAAGGGCCGCTTCTCGGCGTCGCTCAGGAGCTTCCAGTCGGCCCCCAGGCGCTTGCTGATCTCCGAGTTGTGCATCTTGGGGTTCTCCTGCGCCATCTTGCGCCTCTGGCCCCGGGACCAGACCATGAAGGCGTTCATGGGCCGCTTGACCCGGTCCTGGTCGGAGTTGCCGCCGCCCTTGCTGTTGGGGCCCTGGCCTCCGTTGGCCCCGGGGCTGGGCTGCGACAGGGAGCTCTTGATGTCGGTCTCCAGCATGCTGTACATGGCGGGCGAGCGAGCGGAGTGCGAGCTGCAGGTGCAGGTGATGCGCGGGGGACGCTCTTCGGGATCTGCTGAACTTCGGCCCGGGCTGCCGGGTTAAGAGGCGCCTCTGGCGGCCGCTGATTGACAGCTTGCTAATGAGCGGGCCCCGCAGCCAATCCGCGTGCTGCTCCGGCCCAGCTGCTGCAGGGGGCTAGAACGTGTGGGCAAAGTTGGTTCTCGGCTGCTCTGGGATGCCCCCAAGCGCGCGGCGGGGAGCGGGGGGGGGGGGCGTCTGGGCTGCCCCCACCCCCAGAAAATAGAACACATGCACACAGCATGGTCAGCTTTTAAAAGCAGTCTCATAGATGCACCTCTATGCGAGACATCAGAGGGTGTTCTTTAGGAATAAATATTCTGTAGGTAAAACTTTTTTTTTTCGTTCCCTCTATGGTTTTACTTTTCAAGCCTCGTTTGTTTTCTACTTTCAATGAGGCGTTGGACTCAGTTGGAGAGCGCGCGTTAGTGCATTTATGCAGATGACGTGTGAGGTCTTAAGATGGTGCTGAAGGCAAGCTCTCTCCCGTGCCCGGCATTTCGCGGGGAGGACTGGCTTCCATGAAACGAACTATTTTCACGCTATGTTTCGTCGTCTTGTGTTAAACACGTTTGGCGGAGAGTGGATGTACTTTTGCACCGATCTTTACCTCGCCCAAACGGACCCTGCAAAAGCTGGCGTTTGTTTGCTGATGACTACACCCCATAACCAACATGTCTCTTAAAATGGAAACGGAAAGATAACCGGCAGGCGAGGAAACGACCTATCAGCGCCAATATGCCCTTTGAGGACTCTGTATAACACGCACCAGTTGTGTTATGCACTGATAAATTGCCTGATTATCTTTACACGGTAGCTCTCAAGATCAAGTCATCCTGTTGCAGTTTTGACTCGTGAGACACCGTCCTTTTTTTGGCGGGCACTTGTCTCACAGAAATTAATATTCATTTTCCAAACCCGCTCCCTTAAATTTGACCTACGCTGGCCGGATTGAAGCGCTAACTGCCTGAATAGTTTCATAGTTTCGGGGGTTTGGGGGGGGGTCGAATAGAACCTCTGCCAATTCTTTGCACTGTGGCTGGCGTGGGGAAAGGCTTGTAAACAAACTTCCCGGGAGAGGGGCACTGAGAATGCAAATGCGGGAGGACAAAGCGGCTGCTGGCGAGAGAAACTCGGGCAGCATGGGCCCGCCGGAGCGGCAGGTGGAGGGGAGGGGCCCGCACGACCCTCTGCGACTGCAGGAGCGACACACAACTTTGGAGGGAAAAGCATCCCAGAGAGGGCCCGGCCGCAGAAGCCGGCGACAAGTGCCGAAACCCACGTAGCACGTTTCCCCTATCATTCTGCATGCGATTGGAAAGAAGTAACACCGAGGTACATCCGTGCACTCATAACGGGTAACATGTTATCTATCTATCATTCGCCGTTGAGTTGCCAGCGGCACACATCTGTGCGGTTCAGTCCTCTTTTACATAACGTTTTCACCGGGTTGCTTCGGAGTCGACAGTCTGTGGCCTTCAAGGCGCTTAAACGCTTTAACTTAGCAGCCGCAATTGCCACATGCACTCGTTAACACCTACTGCCGTAGTAATTAAGGAAATCGCTAAAAATGTAATTAGGGGGGAAAGGTGGTAACTCTCCGTGTGATGGCACAGATCCATTGAGAAACGGGGACTGCGTGGCCCCTGCGACGTCCGGCGTGGCGATGCTATGCAACAAACAGCCACGCCAAACACGTACTCTATCACTGTACATTTCACGCATGTTACCATGTGTGCTAACGCAGCACACATTTTGTGGTGCAAACATGTCATAATATTTTTCGGGGTTGGTGAGGGTCCCCTTGAACCGGCCTGTTGTGTCGCAGCTCGACTTTACTGCCGCCCTCCCCCTCCTTCCGATTTTTCTGGGCTCCAGGCCGGTGCCCCCTGAGGCAGGGCTGGAGAGCCGGTTCCCCTGACAACGGGAAGCCCTCTTTGCCAAGTGAAAAGAAAAGTTTAGGATGGGTGGGGGTGGGGGGGCGTCAGTGAGCTCGGCTTCATCAGTCACTCCCCTCCCCCCACGCTCCCCAGCCTCTCGGCAGATGCACCTGCCGCTTCGGGCCTCTCTGCGGGCGGGCGGGCGCTCTCGCCGCCTCTGGACGGAGCAGCCTAGCCGCACATGCGGCCTTTGGAGGACGAGGCACCGGAGGCGCCTCTCCCGCTGCCCCTCATTTCCATATGTGCCGTGTACCCACATGCCTGGCAGAGCTGTGTACAATGCCACTTCCATAAGGGCAGACGTGACGCAACCAGGTCCTCAAGGCTGCTCCCCACATGGCACACGTATATCACCTTTTTACAGATCTATTTATGCAGGAAAAGTGCAAACAATGCGCACAGAGGGTCAGGGCTGCCCCATAAGCAGGGGGTTGAGGATGTTTACATTTCACGGAGGCTCCTGGCGGTGCCTCACGAAGCTCAACACGTGATGTTGTGGGTACTTGAGACAGGCCTGCGGCTGCCCGGGGCCCTAGAGCACAGGCGGGGTCACTGCCCCCACAGAACACACGAGGACAAAGGCGGCCCCGTGCCACGCGTGACGTTGGAGACATATAACTCACCAAACTTTCATATTCGCATCGCCACTCTGAGGTATAAAAGAAGTTACGTCGCAGTATCGAAGTGGACTAAACACGTGTTTAATCGTGTTCACATCGGCCGTGCGTGTAATTGCAGACACAATCTCATGCCGCAGCTGAAAAATAAAGTGTGCCGCTAATAGACGAATGTGAGACACAAACACACCCGAACAATTAAAGCGTAGAACAATCGCAGCACTCGACAAATAGGTGATAGGGCGGAAAGATAACTAAACACCGCCGTTTTCAGTCGGATGTAAGTACTAGTTCAGCATTAGTTGTGTCACACAGACGGGCAGTGTAACCCGTTCTTGCCCTACGGGCCATATAGCGCCGGTGATGGTCACCCAAACATCTGCCCGAGGGACGGGGCGGATTAAATGACGTGCATTTTTTTCCACGGAGTAATATTACCCGGAATGTGCGCCTGTTTCGTTCACGGAGCCTTCGGAAAGTCAGCTGCGCTAAACTCTTAGGGGCGTGTAAGTCGAACATTCCAGTTTGGAAGCTTCGTGGTTATTGAATAACGGCGAGGGCCACGTCGCAGGGGGTGAAGTTCACATTCAAGCATTTACGCCCATAATGACGAAGGTGATTTTCCGCCATTAGGACTCCTAATGGAGGGAGTAGTCTTCGCCATTTGCATCGGTAATGATCAGTGTAATATTCAGTCATTGTCACTCGAGAGGACTCCAGGAGGGGGCTCCTCGCAGTAATGTGTGACTGCGTGTTTCGTTGTAAAAGGCGATCAGAAGCCATCTGAGAGGCTGCCAACACGACAGGGGTGCTGCCCACGGGGCGGCAGTGTTGTGCGAAGGCTCTTTGGCAAGCGATCGCGGATAGGCTTATTTGAGGTTCCCAGTGGAGTAGGCCCAAGGGGAATGAGTACGCTGGGGCCAGTGGGAGGGGGGTTCCGTGAGGGTGTGGCATTGCTGAATCCCTAGGGTGCCGTTTACTCCTAGCTGCTACTGGATCCGTATGCAACTGCATCTATAATGCTGAACTTTGTACTAAGAAGTACAGACACATAAAAACATAACAGGCAACATTGATTGGCGAGATGCAATTGAGTTTCCAACACAATAGTTCAGCGGATGCCCAAATCCCATATGTCAGAAGCATGAGGCAGTAGAAACCATTTAATTGGGTCAACTAGTATTTCTGCTCTGGCGAACTGCGTGAGGGGCAAAGGGGTTCACTGTGTTCTGTGGGGGCTACATTGCCTAATTGGAACTCTATAGGTGTGTGATGTAGGATGTTTTAATCGGGCAGTATCTAATTCAGGGGACCTTTGCACCCACTCCAAACCTGGCACGCACAATTTTCCTTTATTCAGTGAAGTTATTTTTATGCATCTGGCGCCACAATTTAATAACATCCGTACAGCTTCACTCCTCTTTTGGGACAAGAAACACACAGGGTTTCACAAAAGGTGTATGCATTAACAAAATAGAAGTAATTAAATCAATTTAAGGATAAACAATTCATACATCCACGGGTGCTAATGTATGATGAAACATAACCCACACTCATTACCTCTGTTTTCAGTGCTACAGTTATTGAAAAATAGACTTTAGTAACACAAACAACACCATAGGCTTCTATACATTCAATTCACCATGAGCGTGCATGCACCATGGAAAAAATGTATGAGAGTTTGAGATGAATCTTTCATGTGTTAAAAAGGAAATTAACTCAAAGCAACCCTGCCTATCCAATTCTCTCTAGTTCCCCTTTATTCAAAATAGATACCACCCCCTTACTCAACAGACATGTCAGAAGCAGCATTCCAAATACTCCATGCCAGCAAACTATTAGACTTTCATAGGTGTAGGTGGCGTGTAGAAAAGAAAATGTATATTGAACCTGTACATAGGCCAGATTCCCTTCAGCGATGTTTATTTTTTAATAATTGTGTAAAACGGTACCTCTCTAAATTTCAATGGATGCCTTAAGCATCCCGAGAATGGGTCGCAATGTCACGTTATATTGAGAGACCACCCTTAACCTGGGGAGTTACTTCCCACCCCCAAATCCAGGCACCCTACAACACTTGCTTCTGTTTTTTAGTGCTGGCCTTACTGACGACTCATATAGAGGTGCATACATCTCCCCCCTGTGCCCACAGTGACCCAAGATCCAGGCCGGGGTATAGAAAGAATATATATATTTATTTTGATTATAAGCTCAATGAATAATCATTTGTTCAATCACAGCCAGCACCTTCTTTGTGGCAATTACAAAACACTTTTCTACATATACTTTTGTCTCACAAAAATGGAACATAGGCTAAATAAACGGTCAAAACTCTTTTCTGATGCATCCTGTTGGATGTCAAATTTCAATAATGGTAATATGGTACAATGCTAGAACATGATCTTCAAAACTACTGTTAAGGTCAAATATGGGGCACATTTCATTTTTGGAAACTAGTTCACCTTCAAGGCTTGCTATATGGAATTCTCTGTGAACTCAAAATGCTAGCAGTTTAAATCAAATATTTGTAAAATGCATATGGCAAATAGAACTTCACCAGAATTTAGCTTAGGAAGAGATGCAGGGCTAATTTAAAAACAAGACACATCACACATTCAGTGTTGGATACATGAGGTCTCACTTTAGCAAAACACTTCTCCCCCAGCCCCCAAAACCCAAACATCAATTACATGCAGCACCCTTCTGTTCAAAGGCCAGGTCTAGGGAGTGGGGACAGTTTAGGAGTTTCGCTTTGTTGGACCCTGTGCAGTTGGAGGACTCTTCTCTAGTCCCCGCCTCTTCACCACTGTCCTATTGGAGTAGCAGATGAGGGGCTACCATTGGGAATTCATGCAGAAGTTTACGTGACATGTCAATACCGCGTTGATTGTACGAAAGACAATATGCACTCAGACAGCCATTCAGAAAATATCCTCACATATAGACAATGGAGAGAAGTTACCAAGAAGGATGTCAGTTGGCTAAAGGCCAGGAAGCGGCTCTGAGAATCATGGATGAATGCTAAACAAAAGTCTGATGGCAGCAATATGGTGTCATAAAGAAGACATATAAGCCTAAGTCAAAACAATGTGAAAATATTTAAGACTGACAATGTAACAGCACTAAAAGAAACACGTACCTTATCATGAAAATAAAATAGTGTCTGCTGACCAATAAATGTAAATATGCTGCAACGCAAGATAGATATAGAAGTTACTAAAAAAGATATATATTACAAAGCCACGGTAGTGGCCATGTAGTTATGGTTAAGTTGGTGTTTCCATAGGAAGAGCACTTTTTTGGGCGGCTTATAACTTTGCTCCCCCTGGACGAATCCACACCAAACTTTGCAAAAAAGTATATGGCCCACTCTGAAGTTTTGGTGAGGTTTGGTCCAGGCGGAGCAAAGTTATAGTGGGGGTCCCAAAATTTCTTTTTTCCCATAGACTGAATGGGGAAAAAACTTTGCTCACGCCTACAGCTCAAACCGCTGGATGGATTTTCATCAAATTTGCGGCAGGAGCAGTGGCTTGGTCCCGAAAGCGTGAAAATCCGTCCAATACTTTTTTTTAAAATGACCAAAAAGTAGGTAACTAAAAATTAGTGATATCTATGTCCGGTCCACAGACACACTTCCATGTTCGCTCCGCGGACAGGACACTGATTGGTTAATCGGCTTGCATCATGTCTGCGGACATGCAACATGTTCGCTGACTGGATGGTGAAGAGCGTGAAGTGTGTCAGATTTTTGGAAACGGCCGCTATCTTGGATTTGCGGCCAGCGGCTGGTGTCTGCAGGCATCACAGTAAAAACATATTAAAAAACACAACATTGCACTTGTCAAACTTATCAAATATTCTCTGGGGAGGTGAGGGGTGATGAGGATGGGATATGGCTGCAAGAAGCAAAAAAACTGCTGTTTTTTGCCACGAAAGTCCGCAAACAGTTCGAATGTTCGCAAACAGTCCTGTGAAAGTTTGCGGACACCTCAGCATTACAGGGTTGGTGAAATGCAGTTCTTGGATGGCTTATAACTTTTGCACCACTTAATGGAACTGCATGAAATTGTGCATGTATATTTCTGAGCTGATTCTGAGTGAGTGTGCAAAGGTTGGTGGGATTCTGTCATGCGGGGGCATAATTAGGGGGGTCTCAAAATAAAGTCAAGGCTTATAAATGAGGTGCCATTTGATGAATCTACACTTCATTTGGCAATCTGATAATAGATCTAGGTATACATGTTTTTGCGAAGTTTGGTGGGATTCTGTCAAGAGGTAGCAAAATTAGAGGGGGGTCCCAAAATATTGGAAAGGCTTATAAAGTGGTGCCATTTGACAAATCTACACAAAGGTTTGCAAAAAGATTATAGATCTAGATATAGATGTTTTCGTAAAGTCTGAATGGATTTTGTCAAGTGGGGGCTAGGTTATATGACGATTGTATGTGCATACATTTGACACTTTTGAAAAAATAAAACATGGGTGTATTTCCAGCAAACTTGCATAAGGAGCATTAGCAAGGACCTACAAGCATGGTTTTGCAAATGTGCCAGTGTTTTATTATTTGACAAGTGTCATAATGTAGCTATAAAAAATAGCGGTATACCTTTAGTGACTGAGGGGTTGCCTGTGGCCATGGGCAGTGGCCAGATTGTCCGGGTCATGGAATAAGGTCATGATCCGGAAAATATGGCTACTGGCCATGACCACAACGGACAAAACATAGGATTAAAGTGGCCATGTGCACCTGGGACTGGCTTTGTGGTAAAGTTATTCAAAATTAGCATAGATCTGAAAGGGAAGAAAAATATGCTTGTGGTAATATGGTCATAGTGTTCTCTTTTTGCCTTCTACAGGCTGCCATGGAAAGCCAAGAGGGGCCCTGTATGGAACCCTTGCCTTCCTTTTCCATAGTGGCCATCTTGGAAAAGAATTTTCCTTCCTACACCGGGACGCCGTAGGCGTCCCGGTGTAGGAAGAAAAATCCTCTTTTTTAGCTCCCCGGTTTCCCGCTTTGGGAATCTAGGGTGCTAATGGCCTTGATCCCCCATTTCAGGGGCTGGAATGGGGGGATAATGGTCCAGAGACCTCGTTATCCACCCTCGCTTCGCTTGGGCTGATAACTTGGGCTGATGGGCCAGTATCCACAGTTCCAGTCCCTGGAACGGATGATGAACGCCACAATATTCCCATTAGCATAACACAAAATGCAAATGGAAATGATGGAAAATCTTATTGAGTCTATGTACTTTACTGAGAAATATAAAGTAGATGGAGTCTATACATGTTTTTTTTGTTCTATTTTTTAACTGTGAATGGTGGTTCTTAAAGGAATATGTCTTTTGTTGTTGTTGTGAACGAAAGAAAGGTGGGGAGGGAAAAAAGGGAAGAGGAACCAAACACTAATACAGAGGGGTAGGTGGACAAGGGAAAATGTTGTGCGTGTGTTATTTCTAAGGTAGGGGCAGTGTTTCTCATGCTTCTTGATTACAGCAGTGATGGTGGCTCTTGGGGAGGAGGGATGGCATTAGCTGATGCCATTTTAAGATAAATATCAGTTTTGCTACAAGTATGTACTGTGTACTAGATTTCTAATGGATAATGAGTAGGAATAGGTGTTGGAGCTGTGCAAGGGAAATTTTGAAGTTGAAAGTTCTTAGATCAGTAGAAAATGCAGTTTTGAACTGTCCGCAAAGCAGAGATCTGATCGTGAAGTGTGGGCGGGTTCTCAGGCACGTCATCATGCCACACGCCAGCTTATGGTCATGTGGCACTGTCCGGAAGGTCCACTATGAAGTCAGATGTTCGTAGATGTCTATGGATGCAAAAATAGTTGAAATAGTTGCAAAAAGTGTATGAAAGTGTTAAAAATGATTCCAGAAGGCGGGAAATGGCAGAGTCTTAAGGTGACACTTTGTAAAATGGACATACAAATTGCTATATTGGGTAAGTATGATATTAGTAAGTTGTAGGAAAATAGCATGAACTGGTAAAAACCTATGAAATTCTCTGAAAAAACTTTGTTAAAGGCGAGTTATGGTTAAGTTGGACTAATAAAAACCTATGAAATTAAATGAAAAACTTTGTTAAAGGGACGTTATGGTTAAGTTGCACCAATAAAAACCTATGAACTTCTATTAAAAAACTTTGTTAAAGGGACATTATGGTTAAGTTGCACTAATAAAAACCTATGAAATTCAATGAAAAAACTTTGTTAAGGGGATGTTATGGTTAAGTTGCACTAATAAAACCTATGAAATTCAATGAAAGAACTTTGTTAAGGGGATGTTATGGTTAAGTTGCACTAATAAAAACCTTTGAAATTCACTGAAAAAACTTTGTTAAATGGACATTATGGTTATGTTGGACTAATAAAAACCTATGAAAATCAAATAAAAAACTTTGTTTAAGGGACGTTATGGTTTCAAGTAAAATCGAAAACCCCCAGAAATTCTTCACTTATGGTAAGCTAAACAACCATAACTCGCGCCACCACAGTGCACTGCTAAGACTAACACCCAGGACATCAAAGATGACATCACAAATGTCATTGATGACATCACTGATGACATCACATATCCGGGCCACTTGTTTTTGTTTATTGACATATATAGGCCAGGTGGTTTTGTTTACTGGCAGTCTGAATAATAACATTGCAAAAGGTGCTACATATCTAGACGTTAACCTTGTCATATGTTTTTTCAGCACTTTCCTTAGGGTTTGGTCTCAGCTCATGGTGCACATACATGGGGAAATGAGCAGGCCTCAAACACACAATTCATTTGTATACATGAAGATAAACTTTAATGTCATTAACATTTTCTGATGATGCATTTTCTTTTTTCTTTACATTAGTTTCCCTGTATGTGCCTCTGACTTGTATGCATTGTGGTTCTTCATATGTATTGTTTATACCAGCACAAGTGCTGTAAGTCTTGAATTGTTAGCTAGTTATTACATGTTTAATATTACTCAAAACTCTGATACGGTAGCATTCATTATTGTATTATCCAAAATTACAAGATTATAAATAGTGTACTTCTATGGTACATGCTGCAGTCATTGCATATGTTTATATATGATTAGGTTTCTGTATTAACGACAACACTCCAATACAATGATATTAGATGAGTACATTATTTAATAGATTAAGTAGTTCGTGATAGGTATCCCGATCACCCCTGACATCCTGTTACCAACAATATAAACACATCTCCTTGTAGGGACTTTTCATCAAAGTGTATTTCACATGTGATGTCATCAATGACATTTGTGATGTCATCTTTGATGTCCTCGGTGTTAGTCTTTGCAGAGCACGGTGGTGGCGCGAGTTATGGTTGTTTAGCTTACCATAACTGGCGAATATCTTTTTTTTTGGATTTTGCTTGAAACCATAACGTCCCTTTAACAAAGTTTTTTCTTTGAATTTCATAGGGTTTTATTAGTCCAAAACAACCATAACGTCCCTTTAACAAAGTTTTTTCAGTGAATTTCAAAGGTTTTTGTTAGTGCAACTTAACCATAATGGCCCCTTAACAAAGTTTTTCCATTAAATTTAATAGGTTTTTATTAGTGCAACTTAACCATAACATCCCTTCAACAAAGTTTTTTAATTGAATATATATATATATATATATATATATATATATATATATATATATTACATGGCCATGGTAGTGGCCATGTAGTTATGGTTAAGTTGCTGTTTCCATAGGAAGAGCACTTTTTGGGCGGCTTATAACTTCGCTCTCCCTGGACGGATCCTCACCAAACTTTGCAAAAAAAGTAGTTGGGTCACTCTGAATTTTTTTGCAAAGTGTGGTGAGGATTCGTCCAGGGGGGGCAAAGTTATAGGGGGGTCCCAAAACTTTTTTTTTCCCCATAGACTGAATGGGAAAAAATTTTGCGCACGGCTACAGCCCGAACCGCTGGACTGATTTACACCAAATTTGCGGCAGGAGCGGCGGCCTGGTCCCAAAAGTGTGCTTTTGTAAATTTGGTGTAAATCTGTCCAGTAGTTTTTTTAAAAATGACTAAAATGTAAGGCAAAAAAATTAGTGATATCTGTGTTTGCTTCGCGGACGGACTTCGCTGTTCGCTCCGTGGACAGCACCCCGATTGGCCCATGGGCTTGCATCATGTCCGCGGACATGCGACGTGTTCGCTGATTGGACGGCGAGGGGCGTGGAGCGCGTCAGATTTTCTGTAGCGCCCGCCATCTTGTATTCGCAGTCGACCGCGTACAGCGCAGTGAAACGTGGATAAAAAATTGTATTTAGTGCCGTGTGTTGGTGTGTAAGAGTGTTTGGGGAGGGTGGGGGAGTATGAGATAGGTTCAATGCTTTGTTTTTTTATGTGCTAGACATTTTTGTTGCGTTCGATTTGTCCGCGGAGAACACGGCTGTTCTGACATTTTGTAAATAAACTAAATGATGGGGTGTTTAGAGGACGGAGTATGTGTCATTTTTGTTCGCAAGGCAGGTAAAAATGAGCTATGAACACTCGCGGTGTACTTAATTGTTCGTAAATACACAAACTGGGGGTGTCCTCAGGACGCTGTCCGTATTGTAATCTGTCTAGTTGAATGTGTTCTAAGAACACTCGCAGTGTCCCGAAATGGTTGCAATTACACAAAATGGGGGTGTTCTGAGAACGTTGTTTGTATTGTTCGTTGTCAGGGTGAAAGTGTTTTAAGAGCACTCCTTTTGTCCGCTAATAGTACAATTTCCTAGGGGCGTCAACCGACTTTTTGTCCACTAAAGAAACGATAAATCCGGCTTGTGCGCGTCGACATTATGTGATAATCCTATGACTGGCGCTATTGACCTGGCTGACTTGCTTTTGCGACACTAAATCATGTCTCCCGCCACTAAGCCTGATATTATCAAAGCATTCATATTCCCCGCCTCTCTCCGTGACGTTACAGGGTGCGTAATGAAAAGCGCCCAGTCGTCTCCAGTACTACGCGACTTTACACAGAACCCGGAAGACAACACACATTATGTCACAACACAGCGCGCCACCATTCGGAATATGAAACTGTGATTTAAAAGCAAAGAGCACGATTGTAAATGTTGTAAAGTACATTTATTTGACATCAAATGTTTAGAGAATATTCAGCGATTTGCATTTGTCTTTGTTGTCGATCCGCAAAAGTTCATGTTGAGACACGCGATGTTCCTTTGCGGTACAGAGAGTGTTAGATCAGGTTACAACTCAGTGCGCCACAATTCGGAATATGAAACTGTGGTTTAAAAGTAAACAGCAGGATTGTACATTTGGTAAAGTACATTTATTTCACATGAAATGTTTAGTGAATATTCAGCGATTTGCTATTGTCTCTGCTGTCGATCAGCAAAAGTTTATTTGGAGCCGCGCGTTGTTCCTTTGCGGTAGATAGGCTGTTGGTTTATGATAAAAGCAGTAAATGGTCTCTCTGATAATCGGAAGGTTGCTCCAACAACGAGCCATTAGACCACCGTATTGGTTGGTATGTTGTTTGTAGCCGCTAGTACTGCGTAAGGGCATATGGGTCCTTGGCGATTGTCCCATAAAATGGTGAGGGTCATGAAGTTGCATATTTGGACTTGCACCTGGCAGTTGAAGACCCCATCCGCTGGAGTCTGTAAATCGTGACATAGACAAAACGGGGCCACGTACCTGTTTTAAAAAACATAAATTAGTCTCACCAGCCGATCTTCATTAAAAATCATCATTTTATTTATTAGGGCGTGAAACTATTTGCTATCGAAGATAGTGCAACAGAGTATGTTAATAATAAAATAATAATATTTTCCCATTCATATAGCGCTAAGAACTGTGAGGTATCTAAGCGGTGCTTATTATTAACCACGGTGTGTGGTGCTCATTTATCGACCACAGAAGGATGAAAGGCTGAGTTTGGGCTTGCCGGGATTCGAACTTGCGTTAGCAAGCTGTGCACGGACGTCAAAGCGAGCGCTGTACTCGCTGTGCCACTTGACAGGCTACAGTAAAGTGGCACAGCGAGTAGAGCGCTTGACCGCCTATAGACCGGTTAAATTATTTCTATTAACCCACTCTGTGTTGTCTGCCTTTTTCAGAGCCCTCTAAACGACAGGGGATCAATTAGGCGGTTATAGTACACAGTAGAAAACATTATGCCACTTTCAACGAACAAGTTCAACTTGAGCGGTCTTTAATGCTACTCTATTGTAATTATATTTGGTATAAAGTAATGTAAAGGGTTACTTACAGTACAATTGCAATTTCCATTGTCTACGAGTGGTGCAGTCTGAAAATACGACTCCGCGTGTGCCAACGATCTTTCGCATAGTGATATAATATGTAAAAGTGGTTTTGTTTCAGAAATTTCATCTTTATCTTCTCTTACGTTTTAGCAACACTCCTTCAAGAGAAGTCTTTCATCACAATCTCTGTCTGTCAAGGTCAAAACACAATACAACCTTATAGTCTGCTTCGTGAGCCTCTCCGAAGCAGCTGACCTTCACTGTGAACGAGCATGAATTCCTACTTTGCAACATTCTGTGTAAAGCCATCTGTAGAAGTTGGTTTTTGCACGCCATGTTTGTATATTGTTTGCGTGATATTAAAAAAAGTTTGTTTAAAGGACGTTAAAGGTTCTAAGTACAGCCGAAAGACCCCTGAAAATAGCAAGTTATGGTAAGCTATGAAAAATAACTCGCGCCAACACCATGCACTGCTAAGACTAACACCCAGGACATCAAAGATGACATTGCAAATGTCATTGATGAAATCACTGATGACATCACATGTGTATGTACTTTTCATGGAATTTGTGTACTAGGGATTTTCATGCTAATGTTCCGAAAAAAGTGTCAAGGATATTGCAATAAATATCATACCGTTATTAGTGCTTTGAAGGATGCATTTATATCAATAAATAGCATTGTATTATGGGATTCTATGTAGTATACTGAGCTGCTAATGGAGAAAGATAGCATTGTGTGCAGAGTACAAGATAAAAGTATAATATTTGTAATGTTAATATGTAGAATAATGAAATGATAATTGTCCTGAAATGTTGGAAAATTCACAAAATGGGGGTGTTCTGAGGACGTTATTCGTATTGTGTGATTGCTTAGCTGTATGCAATGAGGGAATGGTACAGAGAGTAAAGTGGACGCCGTCCGCGGACACCGCGGCTGTTCGTGGACATGGCGTGGTAAATCCGGGTTTTTCTAGGAAATACAACATGGAAAGAAGACTGTACGGATCAGCCAATCAGATGTCGAGGTTGTGGATTTGTGTTGAAAGAGACTGTGCGTGGTGAAGATGGCAGAAGTGGAGAAAGTCAGGGTGTTGGTGCTCGGAGATATGTGTGTGCATGGTTTACAGCAGTACGCTGAATGCAGGCATGTTGCAAAGAACTTTGATGTCAAAGGAGTGGAGGTGGTGTGGAGCACTGTGCCTGATTGCAATGTACAGGGAATTGTACAAGTTTGTGCGGATATGGCCACGATGAACAGTCCGCATGTGGTAGTTTTGCACTATGGTGCTTTCCATTTGGGCAACGTCAGTGCCCCTACTTTGTTGGCTGATTTGGAACGCTTGGTTCAAGCCGTAGTGAAGATCCTTCCAAATGCGAAAGTAATTTTTTCTGGATTACTACCTAGGGCAATATGGGACAATAGTTCAGTTTTTTGTCCTCAGCAAAACATTGCTAGGTGTGTCATCAACCGAGGCATGTGTGCCTTCATGCTTAGAGCTGGTATGTTCTTCTGTAACAATGAGAATATTGATGCCAGTAATGCTGTTAATTTTAAAGAAGATGGCATTTCTTTATCTTTTACCGGAAATGCCTTTTTATTTTGGAATGTAAGGGTTGCTTTGGAGAAGGTTATGTGAAGATTTTAGGAGTAAAGTAAGAAAAAAAAACAAGAAAAAAATATGAAATAACAGGTGTCTGTCAAGCATCTGTAAAAAAAAAAAAAAAACGTCTCTTTTTAGAGCCAACTTCAAAGGGGAAATGGGGAACACTATTTAAATTTACATTCACCACGCTCAGATTTTCGATATGTCCGCGGACATGGCGGTAGTCCGCGGACATGAAAATCACTACGAGGGGGTTAGTATGTTCTATGTTACATGTCAGGGATATTATGGTTAAGTTGTGTTACTAAAAACCTATGAAATTCAGTGAAAAAACTTTGTTAAAGGGACGTTATGGTTCCAAGTAAAACCGAAAAACCCTTGAAATTCGCCAGTTATGGTAACATAAGCAACCATAACTCGCGCCACCGTGCACTGCTAACACTAACACCCAGGACATCAAAGATGACATCACAAATGTCATTGGTGACATAACTGATGACATCACATGGCTGGCTCTCCCTTTTTATCCTTTAGTGACATATCGAAGCCACATAGTTTTCTACAGTAACAGTCAGGAAGTAAAAATTGAAAAGGTACTATATTTGTAGACTTGGGTTCCTGTCACATCATATATAAAACATGTACATAGCGGAGGATACAGACTTGAAAGAGAGGAATCCTTTCTGTGTATGAAGATAATCATTATGGTATCAGCACTTTGTCATAGTTTTATTTTTATTACTCTACCTTCCCTCTATATGCTCATATTTGTATACATTATAGTCACTCTCCATAGAGTGAATGGGAAAAAATTTTGCTCGCGTCTACAGCCCAAACCGCTGGACGGATTTCCACCAAATTTGGACCAGGAGCAGCGGCTTGGTCCCGAAAGCGTGCTTTTGCAAATTTGGTGATAATTCGTCCAGTAGTTTTTTTTTAAAATGACCAAAAAGTAGGTAAAAAAAAATTAGTGATATCTGTGTTCGGTTTGCGGATACACTTCCCTGTTCGCTCCACGGAAAGTGGCCTGATTGGCCAATCGTCTTGCGTGATGTTCGCGGACATGCAAAGTGTTCGCTGATTGGACGGAGTGGAGCGTGAAGCGCGTCAGATTTTTCGGTAGCGCCCGCCATATTGGATTCGCGGACGTCCCAGACAGCGCGGTGAAACTTTGTTCAAAATGTGTATTTTGTAGAGTTTGTTGGTGTGTAGGAGTGTTTGGGGAGGGTGGGAGTGTGTGAGATGGGATGAAAGTTGTGTTTTTTATGTGTTAGACGTTCTTTTTGTGTTCGATTTGTTTGCGGACATCACGGGTGTTCTGAAATTTCCTAAATAAACTGACTAGGGGGTGTTCTAAGGAGTCAAAATGTGTCCGTTTTGTTTGCAAGCAAAGTGAAACTGTTCTAAGAACACTCGCGGTGTCCGGGGAGTGTTCATAGGTGGTGTCCTGAGGACGCTGTCCGTATTGTTCTCTGTCAAGTTGAATGTGTTCTAAGAACACGCGCGGTGTCCTGAAATGTTTGCAAATAAACAAAATGGGGGTGTTATGAAGACGCTTCTAAGAACACTCGCGGTGTCCGGGGAGTGTTCATAGGGGGTGTCCTGAGGAGGCTGTCCGTATTGTTCTCTGTCAAGTTGAGTCTGTCCTAAGAACACTCGCGGTGTCCTGAAATGTTCGCAAATAAACAAAATGGGGGTGTTCTGAAGACGCTTCTAAGAACACTCGCGGTGTCCGGGGAGTGTTCGTAGGGGGTGTCCTGAGGACGCTGTCCGTATTGTTCTTTGTCAAGTTGAATGTGTCCTAAGAACACTCGCGGTGTCCTGAAATGTTCGCAAATAAACAAGATGTTGGTGTTCTGAAGACGCTTCTAAGAACACTCCCGGTGTCCGGGGAGTGTTCGTAGGGGGTGTCCTGAGGACGCTGTCCGTATTGTTCTATGTAAAGTTGAATGTGTCCTAAGAACACTCGCGGTGTCCTGAATTGTTCGCAAATAAACAAGATGGGGGTGTTCTGAAGACGTTTTTGAGAACACTCCCGGTGTCCTGGAATGTTCGTAGGGGGTGTCCTTAGGACGGTGTCCGTATTGTTTGTTGTTAAGTTGAAAGTGTTCTAAGAACTATCGCGTTGTTCTGAAATGTTCGTAGGGGGTGTCCTGAAAACGGTGTCCGTATTGTTCGCTGGCAAGCTCAAAGTGTTCTAAGAACACTCACATTGTTCGCGGACATTAAAAGTTTCCCATAGATCACAGTTGAAATGTTTGACTCTATGGATGTGATATGTTGCGGTGGTTGTTGCCAGGGCATAGAGTCTTGGGTGCATGGCCATTTGGCCATGCACCCAAGACTCTATGCCCTGACAACAACCACCGCAGCATATCACATTCATATTTGTTTATAACTTTGGGTGAAAAACAAATGTATAAGGAACAAAGGTATTAGATACTATGGATGTGATGCGCTGCTATGGTTGTCCTTATTATTGTATACTTACTGTTTGGTCTAATAATGGGAGTCCATGTTTTTTTTCTTCATTTCTGTGATAAAAGAAAATAGCATGTTAGTATTAGTATTTTGTAATGACTTATTACATTGTATAAGCAATATACTTTTATTTTTTTTCGTCCCTCATATTTAGTAGAGTACAAATCAGAGTACTGTGCAATTTGCTCAGTTTCTGTATTTGTTGCTAAAATCATTGGGTCTGTGGGAGAAAAAAAATCCATGTTGGATTTAAAAAAAACCCTTTTTCTGTTATGCTACAGTTTATTTGTTTGTTTGTTTTCAGTGTTCACTTGTTGTTTCTGGCTAATGCTTTATACTTTGCTTTCTTGTATTTCTTTTGGAACAGTAACAGATTCTTCATTTGTTTTGATATTATAACATTTTGGAGCAGTTAGATACCAATTGGCGTATTCTAACTGTCAATTCTTGTAATATATTGTAGTGGTTTTCATTTACCTATTTGGATATTGTTAAATTTTGGGACAGTTAGATACCAATTGGCATATTCTAACTGTGTATTTTTTGTCCTAATTTAGTGGTATTTATTTATCTGATTAGTTGTTGTAGAATCTTTGAGCTGTTAGATAGCTTTTGGAGTATTCTAACAGTTTATATTATTTTAACACACATTTATAATTTTGGGACAGTTAGATACCAATTGGTGTATTCTAACTGTGTATTTATTGGTCTAATTTAGTGGTATTCATTTATCTGATTAGTTGTTGTAGAATCTTTGAGCAGTTAGATGGCTTTTGGAGTTTTCTAACAGTTTATATTTTTGCAACACAAATTTACTTAAAGGTTTAAATACAGTTTATTTATCAAATTTTGGTTTTAAGAACATCAAATAAGCGTTTGTAAGATTTGCTGGTAATCTCTGCTTTAGAGTAATGGTACTATCATTACATTCAAACCATCCACATTTCTTTTTTATGTATGCAGTGTAGTGCCCTGAATTGGTTGTGGCTCCTGCGTGGTAGATTATACCTATTGTTGTGAAGGTTTTCTTACCAAGTGATATTTGACCATGTGTGAATCCAGTCAGCTTGCAGTTGTTTTTGGTACCATCTGCATTGTAACATAGAAGCATTAGTATTACGTATTTACTATGTGTTTGTATTACTAACGTGGAGGGATTATCTGAATTGCAGGTAGAGCATAATCTACCATGGTTTGCATTTTGTACAAGTTGCTGAAATGGAATGGATTCACAATTTGGTATTGATATATATGAAGCGTTCATTGGGGATTTCTTCTTGTGTCACATTGTTGCAGAGAGTGCATGTATGTTTCCACATGTATGAAATCTGAAAGATTTCATTTATAGGTATGTTTTTGTTTTCCAGTACTTGTAGTAAGTACATTACAAATTCTTGTGGATCTTCCTGTGAGTTTATAGTGAATTTCACCATTCCAGCAGAGTAGTCCAATTGTCGTCTTATTCCAAAAACACTATATGTGTTGTCAGGATTGTTTGCTGCATTTCTGTGAAGTACTAACATTTGCAAACACAATGGGTTTGTACTGTGGGGGTAAATGTTGTCAACAATTGGTGGTAATTGAAATAGAATATTCATTGCTACATTTGCATAGCAACTTACACCAACTATATTTGAGAATTTAAATGGTTCAGGTAGTTCTGTATCTAACTGTTTTTTTGGAGTTTGTCTTCCTTCTTTAAAGAAGTACCTGGTTTACTTTCTCTAATTGATTCTTTTTTGTTTGTGGTACTTGATGGAGTATTAGCTTCTTTTACTCTCTTTGGTGGATTTCCAGTGACGTCCTGTTGCATTTCGGTTTGATTTAGTTTACTTTTACAACGTTTTTGTTTTTGTGGAACAGAATATGTGTTTAGATGGGGAGTGTATAGTGAACGAAGTCTGTTATATTCTAAAATGCAAGGAATATCAGCGTTTACTTTACTTGCATCAAAGTTGATTAGAAATAGACCGTCAAGTGTACGTAAGCGTGATAGTGCTACGTAGCTCATGCCTTCTTTAAAGACTGTGTTACCAATATCTATCATTGCTTTGTCTAGGGTAAGACCTTGTGATTTATGAATTGTGACTGCGTATGCAAGAGTTAGAGAAAATTGTTCTCTGCGTACATACATATCTTTGAAGAGAAGGACTCTAGCTGTTGAGCGTCCTATCCGTTTTACTTCTGAAAGTTTGTCAAAGAGTATATTGACAAACTGAATTTTGTTGTCACGTGGGTATGTTTGAAAGCCAACATCTGTACCCAGTGCTCCATTAACTAGTCCTTGGTCCACGTCAAGGTTACGTTTAAGCATTACTCTGCAATTTAAGGATAATTTTAACATCTTTTCTAAGCCTGCTGTGTTTGAGATTGATTTTTCTAAATTATTTAGTCTTGTTGTGGCTTGGTCACACATGGGTAGTGTCATACCATGTACATCTAGTTTGTCTGTGGCGCTAATTTCCATTATTGGTTGCATTTCTTTACTTAGCATGATTTCCTTGAAATTGAAACAGCTTGCAAGAGTTGGTATTAAGGCCATACAATTGACATTTTTGTGGGCTAATTGTTCCATAACATCTGTAGCACATGCATTATCGCCATAAAGTGCATTAATGTGCCTGGTTTTCAATGTTGCTTCTGCTTCTTTAGAAAGTATACCAACTCTCAAACTTTTAAAAATGTTGGCATAAGTTAGATCTGCAGATTGGCGCATGTTTTCTGTTAATTCTCTGTATTGGAAATGTTGCCAAAGGTTGACATTTCCATTGCTGCCAACAGTTTTACGGCAGAGTTTGTGCCCTAATGTTTTAAAAATAGGTTCACCTTTTACTGGTGTTAATTGAAGCAGATCTCCAAAAACAATAATGTGTTTTCCTGCAAAGAGCTCTTCATAGTCTGTTTTGAGTACTTCTTGTAATCTGAGGTGAATCAAAGCTAACATCAGGTTGGAGACCATGCTCACATCATCTATTAGTAGCATTTTCATTTGTTTCAATACTCTGCGTAATTCCATTGCAGCTTCTGCAGAAAGTTTGTAATAGTCTAATTTGTTCTGGTGTTCTACTGGTAATAGTAGTAATCGGTGTAATGTAACACCACCTATGTTGTAGGCAGCTAAACCTGTGGGGGCAGTGACAACAGCTGACAGTTTGTTGTTTGTCAATTGTTGAATGAACTTACTAATGATTTTGATTAGGAATGTTTTGCCAGAACCAGCTTCACCACTGACGTACAGTAGTATATGTTTATAATTATGGCAGGAACATTCTTTATTTTCATGTTTTACACCATGTGCAATTTGTTTTGTTACTTCTTGAAAAATGCTACTTTGCTCATTGTTTAGTTTTGATTGTAGTATAGTTAAGTCTTCCTTATCTTCATACTAACACATGGTGTTTTCTACTTCTATCATAGCTAATTCTGCCTCATTTGTTATTAGTGGTTCTCCCAGTGGTTCTTGGCATCCTGTTACAGAAGGTTGACTACTGTCAGGAGTATCCTTATCTAGTTGAGCTTGGAGTTCGTCTTCATGTTGCTGTTCATTGTGCAACATTGTTTTGTACTGTGTAAAGTTTACATCAGTTATAGTGCTTTCATTTGCTTTGAAAGGATACTCATATGAGTCATAGTTATCTAGTAATTGTTCTTCTTTTCTCCATGGTTTGAAGAGTTGTAGCAGGGACATGTAATATACTTCTTTATGTTGAGGAGTCTTCAATGACAATTTGATATGATTAATTAAATTTGGTTTAGTGAGTTTAACTAAGCTGCCTTCACAGTTTGTCACTCTATATTTACCTTTTTTTTCATCGGGTTTCATATCATTTTTGTATGTGTAGTTTTGGGCTAGTTGGTATAGACACATGTTTTCCAAAGTATTACTTCTGTTTGGGTAGTATGTGTCCAATAAATTGTTTTTTTAAAATGTCTTGGCTGTTGGGATCCTGTTTGGCTATTGTTTCTATATCTTCATATGATTTTAGAACTCTTTTTCTAGATTTAGCTGGACCAAGACTTAGCCATACTATATTTTCAGATTTATCATACAATGAAGTACCAGTTAAACAATCAGCTGCTTCATAAGATCCACATTCTCTATGGGTGAGCATTTTTATGCCCAAGCTGTATAATTTCTGAGATACTGTTTTATCTGATGACAGGTCATTCCAGAGTTCTTCGAGCTCTGTCTTTTCTGCTTTAGTTAAGTATGCTGTGACATATCGTGCAACTGCAGTAGAATTGTCTGCAATGTACTGCACATCTATGTTTGCATTCCATAAGTGGGCAATGATTGCATTATAATCATTTATATATTTTTCTTCTTCTTTTCTTTTTATGTAATATGTATTTTTAGGTGACTTTCCTTTAACAGTATGTCTAAATGAAGACATGAGGTTGTTTACTTGACCTGTATTTGTAACTGGTCTAGGGAAACCAAATCGGCATTTGGTGTAGTATTTGCCTTTGTTTTTGTATTTGCGACGACAATATTTTCCACATTTGTGTCTTTGAAATTGTAAAATTTGTGCACAAAGATCACTATTTGTGGCTTCTGATGGAATTTGACAAGTGACATATTTTTCAATAAACTGTAAAACAGTGGCATCACTGTCTTGACCAAATTTAGGAGCATCTTTAATCCATAAAAGCTTGTGGATATGTGGTGCTCCTCTGGCTTGGTATTCCTTTCTCCAAAAGAAGTGTTGCACTTCTCCAAGGGGAGGAACATTTTTATTACAAATAAAATGTAGCATAGCAATGAAGCAATGGTGAAAATATCTTGAAACATTAACAGGATCCAAAGAACAAAGTTCACCAGGTGTTAGAATTTCTATGTTTGTTTTGTTTTTATTTGATATGCGTAGGAAATCATGTAAATCTTCCCATGCATATTCTGCACAACTTAATGTAACAAACCAAGTGGGTGGGCCAAGGTTTCTGATCATACAACGTACATCTCCATGACGTCGAAACCAGTACTCTTTAGTACCACACATATTTGCTAATAGATTTGTAATATTTGATTGTAAAATCTCATCCTTTTGTTGCACTTTCTCTAATAACTGTGTAGCTGTCATATTTTGAAAGTGTGATCCTGATTTTAATATGTGTGCCACTCAGTAACATAAAGTTGCTAGTTCACTTTCAAAGAGTAGGTGGAATATGTATTCCACATTTTGTCTAAATCTGGGATCTTCAGAATACATCCGTAATGAGCGGTATTCTGAAGCTGATATTTGAATAGGTCTATCATCATATCTTCCTCCTTTGCCAGTTGGAAAGAGTAGAGGAAAAGCACGTGCTTCTATACTTTTTTCCCATATACTGATTGGCGATCCTTTTGTTTGACGCATTTGGTAAGTTTCCAGTACATCTTGTACGGTGTCATTACAGTGCAAAGGATGAATTGTATACTGGTCTAAAGTATTTGATATTGTAGCAGGATCTAGTTGCTCAAATTAACCAGCTTCTTGTGTTTCTTGAATTATTTCAGTTGTATCTTTCAAGTTGTCTTCAATATTAATTTCTTTGTAATATTCATTATTCTCTTTAAGATATTGGAAGCCTTGTCTAACTTTATATAAATCTACCAGCTGTTGCCATATTTTTTTGTCTTTTGTAGGTACTCCATTTACTAATATAATTAAAGATTGGTGCATTGGATGTTGCACTCCTAGAGTATGCACATTTTCTTTTAGATTTAATGGTAAATAAACTACTTTTCCACGAATGCCTTTTACCAATTCAGAGGGAGGTAATTTTGCTGTTTTTGGTTGAAGGCGTATTATTGCTTGAAATGGGTGTACTGTTTGAATTATGATGCTCTCATATAAATTAAGTTGTTGTAGAGGTTTTGGTACTGGGTATAATTCCAAATTATTTGTGATAGAACGTGAAGGAGTTTGGTTGTTGTCAAGTTTTGTGGTGCAATAACTGCAAAGTATTAAGGGCTCAGTTATTTCATATTTGTTTTCTGCTAGAAGGCAGAGAGCTAATTCAAACCATTTAGAATCTTCATTGTCTTCTATTTTGTATGATAGGTCCACAGTGTTTGTGTTACTTTTATAAAAAATTCTACGGTAACATACACATACATGGTTTGGTACTTCAGCTGATGTACTTTTAAATTTTAGTATTTCTTTTGTGTATGTGTTTAGCAAAAGGTTGCCATGTGTAGAATTGTTGCTTAATTGGTTTAAAGCTATTTCATTCTGTAAATGGCTTTCACTTCCAAAATATTTTTTCTGGATATAGTGAATTTCTTCAAGTAGGTCTTTTGCTGTACCATGTAGAAGGATGTTATTTAACTTTGCTAGTGCTAAAGCAGGACTTTTAGCATATTACAGTTTATAGACTAGATTTCTTATAGGTGAATGATGTGTTGATATCCTTTTGATATAATGGAAAGTGGTTTTACAAGTAGGTCCTGTGATGCAGGCCAATGAATGTCCTTGTAGTCCTGTGTACTTGCGCACTGGACAGGTATCTATATTTTGCAGTAATTTAATTTTGATTTTGTCTTTGCTTTTTACATATTTATTGAGGAATTGGTGTAAAGATTTGAAACATTATTTGGGAATGTTACAAATTGACGTGCATGGCCATTTGTACACTAGACGTTCTGATTCAGTTGAATGGAGGGGTAATTCTAAGTTTTCAGGGCATATTTTTGTAAGGAGTACTTCTTGTTCCATTATGGTATTATTCACTTTTTCATAACCTCGACCACTGCTATTTATGGCAATTGTATTTGTTTGCTTTTGTTTGTACGCTTCTTCATTAAAATATGGTTCTGTGCTCGTAGTGTGATTCCATTCACCTCCGCAGATACTTAAGAAGTTCTTTCTGTTGACATTTCGCTTATTGAGAAGTCTTTTTTGTAATTTAGTTATTAGTTTTGTTAGTGGTTTCATTTTGTTTAACAGTAAAATAAATAAATTTCTTTTGAGAAGAATTGCACTGTCCATCAATGCTTCTAAGATTAATTTCCTACGATAGGTTTTAAGCTTTGAACCTGATTTCTCTCCTGTTTTTATAAGATTTTGAAGGACTTCGTGACGGTATATTTTGGCTAAAATACTTTTCTTGGTATGCTTACTTTGCATTATATTAAAATTTGAAGAAATAGTTTTATCTGTACTGATAGCTGATTTTCTGTTAATTGTTTTTTGGTTTGTTTTACATTTTGATAGAGGAAGCGAAGTTGTTGTACTTGAAACTTCTTGTGTTTCACTAAATGATTGTATTAGCTGTTTTGTTTCAACTTTTTTTACAAATTCTGCTAGAGATGGATGCTTATGTTGGACACCTTTATTTTCATTTGCTCTAATTTTGCGTTGCTTTCTACGGAGTTGTCTTTTGGTAGGCATTCTTTAGGGTCTGTTGAAAAAAATAAAGAAGATATGGGTTGGGGTGTTCTGGAATGTATGTGTGCTGTGTGCATGAGTGTTTGAGTAAGATGATAAAGATGTATGTAATGGTGTGTGATTGTGCATTGGGAACTAAAACTAGTAGGGGTAGGTATTCTTGAATTTATGTGTCACTAAACTGGGGTCAGATGACAAAAAAAAGTAAGCTAGTGGTGTGGAAAAGTACAAATAGTAAATGTAATGTATACAATTAAAACAGTTGTTTGTTCTGTAATATGAAAATTGTAGTGGTTCAGTTGGCTAATTTGTGTGTCCAAAAATAGAAATTTGTGGGCCATTCTGGTTGTAAATCGCTGTTTACGACATGGACATTTTTGTACAAAATGGTACAAAATCTCTATTTTAAGAAACCAAAATAGCTGGTATTAATGTTATAGTATATTTGATTAATAATATAAATAATGTGGTGATATTTTACTTACTTTTTTTTTAAATTAACAGGTAACTTCTTAGTTTTTCTTTCTTCTTCGAATTTGGCTGCTTCTTTTCAGGAAACCGGTCTTCACTGCAACTGTGAAAGCTTCAAATTAGTAACTTTTTTTGTATATAGCACTGTTTTTAATTTAGATATTGATTTTTTTAATTGTAATCCTCAGTGCCTTCTGTAAAACTATTAAACTAATTTATTTACATAAGATACATTGCATCAGTTCAGTGTATATGATATGTTCTTAATGAACAAATTGTATTGAATGACTAACTGTAGCAAAAATGAAATATCTTTACTATGTCTTGTGAAATTTATAATATATTAGTGAATACCACTATTTCTGTAAGTAAACTGTTCTAGGTAATAGCGCCTCAATGTCAAGTAATTAAGTAAATAAATAAATAAAAACAAAAAATATGAAATTTTGTAAGTATTTTTATAAAGGTTTAAACATAGATTGTGTTTGCATGCAATTTTGTTTGAATATATGTAGTCTATATATTTCATTTAAAAAATGTTAGTTTAACATGATTTGAGTGTGTGTGTTTAAAGAAAGTAAAAAGTATAAAGGTGTATAAGTGGTAGTTGATTTTAGGAAATTGAAAAAAGTACAGTAAATTCATTTAACAGATTTTACAAGGTAAAAGTCTGTTTGAAAATGTGTTCATCTACCATAGCTCTCAAGTCACACGCTTTTGGCGGGTGTCACATGCCTTGTAAAGGGCAGACTCACCCGCCAAGCATCCTGCAAGCCCATTCATTCCAATGGGCGTCTCACCCGCTAAAAACAAAATCGGGTGATTTCACCCGCCTGTAAAACAAAAATGGTTGAGAGCTATGTCATGTACTATACAGAAAATATGCATACCTGAAGTTTGTGTTCATGCATATGGATATGCGTGGAGCTGCAAGTAGAAATCTTGAAGACTTGTACAGTATTTGTGGTAGATGCTGCTTGCCAATGATATGACACTTGTACTCAGAGAGATTCAGAGTACATTTGCAGTGTGGATCTATGATGATGCAGTTAGATGTAGAGGTCTTGAATGTGATTGGTGCATGGTCATGTGATTTTTGAGGTACATCCAATGAGGGAATGGCAGAGAGAGTGTAGTGGAAATGGTAGAAGGGCTGTTCATGTTACGATATGTCCGCGTACATGGCGCTAGTTCCAGGACATCGGGAGTTACATCCGGGGATTTTTGGGTTCAGAAGTCATGCAAATGAGTATAAGCACTGAAAGGGATTGGTCAGGAACGTTTGGTGGGTGTATTGTGCCAGGAGAGATTTTTTGAGATACTCTTTTTGCTGAGAGAACAAAAGATAGCTATGGCTGTGTGTTTCAGAAAACAGATTGTTTGGATTTTAGGAGATTCGTGGATACATTGGTTGAAGGTGCATGCAGAAAGCTGTGGAGTAGCTGTAGATCTTTGATTCCCACATGTGGAAGTACACTGGCATGGAGTACGTGGAATGAAGTGGTTGGATTTGCTACCTCTCTGTGCTACTTTGGAGACAGAGCAACATCCAGACATAATTGTAATTCATTGTGGAGGGAACAGTTTAGGGCATGTGACTGGAATTTCTTTGCAATTTGCTATGAAAGAAGGACTGAGGAAGGTTATGGACATGTTTCCTAATTCGCACGTGATATTTTCACGGATTGCGCAGAGACAAATGTGGCTTCGTTCTTCTTCATTTGGTCCACAAATGGAAAAAGCAAGGCGCAATGTTAATAAGGCTGTTTGTGGCTTTCTAAGAGATTTTGGCATGTCTTCTTTTCACAATGAAAATATTATGTTTTGTAGTACATACATTTTTCGCAGAGATGGAGTCCATCTTACTTATGCTGGCAATCAGATTTTTCTGAGAAATGTACAAAATGCATTGCGACCTTTTTTGGAATTACAACAATGATTTTGAAGTAGATGTTAAGCATTTACAATTTTTGACTTACAAACACCACCCAAAGGCACTTTTCAGAGCCACCACTTCTTTCCAGAGAAAATTACAATGTTTGTGATGGAGTAGTAACCCAATTTTTTTAATGTTCGCGAACTGTTTGCGGACTTCTAAAAAATACAAAGAGCCCTGCTTCATTTCTTTACACTTCTATTTTTTAACTGGGAAAGGCGGCTCTGAAAAGAGTCTTATTTTTTTTGATTTTTGTAATTTTGTATTTTTTTTGGTTTTTCAGACACGACACAGTAGGAGAGGAGGGTAAAGGAGGGTAAAGGGGGGGACACCAACCACAGGGATAAGAAAGGGCGAGCTGAGAGAGGAAGATGTAGAGTGGGTTTTATTTGGGTAGTGAGCAGGTCTTCTCGTGCTCTGGGACGATAGTCTCAAAAGCACTCCGAAGTCGCTCCCCCCTGCAGAGTACTGTGTCACTGTACATACATACAACTGTGACCCTCGAAAGGTAAGGGTCATCAGCATTCTGTATGGCCTGTGAGGCAGCTTGAGAAAGACGCTGTCCCACAGAGGTGGTCCTTGTGGTGACAGGATCAGAAACAGAGGATGAAGTAGAGGAAATCAACCTGCTACGTTCTTCGCAAGGTACAACCCTGCGAATAGCCCCAGAGTGAAATGACCTCAGGTGTCGCTTCATAGTAGTGGTCCCAAAGCTGTAGTTACCGTGCTTCCCACGACTGAGTATCATTTTGCACTCATTGCAGGTAACATGGTTCGCACGAGCCTTAGGACCATTCCCATGAATGGTAAATAACCACCACACCCAAGACTCACGCCTAGTGCGGGTAGTAGGGATTTCCTCTACCTCATTCCCATCATCCTCTTCTTCCTCCTCCGCATCCTCAGTCCTGTTCCCCTCTTCAGGCCCTTGGGGAGGTGGTGGTGGTGGAGGGGGTGGTGGTGGTGCTGAAGCAGGTGCAGCACCAAGTGGCAGTTCAGCAGCCAAGGATGCCATGTCGATGATGGTGTAGTCTGCAGGTGGCAGCAAAAATCACTGTGTTCTGAAGAATAGCCAGAAACACAATGGGAATAAGCTCTTGGGCGTGGTCTTTTATAGGGGTGCTTGTGCGCGGTCCGCGGACATGCGCACTGTGCGCAGACAGATCGAACACAAAAAAAGGATCGGAAAGTATCAAAAGGTATATAGAAACTCAAGATTGCTATGTGGGACTTGTGGCATGGTGAGATTTTATTGAAAAATATTATGGATTAACTGAAAATGTACTTTTAAATTGTTCAGGGACACGAACAGTGTCCGCATTTCAGGACACACGATGAGCGTGGGCGCGGTCATACGATCTGTTTGCGAACTAGTCTGCGAAGGAAGCGCCTGTCCGCAGGACACCAAGTGCACGGAGATTGGTTAGCGCATGCGCATTGATGTCCTACGGACACTGTTCGGGTTCTGAAGGAATTAAAAGTGCGTCACACGTGAAACGAACATTTCAGGACACCGCGTGTGTTCTTAGAACAGTTTAAACTTGGTAGTGAACAGTAAGGACAGATATATTGTTCTTCAGGACACGTGTAATTTAGTTTATGTACGAACATTTCAGGACACCAATTGTGTTCTTAGAACACTTTCAATTGGGTAGCGAACACTACGAACAGTTGTACTGTTGTTCAGGACACATCATTTTCGTTTATTTACGAACATTTCAGGACAGCAATTGTGTTCTTAGGACAGTTTTAAGTTGATAGCGAACATTACGGACAGATATAGTGTTCTTTAGAACACTTTAATTTTTGTTTCTTTACGAACATTTCAGGACACTACAAGTGTTCTTAGAACATTTTGAACTTGCATGAGAACATTACGGACAGATGTAGTGTCCTCAGGACAGTTACATTTTCGTTTCTTTACGAACATTTCCGAACAACCGCGGTGCCCGTGGACACCTAAATTGGTTTTATTACAAGGAACTGAAAGTAATTACAACACAATATAAGAAAAGTAACTTTATTTCATATATATATACAATTATGACTGGGAAGGTGGGGCAGAAACGGAAACAAAAACAGGAGAATTAGGGATTTCTAGATAACTAGGATCAGGTGAAGAAGGGAAGGAAATGTCATCGAAACCCATTTGTCCATAGACAGGGTTTGGGGTTAACTGCGTGGGATAGGGTGAGGGGGGACAAGTGCAGGTTGGACAATGGTGTGCTGTTGGGGGTTTCACATAATTTTCCACAAAGGTTTTCAAATCCATAAAATTTTGCATAAGGTCGTCCATTTTTTGATGAATCTGCTGTAGAGTAATATCCTCTGATTGTTGTTGTGAGATGCTTGGAATTTTTGTATGGTCTGTGAGGCAGCTTGAGAAAGACGCTGTCCCACAAAGGTGGTCCTTGTGGTGACAGGATCAGAAACAGAGGATGAAGTAGAGGAAATCAACCTGCTACGTTCTTCGCAAGGTACAACCCTGCGAATAGCCCCAGAGTGAAATGATCTCAGGTGTCGCTTCATAGTAGTGGTCCCAAAGCTGTAGTTACCGTGCTTCCCGCGACTGAGTATCATTTTGCACTCATTGCAGGTAACATGGTTCGCACGAGCCTTAGGACCATTCCCATGAATGGTAAATAACCACCACACCCAAGACTCACGCCTAGTGCGGGTAGTAGGGATTTCCTCTACCTCATTCTCATCATCCTCTTCTTCCTCCTCCGCATCCTCAGTCCTGTTCCCCTCTTCAGGCCCTTGGGGAGGTGTTGGTGGTGGAGGGGGTGGTGGTGGTGCTGAAGCAGGTGCAGCACCAAGTGGCAGTTCAGCAGCCAAGGATGCCATGTCGATGATGGTGTAGTCTGCAGGTGGCAGCAAAAATCACTGTGTTCTGAAGAATAGCCAGAAACACAATGGGAATAAGCTCTTGGGCGTGCTCTTTTATAGGGGTGCTTGTGCGCGGTCCGCGGACGTGCGCACTATGCGCAGACAGATCGAACACAAAAAAAGGATTGGAAAGTATCAAAAGGTATATAGAAACTCAAGATTGCTATGTGGGACTTGTGGCATGGTGAGATTTTATTGAAAAATATTATGGATTAACTGAAAATGTACTTTTAAATTGTTCAGGGACACGAACAGTGTCCGCATTTCAGGACACACGATGAGCGTGGGCGCGGTCATACGATCTGTTTGCGAACTAGTCTGCGAAGGAAGCGCCTGTCCGCAGGACACCAAGTGCACGGAGATTGGTTAGCGCATGCGCATTGATGTCCTACGGACACTGTTCGGGTTCTGAAGTAATTAAAAGTGCGTCACACGTCAAACGAACATTTCAGGACACCGCGTGTGTTCTTAGAACAGTTTAAACTTGGTAGCGAACAGTAAGGACAAATATATTGTTCTTCAGGACACGTGTAATTTAGTTTATGTACGAACATTTCAGGACACCAATTGTGTTCTTAGAACACTTTCAATTGGGTAGCGAACACTACGAACAGTTGTACTGTTGTTCAGGACACATCATTTCCGTTTATTTACGAACATTTCAGGACAGCAATTGTGTTCTTAGGACAGTTTTAAGTTGATAGCCAACATTACGGACAGATATAGTGTTCTTTAGAACACTTTAATTTTTGTTTCTTTACAAACATTTCAGGACACTACAAGTGTTCTTAGAACATTTTGAACTTGCATGAGAACATTACGGACAGATGTAGTGTCCTCAGGACAGTTACATTTTCGTTTCTTTACGAACATTTCCGAACAACCGCGGTGCCCGTGGACACCTAAATTGGTTTTATTACAAGGAACTGAAAGTAATTACAACACAATATAAGAAAAGTAACTTTATTTCAATTATATATACAATTATGACTGGGAAGGTGGGGCAGAAACGGAAACAAAAACAGGAGAATTAGGGATTTCTAGATAACTAGGATCATGTGAAGAAGGGAAGGAAATGTCATCGAAACGCTTTGGTCCATAGACAGGGTTTGGGGTTAACTGCGTGGGATAGGGTGAGGGGGGACAAGTGCAGGTTGGACAATGGTGTGCTGTTGGGGGTTTCACATAATTTTCCGCAAAGGTTTTCAAATCCATAAAAGTTTGCATAAGGTCGTCCATTTTTTGATGAATCTGCTGTAGAGTGATATCCTCTGATT
The DNA here is from genome assembly GCF_040938575.1 of Ambystoma mexicanum. NCBI lineage: Eukaryota > Metazoa > Chordata > Amphibia > Caudata > Ambystomatidae > Ambystoma > Ambystoma mexicanum. Next base: position 379,132,152 of record NC_090930.1, on the reverse strand, counting down.
GTTGTTGTGAGATGCTTGGATTTTTTGTATGGTCTGTAATAAAAAAAAATGTATTTGTTAAATGTATACAAAATAATATTTATTAATTGGTTTATATAGTAAAGTGTGTACCATTAGGTGGACTATTTTCTAACATTTCCTCTCGTGGGAAATGCTCCTCTAGCCAGTCGAGAGTAGTACACATTTCTGTGAGAAAACAAAAAAGTAATATGTTTTTTTTTTCTAATATAGAAAGTTTATAAATATATGAGTAAACAGAAGTGCACTTACTATGTCTGGTGAGATATGTAATCAGTAGTGTATACGTCTGGTCTTGCTGTTGGTTGTGGAGCGTCTGTGAGGTAATTATGGTGGAAGCCACTTTATCTTCTTTTGGTATATTCCTTTTTAAAACATATTGTATTTACATGAATGGTTAATGTGTTACATATATGGGTAACATTTTTTAAGTATTGCTACATATACTTTGTATGTGTGCTGCTTTGTGAATTTGTTAAATGTTCCTATGTTATGATATAACTATTACACATACCTCCCCAGAGTTTTTAGGTGGTGGTACTGTTCTCCGAACATGTCCGCGAACATTAAATAAGTTCGCGGACATCAAGCTCTTAAGAAGAGATCTAGTCAGTTCCATATGACATGTATATAAAGTCAAAGTCATTATTGTTAAGTTGTGCTACTAAAAAACTATGAAATTCAGTGAAAAAACTTTGTTAAATGGATGTTATGGTTAAGTTGCGCTACTAAAAACCTATGAAATTCAGTGAAAAAAACTTTGTTAAAGGGACGTTATGGTTAAGGTGCGCTACTAAAAACCTATGAAATTCAGTGAAAAAACTTTGTTAAAGGGACGTTATGGTTCCAAGTAAAACCGAAAAACCCTTGAAATTCGCCAGTTATGGGAGGCTAAGCAACCATAACTCGCGCCACCACTGTGCACTGCTAAGACTAACACCCAGGACATCAAAGATGACATCACAAATGTCATTGATGACATCACTATTTTCCCATTCATATAGCGCTAAGAACCGTGAGGTATGTAAGCGGTGCTTATTATTAACCACGGTGTGTGGTGCTCATTTATCGACCACGGAAGGATGAAAGGCTGAGTTTCGCCTTGCCGGGATTCAAACTTGCGTTAGCAAGCTGTGCACGGATGTCAAAGCGAGCGCTGTACTCGCTGTGCCACTTGACAGGCTACAGTGAAGTGGCACAGCGAGTAGAGCGCTTGACCGCCTATAGACTGGTTAAATTATTTCTATTAACCCACCCTGTGTCGTCTGCCTTTTTCAGAGCCCTCTAAACGACAGGGGATCAATTCGGCGGTGATAGTGCGCGGTAGAAAACATTATGCCACTTTCAACGAACAAGTTCAACTTGAGCGGTCTTTAATGCTACGCTATTGTAATTATATTTGGTATAAAGTAATCTAAAGGGTTACTTACAGTACAATTGTAATTTCCATTGTCTACGAGTGGTGCAGTCCCAAAATACGACTCCGCGTGTGCCAACAATCTTTCGTATAGTGATATAATATATAAAAGTGGTTTCGTTTCAGAAATGTCATCTTTATCTTCTCTTACGTTTTAGCAACACTCCTTCAAGAGAATTCTTTCATCACAATCTCTGTCTGTCAAGGTCAAAACACAATACAACCTTATAGTTCGCTTCGTGAGCCTCTCCGGGGCCCGAGAAAAAAATGGAAGCAGCTGACCTTCACTGTGAACAAGCATAAATTCTTACTTTGCAACATTCTGTGTAAAGCCATCTGTAGAAGTTGTGGAAGCAGCTGACCTTCACTGTGAACGAGCATAAATTCTTACTTTGCAACATTCTGTGTAAAGCCATCTGTAGAAGTTGGTTTTTGCACCCCATGTTTGTATATTGTTTGCATGATATTAAAAAAACTTTGTTAAAGGGACGTTATGGTTAAGTTGCGCTATTAAAAACCTATGAAATTCAGTGAAAAAACTTTGTTAAAGGGACGTTATAGCTCAAAGTAAAACCGAAAAACTCCTGAAATTCGCCAGTTATGGTAACATAAGCAACCATAACTCGCGCCACCGTGCACTGCTAACACTCACACCCAGGACATCAAAGATGACATCACAAATGTCATTGATGACATAACTGATGACATCACATGGCTGGCTCCCCCTTTTTATCCTTTACTGACATATCGAAGCCACGTAGTTTTCTTCAGTAACAGTCAGGAAGTAAAAATTGAAAAGGTACTATATTTGTAGACTTAGGGTCCTGTCACATCATATGAAACATGTACATAGCAGAAGATACAGGCTTGAAAGAGAGCAAACCTTTCTGTGCATGAAGATAATCATTATGGTTATCAGCACTTTCTCATAGTTTTATTTTTATTACTCTACCTTCCCTCTATATGCTCATATTTGTATACATTATACTCACTCTCCATAGAGTGAATGGGAAAAAAGTTTTGCTCGCGTATACAGCCCAAACCGCTGGACGGATTTCCACCAACTTTGGACCAGGAGCAGCGGCTTGTTCCCGAAAGCGTGCTTTTGCAAATTTGGTGAAAATCCATCCAGTAGTTTTTTTTAAAATGACCAAAATGTAGGTAAAAAAAAATTAGTGATATCTGTGTTCGGTTTGGGAATACACTTCCCTGTTCGCTCCGTGGAAAGTGTCCTGATTGGCCAATCGTCTTGCTTGATGTTCGCGGACATGCAATGTGTTCGCTGGTTGGACGGCGTGGAGCGTGAAGCGTGTCAGATTTTTCGGTAGCGCCTGCCATATTTGATTCGTGGACGTCCCCGGACAGTGCGGTGAAACTTTGTTCAAAATGTGTATTTTGTAGAGTGTGTTGGTGTGTAGGAGTGTTTGGGGAGGGTGGGAGTGTATGAGATAGGATGAAAGTTGTGTTTTTTATGTGTTAGACGTTCTTATTGTGTTCGATTTGTTTGCGGCCATCACGGGTGTTCTGAAATGTTCTAAATAAACTGACTAGGGGGTGTTCTAAGGAGTCAATATGTGTCCGTTTTGTTCGCAAGCAAAGTGAAACTGTTCTAAGAACACTTGCGGTGTCCGGGGAGTGTTCGTAGGTGGTGTCCTGAGGACGCTGTCCGTATTGTTCTCTGTCAAGTTGAATGTGTTCTAAGAACACGTGCGGTGTCCTGAAATGTTCGCAAATAAACAAAATGGGGGTGTTCTGAAGACGTTTTTGAGAACACTCCCGGTGTCCTGAAATGTTTGTAGGGGTTGTTCTGAGGACGCTGTCCATATTGTTCTCTGTCAAGTTGAATGTGTTCTAAGAACACTTGCGGTGTCCTGAAATGTTCGCAAATAAACAAAATGGGGGTGTTCTGAAGACGCTTCTAAGAACACTCGCGGTGTCCGGGGAGTGTTCGTAGGGGGTGTCCTGAGGACGCTGTCCGTATTGTTCTCTGTCAAGTTGAATGAGTCCTAAGAACACTTGCGGTGTCCTGAAATGTTTGCAAATAAACAAAACGGGGGTGTTCTGAAGACGCTTCTAAGAACACTCGCGGTGTCCGGGGAGTGTTCGTAGGGGGTGTCTTGAGGACGCTGTCCGTATTGTTCTCTGTCAAGTTGAATGTGTCCTAAGAACACTGGCGGTGTACTGAAATGTTCGCAAATAAACAAGATGGTGGTGTTCTGAAGAGGCTTCTAAGAACACTCGTGGTGTCCGGGGAGTGGTCGTAGGGGGTGTCCTGAGGACGCTGTTCGTATTGTTCTCTGTCAAGTTGAATGTGTCCTAAGAACACTCGCGATGTCCTGAAATGTTCGCAAATAAACAAAATGGGGGTGTTCTGAAGACGCTTCTAAGAACACTCGTGGTGTCCGGGGAGTGTTTGTAGGGGGTGTCCTGAGGACGCTGTCCGTATTGTTCTTTGTCAAGTTGAATGTGTCCTAAGAACACTCGCGGTGTCCTGAAATGTTCGCAAATAAACAAGATGGTGGTGCTCTGAAGATGCTTCTAAGAACACTCCCGGTGTCCGGGGAGTGTTCGTAGGGGGTGTCCTGAGGACGCTGTCCGTATTATTCTTTGTCAAGTTGAATGTGTCCTAAGAACACTTGCGGTGTCCTGAAATGTTCGCAAATAAACAAGATGGTGGTGTTCTGAAGACGCTTCTAAGAACACTCCCGGTGTCCTGGTATGTTCGTAGGGGGTGTCCTTAGGACACTGTCCGTATTGTTCGTTGTTAAGTTGAAAGTGTTCTAAGAACTATCGCGTTGTTCTGAAATGTTCGTAGGGGGTGTCCTGAAAACGGTGTCCGTATTGTTCGCTGGCAAGTTCAAAGTGTTCTAAGAACACTCACATTGTTCGCGGACATTAAAAGTTTCCCATAGATCATAGTTGAAATGTTTGACTCTATGGATGTGATATGCTGCGGTGGTTGTTGCCAGGGCATAGAGTCTTGGGTGCATGGCCATTTGGCCATGCACCCAAGATTGTATGCCCTGGCATCAACCACCCCAGCATATCACATTCATATTTGCTTATAACTTTGGGTGAAAAACAAATATATAAGGAACAAAGGTATTAGATACTATGGATGTGATATGCTGCTATGGTTGTCCTTATTATTGTATACTTACTGTTTGGTCTAGTAATGGGAGTCCATGTTTTTCTTCTTCATTTCTGTGATAGAAGAAAATAGCATATTAGTATTAGTATTTTGTAATGACTTATTACATTGTATAAGCAATATACTTTTATTTTTTTTTCGACCCTCATATTTAGTAGAGTACAAATCAGAGTACTGTGCAATTTGCTCAGTTTCTGTATTTGTTGCTAAATCATTGGGTCTGTGGGAGAAAAAAAAATCCATGCTGGATTAAAAAAAAAAACTTGTTCTGTTATGCTACAGTTTATTTGTTTGTTTGTTTTCATTGTTCACTTGTTGTTTCTGGCTAATGCTTTATACTTTGCTTTGTTGTATTTTTTTTGGAGGAGTAACAGATTTGTTTTGATATTATAAAATTTTGGAGCAGTTAGATACCAATTGGCATATTCCAACTGTCTATTTTTTTAATATATTTTAGTGGTTTTGATTTATCTATTTGGATATTGTTAAATTTTGGGACAGTTAGATACCAATTGGCGTATTCTAACTGTGTATTTTTTGGCCTAATTTAGTGGTATTCATTTATCTGATTAGTTGTTGTAGAATCTTTGAGCTGTTAGATAGCATTTGGAGTATTCTAACAGTTTATATTATTTTAACACAAATTTATAATTTTGGGACAGTTAGATACCAATTGGCGTATTCTAACTGTGTATGCTTTGGTCTAATTTAGTGGTATTCATTTATCTGATTAGTTGTTGTAGAATCTTTGAGCAGTTAGATAGCTTTTGGAGTATTCTAACAGTTTATATTTTTGTTACACAAATTTACTTAAAGGTTTAAATACAGTTTATTTATCAAATTTTGGTTTTAAGAACATCAAATAAGCGTTTGTAAGATTTGCTGGTAATCTCTGCTTTAGAGTAATGGTACTATCATTACATTCAAACCATCCACATTTCTTTTTTATGTATGCAGTGTAGTGCCCTGAATTGGTTGTGGCTCCTGCGTGGTAGATTATACCTATTGTTGTGAAGGTTTTCTTACCAAGTGATATTTGACCATGTGTGAATCCAGTCAGCTTGCAGTTGTTTTTGGTACCATCTGCATTGTAACGTAGAAGCATTAGTATTACGTATTTACTATGTGTTTGTATTACTAACGTGGAGCGATTATCTGAATTGCAGGTTGAGCATAATCTACCATGGTTTGCATTTTGTACAAGTTGCTGAAATGGAATGGATTCACAATTTGGTATTGATATATATATGAAGCGTTCATTGGGGATTTCCTCTTGTGTCACATTGTTGCAGAGAGTGCATTTATGTTTCCACATGTATGAAATCTGAAATATTTCATTTATAGGTATGTTTTTGTTTTCCAGTACTTGTAGTAAGTACATTAGAAATTCTTGTGGATCTTCCTGTGAGTTTATAGTGAATTTCACCATTCCAGCACAGTAGTCCAATTGTCGTCTTATTCCAAAAACACTATGTGTTGTCAGGATTGTTTGCTGCATTTCTGTGAAGTACTAACATTTGCAAACACAATGGGTCTGTACTGTGTGAGTAAATGTTGTCAACAATTGGTGGTAATTGAAATAGAATATTCATTGCTACATTTGCATAGCAACTTACACCAACTATATTTGAGAATTTAAATGGTCCAGGTAGTTCTGTATCTAACTGCTTTTTTTGGAGTTTGTCTTCCTTCTTTAAAGAAGTACCTGGTTTACTTTCTCTAATTGATTCTTTTTTGTTTGTGGTACTTGATGAAGTATTAGTTTCTTTTACTCTCTTTGGAGGATTTGCAGTGACGTCCTGTTGCATTTCTGTTTGATTTAGTTTTCTTTTGCAATGTTTTAGTTTTTGTGGAACAGAATATGTGTTTAGATGGGGAGTGTATAGTGAGCGAAGTCTATTATATTCTAAAATGCAAGGAATATCAGCGTTTACTTTACTTGCATCAAAGTTGATTAGAAATAGACCGTCAAGTGTACGTAAGTGTGATAGTGCTACGTAGCTCCTGCCTTCTTTAAAGACTGTGTTACCAATATCTATCATTGCTTTGTATAGGGTACGACCTTGTGATTTACGAATTGTGACTGCGTATGCAAGAGTTAGAGAAAATTGTTCTCTGCGTACATACATATCTTTGAAGAGAAGGAATCTAGCTGTTGAGCGTCCTATCTGTTTTGCTTCTGAAAGTTTGTCAAAGAGTATATTGACAAACTGAATTTTGTTGTCACGTGGGTATGTTTGAAAGCCAACAACTGTAACCAGTGCTCCATTAACTAGTCCTTGGTCCACGTCAAGGTTACGTTTAAGCATTACTCTGCAATTTAAGGATAATTTTAACATCTTTTCTAAGCCTGCTGTGTTTGAGATTGATTTTTCTAAATTATTTAGTCTTGTTGTGGCTTGGTCACACATGGGTAGTGTCATACCATGTACATCTAGTTTGTCTGTGGCGCTAATTTCCATTATTGGTTGCATTTCTTTACTTAGCATAATTTCATTGAATTTGAAACAGCTTGCAAGAGTTGGCATTAAGGCCATACAATTGACATTTTTGTGGGCTAATTGTTCCATAACATCTGTAGCACATGCATTATCGCCATAAAGTGCATTAATGTGCCAGGTTTTCAATGTTGCTTCTGCTTCTTTAGAAAGTATACCAACTTTAAAACGTTGGCATAAGTTAGATCTGCAGATTGGTGCATGTTTTCTGTTAATTCTCTGTATTGGAAATGTTGCCAAAGGTTGACATTTCCAATGCTGCCAACAGTTTTACGGCAGAGTTTGTGCCCTAATGTTTTAAAAATAGGTTCACCTTTTACTGGTGCTAATTGAAGCAGATCTCCAAAAACAATAATGTGTTTTCCTGCAAAGAGCTCTTCATAGTCTGTTTTGAGTACTTCTTGTAATCTGAGGTGAATCAAAGCTAACATCAGGTTGGAGACCATGCTCACTTCATCTATTAGTAGCATTTTCATTTGTTTCAATACTCTGCGTAATTCCATTGCAGCTTCTGCAGAAAGTTTGTAATAGTCTAATTTGTTCTGGTTTTCTACTGGTAATAGTAGTAATCGGTGTAATGTAACACCACCTATGTTGTAGGCAGCTAAACCTGTGGGGGCAGTGACAACAGCTGACGGTTTGTTGTTTGTCAATTGTTGAAGGAACTTACTAATGATTTTGATTAGGAATGTTTTGCCAGAACCAGCTTTACCACTGACGTACAGTAGTATAGGTTTATAATTATGGCAGGAACATTCTTTATTTTCATGTTTTACACCATGTGCAATTTGTTTTGTTACTTCTTGAAAAATGCTACTTTGCTCATTGTTTAGTTTTGATTGTAGTATAGTTAAGTCTTCCTTATCTTCATACTGACACATGGTGTTTTCTACTTCTATCATAGCTAATTCTGCCTCATTTGTTATTAGTGGTTCTCCCAGTGGTTCTTGGCTTCCTATTACAGAAGGTTGACTACTGTCAGGAGTATCCTTATCTAGTTGGGCTTGGAGTTCTTCTTCATGTTGCTGTTCATTGTGCAACATTGTTTTGTACTGTGTAAAGTTTACATCAGTTATAGTGCTTTCATTTGCTTTGAAAGCATCCTCATATGAGTCATAGTTATCTAGTAATTGTTTTTCTTTTCTCCATGGTTTGAAGAGTTGTAGCAGGGACATGCAATATACTTCTTTATGTTGAGGAGTCTTCAATGACAATTTGATATGATTAATTAAATTTGGTTTAGTGAGTTTAACTAAGCTGCCTTCACAGTCTGTCACTCTATATTTACCTTTTTTTTCATCGGGTTTCATATTATTTTTGTATGTGTAGTTTTGGGCTATTTGGTATAGACACATGTTTTCCAAAGTATTACTTCTGTTTGGGTAGTATGTGTCCAATAAATTGTTTTTTAAAATGTCTTGGCTGTTGGGATCATGTTTGGCTATTGTTTCTATATCTTCATATGATTTTAGAACTCTTTTTCTAGATTTAGCTGGACCAAGACTTAGCCATACTAGATTTACCATACAATGAAGTACCAGTTAAATGATCAGCTGCTTCATAAGATCCACATTCTCTATGGGTGAGCATTTTTATGCCCAAGCTGTATAATTTCTGAGATACTGTTTTATCTGATGACAGGTCATTCCAGAGGTCTTGGAGCTCTGTCGTTTCTGCTTTAGTTAAGTATGCTGTGACATATCGTGCAACTGCAGTAGAATTGTCTGCAATGTACTGCACATCTATGTTTGCATTCCATAAGTGGGCAATGATTGCATTATAATCATTTATATATTTTTCTTCTTCTTTTCTTTTTATGTAATATGTATTTTTAGGTGACTTTCCTTTAACAGTATGTCTAAATGAAGACATGAGGTTGTTTACTTGACCTGTATTTGTAACTGGTCTAGGGAAACCAAATCGGCATTTGGTGTAGTATTTGCCTTTGTTTTTGTATTTGCGACAACAATATTTTCCACATTTGTGTCTTTGAAATTGTAAAATTTGTGCACGAAGATCACTATTTGTGGCTTCTGATGGAATTTCACAAGTGACATATTTTTCAATAAACTGTAAAACAGTGGCATCACTGTCTTGACCAAATTTAGGAGCATCTTTAATCCATAAAAGCATGTGGATATGTGGTGCTCCTCTGGCTTGGTATTCTTTTCTCCAAAAGAAGTGTTGCACTTCTCCAAGGGGAGGAACAGTTTTATTACAAATAAAATGTAGCATAGCAATGAAGCGATGGTGAAAATATCTTGAAACATTAACAGGATCCAAAGAACAAAGTTCTCCAGGTGTTAGAATATCTATGTTTGTTTTGTTTTTATTTGATATGCGTAGGAAATCATGTAAATCTTCCCATGCATATTCTGCACAACTTAATGTAACAAACCAAGTGGGTGGGCCAAGGTTTCTGATCATACAACGTACATCTCCATGACGTCGAACCAGTACTCTTTAGTACCACGCATATTTGCTAATAGATTTGTAATATTTGATTGTAAAACCTCATCCTTTTGTTGCACTTTCTCTAATAATTGTGTAGCTGTCATATTTTGAAAGTGTGATCCTGATTTTAATATGTGTGCAACTCCGTAACATAAAGTTGCTAGTTCACTTTCAAAGAGTAGGTGGAATATGTATTCCACATTTTGTCTAAATCTGGGATCTTCAGAATACATCCGCAATGAGCGGTATTCTGAAGCTGATATTTGAATAGGTCTTTCATCATACCTTCCTCCTATGCCAGTAGGAAAGAGTAGAGGAAAAGCACGTGCTTCTATACCTTTTTCCCATATACTGATTGGCGATCCTTTTGTTTGACGCATTTGGTAAGTTTCTAGTACCTCTTGTACGGTGTCATTACAGTGCAAAGGATGAATTGTATAATGGTCTAAAGTATTTGATATTGTAGCAGGATCTAGTAGCTCAAATTGACCAGCTTCTTATGTTTCTTGAATTATTTCAGTTGTATCTTTCAAGTTTTCTTCAATATTAATTTCTTTGTAATATTCATTATTCTCTTTAAGATATTGGAAGCCTTGTCTAACTTTATATAAATCTACCAGCTGTTGCCATATTTTTTTGTCTTTTGTAGGTACTCCATTTACTAATATAATTAAAGATTGCTGCATTGGACGTTGCACTCCTAGAGTATGCACATTTTCTTTTAGATTTAATGGTAAATAAACTACTTTTCCATGAATGCCTTTTACCAATTCAGAGGGAGGTAATTTTGCTGTTTTTGGTTGAAGGCGTATTATTGCTTGAAATGGGTGTACTGTTTGAATTATGATGCTCTCATATAAATTAAGTTGTTGTAGAGGTTTTGGTACAGGGTATAATTCCAAATTATTTGTGATAGAACGTGAACGAGTTTGGTTGTTGTCAAGTTTTGTAGTGCAATAACTGCAAAGTATTAAGGGCTCAGTTATTTCATATTTGTTTTCTGCTAGAAGGTAGAGAGCTAATTCAAACCATTTAGAATCTTCATTGTCTTCTATTTTGTATGATAGGTCCACAGTTTTTGTGTTACTTTTATAAAATATTCTACGGCAACATACACATACATGGTTTGGTACTTCAGCTGATATACTTTTTTTTTAGTATTTCTTTTTTGTATGTGTTTAGCAAAAGGTTGCCATGTGTAGAATTGTTGCTTAATTGGTTTAAAGCTATTTCATTCTGTAAATGGCTTTCACTTCCAAATTATTTTTTCTGGATATAGTGAATTTCTTCAAGTAGGTCTTTTGCTGTACCATGTAGAAGGATGTTATTTAACTTTGCTAGTGCTAAAGCAGGACTTTTAGCATAGTACAGTTTATAGACTAGATTTCTTATAGTTGAATGATGTGTTGATATCCTTTTGATATCATGGAAAGTGGTTTTACAAGTAGGTCCTGTAATGCAGGTCAATGAATGTCCTTGTAGTCCTGTGTACTTGCGCACTGGACAGGTATCTATATTTTGCAGTAATTTAATTTTGATTTTGTCTTTTCTTTTTACATATTTATTGAGGAATTGGTGTAAAGATTTGAAACATTGTTTGGGAATGTTACACATTGACGTACATGGCCATTTGTACACTAGACGTTCTGATTCAGTTGAATGGAGGGGTAATTCTAAGTTTTCAGGGCATATTTTTGTAAGGAGTACTTCTTGTTCCATTATGGTATTATTCACTTTTTCATAACCTCAACCACTGCTATTTATGGCAATTGTATTCGTTTGCTTTTGTTTGTACGCTTCTTCATTAAAGTATGGTTCTGTGCTCGTAGTGTGATTCCATTCACCTCCGCAGATACTTAAGAAGTTCTTTCTGTTGACATTTCGCTTATTGAGAAGTCTTTTTTGTAATTTAGTTATTAGTTTTGTTAGTGGTTTCATTTTGTTTAACAGTAAAATAAATACATTTCTTTTGAGAAGAATTGCACTATCCATCAATGCTTCTAAGATTAATTTCCTACGATAGGTTTTAAGCTTTGAACCTGATTTCTCTCCTGTTTTTATAAGATTTTGAAGGACTTTGTGACGGTATATTTTGGCTAAAATACTTTTCTTGGTATGCTTACTTTGCACTATATTAAAACTTGAAGAAGTATTTTTATCTGTACTGATAGCTGATTTTCTGTTAATTGTTTTTTGGTTTGTTTTACATTTTGATAGAGGAAGCGAAGTTGTTGTACTTGAAACTTCTTGTGTTTCACTAAATGATTGTATTAGCTGTTTTGTTTCAACTTTTTTTACAAATTCTGCTAGAGATGGATGCTTATGTTGGACACCTTTATTTTCATTTGCTCTAATTTTGCGTTGCTTTCTACGGAGTTGTCTTTTGGTAGGCATTCTTTAGGGTCTGTTGAAAAAAATAAAGAAGATATGGGTTGGGGTGTTCTGGAATGTATGTGTGATGTGTGCATGAGTGTTTGAGTAAGATGATAAAGATGTATGTAATTGTGTGTGATTGTGCATTGGGAACTAAAACTAGTAGGGATAGGTATTCTTGAATTTATGTGTCACTAAACTGGGGTTCAGATGACAAAATAAAAGTAAGCTAGTGGTGTGGAAAAGTACAAATAGTAAATCTAATGTATACAATTAAAACAGTTGTTTGTTCTATAATATGAAAATTGTAGTGGTTCAGTTGGCTAATTTGTGTGTCCAAAAATAGAAATTTGTGGGCCATTCTGGTTGTAAATCGCTTTTTACGACATGGAAATCTTTGGACAAAATGGTGCAAAATCTCTATTTTAAGAAACCAAAATAGCTGGTATTAATGTTATAGTATATTTGATTAATAATATAAATATTATGGTGATATTTTACTTACTTTTTTTTTAAATTAACAGGTAACTTCTTAGTTTTTCTTTCTTCTTCGAATTCGGCTGCTTCTTTTCAGGACTGGTCTTCACTGCAACTGTAAAAGCTTCAAATTAGTAACTTTGTTTGTATATAGCACTGTTTTTAATTTAGATATTGATTTTTTAATTGAAATGCTCAGTGCCTTCTGTAAAACCATTAAACTAATTTATTTACATAAGATACATTGCATCAGTTCAGTACATATGATATGTTCTTAATGAACAAATTGAATTGAATGACTAACTGTAGCAAAAATAAAATATCTTTACTATGTCTTGTGAAATTTATAATATATTAGTGAATACCACTATTTCTGTAAGTAAACTGTTCTAGGTAATAGCGTCTCAATGTCATGTCTAATTTAAAGTAATTAAGTAAATAAATAAAAACAAAAAATATGAAATTGTATAAGTATTTTTATAAAGGTTTAAACATAGATTGTGTTTGCATGCAATTTTGTTTGAATATATGTAGTCTATATATTTCATTTAAAAAATGTTAGTTTAACATGATTTGAGTGTGTGTGTATAAAGAAAGTAAAAAGTATAAAGGTGTATAAGTGATAGTTGATTTTAGGAAATTGAAAAAAGTACAGTAAATTAATTTGCAGATTTTACAAGGTAAAAGTCTGTTTGAAAATGTGTTCATCTACCATAGCTCTCAACTCACACGCTTTTGGCGGGTGTCACACGCCTTGTAAAGGGCAGATTCACCCGCCAAGCCTCCTGCACGCCCATTCATTCCAATGGGCGTCTCACCCGCCAAAAACAAAATCGGGTGATTTCACCCGCCTGTAAAACAAAAATGGTTGAGAGCTATGTCATCTACTATACAGAAAATATGCATACCTGAAGTTTGTGTTCATGCATATGGATATGCATGGAGCTGCAAGTAGAAATCTTGAAGACTTGTACAGTATTTTTGGTAGATGCTGCTTGCCAATGATATGACACTTGTACTCAGAGAGATTCAGAGTACATTTGCAGTGCGGATCTATGATGATGCAGTTAGATGTAGAGGTCTTGAATGTGATTGGTGCATGTTCATGTGATTTTTGAGGTACATCCAATGAGGGAATGGCAGAGAGAGTGTAGTGGAAATGGTAGAAGGGCTGTTCATGTTACGATATGTCCGCGGACATGGCGGTAGTTCCCGGACATCAGGAGTTACATCCGGGGATTTTTGGGTTCAGAAGTCATGCAAATGAGAATAAGCACTGAAAGGGATTGGTCAGGAAAGATTGGTGGGTGTGTTGTGCCAGGAGAGATTTTCTGAGATACTCTTTTTGCTGAGAGAACAAAAGATAGCTATGGCTGTGTGTTTCAGAAAACAGATTGTTTGGATTTTAGGAGATTCGTGGATACATTGGTTGAAGGTGCATGCAGAAAGCTGTGGAGTAGCTGTAGATCTTGGATTCCCACATGTAGAAGTACACTGGTATGGAGTCTGTGGAATGAAGTGGTTGGATTTGCTACCTCTCTGTGCTACTTTGGAGACAGAGCAACATCCAGACATAATTGTAATTCATTGTAGATGGAACAGTTTAGGGCATGTGACTGGAATTTCTTTGCAATTTGCTATGAAAGAAGGACTGAGGAAGGTTATGGACATGTTTCCTAATTCTCAAGTGATATTTTCACAGATTGCGCAGAGACAAATGTGGCTTTGTTCTTCTTCATTTGGTCCACAAATGGAAAAAGCAAGGCGCAATGTTAATAAGGCTGTTTGTGGCTTTCTAAGAGATTTTGGCATGTCTTCTTTTCACAATGAAAATATTATGTTTTGTAGTACATACATTTTTCGCAGAGATGGAGTCCATCTTACTTATGCTGGCAATCAGATTTTTCTGAGAAATGTACAAAATGCATTGCAACCTTTTTTGGAATTACAACAACGATTTTGAAGTAGATGTTAAGCATTTACAATTTTTGACTTACAAACACCACCCAAAGGCTCTTTTCAGAGCCACCACTTCTTTCCAGAAAAAATTACAATGTTTGTGATGGAGTAGTAACCCACTTTTTTTAATGTTCGCGAACTGTCTGCTGACTTCTAAAAAATACAAAGAGCCCTGCTTCATTTATTTTCACTTCTATTTTTTAACTGGGAAAGGCGGCTCTGAAAAGAGCCTTATTTTTTTTTGATTTTTGTAATTTTGTATTTTTTTTTGGTTTTTCAGACACGACACACTAGGAGAGAAGGGTAAAGGAGGGTAAGGGGGGGGCACCAACCACAGGGATAAGAAAGGGCGAGCTGAGAGAGGAAGATGTAGAGTGGGTTTTATTTGGGTAGTGAGCAGGTCTTCTCATGCTCTGAGACGATAGTCTCAAAAGCACTTCGAAGTCGCTCCCCCCTGCAGAGTAATGTGTCAAAGTACATACATACAACTGTGATCCTCGAAAGGTAAGGGTCATCAGCATTCTGTATGGCCTGTGAGGCAGCTTGAGAAAGACGCTGTCCCACAGAGGTGGTCCTTGTGGTGACAGGATCAGAAACAGAGGATGAAGTAGAGGAAATCAACCTGCTACGTTCTTCGCAAGGTACAACCCTGCGAATAGCCCCAGAGTGAAATGACCTCAGGTGTCGCTTCATAGTAGTGGTCCCAAAGCTGTAGTTACCGTGCTTCCCGCGACTGAGTATCATTTTGCACTCATTGCAGGCAACATGGTTCGCACAAGCCTTAGGACCATTCCCATGAATGGTAAATAACCGCCACACCCAAGACTCACGCCTAGTGCGGGTAGTAGGGATTTCCTCTACCTCATTCTCACCATCCTCTTCTTCCTCCTCCGCATCCTCAGTCCTGTTCCCCTCTTCATGCCCTTGGGGAGGTGGTGGTGGTGGAGGGGGTGGTGGTGGTGCTGAAGCAGGTGCAGCACCAAGTGGCAGTTCAGCAGCCAAGGATGCCATGTCGATGATGGTGTAATCTGCAGGTGGCAGCAAAAATCACTGTGTTCTGAAGAATATCCAGAAACACAATGGGAATAAGCTCTTCGGCGTGGTCTTTTATGGGGGTGCTTGTGCGCGGTCCGCGGACATGCGCACTGTGCGCGGACAGATCGAACACAAAAAAAGGATCGGAAAGTTTCAAAAGGTATATAGAAACTCAAGATTGTTATGTGGGACTTGTGGCATGGTGAGATTTTATTGAAAAATATTATGGATTAACTGAAAATGTACTTTTAAATTGTTCGGGGACACGAACAGTGTCCGCATTTCAGGACACACGATGAGCGTGGGCGCGGTCATATGATCTGTTTGCGAACTATTCTGCGAAGGAAGCGCCTGTCCGCAGGACACCAAGTGCACGGAGATTGGTTAGCGCATGCGCATTGATGTCCTACAGACACTGTTCGGGTTCTGAAGTAATTAAAAGTGCGTCACATGTGAAATGAACATTTCAGGACACCGCGTGTGTTCTTAGAACAGTTTAAACTTGGTAGCGAACAGTAAGGACAGATATAGTGTTCTTCAGGACACGTGTAATTTAGTTTATGTACGAACATTTCAGGACACCAGTAGCGTTCTTAGAACAGTTTGAACTTGCTAGCGAACAGTACCGGACAGGTATAGTGTTCTTTAGGACACTTTAATTTTTATTTGTTTACGAACAATTCAGGACACCGCGTGTGTTCTTAGTACAGTTTCATGTTGCTAGCGAACACTACGAACAGTTGTACTGTTGTTCAGGACACATCATTTTCGTTTATTTACGAACATTTCAGGACACCAATTGTGTTCTTAGGACAGTTTTAAGTTGATAGCGAACATTACGGACAGATATAGTGTTCTTTAGAACACTTTAATTTTTGTTTCTTTACGAACATTTCAGGACACCAATTGTGTTCTTAGTACAGTTTCAACTTGCTAGCGAACAGTACGAACAGGTGTGGTGTTCTTCAGGACACCTCCATTTTCGTTAATGTACGAACATTTCAGAACACTCGCACTTTCTGCGGACACTTTTATTGTTTAAAAAAAAAAAAACGAAACTATTCACAATACAATATAAAAATTAAACTTTATTTAACATATATTAATAATTTATGACAGAGAAGGTGAGGCAGAAACAGAAACAAAAACAGGAGAATTTGGGGTTTCAACATGATTGGTATTAGGTGAAGAAGGGATGGAAATCTCATCAAAACGTTTTGGATTATGGAGAGGGTTTGGGGATAATTGACTGGGATATGGTGAGGGGGACAAGTACACGTGGGGGCAATGGTATGACGTTTTTGTTTTAAAATGATCTTCAACAAAAGTTTTCAAATTATTAAAATTGGCCAACAGTAAATCAATTTTTTCTTTTATGTTGTCAAGCGTGTTTTCCATAACAGCTTCTTCAGAGGTAGTTTCTATTTTGTTATGCTCTGTACAAAAAATATATATATATGTTAAATGTATACAAAATTATAATATTTAAATGGTTTATATTATAAAGTGTTTACCATTAGTTTCACTATCTTGTGACATTTCTTCATGTGGGAAATTGTCCTCTAGCCATTCCAGAGTACTAGACATTTCTGTGAGAAAAAGAAAAAAAGATAATATATTTTTTAATCTAATACAGAAAGTTTATAAATATATGAGTAAAATGAAGTACGCTTACTATTTCTGGTAAGATAAGTCCTATGTATTCAGTGGGTCTGGTCTTGTTCTCAGTTCTGTTGTGTCTGTGAGGTGATTATGTTGGAAGCCAATTTATGTTCTTGTGGTATATTCCATTTCAGAACATATTGTATTGAAATGAATGGTTAGTGTGTTACATATATGGGTTACATTTCTTATGTATTACTATATATATTACTATATATAATGTGTTTGTGTGCTGCTTTTTGAATTTGTTAAATGTTCCTATATTATGATATAACAATCAAACATACCCCACCACCCCCCCCCCCCACAGTTTTTAGGTAGTGGTACTGTTCTCCGAACATGTCCGCGAACATTAAATATGTTTGCGGACATCACGTTCATAAGAAGAGATCTAGTCAGTTCCATATGACATGTATATAAAGTCAAAGTCATTATTGTTAAGTTTTGCTACTAAAAAACTATGAAATTCAGTGAAAAAACTTTGTTAAAGGGACGTTATGGTTAAGTTGCGCTACTAAAAACCTATGAAATTCAGTGAAAAAACGGTCTTAAATGTCATTGCACTGCAGTGTGCGGTAACGTGATGTGTCTCATAAGTTTTCGATAACTCTGGCATTTTGTTTCTGTGGACAATGCTGCGGTGAAAGGGCCTGGAAAACATACTTTACGGCATCTGGTGGTGAGAAGAAGGGATGGAAAGGGTGGGGGAGTGAGAAGTGCTTCCTCTGTCATATCTCATTAGAGAAGACGGTGGTGTGTCAGCGGTATCCGTCCATAGTACGCCAATTTGCGGTTACCTCAACAGGCAACAACCCTGTGTGGTGATTGCAGGCAGCCTTTGCTATGGCATGACAGCTCCAGCTGCAATTTCTTTCTCTGATGAGTGGTGGCAGGATGAATTGCAGAAGGGGAGTGCATTCCACATTACATGAACATTTAAACATAGCATGTACTATGGTGTGTTGTGTGTGGTAAGTCTGTAGCCCCTCCGATGCATGGCTAGAGCACTTGCACGGGAAAGTATTGTTAGGCAGAATTATATGCAGTACCCTCTGGGAACACCACACACAATTAAGACTACAAGTGACAGTACACATTTACCTTTGGTACAAGCCTGTACTACATAGTAAAGTGGTAGCGATGGCTGAGAAGCCAGACTTATCTCAAGAGTAAGTGAGTAGTATCAATAGTTACACAAAGGACAGCAATTACTATGATTCAAATAAACACTGACTCAAGGTTTCTGAGTAAAATAATATACATTTATTTACACATCAGTTGTGAAACATTTCACTATTATCAAGCAGTTGAAAAATCATGTTACTAATACACTATAAGACACCCAAAAGATTCTGGACAAGTTAGGCTCAAAATGAAGTATGAGCAAAATGGCACTCCAGCAATTTAAAAGGGAGGGAAAGACAAAGTTTAGACAAGAATTGAGCAGCACCAACAAGTAAGTAAGCAGGGCAACCTAGAAAGAGGAACTACAGTGAGGAAATCAAAATTCAAGGGGCCTGGCCCAAAGTCACTGGACGAATGTCTTTATTCAAGATCACACAGTTCAGGGTAGTTCACAGTTAAGTATTTGCCAACAGTTCAGAAAGAAGTTGGTCAGATGAAAAGTTACTTTAAAGAGTGGAGGACAAGCCCTCAGATTGGCAAAAGGTTTCACACACTTTCACCGCAGCTGAATGAAACGAACAACTGGGTTAGCACAGTTCCTTAAAAGAAGAAGAATGCCGTAGCTGAGGCAGATGTTCCTGGCAGATCCTGCAGGCTCACGGTTCCTGAAGCGACTGTTGGACTGACACGAAGTAGGAAGACTGGAGGATCCGGCACTGCCCAGGGAAGAAACCAGCAGCAAAGCAAAGCAACAAATAAAAGGTGCGCTCCTTAAAACCCAAGCAGGGTCAGTTCCTCCTGGCTATCCTGTTCACTGTAGCTCTGTACAGTGAATTCGACCAGAGAAGGGAGGCCTGGCTTGCAGTTTGGTAAACTGGTTGTTCCCACCAGCTCAAGGGGAGAAGTTTCCTTGCAGATCTTCCCTGCTGTTGGAATGTGAAGATTCTGACCTGCACCAAGGCTTCACCGGGAGGTTCAGTCGAGGTAGGGGTCCTCTTCTGTCAGCTCCTCTTCGGTTCTCTCATTCCAGTGGCGATTCTGCCTTTCCAGCACCAGAGACCTGCTTTTAATGCAGTTTTCCGCCATTCACACACCCTGGCTGTCAATCACACAGCAGGGTTGCTGTCCCGCCAGGACAGTCACCTCAGCCAATCATGCTAGAGTGCGACATGGGTCTCCAAGGAGACCCTGTGCAGGGAGTTTTAAACCCCTCCCTTACATCCTGTCCCCCCAGACATACAGGCGCCTTAGGAGGGCTTCTGTGCAGAAGCCCATGAAAGGACGGCGAACAAATTAATCAAACCTGGATTGGCGTGCAGAGAAAGACACGAGAAAGACTTTTACAAAAAGATGGACCAGTGGGTTTAAGTTTGAGGCTACCAAGATAGCCTAAAACAATACCAAGGTTATTTAAGATAACCGCGGTAGAAAAAATAGGGTAGTTACCACTGCCACCATCCAAGTCTTAATTAAAAGGGAGCGAAACAAGGCTCCAAGAGAAACAGAGAAAAAAGGGATACGTATTAACCGTTTCCAGAACTCTATTTAGGATAGTTTGTACTGGGTCTGTGAGTTTTAAAAGAGACTAATAAAGTCAATGGCAACTTTACATGTTCTGAGAGACAGTAGTCAGTCTCAGAAAATGGAGTCGGAGTTGGGAAGTCTGAAAAAGACAACCCTGTGTCACTGCACTGAAGGTGCTGTTTAACACATAGTAAAAAGATGATGCCTATGGAGTAGGTGAGGCTCCACAGTCTATGAACACAAGCACATGTTAAACACATGTAAGAGTTGGGGAAAAAGGCTCACACTCTTACCAGGTGAAAAAAATAAATCCTAGAAATCCAGCAAAGCTGCTGAGGGACTCAGAAGGTAAGGGAAATAAGCCATTCTGGAAAATTCTCCTTAACAAGTATGCCTACTGGTTGAAAAGGTATGTGCACTGGTTGCACGTAGGTGTCACATTGTTGCTTTGTGTGTGTGGTCTGGCAGCATTGCACACATTGTTGGTTACATGGGTGTGGTGATTGTTAGAACATCCTACAGTTGTCGGTGTATGGGTGCAGATGCTGCAGGGAGTAGTCCTGCAGTTTGTCCACTGGGTGCAGTGTTGGAATAGTGTCCGTATAGAAGAGGGTACGGTTAAACTGGTTCTTATATGTGCTTGGGTAGTCTGCATTGCGCAGATTAGTAAGTGCTGTAGTGCACTATGCAGTATTGATTGTATGCACGTACTACAGTCTTGGGAGCAGCACCAATGTTGTGAAGAATTTGTTGTTTGGTTGACATTAATATAATGGTTTGTGAATGAAAGTGAGTAGCGGTGCCAAAACATTGTGGTTTGTGTGTGAATTACGGTAAGTGGAACATGTGTGCTTGCATCCGTGCTTTATGGTGCAGCGTTTGGGTTTGGTTTGGTTTGGTTTGGGTTGCCTATTTATAGAGCGCACCGAGCCCTTAGGCAACTAGGTGCTAATCTTACATGTTACAGAAAATACAGACAATTTATAAATATAAACAGCAATAAAAAACAGCATTTACAAATATACATAACGTGAACGTACAATGGTACATATTTAAGTAATACATCAGATTTACGGAGTACAAGGTGTTTGCAGGGAAGTGTATGTCAGGACATGGTTAAACAATCGGTATAGATTGTAGCTCATGAAGCAATGCTTTGGTCTTTTTCCGGAATAGGTGGTAGGAAGGTTCCTCTCTTAAGGGGAGAGGGAGGGCATTCCATTTCCTGGCCGCGAGGACCGGCAAGCTAACCCCGTCTGCTTGTTGTTGCCTAAATTGAGGTATATTGACACAGTGCCTCTTAGCCGTTCTGGTAGGCCATGCAGATGTGTGGTGAGAGATAGTATTGGACAAGTAAATGGGCGCTTGGTTGGAAAGGCACCTATGAGTGATGGACAGGGTTTTGTATGCTAGTCTACTTTCCGAGATATGATGATTCCTTGGGATGTTTAGAGCTGCTCGAATGGCGTTATTTTGCATAACTTGCATTTTATTCAGGTTTTGTAGATATGTGCCAAGGTAGAGTGCATTGAAATAATGAAGCTTAGAGAGTACCAAGGCTCTAGCTATTGTGATGCAATTAGCCGTGGTCAGGTAGGTTCGGCAGGCTGTAATAAGTTGACAGGTACAGGCGGATGGGGATGCCATGGGGTTAGTGTTAGTGCTGAATCAATTTAAATTCCTAGTATTTTCAACACATTAGCGACTTTCATTGTGTTGCTGTCAGTGTTGAAAGAGGTGAATAATACGTCCAATTTATTCAGGTTGGCGGGTGAGCCCAGGAGGAACAGATCTGTCTTGTCATCATTAAGACAGAGCCCATGCTTCGCCATCCAGGCTTGTATGATGAGATAAATGTTGCTGAGAGTCTTACTGTCCACAGTGTAATCACCAGTGATGGGGATGAGTATCTGGGTGTCGTCCGCGTAGTTGGTGTCGGTAACACCCAGATAGTCAAGCTCATCAAAAAGTATCTTGGTACATTGTAGAGAGTAAGAGACACGCAAGAACCTTGGGGCACCCCAAAGGTAACGGGCGTAGCTGTAGCAGAAGCAGAGGGCACAAAGACCCTCATGGATCTGTTGTTGAGGAAAGACTCAATTCAGGCATTGGCTTGGTCTGAGAAATGCCCGGCAGATTAAAGGTGTTTACATAAGATTTGATGGTACACTAAATCAACTTCTGCTGATAGGTCGAGTAAGAGAAGTAGAGCCAACTTGCCCTTGTCTTTCAAAGACTGTATTTGAGTCTTAAGGTGGACGGGAGTGATTTCAGTTCCATGATCTAGGTCTAAATCCTAGACCTAATAAGTTGTTGGATTCCAGGTATGGTTGTATATGCAGATATGCAGCTCTGCCAAGTATTTTTAACAGAAATGGAACTGTCGTCATAGGTCTGTAGTTGGCTTGGTTATTTGGGTCTAGGGAGGTTTTTTTTATAAGCGGAGTACCCTGGTGTCTTTCAGCTTGTTGGATACTATGCTGGATTTGAAGGAAGCGTTAATAACTGACGTACTGAAAGGGGCAAGTTCCTTTGCGGCTTCCTTGATAAGATGGGCAGGACATGCATCTCCGTGACAATTAGACGGTTTAAGTTTTAGGATGATGGTTTCAACCTCTTTGATGGAGAGTGGTGAGAAATTGAATTTAGGCTGTGTGTTCCTGGTCGAGCAATGTGAGTTTAAAATGGGGTCAGCATTAGAGATAAGAGATTTCTTCATTATTGTTTAGTTTTGGAGCATGGTCATTTTATCTTGGAGTGCATTCTGGATATTGTTGGACCATTGGGTGTCTTTGATGCATGTATCGGGGGTGGGGAAGGAGAGTCTTACTCTTTCAGGATGTTGAAGAGTTCCTTAGTATTGGACTCAGCTTTGGAAATGCCGTTATTGTAGTTGTCTTTTTTAGCTTGGATTATGGCTATTTTTTAGTTGAAGGAGGCTCCAGCAAAGTTAGTCGTATTTGCAGATGAAGGGGTGTTCTTCCATAATGACTCGGAGGATCTTTTGATTTTCCTAAGAGACTTGAGATGTGAAGTGTACCAGGTATGAAGGTGGGTGTGCCATTTGGATTTATGTAATTTCATGGGCGCCAGTGTGCTGTTTGCCTTGAGAATAGTGTGATTGTATAAATCGACTTGAGCTGTGGTGTCTGAGGTGGTCGTGATAGGATGTGGTAGGTAGAAGTGCTGGTCCTTATGCTGCCTTTGTGATTTCTGGTACTTGGCTACATGTTCGCCTGCATGGCTCCTTTATGTTGTGGTGGGTGTGGGCAAGGCCTAGACAGTTAGTCCATAGGCCATGCACCCAACAGTCTAGGCCTAGGTCTTCACCACAGCCACCACAACATAATGCAGCAGTGCAGTTGTAACTGCATGTCTTCAAAGGTGGGGAACTTTACACAATGGTGGTGGAGCACATTGTAGACTTGGTGAAACAGCAGAAGTGAGATGCTATGCATACATTAGCATATGGTGTAGGTCATTGCATGTGTTGCACATTATCGAGTCACGTGTGACCATTTGCGTTTGCTGGGGTTTGCCCTTTATAAGTACCTTCAAATGTAGCATTGCATGCATGGCTGGAGCCCTTGCACCGACAAGTATGTCCACTGGCTCCAAGTAGGTTTGCCATTGTTGCTTTGTGTGTGTGGTTTGGCTGCATTGCATACATTGTTGATTCCATGGGTGTGGTGATTGTTAGAACATCTAACAGTTGTCGGTGCATGGCTGGAGATGCTGCGGTGAGCAGTGCTGCAGCGTGCCCAATGGGTGCAGTGTTGCAATACTGTCCGTATAGAAGAGGGTACGGTTGAAGTGGATGCAATATGTGCTTGGGTAGTTTGCATTGAGCAGATTAGTAAGCGTTGTACTGCACTGTGCACTAATGCTTATATGCAGTTACCTTTTACAGTTGTCGCTGCATGGGTGGAGATACTGCAGTAAGCAGTGCTGCAGTGTCTCCACTGAGTGCAGTGTTGGAATAGTGTCAATATAGAAGAGGGTCCAGTTGACTGGTTCTTATGTGTGTTAGTAAGTGTTGTTGTGCACTATGCAGTATTGGTTGTATACACTTACTAGAGTGTTGGGAGCAGGACCAATGTTGTCAAGATTTTGTTGTTTGGTTAGCAGTAATGGAATGCTTTGTGAATGGAAGTGGGTAGGGGTGCCAACCAGCGTGGTATGTTTGTGCATTATGATAACTGGAACATGGTTGCATGCATCGCTGTATTATGGGGCGGCGGTAGGGTAGAAGTGCCGGTGCCTATGTTGCATTTGTGATTTCAAAAACCTGGCTACATGTTTGCCTGCATGGCTCTGTTATGTTGTGGTGGGTGCGGGGAAGGCCTAGACTGTTGGGTGCATGGGCAAAGGCCATAGAACGTAGGCCATGCACCCAACAGCCTAGCCCATCTCCACAGCCACGACAGCACAATGCAGGCATGCAGTTGTAACTCTGCATGTATTTGAAGTTGGTGATTTTTACACAATGGTTGTGGAGGACATTGTAGCCTTGGTAGAACAGCAGAAGTGAGCTGCTATGCCTAGATTAGCATATGGTGTAGATCATTGCGCCTATTGCACAATAGGGAGCCACGTGTGACCATTTGCGTTTGCTATGGTTAGGCCATTGTAAGACCCTTGCTTTTGGAAGTGCTTCACGATATTGCAGCATGAAAGGAAGTACTCAACAGCACACATGTAAAATATGGCCAATGTACATAGGCACCTACATACCGTTCAGCACAACCAATGCAACGTTATGCAGCCAGGATGAAAGCTGCCAGCCTCAATTGCAGATGAGTACATTGCACATGATATGAGCATTTAAACATAGGGTGTACTATGGTATGTTCTCTGTGGTGAGGGCATAGTGCCTTGGATGCATGGCTGGAGTGGAAAGGGAAGAAGGACTGTCCCTGCTTTACTGGGGCATGGCCCTCACTGTAACTGGGAAAGCGCACGTGCCACATCGTGCCCTTTTAAGCATGGTGGGCATGGAAATGGAACTGTGGGAATTAGCCAATCGGGTGTCAAGGGTGTGCCTCACTGGAAGGGCCAGTACTATTTTTCCCATCAGTCTGTGCAGTGAGGATGAAAGGCAGTGATGGAGAGATGCAGAGTCCTAATTGCAGGTTATACCTTTGTGCAAGATCTGTACAGGTTTGCTGCGCAAATAGACATGGCTGCTAATTTTGCATTGGAAGGAGTGGAGGCTTTCTGGGGCACTGTCTATGAGGGCAGTTTCGGCAGAATGGTTGACCGTTGCAGATTTGTTGCCTTTGTCGGTAGTTTTGATGTTGTCGTACTGCATTATGGAGCTCTACATTTGGGGTACATGTCATGTGGATGTTTGCTCTGTCGCCTAAAGAAGTTGAAGGAAGAAGTGCTGCAGATTTTTCCCACTGCCAAGGTGGTTTTCTCAAGCATACCACTAAGAGGAGCATGGGACCATGCCGGTGTAATTTGTCCCCAGCCAGAGGTCAGAAGGTGTTTCATTAACAGAAGGATGTGTACATTTATGTCCACTTCTGGGATTTTCTCTTGTTTTACACTGTGCAGAAAGTGCTGAAGGCAATCCTGTAACAATATAATGAGGCAAATAAAACAGAACTCAGATAAAGAGCAAAACCAAAAAAAGTTGTTTGTACACACGTAAAAAATGAAAAAAAGACGTCTTTTCCGAGGGACCAATACAGACCCAATCCCATAACCCGTTTCACACTTCTTCTCCCACACCCCCTTCCTAGTACAATAACTCCACGGATTCCACTGTACTTTGAGGATTAAAAGTGCCACATGCAGCCCTTTTCAGGATGGTAGCCATGGAAATGGGACTGTGCAGGCAAAGGGATTGCTCAATAAGGTTTGTGGTTGTGGTGTGTACAGCACACCTATGGCAGAAGGTCTCTTTGTACAGAGAAATGCAGAAGACTATGGTGGAAGTGTCCACACTAAGGGGAAGGCATCCAGTATGTATGCATGCACTTTATGTACTTGTTTGAAGTTTGCTTCTCTGCAATACATTTTCATAAGTTTGCAGTAATTGGGGTGTTGCAGAATGTATTTTTGTAAAGGGTACAAGGTAAGTGGCAGGCATCCTGTTGTTATGCATGCTATGTGTATACAATATCATATGATGTGACATTGTATGATATGCCATGTATACTGTGTACATACACAATTGTTTGTAGGTGCACTGTGGCATGGGATGCGTGAATAGTGGGGAGACACAGACAACTAACCTACTAGGCCAAGTGTCACTCAGATCGCCCAAGTGCATGGGGAGGGGGAGGAGAAAGTGCAGTACATGGGAAGAAGAAACAATGACAATAAGTAAAATACTGCCCGATGATGGCAAGTGCAAGGATACGTGCAGACATCAGGTGGTGATGGAACTGTTAGGGATACAGAAAACAGTCCCAGAGTACTGGGGTTGCCAGAAAGGCAGTGCAGGGGTGCGTCTGGCAGGGTTGGATGCCTGGGCCCGAGATCAGTGCACAATCAGTTTCAGCCAAGAAGTAGGAGGAGAGAAAGCAGATGCAAAGACAAAGGTTTTGACGTGCTTCCAGAACCGGCAGTGGTTCTCCTCAAGTTTCAGGGAGGCAGGGAGGCTGTTGCAGAGGGAGGCCCCAGCCGAAGAAAAAGATCTAATACCGACTGGTTGCTCGCTGAAGCATGTGACCCCGAGGGAGTTGGAGGCGGATGAGGGGAGAGCTCGAGCGCAGAGATATTTAGGAAGTGAGAGTTTCAGGTATTGAGGCCCCAGGGCCCAGAAGACTTTGTGCATAATGCAGAAGGTTTTGACCTTATTCTTCGCAGCTCCTGGGAGTCAATGCAGACATTTCAGTCTTGGAGAGATATGATCCCTGGACCTCAGGCCAAGCACAAGGCGCGCAGTCTTCTTCTGGATGAGTTGCAGAGCAGGCAGATTTACAACAAGGCTGTTGCCATAGTCTAGCCTAGAGAGATCCACAGCTGCGGAGACACTGAGCTTTTTGGATGTTCCTTTAGGATGATAACATACAGTCAGTGCTGATTTTGGTGCCATATTTTTACGATTTATGTAGGAGATGCGTTAGTGGGGAAACACATTCGTAGTATTGTAGGAAGGAAAGAAGAGACTTCCTGTTTCAATATTACAATGGGTGATATGGGCCATTGGAAACGTTGGAACCATATACAATTAAAGTGCCACTTGATTGTAGTGGATGGGAGAAAAAAACAGTAACCTTTTTAAGAACGTAATGGAAGCTCACTGGCAGATACCATGCATACAGGCACTTATAACGGAGTTGTAAAGATACTGCAGAAAAAGTTTTCATACCTCCACTTTGTGGTTATGGGTGCTCATGTGGATGAATGTTGATGCACACTTCTTGCATTCTTTTACTGAATTTTCCACTGAACGTGCTTTCCAATGACATGACACTTGGAGGCTTAATGTGCAACAGTACAAATTAAGTGTTGTACAGAAGTGACAGTGTTAGATGCTAATGTCGTGAATGCCATTGGTGGAAGCATGTGTGACTGTTTAACAGTACCCAATGAGGAAGTGATTGATACAAAAGAGTGGAAAGGGAAGAAGGACTGCTCCTGCTTTACTGGGGCGTGGCTGTCGCAGTACTTGGGGAAGCGCATATTCCATATTCTGCGCTTCTCAACATGCTGGCCAATGGAAATGGGACTGTGGGGATTATCCAATCAGGTGTTCAGGGTGTGCATCACAGGAAAGGGCGGCAGCATTTTTTTTCATTAATCTGCGTAGTGAGGGTGGAAAGCAGAGATGGAGAGATGCACTATTTTGATAGCCGGTGATACCTTTGTGGAAGATCTGTTCCAGTATGCCATCAAAAATGGCTTTCATAACAATTTCGATTTGGAGGGAGTGGATGCGTTGTGGTGCTGTGACATGTGCAGTTTCGATGGTGTGCTTGCAGGATGTCGACGAGTGGCCACCTACGCAACTGTACATGGTGTGGTCGTGCACTATGGAGTGTTGCATTTGGGTTCCATGGCTTGTTCCCATGTGTACCATGAACTGAAGAAGTTTCCCGTGTGTACCGTGAACTGAAGAAGTTGATGAAAGCAGTGAAGTGTATTTTTCCCACTGCCAAAGGTTCTTTTCTCATGTGTACCACAGAGAATAGTATGGGACTATTCCAATGACTGTTGTCGCTAGCCAGAGGTCGGAAGAGGTCTCATCAACAGAAGCATGTGTGACGATCTTGAGTGCTGATGGGATGTTCTCCTGTGAGAATGACAACATAGGTTCTTGCGATATACACCTTTTCAAAGCAAATGGCATGTAATTTATTCCCCCACTCCCACTGCGCACAGTACGAAAAGTCAGCGGACATCGCAATAGTTGCAGGGTTGCACGTATCTCATACATCCCTTTTGCAGATGGCGCTCATAGAAATGGGCCTGCAGAGGCTACAGGATTGGTTAATAAGGTATCTGGGTGTGGTTTGTACGCACAGACTGTGGTACACAGTGTATTTGTTGGCAGAAATGCAGTGGGTGCGCTTATGGCTGTGTGTTTCATGAGCACAGCGTACGGTTTTTGGGGGAGTTCTAAATACATTGATTGAAAGTGAATGGAAAACACTGTCCAGTGGCTGCTCATTTTGGATTCTATCATGTGGATTTGTACTGCTATAGAGTACCTACAATGAAATAACTGATTTTGGCTTGTCTTTGTGAGACGTTGGTGATGTATGATCATGCTGACGTTATAGTTCTACGTTGCAAAGGGAAATTTGCACAATATGTTACAGGAGTTTCAGTGCTGTTTGCGATGAAGGAGGCACTTGACCAGGTCATGCGTCTGTTTCCGATCTCCTGCATAATTTTATATCACATTACACAGAAACAGATGTGGCTACATTATTTTTCATTTGGTCCGGAAATGTAGAAAGCGCGGCACATTGTGAAGAAGTCTATTTCTGCCTGTTTAGGCCTTTGTCAATGTCGTACTTCAAAAATGGAAATATGACGTTTCACAGCACAAAGAGTTTTTCCCACAAATATCGTTCATCTAACTAGTCCTGCCATTATGATTTCTGCACGCTCTATCCAAATTGCCTTGCTGCCCTTCTTGAAGCTTTATTTAGCGCACATTCTGTAGAGCATATACGATGCACGGCGCGCTGCATCCGTTTATTAGCAAGTCTATTGTTCTACTCTGAAAGGAGCTTTCTTTATTTAACTTTTTTCCTTTTCCAGTTGATTTCTTTTTATTTTGGTCTTGTAACACACGCCACAGAGGGAACGGAAGGCAATGGCCGGCATGGAAGGGCAGCACCTTCAGGGATAACATAGGCGGACATGCAGAGAGAGGGAAATGTTGGGTGGCCCTCACTTAAATAGGCACCAGTCATTGCCATGCTCCCGGACGGATCATTCCCAAGCACGTCCAAGTAGCTTCCGTCTGTAGAGTAGCACGTCGCAGTACATGCACAATACAAAGCCCTTTGCCAGGTAAGGGTCTCTAGCATAGCATATGGTCTGCAAGGATGTTTTAAAGCTCTGCCGACCTACAGGAGTGTCCCTGTTGTTGTCTGCAGCCAATGTGCATTGTTGGAAGGACAGTACCCTACCCACTAGTCCCTTGTGCTTTGATTTCAGTTCTCATCACATGCAGTACGAACACTTCATGGTATGGCATTAGCCGTAGGACTAGCATTCACGGAGATGAATACATTCTGAAATACAAGAATGCTTACAGCAACAAGAATTGCAGTTTCATTACGTGGAGCAGGAAGATAATTATTCAGTGAGACCCATGCGGCTACAGTACTTTTCTAACCACCACTGACATTCTTTGCGCTGTTTACTTACTTCTCTTTGCATCCACCAGTATGTGAGTGACCAAGCCGCACTAGCTTTGCCATTTTGCAGACTTACTACAAACTGTCACACCTGCAGTTAAATGCTTTCTCCAACTGTACGACCCACAGGCGAACCCTTGACACTTTCCGGCACAATGCTCAGTGCAGAGACGGTGTGTCTGTTTCACGGGTCATGGAAAGGCAAGCAGCACATCAATCAAATTATTGTGACTTTTAACCCCCCCCCACAAACTGGAGGTTGCTGTTCCTTGTTTTCTAGTGGGCCTCATACAGCCAGGTGCGCTGCAGCCATAAATTGGTAGGTTTGCACAGCAACCCACGTAGTCACCAGGATTACTTGAAATGCGGTAGCCTACCATATGAATCCGTAGGGCTGACGACAGGGGCAGTGTTACCAGCACACAGAGGATGCCCTAAGCATGCGCATAGCTGTACAATGGATAGACATGCTCTCCCACAACTAATATAAAGTCCATTAGAAGATGCAGCCATGCAGACAGTACTGGAGTCCTATGGATGCCTACATTGTGATTGCACATACGCCGGCCAGGTGTAGTCTCCCTAGGAAACCTCCATATTGCTTATCTGGAGTAATCTCGGACACTACTGTGCGGCACAGATTCACCATGCAATGGTAACACAAAAAGAAACACCACTCACACACTCACCAACACTTAACATGTACACCTTTAATTTCTAAGATACACCGACACTATTAGGAAAGGGAAGGGGTAGCATAAATGGATACATACACATGAGAATTTGGGCTTTCCACAAGTACTTCATGAGGGAAGCCAAAGAATCAGTGACAAAACGTTGTTAATGGAACGTTATGGTTAAGTTGTGGTACCAAAAACCTATGACCTTTACAGAAAACACTATGCTAAAGCAACGTTCCAGTTACAGTGCCCTACTAAAAACCCTATGAAATTCACCAACAAAAAACATTGTTAAAGGGGCGTTATGGCTAAGTTGTGCTACTAAAAACCTATCCCCTTTACTGAAAAAATATGCTAAAGGAAAGGTCTGGTTACAGTGCCCTACTAAAAAACCGGTCCGATAGCACAGCGAGTAGGAGTGTTCGCTTTGACATCCGTGCAGAGCCTGCTGATGCAGGTTTGAATCCCGGCAGGGCCAAACTCATCCTTTCGAGGTCGATAAATGAGCACCACACACCGTGGGTAATAATAAGCAGCGCTCGGATACCTGAGGGTTCATAGCGCTATATAAATGCTAAATTATTATTATTATTATTATTATTATTATTAAAAACCTATCAAATTCAGTGAAAAAACGTTGGTAAAGGGACATTATGCTTCAGTTGCCCTAAGAACAACCTCGCAAATTCAGTGCACAAACTTTTGTTAAAGGGACGTTACAGTTACTTTGCACTCACAACAACCTATCCATACTGTGGTTACAAGTAAAACCGAAAACCCCCAGAAATTCACCAGTTATGGTAAGCTAAGCAACCATAACTCATGCCACCACTGTGCACTGCTAAGACTAACACCCATGACATCAGAGATGACACCTCAAAAACAAGCTTAAGATCGAAAATTGAAGAATTGATGAAGAAGCTGTTTTCATGTGCAGAATATGGGAGTACATTGGCCTGAAGTCAAGGAGGCTAATTCGAGAGATGGGCACAAGGCACAGAGAGGGGTGAATGAATATACCACATGCATGAGACTTATTTCTGCTTAGATTAGGAGGACACTGAGATTTGCTGATGCCAAGTATTGAACAATCTTGAAGGCAAAAGCCTATATGAGGTGGAGTGAGTAAGTCTCTAAAGGCCAGAGAGAGTAATGGCACCCTAGTTAATTAAATCAAATAGCAGAAATTGAGAGGCAGAAATGTACAGAATTGTGGTCTCCTGACACGTGATGAAGTACTCAAAACCAAGGCTATTCATTAGAGCTTCAAGTTAAGATAGTGGTGTGCTCATACTCCCTCAAATGTTCCAGAACAGTGAGCCCCAGAACAGTGAGCAGGCTACAAGGTCAACCACAAATGATAGACATTGGCTAAGGATCAGGTCGATGACATATGATGGTCTAATTGGGAAAACAAAGAACAAGTTGACACAGCTTGAACACCTAGGTTTGACTTTGTTCACGTGCTGCTAAAACGAGTTGAAAGTCCATGGTTGGATAGGGTTGCCAACCAATCAACAGGACTGCCATGCACTTTCATATAAAATGTTGCAGTTATTAGCCCGCTGATATATTCTCTGCTATAATTAGTATGTGATTTGCCTAGCTTACGGTGTTTCCTACAGATAAGGGGCAGCCAATGAGATATTAACACTTATATTAAACTATAACTAGATATGTTCCCCTAATCCAATCCTGCCCAGCCTTAGGTTTTTATAAAATGCCACGAAGGATGACGAAACAAATGATGTTTGTAAAAGTATATAAACTCTGTGCAAGCGAACCTTGGTGTGAATATCGAGCATCTATTCTGATAGCTGTAGTTCTTCCTGCTTTCTTTCATTGAGATTAAAGCAATATTTACCATCTTCCTTTGGTCTGTTCGAATATTTGGTCTGTGATTATTATTGGTAATCCCATCTAGCACAAAGAAGTTGCTTCAAGGTGCTAGAGCACATTCCCCTTCACTTAAAGGCCAGAGTTATGGAAGTTGGACAGTAAAATGGGGATGATTATGAATTTTGGTTTTTCAGACCCCCTTCACTTAATAGACTGTGTTGGGGAAGTTGGGCAGTTTAACATTTTTTTTGTAGGGCAAGGGCACCCATTGTTTAAATACAATGTTGAAAGAGTGGTGACAATTGGGAATTTCGTTTTTAATATAAGAATACTTTTTATTTAAAAGCAAGTTTTGGGAATAGGTTTCAGTAGGGATTTTTTGTTTTAGGGAAAAGCATCTTTTGGTTTGAAGGGCAAGGTTTAGGGATGGGGACAGTTATCAATTTTGTTTTGGTGGCAAGTGTATCTGTGTATTGTTTTGGTGGGAGTTCAGTTGTGAATTTTAATTTTAGGAAGGATTACCCCTTCTCATTAGAGAAGTCAGGGGTGAACCAGAGAATCAAGGCACCCCAATTACTTTAATTGACTATCTTGTATCTTCTCATTAGAAGAGAGGGTGAACGTTTCAAATTCTTCCAAGCTCCCCCCTGCGTCAATCTATTTGGAGTTAATTAAATTGATATACAGTCAAATATGCTAAGGGCCTGCACACTTTCCCTCCACCCATTAATGGAAGGGAACCCACTATGAAAGGGAATAGGTAAATTAAATAAATGCCCACGCTGACATTTTGTTGGACAATTTACTTACTTTCGGAAATCTCAGAGCTCTGCACTCATGGAAACTGAGAAGGGCTTCACTCTTAGTGTAAAACAGGATATTGGCCAGCACTTCAGTCAAATGGAATTCCAAAGCAATCCTCCCTCTATGGTTCCAGGGAAGTCTCACAGCCTCTAATTTCTAGTATCCCCAACAAAAGACAGATCCAGCCTTTTGCAATATTGCCCCCAGATGCAATTTCAGCAGATCTCCTTTGGTGATTTTTGGCAGCCCTGCCTCTCCTAGTGCATCAATTTTGTATACCAACCATCACACCCGCAAACCTAATAATCTAAGGAGGTGTTGACTTATTATCTTGCAAACAGGATTGAACAGTTGCCTCCATCCCCTGACTACCGAGAGGTTGTGGGGGTGGTGACATTTAAATTATGGAAAAAAGGAAGAGAGCATATAAATCGAAGGCCTCGAGTGACATTCTTTTGATATGTAACTTTGCAAAATTGCACCTAAAAGGTCCCTACATGGTAACTATTTTTTATTTTGCAAATAATCATCAAAATGTATATATTTGTATGTTCCTCTCATCATGACAAATCTATCTAAATGTCTCTCCTCGTTGCACTCTGTTGCCTGCACAATTGGTGTTTTTTCTGAAATACATGTAAACATTACTGGTGCTTATGATCAAACTTTATTATCCATTATGTGATACAATTAGCCACTATTGTCCCAAGATTCAGTTTATTCCCACTTTCTGGTGAGCTATGATCACTTTTTGGCTAGGTACCAGAGTTCTCAAATTCTGACTTTTATGTGAATTACCCCCTCAGAACCACCATCAAATTAGCTTTGAAATGACGACTCAATGCTTTTCTTTCCCTTAATAGGATGGAGAAAATCACAAAAATGTAGTCCAATGAGCTTTTCAATGGCAAAATACATGATACATATTCTCTCTCATTAATTCCACAGTGTGATTTACGTGGCTGTGAAAGCTGTGTCTCCCCTTTCTCTTTTCTTCCCTCCACACTCTCCTCACCTGAGTCCTCAGAGTCACCGGTGTTCTGTAGGTTTCGCCGGCTCAGGTAATCCCGTTGTTTTTTAGGTAGCACTTGCCTGTCTCGGTGAGAAGCCACAGTGACCGCTGACTGGACAGCCGTCCTGGGACCCCTTGACCGGGAACAGACCGGACAAGAAAGGGAAAAACCCACAAGTGGGAAAAAACCCTTAGGAAGTTCTGGTAAAGAGGAGTGGAAGAATCGAACTGGAAGCTGATGCGTGATCCACTGGTTAGAACTCAGGAGGGATATCCAATGCTCCAAAGAATGGTGGAAGGAACCAGGCCACGGATAAGTTGGGAGCGGTGAGAGAAAGAGAAAAGAAAACTGATGGACAGAGAAAAAAGGAAAACTGGAGAGCCGCGAGAGAAAAAGAGCGGCAAAGCGAAAGGATAAAAATAGCACGCCCGCCGCCGGAGCGGCGAGTCTAGAAAGAGAAAAAACGAAGAAGAGCCGAAGGATCGGCAAGTACAAAATGCTGCAAAAAGCAAAAAACTGCCGCTGTAATCAAACAGCGAAATAGGTAAGAGGAAAAGAACTCCTATACCAAAAATGAGGAGTGAGCAAGCAAAGGAGACCCGCTGCAAGTCGAGGCTAGCAGAGGGCAACGCTGGAGAGCGCAAAAACACGAGCCGCTGGAGAGAGCGCCAGCAACGGTTGAAACGCAGCGACTGTCGGGCTTGGATGACAGATAAACTGCCGGCAGTGCTGTGATTGGTGGTGGTAGGTACTAGATACAAAGAAAGGACTAAATGGCTCTACCTGCCGGAGAGCCTCCAACGTGGAAGGAGCCGCCATCCGCGGTAGCGGTTGCGGATGACAGTATGACCCCCTCCCCACCTAACCGCCCCAGGCTTCCCCGGATAGCGGCGGTGAAAAGTAGCCAATAACCTTGGTGCATGAACCTGAGAAGCCGGTTCCCATGAGTCCTCCGACTCCGGGTATCCCTTCCAGGACAGAAGGTACTCAAGACGTCCACGATAATACCTGGAATCACGGATCTTAGATACCTCATATTCCTCAGGCTCCGAGGACTTTGCTAGTATAGATCTGGGGATAGTTCTCTGGTGAAGATCGGGATGGTAAGGTTTGAGAAGAGAGGAATGAAAGACCGGGTGAATGCGGTGAAGAGAGGAAGGAAGCCGAAGGCGGAAGGCTACAGGATTCACTTTAGAGAGAATAGTGAAAGGTCCCAGAAAACGAGGAGACAGTTTAGAAGGCCTTGTCCATCTAGGTAGAAACTTGGTGGATAACCACACCTGATCCCCTGGCTTCCAAACAGGACATTCTTTCCGATGTTGATCGGCACTGGATTTAGTCCGTCTTCTGCTAATCTCTAAACTCCGCATAGCAGAGGTTTGGGCCTCCTTGATATTTCCTAATACCTCTTCCACTGTAGGGGAGTTAGTATAACTGGGAACCTCCGGAAATACTGCACGAGGGTGAACCCCGTAAGTGCAGTAGAAAGGAGAGAGTTCTGTCGAGGAATGTCTAGTATTGTTGTATGAGAATTCCGCTGTGGGAAGCAGCGATACCCAGTTGTCCTGATGTTGAGAAATATAACACCTTAAGTATTGTTCCAGTGTTGCATTAAGGCGTTCCGTCTGACCATTGGTCTCTGGGTGAAAACCTGAAGACAGAGCTCTTTCAATGCCCAAACGGTGGCAGAAGGCGGTCCAAAACTTTGAGATATACTGACTTCCCCGATCCGAGATTATCTTATCGGGAAGACCATGTAGCTTGAATATATCTCGAGAGAAAACCTCCGCCATCTTAGCAGCAGTGGGCAGACCAGGAAGGGGAGAAAAATGAGCCAACTTTGAAAAAGCGTCTACTGTGACCATGATGCAGGTACAGGATTCCGAAACAGGCAAATCAACTATGAAATCGGTCGATATAAGACCCCAAGGGCGCGTTGGAAGTTTGACCTGAGTGAGCAGACCCAATGGTTTTCCTAGGCGGTACTTGGCTCTGGCACAAATTGGACAAGTGTTGACATACTCGTATGTCTCCTTTCTAGCATTTGGCCAAAGAAATGTTCTAGAGAGAAGTTCCAAAGTACTCTCAGGTCCTCTATGGCCGGCCGAGCGAGAGTCGTGACTCCACTTTAGAATTCTCGAACGAAGAGGACCCGTGGGGATGTAAAATTTCTGTTTGTAGAATAACCAGTCACCTCTTTGTTGAAAAGGAGAGGTGTTACGTAGGGGTATTTGAAGTCTTTCCTGAGTGAGGGCAGTCTTCACTTCTTTGAGGAAAGAACCAACCGAGGCCAGAATTTGGTTGCGTTTGAACATGGATTCCCTCTTTACTTCCAAGTGTTCCTTGGTAGAGTCTTTGCGGGATAAGGCATCCGCCAGACTGTTCTGGGATCCCGGGATATACGAGACTTGGAATTCAAACTGTGCGAAGTGATGTGCCCACCTGGCCTGTCTGGAATTTGAACATTCCAATTCTTGTAATACCTTGAGGTTCTTGTGATCGGTCCTAATCAGAAAAGGATGTCTGGCTCCTAGCAGGAGATGGCGCCACTCTTCGCAGGCTAGTTTCATGGCCAGAAGTTCTTTCTCCAGTACCGAATAGTTGAGCTGGCTGGGAGAAAGGGTCTTTGACATGTAGGCTACGGGGTGTTCCGCTCCTTGGATAAACTGGAGAAGTACCGCTCCTACAGCTACCGCAGACGCGTCCGTTTCCAGAACAAAAGGTTTTGATTGATCCGGATGCTGGAGAATGGGAGCAGTACAGAACAATCTTTTGAGAAAGTTGAAGCTTTTCTCTGCTTCCTCAGACCAAAAAAAAGGAATAGCCTCCTTCTTGAGTAAGCGCGTAATCGGGTATACTACCTCTGAAAAGTCTGAAATGAATCTGCGGTAGTAGTTGGCTAGTCCTAGGAATCTCTGGACTTCTCGGACTGAAGTAGGAGCTGGCCAATCCAGAATCGCATCCACCTTGGTTTGGTCCATGGCCACCCCTTCCTCTGAAAGAATGAATCCGAGATAGTGAACTGAGGATACTGCAAATTTACACTTCCCGCTCTTGACTAGCAACTGATTTTTCTGAAGGCGAGACAGTACTTGTGTGACATGTTGAACGTGTTCCTCCTGGGTAGGGGAGAAAACCAGAATGTCATCGAGGTAGATGATGACTGAGACTGACAGCAGATCAGAGAATAGCCTGTCCATGAACCTTTGGAATATAGCCGGTGCATTCACTAGGCCGAACGGCATTACTCTGTACTCAAACAAACCGAATGGAGTTCGAAAAGCCGTCTTCCATTCGTCCCCCTCGGTGATGCGAAGCAAATGATACGCATTTCGGAGATCCAATTTTGTAAATATTCGAGCCCCTTGTACTGCCTCAATAATGTCGGTTATGAGTGGCATGGGATACCGGTCACGGATTGTAACCTTATTGAGGCCCCGGTAATCGATACAGGGTCGAAGATCAGTCGAGTCTTTTTTCTTAATGAAGAACAGGGAGGCGCCAGCAGGCGACTTCGAAGGTCTAATAAGACCGTTCTCCAAGTTGGTATCTAGATAGACTCTTAATGCCTTCTTCTCGGCCTGAGAGAGAGAGAACATGCGCCCAAATGGTACCAGTGCATTAGGTTCGAGATCGATTGCACAGTCTTCTGGTCTATGGGGAGGTAGCTGAGCGTGAAGGTTCTCTTGAAATACCCCGAAATATCTTGCACAGAAACTAGGAAGCGCGTGAATACCTATATGATCCTTGGAGAGAACTCTGATAGACTGTTGATCCGCCCTGGTATCGGGAGGAAAACAGTGTACCGAACAGTAAGTAGAGCAAAAGCTTAGTCGATTTTCCGTCCAGTCGATATACGGATTATGCCTGCGCAGCCAGGGAATGCCTAAGATTATGGGGAAATGTGCGGCTCTAATGATGTCGAACTGCAGGTTTTCTGTGTGTTGGTTGATGACCATGGAGAGTTGTTCAGTGGTATGAGTGATTAATCCGGATGACAAAGGTGTACCGTCCACTCCTTCTACCTTCTGACCCACCTTCCGTACTATCCGTGTGAGCCCCATCTTGTCTGCCCACAGAGTGTCCACGAAGTTTCCGGCCGCTCCACAATCCAATAAGGCTAATGTTTCTACCAGTCTTCCATTCAAATTCAAGGTAACAGATAGTACCATCAGTCTGGAATCCTCTTGGGATTCTGACGCTGATACCGAAAGTGTGACATAGGGACGCTGAAAAAGATCTGAATACCCCCGGCTGCCCGTCCCTATTGGCGCCGAGGGTAATCGTTTCCCACCTTCTTCTCCGGTACTTCAGAGCAGTCCTTCAGTACATGTTGATCGGAACCACAATAGGCGCACAACCCATTTTCTCTTCTTCGCCTTCTCTCCGCTGACGATAGAGGTGCTCTGGTAGCTCCGATCTGCATCGGTTCTTCGCTTGGAGTAGAGGTGAATCGTCCAGAAGGAGAGTGTGAAGGAGGGTTCATGAGATTTCCTGGTCCTCTTTGTTTCCTGCGTTCTGTCCTTCTCTCTTGGAGACGGTATTCAATGTGGAGCGCGGCAGCAAGTAAGTCTGGAAATGTGGGAGAGCGTGGAGATCTGGCTAACTCATCTTTGATCTCCTCTCTCAACCCTCTTCGGAATACAGCGTATTGTGCTTGTTCGGACCATCCTGCTCCTGCCGCCAGTGTCTTAAAAGAGGAAATATATGACAGCACATCCAGTGCACCCTGTCGTGCATCCAGCAGGTCCTCACCTGCAGTAAAAGATAGTTCAGGTCGCTCGAAAGTCTGTTTCAATAGGTTCTGGAAACCTGAGCAATCCTGTAGAATAGCATTGCTGCTCGTAACTAGCGGAGTAGCCCAGGCTAAAGCATTCCCTGTCATATTGGAGATCATGAAACCTACTCTGGCTTGATCTGTAGAGAAGGTGTGTGGTCTGAAGGTAAAATATACATTGCAGGCTTCCAGGAATTCCTTCACCCTTTTAGGTGAGCCATCAAATCTTCCTGACGAAAGAGTCATAGGAGGCAATTCCGGAGGATGTGAGGGTTCCCGGACCGCTACCATTTGCTTTAGAAGGGCATTCTCCGACTTTACCCCCTGTAATTCCAGTGACATGGCCTGAAAAGCCTTCCATAATTCTTGGACTTGTTCTTCGGCAGACATCTTGGTCCTAGATGGCGTTTCAATCTGTGATTTACGTGGCTGTGAAAGCTGTGTCTCCCCTTTCTCTTTTCTTCCCTCCACACTCTCCTCACCTGAGTCCTCAGAGTCACCGGTGTTCTGTAGGTTTCGCCGGCTCAGGTAATCCCGTTGTTTTTTAGGTAGCACTTGCCTGTCTCGGTGAGAAGCCACAGTGACCGCTGACTGGACAGCCGTCCTGGGACCCCTTGACCGGGAACAGACCGGACAAGAAAGGGAAAAACCCACAAGTGGGAAAAAACCCTTAGGAAGTTCTGGTAAAGAGGAGTGGAAGAATCGAACTGGAAGCTGATGCGTGATCCACTGGTTAGAACTCAGGAGGGATATCCAATGCTCCAAAGAATGGTGGAAGGAACCAGGCCACGGATAAGTTGGGAGCGGTGAGAGAAAGAGAAAAGAAAACTGATGGACAGAGAAAAAAGGAAAACTGGAGAGCCGCGAGAGAAAAAGAGCGGCAAAGCGAAAGGATAAAAATAGCACGCCCGCCGCCGGAGCGGCGAGTCTAGAAAGAGAAAAAACGAAGAAGAGCCGAAGGATCGGCAAGTACAAAATGCTGCAAAAAGCAAAAAACTGCCGCTGTAATCAAACAGCGAAATAGGTAAGAGGAAAAGAACTCCTATACCAAAAATGAGGAGTGAGCAAGCAAAGGAGACCCGCTGCAAGTCGAGGCTAGCAGAGGGCAACGCTGGAGAGCGCAAAAACACGAGCCGCTGGAGAGAGCGCCAGCAACGGTTGAAACGCAGCGACTGTCGGGCTTGGATGACAGATAAACTGCCGGCAGTGCTGTGATTGGTGGTGGTAGGTACTAGATACAAAGAAAGGACTAAATGGCTCTACCTGCCGGAGAGCCTCCAACGTGGAAGGAGCCGCCATCCGCGGTAGCGGTTGCGGATGACACACAGCCAGTTTCACTTTAGCTCTGATGAGTTCATTTTTTGGAACCCACATGATACAGAGTCTGTTGGGCAGCAATGTTGACACTGTCTGCAATAAATCCTCTAGCTTTTTGTACTTTGAAAGCTAATGGGCTGCTGGTTGTAAATAGTTGGTATGCATCGGCCAGACAGAGATCTCCCATAGCAGATAAGGAGCCACGCTGCTCTGTGATCTCATAAGGCCACGCTGACATCTGGCATTCTGCCCGGCAATCTTGAGTCGACCATAATTCTGATCTGTATATTTCCAAGAATGGTCACCCATCCAGGGCTCAGTGTATGTTGATCTTGCCCTGTCGTAAACATGGTGTACATCAGCTTCACAGAGATTTCCGGTCTAGATAAGGAGCCATGCAGGCACCTACGAATCTGCCCAACAATAAGAAGTGCATTTGTCTGCGTTTACGGAGATTCACATGTTGTATCTGAAAGAAAATAGCCCTTGAGGCCTTCTTTTTTCAATGCTGCATCTCCCTTATTTAAGGAGTTTGCATCTTTCAGTTATGGTTAAATGTGTTTTTGATTCACAGTATGTTGCACTTCCAGTATTTTTCTTACTGTGGCAAAACTGAAAGTGAGGGGCTTCTGTACTGAAAGGTGGGCCTTATCTGCTTTAAATGAAATTGTTCTGTGACTTTAACGCTCACATGAGAGGCCCAGTTACCCTCACTTTCCAGCCTACACAGCATTTCAATGTGTGTCAGTTTCAGTGAAAATGCTGCCTTTATCTCTCAGCCAGATATGTGATGTGCCTTTCCAATCTGCACTCTGATTTTACTTTTCGGCATTCTCTTGGTTTCAACTGCAGGAAGACACACACTTTACTTTATCCCCTTTTGCTTGTGTCATCTTCATGTTCTTTCATGAGGCCGTTTCACTGTATTACAGTTTTTAGGCCTGCCATTTACTTTACAGTGCCTTGCCAGTAGATGCAATGCCTCTCGCAGCAGAGACCTACTTTGCCTTTCAGTTCATGTCATTCGAGGCTGTCATCTAACCCCACATATTCCCCCAGCTCTTTTCCCTATTGAGTCATGGGAAAGAACATGGAAGAGTGGGTTTTCCTCGAACGTCTTTTTTTTTTATTGGAGCCCATCAGGCTTATTTTATTTTCATAGGGAGTGGGTGCTCCGACCTTCACTTCCGGATCTTTGGGTTTTGGGGTTTAGCCATGGAACCAACCCCCTCTCTTTTCTTTCTCTGGGTCCTCCCTGGACCCCACTCTTGCCCCCAAGCCGGAAGTGAAGGAAGTTAGTCATTCTGGAAATAGGAAGAACAAGAGTTTATGTTTTTATACACAACATATTTCCCCAGAATATCTACACGGAAATTACAAAAACAACATCATCCAATTATAACTAAGGCTACCAGATTTCCCTATTTACTGATTTTTACACATACATACACATAAATACAGATGGAAATCAATCTGCTTTCACTCTGTATTTATTTATAAAAATGGTACAAAAACAGAAAAACAGGTCTTTCTGTATGGTTCTCTATGATGTCACATACATTGCAGGCCAATCGCATTGCAGGTTTGCAGCATTGAGAGTGTAAAAGTTGTCAACAAATAGCATTAAAGTACTTTAAATTGTTGACAGCATATACCTTATGGCAGCAGAAATCACAGGAGCAACAATTTGTGGAAAAATACAGAAAAAAGGCAAAAAAATAAATATGGACAAATACAGACAGAAATGGCAGAAAAATAAATACCATAAAACTGGAAGCCTTGATTATAACACAAGATATTTACACCATTCAACAAAACCTTATTTATTTATTTATTTTCTTTCACTTTACAATGGGCATTAATTAAATTACTCCCCGTATATATATCTTAGTTTACATGTGATTATTTCATTATTCCTTTTCATTCATCAGATGGTTCCTCAGTTCACATTCCTGGGGCTCCTCCATCAGTCATAAAGCTTGTCTGGGATGACAGCTTTTCAACTGATTTATGTGGACCAATTTTTCTTCTGTCTGTTCTCCTTTTGGGATGCAGATCTTATAGGCTTTTGATGGGCATGGCTAAGAGCAATATTATAAAAATGCTAACTATACAAAATGGAGAGATTAGGGCAGTTTATGGACTGAGCCGACGTGAAAAAAATCTCATCAGCCAGGAGATAGCTTCATTGGCTTCCTGTCCAACAAAGGATCAAATTCAAGTGTACCATTATGGTCTGTAAATGCCTAGCAGGTACCACGCACAGCTATCTTGTTAAAAAAATAAAGAAGGCACCTTTTAAAAGAGACCTCTGCTCAAACGACAATCATGACTTATATCAACCATGGGAAAGTCTTAAAAGAGTAGGTGGCACAAACTTTGCCTTTTGGGCACCGATGGTCAGGAACTCTATGCCCCCTCTGCGCAAGAATAGTGTGTCCCTTACTGTTTTCAAGAAACAACTCAAGACACACCTGTTTGATGAGGGAGAAAACTAAAATCATGCAAACATTCTCTGCGTTCCAAACACCTGCTGTAGGACCAGCCAATATGTTCTCTGTTGTTTGTCTCTGTGAGCGCTATGAGGCCTATGGGCGATTTTGCGCTATACAAAATCCATAATAGATAGGCAAAAGATGATATTTTATCTACAATTTCAAAGGCACCATGCCAAGACAGAAGACATTTCTGCTCCTTGGTCTGATTCCTTTGAAAATTGTACAGGAAAACCTGCTCACCTACCTCAAACTCTTTCTTTGGGGTCTTGAGATCATAATATGTTTTTATCCCTTCAGCTGACTTTTCTAGATTGTGCTGAGCATATGCAAAAGTGTGCTGGAGTTGCTTCCTTAAGTTATAAATGTACTCATGAGTGATGGATGCATTTATCAGGTCTGCTCCTGAGTTCTATAGAGCAGATGCTGATGTAACACAATTTTCTGTCCAGTCATGAGCTCAAATGGAGACATTTCTTTTGCCGATATGGTGTAAACCAAATGGCCATCAGGACAAGTGGTAATCAAATATCCCAACTGTATTCAGAAACTGCCACAAACCTCTTTAATATTCTCACACTTGTCTTGTTGTATCCCTCTATTCCCCCCCTCATGGCTCGGCGGTAGGCAATGTGGAGTTTCCTTTTACTCTTAGAATCTCCCACATCTTTGTCATCACCTCACTGGTAAAATTACTTCCTCGATCCAACTCAGTCCTTTGCAGGAGGCCGAAATGAGAGAAGATGTGGTTGATCATTAGTACAGCTGCTGTCTCCACCTTACATTTCAGGGCTGGAAGACACTCTACCCACATTGTGAACAAGCATTTCACAGTCAACATGTACTTGTTTCCTCTAGAGGAGCGAATCACTGGCACGATGAAATCAACTAGCAAATCTGACCGAGGCAGTTTCATTCCCGTTTTTTGGAGGGGAGTTCTATGTGTGAGTTAACTAGTTTGAAATTGAGCACACACAATACACCACTTTAGATAAGTGTCAAGGTTGTGGCCCATGTGTGGCCAGCAAGCAACCTTGCACAAGATTTCTAAAGTCCTATGAAACCCCCTATGACCGTCAGTGGCTGCATCATGGGCGTGGTTCAACATCATGCTTTGGAATTAGGTAGGTACCACCCACTGGTCACATACAGATAGGGCTCTCCATACCAATAAACCGTTTTGGACCCAGAACATCTTTGAAATCTTCATCAACACCCCGAGATCCTCTTTAAGGGCATAATATGATTCTGTTAGAGTAAAACTCACAAGGTCTTCAATGTGTCAATAGAATTTTCCAATAAACCGCTTCTATGAAATCCCCTGACAGTGCTCTGGTTTTAGCCAAATGGTCAGCCAGGGCATTCACCGTTTTATCTGGCCCATCTCATTTTCTTCCAATGGATGGTCATCTATTGGAGATCACCAGATTGTTAATTGACTGGATCAGTTTAACATCTTTCAAGGGTTTATTGTTGGCACAAAGCATGCCTCAATTCTTCCAGTTAATCAGGAACTCCACAAACCCATTCCTG
Organism: Ambystoma mexicanum; assembly: GCF_040938575.1. NCBI lineage: Eukaryota > Metazoa > Chordata > Amphibia > Caudata > Ambystomatidae > Ambystoma > Ambystoma mexicanum. The sequence goes on along the minus strand of NC_090930.1, from coordinate 379,088,171 downwards.
GCATAATCAGAGTCAGGGATTATGACCAGTTAATTGAGTTGGTGATGCACTGCAGTGAGGATGGCTTGATGATCCTCCATCAACTCTGCAACTTGACTACTTTGGGGTCCTATTTTGTAACCAGCAGAGGGTTCAGGGGTATCGTTCATCCAGGCATTCCCAATACCAGCCTTAGTTCTTTTTCTCCATTGTGATCAATATGGTAGGAGCACACATCCACATAAACTGTGGGTATCCCCTGACATGTGTTTTATTCATAGACCTTGTGTGGGAAATTAAGTATGCCTCCATATTGATGTTGGTCATTAGACGTTCATCCTTGAGACAGTTTTCTTGAGCACAATCATGCAAGTCAGCCAACCCTTGCGCTAGGGGACTCTTCTTGTTTTGGAAATATCTGACCTCCACAGGAAAACCTTGCATGGACAGAATCCAGGAAGAAATTCTGGAATTATTAACGTCCTGCTGGAATTCTGTCAGTTTACAAATATTTCAAGGGTTGGTGAAGAGTCTCGACAATGATCTGCTTCCAATGGATGAATAGGCAGTAATCTTTCAATGCCCACACCATTTCCAGGAGGGCCTTCTCACAGCCATTGCATTTTTCCTCCACAGAGGACAAAGTCTTGCTTGCGTACATGATGACTTTGTTGATCTTTTCATGATTTTGACACGACACCGCTATTAGGCAAGTATCCGAGAACCCTGTCTCCAAGAATAACCCCTTATTCTTTATGGGGTAAGCCAAACAAGGAGCCTGGGAAAGGCTTCTTTTCAGTTGTTTAACTGCCTCAGCTTGTTCTAGACCCCACTCCCACTTGACTCTGGACTTTAATAAATGGACCAACGGTTGAGGGACCTCTGCATAGTCTTCAATGAACTATTGACTAGTGAGTGAAAGAAAGCTTCTTAATTCTCTCAGAGTAGTAGGGTCTTCAAATTTCATTAAGGCTTCCACCTTCTTCGCATGGGGATTAAGACCCTCAGGGGTGATGTTGTGCCCTAAGAATTTCACTCTGGTCTTACACCACTGTGCCTTGAATAGACAGTTTTGCTCTGCCTTTCTACAACTGTGTTAGAACCTAGCAGATTTCTGCTATATGTTCCTCCACAGTTGAGCCTTTGATCAGAACATCATCTACATAGGCCAGGTTTCCCTTTTTGCTCAAGTTGGGCATTGCCTTATGTAGAAAGATGTTGAACTCATTGCCAGAGTTTATGTATCCAAAGGGGGTCTGGGTCCACGTCTACTGCTGCCCCCAATGGTAAAGGCAAGCTTGTACTGGTCTTCCATACTCACAGTACTGTCCAGTATCTGTTGGTCAGGTAAATGGCAGTGTAAACATTTGACCCTTGGAACTTTGCAAGCCCCTGATTGATGTAGGGAAGTGGACATCTTGACTATGATGTGGACCCGTTTGTTCAACTCCCTCAGGTCTGCACAAGTCTCCATTGGCCATTTGGTTTGAGTATCGCCAGAACTGGGTTGTTGAAGGTGCTTTGGATCGGACAAATTATCTGACGGGATTCTAAGTTCTTAATCATCTCTCTTAGTGACACCATGGACGCTAGAGATAACTGGTATTGTTTCACAAAAACTGGAGCCATATGGGGGGCTGTGGGTATGATGGGTGAGTGTATAGATTTGCATCTGCAGTTGTATGAGTCCACTGAAAAGATATCTTGGAATTCCAGGAAGACCTGTTTTAGCTTTTCTCTTTGCTCCTCAGTCTCACAAACAGCAGCAAGACTGATCCTTTCCTTTCCTCAACCATTTGCTTGAAACCTGGAATGACCTTGGGCTTGGCAATTTCAGTGGTATCCTCCAGTCTGGTGGATAGATCTCTTTTGATGGTGTTGACCTGCAAAGGAGGTTCCAGTGTTTCGAGGTAGTGTTCCTTGACTCTGAACACTACCACCTCCCTCCTAATGTGGCAGGTCACCTCTTCTACCCACAGGGAAGGAAGAGTACACCAAGAAATTTCTCACATGCCTAGTAAAAACCTTTTCTGGAGGAATACCGTTGCAGATGTTGAAACAGTGGTTTGTGATTGGTCCCATGATTTCATTACCTAAATCAATAGAATAATGTTGGGCATCAACAGCCTTTCCAATAAAGGTGTCTGCGCCCAAGGTGATACTATAAGGGGCACTGCTATCCATGAATAATAATTTGTTCAATCACAGCCACCACCTTCTTTGAGGCAGAAAACATATCTTCAATTACAAAACAATTTTCTACATATACCTCTGTCTCACAAATAAGGAACTAAAGCTAAATAAACAGTCAAAACTCTTTTCTGATGCATCCTGTTGAATGTCAAATTTCAATAATGGTAATATGGTACAATGCTAGAACATGATCTTCAAAACTACTGTTAGGGTCAAATATGGGGCACATTTCATTTTTAGAAATTAGTTCACCTTCAAGGCTTGCTATATGGAATTCTCTGTGAACTCAAATTGCTAGCAATTTAAATCAAAGATTTGTAAAATGCATATGGCAAATAGAACTTCAACAGAATTTAGCTTAGGAAGAGATGCAGGGCTAGTTTAAAAAACAAGACACATCACACGTTCAGTGTTGGATACATGAGGTCTCACTTTAGCAAAACACTTCTCCCCCAGCCCGAAAAACTCAAGCATCAATGACAATCAACACCCTTCTGTTCAAAGGCCAGGTCTAGGGAGTGGGGACAGTTTTGGAATTTCACTTTCTTTGCAGACCCCCCGTTCACTTAAAGGATGTGTTGGGGAAGTTGGACAGTGAAATGAGGATGATTATGAATTTTGGTTTTCAGACCCTCCTTAACTTAATGGACTGTGTTGGGGAAGTTGGGCAGTTTAACATTTTCTTTTTGTGGGGACAAGGGCACCCCCTGGGTTAAATACAATGTTGAAAGAGTAGTGACAATTGGGAATTTCATTTTTAAGATAAGAATGCCTTATATTTAAAAGCAAGTTTTTGGAATGGGTTTCAGTGGGGAATTTTGATTTTAGGGACAAGGATCTTTTGGGTTGAAAGGCACGCTTTGGAGGTGGTAACAGTTGTCAATTTCATTTTGATGGCAAGTATATCTTTTGTTGAAATGCAAGTTTGTAGGGGTTCAGTTGGGAATTTGTTTTGTTTTAGCAAGGTTCATCCCTTCTCATTAGACAAGTCAGGGGTGAACAGGAAAAGCAAGGCTCCACAATTACTTTAATTGACTTTCTTGTATTTCCCTGCTAGAAGAGAGGGTGAACGTTTTGAATTCTTCCAAGCTCCCCACTGCATCAATCTATTTGGGAGTAAATTAAATTAATATACAGTCAAATATGCTAAGATTCTATACAATTTACCCCCACCATCTAATTATAGAGAACCCACTATGAAAGGGAATGGGTGATTTAAATATATCCCCACGCTGACATTTTTTTGGACTTACTTTTGGAAATCTTGGGGCTCTGCACTCATGGAAACTGAGCAGGGCTTTGCTCTTAGGAAAAAACAGGATTCTAACCAACACTTCAGTCAAATTGAATTCCACAGCAATCCTCCTTCTATGGTTCCCAGAGAAGTCTCAAAGTCTCTATCACAACAAGTATCCCAACAAAAGGCAGCTCCAGGTCTCTTCCAATATCAAGGGAAAAAGTCGGAGCACACCCAAGTGAGGACCGTTTTCAGGGTAACATGTTTAAGGATAACACCAGGAGGGTGTTGTTATTCATATTTTATGAGGTGCGGGGAGGAAAGGAAGGTTTTGGCACACAAACCCTATAGTAGAAAGGAACAATGAAGAGGACCCAAGATTGGAGTCCTCCCGTCCCCTGCACACTCTGGGTATACGTAACAAAGACGTACAATTCTTAAGTATAATAGTTCACCATAATGTGTGTAGAGTGGTATGTTAGAGCTATATTCTATCTAGTTAGGCCAGAAACACTTAACTAATTACAGTGTAAAAAGTAGATGGAGGGTGTGTGAAAAACATAAAAATAATATGAGGCTTGGAAGCCCAAAAAGAAACACACCAACACATGTTACAAAGTACATACAAGTGCTTTATTTAAAAGCTACAACAGTTACCAAAGTCAATTGACAAACGGATAGCTATTCGGCTCTCAGAGTAACATAACAAACTTCAAAGAGAGTTCAATGCGTTAGTGAGAGAGACCGCACATTGGAATACTTGGGTCTTTTATACTGTTTGTCCAGCCCTTGGCCAACCCTCCCGCGGGTTAACCATTCTACGAGCCGGGCCTATGGATTCCTTGCCAGGTCAATCCTATAATATATGCATTTTGATTAGTTTCACTGATATAGTTGTACATTTACACATAGGTCAACAGTAGGACAAGGTCTCAGTTCGCGACCCCGACAAGTGGCCTGCAGGCATATTAATTATTCATGTGTACGGAGGTCACAACGGCCAAAATCTTACTCAGAATGTTATTCGGCCTCCATGTTGATGTTCAGGGTGACTTCCATCTAACAAGAGAACCTAAAATGGCGGCTTAATCCAAGATGGCGACTTACATTACTTTCTCTAAGGTCAAGACCTTGCCGTGGAGTTTGTTCGCATATGATGTTTAGACAACTTGGCGTAGGCCAATACACATACAATTGTTGCGATAGGAGGCATGATATTGTTTCAATTCCGACAAACCCTCCTTTTGGCCTATGCCAAGTGCTAATATCATTTCTAATATCTCTGTAAATAACTCCATGCATTGTCGTTCATTCATCCTGAATCATTGTCCGTAATATCTATAGCCATTAGGTCGTTCATCAAAACCTCTTGTAACACAAACTCTTTAGATGCTGTATCTGGGGCATACATTTTGAGCCCTACTGTGCTCACTACTTGAGCCCAACATCCCCCTAGCACAGTGGTCTTCAAACTTTTTTGGCCAGGGCCCCCCTGAGCAAAATTTGGGCAGGTCGGGACCCCCCAGAAATGCCAAATGGACAGTATATATTGCGCGCCGTCACCTGCTCCCATCAAAGTCGCTGGGCTCCCTCATCCCACTCCTACCCAGTCGCTGGTCTCTCCCCACCCCATCACACACCCAGGGCTCTCCCCACTCTGCTCCCATCACTATCCCATGGTTCCCGCCCATTGTGCTCCCACCATAGTCCCTCGGTTCCCCCATCCCGTTCCCAACACAGTCTGAGGGCCAGTGGCGGCTGGTGAATCTTTTTTAAGTGGAGGGGCATTAAGGGGAGGTTCGGGGGGGTTTCCCCCTGTGAATTTTTTTTTAAATAATAGGTTAAAATGTTGCATTGTAGAGCATACTTTTAACAAAAAATAGGTAAATAGCCAAACAGTTTGCAATTGTTGCTGGGAGTCCAGGGGGCAGGCATTGATATTTTATTTCTATCGCGCTCGTACACAAGTGTTTCAGAGCGTGACAAGGCAAGGGAGGGGAACAGAGGAGAATAAAACAGCGATCTTACTAGGCCCAGTGACATTGAGAACGCGCAAGTGTGAGGGGAAAAGTGCATGGAAGGGGGGAGAAGTGGAAAGTGCGAAGCAGAGGAGAAACAGATAAATAACAATAAATAAATAATAAAGGCAACAAACAGTGGTAGTGCAGCCAGCAATTTGCAAGTGCTACGTTTAAGGCAGCAGACAGGGTAGGTCTGATAAGTGCAGGAAGAAAGATGGTTCTCCTCAAGTTTTAGAGTGGCAGGGCGCTGTTCCAGAGGGAGGCCCCAGCCGAAGACGGAGATCTACCCCCAGCTCGTTTCTTTGATAAACGACTGACCCTGAGGGAGTTGGAGGTAGAGGAGTGAAGAGCTCGAGAGGGGAGGTATTTGCGGAGGAATAGCTGAAGGTATTTTGGACCCAGGCCCCAGAAAGCCTTGTGGACAAGGCAGAGGGTTTTGAATGATAGATGTCCGGTAAAAAGATACCATCCCTGTCCCCTGGGCCCCACTGGTCCTAACACAATGAACATGATTATGTGTATATGCAAGGCGCTGCACATTCATACAGCAATCACTCTATCATTCACATGAGCATCCATCACCATACACTCACTCATAACGCATCCATACACATGTTTAAATAAAAACAATGAACATAAACGTACCTTCTGCATTGGCCTGTGTGTGGGTGCTGAAACGGCCTGCTCCAGCTGCTCTGTCCGTATGTGCGAGGAGGCGCAGGAGCTCCCCCTCGGACATACAGACATGCAGTGCCCCAGCCAGCATTTCCAATGAGCTATGCAATGCTGGCGAAGCAAAACACCCCAGCACTTGCATGGCTCAGTGAGCATGTGCGGCTGGGGAACTAAACTGAACTGTCAAAGGGAAACAGTGTTTCCCTTTGACAGTTCAGCCAGCCCAGGAGCACTCCATTAGCTGGATAAAGCAGCTGAGGGAGTGCTCACTGTTTCACTGGGCTGGCTCCTTAGCTCCTCCATAATGGGTGAGGGGCCACTGGGTGGGCGCCTCTTGCCATTATGGATGAGCCGCCAGGCTCGGACAGGCCTATAGGGCAATGCCTGTACCAAAAATGTAAAATGCTAGTTTGGGCCAATCAAAATGGGCCACCATTTTGGCCAATGTGGACCATTTTGATGAGTTACTTAACTATGCAGTTAGTAATGTTGACCATTGTTGCTGAATATATCACAATTTACTTACATTTTAACACAAAGCACCCCTTTGGGTACTATTGAAACAGTGGGCTTCATAACTACTCTGGCGGTAGCTGTGCCAGTAAAACCGGCACGGCTGCCACTGGAGTTGCATCCGGGTCTGGCACCCGCGAATGGGAAATTACTAGGTCATGCCGAGTTAGGCGGACATAATTGCCCTTTCGAAGGTGCCGGTAGATCCCCATTCCCATTTGAGCCCCATATGGCTCAAATGGGAATGGGGAGCTCGGATGCACCGGCACCGTTAATAACGGTGCTGGTGCATCCGACGAGCTGAGGTCAGACCTGGCGGGGGCTGTCAAGCACCCACGAGCACAACTCTTACTATGGCGGAACGGTAGCAACGGTGCCGGTAGCTTACCAGCACCGTTGTTACTGGTCCGCCATAGTAGTAATGAGGCCCAGTCTGTGACTAAAGGAATGAATATCCATTTACAACTGTGGGCCACTTTTTCATTGTTGCCTGAGACAGTTTCATGCTTCAGCCCGCCCATGTGGGCCACCCCTGCCCATTTCTTCCAATCTAAAAAAAAAAAAAAAAAAAAATCTTTTTTCATGCTGAGCTCTCAGGGCCCCCCTGGGATGCACCCGCGGACCCCTAGGGGGTCGCGACCCACAGTTTGAATACCACTGCCCTAGCATTACGCATATACTAGGTAGACATTGGAAACAGCAACAAAGGAGTAGCAGAATTCCCAAAATAACCAGTATAACAGAAAGCACCTTCCAACCCCAGGATCGTAAAGAATCCCAGAACCAGGCGCTAATATTCCAATCTCTCCACAGGAACATGCACTTCAGAACTAAGGATGTGCAAGTTCTGTATTGCTTTGAAAATTGTCGGTGAGGAATCAGGTACAAAAACACAGCAAGCGGGCCCCACTAATTTGCATACTCCACCACGTTCTGCCAGGATGACATCTAATGCCATCCGATTTTGGAGCGCTACCAATCTTATTGCTTTTTGTTCTAGTGTCATATTGTAGAGTATATCCGTGGTCCGATTGATGGTTCTCTCCAGTGCCCTTGCTAGTCCCCTAATATTTTCAGAATTTGCTATCTGTCCCCAAAATGGCACAACTGATTTTGCTATATCTCCCAATACTTGCCCAGGGGTATCTCCATTCTCGTCCCGCCATGGCGAGCCTTAGAAACTTCCAATGTACTAGCTATAAATACCCCAGGTAACAGGATTCCTAAATAACAGGTTCCCTGCCAATCCTTGGGCAACCAGGGAAATGCTGAACTACCACAAACGAAATAGACAGTCCCCCCTACATACAGAGGCCTGTTCTCCCCGGTCAAATTTACAATGTTCACACAACCTTCAAAATCTCCCATTGACCGAGTGCCATTTCTTTGTACACAGAAGGGGACTGAATCACGGCTATGATTAATAGAGTAGGAAGGAGGCACGGCGTCCTTATTGCCTATCGGAGCCATTTTAAAGGAAATTAAAGTTTGAAAAGGAAGAGATAGTTTATCAGATGGCCTAATAGAAGCAACATTAGGTTTGCTTCTATTTGCAAAAAGCGAGCATCCCTGGGGAGTCAATTCACGTTTCTCAAAATCATTCAAATTAGTTCCATCAAAGTTCCCTGAGATGCTATCATTCCACCGGCCAAAGAATAGTGCTCTAAGAGAGGCATAGCAAGTAGTTGTTAAAGGTAAAGGGTGAATATACCATCCTAGCCCCTTGTTCCCATGTTGCAGTAAATGGGTGCAGATCCAGCAATTACTCTTATTAAAAATGGCATGCGTTTAATTCATTATTATCATTAAAGTGTTATTATGGTACTTTCGTCTATGCTGGGAGTCTCTAGGTGACAAAGTGTGAAGGTGCACAGAGGGAGTCAAAGCAGTAGGTACAGTTTCAATTGGCAGTAAAGGTTTTAGAGAGTACATTTCTTCGAAGTACCAAAGTCCCACAGCAGTAACTATACCAATTCCAATTATTATTAACACAACACAGCAATACGTTTTCGGGGCCCAGGTACATTGTTTGTTGTCCGAGTTGGTCACCCCCTTATTTACAAGTCCAATGCGAGCAGCAGCAGTGGAGGTGGCAGGCATCGTAGTTTCTCAATCGACGACCCCAATGTTCATTGCTGGCGACACTACAGTCGCGTGACTTCTTAGTCCTTCCCCAACCCTAGCCAGCAGAATCCCTTTTTTCTAAAAAAAAAACCCTCCTTTTGCAAGAGAAAAGAGACTCTCAATAACTTTTTCTTTCCAGATGCACAGGCAAAACCCATGCCGTAGTTGTATTTTCTTTGTCGAAGGTCCTGGTGGTACCCAGTACTGTTTGATCTGGAAATAAGGTAACGTCACTTCCTGAGGGAAGCAACGTATCGGAGGCGACGGAAGTCACAGAACTTGAAACAGTGTTTTCCGGAAGTGACTTTTTAAAAGAGTGTGGAGACGAAATGGACTGTTCCCCAAGCTCCACGGGCTCAGAGGAATTCTCCGACGCACTCACAGCGCTGTTTGCTACTCCAGGATCAGATATTGTAGCATCAGCGAGGGGTTCTGCTTCTTCTGTAACGTGTGGCGTCGGGTGAGGAAGTTTCTTGACATGCGTTGCGTGGATCCAATGCTTCTTTCCAGCTACCCGCACTGTTGTTTGGGTGACCAACAGCACCTGGTAGGGTCCCCGCCAGCGGGATGTGAGACAAGAAGACCTTTCGTAGGCCTTCACTAGGACCCAACTTCCAGGCTGTATGTTGTGTCCTGGGCCCTTAAACCTTACAGGTAAAGCTGATTGGACCTGATGATAAATGAGATACAGATCTTTAGTCAACTGGTTACAGTAGTCTACAAGCAATGCATTTTCGATCTCCCTCAAGGTTTTGGGCTTCGGAAGGCCCCAAATGTTAGCAGGTCTCCCCATCACTACCTCAAATGGAGAGAGCCCAGTCTTAGTTTGAGCTGTGGTACACATGGCTAACAATACGATAGGTAAGGCATCTGGCCATTTCAATTTGGTGCCGGAACATTCTTTAGGATACCGTTATGTCTTTCTACCAACCCAGCACTTTGAGGATGCCTAGCTGAGTGAAATTGTTTTTCAATGTGTAACGCTGTGCATATCTGCAAAATTACTGCTGCAACAAAGTGGGGACCGTTGTCCGACCAAATTACCCTTGGAAGCCCAAATCGTGGAAAGAATTATTTTACCATAGTCTTTGCAGTGGTCATGGCAGTGGCACCCTTAACGGGGAAAGCCTCGACCCATTTACTAAAAGCACAAATAATCACAAGAACATATTTTAGATTGTTACACCGTTCCATCTCAATAAAATCAAATTGGATGACCTCGAAGGGGAAAGAAGGGGGCCCAAAACTACCCCTTGGAGTTACTGTCCCCTTCCCCACATTGTGCTGTAAGCAAATCATACAATTCTGAACATGTCACTGTACAATCTTCAAAATTTTATCATTCACCCAGACTTGTTCTAACATTTTCGTGATCTGCTGAGCACACACATGCGTAGAACCGTGTGCCATCGTAACCATTGCCAGCACATATGAATCAGGGAGCAACCATTTTCCTTCAGATGTATCCACCCAACACCCATCGTCATCCAGTTTCCCCATCCCCTCAGCCCACCTTTTGGATTCTTCTATTGTGGCATCAGTTTGGATATCTCGCACAGACCCAATACCCTCATCCATTACATAGGCATCTTTTGTTTCCCTTAGAGCATACATGTCTGCGCTAAGGTCTGTGACCGTTTGCCTGGCTATCTGGTCAGCAAAAGCATTCCCTTTTCCCACTTCATCTATGACTTTACGATGTGCTGCACATTTCATGATCGCTAACTGCCTAGGGAGTGAGAGTGCCGAGAGCAATTGCACTATCAGGGTACCATGCTGAATCTTGGTCCCGTGTGAGGTTAGGAACCCTCTTTCCGACCAGAGCCTCCCGAAGTTGTGAGCCACCCCAAAGTCATACTGGCTATCAGTATATATGTTTACTATATGCCCTTCGGAGAGTTCACAAGCTCGGGTCAACACCATAATCTCTGCGGCCTGCGCGGAGTTATGCGGAATTCTCTCAGTTTCAACAACCGTACTCAAAGTAGTAACTGCGTAGGCAGCTGTAGATGTACCATCTGGGAGTTTGAAGCAGGAGCCGTCACAAAACAGCTCCCCTTCCGCATTATCCAACGGAGTATCTATAAGGTCTATTCTGCCCTTCGTTTCCTGTTCAGTAGTATACAGGCAGTCATGTAATTCTTCGTCACCGCAAACAGTATTTTGCGGGAAAGGTAGGAGTTCAGCCGGATTAAGAACACAACACCTCTTAATTTGAACGTGAGGGGCAAACAGAGTTAATTCATACCTTGTCAGCCGTGCAGAGGTGAGGTGTTGCGTTTGAGTCTTATTCAATAGGACATCTACAGAGTGAGGTACCATCAAAATTAAATCATGGCCTAGGACCATTCCCTCACTCTGTTTTACAGACGCGGCAGCAGCAGCGACGGCTCGCAAACATCTTGGCAAAGCGCATGCGACAGGATCAAGGGCGGAAGAGTAGTAGCCGCACGGCCTATTCTTCCCTCCGTGTTTCTGTGTTAACACAGCCATAGCACATCCATCACATTCATGCACAAACAACGCAAAGGCCTTTTCATAATTTGGAGTACCCAGAACCGGTGCAGAGCATAACGCGGTTTTGAGAAGTTCAAATGATCGTTGTTGTTCCGATTTCCATGGCAGCGACAAAGAAATGCCCTTCTTCGTCAAAGCCAACATCGGTTTTATCACTAGTGGAAAGTTCGGGATCCACAACCTACAGTAAGAAGCCATACCTATTAAGGCTCTGACTTCCTTCTGTGTATTTGGAACAGACATGCCAGAAATGTGTTTTAGTCTTTCAGGTGTCAATCATCTCCCCTCCTTTGACAGGAGGTAGCCTAAATAGGCGACCTCCTGACAACAATATTGAAATTTTTTGAGCGAAGCTTTATGACCGTTTTTAGCCAGATGAACACGCAATGATACAGTGCCTTCTTTACAAGCACTTTCAGAATCTGCAGCTAAAAGCAAGTCATCGACATACTGAAGCAGTGTACAAGTAGGTGGCAATTCAAGGGTATCAAGCTGCTCTTTCAAAGCTCTACTATAAATGCTTGGACTTTCAGTATACCCTTGAGGTGCACGAGTAAATGTGAACGAACGTCCCCCCAAGGTGAACGCGAACAAATATCTACTCTCCTTGTGTATAGGAATACTAAAGAAAGCATTCTTTAGATCCACAACACTAAAGTGCGTAGCTGTAGCAGGGATCATTGTGGGGCGACAACTTTGTTAATAGCACGAAGATCAATTATGAAACGGTATGGGATTGCATTGTCACCTTTCTTATATACAGGCAAAATCGGGCTGTTACATAAACTACCTGCAATCTCTTCAATCACCCCTCGATGCACAAAATCGGAGACAATGCACTTCAAAGCACGCTCGCCCTCAACTGATATTTTATATTGCGGAATTCGTGGCAGTTTAACTCCGTGTTTCAAAACTATTTTAACGGGTTCGATCTGTAGCACCCCGACATCATTGTCGTCAACCGCCCACAAACATTCCGGAACAACACTAAACTCAGGAGCCAATGCTCGAGTCAAAAACTGAGAATTGGGAAGTTGCTGTGGTGAAACTGTCAGTCGCACTCCGTCAGAGGAACAATGAATTACTGCATTCAGTTTCTTCAACAAATTTAACCCCAGCAAATTCTCTCCACAGTTCGAAGTCAGGAGGAAGGGACAATGGTCTGTGAAGGGACCCAGAGAAACAGACACCGGCGAAGAAACCGGGCAAGCAATTGGTATACCAGAAAACCCTACAGAAACATTTGTTTGCCCTGACAGTGGAATGTTTGGAACCCGGGAATGATCAATGGAGCACTTCTGTGCTCCAGTGTCTATCAAAAACTGATTTTTCCTATTCCCCATTAACAATTCAACGTAGGGACCTTTCTGATTAACGGGAATAGGTGAAGGTTCCAAACCCTGCTTCGGGCAGTCCTAACGAAATAAAATGTCATCGGAAGGAAGCTCATCAGAAAGGTAGGCAGCAGAAGGGTGATCAAATATGTTTCTCGTGTCCACACTCGAAGTCTGATCTTCCCGTGAAAAAGGTTGCTGAGGATCTTGCGAGAACTGACCTCTATCAGGGCCCCCCGCTCCGGGGCGACCTCTAGGTCGTCTACCCATACTCCCAAATGCATTGTTTGATCTTTGGCGAAGGACAGGGCACTGTGCTCGCCAATGACCTTCCTGGCGGCAATAGGCACATTGATTAACAGTCACAGGACCCAAAGGAGCGTTTCCTTTTGGGACATACTGACCTCTGGTCTGTGAAGTACCCCCTCTGGGATTTCTAACAATTTGTTGTAACAATACTTTAGTCTTCAAATCTCCTTTCCTCTTCTCTATTTTCTCTTTTTCATTATTAACACGCTCCTCATAATACTGAGCCATGTGCAAAACCTCAGATTGGGATTTCGCCTGCCAAGCGCTCTCAGAGGACATAATCTGTGACTGGATGCCGGGCAACAATCCACGTACAAATTTGTCCACAAACAACCTTTTCCCAGACTCTGTGCCCAAGTCCTGTCCACTGAAGTCAGAGAATACCTGTTCAAATCTATTAAAGAATTCGGTGGCACCTTCAGTTTTACCTTGAACACAGGCCGTAAGCTTGTCCCAAATAATTATTTTCTCTGGAATTATGGTTTTCAATTTTGCGACAATTCTATCAGGCAAAGTAAGTATTACCTGAGGTGGTTTCTCGCCAGCTGGTATTGCCCCATCAATCCTAGTCATGTTAGCCCACGTATCTCCTAACCCTGGCACATCGTCTATTGTTCGAACCTGCTTCCATAAATCTACGGGCAGGAGTACAGGGAATAGCAAGTCAATATCACTTAAGGTGAACACAGAGGACTGCAGAACGGACTCTATCTCTTTGTAGAATCCTGTCGGGTTTTTCCTCATATCAGGAATTGATTGTCTAATAGTGTTCACTTCCTGTCGTGAAAACGGGACGTGAACAAATTGCGATACATAATGTGCAGGGATATCCACAGCGGGTGCACCAGTCCCAGCGTTAGCGGGAATCTCAACCTTTGGGACGAATGTCGGAGGAACCTCTCTCATAGGCAACTGAGATATAGGTAACTCCGGCCGCTTACTAAGCAACAGAGCCAGGTCGAGTGCTAAGGCAGTCGAAGAAGTGTCGGGCGAAAAAGCCCTTTTACAAATACCCAATAACTCTATAGGACAACTAACCTTCTTCCTTACACATTCTTCCTGCAGGTACTGTACCATTACCTGAATCACCTTCCTCTGCATTTCTATTGTATACTGACTATACGTCATCGAATCGCATCTTTGGTACAAATTCGTACTTCCTCAGGTGCCGATCTACGACACGGAACGAACCGTTTCTGCACATACATACTGTCGTCTTCATCATCCTCATCTCGTGATTTCTCAAAGTCCCTCCTATACTCAAACAATCTCTCAACATCACCATGTACTTTCTCCTCTGTGTCCCTCGAAAGCGCTAAAGTATTTAGATCCCTCACCGCTTGTGGGAGATCCGAATTATGTAATCTACCCCAAATTACACATAAATGAGTCCCCAAACCTTCGATAAAAACATTTTTCTCGGGAAAATTGTCCATATTTGATAATGTGGAAAAAACGTTAACTTGATCACCTTACTCCATACAGTGCTTAACCCATGCAAATAATTCCCGTTTCTTATCTGCAGAAACAGTATTTCGAGTGACAATCTTTGACCCCGCACCCCAATCAACTTCAGTCAATACAGAACCACTCGGCAGCGGAGGTGTGGGCAAATTCAATGAGGGTGCAACTATCGGCGTAAGAGGAAGGAGTGGTACGATAGGTGGAGGAACAACAACTAGAGGAATAGGTACAGTAGGTTGTACAAGGGGAATAGGAATAACAGCAGGAATGGGCAGAGCACCCGGGAGAGGATCATACGGAGGTGGCGCAGAGGCACCAGGCCTGCGTTCGTTTAACAATTTTTCAATAAATTCTTCAGAAACATGGAAATCTTTAGAGGGATACATTTTCTGGATACCGAGTGAGAAAGCCCTATCCATATTTTTAACTGACTGCGAATGTTTTTCCTTATCATATAACAACGCCTTTTCAGCATTTGTTTTATGACGGCGTGCATGTTTATCCCTACCTTTAAGCTGCTGCAACGCTTCTTTTTTCCAATTCTGCAAAACATCAAATGCTGCATGTCTGGCCTTCTTTTTTAGTAAGACCGACTCTAGGTATTCAATACGGGGGATCTCGAAACTACCATTGATTGGCCACTGAAATTCGGAGGCATGTCTGGTTTGTCTGTGCAAATATCATTAAATACTATACTTCCAGTGCCATACTTACAGTACATAGTACATGCCGGCGACCCCTCCTGTGGTGCCGGGTGGCTAAATTCCAAAGATTGTCGATCGCTGCGGAACAGAGCCCTAAAGCAGCTAGACAATTTCCCAGGCATTTCACAAAAAATTGGTGTTACCTGGTCAATAATTGTGTCTGCAGATACAATACGCCAAATTCAAATTGTCACGGTTAAATTAAGAGTCGGGTCACGACTGCACCTGACCAAACCTAAGGAGGACCGTACGGTTTACCAAAGAACTTACCTAACGAATTTTACCTTGTGTTTGGTGGTTTCCACAAATCTGCCCGCCTCAAAAATCGACCCTCGTCAAGATGCCGTGTCAGACCACACGGACCGTGCAGCGTTGCCGAGATATCGCGTCTCGTTCGGTCGTGCCCGCAGTATCACACCGTCCGATCCCGGTTCAATAGTCTGCGTCAACCTTCAATGATCCGGCATCAATCTTGAGGGTCCCTATTCGGGCGCCAACTGTGAAAACATAAAAATAATATGAGGCCGGGAAGCCCAAAAAGAAACACACCAACACAGGTTACAAAGTACATACAATTGCTTTATTTAAAAGCTACAACAGTTACCAAAGTCAATTGACAAACGGATAGCTATCCGGCTGTCAGAGTAACATAACGAACTTCAATGAGAGTTCAATGCGTTAGTGAGAGAGACCGCACGTTGGAATACTTGGTTCTTTTATACTGTTTGTCCAGCCCTTGGGCAACCCTCTCGCGGGTTAACCATTCTACGAGCCGGGCCTATGGGTTCCTTGCCAGGTCAATCCTATAATATATGCATTTTGATTAGTTTCACTGATATAGTTGTACATTTACACGTAGGTCAACAGTAGGACAAGGTCTCAGTTCGCGACCCCGACAAGTGGCCTGCAGGCATATTAATTATTCATGTGTACGGAGGTTACAACGGCCAAAATCTTACTCAGAATGTCATTCGGCCTCCATTTTGATGTTCAGGGTGACTTCCATCTAACAAGAGAACCTAAAATGGTGGCTTAATCCAAGATGGCGACTTACATTACTTTCTCTAAGGACAAGACCTTGCCGTGGAGTTTGTTCGCATATGATGTTTAAAAACTTGGCGTAGGCCAATACACATACAATTGTTGCGATAGGAGGCATAATATTGTTTCAATTCCGACAGGTGAACTCCCATATATTCGTAAAAAATGATTGAAGGAAAAGCAATACAAAAAGCAGCACATTGTTTACAACATCACAAATAACAGAAAATCCACTGTTGTAGGCTGACGCGTTTCGAGGTCAATCCTTTTCTTCAAAAGCCTTTGTGGAACTGATGTAGAGAATAGTGTAACAAAAGAGAATTAGAAAAATTACAAAAAAAACATTCCATTAGATCTAGTCACATCCAACTAGTCAACTACATACTCTAAGTCACATGAGTACTAGAGACATATATCCATTGTGCCAATGGCAATCTGTTTAAATACAACCAATACAAACACTAAGAATCCATAGACCAATGTACATAATAGCTAGAAATCAAAAAACGTGAAATATGTTACTAAACAGTCAGAATATCCATGGGGAGGTCATAGGCATTATATGAAGCTCGGAGGGTGGTAAACCCCACTCCAAAGGGGGAACAAGGACTGTATATAGCCACTATTGGACTGTAGAGACAAAACGTTTAAGGGAGAAGGGCCTTACCTATAGAGTGGATGGTGTATGAATACTGCAGTATGCTGCTAGAGTCTGTTAAAGACAGGAAAATCAATCCTACAGAAAGGAATCGTATATGCCCAGGAACACTGAAGAAAGAAAGAAAACGTATATTTTAATAATGGGTAGTAACGGTAGCAAATGAACTGGCCCAATGAATACACATACAGTGTATGGTTAGTGAGTAGAGACTTCGGTTGTCAACAGCTTAAAATCAGAGATGAGGGAGACTCAGTGTCTAAAAAAAAACACCAAAGGGAACTCACGTGAAGTAAAAAAATGGGGAGACAAGCTGCTATTGGTGCGCGCGTGCACACTGTCTGTGTGGAGTGCCTCGTGTAGAGTGGATCGCTTCCCAGTCTTCCAATATTATCCCCAGGCGCAATTTCAGCAGATCTCCTTTGATGATTTTTGGCAGCTGTCTATTGGTTATTTTTTAGCAGCTCCATGTTGGCGATTTTTAGCAGCTCTCCCTCTCTCTCATAGTACATCCAATTTATATACCACTCATCACAACCACAAATGTAATAATGTAAGGAGGTGCCAATGCATTATTTTGAAACCAGGTTTGGACAGTTACCCTTCTCTCTCCACCCCCTGACTATCGATAGGTCCCGGGGGTGGTGAAATTTAAATGATGGAAAAAGGAACAGAGGAGAGGAATCCACTGCCTAGAGTGACTTTCTTTATATGCTTCTTTGACAAATTGCATCTAAAAAACGTCCCTACATGGTAACCATTTTTATTTTACAAGTAATCATCATAATCTTTATATTGTAGTGCTCCTCTCATCGTGACAAATGTAGCTAGACGTCTCTCCTGTTCGTACCATGTCGCCTGAGCAATTGGTGTTATTACTCAATTACATGTAAATAATAGCAGTGATTACTATCAAACTTTACCACCAGTTATGTGATACATTTAGCCACTATTGCCACACGTTTCAGCTTCTTCCCACTTTCTGGTTAGCTGTGATCACATTTTGGCTAGGTACCAGCATTTTGAAATTCTGACTTTTATACAAATTACACCCACAGTAATGTCTCAAAATTAGCTTTCAAATGACGCCTCAGTGGCTTTTCTAGCCCTTAAGATGAATGAGAAAATCATGAAAATGTGGTCCTATTCAATGGTAAAATACATAATATATATTCTCTCTCATTAATAATATGATATGATATGGTATTTATAACGCGCCTATATACAAGTGTTTCAGGGCTAGTTTCACTTTAGCTCTGAGGAATTCATTTCTTGGAACGCATGTGATACAGAGTCTGTTGGGCAGCAATGTTGACACTCCGCAATACATCCTCTAACCTTTTGGTCTTAGAAATGTAATGGGTTGCTGGTCGTAAATAGTTGGAATGCATCGGCCATACAAAGATCGCCCATTATTTATTATTTATTGGTCATTTGGTATGCGCAATATACAGCAAAAAGTGTTTAGAGGTGCATTAAGACAAAGAGGGGAGGTAATGGGAAGAGGAAGAACAAGTAAAACAAAAACAGAAAACTTTCTTAAAAGTGTCATGAAATATTCGGAACAGGCACATACAAAAGCCTGAAAACAGGGGAGAGGGGGAGGAGGGGATGTGAGGAGGGGGTAGAGTGAAGAAAACAAACAAGAAATGCTCTGACTAGGTTGTGAGATGATTTAGAACGTGCAAGTGCTGAGACATGAAAAAGGGAGGTTAGGAGGAGGAAGGGGAGTGCAGGGGGAAGAGGGATAGAGGAAACCATACAAACAGGTTAAGTGCAAGGACAAATAGTTAAAACTGCATTAAGGAAAAACAAAAACAGGCATGCAGTTATCACAGGCATGTATGCGTGACTATCAATGGAAAAGCCACGCCTCAAGGAATGAGGAGCTACATCACACAGTCAGACACGTATTTGTATCAGGCAGGTATGAGTGACTATGAACTCAGAAAGCCAAACATCAAGGAGGGAGGGGCTCCATTAGATAGGCAGATAATAGTAGAAAATGACTTTGAGGTGGGTGCAAAGCTTCGACAAAGCCTCTCCCTAAGGTGCAGGGGACAGCTACACCTTTACAGGTACAATGGGTAGGATGCAGACAGTAGGGAAATTCGGGAAAAGAAAGGAGAGGGGCTGCGTCAAGAATGCACGAGCAGGAAATGTCTTGAAACAGAGATCCGCCCATGAGGGAGGGTACATGGCCCAGATAGTCCATTAGAAGCAGTCAGAGTCATGTGCCATCAGGAGTACAATAAGTGTCAAGTGATCTGTGTGGCAGCGGGCACAATAGCGGTTGAAAAGAGGGGAATGCAGCAAAGCCGGAGGCAAATGTGGAAGAGAGGGGTCAACATCAGCACAAGCACAGAGTGAGGCCAAGGTACTGGAATGTGGGATCGACGGCGTGTGGAATGCACATCAGGACACAGTGCCATAAGAGAATGGAATCCCAGCACATAACAGCAGTCACTGCGGCAAAGACCCAAAGTTTGGACAGACAAACCATAAGGTGCAGGTGCTGCAGTGGGGAGAGAGGAGGGGGCAATGCATTCAGCAGAACACATGGAGCAATGGTTACCAGAGTAAGGGACTTATGGATGGTACTGTAAGAGGCAATCCCGAAGAATACATAGGATTCATTTGCAGGAAGAAAGGGCTGTGGCAGGACACCGGCCATGGCTATATAGGCCAGACATGCATCGGGCCTCCCAGCTCTTCTTCTTTGTTTGAGACAGGCCAGACAGGCATCAGGCCTTAAAGTGGGCCTTATGGGGTCTGGCTTCACCTGCCAGCTCCTCATTGGCCATAATATGAAGGAAGCGGCCAATTGCCACCACATTGCAGGCAAGAAGAAGGGCAACAGAAACTAGCAGCAAAGTAATGGAAATGGTGGCAGATATTTTTTAAAAGCCAGGCAGCCCTTGTTGTAAGTTTAAGCCTGGCAGTGCTTACGTTGGGGAGATGGTGAAAGCAAGTGATGGTGGGAGGGGATGCAGGCTGCCAGCAAGGGCGTGGCAGATGGTGGTGTGGAGGCCTCACAGCCAAATGTCTGCCACCTCCCAGCCCTCTTCCTAATTAGGGACAGGCCAGACATGCATCAGGCCTTAAAGTGGGTATTTGTGGCGGCAGCTTTGCCTGCCGGCTCCCCAGGGTTGGCCATAAGATGGAAGAAGTGACCAATCACTGTGTTGCAGGCAGGAAGCAGGGCAACATAATCCAGCAGTAAAGTAATGGAAATGGTGATGGTCATTTTTTAAAAGCCACGCAGCCCTTGTTGTAAGTTTAAGCCAGGAAGGGCTTACCTTGGCTATATGGTGAAAGCAGGTGATGGTGGGGAGGGGATGCAGGATTTCACCAAGGGCAAGGCAGATAGTGGTATGCAGCCCTCACAGCCGACAGCCTACTACATCCAAGCTCCTCTTCCTCATTCGAACCAGATAAGGAGCCAGGCCGGCCCTGTGATGCCATGAGGCCATGCTGACATCTGGCATTCTGCCCTTATAATCTTGAGTCAACCACAATTGTTAATCTAATTCTGTATATTGTAAAGCATTTTCACCCACCCAAGGCTGAGTCTGTGTTGATCTGGCCCTGTCGTAAACATGGTGTACATCATCTTCACAGAGATTTCCCTTCCAGATAAGAAGCCAGGCAGGCATGTACGGATCTGCACAACAACAAGAAGTACATGCCATGTGTCTGTGTTTTAGGAGATTCACATATTGTATCTGAAACAAAATATTTTTTGAGGCCTTCTTTTCTCAATGCTGTATCTTACTTATTTAAGCAGTTTGCAACTTTCTGTTGTGCTGAAATTTATTTCTGAATTAAAGTATGTTCTGTGTATTGCACTTCCAGTATTTTATTTTACTGTGGCATAACTGAAAGTGAAGTGCTTCTGTATTGGAAAGTGGCCCTTATTTGCTGTAAATGAAAATGTTATTTGGCTTTAACTCTCACATGCGGGGCCCAGTTGCTCTTACTTTTTTCAGTGTTTTTCAGTGTACACATAATTTCAATGTGTGGCAGTTTCAGTGAAAATGCTACCTCTATCTCTCAGCCAGCAATGTGATGTGCCTTTCCAATCGGCACTCTGATTATACTTTTCAGCATTCTCTTGATTTCAACTGCAGAAAGACATGCACTGTCCTTAATCCTCTGTTCCTTGGGTCATCTTCAGCAAGACACATGTTTTCATTCACCAGTGCCTTCCACTGTACTACAGTTTAGGTCTGTCATTTACTTTAGGGTGCCTTGCCAGTAGATGTAATGCCTCTCGCAGCAGATGCCTACTTGGCCTTTTAGTTCATGTCATTTGAGGCTGTCATTTAACCCCACAGCGAATAATTACCCACTCCTTTTTGTCTGCAACAAGTTAGCATTAACAATAATAGTCTGCTTGACGGAATTACTTCAGCTATATTCATTTTCTCGGAATGCACGCAGTGAGATGTTCATGATATGATATGGCATTTGTAACACGCCTATACACAAGTGTTTGAAGGCGCGGTGAGGCAAGGAAGTGGGAACTGAGGGAGAACAGAGACAGTGATCTTACTAGGCCAAGTGACATTAAGATTGTGCAAGTGCAGGGGAGGAGCGAGGGGAAAAGTGCCAGGGGAAAGGGGAGGGTGGCAGTGCTGTACATGGGATCAACACAATAACAAGAAGTTTGGCCAGCAGTTGAAAGGTGCAAGGGTAAGTTTAGACAGCAGGTGTAGGGCTACAGATACAGACCTAAGTGCAAGGGTTGCCGGGAGGCAGTGCGTGTGTGCAACTGGGTGGGTAGGAACCTGGGCCTGAAATCAGAGGGTAGCCAGGTGACCAGTACAGTATCAGACAGGTAATCAGCAGGGGAGAGGACGAGAGAAGGCAGAAGCAAAGATGAAAGTCTTAAGGTGCTTCCAGAACCGGAGATGGTTCTCCTCAAGTTTCAGAGAGGCAGGGAAGCTGTTCCAGAGCGAGGCCTCAGCCGAAGAAAGAGATCTACCACCAACTCGTTGCTTGGAGAAGCGACTGACCCTGAGGGATTTGGAGGCGGAGGAGCGAAGAGCTCGAGTAGGAAGGTATTTACAAAGAGAGAGTTGGAGATATTGTGGGCACAGCCCCCAGAAGGCCTTGTGGACAATGCAGCAGATCTTGAACTTAATCCTTGTAGCCATTGGGATCCAATGTAGACATTTCAGTGCTGGAGAAATACGATCCCCGGGCTTGAGGCCAAGGACAATTCTTGCAGTCCTGTTCTGGATGAGTTGCAGAGGGCGGAGAGTAGAAGCTGGCAGATTTAGAAAGAGGGTGTTGCAGTAGTACAGCCTAGAGAGAACCATAGCTCTAGAGAGAGTGAGCTTCTGGGGGAAGGAGAGGAATGGAAGAATACCTCTGCGGAGATACAGTTGGTAATTTGACTTCTTAGATACGTCAGAGATGTGAGGAGAAAAGCAGAGTGTAGAGTCGAAGATGACCCTGAGGTTCTTAGCCTCAGTGGTGGGAGCAGGAAGAGGGCCAAGGGAGGCTGGCCAGAGAGTGACAGGAAAGGAGGTTGCAGGTGTGCCGATGAGAAGAATCTCTGTCTTACTGGCATTAAGGAATTGATCGTTGGCGGCACACCACTCCAGGGTAGCAGACAGACAGTCAGAGATGAGAGAATGTTAAGAGGTAGCAGAGGGGAGCCTGAAAACGAGATGAGTGTCATCCGCATAGCACTGACAGTTGGAGCAGAGAGAGTACAATGCAGTGAGCAAGAGCTGCCAGGTATTGGTTGAACAGCCAGGGAGAGAGGTTAGACCCCTGGGGAACACCACATGTAGAGAGTGAGATGGAGGAAAGGAACGACCCAAGTTGGACCTTGGAGGGTCGATCATAGAGGAATGAAGTCAGCCAGGCCAGGGCCTGATCGGTGATACCCAGGTTACCACGGATAGGATTTAGCAGGATGGCATTGTTTACTGTGTCAAAGGCAGAAGAGAGATCGAATAAGATGAGGACAGAGGGAAGATTAGAATCAAGGTTAGAGAGCAGGTCTTCACAGATGTTCAGGAGAGCAGTTCCTGCGCTTCTGGCTATTCTGAAGCCAGACTGATGGTCATGGAGACAACCAACAGATTAATTGTGAAGATGAAGCTGGGAGATGACCAGCTATTCCAGGAGTTTGCCCATGAAAGGAGTGATGGAGATCAGGCTATAGTTAGCCAGACAGGAGGAGTCGGCGAGAAAGAGAAAGGAGAGGTGGCCACAGGGGAGCCAAAGATAGAGGAGAGAGTAGAGGGAGGAGGAGGAGAGAACGAGAGAGTGGACAGGATGTACTGGGTTTTAGAGATGAAACGAGAAGCCAGGGCTATGCAGAGGGCCTGGGAGGGGACAGGAGAGGTAGAAACTGCAGCAGGATTGGCCTGCTCCGTGCAGATTTTAAAGAGTTTGGCCGAGTTGTTAGATGCTGCAGAGATGTGGGCTTGGATGTGGGCTTTCTCCTTTATGCAGACAGAGAGCCAGTATTGCCTTTGGAGCAGGTGGCAGGCCAGTTTGTCAGAGGATGCACAAGAAGCTAGCCATTTCCTCTCAGCCACCCTGCACTTGCACTTATGGGTGAAGAGGTCAGAATCATACCAGGAGTTGCCCTTGGCTTTGGACTTCAAGCAGATCCTCATGACAGGGGCAAGAACATCAAGAGTATTAGAGATAGAAGAGTGGAGCATGGAAAGGGCTGTGTCAGGATGTGAGTCAGCCATAGGAGGAGGTGGAGGAGGAGAGAAAGTGGCAGCAGAAGCCTGAACTCACACACGCTTTATGGGTCTGATGACCGAGAATGTAGGTGGCAGTGCTGGAGTTGGCTTAACCTGAGGGGTAGAGAAGGAGAGATGTGAGGAAAGGAGAAAGTGATCACTCCAGGAGAGAGGAGTGGTGAGGGGGATAGAGAGAGGAAGGTCAGAGGAGATCAGAACATCCAGAATGAGCCCAGCAGAGTGTGTCGAGCCAGAGGGGAGAATAGAAAGAGAGAGTGATAGTCACAGAGGTCACACAAGAGTCCAGAGGAGGGACAGGAACCATCCAAGTGGATGTTAAAGTCTCCAAGAAGGAGGAGTTGAGTGGTCGAGGCCAGGGGGGAGGAGTAAAGGTCCGCCCACTCAGAGAGGAAGGAGGTGATCTGACGAGGTGGCCGATAGATAGTTGCCATGGTAAGAGAGTGGTGAGGAGAGAGCTTGAGCCTGCAAACAAGGCATTCGAAAGAGGAGTAGGCCTGCATAGGAATGACAGAGGCAGGAATCCACTACGGGAAGATTAAGGCTACACCTCCTCCAGAACAGTTGGATCTGGGCACGGAGAGGACCTTGTAGCCATCAGGGAGGAGAATGTCAAAGCTTGTGAAAGAGCTGGCCATGAACCATGTTTCGGTGAGACCGAGGACATTGAGATCAAGTTCTTCCAGGAGGCGGCAGATGTCAGAGTAGTGTTTGACAGCTGAACGAGATTTGAGAACAGCAATATGGAGAAGTTTGCCAACATTGAAAGACTTCCGGAAGGGATACAAATCAGAGGTACACCTTGCAGAGGTGTAGAAGGACCCCGAGGGGGGCAGAAGAGGAAGGAGGAGAGGGAAGGAAGCTGAAGAAGGGAGAAAAGGGACAGCAGGAGAAGAAAAGAGATTGATGAGGCGTGGGAAGTGTCTATCAAGGAGGAGAAGGTTGGCTGAGGGCCTTGGACCAAGACGGTGCCATTCAGGTAAACATTAATGAGGAGTGGAAGGGGGCAGGAGGGCCTTCCACCAGGGGCCACCATTAATGGGAGAAGAAGAGAAAGGAGAGAGCGCAGAGACCATATGAAGAGAGTCCATTGGTCTGGCAAGGGAACGACAAAGAGGATGTTGGTGAGGCTCTGTCTGGAGGAAGCACTGATGTAGGTGTCAGTGATAGGGATGCCTGGGTTGGAGACCACGATATCCATTTTGAACCTCTTCCTACCAGACTTAGTGAGGAGAGCAGGATAGTCGATAGAGAAGCAGTTTGAAAAGCTAGGAGAAACAGAGAGCACCATAGAGGCGGTGGGGGAAGAGGAGAGAGGAAGAATGGCAGAGTAGAAAGGTGGGGGGTAGACACTAGGGGAGGACACAAAGAGGGGTGCAAGCAGCTGAGACAGAAAGGGACAAGACAATAGTGGAAGATTGACTCAGTAGACAAGAGCTCAGATGGAAGAGTAGGCAGAAAACAAGGCAGTCCGGTAAGCAAATAAGGTTACCAGTGCATCAAGAACAGAGCAGTTATTAAAAAGAGAACCTAGAGGAGGGTGGAGCACAGCAGAATACAGAACAATATACAAAAGAACAAAACAGTGTAATCCTAGAAGAAGGAAGAATGCAGCAGAACACAATGCAATACAATGCAAAAAAGGGCAGTTAGTGAGGAGAAAACACAAAACAATATAGAGCAGAGCAGTCGACAAATGATAACCTATAGGAGGGAAGAATACAACAGAACACAGAGCAATACAATGCAAAATAGGGCAGTCAATGAGGAAGAGCAAAGGGGGCGCATTGGTTCAGGAGGCTGGAGAAGGGGAGGCGCGAGGCACAAATGATAGGGAGTTGCGAGGGACCATGAGGTCATGGACGCACAATGCGAAGAACCATAGATGGATAGTGCGAGGAACACGCGGTCAGGGAGTTGCGAGGGACCACACAGTCAGGGAGATGCTGCTGCAAGGGAACCCGGGGTGGAAGTGCGAGGAACCACGCGATCAGGGATTGTGAGGGACCACGCAGGCTAAAGGCATGCAGGCGTGTGCTTGGATGAGGATGCAGAGGGCGCTAGAGCACATACGATTGCGGGATTACAAAGGACCATGCAGGTCGTGGGCACATGGGAGGCAGGGAAGGAGAGGCTGCAGAGGCAACACAATGCAAGATTATGAGGGGCCATGCAGGCAAGGGAGGCAAAGCATGAGCGATATGAGGATGGAGGTGGCAAGGGCCCGCACATAGCAAGCAGGGATATTTGGGCGTGGATAGGTATGCAATCAAGGAATGCAATGGGTAACGCAGGGAAGGGCAAGCCTCTGGTCCTTGGCCGAGGGTGCTGTCACGGCAGGGGGTGACTTAGTTGGCCGATTTAAAGGGTCTGCCAACCAATGGGAGTCTAGTGGGATGGAGGGAGGGGGAAGCGGGCACACACACACTGCAGTGCAGGAATAAAACTTTTACAAATGCACAACTTACTGTGTCACGGAGTCCCTGCCCACACCCCATCACTGGAGAAGTTGATGTTGGTGTTGAATGATGATGGTGGGGATGGCCTGTGGGGACAGAAGGAGTAAACACATTTTGGTGCATGCTTACCTGCTGTCTGGGCAGGGGTTTGGGTCCTGGGTCCTCCTGGTCCGAACAGGTCCTAACAGTAATTGCCTGTTTCTTCATCTGCCCTTTGCTTCGGACGCATGGGCGAGAGACACCCTTGATCTAAGAGTTACAAGCAGGAAGGAATAGGCAGGGCTAAGAAAGCGGGTGGTGCTTAGACCAGGCGGCCTAGATCCACTTGCACCTGCTCCCCATCTTGCCATTTAACTGTCTAAGAATTCCTCAGTGCTAGATGTCTTCACACAGAGACAGAGACAGAGTGGGGGGGTCTCACTGTAAACCCAAAATGGGACCTAGGGCCTCATTACAACTCAGGCGTTAAGGGTTAACGCCACCGTTAACCCTTAACGCCTGATTCTGATTTTAACGCCTGCTTTTAGCAGGCGTTAAAATCCATGGCGCTAACCTGCCATGGTGCTAATTACGCCGCCGTAATTTACGGCGGCGTAATTAGCGCCTTCCCCACTCCCATTATGCCCTATGGGGCAAAAATGGAAATGGGGAAGGGAAAATGGGAAATGGGGATTTACCGCCCCACTCACCTTGGAATGGGGCGGTAACTCCGCAATCCACCATGGTGTAAACAGAGTTTACACCATGGTGGTAAAGTTGGTGCACTTAGCACCAAGGTTGTAATGAGGCCCCTAGTCTATAAACTATATATTTTTTCAGGTGCGCTTACACTTCTGAAATGTTCCCTAATTTCTCGGGATGCACAATTAATTTATATATAACCATCCCACAGTACTGACCAATAACAGGGGCCATGATTTAATCTAATTCCCTTCATAGTATCACTCCACTAAGTATTATTTTCCCTTTAGATCATACTAACATATGCATTTATGTTTACTTCATAACAGACAGGTGAGCACCCGCTTAATGACTGGTTCATTTATCCCCCTCTAGGAACAGGTGGGCATCAATCAGCAAGATAAGATCAGCTTTCCTCCATAGCCTCACTTACAGTCTCTGCTCATAATCCATCAGTGGTTCCAATAGGAGAGAAATGTATTCCTTCTCCTTCTTGTTGTTATCAATTCTCCTGTCTTTTCATGTCTCTCTCAGTGAGTGTGTGTTAAATCTTATATGGAACAGTAACCCCACCTTTTTGAGGTGTATATACTATCCTCAATCACACACAGTCATTGGGCATAATAATGAAGAGGGCACTCTGATGGGAGTAACTTCTAAACCTTTTTTTCCCCTCCCATTTAATGTGATGTAATCTTAGCAGTTTCTTGCAATAAGCATTGGAAAATTCTGAAATAGCAATTTCCACACATATGACCACTTTACTGATAGACTTGCCAGATTTCTCTCTCTGGCGTGAATTAAACAACAACATTCTCATTATAATGGCATGACTGTATATTGAATTATAGCTTTTTCCATTTAACCTCCATCTATATTTATATTTAAATCATTTTACCATCTCAAAGTGATTTGCTCTTCATTGTGAATGCTATGATAAATAATTCTCTGGGGTGCACCATATATCCACCTAAAAATACTCATTTGTGTAATTTGCATAATTAAAAGGGACATTATAAAAATCATGTTTACATCCACAAATAGAGCATCTCAAGCTGAGTGCTTTACAAAAATAATTATTTGTCTGCAACAATTTGTTCCAGAAATATTGGAAAAATATTAACTCCCTATGTAACATTTAAAATGCATTTTTTTTTTGTTTTATACATAACCCAGTCAATAACAGAGCATCTGGTGTGTTCAGTTCTTTAGCTGTTAGTTCAGGGTTGGAAGTATAGTATTCATGACCCAGAGGCCTGGCAGTGATAAAGTCTTTTGAAGTTTGAAGTTCTCAGAGGTTTATGACTTTTTTGTCCTGCCTCTCTTGGGCAGTTCACCGGTCTAGTAGAATTTCAGATAACACGCCTCATTACACGGATGGCGTTAGGGATTTACCGGTACCGGTAAAATACTGGTACCGGTAAATCCCTACCGCCTTACTAAGAGGTCCCTTTGCGGGTTAGGGGATCTAACGCCTGCTTTTTGCATGCGTTAAAATCCAACCCGCTAAGGGACCTCGGAGCTAATTACGGAACCGCAAAATTGCGGTGCCGTAATTAGCGCCGTCCCCATTCCCATAGAGCCATATGGGGCAGAAATGGGAATGGGGAAGGGCAATGGCGGAAGGGGGATTTACCCCCCCTCCAACCTTGGAATGGGGCGGTAAATCCCCTTTCTGCCAAGGCGGTGCCGGTATTTTACCGGCATGAGCCATGGCGCTAATAGCGCCATGGCTCACCGCCTACCGTGTAATGAGGCCCTTTATCTTTCCAGGTATCAAGATGCATTCTTTCAAAGACTCTCAAATTAAGCATCACAGATCCACTTGTCAAGCTGAACCCCAATCAGTTGTTAATTATCTTTAGCCCACCACACACACATGCAGCCCATAAAAACGCAGCCTTAGTATTAATTGCAAATTAATCCTCTTAGTGACCTAGTTGCAGGCCAGTCCTTTCTCCCATTGCTGAACTTCAAATGATATTTAACTCCTTGACAGTTCACGGCAGATCAATTCTGTTGTTTCTTTACTGGGGATACTGAATTGAAAAGAAAACCAGCTGTCAGATTTCAAACCTATAGCTAAAACTGGATTCAGGTTGGTTTCTCCCAATTGCCACTTCTTAAAGTTAAATTTTTTCAGTGCCCATAGATTTTACATTTGCAACAAAAACACAGACATGTATCCTTTGCACTGGTCTATCAAAAATCCGATCTAATGGCCACATCTTGAAAATCTGTAGGTTTCTAAACTATGATACCTGATTTCTTTAAAGGAAATAAATACACACAGCAGCATAAAATGCAAGCCGAAATCTGTTTTTGTCTGTCTTTTTACCATGTATGTTCCTCGTCTCCTCAGGTAAAGCAGTCCCCATTTTAATAAAAGTTGTACAATGATTTCTGGTATTTGAAATCTTAATTTTAGGCCTTGTCGCTATATTTTGTTGCGGTGGATATACAAATATTGCACATTAGTTTTTACAAATGCTGTGCGCAGGCCCCAGTTTACATGTTTGTTTCGAACCTAGAACATTGCGCTGCACATTTTCTTTGAATTAGATTGCCCTGCGGTAGGGCATTCATCACTTACAATTCTGACAGTGAAAGTAGTATGGAGGAGTACGAGTATTCTTATGGCCACAGAATCACAGCAGTGCTGTTAGTCAAGGTTAGTGTAAGGCGCAGTTGGAATATGTTTGTCGGTTAAGAGGGGAACTGCCTGCTCACAATGGCCCTCATTACGAGGTTAGCAGTACTATCGGCAGGTTGCCGCCAAACCCATAACACAGATCCCCCTGCCTGATATCACAAGTGGCAGCGAAACGATAAATCCTCATTCCCATGGAGTACTATTGTAGCTAGCATGCTGGTGCTTCAGCGGGAGACATGCCGGTAGTGGCCTGATTTCCCGGCAGGTCAGGCCTGCTGGGGCATCTGGGGTCTAAACCGACATTCTGGAGTATGGCGGTCTGGAAAGGGTGCTGGTACGTTTGCTACCGGCACCCTTTATTCCGGACTGCCATACTCGTAATGAGGCGCAATGTCTGGATGGAATGCTTGATGGGGTTAGTTGAAAGTGCAGAGTTCATATTGCTTGAGGTGTAACCAAATTCAATGGAGCTCATTTTGCTACTGAAGCAACTCTAATTGAAAGCGTAAAAAAACCTTGCATAGGACTTTTACGCATTCAATTAATGGAGCACTTCTTTGTCATTCATTTGTTTGGTGGAGAGAAGGTCCAGAACTTAAGTTTCGGCAAATCCCTTCCTCTCTGCCATACAAATACTCCAACATTTGCAATGGCATGCATTTTTGTCCCAGCGCAAATGCTAGAGATTCTTACGTAGTCCAACAGCTTTTTGCAACATCAAAAAGCAGGCAGGCTCCATAGGAATCCACTTTAAACACTGGCTGCAATGACATTGCAGGCAGCGTTTACTTTATTTGCATGGCACAGCACAAAAAGGTGACATACAAGCGCGTACACATACTTTTTGCCCTCCCCTTTTGCACTCAGCCATGCAAACGATGAGAATAAGTTTGTGGGACTTGTGTGCATCGAAGCGGAAACATAATATTGAAGAAAGAAAAAAGAGTCACAGGAATGCCCCTCCTCACCCCCAGGAACATGACAGGGCGACGAGCCAGGAATGTGCAAAGTCACCCATCCTATTTCGGACGAATCCCAAGTGTGTCAATGGCTGACACGTACATGGAAAGGTATCCCCTCAGCCAGCCCTACAGACCTAATCCAGTACATATCTTTACAGGTACAGGGGACTCAACGGAGATTGTGGATGGAAATACCCTAATGGACTGTCTCAATTAAGCACCAAGAAGCCATTATGCGGACTTCATAACAGACACCACTACATAGCAGCGTTAGTCATGAAGCACACTTTCAGCCCTGCACCGCATTGCATGAAGAACATGCTTACACAGTTCGCTAGTTACAGGATGGATACATATACATTCTGTCAAACCTTTATTATTTTTTCACTAGCCAAATGCAGTAACACAGAAACTTAATGAACAAGAGATCCTGAGCAAGCTTGCAGATACTTACGACAAATAACCCTATGGAACTACAGGAGTAAATATGTAGACTGGTAGGACCATGTGTGACTAACTTATAGGGTACCTAGTATAACACGAGCATGTAGAAATCACATAATAAGTCTAAGGAAAATTACAGGAGGCCTCAAGCCTGAGAGCACGAGACAAGAGGAGTTGATTCAGGCTGCACGGAGCACGAAGCAAGCTCACAGTCAAGGTTAGAGATAACTGTCACATTCCAAACTCTAGACGACAAAGGATCAGCTGCAGAAAAATTGAATAAATCCTTATAAATGCATGTTCAAGAGCTCGATGATGTGGTCTGCAAGCATGTGATGCAGCCGAGCCAAACAATGGGCATTGACCCGTGATGCAAAAGGAGAAGCGATCTCAGCAACCCAGACTAAGAGTGAAACAAGTGTAGCAACGTGAGGACACATTCTCATAGGCAAAGGTGGTATACAACCAGATACAAAATAGACACATAATCTTTTCACATTACCTTGAAGAGGTGCACAGAGAGCTGAGAACCAAATAGAGTCCCAGGCCTGGGGAGATCAGCTCTAGCCAATCATAAAATAGAAAATCAGGGGTGGAGGGCAAAGGGAAAGAAGCAATTGTAAACCCACTACTCTGCAACAATGTAATACATTGGGCCTCATTACACGGTAGGCGGTGAACCAAGGTGCTATTAGCACCTTGGTCCATGCCGGTAAAATACTGGCACCGCCTTGGCGGAAAGGGGATTTACCGCCCCATTCCAAGGTTGGAGGGGCGGTAAATCCCCTTTCCGCCATTGCCCTTCCCCATTCCCATTTCTGCCCCATAGGGCTCTATGGAAATGGGGAAGGCGCTAATTACGGCACCGCAATTTTGCGGTGCTGTAATTAGCTCTGAGGTCCCTTAGCGGGTTGGATATTAACGCCTGCAAGAAGCAGGCGTTAAATCCTCCAACCCGCAAAGGGACCTCATAGTACGGCGGTAAGGGTTAACGGTCACCGTTGCCATTAACGGTGACCGTTAACCCTTACCGCCGTCCGTGTAATGAGGCCCATTGTTTCTTGGGGACGGGACAGGCCAGCCACCTGACAACCTCTATAGGGTACGTCTATAAGGGATACCACTCTCAGTACCCAATCAGCACCGGTGATAGGTTTTTGGGGAAAGGCCCAGGTGATGACGCAATGTCACAACAGAACTGGGGAGCACACATTGTAAAGTTGAGATGTACTGGAGAATATTGATTGTCTTGTATGAACTCTGTGTGTTTTTTGTAATAAACCACAGTCTTAACTAGCCGTTGGCTGAGTCCTCTGTTTACTCTGGGGAAAGGTGTTGGGCCCTTAAGATTTGGATGAAGCCCCAGACGATCTCTGGCATACTGGGAACCATTCCAACAGTTGGTAGCAGATTTGATGGTGGGGCTACGTTAGCCTGTCACAAAGCTGACACTCTTCCGCGGCAGAGTCTGGAGGATGCAGGGCGCCTCGCGGGTTTTGAGAGAATGGGGAAGCGCACCCGGTGTAAAGGCTGACAGGAGCCAGCCTGGGGAATATCCTGCCCGTGGTCTGTGAGGAGTCCAGCAGACCAGAAGGGTGAAGTGGCAGCTTTGAGGGACGCGGCAGCTGAGCAGCGTCAACAGACCGTAGAGTGCAAGTATTGACCCAGCCACATGGCAATTGAGCGCAGTGGTTGAGTAACAGGGGTACAAGGGTGGTATTGTAAAGACTGGGGGGCATCTGTACTCCTGCTCTCTATATGGCAGAGTCAAAGCACAGAGCACCCCAGCCAAGATTCTCTATTTGGTAAAACACAGATGAGCAGACAAGGCTTAAGCTCTCAGGAGGTGATGCAGGCTGGTTCTTAAGTACAGTGTAGTCCCCAAGCACCCACAAAGGAAAGACCACACACTTTGTTAGTGTAACACAGCCTATATATACATTAGGTTAAAAGTTATATAGACAATAACAATAATACACTTTGTACTCTGCCAATATTATAATGTCAAATATACACAGGTCTACGTGGTACCACTATTAACTATCGATTCCTTTGAAATGCATCAACTGCTAACTGTTCAAAAATGGAATACAAATCAGATTGCAAGATGAATCAATGATAGACCACAGAACGAAAGCAAGTTAATTCAAGCAATGGCTGAACAGTCTATCGCACTACCATGAGACGGTTCTGTGTGAGGATCCCCCCCCCCCACCTGGGCAACCAATAAATAAAGTGTATTGACAAGCCCAGTCCAGATATGCTTAACACAGTTTTGATTCCTTCTAAAAGTTCTATGACCCCAATGTACCTGGTTTCATAGAGTTATTCGATGAGTCGTCAGCGGGCCCTTCTTATGTGAACTCCCTTTAAGGCAGGAGCCACGGTTCATCGAGATTACAAATGAACAAAAGGTGAACGCTGTTGTCGAGGAAGCAGATTCAATCCTGGCGATGCTCGTTGACAAAACCTCTTTAACGTCCTTTGAAGATGAGGCGTGTGGTATACCTCGACGACGATAGTTCATTGCTGCAAAGAGTCAATGAAGAATTTTGGCCCAGCAAGGGCGTCGGGTCATTGGCGTCTGGCGTCGGCGATCGGGATGTGACCACGGCTGGTTGTTGGATCTTCAGTGGCATCTTTGAGGTATTCGGGGTGGCAGGAAACCCACCAGCGGATTCTCCTCAGTCGTCAATGACCTTGGGCCTCATTACGAGTTTGGCGGCAGCCATGGAGCTACTAGCTCCATGGCTGCTGCCAAACCGGGCTTCCTTACCGGGTTCCCTGAATGGGGAATTACAGGGCCATTCCGAGTTGTGAGGGCCCGCTAATTCCTCCCTCAGGGAACCCGGGCCCAGACCTTCCC
Source organism: Ambystoma mexicanum (assembly GCF_040938575.1). Lineage (NCBI taxonomy): Eukaryota > Metazoa > Chordata > Amphibia > Caudata > Ambystomatidae > Ambystoma > Ambystoma mexicanum. Next base: position 379,054,603 of record NC_090930.1, on the reverse strand, counting down.
CATTCCCATTTGAGCCCCCATAGGGCTCAATGGGAATGGGAGAGGGAGCTAACAACGGGTCGATTACGACTGGCCCGTTGTTAGCTCCCTGGTCCCCTCGCGGGACCCGATAACAATGCTTGGTTTTGCTAGGCGTCCTTATCGAGTCCCGCAAGGTGACCTTGTAATCGTGCAGAATGGTGTTAACGGGTCCACAACCATTAGCGGAACACGTTAACCCATTCCGCACGGGTCGTAATGAGGCCACTTGACTTTCTACAGCCGGACAAAGCAGTCGACGATGATGAGCAAGGGAGTCCTTGTATCAAAAGGCAAAGGTAGAGCGTAGCAGCTCCAGTCATTGAGCAGCATGACGTCAAGTTGTCCACACATCTGGGAAACACACTTCAACGGACTTCCAGCAGTTACAGTAAACCTGTTAACCCTGGTCAACGACGATGGACTTGGATGTCTGGATGCTTCACTTCGGATTCCGCAGCAGTTCCCTTCTCCGGTCGGCAGTCTTTCGGGGGTCTGACTTCCAAGGAGCTTTGACAAAGATCGGCTGGTGCACGATGGTCCCTCATAGCTTGGGAAGAGGTCACCTAGCCAGGTCCTGTCTTGGGTCCATTTCTTGAAGGCACAGCAGCTTTCAGATTATGTCGAAGGGGAAACAGCAGCTAACCTTGTTCTTCCAGGCTCGGCTTCGAGAGTAAGCATCAGTTTCGACTTCAGCTTCTGAACGATTTCCATCAGTGAGAGGTCCCCAGATATACTGTTTGGTCTCTCATTCACTCTGCAGGGTCACACTCAGGCAACCAATCATTCAGAAGGGCATTCATACAGTCATTCAGCCAATCAGGCTCACAGTGCATTCAGGCCATTCTTCCCCATCCAGACACTCACAACACGGAATGTAGATTCGGACAAGCACCCAGCCATTCAGCACTCCACACTGCATTCACACCAGCTTTGGGCAGGCTGTCTCAGTCATTGTGTCACACACCAGATATGAGGCACCAATAACATGAAATGCGTATTCGTCACACACTCCGTTCACCCAGTTATTACCCCACGGGCGTACCCACAACATACTATCATTGGGAAGGCTCCAGCCAGTCTGGCCTGGACCTCCCACAATACTATATATGGAACTTCCACCCAACAGCCAGTCAGGGGAAGGGACAAAGTCAGGGCTTTCCCGGAGTTGGGGAAAACAAGCTAACAGGCGATAGAAAGCAAGAGGCCACAGGGTCCATCTTGTCTCCCATCAGGAATCAACTGATTCCAATGGCAGGGCCTGGGTATCCCAAAATGGAGGATACTCAAATTCAGCATGGAGCTGCCACCAGCCCACACCCTGCTCTGTGGGCCACACACAGGTGCCCAAAAACATACACTTTGGTTAAAGGGTCGTACACCCACACATGGGTGCCATAAGGGTATCCCAATGGTCTGTTCACCATGCCAAAAAGAGGAAGAGCTGCACTTCCAGGAGTCCCACATGGACTCCTGTGCAGAAAATAACACAGAACACACATGATAAAAGGACTACAGGACAAAGAGGCCCTGTCCCCCAAATGCATTTCCAGCATTACAGGTATCAAGCATTGTTGAGTATTAGAAAGTTTTGTCTCGTATTGTAAAGTTTAGTAGGGACAGGAGCATAGGTAGATGACATTTTCAGTGGTTAGGGCACATTCGGTTTTAGCTTGGGTCGTAGATGATGGTCTCCCCGTAAGGTTTAGCAAAGGGAACTGACCTAGATTGCAGAAGGTGTTTAGTCTGGTTAAGTCTTGAGAAGGCAGTTACGTTTAAGTCGATGCTACAGGCACAGATCGAACACAAGAATATATTGGTATACTCTTCTAGGAGTCAGGAAGACAGCCGTGGGGTTTTTGTTGGGGTAGTGTGTATTTTTGGGCAAAAGGGTTTTAGCATTGTGCGCACTGTATTTAATTTTGTTAGCTGCACCTTGTTTAGTAAATTGGTGATGTCACATGTAGGTTTGTGCACAGGACCTGGAGAACACGAGGTGGTGAGGAATCAGCATTGTAAAATTTGAGATTGACATACAAGGTTGTCCAGTGGCAGTGCACAGAAGGCGCATGCGCAAGATTTGTGGGTGTGCCTAAGGAGTCAGAGATTTGTAGAAGGGCAGTTCCCGGAGCACACCTGACACGTGGTTGTGAAGCCAGAGAGTCTTGGAGTGAATTGAAAGAATTGTCATTGCACTGTGTTTTTTCCCCTAACAGCGGAATATGAAAATCCTCAATTTGAGGTCAGGTCAGAGCAAAAGCAATGCATCAATGGAAGTGTGGGAGTGACAAACCCCTACAGCATCTGTGTAAAACCCTCCCACCTTAAAAGGATGTGGTTTGCAAATATAGTGTAGAATGGACTAAATGCAACAAAGGTAAACTGACCAAACCATGACCACCTTGCAGAGGTTTCTCCAAGGATTTGCAGGAATCACTACTGACACACTTACAGGGTACCTATAAGGGGAAGAAGCTTGCGAGCCGCATGGCAATATTCGAGTTGTGGTGGATGTTTCATGAGGGGGACATAGCGAGGCATCAGTGGATGCTGAGCCAGCAGGAGGTGCTGTGGCCTGCACCCCCACCATCTGCTCCCCAGCCCTCTCCTGCAAGCGAGAGCTCAGAGGACATAGACGATGAGCCAGGGATGTACACATTACAGGAACTAAAAGCAGCAGAGGGACATTCAAACCCATTATATAAACCACCACCAAATTACAAGGAAGAGGGACAGAAAGGAATGGGACAGCCGATCAGCAAAGGGGGAGCGAGCAGTGAGGCGCAGAAGGGCATGAAGGAGGGCATAGCCACAAACAAGTGGGTAGGGGGACAGATTCTTCTAAAACTGGAAGGGAAGATGAGCGGAAAGGCAGAGGGAGCAACCAAAGGAATAGAAGGCCTTAAGAGAAGTAGCAAAGCAAGCGACTGGACAGAAATCATAGAGAAGTAGACAGAAAGGAGAAGGAAGGAGAAGATATATTTAAGAGGGAGCGCAGAGAAAGGAAAAGGGAGGGAGAGAAATAGCAGGAGTAGTGGGAGAGGAGACGGAAGGAGCAAGAAGAGGTTGACAAGCAAAGAGAAGCAGACGAGAAGGACAAATTAATGTTAGTGGATAGGGAATGGAAGAAGTGGCTGATAGAGAGGATTATGAGGGAGCGCAAGTGCAAGGAGGAGGAGGAGCGCTCGATCAAAGATGTAAAAACATGATGCACAATGGGCATGGGAACCGACAGAGAAGGAGGGGGTAGATGAGTGGAGCCGGACAGCATGACCACACATGATAGGACTACCATGGTATCAGATAGAGCAGGCCTGGGGTCCTGCAGAGGAGGGGGCTTTAACGAACTGTGTGACATCGACTTCACCATGAAGACCAACACAGACACAACTTCCAGGAGACTGAGTTTCGTGGATGACTTTTCTAGTAATATGGTCTTGGACTCAGAAAACAAAGCAATGGACAATGGGAACGAGGGAAGCGGGCACCCCAAGCACGAGTCCATGGGGAAAAGTGTAGATACATGTGTGACCTGGGATATGGGGACAGGTACAGGGGGAGCTAAGGGAGACAAGAACGACCGAACACTGCGGTCATTGAACGATTTAATATTGATGACCTGGACCCATACATTGAGAGACTTAGGGAACTCCCAGGATGAAGGAAGGGGGAGACGGCCCTGGCATGTTTTGGTAACAGGGACACATGGGGGTCTGTCAACTGCAAGCAAGAGCACACACCGACCCCAGAGATGCAGACAAGCACATTAGGCTGACTCGAGGAGCGAGTGGAAAGGTAGGGTTCACACAACTGCTCCTACTGAAAAATGGAGGGGGGGGCGCCTCAATATATACCATGGAAACACATCGACAACGAAACCATGAGATGTAGGTTAACTTTGTTAACCACAAGAGCTAGGAAATGGATATCCAAAATGAAAAGAATGACAGCGGGACAGAGATTAGCAGTGGGGGATGTAAAGGGACTACTAGAGGTGATTCTCGGAGAGACTGGTGATGATGTATGGAAAAGGGCATGGTTCCCAGGAGTGACTATCTGCAACACGGCACAAGATGGTTTGCCGTTTACAAACCGCTGAGCTACGTATGGCAAGCTTTAAGAAAACAATACCCAGACACGTCAGACAGTTCGATTATGGCCCGCAAGATGGGAAGGACGAAGACCCCTTACACTATATTCAGGAGATCCAAGAGCTTTGGTGCCTTGAAACATGAGAACCGCGGGACAAAACAGTAGCTTTATTTTACCACATATTGTGCCAGAGGCTACCAGAGCCGGCACAGAAGCAGCTCAAGAGGATAGTAGGCTGGAAGCAAAACCTTGGCCAGAAATACAGCTCACGATAGTACACTATTGTAGGCTCTTACAAGAGAAAATAAGGAAGAAGAACGAGGAAAGGAAGCAAGAGGAAGCAAAGCTAGTGCAAAAGAAATTATTGAAGTATGCCTTGGAAGGGGCAGTACTGACAAGTGCAGGAGCACAGGGGACACCACAGCAACACTATGCACTGCAGCCCACGGGGGGTGTATTCATGGGGCGGGGAAATGTGCAGCCTTGGCTTTGAAGAAGAAGGGGGCCACCCAGGGGATGCGGGGATGGGCCACAGATACATCACAACCAAGAGGGATTTCCAGGAGTGTTTCGAGGATATGGGCAACAGGTGCAACAAGGCCCAGGGAATTATGTGGGGGGTTTTAAAGGGAAAGGGAGGGTGCCACCACAGTGCTGATTTTGCAGGCAGACAGGCACATTTCTAGAGTGTGCATGAGCAGAGGGGTACAACAGAATGGGGGAGCACCGTACTAGCCAGCATATCAAGGGCAACAAGATGAGTATTACACACACAATCAAGAACAACAACTAGGACAGACACTGAATGCATATCCTCAGCGACACCAGCCAATGACACAGATGCCACAGATGCAAGCTCCTATAGTCCAATATTTGCAGGCACCAAAGATGCCTCAGACCCAGGGTAACACACAGCACGTGTATATGGGACAACAGACACTACAGATACAGAACAGTATGCAACCAAATGACAGGACAGGGGCGCACACATAATCCATATCAACAACCCCCATTAGAAGCCTGGCAGGGGTCACCATGGTGGGGAAAATCCATTTTATGGGAATGGGATGTCCTTATACCCTCAATAGGAGAGCCCACAGATGGACTTGATGTGTTCCATCCTGTCGATCACAACCCTGTGAATCAAGGATTCTCTGGGGCTATGGAAGTGGCTCCTTTCATAGACAATATCTCCCTTTCTATAGGTGAACATGATTTATCTTTGCCTTTACTTTACTCTCAACAGACACCTGTGAACATACACGGGAGAGACATTATGAGCAGACGTAACATGACGGTCTCATTCATGGACAAGGGAATAGTGTGTGCTACACCAGGGATACACAACTTCAATTTAAGGGAAATCATTCAAGCATATTGTGGACGGAAATTACAGAGGGGGTTGCCAGTGAATGAGGAGCTGTTCCAATATGGAACTGAGATTGCAATTTCATGGATCTCAGGGATTCAAGGAAAAATGTGACGAATTCCAAATGAGTATTTGTTCAGACCAGAGATACCATTGGATGAGGCAGAAGGGACAATAATACTACCGGAGATCGAGGCAGTGATTGTGGGGGATGAGTGGATAGCAGTGCATGGGATGGACAACACAGGATGATCATTGAGAGCAGTGATTGCCGCAGCGGAAGGGTATAGATTGACCACAGTGACAGACAAAGAACTATTCAGAGACAACAGGTCAGACCATGAGGTGGTGTTCGAAATGAGTGTGACTTATTGGATAAAGATACATTACAGAGAGGTACGACAGAGGATCACGATGGCACTGAAAGCAATATCATCCTTCTGCGAGGAGGATCTGGCCAAGGTGCCTAGCATCCTATCGACCACTAATCCATGATTTGGGGCATTTGAAGGGAGTGGGTTGGGTGAAGATTAAGCTGATTCAAGGATCAATTTTACCCAGAGACAAACAATACCCACTCTCCAGGGAGGCAGACACGGGCATTTATGAGACTATTGCAGCACTAATGAAACAAGGCAAGCTAATACCATCACAATCACCATGCAACACTGCAGTATACCCAGTCAAGAAAGCAAAAGGGGGGTTGTGGCATTTTATCCAAGACTTGCGACCTCTTAATCATATTGTAGAAGCTGAGTATGCTTTAGTTCTGAATCCAGTGACAATCTTGTGCAGCATTCCAGTGGAAGCTGCCTATTTCACGGTCAAAGACTTGAAGAATGCCTTCTTCTCTATACCATTACACCCAGACTCAGAAGACTTGACTTCCATAAGTGGAAACATACAAGACTTCCTCGGGAGTATTGTGAGTCACCCTCCATATTCAATAGGGTCCTCCTGATGGACCTAGGTAATGTACAGATGGAGAGCACAGTCATACAGTGCATAGATCACATTTTGATTTGCAGCATAACAGAAGGACAATGTATAAGTGAATCACTACACATGCTGACAGTGTTAGCTAACAAATGTTACAAGTTGGACAAAGCCAAATTACAGTACTGTCTGAAAGAAGTGCTATACATTGGGCAGATGGTCTCCCAAAATGGCTGACAGGTGACTCCAGAGACGGCAGAGGCAATATGCAGGACAGCAAAACCCACAACAGTGTGAGTAATGCAGCAATTCTTGGAGTTATGCTATTACTGCAGGGCATGGGTCCTTGACTACAACACATATACCAGACCTCTATTGAGTGCTCTGAAGGAAGTACTGAAGGGACCCAGGATAATACGATGGTCAACTAAAATGACTGAGGCATTTGATGAGCTGAAGGAAGCGATATGCACAGAGGTCGAAGAGGGCGGGAGTGGTCAGGAGCGGTGCTCCCATACCTTTTATTTTTAAGTGTCACAGTTCCTATACTTTTATTCTAAAAATAAACTGTTCTGAAATGGTTTAGTTGTAAAATAAAAGTGTAGGAAGAAGTTAGAGCTTGCACTTTAGTGCACTGCCATGCACATTCCCATAAATAGCAGGCGTGTTTCTTTGGGTGTTTGGATTGTGTGTGGGAGGGGGCGCAGAGATGGGGTTTGTGGGGAGTGGGGCAGACCAGCAGGGAACATAGCTCCACTACCTCTTTTCATTCACTTCGACCGCTGGATATGCACAGCTCCAGTGTTAGGGATCCCATACTACAAAAAGGAATTATTTTTGTTCTCACACTCTGAATGGGTGCTGATGACAGCAGTACTGATGCAGAAGACACTAGAATACTGTAGTGGGAAGCTCGACCCAGTAACGAGAGGACACTGTCTTTGCGAACAAGCTTTGGCTGCTGGGTCATTTGATGTGGACAAATCAGCAAGTATTACCATGGGGTGCAGCACCTCTCTTTATGTGGAGCATGCCCTTGTCGCCATACTGGAGAAATCAAAGAACACACGACAACACAGAGAGCATCAAGGTACGAGGTGTTACTATCAAACTCATCACTTAAGGTAGTGAGGTGCAGACTTGTTAACCCAGTGACTTTTTCTCGCCAACGTTTTACAGGAAGGTGACTATGCACATGACTGCACAGAAAACATACAGGAATCCAGTGACACCCGCAAAGTACAGTAGGACGGACTTGAGGAGGGAGACGTGCTTTACATTGAAGGGTTTTCAATGACTGACCAGACAAATCGGGTCAGGCATACAAGGGCGGCAGTGGTGAGGCTAAGAGAGGATGGAACTAGTGAGGTAGTCGTCAGTGCGAGATTCCAATCACATTGTTCAGCACAGGCAGCAGAATTACTGGCCTTAATATTGCCATTGGAGCACAGCAGAAAAAAGGAGGTGACAATCTGCTCAGACTTAGTGTATGTGACATCCACAGTACACTCAGGACCTCTCACGATGGATGAGGAGGGGCTTCAGGAGGGCTGACAGGTCACCAGTACAGCATGCTCTTCTATTGGGCAGACTGGTAGAAGTTATTCACTACCCTGAGCAGATAACCATAGTGACATGTGAAGTGTGTGGGCAGGACCCTATCTCAAGGGGAAATAAAACAGCAGAAGCAGAAGCAAAGTGCAGCACATATTTTGGGGAGCTCCTAGAAATGGAGGTTTTGTCACATGCCCGTGACTATGCAAGAACAATGATACTAAGAGAGGGATGCAACAAAAATAATGGAGCTGCAGGGAGCTGCACCCAGGGAGGTGAACCACCTGTGGACTAGGAGGGGATGTACAGTATGTCCAACAGATGCACTATGTCAGCAGAATAATATAGAGAAAGTGGTCATGCCAATGGCATTGTTGCACACAGCACTGACACAGTTGCATTATCCAAAACATACATGGAAGGTGGAGCTTGCTGCCCAGATTGGAGAAACATGGTTCTGTCCAAATTTGGCTGAACAAATGGCTGAATTTAAGACCAACTGCCTAGTTTGCAAACAGTTTACTGCAGGTTGGTCAATTTCAAACTTCCAGGTCAACTACGTCAACATGATCCAAGTCTGCCAAGGATACTGCTACATGATAGTTGTTGTATGCCCATTCTCTCTGTGAATTGAGGCAGGCCCCTTTTCCCATCCTGATGCCCTCAGGTCAGTGAAATTTCTGGTCTGGAAAGTGTTCCCACCATGGGGCATGTGCGAGGTCTGCAGTCTGACAATGGCCCTCACTTTGCCAATTAGATGCTCAAGTACATTACAACGTTGCCGGACATTCAACACACATTTTCCTGTGTTCTTTTGGAGGAAAGCATTGCAAAAACGAATAAGAGTACAAACAAAAATTGGCCACCACTGCTTACCCTTAGCATTATTTGCATTGCACAATAAGCTGGGTCTGAACCCCATTTAACCCCACACGAGGTGATGGCAGGGTGTGCATGCAACTTAGTAGAGTAGTGTGAGTTGTTTAGGCCAGGAAATGTATGATTATGTTACTTCCATGATTGCTAGTGCCTCTTGTATCTCTCATCAGATACAACGACACCAGGGAGGCATTGAAGTCAATGGTAAAAATAGCAGCGTCAATGGCCCAGAGAACCTGTTAAAGGAATCACTTGTTTTTCCTGGGGACCAAGTCCTCTTCCGGAATTTCATCCATCGGTGGAACACACCCAGATTCACCAGCCCTTGTACTGTTAAAGCTGTGACTGAACGAGCAGTGAGATTGGAGGGGAGATCAGTCTGGAATCACCTCACAGACATCAAGCCCTACAAAGCTGTAGCCTCACCTGGCAACAAGATCGATGGCCAACGATCATCAGCAACAGGAACAACAAAATAATTTGGAACTTACACTGCCGAGTGAAGGATACACAATGGTTACTCACTCAAGGGCTGCAGAGTTAGGGCAAGGACTTCCTACACATCGGATTGTTATTTTATTCTCTACATACATTAGTTGAGGAAGGACGACTGTGATATTTTGTGACTGTTCATATTGCCCAATGATTTACAACTTGATACCTTTTTGGGCCAATTTGTCCACTTTATTAGATGGTCCAACAGATTTCGAGCATGTCCTCCTCATATATATCACCATGTTTTTCTAGCATCAAGGCTATAGTCTTGGTTCTTCACCGGAACCTTTTACGTCGAAGACCAAACATTCCCTAGACATAGAAAAGGCACTTCTACCTCTGCTCAGGTCCCTATTACCATGGTTCAAGGCATCAGCCTGGACAGAAGCTGCCTCCAAGGCCGTTGGACCTGAAGGCTACAGGACCCTTGCGGGAATTGTGAGACAACCGGCAAGCGCAACCGGATATAGGTCGTAGGGAGCCATCTTGAAAAACGATCCTGCCTGCGATCGGCGAGGTGTTCAATCAGACCAGAAGGGCGAGATGAGCAGTTGACGAGGAGCAAACCAATCAAATCAGTAACTAAGTGTGAGGGGGGTGTCACATGTGTGGGAAGAGGGGACTATTGATTGTAAAACATATAGTAGTGAATAGCGTTAGGTGAATAGCAGAAACACATGTGCTGTAATAGGGACCTGAGCGGAGGTAGAAGGTACTGCCTTTGGCAGCTGTACTTTGCTTTGCATGTCATCAGTGTTTCCCTCACTAACACTTCCCTGATCCAAGCAGCAAAGACTACCATGTCAGGTCAAAGTGAAGGCATTGCTGATAAGTTAAGAACAGGTAAGTGCATTGTTGCAACAGACATGAAGGGAGTTGACACATATCTCACAGACACAGCACATAGACAACATGTGTTACAAGCTCATGTCCAAAATTGGTAGGGATACAACCGGGGAGAGCTGCTATATCTGCTTGTTAATCCCCTATGCCATGAGTGCCTCCAGAACCTTCGTAGCAAAAGCAATATCTGCAGCAACAGTGCAATGTTTGATGCACCTTGCAATGTTCCAAACGCGAGGAAGATTTCAAGGGAAAACAGCAACATTAAGGTGGATGACCAAGGCGACCTTTCCATACGAATATAATTATATTAAGACATTGCCTATGCTGAACAATTATTGCCAACTCAGTGGGGGGTTGCAGTACATAGCAGAGGGACCAGAGAAAGGAGTAACAAAGAAGATCACACTGCAATACCTGCCATGTGAGTGGAGAGCAAAGGAAATAGGAGGTGAACCAGGGTGCTGGGAGACGCCACAGATAATGATCTATGGACAAGTATACACAAACGATGGCTGGGAGGACAGAGTGGTGGGAGGTAAGGCACTAACCTTAGCAAAGGCAGCAGTGAATAAAGTGCATGAAGAAAATGACAAGTGCCTCCAAGAGTGGGTGAGAAGCGCAAAATTAGTAAAATGGGTGGACAACGAAGCTTGACCTATGCCAATAATTCTCCTTACTACACCAACATTGTGTTATCAGCACAATGACAAGGAAGAAGTAGGAGAAAACATTGGATGCAAGAAAATAGCAAAAATACCGGAAATGGGAGCAGGAACAGCAGTACTGATGGACCACTATTGGGTTTGTGGATCCATGGCATATGACAAGCTGCCATCAAACTGGGGAGAGTATGCTCCATAGCACACATCAACATGCCCTCTTTAGTGGTACTGAGAAAGGATGTTAAGCTCGATGAGTTCCCAAAAATGCAGCCCAACAACAGGAAGAAAAGATTGCTGAATGCTGCAACAACCGACCAACCCAACAATGCCGACCAGCACAAAACACTCATCAAAGTGAGGAGAGAAGGGAATTTCTTATGGGGAAGATCAGAAGCAGCACTGGATGAAGTACCGCCATCTCACAGATTGTTCAACAGGACACAAAGGTTCTTTGCATCACTACTACCCAGAGTACAGACATATGCAAATGCCAAATGGCTGCAGATCACTTTCTGGGAGTTGATGGCAACCATAAACTCAACGGTGAACGGGTTAAATGCAATAAAAGAAGAGGTCAGAACGATAAGGCTGGTGACTCTCCAGAATAGATATGTTATGGATCTCCTCACAGCTATGGAATGAGGAGTTTACGCAAAAATAGTGAGTTCCTGTTACACATTCACACCTGCCACAATGAAGATAATGAAACACTCTCAGACGCAGTCACCCAATTGGCTCAGATGTATGTAAAAATGGAAGAAGAGAGAAGGTAACAGGGTAAGACAAGAGCTGGTTCTCCTATCTCTGGTCATGGATGCCTTCCTGGCTGGGTGATGAATCGAAGTCCATTGTTCCTGGACTAGCAGTCGAGCAGCATCTCTGTGTGGGATCAAAACATGTACTGGCAGGTGCTAGAAAACTGCAACAGAGGCAGTGGAAATGGAAGTACTAATGGAGTTGGAAAACGGAAAAACAATGGATGACATTGTGAAAGAAAGAGATAGACTAAGACAGAAGATAGCAGAATCTGACATATTCACACCTGGAATGAAGGTAGAAAACCCACGCAACCCAAAGAAGTAAGTAGGAAAGTGGGTATGGTGAAAACCCAAAGGTGGATGCGTTTACATGTACTGGTCATTTGAAGATCACGTCAAATACTATGGAACCTGGCAGGGATAATGAAGGTGTGGTGTTTGGTAGAGGATAGAAGAGATTGTGGTGGTGTGGTTGACAAGTCGACCAGAGGGGGGAACTGAAGAGGGAAGGTCGGAATACACCCCCCGTCCAATAAGACACTCCAACCGGACGAAGCACCAAAGACAATATGACAGCTGATTGTATGAGCTCACACAGCTCCCCAACTCTCCCACGATGGATAACTACCAGGAGAAATACCCTCTTAGCCAACCCTACCACCCAGGAGTAGTACAGACTCTACCCAAAGTGAATAAAGATGCCCAAGTAGGAACCGGTCACAGCTACATGGACAGAATCAACTAAAGCACTGAGAAGCCATGCCTCAAGTCTTTAGAGACACCATGACGACCTATCAGCATCAGACATGAAGCACACCTATCCGCATATCAGGGACACTCACACACCCAAGCGTACAGTTCTATGAGCTAGAGGACAGTAACATATACATACTGTGTGCACATTTATTATTTTGCCATTAGCTTGTCACAGCAGCACAGAAACGCAAGAAGCAAAAAGGCCACGTGTGAATACTTGCAGATGCTTACATGCAAATAACCCTATGGACTTACAGGGGTACTCAAGGGAGCTGACAGGACCATAACGCACTAACCTATGGACAGTGTGGAAGTCACATATAGTAGACGCCACACCATGGCTTAGGATCTCATAGTAGAGCGCTACAGTTTTAGAAATTTTGAAGCCACACATAGTCCTGTGACAGCACAACTACTGTGTCTAGAGCGAAGCCGCTGCCAAGGTCACATTGTTGCAAGGAACATTCTTCACCCTGAACTAAAGTAACACCAGCGGTAAAAGAGCCTAATCCCTCATAAAAACATAATAATTCGGAGCTGCAAAGCTCACAAACGCAGTCTCCAACCACGTGATCCGGCCGAGCTGATGAGGAGCCAAGATTTGGTGGCTGGGAAGAGCAAACCATCTCACACACCAGACAATGGTCGCAACAAATTTGTTGCACTCAAGCTACAGTTCTGCACTGGGAACAGAGCACTCTCATGGCAATGATACTCCACACACGGTCAAGCCGCTGACACATAGTTGCACATCACAGACACATAGCCCCATGAACAGCTGCATCCCGAGCTAGGAATTGATTTCATCCCAGGCCTGGGGGCTCTCAGCTCAGCCAATCACAAATAATGACCCTAGGGGTGGGTAGCTGGGATCACTGACCAATCACGGGGTTCGTACATTGTAATAATTAGTAGGTAGCAATTTATGGGTATAGTCCGGGCCTGACACCTGACATCGCCTATGTCCAATTAACTAACCTCTATATGGGCTCCTATAAGGGAACAACCACTCAATAGCTTATTCAGAATGGAGTTAGGTTTCTGGAAATGGGCCTGAAGTGTGACGATGTTGTGACACCATCCATCATCAAAACTGGCCTACGAGCCAGAATTCTTTGAAATGTGCCTGGACTCGCCTCTGTGCTTTTTATCCCTGTGGTTTGTTGACTGTAATAAACCCTAGTTGAAATTGCTACTTGTCTGGACCATTACGTTCTTTTGGGTTGGGAAGGAGTAAGGCCTTACATGAGTTCGGCATCCGTGGACTCATACCACGTCACACTGCCTGCCTGGGAGTTCCCTCCTAACACAAGCTTACCCACAACTTGAAAAAGGGAACCCATCAGTTCTTGCTGTATTTCGAGACCCTACAATTAGAACTGTGTGGGAACAGCTATTCTGCTTTGCCATGAATGATTACATGATCCACAGGGCTTAAGACTAATGTAACACTAACAAAATAACGCACAATCTTTGCGCATTTCAGGGGGGCGACTGATATCTTCAAGCTGCACAAGAGTCCAGAAGCACAGGTAATGGGTAAAATAATAAAAAATGTGCCTATTTTGTTGTGCCTTTTATTCCCAAGTCGGGTCTTTGCATCTTCCTTTTGGCGAATATCGATTGTGTCTAGTGAAACTGCTGTATCCTCTACTAACATTACCCCAACCCTAGCAGGTGGAACATCCATGTCAGGTGGACAGGAAAGCACTGACAGCACAGTAAGGAGAGGTAAGCGCAGTGCTGAATACGGACATGAGGGGAGTGGACCTATATCTCACAGACTCATAGTGCCCCAAAAGGACATAAGGCTTGATGACTTCCCAAAGATGGACACTAACACGAGACATAAAAGGTCTGTGGGAGTAGAAGTAAAAGGAAGAAAGAAGCAGTCCGTGGAAGTGAGTACAGTGAAAAGAGACAACTATTTCTCATCAGAGTCAGAAACATCCCTAGACGATGTACCACTTGAACATAGGTTATTCAACAGAACGGAAATGTTTTTCACGTCAGTGGTATCAGCCGTACAGACATATGCAAATGTGGAATGACTGCGGATTACCAGGTGGAAGTTGATAATGACAATAAAATCTACAGTGAATGGAGTCAACGCAATAAAGAAAGAGCTACGAGCAGTAAGGTTGATGGTGCTCCAGAACAGATATGTTCTAGACCTTCTCACAGCAATGGAAGATGGGGTTTGTACAAAAATTGGGAGTTCCTGTTGCGCATTGTAGATGCCAATGACTGAGATTATGGCACACTGACAGAAGCAGTGACCCAATGGTCAAAAAAGCATGCTAAAATGGAGGAAGAAGCAAAGGGGACAGGAAAAGATCAAAGCTGGATAGCGTACCTGTGGTCATGGATGCCTTCATGGCTGGCAGACGGATTTAAATATTACTAGGGGCACTAATATTGGTAGTAGTGGGGCTATGTATGATACAAATCTGCATCACTCAATGTCGCAAGACGACATATAAATCGATAGGGATGAAGGTGATGATGGATGTGAATGTAGGAGGTGCAAAGGACAAGATATTAGAAGAAAGAGACAAGCTGAGAGCAAGGATAAGGGAATGTCCGCTATTTCCACAGGAGACAATGAAGTGGGACAATCCACATGCTCTCAAGCATTATGGAGGTATATGGGTATGGTGCAACCCAGAAGGAGAATGCGTGTCCATGACCTGGAATTTTGATGATCATGGCAACTTCTACAGGCACCTCAGAGGACTGACCAAAATATGGCTACCAAGGATAAAGGTAGTACCATATAATGGAGTGGTCAACAGGTCGACCAGAGGGGGGACTGAAGAGAGGGTCCAGGAATGCCCCTCCTCGACCCCATGAACATGACAGTATGAGGAGCCAGGAACGCTCACGGTCGGTCACCCATGTTATTTCAGACGAATCCCAAGTGCACCACTAGCTGACACGTACACAGAAAGGTATCTCCTCAGACAACCCTAAAGACCTAATCCAGTAATATCTTTACAGGTAGAGGGGACTCAACGGAGATTGTGGATGGGAATACCCTAATGGAAAGTCTCCATTAAGCACCAAGAAGCCATTTTGCTGACGTCATTAGAGACACCACGACATAGCAACTTTAGTCATAAAGCACACTCAAAGCCCTGCACCACATGAACACACATTTGCATACATGAAGAACATGCTTACATAGTTCTATAGTTAGAGGAGGGATACACATACATACTGTCAAAGCTTGATCATTTTTTCACTAGCCAAATGGAGTAACACAGAAACACAAGGCAACAAGAGATCCTGAGCAAGCTTGCAGATGCTTATGAATAATAACCCTATGGAACTATAGGAGTATATATGGAGCCAGCTAGCACCATGTGTGACAAACCTATAGGTTACCTAGTATAACACGAGCATATAGAAATCACATTATAAATCAGAGGAAAATTACAGAAGGCCTCAAGCCACAGAGCACGAGACAGGAGGATCTGATTCAGGCTGCACAGAGCAAGAAGCAAGCTCACATTCAAGGTTAGAGATAACTGGGCACATTCTAAACTCTAGACAACAAGGGACCAGCTGCTGCAAAATGGAATAAATCCCCATAATGCAGGCACAAGAGCTTGATTTTGTGGTCTGCAAGCATGTGATTCAGCAGAGCCAGACAATGGCAATTCACTGTGGTGGCAAAGGAGAGCCAATCCCAGCAACCCAGACAAAGAGTGAAACAAGTGTTGCAATGTGAAGACGCTTTCTCAAAGGCAAAGGTGGTACACAACCAGATACAATACAGAAACATAATCGTTTCACATTACCTTGAAGAGGTACACAGAGAGCTGATAACCAAGAGCGAGTCCCAGGCCTGGGGGGATCAGCTCTAGCAATCATAAAATAGAAAATCAGGGGTGGAGGGCAAGGTGCAAGGACCAATGGTAAGCCCACTACTCTGCAACAATATAATAGATAGTTTCTTGGGGACGGGACAGGCCAGCCACCTGACATGCAAGGACCAGTAGAATAACCTCTATAGGGTACATTTATAAGGGATACCACTCTAAGTACCCAATCAGCACTGGGGATGGGTTTTTGGGGAAGGGCCCGGGTGATGACGCGATGTCACAACAGACTCTCGGGCCCTATGCCATCTTTTTAGGGGAGACACAAATATGGGCCTGATTGGGTAATACACATATATAAGTGTTGTACACACTTAATCTACATTACAACTAATGTTCATACATCTGTATGGCAGAGTGGAAGCACAGATCATAAATTATGATTCTGCTCCTCCCTTCCTACTCGAGCATTTACGCCAGCATGACATTTTCATAATGGTCTTAAATGCTGTGGATCTCTATGGAATTCACCAAGATTTTACACCACCTGTATTCAGGCAGATTCTATTGGAATCAATTGGTAATGCTGTCTTTCATGCATTACTGGTAGGCAGTGCTTGCTCATTTTGCATAGTGTGGTGCAATAGGCAGGTGTAAAAGCAAGTGCACCACCATTTTACACTCCCTATTTGCACTCTGTGGTGCAAAAGATGAACCTTACCTGGTGGGGACCTGTTTATGCAGAACTATAAATGTGACAGGCTCCCCCAGGTAAAGTACATCACTTCCAAAATGAGTCCCAGAGTGTATTGTGTAAAGGCAATGTGGGATTGTGTGCTGAATTTAGGTATGTGCAAAATGTTACAATTTCTTGTTTGCCTAATTTGTGAAAATGTGCAAAACAGTTTACACATTGTGCTAAACTTGTGAAATGAAAAAAAAAGAATAATTACATTTGCTAAATATGTTTCAACAAAATGTGTCTTTGACTTTGCAAATGCACTTGATTGCTTAAAAAAGACAGCAATGGGATTGTTCCATGAGGTTTTCTATGCAAGCAAAATATGTGTATTTGTATTTAGTTAGTGCTTTCTCCAAAGTGGTAAACATTATAAAAGAATGGTACAATGTTAAGATGTGAATGAAAAAAAATATCAAATTGGAGGAACAGAAATACATAAGTTATTAGAAATAGAGGAAAGAAGATTATAGGGTTTGGAAGATGAGGAGCGAATAGGGAAAGGAAGAGCATTTCAATGATTTGGAGAGAGAAGAGAAAAAGTGCGGAAACGGCATGAGGCACAGGGAGGTTGGAGAACAGAAAGTAGGAACTTATTTTGAGAATAAAGGGAACAAGTGGGAGAATATAGGGAAATAAGAGAGAATAGATAGAGTGTAATGAGACGATATTTGCCCCTGTAGATAATAGTAAGAAAATGGAAAAGAATACAAACATCAAATGCTAGAAGAGAAGTGGAGCGTAAAGAAGGAGGGATAGAGGTATATGGGAAAGTAAGAATAATATACATACATCTGAATTATGAACAGAACAAAGAGAGGTAAATTGGGAAGCAGAAAGGCCAAGGAGAAGGGCAGAACAATAGTCTATCAGAGAACACATTAAAGAAGTGAGGAGAATCTCAGTGGGATGGAAAGATAAGAAAGAGCAGGCAAAGAACATATTAAAGAGGAAGAAAAGGCAAGGGTGGGCTATATTTGATACGTGCAGAGAGAGAGAGAGAGAGAGAGAGAGAGAGAGAGAGAGACAGAGAGAGAGCGAGAGATAGAGAGAGGAGTCAAAAGTCACACCTAAGTTACGGACAGAGGTGGAGAAAGGCATAAAAAAGAATACTTCACATTATATCTCATGAGATCAAAAAGGTTGGCACCAACTTACCTTTCTCACCCTTGTGACTGCTCAACCGGCAGTTAATGGTGTGACTTCTCATTGAAAATATGTTTCCCTTCTATTTCCTTTCTTATGATGTGCCTACGTGACTTCGTAGGGCATGCTTCTTGACCTCTTGCTATGAGAACATGTGCACAACTAAATTGTGTATTCAATTAATGGGTGTGTGAGTCTGTATATCTCAATACAGGTGTAATTTAATACCTGCCAGGACACTCTATGTGTTATTACTTAATATATTGTCACAATCCATGCCCCTAACCCCCTCAGGTATAACAGCCCTCTGGCAGCAGTGGGGCTAAAGCCTTTCACACTGGCCCCAAGGGCCTTAAAACTCCATCAAAAACATACATGGAATCAGTCCTGGTGCCTTTTGCACCAGGGTCTTTATCAGGAATAAAGCAATACCAGTTTTAGACCTTAATCCAACATGGAGGCCTATTACACAGCTCAGTTCTTTAGAACCAAGCCATGCGGTCTATTGTTTTGGGTGTGGCTGGGCCTGGAACTACTTGGCCTGGAACTAATTTACCTGGGCTATTTAAACCACACCCAAACAGCCGAACACGCTTTGAGTTATTCCGCACTCCTGCAGCGTAATACCCACTGTGTCCAGCTCCTGCTCATCCGGCCGCCCAATCCTGAAGCCCTAGATCCAGATTCCATTAAAAACCTGGAAGAACAAGAACAGCATATTAGCAAGCAAGAACACTTACCTGTGAAGTAATCTGCCTTGAATCTATCCTGCACTTTGCTTACCTCGCCCATCTCTGGAGTTAGCCGCAATCTGCAAAGGTAAAGAAACAAGGACAGCATTAATAACAATTCTTACCTGGGCAAGCAGTGAGTCCTGGCAGCACCCTGCGCTTCTCTTTCCTCTCCCATCTCCGGGTTTCAGCGCAACCTACAAGGGAGAAGGAACAAGGTCAGCATTAACAAAGCACTTACCTGGGCAAGCAGTGCTTCGATCGCTCATCACTCCGGAACATCACCGCAACCTGTAGAAAGAAGAGAAGAGAACACAGGTTAGCAATTAACACCAATAAACAGCACAGCGCTCTGCGCATCAACAACTCACTGTGGTCTTCTCCATCGGCGTGGCAACTCCGAGATCGCAACCATCCCTGTGAAAACAAAAAGAGACATTGTTAGGGAACAGCCTAGTGGAGCAAGACGCTGAGAACACAGAGAAAACGGAGGGAAAGAAAGAGACAGAATAAAGACAGAAAAGACATTATAAGTGACCTTGAAGACAGCAAGCAAAGTCTGAGTCACAGCTGGTCTGGACCCGACATAAGGGCACACGGACCAGTGAAGCAACTAGGTCCATGGAACGCCCGCACACTCCACGCGCCCCTGCACAGAGATGCAGGACGGAGAGTTCAACGCACAAAACCTAAGGCGCTACCCAACGTCTGGCACATAACCAAGCAGAGAGGGGTCCGGGATAGTGCTTAGACCTCCATTTAGCATCCTGTGGCGCCCCCGTGGATACCAGGTGAGCGTAACAGAACTCAAAGCCAAAATTAAAACATCTACCTGGGTGTCATGGAAATATCAGAGACTGACCAACTAGCCCAGTTACTGGGAGAATGACGGGCTGAGGTGCACTCCACCTGGCAAGAAACCGATGCCCTTACGAAGGAGTTCATTGTCACCAAGGACCGCACAGATGAATTAGCCAGACAATTGCTCCAAACACAGGCTGGGCAGGCTCCGTTGCCAGGAAGTATTCTGTCGGTTCCAGCCACTTCTGTCAATCCAGTGCAGGTGGTCCTCCCTGGGGCAGTTCCTTTGGCCCCACCGCAACGTTTTGCGGGAACCCAAGAAAATATGCAGTTTTCATGAACCAGTGCTGCCTCCATTTTCTTTGTAGACCCGGAGCCTTTCCTAATAATCAGTCACGGGTTCCCTTCATTCTGTCATTTCTGAGTGGCAGTGCCGCGGATTGGTCCATACCGTTAGTAAGCCAGGATGACCCACTCCTGTGGAATTTCAGGGGGTTTCAACAGGAGATGGAGAAGCTGTTCACCCGATATACCCAGGGCCAAGCTCTGGATAACGAACTTCTGTGCCTCCACCAAGGCAGCCAAGATTTGTAAACATATATCGCCACTTTTAACAGACTTGTCGTTGAAACTGGGTGGCCTGAGGAGAAACGAACAACATTATTCCATCGAGGATTATGGGGGAATTGAAAGACGTTCTAGCTCAGGTGGTAAACCCGCCAAAAGACTTTGCAGAGTTCATCAACCTAGTGGTGCAGCTAGACCACAGGCTGCAAGATCGAAGGACAGATTGAGCCAGAACGGAGAATCGGACTATGTATGTACGCTCAAACGAGAACAGTCCGCGTTCATCAGAAAACCCTGTGCAACCCATGCAAATTGGGGGGGTTAACCAAGGCTGAAAGAGAAAAATGGAGACAACAGCAATTATGCCTGTACTGCGGGAAATCAGGTCACTTACTCAGAGAATGTCCCATAAAACCCCCTAGGAGAACAGTTGGAGCTACAGAGAAAGAAGGAGAGAACAAGAGTCAGAAAACTTCCAGGCCCGGCAAGCGTAGAGGTCCGTTTGTCAAACGAAGGAAAAGAGCCAAAGACCTCACACTTTGCCCTGCCTGTGATTTTGATCAGTCACCAACAACCGTCTTGGATGTATGCTGTGGAGGCATACATAGACAGCGGAGCCATTGGTAACTACATAGACCAAGGCCTAGCAACAAGGATGGGGCTTCCCCTCTGTCAAAAAACGACAACTGAGAAGGTCATCACTGTCAACGGCACGGAGATAGATTCTGGTCCTGTAACTCAACGCACAGCAGAACTGACCCTTCTGTGCCAAGACAGACATCGGGAAGCCATTGTCTTTGACCTTATCAAGGCCCCTCTGTTCCAGGTGATTCTAGGGATGCCGTGGTTGGTGGCTCACAATCCTAACATCGACTGGCGAGCCAAGAATTGAGCCTTTTCCAATGAGTGTGCTCATGCATGCTACCAAGTGGAAATGTCATCGTCTGACCCAGAGACACCTGTCCAAGATAAAGAAATGTTGGCACTAGGTGTAACAAGTACACCACCAAGTGAATACCACAATTTCCAAGACGTTTTCCAAAATGAACAGGCTAATACCTTACCCCCGCACAGGCCATATGACTGTCAGATCGACCTCGTACCTGGTGTACAAATCGCATGTAGTCAAATTTATGCACTTACCGAACCTCAAAATCTCCACTTGAAATCATATTTGGACCAATACTTGGCAAACGGTTTTATACACCGTCCAAATCCCCAGCAGCCTTGCCCCTATTCTTCGTGCCCAAGAAGGAGGGGGACTTGAGAACGTGCATCGACTACCGTGCACTAAACCAGGTAACAGTTAAAAACTGTTATCCCCTACCCCTTATCCCAGAACTGCTGTACCAAGTCAAGGATGTCCAAATTTACACCAAATTGGACCTCATGGGGGCATACCATCTCATGCGTGTAAAGAAAGGAGACGAATGGAAGACCGCCTTCCGTACTAAGTATGGGCTGTACGAATATCAGGTGATGCCCTTTGGGCTTTGCAATGCTCCCACCACATTCCAGAACTTCATGAACAATGTACTACGGGAATTGATCGACGTATGTGCCCTAGTTTACATCAACAAAATCTTGGTGTACTCCTCTTCTAAACAGGACCATGTCAGCCGCGTTTGCTCCATCCTTGCAAAACTCCAACATCACCAGCTATATGCCAAACTTGAAAAATGCTCCTTCCATGTCACCAAAGTTGAGTTCCTTGGTTTTGTCCTCACTCTCAGAGGCGTCCGGATGGATATGCACAAAGTAGACGCCATACTTAGCTGGCCATCACAGTCTTCAGTCAAAGGTGTCCAAAGTATGCTTGGCTTTGCGAACTTTTATCGCCGATTCATCCCGGGTTTCTCCCAGATTGTGCACCCGAGCACTTCTTTATTATGAAAAAACAACAAACTGTTCCAATGGACAGAAGAGGCAGAGAAGGCCTTCCAGGAACTCAAGAAAAGATTTACCTCAGCCCCGGTGCTACGACACCCCTGTCCAGATCTCCCATATGTAGTGGAAACATTTGCCTACAGCATGCAATGGGGGCTGTTATTTCCCAAAGGGATCCCGAAACAGGCCAGTTACATCCCGTGGCCTTTTGGTCATGAAAATGTACTACACCTGAACTTAACTATGCAATAACAGACAAGGAACTCCTAGCGATCAAGGCAGCCTTTAAGGCTTGGCAGCATTACCTCCTAGGCACCAGACATACCATCACAGTAATCACCAACCATCGCAACCTACAATACCTCAAGACAGCAAAGGTGCAATCATCCCGTCAACTCTGATGGGCTTTATTCTTCGCGTGATTATGATTACATAATCACGTACCGACTTGGAGTCCAGAACGGAAAAGCTGACGCCATATCCCACATGGGTATTGATGAGAATGCATATTCAACCCCAGACCCGGTGGCCATTATTCCAGGTGACAAACTACGAGGACTTACAACAACGTTGTCACTGGATGAACTCCAAAAGGAAATTCGACTCCTAATGAACACCGAGGCTCTACAAGACTGGACCACTCAAGGTGAACATTACACAACAAAGAACCAACTCCCGTATTTCAAGGGGCTTTTATATCTACCGAATAAGGCACTACAAGAACAATTAATTTCTGGTTATCACGACCCCCCGGATAGAAGGACTTCCAGGAATTGCCAATACCCTAGCCAAGGTGAAAAGAAATTATTGTTGGCCGACCTGGTGAAAGGACATTACGCAGTTTATTCTGTCATGTGGCATTTGTGCACAGAATAAATCCCAGAAACAAAGACCTGCTGGCCTTCTTCATCCCTGGAAATTCCACCTGCACTTTGGCACACACCCTCCCTCGATTTCATCAAAGATCTGCCTCTCTGGCTCCACACTATCCTAGTGGTTGTTGACCTATTCTCTAAAATGGCCAATTTCACTCTGCTTAAGGGTCTACCAAATGCATCCAGTCTGGCAAAAGGTGTTTTTAGAGCAAATCGTATGATTACATGGCTTCCCCTTTGTCTTGATTTCTGACCGAGGGAGTCCGATCGTGTCTAACCTCTGGAGGAAGAGTTGTGCAATTGCCCAAATTGATATTTGTCTGCCCACTAGTCACCATCCCCAAACTGATGGCCAAACGGAGCGGACGAATCAAACACTAGAGCAATACCTACGGTGCATGTTACATCAAGTGGAAGAAAGCTGGAAGGATGTGCTGTGAATAGCCGAATATGCCTACAACAACTTGCTACACACCAGTACCGGACAGAGTCCATTCTATGCCGTATATGGAAGGCACCCATGTACTTCTGAATTAGATACCCCCATGGCCTTGGAAATGCCCACGGTGAAGACTTTACATACGACCATCACTCAAGCCTTCAAAAGGGCAGCAGAACACTTGATCCAAGCCGAAGAAAGACAGAAAAGATTCTCTGATCAACACCAAAGAAAATCCCCAGACTACCAAGATGGAGATGAAGTCTGGTTGGTGTCTCGGCACGTGCCCATAAGAGGAACTCGAACATTTCGTCCCAGATATCTAGGGCCCTATACCATCAAGGCTATTATAAATCCCGTGGCAGTAAAACTAGCTTTACCACCAAATATGCAGATCCATCCCGTATTCCATGTGCCACTCTTAAAACCTGTTCAGCCTGGAACTCGGTTCAAAATACCACCAAATCCGGTACTGGTTAACGGAGAACCCAAATTTGAAGTCAAGGACATCCTAGATTCTAAACCCACCAGGTCCAAGTTATATTACTTAGTGGACTGGAAGGGATACAGCCCTCAGGACAGGACATGGGGACATGGGAGCCTAGCGAGCACGTCCATGTGCCACGCCTGGTAAGATGGTTTCATCTGAACCATCCGACCAAACCAGGGCCAGACGGAGGAAATACCTTGAGAGGGGCCTTAGGGGGGAGTGCTGTCAAGATCCATGCCCCTGACCACCTCAGGTATAACAGCCCCGTGGCAGAAGTGGGGATTAGCCCTTCACACTGGCCCCAAGGGCCTTAAAACTCCATCAAAAGCATACATGTGTCAGTCCTGGTGCCTTTGGCGCCAGGCTCATTATCAGGAATAAAGCAATACCAGTTTTGGACCTTAATTCAACATGGAGGCCTACTACACAGCTCAGTTCTTTAGAACCAAGTCATGCGGTCTAGTGTTTTGGGTGTGGCTGGGCCTGGAACTACTTGGCCTGGAACTACTTTACCTGGGCTATTTAAACTCCTCCCAAACAGCAGATCACGCTTCGAGTTATTCTGCACTCCTGCAGCGTAACGCTCACCGTGTCCAGCTCCTGCTCATCTGCTTCTCCGGCGGCCCGATCCTGAAGCCCTAGATCCGGATTCCATTAATAACCTGGAAGAACAAGAACAGCATTAGCAAGCAAGAACACTTACATGTGAAGTAACCAGCCTTAAATCCATCCAGGGCTTCACTTAATTCGTCCATCTCTGGAGTTCGCCGCAACCTGCAAAGGTAAAGAAACAAGGACAGCATTAATAACAAGTCTTACCTGGGCAAGCAGCGAGTCCTGGCAGCACCCTGCACTTCTCTTACCTCACCCATCTCCGGGTTTTACCGCAACCTGCAAGGGAGAAGGAACAAGGTCAGCATTAACAAAGCACTTACCTGGGCACGCAGCGCTTCGATCGCTCATCACTCCGGAACATCACTGCAACCTGTACAAAGAAGAGAAGAGAACACAGGTTAGCAATTAAGACCAATAAAAATGCAGCGCTCCCCGCATCAATAACTCACCGTAGTCTTCGCCATCGGCGCGGCAATTCCGAGATCACAACCTTCCCTGTGAAAACAAAAAGAGACATTGTTAGGGAACAGTCTAGTGGAGCAAGACGCTGAGAAGACAGAGGGCCTCATTACACGGACGGCGGTAAGGGTTAACGGTCACCGTTAATGGCAACGGTGACCGTTAACCCTTACCGCCTTACTACGAGGTCCCTTAGCGGGTTGGTGCTTTAACGCCTGCTTTTTGCAGGCGTTAAAAACCAACCCGCTAAGGGACCTCGGAGCTAATTACGGCACCGCAAAATTGCGGTGCCGTAATTAGCGCCTTCCCCATTCCCATTATGCCCTATGGGGCAGAAATGGGAATGGGGAAGGGCAATGGGGGAAAATGATTTACCGCCCCACCAACCTTGGAATGGGGCGGTAAATCCCCTTTCCGCCAAGGTGGTGCCAGTATTTTACCGGCATGAGCCATGGCGCTAATAGCACCATGGCTCACCGCCTTCCGTGTAATGAGGCCCAGAGAAAATGGAGGGAAAGAAAGAGACAGAATAAAGACGTAGAAGACATTATAACTCACCTGGAAGACAGCAAGCAGAGTCAGAGTCACAGCCGGTCTGGACCCGACATAAGAGCACACGGACCAGTGAAGCAACTAGGTCCACGGAACGCCCGCACCAACCACGCGCCCCTGCACAAAGACGCAGGACGGAGAGTTCAACGCACAAAAACCTAAGGCGCTACCCAACGTCTGCCACACAACCAAGCAGAGAGGGGTCCGGGATAGCGCTTAGACCTCCATCCAGTATCGTGTGGCGCCCCCGTGGATACCAGTTGAGCGTAACAGATATCCCTCGATTTCATCGATCATAAATAACTATCTCTATATGTTCTTGGCAAAAAAGTGCTCTTATCATCTAATGTTTTTGCTTGACTCCTAAGTGAATATTTTCCTAGAGGGGGCAGTGTGTGTCTTCTGTCTGAGTGACTGTGCCGTATACATTTTTCTGCATATTGTATCATTCCCACCAAACTGTTGCCTTGCTTTTGTTAGTTTCTAAGAACATGGGCAGGAACTTCATTGGTTTTATGTTTCAATTGTTAGATGTGTTAGACCTTGCTGCAGCTTCCTATTCATAACCAATCCCCATGCAGCTTTTACGCTCACAGGGACTGCTAATGGTTGCACCATCTGATTAAATCATGCTTTCTCATGCTGTGCCTGGGGAAAAACTTCACCTCATAATTCTGACAAATCTCAGCACATGGTTACGCCCTGCATCAAGGCCACTGACCTTGTCTGTGTGTCTCTTTTATATGGGCTGAAACGAAATGCATTTTACTGTGTGGAATTAACAATGGATTTCTCAGGCCTAGTGCATCAACATGGCTCATAAAACTGTAATTATTCTGAGGCCTACTCTATGGGCCTCATTACAACCCTGGCGTTAAGGGGTTAACAGCGCCATAAAAGGTGGCGGCGCTGTTAACCCCTTAACGCCTGATTACGAGGCCCCTTTGCGGGTTGGAGATTTTAACGCCTGCTTTTTCAGGTGTTAAAAACCAACCCGCAAAGGGACCTTGGTGCTAAGTACGGTGCCGCAATTTGCGGCACCGTACTTAGCGCCTTCCCCATTCCCATTGAGTCCTATGGGGCAAAAATGGGAATGGGGAAGGGCCATGGTGGCATGGGGAATTACCTCCCCGCCAACCTCGGAATGGGGCGGTAATTCCCCATTCCGCCATGGCGGAGTCGGTAAGTTACCGGCATGGACCATGGTGCTGTTAGCACCATGGTCCAACGCCAGGGTCGTAATGAGGGCCTATGTGTCACAAACCTAAGAGATGTTACATATGTGTAAATAGTGCCCTACATTTTCTACCTTTCAGGGTTTCTACTGAATGATTATATGACTACTTGAAGCACTCCTTGTGTCTTTGGTCTTGCTTACTTTTATGTGCATGTCTGGTTAAGCCTAATATTTGCCTACATGTTACTTATTGTTGCCATCATTCTACATGACCTAAAGTGTATTGTGGTAGTTGATAGAGGTCCCACGGGTAGAGAAGTTTGAATTGCGCATGCCATATTGGGGACTGGGGTGGTGGCAATGTTGAAGCAATGTTGCAAATTGGCACAAATATAATGTAGTTAATGTGATACATGTTACTTTTAGTGTTATTCGTGAAAGATAATACATTTTTAGATTTGCATGCGCATAGTAATGTAGTGACAACTTTGTTATAGATGCAATGTAAATGCATGGAGTGCCACTCAGCCTCAGTGAGAAGCGAGGAGTTGAACATGCGCATGCGAGATAGAAGGTTGTGAATGGTGATTGTGATGAGGGGACACAGCAGTATGTAACACACACATGCGTGACCATACATACATAAGAAGCCTTTTGGGATAGTTGGGAGATATCGAGTATATTGTGAATAGATGATTCTGTGTGCCTCATTGTGGGGAGTTTGTGTGAATCACTGAATCTTGGATCTGTGAGGTAAAACTCTGAATGGCCAGGGATATGGTTTTGCAAGATTGAAGACTGAGAGAGCACCGACTGAACAGATAGATTGAGATAATTGAGAAGTATAGGCTTTGAGCGGCAAGGTGGGTCATGCTCATATTTGATGTTTGTCTGAAACATATTTGTGTAACTAATGGTAAGTATTGACAGTCAATTGAGACTTGTTGCAATGGGGGATGTTACTCCACTGATGCATCTGTGCAAGATGCTGCCAAAACACACACCTAGCTCAAACAGTGTAGTGCAGAGTGGGTAAAGGGAACAGCAGGCAAGATGTTCATGCCTTGGCCACGAGGGGGGGTCACTGTCAAAAGTGGTTTTGCAGCACATGACCACATACTTGCAGGCTGCATACATGGTGAAGAAATTGGAGACGAGACTAGTGATTTTAGAGCTCTGGAAAATGTTCCAGGAGGAGCATGAGGAGTCGCCCTTGAGGAATGGATGCTTACTCAGTTTAGGGAGCAAGGTGTTGAACCTTCTGCTCCCCTTACCTCGCCCGAAGTAAACAGCAATAGTACAGAAGATGTAGGATTGTATCTGTTAAAGGAACTAAAAGCGGTGACAGGATATAGCAATCCGATATATCAACCGCCAGCCTACAGCAGTGGCGATAGTCCAGAAGAGGAGATCTTTAAGGTCTTACCGGACAAGGCGGAGAAAAGTGAATGACTGAATATATCAGAAGACATAGAACGAGAGATTTAGAGATGGAAAGGAGAAAAGGATAAAGCTGACAAAGAAACGCTCATACAGATATTGCTAAAGCTCAATGGGAACAGTATTGAGGACGTTAGGCAAAGGGAAGATCAAGACGAACAGGATAGAAAAGTCAGGCAACAAGAGAAAAGATTGAAAGAAGATGTATATAAGATAAAGAATAGGTAGGAATGAGAACAGATGTATCACAACGAACAGCAAAGAAAGGAAGAAAGGGCAGAGGAGGAAAGGTAGTGTGACAACAGGTTGAGAGCCATCAAAGAATGAGATAGGCAAGAAAAGAAGAGAGAAGAGGAAGAAGCACAGAAATTACGAGATGAAAGGATACAGAGATGAAGGGAAGAAGAAGAGCGTAGAGCAAATGAAAGTAGGGAAGAGAAAAGACAAGAAGTGGAATGGGTGGGACGGGAAGTGAGAAAGTGAAGGGAATTAGACGAAGAAATGGAGTGAAAAAGAAGATAAAGGGAAAACAATATTGATCGCATTCAGAAAGAGTTAATGGATCCAAGTCCAGTAATACCATGGGACAATATAGAGGAGTTTCTCCCATCATAAACCTAGAGGAGAATGTTCACATAGGGAGCATCAGGGAGAGGATCGAGAAAGCCTATCAAGGGAAAGTAGCAAATTGGGAAGCCGAGGGAAGGGAGAACAATCCCTGGTCCTCCAATCACGAAGCAAGGAAAGAGACCTGTTCAGTCTCAAGCATAGAGCCTGGTCCTTAGATGCTGTCTTTTAATAAGGGTGATGGGCACAAAAGCCATACTAGTTGAGGACTAGATATGTCAGACAAAGAAATAGAAACCTTCTGTGGAGAGGAAGGAGGAAGTGCATGTGGTACCGAGGGATGTCTGCAGACAGACAAGGAAGTGATATGGTCTGATCTCGAGCAGCCTAAGGATAGGACGCCAGATCCTATAGCATATCCAGAGCGACCCAAAGGACGATCGGATAATGAGAAGGGAGAGTCGCCACCATATGTGAGCAGGCTGAGGTCATTGCCAAGCAGAAGGTGATCAGGTACCATTGTCTCCAGGCAGACAATGGGAGCAGATTGCGGATTTGGTTTCACGCAGTTCCCTTTATTGGAAAAAGGAGGGGCCAGACCACAGTATATTCCCTGGCAACAAATTGATAAGGATCATTTAAGATGCAAACTTCCCAGTTTAACAGCGGGTGCAGGGAAATGAATTTATGAGCTAGAAAAGATGACAGGAGGAAATACTCTGGCAATAGGGGACATTAAGGGCCTCCTAGAAGCCATTCTTGTGGAAAGGGCTGATGACATTTGGATGAGAGCAGGTTACTCAAGTGTCACGGCACAGAACACAGCGTACGATGGAGCATCATTTAACAATTATAGAGCATATGTCTGGAGAGCACTCAGGGTACAATATCCTGATACATCAGATATGGGTGCAATTATGGCATGTAAAATGAAAGATGACGAAGATCCTCTTGCTTATAATAAAAGTATTCAGGAACTGTGGACTCTTGAGACAAGGGAGCTATGGGGGAAATCAGTGGCAGTATTTTACCACATTCTGTGTCAGGGATTACCAGAGCAGGTACATAGACAGCTCAAGAAATTAGTGGGAATGGAAGGAAAGCCATGGGCAGAGATACGTTGACTATAGTGCATCACTGCCGGCTGTTACAAGAGAAAAATAAGAAGAAGGAAGATGCTAGAAATCTTGAGGAAGCTAAGTTAGTTCAGAAGAAATTGTCAAAGTATTCCATAGAAGGGGCGGTACTTACAAGCGGAGAAGGATTGGGAATTCAGCAAAAAGTGGGTACATTGCAGGCGAATAATCAATACCAGATGGATCAAGGAGGGAACAGGTTTATGCCACGAGGCTGAGGAATGGGTTATAGATGAAGGGGTGGTTTTCAGAATAATCAAGGAAGTTTTCAGAATATGCAGAATGATAATCAGAATGTGCAAGGGGAATTCAACCAAGGGGAGGCTAGTCAGAAGACCTCCTCCTGTATGCTGGACATGTGGAAGGACAGGGCACATCGCGCGCACATGTGGAAGCCAAGGGTACGTACAGAATGCATATTTCTCAAGAGGGGGGGCAGCTCATCCTCCAGCATATAGCTCACAAGCTAGGGATGGGTTTGCCCATGATCAAACAGTGTATTAAGCACAAGTGCCGCAAATGCAACAGGCATTGAAACCACAGTAAGCACCATTGAATCTGCCGCAAGGGCAGTCACAGCACGCACACATGCAGATACAGCAGAATGCAAACATGGGACAGTTGTTGACACCTAGATTAGGGGGTGTTACTGTGGTAGGTGGAAGTCCTTTTACAGGTACAGAGATAAGCATGTACCCACAATAGGAAAGCTCACAGGGCAGCTTGATGTGTTCAGTACTATCGGTGACACCAGACCCTCAAGATGAACCAAGGGTTGATGTGACGATAGGAGGCAAATCTTTTTCTTTTTTAGTAGACACTGGGTCTAATCGTTCACATATACGAGACGGAAAATAGCCAATGTCGGGAAATGCCATGAATTCACAAGGTTTCTCTGGAACTACAAGTAGAGTTATTTCTACTGATGTATTACCAGTCTCCATTGGAGAGTGTGACATGTCTATTACATTATTGTATTCAAGGCAGACACCGGTTAATATTCTAGGATGAGATTTATGGCAAAGCTTAATATGATGATTTCCTTTACCGAGGAAGGCATATTGTGTTCAACTCCAGGGAAACATTATATGAATGTAGGCAAATTTATATTGTCATTTACAGGGCAAATGGCTCTGCGAGTACTGCCATTAGAGACAGAAGTCTTTGTTTATGGGGTACGTATTCTGTTGACATGGTTATCCAGCTTAGTGGGAAAGATTTTGAGAATACCTGATGAGTTTTTGTTCAGGCCACAGATACCTATGGATGAAGAGGGGGGACAGACTATTCCCCTAGAGTTGAATGCAGCCATAGTGAGAGGAGAATTGGCCATGCTCGAAGGAACAGATGATGAGGGCAGGCCATGGAGAACAATGATCGCCATTGGGGAAGGGTATAGATTGACTGACGTCACTGACGAGGATATGTTTAGCGATAATCCAGAAGATGAAGTAATATTCAAGATATATATTGGATCAGAATAGAGAAAAGAGAAATCGCACAGCGAATTGTGATAGTGTGCCAGCGCCCAGCATTTTTTTATGAAGATTTGGAAAAAGTGCCAAACTCTTTATGGACTACAGGCCCCTATGACGCAGGCCTAGTGAAGGGGATAGGGGAGGCTAAGATCAAGCTGAAGTCAGGAGCAATTTTACCTCAAGCAAGACAGTACCCAATGTCTCAAGTGGCAGATGAGGGTATTTTTAAGACTATACGAGCCTTGATGGAACAAGGTATTTTAGTGACGTCAGTCCCATTGTCTGCCTGTCCATAGTGGGGACCATGTAATACCGTGGTGTATCCTATTAAAAAATCAAAGGGAGGGTGTTGGAGATGTAGTCAAGATATGAGACCGATTAACCAGATTATAGAGGCAGAGTTTCCTTTAGTTCCGAATCCAGAGATGATACTATGTAGCATCCCAGCAGAGGCACCATATTTCACGGTGATGGACATGAAAAATGCATTTTTGCAATCCCGTTGCATAAAGACTCCCAATACCTTACATTATTTAAGTTTTGTCAAACTAAGCTGAAGTGCACTCATTTGCCACAAGGGTACTGTGACTCTCCATTGATTTTTAATAGGGTCCTTCAGATGGCCCTAAGCAACATTGATTTGCAAAGTGTTGTGCTGCAGTGCGTAGATGATATTTTGGTTTGTAGCACGGCAGAAGATGAATGCAGGCACGTTTCGATTCAGTTAATGACAATTCTAGCAGACAAAGGACATAAAGTGGACAAGGAGAAGTTACAATATTGTCAAAAGGAGGTGTTGTACATAGTTCAGTTAATCTCACATGAAGGGAAGAGAGTCATATCTGAAAGAGCTGAGGCGATTTTGAAAACAGTAAAACCGCACATGATAAACCAAATGCAGCAGTTTTGGGGATTATGCAACTATGTTAGAGCGTGGGTATTTTATTATAGTTCATATACAAGACCATTTTTGCAGGTTCTGAAGAAAGCACAAGTGAGCAAGGTAAAAATAGAATGGACTGAGGAAATGGAGGGAGGGTTTGAAGAATTGATGAAAGCAATTTGTACAGCTCCAGTTTTAGGAATTCCCAACTATGATGAGGAATTATTTTTGTTTTCACATGCGAATGGGACAGTTATGACAGCAGTGCTTACAAAGAGGACTACATCGGGGTACAAAACCCCTGGCATAATACAGTAGGATTGTAGATTCAGTTATGAGAGGGCACTTTCCTTGCGAACAATCGCTGGCAGCAGCCGTGTTCGCAATAGAGTGGTCTACTAGTATTGTGATTGGGTGTTCTATGACATTGTTTGTTGAGCATGCTTTGTTTGCCATTTTGGAGAAACCTAAGGGTAAATTGACATCTCAGAGGGATTATGCATATGAGGTAGTGTTAGGCAGAATCACCTGCAGTACCCTTGGGGACCACTACAGGCAATTAGGACTACAAGTGTAATTTCACTTTTGGTACAAGCCTGTACTACACAGTAAAGTGTTAGCAATGCCTGAGCAGCCAGACTTATCTCAAGAGTTTTAAAGTGAGCAGTAGAACATGTTACACAAAGGACCAACTAATACAGTAATTCAAGTAAACACTTACTCAAGGTTTCTTGGTAAAAGAATATAGATTTATTTACTCAGCCAGTTTGAAAACATTACTCTAGCATAAGCAGCTCAATGTCACACACTTATACACCACAAAAATCTAACCGGTAAGTAAATGAACAAGTTTAGCTCCAAAATGAAATGGGAGCAAAATGGCACTTCAGATACTTAATAAAGGAAGGAAAAGACAAGGTTATAAGAATAGACAACCCAAATACATTCATAGGCAGGGCAAAAGGTTTCAGTTAAATACAACAAGCAATTCTTCTCAATAGGCCTGGGCCAAAGTCAATGGTTCAGAGTCTCTTATATAGGATATCAAAGTTCTGGTATATAACGGTTAAGTCTTTGCCACAGATTTGTAAAGGATTTGGCTAGGCGAAATGTTTGATGAATGTTAAGAGAAGGACAAGCCTTCTTAGTGGAGGAAATTTTAACACACCTTCTCGATGGCCGAAAAGATTTCTGGACCGCATTTGCACAGTACCTTGTCAATGAAGAAAGCTGTAGTGGAGGCAGTTGTTCCTGGTAGTTTGAGCAGATCTCGCTGTTCCTGAGCTTCAGTCGTGGGGACAAGAAAGAGGACGTCGTGAGGTTCCTGCACTGCCCAGGGCAGAGGCCAAAAGCTGTAGCAAGATGTCGGTTTAAGGTGTGAGTGCCTTAAAATCAACAAGCTGGTTTACTTCCCTCTGGCTATCCGGTTTTCAACAGCACTCTGATGAAAATTTGACCAGATGGGGACGGTGTCCAGGTGGCTTGCGAGTTGGTTGTTCCCACCAAACTCAAGGGAAGAAGTTAACCTTGAAGGGCTTCTCTGTCTTCGGAGTTTCAGGCAATTCGGACCTGCAGCAGGGCTTCACCGGTTGTCAAGGAGTTGCAGCAGTCCTCTTCCTTCCTCTCCTCTTTGCTTCTTTCGTTCCAGTGGTCGACTCTGCTTTCCAAGTCCGAGAGACCTGCTTTTAAACAGTTTTCCCCCATTCATTCCAGGCTGGCTGTGACTCACAAAGCAGGGTGGCTGTCCTTGCCGGACAGCCAGCCGGCCAATCATGCCAAAGTGCATTCAGGTCTCCTAGGAGATTAAGCACAGGAAGTTTCAGGCACCTCCCTCACATCCTGTCCACCCCAGACACCCTGGCATTAGAGGAGGGCTTCAGCACTGAAGCCCGCCAAAGGCCAACAAACAAAGGGACCAATCCTGGTTTGGCACGCAGAGACAAACACAAGAAGGACCTTTCCTAAAAGAAATGGCGAAAAAAGATGACCGGAGTCTGTTTTTACAGATAGGTCTTGGGCGCCATATTGAAAAACATGGCAGATCCGATTTTTAGCTACCGTTGTTAGCGGTCGGGAAAAATTATGGTAGTTTCATCTAAACAACTGCCACCAGCCATTTAAAGTAGGAACAGGTAACATTTTACTGTTACATGAGGGTTTTGACTCAGGGGAACCTAGGCACCCCTCCAGCACTCTATCGGAAGATAGTGTGTGCTGGGTCAGTAAATTTAAAAAG
This sequence comes from Ambystoma mexicanum, assembly GCF_040938575.1. Lineage (NCBI taxonomy): Eukaryota > Metazoa > Chordata > Amphibia > Caudata > Ambystomatidae > Ambystoma > Ambystoma mexicanum. Next base: position 379,020,196 of record NC_090930.1, on the reverse strand, counting down.
ACTAGAAAAGCCAATGTAACTTTACATGCTCTGGGAGACGATAGTCAGTCCCAGAGAATGTATTTAAACCTTTGGGAGTGTGAAAGACACCCCTGTGTCACTGCACTGAAGGTGCTGTGTGACACAGAAAAATATGATGCCAATGATGCTGTTGTAAAACTCCATAACCAAAGAACACAAAAGTAAAACACACACAAAATACATGGAAGAGTGGGAAAAAAGGCTCACACTCTTCCCAAGTAAAAAAATCAAATCCTAGAAATCCAGCAAATTTGCTGGGGGTCTCAAAGGGTAAGGGAAATTAGCACATATTGAAAATTCTCCCTAACACTCGTCCCCCCCAGACTAAGGGACAGGAGGATTTAATCCACTCCTGGATGAATCTCCTTACTCCAGTCGGTCAAACGCCCTGAACTGTGTTCAATGGTAACATCAAACCCTTGCAGGCTGATTGACCATCTCAGTAGTTTTGGGTTTTCCCCTTTCATTTGCATCAACCTTCTCAAGGGTTGGTGGTCAGTCTGAATCAAAAATGTAGATCCATACAAGTATGTCCTAAACTTCTTCAGTGACCACACAATAGCAAAGCATTCATGCTCAATGTTTGTCTACCTTGTTTCTGGTTTCTTCAGCTTCCTGCTGATGAATCAAATGGGGTGCTCCCTACCTTTCTCATCCAGTTGACTAAGGACTGCACCTATACCTGTATTCAAAGCATCAGTTTGCACAATGAAAGTTTGTTTATGGTCAGGAGCTCATCGGACTGGAGCTTGACAAAGGGCTTTCTTTAGGCCTTCAAATGCTTGAGTGCACTCCTCATTCCACCTGACCCTTTTAGGGAATTTGGGAGAGGAGATCACAATCAAGGGAGAAGCTATTGTCCCATAGTTCACTATGAAGTTCCTATAGTACCCAGTGAGACCTAGGAAGGCTCTCACTTGGGTCTGAGTAGTAGGGGTGGCCCAGATTTGTACAGCTTGTACTTTGCTAGGCAATGGCCGGATTTCACCTCCTCCTATCTTATGTCTAAGGTAGACCACTTTACTCTGACCATTTTGACATTTACTAACCTTTATGGTCAGATGGACCTGCTCAAGAGCCTGCAAAACATATCCTAAGTGGTCAATATGTTCTTTCCAAGTAGGGTTCAACACCACAATGCCATCCATGTATGCCATGCAGAAGTCCTCCATCCCATTCAGAACTTGCTTGACCATCCTTTGGAATGTAGCAGGTGCTTTCCCAAAAGGCATTACCTTAGACTGGTAGAGGCCTGCTGAGGTTGAGAATGCAGTTTTATCCTTGGCATGGTCTGTCAGTGTTATTTGCCAAAAGCCTGAAGTGATATCAAATGCACTGAGGTACTTGGCTGAATCAGGTTTATCTACCAGTTCATCTGTCCTTGGTAAAGGGTGGGCATCAGTCTTGGTGACTGCATTAAGAGCTCTATAGTCCACACAAAATCTCAACTCCTTGGATCCTGCCTTTGCTTCTTGAACAACTGGACTAGACCATGGACTGGTAGAGGGCTTTATTACCCGGGATCAAGCTTCTTGTTGACCTCCTCCTTTATGTGGGATCTTACATGATCTGACATCCTGTAACCTCTGTTTTTGACTGGTAAACAGGGGTCAAGCCTGGTGATAGTGAAAACAGGGAGGCAAACTGATTTAACAGAAACGTGCATTCTTCCTGTTGTTCAGGTGTCAAATTAGAAGAGAGATTAACTCCTTCTATCTTCTCATCTAAAGGCTGGCCTCTGAGTAGGTCAGGCAGAGGTTCACTCTCCTCTTCCTCTTGAGCTGAAGCTAGAAGAAAAGCTCCCACTTCTGGTCTTGAGACATAGGGCCTCATTACACGGTAGGCGGTAAAAAATGCAATTTACCGGCATGGCGCTATTAGCGTGTCCGCCCTCGCAGGAGACCTCTAATAGCGTTCCATTACGAGTAAGCGGACACGTGCATAGGGCCATGCCGGTAAATGACCCTACCGCCATGGCGCAAAAGCACCTTTCTGGCTCTGACCAAAGTGCTGATAGCACCTCCGCCCTCATGCTGCATGCTATTAGCGGTCACCGCTATTAGCGGTCACTGCTATTAGCGGTCACCGTAAAACACCGGAACCGGAAATAGCGTCATCGCACAGGAACGGGAAAGAGCCCGGCGGCCATCTTTAAAAACACAATCCATTGCCATCCCCTGCACTCAGGACCTGCAGCAACACCACAACTGGCAAAACCACTTCCCACAATAACAAACAATGCCCAAGGCCCTAAAGAAAGCCGATGTGCGCCAGCGCAAAGAACGCTTTTCAAACGAGGAATTGAAAATGCTGGCAGACACCCTGGTTGCAAATGCAGACGTAGTGTTTGCTAGCGACATGCGGCGCCCTGTACTCCTTAGAAAAAAGGAGATCTGGGCTGAGGTGGCGCAGAAAGTCAGTGCGGTGGGCTCCACCCCCCGCACCGTAAAGGACGTGCGCAAGCGGTGGGATGATCTGCGCCTCCGTGTACGCAGCATATTATCGGCCAACAGGAATCCGGCCATGGGCACAGGAGGCGGAGGAGGATCCCCGATGAAGATGCAGGAGTGGGAGGAGACATGTGCCAGCACCATTGGCATTGAATCCATCGAGTGAGTGGGCCGAATGGAGTGCGGTGTGGCAACAATGTCAGACGGAGGTGAGTGTCCACACAAAACACTGCAATGCAAAGCATGAGTTCCTCCCCCAAATGTGAAATGGGAATTAGCTAATGGATGGGGTCATCACACACACATGTACACAACCCTGCATATATGCCGTGCACATCCCCACACAACCACATGCATGCAGCACCTCACACATGTGTCACCCTGACTCATGTCCGGATGACCCACCGATCTGGCCAACAACCTGCATGTCCAAACTAGATGTCCAAATCCAAAGAACTGCAGCAACAACAACATATGCATGATGCACGTTGACCCATCACTGATGCTATCCCTGTCTTGCTCCCACACAGGGTCACATTCTGACAGTGAGGAGCTGGACTCTGCAACGCAGGCCCCACCACCCAAAAAGCAGGCCAAGGGAAAGGATGCAGGCACCAGGCTCAGTACATCGAGGGGCACTGGGAAATCTGGAGTGGCCCAGCGTTCACAAGCCACACACGCACCGACCACACCAAGGGTCGAAATGCCATCCGACACTGTGGTAGGACCCACACCACCCACCCCCACCACTCAGGAGCCAGTGCCAGAAGGCACGCCGTCAGCAGCCAATAGCTCTGTCGGGGAAGCAGCGGCCACGGCACCCATGAGTGATGTGGACGACCCATGTCCGACACCAGAAGGGCAGCGTACACCCAGCACCCAGCTGTCCCCACACCACAGCCCATGCAACACATCCAATGGCAGCATCCATGAGGTGCATGCCGGAGATTCAATGGATGGGTCATTCAGTCCTGTGACGAGCTCACCTGATGTCGGCCACATGCAGCAAGCTGCGCTGAGGAGTAACAGGGGCAGGGACGCAGACGACAGCATGAGCCTGATACGACAGCGCCAGGAGGAGCTCAATGCCCTGGTTGCCCGGCAAGTGAGCGAGGCTGCCTCGACCAGGGAGGAGATCCGGGGGTTATCAAGGGACATGAAAGCTGCCTTGGACAGCAACACGACGCGCCTATGTGACGAGATGGCCGCTGTGAGGCAGGTCCTAACGTGCATTGCTGAGGCGATGGAGAGCATGCGTCACACACAGGGAGCAGATCAATCAGCCACCCCCTCGTCTACTAGCTCCGACCAAACAACCATCCTGCGCAGGTCCAGCCGGTCCTTGCGGCGGTCAGACTCACAACCCCCCAATGGTGGTAGTGGAGGAGGGAAGTAGGGCCAGCCTGTCACTGTTGACACTTGGAGACTAATGCAGCACTGATGTGCACACCATGTTTGGTGGAGTTGTGGGGGGAGGGGGGTGAGGGTGTTTGGTGGAGTTGTGGGGGTAGGGGGGTGAGGGTGTTTGGGGTGGAGGGTACATGCACGTTTGAATGACATACTGCTCAATACACACGTAATGGCATGGATAATCCACATGACTGGACATTGATTATTGTGTATGTGTGCTTTATTGTTGAAGGGTGCACTGTGTTAATGTCCTCCATACACCCCGTGCCCTGAGCTCAACATCAATTGCACCCTCCTAATCCATGTGCATCAGAAACAATGGTCTTTCAGGTGCTGCCGCAGAGCACGTCCCTCATGGGCATCGCCACCTGCATGACCTGCAGCCCCCTCTCCTCCATCCTCATCCCCGTCATCATCCTCAGACGGTGGTTGCAGTCAGGGGGCATTGACACATTCTGTCTGATACACATATTGTGCAGCATGACACATGCCATGGTGATCTTGGCCACCTTCTCATGCCCTTACAGGAGTGCCCCGCCCGACCTGCTGAGGCACCGGAAGCGTTCCTTCAATAGGCCGAATGTCTGCTCGATCACCACGCGGGTACGGGTGTGTGCATGATTGTAGTCCTCTTCGTGCCTGTTCTGTGGGTTCCGCACAGGGGTAAGGAGCCACCTCTTCAGGGGATAACCTACATCACCTGCATGGGTGCAACAATGGGTATGTGTAAGTGTCTACATAAAGTGGAGCCTGCACATATCACACAAACAAACATAGCATTTTCAACGACATCCACTGATCCAAGCATGCATGGCAATCAGGGTAACTGCAATGTGGGAAGGTGAGGTGGTCCTTGCAAGTGGACATGCACCATGCATGCATACGGCAGGGATTGCCATGTCCCGCCTGAGTTTAAGTAATTTGTGTTTCTTGGCCCTGGCAACGTTAGTGCCACACTGCTAGTACACTGCCATTTCTTAGTTGATGTCCCCATGCTGTTCAATGGCAATTCAGTGGTGGGGTACGGGTGTGGCTCACTACAATGGCTACAGGAGATCCATTTGTATGCACTCATGTGCGCGGATCATTTCTGATGTTGTTCAGCGTACATTTCAGATGTGATTTTTATATGCATGTTGCTGATTTGTGTAATGGGAGGAATGGTGTGTTGTGCGGTGTGCATGTTGTTTGGAATGGCTTGTTTGGCGTAATGGGTTGATATGTTTGTCGTGGCACTCACTTCTAGCATGTGGTTTTGTGTCTGGTCCATTGTGGGCTGCCTCACTGTACAGTGATGCAAATATGTATGTCCATTCTTCTCCTGACACCAGTTCACGCCCAGTTGGAGTATGCATCCCCCCCCCATCACGCCCAGTTGGAGTAGGCATCTCCCCCCCAATCACGCCCAGTTGGAGTATGCATCTCCCCCCCATTCACGCCCAGTTGGAGTATGCATCTCCCCCCCCAATCACACCCAGTTGGAGTATGCATCTCCCCCCCAATCACGCCCAGTTGGAGTATGCATCTCCCCCCAATCACGCCCAGTTGGAGTATGCATCTCCTCCCCCCCCAATCACGCCCAGTTGGAGTATGCATCTCCCCCCCCAATCACACCCAGTTGGAGTATGCATCTCCCCCCCCCCCCAATCATGCCCAGTTGGAGTATGCATCTCCCCCCCAATCACGTCCAGTTGGAGTATGCATCTCCCCCCCCCAATCACGCCCAGTTGGAGTATGCATCTACTCCCCCACTCACAATCCACATCACACTGCCATGTGGTTGGCCTGCTACTCACCAAGTAGCCACAAACGTTGTCCAGCATGTCGCTCCATGTATCGTGGTATTGTCGAGTTCCGCAGGACCATTGCATCATGGGTTGAACCGGGATATCGGGCACAGCAATGTGTGATGATCTTGTTGGAGTCACATACCATTTGGATGTTGATGGAGTGGTATTGCTTTCTGTTACGGTACACTACCTCATTGGCATGTGGGACCACCAGTTCAACATGGGTACAGTCGATGGCCCCGATGCAACTTGGGATGCCTGCCAGTGAATGGAAGCCAACTTTGGTGTTGGAGATCTCCTGGGCAGTCCGTGGCATGTATATGTGTTGACTTGTGTGTTTCAGGAGGGCATCGAGCACCTGGTTCAGTGTGCGTGAGAATACTGGTTGTGATATGCCATGCATCTGACCTACCGTATGCTGGTAGGTGCCTGTGGCCAAGAAGTGGAGCACAGTTACCACCTTCAGTAGAGGGGGGATGGCAGTACGGATGTCAATGAGACTCACAATGTCGTTGTATATCATGTCTACAATGGTGGTGATGTATCCCGGTCCAGACGGTACAGGGTGTGTATCTGCTCAGGGGTTAGGTTGACTGGACTGGCTCTGATCCTGGGAATTGGTGGCTGCCTCTGTGGTATCACTAGGTGCACTGGTGGTGCTTGCTGCGCCAGTTTTGCCCTCCTCCTCCTCCTCCTCCTGCGTCTCCTCTGTGCTGCCTGTTGTTGTAGCTGCTGCACTGCAATCATGTCCTCTAGCCCATGTAATGCTGCTAGTATTGCATCCATCTTGGTGTGGGAATGGGTGTGGGAAGGGGTGTGGTGTGCTCTTTTGTGCTGCCAGTCTCCATTGCCTCCACCTGTGCTGATTTTGTCAACCTGTGGCAGGTAGGAACACTGCTGCGCTCTTTTAACGTGTGGTTCGCGATGCCGGTATTAGCGCCTTGCCGGTAAGGGGTTTTTGGGTCTACTACATGCCGGTATTGCCATGTCCGCATGGCTCGTGATGGCGTGATATTAGCGCTATGCCGCTATTTCCGGACTGAGGGGGCGCGCGCTCACGGACTTGCTGCTAATAGTGCCACCGTACTTAGCGGTGCCGCTAATAGCGGTATGTTCGGGTCGTAATTGGGGAGGGGATTTACCGATACCGGTAATCCCTTACCGGTAACGGTAAATCCCTACCGCCTAACGTGTAATGAGGCCCATACACTTTTAAACGGTTGGTGTGAAAGACTCTCGGAGCCTCCTTAGGATTGCCTAAGTCCACCAGATAGTTGACCTCTCCAGGTTTACCCACAACCTTGAAGGGTCCTATCCATTTGTCCTGTAAGGCCCTCTGCCTTGCAGGTACCAGAACTAGCTGGTCTTGTGGAAACTCAACCATGTTGGCCTTCTGTTCATGCCAATGTTTAACCAGAGCCTGACCTGCTTTCAAGTTGTCTGATGCTTCTGCCATCACGTGCGACATTCTCCTCCTCCAGAGACCTATCACATAGTCAGTGACTATCACTGGTTTGGGGGAAGGAGCACTCTGCAACCCCTCCTTAATTAGGGCAAAGGGGCCTCTAACTGGATGGTCATAAAGAAGTTCAAAGGGACTAAATCCTACTCCCTCCCGAGGGACTTCTCTATAAGCAAAGAGAAGGCATGGCAGTAAAAGGTCCCACTTTCTTCTAGGGGGTTCCTCTAAAGCACCTATCATGCTCTTCATTGAACGGTTGAACCGCTCTACCAATACATTTGTCTGTGGATGGCAGGCAGTTGAGAACTTGTAAGTTACTCCACAGTTTTTCCACATGGCCTGCATGTAGTGGGACATAGAATTGGATCCCCTGTCAGAGAAAACTTCATTAGGAAAACCTACTCTGGTACAAATACCAAGCAGGGCCTTAGCAACAGCCTAAGCTGTAACAGTTCTCATAGGTATTGCTTCGGGATACCTAGTAGCATGGTCTACTACAACCAGGATAAACCTGTTTCCTGAAGAGGTGGGAGGGTGTAAGGGAACAACAATGTCGATTCCTACCCCCTCAAAAGGAACTCCCACCACTGGGAGAGGCACCAAGGTTGCCACATTCTTGGCTCCACTCTTGCCAGAGGTTTGGCAAGTGTGACAGCTCTTACATAACTTATCTACCTCAGACCCCAATTTAGGCCAGTAGAAATATAGAGAGAGAGCCTTTCCTTGGTCTTCTTAAAACTTAGGTGACCAGCCAACGGTATCTCATGGGAAAACTGTAGGAACTGGAGTCTGATTTCAAGAGGCACTACATGTCTTCTGTAGTCCCCTGGGATAAAATCAGTTGGTTCACTGTAGAAGAGGCCATCTTCCCTGTATAACCTATGCTTCCCTCGCTCTTGACCATCCAGCTGGGAAGCTGCCTGTTGGTGAAGACCTTCAAGAGTAGGACACTCTCTTTGACCTTTGCTGAAGTCTGCCGTACAGGGTCCACCTTCTTCCAGTAAAGACTGCAGCTCAGGATGCTCTGCAGGATCCAGATCTCCAACAGGAGCAAGGTCCTCTTCCACCTCTGAATCCTCAGCAGCTGATTCAACCACGCAAGGTTGTTCCACACACTCAGCCTCAGCTGGTGGAGGGATCACAGGTGTGATCTTGGCCAGTTGTCTCGGGGCTGTCCTGGTTGGTAGAACAGGAGTGCTGGCTGGTGTCTTCCTGGAGGTTTTAGGTTGCCCCCTTTCCTCTTTCTTCTTAGAAATTGCAGTCAGTAAGTCCCTATAGTTTCCTCTATAATCTACTCAGCAGAGCCTATTAAGGTACTCTCTCTGGCCTTCCTAGTCTGTTCATGTTTCCTTTTGCTGGGAGGCCTAGGGGTGCTTGATACAACTCCAAGAGTTTTTAAGACATTCCCCAACAGGACTCTCCCAGGTACTTCACTCTGCACACTTACAGGTATCTTGAGAGTCTTGTCATTACAGTGGATGAAAGCTGATAACTGTGGAAGCATTTGGACAGTGCCTCCAGCAAGCTTAGTTAAGAAGTTGGGTGCCTTAGCAACATCCTCTTCCTTGAGAAATTATTAATCAACTACTGTTATGCTGGCCCCAATGTCTCTGGTGGCAGGGGTCTCCTGACCATTCACAAGAACACTGTCTATGTAATACTCTTTAGTAATGTCTGGAATAGAGTTATACACATCTAAGTTCTGTTGTTCCCACACAGCCTGGTATACTAAAGAAACACTGGCTGAGACTTTCATGGGTTCCTCAGCCAGTAAGTGGTAGTTTCACTTGCCATTGGTATTTCCTCCACTGGGGAGAAGGCTAAGGAGACAGTGTGTACCCCTGAAGGTTTACCCTTATATCTGGGATCCCTTTTCACATGGTCAGTTGACCCACAAGCATAACATTTACCAAATGTTTTTATGGATGGGAGTTTGTACTGACCTCCTTCTGGTTTGACCCCAGAAGGTACACTAGCCTGATTTGGTTACCCCTGGGGCTTACCCTTGTTATGACTGTGGCCCTCTTTTGGAGTGGAAGAATTTGAATTCTCTTTGGTATCTTTCTTGTGCTGCTTCCCCTCATCCTTCTGAGTTACCCCAGAATCCTTGTGAGTAGCCCTGTTGGCAACCCACAGGTCAGCAGCCCTTGCTAACTTCTTTGTATCAATTTTGTTAGAGTCAGCCAAGTGCTGTCTCAGCTCAGGAGAACAGGCATCATACATAGATTCCAACATAAAATGATTTTGCATACCTTCATAAGTGTTCACTCTGTAACCCTTATCCCATCCATCTATGTTTTTCAAACATTCTGTCACCCAGGTAGCCCAAGGGGTACCATCATGCTTTTGAGGGTTCTAAACCTCTTAAGATGCTAAGAAGGGGTCTCCCCAAATTTAGCTATCAAAGCTAACTTCACGGTTTCATACTCTTTTCTGTCTATATCCCCCATTACAACATCAGTTGCACCAGGGGGTAGCCTAGAAAAAATTCAAGGAATCATCTGATTCCCTGTAATGTGTTGAATCCCATGGTTATATTCAAAAGCAGTCAACCAATCCAAAGTATCAAGTTTAACCTCATACATACTTATTGCATCTTTGGGCATGCAAGGCCTCTTAGGACTGGAAGACCTAGAGGACTCTGGGAGAGAATCAGTTTCAAGGGATCTATGTGATCACTGCTCCGGCCGCAACTGCGACGCCGAAAATGCATACGGCATTTACGCGCGGCGCAGTGATCATATGGATCACTGTGCCTGCTTCCCCTGGCCTGCATTACCCCTCCCAACCGCCCAACCCCACTTACCTTTAGGGCGGCACATGCAGAAGTGTGCCGCCCGCACTCTGCGATCCCTGTGGTGTGAGCTCCTCCCACTAACGTGGGTTGGAGCTGAGGCTGCAAGGTGGTTTTCCTTTTTTTCTTTTCTTTTTTTCTTATGTGTCCCCCGCAACCCTTGACCCCCATTACTGTGCCCAGAAAGAGCGGGGGACACCCCAGCAACCCCCGCTCTGCTTGGGTGCAGTAAATGTCACCCTCATTTTGTGTGCCTCCAAAGTCGCAGTGACTGCGGGGGCGCACAAATGAGGGCGACATTTTTTACAATACTGTTTCAAGAGACAACTTTTTCATTTCAAGGGCATGATTCAATTCCATTTCACTGAGTGTAAGCTCTTGATGCTATGTTTCAGTTTGAGCTTGGATTCTTTTAAATTCTACCTCCAGTCTCATATTTTCAAGTGAGACAAATTCAGGACGTAGGTTTGGATCTGATGGGGTCCCTGTGGTCAAAGGTTGAGGCCTATGAGCAACTAGAGATAAGACAGGGTCTACGTTCTGAGACTCTTCTGCCTCATCTAACTCAGCCACAATATTAGAGCTGGGCTCGACATATTATCATCCTTATCAACATTTTCTAAATTTGCTGCAGGTCTGGGGGTTTCAAACCCACTCCTCAGACTTTGGTATTCTAACCACTTTTCTATCAATTCAACCTTTTTGCTTTTTACAGTGAGATTCCTAGCTTTACACATATTTCTCAATTGAACACCAGTTAAAGTCATTAGGATCTCCTGTCTGTAGCTTTCCGTATCAGTCATGATAAAACCATTGCTTTACTAGTATTGTTTTGCCTTGGGAGGATTATTTGAACAAAAGTAAAAGTAGCACTCTAAATGTAACAAGTATACTTTATCCTCACTGCTGTACACCAGTGTTAGGCAGAATCACCTGCAGTACCCTTGGGAACCACTAAAGGCAATTAGGACTACAAGTGTAAGCACAATTTCACCTTTTGTACAAGCTTGTACTACACAGTAAAGTGGTAGTGATAGCTGAGCATCCAGACTTATCTCAAGAGTTTTAAAGTGAGAGTGGAACAAGTTACACAAAGGACCAACTAATACAGTGATCCAAGTAAACACTTACTCAAGGTTTCTTGGTAAAAGAATATACATTTATTTACTCAGCCAGTTAGAAAACATTACTCTAGCATAAGTAGCTCAATATCACACACTAATAAACAACAAAAATCCAACCGGTAAGTAAATGAACAAGTTTAGCTCCAAAATGATGTGGGAGCAAAATGGCACTTCAGATACTTAATAAAGGAGGGAAAAGACAAGGTTATAAGAATAGACATCCCAAATACATTCATAGGCAGGGCAAAGGGTTTCAGTTAAAAAGAACCAGCAATTCTTCTCAATAGGCCAGGGCCAAAGTCAATGGTTCAGAGTCTCTTGTATATGATAGCACAGTTCTTGTATATAACAGTTACGTCTTTGCCACAGATTTTTAAAGGATTTGGCTAGGCGAAAGGTTTGACAATGTTAAGGGAAGGACAAGCCTTCATAGTTGAGGAAAGTTTCATGCACTTTCTCGATGGCCGAAAAGATTTCCGGACCGTGTTTGCACAGTACCTTGTCAATGAAGCAAGCTGTGGCTGAGGCAGTTCTTCCTGGCAGTTTGAGCAGATCTCGCTGTTCCTGAGCTTCAGTCGTGGGGACAAGAAGGAGGACGTCGGGAGGTTCCTGCAATGCCCAGGGAAGAGGCCAAAAGCTGTAGCAAGACATTGGTTTAAGGTGTGAGTGCCTTAAAGTCCACAAGCTGGTTTCCTTCCCTCTGGCTATCTGGTTTTCAACAGCACTCTGATGAAAATTCGACCAGATGGGGACGGTGTCCAGGTTGCTTGCAAGTTGGTTGTTCCCACCAAACTCAGGGAAGAAGTTATCCTTGAAGGGCTACTCTGTCTTCGCAGTTTCAGACAATTAGGACCTGCAGCATGGCTTCACCGGTCGTCCAGGATTTGCAGCAGTCCTCTTTCTTCTTCTCCTCTTTGGTTCTTTCATTCCAGTGATCGACTCTGCTTTCCAAGTCCCAGAGACCTGCTTTTAAACAGTTTTCCTCCATTCATTCCAGCTGGCTGTCACTCACCTAGCAGGGTGGCTGTCCTTACCGGACAGCCAGCTGGCCAATCACGCCAGAGTTCATTCAGGTCTCCTAGGAGACTAAGCACCGGGAGTTTTGGGCACCTCTCTCACATCCTGTACATCCTCAATCGCACTCTGAAACACTTGCGTACGAGCACGATAGAAATAAAATATCAATCAATCAAATATCAATCAATCAATCACCCCACACACCCTGGCGCCAGAGGAGGGCTTCAGCACTGAAGCCTCCCAAAGGCCAACGAAGAAAGGGACCAAACCTGGTTTGTCGCGTAGAGACAAACACAAGAAGGACCTTTCCTAAAAGAAATGGCAGAAAAAGATGACCGGAGTCTGTTTTTACAGATAGGTCTTGGGAGCCATATTGAAAAACATGGCTGACCCGATTTTTAGCTACCGTTGTTAGCAGTCGGGAAAAATCATGGTAGTTTCATCTAAACCACTACCACCAGCCATTTAAATTCGGAAAGTGTAACATTTTACTGTAAAATGAGGGTTTTGACTCAGGGGAAGCTAGGCAACCCCTCCAGCACTCTATAGGAAGATAGTGTGTGCTGGGACAGTACATTTAAAAAGACTAATAAAGCCAATTTAACTTGACATGCTCTGGGAGATGGTAGTCAGTCCCAGAGAAGGTATTTAAACCTTGGAGAGTCTGAAAGACACCCCTGTGTCACTGCACTGAAGGTGCTGTGTGATGCATAGAAAATCATGATGCCAATGGAGTTGTTTTAAAACTCCATAACCAAAGACACAAAAGTAAAACACACAAAATACATGGAGGAGTGGGAAAGAAGGTTCACACTCTCCCCAGGTAAAAAAAAATCAAATCCTAGAAATCCAGCAAAGTTGCGGGTTGGGGAATTTAACGCCTGCTTTTTGCAGGCGTTAAAAACCAACCCGCAAAGGGACCAGGGAGCTAATTACGGTACCACAATTTGCGGTACCGTAATTAGCGCCTTCCCCATTCCCATAGAGCCCTATGGGACAAAAATGGGAATGGGGAAGGGCAATGGTGGAAGGGGGAATTACCACCCCGCCAACCTTGGAATAGGGCGGTAATTCCCCTTTCCACCAAGGCGGTGCCGGTATTTTACCGGCATGAACCATGGCGCTAATAGCGCCATGGTTCACTGCCATCCGTGTAATTAGGCCCTATGAGTTAAATAATTATCTAGACAGTACAGCACATTTGGGGAATAACATGTGGTATCAACACATGAAAGAGGTGGGAAAAAGGACATACAAGGAGAATTGCTATGCTTGTGCTCTGTTACTTTATGCTATGGGGTATTCCAAGATATTCATAGCTACAGAAGTAGAAGCTCAGAAAGCTCACTGCGTGACACACCATGCACTCTGCCATACGAGAGGTCAGTTCCAGGGCCGAACAGAATCCTTGGTATGGATGACTGAATGGACAGCTCCAGAAGAAGATGATTATGTGCAAGATTTGAAGAAAAGAGAGAGAGCACACGCCAGAGATCATGTGATACGATATGATCAGTCTGGAATGAAGGGAATAGGAATCAGATGGGAAATAAACAAAAAACTCAATTATCAAGGAAAGAACTTTGAAGAAATGCAAAGATGTAAGGAAAGAGGTCAGCTGCAAATCAAGGGAACAGTACTTTATTCAGATGGATGGGAGGAGGGCATGGTTGTGTGTAAAGCGCCAGCACTTATTGGATACTATGAGCCAGTTACAAAAACTGTAGAGAAAGAATGCAAGCAGCATTGGCCAAAAATTGCAAAGTTGCTGTCATGGGTTGATGATAAAGGAGGCCCGCGGCAGATACCGCTTCTAGCAGTGCAGAACTATGTTTCAGAAACAATGGCACAAGAAAGGTTGAAATGAATCAGCAGTGCAATCAGATTTTCGATTTACCAGGAATGAAGGATGGAACAGTAGTGATAATGGACCACTACTGGGCCTGTGGATCCAGAGCATATATGAAGTTGCCCAAGGACTAGGGAGGGCTGTGTTCTACAATGATCATTCATTTTGCAGCATTGGTGATTCTAAAGAGTGACCTGAACATTGGAGAGTTTTCAAAAGCAGATGTTCACCTGAGAAAGAGGAGATCAGTTGAATTTCTAAATCAAACAAAGAGGGACAACTCCTTTTCAGCTAAATTGATAGAAGCCATTGATTCTATTCTGTATGAACCAATGTAAAACACTAAGCACGCCTAACGTTAGACGAGTGTAGGTAATGATTTAGAGATATTGTAATTTCACTTTTTGAATAATATTTTTAAAGATGTTGATGTGCGCAGGAGATCAACCTTGGCATCTGGGTTGGAAGTAATGCAAAAAGATGAGGATGTTCCCAAGATTGGGAACTCCCATCCCCTGCACACTATCTAGTATCTGTATAGACAGATGTCACCCTCATTTTGTGTGCCTCCAAAGTCGCAGTGACTGCGGGGGCGCACAAATGAGAACGACATTTTTTACAATACCGTTTCAAGAGACAAGTTTTTCATTTCAAGGGCATGATTCAATTCCATTTCTCTGAGTGTAAGCTCTTGATGCTATGTTTCAGTTTGAGATTGGATTCTTTTAAATTCTACCTCCAGTCTCATATTTTCAAGTAAGACAAATTCAGGAAGCAGGTTTGGATCTGATGGGGTCCCTGTGGTCAAAGGTTGAGGCCTATGAGCAACTAGAGATAAGACAGGGTCTACATTCTGAGACTCTTCTGCCTCATCTAACTCAGCCACAATATTAGAGCTGGGCTCTGACATATTATCATCCTCATCAACATTTTCTAAATTTTCTGCAGGTCTGGGGGTTTCAAACCCACTCCTCGGACTTTGGTATTCTAACCACTTTTCTATCAATTCAACCTTTTTGCCTTTTACAGTGAGATTCCTAGCTTTACACATATTTCTCAATTGATCACCAGTTAAAGTCATTAGGATCTCCTGTCTGTAGCTTTCCGTATCAGTCATGATAAAACAATTGCTTTACTAGTATTGTTTTGCCTTGGGAGGATTATTTGAACAAAAGTAAAAGTAGCACTCTAAATGTAACAAGTATACTTTATCCTCACTGCTGTGCACCAGGGTTAGTCAGAATCACCTGCAGTACCCTTGGGAACCACTAAAGGCAATTAGGACTACAAGTGTAAGCACAATTTCACCTTTTGTACAAGCTTGTACTACACAGTAAAGTGGTAGTGATAGCTGAGCATCCAGACTTATCTCAAGAGTTTTAAAGTGAGAGTGGAACAAGTTACACAAAGGACCAACTAATACAGTGATCCAAGTAAACACTTACTCAAGGTTTCTTGGTAAAAAAATATACATTTATTTAATCAGCCAGTTAGAAAACATTACTCTAGCATAAGTAGCTCAATATCACACACTAATAAACAACAAAAATCCAACCGGTAAGTAAATGAACAAGTTTAGCTCCAAAATGAAGTGGGAGCAAAATGGCACTTCAGATACTTAATACAGGAGGGAAAAGACAAGGTTATAAGAAAAGACATCCCAAATACATTCATAGGCAGGGCAAAGGGTTTCAGTTAAATAGAACCAGCAATTCTTCTCAATAGGCCTGGGCCAAAGTCAATGGTTCAGAGTCTCTTGTATATGATAGCACAGTTCATGTATATAACAGTTACGTCTTTGCCACAGATTTTTAAAGGATTTGGCTAGACGAAAGGTTTGACAATGTTAAGGGAAGGACAAGCCTTCATAGTTGAGGAAAGTTTCATGCACTTTCTCGATGGCTGAAAAGATTTCCGGACCGCGTTTGCAGAGTACCTTGTCAATGAAGAAAGCTGTGGCTGAGGCAGTTCTTCCTGGCAGTTCGAGCAGATCTCGCTGTTCCTGAGCTTCAGTCGTGGGGACAAGAAGAAGGACGTCGGGAGGTTCCTGCAATGCCCAGGGAAGAGGCCAAAAGCTGTAGCAAGACATTGGTTTAAGGTGTGAGTGCCTTAAAGTCCACAAGCTGGTTTCCTTCCCTCTGGCTATCCGGTTTTCAACAGCACTCTGATGAAAATTCGACCAGATGGGGACAGTGTCCAGGTGGCTTACAAGTTGGTTGTTCCCACCAAACTCAGGGAAGAAGTTATCCTTGAAGGGCTACTCTGTCGTCGCAGTTTCAGGCAATTAGGACCTGCAGCATGGCTTCACCGGTCGTCCAGGATTTGCAGCAGTCCTCTTTCTTCTTCTCCTCTTCGGTTCTTTCATTCCAGTGATCGACTCTGCTTTCCAAGTCCCAGAGAACTGCTTTTAAACAGTTTTCCTCCATTCATTCCAGCTGGCTGTCACTCACATAGCAGGGTGGCTGTCCTTACCGGACAGCCAGCTGGCCAATCATGCCAGAGTTCATTCAGGTCTCCTAGGAGACTAAGCACCGGGAGTTTTGGGCACCTCTCTCACATCCTGTACATCCTCAATGGCACTCTGAAACACTTGCGTATGAGCACGATAGAAATAAAATATCAATCAATCAAATATTAATCAATCAATCACCCCAGACACCCTGGCACCAGAGGAGGGCTTCAGCACTGAAGCCTCCCAAAGGCCAACAAAGAAAGGGACCAAACCTGGTTTGTCGCGCAGAGACAAACACAAGAAGGACCTTTCCTAAAAGAAATGGCAGAAAAAGATGATCAGAGTCTGTTTTTACAGATAGGTCTTGGGAGCCATATTGAAAAACATGGCTGACCCGATTTTTAGCTACCATTGTTAGCGGTCGGGAAAAATCATGGTAGTTTCATCTAAACCACTACCACCAGCCATTTAAAGTCAGAAAGTGTAACATTTTACTGTAACATGAGGGTTTTGACTCAGGGGAAGCTAGCGCACCCCTCCAGCGCTCTATAGGAAGATAGTGTGTGCTGGGACAGTACATTTAAAAAGACTAATAAAGCCAATTTAACTTTACATGCTCTGGGAGATGGTAGACAGTCCCAGAGAAGGTATTTAAACCTTGGAGAGTCTGAAAGACACCCCTGTGTCACTGCACTGAAGGTGCTGTGTGATGCACAGAAAACGATGATGCCAATGGAGTTATTTTAAATCTCCATAACCAAAGACACAAAAGTAAAACAAACAAAATACATGGAGGAGTGGGAAAGAAGGTTCACACTCTCCCCAGGTAAAAAAAAAATCAAATCCTAGAAATCCAGCAAAGTTGCTGGGTGTTTCAAAAGTTAAGGGAAATTAGCACATATTTAGAAATCCCCATAACAGGTAGTCATATCGAATCCAGCAATCAAAATATTCAGGTGTAAAATAGTGAACCCTGCCACGTTTGTAGCTGAGCCTGTGGCATAGGGTGAGCATGTGCATGATTGCGCTAATTATGAGGAATTCTAGGACGACATCCCATGTGTAAAGGAAATTTGCGCTAGCAGGGGGGTTTCTCTTTATTGATGGATCTTCAAATATGTATCAAACTGATGGGGAAAGGCATTCCGTTTCAGCTGTGGTAAGGCACAGAGCAAATGGTGAATTTGAGGTTGTAGCAAGTGCTAGACTACTGTCTCACTTTTCAGAACAAGCAGCAGAATTAGTGGCACTTATTGTCGTGCTCGAGAAACATGCAGGGCAGGAAGTGACAGTGTACAGAGACTCCGCCTATGTGACGTTAACCGTGCACGCAGGGCTAGCATGTTGGAAAAGGAGGGGCTACCTCTGACCGGACGGCACTCCAGTGCAACACGCAGCATTATTGGACAGGCTTATTAAGGCACTACAACTCCCAGTAGCCATTGCAATATGTAAATGTGCAGCACATACTAAGCAAACTAGCTTTATCTCTCGCAGGAACAAAGCAGCAGGTGAAGAGGCAAAAAGGGTTGCATATTCACCAGATATTTCAAGTTTCGATACTCCAGATGTAAAGTAAAACGTTGTAACAATTATGATTGTAAATAAAGGGTTTAACCATTTATCTATAATACAGTTGATGGAGGTTCAATGTTGTGCACCGCAGGAAGAGCAAGAATTGTGGAAGCAAAAGGGGTGTTTGTTATCCCCCTCTGAAGCATTGTGGTGACAGGACAGCAATGGAAAGTCAGTGATGCCTGTAGCCTTGTTATAGGTAGCACTTGAACAGCTGCACTACCAGCGCATGTAACTAGGGAAAGCCTCGCAACAGTTATTGCGCAGGACTGGTTCATACCGAACCTGTTAGAACACGTTGCATTTTATGTAGTAAATTGGATAGTATGGCAAAGTTTTACCGCTTGGCATACACTGCGAACGATCAGAGGAGTGATTCCTTGACCGAACGGTCCATTTCAGCATTTACATATTGACTATGTTGATGTGCTGCAATTATGTAGTGGATACAGGTATATGATAGTGGTGGTGTGTCAAAGCAGGTTCTGGATACACCCTGATGCCACTTGCACAGCAAAGTTTTTAGTCCCAGAAGTCTTTCCCAGATGGGGAGTATGTGAGGTGCTGAGATCTGACAATGGGCCCCATTTTGTTAATGAAGTATTTGAACAGATTAGCCTATTGCTTAGTATAAAACACACATTTTCTTCTGCTTGCGAACGGGATATGTGAGCGACTCAACTGCCTCCTTAAAGAGGGAATTGCCAAATTGAAATTGACATTGAAAAGGGGATGGCTGTAATGCCTGCCCTCGCATTATATGCAATAAGAAATCAGCCTGGAATGCACCACTACCTTACACCCCACAGGCTAGTGACAGGGAGGCGAATGAGAATGCCTATGTCTCCTCCATCAAGGAGCAGAAGTGATACCCAGAAGACTGCAGAAATGTTAGGAAATGAGTCACATGCTTATTTGACACATATAATCGCTAGAATCTCTGTCATTTTAGATCAAATGAAGCGCAAGGGGTGTCAGTCCCAGGACACAGATGAAGACCATTCAGCAACCAGACTTCAAGAACTATTTCCTGTACCTAGATTATTTGTGGGAGATTCAGTCCTAGCGCGTAACTTTGCAAGGAAGTGGCACATGCCCCGTTTTAGTGAACCCTATATTGTGTAGAACATTACTCCCTCAGCAGTAAAAGTCCAAGTGAGAAACACATGGATCCAGTTATGTAAAACCTTATGCTGGTGAGACCGACCACCCCAACTGTTGATTCGGAAGCAAGACAATAAGGAAGCTAATATTGCTGATTAAATAAATGTAAGTGTGCGTTTGGACTGTGGCTCACCCCAGACACTCTTTATAGACATTATAGCAGGAGTGAAAAGCAAAGTTCTGGAGCCACAGGAATCTTCGAATTGGATTTTAGAAATTGTTGATGTCATAAATATGCCAAATCTGGGATTCGAGTTCGAAAACTGGAAACGTGAGCAGTTTCCAGATTATTTCCTCACTGAGTTTCTCTTTGGTTAAGGCCATGGTCCTATCAGATGCAGATGCCCATAGAATACTTACCGCTGTCTGTGTATACATATTTCTAGTGTATCCTGCTCTTGTTGGGTGTAGTACTGATATACGTGTTTTTCTGCAGGATCCTAAAAATGGCCCTGCAATTAGGAGGTTACTTGTGGCGATAGTTGACCAGATCCTGCAGTTACCTGATCACTTAACAAGACTGCCTGATTAAAAAGGTTTTTTCCTTCCTTAAAGCAGTAAACAGGCATTATGTGGACTGTTGAGAATGGTACAGTTCCGGAAAATGAACAAACTCAATGACGTCTGGAGAATCGAAAATGGTGGGGTCTCATGTATTGGTGTATAATATATGCGTTCTCAACATTTTATATTGTTTTTCTGATTTTGCTAATCCATACTGTCTACTTCATTGGCCCAAGTAAGGTAGAAGTCCCCTTGATTCTTCCCACTCCACTGAATCATGCAAAATTATCTGTTGTAGAAAGACCAAGGCCATTTGTGATTATTGCTCCACCAGTGACACACGTAAGGTCTCCCATTTCTCTGACAAGTGTCCCTATGATTCGCCCTTTAGGAAAAACCATTATTGATGTACTTCATGAGCATTATGCACGTACCCTCCTTGCAAGAGGGAGACACAAGAGAAGCACAAGGGAAGATGATTATGGGCCTCATTACACGGATGGCGGTAAGGGTTTACCGGTACCGGTATTTTACCGGTACCGGTAAATCCTTACCGCCTTACTACGAGGTCCCTTTGCGGGTTGGGGAATTTAACGCCTGCTTTTTGCAGGCGTTAAAAACCAACCCGCAAAGGGACCAGGGAGCTAATTACGGTACCGCAATTTGCGGTACCGTAATTAGCGCCTTCCCCATTCCCATAGAGACCTATGGGGTAAAAATGGGAATGGGCAAGGGCAATGGTGGAAGGGGGAATTACCACCCCGCCAACCTTGGAATAGGGCAGTAATTCCCCTTTCCAACAAGGCGGTGCCGGTATTTTACCGGCATGAACCATGGCGCTAATAGCGCCATGGTTCACCGCCATCCGTGTAATGAGGCCCTATGAGTTAAATAATTATCTAGACAGTACAGCACATTTGGGGAATAACATGTGGTATCAACACATGAAAGAGGTGGGAAAAAGGACATACAAGGAGAATTGCTATGTTTGTGCTCTGTTACTTTATGCTATGGGGTATTCCAAGATATTCATAGCTACAGAAGTAGAAGCTCAGAAAGCTCACTGCGTGACACACCATGCACTCTGCCATACAAGATGTCAGTTCCAGGGCCGAACAGCATCCTTGGTATGGATGACTGAATGGACAGCTCCAGAAGAAGATGATTATGTGCAAGATTTGAAGAAAAGAACGAGAGCACACGCCAGAGATCATGTGATACGATATGATCAGTCTGGAATGAAGGGAATAGGAATCAGATGGGAAATAAACAAGAAACTCAATTATCAAGGAAAGAACTTTGAAGAAATGCAAAGATGCAAGGAAAGAGGTCAGCTGCAAATCAAGGGAACAGTACTTTATTCAGATGGATGGGAGGAGGGCATGGTTGTGTGTAAAGCGCCAGCACTTATTGGATACTATGAGCCAGTTATAAAAACTATAGAGAAAGAATGCAAGCAGCATTGGCCAAAAATTGCAAAGTTGCTGTCATGGGTTGATGATAAAGGAGGCCCGCTGCAGATACCGCCTCTAGCAGTGCAGAACTATGTTTCAGAAACAATGGCACAAGAAAGGTTGAAATGAATCAGCAGTGCAATCAGATTTTCGATTTACCAGGAATGAAGGATGGAACAGTAGTGATAATGGACCACTACTGGGCCTGTGGATCCAGAGCATATATGAAGTTGCCCAAGGACTAGGGAGGGCTGTGTTCTATAATGATCATTCATTTTGCAGCATTGGTGATTCTAAAGAGTGACCTGAACATTGGAGAGTTTTCAAAAGCAGATGTTCACCTGAGAAAGAGGAGATCAGTTGAATTTCTAAATCAAACAAAGAGGGAGAACTACTTTTCAGCTAAATTGATAGAAGCCATTGATTCTATTCTGTATGAACCAATGTAAAACACTAAGCACACCTAACGTTAGACGAGTGTAGGTAATGATTTAGAGATATTGTAATTTCACTTTTTGAATAATATTTTTAAAGATGTTGATGTGCGCAGGAGATCAACCTTGGCATCTGGGTTGGAAGTAATGCAAAAAGATGAGGATGTTCCCAAGATGGGGAACTCCCATCCCCTGCACAATATCTAGTATCTGTATAGACAGATCAATGGTTCAGACAAGTGGTGTATAATTACCAGACAATACAGATATTACCCAGTATCACCAATTATTGCTACTTAGTATGATTTATGTCAATTATTTATACAATATGTGAGGAGGTTTTAGTCAAAACAAAATATTTATAAATGACAATCTTCAAGTTTATCACAAGAGCTTGAGATTTATTGTAATTGATGGCCCAACGCGTTTCGAGAATTCACTCTTCATCAGGGGCAAAATAAATATTTCACGAGTTCTACAACAGTAAAAAAGAAGTTGAGACAAACTTAGTGACAAAGTGTACCACAGTTTTTTCATAATTTGCACATAATTCAAAACTGCATGATCGTTCTTACCACATTATTTCATAATAGGAGACAATTTAGTCTTAAGGATATACACATAAAAAATAAAGAATAGGCATAATGTATTGACAGTCCGTGAACAATATATACTGACTTAAGGTTTTTACCTTAATATAAATGGTTAAACTAAGGGCTGAATCAAGAAATCTTTACCGCTATGTATGCTAACCTTGTGTTTTATGTGCATCCATTTGTCTGGGAACATCTTCCCCTTTTCTATTCTCTATGAACACAGGTTATTCAGTCAGACTTCGACAGTATTCGTGACAATCTTCTTGCCAGGCATCGATACGATGGCAAATGCCAAATGGTTACAGATTACCAGATGGGAGCTCCTGCAGACGATCAACACTACCATGAAGGGATTCAATGCTATCAAAGAAAAATTGAGAGCCATAAGACTGATGACCCTGCATAACAGATATGATTACAGCCATGGATGGAGGTGTTTGTGCCAAAAGAGAGAATCACGTTGTACATTCATACCTTCTCACGATGAAGAGAATGGGACCTTGACAGAGGCCATAACAATGCTGTTGAACTTGCACATCAAGATGGAAGACGAACTAGAAGATATTGCAGATGACAGCTGGTTTGCGTCAATCTTCTCATAGGTTCCACAATGGATGGCGAAATTCTTCAAGTTCCTTGGAGCATTATTGGTGATGATCATGTTTGGTTTCTGTATGATCCGTATAATAATCACACAGTGTAAAAAGACAGCAAACAAAGCAGTAGGAATGAAGATCATGATCGATGTCGAGTCATGGTTTGGACCCAAGGAGCTGACAGATGAAGAAATCAGAACGTATATAGAAGCAAGTATTCTAGCACCTGAGGGAACAAAGTTCCTGTATCCGAGAAACCACAAGACGTATGTGGGAAGATGGATCTACTGCAACACGAATGGACAAGGTAGTCACATGAACTGGAGTGTTGATGACCATGTGAAATCAGAAGGATCTCTGAAAGGAGTAAGGAAGATATGGACTCGAAAGAAGCACTTTTTCAGAAGAGGATGTCTAGATGTGAAGACTGATGGGAGAGTGGCTGATGAATCAACAAGAGGGGGGAGTGTAGAGCAGGAGCCAAGTGTCTCTACCTGATGTTCCACCCCCATTTTGCCTACATGTTGCAACCCGGAAATTGCGACATGCACAACACCAGTAATGGTCCCTATGCCTCGAAGAATCCTCGAAACAAGGTATCCATTGAGAAAACTCTATATGATGTACCCATGGAGAATTGACAGTCTTCTAAAACAAGTTCCGGAAGAAGTGTGAAGATTAATAAAAGAGAAGACTGGTAACGTCACATGAAGCAGAAATGTCACACCCAGAAGAGATGCCAATAAAGAGAGTATATGGACCTTATAGAATCTGATGGCAAAGTGAAGAATTGAGTAACATTTCATGCACGGAATGAAGATTGCACGTGCGGAGAGCACTGAAACAAATGCAAGCCGTTTTATAATTGTACAGATGCTGCAATGCGCAAGTAGACTGAGTAATCATAGGGCTGGCTATACGTAGTGAATAGACTGCGAGCCGAGTTCAAAGACAATTCGAATGGCAGACAGCAGGAGTGATTATGGATGATGGGCTAATTGGGTGAGGAGGTATGGTCAAGTCCAACCCTCCAGCACCTGGGGTACCAGATTGCATGCTGCTGGCAAGTGGAATATTCCAGAAGTGTACAAGCATGACAACCGATCAAAGAGGGACACATAGTGAAGAGCCCTATAGTTTGAAAGCCAATGAAACGTTGTGTATTTTATGATGGCGAAGATGACTTGCACTAGGGATGGGCAGAGCTGTCCACCTGACCTTAGAGGCCCAATCACAATCCTGTCCCCATAGAAAGTACACTTAGATGTTCCCCTTAAGCCTATCACAACGCCAAGTAGGTTACCTTATTTTGCCACATAGTATGACATCAGTAATGACGAATTTCTGCTATATTAATGTAATTCTTTATGAAATGCTTTGAGAGAACTCTTTAGAGAGATTTGAGCGAACATCCGTTGAGGTCCATTGTACTCCCTGTTTTAAGACATTGCAATTAAAACAGTTATATTTTTGTCAACTTCCTGAGGCAGTCTTATTATTGGTGTAAGAGTAAAATCTGCATCCCCATCCATCTCATAGAGTGCTACCTCGCTTAAAGGGCCTACGGGTTAAGTGCTTAAAATAATGTATCCAATGAAAAGTGTGGCAACTTAATGGGATATGATAACATTGTATAGGATTGACCAATCATGTGTGGGGGTCGACTTTATAACAAAACATATGGGAGTATTTTAACTGTTGCAAAGTGTATAAAATGTGTGCATTTTGTGTGTTTTGAGGAGACTCTGGTTAGTTTGACTCTTTGATGTTATCTAGCCGCTCCCGAGCCATTTGTACAATAAACTTGCTTCATGGACAAAGACACACTTGCTCTTTAAGTGGTGGGCCTACTTTGGGTTAAGGTGATCAGAGGCACACTCCTACATTTGGCGTTGCTGCGTGGACCTCAGGCTCTCCGAGACATTGGGGGTCTCTGGTCCGCCCAGTTCATCTGCGGTGCTTCTCTGTGGGGACCAGTCTTTTCTGCATGACAAAGAAGAGATCTACTGGTGCATATTGGTTTAGGCCTGTCTGGCGCCCAGAGGTGTGGTACTGTGGTCTAGCTGCACAGGACCGATTAAAGTATCACCACTTCAGAGCACTTCAGGTTCATTTTCATTTGAGTGCATCTTTGCCAGGTAAAGCAATAGGGTAACAGACGAGAAGAAACTGTTTTTGGTGGAGTTCTTGGATAAGGTTAGATAGGTGTGTGTGGAGTTAGATGTAGGTTATGTAGGTTGGAAGAGTGAGTGTTTTGGTGGAGTGGATGGATTGTTCTACGTCATAAATTCTTTTTGACCTAATTTGTTACTTTAGAGATGTGGTTTCCTGCACCAGCACCTTGTTTGTAAAGAGTTTGCTTGTCTGATTGGTTGGTAAGTCCATCCATAGATACATTTCTGGAGTATACCCTTGGAACCCTCTACTTTGTATTGGTTGTACATATGTATCCAGTGCCTTGCTTTTTCTTGGTTAGTCGAATTAGTGAAGGGTAATTTCCTGTAGTCAGGAAAAGACAGCACTGTAGTAAAGAGGGTTGTACTAGTAAAGAAGAGAGAGAGATACAGCACTGTTGTCGTGGAAAACATTGCATTCTTGTTATGCTCGAGTGAAGGCAAATTTGGCAGGCATGTGTTTTGTTAATATGCTGTCTTTTGTGTATGCCTGAGGAGTGTATATTTACTTTGACGGTTGAGGTGAAAATGAGTAAGGAGAGCGAGTGCGGGATTTTTTTTTATAGAAACGCGAAAGGAAAGGGGATTCTTTGGGTAGTGATTTTTTGAGCTGCGGGTTTGGTTCTTGGGATTTATCGTGATTTTATGTAAATGTGTTTTAGTTGGATTGGTTTTGAGTATGGAGACTCCATTGAATCATTTATGTCAGGTGCTCCTTGGATATAAGGTACATATTTTACAATGTCATTGACAATGTTTGAGGGAAGCAAAAGGCAAAATGCTTAATTCTTGGTCTAGCAAAGGGTCTTACGATAGGGGTATGTTGGAGTACTTGCACACTTTCTTAGTAACCAAGTATAAAGGGTCAAAATGGGAGATTAGATTGAACATCTTGGAGTTATGGCGGTTGTATGAGAAGGGCGGGAAGGCCAATAAAATAATGACCATTGAGGAAGGGACGATAAAGGAGGATGTAGGAATTTCTTGCGCACCACACTCACATGGGTGCTATCCTTTATCAACCTCAGAAGGATATACCAACCTTGAGTTTGAGTCTCCATATTCTCCGGTAAAGACTACAGTGGTTACAAGACAGATTCGACTCCGATTCTCAAAATATAGGATGACCGAAACAGCAGGAGGATATTGCCTTTTTTATTAAAGTTATTGACGGGTCTCGATTAAAAGTTGGAATGAGAAAAGTTAATTCAGCGGTAGGCCAGCACCGAAATTGAAGCTGGAGGAACAAGAGCGGGGGAGAATCATAAGAGGAAGGAGCGATGAAGAGCTAAGAAGGGTGGAGGTGCCTGTCACCAGAAGAGAAGATAGGCTGCAGATGGCAGTATAGAGGCAAGAGCAATGGAAACAGGAGGAAGCAGTAAAGTTAACAGAGAATGAACTAGCACGTTATCAACATAGTAGTAGTGAAGAACAGGAAGAAGGGAGAAGGCTTGTGAAGGAGGTTGAGGAAGGAAGATGGAAGCATGGTTAGATCCTCATCATTAGTTTAGACATATAAGTTCTAAACAGAATAAATATGGATCTAGAGGAAGGACGTGCCATCACAGGTACAGAATCAGAATGAGGAGAAAGAGAAGTGGCAGGCTACGGCAGTGCCAAATACGCGTCTGTCCCCATAGAAAGATTAGGAAATGTGGTAACAGGAACAGAGGAGGAAGAGGATAAATAGGAAAGAGATGACAAGCAGGGAGGACAAGAGGTAGTAGTTCCACCTCTCGCTCCTGTAGTAACCAGGGAAAGCACATCATGAGGCCTTCCGACGTACCCTGGAGCTCACATGACTGTAGAGAGAGGCCAAGGACAGATGTGGAAATCCGCAGTAAAGGTAAGGGCAACTCAAGGGTCAGGGGAAGGTGTTTTATGTCATGGGGTCACACATAGACTGGAATAATATAATGAAGATGCTTCTTCTGAACCCATAGACCTAGGGCTCTTTAAGACAAGGTAGCAGTACTTAGAGATAGATGGGAATGCACATTTTACTCATACATCAATAATCAAATTGACTCAGGAAGTTGGCAAAACTTAGTACTGTTTTATTTGCAATTATATAAAACAGGGAGTTACAACGGACATCAACGGACGTTTGCTCGATTTCTCTCTCAATGCATATTATAAATGACACAACTTTTATAGTACAAACTTGTCATCAGTGATGTCACACTATGTGGCAAACTACAAAAACCTACTTGGGGATTTGATAGGCTTACAGGGATCATTTAAGTATACATTCCATACTGACCAGGCAAGTGATTAGGTCTCTAACATCAGGTGGACAACTAAGCCCTCCTCTAGTGCAAGTCATCTTCATCATCACAAAATATACAATGATCCATTGGTTACACAAACTAGAGGGCTCTTTGATACGTGACCCTCTATAATTGGTTGGCACACTTGTACCCTTCTGAAATATTCCACATGCTAACAGTACGCAGGCTACCACTTCAGGTGCAGGGAGGTTCGGCGTGGTCATGCCTCCCCACCCAATTAGCCCACCATCTATCATCACTCTTGCAGTCTGCCAGTCAATGAAGGCTTTGAAGTTGCCCTTGCAGAAGCTTTCTGTGCCTGAGAATAAAAGGGAGTATCTTCATGGTCTCGGTGTAGCTCGACCCAATGTCTATTTTGATCTGACCATGTGACTGGAGCCTGCGTTTTAGAGGTGTTTGCTGTATTTAATACTATTAAATGATGAACTCTTGATGCCTTCAGTGTTTTTCCATTCCACATCAAACAGAAGTTTGTTTCTTTCTCACGTTCATGTAACTAATGGATGGACAACCAGGCTCATGGTGACATGGACTTCTTGGGGCTGGGCCAGATAAGCCTTTCTTGAATTCTCCTTCGCCATTAGTTATTTTCCAACTGTGTCACACTAAAATGCTTTCCAGTCACGGGATTCAAGCCTTGCTAAAGTCCATTGTGGAATATCCAGGTTTTCTACATTCCTATGTATATACATTGGCTCATCGCCGCAATCTATTCACTACGTGGCCAGCTTCAAGATCAGTTTGTCTACTTGCGTTACTGCATCTGTACAAGTGTAAAGTGATTTAGCATTTTCTTCAGCGTTTCTGTAACATGAGCATCTCCATCTCGAGCCTGAAATGTTGCTCATCTTCAACACCTCCTCTTCAGATTGTATGGAGTGTCTGTGTTCTTTTGTCTTGTGTATCTATTCTGGGTGCGTAAAGTCCATTCCGAATTACGTCACCAATCTTCTTTCTCACTCATTTCCACACTTCTTTTGGGACTTTGTCAAAAACAACCATTATTTCTCTATGAATGCATATAGGGTTTTCTCAATGGATACCTTGTTTCCAGGATTCTTTGCGGTACATACATCCTCACTGGTACTGCATGTGTCTCAATTTCTGGCTCCCAAAATATAGGCAACATGGGGTTGGATCTTTTGGTGGGGGTGCTTGAAAAAAGCTGGCAAATATATGCTAAGAAGGAGCAATGGGAACCAGCTACATGGAGGGAGCGCAGGGACAATCAGGACAGCAGGGACAAATGGAAACCCGAATGGGACAAGAATGGAAGGATGGGTACACACCTCGACCGAACCCGATAAGAGGATTTCCATGGGGAAGGGAGGATTTTCACATGGTGCTCAGTCATTTGGTAGGTTTGGAGGGATGGGGACCCGGATTAATGGGCGGATGGGGGGAGTCTATGGAGGAATATATGGAGTGCATTGTTGGGCATGTGGGAGAATGGGACATGTGGCACGGGACTGTCGAAGCCAGCTGCAATAATTCAATTCAGGTCCCCCACTAATGAATCCCACATATTTTCCATATGCCCCAAGCTCTGTGCCATCGCAGCACGTCCAGGTTGATCAGAACCCAGGAACTGGAATGGCACAGACCTACACACAGACCATGCAAGCCCAGGCACCGGTACAGGCTTTGGAAAAAAAACCTGTACACCACAGGACAATCACCCACTACACCAGAGCAAGTGTGTTTGGCGGAAACCCTTTTTTGCCTCCTGGTGCTCATATGTACCCAGAATAGGCCTGCCCACAGGGATCTCTGATGTGTCCAGTTCTATAAGTTACTACCAATCTGAAAGAGCAACCTCAGATAGGAGTAAAGGTAGGTGAGCAGACGTTTTCATTTACGGGCGGTACAGGGGCCACAAAATCATGATCAAAGAAGCAGAGTTTCTCCTGTCATGTAAAATGATGGACACACATGGATTTTCTGGGGCTGTCTTTTTGGTTCCTTACACAGAGGATCTGTGTATCAAGGAAGATAAGCATGGATTTTCTGGGGCTGTCCTTTTGGTTCCTTACACAGAGGATCTGTGTATCAAGGAAGATAAGCACATTTCATCTACTCCCTTGTTATACTGTAAGAATACCCTGGCATATCATTTGGGAAGGGACTTCCTGAGTAAGCTTAATATGTTGATTACTTTTCCAAAAGACGGCATAGTATGCTCGACTCTGGGATTGTACCCAGTGAGAGAAGCAGCGTTTTCCCCTGCATATTACAGTGACAGCATGACCATGGGGCTACCAGCGCATTCAGCATTGTTTCTGTATTGGGTGATGACAGTGCTGAGTTGGGTCCCGGGAATAAAACAATAAACATGGCATATACCTCATGAATTTTTATTTCGGTCTGCAGGAAATAGAGCCAGGAACTATTGTTAACATTCTGTTAGAAGCAGTGGTTGTTAAGAAGGACAGGGTGGTTCTTTCAGGCACCAATGAGGAAGGAGGCGAATGGTACACAGTGTTGTGTATTGATCCAACTTAGTCCTTAAGAGACATGTCCAATGAGCAATTGTTCGAGGATGCGGAAGACACAGGAGATATGGTCTTTGAGATTGCGGTGCCTTGCCAGGTAACGAAACAGCAAAGGGAGGTACCACAAACCATGCTCGTCGTTAGGAAAACATTGCCATATAGAGGATGTGGAGAAAGTGCTGGACCACTTGTGAACCAGCAAGCCTCATGACGTGGGGTTGTTGAAAAGTGCAGCAGCAGTACAGATTAAACTAAAACCAAGAGCAATAGCACTACGAGTTAGGCAATATCCCATGTCTAGGGAAGCTGACAAACAGATATTTTAGACCATTATGACGTTATTAAATCATAGCATTATACAACCATCTGCAACCCCATGCAATACAGCCATCTAATCCATGAAAGAAGGAAAGCGGTCCAGTTGGAGGATGGTCCAAGATTTTCAGCCTCTGAACAACATTGTTGAAGCAGAATTTAAGGTGGTACCGATTCCTGCCACCATTCTCTGTAACTTCCCTACTGGGTTGCCCCATTTTACAGTAATTGATGTAAAAAATGCCCTTGTCCCTTTCCAACCCAATTCCAAGTACTTCGAAGCGTTCATGTATTGTGTACAGCTATTTGAGCACACAATGTGTTTAACAGGGTCATTAAAATGGATTTGGGAAACTTACATGTGTCCACTACCGTAATTCAGTATGTGGATGACCGATTAGTCTGTAGTGCTTTGTAGGAGCAGTGCCGAGGAGACTCAATTATGCTCATCACCCTGTTCATGGAGAAGAGGTACAAAGTGGACCAAGATAAATTGCAGTATTGTCCGACAGGTAGTATATTTGGGATAGATAATATTGTCTGCAGGGAGAAAGGTGATGCCTGAGAGAGTCACTGCTGTCCAGAATATGCCTCAGCCAGTTACGGTAAAACAGGTGCAACAGTTTCTGGGGCTCTGTAACTATTGTAAGTCGTGGATTTTTTACTACTCTAGTCACACGAGGTCCCTATTTCATGTACTTAGGGAAGCACAGAAGGAGAAGCGTCTGATAAAATGGTTAGAGGAAATGAAAACATGTCTCTGGGAACTCAAGCCTTGAAAGTACCCCTATTCGGGCCAAACGTTTATGATGGTCATTTGTCTCATGCCCTCATATCCTGTTATTTTAGCTTGAGCAGTCAGGGAATGTATCACTTTGCCAACATGGCCTTCGCCCCGCAGAGATTAGCCCAGCTGATCCACGTGCTGAGGGAGTGACACCCAAGCAACCGCCAATCCAACGTGGCCAGCACCTAAGGATGTATACTGTACTAATGTGTTTCACCAATTATATTGTAGAATTGTGTACTTATAGTTGGTGTCATCAGTGACGCATTTATATCTTATAATGTGCTGCCCCTGTAATGTTTGGCAGAGCGCTCTCTGGGCAGCAGAGTTCTCTGTGTGCACAATTTATCTTATAACAAACTTTGTTCTACTTGCAATCTATCCCCTGGTCTGATTCCCTTTTTTGTGTCCATTATTCAAGGTTTTGGATATTGTGTCGGGGAATGGGCACCTCATTTGGTGACCCTGACGTGATATTCCTTGACGTCCCCTGTACTGCGGCGAGATCCAGGGCTTCCCCGGAAGGGCCGACCCCACCTATGGCTGACCAGTCTCAAACAAAAATGGGTATGTATCGAAGAAGGGTTTGTGGGTTAAGGCTTTGTGAATACCCAACTGCTCGCAGGAGTCGGGCAAGGCCACGACGGGGATGCCCCCACTTGTGGATAGACCATGAGTGGAGGCTTTGGGAATACCACAGGCACGTGAGTATTGATTGCAAGGGGAAATAAAGGAGGGGAAGGTATGGAGCAGATTATTTAAGGGGAACACAAAAGGGTTGGGTTGAGAGAGATTGAATGGAGTGATTGTTGAAAAACAAAGCACTTCCCTTTTATTTTATGGCCATTAAGTTTGAATAAAAGAGTATGGTGAGAAAATAAGAGGAGATACAGGAACCTAGCTCCGAAATGGGGTGGAAGGCAGTGTCGTGAAGCACCGTCCCGACCAGTGCTGAAAATAAGTGAGGAAAAGGAATAAAGTAGGAGCCTAGTATATTTAGTAGGCTCGGGAAATAGTAGTTTGTATTGGGTTTACTATTTTATAACTCTTGTGGAGGTAGGCCCAGGAGGGGAGGTGGTGATGTGAGTGTTGAGTGTGGGAGAAGGTAATTCAAGGTTGAGTAAAAAGGTGATTAGGGGCATATGGGTTTCCTCTAGAGTGTTTGATGTTCTTTGTTTGATGTTGATATATTTGTTGGTTTGTCCTGTGAAAATGTTCAATGATTTATGTTTCATGTACCTGATCTGACAATGCATAAGTAGTGTTTTAAAGTAAACAATTGAAACTGTGATTGATACGTTAGAGGTTGAATTGTCACGGTAGAGAGGAAATAGGACAGAAAGAAAAGGTCCTTGGACAAATATGGGTCTAGACACACCTCTTTCACACATTTGTAAGCACCTCCCTTTGTACAGTGACCAAATAAAAAGATACCATGGGCAGAGGGTAACTGAAATTAAGGGAGATGGGTCACCTCATATCGAGACAGAAGAAGGGTCATTTGACAAAGGGATATTGGACCATGTAGCAACTTACATAATGGCAAAATACAAAGGGAAACAACTCCACAATAGAAGAGAAGTACTGGACTTATGGAGGATGTTTGAGGAGACACCCCCTACACATAAACAGGAAAAGGAAATAGAGCCCACAGCCATGCCAAACGATGAAGGAGGAGGTAAGGGAAAGGAAAGGGAGGAACTAAAGAAAATATACCCATTGCTTACAAGACCCGCAGAAGGGTATGCAGGGACCCAGTGTATGTGCCAGTGACAAGTACACCAGTAACACCGGTCACTGCAACACCTCCTCCATATGTTCCATCAAACAGGACTCCTGCCCCAGCAGGGCCCACCACTCGAGATCTAGAAATAGTGTTAACATCCAGCCAGGCAGAAATGTCCCAATTACAAACACTGTGCGAAACAACGCTGCCCTTGTCCAGGGGTGCGCAACCACCATTACAACCCCCACTAACGAGTACCTCTGCATTACCAGGAGACAAATGGAAATCTGGGGATTTTCTTTTTAGAATAGACAGCAGCCCAATAAAAGTAGTGCAGGTAGAATGAGAAGGTGAGGTGGAAAGCGTGGGATGGGATACAGCAGCTTCCGAAAGAGAGGAAACATGTTGGAACAACTTTGATGAGGCCAGGGTCGGACTGGGACAAGAAATAGGCCCGGTCACCCAAAAAATAGTGGCC
The DNA here is from genome assembly GCF_040938575.1 of Ambystoma mexicanum. Classification (NCBI taxonomy): domain Eukaryota; kingdom Metazoa; phylum Chordata; class Amphibia; order Caudata; family Ambystomatidae; genus Ambystoma; species Ambystoma mexicanum. The sequence goes on along the minus strand of NC_090930.1, from coordinate 378,987,241 downwards.
CACCCCTTGCCTCAAAAAAGTGGCCCACCCATCGTCTCACGACTCTTGACCTCTGATAACATCACCGGAAGTGATGTCATTTGACCCCACCCCAAAGTGACACGCCGGTAAGCGATGAAACACGACCGTTCACCCCTTGACAAAACAGGAAGTGGCATCAAATAGCATTGTTCCTAAGTACACTAAACTGTGAATCCAAGCAGACATCCAAGGCCAAATGATAATATGTTATTGTACAGCACTTAAGTTTAAGCTCCTTTTTATAGAACAAATATGCATACAATATCACCCAACCTCTGTTGGTACTCATTTATCAACCTAAGAAGGATGAAGGCTTTTTGAAAAGAAAACTGAAGAAAAACATATATTTTTTTGAATTTCTTTTTCTTCCAAACCGGCCCAGGCTTGGCTAGAAACCGGCCGCCACTCTCCGGGGATGAATTTGGCCCAGCCATGGGCCGAAAGGCCGAGAGGCCAATCCGACCCTCAACAAGGTTGATGAAGGGGCAGTAGGAGGGGTGCAGCAGATTCAGTGGACCACTCCACAAGTAACAGCAGGAGAAGAAGGTTGGGCGAGAAGGCTTCAGAAGAGGTTAGGAAGAATAGCCCTGGCAAAGAAGAAAGGAGTAAAAGTAAGTAAGGGGAAGGTGAGATCAAAATTACAGATGCCCCTCATCCACAAGGGACCAGGACGACCCCATTATGTGCCTTGGGCACCAATGTTTAAGAACAATCCCCTCAAAGCACTAGCACCGCTTTCAAGGGGTGCAGGAAAATGGATATATGCATTTGAGAAGAATACAGCAGGAGTTCCATTAGCAATTGGAGACATTAAAAGCCTTTTAACATCTGCAGTGGCAGACCAAGCAGATGCAGTATGCGTGAAGGCAGAGTTTCCGGGAGGGACCATGGTAAATGGAATGCATGACGGTGCATCCTTCAACAATATAAGGGTGCTAGTATGGGAAGCACTGTGGAGGACCTTCACTTACACCCCATATGTACACTCTGTAATGCAATGTACCATGAGAGATGAGGAAGATGCTGTGCAATTCATTCTTTGGGTGCAGGAGCTGTGGTGGGCAGAGATGGGCACGGCCTGGGACCAGTCCACCTCCTTATTCTATTTTATCAATAAGCTAGGCCTCCCAAAGGAGGTACTGATGGCCCTTGATAAAATAGCTAGGATAGAATTTAAGGGGTGGCCAGAAATATGAAGCATCATAGTACACAACTGCAGGAGGATCAAAGAAAGGGAAAAAGAAAAAAGACCACCTCTCCCCCAACAAACAGTTGGCCCTAGTGAACTCAATAAACCCATCGAATACCTGCTGCAGCAAATGGCAGAATGGCATTCAAGACAGGGTGTATTTGCTTGAGGTATTTTATTCTATTCAACAACTTTGCCTGAATTATATCATTAAATGTTTACTACAGTTTCTTTTCTTGCATAAAAAGTGTAGTCTATCGCACTGCATTGAGCAGTATTAGCCAGGGAATAAAAGTGAGGCGTAAATAGTTTACAGCTTGATTTTTCGACTCACTTTTAATATTTAGGGAATTGCCTAATCATGCCAGTAATCAAAAACAAGTGGTCCAGATATGTTATGTCATCAGTGATGTCATCAATGACATTTGTGATGTCATCTTTACTGGGTGTTAGCAGAGCACGGTGGTGGTGCTAGTTATGGTTGCTTAGCATACCCTAACTGGCACATTTCTGAGGTTTTTTGGTCTACTTGTAACCAAAACGTTCCTTTAACAACATTTTTTCACTGAATTTAATGGGTTTTTGTTAGTGCAACCTAACCATAACATCCGTTTAACAACGTTTTTTCACTGAATTTCATGGGTTTTTGTTAGTGCAACTTAACCATAACGTCCCTTTAAGAAAGTTTTTTCAGTGAATTTCATAGGTTTTTGCTAGTGCACCTCATATTTTACTACCCCACAATGTGGCAGTCATGAAGTTCGCAAACAGTGCAGTAGTCCCCGGACAGCGGACAGCATTTGCAGGCCTTAAAATCATAGGGGAGACCCAAAAAATATGTAACCATCAACGAACAAACAGATGTACCTAAAATCACAAGTAATGTTGACAACATGTAAGTATAGCTTTTTGTACAAATACGTTTAAAATACTAATTCACTTTTAGGTTACATACATTGTAATGGAATGCACCAATCACAAACCATAACTGTACACTTCATATAATCTACCCAGTACAACAGATTAAGAAACAGCAGTTGCATACCGTACAAGACATTCTCACTAAATAGTAAGTGCATTGCATTTATTTTTATTTTATTAGCTTTCATTACAAGATGTGTTATAAGACAGAAGCATTTTTTATAGGTTTTTATTAGTGTAACTTAACCATAATGTCCCTTTAACAAAGTTGTTTACGTGAATATCATAGGTTTTTACCAGCGCACCCTTAATTTCCTACAACTTACTAGTATCATAATCATACTTACCCAGATATAGCAACATTTTTGTCCAATTTATTTTTGTTTTATTTTATTTTTTACATTTATATAACACACAGACAGCCCAGGGGCATTGTGGTGCTGTTACTTGCTGCAGGCTTAGTTACATTATGCATAAGTTACAACATTGAGCGCAGAGATGTAATACATGTTATGCATAAAAACGTAAACAGTTCAAATATTCATATAGGGGATGAACGTAATGAACGGGGTAAAGGAGATCAGGTGAATAAGGTGGTTTTCATGGTTTTACGGAAGGCGGTGAGTGAAGGTTCAGCTCGCAGGGCAGTGGGGAGAGCATTCCAGTGCAGGGCAGCTAGGTAGATGAAGCTGGCACCGCCTGCTCTTGCTCTTTTTACCATGGGTACGGTGAGTAGGTTGGCATAGGGGGTTCTAGTTGGTCTTGAGGACACGGCAGGGTGGATCCTTTGTGATAGGTATGCTGGTGCTGTGAGGTGAATGCATTTGTGGGTGAGGGTCAGGGTTTTGAAGATGATCCTCTCTTTTATAGGGTGCAAGTGGGAGGCTCTTCTGGCAGTAGAGATGTGCTCTCTTTTGGAAATGCCTTGTGCTGTGCGTAAGGCATTGTTTTGAATGACTTTCAGTTTCTAAAGGTTTTTTGTGGAGGTCCCTAGGAAGACAACATTGCAGTAGTCCAACCGTGATCCAGTGATAGCCCTTGCTATGTTTGTGCAGGTGTCGTTGGAGAGGTAGGGTCTGACTGCATTGAGGAGTTTGGCCTGGTAGGCAGCCGAGGAGGCAATGGCGTTCTCTTGTCTGGTCATGGACAGACTTGAGTACAGATAGACGCCTAAGGTTTTTACAAAGGTTCACCTTAAACCTTATTTGTGTAGGAGAGGTCCGAAAGTAAGGTGGGGAGAGAAATGAGGGAAGAGGCACCAACTACTAATATGGAGGGGCAGGTGGACCGGGGAAGATGGTGTGCGTGTATTACATCTAAGGTATGGGCAGTGTTTCTCATGTTCCTTGATTACAGCTTCAACAGCACTTTGAAATGGCCCCCTCCTGCAGAGTGGTCTGTTGCAGTATATACACTACTGTTGTCCTTGAAACATATGGATCAACAGCCTCGTTTATCGCTTGCAGGGTAGCTGGTGGGATGTTGTGTCCCACAGAAGTAGCCAATGTGGTTACATTATTGGATGAGGAAGATGAGGTGGAGGAAGACAGCCTACTACTTGCTAAGAAAGGAATAACCTTTCTGATAGAATTGTGGTGGTTGGATTTGTTGTGGCGGCAAATGGAGGTTGTACCATAGGAGTACTGTCCAGGTAGTCCGCGACTGAGTTCAATGTTGCACTCAGTGCATTTTACTTTGATAGCTTTAGCCTTTGGTACATGCCCAACAGTGGTAAAACTGCCACACCCATGATTCTCTCTCGGGGCTTGAGGTAGGCACTTTGTGTACCTCATCTTCTTGGTCCTCTTCATTGTCTTTGGAAGTACTGCACTTTTTTTGTTGTATAAGTCCTCTAGCCGGTGCTGGTGGTGTCTCTTGGGGAGGAGGGATGGTAATAGCTGATGCCATTTTTAAGATACATAGCAGCTTTGTATGTGTTCTGTGCTAGCTCGTTAATGGATGAGTAAGAATAGGTGTAGGAGCTGTGCAAGGGTACATTTTGAGCTTGAAAGTTCCTAGATCACCAGGAAATGCAGTTCTGAAATGTCTGCAAAGCACAGACGCGTTCGCGTACACATCATCATGTCTGTGAGGCCACCTTTCACAGTTAAAAAATTGAAAAAAAAAATAATCTTCTAGACTTCCTCTACTTTACATCTCTCATTTACCATTAGCATTTTGTTGTTTGCCTATGGGAATAATGTGGCGTTCATCCCCCAATCCAGGGGCTAGAAAGGGGGATAACAACCTAGCAGCTCAAGTTATTGGCCCAAGCAAAGTGAGGGTAGATAACAAGGGTTCTGGGCTGTTAACCCCCGTTCCAGCCCTTGCAAATGGGGATGAATGCCATTAGCCCCCCGAGTAGCCAGAAAGGTAGCCCGGCATGCTATAAAAAGGATTTTACTTCGAACAACACGAGCCGCGTGGCGTCCCATTATAGGAAGGAAAATCCATTTCCAAGATGGCCAACATGGAAAGGTGAAGGCAGGGCTTCATATGGAGCCCCTCTTACCTTTCCATTGCGGCCTGCAGGAGGCAAAGAGAAGGAGAGAATGCGGCTGCGGCACCCGCCACCACCAAAATAAGGTTACTAGATGTGGGGCTGAAAAGAAATGGGACAGAGTGTGGGGGGGTGGCGGCGGGGAGAGACAGTCATCAGGCGTGATGGCACGCAGGCTTGTACTGGCGGTTGAATCCCGCATTCCTAGCCACCTGATTGGCTGGCTCCCCTGCCCAGGGTGCTAATGGGCAATTGTATACTGTAGAAAATTATAAAAGGACAGAAACAATTTTCTGTCCCAAATACCTTTCTCTAGCATAAAATAAGGACCATAATCGATGAACCTAGTAGCAGGAGAGCAGTCTGTATGGACTGTGTGTTGAGGTATGGTGGCCTTGAATGCCTATTGAACAAGGAGGGACTCCTTAAGTCACAGACTATAACAGCACCGTTGGCTGAAAAGAAAAAAAAAATACACACGCTAGTGTTGCGTGTGAGAGCTCAATCCTGCCTTGTCCATCATGGTGGGACATATAGGCTGTACAAACAAAAGAAAAAAGAAATGGAAGAGTGGGTGGAGTGAGAAGTGTTTGAGCCCCAACAAAACCATTATTTGCAAGTGGTCCCCCAAAAAAAACACTAGCACATCGAACTAATAAGGCACAGCAATATCACAGCCTGGAAATTTTTGGCAGGTCAGCAAATCAAGAAATGAGTGGCCAATTGGGGGCAAGTAGCAGATGCACCATGCTGGATCAAAACCACATTGCCATACCCGCCACACCTCCACCCATACCGCAGGAAGACCTACCGTCTAGATTGCAGGACAATTTGGTCATGCACTTACCAAGCCATTTCGTCATCATGGATAACAGCACCGTGGGCCCCAAATGGAAAAGGTGGGTCAGAGACTTTGACATATACATAATGGCCATAGGCCTGTTGGATGATGAAAAGAAACATAGCCTGCTGTCACAAGTGATAGGACCAAATGTGAGGGACATCGTGGAGGAGGTCCCGGCTGACACCATGGGTGGCATGCCTCAGGGTGGCACTTACCAAATACTTTACCCATCACACCAACGTGAACTATGAGCGCCACTTGTTCCACACAACTAAACGAAACACGGGCGAGTCTATGGACGCATTTATAATGTGACTGCCGATACGGATGAAGCACTGCATCTTCAACAATTATTCTAACAAAGAAGCCCTGAGATCGCGAATCATCGCAGGATGTGAATTCCCTGTGTTCCCAAAACAGTTGCTCAATGAGATCTTGAAGCTGGCCAAGTCTGACACCGCCCTGGAGCTACAGGTGGAAGCCATGGGCAATATCAAAGTATGTTCCCTGCCATCAGAAGCAATTCAAAAGGTGACCATAGCTTTGACACATCAACAGACAGTGACCCTTTCTGCTACAGGTGCAGTTATGAATTTCCGCATCAAGGTGTGTGGCCTGCCCTGGGTCAACAATGTGTGGCATGCAGACAAAAGGGCCAATTCAGAGCGGTATGCCGCATGTCCCGCAGCCAGGCAAGAGGCGAAGGCACAACTTTGGAGACATCCTGAACCACAGACAGATTGACCACTCTCCAGATGGGAGCACTAGCACCATATGAACCTCTGAATGGATGCCACAGAGACCAAGCAGAGGAAGGCTGTCTACAAAAAGTACCAGAATGGCACACTCTTTGTGTTTCCAGCTCAATGCCCCAGCAAATGCACAAACGCTATGTTAGACGCCTAATGGAACAATCTGCCTCTGACAGCGGCACCAACTGATCCTCAGCCATAGAAGCCAGGAGAGAACACAGAGCTAGGCAACCAGACCCAGAAGAACCAAAGAGGAAAGGATTCTTAGATGCCCTGGGAAACCCTGCAGCCAGAAAGCATAGCCCCATTTTGTTGCTAGACATACAAAGACTGTTGGCAGAGTTCCTAGTCGATACAGGGGCTACTGTAAACATCATTAGCAAAGAAGTATATGGCAAGATTCCAAAAGCCCTGCAGACTCAAGCCTACTGAGGTAAACATATCTCCCTACATATTCAGAACACCCACCATGCAACAGGTATTTCATGGCTGAATGCAAATAAAAGGGGCAGTCCAAGATGCTGCATATCCATGTGCTCTAAGCTGCAGCAGATAGTGGATGCATCCTAAGCTTCAGGTCTGCTCTAGACATGGGTCTGATCCACATCCTGGATCGTCTCATGGCCCATAATTAAATTGATGAAGCAGAAGAAATGTAACTGTTGTTTCCCAAACTGTTTAAAGAACTAGGAAAACTGAGGAATAGACAAATAAGTCTCCAAATAGACTCCGAGGTGCGCCCAGTAGCTCACCACTACAGGTGCATCCCCGGAGTAGGTGGGGGAAGAATTGCACAAGCTGCTTGAGCAAGACATTATTGAGCTGGCGACAGGACCCACCCCCTGGGTCTCACCCAGAGTCCTGGTTCCCAAGAAAGGATCTGATGACATCAGGATCTGTGTTGACATGCGCAGGCCCAATGAAGCAATATTGAGGGAGAGACATAAAGCCCCAAGAATCATGGATGTGATCCATCTGTTAAATGGAGCACAAATCTTCTCCAAGCTAGACCTTAACAAGGGAGACCACAGCTAGAGCTGAGTGAGGAGTCCAGACATAACAACTTTCATCACACTCCTAGGGTTGTTCAGATGCAAGCGACTGAGCTTTGGGATGTCCTCGGCTGCTGAGATCTTTCAGGCTGAAATGTACAATGTCATCAAACACATCCCCAGCTGCTTGAACTATAGCAATGATATACTAGTATTTGGAAAGGATCAAGACCAGCACAATAATACATTGGCCAGTGTATGTATGGCCCTAGAGGCAGCCAATATCACATTAAATAAGGAGGTGTGAATTTTGAAAAGGAAGTCTGCAATTCTTAGGACATGTGCTCTCTGCACAAGGAATAATGGCAGTCCCAAAAAAGGAGGCTGCACTCACCAACGCAAAGTTGCCCACAAATGTATCCCATTTATGCTCATTATTGGGGCTCACTAGCAACTGCACTAGATATATACAAAACTTAATATCTGTGAGTGAACCCCTCTACACACTCACCAAGAAACAGGTGCCCTTTGTATGGTCCAAAGTCTGCCAGGAAGCATTTGTTCCCATCTGGCTGCACATTTCATCTGCAGACAACATGGCCTACTTGAACATGGCTCTGGAAACTGAGCTCATGGTTGACGCCAGCATTGTGGGAATGGGGGCCATCCTGGCTCAAGTGGATCCAGAGTCACCAGACAGAAGGAACATTGTATCATACGCTAGAAGAACCTTATCTCCAACAGAACAGGCATTCTCACAAGCAGAAAAAGAAGGGTTGGCTGTAATATGGGCTTGTGACCATTTTCATTTATTCTTATATGGTAAAACATTCACCGTTGTGATCGACCACCACGTGTTCCTGTTTAGCTTTGGAAACCCACAGGCCAAAATGCCTCCTCAAATTGCTAGATGGGGTCTCCGATTACAGGACTACCAATTTCGCATTGTACATAGACCCAGCAAGGAGGAGAACCGAGCTGATTTCTTATCCCGTCACCCAATCACCTAAGCAGAAACATAGCTATATTGTATATCTGATCACAAGTATCTATGGATCTATAAAAAGATCAAAATTCCTGTAACCAAGTAAACTATCTTCCTGGATCATATTTCTCAAATCCACTATCTCATAAACTTCAATTCTACATATTCTAAACTGAAGTCGAAGTAAAAACCTGTGTACTCTAATGAGACTATATAACAGTGACCTTCTAATTCTACCCAGTAATTCAACATCAGACTCATCTGTGATTGTGTACACATTTCGTGTTACTAACTGCATGGGTGCATCACCATAAGTGATGTCATCTACTTAGTGTCGCACACTGACCCACATCTTATTGCAATATGTGTTGATATGTTAGTCTTTTTCACCAAGTTAATACCTGAATTTATTTCAACAAAAGGAATTCAATGGTGGTCCCCTTGCTTTATGCAGGGGAGATCACTACAATGAGATAAACAAATGATGACACATTGCTTGCATGATTAAAGTTGGCCTGCCATTGACAGAGTAGCTAAATGTAACACACATATGTGTGTCAAACAACAACTATTAATGGTGTTGATGATGCTAGTAAGAGAATATAACTTCAAAACACAATCCTAATCCATAATTACATCAATGCTTACCAGACAGTTTGTTGAAACGCTGTTCAATTAACAGTGAAACAACATTAATGTATTTATAATCAAGTTTGGAACATTTTATTACCTCAAGTATGAACAAATATTTGTATCAGAAACAAAGGTTATATGCCTATGAATGCTATTCTCATTCAATAGGAATCAATTTCCCCATGTAAATATGGTGCTGCGATTTACCTGTTTGTTCATGCAATTTGATTGCAGGCTACAATGAGTTTCATCCAATTGAGCAAGTTTGGATTAGGAAAACAGCATAATCAATTTAGGATGGAAAGGATATTGATTTACCTATGCAATATAGGAAAATGGTTTTATGATTTTCTAATACAAGGAAGTATACCCCTTCTACTTCACCTCCTAAATTGGGTACCACAGGTACAGAGTCATTCCACTATTGTGCAATGTCAAGAGAGAAGAGAGGATGTCTTTATATTGGTATCATTTTCCATGGGAATTACATACGATGGGAAAACTCCCTTTTACCTCCCGATATACTTTTTAAAATATCTATGGCTTTCCCATGTCACGAATGATCAAGCAATTCTCTAATTAGGTTATGAATTATGAAGTATGGCCACCCATCCACAGCCAAGGTATTTGACTTTACCTGCGAAAACTACCGAATTCAATTAGCTATCATTTACAAAATGCTGCACTGTCAGCGCTAGGAAGTGCCAGCTGTTTTACAGAGTACATACAACATGGAAAAAGCTTTTGATTTTCATTGAAATTATATCTCGCTTGGCTTTAAGTACAGTGAGACACCCAGTGCATTCATCCATTATAATAATAAAGTATTTTATTGGAAATGGGCACTGCCTATTGGTATCACCTCCCCAGTTAACTCCCACTCCTAACAGGGGCATGATCCTAGGGTATCTCTCTAATTAAACTTGGAGTAATGTGCATACTGACTTTGAAAGAATTCTTTAAGGTGATGAGCCAGAATGGATCTTCATGGGTTATCAAGAAACTCCCAATCAGCCGGTCCTTCGTCGCAGAACACAAGTCTTCTAAAGGCAATAGTCTCCTCCAGGGTGGGGCCCAATCCTCTGGGTAACATCCAGGCCCACCTCTCATCCATTTGGAACATTCGTTATCCCTTATATGCAGCTTTCATTCCAGAGAGTAAGCCCTAGTCCCTGTGTGTTTCCCTTTTTTTATTATGTGATGTGATAGGTTAATTAAAACGTGCTTAATACCCAGAGGTTTCTAAGCGCGGACCGGGGATCGGACCTGTGGTACTCTGTGTCGTCCTGCATCCAAGGCGAGCACGTTGCCATTGAGCTATCCTCCCGAGACTATGGGCCTCATTACACGGTAGGCGGTGGACCAAGGTGCTAACAGCACCTTGGTCCATGCCTGTAAAATACTGGCACCGCCTTGGTGGAAAGGGGATTTACCGCCCTATTCCAAGGTTGGCAGGGCGGTAATTCCTCCTTCCACCATTGCCCTTCCCCATTCCCATTTCTGCCCCATAGGGCATAATGGGAATGGGGAAGGTGCTAATTACAGTACCGCAAATATGCAGTGCTGTAATTAGCACCAAGGTCCCTTAGCGGGTTGGTTTTTAACGTCTGCTAAAAGCAGGCGTTAAAGTACCAACCCGCTAAGGGACCTCGTAGTAAGGCGGTAAGCGTTAACGGTCACCGGTACCATTACCGGTGACCGTTAACCCTTACCGCCTACCGTGTAATGAGGCCCTATATGTGATATGTCCACACTTTGTCATTAATGATATTACACAGTTGTATTGGTCAAATGTTTCCATTGGTTTACTTAATATTCAGGCACACCAAGAGAACACCCCTACATTTTAATAGGGCAATCATAATTCTATACATATTAAAGGAAAAAAGTGATGGTTGTATGCTCTTTACACTTTTGAATTCACACACATTTTATTCCATATTTCCTCCTAGCAACATGTCACATTATTGCAGTGCAAATGTGCATCTGGGTGTTTGCGGAGAGCTGGGGATTGCTATGGGGGGACCAGGAGGTGTAACGTGGACAGCATGGACCTTGCCTTTTACAGTGGCATTAGTGCTTCATGATTAAAACCACTCTACATGTTCTGAGGTGAGAATACTGGCACATATTGGCACAGCCAACATGGACATGTCTTTTCACAGTGCACTACATGTATTTTAGTCAAAGCCAACATAGTTTGAATTACCATTGAAATAATTGCATCTGTTGCCACAGTCAGCAAAGACGTTTTCTTCTTACAGTAGCATTAGTTGATTATGGGCAAAGCCAACATGAGTGTGCAATTACCCGGGGTTACTCACATATACTGGTGAATCCTACATGGACATGCTTTTCACAGTGACATTTGCGCATTATGGGTAAAGCCAACATGTGTCTTCTTACATGGAAATATTGTCAAATATTGGCACAATGTTTCTTATTGCAGTGTATATAAGCAAAATATTGTCAGTGTCGTAAGAGGAAAACATAAATCAATTCTCTGTCTTATTCAGTGTACAATATTAATACAGATAAACCATGTAATATATCATGAGAGGGCAATGCCTGTTAAAACATTTGATTTAGTAATTAATATATTACAACTCTCAAAGCATGAGAATCAGAGAAAATGTCAATTTTCGAAAGTGAACATTATGACGGAATTCATCAGTGAACCCCATTTTATTGCATGGTCCAATACTTCATCCAACACATTTCTTTTGATCTATTGATTTAAAATGGTATCATTTACAAGAACGTTGTTGATACAGTGTGTTTAGGCATCTTTGAGCTGTGTACATTGGCCACCAGGGCAAGAACAATTATAATTCTCAGCAAAAATGGATCTGTGTCATTAATATAAAAAATATCCTTTCTTCAGTCATCTCAAACATCTATGACAAAATATAATACACACATTTAATTAGTGACCCTGATAAATTGCTTGCCAAACTTTCTCTTGTAACACATTTTAATCAGTCATTTTTGCGAAGTTAATTAAAATTATTCCATGTCTTTGAATTTAACAATTGTTCTTGAATCTATAATGTTTCATTCTTTCAAATGTGTTTAATTCCTCCATCTTTTGATAGGCTACAACTAGCCATTATAGCATTGTGTTTTGTTCTCATATTTTTAGCTCCATAATTGGTCGATGCATTACTTTTATCCCAAAAATTATTTTGGACAAAGCAAATATAAAATTGAAGTTGAATCCAGCCTACCTATTATATTAGTAATGGGTTATGTAAAAATAAGCTCTATGCTGGATGTGCACAATCCTTCCTGGATTTAGTGTGCAAACACCATATATTATAGTGTGCTGTAGCAGTGGGGAAAGTTAGGTGACTTTTCACTGTCACCTAAGTCACAAGTAGGAACTCTGGCGGGGTATCCTCAATGGCCACGCTCACTACCATGAGAATACGATAGACCAAGAAATAGTTTAAAAATATAGGCACCATTGAAGAGCTGGTTTTATTAGTGTAAAGAACAACCAAGTCAAAATAAAAAAGATTATAGCATCTTCAAAAAGTATGTTCAAAATCCGTGTGTTCAAAGTTAGGTGATAACCTGTGAATTGGTATTGTAAGTGAAATTAATAATGAAAAATCACCATGTCAATAAGACACATAAAATAGAAAATTCAAACACCTATGAGTTATTATAAAGTACATCCAAGCATTGTTAGGACACACCTTTTGATATTGTCATTCAGTTGATAATTGGAATTTAGCCACGCCTCAATTGATAGTTCGAATTAGGCCACGCCTATTGATATTGTCATTCAGTTGATCATTGGAATTTAGCCACGCCAACACGTGTTTCGACCCTCTAGGGTTGTCTTCAGGGCGAAAAATGATTGATACAACACAACAAATCCAATCTACCATATATCATTTGAACAGAAAATATATCATTTGAACAGAAGAAATATATGTTACGGCACTTGGAAATCAGAATCGATCCAACTGGTGCTGGGCAAGTGCTGGGATGGGTTATGACAGAAGGCCTACTCCAATTTATAGGGGAGACTACAGGGAGAAAAAACGACAAATGGGTCAACCTTGCTTTTACCTACGCACAAAAACACCAAAACCCATTTGGTGCACTCTACATTATGAATTACTACTCCATCCTTTCATAACTAATAAATTGTCAATTTATTAAATACACACATGTAACAGATATAAATATTAGCCTGAAAATACGATCTCGTCTACATATTGTCCATTTTTAGTGCGTTAAATGAAAGTGCAACAGATTTTTCAACAGTGTCCTCCTAGAGTAATACTTAAAGTGCATGTATAATTATTTTCTTTTTTTAAACAATAACACACAACATTATTGCTTTAATCCATAAACAAAGAACAACACATGTGGCTATCAGACCACTTCCCCATTGAACTCTTGAGCACGCCACTCTGTATCTTCAGAAAAGCGGACTGCAGTGAAACTTACGCCTCACTTCTGGTGCTTCCTGGATTGATCACTTTGTATTGAATGTGAGCAGCTCACTGGCCAGTCCCCATGGCCACCATGAGCAGGCTACTCAGGTAGCGGTTTGTTCCCAGGATGACTAACAAGGCATCATCACCCAGATCAGTGCACTAGATGCATTAATCTCCTATAGTTTTGGAAAGCAGTCAACACTGCAGCACAGCCCTGAAAATGTGTGGATGGTCGAAACAGTTGGACAAACAAGCTTGATTTAGGTAAACTAGGATCACTCATTGTCCGTATCATGCATAACACTTGGGTTGGATACATCAACCTGTGTACTATTTACAGTTATTAGGCTCACCATAGCCAGTTCACACGCCTCTACAAATTGGAATTGACACATCAAATACTGTAATTTAATCATTACGGTTCCAACACATTTACTAACCCACTCAATATATTATAAAACCTAAAACGATTATTCTTTGTGGTTCCAATATAAACATTTTTTCAAAAATACCAATCGAAAATGGAAGTACGCATTGTTTGTTAAATTTGGGTGAGGGGCCTGATGTGACAGTGTGCCAGCCCCTTACACAAAGGACAACACATACATTACGATTGACAATGATAATTAGTCTTAATGGCGCACTGTGTGGCTTGGGCAGGCCAGAAGAATTACAGAACCATCACATTTCACAAGACCTACCAGCAGTAGACTGCATCTACTCTTCACACAAAAGCAGGCCTTCGGAGTGCCTCGCACAGTGAACAATATTAACGTTTTCCTGCTCAACTGTGCAGCATCATTTAACAGGTAAAAGCTGCACAGCCTGGGGTGTGAAGTGAATGCGCTATTAGAAGATGCTTTGTTCCAGTCTGCTGTGGTTGTTTTCAAATAGTTGTCAAGTATGTGTAAACATACATGATCTAGCACTTGTTTAACAACATGTAGGTGAAGAGGGCATGGCAGCATATATGCCCTCAGCATGCGCCCTAGATCATTGGTTTGTTGCTTGACCTGTCCCTCCAGTTGCGAGACATTGTCTGGGTGGTTGGGATGTCTCAAGTCATACCTCTGCTGCTCCTGAAAGGGGTAACTGTCCCTTCTCCCGGAGTAGCTCGGGTACTGGAAAATTCCCCCATAATTTTCCATCCTGAATCTCTCTTCTCCCGGATCTAGTGTCCTGGAAAATGGGAGAGCGAGAAGGATTGTTTTGGAAGTTCTGGATTGGGGGATGTCTGGGGAAAAAGTTCAGATTCGGAGGTGGAGTGGTACTTCTCTCCTGAGGGAAGTTTGGCAGGAGGTTTCCTGGATCAGTACTTACCAGATTAGTTCCCCCCTTGGGCCAGAGCAGTGTATACATACCCCAGGATTGGTTTAGTATCATTGTACGTAGGACTAGTATAAGTGGAGGAAGAGGGATCATTGTTCTGGGCCCGTGCCTGACTACCATTCGATTGGGCCAGGTTGAGGCAAGGTCCCTTCTGCTTTCTATTTTGCTTGTTGGTAGGAGGGTTACTTTTAGACCACCCCCCGCCTCCAGATCCAATGGAAGGGTATTTTTTACCACCACCGCCTTTGCAGCAGCAGGGGTGTAAATGGTTCGGGGGTTTTGACAGTATTTTTACTCTCAGCAGACTTTTGGACCTCATAAATCCTGGTGGCCTGTTCAATCACCCAATCCAGGGTCCTTTGCTCATGAAAGTCACGCACCAACTGAGCCATTATGTATTTGGGGAGAGCATGGAAATATGTTGTTATGAACTCCCTACTATTGGTGGTCACCTGCTGCTAGGTCTGAGCAAATGCCCGCTTTAACTCCTGCACAAACACCCTAGGTGCCTGATCTTCCCCACACTGCAAGTTATATGCAGCCTTACAGGCCTCTTGTGGTTTCCTAGGGGTGGAAAAATGTTTCAGTATCGCCACCTTTATAGGTGGACCATTTATAATGATTCTGGTCCTCCGGTCCCACAAAGAAACTGGAGTACTCAGGTGAGAAAGTCCATTTAGCAAATGCTACACAATTCACATTGTTCCTGATCTGTAATACTGCCATCATCTGCTCATAAAGTTACAGGTGCTCCCATACCGAATACTTAGCTACTTAGCATTCTTGTGGTATGGGGGCAGGAAGCTCTTCATGGCTTTGATTTGACTTATTGGTTCTTTCACCAAACCCTTGCTCTGGTTTGCTGTCTTTTTCTTCCTATGCACCTGAATCCATTCACCTTCTGACTCAGAACTGCTACTGTTAATCCCTTGCCTGTCTTCTAGGCACTCCCTATCTCCTTGAGACTGGGAATATCTCCCAGAACCACATGATCTGGACTCCTCTCACCTGGACCAAAGTGAACTCTCAGGGTCACAATCCCTGGAGTTCCGTTCAGGCCCGGATAGAACCCAGTTTCCTCATCACTCCAACCAGGGAGCCTGGGGAATTTCCCCCCTACCCCTGAATATACAGAGGTTTTTAGAATGCCCATCCTAGGTTAAGGTTCTGGCTTTTATCCTTCAGCGAAGTGGGCAAGGTGATCTCTTTGTAGTCGCATCTTCAGCCTATCTAACTCCCTGACTCTCTCTTCATAAGAGTTTTCATTTATTTTCTGAAATACTTACCATATTATTCCTTATTTTCCAAAACACACTGGTCCGGCCACTTTCCCTTAATGTGGTAGAGATGAATACTCATCAATATCAGACATGGACTGGCCTTCTTGAGCAGTTGGGCTAGGCCTGGGTAAATCTAACTGCCTCATGTAACCCTGTTCTTGATAGGGCGTGCATGAGGTTGGTTCCCATTTGTGCACGGGAGGTTGTAAATGACTGGCATGCGGCCCCTGTTCGGAAGGGTGCCTCACCTTGATCAATGGGCCTTGTGTCATATCCTGATTGGTCAGGGTGCCTCAGGTCATATTTATAATTTCCTTGGTGAGGCTCTCACACCTGTGCCTCCCTTTATTTATTTGTTGTTGTAGTCAGAGAGCTGGCTTTTTAACTCTGACACTAAGGCCTGATTAATCTCATGCACCCTGCTCTGAGCTACCAACTGATCGTTTGTTTGCTGCAACTCCTGCTGAAGTTATTCATTTTCCCTATGTGAGCCTTGTATACTGAGTGCATATTCAAGACACTTTTCCTTCAGGAGACTAATCTCTTTCTCTTGTTCATCCCTACATTTTTCTGCCTCTAATAGTTTTGCTTCTATTAGCCTCACTCGCTCTACAAGCTCATTCCTTTCTTCTCTAATTCTGGTCAATTCCTGAGAACCTGACTGTTCCTTTTCTACCTGTGTTTCCAACTGATTTATCCTCTGTAATAGGACGCTGTTATCATGATTCAAGAGGTATTTTTCCTGAGTCAGTCGTGTCCTCTGTTGTTTCAGAGTACTTACCTGCTGATGTATCTGATCAAAGTAATTTTGGGAATCAAACCCTTTGATAATTAATTGACTATTTTTAGTTTTCATTTGTTTTATTTCTGATTGGAATGTGATAATGTCCTCCATAAAGACTTGTTGAAGAGCAGACTGGTCATTTAGCTTGAGTTGCAGTGCGCTCAGATTTTTTACACACTCTTTTTGTGAATTTTTCCATGCAACAAACCGGATTTTACGCTCTGCATTCTCTTGCTGCAGTGTTTTTAACACAGCTCTGAGTTGTTGAACAAGATACTGGGCCTGTGATAGGTCTCCAGGCTGAATCATCCTACTAGCCTCACTATTTTGCCAATTAATTAAAATATAACTGATCAGTTAGCAGAGCCATTTGTTTCTGTTCATCACAAGCAGTTGTGGTCATATAAAATTCTTCAAGTGCTTTGTGCAAAATTCTGGATTCAAGCCAAACATCATTGCTTACTGAGATAACGTCCCACACAATCCTGGTTTGCCAATTTCCTGCATCATCCTCAACTCATTCTCCTTTGAGAAATAATTTTATTAGGAGTTGCTCCGTGGCTTCCCCAATTTGTACGGTAGTCATTTTCACAATTGGCTTTTTGCACTTTAATAAAAACTTTCTTTATTCAGGGGCAAAATCACCCTGTTCCTGCTTGATTTCCTCACTCAAATAAATTCTTACACACTCTTAATGTTTTACCTATACACCTCCCTGGAACTCATTCAATCAAGTCCTAGCAGCATTTTGACAAAACAAAGATGACTTTCCCTTCACCTTAATGCAATTGCATGAAAATGAATAGACTGTCATAATGTACTTGTCATGGGTCAGGAAAAGGAAATAGGAATCTAAATCCCGGCCTGAGCCCCAATTTGTAATGGTTTATTGATAAGCCACCCTCAATACCAGGATTTCCTTCCCTCCACACTCACATGGTTATGCAACAAACTGTTTGACAGATGATTCTTTTTTAGACACATATCATGCCCCTTGGATCGTTCTGCCTTAAGATAATAATGAGCCAAGAACCAGTCCGGTGTAGGGGAAATATATGGGTATTGATTTAAATTAACAGTAATCGAAATTAGCACGAAAATGTAAAAACACCACTTTATCCGTAGCACAACACAATCAACTTGTTTCAGCATAAATCAGTCACAAAAGTGAGTAAAGAACACAAACACAATTCTTACTTTCTGAAAATGTAACTTCATGAAATAATTACACTGATCAATAACAAGGGCACTTATGTAATGTTGTGCGATTTTGATTTTCCTGCAGGCTTAAAAGGGTAGCAGTAGGATTTCAAGAATAATAAAAAAATGCATATGGCAATTATAATTTCGCCCACAATTTTGGTTTAAAGCAAACACAGGGTGATTTATCGTTTTGTTTTTCAGACCCCAGCCCCCTTGCTTTGGTCTAGGTTGGGAAGTCAGAGAGAACAATTGGAATGCTTTGGGATTTTTGGATTTCAGACCCCCCACCCCTTGCTTTGATATAGGTTGGGAAGCCAAACAGAAAAATTGGAATGCTTTGGGGAATTTTGGATTTTGGATTTCTGACCCCTCTTACTGAAAGGCCTGTGTTGGGGAATCTGACACTGCTCTTCCTTAAAGAAGTCAGGGTCAGCTGGACAACAAGAATTACCTGATTAAATTGTAGGCTATAGTTTTCAGCAAACACTCGGAAGTGAGCTTTGTTCATTTATTTCAAATTTTAACAAAATTAATCCCGTAGTATTCTACCAAATGGGGAATTAATTAAATTAATATTTTTGGTTACATAAGCTAAGGATCTACACAGTTTTGCCCCCCACCCACTATAAAGGGTAATGATTCAAGGCAAGCAGACTCCCCACCTGTGATTTCGCAGGGCTCAGTTCTACTTACACAGCAAGCCTCTGTTTAAGGTTCAGGAAAGCCAGCTGTATATCAGGACACTCTGGAAAGATAGGGCAGGGGTCTGGTCACTCTACTCTCAAAGGTGGCCTCCACTCTCCATCATAGGACCCAGTGACGTTTGAGGCCTTCCTAGAAATAGACAACTCCACCCAGATGCACTTTCAGCAATCTCCTTTGGTCTTTCTCCTTTTTCATTGTCCCCCTGTGCTAGTGAAGTCCCACTTGTATAGCAGAGATGGCACCACCAATTTTACAATCTTGGGGAACTACACTAAAATAATCCCTGCCACTAGGATTGTACAATTAACCTTTTTTCTCCTCCCAAGCACAACCTCCAAGTCAAGATTGGTTTAGGGGCCTGGAGCAACATATGCCAATTCCCATTTGTCATCATCCTTTGTTCTACATTCAATATTTTGCCAAAAACTAGTTATATGTCACAACTTCATAATTTGACTAGCAACTGCCAGGCTAAACATATTTTCTGTTTCAGCTAATCATGGGAATTAGGTAAGCTGACAACCAAATCGGTAGCATGGCCATATGTAACGTTTCTGCCATTTCCATAAAAACCACAACAGCTATGAATATGTTAAGTTTTTTTTAAGCATATCCCTAATTTCATTTTCCACCCGCTCACCAACTCTCACATTTGGAACATGTTCAGATCAGCCAGAAACCTATTTTAACTGGCCACTATAGATCCCCGAGTCACAGGAAGTTGAATTGTATATCCCCCAAATCGCCTGGAAATTTCATAGAAATTAGTACATAGATGAAATCCATTGGCCTTATGATGGCTGAGAAAAAGGCCTAAATTATAATAGTCTGTTTAAATCAATTGTGAATAGTCATGTGGGACAAATGGTCCTGCTATTGCTTCCGGCCATTTGTTTTCACTGGGTCAGCCTGGGCCCACACTGTTTTTTTTATCAATCTCCTTTGTGCTTGAAGATTGCTCTTTGAAGTGGGTGCCCCCATTTTCACACATATTAGCCGTGCTCCAGCCAAGGGTGACTTTTCTTTAAGTCCATGCTTTCAGAGCCAGCAGGTCTGGAGAACACTGAATTTCGACACCTTTTGCAGGATATTTTTATTGTGGTTGATCATTAGATGGGCGATGTGACATCCAGGCTGGAAGTGAGAGATGTCTTTGTGAAATTTTGCCCACAGCCAGCAAAAGGGACTGCCTTGGGCTGACATTTTCCATGAAGACAAAGTGGCTCTTCAAATTTCGCTTTTCCTGACATTTTTCTGTGAGCAGTGATATTTTTTTCACTTTTACTTTTTTTAAACCGTTTTTATTTGTACACACATGTGCAGGCCATTTTTGTTTTCAATGTGTAAATCCTCTTTTCCATGTGACAGGGATCTTGGATTCCTCCTTCTTTTGTAAATGAAAATGCTGCTGGCCCATTGGTAATGACAGATATGCCCCTTTCCAGATAGCTCTTTAGTTTTTTCTACTGAAAAAACAAAAAACAATGTCCAGGCCATTTTTGTTTCAGTGTTTAAAATGCCTGCCATTCATGTGAAAGGGACTGCTGTTTGGGGCCTTTAAATGCACACCACATGTCTCTGTGACTGCGTCTCATTCCTGGTTCCTCACATAATAGAGTGTGACTAGGTTTGTGTGCTTGATTTTTTTGTGTTTCTTTATTGTGATTCTAGTTTGTAACAAACCTTACACAAACACATTTTTTATATGAGTACATTTAAAACAAATATATGGGAAATCAATATAAAAATACAATAATGTCATCACACATAAGGCACACTTTCAACTTTTCTGTAGTGCAATGTAATTAAAAGGAGGGCCACACTAAGAAATTAAAAAAAAACACAAAGCTACATTTTTCATTTAAATATCTTAAAACAGCCAGGATTAAGGATACATGTCTACCTTCGAAGATACACATAAAAAAAATCATGGTAATTAAAGTTAAAATGTAGGCCCTCTACATAAGCTGCAAAATGCCCCATTCTCCTCTCATGCAGCATTGGACATTCAATAATCAAATGTTTATGGGTCTCTATGGCCTCAGAAGTTAGACAAAAGTGACGGACCCGGTCACAGCTAGGAATCTTCAATCTTGCTCCCAACATTTCCTGTGAAGGAAGAAGATTGAAACAAAGTCTTAAAAATAGATTACTCTTCTTTACACACTGCAACTAGGGACCCTGTCATATGGTTTCTCGACCAAAGTCAGATAGTTAAAGAGATTGTAATTACTTAGTGAATATCTGGTAGCGCGCCAATCCACATCTCAAAGGGCCTTCTTCACTGATGTTGGGATTGCTACCAAGGTTTTACTGCACGTATCAATATCAGACAACATCTCTTCACAGTACTTTACCCAATGGTTTAGTATTTCACATGATTCTCCAGTTCTAAGAATGTTTAGATCTTAAAAGAGACATTTCCCAGAAGAATACAAAATGTTTCAATATATAGGTAACAATTTCCATTTAGTTAAAGTGGATAATGAAATCAATCCTAGTTAATACCTGAACAGACCAGCAGGGATACAGTTGGGTAGACAAAGGGCTGTCCTCCAAAGTATGCCCTCCAACTTCAACCAAAGTTTTTCATCGACTGTGATTATAATCTCGGATATATAGATTAGGCAGGGCATAACCTTAGATTTGTAATAAGTGAGAATTGGAAGTAATAAGAACCATTTTTCTTATGCATTTTTTTCAGCTGGGCAATAAAGGTAATGCACTTAGCTTTAATCGTTCCCGCATTGTGGCCGAGTTTTGTCACGGTATATTATCCGGTCACACGCAAGTCAGGGATCTCCTTCCCCTACAATTAGTGTGGCGCACAATAAAAATGCTTTGGTTTGTGTCTTTCGGGTCCTTTTTGGTAAGGCCTCTACCCGTCTCGCACACAATCCCAACGAATACCCAGTGCCCCAATGGACTAGGAACCAGGCCAGTGTGTATTAATAAGATATTTATTAATTAATATATTTAAGTCAAATTAGAATCAACAGATTACATCAGCCACCAATGCTGTGACAACACAAAAACAAAATATCCTTTTTGGTCAAGTACCAACACAGAGATGACACTAGAATATGAAGTGACAATAGCTTCCTTTTACATCACCCCCAATACACACAAATAACAGCTCAGAGAACACAGGGAAAATTAACAGAGTTATACTTTTCTCCCAGCATCCCTCACCACCCCAATACATCTACCAGGATTGACTCTTTTGAATGGAAGACAGTGGCAGGGAGTGGGAACACAAGGGGACATTCTTTTTTGGATAGTGCTCACAGAAACAATATGACAGTAAGAAAGGGAAGGGCAAAATTTGTTTTGTTCCTTACAATAGGAAAATCGGTTTTCAGTTACCTAACACAGTTGCAAAATGGGAAAACATAGAAAGAAATGGGAAATGTGTTTATTTACACCAAAAGAACAGACAGAGCTTCAGGGAATTATTTATATTTAAGGAGGCACTGACACTGAAGACAACCAGGCCTACATCACCAGGGCAACAGAGGAGCTCTGAAGTCTAGTTATCACATATGAAGAAATCACCAGCACGCAGCATATGGCCCTTCAGCAAACAGCCTGTCAATTGGTACATAAAGTATTTTAAATTACATATAAGGCACACCATTTATAATGTATGCACATTATTTCTGAACGGTACTTGTACATGCAAACACAATTCCCAAGCTTGCAAGCGAGGTGGGCATTTTGCTGAGCATATTATTAAGTTAAAGGGAAAAACAGAAGGACTTTGGGCCTCATTATGAGTCCGGCAGTAGCCATGCCGGTAAATACCAGCATGGCTGTCGCCTGGGTCATTTTTTTCTGGTGCCCGGCAATGGGGGCTTACCGGGGCATTACAGCCCTGGCGGCCCCGCCAATTCCTTATTGCCAGGCACAGGAAAAAATGACTCCTCATTCCGATATGAGTCCCATTGTACTCAATGGGAATGGGGAGGACGGATGCACCGGCACCAGTCGTGAATGGTGCTGGGCTGGCGGGTGGAAAGGCACCCACTCGCAGACCTTGGAGTGTGCCAGTCCGGTAACAACGGTGCTGGTAGCTTACCGGCACCGTTGTTATCGGACGGGCACACTTGTAATGAGGCCCGTTATGTTGTTTAATGTATATAAAAAGAATGCTCCGTTTCACTGCAGCTGCTTGAACACACAATTTCATTTAGGGTTCTGGGGACGGCTGTTTCATGGAAATATCAATACAGCCCTTCATGGATTTAACAACACATCCTTGCCATGTGTGTTTTGCTTCCTTCATAAAAGGCAGTTTGCATCTTTTAGCATCTTGAAGTTTTTAGGCCCAATTTCTCTCCATTTAGATTGGGTTTCATATGCCTTATGTCCCACATTATTTCAGTGCAGGCCTTTTATTTAGCGGCATGCCCACCAATGACTCTGGCCTCTTGATTTCTGGCATCCAGGGGCTATTTCTCCCGACACTTGTTATATAAAACAAAAACAAGATACATAAATTGATCTGTAATGTCTAATTTCTTCCCCGCTAAACTCCAACTAAAATCTGGTTTCCTTTTTCTCCTAGTGAAAACTATAACCTTCGACTTTTCACTATTTATGTTTCAGTCCTTCTCCTTTGTATAACTCTTGCGTACATTCAGGCTGTGTTGAAGGCCAATATGTGTTTGGTCCAGGATGGCTAAATCCGCTGCATATGCCAGATAATGTTGGGGTAAGGTCCACAATCCAGGGGGTGAAGCTTCAGTCTCACTGAGGTAGGTGTTAAGGTCTGCTAAGTACAGGTTAAAAAGTGTGAACGCCAGCACACAGCCTTGCAGCAATCCTCTAAAGGTTTTTAATGAACCCGACATTGTACCCAGACCATTAAGTCACACTTTAATTCTTGCATCCAAATGCAACTGAATCAAGAAGCCCCGCAGAAGTCCTGGTCATCGCAAGCTTGCCAATTTTCACCAGTCTCCTCCTATTCACTCTGTCGAACGCTGCTGAAAGAGCAATGAAGACTGCATAGACAGACCACCTCTTGCACCAACCATTCTTTTATATTTGTTTAGGAGGAGTCTGTTTAAATGTGTGTGTGTGGGCTTGCACATATGTGAAAGGCTTCGCTGCAGGGTGAACGTCATAGTGTGAGCATGTATGCGTGCCTGAGGAGAATTTCACTGCTGACAAAATCCGCCTGAAAGAAAATTCGAATGTGAGTGTCTTGAGGGAATCATTTTGGATGCTATTGCACAAAGCATTAGTGGCTGATGATCGATTATAATTTTTTACTTCTTGATTTTGTGACTAACAGTCAGAAATGTGTTATGACTTATATGGGTGGAATGGTTTACTCTGTGGACTGTCAGTGTGTGTTTTCATTAGGGATGAAGAGTTCAATGTCGGTATTTGTGCAAGTGTTAGTGGGGGTGACTATGGCCCTGTTTCTCACAAATGTGCACTGGAGCAAACAGGATGTGGCTGCGAGCATCACAGGTTCACAACTGCAGCCTTATACCTGATTCTCAAAGCCTACGATATTAACAAAGCTGGGTATTCCTGGAGCATGTTTGAGACGCTTGATGCAAATGTGATTCATACAGATTTGCTCAAGGACACCTCAGAGGTGCTCCAGGCATCTCTGACCTGCTCACGTGTTAGGCTTCCAGAATCAGGTACGAGGTAGTAGGTGCAAATCTGTGGTGAACATGTGTATCTCTGATATTTTACAGGGCAACTATTTGAGAATCAGGCCCCATGGGCTAGTGGTTTTGCAGTGTTGACAGTGGTTATAAGGGAGGTTCCGGAGGAATGCAAAGCGTTTCCCCCGGAGTTATTTTGACGCTGCACAGGCCAGCGAGGTGGCCGGCGTGCAGAGCGTCTCAGGAGGGGTATTTAAGGGTCAGGGAAGTTTCGGGAAGCAGGCGACGGTTGGGGACTTTAGATTGACCAGTCCTTGTCGCCTGCTCCCGAGCCCTCCCTGACTTAGGCCTGTTTGGGGGTTTATGGTTTTGAGGTAAGGAGGGGGCAGTGCAGTATTGGGTAGTTTAGTCATTTTGTTAAAAAAATAATAATAAAAAAGAACATTATTCGGAGGTACCATAAATAAGGTACCTCCACTTACGCTTGTGCAGGGTGGGCTCTGCATTGTCAGGACGCGGTAGTTTCTTTGTGTGGGTCTCCGGGTCATCTTTCAGAAGGTTTAATTCCTTCTAATTGTATTATGGCCATGTGGGGATTTTTTGAGGGCGTTATAAGAGCCACGGTTTCAGCATGTTCCCTGTTCGTTCTCCCCGTTGGGTGGCCTCGGGCCCATTCGCTGGGGTTAGGGGTGCCAAGCGTCCTTTTAAGTCTCTCCTGTCAGGAGCTGCTATATTAGTGGCAGTTTCTTTCATAAACAGACTGCCGACGCTGTGCTTCAGCGCGGTAGCCGGTACCTGTCAGAGTAGTCAATGCAGATCCATTAAAGGGACATGCACGTTTTGCCTGTGTAAGCTTACAACAGCTACGGCAGATTTTCTCTGCGCTCGGTGTGCGCTGTGGTCAAGGTTTTCAGTGATTTCCTCCCTTTTTAGTTAGGGCAGTTTTTTGGGGCTAATAATAATTTTGGGCTAGTAAAGCCACACTGTAGTGGTGTTTAGGTAGGGTAGCATATAATATATATATATATATATATATATATATATATATATATATATATATATATATATATATATATATATATATATATATCAATTTTTCAATAGTGCTTATAAGCCTTATTAACTTTAATTGTAAAATAGTACTTCGACTAGTACTATATAGTGGGTGCTGCTGCTAAATCTTTCAGCACATTTATCGGGGTTAGCGCCCCCGGGTAGGTCCTGGCTCGGGAGCATTAGTTTAGATAGGGGCATATAATTTTATTGCGCGGCCATACCATTGAGCGCACTATGTTGGGTCAGGGAGCCAGTAATAAGACTGTGGTAGATGCAAAGGCTTTGAGGGAGGCCCTTGAGATCATCAGCAGGGCATCTAAGGCCCAATTGGAAGGGGCAGTGGTGGAGGTCATTGGGGAGGGGGACGTACCTAGGGGTAGTCCTCAGCGTAG
Organism: Ambystoma mexicanum; assembly: GCF_040938575.1. Taxonomy (NCBI): domain Eukaryota; kingdom Metazoa; phylum Chordata; class Amphibia; order Caudata; family Ambystomatidae; genus Ambystoma; species Ambystoma mexicanum. Next base: position 378,961,574 of record NC_090930.1, on the reverse strand, counting down.
AACAGCGGTGGATGGGGCGCTCTCGGCAGTGGTGGCTTGCACCCCTGCGGCGGGCATAGGAGAGGTTTGGGAATCCAGGGGCAGGAAGATGAGGAGGGAGATTGATAGGAGAGAATCTAGGGGTGAAGTGTTTCTGGGTGGGGAAGGAGACAGGGATGGTTTGCAGAAAGGGAGGAAGTGGGGGATGGCAGGAGTGTCCAAAAAGGGTTAGGACAAGAGGGCAGGGATGGTGGGGATGACGGGGTACAAGATGGGGCATCTAGACAGAGGGGAAAAGGGGGAAAATACCTGCAGAAGAGTGCAGGTGGGAGGAGAGAGAGGTCCCCATCAATTAGTGAGGTTAGGGAGGGGCGCGGAGCGCCCCCCCCAGCCAAAAGGAGGTCAGGCGGAGGGCGCTGCGCAGCTCCCGCTTTTATTGAAGAAGAAGTTGGAGAGAGTTTAGGAACGGCCCCTCCTCGGTCGCCGCAAGGACAGTCTAGAGGGGGCAGCACGGCCCCTAGCGACGAGGACCATAGGGTGGAGGAGAGGACACCTCGCCCGAGAGAAGAGGACCAGGAAGGAGTTTCTGCAGCCCCGCCGAGAAGATGACAAAGGAGTGGTGGGGCAGACGCCCCGGCCTCTCAAGAGGAGGAGCTACTCAACCCGAGCATGGGCTCGCATCAGCAACGGTATTTCAGGGATGATGAAGAGGGGATTGAGGAATATGTAGGGCAGTGGGGGGATGAAGGTTCTAGGGTATTTAGGAAGGGGAGGAATGAAGGGGGGGTTTTAGGTTGGATTGGAAAAGACAGGAGCAAGGGTTTTGGGGGGCAAGAGGTCGGGGGAACAATTGGCTGGGTGAGACTGCTGACATGTTTTGTCCCTGCAGTAGGAGCCCAATAAGAAAGGAGATGAGGAGCATTGGAGTGGAGGTCAGACCGCAGACAGGCGATGGAAGGCCGGAAAGAGGTGAGCGGGAAAGGGACTGGTCAACTGCATGGCAGAGGGGGGATATAAGAAATGGGGCAGGAAATAAAGGGTCTGGTCTGCAAAGGACAAGGAGAGAGATTGGGGTACAGGCTTTTGGAGTCATGCTGAGTGACAAGGGAAATTGCTCCGTGGAGGTACAAACGGACAAAGTGGTTTAGCCATTGGCGCTCGAGGTACAGGTTTCAAAAGAGAAAGAAGCTGAAGTGAAGGGAAGGGAGAAAAAGCTACCTTACATGGGCATCACGAAACCTATGGGGGCACACTTGATGGCAGCGACTAAGGATAAGATTCAGGCAGGTGATTTTGTGGACGTGTTTAAACTGCTCCAATGGGAAGTGAGAGCAAAGGAGGGTTCTAAGGAAGAGGAGAGAGAGTTGGCCTCGCGCCCAAGAGTACCGGTGACAATTGAGAACTGGAAGTCAGCATATAATGTGAGAAATTTCCAGAACAGTGTGTGGCTTTGCTAAAATATATGGATGTGATCAGGAAGGCGTTTACAAGTTTCGGTGGCTTTGCGTGGGTACGTTATGATGAGAAATTCAGAGCAAGAATGGCTGAGGACAGTCAGGCTGTTTGGGGGGAAATAGACATGGATTTATGGCTGCAATGGCCTGCCCCGACGTTGTACACAGCAAGCGGGTTGCCTGTGCCTTTCAGGCTCTTTCCTGGTCACCCCGCCCAGGAGGGGGCAGAGGGAGGAGGCAGAGGGCAGTCCTCAGCAGCGTGTTGGGCATTTAACAAGGACGGCTGCACAAGGAATTTCTGTAGGTTCAGACATGAATGTAGCAAATGTGCAGGGAAACACTCTCTCACTCAGTGTTTCCAGCAAGGAGACAGGGGGAAGGAGAGGGGAGCTGGCAGAGGGGTTGTGGGGAAAGGCTTTATGCCAGTTAAGTTGGATGTGCTTGAGAAGTGGTTGGAGTTTTATCCGGACAGGGAAGGAGCTGAGATTTTGAGTGAGGGTTTTTGTCATGGTTTCAGGCTCGGTTATCAGGGACCAAGGGTGCGCCGGTGGGCGGAAAATTTGAAGTCAGCCAAAGAAAATGTGGAGGTGGTAAAACAGAAATTGTGCAAAGAAATAGCGGCAGGGAGGATAATAGGGCCATTTGATGATCTGCCGGGAGACTTAGTGGTATCTCCGCTGGGTGTTGTGCCTAAGAAAGTCCCGGGGGAATTCAGATTGATACTCCATTTGTCATGGCCCAAGGGCATGTCTGTTAATGATTTCATTGCTCCTGAGGAATGTCGGGTTGTATATGCAAGTGTAGACCAGGCAGTGGATCTGGTGAGGAAAGCAGGGTGTGGTGCCTTTATGGCCAGATGTGACATTAAGGCAGCTTTCAGGATGTTGCTGGTGCACCCGGATGATTTTTGGCTGTTGGGTTTGCAATTTGAGGACAGGATATATATCATCAAAGCTTTGCCAAAGGGGTGCGCAATTTCCTGTGCCTTGTTTGAGCATTTCAGTTCCTTCTTACAGTGGGTTTTTTCATACAATTCCGGTTGTCAAAGTGTTTTGCATTACTTAGATGATTTTCTGTTTATTAGCAGGGCGGAAGGAGAAAGAAAGTGCGCAGAGATGCTAAAGTTGTTCCAAGATTTAATGGGGGATTTGGGTGGGCCTCTAGCGGAAGACTAAACAGAAGGGCCTGCAGTGGTGTTGACATTTCTCGGGATTGAACTGGATTCAGTAGCGATGACCTCACGCTTGCCGCACGACAAGGTGAGCAAATTGGTAGGATTGCTGGAGAAAGCGGTGGGGGCCAAGAAATTGATGCTAGTGGAAATGCAGAGTTTGGTGGGGCATTTGAATTTTGTGTACAAGGTGGTGGCCCCAGGGCGGACTTTTTGCAGAAAAATGGCGAGGTCTATGGCGGGAGCAAAGTACCCAAATCATCAATAAGAGTATCAGGTGCAGTGAGGGAAGATTGTAAAATCTGGCTGCGTTTTTTGGAGAGCTTTAACGGAGTGTCCATGTGGTTGCAGGGAGATCTGGTGTCTTGGGAAGTTCAGATTTTTTCAGATGCAGCAGGTGCAGGTGGTTTTGGAGTGTTTTAGGGAGGAAAATGGTGTGCTGAGAAGTGGCCATCGCTGTGGTTGAGGGAGGGAAGGAGCATAGCATTCCTGGAATTTTTTCTGTTGTTGGTTGCACTGGAGTTGTGGGGGAAGGAGTTGAAAAACAAGAAAGTGAATTTCAACATTGATAATGAATGTGTGGTTCATGTAGTACATCGGCAGTCAGCAAAGGATCAGAGGGTGGCGAGGTTGGTGAGAGTTTGTTCTGCGTTGCATGGAATGGAATGTGGTGTTCAAAGCAACACATGTGCCAGGGAAGGATAATGGCATCGCTGATGCATTATCTCATTTTCAATGGCAGAGATTCCGTGGATTGGCTCCAGATGCGGATCAGGAGGGGCAGCAGATTCCGAGGGGCTGTGGAAAATAGGAAGATGAGAGCGCTTGCATTGGTGGAGGGTTCTCTTGCTCTGGCATCTAGAGAAGCCTACAGGAGAGCTTGGGAGGATTTTACAGGGGGGGGAGCTTGTAGTTGGAAAGGCTGGGGGGACGGGGAAGAACGGAGAAGGGACGATGTCACTAATTTCCTCTTGAGGTGCATGGATAGGGGCTGGTCTAAGGCAACTATAACGGGGAAATTGGCAGGGATTGCTCTCTATGGGAAATGGTTTTGGGGTTTTCAGCCGAGCGGTGGAGAAATGGCAAATAGGATGTTGGAAGGATGGGCAAGGGAATTTAAGAGGGAAAAAGATAAGAGGAGACTTGTATCGGCAGAATTGCTAACTAGGTTGTGTCAAGCGGTGGGGGGATTTGTTGGTCGGCCTGGGAAAGAGAATTGTTCGCAACTTGTTTTACTTGGCTTTTCTTTGGGGCCTTTAGGGTATCTGAGCTGGTGGGGGGGGGAGTGGGGTAGGTGAGCTGCAATGGGAGGATGTCTAGTTTACCGAGTTAGGTTTGGTCATCAAGATCAGGAGGTCTAAGACGGATCAAAAAGGAAAGGGCTCTTGGGTTTTGCTGGGTCTTGGGAGCAAGGAGTTATGCCCGGTTCAGACGGGTTTGTTGTGGAAGGAGCGTTGTGGGGGGAAGACGGGTTTGGTTTTTCGGCATGAGAATGGGGAGCCAGTATAAGCGCCACAAGTTTTGGGGGTAATTCGTAAGGTCCTGGTAGCAGTAGGGGAAAAAGCGAAGGAGTTTGGAACTCATTCATTTAGGGTGGGTGCAGCATCTGAAGGTAGCAGGCTGGGCTATTCAGAGGAGAAGGTAAAAAGTTTGGGGCGCTGGAAGTCAGGGAAATACAAAGGGTATGTCAGGGACCTGGGCAAACGGGATGTTTGAAAGAACTTTTAAGAAGTTAGCAGGAGAGTTGCATTTAGTAAGATGTTGTTGATTTGTGAGTGATTTTGTAATTTCTTTTTCAGGTGCTGCTCGGAGGCCGGGGCAGATGTCACAAATTTGGATCGTGGGACACTCGATTGTTAAGTGGGCAGGGAAAGAAGCTGAGAAAAGGGTTTTTGGCAGGCAATTGGGTTGCAGCTATAAAGTTGTCTTGGTGAGATGGTCAGGTTTAGGGGGGCTTCGCTGGGATCAGTTACTCCCTATGTTGGCCGGGTTGAGGGACACTATGGGTCTCCAGATGGGGTGATTATTCATGCTGGGGAGAATGACCTTGTAAGAGATACTGGTGTGGCTCTTCTTAGTAAGATGAAAAGGGATTTGTTATGGGTCTGAGAAATGTGGCCTCAAGCATCGGTAGTTTGGACTACGTTTTTGCCTCGGAGAGTTTGGAGGGGGGCCAGAAGTGAAGGAGCGATAGAGCGGGCTCGGAAGGGAATAAACAGAGAGATGTAAAATGTTGTGTCTCTGCGGCGGTACAGGTTTTGGACCATAAAGACATAGTTTATGAAGGATTCATGATATTTAGAGAGGATGGTGTCCATTTGTCAGCGATTGGAAATACTTATTATATGTTGGAATTGATCTGGATGATTAGAGATTTGTCAAAGAGTTGGGAGTAGGAAGGAATGGGGGCGTGGGGCAGAAAGAACACCTTGGGGGAGGGTTTTTCTGTTGGCGGGGGCATAGCCCCTTTAGATGTGGGGGGAGGGAAGCACAATGGGGGAATGGCGCGGGAAAGGATGGGGGTGGTGCTGTTTGCACAAACGGGCTACCCCGGGGGAGCAAGTATTGAACCTGAAGGGCCAGGGCCCCAGGGAAAAAACGGGACGCCTTGAGAAGTGGTAAGGAGATGGTAGGGACCAAGGGATGTTTAGGGAGGAAGTTGAGTTATTTATTTATTTAATTGTTGGGGAAATGAAAGTTTTATTTGTTAATTGGTTTGTTTAAAATAGTTTGTTAGTTTGTAAGGCCAGGGAGCCAGGTAAGCGGTTATTTGTAAGCTTTGACCTGTCACATTAAAGCGACCTTTTCCACTCTAAACGAGTCTCGGTTTTTGTGCAATAAGTCAAAAGGGAGGCCCTGGGGGAACGCGAAGTGTTTCCCCCCCGGGGCTATTTTGACGCTGCACAGGCCAGCGAGGTGGCTGGCGTGCAGAGCGTCTCAAAGGGGGTATTTAAGGGTCAGGGAAAGTTCGGGAAGCAGGTGACGGTTGTGGACTTTAGATTGACCCGCCTGCCCACCCCCTTTTTTGTTTAGTTGGTTCAGGTATCTGGTTTAATCTTCTGGGGGGATGGAGTGCCCGCTTTTAATTTTCTTCTTAGGGGTTAATGTTTCTGGGCTTTTTGGGTACCTTTTCTAGGTTGTATTGTTTCGGTAGTTTTGTGTGACAGGTTGGAGCACTAGTTTTTGAAATTGCGATGTATAATATCTGTTGCTGATGTGGCAGGTCAGACTGGCTGCAGGTCAATAGGAAAGAGGAGATTGGTGTAGAGGGGAGTTTGTGATGGGTCTGGGAAGTGGTTGTGGTTGGCGGGGGCATGGCCCCTTTAGATGTGGGGGGAGGGAAGCACAATGGGGGAATGGCGCGGGAAAGGATGGGTGGTGCTGTTTGCACAAATGGGCTACCCCGGGGGAGCAGGTATCGAACCTGAAGGGGCATGGCCCCAGGGAAAAAAAGGGACGCCTTGAGAAGTGGTAAGGAGACGGTAGGGACCAAGGGATGTTAAGGGAGGAAGTTGAGTTATTTATTTATTTAATTGTTGGGGAAATGTTAATTGGTTTGTTTAACAGTTTGTTAGTTTGTAAGGCCAGGGAGCCAGGTAAGCGGTTATTTGTAAGCTTTGACCTGTCACATTAAAGTGACCTTTTTCACTCTAAACGAGTCTGGGTTTTTGTGCAATAAGTCAAAAGGGAACTACACAGTGATAAAAGTGTACCAAAAAAGTAGTGGAACTGTGACTCCGGCGGGGAACAGAGTAGGAAGGAAAGCCGAAACGTGCAATACATTTTTCAAGGGTTGCAGCCATGCTGGTTGACAGCCAATTTTGTTGAAATAGATTTCAGTTTAGCTGTAACTGATATCCGGTGGTAAAGTGGCAAAGTGGCAAAGTGTGCTTTAACTTCATAAAGAACAGTTCCAGAATGGTGAAAATGGTTGCAAAAAGTAGTGGAGCTGTTAACAGTAAAAAAATAAAAGTAGTGGAACACCGCTCCCGAACATTCACGCTCACTTCGACCACTGGAACCACAGAGGAGTCACGGGCAAGAACGGCCGTGCATGGAAGACTTCCGCCATTCGTTCAATGCATTGTCATAGCTGTGTAGAGGGGCTACATCTAGAAAGGCCTGCTTGCACGTGATTGGTAATACGGCGATAGTATCAAGGGCGGGAGAGGTTGGGCTGTCAGCCGGGTAAGTGGGGTAATGCCTCGTTTCGGTGCCTGCCGGCCTGTGCAAACATCCGGATGCCCTCGGGGTGTGTTTTTATTCCTTCAACCATGACTATGACCTGGGCCCGAAAGAAGCCTCTCTGGCCCATCAGGCCCCCGTGACTTCTTGACATGGGTAGCAGCACCGACACACTCCAGTAAGCAGGGCTCCTGGGCAATGCAGACGAGCGCGTACCGGGTCCAAGCCAGGGTGCCTGAGCCGAGGAGACTGGCGCCTGGCCAAGACGAGAGGGGCCCGGGGGGAGGGGCGGCGCGGAGAAGGGTCTTCCCGCTCAGCAGCTGCACTTGTTGACAATTGCTTCAAAACACACGATTTTAAAGGGGTAGGCAGCCTGCTGGCTGGACGCTCTGCTTGCTGTCTTTTCGGAAGAAAATCCCACAAGTTTCCTTCTTACCCAACACATGAAAAGCAGAGTAGGGCTGCGTAAAAAGACACGCCATTTAATAAGCGTATTTACTAGTTTAGGAGTTCGTGTTTCAGGCAAACGGGATTTAGCGTGCACTCCAGACGCAGTTTTCTTTGGCAACATGCTGGCTTCCATGTGTGTCCAATACGTTTCCAAATGGATAGCTCTGCGGTACCGCCTCCCCAGTTTCCCCCGTCACCCCGTAGTTCCTTTCTACCTCAAGTCTGAGCAGATGGCGGTTCCGTAAGTGGTTGCCAAAGTGACGCGTTGTGGGGTGAACAGCCCCTGGTGCGGACGTGGGCGCCCTTTAATTGAATACAGGAGAATTGGACTTTACAGAGTTAGTTGTTGGAGCCGTGCCTCTCCTGAGAAGGAACAGAGGTAGCCTGTTCTCCCTGTAGGCACCTGCCCCAACATTCTTTCTCCCACACTTTCCCGCGTACCGTGATGCCACGGACTGTCGTCTAACCGAGCAGTTTTCCGGCACCGGGGTTATTTCGTTGGCGTTTGCGTGCAGCTGACAAAATAGTGTGTTGGGAGGAAACAAGGCCACACACAACCGCGTAAACGAACATCACTGGTATTCAATTGTCTCCACCTATTGCTGTAAGCATTGTATGGACATGTCTTAAAAAAAACGGTGCGGTTATTATCGTGAGTAATGCTCACGTGTTTAACCTGCGTGGAGCTTAGGACCTAAACAGACACAGAAATGTTGCGTTCTCCTCGATCTTCGTTTCATACGTTGCAGTTTTAGCAATATTTAAAACTGAGAAAACCAGTCAGTTTGAACGTAAAGTTCATTTATATCAAACATTGGTCTATGGCGACTATAGGAACAAAGCGCGGCCTGAGCCATGCTCTGGACCACCTGTTAGGCGTGGAGAAGGACTCGCGTGTGTGTGCCCCCGCAATATCAAGCGAAGAGTCTCCTGCACCCAGATAGTACTGCGGGACTGCAGGTCGAAAAACTACCACCGCATCCCCAGCGGGGCAACGCCAAGATCTGCATGAGGCAACAGCGTCCCCTGTTGCATCCAAGCACAAGTCGCCGCGAAGAGGCCACCTCCCTCCATAGAGGCAGGCCCCTCGGGGGCCAGAACAGGCGCGAGCGAGCGCTTTTCTTTGTCCCGTGCCTGTGTGGTTGTTGTTATAGTTTGAACTAAAATGAAAGAGAACAGCACTCTTTCTATAGCGATTCAGGCAACGGGCTTGTGCTCCGCCTGGTGTAAGGGCCGCGAGAATGCCCTGCATTTGAAATAGCTCATTGTCTTTCAGTGGACAGTTTACCTAATGATTGAACAATGGATTAAACCAGGACATAGGCCCACGGCATCACTATCATAATGAGTATTATTATTATTAATTATACGAAAGCAACATTTTAAAAAGATGCGAATACATAGCCACTAATATTCATACTTTTCTGAAAACGTGCGTGTGCTCCATCTATGCTACTTTTCCGGGTGCAGTTTACCCAAGCCACTCTGACATAAAACGTTATCTCTAGTGCGTATCTGGTTTATTCTCTGTCGGTGTTAGTTGAACGCGCCCGCAAGACTTGAATGCGTGGGGAAAGAAACACACACTTCGAACACAATTAGGAACTCATTATACAGATACAAAGAATGCGCGCATATTGCGCTTGTGTGAGTGCGCACTTTGCGGGAATAGTTTAGCTCTGTGCAAATGTCCCGTCTGGGCGCTGTAGTTCTTATTTGCAACCCTGCCACGGATGTCTGTTGAGTTTAAATACTGGGGGAGGGGTGCCCGGTATGCAGCCCTTGCCGTCCAGGGCTGCCCGCGCAGACAGACGACCCTTTATGAAGCGAGGCAGTGCATGCTAATTGCGTGCCTGAGAAAGCGGGTATCGTGGACTCGGATCTTAATTAATTTGCGGCCCTTCTCCAGGGAATATTTGAGCGAATCGGAACAAAAGAGCCCCACCAGAGGCGCGCAGTGCGAGCTTCAATTCCAGGACACCCGTCCTGGCGGTGACCCAGTGTGCGTGTGACGGTGACGGGTGTGTGTGTGCAGCGTTTCTAGAGCACACGCCCCGCCGAAGGCCTCCAGTCTGCGCAGCTATAAGGGCCGATGGTGTGAGCATTGAGTGCACGGCGCAAGCGAGAGGCCACAGCATGGGAACTCTTCCAGGGAGGGCACCCACCAGGATGCCCTCAGTGGGCGCTACTTTTCCGGGTCACTGGCGCCCCCCAGTGTGAGCTGCTATGCCGGGACTCCCCAGTGCGTCCCCAGTGTGTGGCACTGATCCGTGGCACCGGTCCAGGGAGGCTGCGAACTGCCAGCTCGGCTGGTTCACCTGCGACACGTGTACTGTTTCAGCTCTTTCCCTGTGTTTATGAAAGTGCCCCTTTAATATATGTTGCTGCATTGATTGTCTGAGGGAGGGGCCTTTGTATAAGAATGTGTTTATGGGTGGCAGGGGGAGGCGCCAAAGGGCAATCATGCTTGGCCCCTCCCCAGGACCCCACGGCAATCCCACAACTTGCTTCTGGGAACGAAAAAAACATGCTCCCGCTCCAGGCGCGCACGCCTAGGAAGCGATCGAACGTTGTATCCGGGACATGTAACACGCATGGTTTTATTTCCACCCCCCCCCCCCCCCCCCCCGCGCGGTCAGTGCAGCGCAGAGCGCCCGCATCCTCGCCCACCTCGGTCTCGCCATGAGGCTGGCGTGGAAGGAAACCATTGTTTCGCCCGATTGACCCATTGCTTTTCTGGCTCCACAGGTACCCCGCCTGACACTATTTAACCCTCTGAAGAGTGTGTCATCTTTCCAATTCCAATTCCTCCTGCGCTGGCTCATGCTTTATTGTTATTATTTCTGTTATCATTGCCACCCCTTTCGCACTACTATGCCATCATAACCTTTAACACACAAGCTCATCGTCCTGTCCCTCTCATTTCATCACAAAGGCTGACTGTTAGAACTGCCTTCGTGGGCACACGTTGGGCGCCGCAAGATACAACAGAGGCTGTTAAAACTGCTTCCCCTGCCCCCGAACCAAAACGCATACCGTGCCTTTCATTCAAACTCTGCTTGCCGTTCCCGCTCACAAACACAGGCCAGTGTACTCTTGTTTCTTCTCGCGCTGAGGCCGGCTATGCAAGGTGCAACAGAACACACACATACATTGCATGCCATGTGGCCACTGACTACCACCCTCCCATAACTTGCAATATAAATACGGGACCACACGAAACCCTGAGTGGACGAGACAGTGAGCACGCGCATCTATCACACATTGCACCTTCTAGCTGCTGCCCCCCACCCCAGACCCACACATACGCTGCCCCTTCCAAGGATCTCACTATACAAAAACTGTCCGTCAGCCCGGCGCCCACGACACACCCGTGCACACTCCCCGAGCCTGTTTTACACACATTTGTATTGCGCCATTGTACAATGTTTTTCTAAATTCGGCCCTCGGTGTTCCACATACACCTGCAGTCGTGCACCCGCAACACATGCGCACTTCGTTTGCTTTCAGCGCAAGCAACTGTCGCACGTACTGTGCCGCGACACACACTCGGCACTGTACCTCTGCGTCCCCACAGCCGTTAATCATCCGTCAGGCTGATGTGTGTACAAGTCCCAGTCGCCGAGCACTTCCCGTCCATCGATACACTTAAGTCACAAGTAATAACTCCGGTCGAACGCGTCTGATTTTGGGCCCATTCCGCTTGATTTCCCGCGTGCACAGACCCCACCCGTCGGTTCCTTGCTCGGCGAGGAGGACGTCCCTTCTCCCTGCTCATTCAGGTGTTCCCAGGAATGTGTTCGTGAGGATTTGACAAATTGATCCCCGGTAATCCCCCAGCGGTAATAGGGCCAGCAGTGGGGGACGGACCGCGGCCGCATCGCTCTCTGGTAATAAGGGTTTCTGCAAAACACTAATTAACTGAGCTGTAAAGGAGACCACCAACACCGGGCCGCGGAGCAGGGCTGGGCCCCCCGCAGGGCTGAATGGAGCAGGAAGGGGCTTTGTTGGCTGTCACTTTTACATTATGTATTTATGATCTGCGGCCCCACCTGTGTGGATAGGGGCGCAAAGAGGGGCACTTCACTATTTCATGTGCACCCCACTCTGGCCCGACAGACTCATAGAGCCTTTAACATCTTCCTAACGTGACATTAATGCTATCGACCCGGAACGGCTCGCAAAACGTGCACGTGGAACGCAAGAGCCCACAGGCCTGTCAAATAGAGCATGGGGTTAAGCGCTCGCATCAGCAATATGTGTTCAATTCCGCAGGATGCACGCTCCAATTCCCACTTGTTGCACTTAGCCCTCCACCCTTCCCAAGGGAATACATAGAGTGCCCTTAATTTGGATAGCGACTCCATATATCACAGTGCCTAGAAGTGGGCAAAATAAAAACGTGACCCATTTATAACACCGTAGGATCACTGCAGGGCCACGTTACGTATTTCATTATGGTTCATTGTTTTACAGTGAGGGCCACATTTATCACCACTTACGGAAACGGTGGAGGATCATTTTCTCCCACTCCAAGGGTTAATTCACAGAACGTTTTCCAAAGGGGTTTGCCATTATAAAACCCCTCTGTGACTTCGGCCCTCAATATGGATCCCTGCATCCCTCCGTATAGAGATATGTATTGTTCAAGTCACAGTAGTTAGGCTGGCAGAGGCCCTGTTACCTTTCTAAGGGGAGGTCCCACTATTCCTTTCAGTATAAATTCACAGATTCGCCTTAATTATTTCCATTTTCGAAGTCATACAATAGCCGTTTATGTGTAGCTGTTAGTGTATTTATTCGTGCATTTATTTGAAAAACATACATGACATAGAAACATCTAGAACGGGAAGTGTGCCCGCAGCTGGAGCCTCCGCAGTTCCCGAACACATCAATCAACCAACCCTGCCCAGGACGGAATCTCTTGCAGTCTCCTTACGTCATTGCAATGTATGCCCCCTGCCGGCACGTGCGGACTATCTCTATCCCAGTGACAGGTGCGGGCATTTTGGGGAGCACTCCCTTCTCTCACGGGCTTCCTGTAACAAACGCAATGGGAAGTGACATCGCCAGAAATGTGCATTTGAAGGAGAAATATGCACATTTAATTAAAATGGCTTTTGCTTGATCACCCAAATTGAACAGGACGAATGGAATTTGCCTTGCATAAAGTCAACTCAAACACAAAACCAAGACAGGATATTTTCGTCTAATAGTGTTTTTGGAAACGTTAAACGGTGTGCATGTTTTAAGCTCCAAGAACAAATACAAATGTTTTCCCTGGGACTTGCAGTAACAAAATAGGAGATTTCAGCTTTAGTTGTTTGTTTTTTCCGACCCGGTTAAATAGTGCAGTGGTGAAATGTCCCGCCTACAAACCTGATGACTGAGGTGGGCTTTAACTAAAAATGACATCCAATGTTTCGCTTTTAGCTTCCTCTGAATAAAGAGGGTGGACTCCGTCCCCCTGCGTGCACCCTCGACTTGAACCCTGATGGCATCTCTTTGGGGGTGCCGAGAATTACAGAGCGGTCGGTAAGGTGGCAAATCCTTCAGTCTTCCAAGTTCATGACACCTGTAGAACTCTACCTTTCTCTAGCACACATGCAACTCTACCTTTTCTTGCACACATGCCTTCTGCAAAAGACCCAAAGTAAAGGCGGCTCGTAATCGAGAAATAATTCCCAATTGTATCGATTGTAATTGCCACGGATGAACCCAGGTCCTTCCCACCCTGGCTCCGGCCCCCTTCTCCCTGAAGGGGTCTCCGCAAAGTGCCGCCCCGCACGGGCGCCGGCTGCGGGAGATAATTAAAACATATTCGCGTTAATTGCCATAAAAGAGGCCAGAAGCGCGCCTTTCTGTGCGCAGGAAGCGGCAGTTGCCACATAAAGGCGGCGAGGCCGCGGGCGCGGAGGCTGCGCGCATGAATAGTCATGACTACCTTTTCAGGGCCGCGGGCCTTTTGATCAGGGAATAAATGAGCTCCGAGGGGCAGACAATGGGAGCTGCCCGCGTCGGCAGCCAAATTAGCGGCCGCCCCCCTCCACAACACCTATTTCTGTAAACTCTCGAGCGCCTTGCTTTTCATTTCCAGCTGTTCATTTGCTATTCGCGGAGGGAGGGGGCGGGGCTCGCCGCCGGGCGCACTGTAATAACGGGTTGCACGGGCATTAGTGGAGCCCTCGTCTATCATGCCACTGTTTTCTTCATTCCTTTCCCCTTTTAATATCGTGTACCTATGTTGTCGCCCCCGCCATGATGAACTCCAGTGGGTAATGGGCATTCACATGCACACACTAGTAATGTACAGGCCTGTTGTTCATATGTGTCCATGAGTCCTTTGCAGGGAATTGCCGGACCGCGGAGAAGTGATATGCAACTGGTGCAGAGCTGTTCCTGTACTTCTGACTTTTTGCATCACTTCCATCTTCAGAACTTGACATTTTGTAAACTGGGTTCGTCCCGGTTTATGGTGGTGCTTTAGCAACTTCCCCTTTCAAAAACGAACCAGGCGGTGCACATTTGGAAATATTACCGGAACAGCATCCCGACAATTATTACAGCGCTTAGAAGCGAGTGTCACGCGGAAACCAGCGGCGCTCTGACAAGCTACATCCATCTCCTACATATCGTTATCATTAGCATTGCCATTGTGTTCCGCAGGTCCGCTAGGTAGTTCGGGAAAACACGCTATTTACCTTTTGTACAGTTTTTTGGGGTTGCTCTCGCCCCTGCTCCCTCTCCCCCCAACACACACAATCATTGTATTTCGCCCCCTTTTTCTTAAATTGCATGCATGAGGAAGGGGTATAGTTGCGTATTTCTTTTGCTGGCTCCAAAGCGTTTCTTGTATACCATAATACAGGGGCACTGGAGCCGTATAAGCACGTTATAAATGCCATATCATATTAACCCTACCGCTGAACGTGACGTATTTTGCGAAATGTACGTTCTTGATTCGTAAAAAATTGAAAAGCTGAAGGGGTCTGCAAGCAGCGTTGCATATAATACCCCGAGCCACAAACAACCTTTCTATTCCATGCACTTATTTTTGGGAGAAAATGCTGAGCCGTGTTCGTGCATCCCTCTCCCAGGAGGACGATGGGTTCTCACTGTTGGGGGCTGTCCCGGATCACCGGGCAGCCCCGTACTCGGGTCGGGCAGCACCCGACGACACACGCTGCAGTGCGGCGATCACGCCGCTTGATGAAGGGTGGGGGTTCATCCCACCCGCTCCGGGACACCGGAGCTCCACACACGTGGCCAGGTCCACCTGGCCACCGCGGCCCCGGCTCTGGGGGCACCCAGGCCGGGGTCGCACCCCAACCCGCCTCACATGGTTGGGGGACCCACAGGGACGGCGTTGCCCGGCAGGGGCACCGTCCGGACGGCGTTGCCCGGCAGGGGCACCGTCCTCCAGCTGGGCCCCGACCTTGGGCCCAGCACACGTGGCGAGGCACCCCCCCAGGCACCAGCACAACACACCACGCGGAGTCAGGTTCACTCGTGACTGCCGAGCCGGAAGCGGCTCGGACCTTTTATTAGGTTGGTCACATGGGTAACCATGTGACCACATACCTCCATGGAACGTACCATGGCCCCTCACAGGGGTGCCATGCAACACTCCTCCTTTTTCATAACACAATGCAAAAACTCCAAAATTCCACCACGACTACCACTACTACTACTGGAGCCACTCCACTACTTTACACACCCTTTATTAACCTGGGTGAGTGGCTCTCATGTCACTAAACAGCACCAGTGAGGGCTACTGGCACCACATAAAGCACTCGGAGCCTGCAGGTGGGCACCACACAACATTGCCCACTAACTGGACCATTTTAAGCAAGTCCATGTCTGCCGGCTCACAGTCTTCCGGGGGAATGTCACTCATGAGGTCCACCTTCCGTATGGAGTCGCCGGAAACCAGCTTGCACCCTCACCAGAGTTCATTTAGGACAGTCACAACACCGTCACACAACACCGGCAAAGCCGCACCTGGGTAGGCCCAGGGGCCACATCGGCCAAGTCCAAAGTCTCCGGAGGAGGCCCCCCTTCGTTGTTGCAGCTGCAGCCGCCACCACTCCTCTTTTCCTTGCTCCTCGGAGTGGGCACACACACCCACCCTCGCGGGCCGTCCCCCTTCAGATGGGAGTGGGGACAGCGGAGGGGCAGCTGACTTCCCCACTGCGGCGGATGCCGCTCCATTGCCAGTAGGGGCAGGGCGGGCAGCTCCTCTGCCCGCTCCTCAGAGCGAGCACTCCCCTTTTTTTTTCTCATCGCGGGCCCAGCTGATGATGGGCCCGGCTCTTTTTTTTTTTTTTTTTTTTTTTTCGGCGACGATGTTTGCCGCGGCCTGCGGGTGGGGGGGCAGGCAGCTCTCCGCCCGCTCCTCGGGGCGAGCACTCTATTGTGCTTGCGAGCCCAGCTGGTGCTGGGCCCGCCTCCTTCGTTCCTTTTTTTTTTTTTTTTTTTTCCACGCGGGCCCAGCTGGTTTTGGGCCCGCCTCATGTCTCCCTCTACCGCGGGCCGATGGGGGCAGCCACGCTGTGGTGGGCGGCCAGCTGGCATGCTGGGGGAGGGGCCGCTCACCTCTCCATCCGGCCCACCGCGTGTGCTAGTCCTCGCTGCCTCCGCCAGCCCGGTGCGGCCGACGCCGCTAGCAATTCCCTTCCCGATGGTGGTGGGGGAAGGGCGCAGTCACCCACGCGGCCGATGCCGCGAACATCTTCCGTCTCCCTCAGGGGACGGGCGGGCCGCTCGCCCACCCTGATATCCTTGCGGGCCCCGCTGGTGTTGGGCCCGCCTCCTTCATGCGGCGTCCCTCGCCGCTCCCATTTCGGCCCGCGGATCGCGGGCATGGCGTCGCCTCCTCACTGTGGCCGACGCCGCAGATCGTACCTCCCCCAGATGGGAGGGGGGGCAGCCCGCGCGGCCACCTCCGCACCCATCTGCATAGTGGGCCCAGTTGATGATGGGCCCACCCGTGCACTCGATCCTCGGGGCACGCAGGGCCGACCTCGTCGCCATTGTTGGGGGCTGTCCCGGATCACCGGGCAGCCCCGTACTCGGGTCGGGCAGCACCCGACGACACACGCTGCAGTGCGGCGATCACGCCGCTTGATGAAGGGTGGGGGTTCATCCCACCCGCTCCGGGACACCGGAGCTCCACACACGTGGCCAGGTCCACCTGGCCACCACGGCCCCGGCTCTGGGGGCACCCAGGCCGGGGTCGCACCCCAACCCGCCTCACATGGTTGGGGGACCCACAGGGACGGCGTTGCCCGGCAGGGGCACCGTCCTCCAGCTGGGCCCCGACCTTTGGCCCAGCACACGTGGCGAGGCACCCCCCCAGGCACCAGCACAACACACCACGCGGAGTCAGGTTCACTCGTGACTGCCGAGCCGGAAGCGGCTCGGACCTTTTATTAGGTTGGTCACATGGGTAACCATGTGACCACATACCTCCATGGAACGTACCATGGCCCCTCACAGGGGTGCCATGCAACACTCACTAGAACCAAAAACAAGAATCGTCACAGAAGCATAGTTGGCTGAAGTGCACGTTTCCGGCACCCATTCCCAGGAGTACCCAATGAACGGCCGCCTTCTCTGCGTCGCACCAATGAAGCCTCGTCTAATCTCAGGCTGCGCTGCAAGTCCCACCACGGAGGAACGCCCGGGCAAGGGGTCGGAGCAAGATGGACAGGGGTGCAAGATAGAGTGGCACTATACACTCCCCGTCCCCGGGGGCCGGTGTGAAAAATGAAAACACGGAAAAGCTTTGACATGTTTGTGTATTGTTACCGTAGTGTTTGCTTTATGCAGCTGAGGTGGGCTTGTCCTCTCATCAGAGGATGTGTTGGGCCCCGGCCCCATCTCCGAGAAACGCATCCATTCCAAGCAGAACACAGAAGGAGACATTCATGCATGGGCCGCACAGCTTGAAGTGAGTGGGAGCTGATGAGAACAGATTTCTGCTAGTTGTATTTTTTTTATTTTTACTTTTCATAGTTCCACTACGTTTTACAATCACTTCCAGGATAACGAACTTTGGCTGAACAGTGAAGCGCCACTTTTCAAACTTGACCTCGCACCTTCAAAGCTCTACTTGGTACACATAGGTTAGATTTCAAGGCCCACAGTAATATTGTCTTATATAGTTTACATTCAAAAACATAAATTGCATAATAAAGCCTCATGCCAACATGTACAGCATCTTGGCTACCATTTTCACACCCCAAATGGTAAACTATAAGTCCCAGAATGCAAGATGATGTCAACCTGAACAGTCTATTTAAGCCCACTGTACTTTCAGTGATTTAAGACATGCAATGTGTGTAATAAACTCAGATAGATATGGGGATTCTTTGTCACAAACCTCAACCTCGTTGTTATTCATGATGTTGAAAACATTTGATTAGTGACATGAAACATCTTTATTTGTTTGCAAGTCAGGCTGGTAGACATCATGTATATAAGCACATCTTTAAATGGGTGCTTTGTGTTGCTCACGTTAACTATCACAGATTTGGCAAGGTAACTGGTGTTTTGCAAGCTCATTCAGTTGGGAATTCTCCCATCATGCATATGAAAGGCTCTGCCAGTGATAAAAGGAATGTGTTTGCAACCTGAGCACCTTAACGACCTGCACAGCCAGGGACTCTGTGTGTCTGCCTGCCTAGCGGAGACCTGAGAAGCTGGCAGTGCTTGAATGTCCGGCCTGAACCGATTCTATATTTGGCTCAGGTGAAAGACAAAGGCCAGGGACGTTGTTCTTGAGCCTTTGAACTAAAGGTACAATCTGTATGAAGCAAACCAACTGGTGCTACGCTTACCAATGATGTGTATTACAGTTCCATATCTGCCTATCCATGTCATATCACGTTGGAAACAGGCAATCACATGGGAACCGCCACCACATGCTTCCAGAATGCGTCGAGTCAGCAGGAAAGTATCACCAAAACCCTCATGGTTGCCACACACCACTTTATTATCTTTAAGTTAAAAGAGAGTAAAACATGCAATCCAAGAGGCTCCCCATCCATTTGGTTATGTGGTTGTCCAACCATCCCCTCCCAAACTCTTAGCACATTTGACTGTCCCTCCCCTCCATAGTTACCTGGATTACAGATCTACAACTTTTCTTTTGGCATTTCTACATCTGGGCTTAACGAATGT
Organism: Ambystoma mexicanum; assembly: GCF_040938575.1. Lineage (NCBI taxonomy): Eukaryota > Metazoa > Chordata > Amphibia > Caudata > Ambystomatidae > Ambystoma > Ambystoma mexicanum. The sequence continues at coordinate 378,943,151 of NC_090930.1, read as the reverse complement.
GCCCCACTGTCCATAAGGAAACCAGATTCAAAAAATGGGCTCCTAGTTATGGGCCTATTCTACCCAGGAGGGTTACTTTAAGACAAAAATTACAATTGAATAGGTACAAAGAAGAGTGCTCTAATGAAAACACACTGTTTCACCCCTAATTACCCTCTGCATTAAAGGAGAAAAAGAAAGAAACTCACTTTTTTTGTTGTTTGGAGAAAATAATAGTTTGTTTATCTATGCAGTTGTAAAAATCAACATAGAGTGAACAGTTCTCCAAACAACATAACATCACACGGTTTAATGAAACCAACCGTACAGGCTTATAGGATATATTTACAAACACATGGGGTCACATAGTTTGACACAACAGTCGTGTAAGTAACGCAAACTCAATCAAAATACATAGTTTGTTATGGTGATTCATATACTTCAGTATAAAACAACACAATTAGACAAAGTAAGCAACAACAGAAAAAAAAGGGGTTCGTGAATTGACAATTGGTAATGGACAGTGACAATGCACTGTTGTTCGGGGTGCGTCTACACCAAGGTGTTTCGGCCGTTTAGGTGGACCAATTATGTCCCAGCATATGTACGGCCTTCATCAGGACGAAGTGCTGCACGGGGTGGAATAGGTGCTGCAGGGGAAAGGGAAAAACTCGTCAGGGGAGTGTGTTCGAGCGTGTATCATTTAAACAAAGGAATAAATCCAATACTGTGAGGCCACAGCTTACCTGTGGATAATTATTTCCACTGGCACGAATTTCTAGTATTACGCCAGGCGTGGGAAGGATCTTAGTGTAATCCTATTAAAAAGCAAAGAAGGGCACTCAATAGTGATCTGGTGTTTTACAGATACTTAAATAACAAATGAGTTATAGGTCAACCAATCTTACCTCACTTGTGAGGATCTTGGAGTGGGATGGACTCTGATTTTAAATATGCGGTCCTCGCGCGGAAACCTGAACACATAAATGAATAAGGGGCATATTAGTGGGGGTTCCACTCAGGGAACAAAATGCCTGACCTAATGGTGGTGTGTCTACAAAGATCTTACCTTTGTGCATGAATCACGAATAGCGGGCCAGTGGAGAGCGCTGTAGAAATGTGCTGACTCACTCCGGGGCTCGAAAGGGGCCTGGCGGCATAGCGTTAGTAACGCTGTTGCTAGGAGCCTTTTCTATTTATACGGCAGCCATTTTGGATCGAGTGCGTCCGAAAATGACAGATAACTCAACCATTAGGGCTCGGACTGGAAAAATACACTATTATCAGTCTTGGCATTGGTATGGCCAATCTAAAAACGTAATTTAGAATGTAAATTTGAAAAATGATATCTACGTCGGCCATGTTGGATCGAGTGCGTCCGAAAAAGACAGATAACTCCACCATTAGGGTTCGGACTGGAAAAATACACTAATATCAGTCTTGGCCATGGTGTTGCCAATCTAAAAACGTAATTTGGAATGTAAATTTGAAAAATGATATCTATGTCGGCCATGTTGGATCGAGTGCGTCCGAAAAAGACAAATAACTCCACCATTAATGCTCGGATTGAAAAAATAAACATTTATCAGTCTCAGCCATGGTGTGGCCTGTCTAAAAAAGTAATTTAGAAGTGTAAACTTGAAAAATGGTTTCCATGGTAACCTCAGAAGCCTTGTTGAAGAACAGGGCGTATTATTGAAACTAAAGGGAAATTAAAATAAATTAGAACACTGAAAGCGCTCCTTGTGCTTGAAATGACTGGCAGGGTAGTGACATGACGTGATGTTGACATGCTTTTAGTAATGGAAAACAAATCCACATAGTAACATAGCACAATTTGTAGACATGTTCGACAAGGGACAATTTGTACACAGGTTCGAGTGGCCCAGTCAATTCAGTGTTATGCATGCCATTCGACATTGTTGGAAATCTTTACAGCTGATAGACACTGATAGGCATCTTAATTCATTCATAGCCCTTTGGTAGAGATTTCATATTACATTTCTTGACCGCAGGTCATAGGCATTTTACAGGTGCATATACATGATGAGGCTGCCAATGTTTGGGATCTACAGAAAAGATTTCCATTCTACCGCAGTATTCAAACCTGCGTGCACAGTGTTTAGTTTGTGGACCCAATGCTGTTCTAATTGCGTCAGTGTTTTATTTAAGTCTCCCCCCCGCTTTGCAGGTGTTACTTTTTGTAGAATGAACCATCGTAGATCTGTGTCTTTGTGGTTTTTGTTGGTAAAATGTTCTACTAGTGGCTTGTCGGCAACTTTGTTCCTGATACAGGACCGATGTTCCGATATTCGCATCTTGATGGCCCGTATGGTTTTGCCTACGTATATCAGGTTGCAAGGGCATTGTATCACGTAGATCACTCCCTTCGTGTTGCAGTTAGTGAAATCATTCATGGTCCATTTTACTCCGTGATGTTCAAAAGTTTTTTTCTGTAGAGTTAAAGGGCATGCTACACAGTGGCCACACTTGTGGTGGCCCACTAAGGGAGGCATATCCCATAATGTGGCTTGTATTGCTCGTGGTGGTTCTATGAACGTGTGAACCAATGCGTCTCTTAAGTTTCTGTTCTTTTTGAATGCAAAACATGGGACCTTGTCCAGTGTCCCCGGATGTTTGATCAAATGCCAATTCTTTTTTATGGTTTTCTGAATCAATGGACTTAGTGGTCCAAAGGTTGTGACACATACCATCCTGTTCAACTCTATCTTGGGTTTATTTTCCAGACAGATATCTCTTGGTGTGTTTTTGGCTCTTTTTCGGGCCTGACTGATGGCCTTTCGTGGGTAACCCCTGTTGATTAGTCTTTTTCCTAAATCCTCTGCATGCAGTTGAAATTTTTCCATGTCTGTGCAGTTCCTCCGTATTCTTAAAAACTGCCCGTAAGGTAGGTTATATTTTAAGCCCATAGGATGGTAGCTTTGAAAATGGAGAAGACTGTTACGATCAGTGGGTTTCCGAAAAAGTTCTGTCTTGAGCCGGTCGCCTGTTTTGTAGATATGTAGGTCTAAAAAGTCGATTTGGTGGTGATCCCATTGTATTGTGAACTTTATGTTGGGATTTCTTGAGTTTATCCAGAGATGAAAGCTCTGTAATTCCAGAGGGGTCCCTTTCCATATGATGATAATATCATCGATGAATCGTTTCCATAAGGAGATGTTTCCTAGGAAAGGGTTCTCTTCACAGAATAAATTTTTGCTTTCGTAGTGTGACATATATAAATTAGCAATGTCAGTGGCAAAAGTGGCTCCCATACTGACACCCTTAATCTGTTTGTAGATCTGGTTTTGGAAAAGGAAGAAATTCTCCGACATCGCAAGTCTGGCACACTCCAAAATGAAATTCGTCGGGGCGGACTCAGTATCATTTCTAGTGTTCAGGCATTCTCGTATGGCTTCTAGACCATCAAGTTGGGGGATCGATGTGTATAAAGCCTCTACGTCCATTGTGGCGAGTAGACTGTCGGTGCTCAATGTGAGATCGTTTAGCAGGTTGATAGTGCTCGTTGTATCCTTTAAATAGGAGGGCATCTTCAGAACGAAGGGTTTTAGAAAATGGTCTGTGTAAACAGATAGTGGTTCCAGAAGTGATTCACAGGCAGACACTATTGGTCTGCCAGGGGGTTTTTTAACATTCTTATGCATTTTGGGCAGAATGTAAAATGCCGGAACGCGTGGGTTTGTTTTATTTAAGAACCTTTTTTCTTCTTCGCATATCCAACCCTGCATTAGAGCATGCTGTGTCAGGCTGGCAATTTCTTCCTGAAGATCTTTTGTGGGATTATGATCCAGAGGTTGATAAGCAGCTCGATCGTCAAGGAGGCGTAGGCATTCGATGTTATAGTCAGCGGTATCCCAGACGACTATCCCTCCTCCCTTATCTGCTGGTTTTATTGTAATGGACTTATCGGTTTCCAAATTCCTCATGGCTATTCTTTCTTCTTTATTGAGATTGTCTTTGTAGTAGTTGTCCTTTCTGAAACCAGCCATTATAGTTTTAGTGACCACTTTCTCAAAAGTTATTATTTCTCCAGGGGTACATCCCAGGGGGGGACAAAATCTGATTTTTCTCTTAGGCCAGTGGCGTTCTCTACTGTTTTTCCGGACTGTTCAGGCTGTGAATCCCTGGTCGAAGGTAGATATACTTCGAAGAAGTGTTTTAAGCGTATGTTCCTGAAAAATCTCCGTAATTCCAGCTCCAGTTCAAAAGGACGTGCTCTTTGTGAGGGGACAAAAGATAGACCTTTTCCAAGCAGAGTCAATTCAGGAGCGGTCATGGACCTGGGTGATAGGACGAAGACTGGTATGCCATGTTCGATCCTTGGTTCTGGTACCATTGTCGCGTTCGCATTCGCTGTCCAGATGGTGCTGGGTGTCTCCTGGGTCTTCCTCTCTGGCCCCCCCCTGGGAAAAAAAGGTTGCGGTAGTTGTTGCCCTGAGGAGCCTGGTAAACTCGAGGAGCTTCCACTTCCACTCGATGAGGTACCTGCAAAATTCACTGACCTATTTCTGCGGTTATAGCCTTGATTCGCTTGTAGGTCTGTGTAGTAAGTTGGTTTTAAATAAGGATAGGTCCTCTCCTCTGCGTAGGTTGCCAGATCTTTTTTGAACTTGTTTACCTTTCTGTCCAAAGTCAAGTTTTTGAATTTGGCGATCTCAATCTCAAGCTTTTCAAGCTTGTCCTTTGCGTCCTGAATTGATTTATCATCAATGAACTTTTTTTCCAAAATTAACACTTCTGCGCCTTGCTTATCGCATTCTTCTTTTGCGGTATCAATGACCAGAATCAGCCAGTCGCGGCTACATTTATTTCCTACTCCACTAAAATCTTTAGTAAACTTTGGGTTGTCTGTAAAAACCCTGGGTATATTTCGTACTTGTAGTCCTTCGGGTATTATACCTGCTCTTAAGTACTCGAGCATAAACTTTCCATGTAATTCTGTACGTATTATTCTTTTTTTCTTTTGATTCAATATCTCAAGCTGGTCTTCTGTCAGACCCCTAGTAATCTCACCCTCCTCGTTACGAAGCGTGGATGCGGGTCCCAGTAACTGTTTGAAGTAGTCATCGGTGTACGAGACTACATTGACTTTATCCATAGAGAGGAATTATTCAGAACGATGGTTTTGTCTTGATTGTGACTCTGCAATGAGTCAGTGAATTGCCCTCAGCCACGGGCTGTGCTAAGTAGATTCAAAAAATGGGCTCCTGGTTATGGACCTATTCTACCCAGGAGGGTTACTTTAAGACAAAAATTACAATTGAATAGGTACAAAGAAGAGTGCTCTAATGAAAACACACTGTTTCACCCCTTATTACCCTCTGCATTAAAGGAGAAAAAGAAAGAAACTCACTTTTTTTGTTGTTTGGAGAAAATAATAGTTTGTTTATCTATACAGTTGTAAAAATCAACATAGAGTGAACAGTTCTCCAAACAACATAACATCACACGGTTTAATGAAACCAAGCGTACAGGCTTATAGGATATATTTACAAACACATGGGGTCACATAGTTTGACACAACAGTCGTGTAAGTAACACAAACTCAATCAAAATACATAGTTTGTTATGGTGATTCATATACTTCAGTATAAAACAACACAATTAGACAAAGTAAGCAACAACAGAAAAAAAAGGGGTTCGTGAATTGACAATTGGTAATGGACAGTGACACTGTTGTTCGGGGTGCGTCTACACCAAGGTGTTTCGGCCGTTTAGGTGGACCAATTATGTCCCAGCATATGTACGGCCTTCATCAGGACGAAGTGCTGCACGGGGGTGATACACGCTCGAACACACTCCCCTGACGAGTTTTTCCCTTTCCCCTGCAGCACCTATTCCACCCCGTGCAGCACTTCGTCCTGATGAAGGCCGTACATATGCTGGGACATAATTGGTCCACCTAAACGGCCGAAACACCTTGGTGTAGATGCACCCCGAACAACAGTGCATTGTCACTGTCCATTACCAATTGTCAATTCACGAACCCCTTTTTTTTTCTGTTGTTGCTTACTTTGCTTAATTGTGTTGTTTTATACTGAAGTATATGAATCACCATAACAAACTATGTATTTTGATTGAGTTTGCGTTACTTACACGACTGTTGTGTCAAACTATGTGACCCCATGTGTTTGTAAATATATCCTATAAGCCTGTACGGTTGGTTTCATTAAACCGTGTGATGTTATGTTGTTTGGAGAACTGTTCACTCTATGTTGATTTTTACAATTGCATAGATAAACAAACTATTATTTTCTCCAAACAACAAAAAAAGTGAGTTTCTTTCTTTTTCTCCTTTAATGCAGAGGGTAATTAGGGGTGAAACAGTGTGTTTTCATTAGAGCACTCTTCTTTGTACCTATTCAATTGTAATTTTTGTCTTAAAGTAACCCTCCTGGGTAGAATAGGTCCATAACCAGGAGCCCATTTTTTGAATCTACTTAGCACAGCCCGTGGCTGAGGGCAATTCACTGACTCATTGCAGAGTCACAATCAAGACAAAACCATCGTTCTGAACAATTCCTCTCTATGGATAAAGTCAATGTAGTCTCGTACACCGATGACTACTTCAAACAGTTACTGGGACCCGCATCCACGCTTCGTAACGAGGAGGGTGAGATTACTAGGGGTCTGACAGAAGACCAGCTTGAGATATTGAATCAAAAGAAAAAAAGAATAATACGTACAGAATTACATGGAAAGTTTATGCTCGAGTACTTAAGAGCAGGTATAATACCCGAAGGACTACAAGTACGTAATATACCCAGGGTTTTTACAGACAACACAAAGTTTACTAAAGATTTTAGTGGAGTAGGAAATAAATGTAGCCGCGACTGGCTGATTCTGGTCATTGATACCGCAAAAGAAGAATGCGATAAGCAAGGCGCAGAATTGTTAATTTTGGAAAAAAAGTTCATTGATGATAAATCAATTCAGGACGCAAAGGACAAGCTTGAAAAGCTTGAGATTGAGATCGCCAAATTCAAAAACTTGACTTTGGACAGAAAGGTAAACAAGTTCAAAAAAGATCTGGCAACCTACGCAGAGGAGAGGACCTATCCTTATTTAAAACCAACTTACTACACAGACCTACAAGCGAATCAAGGCTATAACCGCAGAAATAGGTCAGTGAATTTTGCAGGTACCTCATCGAGTGGAAGTGGAAGCTCCTCGAGTTTACCAGGCTCCTCAGGGCAACAACTACCGCAACCTTTTTTTCCCAGGGGGTGCCAGAGAGGAAGACCCAGGAGACACCCAGCACCATCTGGACAGCGAATGCAAACGCGACAATGGTACCAGAACCAAGGATCGAACATGGCATACCAGTCTTCGTCCTATCACCCAGGTCCATGACCGCTCCTGAATTGACTCTGCTTGGAAAAGGTCTATCTTTTGTCCCCTCACAAAGAGCACGTCCTTTTGAACTGGAGCTGCAATTACGGAGATTTTTCAGGAACATACGCTTAAAACAATTCTTCGAAGTATATCTACCTTCGACCAGGGATTCACAGCCTGAACAGTCTGGAAAAACAGTAGAGAACGCCACTGGCCTAAGAGAAAAATCAGATTTTGTCCCCCCCTGGGATGTACCCCTGGAGAAATAATAACTTTTGAGAAAGTGGTCACTAAAACTATAATGGCTGGTTTCAGAAAGGACAACTACTACAAAGACAATCTCAATAAAGAAGAAAGAATAGCCATGAGGAATTTAGAAACCGATAAGTCCATTACAATAAAACCAGCAGATAAGGGAGGAGGGATAGTCGTCTGGGATACCGCTGACTATAACATCGAATGCCTACGCCTCCTTGACGATCGAGCTGCTTATCAACCTCTGGATCATAATCCCACAAAAGATCTTCAGGAAGAAATTGCCAGCCTGACACAGCATGCTCTAATGCAGGGTTGGATATGCGAAGAAGAAAAAAGGTTCTTAAATAAAACAAACCCACGCGTTCCGGCATTTTACATTCTGCCCAAAATGCATAAGAATGTTAAAAAACCCCCTGGCAGACCAATAGTGTCTGCCTGTGAATCACTTCTGGAACCACTATCTGTTTACACAGACCATTTTCTAAAACCCTTCGTTCTGAAGATGCCCTCCTATTTAAAGGATACAACGAGCACTATCAACCTGCTAAACGATCTCACATTGAGCACCGACAGTCTACTCGCCACAATGGACATAGAGGCTTTATACACATCGATCCCCCAACTTGATGGTCTAGAAGCCATACGAGAATGCCTGAACACTAGAAATGATACTGAGTCCGCCCCGACGAATTTCATTTTGGAGTGTGCCAGACTTGCGATGTCGGAGAATTTCTTCCTTTTCCAAAACCAGATCTACAAACAGATTAAGGGTGTCAGTATGGGAGCCACTTTTGCCCCCGACATTGCTAATTTATATATGTCACACTACGAAAGCAAAAATGTATTCTGTGAAGAGAACCCTTTCCTAGGAAACATCTCCTTATGGAAACGATTCATCGATGATATTATCATCATATGGAAAGGGACCCCTCTGGAATTACAGAACTTTCATCTCTGGATAAACTCAAGAAATCCCAACATAAAGTTCACAATACAATGGGATTACCACCAAATCGACTTTTTAGACCTACATATCTACAAAACAGGCGACCGGCTCAAGACAGAACTTTTTCGGAAACCCACTGATCGTAACAGTCTTCTCCATTTTCAAATCTACCATCCTATGGGCTTAAAATATAACCTACCTTACGGGCAGTTTTTAAGAATACGGAGGAACTGCACAGACATGGAAAAATTTCAACTGCATGCAGAGGATTTAGGAAAAAGACTAATCAACAGGGGTTACCCACGAAAGGCCATCAGTCAGGCCCGAAAAAGAGCCAAAAACACACCAAGAGATATCTGTCTGGAAAATAAACCCAAGATAGAGTTGAACAGGATGGTATGTGTCACAACCTTTGGACCACTAAGTCCATTGATTCAGAAAACCATAAAAAAGAATTGGCATTTGATCAAACATCCGGGGACACTGGACAAGGTCCCATGTTTTGCATTAAAAAAGAACAGAAACTTAAGAGACGCATTGGTTCACACGATCATAGAACCACCACGAGCAATACAAGCCACATTATGGGATATGCCTCCCTTAGTGGGCCACCACAAGTGTGGCCACTGTGTAGCATGCCCTTTAACTCTACAGAAAAAAACTTTTGAACATCACGGAGTAAAATGGACCATGAATGATTTCACTAACTGCAACACAAAGGGAGTGATCTACGTGATACAATGCCCTTGCAACCTGATATACGTAGGCAAAACCATACGGGCCATCAAGATGCGAATATCGGAACATCGGTCCTGTATCAGGAACAAAGTTGCCGACAAGCCACTAGTAGAACATTTTACCAACAAAAACCACAAAGACACAGATCTACGATGGTTCATTCTACAAAAAGTAACACCTGCAAAGCGGGGGGGAGACTTAAATAAAACACTGACGCAATTAGAACAGCATTGGGTCCGCAAACTAAACACTGTGCACGCAGGTTTGAATATTGCGGTAGAATGGAAATCTTTTCTGTAGATCCCAAACATTGGCAGCGTCATCATGTATATGCACCTGTAAAATGCCTATGACCTGCGGTCAAGAAATGTAATATGAAATCTCTACCAAAGGGCTATGAATGAATTAAGATGCCTATCAGTGTCTATCCGCTGTAAAGATTTCCAACAATGTCGAATGGCATGCATAACACTGAATTGACTGGGCCACTCGAACCTGTGTACAAATTGTCCCTTGTCGAACATGTGTACAAATTGTGCTATGTTACTATGTGAATTTGTTTTCCATTACTAAAAGCATGTCAACATCACGTCATGTCACTACCCTGCCAGTCATTTCAAGCACAAGGAGCGCTTTCAGTGTTCTAATTTATTTTAATTTCCCTTTAGTTTCACTAATACGCCCTGTTCTTCAACAAGGCTTCTGAGGTTACCATGGAAACCATTTTTCAAGTTTACACTTCTAAATTACTTTTCTAGACAGGCCACACCATGGCTGAGACTGATAAATGTTTATTTTTTCAATCCGAGCATTAATGGTGGAGTTATTTGTCTTTTTCGGACGCACTCGATCCAACATGGCCGACATAGATATCATTTTTCAAATTTACATTCCAAATTACGTTTTTAGATTGGCAACACCATGGCCAAGACTGATATTAGTGTATTTTTCCAGTCCGAACCCTAATGGTGGAGTTATCTGTCTTTTTCGGACGCACTCGATCCAACATGGCCGACGTAGATATCATTTTTCAAATTTACATTCTAAATTACGTTTTTAGATTGGCCATACCATGGCCAAGACTGATAATAGTGTATTTTTACAGTCCGAGCCCTAATGGTTGAGTTATCTGTCATTTTCGGACGCACTCGATCCAAAATGGCCGCCGTATAAATAGAAAAGGCTCCTAGCAACAGCGTTACTAACGCTATGCCGCCAGGCCCCTTTCGAGCCCCGGAGTGAGTCAGCACATTTCTACAGCGCTCTCCACTGGCCCGCTATTCGTGATTCATGCACAAAGGTAAGATCTTTGTAGACACACCACCATTAGGTCAGGCATTTTGTTCCCTGAGTGGAACCCCCACTAATATGCCCCTTATTAATTTATGTGTTCAGGTTTCCGCGCGAGGACCGCATATTTAAAATCAGAGTCCATCCCACTCCAAGATCCTCACAAGTGAGGTAAGATTGGTTGACCTATAACTCATTTGTTATTTAAGTATCTGTAAGACACCAGATCACTATTGAGTGCCCTTCTTTGCTTTTTAATAGGATTACACTAAGATCCTTCCCACGCCTGGCGTAATACTAGAAATTCGTGCCAGTGGAAATAATTATCCACAGGTAAGCTGTGGCCTCACAGTATTGGATTTATTCCTTTGTTTAAATGATACACGCTCGAACACACTCCCCTGACGAGTTTTTCCTTTTCCCCTGCAGCACCTATTCCACCCCGTGCAGCACTTCGTCCTGATGAAGGCCGTACATATGCTGGGACATAATTGGTCCACCTAAACGGCCGAAACACCTTGGTGTAGACGCACCCCGAACAACAGTGCATTGTCACTGTCCATTACCAATTGTCAATTCACGAACCCCTTTTTTTTTCTGTTGTTGCTTACTTTGTCTAATTGTGTTGTTTTATACTGAAGTATATGAATCACCATAACAAACTATGTATTTTGATTGAGTTTGCGTTACTTACACGACTGTTGTGTCAAACTATGTGACCCCATGTGTTTGTAAATATATCCTATAAGCCTGTACGGTTGGTTTCATTAAACCGTGTGATGTTATGTTGTTTGGAGAACTGTTCACTCTATGTTGATTTTTACAACTGCATAGATAAACAAACTATTATTTTCTCCAAACAACAAAAAAAGTGAGTTTCTTTCTTTTTCTCCTTTAATGCAGAGCATAAGGAAACCAGACTTTTTCCAGAACTAACTCTAAAAAACGAAAACATGATAAAAAAGAAAGAGATGCGAGTGAGAGCGGTGCACCCAGAAAGCCTGCTCTATCAGCAAAAAAGGTCTGTTACCGAAATCTGTACTTTTCCTTATCATTGTGCCAAATGCTCTCTAAACCAGCAGGGCAGTTAAAGCACCAACATGTGTGCAGGGCAACCCCTTCAATTACACTTGTGAAGAACTTGTGCGGTTTAGCTGGTTAACAATATAAACCAAAATACACAATTGCGAGCAAACAAGGGTACAGAGCTGAATGTGGGAGGGCTCAGGTTTGAAGGGGCACAGGAGGGGTAGACAGTATCACAGACCATCTCTTTCTGTGCATACACACCCAGAGCAGAACCATCTCCCGAATCGCAGCAGTGATAGGAAGCATATACATCTATCTCCCGTTGGCTGCCTGCTCCTGGAACTGAGAGAAGAGCTCATTGGATTGGAACAACCAACAGGAGCTTTTTCAATTGGTGCTGCAATTTTGTTCCTAGATAGGGTCCTTAGTCATCCTTGTCAGCTAATTAAGATGATGCCCAAGAAACAGTCTTTGAGCACCCCGGCTAGCTTTTTCACTAGGAGCCCTCTGGAGTGAAAACAACGTTGATGGGGCCTCAGCCAATGCTGCAGCTGTTAATAGTTCATTTTAAATGCTGAAGGCACATCCCTGAACGCTCACACCGGAGAGAATACAACCCGCTAGGGAAGAAAGGCCCAAGTCGATCTTGAAAGGATAACAAGTTTAATCTCACATGCAGATGAGAGCAACAGCAAAGAACTCTGCTGTTAAGAACGTTCTGCCGAAAAGTAGTACAAGCAGAATCTTATAAGTGAAACATCATCATACATGATATGATATGAAATTTATAATGTGACTGTACACAAGTGTTTCGAGGTGTGACAGGAAAAGGGGGAGGGGAACAGAGGGAGGACAAAACAATGATCTTACTAGCCCCTGTGTCATTAATATCGCGCAAGTGCAGGGAGAAGATGGGGAAAAGTGCCAAAGGGCGGAGGGGGATGGGGAAGTGCAGGTAATTAAAAAGGACAACCAGCTGGTGGCTCAGTGTAGGTAAGGAAAGTGCAGCCAAGTGGCTCAAAAATGCAGAGAGAAGGGACTGTAGGGTTACAGATACAGACCACAAGCGCTGTGTGAGCCAGGCAGCAGTGCAGGGTAGGTACAGCTGGACAAGCGAGGACATGGGCCCACGTTCAGAGGGTGGCCAGGTGACCAGCGTGTGGACAAGATGGGTCATCAGCATGGGAGAGGAATAGAGAAAGTGGAAGCAAAGAGGAAGGTATTGAGTTACTTCCGGAACCAGAGGTGGTTCTGCTCAAGTTTGAGAGAGGCAGGGAGGCTGTTCCAGAGGGAGGCTCCAGCCGAGGAAAGAGATCTGCCCCCAACTCTCTGCTTGAAAAAACGACTGACCCTCAGAGAGTTGGCAGATTAGCAGAAAGCTCGAGAAGGGAAGAGAGCGTTGGAGGTAGTGTGGTCCCAGGCCCCAGAAAGCCTTGTAGACAATACAGAGGACAATTAACTTGATCCTTCCAGCCACTGGAAGCCAGTGAAGAGATTTCAGTGCTGGAGAGATACCAAGGACCAACTTGAGACCAAGGACAAGTTTCGCAGTCCTGTTCTGGATAAGTTGTAGAGGACAGGCAGTAGAGGCAGGAAGATTTAGAAAGTGGCTGTTGCAATAGTCCAGCCTAGAGTGAACCAGAGCACTGGATACATGAGCTTCTGGGGGGAACATGACAAAAGGAAGAATACCTCTGAGGAGGTACAGCTGATAGTTTGACTTCTTAGAGATGTCAGAGATGTGAGGAGAGAAGGAGAGGATGGAGTCAAAGTTGACCCCAATGTTCACAGGTGGGAGAAGAAAGAGGGCCCAGAGTGGGCAGCCAGCGAGAGAGAGGAAGGGACAGAGCTAGTGTTCCAACGAGGAGGATCTCAGTCTTACTGGCATTAAGGCAGAGATCTTTGGTGGCACACCACTCCTGGATTGCAGAAAGACAGTCAGGAATGAGAGAAAGAGTAGAGACAGCTGAGGGGAGCCTGAAAGAGCAATACATATAGTAAAAACCTTCATGACTGATTGGATGGACCCTATACAGATACCACCTTTATCCATAAGGGATGGTAGTTTATTGATCCCAGACCAGTCTGTCCATCTTCCATCATGTGGGTGCTGCAGGGCTCATCTTCTTCTCCTGCTGAAGGTCAGAAAACAACTACATTATACTCCTACTATACAGCTTGCTTTATCACTCATACTGTACACTTGGCATGCCATATGACAGACACATAGGAGGTTCTGGGGCACTCTAACCTTCACACACATATTTCACTCCCTCCCTCCCTCCACGCCATCCAACTCAAAGATCTCCATCCTCATGTTGAACTATAACTTATCTCTCCCAGCACCTCACCATACAAATCACATGACGGTCCCTTCGACAATGTGCCCTGTCCATCCTCTTTGAACATTTCAGGATTTACTACTTTGGGGTTGGTGGTCAAAGGGCACCTGGTGCCATGGAATTCTGGAACCTTAGGGGTTAGTCAGTTATATGGGCTATAACTCGTGGTCACGTGGGAAGGGGCTGGGTCATGCTTTGGCCAGTGTGAGATAACATGCACAGCAGGCGCCAGTCTCTGATCGCGGCTTTGTAGGGCATATTCCTCTTGGGTGATAAACAAATCTTTGCAACAATTTCAGGAATAATGAATAGACGGTGTGGCGGGTGGGGGTGCGAACTGTCCTCATGGGAGCTTGGCATGACTGGAGATTTCTGTGGCCTCATGGATTTGGGCCCAGTGCATGGAATTCTGAATTACCACGCAAGCCTTCTCTTCTACCTCGGTTTATTGATATCTATGCAAAATGGCGATGCAGCCCGTGCCTCGGTCCATACCATGTAGTTAAACTATAATTGGTTACATTAACATGGGGTCCTGCTGTACGGGAAGGCATCCCTCACACTGCCCCCCCCCTTGCTCATCATAGTGCCTCAAATGCATCTCAACTTACCTTAAAGCGCTAAGGGGGAATGGGGCTGCCACCTTCCCAACATTCCCCCTTTCATTACTTCTACAGCAACGCATTCTGGAATAGCTCTGTGCTCCCTCTCCCCAGTTTCTACATCCACATGTGGCTTACTCTTCTTTACTGGCACTGAAGCCCTGCACACTGATCAGAAAACTCTCCTCCATATGTGTGTACTCATCAGGTGAACAGGTCATGTAAATGCAACCCACCTCCCCTGCCAGGTCCACCCATACTTCTGTATAATTATCTGGATCAGGGCGGTGGGGAAATGATAGTGTGGTATAGAGGATCAACTTCATCTTCGTATGGGATGGGGAACATTTCATACTTCGGGCCACCCGGTGGGACATCGGTTTGTACTTCAATGTTTTTTGTTTTGCGAGGTGCTTTCGAACCCCCAATTGATAACATAATTCTTGCGCTATCAGGTGCCACAGTGGCACAGCATAGAAGGACCAGCTGACAAGTGCAGAAAATGACCAGGATGAACACAATGATGGGCATTAACATCTTCATGACTGCTCCAAAACAGAACGGGAGCCAGCTAAATATCATAGTGAGCCAATCACTGTCCTCAATTCCTCCCTCCTTCTTCATGCGAACACCCAAGCCATGGATGGCTGCAATGATGTGGGATAGTGATGCATTTTCTGCGTCTTCTGTAGGCCTGAATGTACAACAGTAATCAGCACATTTTTTACAAACCCCACCCTGCATCACTGTTAACATGTCCAGCACACAGAGATTTAGCATTTTCATAAGTTGCAACACCTGCAATTTGACCTTTATCACATTGAACTCATTCTCTGTGTTGTTCACATGCTGGCAATAGATCAAGTTCCCAAATTTGGGAACTCGCGTCCTCTGCACGCTATCGGTGGCTCTGTGAGGAGTCCTGTTTACTATTTTGATGTAGTTAATTATTGAGTGGTAGTTTTATATTTGAAATAAACCTGTACATAAATAGGTAATATACTTGATAACATATATCAATACACATTGACACAGTTAGATGCTTTTGTACGAATCAAAAAACATTTATTGGAAGCCCAACGTGTTTCGTGAAACTATTCACTTCTTCAGGGGCAATTTGCAAAATTGTCTTAAATCAATCTGTAAAACATAATATTTGAGCAAAGTACATATTAGTATAAATAATCTCAAAAGTTTTTGTAATTTCTAGAAAGCAAAATACCAAAAAGGTAAACCCATATGTATCATATCACAAAAACTGAACATCCTTATTTGTAGACATAAGTGAAATAAATCATATAACTGGTAATAGTAATCGCATATATCATTTTACTACCACCTTGTGTGTAGGTATAAGACAAAATGTCGTGTACCACATAGTTATAAATGAGTTCTTAAATATCATCACAACAAAATTTCTGTATACAAATAAATTACCTATGAAACTATCTCCATTTGTCATGTGAAGCAGAAGGCAAGAAGGTGCAAGTATCCTCTATCTACGGGTTTAAATATGAGGCCCTTGTCAAGAAGCTGTTCAGAAATAGGGAATAAGATATAGAGAAAATAGTCAAAGGAAATATAATTGAATGTAAGCTGAGTATTTTAAAGGAATAAATGGGGCGGCAATTTACCGCCTAATGACATGAAGATGGCTGTAATAGGAAACTCCCATTGAAGGGTACTAAATTCATCAGGGGTATGCCAATGTATCCAGGTCAACGTTTTAGGCAAAAGGTAAGGGCAGTGAATCCCCGGATTGACCTCTAACAGAATCTGAAAGTTGAGTTTTAACTCCATGAGAAAAAGAAACCAAAGACTGAGTAAATCCAAACCTGAGTACACACTTACAGGTGAGTAGTTCGGTAATTCATAGCGGTAGAGAATGCACAAGGTCCCTTTCAAGGGCTTGCTGCTAAACATGGTGTCATAGCCATCCTTAAATACTGGTGAAATGGCAGCCCAATGTCGAGTGGACTTCGTACGTCAGAAACGCGTGACGTCACAATGTAAACATCGTAACTTCATCGCGTTCATGCACACTGGGTAAAGACAAAATAATAAAAATTGCAGATAGGTTATGGAAAAAGATATAATCATGAAAATGATCTTAAGTAACGAAAGAATAAGCTAAACATCTGTAAGGTGTCAGTTATATGAGATGATAACACGGAGGCTTAGCCATCCATAAGTATCAAAAAATATCGGCCTGGTGACGAGCGAGTATCGTGCGTCAAAAGCACGTGTTGTAATCAGTACATCACGGATTTAACTAACTAGCCCTTTTTTATAAACCACGAAATAGTGGCACATAATACTATCATGAGGGTTAAAATGTCCATGTTAGGTCTTCCTTTTTTCAAAATATGTTCATCCAAGTTGTGATTGAATAGAATGTGAACTCTTAATGAGAAAGTCACATTGAGTAAGATGTACCATTGACAGTACCTTGTCATCATACTTGCAAATCATGTCTTTACATCTCTGGATTTTACCTTACATTGTAGTCACCTTGTTATTTACAATGACATACTATGTCTTTCAAATACTATGTAATTATACATTTATTGCCTATATTCTTTTTATCTCTGTTTAATCTTTTTGAGCTATTCCCAGTTTTAGTTATTAATAATCCATTTACATACTCTGTTTAACTCTGTTTACATCTTTATAACATTCTTTTATTCTTTTTACTACATGATTTTCCATATAATATTTTTTATCTAAACAATCCAGTGAGTATCTCGACTTTCTAGTGAGTGGTTGAAGATATATAACAACGTAGTGGCTTTTACTATGCACATTGCGCTAGGCTTTGAGATGGTGTCACCTTTACGTCTTTGTTCCATCAATATTTTTACATTAGATACCTTGCTGATCTCTTATTTATTCTTTCGTTACTTACTTTCATCTTGATGATTATATCTCTTTTTAAATCCGATCGGTTATCTTTGATTTTTTCATAAACTTATGCACATGTGTGTGATGACGTCACGATGTTTACATCGTGACGTCACGTGCTTTTGACGCACGATACTCGCTCGTCACCAGGCTGCTATTTTTTGATACTTATGGATGGCTACGCCTCCGTGTTATCATCTCCGATAACTGACACCCTACAGATGTTTAGCTTATTCTCTCGCTACTTAAGATCATTTTCATGATTATATCTTTTTCCATAAATTATCGGCAATCTTTATTATTTTTTCTTTACCCAGTGCACTTGAACCTGATGACGTCATGATGTTTACATCGTGACTCACGCGTTTCTGACGTACGACGTCCGCTCGACATTGGGCCACCATTTCACCAGTATTTAAGGATGGCTATGCCACCAGGTTTTGCAGCAAGCCCTTGAGAGGGACCTCGTGCATTCTCTACCGCTATGAATTACCGAACTACTCACCTGTAATTATGTACTCACGTTTGTATTTACTCCAGTCTTTGGTTTCTTTCTCTCATGGAGTTAAAACTCAACTTTTGGATTCTGGTCTAGGTCAATCCGGGGTTTCATTGCCCTTACCTTTTGCCTAAAACGTTGACCTGGATACATTGGCATACCCTTCATGAATTTAGTACCCTTCAATGGGAGTTTCTTATTACAGCCATCTTCAAGTCATTAGGTGGTAAGTTGCCGCCCCATTTATTCCATCAAACTACTCAGCTTACATTTAATTACATTTCCTTTGACTATTCTCTCTATATCTTATTCCCTATTTCTGAACAGCTTCTTGACAAGGGCCCCATATTTAAACCCGTAGATAGAGGATACTTGCACCTTCTTGCCTTCTGCTTCACATGACAAGTGGAGATAGTTCAATCGGTAATTTATTTGTATACAGAAATTTTGTTGTGATGATATTTAAGAACAAATTTGAAACTATGTGGTGCGGGACATTCTGACTTATACCTACACACAAGGTGGCAGTAAAATGATATATGCGATTACTATTACCAGTTATATGATTTATTTGATTTATGTCTACAAATAAGGATGTTGAGTTTTTGTGATATGATACATATGGGTTTACCTTTTTGGTATTTTGCTTTCTAGAAATTACAAAAACTTTTGAGATTATTTAAACTAATATGTACTTTGCTCTAATATTATGTTTTACAGATTGATTTAAGAACATTTTGCAAATTGCCCCTGAAGAAGTGAATAGTTTCACAAAATGCGTTGGGCTTCCAATAAATGTTTTTTGATTTGTACAAAAGCATCTAACTGTGTCAATGTGTATTGATATATGTTATCAAGTATATTACCTATTTATGTACAGGTTTATTTCAAATATAAAACTACCACTCAATAATTAACTACATCAATATAGTAAACAGGACTCCTCACAGAGCCACCGATAGCGTGCAGGGGACGCAAGTTCCCAAATTTGGGAACTTGATCTATTGCGTACATTTTTGCAACCCATATGCCAGGGTTGTTATTTATCTCCTCCGCACCTTAAAATAATTAAATCTCAGTTCACAATTTCCTTAACTACGTTAGGGTAAAAATCAGGTGTGCTGATTGATCTGTTCTTCTTCGTTCACATTCTGGACCAGATTCAACCTCACTATTTGCAGCCATTCGGAATTGGCTGCCGTCTGCACTCCTAGCAACAGTAAATAGGCAAAAAATGATTCTTCTGAACTAAAAGTTTGTATTCTTCTGGTATTCCAGCAAGCAATGTGGAAGAGTCTTTAGAAATGTAATTCAATCTTTTTGTCCTCTGCGGTTGCTGGGACTGCCATAGCCGGATGTGCATCTCTTGCGTGGGCGCCAAACAATTATCTTCATTTTCCACTGTGGGGAAACTCGTTGGTGCCTCTGCAGGCAGTGCCCCCCTTCAGGTGTTCTTCTGGGATTACTAATAGTGCAGAATGCAATGTGGCCAGTGAACAAACGTCCCTCCATGATGCTGGGAGGTGCAAGTAAGCTTGTCAGCCACAGATCCAGTAGTAATCCATCAGCGCTGCCATTCCTTTATTCATGTCTGTGATCAAGATAGTTTTATTACAGTGTTCATTTGTGTCGACAAACACTGTACCTTTGCTGTGGAAACAGAGTTTATATTCTTCTTCCTTGTGCACTTGCACCGGCTTTTCCATCATTGCAATCCACATCAGCTTTGTGATATGCTATGTCCAGATTTGCTCACAAAAGTTGACGACTTCTTCTATCTTCTCCTTGCTATATGTTACCAGTCCTACTGACAAGCAAGGTAGTGTGTTATCCTGCCAGTTATTGTTAACATTTTTCTGCCCCTTCATCATCAGATAGGTTAACGCCACAAATTTGATGTTTCTCGGGTCTTTGGCACATTTTACAAAATCTGGGCCCACCATTTGCAGTTGCACTCTGTGCCTGGAACGTTCCATTTATTCTGCATAACGCAATAGTGAACCAGGCATTGTGCCTCTATAATTGGGACTGCTTGTTGTACTAACACCTTGGGAGCCTCTGACGCGTGCAGAATCAGTGAATACACATAACAGCTCCCATCGTTTTTCCAACACCACTCACATCAGAGTACCATGAATTAGTGAACTCGGGGCGATGACTATCCTCAATCACATCAAAACCCAGCCCTTAATGCATGTCTACATGTCATACTGTTGCTGTTCTTCTCTTTTCATTCTTCTATACACATTTTCAAGGATAGCCGCTTTAGCAGTACTGTCAGAGATAACATTATACCTTTCCATAGTGGCAGACAATCCCCTATTAATTTTAAACAACCTGTTCTCTACTTCCTTCACAGACATAATCTGCATATTGGAGTCATTAAATCCATTTGCATCATTATTATTAGTGTTCACATTAGTACTAATATATATACATCCACTTGTGTTATTGGCATTTATATGTATCGTTCCATTTGGATAATATACACTACGCTTTCCCCTATTATCCTCTTTATATGACTCCACCCTATAACACCCTCCCCAATACACTCCCAATAGTACTAATAATATCACACAGATTCCTCCAGCAATTACTGACCCACAATAATAGATATATGTCCACAATCTCACATTTGTGTCTCTACTCCTCGGGTCCCTACGTAACAACTTATGTACATTAGTTGCATCCATATTCTTCTTTCCTGAAATGGAAGCACAGGCACACAAGACAACAAAAAAGACAAAAACGTACAAGACGTACTCTGTACGAAAAGGAAAAAGAAATGAGAGGGTGCGAGAGAGAGAGAGTGCCAGGTCTGTAGCCCAATCTTGACTGGTGCAGAGGCAGGGACGTCATTTGGGGGTCGCCAGGGGTCGCAACTGCGACCTCTGTGGTGTCCCTTGCGACCTCTGTGGTGTCCCTTGCGACCTCTACTAAAAAAAAAAAATACATTTTTTTTTTTTTTTTTTTTGAAGTTATGCGAGCTCCTGGGCTGTGGCTCTTTACTTCTGGGGTGGCTGGCTTTCTTGTTCAGGCCCCTTAAAAAAAAAGACTTGAGGCACTTGTTCTTATTTTTCTTCTAACACTTTCAGCACTGACTCTAAATAAGAAAGAATAGGAATACCAAATAATGTGTCTTTCTGGAATTCTATACAGTAATTGCTGGCCTCATTAAATGTTTATTTCAGGCACACTTCAGGGGGTGAGTCACTGGTTTAGTCTGTTCTTAAACGCCTCACTAAGCCTAAGCCGTTCATCCTTCTGAGGTCGATAAATGAGTACCAACACAGGTTGGGTGATATTGGGTGTATATTTTTTCTATATAAAGCGCTTAATGATGTGTTATTATATAGCACTTACGCTTATCATTTGGTCATGGACGTCTGCTTGCATACACAGTCATTTGGTAATACGGGCCAATAAACACTGAACTTAATGATACATATGGCGATCCATTCTTGTATGAATGTACATCATATAGTGATATCATAACTATATTTTTCATAGTGTACAATGCTATGTGATGCCACTTCCTGTTTTGTCAACGGGTGAAATGTCGTGTTCCATCGCTACCCGCTATATCACTTTGGGGCGGGGTCTAATGACATCACTTCCTGTGATGTCATCAGAGGGTCAAGGGTCGGGTGATGTCACTTCTGCTACCCCTGGCATTTTGGTGAAATGACGTCCCTGTGCAGAGGCAGCACAAACTCCTGTCTCCCCGTTGGGTCTTGGCACGTGGAATCTGTACTAACCATAGGCCACCGCAACCCACTGGGGAAAGAGGGTAAGTGTCAGTTGGTTGGATGGTAGAGAGTTTCAAGGATAACTGGAAAGAAGGATGGGGTAAGGTTTTGGACAGGAAGGCGGAGTTAGGGTAACATGCTCCTCGGCTCCTGCTGCTGTTCTCCTGTGCGTTGTGGTTCTACACCGCCCTGTCACTCATTGCACACCACACTCACACTGTTTGCACAGCACCCCATTGAAGCCGTTTACTAGAGCTTCTTAACCAAGTACACTGCAGGCATCATTACACCATGCAGGTTCTCTGACAGAAGTAATCAAACATTACATGATCTGTGGTGCATACATTGGTTACTAGCATTTGGCTAACATGTCAGATTTCACTGTGTCACCATCACATGAAGGAAAAAATAAAAGAAATGCACTTAGCTGTGGGTTTTTTTCCCATGGCATCTCTGGGGGAAGATTGTGCGGGCCTGGTAAAGGTGTGAATGTCCCAAGCGCTCCGCTGGAAAATACCAAGACAATTGAGAGTGTGCGCAGCGGAAGTGTTAGACACTTCTCTATGTATACCGAGAGTTTGCTTTTCCAAGTGCGGTAACTCGATCGTGTTCGCTATCACGAGAGCAGAGCCTTCTGAATGCAGCAGCCTCAGCACTGCGTTCAGATACTGCCGAGGATCATGAGCATGCCAGTTTTCATGCGAGTTTCATGCAGATTAGTATTTCCCCTGTTTGGAACACTAGGCCACATACTGCGGTCTCAGCCGCGTACTAAACATGCATACGTCTTCAGCTGTTAGTCTGCAATCACACGTTGTCCAAGAGCTTGTTCTACTTATCTGTTTGAGTGAGCGGGACCTGTGATGATCAGGCAGGTTCTTGCCCCGCGTAGGCGTGCCTTGTCGGAGCTCTTCGGAACACATTTTATGCCTCCAAGAGCTGGAATTGCGAGCGGGGCCTCGCAGGCGCAGTTAGCGCATGCACACATTTTTGGGTGTGGCTTTCCTTTGGTGGAGGAGTCGAGGAGCATGTATGTTCTGTGCAGGTTCCCAAGAACATTCTTCTGGGCCGTACCCTTTCCAATTTATTAGGTACCCACAATCTTTGTTGCTTTACGTGCAAGTCCAGGATGACCCTGCCTTCATATTCGGGGCATCCGTCTACCAGGATGGGTGGGGTTATCTTTTATTTGATGGAAGCTGCAGCTGGCTTTAGCAAGGCAACATGGAAAACTGGATGTATTCGCATATGCTGGGGAAATGTCAATCGTACTGCTACTGGATTGATTACTGTCTCAATTAGGAACGGGCCAATAAAGCAAGGTTGGAATTTCCGTGGACTTTGAAATTGAGGATTACGCATGGATTGCCATCTTTATCTCTCACCTGGTAGAGCGGACTTGATCTTCGCTTATTGTCTGCATATTGCTTGTAGGTCTACTTTGCTATGGATACATTGTGTTGTATCATTTGCCAAGCACCTTCCAGTTGTTTTTTTTCGCTCCCAGGCTGCTGGAACCTTGGCAGCTTCTGGTTGGGGTACTGGTTGAAAGTGTGGGTGATGACCGTAAGGGCTAAAGAATGGTATTTACTTGGTTGATGAATGGATTGGGTTGTTGTAGGCTAATTCTGCCAGCCAGATGACTTCTGCCCAGGAATCCTCTTTTTCTTGGGTCATGCAATGCAGGTATTGCTCCAGGGTTTGATTGAGGCGTTCAGTCTGCCCACCCGTTTCCGGGTGGTAGCTGGTGGACAGACGCATCTAGTTTCCCACTGAATTACAGAAGGCTTACCAGAAATAGGAGAAAACTGTGGGCCCCTGTCTGAGATGATGTGTTGAGGAATTCCAAGTAATCGGATCACATTTTGCAGAAATAGAACAACTAAAATGCTAGCTGATGCTGTGCCCTCACATGGTTTGGTGTTCGGCTTTGTTCCTTAAACAATTTTCACAGTTGGTTACATATTGTTGGACGTCCTTCCTCATATGGGGCCACCAGAAATGTCTAGTAAGTAATTCAAAAGTCTTGGTTGTTCCTGGGTGCCCTAGGAAGGGTGAGTTATGACATCATGTAATTGCTTGTTGTGGAATCTGTGCGGCGGGTAGGTATAAACTCGTATTGTAGAAAGGTAAACCATCCTTCACAGTCTCTGTTCCTTGTTCTGGGAGTCCCATTGCACTAGATCCTGCGCCGTCATGGCCTTCCTAATGTCCTCGAACATGTCATCCACCACAATGCTCCCAATGATATGGCTTGGATCAACAATGGGTTTTGGTTCTTCTGTCGTTCTTGTTTGGTATAAATTTCGGCTCTGGGTAACGCAACAATATGTCTGCTTTTTGATTTTTCACGCCAGGACGATAAGTGACAACAAAGTTGAATTTAGCGAAGTGCATTGCTCATCACAGTTGCTGGGGGCTCAGTGCCTTAACTGATTTCAGGAACTGCAGATTCCGGTGGTCGGTGAATATCGTGATGGTATGTCGGCTCCCATTAGGTAATAGCGCCATTCTCTGAAGGCTGCTTTAATCGCCAATAACTCCCTGTCGGCTATCACATAGTTCTGTTATGCTGGCAACAAAGTTCTCGACTAGTAGGCCACAGGATGCAGCTGTCCGTTGTTGTCTCGTTGCGATATTATGGCTCCTATAGCATAACTAGACACATCAGTCTCTACCACGTACGGTCAAGCTGGATCGGGGTGCATTAACACTGGTGCTGTTGTAAATGCGTCCTTGAGTGCCTGGTATCCTTCTTCAGCCACTGAATACCATTTAAACAGCACTCCTTTCCTTAATAGCCGGGTGATTGACTGGTCCTTCTTGGTGAAACCATCAATGAAGCGCCGATAGAAGTTGGCAAACCCCAGTATAGTCTGCACATCCTTTACTGAGGTAGGTGACGGCCAATCGATAATAGCTTGCACTTTCCTTTTGTCCATTGTGACACCCTGAGGCGATAGAATAAAGCCTAAGAACTCCATGGTCGACTGATGGAATTCGGTTTTCTCCAATTTAGCATATCACTGATGTTCACTTAGTCTCTGTAATACAGCTTTCACGTGGCCTTGATATTCTTCCATGTTCTGTGAATAGATTAGTATGCCATCTATGTATATGACTGCAAACACATCCACGTAGCCTCGTAATACTTCATCCAGGAAATGTTGAAATGCGGCCGTTGCATTACAAAGCCCAAAGGGTATCATCTGGTATTCATATAACCCGAACTTGGTCCGGAAGGCCGTCTTAAACTCATCCCCCTTCTTCACACGTACAAGATGGTATGCCCCACGTAGATCGAGTTTTGTTTACACCGTTGACCCTCATAACTGGTCTAACAGAACAGGTATCAGGGGGAGGGGGTAGTGACTTTTAAGGGTTATACGATTGATCACTCTGTAATCAATACAGATTCTTCTGTAAGATCAAAGAAATATCGAGGCTGAGTACCACAAATTAAATACACCAATCACGGGCTGAAAAGATTCATAGATTTTTTATTCTGCACAGTTTACAAACAAACACAGATAGGTCTCTGGCTCTCAACACCCCACAACGTATACCAGCCTGACAATGAGAGGTGAGAGAGTGCTGGACATCTAAACATTTGTGCTTTTATACAATTTCGAATAATATTGTCCAGCCTCTCTTCATGTTAATAATTTGTGGTCTAGAGTTTGTGCCTAGTTCACATACAGCTTATACAATAATATGCAAAAGGATTACATAAGTTTGCATTTCCATGAAGGTACAATGGTGGTGTATATTCTCGGATCCCGCGGTAAGCCTTAGTCTATATTCTAACACAATGCAGTTCGGCCTGTGTCTACGCTTGAGGTTTACTTTACATTGTTCCAACATTTATACAGGGTGAGTCTTATGTGCGCTGACCATAAGATGACAGTTCGCATGGAGTGCAAGGTCTCTTTACCTAGTCTAAACAGTCGGCTCTAGGACAACCAAAAAATTAACAGGACTAAAATGTCAGGAGGCTTGGTTGCAAGTTGAAAATACAGTCCACCATTTTAGAACAGAGAATCATACGAACACAAATCAAAATGGCAGATGAATCCTAAAATGGCAGCGAAGTTGATCCAAAATTGGAACTTTGCGACGTGGTTTTACTCATAGAGCACTAGGCTTAGGCCAACATTAATCACAAAGGAGGCACTTTATATTTACTGTTTCATACTTAAGTCCCCTGTTTTCATGGGCACAAAGAATAGGGGTGAGGAGACTGGGGAAGTGGAATGCCTGATGAAGCTGTTGTAAAGATTCACCTCGTGTATATCTTCAAATGTTCATTTCCTGCTTCAGTGAGAGCATAGATTCTGCTACATGGAAACATGGCTCCAGCCTCTAGGTAGATTCTGCAATTAGAAATGGGCAGATGTGGAGGCAGGGTCTCTGTGGCCACCTTACTAGAGACATCCCTGTTTTCGTCACACTCCTCAGGCAATACATCCTCTGTGCTTCCAATTACGTGGGTTACGCTTTCTGTAATTCTACAATGTTCACCCCAGCGAGTGGATTGGAACTGGATCAGTCCTGAGGCACAGTCCACAGTGAGATTGTGGAGTCTCAGCCACGATAATCCCAAAATGAACTCAAACTGCGGGGCTGCGATAACATAAAACTGCAAAGTTTCTTGATGGTGCTTTGCACATTCCAACTGTAGCAGCTGGGCCTGTTGCATAATCAGCACGACACCAACGGGGAACCTCCACAGCTTTTACCTCCTCCTCCTGTGCTTTGCTGACCAGTGGAAGATCCAAATGCTGCGTCAACTGTACGTTGACGAAATTGCCCGTGGCCCCCGAGTCCACCATCAGGAACACAGTAATACGTTTATCCTGCCAACCTAAGTGGCCTGCTAGAATCACATGAGCTCACTGACTGTGTTTTATTTATTTACTTATTTGCATTTATAAAGTGCACAAGCGGCCCTGGGGCATCGTGGCGCTGTTACAGCGAGCTTGAACTTACATAGGTAATATGATAAAGAATCAGATAGAGTAAAGTAATATATACAGTGTTACATACTTTGAATACAGTAGTAGAGACAGGAATGAAATGTTGTCACAGGAAGATGAGAGTATTATGTTTTTGCTATGGTTACAGTGCAAGAGCATGACTATGCAGGCTAGTTTTGTACATTAGCAGAACAGTAAGGTTTTTAGGGTTTTGTGGAAGGTGGTGACGATTTCTCATTCATTAGTGTAGTTGGCAAGGCATTCCAATTTTTGGGTGCAAGGTGTTGGAAGCTAGATCCTCCCGCTTTGGTTCTTTTGAAAGCAGGTACATAGATCTGATTGGCGAGGTGGGAACTGATGGGTCTGTTAGAGGAATTAAGGGTGATTCTTTCAGAAAGGTAGGGTGGAGCATCTGATGAGAGACACCTGTGTGTGATGGCCATGGCTTTA
The DNA here is from genome assembly GCF_040938575.1 of Ambystoma mexicanum. Lineage (NCBI taxonomy): Eukaryota > Metazoa > Chordata > Amphibia > Caudata > Ambystomatidae > Ambystoma > Ambystoma mexicanum. Next base: position 378,916,036 of record NC_090930.1, on the reverse strand, counting down.
AAGAGTATACGTTACTTTACCGGTAGCCAATGGGCTTCTTTCCTAGCTAGAGAGATATGTTCCCTTTTGGGGATGGTCAGTGCTGCCCGGAGTGCGTTATTTTGCGTGACTTGGAGTTTATTTAGATTTTTGTCAGAGGTGCCTAGGAAGAGGGCATTGCAGTAATCCAATTTGGTGCCCACCATAGCTTTGGCGATGGATAGGCAGTTTTTGGTGGAGAGAAAGGGCTTGACTGCATTGATCACCTTGCTGTGATTGCTGCAGAGGAGGCTATGGCATTGACCTGGCGCCACATAGATAGTGAGGTGTCTAGGTAAACACCTAAGGTTTTGACAGTCTTTGAAACTGTGATGGTGGAGTTGTCGATGTTGAAGGTTTTATATTGCATATTGCGGGGGGAGTTTATTGAGAGTTTCGCTAGTACCTACTAGGAGGATCTCTATTTTGTCCCTGTTTAGGCAGAGACCATTGACAGCCATCCATGTTTGGATAGCTGTGTAGATTTTGGTTAGAACTGTCGCATTGTCTTCATTGGTGCCAGTTAGTGGAAGTAGTACCTGTGTGTCATCAGCGTAATTGGTGTACGCTATGTTGCGACAGTTGAGATCATTGAAGAGCGGGAGAGTGAATATATTGTAGAGTGTGGGGGCGGTGCAAGAGCCCTGAGGGATGCCGCAGTGGATGATGGTAGGAGATGCAGATGCGGTGTCTGAGAAGACTTTCATGAGTCTTCCGTTTAGAAAGGGGGCGACCCAGGCGATAGATTCTGGGGAGAAGTGAGCTTCATTTTTTAGGTGCATGCCTACCATATCATGGTTGACAAGGTCAAAGGCGGTGGGCAAATCCAGTAGGAGGAGAAGTGCCAGTTTGCCTTTGTCCATGATGTCCCCAAGTTGTATTTTTAGGTCGAGTAGGGCTGACACAGTCCCGTGTCTAGGTCGGAAACCTGACTGTCTTTTCCCTAGGATGTGGTTGGCTTCTAGATATTCCTGAATTTGCGTGTAGGCAACTTTGTCCAGGATCTGGAGCAAGAATGGCATGGTGGTGATGGGCCTATAGTTATTAGCAATTTCATGGGTCGGGAGTAGTTTTTTTAGAAGGGGGCGTAACCAGGCTTCTTTTAGGCTGTCTGGAATTGTGTTGGAGTTGAAGGAGGCGTTAATGAAGCTCTTGAGAAATGGGGTGAGTGTTTCACTGCAGTCTTTAATTAGACTAGCTGGGCAGGGGTCACCTTTGCAGTTGGATGGTTTAATCCTGTTAATTATCTCAATGACTTTACGTTCAGTTACTTCCCTGAATTTGAATGGAGTTATGAGGGCATTGGCGGACGGGGGCATAGTGCTGGCGGTGGGCATGTGGTTTGTGCTAGTGGTTGATTTAATGTGCTGTGACAGGTTCTTGTGATGCTCCTTGATTTTTTCTTGTAGGAGTTTGATTTTATTCATAGGGCAGATTGTATAGTGTTACACCAGGTTTGGTCTTTAACAATATCTTGGGATGTGGCAGCTGGTGTGGTGAGTTATTTGAAAATGGCAAAGAGTTCTTTGGATTCGGAGCTAGCATTAGTGATTCTTTCATTATAGGTCGCTGACTTTGTCTGTAACTATAGATTGTTTGTATTGTGAGGGGATTTTTTTGTAGGAGGATAACATGGCTGGGGAGGGTAGCTTTTGCCAGATGTTCAGCGTTTTTCGTTTCTGGGAGCGGGGTTCTTTTAGTGGAGAACCAAGTGTTTGAGTGTTTCACTGTTTTAGCTTTTTTGTTCTGTAGAGGGACAATAATAGCTATTGAAGAGTTTATGGTGCGTTTGTTAATGTCTGCTAGCACTGATGGGTTAGAGGACTTTAGATCTGTCGTGAGGGTGCTGAGGTGTGGTATGATCTTATCTTTGGTAAGGTTTTTAGCACATCTTGTCAAGGCTGAGGGAATAGGGTTAGGCTTTTTGGCCTTGGAGGTGGCGGTGGGGATGAGGAAATGAATGAGGTGATGGTCTGACCAGGGAGTGGGGGTGATTAAGCTGATGTTGACCTCACAGTTGTGGTCGGCTATCCAGTCAAGGATGCCGCCTTTGTTGGGCGTGGGTGAGATTATTTTTTGGTCAAAGCCTAATTCCTTTAGGACCATTGTAAGAGATTTAGCTGGTTTGATCTTTTTATCATTGAAACCAAGGTTGAGATCACCTAAAAGGATGCTTTTAGAGGTGATTTTTAGGTTGTTTGCTAGGAGGTGTGAGAGGTTCGCCTGGAACTCCAATAGTGGGCCAGGTGGGCGGTAGATGAGGTTGATGGAGATGGTGGAATTGGGAGAGAGGGCAATTTTTATTGAAAGGGAGTCCGTGTTATCACCATGGTTCGATGTGAATTGTGTGGCCTCTAGGTGATCCTTCATGATGAGTGCTACACCACCTCCCACTGAGGTGAGGCGGTCTTGCCTGATAATGGAGTAGCCCTGTGGGATGGCAAGGGTGAGAGCAGGCCCTGCAGCGCTATGTAGCCATGTTTTGGTGATAGCTAGGATATCGAGGTCCAGGTTGATTAGGAGTTTGTGAATTAAAGTGGCATGTGGAGGGATGGATCTGGCGTGATAAGGGCACATTGTAGGTTGTGGGGGGTCTGAGTTATAGTTAGGGTGCTGTTATGTGGTTCAAGTATGGCAGGGTTGTGGTGTGTCATAGCTAGTGTGGGTGAGGCTGGCTTGGATGTGTTTGTAGGTGGGTCGATAGGATTGGATGAGTTTAGTGGGGCCTGGTTGGTGGTGCTGGGGTACCTTGAGCGGAGGCCCAGGAGTTGGTTCCTGATGCTGGTAGGTCTTGGGCATGAAATTGTGGTGGGTGTAAAGCAGGTTTCTGTAATGTTGCAATTGGTGAAAAAAGGGTAGGAAGTAGGTGGGGGGAATGTCGGAGGGGAAGGGGTGGGGGCAGCTAGAATATTGGTTGATTGAGGGTGTTGCATGGTGGGCGTTTGCATGAGCGTGGAGTATAGAAGTAGTGCAGTGAGTGGGTAGAGCTGCTTGCAGGTTCAGTGGGGGTGTGCGCAGAGGGAACAGGGATACCGGCCTGAGGGTGGGTTGGGGTGGGAGGCAGAGGTGTCACAGAGGGAGGGCAGGCTTTAATAGTGTGTCCGAGGTGTTGGTATGTAGATAGGTGTGGGGGTGAGTAGTTAAAAAGAGGGGGTTATGCAAAGGTAGTAACAGATAAGTAGTGAACCAGGCATCAGATAGGCATCAAATAGCAACAGATGTAAGTTCACAAAAAAGGGCTAGTCTGTACATTATGTTGACCTTTCAGTACAGTAACAATTGCAGGAAGGCGGAATTACAGCAAACATTGCGCACAGGTGTCTGAGTGGCCTAGATGCTGATGGACCGGCAGATGGATCGGGGTGAGACATAAGAACGCAATGTAAAAGAAATGGGAGGCTCTGCTGAGGGGGCGCGCCGTGCATAGGGTAGTATGGTGGGGCGCACCCGCAGTGCTTCGAGAGCAATTGATATTGCAGTGGCTAGCGCAGAGTGTTGGGGCAGATCACAATAGTACACAGTGGGGCAGTTAGAGTGGAGGTGCATGGGTAGTAAGGGTAGTTACAGGATGTTAGTTATTTTCCTGGCGGTATGCGGTCTGGCGGCACGGACAGACCTGTGCCTTAAAGGAGTGCCTTTAGGGGTGGGCCGGCTCACACCATCCGGCGGCGCCTCTCGGAAGAAGTATTGGCGGCGGGCCAATGGGCTGTTGAGTCGTTGCTAGGCAACCTGACAAAAACAAATGGCAGTGGCCATTTTGTTTAACTCCTTGTGTTCTGCAATGGAGATTTCTGTCAGCTGTGAGTGAGATCAGGCAAGTTTCACAAAAACAGAAGGCAGCAGCGTGATACGGGCTACCTCACCTCTCCTGGGATCGGTGCTGGGAGCAACAACGTGTTGCTTGATTCCGCTTCCTGGGATTGCTGGAGCGGTGTGCAATCTGGTGCAGGTCAGCTGAGATTGGATCGAGGTCGGGCTGATGCGGGTTGGGCTCCTGCCCACCCGATGCTTCGGAAGAATGGCACTGGCACAGACAGGCATGTGCCTTAAAGGAGTGCCTTTATTGGAGGGCCGGCTCATGCCTTCCGGTAAGGCCTCTCCGAAGAAGTATTGGCGGCGGGCCAATGGGCTGTGGTGAGTATTCGCTAGAGTTCTCAGGGTGTCTTTAGGTGTGTTCGCCTGGGCCACCCTCACGGGCGAGTGGTGGTGTTTCCCGACCGTTCACCCTTTGGCTTAGCAGGGCATTCCCGAACGAAGTGTCCAGCCTTGCTACAGTACAGACAGGGCTTGTCCCGCCTCCTCTTATCCTTCTCCTCCTTTAACAGTGGTCCCTGTACCAACCCTATCTGCATGGGCTCTTCAGTGTTTTTCTTGAACGTCTCTTGGCGGTCTTCTGCTGATCCAACCGCACCAGAGGCTTGGGTTCCCATTTTCGCCAGTCTTGTTGTCGTTCGCTTTGTTGTTGATCTAGAAGGAGTGCCAGATCTATCATTGTGGAACACTTGTCCGGTTGGTGATCCACTTGAGCTATCTGGTCCTTCAGGTCATCGCGTAAGACCTTGTTGAATGGGGCCATCCTTTTATCCTGCGGCCAGTCCATTTCCATGACCAACCTGTTGAAGGAGGTTACATAGGTCACTAGGTCTTTTCTCCCTTGTTGGAGGGTAACAATTCCCTGTCCTTGATCAAGGATGCTGACCGTCGGTTGTAAATCTTGCCGAATTCCTCCAAGAACTCATCCAAACTGTACAAGAGAGAGTCATCCTTGTGAACCAAGGGTGTGGCCCAGGACGCAGCATCCCCAACCAGATACGAGATCACGAAAGCGGTACAGGCGTGGGCCATTCTAAGCACAGCCGGCTTGGTCAAGAAGTGTAGTTGGCACTGCATGATGAACTGATAGAATTTCTGTGGGTCCCCATGGTACCGTTCTGGGGCTGCCAGCGGGAGTGGGGGTTCTGTGGACACCTGTACCTGCACTGGTGTTGGCAGGGCTCTGGACAGTAGGGTTGCTTGGGCTTGGTTTTGCACTGTCAGGGTATGCACCTGACCAGCTAAGGCTGCGTTCACATACTGCCCCAGATCATGAGCATGCGAGTTTTCATGGGGTTTCATGCGGATTAGTCTTTCCCCCTGTTTGGAACACTATGCCACATACTGCAGTCTCAGCTGCGTACTAAACATGCATACGGCTTCACCTGTTAGTCTGCAATCATACGTGGTTCAAGATCTTGCTCCACTTATCTGTTTGAGTGAGCGGTGCCTGTGATGATAGGGTGGGTTCTTGCCCCGTGTAGGAGTGACTTGCCGGAGCTCTTCGGAACACATTTTATCCCTCCAAGAGCTGGAATTGCGAGCGGGGCTTTGCGGGCACGGCTCGCGGGAACGGCTCGCACATGCGCACATTGTTGGGTGTGGCTTTCCTTCTACCAGCAGGCCCGTATGTTACACGGCCTGCTGTGAAATGTAGTCTCTGGGCATTTCTCTGTCCCTCAGCCCTTTGCCTGCAAAATGAATGGAGAATCCATCCGGAAAACTGTGTTGTTGGATTATACATAAGTCTAACAGCATTACCATGACTCACAGTACCAGCAGCATGCCCAGCCCTGACAGAGAGAGAGAGAGAGAGAGAGAGAGAGAGAGAGAGAGAGAGAGAGAGAGAGAGAGAGAGAGAGAAATGTGGATCTAGCAGGTGAGCTTGGGCCTGCCACTCTGACGCGCCACCACACCTATATCGCCTCTGGACAGGCTGGTGAGATAATTGGGGTACAAGTACTGTTACCCTTTGTTTCAAGATGACTGATGCACTCAGGATCTGTCCCCCGTCGTCTGTGCAGCATCAGGCATCTCTGTTCTCACAATCCTGGGAGGTGCAATCTGTCGGTAGACACATTTAGTGGCCCGAGTTAGTGTTGTCAAATATTCCCTGGATTGCTCTCCTAACACTGCTGAAGCCCTCTTTGCATCAGAAGCCCTTCCTACAGGGTTTATGGGGGTATGCATACACTGGCCAGTGACCACCTCATGAGGTGACAGATGATGATCTTTTCTTGGCTGCGTGTGTGTAAACTGAAATAGGACAAGGGCAAACAGTGCTCCCAGTTTTTCTTCAACATGGTATACAACTTAGATAACTTCCTCTTGAGAAGACCATTTACTGTCTCCACAATGCCATTGGCCTGTGGGTGATAAATTGAACACATCCGATGTTTGATGCCAAGAAGTGCTGTAACATGTTGCATTGAAGAAATGTGTGCACACCTTGCAGCACACCTGACATCTGGGTACGCACATGGCCCTGCTTCCGCCACCTTGAGAAAGGGCAGACCACCACAATGAGGTACCTGGATCTATTACAACACTCACCCATGTCAGCATAGTCTATGTGTGATTCACGGAACAACCCAGTAGGGTGGTACAAGGTACCCTGTAACGTCCTTAGCATCATCCCTGTACTAAAACCTTGACATGTGGTGCAATGTATAGCCATTTCTGTAATGCCTTCCTAGATGTTTGGGGTGAACCAGTCCTCCTTTATATCTGCTGCTGTGTGTTGCTTCAAACTGTGATACGGGTAGTGTAATTGTTCAAATGCTACTGCTAGCAGCTTCTGAGGCATTACTACCTTCCCAGAGCTCTCCTGCCTCCATAACAGATCTGTCGGAGATTCTTACACTCTCTCTGTAACCACAACACCTTCTTCCTCTGAGGCACCCTTCCTTGTAGTTCAACAATCTTGGAGATGGGCACTGCTGTATAAGGCACTGGATGTTCTTTTGCTGATGGGACAGTCACAACATACTCAGTAGGCATTTCTTTTGGCAGATTTGCCACCATTTTGCCTACCACTTCAGCGGCTGCGTTCCTCCTCCATATTTCATGTGTCCCATTAGTATGGCCAGCACACTTTAGGAATGCCAGAACAGATGTCTGTGATAACACTCCTATCAGCATGTCTAACAGCACTGTATGCTGTAATGGGGATCCATCCGCCCTTTGAAAACCCCTCTTCTTCCAGCGGGAGAGTCCAGTGTGTACCGGTGTTGTAACATACGCCGAGTCAGAATATATTGTGACATGGCACCCTTGTGATGCTCTCAGTGCTTTGATGAGCACCAGAAGTTCTACCGCCTATGCAGAATAGTGTGTAGGCAACCCTTTCATGACTACCGTCTTATATTCTCCTCCCTTAAGACATAGCACTGCATCGCCTGTCCATCTCTGTCCATCTTCCTGATCAATTGTAGATGACCCATCAATGAGAAGTATCTCACCCTCTGTCAATGCACAGTGACTTGCTTTGGAAGTATCATCCTCTTTCCCCTCATATGTGGCACAATCATGCACCGTCAGGTCCTCCGTAGTAAGCATGTCTGTTAAAAAGGTGGCAGGATTCACTGTTTTACACCTAACCACATCCCCCAAAGGCAGCAGCAGTCCCACCTGGTACCCTAATTACCAGGGCAGCACCGCCTTACTGTTTCTGTGGAGGGTGCCATGCTTGTGTATCTGGTGCTTGGGGCTGCTGATTATCATTTTTGTATTATCCCTGGGGATACCCCTGATTCTGGTACCCTTGACCTTGTTGCTGGTACCCTAGTCCTTGGGGTCCTTGAGATACTTGGCCCTGTTGTTGTGGTCCATAATTATAACCCAGTAAAGACCTGCTGCTGCATTCCTTGCAAAATGCCCCCACCTTAAACAATTCCAACATTGAGATTGTCCGAACCCTCCTATCCTGTGTCCAAACCCTCCTCCTCTTGCTCTTCGAAATCCCCCTCTTCCTCGCTGTGGCCCCCCTTGCTGCCACTGTGGCGCTTGGTACTGGTGCCCCGTCCTCCTTCAGCCCAGAGCGCTGCACTAGTGGCACTTGCAACTTGTTGGGTGCTCTCTGTTCCTTTCATCTGTACTGGCACCTATATAGGCACCTGGACTACTACCTTTGCCAACTTTTTCTCCACTGATTTTGCTTGATCCACCTGACACCTTTGCACTGTTTCCCTCTCCCACTCCTTGATCCTTTTACAATGATGCACTATTATACTCTGTATTTCTGGCCACCCCCTCGCCTCAATACCCACAATCTTATCCAGCACCTTCTGCACTTCCTTTGGCACGCCCCTCTTTTCGATAAAATAGAAGAAAGGTATTGATTGATCCGATGGCCCTCCCATTTCAGCTCTCCACTTCTCTTGCATTTCAAGAATAAATCTAGCTGGGTCCTCATAATTCCCCATGGTATACTGCATCAAAGACTGCAAATCAGCAGTATCCAGGACGGCCCTCGGTAGTGTATACCATACCATTGCCCTAACTTCATTAAATGATGCTCCATCATGCTCATCGTCTCCCAAGGTTACTCCCGGGATTCCAGCCTTAACCCACTCATGCCCAGCCCGATCCCCAATTATGGCAACCAACAGGCTCTTAAGATCCCCTAATGCCAGGGGCAACCCTGCTGTTTGTTTTTCAAATTTATATATCCACTTGTTCGCCCCTGCTGTGAGCTGAAGGAGTGCCTTAATTAAATAATTATTATCCATTTGGGGCCAGGGCACATACTGTGCCCTCCCTGCCCCTTTATAGATGAGAGGCATTTGCATCTTTGCCCTACTTCCGAGACCCTTTCTCGTGACTCCTCTTCTCTTTACCAACGCCATCTGACCAGCCCTATTCGTCAACCTGCCCCACACCCATAAACCTCCTCCTTGGGGGGGATTTTCAGCAGCCTCTATGTCCCTTCCTCTCCTTTGCTTTGATCCTCCATAAACGTATCAGCATCTCCGTCCTCCACATCCTCTCCAAACACTGTATTCTCCTCTCCCAGGATAATCCACCCACCGGGCTCTTTCTTTCTAAACACCTACACGTCTTAAACCTTCAGTATCCATCTTAAGCAACACGTCCCATGACTTCCACTCTCCAGACCCTTCTCCTAATGCTCTTATGTCCATGGCTGCTTCTGGAGATGTCTTTATCCTTCTCAATTCTGTTAATAATCCTGTAAATCTATCCTCGAACTCCCTAGACCTGTAACACATTGATGCTGGTACTTCAGGTTGAGGGGCATTACTGACACAGGTCGAGACCCTACCACAGCAGAAAGGGTGCCTATTGCAGTGGGTACATAGCTTGGATTGGTGTATACTTCTGCAGGACATGTTGTCATGGGATATAATTGCCTACCTTGCACTGGCATCCCATCTTCTCCTTCTCCCATTCTGCACTTCCCACCTTTCTGTCTCTGCACCTCTACTACATTCCCTTGATCCTCTGCGTCTTCGAAAATACGCCAAAGATAGAGAATCTCTTTTCAGCAGTGAGGAGGGCTTGATGAACCGCCATCCACTCTGCCACCTGACTTCTTCGGGGACCTATTTTGTACCCAGCAGAGGGGTTGGGGGCATCATTCACCCAGGCATTCCCAATGCTAGCCATTAATTATTTATCTCCGTGATTGTCAACATGGTAGGAGCACCCATCCACATAAACTGTGGGTATCCCCTGACACGTCTTCCTCATAGACTTTGTGCAGGGAATTAAGGCACGCCTCCATATTGTCATTGGTCTTTAGGCTTTTTGTTCTCAAGACAGTTTACTTGAGCACAGTCATGCAAGTTAGTCAATCCTTGCGCTAGAGTGCTCTTCTTGTTTTGGCCATATCTGACCTCCACAGGAAAGCCCTGCATGGACGGAATCAACGGAAGTAATTCTGGAAATCATTCTGGAATTACTTATGTTCCCTTTTCGAATTTGGGCACTTTGTAAGTATTGCAAGGGTTTGTGGGTAGCCTCCACTATGATGTGCTCCCTGTAGATGAATGGGCAGTAATACTTCAACGGCCAGGAGTGCTTTTTCGCAATCATTGAATTTTTCCTCCACAGAGGACAAAGTCTTGCTTGCACAGGAGATTGCTTTGTTGACCTTGTCGTGGTTTTGGTATAGTACCACTGTTAAGCAGGTATCTGAGAACCCTGTCTCCAAGAAGAACTCCTTGTTATTTATGGGGTAAGCCAAACAAGGGGCTTGGGAAAGGCTTCTCTTTAGTTGTTCCAATGCCTCGGATTGCTCCAAACCCCAATCTCACTTGAACCCGGCTTTTAATAAATAGACCAAGGTTCAAGTGACCTCTGCATAGTCTCCAATGAACTTTCTGCTAAAATGAGTGAATCCAAGAAGGCTTAACAGTTCTCACAGAGTAGTAGGGACTTTCAATTTCAATAATATTTCCACCTTTTCTGCCTGAGGACTGAGACCCTCAGGGGTGATTTTGTGCCCTAAGAAGATCGAGAGGGTCTTACACTACTGTGTCTTCTGAAAGGACAGTTTTGCTCCTACGTTCTGCAACTGGGTCAGACCATAGCGTATTTCCACTATATGTTCCTCCACAGTTGAGCTCTTGATTAAGACATCATCTACGTAGGCCAGTATTCCCCTTTTGCTCAAATTGGGCATGGCCTTATGTAGGAAAATGTTAAATTCATTGCCAGAGCTTATGCATCCAAAGGGGGTTTGGGTCCACATGTATTTCTGCCCCTGAAGCTAAAGGCAAGCTTGTTCTGTTGGTCAGGTCAATGGCGATATACACATTTGAACCTTGGATCTGGGCAAGTCCCTGGTCGATGTAGGGAAGGGGCCATCTTGACCTGTGGACCCATTTATTTAACTCCCTTAGGTCTGTGCAAAGTCTCCATTGGCTTTTGGGTTTGAATATCCTCAGTACCAGGTTGTTAAAGGTACTGTGGATTAGACAATAATCTGTGTGAGTAATTCCATAGACACGAGTGGTATCCAGTATTGCTTCACAAATACTGGAGCCATCTTAGGGTCCGTAGGTATGATGGCAGAATGTATTTTTGTGCTTCCACAATCATATGAATTCACTGCAAAGATATCCTGAAAATCCAGAAACACCAGTTTCAGCTTCTGTTTTTGCTCCTCGATCTCACAGGCATCAGCGAGATTGATTTGTTCTTCAACCATCTGCTTAAAGCCTGGAGAGAACTTTGGCTTGGCAATTTCAGTAGTATCCTCCTTTTGGGTGGAGTGGTCTCTTGTTATGTTGTGGGCCTGGGCGTGAGGTTGCAAGGATGAGAGGTAGTCACTGTTGACTCAGAATACCACCTTATCCTTCCTGATGCCCCAGGTCACCTCTTCCACACCATAAGGGCTGGAAGAGTACACCAAGAAATTCCCGCCTTGCCTAAAGAAAAGCTTTTCTGAAGGGACACCATCATTGATATGGAAGCAGTCATTTGGAATTGGTTCAATGATCTCATTACCTAAATCAATAGAATAATGTTGGGCATCAACCACCATTCCAATAAAGATGAATGCGCCCGAAGTGATACTTCGAGAGTCACTATAATCCACCAATATTTGAATGGTGTTGTGTTCTAGGTTGACTAAAGGTGTCGGATGTAAATACAAAGCTTGCTGTTGGAGATGATAATTCAAATTTATATAGGCGTCCTTGTTTTTGAGGTTCTGTCCTCACTGAACTTCTAGGAGAATTGTAAATTGTCGCACATGTCCTCTCCTCTCACTTGAACCTCAACCGCATGCAGCAGCAATTGAGCTGACTGGAATGCTTTCTCAGTGTTGTCAAAGCCCATGGGGTTATCCCCCAGTTGGGACCAGGCTTTGTTATTAATTAGGTCCAGATTAATTGCGAATCGATTGAGAATGTCACTGCCTAAGAAACAGGTGGAGGGGACATCTCTCACAACCCAACAATTATGTTCTGTGCTTTTGTCGGCAACTGACATTTTTAACATACACCTGCTAGGCAGGAAATGTTTAGAATTTGAGTTTCCAGGCCCATTTCCCACATCAATCAATTTAAATATGGGAATTGTCTGCTCTTTCCTGAGTTTCCTGAATAATGTCTTGCTGATGAAGATCCTTCTGTTATTCAGGCATACTCTGGTGAGAATAGGCTCCTCCCTCATTTATCTGAATGGGGAAAAACAACTGTGCACCCTTTATCCAGATGTCTCTCAAACTCTGAGCTTGTTTTTCATCAACTTTTGTCATAGGATTTGGGGTTTCCTCTGATTGTGGATTGAAATACAACTTCAGAGTATTTTCCTCTAATGTGGAACGCCACTTAAAACTGTGAAGGAGGTTGATTTTCAAAAATTAAGAAGGGTTCACATCCCCAGTTTGTTCTCCTACAGAGATGACAGTGATGTCTGGGACTTGATTTTTCCTAAAATGGAATTCTATTTTGTTGGACCGCTGTTCAATCATGTGGCATGTGACATTCAAACTCACATAATTTGTGCTTTGTTTTAATTTAATTGGAGAGTTAGTCTGAGACCAGAGGACCTTGTTCACGCAGTCAATCAGGGGTTACAACCTCCAAAGGAGGTCATTCGCCAGTACACATGGTGGGTCCTCTGGAGTGATGACTATCACAGGGTGTTGCACCTTATGTCACCCAATTTTGATCTCCAGATCGGCAGTCCCTTTGATGGAAATATCATTCCCATCGAAGTATTGGACTTGTCCGGGAAGAGATTTGAGAGGAATTTGGTGACCCTTCCCCTTCCTAAATTTAGTTGGTCGAAGGCCTATTTGGACAGGAGGGTGGCTTGTGAAACAGTGTTCGCCGTTCCTGATAAAGCACACTGACCCTGTACCTTGATGGAAGCATAAGATCTTCCTTCTCTCTCCTCAAGGGGGGAAAGAAAATGTGCATTCTTTGCCAGCTTGGCGGTTGACATTTTTGGATTGAACTCCGACCACTGTGTGATCTTGGACAGTTTTCGGTGTCAGAATCTGGGAACCTGCAAAAACTATTTTGCACCCAGAAACAGGTCATTTTGGAAAGTCCCCTTTTTCCTGGAGACAGTTACCCTAACCTGTCTGGGGGAAGGATACCTGTGTGATTTCTGGATCCTCTTGGTGACATTGTTTGGGTCTAAGCGCTCCTTGCTCTGAGTCGGTTTCCATACTTACCCCGTCAAAATCAGGGTCTATTGGGACCCATATTTACATGGGAGGGATCCCTCCATCTCAGAAACAGAATATATTCTTCTCCGAATCCTCCAGGGATTCTACTCCTTCAAAAGGGATGATGCAGACTTCCTCCACAAAGTGGTTTGTCTTTGGCTTTCGATTTCAATTTCTCCTACTTACCATCTGTTCTTTAGGTTCCAGCTTTTATGGGGTAGAAGATTTATGTTCAGGCTCAGAGGTTTCCAGGGGTTTTGTGCCGGTGGGTAAAGAAGCTTCCTCGGTTGTCGGAAGTATCTTCCTGTTATTTCTCCACCAAGGCACCAGACACGGGTGTTGAGTTATTCTGGTCAGCAATTTCCAGTTGAGGGTTCTCCTGAGCCCTCAACATGCAACCCAGATCTGAGTTAGTTGTTGGACTTGTCGCTCCAGTTGAGAAATCTTTTCTGGTTGGTATGGAGGTCTTGATTCATACCTTAGCTGCTCGCAGATGGGGTAGCTGCCCCTTCTCCCGGAGTAGCTTGGGTATTGGAAGTTTCCCTGATAACCCTCCATCCTATGTCTCATTTCTCCCAGATGCAAGAATCTATTTTCCTGAAAGCGGGGAGAGAGAGGAGGATTATTCTGCAAATTAGGGTTTGAAGGGTTTCTGGGAAAGAAGCGTAGGCTGGTGGGTGGAGTATTTCTTCCCTCCTAAGAGAAATTTGGAGAGAAGTTTTGAGAGAAGTTTCCGGACTGATGTAGGTGGCAGGTTCAGATGGAGTGCTGGTCTGGTATCCTGCCTGGCTACCACCCGATTGGGTTTTATCCAAGGATCTTCTCTGCCTCTCGTTCTGCTTATTGGTGGGAGGAGTATTTTTAGGCCCTCACCTCCAAGTCCAAAGGGAGAGTATTTTTCACCTCTGCAACTTTTGCAGCGACAGGTGTGGTTGATGGTTTGGGGTTTTTAGGGTTGTTTTTGTTTTCCGAGGGCTTTTGGACATCTTAAATCCAGGTGGCCTGTTCTATTAACCAATCCAGAGCCCAAAGCTCATGGAAAACCCTTACTAATTGGGTAATTATGTGTTTTGGGAGCGCATGAAAATAGGTGTTGATGAACTCCCGGCTGTTGCTGTTCACCCACCTATACGTCTGTGCAAATGCTCATTTCAGCTCCTGCACAAACACTCTAGGCGCTTGGTCTGCCCACAATGCACGTTGTATGCTGCCTTGCTGGCCTCCTGAGGATTTCTATGAATTGAGAAGTGTTTTCCAATGGCCATCTTGTAGGTGGACCCTTTTTGGTGAACTTGCTCCTCCAGCCCTGCAAAGAAGCTTGAGTATTCAGGGGAGAATGTCCATTTGACAACCTCCATGGATTTTCTATCATTCTTATTACTAAATTATGTCATCATTTTGTCATACAGCTCTAGATGCTCCCATACTGAATATTTGCGAGTCACAACGCTCTTTATGGCCTTTATTATCTGCTGAATTGGGTATTTCACAAGACCTCTCTTCTGTTTGGCAGACTTTCTTTTCTGCTGTATCTGAATCCACTCACCCTCTGACTCAGAGGTGCTGCTATAGGTGGTCCATTCCCTGTCCTCTAGGCATCCCCTACCTAGACTGGGAAAATGTCCCAGAATGACGGGGTCTGGACTGTTTTCCCCTATGGTGCTGTGGGCTCTGAGTGTCATTTCCCTTGTACTCCCCTTTTCGCACAGGACAGTACTCAGACTCTTCATCCCTCCTTCCGGATATAGTGGGGAATTCCCCCACCTTCATGAATGTGTGGAGGTTTTTAAAAAACTCTTTTGATACCTAAACTCTGGTTCTTCTCTTTCAGTAAAGCAGACCAGGTGGCCCCTTTGTAACTTCATTTAAAGTGCATGCCCGGGTATTGTTAAATTACCAAAGACCACTGGTCCGGCCACCTTCCCTTCTTCTTGGTAACCCTGAACCCTCTTCGATGTCAGATAAGGACTTGCCTTCTTGATCAGTTGGACTAGGCCTGGTTGAGTCTAGCTGCGTCATCTTTTCCTGTTCTTGACAACTGACAGGTATGAGGTCAGCTGCACTCTGCACATATGAGGTGGTGTGTTGGCTTGAAGTCCCGGGTAACAAGGTCATCATTCCGTAATCGGTGTGCGCTTTTCCATACTTTGACTGGTTGGGGTGCCTCAAAGCCTGTTTGTATTTGGCTATTTCACTTTCCAATCTCTCACAATTTCTTTTCTCAGTCCCTATCTCTTGGTGGTATTCAGAGGCCTGAGTTTTTAATTCTGACACCAGTGCTTGAGTGGCTTCTAGCACTTTACTTTGTGCTATCAATTGGTCTATTAGTCCCATGTTCTCTTCACAATGGGACTCATTTTCTTTCTGTGAGGCTTGCATCATCTGCACATATTCAGAGTGTTTCTTTTCTTTTTCAGGAGACTAATCTCCTCCCCTTGTGCAATTTTGGCCTGTGTTGCCTGCTCTAGGCCACTCTGGGCTTGCCACACATGTTCCATTAATTGTGCATTTTGTAACCTACTGTCTGTCAGTTCCTGACGCGATGAGGCTATGGACTGTATCAGAAACAAGCTGACCCATTCTGCATCAAGTTTCAAAGCTCCCACTGAATTTCTCATGGAATTACTCTCCCTGGCACTTACCAGGAACTACTTTGTATATCAAAATCAATTTTATCAGCAAACCCAAGGCACTGCAATGGGTGCGGCCTTCGCCCCCAACCTGGCCATCATTTTTATGGCTGATTATGAGTCCAAATTCATTTTTTCTGACATTAATCCATATTGCCAATATATCGAGAGCTGGAGGCACTATATAGACGACATAATCTTCATCTGGCACGGCACCTCCCAGGAACTTGACTCCTTTCTTCTCTGGTTGAACTCTTGCCACCGGACGATTAAATTGACTCATGATCTGAGCAATATCAAAATCCCTTTTCTTGATTTACTCATTCAACATAAGGCCAACCAACTGGTCTGTTCTCTTTTTACCAAGCCCACAGATCGTAATGGTCGCAGGAACTACATTTTCCTGCGGTTTGGCATCATGGACATACACGCTTTATAGCGGTAGGCGTAGTACACCCCCTTTCAGCCTGTGACAACACAGCAGATAAATGACTGTTTGGGTGACATTGTATATGTCGAAATTTCTTTCAGCCAAAATCTGGCTTAACACACAGCACTGTGCGACATTGTTTACATGGTTAGCCAAAATTAGGCTTAGCAAACAATATTCTGTGTGATATATATTTTTTTTGTTGTAGCCATAATCAGGCTCTGGTTGGCGCATGTACTGTGCCATTTTCACGAAATTGTTTAATCTGAGCCTTTAGACAAGTAAGGGTCAGCTAGGGATAGTTTAAGTTTTATTAGCTATCTCGGAAAACTTTTATGATTTAAAATGTATTCACTGTTTTGCTAACACCGAATCATTTTTTGTCAGTTCCCATATATTGGGTTCCCATGTTTATTTCTTAGGGGGGTTGTACCCCTACTTCTGTGAACCTTTGCATAAATTCTGCTCGCATTGATTGTATGGACTAAATAGTCCTGTTTTTTTCTCTTTGTAAATTGCATTGTTTTTGTATGTTTTTCATGTTGTATGTACTTATTAAATTGACACATTGTCTTGTTACAAACTAACAATTAAAGCAAGTTTATAATTTTTTTATGCCAATGTACTTTTTCCCCCTTTTCTTTGCTCATAAAGGTTACTTTGACTGGTGAAAGACCAGTAAATTTTGAATTTGATTTAATCTATTGTTTAGGCTACCAGGAGAATAATACTGTTAGCTCCACAAATGATATTTTTTGACTTTGTATGTTCAGGCACACCCTTGTGTTTATAGATGTCTGTTTGCTCCATTTGAGTGCCTGTACGTTTTGGAGTCCCTCTTTTGTTTATATTGTCAGTTCCTGAGAACAGGACTCACTTTTCTCCATGTACATCCTTAACTGACACACTTCCTCAAGCAGGGCACTGTGTCTTGACTTAATATTTTATTTTCTTCCCTCAACTGCTCTCTCCGTTGTTTCAAAGTGTTCAGATCTTGGTGCATCTGATCAAACTTACCCTGAGAATCAACCCCATAATGATTAACTGGCAGTTTTCGGCTTTCAGTTGTTTTACCTGCAATTGAAATGAGAAAATGTCCTCTAAGCATGCTCTATTATGAACAACCTGCTCATTTCATTTTGTGTTGACATTTGCTCAGATTTTCAACACTTTCTTTATACTCCCCTTGCAGTGCAGAAAATTGAGCCTTTCGCTCACCAGTTTCTTGCTGCTGAGTTTCAACTCATCTTTTAGCTGTTCAATAATATTTCCTCATTTTAACTCAAAATGTTGGCTCTGTTGCACTTTCACTTCTAATTGTTTCAGCTCTTTCTGGGCTTGATTCAAAAGTTCAGCCTGGTTTTGCACAGAGGCCACACTGTTCTGGTGTCTTTCTTCCATGATCAGCATATGTTAATACATGTTTGCTGTGAGCTGAGCCATTTTAATATGCTCATCTTTGCTGGTCTGTGTCATGTAAAGGTTTGTTAGGGCCTGATGTAACAGCCCATTATCCTGCCACATGCCGACATTTGCAGAGGTAACCTCCTGCATCATTCTGGCTTGCCACATCTCATGTTCCTCTTCTTCCCATTCACCTTTAATAAATAATTTGGCTAGTGGGAGCTTCCTAGCCATATTGATTTCCACAGTGCTCATTTTGAAATGTGTTCTGCACCTGATATACTCTCTATGCAAGGGAAATATCTGAACCCTGTTCCTGCTTAGTTTCCACTCACAATGAAAACTCAAATTCAGCACTGTTTTATCTATGCACTGCCCTGGAACCCAGGGTACGGGTCTAAATGGCAACTTCACAATGCACTATCCGGCCCATGTGATCATGCCCTACCCTCCTGGGCTTCAAAGGTTTTTGTTCGAATCTATTGCACAGTTAATGGGGGATCTGACTTTAAAGGTAATTTCTGATGGCTTTGTTATCTGTACATCCGTACAGTTCAGGTCTTTCTTGCAACATTTCTTTATATTTGTGACTGAAGCTCCAGGCCTGTTTCCTTGATAAACCCAGCCCAAAGGTCTGGGGGGTAACAGTTCCAGATACAACCAGTTCAGTTACTTGCAGAATTCTGAGAAATAGCATTTACATTTAAGAAACATATTTACACATGACATTCTGTATTGCATCCAGGCTTGCTGGCAAGAAGTAAACTCTTTCTTTACAGAATACTTGAACCGAAATAAGTCCAATCTTGGTATTATTTACACAGATAGGCACCAGTTCCATAAGGAACCAGTGTTCAAATTTACACCAAACGAAATAGGCATTTCTCTTTACAGGCTGTCATTTTATATGATGGAAATTAAGTCTCTTTATTCCTCATAAACGCCATCTGCCACTTGACTTTATTTAGAAAATGTCAGGCATCATTCCTCATTGTTATTTTTCACATACATACCCTTTCAAAGTATTTTTTCACACAAGTATTGCAGCTGTTTTGAATCTGCAAAAAGGGGCCCTTTCCCAGTTCACACAAAGTCAGCATATACAGCACTTGTGTCTTTTTGTTTGCCTCCATTGGACACAGTTACAGTCACAGTTCTAAGGCACACTCTCCTTCAACTCAGTTGGCCTCATCACAAATTGGGCGGTAGCCCTTAAATGCGGCTGTAATGCTATTAACGCTGCATTCAAGGGTCCGCCCAATCACAAGTCTGGCAGCATTTACCCCCATCTCTGAACTGGGGTTAAATGAGTCAATTTAATGCCCATTTTCGGGTGCAATTAGTGTGGCACTATTAGTGTGTGCTAATTATGCCAAAAATGCCCCAAGGGGAAAGGGGAATACCCATTACCAGCCAACGCTTGATAGCGCCGGACTGGGTGTCGGTATCGCTATTAGCCCAGATTGTATTCTGGCAGTAATACTGCCGGGATATCATCCAACTCGTGATGAGGCCCAGTGTCTTTGTATTTTACTGAAGTTGTACTAGGCCCATTTTTGTTCATTTGTTCATTCACTAGACCTTGCATCGGAAAACAATGGGCCTCATTATGAGTCTGGCAGTAGCCGTGCCGGTAAATACCAGCACGGCTGCTGTTGGAGTAATTTATTTTCCGCTGCCTGGGAATGGTGACCTACCGGGGCATAACTGCCCCGGCGGTCCCGGAAATTCCCTATTGCTGGGTGCCGGAACAAATTACTCACCATTCCTATTGGAGTCCCATTGGACTCAATGGGAATGGGAGGACGGATGCACCGGCACCATTCATGAATTGTGCCGGTGCATCCGTCAAGGTCTGCAAGTGGGGTCAGAACTGGCGGGAGGAAAGCCACTCGCCCGCAGACCTCGTAGTTTGCCAGTCCGGTAACAACATAGCACCGTTGTTACCAGACCAGCAAACTTGTAATGAGTCCCAATGTCTTTTACTCGCCTTTATATTTCAATGTAACTCCACACTAGCCAGCTTCATTTGCACAATAGGGGCTTAGCATGGCCTCTCCATCTTTGTCACTCTGGGGCTGTCTTTTTACCCCACATGGTCTACAAGTGAATCAAAGACGGGCAAGAGAGCCCCACTTTTATAGGACAATGGGGCTTGGATAAAAGCAAGCCTGCTTTATGGGATCCAATGCTTGTCCTTGAGACAAGTGGTCCTTGCCGTCTTCCATCATACTCAAAGTGCTTTGTGCTAAAAGAAGTGGAGGAGAAATGAAGGAAAGAGAGTTACAGAGGCAACACCAATGATGGAATCCTTCCCTCACTATTTCGACTGACTATACGAAGCCCTCCCCTTCTCAGACCCATATCATCAGCAGCCCTTTAGTATGCAACATACTGGTGTGGGGCTAGTTCTTTTGTTTAAGGTGTTTCATTTGATTCCTGTTTCACAAGACAGCTTCTGCTGAGGGCTGTCCTGCTGGAGATAGGTGTTGCCAAAGCCCCCATTGCCTATGTCATTCTGGGGACAGCAGAGACAGCTGTTCTAGGGAAAATACACAACCTGCCCATGGCTGGTCGTGGCTCACAGTGTTGACATACAAATACATTTTACATGTTGCTTTAATAATTATATGAAATACCAGCCACCATACGCCAAACTGAGGTATAGCTTATGTTTAAATATTAAGCGTCCATCAGGCTGGTGCAGACCTTAAATGCAACCCTTGTGCGGAAGTTACTTTGCTGTCATCCAGGCTGTCAAGAGGGCACCTGTGAACACATAACTTAATCTTTACCACTGGAGAGCAGTATATCGAGGCAGTAGGGCACATGTGCACACTGTGCTTTTGACAAGGAGATTGATGAACGGGGGGTCTGGTTGGCAGACCATCCTGTCTGATAAAGAATTACAAAAATCATTTTATCATTATACCATTTTGTTTAAAAACATGGTTTTTACACCCTTGCCAGATGGCAATTCTTCACATGTTACCAGCCCAAAAAGCTGAGACTCATCTTTCTAAGGGTGTGGGTCATCCTCCTGGCAAACATACTTACAGAAGCCATCTTCATCTCATTTCCATGTCTTTTCATCTCAAATGGAAAATGTTCGCTCTGTACCAAAAGTTATTGCACCTTTCTATAAGGTAACTTTACATAGATTTGCAAAATGTAATGATGGGGATGTTATATGACATGCAGATCTCATTCTCTTGGAGTGTGGTCAGGGTGTTGTGGAGTTGATTTGTAATCCAGTATATGTGAAGAAAACGTTATGGGAAAATTATTGTCTGTTAACTATGGAAAAGCCAAGGTCTTTACAAAAGCATGTCTATATTAGATACATCTTTGAGGACTATTACAGCTTATCTGTGGACATTTCTGAATGCCTATTGGCATAGTCAGTTCCTCAGATATAGATTGAATCTACTATTAACTGGGAAATACACCAGATTAGATCAAAGCCTCATAATTTAGATGAAGGTTTATGCAGTATGCGCAAAGAGGCTGGCATTCTCAAACAAGAGATCATATACTAATTGAATGCCCCGCACTACAGGGGTACAGATCAACATTGCTGAGCAAATATGTATAGAATGTTTTTTATTCAAATACAATATACTTTTTAACAGTTTGTCAAGCGGGTAAGAGACTTTCTTAACAATTGTTACTGTCAAACTTCTCTGCCACGGAGGTTTTGTGAAAATCATCGGATGCTGAGTGAATGCAGATATTGGATTGGAAATTTTTCCGGTTTTTGTAATATTGTATGAAGAATTTATTTAATAGCAGACTCAGTGGTGCTTTTAGTGGTTTATCTATGACGTGTGTTTATGTATTGTGACAAATATGCATATATAAGTATGGTTATTTTGTACCTTTCTTGCTCTTTTGTTTTATTTGTGTAAGGTAGCCTCAGTGCAACCAGTATCACAATTAAAAATAAAAATAAAAATAGCCATCTGCAGTGGAGTGCTGTGCCTCAGGCTTGTGATGGTTTCTCTTTTCCAATTCCGGCAGGGATTTGGCACACAGCAATAACTTGGGATTCTCTCTCTGCATGGCCATAAGCCACCTAAGAAGGCTTTGGTTTGTTTGGACAGTGAATTGACACCCAAATGTGTAGGGTTTCAGTTTAGATACCACACAAACTACACACAAAAAGCTCATTTTCAATTGTAGACCAGTTGCAATCTGTCATAGCCAAGCACCTCATAAGGTATGTACACAATTGTTCTACCCTCTCTGAGTTCAGATGTGCTAGCATTTCATCAATTCCAAATTCACAGGTGTCTGTCTGAATGACGAATTCCTGCCCTTAATTATGGCTATTTAGACATGGGGCCTTGCACAGGCCATCCTTCAAGATCGGGCAGGATGTCTGACAGTCAATGGTCCAGGTGACCCTTTTTGGTGGCTTTGCTAAGGGGAAGGGGAAGTGATCCATACCCCTTGATCAAAGTCTGTAGTACCAAGTGAGGCACAGGTAGGCACTCAGTTGAGACTGGGTAGTGTGAATTTCCAATATCTCACTGCCTGGATTTTGGCTTGTTGAGGCTGTTTCTTCCCACCATGCACTTGGGTTCCAAAGTAAGTCACAGTTCCTTACACTATCTGGCACTTGGAGGCCTTAATAGTCAAGCCAACTTTATTTGTATTCATTTTTATTTTATTTTTTACATTTGTGACAATTCCCAGACCCAAGGGTATCACAGTGGTAAGTACAGTAAATCAGTGAAGGAAAAAGAGTTCATAATAGGCACCGGAATAGGGTGCCAGAAACAGCATTACACATATTTATCGAAAAGCCAGGTTTTAACTCAGGACTGAAAGTAGAGTAGGATTGCTCGTCTCTGATAGATGCTGGAAGGGAGTTCCAGAGAGATGGCACCATGATTCAAAAGCTGGCCATGCTATCTCTTTTGCTCTTGAAGTGAAGGGTAGCCAGGAGGGTGCTAGAGCTGCATCTTAGCATTTGGGTGGAAATGTGTTGGGTAATGCAGTTGTTGAGACAGAGTGGGCATCCTTGTAGATGTAGCAGTGGGTGATAGAAAGAGTTTTGTAGTTGACTCGTGCTTTGATCAGGAGCCAGTGGGCGTAGTGCAGTGATGTGATCAAAACGTTTTAGTCTAAGGGCCGCTCGCAATTTATTTTTTGTAGTTACTGAAGTTACCTTCCGCATGGCTTGAAGAACCTGTTTCAGATGGGATAGATGGTCTTCCCAGGTATGACCGAACACTGCAATATCATCTAAGTAGGCAATGCTGAAGTCCCCTAGACCTGATCGATCTTGGTTTACCATCCTCTGAAAGGTGTCAATGGCATTGTTTAATCCAAAGGGCATAACAGTGTGCCTATATTGCACTTCTGGAATGGAAACTGCTGACCTCTCCTTTGCTTGATCTGTTAGGCCAACCTGCCAGTACCAGGCCATGAGGTCAATGGTACTCATGAACGTGGAAGTAAAACATCTGTTAGTTGAGTTGTCTGGCCTAGGAATATGGTACGCTTGGTGACAGAACTGAGCCCTAGGTAGTTTACACAAAAGCGCACTTCATTTTTTCCACTGCTGGACATTTTAGGGTCCAGTACCAAAGGGCGCGCCCACAGGCTGTTGGATAGCAAAATAACCCCCAAGTCCAACGTCTTGGAGACATCCTACTTAATGGTGTGATTGACCTTCTACCCTTCACCAGCTTAATGTATCGCGTATCAGTACCATGGATGTGCCAATCAATCTTTCCTGGAGTCAATGTGAACAGACCCATGAAATGTTATAACACCTGCTGGACATCACACAATTGCTACTCTGTATGATTTAGGAATATCTGGACTCCCTGTAGAGATACATCAGTAGAATTGGTGTGAGACAAGTCGGGGAGTAGATCTGCTGCCTCATCAGTCTCTTCATCAGTGTTAGGACTGGATCTCTATACTCTGGCCTGCTGGACAGATGCATAGGTGGCCAGCCTAGTTAGTGCACATGGACAACTCTGGGAGCTGTAGCCAAACCAATCAAGGTAGCATGTATAGTGGTCAAGGCTAAGTCTCAGGAAGGGTGAGCCTGGTAAAGGGTTCACAATGAGCCCACAAGGTAAGTAATCAAGGATTACACTTAGACGGATAGGTATACAAATACTATATTTATTTACAAAGCAGATACTATAGAAATGACTATAAGCAGGTAATTCTATCACACAAGCTAATAATACAATACACATATACAGCCCCTCTGGCCAGTGTAATACAATCACAATACCCCAGCCCACAATACTGAAAGGGAAGGATAGGGAGGATAGCTCAGGGGCAGCGTGCTCACCTTGGAAGCAAGATGACACGGAACACCACAGGTTCTATCCCCGGGTCCACGCTTAGAAACCTCTAGGTATTAAACGCATTATACATAACTCATCATATCATAAATGGCTATAATTTACAATGGCAGTCCACAAGAATTCAACACTAACTTTAGAAGTCGAACTCTAAGTTGATTGGGGCCTTGTGCCCTGAAAGGTTACAACATTCCAAGTAGTTTTGCGAACTGGGAAAACAGTTGGAGCTTGTGGATGGGAAAACAGTTCCAGAAGTCAGGTAAGGTTGTTTTCTAGTAAATAAAACTGTCACCAACTTTTGGACGGTTCCAGCAAAAAGTATTGCCAAATCCAAACTTTTATAGGTGGAGTTAGGGGGTGAGGTAAGTATTGCTTTAACTCACCCCTGTACACTGGGTTCTCTTCAGATTTGGCAGGTCATCAGAGGGTCTTCAAAGGTCAGTTTTCCCATTGTTGGTTCCTATCACCAGAGCATAGGAGTAGCGGGTGCAAGAGATATCCTGGTTGGATACAGAAGCTGGTGCAACCAGTTCCGGTCCATAAATGCAACACACTCTGATGCAGCACTCATCTAGTCAGTGGGCCAGTTGCAGGGAAGCCAGTTTCGATGATCATCACCCATGCACGGCAACACAAAGGGACACAGTTGTCACGGTCAGAGTCAGCCTCCTTTCTCAGGTCCCGTTGAAGCTGGGGCACTGAACTTCCACAAGAGGGACTCTTGTAGAATGAGCCGAGAGTCCACAAAGTTCAGTGCTGAAACACATAACCACAATGGCTATACAATGGTAGCCCAAACTGGAATTGGTCAGTACAAAGGATGGTTCCAGGAACACTTCCGAAGACTCCAGATGGCTGGGCAGATAGTAGATGTAGGGAATGGTTGGTGCTACTAATCCAAGGGTTCAAGTACCACCGAAGTAGCGGAGAAGTAGTGGGAAAGTGGTTTGCTGTGGTGGCACAATTTATTTTCAGTGCCCATTGCTGGAGGAGGAGTTTGCCTGAGGACTGCTGCTGCTCACTGCTACCCCCCCCCCAGGCCACATGTAGCGCGTTGAGGAGAAGTGGTGGAAAATTGATTTGCGGTGGTGGCAGAATTGTTTCAGTGTCCATTGCTGGAGGAGGAGCTTGTGTGAGGACTATTGCTGCTCTCTGCTAAAACCTCCCAGTCCATGTGGAAGGGGGCATGGAGAAGTGGTGGGAAAGTGGTTTGCCGTTGTCTGCAGAGGAAGGTCGGGGTTCGGGTCACCCCCCCGTGCACGGTGCATTGTAATATACTAAAGTGGTGAGCTATTTTTATTGGAACATTGTGGTTCACTCCTCCAGAGAAGACCTGGTCTGTGAACACTGCCTAACACGCACAGTGTCTAAGACGCTTAAGGAACATTCTTGCACAGGCTAAAGGTAATTGCCACTACATTGTCCAGCCTTTATAGATCTGTTAACTGTTCTTGTAAACTTTTTGACTGTTGTGTCTGGTCTCGGCAGCAAAAGGGCACAACTAGGAATGATTTGAGGAGCAAACCTCTCAAAATAACATCTCCCGATGACCCTCCAGACCTGGAGGTATTGGGTGATAACATCCGGAGGAGAGGTGAAGCAGGGCTGGGGCTGACTCCACTTGTGCCAACATTGCTGGTTGAAGCTGTTGATATGATGGCCAAAGGAACTGGCCAACCTGCTTTATTGGTGGGGGTGAACCCAAAATGGACCGACCAGGGTAAGAGTGCCATGCAATATTTTGTACTGCTTCGACCCAACTAAAAGAGAAGTGTTCTTCTTTGGTTGAAAGCAGTGGACAAGTGTCCAAAGGGGCATGTAAAGTGACTCAAATGGCCGATAGACTGGTTTTTGAAGAGATCATTGCTCTGAGAGGTACAAAAAGTCCACCCTCTGATGTACATTTAGCTAATACTTGTTTCAATAGAGATCATATTGACTCCGTAAGTGAGTCTGTTCCCGAGGTGAATTCAGTGGTTTTTACACCTAACAATCACATTCTGAGGACAAATGAAGATTCATCATCACTTTAATATTGATAGAGCAATTGCCAAACAGAAAAGAATTGGGGGGGTCGTGGCTACAGGGCCATGTAGACGGACGTGCTCCCGGAGGAGCTCCTGCTGATCCTTCATTGATCCGGCACGAAAGTGCACAAAAAACTACTGGAAACACAAGAAAATATCAGCGCACATGTGGGAAACAGTGAGGCTGGCCCGCGGCATGTTTGCACTCCACGGGACAACGTAATTAGTAAAATCTGTGCCCTGGGAGATCAGATCGGCTCGCTGAGAGCGGACCCAAGATGGCACCTGGCCAAGAACAAAGGAGTGAGGCAAAATAGCAAATGGCCAGAGGAATCGGAGTGCACACAGGCACCGCGAGTGGACCGAGAAGGGCGATGAGGCTGGGCAGCAGGACCGGTGTGCAGTGCCTGTGAAGGCAAGGACGGTCCGCACTGCGAACCAGGAAGAAATCATCGCCGGGACTGTAACCCGATAATAATCTGCAGGGCAGGCGGTCCTTGAGGGCAAGATTGGTCCGCACAGCGAACCAAGATGAAATCATCGCGGGGACCGTAACCCAACAATAACTGCAGGGCAGGCGGTACAACCACCTGCAGCCGAACACTGCTGCTGGGTGAGACGCTCGCTGGCACACAGGTCATCGCGGGGGAGAGTGGTCACAGAACAAAGCAAACCAGAGCGTCAGGCTCCTAGGAAACATAGCGCGAAAGATGGATCCACAGCGCAATATATTCCATGAGGACCCCGCCGTATGGGCAGTACTCCTGTTGGCACCCCGCCCACAACTCCACAGCGTGCGACTGCCCTCTGACTCGAGCGGTGGGGCTGCAGAGGCCGATTTGGGGAGGTGCACCATTGACCCGCAACATCTCCGGAGTGGGGCTGGACTGTGCGGCCCGCCCGCACTTTCAACCACCGGACACAGCAGCTCTCTGGGCGCCCTGACACGGGTCTCCCTCTGGTTACTACTTGCCTGATCCAGCTACCTTCTTGATCCAGGAGCCAACAGACAACCCCATCTATACTCCACTTGGTGGCAACTCCTGATTCTTCCCCAATCTGCCTGAGACTAGGTTGGTGACCCGACCATCGCCATATTACGGCCCACGATCTCCCAAATAAGTCTATCCAGCCATAAGCATCCGGAAAACACCCACCCTCAGCTAGCCTGTCACCACACGTGACACCAGTCAGTACTGCACATCCCCTCGAGTACAGAGTTCTTCACTTGTGGATTGGCACAGCTCACCACCTGGCACTGGGGGACCTCTGCCTCTTCACGGGAGGCTTCAAAGCTTGGACGGGACCCTCCCCTGCTGGGTCACACTATCACCCATCAGGCTACAGGGGTGACCCTGCTACCCCGTGATGGAAGGACACAGAGAGCGGTTGCACCAACCCCTCACCACCTAACAAGGTACAAGACCTCCCTGATTATGCTTTTCTGAACAGAGCCAGCGCACTTGCCATCCGCCCCTACTATCATGTTATAGATACCAGGAGGGCGCGAAGGCTGGTCTTTGTTTTCTGCACCAAAAGGCTGCTCCAGCAGGGCAAAGACGCAATACAAGGGCCAAGTAGGAGAACACCTGAGCAGCGAACCAAAGAGCAGCGCACAACCCAGAAGAAAACGCAACTGTTAAGTGATAGAATATAACAGCGGAGGAGGGGCCCGACAGGGTGACCAAGAGGGGGGACAAGCCAAGGTGCCCACCCAGAGCGCAATACTGCGACCAGAATTAGAACTGCCGGGCTTGACATAGAGCTGGTGAAGGACCATGAACCCTTGAGAGCATGGACAGTGACACGACTCAACAAGGGCCGGAGTATTAAGACAGAAGCATCAGCGGCCAGGTACATGGGAGAGCACAACCAACTCGAGAAACAACACAATAGTACATGAGGACTCCAACCACAGCCCCCCTCACACACCTCAGCTGTCCATAAATCAGTGCCGCAGAGTCGAAGATCACACTCCCGATAGCCCAAACTGCAATAAACGACAATGTTGAGATGGCGAGCAAACAGACCAAGGCAAAAGTGAAACAAACCACTATGGAGTAATACGCAAGAACACCGCAGCCGACAAAAGCCGCTAGGAGCAAGGAGAAAACGTCTGCTACAGACACCACCACGGCAAGCAAAGACCAGCAGATCCTGGAAGCAATTGCAGACCTGAAACTAGCGTTGGAAACCAAACTGGAATCAGCCATGGTCGAACTGGCATAGGAACTCAAAGTTGGCACAGTTCATGAGGAAGTTAATCTCCTAAGACAAGATGTCAGTGTGTTAGCAGAACGAACGGACAAACTGGTGAAAGAATTGACCCCAAACACAGCCACATGTGCGTCCCATACATCGGAGATCCACAATCTGGAACAACAGGTGATCAATCTGGAAAATAGAGCAGAAGAGGCAGAGGGACGCGCCCTGAGAAGCAACATACATATAGTGGGGCTGCCGGAAGGAGCAGAGGGATCAAACCTGACAGAATACGTCGAGACAATGCTGCTGCAAGAAATTGGATGAGCGGTACTCACCCAAGGATTTGCAGTAGAAACAGCGCATAGAGCCCTAACAAGGAGGTCACCGATGGGAGCCCCTCAAGACCAATAACTATCGAGACAGGGATAAGATCCTAGAACACTTCCGGAAAAGGAGGCACAATTCAAAGGGCATCAGTGATTATTACAGCGTATCCGGACTACACACTTTTGGTGCAGAGACGACGAATGAACTACGGGTCAGTGAAAAAGAGATTGCGAGAGGCGGGTTACAAATATTTGTACGCGGCAAAACTGAAGGTTTACCACAAAAACAGAGCACTGTTCTTCGACACCCCAGAGGACGTGTCAGAGTGCTTGGACACCCAGAACTGGCCATCGGAAACAGATAATCAGAAGGAAGACAGAGCAGATAAGTAAAATAGAGACCCCGGTCACCGAGGTGCTGTGGAATTAGACATTG
The DNA here is from genome assembly GCF_040938575.1 of Ambystoma mexicanum. Lineage (NCBI taxonomy): Eukaryota > Metazoa > Chordata > Amphibia > Caudata > Ambystomatidae > Ambystoma > Ambystoma mexicanum. The sequence goes on along the minus strand of NC_090930.1, from coordinate 378,887,270 downwards.
GGACTAGAATATAAGACAGGGTGCTGCCAGCTGAGATGAACACGAGATGGGCTGCATAAATAAAAATGTCTAAGCACGGCGAAATAGTGGAAAATTGCAGGAGTCTTGAGGGACTCGCTCTCGCACCCCCATAGATAGATTAGTTAGGTTACTGATAGATCAGTAATACCCTGCTGGGGTCTGGATATCGCACACCGAGAAAGAAACAAACGCAGGGGAGACAGAGACCCAGGGATGGAGCTGGGCAACAGTTGGGGACGGGTAGGGAGGGGGGAATGTGTGCAGTGAACGTAGTTAGGGAGAATTGGGGGTGGCGGGATAGTTGGGGAGTTTATTTTGTAGTTAGAAAGGGAACGAGCTCACATTCACTCCAAGCAACACCAGAGAGAAGGACGAGGAGGGAGGGAGGGAGAAGGGATAAAATACTGATGAAAATGGGAGACCTAAGACTAGTAACTTAGAATGTGAGAGGCCTTAACAGTTACCTGAAGAGGAACAAGGTAATGATGTACCTGAGAAGGCAAAAAGTGGATATAGCATTACTGCAAGAAACCCACCTCACCAAAGAGAAACTAGAGGTGGTCAAGAAAAAGTGGAGAGGGACCACCACGGGAACAACATACTCAGTTTATGGGAGGGGGTAATCACCTGGGTGGCGCCACATGTGCCCTTTCAGATGCTCCAGGCCACGGCGGAGCCGGACGGGATGATGATAGTGCTGCAGGGGATGCTAGAGAACAGGGAACTAAGCATCATAAATACATACGCTCTGAACCAAGACACGGCAGCCTACTTTAGGACACTATACAGCAAAATCAGCCCCCATATAGGAGGCGCGATCATATGGGGAGGGGACTTCAACTGTATGCTAAACGCCAAAATGGATAGGTCAGACACAAAATTAGATAAACCAACCTCCGCAACGAAAGCGCTACAGGCCCTGTTGAGAGACTTGCGGCTAGAGGACATTTGGAGCCAGCAACACCCGAATGATAAGCACTACTCGCATTATGCCGCCCCGCATAACCTGTATACGAGACTGGACTACATGTTCGCTGCCTTGGAACTTGTTGGGGAGATGATGAGTGCAGAATTCAAGGCGAGAATATTATCAGACCATTCCCCTCTGGACCTGGAGTGGCAACATCAGCCCCCCAGAGCTAGAATCCCAACATGGAGGCTTCGAGCCGAGGCTCTGAAGGACACAGTATTTCGTGAGGACCTAAGGGAGGAGATTATTTGGTACTTCGACAATAATAAAGGGAGCGTAAAGTCAGAAGGAACCCTATTGGAGGCCTTCAAGGTGGTAGTGAGAGGGGTGGGCATATCTAAATACAGAGGGCTCCAAGGGGGTATAGAGCGGGAGTTACAGGAGACAGAAAAGAAACTTGAAGAAATCATGAAAAGAGGGGATACCTCACGGGAGACACCGAACAAGCGAGCCAATTACAACAAGCTAGTGAGGGCTCTGGGAGAGGCTATGCAACCTGAACTACAAAAAATATACCAAAAGGCAACATGCAGGGAAGGACAAACCAGGGAGACTGCTAGCATGGCTATACAAAAAGGAGACCCCCAAGACCAGTAATTAGGGAGATAACGGGAGAAGAGGGCCAGGTCTGGAACACCCAGGAGGGAGTGAACGTGGATTTCCTCAGATTTTACAGACGCCTTTATGGAGATGCTGGGGAGACTACAGAGCGGGTGATTCAGGAGACGCTGGAAGACATAGGATTACCTAAATTAAATGAGGAAGAAAGGGAGTACCTGGAGGCTCCAATCACAATGGAGGAATTAGAGACAGTGATATTGCATCTACCCACAAGGAAAGCCCCGGGGTCCGATGGGCTCCCCAGTGAATTCAATAAAACATATAGACAAGAAGTGACCACCCTGCTACTTACAATGCTAAATGAGGCCTTTGAGAAGGGAAGATTGCCAGAATCCCTTAGAGAGGCAGTAATTATTTCACTCCTTAAACCTGATAAGCCAGGCACGGAATGCGGGTCATACAGACCCCTATTCATGTTAAACCAAGATAGCAATAGTCTTGCTAGATGCAGTAAAAACCTTTGACTGCGATGGCCTTGGATGATGTCGGCCCTGAAAGAATGTGGGATGGGCCCAGGGTACCTGCGGTGGGTGAAAATGGTGTGTAGTTCCCCAACAGCCAGGGTCAAAACGGGATCGACATTTTCAGATAAGTGGCAACTCAGCAGAGGCACGAGACAGGGTTGCCCATGGTCCCCCATGCTGTATATGCTTATATATATGTTGCACAAACACTTTTTTACTAAACTTCAGAGCTTTTGTACGGGCTTCATATGGCACAACTCTAGAAAGAGAATAGCCCTATGGAAATTGCAGAACACGTATGATAGAGGGGGTATAAACCTGCCGAACTTCGAGATATACCACCTGGCGGGACAGCTACAATAATTCGCAAGGTGGTTGTCAGAAGACGAGACAGCAGAATCTAGACTACTGAGGAGTGACTGTGACCCCTACCTCCTGAAAGAACTGATATGGCTACCTAAACCAGAGCTACGAGGGAGACCGAGATTGCTGGAACTAGGCTGGAAGACATGGCATAAAGCGTGCCGAGTCGTGGGAAACCCAGCCCCATGCTCCCTGCAGGTGCCACTAGTGACTTTGCAGAGGGGACGAGCAATTGAAAAGAGGGATCCGTAAATACTGGGAACCGGTTGGCCTGGCAACACTAGGAGACATATGGCAAGAGGGGAAGGCACTAGACTTCCAAACGCTAGTGGAAGGACCACAGTACATACAGGGCAATACATCACATACACTAGAATAATCAAACAAGTGGGGGAAACGTGGTCCGGGGTAGCATTGGCAGAACAACCTGACACCGTCATTGAAATAGTCATGATATCGCAGATGGAGGGCATGAAATATCCTGAATTTACGAACTGCTGATGTCCAGAGTGGGCAAGGTGGTACTCCAACTGAGGCAGATTTGGGAGGAGGAGGCGGGAGAACCTATGCAAGACTGACAATGGGAAAGGGCCCAAACATATCATAAAAAGGTGTCCAGGAATGAGAGGCTTCAGCAGATTCAATTATACATCACACACAGGGCATACATGACCCCTCGTAAAAATGCCAGATTTGGGAGCGCAGCAGTACAAAAATGCCCCAAGTATGGGGAGGTGGACGTGGGATGATCCACATGTTCTGGGCGTGCCGAGAGGTAGGGAAATTCCGGGAGGAAGTCAAACAATGCCTATCAGAAAAGGGAATCAAGCTAGAGGTGGAATCGGTATGGGCATGCACGTTGGGGGGATTTACCAGACCACGCAATCTAAAACATACATGTAAACTTAAAGTCCTGGCCTACATCCTGGCTAAAAGGAGAATTGCTATGCGCTGGAAAGCAGCCCATAGACCCAGATTAGAAGCGTGGTGGAATGATCTCCTGAAATGGGCAGATGCTGAGACAGTAGCATCGTATGAGGCAGCTAGGAGAGGAGGAGGAAGTGGGACCCGTGATAGCATGGGGACAAATGGTGGACACACTGTCGGGATCCTTCCCTACTGAATCCAGTGAATATGACACGTCCGAAAACAGTGAAGGGGATTAACTCCAAGAGAAAAGAAATCCGAGGCACTGAAGTGGAAGCTCGAGTTAAAGGGGAGGGAGGGGGGAAAACAGCACCAAACAACATGTAAACGCAAGCTGAGAAATTGTAAACAAAATGTCTGACGTGCTGGTTATGTTTGATGTGTTGTAAAAAATCAATAAAAATTGTTTTAAAAAAAAAAGAAAAAAAATTAGAATTGGGGATTTATTTCTTCAGCGGCCAAGGAATTGATCTGATGCCAGGAACAAGCACAGGTATTAGGTCAGAGGGATCTAGGAGAACTTCAAAGGGACCGGAGAGTAATTTTATCCCTCACCAAAGTTTGATTGCTATGCATTGGTGCTTTTGACTGAACATTAAATTAGCTCCCCAGGAAAGGATGTGGGTGAAGGTGTCGTCCCTCCAAAGGGTTTACACTACTTTATTTATTTATTTTATTCATATCATGCTTGCGACAACAGTCCGGAGTCATAGGGCTGCCAAGACATGACAGGACAACAAAAAAACTAAGAAATCTGACAAGTAGTCAGAAACAAAGCAGATCAGGCAGAGTGGGACAGAAGGATCAGTCAAGTAGGACAGTCTTTAGCCTGCTCTTAAAAAGAGAGAAACTAGGACAAGATCTAAGGTCCAGAGGAAGGGCATTCCAGATCTGAGGTGCTGCATAAGAGAAGGATCTCTGTTCCACGTAAGAAAGCCTAGTTCTTGGGGTCTCCAGAAGGCAGGCGTTGTTTGATATCCATACTCTGCGAGTAGATAGCCATGAAACGAGATTAAATAAGTATTTAGGAACCTGCCCAAAAAGGCATTTGTGCATGATGCATATCATGCAGTAGGTGATTCTGCTACAGACAGGGAGACAATGAAGCACTCTCCTTGGTGATGTAACATGTTCTCTCCTTTGCAGTCCTGCAAAGTTTTGTTCCACATGTAAGTGAGTAAGATCATGTTTTGAAATGCAAAGCAAAAGGCTGAAACAATAATCCAATTTATCTCCTATGATCGCCGGGAGACCGTGGCACGGTGTCTAGATGAAAGAAAGGGCTGTGACTGGGCCAGCAATTTAAGATGCTAGCAAACACTAGACATGAGGCTAATAAGCTGTCCTTTCATGGATAATTATTCATCAAAAATAACCCCAAGTGTCTTGACTTTGGGCTGTGTAGGAATGTTACAATCTGCAATTTTAAAAGAAAGATACTCTGAGCTGAGCTTCCTCAGCTGCGTAGCGGTACCCAACATCATGAGTTCTGTATTAGAACTGTTAAGGGCAAGCTTATTAGCTTGCATCCATGTTTGGAAGTACATCTAGGTGGAGCTCAGAGTAGAGTAGTCCGAGACATAGTCACCCGTAAGGGGAAAGAGGCATTGCGTGTCATCCGTTTAATTGGTGTATAGCATGCCCAATTTATCAATTTGCTCAAACAGGGGGAGCGTAAAGATGTTAAAAAGGGTGGGTGTCACACACAAGTCCTGTGGAACCCCGCAGGTGACAATAAACCCTTCAGCCAGGGCAACTTCATAGGACAGCCTTGCTGTGCGAGCTGCCAAGAAATGTTTCACCCATTCGGTTATATCATATTATATATTATTAAATTATATATGCTTCTATAGCGGCGTAAGCCAGCAGGCATCAGGGAGCAGCACTGGAGAAATGCACTGTATACCGTAGTCTCTCTGCCAGGATGATGTGATCCACCACATTGAAAGTGGCAGAGAGATCTAGGAGTATAAGCATGGTGGTATTTCCCTTCACCATGAACTGCAGTATATTTGTTTTAAGTTCGAGTAGTGTAGACTCTGTACTATGAGCTCGTCTAAAACCAGATGCATAGGCCTCAGGATATCATGTTCAAAAAGAAAGGTCACAATCTGTAAATGTGCCACTTTATCCAAGATTTTAAGTAGATAGGGCACATTCGTAATGGGTTGATAGTTTCCTGGTATGACAGGGTCAAGGGAAGTTTTTTTTGATCAATGGTGAAATTCAGGCTTGTTATACGTCACTGGGGACAAAGTTCTCCCTACAAGACACATTGAAAAATGTGGTTATAAAAGGTATCAACTGATGGGCACAAGCCTTCACTATAAAAGCAGGGCAGACATCTCCCTTGCAATTGTAGGCATCAATTTGCTAAGGATGTCATTGAGGTACTGCTCAGAAATAGGCTGAAAAGCAAATTCGGGGAAAGTACTAGGTGTTGCGGCACTACCATGTTATGGGGTTCTTTATTCCTATCCTTTTAAAGTTTATCTGAGAAGGCCTCTTGGATATAATTACACCATTTGGCATCTTTAATAGCTTGCAAGGACATTGGACATGGGGCCTCCAGTTCTTTGAGGACACTAAATAGCTCCATGAAGCAAGAGGCTGCCCCGGAAATGCGTTGCTCATAGTAATTTCTTTTAATAGATTTTTTATACAACTTGGCTGCCTGAGTGTAGAGGAATTGATCTTCGTCAGTCTTGGCTTTTTCCCACTGTTTATGCGCAATGCATTTATTTTTCTTAAACGCGCAGATCTCTGCCAAGTACCATTTTATATCTGGTTGTTTCTTAAGTAAACGTGACTTGACTGGCGCCAGATTTTCAACAGCGGTTTCCAAGGACCCATGAAAGGCAGTGGACAGTTCTTCAGCCAAATGCAGATTGCCCAGATTGTCAGTAGTGGGTAAGATATAAGGTGCCATTGCTGTGGCAGTAAGTTTATGTACATTTCTATAGGAAACCCAACATTTTTCTACTTTGGTTGTCGTAGCCGGGGGGATGAACATAATCCAGTCCAGAAGATGGTGGTGTGAACATGTGCATTGATTATTATGTATATTCTCAATGATAATGTTCTGTAATAAAACCCAGTCCAAGGTCTTTCCTTTGACATGAGAGTGTGAGGTAATATGCTGGGTAAACCCAAGATCGAGCAACATAGTCTTGGCCAACATGTCTGGGGCATCGGACTGGTTGAAGAACCCAAAAAAAGTCCCCTGAAATCAGAGTTCTTGCATTGGGTTTGAGAGTGGGGGCCAGAAGGTCAGTATTTTGTCATGAAATCTGCTGTACTATGAGGGGGCTCTGTAAATCACAAATACGTTAATCGTGGTATTGGGATTCACTTGAAACTTGGCCCAGATCACTTTACGTTTTGAAATCTGGATATTATCGATTTTACGGATGTTTAGCAATTGGTTGTAAAGTAAGGCTACAACACCACCTTTAGCATTTAGTCGGTCAGTCCTTAAAATATCATATCCAGCAGGCACAGCCAGAGTAAGGGCAGGTCCTGCGGTGTCATGCAGCCAAGATTCAGTTATAGCGCGGAGGTCAATTTGCTGAGTAATTAGATGAACTGCGACCTCTGTGGAGTGCTTAATGAGAGACCTTGTATTTAATAACATACATTTCAGTTTCCTAGAACAACTGATGACTGAATATATTGTACAGGAAGCAGATGTGTGGTCATTATGCGGCCTATGAAATGTGCATGACGTGGGTAGTACAATTGTGTCTGTCTGGCCTGGACCCAGAGACTCATTGCCTCCGAACCCTTTGTCGGGGGACAATTGCGACGTGGACGGTGATAGATCCCTGCTAGCTTGGTCTAATCAGTTGTTCCCCGTAGCCACATATGTCAGTCAGGAACAATCCCACTGGTCATGGCATGCGCAGAGGATAGGTTGTTTATAGTGGCCAGAGAAACACCCACGTCTGCGCATGCTGCAGTATTGTATAGTAGGCCTCGAGACAGTGGTTTTTTCAATACTAGAGAATTTGCTGGCTGCAGCCCGAGATCCAGATATCTCTGCAAGATCTAAATTGCCGTTTGGCCCTGGGTCTGTCTGCTATTCGCCGATGAACATGGTAGTGTGGTGGCTGGGAGTTTGCATGTAGAATGGGATACCATGACACTGTGACCAAGTGTGAACGGGCATAAACCGGCCATGCTCACGCGCCGCTGATAGAGATTAAGCCCGATAGAAATGTTGGTAATGTAGTTCAAAGGAACTAATAATGACTATGCTTTAAAGGAGCTAAGCGAACAGTTCGATTGACTGCCCCAGAGATTTCTCCCTTACACATGCTCCTTAGTTTGTTCGCTTCTTTATATGACAATATAAAACTGGAGTTGGAGGTTCATACCTTGTTGTTGAGCGAATTGAAGCTGGGCGTGGAGGAGGTGAAGGGTTATTGTGGCGGTTGGTGGGGAAATGTGATAACTCTATAGATCCTCCTGCAGTGACCAGTCTCCTATCTATGGAGTCTGTACAGAGCTTGATTATAGCTAATCCGCCAATGGTTCATATTACATCTGAGGATAAAAAAATAGGGGATTTGGATGTTGGGGTGGGAGAAGGTCTTAATCACACTATGTCAAATCATCCCAGAGGAGATGTTGTTAATCAACCCTTAAGAAGGAAAAAGAAAAAAGAGGGTGGAAAGTCAGGATCAAGAAAATACCTGAGGAACCTTCAGGCTCTTAAAACTCTACCTCCTTTGGAAAAGCATACACGCATTGTTCAAGAAGGGGCAGAGTTTGGGGAGTCTGAAGTGTTTGAGGTTCCTAAAAAAACAGAGGTAATAGGGCACGATTCTGTGCCGGAAAATCAACTGAGTATGGCCTAACAGACTTGCAGGAAATTAACCCCTGAATGTGCTATTCAGACTGAAACCCTGTCCCAGAAAACAACAAAGGCCACACAATGGGCAATAGGACATGATTCTTTGCCAAACAACCAACTGAGCACGGTCAAACATGCTCAGAGGAACTTAACCTCTGAATGTGCTACTCAGACTGAAACCCCATCCCAGAAAATAACAAAGGCCACACAGTGGGTCAACATCTTCTCGCAAAAGTGCAGGGGTGTGTCTGTGTCAGCAAACAATAAATCTAAGGAAGTCGGGTTAGGGTGTGTAACGCCAGCTGTGACTCAGGCACCTAAGTGTATGGGTACAGATATAAGCTGTAAACCTGAAAAAAATGAGGGGGACTGGCTGAACACCCCCATCCGCAAGGAATAACTATTCTGATGCCTGTGGTAGGGAGAAGTGGAAAGTGCTGAGCAAGCGATAAAACAACAACTGGTAGTGCAGCCAGCAAGGTGGCAAGTGCAAGGTTTAAAGCGCAGACAATGGATTTCCACTGTCCTTTTAAAACAGCAAAACAATTATCTGCATGGAAGGGGTGGAGTGATTTATCAGCCGCTCCCTTCCCTGTAGTCACCATGGATGACTCAACTCCTCTGGTGCATATGTGTAAGGCCATGTCTAAACCCTCCTAAAAATGAAAGAAGGATATACTGTAATGTCTGTTCTTAGGTAAGAGGATAATCAGCAATTTTTACCATTCCACCCACACACTCCCCCTTTCACCTGGGTGCTGATGGGAAATGCCTTGAAGCTGCGGGTACAGTCATATCTCTAAACAATGCAGTCTGGCTGCCATTGGCATTCGCTGATAATTGTGATGTGTGATATACACAAGTCTCTTACTTGTCCTTTGATCTCTTGTCTTAATATCCATGTCGGTTTGAGTGCAATATGTGTTCTGTGTTTAATTTTCCTTTTCTTTTCTTCCAGGTGAAAACTTGGCATTCCAAGAAGCCGGAGATGGTCAGGTGAGTACGGTGTACGCAACCAGCTCTGGGTATGTGCGACGGGTCAGCTCCCGGTACATGTATGGTTACATAGGTCAGGCAATTTATCAAACACAGAGTTCAGTTAAGAAATTGTGAGGTCGAGGGTGTGTGGTGGCTGCTGTTTTCCAGTAAGTGAGGTGCACGTTCAGAGTCACATGAGGTAGCAGAAGCCTAGTTCTGCTAGGTGATATGCAGTTAAGTGAAATAGGGGTGTGTTTTTATCCTGTGGCCATGGCACAGCGTTATTATCTGAACGAGAAGCACATGCTGAACACAGGGTAAGTTATATATATAACCCTGGTACCAAGATGGCGGTCAGGATTACTGGCTCCAGCTAGACTTGCAGGTCTTCGAGCTGAGATGGGGCTGTCAGGCTCCATGTTTACAGGTTGTTGCGAGATTGGAACCAATAGCTGGTTCTCCACATCTTGTTGGTCCAGAACCCTTGTTTCCTGGATCTCATGCCATGTGTGTTGAGTGTTGGGCAAGTGTAGTGAGGCCCTCTACTATGTGTTGTGCAAGGGAGGAGTGTCTGAGTGTTCCATCCTGTTTCTGGTAGTATTCATGACCCGACAGCATGCCAGAAATAACTTTGTTGGGAATCCCACATGAGAGAATATCTCTATTAGAACCTTTGCCACCAAAGGGGCTTTGATGCTCAATTTGTATTTGTATTTTTATTGAGCTTTTACAGTGCTTGACGCCCAAGGACCTACAGAGTAGTTAAAATGGTACAGGAGAGTCACATGAAAAGGAGTATAGGCTAATTATATAGAAAATAGACTTTCAAACGAGATTTGAAAAGAGGCAAAGAGGAAATAGAGCGTAAATATAGAGCATAATGGTACAACCTCACAATGCCTGGTTGCGTAGTCTACCAATACCAAAATATACCAGTTCCCATTACGTGGTATGAAGATCCGAAGTACAGCAATGTAAATGCATTTTCTCTCAAAAGGCTTCACAACCACTGGTAGTGGAATTAAGGGGGGGCTTTGTGGTAACACCATACTTACTGGATGCTTGTCAAGTATGACAAGACTGGACAGACATTTTTATCTTAACTCCCATCTGGGGCAAATAAATATGGTCAGACAGCATACCAGCTGTCTTGGTCACTCCTAATATACCTGCCAAAGGAGTATCAGTATCAACCTCCTGTGGCATTGGGAAGAATCAAATCTCCAGGTGGACCCTGACTCACCATTCCTGGTCTCACTGTACAGGAGACCATTATCCCAGCACAACTTGAAACGTGTACAGGCTTCCTCGGAGCATGTTTCTCTGCCTGTTCACGTACATCTGCCAAAGTGAGTCAATTATGCTTTGCTTGGCAAATGTGAGCCTGATCAGGACCTCCAGCTGAGGACAAGACACTCAGTTTTGGTATGTCCTTGAGGTCTGAAACCACTGTGTCCTTCATTCCAGGTTGTGGTTATTTGCCAGTAGGGAAATCTGAGATCATTGAATCAGGTGCTGCTGCAGAAGGCACCTTAGTGACCAGTAGGCCTTCTCTGGGAGGAGCAGGCACCTCTGTTGAATTTTGTTAAGGATTCCAATCGGGCATCACACCAGACCAGGACTCTTGCCCTTAGCTCGGAGGTAGCAAACAATTAAAATACTTTTTTTTATTTTCTGAAATCGGATTGAGCTGGCACCCAACCCATTTCACACCCCTTTTTACAAATACCCCTGGTCACAATGGACCATGAACCAGGCCGACGGGTGGTAATACAATATTTATTTATTTTACTTTCAAAGAAAATCACACACATTTAATATTGGGCAGCAATCACCAATGGGGTGATAATTACCCTGTACAATGATGGAATACACTTAATTTGACCTTCTACTATAACATATCTAAAGCACAAATAATTGGGAGCAATTTTACTGTTCGGGTAGATAGCACCCGAGTTAAGATTTCCCCCTGCAGTGCTCCCTCACACCCCTATTAAACAAATTCCGAGTGGATAGCAAGGAGCAGCAAGGAGTCAGGTACACTAGGCAGCAAACAGAATTAAAATCTGACACACGAAATGAGAGGCAAAAACCTTTGCAATATCCTCGACCTCCTAACAGCTATTGGGAGAGGGGTCTGCCAGGAAATAAGGAGCACTGCTGCAGGTTTGTGTCTCCCAATGATTCAGAGACTGGGTACCTGACTCAGGCTGTTGCCGCCTTGCACAAGATTAGAGTGACCAAGGAGATCGAAGGCAGGAATCACACATTTCCCATAGTTGGACTCTCTTTTTTCTTGGGTGCGGTCCTGGATGAGCCTAGCACTGAGGATTCTGGTGCCTATTTTTTCTTTTTCCTTTTGCTCTTGTCAAATGCTCTTACAATGTTGTTCTTCCCATTTACCAAAAGCAGCTGCTATGATGACTCTGACCCTGTCCAAAGCTAGAATCACTACCATTTCATATCACATGGGTACTCAGACTGAAGCTGTCTTTGTTTCCTCCACCAAGTTGGGATGATTGTGTGGAGCAGAGGGTAGATTGCAGAAATGGTGACAGGACAAGTCGGGTTTGTTCAGCGGAGGATTATGCCCATATTGGGACCAATATGACAGATGATTGTAGGGGTTTTCCCTGAGAAGATGGTTTAAAAGAACAGGAATAACTGAAGAGGGAATGTTGGGGTGGTCAAGAAAGGTCCCAATGATAAAGGGCGGTTCATGTTGCATGTGCCATATTTGTAACTGTTAGTGTGCGAAGTTGGCGCGATGATGCAGTTTTATATGTATCCAGTGAAATAAAAGGTGAATTGGATGTGTCACTTCAAGTGTTACTTTATTTTTTAGTTGATACATATTAGAGTTGCATGCACTGAGCAAGATAAAATGCCTAAACCACCACATGAAATATAAACACAATCCAGATATGGTGTGGTATAAAATTCCTACAAGCTGGGTGACAAGGTGTTTCATAATGCACATGCGAGAAAGTGTGGCCTGTCATGAAGAACCCATTGTGAAGAAGAGACGAAAGTTACTAAACATGCGTGCACACTGACATACATACATAGAAAATGTATACTTCTACATGTAGTGTGCTGCCTTTATAAATGTATTAAAATTCTGCATGCAGAAGTTTATGGGGGGAATTCTGAGCATCTATGAACAACTGGTTTTGCAGGGTTGGAGGGAAGGAGAAGTGATGACTAACCAAGCAGATGGTCAGCTAGCAAACCAGACAGGGGTTTATGGCCTGGTATTTTTGCAGAATCTCTTTTATGTACATGGGATCTTATAGAGGAATCCAGCCATTTGGACCAACAATAACCGTGCGTTGAAGTGACTCATGAGGCCAGACTGACCAATACTCTGTGGTTTTGATTGTTTTCTCAGTATGTGCCATGTGTGCTGAAATGGTAGTCATTTACATTTGCATGATTAATATACTTCTCTTCATGTTGTTCGAAATATTCGTTCAAACCATGTGTAATTATGATTAATTGTTAGAAGGTTTCAGGCCAGCTGGGACTTGTAATGAATTAAATTTGTATATGAATGTGTAACCATGTGATGATGCCACAACCAGCCATGGACATATCCTAAAAAGGGGTGTGCTATGAATACAATCTGAAAATGGTAGCTAAGATAGCTGTGACCAATGAGGGTGGGAGAGTTGGAAAAATGTTGGATTTCATTTGTATAGGTCTTGTCCAATCACATGTGGGGGGATTTATTGTAATAAAATAATTGTAATAAAATATATAGTTTTGTAACTGTTGCAAAAATGTGTATAATGTGTCAGCTTATTTGGTTCGGTGAGACTCAGGTTAGTTTGAATCTACAGTGTCATCTAGTTCCTCCCTGGACGACTGCACAATCAACTTGCATTACATTCAAAATGTACACTTGTTTCTTAAGTGGTAGGGCCGCTTTAGGTTAAGGTTATTAGGTGCCCATCCCTACAGATGCTTGGTTCAATGTGGTAGCTCAAGTCATCTACTAACGCTGGAAAAGTGACAGGCTGTGCTCAGGCGATGCAGCATCAAGCCTGTTCAATGATGCAAGCACAGTGGTACGAAGATTGAGAGAGTACCAAAGGCAGTACCATCAGATCCTTCTTGCACAAATGTTTTTAGCAGCATGGCTACCTCCAAACTCGGGTCTGGGTCCGGGTCCCACAAAAGGGGACTTACCGGGCCATTCTAACCTTGGAGGGCCCGGTAATTCCCTTTTGTGGGACCCGGACCCGATACATCCCCATAGCGCTCAATGGGAATGGGGAGGATGCTAACAACGGGACTGTTAATGACGGGCCCGTTGTTAGCATCCTGGTCTGCTAGCGGGTCCCGCTCTGCACGTCTGGTCTGGCCAGGCGTGAAGAGCGGGACCTGCTGAAGACCTTGTAATGGGGCGGCCCGGAATGAACAGTGCCGGTCCATTACCAGCACCATTCATTCCGTGGCCGCACCCATTGTAATGAGGCCCTAAATATCAGTGCCTTTATCATTTTCTTTCGTGTCTCTACAGAGTCCAAACAGCAGTTCACCCCAAATTGGCATTTGGGATGGGTTAAGGGAGTGTCTTGCTCCCTCTTTGGAGTCTTCATCTTATCCTCTACAGCAGTGGTTTTGGTTAGACTTTATCCTGTCGGCGAATGGCTCCAGCTGGCCATTCCACATGGGGCAGGGGGCTGGTTTGCCTTAGGGACCCCGCAGCAATAAGACCCAGGACTCTGATAGGTAAATCAAAGGTTCTTATTGGAAAGTACAATATAGCAATTTCAATTGAGAATGACAAGTGAAGTGAGTGGGTGAGAGCTGATATAATATAGCATAAGATAAGCATTATCACTAGTATATTGTTACAGTTTGCTAATGATTCCATTATATTTCCAGATATGTTGTAATAGCAGAAAGCAGCTTGTTGTTCTGAAACCTTGTGTTCATTGGCACAGTACATGGTGTGGAAATAACAGTAAGCAGTTTTGGCATAAACAACTTGTATATTCCTTAAAAAGTGATATTGCACACAGCTATAGAGAGGCACTGGGGGGTGGTCACTGATGTATCTTGTAAGGTCACACTGGGTGTGGGTGTGAGCCTGGCAGGGATAAAAAGGGATGTGGTCAAGGCAGAAGAGCTGGGTGCAGCAGGAGGCTTTAGGCCGAGACAAAGTGGAGGGAGCAAGGCCTAATGTATCTGGCAAGGCCTAATGTCTGTGTCAAGGCCTAATGACTATGCGTGACTACTGTAATGTATAGCAGCAGGGCAATCCTGTCACATCAACCACACGTTTGGTCATCGCTTAAACAGGGTAAAACCACAGAGCAGAATATCTGGAATATATTGTTCGGCTCTTCGCATTACATCACACTCATTTCCAGTTTGATACTGTCAGTGAATTATGCATGAGGCACATCTCACTACTGACACCAGGGGCGTCAATAGCCATTTTAAGTGTATTGGTGTGGGTTGTGTCAGGCAGAAATGGGTGGATATCTATGTGGTGAGTCAAAGAAGGGATAAGGTCCTAGATGAGGGCAGTATAGGCCTATCTGGTCATCCCACAACAATTCATCTATCTCTGCATCAAACAGTTAATCTAGAACGTCTATAATTTCTCTGTTTACTTGGTCCCCTTGCCTCAGGGCTGTGTCAACGTCTAGAGGTAACAGTTTTTCTGTGGCAAGTAACTGCAATGCCTGTTTGGCACAGCATGAAAGCAGGTAGCGAATAATGAGAATAATGATAGCAATGGCAACAATTATGACAATTATTAATACACCATGTAAAACCCATGATCCCAGTGAACCAATAGTGTTTTGAAGCCAAGTGAAAAGGGATCCATCTTGTCCTACATTCATCTCATTAAAGGTGGTGCTTACCCCCTGGAGGTGCTTTATTACTTCATCTACCTGGGAGGAGTTATCAGGTACCCAGGTGCAGCAGTCTTGTCTCATAATTTTGCATGTCCCTCCTTGAGCAGCTAGCAGATAATTTAGGGCCGTTCTATTCTGGAAAACAATTGTTTTGAGTGCTACATGTTCAGTTCTGAGAATGGTCTTGCCTTTGGCAGTGTAATTTGCAACTTGTTCGAGCAGTGATGAGAGGGCGTGTAGTTTTGCTCTGTTTATGGCACTGCCTATGCTAAGGACCAGGAGATCTAATGGGCCCTTAAACCATTCCCAAGCATTCCTTCTGATACGTTGTGGCATCTGCTGATGCTTGGGAAAAAGAGGTGTATGTCAGATGGCAGGACGTATGTACCCGATGGCACAAGTACCCGTCCAATTATTCGGTAACCACTGGTAGGCCGCTGAACCACAAAGGAAGAACAGACCCCTGTATGTGTACTCGGCAGTATATAGTTTAAGCATTCTCCCTGGGAGTGTTATATTCTTATGGAAATGAAGGGTCAGGTTACTGCTGCGGTCAAATAAGTATGCTGCTGGTGTATGTCTCAATGGCATAGTGCCATTGTCTGTGAAGGATAGAATGGCCTACGGGATATACGCTGTCAGTATTTTGGGCAGACAAATGTTGGTTCCTTGGGGAAAGAAGTATACCCATGGAAAGATTTAGTTGAGGGCGGGGAAATTGGGGTTGGTCAAGTTGATATAGTAGCACCATTAAGCCAAGTCAAAGGGAATAGGAATAGAAGGAATTCTACCGCTAGCGTGTGTGGGGGTGTGTGCGCATACATAATACTCTGAGGCATTCCTCAGATCAGCATAGGCCCATGAGAATTTGTGGAACGTATTTGTGTCTGTGTGTAGGATGGGTGAGGTAAGGAGCAGCAATTCCACTACAAGGGTGAGGAATGGCAACATGTTTGCTATGTGTTGGGAGCAGGAATGGAAGTACTTGTGGTATCTAGTTCAGAAATTCCCCACCTTGGTTGGCACGCATTACAACAGTGTATATAGAAATACAGGCGTGGAAAGTAGTGAACAGTGAGAGACAGAGCAGGATCCAAGATGTTAAGATAAATGGCACTGCACATGAGGCGAGCAGATCAAGCACACTTATTATATGAGTAATCTTGCCCACCAGTCGGGGCAGTATCTGGTCCATGGGATGTTCACCTGTGTAGCTCGTGAATATGTATAGTGAGCAGTAATCATTGGTAGGACATTAGAGGCAAGGTAAGCATGTAATCAGATTGTCATTTTTCATTATATCTGTCAAGGGTATTTCTAGCATGAGCAGTCCAGCCCTATACAGATTGGGGCCTTGTGCCCAAAAGATCCAAGCAATTTCAGTGATCTCTGGACCTGGGAAGTCAGAGAGAGCCGGTGACAAAGTTCAGGATGCCAGCAGGGTAGATGATTGGTCGGGCATGGAACAGGAAGACAAAGGGCCGGGGCACTGAAAATGTCTCCTTGCTGATAGCTCCGCAGCAGTGGAGGAGGCAGTACCAGTACTAACACATAAGGCAGGGGATACAAAGTGCAGGTATACATACCATCTAGAAGGCAATGACCTCGGCACTTCACGTGGGTCCGGTGGAGCTGGTCTGTGATGCCGGAGACAAAGAAGGAGGAAGAACAATTGCTGATACGCTTGCTTACTCAGTTGGCTCCGAGACCTTTTGGACTGGTGGGCATTTGTGCTTGTACTCCAGGTGTGCAACTTTATTATGGCTGCATGAAGAAGCAAAACATTTTGAGAGCATTGGGCCACCTGCAGCTGACAGAACTCTGTAGGTTATACCTCTGGACTTGTATTGGAGTGTCATCATCTAAAAGCACTGGATGGGGTGTCCCAGAGAGCTTGCCCTCTGCAACCCCAGTTGGCAGCTGCAGTGGGGTGTCTTTGTAATGGCCCCCTCGAAGGTGGCAGCTGATCTGGTGTTTCTGTAGTCGCTGGTGCCGAAGTGGTGTCATCCTTGTTATTTGGCTGTTGATCTTCATCCACTGGTGGCACTGTCTTCACACACTGGCTAGCATGGACAGAGTTGTTGTGTCCCCTGCAGGGAACAGCAGTGTGGGTTGTCAGCAATACTTGACATGGGCCCTTCCAGCAAAGGCGTAGCAATGATTTATGTTGATGGACCTTCAATACCATCCAGTCACCTAGCAGGAGTTGTGGCACAGTGCTTCAGGTGGCCGAAGAAGAGCTTCTTGGATCTGTTGGAAGTGAGAAATGACAACAAGCATTTGTTTGTTGCTATATGAAACCACAAGATCATCATTCAGTTGCAAATTACACAGTTCTGGGGACACTGTGGGAGCCACGGGCACCGTCATGGGTATGCCCATTAGAATCTCGTGTGGCGAAAGGCTATGTGTTCTGTTTATAGTATTTATTATGTCCATTAGAACAAGAGGATGGGTGTTAGACGGAAACTTGTGCAGTTCCCTCTGGGACCACTGCAAAAGATTTAGGACTACAGGTGTTAGGCAGTAAACCCACTTGGTAGCTGTCTGTACCACACAGATTCCCTTGGTAGCTGTGGCTGAGCAGTCAGACTTCCCTCAAGAAGAGTTAGGCAGTATGTGGAGTATACAACATAGGGCAATTCAGTGTAAAGATATAAAGGTATTTATTTATAACGACACATCTATAGAAAACACTCTGGCACTATTACGGCAAACACTTCAATTACAATTACTCTACGAAGAAAAAGATCAATCCCCCTAACAATAGTTAGACAAGTCTAGGTTTACCAGCATCACTTATTTGCAGACAGAGGTGTATGCTTCAATCTAGATGGCACTCTAGTATTGGCTAGGACGGGAGAGAAAAATAAGCAGGTTACGAAATCAACACGGTTCCAATACTTTACGGACAAATGCAAGGCAAGAAGGCAAGAACCACGGTAGATCATAAAGTTCAGAGGCCAGGCCCACTAGGAGAGAGGCAAGACAATATGTTCCAAAAAGTATCTTAGTGGAAATGTGTTCGAGTCTTTGAAGCAAATTGTTATCGGCAGATTGGACCAGTTCAGAACAACACGCTAGAGAAAGCTTGGAGGCGACCCTATGGAGAGGCGAGGATTAAGACACCTCACTCTATCCGGCAACAAGGGAAGCCAGGCGGACACAGTACCTTGATTGTGGAGAGACAGCTCCGGTGGGGGCAGTTGTTCCTGGTGGTGGATGCACGTCCGGTCTTTGCCAAGAGAAGAGATGATCTCGTCGTCGAAGGAAAGTTGAAGATCGTTGCACCACCAGGGAAGAGACCAGCCGCAGAGTGCTCCGTCACAAGGCACCATCTTTTGGTCGCGGTACAGGGGTAGTGGCTATCCGGTTGCCGAGGTGCTCTGCACGGGCAATTCCACCACTGCTTCCTGAGGCAAAGAAAAAGCAAAGGGGACTGGTTTTTCCCACCAGTCAGGGGAAGAGACTCTCCGGCAGGGAGATCTCCTCTGTCGTCGGGACGTGGTGAGTCGGTTCAGCAGGGCTCCACCGGAGGTGTCGTCGTTAAAGGTCGGCTCAGCTTTACCCTCGTCGGATTCTTAGGTCCTGTGGCGACTTCTGAAGATCCAGTCCCAAAAGCCCTGCTTTTATGCAGAAAACCCCCATTCATTCAGCCTAGCTGTCACTCAAAACACGCTAAGTGGTGAGCGGGGAAGATCACCACTTGGGCCAATCACACCAGAGTGCGACCGGAGTTGGCAAGGCAACTCGGTCCAGGGTGCCTAAACCCCCTCCCACACCCCTGTGGTAACCCAGACAGAATGGCACCACTTTGGAGGGTCTCTGTACAGAAGCCCGCCAAAAGTGGAACAAAGGGCTCAACCTTTGGTTTAGGAGTCACAGAGACGAACATAGACGCCATTTTAAAAAGCTGAGTTCTGGCAGAAAATACCATCCGATAGACTTATTTGAGATAAGTAGACCAGAGGTATGTTAGAGATTAAAGAGAAACAGTATCAATCTCTAACAATGGGAAGAATCCCATAGGGTTATATTCGGGGTCGAACATAACAAGTACTTTCCACTGCCACCAGCCAAAACTCGACGAGGGGGGATGGGACAGTGCCCCCTCGAATAACGGACCTAGGAGTAATCGAATTACCCCTACTAGTACGTCCACAATAGGATGGTTTGTACTAGTTCTGTTAGTATATTTAGGTCTAGTAAAGCCAATGGTGACTTTACATGCCCGGGGAGACAGTATTCAGTCCCCGTGTATGGAGTCTATGATGGAGGTCCGCTAGGACGCCCCTGTGTTACGGCACGGAGGGTGCGGTGTAACACACATAGCAAAACATATGAGACCCTATGGAGTAAAAGACCCCATAGCCCATAGAACACATTGACATTCAAAGGAATTACACACATTCATGTCCAAGAGTGGAAAAAGAGTCTCACTCTTGGCAGGATGGATAAAAAACAAACTCCAGGAATCCAGCAAAGCTGCTGGGGGACTCACTAGGTTAGGAAATTCAGCCTAAACAGAGAATTCTCCCTAACAATGGGTGTCTGGCCATTTGAGGCCTGTCTCATGGCAAACTTTGGCAAGGCGTTTTCTCATGTCGAACTTCCGACATTCCACAGATCTGCTGAATTGTGGGTGATGAGAGATGTGGAGGTGTTGCAAAATCCATAAGGCCTTGCAAATGTTCTGTACAATCTGTTTGGTGAAGTGTATGCCTCTGTCAGAGTTCATTGAAACTGCAAGGCCAAAGCGAGAGTTTGACACAATCTAATATGCAGCACAAGCAAGTCAGGGATCTCTTTCTCTTGCAAATTAATGAGACGCACAATGAAACCGCTTTTTATTTTTAAAATCAGATTCTTTTAAGGATGCCTCCAACCTGTCTAGCACCCAACTTCCATAAGCACCCCGTAATCAGTAGACCAGGAACCAGTCCGGTGTGTTATCTATGAATATTTTATTAATTCGTGATTTAATGGAAAAATTGAACGAACAGTTACAATAACCACCAAGGTGTGGCAACACTGACTTCAGAGAACCTTTATTCAAGTAGCACACTAAGAAACTCAAACCTGCATGTCAAGCAGATTTACTTTACTGATTTCACCACTTCTATCAACCATTTAAAACACCATGGAATTGAATGTAGCCCACAGGAAAGTGCATGCGCACACAAAAGCTTCCTTAGTCCCAGCAACCTCACTCCCCCCAGACCTTCACTAGGCTTGTCAGCTTGAAGGGAAGGCAATGACAAGGACTGGGAACACCAGCTTAAACTCAGATTTTGAATGGGGCTTTCAGAAATGGTAGGAAGCAGCAAGGAATGGGAAATGGGTGTTTACCTATTTAGGACAATTGCTATGGGACAGCACACAAGGGTATTTTGTGCTGCTTAGTCTAGAAGACAAATAGGGCTTTGGAACAGAATAGCTTGCATACAATAGGAAACTTGATTTTAGTTCATGCAAAATCCGCTACTCCAGCTCCTGCCTTCACTCCAAGATTTAGGCCCTCGTCTGCAAGGATGGTTC
This sequence comes from Ambystoma mexicanum, assembly GCF_040938575.1. Taxonomy (NCBI): domain Eukaryota; kingdom Metazoa; phylum Chordata; class Amphibia; order Caudata; family Ambystomatidae; genus Ambystoma; species Ambystoma mexicanum. The sequence continues at coordinate 378,866,657 of NC_090930.1, read as the reverse complement.
CAAATTTGGTCAGCTGCACACCTCAGATTTGGTAGAGAGAGTCCTGATTTGAGGTGGAGTGATCTATTTATAAGGAAAACGACATCACGGATGTGTCATCTTTCTCGCAACATTGATAGCGCATTGGTCAAGGGTTCCCTCCCCTCTGTGGGTCGATAGGTCCAAAGACTGTGGGGGTGTTTTGGGAAGCCAAGGGATGATACCTCATCCATCTTCTGACTGGGACAAGTGGCTGGGTCTGGTTTCTGCACATGGAAATCTCATTACATGGCAAATGCCATTTCTCATCATATCATGACTCATATGTCAGCATTTTCGAATACTACATTTTTCAGGAAATTGCATAAATCTTGTTTGATGTCTGTGCGACCTATTGATGCAAAGCTACAGTATTTTCTCGTTTTCTGTATTAGTGAAAAATCTGGCACTTGGTGGGCAGATTATAGAACACATTTTACATATTTCTTCAAATTTCCATGATCCTCACATTTATACAGAGATCACAAGTAATCTTTTCCTCGTAACATTTGGTATGTTGGGGTCACAAAAATCATTTTTGGCTAATCAGAAACAGCTCACTAACAGCTTTTCAGACGTCCGAACATGAATAGTGTATGATTAATATTTCCCGAGCTATCCCCCAAACATATCTCTCATTCTGTGCAATGGGTGTGAATCCCTTCCTTAACTCTGCTCCCACCCATAGAAGAGATCTGGTTTTAGCTCTGACTTCAAGATGGAGGCTGTTGCTTAGATTAGTCCAAGGCGTCAAGGGCTAATGGCCAGTGTCATGATGGCTTGAGTGGTTTTAGTCATAAAACGTGGTCAAGCAGGAGAATTCCTCAACTTGCCCCCCTGAGCTTGGAATCTAGTTTCACTCTTGGGGGATTCACCGCAAGGAAATTAAACTCGGATTGTGGCCTAGCTTGGCTGCAAGCATTTTACATTTAAATCAACTCTTAGAATTGTGCAATTTCAACATGTAAGACACTCGCACAGTGTTTACCTGCAAACAGTGCTGACAGAAATGCAACATAAATATATATGTCAAGTCTTAAGCTGTACCTTTGAATGCTTAAACTGTTAATGTTATAGGCACAACTGCAATGTTACTGGGAAAAGTTCCAGCGTGAAACCTTTCATTCTGTTGCAATTTCACATTTCCTTGTAGAATCTTTTCACTTAAAGGATTAAAGGATTCTTCTGTGATGAGCTCCTTATGAACAGAACTCCAGTTCATTTGTTGCACCTCTTGAACACATTTTTAAGAATCACATCTTTAATTGAGAGGGAAAAACTGATTTTTACATATTGAATTATTTCTGTCACAGTGAAAGCTCATTTCTGCTGTGCTGGCTTGCACACATTTTGGTACTTTTTATTTACATGCTAGATGCTGCCATATCTGACAACAGGACTTCAGCCATTTGATACCTTTTGTAAAGGTAGTCTAATGTCTTTCCCTTCTGTGAGGCAACAACCATTTTTAGGCGTCTCCAAGTCTTGATGCCTAAATTCGCTCCTTTTCATTTTGAAATTGCAAGGCCTTATTTCCATGTTAATTCAGGCAGCCCTTTTATTTTGGGGAGCCCTCATACTGACTCTGGTCTTTACATATGGCATTCAGGGCTATTTCACCCCACAAATTCCCCTCTCCTAGCTCTTAGATGACTTTATTCAGAGAGAAGTGCTAGGAGAGAGTGGGGTGTTCAGTTTATGATGGCATGGGTTCGTCCCAGGGATTTCTTTTAGAGCGCCCTTGCTCCTGGGTTCATTCCAGAACTCTCCTTCAGAGCTTGCCTGCTCTATTCCTGGTCCTGATGGAGTGGTGCACTGATATGCCCTCACTCTTTTCAGATCCTGATTTTTTCGTTAGGTTGTGGGTTAGGTTGTGAGTCCTGGGCCTCTCCCCTTCCGGCAGGTCCCCTGCAGCCTGTAGAGGCAAGGAGTTGATAGATCTACCAAGAAGAATGGAGAGATTAATTATTTCTTTTAATAACATGCTACCAGGTAGGGACATGAAAATGGACAACAAAACAGCAGGAGAGACAGATACAAAATAAACATTTGCACACACATTTTACTGGCATAGACCTTGCAAACACACATTTTTGTTTTACATATCCATTGTAAATACAACTTTTTGTTTTACATATCTATTGCCAATACACATTTCAAAATAAGAATAATTGTTCTACTCCCTGTAAATGTATGACTTTCTTTATCTGGGTTCCAATTCCTTACCTTTACTCCTCGGAGGATTCCTGGGCTCTACCCTGACTGGGTTCTTCAATCATTCCCAAGTTCTGCCTGGGGTGACAGCTCTTCAACTGATTGATGTGCACCCATTTCTCTTCCGTTTGTTCTCCTTCAGGGATGGAGATCTTATAGGTGACAGGTGAGGTTGTATCTACAATTTCAAAGGGCACACGCCAAGAGGGAAGGAATTCCTGCTCCTTGGTCTAGTTCCTTTCAAAATTGTACAAGGAGACCCTATCTCCTACTTGATATTCTTTTGTTAATGGTCTTTAAATTGTAATGGGTTTTCATCCTCTCTGCCGATTTTTCCAGATTTCGTTGAGTGTACGCAAAAGCAGGGACGTCATTTGGGGGTCGCCAGATGCCGCAAGAGCGACCGCTGGTGATTGGCCAGCGACCCCTGTCAATCTCTTGCGACCTCTGGCTGTTGACCAATCAGAGGAGGAGGGGGCGTGGCCACAGCATGCTGCGACGCTAAATTGTGTTGCCAACTTGTCCTCCATTTTGCACGTGTGGAACGCGTGCTTCGGACTGCTGCTCCTGTGCTCCAGACCAGTTTGTGTGTCCAGGGCAGGCATCCACGATCCACCACGCACTGAGGAAGAAGGCCACACAAGGCCAGGCCAGTGACTTCGAGGAGTACTCAAGGTGAGTGACCGAGGCTCGAGCCGTGTCAGCTCAGAGTGGTCTTGGACCGGTGGTCGCTGCGCGGCCGACGGCCGCAGCACCAAATTAATTTTACTAACGTTGTGTGCCGGCGGCCACGACGGCTTGCAATGTTGTTAAGCCTGCCCCCGGCAGCCGGCACATAATGTAGTAAAATGAATTTGGTGAAAGCAAGCCGCCGCCGAAGGCAGCACCATTCATTTTACTAACGTTGCAATTTATGTGCTGCCGGCGGCTTGCAATGTTAAGCTGCCACTGGCACATAAATTGCAACGTTAGTAAAATGAATTTGGTGCCACAGTGCCGGCGGCGGCTTTGGAAAGCAAGCCGCCGCCGACGGCAGCACCATTCAGTTTACTAAGGGGGTATGGTGAACTGTCACATGGGAGGTGGTGGGGCAGAGACAGCTTTATGGGAGAGCAAAATGGGCACTTGCTCCTGGCCCACACCTTGGGGAGGCACATGCGGGGCAGATGAAAATATTTCTTTGCCAATTTCTTTTAAAAGCATAAAAGGCACGTCTGCAAATGGTAAAGTACTGCTGCTGAGGCTTGACATCTTCTGCCTGGCTATTATTGACAAGTACATTCCATTCAGACCAATTTATCAAGTAATGATTCCTGTGCTCATTCCAGGATAAGGGACCATATTGTGGTTGGCCAACTCTGCCTGTTCTGTAAATTTATTTTTAAATGTTGGTGAGTTTGTGAATGGTGTATCCGGTATACAAAACAGGATATGTATTAGCTCATGAACGTCAACATACACAAATATGAGCACCTTGCTATATGACAAGAACTGGAAAACAGTTGGGTCAAGTGCAGAAATGACATGCTGTGCTCAAGTCCAAGCTTCACCTCTTAACTTAAGTGTGTGATCCTGGGCATCTCATTTAACCTGTCACAATTGCAAGTCCAAAAATATTTCTACATTGTCAATCCCTAAGTGTGATGTAGTTCAAGGAGTACAATCATGGTTTGATTGGCTATTGTGTTGCTTCACTTATAATAATAGTGACCATTGATATACTGGACACGATAAAGTAATGCGTTGCGTAGCTCAGTAACAGCAACACCACTTGAAAACCATGACGCTCTTCTAATCTTTGTCCAAGTCCCAAAGTGTGCACCTGCCTGGCAGCTTGTAACCTGTACTCACTATCAATGCTAAGGTCTCTGCGCCTTTCTCATTGCTTCTGATTTGTCTCCTGTATCCATGCTTGAGGACCTGCACATTCTTTGAGGCTGCTAATCCGAGTTCTGCATATATGCTGGGTTATAGGTATGATATATGATATGATATGATGTGACATTTATAACGCGCTTGATCTTACTAGGCCTTGTGTCATTCAGATTGCGCAAGTGCAGGGAAGAGGAGAAATGCCAGGTTTCCGGTCCTCTGGTTTCCGGTCACCTAAGCAACAACCTGCCTTCGAGTAAGAATCTTCACCTCACATGCCATTGAAACAGCAGCACCGGCACGTCTGTCAAGCCACTGTTCTGCTCAATCTAGTAAGAAACTACATTTTAAGTCTTATGATCAGAGTGAAGGAAGAGCAACTGTTGGGCAATATCTCAAAATCTATATAATAGTACTAATTGTTGGAATGTGTACCATTGTGGAGAGGTGCGGGGTGTGGAGGACAATGAACATGTAGGAACAGAAACCTAGGCATATAAAGAGTGTTGGTGAGTGTGGGAGGAATGCAAAATGAAGCCAGGATTTTTTCCCCCATAAAATATGGGGACAGGACTGATGAGGCTTTGGGTACTGAAGTTTGCATCACTCAGTAATGCACTGTATGCCTTGAACACATTTTGAACTAATCTTTTGGCAGCCAAAATAACACAAGAAGAAGAATCATTAAAAACTGAGGATGCCATACATGTTTGCTGTTGAAATATTCTCCCTCTCCCCTTTTATCCTGGCTTTCCCCTATCCCTGTCCCCCCAGAATGTGATTTCGCTCTGTAGTCCTGTTGAAGTAACAGGGCAGATCCACATCAAGAGGGGATTGGGGTTCATACACTTCACGTGGCAACATGGACCTTGACACTGCTACATATGATGATCCATTCTTGTATGAAATGTCACAATACACTGATATGATAACCATTGTTTTCTTAGTGCACTGAGGGATAATGCTTTATGAGGCCATGTCATGGTGGGGGTGTGGTCAAATGACATCACTTCCTGTGGGGGTGTGGTCAAATTACATAACTTCCTGTGAGGTGTGGTCTAATGACATCACTTCCTGTAGGGTGTGTGGCCAAATTACATCACTTCCTGTGATGTCACTCTTGGGGGTGTGGCACTGTGATGTCACTTCCGCTACCCCTGGCATTTTGGTGAAATGACGTCCCTGCGCAAAAGCATTCTGAAGGTGTTTTCTCAAATGTTCAATATGTTCATGTGTCATGGATGCGTTAATCAGGATCTGCTCTTGCGTTCTGTAGAGCAGATCCATTTTTCATCCAGTCATTAGCTCCAATGGAGAAATTTTCGGCACAGAAGATGGTGTAGACCTGATGACCATCAGGACAAGCGGTAGTCGGATACACCTAATAGGCCCAAAGGCTGCCACAAACTTCTTTAGGATGCCCACAACCATTTTACTGTACCTCTAAACTCCCCCACTAGAGGCTAGACGGTAGGCAATATGGAGTTTTCTCTTTACCCCAAGTATCTCACACATCTTTGTCAACACCTCGCTGGTAAAGTGACTTCCTTGGTGTGACTGTGTGGTTGATCATCAGGGCAGCTACTGTTTCTGCCTTGCAATTTGGGGCCGGGAGACATTCCAACCATTTGGTAAACAAGCATGTTACAGTTATTGTTCCCTTTAGAGGAGCGAATCACGGGCCCGATCAGTGTCGCCCCCCTTTCTATAGGGAAGCTCTGTGTGTGAGGGAACTTGGCTGAAATTGAGCACACACCAGGCACTCCTTCAAGTATTGGTAGAGGTCCTGACCCATGTATGCAACCTCTCGCAAGATTTCCAAACTGGTATGATACCCTCGATGACCGGCTGTGGCTGTATCATGGGTGTGATCAGGCTTCGGAATGAGGTAGGTACCACCCACTGGTCACATCCAGAGATGGATCTCCGTACCAACAAACCGTCTTGGATTTAGAACATTTTGGGAAACTTCATCAACACCCGGAGATCCTCTTTCCCGATGTACTTGGTTTTGGCCACAGGAAAATTCACAGGGTCTTCAAAGTGCCGAAAGCATTTCCCAATAATTGGATCCCCTTTTTTGTGCCATAATCAAATCACCATCTAGGGTCTTCTTACTCCACTGGGCAGTTGAGAGTTCACTTTGGGCAAATGTTTGGTACCTGCTGACAGCAGCGACCAGGATTTCCCCCAACAGCGACTCAATCTCTCTGAGATCCCCATGGACGGCTCTGGGGTTGTCCAACTGGTCAGCCATGTCATTTCCGGTTTTGTCTGGCCCCTCTGTTGTGGAATGGCCCTTGATCTTCTTCCAGTAGATGGTCATCTCATTACAGGTGAGCAGATCATCAATGGATTGCATTAGTTTGCCATGCTTGAGTGGTTTGTTGTGTGCACACAGCATGCCTCGGGTTTTCCAATTTATCAGGTGCTCCAAAAACCCATCCCTGACATAATCTGAATCAGTGATTATGACGAGTTTGTGGAGTTGGTGTCGCATGACAGTGAGGATGGCCTGTTGAACCACCATCAACTCTGCCACCTGACTACTTCGGTGACCGATCTTGTAACCAGCAGAGGGCTCTGGGGCATCATTCATCCAGGCATTCCCAACGCTGACCACCAGTTCCTTTTCCCTGTTGTTATCAACATGGCAGGAGCACCCGTCCACATAAACTGTGGGCATCCGCTGGCATGTGTCTTCCTCATAGACTTTGTGCAGGGAAGTCAGATATGCCTCGATGTTGACTTGGGTTTCTAGACTTTTGTCCGCAAGGCAGTTTTCTTGGCCAAAATTATGCAAGTGAGCCAAGCCTTGTGCAAGGGTACCATTCTTGTTTTGGCTATATCTGACCTCCACAGGAAAGCCTTGAATGGACAAAATCCAGGAAGTAATTCTGGAATTACTCACATTCCTCGCCCAGATTCTGTCACTTTGGAGATATTGCAAAGGTTGGTGAGGAGTCTCGACAATGATGTGCTCCCCCTGGATGAACAGGCAGTCATTTTTCAATGCCCACACCATTGCCAGGAGTGCCTTCTCACAATCGTTGAATGTTTCCGCCACAGAGGACAAAGTCTTACTCGCATAGGAGATGACTTGGTTGACCATGTCATGCTTCTGGTATAATACTGCTGTTAAGGAAGTATTTGAGAACCACTTCTCCAAGAAGAACTCCTTGTTTTTGACGGGGTAAGCTAAACAAGGCGCTTGTGAAAGGCTTCTCTTCAGTTGTTTCACTGCCTTGGCTTGCTCTGGACCCCACTCCTACTTGACCCCAGCCTTTAGTAAATGGACCAGGGGTCTCGTGACATCTGCAAAGTTTTCTTTCTATGAACTTTCCACAATAATAAGTCAGTGCAAGAAGGCTTCTTAGTTCACAGAGTCGTGGGGTCTTTCAATTTTAATAAAGCTTCCACTTTTTTTTGCCTGGAAGGCCAGTTTCGCTCCGGCTTCCTTCAACTGGGTCAGAACATAGTGTCTTTTTCCGCTATATTTTCCTCCATGTTGAGCTTTTAATTAGTACATCATCTACATAGGCCAGGTTTCCACTTTCACCCAAGTCGAGCATGGCCTTGTGCAGAAAAATGTTAGATTCATTTCCGGAGTTTATATATCCAAAGGGGGTTTGGGTCCACGTGTACTGCTGCCCCCCGAAGGGAAAGGCCAGCGTGTACTGGTCTTCCCTACTCACGGGTACTGTCCAGTAACCATTGGTCAGGTCAATGGCGGTATACACGTTTGACCAATGGATCTGTGCCAGTCCCTGATCATTGTAGCGAAGAGGCCATCGGGACATGTGGACCTGTTGGTTTAACTCCCTAAGGTCTACGCATAGTGTCCATTGGCCATTGGGTTTTAATATCCCCAGCACCGGATTATTAAAGGTACTGTGGACTGGACGAATTATCCCACGGGACTCTAAGTACTTTATGATCTCCGTGAGTGACACCATAGATGTGATAGGCAATCGATATTGCTTCATGAATACGGGAGCCATCCCAAGGTCCGTGGGTATGGATGTAGAATGTATCTTGGTGTGACCACAGTCGTACGAATCCATGGCAAAGATTTATTGAAACTCCAGAAACACCTGTTTCTGCTTCTGCTTTATCTCCTCGGTCTCACAGGCATCAGTGAGGGTGATCCGTTCTTCAAACATCTGCCTGAAGCTCGGAAATACCTCCAGTTTTGCAATTTCCAGGTTGATTTTCAAAAATGGAGAAGAGTTCTCATCACCAGTTTGTTCTCTCTCAGAGATTAAAGTTATGTTGGGGAATTGATTGTTCCTAAAGTGGAATTCAATTTGATCAGACCGCTTCTCAACCATATTGCATGTGCCATTTAAGCTTACATAGTTGGTGCTCTGTATTAGTTTATTGGCCAGTTAGTCTGGGTGCAGAGGACCTTGTTCACACAGTCTATTAGGGGTGACAACCTCCAAAGGAGGTCATTCCCTAGGAGACTAGGTGTGCCCTCTGGAGTGATGACTATGACAGGGTGTCTCACTCTATGTTGCACAATTGTGATCTCCAGATCTGCAGTCCCCTCGATGGGAATGTCATTTTCGTTGAAGTTCTGGAGTTGTCCAGGAAGAGGTGTGAGGGGAATTTGGTGTCTCTCCCCCTTTCCTGAATTTATTTGATCAAATGCCTTTTTGGATAGAAGGGTGGCTCGGGATCCTGTGTCCACCAGCACTGTTAATGTACACTGGCCTTGCACCCTGACAGGGACATAAAGTATGTCTTCTTCCTCCTCCAGGGGGCAAAGGAAATATGCATTTTGGGACAGCTGGGCGGTTAATTTCTTTCTTTTGAACTCTGACACTGTGTGATCTTGGGCAATTTTCTGTGTCAGAGTCTGGGAATCTGTAAAGAAAATCTGGCACCATGAGATTTGGGGGATTTGGGAATCCCCTTTTCCCTCTGATTCTGTGCTGTCCCCCTTTTCCTGGAGACAGTCACTTGAACCGGTTCGGGGGAGGATCCCTCACTTATGTCTGAGTTCTTGTGATGCCATTTTTGGGGTTCAGGGATTGGTAGTTCTCGGTCAGTTCCCATACTTATCCAGTCTAAGTTAAGGTCTTTTGGGACCCATTTTTTCTTTGGGATGAATCCCCCATCCTTGAAAGAGAAGACTTTCTTCCCTGAATCCTCCAGGGATTCTTCCCCTTCAAACTGGAGGACGCGGTCTTCCTCCACAAAATGGGTCTTCTTGGTCCCTTTGTTTCTCATACTTACCCTCTGTTCACTAGGTTACAGCTTTTCAGGGGTAGTAGATTTGGGTTCAGAGTCAGAGGTTTCGAGGGGCTTTTCACGGGTGAGAAAGGAAGCTTCCTCTAGGGCTTTGCATCCCCCTACCGCCCAGAGGTTTCTCTCCGTCATTGCTTCGGGTGCCAGACCCCGGGTTTGAGCTGGTCTGGGTAGCCATGTTTATTGGAGGGCTCTACCAAGCCCTAAACATGCGACTCAGATCCTGGGTTAAGCTTTGTACCTGGCGCTCCAGTTGTGACATCCTCTCTGGTTGATATGGGGGTCTAGGATCAAACCTTTGCTGCTCTCGGGAAGGGTAACTGTCCCTTCTCCGAGAGTAGCTTGGTAATTGAGGGATTCCCTGGTAGCCCTCTATTTTTGATCTCCCTTCACCCTGATTTGGGAGACTAGACTCCTGAAAGCGGGAGAGAGAGGAGGATTGTTCTAAAGGTTGTGGTTTGGAGGGTACCTGGGGAAAAAGCTTAAACTGGATGGGGGAAGATTACTGCCCTCCTGAGGGAAGTTTTGTGGGAAGTTTGGAGGAAAATTTCTTAGGGCCGTACTTACCTGATTGGACCCCTTGAGCCGGGGGAGTCCATACTTACCCCAAGATGAGTCTCTTCCCCTTGTACTTGGGCTAATATAGGTGGCAGAGTCAGTTGACACACACATTTGTGGGGTATGCTGCCTGGCTAACACCAGTCTGCCTGACTGGTCAGAGAGTCTTCTCTGCCTCTCATTTGGTTTGTTTGAGGTAGCGGTATGTTTAGGTCCCACCCATTTCTAGGTGCAAAATGGGGGTATTCTCACCTCTGCCATCTTGGCAGCAGCAGGGGTGTTGGTTGGTTTCAGATTTTTGGGGGAATTTTTGTTTTCCAGAGGCTTTTGGACTTCATAGATCCGGGCAGCTGTTCTATTACCAAATCCAGGATCCTTTCATCGTGGAAGTCCCAAACAAGTTGTGTTATGATGCACTTAGGGAGGGCATGACAATAAGTATTAATAAACTCCCTAATATTTGCCTGCACCTGTCTACAGGTTTGGACAAATCCAAGCTTCAATTCTTGCACAAACTCTCTTGGTGCCTGATCCTCTCTGTACTAAAGGTTCTAGGGTGTCTTGCAGGCCTCCTGGGGGTTTTGGAGCACAGAGAAGTGTTTCAAGATGGCCGCCTTGTAGATAGGAAAAACAAAGACATGTTGGCTGGTAGGTTTTGAATGAAACGTAACCTCTGGCATTGCTCCGGGCAACCCTCCAGACCATCATTCTACACCTGTGAAGCCATTACAGAAGGGGAAAGACCATAAGCGATTCAGGCCTGGTCCCACCCCAAAAGGGGCAGTCCAGCCCAAACTGCTAAGCCACATCCCTTCTGCACGAGACCACAAGCATCCCCAGACATGTTTCAGCCTTTTTGGGCCTCATCAGTGAGGAGTAGCTTGGGTCTCTAGGACCATCAGGCATAGGATCCATGTCTGGGCATACCCGCCCCACTCAGGGTTACAAAGCAAAAAGAAAGAGGTGATGGCTGGAAGGTTTATAATGAATCTTAACCTCTGGCATTGCTCTCGGCAACCCCCCAGGCCATCGTTCTTCACCTGCCAAGCCATTACAGAAGGGGAAAGACCATAAGCAAATCAGTCCTGGTCCCAGCCCAAATGAGCAGTCCAGCCCGAACTGCTAAGCCACATCCCTTTTGCACGAGACCACAAGCATCCCCAGACATGTTTCAGCCTTGTTGGGCCTCATCAGTGAGGAGTAGCTTTGGTCTCTAGGCCCAGCGGGCACAGGACCCACGTCTGGGCATACCCGTCCCACTCGGGTGACAAAGCAAAAACAAATAGGTAATGGCTGGAAGGTTTAAAATGACTCTATACCTCTGGCATTGCTATGGGCAACCCTCCAGACCATCGTTCTTCGCCTGCAAAGCCATTACAGAAGGGGAAAGACCATAAGCCAATCAGGCCTGGTCCCACCCAAAAAAGGACAGTCCAGCCCGAACTGCTAAGCCACATCCCTTTTGCATGAGATTAAAAGCATCTCCAGACATTTTTCAGCCTTTTTGGGCCTCATCAGTGAGGATTAGCTTGGGTCTCTAGGCCCAGCAGGCACAGGCCCACGTCTGGGCATACCCATCCCACTCTGGGTGACAAAGCAAAAACAACGAGGTGATGACTGGAAGGTTTAGAAATAATCTTAACCTCTGGCATTGCTCTTGGCAACCCTCCAGACCATCGTTCTTTTCCTGCCAAGCCATTACAGAAGGGGAAAGACCATAAGCAAATCAGACCTGGTCCCACCCAAAAAAGGACAGTCCAGCCCGAACTGCTAAGCCACATCCCTTCTGCACAAGACCACAAGCATCCCCAGACATGTTTGAGCCTTGTTGGGCCTCATCAGTGAGGAGTAGCTTGGGTCTCTAGGACTAGCAGGCATGGGATCCACGTCTGGGCATACCCGTCCCACTCAGGGTGACAAAGCAAAAAGAAAGAGGTGATGGCTGAAAGGTTTAGAATGAATCTTAACCACTGGCATTGCTCTTGGCAACCCTCCAGGCCATCGTTCTTCGCCTGCCAAGCCATCACAGAAGGGGAAAGACCATAAGCAAATCAGGCCTGGTCCCACCCCAAATGGAGCAGTCCAGTCCGAACTGCTAAGCCACATTCCTTTTGCACAAGACCACACGCATCCCCAGACATGTTTCAACCTTGTTGGGCCTCATCAGTGAGGACTAGCTTGGCTCTCTAGGCCCAGCAGGCACAGACCCACGTCTGGGCATACCCGTCCCACTCGGAGTGACAAAGCAAAAACAAAGAGGTGATGGCTGGAAGGTTTAGACTGACTCTATACCCCTGGCATTGCTCTGGGCAACCCTCCAGACCATTGTTCTTTTCCTGCAAAGCCATTACTGAAGGGGAAATACCATAAGCAAATCAGGCCTCGTCCCGCCCCAAAAGGGGCAGTGCAGCCCGAACTGCAAAGCCGAATCCCTTCTGCACAGGACCACAAGCATCCCCAGACATGTTTGAGCCTGGTTGCGCCTCATCAATGAGGAGTAGTTTGGGTCCCTATGCCCTGCAGGCACGGGACCCATGTCTGGCCATACCCGTCCCACTCTGGGTGACAAAGCAAAAACAAAGAGGTGATGACTGGAAGGTTTAGAAAGAATCTTAGCCTGTGCCATTGCTCTGGGCAACCCTCCAGTCCATTGTTCTTCGCCTGCCAAGCCATTAAAGAAGGGGAAAGACCATAAGCAATCAGGCCTGGTCCCACCCAAAAAAGGGCAGTTCAGCCCGAACTGCTAAGCCACATCCCTTCTGCACGAGACCACAAGCATCCCCAGACATGTTTGAGCCTTGTTGGGGCTCATCAGTGAGGAGTACCTTGGGTCTCTAGGACCTGCAGGCATGGGATCCATGTCTGGGCATACCCGTTCCACTCAGGGTGACAAAGCAAAAAGAAAGAGGTGATGGCTGGAAGGTTTACAATGAATCTTAACCTCTGGCATTGCTCTCGGCAACCCTCCAGGCCATCGTTCCTCGCCTGCCAAGCCATTACAGAAGGGGAAAGACTATAAGCAAATCAGGCCTGGTCCCACCCCAAATGGAGCAGTCCAGCCCAAACTTCTAAGCCACATTCCTTTTGCACGAGACCAAAAGCATCTCCAGACATGTTTCTGCCTTGTTGGGCCTCATCAGTGAGGATTAGCTTGGGTCTCTTGGCCCAGCAGGCACAGGACCCACGTCTGGGCATATCCGTCCCACTCGGGGTGACAAAGCAAAAACAAAGAGGTGATGGCTGGAAGGTTTAGAATGACTCTATACCCCTGGCATTGCTCTGGGCAACCCTCCAGACCAGTGCTCTTCACCTGCAAAGCCATTACAAAAGGGGAAATACCATAAGCAAATCAGGCCTGGTCCCACCCCAAATGGGGCAGTCCAGCCCGAACTGCTTAGCCACATCCCTTCTGCACGAGACCAAAAGCATCTCCAGACATGTTTCAGCCTTGTTGGACCTCATCAGTTAGGATTAGCTTGGGTCTCTAGGTCCAGCAGGCATGGGACCCACGTCTGGGCATACCCGTTCCACTCGGGGTGACAAAGAAAAAACAAAGAGGTGATGGCTGGAAGGTTTACAATGAATCTTAATCTCTGGCATTGCTCTGGGAAACCCTCCAGACCATCATTCGTCATCTGCCAAGCCATTACAGAAGTGGAAAGACCATAAGCAAATCAGGCCTGGTCCCACCCCAAATGGGGCAGTCCAGCCCGAACTGCTTAGCCACATCCCTTCTGCACGAGACCAAAAGCATCTCCAGACATGTTTCAGCCTTGTTGGACCTCATCAGTGAGGATTAGCTTGGGTCTCTAGGTCCAGCAGGCATGGGACCCACGTCTGGGCATACCCGTTCCACTCGGGGTGACAAAGCAAAAAGAAAGAGGTGAAGGCTGGAAGGTTTAGAATGAATCTTAACCTCTGGCATTGCTCTCGGCAACCCTCCAGGCCATTGTTCTTCGCCTGCCAAGCCATCACAGAAGGGGAAAGACCATAAGCAAATCAGGCCTGGTCCCACCCCAAATGGAGCAGTCCAGCCCGAACTGCTAAGCCGCATCCCTTTTGCACAAGTCCACAAGCATCCCCAGACATGTTTCAGCCTTGTTGGGCCTCATCAGTGAGGAGTAGCTTGGGTCTCTAGGCCCAGCAGGCACAGGACCCACGTCTGGGCATACCCGTCCTGTTGTAGGTGGACCATCTTGAATGATTTTCATCCTCTAGCCCAATAAAGAAACTGGTATATTCTGGGGAGAATGCCCACTTGACAAACTCCATGGAGATATGGTCATTTTGTATGCCAAATGATGCATCATCTGGTTGTACAGCTCCAGATGCTCCCAAACTGAGTACTTGGCATTTTTGTGGTAAAGGGTCATGAAGTTTGTAATGGGTTTTATTTTTCGAATGGGGTCTTTTACCAGAGTTCTATTTTGTTTGGCAGCCTTCTTTTTCCGCTGCACTTCAGTTAATTTACCCTCAGATTCAGAGCTGCTACTATTGGTGGTCCTGTCCCTATTCTCTAGGCGTTCCCTGATTCTTTAAGACTTGTAGTCTCTCCCAGAATGACTGGGCCTAGTTTCTTCTCCCCTGCTGTTTTGTGGGATCTCTGGGTCACTTCCCCTGGGCTCCTTGTCTCACACAAGGGAGTACTCATCTGACTCTTCCCTTCTTCCGGGTTGGTGAAGAACTCCCCCACCTCCCTGAATGGGTGGAGGTTTTCAGGATGCTCTTTTGAGGCCGAAACTCTGACTTTTCTTTATCTGCAAAGTGGACCAGATGGTCCTTTTGTAACCTATGTCTCTGCCAGTCGAACTCCCTAATCTTCTCTTCATAGGAGTCCTCCCCTTCTGATGTGTTTGGCAAAATATTTTTGAACCTAAGCAGTGATGCACGTCCATCAATATCTGATGGGGGCTGGTCTGCCGGCTGAATCATGCTTGGCCTAATTGAGTCCAGCTGCCTCATATTCCCTGGTTCTTGTGAACTCATAGGCATGAAGTTAGCAGCGCCATGCACATACACAGTGGAAAGTTGGCTTGAGGCCCCTGATACAGAGGATATCACACCATAATCAGAGGTAGCCCTTCCATTCCCTAACCGTTCGGGGTTCCTCAAGGCCTGATTAAATCTAGCCCGTTTTTTTTCTGATCTCTCTAATTGATCTTTCCCAGCCCTTATTTCTTGGTACAAGGCAGAGTCCTGAGCTTTGTACTCTGCTACCAGGGTTGACTGGCTTCTATGCTTTTACCTTGTGCTACTACTTGGCCATGGAGTCCCCTGTTCTCCTCACAAAGGGCCTCATTTTCTTTCTGGAAATCTTGTATTGACTGTGAATACTGAGACCTTTTCTTTTGCAGGAGGCTAATCTCCTCACTGTGTGCATTTCTGGTCTGTATTGTCTGTTCTGTGTCACTGTCATGGCCACTGGCCGCAAAACACAAAAACCACACCATCTAGTGACGGGGCAATGAGCCACTTGACTCACTTATGTCCCTTTGGGACTCATAAACACAGGGGCCCTGGCTGGACTCAGTCCTGGCACCTTTGGCGCCAGGCTCATATAGAGATTTGAGCAGGAACACTTTATTTCAGTGCAGGAGTGCTTTTATTTTACTTCAGTGCACACTTTATTGCATTGCATGAGTGGTTCTATTTTACTTCAGTGCTGGAGTGCTTTTATTTCACAAGAACTTTCCAGGTGCTGGAAGCATTTATTCCAGAAAACATCCCCATGTGCTGATTCATCGGGCGTGGCTCCCTAGGCCTGGTCTTCAAGTGCTGACTCATCGGGTGTGGCAGGGCATGGCAGCAGGCAGGCCAGAGCTACTGGGCGTGGCCAGGAACAAGACTATATAAACCCACTGATCCCTCAAGCAAACGGTTAGCGTAACTTTGCACCTCCGTGCAACGTGATGCTCACCAGTGCCAGGACCAGCTACTTACCTCGTGATCCTACAACAACAGCATCCTTACCCTGATCCTGGCTCGCATCTCACGGCAACGCTCCATCTTCTTGGCAGATCCTGAATCGATGCTGCAGCACCTGCGCTCTCTGTCCCATGAAGCTTAAGTCCTGAAACGAGAAAAGAAGATAAGACAAGGTTAGAACTCCCGAAAACACCCAAACCAGGGTCACGCCGCATTTAAAACCCAACGCGCATCCTAAGGCACCATTAAAGGCTACTTACCAGCTGTCGGACCATCTCAGCCCCGATCCTCCTTACCGCTGGCTCTGCTTCTTCTACCGCATCTACCGCTGGCACCGCTACACCACCTGCAAGGGGAGAGTGCAGAGGAAAGAGACATTATATACAAAGGACAGAGAACAAACTGTACAAATACAATTACAACAGTCGGAAGACAAGCGGGCAAGTGGAAACAATGGAAACACTTACCTACAAGAGAAGTGGACTAGTCGCAGCTGGCCTGGAATTCCATGACAAGGGACCAGTGAAGGAACTCGGTTCCCTTCAACAAACACCCATGCCAGAAGCAGTAGGATGGAGAGCTCATCATCATCATTCAGCAGGTGAGCCTCAAGAGTAGTGCAGCCCCCGGGATGCCACATAAAGGGAGAAGAGGTCTGGAGAAGGGGTCAGGGACCACAGGCTGCATACTCATACAACCCCCCCCTTATATTAACGCAGGAACCACACTGCTCATCACAGCAGTTTCCCACACAGATGCAGAGGGAGGAACAGACAAGAGGAGTTTCATTCCTGGAAAGGCTGCAACCGTGCCGCAACACCTCCACAGAGACCAGGTAAGTGTAATAGAACAAGAAGCCTCCTACGAATCTCTGCCTGGGCATTATGGAAACTTCAGAAATGGACCAGTTGGCCCATTTACTGGGAGAGTTACGGGCTGAAGTTCATGCCTTAAGACAGGAAACCAATGTCTTAAGGAGGGACCTGATTGTGAATCGAGAAAGCACAGACGATTTAACAAAGCAGATGCTCCAATCACAGGCTGGCCAAACCCCATTACCAGGGATGGCCCACCCTATTCCGCCACCACAGTCAACGCCAATGCCCGTACAGGTGGTTCTTCCAGGGGTGGTTCCCTTATCTCCACCCGAACGTTTCACTGGTGATCCAAATAAGTACGCTGTATTCATGAATCAATGTCGCCTTCATTTCCTGTGCAGACCTGGGGCCTTCCCCAACGATCAATCTAGGGTGGCATTTGTACTTTCATATTTGGGAGGAAATGCGCCAAACTGGTTTATACCCTTGGTAACTCAAGATGAGCCCTTGCTTCGGGACTTTGGGGGTTTTCAGCGCGAAATGGAGAAACTATTTGCATGCCATGCCCAAGGTCAGGCTCTGGACAACAAATTATTGTCACTCTGGCAGGGTAACCAAGATTTGTTAACCTACATCGCCTCCTTCAACCGTCTTATAATCCAAATAAATTGGCCAGAGGGAAAAAGAACTACGCTCTTTCACCATGGATTACGATGGGAGTTTATGGATGTTCTAGCCCAAGTAGTAAATCCCCCGGAGGGGTGTGCTGAATATATTGACCTAACAGTTCAACTCAATCATAGATTGCAGAATCAGAAAATGGATAGAGCCAGAGCTGTAGAGTGGTCGGTCTATGTGCGACCCCATGAGAATCAGGCCAAGCCTCATGAATGGTCGGAACCAATGCAGATCAGGGGCTTGTGGAGCCCTCTCACCAAGGCGAAAAGGGAAAAAAGAAGACCACAACAGCTCTGCTTGTATTGTGGCAAAGCAGGACACTTTCTCTGTGAATGTCAGGTGAAACCACCCAGGAGAACAGTCGGAGCAATTGATAAGAGTGAAGAAGAAGAACTGGACTCAGGAACCTCCAACGCCCGGCAAGCGTAGGGGTCCACTTGTTGAGCAGTGAAAAGGAACCAATACAGACCTCACACCTAGTCATCCCGGTGCTCTTGGTAGACCACAAACACCCATTGAAAATGCATGCTTTAGAAGCATATATTGACAGTGGATTTGTGGCAATTACATTGACCAAGATTTGGCTATCCAGATAGGTCTTCCTCTCTGACAGAAGCAGACATTGGAAAATGTTACAGCGGTTGATGGATCTCAGTTATCATCTGGCCCAGTGATGCATTATACCAAAAAAGTTACGCTTCTGTGTCAGGAAGGTCACCAAGAGGACATCACCTTCGATCTCATTGGCGCTTCTCAGTTCCAAATGATATTAGGGATGCCTTGGCTGGAAACCTATAATCCCAAGATCGACTGGCGTAAAAGAGTTCTGACTTTTCCCCCAGACTCTGCTAACACCTGTTTCAACAAAGAATGCTTAGTGAAAGAGCACACTAAATCAAGTTCAAACAAGGGAATCATATTAGGTCTCACCAGTTCTTTACCCTCGGAATACCTGGATTACCAAGATGTATTTCAAAAGGAGCAAGCAAATATCTTACCCCCACACAGAACGTACGACTGCCAAATTGACCTTGTACCCAGGAGCCCAGATTCCTTGCAGTTGGATTTACGTCCTAACGGAGCAAGAAAACCAACATTTAAAAACATACTTGGATCAGTATTTAGCCAACGGCTTCATTTGCCTGTCAAAATCCCCTGCTTCCCCTGCCTTATTTTTTGTCCCTAAGAAGGAGGGAGACCTGAGAACTTGCATTGACTACAGAGCCCTCAATCTGATCACAGTAAAAAACCAGTACACGTTGCCACTCATTCCAGAACTTCTGGATCAAGTAAAAAACACACACATTTATACCAAATCGGATTTCCGAGGGCCCTACCATCTGGTAAGAGTCAAAAAGGGGGATGAGTGGAACACATCCTTTCCCACAAAATATGGCCTTTACGAATATCGGGTTATGCCCTTCGGGCTATTTAATGCCCCTGCGGCATTTCAATATTTTATGAACGACGCGCTCCGTGAACTATTGGACGTGTGCGCACTCGTCTATATTGACAACATCCTCATTTACTCAACCACCAAGGAGGATCATGTCAGACATGTCCGGGCTGTTTTAGAAAGACTTGGAGAACATCGGCTGTACGCCAAGTTGGAGAAATGCTTCTTTCACGTGACGGAGGTTGAATTCCTCGGGTTTATACTCACACCGCGAGGGGTACACTTGGACATGCACAAAGTAGATACCATCCTCCAATAGCCCTCACCAACTTCCATGAAAGGTGTACAAAGTGTCTGCTGGTTCACCAATTTTTATCGTCGGTTCATCCCAGGATTCTCGCAGATTCTTCACCCCATCACATCCCTGCTGCGAAAGAACAAGCGATTTCAGTGGACCACAGAAGCAGAAGAAGCCTTCCAGACCCTAAAAGGAGCATTCATATCAGCACCAATTTTAAGGCATCCCCGACCCGAATTGCTGTACGTCGTGAAAACCGATATTTCCATCATAGAAATGGAAGCGGTTTTGTCTCAGCGAGATCCTTAAACAGGACAATTACATCCCATGGCTTTCTGGACTCGTTAGTTCTCCGCTCCCGAATTGAACTATGTGATCACAGATAAAGAACTGTTAGCAATAAAAGTGTCATTCAAGGCATGGAGGCATTACCTTCTTGGAGCCAGGCACACAGTAACCGTCATTACAAACCATCGTAACCTACAATATCTGAAAACCGCAAAAGCCCAATCATCATTTCAACTTTGCTGGGCTCTCTCCTTTTGCGGAATATGACTTTGTCATTACCTACAGTGTATGCAATGGAAAAGCTGATGCTCTATCACGAATGAGCGAAGACGAAAAGGCGTTCACCACACCAGACTCCGTGGCAATCATCCCTGAAGAAAGAATCCTGAACATGATTGCAGCAACTGCCACTTTGGACGACCTAAAAATTGACCTTCAACACTTGATGAACCAATCAGAACAGCAGGAATGGCTGTCAAGAGGAGACCAATACACTATTGTGAACAATCTACCGCACTTTCAAGGGAGACTGTACGTTCCGGATAAATACTGGCAAAATCAAATTATAGCAAACTACCATGACTCTTTAATAGAAGGACATCCAGGAATGGCTAAAACTCAAGCTAAGATAAAGAAAAATTACTGGTGGCCCACTTGGCGAAAAGATATTGCCCAGTTCATTGCGACCTGTGATGTTTGTGCTCAGCACAAGTCTAAAAAACAAAGTCCTGCAGGCCTTCTACGTCCTTTGATGGTTACCCCGGCGCCTTGGCATACGCTGTCTATGGATTTTATTACTGATCTTCCCCCGTGCAACGGATACAACACCATCCTGGTCATCGTGGATCTGTTCTCTAATTTGGCCCATTTCATTCCTCTAAAAGGAGTCCCGACGGCCTCTACTCTGGCCACCGTCTTTTTGGAACAAATTGTCCAACTACACGGATTCCCATCAATATTGATATCTGACAGAGGAACTCAATTTGTCTCAGCTGTCTCAAGGAGATGTTGCAGAATCGCCAAAATTGACCTTCGATTGTCCACAAGTCATCATCCCCAAACCAATGGCCAGACCGAACAGACTAATCAAACTCTAGAGCAGCACTTAAGGTGCATGTTACAACAAACCGAAGATACCTGGAAGGACATACTCTGGTTGGCCGAATATGCAAACACCAATTCCATCCACACCAGTACAGGCAAACGCCATTTTACACAGTATATGGTCGAGATCCACGAACATCTGTCTTTGATTCGCTTGAAGCACTGGAGATGCCAGCGGTAACAACCTTACATGAAACCATCACTCGAGTCCTTAAGCAGGCAGCAGAACATTTGACCAGAGCCAAAGAAAAGCAGAAACAGTTTGCAGACCGACACCGAAAGGAGGCTCCAAATTATCAGGTCGGTGACAAGGTTTGGCTAGCTTCCAAAAACATTTCTCTGAAGGGGCCACAAGTCTTCCATCCCAGATATCTAGGACCCTATTCCATCAAAGCCGTGATCAACCCTGCGTCCATGAAATTAGAATTACCGGCCCACATGCGGATCCACCCGGTGTTTCATGTCTCCCTCCTAAAACCATTGAGACCAGGTACACGGATCGATACTCCACCGGATCCTGAAATAGTTGAAGGAGCACCAGAATACGAAGTTAAAAGGATTCTATACTCTAAGATGGTCCGGTCCAAGCTATACTACCTTATAGACTGCAAAGGTTATGGACCCCAAGATCAGACCTGGGAGCCCAGTGAACATGTCCACGCTCCACGATTCTTCAGGCAGTTCTACCGCAATAACCCCATTAAACCAGGGACCTTGAGGGGGAGTGCTGTCATGGCTACAGGCCCCAGAACAGAAAAACCACACCATCTAGTGACAGGGGCAATGGGTCACTTGACTCACGTATGTCCCTTTGGGACTCATAAACACAGGGGCCCTGGCTGGACTCAGTCCTGGCACCTTTGGCGCCAGGCTCATATTGAGATGTGAGCAGGAACACTTTATTGCAGTTTAGGAGATCTTTTATTTCACTTCAGTGCACACATTATTTCATTGCAGGCGTGCTTTTATTTTACTTCAGTGCTGGAGTGCTTTTATTTTATAAGAACTTACCAGGTGCTGGAAGCCTTTATTCCAGAGAACATCCCCATGTGCTGACTCATCAGGCGTGGCTACCTAGGCCTAATCTTCAGGTGCTGACTCATCAGGGGTGGCAGGGCGCGGCAGCAGGCAGAGCTACCTCCGTGCAACGTGACGCTCACCGCCCCCTGGACCAGCTACTTACCTCGTGATCCTGCAACAACAGCATCCTTACCTGGTCCGTGGCTCGCATCTCGTGGCAACGCGCCATCTTCTTGCAGATCCCGAATTGACGCTGCAGCACCTGGGCTTTCTGTCCCACGAAGCCGAAGTCCTGAAACGAGAAAAGAAGAGAAGACAAGGTTATAACTCCCGAAAACACCCAACCCTGGGTTGCGCCGCATTTAAAACCCAACATGCACCCTAAGGCACCATTAAAGGCTACTTGCCAGCTGTCGGACCATCCCAGCCCCACTCTTCCATACCGCCTGCTCCGCTTCTTCTACTGCAGCTAACGCCGGCACCGTTACACGACCTGCAAGGGGAGAGAGCAGAAGAAAGAGACATTACATACAAAGGACAGAGAGCAAACTTTACAAATACAATTACAACAGTTAGAAGACAAGCGGGCAAGTGGAAACAAGGGAAACACTTACCTACAAGACAAGTGGACTAGTCGCAGCTGGCCTGGACTTCCATGATAAGGGACCAGTGAAGGAACTCATTTCCCTTCAACAAGCGCCCCTGCCGGAAGCAGCAGGACGGAGAGCTCATCATCATCATTCAGAAGGTGAGCCTCAAGAGTAGTGCAACCCCAGGGAAGCCACATCCAGGGAGAAGAGGTCTGGAGAAGGGGTCAGGGACCACAAGCTCCATACTCTTACAACCCCCCCTTATATTCACGCAGGAACTGCACTGCTCATCAGCGCAGTTCCCCACACAGATGCAGAGGGAGGAACAAACAAGAGGAGTTTCATCCCTGGGAGGGCTGCAGCCATGCCCCAATGCCTCCGCAGAGACCCGGTAAGCCTAACAGTCACATTCTAGTTGTCTCATATGTCCCATTTCATTCTCTACTCCTATGTCAGTCAGTTCCTGAAAACATAACTCACCTTTCTCCAGTTCTGCCTTCAACTGGAATACTTCCTGGCATAGGGCATCTTGTTCCTGATACAGGGTGGTATTCTGTTCACTAAGGTGATCGCTCTGATGTTTCATTGCTCTCCACTTCTGGCACGTCTGGTGTAATTCCTCTTGGGAATGGCCCTCTTTAATAATCAACTGGTCATTCTCCTCTTTCAATTGCTTAATCTGATTTTGCAAAGCACACATGTCCTCTTGTCAGTCTAGAAATATGGATACCTCTACTTTGAGACCGCACAAGCATTTTGGTGGCCGTGGACCAACCGTCTCATGCACGATAGTTTGCCAATGAACGGCCATTTTGATGTAACAAGAATCGCCATTTTGTTTTCTAACCATTGCTCATTGCTTTCTGTTCCTATTGCTTCGCAGTATATTTTCCGCTTACACTGCTCGACTGTGGAACATTGTTGTCTGCATGTGAAAAGGACAAGGCCACAGGGCCGAGAGGGTAACAAGAGTTCGCTGAAACACAAACGTAGGCAGCGCCAGGAAGAATGCCCGGCTCCCTCCCAAATGTAACCTTGAAGCAGAGCTGCAGGGCATTTAATCATTTCACAACTGCCAGCCAGTCTCGGTATATGGCAAAATATGTTAGAATAATACTGCTAAAGGCTTGAATTATGCTGTTCTAACGGCCCCCCTTTGCTGAGCCCGCTAGAGCAATGTCGGCTCCCAGGGCGCGAATAGCACCTGATAGATAGCAAGGTCCGGAATGCAACTCCCCCGTATGTAGTTCGCTTCCAAGAACAGAAGCACCGTGTTCTATTCAATAACCAAAAGATGCCTTTGCAATCACAAATTACAAATTGTTACTAGAATAGATGTTTGAAGGTGTCATAGTGGTCGGAGATGTCCATCATCACACCAAGTTCAAAGAAACCCAATAAAGGGGGGGTGTTAAACATGTCATAGCTGATTGTTTGATATGCATTTTGTATATATGTAACTGATGTATGTAATTCACTCGCTTGCGTCCCTCGAGGTCTAGATATACACGTCGCGGGGCGTGAGACCGAGTTGGCCAACTGAGACTTTTGCTTTGCAATAAAACCCTAGCTTTGGGAATACAACCTCGTGTCTGACGTCTCTATCGTGTGTGGTGACCCGCCTTGTTTCCATAGACGTCAGGGTCCCCTAGGGGTCCTTTTCAAGATGGCGCCTGGATAGGGACCCTCCCCCACTTGTTCCTTCGCGTAACGTTGTAATTGAGAAAGGCAGAGAACGGCGAGGACGGGGCGATAGAGCCGGGATCAAGAGGTTTTCGGGGCACCCTGTAAAAGTGATGAGAGACTCCTTTGCAGATCTGCACACATCTGATCCCTGATCGACGTGCCTGGCTAGAGAACAAGGAGGCGAGGGTCCCGAAACGAGGCAGAAGCCAAGAAACGCAGACACGACGTCATTTGGTGCGTCAGTATACAGACGACTTGATTTATCAGGTGAGTCATTCCCCGATTCAAAGTATCCTGATATTGGTTGAGAGTTGACTTTGCAAAATCAAATGTCCTAGGTAAGGCTGATCAACCAGGGGGAAGGTTGAAACATGCCTGGGGTATTGTCCACCCTAGCAGGGTTTTTCCGCTGTGGTAGACAATCTTTGGAAAATGGCTAAATTGTACCACAGGGGGAACGCCGGCGTATGAGATGTATGTGAAGTATGGAGTGGGTGCGATAATATTCTGTGAGACTTGGCATAGGCAAACCAGAAAGCAACAAGATCATCAGTGGACGATTAATGGTAGTTTTGAGATGGCGAGGATAGATAACTTGGAAAGGGCATTGATAAGAAAGAAAGCGCGTCCTGCAGCATTTGAGATTATTAAAGACTAGAGAAAGGAAGCAATCCTCTGATTTAAAAGCAGAGCAAAGCATGCGCGCAGGCATAAATCAAAAGGTGAGGTAGCGGAAGAAAAAGAAGAGGAGTGGACTGAGAGTCTAAGAAGGGCAGGCAGGCGTGACCAGTTGAATATAGAAAAGATATACCCATAGCGAGAATTACAGATGGCAGATGAATTGATAGAAACTATATTGACCCATACAAAACAAGGCCCAAGATCAGAAATAAGACCAGACACGTCAGTAGCTATTGCCCAGACCCCACCCGTAGCCCAAGCTCCCCCTCCGGGAGCTCAAGCCCTCCCACAGCCACAGACCACGCACGTAACACTTCCTACTAGCCAACCAGGCCCACAACAGACACTCGCTGTTCCCATTGTCCCATCTGCACCTCACGCCTTAGACACATACTCGGCACCGTCCGTTCCTCCCGGGTTGAAGTTGAAACCACGGGGGCAAGAGGCGGGACTGACCAACGGGAGTGCACGAGGGTAACCCGCAGCTCAATTAGTAAAGAAAGGAAGGTGGAATTGCAGCATCAGGCAGAGATGTATACAGACGGGAATGATGGGACGGCAACTTTGGCTTCGATATATGACTTTCGTAGAAGCAACGAAAGACAAGTAGTGTTGGAATACATGGGTGACTATTTGGTGGAGAAATGGAAACAGCTAATTGGGAGATTACCACCGCAGCGATTGTTAGATTTGAATGCATTAGCACGCTGTAGGGAGAGGGAAGAAGAAGTAAGAGAACATGTTATAGACTTTTTGAGCTTAAAGATGAATTAGATAATGACTATGCCAAAATGTTTACTGCACCTGGGTACAGGAGTAGAGATATCGGGAGGAATAGAAAGGAAACTGTAGAGGCATATATACAACAAATACATTCAATGTCATCAGTACAAACGGGCGACAAGTTAAAAGTATGTATGCGAGAAGCGTTTACATGGATGTCAGATCCTAGTATTCCCACAATGGAAATACACGAGATATTTGATGAATATTCCATGCTTATGAAAAGAAAAGCACTACAATCGATGGTTGAACATTTATTAGATAAAGATATAAAAAACGATAAGGCCAGCCCGCCCGAAATAATGGCAGTATATAGAAGAGCATTAGAGCGAGGGACAGGAGAAACAGCCCTATCATTGGATCTGGGAATATTGTTACATCTAAGAGAAGGGGGAGGGACGGTAAGTGCGGCATTTCCTATGAGAGAGGTCCCACCTACCTGTGTGCCCAAAGTGGAGGTTCCCGCAGTGGGCGGTGCGGTGGCGCAGGTGACACCAGCCCATTACACCGCCCAATATGTGCATGTCCCCTTTTCCAGACAGGAGCTGAACAACATAAAGCAGACGATTCCTGATATAAGAAAGAATCCTGCAGGGTTTTACAAGGAAGTAGAGTCCTGCCTACAGTCATCCGTGCTTACCATGGGCGATATAGACCTAATATTCCCGGTGATCCTGCCAGCAGACATATGGAAACAAATAAGGAAGGTAGATGACACAATGGCCTTTGGCGCCACATGGGCGGACTTGATAATAGAAGATAGAAATAAAGCGGTTGGAGGAACACCAGGACCGAACCTGGTGGCATTACCAGCACGTATAGTACAGAAGTTGAAAACAATTGTCCCAGAGAAAAGAATCCAATGGGACAAATTGACTGCATGTTTACAAGACAAAGATGAGTTGGTTACAGATTATTTTAATAGGTTTGAAGAAGTATTCACAGACTTCAGCAGGCAGGATGTGGGTTCAGAAGCAGGAAAGAGGTTCTTTGTTGACAAATATGTGAGGGGGTTAAAACTTCCAATTCAGGATCTAATAATGACATCAGAGAGTGCATGGCAAGCAAAAATGTTGGGCGAAGTACTGCATATGGCCCAATATTATGAGCGCAAAGTGACTGCAAGAAAAGAAAAAGAAGAGAGGGATAGGGTAAATCTAAAGACACGAGTATTAATGCAGCAAGTAGTAGGACATAATAGAGGGCGATGGAATGCACAAGGAAGGAGTGGTTCGAATATGCATGGGGGAACAGTGGGGCCAAATCAGTGTGCATATTGTAAAGAGGAAGGACATTGGCGAGCGCAATGCCCGCATCTACAGAATAGAAATGGGTCTGGTCAGAGGAGACAGCATAGAGGACATCCAGGAGCGAATGGACCAAATAGGAATAGTATGCAGCAGCATCATAATAATGGAGGTAATCAAAACCAAGGCCAAAACCAAAATGCCCCAAACCAGAGTCAGGGACAGCAAAATCAACAATATGGAAATCAGAGTGGGGGAAATAGAGGAAAGAGTGGAAATGTTTTCGATACACAGCCAAATACGTATTACAGTAATAGTGATTACACATCGGACGATGTGTTATTTCCCCAATAGGACAGCCCAGGACAGGGGTCGGAACAAGTGTCTATTCCCGTGAATCAGAGAGGACCCTACGTAGAAATGAGAGTCGGGAATGAGGAGCACCGCTTTCTTGTAGATACAGGAGCACAGAAGTGTTCAATAGACCATCACTTGGTTCCGAATATACCACTAGGGCAAAAGAATATTTCCGTAGGGTTTGCAGGTTCACCAGTCATAAACCCAGTGTCCAAACCAGTCCCAGTTACCGTAGGACCATTTACCGAACATTGTCCTTTCCTTCTAACAGAAAATTGTGGAGAAAATTTGTTGGGATTAAATTTGTTGAAAAAACTAGGTTCTGTTATACATTGCACGGCAGACAGAGTGTTTCTAACGAGATGGCCACACGATGCCCCTGTGTCAGAATTTATGTCCGAAGCGTTACCAGGGGAACTAAGTAAAGTACCAACCTGTATATGGGCAATGCATGACAACAATGTGGGATGTTTAAATATAGAGCCAGTAAAGACTATTTTGAAAGAAGGTGTTACCCTACCGCGAATACCCCAATAAGAATTTCGGTTTAAGGTGAGAAAGGATTGAAGAGTATTGTTACCGATTTGGTGAAATTAGGGGTAATAGAGGAAATCACAGGCAGTACATGCAACAGCCCGATTCTTCCGGTTTATAAAAAAGGAGGTAATGAGGTACCATACCGTTTTATAATTGATCTACGCGCATTGAATAAAGTAGTAGATCCGCAATTTCCTCTAGTGCCAGACGTCACTACAATATTGACAATGATACCTGTTTCAGCAGAATATTTTAGTGTAATAGATTTGTAAAACGCATTCTTTAGTATTCCAGTGGACAAGGACAGTAGATATTTGTTCGCGTTCACATTAGGAGGACGATCATTCACATTTACGTGGATTCCGCAAGGTATTACGGAAAGTCCAAGTATTTACAGTAGAGCATTAACAGAACAGCTAGACATGCTGGAATTACCCTTGGGTTGTGTACTTTTGCAATACATAGACGATTTATTGCTAGCTGCAGACACATAGGAGATTTGTAAAGAAAGCACTGTATTACTACTGTCACACCTAGCGGCACATGGCCATAAAGCTAGTTTGAAGAAATTTCAGTATAATCGAAAGAAGGTGGCTTATTTGGGCTACCTACTTTTGAAAGGAGGGCGAAGACTAACGCCAGAACGCATAGAAAGTATTTCTTGTATGCCCATTCCAAAGACACAAAAAGGAGTCAGAGCCATAATAGGCATGGCTTCATATTGCCGACAATGGATTGGTAATTTTGCGTTAATTGTGAAACCATTAGTAAATTTGACTAGAAAAGATGCGGTTATGCCTCTGCAGTGGGATGAGGAATGTCAGAGAGCATTTGATGGATTGAAAACTGCATTATGCTCGGCTCCAGTTTAGGTACGCCGAACTATAAGAACATTTTTAGACAATTTGTGTGTGAAAGTGAGGGATGTGCATTGGCGGTTTTGACACAGGAACAAGGTGGAAGAAATAGGCCGTGCGGCTATTTTTCTTCTGCGCTGGACCCTGTAGCGCGCGCACTACCACAATGTTTGCGATCTGTCGCGGCGGCTGCTGCGTCAGTGAAATAAACGGAAGGGATGGTATTGGGGCACACTTTAATTCTGATGGTGCCACATGCCATAGACGTTCTATTAAATAGGACACAGACGCAACACCTCACCTCTGCTAGATTGACAAGATATGAGATTATCTTGTTTGCACCCCATATCCAAATTATGAGGTGTAGCACTTTGAATCCTGTAGAATTAATGCCACTGACCTTAAAAGAAATTGGGAAGAATGAATCACCCCCCGCGATTGCTCAATGGTCACTGAGGAAGAAACCAAGGGAAGAGTTGATTTAAGTGATATTCCACAGAACGAGCCGGATGGAGAGTTATTTTGTGACGGCTCATGTTTTAAATTGCCAGATGGCACGGCAACTGCCGCATACGCTATCACTACCCTAGAAAGTGCTGTAGAAAGTAAAAGAATCCCCTATAATTCAGCACAAGCTGCGGAAATAATAGCAGTAACCAGAGCCTGCGAGGTTTGTGAAAATTTGAATGGGAATATATATACTGACAGGCAGTACGCGTTTGGAGTGGTTCATAACTTTGGTCGACTCTGGGTTGAGAGAGGGTTTCTGACATCGCATGGGGCCAGAATTCAACATGGCCCTTTGATTGTACGATTGCTGTCTGCACTCACGTTTCCAAAGCGCCTAGCAATAGTGAAATGCGAGGCACATAAAAAAGTAACATGCAAAATAGGAGAGGGAAACGCGTTTGCAGACAGAATTGCGAAACAAACTGCCACTGATTTGAATACCAAGATGATGACGGTTCAGACAGAGGAAGTACCCTGTATGATAGAAGATGGAGTTGCGACTGTCAAAGAAATGCAGGCCGAGGCTATGGCCAATGAAATACAGGGGTGGGCAGAGGGATCTGCTGAGTTGGATTTGGACAGTTGTTGGGTGGACAAGGGAACTAGAAACTGGATGTTGCCAAATTCGTATGGGACTGCAATGGTCACAATGGCCCATAGCCCTACGCACATCTGTGCCAAGAAAATGATACAGCACCTTTCTACAGTATGGCAGAATGTAAACATAAAAAAGAATGCAGAGAGGTTGGTGCAGAACTGTATCATGTGTTTACAACACAATGTAGGAAAGGGAACAGTGACTCCAACAGGCAGTTTTGGGCCGCCCTCCATGCCGTTTGAGGTAGTTCATTTTGATTTCATAGAGATGGAGAGGTGCCAAAACTTAAAATACGTCTTGGTGGTAATCTGTGCATTCAGTAAGTGGGTGGAGGCATATCCTTTAAAAGATTGCACAGCAATGACTACGGCAAAAGTAATGTTGAAGGAGTATTTTTCCAGATTTGGCTTGCCCCGGGTCCTATGGTCTGATAATGGACTGCATTTTGTGGGTGCAGTGGTATTACAGATATGTGCTGGTCTCCAGATTGATAAGAGATTCCATAGTTCAAGGCTTCCGAGTTCTGCCGGTCTTGTGGAGAGGCACAACGGGACTCTTAAATCAAAGATTAGCAAGATTTGTGCGGGAAGCAAGTTGAGTTGGGTGGATGCATTACCAATAGAACTATTATGCATGCGTATGTCTGTACAGGCTAAAACTGGGCTCTCCCCATACGAAATCGTAATGGGAAGGCTGGCAAATGTTTGGTGCGCAGTCAGCCAAAACGACTCAGTGAGATAAAACATCCTGTACTTAGTACTTATTGTGGCCTTTTAATGCAGAAATTGTGTTTGATTCATCAGCAGGTGCAGGAGGCATTACCAGTACGGTATACCGGTCCGGGGCACGCGCTGGAGCCAGGAGACTGGGTGCTGCTAAAAAACTTTGAAAGAAAGTCATCATTAGCACCCAGGTGGCGCGGGCCCCATCAAGTACTTTTAGCGACGCAGACGGCAATACGGGTGGATGGAAGGAAGTCATGGATCCATGCCACCGAAGATTCCAACTGCACTGAAAGTCTTGCCTGACACTGCTGACCTGTGTGGGATATTTTTACCCATGCATCCAAGCCCTACAATAAAACTGTGCAGTACTGGCATGGAAAACATCAAGATGGCCAGAACTCCCCAGAGAGTGCACAGGGAAAACATGAAGAATAGGCTGCCACCCATTTTTGCCTATGTTGTGAGCACAGGAGGGCACTGCCTAAAACCACCATTGGGCTACACACACAGTAGCCTGAAAACATTGGGAATGGCAATGTAGATTGCCAAAAGCAATCCAGAACTGTGGGGAATTCATTTTCTTAATCCCAAAAATGGTTGCATTACCAGTACTCACCACTATCAGAAAGCCAGCGTTTTAAAACCACCAGACTTTTGTGTAAAACTGAACAAATGAAACAAAACCAGACCAAGGAAAGACTTGCTAAGAGGTGGAAGAATGTGAAACCATATTCTGAAATGACTTGAAGGAAGTAATTATTTAATGTATAGGTACAAATTGTCAGTTTGATTTGAATGTAGAAAACTGGGAACAAAAAGTGACATTTAGCTGAAACCTGGCTTAGTGAAACTGGATTCTGCCTGACAACTACCCCCGACAGGAGAAACCTGTTCAGCCACTCTTCCCAGGCCTAGCTGCATCCTGCTGCCCCTTGCCAAAAGGAGTTGTCACCTCTCTGATTAGATTAGGGGTGGAGCACCTGGGAACTGGAAGGAACAGAACAATGCAACTTCCTTGACTCAGGCAAATGTTATATTGGGGGCGTCGTAAAATAGCTTCCTCTTGGGAGAAACTGGGGGGCAGCTGTGCCTCTGTGAACAAGCTGGCTTGGGGGAAGTGGATAAACCAGTTATTCCACCCTGTGATGTGGGAAGCCACACCCCTTTTTGACCAGGGCATAATTTTAAAAAGATGGATAACTCATAGTGCGGACTTGTCAGAATTATATAAGTAATATCATTATTTTTGTGATTTTTCTGTGAACATTTTGAGAGGCGTTAGGACCCTGTGGTGTATTCTAGGGGGTTGCTAGCGGAAAATAGGGTCTCACTCCAAATGTCTGCATGTTAAAAATCTGACACTTCATCAATTAATGTCCATACTCCTTGCGCACATGTGTGTAATTTTGGGTAAATGTCCGATATTGCAAAACCAGTTAAAAAGCGCAAAATGTTGTCATTTTTGAATGCAAGCCCCCAGGAAGATCAGAGGCGGAGAAGCATGGACCATAAGGAATATATAATGTGCACATGTAATTTCAACAAATTGTATATCTGGGAAAGATGTATTTGAATCAAATATAGATTTGTGGGCAAACTGACCAGGGGAGGATCCTCTGACCCATAAACAGACCTCATCATGATGATAATCCATTTCCTTCCCCCAATCATGGGCCAATGACAAGTAGAGAGGGGCAGGCTTAGCTAGGCCCAGGCACACACCCATTTTCAAAACACATAAAAAGAGACTGCTGGGACAGGTAGAGACATTCAATTCCATTTGCTGCGGAGCATGCTGACCGACGACTTCACATCCAGAGATCCAGACTTCAAATCCATCAATCTCCAAAGACCAGAACTTTACTTCAGAACTTAAAGCAAGGGCCTAAACCCACAAACTGAGAACTCTTCTCAGCAGGCCTCAGCAACCTTAAAATCATTTGCAAACTATTCCACAGCCAGGTGAGCTATTTGAATTCTTTTGCCAAGAACAATTGCCAGAGACCAGACCAGAGATCCAGAGTGACCCAGACCGCTGTGAGCAGAACCAGAGAGCTGACCCAGATCACTGTGAAGTGCCGAGACCAGAACCGGAGTCCAGTCCAAAACCTGACCAGATTTGTGGCGAGGCCTATTTCAAATTTATATTGTGAGTACCTAGCAGAACTGTGCAGAACCAATCTCTTAGTTAAAATAATCTAATCCAAACTATTTTAACCTAAGTAGAACTGCCTCCTAGAAATCGTGTCATCTGTCATTTTTAAAGCTGCACAACTGTCACCTGTCAATTCTGCAGCTGCAAGCTGTCACCTGTCATTTTGAGTTTTACTTTAAATCCGAAAATCTACCTTTATTTAATCGTCCATATCTCTGGAACCGTTTGGGCTAGGAACGAAATTTATCTAAGCTTTCCAACGAACCTAAAACCGACTTGCTACTCCTTATACTTTTGCCGTAATCGCGATCCACGCACTCGCAAATTTTGCCGCGATTTGCGATTTGGCCTGATTTCTTTACCTGTAAAAAGATAGCAGCTTTTTGCTTTCCTGTGCTAAAAATTCGTTTGTCTCTTAATAACCATCCCTGAATCATTGCTAAAGTGAGCCTGAGCTCATCCCAAGTATCTCTCACTCACCCGAAACCTCCTAAAGGGAATTAAAAGCATTTTCAGCATATTTCTCACTTCACTGCCACCACATTCAAAGCACTTGGGCCTGTGTTTTAAAACTCATACCTGTTTTCTCTAAGCTTGCTGGGGTGGGAATTGAATTTTGTATTGTATTTGATTGCATTCCTGAGAACTGTGTGCTCCTCTTTGCATCTCCTTCCATTTCTTATATTGCATAGGGGGAGTGAATTGTCAAAAGAAAAAGTGAT
Organism: Ambystoma mexicanum; assembly: GCF_040938575.1. NCBI lineage: Eukaryota > Metazoa > Chordata > Amphibia > Caudata > Ambystomatidae > Ambystoma > Ambystoma mexicanum. The sequence goes on along the minus strand of NC_090930.1, from coordinate 378,833,767 downwards.
CATATTACCTTTTGCTAAAATCATAACAAATTATTTCTGTATTGCATTTTATTCCACCTTGCGTTTCCTTGAACCATATCAACCATTCTTTCCCACCTTGTTCTTCTGTTCCTATTCATAGTTACCTCTTGCTGATTACTGCTCATATTCACAAGTGTAATATCCATTATCAATTTATTATAAAGTGTGATATATATATATATATATATATATAGTTAAATTCTCAAATAAACCTTTTAATTTGCAAAACAAACCTACTTCTTGGCTCAGTGGGGTCAGGGGGATTCTAAGAGGGGGGTGTTATACAAGGGAGTACTGAACTAGACATATAAATACATCAATAAGGGTTTTCCTCAGCATCCCAGACTAGGCATTGACTTAGCTGGAGTGTTGATTGAATATCGCTTACAAAAGTGGGGGCTCGAGCCGGGATATTCTGGGTTAGATTTACCATTTGTGCAGATTAATACAGTGTGCCAACTGACCAGATACACATATCCGGTTAGATCACCACGCTGTTTTACACTGTGAAAGCACCCCACAAAGGAACGCTCTAAGGAAACGGTCTGTTTTGCAAAATAAAATACAAACTTCTGTAAGTCAGGAAGGAACTCAAATTCCAGAATGACGACCTTGGTAGATATGAAAATAGCCAGAGAGCACTTCTTACATAAGCTATTTGTGAGAGGTGAGTGGACTCATCAGGACCAATCGGTCTGGCTGCAGGCAATCGCGCAACAGGTCACTGAAACAGGGTCAGATAAATGGAGAGATCAGGGTCCATTACATGTGGCCCTGAGTGAATTATACATGGCTCCTAAAGTTAAAGATGAACACGACAAGATGGTTAGGATAGCGGCATATTTGTATCTATATATGGGAGCCATGCAGGACAAATGTGCTGAAGGCCAAGATCTAGCAAGTAGGCAACAGCTGGCATTAGAAAAGGCCCAATCTGACCTGGTCTCTTCTGAGCAGAGGCTGCAGAGGAGCCAGGAGTCAGAAAATGATAGTAGGCAGTATATCATTAAAATAAAAGAGGACATGGATAGACTGCAACAGGAGAAGCTGACTAGGATACCAGATTTCTGGCCTTGCAGAAGGAGTACCAAGAAGGTTTGCAGAGCCAGAAAAAGCTGGAGCAACAACTGGACTTCAACAGGGCATGCACAGAGCAGGTAGCCACCCTGCAAATTCGATTAGACAGAGAGAAAGAGGAAAGCAATAAATTGATTCTGAAAGACCTGGATAGCCAGGCAGAGTTTGATCAGGAGCGCCAGAAAGCTGGCGCCTTCCAAAGGCAAAGGGACAACCTGGCGGCACAGATGCAGGCTCTTAGTCAGGAAAGGGATACCTTAGGCCAGGAAGTCTGCCACTTAAAAAGGAAAATGGAAGAAAATCACCTGGCCCTCCAGGGACTGGGTGACCTCAAAAAAGAACACCAGAACTTGTTAGAGCACACCAGGAGAGTGGAGGATGCTCTGGCAAGAAAGGAGCAGGCCAATAGGGACACAGCTCAGGAGGTAACCCTCCTGCAGCAGAGACTGGCCCAGTACTCCAGGACCAATCAGGAGGCACACAGAGAAAATGAGGCTCTCTGTCAGCACAATGATAGGCTCCAGCAAAAGGTAGCGATGCAGGAGAGACTGATAGAGTCTAGTAAGGCCTTAACTGAGGAACTGAAAGCACAGGCTCTTGCATTGCAACAGGAAGCAGGGTCGGATAGAGATGAGGTTCGCTGGGAAAGAGAAACTCCTGAGCATAACCTCAGGAGCCCTAGTACCAGAGGCCTTCATCTCACCCAGTCCCTGGACTCTGCCACCCCCATGTCCCCTCGCGCACATGAGCCCAGGGCCACAGGGATGGCAGATTACTATCCAGCTAGAAGTATGGAGCTCATAGGCCAGTACCTCCCAGGAATGGATGGGCTGGTATCCGGGTATGGGCACCCAAGCACAGTGCAATTTAGTGGGGAACCCCAGGAGAGTAGGCCCAATAAGGGCATCATGAAAACCTCTGCCGCCCAGTTAGGTCATTGGGGGGGATACCCAGCAAATCCTGGTAGCAAGGAGGGTTCTGAAGACTCCTCTGAGTGTAACAGGACACAGGAGACCAGGTACCCACATTGCCAGCCATTCCCAGCCTCGCAGAATCCGGGAAAACCTGGAAGATCAGACGGGCACCTCTGGGAGCAGTGCTTCTGAGTCAGAGGATGAATGGACCAGGGTTACCCGAACCAAAAAGGCCAATGAGGCAAAAAGGCCCTTGCTTAAGGACCCATTGAAACAAATAAAGGCAATCAGGAGTGTCATCACTCCTTATCATAAGAACGCCAAGTATTCCGTTTGGGAACACTTGGAGCTCTATGAGCAAATGATGGAGACTTTCCATTTGAAGGACAGCAGTAGCTGCATCCAGTACGTCAAATGGACATTCTCCCCAGAATACTCCAGTTTCTTTGCGAGACTGGAGGGCCAAAATCATTTACGATGGTCCACCTATAACACGGCCATCTTGAAACATTTTTCTGTTCACAGAAATCCTCAAGAGGCTCGCAAGGCAGCCTACAATTTGCAAAGTGGGGAGGATCAGGCACCACAAGAGTTTGTGCAAGAATTAAAACGTGCTTTTGCGCAGACCACCAGAAGAGTGCGCACGGATAGCAGAGAATTTATCAATACGTTTTTCCATGCCTTACCCAAATACATAATGACCCAGCTCGTGAGAGATTTTCATGAGAAAAGATCTTTAGACTGGGTCATTGAACAGGCTACCCGGATCTATGAGGTGCAGAAGCCTATCGAAAATAAAAATAACGTGCCGAAAAACCCCAAAACCAACAGCTGCTGCCAAGGTGGCAGACGTAAAGGTTGCCCCCGTTTTAGATTTGGAGATGGGGGGCCTAAAAACCTGCCTGCACCAAATAATTCACAGCCCAGAAGGCCCTCGGGCCAGTCACAGACAGGGAGTCAAGGAGGTAGTCCCACAAATGGGGTCCCCCGCTCCCCTGACTATGTAAGTCCCCGCTACAAGGGAAACCGACCAATCCTGGGTTATGTGTGGACCCTTCTCGCCCAAGGGGGGGATCCAGCCAAGCACCTGACCCAGGGAACTTCCCTCCTAACTTCCCCCAGGAGGGCAGAAATTCTCCAAATCCTGGGCAGAACTTTTTCCCCAGGTATCCGCCCAATTTCCAGCCCCAAAATCATCCATCCTTCTTTCCCCAATTCCCTGAGCCCAGACAACCTAATCCGGGAGAGGGGAGACCAAGGGTGGAGGGGTACCAAAATCTTCCCAACCAGGGGTACTACCAGAGAAGGGATAGCTACCCTTCCCGGGATCAGCCCAGGGGAGAAAATAGAGCCCCGTATCAGCCTGAGCGGGTTTCACAACTTGAGCGCCAGGTCCAAAATATGGCACGGGATCTGGGTCACATACTGAGGGCTCAACAGAACCCTCAGATGAGCATGCCACCACAGAATGCCCCAAACTCTGGACCTGGTGCTCCAGAACAATGACGGGGCAGCACCCCGATAACCCACCGGTTCCCAGGTAGGAGGCACAAGGGGAAGGGGGGTGTAAAGCCTTGGAGGAAGCTTCCTTCCCAACTTGTAAACAGCCCCTGGAAAACCAGGAACCGGAAACAAAATCTCCTGGCCCTGAAAGCCTGCCTCCCAAGGAGCAGAGGGGGGGTAGGAGAAACAAAGGACCCAAACAGACCCACTTTGTGGAGGAGGTACAGGTCTTCCAATTTGAGGGAGAGGGATCCTCAGAAGATCCTGGGAAAAGGATCTTCTCCTTCAGAGATGGGGGAACTCCTCCCAAGGAAAAATGGGTCCCAAGGGATGTGAAGTCAGACTGGGGAGATGTGGAGACTGAGCTACCGCCGCCCATCGTCTCATCCCAGAACCGACAATACCGAAATCCCCTGGTTCAAACCCATCCTGGTGACTGCCTCCAAAAAGGGGGGGTGGCCCAGAACCTGAACCAGGGGAACCCACAATGGCTCTGATCTCCAGTTGCCAACTTTTTCTTTCAGATTCCCAAGGCTCTCCACAGAATTCTGCCCAAATCTCTTCGCTAGAAATGTCCAAAACCAGAAAGTTAGCCCACAAGTTGTCCAAAAATGTGCATTATCTGTGCCCCCTTGAGGAGAGGAGGGAAGATACTATGCCCCGGTACAAGTACAGGGGCAGGGTACAATCTTGGCACTGGTGTACACTGGATCCCAAGCTACCCTTCTGTTCAAAAGGGCCTTTGAGGAACTAAATGCAGGAAGGGGGGAGAATTGCCGAATTCCTCTCACCTCTCTTCCTGGACAACTGCAGAACTTTGACGGGAAGGAAATTCCTGTTGAGGGGACTGCAGACTTGGACATTAAAATTGGGCGACACAAGGTGAAACACCCGGTCATAGCAGTGACTCCAGAGGGCACCCCTTGTTTACTAGGGAATGACCTCCTGAGAAGGTTGTCACCCCTAATAGATTGTGTAAACAAGGTCCTCTGGACCCAGACTAGCCGACCAATAAAACAGAGTGTCAACCATGTTAGTTTAAACGGCACCTGCCACATGGTTGAACAAAAATCTGACCAAGTAGAATTTCACCTCCAGAACAACCAAACTCCAGACGTGACAGTAATAGCAGTAGGACAACAGACTGGTGATGGGGGGTCCTCTCTATTTCTGAAAATCAACCTTCCTTCCAGTTTAAGGTGGTATTCCACACTGGAAGGAAACACCCTGAAATTCTTTACTAATCCACAATCAGAAACTCCCACTCCTATAGTCCATAAAGATGTGAAATCAGCTCAGAGCCTGGCTGATATTCAGCAAATTGGAGAGCAGTTGTTCATCCCTGTTCAGTTAAATGATGGGAAGGACTCTGTTCTCGCTCGAGTGTGTGTGAACAACGGTAAGAGCTTCATCAGCGAAGCCATGTTCCGCCAACTCCCAAAAGATCCAGCCATTCTCACATTCAAACTAATAGACAAATGGGAAATGGACCTGGAAGCACCTAATTCCAAACATCTCCTGCCAAGCAGGTGTATGCTCAAAATCTTCATTGGCTACAAGAGCATAGTCCATAATTGTTGGGTCGTGCGAGACGTCACTGCCACCTTTTACTTAGGCAGTGACATTCTCAATCGCTTTGCCATTAGTTTGGACCTAATACACTTCAAAGCTTGGTCCCGATTAGCGGATACTCCCATGGGCTTTGATGATCCAGAAAAAGCATTTAGGTCAGCTCAATTGCTACCTTATGCAGTTGGAATTCAGATCAGAGAGGAAGTCACCATCCCAGAAAGGACCCGACAATTCTCCCTGGAAGTGAAAGTTAAAAGAGGACAAAAATTGAAAAACCCTGATGCTTATATCCATCGAAATGCTTCTCTCCAACAGCAAGGGTTAGGGGTAAACCCAACACCATTAGTCAACATAGAACATGACACCATTCCAATAGAGGTGGATAACAGCGACTTAAAGAGTATTACTCTAGCCGCAGGCACCATTATTGGAATGGCGGTTGGTGACCAACATTTCTCCATTGATTTAGGAAATTAACTATTAGGACCAATCCCGAAGGACTGTTTTGACAGTGAGGACAATACAACACCAGACAGGATTTTCACCCGGCATGGGGGGAACTTCCTGGTGTACACTTCTTGCCCTTATGGTAAGGAAGATGTGACTTGTGACTTCAGAGGGGATGAGGTGATTTTCCAGGTCCATGAGGGCTGCCTTGCCCACCTGAAGCCTCCAGTCCAAATCAGCACTCTGACCAGGGACTTCTCCACCCAGCTGGAGGAGGCCGCTGAGATAGTCAAACCAGAAGTCTTTCCAGGCTTCAGGCAGATGGTGGAAGAGAGAGTCAACCTAGCTGATGCCTGTGTGAATCTGGAACAGAAGCAAAGGTTCAAACAAGTTTTCTTGGATTTCCAAGATCTCTTTGCGTTAGACTCATATGACTGTGGTTGCACCGACATCCACACAACAACAATTCCCACGGACCCATGAATGCCTCCAGTGTTTGGGAAGCAATATCGTTTGCCTCTCGCATCCATGGAGTCCTTTACTGAAATAATTAAGAACCTTGAGTCCCGGGGAATAATACGTCCAGTCCACAGCACTTTCAATAATCCGGTGCTGGGAATCTTGAAGCCAAACGGCCAGTGGAGACTCTGCGCCGACCTTAGGGAGCTCAACAAACGGGTCCATACTTCCCGATGGCCTCTGCCCTACATTGACCAAGGGCTGGCCCAGATTCAGGGGTCACAGGTATTCACAGCAATAGACCTGACCAATGGATACTGGACCGTGCCTGTCAGTAGGGAGGACCAATACAAACTGGCTTTTACCTTTGGGGGCCAGCAGTACACATGGACCCGGACTCCCTTCGGATACCTCAACTCCGGCAATGAATTCAACATTTTCCCACATAAGGCCATGCCCAACCTGGGTGCGAGGAGTCACCTGGCTTATGTAGATGATGTCCTCATCAAAAGTTCGTCTGTGGAGGAACACATAGCGGAGATCCGTTATGTTCTGACACAGTTGAGGGCCGCCAGAGCAAAACTTTTTTTTCAGAAAGCACAGTGGTGTAGAACCCGTGTTAATTTCTTGGGGCATGAGATTACTCCTCAGGGTCTCTGTCCCCAAGAAAAGAAAGTGGAAGCACTCCAGAAGCTGAAAGACCCCACAACTCTGCGGGAACTAAGGAGCCTCCTTGGACTGACTAATTACAGCAGAAAGTTCATTGAAGGCTACGCAGAGATCACTAGACCCCTGATTCATCTCTTGAAGGGGGGGTCAAGTGGGAATGGGGTCCAGAACAAACCGAGGCGGTAAGACAACTCAAAAGAAGCCTCTCACAAGCACCTTGCCTAGCTTACCCTGTCAGAAACAAGGAGTTCTTCCTGGAGACAGGGTTCTCTAATACGTGCTTGACGGCAGTATTATACCAAAAGCATGACAAGGTCAATAAAGTAATCTCCTATGCGAGCAAAACTTTATCCTCTGTGGAGGAAAAATTGAACGATTGTGAGAAGGCACTCCTGGCAACGGTATGGGCATTGAAGAATTACCGCCCGTTTATCCATGCGGAACACATCATCGTGGAGACTCCACACCAGCCTCTGCAATATCTCCAAAGTGACAGAATCCGGGCCAGAAATGTGAGTAATTCCCGAATTACTTCCTGGATCCTGTCAATGCAAGGCTTTCCTGTAGAGGTCAGATATGGCCAAAACAAGAAGAGTCCCCTCGCGCAAGGTCTGGCTGACTTGCATGATTCTGCCAGAGAAAACTGTCTTGAGGAAGAAAGTCTAAAAATCAAGGACAACATGGAGGCATACCTTAATTCCCCACACAAAGTCTTTGAAGAAGACAAGTGTGAGGGAATGCCCACTGTCTATGTGGATGGATGCTCGTACCATGTTGACAACAACGGGGAGAAAGAACTGGTGGCCGGCGTAGGGAATGCATGGGTGAATGAGTTCCCAGAGCCCTCCGCTGGGTACAAAATTGGTCCCAGAATTAGTCAGGTGGCAGGGTTGATGGCGGTGCATCAAGCCATCCTCACTGCTGTCCAACATCAACTCCACAAACTGGTCATAATCACAGATTCGGATTATGTACGGAACGGGTTCGTTGAGCACCTGGTTAATTGGAAAACCAGAGGCATGTTATGTGCTAATAACAAACCCCTGAAACATGGGCAGTTAATTCAAAACATTGATGATCTGGTCACATCAAATGGGATGACCATCTACTGGAAAAAGATCAAGCGTCATTCCAAAGTAGAGGGACCAGACAAAACTAGAAATGACTTAGCTGATCCGCTGGCCAAAACCGGGGCCATCCAAGGGGATCTAATAGAAATAGAGTTCCTGTTGGGAGAAATCCAGGTCACTGCTATCACTAGGTCTCAGACAAATGCTCACAATGATTTTTCAACTGCACAATGGAGTAAGGAGACCCCTGATGCTGATTTAATTACAGCTCAGAAGAGGGATCCAATTATTGGTAAGTTTTACCAACACCTTGAGGACCCTGAGAACTTTCCCCTGACGGATACCAATTACATTGGGAAAGAGGACCTAAGAGTGTTGATGAAATGTCCAAAAATGTTCCGAATCCAAGACGGTTTGCTGGTAAGGAAATCCAAAGCTGGCCACGATCAGTGGGTGGTTCCTACCTCATTCCGAATCCTGATGTTAAGTCACGCCCATGATGCGGCCACCGCCGGTCATAGGGGGTTTCACACAACACTGGAAATCTTAAGAGAGGTTGCATACTGGCCAAACATGGGGCAGGACCTCGACCAATACTTGAAGGGGTGTCTTGTGTGTGCACAATTTCAGCCATCATCCCTCACACACCGTGCGCCTCTCCAAAAGAGGGGGATGACACTGCCATGGTCAGATTTGCAAATTGACTTTGTAGGCCCTGTAATCCGCTCGTCCAGAGGAAACAAGTACATGTTGACCGTTACATGCTTGTTTACCAAGTGGGTGGAATGTCTCCCGGCCCCAAACTGCAAGGCAGAAACAGCAGCTGCCCTGATGATTAACCACATCTTTTCCCGTTTTGGTCTACCTCAAAGGATTGAGTCAGACAGGGGTAGCCACTTCACCAGTGAAGTAATGACAAAGATGTGGGAGATACTGGGGGTCAAAAGAAAGCTATATATTGCTTACAGGCCAGCTTCTTCTGGAGCAGTGGAGAGATATAACCGAACCATTGTGAGCATCTTAAAAAAGTTTGTGGCAGATTCTGTGTCAAGTTGGGATATCCGATTACCTCTGGTCCTAATGGCCATCAGATCTACCCCTTCATTTGCAACTAAAATGTCACCATTTGAGTTGATGCCTGGACGCAAGATGGTGCTTCCCCAGCATTTGCTCTACAGAACCCAAGAGCAAACATTGATAAATGCCTCCACAACTCATGAGTATGTGGAGAATTTAAGGAAACACCTTCAGCATGCTTTTGCCTATGCTCAGCGGAATCTAGAAAGATCAGCCGAGAGCATGAAGACCCACTATGATTTAAAAACTACCAGAAAGGAATATAAGGTGGGTGATCGGGTCTATCTATACAATTTCCAAAGGAACCAGGCCAAACAGCGAAAATTCTTGCCTACATGGAAGGGACCGTTTGAAATTATAGACAAAATCTCCCCTGTGGCCTACAAGATCCGCATCCCCAAAGGCGGTTTGGCAGAGGGGGAAGACAAGTGGGTCCATATTAACCAGCTAAAGTGTTGCCATCCCAGGCACACTTTGCAGCAACTGGAGGAGTCCTCTGCAATACCAGAGGGGACAGCTCCAGATTAATTCAGTTCCAACCCTAAAATATTCCACATATCAAAAATATAGTAACGTAATGCAAATGTGCCCTGTTATATATTGTTTTTAAAATCAGACTGCAAAATGCATTTGGATGTATAAAATGTACATGTTCGCCACACCATTAATAGTGGTGGAAAAATGTCTAGGAATGTGTATTGCCGCTTTGCTTTATCATCCTAGGAGAGATAAAACCATGGAGACTGACCAAGGAGGACGACCGAGGACCGGGAGCAGAGACCCGAGGGGCCTGGGGTACTGCCCAATATTCCCATCAGGAACGGCGAGGAGAACCGATCGATCCAACTGGATGGGGGAAAAGATGCTGAACTGTGCCATCTACCGGAAGAAGATGAGGAGAACATCCCAGATCTTGCGAGTTCCATCTGAGAAAGGACAGAATGGCCATAGCAAGAGGGGGGGCTTGTGGGATGTTTTTACCCATGCATCCAAGCCCTACAATAAAACTGTGCAGTACTGGCATGGAAAACATCATGATGGCCAGAACTCCCCAGAGAGCGCACAGGGAGGCCTATTTCAAATTTATATTGTGAGTACCTAGCAGAACTGTGCAGAACCAATCTCTTAGTTAAAATAATCTAATCCAAACTATTTTAACCTAAGTAGAACTGCCTCCTAGAAATCGTGTCATCTGTCATTTTTAAAGCTGCACAACTGTCACCTGTCAATTCTGCAGCTGCAAGCTGTCACCTGTCATTTTGAGTTTTACTTTAAATCCGAAAATCTACCTTTATTTGAACGTCCATATCTCTGGAACCGTTTGGGCTAGGAACGAAATTTATCTAAGCTTTCCAACGAACCTAAAACCGACTTGCTACTCCTTATACTTTTGCCGTAATCGCGATCCACGCACTCGCAAATTTTGCCGCGATTTGCGATTTGGCCTGATTTCTTTACCTGTAAAAAGATAGCAGCTTTTTGCTTTCCTGTGCTAAAAATTCGTTTGTCTCTTAATAACCATCCCTGAATCATTGCTAAAGTGAGCCTGAGCTCATCCCAAGTATCTCTCACTCACCCTGAACCTCCTAAAGGGAATTAAAAGCGTTTTCAGCATATTTCTCACTTCACTGCCACCACATTCAAAGCACTTGGGCCTGTGTTTTAAAACTCATACCTGTTTTCTCTAAGCTTGCTGGGGTGGGAATTGAATTTCGTATTGTATTTGATTGCATTCCTGAGAACTGTGTGCTCCTCTTTCCATCTCCTTCCATTTCTTATATTGCATAGGGGGGGGAGTGAATTGTCAAAAGAAAAAGTGATCATATTACCTTTTGCTAAAATCATAACAAGTTATTTCTGTACTGCATTTTATTCCACCTTGCGTTTCCTTGAACCATATAAAACATTCTTTCCCACCTTGTTCTTCTGTTCCTATTCATAGTTACCTCTTGCTGATTACTGCTCATATTCACAAGTGTAATATCCATTATCAATTTATTATAAAGTGTGATATATATATATATTGTTAAATTCTCAAATAAACCTTTTAATTTGCAAAACAAACCTACTTCTTGGCTCAGTGGGGTCAGGGGGATTCTAGGAGGGGGGTGTTATACAAGGGTGGTCATCCAGAGTACTGAACTAGACATAAAAATACATCAATAAGGGTTTTCCTCAGCATCCCAGACTAGGCATTGACTTAGCTGTAGTTTTGATTGAATATCGCTTACACCGGAAAGAGACAGCAGTCCCAGAAACGAAACAAACTGTTGCCAGTGAGCAGCCACCTAATCTGCCGAAACGAGAAGTGAAACTCGAAACAAAGCCTGAGACGATTGCCAAAAAGGGGGAAGGGCAAAGAGTGCCCCAACGTTGTCCAGCAGAATCGACATCACTGCTGACCGATGTGAAATCTGCCTTGCAGATACCAGCAAAACCAAATCGTGTACCCCTTTGGCGCCCTCCAGCACTTGCTAGTATGCCAAAAAAAGGATCTGCATCATTGGCGTGGCGCACACCAGCACCTGCAGTAGCGCCACAGGCTGACTTCAAGCCTGAATCTGAAAGTGCACCGGCACTGTTCATGGATCATACGATACCAGGAGCAAGGCGATACAACCTGCGGCCTCGGAAGACAAAGTGATCTGCATTCTTTTTTTTGGTGTTTATGTCAACCTCTGGTTCAGCTCATGGACGGAGAAGGAACCAGGGGTGTAGAAGAGAGAAGCGTGAGAATTGTGCAAATGGGACAATTCAAGACTTGCGGCTCCTCAGTGCGATCATAAAAAGTACATGTGTCCGGAACCAGAGCGGACAAGCTGGGCGCACATGATACTGAGGCGAAAATTGATCAAAGGTCCTCTGAGCAGTATAAGAAGGGACAATTGATCTTGCCTAAAAACGAATAATCGAATCCTGGCTAAAAAGGACAGGCAAAACTGAACTGTGAGAATTCCACTGAACTTAGAGACATCAGAGCAAGCACGACGAAGAGAGATATCCACAACAAACTGTGATAAGGAAGAAGAAGGATGACGAGAAACATGCCGGTACCGGTTCCAGGCTCCTCCTGCACCACAACCGGTGAGAATGAGTCAGTTATAAAGACTATAAGTTTAAGAAAAACGCATGGTAAAACAAATTGTATGCTGACACTAACGATAATAATGTGCTTTATGAGCGTGGTAGCGCCAATATCGACAGCCCTAATATTATGGTGGGTAGAAACAATACACCCATTGGAAATGTTTTTACCAATAATTAATATATCCACTACTGAAAGCCCGGTTCAGGTGATCACTTATACCCTACCCCCAATGGAAGAAAAACACAGGGAAGGTTTTGTAAATAACACCTTACTTCTGATAATGATCATGACACATGCAATCCTAAAGAAATCAAATTGTTGGGTATGTGCCCATTTACCACAGCATGCTGGAAAAGGAATAGGGTGGTATGTGCAGCCATTACCATTAAGTTCTGCTTGTAGTGCATCTTTAGGTGCAATTTTCTATGGAAAGTGGAATGAGAGTAATAAGGGTCAATTAGACAAAACCAACATGAATGAGTATGAAGAGATAATAATGAAGCCTGTGGGTTGTTCCATTTTCCATAAAGCACAAGTAACAGCCCCAGAGCCCACGAGGAAAAGTACACGGAAGATAACACAACAAAATAGACGAGATAGATTGTCCCCGCCAGAAAAAACATCTGTAATGACGTTTCGTGTAAGAACAGAAGGGGACAAAGATGCAATTCCCCCATCTTACACAGTGAATTATAGCCCAAGAACTGTCCCTTTTTGTCTAAACAAGAAAGGCTCTTTTTTCAGTGGGAACATATACTGGTTGTATGAATACAGTGGTATTAAATGGGAAATAGAACCAGTATACGTAGGTCGATCCAGTTTATTTTATATGTGGAGAGAAACCATACCCTTGGTTGCCCAGAAACTGGCGAGGTACATATTACCTAGGGCTACTGTTCCCAGGGGTATTCCTCTTGGAAACAGCAGCCATGGCCAAATTATCCAGAACTAGAGTCAAGAGGACTGACAAAGGTGTTTTAATAGCAACTGATGTAGCAAAATCATTCATTCCATTCTTAGGACAGATAGTGAACTCCTATAATATAAGGCAACTGTCCAGAATCCTAAAGAATACAATAAACATAACAACAGATATATTATTTAACATGACGTTGGAAGAAAGAGGAATAAGGTTAATGACACTGCAAAATACAATGGCTCTCAATGTAATCCTGGTTGATCGTGGGGGAATTTGCAAAATAGTGAAATCAGTATGTTGCGTTTATGTCGATGACTATTACCCCACGATCTTTGAAGCAATAAAGAAAATGCACTTTCTAAGCTCTGAACTCCCCACGGGAGAAGGGAGCTAGGGAATAGAATCTTGGTTTTGGGGAATACTCCTATCTTTGGGATGGAAGTTGATCTCAATATTAGTAGTGGTGTTCGGAATATTCCTAACGTGCTGTTGTTGTATACATTGTTTACCCATAGTTTGCAAAGAGGTAACTGAGGGATGTACGGAAGGATGCATGCATATGATAGCACAGAAAAAACAACCTCATGATCGAACTAGCACAGACCCAAATGAAATGAGAGCAGTGAAAGAGTTGATGTCAATAGATATTGATGAAGACAATGATGTCCACGATAGCATGCAAGACTCAGATATGAGTACTTCAGATTCATCATCACTAGAGGGGGTTTCAATAAATAGATGAGACGTTTGGCAGACGGCCAATGGAGGGTTTGTCAGTCTAGAAATACGGATACCTCTATTTTGAGACCGCAAACGCATTTTGGGGGCCGTGGACCAACCATCTCATGCACGATAGTTTGCCAATGAACGGCCATTTTGATGTAACAAGAATCGCCGTTTTGTTTTCTAACCATTGCTCATTGCTTTCTGTTCCTATTGCTTCGCAGTATATTTTCCGCTTACACTGCTCGACTGTGGAACATTGTTGTCTGCATGTGAAAAGGACAAGGCTGCAGGGCTGTGAGGATAACAAGAGTTCGCTGAAACACAAACGTAGGCAGCGCCAGGAAGAATGCCCGGCTCCCTCCCGAATGTAGCCTTGAAGCAGAGCTGCAGGGCATTTAATCATTTCACAACTGCCAGCCAGTCTCGATCTATGGCAGAATATGGTAGAATAATACCGCTAAAGGCTTGAATTATGCTGTTCTAACAGCCCCCCTTTGCTGAGCCCGCTAAAGCAATGTCGGCTCCCAGGACGCGAATAGCACCTGATAGATAGCAAGGTCCGGAATGCAACTCCCCCCCGTATGTAGTTCACTTCCAAGAACAGAAGCGCCGTGTTCTATTCAATAACCAAAAGATGCCTTCTCACTCATACATTACAAATTGTTACTAGAATAGATGTTTGAAGGTGTCATAGTGGTCGGAGATGTCCATCATCACACCAAGTTCAAAGAAACACAATAAAGGGGGGGTGTTAAATATGTCATAGCTGATTGTTTGATATGCATTTTGTATATATGTAACTGATGTACGTAATTCACTCTCTTGCGTCCCTCGAGGTCTAGAGATACATGTCGCGGGGCGTGAGACCGAGTTGGGCAACTGAGACTTTTGCTTTGCAATAAAACCCTAGCTTTGGGAATACAACCTCGTGTCTGACGTCTCTATCATGTGTGGTGACCCGTCTTGTTTCCATAGACGTCAGGGACCATAGCATATTCACTGTAAGCATATTCTACTTTACGCCACTTTTTGACTTTCAGGTTGTCAACCCCTTCTTGGCGCTCCTTGTTCAGTGCAGAGAATTGGGACTCTTGCTTTGAATTAACTTGTTGCTGTGCAGCCATCTCATGCTTTAGCTGCTGAATGATGTTTCCTAATTCTAACTCAGAATCTTGGCTCTGTAGCTCTCTCGCCTGTGCCTGCCTTAACTCTCTCTGGCCCTCATTACGACCCTGGCGGAGGACCATGGTGCAATTTGCACCATGGTCCATGGCGCTAAGCTGCCAACTCCGCCAGGGTGGTTGGCGGACTTACCGCCCCATGCCGACCTTGGCGGGGCGGTAAGTCCCCAATCCCCATTTTACCCTTCCCCATTCCCATTCTTGCCCCATAGGGTATAATGGGAGTGGGGAAGGCGTTAATTACGCCACCGTAAAATGCGGTGGCGTAATTAACGACAAGTCCCGTAGCGCCATGGATTTCTCCGCCTGCAAAAAGCAGGCGTAAAAATCATCCATGGCGCTACGGGAACTCGTAGTCTGGCGGAGAGGTACGCCATGCACTCCGCCGGCGTAAAACCCTCTCCGCCAGGGTCCTAATGAGGGCCTCTGTGTTTGATCTAAAAACTCTGATTGATTTTGCACAGAGGCTACATTCTCCTGGTACCTTTCTTCCATGACCATCATGTGAAAGTACATATATGCAGTGAGTTTGACCATTTTAGTTTGCGCATCTTTGATGGTCTGCATCATGTAAAAATCTGTCAGGGCTTGATGTAACAGGCCACTGTCTTGCCACACATCCATATTTATAGAGGTCACATGTTGCATCATTCTACATTGCCAGGCTTCATGTCCCTGTTCGGCCCATTCCCCTTTAATGAACAATTTGGACAGGCAGTGCTTCCTAGCCATGTTAATTTCTACGGTGCTCATTGTGAAAAGTGTTCTGCACCTGATGGGTTATCTATGCAAGGGCAACATCTCCACCCTGCTCCTGCATAGTTTATACTCACAATATTTTATTTTAAACCCACCACCCTGACCTCCAAGGTAGAAGTTTGGCCGGTGCCTTCATAATGTAATACAGCTTAGTATCCACTAAATGTAACAAAACATTCAATGGGCTAGTCTGCTGTGTTACACTGTCACGGGTGAAAACATTTCTTAATCCCGCACTACTAGCCCCCAAGTTTGTCACAATATATTATGCAGTACAAGCAAGTCAGGTATCTCTTTCCCTTGGAAATGAATGAGATGCACAATAAAACTGCTTTTTACTTTTACAAACCTCCAACCCATCTCACAGCCTACCTCCACAAGCAACCCGGGATAAGTAGACCAGGAACCAGGCCAATGCGTTAGCAATTAATATTTTATTAATTTGTGATTTAATGGAAACATTGAATGAACAGTTACAATAACCAGCAAGTTGTGTCAACACTGACTTCAGAGAACTTTTAGTCAAGTAGCATACTAAGACAACTCAAACCTGCATGGTACTCAGATTTTCTTTACTGATTTCACCACTTCTTTCAACCATTTAAAACACCATGAAATTGAATGTAACCCACAGGAAAGTGCATGTGCACACAAAAGCTTCCTTACTCCCAGCAACTCTCACCCCCCTAGACCTCCAGTAGGCTTGTTCGCTTGAAGGAAGGCAGTGGCAAGGACTTGGAACATCAGGTTAAAATCAGATTTTGAATGGGGTTTTCAGAAATGATAGAAAGCAGCAGGGAATTGGACACTTTGTTTTTCTGCACCAGGTGAAATGGGGATTTACTTAGTTAGGACAATTGCCATGGGATAGCGCACAAGGGTATTTTGTGCTGCTCAGACTAGAAGACAAATAGGGCTTTGGAACAGAATAGCTAGCACACAATAGGAAACTTGATTTTAGTACATGCAACACATGAAAAAAAATAAAAAGGGAATGCAATTGTTAATCCGTTATCAGAATATAGTAGGGAGGAGGGATAGACTGGGGGAAATGGTTTTAGACAGGTTAAGCAAAAATTTCCAGGAAAACGAAAATACCAATGACACTCATATTTACTAAGGCTTCAAATGACAGACACACTTTAAGCAATGGGGAACTCACATAGGAAAGTCGGTTTTCAGTTAAAATAACAGAGGCACATAGCAGGTAGGCTTGGGGCAAAGGGATTACTCACAATAGGAAACACGGTTTGGATTTAAATGACAGATGCAAGTAGAAATTTGTTAGGTAAAACACCATTTAAACACACTGACACATTCGTGTTTAGCTCACAATGGATTTGATTCTTTGAGGAACGCTTTAAATTCTAATGGCTCACAAGACACTGGGAAGAGAGAGTTAGTTTTGAATTCTAACACTCTCGATCCCTTGAAATAATGTGGGAATTAATTAATTTACTGAAAAATATACTAGGGATCTACACAAGCAACTGGAATTCTTTCAATGGGAAATTACAGAAATACACAAGCAAACAACGGATTTTCAATGGAAACCATTACTACAATGCACAGACAAGTGAAATATTTTTCAATGGGAAAATGACTAAATTACACAAGCAAAGAAGATAGTTATTTTTTTACATGGGGGAATCTCTATGGCAATGCTAAATAATATAAGGTTTATTTAATCTGTTGCTGGGAATATATATACTTACAAGGGAAGGGCTTGATGGACATCAAGGGGCACCAGGGCTTCACTGCTGGGACAATCAAGGGGTCAGTCAAGGCCTCTCTCTGTCCTCCAAAAACAGCTACTCCAGCTCCAGGCATCACTCCAAGATTTAGGCCCTTCTCTGCAAGAATGGTTCCAGATTTGGTCAGCTGCACGCCTCAGATTTGGTAGGGGGACTCCTGATTTGAGACGGAATTAACAATTTATAAGGCAAATTACATCACCGATGTGTCATATTTCTGGCAACATTGATAGGGTAGTGATATAGGTACCCTCCTCTCTGTGGGCCAATAGGTCCAAAGAATGTGGGCGTGTTTTGGGAAGCCAAGGGAGGATACCTCATCCATCATCTGACAGGGCAAGGGGCTGGGTGTTGTTTTTGCACATGAAAATCTCACTACATGACAAATGTCCTTTCTCATCATATTATGGCACATGTGTCAGAATTTTTGAATACTCAATTTTTCATGTCTGTGTGACCTATTTTTTTATTACAAGCTCAACCATTAAATATCTGCAATCACAATTTCAAGTTCATCAATTCTACATCTTAGTTCCACATTATTTTCCCTGTCAATCTTGACTTTCAAATGAAAGATAATTTAGATGAACAAGGACCACAAAATACATACAGTCCCCTTCTTGATCAGTACACCAGGGCTACTTTCCAAGATTGTGATTTATTTGTCCATCAAGATATCATCTAAAAAGTCCACAACTGCACATGATAGCAATAAATGATTGTAAACCACCATTCTTCCATGTTATCGTTTAGGGACGCAAATTTTCCC
Organism: Ambystoma mexicanum; assembly: GCF_040938575.1. NCBI lineage: Eukaryota > Metazoa > Chordata > Amphibia > Caudata > Ambystomatidae > Ambystoma > Ambystoma mexicanum. The sequence continues at coordinate 378,815,762 of NC_090930.1, read as the reverse complement.
AAATAGAACGATCTTTGAGTGGTTAAATTAGAACATTCTATAACAAGGTTTTAGAAGACTGAACTGTCTTTTTACAATATCTACAGAGATTGTTTTTTGTATTTTTGTCATGTTTGATCCACAGCATTTCATTTGTGTAATAGGCATTCAACCTAAATCTCAAAAACTAATTTCAATGGGATCTCGAAGGAAATCTTTTAAGATATTTTGGTAAAGGATCCAAGTTATTTGAAGCTGCTCCCAAATAAAGTGAAGTTACCAGCTTGTCACGTTGTTCGTTGTTTATTATCCAATTCCAAGTTTTTAGTTTTTTTCTTGGCTATTTTTGGATAGAACATCACTGTTTGCAGTTCTATATTGGCACATTTTAGAATGTCTTTTATTTTGTTACAGAACTGCTATTTCACCCCCACAGTATTCACTTTTTTAATAGTCTTTTTGCTACAGTGATTGAATCTACATAATTACAGGTGGAGGCCTAAGTCCATCCAGAACATTTTGTTTCCCCAAATAAACAAGATACCCTAATGGGGATATTTCTCTGTGGTGGTAATGATACTGTATGCTGGAGCTGGGTTGATCATATACATCTTTCTTAAGGCAGAAATCGATCTCCAGACTACAGTACCATATTATGAGTCAATTCCGAGTTCATGGCTTATTGTATTCATTGAGATGTTAGTTGGTAATCTCAACACTCTTCTCCAGAAAAGTCCCTCTAAATAGGACCAGATTTGATCATTAAAATTCCATCCTGCTTCTGATCTAAAAGTAATTGATGGAATAACTTTTTGAGTATAGAAGGTTAGCATTGGACTTAGAGTGAATTTGCCGTATTCTGCGTGTAATTTTGCACCTTGGAGGGACAATGTTATCATATGTCGTTTCAAATGTTTAGCCCACTCCCATTTTCTGATTGAGTTGTTGAAACAGACATGTAGATATCGAACCGCTGACACATTCTTAATCGGTTCGCTTGCTACAAACCACCTAAAACATCTGTTTCTTTTTTGTCTCAAGGAGCCAATAGATAGACTCTCTGTCTTTCTTACATTTATTTCGAGATCATTCTCAATCAGGTAGTTTTGTAGCTTTGCTAAGAGCCTTTGCAGAACAATCTGGGTGGAGCCAACTAGTACAATATTGTCTGCATAAATGGCCCAACTAATATGTTGGCCATTTATTTTTGGTGGATAGCATTGTATTTGATTTAGTGCAACTGACACATCAGATATAAGTACAGTATTTTCTTGTTTTCTCCCAAACTATATTAATGAAGAATCCGGCAGAATATTGATCACATTTTACATATTTCTTCTAATTTCCATGGTCCTCACATTTATACAGAGATCACAACCAAGCTTTTCCTCATAACTTTTTGTATGTCACAAAAATCATTTTTGGTTCATCAGAAACAGCTCACTAACAGCTTTCCAGAAATCCGAACATGAATAGTGTATGATTAATATTTTCCAAGCTATCCCCTAAACAACATATCTCTCATTCTGTGCAATGAGTATGCAACTCCTCCTTAACTCTGCCTTCACCCATAGAAGAGATCTGGTTTTAGCTCTGATGACAAGAGGGAGGCTATTGTTTAGATTAGTCCAAGGCTTTATTGGCTAGTGGCCAGTTTTATGACGGCCTGAGTGGTTTTAGTCATAAAACCTGGGGAAGCAGGAGAATTCCTCAACTCGTTCCCCTGACAACAGAGCTTGGAATCTAGTTTCACTCTTGGGGGATTCACTGCAAGGAAATTAAACTAGGATTGTTGCCTAGCTTGACTGCAAACATTTTACATTTAAATGAACTCTTAGAATATCGCATTTTCAACATGTAAGACCCTTGCACTGTGGTTACCTGCAAACAGTGCCAATAGAAGGGCAACATAAATATATATGTCAAGACTTTAGCTGTAGCTTTAAATGCTTAAACTGTTAATGTTATAGGCACAACTGCAATATTGCTGGGGAATGTTCCAGCCATGAAACCTTTAATTATGTTGCAATTTCACATTTCCTTGTAGATTCATGTAACTTAAAGGATTATTCTGTGATGAGCTCCTTATGAACAGAACTCCAGTTCATTTGTTGCACCTCTTGTACACATTTTGTAAGAAGCATATCTTTAATTGACAGGGAAAAACAGAATTTTTCATATAGAATTATTTCTGTCACAGTGAAAGCTCCTATGTGCTGTGCAGGCTTGCACACATTTTGGTCATTTTTATTTACATGCTGGATGCTGCTGTTTCTTTAATAGGACTTGAGACATTTGATACTTTTTGCAAAGGCAGTCTCATGTCTTTCCCTTCCACAAGGCAATGACCAATTTTAGGTATCTCCAGGTCTTGATGCCTAAATGCGTTCCTTTTAGCTTTGAAGTTGCAAGGCCTTATTTCCATGTTAATTCAAGCAGAAATTTAATTTTGGAGAGCCCTCATGCTGACTCCGGCCTTTACTTATGGTGTTCAGGGCTATTTCAGCCCACAGTATTCACTTTTTTAATAGTCTTTTTGCTACAGTGATTGAATCTGCATATGGGATCCATTCAGAAAAATGTGTAAATGATTACCAAGACATACTTGAAAGAGACACTTTTTTGCATTGATATAAAGTTAATTTGCAAGTTCACGAAGGGCCTGTAGAGTGGGTCATGTGCCCCGGGAGTTGTTTTGACAGGTTTTCTCGGGTTGAACATCATGCATGTGTTGCAGTGAGCACAGTATTTTTGTGCCATGGAGTGGAACTTGAAGCACAGCACTATCTTTCGACCTCAGTGGTCCTCTTCCCCTAGCTGGAGTGTGACAGAGTGAGCAACACCTGCTAAATAAGGTATCAGAGAGAGTGGGGCCACTAACCCACCCATGCTATCACGCCATAGGCGATGAGAGAAAAATGTACATCCTTTACATTCCCAGCTCTGTTTCCCGTCCTGAGGGGCAGCCTCTTGGAGGTTTGCCAGAATGGAAAGCGATGCTAGGGGGTCCTCATATGAGAGGAGGAACAGCGGTACATAGTCAGGAGCCTGTGGTCCATGTAGGGCCATGTTTTTGGCATACTGGTCTGCCAGAGCATTTATCTGTGAAATGCTGTATGAACACCAGGTATGGGCCTTACAATTAACAAAGATCAACTCGGTGGCTAAAACAATAGCTTTAAGCAGTGCTTCAACATATGGTGCATTGAGGATAGGAGTATCTTGGTTAGTGAGGTAACCTCTCCGTTTCCAGAGAGTACCATAGTCATGAGAGATACCAAAGGCATAGCAGGAATCTGTGTATATAGAGGCAGTCTATTGTGTGGCAATCGTGCAGGCCCTTGTGAGGGTAATGAGCTCGGAAACTTGTGCAGATTTTATTGATGGGATCTGAAAGACTTCTAATGACTCGAAGGTGGTACACACTGCAAAGCCTGCCTGGAGATTCCATGTGGGGTCCCTAAGACATGACCTATCACCATAAAGAACTAGGTGAGCATTGGGTAATGGGACATCTTTCAGGTTAGTTTGTGGAGAGGACACTATGTCAACTGCGGCAAGGCACTCGTCCAGTTGACCACCCCCAGGCGTTGGTAAAGGGGAGTCTGAATTTAGAGTGGCACATCTGATGAGGGTGATATTGGTGGTAGAGAGAAGTCAATTTTTATACTTGGTGAGGCGAGCAGCTGATAGGTGTTGTGTCTTACCTCTGAACAGTAGTGCTAATACAGAGTGATGCACTGCCACATTTATGTGGTGTGCCAGTGCAATGGTGTCAGCTTTGGAGAGTAAGAGCGCAGTGGCAGCCACCGCCGTTAGACATTTGGGTAAGGCGGATGCCCCTTGGAGGTGGCACTTACCCTTTCTTCACAGCACTTCACCTGCTGCTCACCAGGGGCACCACATCACTTATCCCATATCATTCTCCCCTTTGCACTTGCATGTTCTGAACACTCACAAGGCATAGTAGGATCATCTTCCCCTCCCCACTATCTTCTTTGGTTTATTTAAGTAGTTAATTATTTATTATTTATGTAATTACATTTTTTATCATCCCCTGTCCCCTCCCTGTTGCCCTGTGTTCGCTTTGAAACAGTATTTGATTCCTATATAAATGTCTAACAAGGGAACATTAATTAATTAATGAATTAATTAATTAAATATATAAATAAACTACAGGGTCTATCTGTGAGCTGAAGTGGACCACAGGGAATTCTAGGTCCCCATGCTTCTGTGTCAGTAAGCCTAAGGCATACCTCTCTTTCTCATCACAGACCAGGGTGAAGAATTTGGAGTAATATGGGAGGGCAAGTGCAACAGAGAGGACAGTCTTAATTTGTCCAAAGGCAACGAGAGACTCTGGCGACTGTGTGAGTTTATCAGGTGAGGAATCCAATAGCATCTTCTGCATGGGCACTACAATGGAGGCATAATCAAGGATCCAAGGCTGTCAAACATTGTTCATACCTAAGAAAGAGTGCCGTTGCCTCTTGGTGTCAGGGATGGGGCATTGCAAGATGCAATGCAACATGGGAGGGGGCGAGGTGCCTGGCACCATTGGAGGTGTCTTGGACAGTGGGGAGGCACAGTTGGCGTTTGGACTTATTCACCTTGTGCCCTTTGGCAGCCAAGGCTGTGAGCAGCGTATGTGAGTAAACACAGCAAGCCTTAAAAGATGGGGACGCTAACCGGAGGTCATCTCCATGCTGTAGCATGGTGGACCCCTTGTGGGAAAGTGATATCATGGAGGTCTTGCTGTAGAATTTGAGGGAAGGGAGAGGCGAAGTCAATAAAGCCCATGGGGATGGATATGTAAGTGAGCTTGTGCTCTTTGCATGTGAAGGCAAAGAGGTATTGTGAGTCTTCGTGGATTGGTACAGAAGAGAATGCCAATGCCATATCAATGCATGTAAAGAAGGTGGCATTGGAAGGGAGACATGGGAGGATGGTGGTAGGATCTGGCACGACTGAGTGAGAAGGTATGATGGCCTTATTGAGAGCTCTTAAGTCTTGTGTGAGGCAGTACTTGTCTGTAGCCTTTTTGGCCAGAGGGAGTATAGGGGTATTGCATGTGCTGGTAGTGTAGTATAAAATACCTTGGTCAAGGAGTGACTGAATGACAGGCTTGATACCATCTTCTGCTTGTGGTTATATCCTGTACTGTGGCACTCATGGCAGAGGAACCTCAGGATTTAAGGTGATGTGTACTGTTTTGGCAGAGATGATGTGTCCCACATCATTAGCATGGGAATCCCACAATGAGACATGGAGGGAGTCAAGGAGGTGTTGTAACTGTGTGGTTTGGGCATGGGTGAGGGAGGCTGGACACTCTGGAGGGATGGGTGGGAGCGAAGACTGTTGTAGGATGAACAAACATTCAGCCTGTTTAAACTGTGGAACCGCTTGGTAAATGCCCCCAGGAGAGAAATAAATGGCACAATTCATTTTGCACAGTAAATCAATACCCCACACAGATTAACAAGGGCTAGGGAGAAAAGAATGTAGGTTAGAGATGGGGCCAATTGAAACAGATAAGTTGTTTGACAGACATTCCAATATCATTAACAATTTGAGAAGAAACATCAACAGAGGGAATTCAGCAGCCCTTAAAGTGGACCGGTGGACATCAATGTCAACCAAACAATTTACATTCTATCCCTGAATGCTGCACTGGAGATATGGACCGGACTGGTCCAGGGATAGCGAAGCAGCCGACAGCACGACAGGGTCCCTCAGGCAATGCCATTTTGGTTCATATGAGACAGCCATGTCTTGGTAACCTCTGCCAGAAACTGGATGAGGCAGAGGTGGTGGCAGTGGTGGAGAAAAGGCAGCATTGGCAGGAGGAATGATGACATCATTTCTGTTGGGAGTGGGACCATATTGCTATGGTCTTGCAGGTTTGGTAGGGCATTGTTGGGCAAGGTGGCAAGTCTGCTTACAATATCTGCAAAAAGGCTGGTCTGGTTGAGGTTGTTGGGCTGGCAAAATGGGTGTGTGTAAGCCTGCTGAGGCTCATAGCATTGGGCAACAGCAGGGGGTTGTTGCATAACTGGCTGGCATTGGTTATCCGGGTGTTTCTGGTTGGGAGGAGCAGTTTTTTGTTGAGCATGCTGTATTTGTAATGCCATGAGGCGGGCAACACCATCTTGTTCTTGCCTTTTCATTTTGACATAAAAGTGTTGTGCAGCCTGCAGTGCTTGTTCAATTGATTCAGCTTGCCACCCAAACTGCACATTTTGAATATTGTTTACAATTTCAGGGGGAGACCATTAACAAAATGCAAGACAAGGGCAGGTTGTGCTTGGTCCCCATAGGTAGCAATGCCGGAGTATTTAGTAGAACAGTATTGCAATCTACACAGGTTATCAGAGGGTGATTAAGACAGTTTTTTGCTTGTATGCAGCCATCTTGCTCCAGTCAGATTTGACTGGGTATTTCTGCTTAATGATGGCTGTGAGCACCTTCACTCTCGCAGTAATGGCAGTTGCAGCAGGCAGAGTGCCAAGATATTGTAGTTTGTCCATAATCTGTTTCTATAGATAGTCTTTGAGTACTGCTTGTAGGAGCTGCTTAAAGTCCCCCATGGGGGGATCATAGCACACAATTACAGTGGTCAAATGTTCCATGAATGCAGCAGGGTTGTCAGGCAATGTGGGGAATAGTTGGGCTATATCATACAAATCAGTGGAGCTCCAAAGGGTGTGTATCCTCATTGGTGGATCATCAACATTTGTGTGTGGATAAGTGCACATGGTCATGATGTCCACCTGGGTAGCAATGGAGGCATCCGTAGTGTGTAGCGAAAGGGGGTCATCCATGTATGAATGGGACACTCGGATGTCTCTTGTTTAGTGAGGAGCCCATGGAAGCATTGACAAGGGGTGACCCTGGATCTGCTGAGGCAAAGTATTTGCATATGAAGGCAGGTGACCACTGGTGTTCCAGAATGTGTTGTGTCACAGCAGTGGAGGCAGCATTCCATGTTGAGGATGCTAGAGGGGGCTGTTTAGCAGTACCCCTTGTAAAGTGGGGGGAATAGTACCTGGGTTCAGAGGCAACTGCTGGGGAAGGTGAAGCAGAGGAGGAGATGGGTGGAAATGCATCAGTCAAGGAGGAGGGGTTTGTGGTGGCGGAGAATTAGGGCATTGCAGGCGCTAGTGGCAGAGGGGGTACTGCCAATGGTTTGGGTAGGGTGGGAGGCAGCGCTGGCTGTGGTAGGGGAGCAAGTAGAGGAGAATAGGGTGGCAGCAACTCATCAGGGAAGTCCACTGGGGATGGTGTGGGCACCTCCTGAGAGTTGTTTTTCTCAGTGTCATTGGGCAAATAGGGATAGAGACCTGTGTTTTTGGTGCGCTTGATTTTAGACCGCCCGTCATTGGATGCATGCTTATATTGGTCAAGTTCTCTCTTTAGCTTAGCCTGAGTATTACTCAGCGATCTCTGGTCTGCCTCTATCTGAGCCTAATTTCAGCCTTCCTGTACCAGGTGAAGTATGCAGATCCTCTTTGATGCCCCTGAGCCCATCAGACCTATACGTTATAGAGCTGGTGACACAGAGAGGTAGCAAAATTGTAGGTTGTGAAGGCCAAGGTGGGGTATGATAGACAACCTGAGGATAATTGGTGTTTACCCCCGGTGACAGCGTGAGGTACAAACAAGAGAGGTACAAGAGGTTCCGATAGGAGCAAGCAATAGTGGATAGATTTGTGTGGAATATGCAATAAATGTAATGACAATTGTAAACTAGAGATACAACCTTTGTCATATGAGCTAAAACAAAAGTGTTGTGCAGCCTGGAAGGTTCTCTATAGTGTGAAATAAGAAACAAAGATAAAGGCTACAACGCTCAGGGTGATAACTGAAAACAGTGACTTGGCTGCAAGATATGACATTTAAAATAATTTGTTCTCAATTATTGCAGTTGCACGTGCGTGCTATGCAGAGCATGTAGCAATCTAGTGATACTAGTGTGAGTGTAGGAAAGAGAGGGACAGAGAAATAGTGTAGGCCCATCCAGCCATACACAACAGGGCAATGTGGCAAATATTCAACACACTATTGAGGCCACAACAAAGGAAAAAAACTAGGTGCACCAGTAGCGGTCGGTGAGCATGGGGCAGAAACTTGAATCCCCTATTAGGCGAGCCTGTAGGAAAAAATTTAAAGAGCTCTGGAGTAAATGGAGAAGTTCAGTGGTAATGGCATACCAATACAATGGGGGTCATTACAAGTATGGAGGTAGCCATGCTGCTTTTAGCAGCGTGGCTACCCCCATACCAGGTACTGGGTCCGGGTTCCAGGAATAGGGAATTACCGGGCCATGCCGACTTTGGCGGGCCCGTTAATTCCCATTCTTGGGATCTGGACCCTGTACATCCCCATTCCCATTTGAGCCCCCATAAGGCACTGATAGGTAAATCAAAGGTTCTTATTTGAAAGTACAATATATCAATTGCAATAGATCATGACAAGTGAGATGAGTATCAGTTGCATTTATGTGAGCATGTTTTGGTGATAAGTGCAGTGCAGAGTGCGTGCAGTCTTGGCAGCCGGGGTGCCGCGGCATATGTGGTTTTGGTGATAAAACCAGTAATTGGTTGCAGTGTGACTACTATTTCGAAAGAAAGCTGCAGGGAGATGTTTGCCAGTTAATTCACTATTGTTATTTAGTATACATAATGTACAACCAAAGGAGAAATAGTCCCACGATGACAGGGTTAACCTGGGATATTCTTTCAGCTTCTGAGATAGATATGTTGTGTGTTCTTTTTGGTCAAGTGCCACTGAATAACTAAATACTTTGTGGCTCTCTGGAAAATACTTCTGTTGTAGGAAGAATGACAGTACACAATATGTCATTAAACCAGCCATGATTCAATAGCAGAGGCTTCCCCTATTGCCTCATCTGTGTTCCAAAGAAAGGGGCTGGAATTTACACACAATTCAGTAAACATAAAAAAAATATTGACTGCTTTTCTCAGGGGAGAAGTGCAAGCGATAGAAATAACACCATTAATAAAGATTGGAGGATGATTATGGGGAGAGGATACAGTGGCAGAAGGGGGTCCTATGACTGCCGCAAAGGACTTGATAGCCCAGAATGAACTAGGAAGCTTGCCAAGGTGTGAACCTTTGTCAGTCTCCCCAGATTTAATTTAACATCAAATGAAGAGGAGAGTGAAAAAGAGATTGAGACAGTAGTGCTAATAGAATGCCCTTTGGAGGATGTACAGGCACTGGCCCCTAACCATACTAATCACTCGACACGTGCAGCCTTGAATTCTTTTTTAAATTCACTTGTAAAAAAAGAGAAGAAGTAAACTGTCAGGCAATTACATTAATGGATCTTCAAAGAAACATGTTATCGTTATCAGCAGCTAAAATAACTGATAGCGATACACATAGGAAGCTGGATCTGCTTAATGAAGAAATAAAAATACCAGGGGGTATGCTGGTGGATATACAGGGAAAGCTAACATTATTGGAGGTGAAGAACCATTAAGAATGTGAGGTTACTTTACACCTAGATGATAAAGACCCCACTAATATTGCAAAGAAAAGAACTAAAAGCCTGCCTTAGCTTATTGAAGGTTGAAAGAGAAGCCTCAAATGCGTGCCAGGTGGTGAGTATTGATGTGGGTTTTCAGCTACCCTCCCCTGTAGGGGTTAGGTATCAAGCTATATACCAGCCAGCAGCATTGTTAGTGTATTTAATAACACCCCACGTCCCTGCCTTTTATAGAGGAATGTGACAGACTCGGCTTGATTATATGTGTTGAGTCAGAAGAAAACATGTCAGGCGCTGTAGTGCAGGGAACCCAAGGGCAGGACTTGAATACTCAAGACAAGCTGTCTGTAGATTTGAGGGATGCCCAGTCAACAGGTGAATTCAACATAGTGTTGTTTAGCTCTATCAATGAGGATTTCTACTTCACTAAAAGGGGGGGGGGAGAAAACTAAATCTAGTGCTCCTGTAGAGGGACAAAAGAAAAACAAAAACCAAAGAAGAAGAATCAAGGGTCGGCTAAAAGATTTGTCAACCCTATAGGAAAGAGAAGTAGGGGGAGGGTTGTTGTGTCCACAGACTCCCCACATTGTAGTAAAAGTTAAACAGTGGCTCCAACATTTAAAACAAAATTTGGTAGGAGGAAAATCACTCTTACAGAAGAGTAAGAAAGCGAAAACCTAGAAATTTTGGAAATTACAGCAGGGACTGCAGATTTAGCCATCACAAGACCAGCAATTTTAGAAGTTTGCAGGGTTAAGAACACCTCTACTCAATACTTGTATAGAATTTCTTTGGTAGATCAGAAAGTAGTAGATGAGAATTCGGTGATATGAACTTCAAGCTTAATTACAGCAAAATCTACGCAGTTTCCGCAACTGGATTTATTGCAAGACAAAGTTAGCAACCGAGTTGAAACTTGTGACAAGAGTTTTGAGCAAAGATGGTGTGAGCATCACCTTATAGGGCCAGAAACTACATCGGCTACTTTTGACAGAGATCCACCTTCTCAGAAAATAATCTGGCAAGAGGAGAAGATCTTACAACCCTCACAAGTCTTGGGCATGTTAAAGAGATCACGGGAAAGAGACACTCAACAAGGAATTGAGATGAGCGGCTACGTCCTAGAATCTATGTTCCCAATAGAGGACATTATTTTCCTGGACTGCCGGACCATATTATAGATTTTGCACAACATCCATAAATCAAAACTGTTGATCTCATGTGATATTGAATGCGTAGATTTCATCTATGAAAATAGACTGGACATTGTTGTAGCAACATTGCCATTAAGGCTGGTGAGGGAGCTTTTGCTGGTTTCAACAGATGAACTAAGACTGAAAGGTTTTGATTTCTATGCAAAACAGACCTTGAATAACGATTATGATGCCTTGTTTCGCATTCCTATGTCATGTACTGTGAGATCAGATAATCGCAGAATAGTTGCCATGCAGGAGAATGGCAAAAAAGGTGCACAATTATGAAGATGACTGGTCGTTGCTAGCCAGAAGCTTGACTGCTTACCGGGTGATGGATGGACATAAGTGACCAGGCTTTTAGAGTTTGTTGTTGGAATACACACAGATTTCTTCATGTACTAGAGGATGTAGTGATTGGTATGGGTCTGAGTATATACAATGTTATTTGCCAAGAGAAATCTTCCTTTGGGGGGAGGTGGTACTGAGCGGTTACAATTCATGTTTACAAAAAGCTGTAAAGGGTATGAGGGATAGGCCGAAGAGTGGGCTCTTGACTCTGGTGCAATCATCTAAATTCTCACAGGTTGCTGTGTAGAATAGTTTGTTAGTGAGTGTTTTGGCTATTGAAGTTGCTCCTGGTCCAGCAGAAATTGGGGGAAAGGTGTTGTTGATAAATGTGTATTGTAATTACCTCGTCATTAATATAGGAAGCTTGCCCGCCCACATTAAGTGCATCTTTTACACCTGATATTTAGAGAACTCTGGTGAGATAATACTGCTGGGGGACTTTAATGCGGATAATAGGCAGCGTACAGAATAGGGGTTTGCTCCCTTCGATTATTGTCCTCAGCATAAAAATAAGCAATCCATGCAGGGTCTGAAATAGGCTCAAGTGTTCAATGAATGCAACTTTTTCTTGTCAAGGAACAACAATCTTATTCAGGAGAAGGAATCATTCTTATGGCGCAATGGAATAAATCATTCTTGCATTGATTTTCTTGCCATAATGGAAGCTTTCGAATTGAGTCTATCACACTTTGAGATCAAGGATGGGTTCCGTGAGTTACCACCAGAATGTATGTGCATTTTCTGAGAGTGATTCCCATATAAAAGATAAATGCTATGTGGTAAATATAACTCTAACTAGGGGGAAAACTGATTGAATTGGTGGCCGACATTTTTGGGGAAATTCTATAGGTATGTTAATGATATGGTGAATGAGACAAATACTTTGAGGCAGTCAGCTCATTATTACCCGGGGTTTTTCCACTATTCATTGAAAATCATCTGAACCTCTGGATTGTTGCAAAATATGCATACGATATTCAAGAATCCTGAAGAAAAGCCAAAAATGAGCTAAGAAAGACATCATACAAAAAAGGGAACCAGAGAAAGTGATAAAAACGTAAAGCAGACCTATAAAAACCGAGTTAAAACTTTACATTCTCTCCAGTTTCAAGTGGAGGGTGAAAATATGCTTGCCTGTATAAGTACAAAAAAAGATTCTAATTACTGGCAGCTAGTTAACAATCTGAATAACTTTCAGTCACTGACGCAGGCTAATCCAATTGAAGAAACTACTTGGGTGAACTATTTTTCAAGGTTAGATGGGGATCAGCAAGATGGGGGAGCTTTGTTTTGGAGGAGGCTGAGGTGAAATGGGAACTAGATCTCTACCAGGAGTATTGAGAAGAGCATAATTAAAAGTAATAAGTCCAGTGCACAAGGGTCTAACAAACTTCGGTCATGAAAGATGACTCTAAAGTATGGGGAGGCATTTTGCTCGACTTGCTTTAAGAAATCGTGAGATGAAATAAACCTCATTAAGTTGGAAACAATCGAATGTGGTGACTATTTATTAAAAATGCAGTAGAGTAGAGCTGTTAAATTACTGCCCAATAGCCATACTTGATGTGCACTCAATAATGTTGTCATCGATTATTCTGATGGAAAACCTTTGGGGTTTAATGACAGCCAGGATCACATGAACTGAAATGCCATCTAAGCCCAAAATGTGCAGAAATATCTTTTGTCATGGAAATGCAACTGTCAGATTGAAAAGCCAGCCTCCTAAAGTTAACAAAGCCAAGGTGCCTGTTGAATTCACATGTGTGTAGTTCTGCAGTTGAAACAAGGAATACGCAAACAAATAAATTAGACTGCTAAAAGGAACTGGAAAAGGCACATTGTGAAGTGGCAGCATTTAACTCAAAAATGCCACACATAAAAAGCTTGGTACATTGTAATTGAGAGAAATACACTTATTGTAAAGGCCATTGCATGTGGTTGATATGGCCAAGAAAAAGTAAAGTGTTATCCTACATGAAAAGCAGGGCTTTGCAAACACTGACATTGCAATGTCTAAAAGTGTGTGCATTTTGCAGATGGAAAGAAAAACATGGAGAAGAATGTTCCTTTGTCCAAACGCACATATCATGAGAAGGGTCTGGAACCGTGATGGCGAGATGCAAGTTATTAAAAAATAAATCAAATGCTTAACAAGAAAAATAAATGCAACTGATTGAAAAGGCAATATTTTCCCTCAGATGCAACATTTAGGTCCCAGGAAATGTATGACTGTAAGTTTTGATTTCCAGAGGAGTCCGTTGCTAGGCAGAACACTCAAGTAACTTTTCCCCATTACAGATCTGCTCAGCTCTCTATCTGAAAGTCAAATCTCTTTGAAGCCATAGCAAAACAAATTTATGTTGTGGTTGCTATGTGGCTGGATCAACAAAAGAACCAGCCCTGGATGGGTGCAACTTTTAAAAATGTAAGCTTTTACATTAAAAATGTGGTTTGGTCAAGATTTGAATGACAAATGACAAATTCCAGAACTGCTTTATGATGTTCAGTGGGCAAAGGTGAGCCCTGTGGCCTGAAAGATAAGGATCCCTCCTACAGTTGCTGGAATGCAGGACTGATTAATGACTGTAATTGCAAGCTAAAATAAACAGACAGCAGATGCACAAAGCTAATGTCAGAAATGAAACTAGCTATTACATTTATAAAGGAATATATATTGTATTAGCTGCCATTGAGTTACCTATAGAACCACATTGAATTGATTTTCTCAGCAGCAATATGTCACACAGGGACCATTCAGGTGTAATTGCTGAGCTTATTCCAAGGCGGTTGTATTGCCATCATTTTCATCAAAATGCAATGTGATGTTAGCTTATCAGAAGATGCCACTAGACTGAAATCCATGGAGGTAGTGGATTCAGAAATCATGTTACAGCCTCTAAAGTTTGGTGAACTAACTTTTATTATTTGTGTATAAATGGCGAAAAACTACAGTTCATACATGCAACATCCTGCTGGCACAGGAATCCTCTTAAAAAGACCAACATGGGTAGAAGAAAGAAAATATATATATATTGAGATATTTATTTGTAAAACAAAAAGTTTTCTCATGTAGGACTTTTTTAGTGCAAAATTACATGTGAATTTTTTTTTTCATCCAGGTGGGTGGATCAATTCTTTGCATCATTTCAACCATAGAATGCCAGGGACCTATGGGCAGAGAAAAGTTGGACATTAGAGATGAGTGGACCGTAAGGGGTCCAATGAAAATTCAAGGCTGATAAGTTAACACCGCCTGATTGTAATATTTCGAAGGTGTGGATTAGAGTGTAGAAAGTGGCTGCAGAAGCCAGAGAGGGGAGAGCTGCCTAAAAATGTTCAAGGACAAACTTGCCTTAAAATGATCAGCGTGAAATACTGAAATACTTGCCAGGAGAGCTACCTGAATTATCTGTGAGAGAATTGCCATACCATCCGGGTTGAATGACTAAAGATTGCTTCAGCCACATTTTTTTGTTGAAACAAGAAAGCCTCATGGAGCAACTTCAAAATGAGCTGAAAACACAGCAGCGAGAGAGTGTTGAGTGAGAAATGCAGTTCTCTGCACAGCAAGATACACAAAAAGAGAGTGCAGAAACTGTGAGACAGCCTCAGTGCCAATGAAGGATCAGACTATTCACAATAGAGGGCTGTTGCATGACATTTTGGCCTTTGAGCAGATCAAAAATAAATTGGAACAGGAAAACAGTCAGCTCATCATAAGAGATGGACTCACAATGGGAGTTTGATAAAATGTGTCAAGATTGAAATATTCTGAAGCAACAGAAAGAATAGCTGATCAAGACCAAGATGCATTCAAATTGAAAATTGATGCAGAAAAGGATCAGTCGAGTCCAGTGATCAGACTGGATAAGAGTCAGCGGGAACGATCGCGAGCAGTGTTGCACTACTTTTGTTTTCTCTGTTTACAATTCCTCTACATTTTACAGATATCTTCACCATTGTATATAGAGGATGTGTCCATTCATGTCCCTGTGCAAGTGTAACCTTGTAATAGGAGCCTTAGTTACTAGTCACTTAGACTATTGCAATTCCCCAGACGTAACACCTTGTCACATGTTGCACTATGCTTCCGCCTACCCTCTCCCTTGCCAAGACCAGAGTTCCACTATTTTTTTCAGTACACTTCTACCACTGGCCAGGTTCTCAGTTACTAACCAGAATTAGGGAAGCGAATATTGAGCTTGTGGAGCATTTGAAGCAAGCAGAATGTGATGTATCACAGGCAGGGCATTGTAGAGAAACACAAGAGAAAGAGCTTGGTCTCGTGAAAGAAAAGAGCTTTGAACATGCCCACATGATTCAGGATGCTCAGGGAGAACATGAAGTACTTCAGGATGAAGTACAGAAAATAATGGATTGGCAAGTGGCTCAGAGCAGGGTGCTCCAGTCCAGTCAAGCTTTGGTGTCAGAGTTAAAAATGCAGCTTTCTGAATACAAACAGGAAATCAAGACAGAGACACACAAGTGTGAGGGTTTAACTATGGAAATAGAGAAATATAAAAAAGCATTTAGGCACTCAGTCCAATCAGGGTATGGTTAGTGCCCTCTGATCAAGGGGAGCTGCCCCTCCCATCAGGTACCTCATGTCAGTTATCCACAACTTCCCATGTACACATGGGAACTGACCTCATGCCAGTTATCCACAACCTCCCATGTATGAATGGGAACTGACCTCATGCATACCACCTATGGAGAACAGGGAGACATGAGGCAGCTGATCTTACCCAGGCCTACCCAATCTCATCCAGAAGACCAGTCTTTGTCTGAAATTGATGAGTATTCATCTATACCACACAGAAGGGAAGGTGGTCGGACAAGTGTTTTTCCTGAGTGCTTCTGACCCTCAAAACTCCTATAATGAGGAAATCAGTGAGTTAGATGCACAGAAGATGAGATTACAAAGAGACCACCTAGCCCTCTTTACTGGAGGAGAAAAGCCAGAGCTACAGCATAGGAAGGACATATTGAAAACCTCTGTACATTCAGGGGAATGGGGGATTTTCTCTGACTACCTGGAAGAAGGGATGAAGAGAATATGTTTTATTCTGTGTCTAAAAGTGACAACAGGGAAAGTTACCTGCAAGTTCATGGTGGCAGATGCGAGAGGAGCCCATATCCTATGAGTCTGGGAGTTGTTCCCAATTTTCCAGAGATAGGCAGTGCCTAGAGGACAGGGAATGGAGTCCAAATATAATTTCAGAGTCAAAAGGCGAATGGAATTAGGTGCAAAGAAGAAAGACAGCGAAACAGAGAAAGGGTTTTTGTTAAAGACCTGATCAGACAAATCAAGCCCATAAAGAGCTTCTTGACCCCATACCATAAGAATGCTGTAAGTATTCGGTAGTCGGTGTCGAAAGTAGTCGGTGTGGAACTTTATGAGCAAATGATATCATCATTTGAGATACAAAATAGTGTATATTGCATAGCATTTGGCACATGGACAATCTCCCCTGAGTACTCCAGTTTCATTGCGTACTGGAGGACCAGGATCATTATAAATGGTCCACCAATAAGGTGGCCATTTTAAAATATTTTCCCACACATTGGAACCCACAAGAGGCCCATAAGGCTGCATATAGTTTACAATGTGGGGAAGATCAGCCACCCAGGGAGTTTGTGCAGGAATTAAAACATGCCTTTGTGCAGACTTACAGTCGGGTGAACACAAACAGTAGGGAGCTTGTGGCCACGTATTTCCATGTGCTCCCCAAATACATAATCACTCAGTTAATGTGTGATTTTCATGAGCGCAGGACCCAGAAACCCACTGAAAATAAACATATCCCAAAAACCACAAATCCATCTACCAGAGGCTTTAATAGGAGGGGCTGAGGGGGCTAAAGCCCCGGGTCTTTTGGTTGTAGCCCCGGATAGAAGCTCAGGGACTACAACCAAAAGGGTATAGCTAGCCCCAAAACCCGCCAGTCCCACCATTAGCTTGGCCCCTGATCATTTCCAGACCTAGCAACACCCCTGCCATCTACCACACCTGCTGCTGTGAAGGTGGCAGAGGCAAAAACTACCCCTCTTTTGGACCTGGAGACAGGGGGCTAACAATACTCCACCTGCCAACAAGCAGAATGAAAGGTAGAGGGGACCACCTGCCCTGGCCCAGTCGAACAGTAGTCAGGCAGTATTCCAGAACACTGACCCCTCTGACCTTGCCATCTATCTAAGCCTTAGATATAAGGGTACACAATCGATAGTGGGATGTGTTCACTCCTTCTCTTTCTTCCTGGTTCCAGGTCAATAGATCCCTGAACCAGGGAGAAGGGAGAATTAGGTTGGAATATTATGGGGGAAATGTCCAATACCCAAGATTCTCCAGGAGAAGAGACAGTTGCCCTCTTTGGGAGCAGCAGAGGTATGAACAGGACCTCCCCACAACCCAGAAAATGTTTCACAGCTGCATCACCAGGTTCAGCAACTACCTGGGGTGCATAC
The DNA here is from genome assembly GCF_040938575.1 of Ambystoma mexicanum. NCBI lineage: Eukaryota > Metazoa > Chordata > Amphibia > Caudata > Ambystomatidae > Ambystoma > Ambystoma mexicanum. The sequence goes on along the minus strand of NC_090930.1, from coordinate 378,798,263 downwards.
TGAGAACTCAGTTAAACCCTCAACCTAACCCTGCTTCCCAGAATTCCCCAACACCCAGGTCATATGCCGAGAGGGGAAAATGATTGAAGGCAAGTTCTGACAAGCAACCGGTTACTGAGGATTGAGCCCTGCTTGAAGGAAGATGCCAACCCTTAGAAGAAGCTTCCTTTCTCACTGGAGTAGAACCCCTGGAAACCTCTCAGCCTGAAAGTGAATCTTCTACCCATAGGAAGTTAGAACCCAAAGAGCAAACCTAAGTAGGAGAAGTCAAAGAAGAACTCACTTTGTGGAGGAACATGAGATAATACCCTTTGAAAGAGAAGAATCCTTGGGTGATTCAGGTTAGCAAATCTTTTTGTTCAGGAATGGGGGATTCCTCACAAAGGAAAATGGGTCCCGAAAGACCCTGAGGTTGACAGGGTAAGGATGGAGATCAAGAAACCCTTAGACCCCCAAAATGCAAGCTATATAATATAGAAACAGAAGGGGTATCCTCCCCACAAACAGGTTCTGAGAATTGTCTTCAGGTAAAGGGGGATAGCAAAGAATCTGGGGAGAAAGAGGGTCACCAAACTACACAAATAGCCAAATGTAAAATATTTCTTTAATATTCCCGATCTCGCCATGGAAAATCACCCAAGATCACAAAGTATCGGAGTTGAATACCAAGAAAATGACTGCTGAGCTGGCAAATAACTCACACTTTCTATGCACAACTGGGGACAAGAAGGTTCAGATTGTATGACCTGGTCTAGTTGCAGGGTCAGGGTCCCAACCCATCCTTCTGCCCAAAAATGCCTTTGACCAACTAAACTCAGAAAAGGAAAGGGGGAGAGTCACCAGATTTCCCTCAGACCTCTTCCCAGAAAACTCCAACATTTTGATGAGAATGTAATTTCCGTCTAAGGGACTCTGGATCTGGAAAAATAATTCCTGAATTACTTCCTGGATTCTGTACATGCAAGGATTTCCTGTGGAGGTCAGATATGGCCAAAACAAGAAGAGTACTCTAGCGCAAGGATTGGCAGACTTGCATGATTGTGCCCAAGCAAACAGTTTTGAGGATGAATGTCTAATGATCAAAAACAATATGGAGGCGTACTTAACTTCTCCGCACAGGGTCTATGAAAAGGACACGTGGCAGTGAATACCCATAGTTTATATTAATAACGGGGAAGACAAACGAGTGGCTATTGGAAAATTCCATCAACACATTGAAGACGTTATGAGCTATCCTCTAACAGAATCAGATTGTACTGGTAAAGAGGATCTCTGGGTGTTTATGAAGATTTCCAAGGTGTTCTGAATACAAGATGGTTTGTTGGTATCAAAATCCCTATATGGATGTGACCAGTGGGTGGTACCTACCTCATTTTGGAGCCTGATGCTGAATCATGCTCATGACGCAGCCCCTGCCGGTCATAGGGGGTTTCATACAACATTGAAAATCTTGCGTGAGGTTGCTTACTGGCCACACATGGGCCAGGACCTCAACATTTGTTTAAAGGGGTGTCCCAAATGTGTTAAAGTTCCACTAAGTTTCCTCACACAGATATCCCCTACAGAAAAGGGCAATGACACTGCCATGGTCAGGTTTGCAAGTCGATTTCATCAGGCCAGTGAATCGCTCCTCTAGAGGAAAAAAGTACATGTTGACTGTAACATGCTTGTATACAAAGTGTGTGGAATGTCTTCCGGCCCCGAATTGTACGGCAGAGACAGCTGCCCTGCTAACGATCAACCACTTCTTCTCTCGTTGTGAGTCACACAGAGGAAGTCATTTTACTAGTGAGGCGATGGCGAAGATGTGGGAGATCCTATGTGTAAAATAAAAACTCCATATTACCTACTTCCTGGCCTCGAGCGGGAGGTTTGAGAGATGCAACAAGACAATTGTGAAAATCTTGAAAAGGTTTGTGGCAGACTATGGCCCAGTTGGGACATTCAGTTACAGCTTGTCCTGATGGCTATTAGGTCTAAATCCATCTTCTGCAGTTAAAATGTCTTCATTTGAGTTTATGACCAGACAAAAAATGGTTTTACCTCACCATCTGCTCTATAAAGCCCAGGAGTAGACACTGATTAATGCTTCCACTACTCATGAGTACATTGAAAATCTAAGGAAGCACTTCCAGCATGCTTTTGCTTATGCGCAGCACGATTTAGAGAAGTCGGCTGTAGAAATGAAATCCTACAACAACCAAAACACCACACATAAGGAGTACATGGTAGGTGACAAGGTTTAGCTATACAATTGTCAGAGGAATCAGACCAAGGGACAGACATTTCTTCCATCTTGGCGTGGTCAGCTTTAGAATTACAGACACAATCTCACCTCTTACCTATAAGGTCTGCATCCCAAAAGGAGAAATGAAGGAAGAGAAATGGGTTTGTATCAATCAGTTGCAAAGCTCTCATCTGTTAGATAGGCATGGTACCAAGAGAGACACTGACTCAAAAGTTTTTGTATCAAAACCTTTATTTACTAAGGTTCCTGGGTTGGTGAAATGCCTGACTGGCACTAGCTCTAAAGGGATGGTTCCCTTAAATGATGTTTCTAAAGGCTGTTGATGTGTAATAGTCAAAAATAAAAGTCTGTCTGTCTAAACCGATGTTTGCCCTCAAAAAAGTAATCGGAAGTCTTTAAAAAGGAAAATAGTGGTTCAACAGAAAATAGGAAACCAAGGTTTTTTCAGGTGGTCTTCACACCAGGTGTAGTTTGGTTAATGCCAGAAAAATTAGTTTAATTAAAAAGAGCTGTTCATAAGACCTTCTCCACAGAGCCCTTGCAATATTCTCAAATACCTTCAGTGTCTTTGGATTCCTTGGGGTTCCCTTCCCCAAGCTTCATCTTGTTCAAGTTGCAAACACCACAAAAGAAATATAACACTGTTCCTTTTGAAGCTCCTCAGGGTCCACTTCCCCAAGCTTCAATCCATTCAATACTACACAACACTAAGTCTCCAAATTGGTTAGGTCTCCCAGGGATCCCTTCCCCAAGCTCAGGCCCTTTCAGTTTCCAACAAAAATTCAGTTTTTGTCAGGATGTACTTTGCTTTCTTCGTTAGGCCTCTCAGGAGTCCTTTCCGCAAGCTTAGGCCCCTTTTTGGTTTCAAATACAAGTTCAACTTGTGAGGATGTACCTTTCCTTTTAAACACAGTTCTTTCACACACACTTCACATGTGGGGCACAATCAGAGACTTTCAAAACCACCTGGTTCTTTGTTCCTCCTAAGCATGGACACTGTGATCTGTAAGCCCTCTATGCTTCGATCTTCTTTTTAAACCTTTCACCTTCAGGTACTTCCTGTGCCACTTCTTGTTTTCCTTGGCTTCTTGTTCATGCCCACTTGCACCTTCCCTTTGCTGTTCTTTTGTTCAACAGTGCACTCTTGCACTTTCCTTTAATTTCTCATCAATCCTCTTGCGCACCTCACATGCTTTTCTTCACTGAGCACTCTTGCACTTATCCATTTCTTTCTCGTGCTTCCTGCACGCTTAACACCCTGTCCTCTCTTTAGAATGCATGCTTTGCACTTCTCTTCATCGTATATGCTGTGCCCTCTTTAAACTCTTCACATGCCTTTATTTCGCTTTTCTTTTCTTCCGTGCTGCTAGCGCCCTTTTTTATTTCCTTCTATTTCTCTGTCTATTTATTTCTTATGCTTTCTGTCCTTTGCACCCTTTCAAACCTTTCTGCTCCATGCCACTTTATAACAGTGTCTTTCTCCCACTCTGCTTCAGTCAAACACACTCTCCTGTGTCTCTCTCTCTCTTACTGTGTAGAATTGCAGTGACAAGCAGTTCCTATGGATACCCAGGGTTGAGATCAGGGTCACACCACCTGTCCCTCAGGCACACTTGGGACCAGCACACATACCAAGGTAACAAACATTTTCCAAAACACCACAAGCAAATTACAGACTGTCTTAGTGCGGCTCCTTGGAGGCACGGCTCACTAGCCACACAGCAGCCCCTCAAAAACACTGGGCCAGAATCTCATTCTCCTCCAGGCTTTTACTCTTGCTGCTCTCTGCTCTTTGGCTTCTCGGATACTGACAACATACCCATTTCGCTCTCTTCCTTGTGAAAAACCAAATCTTTTATAGTTGATAAAACAGTTAAGTAGAGTCAGGTGTGAGTGATCAATATTACATGTCTGTACCTGCCTGACTCTATTAGTGGGACATCTTGAGTTCTTTCCACAGTAGGCTTCCCTTACTTTCCCCATGTTGTTTATAAGGGCAATATTTACTGCTCTTAGTTGCCTCCTCCTCATATCAGTATTTGTTGGAAATGGGGAGGGGGAGATGGGTGGGATTGAAAATACCCCATGAAGGCTGAGGGAGAGTGGGTTGGAGTATTGCTAGGACTGGGAGAATACACTGTCTAGCCCTTGGGTACCCTACTCCCAATCCCTTGTTACCCTCCACTCAGGTGACCCTTCCTCGCTTGTCCATCCCCAGGGTTGGGATCCAAAAGCGAATACCCTCCCCTGGCTACCTGAATGGAAGATCGTGAGGGAGTAGGTGGAAAAATACGGTCATGTTTCTCACACATCCCAAACAAGCTTTGCAACTGATGAAAAAGCCCAATGAAGTTCGAGCTGAGGAACAATCTGAGGAATGAAAGGTAAGAATGAAAACGCTGGATGGATACTAAAATATATATACAGGGAATAATTTAATTAATACTCATCAAAAAGGTAAAACAATTATGGCCCTGAGATGGTCAAATTTATATTGTGATAAATGTATCAGAATTCTATCAAAAGCTTTGTACATCATATATGATGTTGTTTCTCAAATTCTTGTAATGTTTTCCAGGGAAATTGTTTTGTACAAATACCTAACCTCTTATTTACTCCAAAATGTGGTGTGGTTATTTGAATGACAAATTACAGAACTGCCTTTTGATTTTCAGAAGGCAAATGTGAGTCTTGTGGTCTGACTTATAAGAATAGCTTCTACAGACTCTGACATGCAGGACTGATTAATGACTGTAATTGCAAGCTAAAATAAACAAACAGGAGATGCACAAAGCTAATGAAACTAGCTATGCAATTAATGAAGGAATATATATTGTATTAGCTGCCATTGAGTTATCTATAGATCCACATTTTATTGAATTTCTCAGCAGCAATAAGTCACACAGAGGTCATTCAGGTATCATTTTAAGGCTAATTTCGAGGAGGCTTTGTTGCAATAATGTTCATCAAAGTCTGAATTTCGGAACACAAGTTAAAATCACAAATGTGAGGGTTGCTTCTCAGAAAATTTCACAAGACCGATACTCAGGGAGGAAGTGGATTCAGGACACATGTAACTGTCTGTAAAACATGGTGACACTAACGTTTTTAAATTGTGTGTAAATGACAAAAAAACACAGCTCACACATGCAATGTCCTGCCGACACAGGAATCTTAAGAATACCATCATGAGTAGAAGAACGCACAAATGTTTGGTTGAAAAAAAAATGTTTTGTCATATCGAACATTTTCAGTGCAAAATAACAAATGCAAAACATGATCATGCAGGTGGGTGGATTCAACCTTCACCTCTTTTCAACCATATAATTCCAATGGCCTATCAGCAGAGAGAGGTTGGACCTTGAGGAGGAACCGTAAGGGGTCCAATGAAAATTCAAGATAATAAGTTAACACTTCCAGATTTTAATATTTCAATGGTGTGGGTTAGAGGGTAAAAAGTGGCTCCACAAGCAGAGAGGGGAGAGCTGCTTAAAGATCTTCAAGAACAAGCTTGCCAAAAAATGATATTGGTGAAATACTGAAAGACGGTAGCAAAATGTAACCCTGCCAGGAGAGCTTTCTGAATCATCTGGGAGAGAATTGCCGGATACCATCTCGGTTGAACGACTAAAGATTGCAGCAGGATTGTATTTACCTTGGAGACAGCAATTGGGAAAGCCTAAAAGCTGACTGGGCACTATGACTACGGAGAGCTAAATATAGGGATGGATCCTGGTGGCTATCTTTGACTGAAGTGCCTGACCACATCCCTGAGCTTCCTCAAAAGACTTTCCTGAACATGAAAACAGAGATTTCCAATGTAAGTATCTTGTCCAAATGAAACCAAGTGTGGGGAATCTGCTTGCCTTCATATTTTGCCCTTAATAGTGGGTGGGGGCCAAACTTAGCAGACCCATAGCATACTTTACAAACTCCCATATATATTGACACAAGGGGAGCGAGGGGGAGTTTGAAACCCCCACCCTATTTTCTAGTGTTAATTCAAGTTCTAGTAATTTAAAACTAAGTGGGTAAGCCTCTTTTCCTTGTCAACCCCATACTTCCCTAAAGGAAAGGGGTGTCTTTGTCCAGAAATGAAATTCCTAAATGTCATGTTGTCCACAGAACTTCCCTTTAAACAGAGGGGTGCTGAATATAAATGAATGCTGGGTTTTTGGTGCTGGGTAGAGGGGTGCTGTGTTAAAGGAAAAACAAGTGTAATATCTAATTGAAAAACGCACGCATTAGTAAGTGACCCTGATATGATATGATATATGATATGGCATTTATAACACGCCTATACACAAGTGTTTCAAGGCACGAAAGATAGAAAAATAATTTTGTATTGCTTTGGGGTGAAGAAAGAGGGAGGTTTCTATCAAGCCAACGTATTTTCAAAGGTCTGGGTGATTTCAAAACTATTAGCATTTCTATGTGCCCCAGGACATTAAATATATAAATTCTGCATGTCTGAAATTACTTTTGAACAGAGAAAATGTTGCAGCTGTTTTAAATCTAACCCTTATCAAGAAATGATAATGCTCATGATCTAGTAATCTTACAAGGTATTATTTAATTTTGACATAAAAGTGATGCATGGGACAAGAGGGTGAAACTGTTTATTTGGCCTGTGCTCCATGAAAAAAATGAAATTCGACAGTAACATCCATAAAGTACATTTTTCTATTGAACCTTTGTTTTGTGCCACAGAGAAGATGGCATGTATATTCATTTGGTGCTAATATTCTGTGAACCTATCATTTAAATGAATAAATATTCTATCTGTAACTCGGCCAGTTTCTTGGCTCATTGTTGGCACAGGGGAGGGATTTACGTGGATCTATAAGAATCATAGATAGGCTAGCTTGAACTAGATAAATGATTTATTGTGTGGCATCTTAATTGGGGGAACTCCCCATGTTAAGGGTGTCTCTCAATATATCGTTATACACTTATGTAGAGGCTTATAACATATTGAGCCTGAATCAGGTTGCGCTTTCAGGCGGGGGTTGGTAGAATTGCAGCCGGTTATGTTACTGATCAGGTCCAGAAGCTGGCCTGAAAACAGAAAGATCGAAAAAATGTTACCACTATGATTGACTTATCACTAGTGCTTGATTTGGTCAATTGAGGAATGCTATGGACCAAATTGAGAAATTGTGATCTACTTAAGGATTTGTTAACATTTTTAATCCATCTTCACACGGGTATCACAATGAGAATTTGGTTAAATCAGGAGGATGATTACACGCAACATATACCAACCAGTTGTGGTTTACGCCAGGGATGCATACTAGCCCCGCCTTATTTGATATATACTTGGTGGCGGCCCCCAATGAATGTATCAAATCCCCGATGGGCGCTGCAACCAAGTTTAGTCACTGGCCCAATCACTGGGGAACTGGCTCTTTGGGTAGAAATAGAATTCACCTCAACTCCATTGAATGTGGTGCCCTGCCGTCTATCCTGGGACCTGGAAATGAATATTTGTTGTTCCAAATCCTTACACTTCTTAAGGAGCCTGTCTGCTTAGTTTTGCAAATAGTTGTTTTCATCACTCATTTTATTAATTACCTCCTGCATGTCGCACATTTGCATTTGGCATTCATTGAATTCTTTGTTTCTCTTGTCTCTTTCTTGGCACATGTTAACCATTTCCTGTTCTGCATTTTGGAGATCACTTTCCTTTTCATAATGTTCTTTTTGTAAAATCTGCATTTCTGAAACAATCTCATCTTTATCTTGTCTAATGTGGTCCACCAATGCTTTTAAGTGTGCCAATTATTGTTGACTGTCCTCAAACTGTTTCTTGCTTTTGGACAATTGAATATCAAAATCTCTGCATTTTAACTGCATGTCTTTTTTACACCCTTCTAATTCTGCTCTTAACATTTCTTCCTTTAAACTTGCCCCATCTAGGTTGGCTTTTAACCTGTTAACCAGCTTAGTATCACTTTCTTGCATTCGCAGGGACCTATTCAAAATAAACCATGTCTTGGCGCATAGCCGTATCAGACAATCTTTCTCTGCATGTTTATCAGCTGCATTTAATAATCTCAGAAGGCAGACCTGAATTATGCTGCCTTGTGCAAAAATGTTGTCCATCGGTTCCTTCTGCACTTCACCATAAATGCGGTCGTGCCATTCTGTGGCATTGTTCGATGACCATGTCCCATGTGCATATAACTTTGCCTCTAAATATTGCACTAGTTCTGAGAATGTGGCTTCCATTTGAGACATTCTGAGATTCGTTTTCAGTGACACACTGAAATGGGTTCCCTTTAATGTACAGATGGCAGTGTGAGACACACTTGCCACGCCCAGTAGGTGCTCTATGATCACTTTCCCGGCCAACGCACCATAAATATGTAGGGTATTTTGTATAGATTTGGGGCCTAGCAGTATTTTCTTACCGCCAAAATGAAAATAATTCAGTAATAATCACTTTTTGCATTCAGATTAGATTTAGTATATAGTACTACAGTATACATACATTATTTCAGCACACTGATACATTTAGTGGTATACATTTTGTTGGTATGCGTTATTGGTGGTATTTCTGGTGAGCATAATTCCTTTGTTTTATATGTGGCCCCAATATCCAGAACCCCTTATTTTTGCTTAGTTTGTTCGTGTGATCACTAGATAGGCCTCAGGCTTACCGTTCAGGAACACCACATTTTCAATTGGAGTGCCACCATGGGCTGTCCTCGCTGTCTTATCTACGGCAGCGAGCTAACATGCAGTATTTATCACCAACTTATCTACATCAGTGAACTATGTCCAGGGCCTCTCTTTCTGCTGACTCATGTACAGCAGTCTATTTCATTATATTATTATTATATTCCGTTCAGAAACATACACTTATATACTAAATGGAATCATGCACACAGCTACCGCTAAGTCTTATTTTTAGCTATCTTAAAAATGACAATTGCACTGTCTAAACCTCTCCCCACATCATCAGCACTGTAATGGTAAATGCACAAAGGAAGATCTTACTCTTTTTACAGAGATAAATGAAATAGCACAGTCAACATTATCTGTAACAAAATGAGAAGAGGGCGACGAGAACAGTCGCAACATTAAACCTGTTGATAAAACACTGGAATTCTTTCTTCTACACTGACTGAATAGTTTCGCATTCACGCACACTGCCCCCGTACTTTGCAATGTATAATTACCTAATCTGTTCAGCATGTGAAATTCTTCGGCTGGTCGCCTTCTGGATGTGGCAATTCCCTCTTCAAGCACCCCCAGTGAGAACAGGCATCTGCCGTTACTCAAACCGGGGATTATTGTCCGGTATTCCCAGTCTCTGCAGCACTGCAGCTGGGATCTTCTTTTTCAATCAGGAACTCAGCCACCAGCCAGGTCTTTCTCCCAGCTGTGTGAAAAGTCTTCTCCCTCTCTCTTTTCCCCAGATTCTACAGGAAAACTTGGTTACAGCCTCTAATATGATGCTTGTCCTCTATGTCCTATCCTCCTCCTGTACACAATAGAAATCTTTTACAGTAAGCAACTGTAACAAAACTGATTTCCTGCTTATTCGAATCTTTGCTTCCTGCAAATACTGTGGACAAAGCAGCACAGAGCAGCAAAAAAAATAAATCTGGATGTGCGTTTAAAATGACTTTCAGAGCCTGTCTTTTCCATCCATTTTGCACTGGAGAACACATTATTTTATTAATGAGTTAGCATGTTAGTTTTTTGTTAATGAGGCTAGTTCATTAATCCTCAAATGTGTCTCCTGCAGCAGAGGAATTTCAGGTAAAAATATATGCTTTTAACTGTGAAAAAAAATTATTTGCATTTTATATGTAGAAATCGTTTTTGATTGCATAGCCTGTTTTCATTTACATGTCCATGTTACACTGGCAACACATGCCTTGCTGTACCACCTTATAGCAATGCACCAAACCCATGCAGTGGTGCTGCACTTCAAAAAACCTGCTATACATTGATCCTGTGCAGTGGTGCTGTGCTCTGTGCTCCCAAAACAGGCTAAACAATCCTACAGTGCACACACATTTTTAAAACATGTGAGGTCTGATTGGCAGATTTCACTTTCTGAAATGGAATAACCAGCAAGTTTTCTGTCGCAGATGGCAATTTTTCACAGTAGAAGGAAGTTAAGCCGGTCCCCCCAAAGGACTGTTGGGATTAATGAAGATTAGGCCACTGCAACTGCAATCTATGCTGAGGCTGAGGTTTGTGATATGAACTTGTATGAGCCCATTTCCATCAGTCTACTTTGCAGGCTACCTTGGCCACTGGCTTCTCCACACCCCCACTAGCTTCTGGACTGTGCCTGTCATGTGCCCATATTATGATCTATCTGTCTCCAGCTAAGGAAGTGCTGCTGTCTATTTGGATTCCTCCTCCTGCTATATGTTCTTAAGCTAAGGTGCACAGTTTGATCTTTTCTGAGCACACTTCGTTATGGAAGCCTTGCATACCCCCTCTGCCACTGGCTCCTCCCCACCCTCCCTATCCTTAGGACTGAATCTACCACATGAATGTCATGTGTACTCCCGAATCCACCTCTGTACTGAATCTGGAATGCACAGTGTGTGCCTTTTCTGAGTCTACTTCTATCTGATTAATTTGCTGTTCCCCTCGGTCAGGGGCTTCCTGGATTGCACCTGTCACCTGACCATCAGATTACCACCTGCATCCACATAAGTAAGGGGTTCCATCTGATGAAGTCCTCCTCCTGCTATCCGTGCTGAGGCTTGAACGCACAGTGTGAGCTTGTCTTAGCCCACTTCCATCTGGCTGTCTTGCCAGCCCATTAAGCAACTGGCTCTTTGCCCCTCCCATCATCCAATACCGCACCTGTCAAGTAAGCATCAAATGTCCTTCTTGACTCCATCTATAGTAGTAATTCATGTTAATTTCATATGAAATCCAGAAAACATAATAATGAATATGATACATACAGAAAATAGATATTAAAACATCAGGCCAATGTTTACATTTATGAAGATTACATTTGTAATCTGATTCTCATAGCCCAGGTAAGATATATTTCAAGCAACCAACATACCCTAAAATAATTTGCCATCATAAAAAAAGAAAAGCAGTTTCATATTGTCTAAAAGCTAAAATATGATGAAGAGGTAAAAGAAATGCACATCTATGTTGGACATACCCGCTACAAGACAACATAACATGCATCATATGTTTCTCAAGATTGATTATTAGACACAAGGAAATTCATGAATTCCTAATATTCTCATACAGGGGAAGCTGATAGAATCTCATTTTAATAATTAAAATCCTAGCTTGATAATTCTGAAAATGGAAAAAATATGAATTTTCTAATAAGACGTTAGTGGCTAATGAAATATAAGATCTAAAGCACACCTTATTAATGCCCTTATTAATGTATCATCATTGATTTCCAGTGCCCCCCAGTGCACCAATCCCTTCAAACACACTGTTATCAAAGATACATTATGACATATATTGTCAAGGTCACATGCACCCAAGGTCTTAGACACATAGGCCAGCCATCCAGTTTTCTTCAAACCATCAGGACCTCAACATCATATGACAGCTTCTGTGATAAAATTGCTTTATAATTCCTCCAAATTGTATACCACAATAAATCAGGGGCAAATGCTACATAATTAGAAATTGGTCTAAAGTTTAGGAATGTATAGTCCAGTTCTTTAGCTGTCAAATTATTGACACCTTAGAGTGATTCTGAAATTGTACTTCCATAGAAAATAGAACATTTTACTGTTGCAAAACCCCAAACACCAGCCAAATAGTGAACAATCCCACATGGGTTTGCCTCATAGACTCAGACACTAAGTGCTGGCCCTACGGAAAGTCATCCATGGGTAGCATAGATGTTAAAAAGGCCCCTATTGTATTGATTACAGAGCTTAGCTGTTTTAAGAACACTACTATTTTAGTATAACTATTGGCAATTAGAGGCCTAATCAATGAAAATGAGATACTTTCATTAATTTCAACACCATTCAGAAAATAATCTATATCTAGAAGCTCTAGGACCTAAAATGATCATGATTTTAGATTTGGTCTGATTAATCAGCATTGCTTCATTCCATCATGACATTTCAATAACCATCTATCAAAATTTGTAGAGCGGCAGATGTTCTAGTAACCAAAACAGTATCATCTGCATACATCAAAGGTGGAATCAGACCCTTCATAGATAGCATATCAACTGTTCTTAAACCAAAAGCCCTATTGAGGCCATTACCATATAAATTAAAATGTAGGCAATCACACATCGCTGTTTAGCTCATTTAGAAATTTTAAACAGCATAATGAATTCACAGTTTGAACCAAATGATATAGAAACTGTGGTCTACATATAAAGTTACATAATCAAACTTTTCAAACCTGGGTCAATTCCTAAACTAATTCAAATGGACCACAGTCGAGAACAACACAGCCTGTCAAGGTCACATGCAAGTCTTTTAAGGGCAAGATAGAATTAACCACCACTGGCTTCGATATACTTGCTCATGATCAGCGATAGATTTGAACACTGCTCCGATGTACCCACCTTTAGATCAAAAACCCTACTGGTTCCCGGCCCTTGTGTATTATTTGAATCAACCTAGTAAGACAATCTATTTTTCAGTGTGGTTCCTATAATTTTCAACAAAACATTAGTCAATGCAATCAGGCTGTAGCATTATAAATTATCCATATTTCTCTTTTTAAAATATGAACAACTACACTACTAAGCCAGGAACCCGATAACAGTCTGGAGCCACTCAAAACATGAAACAAATACAAATGAAGAAGACCCCGTAAATCAGGGAGTGATTTGGGGAGGTCACCAGGCCCACCATATGAACTAGGGGCCATTGTAATTGTGATTGGTTATTTATAACACATTTAATACCGAGAGATTTCTAAGCGCAGACCTGGGAATCAAACCTGTGTTGCTCTGCGTCGTCTTGCTTCCAAGACAAGCCTGTTGCACCTGACCTATCCTCCCGAAACCTCCATAGATTCCACTAAAGTATTCCAACCATATTGTTTCTGAGAAGTCACATATGGTAGATTTATCTAACATGTTGCAAGAGGTCCTGCAAGCTATGTTTCTCCAAAACATTTTATAGTTCTCTGGAGCACACAAGGTGTGAGGAATTGTCTTCTCTCAAGTGCGCAGAACCCTGGCTTTTTTAGTTTTATTAAATAGTAAAATAATGTAGGAAATCCATCTGAGAAATGGTGACCTGCTAACCAGGTCCCCCTTTCATTCGCTCTATGCCAAAAGCATAGAGTACACCTGTGCCCTGCTGAATCAGTAGCCCGATTTGTAGCACCTGCTCTTAGAGCATGTTCAGGTTACAGGTGCCATATTGACAGCTGCAGGGACAGACAAGTCACTACAGCACATGGGTTGCATTTCAGTTAAGCACCACTATGAGAGTTTTCTATCCTGGTAGCACTGTATCTATAAGCCGTACATCAGTTTGAGGTATGGCGGCTGGTATTATCGTAATTATCCAAGCCACATCAATTTAAAATCACACATATGTGAGCACTGTGACCTCAGCTGAACGGCAGAAGTGTTATGTATATTTGCCATAGCCAGGCTGTCTCTGTGGCTCCTCGCACAACTGTAGCCCTGAGAGTTGCCTCTCTTTGATCATTTGTATTGAATTGAATTGAATTGAACTGTTTATTTATATAGCGCATCTAACCCTCAGGTATCTGGGCGCATTACATAGGTTACATTTGTACAAAGTTAGAGGTGCAGGTTACAGAAACATACAAAGATAATAATATGGCTTATGTGAAGGCATATGGATTGTAGGAGCAAATACATATAAACAGTGTAGGTACATTCAGTTAGAAAGGAGATTAACAGAAAAAAGCGGTAGCAGGCATTTATCGAGTCTCCTGCGTGGATAGCCAATTTCTTACATTAGGTCTGAATCGAGAGAAAGACAGTACTGTTCTTAGAGCAAGAGGTAGGGAGTTCCACAGTTTGGATATTAAGACAGGGAAGCTACTGCCTCCTGATTTCTGTAGATTGAATCTCGGGACTCTGAGGTAGTGTAATTGTGCGGATATGGTGGGTTTGTCGGATTGGCTTTTGGAGAATTTACAAGTCAGGTATTTGGGTGCTGAGTTGGACAGGCACTTGTGGGTGAGAGTCAGACTTTTGAACAAAATTCTATTCTTGACTGATAGCCAGCTGGCATTGCGTCTAATTTCAGATATGTGGTGGGATCTCTGTATGTGGAAGGCGGATCTAAGCACATTATTTTGCAGGACTTACAGTTTATTTAGGTTTTGCTTGTTGGTTCCTAAGTAAAGGGCGTTGCAGTAATCCAGTGTGCATAAAATGAGCGCCCTAGCTAATGTAGAGCAGCTTGTAGTTGACAGGAAAGGTCTGCAGGTGTTTATTAATTTACAGGTATAAGCTGTGTTAGAGGCTGTGGCATGTACTTGATTAGTCAAGGTGAAGGGCGAATCAAGATAAAATCCAAGTGTCTTGACTTCCTTGGAGACCAGGATATTGATACTGTCTATGTTGAACGTCTTATATCTGATGTCAAGTTGATTTAGTTTGGCTTGGGAGCCAGTGAGAAGTAGTTTGTTCTTCTCATCATTAAGGTAGAAGCCGTGTGTGGCCATCCATGCCTGAACGATGAGGTAGATTTTGTTCAATAGTTTTGTATCCAGGTCATAGTTCCCTGATATGGTAGGTGAGACTAGTCTCATTGTTCTATTGTCGAGGAAGGGATGTATCCAGGCTGTCGCTTTATTAGAGAAACGGGCTGAGGAGGTAAGGTGATTACATACGACTTCGTGACTAACAAGATCGAAGGCAGCAGATAGATCTAGCAGCAGAAGGAAGGTTATATTAGCTTTGTGTTTTTGGTTGTCTATTTGGGTTTTACGGTCTATTAAGGCAATTTTGGTGCTGTGTCTAGGTCTGAACCCAGATTGCGTAGGCACAGAAGATTATTTGTTTCAAGGTGTGCTTGTATTTGGAGATAGGCTGCCCTGTTGGGATTTGTCAGCCGAAATGGCTCTCTGGTGATGGGTCCATAGTTCGGGCCAACGTCTGGGTCAAGGTTGGGTTTGTTTAAGAGTGGAAGGACCCAGGCGTCCTTCAGATTAGTAGGGACAGTGCTAGTTTCAAAAGAGGTATTTATTAATACAGTGATGGAAGGTGCAAGTTGTTTTGCTGCTTCTTTGTTGATGTTCGCAGGGCAAATGTTACCCTGACAGCTTGAAAGTTTGAGGCTAGATTTTATGTTTTCCACTTCCATAATGGAGAGAGGAGAGAATTTAAATAGGCTGCATGGTTTGGAATTAGAAGGCTATGATTTATTTGAGACAAGTTCAGAGGCGATGTGCTATGTTTTTTCTTTTCAATTTTATTTTGGAGCATTGTCATTTTATCTAGTAGAGCTGTTTGTATTTTAGTGCACCAAGTCTTGTCTTTAGAGACATTTCCGTAGGGGGTGTGGGTGACTCAAGCTCTCTAAGGATGTGAAAATCTCTCTGGAGCCAGATTTGGCATTACAGATTCTATTGTTATAGGTTTTGCTTGATAGCCGATTTATAGCAACTGGCGGCTTTTAAGCATATGTCTTTGTTGGAGGCAGATGGATGGTTTTTCCAAGCAGTTTCGGCACTTCTTTTGTTGTTACACAAAATTTTAAGGCTAGGGGTGAACCATGAGTTCAAGTGGGCTAGCGGCTTGGCTCTGCGTTGTTTCAATGGAGCTACAGCTTCGATGGCTTGGCCGAGTGTTTGGTTGTAGAGATCTACAAATGATGAGGGGTCTGTATTAGTAGTAGGGTATTTAATTATGGGTTGCAGGAGAGGCAGCACATTTTCTGCTGTAATATTCTTAATATTTCTGGTTAGGGCTGGTGGTGACAGGGCATTAGGAAGGTTTGGTATTGTACTAGACCGTATGGTGAATGAGACAAAGTGGTGGTCTGTCCATGCACGTGGTACGTTAGAACGAATGTCTGTTTCGCAATTAGGGTCAGAAATCCAATCCAGATTCTTCCCTTATTATGCATGGGCTTAGTGATATGATGGGAGAATCCTGATTCTGTGATAGAGTTGGCTAGAGAAGTAGCTGAGTCATGTTAGTGTCTAGGAAGCCTAAATTAAAATCACCAAGTAGCATGATTTGTGAACCTGATTTAGTGTTAGTGGAGATGAGTTGTAAAATATATTCTTCGAAGGTGGATATTGGCCCTGGTGGTCTGTAGATGAGATGGATATTTAGAGTATGTGAGGTTGAGAGAGGGAGCTTCAAAGAAAGGAGTTCAGCTGAAGGTAATGGAAGGTAAGGCATGGCTCTTATGCCTAGGTGGGTCTTGGTGATAACAGCGACTCCACCACCTTTAGAGGATTCTCTGTCAAGTCTTGTGATTGTGTAATTATCTGGAATGGCTAGAGATAGAGTAGGACCTGCAGCAGTATGCAGACAGGTCTCTGTTATGGCTAGGAAGTCTAGCTGATTGGAAGTAATAAGGTCGGCAACGTCTAAGGCGTGTGTGTCAATGACCTAGCATTGATAAGGGCTCCTTTGATGGGCAAATTGGTGTTGCTAGGTTTGCTAGGAGGCACGCTGGTGTACAAGGAGTAGGTAGTGTCATTTTTGGTGGTATTATTACAGTTAGAAGCTGGTAGGTAAGACTGTTTGAGTCTAGATCCTAGTCTATGGTTCCGGATTAACGTGGCACAAGGTTGGTTGGGGACCGGTTGAGAAGCGTAACGTTGGATCCATTGTATGGGTGTGAGAGATTTGGCATTGTTTCCTGATGTTATGGCAATGGAGTGGTGTTTAGGAGGCTGAGATGGCCAGGGTGGCAGGACAAAGGTAGCAGTTGTTAGCGTTGGCCAATTGAGTGTAGTTATAAGGTTGGGCATAGGCATGTCTAGCGAGTTGTAGGCTGGTTTGGGTTTAGGTACTAGCTAGATATTATTGTAGGCTAATGTGTCATAGCTGTATGAAGATAAGTCCCATGTAAAGCAATCATATAGTCATGTAACAAAGGATCTTTGTATTGGCTAGTATATTGCAGAAAGCATAGTTAAGTTTGTGGTACAGCAATCAGGTAAAGGACAGTAGTAGTGTACTTCTGCAGGCTCAATTATATGGTGGTCCCTAATATACTATGTGCAGGACAAATATTTGATAGGCTGACCGAGAAGGTAGCTGCAAAGGTATGTATAAAAAATATAGCATTCATATACAGCAAAAATATAGCATTCATACACAGTAGTCCAATAGGAGTATTTGACTGGTATATTACAGAAAGCATGGTTGTAGGTTTAAAATACAACAATCAGGTAGAGGGCAGTACGACTTCAATAGGCTCAGATATATGGCAATAGGCTCAAATATATAGCAGAAGTAAGGTGCTCTAGAGGAGAGCGGCGCCTGGCTTGATGTGAGCTGAACAGATAATTAATAGGCTGACCATTAGTGTAGCTGCAAAGGTATATGTCTAAGATGAGGCAGATGTGTGGTCGACTCTCTAAGGCACTTGGCAATGACTCGCAGGATGCGAGCAGAGTATATAAGTCTCGGATGCCGCAATCGGATGAAGGATAGTGATTGATATGCTGGTAGGGATCACCGATATTTTGCTCGGTGAGGCAGTCTGGCAGGGTGCGATATCAAGCAATTTATGTAGTATGCAGAGCACCGGTTAGGGCAGAGCATTTTTGGTGAAGCTATCAGATGATCATGGTTGCAACCTGGGTAACGGTTGTTTTGTAGAGGTTACAGGTGGCAGAGATGTAGGTTAGATAGAAATTGTACTATAGGTGTATATCAAACCAGTTTTAGACAATACACTGCCTAGAGTTAGTGGCTAGCAGAGAAGCCAGGCACAAGACAGGTGAATTGTCAAACCATAGTCGCATAAGTATCGTCTGATTGTTAATATTGTCCTAAGCCATTTCCCATTTGTATTAAAACATGCAGTTAATTAGAATTGACTTCAAACAACATTTTGGAAAATATCCTCCATCTTGAGTCTAACATCTGCTCTCTGTCAGAAAAGATTAACCATGTTTTCAGCTGCCAGAGCAGAAACAACCTTTGAGCCTATGTCAACACTAGGGCTGGCAGAGCAGACTATTTGTCCTGTGCAAAGAGACCTTGTAGGCAGAATGAACTCTCATTCAAAGTCTTATCTATGTCTACAAAACTCATCCTCCCTCAAACAGTGATATACAATGCATGTAAACTAATGCTGTGTGTTTTTGAAGGAATCCTTTGTACATTTCTTGAAACAGGACTTACTCTAAAAGCTAAAGATCCACATAGCTGACTACAAAGTTTGCCAGTATGTTTAAGGAACCTTGGAGGCAAAGTGAACTTCAATTTAAAGTGTTGTCTGCATCAATAGCCTCAGCCATATTCAAACATAAGAACTGAATGGTAGACAAACTAAAACTATGTGCTTTAGCCATAAGCTATTGAATTTGTTTCTTGAAACTAGGATCAACCTAAGCAGGAGAAAACAACAACACCATATATCTTCAAGGATGGGACAACATGTCAAAAGTAGAAACCAATATTGTATATTTGTTATGTGAACTGGACACAAACCTAAATTTGTAACCTATTAGTTTGGAGATGGGCTGGGCTAAGAACAGGACTGTGTATACATACTGCATGTTTTGTGATGACCAGTACTCACTCCCCTCACTGTGCTTTCTGGTACACACTGCAAGGTTTTGGGAGCCAGATAGCTATCTGCTTTGATATTTGAATCTGTACAGAATAAAGTTATATTCATAACTTTTTGACTTCGTGACTGGCGGATCCAATGTTTGGTGGTACTAAGCCTTGATATTCCTTGTTTGATCTTACAAGATGGTGCCCGAATAGGCACCCTCAAGATTGATGTCACCTCTCTTATTGAGGATGCAGCTACCGGACTGGGATCGGAGCGTGAGAAAAGGGGCCCCTTTTTGTATGAGACGCAGCACCTCGACAGTACTGCACGATCTGATCCCTGAACGGTGAGCAAGCAGTTCGAGAGAACATCTTGACGAGGTTCCCCATATCGAGGCGGGCATTTGTGCCGGAATCGCCAGCCACGTCGATCCTTTGTAATCGATCAGACCTCCTTTGTCCTTTGTAATCAGGTGAGTCGTGCCCCGATTCCTAAGTATCCTGATATTTAGTTGCAGTTTTGCACTAGCAATTTCAAACAACGCCATGTAACACCAGTGATCTGATATGCCTGGGAAATTGTCTGCATGTTTCAGGGGATTATTCCGCAGAGACAGACAATCTTAGGAATTTGGCCGTCCGGCACCACAGGGGGGGGTCGCCGGCATGTACTATGTACTGTAAGTACGGCATTGGTAGTATACTATTCAACGATATTTGGCACAGACAAACTAGACATGCTTCCGAATTTCAGTGGCCAGTCAATGGTAGTTTTGAGATTGCCTGTATAGAGTATTTAGAGACCATATTGTTAAAGAAAAAAACTAGACCTGCGGCATTTGATGTAATTCAGAATTGGAAAAAAGAAGCTATGCAGCAACTTAAGAGTAAAGAGAAGCATGCACGTCGTCATATGTCAAATTCAGAAAAGGCAGTATGATCAACAGAAACAGTCAGAGTCTGTTAGAAACATGGATAGGGCTTTCCAACTTGGTATAGAGAAGATATATCAATCTAAAGATTTACATGCCTCAAATGAACTAATTGATAAACCTTTAAATGAACGTAGGCCTGGTGCCACTGCACCACCTCCTTATGTACCTCTTCCTGCTGTTTTACCTCTTCCCGTTGTTGTCTCTCCTCCCGTAGCTGTCCCTATTCTTCCCGTTGCTCCTCCGCCGCCAGCTGTTGCTGCTCTTCCTATTGTTGTTTCTCCTTCTGCATCTCCACCCTTCCCCATTCTTGCTGTTCCCGTAATTCTGTCTTTGTTGTCAGCGGTAGTGTCTTCACTACCTGTTGTACAGGATTTGTCTACTCTCTCTTTCCCATGCGGTTCTGTTCCACTTGTAGCTGATGAAGGGGCGAGTGTTGAATCAAAAGTAGTGACTCAGAGTACAGTTTCTAAAGATAAGAAGATAGATTTGAATGCATGGGCTAAGCAATGTATAGAGAAAAGTGAAAAATCAACTGTCTTAGCTACACTTCTTGATCTCGAAAGTATTCCCAAACAAAATATTTTTATTGAGGGAATGGGAATACATTTGGTTGTAATGTGGAATAATTTGAAGGACATGGATGTCCCACAAGGGTTGAGGGATTGGAATGTTTTAGCCTATTCAAGGGATACTGCGGACAAAGTAAATGAGCATGTCGAGAGGGTTTTTGAGTTAAGAAGGGAGTTACAACGGTTACAGAACGATGAAACAAATGGTGATAGATTGGACGCTTTGTATGTGCAGAAGCGAATCCTTCCTCCTTGTAAGTGAACGAGTGAAGAGACACAGATTTGCACAAGGGATGCGCTTAGATGGATTTCAGATTTTTCGATATCTCCCATAGAAGTATATGATATGTTTAGTCAGTATACTCCAGAAATGCAAACAAAGAGTTACAGTTAATGGTAGAGTACCTGCAGGATGAGTGTATGAAGAAAAAGATGAGTTGCCCTGCAGATTTGATGATTATTTATAAGAGAGCATTTTCACCTGACACTGCTTTGTCTACTTTGTTGCTCGAGTTAGTCTTATTGCTTAACAAACGTTCAGAGTTGCCTACTTCTCAAATGCCAATGAGAGAGGTTCCTCCGACATTCGTTCCTAAAGTGGAAATTCCAGATGATGCCGCAGCAGGCACACCAGCTACTACTATTGAAGCTCACTATGTTTCGCAATTTGGTCACGTTCCGTTTTCCAGACAGGAAGTGATTACCATTAGACAGTCGATTCCAGATATTAGGAAAAATCCTACACGATTTTATAAAGAAATAGAATCTGTCTTGCATTCATCTTTTTTGTTTTATTGATATAGCTGAATTTAATCAACCTTTCAATATATATAAAACAATACATTAAGAAAGAGACATAAATGCAGACAAAACATCATAACAAAATATTAGGAAATATAAAATTACTAAATGATATACATCTTAGAAGGTTAAATTCAATGAGAGTTAAAAAAATGTGCGATTGCTATTTGTAGAGATTCATTAGAAGTACATAAAAGAGTACACCATCTTTGTGAACTGTCTAGCATACCCAAGTGGGTACAATGATGGTCAAAAAACTTCAAACGTTTACAAATCAAAGCTGGACACAGAGACAATATGTGCTCCAGCGTTTCAGGATCTCCTTGTATAAACAAAATCGACAGAAATTTAAATCACTCACAATTAATTTGCGCCTTAACAGGATGTCACGAGTCGGCCACAAATTGAAACGCATTCGTAATATCTCAGATTGAATCTTTGAAGATGGAAATTTAAGAAGGTAAGGTTCCATGGAACCAGCAGTTTTATGTTTAAATCTCTGGAAGGCATCTTTCTATCATAGACATGCTGTTCGAGTGTCAATCCAGTCATTACGATAGATCAGAGTTTTTTGCTCTGTCAGGATTTGAGACCAGGACATCAATAGTTACTTTGGCTTGTATCAAGATGGCATACATTTCTCGTAACCAACATTTGACAAAGTGATGGGTAGTCGTAAACACATAATCTGATAAGTATTTCAAAATGTTATTACCACGAGTAGACATCAGGCATTTACGAAATAAAGCACAGATCTTCCAGTGGTATTGTGCATGCAAGGAGATAAGGCCTAGCTCATAACCTAGCCAAAGCCCCGGGACACATTGGGGAAGGTGAAGCACCGTTTTCCAATACTTCGCCTCCAATTTGTCTAGAACCTTAGTAGACCATGGTAAAGGGGCTTCCAGACCATATAAAATGCAAGGGATTGCGTTTTACTTCCAGTAAATTACAGCAGGTTTGAGAGTAAAAGTATCAAAATGATGTAGGATGACTTTGGTTTGAGAGATGGCTGTATCTAGTTTCTGGGACATGGACTCGAGGTGTCCATTTGCTGAGGCATTCCCATCAAAGATCATACCCAAGTATGTGTAGTTTGTGACTATCATCAATTTATTTTGGTTGATAGTCCAAGCAAATGTATTTATTCTAGAGGGTTTAGACGCATAAACAACAATTTGTGTTTTGATGGTATTGATGCTCAGTTCATTACTCTCTATGTAGATGTAAAATGCATCAAGTAATTTTTGTAAACCACACTGAGTCTTCGAAATGAGGACTAAGTCATCCGCATACATCAAACTTTCAATGGGAATATTATTCAGTTTGGAGGAATCTGATGACAATGCCTCGAAGGTTTGTCTAACGTCATGTAAAAAGTAATTAAAAATTGCAGAGGCAAGTAGACAACCTTGCTTAAGGACACGTGCAGTTGGAATTGCTGCGGATAACAGACCCTCTTTTTTTTTATTTTAATGATTTTTATTGTTAAAATATTGATTTTGATACAGATATCAACAGGTTACAGACTTTGAATAAAACAAGAACCATAGAGAAATGACATAGTAAGTGATTTTGATCCTTTGTAATAGTATTTCTATAAGGCTAAGTCATTTGTTAAATTCACTTGCGAATGTAATATGAACTATAATAGATATAAACCGCATTAATATAACATGTAGTTTAGAATTATTTTATATCACAGGTCTGCAACGAGTGATTTATATGTAGTGAAAATAGAGATTTGGGGGGAGACGTACAGGGAGACAGACTAGAGACATATAAGGATAAGGAGGGAAGAGGATATGGGGGGAATGGGTATATTGGATTATTTCATCAAAATAATATATTCATTTCAAACATTATCAAGTTCTAGCATTTTTGAATATGTATGGAAATATGAATAATGATGCTAATATAAGGGTGTAAATTTATGTACCATGAGCAGTTGCATTAAAACAGTTAAGATACCTGGTGAAAAAATACCATTTAGCATTATATTTAGGAATTGTGTTGTGATTATTGGCCATGCACATCTCTAGTTTATGAGTGTTACAAATGGTTAGTCAAATATGAATTGATGTTTGCGAGTAAAGCAAATAAATAATGTGCAGTAATGTGTGGGGCCAATCATCTCGTTGTAGTTTAGAAATCAGAAGGGGCTGTGAAATAGCATCAAAAGCAGTATGCAGATCTACGAAAGCGAAGTAAATCGCCTGTTTTGAAGCTCGGGACTGAGTGTTTATTGCATTAAGACAGAGCAAATTTATGTTAGTGCTGATGCCTGCCAAAAAACCTGTCTGAAATGGATCCCTTCTGTTAGTTAATTTTGTCCACGCATTAAAGTCACGGAGGATCAATTTGGCAAAAAGCTTACAAGGGGCATATAAGAGTGCAATTAGTCTGTAATTATGCGGTTGTGTACGGCCTCCCTTTTTATGGATGGGCACAATAATGGAAGTTTTCCAGGACATAGGAATTATCCTCGAGGCAGCAATCTGCTGAAATAAGCTATTCAAAATGTTTGCCCATGCAGATATATTGTTTTTAAACATAAAGTTAGAGACCGTCGGGCCCATGGCTCTAGATGCACTGACTTTCTTAATATAGTCTTCTATAATAACAAGTGAACATTCTAAAGTCCACCTTTGTTGATCTTCTGACAGGTGAACAGAATGTGGAAAATTCATGTCTGCATATAATTTAGAATAGTGAAGAATCCACTGTGCTTCAGTAACATTGTGAGACTGTACAATGGGTTGATGCTGTTGGGCACATCGACTAAATACAGCCCAGGTCTCTGGAGAATTTTTGTTTGCTATTAATCTTAACATGTATTCACTATCATTTTGTAGAATATGGGCTCAATGTTGTCAGAGCCAGTTATGATATCTACATTTCGCCGTTTTCAGCTTGTCAAACTGAGATGGATGATTCAATAACAGAATGTGTTTTTTTTATCGTTGGTATTGCGTTTTTCTCATTTTGACTTCGGGATTAAAAGTATGCAAATGCATTGGCCGAGTTCGACCAAAAGAATGGGTTGAATTTCTAAATGGTATCAATAGATTTACATAGTGTATTGGTATTATTGCTTTATTGTTCCTGTCAACCACTCTGCTTAATGTCATTAGATTAACCTCTGACAAGCGGAAACGGGTTTTGGCATTATTGACTATCAGATCTGGCGATAGGTGGAATTTATTAGATTGCACAAAAGCCCAGTCAATTGTTAAAGCTAGCAAATTATGATCGCTATATAAGTGCGAGATGACTTCAAATGATTGAATTTGGCCACTCAAATTAGAGTGAATATACATATAGTCAATGATGTTACTCGCCTTTTCCCTTTGCCATGTAGGCTGAGCTGGGATATCCCCTTGGTGGGCGCCATTAACCATATGGAAATTTCTTTCTGACATAAAGGCAGACCAACAATTAACTTTTAGATTGTTGAGTCTGCCTTTCGGGTAGAAGCAATCAAGGTTAAGGTCACCCACAATGATTTCTGGATATCTGGAGTAATCATGGCAAAAGTCTTATTAGTCCTGATTAAAACGCATCCTCTGTTATCCCAATGGGATTGCGGTAAAGGTTAATTAATGCAATGATATGTGATTTTGACAAGCTGAATGTAGGACATGACGGAATCCCATTGCAAGACTGAGAGACCCATGGTCATGTTTACCCCCACTAAGAGACCTGATGAGGGTCTACCTTTATTTCCAGCGACAGCTGGCAATAGTGCAATTTCATAATTGTACCATGCAGGAGTGGTTGTCAGCCACGTTTCCTGTAAAGCTATAACATCATATTTGATCGAGAAGTTGCTAATAGATGTTTATAGGTGAGAATGCCCTCAGGTATTCCAACTCGCAATGGTGAAAGAACAGGAAGGTGTTTCTGCTGATGGTTATGACATTATGGGATTTGCTGAATTAGCTGAAGACATATTTACAGACCTTTCATAGGTATTTGTGATCATGGGTGCTGTCTCATTTCTTGAAATCATACAAGCTGGGTCTTGTGTCACCAGAAAGCCCATGCTGAAAAGCTGTATTTTGGCCTTCCATATTGTGTTCAAGACTACTCCTGAGGGAATCCAAAGTCTCACCACAGAACACGTGTTGTCGGATAAGAACTCTATCTGTTCAATATCTCGAGAGCAGATGTCTTCTAATTCCACTACCTCTGAGAAGATGTTAGGTATGCTGCACCTATTCAAGTCATAGGTTTTGAATGGTCCCTCCTGACATTTCAAAATCAGAGAGTGGCAGTTGCAATTGTTCGAAATGGAGTGTCGTACAGTAGCCAAAGGCTCATCTTGTAGATTAGTATTCTGATGTACATTATCAGGTCTTATGCAAGGGAGAATAGAAGTCGAAGAGTTAGGTATGAGGGAGCTGTCTGCTCGAATGATGAGTAGTAATTGTTGTGGTCTGGGCAGATTTGTTTTGCTCGCATTAGGTAGGAGCCATTGATGTAACTGCGGGTCAACCCAAGAGGGAACAGGCACAGGAGCATCTGGAATTGGTTGACTCTGTTGTGATAGATAAGTATCTACCGCTCTACGTAAGTGATCAAGGGTGATGTCAGAAACCTCATTTGTGCTCACCACGGGGAGAACTACAGGTTTGATGCGCTGTGGATTAGGTACACTTTGTTCTTTGGACAATGTTGACGGCGGGCACTTTTCTGATCGATCGAGCTCTCGGATTAAGGCATCCAAGGGTGGCTTTGAGGAAGGGGGAATGACTGGTGCTGTAATATCCCTCAAAGGATCCCGGGGAGGTAAGGGGGACTCCCCTGGGCCAGTGACAGATGGAAGGATTGGCGGCACAATTGTATTATTGGATACAGCTGTTTGGGCCAGGTTTTATGTAGTCCTTTCTTTTTCTATGTTTGATTTTAGGGGTTGAAAAAAGGACTTGACAGTTTTATTGCAATGTTGCGTATTTGCTTGTTTTTTCTTTTTTTTGAGAAGGGTGTTGGCTACTTTCCCACCTTGTTTGGGTCCAACAATCGGGAGAGAAGTTACCGCCACCACCTTTTTGACAGGCGCTAGAGTGGGTGACGAAATGGATGCAACAGACTCAGTGGGATTTGGCGTGTTGGGAATACTTATCCAGGAGTCATGTATCTGAGAGGTGTGAGGGATCGCTTCACCCTCCACTCCCTCAGTAATAATGTCTCTAAACAGGGGTAGAACCGCTACAATGGGCAGTTGTTGAGGCATTGGAGAGCCTATGGTGATAATTGAAGCATTACCCAGAGGCGCCTGGCCCTCTGTTACATCAAAATTCAAACGGGAGCTTGGGCGCGATGGTTGTGTTTTAATCCAGAGTAGAAATTGGTCAATTTGGACGGATTGCTTGATAACATTTGCGTCCAACCCCTCAAATAATTTGAGATGGCTCTGCAGTGTCAAGTTCATAGCCGCTAAGGCCGCAACAAGCATGGGGTGGGCTGGAGGAAGGGGGGGATCGGCATATCCGAGGCAGGAGCTTGCGGCCTCCATGTTGTGGGGTAGACAAATGAAACGGAGGGGAGGCTCGCTACAGGAGTTGATCCTACAGAGCTGTTTTGGGGAAGACGTGAGTCGACAAATATCGAAGTTGGAGACTCACATTGACTCACATAAATGGAAAGATCTTGCTCTGAATCACAGGGCGAGGACCGATGATCTGCCTGAGGCATGGGCCAGGCAATGCAGGTGATAATCGCGGAAGCAGAGTATGAAGCATGGTGAGGTCTGAGAGAGGACGAGCACAGCCCACTGAGGGTATAGTTAAACCATGCAATTGGGTGGGCGGCCTGCTTGTTAATGGAGCCGAATTCACAGGAGTTAGTGTGATCGAGTTATAGGAGGCGCATTTAGCGCGGCTTGGAGGAGTTGTTACAGCAGTTTGAGACTCTTTTGTAGTTTGGGGCATACAAGTTTTAAAGGTGTACACCTTGACGATACTACCACTGTAATATCCACAAAAGCCAGCAAAGTAACAACAGATAGAATTGAGGTGTAAAAAAATAAAAAAACTCACTTGAAAGTAAATGTACAGTGGAAGCGGGACCGCAAAAGGCCCCAAAAAGGAACACTGGCCACTGGCTGCACGGCTAAGCAGCCAAGCGACACTTCAACACGGCACTTGCCCACGAGTGCGCACTGCACGTTGGTTAAATACTGTGGGCCAATGAGCAAGAATGGAGGCAAAGCTCTAGGGGAACAAAGGAAACAACAACCAGTAAGCAGAAACTCAAGTCTTGGTTGTGACGTGACGTGCACTGCATGGAGATTGTATAGTGCATGTAGTCACCTTCTTAAAGAGCAAGAGTATTTCAAAGTCCAATCTTGCAGGTTTAGTCGCACGTTGTGAAGGCAAGCAGAATCAGGCAGGGGAACCAGCAGCCAAGCAGCACTTCAACACAGCACTTGTCCATGAGTGCGCGCGTGCGGGTGCGTGTGCACATTGCTTAAATAATGTGGGCCAATGAGCAAAAATGGAGGCGGAGCTCTTCTTAAAGAGCAAGAGTCTTTCAAAGTCCAATCTTGCAGGTTTAGTCACCCATTGTGAAAGCAAGCATAATCAGGCAGGGGAACCAGCAGCCAAGCAGCACTTCAACACAGCACTTGTCCACGAGTGCCGTTTCATCCGTTTTCACTCTGGGTGATATAGACTTGTTGTTCCCTGTGATCCTACCTGCTGATTTTTGGAAACAGATTATAACTGTAGATGATCAGGCAGGGCTGGTTGACACATGGGTTAACTTAGTACGGTTAGACAGAGAAAGGAAAGCTGGTGAGAGACCACCACAGTTGATACTGACACTGCCAGACAGAATAGTAATTAAATTAAAGACTCTAGTTCCAGAGAGAAGGATAGTTTGGGACAAACTCACTGCATGTACCCAAGGGAAATCTGAAGGTGCTACTGAATTTTTTAATCGATTCGAACAAGTGTTTTCAGATTTTAGCAGTCAGGACTTAAGTACTGAGTCAGGACCAATGTTGTTTGCAGACACATTTGTGCATGGATTGTTGCCTGATATCCAATCACAAATTGTGACTTCTGAAAGCACCTGGCAAGCTAAATTGCAGTCCAAAGTATTGCACATGGCTCAGTATTATGAAAATAGAGTCAATACTGAAAAAGAGAGGATAGAAAAGAAGAAGGGAGACTTCAAAACCAAAGTATTGTTGCAACAGATAGTCAGAGGGACCAGAGGGGGGAGTACACAGTTTAGAGGCCAGTTTGCTCCACAAAGTAATGCGCAGTTGGGTCCTGTACACATGAAGCAATGTGCTTATTGCAGACAAGAGGGTCATTGGTGAGCACTATGCCCAATCCTTTAGCAGAGATCAAATAACGCATATGGTGTCATGGGGAGACGATCCAGATGCCGCCCTGGGGTAGAGGGTCCTGGTAGAAGCCAGTTTGCTCCAAATCCACAGTATTTCTCGCAAGATAGCCAGCAACCTAGTATAGAAAGTAGAAATATTTTGATAATCCTTCAGTCTTTCTGAGGATCTTGTCTTTGATATTATATTGTTTCGTTAGGACAGCCTGAAGCAGGGTCTTGAACCTGTACCTATTCCCGTCGAACAGAAAGGGCCCTACATAGAAAAGATGGTGGGGAATAGGAAGCATCTATTTTTGTTAGATCCGGGAGCACAGAAGTGTTCCATTGATCATTCACGGGTTCCAGATATTCCATTGTCAGGGCAGAATATTGTTTGTGTAGGGTTTTCTGGCACACCAGTGGTCAGTCCAGTTTCTCAGCCGGTACCGATTTCAATGGGGCCATTCATGGATCACTGTTCATTTCTTCTAACAACGAATTGTGGTGAGAATTTGCTGGGGTTAAATGTGTTGAGGGAATTAAATGTGGTAATTCATTGTTCTTCGGATGGAGTACGTTTAACGATTTCACCCCAGCAATCTTCTGCCTCACAGTTTTTGACTAGGCCTTTACCATCTGAATTTAGTAAAGTTCTGGCATGTTTATGGGCAGTTGATGACAATGATGTTGGCATTTTGCAAATTGAACCTATTAAAATTGTTTTGAAACCGGGAGTTAAGTTGCCACGTATTCCACAATATAAGATTTCAGTTGATGGTGAGCAAGCCCTGAAGAGCATAGTTTCTGATTTTGTCCATCGTGGAGTAATCGAGGAAATTGCAGGAAGTTTGTGCAATAGCCCGATTTTACCTGTGTATAAGAAAGGGGATAATGCGATTCCCTTCTGTTTTATCATTGATTTGTGTGCTATCAATAAGATTGTCGCTCCACAATTTCCAATTGTGCCTGATGTAACCACAATATTAACAATGATCCCAGCTTCTGCTACTCATTTCAGTATGGCGGATCTTAAGAATGCCTTATTTAGTATTCCCATACATGTGGATAGTAGATATTTGTTTGCGTTCACCTTAGGGGACGCTCGTTTACATTTACTCGTGTGCCACAAGGGTGCACAGGGAGTCCAAGCATTTACAGTAGGGCTTTCAAAGAGCAGCTAGATACACTTGAGTTGCCTCCCACCTGTACATTATTGCAGTATGTTGATAACCTTATTTTAGCTGCAGACTCAGAATTTGCTTGCAAGGAGGGCACCGTGTTGCTGCTTATTCATCTAGCAGAGCCTGGGCATAAAGCTTCATTGAAAAAGTTTCAATATTGTCGACAGCAGGTCGCCTATTTAGGCTATCTCCTGTTAAAGGAGGGAAGAAGATTGACACCTGAACGGATAAAAAGCATCTCTAGCATGTCTGTCCCAAATACACAGAAAGAGGTTAGAGCCTTGATAGGAATAGCTTCTTACTGCAGACAGTGGATCCCAAACTTTTTACTAGTGATAAAACCAATGTTGGCATTGACGAAGAAAGGAATTTCTTTGCCACTTACGTGGAACTTGGTACACAAGAAAGCTTTTGATATGCTCAAGACTGTTCAGCACCGGTTTTGGGCACACCAAATTAAGAGAAGGCCTTCGTTTTATATGTGCATGAATGTGATGGATGTGCTTTGGCTGTGTTAACGCAGGAACCCGGGGGGAAGAATAGACTGTGCGGTTATTTTTCCCCCACACTTGATCCTGTTGCATGGGCTTTGCCGAGATGTTTGAGAGCTGTCGCTGCTGCGTCTGTAAAAGAAAGTGAGGGTATGGTTTTAGGTCACACTTTAACCGTGATGGTACCCCACTCCGTAGAAGTTCTATTAAACAGAACGCAAACGCAACACCTTACATCAGCACAGTTAACAAGATACATGCTGATTCTATTTGCACCGCATATCAAAGTTACAAGATGGTGCACATTAAATCCGGCTGAACTATTCCCTCTTCCGCAAGAAACTGCTTGCAGTGTCGAAATGTCACATGACTGCCTCTATATCACAGAGCAAGAAACCAATGGCAGGATTGACTTAAATGACACACAATTGAAAGATCCACAAGGGGAGCTATTTTGCGATGGCTCCTGCTTCAAACATCCGGATGGTACATCCACTGCTGTTTATGCCATCAGTACATTAAGCACTATTGTGGAAACCAAGAGAATTTCGCATTAACTCTACGCAGGCCGCAGAGATTATCGCATTGACTCGAGCTTGTGAACTTTCCGAAGGGTTTAGAGTACAAATATTTACAGACAGCCAGTATGCCTTTGGGGTTGTTCACAACTTCGGTAGACTATGGGCAGAGAGAGGTTTCTTGATCTCACACGGAACAAAAATGCAACATGGCATCTTGATAGTTCAGCTACTCTCAGCATTTGTGCTTCTTACGCAACTAGCAATCATGAAGTGCGCCGCACATCAGAAGGTAGTAAATGATGTAGGGAGAGGAAACACTTTTTCTGACAGGATAGCTAAACAGACAGCTACTGATTTATATTCAAAAATGTATGTCACAAAAGAAACCACAAATACCTGCACAGTAGATGAAGGGATTGAGTCGATAAAGAATTTACAAGCTGACGCCACACACTGGGCTGAGGGTTTAGCAAGTTTGGATGAGGAAGGTTGTTGGGTAGATATTTCTAAAGGAAGATGGATGCTACCCGATGCATATGTCATCGCCATGGTTACAATGGCTCATGGTCTCACTCACATATGTGCTAGAAAAATCAGTAAATTACTAGAACCTGTTTGGGTAAATGTTAATATCTCAAAAATTGCTGAGCGTTTTGTCCAGAATTCGATGGTATGCTTACAGCATAATGCGGGGAAGGGTACGATGACACCGAGGGGTAGTTTTAGTCCCCCCTCTGTGCCTTTTGAAGTGATTCATTTCTACTTCATCAAGATGGAGTGCTGCTATAACTACAAATATGTCTTCATAGTCATTTGTGCAAGTGGGTTGGTGCCTTCCCTGTGAAAGATGCCACAGCAATGACAACGGTGAAAACCATGCATAAGGAATATTTTCCTAGGTTTGGTTTGCAGTGGGTCATCTGGTTGGATAATGGTCCACATTTTATCGCTGCTGTTATCTTGCAAGTATGCGCAGGGTTGCAGATCGATAAATGATTCCATTCGGCTAGACATGCTCAGAGTGCCGGACTCGTAGAATGCCATAATGGTATCCTGAAGAATAAACTTGCAAAGGTCTGTGCCAGTAGTAATTTGAAATGGCCAGACACCTTAACTATGGCTCTACTGTCCATGCGGAAGACCCCACAGACTAGAATTGGACTCTC
This sequence comes from Ambystoma mexicanum, assembly GCF_040938575.1. Classification (NCBI taxonomy): domain Eukaryota; kingdom Metazoa; phylum Chordata; class Amphibia; order Caudata; family Ambystomatidae; genus Ambystoma; species Ambystoma mexicanum. The sequence continues at coordinate 378,766,347 of NC_090930.1, read as the reverse complement.
CTCGTAGGAAATAGTAATGGGGAGGTCAGCAAACATTTGGAATATACCAAAGCCCAAAGTACTGAAAGATGTGGAGCATTTGCTTCTTGCTGAATACTGTGACCAGTTAACTCAAAACTTGTATTTGATTTATCAACAGGTGCGAGAATCCCTGGTGAATGGGTGCTCATGAAGTCATTTGAAAGAGCATCCTGTCTCGCACCGCGCTGGAGAGGACCATTCCAGGTCCTGTTCACCACACAGACCATTGTACGAGTATCCAGAAAGGGACACTGGATCCATGTGACTCACATCAAGAAGATATCTTTTCCTCTGCCACTTGATGAAGGAGAAGAGAAGGAGACTGTTTGTTCTGTTCCATACAACAAACCCGTTTTGAACAAAACCAGGGGTGTTTTGGGGATTCTTCCTAAGCCCGTGGGGCCTGGGGAGACTGCTGCTTTGTCTTCGAATTCTTCCTCGGATCTTTCTGCACCCTTGAACAATCTTGCCTCTGTTTCACCTCGCCCATCAGGAAGCAACAATACTTTGTTTGCAGATCATTCCGTACCTGGAGTCTTGATGTAGGATCTGAGTCCACGCCATTAGACTTAGAGCACAAAACGGCTGTGCCCACAGGAAACAACTGTTGTGCTAGTCCCTTTACACTCTCTCACTGAAACATAAGTAAGTGGCCAGAACCGGCAAAGCTATCTTCTATCAAGAAAAACCACGTGTTCAGGAGATCACCAACGAACAAAACTTAAGGAATCTGTCGCAGAAACCTTTCAAAACGAACTTTGAGGAACAATGCCCGTCACTAACTCTACTTGTACGGAGCAACCGATTGGTTGTGTGGCTAACAAAGACATTGACCATCAAAAGTCATGGTCCTTGAGGACTTACTGTTTTCTTGTGATACTGTTAACTGGTCTAACAGTTGTGACTGTGCTTCGGTTTTGGTAATTGAAGGGGTGCGTCCACTTAAGACTTTGTTACCTACTGAAAGTGTTCCCACTATGTCTTCACCTTTCAAGCATCTGCACACTCTTCCTCCTAGGGATTCCCAACACAGACAGAGTTACCTCAATAACACTCTTTTACTTATCATAAATGCGACTCATGCAATTCTCAATAGAACAAATTGCTGGATATGTTCTCATTTGTCACAGCACAGGGAAAAAGTGCTGGGCTGGTATATTCATCCTCTTTCTTTGACTACTGCATGCTATGCCTCTCTAAGGGCACTATTCTTTGGTCTTTGGAATGATAGCATCTCTGGGAACTTCAATGGGACTAACTTGAATGAATTTGAAAGACGAGTCCTGACGCCTCTGGGATGTTCCCTTTTCGCAAATAGGAGCAAACTCAATGTTGCTTCTATTAGGCCTTCCAATAGACTTTCTAGACCTTTACAATCTTTAATTTCTTTCAAGATGGCTCCCATAGGCAACCGGGATGTTCTTACACTATCAATCATAGCCCCAACTCCGTTTCCTTCTGTATACAAAGGGATAGTTCTCAGCCAATGGGTACTTTTGAGGGTTGCACCAACATTGCAAATCTTACTAGTGAGGACAGACCTTTGTATGTAGGTGATCCCGTTTATTTTGTATATGGCAATGAAGCTTATCCTTGGTTACCTAGAGATTGGCAGGGTACTTGTTATTTGGGAATCTTGCTACCAAGGGTATTTGTAGCTAGCACCTCTAAGGTCTCTAGAGCTCCTCCAAGGCAGGACAAGAGTGGTGATACTCCTTCACAAGTCATGGGTGATGTAGCGAAATCCTTTGTGCCATTTGGGGACAGATCATGAACTCTGAGGATATTAGGAGACTGGAAAGAGTATTGGAGAAAACCATCAACCGGACCACTGATATACTATAAAATATGACGTTAGAACAAAAAGCAATTAGATTAGTGGCTCTACAGAACCGAATGGTGTTAGACGTCATTCTGGCTGAGCGTGGTGGAGTATGTAAATTGGTGGGATCTGCTTGTTGTGTTTTCACACCTGACTCCTCCCCTACCATATTCAAGGCAATTCAAAATCTACGAACCTTGTGTACTGAAGTACATGTTCCAGAGGGAAACTGGAATCTTAGTACTTGGTTCTGGGACTTATTACGTTTATGGGGTTGGAAGATCTTTGCAGTCTTAATGGTGATTCTTGTTATTCTCCTGTTCTGTTGTTGTTGTGTACAATGCCTCCCTGTCATATGTTCCATGATAGGAGGATGTTGTACACAAGCAGTAAGTACACTAGGACCTAGGATACAAATGCCTGAAAAAGCAACCAATGCCTTAGTAATGCAGGAAATAACTATTAAAAAGTTAATGGCAATTGATGTTTTTGATACCAACAACTCAGAGTGTTCTGATTATGACACATGGTCATCGTATGGTCAGAATGTTTGAATTATGCTCTTGGCTTAGGCCAAAAGGAGGGTTTGTTAAACCATATTTGCATAAATATCATCTAATTATGAATATTGTCCTAAGCCATTTCTCATCTGTATTAAAACCTGCAGTTAATTAGAATTGAGTTCAAACACCATTTTGGAAAATATCCTCCATCTTGATTCTAACTTCTGCTCTCTGTTCAGAAATGATTAACCATGTTTTCAGCTGCCAGAGCAGAAACGACCTTTGAGCCTATGTCAACACTAGGGCTGGCAGAGCAGACTATTTGTCCTGTGCAAAGAGACCTTGTAGTCAGAATGAACTCTCATTCAAAGTGTTATCTATGTCTACAAAACTCATCCTCCCTCAAACAGTGATATACAATGCATTTAAACTAATGCTGTGTGTTTTTGACGGAATCCTTTGTACATTTCTTGAAACAGGACTTACTCTAAAAGTTAAGATCCACACAGCTGACTACAACAAAGTTTGCCAGTATGTTTAAGGAACCTTGGAGCCAAAGTGAGCTTCAATTTAAAGTGTTGTCTGCATCAATAGCCTCAGCCATATTCAAACATAAGAACTGAATGGTAGACAAACTAAAACTATGTGCTTTAGCCATAAGCTATTGAATTTGTTTCTTGAAACTAGGATCAACCTAAGCAGGAGACCCAACAACACCATTGAATCTTCAAGGATGGGACAACATGTCAAAAGTGCAAACCAATATTGTATATTTGTTATGTGAACTGGGCACAAACCCAAATTTGTAACCTATTAGTTTGGAGATGGGCGGGGCTATGTCCAGGACTGTGTATAAATACTGCATGTTTTGTGATAACCAGTACTCACTCCCCTCACAGTGTTTTCTGGAACACACTGCGAGGTGTTGGGAGCCAGATAGCTATCTGCTTTGATATTTGGATCTGTACAGAATAAAGTTATATTCATAACGTTTTGACTTTGTGACTGGCGGATCCAATTTTTGGTGGTACTAATCCTTGATATTCCTTGTTTGATCTTACAGAATAACAGTGTTTGTGACTTTTGTAAGTGAAACTGATAGATTAGCTAGATGAGCGACTCCCCATTCGGAACATGGCAGGTGGCGAAGACAAATAGTACATAGCGGTAATCATGTTCGCGAGTTGTAGAAGAGTGACAGGATAAATAGGTAGCGGTAGGTCACTTAGTGAATATATCGACAATGGTTAAGACATGTGCCATAATATTACAGTGGTGAAAGTCTGACATCATTGTTGTCATTGGCGGCTTTGGGTAGGGCATAGCCAGCATGTCTGCCCTGCGGCTCCAGATGCCTGCACAGGCACAGACAGGAGTGGCCTTGAGCTGTGGGCCTTAGGCTTGGGGCCCGGTTTACGCCTTGCAGCGGACCCAAATTGGGTTATGACCGTCGGAGGTGCTGTTACTAGGCAACCAAACAAAAACAAATTATGTGTTGCAGCAGCAGTCATCTTATGGAAGATGTGCGTTCAACTACAGAGTGGCAGCCTCCACGTGGTCTCTGGTATGAAAATGGGCCAGAAAGGTGCTTCTTGTGGCAATGTGGAGTGCAGGGGCACATCTTTCTGCAGGATTGGGTGCTGGTGTACCTGAAAGAAAAGGCAGGTACTTCTAGGTTACGGGTCAATGCTGTAGCGTCGGGAGCAGAAGTCTAGCTGCTCCTGCAGTGGCGGGCTTCGGCGTGAGGTCAGGTAGCACCTGCTGTCCTGGGAACAGGAATCATAAGGTACACCCTTTGCAAAATGACTGGCCTTACACCAGGGTAATGCAGACAAAAAGGTACTTTGATGCTATTGACCAGGGAAGTGGGAACGGTTAGTGTGACAGTGAGAGCTTAGACCAGCTGGAGAAGGTTCCACCATGTACTGTGGGCACAGCCAAAGTCTGTGGCCACTGACCATTGCTGAAGGCCAGGGCAAATGGGCCCAAAAGAAACCTAATGGTGCAACATGTACAGTGGGCATGGTCAAAGGCCATGGCTAATAGGCCCTGAAGAAACCTATTGGTGCGACATGTACAGTCAGCACGGAAAAAGGCTGTGGCCATTTGCCATGGCTGGAGGCCATGTGAGTGGGCCCCATAGAATCCTATTGCTTCAACATGTGCCACAGATTGTCCATGACCCGGACAATATGGCTACTGACCATGACTCAGAGGGATCGGCAATGGGGTTAAAGTGGGCATGGCCAACAGGGACCGGCTATGTGGTAAGGTATTTCTAAATCAGGATTCATTTGAATGGGAAATAAATTCTGCTTGTGGCTACAGCCCAAAGTGCTGGACGGGATTGCAGCAAACATTTGTGAGGAGCGTCAGCAACAACATCAAAGCATGGTTTTGCAAATCTGTCATGTGTTTGATTTTTTTTTAAAGTGTCAAATGTAAGTACAAAAAATGTGATATAACTTTGGTGTCTGGGCAATGGGCCTGGCCCTGAGCAAGGATAAATGTGTACTCTGATTTTCTTATTGGGGCATGCACAATGGCTGAAACCCTAGGTTTGAATGGGTACAGCCTGAAGTAATGGACTTATTACAACAAACCTGCGCGAGGGGCATCAACAAGGACCTGAAAGCATGTTTTTGCAAATCTGTCTTGTGTTTTTTTGTCCAAAGTGTCAAAATGTAAGACTAAAAATTGTGATATAACTTTGTTACATAGACAGTGGGCGTGGCCATTGGCAAGGAAAAATGCCTACTCTGATTTACTTAATGTGGCATGCAGCATGGCCGAAGCCCTAGATTTAAATGGGAAAAAAAAATTCTGCTTGCGGCTGTAGCCTGAAGTACTAAATTGGGATTGCAGCAAACTTGCGCGAGGAGCATCAGCAAGGACTTGAAAGCATGCTTTTGCAAATCTGTCCTGTGTTTTACTTTTATGGAAGTGTCAAAAAGTAAGTACAAAACATAGTGATATAACTTTGCTGCCTGGTCAGTGGTCCTGGCTTTCAGCAAAGGCAGATGTCCATTCAGATTTACCTATTGGGGAAAGCGGCACGGTCAGTGCCCATGCCCCATGGATTGTGGAGACTGGCCATGTCTGCAAGCCATGAGCACTGGCCATTGATCACATTATGAGGGTATAGTATATACTGTATATACTGAACTAGGATGCAGGGTCAGTGGCGCCCCCAGACATATATTATTTTGGGGTGGCACACTAAAACAATCACATAAATGAATTTCAGGAAATCTATTATGCCGATGTAGTATACTGTCCTGTTGATATGGTTTAATTTATTATTTAACAGTGTACTAATTAATGTATCTGATGGGCATAGTCTAATACCAGTACGGTTAACATTTTGAGTTCCACAATCCTGTTTGTGCTATGTAAGGAATATGTGATGTGTATATGCATGTTAGGCAATTTATTGTTCTTCAAACAGAATAGTTGTTCGACTTTGACTTGAAAAGACAAATATACAGATTTAATTTTAAAGGAACACATTGATTGTAAGGAACAAAACATTTACTGAAAACACGCCTACTGAAGTAAAAAAAACAACACAGAGGCCTAAACTTTTTTCAATACAGCTGTATTTGGTTTATGTTGCTGTGTGTTCTTGTAAACTAAAATCTATACTTACAAAAAGCATAATCATAGACAATATACATTTTAGTATAGCCTGTTCAGCCTATTCACATCCCTGCTTCCCAGGATACAATCTTTTTTGTGTCTTCTTGCAAACTAAACATGAACAAAGCATGAGTGTATAATCATGGACAACAATTTACATTTTAATGTAGCCTACTCAGTACTCAACCTATTTACATTCCTATTAATTATTATTGTATTATTAATTAATATAGCTTCATTTGCCTGTTGTTATGTCTTTTGGCAAACACCACAAATTCATCAAGATTTATCGCCCTAGCCCTCCTTGACTCTACACTCAACCCCAAATTGCTCAATTGCTCACCGCTCATTGTATTCCTCAAGGCAGTCTTGATTAACTTTAGAACAGAAAGACTACGCTCACATGCTGCACTGCTCACAGGTAAAGCAAGTGCAATTTTGCAAAGTTTAAACATCTCATGGAACACTTCTTTATATGGCTCAAGGAAGACTGTGAGCTCTATTAAACCGGTCGCTATTTCAAAACCACTAGTTTGCATCCTATCAAGAATTCACTTGACATGAGGGATCTCATATTCTAGATCCTCAGTACTGCAGTTGTATTGCATTTTTTCTCACAAAATGTGGGACTGGAGGGTTTCAAAGCTTGTACACCTTCCATAACGGCACAACTTTCTTTAGAACATCTTCTTTTCACCTCAGAGAGAATCACATCAACAATTGTAATAAATGTACCTGCCCGAAATGACTCCTTATCTGTATTGGCATGTCTTTGAAATATAGGCATGGTAATATAACATTCTTCAAGCCTAGAGCTTGGTGTGACCTTACGCCCTGGAGGTGCAACAGCAATGTTGCATTGATCAGCAAGGGTCATCGTATTGTTCCAAATCTCATTAAAGACAGAGCCCTCTCTATAATTGTTTAATGTGTTAACAAGAGGATCAACAAGGGCAACTGCCACGCCCAAATTGAGTTTTGAGGACTGTGAAATATCTGACAGATGTTTTATCTCACCAAAAACATTTGTGAATGTTAAACGGAGGCCAACAAACTCTAAATCTATTTGGGCTAAAATACCTCTTGCCTCTACTGCTCTGTCACCATTTCTCTCTTCAGATGTTTCTTTTAGTAGACGTATGAGGGCTGGCAGTCTCTCCCTCACTGTCTTGCAAGAATTGTACTTACAGGCCCAGAATATCTCTATCAACCTTTGAAACTCGCTTGGGGCCCCCTGAAACATGTCCCTCTGTACCTCTAGCCACCTTTAATGCACATATGACCCCGACACAAACACATACAGTTTCTGCAGAAGAGAAAAGAAACAATAAGCTTCAGGGATGCATTTTACACTAAACTAATGCTAAATTCAAGCAGTGTGCATTGCAGTGAACATAAAAAGCTAATGGGTGCCTCTGATTTAATGCGTGCCTGCACACCATGTTCTTTCCACTCATGACAGAGGCAACATCATATGCTTGCCCTACTAGGTGGTTTCTGTAGTCAAGGTCATACTTCTGCAGTATTTGTATAATTTTCTGTGAAAGCACTGCAGCATCTAGTCGCTCTGCTGCTTCAAATGTGAGTTAACTTTCACATATTGAGCAATTGTAATAATATCAAATTACCAAGGACATTTTTCCTGCTTGGTCTTTGGTCTCGTCAATCATAATGCTGAAAGCACCACTTTGTGCAACTTCATTAATTATTGAGGTGCGGACAATTTCAAACAGGCAATCAATTATTTCATTTTGTGTATTATGCCCAGGGTATATTGCATTTTTTTGACTTGTCATTTTTCTTTTGACTGTGTGATCATGCTTAGCTAGTAGTTCCATATTTGAAAGTACATTTCCTTTATTCTGACCTTCTATTTCTTTATGTGCTCTCTGTGCAATGTTTTGCATAGCTGTTAGGAGCAGGGGTTCTCCAACAGCTTTAATGCACTCTCTATTTTCCTTCACTATTTTATCATATTCTGCATTTAAGGAGGCTGAGAGAGAACATTTGCTTACAATTGACGTTTCATATTCTGCCTATGCTAACATAGCAATAGTATGTGATTCTGATTTGCCATGGCCTACAAACCCCCCATCTTTGTATGTTGCTTTTTTCAAATTTTTTAACCCTGCTTCGAAATGTAAACACTGAATCACCTGAGGACGGTAGACTGAACGGCTTGCAGGCATAGCAGTAGGCAGAATCTTTACTCTGAGAGTATTCCAGCCATTTATGTGTGAAGTACCATTCTTTCATGAAGCCCCATCTTCTACCCCCCTGAACGGTCCAAGGGAAAAACGTCAGATGTGGCTGTGTGGGCCCCTCTCCTCTTGAATGGCATATATCTAGATGAATGAAACAAGATTTACTGTTTAGCCAGCCATCTATTTTATTCTCAGGCTCACACTGCCACACCATCATAATTTCACCTGTTGGTCCGGGAACATCTTAAATAGTGCTAGTTGAGTCCTGCCTTGCCCCCTCTTTGACTTTTGTTGCCGCTGCCTGTTCCTCCCTTTCGTGCCATGCTGCTTCTTCCCTGTTCTCTGTCTCTGTCCCTGTTGCTAGCTCTGCCTGTTAGTCGCTGTCATGTTCTGCTTCTGGCTCTGCCTGTTCATTAGCTTGCTCGATTATGTTATCTTGCTCTTCCACTGAATCCTCACTAGCATTCATCCTCTCTGCATCTCTACTATTACCTTTCTTAAAAAAGAAGGAAGAGATTCTGTGCACTTATAGCCGGTCAAGTGGCACAGCGAGTAGAGTGCTCGCATTGACATCCGTGCAGAGCCTGCTAACGCAGGTTCGAATCCCGGCGGGGCCAAACTCAGCAGAGGTCAATAAATGAGCACCACACACCATGGGTAATAAGCAGCGCTCAGATACCTGAGGGTTAGTAGCGCTATATAAATGCCAAATTATTATTATTTATTATTCCTCTTCATTGTCTGCAAAATGACATAGTTACAGTTATTTATTGTAGGCATAGCAATAACGTGGGTCATTTCCAAACTCAAAAATAATGTTTAAACTTGCATTCGCTAGTTTTCCTTGAAATGTGTTTTTTTTGTCGGCCTACCACCCACATACCATTTTGACACGATTTTCATGACACCCTGCAATACCAGAGCCTAACCTCCTAGCCAGAGGCAGTCAAAAGGCCTGCATTGGGCTGTGGAAGGTTTTGTGTCCATGAGTAGTTCAAACCCTCTCCTCTCCCTCTACTCTTGAGCACCCAGCGGACTTACTATTAGGGGTTACGGTGGTAGGCCCAGCAACGTATTACTCATTTCATATGCACATTCAAGCGGCACCTAGCCTGACAGCCAGGGCAGTTGCTAGCTAACTTGGTGCCCAGGGCAAAACCTCAGAATGCACCCTCTATCCCCCATTGACTGGCACACGTCACTCCCAAACTACACCTCTGTCATGCGACACAATCCCTCCTCAATATGAATAAATAATTGCTATATAATGAAGCTGGTTACATTACATTGTAATTGAAGTACTCTACAGAAGAATTCACATGTGGAAACACAGCTGTTTCTGCCCAAGTAAATTATTTTTCTGACATCTGCTCTTACAGAAGGCCTTGTCTGAATGCAGTTTCAAACTGTCAGGAAATGGCACACTGCGGTGTGAACAGTCTATCGGGGTCTGAGGGCCCACTGACCTGGCTCTGTGTTGCAGGGGTTCTCACTCCACCTCCACCGTACCACCTCACTTATATTTCACAAGAGGCAATACTAGACTAACCATATGAATTATTTTCTTATAGAAGGTTCTCATTCCAAGATGGACGGTCTGGTACACTCTTATTGTACTCTTTCAAAATACCTCAGAGAGTAGGAAAGGGGACAAATAGCACCAGTGCGAACTCCTGTGTACTTAGCATTAAATCACAGAGCATTTCAGGACTGTAACAGTGATCAGAGATCTCTACACTTGATAAACAGGTCTGTGATAAAAGGATTTTATGTGTGAATCTCTAAATGCATAACTGGTGTGTCGGGGGGAAATTCTGCCGGGGTCGGCCGGGCCATCCGCAGACCTCCAGGCAGGGAGGCCCCAACTCATCCCGTATATCCCAAAAGAGATAGAGTATGAGACACACGCAAGAAGCAAGGTGACTCTGCTGTTTATTAGACAAAACGGCAGGGATGGGTCAAGGAGCGTACGCGTCCGTCCTGACACACACACAATCGTGGGGCTCGCAGGCCATTTTTACCTTAGTATGACGCGCTACTTGCATCATCTTACAAAGTTTAATAAAAAACCTATTTCCACTTTGGATTGGTTACTCGAGTGGTAGGGTTAGTATAGCGCACATATAGAGAACGGTGTTAGTGGCTGAGGGTTAGTCAGGTGGTATACCTGGGCTGTCCCTTCAATTTGATACATGAAAATTGGTACATGAAGACCTCTGAGGATTGGTCAATGTGAATGGCGTCAGTGATAAGAACCCCATGTTCTAATTGGTCCGCTTGCGAGCCTCCCAGTCTGGGACTATCGCTGTTCCCAGCTCGCGGTGCACCTGTCATTTGCAACAATGTTTTAATATGAGTAGGTGTAAACAATGTGAGGATTTATTCATATGTTGGGAGGTCGAATACTCCCACTGCTGCAGATGTCCAATGAGTCTTTTAATTGTATCTGCCTGTGTCTTGAAACGTGGGATTCAGGCGTATCATTCCTTCTGGGCTTGGCATCTTGTCAGGTTTGGCTTTGTCACGTGAGGTGGGACCGTGTTTGAGGCAAAATTCAACACGATTAATATTGTTTTTCCTACTGTGTGCCTGGTTTATCTTGCAGGTGCGACCTTGGCGTTGGCTTGCAGCGTGCGAGATTGCAACATCGTGCCCTTGGCGGGGTGCCTTCGCCGGGCTCATTTTGCAGGGTCAGCAACCCAGTTCTTGCTCATTCAATGTTCATGGAAGCTTTTGCCTGCGGCCTACTTGGGCCTGGTGCATAGGTGGAACCGTTTAATGCAGGGCGCTTTAGATTGCGGTATCATATTGCTTTATCCTCAGTATCGTGTCCCCGTTATATTCTTCATTATGGTACATGGCTCTTAGAAGAAGCGTGAGCAAGCCTTTTTATATAAGTTCATGATGCGTCTTGCGTTTCTGCATTTTGAGAGCCTATGTGGAAAATAATAAAGATGTACGTCCGTGAGTATGTCTGTCGCCTACGTCATAGCACTGAGTATATTCTTCGTGTAGATTGGTGCGGGAGTGTCCGGTGTATATATTTGCACAGGTGTGCTGACCGTTGGCTAGGTCGTCATGGCATCTCTAACGACGTGTAGGTTTAGTCGAGTTGATCCGTGCCGCAGGTGTCGGCATGGACAGGGCGGGCAGCTGGGCAGGAAGATGGACACATCCGTATGTTCCTGTACCAGGGTATTTGGTCGTCCGGTAGATAGGCAAACTCCTCTCGTGGCGGGTGTCTGGGCCGTGATCCTCTAGGCCAAGCGCGAGAGGGGAAGGGCGGGAGCCTGGTCTTCCATTCTCCCACTTCAGTCCCCCCTCTGGTCGACTTGTTGACCACAAACATATCCTTTTCTTTATCTCCTCTTACTCTCCATATCTTGGTTATTCCTCCCAAATGTCCATAGTGGTTAACATGGTCTTCAAATGACCAATACATATATTCACAGGTTCCTCCAGGAGTACAGTATACCCATTTCCCTATGTAGCTCCTGGGGTTTCTTGGGTTCTCGAGCTTCACAGATGGTGGGTCCAGGTGGTTGGTGATGATCTGGTTGCGCAATTTCTCTCTCTCTTTTATTATTGTGCCTGTGTGTTGGCCGTCATCTGTTGGCATCAAGAGGTGTATACCAACCATTTCGATCATCTCGTCTGTGGTGCGTGCCTTCCGGGCTTTCCAAAATCTTATTATGATCAGTGTAGCTCCAGCCAGAATAGTGCATCCAACTATAATCTTCAGTCCATCTGACAGCCACGATGGCATCCATGACCATAATATTGAAAACCAGCTCTCATCCTTTTTCACACCTTTACTTTCATCCATCATTTTTGAATGCATCTGGGCCAATTGTGATACAGCTTCCGTGAGTGTACCATTGTCAGCATCGTTAGCAGGAATGAATGTGCAGCATGATTGTCCTATCTTTGCGCAAACTCCTCCTTCCATTGCTGTGAGGAGGTCCAGTACATATCTGTTCTGTAATGCAACCATTCTTACTGCTCGCAATTCCTCTTTTATTGCATTGAATCCATTTACTGTAGAGTTGATTGTCATCATTAGTTCCCACCTAGTTATCTGGAGCCATTTTGCGTTTGCGTAAGCCTGCAGTCCAGGATGTATTATTGAGGAGAAGAACATAGCTGCTCTGCTGAATAGTCTGTGTTCCGGCGGTATTGAGGTCAGTGCTGTTTCCGACCTTCCCCACAGGTAATTTCCTGTCAGAGGTTCTCCTTGTCTTTTCCTTCTGTTGAGGACAGTGTTGTTGCCGTTGCGTCTGCTCTCTGGCCCTTTCCGAGGCTGTGCAGATCTCTTCTTCCTTTTGTTTCCTTCATCCATCTTGGGGAAATTCGCCATATTCACATGCTTCTGGGGTACCACTAGTGATGGTACATTAACGTGTACTATAGTGCATACACCATTCCACAAAGGGGGCAGTGTGTGATACGCCTTGTCTCCACAGGCCCAGTAATGGTCCATTACTACTGCTGTTCCTGCTCCCCCCTCAGGTAACTCCATCACGCTTTCACAGTTGGTATTGTATCCTACATCCACCTCTCCTTTATGTTGGTAGCATACCTTAGGCGCAGTTAAAGGCAGTATTGTTATTGGGTCTTCATCCTTTTCCATCCACGTGAGCATGGGTACGTACTTGATCCAAGTCATCCAACATCTATGGTTATGTCCATCAATAGTTGAAATATTTTCTCTTGTTACCATGTTGCTGCCAACCACTCCTATGTCCCATTTGTTGTCCATGTACACCTTCCCTGTTATTATGATCAGTGGTCTTTCCCAACATCCGTTTTTACCAGGGACTTCAGTGGCGTACCAATCACATGGTAGGTACTGCAGTGTTACCTTCTTTGTTTCTCCTTTTTCAGGACCACTTGTTATGTATCTGAATCCTTCAGTATGTAAACTGCTCTTGTGGTAACTCAAATAAGTCTTAAGGAAGTTGTTTTCATATGGATATGTATCTCGTGTTTTCCACACCAGATGCACCACTGTCCCTTGAAATCTTCCTTTCGTCTGGAACAGTGTCAGGTATATTATACATCGTGCTATTTTTCCATCTATCTCCGTAGCAACAAATGTTCGAGAAGCGCTCATGGCGTATGGGATCAATGAGCAAACGTAGCAGCTGTCTCCTGTTGTCTGCTTGCCTATTTTGGTCATGTGTTGGTACCACATGTTGTTAGAGACGTGTGCTGAATCTTGTACATAGTTGTCAATGCCTTTGTTATCTGAGTATGTGCTGCGTTTAACTCTATTTTCCTGGTGTGGGGTTTTACTAGTACCACCTGACATAACACCTGTTGCAGCTAGGGGTGGGGGTATATTAGGTTTGGGTACAGCAATAATATCAATAGCATAGCTGTACTGCCATACAGAGGCAGCCAAGAACCCGGTGATTATTAAAATCCCTATCAATTGTATTACAAATGCTAATTTCACCGGCATTTTGCTCTTACCTTGCTGCAGTCGGCAGCTTATTCTTGCGACGTTACAGTTGCCCGCCTGAAAGTTCTTAATATGCTCGTTATTAAGGTTAGTTGTTGTTATTAAGCTCTCCCTATCAAGTAGTCATTCAGTGCCCAGGCGAAGAGCTGTTCCCACGCCAATCTAAGCGATCTATCTCTTAGGGCAGGCAAGTATGGTTGGAGGTGGGGCATTGAATGTTCTATGGCCAAGAGGAATGCTGTGTAGTAGACACGTACCCTCCTTCCTTTCAGGTACGTTGGCCATTTTATTTCATATACAAATTGGTGTGACAATTCTTCCAGGTAATTATCGTCTGAGGGTACCATCTACTTCTGGGCAGTGAATTAGTTAGTTATCTACTTTCTTAACAGTGCAATAATACGCTTTACCTGCATGTGCGAGAGAAAAGAAAGAGAACATTCAGCTGTTTACATGTGTATATGTGCAAAAAAGTGTCCTTCAGTTCAATTGTTACTACAGTGGGCAGGGGGTCAGTGGGCAGGGGGTTTGGGGTTCAGCTGGCGGAAGTCTCTTTACCCTTAGATCGTGTAACCATGGGGTGGGCGGTATGGCGATCACCCCTTTTTTTTCTAATAGTTGTCTCTGGGGAATCTGGGGGGTGGCAGGGTATAGGGACACTTAGGCCGTTAGTTGTGGCGGAAGTCTCTTCCTCCGTTGGTGACGCTGTCGTTGTTCTTCCAGTGGCCCTGTCGGTGGCGCTGGGGCGGGTCTGGAGTTTGTAGATCTTTACGTCGTGTAGGTGGTTCCAGGCACGTTTGTCCTGTAGCTTTACTGCTCTCGTTGATACCTCCTCTACCAGATGGGGGCCAGTGAATCGTGGACTGTTCCACTTTCTGTTGAAATTGCGAAGTAGTACGTGGTCACCTTTAGCAACTTTACACAGTCTTTCCTTTTCCAATTCTTTATCCACGTCTTCTTGTTGATTGCTGTTAGACCCGCCCTGCGTGCGCTCGAGCTGTTGAGACACAAACACTACACTAGTAATCAAAGAAGACACATATTGGTACATTTCATCACCAAGAACACTCGCAGTACTCTCGTGGTCGGTAAATGCTCTTGATGTTGGCGTTAGGGGAAGGCGCATTTGACGTCCGGTAACCACCTCGTGAGGGGTGAGGTGGTGGTCGGACCCTGGTCTATTCCTTAGCTCAAATAGGGCTAATGGAAGGCAATACAACCAACTCTTCTTTGTTGTTTGCTGTATCTTTGCAATTGCCTCCTTTAATAGGCCATTCAGGCGTTCACATACACCGTTGGCCTGTGGGTGGTATGCACATGCAAATTTATGCTTGATGTTCAGCAAGGACGTGATGTGCTGGAACATTTCGTTTGCGAAATGTGGGCCATTGTCTGACCTCAGTACCTCGCACACACCCCGCCTGGGGAAGACCTCCCTCACTAGGAATTTAGCTGCTCTAAATGCATCTGGGTGTGAACAGGGCCATGCTTCAATCCACCTCGAGAATGGGCATACTACTACAATCATATACCTATTTCCTTGACATACGTTGATCATATCAACATAGTCAATATGGAGATGCCGGAAAGGTCCCTCTGGCCGGGGTATAGTACCTCTTATCACCTCCAGAGTGTGGCCGGCCGTAAACTGTTGACATGTGAGACAATTGCTGATAAAATTTGACACATGAGAATTTAACTCGGGGCAGAACCAGTCTTCCCTAATTCGTGCTGCAATTAGTTCCTTGCCTGTGTGGGCTGGGTAATGTAGTTGGCTCAGGGCGGTGTTCAAAACTGCCAATGGTATTACAACCTTTCCAGTGTCACCCTGGCGCCATAGTGCGTCGGTTGGTGACATTGTGCATCCTCTTTTTACCCATATTTCTTTTTTGGCCATTGGTGCAGCCGCTTGTAGCGCCATAATCTGTGTGGCTGGGAGATGGGTGTACCCTTCTGTTATCAACATCTCCTTAGCCATTCCCCTCCCTCTCCCTCTCTGTGACTCTGGGGGGTTCCATATCTCACCAAAGTATGCAGCATACTTCGCATGTGCGTCTGCTTCTGCATTCCCTTTTGAGATGTGGTCTTCACCATTGGTGTGTGCGGTGCATTTCACTAAAGCTAATTCTCGGGGGTCATTTATTGCTTCAATTAGTTCAGCCAATAGGAGGGCATGTTGCACTGGAGTGCCATCAGCTCTCCTAAACCCTCTTCTTCTCCATTTCGACAGCCCTGAGTGGACAGTGGATGTAACATACGCGCTGTCGGAGTATATGGTCACTCGTTTGTCAAAGCTTTTCTTCAACGCCAAGATCAGTGTAACTAATTCCGCTGCTTGAGCGGAGTAATGCTGTGGTAATTGTACACATTTCATGGCCACACACACCGGTACCTCCATCATTTTTACCACTGCTGCCCCAGTCCTCCTTATACCATCCCTTTGGTCGATAGTTGATGACCCATCAATGAACAGGAGCTCACCTCCCTCTAGTGCGTTTTCTTCAACCTTTCTAGTACATGAGTACATTTCAGTTATTTGCGTACAATCGTGGGCATAATCTCCTTCCTCAAGTACTTCTGCTAGGAACCTTGCAGGGTTGACCGTGCTACATCTAACAATTGATAGTTCAGCTCTGGATAGGATGATCTCATAACCTGATGCCCTCTGCGTGGTTAGGGTGGACTTAGGTTTATTCAATATTGCAAATAGTGCATGTTCCACAAACAGTGTAGTTGGGCACCCCATGGTTATTGCTGATGCTTTTTCTACCGCAAAAGCAGCTGCGGCGAGACCTTGTTCGCAAGGGAAATGACCTAACATCACAGGATCTAAGTGGCCACTGTAAAATGCTACTGGTTTGTAGCCCATGCTTGTTTTTTGAGCCAACACTGCTTTCATTACTGCTGAGTCGCAATGTGAAAATATGAAAAATTGTCGCTCATAGTCTGGGGATGCCAGTACCGGAGCAGTTGATATCGCATCTTTCAATTCACCAAAAGCCTCTTTCATTTCCATCGTCCACCCCAGCTTTTTCTCCCCTTTATTGGCTTCCTTTAACCCCTCAAGCAGGGGTCCTATGTATGAACTGTAATCAAATACCCATGCTCTACAGTAGTTGCACAGCCCCAGGAACTGCTGCAGTTCCCTCACTGTTTGTGGTACTGGAGTGTTTGAAATAGCCTGTGCTCTTTGTGGTGCAATCTTTCTTCCATGTTGGGATATGAGCTGACCAATGTAAAGTACCTGTTCTTGACAGTACTGTAGCTTTTCCATGTCTACCTTGTAACCTTTCTCAGCCAATATTGTCAACATCTTTAATGAGTCCTCTCTACATGTTCTTTCGTTTGTACTGCAAATTATTATGTCATCCACATACTGCAACACTGTGCTTTCCACTTCAATGTTACCCAAATCCATCTGTATTACTCTGTTGAAAATTGAGGGTGATTCGCAATAACCTTGTGGCAATCTGGTGTGCTTCCACTTTGTGTTTCTGTAAGTGAAGCTTGTCAGATCTTGTGAGTCTGGGTGCAATGGTATTGAGAAAAAAGCATTTTTAAGGTCGATCACTGTAAATCGTGATGCTTCTGCTGGAATGCCACACAATATTGTGGCCGGGTTTGCTGCTATGGGATATTATGTTTCTACTATGTTGTTCAAGGGCCTGAGATCCTGTATGAAGCGCCAAGACCCCCCTTTAGCCTTGCACACTGGGCATACAGCCGTGTTACATGGTGATTCTGAGGGGACCAATATGCCATTATTTATAAGGGCCGTTATGGTTTCATATATGCCCTCATCGGCCTCTTTTGATAGTGGGTACTGTTTCACTCTGGGTAGTATTGCACCTTTTTCAATTTTATCCTTACTCCCCTATACTTTTTATGCACCCCACGTCATAGGGGCTAGTAGTCCACAATGATGTGGGTACCTTTGACATATCCTCCTTAAAGAAGGGGACTGGGGTGCATGCGGGTGCCTCAAGTGCCATTGCAATTTTCTGTGCTACTTGTTTGTACGCCACTCTTAGCCATATTTCCACACTCATCATAAACACCATTTCACCTTCCTCCTTTTCTTCTGAGAACAGCTCCTCATCTGACACCTGGGTGAGCCTACATCCTTCTGCTAGTGCTATCACTGCCCTCCATGCTCTTCCTTCTCTGTCTTGGGCATGTACAGCAATGTAATCAGCTGTTGCTATAATGCTCTCAATGTCCACTGGAACAACCTTTCCTTCTGGTTCATTAACAGGTGTTTCTGGTCTGAACAGATAGGCTGCTGGCCTCCTCCATATTTTTCCTTCCATCCCTGGCATCCATGCAAATGCCATGTCTGTCCCGTACTGGAAGAGTTTGCCATCTACTGGCTCCGCCCTAATCGCTGTCTGTCCGCAGTATGCTTGCATAATCTGTCGTGCTGTGAGCATGTTAATCCCTGGAGTAGAGCAAATTATGCCGTCCTCAGTAAAGGAGATTGTCATATTCAACCGGTTCATTATGTCTCTCCCCAGTATATTTACTGGTGAGGCACTATAATATAGAAGTGGAACTGACAGGTCATAATCTCCTATAGATAAGGGAATGTTATCAGTAAAAGGAACCAACCTGCTAGCCCCAGAGAATCCTTGGGTGTTCATGGCTTCGCCTGACATCTTAAATTTACCTTCCCTTATGCAAGACCGGGTCGCCCCGGTGTCAACAAGGAATGATAATTTTTTGTCACCTATCGTTACCTCTATGCGTGGTTCCTCCGCACTATTAGGTGTTACTGACAGGATGGGACACACCAAGGCCGTCTGTGGGCTGTCCTATTGAGGGTACAACGATTGGCCATTTCCTGTGTAAGGGTTGTGTCCCAAGACCGTCACCCTACCCAGTTGTGTTTGTTGTACTTGGGGTTGTTGTGTTATTGCTACCTGTTGTTGTGGCAGTGTCTGTAGCTGTTGTTGTGTTATTAGTTGTTGCTGTTCATTTCCCTGTTGCAACGTCTGCTATTGCTGTATGCCCTGCTGTTCCTGTGAGGGCCTTGGTTGTCCCTGTTCACTCCATGATGGGGTTCCTGGTCTAACTCTACACGTGCGTGACATGTGCCCTAATAATCCACAACTCCAACACACCGGTGGTTCCCTACTCTGCCATGGAAAGCTCCCTGTGCTGTCCTGGTATACTGGTTGTCCTGTGGGGTAGGAATTTCTAAGTCCTCCCACCTGCTGTTGGGTGTTATATCCGTATCCTCTCCCTCTCATAATTCCTCCTCTCCCCCTGTTATAATTATAATACCCAGCTCCTGGCATTGGGTATCCTCCTCCCATGTTGGTCGTGTATGGTTGGAGTTGCGGCACCTGTTGTGTTATAGTCTGTGAAGGTGGTATTTGGGAGTAATCTTGTGCAGCCACTACTTGTGTGGGGCTTTGGGTCATTGTTGTAGGCGTAGTTATTAGTGCCCCTTCCATTGTGTATTTAGTAAGCTTTTTCTGTACTAGTTTAGCCTCTTCCGTTTTCCTGTCCTCTTCCTTTTGTTTCATTTTTCCTTGCCATGTCCTGCAATGATGCACTATAGTCAGTTGTATTTCTGGCAATGCTTTTGCTTCCATTCCCACTACTTTCTTTAGTTGTTTCTGAACTCCTTCTGGGAGCCCTTGTACTAGTATATGATAAAATATTGCTGGTGTTTTGTCCCATTGTTCTCTAGTTTCCATGCGCCACTTCTCTTGGATTTCCTGGATATAATCAACAGGATCTTCGTTCTCACGCATCTTGCGGGAGGTAATTGCTCCTATGTCTGATGTGTCTGGGTACTGTACCCTCAGTGCCTGCCATAGTGCATGTCTGCAGTTTGCGAAAGGTGCCCCATCATGCAATGTGTTTGTTATTGTTACCCCAGGGAATCCCGCTCTCTTCCAAATCTCATCTGCTGCATCCCCTAATATCGATATTAGAAGGCCCTTTACATCTCCTACTGCCAGTTTCTGTCTTGCGGTGTGTTTTTCCATTTCATATATCCACTTACCCGCACCTCCACTTAATGATGGGAGCCTGCATTTTATATTTTCTTTGTCTGTATGCTTCCAAGGGACATACTGTGGTCTAACCCCTCCTCTCTCCAGAAGTGGCATTAAGTTATGTCTCGTTTTATCCTTTGTGTTCCATAAGATCGAGTCCTCACATCGTTCCTCCTCTTCCCTTTCTTCTACATCATCAATTTCATCCGTATTTCCCCTGCTCATAACTCTTTCTTCTCCATCTTTTCCCCTTCTTCCATCATTTCCTGTATTTAATGTGGGCATGTGTATTCGTCTTTCCTGCCTGCGTCTAGGGAGGTCCCTAAGCCGACATGCATAGGGTGTCAGTTCGTCTGTGAAGGGCGCAAGTTTTATTGTGCGTAACGAGCGTGAGGTGGTTGAGCATGTAGGGTGCGATGGGAGAGGGCGTGATGGGGACGGTGCGGCCTCATGTGTCTGTCTTTCCGCTATTCCTTGCTCTCCCTCCTCACTTCTCTCCAGCTCATCCTTTCTCCTACGGATCCATGGTGAGTCTGTGTTGGTCCGGGTGATGTATAGTTTATCTAGGCTTTCCCTTTCACTGTTTCTCCCTTCCTTCTCCACTCCTTCTTCTTCCTCACTGCAAAAGTCAGTCATAAACGGCACCCCCCACTAGGTCTTTTTCCCCTTTATTGTTACTGTTTGTAAGTCTATTAGGTCCAGTTCTCCTTTTTCTCCTTTATCAACCGCTCCCCTTTGCGCTGATGTTGTTGCTACTTCTGTGTCTCTATATACATCCCCCATACTTCACTCTCCCTTCTCCTATCTTCTCTTTCTCCTTCATTTCTGTCCTCCATCTCCCTACCATTTTCCTCCCTTTTCCTTTTTAACTCCTCCATTACTTCACTACTCATCTGTTCCATTATTCTTTCATCCTCTTTCTTCCTTTCCCGTTTCACCCTTTCCCTTTCTAATATACTCTCTATCACCCTCCCTTCTTCGTATTTCTTAGTCGTTTCTGATAGTAATCTCCTCTTCCACATTGCCATATCTCTTTCTTTCTCTTCTTCTTCCCTTTTCTTTTCTCGCAGCACTACTCTTGATACCCTTTCTGCTGCTGCTTTTACCCTTTCAGCTTCTCTCCTTTGCTCCTCAGTTCGTTCCCTTATTTTTTCCAATTCGTTCTTACCTTCTTTCCTTTTCCTCGCTCTCTCTCTTTCCTCCCTCTCGAGCTGTTTGATCAATTCATTCTGCTCATCCCTTAACTCTGCTAGTCGTTCCTCCAAAATCTCTTCCTTTTGTCGTAACAGCTCTTCCCCCCTCATTTCATTCTCCCTGGTATTATCCTCATCTGTTTTCCTTACTACCTCCTTCTCTTCTCCTGTTAATGAACCTCGTAATTTTAATAGTATCTGTGCAGCTACCCACTCATCATTTCCTACTTCCACAGTTTGTTCTTCTCCAGTCCTCCCCTCCCCTGCTGGCATCTTCCTATGAGCCACATATGGTGGAGGGCTGTATGCCGGGTTCGAGTACCCCTCAGCCGCCCTTAACTGACCTCTTCCTATTTCTCCTAACTCCCTTAAAGGGTACAACCCCCCTCCCTCTGTTTTCACTCCCTTTGCTAGGGGTATATCGTTGCTCGGTTCCTTTTTTATTTCATCTGATGTATTATTCTTTTCTTCTCCCTCTTGTCCGTTCCCCGTGTTCTTTGGGTCTTCACTCCCCTTTTTCCCATCCTCTCCTTACTCCTTAATCTCTTTTTCTTCCGGTATTTCCCCCACAGTGAACATTCCATTTGGTCCTGGTCGGGACCCTTGGAACATCCTCCATAAGTTAAACACCTCCACGTGGTTTGCCAACTTCTTCCCTTTGTATGTATTGTGCAGATGGTTTAATAGTGAATGTTGGGCATATGGATCGAAGCTACCATTAGGCGGCCACGGTGTTATCATTTTGTTATCCGTGCCTTGGGTCCATTCTATGCTATACTTAATCAGTTTCTCCCTATGGGGTGACAATGTTGTACATATGTGTTGTAGTGGGGTAGTGAGGGTGTTCCCCCACCCTCCCGATCCTGTCCCGTATGACATAGTAGCGCTCCACTTGTTACCCTTCCCCTATCTGGTAGCGGTTATCTCACTAGCAGTTTACAATATTCAGCCTTATATCGTTACCTGGCCCCGTAAGTTTGGGGACTTACGATAGTCCGCTAAGGAAAATTATAAAACTATAGTATTTTACATTTGTATATTTTCTTCTGTCTTTCTTTCTTTACACGACACCCTTACGGCCCCCTGCGGCCGCGGCCCACGTAGCCCCCTGCGGCTGCGTACCCCTTATGACGTTCTTATACAGTCGTCCTATTTTCACTTGCTCCTCCTCCTTCTCCTACACTTGCCGTGGCCGGCGTTCTCCGTGTGCAGCCACGTCCTCCGTTTCACCTTTCCCCGATCAACTCATTACCGTTTATCTCTGTTTCCACTCCCTTACCACAGTTCTGTTCCCCACCACTCTCAGAAAGGAAGATGCCTTGTGCTAGGGATATCCTATGAAAGCCCTACTGGTGACGTCACTGATCTCTTCGAGCTACTGGTAAGTTCTTCATATATCCTTTAAGTTCAAAATACACTTGCAATCTACCCCCGTTAGCCTCACAGCTGTCTTCCTGTCACTCCTGGAACAAGGTAATCAATAATATAATCGGACTGCGCACACTGCGTCGCCTCGCGTGTGATACGCCCCTCGACAGGAGGGCTTAACCAGCCAATTATCTTCCGTATTGGGCAACTAACTAGCTACCGCCTACAGGGAAACGTCATCTACCTATCGAGTTTCTTGCTCGAACAATAGGGATCCTCATCTACTCATTGACCTAGGCCAATCAGTGTCTACGAGCGGCCGCACGTGATGTTTTCGTGCTCCACCCCCCTCTCTCGCGCAACGTAGCCGACTGCTCTCGCACTCGTTCGGCTACCATTCATTCCATTGCCAACACTAAATTGCCAAACCTTCGCCGCGCACCTGTGCAACACCTCCCAGTTCCCGTATTTAATTCCTCCCCCCTCCCTCACAATTTCACATTGCTTGTTGTGCGTGGCATGCTCACCAAGTTTTCTTGATGCGGGGCCGCTCGACTGCGTGCACCCCTCCAAGCGGCTCGCCACCTCCCCTCGTCTGGACCACGTCTGGACACTCGCCAACCGCGGGCGGGATACTTCTCAACCGGCTCCCGAGGGCCAATATCCGGATTGCGCTGTCCGGTCTTCTCGCAGCTCCGCGATGGTCCTGTAGTCCTCAAAAGGCAGAGGGGGCCGCGCCGCCGGGCCTCCTCGCAACGGGATTACCTGGAAAAAAGTAAAAATAAAAGCAGATCTTAAACAGATCTCAGCAGTGCCTCCAACTTGTCGGGGGGAAATTCTGCCGGGGTCGGCCGGGCCGTCCGCAGACCTCCAGGCAGGGAGGCCCCAACTCCTCCCGTATATCCCAAAAGAGATAGAGTATGAGACACACGCAAGAAGCAAGGTGACTCTGCTGTTTATTAGACAAACGGCAGGGATGGGTCAAGGAGCGTACGCGTCCGAACTGACAAACACACAATCGTGGGGCTCGCAGGCCATTTTTACCTTAGTATGACGCGCTACTTGCGTCATCTTACAAAGTTTAATAAAAAACCTATTTCCACTCTGGATTGGTTACTCGAGTGGTAGGGTTAGTATAGCGCACATATAGAGAACGGTGTTAGTGGCTGAGGGTTAGTCAGGTGGTATACCTGGGCTGTCCCTTCAATTTGATACATGAAAATTGTTACATGAAGACCTCTGAGGATTGGTCAATGTGAATGGCGTCAGTGATAAGAACCCCATGTTCTAATTGGTCCGCTTGCGAGCCTCCCAGTCTGGGACTATCGCTGTTCCCAGCTCGCGGTGCACCTGTCATTTGCAACAATGTTTTAATATGAGTAGGTGTAAACAATGTGAGGATTTATTCATATGTTGGGAGGTTGAATACTCCCACTGCTGCAGATGTCCAATGAGTCTTTTAATTGTATCTGCCTGTGTCTTGAAACGTGGGATTCAGGCGTATCATTCCTTCTGGGCTTGGCATCTTGCCAGGTTTGGCTTTGTCACGTGAGGTGGGACCGTGTTTGAGGCAAAATTCAACACAATTAATATTGTTTTTCCTACTGTGTGCCTGGTTTATCTTGCAGGTGCGACATTGGCGTTGGCTTGCAGCGTGCGAGATTGCAACATCGTGCCCTTGGCGGGGTGCCTTCGCCGGGCTCATTTTGCAGGGTCAGCAACCCAGTTCTTGCTCATTCAATGTTCATGGAAGCTTTTGCCTGCGGCCTACTTGGGCCTGGTGCATAGGTGGAACCGTTTAATGCAGGGCGCTTTAGATTGCGGTATCATATTGCTTTATCCTCAGTATCGTGTCCCCGTTATATTCTTCATTATGGTACATGGCTCTTAGAAGAAGCGTGAGCAAGCCTTTTTATATAAGTTCATGATGCGTCTTGCGTTTCTGCATTTTGAGAGCCTATGTGGAAAATAATAAAGATGTACGTCCGTGAGTATGTCTGTCGCCTACGTCATAGCACTGAGTATATTCTTCGTGTAGATTGGTGCGGGAGTGTCCGGTGTATATATTTGCACAGGTGTGCTGACCGTTGGCTAGGTCGTCATGGCATCTCTAACGACGTGTAGGTTTAGTCGAGTTGATCCGTGCCGCAAGTGTCGGCATGGACAGGGCGGGCTGCTGGGCAGGTAGAGGGACACATCCGTATGTTCCTGTACCAGGGTATTTGGTCATCCGGTAGATAGGCAAACTCCTCTCGTGGCGGGTGTCTGGGCCGTGATCCTCTAGGCCAAGCGCGAGAGGGGAAGGGCGGGAGCCTGGTCTTCCATTCTCCCACTTCAGGTGCATGGCTTGGTACTCACATCACGGTTCACAATACTCACCCTAACATTAAAATGTTAGGAACCATGAACCATACATGCTCATTTAGACAGCTTACGTTTTTGGATTTGAGTATAAAATGGCTGCAACATCAGCCGCTCAAATGGGGTGCAAGGGCTCATTTGCTTCTTGTTTCTGAAGCGTTTTAGAGAAGGAAGGGCTGGGTCTCAGTGTGGGCATGCCCAACCCTAATACAGAAACATCTTTAGGGAATTATATCTACGGACAAGGTAGGATACTACACAAGAGAGACCCAATAAACAATGCACAAAAAGGCTACACAGAAAGGATTGTACCTCTTTCAAACTTTAGCCTGACCAGTAATAAGCTAATGGAGTGTTTTAAACAAAACCGGCTTCTGATACGTGGTATAGGGCCCACAGTTCCTTAGCCACTACCTCCTTCCCATTGCGCAGGCCTCAGGGGTTATTTCTGCAAAAAAGAGCAGGCCCATACTTTATCTAACAGAACTGGCATTAGCATCTCTTATTAGTGCTGGCCTAGTGAAAATCATGGAGTGGCAGTGTAGAAAGGGTGTTTGTTCTAGTTGATTTACAATTTGAGGCAACTTCTTTGATTGCTTTATGTGTTTAAGTGTGGGCACAATATGGCATACTCGTGAGAGTCACATACACAAAACAGTCCAGTGTGCTCTTGTATGGGCATTGGGCACATCAGGCAACAACAGGTATATGTGCTGTTACATAAGAGCACCACATAGACACCATTAACCAGGAGGGTGGTGATTTGTGCAGCGCACACATCATTGCTGCACACAACCCTGCATTGATTTGCCTTGGACTACTGTCTGCATGGTGACACACAATGTACTCCACTTTCCTAATGAAGGTGCCGAGTGACATTGAGTTGCCATCTGGTGTGCACACTAGGCAGTGGCTGGCTTGTTTAGACAATTAAAAGACCTTTGATGCTGAGAGGATGCATTTAGTTCATGTCCCAAAGCAACCACTAGAATTTGTAAGCAAGAAAACTAGAATTAACCTTCCCAGGATGCGCCGTATGTAACTAAAAGGTAATATACATGTTAATTCTCTTGCATAGGTTTGATCAGCAAACTGATACTTGTGCTGGCCTGCTGAATAAAAATTATCATTGTTCAAACTGAAATGTTAAGCACATGCTGTATAAAAACAATGGCTTGTTAAATGAGCCATCACTTATACATTGCCCCAATTGAAAGGCTGTCAACACAAAGAATGAGGGGCGCAGGTGGGATCCACAACCAGCGGCCACTTGAAGCAGCTGGAACCAGGAGCAAAGTAGTGGAGTGGTGAAGCAGCAAGCAGATCAACGGGGGTCAGAAAGAATATTTCTCCCGCCCAGAGGAAGACCTTTTGTTGCTGCTCCAGTTTGGCACGATTATTTCTAGCTATGAGCATTGAGCTGGGGAATGGCAGATAAGGGTGCCATAAATGTAAACCAGCTGATCTAGCTGGAACAATCATAAGTTAGTGCTGCTGGATCGACTTTTTCAAGTGATGATTCTACAACCTATTCCCCAGGCAGGATCATCTAATAAGACGACCAATGCATAAGCTTTGCCAGCATTATAAAACACCCCACACCTTTCCCCACAGCAGATACAATGGTGACCTCTGACCTGAGCGATTTGGAAAGGGTTGAAAGCAGCGGTGGAAGGAGCTTGCCTTCAAAATGAAAAAGCAAGTAAACAAGGGGAAGATTGTTAACAAGCAAAGGAGCCCCCACAGGCCAGAAGGGAGGTGACTGCAGCAGTCCAGTGCAGCCCCCAGAACTTGACGCCATATACATTGTTAGGCAGAATCCCGTGCAGTGCCCTTAGGGACCACTACACACGATTAAGACTACAGGTGGCAATACAAGTCTTACCTTTGGTACAAGCATGTACTACTAAGTTATAGTGGTAGCAGTAGCGGAGCAGCCAGGCTTATCTCAAGAGTATATGAGCAGTAGCAGAGATTACACCAAGGGACCACAATTACTGTGACTCAAGCAAACACTGACTCAAGGTTTCAGGTAAAAAATATAAGTACATTTATTTTTAAACCATTTGTTATAAACACAACACTTCTATTAAACTTAAATAAAAACCACACGTTAAATATACTACAACTAACCAATTCACTTTGTACAGTAAGTCTCAAGGTAAGTACCCTGTGTTGAATTCACCGGTATTACGAACAAAACACGTTACCGCGAATACAATTGCAATCATTTTTTGACAGTTCGGTCTACTAACTAAACTCGTATCCGTGACATGAAATGCTACCAAGGTAAACAAAAACACACTTAGCACTTGAGATACCCAGAGGGAGATGGAGGCAAAAATCACAGGCAATATTTTGGTTAGGCAGTCAGAATCAAGAAACACTGAAAGACAGGAGTTCAAAAGTCAAAGGGCCAGAGCCAGGTTTGAGAGACACCTGGGCATGTTGCCGAGGATCACACAGTCAGATAGTTTGAGATTCAACGTGGCCATAAGTACTTCGATATTGTCAATGTTCGGAAGCAAAAGTTATAAGGTAGAGGGAAGACAAGGGCAAGCCTTGGAAATGAAGAAAAGGGATTCACCCAGTTTCCTCAAGCAGAACACAGTACCTTGTTCCAACGGTGCAGCTGGTGCCCTGGCAGTTGTTCCTAGTGGTTTCCCGCAGACCCACGATTCCTGGAGCTTCGTTGTGAAGGGGGACATCTGAAGGGGTCTGCACCACACAGGGATGAGGCCGGCAGCAGCGACACGGAATAAAAAGTGTGCTTCTTAAAAACAGGAGAGGCTCTTCAAGTGGCTATCCGGACCACTACAGCTATGTGCAGCGATTTCGACCAAGGAAGAGGATCCTCTAGCTGTGGAAGATGAGCTGGTTATCCCCACCAAGCTCAAGGGAAGAAGACTCCGGACTGGATCTTCTCTGAGTCGTTAAAGGTAGATATCTCAGGACTGCAGCAGAGCTTCACCGGGATGGGGTAGTTGCAGCAGCCGTCGTTCTCTCCGCTTCTCGTCGGTTCCTTGTAGTTCCAGTGGCGACTCTGTGACTTCTAGCCCAAGAGACCTGCCTTTTATGCACAAAACCCCCATTCACACAGCCTGGCTGTCAATCACTCAGCAGGCAGGGTTGTCCAGCCCGGACAACCACCTTGACCAATCGTGACAAAGTGCGACTTGGGTTTCCTAGGATACCCTTTGCAGGGTTGGCTACACCCCTCCCTCACATTTACCCACCCAGACACCCAGGCGCCTAGAGGAGGCCTTCTAAGTAGAAGCCCGCCAAAAGACAGCGAACAAAGAAGGAAAACCTGGTTTGCCACGCAAAGCAAAACACAAGGGCCCTCATTACGACCCTGGCGGAAATCGAAAAACGATGGCGGAAATGCAATACCGCCATCGAAAAGCGCTCGGTGCGATTATGACCCGTCACCGTAAAGTACGATGCCATTAGCGACACCGTAGTGAACGCCAACGCTAACTGCACCAAGTACGCGCACGCGCGCCATGCAAAACCGTAATTACCACCATGGCGCAACGGTACGCGAATTCTGACCCTAGTGGACATTTACCTAACGCCATCAAGCATGGCGGAAAGCACCATTCCGCCATGGTGAGAAGTACGGCATCGCGAACCAACCGTAAATGGCCCTTCTGAGTGCCTGTACACCACTCCCTGGCCACATTGCACAACTCCTCGTAGGTGCAATGAAGTCACACAATGCAACCAGTGAAATGTACAAGTCACCCATGCATGCCAACGAACAAATGAATGTAGGGGCTCCAAGTGCCTTGTGAGTGGCCATCCATATTTGCCATGTCACCATTGCCGTACTGATGCAGCACAGGCATGTGAAGGTTCAAGTACAGCAACATGAACTGAAATATGAGACAAAACAACAACAGGCCCCCATCGCTTGACACCAGTGCAAGGCAACATTCAAAGCAGTATCCTGAGGGAGACTGCACCAGCCCTGTACTCTTGCCAGTAAACAAACCAACCATCAGCATAAGCATGTACCACACAAGTTGGAAGAGTGACTGAGCAGCCAGGCTCATCTCAAGAGGGGCCAATGGGAGCTGCAGGGCACAGATGGCACGAATACAGAAGCTATTCCAATGGACATGACCTCAGTCTCCCTCCAAGAAACGCACGCAAACACAGGCACCTGTGACCAGCCATATTCTGATAATCACATCATTCCACCAATCCACCTGGCTGACCGGCATCTGTTACACAAAAGCTAATCCCCCGCCCCTGAGCATGACATCATTAAAACAGTCATAATGGCAGCCCCTATCGCTGACCTCACTGGGCTTCGTAGGCAAACGCGCCCAGTACAGTACCACGCAACTATACTCAGAAGCCGGGACCCAATGCAGATCTTCTCACAATACATCGCTCCACAAATAGGAATATGCTACATTACTTGCAAAGAATAACGCTACACGGTTAATATCAGAATAGAAATTTAATGCACAACAAAATCACCAAGCCCATACAGCTATTAGGTCATGAACTCCAAAATATATTTAATTATTGTGGGCTGCATCCGCAATAAATGACCAGCTTCTTCTTGTGTGACGCCCTGTACCTTCATGGTACACAGGGGCTACATTCACGTTCAAAAAGGCAACATGGAAGTGCCTAGAACCGCAGGGCCGTCCCATTAGGTAGGCACTAGTCCAGCTGAAAGGTCGATATGTTGCTCCTAGCCACTAGTACTGCGTAAGGGCATGTGGCCCATTGGCGATCGTTCCATAAGATCGTAATGGTGCTCCACTGATTAACACGAAGCAGCAGGTGTCGGGAGTAAAAGCCATCTGCAGGAGTGGCATACAGATGGCAGCGGCAAAAGGGGAGGAGATACCTGTCACCCAAATGAAATGAGAAAGAATAGTATGGGCATCAGAACTTCATTTGAATTACTCACTTCAATGATCACACTAAATCTACAGCCATATGCATGCTAGCCCACTCAAAAGGATTATTCCCACCCAAAAATCACTTGCGAATCATAACTATATAAATCGAGGTGAAAACACTATTACAAACGAGTATTTGTGTGCATGCGTCTGTTAAAACAGAATCCATTAGATGGGATTAGTAACGTGCATAGACACAAGTGTTTGAAGGCGCGTCGAGACAGGGAGGGTTCAACAAGGGCAGATAGACGATGGTCCCACTATGGCAGCCCTGCATCACATAGCGCAGGGGAAGTGGATAGATTCCAAAAAGCCATGTACATGGCAAACTCTCTATTAAATCATCTGTCCATGCATCCATACATCATTCCCTCATCCAGGTATGAAAACGCCTGAATATTTACTCACATAACATGTGAAATTTCCATTGAGTCTGTGCGTAATGCAGTCTGCAAAATCCACTGTGCTCCAGCCCGGAATTCCAGTGTTGTGAAGTAACATGTATTTGGGAACGTCCGGCCTTATCGTCCACTACGCTATTGCGCATCCCATACTATTCATATCAATCATTGCATTCTCGCCATGGCCCCTGTCCGAAGGACATTAAACAATAGAACTTAATATCTGCAGTCAGACCTGTGGGCGTCTCCTCGCCGCTAGCTGAAAACCGAAAGCGATGTCCTTCGAATTCCTCATTTGCAACATCACGTCGAAAAGGCATCTGTGACCGCTTGAAATCACAAATTCATCCATGTAGTGCGGCAGTGTGTGAAAATGGCAACTGCCTTCACTCACAAATGGGACGCCCCGCCCGTCGGTGAACCTCGGTACAGTGCTGCATGAGGGTCCACCGTTAATCGAGTACTACATTCCACTGACCCTTCACAAGTTTGTTCGCGACTGTAAAGATAGTATGTGAAACAATGGGACCATAGCAGAATGAACATATGAACCAATATTTCACTGCCATCGGGATTAAATACATGATTGTAATAGCAAGATGCCATGCGTCAAATTGCCGCGTTGTGTGCGGGACGTGCTCGCCCAAAGGGGATTGCAGCTTGCACAGGTGGAATGAATCACCACAGGTGGAGGCTATACTGCCTGAAAACACATAAATTGCACACCCAACCCCCTCCCACAACCACACCCACTCCAAAATGCTACCGGCAGGACTAGCGATGTTGGCCCTGGGGGACCTGATAGCACTGCAAGTACTCCAACTTCAAGAAGAAGACGAACACCAACTACTATAACAACCGGCCGCACAGAGGAGACGCAGGAGGAGGAGGAGGGCAAGGCAGGGCCAGCAAGGCCCACCAGCACAGCCACTACCACCACGCAGGCAGCCCGCAATCCCACGCCTCTGAGCTCATCCGT
This sequence comes from Ambystoma mexicanum, assembly GCF_040938575.1. Taxonomy (NCBI): domain Eukaryota; kingdom Metazoa; phylum Chordata; class Amphibia; order Caudata; family Ambystomatidae; genus Ambystoma; species Ambystoma mexicanum. Next base: position 378,735,462 of record NC_090930.1, on the reverse strand, counting down.
TCAACCTCACTGATGAGCAGATCCACACCCTCTACCGTTTGGACCGGGACACCATAACCGCCATTGTGGACATGACACACGCTGACCTTGTCAGCATGATAGATAGCCCAACCGCCATCCCACCCCTACTGAAGGTGGTGTCTGTACTACACTTCCTGGCCACAGGCACCTACCAGCACACAGTCGGACAGTTGCATGGCATTTCACAGCCACTGTTGTCACGGACACTATTGCAAGTGCTCGATGCCCTCCTGAAGCACGCAGACGACTACATCTCTCTACCACGCTCGGAGCAGGAAATTACGAACACAAAAGTGGGATTCCATGCACTTGCCGGCATACCGGGTTGCATTGGTGCCATCGACTGCACCCATGTGGAATTGGTTGTCCCACATGCCATGGAGGTCCAGTTCCGCAACCGAAAACAATATTATTCTCTTAATGTACAAATGGTGTGTGACTCCAACAGGATCATTACACATTGTTGTGCCCGATTTCCTGGATCAACCCATGATTCTATGGTCTTGAGGAACTCTACAATACCACGCTACATGGAGCGACACACAGGGAACAGATCCTGGCTACTCGGTGAGTCTCATTTCATGCATGATAATGTGGGGTATGTGATGCGGCAATGACCTGGCAGGAAGGGGGGGGGATGCGTACGTAGCAATGTCATTCCACAAACATCCTTTATTGTCCACATACAGGTGATGCCGGGTATCCACTGAAGAGATGGCTCCTTACACCACTCCGGAACCCACAGAACCAGCATGAGGAGGACTACAACCATGCCCACTCACGTACCCGTGTAGTCATAGAACAGGCATTCGGCCTACTGAAGGGTCGTTTCCGCTACCTCAGCAGGTCTGGCGGGGCACTCCTGTACCGCCATGAGAAGGTTGCAAAGATGGTCATGGCATGTGTCATGCTACACAACATGTGCGTACGTAGAAATGTGCCCATGCCCCGTGATGCAGAACTGCAAGCACCTGAAGATGGTCATGATGAGGGTGGGGATGTGGCAGCACCTCAAGGAGTCCGCGAGGCACAGGAGGGCCGTGAAATTCGTCAGATTATCATAGATTCATGCTTCTAGCACTCACGCCTGGTGGCTGATACATGGACACGGGACTTGTGGCACTGTGTGTGTCTGGAACATGCACAATATGGACTGTACGCCTATAAAGGCCTCGTACACAAAGATCAATGTCCACACATCTCATTGGATGATTGTGAAATGTTTATAGCATATGTGAAATTATGTTACACACCCCATCGACCCGCCACCCAAGAAAGCCCAACACACCCCCTCCACCCTCCTACCTCCCCCCCGAACACCAGTGTCCAAAGATGCTCATTGTCAGTGGGCAGACGCTATTGCAAGCCCCCTCTCCGGGTATCAGGGGCACCCCTGCCTGTGGAGCGCAGGTTCCTCCCAGATCTACGTTGGGGGCTGCCCTGGACGGAACTTGCAACGGATGATGTCTCTGCCTGCTCACGTCCATGCATGTCCCTAAGGGTTTGTGAGAGCTCAGTGAGCACACGGCGCACAGCGGCAAGTTCAGCACATACGTCTTTGGACGTCGCATGCAGTTCCCCCCTCAGGCTCTCGGTGCCTCTCTCCATTTGTACCCTCAGGCTCTCAGTGCTTCTCTCCATTTGTGCCCTTAGTGTCTCTGTACTTCTCTCCATTTCTGCCCTAAGTGTCTCAGTAGATGTTTCTATGGCTGCCTTAGTACCCCCACATTCATCAGCATGCTCCTTGAGGAGCGTGGCCAGTTGCTGCTGTTGCACGATCACCTGGTCGAGGGACTGTTGCCTCTGCTGGGCCATGCCCATTTGCGGTGGTGTCACAGAGGGGCTGATCACCTCATGTTGCCTTGCCACAGGGCTTGTGGGGGATGGCCAGTCGTCGTCTTGTGGGTGCCCCTGCGTGGTATCCTCATGGTGTACGGGATGAAACAAACAGGGGGATTGAGACAGGTAATGGATGGATCCTACATCGACAGCACCGTTTTCTGTGTCGGAGCATGCTGCCATTAATGCAGTGTCACCTATGGTGCTGCTGCCACCAGAAGCAGTGCCTTCTGTGGCATCCATTGGGGGGACCTGTGGTGCTGCTGTTGTGGGCATGCTGGCTGCTGGGGTGCCTGTTGAAGTCCCCTCCTGTGTGCTGCCACTTGATTTGTGCTGCTGCCGTGTCTTGATCCGTGCAGCTGAGGTGGAGGGTCTTTGGCCGTTGGTCTTGGCCCTCTTTGCAGGTGTGCTGGTAGGGGTGTCCTGGAGCTCGTCGTTTGAATCGGACCCTGTGGTGGAGTAAAGGAGGGCGAGCGTTATTTATGGGTCTGTGGAAATTGGAATGGCAATGTATCACATACATTGGGGTGGTACCTGAGGGTGATTTGGGTCAGGGCCTTGGAGGTGGTTTCATTTTTGTGTGGATTGAGGATGCAGTTGTTTTGCAGCCTGCAGTTAGGGTGTGCATGCTGCACGTGTATAGGGTGTTTTTAGGATTTTTAATTATTTATGTATTTATTGTGACTTTTAAAGTGCGCTATCAGGCCAATGTATGTGGACGTTCTCCTGGACATGTGTTTCTGTTGCACTATGTGGACACATGGTACTTCACATGATTGGACATTGTGGATTTAGCATTGTTTTATTTGGGCCACCTACCTGATTCTTCGGATGTCTGCACTCCTTTCTCCATCCCTCCGACTCCCTCTATACTCTCCATTCCAATGGTGGAGGCACAGATTTCTTCCCAGGGGGTCAACTTGATGGGTGATTCCGATCCTCCCCCGGTAGCTGTGGCAATGTTACGGTTGGCTGATAGTATGCTCCGTACGCGTATCCGCAAGTCGTCCCATCGCTTTCTGCATTGCTGTGGGTTGCGGAGTGCGGTCCCCACCGCACTTACCCGCTGTGCCACCAGGGCCCATATGGCCTTCTTGTTCGCAAGTGCCGTCCTGGTCATTTGCGTCGAGAAGACGACGGCAGCATTCTCCTAGAGGGTCTCTGTGAGCACGGTGAGTTCCTCATGGGAGAAGTGGACCTGCCGCTTGCGGTCGCACGCTTTTTTCGCAACTTTTCCCATTTTTATTGTTTTCACTAGGGTGGATAACGGGTTGGGATGTGTCTCAGGGTAGGATTTTTAATGGTTGTGTTGGGATTCTGATTTTATAGGTGTACGGCGTGCTGTTTCCCGTTCCGGGCCCATGTTTTTACTTCCGTTTCCGTATATTTACGGTCACCGTATTTTGCGATTGCCGCTCATTACGGTGACCGCTATGATGGGTGGCGGAATTGCACCTATGGCGCCGTACGACGGCGGTGAGGGGCGTTTTGGGGACATTTCCGCCATCGCGGACTTTGCACTTCCGCCATGGCGTAGTGCTCGTGCCCGATGGGTCAGAATTAGCCGCACTTTACTCCGTCGTGCAATGGCGGAAACGCTATTTACGCTATGGCGGTCAGGTCAGTTACTTTCCGCCAGGGTCGTAATGAGGGCCAAGGAGTTTAACAAAAAGAAATGGCGAATAAACCACACCGGAGCCAAAAGAAAAAGGATTTGGTCAAGCAGGTTTAAGTTTCTAGGCTAACACAATAGCCTACAATATTACCACAATCATATAATATAACCGTGGTAGAAAGTTAGGGTAGATACCACTGCCACCAGCCATGTCTAAATGTTAAAAGAGCAAAACAGTTCTCTAGGAGGTACAGATAAAAAGGGATACAAATTAACCCTTTCCAGTACTCCATGGAATATGTGGTGTACTGGACCTGTGGTAGATTGACTATGTAAAGTTAATGGTAACTTTACCCTTTTCTGGGTGACAGTAGTCGCCTCAAAAATGGAGTCGGTGGGAGTCTGAACGACAACCCTTTGCCACTGCACAGAAGGTGCTGCGTGACACACACAAAGAAGGGGGCTACTGAAGTGATGTACTTCAGAGCCCACAATCACAAAAACAGGTGAAAACACATAGCAAAACACATGTAAGAGTAGGGGAAAAGCTCTCATTCTTACCACGTGGAAAAAACTCCAGAAGTCCAGCAAAGCTGATGGGGGACTCACTAGGTGAGGGAAATTAGCCATAGATGAGAATTCTCCCTAACATACATACATGCCAACCTTCCCGATTTAGGCTGGAGACTCCCGACTTTTAAGTAAAAAATGTATCTATTTTTCAAGTTCTCCCGCCTGTAATCATTCTAGCCTCAATATATTCCTACGGGGAAATTTACATCTCCTGATTTTCCTGACAAAATCTCCCCACCAGATTCGCCAGAATGTTGGCATGTATGCATATATACCACATAGCTTGTAGGCTAATTCTCAGTACCACCTGCCCGCGTCCTCTTCTTCCTACCCCAAACTTAATATTGCTGACTGAGCTTCACTCCGTCGTCTGAAGTGTGTTTCTCTAAAGCTCTTTATGGTTCAGCTTGTACCTAAAGGCACTGCACGTGTGTTATGTGCAGCTTGGCATGTGAGTCTGTAAAATGCTTACGTGCACTGAAATCATGTGAAAGGCCACCTGAATTAACCCTTTATTTTCAGAAGTCAGGGTCCCACCCTCCTGTTTGGCAGCTGCTGAAGGAGCAGTTGGTTGATCAGACAATGGGCCTCATTACAACTCAGGCGTGGACTCCAAAGCATCTCATATTTGAAATATAAAACACATTTGGATATAAAACAAATCATCCAATAAAGCACACCAGGTCACACACACACACAGACACACTCTGCTTACCTCAGCTTTGTCTGTAAAGTGTGGTGGTCTCTCAGCACCACAGCCCTGGTCTCCTTTGCAGTGACAGCACCAATCCAAAAATGTTGTCAGCGTGTGAATTTGAACCAACACAGTATGTGATGCACAGACGTCATGGCACAACAACCTACATGCAGCCCTGAACTTTGGTCCGGGCGGCGGAGAGCAGCAAACATCGGCCCAAAAAAAATATACTTTTTTTCTCACTGAACTGGACATGTTATTTATATATATATATTTTTTTGCTTTTCAAATTTCTCTTGGGAGGTGGCCAATGGGGGGGGGCAGCATTTTTATGGTGTTGGTCCTTCACCCGGTAATATTGCCCACTGTCAGCAATGTTTTTTGTGTACCTTGCCTTTTTTATGCAGGTGAAGCTGAAGCCACACATAGCAGCTAAGTCTCCAAGTTGAATTAACCTACCCTATATTCTCTGGCTGTCCAAGTTCACTTACGGTACCTCATCTGCTCTATTACAACTACCTAGCATAATTTCCCCTGTTTATTTTTGCTCAGTTTATACACAGCTTTTCTATTCCTTGTATTTTAAGTTTACTTATCCCACCCTACTCTGTCTTGTTCTCTACGTTTGTGTAACCTTCTTCATTACCTGTCCTGCAACCACCCAGTATAATGTTGTCTGTTTATTCTCACTCAGCTTATGTATCCCTGTTTAATTGTTGTAGTTGCATTTTCTCTAACTTTTTTATATTATTGTATGTTTTATTTTTTATCCATGTTGGATTTTTTGTCCCGATGACCTAATGATTAGTATTTGCAAAGAGAACAACATTGTTGTATGCACAAATGTTGTATCTTATATAGTGTATGTGATGCACTGCATAAAAGATATGAGGGTCCTAAAAACGTGTGTATTACATTGTGTTTCCTAATGTGTGTGTGTTCTTTAACTGATTATGTTTTCCTTTTTTTTTAGATAGAAGGATATTGCCCAAGTTATCTCGTCCTTGAAATTACTTTCACAGTGCCAAGGACGAGATAGCTTGTCCTTTTTGGCACTTCGTTTTGTGTGATCCCATTTTCGGCTGCTGCGGTGAAGAGAGAAGGAGAGAAGGTGAGTGCCCTTCTCCTTCTGCCTCGATCTCCGGCTGTATTTCAAGCCGCAGATCGAGGTAGGTATCGTTAGAAAGGGGAGATTCTCCCCTTTTCAATGATACCCTTTGTGTGGCATTGCTTCTCATGGATCGGGCGCTTGGCGCGCGCTCCTTGGGCAGCAATGTCACTGGATCAATAGAGATCCGTTTGTGATGTGGGGGGAGGGGGGCTGCTTACTAGGTAAGCAAGCCCCCTGGGCCCCTTGGCCACAAAGCATGGGGCCACATTTATGGCGACCCCTGGGAGGCGGATGTGTGTCCATCTGCCCCCAGGGGTGGGGGGCGAAAAGAAAAGAAAAAAAAATAGCATGGGAAGGGGCAAGGGGGTTGGGGACCACTAGGTCACCAGGGATATTTTTTGGGAAGGTGTTGTTGGAAAGGGGAAATTCTCCCGTTTCCAACGACACCCTGTTTGTAAGCATTGCTGCCCCTGGTTGGGCGCAGGGTGCTCGATCCAGGGGCAGCAATGGCCAATAGATACCAGGGATGTGTTACAGAGGGGAGCGTGGGGGGGCAGCTTACTAGGTAAGTGCCCCCCTACCCCGTGGCCCCAAAGCATGGGGCCACATGTATGGAGTCCCCTGGGGGCGGATGGGTGAGCATCTGCCCCCAGGGGTGGGGAGAAAAAAACAATTATCATGGCTGGTGCTGGGGGGAGTGCCCCCCCGACACTGGACCACCAGAAATATTTTTTTTATGGAAAGGGGTTGTTCCCCCTCCCACAAAATGGACTTGGGGTCATGTCATGCAGCCCTCCCTGGGGGCAGTTATATGCTCTTAGGAAGGGGCAAGTAACCCCAGGGAGGGCTGCATGAGACCCCCTCTTATCTGCCCCCAGCAGGGCTGAATGGGATGCCCCCTCCTGCATTTGGTGTGGGGGGAGAGGGTCAACCCCCAGTACATTAGAAAATGATCTGGGTGTGTAGGGGTCCCTGAGCCCCAGCTAAAGGGCAGCCTGCCACTTTGAAGTATTTTCTTTGTTTTCTAAACCTGCCTTGGCGCAGAGGGTCACATTGGTGTGCCAATCTGGCACCGGGGTGCCCAAACCTTACTGCCCCACCCATTGGGGGGCCTGTCCCACAATTTCTGGGGGCCCTCTCCCCTCCACCCCAAATGGAGGGGGGTGTACCTCACACAGCTGTTTGTAGGAGGCCCTGGGAGGCCTGCATGAGGTGCCCCTGCCACCCATTTCGGGTGAGAGGGCCCACGAACATGGTGGGACAGGCCCCCCAGTGGGTGGGGCAGTAAGGTTTGGGCACCCCGGGGCCAGATTGGGAAAACCAATGTGCCCCTCAGCACCAAGGGGAGTTGGGTTACCAAAGAAAAAAGGGAAAATGGTGGAAATGCATTTTAGAGGGGCTGTGGGGCACCCCAAAGGGTCGAGGAATTTTGTAATGGGATGGAGCGTTGACCCCCTCCAACCCACCCGCAATGGAGTGGGTCCCATGTCATGCAGCCCTCCCTGGGACCAGATATCTGCTCCTAGGAACGGACGCCTGAGCCCAGGGAGGAGTGCAGGATAGCCCCCCTCTTATCTGCCCTCGGGGAGGGTTACATGAGATGTGCTGCTCCTCCAATTGGGGTGGGGTGGAGAGGTGCACCCCTCCTTCACATTAGAAAATTCCCCAGTGGTGTAGGGGGCCTTTCAGCCCCCGCTAAAGGGCAGCCTGCCATTTTGAATTATTTTCTTTGTTTACGAAACTTGCCTTGGCGCAGAGGGGCACATTGGTGTGCCAATCTGGCCCCAGGGTGCCCAAACTTTACTGCCCCACCCACTAGGGGGCCTGTCCCACATATTTTGAGGGCCCTCTCCCCCCACCCCAAATGGAGGGGGGCTGTACCTCACGCATCCTTTTGTAGGAGGCCCAGGGAGGCCTGCATGAGGTGCCCCCGCCACCCATTTGGGGTGAGGGGGGAGAGCGCCCCAAGAATAGTGGGACAGGCCCCCAGTGGGTGGGGCTATAAGGTTTGGGCACCCCAGGGCCAGATTGGCACACGAATGTACCCCTCTGCGCCAAGGAGAGTTGGGTTACTAAAGGAAAATGGTGGAATGCATTTTAGGAGGGGGCATGGGGCGCCCCAAAGGGGCAGGGAATTTTCTAATGGGATGGGGCATTGATCCCCCATCCCCCACCCACAATGGAGTGGGTGCCATGTCATGCAGCCCTCCCTAGGACCAGATATCTGCTCCTAGGAAGGGACGCCTGAGCCCTGGGAGGAGTGCAGGACAGCCCCCCACGTATCCGCCCCGGGGAGGGCTACATGAGATGCGCTGCCCCTCCAATTGGGGTGGGGGTGGAGAGGAGCACCCCCCTTCACATTAGAAAATGACCCAGTGGTGTAGGGGGCCCCTCAGCCCCTGCTAAAGGGCAGCCTGCCATTTTTAATTTTTTTCTTTGTTTACTAAACTTGCCTTGGCGCAGAGGGGCACATTGGTGTGCCAATCTGGCCCCGGGGTGCCCAAACCCTACTGCCCCACCCACTGGGAGGCCTGTCCCATAATTTTTGGGGGCCCTCTTCCCCCCACCCCAAATGGAGGGGGGTGTACCTCACACAGCCGTTTGTAGGAGGCCCAGGGAGGCCTGCATGAGGTGCCCCCGCCACCCATTTGGGGTGAGGGGGGATAGGGCCCCCAAAAATTGTGGGAAAGGCCCCCAGTGGGTGGGGCAGTAAGGTTTGGGCACCACGGGGCCAGATTGGCACACCAATGGCCCCTCTGCGCCAAGGGGAGTTGAGTTACCAAATGAAAAAAGGGAAAATGGTGGAACACATTTTATGCGGGCTGTGGGGCACCCAAAAGGGACAGGGAATTTTCTAATGGGATGGGGTATTGACCCCCTACCTCCAACCCTCAATGGAGTGGGTGCAATGTCATGCAGCCCTCCCTGGGACCAGATATCTGCTCCTAGGAAGGGACGCCTGAGCCCAGGGAGGATTGCAGGACAGCCCCCCTTATCTGCCCCCGGGGAGGGCTAAATGAGATGCGCCGCCCCTCCAATAGGGGTGGGGGGAGAGGTGCACGGCCCTTCACATTAGAAAATTCCCCAGCGGCGTAGGGGGCCCCCTCAGCCACCACTAAAGGGCAGCCTGCCATTTTTAGTTATTTTCTTTGTTTACTAAACTTGCCTTGGCGCAGAGGGGCACATTGGTGTGCCAATCTGGCCCCGGGGTGCCCAAACCTTACTGCCCCACCCACTGGGGAGCCTGTCTCACCATTTTTGGGGGCACTCTCCCCCCCACCCCAAATGGGCGGGGGGTGTACCTCAGGCAGCCATTTGTAGGACACTCAGGGAGGCCTGCATGAGGTGGCCCTGCCACCCATTTGGAATGAGGGGGGAGAGGGCCCCTAGAAATTATGGGACACACATTGCCCCCCATGCCAGCAGAACATTGGTTTTTCCCTGGGAGCAGATTCCTCCCATGTGGGTTGTCCGTCTGCAAGCCCAGGCTCCACCTCTGACTGTGCTACATTACATATGTCACCTGTGGGGAGGAATGCGGATCCTGCTGGGGCTCCCCGGAGCTGCTGCTGTGCTTGGGGGCAGTACACCTACATGGTACATGGATGTCCAAGGCCAGGGACATCACCTCCAACCGTCCTGGAGTTGCGGCTGGGCTGCATTACAGCTTTTTCCTTCGGAGAGGAATTGGCACACTGCCGAGACTCCCTGGTGGGGAGAAGTTGTAACGCAGGGCAGCCAGGGCTCCAGCAAAGTCGGTGGTAATAAACCTGGCCTTGGGCACCCTTCTCCCATGTGGGTCTTGGCCGGGGGTTCTGGGTAATAAATTCTGGGCCGATTTGCGTAAGTCAGACCTCTGTGTATTCCCACGGGTGTCCTCTTTTGGGAAATGCATGGGGTTCCCTTTTTTGCCTTGCTGGCTTTGACACCCTAGGCCCAAATCTATAGGTTGCCCACATGAACAAAATGGGCTGTGCCGAAAGGCTTGGGGTTACCAGTGGGTTACCCTTTTCCTTTTGCGCCCCGGGTAGGTGCACCCACACATGTGAGGTACCGCTTTCATCGGGACACGTGTAGGGACGCGGAAAGGTAGGCCATGTGTTGTTTGCAGTGTGTTTCGGTGGATGGCCAGAGCGAAATGTCTGAGAATTGTCTTCATTTCCAGCCAATTTCAGAGACATTTCCCTGTGTCCACTCACCGAACCACGTCACCAACAACAGATGTCATACCTTCTCGGGTTCCCACAGGTGTCCCGACAAAAACGGTACCTCACATGTATGGGTGCACCTACCGGAGGCGCAAGAGGAAAAGGGTAACCGCTGGTAACCCCAAGCCTTTCACTACAGCACATTTTGTTCATGTGGGCAACCTACAGATTTGGGCCTAGGGTGTCGAAGCCACCAAGGAAAACAGGGATCCCCATGCATTTCCCAAAATAGGACACCCATGGGAATGCACAGAGGTCTGACTTGCGCGAAGCGGCCCAGAATATATTACCCAAAACCCCAGACAAAGTGAACATTGTGTTTTTTCCCCCACCAATTGTCACACTTTGTCGGGGATTGAGGCTAATAAAAACTGGGGCAATTTGCGCAAGGCAGACTTCTGTGGATTCCCACGGGTGTCCTCTTTTGGGAAATGCATGGGGTTCCCTGTTTTCTTTGCTGGCATCGACACCCTAGGTCCAAATCTGTAGGTTGCCCACATGAACAAAATGGGCTGTGCTGAAAGGCTTGGGGTTACCAGTGGGTTACCCTTTTGCTTTTCCACCCCACTCACCGAAACAAGTCGCCAACAACAGATGTCATACCTTCTCGTGTTCCCAGAGGTGTCCCGATGAAAATGTAACCTCCCGTGTGTGCATGCACCTACTGGGGACACAAAAAGAAAAGGGTAACCCGCTGGTAACCCCAAGCCTTTCGCCACAGCACATTTTGTTCATGTGGGCAACCTACAGATTTGGGCCTAGGGTGTCGAAGCCAGCAAGGAAAACAGGGAACCCCATGCAATTCTGAAAAGAGGACACCCGTGGGAATCCACAGAGGTCTGATTTGCGCAAATCGGCCAAGAATCTACTACCCAGAACCCCCGCCAAATTCCAAATTTGGGGGTAAAAAACACAATTTCCAGAAATTTCACTCTGCTCACCCACCGAAACACGCCACCAATAACAGATGTCATACCTTCCCGCTTTCCCACAGGTGTCCCAATAAAAACGGTACCTCACATATGTGGGTTGACCAATCTAGCCGCAAAGGGAAAAGGCTAACCCACTGGTAACCACAAAAGGGATTGGGGAGATAACCTACAGATTTGGGCCTAGGGTGTCCAAGCCACCAAGGAAAACTGGGAACCCCATGCATTTCTGAAAAGAGGGCACCAGTGGGAATCCACAGAGGTCCAACTTGCGTGAAGCGTACCAGAATGTTTTACCCAGAACCCCCGACAAAGTTAAAAATGTGGGTGTTTTTTCGGCACATTTCAGAGTTTGCCAGGGCTTCTGGATAATAAATTCTGGGCTGATTTTCGGAAGTCAGCCCTCTGCGGATTCCCACATGTGTCCTCTTTTCAGAAATGCATGGGGTTCCCAGTTTTCCTTGGTGGCTTGGAAACCCTAGGCCCAAACGTGTATTGTGTGGGCTTGAGCGAAATTCAACATTTTCTGCTGTCCCGAAACGACTTTTGGCTTTCCCCTTTGTCCCCAGGTAGGTGACCCACTCATGTGAGGTACCGTTTTCATTGGGACACCTGTGGGAAGTGGGACAGTAGGCCATGTGATGTTGGTGGCGTGTTTCAAAGGATGAGCTGAGTGAAATGTGCAGAAAATGCATTTTTTCCCACATTTCGGATTTTGCGGGGGTGTCTGGGTAATACATTCTGGGCCGATTTGCACAAATCGCACCTCTGCGGATTCCCACAGGTGTCCTCTTTTCGGAAATGCATGGGGTTCCCTGTTTTCCTTGGTGGCTTGGACACCCGAGGCCCATATCTGTATGATGTGCCAGTCTGGACAAAGTGTGAAATTCGGGTGTCAAAACAGACTTGGGTTTACCTGTCTTTTAGGCTTTCCCCTTGGTGCCCAGGTAGGTGCACCCACACATGTGAGGTACCATTTTCATCAGGACACCTGTGGGAACACGGGACGGTAGGCCATGTGTTGTTGGTGGCATGTTTCGATGGGTGAGCTGAGTAAAATGTGTGGAAAATGTGGTTTTTTCCCATATTTCAAACTTTGCAGGGGTGTCTGGGTAATAAATTCTGGGCCGATTTGCGCCAATCATACCTCTGCGGATTCCCACGCGTGTCCTCTTTTCGGAAATGCATGGGGTTCCCTGTTTTCCTTGGTGGCTTGGACACCCGAGGCCCATATCTCTAAGGTGTGCCCGTCTGGACAAAGTGTGAAAATCAGGTGTCAAAACAGACTTGGGGTTACCTGTGTTTTAGGCTTTTCCCCTGGCGCCCAGGTAGGCGCACCCATACATGTGAGGTACCGTTTTCATTAGGACACCTTTGGGAATGCGGGACGGTAGGCCATGTGTTGTTGGTGGTGTGTTTCAATGGATGAGCCGAGTGAAATGTGCAGAAAATGCATTTTTTTCCCCACATTTCGGACTTTGCGGGGGTGTCTGGGTAATACATTCTGGGCTGATTTGCGCAAATCATACCTCTGCAGATTCCCACGGGTGTCTTCTTTTCGGAAATGCATGGGGTCCCTGTTTTCCTTGGTGGCTTGGACACCCGAGGCCCATATCTGTATGGTGTGTCTGTCTGGACAAAGTGTGAAATTCAGGTGTCAAAACAGACTTGGGGTTACCTGTGTTTTAGGCTTTCCCCTTGGCGCCCAGGTAGGCGCACCTACACATGTGAGGTACCGTTTTCATCGGGACACCTGTGGGAACTCGGGACGGTAGGCCATGTTTGGTTGGTGGCGTTTTTCAATGGGTGAGCCGAGTGAAATGTGCAGAAAATGCATTTTTTTCCCCTCATTTCAGAATTTGCAGTAGTATCTGGGTAATAAATTCTGGGCCTTTTTGCGCAAATCATACCTCTGCGGATTCTCACTGGTGTCCTCTTTTCAGAAATGCATGGGGTCCCTGTTTTCCTTGGTGGCTTGGACACCCGAGGCCCATATCTGTATGATGTACCCGTCTGGACAAAGTGTTAAATTCGGGTGTCAAAACAGACTTGGGGTTACCTGTCTTTTAGGCTTTCCCCTTGGTGCCTAGCTAGGTGCACCCACACATGTGAGGTACCATTTTCATCAGGACACCTGTGGGAACGCGGGACGGTAGGCCACGTGTTGTTGGTGGCGTGTTTCAATGGGTGTACCGAGTGAAATGTGCGGAAAATCTGTTTTTTTCCCATATTTCGAACTTTGCAGGGGTGTCTGGGTAATACATTCTTGGCCGATTTGCTCAAATCATACCTCTGTGGATTCCCACTTGTGTCTTCTTTTCGGAAATGCATGGGGTTAGCTGTTTTCCTTGGTGGCTTGGACACCCGAAGCCCATATCTGTATGGTGTGCCCGTCTGGACAAAGTGTGAAATTCGGGTGTCAAAACAGACTTGGGGTTACCTGTGTTTTAGGCTTTTCCCTTGGCGCCCAGGTAGGTGTACTCACACATGTGAGGTACCATTTTCATCAGGACACCTGTGGGAACGCGGGACCGTAGGCCACGTGTTGATGGTGGTGTGTTTCGATGGGTGAGCCGAGTGAAATGTGCGGAAAATGTGTTTTTTTCCCCACATTTCGGACTTTGCGGGGGTGTCTGGGTAATACATTCTGGGCCGATTTGCGCAAATCATACCTCTGTGGATTCCCGCGCGTGTCCTCTTTTCATAAATGCATGGGGTTCCCTGTTTTCCTTGGTGGCTTGGACACCCGAGGCCCATATCTGTATGGTGTGCCCGTCTGGACAAAGTGTGAAATTCAGGTGTCAAAACAGACTTGGGGTTACCTGTGTTTTAGGCTTTCCCCTTGGCGCCCAGGTAGGCGCACCCACACATGTGAAGTACCATTTCATCGGGACACCTGTGGGAATGCGGGACAGTAGGCCATGTGTTGTTGGTGGTGTGTTTCGATGGGTGAACCGAGTGAAATGTGCAGAAAATGTGTTTGTTTCCCATCATTTCAGAATTTGCAGGGGTATCTGGGTAATAAATTCTGGGCCTTTTTGCGCAAATCATACCTCTGTGGATTCTCACTGGTGTCCTCTTTTCGGAAATGCATGGGGCCCCTGTTTTCCTTGGTGGCTTCGACACCCAATGCCCATATCTGTATGGTGTGCCCGGCTGGACAAAGTGTGAAATTCACGTGTCAAAACAGACTTGGGGTTACTTGTGTTTTAGGCTTTTAACTTGGCGGCCAGGTAGGTGCACCCACACATGTGAGGTACTGTTTTCATTGGAACTCCTGTAGGAACGCGGGACGATGGGCCATGTGATGTTGGCGGCGTGTTTCGTTGGGTGAGCCGAGTGAAATGTGCGTAAAATGCATTTTTTTCCCCACATTTCAGACTTTGCGGGGGTTTCTGGGTAATACATTCTGGGCTGATTTGCGCAAATCATACCTCTGCAGATTCCCACGGGTGTCTTCTTTTCGGAAATGCATGGGGCTCCCTGTTTTCCTTGGTGGCTTGGACACCCGAGGCCCATATCTGTATGGTGTGTCTGTCTGGACAAAGTGTGAAATTCAGGTGTCAAAACAGACTTGGGGTTACCTGTGTTTTAGGCTTTCCCCTTGGCGCCCAGGTAGGCGCACCTACACATGTGAGGTACCGTTTTCATCGGGACACCTGTGGGAACTCGGAACGGTAGGCCATGTTTGGTTGGTGGCGTTTTTCAATGGGTGAGCCGAGTGAAATGTGCAGAAAATGCATTTTTTTCCCCTCATTTCAGAATTTGCAGTAGTATCTGGGTAATAAATTCTGGGTCTTTTTGCGCAAATCATACCTCTGCGGATTCTCACTGGTGTCCTCTTTTCAGAAATGCATGGGGTCCCTGTTTTCCTTGGTGGCTTAGACACCCAAGGCCCATATCTGTATGGTGTGCCCGGCTGGACAAAGTGTGAAATTCAGGTGTCAAAACAGACTTGGGGTTACCTGTGTTTTAGGCTTTCCCCTTGGTGTCCAGGTAGGTGCACCCACACATGTGAGGTACTGTTTTCATCGGAACTCCTGTAGGAACGCGGGACGGTGGGCCATGTGATGTTGGTGGCGTGTTTTGTTGGGTGAGCCGAGTGAAATGTGCGTAAAATGCATTTTTTCCCCACATTTCAGACTTTGCGGGGGTTTCTGGGTAATAGATTCTGGTGCGATTTCTGCAAATCATACCTCTGGAGATTTACATGGGTGTCTTCTTTTCGGAAATGCATCGGGTTCCCTGTTTTCCTTGGTGGCTTGGACACCCGAGGCCCATATCTGTATGGTGTGTCTGTCTGGACAAAGTGTGAAATTCAGGTGTCAAAACAGACTTGGGGGTACCTGTGTTTTAGGCTTTCCCCCTGGTACCCAGGTAGGTGCACCCACATATGTGAGGTACCGTTTTCATTGGGACACGTGTGGGGGCGCGGGACAGTAGGCCATGTGTTGTTGTTGGTGTGTTTCGATGGGTGAGTCGAGTGAAATGTGCAGAAAATGTGTTTTTTTCCCCTCATTTCAGAATTTGCAGGGGTATCTGGGTAATAAATTCTGGGCCTTTTTGCGCAAATCATACCTCTGTGGATTCTCACTGGTGTCCTCTTTTCGGAAATGCATGGGGTCCCTGTTTTCCTTGGTGGCTTGGACACCCGAGGCCCATATCTGTATGGTGTGCCCATCTGGACAAAGTGTGAAATTCAGGTGTCAAAACAGACTTGGGGTTACCTGTGTTTTAGGCTTTCCCCTTGGGGCCCAGGTAGGCGCACCCACACATGTGAGGTACCGTTTTCATCCGGACACCTGTGGGAACTCGGGACGGTAGGCCATGTTTGGTTGGTGGCGTTTTTCAATGGGTGAGCCGAGTGAATTGTGCGGAAAATGCATTTTTTCCCCTTATTTCAGAATTTGCGGGGGTGTCTGGGTAATAAATTCTGGGCCGATTTGCGCAAATCATACATCTGCGTTTGCCACGGGTGTCCTCTTTTCTGAAATGCATATTTTCTCTCACCCCCCCTACAGCAACCTAGGATTCCTGGGTGGCGTTACGACCGCCTACATTTTGAAAAAAAAGAGCCAAATTTGGCCAAGATATCTCATGTAACAAAAAAGTTAAAAGGCATTGAATGGCCACATACCGAAATCACCAGAAAAGGCCTTGGCACTGGGGGGAAATACCCATGGCACTTAAAGGGTTAAACAGAGATTAATAACCATGGCTCCTGTGTAGCCTAATGGAATGTTGAATATTGGAGGCGTGGTTAACCGCCTCAACGACTCGGGAGAGTCATAGCCATGGGTTTGTTGGACCAGACCCGTGGACATAGATCTCAATGTGAAAAAAGTATGCTGTTTGTACCCAAAAGAGTCATATCTAAGAATGATCTATTATGTATATATGTAAAAGAAGTCTTTGCAACTTACCCTCCAAAGATTCATATTGTAATCGCTACTAGAAAAAAAAGTAAATTAACTCTTGCCGCGGCTTTGAGTTATGAGTTATTATGTACTTTCAAACTTTTTATGTGCTCTTTTTAATGTCTCTTTTGTTTTTCATATTCTATACTCAGTTTCTTAAAAAAACACACCATCCTATAGCCACGGCTACTATAAATGGGGCACCATTGGTAGTTCCTAATCACGTCTAGGAGTATTAACAACTGGGGGTGTTTGTCCGTGGCCATCCCAAACCCACCCCATGTTCTGGGTTGTTATCCGTTGTGTAGTTACGGCTACGGAACCCTTTTGTATGGCGGCATTGAGTGTAGTGTTTTGTAAATATTTATTGTAACATTTGAAATACTTTTTAATCTTTAATAATACATATAAGTGTACATTCTTGAAAAAGGTAAATAAACATGCAAACAAAGTTTGTTGTAAACAGGTTTATTTGGGGTGGTGCGTTGTGGGTTTTCTTTTTCTTTTAGTTGGAACACATAATACATCTTCTGTAGCTCAATTATCTGGATTTTTACTGTCCATGATTTGTCTTAAATTTTCAATGTCCTTTTTTATTGATTGTACTTCTTTTTTACTATTAATTATTAGTTGTTTTAATTCTGTTAATGAATCCATGATTAGTTTTGTGGGTATTTTTTGTGGTGCTTCTTGTTTGATTCTTCTTGGTACTTGAATGACTTCTTCATCTGTTTGAAAATATTTAAAATATTTTTAAACAATTGAATATACAATACACTTTATAAATATTGGTGTTGGTTGTATAGACATTTGATAGTAGGTAGATAAAGTTAATTTGTTTGGTGACTGGCATTTTTTACTTAAAATATTGTTGTTAGTCTCATTGAACATAAATATAAAGAATGGACTTACAAATCCTGAATGTGGTTTATTTTCTTCCATTTCATTTTCTTCAGCGTCTTATTTTTTAATGTCTTCCTCTGTAGTATAATTGTCCTCTGGCCATTGCATGCAGTTTTCCATTTTGGTGTGGTAGAAAGAAATATTGCTTGTCACTTCAGATATTAGAATTAGCAATGGAGGAAGAGTACATGGGGAGGGAAGGTGGAATGTTTGTATTTACCTTCTGATTGATTGTTCATTGTCTGTGTGGTGGGTGGCTGCCAAAAGGGTATCATATTGCTTGAATGTGAGGTGTAGTTTTAACAAATTGTGCTATTTCTGGGGTATAAATATTATTTGATAGGATATTTCAAATATGCAGCCAATTTCAGAAGGATAGGATTGATTTTCATTGTTCAGAAAGCTGTTGAAGATTTGAGAATTTTGTGAAAGGAGTTCATAGTGATGTTGAGGACATAGGTGATGTACTGTCAAATCATTGGATCAGAAAAATGTTTTGATTCTATAATGTTATTTTAGATGGAGTGTTTGAAAGGAGAGGTTTATGCTGCAATTGTGGAGACATATTTTTGACAGGGACCACAGGTTTTTTCTCTTTGGGAAAAGAAAATTAATTAATCATCCAAAGAAAACAGAGGAATTATCCAATATGTTTTGAATTGCAATAAAGGTGAACAGTATTTTTCTGATTGAAAATATATTTTTTGGTTATATATTGGTAAACGAACCCAAGTGCTTTTTTAAGGTCCATCCAGAGAACTTTTTAAGTATATAGGAAAAGGAAAATACATTTGATGCCTTTTTTCTAAAATAACCATGGTTATTACAGCAGTCAGTGAAATGTTGTGCCTTCTCAGATGGATTATAGCCACAGGTAACACTAAGCCAATGGGATGCTGTGTATGTTTGATGAGTGTACCCACGTCTATGACTATACCCTTAGCCGCGGGTATGGCGATTCCAATTACTGTGCATCGATCATGTTGTTTCATTGATTTTACACTACACAATTTTACACGTGTTCCTGATTCTATGCCCTCATGTGTACCTTAATGTTGTTTGAATTATTACACCTTGACAATATGTCTTTTTGAATCTGTAAAAATATTACGGGTATCCATGGCTACTGCTGATTTTACTCGATCCGTGGCTATGAATGCTAAAATCATACACCATACTTTGTAGCAGGCTTTGGTAGCTGTGGGCATGAAGTTGATCATTATACCCACTGTCAGGAATAGGGTCTGGGGCAAGCCCAGGAGACAGTATATTAGAAAATGAGGAGAAATCTACGGTTGCCAGCATGCTCAGGGGTGAGTTGTAGTCTATGAAATTTGCGCCGTGAGACAGCTGAAGCCATTAGGAGAGTATTTAGCCGTTAACCGCCCATGCACAGGTGCTGGTAATTGAGGTTGTGCAGCACGGGCGGTCATGACGGCGTGTGAGGAGCATTGGATGATCTGATGGCGAGCTTGTGAGAAACATTCACGGAGGCGTACGGGGGCTGCAGGCAACAGGACAGTGAGAGAGAGAGTTGCCGGCCCGCACATGCGGATCCTTGCTGGCGGACTCTGGAGGCCACGCAAGTCACGTGGAGCCCCCCTCATTTCCCTCTGGGCCGCGGCGGTGAACTCCTTCATACCGCTGCCTTCAGACTATGCGCGGCAGTAGCTCCCAGAGGCTACAGTGTTTCACAGCGGCATGTCCTGATGTCCGGGTGTACTCTCGAGGCACCCAGACCCTAAGATAAGTAAATTCAAGTATTCATGTGAATTTTGCAAGCATTATGTTATGTGCTACATTTTGAGAGACTTCATGAGTTATTTATGTTAGGTAAACCGGTGTGTGTAGCACGTGTTATACCTGGAGTATGAGGCAATACTCGCAGTAAAGAGAGGAATCTTTACTAATGGGAAGGGGCAAGGTTGTTCAGTCCTACCACAACAGGAAAGTCACGATTTATGTTTTTGCTTCTGTTTGCTCATGTTAAATGTCAGCCCACTGGGCCATGTGTCATGTTGAATTCATGTAGGGAAGATTCCCTTGTGTGTACCATACAGTTTGTGTTGCTTCATGTCTGCTATATGTGATACCCACATGGTCAGGGTCAGGGGTATGGTGTAGGGTAATTAAGAACCCTAATCTCTACTTAAGTGTACTCAGGAGTTGGACAGGCTAGGCAGGAGTTTCAGTATTAGGTGTCTGTGTTATATATATATATATATATATATATAAATATATATGCATGTTCTCTCTTCCCTACCTTCCCTTTGTCATTCCACCCCCTTTCCTTAACTCCATCTTCCCCCCATTGGCTGCCACGTGGTTATCTGTTTATTTACATCCAGACGCCCGTGCCAACCACGGTGGGAGGGTCGATCTATTCGGCTTCTGTGGTTCAGGAGAGGGGGTTGAAACCCTTTCATCCCTCATTAGACTTGACACCCACGGTTATAGCTGTTTGTATTGTGGTTCAGTGATCATTTTATTTTATGGATATTTTAGCACAGATTTTTATATGTGTTTCTGTTTGGAGGTTCTCACCTCAAGGCATGTGTGTTTTAAATTGGAAACCTTTGCAATATGTGTTTTCGAGTTCATTTAAAAAATGTATGTGTACCCGCGTGTATAGGAAGGTCCCAGCTGTGTAACCATGTTATAGCCACGGTTATGTAATTTGTGAAATTAAGGAAAATAAATGCTTAATTAAAATGTGTTTCTACATGTTCTACAAAGTATTCTTTGGAAGGATTGTGTTGGGGTTTATTGACTGTTATAGGTTGTAATAAAAAGGTTTGGGCATTTTGCTTGTTTGCTTTCTACAGTCTTCTTTTTGTGCGGTTGATTTCTGAAAGCTATGAAAGAGACATTTTTTTAAATGTTTGTGCACATGTCCTGTTTTTGGCTATTGTGAAGATTTATTCATTATTTGGAGCAGCTGAACATGAGTGATTGTGTATTTTTCTATATTTTATGTATATTACAAATTGCTGTATTTCTAAGAAAAATGTAATATGTGTAGGAGCCTGTTTTATTCAAGTTTATAACTATTGGTTAGAAAGTCATGTTTCCATATTTTAGTTCAGTGTTTTTAGGAGTAATGAAGCAGTATCACATGTTATGCTATGGTCATGTTTGACAAAAATATATGTGCAATTAAAAGTTGTTTCTCACTGACATTGGAAGATGTGATATGAATGGGGGTGCATAGGAAACCCTAGTGTCAACCAAACTGCATAGCTCTATGCTTGACAAATATTGTAGCTGTGCATGTGCTTTGTAGTTGGATATGAAGGTGTTTTCTGTGACCCTATATTGGTGATTATTTACTGTGTTAGAATTGTGGAAATGTATGTGCCTATACATTTGAGAAATTTTAGGAGGTAGTGCACCTGACAAATGCTAACTTGGTTATGATGTTCGACAATGTTCTTTTGGTTATTTGTGGAGATTTGTGGATTCTGCTAGCTTACTGGGAACGTTAATTTGACCTGGTAAGAAACGTGAATGTATGTTCTCTTGAGAAGTGTTTTGGAAATTGTACTGTGAAGTTATGGCTAGAGTATGCCAGGTATTCTTAAAGTCTCTTGGCATTTCAGGCAACATACACCAGGTTCGTTTCGAGGTATTATGAAGCAAAGTGAAGAAGGTGATTTCATTGTGGCTAAGTGGTTAAGGTCTTTTAGTTTGCATTTCAGCTTTTATGCAGTAATGTATAAAATGTGTTTGATTCTTTCTATATATGTATGAGCTTGCAAATGACATGGCTTATGCATACACTTCGCTTAGTATTTGCATGTTTTATCATGAATTGTTATGTTAGGAAAGAAATGGGTACTGTGGTTTATGTGATTAGCTCACTTTTCATTTAGACTTATCATTCAAATATTGCACTGTGCCATCCATAGATATAGCACAACCTGACAAACATAATGCCCACCGAGTGAAACACTAGTTTTCTCATCTTATTTAGGCTATATGAGCTGCTTAATAGCATCCCACATTACTCAAGCACTTAGAGGCGAGGTCTACATGGGGCATTCTTTGATACTTCAGTTTTTCCACTGCCATCTAAATGTTTGTAGTAATTTAGCAATAATATTCAGCAGCCATATTTGGCAGTTTCACATTTTGCTTGGAAATGGTGTGCTTTGGAAGGGCAGGAACCTATTTGGGTATCATGCTATGTAATCTCATATGTTGTTACACTATGCACTGACATAGGGAGATATAAAATGAATAGGGGTGCATAGTAATCTGTATCATTATACATGCAGAATACCTCTTCCCTTGAAAGATATTGCTGCTGTGTCTGTGCTTTGAACTTGGATAGCAAGCTCTCCACTGTGATACCATATTTGTAAATACATTTCTATTAGATTTGTGAACAGTTTTGAATGTGGCCTTAAATATGAGAAGTCTTTTGATGGAGTGAAGCTGATCAATGCTAACTTGGTTTTGATGTTGGCAAATGTTATTTGTTTTAGAATTTGTGATGATTCATGGATTCTGCCATGTTACAGGGAATGCTAATTTCGTTTGGTAAGTTTCCAGTGAACATGTATTCTCTTTAGAAGTGTTTTGGGAATTGTACTCTGAAGGTATGGTTACAGTGTGTCAGATATTACTGAAGAAATGTTTAGGGCTCTTGGCCATTCAAACCCTAGTGAGAGTGGGCATTTGTCTTTGAATGTCCTTTGACATTCGTTCACCAGAATTCCAAAGGAAGGACACATGGTATGCTTCCTTTACATTCATTCATCACATAAAACTGAGCCTTCAAAGTACCCATCTTAGTCCTGAACACAATAAACATGGTATACATTAGCATAACTTGTTAATTTGCATACATAAAGGTGTGTCAAGATAATCTGCTACATATCTTTGGTGTGCTGTAGCAACCTGCCATTCATTAATCTCTGCATGTCCTTTGATGATGACGCTTAAGGAGTACTGATTAAATAGATGTTGGGAGGAGTACGTGAGCGGCAGGCTCTGGTTATGTGACCAGCAGCCTACTCAATGCTGTGTGCCTGGAGTTGAGCTACAGTCTTTAAGTAAAGGTTTGTAAGGTGTCAAAACTGGAGCTGGGAGGAGCAACTGAGTGGCAGTGCATTACCTTCAAGGTCTCCTACCTCATAACCTTCCTCATGAATCGAGGACACACTATTTGTATGGATATTGATTCGCTGTATACCATCACCAAAGGTTTGCAAAAATGCTTTGATAAGTCCTTACAAACACCTTTGGTCGCTTACAAGAAAAACACTATTATCAGAACTTTTATTATTCATAATGACATTCAATATGGCATTAACAAATCAAAATCTATAACTGAATTGTGGGGCATTCCACGTGTGATTAGACATAGGAGATGTGGGTCATGCTCTGTATGCGAATTGACTTATGATACATTAAATGTAGATCTGGGAATGTTGAAAGTGTGGCAAATCAAAGATTTCCTGAATATCAATTCTACCAATGTTGTTTATATGATCAAATATTGTTGTGATTTACTGTATATTGGTAAGACCAATCGTAAATGTAAAACACGTGTGATTGAGCATAATAGTTGTTTACGCAACCAGATTGAAACAGCCTCTATGGTGAGACATTTCATGGCCAAAGAACACGGGTGGCAGCGTTTTGGAGAATCTGAAACTTCTGAGTTAGCATCGCTGGCTGACCGAGTTAGATGCCATTACAGTAGTCTAAAGCCCCCATAATGGAGGCCGTAATGATGTTAGCCGTAGCCTCATCTGGGAGAAAGGGAAGAACCTTCTTTAAGGTCTTCAATTTAACAAACCCAGCGTGGCAAACTGCAGAGATTTGAGATTCCCTGGAGACAGAGGCCAGGACCTTCATGCCTAGGTTTTTGACAACCACAGATGGAGTTGGACATGGCCCCAGACAAGCAGGTCAGTAGTCAGAGGTCCAACAGGAATTGGCAGACTCCTTACCAACCACCAATACTTCTGTCTTCTCTCTGTTCAGTTTGAACTAGTTTTCTGACATCCACTTCCCTACTGCTGAGAGACAGTCTTTCAGACACTGGGGGGACTTTCTTGGGGGGCATTGATGCAGAAGAAAATCTGGGTGTCATCTGCATATATATTTAAAAATGCACTCCAAAACTAAGGTTCAGCTGCGACAATGCTACCATATACAAATTGAAGAGTAATGGTGAGAATGCCGCCTCCTGAGGGACTCCATAGCCAAACACCATGGGGGGGTAGCTAAAGGGGGAGAGAGACACCACCTGTGTGCGATCTAACAGGAAAGATAAAAACCATTTCAGGGGGACCCCTGAGACTCCCGCGTCGGAGAGACAGTGTAGGCTTTATTCATGGTCAATGGTGTCAAAGGCCGCGGAGAGATCGAGTAAAATAAGAGCACTCATCTCCCCGCGGTCTTGTATACCTGCTATATCATCAAACAGAGCAATCATTATAGACTCTGTACCCATCCCTGGGCAAAAGCCTGCCTGAAGGGCTGAAAAATCTTCTTAATCTCGAAATAGTCTGAGAGCTGGGTGGTGATGATGGATTCCAGCACTTTTGCCATTGGTGGGAGTAAAGAGCTAGGCTAGTAATTTTCTGCCGCTTTTGGATCAAGCAGAGGTTTTTACAACAACAGCGACACCACTGTATGCTTAAGTGCATTGGGGATAAATCCCGTCGTGCAGGAGTAATTTAGTGCCTCAGCGAGGAGAGGAACAAAGTCCCCTGACAGGCGCTTGAGGAGCTGAAGAGGAATTGGATCAATGGGAGAAGAAGATTTCAATTTCAAGAGGGCCTTCACAACCATAGCTTCCGTGACTGCAACAAAACTAAAGACGTGGGGGCATTGACTAGTCTAACAGTTGAGGGGATTAGAAGTGTCGAGAGAGAAAGTGTCTTTCAGCCCTTAGCTTATTACGAATAGCGCGGATCTTGTCTTGGAAAAAAGACGCAATGAGATCACATTGTGCTTGGTACAGAATACCGTGGAGGGAGGTTGAGCTGTGAAGATAGCTCTTTAGCCACAAAGAAAAGCTCCTTAGAAGAGCATGTTGCTTTTAAGATCCGGTTGGCGTAGTGTTGGGCTTTGGATATTTTTATAGTGTCTTGATAGGCCTTTCTGGCTTGTATATAAGCCAATTTATTGGCGGGATCAGGGGAAGTATGCCATTTTCGCTCAAAACAGCGACACTTTTGTTTTAGTGTACTCAGCTCCACAGAGTACTAGGGGGCAGACGTCACTGTATGTGTTGCAAGCAGTTGAGAGGGGGCCAAAGTGTTAGCTGTTTGTTCGAAAGCAGAAACCATGGCATTGCCGATATTTATGCCCTTGCCTCTTTTCTGCGGAACTATGTTTGTAATAGAGTTTGCAATGTCCTCAATATAAATTTTGGCCCAATGGCGCTGACATTTCTTGAGAGCCTGTGGTTTGGCTTTAGCAGAGGAACCGGGAAAGGAAAAAGGGCCCAGAAAATGGTCAGACCATACCAACGGCACAGGGTTAAAAATGGAGAGGTCAGGAATGCTTCAGAAGATCATATCAAGTTGGTTCCCCTCTATGTGAATAGAACCTAAATTATGAAGCGGGAAGCCATAGTCAGCGAGAGAGGCAATAGGTTTGTGGGCACGAGACCCATGAAGTTGACGAAATTTGAGATTAAAGTGTCCCAAAATGAACAATTTGTGATAGATAAGAGCTAAATCAGCAATGATCTGAACAAAGTCATTCACAAATTGGTTAGTAACATGACCTTGGGGGCGATAAATGGCAAATAAGTACAAAGAAGTTACTGGAGATACCTGGAGTTTTACTAAAAGTGATTTGCAGGCCAGGTTATGGTCAAATTGTACCATCTGGCAAGTCAAATATTTTTCCACTACAAAAGCACCACCAGTCCCCTACTTTGGGTGGAGGATGACCATGGTGGAAGATATCATAATTAGTCGGTAAAAGCTGCACAATGTCTGGACCAGAATGGACATTAAACCATGTTTCAGTCAAGTATAGTAGATACAGTGCAGTAGTTTCCAGAAAATACCTGATGTCATCTCTATGGGCCACCGCAGAACGTGCGTTAACCAGGAGGGCTCTGAATGGGGAAGAAGGGCAAAGAATCTCTTTCAGGGCACCGCAGTCAGCAGCAGGCTGGTGGAGGAAGCCGGAGGACCAAGCCAAGTCTGCAAGTACCAGTGCAATGAGCTCAGCATGAGAGTGCATAATAAAAGCATTAGAAAAAATAGGAGCATCATTTTTGGGAGCCCAAAGCCTGGACTTGTCACGGATGGGCACAGACGGGCTTGCCTTAAGTGCGCCTTTGGCGCTCTGATGGCGTGCCCGCTGCGCCCATCCGCTGACTGGCATTTGCTCTGACACATAAGTGTTGGAGCAAACTGAAACTGAGGCGGAGGACTGCCAAATTAATGGGGCTAGAGAGTGGATTTGCCGAGTATTGGGCAGGCACCTCAACAGAATGTAGAACACAATTGGTAACACAACAAAGTGAACAAAGTAAGCTGCAGTGTAAGTGGGCACACATTAAATGAACACTTCTAAAAACATAAGCAGTGTTTATAAAATAAATAAAAGCACAATCAGCTTTGCACAGCAAAGAAAACACCAGGAGAGGCTTTAAAATGTTTGTTCGCAACCACACCTCTCTTCAGTGCGCGGGCATTTGCTCTGACACATAAGTGTCAGGGCAAACTGAAACTGAGGCAGAGGACCGCCAAATTAATGGGGCTAGAGATAGGACTTGCTGAGTAATGGGCAGGCACCTCAACAGAATGTAGAACACAATTGGCAACACGACACAGTGAGCAAAGTAAGCAGCAGTGTAAGTGGGCACATGTTAAATGAACACTTTTAAAAACATAAGCACCGTTTATGAAATAGATAAAAGCACAATCAGCTTTGCACAGTTACAAAAACACCAGGAGTGGCTTTAAAATGGTTGATAGCAACCTCACCTCTCTCCAGTGCGCGGGCGTTTGCTCTGACACATAAGTGTCAGGGTAAACTGAAACTGAGGTTGAGGACCGCCAAATTGATGGGGCTAAAGAGAGGACTTGCCGAGTAATGGGCAGGCACCTCAACAGAATGTAGCACACAAGTGGCAACACGACACAGTGAGCAAAGTAAGCAGCAGTGTAAGTGGGCACACGTTAAATGAACATTACTAAAAACTTAAGCAGCGTTTATAAAATAAATAAAAGCAAAGCCAGCTTTGCACAGCTAAGAAAACACCAGGAATGGCCTTAAAATGGTTGATAGCAACGTCACCTCTCTGAGGTATTGCCTGATATCCCTGTTGTGCTTAAAAAATGGAAGATGTCTGAAGTGATTGCATTGCAAACTGTTAATCCTTTCCAAGTTATTGTTAGATTGCGAAAAAATATGTCAAATGAGCCTGAAAAATCATTAGTGCAAGGTGTGAGAGGTAAAGTTGTGTATTTACCTTTCAATTTGGAAGAAAATGTCAACACTCTAGGAGTGAAGCGTGACATTGCAGATTCTTTGTTTGTTTTAGTAAATGGTGTTGCACTAAAGATAAGAGCATTTAGCAACAGCTTATAGATATTGGAAAGGTGAAAAATGTGTTGATGTTTCTATTAAAGCACAATGATTTATACAAAGGCGGTCTGACTGTACCAGATATGTCTATGCTTGATGTTGAGTCAACAAACAAAAGCAGTGAAGGTCAGGTCCAATGTCTATCTGTTGCAGATGGGGATAGTTTGATTGAACATTACACTAATCATCCTCTACGCTCATGTGAAGTCATGGATGACAGACAGTTTAGAATTATATCAAAAGAAAGCAATGAAAGGTGGACCAATCAGTGTCTGGGAAAAGACGTTAGAAGCTTGTTGTTTCCCTGTGCTTTTTCTTACTGGTACAGGCGGTAGATTGGATGATCAGAAGGTTCAAATCTCATCTTTAGAAAATATCGCTGTACAAGAATGTATTCTGAAGATCCCAATTTCACACCAATGTTGAATATATGTTTCACTTATTGTATGAAAGTGAATTTTCAAAATGATGTTATGCTCTTGCTCATACACTTGAGACCAAAACTAGATTTCAAAATCTTTCTGCATGTGGGATGCTGCAACAGGTGAAAGAAAAAAAGAAGTTTTAGAGGGTAGACGTACCAATATTCTTGCCACAATGAGAGGAACACAGGAATATAGGTATTGGAGACACTGCAAGGTTAGATGCATGATCAGAAACTTGAGCCCTCCAACTTGGTTTGTGACTTTAAGTTGCACTGAGTATGGTTGGGATGATCCTGCAGAGTGGATTTGTGAAAGAAATCCACAGTAAGAAGACATATAACACATGACACCAAGAGAATTACGTTCCATGGACCCTGTAAGTGTACCACAGTTCTTTCATTACAGATAGTTTCTTAGCCATGTTACTCTTTATATGTAATAAAGAAAATGGTCCATTGGACACTGTGGAACATTTCTTTTGGAGGAAATAAGGAAAGACCAGGCACATGTGGCTCCACATATACATATGCTGTTGTGGATTAAACATACT
This sequence comes from Ambystoma mexicanum, assembly GCF_040938575.1. NCBI lineage: Eukaryota > Metazoa > Chordata > Amphibia > Caudata > Ambystomatidae > Ambystoma > Ambystoma mexicanum. Next base: position 378,707,604 of record NC_090930.1, on the reverse strand, counting down.
CCTCAGTTTAGTAAAGAAAGTGATGGCTGTGTGATGGAATTAATATAATATTAAAATATGTTACTTGCTCAATTCCTGCTCAACATGTGAATGGTGATCTACGGAACAAAGTGGAAAAGTTTCAAAGGCACTCATGTGGAAAGTACTGTCAGAGAAAATACGAAAGTAAAGGCAAGTACCATATTCAGTGCAGATTTGGCTTTTCCAAGACCTATGACATGACACCAGTTGGCCAAGTGAATAGTTTGATGTCATCTGTTCGACGCCATATTATGGGTAAGTCACCAAGACATACAAATCATTTAAAAAGGAATGCCAATTCATTAATCATTGCAACCCTGTCATTGCTCAGCTTTGGAATGCAAATGCTTATGTACAGTATATTGCTGTTGATACAACAGCTGTTGCTTGTTATGTTATAGCATACATGACAAAAGCTGAAAAGAGCAAAGCAGCTGAGGTATGGGCAGATTTATTTATTTATTGCATTTGTATAGCGCACAAAACAGCCCTCGGGCATCGTGGCACTGTTACTTGAGGGGCACTTAGTTACAGGGAGGGGGTACAAGTTAAGTATACATTTGCATGATTTTCCTTATACATTGTACAACATACACATTTTTATGCACAGATGACATATACATTTTTTAGTTTTATACTTTGGTGAGCAGGCAGGCTAAGACTCTTGCGGGGCCCGGTTAGGCGAAGAGCATGGTTTTCAGTGCTTTCTGAATGCCATGTGAGATTCTTCAGCATGTAATTCTGTTGGAAGGGCATTCCATTGAAGGGATGCTACGTACGTGATGCTAGCACCACCTGCTCTGACTCCTTTGATGAGGTAAGCACGTTAGAGTAATGCGTTCCAGTGGGTCTGACAGATGTGGATGGGTGAATCCTTTGTGAGAGGTAAGCTGGTGTGGTGAGGTGGATACACTTGTGGGTCAATGCCAGGGCTTTGAAAATAACATGTTCATTTAAAGGGAGACAGTGGGCCTGTTGCCTGGTGGCAGTGATATGTTCCCTTTTGGGAATGCCCATTGCTGCGAGTAGTGCATTATTCTGGATGACCTGCAGTTTGTCTAGACTTTATATAGGAGATACAATTCTTAGTCAAAGACTTATAACCTTTGGCCTGAAGATGCTCTCACATAGAGAGTGTAGTAGCTATGAAGCTGGAGATCGACTAACTAGTTTGCCTCTGTATGTAAGTAGCATTAATGTACTTTGGTGAACGCTACTCATATCAAAATAGTGAAGCAAAAAGTGACAGAGGATGGTTTAAAATACATGGATGTACTGGTTGTCTAGTGAGACATGAGAAGGCAAGTCTCATCAGCCACCCTAACCTGTCTCGCCAAACTGCAGAGAAAAGGGAATTATTTTATTATTGTCTTTTGCATACGTTCTTCCCATGGCGTGCATAATGTGATTGGCTTGGAAGTGTTGAAACCTTTGAAGAATCATTTTTTGCCAAAGAAATCTTAATTACATATCCAAAATGTTAGCAGTACTTGGAGTTGCTGGATAAAGAAGTACGTCAAAAAGAACCTTTGGCAGCTGAATTGGCAAAAGAGACTCAAGATTCTGCAGCAGGAAGTCAAAATGTGCTTAGTGAGCCAATTATACAAACTGATGTTGAGCTTGCAGTAGATGTACAAAGTGCAAAGCAACAAACTATAGTTGCAGAGGTGAATTGTGATGAAATAGTTAGTAAACTTAATGTAGTACAAAATAAGTTTATTATAAAATTCAAGATATTTTCTCACATGGTTTACAGGACAAGAATGCATGTTCTTGAGTGCAAAACAAATCTGTATTGTATTTTAGTGGATAAGCAGGAACAGGTACATCGTTTTTAATTCATGCAAAAAGAGCTATGATCCAAAATGTAACAGATTGCGCTTTGTCATGTGTGTAACTGCTCCAACAGTTTAGCAGCATTTAATGTAGGAGGGGATACTTTACATCAACTGTTGATGCTACCAGTGGAACATGACAATAAACTAGAGTATCATAAACTTGAGAGCACAAGAAGTAAGACAAGTTCTTAGAAAATTAAACACCTTGATTGTAGATGAAGTAAGTATGATGTCTAACTTGATGCTAGATTTCATTCACTTGCAAATGCAAGAGTTTTTTTAAGACTGTCTACAGCGTTTTGTTTGGAGGTAAACATGTACATGTTTTTGGATACTTGTTACAATGAATTCCTTTGAAAGGTTAAGCAGATTTCAAAATGCTGCAATCTAAGGATAGGCAAAAAAGTATAGGCAGTATTGCTCATTTTAACCTTTGGAATTGTTTTGAATTCCAGGAACCTTCTATTAATATGAGGCAATCCGCAGACTTGAGTATGCAGAAATGCCTAATGAAATTCATATAGGCGTTCTTGAAGAGAATATGAAAGCAGCCTTAAAGGGAAGACTGATTTCTAACATGTTTCATGCAGATTGCAGTCTGTCTGATGTCATGTTGACTCTTAAGAAAAGATAAATTTCCTGTGTTGCTTTGATGTGCCACAAGTTTAACTCAACAATGCTACTGTCAGAGAAGCAAAATATTGTGGAGATACAATTGTGTGATGTTTTAGATGGTCATGTTATGTAATTAGAGTTGGATAAGAGAGCAAAAGCTTGATAGGGTGAACTAGAGAATTCAATTTCTAAAATAGCAGGTCTAGAAGCAGTTTTAATACTGTGCATCAATGCACAAGCAATGTTAAAGAGGAACTTGAATGTAGGAATTAGACTAGTCAATCGAACGATGAGAAGAGTGGTTGCATTTCACACTTTCCTAAAAGTACACATATTGAACATGTTGAATTAAAGTATGATAGTGTACACGAAATTTGTCTTGTTGCTCGGACCTCTTCATGTTTCAAGCTTTATAATGATACCTTCGTGAAAGGGCGCAGTTTCCATTGTGCTCTGAATATGCAACAACTATCCAAGGGTTTACTTTATAAGCAGCACATATTGACATTCCACATACAGTGTTTAAAGAAGGAATGCCATATATGGATTTGTCATGTGTGAAAAATATCGAAGGTTTATCTTTAATAAACATTTATGAAAGAAAAGTGACATCTGACCTTTCTTGTATTGAAAAATATAAAAGGTTGCATTTAATGTATACTCCTCACCTGATCCCTATAAAAGTACCTGCTAAGCACTTAGCCAGGAAACCTAAGGAATCAGTGAAAGTATGTTTAAAAAAACATTCCTTTTAAGACTAGGAAACAAAAGAATCTACTGAAGTTGGAGTGTTGTTAAACTATAGCATACTCTACTTTCAGATTTAGTAATGCAACATGAGTTCAATGCTATTGTAATCCAGCTTTGTGTATGCTGTTTCAAATGACTGCATTGATGCAATAAGTAGCTTCCACAGCAGGGAAGCAGCTATTTGTGGAACTTTCATTTCTCAAAATATCTGTAGATGAAAAACCACAAAGTACACATTTGTAAATTCCAATCTGAAATGTAGTAGCTGTTACAAGTGGAAATCAACAATTTTCTCAAAATACACAGGATTATGTCAAGAATGTTTAATGACTGTCTTCAATTTATTTGTGCAGGAAACTGTTAGCGTAGATTGGTATGTAGGAATTAGTTACGAGTGGAATCGTATGTGTCCACAATGTAAGAAAGATTGCACTACTCACGATCTTTCTGAAAGATTTGTATATTTTCCTCTCCCTTATCAGTAAATTATTCTGATCTTCTGACTAAAAAATCCCATGACATGCTATCCAGTGACTGTGGATCGAGTTTACAATAAACTCTGCAACATTGAGTTTTTAATAATTATGTATTGATTATGTTTCAAAGATACAGTGTAGATGGAAGGAAAATTAACACATCAGTAAATAATTTTGTAAATATTCAAGTTTCTATTAGTAAGAAAATGTTTAAATGTGTTCAATTATTTTTCATGTAGGGCATCCATTTACTGTGGACATTCCACAACTTGGGTGCGTACAGAAGAGTGTCGGCTTGTTTGTGATGACTCTATTGTCACACACCAGGCCAGATTGCCAAATGGTTTAAAGACTCCTCCTCCACCTAGACAACCCGGCATGTAACATTGTCATTACGTATGCCAAGTCTGAGCAAATTGTTACTGCGCATCCCTTTGCCGTGTGTAATGCTTCAATCAATGCTAAAAGTTGTGCAGCCTGCAGTGAATAATGCATGGGTAATATTTTTTGCACAAGGATCTCATATACTCCTTCCTCCAATCTTGCCACTGCTGCATCCACATGCTTCACCCCTGTAGAAGACAGATCACTGGGATGTGTTTTGAAAACAGTATGAAAAAATGTAGTGGTGAGATACTGAAGATTATATAAATTAGAAGAGAAAACGTTGGGACTCAACAGTATTATTTCATAAGCAGTTGCCCTTTGTGTGGTAATTGTGGATTTGGATCATTTGAGAATTGCAAACAGAGAGTGTTCTACAAACAAAGTTACTGAGCATCCCATTACTATGGTGAAGCTTTTTTCAATTGCAAAGGCAGCAGCTGCGAGAGCTTGTTTGCACGCAAAATGTCCCTGCACCACAGAGTCTAAAGTGCCGCTGTAGTAGGCTAATTGCTTATGACCTAACAATGTTTTCTGTGTTAGGAACATTGTCATGAGTGTACCATTGCAGTGCAAGAATAAACAGAATTCTCGATCATAATCTGGGGTCGCGAGAACTGGTGCTGTGCAAATAAGTTCCTTCAGTGTGTTGAAGGCAGTGTTAATTTCTTGTGTCCATGTGATACCTGTGCTTTCTTTTTGCGCTTCATGTAGTGCTTGTAGTAGGGGCCTTGTGTATACTGCATAGTCAAGTATCCATGTTCGGCAATAGTTACATATGCCGAGAAACATCTGCATGTCCTTTACTGTGTGGGGTCTGATTGTCGTGGGCACTGCTGCTTCTCTGTCTGGAAGTATGCGCTTACCAACCTTTGTTATTAGCTGTCCCAGATCCTGTACTTCCACTAGGCAGTACTGCAACTTCCCTTTATCCACCTTTTACCCTTTATGGGCCAACAAATTTAGTAATGTGATTGAATCTGCTCTGCACTATTCCTCACTCTCACCACAAACCAAAAGGTTGGTCTACGTATTGTATCACTGTGCTCTTGACATCAATATTGCCAAGGTCTTCATGCAATATCCTGTTCAAAATGCTTTGACTTTCATGGTATCCCTGATGTAATCTGCAATGTTCATATCTTTTCCCCCCTTGGGTACATGCAGTCAGGTATTGTGAGCTTGGGTCAAATGGTACAGAGAAAAATGCATTTTTCAAGTCTCCCACTGTGAAGCACGTAGCTGACTTTGGGATGCTGCACAAAATGGATGCAGGATTTGGGACAAGGGGAAACTCAATGACATCATTAAGTGGGCGTAAGTCCTGTATCATCCTCCAAGCCCCACCCTTTGCTTTTTAATTGGATAACTTGCAGTATTGCAAGGTGAATTTGATGCTACAATGATACCCTGCTGCAGTAGTGCATGTATCGTTTCTTTTATTCCCTCCTCTGCTTCCCTGGACAGGGGATATTGTTTTACTGCTCCAGGTTTGAGTTTAATTTTAATGGGTGTGACGTCTTGCAAGAGCCCTACGTCATGAGGGTTAATGGCCGATAGTATTGTGGGTACCTGTTGCATGTCTTCATTCAAAAACGATGGAGGTGCATTGACAATGGCCATGAGGGGTTCGTCACTTGTCTGTTTTGAACTATTATGTCACAGGGCATGCATATTTCCATTATTATCTCCCATCAGTGTCGTTGTCATTGAACAGCCCCTCGTCTGTCAGATCGTGCGGCGCTATGCTTGGATCTATGCATAATACACTTTGCCACTCGCATCCTTGCATGTCCAGACCCACCACCACAATATGTTTAGCTGACACTTGTACTCCCTGTAAATCTAGGGAGAGGATGGTACCTGGTAGTATTTCAGGGGCAGCCACAGGGCGGAAAACAAAGTCAGAAGTTACTCTCCATTCTGCTCATGTCATCTCAGGCACCACTCTGACCAGGTCCTGTATCCCATATACAAACATGTCTGCATTCGCTGGTACCACGTGCACTGCAATTTCATTTGCTATAGTGTTAATCACCAGCATCCCCCGAAGGGGGCATATTCCCGGGTGGAGCACACTATGCCTCTTTCAGTGAAGGAGATAGTCATATTGAGTTTACTAAGGAGGTCCCTCCACAGCAGGTTTATAGGTGAGTCTTCATGGTACAGTAGGGGTGCTCGCACTGTTTTCCCTCCCACCGTTATTTCCAAATCTTTAGTGTATGGAACCATGACCACTGCTCCAGTGAATCCCTGTGTTTCCAAATTTTTTCCAAACAGCGGAAACCAGCCTTCCATTAGGCACGCTTTGTAGGCTCCCGAGTCCACCATGAAGATGAACTGTCTGTTTCCTATCTCCACCCCCACCAGTGGTTCCTCGTCTGGATGTAGGGTAGTCAATAGGACTGGACACACAAGTGCTCTCTGTGGGCTGTCCTAGTCTAGGTGTGTGTTCGTCCCTGGAAAAGAAAAGACATTTTCCCCAACCATGGCTGTTCCCCAGAATGGTGCGGGTGCACCATTGGCTGTAGTGGCGAAAGGATTACTGTGTGTGTTCCCCATCTGATTTTGGTGTGTTACTCAATGCTGTGTTCCCTGTGGTGGTGCTCCGTGCTCTTGTGTGTGCCGAGTATCAACCTGATCCCCTTGTCTGTATCCTCCCATTGCTAACCCATAGGGACTGCTGGGGTGGGGGTGGCCGCATTGTTGCTCATTGTTGAACCCTTGTGTGTTTTGGTAATATGCCATGGGATGGGTGCGACATTCCCTTGCAAAGTGGCCCTACCTTCCGCATCACCAACATGCTCCCTGTCCCCCTCCCTGAGTTCTCTGTCCCCCATATCCCTCTCTCTGTCCCCGGTACCGACCTCTTCCTCTTCCAGGTCGTCCTTTCCAATGTGGCCCTGCGTACTATTGTTCTCCAGTGCATTGTTCTTGCCTGTTTGATGCCCAGGTGGCTGCCATCCTAGCCTGTATTGCTATTTGCCCTTCCTCCCGATCGCCCTGCCTGTCTGCCGGGATGGCGGCTGCTACTGCTGTGACCTTCACCAACTTATTTTTTACGAGCTTCGCTTTGTCTGCCAATCTCTTCCGTGCAACTTCCTTCTCCCTCTCTTTGATCCTTCTACAGGGGTGTATTATAATGCTTTGTATTTCTGGCCAACCCTTGGCTTCAATCCCAGCAATTTTATCTAATGCCTTCTGTACCTCCTTCAGGAGGACTCTCTTGATTATAAAGTAAAGGAGGGGGGTCGACTGGTCCCAGGCCGTGCCCGTCTCTGCCCTCCACATATCCTGCACCCGAAGAATGAACTGCGCAACATCGTCATTGTCACCCATTGTGCATTGCATCACTGAATGTAAATCGTGGGTGTCAGGGAAGGTTCACTGCTGTGCATCCCACACTTGTGTTCTTATGTTATTAAATGATGCCCCATCATGGCGGTCGCAGTCTATTGTTACTCCAGGGAACCCCGCCTTCACCCATACTCCATTTGCCTGGTCACCCACCGCAGACACTAGTAGGCTCTTGACATTCCCTATAGCCAAGGGAACCCCTGCTGTGTGTTTCTCAAAGGCATTATCCATTTCCCTGCCCCTCCCAAAAGTGGAGGTAATGACTTCAGTAAATGTGTCTTGTCCATCAACGCCCAGGGCACACAGTGTGGCCTTCCTGCCCCCTTTTGGATAAGTGACATCTGCAGATTAGTTTTTTCTTTCCCTTTACCTACCTTTGTTCCTTTCCTTTTAGCCAATGCCATTCTCCCCATCCAGTTTCTCAACCTTCCATGCCTCCTCTCTTCTCTTCTTCCCCTCCCACCTGTGGGTCATATACTGTACTTGTAGGCTTCCACTTGTTGCTCCTTCCTCGTACGCATCGATATCGCTCCAAGATTCCCTTCCTTCTCGGATGTCACACTACCTGGTCCTGTACTTACCTGATCACCTTCCTACCCTACTCGCACTATCTTTACTGGGGTGCTATCAATGTGGAAGAGGAAGGCCCTGGACTTCCATTCATCCTCGGCTATGATGGAAGATGTTTTTGGTGGTGTGGTGGCGGTGTCTGTCCACCCCCTGTCACTGGTACCCTATTGACGCACCGGGACACTAGTCGGGCCAATTCTGTTTCGGTACTGATGATGTGGTCTTCTATATTTGGAGTTATTTGCCTTATGTCATCTGGGGGTGTGCTTGTTGGGCCATATGGGCTTTTAGGGTCATACGGGGGAGGGGGCACTATTGCTGGTGTGGTTGGTGCACTTGGTCGGGGTAAATATAGTGGGTCACTGTGGAAACAGAAAAATTGATATGAGGCCGGGAAGCCCAAAGGAAACACACCAACACAGGTTACAAAGGACATACAAAGCGCTTTATTCAAAGTTACAACAATTACCAAAAGTCAATTGACATACGGATAGCTATTCGGCCCTCAGAGTAACAGAACGAACCATCAACGGTAGTTCGCCGTGTTAGTGTGAGAGACCGTACATTGGGATACTCGGGTTTTTATACTTTTTATCCAGCCTTGGCCAACCCCCTCGCGGGTTAACCATTCTTTGGACCAGGCCTAGGGTTCGTTGCCAGGTCAATCCCATAATGTATGCAATTTGATCAGTTCCGCTGATACAGTTGTTCATTTACACATAGGTCAGGGATAGGACAAGGTCTCAGTTCGCGACCCCAACAAGTGGCCTGCGGGCATATTACTTATTCATGTGTGCGGAGGTCACAACGGCCAGAATCCCACTCGAAATGTCATTCGGCCTCCATTTTGTTGTTCAGGGTGACTTCCACACTGCAAGAGTACCTAAAATGGCGGCTTAATCCAAGATGGCGATTTGCAAAATACATTAAGGTCAAGACCTTGCCGCGGAATCTATGTACACAATGTTTTTAGACAACTTGGCGTAGGCCAACATACATTCAAACAATGCGATAGGAGGTACAATATTATTTCGATTTCCAAAGACCCTCCTTTTGGCCTATGCCAAGTGCTAAACATCATCCCTAATGCTTTCGAAAATGACTCCATGTATTATCATCCATAGGTTCTGCATCATTGTCTGTAATGTCTATAGCCATAAGGTCGTTCATAAGAACCTCTTGTAACATGAATTCTTTAGATGCTGTATCTGGGGTATATATTTTATGCCCTATTGCGCTCACTGCTTGAGCACAACACCCCCCTATCATTCCACAGATACTTGGGAGCCATTGAAAACAAACAACAACAAAGGAATAACAGAATCCCTAAAATAACCAGAATGACGGAAAGCACCTTCCAACCCCAAGATCGCAGAGAATCCCAAAACCAAGTACTAAGGTTCCAGTCTCCTACAGGGATATGGACTTCAGAACTGAGAGTATGCAAGTTCTGAATTGCTTTAAAAATTGTTGGTGAGGAGTCTGGTACGAAAACACAACAAGCGGACCCCACTAATTTGCATACTCCACCTCGTTCTGCCAAGATGACATCTAATGCCATCCGATTTTGAAGTGCTACCAATCTTATCGCCTTTTGCTCTAAGGTCATATTGTAGAGTATGTCCGTGGTCCGGTTGATCGTTCTCTCCAATACCCTTGCTAATCCCCTAATGTTCTCTGAGTTTGCTATTTGTCCCCAAAAGGGCACAACAGATTTAGCTATGTCCCCCAATACTTGCCCAGGGGTATCTCCATTGTTATCTCGCCGTGGGCGAGCCTTAGAAACCTCCAAGATACTAGCTACAAATACCCCGGGTAACAATATTCCTAAATAAGAGGTCCCATGCCAATCCTTGGGCAACCAGGGAAATGCTAAACTACCACAAAGAAAATAAACGGGCCCTCCTACATACAGAGGCCTGTTTTCCCCAGTCAAATTTACAATATTTTTACAAGTTTCAAAATCTCCCATTGGCCTAGTGCCATTTCTCTGTACACAGAAGGGAACCGAATCGGGACTATGATTTACAGAATAAGAAGGAGGTACAGCGTCCTTATTGCCTATCAGAGCCATTTTAAAGGAAATCAGAGTTTGAAAAGGAAGAGATAGTTTGTCAGACGGCCTAATAGAAGCAACGTTAGGTTTACTTCTATTTGCGAAAAGCGAGCATCCCAGGGGAGTCAATTCACGTTTCTCAAAATCATTTAAATTAGTTCCATCAAAGTTCCCTGAGATGCTATCATTCCATCGGCCAAAGAATAGTGCTCTAAGAGAGGCATAGCAAGAAGTCGTTAAAGGTAGAGGATGTATATACCATCCCAGTCCCTTGTTCCCATGTTGCGGTAAGTGAGTACAAATCCAACAATTACTCTTATTAAAAATGGCATGAGTAGCATTCATTACTATCATCAGAGTGTTATTATGATACTTCTGTCTATGTTGGGAGTCTCTAGGGGACAGAGTGTGAAGGTGTACAGAGGGAGTCAAAACAGTTGGTACGATCTTGGTCGGTAATAAAGGTTTCAAAGGATAGACTTCTTCGAAATACCAAAGTCCTACAGCAGCAGTTGCAAAAATGACAATAATCAAAATCAAAACACAACAGTACGTTTTCGGGGCCCAGGCACATTGTTCATTGTTCGATTTGGTCACCCCCTTATCTAAAAGTCCAGTGTGGGGAGCAGCGGTGAAGGTGGCAGGCATCGTAGTTCCTTGATCGACGGCCCCAATGTTCGTTGCTGGCGACACTACGGTCGCGTGATTTCTTAGTCCTTCCCAACCCTAGCCAATAGAATCCCTTTTTGTTCAACAAAACAAAACAATTTTCCGATCACTTCCTTTTCCAGATGCACGACACTCGTGCCGTAGTTCTATTTCCGTGGTCGAAGGTTGTACCTGATGGTACCCAAATTTGTCTGGTCCCGAAGCAAAGTATTGTCACTTCCTGAGGGAAGCGACGTGTCGGTGGCGAAGGAAGTCGCAGAGCTCGAAACAGTGTTTTCTGGAAGTGATTTTTCAAGAGAGTGTGGAGACGAGATGGACTGTTCCCCAAGCTCCTCAGGCTCAGAGACATTCTCCGACGCACTCACAGCGCTGTTTGCTACTCCAAGATCAGAGACTGTAGCATCAGCGAGGGGTTCTGCTTCTTCTGTAGCGTGTGGCGTCGGGTGAGGAAGTTTCTTGACGTGCGTCGCGTGAATCCAGTTTTTCTTTCCAGCCACCCGCACTGCTGTCCTGGTGACCAATAATACCTGGTGGGGGCCCCGCCAGCGAGGCGCGAGACAGGAAGACCTCTCATAGGCCTTCACGAGGACCCAACTTCCAGGCTGTATATCGTGTCCTGGGCCCGTGAACCGTACAGGTAAAGCTGAGTGCACCTGGTGGTAGATGAAATACAAATTTTTAGTTAACTGGTTACAGTAGTCTACAAGCAATACATTCTCCACCTCCCTCAGGGCTTTAGGTTTCGGGAGACCCCAAATGTTAGCAGGCCACCCCATCACTACCTCAAATGGAGAAAGCCCAGTTCTAGTCTGAGGTGTGGTACGCATAGCTAATAACACAATAGGCAAAGCATCTGGCCATTTCAGTTTGGTATCAGCACATGTTTTCGCAAGTTTATTCTTTAAAATACCGTTGCTTCTTTCTACCAACCCAGCACTTTGAGGATGCCTAGCTGAATGAAATCGTTTCTCAATACCTAGGGCTGTACATATTTGCAAAATTACTGCTGCGATAAAGTGAGGACCATTGTCCGACCAGATTATCCTCGGGAGCCCAAATCGAGGAAATAATTATTTTACCATAATCTTTGCAGTGGTCATGGCGGTAGCATCTCTGACGGGGAAAGCCTTGACCCATTTACTAAAGGCACAAATAATTACAAGAACATATTTCAGATTATTACATCGCTCCATTTCAATAAAATCAAAATGTATAACCTCAAAAAGGACAGAGGGGGGCCCGAAACTTCCCCTTGGAGTCACTGTCCCCTTTCCCACATTGTGCTGTAGGCAGATCATGCAGTTCTGGACGTGCCTCTTTGCAGTTTCCAGAATTTTGTCATTTACCCAAACCTGTTCTAACATTTTCGTGATCTGCTGGGCACACACATGCGTAGGACCGTGTGCCATCGTAACCATCGCCAATACATAAGAATCAGGAAGCAACCATTTCCCTTCGGATGTATCCACCCAACACCCTTCGTCATCCAGTTTCCCCATTCCTTCAGCCCACTTTCTAGATTCTTCCATCGTGGCATCAGTCTGAATATCTCGCACAGACCCAATACCTTATCCATTATGCAAACGTCTCTCATTTCCCTCGAGGTATACATGTCCGTTCTAAGGTCTGTGGCCTTTTGTCTGGCTATCAAATCCGCAAAAGCATTCCCTCTGCCAACATCATCTATGACCTTGCGATGTGCTGCACATTTCATGATCGCTAACCGTTTAGGGAGTGAGAGAGCCGAAGGTAATTGCACTATCAAAGGGCCATGCTGAATCTTGGTCCCATGTGAGGTCAGGAACCCTCTTTCCGACCAAAGTTTTCCGAAGTTGTGAGCCACCCCAAATGCGTACTGGCTATCGGTATATATATTTACTCTTCGCCCTTGGGAAAGTTCACAAGCTCGGGTCAACGCTATAATCTCTGCGGCCTGCGCGGAGTTATGCGAAATTCTCTTAGTTTCAACAATTTTGCTCAATGTAGTAACTGCATAAGCAGCTGTAGATGTACCATTCGAAAGTTTGAAGCAGGAGCCATCACAAAACAGCTCCCCTTCTGCATTATCCAAAGGAGTATCTATGAGATCTATCCTGCCCTTCGTTTCTTGCTCGGTGGTATACAGGCACCGCAAACAGTGTTTTGCGGGAAAGGTAAGAGTTCAGCTGGATTGAGAACACAAAACCTCTTAATTTGAATATGAGGGGCAAACAGAATTAGTTCATAACTTGTTAACCGTGCAGAGGTGAGGTGTTGCGTTTGGGTTTTGTTCAATAGGATATCAACAGAGTGAGGTACCATCAAAATCAAATCATGGCCTAGGACCATTCCCTCACTCTGTTTTACAGACGCGGCAGCAGCAGCAACAGGGCGCAAACATCTTGGCAAAGCGCATGCAACAGGATCAAGGGCGGAGGAGTAGTAGCCGCACGGCCTATTCTCCCCTCCGTGTTCCTGCCAAAGCACATCCATCACATTCATGCACAAATAACACAAAGGCCTTGTCATAATTTGGAGTACCCAGAACCGGTGCCGAACATAGCGCGGTTTTGAGAAGCTCAAATGATCGTTGATGTTCCGATTCCCATGGCAGTGGCAGAGAAATGCCCTTCTTCGTCAAAGCCAACATCGGTTTTACCACTAGTGCGAAATTCGGGATCCACAACCTACAGTAGGACGCCATCCCTATCAGGGCTCTGACTTCCTTCTGTGTTTTTGGAACAGACATGCCAGAAATGTGTTTTATTCTTTCAGGTGTCAATCTTCTCCCCTCCTTTGACAGGAGGTAGCCTAAATAGGCAACCTGCTGACAACAATAATGAAATGTTTTAAGCGAAGCTTTGTGACCATTTTTAGCTAGATGAACAAGCAACAGTATAGTGCCTTCTTTACAGGCCTGCTCAGAATCTGCAGCCAAAAGTAAATTGTCAACATATTGAAGCAGCGTGCAAGTAGGTGGCAATTCAAGGGTGTCGAGCTGCTCTTTTAAAGCTCTACTATAAATGCTGGGACTTTCAGTATACCCTTGAGGTGCCCTTGTAAATGTAAATGAGCGTCCCCCCAAGGTGAACGCAAACAAATATCTGCTTTCTTTATATATAGGGATAGTAAAGAAAGCGTTTTTTAGATCCACAACGCTGAAGTGCGTAGCCGAAGCAGGGATCATTGTTAATATCGTCGTCACATCAGGCACAATTGGAAATTGTGGGGCGACCACTCGGTTAATAGCACGAAGATCAATTATAAACCGGTATGGAATTGCATTGTCGCCTTTCTTATATACAGGTAAGATCGGACTGTTACACAAACTACCTGTAATCTCCTCGATCACCCCACGATGTACAAAATCGGAGACAATGCATTTCAAAGCACGTTCACCTTCTACTGATATTTTATACTGCGGGATGCGTGGCAGTTTCACCCCATGTTTCAGAACTATTTTAACGGCTCAATCTGTAACACTCCGACATCATTGTCGTCCACCGCCCACACGCATTCCGGGACAATGCTGAACTCGGGAGGTAAAGGTCGAATCAAGAACTTAGAATTAGGAAGTTGCTGTGGTGAAACCGTTAGCCGTACTCCATCCGAAGAACAATGAATTACTGCGTTCAATTTCTTTAACAAATTCAACCCCAGCAAATTCTCTCCACAGTTTGAAGTGAGAAGAAAAGGACAATGGTCTATAAAGGGACCCAAAGAAACGGATACCGGCATAGAAACCGGACAGACAGTTGGTACGCCAGAAAACCCTACGGAAACATTTGTTTGCCCTGACAGTGGGATGTTTGGAACCCGAGAATGATCAATGGAGCACTTCTGTGCTCCAGTGTCAATCAAAAACTGATGTTTCCTATTCCCCACTAATAATTCAACGTAGGGGCCTTTTTGATTAACGGGAATAGGCAAAGGTTCCAAACCCTGCTTCGGGCAATCCTAATAAAACGGAGCCTCGTCAGAAGGAAGCTCTTCAGAAAGGTAGGCAGCAGAAGGGTGATCAAATATGTTTCTCGAGTCCATACTCGAGGTCTGATTTTCCCGTGAAAAAGGTTGCTGAGAATCCTGTAAAAGCTGACCTCTGTCAGGGCCCCCTACTCCAGGGCGGCCCCTAGGTTGTCTACCCATACCCCCAAACGCACTGTTTGACCTCTGGCGAAGGACAGGGCACTGTGCTCGCCAATGACCTTCCTGGCGGCAATAAGCGCATTGATTAATATTCACAGTACTCAGAGGAGCATTTCCTTTTGGAACGTACTGACCTCTAGTCTGTGTCGTGCCTCCTCTGGGGTTTCTAATAATTTGCTGTAATAATACTTTGGTTTTCAAATCTCCCTTTCTCTTTTCAATTTTTTCCTTCTCATTATTAACACGGTTCTCATAATACTGAGCCATGTGCAAAACCTCAGATTGAGATTTTGCCTGCCAAGCGCTCTCAGAGGACATCATTTGTGACTGGATGTCAGGTAACAATCCACGTACAAATTTGTCCACGAACAACCTCTTCCCCGACTCTGTACCTAAATCCTGTCCACTGAAGTCAGAAAATACCTGCTCGAATCTATTGAAAAATTCGGTGGCGCCTTCAGTTTTCCCTTGAACACAGGCCGTAAGCTTGTCCCAAATAATCCTTTTTTCTGGAATTATAGTTTTTAGTTTAGCGACAATCCTATCAGGTAAAGTAAGTATTACCTGTGGCGGTTTCTCACCAGCTGGTCTTTCTCCATCAATTCTAATCATATTTGCCCACGTATCTCCCAGCCCTGGCACATCGTCTATTGTCCGAACCTGTTTCCATGTATCTACGGGTAGGAGCACAGGGAATAACAAGTCAATGTCACTCAAGGTGAACACGGAGGACTGTAAAACGGACTCTATTTCTTTATAAAACCCTGTCGGGTTTTTTCTAATATCAGGAACTGATTGTCTAATTGTGTTCACTTCCTGTCGTGAAAACGGGACGTGAACAAATTACGATACATAATGTGCAGGGATATCCACCGCGGGGGCACCAGTCGCCGCGTTGGCGGGGATCTCAACTTTTGGGACAAAGGTCGGAGGAACCTCTCTCATAGGCAACTGAGTGTTAGGTACCTCCGGCCGCTTACTAAGCAATAGAGCCAGGTCGAGCGCTAAGGCAGCTGTAAAAGTGTCGGGTGAAAAAGCCCTTTTACAAATCCCCAATAATTCTATGGGGCAACTAACCCTCTTCCTTACACATTCCTCTTGCAGGTGCTGTCCCATCACCTGAATTACTTTTCTTTGCATCTCTACTGCATACTGACTATACGTGTCATACACTTCGTCTGGCGGTATCGATGAATCTGAGATCCATCGAACTGCATCTTTGGTACAAATTCGTACTTCCTCAGGTGCTTTTCTACGGCACGGAAGGAACCGTTTCTGTACATATATTCTATCGTCCTCATCATCCTCATCTCGTGATTTTTCAAAGTCTTTCCTAAACTCAAACAATCTTTCAACATGTCCATATACTTTCTGCTCTGTGTCCCTCGAAAGTGCCAAAGCATTCAGATCTCTCACCCCTTGTGGAAGATCCGAATTTTGTAATCTACCCCACATCACACACAAATGAGTCCCCAAACCTTTGATAAAAACATTTTTCTCGGGAAAACTATTCAAATTAGATAATGTAGAAAAAACATTAGCTTGATCACCTTTCTCCATGCAATGCTTAGCCCATGCAAACAATTCCTGTTTCCTATCTGCAGAAACAGTACTACGAGTCACAATCTTTGACCCTGCACCTGGATCGACTCCAATCAATACGGGGCCACTCGGGAGCGGAGGTATAGGTAAATTTAACAAAGGTGCAGGTGCAGGGGGAAGGGGCGGTGCGGTAGGTGGAGGAACGACAACCAAAGGACTAGGAACAATAGGCTGTACAGGGGGAACAGGAATAGCAACAGGAACAACAGCAGGAATGGGCAGAGTGCCCAAAACAGGAGCATACGGAGGTGGCGCTGAGGCATCGGGCCTGCGTTCATTTAATAATTTCTCAATAAATTCCTCAGACACATGGAAATCTTTAGAGGGATACATTTTCTGGATCCCGAGTGAAAAGGCTCTATCCATATTTTTATCTGATTCTGACCGCTTTTCTTTATCATACAATAATGCTTTTTCAGCGTTTGTTTTATGACGACGTGCATGTTTATCCCTACTTTTAAGCTGCTGCAATGCTTCTTTCTTCCAATTTTGTAACACATCAAAGGCTGCTGGTCTAGCCTTTTTCTTTAACAAGATCGATTCTAAGTATTCAACACGGGGGATCTCAAAACTACCGTTGATTGGCCACTGAAATTCGGAGGCATGTCTGGTCTGTCTGTGCCAAATATCATTAAATACTATACTTCCAATGCCATACTTACAGTACATAGTACACGCCGGCGACCGCTCCTGTGGTGCCGGGCGGCTAAATTCCAAGGATTGCCGATCGCTGCGGAACAGAGCCCTAAAACAGCTAGACAATTTCCCAGGCATTTCTCAAAAAATTGGTGTTACCTGGTCCAATAATTGTGTCTGCAGATACAATACGCCAAATTCAAAGTGTCAGGGTTAAATTAAGAGCCGGGTCACGACTGCACCTGACCAAACCTAAGGAGAAATGTAAGGTTTACAAACAACTTACCTAACGAATTTTACCTTGCGTTTGGTGGTTTTGGCAAATCTGCCCGCCTCAAAATTGGACCCTCGTCAAGATGCCGTGTCAGACCACACGACTATCGTCCAAGGATCGGATCGTGCAGCGCTGCCGAGGTATCACGTCTCGATCGGTCGGGCCCGCAGAATCACACCGTCCGATCCCAGTTCGATAGTCTGCGTCACCCTTCAATGATCCGGCATCAATCGTGAGGGTCCCTATTCGGGCGCCAACTGTGGAAACAGAAAAATTGATATGAGGATGGGAAGCCCAAAGGAAACACACCAACACAGGTTACAAAGGACATACAAAGCGCTTTATTCAAAGTTACTACAATTACCAAAAGTCAATTGACATACGGATAGCTATTCGGCCCTCAGAGTAACAGAACGAACCATCAACGGTAGTTCGCCGTGTTAGTGTGAGAGACCGTACATTGGGATACTCGGGTTTTTATACTTTTTATCCAGCCTTGGCCAACCCCCTCGCGGGTTAACCATTCTTTGGACCAGGCCTAGGGTTCGTTGCCAGGTCAATCCCATAATGTATGCAATTTGATCAGTTCCGCTGATACAGTTGTTCATTTACACATAGGTCAGGGATAGGACAAGGTCTCAGTTTGCGACCCCAACAAGTGGCCTGCGGGCATATTACTTATTCATGTGTGCGGAGGTCACAACGGCCAGAATCCCAATCGAAATGTCATTCGGCCTCCATTTTGTTGTTCAGGGTGACTTCCACACTGCAAGAGTACCTAAAATGGCGGCTTAATCCAAGATGGCGATTTGCACAATACATTAAGGTCAAGACCTTGCCGCGGAATCTATGTACACAATGTTTTTAGACAACTTGGCGTAGGCCAACATACATTAAAACAATGCGATAGGAGGTACAATATTATTTCGATTTCCACAGTCACAATATCCTTCAGCAGGTTTGGTCAACAATGGGTACAGCTTTTTAGGTTCTTCCCCTCCCTCTTCCTTGCTTGCTGTCACTCCAGCCTGTGATTCCCTGTCCTTATTTTTCTGAGGAGGTGCTTCTTCAAACATTCTCCAGAGGTCCAATACCTCCCTCCTGTTTTGAAGCTGCTTTGCCTTCTATTTAGTCAATAAATATCTCACCACCAAATCCAACACTGTCTTATCAAAAGACCCTCCTTCTGGCCATATCTGAGACAATCCCTCCCCCTTAATCTCGGTCAGCCATTGGTCATGGTACTTTTTAATTTTTTCACTATATAAGGGGCGGGTGTTGACAAATATGCGAAATTGTGTATCCGCACCCATAATTTCTTTCCACTGTCTGGGTGGGTGCGTGTGTGTGTATTTGTATCACTGTCAGTACTTCAATTGCTCTGTATCTTCTAGCATGAAAATCTTCAAAGTTGCATTTCAAACCATTTCACTTACACCTTACTGTACTTAGACCGTGTTCATAGGCAACACAAAAACCATGGAAACATGGACCACTGAACAGACAGATTTGACAAACTGACGCACCTTTACCAACAACAGAGAACACAAAACATATTTTTTAAGCTAACTTGTTTTGGCCCCACTCCCCTTTTAACAATACTAGGCTCTCCCCTCATTCACATCTTACATCACTCCACCCTGAACCCTTCTGGGCCGACCTCTAGAAAATATTTACCAATACTAAAAGAGAAAGAAAAACGAAGGACTATTGTTATCCGAGTCTACCCAATATGCACGACTCCTACTTCTTCCTTTTTCCTCACTTATTAATCTGCACTGGTCGAGACATACTGTGCGGCCTCGTCTTCCACCCCCTTTCAGAGCTAGCTTCCCGTATCTCCTCTTATTTAATCACCATATATATAAAAAACCTATTGGCTATATAAAGAAGAAAATCAAGAAAACACTTTTGTCAACAGTCGCTCATTCTTACTCACACCCAACCCGGCCCACAAGCCGTCTCCCTGCTGTTCTAATCTGACCCTTTTCCAGTTATTCTCCCCTCCTTTAGATCTTCTTGCAATCAATACTCACATGTTTGTGGTGATCTGAGAGCCTCCGTTCACGGTCTATCCACAATCGGGGTGCCGCCCCCAACCAAGCCGTCGCCCGCTGCAGTGAGCAGTTGGGTATTTGCAAAGCTGGGACCCACATAACCTGCTCTGGAATGTATGTGTTTTAAATACTGGTCGGACGTAGTTGCCGATGGTCTTGATGGCATCTAGCTGCGAGGCACAGGGGTGTCTTCTCAGAGCAATCACTTAGTCAGGGTCACCAAGTGAAGGTGGTCATTTCCCAAAATACAAAACCCAAACTCAGAATAAAAGGACACACTCCAGCAGGGAATGAGACCAGGAGAAAGATTGCAAGTTAAGTAAAGGTTTATAAGTAAAATGATGCACGCAGAGGACTCTGCTGCTCTGAGAGCGCTCTATCAACAATACAGAAACAACATATCTTTATATACACATTTGGTCATTAGTGACGAATAATATAAGGGATGAATAGTATGAGCCTATTGGTACATTGTGACAATACTGTATAGTACATAGGGGCTTGGTGCAACTTGATTGGTTGGTGCAAAGTTGGTGCTCCTCGCTGCATGTGGGTCGGCTGGGCTCATCTGGGTGGGGTGGAGGTCAGGCTGAGTCCACAGTGCGCGATGATTCTAACTAATCTAACCTACACAGTAATCTTTGACATGCTATGAATAAGTAACATTTATACCAGAATGCAGGGTCGTCTATAAAGTGTAAGAAAACAGAAACACATTCTTAACCAGGTGGTTTATCTGAGGGTTTCGATCAGAGATTTATTCACCCTGGTGCCTCATGGTTCAAATGAATGAATTGATAGGTGTTAACCCATGGGGAATATATGATCACACAAGATTAGTTATATGGGGCAATCCAGTGTGGCCAGTGGGGAAGGGTCTCACCAACTGCTACATGAAGGGAGAGTAGAGGGGCGAAAGGTTGCGCAGACAATAATTTCTAAAGGTGGGGGTTGGAGGAGGAGGAGCAGGTTTGTGAAGACGAATGAATACACAAGTCATGTTTTGCCCCTGACACACACAGGGCAGTGAGCTCAGAGGAAGAGAAAGAATACAGTTTTTAACTTGCAACAATTCGCACCTGGGCTTCCGTGAGAACAGGACTGGCGCTCTTCAGACAGGGGAGAAGGTGGTGGGGACTTTCGGGGCTGACTATGCGCGGCGCTGGGTTAAGGGAGAGAGAGCCTTTTAGAGATCCTTATGCGGCCTAGTACAAAAATGGTGTCTGGTGTGGCATTAAATGGAGTCTAAGTGTGTCATCCAATGGCTTCCTTCTGCTGTCGTCAGCGAAAGGCAAGGGGACGTCTCTCCGTGATGGGATGAGTAAATAGACTTATTCCATGCAGAATGTACGGGAGGGGCATACAGACACTTCCTCCCTTACAATAGGTTTAAAAAGGCCTCCTGTAATTTCTCTATTTTCAGTTATTTGCTTGTTGCTGTAAAACTCAGGTGCAACCAGCCTTACATTCTGTATAGACAAAATCATACATTGAAAACATGCAAATCAATACCATTGTAAGAGACAGAAGGCCAGTTGGACCAAACATCAATATATTAAACTTTACTGGAGACCAACATGCAAACCTTATAATCCTAGTGGATATCACTTCGAATTTGTACTTCAAATTCCTTTTAGGGAGGGTTCCCCCTAAGTCCCCTTCCCCCTTCACTACCACCCCTAAAGTCCAAACCGCTTCCCACCCACCTTTCACCCCATAACCCACAAATACATATCAAATTCAAAGTCATTCAAAGTAATTTCCACAAAGTAATTTACTTTGTGAAAACAATGGGAAACCCTGCAAAGACAAGTCCAGAAAATGTAAGGTATAAAACCCTAATCCTGGTTAAATGCACATTGAAAATCCAAAGAATCTAGGGCCAGGAATTCCAGAGTCACCAACTCTTAAGGTTGGGACAGTAGTCTTCAAACATTTTCAAGCCAAGCCTTTCTTTAGGAAGCTGTTTTGGACAAAGTATTCAGAAAGTGGGGAAGAAGGGGACATAATTGTTTCAGTTCCCTGCCATGGCCACATGGGTTACCTGAGAGTACTTGGCATGTCAAGAAATCAACCGGCCATACTTTGATAAATGGCTTTCTATATTTTCAATATCCAAGGAGAGTACATTCAGATGATTTTGAAGGTGAGCCCATAGGGGTCACTTCATAAAGGGATTTAGTGTAATAGTAAAGTGTAAAAGAGATGATTATGTTCTTATTTATCACTATTACATTCCAGGGAATTTGAAATGTATTTAAAGAAGTATTGAGGGCACGACATGGATTGACAATTTCTGCTATACATTCCTCTGCCTGGTTTGACACCTTCATGAGATTTTCATGCAAGTGTGTAATTAATTATGGATTCTTGTGGAATCCCCCTGCATTTAGAACCGGCTAAAAGCAGACGGATTCTATAGGAATATGCTGTAAATGCAGTAAAAGCGTGGCTTGCGGTCAGCATTTCCATTTTTCCTGTTTTTACTCTTTAATTTTCCATTCTGTTTTGTAGAAGTTCAAAATTGTATGCAGGGGACCCAAAAGCATATAGTGGCAGAGGTGATCATTTTAGTGGTTCATAAATGCAATTTACACTTTTAATAAGATGACCCCCAATTAGTCATTTGGTTTGTTGGAACAGTAAAATGAGTGCAGGAACAGTGACAAGATCCAAATGACGGAGATTTCATACCCTCTCCTATGTGGTGGTTGTGTTGAGGAAAGATGTCTGCCCCAAAAAATGTATGTACTTGATTGTTTTTTGCGGTACATTGAGTGAAGGGAATCGGCACCCACCCATCCGATGAAAGCATTAAAATGTTAGTTATATGGTATAACAGAAACAAAGGACCCCTCGGCCACCTCTTCTCCATCTCTCATCACTGACTGTCTGTCTGCTTTCCAGGAGTGCGGTGCCGCCAACGACCCCTGCCTTAACGCTAGTAATACTGAGATTCTCCTCATCGGCACCCCCACTCCCTCCTTTCCTGTCACTCTCTGGCCGGCCTCTCTTGGCCCTCTTCCTGCTCCCACCTGCGAGACTAAAAACCTTGCGGTCATCTTCGACTCCACACTCTCCTTGTCTCCTAACATCTCTGATGTCTCTAAGAAGTCACACTACCAGCTGCACCTCCTCAGAGGTATTCTTCCTTTTCTCTCCTTCCCCAGAAGCTCACTGTCTACAGAGCTCTGGTTCTCTCTAGGCTGGACTATTGCAACAGCCTCTTTCTAAATCTGCCTGCCTCTACTCTCCGCCCTCTGCAACTCGTCCAGAACAGGACTGCGAGAATTGTCCTTGGCCTCAAACTCAGGGATCATATCTCTCCAGGACTGAAATCTCTCCACTGGCTACCAGTGGCTGCAAGGTTTAAGTTCAAAACCCTCTGCATTGTCTACAAGGCCTTCTGGGGCCTCAATACCTTCAACTCTCTCTTCCTAAATATCTTTGTTCTCGAGCTCTTCACTCATTTGCCTCCAACGCCCTCAAGGTCAGTCGCTTCTCTAATCAACGAGTTGGTGGTAGATCTCTTTCTTTGGCTGGTGCTTCCCTCTGGAACAGCCTCCCGGTCTCCCTGAAACTTGAGGAGAACCATATCTGGTTCCGGAAGCACCTAAAAACCCTTCTCTTTGCTTCTGCTTTTTCTCCTCCTCTCCCCTGCTGACCTCCTGGCTGAACTGAAACTGCACCGGTTACCTGGTCACCCTCTGATCTCGGGCCCAGGTCCCTCCCCCGCCAGTCTCACTCACCTGCACTGCCTGCCTGGCAACCCCCGCACTTGGGGACTGTTTCTATATCCCACAGTCCCACTACCAGCACTTGACACCAGATTTCTGCACTTACCTTTGCACTTGCCACTTGCTGGCCGTTACTTATTGTTATTATCTATTCCCATGTACTGCACTCTCCCTTCCCCCCGCACTTTGCCCTCCCCCCTTCCCATGCACTTGCGCGATGTGAATGACACTTGGCCTAGTAGGATCGTTGTCTGTTCTCCCTTCGTTCCCCCTTCCTTGCCTCGTCACGCCTTGAAACACTTGTGTATAGGAGCGTTACAAATGCCATATCATATCATTTCGTTTTGTATTTGTAGTTTTGAATTATTTAAAGTCTCTGCTTCCTTGTGCATGCACCCTCTCCATCTCACCCCATCCCTCCACAGCGACTTCATGCTTCACTCATTCTGTCCTGTTCTTCTTTTCCCTTCTTCACTGGCTCACACCTATTCTGTCTTCCTTCTTCCTCACCTGTCATGAATTTAACCTTCATTTTCCTTCTGTTTTTCACCTTCCCCTATGCACTATTCATTCCTTTTCTGCCCTCATATTCTGTGTTGTGCCCTGCTATTCTGTCATTCCTTTTTCCCTCTTAGCATGTATCTCCATTTTCCCACTCTATCTCTGTGTTGTGCCCTGCTATTCTGTCATTCCTTTTTCCCTCTTAGCATGTATCTCCTTTTTCCCATTCTGTCCGGTCATTTTCTGTCTTTTTGCTCTATCCCTTCCATATCTATTCCTCTGTCTCTTTTCTTGCCCAACATTGTGTCTCTTGTCTATTCCTATTACATGATGTGTCTTGGCACAGTTCCCCTCCCACTGTGTCTTGATTTTCTATAACGCGTGCTCTCTTCTCTCTCTCTTGTACTGTAGGTCCTCTCTCTCCCCCTCTGACTCTCTATCGCTCTTGCTCTTTCTCTGTCTCTCTGATTCTTCTTTTTTCCTCCATACCTGCTTGTTCCCTCCTTTATTTTACTTCTTACTTATTCCATCTTTTCTCAATTCTTACTGTTTCTCTACTCTCTATGTGCCTCCTGTTGTATGTTTTTCTGTGTGGCTTCTCTCGCTGTCTCAATCTAATGTACTTTTTAATTTCTTTTCTCAGTTATCTTTCGTTCCCTTCTTGCTCTGTCACTCTCCCTGCTCCTCTCCCCATTTGTTTATCTCTTTATCTCGTCCCTTACCCTCCCCCTTTCTGGAACTGTCTGCCTCCTCCTATTAAGCCCCCCGTTTGATGTATTTTATCCGTTCTTCTCCTCATGCTCTGTCCCAACATCTTCTTTTCTTTCCACTGTCTCCCCCTTTTCATTAACCACAGTTGTGTCACTCTTCTAGCTTCCAATCCCGTTCAGTCGCCTCATCACATTTTTTCTCTAGTTTAACTTCTATCCCTTGCATTGTCTCTGTCTCTTTCACCTCTGCTGATCTATCTGATCCACTTATGCCCATTTATTTGATTCAGTCCTCCTGTTTCATATCTTCCTCTGCCCACTTTCTCCCATTCTGTCTCTCTATTCCTCTCCTCCTCTCTCCATATGTGTCCCATCAATGATCAGTAGCATTCTCTCTCAACTCCCATGCTTTGTGTTTTATTCCTACCCCTATTCTTTCCTTCTCCCTTTTCGGCATGGTTGCTGCTCTACTTCTGTCTCACTTCTTCTATTCTTTGTAGTGAGTCTCGTTCCCTTTCTAGCTCTTTCTCTCATCCTGTCTCCCTGTGCTCTGTGCTTACCAATCTGCACCTCCCATTTCTATCTCTGTTTCTCGTTCTCCCCCGTGTTTTCTCTCATTCCTTTTCTCTTGATACACTTATTTTCTGTCTCTCCTCTCCACCTCCCCCGTCCTGAGTACTCTCTCTCCGTCTCTCTGCTATCAACATTTCTCCCATTGAACTACAATACAGGTGTTCAAAGCGAGTATGCCACCGGCCTCTTCGGAAAATATAACAGGTGGCGAGGGAGGTCAGAATATGGGTCAAAGGCTAGCCGAGTCTACCCTGGTCATTGAAGGGGGGAGAGGCAACAGTGCAAGGCTCCTTAACTGAGGGGTGTGGTGCTGGCTACACAGAAAACGAAATACGGATAGAATTAATGTGATTAATGGTTTACCAAGTCCTCGTCATTTCATGAAATTGCTGAACTACTCTTGATGTTGTTACACTGTGCACACACTTGTGTATGAGCGCGATACACATTAAATATCATATCATACATGGAGAGGCCTCTGAAAGAATGGGTGCGCTGATAACAGAGCTTGCACAAGCTAAGGGGTAACTGTTTCAATGCTGTAGGATTTGTACCACCCTGGATGTGGCAAGGAGCTCACCAGCAGGCATAACCTTTAGTTGGAAGACCATTGTGTAAGTCTTCGCTTCATCTGCCTGCAAGGTCACCACAGTGTTGGTCTGCCCAAAAAACAAGGTTTTAGCAACGCACAGGCTGATTTGTCTAGCAGGAGAATGTCTTGATGCTGAGTGTGGCTATAACGGGGGTCAATGTCAAGGTGCACGGTTGTGGTTCTGTGGGACCACCTACCTTTCGGGTATGTGCCTTTGGCAGGCTTGTTGTTTGTGATCCCAAAGTAGTGATCATGTATGCATAACAAAGAGATTACTTAAGGTAGCCTGGTCATTGGGCAAACAATTCTTCTTATACTTAAACATCTCCGAGGCTCATCATAATGGACATTTTAATCTAGATTTCTCTATTCTATTGTCCCTAGTCCGGAGTACTCTTCCCAGTGATCTCGGTTTGGCCCCCTCCTTAATGATATTTGGAAAGAAATAAAAACCGGTCTTCTTCCTGAAATGAATCGTAACTATTTTCTTCTGATATTATGATCTGCATGTTGCATGTTTTGTGCTCAATACATTTGGGTTTAGGAGTTGTACATTATAAGAATACACGCATATTATTATTATTATTATTATTATTATTATTATTATTATTATTATTATTATTATTATTATTTTTTGATGGGACACAGGTCCCATGGATAGAAGTGCGGTTGGTCTCCAGTGTTGAAGGGGCCCTCAGGAGTCTACACCAATGCGTTGAAGCAAAGCAGCACAGGCATGCTTTTGAGATTGGATGAGATACGGGTGTGTAATCCAAGTGGCTCTGGCACAGTGCAAACCCTCTCATCCATTTGAGATACTGCTGCAGTGATGGCATGGTGGCACCCAGGTATAGTGACCAGATAAGACTATTGATCACTTGTGGTTGGCTGAAGGATTCTCATTTCCAGGTCTCTGGTACTTTAAAACGTAGTTCATCTCTGTGCCAAGATTCCCTCTCTTCCAGCAATCGGGTCATAATCCTGGCTGGGCCCGCACGCAGTGGGTGTGGCAGCTGTTATGAAGTCTGTCTGTCCATCTTCTGTCAGGATCGGTATAGAGGAAGAAACCATTTCCACTCTGTGGCTCCATGCTGGAGGTGCTGCATTCTACACTTCCTTTTCTGAACGTAGAGGTCTGGAGTCCAAGATTTAGAGAGAAACGAGGGATTCCAAGAAACAAACTCAATGCCTTTGAATTTGTGATGTTTGGATAGGTACCCATAACTAGTTTGGCTATAGTTGAAACAGTGCTCACTTCACCAGGACAACGAAATATGAGAAGACATAGGATGAGATTGTTCTAGCAATGGCAGCCATTTGGGATCATGAAAAGACACTGGCGTGCTCAAATATTCAAAATGGCTAATAGAAGTTACAAGAGATTTGCAAAGAAGAAGGAACTATGTGCAGTTGCTCTTTTGAGATTACTTAAACAATATTCCTGATGACACATTAAAATGTACCAGCCATATATTCGCATACGATGATGATTGTAATGAACGTAACATAACACACCGTTCAACATCATACAAAACGCATTCACACAACACCATACCAAAACATCAAAATCCACTGCCAAAGTAATGAACACTCACTCCAATAGTAGTAAACAGATTGAGATGAAACAGGAACAAGGGCTTTTAAACCAAAATGAAAATCTGAGGACATAAATAGCTAACTACACATCTTTAAGCGGCGCACATTGGTGGTGTAAATGCCGGGAATAACCAGTATACCAAAATATCACACGATCCGCTATATTTTCTACGAGCAAAGTTGGCCTGCAGTGAAGGTTTGAAAAGGCTGTGAGAAAGGCATGAGCTGGTGAAATTTCCACACATAGCTTCATTAAAAGACAAACAACATTCCTTTGTTAAACATTATTTTGCTGGCAGTGCAGGTTTAAATGTATTGGCACGTATGGTTTTATCGGAATAGCTACTCTTTTGCATATCGAAATGGTGGTATGCCTTGAGACGGGATCCCATGTCCCAACCGTGCTGAGTTAGAGACATTCATGCCAGAGAGGAAGCCGCTCACTGGTAGGCAATCTGCCCATCAACACAGGATTGGGTTTTGCATATTATAAATAGCAAATGTGCTGGGCAATCTGAATAATACCCAGCATCCTTCCGCGAAATGCGCATTGTGTCCTTGAAACCTATTAGTATGCAAATGGCTCTTTACATGGAGTCAGTGGACATACAAAATGCAGGCACTTAATATGCATTACCAAAGATAATAATGCAATGTGCATTTAAAAAGTGTTATGTTGGAATCTCTCAAAGCAGCACTTTCAGACTAAAGTGGCACCATTCTTTCATAAGTGATCTTGAGTTGTGCAATGCCTCATGCCACATCCCGGAAGTGATGTGCCTTCAAAGTTCATTCTCCAAGCGAGTCAAAAACAGCTTTCTGGCTCTGTAACATTCTTTTGGTTGCTATCCTGCTTATTTACTTACATTGCCTTTGTAACTGAATACTCATGGAACCGGCCAGTGAGGAATGGGCGCACTAAAGGAAACGTCTTCTTAATGATATTATACAATGCAGCATAATATATATAACAGACCCACAACACATTCTCACCTAAGTCAGCCTCACCCCAGCTGTCACTCTAGCAACACTCAGTACAGCAGCAAGGCTCTATTCCTTCAAAATACGACTCACACGCAGTGCACCACTCTGCTTTCAACAAAGAATACATTTTAGAACTTATATTCAACCTAAGAAAACAAAGGAGTACTGGAGGAAAGTGGGCAGCAAAGAAAGGTTGAGAAAAAGAGCACTCTCTTAGATGTTCTCCCATTCACGAAAACTCTTTCCCACAACATTGTACAGAAACTCGGGCCTGCAACCATACTGAAGAGAAATGAACACAGTAGCAAATCAGCATGCACCACCTTAGCAACAAATCAGTTGCCCACGGTGCCATCAAGAGAGGTACCAAACATGAGTACAGGCCTAGAACATCTCTCCCAACATCGGTCTCCCAGATCCGCACAACGTAACAACGTCACATCTACTCATAGACCAGCAGCCTTCTGCTACTGTTCTTAGCGTCATTCAAAACTACATGAGCGTTCAAAACCAAGACATGAGCCCACCCACTCTGTCCCCGCATCATGCCTGTGAAAATACGCATACAACATATACATTGCAGGAAAGGGGACTCTCCGATGATGCCCCATAGATCATGTAACTCACACTGGTTAAAACTGCACAGAACAGCACAGCAGAAACGATACATCTTATTTGGAATCATCTCTACAATCCAAGAAGGCAGCATGAAACCCCCACAGGGACATGGTCACACAGGGGCTGGCAACCGCACCATTCCACCATTCGAGAAATACTCGCAGGTCTACACCTTTAATACTTATAGGACAAGCACATGAATGCACTTATGCATCGACAGCATTACTTAATCTGCAACAAACATCATCCTCATTAGTCTAAGCAAGAAACCTTTGTTCATCATTTATGGCTTTGAGAACGGAATCAACACACAAATACATGAGGATTGAACCTACTCATAATGTGTTAGATAGATAGAGGGACACCACATTTGTTTCACTGCACCTCCCGAAGAACCACCTGACAGCAAGGAGGGAAAAGACGTGCCGAGGTCCACTCAGACTATCGGAGCTCTAAAAGGTTAATCAGTGAACACAACGGAACTTTAATGTGTTTATTTTTTTTATTTTTTATTGAAGCACATATTTCTAACTAATAAAGGATCAAATTGAGCTTATGACCGAATGCATTACGATCTTTCAATGGTATAGGCCCAACTTAGGACTTGCAATGTTCTTCCAACTATGCTAAGGAACATAATCATCCATTCCAGTACAAAACACACACCCTACACCTAAAGAACACTGTGGACCACAAGAGTGTGATATGCCAGAGAAGCACTGATCAGAAAACATGTGCACCTAACCGAATGCACACATCTTACACAAACACACTCTCACAGAAGAATACCACTCCTTACAGAACATATTTCACATGCAAACGTACCTGAGGTACTATGTGCAGACTTTGCCTTGTTCTATTATATATTTCGATTTAATGCAGTGTTTCTCTGCCTTTTGCATCCTCTCTTTGTGCTCTGGTACATTTGAAAGAGAGGGTTCTGAGTTTTCTCATTGGGGAATAGGGGAATGCCTGATCTCTTTACTGTGGTATTGATTAGTGCAGT
The DNA here is from genome assembly GCF_040938575.1 of Ambystoma mexicanum. NCBI lineage: Eukaryota > Metazoa > Chordata > Amphibia > Caudata > Ambystomatidae > Ambystoma > Ambystoma mexicanum. The sequence continues at coordinate 378,677,857 of NC_090930.1, read as the reverse complement.
TCTTAATCAGTTGGGTGCTCTCTGTGCGTCTATTTTTAGCTGGTACATGTTGAGAGGGTTGGAGGTATCTATGACCAGAGGGGAGTCTGCTGCAGCCACACTCTGAGTATGCATTGGCCACGATGTGATTTAAAGGGTTGTGCAAGAGGTGCAGATTTATGATTTTGACATTTGTTGGATGGGGTTTTAAATGTCCATGTGTCTGCCGCTTAGGTGTTGTGCCTGTTGTGCGTTGGAGAATAGAAATCAGATCTCTTAGTCGTGGGAGCAGTTAGTGAAGACCTCTGATGGGAAAGGGCAGAAGTCCTGGCAGTGGCACTCCTCATGTTGGGTGCTTGTGAGAAGCCTGAAGCGGCATTTAATGGGACTTTGCAGTGGAAAAAGTACAGCACTGGATTTATGTATTTATTTGTACACTTATAGAGCGCAAGTAGCCCATAGGCATCGAGACGCTGGGGCTTAAATATTGGTTACAGATTTGTGTGCTTCATCAATACAGTTGCAGTTACGATAATACATATATTTACTACATACATAGAGACAGATATACACATCAGGTACGATATACATGGTATTAATAGTTGCAACATGAAATCAGTCATAGCCTATGATACTGAAGGTCATAATGTCTTTTGTTGGGGATCTAAACTGAAGAGTCGAGTTGTTAGACTTTTTCGGAATGACCAAAGGGATGTGTCGTTTCTCAGTTGTGTGGGGAGGGTGTTCCACAGTTTGGCTGCTAACACGGGGACGCTAGAACCGCCTGCTTTCTGTCTTATGTATCTTGGTATATCAATGAGATTAGCGTATTAAGCCTGTGTAGGTCTGTTAGTTTGGGTTTTGATAATCTGGTTGCTGAGGTAGGCTGGTGTGTTGTTAGCGAGGCATTTGTGAGTGAGAGTGAGGATTTTAAATTTGATCCTATCTTAGACCGGGAGCCAGTGGATGTGTCATCTGGTTAACGATGTATATGTTCATTCTTAGGTATATTCAAATCAGCTCTAATGGCATTATTTTGTACTATTTGAAGTTTTTTGATGTTTCTAATGCTGGATCCATCAAAGAGAGAGTTACACTAATCTATTTTAGCAAGGATCAATCCTCTAGATAAAGTGAGACTATTGTCCGTTGAAAGGAAACAGCTACTGGCTCTTATTAGTTTTAACGTGTAGCCTGTGGACGAGACAATGGCATTGACCTGTCTATTTGAGGTCAGGGACGAGTCAATGTAGACCCCAAGAGTTTTTATTTCATTGGCTACATTGATAGTGTTACCATCTATGATGAACAATTTGTATTTTTGTGAAAGATTGCTTAACTTAGATTTGTTTCTGATTAGAATTACCCTGGTCCTTTCGTCGTTGAGGCATAATTCATTTTGAGCCATCCAAGGTTGGATTGCTAGATACATTTTATTGAGATTATTTGCATCGGTGTCATAACAGCCTGTGATAGGTATGAGTATTTGAGTGCCATCCGCATAGTTTGTACATGTGACACCCATTTTGTCTAATTTGTCAAATAGAAGCTTTGTGAAGGCATTATACAGTGTGGGTGACACACAGGAACTTTGTGGTATGCTGCATGTTACCAGGAAAGGGGGGCTGCTGATGTGGCAGAGAAGACTCTCATAGTATGATTAGAGAGAAAGAATTCAATCCATTTGATGGCTTCAGGGGAGAAATGGACTGCAGTTTCAAGATGATGGCATAAGATTATATGGTTGACCAAATCGAAAGCTGCAGAAAGGTCTAACAAAAGAAGGATGCACAAGTCTCCTCTGTCCTTGAATTGGTCCATTTGTGTTTTTAAGTCCAGGAGAGCCGTTTCTGTTCTGTGACTGGGTCTGAACCCAGATTGTCTCAGGCCTTGGAAGTTGTAAAGTTCCAGGAATTTCTGGATATGCAGGTAGGCTACACGGTCAAGGATTTCTAGTAAGAATGGCACTGTGGTGATTGGACGGAAATTTGTTGGAATGTCGGGACCAGTGTACACTTTTTTAACAGAGGTAATACCCAAGCTTCTTTTAAGTTATCGGGTACTGAACTGGTGGCAAATGAGCTATTGATGAGACTGATGATGAAGGCTGCCAGTTCGTTGGCGCATTCTTTTACCAAGGGAGCGGGACAGGTGTCGCCCTTACATCTCAAACGTTTTAATCCATTGATGATATTGATGGTTTCTAGTGTGGACACAGGCATGAATGTAAATTTACTGGCCTCGTGTAGTTCTATAGTGAGGGGTGTGGTTAAAGGGGCAGAGTCAAAGTTGAGTTTTGTTTTTTTTAAGTTAAATTTTATTTTGGAGTATGGAGATTTTATCTGCGAGGGCCTTTTGTACATTAGTGCACCATTGTTGATCTTTGATAAAATGTTCTGTCATGGTGGCTGGTGATTCCAGCACGTGGAGAATGGCAAACAGTTCTCTAGAGTTTGATTGAGCATTCTGGATTCTTTTGTTATTTACTTCACGTTTGGCTTTAATGATTGCTTCCTTGTAGGTATTGTTAGCAGGTGTTCGTGACTTTAACCAACTAATTGTGGCAGACCTTTTGATCGCTCGCAAGGTTTGGAGGTCTGTGGTGAACCAATGGTTTTTGGGATTTCTGGGGGCCTACTTTATTAATGGCTGCTAGCATGACTTTATTATATTGGCTAACTAGTAATGATGTGTCGTCATCGGGATAAGTAGTATTCAATATAGGTGATAAGAAGTATAACATGTCGCGATGAATGTATTTGGAACTTCGTGATGGTATAGTGGGTGAGGGTAGAGTATGTTTTGTAAGTTTAGTCATTAATGTGGTAGAGAAAAGGATGGTGTTGTGGTCTGACCAAGGATTAGGGGTGTTAGAGTGGATGCAAGTGGCACAATTTGTGTCAGCAATCCAGTTTAAGGTGCATCCTTTTTCATGAGTCGGGGAACAGATACGATGTGTGAATCCTTGGGCTTTCATGGAGTTAGCCAGGAGGCCTGCATGAGTGACAAGAGGATTGTTCTGGCCGTGGTTGAAGTCACCTTAGACAATGGCTTTGGAGTGCGGTTTCATATTGTAGGCCAGGAGAGAGGTGATGACTTCTTTGAATGTGGATGTGGGACCTGGAGCTCTGTAGACAATATGGAGGGTGAGGGTACAAGTATGCGTGAGTGACATTTTCAGAGTGATTACTTCACCAGAGGTAAAGGGGAGTTCTCCTGATATTCTTATGTCAAAGGCATTTTTAGCTAGGAGACCTACCCCAACTCCTTTGGCTGTTATTATGTCCTTCCTATAAATTGAGTATCCCTCTGGGATAGATAGAGATAAGGAGGTGCCTGAGGCCGTATGGAGTCAGGTTTCGGTGACTGTCATAATGTCTAGGTCATTGCCTTTAATGAGATCTGCTATGTCAAGAGCATGGGCAGTAATTAATCTGGCGTTAATAAGGGCACCTTTCAAGTGTAAGACCGTGTCGATGTGGTCTGATTTCTTAATATATTGATTAGAGATATTTGGACTTTTTGACCAGTCACCGAATGCAGGTGCCACTTGGTGTGTTGAAGTAGAAGGAGTCACTCTTATAGGGGATAGTGATGTGTGGATTTGCTGATGTAGTGTTGACACCGAGCCTGGGGTGTCACATATCACAAGTTTCTGTGTACTATGGATAGCAAGCAAAGGGGCCATGGTATGCTGTTGGGTGTGGCGTGGGCCGGTCCGAGATGAAAGTCTAAATATCCTTGTGGGTCCATCAATAGGACATGTGGAGGGAATTGATGCAGTAACTGGTATGTCGTGTGTCATGGGTTTCTGTAGGCTATGGATGGTGATGGGGTGGGCAGACAGCGCAGAGGCCGTAGTAAACCTTTGGGTATTTTGCTGGCCAGTCTATATCACCTTGTAGGTTAATCAATAGGGCATGTGGAAGGAGGGCTGGCTGTGACGGTGGAGCACAGAATCTCACTGCCCTGAATAGGTAGGGTGATATGGGGTAGGAGTGCTGGTGCAGGGAAGGGGGATGTTTTGGACAGGAAGGGGGTAGGTCACTTCGTGCTAAATCCTACTGGAGAAAAATGGGCAAAGATACACAGCAGCAGTGGCTTGCAATTCAACAGTGGAGTGAAATCGCTCCACGGGATCATTTCTATAAGGATAGAATACGAGCAGATTCACAGGGAGGCTCCTGGAAGAAAGATCATAGTGGGCACAATTACAGTGGGAAAACTAGGAGCAAAACCACTAACAGCTGAGGGGCTTGAAGCAACACAATTACATTGGTACACATAGGAGTTATATTCCAAATGTACAGCATGACACCAGGAAGCAGAACTTTGCTAGCATGCATTGGAGCAAAAACAGTCAAACAAATTGGGAGCATAATCACATTTGAACACATCATAGGAGTATTGTAGAAGGTAGAATTTAGAATTGTAAATAAGTTTGTAAGGGGTGCAAAAAATCAAGAAGCCACATATATCAAGGCACAACATGCATAGCAATTCATGCAAAGGCATGAAAAGGAATGAAGGGATAACACATCATTAAAAAGCCAAACACGGAAGAACAACACAGATGTCTTCACTAATCCCGACCCCTGGACTCTACATCCATCTGAAAATGCAGAAAACCTGTGAATGGTCCATTAGCATTAATCTTGTTAACATCATTTTTCATAAAATGTATTACAATTTGTATTTGTATTCATTTTATTTCGCTAAAATAATTCTATAAGAAGGTAAATCATATATAATTAATTGTCATAAATGCACAATTTGCAGGTCATTGAAAACATGTTCCATCTGGGAACCTTCTTCAGCTTAATTGTACAGTACATAAAACAACAAAAAAAATGACAAAATGTACACATCAGTGTGCCAAATGACTAGCATACCAAGGCCAATATGAAATTTCAAAAAATGCCCGTTTTCATTCTACAATATGTTTTTCAGTATGTATGACAGTTCTTTTCTTCTCTAAGACACCTAAACTGGACATTCACAGGCTCCTTTTACAGATGGCCGAGAGGCACAAACTACAGCCATTTGAATCAGCAGCCACTTGTCTGTCTCTAGGAATTAATCAGCCAATGTTTTCGTAATCCTCTGGTTGTTCTACTTTTCAACGCTAGAAATTATATGGTAGCCAATCAGCTTGTCAAGTTTTTTTTTGTTGTTTTTCCCAGTACAGTCACCTGAAGAGGGCTAGCAGATTACTTGAAACATTGTGGAATGACCTACTGTGATGGATTGCCATCGGGCATGGCGATGGTGTAGATGCCCATTTTATTCATGTTTATCAAACTAATACAATGATATGGGCAATTCCATCTCAGGAAGGGAATCTGCTAATCAGATTCCCCTTTCATAAGCTCCATGCCAAAGGCAGAGGGTATGCCTGTGCCCTGCTGCATCAGTAGTCTGATTTGTAGCACATTCTCACCACTAGCACATAGCCGGTTCAGAGGTCACAGGTGCCCATTTGACAGCTTCATTGACAGCTTCATTGACAGACAAAGCTCCATTTAAGATATTCACCCCTGTGCCAAAAACGACATAGCTATGGAAACACTCTCCTAGTGTGAAGGTATGCTTTAAATATAAGCCATAACTGAGTTGAATATATAGTGGCTAGCATCTCTTATAATTATCCTCGCCACAGCAATGTGATGTAACACATGTGTCAGCCCTGTGAGCCCAGCTCAGCTATGAAAGGATTATGTGTATCCCCCAACCAGGCTGGCCTTGCTGATGCCAGCAAGACTGTAACCCTGTGGGTTGACTCTCTTTGTTCCTTTGTGAGAGTGGACAACTACTTCCGCAGACAGCCAGACACTCCATAGAAGGATATCCTGGCAACATGGATCAAATGGCACAGCCGTTCACAAAAGGAGTAGCCTCATACCAGGGTACTGTATTCCAAAAGGGCCTTTGATTCTGTTGAGAAATTAAGGGTGTGGGTTAAGTGTAGACAACGGGGGTCTCCTGACAGTTGTAGGGTGGTTCTTTCATCTTGCTTCTCTATGCCTCTGTCTTTCCTTCCTGTCCCCTTATCTTGCTGTAGCACAAAATACTTTGGGTGATATCAGAATTCCAGGTCCATTTGTTTCAAGAACAAGGATTGAACCCCTAAAGCAGGCTTGACTTTGTCCAGTCACCTGCAGAGGGTTTCCTCTAAAAGAAGATGTCTTTTAACCCTTCATTGATTCAATTTTGACCAAAACTTGAGGAAGAATTCATTGAACCTCTATTGGGGAAGCAGTCCTTCCCAAAGCCCTGTGCTGGAAGTGAACATTGGGTGTCCAAGGCAGAGTAAAGCCCTGTCCCCTAACCTTCCCCACGGCACATTTGGGGTGAACTTCTGCTGGGACAAGACCATCCTCTCTGCCTACCACAAGGGACCCAGGAGCTCACTGTGATGAAGGATGTCTGCTGTTGTGCACCAGCCTCCATGTGCCTGGGAGCCAGAGAACAAGGACTAATCTGCTTCTTAAATCCCTTGGTTGGGATTCACAGTACTCTGAAAGTCAAGACAACCATAATCCCTGTGTTTTGTCATCAAACCGATTTGTATTGTTAGTCGAGATCCTAGTTTGACCAAGAGTACCCTCTGGTGCTCCATTTGCCACTGGAACAATCTTCAAGCCACTGCACCTTGAACTAATTTGCTGTTGTACTGTGAAATCATTGTGCCGGCTCAAACTTGAAGCCCATCGTCACACCCGCTGCCTTCAAACTGCTTCTTTGAATCACCATCAGTTTTTCTGCCGATCTCCATCGACAGTCACCCAGACCTTGGTGTCTCCATTGAACTGCAACATTGTTGCACCAGAGCCACTCGACCTGAACTGTGCATCAAGTCACTGGCATCTTTGCATTTGAACTTACTGTTGAACCAACTTTGGTTGCCCTCAAAATCCACATTTAGCTGACCGCCCTTCAAACATCCAGAATCTTCACTGTAGATCTTCATCATCAGTCAAACTGACAATGGTGGCCACATTGATCTGTGACCCTCGATAATGAATTTGGCCACTCATCTCGAATTGCAAATCCAGTCACCAGCATTTTCACCATCAAACCAACTGTCGAACTGACCCGGGTAGCCCGCACGATCCACACTTCTTTGCCTCACAACAAACTTCAGTTCAACCGCGGCTCGACACTTGCTCCTCAACTGGGACAACAGGACAGACTAATTTGAGCTTGATTTGAAGCACACAAACATATCAGGAAGCCTGGTTCGATGTCATCCAACCGTCAAGAACCACAGAAAGTTATTGATACTGCTCCCTGCGTGCTTGCTCCTCTTTGGGTCTCTAAAAGCTGGTCACCTTTAAACCTTTTTTGCACAAATGAACATTTCCTTTTAAGAACATTGTGGTTATTAATTGACTATCACCCAGGATTCATTACCAAGAGTGCTGCATCTTACTATTTATGTCTATTTTGTGCTCGTTCCTCAACCGTGGGTTTTGCATAGTGTTTTACTATTTAGTTATTTTTGAAGATGGTGTCTTTATTTAAAGTATATATATTTTTAGAGTACCTTTATTGGACATTGCCCTTATTTTGGACTGTTGTGCTTTTGCTGTTTTGGTTGATACTGAATCACATGCACACTCCTCTTCCCTCGGCCTATGTTGCCACAAACCTTTAAGGGGTATATCTCTTAAATGTGCCTTTTTTACCCTTATAACTGGGATAACTCTGATTTTGTAGTGGTTTGAGGGCTGAGTAGGCACTTTAGCCACTGCTCACCCTTGCACTCCTGCAGGGCGGATGTCATTTAGTCACACCTAGACAGTTTGTATACGATATGCACTTAGGGCAGGGGGTGAAGGAAAAGAGGCAAGAGTGGACTATGAACAGGATTAGTAGCTGACCACACAAAAGAATAAGTGAAGGAGAGCCAGCTCTCTAGGGGCAAGTAACCCCATTTGTTTACATAGGTTCAGACAGGTTCAAAATGCATTTTTAGCATTATAACAGGGCCATGGCCCTGTTAGGGTTTGGGTAAGGGGAAGAACGGGGGACCCGATCTCTGAGACCCCTCATGTGCTATGCCTGTTATTAATGGTGCTGTCCTCTGTCACAAAATGCCACCCAGCAGCTTTTCAGGCCAGTGTCCTGTTTCTTCTTTTCTAGAGCCACATTTCCCAGGGCGCACCTGGAAGCAACCAAAAAAACGTGGACTGGAACCAAATAAATGGGAAAACCAAAACACTGCAACTAATACAGAATATGAGCCTTCACCACAATCCAACAGTGTCCAGCACCTTACAAAATGAAATAACTCACAACAACAGCAGAAACACAAACCTCTAAAATCATAGCACACCAGAAAAATAGTAGGGAAACCATCAGGGACTGTCAACAAAACTGTGAAGGAAAAGGGTGAGGCACTTACATAGGTTTTGAAAGCTTTTCTGCATTGCAACCCAGCCCCTGCGGAAAAGACAGGGACATATTGACCATTAGAGTCCGGTGAGCACTGGAAAAAATCGAGGGGGGGTTGATTTAGAAGCAGGAGAACCACATTATGTAAGAGGACCAGTTGAAAAGTAGAGTGCAGGTTGAAGGTGTGAGGTCAGGAGGTGTGGAGGTAGACTGAGAGCCCATGCAGAGGATGAACAGATTGGTAGACAGATATCCAGATGGTTGGTGGGGTGGAGTGCATTCCTGAGGAGTTGGTAGCAGAATTGGAGCAGAGTGCAGGTGGGGTATATGTGAGGGAGAGGGGTACAAGCTTGTGATAGTGAAGCAGTGAATGAGAGAGTGCTTGTGAAAAAGAAGTTAGTATTGAGGGAAGAGTGGGAGATATCAGTATGTTAGTGCAAGTAGTAGGTAGAGTGAGAGGCAGTTCATGCTGGGAGAGAGTAAGGTAATCATAGAGGAATGTAGGAGTGAGATGCATGTAGAAGGGAGAAGGAGGAAAGTGAAGGGGTTGTGAGAATAGTGAAAGTGGGTTTATTCAAAGCATGAACAATACAGCACATCAAGGAGTAGGGGTTCTTAGTAGGGGTGTGAGTAGTAGTGAGAAGCAGGGTGTATTGAGAGGACCGAAGCGGGGCATAGTGAGGGAAGAGAAGAGGGTTATAGTGAGAAGTGACAAGAGGGCTGTAGTGAGAGGTGAGAATACGGGCATAGTTAGAGGTCTGAAGAGGGGCACAGTGAAAGGTGAGAAGACAGGTAGGAGAGAGGGATTATGGAATATCAGAGGGATAAGAGAGAGGAACTGTACGTGGCAGGGAGGCAGAGATGGAGGAGAAGTGACATTGGAGTAGTGCAGGAGAGGGAAGGAAGAGGAGTAGCATGAGCAAAGGAAGGGAGAGTGGGCAGAGAGGGTCAGTGTGAGAAAGCACCAAAGTGCCTGCAATTGGCAAAAATAAAAAAAACACTTTGTTGATTACACTGGGCAGAGGTACACTCGGAAGAACCCTAATCTAATCTAGCTTTAGATAAAAGGTGTTACTTATCACTGGTGGGTAATTCTGGGATTTAGGGAAGCATGGGTGGGGGGGAATACCACATGATGCAAGAGGGGGATGCCCATTTGACAATCTGCCTATCATTACAATCCACTTATTTTCGCATTGCGAGTAAATAACTCTTAAGCTGTTTTTGAAATTCCAAAATAAAAAAAAACTCGAATCTTCCTGGAAACTCTATGAGTTATTGATGCCATCTGTGATAGCATCTTCAGACATCTGTATTGATAACTATATGCTCTTAAACTTTCTCTTCCAAGACAAAATGTGCTTTAATAATATAGGGTGTAGGCCACAGCACCTTCTCCCATGTAAATTGGAACACATATATTTGTCTTGTGGCACAATTAGTCCACTTTATAGCATGAACATGCATATTCTAAGGCTACTCAGTGTGTTACAATTTAAGAGGTGCAAATATATGATTCAACGTATAGTCTTCCATTGTAAATTTGCCTTAAATACTCTCTGTACCAACATTTACCACAATATCTTAATTCCATTAGCTACTCATAGTTTATCCTTGTATGATGTTGTTTTGGAACTCTGCCTGGTGAGCCAAGGCCCTAAGATTAATTATGGATAATTGTGTTGCAGAATTCAGAAGCGTTGGGGCATCATGCCATTTACAATAAGGAATCATGTAATGTCCTCCAAAGAGCATTTTTTAAAATGTCAAATGTGACTCATGGTCAAAAGATGCCATATTTCCTTTTGATGACCAAAACTGGACTAACCCCAGTGTAAACCTATTAATGACTTCTTTCTCAGCGTATGCGTATGCTCACTCTCTTAGAAGTATGCTTGATTATTCTCTCCGCTTTCCAACACCCATCTCTCTTCTTGTCTATCTTTGAAATTGACAATGTTTTAAATATTTATCATGGTACTGTCTTCCTTCTTGGTCTTCTGCTTAACATGCCTACCCTTTCAAATTCCACTGAATATTTCTGCCTTTTTCATCATAAATCTCTGTTGCTTCACTCGATTTCTTCCTCTTTCCTGCCCCTCAACCTTGATATTGAAAAGATTTTCTAAAATTGTCTTTGTATTCCTTTAACTGTGTAACCATTTTTTCGTCATTGTAACTTGCTGTTCCTGTTTACATACCTTTTCTTGCTATCCTTTCACTTATTAGTCACACTACTCCCACACCACATTGCTTCTTCTACATCCATATGGGTTCTTAATAACAAATGTAATACTGTATCAGTGGAGCATGTGATCTTTATTCAACTACAGTTAAATACATTTGGAAGTTGATCCATAAATGAGGATTACTTAGTATAACATGCAAACACGTTGGCATTAGAAGCAGGACTCTATGTACAACCAATGGCTCATTTCAGAAGTTGGCAATCATTTATCACACCTACGCATGTTTTAAGAAGCAATGCTTCAATTATATCTAAACACATTTGAGGTATCCTGTGTAGTTCATGCGGGATCTCCAGAAGCTTAGTTCTGGTGGCGTCATTTGGAGGATGGTATCTCCATCACACATAACATGTACAACTAGGTACAACTAGAAGCCATCACCTTTTTGTGCATTGAAACACATTATGTATAGGCATTATAAATACCCAATAAATAAAATAAAAGAGTATGCGCCACAGCAGCGCAATATTCTTTCACACAGTAATGTGAAGCATTGGCTGCAGAAGAGAAGGCCTACCTTAAAAAGAACAGATGAAGCAGTGGCCACAGCAGGGAGAGAATCCCAAACACAGAATGGGTACAGCAAGATGCACAGCCATGCAAGCCTCACTCACACAGGGCAGCAGTGCTATCCTCTTTACCTTACTAGAGGCTCTGTGGGCTCTACATTTAACGAGAATCCAGAACATGCACAGACAAAAGGGAGACATGGAACTGAAGAGGGAAGGGTAAATCTGAAGACCCCTGCCTGGCGGCTGTGTCAAGAAAAGGCAGGCAATATGCAGATGGAATTTGCCAGCAATGCGTAGGAAAGTGCAGCTGAGACCCATGTAGGGCCCCCATGTCACAGACAGGCAGAAAAAGATCAGACAACAAAAAGGAGCCCACATCGCCACAACATTTATCTGTTCATAACTGTTGGGCCTAGCTCCAAAAGTATCCAAAGACAATTCTTGAGACTCATGTCTTACATAATAACAAATTGTTCAAACGTGTACATATCAGATAACAAAGGAGGCAACCCCACCTCATTCAAGAAAGGCAGTCCTATTTGCCCTTCATTGCCCTTTTCTAGCGCCAATAGCTTTTGATGGATGGGGTGGTGCCTTCCTGGAACCAGGAGCACCCCCTGTGGAATAGATCCCAACTCATGCATACACTGACAGCCGCTCTGTGTCTCTGGAATGACAGCTTCTGAAATTATAACAACACTGCATAACTGCTCCTGCCCTGGTTTCATTATTGAGATTTTGAACACACCTTTTGAAGGAGCTTGGGCAGAGAGCAGTACCTAGTAAGGGGTAGGCATTCTGGAAATTCGAGATTGTAGTGTTAATAGACTGGCAATGTTGTTCCACCAGCCGCAACCTCCCCTTTTCACAATTAGCATACTTCTTTTTACTTTTCTGCAGCCATGGAACTCCTTTATGCCATGGTATGATGCACCCAGTTTGTTGGGGGCACTTTGAGGAATCCACAGTCCACATTTTACCTATTCTGATCCTCATCATATTATAAAGATCCCCATGCCGGGGTTTTACATCATACTGAGCTCAAGGTTATAGAGCTACTGCAACACCAGGTAAGTGGGTGTGGGGTAGAATTTAATGTTATGTTTGAGCCAAATATACTGGTCATTCTCTGAGCTGAGTGGAAGTTAGCATCTGGGCATAAAGAGCTCTACATTTTCTCGGCAATTCAAGCAGGTTCATTTCAAATGAAAGATGCAAAGGTATCCATCTTTATGATCAGCTGTACATGGGCTGCCTAGCATAATCCAAAGATCCAGATATTGTGAGAGAACACAATTTTGGGGATGTGTCTGCCAAGGAGTTCAGAACCAAGTGAATAACTTTATAACTCTTGAGCAAGCTCTGCCCTCAATAAATACCATTTATATAGCCAGGTTCTGCAAGGGATGACTGAGGAACACACCAGTTAGGTGGCTGCATCTCACTTAATTCTAACCTCAAAGGACTGAGAATACCCAATAACTTCATTGCCACAGTCCAGCTTCCCACAACCTCCTTTTGCCCACAGAAATTACAGAGCTTATGGTCCACTGAGGTTTCAGCAGCAATAGTGGCAGAGGTGGGTTTAATAAAAGCTAGTTTTCTGGTATCAATTTCACAGGAGTTTCCTCTCAGGAGAGAAGCAAAACTGGTGTTGTATTTTTCAAAATCCTTAGCTGATATAAATATGTGAAGGGGAGGTTTTTAAATATACATTTCCAGAATGAGTCCAGAAGCATAACTCAATCATCCACAGAAAACCATTTCTACATTTCTCACAATTAAAATTCTATTGCAGGAAAAGGCAATAAAGAATGTTGTTCTTCTCCCTCATGGGTTTGTCAGCAATATTTTCCTGTTACTGAAAATGACAAACGCTTCACCCTGTCATCTCCCTCAGAGAAGTGACCAACTGTCTAGTTGTTCATAATTTCAAGATGGGGTTGATTCCTTTGTTGAGAGACATATTGAAGCCAGGAGACTGGCCAGAAAGGTTACATATCAAGGGGGCATACCTCATGGTTCCGATATTCGAACCTCACAGGTGCTTTCTTCCATTCCATTGAGACAGGATTGTGTATTAGCATTTAATACTACAATTGTGTCTATACTGACTCCCATTGTATTTCATCAACCATCTGTAAACAGTGGTTGTGTATCTGTGGGCCAAAGGAGGTTTTCCTCTTTTTAAACTGTCAGACATTTTCATTGTGGCCAGGTACAAGGAGGAGGCCTAGATAGAATTCCAGAGTACAATATCCTTTTGTCTCTGGGGTTTATTGTAGCAGAAATCAGATTAGGTTCCATCCCAGAATATAACATTTCTAGGAGTTATGGTCCACTACAGGACATCTTTCTCCAGCCTTCCTCATTCCAAACTGATGAAAATTAAGAAAGAGTTGAATGATATTCTTATCCTTCTGGCAATTTCTCTCAGACACCAAACTAGGATAATAGGTCTCCTCTCAGTGTCCATTCTGCTTCCATTCAAGAGGTATACACTAGCCCACTTAATTACAGTAATCTACAAAGCTTAAAGATAAAAGCATTACATGCATGATTTGGGTTTGCCAGTTGGGACTTGCATACTAAGGAAGCAAGAACATGTTTATTTCAGTGAATCCCTGGTGGAAGCTGAGAATTACAATGGTATATTTGTTTTCCTCTAAATTGGGGGAATTTAGGGTTGAGGCACCAGGTATGGCTCCACTTTGAATGGAGGTCTATATTCTCCACAGTTGATTCTAGCAATTCATTGTTTAGAGAGAGTTGCCAGGTCCAATGTTTTGCAAATAGTTTCTACCACTTTCAAATGTACCTTTGATAGAGCATGTGTCTGAGCAGTAGTACACCATCAGTTAAGGGCACACTCACTCCAGATATCTCAACAAAGTATCCAGGAGGTTTGGGGAATGTTCCTTCTATTGCTGTATAAAAGTGCAAGTAGAGTACTTCTTGGGATCTCTGAACATGTTTGGAGTCTGGTTCTCTGGTTCTACCGGTATAAAATGCAGACAAGTGATAGGCATTTGCAGAGGTTGATGTATAGGTTCTTCAGGAAAGATGGGGACTCTCCGGATATACCTGTATGTGGAGATCTGCTGTTCGATTCCCTTAGCCCAGCACATCCTCTGATTCTGGTAGTTCCCATTAAACTATGGCATGAATAATTCAGGGAAATATTTCTGCATGAGGGCCCTTATAAAGAGATTGGACATCCTGGATATGATATTATGATTACAAGCATGTGAAGCCAGTGCAACAGAAATAACATTTCTATCAAGCAAGATACAATTTTTCTTACTGCACATTTACTTTGTAAAGACTTTGTAAGTGATTCCAACTGGGTGAACACTAAGCTTAGGTGGAGCTATTATGTTGATTCTCAAATCGCCCAAATATTTGCTTTATTCATGATTTACCAAACGTTATATCTTTTCAAGAGATCCAGGTAATTGAGTTTGGGTAGCCAGTTTCGACTGTCCATATGAGGCATGTCCTTCTGTAGCTCTTCAGCAGTGACTTAGAATCTTTCAGAGAGAGCGTTGGGTGATTTCTATTGCTGTTAATTTACCATCTGGATCTTTTATTCAGGCAATGCTTTGAGGCACTAACCCTCATTACGAGTTGGCCGTTTCAGGATTAACGTGCCAGTATTACTGTATACTAGCACATTTCTGCACTGGCCAAGTACAAGTTTGCCGGTGAGATGCCAGGAATGACTTCCAGATTAAAGCTGCAGGTCAGTCTGGCACCTTGCCGGCACAAATCACTGGTATTACAGGCGCTGGTAATACCAGCACCTGTAATATCAGACACACTCTCCCATGGAGTGGACTCCATGGAATTGGGAGTTACGCTGTCACTCAGCACTCGGAATCCTTTTCACATTACACTGTACCGAGTGCTGGTAACATTAATATAGTTTGCCGGTATCCTGGTGGATATGCAGCAAGGATATCGGGAAACTTGTAATGAGCCCATTGACTTTAGAGGAACGTTTAGGAATTGCTGGACAGAATACTATTATTATTATTTCTTTTTAAAATATATACAAAACATTTACTGCATTGAATTTAAAATGTATGCAACACATTGACTGTATTGAATATAACAAGGCTAGGCAAGCCTGGACAGGGCATATTGTGTTCACACATTACTTGATAGAATGCAACAAGTGAAGTACACGCTTACATTTATTTTCAAATTTGTTAGCACATTTGGAATCGAGAAAAATGTTTTGTGGGGGAATCGTAAAAACATATGTTCAGGGTCTTGATGTGCAGTGGCATTGGAGGCAGGGTGGTGGGGTGTCAGGTGCCACACACCACCTGCTTGGGCAGAGGAGAGATTTGCACTGTGAGGACTTAAATGAACACATGCTCATGCACAACTCGGATTGGTGTAGCTGGCAGGAGCCTTTGCATTTCTTGCAAAATATATGTGTACACTTTAAGCGAATTGCAAATGTCTTTTGATTAAACTGGTTGATTGAAAATGCATTCTCACATGACCATTGTCTCGGCAAGCTGACTCTTGTTCTTTTTAAATGTATATATGTATTCCCCAATGCTTATGGGCCCAAAGACAGTATTTTTCTATTTTTTCGTCCCATAACAGTTCATTAGTGGCTTGGCACTAAACTATACTTCATAAAAACTAGAACAAAATAGTTAAATAACAGTATATACTATAAAACTATTCTCATGATGGGTCTTTCAACCGCTGTGTTCTTGAAAGAACATGTGCTTCGCATGTTCCGATGGCTAAGGTGCTAAATGTACCATGTACTCAATGCATTCCTTTGACAAGTAAGTATGGGATTGATACAAGGTAAATAATAAATATATTAAAGAATGATGTAGAGTGCTCTCAGGGGTGTCCACTGTATAAACCAAAAAAACGTAAGTACATCAGATAGAAACGTGGTGCCCATGGCATTGAGAGGTTCAGCCAGTTGAACCCTGGCCTCCATGATAGCACGATAGATCATGCAGGCGCTCAGCCTTGCATCCACTGATGTTAAAGCAAGCCAGGGCCTTTCTCACATATATGTGCTTGAAAGGATGTCTATATCATACACCCTTCCTTTCCGTAGTGTTTGTGTCCAGGGCCAATTCTTGCAGGTGCTTTACCCACTGTTGAATGAAAGTGATAAACGTCATCTTGGAAGACTGTGCCCCAACATGCTGCCTGCATAGAACTCTCGGGCCACAATGCTGGTGGATGTCTCACCGAGACAGCCGAATCGAAGGGTAGAGTTAACTATAAGTACACCTGTACACTGTACAATATGGCTCTAATTATTTGGAAGGACCTTGTCACTTGTTATCACTATGTTTGTACAGGGAAACTGACACCATTACATTTCACTAATATAACTTCAAAATGTGCACCTTTTTAAACTAATAGTGTACATATGCATAACAAGGAAACACACTTGAAGAGACAAAGGACCTGATTTACAAAGTGTTTTTCGATGGAATTTTCGCATTGGAAAACACTTTTTATAAATCAGGGCCAACACGTTTCAATGTATCCCGTGTTCGTAGTTGTATACACCAGCTCTGGCATGTGCGATTCTTTTCCATTGTGAAGCGAGCTCTGAGTATATAAGAAACGTTTAAGGTGCCTAGATACTGTTTTAACAAAAAAAAATATCTACTTTTCAGAATATCTATTTGGGAAAGAACACAGAATGTGTGTTGCTTTTATCCAGAGGAGGCGATGCCATTGTTGTTGCCTGCACGGCCACTAGTGAACAGGCCACCAATAATCTTCTCTTGTGCACATAGCCATGTTCACTCCATGGGTGGTCACACATCTAGGTATTGCCGGAAAAACAACAACTAAATCTAATGCTTAAAAACAATGAAACACGCACCACAGAACGCTGACTCAATACTAATAGCCACCTTCAGAGACAGATGCAATATTTACCACGTTCGCCCACGGCAACGAACTAAGTTCATATTTCAAAAATATAGAATTACCTGTTTTTAGTGTTAAAGTTGGGGCCTCGCTCATTAAACTGTCATTTAACACCCGTGAATAGAAAATGCTACCGCTCCCAGGGGGTAACAGTGATATCCAAACTCCAAAGAACAGTTTAACCTCTATTATATGAAACACAATCTACCTACAACGAAAATTCAATGACACCTTTTCTGGGTACGCTGCAGAAGGTTTCCGCGTTTCCCTCGACGTTGGTCAGGGAACTTCAGCTTGTCATCTGCTGAGGAATGATTTACTTTCTGGGCCATCCGCAGGCGACTTCACGTTCATGCCACAGTACTTATACAAGCAGGTGATCATCACAAAGACACATTAGGAAAGAAACTGAGCTTCAAAGTCGCTCAAAACATATTTCATTTCACTTTAAACGGATGTACCTTTCATAACTCTGCTGTGTGCAAAGTCATGATGTGTAAATGACATGGACCACACCTGTTTAAACTATGTTAGGAGTATATTACACAGTTCAGCGGGAACCATATTATTCAATATGTTATTGCAGGTGCACGGTGTTACTGAAAAGGGAGAGAATTTATTGTCACGGCATACGCCAAACATCAAAACACGTGCTTCCATATACGCTAAAAAATCGACAGCAGTGCGCGCATTTTCACATCTGCCAATATTTCAATGTATCTACAAATAGCAAATCTATACAACGCTTTCAAAGCCACTCTATGTGGTTGAAGGACTGTGAATTAATATACTTACAATATCAACACCCAATTTAATTTCTCCCTATTAAGTCAAGCCCAATTGCTAGACACCATCACCAAACTAAAACTCTCCAACTGCAAAGGAGGCAGCTTTCCTGCTCACTTAGTCAAATTATGCGTCCCTACTGTAACTCCCATTATCACGCCGTTTGTAAATGCTTCCTTTAGCACAAATAACGTCCCCACTAGCATCAAGGAAGCCTGGGTCACCTCACTCCTAAAATAAAAACCCTCGCTGGATGCAACAATACCCACAAACTATCACCCTATAACGACTGTCCCTATCTTGCTCAAAATAATTGACAAAATAGCCTATTACCAAATCCAAACACCTCAAACAAAACCACCTCCTAGGTGCACGACAATCAGGCTTCAGGCCAAACCACAGCACAGAGACAGCTCACCGGGATATCAAAATCCAGATGGACACTGGTAAACTTTGCATTCTCTTACTCCTAGATTTATCTGCGGCTTTCGATTTAGTCGATCATGACAAACTCTGTGCCACTTTAGCCAAAGACTTCCACTTCTCAAAAGAAGCCACGGCATGGATAAAATCCTTCCTGGCCGACCAAACATCTTGTGTTTCAATTGGCAAGGAGGCTGCAGACCCCATCCCAGTGCCTATAGGTGTCCCACAAGGATCGTGTCTGTCTCCAACGCTATACAACGCGTATACCAAGCTGCTGTTCACTGCTTTGTACGCCATGGGTGTCATCTACACGAACTTCGCCGATGACACCCAAATTCTAATCCCCATCACGGGAAACTACGACTAAGAAAACAATCCTGATCAATAAAATCTACGCTATAATACAGAAGTGGATGGCACTAAATAGCCTCTGTCTCAACAATGAGAAGACAGAGATTCTCATCGTAGGCTCACCAGCCAGAGTCAACACTCTCCATACTGACTACTCAGCCATCAACCTTGACAGCACCCTCATCCCAGTCCTAAAACAGGTCAAAAACTAGGCATCTACTAATCTAACAATGGAAAAGCATATGAACACCTTATCTTCAGCCACCACTTACACTGCTAAATTGATCGTCTTAAGCTGTCAGTTCCTACCACCACAAAACTGCATCACCTTAGCCCAGGCTCTCATTGTATCGAAACTTGATTACTGTAATGTCCAACTTCTAGGCACTTCAAACACCAATCTGGCAAAACTACAACTGTTGCAAAATAAAGCCCTGCGAGCAGCCCTGGGACTACACAAATCCGATCACATCTCTTCCATCAAAAGAGAAATTCATTGGCTACCCATAAAGGCCAGAATTCTTTATAAATCGATATGCATCAACCATAAGTGCCTCGCAAAAAGGCACCTACCTACCTGAACAAATCAGCAAGAACTCTCAGATCCAATCAGTTTGCCCATCTCTCTGTACCGCACTATAAAAGTGCCAGAGCTGGGGGTTGCAGTTTTCCACTAATGGCCCCAAAAACCTGGAATACACTCCCATTACTCGCCTGAAATGAGTCCTCCTACCAATACTTCAAAAAGTCCTAAAAACCTGGCTATTCAAGAAATATTAGGCTCAGCCCATCTGAACCTGTTCCACATTAGGCATCCTCTACTGATCATTCACAGATGCCAAATGTATAATTTTCATGTTAACACCAGAATAGAGTCTCCTAACACAACGTTATCTGTTTACAAAGTATCTGTTTAATGTATACTATCTGATTGCTTCTGTATTAATTTGCTAAAATGTCTGTAACTACGCTGTGACACCCAAAGGTTTGGGTGTATTATAAATTCAATAAATAAATAAATTAAATAAATTAATAGGATAATGTTCGTTTTTAATAATTTAACATATATAGGGAGCTCTCTACAAGAAATTCTGTGCGCTTTTTTTATCAGTGTTAAAATTAACCCATCATCTTTTCAATAGTTAATCAATCACAGTTACAGGATACTTCATACATGCCTTGAAGTAGAGGGTACACATGATGAACAAGAACATGATGGGACCAGATGGGTGACTAGGATGTGTTGTTTCATTTAATGTGCCGCTGCCCCCATGACATCTGTGCGGATGCCTGGTGGTTGGACCTGTGGCGAAAAAATTAGCACTACTTTTTTTGAAGAGACCCCAATAGTTCTCTCATGGATCAGAATTTTAGTACAAGATTTCGATGGCAATTCTAACATGGCAGCCACATACTCTGTTCAACTATTTCTATATTAGTGACTGTGAGCAAATATCATCATTCATTGCGTGAAAGTAATTCCATTAAAGTTCTTATAATAGAAAAAAGGTAAACAATTTCTATGTACAAACTAAGGAGTTTATTGCAGCTTTGCTGGTAAAGTTACAGATGTTGGGCCTAATTTACAAATAGATTTGCTTGGCACAAAGTGACTTTGCGCCGCACAAAAGAAACTGCTGATATACAGATCGGATGTTGCGCTGGCCCTTTGCGCTTTGTGCTGTGCAGGAGCTCTTTGCACGAAACAGCGCAACAGCAGGGAAGAGCCATCACAAAGAATTAAATAGGGGCTGAACATGCAAAATCCCCATTCACGGTCGTAAATGAGAAAGAACATGGGCTTGCGGATGGAGGCACTGTGCAAACAACACAAATGCCCCATGCCCGATGCTGCATTGTTGGATCTGACATCTAACATTGCTAGCATTGTAGATAAAGGCAAGCCTACTCTTCTCATGTTGCTTGACATATCCGCTGCGTTTGACTTGGTGGATCACTCATTATTAGTTGGCAGGTTAAGCGAACAGGTACACTGTTCTCAAACAGCTTCCCAATGGATCTCATCTTTTCTTGGACCCAGGAATGCTAGAGTTGCATTGGGCAATGCTGGCTCATTTCCCTCATCTATTACCTGTGGGGTTCCACAGGGATCATGTATTTCGCCTACATTGTTCAATATTTATACCATGCCCCTCCTTGTTCTGTTGGATGACCTGGGTGTCTATTATACTATGCTGATGACACCCAGGTCATATTAGAACTGTCCGGTTGTTACAGCAAGGACTTGGCTGACATTAACCAAATTTACAAGTCTATGTAGGAGTGGATGGTCTCCACCTCATTGGCACTGAATGCCAATAAAACTGAAACTCCTGGTGATAGCTTCATGAAAAAAGATGAAGAAAATGGAGCCAGATTATGAAAGTGTTTTCATAGCAGGGAACAAAATCAAAGTGGCCAAGAATGTAAATATGCTGAGTTTACCATGACATCTCATGATGCTCATGTCCAAGCTTCTGGTGGCTACGTTACAAAACTACTGAATTTATATGCGTCATTACATCTCATTAAAAATAGTAAAACAATTATTGCACATGGCCCTTATCATCTCGCGTCTCGACTACTTCAATAGCCTGTTGGCATACTAAAGAGGTCAGGGCACCCCTCTGCAAGAAAGGACACGGCATGATAACCTGTTCTGTGGGAATCTACCCACTCAAAGAGTGCAGCCACATATCTTAGATCACTGTACCTTTCACAAAGGAGAAATATCCATTTGCATATCAGCATGTGCCCCTCCCACTTGATCAGTTCAGCACCGACATGCAATGGCAATCCTCCTTTGAACAAAAGTACCAACAGCAACCCCAGACACGTGTGTTGGCCTCGTCAGGCAACAACAGTGAGGTGGAGCTGTGCCACTCTGCCTCTATGAGCACAGTGTGCAGGGGGTCCACGTCTGGATAGCCCTAAGTAACTTAAGGTGACCAACTCCAAGTTCCTTTTACATACAAAAAGAGGTCAGGGTGCCCCTCTGCAAGAAAGAACACAGCATGATAATCTCTTCTGTGGGAATCTACCCACTCAGAGTCCGCAGCCACATGTTTCATCTCACTTTACCTTTCACAAAGGAGAAATATCCATTTGTTGTCTGGCACATCAAAAGCTATTCTGCAGGCACTTCAAATTACACAGAACGGCACAGTTTGAGCTGCCTTTGGTCTAGAAAGGAGAGACCATGTTACTGAGGCCAGGAGAGAGCTTCAGTGGCATCTGATTAAACACTGAGTCACATATAAGTTACTGTTGCTTACATACAAGTGTTGCAATTCGGACGCTCCACAGTACTTGGCAGATCGTTTTACCACTCTCCCTCCAGGTCATTGTTTACGTTCCTTCGATCCTTTTAAATTGGTGCAACCGAGGTTTAGGCTCACACACTTTGGAGGTACCCTGTTTGATGGTCAGGACCCCTGTGCATGGAAAAAGCTGCTGCTTCATCTCAGAGTCAAATTCCCTCCCAGACCATAAGAAGTGTGTTAAGACCTTCCATTTTAATCTCAACCCTGATTACATTTTTCCTGTTTTAGCCTTTTTATCTGCTCCTCTCAATTTGTACCTGTTGTTGTCTTGTTTTTCTTATCTGTGCACTCTGAGACCTATGAGTGAGTGGCGTGTTACAAAAATTTTAAATAAAATAAAATGAAATAAATTAAGCACTACGGAAACCCTATTTGCAGAAGCTGTCATGCAATTGTCTGGAGTCCAAAGGAGAACATATATCTCGCGAACTTACTGCCACCCGTTAAATGTCAGAAAGAAAAAAGTGCAATGAAAGCTCACATATAAAAGCACAATACAACAATGAACATAGATTGCTGCACTATCGGATCCTGCAACGATGCATGGAAGGAGGAGGAGGCCCAAAATATTCAAACAAAAAACAACATTATTAGAGATGCCAGATGAGGAGGTGCATGTAAGATACTGCTTCCCTCTCCATGTCATTCTAGACCTCGTCAACAAGTGGGAGAGTACCATGAAATCACCCACCCTGTGCTCACAGGCTGTGCCACATCTGGTCAAGATGCTATCATCCTACAATTCCTGGTCACAGGATTATTCCAACAAACCACAACCATAGTGCAGTGTATATCACAGGCTACACAATTAAGGTGCTTTGACAAGGTCTTGCACTGCATCCCCACGCGTATCCATAGGCACATTTGCATGCCACACACACTGCTGGCAAGGCAGAGAGTTTTACAGGAATTCTATGTATTTGCACACTTTCCCTGGGCACTGGGAGCCATCGACGGCACCCATGTAGCACTGCAACCACCCTGAGACACCTAGCACATCTATCAGGAAGCATTGGTATTCCATGTGCAGGTGATCTGTGATGCCAAGGGACATATCATGCATGTGAATGACAATTATCCAGGATGCACACATGACAGCACCGTCTTCTGACATTCCCCACATAGCAGGCTCTTGCATTGTGAACCTTTGGAAACATCTGGCTGATGGCTGAGTATCAATTACCATGCACCCACAAGCAATCACATGACACACAGAAACACAGGACATGACAATATGTGCAATAAACAGCCATTTACTCCTTTGCAGGGGACAGTGTTCACTCGCTGTCAACATTCTTGTTGACATCCATCTGGAATCCAGCCACCCCAGGAGAGGTGCACTACAGCACAGCACACATAGCCACTGGGGCATAGGTCTTCAAAAATGTGGCACAGCTTGATGCCTGGGGAGCACAGGACCCCCACCTGAAATAACACGATAAAGAAAAGAGGGACACAAAGCTGCCATGGGATGGGTTTGCACGTTTGTGCATCTCAACATGGCCCCTGCTGTGCATGCTCAGTGTGATGGGGGGCTAGGTTTAGGGTCAGTGTGCATGGCTGACCCAGGAACTGAACAAACTGGAAGCATGCTATCTGTCCCTTTCCAGAGAGCGCGCTTCGAGGATGTTGGAATCCAGTCGTAGGAACAAACCAGACCTGTATTTTGCAAGGTAAGAAGGGGGCCCTTGGGTAGTTTTGGAGCGGGGGGTCTCTGGGTTGCTCTTGGTGCAAGTGTGGGGGGGGTCGGTTGCTGTTTGAGTGTGTATGGGAGCACTGTGGTTATTGGATGAGTGGAGGGGCCTTTGGGATGCTTTTGGAGTGGGTAAGTCAGTCCTGGGATACTGGGATTGCTTTTGTAGTGGGTGGGGGACCCAGGGATTGTTTTTGGCGTGGGTGGGAGAGCCCTGGGTTTGTTCTTGGAGCAGGTGGGGGATCCATGGGATTATTTATGGAAAAGGTGGAGGGGCTCGGGATTACTTTGGAAGTGGGTGGAGGGGGCTTTTTGGGTGATTTTGGAGTGGGTGGGGGAGCCCTGGGGTTGTTTACAGAGAGGGTGGGGGCCCTGGGACTATGCGGGAAGTGGGGTTGCAAGGAGTTGGGTGGGGAAGCATGGGGTGGGGGAGCCCTGGGAATGTGCTGTGAGTGGGGTATGGGGAGCCCAGTGTATGTGGTGGGAGCCGGGTGGGGAGAGCCATGGGGCAGTGGTGGGAGCCGGGTGGAGAGAGCCCAGGGACTATGGTGGAAGCAGGGTGGTGAGAGCCCAGGAACCATGGTGGGGTGGGGAGAGCCCAGAGACTGTGCTAGGAGTAGGATAAGGGAGCCCGGAAACTGTGATGGGAGCAGTGGGACTCTACTTGGACTGTACTGGGAGTGGTGTGCGGCGACGACTTGCAACAGTCCTTAGCCATTTGGCCTTACTGGAAATATGTCAAATTTGGCTGGGGCTCTGCCTGCCCACATTTTGTTTGGGGGAGGTGGGGGAAGGGGCAGAGGACAAAAAGAAAAGATTTGACGACCACTGCACTAGAGGCATAGTGGAGCACATGTTCAGAGTGCTAAAGTCACACTTCCACTCCCTAGACCACCCAGGTAGGGTATTGCTATATGCCCCTATGTAAAATCATTGTGACATGTTGTGTTCTGCAGAATATTGCCACATGATGTGCTATAGCAGTAGAGGTGCAGAAGGGCTTCCGCTCTCATCAACAGACACAACCCATTCCCTTAGCAGGCCAACAGGCACAGGAAAAGGACAGACACAATCAGGTGGTAGAAACCTACTTCACATGAATAACAACCTCTGGGGAACACACACATAAAAAATGTATGATATGATATGATAGTTTATTTATATAGCGCCTATACACAATGTGTCTCAAAGCACTTCAAGGCAAGGGAAGGAACAAGGGAAAATACAATGACATTCTTACAGGCCATGAACTGTAAGGATGTGAAATTAACTATCGTACTAGGCCTGACGACATTTCAGATAGTGCAAGAGCTAAGACATAGATAAGGAAGGGAGGGGGAGAGTGGGAAGGAAATGGAAACAGACAGGCAACTACCGTACTAGACCTGACAACATTTCTGGTAGAGCTGGAGAAAAAGAAGAGGTGAGGGAGAGGGGTACAGATAGGGAGGGGAGGAACAAAACAAGCGACTATCGTACTAAGCCTGACAACATTTCAAATAGTGCTGGAGGGAGGGGGGCAGTAAGGGGCTGGGGGAGTGACAGACAAGGTTGCTATCATACTAGGTCCAGGGACAATTCTGTATCTCTGATGACATTCATGGATGCAATCCGGTGAATGCAGCTTGCCCATAACAACACCCTGAGAAGGAGCCTGTCGGACTGCCAACCTGTGTGTGCACCACAAGCGTACAAAGCCTCCAAATCAACACCCATCACATAAAGTACACCAAAAAACACCATAGTAATTTCAAATGGAATAAAACATTACCATGTCACAGGCCCAAATTGCAAAACACAATGAAGCCAGGCCTTCGAACAATGTCCCCATACCATGCACCCCCTGAGTGTCATGTATTAAGTGGTAAAATGAGCTCACCTGACTGCTGTCGTGATGATGTGTCCCTCTGCACCGTTGTTGCTGGTCCTACCCACTTCCACTTCCACGGGCCAAAAAGCAAAACATAGTGAAGCCAGACCCTGCACATTGCCCCAATATCATATGCCCCACTGAGTTCCATGCATCAAATGCAAACATTGGTTCACCAGACTGGCATTGTGATGGTGTGTCCCTCCACACCAATGCTGCTGGTCCTGGCCACCTCCACCCACCACTGCAATGTGAACGCTCATGCAATGGGGAATATCAACATCTGACCCCTCCCCTGCACATGCATGTATCTGATACCCTCAACATGTCCCCCATCCAATCATGAAATGCTCAGCAGGAATACCTGAAAGTAAACTAGCCATTCACAGGATACACAGACAGAAATAAAAAGGTACGGTAAGACACCTCTCTCCATCAACAGCACTTGATTATTTCAATGGGAACACTTCAGCAACATTACACATGACACATGAGAAACACATTCTGGCTCGCTCTGACACCTGCACCTCACCAGCAATGCACTGCATACTAAAAACATCACCCACATACATATTTGTCAAATGGAACATCCATCCATGTGGACTGCGACAATCATGTGTATTGCATGCACATCCAACATGCACCCCTCCCATCTAATAACCCCGCACTAACATTTGCTGCTGCTGAAGACGTCAACATTCACCATTCTACAGACTTGCTTGCAGGAAAGCAGGGACTTCAAGAGAAGGCCATCCTTGCTGAAGCATGACTAAAAGCTGTGAGTCCTTGTTGCACCCACTTCAAATAGACTCATAAAAATGTTTTGTCACAGGCTGACCCAGGGGAACAGATGCCTGTTGGAGATGAATCAGCCATCCCATTTCTGACAGAAACACTCATCATTTAATTTAAAAGACTATTTCATTTTAGGTATGTTGTACCAGACTGAGGATTAATTTCATTTTTATGCAATTTTTCATGTAATTTCCAAGCCATTTTGGGGGTATAAAATGCATCTACATGTGACTCTGGGAACTTTAATGGCCAGTTAGACTAGGTATCTGGCTGATCTGAACATGTTACAAATATGAGAATGGGTGAAAAGGTGGAAAAGGAAATTAGGAATATGCTTGATAACTTACATATTCATAACTGTTGTACATTTTATGAAAACGACAAAAAAGTGACACATGACCATGCTACATCATATGGATTTGTCCATTGGCTTATCTAATTCCCCATGATCCTCTAAACAGAATATATGTTTTGTATGGCAGTTGCTAGTCCAATTATGAAGTTGTGAGACATAACTCGGTTTTGCCAAAAAAGTTGAAAAGAGAACAAAGGAGAGTTACAACAGAAAAAGACAGATGGTGCTCCAAAACCCTAAACCAATCCTGACTGGGGGCAGACAGAGAGGGGGTAACTGTCCATTCCTAGCGGCAGGGATTACCGCAGGGTACTTCCTATACAATGTAAAATTAGTGATGTCATTTCTGCTATATAAGCAGGACTGTACTAGGACTCAAGACACACAAAAACAGGGGAAAAAGAAAAGGGAGGATGCAGAGAAGGCTGCTAAAATTTACCATCTTTGAGAGTGGAGAGACCAGACCCCCTGTCCTTTCTGTCCAGAGTGTCCTGAGATGCAGCTGGCTTTCATGAACCTTAAACAAAGGCTTGCTATGTAGGAAGCAATAACACCAGCCCTAAATTGCATAAGCCCTTCAATTTCGTAGCAGTACATCCAATATATCCCCATTGAAAACCCCACTTGCCAGTATACTTCAGTCATCTCCTCATAGAAGGATTTATTGCTTTCCTGTGTATGTTAGCATGTGCCCATTGAAAAACCCCTCATTTATCTGTGTACATCCTTAGTATTTTTCTGAGTAAGTCAATTAATTCCCCCATTGAATTTCACAGGATCAGGATTGGTGGAGTTTTAAACCAACAATCTTTTTCCAGTGTTTTTGTTAATTGTTATAGTCATTAAAGTGTTGCCCAAAATAATCAATCCCCTGGTGAGCTGAAAAACAAATGTGTCCCTGGGCCTCATTACGACCCTGGCGGAAATCGCGGTGCAAAATGCACCATGGGGCACGGCGGAAAGCTGCCGATAGCGCCATGGGGGTTGGCGGATTCACCGCCCCATTCCGACCTTGGCGGGGCGGTGAATCCCCATTCCCCATTTTACCCTTCCCCATTCCCATTTTTGCCCCATAGGGTATAATGGGAGTGGGGAAGGCGTTAATTACGCCACCGTTAAATACGGTGGCGTAATTAACAACAAGGTCCCGTAGCGCCATGGATTTCTCCGCCCGGAAAAACCAGGCGGAAAACGCTCCATGGCGCTACGGAATCTCGTAGTGGGGCGGACGGGTCCGCCGCGAATAACGCTGGCGTAAACCCACTCCGCCAGGGTCGTAATGAGGCCCCCTGTGTTTAAATTATGCCATGCTAAGCGAATTTTCTTTTGTCAGTGACATTACTCTTTGCATCTGTCAGTCTGAACAAAAGCAGATTTTAGTTTAGTGAGCTAAACCCTTTTCTCAGAGCCAACCTGTCATTATAAGCCTCATTGTAAACACATTTCCATTTGCCACTGTATTTTCCCTTCACATTTGCTTTCTCCCAAAAACTGATTTTCCCACTTTATTTCTATTTTAACCGTTGTGCTGATTAGTATTCTCTAAAACATTGCCTGTCTCCAAAGTGTAAGCAGTACACATTTTCTTCTATTCTGTCCCCTAGCAGTTGTCAGAAATAATAAAAACCTCATTCTTCCATTTTGCTCCAAAAATTGATTTTCCCTTACTTTGCTGGCTTCCCATATTGTGGTGGTGGGCTTCACCCCAAAACTGATTTCCCCCTATATTCCTACTCCTTAACGCTGCCTTCCATTCAGAGGAACCAAGTTCAACTGATGTTCCGGGATGAGTTTAGCAGGGGTAGTGCTTAACTGTAGGTGCTATCATTTTTTGTGGAATTGTTACTTTCCTGTTTTGACATTAAAACAAAAGCCAGTGTAAGAGTCTATTTTAATCTGGTTGCTCTTGATAGGATATTGCATTTGTGTTGCCACAGTTTTGGTGGCTGTTATATTTTTATTATCCCAATTTACATTGAATAATAAATTAGTATAATAATTTGTTAATACACACTGGCCTGGTTCCTAGTCCATCGTGACACAGGGTTATGTTCGATGTTGGGTGCAAGATGGGTTGGAGGCCTACTCAAAAGAATCCGAAGTACACTAAAAATAAAAAGCATTTTATTGCGTGCCACATTCAGTGTAGGGGAAAGAGTTCCCTGGCTGAAGTGTGCCATGTAATAAACTATGACAAAGTGGGGACTCATGCCGGCAATGTGGTAGAGTGTTCACCAGTGACAGTGCAACACAGCAGACTAACCCATTGAAGGTAGTGTTACTTTTAGTGGATATAAAGCTGGGTTGCATTGTAAAGGCGCCATCCAAAATTTTGTACCCTAGGTATCAGGGCTGTGTCTCAAATCAAATATTGTAAGCATAAAGTAGGCACGAGCAGGGTGGAGATTTTGCCCTTGCATAGATAACCCAGCAGGCACCGAACACTCTTCACAATGAGCACCATGGAAATTAACATGGCTAGGCTAGGCAGCACCTCCTATTCAAATTGTTCATTAAAGGTGAATGGTCTGAACAAAAACATGAGGCCTGGCAATCTAGAATGATGCAAGAGGTGACCCCTATAATTATGGATGTGTGGCAGGACAGCGGCCTGTTACATCAAGCCCTGAGTTCTATGTGACACAGAAAAATAATGATGAGCAAATTAAAATGGTCCAGCTCACCGCATATATGTATTTCCACATGATAGTTATGGAAGAAAGGTACCAGGAGAATGTAGCCTCTGGGCAAAATCAATCTGAGTTTTTAAATCAAGCACACAGAGAGTTAAGGCAGGCAGAGGAAAAAGTGCTACCGAGCCAAACTCTGAGTTAGAATCAGGAAACATTATTCAGCAGCTAAAGGATTAGTTGTCAGTACAGCAACAAATTAATTCAGAGTGAGAGTCCCAATTATCTGCACTAAAGAGGAGTGCCAAGAAAGGGTTGACAACCTCAAAGAGAGTCAGCTAAAATTGTATCAACAAGTGGCGTACAATGGAATCTGCTTAGAGGACATGTGCGTTTTGAAAAATCAGATGAAGCTATTGGAAGAGCAGAATAACCAGTTGAGTATTAACGAGGTCCATTCCCAAGCAGATTTTGACCAGGAGCACCATAAGTCGAGCACTATGAAACAGCAAAGCGTTCACCTCAGTGGACAGAATGGCACACTTTATCAGAAAAAAGATGCCCTATGCCAGGAAATATGCCAGTGGAAGGCAGACCTGGATAAAGGCGAGTCATGTTTTCAGGATCTGACTGACCTAAATGTAGAGAATGAAAATGTAATGGGACATATGAGACAGATAGAATGTGACCTAGAGCAGAAAATACGGACTAAAAATGCACAGAGGGAGGAGATTAGTCTCCTGCAACAGAAATTGTCTGAGTATTCCAGGACAATACAAGACGCACAGAGAGAAAATGAGGCCCTTTGTGAGGAGAACAGGGGACTCCAGTACCAAGTAATAGCACAAGGATAGGTCATAGATGCCAGTCAAGCCCTTGTAGCAGAGCACAAAGCTCAGGTCTCTGCATACTACCAAGAAATAGGGGCTGATAAAGATAAATTAGAGAGATTAGAGTAGGAACGTCCTAGGTTTAATCAGGCCTGGAGGAACCCCGAACTGTTAGGGGATCGAAGGGCAAACCAACTCACTACCTGGCATGCACAAGGCACTGCTAACTACATGCCTATGAGTTCACAAGAACAGGGGAATAGGTAGCAGCTGGTCTTAAGTAGGCCTAGTATGACTGAGCCGGAAGGCCAGCCCCATCAGAGATTGATTGACGTCCATCATTGCTTAGGGTCAAAAATATGTTGGCAAACACATCTGACCAGGAAGACTCCTATGAAGGGAAGATCAGGGAGCTAGAATGGCAGAGACATAGGTTACACAGAGACCATCTGGTCCACTTGGCAGATACAGAAGAGTTAGAGCTTAGGACCCATAAGAGCATCCTGAAAACCTCCACCCATTCAGGGAGGTTGGGGGGAGTTCTCCAGCAACCCCAGAAGAAGGGAGGAGTCAGATGAGTACTCCCCTGTGCAAAAAAGTGAGTCCAAGGGAAGTGACCCAGAGAGCCCACAATACAGCAGGGGAGATGAGACTAGGCCCGTCATTCTGGGAGAGATTCCCAGTCTCAAAGAATCATAGAACACCTAGAGTACAGGGACAGGATCACAAATAGCAGCAGCTCTGAGTCTGAGGGCGAATGGACTCCTGTGTGGCAAAAAAAGAAGGCTGCCAAACAAAAGAGAACTCTGGTAAAAGACCACATTCGACAAATAAAAGCCATTAGAAGCTTCATGACCCTTTACCATAAAAATGCCAAATACTCAGTATGGGTGTACCTCGAGCTGTATGAACAGATGATGATGTCATTTGGCATAGAAAATGACAATAATTCTATGGTGTTTGACAATTGGGCATTCTCCCTAGGATACTGCAGCTTCTTTGCTGGGCTGGAGGATCAGAATCATTCAAGGTAGTCTACCTACAAGGCGGCCACCCTGAAACACTTCTCCATGCACTGGAACCACCAGGAGGCTCGCAAGGCGGCCTACAACCTTCAGTGCGGAGAGGATCAGGCATAAAGAGAGTTTGCACAAAAATTGAAATGGGCATTTGCCCAAACCTCTAGACGGGAGCGAACAAACAGTAGGCAGTTCATTAATAACTATGTTCATGCCCTCCCTAACTGCATAATGATGCAGCTGGTTAGGGACCCTGGACTGGGTAATAGAACAGGCTACCTGGATCTATGAAGTCCAAAAGCCTCTGGAAAATAAAAATATGCCCAAAAATCCCAAACCAACCAACACCCCTGCCGCTGCCAAGGTGGCGGAGGTGAAGAATACCCCCATTTTGGACTTAAAAATGGGGGTGCCTAAAAATACACCTCCTGCTAACAAACCCCCCGCCTTGAAACTCCCTCCCCTTCCTGCACCCCCTCCTTTCTTTCTCCTTTCCCTTGATTCCCTCCCTCCACTCCCTACCACCCCTCTCTCACCCTACCCCCTCTCCTCCTTCTCCTCCCCTGCTCTCCTCTCCCCCACATTCCCACTGCTTTTCTCTTCCTATTCCCTCCAGTCTTATTGCTCTTCTTAATGGTTTGTTAATTGATTTATTCATACTGTAATTTGCTTCTACCGTTATATTGTTATGTTATGTTCTTTGTATAAAGTTGTTCAATTGTGCAGCGCTTTGGCATAAAGCGCTATATAAACTAATAAATACATATACAAATACAAAGCAAATGAGAGGCAGAGAAGACCCGCTGACCAGTCCCAAGGGGGTGGTAGCCAGGCAGGGTACCCCACAAATTTGTCACCTGACTCTGCCACCTAAATTAGCCCGAGGTACAAGGGGAACAGACCCATATTGGGGTACATATGGACTCCCTCGGCTCAAAGGGGGGGGTTCCAGTCAGGTAAGTATGGCCTCAGGAAACGTTCCCCTAAAACCTCCCTCCAAACTTCCAACAAAACGTCCCTCAGGAGTGCAGTAATCTTCCACCCTCCAGTTTAAGTTTCTTCTATAGGTGCCCTCCAAACCCCAACTTTCAGAATAATCATCCTCTCTCTCCCTGCTTTCAGGATTATAGATCCCCAAATTAGGGAGAAGGGAAACCAAGGACGCAGGGCTACCAGGGAGACCCTCAATACCCAAGGAACTCTGGGAGAAGATACAATTACCCCTCCCGAGAGCAGCAAAGTTTTGATCCAAGGCCCCCATTTCAACCAGAGAGGGTGTCACAATGGGAGCGCCAGGTCCAAAGCTTGACCCAAGACCTGAGTCGCATGTTGAGGGCTCAGCAGAGTCCTCAAATGAACATGGCTGCCCAGAACAGCTCAAACGCAGGGTTTGGCACCCCAGAACAATGACGAGGAGTAAACCCTGACAATCAACAGGTTCCAAAAGAGGAGGCTTGAGAGGAAGGGTGATGCAAAGCCATAGAGGAAGCTTACTTCCTCACCCATGAAAACCCCCTAGAAACCTCTGAACCTGAACCCAAATGTCCTACCCCTGAAAAGCTGCAACCTAGGGAGCAGAGAGTAAGTAGGAGAAACCAATGGACAAAGAAAAAACATTTTGTGGAGAAAGTCCGCATCCTCCAGTTTGAAGGGGAAGAATCCATGAGGATTCAGGGAAGAAAGTCTTGTCTTTCAAGGATGGGGGGATTCCTCCCAATGAAAAATGGGTCCCAAAAAACCCTAACTTAGACTGGGTAAGTATAGGTACTGACCTAGAACCACCTATCCCTAAACCCCAGTAATGTCACCCCAATGACTCTGAAATCCATGAGGGATCCTCCCCCTAAACCGGTTCAAGTGACTGCCTCCAGGAAAAGGGGGACAGCACAGAATCAGGGAAAAAGAAGATTCCCAAATCCCCCAGATCTCAGGAGACCACATTTTGTTTACAGATTCCCAAACTCCGACACTGAATACTGCCCAAGGACCCACAATGTCTGAGTTCAAAATAAAAAAAAATAACTGCCCAGCTGGCCCAAAATGCACATTTCATTTGCCCCCTTTAGGAGAAAGAAGGCATGTTTTATGCCTCCGTCAAGACCAGTGTGCATTTTTAGCGCTGGTGGATACAGGATCCTAAGCCACCCTTCTATCCAAAAAGGCATTTGAGCAAATCGATTCTTGAAGGGTGGAGAGTCACCCGATTCCCCTCACACTCTTTCTGGACAACTCAAGAAATTCGACGGAAATGACATTCCCGTCGAGAGCACTGCAGATCTGGAGATCTAAATTGGGAGACACAAGGTGAAACATGCGCTTATAGTCGCCACTCCAGAGGGAACACCCTGTCTCCTAGGGAATGGCCTGCTTCTGAGGTTGTCACCCCTAATAGACTGTGTGAATGAGGTCCTCTGGACAGAGACCAACCAGCCAGTAAAACAAAAACAGAGCACCAAGTATGTAACCTTAAATGGCACATGTCATATGGTTGAGCAGCGGTCTGTCAAAATTGAGTTCCACTTTAGGAACAATCAAGTCACAGACATAACTGTAATTGCTATAGGAGACCATACTAGTGATGGGAACCCTTCTCCCTTCTTGAAAATCAACCTTCCTCCGAGTTTTAAGTAGCATTCCAGATTGGAAGGAAATACCCTGACATTTTATACTGATCAACAATTTGAAAAAAAACAAATCACATGATGAAAAACCAGCTGAAAGCTTAGCTGATATTCAGAAAAAGGATGAACAGCTGTTCCTCCCCATTCAGGTAAGTAAGGGGGGAGCCTGTTCTCACCAGAGTATGCCTGAATAATGGAAAAAGCTCCATCAGTGAAGCGTTATTCATGAAACTCCCAAAAGATCAGTCCATCCCCACATTTAAGTTGATTGATAAGTGGGAAATGGGCCTTTTACTTAGGCAGTGATATTCTCAATTGATTTGCAATGAATTTGGACCTAATTAATTATAAAGTCTGGTCCCAACTGGGGGTTAACACCATGGGCTTTCATAATCCTGAAAAAGTATTTTGGTCGGCTCAATTGCTACCATATGCAGTTGAAGTTCAAAGTGGAGAAGAGGTCACCATCCCAGGACTGGTTCGACAATTCATCATCCCCCCAAAAAAGAAGAGAGGACAGGAACTCCAAAACCCGGATGCTTATGTAAATTTGAAAAATCTTCTCCAACAGCAGGGGTTGTATTTGAACTCGACCCCACTAGTTGACTTAGAACACAACACCATTTGAATATTGGTGGATAACAGTGACCATAGGAGTATCAATCTGGGTGCAGACACCTTTATTGGAATGGTGGTTGTTGCCCAACCTTTCTCGATCGATTTAGGCAATTAAATCATGGGACAGAACCCCAATGACTGCTACGACTGTGACGATGACCTACCTCCAGAAAAGATTTTCACCCGTCAAGGGGGAATTTCTTGGTGTACTCTTCCTGCCCTTATGGGGGAGAGAGGTGATCTGTGACATCAGGAAGGATGTAGTGGTATTTCTGGTCAATAGTCACTGCCTCTCCTACCTGAAACCTCCTGTCCAGGCCAAAACCATAACCAGAGATCACTCCACGCAACTTGAGGATGCCGCAGAGATTACAAAACCAGTGGTATTGCCAGGCTTCTGGCAGATGGTTGAGGAATGAATCAACCTCACTGATGCCTGTGAGACAGAGGAGCAACAGCAGAAGCTGAAACAGGTGTTTCTGGATTTTCAAGAAATCTTTGCTGTGGACTTGTACGACTGTGGTCGCACCGAGATACATTCTACATCAATACCCACGGACCCTGGGATGGCTTCTGTATTCGTGAAGCAATATTGGTTGCCTCTCACATCTGTGGCACTCTAGAAGATAGCTCAGGGACAACGTGCTCGCCTTGGAACCAAGACGACACAGAGCAACACAGGTTTGATCTGCGGGTCCGCACATAGAAACCTCTGGATATTTAGTGCGCTATAAATAACCTATCATATCATATCATCATATGGAGTCACTCACAGAGATCATAAAGAACTTAGAGTCTCATGGGATCATTAGTCCTGTCCACATTACCTTTAATAATCTGGTACTGGGGACCCTAAAACCCAATGGCCAGTGGAGACAATGCACAGACATCAGGGAGTTAAATAAATGGGTCTACATGTCTCGAAGTCTTCTTCCTT
The DNA here is from genome assembly GCF_040938575.1 of Ambystoma mexicanum. Lineage (NCBI taxonomy): Eukaryota > Metazoa > Chordata > Amphibia > Caudata > Ambystomatidae > Ambystoma > Ambystoma mexicanum. Next base: position 378,642,535 of record NC_090930.1, on the reverse strand, counting down.
ACATTGATGAGGGACTGGCCAGATCCAAGGGACAAAGGTGTATACTGACATTGACCTAACCAATGGATACTGGACAGTACCCGTGAGTAGGAAAGACCAGTACAAGCTGGCCTTTACCTTTGGGAGACAGCAGTACATTTGGCCCTAACTCCCTTTGGATATATAAACTCCAGAAATTAATTCAACATTTTTCTGCACAAGGCCATGCCCAACTTGGGTGAAAGGGGATACCTGGCCTATGTGGATGATGTTCTAATTAAAAGCTCAACTGTGTAGGAACATATAGCGAAAATCTAAGAAGCCTTGGGAGTGGTGTCCAGAGCAAGCTGAGATAATGACACAACTGAAGAGAAGCCTCTCACAAGCGCCTTGTTGAGTTTACCCCAATAGAAACAAATAGTTATTCTTGGAGACAAGGTTCTCAAATTCTTGCTTGACCGCAGTATTATATCCAAATGCACTACAAGGTCAACAAAGTCATCTCCTATGTGAGCAAGACTTTGTTCTCTGTGAAGGAAAAATTCAACGATTGTGAGAAGGCACTCCTGGCAACGGTGTGGGCATTGTAGAATTACTACCCGTTCATCCAGGGGGAGCACACACATCATTGTCGAGACTCTTCACAAGCCTTTGCAATACCTCCAAAGTGACAGAATCCATTCAGGGAACGTGAGTAATTCCAGAATGACTTGCTGGATTCTGTCCATGCAAGACTTTCCTGTGGAGGTCAGATGTGTGACTTGCATGATTGTGTTCGAGAAAACTGTCTTGAGGACAAAAGTCTCAAAACACAAGACAGCATGGAGGCGTACCTGACTTACCTGCACAAAGTCTATGAGGAAGGCATGTGCCAGGGGATGCCCACAGTTTACGTGGACAGGTGCTCCAACCATGTTGGTAAGAACTGGGAAAAGGAACTGGCGTCTGGCGTTGGGAATGCCTGGCTGAATGATGTCCTGGAGCCCTCCGCCAGGTAGAAGATTGGTCCCAGAAGTAGTCAGGTGGTGCAGTTGATGGTGGTTCTTCAGGCCATCCTCACTGCCGTGCAACACCGACTCCATGAACTGGTCATAATCACTGTTTCGGATTATGTCAGGAATGGGTTCGTGGAGCACGTGATAAATTGGAAAAACAGAGGCATGCTGCGTGTAAACAATAAACCACTCAAACATGGCACACTAATACAATCCATTGACAATCTGGTCACCTCTATTGAGATGAAAATCTACTGGAAGAAGATCAAGGGTCATTCCAGAATAGTAGAGGGACCTGACAAAACCGGAAATGGCCTGGCTGACCAGTTGGCCAAAACCAGAGCCATCCATGGGGATCTCCTTGTGATCGAGTCCGAGTTGGGGGAAATCCAGGTTGCTGCTGTCACCTGGTCCCAATGCATTTCCCAACATGAACTTTCAACTGCGCAGTGGAGTAAGGAGACCCCAGATGCTGATTTGATCATGGCACAAAAAGGGGATCTGATAACTGGGATATGTTAGCAACACATTGAAGACCACGTGAATTTTCCTCTGACCGAAACAGATTACATCGGAAAAGAGGATCTCTGGGTGTTGATGAAGTTTCCCAAAATGTTCCAAATCCAAGATGGTTTGTTGGTATGGAGATCCATCTCTGGATGTGACCAGTGGGTGGTACCTACCTCATACCAAAGCCTTATGTTAAGTAATGCCCATGACACTGCCATAGCCGGTCAATGGGGGTTTCATACTACTTTGGAAATCTTTCAAGAGATCACATACTGGCCACACATGGGGCAGGACCATGACCAATACTTGATGGGGTGTCTTGTGTGTGTGCAATTTTGAAGTGGGCCGCAATAAGGGTAATGAGTGAATCGGGGACGGCAGTTTAATATACATATATATTTTATTTATATTCATAACTTAAGTTACATGTAAAGATAAGGAGGGAGACAGCTTGCAGCATCAAGAGCTGGGCGGTTGTGATTCAATTCCGTCCTTCATTCTGGAACTCCGGTGACCTGATTTCTTAATGTTCTGATCTCTCCATGCCATGATGTAGTCAGGCATGTTCCATAGAGATCAGGCAGCCACCATTCGTATGGTAGATACTACACATCTCCTTTCCTTTATATTGTTCACAAACTATATGCAAGAAACTCATGGAACAAAGTTTCACATCTGCATCTCCTTTCCTTTATATTGTTCATAAACTATATACAAGAAACTCATGGAACAAAGTTCACATCTGGTTCATGTAAACTCCACATAGTCCTCCATCTTTTTCGGCAAACGATACGATCTGCCAGATCTGGACATGCATCCACCATGTCTGGAGGTGGTTGGCAAGGAAAATTGGAGTTGCTCAATATTGTTATCACATTTCTTCTCAACAGCACTACCACATTTCTTCACATTACTGTTTAAACTTCTAGAAACTTTATTATTTCTGACTATATCCCGATCTACATTTTTCTTATTCTTCTTGTTACACTCATTACTTTCACACATCCAAATTCTTTCCACATTCCATATCCTTTTGTCCTCTGTCCTGACAGCATGACGAAAAGCCTCTATAACTCTAATAGGATTGGACCATTTGCATGGTCCATTTCTTAGAGCAGGAGGAAGTAACACCTTGACCAACTTACCAACAGCTGTGGACATATCATATTTGTTGCTACATACTTTCTTATCATAGTTCATTTTGTTTCTCTTTTGTGTTTCCCTAATTTTGTCTTTTACATGGACTACATTTCTTTCTATTTCCTTATTCTCCTTTGTGAGCCAAATGGGGGCTAACTTGGTGTTTGCTTTTCTTCCCCTACTATACTCAAAGGGAGAAAGACCTGTACTGGTGTGTGGGGTAAAGCGATGGGCAATTACTTTCTCCCTGACCGCATCCTCCCAATCTATCCCAATTGCCCAAGCCATTCTGATGGTTTCTTTCAAGATTTTATTAAATCGTTCTACTAATCCATTAGTTTGGGGATGGTAAATAGAACTAGTCTTGTGCTCAATAGCAAATTTTTTACAGAATTCTGCCACTTCTTTAGACTTAAATTGAGTACCATTATCGGAAAGAATACTCCCCGGATATCCTTCCCTCTCACATACATTTGATAAAAATTCAACTACAGTTTTACCTGTGATACTAGAGGCAATCAAAATCTCTGCCCACCTGGTGAGTAGATCTATGACTACCAGACAATATTTTTGTACACCCTTGCAACATATGGGACCTACAATATCCATGCTTATATCCTTCCAAACACTACTGGGAATATCAGTAATAACCATTGGTTGCCTAGAACCCACACATCTTTTTTCATCATCGCAACAAAGGATACATTCCCTAATAAATCGTTCAATCTGCAGGTCGCAACCAGGCCACCAATAGTCGTTCCTAATTCTTTGTTTGGTCTTTATCACTCCTTGATGACCTTCATGGCCCAGTTCTATAATCTTCAAACGCAGATCCGTCGGAGGGATGACTTTATCTCCTCTCATTACAAAATCACCTTGAACATGCAGTTCATCTGCAACAGGCCAAAAAACACTCAATCCATCCTCTTCAAATTTTGATTTCTTCATAAAACCTTGGCTTTGAATTAATTCTTTCAATTTCTTGATGTTATCATCGTTAGATTCAGCGTAATCCCAAACATCCTTAGAGATGGAAGAGGTTTCTACACAAAAGACAACTTCATTGTCTTCATCTTCATCAACAATCTCAGAAATGTTAGTCAATCGAGATAAGCAATCAGCAGACACATTCTTAATTCCTGGAACATATACCACAGTGTAGTTGAACTCTTGCAACATCATTACCCATCTTCTCATCCTGTTAGATACTTTATTAAGACCTTTTGACATGAATACTTGAGTTAAAGGCTTATGATCGGTTCGAAACTCAACTTGGTTTCCCCATATAAAGCTTCTAAACTTGTCAGATGCCTACTTAATAGCTAACGCTTCCTTCTCTATAGTGGCATATGAAGTCTCTGCTCCCTTAAGCAATCTTGATGCAAAAGCGATTATTGCTTCCTGACCATCCTTCTCTTGAGACAACACAGCCCCCAAGCCTATGTTACTGGCATCTGTAGTGATGATAATCTTGTCATTGGTACAAAAATTCTTCAATGCAGGAGCAGAATTTATCGCACTTTTTATAAAATTGAATTCACTTTCACATTCCATGTTCCATTCAAATGATTTTCTCTTAAGTGCTTCTCGTAATGGGACAGTGTGGATGGCAAAATCCCTGACAAATTTTGAGTAATACTCAGCCATACCAACGAATGTACGAATCTCATCTTTGTTATTCGGACTCGCCATCCCCACAATGGTATTGACCAATTGTGGTTTTGGAAAAATCCCTTCTGCTGTAATTTTATGTCCCAAATATTCGATTTCTGTGCAATTTATCTTGCATTTGTCTTTGCTTAATGTCATTCCTGCGTCGTATAATTTTTTACATACATGTAATAACCTTTTGTCATGTAGTTGTTGAGTGACGGCATGAATCAATATATCGTCTTGGAAACAAATCACTCCTTCAGTATTCTTGAACATGCTATACATAACCTTCTGGAAAACTGACGCTGCCGACACCAATCCAAAGGGCATTCTTTTAAACTGATACAACCCATCAGGAGTTATGAAAGCAGTAAGTTTCCTTGAACTTCTGTGTAGTTTAATCTGATGGTAAGCGGAAGATAGATCTAACGTTGAAAATATTTTAGAGGGTCCAATTGTAGAAACAATTTCCTGTATATTTGGTAAGGGATGGCGATCAGGTATGACACATTTGTTCAACTCGCACAAGTCAACACAAATTCTGAGTTTTCCCGATTTCTTTTTTATAATAACTAGTGGGGATACCCATTCGCTGGCATCAATACTTTCTATAATTCCATCTTCTTCCATCTTCTTTATCTCCTTAGTGACTTCTTCTCTTACAGGTAAAGGTATGCTTCTTAATCTTTGGGCTACAGGTTTCTTGTCTGGTCTGAGTAATATCTGATGGGTATATCCTTGGAGACATCCTATCTTATCTCGGAAAACCTGTATCAAACCAGCCTTACATATGACATCACTGTTATTAGTCAATTCAGAATTATCACTACTTATAGACAAAACTGATTCCTCACTGGTGGAATCCACTTTCACTCGTAATTTGCTCTGGTGGGTCCAGCTGAGTAGAGCCTTTTTCCCTTCACCAGTGATATATATCTTGCCTTTGGCATTTCTGTTCTTGAATTTCAATTTTCCCCAATGCCAACCAATGACATTGATCTTCACACCTCCATAAGCTCTGGGATTGATATCCGTTTCATGTAAATACTCATGTTTATTCTTGTTCCACAATTGCTTCGGTAGGAGTGTATATTTTGCACCGGTATCAATCATCATACATACTTCATTGCCATCAATGGACACCATAGCCCTGGGACTTTCCAACACCTCTTCATCATCATCATCAGTGATGGTACACACGCAATCCTCTTGATTTTCCTTCTCACTGCAATCACTATCAGAATTGTCTCCTATGCAATTCATGGCATCATCACGTGATCTGCAACATTTGGAGAAGTGTCCCTTCGCTTTGCACTTACTGCAAATGATTTTCAATGCTGGACAATCTGGATCATCAGCCCAATGATTCACGTTGCCGCACCTGTAACACCTTCCCTGGCGTTTTTTTTCCAATTTCCTTAATCAATTCTCTGGACTGTTTTTCTTAGAGGCTTCATATAATAAACTTTTTTGATCATATTTGCTTAATTTTCTTTTCTGTTCTCAAGGTATTGCACTGTTTGGTGCCAGATCTCTTCTTAAAGATATTATCCTTGATCATGGAAATTGATTCCTCATCAGGTGCATCATGCATTTTACTATTGCTGCTTCCTATTTTTACTTGTTTCATCTTGTTCTCCAATTCTTTGACACACTCTTCCGTGTGTTCTACTTCTTTTGCCACTCGGAGAACAGTGTCAAGGGAAGGATCACTTTCTGACCACAATCTTTCCCTCACTTTGCTACTGCGACATTCTAACATAAATTGGTCTCTGAGTCTTTCGTCCAGTTGCTCATTGAAATTGCATGCTTTGATAATTTCCTTAATGCAGTGACAAACTTCTCCACACTTTCTCCCTCCTCCTGTGTGCGTTTGCCAAACTTGTAACGTTCCAAAATTATGCTCACTTTCTTTTCAAAGTGTTTGTCAATTTTTTTTACAGCTCGCTGATATTCATTTAGGTCCACACTCTCCTCATCTGTTAATTCTGGAAGTGTTTCATATTTTTCTTGTCCAACAGGACCTAAACAGTGCAAGAGTAATGACTTCCTCTTCTCTGCACTACAATTGGGACCACAAATCACTCCTGCATAATGTTCAAAGGACTTTATCCACCTCTTCCAAGGCAAAGCAGGTTCATCAGTGCTAGGCATAAAGAAAGCAGGTGGAGGCACACTGCTAAATGCCATGATAAATTATGCTTAATTAATATTGTATATATGTTCCAATTAAGACTCCATAAAATGCAGAAATGTGCAAGTTCAAATTCAGCTTGAGTATTGTGAAGTCCACGTAGTGTGCAATGCACAGAGATTTTCTGCAGGGTCCTTGTAAATTTGTATGTGTTTACTTTTAATAAAGTAAAGTTAGCTAAATACCTCTTTTCCCCTTTTGCATCTCAATAAGGAAATGGATCCTTAACATATTTCAGGAGGTAAATCTTCAGCTTGTGATGTTCCTTGTCTTAATCCAACAAAGTTTCAGCACTTTCAACATGTAAAATAAATAGAAACTTGCACTAGAGAAAATGATGTGCTGTTCCTTTAAGGAGGTCTTCTTCCTTCAGTGCATTCACGCATGCGCGAAAATGTAAACAACATAAGCAGATGGGAAAATCAGGGATTAAACGATGAGATTCATCGATGTGTAGCGCAGCCCGGCCACCTCAAACAACTATCGTGATCGCACTCGTCAAGGAAAGGTTGGGTGCAGCACTACGCGAAGCTTTCAAAGGATAATATGAAAGTCAGCGTCACCTTCAGGAACACGAAGACGGGGCCGCTACTACGCTCGGGCATGAGCGGAGCAGCTCCGTTAATATAATCCCATCCTCGTCGCCAATGAAGTGGGCCGCAATAAGGGTAATGAGTGAATCGGGGACGGCAGTATAATATACATATATATTTTATTTATATTCATAACTTAAGTTACATGTAAAGATAAGGAGGGAGACAGCTTGCAGCATCAAGAGCTGGGCGGTTGTGATTCAATTCCGTCCTTCATTCTGGAACTCCGGTGACCTGATTTCTTAATGTTCTGATCTCTCCATGCCATGATGTAGTCAGGCATGTCCCATAGAGATCAGGCAGCCACCATTCGTATGGTAGATACTACACATCTCCTTTCCTTTATATTGTTCACAAACTATATGCAAGAAACTCATGGAACAAAGTTTCACATCTGCATCTCCTTTCCTTTATATTGTTCATAAACTATATACAAGAAACTCATGGAACAAAGTTCACATCTGGTTCATGTAAACTCCACATAGTCCTCCATCTTTTTCGGCAAACGATACGATCTGCCAGATCTGGACATGCAGCCACCATGTCTGGAGGTGGTTGGCAAGGAAAATTGGAGTTGCTCAATATTGTTATCACATTTCTTCTCAACAGCACTACCACATTTCTTCACATTACTGTTTAAACTTCTAGAAACTTTATTATTTCTGACTATATCCCGATCTACATTTTTCTTATTCTTCTTGTTACACTCATTACTTTCACACATCCAAATTCTTTCCACATTCCATATCCTTTTGTCCTCTGTCCTGACAGCATGACGAAAAGCCTCTATAACTCTAATAGGATTGGACCATTTGCATGGTCCATTTCTTAGAGCAGGAGGAAGTAACACCTTGACCAACTTACCAACAGCTGTGGACATATCATATTTGTTGCTACGTACTTTCTTATCATAGTACATTTTGTTTCTCTTTTGTGTTTCCCTAATTTTGTCTTTTACATGGACTAAATTTCTTTCTATTTCCTTATTCTCCTTTGTGAGCCAAATGGGGGCTAACTTGGTGTTTGCTTTTCTTCCCCTACTATACTCAAAGGGAGAAAGACCTGTACTGGTGTGTGGGGTAAAGCGATGGGCAATTACATTCTCCCTGACCGCATCCTCCCAATCTATCCCAATTGCCCAAGCCATTCTGATGGTTTCTTTCAAGAGTTTATTAAATCGTTCTACTAATCCATTAGTTTGGGGATGGTAAATAGAACTAGTCTTGTGCTCAATAGCAAATTTTTTACAGAATTCTGCCACTTCTTTAGACTTAAATTGAGTACCATTATCGGAAAGAATACTCCCCGGATATCCTTCCCTCTCACATACATTTGATAAAAATTCAACTACAGTTTTACCTGTGATACTAGAGGCAATCAAAATCTCTGCCCACCTGGTGAGTAGATCTATGACTACCAGACAATATTTTTGTACACCCTTGCAACATATGGGACCTACAATATCCATGCTTATATCCTTCCAAACACTACTGGGAATATCAGTAATAACCATTGGTTGCCTAGAACCCACACATCTTTTTTCATCATCGCAACAAAGGATACATTCCCTAATAAATCGTTCAATCTGCAGGTCGCAACCAGGCCACCAATAGTCGTTCCTAATTCTTTGTTTGGTCTTTATCACTCCTTGATGACCTTCATGGCCCAGTTCTATAATCTTCAAACGCAGATCCGTCGGAGGGATGACTTTATCTCCTCTCATTACAAAATCACCTTGAACATGCAGTTCATCTGCAACAGGCCAAAAAACACTCAATCCATCCTCTTCAAATTTTGATTTCTTCATAAAACCTTGGCTTTGAATTAATTCTTTCAATTTCTTGATGTTATCATCGTTAGATTCAGCGTAATCCCAAACATCCTTAGAGATGGAAGAGGTTTCTACACAAAAGACAACTTCATTGTCTTCATCTTCATCAACAATCTCAGAAATGTTAGTCAATCGAGATAAGCAATCAGCAGACACATTCTTAATTCCTGGAACATATACCACAGTGTAGTTGAACTCTTGCAACATCATTACCCATCTTCTCATCCTGTTAGATACTTTATTAAGACCTTTTGACATGAATACTTGAGTTAAAGGCTTATGATCGGTTCGAAACTCAACTTGGTTTCCCCATATAAAGCTTCTAAACTTGTCAGATGCCTACTTAATAGCTAACGCTTCCTTCTCTATAGTGGCATATGAAGTCTCTGCTCCCTTAAGCAATCTTGATGCAAAAGCGATTATTGCTTCCTGACCATCCTTCTCTTGAGACAACACAGCCCCCAAGCCTATGTTACTGGCATCTGTAGTGATGATAATCTTGTCATTGGTACAAACATTCTTCAATGCAGGAGCAGAATTTATCGCACTTTTTATAAAATTGAATTCACTTTCACATTCCATGTTCCATTCAAATGATTTTCTCTTAAGTGCTTCTCGTAATGGGACAGTGTGGATGGCAAAATCCCTGACAAATTTTGAGTAATACTCAGCCATACCAACGAATGTACGAATCTCATCTTTGTTATTCGGACTCGGCATCCCCACAATGGTATTGACCAATTGTGGTTTTGGAAAAATCCCTTCTGCTGTAATTTTATTTCCCAAATATTCGATTTCTGTGCAATTTATCTTGCATTTGTCTTTGCTTAATGTCATTCCTGCGTCGTATAATTTTTTACATACATGTAATAACCTTTTGTCATGTAGTTGTTGAGTGACGGCATGAATCAATATATCGTCTTGGAAACAAATCACTCCTTCAGTATTCTTGAACATGCTATACATAACCTTCTGGAAAACTGACGCTGCCGACACCAATCCAAAGGGCATTCTTTTAAACTGATACAACCCATCAGGAGTTATGAAAGCAGTAAGTTTCCTTGAACTTCTGTGTAGTTTAATCTGATGGTAAGCGGAAGATAGATCTAACGTTGAAAATATTTTAGAGGGTCCAATTGTAGAAACAATTTCCTGTATATTTGGTAAGGGATGGCGATCAGGTATGACACATTTGTTCAACTCGCGCAAGTCAACACAAATTCTGAGTTTTCCCGATTTCTTTTTTATAATAACTAGTGGGGATACCCATTCGCTGGCATCAATACTTTCTATAATTCCATCTTCTTCCATCTTCTTTATCTCCTTAGTGACTTCTTCTCTTACAGCTAAAGGAATGCTTCTTAATCTTTGGGCTACAGGTTTCTTGTCTGGTCTGAGTAATATCTGATGGGTATATCCTTGGAGACATCCTATCTTATCTCGGAAAACCTGTATCAAACCAGCCTTACATATGACATCACTGTTATTAGTCAATTCAGAATTATCACTACTTATAGACAAAACTGATTCCTCACTGGTGGAATCCACTTTCACTCGTAATTTGCTCTGGTGGGTCCAGCTGAGTAGAGCCTTTTTCCCTTCACCAGTGATATATATCTTGCCTTTGGCATTTCTGTTCTTGAATTTCAATTTTCCCCAATGCCAACCAATGACATTGATCTTCACACCTCCATAAGCTCTGGGATTGATATCCGTTTCATGTAAATACTCATGTTTATTCTTGTTCCACAATTGCTTCGGTAGGAGTGTATATTTTGCACCGGTATCAATCATCATACATACTTCATTGCCATCAATGGACACCATAGCCCTGGGACTTTCCAACACCTCTTCATCATCATCATCAGTGATGGTACACACGCAATCCTCTTGATTTTCCTTCTCACTGCAATCACTATCAGAATTGTCTCCTATGCAATTCATGGCATCATCACGTGATCTGCAACATTTGGAGAAGTGACCCTTCGCTTTGCACTTACTGCAAATGATTTTCAATGCTGGACAATCTGGATCATCAGCCCAATGATTCACGTTGCCGCACCTGTAACACCTTCCCTGGCGTTTTTTTTCCAATTTCCTTAATCGATTCTCTGGACTGTTTTTCTTAGAGGCTTCATATAATAAACTTTTTTGATCATATTTGCTTAATTTTTTTTCTGTTCTCAACGTATTGCACTGTTTGGTGCCAGATCTCTTCTTAAAGATATTATCCTTGATCATGGAAATTGATTCCTCATCAGGTGCATCATGCATTTTACTATTGCTGCTTCCTATTTTTACTTGTTTCATCTTGTTCTCCAATTCTTTGACACACTCTTCCGTGTGTTCTACTTCTTTTGCCACTCGGAGAACAGTGTCAAGGGAAGGATCACTTTCTGACCACAATCTTTCCCTCACTTTGCTACTGCGACATTCTAACATAAATTGGTCTCTGAGTCTTTCGTCCAGTTGCTCATTGAAATTGCATGGCTTTGATAATTTCCTTAATGCAGTGACAAACTTCTCCACACTTTCTCCCTCCTCCTGTGTGCGTTTGCCAAACTTGTAACGTTCCAAAATTATGCTCACTTTCTTTTCAAAGTGTTTGTCAATTTTTTTTACAGCTCGCTGATATTCATTTAGGTCCACACTCTCCTCATCTGTTAATTCTGGAAGTGTTTCATATTTTTCTTGTCCAACAGGACCTAAACAGTGCAAGAGTAATGACTTCCTCTTCTCTGCACTACAATTGGGACCACAAATCACTCCTGCATAATGTTCAAAGGACTTTATCCACCTCTTCCAAGGCAAAGCAGGTTCATAAGTGCTAGGCATAAAGAAAGCAGGTGGAGGCACACTGCTAAATGCCATGATAAATTATGCTTAATTAATATTGTATATATGTTCCAATTAAGACTCCATAAAATGCAGAAATGTGCAAGTTCAAATTCAGCTTGAGTATTGTGAAGTCCACGTAGTGTGCAATGCACAAAGATTTTCTGCAGGGTCCTTTTAAATTTGTATGTGTTTACTTTTAATAAAGTAAAGTTAGCTAAATACCTCTTTTCCCCTTTTGCATCTCAATAAGGAAATGGATCCTTAACATATTTCAGGAGGTAAATCTTCAGCTTGTGATGTTCCTTGTCTTAATCCAACAAAGTTTCAGCACTTTCAACATGTAAAATAAATAGAAACTTGCACTAGAGAAAATGATGTGCTGTTCCTTTAAGGATGTCTTCTTCCTTCAGTGCATTCACGCATGCGCGAAAATGTAAACAACATAAGCAGACGGGAAAATCAGGGATTAAACGATGAGATTCATCGATGTGTAGCGCAGCCCGGCCACCTAAAACAACTATCGTGATCGCACTCGTCAAGGAAAGGTTGGGTGCAGCACTACGCGAAGCTTTCAAAGGATAATATGAAAGTCAGCGTCACCTTCAGGAACACGAAGACGGGGCCGCTACTACGCTCGGGCATGAGCGGAGCAGCTCCGTTAATATAATCCCACCCTCGTCGCCAATGAAGTGGGCCGCAATAAGGGTAATGAGTGAATCGGGGACGGCAGTATAATATACATATATATTTTATTTATATTCATAACTTAAGTTACATGTAAAGATAAGGAGGGAGACAGCTTGCAGCATCAAGAGCTGGGCGGTTGTGATTCAATTCCGTCCTTCATTCTGGAACTCCGGTGACCTGATTTCTTAATGTTCTGATCTCTCCATGCCATGATGTAGTCAGGCATGTCCCATAGAGATCAGGCAGCCACCATTCGTATGGTAGATACTACACATTGTTGGTATGGAGATCCATCTCTGGATGTGACCAGTGGGTGGTATCTACCTAATACCAAAGCCTTATGTTAAGTAATGCCCATGACACTGCCATAGCCGGTCAATGGGGGTTTCATACTACTTTGGAAATCTTTCAAGAGATCACATACTGGCCACACATGGGGCAGGACCATGACCAATACTTGATGGAGTGTCTTGTGTGTGTGCAATTTCCAGACACTGAGCTCCCCTACAGAAAAGGGGGATGACACAAAGTAGTTTCCATTGGGCCCGTGATTCGCTCCTTTAGAGGAAACAAGAACATGTCAATTGTAACATGCTTGTTTACCAAATGGGTGGAATGTCTCTGTGCGCCAAATTGCAAGGCATAAACAGCAGCTGCCCTGATGATCAACCACATCTTCTCGTGTTTCGGCCTTCGCCAAAGGATTGAGTCATACAAAGGAAGTAACTACACCAGCAAGGTGATGACAAAGATGTGGGAGATACTTGGGAGATACTTGGGGAAAAGAGAAAAATCCTTATTGCCTACCACCGAGCCTCTAGTGGGGGAGTTATGAGATACAATAAAATGATTGTGGGCATCCTAAAGAAGTTTGTGGTGGACTCTGGGCCTAGTTGGTACATCCGCCTACTGTTGACCTGAAGGCCATCAGGTCTACACCATCTTCTGCGACAGAAATGTCTCCATTCCAGCTAATGACTGGATGAAAAATGGTGCACTGCTAAGACTAACACCCAGGACATCAAAGATGACATCACAAATGTCATTGATGACATCACTTATGACATCACATATCTGTGTCACTTGTTTTTGTTCACTGACATATATAGGCCAGGTGGTTTTCTTCACTGACAGTCAGAATATTAAAATTGGAAAAGGTGCTACATATCTTGACATTAACCTTGTCATATTTTCTTTAAGTACTTTCCTTACGGTTTGGCCTCAGCTCATGGTTCACGTACATAGGGAAATGAGCAGGCCTCAAACACACAATTCATTTGGATATATGAAGATAAACTTTACTGTCATTAACATTTTCTGATGATGCTGTTTCTTTCTTCCTAACTTTAGTTTCCCCGTATGTGCCTCTGATTTGTATGCATTGTGGTAATTCATATGTATTGTTTGTACTAGCACATGTGTTGTAAGTCTTCAATTGTTAGCTAGTTATTACATGTTTAACATTACTCAAAACTCTGATAAGGTAGCATTCATTATTGTGATAGCCAAAATTACAAGATTATAAATAATGTACTTCTATGGTGCATGCTGCAGTCATTGCCTATGTTTATATATGATTAGGTTTCTGTATTAACAACAACACTCCGAAACAATGATTTTAGATGAATACATTCTTTAATAGATTAGGTCTCCCAATCAACAATATAAACACAACTCCTTGTAGGGACTTTTCATCAAAATGTATTTCACATGTGATGTCATCAGTGATGTCATCAATGTCATCAATGACATTTGTGATGTCATCTTTGATGTCCTGGGTATTAGTCTTTGCAGTGCACAGTGGTGGCGTGAGTTATGGTTGCTTAGCTTACCATAACTGGTGAATTTTTTGGTTTTACTTGTAACCATAAGGTCCCTTTAACAAAGTTTTTTTCAGTGAATTGTAAAGGTTTTTATTAGTGCAACTTAACCATAACATCCCCTTAAGAAAGTTTTTTCATTGAATTTCATAGGTTTTTATTAGTGCAACTTAACCATAATATCCCGTTAACAAAGTTTTTACCAGTGCGTGCTATTTTCCTACAACTTACTAATATCATACTTACCCAATATAGTAAAATGTATTGTCCATTTTGCATAGTGTCACCTTAAAACTTTTCCATTTCCCACCTTCTAGAATCATTTTCAACACTTCTATACACTTTTTGCAACAATTTCAACTAGTTTTGCATCCGTAGAGATCTACAAACATCTGACTTCATTGCAAAACTTCTGGACAGAGTCACATGACCATACGCTGGTGCTCCGTACTTCATGGACAGTTCGGAACTGCATTTGCTACAGAACTAGGAACTTTCAACTTCAAAATTTCCCTTGCGCAGCTCCAACACCTATTCCTACTCATCCATTAACAATCTAGTAAACAGTGCATATGTTTAGCAAAACTGCTATTTATCTTTAAATGCAATCAGCTAATGCCATCCCTCCTTCCCAAGAGACATGACCACTGCTGTAATCAAGGAACATGAGAAACACTGCCCCCTACCTTAGAAATGACACACGTGCAACATTTTCCCCTGTCCACCTGCCCCTCCATATTAGTGTTTGGTGCCTCTTCCCTCATTTCCCTCCCCACCTTTCGTTCTAAGCTCTCCTGCCAAAAAAAAAAAATGCATCAAAAAACAATGAAAGAAATGTGCCTTTAGGAACCACCTTTCACAGTTAAAAAATAGAGCTAAAAGAATACGTATAGACTCCGTCTACTTTATATTTCTCAGTAAAGTACATAGACTCAATAAGATTTTCCAACATTTCCATTTACATTTTGTGTTATGCTAATGGAAATATTGTGGCGGTTATCCCCCATTCCAGGGACCGGAACAGTGGATACCAGCCTGGCAGCACAAGTTATCAGCCCAAGCAAAGCAAGGGTGGATAATGAGGTCTCTGGACCATTATCCCACTATTCCAGCCCCTGCAATGGGGGATGAAGGCCATTAGCACCCTAGGTTCCCAAAGCGGGAACCTGGGGTGCTAAAAAAAGATTTGTCTTCCTACACCGGGATGCCTCTGGCGTCCCGGTGTAGGAAGGAAAATCCTTTTCCAAGATGGCCACCATGGAAAGGGAAAGCGGGGTTCCATACAGGGCCCCTCTTCACTTTCCATGGCAGCCCGCAGAAGGCAAAAAGAGAACCCTATGACCATATTACCACAAGCACATTTTTCTTCCCTTTCAAACCTATCCCAATTTCGTAATAACTTTACCACAAAGCCAGTCCCAAATTGACATGGCCACTTTAACCCCATGTGTTGTCTCTCATGGTCATGGCCAGTAGCCAGATTGTCTGGATCATGATCTTATTCTATGACACAGACAATCTGGCCACTTCCCATGGCCATAGGCTACACCTCATTCACCAAAGGTAATCACTATTTTTTGTACCTACATTATGACACTTGTCAAAAAATAAAACACTGGCACATTTGCAAAGCCATGCTTTCAGGTCCTTGCCAATGTTCCTTAGACATGTTTGCTCAAAATCCACCCACATGTTTACATAAACATTTATATCAGGATCTATTATCTTTTTGCAAACCTTTGTGTAGATTTGTGAAATGGCACCACATTTATAAGCCTTTACAATATTTTGGGACCCCCCTCTAATTGTGCCCCCTCTTGACAAAATCCCACCAAACTTTGCCAAAACATTTATATATATATATCTGTTATCAGTTTGCCGAATTAAGTGTAGATTCATCAAATGGCACCTCATTTATAAGCCTTTATATTATTTTGGGACCCCTCCCCTCTAATTTTACCCCCTCTTGACAGAGTCCCACCAAACTTTACAAACTCATTCAAAATTAGGTCGGGAATACAACTGCAAAATTTCATGTAGTTTCATTAAAGGAGTAGTGCGCTCAAAAATATTATTGTCCCAAACGTTTGATATGTGTATTTAAGCATATGTTGATCAATCGTAAAAATCATCCCAAATTTGCCAGCAGTTCTACATTTTTGTCTGCCTATGTACTCGTTATGCCCTAATAATGCAAGTAGTACGTGAGATTCCATACCCTGTATACTGAAATGCAATCTCTTGGGCCGATACTTTAGGCACATGTTGTGGAACACCTCCAAATCTCATGTGTGACAGAATTCTGTGAGTCCCTTCAGATCTCTTGATAGAGTTTTATCAAACACGATCTTCTCAAGATCTCAAGATCTTCTCAAGAGCTTTGTGTGCAGGTGAAGATGGAACCAAGCACTTCTTCTTGCGTTCCTGCTCTGCCGATAAAGGTCCATGTTCACATTTGTGAAAATGTTGGTTTTCTGTCCATGAGTGAACGTTGGAGCAGTGGTGCATCAATGAGTGCCATTTTTCAATTAGAATTTCCAACTGCTTTTCACCAACACTGTAAGGCTGAGGTGTCCGCAAACTACTCAGGACTGTTCGCGGTCATGCGACCTGTTTGCAGACTCTAACGCTGAAAAACACTCATTTTTATGCTTCTTGCAGCCATATACCATCCCATCCTCATCACCACTCACCTCCCCAGAGATTATTTGATAAGTTTGACAAGTGCAATGTTGTGTTTATTAATATGTTTTACTACGATTTCTGCGGACACCGGTCACTGCCCGCGAATCCAAGATGGCAGGTGTTTCCAAAAATCTGACGCACTTTACGATTTTCACCATCCAATCAATCAGCGTGTCCGATGTCCGCGGACACCACGTTGCCGTCTAAACCAATAGGAGTCCTGTCCGCAGAGCAATCAGGGAAGTGTGTCCGCAGAGCGGAAATAGATATCACACATTTATCGAGACCTATTTTTTGGTCATTTTAAAAATAAACTACTGGACAGATTTCTGCCAAATTTACAAAAGCACATTTTCGGGATGAATCTGCCACTCCTGCTGCAAATTTGGTGAAAATCCGTCCATCAGTTTGGGCTGTAGGCATGAGCAATTTTTTTTCTCCATTCAGTCTATGGGACACAAATAAATTTTGGGACTCCCCTATAACTTTGCCCCCCCCTTGACCAAACCTCACCAAACTTTTCATATAAATGAATTCAGAGTGGGACATATACCTTTTCTGCAAAGTTTGGTGAGGATTCGTCCAGTGGGAGCGAAGTTATAAGCCACCCAAAAAGTGCTCTACCTATGGGTTTAGCAACTTAACCATAACTACATGGCCGCTACCGCAGGCCATGTAATATAAAACAGGGAATAATTTACTTGAAGTTATTGTATAAATTAAGAAAATAAAAAATAAAAAGTGTTTATGAAACAAGAAATGTCGTATTATAATGGTAGGTTGTTGTTGTTGTACATTTTTGTAAATTTTTGGGGAAACATGTGTGCAAAAAGTACTGAAACATGTTTTTTTTAAATCTTCTAATAGCGAACTAACCTCATTAAATTCCATCCTGGAGTTCAGAGCAGAGCCAATGAGAACCCCAGAAACCTGGAAGGGAAGGACGGGGGTGCCATGCCACACCCTCCAGCCCAAAGATGGAAGTGGAGGCTGGAGTGCCCACTCCCAAAAGAAGGAAGAAAAGGGGGTGCCATGCCATACCCCCCAACCCAGAGATGGAAGGGGATACTGGAGTGCCCACTTCCTGATGAAGGAAAATTAACTCAAAGGAAACTCCACTCTGCCCTTCTCTTCCCCAACAAAAAGTCATGAAAGAACCTGGGAGGGTATGTCCCTTTCACATGAATAGCAACCATTTAAACACTGCAACCAAAAACGGTCTGGCTTTTGCTTTCCCTGTCATATGAATGTCAGGAATTTAAACACTGCAACAAAAATGGCCTGCCGTTTTCTTTTGTTGTTCATGAAAAATTCAAGAACAATGGAGAAAGGGGCCTACCTGTCATTATCCACGGACAAGCAGCAGTTCAATTCACAAAAGAAGGAGGAATCAAGGAATCATGTGACATGGAAAACAGGATTATATAACCCAAATGTAGACCTCCATAATGCACCACGACAACTTGAACAGTAATGATAGAGGTGACATATCTGCAAAGACAAACCAACCTGCAGAAACTACACGCATAAAGACTGGCCCACAAAGCTTCCACTCCTTCCAACCCGAAAATAACGGCAACACCTCTTTGCACGGCATAGCTGTGCAGATCTTATACAAATGTATCACCCATGATCAGCACTGTGTATCTCTCCACCTCTACCAACCGCATTACACAGAGAGTATTGGGAAAAAGTAGTACCGCCCCTTCCTGTGAACCACACCCTTGACACTTGATTCCATAATCCCCACAGTTCCATATGCATGCTCACCAGGCTGAGAATGGCAGGATGTGGCACGTGCGCTTTCCCAGCTACAGCGAGGGCTACACCCCAGCAAAGCAGGGACAGTCCTTCTCCCCTCTCCAATGTTCTTCTTTCAGCACTCCCTCATTGAGTACTGTGAAATATTCAAGCATGCAGGCAGAAATCACAGCCAAGAACTCTGCAGCCAACACTATCATTTCTGTACAACACTCCATATTTACTGTTGAACACTCCATGTACACACTGCGTGTGCTTCCAAAGCACCTTCAGTACAAAGTTCTGGAAAAAAAATCCACGATGTCAGCATCCAAAAGCATCCAGAGCGGCACCCATCACGCCTTTGACCATGCACACAAGAGATTACTGCTTTCCCAAACCCAGCACAACATAATGGAGCCATGCATGCAAACATGTGGCCAGAAATCACAATCCACAAATGTAACATAGCCAGCAGCACTTCCATCCAACCCCAGCACCATAAAACAGTGATGCATGGAATCATGTAACAGTTAGCAGATTCCACAAACATTCCACTGCCTCCGCCACCCTTACCCACCTCCATTAAAAAGTATTGTGTCACTACCAGCCAGACCACACAATATTTACAACATTGGGCCTACTCCCAGGAAGCTACACAAACCAGAATATCCAAGCACATAGAACATTCACTTCAACCCTACCCTCTTCTGTACTGACAGTGTTCCAACACTGCACCCAGTGGGCAAACTGCAGGACTTTTCAATGCACAAACTCCAGCCATACACCGAAAAACATAGGATGTTCTAACAATGACCACACCCATGGAAGCAACACTATATTCAAGTCATCGCACTTCTGGTGCTCTATGAAGAGTAAAATGTGCTCCGCAACCATTCTGTAAAGGTGTGCACCCTCAGCCAGATGGAGTCTAAACTGCATTGCTGCGGTCGGTGTGGGCAAGCCCTAGACTATTGGGTTTATGGCCTATGGACTACAGCCTTTGGCCATGGAACCAATAGTCTAGGCCTTGCCCACACCAACTGCAACGTAATGCAGCCATGCATGGCAACATGTGCACAAGTACCACACTCCACACGTGTACCACAGCCACTGCCACTGCTACCCAACCTCTGCACCTTAATACAGCTATTGTCATGATGCCTACTCCCGGGAAGCCAGTTCAGGGCCAGCGTCCCCGAAAGCAGACATCATGTCCCCAGGGAGGGACCCAGCAACCCCTTATGGGGGCTCTTTGGACATTGCCCTGGCGCCTTTGGCGCCAGGCTCATAGAAGGCATCAGTCCTGGCACCATAGGCGCCAGGCTCATTATGGGAGTGCTTGGATGGACTTACCTGACGCAGACCATGCTGCCGGATCCAGACCTCCTTGAGGTCTGAAAGGGACTATTTTACCTATGGGACTATTTTACCACTCGGGCGTGGCTGAGGAAGAATACTTGTGGGCTATTTAAACCACTCCCAGACAGCAGCTCACGCTTCGCGTTGTTCTGCATTTAGCAGCTGAACGCTCACCGTCTCTGCTCCTGCATCCTGGCTCCAGCCACGCCCGCCTGCAACCTGGAACACCTGAAAAGGAAGGAAAGGAGAGAAAGTTGAATAATTGAACTTTACCTACCTCCATCCAGAGTCTGGAACCATTACTCCGACGATCCTGAGAAAAGACATTATTTTTAGAAGCGCATCGCATCGCTCGCTGCAGCGCCGCGTTCCACTCACCTTCACGAGGCGCCCTCGGGCTCTTCAGCCACCATTGGCACCATCCGTCGCCTTTCAGCGCCTAAGGAGAAAAAGAGACAAAACAAAGGTGAGCGAAGGAACAGATTGAGGAAGGCCTGATTCTTCCACCTTAAGACTTACCTGATTTTTGTTGGGACAATCTTCCCACACCTCGGGTCGGCGCCGCTTCTTTGGCACTTCCGTACCCTGGCCCCTAAGGGGAAAAAGACACATGCATTAGTGGGTGAAAGCAAGATCACTAAGGGAACCATCCATCAAAAAGACTCACCAGAGTTACCTTCGGCGAATCCATTCCTCTACGCGGATTCTTCATCCTACATCTGAAATAGAGAAAAGGACAACAGACAATTAAGGCTTGAACTTTTGCAACTGAATACTTACGGCCTCATATCAGAAAAGTCAAGCGGAGTTGAATACTCACCAAACCCGAGATCCAGTGAAGTAACTGGAAATCAACGCGCTCCTGCATCGGAAGCAGGATGGAGAGCTCGTCCTTTCAGACTCTAAGGTGAGACTCTACGGGGAATCGCGTAGGGGGTTCGAGGAGTGTATCCAGCAGACAGTTAATCCCCTTTTCCATCTACAGAAGGATTCTTCTACGGGCCAGACAGGCAAGGTTTGGGGGTCCGGTCCAGTCCGTCTTCCGAGTCCTGCGCATCACCTTAGAAGAGGTCATAGCAGTCCAGAACAGATCAGCGCCTCTGTGGGAATCAGGTGAGCGTTACAGCTATTCATGGAAACATGCAACAGTTAGCAGCTTCTACAAACCTACCACAGCCACCAACACCCATATCCACTTTCATTCACATAGTATGGTGTTACTGCCAAACAAACCAAAACAATTTCTGCAACAGTGGCCCTGCTCCCAATACTCTATTCAGTACACAAAATCAATACCTAATAGTACAGTACAGTAGTCAGCACTCAGCGCAATGGACACTACACAATCCTATGAAATATGCAGTTCACCCCTATCCACTTCTCTGCACACATTATTTGAGTATTGCACCCACTTCACACACTGCAGTAACCATGCACATAGAAGATACACTTCAACCCTGCCCGCTTCTATACTGACAGTATTCCATCACTGCACTCAGTGCACACACTGCAGAACTGTGACAAACCACACACCGAAGGCAACAATGTCAAACCTAATTGCAACCACATCACATAGTTGTCGGTGCAAGTCCTCCACCCATGCATCAAATGGCCTGCGGGCTTACCACATGCAACACACCAGAGTACACATCTTACAATGTGCAAGTCATGTGCAATGCACTCCCCTTCTCCCAATCCTCATGGAAAAAGGTCTTGGCACCAGCTATAGTACCGGAACGAAGCCTGTCTGCATTCAGAACACATGGTAGTCACCTGTGCAGAGACCTGCAAATTGGTGCTGTACTCAGAGATACTGCAGGCACATCACCGTCTTCGTCCACCTAATATTGCCACATCTCAGATGAACCACTTCTCTCAGCCCCACTGTTTCCATCCCTTCTTCTCACAACCACATGCCGTACATTATATTTGTCAGTACCTTTTGTCGCTGCACTGTCCTCTGATACACCATGGCGGTGTTTCCCAAAAACGTTTACGAACAACGCGCTTCCCTCCAGCTAACCACCAGCCGCATCCAATGTTTGCCGACATCACGGTGTACTGCAAGCCAATGAGACTTATGTCCTAGGAGCAAACAGGGAATTGGGTCTGCAGAGCTGAGCCAGATTTCACAATTTATTTTCACTAATAATCCTTCACAGTTTTTTTTTATCAACATTACTACAAGAATCCCTTGTACATACTTTTCATGAAAAGTAACTGCACATGTGATGTCATCACTGATGTCATCAATGACATTTGTGATGTCATCTTTGATGTCCTGGGTGTTAGTCTTAGCAGTGCACGGTGGTGGAGCGAGGTATGGTTGCTTAGCTTACCATAACTGGCAAATTTCAAGGGTTTTTCAGTTTTACTTGGAACCATAACGTCCATTTAACAAAGTTTTTTTCACTGAATTTCATAGGTTTTTAGTACCGCAACTTAACCATAACGTCCCTTTAACAAAGTTTTTTCACTGAATTTCATAGATTTTTAGTAGCAAAACTTAACCATAAAGTCCCTTTAACAAAGTTTTTTACTGAATTTCAAAGGTTTTTGGTAGCTCAACCTAACCATAATACTCCTTTAACAAAGTTTTCTCATTGAATATAGATATAGATAATATAAATTTGATAAATGTTTACTAGGATTCCCTTAGCTTAAATACATATAACATAGAAAATACTGAACCCCCTGCACCGCTAGTGATTTTGATGTCCGCGGACCGTACGCATGTCTGCGGACGGACGCGGTCACCATCAAGACTGCAAAAACTCAGGGGGTATCTTACATTATGGTATCATACAATAAAAACACCAAACATGTTCAAAAACCATCACCTAAATACATTTCATTTAATAATAAATAAGAAGTGGAAACTGTACATGTAAGACACCAACCATCCTCTGAAATAGTGCTTTCAATATAATGGAATATACCCAAAAAAAATATGCCTCCAACAGAATTACCTCAAAGAAACTGCACAGCAAAAAGCAAGAGCATACCTAAACAGCAGTAACACAGAAACTAGTAAGTACACAAAATTTATTTCATATATTTATAAATATTCTTAGTTAGGTACACTAAAACTAACATTTCTTTTTACACAGAAATGTCCAGTACTTTGGAATGGCTGGAAGAAAATTTCCCATGAGATGAAATGAGTGAAGACAGTGATACTAAAGGTAGAGACAACATTTCTCTATATTAACCAATTAATAACCATTACTTTATGTGTACTTAACATATATATTTTTTAACAGACCATACAGACAATAAGTATAATATACCTCTGAAATTAATGGAACTAAAAATAGATATGTTAATGAAACATTTCATTCTCATAAAACAGTTTGTTGAGGATCACATTAAAGAAAACATTAAATATCACTGTCCCACATGTACCTGTTCCCCCTCTCCATGTTCCAGCCAACTATCCCCAAACCCTCCCCAGCAAGAAAAAAGTTACAATGAGGCTTCCATCATGTCCCCCCTCCCATACATCATGTCCAAACCCCCTAATTCCTCTGTATTTGTTTTAGTTTCTGCTTCCCCCTCTCTTTTGTAATTTTTATACTTTTATACAATAATACCATTTTAAGTGTGTTCTTAGTATATGCCTGCATCTTATTTTATTTTTTAAAAGGCAGTTAGGTGGTCTGCGGACAGCGTGGCTGACCAGGATGTCCACAATTAATCAAAATGGGAGTGTCCTAAGGACACTATACCTGTTTGTGCTGTTCGTAATTAAAATAGAGGTGTACTTAGAACACACAAGATGTCCGACTGTATGCAATGAACCAAAATGAAGGTGTCCTAAGGACACTATACCTGTTCATACTGAAAAATGGAGGTGTCCTTAGAACACACAAGATGTCCGCCTGTCCGCAATTAATCAAAATGGAGGTGTCGTAGAAGACAATATACTTGTTTGTACTGTTCGTAATTAAATGGCGGTGTCCTTAGAACACACAAGATGTCCGCCTGTCTGCAATTACCCAAAATGGGGGTGTCCTAAGAACAATAAGCCTGTTTGTATTGTCTGTAGATAAATGAGGGTGTCCGCAGGACACCAAATTCATCCGAGTGTCTGTAACTACCCAAGGGTGTGGAACACCCCTTGATGCACATTTATTTTATTTGGAGACTTCAACACTGTTCGTAGAATACCCGTGCACATGTACACCACACCCTTGGGTCCTACGAACATCGCGCCTGTCCATAACTTTCCATCGCATGTGTGTTGCACTTTTAATTAGTTTGCGGACCCAAACACTGTCTGTAGAAAACCCGTGCGCATGCGCACAACCGTCCCGTGCATTTGGTGTCCTGCGGACAGCAGTCTCATTCTCGTCCGCAACATCATCATGTGACCGCACACTTGCTGAGTGTGTTTCCTTATTTGCGGACAATGTCTGGGCCCTGAACATTTAAAATGTGCTTTTTTTGAGCAATCCAAGGTATTTTACAGTAAAACCTCACCACTGCACATGTCCCAGACAATGTCCCTGCCGATCTACATACTTCTTTGAACTTTTTGAGCCCTTTCTTGGTGTTCGATCTGTCAATGGACAGCGCGGGTGTCTGCAAAGCGTGCACCTGCACCTCTATAAAAGGCCACATCCCAGAGCTGCTCCTCATTCTGCTTCTGGGTTTCCAAGATTTACAACAGGACAATTGTGCAGGTTGCTGTTCTTGGTTCCTGGTTCCTGGTTGTTTGTTATTAACCTTCCAGATGGCATCCCAACTTGTTTCTGCTGCTACTGCCTTGGCATCAGCACCCCCACCCATCCACCACCACTAGGTCCCCAAGGGCCTGTAGGGGGGAACAGGTGTGAGGATGCAGAGGAGGATGAAGAGGATGAAGCAGATGCGTTAGTGAAAGTCCCTACTACTAGCACTCATCATGAGTCTTGGATGTGGAGGTTATTTACCACTCTTGATGGAAAGCCAAAAGCTTGTGCGAACAAGGTGATCTGCACTCAATGCCACATGGTGCTGAGTCGTGGCAAGACTGGTTCGTATAGCTATGGTACTACATCAATGAAGCGACAGCTAAAGTCGTTCCACGATGGGGCTATTCGTAAGGTTGTACCTTGCGATAAACGTAGTAGGTTGAGTTCCTCTGCAGCATCTTCTGTTTCCGCTCCTGTCACCACAAGAGACACTCCTGTGGGACAGCGCAACCCTCCAACTGCCTCGCAGGCCATTCATGATGCTGTTGATCCTTACCTTTCAAAAGGTCACAATATTGTGCATGTACTGCAATGCAGTACTCTGCAGGGGGAGAACCTTCGGAGTGCTTTTGAGACTGCGGTCAAGGAGCATGAGAAGGTCTGCAACCTACCTCAATTAGGCCCACCCTACAATCTCCTCTCTCCACCTGCCCTTTCTTATCACCCTGGTTGGTGTCCCTTCCTTACCCTACTTTCTCCTCCTTTCCTTGTATGTCCTGTTTACAAAACCAAAAAACAATAAAAAGAATCCCCCCCAAAAAGGCTCTTTTCAGAGCCACCTTTCACAGTTTAAAAATAGAAGTGACAAATAAATATTGAAGGGCCCTGTGAATTTTCTAGAAGTCCGCAGGCATTTATTTTTTTGAGGGTGCTGCCCTATCATAACCAATGTATTCATTCTGAAAAGAGGACATAGCATCATCTCTCAAAAAGGCACAAACAGCCTTGTTAAAAATGTGTCTTGCTTTCTCCATTTGTGGACTAAATGAAAAAGAATGCAGCCACATTTGTCTCTGCGCAATACGGGAAAAAATTACTCTGGAGTTTGGATACATGTTCATGACTTTCCCAAGTCCTTCTTTCATTGAAAATTGCAAAGATATTCCAGACACATGTCCTAAACTGTTCCCTTTACAATTTATAAATTAATAATAATAATGTCTGGATGATGTTGTATCACCAAAGTAGCACACAGAGGTACCAAATCAAGCCACTTCATTCAACGCACTCCATACCAGTGCACTTCCACTTGAGAGAATCCAAGATGTGCAGCCACACCAAAGCAATCTGCATGTACCTCCAACCAATTTATCGACAAATTTCCCAAAATACAAACAATCTGCTTTCTGAAACACACAGCCATAGATATCTGCTCTTTTCTCAGCAAAAAGACTTTCTGACAAACTCTCTCCTTACACAACACACTCAGTAAACCTTATTGAGCAATCCCTTGCTCTGATGAGTCTCATTTGCATGCCTCTCAACCCCAAAATCCCTGTATGTAATACGCGGTGTCCACGGACAACCGCAGTGTCTGCGGACAAATCGAAAAACCTGAACGTAGGGAATGAACATTTAAATAATATGCCCCATTTCCCCTTTGGTGTTGGCTCTGAAAAGAGCCTTTTTTCCTTTTCTTTTGCAAATGCTTCTGAAACACCTTATATTTTGTATTTATTTTTGTTTTCTTATTCTCCTACAAAAATCTTCACATTAGCTTCTCCAAAGCAACCCATATGTTCCAAAACAGCATAGCATTTCCCATAAAAGATAAAGACATGTCATCTTCTTTAAAATAAACAAAATTACTAGAATCAATGTTCTCATTTTTTCAAAAGAACATACCAGCTCTAAGCATGAAAGGAAACGTGCCTCGGTTGATTGCACACCTAGCAATATTTTGCTGAGGACAAAAAACAGAACTATTGTCCCATATTGCCCTAGGTACTAAACCAGAAAAAAAACCTTGGCATTTGGAAGTATTTTCATTACTGCCTGAACCAAGTGTTCCAAATCTTCCAACAAAGTAGGGGCACCGACATAGCCCAAATGCAAAGCACCCCAGTGCAAAATAACAAATGTGGATTGTTCACTCTAACCATATCTCCACAGACTTGTACAATTCCATGGACATTGAAACCAGGCACAGTGCTCCACACCACCTCCACTCCTTTAATATCACAATTGTTTTCCTCATTCCTGCAATTAGAATACCAACACCCTGACTTAATCCACATCTGCCATCTTCACTGCACACAGCCTCTTTCAACACAAACCACAACCTCAACATCTGATTGGCTGATCCCTACAGTCCCCTTTCCATGCTGGATTTTCTGAGAAAACCCGGATGTGGCACGCCCTATCCGTGGATAGACGCGGTGTCCGCAGCGCGTTTAACACTGGGGCAGCCCTTCTAACCTTTCCACTTCACTGTCTGCACCACCATTTCCTCATTGGCTACTGTTAAGCAGTCACACAATCATCTACCAATCACATCCAAGAACTCCACATCTAACTCCATCATCACAGATCAGCACTTTAGATGTAATATTAATAACTCTCAGTATAATTGGGCTGTGACTGCAAAGGACCTAAAGCAACAACTACTATAAAACTCCCCAAGATTTCTACTTGCAGATTCATGCACATCCACATGCGTGAACACAGACTACAGGTATGAATATTTTCTACACAGTACATGCATGGCTCTTCTAGGAATACATATAAACAGAGTAAATGCCACTTATTCTGCGTAAACTGTAAAATGAACTTACTGTAATTTCTCCCATCTGCTATTATGAAGTGTCACTTGCAAAACTGTCTGTTCTCCACATTTTTGTTTACACGTAAAGCTATCTAAAAATGTGTTATTTCATATTAAAAGATGGGAGAAATAACAGTATAATTATGAAAAAGAAAGTCTAGGGTGTTATAAAATTACACGCAGCCTGGATGAGTACATACATATTCATTCATGCACACAGACAGACAATATCTTTAGAAAGGCTTCCAGCTGAAACAACACCACTGCCTCTATATCAACTCCTTCTGCTTTATTTCCAACACACCTTCACAAATGCATACATTGCATGCTTTTCTGTACAATCTCTGCCATTTTACCTGTAAAAATAGCAAAAAATGCATACGATTATTTCTTCTATCTCTTAACATCCAATAACATGCCTTAAAAAAAAAACAAGCGTGCTCTATGCGTTTACTATTAAACTCATTTGTAAAACATATTCAACTAACAGATTCTAAGTAAAATATACAGGATGCACATAGGCAAAGGAAAGTGCATGTGCATACTATGCTCAGTTATAAGAAACCACTACTACTACAAAAACAAAAAATAAAAAATCAATGTCTACATTAACAAAAGTACTATAAACACACATATTCACTAACTTCTTTCTTTTACAATTGCAATGAAGACCACTCTCCTGAAAAGCAGCAGCGTCTGAAGTACGAACAAGTACTTAGAAGAAACCTACTCTTTCCATACAAAAAAGTAAGTACAATAGTAACTTAATGTTCTAACTGTTACTCAAACACACTAACATTTTAGTATTGTAGAACAAACAAGTGTATTAACCCTCTACCATTAGCTGTAGTATTACTGCTTCCCCTTACCAACTGCATACTTTATATTGTCACCTGAAGCCCAGTATAGTAACACACAAATACAAGAAAAGCCTTCCCAACTTGATGTAGCTGCCCATTGCACAATCATACACCCCCACAAACATCCTTACCATCATACTCATGCACTAAGCACGCATACACTGCACAATACGTTAACCCACACTTTCTTTTTTTCTCCAACAGACCCCAAAGAATGCCTACAAAAAGCAACTCTGTAGAAAGCAACGCAGAAGTAGAGCAAATCAAAATAAAAGTATGCAAAATAAGCATCCATCTCTAGCAGATTTTGTACAAAAAGTTCAAACAAAACAGCTAATACAGTGATTGAGCAAAACAAAACAAGCTTCCAGTACAGAAACCTTGCCTCCTCTATCAAAATGTAAAACAAAACAGAAAGTGATTAACAAGACTTCAGCTACCACTACTGCTAACGCTGCACCTATAAATCTTGATATACTGGCAAGTAACCATACCAAAAAAAAATATTTTACAAAAAATGTTCCTCCACAGAGTCCTTCGGAACCTTATAAAAATAGGAGAGAAATTATGCACAACCCTTAAAAACCTACCGTAGAAAATTAATTCTAGAAGCTCTCATAGACAGTGCAATCCTTCTCAAAAGGAAGTTATTTATTTTAGTTTTAAACAGAATGAAACCATTAACAAAACTAACTGCTAAACTACAAAAATGACTTCTCAATAAACTGAATATCAACAAAAATAGCCTCTTAAACATGTGTGGAGGTGAATGGAGTCACACCACGAGCACAGAACCATATTTTAATGAAGAAGCATATAAACAAAAGCATAACAAAAACAATTACCATACATAGCAGTGGACGAGGGTATGAAAAACTTAATAACACCATTATGGAACAAGAAATTCTGTTCACAAAAATATCGCCAGAAACTGAGTATCACCTCTCCATTCTACAGAACCAAAATGTCCAGTCTACAAATGGCCGTGCACATCAATGTTTAACATTGCCAAAAAATCTTTCAAATCTTAACGTCAGTTCCTCAATCAGTACGTAAAAAGCAAAGATACATTCAAAATGAAACTACTACAAAATATGGATGCCTGTCCAGTGCGCAAATACACAGGACTATAAGGACATTCATTAGCCTGCATTTCAGGAACTATTTGCAAAAGCACCTTCCATCATATCAAAATGATATCAACACATCATTCTCCTATAAGAAATCTGGTCCATAAACTCTGCTATGCTAAAAGTCCTGCTTTAGCACTAGACAATTTAAATAACAATCTTCTACATGGTATAGCCAATCAACTACTCGAAGTGAAAGCCACCTACAAAATGCAATAGCTTTATAACAAACGAGCAACTACTGTACAAATAGGAACCTTCTATTAAACACTTACAGAAAAGAAATACTAAAGTTTAAAAGCACCTCCGCTGAAGTACCAAACCATGTCTGTGTGTGTGTTGCTGCAGGACTTTTTATAAAAGTAGCACAAACATTGCAGACATAACATACAAAATAGAAGACAATGAAGATTCCAAATGGTTCCAATTAGCTCTGTACCTTATAGCAGAAGTACGAAATTACTGACCCATTAATACTTTGCAATTACTGCACTGCAAAACTTGACAACAACCAAACACCTTCATGTGCGATCAAAAATAACTTGGAATTATTCCCACTACCAAAACCCCTGCAACAACAAAATGTATATGAGAGCATCATAATTCAAACAGTGCACCCATTTCAAGCAATAACATGCCTTCAACCAAAAACTGCATAATTACCTCCCTCTGAATTAGTGAAAGGCATTTGTGGCAAAGTAGTTTATTTACCATTAGATCTCAAAGGAAATGTACACACACTAGGAGCGCAACGGCCAATAGATCATTCTTTAATTGTCTTAGCAAATGGCGTACCTACAAAAGACACAAAAATGTGGCAACAACTTATGGACTTGTCATAGGATCTCCAATCAGCATATGGGAAAAAAGTATAGAAGCACAAGCCTTTCCTCTATTCTTTCCTACTGGAAAAGGATGAAGGTACGATGATAGACCCACACAGATAACAGCATCAGAATATCGCTCTTTACGAATGTATTCTGATGACCCCAGATTCAGACAAAACGTGGAATACATATTCCACCTTCTCTTTGAAAGTGAACTAGCAAGTCTATGCTACGTAGTTGCACACACATTGAAATCAGGTACCCATTTTCAAAATATGTCAGCTATGCAATTATTACAAAAAGTGCAAAAAAAGATGAGGATTTACAGTCAAGTATTACAAATCTTTTAACAAACATGTGTGGTACAAAAGAATACTGGTTCCGATGTCATGGAGATGTACGTGTATGATAAGAAACCTTGACACACCCACTTGGTTTGTTACATTAAGCTGTGCAGAATATGCATGGGAAGATTTACACGATTTTCGACGCATAGCAAACAAAAACAAAACAAACATTGATATAAAAACACCAGGAGAACTCTGCACTCTAGATCCTGTAAATGTATCAAAATATTTCCATCATCGCTTCACTGCTATGCTACACTTTATTTGTAATAAGACTGTTCCTCCGCTTGGAAAAGTTCAACACTTCTTTTGGAGAAAAGAATCCCAAGCCAGATGAGCACCACACATACACATGCTATTATGGATTAAAGATGCTCCTTACTTTGGTCAGGACAGTGATGCCATAATGAATTGTTCGGTACTGTGTAAATTTTACGTCTGTTAAAGTGCTTTCATTTGCTTTGAAAGCGCCTTCGTAGGAGTCTTATGTATCCAGTAACTCTTCTTCTTTTCTCCATGGTTTAAAAAGTTGTAGCAGGGACATGTAATACAGTTCTTTATGTTTAGGATTTTTTAATGACAATTTGATATGATTAATTAAGCTGTGTTTGGTAAATTTCACTAAGCTGTCTTCACATTCTGCTACTCTGTATCTACCTTTCTTTTCATCTGCTTTAATATTATTTTTGTATGTGACATTTTGGGCTACGTGGTAAACACACATGGTTTCCAAAGTGGTACTCCTGTTTGGGTAGTATGTGTCCAGTAAATTGTTTTTCAAAATGTCTTGGCTGTTGGGATAATTTTTGGCCATTGTTTCTATGTCCTCATATGATTTGAGAACTCTTTTTCTAGATTTAGCAGGACCAAGACTTAGCCGTACTATATTGTCAGATTTTCAATACAAGGCAGTAGCGGTTAAATGGTCTGTAGCTTCATAGCTGCCACATTCTCTATGAGAGAGCATTTTATGCCTAAGCTGTACAATTTCTGTAATAATGTTTTGTCAGATGCTATGTCATCCCAGAGGTCTTGAAGCTCTGTTTTTTTCTGCTTTTGCTAAGTAGGCTGTAACATATTGAGCAATTGCAGTGGAATTGTCTGCATTGTACTGCACATCTATGTCTGCATTCCATAGGAGGGCAATGATTGCATTGTAATCATTAATGTATTTTGATTCTTCTGTTCTTTTTATGTAATATGTGTTCTTAGGTGATTTACCTTTGACACTATGTCTTACTTAAGACATGATGTTGTTTACTTGACCTGTTGTTGCAACTTGTCTAGGCAAACCAAAGTGGCATTTGGTGTAGTATTTCCATTTGTTTTTATATTTGCGACAACAATATTTCCCACATTTGTGTCTTTGAAATTGTATAATGTGTGCATGAAGGTCATTATGTGTTGTTTGTGAAGGAATTTCACAAGTGACTTATTTTTGGATGAACTGCAAAACAGTGGCATCACTGTCTTGACCAAATTTAGGAGCATATTTAATCCATAATAGCATGTGGATGTGTGGTGCTCCTCTGGCTTGGTATTCTTTTCTCCAAAAGAAGTTTTGAACTTCTCCGAGGGGAAGAGCAGTCTTATTACAAATAAAGTGTAGCATAGAAATGAAGCGATGATGGAAATATCTTAATACATTTACAGGGTCTAGAGATCAGAGTTCTCCTGGTATTTTTATATCTATGTTTGTTTTGTTTTTGTTTGATATATGTCCGAAATTGTGTAAATCTTCCCATGCACATTCTGCACAACTTAATGTAACAAACCAAGTGGGTGGGCCAAAGTTTCTTATCATACAGAGTACATCTCTGTGACGTCAAAACCAGTAATCTTTTGTACCACGCATGTTTGCTAAAAGATTTGTAATACTTGACTGTAAACCCTCATCATTTTCCTGCACTTTTTGTAATAATTGCGTAGCTGACATATTTTGAAAATGGGTACCTGATTTTAATTTGTGTGCAATCTGTAGCATAGAGTTGCTAGTTCACTTTCAAAGAGAAGGTGGAATATGTATTCCACGTTTGTCTGAATCCGGGGTCATCAGAATACATTCGTAAAGAGCGATATTCTGATGCTGTTATCTCTGTGGGTCTGTCATCGTATCTTCCTCCTTTTCCAGTAGGAAAGAGTAGAGGAAAGGCCTGTACTTCTATACTTTTTCCCCATATGCTGATTGGAGATCCTTTAGCTTGTTACATTTGGTATGTTTCCAGTGCATCATCTATAGTGTCTTAAGAGTTTAAAGGATGAATTTTATAATGGTCTAAAATATTGGCTTCTGTAGCAGAATTTTGAAGTTGAAATTGTCCAGTTTCTGGTGACTCTTGAATAATTTCAATGGTTTCTCTCAGGTTTTCTTCAATATTAATTTCTTTGTAATATTTATTGTTGTTTTTTAGATATTGCAGGGCTTGTGTAACTTTATGTAAGTCCACAAGTTGTTGCCAAATTTGTTTGTCTTTTGTAGGTACGCCATTTACTAAAACAATTAAAGATTGATCTATTGGCACTCCTGGAGAGTGTACATTTTTCTTTAAGATCTAATGTTAAACTACTTTGCCACTAATTCAGACGGAGGTAATTTTGCTGTTTTTGGTTGAAGGCGTATTATTGCTTGAAATGGCTACACTGTTTGAATTATGATTTTCTTGTATAAATGAAGTTGTTGCAGGGGTTTTGGTAGTGGGAATAATTTCAAGTTATTTGTGAAAGCACGTGTAGGTGTTTCATTGTTGTCAAGTTTTGCAGTGCAGTAATTGCAAAGTATTAAGGTGTCAGTAATTACATATTTGTTTTCTGCTATAAGGTCGAGAGCTAATTGGAACCATTTGGAATCTTCATTGTCTTCTATTTTGTACGTTATTTCTACAGTTTTTGTGCTACTTTTACAAAAAGTCCCGCGGCAACACACACACACATGGTTTGGTACTTCAGCTGATGTACTTTTAAACTTTAGTATTTCTTTTGTGTATGTGTGTAATAGAAGGTTGCTATTTGTACAGTAATTGCTAGTTTGTTGTAAAGCTATTGCATTTTGTAAGTGGCTTTCACTTCCAAAATATTTTCTCTGGATATGCTCTATTTCTTCGAGTAATTGTTTGTCTGTACCATGTAGAAGATTGCTATTTAAATTGGCTAGTGCTAAAGCAGGACTTTTAGCATAGCAGAGTTTATGGACCAGATTTCTTACAGCTGAAAGATGTGTTGATGTCATTTTGATATGATGGAAGGTGCTTTTGCAAATAGTTCCTGAAATGCAGGCTAATGACTGTCCTTGTATTCCTGTGTATTTTCAAACTGGACAGGCATTCATATTTTGTAGTAGTTTCATTTTGAATTTGTCTTTGCTTTTTACATAATGATTGAGGAAATGGCGTAAAGATTTGAAAGATTTTTTGGCAATGTTACAAAGTGATGTGCACGGCCATTTGCAGACTGGACATTTTGGTTCAGTAGAATGGAGAGGTGATACTGAGTTTTCTGGGGATATTTTTGTGATCAGAGTTTCTTGTTCCATAATGGTGTTATTAAGTTTTTCATACCCTCGTCCACTGCTATGTATGGCAATTGGGTTTGTTTGTTTTTTTTATATGCTTCTTCATTAAAATATGGTTCTTTGCTCGTGGTGTGACTCCATTCACCTCCACAGATGTTTAAAAAGCTATTTCTGTTGATATTCCGTTTATTGAGAAGTCTTTTTTGTAGTTTAAATAAATAACTTCCTTTTGAGAAGGATTGCACTGTCTATGAGAGCTTCTAGGATTCATTTTATACAGTAGGTTTTAAGGGTTGTGCATGTTTTCTCTCCTGTTTTGATAAGGTCTCTGTGGTGGAACATTTTTTGTAAAAATATTTTTCTTAGTATGGTTACTTGCCACTACATCAAGATTTATAGGTGCAGCATTAGCAATAGTGGTAGCAGAAGTCTTGTTAATCACTTTCTGTTTCATTTTACTTTTTGATAGAGGAGGCAAAGTTTCTGTACTCGAAGCTGGTTTTGTTTCGCTTAATGACTGTATTAGCTGTTTTGTTTGAACTTTTTGTAGAAAATCTGCTAGAGATGGATATTTTTTTTGGACACTTTTATTTTGATTTGCTCTACTTCTGATGCGTTGCATTCTACTGAGTTGCTTTTTAATAGGCATCCTTTGGGGTCCGTTGTGTCTTACTCTACTGGGCTTCAGATGACAATATAAAGTAGGCAGCTCGTAAGGGGAAGCACTAATACTTAAATCTAATGGTAGAGGGTTAATACACTTGTTTCTTCTACAATACTAAAATGTTAGTGTGTTTGAGTAACAGTTAGAATATTATGTTAGTATTGTACTTAACTATTTGTATGGAAAGAGTAGGTTTCTTCTAAATTCTTGTTCGTACGTCAGACGCTGCTCCTTTTCAAGAGAGAGGTGTTCAGTGCAATTGTAAAATTAAGAAGTTAGTCAATATGTGTGTTTATAGCACTTTTGTTAATGCAGACATCAATGTTTTTGTTTTTGTAGTATTAGTGTTTTTTTTATAACTGAGCATAGTATGCACATGCACTTTCCTTTGCATAAGTGCATCATGCATATTTTACTTAGAATCTGTTAGTTGAATATGTTTTACAAATGAGTATAATAGTAAACGTATAGAGCACACTTGTTTTTTTAAGTCTATGTTATTGGATGTTAAGAGATAGAAGAAATAATCATATGCATTTCTTGCTATTTGTACAGGGTACATGGCAGAGATTGTACAGAAAAGCACGCAATGTATGCATTTGTGAAGGTGTGTTGGAAATAAAGCAGAAGGAGTTGATATAGAGGCAGTGGTGTTGTTTCAGCTGGAAGCCTTTCTAAAGATATTGTCTGTCTGTGTGCATGAATGAATATGTATGTACTCATCCTGGCTGCGTGTAATTTTATAACACAGTAGGCAGCCTTCTTCTTAATGATACTGTTATTTCTCCCATCTTTTAATATGAAATACCATTTTTTAAGATAGCTGTCTGCGTAAGCAAACATTTGGAGAGCAGACAGGTTTGCAAGTGACACTTCATCATAACAGATGGGAGAAATTACAGTAAGTTCATTTTACAGTTTATACAGGGAAAGTGGCAGTTACTCTGTTTATATGTATTCTTAGAAGAGCTGTACATGTACTGTGTAGAAAATATTCATACCTGTAGAGTGCAGCGTGATAAGATCTGCCATTGTTGAAAATACTGTGTGTGCCTTTATTTATTGTGTTCCTGCCTGTTGTCCCCTGCTTCTCCCTCTTCCCCTTTCCCGTTGTTCTCCTCCTCCCCGCCCACAACCCATCCCGCCCACATGCCTCTGATTGGCTCTCTGGGGCTATGTGTTTGCGGGGTATGGCAGCGCTGCTCACCACGCTCGCCATTTTCACCAGGTTGAGCGGGTGAGTGCAGCGTGATAAGATCTGCCATTGTTGCCCTCCTGGGCTTTGAAAATACTGTGTGTGCCTTTATTTGTTGTGTTCCTGCCTGTTGTCCCCTGCTTCTCCCGCTTCCCCTTCCCCGTTGTTCTCCTCCTCCCTGCCTGCCTCCCATCCAACCCACACCCCTCTGTTTGGCTCTCTGGGGCCGTGTGTCTGCTGGGTACGGCAGCACTGCTCGCCATTTTCACCAAGCTGAGCGGGTGAGTGCAGCGTGATAAGATCTGCCATTGTTGCCCTCCTGGGCTTAGAAAATACTGTGTTTGCCTTTATTTGTTGTGTTCCTGTCCGTTGTCCCCTGCTTCTCCCGCTTTCCCTTCCCCGTTGTTCTCCTCCTCCCCGCCCACCTCCCATCCTGCCCACACCCCTCTGATTGGCTCTCTGGGGCTGTGTGTTTGCTGGGTACGGCAGTGCAGCTCGCCACACTCGCCATTTTCACCAGGCTGAGCAGGTGAGTGCAGCGTGATAAGATCTGCCATTGTTGCCCTCCAGGGCTTTGACAATACTGTGTGTGCCTTCATTTGTTGTATTCCTGCCCGTTGTCCCCTGCTTCTCCCGCTTCCCCCTCCCCGTTGTTCTAGTCCTCCCCGCCCGCCTCCCCTCCCGCCCACACCCCCTCTGATTGGCTCATCCTCCCTTATCACTGACCTTCCCTGGGAAGCCCCTGCCCTGCAGCCCCATGGTTAAGGGCCCCTTGGCCAAGGGCAGCTCTGACTTGGTGGCTCCCTGTTGGTGCCTGCAGGTGTCCGCAGAGGATGCCAGTTGCCAGTCACCTCCCTACTGACCGCCCAGCTTACCCCCCTCCACTTACCGGTGGTTTCCCCTGCTGTTTAAAACTGTGTAAATTGCCTGTATCAGTACCACATAACTTGCAGTGTGAAACCTAGGTCTTTTCTCCCTCTTTAGGATTCTCAAACTTAGGTGTCCTTCCACTGGTTGTTTTAATATTTGCCTGTATCAGTACCACATAACTTGCAGTGTGAAACCTAGGCCTTTTCTCCCTCTTTTGGATCTCAAACTTAGGTGTGTCTTCTCTCCTGTCTTAGAATGCACATTTTCAGAGCTCTCATCCTGAGTGCCTTCGTCTTGTCCCATAGCTCTACTCACTTGCCTCTCACTGTCTTGTCTGTCTACCCTAGGGTCCCTCCTCTTCCTCCCCCCTTTCTCTCCCACCTACTCTATGGTGCTCTGTCTCTCCTATCTTTTCAAACTGCTTCTCTATTGACTATCCTGCTCTCCTCACTAAGTCAGGTAGGAAGGAGTTTAAAAAGGACATCCTGGTCTCCAACCCAGGCCTCCATATCGCTGACACCTACACCAGCACCTCCTCCAAGGAAACTCTCACCAACATCCTCTTTGTCGTTCCTTCACCAGACCTATGGACCACTCATATGGTCTCTGTTCTCTCTCCTTTCTCCTCTTCTCCCATTAATGGTGGCACCCGTCGGGATGCCCTCCTGGCTTCCTTCCATTCCTCATCATTTATGTCTACACTAATGGGACCGGGTTTGTCTAAGGCCCTCAGGCCAACCATCATCTCTTTGATAGGCGCTTCTCATGCCTGCTGTCCCCTCCTGCCTTTCCCTGACTACCTCGCCTCCCCCTTCTTTCTCCTCCTTGGCTACCTTGCCTCCTCCTTCCCTCTCTGCCCCCTCTCGGGCTCCCGCTACACCTCCGAAGGGAGTACCTATGATCTGTACCCCTCCCCGGAAGTCCTTCAAAGATGGCAACCTTCTCCATATTGCCACAAAAACTCTCACTCTGCTGTCAAACAGGCCTCTGATATCTGCCGCCTTCTGCAAGAACTTGACCTTGATGTCACCGAGACATGGTTCACGGCTGGCTCTGTCACAAGCTTTGACACTCTCCTACCTGACGGCTACAAGATCCTCTCCGTGCCCAGGTCCAACCGCTCTGGTGGTGGGGTAGCCCTGATCTTCCCCAACTGGATTCCTGCCACTGTCACTCCTACGCAGGCCTACTCCTTGTTTGAATGCCTGATCTGCAGGCTCTCTCTCTCCCCTAGCCACTCCCTTACTGTGGTTACTATCTATCGCCACTTGGTCAGATTTCTTGCTTCCTCTCTGAGTGGCCGGACCTCTCCTCCTCACTCCTGGCCTCTACCACTCAACTCCTCCTTCTTGGAGACTTCAACATCCACCTGGAACATCCCTCTGTACTCATTCGCAACCTCTGCAACTCTCTCTCACTCACTATTCCCCCTTCTGGCCTGACTCACTCTGCAGGGCACACTCTTGATGTTCTGATCTCCTCAGACCTTCCCCTCTCTGTCCCTCTCTCCACTCCTCTCTACTTGAGTGAACACTTTCTCCCATCCTTCCACCTCACCCTCCCTAACCCTCAGGCCAAGCCACCTCCATCACTGCCACCCACCTTCTCGTTCATCCAACCCATGAAGCGTGTGTCAGTTGAGGCTTTCACTGCCACCTTCTCACCCCCTTCTACCACTTTGGCTGACACTAACCCCGACACAGCCCTCTACACGCTCCACTCTTCTATTTCTGATACTCTTGATATTCTTTCCCCTGTTATGAGAATCCGCCTAAAGCCCAAAGCCAAGTGTAACTCTTGGTATGACTCAGACCTTGCCAACCTAAAACACAAGTGCAGGGTGGCCAAGAGGAAATGGCATGCTTCATGTTCATCCTCTGACAAACTGGCCTGCCGCCTGCTGCAAGGCAATACTGACTCTCTGTCCTCACCAAGAAGAGAGCTCACATCCAAGCCCGCGTCTCTAAAGCATCTAACAACTCGGCTGAAAAATCTGCAATGAACTGGCCAATCCTGCTGCAGTCTCTACCTCTCATGTCCCTTCCCAGGCCCTCTGCACGGCACTGGCTTCTCACTTCATTTCTAAAACTCTTGTGCAGCCACCCCCACTCCCACCTTCTCTGCCTTTCCCCTTTTCTCTGCAGACATGGTTTCTAGACAAGTCCGATCTATGAAAGTCTCGTCAAAACTGGTCCTGCAGAACTATCAAGGACCACATCGACTCCCTGGCTCCTGCCCTGGCTGATTTCTGCAATCACTCCTTCGAAACTCATTCGGAGTTTTCCTGTCCCCCCTGAAGCACTCCCTTGTGCACCCTCTTCTTAAGAAACCCTCTGTGGTCCCCTTCTGCCCAGCTAACTATCGCCTAACCTCCATCACTCCCTTTCTTGGCAAGCTCCTTGAGAAACTGGCCATCTCCCAGCTTAATCTCCACACTGAATCTGTTAGTTGTCTTCATGACCATGAGTCTGGCTTCAGAGCTGCCAGAAACACAGAAACTGCTCTCCTGAACATCCGTGAAGACCTGCTCTCCCACCTTGACTCCAACACCCCGTGCGTCCTCATCTTGCTTGATCTCTCTTCTGCCTTTGACACTGTCAGTCATGCCATCCTGCTCAACCGTCTCCATGATAACCTGGGTATCACCGGTCAGGCTCTGGAGTGGCTGACTTCTTTCCTCTCTGACCGACCCTCCTAGGTCCAACTTGGGTCCTTCCTCACCAATATCTTTATCTCTGCCTGTGGTGTCCACCATGGGTCTAACCTCTCTTCCTGGCTGTTCAACAAATACCTGGCACTCCTTGCCCACCGCATTGTCACTCTTTGCTCCAACTTTCAATGCTATGTGGATGATACCCAGCTGACTTCCAGGCTACCCTCGGCCTCCTCCTCTCCTTCCCTCATCTCTGACCGTCTGTCTGCCGTCCATGAGTGGTGTGACGCCAATGACCTCTGCCTTAATGCCAGTAAGACTGATATTGTACTCATCGGCACACTTGCTCTCTCCTTCACTGCAGCTCTCTGGCCGGCCTCTCTTGGCCCTCTTCCTGCTCCCGCCTGCAAGGCTAAAAACCTTGGAGTCATCTTCGACTCCACACTCTCCTTCTCTCCTCACATCTCCGACGCCCCTAAGAAGTCACACTACCAGCTGCAACTCCTCAGAGGTATCCTTCCTTTCCTCTCCTTCCCCCAGAAGCTCACCTTCTCCAGAGCTCTGGTTCTCTCTAGGCTGGACTATTGTAACAGCCTCTACCTAAATCTGCTGCCTTTACTCTCGGCCCTCTGCAACTTATCTAGAACAGGACTGCGAGACTTGTCCTTGGCCTCAAGCCCAGGGATCGTATCTCTCCAGGACTGAAATCTCTTAACTGGCTCCCAGTGGCTGCGAGGATTAAGTTCAAAACCCTCTGCATCGTCCACAAGGCCTTCTGGAGCATGGGGCCAAAATACCTTCAACTCCATCCTCCTAAATACTTCCTTCTCGAGCTCTTCGCTCAACCGCATCCAACTCCCTCAGAGTCAGTCGCTTCTCCAAGCAATGAGTTGGTGGTAGATCTCTCTCTTCAGCAGGGGCCTCCCACTGGAACAGCCTTCCTGCCTCCCTGAAACTTGAGGAGAACCATCTCTGGTTCCGGAAGCACCTCAAAACCTTCCTCTCTGCTTTCTCTCCCCCTCTCCCCTGCTAAATTCCTGTCAGAAACGGCACTGGTTACCTGGTCAGCCTTTCTGATTCTCGGGCCCAGGCCCCACAAGTTGCCCACCTGCACTGCCTCCCTGGCAAACCCCGCACCTGGTGACTGTTTTTCTGCATCCCTACAGTCCCCCTACCAGCATTTATGTCTGCACTTACCTTGCACTTGCCACTAGAGGCCATTTTTTATTCATCTTATTTATTCCACTATCCCATGTACTGCACTTTCCCCTCTCCCTTCCCCATGTACTTTTCCCTTGTCCCCCTCCCCAGGCACTTGCGCGATCTGAATGATACCTGGCCTAGTAGGATCATTGTTCTGTCTTCCCTTGTTCCCCCTCCCTTGCCTCGTAGCGCCTTGCAACACTTGTGTATAGGCGCGTTACAAATGCTATATCATATCATATCATATCATATCATATCATATCATATTGTACCCTCCCATTTACCACCAGCAGCCCTTGTTCTATTAGGAAGATATTAATTAATTGACACTTGGGACAGCTATTTGGCATAGAGGTCAACTAAGGTGGCACACAGCACACTATTTTTTCTTCTTGGACGATCTCCTCTTTTAATCCTTTACCAATGTTTGCATTGAAATCTCCAGAAAAAATTAAAATCATGTTTGGGTTACAATCTAAGATATCAGATCATACTTTTCAAAAGATTTCATCGTGCTCAATACATCTTGCTTTCCTGCTGCATTATAAACATGAACCAGTACCAAACTTTCAGATTCCTGGGGCCTTAAATGAAGTGGACAAGGTGTCCTCACTGGTACATGAGACTTCCTCACAAATCATCTTCAATCCCACGGAAACATAGATGGCTAACGCACGAGAGGGGTGCACACGCGGGTTAGGTCTGGCTTTATTCCCATGTAGAACATAACCATAAATCTATGAGGTTGAATAGCCCAGGTCTCTTGGAACATAGAATGTCATAGTTCTTATGATATGATATGATTGGTTATTTATACGCGTTTAACACCCATAGATTTCTAAGCATGGACCCGGTGATCGAGCCTGTGTTGCTCCATGCCGTCTTGCTTCCAAGGCAAGCACATTGCCCCTTGGAGCCTATGCCTGCCACATTTCATGAAACAATTCGACCTATATCCTGTTCAGCTACATTGAGAGACTCACTTAGATTGGGCAAAGCTGTAGGCCTCCTCTTTCCAAGGTTTCCCCCTGTGCCCCTCATTTCCCCTACATCTTTAACATTCCCTCCTCCCATATCAATACATAGATTTCTTTGTATGTTTTGTGCATCAAGGCTCAGTTGTTTGACCGATTTAGGAGCTATAGTTATTTGTGACCCAAAACCCAGGAGTAGTTGCAGTTCCAAAAGATCTGCGCTTAGTGAAGAGCTCCCCATGTCGTAAAGTTCATCTTGACCAAAATCATCTTTGGAGATATGCTTAGGCCCTTTCCCTTCTAACAAGGTCTTAGAGGAACAGTTAGATGGATCATATATGCCCTCTGGATAACTTGACTCCAGCCTTAAGATATTCTCCTTTCATAGGAACAAGTTGTTATATTCGCCAATGGTACGGAAATTCTGTCAATCCACATCATCTAGTCTGCAACCATGGTGCCGTCTATGGTTATAATCCAAAGATGTGTATGGAGGAGCACCAAACCTAGTTCCCCCTAGCAACTACTCATTAGCTTCTGTAGTTATTACTTTTATAAAGAGGGCACAATTTCATCTAGTATATGGGGTAGTGAGGAGCCATAGAGTAGAGCAAGCCCATAAAAGAACCCCAAAAATAATAATTCCCATCAGTTTTTTATGCACAGTACACATAGATTTTTAATTCATTTAATTCAGCGAATATTAGACAATCGTATGAAACAAATGTATATTTACTGTGCATTCTCAAACTCCTCTGGATGTGTAATATACTAGGGTTCACAGTCTCCTCTATTCTAACTAAGTTAAAAATTATCGAAAAGGAAAAGAAAAGTCAATTTATTGATTCTAAAGTCTGGTTCAATAATTACGGACAACATAAACTGTGTTAGTCCACACGTGGTTCGCTAATATATGGTAATATTCACAAACATTTGATTGTGCTCTTTCAAGGCTAATAAGAACAAAATGTGTGTACTGAATTAAGAAACACTCTGGGTCCTATACAGAGAGCATGGAGACTGGGAGAGCACAGAGAAAGAGCAAGACAGAGAAAAATATATTTATTGATTAGTATCATATTAAATCATAAAATCTTCACTAATATTCTTAAACAATATGCTCATCGTATTATACACCTACTTCATCACTAATTGTATATATATCTTGTTTAAATCATTATTAAAGTATCAAGTATTATTGAGTATAATCACAGACCATATGGCTGTAAAATATACTCAATCACATTATTAATTGTCTATCCTGATTCTGTTGATATTTGAATTTTGCCAAATTTGTCTCCCATATATTTATTAAGTTTTGACTAGCCTTATTGAACAGGCAATTTAGGTCTGATCATCTTAGTGTCCTTTTTATCCAATTTGTTTAACAGTTAATGTCTTTCTTTACTATGGCACTATGAGTAAGTATGGCGTGAAAGAAAAGAAAGAGAGACACATCTTGGATTAATAGAGTTATTATGCACTGTTGAATTAAAATCTCTATGTTTTAATAGAGTTCTAACTATACTGCATGTATCATCAACATTTAGCATTTAGTGATCATATTTCTTATGTATTACTTTATTTAGTAGCCTTTAGCTAGCTCCGACGCATGTTTTTCTGCGGGGTTTTAGTGTTCTGCAAAGTGTGAGCGCCATTTTGTTTCTTATGCATTTACCTTAATAGTAATAAAAACAGGACTAGTAACCTTTATGAAAAGATTAACATTAGTGAAACGTTCCGTTATATTATGGGCTGCGTCTTACAAGTTTCTAAATATCAGCATAGTAACTGAGTTAACCCACAAATCATTATCTATTATGTAAGCATAAAAGATGTATGATCTTTTTCACGAACATGAATGCCTATTCTATATATATATTAATGTGTAACTCTGACTTTATTCAAATAGCAGTGTACCATGAAATTTAGCTTTTTTAATTTACCCAGAGCATGGTTTAGTCGACAATAATATCCCACCATTGTCAATGTATGGCATTCTTTTCGATATCTGTTATTTTGTTAATGGAACTGTATAGAAAGAAGATAAATCATTACAGAAGTTGACTAGATATCATGTGTTTGTTAGGATTTATTTTGGAATCCCTCAAATACATTATAACCTCTTCTGGAAAAAAGAACTCCATGTATTACATGCTGTAATACATAATTCATATTAATTGAAATAACAACATTACATTTACAAAATCAGATTTTATAAAGACTATTAATTATTGTATTAGATGTGAGTTATAATCCATTGTCTTAATTTAGCGGGTAATTAATGGAATAAATGTGCGCCGGAATTAGTGGCGCAAGCTGACGCAAGCGTGAAAAAGCCAGCACACGTGTGCGATTCATGGAAGGCCCTGCGTGTGTATTTCCCGGGATGTGCACCAAATCCACGCATGGTGCACACCGGTGCACACGTCACTTCCATCTCCCGAACGCTGTGTGCGACGAGCCCCGCGAAAGCGCACAACATCAGCGCACACATCAAAAAGGCAGCGGAACATGGGGCGGAACACGCGGAATGGGGAACAACGCGTGAAAATAAGGGTGTAAATGGGGAAGTACTGC
Organism: Ambystoma mexicanum; assembly: GCF_040938575.1. NCBI lineage: Eukaryota > Metazoa > Chordata > Amphibia > Caudata > Ambystomatidae > Ambystoma > Ambystoma mexicanum. The sequence goes on along the minus strand of NC_090930.1, from coordinate 378,598,197 downwards.
TGGGAAGTACACGGAACGCCCACACACATGCTGACTACATGTATTAATGGAATCGAATAGGGAAAACCTGTGCACGTCAAAACACACGCACACGCACAATTATGTCTGCCACACGAAAGCAGGCGGAAGCGCCCCCGCGCAGCGTAAAAGTGTGCGCAAACAACAAACAAGCATATACAGCTACAATGAATGTCCCGTTCCTCGCAGCAGTGATCGTGGGACACCGCAGGAGGAGGAGAATATCCAGGTCCCGCATTTTTTTGGCCAGGACCAGCCTTTTTGGGATGCCTGATGACCAGGTCTATGGCAGGTATAGGTTTCCACTTCATATCATCCTAGAGCTGGTCAGGGAGTGGGAGGATGAACTCACATCACCCACCCTGTGCTCCCAAGCATTGAGCCCCTTGGAGAAGGGGCTCTATGTACTGCATTTTTTGGCCACTGGGTCCTTTCAGAGGACAACTGCCATAGTGGGGGGTGCCTCACAGCCCATGCAGTCACGCTGCCTACACCAGGTGTTGGCAATCATCACTGCGTGCCCCTCAGTCCGCAGGCACATATACATGCCCAGAACACCTGCAGAAAGGCAGGCCGTGGTCCTAGACTTCTACAGGGTGGTACACTTCCCCAAAGTGCTCAGTGCCATAGATTGCACCCATGTGACCCTACATCCACCTAGGGCCACTGAGCACATTTATCGAAACCGCAAGCATTGGCATTCCATCAATGTGCAGGTGGTATGCGATGGCAAGGGAATCATCACATCTGTCTATGCAAACTATTGTGGGTCCACCCATGATAGTTTCATATTCAGAATGTCCGCCCTCAGCCAGGCCCTGGAAGCTGGGAAGCATAGTGACACATGGCTGCTAGATGAGTACAAATGCCTGTGCACATGCATGCATGTCACACACGGACAAATACACAAGCCCAACTAATGACAACCATTATCACCTTACCAGGGGACAGTGCCTACCCTCTGAGCACCTATGTGATGATGCCCATACGAAACCCTACCACACCACCCCAGGTAAGATACAACACAGCCCATATTGCAACCAGGGCCATAGTGGAGTGCAAATTCGGAGTGCTCAAGTCATGCTTCTGCTCCCTTGACCGCTCTGGCGGGCAGCTACTATATGCACCCCCAGTAGTGTGCCGGATCATTGTGGCAGCATGTGTCCTGCACAACGTTGCAACATGGCATGGCGTACAGGTGAACATGGTGGTGCCCCCACACCCCCAACCACACACGCCTGCTGCGCATGGGAGGAGAAAGGGCATGTGGTAAGGCAGCCCGTACCCAGCTTGTGGCCACACTTTTCACCTAAACTCCAACCCCTGCGGAGTGCACACAGGCCTGGCACATACCAGGTCACAATCGATGATGAGAAAGGGACACGGAAGTGCCACATTGTGTGCATCCCTAGCTAATTAAACACAACCAATCCCATGTGATGAAAGGGAACACATGCAGGATGCTCCCCCCTTGCTAAACAGGGCATGAAAGTACGGGTATGCCACCCAAACCCTCCAAACACCCCTGAACACCCACCCCTGACTTGCCACAACATACCATGGTATGCAATGGCAAAACATCAAACCATATGCACAACACATGACACAATAGTCATGAAGTGCCACGTGAGAAATGTAAATAGGCACCAAACAATTACACCTGACATGGAATCTGAAGAAATGACTGACCAAAACCTCACATGGTGGCATGCACAAATGCATGCCACCAGTGGTGCAAGCAACAAAAGTCAGAATACCTGTTGCCATGCACATTGTACAATTGCAAATTGGCATTTCAAACACTGCTCACTGGACAGCACAGCGAGTGTGCATTGCATTGGGGAAAACCCTTCAGCATCATTTGAAAAAATGGCATTAAACCAAATAGTACCCTGTCATTCATGTACACGATCAATGACTCAGAAGTGAACATGGCTTGTCATGACACAGCATGCCTGAGAAGGCAATCTGTGTGCACGTGTGTGCATGGTGTCAATGTAGTTGGGGGGGCGTTGCCTAAGTGTATTTGTCAGTAGGGACATGCATCGAATACATGCATGTGAAATGAAGTGAGTGCCAGTGTCCTGTACACAGCACATGTGAACATTGCACTGAAAGACCCCCCTGTGTGTTAAAGCACACCCATCCCCTGACACCTCAAAATAAAGCACAACATTGCATCAGCCATTGGCCAGCAGAACGTATCATGTACAGAGTACCCCACATCGACAATGGCAGACAGTGACCCATCACTGAATCATAGAAATTCATAATACGACCTACACACAAAACTCATCAAAGCACATCAATGAGGGAGGTAACAAGGTAGAAGAACAGTACATTCCTACATGTACTTCAAACAGTCTACAATGTGATAATGAACTGTAAAATCAAAGTATATAGTACAAGTGCCTGGAACAATAAGGCAGAGTCTAGGGAGGGAATGTTGGATGACAAAACTAGCATCAACATTCCTATGCCTGACGGCAATAGTCACAGTGCAGGAGTCACATAAGGAGATGAGTGAGGGAAGAGGAGGGAAGAGGTGTCAGTAGAGTAACAAACAAAAAGTGACAAACTGTGGTAGGTCGACAAAGAATCTAGATAGTGCTGAGGAGGGGGAGACGAAACATAGAAGGGAATGGGGGAACAGCCGACCTGTAATCAGTGGTAGAGGGACTAATGATAAAAGTAAGTGGCAAAATAATACTAAAAAAGTTGAAGGTGGGGTGTGGAAGGACGGAGGCAGAAGGGCAAATGTTTGCAAAGAACAAGCGCCTACGTATCACCATGGCTGATGGCAATTGGGGTAGTGGTGGAAAATGACGGAGGACAAGGAGGAGGGTAAAGGTTGGTGGAGAGGGAGAGGGAGGAGAGAAGGGGGAAGGGGGCCAAGGTCAAAATGCATAATGGGGAAGATGGGGAAAGAAAGCACACACAGAGGGCAGATGGACCAGATGGTGCAGAAGAGTAGGGAATGTGATGATGAAGGGGGGGCAGAGGGACACTGGCAGGGGCAGGGGAGGCAGGGGGGCAATCAAGTGATTCAGAAGGCTGGTGGACAGGTCTAGACCGGGCCTCCTTTGTGGGCCTTTGGTAGTGGTGGCAGGCTCAAGCATCCTGGTTGGCCGGATTGTCACAAGGGCCAAGTACAACAAATGGGAGGGGGGAGCAGGTCCAGGACACAAACATGATAATCAAATCAAGAGCAATGTGGTCATACCTCAAATGGCACATCAAAACACCAGCCGGGGCTGTAAGATGTCCAAAGTGGTGCTAGCAAGAAATGGGTGGTTGCTGAAATGCGTGGTGACATGGGAAACTCAGTGTGCAGCCTTCATGTGGCATATCATAATCACTGTAGGGAAACTGTCCAAATTCAACATTTTCAGAACATGGACCCCTCCCACCATCAGTGTGTCGTAAACAGCCAAAGGGTGCATGGCACCACCTACAGCAGGAAGTGCATTAATATAGACAGTCAATACATAACAAACATCTTAAGGAACATGATGAAATGCACAGTCAGCATAATACTCACCAAAGTGAAGTGCAGAAATGTATTGGAGAAACCATCCAGAATACCCACTACGGGTGTACACACAAGTAGGACTGCAGGCTTGCCACAGATATGACGGAAGCCCAATGCCCATGTGTGATATGTTGTTACACTGAGCCATCCTTGCAAACCCATGGAAAGGGGAAGCAGGAGTAGCATATGTGTCAGGACCCCAAGCAAAACACATACACAAGACAAGCCTGAATGTGCCCAGCTGGAACACACAGTGGATGCCTTCCAATGCCACAAAACACCACACTGTCACATGTATGCACAATAGACAAAGGAAAATTCCAACAAAATAAATCTGCATAAAATACAAATAAAATCAAATAATCAATTGAAATTAAAAAATGAAATGAGTAATTAAAATAATAAATAAATTATTGCAAAAAATAAAGAAAAAAAGGAGAAAATAGAAAAAATGAAAAAGATCATTTATTGTAAAAGAACTACAAAATAAAGTAAACATTTAAAACAAATTAATTGAAAAAATGAAAATAAAAAAACATACCCAAAACCATAAAATTTGGATGAAAAATTAGAATTTTTTGCAGAACAAAAAAAAACTACTGGAAAAAAAATGCAGGAAAAAATAAAAAATAAAACATTTCCATATATGATCTAGGCGGTGGGGAGCACCCAGGAGGGGAGAGGTACAGGGTGCAACTCAGCACCCACATGTGTAGATGTTGAGATAAAAAAAAAACTCACTGGGCTGAGCGCCTGCACGGCCTGACCTATGTGGGAGATAGGCTGTCATCGTCACCCTCTGGATGGAAATCAGAAGGTGGATGTGGCTCAGTTGACTCACCACACCTAGCCGTGCCTTAACCCTCAATGGCAGCAAGCATGCGGGTCTGGTAAGCCAGGTCCTGGCTGGCAATGAGACTGAGGTCAGCATGCATTACCTCACGTGTCACACCTGCTTCCTCCTGCAGGGACTGACGTGTGAGACAGAGTTCTGCCTGCATGGCCTCACATGACAAACGGAGCGACTCCCGGCTTGCATGGAGTTCAGCTGAGATGGTTCTTTCAAGCTGCACCATCCTGTCTTCTGCCCGCCTACTCTCGTCCATCATGAGTACAGCCAGAGTATATCTGAGGAATTGGTGTTCCACACTCAGGGCCTCAAGGTGTGCCTTTGCTTGAGCATCAAGTGCTTGATGCAGAGCCACTATTTCAGCCCGGCACGCCCTGTCAGATGCCGCCGTTGCCCCGCCTGAGTGATCGGCACGTGGATTGCGTAGCCCGCTGCTGGAGCACCTTTTGCCTTGCAGAGGGAAGGATGGAATGGCCCACACTTTCCATACCTTCAGCAATCATCTCAACTGCTCCCACCTGTTGCTGTGCTATGGCAATCATGGAACGCTCCCACTCAGTTGACCCCAGTGACACACGGCCACCAAGTTGCCGGAAACCACACCTGCTGGGCCAAAGGAGCAGTGGTCCTTGCTGGGTTGGTGCCACCCATGGCTGCAGGACTGCATCACTCCATCAACCTGATGCCCCAGGAACATGTCCAACTGGTGTTGAGTGTGACTGTGCACCCGTAACCACCACAGGCAGACATTCCAACCCTGCCTGGACCCCTACTGCAGGTGTCGCGGACAGAAGATCATCCAACACAGGATCACTTACCGGCGACGACACGTCATGATGCAGATCTGACTCAACATAGTGCTCAGAGGATACATCAGACCCTGACTCAGAGTCAGCTCTGGACACGATGGCCTGGAACACCTGTGGGTTCTCTTGGGCTGCCACCCCACGACCACCACTGGTGCTTGGTTGGTCATGTGAACTGACCACCGTGTCTGTTCTTACATCTTCTTCCTCTGCCGCCAGTGTGTCATCACCTGCAACATAAAGGAAAAAAAGAAACAAGGACACGCATGTCAGTAGCACATACCACACACATACAGTTCACAACATTGACAGCCAAATAATGAAACAGCTACGTCACAGGCAACTCAAACCCCAACATGCATCCAGTGGCATTGCAATGCAAGGCTATCCCAAAAGCAGAAAAGGATGTGTGCAAAATGTGAAGGGAACACATGTATTACATGATGCACATCACCTGCATCACACACAACCTCTAGCAGGCACATATCCAATGCATAAATGAAAGATGGCAAGAAAGAGATGACACCTAGCATAGGCATGTGGGAAGACACAAATAGCCACAGCTAAAACTCTAACCAAACACACCATGATACATGTAACATGCATGCTCATATGCAGCACTCAACTACCATCAACTATGCACAGTACATGTATCACAGGAGGCACGTATGCTAGTGCCTTTCCATACAGTGAAGGGAGGGACATGGGTAAATACATGTCAGGTCAACATCACACAGCAGCATTGTGTCTGCATGTTGAAGGGCTTAACTTCGCACAGGAATGGGTGTGTGCGGTGCAGTGCATGTGTAGCCCCTCAATTTACAACATCAACACGTACGTAGTGTTGACAATCTACAAACATAATGGCAGTGTAACAGCAATTGCAGCCATCATGTGCAAATGGCATGCACCATGTAGCATGGTTTCTGTGAAACACCCACCCTCTGGGCAATATCAGGGAGGCACTGCATGGCAATGACATGTTCCACACAGAACTGTGCATTGACAGACAGTGTAGGCATGTGTCTATTGCATTTCGTCATTCAAATGTCACTACAGCCGATGAGAAGTCAACATGATGGAGGACAGATGAGGAACCATCAATAGTACACCCATGCATGTAGAAGACAACACCTTTTGAAAAGAGGCATTGGGCCTGTAACAGGGGGAGCCATGTGCATGATACAGATGTGGACAGCCTGAAGTTGTGCGTGATGACACACAGACCTACAGTGAGCATGACATGGATGTCCAAATGGGATGACAACTGTATCATTCTGGACACATACTACAATGAGCAGGTGGTCAAGGACACATAGGGGCATACATAGAATCCACATAGAACAGGATGGTGCACACATGTGCATGGGGACCCACTGCCATCAACACAGTCAGAGTGAGACACACTGCACCAAGGACAAAGGATGTAAATGACATGATATGACATCTCATCAAGATTGCACTCGTACACAAGTGGCTCAGAGCGCAAACAAGCTAAGGGAGTGGGTCAAGGGAGAAAAGGAATTCAAAAGAGCTATCATACTGCGCACAGTGACATTGGGAACAAGCAACGACATGAAGAAGGGATAAAGGGCTGAAGACCCTGGAAGGGGGAGAAGGGGAACATGCCAAACAGAGGAGACCAAAGAAGGAAAATGAAGTACAATGATAGAATAGGCATTCCAAGGTGGCAGTGGAGCCAACAAGTGGCAAGTTCAAGACAATTTGTATAGGGCAAATATGATGAGTGCAGAAGAAGACAGGGGGACTGTATGGCACACGCACAGGACCCATTGCAATTGGAGGCATGGAGGCATGGAGGCAGTGCAGCAGAGAGGCAGGGTGAGCAGGTACCTAGGCCAGAAGGACAGAGTGTGTGCAGGGGCACAGTGTCGACAGAGAAAACTGTTCAGCTGGGGAGAAGATGGGCTAATGCAGGAGCAAATAGGAAGGTCTTGAGTTGCTACCGGAAGCAGAGATAATTCTCATCAAGTTTTGACATGCCCAGTTGGCTGTCCCAAAGGGAGTACCCAGCCGGACACACAGATCTGCCCCCAGCTAATCTATTCAATTGAGGGAGTGTGAGGTGGAGGAGCAAAGGACTCAAGACTGGAGGAATTTGCAGAGGGATTGTTGCAGCTATTTTATATCCAGTCCCAAAAAATCATTGTGCACAATGCAGAGGGTCTGAAGTATCATCCTTGCATCCACTGATAGGCAATGAAGGGATTACAGAGCTGGAAAGGTAGGATCCAAGGGCATGAGGCTAAGGACAAGTCTTGCAGTCCTGTACTGGATTAGTGTTAGAGGGTGGATTGTGGAGGTCAGTGGAATATTTAAATAGCCTGTCACAGTACTCCAACCTTGAGTAAAACCTAGCATGTGAGACATTCAGCATGTAGTTGAACAATAGGAAAGACACAGTACACCTGAGGATGCGAAGAAGTTAATCTGTCTCAAGATATGTCAGAAAGGTGTGTAGAAAAGGAGTGTGTTGAGTTAGGTTGTTGGCCTTGCAGGTGGAGGTAAGAGGAGGGCCAAGTGTGGCTGGCCAGAGAGTGAAGGGAAAGGATGACGGAGGTGTACCAATGAGGAGGATGTCAGTCTTGCTGCATTAAGACAGAGATCGTTTTCAGTACACCAATTGCAAATGGCAATGAGGCTATCAGAAATAAAGGAGGGAGAACAGTTGCCCAAGGGCAGCCTGGAAATGAGTTGGTTGTCCTAAGAATAGAAATGGAAGTGGTAGCAGAAAATGTAAATGCAGTAGGCGAGAGCTGCCAGGTGCTGTTTGTATAGTCAGGCCGAGACGTCAGACCCCTGGTGCACACCACAGGTAGAGAGGGAGATTGAAGAAAGGAAGGAGCCAAGTTGTAGGTGGGAAAGACACACATGCCAAACACACATGTCATTGAGTCACACGCATCAATACTCACCAGATGATGCACCATAATCCATCCTCTCTCACACTCCATGGATTTGTTCTTCCGGGATGAACTCTGACGCGATCGCCTCATGCTGAGTGAGTTCATCCTCCTCTGGTGGTGGCCCACCACCAGTCACCAGAGACATGGAATAATTGGAGGCACACTTTTGTTTTGCACTGCGTCGGAGGTTATTCCAACGATTTAGTAGTCCTGAGGCGTGCGCTCCTGGAATCACATGGCTGTCACACCAAGTGCAACATGCTGCCAGTGGACCCAATGCTGGTGATGCCTTGTATGGCACTGTGGGCCCACAAGCATATCGCGTTGGGTTTCCGACACGTAGTCCACAAGGAAGTCGAGTTCCTGCTTGCAGAAAGGCTTCTTCCTTGACGTGCCGGAGGCCAGAGCCGTGTCTGGGGTCTCAGCCTCTTGTGCAGGAGCATGCTTCCTCCTTTTGGGTGGTGGTACTGAGTGGGCAATGTGGCCCTGATCAGTGGGGCCAGTGGCGCTGGTGAACTGGACCAAGGCATTGGGTGTTGGTATGAGGACAGAAGGTCTGGCTTGGGCATGACTCACTGCCAGGGTGGTGTTGGCTGCATCTGCACATGCAGTTACCACCACCCAGCTGCTTGGGGCAGCAGATATCATAACTGCCCTAGATACGTGTGCCACAGTCACAGCTACAGTGGACACACATGACCCCAACCTCCGGACAAGATGGAAATCATCCTGTCACATAACGCAACATGCGCTGCCTGACCCAGAGCCCGGGTGGAGGTGCCCACAGCTGCACCTGCAGCTACCACCAACATGTGGCTGGGCATCCCGTCCGAGAGGGGCACCCCTGACTCTTCCCCCCCTGTAGCCACCCAGCCTACCCTGGACACCCATCCTCCTTGGTCTCCTACTCACGTGCCCGACCACGCCCAGCACTGGGAGGATGCCCAGCTTTGCTGCCCTTAGCCTTTGGTGGCCTCCCAACCATGGCACCGATGGAAAATAGTCTATGGGAGGTTCACTCAACAATTGTCCTGGGCAATTGGCTAGAAGGGTGCAGGGTACTTTATGGAATAGGTACCTCAGTGCCCCTGCAAGGCTGTCTGTAACCCCTGGGGAAAAATTACGCATCACATAACGCTCAGGCACCCCCAAAAATCAAAATTAAAAAAAATAAAACATTGGCGAAATATAAGAACAAGAAATTGAAAATACAAAAAAAAAATATGCACGCGACCCCGGTAGTATGCAAGGAACATGCGGGCTACTATGACCTCAAAAACGGTATGCGATGCACAGGGGGAACCACAGTGGGAAAAATAGCGTACACGACTCACCGCTTGCCTTGTGTGGAAAAAGAAATAAAGAAAAACACATGCGCTTGTGCGCATAGGCAACACCCCACCAAAAGAAGAGGTACGGACGCTGTGAATTAATCGTGTGTGATTCCGGCAGAGTAAACACATGCGTTGGTCTCCACGAACAGCACGTACAGTGGTCTGCTGGCCCACACTCACCTTTACCTTGTGCTGAAGGCAACACCCACACGCGTAATGTTACTTACGCGATAAGGCCCTTTCCTCGAATTACACGCATTCACATGCAGGTGTGATTTTTTTGCACATGCATATGCACCCATGCTGAGGGAAGCACCCATGCATGTTACGTCACATACGTGCTTACGCGCTAAGGCCCTTTCCTCCAATTACACTCATTCACACGCGCACGTGATTTTTTTGCATGTGCGGATGCACCCGTGCTGAGGGAAATGCCTACGCTTGTTATGTCACAGACGCACTTACATGCTAAGGGCCTTTCCTCGAATTACACGCTGATGTGCTGTTTTTTCACATGCCAAATCACTCCGTATCAAGCTGGCCACGCGACAACACATGGAAGACCACACGCCTGCCCAGAAGGCCATTTTCCTGCCCCCCAGATCCCCGAGCAGACTCCCACCGCTGCTGCCTGCCTGCCACGTGCCCTGCCATTTGGTGCCTGCACTTCAGCCATCTGCAGGGGTCCTGTTGCTGTGACGATCCCTGCTGGAACAGAAGACTCCCGACTGAAGTTCCATCGCTCCACAGCCCAGCACCAGCAGGACTCACTTGCCCACCCATACCTGCCTCATGGGTTGCCATGTCGGGGGAAACACCATCAGACACCACTGGCAGCCCCCAGACAGTGAGGCAGAGGGCTGCCAGCTTCACAGCAGGAGAGGTTGGCATCCTGGTGGAGAAAGTCCTGGTGCATTATGATGCCCTCTACGGAAGAAGACGCACCGACAAGGATGAACGGGAGAGGATCTGGCTGGACATCGTGGTTGCCATCAACACAGAGGGGGTAGCAACCCGCGACATACAACACGTCCATAAGCGCTGGGAGGACTTCAGGTCCCGGGCCCTCAGGAAGGCCCGGCGCCTCTTGGAAGCAGCGGATGTAGTGAGGCACCAGGTCCACCTTAACATCAACAACATGAGGGTCCTGGAATGCATTAACCCAGCGCTTCACCACCAGTTCCTCGAGAGGGAGACCAGTCCGGAGCCGATCGGTAAGTGTCCATGTGTACTTGATGGACGAAGTGCATGTTGAGGTGTGCCAGGAGTGTGCAGCTTGGACATATGTCTGAAACGGTCCATGTATGGATATGTATGTGCAGGGACAAGACCATGCTGCATTTGAGTCCTGTCATGAGTGATGCACATCAATGTTGTATGTGTTCCAAAGCATGATGCACAACTGCATGTGGAGATGCACACATGTTGATATTTGTGTGTATATACTATTGCATGGTTGGGGTGTGACACATGGATGCTGGTTCCACCTTCATGTATGTGTATGGCATACATGTGTATGTGTGGGTTGCACGTGTGCGACAGTGATACAACATGGATGCATGTGACACAGACATGTAGGAACCCGATTGGCAGATGTGACATAGTTGCCGATGATTGCACTGTGACAGGTAGTGGAGATGTACAGATGCATGTCTGTCTGTTGGCCTGTGTGCATGTGTTCGGCACTCCCCATGTTGCTTGTGACATCATGCCAACCTTCGGATGTTCATGCAGGTGTGTGTATATGGGTTCTGCTGCCAGCTGCACAATTCCTGTCAATTTGTGCATATGTATGGGTTCAAATGATATGAGTGTTGGGGAGTGTGATGCCATCTGTGAAGTTTGATGCTGCCACTCATGCACAACTGTGACATGTGTATCTGACCATTGTACAGTGCCCTGATCCCTGTGTTCTGTCTCTCCCTGTCTGCAGCGTCGACTGATGAAGAGGGCGGAGATGGTGCTGTGGAGCACAGAGGCAGGGATCCCACTGCCAGCTGGAGACGCAAGGCCCAACTCTCCTCCCATGTTGTCATCTCTTCCGGGAGTGAGGAGTCTGGTGTTGCGTCCATGGGCGCAGCTGCCGAGGGAAGGTCAAAGAGGCGGAGGTAGGAGGTGGATTCCTCGCAGCAGTTTCGGCAGCTGAGCCCCCACAGAGGCCTATGGAGGAAGATGGCACGGAGTTATCGAGGTTGGTGTGGGGTTTGGTTGAGGAGGAGGCCGTGGACGGCCCACGCATGGGGCCTGGAGGGGGGCATTCCACTGATGCTAGTGGTGCAGTCCAGGGTCAGGAACAGGAGGCAGCACAGGCTGCCGTGGAGGTGCATGTGTGTAATCCTGTCCCTGATCCTGTGACTGCATCATCCTGCACCAGCAGGGATGCCTTCGTCCAGACCCGTTTTCAGGGAGGGGATGCATAAACAACAACTGGCCTTCCTCTTCCTACGGACATGGCAATTCATGACCGGATTGAGCCTATCCTAGCTGAGGTGGCGATGCATCAACGTGGTATTTGGGATGACGTGCAGAGTTCTCGTGTGGACAATGCATGTCATTTCGAATACCTCATTGACCGTGTCAGCCTACTAGGACAGGTCACCGGCACTGGGTTCCTCTGTGTGCTGGATCTTCTAGCGACCCCCTCCTCAACTGAACACCCTATGCGCCAGTCGTCCTCCCTGCCATCTTCCTGCCCAAGTATCACCTGGGCACTCTGTGGAGCTTCCCCTGACCCAGCGGCCAGGCTGGTGGAGGACACATCCCTGCCACAGTCAGAAGTCGGAGGTCCAGCAGGGGTGGCCAGCCCACCAATTGGACCCCAGCAAGAGGAGGATGTGCAGGCATCAACAAGCAGGGCACATGCAGGGCAGCAGCAGGCTAAGGGTGGGAGCAATGATGGGTCGGGCCTTCAACATCACAGGGGCAGGAATCGGCCTTAGGGCAGGAGGACCCTGGATTGGGAGTGTCTTCCGTGTGGCAGCGGTTGGGCCAACGGATAGATGCGGAGCGGCGGCAGGCGGAGGAGGCACGGCTCGCTATGTTCAGGTACTCTCTGGGTCAGTCCTTGGAGACACAGCAGCTTTCAGATTGTGAAGGAGAGCAACAGCAATTCTTCTCGTCCAGCAGGGCTTCAAGGTGAAGCTTCAGTTACTCCATTTATTCGTTGTAGTGATCTTCAGCTTCTGAACACGATTCCTAGCAGTGACAGGTCCCCAGATATATTGTTGATCTCCCGTTCATTCCGCTGGGTCATACTCAAGCATCCAATCACGGCGAAGGGCATTCAGGCAGGCAGGCAGCCAATCAGGCACACAGTGCATTCAGGCCATTCACCTCTCTCCAGACACTCACAACAAGTTATGTGTATTGGGACAAGTACCCAGCCATTCAACACTCCATACTGCATTCATACCGGTTTCGGGCAGGGCTGTCTCAGCCATTGTGTCAACCACCAGATACTGGACACCCACAACACAGAATTTCCATTTGAATTTTCAAGTTTGATTTTCTTTATGTTATTTCATTATCGTTTTAATACATTTATTCTAACTTCATGATTGGTGTTGTGTACTCTCATTGGTTTTGTGCAATGAACATTGCCTCAGTCATGTGTTGCCACTGTGTGGCTCTTTTGTGCATTTATGCATGGGCATGGTGGTTCTTTTAAGACTGTCATGGCATGGGTAATTTGGGAGTGGGTGCAGTGGATGTTTGCATGCTTGTACTGGGGGGCAAGGGGATTCTGGGTTGGCATTAGGGCCATGGGTCTGTTTTTTTAGGGCATGTTGTTTGGTGGGCCATGTGTCGGGGCCTGCTGGCAGGTGCCCGTCAATGGGGGTGGGTGGGGGGACATGAGTCGGGGCCTGCTGGCAGGTGCCTGTCAATGGGGGTGGGTGGGGGACATGAGTCAGTGCTCCCGAGTGCATGGTGCCATGTTGGCTGCCTGTGGGGCATGATCTGGGGTGATGGGCTGCCTGTGGGCCATGGTCTGGGGTGGTGGGCTACCTGTGGGCCATGGGAGGGGAGTCACACCCAGCAGGGCAAACACTGCCAAATCGCATGTGAAAGTCCACGCGCACCCCTGGGAACACGCGTACCCCGCTGCGTCATCAGGTAAAATGTGTGGAAAAAGACCACCCTGTGTTGTGGCCTGCCTGTGGGGCATGCCCAGGGGTGATGGACTGCCTGCGGGCCATGCCCAGAGGTGATGGGCTGTCTGTGGGGCATGGGCTGGGGTGATGGGCTGCATGTGGGTCATGCCCAGGGGTGATGGGCTCCCTGTGGGCCATGGACTGGGGTGATGGGCTGCCTGTGGGCCATGCCCAAGGGTGATGGGCTGCCTGCAGGCCATGGACAGTGGTGATGGGCTGCCTGTGGGCCATGCCCAGGGGTGATGGGCTGCCTGTGGGCCATGGCTTGGGGTGATGGGCTGCCTGTGGGCCATGGCCAGGGGTGAGGGGCTGCCTGCGGGCCATGGACAGGGGTGATGGGCTTCCTGCAGGCTATGGAGAGGGTGGATGGGCTTGCTGCGTGTATTCTAGGGGTGCACATGAACTTTCACACTCGTTTTCACTGGCGCAAGCGGGGTACGTGTATTCCGGGGGTGTGCGTCGACTGTCACACGCGTTTTCGCTGGGGTACATGTATTCTGGGGTGCCCGTGGACTTTCACATTCATTTTCGCTGTTGCGAGCGGGGTACGTGTATTCCGGGGTGTGCGTCGACTTTCAACCACGTTTTCACTGGGGTACATGTATTCCGGGGTGCGCGTGGATTTTCACACGCGTTTTCGCTGGCGCGAGCAGGGTATATGTATTCCAGGGTTGCGTGTGGAATTTCACACGCAATTTCGCTGGCGTATTCTGGGGGTGTGCGTGGACTTTCACACGTGTTTTCGCTAGCGCGAGTGGGGTACGCATATTCCAAGGGGTACGTGGGGAGTTTTACATGCGTTTTTGCTGGCACGAGCGGGGTCGGCATATTGCGAGGGGTGCGCTGGGAGTTTTACATGAGTTTTCATGGTTGGGGGGCTGTATGCTGGTCCACTGGCCTTTGCGCCATGTAGAGGATTTGTGTGATGTTTTTGGCGCATTGGGGCGTAACTGGTGCTGCTGCAGGGTCACTGCGCCACTCTGCATCACAGTTGGTTATGGATGGAAGTATCCATGAATACGCTGTGTGCTGAAATGGGTTTTGGCGCATGCGGCTGGCGCAGACTAGCGCACGTTCCTCTGTGCGCCAGCCGCGTGCGCCACTGATTTCTATGAATTACCCCCTTACTCTTTTGTTTAATGTTTGAAAAAAGAAAATAATGTTTTCTTCTTTTCTTCATAAGTTATTTTTCGACATCGCCACCCCGTGCTATAGGTACATTTCTATCTATTCCAACATACTTCAAACTGTTCATATTCTTTTCTTTATGTTCATTATGCCAATTATGAGTCAGTGAAGTTTTCATATCTCTTTTATTAATAGTTTGTAGGTGTTCATAGATCCTGGTTTTTAATTGCCGCTTAGTGCTGCCAACTTCAATTTTTTGACAAATGCACCTAATAACATATATCACCAATTCACTATTACAGTTAATGTGCTGATTAACAATATATGTTTGGCCACTCATGTCTTTAATTTGTGTTTTCTTGTTCAGGACATGATCACAAATCGTAAAGTGCCTCCATAATTCCAAAAAAAGTTTCTCGGTGTACCCCTGGTAACCATGAATCTGGTTACTCTATTTCTTTCTTTGCTAAATGGCTGGGGCTCAAAAGATTTTGTAAAGTTCTTGACTATTTAAAAACAATTCTTAGTATAACTAAATAAGTTAGTTTTATTCTTAGGTGCTAGGTACTGGTTACTTAGGTACCAGTAGTCTGCTCTGAATCATCATTTGTTCATCCATTAATACTTTTTCTAAATTCTGTTCGAGACAGCCACTATCTAGGAATCCTTTTTTCAATTTAATGCATACTATGGAGAAATTGTCTCATCTACTGCAATTTCGCATGGCTGGTATGAATTCTCCTAACAGTAGGTTCTGGGTAACACTCCTTTTATGACAGCCCATAGCTAATACTTATAGTTAGCTTCAGTCTTTTTCCAAAAAAGTTCTTGCCTGAATCATTTCATCATCTATGAAGAGTATGAAGAGAAATAGATCCATAAAATGTTGTTGGGTTGTACTTTTAGTCATAGTAAATTGAACGTGGAATTCATTGCTGTTCAAATTATCATAAAATAAAGCTAATGATTCTTGCTTTCTTGCTTTCCAGCCCATGCCATGAATAAGTCATCTATGTATTGTATCCAGATTATTATCCCTTGTTTTCTTTTATTCTAATATCCTTTTCTCCATGATCACATTTGCCAATTAGGGTGAGCACTTAGAACCCATTGTAACTCAAGTATTTGAGTGGACAGTTTTTCATTAAACATGAAAACGTTATTCTTCCTAATACACTCTAATAAATCTGATATCATTTCCAATTCCTTAAAAAAATTAAGTGATATTTGTGAGTAGTAAAATGAAATCGTGTCTAGTGCAAAAGCATGATTTAGGGAAATGTATGAGTAGATGACATCCAAAGTGACAAGAGCATGCTTATTCTCCGATTTCAGTTATTCAATATTTGGATAATATGCATACTATCCCTATTGTACAACAGCAGTTTCTGAACTAGTTGATTTAAAAAAAATAATCTATATATTGCAAGATGTGTCTGTGTTGGAGTCTATCCTGTTGATAATGGGTCTTGAAATCCTGCTTACTTAAAATCATAAAAGTTCTCAATAGGGAAAAAGAAAGTCTGGCCAAACTGAGACAGCTTCACAAAAGAAAACTAAATCAAGCGAAAGATGTTTGGAAATATAAGGCCTGGCAAATTCTAGAAGCAGCTGCAAACAACAAAAATACAGATTAATTATGGAAAATTGTTTCTAAGTGGTTCGGACCATCCCCTAATGCTGCCAATGAATTACTAAGCTGAAGCCTAGGTCAATCATGTCTTCCAGCTATACAACCTTCCAGCTGTACCCGAGAATCCAGGCCAAGCGAACACTGTGCACTGGAAAGTAAATCCATGTAATCACTTATCAGTGCATCTAATGCTCGTAGAAGTAAGCAGAGCTTTGTTCTCAACTCTCTCAGGGAACGCTCCTGGTCCAAATCTGATTGCATTCGATGCATTTAAGAATGATCATCTATTATGGAGGCCTGTCTTTGTTAACATTTTTAATGCAATAATAGTTAATAAGAAATTTCCCTCCAGCTGAGTCAATGATAATAACTTTCTATAAGAAAGGATATATATGGGACCCACCATGTTGCTGCCCATTCTCACTAATTGACTCCTCACCTAAATGGCTAGGGAGGATAGTAAACAATTGTATAATTGACTGAGCACAAACTCACAAAATCCTCTCATAAGAGCAATACAGATTTAGAGCAGGAGTTGGGAGGGTCAAGCAATTCCTCAAACTCTGGCTGATCCTGCCAATTATGCCTGGGGAGATAGATGTTTATGGAACTGATCTCAGCATTTGATAATATGAACCAGCAAAAGTTATACAATACTTTGAGTTCCCTTGGAATTCCCTTGCCACGCCTATATTTTCTTATCTCCTTGCATAATAACCTCACCAGAGGGGTGATAATGGATAGTATGGGCAAGGTCACGTTATCCTTTAGTGTGCCCCGTGGAGTCATACAAGGGTGTGTGCTGGCTCTGCTATTATTTAATCTCTATGTCAACACACTCTCATCAGAGCTTAATGAATTTACAAAGGACACGCCTAGTATAGCAGGTAAAAACATCTATGTACTATCCTATGTGGACAATGCTGTCCTTTTGGGCCATACCCCAAAGGCTCACCAAATAATTATACTTGTTCTTTTATAACATACTTGATACCAGCAAGTGGTTTCTAAGTGCATGATCAGGATTCAAACCTGTGTTGTGCTGCGTTGTCTTGGAACGCATTGCCCCTGAGCTCTCCTTCCTCACCCATAAAATACTTATTGCTGGATATGATAGATACATGGATTTGAGAAATTTGAGCTTGAATACTGATAAATATAGTCGTATGTTTGTGAGCAAGTCTTCTGGTAATCTATCTTGTATTTCAGTATGCAGATGGAAAATGAGTGGGTTTCCAAACCTTTGGTATTTATGATGTGGTGAATTGGTGTCATCATATGAACAGCTCGGACATTACATTTTCTCAACCATGCAATTACCAATTTTGGTAGAGATATGGGTGGCATAACCTTTGATTCTGCAATCCCCATCTATCAGGCCAGGTATGTTGCAATTAGTACATATGGGGCCCAAGTATGGAGGTTTCCTCCTGTGTCTTCAATGCAAATAGAATACCTGTTTACGATATCTCTTTGGAGTTGCATATATTTCTCTGACATATCTGTTACACCCGGAAGCCGGTTTGCACTATATAAATAATAAAAATTAATCTTAAACCATTATTATTCTGGACCAGACAATGATCAAATCCAAAGTCACAACGAACATTATTAAAGAACTTCTGCTTTCTGATGTATGCACAATAATCCACTGGCTTTAACAATTAAAAAGGAACATAATTCCCTTGGCTGTTCTATATAATGTATACAGCTTCCCTTTTAACATATCGAGAAAGGATGTTTCTCTGGTTCATAAACGATTTATGAAACAGAGAAATAACCAGCACCACAGTATAAAGATAAGAACAAACTCAGTATCCTATTAGTTTGCATATGGTTGTCATTAGACAAAAGCTAACTATCGGTGTTGGCTCCTGAGCTTGTGCAAGAGGAGTGTGTTATTTGGCTTAAGGGCTAACTGCGTACATATACCTATTGTGCTGAGTCAGCACACAGATGGCAATGGCCATCACCCGAGTGCTCTATGTCCCTGTAACAATAAATTCCAGGGCAACCTTACGCATGTTGTATTCTTCTGCCCATTATTGCACAACCTTAGGTAAAGGCATTTAATCCCGCTATTAAAAGAGAATAATTGCACAACAATACATTATGTGATAAAATATCTGTGCTCTATGCCGAACAAATATTTTGCCTGTGTTGTTTAGTCATTCATTGAAGAAGCATTATTATTCAAGGAAGAATGTTATTTGAAGAGTCTATATGACATTATCCTTGTGAACTATAGGATTACATTTGGATTTGGGTCTTGAACTAGATTGAACTTCATTCCTGTAGTTTTATAATTTTTGTACAGGGTTTTACTGTTGTGATGTTTGTATATATCCATTTTTTTATCTGTCCTGTACTCTTTTATGATGTTTTTTATCCATTGAAATAAGAATTTAATTGATTTATTGATTTGAGTGATTGATAATTCTTTCAGGTGGTAAATCATGAAATGTGTTTTGTACTTTTGGGAAAAAGTAGGGATTATATGATGTTTCTTTATCAATTGCCATTTTAAATTCTTGGTTGATTAGACCCTCCAAAAACCAATATTCTATCTTCTGATTAAGTGTCAGTTTGACTAATCTGATGTGTTCATGATTAATCTGTGTATAGTTACCAGGTGTTATAAAGTGATGTTCATTTGATGTAATCTTGTATGTTTGTAAGAACAATGTTTCCCCCTTATTATATTCTATAAAACGTAACTCTTAATCTTGTAACACATTGTGTAAAGCTATTGTTTATTAAACTATCCTTGATAGGGGATGTTTTTCTCCCATGTATCATTTAATCTAAGGATTTCATGAAATACCTGTTTAAAAAAAAGAGTCTATATGACATTATCCTTGTGAACTATAGGATTACATTTGGATTTGGGTCTTGAACTAGATTGAACTTCATTCCTGTAGTATGTCTTCTTCTTCTAGAAAAACCTCAGTTGTAATTTCTTGTTCTTCGAATGATAACGGTAATTTGGTATGCTCAATATCTTGTACTTTTTCTGTTGAGATATCACAGCACAATGTAGATTCTTCTTCTATCTGTCTATTATCCTTAAAGAATGTTTTCAATTTCAATTTTCTGGCAAAGTTGAGAGCTGGTGATTTCTGCAAGTGGGTGGAAAAGTCTGTCACTTCTAATTCTGGGACAGGTTGATGATATTTGTGAACCACCAACTTGTCAAATATACATTGTACTTACTTCCATCCATAGTAATCAAAAGGGCTCCTGACTAAACCCTGATCTAGCCAGGTAGGTCAACGATAAAAAATAACAACAAATGATCAAGGTGACCAAACATGACACACACATTCCAATCTTCATTCAGTTCATATAATGAATGTCATTCTTTTGAGGTTGGTTAAATGCATTTAAGTTTCAACCAATTGCTTCCATGCATCTATCCCTGACAGGAAGAGAAACATGACAGGACATACAGTAGTAAAAATACAGTATCCAACAATTGATACATTAACAATTTTGTCCATGTATTTTGGCCTGGACAAGAGAGTCCCAAATTACATTTCAGGATCAGATGATCTGGTTTCACAAAAACAAAACAATTGTAAGCCAAATTACAGCATTTACAGTGTAGACATTAGACACTGGGGAGGATGTCGGCACAAACGTGTTCGGCCAATTGAGAGCTGATCTAATAAGCTGGTAGTGAATCACCTTCATCAAGACCAAAAGAGGGGTTTGGTGACGTAGTCCTGCTTCTCTCTGTCAAAGAATGAACAGAGATGGACATGTGAGAGTGCGTACATTTGGTCGATAATTAGTTAATTTTAACAATAGCTGTCAATACCTATTCATTTCAAAAAGGGAGAGGTGACCCCCTTCATGACGGAGGTGGTCATACTTACTGTGTTTTCATAGTATCACACAGTGTTTTTAAAATTTGACT
Organism: Ambystoma mexicanum; assembly: GCF_040938575.1. Taxonomy (NCBI): domain Eukaryota; kingdom Metazoa; phylum Chordata; class Amphibia; order Caudata; family Ambystomatidae; genus Ambystoma; species Ambystoma mexicanum. The sequence goes on along the minus strand of NC_090930.1, from coordinate 378,577,899 downwards.
TCAAATTTGTTGACGGGAAGAAGGAATGATCTTTCAGTTTCTTACTCCCGGGGTCTCTATAAGTAGATAGTGGAAGCAGTTATAGGGTTGTGTTTCCCCCATTTGCATACAACAGCAATGCTTCTGTCTGTATATATCAGTACAGGGCAATATTCCAATGAGGATTCACTGGTTTCTTGATCTAATTATTTTACAACAAATCTTACCTTGTATGTGTGATTTCAGCGGGTTGTTTGGTGGTCCCCAACACGGTGTGCAGTGAGGTTCAGTGGATAAGCATCAGCGCTTAAGCCAAGCGTTTAGAAAAAACATGGTAGAGACTGAGAACCACATTTCAGTTTTAGAACCTTGTCCAGGGGTCATAATGGAGACATACGTGGTATGAGTGAAAACACTGTGAAGTGCATGCATGACTCGATTGGCGTCTGGGACCCGAGGTAGTTGTAAACACTGTGTGGTGTGCTGTGCACTGTACACTGAGCTTTAGGAGTATTTTGTGCATGCTGTCTGGCCTGTTAAATTTGACCACAAACATTTATACGACTGAATCCTTCACCTTTTCTCCTCCCTCCACTGTCTCCTCCTGTCACATTGGCAAAGCCTCTGTTGTCAACACTCACTCGTCTCGGGAGGATAGCTCAGGGGAGCAAGACGACACGGAGCAACACAGGTTCAATCCTGGGTCCGCGCTTAGAAACCTCTGTGTATTAAGCATGTTATAAATAACCTATCATGTCATATATGATATCCTTGCAAGCAGTAACTCATAACATTAAATCCTGTAAACAGAAGCTGGGAAGTGATCATGACATGAAGACCCAATAAAAAAAATAATACTTGCTTATAACTAACCAGTGAAAATTCGTTTTCTTATCCACAGACACTAAAACACTGGACCTAATTCAAAGAAGCGTTTATAATGGCAAAACCCCATTGGAAAACGCTCTGTGAATAATGGCCTAATGGCCTGATTTGCAAAAAGCATCTTAAAATGGCGCAATCCCATTGGAACACGCTTTGTAAATCAGGCCCTTGGTGTAAACATGACAGGTTTGCTGATGAATTGATACAATGATTCACTTACAGCGTCATAAAAGCAATGCTGCACACTGCCAACGTATCTCCACTGTTACTGCATATGTGTTGACCTATCTCAATGTATCGCATGTGTGTTGATTGTATGCATCCGTTGAGCGGAACCTGCTGCTCAAAAGGACCGGTTCTGTTTTCCCTTGCCTGAATGGGTATCACTCGCAGATGCTGCGAGGAAGCAGTTCTGTTACTCACCAGGGGAAGACAGGCCTACGGTGCATTATGAAGATGTGTAATAGTTGGCAATTGAATCCATGCCATGCCTGACACCGTGATCCAGTCATAGCTTTGCACTTTTCATGCTGAGATTTACAGGAAAAAATACACTGCAAGCAGCAGAATTCTAAGTTAAAAGCCAGTACTCAGTTAAGGTTTCACATATGACTGCTGTATACACGAACACTTGTGTTCCTGCCACTCCATCCCTGGCACTATAATCCCAATCAGGGTCCTATGTTTCAAAACTAGAAAACTTTGATGCGTGTAGTGTAGGAGAAGAGTACATACATAGTCACGTAATTGTTTGTGTTTTAGCCTGCAATTGCCAGAAAGGAGGTGAGAGGAAGGAGGTTTACACATAGACCAATACCACTAGCTACTTGAAGCAGAGTAGGTTGTGTTTGGAAGTGGGATATTCTCAGGGGAGTTGCTAGGTCTGGAAAAGACCCGGGGCTAACCTGATGTCGGAACCGTTGGGACTGGGGGCTAGCTAGGCTTTTGTCTGTAGCTCCCGAGATTCTATCCGGGGCTACAACCAAAAGATCAGGGGCTATAGCCCCCTTAGCCCCCCCCCTAGCAACGCCCCCTCCCATGCACCTACTTTTCAGAGATTCAAAATGCTCTACTGTGAACAAGTGTGCGATGAAAAACAGGCGCTAGCTATCAGTGCAATTTGCTTAAACTCAAACCACAAAGCAATAGACCACACGCCACTAAACCAAGAAGGAAAATGGATCCCCAGCACCACACGGGCAGGGGGAGTGACTTTGTTGGTGCTCCCTATGTAAACATTACACAGCATAATTCGTTCATTCACACAGCGTGTGTGTGTACACTCCAATGGTAACAGCTACTCTAGGCACACATGTGAAAACCAGAATACACTTAAAATATGCCAAAAGGAACAGATTGGAATTGCATAGATTAGCACACTCAATTCCCTCTGCTAACATCTGTCCAGTATAAGCAGAAGGCATGCGGTAATCTGAGGACACCACATGGCAGGAGTACAAGGAAGTGGGAAATTACATAAACGCATGTGCTTTTTGGCTATTGCTGCTGTCGTCCCGTTTTAGGGTTTGCAGCCTATATCGCCTAGACTGTGGACTGAGCTACTGAATTATAATTCTGAAGCCCAAAGCCTGGAGCATCACCTTCCACTTTGAAATATTTGCCCGTATAAGGATTACGGAATATCAGCGATGTCATGACTGTCTTTACTTTCTGGAAATCTGACAAGCTCAAAGAATCCCGTTCAACTGGTGTCTTCTCTTTCTTCAAGACATTAATTATGTTTATAGTATACTTAGGAAAATGGTGTCGGAACTTTAGGGAATTGTTATCGAATCTGAGGAAGCATTTCATCAATTTAACAGCTATCGGGATGGCCAAGTTAAGGTCTGTAATTAATGTTCTATTGCAAACAGAAATGATTTATGCCTTAAGTGCCTTGTTTACAAAATCGAATTTGGGTGTTGTTGCACCTGTACAGCAAATTCGTTTCTCTGCTTTGTGTGCCTTGTTTAACAAATCGAATTTGGATGTTTTTAGATCTGTGCAGCCATGTTCGTCTCTTTGGCTTTAAGTGCATTGTTTAAAACATCGAATTTAGGTGTTTTTCCATCTGTGCAGCCATTTTCGTGTGTGTGCTTTACAATGCCTTTAGTGTGCCCTTCATGTGGGTGAGACGTTCCTCCATGTTCACTGCTTACTATTCACTTACCTGCGTAGCAATTACTGTGTGGTAGCCTGCTTGATGGCGCCCCTAACTCCAAGAGGTATGGCTTTGTCAGTCTGTATAATCACGCCCATTTCAATCACATGCTGCCTAAAGCAGCCCTCCGTAACATGAGGTGAGGCTTTGCCAGTCTGTGTTGACGTACCTATTGGACTCATATGCTCCCGGGTGTAGCCCTGTGTAACATGAGGTGAGGCTTTGCCAGTCTGTGTACCTATTTGACTCATATGCTGCCTGATAGAGTATGTGTACACACACGATGTTATGTCCGCAACCATATGTGTATTCTTGCACTTCACCAATGTGCCTTGCACTTTCTGTAACTAGTGCCTAGATACCTCAGGGCTTTGTCTGCTGAAACAAATGTAAAATAAAATAAATAAATAAACATTGTGTTATGATCAAAGAGATTTCCTCCAGCTGCACTGAAAAATAATTCACGACATATTTGTAAATGGCTGAAGCATTACAGTGCTATAATTCCCCCTACCTGGTATTCAAAAGGTACCCAAAGTGCTAAACTCCTCTCCAAATCAAACTGTGTGAATATTGTCACCTTATGGGGAAACTCTGAGATACATTTCTCAGAGTAGAAAGTAAATAGGCAGCTCCCGGAAATTATGAAAGTATAATAAACGATTTTTCGAAGTTCTATCACAAGGTGTTTATTCAATTTTCTAGAGTCAGAAATCATATTAATTTTCTGGTGCAGGATTCATCTTGCAGGTGTAAATTCTGCATCCCTTATGTTTTGATAACATCAAGAAAGTTATGATATCCAGCTTGTACTGCACAATCTGAGGTCAGCACAATAGAAATTGATGTTTTTATGCATTTCATGGGGAGAATAAGGGAGGAAATCCAGGCAACCATTACAAGATAAGATGGGGAAAAACACATTGTACAAATGTCAGAGTCAAAAAATGAAACACCATCAGCAAGTTCATATGGGGATTCTAACCTTGTTACTAGGTAAGGCTTGGTATTAGATGGATATTGGTTACAGCAATTAAATCAAAAGTCATGAGTTACCAGATGATCAAGAGTAAACAAGTGCCTTGCTCATTGACAGGAACATTGAATTGTCAATGGAAAGCAATACTTAATCCTGATTATTTTTGTAAATCTATGAAACACTTGTGAAGTGCCAAAAACAGATCAATGTATACAAGCCAGTGTCCTAAAATGACCAGGCTGTAATGAATCTGGTATTTTACGGTAGTTATTTTGTCTTCATTTCAAGATGAACAGGACTGTTTTATTTATATAACCTTAGTTGCCAAGAAGCAAGTATTGATCATTTAATCCCAAACCCACCTTCCCCATCCCAGAGAAAGTTTGGTATATCGGATTTCTGATCCAATGAAATGGTGTGGAGTACAATTCATATTTGAGTGACCTTATTCAGTTCGGGAGGCTTAATTCTTCTTCCAGTCAGGTTCTTTCAAAACCAGAAATGCAGCTATTGTATTAAAACATGTGATTACATCCACCGGGCTACCAATATTAGAACGTATATGTTGTTGGGTCCTCTGCATGCAATTTCAAATATTTGCAAAGAGTGGTGTAAATCTGAAGAGTAAAACCAGCTGAAATCAACTTTACTCTTTAGGTTGTTCTCTCCTCTTTGTAAACAATTAAACACAGCTTGCAAGTTTACACTTTGCAGGCACATTTGCTAATGGATTCTTATGCAATTCACCTACTCATTAGCATGTGCCAATCGAATAGGACTTTATAGACATCCATTTGTTTTACACCTGCATAAACATGTCATGCAGGTGTAAAATGTAGTGCTCTTCTAAAGAAAATGAGAAAAGCTCTCTGCAGAGTGCCTCCCACCCCATGCATTGATAGGGAGAAAATGGGCCGGGGAGCAAAATAAAGGCATGAGCGCATTACTTCTTGCTTTCAAGCTTTAATTTTTCAGCTTGCTCATTTTTAAACGGGACCCCCAAAGTGCGGCTATGCACAATTTGTTAAAGAACTGCCCTTATTTTAGATTAACACATGTGGTGGTTATTAACTGGTAGAACCAACTCCATGAGCGTTTGCATGGCTGCTGGATGAGCACCTCTGACCTTTACATGGAGACCACATATAACATATAGTATCAGGGTAGCTTTGAGGAGTCTTGTTTCATGGGTGAACTGTCAGAAACATGTTACATTGCATAACCATTCACTATGGCACTGTTGTAAATCTCAGCTCTTTTCAGTTGCAGAAACATTTTGGAAAGCTATAAACTAATACATGCCTGAAGCCATTTTAAAAGGTGGCATATCTGTCTGTCTTTGTGCTTTGAGTTCTTAACCCGTGGTATGGCCCAGGCTAGGTTGCTAATCATATAGTTATTATTTGCCCTTTTGGTTTTTAACTGATGAGCGTGAAATGTGAATTGTATTGTATACGTTTTCCCAAGCTATTTTTAGCAAGTAAGGAAAGGAAGCAAAGTTGTGGTAGTTCAAAATCAAACACCTGCCTAAGTGATTTCAGTTTAGATTTGCTCACTGAAATGCCAGTGTAACGGCCTTAATACCAATTAAAAACTCTTGTTATGGGGCGATGGTAACCTCTAATCCTGTGCTCCTTTATACACTCATGTTCTCAATGCTGTGTCATGACCTATTGATTTCCTTGCCTTTCATACTTCTGATATGAGGGAAGGCATGAGAGACCACCCTCACACGCCCAACTCTTGTGGTGCTATGAGCAACATCTGATGACCAGGGATCGATTAATGCAAACTGTAACAGTGAACACATCTGAACAGAGCTAAATAAAGCTTTCTTGATAACCTGGGGGATTCTTGCAGGGTTAGATTCTGGTACATATAAAATTATGTTCAAATTACGGAACACGAGATGAGGAAAGCAAGGAACAAAAGCCACAAAGAATGACAAAGGGAAGCAAGGAGTGTGCAATTCGAAAAGAGAACCACTGATGCATTGGGCCAAAAGGATTGCCACTTAAGATGTATTGTTAGTTACTGAAAGGCATCAAAGTTCAGAATCAGATGAACGCATTTGTTGAAAGCAAAACTGAAAATTGACTGACGAACAGCTTGAATTCTGTATGTAAGTGAGATATATAATTCACGGCCTGTGGTAATATATACGATTGGTGATGTCATTTGTGATGTCATCTTTCATGTACTAGGTGTTTGTCTTAGCAATGCATGGTGGTAGAGCGAGTTATGATTGCTTAGCTTACCATAAATGGCGAGTTTCGGGGTTTTTTCAGTTTTGCTAACCATAACGTCCCTTTAAAAATGTTTTTTCACTGAATTTCATGGGGTTTTTATTAGTGCAACTTAACCATAACATCCCTTTAACATAGTTTCTTCAGTGAATATATACACACACATATATATATATATTTTTTTTTCAGTAAAAAAACTTTGTTAAAGGGACGTTATGGTTAAGTTGCGCTACTAAAACCTATGAAATTCAGTAAAAAATATATTTTTTAAAGGGACGTTATGGTTCCAAGTAAAACCGAAAACCCCCTAAAATTTGGCAGTTATGGTAAACTAAGCAACCATAACTTGCGCCACCACCGTGCACTGCTAAAGTTAACACCCAGTACATCAAAGATGACATCACAAATGTCATTGATGACATCACTAATAACATCACATGTCTGACTCACTGTTTTTTTCTTTAGTGATATTTCTTAGACAGTAATAGTTAGGAACAAAAAAATCAAAAAGTACTATATTTGTAGACTTATACTTTAATTATGTTCTTACAATAATTCACTTAGGGTCCACTCACAACATATAAAACATATACATATGAAAACTACACAATCAGTAAGGTTATCAACACTTTCTTATTGTTTTGCTGTTTTTTTATTGCTGTACTCTCTCTGGATGTGCTCATATTTGTATTTGCATTAGTTTCTTTAGGGTGCAGTCACATCATGTGATATTTGTACATAGGGAAGTAGTAGGTTTGAAGCAGAGCAACCCTTTCTGTGCATAAAGATAATCAGTTAGGTTGTGAACACTTTCTGCTTTTACCGCTGCTTTTTTGCATACTTCACTTTCTCTATATATATACTGATATTTGTATGTGTTGTTTTGTCTTTGTGTTTTGTATGTAATAATTAAATTATGTAGTAAGTGGTTTTATTAGTTACTTATTACATGTTGTACAGTACACAAAACTCTATTAAGAAAGCATTTATCATTTCACTATTCAACATGGTAAGATTATGAATATTGCACCTCCATGATGTATGCTGCACGCAATGCTTATATTTATACTTGAGTAGCTTAGTATACTGTAAATAACTTTATAATAGCATGCTATTTATATCAATGCATTACCTAATGCACTACATAGCTCAAGATATCTATTCCAATTATCCTTCACACTTTTTCTGTCAACATTACAATAAAAATCCCTTGTACAGTTTTCATGAAAAGTAAATGCACATGTGATGTTATCAGTGATGTCATCAATGACATTTGTGATGTCATCTTTGATGTCCTGGGTGTTAGTCCTAGCAGTGCACGGTGGTGGCGTGAGTTATGCTTGCTTAACTTACCATAACCGCCGAATTTCAGGGGGTTTTCGGCTTTACTTGGAACCATAACGTCCCTTTAACAAAGTTTCTTTACTGAATTTCATAGGTTTTTAGTAGCGCAACTTAACCATAACGTCCCTTTAACAACGTTTTTTTACTGAATTTCATAGGTTCTTAGTAGTACAACTTAACCATAACCTCCCTTTATCAAGTTTTTTTTTAACTGAACATACATTTTCATAGTGTGAATTTTGAAAAATGTTTACTAGGATTCCCTTACTTTATATACATGTAACATAGAACATACTGAACCGTCTGCTAATGATTTTCATGTCCGCGGACTGTGCGTATGTCCGCAAAAGGACGGAGACAACATCAACACTACCCACACACTCAGGGGGTATCTTAAAATGTTCTATCATGCCATATAAACATTGCACAAATTCAACAAGCAGCACATAAACACATTATATGTAATAATAAATAAGAAGTGGAACCTATGTATCTAACACATCAACCATCCATTTAAATACCATATATACTAAAATGGAATATACCAAAACAAAAAAGATATGCCTCCAACATAATTACCTCACAGAAACTGCACAGCTAGGACCAACAGCAGACCTACACAACAGTAAGAATACAACTTACCATAAACTAGTAAGTAAACTTCATTTTTCATATATATTTCTAAACTTTTTGTATTAGGTACACTAATTTAATATAGTTTTGTTTTTTACACAGAAATCTGCAGTACTTTGGAATGGCTTGATGAAATTTCCCACGGGAGGAAATGTCTGAAGACAGTAATACTAATGGTAGACACTTCTCTTTATAAGCAAAATAAAAATAATTACTTTATGTGCACTTAACATATATATATATTTTTAACAAACAATACAAACATTGAAAATAATATACCAAAAGACACATTGGAAAATACGCTGCAGCACATGGAACAAAAAATGGACATGCTCATGGAAAATTTCAATCTTTAGAAACATTTTGTGGAGGACCACAGAAAAGAAAAAATTAAATACCATTGTCCCACATGTACCTGTTCCCCCTCTTCATGTCCCAGTCAACTATCCCCAAACCCTCAACACCAAGAAAAAAGTTTTGATGAGACTTCCATCCCTTCATCCCCTCCCATCCATCCTCTCCAAACCCCTAATTCCCCTGTATTTGTATCAGTTTCTGCTTCCCCCTCTCTTTCATACATTTTAAAAAAATGATGTGTCTTTTAATTCAATCCTTTGTGTCTTATTTGTTCAAAAACTCAGTTGGGGTGTCCGCGGACAGCACGCCTTTCCGGAATGTCCGTAATTAACAAAATGGGGGTGTCCTAAGGACAATATACCTGTCCGTACCCTTTGCAACCAAGATGGAACTATTCTTAGAACACACCCGGTGTCCGGGATGTCCGTAAATGAACAAAATGGGGGTATCCTACGGACACTATACCTGTCCGTACCGTTCGCAACCAAGTTGGAACTGTTCTTAGAACACATCCGGTGTCCGGGATGTCAGTAAGTGAACAAAATGGAGGTATCCTAAGGACACTATACCAGTCTGTACCGTCCACAGGCAAGTTGAAACTGTCCTAAGAACACTTGTGGTGTCTGGGATGTCCCTAGTCAAACAAAATGGAGGTGTCCTAAGGACACTATACCGGTCCGTACCGTCCATAGGCAAGTTGAAACTGTCCTAAGAACACACGCGGTGTCTGGGATGTCCGTAGTCAAACAAAATGGAGGTGTCCTAAGGAACTATACCTGTCTGTACAGTCTGAAGAACATCTATGCACATGTGCACCACTCCCGTAAGTCCTGCGAACATCGTGCCTGTCCGCAACTGTTCGTCTCACTTGTGTCGCACTTTTAATTTGTTTGAGGATCTGAACAATGTCTGTAGAACACCCGCGTGCATGCGCACAACTGTTCCCGTGCATTTGGTGTCCTGCGGACACCCGTTCCCTTCGCAGACATGTTCCTGATGTCATCATGTGACCGCAACCACGCTGAGCTTGTGTCCTAATTTGCGGACACTGGGCCTCATCATGAGTTGGGCGGTAATGCCGTGGCTGGCGTTATTAGCCCTACTGCCAAACCCACCGGTGCTATTAGCGCCGGATCACGGGTTTGGCGGAACGGGAAATCCTCATTCCCCACTGAGCCCATTTGGGAATTCCCCATTCCCCATTGGGCTCAATGGGGACATTCTGTGCATTTACCGCCAGAGGAAAGCGCTGAAAATCGGCAAAATCTCTGCGGATTTCCCCCAGCTCAGAACTGGGGGGAAATCAGCCAAAGCCGTGATTTGGCAGCCCCTTTAATCCGGCGGTAACAGCGCTACTGCTGGATTTAAGGGCTACCGCCAAACTCATGATGAGGCCCACTGTCCGGTTCGCCAACATTTTAAAAGAACTTTTTCAGACAATCCAAATTATTTTACAGTACGATTTCACCATTGCACATGTCCTAGACAATGCCCCGGGCTTTCCACATACTTTTTGGAACTTTTTAAACCTTTTTGTGGCGTTCGATCTGTGCACGAAGTGCACCCCTCCACCCCTATAAAAGGCCACACCCCAGAACTGATCTTCATTGTACTTCTGGCTATTGCAGATTGACTTTTGCTGCCTTTGCTGCACTTGCTGAGATTATCTCATCAACCCTGATGGCATCCATGGCTGCTGTTGCTACGTCTGCCTCAGCACAACCCCCAAACCCTCCACCACCACCACCACCTTCCCAAGGGCCTGCAGAGGGGAACAGGTGTGAGGATGTAGAGAATGAGGATGAAGAGAATGAAGAGGATGAGGTAGAGGAACTCCCTACTACCAGCACTCGCCGGGAGTCTTGGGTGTGGCGGTTGTTTACCATTCATGGTAACGTACCAAAATCATGTGTGAACATGGTCACCTGCAAACAGTGCAAAATGGTACTGAGTCGTGGGAGACGTGGTACGTACAGCTTTGGTACGACATCCATGAAGCAACACCTAACGTCGTTCCACAGTGGGGCCATTCACCACAGTGGGGCCATTCGCAAGGTTGTATCTTGTGATCAACGTACTAGATTGAGTTCCTCTACCACATCCTCCGTTTCCACTCCTCTCACCACAAGAGACACTCCTGTGGGAGAGCGCATCCCTCCAGCTGCCTCACAGGCCATTCACGATGCTGTTGACCCTTACCTTTCGTGGGTCACAATATTGTGTATGTACTACGACGCAGTACTCTGCAGAGGGGAGAGTTTTAGAAGTGCTTTCGAGACTATGGTCACGGAGCACCAGAAGACCTGCTACCTACCTAAGTAAGGCCCACCCTACATCTTCCTCTCTCCACCTGCCCTTTCTTATCCCCGTGGTTGGTGTCCCTTCATTACCGTCCTTTGCCCTCCTCTCCTAGTGTGTTGTGTGTAAAAAACCAAAAGAAACATAAAAAAAAAATCACAAAAAAGGCTCTTTTCAGAGCCACCTTTCACAGTTTAAAAATAGAAGTGGCAAATAGACAGTGCAGGGCCCTGTGCATTTTTTGAAAGTCTGCGGACAGTCCTAGGACATATAAAGTTTTAGGGTGCTGCCCTAGCAAAACCAATGCACATTTCTCCGGGAGGAAGTGGTGCTCTGAAAAGAGCCTTTTGATGGTGGTTTTGTGTATTTGAAAAACTTGAAATCATCAACATCTACTGCAAAATAGATGACTGGAATTCCAAAAACAGTTCACAATGCATTTTGTACATTTCTCAGAAAAATCTGTTTGCCAGCATAAGTAAGATGGACTCCATCTCTGCGAAAAATGTATGTGCTATGAAACATAATATTTTCATTGTGAAAAGAGGACATTCCAACATCTCTTAGAAAGGCACATACAGCCTTATTGACATTGCACCACGCTTTCTCCATTTGTGGACCAAATGAAGAAGAACGCAGCCACATTTCTCTTTGCGCAATACGAGAAATAATTACTTAGGAATTTGGAAACATTTCCATGACCTTCCCAATTCTTTCTTTCATTGCAAATTGCAAAGAAATTCCAGACAAATGTCCTAAACTGTTCCCTCCACAATGAATTATAATAATGTCTGGATGATGCTCTGTCTCCAAAGTAGCACAGAGAGGTACAAAGTCCAGCCACTTCATTCCACGCACTCCATGCCAATGCACTTCCACATGAGGGAATCCAAGATCTGCAGCTACTCCACAGCGTTCTGCATGCACCTCCAACCAATTTATCCATGAGTCTCCCAAAATCCAGATAATCTGTTTTCGGAAACACACAGCCATAGCTATCTGTTCTTCTCTCAGGAAAAAGACGTTCTGACAAACTATCTCCTTACACAACACACCCAGTAAACTTTACTGACCAATCCCTAGCTCTGCTCATTCTCATTTGCACGCCTCTCTACCCCAAAAGCCCTGTATGTAACATGCACTGTCCGCGCACTTCTGCCATGTCCGCGGACATATCGAAAATCTGAGTGTGGTGAATGTAAATTTAAATACTTCGCCCCATTTCCCCTTTGAGGTTGGCTCTGAAAAGAGCCATTTTTTTGGGGTTTTTGCAGATGCTTGACAGACACCTGTTATTTTGTACTTTTTTCTTTTTTTTCTTCTTACTTTACTACTAAAATCTTCACATAACCTTCTTCAAAGCAACCCTTATATTCCAAAACAGCCTGGCATTTCCCAAAAAAGATAAGGAAATGCCATCTTCTTCAAAATAAACAGCATTACTGGAATCAATATTCTCATTATTACAGAAAAACATACCAGCTCTAAGCATGAAACAACACATGCCTCGGTTGATTGCACACCTACCAATGTTTTGCTGAGGACAAAAAACAGAACTATTGTCCCATATTGCCCTAAGTAGTAATCCAGAAAAAATCACTTTGGCATTTGGAAGGATGTTCATTACTGCTTCAAACAAGTGTTCCAAATCTGCCAACAAAGTAGCAGCACTGACGTACCCCAAATGGAAAGCACCATAGTGCAAACTACCAGATGCGGTCTGTTCATCCTGCCCATATCTTCACAAACCTGTACAATTGCCTGTACATTGCAATCAGGCACAGTGCTCCAAACCACCTCCACTCCTTTAACATCAAAATTGTTTGCCACATGCCTTCATTGAGCATACTGCTGTAAACCACGTACAAACATATCTCGAAGCACCAACACCCTGACTTTCTCCACCTCTGCCATCTTCACTACACACAACACAAATCCACAACCTCAACATCTGATTGGCTGATCCCTACAGTCTCCTTTCCATGCTGGATTTGTTGGAAAACCCCGGATGCGGCATGCCCTATCTGCGGACAGCCGCGGTGTCCGCGAAGTGCGTAACTCTTAGCCAGCCCTTCTACCTTTTCCACATCACTCTCTGTGCCATTCCCTCTTTGGATACAGCTAAGCAGTCACACAACCATCTGCCAATCACATCCAAGACTTCTACATATAACTCCATCATCAGAGTTCCGCACTTCAAATGTACTGTTGATCACTCTGAGTACAAGTCTCATATCATTGGAAAGCACGTACTACAAAAACGACTCTACAAGTCTCCAAGATTTCTACTTACAGCTGCATGCATATCCACATGCATGAATACAAACTACAGGCATGCATATTTTATTCACAGTACATTTACAACTCTTATGACTGCATATAAACAGAGTAATGCCACTAAACCTGCATAACCTATAGAATTACCTTATTTGCAATTTTTCCCATCTATTATAATCAACTGTCACTTCGAACCAGTCTGCTATCTGCAACACAGCTTTAAAAAACCAAGTGAATTTCATACATCTAAAATTCTACTCATTAGCAAACCATGTTGAACTAACATATTGTAAATAAAATATAAAGGCTGCACATAGTCAAATGAAATGTATGCATACACTATGTTCAGATATCAAACAAGAATACTACTGCAAAAACATAAAAATTAATGTCTAAATTAACATCAGTGCTATAAACACAAAAAATGACTAACTTCTTTCTTTTACAATTGCAGTGAAGACCACGCTCCTGAAAATCAGCAGCATCTGAACTACAAAGAACATATCCGAAGAAACCTGCTCATTCCACAAAAAAAGGAGTAAGTACAATACTTCTTCAATATTCTTAGTGTTACTCAAACAGACTGTGTAGTTCATTCATGTAATTTGCGCACCAAAAAAACAGAGATTTCTGAACCATTCTTCCCCAAAATCCCCATTTATTAAACAGGGATTAGCAAGCAGAATGGCACACAAATCCCCGTTTTTTGGAACACAAATAACATAACTCAACCCCTAGAATGTTAGTACTACAAAACAAAGAACTGTTTTAATTGTATACCATTAGATTTACTATTAGTGCTTGTCCTCGCCACTACCTCAGTTTCTACTGTCATCTGAACCGCAATATAGTAACACACAAATAGAAGAATAACCTTCCCAACTAATTGTAGCTGCCCAATGCATAATCACACACCAGCACATACATCTTTACCATCATACTCAGACACTCATGCACACATCACACATACATTGCAGAACGGCCCAACCCATAAATTCTTTTTTTTCAACAGACCCCAAAGAATGCCTACCAAAAAGCAAGTCCATAGAAAGCAATGCAGAAATAGAGCAAATGAAAATAAAAGTGTCCAAAATAAACATCCATCTCTAGCAAAGTTTGTGCAAAAAGTTCAAACAAAACAGCTAATACAGTCATTTAGCGAAACAAAACAAGCTTCCAGTACACAAAATTTGCCTCCTCCATCAAAATGTAAAATGAAACAGAAAAAGATTAACAAGAATTCAGCAACCACTACTGCTAAAACTGCTCCTATAAATCTTGATATACTAGCAAGTAACCATACCAAAAAAGTATTTTAGCAAAAATGTTCTGCCACAGAGTCCTTCAGAATCTTATAAAAACAGGAGAAAAATCATGCACTACTCTTAAAACCTGCCATAGAAAATTAATCCTAGAAGCTTTGATAGACAGTGCAATCCTTCTCAAAAGAAAGTTAATTATTTTAGTGTTAAACAGAATGAAACCACTAACAAAACTAAATACTAAATTACAACAAAGACTTCTCAATAAATGGAATGTCAACAAAAATAACTTCTCAAATATCTGTGGAGGTGAATGGAGTCACACCATTAGCACAGAACCATATTTTAATGAAGAAGCATGCAAACAAAACCAAACAAACACAATTCCCATACATAGCAGTGGACGAGGTTATGAAAAACGTAATAATACCATAATGCAACAAGAAATACTGCTTACAAAAATATCCCCAGAAAACTCAGAATGACGTCTCCATTCGACTGAACCAGAATGTCGAGTATACAAAAGGCCAATGCACGTCAATGTGTAACATTCCCAAAACATCTTTCAAATCTTTATGTCAGTTCCTCTATCAGTATGTGAAAGGCTAAGACAAAATAAAAATGAAAGTGCTGCAAAATATGGATACCTGTCCAGTGCGCAAATACACAGGACTACAAGGACATTCATTAGCCTGCATTTCAGGACTTATTTGCAAAAGCACCTTCCATCATATCAAAATGATATCAACACATCATTCAACTATAAGAAATCTAGTCTACAAACTGTACTATGCTAAAAGTCCTGCTTTAGCACTAGCCAATTTAAATAACATTCTTCTCCATGGTACAGCCAAAGACCTACTTGAAGAAATCGACCATATCCAGAAAGATATATTTTGGAAGTGAAAGCCACTTACAAAATGCAATAGCTTTACAACAGGCTAGCAACAATTCTACACATGGCAACCTTCTACTACACACATAAAAAAAAAAAACTAAAATTTGAAAGTAAATCTGATGAAGTACCAACCCATGTGTGTGTGTGTTGCCGCAGAACTTTTTATAAAAGTACCACAAAAACTGTAGACGTAACATACAAAATAGAAGACAATGACATTCCAAATGGTTTGAATTAGCTCTCGACCTTATAGCAGAAAACAAATACGAAATATCTGACCCCTTAATACTTTGCAGTTACTGCACTACAAAACTTGACAACCAAACTCCTTCATGTGCTATCACAAATAACTTGGAATTATTCCCACTACGAAAACCCCTCCAACAACTCAATTTATATGAGAGCATCATAATTCAAACAGTGTACCCATTTCAAGCAATAATACGCCTTCAACCAAAAACAGCAAAATTACCTCCCTCTGAATTGGTGAAAGGCATTAGTGGCAAGGTAGTTTATTTACCATTAGATCTTAAAGAAAATGTGCACACTCTGGGAGTGCAACGTCCAATAGATCAATCTTTTATTTTCTTAGTAAATGGTGTACCTACTTTGAGGGACCAGAAGGGGGGTCTGTACTTCCGCTCTCTTTATGGTCGAGGAGAGGCACAGAGGACCCCTGCCAAGATTCTCAATATTGGTATGAGGTCGAGCAATCAAGGCCTAGCTTCTCAGGAGGTGATGCAGGCTGGTTCTTAAGTACAGTTTAGTCTCCAAGCACCCACAAAGGAATGTCTGCACACTGTACTAGTTCAAACACAGTCCCTATATAATTAATATTCAAGGTTATGTACAATATCACGATAACTCACTTTGTACTCGGTTATCTATAATAGCAAATATACAGTTCTACGTGATATCACAATTACTATTAGATCTCTTTAAAGTGCATCCACGGTACGGTTAGATGGCACACAAATCAGTTCGTAAAGGAAACCAACAATAGAGGTGAGAGGAAAGCAGTTGATAAGAACAATCGGCAGATATACTGGTCACTACCGTTAAACACAGCTCTGTGTAGGGATCCCCCCACCTGGACGACCTGTAGAATAAAATGACAAGCCCAGTCCATATATTGTTCACAAGAGACTTCCCAATATTTCTGCAACGCCAAAGTACCGTTGTAGCGTTCCTCGTCGGGGAATCGATGGCCCTTCTTGAGTGCCCTCCCTTTAAGGCAAGAGTCACGGGTCATCGAACGTCCGACGGAGAACAGGGTGAGCTACGATGGTGAAGTGGCAGCTTCATTCCTAGCGGTGCTTGTTGACGGGGGAGCGTAAACGTCCTGCAAGAAAGAGGCATGGGGGGCACCTCTGTGTCAATAGTTCTGCACCGCAAAGATTTTGAAGAACTGTGGCCCAGCAAGGGCGTCGAGTCATTGGCATCTCTGTGGTCTTTGGGTGGCGTGAAACCCACCCGTGGATGTTCCTCGCGCGTCGACGGTCAGGCCTTCTCCAGCAGGATACAGCAGCGACGATGCGGATGAGAGTGTCCCTGGAGTCAAAAGTTCTTAGGCAAATGGGAGCACAGTGGCTCCGTTCGGCGACAGCGGTCGTCGACAGTGACGGACAACAGTCTGGGCGCTTCTCTTTGGGATTCTGCCACAGTCGGCAGCCTGTCGAATGTCTGTCTACCAGGGAGCTTTGGCAAAGATCAGCTGGTGCACGATGTTCCCTCGTAGCTCAGGAAGAGGGCGCTTTACCAGGTCCTCTCTAGGTCAGTCCTTGGAGACACAGCAGCTTTCAGATTGTGAAGGAGAGCAAAAGCAATTCTTGTCGTCCAGCAAGGCTTCACGGTCAAGCTTCAGTTACTCCAGTTACTCGTCATAGTGGACTTAAGCTTCTGAACACGATTCCTAGCAGTGAGAGGTCCCCAGATATACTGTTGATCTCCCATTCATTCCACTGGGTCATACTCAAGCATCCAATCATGGCAAAGGGCATTCAGGCAGGCAGCCAATCAGGCACACAGTGCACTCAGGCCATTCACTTCTCTCCAGACACTCACAACAAATTATGTGTATTGGGACAAGTACCCAGCCATTCAACACTCCTTACTGCATTCATACCGGTTTCAGGCAGAGCTGTCTCAGTCATTGTGTCAACCACCAGATATTAGACACCCACAACACAGAATGCACATTTGTCACACACTCCATTCACCCAGGTCCCACCCACAGGCATACCCACAACATACGGTCATTGGGAAGGCTCCAGCCAGTCTTGTCAGCACTTCTCCACACTACCATATATGGAACTTCCACCCACAGCCAGTGAGGGGGAAGGGACAGAGTCAGGGCTTCCCGGGACTTCGGGAAGATCAAGGTAACCGGTGATGGAGGGCAAGAGGCCACGGGGGGCCATCTTGTCTCCATCGGGAATCTACCGATTCCAATGACAGGTCCTGGGCATCCCAAAATGGAGGACACTCAGGTCACCAGTCATTTCAGCACAGAGCTGCCACCAGCCCGTGCCCTGCTCTGGGGGCCACACACAGGTGCCCAAAAACATACACTAGGGGCACAGGGTTGCAACCCTACCCATGGGTGCCATAAGGGTATCCCATCGGTCTGTTCACCAAAACCAAAGGAGAGAGCTGCACCGTCAGGAGTCCAACATGAACTCCTACGCGGAAAACATGACAGACCACACAATAAAAGGCAGTAAAGGACAAGCACACGGAGCCCCTGTCCCTCCAATGCATTTCCAGCATCACAGTCGCCCCCCAGACTGAGGTTAGGGTGCCTAATCTCCCACGAGATAGACACCCTCATGCAGACGGTCAACATACCTTCTGGAAAGGCCATCTGCATTACCATGACTATTCCCTGGTCTGTGCTCTATGGTGAAGTCTAGCCCTTGCAGGCTAATGGACCACCTGAGCAGTTTTGGGTTTTCACCCTTCATCTGCCTAAGCCACTTCAGGGGCTTATGATCGGTTTGGACCTTGAAGGTAGACCTGGTAAGGTAGGGTCCAAAACGCCTAAGGCTCCAAACCATACTAAAACATTCCTTTTCAACAGTAGCCCACCTAAGTTCCCTACACTCAAGTTGTCTACTGATGAATATGATCAGATGGTCTCTTCCTTTGTCATGTAACTGGGACAAGACAGCTCCAATTCCGGTGTCGCAGGTGTCAGTTTGAACGATAATGGGCTTGCTGTAACCAGGCGGACACAACACAGGTGCCCTACACAGACTTCCTTTCAAGCCATCAAAGGCCCTCTGACAGTCTTCAGTCCAATTAACCATTCTAGGCTGTTTGGGTTAAGTCAGAGCTGTCAGGGCTGCAGCTATGGTTCCATAGTCTGCCATGAAATTGCGATAATAACCAGCGATGCCCAAAAAGGCTCTCACCTGGGTTTCAGTAGTGGGAGTCTCCCAGTCATGGACATCCTGTACTTTACTGGGGAGAGGTTGGGTTTTACCCCCTCCTACCTCATGACCAAGATACGTGACTTTCCCCTGAGCTATCTGGCACTTGGCCTTGATAGTGAGGTTAGCCCTTTTCAAGGCCTGAAACACCTTATCCAGATGTGTCAAATGCTCTTCGCAGGTGGAACTGTAGATAGCAATGTCGTCTAAGTAAGCCACACAAAAGGCTTCCAGCCCACTGAGCGCATGGTTGACCAATCTCTGGAAAGTGGCAGGGGCATTCTTCAACCCAAAAGGCATGACCCTAAACTGGTAGAGTCCCTCAGGTGTTGAGAACGCCGTCTTTTCCTTGGCATGGTCCGTTAGAACTATTTGCCAATAGCCTGAGATAAGGTGAAAGGTGCTCACAAATTTGGCATCACATTGGTGTCCACGAGCTCATCAGCCCGGGGCAATGGGTGCGCGTCAGTTTTGGTGATGGCATTGACTCCTCGGTAGTCCACACAGAACCTCCAATCCTTGGTACTTGCCTGGGAACTTGCCTTGGGGACAAGGACCACGGGACTGGACCAGGGACTGGTTGAGGGTTCAATAACACCCAGATCCAACATCTTGGCGACCTCAGCCTGGATGTGGTTCTTAACTGTATCTGACATACGGTAGCACCTGCTTTTGACAGGCACACTGTCACCAGTGTCAATCTCGTGCCTACACCACGATGTAAGGCCTGGTGTCAGTGAGAACAGAGAGGCATACTGCCGGAGCAAAGTCTTGCAGGCCTTCTGTTGCTCTGTCATCAGATCGGGAGAGTGATGCACTCCCTCCACTGAGCCATCCTGAGGGTTGCTATGCAGAAATCAGCAAGGGGCTCACTCTCATCCTCTTTTTGCTCTGAAGCCAGGAAGAGACATGAGACTTTGGCTCGCCTGTGGAAAGGCTTGAGCCTGTTAACATGGAATACCTGATGGACTGCCCCAGAGGTTCCCATGTCAACCAGATATTTGACCTCGCCCATCTTGGAGACTATCCTGAAGGGTCCAGTCCATTTATCTGCCAAAGCCCGAGGCTTGGTAGACTCCATCACGAGGACATCCTGTCCCGGAGTCCAATCCACTTGCGGTGCTTTAAGGTCATGCCAGTTCTTATTCAATTCCTGTCTGGCCTTGAGATTTGCTGTTGCTTGACCAATCATCATGTCATCCTCCATCTGAGGCCTAACAGATAGTCCCCTACTTGCTTGGCGGGACCTGGAGGGGTGGCCTCCAAACTTTCTCTGATTAAGGCAAGGGGCCCCCTCACGGGATGTCCAAAGAGTAACTCAAAGGGGCTGAAACCAACACCCTCTTGAGGTACCTGTCTGTAAGCAAACAGCAGGCATGGCAGGAGCAGATCCCATTTCCTCCTTAGGGGCTCCTCCAAAGTGCCTATCATGCCCTTGAGAGTTTTATTAAATCTCTCAACCAGACCATTGGTCTGGGGATGGTAAGAGGTGGAGAACTTATATGTTAACCCGCACTCTTTCCACATGGTTTTCATGTAACTAGACATGAAGTTGGATCCTCTATCAGAGACAACCTCCTTAGGGAATCCAACACAGGTGAGACTGCCCAGGAGAGCTCGGGCAACCACCTTGGCAGTAATAGTCTGAAGGGGTATAGCCTCAGGGTACCTGGTGGCATGATCTACCAAGATCAGGATGAACTGATGTCCACCTGAAGTGGGAGGGTCAAGGGGACCGACAATGCTGATGCCCACCCTCTCAAACGGTGTGCCCACCACTGCCAATTGCTAAAGTGGGGCAATGAAACTGCCTCCAGTCTTGCCATACAACTGACAAGTTGGGCAGGTCCTGCAGTGGGACTCCACTTCTACTCCCATCCAAGGCCAGTAGATATGGGTAGAGAGCCACTGCTTATTCTTCTTGGTACCAAGATGACCAGCTAAGGGCAACTCATGCGCCAACTGCAGCAGGAAGGGCTTGTAAACCTGGGGTACCACCAACCTATTGAGGGTACCTGGTTCAGGCGTAGTGGGTTCACTAACAAGGAGCTCACCCTCCCAGTAAATCCGGAAGGTCCTAGGCACTTCTCCTTGTGCCTGGGACAGGGCCTGTTTCCTCAGACCCTCAAGAGAGTGGCACTCTCTCTGTCCTTTACAGAAGTCCTCCCGGGAGGATCCCCCTTCAGCTAACAAGCGTTGAAGGTCGGGATGATCCTCCGGATTGAATACCTCTCTCAGAGGAAAGTCTTCTGGCTCTTCTCCCACAGGAGATGAGATGGGATTCACCACTGGACCCAGCCCGTCTGGTGCATGGATCCCAGTGGGTGCTGTCAGAACAGCAGGAAGAGCAGGGGCTCCTCCCTCCACAGAGGTGGCCTTCTTACTCTTTCATTTCCTTAATAACTTGGGTTTTCCTGTCGGTGAGGGTAACGGGCTTGCAGCCGGACCCTGTGTGATCTGCGATCGGGTGACCACCACAGCAGCCATGGGTAGACCATCTGTGATCATCCCCAACTCAACCAAATTATTTCCTAACAAAATGTTCGCAGGCATGTTGTCCTGAACCAGGACCCGAAGCTTCGCTGTCTTGTCTCCAATCGTAAGCTTGTCTAAGGCTATAGGCGATAATTTTGGGAGGCCCACCAGCTAACCTGTCGGTTCTCAGAGGAGCACAGACATAGTACTCTGGCTTGAGCAGGGTCCTGTCCACCACTGTCATGCCTGACCCAGTGTCTCTCAAACCAGTAGAAGGCTGGCCATTCAAGAGGACACTTCTCAAAAACCTTCAAGTGTTCTGTGGGCTAGTCGCCAGTATTTCTGCATACTAGTCCCGGGCCCCAAGGGACACTAAGGAAATCTCTACGGGAGCACTGAAGGTTATCCCAGTAGAGGAGGGGAGGACAGTGGCCTCCACCTCAGTTACGGAGAAGCGGTAGGTCAGGCTGACAGCCTGGACTCAGAGTGCCTTACCCTTACACTTGGGGTCACCCCTTCGGTGATCCAGAGCCCCACAATCCCAACAAGTGCCGGGAGTGCGGGGTATGGTACTGGAACCACTGGGACTCTGCTTTGCAGCAGGCGGACACCTACTCTTACTCCCACCCACAACAGACTTATCCCCACTAGGTTTTTGGGTCTTAGGAGAGGAAGTTTTTGGTTTACCCGACTGTGATTGCTTCTGCGACTCCTCAGCTTTCTGAGAGGTCCCCTTTTCTTTGTCCTTGTCCTTCCCACTGGAGTCCTTAGGGGACACCCATTGGGAGACCCACTTGTCAGCCAACCTAGCCAGCTTAAAGGGGTCCAAAATGTTTTGGTCAGCACATACTGACACAGCTCTGGTGAGCAGGCTTCCAAAAAATGCTCAAAAAACAAAAGGTGAGACAATTCAACAAACGTTTTCACTTTGTAACTATCAATCCACCCCATCATGTTCATGTGCGCAGCACTCACTCAGTCAACCCAAGACACATTCTCTCGTTTCTTAAAATCCCTGAAGCGTTTAAGGTATTGGGTCAGTGTCTTGCCAAACCGGTAAGGCAATACCGGCATCCATTACCGGGCCGGTGTATCATGACCCTAGATGCCGTTGCTACCGGCATCGTCAAGGACCCGCTGTGGCCGTGCACCACCGTACCGGCATGCGGGCACGCGTGCAGATGGGGAGGCCTTAATACCGGCATGCCGCAAAGAAGGGGACACCACGAATCACACGTACAAGTATATACCGGCATCAAGATGCCGGTATGAAGGGCCACCATGAAGCCGGCAATACCGGCATCGCAGACCACCCATATACAACAAACTGCTGTGTAACCAAGTGCCACAGGTGCACACAATCAGCACAGGTGGAGGCAATGGAGTCAGGGTCAGCACAAAAGGAGCACACCCACACAGCACACCCCCTTCCAAGCCAAAATGCTACCACTTGTACTTTCCATACTGGGCATGGAGGACATGCCTGCACTGCTTCTCCTTGAGCAGGCAGTACAACAGGAAACACAGAGGAGACGCGGGGGAGAAGGAGGGTGAGACATGCCCAGCAAATCCCACCAGTGCAGGCAGTCGCTCCCCGCAGACAGCCAACAATCCGACGTATAAGGGCCAATCCATTTGACTTAACCCCAGCACAGATCCATACCCTGTACCGCCTGGACAGAGACACCATCACCAACATAGTGGAATTAATACAGGATGACTTGGTTAGCCTGATCAACATCCGCACAGCCATCCCCCCTTTGCTCAAGGTGGCATCTGTGCTCCTCTTCCTGGCCACAGGCACTTACCAACACACAGTGGGCCAAATGCATGGCATGTCCCAAACATGCTTCTCTGTTGTGTTAAACCAAGTTCTGGATGCACTACTGAAGCACACAAGTGCCTACATATCCTTACCAAGGACTCCACAGGAGGCAAATGCCACCAAAATAGCATTCCATGCACTGGCAGGCATGCCCAATGTAATTGGTGCCCTTGACTGTACCCATGTAGAGTTGGTAGTCCCACATGCCGTGGAGGCGGTGTACCGCAATCGGAAGCTTTTGTAACGCTCACCTGGTTCCCACGGGGGCGCTGATCTAGTCTGGATTACTGCGGCCTCTTCTAGCGGGATGCGCAGGACCCGGAACACCGATTGGACAGGACCTCCAAATCGTGCTTCCTTGGCCCGTAGGAATATCCTTCTTATGGTTTGTGAGGTTGAACTCTCCATCCTGCTTCTGGTGCAAGGGCGCACGTTCGTCCAGTTACTTCACTGGTTTTCAGAATGTCGCTGGCAAAACCCACTTGACTTTCCTGAGCGATGCGCCGTAAGTATGAAAGTTCAAAGTTCAAGTGAGGCCCCCTTTATGCTGTCTTTCTCACCTGTGATCTGTCCTTTATTTCAGGTGCAGAATGAAGGCGATGCGTCGAGGGGTTAACCTGCCGAGGTGAGTAGTAATGAGGGCGATCCCTCTAGATGTCCTTATCATTCCCCAGAAATGTCTCTAGTCCTTTCCCCATAGGGGCCGGGGTACGGTACCTGCCAACGGGGCGGCGCCGACCTGAAATGTGGAAGAAAAGCCGGTAAGTATTATGGCTGTTAATCAGGCTTTCCTTCTGTGTGTCCTTCTGCTCACCTTTTGTTTCTTCCTCTCTCCCCTAGGTGCAGAGATGTGGCGTCTGATGCTGACAGCCGCAATGGAGCCGGGAGATGTCTCGAGGACAGGACAGGTGAGTGAAGCGTGGCGCTGCAGCGAGCAACACAATGCTTTTAAATTGAAGTCTTCCTTCAGGGATGCTGGCGAGAAGATTTCGGATGCTGGTAAGAAGCTTGAAATAATCCTTGGTTTTCACCTTCCTCTTCTCTTCCTTCCTTCCAGGTCTTCCAGGTTCAAGACGGGCGTGGCTGTAGTCCAGGATCAGGAGCAGACATGGTGAGCGTTAAGCTGCAGGAAGCACAACAACGCGAAGCATGAGCTGCTGTCTGGGCGTGGCTTAAATAGCCTCCAAAGAAGTCCCAGGTATGTATCCTTCCCCAACTAGGTATGTATCCTTCCCTGGCCACGCCCGAGTGAAAAAATAGTCCCTATGAAAAAATAGTCCTTTTCAGGTCTCAGGGAGGCCTGAAGCGTGCAGCATGGTCTGCATCAGGTAAGTGCACAAAACACCTCCCTTTATGAGCCTGGCGCCTATGGCGCCAGGACTGAGTCCAAAGAGTCCCTATAAGGGGCCGCTGGGCTTTTACCCGAGGGCATGATGCCTGCTTCCGGGGGTGCTGGGCCTGGTCTGATGCTCCGGGGGTAGGCATCATGACTGCACTCCCCCCCCAAGGCCCCTCCCAAGGTCGTTCCTTCTGAAGGTTTCGGTTTGTTTGGGAAATTCCGATGGAACCTTTTTACCAGCCGAGGTGCATGTATGTGATCACTGGGTTCCCAAGACCTTTCCTGAGGCCCGTACCCTTTCCAATCAATTAGATAGAAAAGCTTTGATTTTAAGATTTTGGAATCCAAAATGTTCTTTACTTCGAATTCTGTCTCTCCATCTATCAGGATTGGGTCTGGTGGCTTTATTAATCTGGTTCCTGGTTGTACTGGTTTCAAAAGTGACACATGAAAAACTGGGTGAATCCGCATGTTGGCTGGTAGATCGAGCTTGACTGCTACTGGGTTAATTATAGCTTTGATTGAGTAAAGGCCTAAATACCTTGGATTAAAAGTTCGAGGTCCCTTGAGCGATAAGTGTTTGGTAGCCAACCATACTTGATCCCCAATTTGTTACGGAGGCGCCTCCTTTCGATGTAGATCTGCATTCTTTTTGTATTTCTCTTTCGCATGTTGCAAATGTGCAGTTGCATCCTTGAAGGCTTGAGTTATCGTAGAATGCAAATGATCCACTGCGGGCATTTCAAGGCTCGAAGGTGAGTCCAAGTCTGAAGTACAAGGGTGATGTCCATATAGGGTAAAAAAGGGGCTTTGACCCGTTCCAGAGTGTATCGAGTTATTATAAGCATATTCAGCCACCCACAGAATATCCTTCCAATTACCCTCCGATTGGTGCAACATACATCGTAGAAATTGTTCAAGGGTCTGGTTCGTTCTCTCCGTCTGACCATCGGTCTGTGGGTGGTGGCTGGTCGAGAGTCTTACGTCGATTTGTGCCAGCTGACAACACTTTTTCCAAAAATGAGAAATAAACTGGCTTCCCCGATCGGAGACTAGTATGGACGGGAATCCATGCAAACGGATGATATTCTCGAGGAATCCCTTGGCAAGAACAAAGGCTGAAGGTAATCCTTTCAACGGAATAAAGTGGGCCATTTTGGAAAATAAATCCACCACGACCAGAATAGTATTGTAACCATTACAAGAAGGCAGGTCCGTGATAAAATCTAGTGACAGGGTGTGCCAAGGTGCTGGTGGAATGTCTAAGGGCTGAAGAAGACCGGCGGGTCTTGTCTTTTGACCTTTGTTTTGGGCACAAACTCCACAGGACATCACGAAAGATTTAATATCCTTTCGCCAGGAAGGCCACCAGAATTGTCGTCTAACCTTTTCCTCAGTTTTGGCAATGCCAAGATGTCCTTCCATCAGGGTGTCATGATGACGGGAAATAACCAGTTCTTGCAATTCCTTTTCTGGCAAAAATAAGCGTCCTTGGAAGTAAGGTAAGCCATCCTTGACTGAAAAGTTAGACCCCTTTTTGATCCAATCCTGCAAGGCTGAAGAGTCCAGGACTTGTTTTACTCGTGCTTGAATGTCTTCAAGGGTTTGTAAAGTGGTTATTCCCAAAATTCTTTGTTCGGGAATTATCGGCACAGGTTCTGAGTTTGTGTCTATTTCTTCCATTCCAATTTGGGATAGAGCGTCCGCCTTACCATTCTTAGAACCGGGGCGGTAGGTGATCACAAAATCGAACTCAGCAAAGAACAAAGCCCATCGGAGCTGTCGAGACGATTGGGCCTTGGCAGTTTTTAAATATTGTAAATTTCGGTGATCAGTGATCACGGTGATGGTATGCCGGGCGCTGAGGAGATAATGCCGCCAAGCCTTAAAGGCGGACTTAATGGCTAATAGTTCCTTATCGGTAATCGCATAATTTATCTCCGGCGGTGAGAACTTTCTGGACCAAAATGCTACGGGGTGCAGTTGGTTGGTTTCAGGGTCTCTCTGAGACAGGACAGCTCCCATGGCTAAGCTGGACGCGTCGGTTTCGACGATATATGGGAGATCAGGACGCATGTGCTTCAAAATAGGTGCGGACGTGAACTTAGCTTTCAACTCCTGAAAGGCCTGTTCGGCTTCCTCGGTCCATTCAAAACGTTTATTTTTTCGCAAGAGTGCAGTGATGGGTTGCACCACACGTGAAAACTCCGGGATAAACCTGCGATAAAAGTTGGCAAAACCAAGCATGCTTTGGACACCTTTCACTGAACTAGGTGATGGCCATTTGAGGATGCCATCCACTTTCCGTGAATCCATTCGGACCCCTTTAGGTGTCAGGATGAATCCGAGAAACTCAACCTCGGTGGTATGGAAAACACATTTTTCCAGCTTGGCAAACAGTTTGTGCTGGCGCAGTTTCTCTAGGACGGCCCTGACATGTTTTCTGTGATCAGATTCCGAAGAAGAGTACACAAGAATGTCATCGATATACACAATAACACAGACATCGATGAGTTCCCGAAGGACATCATTCATGAAGAATTGGAAGGCAGCAGGCGCGTTGCACAACCCGAAAAGCATCACCTGGTATTCGAATAGTCCATATTTTGTACGGAAGGCCGTTTTCCATTCGTCGGCTTCTTTTACTCGTACCAGATGATAAGCCCCCCGGGGATCTAACTTGGTGTATACGCAAGCATCCTTCACCTGGTCAAGGAGTTCAGGGATCAGAGGCAGAGGGTAACGATTTTTAACAGTTATCTGGTTCAATGCGCGGTAATCGATACAAGTCCTAAGGTCGCCCTCTTTTTTAGGCACGAACAACAAAGCTGAAGATGCCGGGGACTTTGACGGGCGAATGAAACCATTGGCGAGGTATTGATCTAAATATTGTCTCAAATGCAGATTCTCAGGTTCAGTAAGGGCATAAATCCTGCTACAAGGGGGTTGTGCACCGGGCACCAGATCGATTTGGCAATCGTACGATCTGTGGGGAGGTAACGTGTTGGCCTGTTCCTTTTGGAAGACTTCCTGAAAGTCTTGGTACTCTGGAGGTAGTTGCACGGGGACAGAGGTTACTGATGCTAGATTGATCTTTGGATTTTCTGGGTAGCAGGTTTGTGCACAATCCGGGAAGGTTATTTTCTTCGCTCGCCAATCAATTCGAGGATTATGTGTCTCTAACCAAGGGACTCCGAGAATAAGCTGAAACTGTGGAGCCTTGATCACATCAAACACAACTGCCTGCCGATGGCCATCCGGACCTACAAGTGTCACCTCAGCTGTGGAATGTGTTACCGGTCCAGAGGCAATTTCGGTTCCATCTACAGTGGTGATGACATCTTTGCTGGTTTTAGGACGCAGAGGGAGGTTTATCCTAGAGACCAATTCTCGATCCACATAGTTTCCTATAGCCCCGCTATCGATGTATGCCTTTATAGCATGCAACCGTTTTGGCTGTTCCGGATCTATGAGGACCACTGGCACAATGAAATGCGAGGTCTAAGGGTTAGTTTTAAAGCTAGGCAAGCGGACCCCTACGCTTGCCGGGCGTGGTCGTTTCCCGATACAGAGTTTCCATGGATTTTATCAGCGGCTACTACCACCTTCTTGGGCGGCTTAACCGGGCAATCTCGAAGAAAGTGTCCTGAGGACCCACAATAAAGGCATAATTGCATCTGTCGTCTTCTTTCCCGTTTTTTTTGAGTTAGGGGTCCTTTAACTCCTCCGATTTGCATAGGCTCAGAGGCATCAGCCCCCTTTGGGTTACCGTGGGTTTTGGCCCACACCCGGGTTTCAAACTTGGACCGATCTGCTTTTCTGTTTTGCAGCCTGTGATCCAACTGGACCACTAAGTCTATATATTCAGTGCATTCTTGGGGCGGATTTACAACTTGTGCCAGGACATCTTTAAGTTCTCCGCGTAGACCTCGATAGAATAACGTGATTCTTTTATCCTCTGGCCAACCAGTTTCCACAATTAGTCTATTGAAGGTTGCAATGAAGAATAGAAGGTCTTGATTGCCCTGTCGCAGAGATAGAAGTTCGTCATCCAGAGCCTGTCCCTGGGAATGTCGAGCAAATAACCTTTCCATGCTTGTTTGAAATCCTTGAAAATCACGAAGAATCGGGTCATCTTGAGTTACCAGTGGGACTGACCAATCGGCAGCACAGCCGCTGAGATATGACAACACAAAGGCTACCTTGGTCTGATCATTAGGGAAGGCCCCGGGTCTACATAGGAAGTGCAAACGACACTGATTCATGAATACGGCGAATCGTTTGGGGTCCCCAGCAAAGCGTTCGGGTAGGGCCAGCGGCATGTTTGCAGGTAGATTAATCAGCACAGGGTTCCTGGAAACCACAGGAGTGGGGTTCCCCCCGGAACCGGGTAAAGGAGTTTGTCCAGCTTGACCTTGCAAAAGCTGTCTAGCTAGGTCATCAGTCCTTTCCCTTGTTACAATCACTTCTCTTCTGAGGGCATTAGTCTCTTGACGAGCAGCGTGTACCTCGGCCCGTAATTCCCCCAGTAGTTGGGCCAGTTGGTCAGTCTCAGAAGTTTCCATAGCGCCTGGGTGGGAATTTGTAGGGAGTCTTCGCGTTCTGTAACGCTCACCTGGTTCCCACGGGGGCGCTGATCTAGTCTGGATTACTGCGGCCTCTTCTAGCGTGATGCGCAGGACCCGGAACACCGATTGGACAGGACCTCCAAATCGTGCTTCCTTGGCCCATAGGAATATCCTTCTTATGGTTTGGGAGGTTGAACTCTCCATCCTGCTTCTGGTGCAGGGGCGCGCGTTCGTCCAGTTACTTCACTGGTTTTCAGAATGTCGCTGGCAAAATCCACTTGACTTTCCTGAGCGATATGCCGTAAGTATGAAAGTTCAAAGTTCAAGTGAGGCCCCCTTTATGCTGTCTGTCTCACCTGTGATCTGTCCTTTATTTCAGGGGCAGAATGAAGGCGATGCGTCGAGTGGTTAACCTGCCGAGGTGAGTAGTAATGAGGGCGATCCCTCTAGATGTCCTTATCATTCCTCTGAAATGTCTCTAGTCCTTTCCCCATAGGGGCCGGGGTACGGTACCTGCCAACGGGGTGGCGCCGACCTGAAATGTGGAAGAAAAGCCGGTAAGTATTATGGCTGTTAATCAGGCTTTCCTTCTGTGTGTCCTTCTGCTCACCTTTTGTTTCTTCCTCTCTCCCCTAGGTGCAGAGATGTGGCGTCCGATGCTGACAGCCGCGATGGAGCCGGGAGATGTCTCAAGGACAGGACAGGTGAGTGAAGCGTGGCGCTGCAGCGAGAAACACGATGCTTTTAAATTGAAGTCTTCCTTCAGGGATGCTGGCGAGAAGATTCCGGATGCAGGTAAGAAGCTTGAAATAATCCTTGGTTTTCACCTTTCTCTTCTCTTCCTTCCTTGCAGGTCTTCCGGGTTCAAGACGGGCGTGGCTGTAGTCCAGGAGCAGGAGCAGACACGGTGAGCGTTAAGCTGCAGGAAGCAGAACAACGCGAAGCATGAGCTGCTGTCTGGGCGTGGCTTAAATAGCCTCCAAAGAAGTCCCAGGTATGTATCCTTCCCCAACTAGGTATGTATCCTTCCCTGGCCACGCCCGAGTGAAAAAATAGTCCCTATGAAAAAATAGTCCCTTTCAGGTCTCAGGGAGGCCTGAAGCGTGCAGCATGGTCTGCATCAGGTAAGTGCACAAAACACCTCCCTTTATGAGCCTGGCGCCTATGGCGCCAGGACTGATGTCCAACATGAGCCTGGCGCCAAAGGCGCCTGGACTGAGTCCAAAGAGTCCCTATAAGGGGCCGCTGGGCTTTTACCCGAGGGCATGATGCCTGCTTCCGGGAGTGCTGGGCCTGGCCTGATGCTCCGGGGGTAGGCATCATGACAGCTATACCATTTCATCAATGTGCATTTGGTTTGTGATGCTAGCTAGATAATAACACATTGCTGTGACAGATACCCAGTGGCTGGCTGTTGGGTGAGTCTGCCCTCTGGGCCATGGGGGCAGATGGATTGGGGGGGTGCATGCATATGCAAGGGGAATGCCCTCTGGGCCATGGGGGCAGATGGATTGGGGGAATGGAAGTTTCTTAAATCATCCGCCGACACACAGCCCTCACATTTGCATGCAAAATGCCCCTAGCCAAGACATACATTGAGTAGTCTGGTGGTTTAAAATCCTAGGACCCTAGGTCGTGTATGTCACACAAGGCTCTATGAATTGGCATGCACTGTACAGGGCTGACAGTCATGTGGATGTGGCTGCCAATGACAAGATTGTGCATATGAACTTGAATGATGTACAGGCTGAGCACACCTGTCAACTGAGCCTCATCCTCACACATACCTCCTTCTGCTCCTATGTAGGTGATGCTGGATATCCTCTGAAGCCGTGGCTACTCACCCCTGTCAGGAACCCGCAGAACAGGCACGAGGAGGACTTCAATCATGCACATACACATACATGTGTGGTCATTGAGCAGATGTTTGGCCTTTTGAAGGCACGGTTTCGCTGCATCAGCAGGTCGGGAGGGGCACTCATATACGGGCGTGAGAAGGTGGGCAAGATCATCACGACATGTGCAATGCTGAATAACATGTGCATCCGGCGGAACATACCCCTGCCACCTGACGTGGAGCTGCCACCACCTGGTGAAGTAGAAGGAGAGGAAGGAGTAGAAGTAGGACATAGGCCAGGACGCAAAACACATGAGGGTCGCGCAGTGTGCAAAATGGTCATAGACCAATCATTCTGATGTACTTTGATGCAGAGGGTGCCATATGTTGTGAACTGTGGGCACTGGTTGTGTGGGCACATGTGCACAAATCACCATGAAGCAATAAATTGACATGCAAAAAATCAGCACTGTCCACTCGTGATGTTTGTTACACAACTGGTGTATTCATGAGGAATTAAGTACAACATGATTCAACAATCCATGCCCCCACCACTCCTCCACCTCCCACACCCTACTCCCATGTCCCCAACCACCCCAGTACTACACACTACACCAACAACCCCTCAACCTCCCCCACCCTACTCCCATGTCCCCAAACACCCCAGTACTACACACTACACCCACCACCACCCTCCACCCACCCCCTAAAACCCAAAGTCAACTATGGCACGACATGTGTTTGAATGTATACCCAAAGAGATTATGCAGGGTCGCTCTGCTACTGTTGAGCCCCCTTCGGAGGTGGGGGTTGGATCTCTGAGCGGCGGGAACTCTGCAGGGACATGCGCACGGGGCTGCTCTGCCTCAGGCTCGCTGGCGTGGAGGATGCAGATGACCCAGATGGTTGTGATCCCAAGGGCAGGGTTTGCCGTTGGTCCATGCGGTCAGCAATCCTGGTGAGGATCTGACCCAAGGCATTGAAGCCATCCCGCACTTGCTGTGCACTTGAGTTAATTGCCTGGATAGCGGCCGCAGTGCTGTCCTGGATAAGACGGCATGTTGTCTACCCTTCAGCAAGGTACTGCTGCACATAGCATTGCATCACCTCCTGCCGGGCATCCATCCTGGAGAGACGTACCTCAAGGTCCGGTATGGCAGTGTGGGTTGTGGTCGGTGGGTGATATGGTGGTACAGCATGAATCATGGGGCTGTGCATGGCCGGAGACCACTCTCCATGGCTGCCCTGGTCGGATGAGTCCCGCTGAGGTGTGTCCTGTGGGGTGGCCTGCGGGCTTGGTGTGTGCACTACAGGCTCTGAGTGGACAAGTCCTGCATCGCCCTCATTGTCCGGCTCAGCTACCTCATCAACACTATGATCTGCCGATGCAGCCATCTCCCCAATTGGGCTGGCAGCAGCAGAATGTGTGCCCTCCTCCATGCCTGCTGTTTCCTCAGCCAGTGTGGCTGGTGTGACCATGGATGCAGGTGCAGGTGTCAGCTTGTCCTGTGTGCTTGTCTGTGATGCTGTTTTTGCACCAGTTCTTGGCCCACTTCCCGCTTGGCCCATCCTTGATCCACTTGAGGTTGATGGACCTGTGCCATCAGATTGCCTCCTAGGCCTTTTGGCTGGTGTTGTGCATTGTGCACTCCCTTGCGCTTCGTCACTGTCAGCATCCGTACCTGTGGGGGACAGAGAGTGGCAGGACATCAGTGATTGTTCCACTTGCATTGTGCATGCATTAGTCATTGGACATGTGGCGCCATCTGATCAGTTGCATTCGTGGCTTTGTAGGGGACTGTGTACATGCAATGTTGAAGAGTGGATTTTGATAGCGTAGTCGTGTCCACATGTACACATTGTTGGGTGCAGTTGGACATTGATGTGTTTTGGGAGGGTCGTCCTGGGTTGCACAAGCCCATAAAATGTGTCTTGTGTGTGTATTTGTGTATGATTACAACATGCATTGGGATGGGATGGTGGTAGACCCAGAATTGTACATGGATATGTGTAGGTGTGCATGATGGCCCATTTGTTGGCTGGTGTAGCAGCCACATTTGGGGGAGGATGATTTTGATTATTTTTACTGTTTCATCTGCTGATGTTGGCACGCCAAACTCTATTTCACCGACTCCTTCGATGGACTCCACATCTATGATAGAGCTGCAGGTCTCCTCCCATCTGGCCAATTTCAGTGGGGAGTGTGGTCCTCCTCCTGTTGCCAGCCCCTGGCTCTTATTAGCCGACAATATGTGCCGGACTCCCAGCCTGAGGTCGTCCCAACGTTTTTTGCAATCACGCACTGTGCGTGCGGTGGTGCCGACTGCACTTACTTTCTGGGCAACTTCTTCCCAGATGGCCTTTTTCTTGAGCTGGGCTGGATGCCTGAGGTCGTTGCAGAACACCACTTCAGCATTTGCCACAAGGGTGTCGGCCAACATGTTCAGCTCATCGTCCGTAAAACGTGGTTTGCGCAGGTGGGCCGGCCTCTCCGGGTGGTCTTCGACATGTTGTCCGTGGTGGCCTGGGAGTTGGGGTGTAGAGGGTCCTGTAGGTGGAGGATGGCAATGGATTGTGTTTTTAAAGATGGCCGCCATGGCATTTCCCGTTCCGGCGCAATGCCGTTACTTCCGGGTCCGGTATTAACGCACCCGTTATTTGCACTATGTTAATAACGGTAACGGAATTTAGGGGTTGCCGAGGGCAGAGCTGTTCTGTGTAAATTGGTCGATGCCGCTGTCTGGGGATTTGGGGGTCATTACCGGCATGCCGGTACTGCCGTTACCGGCATGCAGGGATGTGCGCGCTCAGAAACTCTTGATCGTCTGCTATTTGCGGGTTGGTGCCAAGCCGGACATGTTATCACCGCCATGCCGGTACGGCCAGATTTTTAGCGCCGACCTTGTGATGAGGCCCAAAATAATTTGGCAACAAGTCGTAGAATTACATAAAGTTAGACAAGCCTTGCATTATCTAAAAGACAATAATGAATACTACAAAGAAATAAATATTGAACAAAACTTAAGGGAAACAACTGAAACAATTCAAGAGTCACCAGAAACTAGTCAATTTGAACTTCTAGATCCTGCTACAGTATCCAATATTTTAGACCATTATACAATTCATCCATTACACTCTAATGACACCATAGATGATGCACTCGAAACGTACCAAATGCGACAAACCAAAGGATCACCAATCAGCATATGGGAAAAAAGTATAGAAGCACGTACTTTTCCTCTACTGTTTCCTACTGGCAAAGGAGGAAGGTACGATGATAGACCTATTCAGATAACAGCATCAGAATACCGCTCGTTACAAATGTATTCTGAAGATCCCAGATTTAGACAAAATGTGGAATACATATTCCACCTACTCTTTGAAA
Source organism: Ambystoma mexicanum (assembly GCF_040938575.1). Classification (NCBI taxonomy): domain Eukaryota; kingdom Metazoa; phylum Chordata; class Amphibia; order Caudata; family Ambystomatidae; genus Ambystoma; species Ambystoma mexicanum. The sequence goes on along the minus strand of NC_090930.1, from coordinate 378,543,720 downwards.
GTGAACTAGCAACTCTATGTTACGGAGTTGCACACACATTGAAATCAGGAACCCACTTTCAAAATATGTCAGCTACACAATTAATACAAAAAATGCAAGAAAAAGATGAGGTTTTACAATCAAGCATTACAAATGTGTTAGCAAACATGCGTGGTATGAAAGAGTACTGGTTCCGATGTCACGGAAATGTACGTTGTATGATAAGAAACCTTGGCTCACCCACTTGGTTTGTGACATTAAGTTGTGCAGAATATGCATGGGAAGATTTACATGATTTCCTACGCATATCCAACAAAACGAAAACAAACATAGATATACTAACGCCTGGAGAACTTTGCTATCTAGATCCTGTTAATGTTTCAAGATATTTCCATCATCGTTTCATTGCTATGCTACACTTTATTTGTAATAAAACTGTTCCTCCCCTCGGAGAAGTGCAACACTTCTTCTGGAGAAAAGAATACCAAGCCAGAGGAGCACCACATATCCACATGATTTTATGGATTAAAGATACTCCTAAATTTGGTCAAGACAGTGATGCCACTGTTTTACAGTTTATCGAAAAATATGATACATGTGAAATTCCATCGGAAGCAACAAATAGTGATCTTCATGCACAAATTGTACAATTTCAAAGACACAAATGTGTCAAATATTGTCATCGCAAATACAAAAAACAAAGGGAAATACTGCACCAAATGCCACTTTGGTTTGCCTAGACCAGTTACAGAAACAGGTGAAGTGAACAACTTCATGTCTTCAGTTAGACATAGTGTTAAAGGTAAATCACCTAAGAACACATATTACATAAAAAGAACAGAAGAAGCAAAATATATCAATGATTACAATGCAATCATTGCCCTCTTATGGAATGCAAACATAGATGTGCAGTACATTGCAGACAATTCCACTGAAATTGCTCAATATGTTACAGCCTACTTAGCAAAAGCAGAAAAAAACAGAGCTTCAAGACCTCTGCAATGACCTATCATCGGACAAAATACTATCTCAGAAATTGTACAGTTTAGGCACAATGAACAGCAACACGAAGAAGAACTCCAGACCCAACTAGAAAAGGACACTCCCGACGGTAGTCAACCTTCTGTAACAGGAAGCCAAGAACAACTGGGAAAGCCACTAATAGCAAATGAGGCAGAATTTGCTGACAGAAGTAGAGAACACCATGTTTCACTATGAATAAGATACAGAAGACTTAACTGTACTACAATCAAAATTGAACAAAGAGCAGCGTACCATTTTTCAAGAAATAACAGAACAAATTGCACATGGTGCACAACATGAAAATAAAGAATGAACCTGCCAAAATTACAAACCTACCCTACTGTACGTCAGTAGTGATGCTGGTTCAGGCAAAACACTCTTAGTCAAAATCATCAGCAAGTTCCTTCAACAATTGACAAACAACAAACTGTCAGCTGTTGTAACTGGCCCCACAGGTTTAGCTACCTACAACATAGGCGGTGTCACTTTACACTGATTACTACTCCTTTCAGTAGAACACCAAAACAAATTAGAATTTTACAAACTTTCTACAGAAGCTGCAATGGAACTACGCAGAGTGTTAAAACAAATTAAAATGTTACTAATAGATGAAGTGAGCATGGTCTCCAACCTTAGGTTTGCTTTGATTCACCTCAGATTGCAAGAAGTACTTAAAACAAACTATGAAGAGCTCTTTGGAGGAAAACACATTATTGTTTTTGGAGATCTTCAATTGTCATCAGTGAAAGGTCAACCTATTTTTAAAACCTTAGGACACAAACTCTGCAGTAAAACTGTTGGCAGCATGGGAAATGTCAACCTTTGGCAACATTTCCAATACAGAGAATTAACAGAAAACATGTGCCAATCTGCAGACCTCACTTACGGCAACATTTTAAAAAGTATTAGAGTTGGTGTACTATCTCAAGAAAAACAAGCAATATTAAAGACCTGGCACATCCATGCACTTTATCGCCATAACTCATGTGCTACTGATGTCATGGAACAATTAGCACACACAAAATGTCAATTGCATGTCCTTAAGGCAAACTCTTGCAAGCTGTTTCAAATTAAATGAAACAATGTTGAAAAAAGAAATGCAACCAATAATCGTAATTTGCTCCACAGACAAACTGGACGTACATGGTATGACACTACCCATGTGTCAACAAGCCACAACAAGACTAAAAAACACAGCTGGTTTGGAGAAAATATTAAAATTATCCTAAAACTGTAGAGTAATGCTTAAACATAACATTGACGTGGAGCAAGGACTAGTTAATGGAGCACTGGGTACAGTTGTTGGCTTTCAAACATACCCACGTGGCAACAACATTCAGTTTGTCAATATTCTCTTTGACAAACTTTCAGAAGTAAAAAGGATAGGGCGCTCAACAGCTCGATTCCTTCTCTTCAAAGACATGTATGTACGCAGAGAACAATTTTCTCTAACTCTAGCATACGCAGTCGCCATTCACAAATCACAAGGTCTTACTCTAGACAAAGCATTGATAGATATTGGAAACAAAGTCTTTAAAGAAGGCATGAGCTACGTAGCACTATCACGCTTACGTACACTTGACGGTCTATTTCTGATCAACTTTGATGCAAGTAAAGTAAACGCTGATATTCCTTGCATTTTAAAATACAATAGAATACTTTCACTATACACCCCCCATCTAAAAACATATCCTGTTCCACAAAAAGGAAAACATTGTAAAAGAAAACTAATTCAAACAGAAATGCAACAGGCTCTCACTGCAAATCCTCCAAAGAGAGTAAAAGAATCTAATACTTCATCAATTACCACAACCAAAGAAGAATCTATTACTCCAAGCAACTCAGGTACTTCATCAAAGAAGCAAAACACACTCCGGAAAAATGATTTGGACACATGATGATCTGGTCCATTCAAATTTTCAAATATAACTGGTATAAGTTGCTATGCAAATGTAGCAATGAATATTCTATTTCAATTGCCACCAATTGTTGACAACATTTACTTACACAGTACAGACCAATTGTGTTTGCAAATGTTAGTCCTTCATAGAAACGCAACAAACAATCCTGACAACACGTATAGTGTTCATGGAATAAGACAAGAATTGGACTACTGTGCTGGAATGGTGAAATTCACTATAAACTCACAAGAAGATCCACAAGAATTTCTAATGTACTTACTACAAGTACTGGAAAACAAAAACATACCTATAAATGAAATCTTCCAGATTTCATACATGTGGAAACATACATGCACTCTCTGCAACAATGTGGCACAAGAACAAATTCCTAATGAGCTCTTCGTGTATGTATCCATACCTAATTTTGAATCCGTTCCATTTCAGCAACTTGTACCAAATGCAAACCATGGTAAATAATATACTACCTGCAATTCAGATAATCGCTCCACCTTACTAATACAAACACATAGTAAATATGTAATACTAATGCTTCTACATTACAATGCAGATGGTACCAAAAACAACTGCAAGCTGACTGGATTCACACATGGTCAAGTATCACTTGTTAAGAAAACCTTCACAACAATAGGTATAATCCACCACGCAGGAGCCACAACCAATGCAGGTCACTACAATGCATATATAAATAAGAAATGTGGATGGTTTGAATGTAATGATAGTACCATTACTCTAAAGCAGAGATTACCAGCAAATCTTACAAACACTTATTTAATATTCTTAAAACAAAAATTTGATAACTAATCTGTACTTAAACATTAACAAGACTTCAATTAAAAAACAATAAACAGTTAGAATGCGCCAATAGGTATCTAACTGCCCCGAGATTCTATTACAACCAAACAGATAAATGAATACCAGTAAATTATTACAATTACGCCAACAGTTATCTAACTGCTCCAAAAATCTGCAACAAGCCAACCGATAGAACATTAGCCAGAAACAACAAGTGAACACTGAAAACAAACACAAACAAACAAATAGACTGTAACATAACAAACAATGTTTTTTTTAATCCAACTTTGATTTTTTATTTCCCACAGACCCAATGATTTAAAAAAAACACAGAAAAAGAGCAAATTGCACAGTACACTGGTTTGTAAACTACTAAATATGAGGGTCGAAAAAAAAACTGAAATGTCTATTTTGCAATGTAATAAGTCTTTATAAATGACCCACACTAACATGATCTTTTCTTTTATCACAGAAATTGAAAAAGAATATGCGCTCCAGTCACCCAACTCATGAAACAAATATATCCAATCACAAAAAATCAAACAGTAAGTATATTCTAATAGAACGGATAAATACTACTGCATAACAGAACCATTTAAGCAAACATCTAACCATACACTACAATACAAAATATTTACTTCCATGGATATGTTATACTGCAGTGCTTGTTACCAAACTCTACAATCTTAATGACATGACGTAGCCAAAAGTTCACATACAAACTGCACAAATCAAACAGTACACAAACTGTAGATTTACAAATATTTGATAGATACTCCATTCTATGGGTGTGATCTATGGGTGTGACATGCTGTGGTGGTTGTGGCCAGGGCCTAGAGTCTTGGGTGCATGCCCTATGGCCTACGGACTTCGGCCATGCACCCCAGACTCTAGTCTCTGGCCACAACCACTGCAGCATATCACACCCACAGATCACACCCATAGAATCAAACATTTTAACTGTCTATATGGGCCCACCGACATCACACTTTTTGCAAAGTTTAGTGAGAATTCATCCAGGGAGAGCGAAGTTATAAGCCACCCATGGTGGCTTATAACTTTGGTGCATATAACTTCGGTCTTGGGTGCATGGCCGAACACTCTAGGCCCTGGCCACAACCACCACAGCATATCACACCCATAGATCACACCCATAGAATCAAACATTTTAACTGTCTATATGGGCCCACTCATATCACACTTTTTGCAACGTTTGGTGAGGATTCATCCAGGGAGAGCAAAGTTATAAGCCACCCATGGTGGCTTATAACTTAGGTGCATATCACTTCAAACTTGGGTGCATGTCCTTCTGCCATGCACCCAAGACTCTAGGCCCTGGCCACAACCACCAAAGCATATCACACCCATGGGCGCTTATAATTTCGGTGCTTATAACTTCGATCTTGGGTGCATCGGTCATGCACCCAAGACTCTAGGCCCTGGCCACAACCACTGCAGCATATCACACCCATAGAATCAAACATTTCAACTGTGCCATATGGGCATTTTATTATATGTCCGCGGAAACCGCGTGTGTCCATAGAACAGTTTCAACTTGCCTGGGGACAGCAACGATGGGATTAGTGTCCTTAGGACACCCGTCATTTTGACTAATTACAGACATCCGGACAGCGCAGCCATGACAAATACATCAGAGGCACCTCCCACCTAAACAAATACAGTATTTGACCCATCTCTTACTCCCCAAACCTCCCAAAGCACTCTTGCACACCAAAACGGTCCCCAAAACTGCATTTTGCCTCTGTTCGCCGCCACGCTGTCGGCGGATCCATGACGGTGGGTGCATCGGAACAATCCGACGCACTTCACACTCTTCGCCATCCAATCAGCGAACACGTCACATATCCGCGGACATGGGGTGAACAGATTAGTCGATCAGTTTCCTGTCCGCGGAGCGAACAGGGAAGTGTGTCCGCGGAGCAAACGTAGATATCACACATTTTTTTAGACCTACTTTTTGATTGTTTTTTAAAAAAATGACTGGATGGATTTTCACCAAATTTACAAAAGCACACTTTCGGGACCAAGCCGCTGTTCCTGCCGCAAATTTGGTGAAAATCCGTCCACCGGTTTGGGCTGTAGGCATGCACAAAGTTTTCTCCCCATTCAGTCTATGGGAAAAAATACATTTTGGGACCGGCCCTATAACTTTTCCCCCCTTGGCCCAAACCTCACCAAACTTTGCAAAACAATTCAGAGCGGGCCATATCTTAAGTTTGGTGAGGATTCGTTGAGGGAGAGCGAAGTTATAAGCCACCCAAAAAGTGCACTTCCTATGGGATTAGCAACTTAATCATAACTACAAAGCTACTACCGTGCCCTAGGCACTCCTGATACATTTAGGTATGCGATTTAATCACAGCATTGAAGCGAAGTTGCAATGACTAAATGTCAAATGTTCCATGCTACTTTGCACTTTATTGCATTAAGAACATGCTGCTAATGCACTAAGCACTTTACTTTTTACAGCAGATCGCCTAAACACATGTCATTTATACTTATATTTACCATGTGTAATGTTTCTTAAACCATTGTAACATTCAAAGTGCTTGATGGGCACTTGCCCTGAAACTGTCCTCCAGCTAGATATATAGAATATGCCATATTGTTAGCCAAAACAAAAAGAGAATGTTAAGATCACTCGCAGTCAGTCTTCTGTTACTCACCTAACATACTAGGCTAATATGGCCGAAATGTAATTCTGGGTTTTCAGCATTCTAGGAGAACAAGTCCTTTGATAGTGTTTACACCTAAATTTCACTGGCTGCCTCTCTTCCATGTCTTTTAAATGTTTGTTTGACAATGAGGCAAATCGTTGTGAACAAGCGGCAAGTTGGCTGCGGAACACGTGAACATCTCAGCAAACTGATTGCTGCACTTTGGGAGGACCCGTGTATTTTGGTCATTTTGAACTTTAAAGGATTTCCATGTTTTTGTATTTTACGGTTTTCTCTGAAAGAAAATTAAAGGAAGGTAATTTTTGGCAAACAAGGTGTGGACCCGGCAGCGTTTGTTCCAATTGGGATTGATTTTGCCTGATAATTACGGCGGAGAGTGCAGCTCGAATCTTCTGCATAAAAAGGCAGTATTTTGAACATATATGTCTGTGTGTATGTTGCTGCTTGCTTTTTGTATATTGATGTACAACTTTTTTAAACATTAAAAAGAACTTTCGTATTTACTATGCAGTGGTTTCTTGGTCCATTTCTTGGAGTCTGCATTTTTGCATCTTGCCCGCGGGAGTGTGGTTCACCTTTTCCTCTTTTCTTGTGGATATTTATTTACACGGAGCATTCCGTGTCTGAACCTGCACCAGGATGTGCATATGTGCGCGCCCTAACTCAATTCTCGCTTCATGAGTAGGGTTGCTGCCGCTGGTGGCAGACTATGCTGTGGACTGGACTGGGATTTCTTGCATTCACAAGGGAACACAGCTAAACTAACCCTTCCTGTTGGTGGTTTTACGTGTGCCGGAGGACGGATGAACGATCATCATACGGTAGGTGTGTTTTTAGTTATAGGTCGGCACTCTGCTTCTGGCCTCTCCATTGGACTGCATTTTTTGCTTTTTTCTATTTTTTTCTATTTTGCATTTCGTGCAGCGGCTCCACGCAGACATGCAGGACGCCTTGGTAGCAGCCCGGCTACTTCAGGCTAAAGACCTTTTTAGTGAACAACAGGAACTTTCAGTCACTTTGCCCACTAATGGGGCTTATAAAAAGACTAACCCTAATATCAGCAAGGAAGTGACTTTATTAAAGGAACTTGAAAAACTACAGAGAAAGGAAATATCCAAATGGTGGGAGGAACATTCTCTTCAAAACTATCTTGATATTGGCAGGATTCCTCGTGGTTTACGAATTATGACTACTCACTCCTTCGAGGACCAAGACCCGCTGATGTTGCAAGAATGGGGCGAAGCCAGTAAAGGCTGTTCTGCTAAGTTCTTAGCAATTTTGGTGAAATGTGCCAAATTGGACCGTGAGGTGGCTCTAAAAGAATTGGCAATAACAGAGACGGAACTTACCGAAATCCCCTCCACAGAGGAAGGCAACCAACTACGCATCAAAATCGATGAAGCCCTAATCTCCTACGAAGATGAGATAAAACAACGGAAGCATAGGAAATTTCTCAGGGACAAAATAGACTATGAGACAGCACGTGTGTTGACATTTGCCAAACACTTTGACTCCCTACGCAAAAATACTGACACTCAGACAGAAGCCCCTTAGTCAAGTGATCTAGGTGCTGCTACATCGGAGTCCGATATTTCTGCGGCTGAAACTGATGAACCCATAACAAGATTTAATTTTTTAGACGAGATGCGACTGTTGTGTCAGGATGGGAAAAAACAAAAAAGAGGCAGGGGTCGCGGCAAAGTAAAAGGAAGAGGAAAAGGAAAGAAATCAAAGGTAGGAAGACTACCCGCCAAGGCCGACGTGGGAAGCGGCTCAAAGGGGCATCAACAGGGCAGATCAATGCGCTCTGGGATAAAAAATTAATGATGGATACCATGAATTGTTGTCAAATCATCAATCTTTCTTCCCATGTCCTTATGAAATCTCAAACCTCGCTCCTTTCCTTGGGTCTCTATTTTTGCCCCACTATGGGTTTTGATTATGTACAAGCACGCATCGATCTTGATAAATTCCTACGTAAAATTAAACTCAAGAAGTTTTTTGCTACCAATTCCTCCGTCCTGAAACATCCGACATCACGTACTGGTGGTACTGATCTTCTTATTTCAGATATTGCATCACTCATGGATCTTGCATGCCTCTATGATGACAAATTTGAACCAGATAACTTTAATTTCCTTCATTTTGACATTAATCCCAATTGGGATATACATACTAAACTCAAGAGCAAATCAAGATTTACCCCTCAGTTTCCAGTGGGGGGTTGCATTGAGGCATTCCATGATCCCTGTGTCAGTGACTTTAGAAGTTTGGGGCAAAAAAACAATATCACCAAACTCCAACATCTCTCCAATATTGTCATCAAACCTGCCGACAAGGGCTCCAACATTGTGATCCAAGACAGTGCCAAATATGTTGCTGAGGCTAATCGGCAATTACGTGACCATTTGTGTTACACTGAGCTTTCCAAGGATCCGTTTCCAGAAATACGATCAGATCTTACTGATCTCTGTACCAAGCTGGCCAATGAAAATCTATTAGAGGGTAATTTGATTAAAGTTCTCATCCCTGCATGCTATACTATCCCCACCATTTATTTTCTTCGCAAAATGCACAAGTCACTTAAATACCCCCCTGGTAGGCCTGTTGTTACTCTATGTGGCTCACTATTAGAACATCTGGCTTAATTTATTGATGAGACACTCTTTCCACTTGTATCAGTGTTGCCATCCTACCTGAGGGATACTAAAGACTTTTTGCAACATATTACTAACACACCTTGGGAGGAGGGTTTGATACTGGCTACACTTGACGTGGTTTCTTTATATACCTCTATTGATCACACTGTAGGTATTAATGCATGTAAATACTTTTTGGACACCCGCTCACTGAACTACCTTGGACACAGCTCCATGATTTTGGATATGCTTTTTTTCTGTCTAAGTAACAATGTTTTTTGTTTGAGGGGTCCTTTTTCCGTCAAGTCAGGGGGACTGCCATGGGCAGTACCTTTGCCCCAATTTATGCTAATCTCACTATGGGGTGGTGGGAGGCTACATTTCTATCTGATTTAATTTCGTCTTGTTTTCCGACACAGATTATCTCTTGGTGGCGGTACATTGACAACGTTTTTATCATTTGGAAGGGCACTGAGAGTGACTGGCTATTATTTGTTAAAAGTATCAACATTAACAAGGCCAACCATAACTTTGCGGAATGCCACAGTCCTACTGAAATTGTCTATCTGGATGTCATTGTCATGCTTGATAGTTCAAGTATACATACAGCTCTCCATAAGAAATCTTCTAACACCTGTCTGCCCCTCCATGCCAACAGTTGTCACCCGTTCCCCATGTAAAAAATCCATCCCGTACGGTGAGTTTGTCTGCTTTCGATGGAACTGCACTACTATTGCGGGGTTTGATCACCACTGTGCCTTGGCAGCCTCTGACCTTGTGAAACATGGGTATGATAAGAGAACTATTGCAATGGCCTATGTCAAGGCACGTCGTATGTCTAGAGAAAAACTATTATATGATACCAACTCTGTGAAATCCATTACCATTGATGAACCCAGACTGATCATCTCATTTGACACTGCATCCAATAACATTCGTAAAATTGTTGAAAAACATTGGTGTGTCCTTACTTTAGACAATGATCTCAGACCTATGTTTTCTAAACGTCCAACTGTGACTTATAAACGTGTCTCTTCCCTTAGAGACAAACTTGTCTCCAGTTTTTTGTCTCCGGCAGAAAAAAATCGGCCTGCTACGACCTGGCTCTGCGCATCTCCTATGGGGTTTACCAAATGCATGAAATGCAAAGCTTGTGCTCATGCCACTGTATTGAAGTCATTTGAACATCCAGTCACTAAAACTTCTTATAAGATCAAACATTTTATCAATTGTGACACTACTTTTGTGGTGTACATTCTCTCATGCCCTTGTATGAAATGGTACATTGGCAGTACGACCTGCAAACTCAAAATGAGAATCCTTCAACATCTCAGAGCCATTAAGAACTCTAATCCAGCGTACCCGATGGCCAAACATTTTAAACAGGAACATGGGAACAATTTTAATCTGTTAACATTCTTTGCAGTGGCGCACTTGCCGATTCACCCCAGAGGTGGTGATCGTGTTCTGAAACTAAGACAACTGGAAACAAGACTTTTCTTGGACTTTGAAACCAAGCATCCAAAGGGACACAATGGGGATGAGGAATTGTATAGATTCCTGGGCACTTAGTGTATCTTCCTTCATGCCTCTCTAAAACCATGGATTATGATTTTCTCCTCTCTCCTTTTTATCTTATCCTGTTTCTGTGCACTCCTGTCGATTGTTGACTTTATTCTGTTCTTCTAGGGGGTTTTTCTTTGGTCTTTGCTATGATTGCTTTTTTATTCTTGTATAATGATTTTTCTTTATTGATGAGGCTGCTCATCTTTGCAACCTGTAAGGGAGTGCTATCCATCTTGGTCCTTATTTATGTTTTTTTTTTTATCGCTGGCTTCTCTACCTCTGGGGCATCTGATTTTTGTCTTTTCTCATTTGTTCTTTGGAGGTCTACCTTATCTGCTGCATCCTATGGACTTTACAATTGATGAATATGTTTTATCTTGATTTTGTATTGTGATGCTTTTACATACTTTTAGGTCACGACTATTGCCAGGGGCGTATTTTATCTCCAGGATTATTCCTGTCGCTTTGCACTTGCACTTTACCTTGGCCTGCACTCTTTCAGGCTTTGATGATACATCTACGTCATTTGTGGAATACTACGTGTACCTATATTAAGTCTAACATTACATTAGCCCTAATGTGGCTTCAAAGCAGCGACCACCTTCCCAAATAATTGACATTGGCTGGCCTGTATAGTGAATTGAATCCTTGTATTATCTTATATTGAGATGCACAAGTGCTTTACCATGGTCTATGCGGGTCTGTAATATTTAGTTAAAATTGTTTTTACTCTTGTATATACAGACTGAAATACTTGCTACTTAGGTTTCAGTATATTTAGTATGTGGTTGCTTTAGACTAGGTCTTGATGTGTTGGGTTTTCATTGTATTACCCCGAATGGCGGTGATTTCACTTCTATGGGCCTCATTATGACCCAGGCGGTAAGGGGTTTACGCCAGCGTTAACAGCGCCGACCCTTACCGCCTGAGTACGAGGTCCCTTAGCGCCATGGCGGATTTAACACCTGCTTTTAGCAGGTGTTAAAATCCCTGGCGCTAAGGGACCATGGAGTTAATTACGCCACCGTAATTTACGGTGGCGTAATTAACGCCTTCCCCACTCCCATTATGCCCTATGGGGCAAAAATGGGAATGGGGAAGGGTAAATGGGGATTGGGGACTTACCGCCCGCCAAGGTCGGAATGGGGCGGTAAGTCCGCCAACCACCATGGCGGAATTGCAACCTTAGCGCCATGGACCATGGTGCTAATAGCACCATGGTCCTCCGCCAAGGTCGTAATGAGGGCATATGTCTGCACTTGCACCTTAGTCCTATGCATCCTCATTGCATTGCCCCCTTGTGGTGGTTGTTTGCATTTTTCATTTCCGCACTAGCACTTTAGTTCTGTGTACTTTTTATACACCCAATATGTCTTTATTATTACATATGGTCAAAAACCATGATCATTTTAGATTTTAATTCTCTGTCTTTCTATGTGCATATATTTTTGACATTTGGGGACGTCCTTGCCTCATTCGCGTATGAGTATGTATATATAGCATCGTTATATGTTTATTGACTTCAATGCTATTTTTATCCATTTGATGCCACATGTTCATATATTCATAGTAATATACATGCACTATGCGCTTAGTGTGTGGTATTGTCCCATGATTGATTTTCACATAGGTTTGACTGAAGCTCTATATGTATCTTGATGTGTATGATTCTCTTCCATCATGGCTGCCATTGTTTCTATTCATTGTCCTGATATTCTCAGATTTGATAGACAGATTTGTAGGACTGCCATGTTTTCTGTGTGACCTAAATAGCAGCCCACCTTTTCTCCCTTCACGTGATCAAGCGCTCAGTGTAGCACGAAACATGTGGTCTGTAGGTCGCGCACCACGGCGTCCTGCTTTGTCTGTGCGTATGTTGCTGCTCGCTTTTTGTATATTGATGTACAACTTTTTTAAACATTAAAAAGAACTTCCGTATTTACTACGCAGTTCACCTTTTCCTCTTTTCTTGTGGATATATATATATATATATATATATATATATATATATATATATATATATATATATATATATATATATTAAGGTGTTTTTGTCAAATACATCTTTAACACTATACACCATAAAAAATACAAACAATACAATTCATTCATATACATTTAAAACTATACAATTAATTAATGTAATATCATACAAAAACGAAAAAACTATATAATACACAATCCTAGTTGGCTAAACTGCTGGCAAGTTCATTCAACTATCTTAATCATTTTCTGCCAAATATAAAAAGTTGTGTGATAAGCCAGAGGAAGATGGAGGAATTCAGAGGCAATTGAATAAATAAATCTCCTTTTGTTCATGAGTGAGCTGATGATGTCATAGAGTATCAAGAAGGGAGGGCCTTCTGCTCGATGGACCTATAACTGCGCCAATGTGAGATAAAGGATTGTCCTGATAGGTGCCTTACTTTAATACTGGACTTCTGTTGTTGTTATTGTCCAGGGCTTTGAAAAGGTTGAAGAGGACAGGGCCTGCCCCAAAGAAGAACCCGCCTATGAATGGGCGTATTAAATTGCTGAAAACCAAGAATAGCCAAGTTACGCTCCATTTGAGCATTGCACAAAGATTTGTAGAAATAGAGCATAGAGAAGCAAGTTAAGAAGTTTCGGGAAGTGTAGAGTTAAATGCTGACCTGGGAAGTCGTCCCAACGGCCGGGAGACCGCGGAGAAGCAGGCAAGGCCAGCTGGGAGGCTATACAAAGCAGCAAGCCCCTCCGTGCTGAAGGGAGAAAAGCCAGAGGAGCCGAGAGCGACGCCACTCATTTCCTCCGGCCCCCACCATCGTGGAGAAGGAGCTAAGTGGCGAGCCTCCAACAGCTGACTGAGAAGCGTGAGAGTGAAGGAAGAATCACGCCAGCCGCTGTGTGTGGAAAAGAAGTGAAATAAAGCCGACAAAGTAGTCAACCCAACGGCAGAACAAAGACCTGAAGACTACAGTCTCGGAGACGCCTGACAACAGCTGACTTCAGGATCGCGGAAGAGACGGAGGGAGAAGACGCTTACGCTGGTGAGAAAATTTGGCAAAGACGAAGGTAGACAGCCGATTCACGACCGCAGAGGATGCGGAGGGAGGCGAGACGCCTGCAAGTGAGAGAAGCTCCATAAAAGGAGGTGGGGACCTCTGTGACAGGCTGAGACATTAAAAGGGGTAACAGAAAGTGAAAAGAGCAAAGATAAAGAAGGAGAGGGTATGAGACTGGCAAAGTGCCAATAAATCTTTATGAGGCTGTATATCAGAGGATCAAGGATGACGTGGTAGGAAAACTAATGGCTGCCTACCTTAACACTTACCTACCACACAAGCTCAGCCAACTGAGGCGTTTAAAGGGAAAGATTCCACAAAGAGACTAAACATTGAAGGAACAGCCTACCAGCTATCTGGTCACGACCCAAAGACTCTTTAAAGGCAGCAAGTTTAACTCAGATGCAATGTTCCAAGAACTGAAAGTTTCTCTATTGTAATAGGGAAACAGGACAATAAAAGTTTAGATAAGTTATACTTATTCTTTTAACTAGGAAATTAAAGAATTAAATCGTTTAAGCTAATCCCTGTGTTGAGTGGTCTATTCCTACCCGATTCATTATAAGTTTAGTTTAGTTTAGTTTATTCATTTGTATTGCGCACCAGACCCGAGGGTATGAGGCCGCATGAGCAGCAAGGTGATTCAAAGCTTGGTTACAGGATGCTTATACTTTACATTACATAATTATACTTTACATTACATAATTACAGTGTGACGATGAAGGAACATGTGTACAGTTTGGCAGGAGAGAATGCAGTAGATGTATTTAAAGAATTACAAATATATACAAGTTTAGTATTACAAATTTACAGATTCTCTTAAAGCATGCAACGTGGATAGCAGCCGTGTGGTGTTAGAGGTGCTAGTGGTTCGTGTTCTTTAACCAATGGATGTAGTTGCGTCTAAAAAGTGAGTAAGGTTGGGGAGTTCTGAGCGATGGTGGTAGGGAGTTCCAGTGTTGAGGTGCTTTCACCTGGAAGCTGTTGCCACCCATTTTAGTGCGTTTAAACCTGGGGACGTTGAGCAGATTAGCATTGGAGGTTCTGGTGGGTCTGATGGGGCTGTGTTTGCATATTCTGTCTGCCAGATAGAGTGGGGCAGCATTATTCAGGCATTTGTGGGTGAGCGATGCTACTTTAAGCAGGATTTTGTCTGTTGTGCTGAGCCAGTTATGGGATTTCCTGATATTGCAAAAATCTATTTCATATTACTTCCCGAATATAGTTGTCCAACATTGTTCAGAAAACAAATAATTGATCTCATGGAAAAAAGATATCATACCCCAAACGGTGTTGAAACGACATATTCGCTCATTATAGGGAATCTGTTGCCATGCCAGCATAGACAATAATGTTGGCAGCTGTTCAAGCAGCAATTGCATTATGAATCTTTTCACCTTAAAACAACTTGTCTTTACAATATAGCTGAAAGGGACATCATTGGAAAGCTTTGTCTAGTACATATCACAAAACAGGTTTTTCAAAGCCAAAATTGGCATTCTATTATTTCTGTCCACATATAAGCTTTCTCTTTACTTTCCTTTAGTGATCAGCCAAGAGTAATTGAGGACTCCATGTATATCCAATATCAATAACGAAATTCTTATTTTAAACAGTCCAGGATTTCAAAATACCTTTTGGATTGTCTATAGTCAATATACTGCGAAAATTTGAACGTAATGAAGCTTCATTTTCTTTCTCAACAAGCATCTTTAGAAAAAATGAACCACTAGCTATCTTCTTTTGAGTTTGAAAAGAGGTGCTCCCCAATTCACAACAGGTAGCTTCTACAGGGGTAGAATTAGACAGTCTGAGGGCCACAATTTATCCTCAAGTTTTGAAAGCCATAGCTCTCCTTGTTAAGAAATACTTCCTGGCCACATAGGGAGCATGGCTTTACACGTGTTTTGCAAATTTTAATCAGACCATGAGCAGAATATCCACCTTTTTCTTATACAAAACATTTGATAGCATCACATTTCCTTTGAACCTTACATTCCACTTCTTTGGTCAATGTTTGGTTGCTAAGTGTGTCAAAAATAGTAAGACCCAGGTATGTATATCTACTAACCACCTCGTATGATTCATGATTTCTTACCAGCTTTAATTATCAGGATTTTTGAGTTTGGCTGCATATACATTGTATAACACTGGGGCCAACATGCAGCCCTGTTTTAATCCACAATTGGTCACAACAGGGCTAAGTTGAAAATAGGTTTCTGTGTATAATGACTTTGTATAGTACAGTATTCCTAAACAAATTTACCCCCCTAGCTGGAATTATAGAAGAGTGGTGGTTCATGATGTTGTTAGGTAATAACACCAAATTAACATGTCCAGTAATTGATTACATGGACAATATCCTAACAACTATATAAAACCGATGAACCACCAAAAGAACCGATAGGTGAACGTTAAGGGAGGTCCTGAAGATTGTTGACGATTTATGATGTTGAATTAATGATCTTAACAGACTTGGAGTGAAATGTGTACATATGTAGTACAAGTTTATACAAACTATATGTTGCAATAAAAATGTTAAAAATATATATTACAGTATTCATGCTCCTTGCTCCTCAGAGTACAACGATTGATGGTGCCAAATTCACCCGTTTAGTCTATGAAACACAACTATAATTTGCTTCCCTTAGTTTTTAGGGTGGTAGGAATAAGGTAGACCAGTGTCCATAGATTTGGTAATGTGCCAACACTCTTCCTGAAGACGGATTTCTGTTTTTAGAAAGGTTTTATATTCGTTAATTCAGGTGTTTAAATGTTCTAAAAGAGGGAGGGAAAACATTTTTTCAGTAGAATCAATCAATTCTAGAAGGCGATAATTGGTAAGCAGATCCCCGTTTGCCTTTCTTATACATCGGATTCAATATTGAATTTTCTCCAGCTATCAGGGATCAAACCAGTGGCTCCAATATGCCCAGAAATTTGACTGATAATAATAGCCCATCTCTTATGGTCCTTTCTTAATAGTATATTAGGTATCTCATCTGGGCCAGGCGCTCAAACAGTTTAAGTTTGGCAATATAATTCTCAATATTCTCAACACTATAACGTAAAAGATCCTCCTCACAGGCTATTTCCAGGACTCTCTCCAATGTAATATCAGGAGTCTCTCTCTAATACAGCTGGGGTAAATGTTCCAACCAAGTGTGTTTTTGCAACAGAGCTTATTTCCACTGTATCAGCAGATCTTCCTAAGTGTCTCTTATATATCGCCCAGAATTGACATGAATCTCAAAGCATTAAATATAATCTGCCTCTGAGTAGTAACCGCAGGATTTTTATGGGCTGTCACCCAGTTCTGTACTTACTCTTCCAGTTAAGTATGGCATTTTGTTTATCAATGAAAGGAAGAATTAATGTCCTTATATCTCTGCCAATACTATGCTTTTTTGCGTGCAATAATGACATCATAGATTCTTCCATTTAGATTCGATTTGCAATATCTATTTGCATTTTTTCTATAGCTCCTATAGCTACCACCATTATTCCATTAAATACATCTAGATCATAAAAACTAGGCAAACCCTAACACAAAATAAAATCATTAAAAACCATTACATATGTTCTGTCCATTTGGATCTATTTCCTGCAGAATTGATACTATGAGATCCAGTAAGTATCACGTTATTCCTCCTATTCTCATAGTCTAGCGAAAACGTTATCACCACACACCACATGATCACTCAAACATGTGGGGATCAACGAAAAATCCCTCATAGATTCAAATGCATCATGAGGCCTCAAAACGTAGTCGATCCAAGAGCATGTACTTGCATTAGACCAAGTAGAAAGTGGCGCCATTAGATTGAGCAGTTTTAAATAATTGTATGAAATTGTAATTTACAGTGAGGCTGAGGCAAGCATCATCTCTTTCCATCTGCTCATCATCATTAGCCTCAATTGCTTCAAATTCAGGTGATTTCTTAGTTATATCATTGTAGGATAATTGGTGTTTTCCACTAATATTGTAAGTGTCCCGTTGGAAATATAAGTCTTCAACTATAATAAAAGGACCCTTAGGGTGAGTCGCTAACCATTCTTTCAAGATAGATTCTACAGAACGTATAACAGATTCTGTTATAGTATTACCAGGGGATTGTATACATTTAATATTAATATGTATTCTTGCACTCTGTAGTGAAAATAGCAGATAAAACATATTGATCTTGTCTTAAAATGGTTCTTTGCAGCTATAATAAAGTCACCACATGGTCTGCCAAGCATTTGACGTCTGGCCAGCCTCTTATTACCCAGTAGCCAGCAAGAGAGTACATACTGTAAAAAAAAAGAGATCAGAATCTAATAAAAAAGACTGTCCTGTTATATTATAAGTCAGGTAAGGTTAGGTCAAGAGGGATTGATATCCCGAAAATTCAATTGACCCGGTTGGCAGAGGTTTCCAGCATGTTCTGTGGGAATCCAGGTGCTGTTGCATGCTTGTCAGTTCGGAAGCTGTGTCTACTTCAAGACCAATACAATCACAACATAAATACAGCAATGTGCGTGAGACTCTGATTTATAAGGGTCACAAAAATTACTTTGAATGCAAGGTAACCAGGACTTTTCTGCAACTTAGCCAACGAGAGGTATTGGGTTTACCCCTTCTAACTTGTGACCTTGCAGAGAACAAATTGAAAGTAGTAAAAAAAAAAACATAAACAGAGCTCAGTACAGGAGTGTTCAACACCTAGAACCCACCCACTATCCCTAAATTCCTGTTATATTATAAGTAAAATAATTAAAACCTCTACTATTCTGGAAATCCATTTCAATGAGTCACAATGAGTAGACATTGGTCACGTAGCATTTTCGGAACCATTACTAAGCAAGCTGTGTTCCATTATCAATAACGGGTAACGTGAAATTTAAGAACCCTAACAATTGTTTGTGAGAGATAATACAAATCTGCAGTGGCAGTTTTGTATTAAATGCTCCTTCATCTTATTTGATTTTCGTTGATCTGTGTCGCATACACTATTCACAATTCTTGTCAATTCATATCCCATAGTCCTGTAAATAATTCATTCATATTAAGTTCAATTATGATAGAGGATGAGACATGTTACAGAGCCCAGTTCAGTTCAGTTGTAGTATTTGAAAGTTCCACAAAGGATAGAACACCAGTGGAGATCACCTGCATGACAGTGTAAAAGCTGCAAAATGTTCCCCTGATTCTGAATTGGGCCACTAAAGGTAGCATAGGGATCATTGATTTTTGTCTTTGTTGTAGAATATTTGTATCCCTCATACGTTTCCAGCACCAGAGGTGATGGGTGTCCAGATGTCTGTTGAGGAATAATAGTAGTTCTGTCCCCTGCTACCTCTGTATTCCCATTAACATCTTTAGAATATTTGTGAGATGTAATTGCACTGGATTGGCCCACAGTGTTGTTATCAACAGTACAGACAGTTGTCTGCTTATTTTAATTTAATTGCCAGACATCCAAGGAACTTGTTTGCTTATTTGTTCTATATGTTGTCTCTACGGTTACTTGAGCCCTGGGAGTTTATTCATAGCAGCCTGCGGTTTCTCTACATTCTAATTCACTGGAATTAGCTGCTAAGGATTGGATTGATGCCTTCGATCTTTGTGATCTGACTACTAACAGCTGGCTATCGTTATTTTTCTGCTTTTCTCTATTAGCACACTTCCTTTTTTCGTTTATTAAGACTGTTTCTGTTTGTCTGCTTAGGGCCCACAAACTTTTTTGGAGAAGTTTGCTGGCAACTGCCATCATGATTTTTTTCATCGGTTATAGAATCACTTTCTCCGTCAGGTTCCTCCGCCATTACTTCATCATGTTCACTGTTTACCATTGTGGCGTTCAGCGGGGGGCCCGTTTGCCAAAACAACATCAACCAAACTCAGTAGTCTATTCGCTCTCTTAAACTGCTTCTTCATAACCAATGCTTGATCATAAGCGGCAAGCACCATGCTACGTAGGTGGTATTTTTTTACACACGGCAGGCACGTAGCTGGTATTTTTTACGCACAGCAGGTATAAGAGCAAACTTGATAAGAGGCACTTCATTTTGCTGAGTATGTTACTCACATTCCTTAATAATACCAGTCATCACCAACCCAGCGGAACACTTCTGCCCCACTTCTCTGCGCTGAAATTAGTATTTTATAGTATGTCATGCTCCTTCCTCCAGTAAGTGCCAACTGCAGTGCACCATAGAGACAAAATGCAGACTCCAGCAGGCTCCTCAGCATAGACGGCAGAGCACTTCTGCGTGCCGCACTTTGCACTGAAATGAGGATTATTTAGTATGTCAGACTCCTTCCTCTAGTAAGCGCTTCCTCCTGTGCACCATAGAAACAATAGGCAGACACCAGATGGGTCTTCAGCCTACACTGCACACATGTTCTGCCCCACTTCTCTGTGCCACCCTCCGCGCTGAAGTGAGGATTATTTAGTATTTCAGGCTCTTTCCTTCAGTAAGCGCTGCCTCCAGTGCACCATAGAAACTATAGGCGGACTCCACAAAGCTCCTCAGAATACACGGTTGACCACTTTTGCCCCACTTCTTCGAAAATATAATTTGTTTTGAACTGATACTCAGTTTCCTCCTCTTTAATGAGTTTGTTCGTGCTGGTATTTTCCTAATCCCTCTGTTTGTCCCATATGTCATTTTAAATACTTGTTCTGTCAATATTTTGAATTAATGTGATTTTTAGTTGCATACAAATATTATTAAGGAATCAATCCTCCTAGAATCCTGCAGCTTATTTATTTATTTTTTAATGTATAAAGGTCACTAAACCAAGGGACATTAAGACGCTGTAGATTAGCTGGACAAAACTTGAGTTGCATGAACTTAGTAATACATACAATAGACATACAAGCAAATTGATCTGCTCTCAAGTTGGGGGGTAGGGTGTTCTACAATTTAGCTGCAGTGACTGGGAAGCTGGAGCCTCTGGCTTTTGACAGTCTGAATTTAGGTAGACTCAGTCTGGTTGTAAAGGTGGTTCTGGTCAGCCTAGATGCTTGGGCTCTGGAGAACTTCTCTACGGCGTATGGGAGGCTATCTTGGAGAGACATTTGTGGCTAATGGTCAGTGTTTTGAATTTCATCCGTTCTTGAATGGGCAGACAGTGCACTGCTCTCCTTGCAGATGAGATGTGATCCCGTTAGAGAATATTCAGGGCCGAGAGGAGGGCATTGTTTAGGATCACTTGTAGTATGTGAATATTGTGCTGGGAGGTGCCGGCAAGCAAGGCATTGCAATAGTCTAGCCTTGCTCCTGTGACTGCACAGGCAAGGGTGAGGCAGCTGTTGGGGGAGAGAAAGGGGCTTCAGGGATTGATCAGTTTGACAGTATGGGCATAAGAGGAGGAGATAGCATTGACTCGACGTGTGAGCGACAGAGAGGCATCAAGGTAGGCTCCTAGAGTTTTTACAGATTGTGAGACTGGTATGGTAATGCTGTCTAATGAGAAGGATGCTTATTGGTTGTCAAGTTCTTTTAGAACCGAGGGTACTCCAACTATTAGTAGCTTGGTTTGGTTGTCATTTAGACAAAGGGTGTGTGTTGCCATCCACGCTTGGATAATCTGGTAAACAGAGTTCAGCTTCTCAGAGACTAGGTTGGAGTTGCCAGACAGTGGGAGGAGAATTTGGATGTCATCGGCAAAGTTGGTGTAAGTTATGCTGATGGAGTCAAGGAGGTCATTGTGAAAATGTTGTATAGTGAAGGGGAGACACATGAGACTTGGGGGACACCGCTATGGGTGCTGGTGGAGCACTGGCGTTTGCCGCGAAGACTCTGCATTTTCTGTCCTTGAAGAAAGAGGCGATCCATCTAGAGGCTTCACGAGAGAAGTCGTGGCTTTGGAGAGGTGTTGGCAGAGTATGTCATGGTCGACCGGGTCAAAGCCTAATGAGAGTTTGGGGAGGCGCAGAAAGGCGGCTTTCTCTGAGTCTTTTATTTCATCTAGGTTGTTTTTCTAGTCCAACCGGGCTGATTCTGTGACATGACCCAGGCGGAAGCCAGATCTGCGGATGGCCAAGATGTGGTTGGTTTCAAGATATTGCTGGAATTGGTTATATGCAGCCATGTAAAGGATTTTGACGAGAAATGGGACTGTTGTGATTGGTCTGTAGTTGGAGAAAGATGCTGGGTCCAGTGAGGGCTTCTTTAATAGTGGGAGAACCCAATCCTCCTTGAGGCTGGATGGGACCACTAGACATTATGAGAAGGAGGAGTTGGTGAACATGGTCACAAAAGGAATCATTGTTTTGACACAATCCTTGATAAGAGTATTTGGGCAGGTGTCACCCATTCATCTGGTGGGCTTTAGTCCTTTTATTATGGTGCTGACCTCATCTTCAGTGACCATCTTGGAGACAAGAGGGAGGAGGTCTGAGGAGGCGGTAGGGTGGCAGAAAGTATGGGCGTGTAGGTTGATGGTGCTGGTGGCAATTTGTTTCAGCTGTATTTTTGAGTGAATAATGGCTATTTTTCCTAGGAGGGAGTTTTGGATCTCAGTGCACCATGCTTTGTCTTTGGTGAAGTCAGGAGTGGGGGCAGAAGGGTTTCAAGCTCACGTAGAATGGTGAAGATGTTTGGAGTTGGTGTTGGCAATTTTGGTGTTGTATGTGGCATAGTTGTCTTGAATGATTGCTTGTTTGTAGGCAAATGTCTTTCTCCCAGGAGGCTTCACAGAGCATTCTTTGGTTCGGAGAGCTAGAAGATCTGGAGTAAACCATGAGCTCTGGGCCAAAGATGGTTTCATTTTGCAGGCTGCTAGGGGTGCGATTGTGTCAACTGCCAGTCACAGCATTCTGGCATACAGGTTGGCCAGTGAGTCTGGGTCGTGTGCAAGGGATGTTTTGATTGCAGAGGGTTGAGCAAAGGCAAGATGCACTCTTTTCTAATCTTGCGCAAGCTGCTTGTGAAGGTTTTGAGGGAGGGGGGTTGGGATAGGTGGGTGGTCTGCTGAGAGGGATTGAGAAGGTGATGACATGATGATCCGTCCATGGGATAAGGCAGGTTGGAGAATATTTTGACTGGGCAGTTTAGGTCGGCTAGCCAGTCCAATGAGCGGCCTTTGGAGTTTGTGGAGTATGAGATTTGTTAGCGGAAACACAGGGTGGCATCTACAAAGGAGGTTGCGTTGATATAATTTGTGTCATTTCAACCCAGGTTAAGTTCTCGTAGCAGGAAAATTCTGGAGGTGGGTTTGATGTTTGTGGATAGCAGGTATGTGATGTCTTCATTGAATGAGAGAAGTGAGCCAGGGGGGTGATAATTAAGCCATAGGGTGATGGTGTCAGTGTGGGAGATGATTTGAAGCTTGATGGACAGGATGTCACATTTCTGTGGTTGTGCCGTGTTGAGTTTCCTGATGGCAAGGGCATCTCTGGTTATCAGTGCAACTCCTCCGCCTCTGGTATCTAGTCTATTTCGGTTTGCAATGGAGTAGCCTGAGGCGATGGCAATTAAGGGGGGAGGGGCCTGAGGAGGCGTTGAGACAGGTTTCCGTAACTGCTAGCAAGTCTTTGTTGTTTGACGAGATGAGATTGTGGATGTTCAGGGGGTGGGCTTGGATGGAGCGTTCATTGATTAGTGTGCTGCTAAGTTTAGGCTTTGGGGGTTGATGGCTGGGTTGGGCAGGAAGCTGCTGTAGACAGTGGTTGGGGCCGGGCATGGTACCACACTAGTGGAGCTGCTGTGGGCAGTGGTCAGGGCCAGGAACGGCAGCGCAGCAGTGGGGCTGCTGTGAGCAGTGGTCAGGGCCAGGCATGGCGGGATAGCAGTGGAGCTATTGTGGACAGTGGTCAGGGCCAGGCATGGCAGCACAGCAGTGGTACTGCTCTGGGCAGTGGTCAGGGCCGAGCATGGCAGCACAAAAGTGGAGCTGCTGTGGGCAGAGTTCACGGCCATCCATGGGAGCGCAGCAGTGGAGCTGCTGTGGGTAGTGGTCAGGGCCAGGCATGGCAGCACAGCAGTGGAGTTGCTGTGGGTAGTGGTGTGGGCCATGCATGGCAGCGAAGCAGTGGAGCTGCTGTGGGCAGTGATCAGGGCCAGGCATGGCAGCGCAGGAGGGCTAGGCATGGCAGCGCAGCAGTGGAGCTGCTGTGGGCAGTAGTGTTCAGAGAACCTGGTCTCATATTAGGAATGGCGGTAGGTCTGTAGTGGGAAGGGTACGCGGGTAAGTCTTTTATTTAAGGAGCCCCCTGAGCCCTTCATGGCCAGGCTCAAACTAGTTCAAACTGCAACCGCCTCCTGTGGTCACGCGGCCCACGTTCCATAACATAACCCGAGGGTGCGCGTGACCGCAGCGAGGCTGACAATAGAGTCTCTACACATCTGTCCCCTTTAGGGAAAACATAACAAAACAGAATATTTGAAGGAGAATAAGTAAGGAGAACAATATAACCAATTGTAGCAAACGCAGTATATAAGAAATATGTGCTAAAGCATAAAAGAGTCAAATGCTAAAATCATGTAATAGGACCTGACATGTAATTCCTATTTGTATATCAAGTTTCATAATCTCACATCCACACAGGCTTCGATCTAGACCTATGCAAACCTTCTTCATTGGTTCTCACGCCGGTGCCATCACTGTTCACATTTACCACCCTTCCTTTCATCTCTTCTCCCAATTCCATATTATTGTTCACATTCACTTCCCTTCCTTTCACTTGCTTAACCCACTCATTCTCTTTACCATTTCCACTCTTGCCAATCTTCCTTTTGACCAGACTTCTCTTCCTTCCAATATGACAACGTTACTCTTTACTGCACATATCCTTTTCGGTCCCAGAAATGTACTTTCCACACATTTGTTCACAACCCAAGGATTTTTAACATATACCATCTCTCCAACCTTCCATTGTCGTTCCTTCATCTTCATCCTGTCATCAAACAATTCCTTATTTCTTTCTTGACTCAAAGGAATGAGTCTCATTATGTGCTCACGATCAACATTAACAACTTTGGCCATACCTAGCCATCCTGGGCAAAGCCTTGTTCCAGGTTCTCTACCTTTCATAGACACAAATGGAGAAACACCAGTCACAGAGTGTGGTGTAGTAACATAATTCCATGTTAACATTTTTAACACCTCCCTCCATGGTTGTCCCGATTTCATGGCCATCTGCAGGCCTCCTTTTATGTACCTGTTGACACTTTCAACAAGACCATTCGCCTTGGGATTATACAGCGCCGTCCTCGTGTGTTTTATGCCATAGCCTGCAAGAAATGTTTTCATTGCCACAGATACAAATTGTACCCCGTTATCAGACACAATTTCAACAGGTACACCTTCCTCAAGAAAAAATCTTTCCAAGAAACCAATCAATTCCTTAGCCGTGACCTCTTTTACGGCCTCCCATTCAAACCATTTGGAGTGAAAGTCTACCACTACAAACAGAAATTTTAGGCCTTCTCCCAGCCCAGTTACGCGACCCATTATATCCACTGCCAACTTACTCCAAGGCTGGTCTGCTATCACATTAGGTATTAGCGGAGCTTCTCTTACCACTCTGCATTTGTCGCTAGTTTGGCAAGTCATGCAATCTTTGACATATCTTTCAGCACTTCTATCGATTCCCGGCCACCAATAGCTCTGTCTCAATTTCCTTTTCATAGCAGCCTCTCCTGGATGTCCCTGATGTGCCAGTCTCACCAATACAGACCTAAGTGACTGCGGGGGAACAATGCATCTGCCCCTCCTTAATCTGCTTTCACACAAGTTCAACTCATCCTTTATCTCCCACCAGGTATTGAATTTACTATCCAAGTTTCTTTTTGCAGGCCACCCCCTCACTGTCCAACTCTTTACAAGCTTAAGATCCTCATCTAAATCTTCTTCCTGTGTCCACTCTTCCTTACTAACTGTACTCTGTATTTCGGCCACTACTGACTCCTCCTCTGCCTCCTTTTCTTCCACCAGATTACTGTTTACTGGCAGCCTGGACAGGCAGTCCGCCACCACATTCCTCTTCCCCGGCAAGTAGCTCACTGAAAGTTAAAATTTTGGAGTCCCAAACCCCATCTACTTACTCTTGGGGAACCCAACGCCCATCTTCCACTTTCAAAGAGCTGAACCATGGGCTTGTGGTCCGACCTGACTACGAATCTTCTTCCCCACAAGAAGTATTTAAAATGACTCATCGCCCAGAACATGGCCAACGTTTCCCTTTCAATGACGGAATATTTGCACTCTGCACCTCTTAGTGTCCTAAACGCAAATGCAATAACTCTCTCAGTATTGTCCCTGTCATACTGCACCAATGTTGCACCCAGCCCTAACATGCTCGCATCAACCACCAAAACAATTTTATCCTTGGGATCAAACCTACCTATGGATGGTGCCTCACTCACCGCTTGCTTGATACACTCAAAAGCCTTTTCACACTCTGCTGACCGTACAAATTCCGCACCCTTCCTGAGCAACATTCTTAAAGGAATAGACACTTTGGCAAAATCTTTTACAAACATATGATAATATTCGGCTAAACCTAAAAATTACTTCACTTGTTCTTTATCTTTTGTCACAGGTGCACACTTTACTGCCTCTACTAAATTCCTCTTAGGTCTCACCCCTTGTTCATCAATCTCATGTCCGAGATACTCTACTTTGCCCACCGCAATCTTACATTTGCTCATTTTCACCGTTAACCCTGCCTCACTCAATCTGCTCAACACCTGTCTCAACACTTCATCATGTTCTGCAGTGGAACTAGCATAAATCATAATATCATCCTGGAACGCAATTATGTTTTTTAGTCCGTCCAACACTGTCTCCATCACCCTTTGGAATACAGCCGCCGCCGAGGCGAGCCCAAACGGCGTCCTGCAGTACTTAAAGGTTCCAAACACCGTAACAAACGCTGTCAAGTGCTGACAATCCTCCTTCAGTGGAATCTGATGGTACGCTTGCGAAAGAACAATGACTGAAAACACTCCTCTCTATTATTCCTCTTTGAAGTAACAACTCTATTTCTACCTTTAGCTTCTCACTCAATTCATGAGGCACAGGCCTCACCTTGTGCACCTTTGGACTGGCACCCGCCTTCAGCTGAATTTGGTGTTCAAATCCTTTCAACATCCCCAGACCATCTTGAAACACTCTAGGGTAATCCTTCTCCCACTTGTCCTTCATCTCAGCTACATCAATAGGCCTCTCCGCATTTGCTTGAATTCTGATTCCCAATTTCCACTGTTCACCCCATCCCAGGAGTGATGAACCTTCTTGAGTAACATATATCTCTGATTCACAGCTCCTCCCTTTATACTTTATGGAAGCTTTGAACATCCCCACAATTTCAATTCTCACGTTCCCATACGCATAAGGTTCAATATTGTGCTCCCTCAATTGCTTCACATCTCCTTGCGTGCAACCCAGAAATGTTGCCTTTGACATAAAAGTCTGCGGCGAGCAACTGTCCACTTTCATTGTTACTATTCTACCATTGATCATGAACACATCTGTGGGTGCACTGCCCTTGGCTGAGACTTCCGATACTTCCAGCACATGCTTTGCTTGGCTGCTCATTCCCATTGCGTGATCCTCTTTTTGTTCAGGCACTTTTCCTCCTGCTTCAATATTTTGCACCACTCCCGACTCCCGACAAACTCTCGCGAAATGGCCCTTCTTCTTGCATTTCAAGCATGAGATGTTTCTGGCTGGACAAAACATGCTTGTGGAGATGTGGCGGTTGCTCCCACACTTGTAACATCTTACTTCCTTGTTCGGGACTCCCTTGCGAAATACCCTCACCGCAGCCACTTCTCCCTCTGGCTTCTCTCCTTTCATTGTTGACATATACTTATGGGTCTATTCCATACTTCTAGCCATGTCTATAGCTGACTCCAGTGATGCATCTTTCGATAATAGCCTCTCCTGTATTTTCACATTATTCGTGCACCGGACTCTTATGAGAGAGTCAGTGAGTAGTCCAAACTTGCATGTATGGCTAAGTGACCTCGATGCTGCAATAAAGTTCTCCACTGGTTCTTGCGCATCTTGCACCCTCTGGAAGAACTGATGTCTTTCAAACGTTATGTTCTTCTTGGCTTCAAAATGGATTTCCAACTTCCTTTCCGCCATGGAGTATTGGTCCACTTCTCCTTGTCCCTGTTGTGGAAGATCAGGCAATCCATCATACACACTTCTGCCTTCTGTCCCCAAATTGTGGAGTAACATTGCCTCTTTTCTTGCCGATACAAATTTATCACCTCCTATGGCAATTAGGTAGGTGTCAAACAGTTTCTTCCACCTGTCCCACCTTATTGATGGAGCACCTGGTTCTGGCAAAAACGGTGGTGGTGGTGACATACTTGCAGCTGCCATCCTTATGTGTTATTATGGTGCACTGGTCACACCAATCTGCACATTTATACAATTGTACTCTCTTATGTCTCTTAAGGTAAACTGTTCCTTGCTTTTGTAAGTTCTATAATACTCCCGAATGCCTGTAGCAGTAACCTTCTTGTTGCCAAATCAACAGTCTCAATATTATCCTTGCTTTTGCAAGTCCTTCAATACTTCCCAATGTACTGTAGTAATTCCTCTATAGTTGCCATTCAACAGTTCCAATGTTATTCTTTGGGAGGCACCTCCCCTTGTTGTGGCCTCTGATTGGCACTCTTGCCACTAAATTGTGCCTCCCCCTCCGGTTGTGCCCTGCCCCTCCTCCCCCAGCTCCTCACCTTCCTGCCTAATAGGAGCCAGGGTGGGCGGCACCAACCAGGAATAGCTGCGTGGGACCTTCTGATGCTACGTGCGGCCGCTCAGAGCAGAGGCGGGGACGCTCTTCCTGCAGCGTCACCGTGGACCGTCTCCCCGCAGCACCTCGCACACTGGCCGCCGCGGAGACAGTCCGGCCTCACACCCCTCCGCTCACCGTGCGACCTGCTCTGCCGGTCGCAAGGACTCGCTCCCAGCGCTGCGGATGTCCCTCAATCACTTGGAGAGGAACGTCGCTGGGCTCCGCGGCGGGCTCCCTGTGCCTCTTCCTCGTCGCCAGATGAAGGAAGTTGGACGACACAGGGTACGCGGGTAAGTCTTTTATTTAAGGAGCCCCCCGGAGCCCTTCAATGCCAGGCTCAAACTAGTTCAAACTGCAGCCTCCTCCTGTGGTCACGCGGCCCACATTCCATAACATAACCCGAGGGTGCGCGTGACCGCAGCGAGGCTGACAATAGAGTCTCTACAGGCTAGGCATGGCAACGCAGCAGTGGAGCTGCTGTGGGCAGTAGTGTTCAGAGAACCTGGTCTCATATTAGGAATGGCGATAGGTCTGTAGTGGGAATTGTATGGGATGGTGGGATTGTACTTCAGTGTTGAAGGACTTTTGTGCATGTGAGGGACAACTCTTATGTTAATGTAGGCAGGCTTTGCATTCTTTGCATTTGCAGCATGGATGCGGCAACTGAGGCGTGCATTGCGAGATGGGGTGGGTTGAGGGGTGGTGGTTGATGTCGGGTGCATGAGACTGATTCTGGAGTAGGCCAGTGAACTAGGAGTGGGAGTCCAAGGTGGCATTTGCAAGGTGGCATTATGCATGGGAATGAACGCAGGCAAAAAAGGTGTACAGCTGTACAATGTCTAGTATTGGAGCACATACCTTGTCATTGGTAAGGGTACGGGGCCATCTTAGCCCGGATAGGCCCAGACAGGTGAGGCCCTTTATAGTGGCCCTTCGGCCCACCAGCTTCACCTGCCAACTCTGTTGTGGTCAGCTTGTAGAAGCGGATTGCAGGCACATGGATTGCAGACAATGGAATGGTGGCACCGAGCTATGAACTCTGGCACGAATGTCGCAGCACTGCTCGGAAGGGCTTCTCAAGCCTTGGAGAGATGGTGGCAGCAATATTTAAAGTGAGCTTGCACTCCCTGCCTTTTGTTGCTGAACGGGAGTCAGATGTGTGCATAACTTGCACAGAGGGGTCCACAGACTTCAAGGGTGGTTCAATCCACCATGGGGATGTTTTTTGGGACCGGACAGGTGAGGCCCCTGAGATTGGCCCTTTAATTCTGCATCAGGAATGACTGCTTCTGACACTGTGTGACTAACTATCACATGTTTACACCTTTTTGCTATTGTACAGGCACCCTTATGGGGATATCTCTGCCTTCTTTAAATGTGCTGTTGTTTGTCATTTTCAGACCAGCATTGGCATCCCTGTTCTTCAAATAAATGCATATAAACACATATCTAGATTAATTCATTGTATTTCTATTGAATCAATTTCATGATTAGATGAAGCTCACAATGCTACCAGTAAATACATGGCATAGGTAAAGTAATTAATCATTTTATTCACTATGCTATCAGTGAATACATTGCATGATAGATCTTTTCATCCTATTATTATTACTTATGCATCACATAGCTATACCATGAACTGTCCCACCTGTGTGCTAACAGTTAATCCTTTGAAGAACAAGATGATTTCATTGTGGTTCCATTGAATAAATTGCATACCCAGAATAATTCATTGTGGCATTAATTGTACTGCTGTGACGTGCAAGTGCAAGTGCCAGACAGGTGGCACTCTTGCCAAAACGTGGTTTAATGATGTCAATCTAAATCCATTGTTTATATTACTATTTTTTGACATGCACACGTAGGCAGACCTGTCAACAAATCATTAGGGCACAGAACAATTTTCAACTCTGCCAAATCTTTGGAAATAATTTATGCCGTGGCTAAATACAATCCATAAATACGAATGTTGACTGAGGTTAGGTCACCATTCAGCATTGGCAGTTTTTTGTCCAGTTTCCTTTAGCATTTTCTCTTGGTTTATCTTGCTTTAAAAGTTTGAAGTAAAACTTTTGTTGTGTGTTTTTTTGCTTTTTGATTATCAAACATTTTTTTATCAAATATATGTATCTACATGTTTAGTTGTTCATGCATTATTTACATGCTTTTGTTTTTGCCAAATTTTTCACTGTCTTTTCAAATATGAGACTACCCTGATTGCTTTCAGAGTTTGCTACAGCCTAGAATTTGTGTGACACCCCTGTGGTGCACCTTGATGAATAAATTATTACTTGAACCAATTATTAACTGAGTTTACAACAGTATGGACCCTATTGTTTGAGTATAGTTCTTAGTCCCTTTCCATACTGTTTGTGGGACAATTCCCCCCCTCTTTTGTGTTAGTACCACACAGGAAGCTGGCTTGGGAATGCAAATCAAAGGGCACAATCATTCACCAAGGGCTGGGCCTCACGCTGAGGTGCTACATTTCTAAAGGCGCGCAAAGCCAGTGACAAGTGAAGGAAGTGGGGTTATTGTAGCCATTGGGAGAGCTTTACAAGTTTGGGAAACTTTTGCCATCTTGTTTCTCTATGCCTCTCTTTCTCTTTCCTGTCCCCTCCACTTCCTGTATCAAGAAGCACTTTGGGTGTGATGTCAGAAGGGTAGGGTCCACTCCTTTCAAGAGCAGGGATTGGACCCATATTGCAGGCTATCATTAGTCCAATCACCTTTGAGCTTTTGTCTGTAAATATGTCGTCTAAAACCATTTTTTTGAATCATCATTTGGAGTCCAAATCTGAAAGAAGATTTGATTGGGTGCTGCTGGGAGAGCGGTAATTTCCATCAACTTCCAGTTGTGAGGTGAAGGCGTGTGTTCAAAGGCAGAGGAGAACTCTGTCCACTAACCATCTCCAGATACCATTGGGGGTGACTTCTGCTGCATCCATTCCAGCCACCCTGTTGCCTGGGACCTCTCATGTCACAGTGCCCCTAAAGGTGTGTGCCAACCTCCCCCATTTTTGAGAGCCTGAGAAAAGGACTAACGTTGAACTTCAGACCCTGGAGTGGGACCCACAGTACATGGAGCACAGAACAACTGAGGTTCATGTTGACACACTGGAATGTGACTGTTCTGTCTTTTCATATGCAGCTCAGATTCCAAAAAAAGGTCCAGGTAAAGGAGTGTCCTGGCCTATGGCCAGGCCCCAGGGCCATTTTTCCCCGGGCCAGAGAATAACAAAACTCACTGCAAAATCAGGTCTATGCAAAGCTGCAACATTGTGTTTTATGAGTCCCCAAACATTTG
This sequence comes from Ambystoma mexicanum, assembly GCF_040938575.1. Classification (NCBI taxonomy): domain Eukaryota; kingdom Metazoa; phylum Chordata; class Amphibia; order Caudata; family Ambystomatidae; genus Ambystoma; species Ambystoma mexicanum. Next base: position 378,512,002 of record NC_090930.1, on the reverse strand, counting down.
GTTATGCACAAAAATTGGAAAAAAACAACACACTTGTTTGCCATTTACTACACACATTAACGGGGTAATTCATAGATTTCAGCACAGAGGCAGCGCACACGAGCAGCGCAGAGAGGGAGCGTGCACCAGCGTGCGCCAGCCGTGTGTGCTAAATAGTATTCTGGCGCACAGGGTATTCATGGAATTGCCAAGCCATTTTGAGCGTTGGCGCAGAGAACATCCCTCAGCGCCAGTTACGCCCCCAAGAACGCCCCTTGTGCAAGGAAAAACCGTTGAAATCCCCAATGCAGCGCAAAGGGCCGCGCTAACCCTGGACCAGCTAACAGGGCCGCTACACTGCAATCGCGTGAGCGGGGAACGAGTATTTCTGGGGGGCACAGGAAGTTTCACACGCGATAGGCCTTGGGCGAGCGGTGTATGTGTATTTCTGGGGTGCGTGGGAAGTTTCACACGTGATTTTGCTTGCTGTGTGGGGTACGTGTATTCTGAGGGGTGCGCGGGTACTTTCACACGCAATTTCGCTGTCTGACCAGGGTATGTGTATTCTGAGGTGTGCGCGGGTACTTTCACATGTGATTCCACTTGCAGAGTGGGGTACGTGTATTCGGAGGGGTGCGCGGGTACTTTCACATGCAATTTCGCTTGCAGAGCGGGGTACGTGTATCCAGTGGGGTGCATGGGGAGTCTAACATGCAATAGGCCTTGGGCGAGCAGGGTATGTGTATTTTTGGGGTGCGCGGGAAGTTTCACAAACGATTTCGCTTGCAGAGCGGGGTACGTGTATTCTGAGAGGTGCATGGGTACTTTCACATGCGATTTCACTGTCTAAGCGGGGTACGTGTATTCTAAGGGGTGCACGGGTACTTTCACACGCAATTCCGCTTGCAGAGCGGGGTGCGTATATCCAGTGGGGTGCGTGGGAAGTTTCACACGTGAATTGGCAGTGTGGGTCCTCCCAGGTGTGCCCTCTACCCCCTCCCCAGCCCCTGCAGGCAGCCCACACCACAGGGGACTACCCTGCACCCCTGGCCATGTCCCGCAGGCAGACCATCCACCATGGGCATGCCTCCCAGCCAGCCCACATCTCACCTTGCACTAGTGATCACCAACTCATGTCCCCCTGCACCCCCACGCACCCAGTATTGACGGGTACCTGTCAGCAGGCCCTGACTCATGTCCCCCTGCACCCCCACCCACCCAGCATTGACGGGCACCTGTCAGCAGGCCCCGACTCATGTCCGCCCCAACACCTCATAAAGATGCACAATCATGGGCCTCATGTCCACCAAAATCCCACAGCACCCACCCGAGTCTTGAGAGGCAATCAAGTCCTCAATCCACCCCACACTGAAATGCCTATTTCATGACACAAACCAAAAGTCAATTATGTACCTCAATACATGTCCCTCACACACACACACACTGGGTGCCAGTGATTGTGTAAATCCACATTTTTACATGCAGTAACCCAATGAGCGAATACCACACATGGAAGTAATAAATCAAAATGTATTATGAACAAAATGAATGAAATGAAATGAAAGCATGAAAAATATTTCAAACATGAAATGAAATGCATGTCCAAAAGAGAATTAAAAAAATATGAAGAACCAATCCAAAGTAATCAAAAAGATAATTTGTCCAAACTCTCGGTCCACCAAAGCAAATCCAAAAGAAACGCAAATTGTAAAATCCATTGATCCATGGTGAGTAAAAAAATAAAATTCTCTCATAAATCCACTGTTGAACTATGTACAACGATTTCATCCGGGGCCCATGAGCCCAACGAAAAAAATGAAACCTATCAAAAAAACTACCTAGGAAATAACTATATACAAAACTGTGGGGCATAGTCCAATCACCCCAAAATAAAGTAAAACGAAAATGAAACCTAACACTACAAACTATATACAATGGCGGCGGGCTAGTCCGCCGGCTCACTTTTTCGATTTCCCAGGGCATCATCGAACTCCTAGTCTATGTTCTGGAGGCGGGCCTCTTCCATGGACCTGAGGTTTCACAGGGACGTTGCCATGTTCAACTCCAACTCCCTGCGAATTGCCTCGAGGCACTCAGCCCACCTCAGCGCTCTCCGCATGGAGTTCTCCGCCCTGACCATTGTGAGCCGTGCCTCTTCTGCCCGCCACCGCTCCGCATCTATCTGCTGGCCCAAACGATGCCACACGGAAGACACTCCCAATCCAGGGTCCTCCTGCCCTCCAGCCGATGCCTGCCCCTCTGATGTTGTTGGCCCCGAGACATCATCGCTCCCACCTTCAGCCTGCTGCTGCCGTGCATGTACCCTGCCCATTGTTGCCTGCATGTCATCCTCCTGCTGCGGTCCAGTTGTTGGGGTGGCCACCCCTGCTGGACCTCCGACTCCTGACTGTGGATGGGATGTGTCCTCCACCAGCCTGGCCGCTGGGTCAGGGACAGCTCCACAGGGTGCCCAGGTGACACTTGGGCAGGAAGATGGCACAGAGGACGACCGGCGCATAGGGTGTTCAGTTGAGGAGGGGGTCGGCAGAAGCTTCAGCACACGGAGGAACCCAGCACTGGTGACCCCGCCCAGTAGGTTGACGCGGTCTTCAAGACATTCGAAATGATGTGCGCTGTCCTCGCGAGAACCCCGCACATCATCCGGAATGTCACGAACACGCACCGCCACCCCACCCAGGACAGGCTCAAGCCGGTCCCGGATTGCCACATCCGCAGGGAGAGGAAGGCCAGTTGTTGTGTGGCTATCCCCTCCCTGAAAACGGGTCTGGACGAAGGCATCCCTGCTGGTGCCTAATGATGCAGTCACAGGATCGGGAACAGGATTACACACAGGCACCTCCGCGGTGGCCTGTGCTGCCTCCTGTCCCTGGACTGCACCACTGGCACCAGTGGAATCACCCCTCCAGGCCCCGTGTGTGTGACTTCCACGGTCTCCTCCTCAACCAAACCCCCCACCAACCTGGATGACTCTGTGCCATCTTCCTCTGTAGGCCCCAGTGGGGTCTCAGCTGCCCCTTCTGCTGCCGAGGAGTCCACCTCCGACCTCCGCCTCTTGGACCTACCCCCGGCAGCTGCGGCCGCAGAGGCGGCACCAGACTCCTCACTCCCTGACGAGATGGCAACCTGGGAGGGGAGCTAGATCTTGCCTCTACGGCTGGCGGTGGTATCCCTGCCTGTGTGCTCCACAGCACCGTCTACGCCCTCTTCATCAGTTGACACTGCGGACAGGGAGAGACAGAACACAGGCATCAGGGCACTGTACAATGGTCTGATACGCACATGACAGTTGCAGATGAGTGGCAGTCTTAAACTGCAGACATGGAATCACACTCCCCAACACACATATTTCAAGCGACACACACGCGCAAATGAACAGGAATGTTGCAACAGCCCACACCATCCATACACATACAACACCATCACCATCCGAAGGTTAGCCTGACGTCACATGCAACATGGGGATTGGCAAACACATGCACACACGCCACCAGACATACATGCATCTATACATCTACACCACCTGTTGCAGTCAAATCCTTGGCATCCATGTCACATCTGCCAATCAGCATCCTACATGTCAGTGTCACATGCATCCATGGTGTATCACAGTGGCACACATGTCAAATACACTCACACACACATGTACATCATGCACGTACAAGAAGGTGGAACCCACATCCATGTATCACACCCCAACCATGCCATGGTACATACACAGATATGTAAACATGTGTGCACCCCAACATGCATTTGCCCATAATGCTTTTGTACTCATGCACTGTTGATGTGCCTCACACATGACTGGACACTCATGCAGCAGGCTCATGTCCCTGTACATACACATCCATGCATGGGCCTTCCAAGACATATGTGCAACCTGCACACACCTGCCACACCTCAACATGCACAGCATCCAATCAGTACGCATGCACACTTACCGCTCGACTCCGGACGGGTCTGCCTCCCAAGGACCTGGAGGTGGAGCACTGGGTGTATGCGTTCCAGAACCCTCATCTGCATGTTTGTAGGGCGGACCCGGCGCCCCTTTTCATGCTTTGCCTTCAGGAGACGCCGGGCCTTGCTGAGGGTCCTGGACCTGAAGTCCTCCCAGCGCTTCCGGACATGTTGCAAGTTGTTGGCTGCCACCTCCTCCACGTTGATGGCAGCCATGATGTCCATCTAGATCCTCTTCCATCCTTCATTGTCGGCATGTGAACTTCCAAAGAATGCATCATAATGCCCCAGGACCTACTCCACCAGGATACCAACGTCTGCAGCACTGAAGCTGGTAGCCCTCTGCCTCTCTGGCTCGGGGTTACCAGTGGTGCCAGATGGTGTTGTGTCCGACATGGTAACCCCCGAGGCAGGTGTGGGTGGGCAACTGGGTCCTGGGGCAGGGCTGTGGAGCAAGATGGTATTCCAGTCGGGAGGCTTCTGTTCCAGCAGGGGTGGTCACAGCAATTGGACCCCTGCAGATGGCTGACGTGCAGGCACCAAATAGCAGGGCACGTGGCCAGCAGGCAGGCAGCAGCAGATGGCAGGTGGGAGCGTGCTCGGGGCTCTGGGGGGCAGTAATTCGGCCTTCTGGGCAGGAGCGTGGTCTTCCGTGTGTTGTTGCGTGGCCAGCTTGATACGGAGTGATTTGGCACGTGAAAAAACTGCACGTTAGCGTGTAATTCGAGGAAAGACCCTTAGCGCATAAACGCATCTGTGACGTTACATGCACGGGCGTTTCCCATAACACGGGTGCATACTGAATCAGCACTTGAGAAAATTGCAAGTCAGGGTGGTATTGGAGGAAAGGGCCTTAGAGCGTACACTGGTATGTGATGTGGCACGTGTGAGCTGGCTTAAAAGGTACGCCTAGGACGCCATTTTCTTGTACGAGAGCGAGCGGGTGATTCTTGTACTTCTTGTCGGTTCACACGCAATTACTTCACAATGGTTCCAGTTCATACTCCCTGTTTCCTCAGAGAGCGTTCATTTCTTCTTTTGGCAGGGGTGTTGCCAATGTGCACACGCGCGTCTTTTTCATGTTCTTTTTCCAGGCAGACAGTGAGTCGCGCACATATTTTCCAACTGTAGTTGCCCCGTGTGTCGCGTACCCCTTCAGAGGTCATTGTAGGCTGCGTGTCACGTGTACGCTTATCTTTGTGTTTCTGGGTGCAACAGCGTAGTGTGGGTTCGTTTTTCCACGCACATGGTCTACCAGGGGTTGCTTGCACGTTTAATATTGTTTTTGGGCTGCCTGTGCATTGCGTGACCCGTCATCTTTCCCGAGGGGTCACAGACAGCCTTGCTAGAGCACTAGGGTACGAATTCCATCTCGTACCCTACCCCTTTCACCCCAATTGCCCAGGACAATTGTTTACTGCAACTCCCATACGCACACCAACATCAGTGCCATGGTTGGGAGGCGACCAAGCAGTAAGGGAGGCAAATGTGGCCGACATCCAAAAGGTGGGTGCAGTAGGGACGTGGCCAGGATGTGCAGGGTGCACCAAGAGGCCAGTGTGTGAAGGACCAATCAGGTCCACCTATGCAACCCCCCCAATTGTTGTGGGAAATGTAGCTGACACCATCCAAGCTCAGCCCTTGTTAAACCGGCCCATATTGTCAACTGAACTGGCACAGGAGGACTCCCAGGCTGACTTCCAGGTCACCAAGTCTAAGCCACGTGTGGCAGTGAAAGTTGCTGTCACCAGGCCACATGGATCTGGGGCAGCAATATCATCTGCTACCCCAAGTAGCCAGGGTGAAGAGGCTGCAAGGGCAACTACAGTTCAATCCACCGCAGCTCCGAGTCTCCCAACCGTGACAGTGTCGGTCCAAGTCTATCACAACGAGGTTGTTCCTGCCAACATCACCCTGCAGCCAATGCCTGCACTGAGAACTTTGGTCATTGTGCCTTAGCAAACATACAGTACCCAGTCCACCTGTGCTTCTGCCTCTACCAACCAGAGCAGCGTAAGCCACTTAGGATCTGCACCACCTTCCAAGAAGAAGAAGGGTGCTCTTGCACTACAGGCTGGGAACCCAGACACGGCTACACACTCCGGCACGTCAAGGAAACCTAGCTTCAATGACGCCGAACTAGATGCACTTGTGGCCTATGTGTTGGCACATAGCCGGGAAATGGTGGTGACTGCAGGATGCAAGACTACGCCTGCTCAATGTAGGGCCCACTGGCAGGCCATCGCGGACCACATTAGTGCCCTTTGGATTTGTGAGGCGCACAGCTGATGATTGCTACAAGCAGTAGAATGACCTGAAACGCAGAGCAAAGAACAAGCTGGCTTCCAATCATGCCTCTACTCTGGTGACTGGTGGTGGGTCTCCACCAGAGGACGACCAACTCACTGAACATGAGTCTGTCGCTGGAACCTTCGTCACAGAGGAACAGATCCGAGGCGTGGGAGACCTTCCAGATCTTGAAGCATTGTCCGGTGAGTGCCCATTCATGTGTGTGCAATCCATGTGTATGTTGCTTGGGTGATGTGTTCTGATTGAATGCCAGGTGAGGCTGTGTAGTCATGACTGGTATGGGTCACCCATGTGGTTCCTCCAAACCATTCCCTGGCCTTGGGTTTGGGTATGACAGTATCCCTTTTGACAACAGTAGCCAATTTGCACCAGATTACTGCAGTTGCCCTTCAACTGTCATCTTGCAACAATATTGTTCATAATGTTTTCCTGTTCTTTCAGCCTGATTGTTTCAATCCTTGCCATTTTTACGACACATTTTTCTGCCCTACTGCCACAAATGTGACATACTTCTGTCATAGATTACACCCCACAATGGGCCACATTTATTAGCTTGTTATGGGAATGATTTAACCTTTCAGGCTGATTGAGTAATGGCCTGCACACAATCATTTTTGGGCCCTGTTTGAATGTTGAACATGACTGTTGTCTTCTGTCATGTTGAAGTGACCAACCATTGATGTATCCATCTGCCTGCCATCACTGTATAATTGAACACTGGATCTGTTGCAGCATGTGGCACATGTGTGTTTTGTCACACTATTTTGCATGTTGTATCTCATGATGACCATCTCACATGGATGGGTGACAGTACTTATTTCCTACCATATGGCTGTACTTGTCAAATTTACCATGGCTATGCTACGTGCCATCTGTGTGCTGCCATGTGTCATGTATGTGTATTAGACATGCCACTCACAGGCTAATGTGTAATGCCAGTGCTATCCTGCATGTAGCACATGTGTTGCTTTTCCATCTTGGAGTCCTAAGTGTCTGCTTCTTGCCTCCTCTTCCAACTCATTGACAGTGCATGCATGCCATGGTTATAGTCATGTGGGGCATGTGTCATTTATGTACTGGATCTCTGCCTCGTCAGGCCTATGTGTGTGCTATGGTGCTCATGCCTGTTTCCATTTCTTGTCTTTCATGTTTTTGCAGGTGATGAGGCACTTGATGCTGTTGAGGAGGAGGAGATGGTGCAGACCCAGGAGGATTCACAACCACAACCGGCCACCACTGGAGGACATGGGGTGGTGGGTGAAAACCCATTTGCCCTACAAACCATGCTGTCCACGGGTTGTTCTGAGTACACATCTACAGACCTCTATGAATCAGGTGCTGAATCGGACAGTGAGACATATGTGCCGTCTCAGGTGAGTGTTTCTGGCAGGGATGCTGTTCTGTCCAACCCACCTGCACCGGGGGTAGACCCCTCTATGGGGATTTCAGTGTTGGTAAGTCCGCCTTTGGCGGTTATGGATCCAGGGCCACACTCCACAATACTTTCTCATTTTCCTGGGCTAGCAGATCAAAGGAGGAATGCAGTCCTGCAGCCTCAGGCAGTGCCAGCACAGCAAGGTGCAGATCCCCTTGCCCCAAACAGGTGTGGTACCTGTCAACGCGGTGGCCGTGCGCCACCGGGCAATACAGTGTGGGAGAACTCCATGTACAATATTGCAGCACAACAGGGAACATCGTGTGAAATGATGGCTCAGGCAATGGATAGGGTGGTCACTTCCATTCTCCCCCCTGAAAGGCAGATGGAGCTCCAGCAGCAGGCAACAGACTCCATTTGCCACTCACACAGGGAGGACATGTTGACGTCCAACAGGCACCGACGGGCTGGACTGGAGGCTCTGCGCGAAGCCATAGCTGTAGAGTCACAGGCCCACAGGGTGTTAATCTCACCTGGCTCCCACAGAGGCGTCGATCTGAACCGGACAGCTGCGGTCTCCACCAATGTGATGCGTAGGGCCGAGATGACGGACTGGACTGGCCCACCTAGCTTCATTTGCTTGGCCCGTAGGAACAGTCTTCTGCAAATGGAGAAAGGGAATTAACCACCCGTGGAGTTGAGCGTAAATCCCCCCACCCCCGCTGTTCTCCCAAAGATCACCTTTGATGTCCCGTCCTATAGTCTCACCTGATGGTTTGAAAAGATGAGCTCTCCATCCTGCATTGAGCGCAGGGGCGCGTTGATAACCAGTTGCTTCACTGGCTCGAAGGAATTGGTGAGTTCCAGAACAATATTGACTCCGAAAAGTATGTAGTTCGTAAGAGTTCACATGTCTGACTTTCACTCTTGTCCGATTCCTTGCAGTTTGCAGCTCGACCCCAGCGAAGAGTTCCTTGTGGTAGCTGACGAAGTTCAGGTAAGGATTTAGCTTATCCTACACAGTTCAATAAAATAAGGCCAGAATGTAACCTGTGGCTTGCTCCCTTATTCAGGTGTGGAGAGAAAATATGAAGTTCGGGGAATAATGCCTCCGGCAGTAAAATTAGGTAAGTCTATTGTGGTGAGAAGAGTTCCCTTTGTTTGTCCCTTCGTCTCACCTTGTTGTCCTTTTGTTCCCCTTAGGGGCCGGGGTACGGCGAGGATGCAACGGAGACTGAGCCGGCCCGTGAAGAGGAATAGTACCCCCGACGGTAATCAGGTAAGTCTATGGGGGTAGTTACTATTGCCTCTGTTTATTCCCTTGGCTCACCTTTGCTGTTCTTGTGTTCCCCTTAGGTGCCAGAGTGTGGCGGGAATGTGCAGAAGGATGCAGTGGATCGTGAGGATGCTGCGAAGGCCGGTGAGTTCAACGCGGTGCTGCAGCAGGCGAGGCGGTGCGCGAAAAATGCTTCTTTCTTCCAGCTCGAAGGCACGGTGGATCCGGAATTCAGGTAAGGATCGAAGGTTTTGCTCTTATTCTAACCTCTTCTCTTTCTGTTCCTCCCTTTTTCTAGGAGCTGCAGACTCGAGGTGGGCGTGGCAGAAGACTGGATGCAGGCTTGCAGACATGGTGAGCGTTACGCTGCTGGATGCAGAATAACGCGATGCGTGTGTTGCTCTTAGGGCGTGGTTTAAATAGCTTCCAAAGTAGTCCCAGGTAAATATTCCTCCCCAGCCCCGCCCGAGTAAAAAATAGTCCCTAGGTAAAATAGTCCCTTCCAAGCCTCATTTGGCTTGGAGCTCTGCAGCATGGTGTGCATCAGGTAAGTTCTGCTCTATGAGCCTGGCGCCTATGGCGCCAGGACTGATTCTCCAAAACAGCCCCTAGCAGGGGTTTTTGGGCTTGCTCAAAATAACTTGATACCTGCTTCCGGGGTTGCTGGACCTGGTCTGGTTCCCCAGGGGTAGGCATCATGACACAGGGAAGCCCTGAGGTTAGAAAACGGTTTTCTCAGAGATACTCTGGGTGAACTTGAAGCTTCCCGGAATTTTAGGTCAGCACAGCAGCTGGAGCAGCTCACATGTTCACTCTCAGCTGAGCTCCAGGCAACCCGCGCGGAGATCTGGGCATCATGCGAGGCCATGCAGGCAGAAATGCGGGCAACCCGTGAGGTACTGCATGGGGATCACCGTACCATCATCCTGCAGAACCAAACCTTCCAGACCTGCATGCTTGCTGCCATGGAGGACCATACCAGGGCTTTGCGTGGGCTGCCTCCCATATCATATCTCCTGATGTAGCAGCAGAGGGTGAAGAGAGCGATGGCAGTTCTCCCACTGTAGCGTAGCCGTGCAGGCCATGAGCCCATGGATGTATTTTTTTTTCTAAACATCCACGCATGTGGGTGTTGGGGTGCACCCTGTACCTCGAACCTCCTCGGTGCCCCCCCCCCCGGTCCACACATGGCGTTTTTTGATTTTTCTTTTTTTTATATTTTTTTGTTACAGTATGTTGCTTTGTGTGGCTTCCGTGGGCATCCACTGTGTATTCCAGCTGGGCACATGCAGGCTTGTCCTCTCTTTGGGTTAGATGCTTGGTTTCCTGACACACACACACCCCCTCCTTCTTCACCTTTCCATGGGCTTGCAAAGGGTGTGACCAAGTGACAGTAACTTACAGTGACATTGGGCTCCCATGAGTTGTGTGGGCAGTCTGTAGTCAAAACTGTGTCTACATCCCTAGTGGGGATTGTTGTTGGATTGTACACTGCATGGTGTATTGATATGTGCTTGTGCATCCATGTCTTTCTCCTTATATACATGTAGGTTATTCATGTCTTCACAAGGCCGTCTCCTTTGCAGATGCAGTTCATGTTGTATGCAGTACACTGAGACATTTGCCTGATAGCAACACTCTGCAGTTGGAAGGGGTCGATGTGCTGCCTTAGGGCCTCATCACGACCTCGGCGGTAACCCTTAAATCCGTTACTGCCGAGGTCGTGATGAGGCCCTTAGTCAGGTAGTGAGACTTGCAGTACTTCAATTTTTTACTGTCATATATTGACACGGTTTCATCCTGAACTGATGTTTTGTGTTGCTGGTAAGTATTTGTTCATGTGTGCTGTTTCTTATTGATTGCTGAGCGCATATTTTCTGTGGCCTTTTTACATTAGGGACAGTGCACTTTGTGACACTTGTGTCATGTGTTGTGCATTCATTTTGTTGCTTTCACATTGCATGCCATGCCATGGTGTGTTGGGTAGCTGAGATGGGGAGGGGTTGGATGACATGGTACTATTTTGATGTGGTATTTTGCAAGGGGTAGTCATTCCTGCTGCATGAATGTGTGTCTTTGTGTGACACAGCATTGGGTGTTTTTAAGTAGGTAGGGATGCACACAATGTAACACTGCCAGGTGTGCAATCTCAGGCTGGTATGGTTGTGACAGTTGACTGCGTGGCCTGTGACACCCCCCCCACTATGGCACTTGTCTGCTGAAATGAACCCGTAGCCAAGAAGTGCAGTACATTGAGCACCTTTTCCAAAGGGCTCAGTGCTTGCGAGCACAGGGTGGGTGATGTGAGGTCATCCTCCCACTCCCTCACCAGGTCTAGGATTATGTGTGGTGGAAACCTGTACCTCCCATACACCTGGTCATCAGGCATCCCAAAAAGACTGGTCCCGGGTAAAAAAATGTGGGGCTTGGCTATCCTCCTCCTCCTGCGATGTCCCAAGACCAGTGCTGCGAGGAACGGTATATTCATCATAGCGTTTGAGCTTGCTTGTTGTTTGCGCGCACTTTTATGCTGCACGGGGCCACTTACGCCTGCTTCCTGCTGGCGTACGTGTTTCCGGATTAGTGCGTCTTTTTTTGGCGCACGCCTTTCCCTTGTTCTATTCCATGAATATGTGTTGTTGGCGCACGTGTGGGCGTTGCGAGCATTTACCTCCTGTACTTCCCCCGTAACGCCCACATTTTCGCACGTTGCTCCCCATTCCGTGTGTTACGCCCCGTATTACGCCCACTTTTGTTTTGTGCGCTGCACTATGTGCACTTTCCCTGTGTGCATAGCACACGCCATTTAATGATGTGTGCGCCCGTGTGCGCCACCCACAATTTTAGCGCACATCCCAGGATTTACACGAGCACTGAATTCCATGAATCAATGTGCGCGTCTTTGGTACACGTGCGCAGCGATTTTCACGCTTGTTCTACCCTTTTCGGCGCAAATATATTCCATGAATCGGCCCGTAAATATCCTACCATTGCAACCTCTCAACTCCAGATCGGTTGTTTCATATGACAAGTGAAATGTGTTTTCAGAAGATCCAAGCATTTGGGTGTCTGCAAACATCTGAAAAGCAAAACCACCCCTTTTTCCACACATTCCATACCATCCTTAACACCCCTCATCTCCCCAGAGGCTCTTTCATAGGTAATAAAATTGTAATGTTGTGTATTGTGAGGTAAATGTGAACATTGTTGCAAGTTCCCAAACTATTTGGTGTCTGCGAACATTGTAAAAACAAAATCCTTTTTGTTGCCCTTTCAACAGATATTCCTTCGCATCCCCACCACTCCTCTCCTCCCCAGAGGTTGTTCGAAATGTAAGACAAAGGTAATGATGTGTTTTTGAATATTCTGTTGCCATGCTAATCCTGTACTATGGTTACAGATTGTGAATACAACATGGCATTTGTTTCAAAATGTTGTCAGTTATTGCATTTCTCTATTGACTAAGCAGTGCCACTGCACAACATCTGTGAATGGTATGCACCTCTCTGATTGGTCCAAGAGTGTCTGTGGATGCTGAATCAGAAAGTGAGTCGACAAGCCAAACTGAGATATGACACATTTTTTGTGGCCATTTTTAAAACATACGCTGGATGGATTAATACCACATTTTCAAAAACACATTTTCGGGACCAGATCACCTCATTCCTTGTGCAAGTTTTATGAAAATGTGTCAAACGCTTCAGGCTGTATGTGTGACAGAATTTATTTGTTGGCTCTCCCCTATAATTTTGCACCCCCTTGGTCAAAAAATATCACATTTTCAAAATTAATTCAGTTTTGGATCAAAAATGTGCTCTTGCTATGAGGATACCAATTTAGCTATATCTACAAGGTCACTATCACGATCCTGTAAAATAAAATATATACATAAATTTATATCACTGAAAAAAGTTGTTAAAGAGACGCTATGTTTAAGTTGCACTAATAAAAACCTATGAAGTTAAGTGAAAAAAGCTTTGTTAAAGGGACGTTATGTTTGCAAGGTAAAATTGTAAAATCAAATAAATTCACCATTTGTGGTAAGCTTGCAACCATAACTCGAGCCACCACCATGCCCTGCTAAGACTAACAACAAGGACATCAAAGATGACAGCACAAATGACATAATTGATGACATCTCTCATGACATCACATATGACATCAATTCTGATAAAAAGTCCCTACAAGGGGTACTTCTATGAATGTTGGTAGAAACATATTAAGGATGATCGGGAGACCTATGAAGAACTACTACATCCTCTTTTAATTCCTCTTTTAACATATATGAATGATCTGTAAATCTTCTTTAACAAACAATTTTCTTGCAGTGTATACTGATGTGTGTCGTTTTCTGAAGTCCATGCTGGTGATACAAGTCATGGTTGAATTGGCAAGGCCATGAGGATCGACCATGACCTCAGCCCCACCAAACCACACCCCTGATCCACTGCACCTAGAATGCATCCTGGTCCAGTGTCCACTATACCCACATAATGTGACCATTGGCCAGTTCTCATGGCTTTCAGTCATGGCCAATCTCTACAGTCCATAGGGTATGGGCTTCAGCAATGCTTCGGCCATGCAGCATGCCCCAATAAGCAAATCAGAGTAGACATTTGTCCTTGCTGAGCACCAGGCCCACTGCTCAGGCACCAAAGCTTTTTCACTATTTTTGTACATTTCGACAGTTTGGAAAAAGTAAAACACAGGACAGATTTTTCAAAGCATGATTTCTGGTCCTTGTTGATGCTCCTCTTGCAGGTTTGCTGCAGTCCTGTCCAGCACTTCAGGCTGTAGTTATGAGCAGAATGTTTTTTCCCATCAAGCTTATCCCAATTTTGAAACCCTTTACCACGCAGCCGATCCCTGGTGGCCATGCCTATTTTAATACCATCCCCAGACCCTGTTGGCCATGGCCCGGGGCGAGATTGATCTGGTCACAGGCCATGCTTTTCCTCAGTGACCAAGGATATATCTCTATTTTATGTACCTAAATTATTACACTTTTCAAACAAAAAACATAGACACATTTGCGAAAACAAGTTTGCTGCAAAACCATCCATGCTTTATTTTTGTTAAAGTTTGAAAATGTAGGTAATCTTTTTGCAAACCTTTTGGATTCGTCAAACGGCACCAGTTATAAGCCAACTAAAAATGTTGGTACCCGCTCTCCAATTTTGCCCCCAAGTTTTCAAAAACATTCAAAGTTTGTTCTAAAATCTTTTTTGTCAAACGGCACAAAATGTATAAGCCATTCAAACATTTTGGACCCCCCTCCAATGTGTTTCCCCTTTTTACAAAACAGCACCAAACTGCAAAAGCATTCAAAGTTGGGTCTATAGTAAAATTTCATGCAGTTTCATTGAATGGCGCCAAAGTTAAAATCCATGCAAAAACATCACTTCACCGACCCTGTAATGCAGAAATATACATGGATGTCCTTGAACTTTTGTCAACATCTGATTTTGGGATTTTTCTGTACATATCCCATCCTAATTGCCCATCACCTTCCCAGAGATTGCTTCATTTGTATGACAAGTGAAATGTTGTGTTTTGTAATATATTTTTACTGCAATGTCTGTGGACTACGGGCACAATTTGCGAAACCAACACGGTGTCCATTTCAAAAGTTTTGACGCACTTCACATTTTTAATTGACCAATCAGTGGGTGCATATGATGTCTGCAAATGTTATGCTGCTCCCTGATTGGCCCAGAAGCATCCGCTGACATCAAACCAGAAAGAGATTCTGAATACCAGTCGAACACATCACACCATTTTTTGACTTATGTTTTGGGCATCTTTAACAAATCTACTGGACGGATTAACACAACATTTTTAAAAGCACATTTTCAGGACCAGTGTCATGACAAAAGCAGAGACTATGGCAAGGGAGAAGTGCAGAAGATCACACAGTGAATAGCTTTGAGTCAAACAACATACACTCAGGAACCAAGACACATGCACACTAAAAACCCAGATGTGCAAGTAGAGTGTGATAAAAGTACAAATATATGAAAAGGGATTTGGGATAAGCACTTAGAAGCTACTCATTATTACAAAGAAACTCAGCAAACTCTTCACCCACAATTGCTGTTAGATGTACTGTCAGAGCTAAACCCACATACATGATAAGCAACAACAGGATCTGCGAGCTAACACCCTTGAAGGTATTGTATAAGGTAACGTAAAGACAACATTCACAAGGACAAGAGATACCACCTGAAATGTCAACAAAGCCCATGAACCCTGTTGATCAAACAGGAACACAGAAAGGCTATAAAAGCAAAGTGAGGATAACTTATTAGATAAGACTCCTGACAAGGCACAAGTAGGAATAGTGATTACAGAACAGTGAGGAAAACAGTATTCACACAGGAGCTGGATCCAACAGCACACTACATTTAACAATCAATATGGAACAAAGGACAAAGGGAGACTTTCAAGGGAAAACCGGGAACAGACTCCAAGAGTAAGGAAAGGAACAGGAGCAGGGAAAACAAAATTACAAGTGCAAAGTCGTCTGCCTCCCACCAAGGAAATAAAAATGGGACACAATGGAAACTCCATAAATGAGGGGAGTCTAAGGATCATGGTTGCACTACAGAAAATGGCAAAGTAAAAGGAATAAAGAACATAGACAAACTGGACTGCACAGAAAAAGGAAATCACTAAGAAGTGCTGACTGCCTAACAGAAGACAGAAAGCGAATCCAGGAAGCAGAAAATATTAATAAGCACACTAAATTCGAAATCCAGGGAAAAGTTAACAAGAAATAAAAAACTAAGTAGTGGACACTAAGCTAAGAGCTAGGAACAAGGGACCGGTCACGAACAGTAACACTACATTATTAACAAGCACTGGACCGACGCAAACGGAGGTATTTAACGTTGGCTAACGAGCACACACCTCAGGTCTACTGCTTGCTAGAACCTGCCAACCACAGAGGATGCTTATCCTCCACCCAACCTTGTCCTGCAAGGGTGGAGATAAAGCAATGGGTCAGACATTCTGGGAAACATAGGGCCTCATTACACGGTAGGCGGTAACCATGGCGCTCTTAGCGCCATGGTTGACGCCGGTATTTTACTGTGTCCGCCTTGGTGGATGGCGGAATTACCGCCCTACTCCAAGGTGAGTGGGGGCGGTAATTCCCCATTCACCAAGGCACTTCCTCATTCCAATTTTTGCCCCCATAAGGCATAATGGGAATGGGGAAGGCGCTAATTACGGTACCGCAAATTGCGGTACCGTAATTAGCACCAAGGTCCCTTTGCGGCACCCTATTTTAACGGCTGGTAAAAACAGCCATTAAGGTCGGGTCCTGCAAAGGGAACTCATAGTAAGGCGGTAAGGGTTTACCGATACCGGTGCCCTTACTGGTACCGGTAAACCCTTACCGCCTACCGTGTAATGAGGCCCATAGTCTTTTCATGAAATCAGTATACTTGCTGCCAAAAACCTGGACTGGATCAGAAAGTGAGGGGACATGAAAAATAAGGATTTGGAGCACACAGATCACCACTGCATTGTCTCTTGTGGTTTGAAAAGAATGTCCAATAGGGAATAAACCCCAAATCAGGCCCCCAATTGGCAGGAAAGTGAACACTGGAAGGGAATCATGACAACCAGGGCACCACTTTTCATGCAAATGGGGTGCACATCTGTCCAACAGTTTCGGCTGTAGCCGTGAGCAAATAATTTTTTTATTCATGGCTATTTGGATTTCTAAATTTTGGGACCCCCCCTATATGCTCCGCTTGATGGAATCGCATGAAAATTCACACAATAATTCAGAGGTGGCTTTATACTGTTTTTGCAAAGTTTTGGTAGCATTCGTTGAAGGGCACCAAAGTTATAAGCCACCCAAAAACTGCTCTTCCTATGGGTTGAGCAACTTAACCATAACTACAGGGTCGCTACTGCAGACCCTGTAACAGAAATTATATTTGTTTATTAATGGCTTCTCTGAATGAATTGGTCACAACCACCATGAACATGTCTTACAGTGACAATACTGTAGCAGTACTGGTGCTTGGCAGACAGAGGTATCATGAAAATGGTTTAATAGCTCTATGCTGCATATATTTGGGAGAGTCAGTATACAAGTATGTTCTTATAGAGGCAATGCTAGTGTTTATTTGGTACAACAAGTATGAATGTTTTACAATATCAATAATGGTATATTCTGGGACCAATTATCAGGAATGTTTTATTTTTAGAGTGGCAATATTGCAATTTTTTAGACTCTGCAGCAATGAAAAATGTTTGCTCGAGCCACAACTAGCAGAAGAGTTTTTACCAATAAATAGCATATGTGGCAATGTTGTGGGCACATCATTATAGAATTTTTGCTGTTGCAATACGTGCATGTATTGTGGGCACAATGACTGTGCTTCACAGAAGCAATAATATATTATATTATTGGCCTTTGTGCCGATGTTGACATGGCACCTATTGTATTTGTTCCATGTGTTACTTTACAGAAATAATTGTAAAGTGTATGGCTTTTCACCCAATTCGTCTCAAAAACAGCATTGTATTATTTTATGTTACTGGTATTCATGCTGCACACTGCAGCTATTGCCATGGCCTGTGAGCACTCTGGTGTATCCGACAGAGGGGATCTTGGGTTAGATTAGTGTGGAAAGAGAGAAGATTAAAGATGAATTTTCTGGTGCATTGTTGAAAGAAGACCAGAAGTAGACGGAGCACTGTGTGTCAATCTGGTTTCAGGTGCTCTATGTTGAGATCATAGGGAAGTTTGATTGGAGCATTGTATGATCATGGTACTATGATGCCTTTGCATCACCTTCAAAACAATGTGCATAACGCACAGAGCAATCAGTGGACAAGGAGCAGAATTCCTACAAAAAAAAAAAACAATCTACAAGCCAACAAGACTCCTCAGGTCAAGCAACAAAATCTGCCTGGAACTAAATCCATACCTTAACAAAAAACTTGGAGGCTCCTCCTTCTACCGCTTAGCCGCAAAAACCTGGAACAACATCCCAAAAGAAATAAGAAACACCAAAGACCACCTAAAATTCAGGAAATTACTAAAAACCTGGCTCTTCAACACCACAGACCCAAACTGAAAACCGAAACAACAGAAAGAAAAAAAGGATGACTAAACTTAAGAGGACACTGACAAATCCCAGAACGGACTAAGAAACTCCCAGAACACCTAGACAGGTGATGCCAAGGAAAATAGAACGCAAGCGACACCCATAAAAACAAAACCAAAAACCCCAGCCAATCCCGCCCAACTTCCTCACTCTCCCCTTAGCTGCTACCAGGTACCACAATGTTATAGAATTGTCAAATATTAGCAATCACCACACTAACTGAGTTGTGGACATTAGCAGGTACACTGGCCATATGAGTGGGAAAGGGATACATGTAAGGTTATGAAGGAAATTGATGGACGTGGAGGCCTGATGTGAAAGTGACCGTGAATACCCGACTAGCCCTGATCAGGACAGAGGTGCAGAAATGCTCCCACACCCCACCTGGGGAGATTACGTAAACCCAGCACCGCAATCTAAAATAGAAATGCCAACTAATCAATTCCACTAACAATTTTCCCCTCTGCATACACCTCTCAAAGTCCAAACCAAACACAACCACAAACCTACAGCACAACAAACCGCACAAACTTCACTACATTGCAACAACAAAACAAAAAACATACATAGACTCACACAACAGTACACAGCGACTACCGGCCAAAAACTCCCCAGGCCCAGCCAACGGAACCACCGGGCTGAGGCTGCCAACAGCACATCACAGCTTTCTTGCACTTTTTCCAGCTTCTTCTCACTAACTCACCCTCCCTTCCTCTTTCAGAGCCGCCAGAGCCCCAGGGGACCACTCAGGTGGTGATAGTGCGTGGTACAAATATCCTTTAACATTAACATTAACATTAACATTAACATTAACATAACTTACTGATGCTTGTGTCGCGTTCTTTTGTTTCTTGTTTGCATGGAGGTTTGTTCAATTGCAAAGTCAATGGCTTAGTTGATATGTGCATAGTCTATTTGAGAATGGACATTGAGAATGCTAGCACAATGAGAGTTTTGGAATGCTTGGAGGGTGACTTTGAACAACATCTTGCTAAGGGTGCCCCTTTGGCAAGTCGCAATAGAGCTGGCCTTCAGGTAGGCACTTTGGGGAGGTGGGGCATCAAGACACACTCTTTTGTTGGCGGCTTTATTGTCTGTGGACTGTGTGCAGAAGCAGATTCTGGATGAGAGTGAGAGAAACAAATTCACAGGGTAAAATAAAGGGAACATGCAGCAGTGGGTACCACATACACTGTGTGTGAAAACATCCCAGAGGGGATTTGAAGTAGGGATTTCAGGGAAGGCCACCTCTCTGTGTTATTCCAATGAATGACTCAGCACTTGATTTTTAACAAGAACCCCTGCATTCTCTGTATATCAACAGTCACCTGATTGCTACAACTATGCTGCCTAAATAGTATTGCCCATCTAACATTGCACTCTGTTGCAAATTTAGTTGCTGCAAAGAAGTGTGACACATGGAGTGAAACAAAATAATGTCGACTCTGCAGGAGTGCGAGGATCAGTAGTGACTAAGCCACCTACTTAGCCTCCATACTTCGACAAACCGTGATTCCCATCCAAAAAGGTAAAACTGGGACAGCTAGGAGCATACCTCCTTCACCTTTTGTGATAACGTGAGACAAGGGAAGGCTATACTCTCAGAAAGGGTGTGCATGTGAGACAGTATCAAGCCAAACAGCAATTGTATAACAGTTACAAAACAAAAGAATGTCCAATCAAGGTTATATGAACATCACACAGCCTGCGGTAGCAGCAGTGTAGTTATGGTTAAGTTGCTCAACCCATAGGAAGAGGACTTTTTGGGCGGCTTATAACTTTGTCCCCCCCCCCGGATGAATCCTCACCAAACTTTGCAAAAAAAGTATATGGCCCCCTCAAATTGATTCTTCACAGTTTGGTGAGGTTTCATCCAGGAGGGGCAAAGTTATAAAAGAGCCCCACAATCCCTACACCCCAACCCACTGGACAGATGTTCACCAAATTTGTGGCAGGAGCAGTGGCTTGGTAGCGAAAGCATGCCTTTTTACATTTCACGTAAATCTGTCCATTATTTCTTTTAAAATGGGCAGAAAGTAGATAAAAAATATTGGGATATCTGGGTTCGGTCGGCAGATTCACTTCCCTATTCGATCCACCGACAGGACAGGCCGCCAATTGGTTCCGGGGCCGTCATGATGTCTACCGACAGTGGACGCACCTGCTGATTGGATGGAATATAAATGAATGAATGAATGAATAAATAAATAAATAAATAAAATGGTGAAAAGTGTGGGGTGCATCATATTTTTGGAAATGCCTGCCATGCTGGCTCCGCTGACTGCGGCTGGTTGCCCGCGGACCGGACTCTGGGACTAATGTCTAGAAAACACATTTTGTGTTATTTGATGTTCGAAAGATGGCCAGAAAAGGGTGGGGCAGTGGAAGAAAGATGCTATGAAGCTGTTTTGCTAGTTGAAAATGGTGGACGCGGTGGCCGGCTGCTGCATGGACACTGTGGTGAATGAACAGCTTGGAAAATTAATTTGAGGCTATTTGATGGCTGAAAGAGGGCCTAGAAAGGGTAGGGGAATGGTATGAAAATTATATGGAGCTGTTTTTATAGGCGAAAATAGGATCTGCAGGTGCTGTTCAGTCAGCGGTCCGTTTCAGTGTCAGTGGTCACCTATTTAATGGATGGGGTTCAGGGCACGTTTTGTTATTTGCAGTGTATTGTACGTACTTGTTAAATGGGTTAATTATTGTAGACCATTATAGTAAATTTGTATAGTAATTATAGGTACTGTAGGGGGAGTAGAAGGAATGTGGTGTTTATCATTGTAGTACAATTGCGGATAGTGCTTACTAATATGTATTTGTTTACAATTGGTATGGTTACTTAGTTGTATAAAGTAGTAAAGATGGAATCTCAGGTTTGTTTTCTTGAACTGAGATCACAGTGTAAGTTGTAGAGTTTTTGGATGGGATTGGTGCATGGATGTGTCACTTTTTGAAAGCAGCCAATGAAGGAGACACCATAGTAATCCACGGATGGCATATGCCACTTCCGGGTCTTTCAAGGTTGCCTGGCTTGGAGAGAGGACTGTGGGGATTAGCCAATGAGGTGTTCTAGTTGTGGTTTACAGGAAGGGGGGTAGTAGGTGTTTTGATTGTTGTGTGTAGGGAAGGCGGATGTGGATTTTCTAGGAAAAAGCTCACTGTGTGGATGCTCAGAGATTGTTGGATAAATAATTTGAAAAGGTACACTGAGTTGTGTGGCATCTCTGGTACTATTGGTTTGGAGGGAGTGGAGGTTTGGTGGTATACAGTGCCTGACCTAAATTGGATAAGTTTACTGTCATTTTGCAAGACTATTGCTCATTTTCAATGGCCAGATATTATTGCTCTTCATTGTTTAGGAAATAGTTTGGGCTACGTTACTCCACTATATTTGCGGGATATGTTCTGAGGTTTAATGGATCAAGGGAAGTATGTCGATGCCTAAGTGTGTATTGTACACATCTAGAAGAAGACGTCACCTTTGAAGATAAAAACATCAAGTTGGATTGTGCAAACAATATTCGGAGTGATGAAGTGAATTTGACTGATTTTGGGAATCAGATGTTTCTTGTAAATATTCAAACCGTACTGAGAAAGTGTATGTTTAAACGATGTACAATGCATATGAAAACATTTTTAAGTAGTTCTAGGAAATAAGAATGAAAAAAACTAAAAGAAATCAAAAATGAAAACAAAACACAGCTCTTTTATGGCCACCATTGTACAATAAATTGCTTAAATTAAGTGTAAACCTCCCCACCCCCTTCAATTGGACGTTCTGTCCATGAACAACTTGGTAGACCACAGATGGCACATGCTATATCTGGTTCTTTTGAGGATGCCTAGCATGCAAAGGGGATTCTGGGGACCACAAACAGTCATAGTTTCCGTGGACATCTGAGATCAACCAATCAGGTTTCTTGGATGTGGTGTACAGGAAGAGAGGGTAGCAGGAGCTTTGTTTGCAGGAGTTTTTAGAGCACTGAAAATGGTTGTGGCTATGTCTTTGAGAAGGCAGAGTTTATGGATTTTGGGGGACTCTTGGATCCATTAGCTGAAGGCGTATGTTGAGCACTGTGGATTGGGTGAAAATCTTGGATTCCATGAATTTGAAGTGTTATGGTATGGAGTGCGAAGAATAAAGTGGGTGGACATGCTCCTATTTTGTGAGAATATGGTTCACTTAAAACACCGGAAATCATTGTTCTTCATTGTGGAGGGAACAGTTCGAGGTACATTACTGGGATTTCATTAAAGTTTGTAATGATGGAAACATTTGGAAAGTTGATGGAAATGTTTCCAAATTCCAAAATAATGTTTTCTCGGATTGTTCAGAGACAAATGTGGATGCGTTCGAATTTATTTTAGCCGCAAATGGAAAAAGAAAGGCATAACGTGAATAAAACTGTGTGTGCTTTTTTGCGAGATGCTGGCATGACATCTTTTTCTAATGAGAGCATTCAATTTGATATTGTCAACATTTTTCCGAGAGATGGAGTGCATCTAACTAATGTGGACAACCAGATTTTTCTGGAAAACATTCAGAATGCATTAAAGCAGTTTTTGTGAACACATAATAATTACATTGTATAGAATCTTTGTTAGTTTAGTATATAAAACAAAATAATCAAAAAATATTTAAAAGTCAAAAAGACAAAAAACGTTATTTTAAGAGACACAATGTTTACATGAAAAACAATTAAAATAATTAGCATGCCCCCGCGCCATGCCTGGAATTTTCAGGTGTCCATGGACTGCTTTGCTGTCTGTGGACTATGCAGGCTGCTAAGGAGTCTGTGACTTTTTTTATCACTTCTATTTTTTAAGTGGGAAAGGTGGCTGCTAAAGGAACCATTTGTTTTGTGTTTTTTTGGTTTTGTATTTTTATTGGGCTTTTTGTGTTTTTATCTAGGAGAGGCAAGGTAAGGTGTTGAATGGAAGGAAGGAAAGGAGGAAAGGTGCACCAACCACAAAGATGAAGGGGCAGGTGGATAGAAGAAGATGTTGGGCTTGCCTTAATCAAGGTAGGTGGTAGTGTTTCTCATGCTCCTTGACCGCAGCCTCGAAAGCACTCTGAAACTCAAAAGGTAAGGGTCAACAGCATTCAATATGGCTTGTGAGGCTGCCGCTGGAATTTTCTGCCCCAGAAAAGTATCCTTTGTGGTAACAGGAGCAGTTGAAGAAGATGGGGTAGAGGACGTCAGCCTACTTTTCCATGAGAAAGGTACCGCCTTCCTCATAGCACCCGGGTGGTTGGACTTTGAGTGGCGCCGCATGGAGGTGGTGCCATAGGAATACATTCCTGGTTTTCCATGAGTGAGTACAACTTTGCCCTCAGTGCATCAAACCTTGGCTGCACAAGCCTTCTGCACATTTCCAACGTGGTGAAAAATCACCACACCCAGGGCTCACTCTGTATACTGGAGATAGGGACTTCCTCCACCTCATCTTCATCTTCTGCTTGATCTTCATCCTTTTCCCTGTCCTGGGCCTCCAGGTTGTTGAGGTGGTGGGGATGGCTGGGAAGAAGCGATAGCCATAACAGATGCCATGGTTGTCTGCAATAATTTCTGCTAAACAGATCTGCAAAGAAGTAAAGCAGGTGCTCTCTCCTGGATAACCAGATTGAGAATGCGGAAAAGTATTGGGTGGGTCCCTTCTGAGGACCCACCATAAGAGGTCCCCCGATAATATGTAATGTGTTATTACCAATACTGTACACACAACACCGTCTACCGGCTTTTCATCAGAATTAATTTGATATGTGATATCATCAATGATGTCATCAATGACATTTGTCATGTCATCTTTGATGTCCTAGCTGTTAGTTTTAGCAGTGCACGCTGGTGACGCAAGTTATGGTTGGTTAGCTGGGGAATTTCAATGGTTTTTTGGTTTCACTTGTAACCATAACGTCTATTTAACAAAGTTTTTTCACTAAATTTGATAGGTTTTTATTAGTGCACCTTAACCTTAACATCCCTTTAGGAATGTTGTTTCACTGAATATAAAACAAATCAATCATCCAACTAACTATTCAAATACTATAAAAAAAAACAACCCCTGTAAAAAGAAGACAGAAATGCAGAACATATATGTATAGGCACTCTGGATACTTTGTCAGGGAGGAAGCAGGAATAAATGCAACTTGTTGATAGAAAAGGATATGTATTGGTGCAAAAGGTACTTAACCAGTCTCTGGGGCACCAAAAGGCAAGCCAGGGGCACAGGGTCCCTGTAAAGTACCTATTTTTAATGTAATATGGTTCTGCAGTATGCTGGAGTCAATGTAGATGTATTCGAAATGGAAACTATCAATCCAAGCAAGCTATGGTGCACAATGCAAGCATTGCAAGGAGACCTAATGTGTCCCACTACACTTTTAAATTCAAGCTTTGAACCCTTCAGCCAAACAGAGTAGCCTCCACTACTTTGTCCTGTCAGTTACATCATAAAGACACCCTTGTATACTCGAGAAGGGGCTTTGCTGGTAAACTTTCCCTCCGCTCACAAACTACACAAATATATGATGTTTGTATTCTACACAAACACATTATAGTACTTGGAAAAGCTTTGGGCGAAAAACAATGGATGAACAAAACCGATGTGCACGTGAACTCTGGGGTACAGTAGTGGATCTGCACTTTTACCAATGTGTGATACCGGATCACATTGTAAGCCTGGCTGCGGCTCGTATTGCGTCTGCTACCGCCAGCAGTCTGCTTTTATATAGCGCTCGTGTCTACCCATTCTCACTGATTGCATCTAATGATAATTTCATCTTGAACGATGTACAATCCTCAAATGTTTATTTTGTATCACAGATGCGGTCCTTAAAAACATTTTTTTTTTAAATCATCCCTGAGAAAAATGTCTCAGTGAATACACTGTTGTATTCAGTTGGAAAAATTATTGGTACTCATTTAAGATACCTTGTTTATAAGTGAAATAAAGAGTATTAGCAAAATTGAGAGCATTTTTTACACAGATATCGCGTCTCCTGGCGTTGAATCATACTGTAAACACCCGGCAGTATATGGACTTTACTGTGCATGTAAACTGGGGATAGCTTTTAATATTCTGCCAGTGCAGAGATGTGTACGAGCGTTGTGCTGGGCAAGGGCCCGGGTGAAGTGATGAGCGCATGGCTTCGGGCTTATTGGCAATAAAGATGGAATCGGAATGTGCAAGATTAAACTGCTAAATGTACCGGAAACAAGGTTTATTACTACTGACAAGTCCCACAGTGCTTAATCAAACATTTAGGACAAGTGGTGATTCAGACAGAAAATGGTTTTCCTTTTGAACAATGTAAGCAAACAAACTATCTGTCAAGGCATGCCACTTTATGCTAGAACGGCTGCATGCCTCGACGGCTCTGCATTTTATCATGGTAGCAAATGGATTAAACACAGTGACTCCTCGTAAAAAGAGGCTCGTTATCACGTGTGCTCTCATTTGTAACAGTAAATATGTCACTCCTGTTCAATTGCTAACAAAGCATTAGTGATCTTAAAGAACATGATGCTGTAGTCCACTTGCTATATCCTGCTTATTTGGTGGCCTCGTTTAAAAAGGAGCTAGTATACCATTGTGTGGATTTAGTGACATTTTTGCATTCATGTTACCTTTTATAACAATGTTGGTAGATTATTTTAAATAGTGCATTTAGTTGCATGCTTTATTTATCATTTTAAACTGTTTTTGGAGGATATTGTAGGCGGCTGCCCTAAAGTTATGGTAAAACGGAGTTGCATATGATATCAAAAAGATACATTTATAATCGTTTTTGACTCGTGTGATGGATTTGACAGACATTTTGCAAAAAGCAAGTCTGTCAAGCCCACCTTACCCCAAAGATTATTTGAAAAATAAAAAAAGTTATTAAGGAAACAAGAACATGCATTTACAGCCTTTCCCATAACACAGTTTTTGCCGGGTCCCACAGCCAAAACCGGTGAACAGATTTGGAGGAGGTCCAAAACATCTTGGGCATGAACGCGATACTTTTGTGGTTTGGAGTAATTCCGTCCATTTCTTTTTTAGGATATGACAGAGAAGGATGCGCCTCTTCTCCAAAATAGATATCTATAGCTAGGGCGAATTGGCAAGAAACTGGGTGTTTATAAATGAAACAGCCACCATCTTTTTTTTTTTTCTC
Organism: Ambystoma mexicanum; assembly: GCF_040938575.1. Taxonomy (NCBI): domain Eukaryota; kingdom Metazoa; phylum Chordata; class Amphibia; order Caudata; family Ambystomatidae; genus Ambystoma; species Ambystoma mexicanum. Next base: position 378,485,798 of record NC_090930.1, on the reverse strand, counting down.
AATGCTCTACCCTCGGTTAGCTGAAAACAAAAAAGCAGGAAGATGCCATTTCCAGGTGGAAAATCAGGGAAATGCCTTTAGGGTTGAGGTAGTGGGGGGGATGTGATGGGGGGGCGGGGTAATAGGACACCAAGTTAAATTTGAGAGTTAGAGGAGGTGTAGGTACAGAGTTTGCAACATGAAGATTGTATGTAACCTTCGCTATCAGACAGAATAGCCGTGAATAGCCGACATTTCATAGCAAACTGTGTCACAGAAAAAGCGAGTGCTGAGGAGGGAAAAGGTGAGAGAAGAGTGGTGAGGAGGCTATCGGGGGTGTCGGGGGAGCAGGCATGCATGGGTGGCACTTGGTGGGGGTCTGGGAGGATAGGGAAGCATTTTTTGGTTTTGCCATTTTTCTCGATAGCCACAGGTATAAGGACTACAAAATAATAAAGGGGATTTGTAGTTGAAAGCCGCGGTTACAGAAAAAAACATGTAACAAACTATGTATGTACTTTAACAGCTACTGTGATGACAGGGGTAAAAATCACTGGCCAAGTTGCATATAAATGAGCACAAGTTACAAGACCACTTATGGCATGAGGGGACCGGCCCCTTTCTTGCTTTGAAGATAAGCATGGTTGGCCCCGTTTACTGCTCGGCTGGGAGACAGTCCACAGTCCCAAATGCTGTGTTTTTTCTTAGTTGTGTCTCATAGCACACTAAGAAAACACATGACAAGCACATTTTTTTTAAACCAATCTGCAGTCAGTCTTTGAAAGTATTGCACTCTAAAGGTCAAACTGCCATGAGGCCCACATGAAAAAAGAAGCTGTCTCTGGGTAAGGAGCTCCTAATACATGGAGAATTGCGAATCCATCTTGCACCAGCAAGGCAAACTAGAATAACCTTGTGTTATATTACAGGACCTGCTGTAGCAGCCCTGTAGCTATGGTTAAGTTGCTGAACTCATAGAAAGAGCACTTTTTGGGTGGCTTCTAATTTTGCCCCCCTGGACGAATCCTCACCAAACTTTGCACAAAAATTATATGGCACTCTCAGAATGATTCTGCAAATAAAGTTTTTGCTCAAAATCTTTTAAATCCTCCTATACACAATGGAAAACAAAATTTGATCACGCCTACAGCCCAAACTGCCGGGTGGATTTTTAAAAACGTGTGCCAGGAGCAGCTGCTTGGTCCCAAAAGCATGCTTTTGTAAATTTGGTGTAAATCCGTCCAGTGTTCTTTTATGAAATGAGCAAAAAGTAGGTAAAAAAACTGTGTGATATCTGTGTCCAGTCTGCAGACTCATTTCCTGATTCAGAGTCCCTGGACACCTCTGGACAAATTGGAGAGTGGATCGATCTCTGTGGACAATAAAAATGCACTCTGATTGGATGTTGAAAAAATGTGAGGTGCGTCAGATTTTTTTAAACAGTCGCCATGTTGGGTCCACGGACATCGCCGCTGACTATGGCCAGTGCAGTGAGAAAAGGGTGTGGAAATTACATTCAGGGTTATTATGTGGCCACAAGAGGGCCTGGAAAGAGTGGGGGAGTGGAAAAGTGTTGATAGGGAGCTGTTCTTATAGGTGAATAAAAGCATTGCAGGTGCTGCCATGGTCGCATACACTGCGGTAGTCCGCAGACCCACATGTGGCATCCGGGTCTTCTGAGAATGTCTGTCATGGAAAGAGGACATTGGGAGACTATCCAGTCAGGTTGTGTGGGTAGAGAGGAGTTGAAGTGTACAGGAGTACAGGGTAGGAAATGTTTTCTATGTTGTGCGTAGTAAAGATGGCTATGGCTATGAAGAAGCAGGGTGTGCGTATGGTGGGAGATTCTTGGATTCATTCATGAAAGTTTTTTACTGAATCTCCTGGCATCTCTGCTACTATTGGATTTAGCAAAGTGGATGTTTCATGGTATGCAGATTATGGCTTTCGGTGGGAAACTTTATTACCATTCTGTGAGAGTATGGCTCACTTTAAACGTCCAGATATTATTATTGTGCATTGTGGAAGCAACAGTTTGGGCTATGTGACTGCAGGATCTATGCAGTTTGCTATGAAGGATTTGTTCAGAAGCCTAATGGAACTGTTACCGGCTGCAAAGATATTAATTTCTGTAATCAATCAAGACAAATATGGAGACACCCAAATGTTGTTTGCCCTCAAATGGAAGAAGCTAGACAGCATGCCAATAAACGTGTATGTGTTTTTTGTATATGCTTTAGGGATGGCTCTTTCCAGGTGGCCACAGACTTTCGTACTGCCCGGTGAACTATGCAGACTGCAAACGGACCTGTGATGTTCATGTTTAGTTCTCAATTTCAACTTTGAAAATGTTCTACATAGGCTGAAAATGCTGCTATGTTGGGGGTGAGTATAGTGTTAGGAAGTTGTAGCAAATTAGGGTGCATTGGTAAAAACGTATGAAATTCAATGTGCTATATATTTAGACCTTAACCATCCCATTGGTTCTTAAAGTACTTTTTTAGGGTTTGGTCTCACCTCATGGTGCGCATACATGGGGAAATAAGCAGGCCTCAAACTACAATTCATTTGTATACATGATGATGAACTTTAATGTTACTGACATTTTCTGGTGATTTTCTTTTTTCCTTACTTTAGTTTCCCTGTATGCACCTCTGATTTCTATGAATTGTACACCTTCATATGTACTGTTTGTACTAACACAAGTGTGTAGTATGTCTTGAATTGTTAGCTATGTATTTCATGTTTAACATTAGTCAAAACTCTGATAGGGTAGCATTTATTATTTTACTGGACAAAATTACCAGATAAAAAATGCTTTACTTCTATGGTGTATGCTGGAGCCGTTGCCTATGTGTTGCCTATGTGTATGTTTGATTAGGTCTCTGTATTGACAATAATACTCCAATATAATGTTTTGTTTAAATGAGTACATGTTTTATACATTAAGTAGTTCATAAGCAGTCCCCCGATCACCCCTGACATCTTGTTACCAACATTATAAACACAACCCCTTGTACGGACATTTTATCACAATTAATTTCATATGTGGTGTCATAAGTGATGTCATCAATGACATTTGTGATGTAATCCTGGGTTTTAGTCTTAGCAATGCACGGTGGTGGCGCAAGTTATGGTTGCTTATCTTACCATGACTGGGGAATTTCATTTTTATTCTCGATTTAACTTGTAACTTTAACGTCTCTTTAACAAAGTTTGTTTACTGAATTTCATAGGTTATTATTAGTGTAACTTAACCATAACGTCCCTTTAACAACGTTGTTTCACTGAATGTCATAGGTTTTTACCAGTGCACCCTTGATTTGCTACAAGTTATTTAAATTGAACTGATCCCCAATGTTACAACTGTAGAGTCAGCTGACATTGCGATAGTACGTGGACAGAAGGTAGCATTGACAAAGCCCAGACACACAGGGCAGAACACAACATTTTCTAACCATCAGCCATAAATAAAACATTACTTATATTTACTACACCCAAATATACCTTTTTGTAGAAATGTTTACTTCATAATGTAGCACACAATATAATGGAATGTCCAAGCATAAACCATAACTGCACACCTCATATAATCACTTCAGTTCAAATGTTCATAGAGACTCACATACAACAAGCGCTTATTCCAAAACTATCGCTCACCAAACAGTACGTACACTGTATTTGTTTCCTTATTATTACCATTCATTATGTAAACATTTCTCATAAGAAATATTACTATTTGTTTATTTTAACAGAAATGGCAAACACACTTGAGTGGTTGGAGGAAAACTTTGCAATAAAGGAAATGAGTGATTGTGACATCTCTAATGGTAAACTACATCTTTTACTATAAACAAATATTGTAATTTATGCAAACGTGAGTGAAATAATCATTTCTTATTTTCTTATAGTACATAGTTTACATGAAGAAACAACACTCCAATCATATTATGAAGAATCCCAAGAATCACAAAGGCAATCTCTATCCACATTTGTACATAAGGAATCTGTAAATCATGATGTTGTCTGCACAATTGGAAAACTTACTAATGACTTTAGGAACTTTTAAATTATGTTCAAAATCATGTTATTAAAGATGTTGATTATCACCGTCCTTCTTGCACCTGTCCCTCTTGTCGCCAGCAATCATCCCCATCAAATTCCCAAAATATAAAGGAAAGATGCTTTGATGAAACTTTACTCCCCTCCTCCCTTGATCATTATTGTGCAGAAATTCTTAATTCTCCCATTTATGTGTCCCTTTCCGATACAGCATCCCTTTCAAAAATACATTTATTTTTTATAATATAAATATATTGTACATTGTTCTGTAACATTTGTCAGTCAGTGGTGTCCATTCTCAAAATGTGGGTGTCCCCGGACAGTGCGTGATGTTCACACATGTCCGGTTTCGCATGATGCATTTTTAATAGGTCAGCGGATAGCGGGCCAGTACTATGAACAGTCATGCTCATGCGTCCTGCATCTCTCGCCCGATGGGTGTCTCCGGATATCAACATGTGACGGCACCCATGCAGCATGACGGCGTATCTGCGAACATTGCCCATCACCGTGGACAGTTTAAAACAGAATTTCTGGCCAATCTAGGGTGTTTCAAGTTGGAAGTGTACCCTTCCAAATCTCCTAAACCCTATTAGCTAATCTGCCAATGTTTTACAACTTTCCAAGGCCTTTTACAGACTTGATGGTCTGCGGATACTCGCAATGTCCATGAACGGTTCCTCTGAAGGGACCCGCCCATTTATTTCGGTCATTCTCAATCTGGCAGTCCAGGAGAGAGCACCTGCTTTGGAGAGATATGTAGGAGACCTTCTTGGAGACCTTATCTGGCATCAATGGCATATGTTATGACCATCCCTTCTCCCCAACCACCACCACCACCACCACATCTGCATTGTTCAGAAGGCTTTCTGGGGCATGGGGCCGCATTACCTTCAACTCTCTCTTCCCAAATATCTTCCTTCTCGAGCTCTTCGCTCATCTGCCTCCAACTCCCCCAGGGTCAGTCGCTTCTCCAAGCAACGAGTTGGTGGTAGATCTCTCTCTTCAGCAGGGGCCTCCCTCTGTAACAGCCTTCCTGCCTCTCTTAATCTTGAGGAGAACCATCTCCGGTTCCGGAAGCACCTCAAAACCCTCCTCTTTGCCTCCGCTTTCTCTCCTTCTCTCCCCTGCTGAACTCCTGGTTAAAACTGCACTGGTTTACCTGGCCACCCCTTCTGTTCTTGGGCCCAGGCCCTACCAGCTGAACACCTGCACTGCCTCCCTGGCAACCCCTTGAGCTGTTTTCTGCCTCCCTACAGTCCTCCTACCAGCACTTATGTCTGCACTTACCCCGCACTTGCCACCAGCTGGCCGTTTTATTATCTTATTTATTCCACTATCCTTTTACTGCACTTTCCCCTCTGCCCTTCCCCACGCACTTTCCCTCTCCCTCCTTCCCTGCACTTGCGTGATTTGAATGACACTTGACCTAGTAAGATCGTTGTTTGTCCACCCTTGTTCCCCCTCCCTTGCCTCGTCGCGCCTTGAAACACTTGTGTATAGGCGCGTTATAAATGTCATATCATATCATATCATATCACAACAACCTGGAGGGCCTTGAGAGGGCAACAGGTGGGAAGATACAGATGAGGATCAAGAGGAAGATAAAAATGAGGTAGAGGAAGACCCTATCTCCAGTGCCTGCAGTGAGTCCTAAGTGTGTTGGTTTTTCACCATTGTTGGGGGTATACCAAAGACTCGGGCAGCCAAGGTGAGATGCACTGAGTGCCACATTGTACTCAGTCACAGAAAACCTGGGCTGTACTCCTATAGGACCACCTCCATGTGCAGCCACATCAAATCCAACCACCTGGGTGCTATGAGAAAGGCGATAGCTTTCTCAGGGAAAAGTAGGTTGACAGCCTCTACCCCATCTTCCTCGACCGCTCCATTCACCACAATGAATACTTCTTTGGGGCAGAGGATCTCAGCAGCTGCCTCGCAGGCCATACAGAATGCTGTTGACCCCTACCTTTTGAGGGTCACAGTGCTATTTGTGTACTGCAACACATGGATCTATAGAGGGAGCAGTTTCATAGTGCTTTTGAGGCTGTGGTCAAGGAGCAAGAGAAACACTGCCTCCACCTTAAATTTAAGGCTCGCTCAACATCTTCACCTGTTCACCTGCCCCTCCATCTCTGTGGTTGATGCCCATTCCCTCCCTTTCCTCCCCCACCTTACCATTCCAGACAAAAACAAAAAAAGGTTCCTTTAGGAGCCACCTTTCAGAGTAAAAAAATTGAAGTGAAAAAACATTCACATGACCCTTTGCACAGAGAGTGTGGTAGTCCGTGGACATCTAGAACATTCCAGGAGTGGGGTGGGAGGATTAAAATCATTAAAAAAAATTTCATTAGAAAATGGTGGCTCTTAAAATAACTTGTTTTCTCTTTTTGGCTTTTATATATTATTTTCAATTCTTTGGTTTTATGTACTCAACTAACAATTATTCTACAGAAAAGTGATTCTATTTTTTTTGTTTTTCCTTTTTCTTTACTTCCACTACTAAATAATAATTCAATCCATATTCTGTATGTTCACAAAAACTGCTTCTAAGCATTTTGAACATTTTCAAGAAAAATCGGATTGCCCACCTCACTGAGATGCACTCCATCTCTTTGAAAAATGTTGACAATATCAAATTTAATATTTTCATTTTGGAAAGATGTCATCCCAATATCCCACAAAAAAGCACATACAACGTTATTCACATTGCGCATTGCTTTCTCAGTTTGTGGACACTATACATTCAAATGCATACACATTTGTCTCTGTGCTATCTGTGAAAAAATAATTTTTGAATTTAGTAACAGTTCCATCAACTTTCCAAATGTTTCCTTCATTGCAAATTGTAATGAAATTCCTTAACATAGCCCAAATTGTTGTCTCCACAGTGCTCTACAATGATGTCTTGGTACTTTAAGTTAACCATATTAGCAAAAACTGGGAGGATTTCTACCCACTTCATTCCTCAAACTCTGTACAATGAAACTTGAAATTCATCAAATCCAAGATTGGCAGACAATCCACCCTCAGCCAACTGATCCACGAGTCTCCCTCAATCCAGATGGTCTGCTTCCTCAAAGCGATAGCCATAGCCATCTTCACTGCACACAACTATTATAACTCTTGCTGCCCAGTCTTTCTGCACACCACTCCCAGGAAACCTGATTGGCTGATCCCCCGTCTCTACAGTCCGCTTTCCATGCCAGGCATCCTCAAAAGACCCTGATGTGGCACGTGCTATTTATGGACTACCGCAGTAAATACTATGTACACTTCAATTATATAATTCCACCGTATTACAAATATGGTATACTCCCCCATAGCACCAATAATAACCATACACATATTACTATAGTGTATGTGGCCAGTGGCCAGATTCTTGGGGGCACGGCCTACGGCCATGCCCCCCAAGAACCTGCCCACTGGCCACAACTAGCACAACAGAATTAAACCATGTAACAAGTCTGTACAATACACCTTCAAATAACAAGACTCACCCAGACCCTCCAACTTACCCCTCAATCTCAATAACGTCCATGGACAGAAAAATTAACAACACACACAATAGCACCTGCACAGATCTTTCAGCTATAGCGGTATCTCTATATCAATTTTTTTCCAGTCCCCCACCCTTTCCAATCCCTCTTTCATCCACAAAATTACCCCAAATATTTCTATTTGCATTTATTAAATTTGACATAGCACTTTAAGCCAAATATGTTTTCCAGACTTCTTTTCCTCAAGGCGCGTCTGTGGACAAAATCCATGATCTACCCATACAATATGGTGACCGTTTCCAAAATGATGACACACCTCTCATTTTCAATCAGCATGTGTCTGTCTGCGAAGTTTGGTGACTATCATGTTTACACTCAATTTAAACAATGTATTCTACAATGGTGGCTCTTAAAAAAACCTTTTTGTTGGATTTAATTTTTTCCCCACATTTTTATATCCTACTCGTACTAACAAATGCTTTCCAATGCACTCCCCATTTTCCCATTTATGTGGTTTACATGAACTTTTTCAAAGCATTTTTGACATTCAAAAGAAAAATGTAATTCTCAAAATTATTTAAATCCACGCCATTGCTCGGAAAAGTATTTCCACCATCCAAAATGATATTTTCATTTGGAAAACAACCATCCCAAGATTTCTTTTTGCACATTCAACAATATTTCGATCTAACAAGACATAGTATGGATATGTATATATTTTTTAAGTATTTTGTCAACTCTTACAAATGTATATATGAGGGGTTCCTGACACGTACCCCGTAGTAAGATTCTCAATAAGCATGTTCACTTTCTAACCACTCTATTAAATGCCATGCATTGCAGCATTTAGGACCTGCTCACATCAAGCGGCAGTTAGTTAAAATGCTGTATGTTTAAAGATTTTCATTTTTTAAGCATGTTCATAAAAGTAAGAAATGCATATGTGTACTTATAGCAGCACTCTGTGTAACTTTTTTTCTCAAAGGAAAGGAAAATCAGATAAAAAAAGATTGGTACAACATTTTTAAAAGTTTAATATGTTGGCATATGGGAAAAAATGGTAGAAGCACATTCCTTTCCTCTACTCTTTCCTACTGGAAAAGGAGGAAGATTTGACGAAAGGTCCACACAAATTAGTGCATCAGAATATCACTCTTTTCAAATGTATTCTGAAGACCCCAGATTCAGACAAAATGTGGAATACTTTTTCCACCTCCTGTTTGAAATTATACTAGCAACTCTATGTTATGGAGTTGCACACACATTAAAAACAGGCTCTACATGTTTAAACATGTGCACTACCGAACTGCTTAAAAGACAGCATGTCAAGTATCACAAATCTCTTGGTAAGCATGTGTGGTACCAAAGAATACTGGTTCATGCTGGTGTATGTCATATGCTAAGAAACCTAGACCCACCCACATGGTTTGTTACTTTAAGTTGTACAGAGTATGCATGGGTTAACTTGCATGACTTCTTACTCACACTTCTGTACAGGCACAATATAAATGCCACATCACATCAAACAAAAATAAAGATGGAATAGATATAAAAACACAAGGAGAACTATGCTATCTTGACCCTGTCAATGTATCAAGGTACTTTCACCATTGCTTCATTGCCATGCTGTACTTCATCTTTAATAAAACTACCCCTCCACTTGGAGAAGTGCAGCACTTGTTTTGGCAAAAAGAATATCAATCCAGAAGAGCGTCAGACATCCCAATGCTTTTATGGATAAAAGATACTCCCAAATGTGGCCATGACAGTGATGCCACTGTTTTACAGTTTATTCAAAAATACATTACCTGCAACATCCATTCAGAAACCACATATATAGAACAATGTACACAAATCTTAAGCTTCCAAAAACATAAGTGTGGCAAATACTGCCAACGTAGATATAAAAACAAAGGTGAATGCTGTAGAAAATGGCACTTTGGCTTCCCTAGACCAGTTTGCTAAAAAGGACAAGTAAATACCTTCTAGACACAGTGTAAAAGGCAAATCCCCTAAAAACACATACAGCATTAAAAGTGATGAAGCATCCAAGTACATCAATGATTACAATGCAATAATTGCCGTCTTATGGATGCAAACATTGCCATATAATACATTTTGGACAATTCCACTGCAGTTGCAAAATACTTCACAGCCTATGGGCCTGATCACGACTTGGGCATTACCACCGGTGGTATTACCGCCGGCGGTAATAGCCCTACCGCCGAACTCCCTGGCGCTAATAGCGCCGGATCATGAGTTCGGCAGTAAAGTAATTCCCCAGTCCCCAATGAGCCCATTCGGGAATGCCCCATTCCCCATTGGGCTCAATGGGGAAAATTCACACTCTTACCACTGGCGGATTTCCCGCCGGCGGTAATAGCACAAATTTTCAGTGGATTTCCCCCCAGCTAAGAGCTGGGGCAAAATCCGCTGAAGTCCTGATTTGGCAGACCCTTAAATTGGCAGTATTAGCGCTACTGCCGGATTTAAGGGTTACCGCCAAAGTCGTGATCAGGCCCTATGTTACCAAAGCTGAGAAAATAGAGCAAAAAAATTCTTCTGGGATGACATATCATCTAAAAAAACACTGTCACAAATGTTGTATAGCTTTGGGATGAAAATGCTCTCCCAAAGAGAATATGATGCTACAAAGCTGCAGACAGTTTAACAGGTACAGCCTTATATGGCAAATCTGAACACATGGTCTGGCTAAACCTTTGTCCAGCTTCATCCGGAGAAAGAGTAATACAATCCAACCAAGAGATAGAAACAATAGCCATAAATGATCCCAACAGCCAGGGCATATAAACAAAATGTATTTGACACATACTTCCCAGTAACTGCTTTGGAAAATGTGTGCCTGTACGAGATAGCCCAAAACTACTCCTACATAAACAATGTCACATCAGATGAGACTACTGGCAAATATTCAGTCTGTGAAGGAACCATAAGTGAAACTTACAAACTCCAGCCTAATTCATAATTTAAAGTTATCATTTACATCTCCTCAACATAGATAACTTTATTGCATGGCCCTACTGCAACTTTTTAAACCTTGGAGAAAAGAAGAAGAATGATAAGGTGACTATGGCCCTCATTACGACCCTGGCGGAATCCGCGGTGCTAAATGCACCGCGGAGCATGGCGGAAAGCCGCCGATAGCGCCATGGGGGTTGGCGGATTTACCACCCCATGCCGACCTTGGCGGAGCGGTAAATCCCCAATCCCCATTTTACCCTTCCCCATTCCCATTCTTGCCCCATAGGGTATAATGGGAGTGGGGAAGGAGTTAATTACGCCGCCGTAAAGTACGGCGGCGTAATTAACAACGAGGTCCCTTAGCGCCATGGTTTTCTCCGCCCGGTAAAACCAGGCGGAGAAAACCTCCATGGCGCTAAGGGAACTCGTAGTACGGCGGACGGGTCCGCCGCGATTACCGCTGGCGGAAACCCACTCCGCCAGGGTCCTAATGAGGGCCAATGACTCATTTGAAGCTGCATTCAAAGTAAATGAAAGCAGTATAACAAATGTCATTTTCAAACAATGCAAAGAAATGTTGAACAATGAACACCAACAAGAGGAAAAAACCTCTTGGAGAACCACTCATTCTAAATGAAGCAGAAATCGCTATGACTGAGGTAGAAAATACCAATTATCAATCTGAACAATCTGAAGAAGTCTTGCCAGTGCTAAAATCACAGCTAAATGATAAGATTTGATAGGTTATTTATAATGCGCTTAATACTCAGATGTTAGACCAGAAAGGTAATCCTATAATTGAATGATATGTATACTATGGTGGCCTGAAACCAATCGCATCATGTGACAAACTTTGCGATCAAAGAATCGTCAATGTGACCAAAGGGCATCCATTTTGTATAATGTCGGCCATTTGCTTTTTCCCTTTTTGCCAAAACGCTTTGCAAATATATTCTATGCTTCGAACGCACACACAGTGCAAGGCCACGGCTTGCATGCTGAAATACTAACACAGAGAGGAATGTCAAACTGCAGAAATACATTGTTTTTCTCTCTTACTAAGTCCTTGAAGGCGAGCAGAAGCTGCATCTAATCAGCAGAGCAGGTGCCGGGTTGTCTTGCAAATGCTGTAGTAAAAGGAGGTTAAAACATGATTTATTTTCTTCTAGCTGTGCTCCTTTGCAGAGGATGGTATATTCTGCTTCAGAACTATCTGACCCTTAGCTCATGACCCAAGTCATACAGCTAACGTAGTAAGGAATGTTTCTCTGCTAAGAACACAATATCCTTGCTCAACCAGAGCTCCATGTTCCCCATAACAGAAAGATGTCTATGCTGCCTTTGCTGAATGAAGACTTGTCATAACGTGTCATAATTGTCATAATTGTCAATTACTGAACCCTAGCCTGTACGACATGTATGTGGGCTGATCGAATTGCCTTCACAAAGTTTATGTCTAATGTATATATATTGCTGCTTGAGTGCTGCTTGCTCCCTCTCGCATCTCACGGTGTTTGGGAACACACCTCGTGAGGCAGTGAGACCCAGTCGGTTGACTGAGAATACTTTGAAATAAACCAGACTTGTTTGGAAAACGAACCTCGTGTCTGACGTGTCACTTTAGTACATGGTTATTGTGCTTTAGTTTCCATATGTGGTCTTTATGGCCTAGCAAATATGGTGCCCGAACAGGGACCCTCCCACTAATGCTCCATCGTATACGTTGAAGGTGAAGAAGGCAAAAACGAGTCAAGGATGAAGCCGTCGAGCCGTGATCAGAAAGTGTTCAGGGCACCCCTGTAGAAGTGATCAGAGACTCCTCCACAGATCTGTACACAGCCGATCCCTGAATGACGAGCAGAGCCCAGAGAGCATCAAGGCGAGTGTCGTGGAACGAGGCAGATTGAGCCAGACACGCAGTTACGACGATTCTTGGTTGCGTCTGTATACGGGCAAATTTCGTCCTGATTGACAAATTGGTTGATCAGGTGAGTCGTGCCCCAATTCTTAAAAGTCCTGATATTGGTTGAGTGTTGCTCTTGCAAGATCAAACGCCCAGGGTAAGAAAAGGGTAAGAATTAACAATGCCTGTTTAGTGAGTTATTTTCACTGCGGTAGACAATCTTTGGAAACTGGCCAGGTCACCGGTACATGAAATGTACATAAAATCCAGTATAGGGGCAATAGTGTTTAATGCGATTTGGCATAGCGAGACCAGAAATGTATCAGACCTTCAGTGGCCTAATAATGGGAGCTTTGAATTAGCATGTATAGAACACCTACGGGGTCATTACGAGGTTGGAGGTAACCATGGCGCTATTAGCACCATGGCTGCCTCCAAATCCTTACTGACTCCGCCCTGGTGAATGGAGCTATTACTGCCCCATCCCAAGGTTGGTGGTGGCAGTAATTCCCCATTTACCAGGGCCCTTCCCAAATCCCATTTGAGCCCCCATAGGGCTCAATGGGAATGGGGAAGGCACCAATAACGGTACCGCAAATTGTGGTACCGTTATTAGCTCCAAAGTAAAACCAGGCATTAATGGAGGACCCGCAAAGGGAACTTGTAGTAGGGCGGTAAGGGATTACCGGCACCAGTGCTCTTACCGATGCAGGTAATCCCTTACCGCCCGGGTCGTATTGAGGCCCCTAGAATCAGTATTGCTCCGCAAGAAGGCCCGACCAGCAGCGTTCAACGTTAGAAAGCGCTAGAGCATGATCAACATCAGCAGACAGAAGCCATCATGAACATGGACAGGGCTTTCCAATTAGATGTACAGAAAATATATCCTCAGCAACATATTAAATGAGTGAAGAAATGAACATCAAAGTACTGACCCAGTTGCACCTCCTCCTTATGTACCTCAAATGCTCGTTATTCCATCTTCACCTGTAGTAAGCAGTTCCTATCCCCCTGGTCCTGTAACATAATTTCCTTCAACAGAGCATGAGTTAGCAGGAAGTCCTACAGAAATGGGGCCTGCACAAGGAAGCATTAGACCGACTCTTAGTACGATTAGCAAAGGAAGGAAAGAAGAACTGAAAGAATGGGCTGAAACGTATATTGATGATGGCAGTGAAGTGGCTGTGCAAAGTTCCATATCTGATCATAGAGGCCTTGGTGAACAACAGGTATTGTTAGAATGCAACCTAGCACAGACAAGCGGAGGCATATGGTCCGTTGTTGATTGGTGTTGGAGTAGGAAAACCTGCACCCCTATTCATCTCAAGGTGCAGCTATCTTGTATTAAAGTACTCTGGAGCAAACGCTGATTCTGTGGGCCGGCCGTGGTCTTCCAAGTACCAGGCCCGTCTAGGGCAGATATTGAAGATGACTTCGACACCAGAAGCATCAGAGAAACGATCGATTTAAACGATAAAATATATGATGAAATGCGGTTAGAACAAATACCCCAAGGAGAGGAGGAAGACGAGCACTTGGAAAGCACTCCACTGTATGACAATGAAGATGCCAACCAAAGTAGTGGAAATAGGGAACTATCCCTTGACAGATTAGAAATCAGTAGAAGCAATGAGACAAAGAAGTTGCATGAATTGGGGACAAACAATATCCGACTCCAAAAGGGAGGAGCGCAAGGAAAACGAGCGAGGAAGGGAGGCAGAGCAAAAGACGACTCCCAAGGGAAAAAGGGATGCGTGTGTCAGACACTAGCGAGTTTCTGCACCGAGGGCATCAGAGTCAGCCACACAGTCTGACCGACATGAAGGAGTACCTCATGGTCAGATGGGGGTGTCTTCACTGCCCTATGTAGACAGACTAACGACATTACCAGGTAGACGGCGATGCAGGAATATTACTCCTGCAATAGACAGGAGAACAATGAGAAAAGAGGAAGAGGGCTACACATTCCAATTTTGATTACTAGAGAGGGGGGGAATAAGACCACAATATATTCCATGGCCACACATGGATCAAGAAAACTTGAAAAACAAGCTTCCAATGCTGACATCGGAAGCCAGAAAGTGGATACATGAGAGGAAACACATTAGCTATAGGGGACATTAAGGGCATCCTAATCGCCATACTTGATGAGGGAGCAGACGATGTGTGGGCACGAGCAGGCTACCCTGGCGTAACCACAATTAATACTGCGCATGACGGGGCATCATTTAACAATTGTAGAGCAGCCATATGGAAAGCGCTATGAGTACTTTGCCGGGATACTTCCGATATGGAGCTATAATGACTCGAAAAATGAAGGATTCTGAGGATCCGTTAATTTATATACAGAATTCCAAGACGTGTGGGTGCTCGAAACGCTTGAATCTTGGACAAAATGAATACCTGTGTTCTACCATATATTGTGCCAATGGTTGCCAGAACCGGTGCAGAAACAACTCAAGAAATTGGTACGAGTTGAGGCTAAACCTTGGGCTGAAATACAGTTGACTATCGCACATTATTGTAGACTGTTGCAGGAAAAGCATCGCAAAAAGGAGGCAACTCAAAAGGGTGAGGAAGCTAAATTGGTGCAGAAGAAATTATCAAACTATGCCCTTGAAGGAGCCATGCTAACTAGTGCAGCTGAATCAAGCATGCAGCAGGTGGATAGTCCACAACAAAACAATCAGGGTAATATAGGGTTTTACCCATGGGGAAAAGGATTTAGAGGAAGAGGATGGCAGAGCAATCAGGGAGGTTTCCAAAATAATCAAGGAGGCTTTCAAAATATGCAAAATGGTAATCAAGATATGTCAAATGGGCAAATGATCTGACCACCGCCAGTATGTTGGCTGTGTGGAATGACAGGGCATTTGGCATGCACATGCAGAAGTAAAGGCATGATCCAGAACGGCCAAGAAACTGGAGCAGGGATGGCGAATCCACCTGCAGTTTTACAGCAGGGCGTTGCACAAAATCACACGGTGCAGGAACAAGCGCCAGGAGCGCAAAATGGGCACTACCACAAAGCATGGAGAATTTTCCACAAGGACAATGCCAACAGGCACCAATGCAACTATCACAGACCATGGACCCTGGAAGGGGAAGTACCAATGGGAATGGGGAAAGTCCACAAGTGCACCGTCGGCCAAACAGGACAGCTCACTGGGAAACCTGATGTGCTCCATCCTATCAGTGACACCAGACCCTCATAGGGAACCTAGGGTGGATCTCGTTATAGGGGGTAAAGAATATTCCTTCCTAGTTGACATGGATGCGACATGCTCGTGCATACATGAAGGCAAATTTTCCTTGTCCGGCCAGGCCATAGATACTCAGAGTTTTACAGGAGCTCACAGTCGAGTTCCCTTTACAAACGCACTCCCAGTCTCCATAGGAGAGTGAAAAATCAATGTACCTTTATTATATTCATGTCAGACCCCAGTAAATATTTTAGGCCGAGACTTAATGACAAAGTTGAACATGACAATTTCGTTCATGGAGGAGGACATAGTATGCTCCACTCTAGGAATGCACTACTCAAATGTATCTGAAATGATTAGAGCTTACTCAGGACACATAGCCGTGAGGGCCATACCATTAGAGCCAGAAGTTTTCGCATGTGGCATGCGTGTGCTTATGGTAGGATTGCCAGGCCTTGCAGACAAAACCATGAGAACCCCTGATGAGTTCCTACTCAGACCAAGAATACCAATGCAAGAGGAGGAGGGACAAGTATTTCCCTGGATGATACACACAGCTGCAGTGCGATGGAAAGTGTTTTTTGTTGATGGTTACGATGATGAAGGCAGACAATGGTGCGGATAATTGCCATTGAAGAAGGATATCGAGTGACTGACGTTGCTGATGACGATCTGTTTGAAGAACAAACAGAAATGGGAGAGACAATGGTGGAAGTGAGTCTCACCTTTTGGGTAAAGATGATTAAAAGAGAAGTACCTCAGAAAATGATGTTGGCACTTAAACGTCCTGATTATTTTGATGACGATATAGCTAAAGTGCCTATCTCAGTGTGGACTACCGGACCCTATGAGGTCGGTCTCTTGAAGGGGGTTGGAGAAGTAAGGATTAAACTGAAACCAGGAACAATCCTACCAAGAGCCCGTCAATATCCCATGTCCAGAGAGGCAGATGAGGGGATTTTTAAGACAAATTCTGCCATGATGGACCAGGTCATTTTAGTAACGTCAGAGTCACCATGTAATACATCAGTGTATGCTGTCAAAAAATCAAAGGGAGGATCTTGGCGTTTAATTCAGGATTTACGCAGAATAAATGATATTGTTGAGGCCAAGTTCCCTTAAGTCCCTAACTCGGCTACAATTCTATGTAATATACCTGTCGAGGCAAAATATTTCACAGTGATTGACTTGAAAAATGCATTTTTCTCAATCCCGTTGCACCGTGACTCACAAGATCTGACGTCATTCACGTTCAGACAAATGCGTCTGAAAAGCACAAGGCTGCCACAGAGATCCTGTGAGTCTCTGTCTATTTTCAACACAGTCCTGCAGATGGACTTGAGCAATTTAGCACTAAAAAGTGTTGTCTTACAATATGTGGATGGCAGCCTAATCTGCAGCACAACAGAAGAGCAATGCAGGCACAATTCTTACAATATGTGGATGGCAGCCTAATCTGCAGCACAACAGAAGAGCAATGCAGGCACAATTCTGTTCAGCTCTGACTATACTGGCTGAGAAAAGATATAAGATTGACAAGGAAAAGTTACAATATTGTCAACAGGAAGTGCTGTACATACGCCAGCTGATCTCACATGAAGGAAAGAAAGTGACCCCAGAAAGGTCTGAAGCCATACTGAACATGGCTAAGCCACACACGATAAAGCAAATGCAGAGCTTTCTAGGCCTGTGCAACTATGTTAGGGCATGGGTTTTTGATTACAGATCTTATACTAAGCCTTTACTTCAAACCCTAAAGAAGGCCCAAGTGACGAAAGAAAATATTGAATGGTCTGAAGCCATGGAGAAAGAGTTTGCCGAGCTCAAAAGACCGATTTGTACAGCTCCAGTTCTCAGATTTCCCAATTATGCAGAGGAATTTTACCTGTTTTCACACACAAATGGCAGCGTCATTACAGCAGTGCCCGCTCAAAGAACCTTGTTGGGGTACAAGCCCCTGGCTTGTTACAGTGGGAATCTGGACCCAGTAATGAGAGGCCACTTCCCATACAAACAGAGTTTAGCTGCCACAGCGTTCACCATAGAAAAGGCGACAACCATTGTAATGGGATGCTCCATGACGTTGTACGTCGTGCACTCATTATTTGCTATTTTTGAGAAACCAAAGGGCACATTGACATCCCAGAGAGATTCTGCTTATGAAGTGATCATATCAAACCCATCGATTAAAATTATCCAATGTAAGATAGTAAACCCACTAAGTTCATCACTGAGCGAGAGCCGATACATGACTGCGCAAATTATGAAGAGTTTTATGATGAAATTCCCAGGGTGAAAGAAAATGCCTTGGCAGGAGGAGAGATCGTCTTCATTGACGGGTCTTCAAGAATCAATCAAAATGACGGGCAAAGATATACAGGTGTTGCTGTGATAAAGCAGACAGCCAATGGAGAGTTTCAAGTGCTTCTTAGGGCTCGAATACCATCCATTATTCAGCACAGGCTGCAGAATTATTGGCGTTGATACTCGCCATTGAGAATCACGCATAGCAGGAAGTAACAGTGTACAGCGACTCCGCCTATGTGACATCAACAATACACGCAGGCTTAGCGTGCTAGAAAAGGAGGGGCTACCTCCAAGCGGACGGCATGCCAGTGCAGCAAGCAACCTTATTGGACAGGCTGATTAAGGCACTGCAGCTCCCAGTGGGCATAGCATTCGTGAAATGCGCCGGCCACACCAAAGGGACAGATTTTATCTCACGCGGAAATCAAGCAGCAGACACGGAGGCCAAGCATATGGCATCCAAAAGGGAGATGATTATGGAAGTGGAAGCTATCCATGCCAATGGATGCTTACACAAACCACACCTGAAGGTTACAACAATTTGTGGCAAACACAGTTAATGGAACTCCAAGCTGCGGCTCCGCAGGACGAGAAGAACCTGTGGAAATGTCGAGGGTGTTCTTTAAACCCCTCTGACAGCTTGTGGCCACAAGACAGCACTGGTAAACCAGTAATGCCTGTAGCCCTATTAAAAATAGCGCTGGAGCAGTTACAGTACCCGGCGCATATGACAAAGGAGAATCTAGCAACAACGCTCATGGAAGACTGGTTCATACCAAATTTAGCTGAGCATGTTGCATTGTTTATGGTGAACTGCATAATCTGCCAGCAATTCACCGCTGGGCACACATTAAAAGTAATGAGAGGAGTCATCCCCAGGCCAAATGGGCCTTTTCAGCACTTGCATGTCGATTACGTCAACATAATTCAAGTATGTAATGGGTACAGATACTTAATTTTTGTGGTGTGTCCATTCTCTAGATGGATAGAGGCAGGTCCATGTACACACCCAAACTCTACCTGTGCGGCCAAATTTTTAGTGATTGATGTGTTCCCCAGATGGGGGGTGTGCGAAGTTATGAGATCAGATAATGGCTCTCACTTTGTCAATACAGTGTTCGAACAGATTAACTTGCTGCTTGGTATAAAGCACAAGTTCTTGCTGGCGTATCATCCACAAGGTAATGGGATCTGTGAGAAGCTCAATGGCTTGTTAAAGGAAAGGGTAGCCAAGTTGAAGCTTACTCCAAGGAAGGGATGGTTGCACTTCCTTCCTCTGGCATTGTATGCTCTTCAGAACCAACCTCGCTTCGACAATCATTTTACACCACATGAGATAGCCACAGGAAGAAGAATGAGAACTCACCTAACAGCCTGCGATAGAGCCAGATGTGATGCCCAATCAACAGGAGAGGTTTTAGGATCTGAAATGCAAAACTATCTGAACTGTATGACATCTTGCCTTACTGTAATTTCAGACCAGCTGCAGCGACGACGAAAAGGGTGCAGCACAGCACAGAACACAGAAGGAGACACTACATCAGACTCAGTTCAAGGTCTTTGTGTTCCACTCGTCTTCCCTGAAGAGGCCGTCTTGGTGAGAAACCATACAAGGAAAAGGTGGGACGAGCCAAGATTCAACGGTCCTTTTATCATAGAGGACTGCACTCTGTCCGCTGTGAAGCTACAGGGCAGGAGAGCATGGATTTTTCTTGGTGATATCAAACACTACATCGGAGAAGGTCCCCTGCCTGCACCCCAATGAGTGGAATCGACAAGCAACAGGGAAGAACCACAGCACATGTAGACGAGATCCATGACGAGGAAGAAGGACGCATGACCAGCTAGACAAAGACAAAGAACTTTTGTGCAAATCGTTGTGGCTTCTTTTTGGACATTCCTCTAAGCAAAAAAGGATATAAGGACATAAAAACGGACACTCTGTGCATCCTAGTTGCAGGGTGAAGAAGGAAATTGCACGTGTAAGCCACAACATAGTCTGTTGACTTTGAACTTTGGACTGAGGCACGCTGAAGCCTTGATGAGAAAAAGACTACGCCAAATTTTGACTGAGGACATTTACGCTGGAAACAAATACAGTATCCCGATTCTTCAGCACCGAGACTTTATTCGATATCACTTATGGTGTCCCATAGTAGAGACATCACAAAGGACGTGGTCACCTATTTCAACCTAGGTCTAAGATCATACCCGTCATTGGTAGGAAGACTCACAAGTTTCACAGACTTGCTCCAAGACCCCGAAAATGAAAAAAATAAAACTGCTTACAGTCATTGCCAAACAATTTATTATACTCCTTAAGTACAGTAAGGAAGAATCAAATGATCCCAACACAGGCGGAAATAGATGTACTCTGTTCTTTTACATAATCGAAGATTGTCCAACTCTCATTGGGAGAACAACAGGCACACTGACAATTCTTTGAGATCCAGCAAAGACTGAACATTTGAGCCATCTCTTGAATGAGATAATCATTTTGGTTGCACTCCACGCGACCGGACAGTGCAGACATTGTTTACATCAAGGAAAAAAAAACATATAATCCTGAATCTTAACAAAGACAGAACAGATGTCCTTGTCACCAGAAGACAGCAGATTGGCATACATCGTCTTGTTTCACCTTATTGAAGACTTTCCAGAGCTAGTGGGAAGACCAATCAATGTTGACATACTTACATTTCTCAGAGATCCAGTAAAGTGTACTCAGCTAAACATGTTCCTGCATGGAATTATAGCTCAAATCAAAATTTGCGATCTCCATCGAATCCTTAGGAGAAGATCGTGAAACTTTCCGCCAAGGGACAGATCGAGGGAGCGGAGTCGAGAACTCCATGTGTTATATTTGATTGTTATTTTTTCCCTATTTATTCATACTGACCAGTGTCCAACATGTCCTCATGACTGAAGCAGATTGGAGGGGTGGACTGGGAGCTGACCTACTTTGAACTTGCACAGTGAACGAGCTCACAGAATTGTTATATAATCTGTTTTCCCCTAATCTAACACAGGAATTGTATCCTGAAATAAGAGACAATCCGTCGCCCTCAAGAGGGGGGACACTTGTGAACCATCTAACACTCGCAAACGCAGTATTTGAAAGACGATATTGGTTAAGGAAATAATAACATTGACATTTGGCGAATGATCAAGGATGATCAAGATGGGGGCCCAGAGCAGCAACCTGGTCCTGTAGAATCTGGAAAATGGGGGTGCCTGGAATTGTTATCATTAGAGAATCAGTACTCTTTGTTACAGAACCATTACCCATTAGTACCAATTGGTAGATAACCATTATTTAGTATTATCCCTGTTTAGTTATCCATTATTGCATCCTGTTTAGCAGTAGCATCATTACACTATCCACACTTTTAGACTGCCACTTTTGCATGCATTAGCCATTTGCATTATGCATTTGAAGAGAGAAATAGGCCCTGTTATATGAAGGGTTTGCTTAGTAATGTTATTGCTATATGACAGAAAGAGATGCTTTAAGAATGATATGTTTGCATTATAGCGCTTGCCATTGAGAGATAAACATGCTAGACACTAGAGAGAACAAATGAGGGCTGGAATGACACACTGTCATATTTGAAATGCCATGTAGAGCTATTTAGAATGACACATTGTTATGTTCTGTAGTTACATGTACACATGTATGCATGTAGAGACACCACACATTGAGTGTGCACTTAGAATTTGCATTTTGCTTTGAGGATAGTGCTTGGTGTTGTGTTTGAATGTGTTGGGCACTACATTCGAGAATGTTAGAAAGCATTTAGCTGGCATTTGAAGCCATTTCTGATGGAGACACAGAAGCACCACTGGGCTCAGTGCAGAGAGATTGTTATGAGTTAGTGAAATAAGGAATTCATAAGCATTTGCTTGGCAGACAGATAGCACAAACCCTTGTCCGAGTGGGGAAAGCGGAGGAGGCTAATCATCATGGCAAGGCTTGTGTGCCGCGGAGACAGCAAAGGTTTGGGCCATGGAGGGAGCGACATGGGGAAATGGGAGAGAAGCCTTTTCAGACAAGGGGATGCTTTGAACACGGGCACTAAGAGAGGATTTTGTAATGCAGACAGAGCCAACAGTGGAGTGAATGGAGAAATAGATGGAATAGATGGTGTTTTGCACTGCAAACAGAAGGTCAAGGCAGATATATGATGTCCAATGTCACTTTGACACACTTTGACACAGCACACGCAGTGACCAAAACACGAAAGAACATAACACAGACTGGTAGGCATTGTTAAATGCTGACAGACAGAAAGAGACATTCTTAATTTAGAGAACGAATGTAACCATGGGAATGAGTGCGTAATTGGAAGAGTATAACCAGAGGTGAAGAAAGAGGAGAGCCATAGTTGCTGGTAGTCGTTGGTAGTTGCTGGTAATTGCTGTTGGAGAATGGGGTTAGAAACTGGTGGAGTCCGTTTGAGCTAGTGGCTCTGGGAGTTTTGGATGATGGTGCTGCTTCCTGAGAATGAGGGAGAGATGTCTTGGTGCAGCAGAATCCGATGGCTTGGCAGAGCTTGGCAGGCGCAGTCGTGTGACCAGACCTTGAGGAGCCTGCCACTGCTGACTGACTGATTGCAGAGTAGCGGGAAGAGGAGAGACCTGGCTTGACAAAGACAGAGCTGGAGAGGAGAGAGATGAAGTATGGTTCAAGGCCTAGACAAACTGATTGATTACAACCAGTTTGGTGGCTTTGCTGATGGGTTTGGGGACGACATGGCATCTGAAGAGGAGGTGCCTGAGCCAAAATGAGTGGGGACAGAATGGTGTGCCATGGAGGTTGGGGGACGGGCATCCCTGTTCCCCCCCTAGAATTATGCCCATGATTAGAACAGACACTCACACACAGAGCTTTGGGTTTGGGAGAAAGGGGAGATCAGACAGGGATTGTCTTAAGAGAGTGAGTGTGAAGTATGGTGTGGATTGGTGTGGATTGAAGAGAGGATTGATTCTGCATGAAGGAGAGGATTGTTGGATGTTTGATGCTTGCTTTAGACTGCATTAGAATCATAGGCTTGCATCACAGGCTTGCATTAAAGGCTTGCATGAAAGACCTGAAAGGCTTATAGTTATTGCATGGTAGATTTGCACCAGAAGCATAAAAGGTTCAAATTCGATATTGGCTAGAGTTTTAGCATTGTCTGCATTATGCTTTGCTGTGCATAAATAAATGTATTCCATTGTTATAATTGAATCGATTCATGTGTTTTATCTGTGTCTTATTTTTTTGTGTCCATAGAAGTAAGATAAGTGTATGTTATTAGTGTATGTTATTAGGCGTAAGATAGGAGTAACACAGTGCACAAAGGCCTCTTGATACAAATGTAGGGGGGTATAGTGATCCACACCCCGCTAGGATATTGTCTAAGATTGTCTAGACCGGTGCGTGGTTGCCCAGTGGGGGGGGGCAAGATGATGGTAGGGATTTGTTTTCCAAACTAACAGACCTCCCGCAAACAGAGAGGATACCCACTTCTCTGGAAGGAAATGATGTTGCCTTACATATCAAACCCTAATGTACTTATGCATTGTATTCATCATTATTTTACTGTCATTAATGATCAGAACTGCATTCTTTATTGGTGCACAAAGCGTTCCAATTTCAGTGTGCCCACCTGATGATACACACATGAAACCCACAAAAGCACCCAGAACTTATATAGTCATCCCAGTCCCTAGAAAATCCAATGGTAGAGTAAATTAACTTGAAATGAAAGTGATTAATAGTGATATACACACACGTATGGTAACGAATGAGCAGGAAAGCCAGAGAGAGGGTCGGCATGAAATTAATGAAGAAAAAACACTGACAACTACATTCACACGCACACTGAATGCACACGAAACAGACCTAGTGTCAATGACAGCAGCAGCACAAACGAAAACAACTAAGAAGATGAGACAGCCTGTCATAAAAACCTTCACAGAAGACAGTGGGAGAAAAAAAGAAGAATTAAGAGAAAGACCAACAGAAGCAGTCATATCAGAAACCCTTAAGAAAATAGAAGCGGCCTCGGAAAAACTCTCTGCAAGGACAAAAATGGAACTTGCTATTCCCGCACATACCCAGAGCAAGGAAACTGCATGAGGAACTGAAAAATAAAACCACAGAGACTGCATTGCCCAGCATACATGTTCCAACACAAGGGACAAGTACCAGTTCCACAATACAGCCATATACTGGACCAGTGTCAGGCTGGTTGGCATGGGCATTTGCACACAGCAGAGAAAAGATGCATGAGGACCAGGAAATAGCTGCCAGACTCCTGTCCACTCAAATGGCACAGATGAAGAAGTCTGCAGCATGGGCCAGGATACATGAGATCCCCCCAGCAAGAAAGAGCCATACAGATGCATTCAGAGATGTAGTAAAAGCAAACTACATGAAAACTTTAAGAATCAAGAGAAGCATGCATGAAGACGACACAGAACTGAACGATTACCTGGACAGCACAGCACAGCACACTTAGTTAATAACATTTGGTACCAGCACATGATGGAAATTGGAAGATGAAAATCCGAAGGGTCAATGCTTCATTTGCACACTCCTACCGTACAGCATGGGAAAGTCCAAGATCTTTGTGGCAGTAGAAATTGATGTTCCAACAGAACACTGTCTCTCACACATAGCAATGTGCAATACCAGAGCCCAGTTAATGGGAAGTGATGCCTCATTGATATGGGCAACTGAAACAGCTTATTCTGATGAAGATGACTATGTCCAGGACATTAAGACGAGAAATAGAGCCCATACTAGGAATCATGTGATCATGTACGAAAAGCCTGGTGTTTATACAACACAGAAGTCCAAAAACATCTCAACAATACCAAGTTCTATCGCCAGATACTGATCGATCCTACCACCAGACTCCTTAACCAAATAGAAAGCCTAATGTGCCATGCACTCCAAGAAGGCTGGATAGATGATGATGAAAAATTATTCCTGACAAACGGTCATCCAATACTACCTGCATTTTATCTACTACTCAAAGACGCTGATAATCCACCAGGTCGTCCGATAGTAGCAGGTATAGGATCTGTCCTAGAACCACTGTCAATTTACATCGACTACTTTCTACACCCATTCATTAAACAAATGAGGTCCTACATTCAAGATACTACCTCGACCATCAAAAAACTTGACGCCCTAACCACCAATGAAGAAGAATTGTTAGTGACCCTGGACGTCGAGTCACTATACATGAGCATTCCTCAACGCGAATGCATCGATGTCTTGGCCACATACCTTGACAAAAGAACTAACATGGAACCACCTACGGCTTTCATAAAAGAATGCATTTGCATCGCGCTAACTGAAAACTACTTCATTTTTTAAACATCTTTTTACCAACAATGTCACGGGACATCAATGGGAGCAACTTTCGCACCAGACGTAGCCAACCTATTCATGGACTCTTTTGAAAACAAATGCATTTATGACATCAACAACCCTTTCAAAGCAAAAATAGGCTTCTGGATCAGGTACATCGATGATATCCTTATGACATGGAAAGGAAATGATACAGAACTAAACAGTTTTTTCACATGGCTCAACAGTCAGGATCCCTGCATCAAGTTCACAATTCAGTCAGATAAACACTCTATTCCATTTCTAGACCTCACAGTCTATAAAACCACCACCAATACCTTAGCAAGAACCTTTTATAGGAAACCAACTGCCAAAAACACACTTCTGGAATTGAAGAGTTTCCACGCACCTAGTCTTAAAGAAAACCTCCCATTCGGCCAATTTCTGCGCCTAAGGCGTAACTGTACAAAACGAGAAGATTTCAAATCAACCAGCAGAGACCTTACCACAAGACTTAAAGAAAGAGGCTACCCCACCCACACGATCCGTCAAGCCAGAAAACGAGCAAAAAACCAAAGCAGAGAATCATGCCTTGAGCCTACCCCACGAGAGCCTTGTAAGGACAAAATTACCTGATTGTTTAAGCCTACCAAACCCTGTTTCGCATTCAAACGGAGCAGAAATCTCAAAGATCGTTTGGTGAACACCTATAATGAACCCACCAGGCTAAAAGAACAACCCACCCTGTGGAATCTTCCCCCTGTCCAAGGACATTTTAAATGCGGCTCATGCTCAGTTTGTTCTTTGAACAAAAATATGAAATCCATTGATCTCAACGGAAAGAACTGGAATTTCGAATCCTTCACCAACTGCAAAAGCAAATGGACTGTATACACAATTCAATGCCCCTGCAACTTGTTATACATCGGCAAATGCAAGAGAGAAGTGAGACAACGCATATGTGAACATCGCTCATGCATCAAAAATGCTGTTCCAGACAAACCAATGGTGGCACACTTCCAAGAGAAACACCACACCCACAATGACATTTTCTGGTTTGTTCTAGAAATAGCCAGAAACCCATTCAGAGGTGGCGATAGAGACCTCTCACTTCGAAAGCTAGAGCAGAAATGGATTTTCCGTCTTGATTCTGTTAAACAGGGCCTCAATATAGCCATTGAATGGAATCTATTCTTCAAATACATTTCTTTTTTAGCCCTACATGTTTTATGGTTTACTACATGTCTGGTGAAGTATTTCAACAATAGGCCACGTGCCTTTGCCACCCCTCTTTTCACCAGATTGTATACCTTTATTATGTCATGTAAGAGCGTGTTTTTTGTCTTTTCAAACAATATTTCCTATTTTAATGCTTTAATTGTGTATCTCGAACAAAGATGTTTTTTGCCTTCCTCCTGCATGATGGGATCAAAGCTTGAATATTTAACATGTACCATTATCTCGAAATGTGTTTAACCATAAAAATCTGTCGAAATAACCATCTTTGTATTTTGCTCCAAAAAAAGAATGTCCATGATATTCAAACACACCAACATTAATACATCAAGATAACCATGTTTTCCATCACGGCTGCCAACTGCTTTCTACACCAATACACATTAGTGTCCTTATCCCAGCCCCATCGTGCATGCGCATAAACCACCCAACTACGCATGCGCGCCCCTTTCAAACATAGCGTCCTTAGGTATGTCGCCGTTACGCATGCCCCTACCAGCCACATTTTGTATTTACGTTACGCGCCTCTCCCAAATTAATCAATTGGTTTCCGGACTCGCAAGGCAGACGTTTATTCATCCGCCTCACGCTCCTTTTTCAGGTAAGAAATCGAGTTCGCCACGATCTGTCAATCACTTTGTTTTATTTAAATACTGCATTGTCTATCGCTAATAAACAGCCGCACTGCGAACAATTCGTTCTAACTAAAAATTACCCTTCTGTTTGGCAGGCCTTAGCCCAAACCACCGCCGCACTGCGAGCACATTACCTAATCGGATGGCAGACCCTAGCCCAAACCACTACCACAAAAATGCACAACCAACAATAGACAGTACAGACGTGAATCTACCTCACGCTTTACTGTATATTTCTAGTTTTTTGCACCATTAAACTGCGTTGTATACTCGACAAACGGTCATGACGTTTCTATAACAATAATGGCCACGGAAGTCATATCATTGAACACTATTCCACACTTAAGAGCCCGCTCAGGCACCCTTTAGTTCACTGCGACAACAATTATCATAGACACTATTCCTGTGGTCAGCACTTAGCTCAACCCTCTGAATTTTTTCTCTTTTTCAAGCAATAAGGGCATTATCCTATTCGTTTTTTAAGCACCTGTTAAAAACACCAGCGGCACAGGCTATGTTTCTAACCTGAAAAAAGCCGCCAAATACACGGAATTTGCACCTGTGTGACTAAATAATTCTCATTTGGACCGCATACCATCAACTAAGGTATGCTAAACACTCGTTATTCGATCCATTATGTATGATCCTTCATACCATCCAGGCGCATTCATTGCCACCTTTTTCCCTTTGTAGATTACCACCACGGACACTAGATTAATTTATTGGTCTCTGAATTCAGTTCAACCATTGACAGAACATAGGTAGGTTTCCTATAGTGCAGTACTCTTCCATACGGATTCCTCTGTGAAGTCACATCCTCCTCTTGACATACTCTCCCTCCCCCCAATAGGCATTCCCAACAACGTCCTGATGAAAGTTCGGACCCTTCATCTGTGAACATTATCTACTCAGTGAAGGCTGAATACCCCCCGAACCAGAGCCCCCATAGGGCTCAATGGGAATGGGAATGGGCAGCATGCTAACAACAGGCCTGTTAATATCGGGCCCGTTGTTAGCATGCTGGTCCCCTCGCGGGACCCGCAAAGGACGTCTGATCTGACCAGGCATCCAGAGCGGGTCCCACGAGGGGACCTCGTAATGAAGCGGTACGGGGTTAACGGCGCCGGCACCTTTACAGGCGCTGTTAACCCCTTACTGCCTCACTTTAATGAGGCCCAATATGTTCTTTGAATATAATTGTTTTATACACAACATCAACTAACATGATTTTCAGTTACATATAGTAATATTCACTACCACAATTGGCATCAACAGGTCTGGTGAGATTTTCACCAGACACTCTTTTGTTAGAGGTATCTGGAATGCCATTGCATTGGACTGCTACAGCCTTTCCAAATCCTCAGATGGCATCTGACAATTGCCTTTTCTCTCTCTTTGACTCAGACCTCCATAGGAAGCATGCAAAACTGGTGAGTGGTGGTGTCTGGTTGTGTGTTGGTCTACGTAGAGTGGTGTTTTAGAAATTGGGGTAGATCCGCATGGCTTGTGGGATGGGCGTGGCCTAAATAAAGGTACACAACCCATAGTAGGGTACACAAACAAATATATAAATGCATTTAAGCATTTATATATTTGTATGCGTACCTTAGTATGGTTTGTGTAATATGTAACATATTTCTATGTTTATAAAAGATGGCTTGAAAAGTACACAAGCCATAGTAAGGTACGCACATAAATATATAAATGTTTACATTTATATATTTGTTTGCATGCCTTACTATGGTCTTTTTTAAACATTACATTGAAAAGTACACAATTCAATCCATCCAAGCTTTCCCGAGGGAAAAAGTCTGCGGCACCTTTGTCCGTCGGCAAAGCTTTATAAAAGATGGCTTGAATGGTGTACTTTTCAAGCCATCTTTTATAAACCTTGATATTTGACGAGCTGTCCCCAGGATTGCAGAGGGTTAAAGAAGCCTCAGGGGCCTTGGGAGGGGGTGTGGAAACAAAGGACAGTAACTTCCTCTGGAGACCTTTCACACAAGGGATCAGCAGAGGAATTTACAGTGACTAACAGAAGTGCCAGCAAAGCTGTGGCTGGCTTGCACTTCTGTCAGCTTGCCTGACTTAATGGGGGGCGCATCTCCCATCATGCCTGCAGCCATGGCAGGATAACATGTCCCGGCAATGTTGCGGTGGGACCGGGGGCCCCGGCAGGGCCACAGCTCAATCCCACTTTTAGGAGACTGCCGGACCTAGCGCTGGCCCACTTAAAGCATTGTGCAGACTGTCTTAAATAAGATGCATGCGTGAAGTGACAGTCGAGCCAGCAGCTCCCTGAGAATGCGCCACATGCGGTTTCATTTCCTTTGTTTTCTGATGAGGCCTATCAACACTTTTTGCACCTGAATTTAATGCATTTACAAATATTTCATGCATTTCTTACTGGTGGTTGAAAAACGTGACCTAGGCAAGATATGCATATTCAATGTGCGTATGATGATGTTGTGCACCTACTTACCTTTTCATTTATAGATGAGAAATGTCCCGTTGTTGCATTTCCCCTAACCATGCATTCTAAATTCGCACCATAGATTGCAATGTGTCATTTTACACTTGCATAATTAAGGCTTTGCACATCTAATTCTGTGTGAATCAGGAGCTATGTTTTTGGTACACCACATATTTTAAAGAAGCTGGACCTACTTTTTGCATTTTTGTAATACTTAATTTTTCCATCTTCTCACCATACAATCAATAAAACAATGCATCACTGTTTTCTATATCTTTAACACAAAATCTTTTTAATTCCAGAAGATCCGTAGAATTAAACGTAAATTGCCCCTATTTCTCAATTACCTGCCTAAAACAGCAGCTTTTCCAAAAGACCAGCCAGAGCATATTCCATTCTGACAAGCTCCGCCATATTAGCTGGCAGATGCGCCTGACATGAAGCTACATGTAATCTCCTTAACCTTGCCCTGTAAAGAGCAGGCAAGTTATGCCCCTGTAATGCAGACTAAATTAGATTTGGTGTGCCAGCATATTATCAGGATTCAATTTGATTAAAATGATTCTCTGATTTGTGCTTTGCTCCTGAATGCCGGAATGCAAATGCAGTAATAGCTTTCCAGTGCGCCTCAAATTCAAGGAGCCATCAATTTTACATTTCTAAAGCCGGTTCTGTAGGTACAGCACATTTTCCTAGGCTTTTATATTTATTTTACATCAATTTACTCAAAAGGTTGATAACATTAAAAGTAAACCCCTTTAATAATATTTCATGCATATATTTACATATTCTTAAGGGGAAAAAAAAACTTTGTAGAGGTTCCACGAAAACAGCCTTCCAAGCTGATATTGTCAGTCTAAACACATACATTGGCAATGCAAGATTCCCCACAGCGCCTCACTAATCCTGCTCCACAACAAGCTATAGAGAAAGGCCAGGCCAAGGTTCTAGCCATCCAAAGCGTTCCCTGATCCTGTCCCCTGGAGTGACTGCTGAGCTTTAAGAATCGACCCGAATGACAGCAACGTAAGTAAAAGAAAATCAAGGCCTTTTCTGAGATTAATACAAGTCTCTGGCCACATCTTTGTGCTACCATGACTGTATGGAAATGTACGTAAAAATGTACACAATTGCATCCACTTTCACTGGATTTAGCAAAAACAATTCACTGAAGATCACTTCTGACATGCACAACGTTCGTTGTACTAAACAACTAGTGTTTAACTCCTGCATTCCAAGGCATGGAACAAGCCCCCATGGGACACAAGGCATGCAATAATTACAAAGAAAACCATAATTTGAAATTATAAATATTTTCGGTAGTGAAGTCAGGTACTCGAATAGAAATGTGTGTCTGTATCCAAGAAAAAAAACATTTGGTCTGGATTTTCACCCTGTTTTGAGGCATAATTTTGCTAGAAAATTGAGTTATTAATATCTACTTCTGAGATGTTTAGACGAGCTTTGCCATATAATGATGTTAAAATACTATAATCATGAATATGTATTTAGGGTAAATTCTAAAAACAACTGTCTACGCTCAGCTCTTGAACAACAGGAGTCTTTGTTATCAAACTCATTGCTACTCATTTTATGGATGTGAAGCCAGTGCTATGGGGTTTGAAACCAGTAGCTCGCAGGCCTCTACCTATTCATTCAACTCGCTGAGCCATCTTACGTTAACTCATAGTCAAATAAAAGTCACATATTAACAATCAATCAGCATGTAGTCTCTATAAAGTTATTTTTCATTTACATGGGTATGGCTCTACTACCATGAGGTTTCTAAGCTCACAGCCAGCAAGCAGTATTAGGGGGAGAGAATAAGGACATAATACAATAATACATGTCTTCAATATACGTCAGAAAACAGAAAGGCTATCAAAGGGTCGAAACATTTATTTATATTTATATAGTGCGCAAACAGCCCAGGGGCATTGAGGTGCTGTTACTTGCAAGAGCTTAGTTACAAAGGAACAGGAATGGTAGCAGTCGTTGACGCGTTATGAATACTACAAAACATAATACTGTTGTTACGCTGCAGGAAGAGAGTTCCGGGGTATGGGAGCCTGCACAGAGCAGGCTCTGCCAAGAGATGACCCGACAGACAGATACGAGATGGAGCTTTTTGGGGTAGTAGGGACCTGCACCACTTGAAGTGGTGCTTTAGTTAAGTAGGAGCTGGACCAGGAAGTGTTATATGGGCTAATGTAAGTCATTTGAAGGAGAAGCAGCTCTTTATGGAGGTGTGTGTAGTGAAATGGGGGAAATGTGCATATGTCTAGAAATGTTTTTAACTTAAGTGTTTTTAAACTTTGCCACTAAAGATCCTTCGGCCGACCTAAAATGGCTGTGCCGTGTGTATTTGCCTAGTCTGGTTGCCTAGCAACTGGCATACACAAAGCCTTATCACCCTATCAGGGACCGCCAGAGGGTGGAAGCCGGCCCCCACGCATAAGGCCCCACCCATCTGTGCCTGTCCATGCCCCAGCTCGTAGCCTAGTCACACTGCCCCTGCCTACCCGCATCTTGGCCATTATCCCCTTCGGACAATCTACAGTATGACAACTCCATCTGTACCACCTAGACGAACTTCGAACATTAAGCTGTGCCAATTGTTATCTATTGTACTGCTGCAGTAAACACACCCTTGATACAATTGTATAAAGTCCAGTAAGACACAACATTAAGATATAGCGGTGAATGTTGCTTTACTACTTAACCTAGCCCTGCATAATGCGTAATGACAACTGACTGTACTCATCTTGTTGTGCTAATTTCTCGACATTGTATGTAATATCCTATATCGTTCGTTGCGCTCCAGACGTACATTTCCTGATTGTTGCTCGAAAGCACTCTGTATTCGTAGTATTACCGTACCTGCGTCTAGTCTCACTGCTTCCTGCATGTCCTGTACTTCTGAAGGCAACATTGAATTCTTAGCTCCGACAACGTCAGGCTGTATTACTGCCTGCCCTCAACTGCGACTAGAATACTGCCCTTAGAGCTCCCGCTTCGCTTTAAACGCTGCTTGCCTAATTTATGATTGTAACATAACCATCTGCCCTAATCTTTTGTTTGCCTTCGCTCACAATTGCTCTACTTTAAAGCCCCTGTACTGAATTACTCGCTATCTGCTTCCTTCTGCATTATAATAACTTTTGAGCCTCTTCTGCGCCAGACCACATGGCCTGTTGCGGCCTCCCTTTTGCAAATTCAATGTATTATTGCACCTGATCGCCTGTTGAGCATTATTCGTGGCTCACCTCCATCTGCTACTGTATTACTGCCTTTGGCTGCGTCAGGACGCTTTACTAGATGCCAGACTTCTTCGCACAACCACACTACCTAGAATAGCCTTCTCATAGAACCTGCAAATTATGCCTGGCCTGAGCTAGGACCCATGCCAAGATGCTAAACGTATACCACATCTCTGACCTAACCACCACAAGTCGTTAATATCCACTTGTGGTTAATAACAGAGTCTTTTCACTCACCCTATCTATCTTCAGCAATACTGCCACCGAGTCTAACCGACTATCGGACTCAGCCTATTGTCTGAGTCTCTTATGATATACTTACGATAGCATTGACTAATAAATTATGCACTCGCACACCAATACCAACGCACGCACACTGCTTGTGACGGGCTCCCTCATTGCACTAACTCTACCACCACACACAACAAATGCAATGACCAAACCTGAGATAAACTCCACCCAACTAACAGTCAATGCCACCCCTTTTAGGTCCGGCAAACTTTGGACCCCTCTCACCATGGCCACCTAGCTACCACCTTCGGATCTTATAACAGGTTTACGACTAGCTTTAACTGCCAGCTCTCCCCATCTCAATGGATCCAATTATATGCAACCAACCTTGCCCCACAAATCATAGAAACTATCGGCTTGGATCCAGACTCGAAAACGCTCTTCACCGACAAATTAACTGTAAAGAAAAAATCTGCCTTTCAACCTCGCCAGGGAGATGTAACAAGCTCAAATTAGACAACGGCACACCCAAAAATAATCCTCCCGCACAAATAGCTGGTGTCCCACTGTCAAATACATGCGTACCAATCAAGGGAGTGCTCGTAAATGCAAGATCCCAGATAGATCACGCTCTAGATATTGCAGACCTTATAA
Organism: Ambystoma mexicanum; assembly: GCF_040938575.1. Taxonomy (NCBI): domain Eukaryota; kingdom Metazoa; phylum Chordata; class Amphibia; order Caudata; family Ambystomatidae; genus Ambystoma; species Ambystoma mexicanum. The sequence continues at coordinate 378,452,025 of NC_090930.1, read as the reverse complement.
CATTAAATCAACTTGATTTCCCAGTGATAACAGAGACCTGGCTTCATGCTGCAGCAGTGCCAACTCTCTCACTAGCCATACCGGAGACTATACTATCCTATACTTAGGCTAGACATAGAAACCTCTAGAGGAGGTGGTATTGCTTTTATTGATAAAACCAACCTTGGACTAAGGGGTCCTACCCATTCTCCCTTTCCCATCGAGAGAACTCTTGTCAGTCAAATTACCACTTACGGCTTCTTGCACCATAACCGTGCACCTCATATATAGACTACCAGGCCCAATCTCAATCTTTGAGAAAAACATCACCTCATTACTTACGGAGAATACAAAACCAGGGTCACAGATTTTGTTACTTGGAGACTTTAACTTTGGCCTTGATGACAGGAATGACGACAATGCCTTAGCACTTGCCAATACTATCACAGAATTAGGCTTCACCCATCCCTTTAACATGCTTACACATAACAAAGGGAGAGCACTAGACTGGTTAGTAGACTGTGATACTAATATTTTATCTACCGAACCATGTACTTGGACCGCCCATCACATTTTCTCTTTCACACTTCAAGTCAGCCCACAATCACATCTGTCTAGTTCATTGGATCCTTCTGCCCCCAATAGAAATAATCGTAATATAACTGTGGAGAAACTATTATCCCTACTTTAACCCATCACCAATCATACTAACATCTGCACAGACCCTTCTGCATTAGTTGATCTATACAACCACACTATACAGCAAGCTAATGACAAAATAGCGCCTCTAAAAATGAACAAAGCTAAGCCTAGACTGCCTTTAAACTCCTCTTTCACTCTTAATCTCAAAGCCTTACGCAATGAAAAAAAAGTGCTGGGTCTACTTGGAAAAGTAACCCTACAGCATTAAACATGGAAAGAAAACTCTAAAATCTCTATCACCTACAGAAATGCCATCCTTCAAACAAACAGTGATACCTACAACGAGAGAATTAACAAAGCCAACTCATCTACGAGAGAACTTTTCACTATCCTGAGAGAGTTAGAATCCCCCACACCACTGTTAGAAACATGCACAAAAGACACTTCCTGGTGCACTAATATTCAAACCGCTCTTCTTGATAACATTTTGCTCCTTCAGGTGAAAATCGTAACAAAAAAACTGAGTCTTTCAGGGGACTTGCCCTCACAAGAGTCGCAGCCACCATTGGCAAAACCCTGCAACCTTTTAAAATTTGCCCCGGTCTCCATCCCTGAAGTATAGGACATAATAACCAGCCTCAAACCATCCAGATGCCAGGGGGATACCTGAACGGCTTCTATCATCAGAGAGGCAGCTAGGGATCTAATGCTTTTTATTGCTACTCTTATCAATGCATCTTTCAAAATCTGCACTGTCCCTACCAACCTAAAAGGTGCATAGGTCCTCCCATTATTAAAAAACCAAGCCTTGATCCAAACATTCCGACCAATTGTAGGCCAATAACCACAGTACCTTTCCTAATGAAAATCCTAGATAGGGCAGCATATTTACAAATTCATGCTCATCTCGAATCCAACAATCTCCTTGGATTGCGACAATCAGGCTTCAGACGTAAACATGGTACTGAGTCAGCTTTGATAGATTTAAAAAAACAGATAGATGATCTGAAGGATAAAGCCAGGCTAGCGCTCCTCCTTTTAGACTTATCAGCTGCATCTGATTAAGTTAATCACAAGGTACTCTGTAATCACCTCACGACAGCTGCCCATTTCTCGTCGAAAGCTACTGCATGGATACAATCCTTCTTGGACAATAGAACAATGAGGGTATTTGCACCAACTGTGTCGGCCGAGCCGGCTCCAGTCACTTGCGGAGTACCACAAAGGTTGTATCTCTCCGACCCTTTACAATATTTTTACCAAGCCCCTATTCGATGACCTCGACAATCTGGGTGCCACCTATACTAACTACGCAGATGACACCCAGATTCTCATCCTCATCACAGGGGACTATTACACAGACTGAACTCAATAAAATCTACATCACCATTCAAGCTTGGATGGCCACTCATGGTCTCTGTCTTAATGATGAAAAGACAGAGCTAATACTCTCTGGTTCCTTGGCTATACTGAATAAACTAGATAACCAGTCTAAATATTTCAAAATAGACGGCATTAACATAAAAGTTTCCAAGGAGGTATAAACCTTGGGAATTTATCTTGACTCGGCCTTGACCTTGACTAGACAAGTCAGTGCTAGAGCTTCGGCCACAGCATACACCTGCAAACTAATCAATGCCTGCAGTCCATTTCTGTCAACAGCAATTTGCATGACACTGGCAAGAGCACGTATCCTATCTAAATTAGATTATTGCAACATCTTGTATCTTGGGACTACTAAGCATAATGTACATAAACTACAAATAATGTAAAATAACACAATAAGGACTGCTCTCAACATCGCCAGAACCCACCATATATCCATTGAAAAGTGTCTAATCACTCTTTGTCAGCAAGGTGCTAATGCAGTCGAAACTGGATTAAAAAGGCAACAAGGTGATGAGGACGTTGCTAGTCTGAGCGAGGTCATGGCCTATGGGCGCCAAAAACAAATGTAACCTATAATGTTTATGTGGCAAAGTGTACATTTAATTTACTGTATTTAAGCAGTATTTTGCTTTGGGAGAAGACTGCCAACATGGTGGCAGATGCTCAGGGTCCCTGCTGAGGCTCAAAGTCCCTTTCAATGGAAACATTTCAAAGGCTCTGGTGCCTTCCCCGATTTTCTGTTCTCTACCGCTCTCAGATTGTGCTCCAGCCTTAAGGAAGACGTGCCCTACTCCACATCATCTGAATATGCTTTGCAGCAAGTCTACAACACTAATATTGCGGATGCAGAACGCCTCACACTTCATGACCGAAGGATGACACATGTCTGTTAACAATACTGGCCTACAGCACCATGCTGTCAGAGAGTAGTGCTGGACTCAGCTAATTACCCAATAGGTGTGATGCTGGTCGTGCCCCTGCTTCCAGACAATGTTGGTGCTGCTGGCCTATCAGTGTCATGCCTGGGTCTCTTGTGCTATGAATAAGCACGACTAGGCCAGGTGTTTCTTCAGGAAGATCTTGTCAGAAGCAAACAGAGTAGGCTACTTGTTGGGGGGCTCCCCCTTCAATACACATCCACCAGGTTCTATCACTATAACTTACCAACAAACATACCAGAACAAAGAAATGCGTTTTTATTGTCTGCACTCATTTACACGTCAGGTTTCTCACGTTGCTCCTCCCTCTCCGCCCAATAACGTCCCCTCCCCAATTCTGACACGTTTTAGCACAAAGAGGCTACCAATAGGGAAATAGTTGTGCTATACAAGACCACATATACCATAATACATGAATTGCATATTTTGAGAACTTATTACCAGCCCCGAGTGCAATCATACTTTACATTGATCCCAACATGTGGTAGCCACCCAATCACTGAAAAGTTGCCATGTTAAAACTTTCCTGTAAGTCTTACTTGGTTTTCCATAGAGATGTGGATTTTTGAAAGACCAGATCTGTTATTTGCTCTGTAGCATCTGATCCTTTGAGCTAGGCAGAAGTAACTCCCATGTATTGCAACATTTCTGTTTCATTCAATTATTTTGGACAACATTTTAGGCTGTTGAGCTCAGCACTGAATGTTACATATGAGTTCTCTATAGGGACATAATCAGTGTACCAACAGATTTACTGATCATATTATTTTACCAACGAGTGAAGTCGACATAACCCACCCTGTGTCGAGACTCAGAGAGGTACTAGGGCACTCAAGGGCCTCACAAAAACGCATACGGGATTCATGTTCATGGTGAGATCTCAGATGAAGACTCATTTTGGGAAAAAATGGGTTCACTAAGTAGGAAATGCAGAAATTCAGCAGGCTCACATCAGAGATGAAGCTCGGAATATTCATCCTCATCGATGGAAAATACCTATTATCTGACAGTGACAACCATGCCCATATAATGCTACTTAGGGCAATATACAAATAGAAGGCCTGAAGGTGTTTCTGGAGGAAACATCAGAGATAGTGCCAGCTGCCATGATTAATTGTTATAAAGAATCTCATTACACCAGGAACACAACTCCTATCAGGGATTGTTTTAAGCTGACCTGAAAGGATGCCCTTTATTTCTGTGAAGCTTTTGTAAGCAAACAGAAAAATATGCCCTCACCTACTTGCATAACATACTTGCATAACATATAGGTTATGATATAAGGTTCAAGATAGCTCTGGACATTAAAAAGTATGAAATGAGTCACACAGTGAATATCAGATTAAGATATCTCAGTAAACAAGACCAAATGCAACATGGTAAGTGGACACTGAGAAACTCTTGCCCCTAATGAATATTATAATCAAGTAGCAGAAGTTCCCGTTCTGCGAACAGGTTCTGTAGACAGAAATGATAAAACTGACCCTGAAGGTCACTGTTCCAATTTGCTAATAACTTGATGTGCTTTGCAACCTGAAGTAAACTGCACTGAGAATGCGTGTGTGTGGCTGGCTGACATACCCCGGAGCAGATGTTGGGGGTGGTGAGAGTTGGTGTGCTGCTGCATACTGAACCATTCTGTGCTCTCTGCCCACCTGTTGCCTCACCCTGGCATGGTGCAGTTCGTTGCGGTGCATTGGGTGCACATATCTTGGAAACCGTGCATCCAAGTGCCTGTACCTCAAGTTTTGGTCTTTGTGTCGAGATTGGTCCTTTTCCGACCACATTGACGTTTCGCCCATTTCAGGCAATCGTCTCATGTGTGAAGGTGCTGAAATCCAGGGAAAGTGGTAGGGTGTACAAATGTAATGTAGCTAGTATTGTGCAGAGCGTCCTAACTGGTAACTATGCTAAATGTTTTGCATATTGGTGAAACAGTATGGAATTGTATAAGGAACAAAGCTTCGTCAAGCCACAAACCACAAACTAATTTTGACTTGTACTGAAATCCAGGGAAGGGGCTGGGATGTCCAAATATCATGTAGCCAGTAATGGCCGGTGGGTACAAATAGGTAATTATGCAGAATTTGGTGCAGATTGGTGAAACAGTGTGGAATTATATAAGGAACAATGCTTCGCTACAAACCCACAAACCCACAAATGTTGATTTTTGCTGAAATCTGGGGAAAGGGTTGGGTGCCCAAATGCAACGTAGCCAGGAATGTCCAGAGGGTCCTAATGGGCATCTATGCAAAAGTTGGTGCATATTTGTGAAATGGTGTGGAATTGTATTCGGAACAACGCTTTGCCACACACCCCACCACAAACAAACACATTTTCACTTTTATATATATGTAGATTAAGAGGATAGACCAAAACAGACCTGTTCTTCTGATCAGTTAATGTATAAGATTGGCAAGAAAACCTTTTAATTTGCCATCCACTTAACTGCTTTCAACAATTGATCAAGTGGATACACTCTGTCATGTTCCAAATGATACCGACAGTGAGCTAACATGTATTCTATGGAAAACTGGAAATGTAATGATTCAAGCTAAAGCAGAATATCTGGAAGGTTTAGACCCAACATGCAAACAACTTCAGAAAAGCATCAGGAAATATATATAGCATCCACATCAAGCAATATGTGAACCTAGGTCACAAATGGCTATCTAACCTCATCACAATTCCTTCCTTTTTAGCCAGTGAATTTAAATCAACTATGGAGCCACTCATGAGATTTATACATGCACTGCACAGACTTTATGAAACCCAAGAAGTCTTGCTGCATGGCACATAGAGAAAATAAGTCTAAAATGAAAGGATAACCTCCAGAATCTATAGGAATTAATGTCTAAGGTAAAGTCCTTGATCCTCTCACTGCATCATCTTGCACCAGCAGGGATGCCTACGTCCAGACCCGTTTTCAGGCAGGGGATGAGCTCACAACAACTGGCCTTCCTCTGCCTGCGGACGTGGCTATCCGGGTCCGGGTTGAGACTGTCCTGACTGGTGTGGCGTTGCGTCAACGGGCCATGCGAGTTGACCTGCAGTCTTTTCATGAGGAGACTGCACGTCATCTCGAATGGCTCGTTGACCGCGTCGGCCTACTGGGACAGGTCACCCAGGCCGGATTCCTCCGTTTGATGGGGCTTGCTCAGACCCCCTCCTCAACTGAACCCACTATGCGCCAGTCATCCTCCATGCCATCTTCCCACCCATCAGTCACCTGGGTGCCCTGTGGAGCTGCCTCTGATGGTGCGGCCAGGCTGGTGGAGGAAGCATCCCTGCCACAGTCGTCCAGCAGGGGTGGCCACATCAACGACTGCACCCCAGCTTGCGGAGGATGTGCAGGCAGCAGGAGGCAGGGCACGGGCAGAGGCGCAGCAGCAACGTGGTGGGAGCCATGATGGCTCGGGGCCTTCGACATCGGAGGGGCAGGCATCGGCCGGAGGCAGGAGGACCCAGGACGGGAAGTGTCTTCCGTGTGGCAGTGGTTGGGCCACGCCATAGATGCGGAGCGGCAGCGGGCGGAAGAGGCACGGCTCACGATGGTCAGGGCGGAGAACTCCGTGCGGAGGGCCCTGAGGCGGGCCGAGTGCCTCGAGGCAATCCGCAGGGAGTTTGGGGGGAACATGTGGACGGCCCTGCGGACCCTCGGGGCCATGGAGGAGGAGCGCCTCCGTGACATTGAGCAGGAGTTCGATGATGCCCTGGTCCGGAACATTCCGAAGTGAGCCGTTGGACTAGCCCGCTGCCCTTGTAAATAGTTCTGTAGTTAGTGTTAGGTTTCCTTTGGTTTAGCATTTTTTTGGACCTTTTGGACAATGGGCCACATTTTTGTATATAGTTTTTTTTTTAGGTAGTGTTATTCGATAGGTTTCATTTCTTCGGTTGGGATCATGGATCCTGGATTGTTTATCTGTATATAGTTGACTTTTGGATTTTCATTTTTTTTTATGATTTCACCATGGAGAAATGGTTTTCGTTTGCATTATGATTTGTGGTTTTGCATTATTTCACGTACCTGCTGTTTTTTTTTTAATTCCATTATTGTTTGTTTATTTTTGATTCAATTTATGTTGCGTTTAATACATATTTTTTCTTCAAACTTCAATGTGTAGTATCATCTCATTGGTTTCATGCATATCATGGTATGAGTTTTGACATTCACTGACACCCATTGGGTGTATGTGAGGGACATGTGTTCATTTCCAAACTTGCAATTGGGGTTCTATCATGTTTTTGCCATTTCTAAGTGGGTGGATGCAATACTCAGGTGGGTGTTTGGCATTTGGAAGCTGACCATAAGGGCCAGGGATCTAGATTGTGATGACATGTTGGCTGGGGGACATGAGTGGGGGCCTGGTGGAGGCTGCCCCTGGATGCTGGGGGGTGGGGGTGCAGGGAGACATGAGTGGGGGCCTGCTGGAGGGTGCCCCTGCACTGCTGGGGGGTGGGGGTGATGGTAGACATGAGTGGGGGCCTGGTGGAGGGTGCCCCTGCACTGCTGGGGGGTGGGGGTGGTGGTAGACATGAGTGGGGGCCTAGTGGAGGGTGCCCCTGGTGGCTGGGGGGTGGAGGTGGTAGGAGACATGAGTGGGGGCCTGGTGGAGGCTGCCTCTGCACTTCTGGGGGGTGGGGGTGGTGTGGGAGACATGAGTGGGGGCCTGGTGGAGGGTGCCCCTGCATGCTGGGGGGTGGGGGTGGTGGGAGACATGAGTGGGGGCCTGGTGGAGGGTGCCCCTGGTGGCTGGGGGGTGGGGGTGGTGGTAGACATGAGTGGGGGGCTGGTGGAGGCTGCCCCTGGTGGCTGGGGGGTGGGGGTGGTGGTAGACATGAGTGGGGGCCTGGTGGAGGCTGCCCCTGCACTGCTGGGGGGTGGGGGTGGTGGGAGACATGAGTGGGGGTCTGGTGGAGGCTGCCCCTGCACTGCTGGGGGGTGGGGTGGTGGGAGACATGAGTGGGGGACTGGTGGAGGGTGCCCCTGCACTGCTGGGGGGGTGGGGTGATGGTAGACATGAGAGGGGCCTGGTGGAGGCTGCCCCTGCACTGCTGGGGGGTGGGGGTGGTGGGAGACATGAGTGGGGCCCTGGTGGAGGCTGCCCCTGCACTGCTGGGGGGTGGGGGTGATAGGGGACATGAGGGGGGCCTGGTGGAGGGTGCCCCTGGATGCTGGGGGGTGGGGGTGGTGGTTGACATGAGTGGGGGCCTGGTGGAGGGTGCCCCTGGTGGCTGGGGGTGCAGGGGGACATGCGTTGGTGGGCAGTAGTGCAAGGTGACATGTGGGTTGGCTGGGGAACATGGCCATGGTGGATGGGGTGCCTGCGGGACATGTGCAGGGTAGGCCCCTGTGGTGTGGACCACCTGCAGGGGCCGTGGAGGGTATAGAGGGAACACCTGAGAGGACCCACACGTGCAATTCACGTGTTGTGCTCCCCGCGCACCCCTGGAATACATGTACCCTGATGGAATTGCGTGTGATTCTTCCTGCGCACCCCTGAAATACACGTACCCTGCTGCTTTTGCGTGTGATACTTCCCGCGCACCCCTGGAATACACGTACCCTGCTGCTTTTGCGTGTGATACTTCCGCACACCCCTGGAATACACGTACCCTGATGGAATCGTGTGTGATACTTCCCACGCACCCCTGAAATACACGTACCCTGCTGCTTTTGCATGTGATACTTCCCGCACACCCCTGAAATACACGTACCCTGCTGCTTTTGTGTGTGATACTTCCCATGCACCCCTGGAATACACGTACCCTGCTGTTTTTGCGTGTGATACTTCCCGCACACCCCTGGAATACACTTGCCCTGATGGAATCGAGTGTGTTACTTCCCACGCACCCCTGATATACACGTACCCAGGACAATCGCGTGTGGAACTTCCCGCGAACCACTGAAATACACGTTCCCCGCATGGCGTTTGCTGTTTGGCAGCCCTGTGAACTGGTCCTGGGTTAGCGCAGCCCTTTGCTATGATTTGGGGATTTTGAAGGCTTTTCCTTGCGCGAGGGCGTTCTTGGGGGCGTAACTGGTGCTGCTGCAGGGTCGCTGCACCACTCTGCGCCACGGCTGGTTTCGGAGGCTGAAATCCATAAATACGCTGTGCGATGGAAAGGATTTTTTCGCACGCGGCTGGCGCAGTGTATCGCACGGGGACACTGTGCGCCAGCCGCGTGCGCCATTTTTGTGCGAATTTCTATGAATTACCCTGTCAATTTCTCCCTCTCTGGTGGAGGTATTTTTTGAAAGATTTGATGCTATGGCTGTTGTCATTCTTTGGCAAATATTATTTGTCAAACTCCTAAAGAACTGAGCTCTTGTTATGCTAATGCAACCTTTGGTGTTACTGTGCTGCAGTTGTATCCCATTAAATTGCATTTGTTTGACAGCAGTAGCTGTAGCTTTAGCATAAGGCCCAGGTAACAATGCCATTGATTCAAAGATTATTCTGTCTGCCTCATATAATGTCATGTCACGACGTTGCAGTTGTCTGGATAAGTCACCCAGTTCTTTTAGGGCATCAAACATTATCCCCAGGTTCTCCACAAATACTGTAGATGTTAGCATTCTGTTTAAGCCAGAATATTTGTTACGCTCAATTTCACTCCTCGCTGTGTCACAAGAAGATTCACCAAAATGCTTATTTAGAGCTTTATAATTATTCCACACAGCCTTTACTGACCTTTCGCTGGAGGCCACCCAATGTATATCTAAAATCTTTCCTGTTTTGAGAAGCCTCACTTCTACCTGTGCTGCACATTCCCCTAGCTCGTGCTGATTTTTTGGGGAGGCATGGTAAGTTGCATACAGCTTGTCAAAAAGAAATCTTAAATTGATTAATCCCTGTGACTTCTTTTGAAACATCGCCAACCGCAAGCTCTAATTTGTGGTTAGCACAGTGCCAAACAGTCAACTGTGGATACTTAATCTTAAGTAGTGTTCCTACACCAGACTTCCTTCCTATCATGTTAGAAGCCCCATCAGTCACTAGCTGAATCAAATGCAGTCTTAGATAATCATCTGCAAGGCCATAACTCTGCAAGCATGCCAAAACTTAACAAAAATTATTTCTGCTGAAGTACCAGGCAGTTCAACAAGGTCCAAGAAAAAGGCCAAAGGTGGATCCTCCTTCTCAATGCATGCTCGTATACAAATAATTAAAGTTGTTAGTTCACTGAATGTGGTGGATTCGTCTATTAATACATATATTTTTGATTCATTTTGCAAGATATGGTGAACCAGTTTTGCCCTCATCGTGGTTGCTATGTGCTCAATAATGTCAGCACAGCTGTGGTCAGAATGCAACACTCTTCCCAAATCAACACCATTCATTCTTTGAACATCTACATCCAATGGTAGATCAGTAAAAGGACGTTCATGTTTACCTATTTTGTAGGCACTTCTAAATACACGGCATGTGTCTTCAGATAATTTAGATTGCATTCTGGAATTTAACTGAGTAATGGATTCATGAGTCCTTACATCTAAAATTGCCACTGCTGCTCATATGGAGATTTTTTTATGCAGGGCACTGTGTTGTTTCTCTTTAGTGGGACCATACGAGCTGACTGAAGAATTCACCCATTCCAGAGAGATGCACACCTTGACTTGTTTCTGTTCCAACATTTTTAACTTCCCTACAGATTTTACATCCAAGCTTCCCTTTGGAAGAAGTAAGCCAAGGGTATTCTTTGCATTTATTGTCATGCTGTTCCCATGACCAGCAATCAGGATGCTCACATCTTTCCTCCTCCCTCACATTTTCCTCTTCTCCAAGGACCAAGTCCATTGCACTGTCTCACTCATCGGAAGCTTCTATCATCACTGGCATAACCTCTTCAGGGGGTACTTTTCTTTTTTTCACAGGGACCTTAAACATTTCATCTGTTCTACTTGCAGGCACTGGACTAAAGTTGTTTCCCCACCTAGATTTTCTGCCACTGCTGGGTATTGTACTCTGATATATGAGCTCTTTTGAGCAGTTTCCATGGATGTAGCTGGAGCATTTTTCTTCTTTAGCCACTTTAGCATCCTATGTAAATAGTTTTGTAAAGAAAGATACTTTTACAAACGCTCGTTATAAGCTACTAGCTAGACATACACGTCACTTATTATAATTAATAAAAGCCAATTCTCTAAATTCAAACACAGCCTTTCTTACTCGCCCAGAGTGAATATTCACTCGCCCATGGCGAACAGTGTCTCCATGTTTTGTGGCCTATTACATCAATGCGTTTTTGCAATAAATGAATCATTCAGTTGTGTACAATGCCTTAATCTTGCATGGCAGGATAGAGATTCAAGTTGCATTTCACAATGTTTTTATTGTCTCTTTAATCAATCCACTGTATGCTTGTGTTAGGGTTTCCCCCTATCTGGGATTCACCTGTACAATATAGGTCTGAGTTGAATTATTCAGGAAAGAGATAGCCCTACCTCAAGGTGATATATGTCAGATTTCGATATTGAAAAACCTATTCTTTGGTAAGGGTGAGAAATGCAGACCAATTTGCAAGGCAAAGGGATTCATGTTTAATTCTGATTCCCCAGATTTATGTCTCTCTTTACCTTAGCAGTGATTTGAGTAGACTGGTTACAAGAGTGGGAGACTTCAAAGACTCTGGCTGAGATTGGGGATGGCTGCAGCCATCTATGGCCCTGCTAATGAAAAAGTCCTGCCTTTTCTGTAGCTCTGTGTCAAATGTTGCCTTATTAAGGGCCCATATGTGTACTCTTTTGGAAAAAAATGGAGTGTAGAATCTCAGCCCACAGGCCAAAACCCACAAAAACATGGCAGGTTAAGGGGTAGACATGATCTGAGAGGCAAGTGGATACACCACCACAACAGCTACACCATGGATAATCTGCAGCTGCGTTCTACACATTCAGAAGCCACGTGGGATGGACTAGTAGCTATGTAAACAGACTGAATGGTGTCTTCATTCAAGTGCTTTATCGCTAATAACATATGGAAGATATACAACCTTGTTCTCTTACCTTGAGCAGTCTGGAAACAATACTTCCTGGATGCCTCTGGTTTGGCTGGGCAGGATTTCAGTCCCCTGGTTCTCTTGTGGACAGATGAAACCCTAGGGAATGAAGAACAGGCATTCACATGTAAGAGAATGTTTACAAAGCTTGAATCAGGCAGGCTACTAAGAGAAGGATGCGTCCAGGAAAGAATGAAGTTTGAGGTTGAAGGATGTGGAATACTGATAAGGGCACACTCATTCTAAGAGGCTAGGAAGTCGAGCATTTAAGAAACCAGGGCACTATAGGAGCATGCACACATGAGTGGGATCCCATGTATGGTATTCCTCATATGCTTGGTACTCAGACCATTTCCTAGACATTACTTTACACAGATACTCTTTATCATTTGCTGGTCTTATCATGAACATCCCTTGCTTACAAATGTGTTAAGAGCTAGATGGGGTATGGGATACAGGGGTGAACATTTCAAGTTGAAAACTACTAGCCAACCATAAAAAAATCACTTACCACCTCAATTGCACATATGCAGCACACCATTTTCCAAATGGATATGTATCTATATAATAACACTTCTGTATATCCAGTGGGAAGAGAAAACACAGCGAGCACTGCAAAGCGCATATTTCAAGCCCCAGAACGAAAATAGAGAAATGTATATATTGCAGTGTTACAAAACTGATGACTGGCAACACGGGGACTGTTGCTGGGGGGGGGGGCACTTAACATGAAAGGTTTGAAATGCCCTGACGCTGTCCCTGTCACAGCTCAATGCATTTTATTTAGGAACTCCACTGTGCTACCAGAAATATTTGCCTACATTGAACTTTGTTTTTCTGCTTTTGTGGGGTTGGGTAGGAAGCTAATGAAATACCCACACATCACTGCTTCCAAAGCTCATCAACTTGAAAAGAAATACATTTTAGGTAACAAAAAGAATACTGCTTTTGTATACTGTTCAAACCTAGGATGTTTCCAGATCCTGTAGTAACGGATGACATTAATATTATTGTATTCAATGGTATTCATTTGTGTTAACTTTAGAAGGATAAAAGTGTGTGCTGGTCCTATTGGGAGGCTATCCTTTGATTACATAACATTCTCTGCAGTCGCCACATTACCCTCCTTTGACCTATTTATTAAGATTGCTGGCATCCCCCAACCATTACATTCTCTCCCAAAGAATCAACCACAAAAACTCTCCCTTCTCCCAGCAGTCCATTCTGGAGCGATGCAAAGCATGTAGTGTGTTAAAAAAAGAAAAAAGAAAATGAAATAAGCATCAGCTGAAATCCCATATCTAAATTTTACACATAAATTACTTTCGACTGTGCACGTCCCCAATAAAGTAACAAGAAGTTTGAGATAAATGAGGGTGCCCAATTGCTTCCAGTTGGGGGTATCTCTTAAGTAATGGGCTGCCCTGCTGCAATGGGGACCATGCAGTGTATTCCGCATGCACGTTGATCAGACTTACATCAGCACAACACAACATGCATCCATTTTGAATTATGTGTTCTTTCATTATTTAGGCAAGTACTTCATTTTTCAGGCTGCTGTCCTTTTAGAACAGGTTGTGTGAGAATGCTATAGGGGTGCACCTAGTCTAAAATTATAGGGCGGGGCGAACCCTTCAAATATTGCATTGTAATGAGACTATTTTAGTGCAGTTTCAATGTAACAAACAGTTAGCTCTCTCCTTTATGTCGGAAAACACCCACTTCTTGCAGATCCTGAAGGTCCTAGAAAGTGTGAGAATGTCAGATGGTGGTGTGCAATGAAAGACTCAATGTCATATCATAGCATAGCAGGACATAGAGTATGGGGCAGTACTCTGGACGAACCATGCAACTTCAGTGGCTGAAAGCAAAAGGGGAGAAAATGTAATGTTGGTTCAACCATAGTTAGTGTGCTATACTAGAATCTCTGGTGCGCTGATTGGCTGGTGAGACTACGGGCCTCATCACAAGTTTGGCGGTAACCCTTAAATCCGGCAGTAGCGCTATTACTGCCGGATTTAAGGGTCCACCAAATCAGGGCTTCAGTGGATTTCTCCCCAGCTCTAAGCTGGGGGGAAATCCGCTGAAAATTCGCGCTATTACCGCCGGCGGGAAATCCGCCGGCGGTAAGAGCGCAAAAATTCCCCATTGAGCCCAATGGGCAATACCCGTTCCGCCAAACCCGTGATCCTGCGCTATTAGCGCCGGGGGGTTTGGCGGTAGGGCTATTACCGCCCAACTCGTGATGAGGCCCTATGTCTACCTGTCAATCAAGCCCTATTCTAAGGGTGTAAATGTAATCACTTATACGCACTCACATATTTGCAGTTGAAGCCAGGGTGAGATTACATTCTATGCTCAGGATCGCACACTTAAGCTAAACAGTGAACAGGGATTTTAAGCCACTGCGCAATTTGGGCACGGCCATCTTCTTCCATGTTTTGCTCAGAACAAATATTTAAGTTTTGGGTGTCAATCAAGACCTATAATAATACTGTTCTATAGAGTTTACCTGCAAAATACACAAATTGCATAGTAAAGCATCATGACAACATGTAAATTCGTATAGCAGCATGTTGGGCCAAAATAATATCAGTGTACCTTTTATTTTCCACATCCTAAATGGAAAACAGTAAGATGCAAAAGTCAAAATATCTATTTACCCACTTTATTTTCAGCGATTTAAGATACACTCACAATAAAATAAATTGTGTCATACACTCACTTAAGTTTGGATATTTGTCACAAACCTCCAGCATGACGTGTTGTTATGTATGGTTTTAAGAATATTCAACTAAACTATTAGACATTATGGGTGGCCTGGCTGGCCCCTGACTGTTCATCCTAGGAAACTGCGTTGGTGCTCTGACTTGGGGGGCCTTGGATCAGTGTCCTCGGGGGCAACACAAGCAAACTATCTCAGCAACCCTCCCCCCCACTAAAAATGATTCTCATTCTACCACCTGCATGGGACCGGATTAAGGTAAGAATCACTTTCCATTTACAGAGGACTTTGAACATGTTTAATAAACATTTACTTAGAGCTGTACTGCATTTCCCATTATATTGTAAAAAAGGTAGTGCAGGTTTGCTTGTTTGACCCAGTGCAATGCAGTTTAATTATTTGCCTGTGTGTTCTATTTTTGAAGCATTTTTATAATGCCAGGTTCCTGGATAGCTTCTAGGCGCCTGGCTGTGCTCGCATAGGTAAGAAAAGCAATGGATGCCCTCAGTCTGCAAATGCTCTGGGTTTGTGTGGTCTCCAGCTTTACCCTTCCACTCTCAAATTTTATTCATTTTTCTTCACGTACGGACTGGGCCATAAAATTGTCTTGGGCACCAATGAAAAAGTGGCCCAAAGCTGCAAATGGCAATTCATTCCTTTGACACTGTTTACCCAAGGGGGAGGTATTTTTATAAAACGGGACACAAATTGTGCATTTTAATGAATATTTATTCAGCAACACTGGTCAAACCTTCTATCTGCATAGTTAAGTAACTCATAAAACTGGCCCATATTGGCCCAAAAAGTGTCTCAGTGCTGCAGAAGTGGAAATACGCAGATTCTGGGCACTATCCTCTGAACTCAGACTACTGCAGTGCCGTACAATATGCTCGGGTCGGGATAGAGGGACAGCACTGAACCGTCCTTCTCTCGCGACCCAGCACCTGGCCCTGTGTGACCTCACGCCGAACCAAAACCGAATAAAAAATGCTCAGGTGACCATGCTCTTATGTGCTTGATTAGTGCGGCACCGACAGCTAGAATCGAAGTGAAACTTCATTAACAGTCTTGGTCACTAGGCATCTGCTGTGGCGCTTCACAGCACAGGGTGGGCGGCACCAGGACAGAAGCGCTGTATCTTCTGGTGATGTTGGTCCTATCCATGCCTTGGTTGTTTTGGAAGTCACACCTATACTCGCATGACACATGTTATTGGCGGGAATAACCCCATTCAATTACAATAAGTGAAAGAGAAATGAATGCTATAGGACACTCTAGGGATCATTATGAGTTTGGTCACGTTGGTGGTGCTAATACCACAAAGCTGAAATACCATTACCACCTGTGGTGCCTCTGTCTTTTTATGAGATTACCGTTACTCTCCATGCTGTAGTCCTAAAGGACATTAAGGTGAATAGAGATATTAGCAGTGGTGGTAAACTCACCATCGTCATGTGTCTGTAAGTGATACTATCATGTACATTCATGCGTTATTTCTCATAATAAGGTGTACCTAAAAATCAGATGAAAGTGCCTGCACTGCCTTTATTTTCAGTTACCGCTGAGCTCACAATGTATGAATGTGTGCCCCATGTGTGTCGATGAGAGGAAAGACTCTACTTGCAAAGGTCGAATGCGAAAGTGGAAGTTCATGATTGAAGCTATTAGGGGAGGACAAAGAGACCCAGTGCAAGCTACCCACTCGCAGACTATACCTACACTAAGGACACAGCCTCACACCAAGGCAAGCACACCACACTCCACACTTACACTCATGCCCACACACCACTGAAAGGTTAGGGCCCAATATACTGTTACCTCTTAAGCACATGAACTAATCCTTCCCAATGAGACGATCCGAACCAACCACAAAAACAATGTTTCCAGAATATGGTTACAACCATCTGACCCAGCCACATTCCCTCCTGGTACATCTTTCAATATCACAGTGGCCTCAATCCGAGTGCACAACACCCCTCTCCTGTGCACCAACCATCCGACCCTGCCACATTCCCTCCTGGTACACCTTTCAATATCCCAGTGGCCTCCATCCCTGTGAACCCAAATCCCTCAGAGCAACACCCCTCTCCTGCCCACCAACCATCTGACCCTGCCACATTCCCTCCTGGTATACCTTTCCAAATGGTCGGGAGAGAGGGACGGCACTGAACCATCCCTCTCTCCCGACCCAATAGTCATCTGGCCTAGCTGGCCCTGACCTACCGCCCACACCATGCACATGCACTGCACTACTGCAGTGCACAGTACAATATGCTGGGGTTTGGAGAGAGGGACAACACTGAACCTTCCCTCTCTCCCGACCCACTAGTCATCTGGTGTGGCTGGCCCCTGACCTCCTGCCTGCACCGTGTACATGCACTGCACTACTGCATTGCAGTGCAGTGCAGTACAATATGCTCGGGTCGGGAGAGAGGGACAGCACTGAACCGTCCTTCTCTCCTGACCCAGCACCTGACCTGGCCCTGTCATTTCCCACCCGCACCAAAACAAAATAAAAAATGCTCAGGTCGGGAGAGAGGGACAGCACTGAACCGTCCCTCTCTCCCAATCCACTAGTCATCTGGCCTGGCTGGCCCCCGACCTCCCGCCCGCACCAAGCACATTCACTGCACTACTGCAGTGCAATATATGCTCTATTCAGGAGAGAGGAACAGCACTGAACTGTCCTTCTCTCCCGACCCAGCACCTGACCTGGCCCTGTCAATTCCCACCCGCACCAAAACAAAATAAAAAATGCTCAGGTCGGGAGAGAGGGACAGCACTGAACCGTCCCTCTCTCCAAATCCACTAGTCATCTGGCCTGGCTGGCCCCCGACCTCCTGCCCGCACCAAGCACATGCACTGCACTACTGCAGTGCAATATATGCTCTATTCAGGAGAGAGGAACAGCACTGAACTGTCCTTCTCTCCCGACCCAGCACCTGGCCTGTCCCTGTCATTTCCCACCCGCACCAAAACAAAATAAAAAATGCTCAGGTCGGGAGAGAGGGATGGCACTGAACCGTCCCTCTCTCCTGACCCACTAGTCATCTGGCCTGGCTGGCCCCCGACCTCCCGCCCGCACCAAGCACATGCACTGCACTACTGCAGTGCAATATATGCTCTATTAAGGAGAGAGGAACAGCACTGAACTGTCCTTCTCTCCCGACCCAGCACCTGGCCTGTCCCTGTCATTTCCCACCCGCACCAAAACAAAATAAAAAAATGGTCAGGTCGGGAGAGAGGGACGGCACTGAACCGTCCCTCTCTCCCAACCCACTAGTCAACTGGCCTGGCTGGCCCCCGAACTCCCGCCCGCACCAGGCACTTGCACTGCACTACTGCAGTTCAATGTGTTAGGGAGAATTCTCTGTTTAGGCTGAATTTCCTAACCTAGTGAGTCCCCCAGCAGCTTTGCTGGATTTCGGGAGTTTGTTTTTTCCATCCTGCCAAGAGTGAGACTCTTTTCCTCCCACTCTTGGACATGAATGTGTGTAATTCCTTTGAATGTCAATGTGTTCTATGGGCTATAGGGTCTTTTACTCCATAGGGTCTCATATGTATTTCTATGTGTGTTACACCGCACCATACGTGCCGTAACACTGGGGCGTCCTAGCGGACCTCCACCATAGACTCCATACCCGGGGACTGACTACTGTCTCCCCGGGCATGTAAAGTCACCATTGGCGTTACTAGACCTAAATTTACTAACAGAACTAGTACAAACCATCTTATTGTGGACGTGCTAGTAGGGGTAATTCGATTACTCCTGGGTCTGTTACTCAAGGGGGAACTGTCCCGTCCCCCCTCGTCGAGTTTTGGCTGGTGGCAGTGGAAACTACTTGTTATGTTCGACCCCGAACATAACCCTATGGGATTCGTCCCGTTGTTGGAGATTGATACTTTTTCTCGTTAATCTCTAATGTACCACCGGTCTACTTATCTTAAATAAGTTTATCGGATGGTATTTTCTGCCAGAACTCGGTTTTTAAAATGGCGTATGTGTTTGTCTCTGTGACTCCTAAACCAAAGGTTGAGCCCTTTGTTCCATTTTTGGCGGGCCTCTGTACAGAGACCCTCCAAAGTGGTGCCATTCTGTCTGGGTTACCACAGGGGTGTGGGAGGGGGTTTAGGCACCCTGGACCGAGTTGCCGTGCCAACTCCGGTTGCACTCTGGAGTGATTGGCCCAAGTGGTGAGCCTCCCCGCTCACCACTTAGCATGTGTTGATTGATAGCTAGGCTGAATGAATGGGTGTTTTCTGCATAAAAGCAGGGCTTTTGGGACTGGATCTTCAGAAGTCGCCACAGGACCTAAGAATCCGACGAGGGTAACGCTGAGCCGAACTGCAATGATGACACCTCCGGTGGAGCCCTGCTGAGCCGAATCACCACTTCCCGACGACAGAGGAGATCTCCCTGCCGGAGAGTCTCTTCCCCTGACTGGTGGGAACAATCAGTCCCCTTTTGCTTTTTCTTCGCCTCAGGACGCGGTGGTCGAATTGCCAGTGCAGAGCACCCCGGCAACCGGATAGCCACTACCCCTGTACCGCGACCAAAAGGTGGTGCCTTGTGACCGAGCACTCCGCGGCTGGTCTCTTCCCTGGTGGTGCACCGGACTTCACTTTTCTGCGACGACGAGAACATCTCTACTCTTGGCAAAGACCCGACATGCATCCACCACCAGGAACAACTGCCCCCGCCGGAGCTGGCCTCCACAACAAGGTACCGTGTCAGCCTGGCTTCCCGTTCGATCGGTTCGAGTGAGGTGTCTTAATCCTCTCCTTTCCGTTCGGTCGCCTCCAACCTTTCTCACTTATTGTTCTGAACTGGTTCAATCTGCCGATAACAATTTGCTACAAAGACTCGAATGCATTTCCACTAGAGACTTTTTTGGGACATATCGCCTTGCCTCTCTCCGAGTGGGCCTGACCTCTAAACTTTATGATCTATTGTGGTTCTTGCCTTCTTGCCTTGCATTTTTCCTGTGAAGTATTGAACTGTGTTGATTTCATAACCTGCCTATTGTTTTTCTCTCCCGTCCTTACTAATATTAGAGTGCCATCTAGGTTGAGGTATACACCTCTGTCTGTAAATAAGTGGTGCCGGTAGAACCTAGACTTGTCGAAATATTGCTAGGGGGATTGATCGTTTCTTCTTCGTAGAGTAATTGTGATTGATTTGTTTGCCATGATAGTGCCATAGTGTTTTTGATAGATGTTTCGTTGTAAATAAATACCTTAATATCTTTACACTGAGCCTTGTTGCGTGTTTGCTTGTTTTACTGTGAAGAATTGCCCTATTTTGTATACTCCACATACTGCTCAACTCTTCTTGAGGGAAGTCTGACTGCTCAGCCACAGCTACCAAGTGAATCTGTGTGGTACAGACTGCTACCAAGTGGGTTCACCGCCAAACACCCGTAGTCCTAAATATTTTGCAGTGGTCCCAGAGGGAACTGCACAGGTTTCCGCCTAACACTGGTGTACAGCTGTGGGATTTGTAACAAGTATACAGTTTAGAGTGCTTTTCGACACTTTGGGATAACTAACCACAAAACTTAGCACTAGAAAGCAACTTTCAAAAAACTTGCAGTCAAGAATCCTTGTCAGGTGAAAATACTGAGAGTTTGCGAGCTCTCTGTAGGCAAGAGAATCTTTCTGTAAGAGGCAAGAAGTTAGAATTAATAGAGAGATTGCTGGCGAACCAAAGTCAGGGTACTGGTTCAGAGGAACCAATCTTTCCAGCAAATGTAGATAACAGTGATGGTGTTGATCTAAATCATAATTCTGATGATAGCGATGAAGATGCTGACGAGGACGTAGAGGCTACCGAAACTGTCTCCCCTGCTCCTCTACCTGCCTTACCAGCTGTGCCTATGGGGCCCATACCAGGTCCCACAAGTAACCCCGCTTATTTAGAACTCGAAAAAATGAAGCTCGAATTAGAATACAAACGGTTCTTGGCTCAATCTGAACGAAACCAAGAGCTCGAGTTCAGACGGATGAATGCCCAGGCTGAGCAGAAGCAAGCTGAGTTAAGACTCAGGGAAATAGAACTTAATCACGAGTTAGAGATGAAAAAGTTGTCTATGGAAAATGCTTCTCTCTCCTCTGGTTCCTCTAGGAGCTCCAGTCCCATAAGACCCCGGATGCCGAAGGAATTAGTGGGTATGTATGAACCGAGATTGGATGTGTTGGATTGGTTAAAACTGTTTGAATACAATCATGGGCTCCAGGACATCACCGGGAATGATTTACTTCCCTGGTTGTTCTCTAGGCTCCCTCCTGTTGCGACTGATGTGGTAATGGAGTTGGGGGAGGCGGATAAGACGGATTACGAAAGTGTGAAACTAGCTTTAATAGCTAGATTCGGGAAGACCCCTTCCCAGTATCTTAAGAGGTTTAGAACCCTCAAAAAGCATGATGGTACCCCTTGGGCTACCTGGGTGAGTGAAGGGTTGAAAAACTTAGAGGGAGGGATTAAGGGTTACAAAGTGAACACTTATGAGGGTATGAGGAATCTTTTTATGTTGGAGTCTATTTATGATGCCTGTTCTCCTGAGCTCAGACAGCACTTGGCTGATTCGAAGGAATTGGATTCCCGGAAGCTGGCTAAGGCTGCTGACTTATGGGTTGCCAACAGGACTACTCATAAGGATTCTGGGGCAACTCAGAAAAAGGATGAGGGAAAACAGCCTAAAAAAGACTCAAAAGAGAATTCTAATAACTAAAATTCCAAAGAGGGCCCCAAACAAAACCAGAAGGGTAATCCACAAGGAAAACCACAGCAGAATAGTGTGTCTTCTGGTGCCAAACCAGAAGGAGGTCAGAACAAGCCACCATTCCAAAAAGCGTTCGGTAAATGCTTTGTTTGTGGTTCGACTGACCACGTGAAAGGAGATCCCAGATGTAAGGGTAAACCTTCAGGGGTCCAGCTTGTCTCCTTAGCCTTCGCTCCAGAGGATGAAGTCCAAATGGCAAGTGGAAACTTTCTACTGCAAGCTGACGAACCCATTGGAGTCTCAGCCAGCGTTTCTTTAGTATCTCTGGGGTTATGGGAACAACAGAATTTAGATGTCTATAATTTTATCCCCGATAATACTAAAGAGTATTATAAGGACAGTGTCCAGGTGAATGGTCAGGAGACTCCTGCCATTAGGGACACTGGGGACAGCATAACTGTGGTGGATAAATCGTTTTTTCAGGCTGAGGATGTTGCTAAGGCACCCAAACACCTCACCAAGTTAGCTGGAGGGCCTGTGCAGATGCTTCCCCAATTACCAGTTCTCATCCAGTGTAACGACATGATTGTAAAGATCCCTGTCAGCATACAGAGTGAGGTACCAGGACGCGTACTGTTGGGTAACGATTTGAAAACTCTCGGAGTTGTATCGCATACTCCCAAACCTCCTAGTAAACGGTTACAAGAGCTAACCAGACCCGCAAGAGAGAGGACCATGCGCGGTACTCTCCAGGAGATGATGAAGAAGGAAATCACTCCTGCTCCACTGGAATTGTCGGCCGCTGTCTCCAAGAAAACAGAAGCGAAAGGGAAACCTAAGACTTCTATCCCGAAACCAGCAGCCAGCATTTCAGTGAATCCAACACGGACTTCCCCGCGGTTGTCCAACGTTACACCCGTAACTCCACCTCCAGCTGAGGCTGAGAGGGAGGTACAACCCTGTGTGGTAGAATTAGACTCTGAGGAAGAGCTAATGGAAGGCCAGGAACTCATTGGAGATCTGGATCCTATTGACCATCCTGAGCTGCAGTCTTTACTGGCAGAAGGTGGACCCAGCAGGGCAGACTTCAGTAAGGGACAGAGGGAATTTCCAACTCTGGAAGGTCTTCGTCACCAGGCAGAAGCTCAGGCTGAAGGGCAAGAGCCTGGGAAATACAGGTTGCACTGGGAAGATGGCCTCTTCTACAGTGAACAGACCGAGTCTGCACCTGGAGACTACAAACGACTTGTAGTAGCCCAAGAGAACAGACCACAGTTCTTGCAGTTAGCCCACGAGATTCCTTTGGCTGGTCACTTGAGTTTCAAGAAGGCTAAGGAAAGGCTCTCGCTCTTCTTCTATTGGCCAAAGATGGGGGCCGAAGTAGAAAAACACTGCAGGAGCTGCCACACCTGCCAGACCTCTGGTAAGGTTGGCTCCAAGAATGTGGCACCTTTAGTGCCTCTCCCAGTTGTGGGAGTCCCGTTTGAGAGAGTAGGGATTGACAATGTTGGTCCCCTTGATCCTCCAACCTCCTCAGGCAACAGGTTTATACTTGTTGTAGTAGACCATGCTACTAGGTATCCTGAGGCAATTCCTATGAGGACTGTTACAGCTCCGGCTGTGGCTAAGGCCCTCCTTGGTATTTTTACTAGGGTCGGGTTTCCTAAGGAAGTAATCTCTGACAGGGGGTCAAACTTTATGTCCCACTACATGAAAGCCATGTGAAAACACCTGTGGAGTTACTTACAAGTTCTCAACAGCGTACCACCCACAAACCAATGGGTTGGTAGAACGGTTCAACCGAACCATGAAGAGCATGATAGGTGCTTTAGAGGAACCCCTTAAGCGTAAGTGGGACCTTCTACTGCCATGCCTTCTCTTTGCTTATAGAGAAGTCCCTCAGGAGGGAGTAGGTTATTCTCCCTTCTAACTACTCTATGGTCATCCCGTCAGAGGTCCATTGGCCCTGATTAAGGAGGGGTTGGAGAGTGCTCCTTCCCCCAAACCAGTCAGAGTGACTGACTACGTGATAGGTCTCCGGAGGAGAATGTCGCACATGATGACGGAAGCAAGCGATAACTTGAAAGCTGGACAAGCATTGGTCAAGCACTGGCACGATCAAAAGGCTAACATGGTTGAGTTCGCACAAGACCAGCTCATTCTCGTTATGATCCCAACAAGGCAGAGGGCCTTGCAAGATAAGTGGATGGGACCCTTCAGAGTTGTGGGTAAACTCGGAGAGGTTAACTATCTGGTGGACTTGGGCAATCCCAAGGAGGCTCCGACAGTCTTTCACACCAAGCGCCTCAAAGCGTATGCCTCAAGACCCGATGTAGGAGCGTTGCTTCTAGCATCATCCGAGGAAGAAGAAGAGAGTGAAGCTCTTCCGGATCTCCTCAGAGGCTTACCTTTAGATGAAAAAATTGAAGGAGTAAATCTCTCCTCCAATCTGACACCCGAGCAACAAGAAGAGTGCAAATCTATGTTGAATCAGTTTGCCTCTCTGTTCTCGCTTTCACCAGGCTTGACCCCTTGGGGCCAGCACGACATACTCACTGGTGACTGTCTGCCAGTCAAAAGCAGAGGATAACGCATGTCAGAAAACGTACGAACCCACATCAAAGGTGAGGTCAGCAAGATGCTCGATCTCGGGGTAATAGAGCCCTCTACTAGTCCATGGTCTAGCCCAGTTGTGTTAGTACCAAAGGCCGGATCTAAAGGACTTAGATTCTGCGTGGATTATAGAGCTCTTAATGCAGTCACCAAGACTGATGCCCACCCTTTGCCAAGAACAGATGAGTTGGTGGATAAACTTGGCGCCGCCAAGTTCCTCAGCACATTTGACTTGACGTCAGGCTATTGGCAGATAGCCCTGACAGACCATGCCAAGGAGAAAACTGCATTTTCTACCCCCATTGGCTTATACCAGTTTAAGGTAATGCCTTTCGGATTGAAGAATGCACCTGCTACGTTTCAACGGATGGTAAACCAGGTTCTGAATGGGATGGAGGACTTCTGCATGGCATACTTGGATGACATCGCAGTGTTCAGCAATTCCTTGGAAGAACATGTAACCCACCTGAGAGATGTTTTGCAGGCTCTTGGACGAGCCAATCTGACCATAAAGGCGAGCAAATGCCAAATTGGACAGAGTAAGGTAGTCTATCTTGGACATGAGGTAGGAGGTGGAGAAATAAGGCCTTTGCTCAGTAAGATTGAAGCTGTGCAAAATTGGACAACACCGACTACTCAAACCCAAGTGAGAACCTTCCTAGGCCTCACTGGGTATTACAGGAATTTCATAGAGAAGTATGGGACCATAGCTTCTCCACTGAATGTCATCTCCTCGCCCAAATTTCCTAAAAAGGTTAGATGGAACGAGGAGTGCAATCAGACTTTTGAAAACCTGAAAAAGGATCTTTGCCAAGCCCCAGTACTCAGAGCTCCTGATTACCGCCAACACTTCATTGTGCAGACAGATGCTTCAAATTTAGGAATAGGTGCCGTACTCAGTCAACTGGATGGGAAAGGTAGGGAACACCCCGTTTGCTTCATCAGCCGCAAGCTGAAGGATCCTGAAACAAGGTGGGCAACAATCGAAAGAGAGTGCTTGCTATCGTGTGGGCTCTGAAGAAGTTTAGGCCGTACTTGTATGGTTCTACTTTTGTCATTCAGACTGACCACCAACCCTTGAGATGGTTAATGCAAATGAAAGGGGAAAACCCAAAACTATTGAGATGATCGATCTGCCTGCAAGGGTTTGATTTCACCATTGAGCACAGGTCAGGGTGTCACCACCAAAATGCTGATGGTCTCTCTAGGATGTATGTCATCGACTAAATCCTCCTGTCCCTTAGTCTGGGGGGGCGAGTGTTTGGGAGAATTCTCTGTTTAGGCTGAATTTCCTAACCTAGTGAGTCCCCCAGCAGCTTTGCTGGATTTCGGGAGTTTGTTTTTTCCATCCTGCCAAGAGTGAGACTCTTTTCCTCCCACTCTTAGACATGAATGTGTGTAATTCCTTTGAATGTCAATGTGTTCTACGGGCTATGGGGTCTTTTACTCCATAGGGTCTCATATGTTTTTCTATGTGTGTTACACCGCACCCTACGTGCCATAACACTGGGGCATCCTAGCGGACCTCCACCATAAACTCCATACCCGGGGACTGGCTACTGTCTCCCCGGGCATGTAAAGTCACCATTGGCTTTACTAGACCTAAATTTACTAACAGAACTAGTACAAACCATCTTATTGTGGACGTGCTAGTAGGGGTAATTCGATTACTCCTGGGTCTGTTACTCGAGGGGGCACTGTCCCGTCCCCCCTCGTCGAGTTTTGGCTGGTGGCAGTGGAAACTACTTGTTATGTTCGACCCCGAACATAACCCTATGGGATTCGTCCCGTTGTTGGAGATTGATACTTTTTCTCGTTAATCTCTAACGTACCACCGGTCTACTTATCTTAAATAAGTTTATCGGATGGTATTTTCTGCCAGAACTCGGTTTTTAAAATGGCGTCTGTGTTCGTCTCTGTGACTCCTAAACCAAAGGTTGTGCCCTTTGTTCCACTTTTGGCGGGCCTCTGTACAGAGACCCTCCAAAGTGGTGCCATTCTGTCTGGGTTACCACAGGGGTGTGGGAGGGGGTTTAGGCACCCTTGACAGAGTTGCCGTGCCAACTCCGGTCGCACTCTGGAGTGATTGGCCCAAGTGGTGAGCCTCCCCGCTCACCACTCAGCATGTGTTGATTGACAGCTAGGCTGAATGAGTGGGGGTTTTCTGCATAAAAGCAGGGCTTTTGGGAATGGATCTTCAGAAGTCGCCACAGGACCTAAGAATCCGTTGAGGGTAACGCTGAGCCGACCTGCAGCGACGATACCTCCGGTAGAGCCCTGCTGAGCCGACTCACCACTTCCCGACGACAGAGGAGATCTCCCTGCCAGAGAGTCTCTTCCCCTGACTGGTGGGAACAACCAGTCCCCTTTTGCTTTTTCTTCGCCTCAGGACGCGGTGGTCAAATTGCCAGTGCAGAGCACCCCGGCAACCGGATAGCCACTACCCCTGTACCGCGACCAAAAGGTGGTACCTTGAGACGGAGCACTCCGCGGCTGGTCTCTTCCCTGGTGGTGCACCGGACTTCACTTTTCTGCGACGACGAGAACATCTCTACTCTTGGCAAAGACCCGACGTGCATCCACAACCAGGAACAACGCCCCTGCCGGAGTTGGCCTCCACAACAAGTTACCGTGTCAGCCTGGCTTCCTGTTCGATCGGTTCGAGTGAGGTGTCTTAATCCTCTCCTTTCCGTTGGGTTGCCTCCAAGCTTTCTCACTTATTGTTCTGAACTGTTTCAATCTGCCGATAACAATTTGCTACAAAGACTCAAATGCATTTCCACTAGAGACTTTTTTGGGACATATCGCCTTGCCTCTCTCCGAGTGGGCCTGGCCTCTGAACTTTATGATCTATTGTGGTTCTTGCCTTCTTGCCTTGCATTTTACCCGTGAAGTATTGAACTGTGTTGATTTCGTAACCTGCCTATTTTTTTTCTCTCCCTTCCTAACTAATATTAGAGTGCCATCTAGGTTGAGGCATACACCTCTGTCTGTAAATAAGTGGTGCCGGTAGAACCTAGACTTGTCGAAATATTGCTAGGGGGATTGATCGTTTCTTTTCCGTAGAGTAATTGTGTTTGATTTGTTTGCCGTGAAAGTGCCATAGTGTTTTTCATAGATGTTTCGTTATAAATAAATACCTTAATATCTTTACACTAAGCCGCGTTGCGTGTTTGCTTGTCTTGCTGGGAAGAATTGCCCTATTTTGTATACTCCACATACTGCTCAACTCTTCTTGAGGGAAGTCTGACTGCTCAGCCACAGCTACCAAGTGAATCTGTGTGGTACAGACTGCTACCAAGTGGGTTCACCGCCAAACACCCGTAGTCCTAAATCTTTTGCAGTGGTCCCAGAGGGAACTGCACAGGTTTCCGCCTAACACAGTGCAATATATGCTCAATTCAGGAGAGAGGGACAGCACTGAACCGTCCCTCTCTCCCTACCCAGCACCTGGCCTGGCCCTGTCATTTCCCACCCGCACCAAAACAAAATAAAAAATGCTCAGGTCAGGAGAGAGGGACGGCACTGAATCGTCCCTCTCTCCTGACCCACTTGTCATCTGGCCTGGCTGGCTCCCGACCTCCCGCCCGCACAATGCACTGCACTATTGTAGTATATGCTCGGGTCAGGAGAGAAGGACAGCACTGAACCGTCCTTCTCTCCCGACCCAGCACCTGGCCTGGCCCTGTGACCTCCCGTCCGCACCAAAATAAAATATGCTCATGTTGGGAGAGAGGGACGGGTGGCACAGAACCAACCGTCCCTCTCTCCCGACCCACTACACTCACCTCCGTCTTCCCCCCTTTACCTACCTGTTGCGGTTAGGTAACAACATTCTAGGCCTTCCTGGCACAGTCCATCTCTGACAGAGGCTGCTGGTCACTTGCCCACTGCACTGCACCTCAATGCGCAGGCGTGGGCCAAGGCTCTGCCATCAGTCTACTGTTTGCAGCCTGCATCAGACAGTGCAATGCTGCCACCGTTCCTATACTTTTACTTTAAAAATGAGCGCTCCGGAGCGGTTTCTTTTTAAAATAAAAGTATAGGAATGGTAATGGAGAAAAAAAAAAAGTAAAGGAGCACCGCTCCCATCCGCTCCACCTCACTTCGATCACTGGATTGAGGAAATCAATAAAATGTTAAAAGCTAATATTATTGGACCATCTTTAAGCTCATGGTCCTCTCCTATCGTGTTGGTCAGTAAACCTAACAATTTCTGGAGATTCTGCATAGACTTTCATCAAGGTAAAGCCATCTCGGACTTCGATGCATATCCCATGGCCTGCATCGATGACCTAATTGATACATTTGGAGCAGCCACCTTTCTAGCTACCCTAGGTTTAACCAAAGGGTACTGGCAAGTCCCTGTATATGGGCCAGATAAGGAAAAATTACTATTTCAATATGAAGTACTGCCTTTTGGCTTACACAGTGCACCAGCCACCTTTCAATACCTCATGGATCACATTTTACAACCTTATTCTGATTTCTGTGGTGCTTACATTGATGATATCGTCATGTATAGTAAGACCTGGGAGGACCATCTCTTCCATCTTTTCACCATCATGAAAGTCTGTAGAAAAGCTGGTCTAACTCAAAACCCAGCTAAGGGCTGATTGGCCCAATCAGCCGTGAAATACCTAGGCTTCTTCATAGGGAATGGGAATGTACGACCCCAACATGAGAAAGTAAATGCTGTCTTGGATACACCAACCCCTAAAACCAAGAGAGATCTTAGCGCTTTTCTCGGGTTCATAGGATATTACTGTAGGTTTATCCCCAACTATTTTGGATAAAACAGCCCGGGTAACAGATAAACTTAAAAATGCTGAATTCAAGAAACTTCAGTAGAACGAAGCGGATAAGCTATGCTACAACACCCTGAAACAAACCCTATGCCAAAACCCAATTCTAAAGGTAGTTGACTTTTGTAAAGAGTTAATCTAGCAAATGGACGCCTCCCTTACAGAATTAGGAGCCGTCCTATTCCAGGTTTGTCATGGATTAGAAGATCTCATATTATTCACCAGCCGCAAACTGTTTCCACAGGAAAACAATTATTCAGAATTAGAGCTAGAGGCCCTGGACATCAAATGGGCCATAATGCATCTTCGATACTACCTCTTAGGAGGAAAGGTTTACACTTGTTACAGATCACTCACCCTAGTTTGGATTAGCCAACGTAAAGAGTCTAACCCTCGGGTCATGCAATGGTTTCTAGACGTACTACCCTAATGTTTCACAGGGGAACATCGAAAAGGAAGAGATCAGAGAAATGTAGATTTTCTTTCCCGGTTCCCCTGTGAAACAAATGTGGCTACATCACATGGAGGAAGGGTATGTGAGAAACCTGAAGGTGTCGCCCTGACTAATCCCCGGCGGTCTGTCATCCAGGTGGCCAGGACATGGCCATCGCTATTGGATCCAGTTCCTGGGGGTGGACCAGTGAGGGAGGATCACCTGTATAGGGGATCCTTGGGAATGGAAGTGATACATTGATGGGTAAGACGTGGTATCCCCCTTGTTCGGACAACTTTTCCACAACCTACCACATAGGATACACAAGCACTTGAAACCCCCTTTGACCACTTTCGGACATTAGAAAGGACGATGGACTAACACTCCAGCTATTTACCTGACACGGACGCCTGACAGTCCTTTCCATTCCCCGCAGGGATAAAAGGTGGCGCACAAGAGCACCATATGAGCAAGGCAGATCGCATTTCCAGGGAGCTAACTCAGCTCAGCAGTTCAAGAGAAGGAGAAAGAAGGCGCATAGAGAGAGGGTAACAAGGAAAGAAGCGACCTTGCCCTTTCCGACCAGGGGCTGTGAGACCTCCGTAGAAGGAATCGTAAAACTGCGAACAATAGCCAGCGTGTGTTGCAGCAGATGTCTACAGTACACAAGTCCCTCCTCCGCTGATAACCCAGCTGGGGAAAGATGCCTGTCTCTGTGGTACCAACCTTGACTCTGAGGATAAAGAAAACCAAGAGGTTCATTACAGCCGGTGAGTTGAGGGGAGAGTTGATAAGAAACTGGACTGTGTTGAACTAAAAGTATCAAATGGCTAATTGAACTTTGAAAGCATAAAGAGCAATTGATGTGAAAGGGAGGAGACCAGCAACAGCGGAGTCCGACACCACATGGAGGCTCACTCAGGAAGCTCTAGGCGATTACCCAATTATTGAAACAACCAAAACCAGAAGGTCTTGGGAATGCTGAGAAGAGGGGTAAAAGTGGTCATACATGGGTCTTGTAAAATCCTCTATACAGTTGAAAGTATTTGACCGACAGATGATTGTGAAGCTGGGGGAAATGAATCCTGCATCGTAAGAGTTAAATGAGCAAAGGTACAATTGACAGGTTGGCAAACGTGAACCCGAACGAGGGATGTTAAAAAAGGGGGGCGAAGTCTAAGTCCCAAAATACAGTGTGTTGACAAGAATGAACCCGGCCACGGGAAGGCCAGAGTCAACTGTTGAAAAAGACATTAAGAGCCGTCAAAGTCACAGGGGAAAGCCATAGTGAGCCCGGCGGAGGGAGGCTGAAAACTGAGAAGAGTCCCTGGAAGAGGGTGACTTAGGGGTGGAAATCACCCAATGTATATGCAAAAAGGAACTCTTTGTATGTTTTTCGAATACATCAGGCCCACAGCGGTAAGAGACTTTATGATAGAAAAGCGACTTAACCACCGAATGCCCTGATTGCTGAAAGCGGAACTGTTAGTTCATGCTGGGAAAGCTTGTCCCACCTTGTCACATGTTGAAAATGTGGGGAAGGGAAACCTCCAGTACCACATCCTGACTTCTCATTTGTGAACACTTCCTTCTTTCTTATGAACATTATCCTACACTTCTTTTTGTATTTAGCGTAAGGATTGGCAATAGGTTTTTCTTAGTATAGGCCCTTTTATTTGACACAACGCCACTGGCACTGCCTTATTTGATGGTCGAATCTTGCTCCCATCTTAGATTTAGGTTTAGATTAGGTGTTTTTCCAACCTGCTTTTGCTGTTTAATTAACACCTTTGAACTGTGATCACTTGTCTCTGTCTTTACTGTTGCCACCATGAGTTCCTTACACCTCTTTTGGAGAAGTCCAAAAGGGGTACCAGATGGGTGTATGAGTTTATGGGGTTGTGGAGAGTGTATTGTGTATAATGTTGGAGAAGTGGATGGATAGGTTGGAAGACCTTGTGGCATTGTATAATAATTAATTTGATTTTTATAGAGTGTATTGTGGTGTAACAGGACCTTTCCTATGTCATTAGGGAAGAAGACAGCATTGTGTAATGAGGAAAACAGAATGTGGATAGAGAACACGTATATTTAGTTGGTCTGGGATCTGAATGAGAAGTAGTTGTGGTAGAGGGTAGAGGTCCTTGTGGGCCTGGGATCTCCTCACCGGTATATAGGAGGTGTTGGAATGAAAAGGTAGTTTTACGGTAATTTTTGGTTAGTTCTTTTTTTGTACTTATGATCAGTGGAGGCCGACAGAGGGCTTGATCTGTTGTTTGTGAGCAATGAGCAGATGAGTGTGTGAAGGGAGTGTGATAAGTTGTGCATGGTGCAAAAGGGGGTTGATGTTGACGGGGCAGAGTGGGAAAATGGGAGGTGTACTGAGTGGGTGCAGGTTTGTTGGTTTGGGGCATGGGTGCTGCTAATATCATATAGTTGTGATAAGGGGCAGCAATGATGGAGCTGACGACCCCGCTGGCCTATACGTGCATGGCCCTCCGTTTGTACCGTGAAAAGATTCTTAAGTATCATAATGAATGGTTGGTGGAAATGAAAGGAGGAATATATAATCCATGGCTGGAACAGAAACAAACACAAAAGACATATTAAGTCACATGTATACATTTCTGGTGGCTAAATACAAGGGGAGGAAGTTGAAGAACAGGAAGGAGATCTTAGAATTATGGAAAATGGTGGATGTAAAGACCGGTGGGGGGTGTCTGTACTTCTGCTCTCTATATGGTAGAGGAGAGGCACAGAGGACCTCAGCCAAGATTCTCTATTGTGGTAGCAATGGACAAGCAATCAAGGCCTAGCTTCTCTCGAGGAGATGCGGGCTGGTTCTTAAGTACAGTGTAGTCCCCAACCACCCGCAAAGGAATGCGGCAGACTGTATTAGTTCAAACACAGTCTTTATATAATTAATATTCAAGGTTATGTACAATATCACGATAACTTCACTTTGTACTCGGTTATCTGTAATGGCAAATATATACAGTTCTATGTGGTACCACAATTACTATTAGATCTCTTTAAAGTGCATCAACTGTACGGTTAAATGTCACACAAGTCAGTTCGTAAAGGAAACCAACAATAGATATAAGATGAAAGCAGTTGGTTAGAATAATAGGCAGAATACTGGCCCCAATACCTAGACACAGTTCTGTGTGGAGATCCCCCCACCTGGGAAACCTGTAGAATAAAGATATATCACAAGCCCAGTCCATCTATTGTTCACACAAGACTTTCCAATAGTTCTGCAACCCCAAAGTACCTGGCGTGTAGCGTTCCTCGTTGTGGAATCGACGGCCCTTCTTGAGTGTCCTCCCTTTAAGGTAGGAGTCACGGGTCGTCGAACATCCGACAGAGAACAGGGTGAGCTATGACGGTGAAGTGGCAGCTTCGTTCCTAGCGGTGCTCGTTGACGGGGAAGCGTAAACGTCCTGCAAGGAAGAGGCGTGCAGGGCACCTCGGTGTCGATAGTTCTGGACCGCAAAGAGTTTGAAGACCTGTGGCCCAGCAAGGGCGTCGAGTCATCGGCGTCTCTGTGGTCTTCGGGTGGTGAGAAACCCACCGGCGGATGCTCCTCGGCGCGTGGGATAAGACGGGCGACGATGCAGACGAGAACGTCCTTTGATCAAATGAAGTTCTTAGGCAAACGGGAGCATGGCGGCTCCGGTTGGCGATGGCAGTCGTCGACAGTGGCGGACAACAGTCTGGGTGCTCCTCCTTGGGATTCCGCGGCAGTCCCCATCTCGGGTCGGCAGCCTGGCGTAGGTCTGTCTACCAGGGAGCTTTGGCAAAGATTAGCTGGTGAACAATGGTCCCTCATAGCTCAGAAAGAGGGTGCCTTACCAGGTCCTCTCTGGGTCAGTCTTTGGAGACACAGCGGCTTTCTGCTTGATGAAGAAGGGCAACAGCAATTCTTCTCTTCCAGCAGGGCTTCAAGGTTAAGCTTCAGGTTTACTCCAGTTACTCGTCATGGTGGACTTCAGCTTCTGAACACGATTCCTAGTAGTGAGAGATCCCCAGATGTACTGTTGATCTCCCATTCATTCAGCTGGGTCACGCTCAGGTAATCAATCGATCAGAAGGGCATTCATGCAGGCAGGCAGCCAATCAGGTGCATAGTGCATTCAGGCCATTCACTTCTCTCCAGACACTCACAACAAGTAATGTGTATTGGGACAAGTACCCAGCCATTCAACACTCCACACTGCATTCATGCCAGTTTCGGGCAGGGCTGTTGCAGTCATTGTGTCAAACACCAGATACTAGACACCCACAACAGAGAGTGCGTATTAGTCACATACTCCATTCACCCAGGTCCCACCCACGGGCGTAGCCACAACATATGGTCGTTGGGAAGGCTCCAGACAATCTGGTCAGCACTTCACCACACTACCATATATGGAACTTCCACCCAACAGCCAGTCAGGGGGAAGGGACAGAGTTAGGGCTTCCCGGGTCTTCGGGAAGATCAAGGTAACAGGGGATGGAAGGCAAGAGGCCACAGGGGTCATCTTGTCTCCATCAGGAATCTATCGAATACAATGACAGGGCCGGGGCATCCCAAAATGGAGGACGCTCAGGGTCAATTCAGCACAGAGCTGCCACCAGCCCTGCTCTGTGGGCCACACATAGGTGCTCAAAAACATACACTAGGGGCACAGTGTTGTACTCCCCACACATGGGTGCCATAAGGGCATCCCGTGGGTCTGTTCACCAAAACCAAAAGAGAGAGCTGCACCATCAGGAGACCCACATGAACTCCTGTGCGGAAAACACGACAGAACACATGCTACAAAGCAGTAAAGGACAAGGATACGGAGGTCCTGCATTTCCAGCATAACAGTGGAGGATTTGGAAGATGTTCCTATAGAGACGGTGGGTGAGGCAGGTACCCTTTGTACCCTGCCACAGTTGTGCCGTCTGTCCCATGCACCACCGCCCCCACCACAGAGGTAGCACAGTTTTCCCGCTTAAGATGTTATCCTATACGTGCAGCGGCAGAGTACACAAATCCCACCTACACTCATTTGCCCACCACCAACTTCCCTAACCCCACAGTGTCTGCTGCAGCGAGGGGCAGGGTGTTGGAAGGAACAGATACGAAACCTCCGAAAGATTTGGTGGTCGCATTAAAGAAGGTTGAAGGGGAATTAGCTAAAGTTGGATAGGATATAAGGGCAATGAGCACCTGTCAGAAGAGATGAATGGAGAACGTGCAATATTTTGTTTCAAATAGACTGTACCACTATTAAGGATGTGCATATAAAGAAGGAGAGGGACGCAAGGAGGCAGCCAGATAGGTTGGATTATGGTACCGTACGCTTGTATGATGAGAATAATCAGACCCGAGGAGGAGATCAGGAGTGGGATACTTTGGATGAGTTGAAGGAAGAGGAGCAGCCACTCACTATTTCCCCATGAGCAAAGAATCTGCGAGGACCTAGATTGAAAAACAGATATAGCCATATGTCGGTGGCTCAGAGATCAATAGTGGGAAAGAAGAGGCCGGGGAAGAAAGTATGGGAGCAGTTTACATTATTACACAAGGGACCAGGGAATGCGCAGTATATACCTTTGGACAATAATATTCTTATAAAGCCACTCCTGTCTCTCAATGCTTGAGCAGGAACATAGATGTATGCTTTTGAGAAACAAATGGATGGTATGACTCAAGCAGTAGGGGATTTGAAGAGTTTATTAGTTTCAATTCTAGGTTATTGGGCGGATGACATATGGATTAAAGATGGATGACGACAGTCATGATAGAGCACATTTCCATGATATTAGGTGCCAAGTGTGGGTGGCACTTCGGCGCACATACCCAGAAACACCTGATCTTCAATCGATTATGCGGAGGATGATGCGAGATGATGAGGATCCCACCCAATATATATTACACATACAGGAAATGTTTAGGGCAGAAATGGAAAATGTGTGCGACCGAGCAATTCCGTTCTTTTATTTTGTTGTGAAACAGGGACTCCCAAAAGAGGTACAGAAAGAACGTGGCAAGATAGTGGGGATCGAAGCAAAGGGTTGGGCAGAGATTCAGTCTATTATTCTACACCATTGTAAATGACTGAAAGAAAAGGAGAATGAAGCAGTGAAGCGAGCGCAAGTGGAGAAAGCAAAAATGGTACAAAAGAAGTTAGCAAAGGTTGTATTGGAAGGGGCCTTAGTGGCAGTACAGATAGAAGCATTGTTAGGGCCTAGAGTGGTCCAGGCTGATGTGCCAGCAGCACCTATGTGGGTAGGTGAAAACAAATGAGCAGGTGGGTACCAATCCCAGTACCAAGGGGAGTTTCTGGGGGGATTTCAGCAAGGAAGTGGGGGATCTTTAGGGGTTTAAGGAGGGCAAGGAGGATTTGGAGGGATGGGACTGGAAGGAGGAGGAGCAGGCCAGTGTTGGACATGTGGATCAATGGGCCATCTCTCAAAGGAATGTAGGAGTAGGCATACATTTTCTTATCTGCAGATTCATCCAGTAAAGCCCTCATAACACCATCATATGGACAGCCAACTCGGCAGCTCATTATGGAACATCAGTGCCCCCCGCCTACCCACTCCACCACTGTCGTTTCTGCAGCTACCAGCTCTGGGTTCAAGCAATATGCCACCGTATATGATGCACTCGGGACAACAGCAGGGCCCTCCGATACCAAACAGCAATGAAGTACCTAATGGCAATGCGATGCATTATCAGGGGGCCACAGTGTTTGGGGGAATCCATTTGTCCTTCCAGAAATAAATATATATCCAGATTAGGACAGCCCACAGGGAGTCTTGGATTGCCCAGTACTGCTAACCCAGAAGAGGAACCCTTGGTGGGCATGGAGATAGGTAACAAACCATTCACTTGTATGGTAGCTGCAGGCGCAACTAGATCATGCATGAGTGAGGGAGGATTATCGTTGTCAGGTGAGGTAATGTGAGGTAATGGATACACAAGCCTTCTCTGGGGAAATTCAATTGGTTCCATTCATGAAAAAACTACTGAGTAAGGTGGGGGCCGAGAGGTGTGTTCCCCACTATTGTAATCTACTGCAACTCCGATCAATTTGCTCTGTTCTGAGGTCCTGCTGGTGGCTTGTTCTTGTGTTTTAATGTATGCAACCTACTTCAATGGTAAAGTGCGCAGAGATCCTGCAAAACCCACAGGCCACGAAAGACTCTGCGCGAGCTTGTATACAGACATTTTTCTGCATGCTCTGCGCTTTCATGGAATTGTTTGAGCAAACTACCCGTATAAGGAAGTTGCGGCCGGAACAGCCCCCGCAACACGCCGTCATGCAAAGCAAAAACCACCGTAATAGCTACCTTTACATGCTCTTCCGGGCACAAATACATGCACCCTTCAAACAGTGCATGGGCTCCCCTGCAAGAAGGCCTGCATCTCAGGGACCATGCGCGGTGTCCCCCGTAACTGTTGCCGGCACCCCGAAAACATGTGTACGATGTATCATAAGTCATGTAAAACTCGGAAAATCCACGTGCAAAACCTTGTAAACCATTTCTGCACCCCGCAACACTGTGCACGCCTAAGTTAGATCGGAACCCCAGCTGCATACACACACCCCTAAATCCGACACCCGATCTTGCCTCTGCGCAGTGAATCCTATGCACAAGTGTCTGTACGCCTGCCTTCAGGTGGCAGATAGTATGAGGGCTTTGCATGGCCATTTCCCAGCTGAGAGGTTGCACGATCTGATCCATGAATACGTTTCATTCCACACAATAGTGGTAGTGCGATGGACTGCCCCTGGGCTGTCCCTCATAACGCCCACATTTTCCCTTGCTCTTCCTCATTTTCCCAGTTCTGCCCACTACCCTACCCTCCACGCAGCCCATGCGCTGCGTGGTGTCTCATGGAAATGTACTAGGCCTCTTGCAGTGACATGTGAAGCCTGCACAAAGACCTTGAAAAGTACAAAGAAGTACCGCACAGTCGATTCCATGAATTGACAAACTGGATTTTGCGCCCAGTTTGGCACGCAAAGTCACTATTTCCCACACAGGTAATTCCATTAATCGGGCCTGAAAAGTATGTAAACACAATAGTGAACTCATGTCTATAAGTGATATCATGATCGAGGGTTATATTATCATCCTCTATTTTTTTCCTCATTTATTATCACGAATATCATCTGGAGGTACCTGGAGGTGCAAATGGCAACATATGTACTAAGTTGTTTTTATGATTTGTTTTATTATTTGTACTTGAGAGTTAGTTATTTCCTACCAGTTATGCATTTAAATAGATAACTAAAAATCTTCACTGACTTAGAATACATTGGAAAACAGAATCATCCATATATGGATTTTTGACAGAGCGATTGGTTTGGGATGATGAGTGAATGTGGATGACTCCAATAGTGGTATTTAGATTAAAACACATAAGGAACCTCAAGATAATTGTTGCACATTTGGGTTACTTAGAGTACATTCCCTTTCTGTAATGTGGATAAATAAGAACATCCCTGTTCATGGCCACAAGAGGCTGGCATTTCCAACTTAGTTACATTTTATTCATGTGCCATTTTGGTTTAAAAAGGGAGACATTTTGATATCGGAAATAGTTGCGCCTTTTTTGTAGATTGTTTTTATTGGCAAAATTTCTATGTTCAAAAATGGTCTGCTTTCAGTGAGATTCCTCATACCAAATTCATGGTTTATGCGTCATCATATATTTAGTTTCTCTGTTTGACTTATCAAATTATTTCCATTTGATAGTTATCAGGTTTGTTTGTACTTTTCCTCTTCACTTAGCTCCTGAATTTGATTAATACAGTTGTGTTTGGGGTTTGGCTGGATACCTCATAAAATGTTTGTATTAGTTCCCCTTTAGCTTAGTTTAGTTTAGTTTAGTTTAGTTTGTTTATTTGTAAAGCACTGCCGAACCCTTGGTAACTGGGCACTAATTCTTTAAGTACAGCAGTAGTTACAGATTGTTGCACATACAAGCATGTGAGTATGAAGCATTACAGTATGGTTCGATGGATCTAGTTACAGATTGGTCCAGGGAGGAGGATAGTAGATTGTGGCGGGCCAGTTACAATTTGCTTCGCCGCAAACATAACATACATTTGATTGATGAGGCAGATAATAGATTAGGTTGCAAATACATAAGTAAGGTAATGGATCCGTTAGGTGTAGCTAGGAGCCTTGGTCTGATTATTGTTGGGTGCTAATTAGTTCTTTGTTTGACTATCAAAATATATTCATTCAATAGTGGACTGATTCAATATTTGTCCTTTTTCTAATGATTTTGTTTTGAGCCCCTCGACACGTGTTTGCCCATCGTTATTTGGCGGTTCATCAGGAGGTGCTGTGAAGCATTGCTAAATTGACACATTTCCTAAAGAAACAAACCAGACATGTTGTATTTAGCCTTTTTATGTTATGCAGACTAGACCAATTTCAAATATGATAGTTGAGCCTTTTGTATGCTTACTGATTAATTTAATATTCAATTTTGCAGTTTCCTAGTCCTTATATGTCTTGCAACAACTTAGTATAACTTTGTTTATATTAGTTGCCCCCTGCAAGGGAAGGATGATTATACCGTTGGTATT
The DNA here is from genome assembly GCF_040938575.1 of Ambystoma mexicanum. Classification (NCBI taxonomy): domain Eukaryota; kingdom Metazoa; phylum Chordata; class Amphibia; order Caudata; family Ambystomatidae; genus Ambystoma; species Ambystoma mexicanum. The sequence goes on along the minus strand of NC_090930.1, from coordinate 378,413,192 downwards.
GAACATTTGTTATAGGTCTAATTGTTAAATTCTTTAAGAAGCCTACATATTAAAACTTGTATATATTCTTTTACCTGTTTGGTTCTAGAAGTTCATTAATTGGGCTTGTGATCTCCTTAAGTTTGCTTCTACTGCTCGTAAAGGCATCGGCTTGCTGTGCAGATGTAGGTAGTAATTTCCCTCCAAAGAGGAGAGAGTATGGTAAGCCTTTTGTGTCTCTAATGAATGAAATATCATCCTAGCGACAATGAATTTGTAGCATAGGTTTAAGTATAGGACATCACCATTTACCTATTTTGAGCAGAAGGGCGCTGTTCGCTTTCTTTACGCTGTGGTTGTCGTCCATTTTGGCTTAGTTTTGAACCTTTTATTGTGAGTATTGACACGATAGCGTGCGTCCACACAATGACCTTACACGCCAATATGACGCAGATGCCATCTTGCCTTTGAAAGGCGAGTATTGTTTTTTAGTGGCATTTTCGTTATTTCAAAATATATTTACTTTAAATTTGAGTTCAGTATTGTCTGGTTTGTTTAATACTATTGTCTGTCAAATTTCTAATAAGAAATTATTTGGGGGAAATTAGTTTTTTAGGATTTTAAGAGGCTGAACGATGTCCTTGATATTTTGGGGTATTTATGCCCTGCTTGTTAGTTATTTAAGCATGAGACCAGGATAGTACAAAGAATAAGACAATGTAGTACATGAGGCTGAAGGTATCTTTGGCTAATTGTTCTTTTTGAAATATTTTAAGCATACAATGCTAAAGTTAATACATGAGTTAAACAGTCGTAATGTTGAATACAATGCAGTACATGAGGCTGAATGGTCTCCTTAGCTAATTGTTCTTCTTGAAATATTTTAAGCATGCAATTCTAAAGGTGATACATGAGTTAAACAGTCGCACTGTTGAATACATTTGGCTATGTACTTGTTGACAATATGCTTATTCCAATATATTGTAGTCATATACTGTATTTGATGAGACAAGTCATTCCTGCAACGCTATTTGGTACTTTGATTCATTTTGGTATACCTTGAGATTCAACGTCGTCCCAGTGGACTGAAATTGAGGGTGACTGACAATACATCTAAAATTCTGTTTTTTCATATGATCTACAGCTTCTAAACCCTGTTAGTGATAATACCCATTCGCTACCAACTCATCTGGCAAACCTAAATAGGATTACACAAAACAACAGATATTAATTAGAAAACTTGGCCCATCTATTTAAATCTGTTCTAGTAACACAAGCATGTACACCGTTCAACATATGGGGCCTCATTACGAGTTTGCCAGTACAGTAACAACGGTGTTAGGGAATATTCTCTGTTTAGGCTGAATTTCCTAACCTAGTGAGTCCCCCAGCAGCTTTGCTGGATTTCGGGAGTTTGTTTTTTTCCATCCTGCCAAGAGTGAGACTCTTTTCCTCCCACTCTTGGACATGTATGTGTGTAATTCCTTTGAATGTCAATGTGTTCTATGGGCTATGGGGTCTTTTACTCCATCTTAAATAAGTTTATCGGAGGGTATTTTCTGCCAGAACTCGGTTTTGTAAAATGGCGTCTGTGTTCGTCTCTGTGACTCCTAAACCAAAGGTCGAGCCCTTTGTTCCACTTTTGGCGGGCTCTGTACAGAGACCTCCAAAGTGGTGCCATTCTGTCTGGGTTACCACAGGGGTGTGGGAGGGGGTTTAAGCACCCTGGACCGAGTTGCCTTGCCAACTCCGGTCGCACTCTGGAGTGATTGGCCCAAGTGGTGAGCCTTCCCGCTCACCACTTAGCATGTGTTGATTGACAGCTAGGCTGAATGAATGGGGGTTTTCTGCATAAAAGCAGGGCTTTTGGGACTGGATCTTCAGAAGTCGCCACAGGACCTAAGAATCCGACGAGGGTAATGCTGAGCCGACCTGCACGACGACATCTCCGGTGGAGCCCTGCGGAACCGACTCACCACTTCCCGACGACAGAGGAGATCTCCCTGCCGGAGAGTCTCTTCCCCTGACTGGTGGGAATAACCAGTCCCCTGTGCTTTTTATTTGCCTCAGGATGCAGTGGTCGAATTGCCCATGCAACGCACCCCGGCAACCGGATAGCCACTACCCCTGTACCACGACCAAAAGGTGGTGCCTTGTGACGGAGCTCTCTTCCCTGGTGGTGCAGCGGACTTCACTTTTCTTCGACAACGAGAACCTCTCTACTCTTGGCAAAGACCCGACGTGCATCCACCACCAGGAACAACTGCCCCCGCCGGAGCTACCCTCCACAACAAGGTACCGTGTCCGCCTGGCTTCCCTTTCGATCGGTTCGAGTGAGGTGTCTTAATCCTCTCCTTTCCGTTGGGTCGCCTCCAAGCTTTTCTCATTTATTGTTCTGAACTGGTTCAATCTGCCGATAACAATTTGCTACAAAGACTTGAATGCATCTCCACTAGAGACTTTTTGGGACATATCGCCTTGCCTCTCTCCGTGTGGGCCTGGCCTCTGAACTCTATGATCTATTGTGGTTCTTGCCTTCTTACCGTACATTTTGCCCGTGAAGTATTGAACTGTGTTGATTTTGTAACCTGCCTATCTTTTTCTCTCCCGTCCTAACCAATATTAGAGTGCCATCTAGGTTGAGGTATACACCTCGGTCTGTAAATAAGTGGTGCCGGTAGAACCTAGACTTGTCGAAATATTGCTAGGGGGATTGATCGTTTCTTTTCCGTAGAGTAATTGTGTTTGATTTGTTTGCCGTGAAAGTGCCATAGTGTTTTTCGTAGATGTTTCATTATAAATAAATACCTTAATATCTTTACACTAAGCCTTGTTGGGTGTTTGCTTGTCTTGCTGGGAAGAATTGCCCTATTTTGTATACTCCACATACTGCTCAACTCTTCTTGAGGGAGGTCTGACTGCTCAGCCACAGCTACCAAGTGAATCTGTGTGGTACAGACTGCTACCAAGTGGGTTCACCGCCAAACACCTGTAGTCCTAAATCTTTTGCAGTGGTCCCAGAGGGAACTGCACAGGTTTCCGCCTAACACTGGTGTACAGCGGTGGGATTTGTATCGAGTATACAGTTTAGAGTGCTTTTCGACACTGTAGGATAACTAACCACAAAACTTTGCACAAAAAGCAACTTTCAAAAAACATGTCTACGATGGAAACTTACAGTCAAGAGTCCTTGTCAGGTGAAAATACTGAGAGTTTGCGAGCTCTATGTAGGCAAGAGAATCTTTCTGTAAGAGGCAAGAAGTTAGAACTAATCGAGAGATTGCTGGCGAACCAAAGTCTGGGAACTGGTTCAGAGGAACCAAGCTCTCCAGCAAATGTAGATAACAGTAATGGTGTTGAGCTAAGTCATAATTCTGATGATAGCGATGAAGAGGCTGACGAGGACGGCGAGGCTAACGAAAATGTCTCCCCTGCTCCTCTACCCGCCTTACCAGCTGTGCCTACGGGGCCCATACCAGGTCCCATGAGTAACCCTGCTTATTTTGAACTTGAAAAAATGAAGCTCGAATTAGAATACAAACGGTTCTTGGCTCAATCTGAACGAAACCAAGAGCTCGAGTTCAGACGGATGAATGCCCAGGCTGAGCAGAAGCAAGCTGAGTTAAGACTCAGGGAAATAGAACTTAATCACGAGTTAGAGATGAAAAAGTTGTCTATGGAAAATGCTTCTCTCTCCTCTGGTTCCTCTAGGAGCTCCAGTCCCAAAAGACCCCGGATGCCGAAGGAATTAGTGGGTATGTATGAACCGAGATTTGATGTGTTGGATTGGCTGAAACTGTTTGAATACAATCATGGGCTCCAGGACATCACCGGGAATGCTTTACTTCCCTGGTTGTTCTCTAGGCTCCCTCCTGTTGCGACTGATGTGGTAATGGAGTTGGGGGAGGCGGATAAGACGGATTACGAAAGTGTGAAACTAGCTTTAATAGCTAGATTCGGGAAGACCCCTTCCCAGTATCTTAAGAGGTTTAGAACCCTCAAAAAGCATGATGGTACCCCTTGGGCTACCTGGGTGAGTGAAGGGTTGAAAAACTTAGAGGGATGGATTAAGGGTTACAAAGTGAACACTTATGAGGGTATGAGGAATCTTTTTATGTTGGAGTCTATTTATGATGCCTGTTCTCCTGAGCTCAGACAGCACTTGGCTGATTCGAAGGAATTGGATTCCCGGAAGCTAGCTAAGGCTGCTGACTTATGGGTTGGCAACCGGGCTACTCATAAGGATTCTGGGGCAACTCAGAAAAAGGATGAGGGAAAACAGCCTAACAAAGACTCAAAAGAGAATTCTAATACCCCCCAACCCAAAGAGGGCCCCAAACAACCAAATAACCAGGGTAGACCCCAGGGAAAACCACAACAGAATAGTGTCCCTTCTGGCCACAAACCAGAAGGAGGTCAGAACAAGCCACCATTCCAGAGAGCATTTGGAACATGCTATCTCTGTGGGGCAACTGACCATATCAAAGGAGATCCAAAATGTAAGGGTAAACCTACTGGGGTCAGCACAGTGTCCTTAGCCTTCACTCCTGAGGAGGAAGTCCAAATGACTAGTGCTCACTTTGAAGTATTTGCTGACGAACCTTGGGCTCTTCAAGCAAGTGTATCAGTAGAGTCGATGGACCTGGTTAGTAATCAGAATAGGAGTGTGTACGACTCTATACCAGGAAACTCTAAATGTTATTATGTGGACAGTGTTCTTGTCAATGGCCAGGATACTCCTGCCAGGCGAGACTCTGGGGCCAGCAGAACAGTAGTGGACGAAAGCTTTTTCAGGCCTGAGGATGTTGCTAAGGCACCCAAAGGTCCCGCTAAGATGTCTGGAGGCCCTGTCCAAATGGTTCCAATTCTACCAGCCCTCATTCAGTGTAATGACATGACAGTGTTGATTCCTGTCAGTGTTCAGACTGAGGTGCCTGGGAGAGTCCTGTTAGGGAATGATCTAAAAACTCTAGGAGTAGTATCCAGTACCCGAAGGCCTCCCAGTATGGAGACCCAGAACCAAACCAAATTGGCTAGAGAGGCCACCTTAAGGAACCACTCTAAGCCTGTGGGAACCTCTACTGAGAACCCCACGACAAGCCCTGGTGTTGGTAAGTTGACCTCTGACCCAGGCAAATTTCAGGCTAACGTGTTAGGGAAATGGGAGCCCCAACCAAGCTCCATCATTGTCCCCCCCAGCTATAGAGTCTGTGACTCCCCCTGCTTCTGAGGAAGAGGTGGATAGACCTACTGGAACCCTAACTAGACCTAAGAGAACTGGTAATTCTCTGTGCTGGTGGAAAACCAGAAAAGAAAAGTCTAAGGCCAAAAACCTTCAGACTGTTGGACCTTCCACCGAAGACTCCAACCCAATTCCTAGACTTAAGGGGGAAACTCCTAAAGAAGGGAAGGTAAGATCTCAGAGGAAGGAGAAGCATGTACCTTGCTTATCTCAATCCCCTCCAACCAGGAGGCCTAAAACTCAACCTTCTCTCAACAGAGAGGCAGGGAAGACCTCTGGAGGCCCCTCTAGATCTAAGGAGTTTCTTTATAAGGACTCCTTCAAAAAGCCTATCATAGGTTCAGTAGTTGTCTCAACTTCTGAGGGACTGGTCAACCAGATCCCTTATAATGTTAAAAAGACTGATGTCTCTCAAATGGTGTGTAGGTCATATAGCTTACAAAGGAAAACCTTTGATTTAACCATAGAACATAGGTCAAGGTGTCACCTCCAAAATGTTGATGGTCTCTCTAGGATGTATATCATCGACTAGAGGTATGAGATTCATCCAGGAGTGGATTAAATCCTCCTCTCCCTTAGTCTGGGGGGCGGGGGGAGTGTTAGGGAGAATTCTCTGTTTAGGCTGAATTTCCTAACCTAGTGAGTCCCCCAGCAGCTTTGCTGGATTTCGGGAGTTTGTTTTTTTCCATCCTGCCAAGAGTGAGACTCTTTTCCTCCCACTCTTGGACATGTATGTGTGTAATTCCTTTGAATGTCAATGTGTTCTGTGGGCTATGGGGTCTTTTACTCCATAGGGTCTCATATGTTTTTCTATGTGTGTTACACCGCACCCTATGTGCCGTAGCACTGGGGTGTCCTAGCGGACCCCCACCATAGCCTCCATACCCTGGGACTGACTACTGACTACTGTCTCCCCGGGCATGTAAAGTCACCATTGGCTTTACTAGACCTAAATTTACTAACAGGACTAGTACAAACCATCTTATTGTGGGCGTACTAGTAGGGGTAATTCGATTACTCCTGGATCTGTTACTCGAGGGGGCACTGTCCCGTCCCCCCTCGTCGAGTTTTGGCTGGTGGCAGTGGAAACTACGTGTTATGTTCGACCCCGAACATGACCCTATGGGATTCGTCCCATTGTTGGAGATTGATACTTTTTCTCGTTAATCTCTAACGTACCACCGGTCTACTTATCTTAAATAAGTTTATCGGATGGTATTTTCTGCCAGAACTCGGTTTTTAAAATGGCGTCTGTGTTCGTCTCTGTGACTCCTAAACCAAAGGTTGAGCCCTTTGTTCCACTTTTGGCGGGCCTCTGTACAGAGACCCTCCAAAGTGGTGCCATTCTGTCTGGGTTACCACAGGGGTGTGGGAGGGGGTTTAGGCACCCTTGACAGAGTTGCCGTGCCAACTCCGGTCGCACTCTGGAGTGATTGGCCCAAGTGGTGAGCCTCCCCGCTCACCACTTAGCATGTGTTGATTGACAGCTAGGCTGAATGAATGGGGGTTTTCTGCATAAAAGCAGGGCTTTTGGGACTGGATCTTCAGAAGTCGCCACAGGACCTAAGAATCCGTCGACGGTAACGCTGAGCCGACCTGCAACGACGACACCTCCGGTAGAGCCCTGCTGAGCCGACGCACCACTTCCCGACGACAGAGGAGATCTCCCTGCCGGAGAGTCTCTTCCCCTGACTGGTGGGAACAACCAGTCCCCTTTTGCTTTTTCTTTGCCTCAGGACGCGGTGGTCGAATTGCCAGTGCAGAGCACCCCGGCAACCGGATAGCCACTAGCCCTGTACCGCGACCAAAAGGTGGTGCCTTGAGACAGAGCACTCCGCGGCTGGTCTCTTCCCTGGTGGTGCACCGGACTTCACTTTTCTGCGACGACGAGAACATCTCTACTCTTGTCAAATACCCGACGTGCATCCACCACCAGGAACAACCGCCCCCGCCGGAGCTGGCCTCCACAACAAGGTACCGTGTCAGCCTGGCTTCCTGTTCGATCGGTTCGAGTGAGGTGTCTTAATCCTCTCCTTTCCGTTGGGTCGCCTCCAAGCTTTCTCACTTATTGTTCTGAACTGGTTCAATCTGCCGATAACAATTTGCTACAAAGACTCAAATGCATTTCCACTAGAGACTTTTTTGGGACATATCGCCTTGCCTCCCTCCGAGTGGGCCTGGCCTCTGAACTTTATGATCTATTGTGGTTCTTGCCTTCTTGCCTTGCATTTTACCCGTGAAGTATTGAACTGTGTTGATTTCGTAACCTGCCTATCTTTTTCTCTCCCGTCCTAACCAATATTAGAGTGCCATCTAGGTTGAGGTATACACCTCTGTCTGTAAATAAGTGGTGCCGGTAGAACCTAGACTTGTCGAAATATTGCTAGGGGGATTGATCGTTTCTTTTCCGTAGAGTAATTGTGTTTGATTTGTTTGCCGTGAAAGTGCCATAGTGTTTTTCATAGATGTTTCATTATAAATAAATACCTTAATATCTTTACACTAAGCCTCGTTGCGTGTTTGCTTGTCTTGCTGGGAAGAATTGCCCTATTTTGTATACTCCACATACTGCTCAACTCTTCTTGAGGCCACAGCTACCAAGTGAATCTGTGTGGTACAGACTGCTACCAAGTGGGTTCACCGCCAAACACCTGTAGTCCTAAATCTTTTGCAGTGGTCCCAGAGGGAACTGCACAGGTTTCCGCCTAACAAACGGTACTGGTAAGCTTGCCGCTACACTTGATTAACGTACTGGCAAGCTACAAGTTCTGCTTTTGGGTGCCTTTGCAGCCACCAGGTCTGACCTGGTGGCTGTACTGGCACCCGTGAGCAGAAAATGACAGTTATTAACAGTACCGGTGCTACCACCTACCCCATTCCCGTTGAGCCCTATAGGGCTGAAATGGGAATGGGGATGATTTTTTTCCGGCGCCCAGAAAGGGGCAATTACCGGGTCCGGCAAGGTCGTAATGATCTGGTAATTGCTCTTTTCTGTGCACGTAAAAATATGAATACAGGCAGCAGCCGTGGATGTACCACAGGCATGGCTACCATCAGCCTCGTAATGAGGCCCATGGTCTTGTGAGCTGTGTAATCTAATTTCTGAATAAACGTGGCTTTTATTTTTATTGTATTGTTTTATTGTTTGGATGTATTAAACAACCTTTCAATTTCACTTCAGTTACAATTTATAGTTACATCACCCAGAAAGTTTACATTTTTTTTGGTTGGACATCGTATTCATCTCACATCAAATATAATACAATAATGACAAATACAAACCCGTATGAGTTATGCGAGAGATTCTAAAATTAAAAAATGCATAACATATTATTTTCAATCAATACAACATTTAAAACATCTGACACTTATTGTAAAACAGTTAAGAACATGTATTAAAAAGTAATTAAATGAAGAGGGAGAGAAAAGGATAAAACTTACAATTCATAACGCACGGTCAATTTCTCATCATGTAGTGATCAATTGTTCATCCTTGTTCAATTCAAGACAATTTAAGTATTGAATGGTGGCTATTCTGATTGCAGTTAGCTTAGCGCAAAATATACGTTTCCATATTCATCCGCCGTCACATGTCTAAGTTGTTTAAATTGCTGTTAAAAATAAAAGCAATGCTTGACAGTCAGTTGCGGGCACTCAACTACCAAGTAAAGTTTCTTTGTGCTCTATTTTTGGCAAAACCGACAGATGTTATCATAGGAAGGAATTACACTTCGACGAGCTAAAATATCTTTAGTGTGCCACAGATGTAATGTAAATCTAAGATACAAATGTCTAAATTGAGCCAAGGGGCATCTGTTCAAGTAGTCTTCCATAAAGTACCTTTTTTATGCCCAAATGGATTGGTGTTTAAATCCAAATATGATTTGCATTGTAATTGAGTTTGTAAACATGGCTTTTGGAATGTGATGCTAACAGTCTGTGGAAGCCAGTATTGATCATTAAAGATGGGTGATAATGGGGGTCTTTATGAGCTGGGCGGTATTCCGGCAGTAAATCCACCGGAATACTGCCCACTGGAATTACCATTACAACCACTTGGTCTTGCCACCAGATTACAAGAGGTGGTGGCAGTGTTAGTCCCCATTAATTTGGAGTCCATAAGACTACATGGGGGATGTCGGCAGAATTACTGCAGATTTTGCTGATCTTTTGGTGGAAAGTGGGAGGATTCACCTCCAGCACGATGCTGGAGGTAAATCCTCCACTCCTGGGCCAAACTCGTAGTATGGAGGAGTAAAAAAAAGTGGCAGTAATTTTGTGACCGCCACTATTTCCCCGCACTAACATACCTATAATGAGGCCCAGTGTGGTAACATTGTTCCTTTGATAACTTAACAAGCAACAGCATAGAGTACATCTTTTAGTGGTGACATTGGTGCTAGGAACACCACGGAGAATCGCATAGAGGTTCCACCATCAAATAAGTAGAGTACATGCACTTGGAGAGTTGATTGGGACATGAAGGCATATGAGGGTTTGATTTATCTAAAAGGGTTCAATTTGTACATGCCATTTTGTGCTTGGACCCAAGATGTGTGAATTTTCACATTCAGTATAAGAGCCAAGGATATTCTGAATGAGGAAGTTAGAGAATATTTTCAATGTTCATGTTCAAGAGCCAACAATATATGTTTTATCTTTGTATGCTGTGAATGAGGATGATCAATTTAGTCTTAATTAGATTGCACATAATGTCAATAACTGACAGTCATCACTAGATGAGTCTGTGAAATTGGCATGGATGATAAATGTAGCATTATGATGACAACATGAGATACAGCTGGGAATATTTAGATTGTATGTGCATTAAGATGTCAATTTCCACAAGCATTGCACTCACTGTTACAATATTGATGAAATGCATATTAAAAAGAATTAACATTGGGGAATACCACATGTGATTATTAGTGATGTTGACTTGATTGCTTTTATTTCGAAGAATAGATGCTGATATTTGAGAAAGCATGCTGATTTAGCAGTATGGTGGAGCTGGGCCTTAATACCATGAAAAGCTGCATTTCTATTGGACTCCATGGGAATGGGAATTTACTGTTACTCTGCCACCCCTAATGTCCCAGTATTACTGGGATATCGGGCAGCATAGACAGTAATGCAGATTTCATGGTGGAGCACCAGAATTACCGGCCGGGATACTGGGAAAGATGCAATGACCCCCTATGTCTCTATCCTTTAATGTTTTTGATTACCATTCATCTGCCATGTTGTTTAAATATATATTTCTTCATTGGAATATCTTCCAAAGTTCTATTCCTTTTTTAAGTGAATATGTATGTTTTTTTTCAAATTTCCTCTATGTTTTCTGATAGGTTACCTGTCAGTATAGGGTTTCTTATATATTTTATTGCTAGACTATGAACATTGTAAGAGAGGAAGGGTCCATATGCCCCCCCCATACAATCCACATGAAATGAGTCTATTTGCTCATCCCATCGTGTGGATACATCCCCCTTAGAGAACCATGGGACGATACACTTAGGGCCTCATTACGACCATGGCGCTCCCGTAATGAGTGGTGCCGGTACGGGACCGGCACCCTTCATTACAGGAGCGCCTATTACGAGGTTCCCTTTGCGGGACCTGGAACAGACGTCTGGTAAAACCAGACGTCCTTTCCGGATCCCGCAAGGGGAAGAGGGAGCTAATAACAGGCCATTTGTAATGTGCCCGTTATTACCTCCCACCCCATTCCCACTGATCCCTATGGGGGTTCAAATGGGAATGGGGAATGATTCCTTCAAGGAGGAATTACCGGGTCCTCCAATGTTGGAATGACCCGGTAATTCCCCATTGAAGGAACCCGGTATTGGAGCCCGGTATGGAGGCCCTTGGACTCCATTTTGTGCCATCTCAATCTCCACATTTGTATTAGGCCACACAATTATCTCTAAAAGGCCTCCTCTCCCCTCACCCAGCGCTGCGCACAACCAGCTGCAACAGCCCCCACCACCTCCTTCACTGTCTGTGCCGCGCCAGTCCAATTCTCACGGAAGGAAGCCTAGGCGCAAACTGTTGCAACTAAGAGAATGTATTCTTTTTCTTCCTCTGAGCTCATTGCACTGTGTGTGACCGGGGCAGATCTTGACTTGTGTATTCATCCATCTCCACAAACCTGCTCCTTGGCTCCCACCTTTAGGAATGATTGTCCGCACAACCTTTTGCCCCCCTACTCTCCTTTCATGTAGCAGTTGGTAAAGACCATTCCTCACTGACCACCCTTGATTGCCCCCATATAACTAATCCTGTGTGATCATATATTGTTTCTCAACTAACACCTACCAATCCATGTGTTTGAACCACGAGGCAGAGGGATGAAATAATCCTAGATCAAGCCCTTAGATAAAGCACCTGGGAATAGGACCACCATATCCTTTTATCCCCAAAGGCCTGGTTCAAGAATGTGTAAATACCTGCCCACAATTTATAGGCAACTCTTCTTCTGCATGTCAATGGTTATTGTGTAGTTTAGCTTAAACAGAACAATCACTTCCTGTGGACCCAAACAGAGCCTTAACGCCGCGGAGATGAGCCCAGCTGACCCACATGCCTGCAGGCCACCCCAGCCACAACAATCAATCAGAGCCTGATGCAGTATATTGCTACATACTGGGACTGTAAGAATATATATAGCGTTTTACCAAAATGTAATGGCATACTTTTTATTGCAAAGTGCAGTGGCATTTGATTGCCAGCAGTAATGTGGCACATACATGTATTTTTGTGCTGCCAGTATAACGCGAATATGTTGTTGGTGGCATGCAAGGTACAGAATTCATAACACAGCAAAGCCCAATGTGAAACTGCAGAGAATGAAGAGCACCATTGTTTTTTGTTGGATACCTCATATATAGAAGACTACATTATTTATATAAATGGCTAATTCAATTAACATTACGAAATACTAATTCTAATTTCCCTAACATTATAATGTAGTCTCAAGTGCAAAATGAGGTGAAAATACATATTTTGGTGGCACTGCTGAAATGCATTTTAAATGCACAATGGCATTTTTTTTCTTCCTTTCTGTGTTAGCTTGTGTCCAGAAAGTACATGCAGCAGGAAATAAATGAAACAGTTGCTCCGAGAGCAAGGATTTCTTTGTTCTAAAAATTAAGGGTGGTGCAGAAAACATTCTTTCGACCTGATTGGAAGAAAGTGTCTGCAGAAATGCCACGTAAATAAAGTAGGAAGGCTCTGGGTTTTGCTAATGGCGTTAGTGGAGACTGGGCTGTGAAGACAGACGGAGTCCAAGGGGTCACTGAGTGCACACACACAAGATTACAGGAGCCGTCCATTCTGATACTGGGCCTGCATTTGCGAAAGTAGTGAGGTCACACTCAGAACTTCAAAGAAACACTTTTGGTAAGATATGTACAAGTGAGGACACTGTGAAATGCTGCATGAATGTCTGAGCTTTAGGACAGGGCAGAAAGGCAGGGAAGTCAATGCATGTTTATTTTAAATATCTGCTTATTCTATTTTGTTTTCTCTTTGTATTCCAGATGACGATGCAATGCATTCATGGTAAGAATGAATGATTGTGAATTATATTTGTATATAATATAATGAGAGTATATAAAAACAAATGGGATTTTGGTGTCATTTTTGCACCTGTGAACTCATTTACATACATATAAAGTATACAGTTCAGGGGAGGTTCATTTCATCTTCAGTAGTGCATCTGTCAATTTACTACTGCATGTAAAATAATAACCCAGAAGGATCTAATAATATTTAGTGACAATTAAAAGGTTTCTGTGTGAGTGTGTACGTTCCTTGCATGCTGATTGGAAGGAATCTGATAAATTATAGATTGCTGGACGTCCATGAGCCAGTGATACCTAAGGGCACATAGATTGCTGGATGTAGATAAGCCAGTGATACCAACCACAAACTGTAGGTGGCGCGCTGAATAAAATTATTGGGTCCCAACAGTGCATAGGTCTGGGGCTCTCTACAGACAATTAAGAGGTATCATAATAGAAAGTAAGGTTTTTTTATGATGGCATTATATTATAAGGGAGAAAATGATGCTCACCACTAAATACCATAAAATAACACACCACTAAAATTACCACCAATATAAGCTAACAAAGTATGGTCACTACAATAATATGAGGCCAAACCCAATCTAAATGCAAGACAAAATGTACCTCCAAATTACCACCAATATTTTTACGGTAACAAAATACCGCCAAACCCCAAATTTACCCCAATAAGACAAAATATCTTACAGATAATGGTGTGTTGGCTGGTAAAGTGGCTGTAGAGCACCTACTGGGCATGGCAAGTGTGTCTCACACTACCATACGTGCATTAAAGGGAAACCATTTTATGAGAGCAGTGTGACACTAAAAGTGGATTTCAGAATGTCTCATATGGAGGCCACATTCCCAGAGCTAGTGCAACATCTGGAGGCAAAGCTATATGCACATGGGACATGGTCATCAAATAATGACACAGAATGGCATGACCACATATATGGTGAAGTGCAGAAAGAATCATTGGACAGAATCTTTGCAGAAGGTAGCATAATCCAGGTCTGTCTCTTGAGATTATTAAATGCTGCTGATAAACATGCAGAGAAAGATTGTCTGATACGGCTATGTGCCAAGACATGGTTCATTTTAAATAGGTCTCTGCAAATGCAAGAAAATGATGCCAAGCTGATTAGCAGATTAAAAATTGAACTGGATGGAGCTAGTGAACAAGAGGAAAAATTAAGAGCAGAACTAGAGGTATGTCAAAAGGACATGCAGTCAAAATGTAAAGATCTCGACACTCAATTGTCTCAAAGAAAGTAACAGTTTGAGGATAGTGAGCAGGAATTAAAACACTTGAAAGTGTTGGTATATCATATTAGACAAGATAAAGATGAAGTTGTTTTGGAAATGCAGATTTCACAAAAAGAACATTTTGAGAAAGAAAGTGATCTTCAAAATGCTGAACAAGAGATAGTTAAAATGTTTCAAGAAAGTGACAAAAATGTCAAAGAATTCAATAAATGCCAAATGCAAATGAGCGATATGCAAAGTGTGATTAATAAGATGAGTGATGAAAACAATCATTTGCGCAAGGAGGCAGATAGGCTCCTTAAAAAGTGCAAGGATTTGCAATAACAAATATGCATTTCCAGGTCCCAGGACAAACGACAGGGTACCACATTCAATGGAGTTGAGGTGAATTCTATTTCTACACAGAGAACTAGTACCTCTAATGGCAGGGCTGGTGAATGAACTTGGTTGCAGCGCCCTTGGGGGATTTGACACACCCATTGGGGGCCGCCACCAACCCATACGCCTGAAACAAGGGTTGAATCACAAAGTAGTGCAATCCATGAATAGCAACGAGTAGCCCTATTCAAATAATGAAATCAATCAAGGCTCTGATCAAACCATTTAAAAAGGGAGGGGAGTGCTGTAAATAGGGCCACTTAGAAGCGGTGCATGATATATTTGAAGCCCTCCAGATACCTAAGGAACAATACAGACAATACTTTCATTTAACTCTGAACGCTCCCACAGCCAGCATCATTAGGGGATTAAATGAACACCAGAACATGCATGGGCAGAGTTTGAAAAAGAGATTAGTTGTCATTTTTCTCCATTCCAATCATTACAGGAGGCGAAGAAAGTTGCTTACACAATTACGGCTGGGCCTAATACGTCACCTCACCAATTTTTGCAAGACTTTTAAAGAACTTTTTCTCACTCTGATGTATCTTTTGACACCAATTCCAATGAGTTTAAAACTGCCTACTTCTATGGGATACAGAAAGACATCATATCACAGTTAGTCCGTGAATTTGACCGTGACAAGTCCCTTGAATGGATTGTGCACCAAAGTAAAAAACTATATGAGGTGCTATATTGTCAGGGTAGAGAGAGTGATAAAATGAAAGACACTAGACCAAAATCTAAAGAATCCCCAGCCCCAGTGATGGAGGTCAGGTCAGCTAAAATGTCCCTTGAGTCTGCTCAAAGTCCAGGTAAAAATAATGTGACACCTGAACAAAGGGGTAATCAACAGAGGTTGTCGCTCCCTGCACCAAGGTTTCAATCACATGATCCTAGTAATAGGGAGAGCTACATTAGCCCTAGGTACTTAGGAGACAGACCCCGAGCAGGATATCGGCCTGATATGTCAGGTATGAACAATAATCAGAGACAAAGGGGGTCATTCCAAGGTGGGCGGTAAGGGATACCGGGCACCAGAAAGGAAACCGGTGCCGATAATCCCTTACCACCCTACTACAACGTCCCTTAGTCGGTCCCACCAGGAAAGGCAGGTCTGACCAGCCGTTCTGGACAGGACCCGTTAAGGGACCAGGGTGCAAATAACGGGCTTGCAAGTCGCTAGCCCATTATTACCGCCCTCCCCATTCCCATTGAGTCCTATGCTGGCTCAAATGGGAATGTGGAATGGCATTTTCAATGGGGACTTACCGGTCCCGCAAAGGTCAGACTACCCCGGTAAGTCCCCATTGAAATATACTGGTGCCGGACCCGTTATTGGTGGCAGTCATGGCGCAAATTGCGCCATGGCTACCACCAACCTTGAAATCAGGGCCTTTATGTCAGGATCAAAAAAATAATGGTCCCTCCACACATTGGGGACACAGAGCAGATTTGACCCTTACACCATGATGTATGGTAATCAGGATAGACCCTGATATGTGGATCGATTTACTGAAAATGGGAATCAGCATAGAGGACAATACTCACAAAAAGAGAGACAGGTCATGAGGCAGAGTATGAATTATGCCCCACGTCAACACAATGAATCACCGCCACCAGGGGACTACAACCAGAGGGTAGGTGCACCCCGCTCCCTTCCACATATGAATCAAGAGTTCAGAAACAACCCCAATAGAAATCATTCTCCTGAGAGATATCAGAATAGATTCAATCAGGGGGAAAACAACCACTATCGACCTAGGCCACGTAGAGAAGATTCTAGAGAGATGGAAAGATTCCAGTGTCTCGAGGCCCAAGTGAAAATGTTGGCTGAGCAAATAGGAAAACTATGTACAGCACAAAAACAGTCATCAAAGGAGGGGGCAGAAGGCCAGAGTAATGACCGGGTGGTTTCTGATAATAAGTGACTAAATTATAATGATACCTGCAATACTAAAAAGACAGATTGCCCTGATTTGATTTTGCATAATGACTCTGAGATGCTTAATGATTTAAAAAGGAAAATACCGGCAAATGAACAAGTGACAGGAAATGCAAATACATCTAAAAAGAAGTGTTTAAGCTGGAGTTAAATCAAATGTTGGAGATTTGTACAAATGAAAAAGGAAAACATGAATTCCAAAAGAGTAAAGGGACATATTTAAGAAAGACAACTCATGCATGGGTAATGCAATTGATCAGGGAGTAAGCGGGGATGTTAGAACGCTCTCCCTAGACAATCAAAACACTAACAAAATACAGGCAGAAAGAACAAGTACTCAAAAGGAGGGTACAGATCAATCACCTGAAGAGTTCTTTGAGCTACAAATTTTTGAGGAAGTTAAAAAGTTTGATTCTATGTCAAATATCCACAAATGCCCAGAATTAGAAAATGACAAATTATCAAGTAATGTTTCTACACATATTCAGTTGGAGAATTGTAGTGTGAATTCTGATGATTCCCGGATGGAAGGGCGAACAGTGGCCACACTCCAAAGGCCTCTGAATATGGGGAAATGAGTAAGGTTTCTCAAACGGAAATGGACAAAAAGGAGGGAAAAATGTCTTTCCATTTACCAATGTACTTAGCCGAAAGTGAGAAAGGTCTGAGAAAAGTGAATCCTGAAATTAGTAAGAATTCACACTTTTTATGTGTGTTAGAGGAAGTTGAAGACAGATACTATGCTCCCATTACTGTGGAAGAGAAATGCAATACGTTTGCAATGATTGACACCGGCGCACAGGCCACAATTATGTCCAAAGAGTTGGTAAAAAGTATCAATGAAGGGAGATCTCCACAGAATCAGATCATTGTGAGGCAGAGTGAAGGACCATTGCATAACTTTAACGGTGAGGAGGTGCCTATCGTGGGTGTCACTGTCATTGACATAAAGATAGGAATACACAGAATGAAACAGAAAGTGTTGATCACATCTATTTGTGAAATTCCATTTTTGATATGGACAGATTGCCTGAAAAGATTGTCTCCTCTCATAGATGGGGCAAATGGATTAATGTGGTCCTTATTATAGAGATTAGAGAGATAAAGGTAGATGAAAATACCATAGATGATAAACATTGATATAAGGGGCTGAAGTAGATTGAATTATTATGGTATGATGTTGAAATATATGTTGAAATATATTTTGATGTATAATGGTGTCTTATGTATATGTTTGTTTTCTCTTTAACACGTGCTTAGTTTCAGAATGAAGCGGAATGTTTTGGAATATGTTTTTTTATTGTAGAAAGGGTGAAATTGGTATTGTGCTATGTACTTAATCTGTCTCTTTTCTATTTGATTTAGAATGACTAATATATCTTTTGAGGTCGGAGGTTGCAGGACTGGAGGACACGAGAGATGACGAGTCCTGGAGTCCACGGGATGAAGCTCAAGTAATGCCTCCGGACTGAAATATGGAGGTGAAGACAAAATAACCCCAAAGAGATGACTTCTCTGGAAAAGAATACAAGGGTGCCAAGATGGATTTCACCGAATGAACCAAATGATGAAAAGTTGATGATCAGAACTGTTATGAAGAGGCTGGCGCAGACAGGTAAGTGATTCTTAAGTTTTATTAGTACATGACAACAGAAGAAGACCCCCAACATTTAGAGACTCCTCTCCCTCAGCTCTTTCTCCAACTGAAAACATTAGAACATCTAGATTACCTCAACAAAGAAGAATGTCATCAACATTCCATGACATCATACCTGGGATACAGCACACAGAAGAGAAACACTATGGAGGGCATTCTCCACTTACATCTCATAAGTCACTACAACACATCTCCCCTTTTTTTTTTAACTTCACTTATATAATCTAAAATCCGACCACACAAAATAATCTCAGGATATGATGTTGATGACTTCAATAACTCACATAAACTGGTCCAGTACTCGGCACATACTATATATGCCCTCTCTTGACCGCAGCAATTCTACCCTTATTCCACACTTGCCCTCCAGTCACACGTACGGCCCCTTTCATGACCGCTACAACTCTGACTGGATCCGAATAAAGAGAATCTCCTTTCCTCTTCACAATTCCTTTCTTGATCCTAACCCAATCTCCACACTCTACGCGCAACTCTTTCTTACCTCTCTTCAGGTTTTCACGCGCCACCCATTCAGACTTCTTCCTCACCAACGACTTTCTTACCTCATCAATAACCAGATCTGTTTCCCTACTCCTACCCAGCCACGGGGGACACGCCATGGAATATGGCTTCCTACCCCTCATAAGCTCAAACGGGCGCAGACCTGTCGTTGAATGCGGCGCCATTTTTAGGGCCCAGATCCTATTCTGTATCACAGCCAACTTATCCAATCCACACTCTTCCCCCATGCGAATACTCTCCATCACGCATCTATTCATCCTTTCAACTACGCCGTTGGATTCGGGATGATACAATGAAGTCCTTTTGTGACGCACTCCACATTTCCTTAAATAGCTGGTGAAGTTCCCCCCTACAAACTGGGGACCATTGTCCGTCAACAAACTTTCCGGCAGACCTTCATTGGAAAATATCTCCTGCAAAGTCTTTATCATGGTTTCTCCGGTGACATCTCTCACAATCTTATAACTCACCCACCTGGAGAACAGATCCACCACCAGGACTATGAACTTTCCACGCCCATAACCCAATTCCACAGGACCCAGGATATCCATGGCGATATCACTCCATATCCTGGACGGAAGGCCCGCGTCCACAAATGGTTGCTTCTTGGCTACAGATCCCTTCCCACTCTTGGCACAAAATTGACAATTTTCTAAACAATTTTCTATTTCCCTGTCAAAACCCGGCCACCAATAGTCTTCCCTCAATACACCTTTGGTTTTGGTAACTCCTATGTGATCAGTGTGTGCCAGCTCTATCACTCTCTTCCTCAATCCAACTGGAACCACAGCCCTTCCCCATCTGAACAATACCCCACCGATGACCGACAGTTCATCCTTCACTTCCCAATACGGCCTCGCGCCCTCCGGCACTTCCACTTTGTTTGGCCATGCGGCGGTAACAACATACGGAATTATTTTATTCATATTCTCATCGCTCCTCATCCCTTCCAACCACTCCTGTTTGGACACTATACCATCTGTGTTAACAAACACTAATTCCAACTCTTCATCTTCCACAGCACCAGAATCAATTACTCTCATCCTTGATAAATTGTCAGCCAATATATTGTCCTTCCCGGGAATGACCTCCATCTTGAAACAATGCGTTTGCATTCTGGTGACCCATCCAGCCACCCTGCGGGAAACCTTATCAAGGCCCTTGTTCTCGAATATGGCTTTAAGTGGTTTGTGATCAGTCCGAACTACGAACTCTACACCCCACACGAAGTTTTTGAATCGCTCCACCGCCCAGAAACATGCCAACGCCTCCTTCTCGAGAACAGAATACCTCACTTCCGCTCCCTTGAGACCCCTCGAGGCATGAGCTATCACCTCCTCAGACCCATCGTCTTGTCTCTGAGATAACACCGCACCTAAACCACATTCACTCGCATCCACTGTGCTGATGGATGGCTTTCTCGTGTCAAAACAACCTAAGGGTTGGGCTAAGTTTATCTCTTCTTTTATACCATTGAATTCCGCCTCACACTGACTATTCCACACAAACTCAGCACCTTTCCTCAAAATCTTTCTCATCTCATGTACTTTGTCAGCATAATTTACCACAAATTTCTGATAAAACTCTGTCATTCTAAAAAAGAGCGTAATTCACTTTTATCAATTGGTCTTTCTATCCTCTTTATGGCATTCACCATCTCTTCCTTGGGTCTGATACCATTTCCTGACACCTCATGTCCCAAATAGTCCACTTTAGTCACAGCAAATTTGCATTTCTCTTCCTTCAGAGTAATCCCTCTTTCCTGGAATATCTTCAACACCTTACACAAATTCCTGTCATGTTCCTCCAATGTCACTCCACTCACCAACACATCATCCTGAAAACAGAAAACACCCCTCACCCCCTTCAACAAGCGATCCATGATTTTCTGGAACACTGAGGAAGCAGATGCTAACCCGAATGGCATCCTCCTAAATTGAAACACACCTTCATGTGTCACAAACGCCGTAACTTTCCTACATCCCTCCTCCAACTCCACCTGATGATATGCTGACGTCATATCCAGTTTAGAAAAATACTTCCCTCCATCCACCATGGTTAACAATTCACCCATGTTGGGTAGTGGGTGCCTGTCCACCAAGACACACTTATTCAACTCGCGCATATCAACGCACAGCCTCAGATCCCCTGAACTTTTCTTCACAATGACGACCGGGGAGACCCGCTCAACCCCCCCAGCTCTTTCAATCACACCTGATTTAAGAAGTTTCTCCAATTCCTTCTTTACTCTATCCCTTAACACAAAGGGGACGGGCCTGAGTTTCGCCACGGTGGGAACACTGCCTCTTTTCAACAATATCTGATGCTGAAATCCCTTCACTCTTCCCAATGTCTCATCAAATACCTTCCCATGCTCTCTCACATACTTGCTATATGTCGAACACACTTCTGATACTTGTAGAACCTGATCAGGATGGTTGGGGTCTAATCTGATTCCCAAATTCTTTTGCTCTCTCCATCCTAGCAAGGATTGACCCTCCTTTGTCACATACACTTTCCCTTCACAGTATCGTCCTTTAAATTCAAACTTACTCCAGACATACCCCATTAAATATATCTTATCATGGTTGTACCCCCCTGGACTTATGTCTGGATCCGATAATGTCGACACTGCCCCTTTCATTTCATCCTCAAATGCGGATTTGAATATCAAAGTGATCTTCGACCCCGAATCAGCCATCATCGACACCTTACATCCATTCACGGTCAAAACAGTATATGGGCGCTCACAATCATCTGGGATATCATCCCTACCAACAACATTGACAGTGTTCACAATAACATTTTGCAATGCCAGTACGGTGTCATCTTCTGATGACCTCCCTTCTTCCTCTTCATTCACGTATAGGACTTTCCTTTGATTCATTTGGCCAAACTGATAGTTCTTGCAGCACGTCCCAAAGTGTCCTCTCCTTTTGCATTTATTGCATATTGCCTTCCGCCCTGGACACACCACTGAAGAAGCAAAATGTGTCGCACTGGCACACCTATAGCACAATCTCTCATCCTTTTTATCTTCTCTTTGCGTCGACTCTTGACTTCTTCTTTCTTCTGCATTACTCCTCTCCTTTTGTTTGTTTCTTCCCTTCCTCTTGTTCTTCCCTTCATTCACCTTCAATACTTCCGGCTTGGCTTCTTTAGAGTCTCCTCCTTCGGCCTTTGATAGCTTGGCGACACATGCCAGCGAATGTTCTACTCGTTTGGCTAAGTCCAATACCTCGTCCAAGTTCGGCTCGTCCTTCAACCACAGTTCCTCGCATATCTTATTTGACCTACAATGTGTCATGAATTGATCACGGATGTGCTCGTCAAAGCTTCCCTGAAACTTACACGTTAGAGCCAGATGACGGAGGGCAGTCACATAGTCTTCAACAGACTCCCCATGGGCTTGTACGCGCATGCGGAAATTGTAACGTTCCAAAATCGTGCTTCTTTTTGGGTTGAAATGTTTGTCTAGTCGCATCAAAGCTGACTCGAAATCATTCAATTCATCCCCGCTTCCATCACTTGCTAAATGAGGGAGAGTCTCAAAAATTCTTTCGCCTTCGTAACCTAAAAAATGAAGCAATAACGCTAATTTCCTTTCGCTGGAATAGGCCGTTCCCCCGGCCGCCTTCATATAGTGCATAAAGCCCTTGCGCCATTGGGGCCAAGCAATTTTTGCCACCCCTGGCGTAGGCATAAATATGGGTGGTCCAGATATGCCAAGTAAAGCTGCCATGTCTTCAGTTACAATTCTGTTTTTTTTTTTTTCCTTTGCTGCACTACTAACTAAAGACCTTATGTGCTTGTTGTAGAAGAAAAAAAACTCTTCTCTGCTGGGTTGACACAAAAGGATTTTCCTTTTTGATGCTGGGATAATTTGATGCTGGGACCACCTTTGCTATCACTGGAACCCCTCTTTGCTGCACAGTTCACCTTCCACCCTCTCCAAGGACTTGCAATAACATTGTACCCAGAATAATGCTGAATTAGTTTTGATTGACCCTCTCTTACATCTGTTACGGTAATGGCGTTGCTCCCTCCTGATGTAACTTGACCCTCTATTATAAGGAATACGGTAATTTGGCTTGAACAGGGTTCCTTATCGTTCGGATCGAACAGCCGTGGGGATGGGCCCGTGCAGTGATCCGCGGCTGAAACAAAACTTGCACTTACTTGGCTGAGGTGCAGGGGTATATTGGCCGCTCAACGCCAGTAACCAGGGGAGCAACCTCCCCCGTGCCGTTGGTGCTTGGTCAGCACATCGGTAGACTACACTTACGAGGGTAGCCCCGCTCGGCGCAGGAGTGGGGCGGAGCAACCTCCCCTGTGCCTCTGGGGCTGTACAAATCGTTCCTCCATGCCTGCTCCAGTCGAAATCGATCTCTCCCTTTTGGAACTGGTGGGATCCCGACGGTCGTCCCGTCTTGCTCACTGGAGGGCCGCTCAACGCACGAACGATGCGGAGCAGCCCACGGCGAACCGCGGCTCCTACTGACTGGGGTGGGCCGCCGCTCCTTTTCACCCGGGCTATGGGGCGGTGCAGATCGTCCCTCCGCGGGTCTCTCAGCGGCCTTCCGGAGCAAAACAGGTATGGCTGGCTGCTGGGGGTCTCCTCTCGCCCATCCGCTGTGGCCACTTCATCCCATCCTCGTCGCCATTGTTATGAAGAGGCTGGCGCAGACAGGTAAGTGATTCTTAAGTTTTATTAGTACATGACAACAGAAGAAGACCCCCAACATTTAGAGACTCCTCTCCCTCAGCTCTTTCTCCAACTGAAAAAATTAGAACATCTAGATTACCTCAACAAAGAAGAATTTCATCAACATTCCATGACATCATACCTGGGATACAGCACACAGAAGAGAAACACTATGGAGGGCATTCTCCGCTTACATCTCATAAATTGCGGTCATGAAAATGGTGAACATTTTTAAAAGAACAGTAATGAAGTGAACTTAATTCTCCAGCGTTCCCGATGAAGCATAGTATTATTCTATGGAACAGAAAATTCTGTGATGGAGAATTACATGTTTGTTATTTTAATTATTTGTTTTAGTTAAATATATTAGTCATTTATTTTATTTATTCATTTTATTATACATAAAATGTTGATAGCAGACACTTTGTTTTATAAAAAAAAGCTGTACATACATATGCACATGTGTATGAGGACTTATGGACACATTTGGAAGATGAATTTCACTTTTATTATGATTGAGCAGTGATGTATTAGAAGAAGATTACATTATTTATATAACTGACTAATTCAATTAACATTGCAATCTTTCTCCTGGTCTCATTCCCTACTGGGTGTGTCCTTTTATTCAGAGTTTGGGTTTGTATTTTGGGGAATGGCCACCACGAACATGTACAAATTAAACAAGTGTGGGAGCCCCTCTACCGAACGAGCATGAGTGCAATACCCTGTTCTGTGGAATTTCTTCCACTCAAGAGGGTCTGCAACCACATTTTAGCAACTCTTGTTCAGAGAAAAATTGCCTAGCATTTCGGTGCTGGAATGCCCAGGTGGCTGGAACAAGACTAATATGCAAATTAATTGACAGAATAAGACCAGAATTATCAGTAGTTGACCAGACTGATATGCAAATGGATATTTCTTTGCTGTGAAAGCTATAGTGAGCTATGTTATGTGGCCGTGTTTTTTATCAGTAGAGGGGCTCCTAGACCTTTTAGTATATATGTTCAGGGATTGAAGTTTCACTCTAAGTAACCCAGGGTAATCCAGACGTGGACCCCTTGCTCATTGTGCTTAGAGAGGCACATCCTCACCTCACTGAGGAGACCCAACAAGGATGACATAACTGTCTGGGGTTGCTGTTGGTATTTTTCTGAAAAGGAGAATTTCCTATTATGCTGGACTGACCAGGTGGGTAGGACCAGACGTATATGCAAATAGATATTTCTACTCTGCGAAAAGTACAGTGAGCTAAAAGATGGTTGTAGACCTCAGCGCCCCCACCCCCGAGAGGGAACTATGGCTTGTGGTTGTTTAACTGCTTTAGGATTTATAATATCTTCTTGTTTGACACTGTTGGCTTTTGTCAAGGGCTGTTATATGATTTTCTACAAATATCCTGTGTGTAAAACATGTTTTTTGAAAAGTGGGTTTCCTCAGTAATAGATTGTTTAATTCTAAGAAATTTAGTAAATGGTAAAATGGTAATTTCTTTATGAAGTTTGGTTGGTGGAACACACTTCGCAGAAAATGTGCATTTCTCTCTATTTGTTTTTTTAATGGATGAAAAGAAAATCTTCCCTTGGTATCATGAATCTTGATTATAAAAATTGGATCATTGGATCATTGCCTCCAATTATGAAACCATCAAGTCATCTATAAAATAGCTCCAAAAACCCTTTGGTTCATTTAAATCACTAAAATGCTTATTTCCACTGATTGAATACAGATCTCAGAAACTGGGCTAAACACTAGCTCTTATTAATGTTATGGTTTTAAAAGAATAATCTTTATTGTGTCAACCTTATATTATTCAGCACTTAACAAAGTATTGTGATTTCTTTACCTGATATGTAAAAGTGGGCAATGAAATAGAACATTTTGAGAGTGGCAACACACAGGCATTATTCAGAGAGTAAAACTCATACTGTTGAATTTTGGACAGTTTAACCAGGTCAAATGTCTTGAGATTTTCTAAAAGCCGATGTTATGAGGGCCTTGGACATATACAGAATGAGGGGAGTGGAAACTCTGAACAATAAATAGATGGTGCTAGAAGAGGCAGGTGCAACAGTTCAGAAAGGGAATATGTGAAGTTGGGGTGCATTACTGAAATGTCCTCGGTAGAGTTAGTGAATTAGGGTAGAGTTTTATGGTGGAATAAGGGCACTTGATTGTGAAGCAATACAATGCACAATTGCATTTTGTAGGTAGAAGAGGACACCAAGACAGTGTTAGGCACATGTGGGTTTTTTAGGCAGTGAAGAAGACCACAGCAGGGAGAATCACATAAAAATAGGTCAGGGCGCCCCTCTGCAAGAGAGGGCACGGCATGATAACCTGTTCTGTGGGAATCTATCCACTCAGAGTCTGCAGCCACATGTTTGAGCTCACGGTACCTTTCACAAAGGTGGAATACCCATTTGCATATCAGTCTTTGTCCCGCCCACTTGAGCAGTCTAGCACCGAAATGCTATTGCAATCCTCCTTTGAACAAGAGTACCATCAGCAACCCCAGACATGTGTTTTGGCCTTGTTGGGCCTCATCAATGAGGTGAAGCTGTGCCTCTCTGAGCATAGTGAGTAAGTGGTCCACGTCAAGATAACCCTTGGTAACTTAGGGTGCCCAACTCCAAGTTCCTTTTCCATACAAAAAGAGGTTGGGACACCCCTCTCCAAGAAAGAACATGGTATGATAACCTGTTCTGTCTCACATTGTAGCATCTTTGTTGCCGTCTTCTGTCTGGCAGCCTGAGAGTGGCTCCCATTCCCAGCACTGGTCACTGTCCATTGTCTGCGTCGGCCGTGTAACGTGTTCGAAGACCATGATTTTGACCTGTGCAGCTCTGAATTATGAGGAAATATTCATACTTACTGCAACTGGTGTTTTTGCCATTCAGGGAATGGAGTGTCATCTGTATCTTGAGGCCTTGGCAGCGGGTCCTGTCTCACACGTTTTGTTCTTTGTCAAGCCTGAATTCATCTTAGCTCGGCTCTTGCTGAGAGGCCTGTGGCCAGCTGTAATTGTCCTAAACCATTATAATGCAGATTCTACAGTGTTCATGCTATACTATATTCTCCATACTATACTCACACTTGGTTCTGTCAGGTCTCATAGGTGCTCCTGCAGTTCCATAAGGTAAGCATCTGCAATCTTTGCTCAGGATCTCATGCTTCTTGCGGTTTCTGCATTTCTGCATTTAGCTAATGGCAAAAATAAGAAAAGCAATGACAGTATGTATATGTGTGTGTCCTCTAACTATAGAACTGTACACTCGTGTTCTTCATGAAGTCGAGTGTGTGTTTATGTCTTGGAGTGTGAATGGCATGTGTGCTTCATGTCTAACACTGCTAATTCGTGGTGTCTCTAACGATGTCTGCAACTTGGCTTCTTGGCTCTTTAATTGAGACTGTCAATTGAGGTGTCTTTATTTGCAGCCTGGGGCTCCTTGTCCACTCTGGGGTAAATTTGTACCGTACCTGGTCTGTAGGGGGTACCTCTCAACACACTTGTCAACCATTGGTCCTTTGGGAATTCGTCCAAATTAGAATGAGTGATTGTGGTGTTTCCGGGTCATGTATTTCATGGGAGGGGAAGGAGGGGGTAGATTTCCCCATCCCTCTTCAAAGTGATTAAAGTAAACCCACATTCCAGTAGTGGAGGAAGTGTTCCTCCTTGGATGAGGAAATAAAGAAACCCATAGTAGCTACAAAGAGGCCCCTCCCTATGACTCTACCCCCTCTTCAAGCACCATGGAAAACCTATTGAGGGCACTGTTAAATGGACAACTTTTTTTGCAAACACCAGGAGACTATGGCAGCCATAAAAGGCATAATGTCAGAGAGACAGGAGCAGCCGGCAGTTCCCCTGACTATCCTACAGAAACATTTTTTACTGGGAAGTTACATTTGCCTTCTTGACCAATGTTGAGAGAGTCACAGAGACAGCAGGGTGGCATGGTGAACATTGAATCAAGTATATCAACCCACTTTTGACATTGGAAGCCCAACAAGCATTCCATTCCCTAACATCTGGTGTGATATGATATGATGTGTCATTTATAATGCGCCTGTACAGACGTGTTTCTAGGCATAAAAAGAAAAAAGAAGGGGGGAAAAAGGAAAGACAAAATAACAATCTTACTAGGCCTTGTGTCATTCAGATCATGGAAGTGCGGGGAAGAGGTAAGGGGCGATGTGCTAGGGGGCAGGGGAAGGGGGAAGAGCTGTTAACTCACAAGTGCAGCCAGCAGGTGGCTCATAAATGCGGAGAGATGGGACTGTAGGGTCACATACAGACCCTTAATTGCTGGGGAGCCCAGAGGTAGTGCCACGGCAGCTGGACATGCAGGAGCCTGGGCCCGAGTTCAGAGGGTGCCCAGGGGACCAGAGAGGAGATTGGCCTGAGGGCCCTGGACCAAGACAGTGCCATTTAATTATGCATTAGTAATGGTCTTAGAGGAGTGGAAGGGGGCTAGTAGGACATCCCACTGGGTGCCACCATTAATGGGAGGAGAGGAAAAAGGAGAGTGAACTTAGACAGTATGGGGGGTCCAGAGGCCTGGAGGTAGAACGACAAAGAGTATGTCAGTAAGGGTCTGTCTGGAGGAAGCACTAGTATAGGTATCAGCGATAGGGAGCCTTTTGAACTTCTTCCTGCCAAATTTAGTGAGAATGATGCCAAATTTAGTGAGAATGATCAGACTCTGATGGGAAGATCCACTGAGAGGGTTATACCGAAGCAGGTTTGAGAACATTATTGGTTTCCCCATTGTCTCTGCCCACACCAAGTGAATCTCCTCAACACAAGTGAGAGATCTAGACAAAAAGTGACTGTCATACAAGACCTATGAGGATGTGATAAGCATGCTGATATTGGAGCAATGTATAGAGTGACTACCCCCTATCTGACTTGATGATATGATATAATATGGCATTTTAATGAACCTGTACACAAGTGAAAGGTCATCTGACAGCTCTATGAACCAACTTCAGAGGAGGCTTTAGAGACTGCAAATGCACATCAAAGGGTCATGTATGCCAGAGAAGAAGAAAACAAATCTCAGTTAATTCTTTATTTTTTTCATTGGCATTTTAGTTTATTGAAACCTGTAGCAAAACCAAAGTTTTAAGATCATGTCTCTTTCTGAGTCTTCAGGCACCTTTTTTCGGACAGGCACAAGGTTTATGTCACTGTCGGATCACTTTGTCATCAGTTCCCAGGAATTCTTTCAAAATTGTTATGGCTGCAATCACTAATGGGGTCTTCTCCCCTCTCAGCAATTGCTTCCGCCAGTCCTCGGCAGAAAGTGTCTGTGTACTCTCCAAAAAATGTGAAAATATTCTTGTCCTTATTTCCGTCGGGGCGGTGCATTACGTACAAATATGTTGCAAATCTTCCAGAATTCCTTCACTATTACAGAATCTGCACATAGTGTCTCTCAGCCCCTCTCTATTTCTTACTGATAGAATGTCCTTCGTACTGTGTCAATTTAGTCTCTTTCTTGTGAACTGGGTCCTGTAACGAGGATCAGGGAATTTTCTTACAAAGGCCTGGGATGTATACAGTCCCATTCCCACAGTTTTCTTTGACTTTGTTCAGGTGTCTGTGCAGATCCTCCAACCTAACATTATCCAGGTCCAGGTCCAGCAAGTCTCTACAGCCTATTACCCATTTTTTAACTGCTTTTCAGGTCCTTTCTCCAGCTCTGTTTTTAATATTGCCAAAATTGGTACTTCGTCCTCTTTCGTGCATTTGCAATAAAGAGTAAAGAGTCAGTTTCGTCCAGTTGACCATTGTGTTTAATGAAGTAATGCCCAGTACCCTTCTGATCACTTGGATTGGGGTTGATTTTGGGCGGCCCAGCATCTTTTTCCAAAAAAATGTCCTCAAGAAATTGCCACTGTTTCTTCAGGAAGTGTAAGAGAGTGTCTGCACCATATGACATTATTGCTACCACCTTGCCTTTATAGAACTCCATCAGTGAGAGTAATGAGTTTCAGCAATATCTCAATTTTAGTACCACTACTTAGTTCGTTAGCATCGCCATCTTGGATCTTAGTGCTAAGATGTTCTCAGTTTCCACTGGGCTTTTGCTGATTATCATCCCCAAGTATTTGAATTGTTTTACTTTTCCAGCATTAGGCCGCCCAGTTGCCAATGGAATGCCTCTGATCTCTTACACCTCTCACCATTCAGACACATGATTTTTGTTTGAGTTGATAAGTAAGCCATTCTGAGCTGTGTATTCCTCTAATCTACTCAACTGTCTTTGTAGTCCAATCTGTATGGTCCGGTAACACTAAGTCGTCTGCGTGAAGCAGGTGACTCACGTGCACTCCACTCACTTTTAGTGGGAAGCTTTTACAGCACTCCATAACAGGCCAGAGAGGTAGAGGCTAAAGAGGGCTCGGGCTGGCAAGCAGCCCTGTTTCACTCCACAGGCTGTCTCAAACTCTTCTGTTAGTCCTCTAGGTTTAAATGCACTCTCATGCTGGAGTCCATATACAAAGCCTCAATTTGGGCTACCAGGTCTTCCGGGCAATTCCAGGCCCTCATTTTGTTCCATAGTAACTGTCTATTTATTGTATGTGCCAGGTCAAAGAATGCTCGGAAAATGTTGATCTTCTTTCTTCTGGTTAGGTCCTTTACTGTTGACAGCAGTAAGATTGGAGGGGAGGTACCTAGTCCCTTTACAAAGCCGCACTGGAATGTGTCCAGTCTCTTTGTGGTATACAACCAATCATTCTGTCTCCTCAACAAAAGGGATACATAGATCTTCCCCATAACAACCAAGAGAGCAGTAGGGCGATAGTTGTTTGGGTCGTTCCTACTGCCACTCGTGAAGATCACATTTGCCGTTGTCCATGAGGCAGGTACTTTTTGGTTCTTTCTCAGGTTTTCTATTATCTGGTATATCAAGTCTGCCATTGTTCTGGATGTTCCTTCAACATCTGGTTAGATAAACTGTCTGGGCCTTGTGCGCATTTACAGCTTGCTCCCTTTATCAGATTCACAACATCCTCTTGGTCGTATGTCAGGCACCACGGTACTCGTATGCTAGTTTTTAAAGAATCTTCTGATGTCGGTTTAGCATATAGCGCCATGAGATGATTTCTCCATGTCTCTTCTACGTCGCCATTAATCTGTTGGAGTTTCGGGTGATTTCATGTGAACTGATGCAGCCCCAGATCTCTGCATATTTATTTTAAGGGATTGCCTTCATCTTGACTTCTGCATCTTGTTGCACTAATGTATTTTTAGAACATTTCAACCAGTTCTTGTATTGCTTCGTAATTTAAGGGGTTGTCGTGTTTTACTTACTTGAGCGCAGCTTTCAATTCACTCCCTTTTTGTTGACAGCTGTTTATCAAAGGCATGTAGATGGGCTACTTTTTTGCATATCCTCTTTTATTTTGGATCATGAATGGAGCAAAAAGTGTGGTGTAGTCAACCACCCCTTGTCATTTTCACGCCTCAAGTTCCATAGCTGTTCTTGTGTAATCAGCATTTATAAATGTAAGGAGTTGTTTGTTCATTTTTTAACAGGATCCATTGTTTACACATTCTACCTAATGTCCTCTGGTCTATGTTTTTGAGCCACAAATGGGCTACCAAGGGTGCATTTTCCCGCCTTGTCCTGATACAGGACATATGTTCCTGTATCTGTTTTTTTGTTACATATATGGTCACATGTCCCTGCAATCTGGTTTATATAGGGATGACCAGCAGAGCCATAAAAAAACGGATACAGGAACATATGTCCTGTATCAGGACAAGGCGGGAAAATGCACCCTTGGTAGCCCATTTTGTGACTCAAAAACATAGACCAGAGGACATTAGATGGAATATAATAGAAAAGGTGAAATGTCCCAGAAGAGGAGGTGACATTTCAAGTATGCTCCTGAAACGTGAGCAGAACTGGATCTTCCGTCTAAAGACTGACTCAAGGGGTATGAATGAATCTATCCCGTGGCAAGCCCTTTCTGTGATTTTATAACTAACGTGGTTCCTCTGCGGTAGATACACCATCTTGGTAGCGTGAACCCCACACCCTCACCACCCACCACCTTTTTGTTACTTTGGCACACAACATCTCCCTGTCTGCTACTTGCCTGGACTGGTGCATTATTTGTGCACTCGTAGTGGAAACTTTTTCTATTAGGAATGCACTTCAAATAGTGTTCCATGCTCACATAGTTGTTCGGGCTCCGGCGGTATGAACACTATGTTGTAGGTCTCTTACTGGTGTTCACCCTAAATTATTGTCTCCTTTAGAATCTGAGAAAGGCGGCAGAAATGAGGGCGAATTTGCCGGCAATAAGAAAAGTTTCACTCTCGCCGGCCTATCTGTGGCTGGTTCCCCATGGATTTATAGCTCAAATGCCCTGCCTGTCCTTGCCTGACTGATAAGCCCCCAGTCTGCCTGATGTGTACGGTGACTCGAACTTCCGGCTCGGGTGCGTACAATGGAGAATCAGAGATGCCCACGTGACTATAATCACATGACACTGTGCTGAATCCACTTACGTCCGACTCGATCACAGCTTCCCCGTAGTCTCGGGGGTTACAACAGCTGCGCCGAGTCGACAAGTACGAGTAAGTACAGTTCAACTGTCTCGCGGGCGGTTGCATTTGTTTGCATGCCATTTTCTTACATGCTCCTTTCTTTCCCGTTCCCCCGTTCCCCCACTTCCGTCTGTAAGCAGGGTGTGGGCGGGGTGTGGCTAGCAGGTTAATGTTTTGACTAAAGCATGGCGGCATTTGCGCTGGGACTGACGACCCTTTTTCTTTTCTTTTCTTTCTTTTTCTCTGACTTTGCCGCTTTAAAAGGGACCTTGGTCTTGTCTACCACCTGATGTGTTTCAGGCGCGGTGTTAGCATGGAAGGAGGGAGCGTACATATCTTTAAGTGACTATTCCATTCTTCCCAATGTTTCAGCACAACGCAATGCACAGCGATTTTGAACGATCTATGTGTTACTGCTGCCTAGATGCACAAAAACCTTTGAACACATCCATTGCAGTGGCTAAGGTCAGTTATACGGTGGGTCTGGTCCTGCTAATTGATGGATGGGTTGCCTATCCTGTATTTGACATATTTGACATGTTTGTCTGTGGCATGGTCTTGCGTTTTGTTGTTGTACTCCGGTTATTCAACAGAGGCAAGTGTGGGTTTGTTAAGAATAACATCACAGGGCTCTAACCTCCTTGTGATAATAAAAGCATAAACCACAAAATTTTATTTAACTTACTATAAATTTAACCTAACTTTGAATTTGTTTGTATCTCTATGGTGCACAGGGTACCCCTGATTTAGGTCCTCATAGATCTATGAAAAGAGACGCAGTGATTTGTCCTGTTGCCTCTTAAGCATTAGTGCGTATGGCAATGTGTGGGGAGTGTCTTTGGCTTTTCCGCTTTGTTTTCCCATAGGTTTTCTTCATGAACCTTCCTGCACTGGCACTAGAAAATGGGGTAAAGTATTTAAAACCCCATGGCAGCAATATGGTGATGGAATATTGAGCATCGCAATAAAAAACGTCCCCCTCGTTTTAGAAGACTGTTCTGATGAAAGTGGTTACACCAAAACTACAGCAATGAAACCGGTAGACGGTGGTTGTCACATGGTGGGGAATCAAAATATGCTCTACCTTTACAATGAACAACCTGTTTTATGTCTTTTTATGAGGTTTCACGCCCCTTCCTACCATTCAAACACTCTATAGGAATGGTCAAGGTGGCCCACATATTTGTCTTCATGTTTTGTCTTCACTTGAAACTGGCTCATCCCCACCAGGGGGTATTTGCTGGAATAATTAGCTTGGATTACAGCAATACAACAACATTGTGTTGAGCCCTTTTCTCTATAATTTTCTCTATAATTTTATTTGTAGAGTCACCTTGGGAAGTCTTGACCTGTCTATGGGATAGTAAAAGTGAAATGTACCCACAATAGACAGCTCAGATTTGTACTTATCTAATTGGATCTCTAGACCAAGGTGTAAACTTTACTTTTACATCTCTCCTTTCTGCTTATTTTGTCCTCTGTGAGGACCTACAGTGACCAAGGACATGCAGGAGTCTAACAACCTTCATGTTGTTGTTGTTTTTCAAAAATGAATTCTCTCTTGACTTCTTTTACTGTCCCCCCCTGTTTGTAAACGGCACATCAGCGCTTCTTAGGGAAAGGGTTTTCTCCTAAACCTCAGGGTTAGGACAGGTTCAGACAGTTTTTCCCTTTCTATCTTACTGTCTTCCGACTGACCCTGTATCTCCTTGGCCACTTCATTCTAGTGTTTTTTGCCCTAAACCTAATGGGTTTCTCCCACTGCCTAATCTTAATGACATAAAGTTGTGTGTCGCCCTCTTTTGTGATACAATACTAGTCCGTTAGGGCTTCACCCTGCTTACTGCACCTTGAGTTTATAACTTTCTTCAAAGTGACCATTTAGGGCATGGAGGCCTCTGCTTTCCATTAGCTCCATCCACAATAAGCCTTTCCGTTTTTGTAGATTCAGACCCCTGCTATCTTTTCTAGCTGAGTCCATCTTAATTATTACACGTAGGGAATTCAAATCTCCACATACTATGAGAGATGCTTCCTCCAAACTATATGCCTCATCGATTGCAGTGGCCATGTTTTCCATCATGATGCTGTTCTTTATCTCTGTAGGGCTCCAGTGTATATTAATTATAGAAAGGTGTTTCCTTCCTCCATTCTGTTCTTTGGATCCTAAGCCTCTCTGTCTGCGGAGCGTTAGTTGTACCTATGGACCAATGTTCTTGGATTAATTTACTTCATAGGTAGTCCCGTTTTTGACTAGGGTCAACAGTTCGGCATACGTTTGGCTTCTTTCCCCCCATTATGGCCGGGTGCAGGAAGGTGGAATATACATTCAATGTGGTCGTCGAGGTCATCAACGTTTCTTGTAAACAAATAAAGTCATAAACATTCCACTTATTCTCCCCTCCCTTTAGAAGATTTAATTATCCTATGGTGTTCCATGAGATCAATGAAAGTTGTGATCTTTTATTTTGTTTTTAGGTCTAGTTATTTGTTTGAACCCTCACTAGCACTGCAGGCAACCAAGACCAACAATCTTCCTCTTGTGTTTCTGCACAGCCTAGATTTTGTATTTCACTTTTTTCTTGAATAGGTTTTCGTCCTGTGCTGCTGATTGTAAACATTACATTTTTCATGGGTTTCCCCACTACTTCTTCCTCGTGAGACAGGCCCTGTCGACTCTACCTTTCTTGTGTGGCCGGTGGAATTCTTGGTAACCGCTCCTTGCATAGATGCTTGTCCAGGGGGCCGGGTACCGCTGGTAGATCTTTTGATCCAGGATTAGTCAGTGCCATTAAGTCAAAACTCAATATTTGAAAACTCATGACTGAATCCAGTATTAAGTGCTTTACAACTTTACAGCATAAATGGATGTGGACTATGTCATGTCTTAAGTCATGTATGTAAAAACCCTTAAGTGCTCATGAAGCCTTTTGTCTGTACCATTCTATGTACCATTGCTAATTATTATTACTGTAACCAGCGCCCGGATGCCTTCGGGTTTGGTGCGCTCTATAAATGACAAAACAAATAAATAAATAAATAAATAAATAAACAAGTACATTTACTCTTGGACAGCAAGGTGCCATTATGGTGAAATTCTGCTATCGATATCAACAACCAATTCCTATAGTGGCAGAGATGGTTTGACGCAGGTATTACCATATGAAGGTTATGTGGTCTGATGATCAGCCGGTTTCCTTTGAATCTCTATGTGACAATTGTGTGACATGATTATGGGACATCACAAAAATATTTTTGGAAAATCTGTAGCTTGAAGTTGGCATATATATCAGGATGAGCTGCAGTTAAAAAAAAAACACCATAATGTGAAGAGCTATCTAACAAGGCACACAATGAAACAAGCCAAGCCATATAGATAGCCATAAACACTCCTAATCCTACACATACCAAAGAGGAAACTAAGGAACATTCCTATAAAGGAGCACTTCTCAATGCCAGGTCACTAGTTGCACATGCCCTTGAGATAGCTGATCTAATCACTGAGAATAACCTGGACTTCATTGCTATAACTGAAACTTGGCTACACCAGGCAGCAGGCCCTTCACTCATGCTAGCCATACCTGACGGCTACACTATATGTAGACAAGACCGAGAGGGCACCCGCGGAGGCGGAATTGCCATTATCTCTAAATCAAGCCTCTCACTAAGACTAGCCCCTGCACTAACGCTACAATCCTGTGAAGCCCTCACTGCTAAACTCCTTATAAATAATAATCAATCCCTAACTATTCACCTAATCTATAGACCTCCAGGCCCACTTGGGACCTTCGAAGAGGATCTACACAAGTTACTAACCCTCAATGCTAAAACCACCTCTCAATTGTTGTTATTAGGGGATTTTAACTTAGGATTCAATGACAAAACAGATGTGCATGCCGCGACTATTTCCCAAGCTATTAACTCTCTAGGGTTCTCCCAAAAAGTCAACAACCCTACCCATACGAAAGGTAGAATATTAGACTGGGTCGCTGACTCTAACTGTACTACAGTCATCTCCTCTATCTCAGCTTTATCATGGTCTGACCACTCATTAGTGTCCTTTGACCTCCTAACCTCCCAACCATCCTCTACAGTCGTCCCCATGGCACCCTCATGCCCCACAAGAAACAAAAAGAATATGACAATAGATAATGTCATACCCGCTATTCTTCCAACCTTAAACGCCTTGCCTGACAATTTAGACCCCGGCACTTTAGTTCACGAGTATAACAAAATTATGACTGATACTCTGGACAAAATTGCCCCACTTAAAATGCGTACAAGTAAACCCAAAGCCCATCTAAATAAATGGTTCACGCCCGAACTCAAGGCTTTACGTCTCACCAAGAGAAAATATGAATCCAACTGGAAAATATGTGCAACTGCTGAGAACAAGGCTAACCTAATATCTATCTCCCGTCAATACAAAAACGCAGTCTGTCTGGCTAAGAAAAACTCATACAACGATCGCATCGCCAACTCCAAATCAAGCATGAAGGAACTCTTCTCCATCCTAAAGGAACTTGAGTCACCTATTGCCATACCAGACACCTGCACTAAAGATCAGACCTGGTGTTCTGACATCCAATATGCTCTAACTAATAAAATTACTACCCTCCAAAACAAAATTCAACTTAAAAAAGACTCGCTTAAACTCCCTACACTGTCACCACCTAAGGCGATCCACATGCCTCAACATACCAAATTCTCCTTCACCAAAACCTCCACACTCGAGATTGAAAAAATCATCCTCACCCTCAAACCATCCAACTGCAAAGGTGACATCTGCCCAGCACAGCTAATAAAAGACGCTGCCAGAGACCTATCACCATTTATCTCCAAACTTGTCAATGCATCCTTCTCCACAGGTATCATCCCAGCTAACCTAAAACAATCCTGGGTGCTCCCGTTGCTTAAAAAGCAAACTTTAGATCCTCTCATCCCCACCAATTACCGTCCAATCACCACAGTTCCGTTTCTGCTAAAGATCCTGGACAAAGTGGCCTATATACAGATTCAAAACTACCTTGAACTGCACAAACTACTAGGATCTAGACAATCTGGCTTCCGCCCACTACACGGAACGGAAACAGCCCTGATTGACTTAAAGGCCCAAATAGACGAACTGAGAGATCAGGGTAAGACAGCCCTCCTCCTCCTACTAGATCTCTCAGCTGCGTTTGATCTTGTGGACCACAAAGTCCTCTGCAAACACCTGGACGTTGCCGCTCACTTCTCCACCCAAGCCATCAGTTGGATAGAATCCTTTCTGAGTGAGAGAACTATGAGAGTCTTTTCCCTTTCGGCAGCAGCTGACCCTATACCCATTACTTGTGGTGTCCCTCAGGGATCCTGCGCCTCTCCGACCCTTTACAATATATTCACCAAACCTCTGTTCGATGATTTGGACAATCTCGGTATCACCTACACTAACTATGCAGATGATACACAGATTCTCTTCCCACTTTCTGGGGATCACAGTGAGGATGGGGAGTTGGTGAATAGAGTGTATCTCATCATTCAGGCATGGATGGCCACTCACGGTCTTTGCCTGAATGATGATAAGACAGAGTTGATCATTCTGGGCACACAAGCCAATATTAACAAATTGGGCCCAGATTACTCAGCCTTCAGCATAGACGGAAATGTCATTAAAGTCTCGAGGGAAGTAAAAACACTTGGTTTTTATCTCGACTCTACCCTGTCCTTCACTAAACAGGTAAACTCCTTAGCCTCCACCACTGCTTACACCTGTAAATTGATCAGAGCACGCAAGCCCTTCCTGTCCAATACCAGCTGCCTAATCCTGGCTAGAGCCTTAATTCTTTCCCGACTTGATTACTGTAATGCCCTATACAGTAGCGCCAATAAAGCCACTACCCTAAGACTTCAAACTCTACAAAATAATGCTCTCAGAGCTGCATTAGGAATAAGAAAGAGGGAGCATATCTCCTCGACTAGGCGGCAACATAAATGGCTTTCTACTGAGAATAAAATCCAGCTAAAAATGATCTCATTAACCCATAAGGCCTTAAATAATGCTGCTCCTAGCTACTTGATGGACAAAATAAAAAGAAAAACTTCCAATAGACCCATGAGACTCGCCAACTCCAATTGTTTGGCAGTACCTAGATTCAGACTTGCCAAAATTGGTGGCGTTTGCTTCCCTGTGAAAGCTGCTAACCTGTGGAACGCCCTGCCACCTAACCTTAGAGCTGACCAACCCTTCCCCCATTTCAGAAGGAACCTTATCAAACACATTATCGCCAACAATGACTTAACACCCGAACACTCACAAGCGTAGTCCTACCTAATGCACCCCGACGCGACATCAACCTTTATGTTTATTACTGCTAATCATGTATATTGTTAACTGTACATTCATGTAAATACGGCAACTCTTTATCTGTACATTCTAGTAATTTGTGTAATATGGCGTAATATTGTAAATTCATTTATATAACATTGTAACATTGTAAGCTTCGCATATACTTGTTGCTGCGCCCGGTAACCTAAGGGTCTGGTGCGCAATATAAATAAATAAACAAACAAACAAACAAACAAACAGATGTTTCTCCTTTTTACATGATTGCTCCTAATAAAAGTAACGTATTTAAACATTTTAGAGAACACACAATATGGTTCAATAATCCTGGCCATGTTTATATAAATCCACAAGAAGAATACAAGTCCTTGATCACCCCAAATGTGTTCAACGAGTCATGAAAACCTGAAACCTTTGACGGTATCTATGTGGGGGTAAGGTGCACTCTATTCTGAACCAGAGTGCGCGCCTTGCCATCATTCTGAACACTATGTTCCAGGACTCCCGGGCTCAAGAGGCTGCAGCACCAGGGCCATCATGCCTTACTATGGAGAGCCATAAACATGGTTTTCCCCTCCCCCTATCAAGGGTAAGATTTGTGCTTTGGAGGGAGTTGTTTCCCAGTCACCTGCAATTGAAAAAAGTGTGAGAATACAAGTATCAGAATCCTTAGAAACATCAATGTGAATTAACCTGAAACACCTGAAAGGGAAATGCAACTGGAAACGCCTGAAAAGGAAAAGAAACACAGCCTGCCTGATGATTGATGGAGTCAAGAAAAGGTTTGGAGGAAAAGACAATTTGTTGCTACAGCAGGAAAACTTCACTGGGAACCAGAGTGCGTGCCTTGCCATCATTCTTAACACTATGTTCCAGGAGTCCTGGGCTCAAGAGGCTGCAGCACCAGGGCCATCATGCCTTACTATGGAGAGCCATAAACATGGTTTCCCCCCTCCTCCTATCAAGGGTAAGATGTGTGCTTTGGAGGGAGTTGTTTCCCAGTCACCTGCAATTGAAAAAAGTGCGAGAATGCAAGCACCAGAATCCTTAGAGACATCAATGCGAATTAACCTGAAACACCTGAAAATGAAATGCAACTAGACACGCCTGAAAAGGAAAAGAAACACAGCCTCCCTGATGATTGATGGAGTCAAGAAAACGTTTGGAGGAGAAGACAATTTGTTGCTACACCAGGAAAAATTGACTGGAAACCAGAGTGCGTGCCTTGCTATCATTCTTAACACTATGTTCCAGGAGTCCCGGGCTCAAGAGGCTGCAGCACCAGGGCCATCATGCCTTACTATGGAGAGCCATAAACATGGTTTTCCCCCTCCCCCTATCGGGTGTAAGATTTGTGCTTTGGAGGGAGCTGTTTCCCAGTCACCTGCAATTGAAAACAGTGCAAGAATACAAGTACCAGAATCCTTAGAGACATCAATGTGAATTAACCTGAAACACCTGAAAAGGAAATGCAACTCGAGACGCCTAAAAAGGAAAAGAAACACAGCCACCCTGATGATTGATGGAGTCAAGAAAAGGTTTGGAGGAGAAGACAATTTGTTGCTACAGCAGGAAAACTTGACTGGGAACCAGAGTGTGCGCCTTGCCATCATTCTTAACACTATATATCAGGATAAGCTGTAGTAAGAAAAACGCCGTAAAGTGAAGAGCTATCAAACAAGGCACACAATGACACAAGCCAAGACATATAGATGTTTCTCTTTTTTAAATGATTGCTACTAATCAAAGTAGCGTGTTTAAACATTTTAGAGAACACACAATATGGTTCATTAATCCTGGCCACGTTTATATTAATCCACAAGAAGAATATGTGTGTGTTACATTGTCCTGGATGAGCCACGCTACCACAAACACAACTGTATCTGCATGATATCCTTGCCCGGGTGAATTTCAGATTATGCATGTGAACTGCTGCTTTTTAGCCCTAGTGCCTAAATTGAACTCTGATGTGTTACTGCCCTGGGTTTCGAGCTACTGCCTCTCTAGCCCACTGACAAACCGAATCTAGATGTGCTACTACCTCTGTACCAAACTGTTGCCTGCTAGAACTTAGTGCATAATGTGCTTCTATGTGTGCTACTGCACACGTAATGAAATGCTGCTTGTTAGACCTCAATGTTAAAATTGAATTTAGGAGGGCTACTGCCATGGTATCTGAACTGCTGCTTGTTAGACCCTAAAGATAAATTGAATCTAGATGTGCCCATGGCCATGTTCTGAACTATTGCCTATCAGACCCTAGTGAAAAATCGAATTTAGATGTGCCAATGCCCATGTTCTGAACTGCTGTTTATCAGACTTTAGTGATAAGTCGAATCTAGATGTGCCAATGCCCATGTTCTGAACTGCTGTTTATCAGACTTTAGTGATATGTCGAATCTAGATGTGCCAATGCCCATGTTCTGAACTGTTGTTTATTAGATTTCATCGACATAACTGAATTTAGGTGTACTACTGCCCTGCACTCGAATTGCTGCCTCCTCTGACCCAGGTGCTATATGACTGCATGCCCACCACCAACAATTACCCCATACTAATCTTATCCTGCCCGCGCACACAATGTATCTCCACACACTCTATACTGTGCTACTAAGATTTCTTCTCTATACTATGAATATCCAACACCCCTTCACGTCACTAAACTCACTTGTACACATGTCTCCACCTAATCCTCACAAACCTACTGACATGATTACCACACCCTGCACTGTCCTCCAGAGGAATCTCAAATTACATGCAAGGCTCCCAAGGCTTTATGACCCTTTAACCAAAGTAGCTCACAGTAAGGCTACCACGAGCCCCCATACCCCCACCCAGCACTCTCTTCAACTAAACAGTAGACTCTACCGCAAATCTAGTCATGCCCAGAAAAGCACGCATAAATCCTTGATATCACTTTCAAAACCAGTACAACCTGGGACCAAGGGAGCACTGATAAATGCCCGCTCTATGGTAGCCCATGCAACTGACATTGCAGACCTACTCTACAATGAAGACTTAGACTTCTTAGCTGTTACTGAATCCTGGCTACACACAAAAGCAGGCCCGGCAATTATGCTAGCCATTCCAGACGACTATACTCTATTAAGACTTGATCGTACCACCTCTCGAGGTGGAGGTCTTGCCATTATTGCTAAAAGTAAATTCCACCTGATTATTGAGACACCATCCAATGCAGGTTCCTGTGAATCCTTAACTGCAAAACTAACCATATCTAATACACAATCTATCTCTATCAACTTCATTTACCGACCACCTGGCCCCTTAGGGTCATTTGAAGAAGACCTTGCTAACATCCTATCCAACAATCTCAAGAACTCTTCACAAAGCATTTTATTAGGAGACCTTAACCTGGGTTTTAGCGACCCCACAGATACTAATGCCATAATAATTAATAATACCTTAGAGGAACTGGGATTTACCCAGAAGATCACAGAGCCCACTCATACCAAAGTTAGAACTTTGGACTGGCTAGCTGCACATAACTGCCCACTCCTGATCTCTTCTATACTTCCTCAGCCTTGGACCAATCACTACTTGATCTCATTTACCCTACAGGTAACACCAGCGCAAACAGACAGTATAGCCCCAGCTGTCCAGACCAGAAATAAAAAGAACATTACCCCTGAAAATCTGATCCCATTGATCGCACCGAGCTTGAACGTCATCCCGGTCCATACAGATCCCTTTATGATGGTAGACATATACAATAAAGTCATGCTCTCATCTCTTGACATCATAGCCCCATTGCAGCTGAAAAAGAGCAAACCTAGAAAACACATCAACTTCTGGTTTTCTCCCCATCTTAAAACCCTCAGACAGGAAAGGCGACGTTGTGAAAAAATCTGGAGATCACATCCCTCTGAATAAAATAAGAATAACCTGAGTAGACTAGCCTCCCATTACACAAAAGAAATTATCCTGGCCAAACAAATGTCTTATAGCACCCGAATCCTACAAGCCAAATCCAACACCAGAGAGCTCTTTACCATGCTAAAAGAGGTTGAATCTCCTATCCAAGCTCCTGACGCATGCCTCAAGAATAAAAACTGGTGCACAGGTATACAAAATGCCTTAGCCAATAAAATCTCCTCCCTCAAGACAAAGATAAACACTAAAAAAGACTCCTTTCTGTCTACTACTAGACCTAGTAGTCTCATCCCTAAAAAGACTCACTCGATGCAGGCACACCCCCATGCGCACACTTCCGACTTTAACTTCCACAAAGTATCTACCAAAGAGGTAGAAAAGGTCATTCTTACCCTCAAACCATCGAACTGCCATGGGGACCTATGCCCGGCACGACTGGTTAAGGACGCGGCTCCTGATCTTGCACCATTTATTACCAAATTAATAAATGCGTCATTCACATCAGGCACCGTACCTAACAATCTGAAACAATCATGGGTCCTCCCCCTGCTCAAAAAAACAAATCTAGACCCTTCTACTCCCACTAACTACCGCCTCATCACTACAGTACCGTTCCTTCTTAAAATCCTCGATAAAATAGCATACCAACAAATCCAATATCACCTTGAGCACTTCCAGCTCTTAGGAGTCAGACAGTCGGACTTCAGGCCTCAACATGGCACCGGAACTACACTCATAGACCTTAAGGCACAGATAGATGAGCTGAGAGATCAGGGTACGACTGCACTACTGCTACTTCTTGATCTCTCAGCTGCCTTTGACCTGGTTGACCACAAGATCTTATGTGACCACCTTCAAAAAGCAGCCCACTTCTCTCAAGAGGCTACTGACTGGATCCAATCCTTTCTAAATAACCGAATGATGAGAGTCTTCTCCCTACTAGCAGCAGCTGACCCAACGCCTATCACCTGTGGTGTGCCCCAGGGATCATGCATTTCCCCGACATTGTACAACATATTCACGAAGCCACTTTTCGATGATCTAGATGGTCTGGGTATCACCTATACTAATTATGCCGATGATACCAGGATCCTCATCACGCTGACGGGGGATTATGACAAGGATTTGGCCTTCGTCAATAGAGTATACCTCATCATTCAGGCATGGATGGCCTCACACGGTCTATGCCTGAATGATGACAAAACAGAACTCCTCATTCTAGGATCCTCACATAACCTTAGCAAATTGGACCAAAACTACTCCTCTTTCATAATTGACAACAATAAGATTACGATAGCCAAGGAGGTCAAAACCCTCGGCTTCTACCTAGACTCAACTCTCACCTTCAAAAAACAAGTTAATGCTATGGCTTCCGCCACATCTTACACATGCAAACTTATCAGAGCAGCTAAACCCTTTCTTTCTCCATCCAATTGCATTACACTAGCCAGTGCGTTGATCCTATCCAAGTTGGACTATTGCAAAGCACTTTATGTAGGCTGTAACAAATATATCACTAACAAAATACAGATCCTCCAAAATAATGCCCTTAGAGCGGCCCTCAGTATCCCGAAGAAAGCCCACATTTCTGACTCCAGAAGATCCGTCTACTAGCTTTCCACTAAAGACAAAATATTCCTTAAATCGGTCTCCCTGACTCATAAATGCCTCCACCAAGCAACCCCTCAATACCTTATCACTAGATTCTCCAGTCCAACTTCCTCTCGCCCCTCTAGAATAGCCAACTCTAACCTCCTCCTGGTGCCTAGGTTTAAACGCACAATGCCTGGAGGGAACAGCTTCCCAGTAAAAGCAGCACAATTCTGGAACTCCCTTCCTCCTACTTGCAGAGAGGACCTTCCCTACCGCCAATTCAGATCCAAGACCATCCTCTGGCTCAAGGCCCACGATACATAACGACCGCCTCCTCTCTTGCTACCCGGATGCCTCACACCACTATGTTTATAAATGATGTACATTTAGGTTGTCAACTGCGCGGCGTAGATACCTCTCACAGGACAACCGGCATCTTGTATATAATATCTTATATTGTTTATCGCTGTAATTTATGCCTCTTCGGCGTGTATTGTTTCTTTATGACGCGTGCAGCACTAAATCCACAGCTGGACCTCATACCCCTGTATGTAACCAAGCTTTGCAATCCTCATGATGCTTCTGCTCCTTGCTACCTCTGGGGTAGGTGCGCAATATAAGTAAATAAAATACTAAATACTAAAAATACTAAATATAAGCCCTTGATCACCCCAAAATTTGTTCAACGAGTCATGAAAGCCTGAAACCTTTGACAGTATCTATGTGGGGGTTAGGGGCACTCTATTCAAGTTG
The DNA here is from genome assembly GCF_040938575.1 of Ambystoma mexicanum. Lineage (NCBI taxonomy): Eukaryota > Metazoa > Chordata > Amphibia > Caudata > Ambystomatidae > Ambystoma > Ambystoma mexicanum. The sequence goes on along the minus strand of NC_090930.1, from coordinate 378,368,802 downwards.
TGTTTTAAAGATCATTATTTCTCTCTTCTTATTAGTCAGTAATGTGCACCATATATAAACATACACTTATGAAATGCACATACTATCTTTATCTATGTTACTTTTTAATGCTGTTCATTCACAAAGGAAACAACAATGAAGGCAAACAAAACAATTACCACTAACATATCTCATGTTATGCTATGTAATGTTATTTGACATTTATATAGTGCTCTATATATCATTGGTATGACCTCATACCGCTGTTAGGTTGAACGCCCTCAGGAACCGTAGTTCTGATCAGTCGAGAAAGATAGTGTTGTAGGGTGCGTGGGTGCACCAGATAAGTGTTCAGCTGGTGTGATTGCCGGGTGGTAGCTGCATGCTAGTGGGTAGGTGTGGTGCTGGAGAAGTCAGTTGGATGTGTGGAGTCTGGTGGGTGGACATGCAGACTGGGCTTTGGCTGCATTGGGCCTGAAGGATGCTTATGTGAGCAGCTATGCCGGAAGCCGGAATGTGCTCAGCTAGCTGTGTTTTATTAGGGTGGTGAGGTGTTGATGAGGTCGTATTCGTATGTGGACAGCTAGGCCGAATTACTCAGGGGTATAGCTGTGTTCTATTTGAGTGACAGTCTATAGTATAGAGTAAGAGTAGTGATGTGATATGGTGGTTGTTTTTGGAGCGCCCGATACCAGGCACAAGGGAACGAAGGTGGGAACATAGCGACAGAAAGACATTTAGAGACGTGGGAAATGGGTAAATAGGGGATACAGATATATAGCAACAGCGTGGGGAAATTCTCCATTCTGTCCATTCCAATTTGTCCATTCTATCTGCTTCATCCATTCTATCCGCTTCATCCATTCTATGCGCTTCATCCACTCTATGCGCTTCATCCATTCTATCCGCTTCATCCATTCTATCCGCTTCATCCATTCGATCCTCTTCACCCATTCTATCCGCTTCATCCATTCTATAAGCTTCCATCCATTCTATCTGCTTCATCCATTCTATCTGCTTCATCCATTCTATCTGCTTCATCCCTTTTTTTATGCTTCATCCATTCTATCTATTCCACTCCGTCCACACCATCTACTCTGTCCATACCATCCACTCTATCCATACCATCACTCTATCCATACCATCCACTCTGTCCATACCGTCTACTCTATCCAGACCGTTACTCTATCTATACCATCCACTCTATCCATACCATCCACTATATCCTTACCATCCAATCTGTCCTTACCATCCACTCAATACATAATATCTACTCTATGCATAACATCCACCCAATTCATATTGTCCACACTCTCCATAGCGTCCACTCTATACCATCCACTCTATCTATACCATCCACTCTATCCATACCATCCACTCTATCCATACTATCCACTTTATCCATACCACCCACTCTATCCATTCCATCTACTCTATCCATTCCATGCACTCCATCCATTCCATCCACTCCATCCACTCCATCCACTCATTCTAGTCCATCCACTCAATCTATTTCATCCACTCAATCCATTCCATTCACTCTGCCCATCCCATCCACTCTGCCCATCCCATCCACTCTGCCCATTCCATCCATTCTGTCCATTCCATCCACTCTGCCCATTCCATCCACTCTGCCCATTCCATCCATTCTGCCCATTCCATCTACTCTGTCCGTTCCAATCGCTCCTTTCATTCCATCCGCTTTGTCCATTCCATCCACTCTGTCAATTGTATCCACTCTGTCCATTCCATTCATCCACCTCACCCACTCAATCCCATCTAGTTCCATCCATGTTATCCGCCCCATCTGCTCTATTCGTCCCATCTGCTCCAACTGCTCGGTCTACTGTAACTGATTGGTGTGCTACATCTACTCTATCCACTCGATTGCATTCTACCTGGGGTAGGATCGGAGGTCTTTGAACATCAGGTAGATAGTCTCATTGGGCCTCATTAGAACGCAGGTGGCTGCGGAATGAATGGTGCCAGTATGGGACCGGCACTGTTCATTCCGGTCCGCCACATTACGAGATCTGCAGCGGGTCCCGCTCTGGACGCCTGGCCAGACCAGACGTGCAGAGCGGGACCCACTAGCAGACCAGGACCCATTGTTAGCATCCTCCCCATTCCCATTGAGCCCTATGGGTGCTCAAATGGGAATGGGGATGTACCGGGTCCCGGTCCTGAGAATGGAAATTACCGGGCCAGCCAACGTTGGCATGGCCCGGTAATTCCCTATTTTCGGGACCCAGACCCGGTACCTGGTTTGGGGGTAGCCATGCCGCTAAAAACGACATGGCTACCTCCAAACTTGTAATGAGGCCCATTGTGTGTTTCGTCATTGGGTTGTTGGGGGATTGTTCGTTTATGGGAAGAGACACGTTTTTAGACAAATATTCTTGGGTGTGTCGGATGTGAGGTGGAAGCGAGTTCCACAGGGAAGGGGCCAAGGCTGAGAAGGAGGATCCTCCGATCCTGATGGAGTTGGTGGTTGGGATCACTAGAAGGAGGGCAGTGCTTGATTTTAGGGTGCGGGGTGGGAGGTAAGGTTGAAGCTTGTCTTGCAGGTATAGAGGGCCAGTCTTGTGCACTGCACAGTGAGTGATGCACAGGGTCTTGAAAGTGGCCCTTAGTCCAACCGGCAGCCAGTGGAGGGTTCTGAGAGCTGGAGATGTGTGGTCTCTTGGGCCTAGTGATAGTAGCATTTTGGCAGCAGCGTTTTACGCTCTTTTCAATTTCTTAAGGTGGTATGCTGGGACTCCAAGGTAGAGGGACTCCAAGGTAGAGGGAATTAGCATATTCCAGTCTTGATATTACAATGGACATAACAGCGGCAAGTCTGTTCGGGAAGGAGAGGTAGGAAAAAATGCACCTAAGTCAGCTTTTCCATTGGACTGTGGTTTACAACTGTGCTACTTGTACTTTTCCTGCAATTGTTAAAAAACGTATCCTCTGGGGGCTGTAAGCGATATTCAATCAACACTACAGCCAAGTCAATGCCTAGTCTGGGATGCAGAGGAAAACCCTTATTAATGTATTTTTATGTCTAGTTCAGTACTCTGGATGACCCCCTTGTATAACACCCCCCTCTTAGAATCCCCCTGACCCCACTGAGCCAAGAAGTAGGTTTGTTTTGCAAATTAAAAGGTTTATTTGAAAAAATAAACAATATATATATATCACACTTTATAATAAATTAATATCTGATAGTACACTTAGACATATGATGTTGATCAACAATGGGTAATCTGGTACTAGCACACTTCTTTACAATCAATGAGGAGTTAGTATAGGATGGATAAAGTAGCAAAAATACTTTTATGGTTTCAAGGGAAAAGCAATGAGGAACAAAATGCAGTACAGAAATACTTGATATGATTTTAGCAAAAGATAAGATAATCACTTTTTCTCTGGCAATTCACCCCCCTCCCCTATGCAATGTAAGAAATGGAAGGAGATGGAAAGAGGAGCACACAGTTCTCAGGAATGCAATCAAATACAATACAAATTCAGTTCCCCCCCAGCCAGCTTAGAGAAAACAGGTAGGAGTTTGAAACACAGGCCCAAAATGCTTTTTAAAAGTGATGGCAATGGGTGGGAAAATGTGCCAACTGATTTTAATTCCCTTTAGAGATTCAGGGTGAGTGGGAGATGCATGTTGGTATTAGTTCAGGTTCACTTTAGCAATGCTCTATGAGTTATTACCAAGTTGCAACGGATTTTAACAAAAGAAAGAATGGAGCTGATATTTTGACAAGTGGAGAAATTGAGCCAAAATCGCAAATCGCTGTAAATTTCGCGAGTGCGTAAATCGTGATTGCGGAAAAAGTATAAGGTGTAGGAAGTCGGTTCTAGGCTACTGGTTTATCCACTTCCCCCAAGCCAGCTTGTTCACAGAGGCACAGCTGCCCCCCAGTTTCTCCCAAGAGGAAGCTATTTTACGACGCCCCCAATATAACATTTGCCTGAGTCAAGGAAGTTGCATTGTTCTGTCCCTTCCAGTTCCCATGTGCTCCACCCCTAATCTAATCAGAGAGGTGTCAACTCCTTTTGGCAAGGGGAAGAGTGGCTGAGCAGGTTCCAACTCCTGTCGGGGGTAGTTGTCAGGCAGAATTCAGTTTCATTAAGCCAGGTTTCAGCTAAATGTCACTTTTTGTTCCCAGTTTTCTACATTCAAATGAAACTGACAATTTTTACCTATACATTAAATAATTACTTCCTTCAAGTCATTTCAGAATATAGTTTTACATTGTATCCACCTCTTAGCAAGTCTTTCCTTGGTCTGGTTTTGTTTCATTTGTTCAGTTTTACACAAAAGTCTGGTGGTTTTAAAACTCCGGCTTTCTGATAGTGGTGAGTACTGGTAATACAACCATTTTTGGGATTAAGAAAATGAATTCCCCACAGTTCTGAATTGCTTTATGGCAATCAGCATTGCCATTCCCAATGGTTTCAGGCTACTGTGTGTGTAGCCCAATGGTGGTTTTAGGCAGTGCCCTCCTGTGCTCACAACATAGGCAAAAATGGGTGGCAGCCTATTCTTCATGTTTTCCCTGTGCACTCTCTGGGGAGTTCTGGCCATCATGATGTTTTCCATGCCAGTACTGCACAGTTTTATGGTAGGGCTTGGATGCATGGGTAAAAATATCCCACAAGCCCCCTCTCTTGGGATGGCCATTCTGTAATTTCGCTGATGGAACTCGCAAGATCTGGGATGTTCGCCTCCTCTTCTTCCAATTCCATGGATGGCACAGTTCAGCATCTTTTCCTCCCTCCGGTCGATCAATCAGTTCTCCTTGCTGGTCCTGATGGGAGGATTGGGCGGTACCCCGGGCCCCTCAGGTCTCTGCTCCCGGTCCCCGGTCGTCCTCCTTGGTCAGTCTCCATGGTTTCATCTCTCCTAGGATGATAAAGCAAAGCGGCAATACCTATTCGTAGACATTTCTTCACCACTATTAATGGTGTGGCGAACATATACTTTTTATGAATCAGAAGATATGAGCATATACATTTTCTTTTTTACATTAGGAGACAAGAACATATATATATATACAAGGATCACAGAATTTTATATGCTATATGTGGAATATTTTAGGGTTGGAACTGAATTACTCTGGAGAGGCCCCCTCTGGGATTCCAGTGGATTCCTCCAGTTGTTGCAGAGTGTGCCTGGGATGGCAACACTTTAGCTGATTTATATGTACCCACTTGTCTTCCCCTTCCACCAGACTGCCTTTGGGGATGCAGATCTTATAGGCAACAGGGGAGATCTTGTCTATAATTTCAAACGGTCCCTTCCATGTAGGCAAGAATTTTCGCTGTTTGGCCTGGTTCCTTTGGAAATTGTATAGATAGACCCGATCACCCACCTTATATTCCTTTCGGGTAGTTTTTAAATCATAGTGGGTCTTCGTGCTCTCGGCTGATCTTTCTAGGTTCCGCTGAGCATAGGCAAAAGCATGCTGAAGGTGTTTCCTTAAATTCTCCACATACTCATGAGTTGTGGAGGCATTTATCAACGTTTGCTCTTGGGTTCTGTAGAGCAAATGCTGGGGAAGCACCATCTTGCGTCCAGTCATCAACTCAAATGGTGACATTTTAGTTGCAGATGAAGGGGTAGATCTGATGGCCATTAGGACCAGAGGTAATCGGATATCCCAACTTGGCCCAGAATCTGCCACAAACTGTTTTAATATGCTCACAATGGTTCGGTTATATCTCTCCACTGCTCCAGAAGAAGCTGACCTGTAAGCAATGTGTAGCTTCCTTTTAACTCCCAGTATCTCCCACATCTTCGTCATTACTTCACTGGTGAAGTGGCTACCTCTGTCTGACTCAATCCTTTGAGGTAGACCAAAACGGGAAAAGATGTGGTTAATCATCAGGGCAGCTGCTGTTTCTGCCTTGCAATTTGGGGCCGGGAGACATTCCACCCACTTGGTAAACAAGCATGTAACCGTCAACATGTACTTGTTTCCTCTAGACGAGCGAATCACAGGGCCTACAAAGTCGATTTGCAAATCTGACCATGGCAGTGTCATCCCCCTCTTTTGGAGAGGCGCACGGTGTGTGAGGGATGATGGCTGAAATTGTGCACACACAAGACACCCCTTCAAGTATTGGTCGAAGTCCTGCCCCATGTGTGGCCAGTATGCAACCTCTCTTAAGATTTCCAGTTTTGCGTGAAACCCCCTATGACCGGCGGTGGCCGCTTCATGGGCGTGACTTTACATCAGGCTTTCGGAATGAGGTAGGAACCACCCACTGATCATGGCCAGCTTGGGATTTCCTTACCAACAAACCGTCTTGGATTCAGAACATTTTTGGACATTTCATCAACACTCTTAGGTCCTCTTTCCCAATGTAATCGGTATCCGTCAGGGGAAAGTTCTCAGGGTCCTCAAGGTGTTGGTAAAACTTACCAATGATTGGATCCCCCTTCTGAGCTGTAATCAAATCAGCGTCAGGGGTCTCCTTGCTCCATTGGGCAGTTGAAATATCATTGTGAACATTTGTCTGGGACCTAGTGATCGCAGTGACCTGGATTTCCCCCAACAGGAATTCTATTTCTATTAGATCCCCTTGGATGGCCCCGGTTTTGGCCAGCTGATCAGCTAAGTCATTTCCAGTTTTGTCTGGTCCCTTTACTTTGGAATGACCCTTGATCTTTTTCCAGTAGATGGTCATCCCATTCGATGTGACCAGATCATCAATATTTTGGATTAACTTCCCATGTTTCAGGGGTTTGTTATTAGCGCATAACATGCCTCTGGTTTTCCAGTTGACCAGGTGCTCCACAAACCCGTTCCGTACATAATCCGAATCTGTGATTATGACCAGTTTGTGGAGTTAATGCTGGACAGCAGTGAGGATGGCCTGATGCACAGCCATCAATTCTGCCACCTGACTACTTCGGGGACCAATTATGTGTCCAGCGGAGGGTTCTGGGAACTCCTTCACCCATGCATTCCCTACGCCAACCACCAGTTCTTTCTCCCCGTTGTTGTCAACATGGTAAGAGCATCCATCCACATAGACAGTGGGCATTCCCTCACACTTGTCTTCTTCAAAGACTTTGTGTGGGGAATTAAGTTATGCCTCCATGTTGTCCTTGATTTTTAGACTTTCGTCCTCGAGACAGTTTTCTCTGGCACAATCATGCAAGTCAGCCAGACCTTGCGCGAGGGGACTCTTCTTGTTTTGGACATATCTGACCTCCACAGTAAAGCCTTGCATTTACAGAATCCAGGAAGTAATTCGGGAATTACTCACATTTCCGGCCTGGATTCTGTCACTTTGGAGATATTGCAGAGGCTGGTGTGGAGTCTCTACTATGATGTGTTCCCCCTGGATAAACGGGCGGTAATTCTTCAATGCCCACACCGTTGCCAGGAGTGCCTTCTCACAATCATTGAATTTTTCCTCCACAGAGGATAAAGTTTTGCTCGCATAGGAGATTACTTTATTGACCTTGTCATGCTTTTGGTATAATACTGCTGTCAAGCACGTATTACAGAACCCCGTCTCCAGGAAGAACTCCTTGTTTCTGACAGGGTAAGCTAGGCAAGGTGCTTGTGAGAGGCTTCTTTTGAGTTGTCTTACTGCCTCGGAATTTTCTGGACCCCATTCCCACTTGACCTCCCCCTTCAAGAGATGAATCAGGGGTCTAGTGATCTCTGCGTAGCCTTCAATGAACTTTCTGCTGTAATTAGTCAGTCCAAGGAGGCTCCTTAGTTCCTGCAGAGTTGTGGGGTCTTTCAGTTTCTGGAGTGCTTCCACTTTCTTTTCTTGGGGACAGAGACCCTGAGGACTAATCTCATGCCCCAAGAAATTAACACGGGTTCTACACCACTGTGCTTTCTGAAAGGAAAGTTTTGCTCCGGCGGCCCTCAACTGTGTCAGAACATATTGGATCTCCGCTATGTGTTCCTCCACAGATGAACTTTTGATGAGGACATCATCTACATAAGCCAGGTTACCCCTCGCACCCAGGTTGGGCATGGCCTTATGTAGGAAAATGTTGAATTCATTGCCGGAGTTGAGGTATCCGAAGGGAGTCCGGGTCCATGTGTACTGCTGGCCCCCAAAGGTAAAAGCCAGTTTGTATTGGTCCACCCTACTGACAGGCACGGTCCAGTATCCATTGGTCAGGTCTATTGCTGTGAATACCTGTGACCCCTGAATCTGGGCCAGCCCTTGGTCAATGTAGGGCAGAGGCCATCGGGAAGTATGGACCCGTTTGTTGAGCTCCCTAAGGTCGGCACAGAGTCTCCACTGGCCGTTTGGCTTCAATATTCCCAGCACCGGATTATTGAAAGTGCTGTGGACTGGACGGATTATTCCCCGGGACTCAAGGTTCTAAATTATTTCAGTAAGGGACTCCATGGATGCGAGAGGCAAGCAATATTGCTTCACTAACACTGGAGTCATTCCAGGGTCCGTGGGAATTGTTGTGGTGTGGATGTCGGTGCGACCACAGTCATATGAGTCTACCGCAAAGAGATCTTGGAAATCCAAGAAAACTTGTTTCAACTTTTGCTTCTGTTCCAGAGTCACACAGGCATCAGCTAGGTTGGCTCTCTCGTCCACCATCTGCCTGAAGCCTGGTAAGACTTCTGGTTTGGCTATCTCAGCAGCCTCCTCCAGCTGGGTGGAGAAGTCCCTGGTCAGAGTGCTGATTTGGACTGGAGGCTTCAGGTGGGAAAGGCGGCCCTCATGGACCTGGAAAATCACCTCATCCCTCCTGAAGTCACAAGTCACATCTTCCTTACCATAAGGGCAAGAAGTGTACACCAGGAAGTTCCCCCCATGCCGGGTGAAAATCCTGTCTGGTGTTGTACTGTCCTCACTGTCACTGTCAAAACAGTCCTTGGGGATTGGTCCTAACAGTTCATTTCCTAAATCAATGGAGAAATGTCGGTCATCAATCGCCATTCCAACAATGGTGCCTGCGGCTAGAGTAATACTCTTTAAGTCGCTGTTATCCACCTCTATTGGAATGGTGTCATGTTCTATGTTGACTAATGGTGTTGGGTTTACCCCTAATCCTTGCTGTTGGAGAGAAGCATTTAGATGGACATAAGCATCAGGGTTTTTCAATTTTTGTCCTCTTTTAACTTTCACTTCCAGGGAGAATTGTCGGGTCCTTTCTGGGATGGTGACTTCCTCTTTGATCTGAATTTTAACTGCATAAGGTAGCAATTGAGCTGACCTAAATGCTTTTTCTGGATCATCAAAGCCCATGGGATTATCCGCTAATCGGGACCAAGCTTTGAAGTTTATTAGGTCCAAACTAATGGCAAAGCGATTGAGAATGTCACTGCGTAAGTAAAAGGCGGCAGTGACGTCTCGCACGACCCAACAATTATGGACTATGCTCTTGTTGCCAATGGAGATTTTGAGCATACACCTGCTTGGCAGGAGATGTTTGGAAATGGGTGCTTCCAGGTCCATTTCCCATTTGTCTATCAGTTTGAATGTGGGAATGGCTGGATCTTTTGGGAGTTGGCGGAACATGGCTTCGCTGATGAAGCTCTTACCGTTGTTCACACACACTCGAGCGAGAACAGAGTCCTTCCCATCATTTAACTGAACAGGGATGAACAACTGCTCTCCAATTTGCTCAATATCAGCCAGGCTCTGAGCTGATTTCACATCTTTCTGGACTATAGGAGTGGGAGTTTCTGATTGTGGATTAGTAAAGAATTTCAGGGTGTTTCCTTCCAGTGTGGAATACCACCTTAAACTGGAAGGAAGGTTGATTTTCAGAAATAGAGAGGACCCCCCATCACCAGTCTGTTGTCCTACTGCTATTACTGTCACGTCTGGAGTTTGGTTGTTCTGGAGGTGAAATTCTACTTGGTCAGATTTTTGTTCAACCATGTGGCAGGTGCCGTTTAAACTAACATGGTTGACACTCTGTTTTAATTTTATTGGTCAGCTAGTCTGGGTCCAGAGGACCTTGTTTACACAATCTATTAGGGGTGACAACCTTCTCAGGAGGTCATTCCCTAGTAAACAAGGGGTGCCCTCTGCAGTCACTGCTATGACCGGGTGTTTCACCTTGTGTCACCCAATTTTAATGTCCAAGTCTGCAGTCCTCTCAACAGGAATTTCCTTCCCGTCAACGTTCTGCAGTTGTCCAGGAAGAGAGGTGAGAGGAATTCGGTAATTCTCCCCCCTTCCTGCATTTAGTTCCTCAAAGGCCCTTTTGGACAGAAGGGTAGCTTGGGATCCAGTGTCCACCAGTGCCAAAATTATACCCTGCCCCTGTACTTGTACCGGGGCATAGTATCTTCCCTCCTGCTCCTCAAGGGGGCACAGATAATGCACATTTTTGGACAACTGGTGGGCTAACTTTCTGGTTTTGGACATTGCTAGCGAAGAGATTTGGGCAGAATTCTGTGGAGAGCCTTGGGAATCTGAAAGAAAAAGTTGGCAACTGGAGATCAGAGCCATTGTGGGTTCCCCTGGTTCCGGTTCTGGGCCGCCCCGCCCTTTTTGGAGGCAGTCATCAGGATGGGTTTGACCCTTAGGATTTTGGTATTGTCGGTTCTGGGATGAGATGATGGGCCGCGGTAGCTCAGTCTCCACATCTCCCCAGTCTGAATTGGAATCCCTTGGCACCCATTTTTCCTTGGGAGGAGTTCCCCCATCTCTGAAGGAGAAGATCCTTTTCCCAGGATCTTCTGAGGATCCCTCTCCCTCAAATTGGAAGACCTGTACCTCCTCCACAAAGTGGGTCTGTTTGGGTCCTTTGTTTCTCCTACCCCCCCTCTGCTCCTTGGGAGGCAGGCTTTCAGGGGCAGGAGATTTTGTTTCCGGTTCCTGGTTTTCCAGGGGCTGTTTACAAGTTGGGAAGGAAGCTTCCTCCAAGGCTTTACACCCCCCTTCCCCTTGTGCCTCCTCCCTGGGATCCGGTGGGTTATCGGGGTGCTGCCCCCGTCATTGTTCTGGAGCACCAGGTCCAGAGTTTGGGGCATTCTGCGGTGGCATGCTCATCTGAGGGTTCTGTTGAGCCCTCAGTATGTGACCCAGATCCCGTGCCATATTTTGGACCTGGCGCTCAAGTTGTGAAACCCGCTCAGGCTGATACGGGACTCTATTTTCTCGCCTGGGCTGATCCCGGGAAGGGTAGCTATCCCTTCTCTGGTAGTATCCCTGGTTGGGAACATTTTGGTAACCCTCCACCCTTGGCCTCCCCTCTCCCGGATTAGGTTGTCTGGGCTCAGGGAATTGGGGAAAGAAGGATGGATGATTTTGGGGCTGGAAATTGGGTGGATACCTGGGGAAAAAGTTCTGCCCAGAATTTGGAGAATTTCTGCCCTCCTGTGGGAAGTTGGGAGGGATGGTCCCTGGGTTAGGTGCTTGGCTGGACCCCCCCCATTGGGCTGGAGGAGTCCACACATAGCCCAGGATTGGTTGGTTTCCCTTGTAGCGGGGACTTACATAGTCAGGGGAGCGGGGGACCCCATTTGTGGGACTACCTCCTCGGCTCCCTGTCTGTGACTGGCCCGAGGGCCTTCTGGGCTGTGAATTATTTGGTGCAGGCAAGTTTTTAGGCCCCCCCATCTGTAAATCTAAAACGGGGGCAACCTTTACCTCTGCCACCTTGGCAGAGGTAAAGGCAGCAGGGGTGCTGTTGGTTTTGGGGTTTTTCGGCGCGTTATTTTTATTTTCGATGGGCTTCTGCACCTCATAGATCCGGGTAGCTTGTTCAATGACCCAGTCTAAAGATCTTTTCTTATGAAAATCTCTCACGAGCTGGGTCATTATGTATTTGGGTAAGGCATGGAAAAACGTATTGATAAATTCTCTGCTATCCGTGCGCACCCTTCTTGTGGTCTGCGCAAAAGCACGCTTTAATTCTTGCACAAACTCTTGTGGGGCCTGATCCTCCCCACATTGCAAATTGTAGGCTGCCTTGCGAGCCTCTTGAGGATTTCTGTGCACAGAAAAATGTTTCAAGATGGCCGCCCTGTATGTGGACCACCTTGAATGGTTTTGATCCTCCAGCCCCGCAAAGAAACTGGAGTATTCTGGTGAGAAGGTCCACTTTACATATTGAATACAGCTTTGGCTGTCCTTCAAATGGAAAGTCTCCATCATTTGCTCATAGAGCTCCAAGTGTTCCCAAACAGAATACTTGGCGTTCTTATGATAAGGCGTGATGACACTCCTTATTGCCTTTATTTGTTTCAATGGGTTCTTAAGCAAGGCCCTTTTTGCCTTATTGGCCTTTTTGGTTCGGGTAACCCTGGTCCATTCATCCTCCGACTCAGAAGTGCTGCTCCCAGAGGTGCCCGTCTGATCTTCCAGGTTTTACCGGATTCTGCGAGCCTGGGAATGGCTGGCAGAATGTGGGGACCTGGTCTCCTGTGTCCTGTAAGGCTCAGAGGAGTCTTAAGACCCCTCCTTGCTGCCAGGATTTGATGGCTACCCCCCCACTGACCTAACTGGGCAGAGGTTTTCTGGATGCCCTTAATGGGCCTACTCTCCTGGGGTCCCCACTAAATTGCACTGTGCTTGGGTGCCCATACCCGGATGCCCGCCCATCCATTCCTGGGAGGTACTGGCCTATGAGCCCCATACTTTTAGCTGGATAGTAATCTGCCATCTCCGTGGCCCTCGGCTCATGTGCGTAAGTGCACATGGGGGTGGCAGAGTCCAGGGACTGGGAGAGATGAAGGCCTCTGGTACCAGGGCTCCTGAGGTTATGCTCAGGCGTTTCCCTTTCCCAGCGCACCTCGTCTCTATCAGCCCCTGCTCCCTGTTGCAATGCAAGAGCCTGCGCTTTCAGTTCCTCAGTTAAGGCCTTACTAGACTCTATCAGTCTCTCCTGCATCGCTACCTGTTGCTGGAGCCTATCATTGTGCTGACAGAGAGCCTCATTTTCTCTCTGTGCCTCCTGATTGGTCCTGGAGTACTGGGCCAGTCTCTGCTGAAGGAGGGTTACCTCCTGAGATGTGTCCCTATTGGCCTGCTCCTTTCTTGCCAGAGCATCCTCCACCCTCCTGGTGTGCTCTAACAAGTTCTGGTGTTCTTTTTGGAGGTCACCCAGTCCCTGGAGGGCCAGGTGATTTTCTTCCATTTTCCTTTTTAAGTGGCAGACTTCCTGGCCTAAGGTATCCCTTTCCTGACTAAGAGACTGCATCTGTGCCGCCAGATCGTCCCTTTGCCTTTGGAAGGCACCAGCTTTCTGGTGCTCCTGGTCAAACTCTGCCTGAGTATCCAGGTCTTTCAAAATCAGTTTATTGCTCTCTGCCATCTCCCTATCTAGGTGGCTTTGCAGGGTGACTACCTGCTCAGCACATGCCCTATTGAAGTCTAACTGTTGCTCCAGCTTTTTCCGGCTCTGCAGTAGGGAGTCCAAACCTTCTTGGTACTCCTTCTGCAAGGCCAAAAATCTGGTATCCTGGTCAGCCTTTTCCTGTTGCAGCACATCCATATCCTCCTTTATTTTAGTGATGTACTGTCTGCTGTCCTTTTCTGACTCCTGGCTCCTGAGCAGTCTCTGCTCAGAAGAGTCCAGATCAGATTGGGCCTTCTCTAAATCCAGATGTTGCCTATTTGCCAGATCTTGGCCTTCAGCACATTTGTCCTGCATGGCTCCCATATATAGATACAAATATGCCGCTATCCTAACCATCTTGTCGTGTTCATCTTTAACTTTAGGAGCCATGTATAATTCACTCAGGGCCACATGTAATGGACCCTGATCTCTCCATATGTCTGACCCTGTTTCAGTGACCTGTTGCGCGATTGCCTGCAACCAGACCGTTTGGTCCTGATGAGTCCACTCACCTCTCACAAATAGCTTATGTAAGAAGTGCTCTCTGGCTATTTTCATATCTACCAAGGTCGTCATTCTGGAATTTGAGTTCCTTCCTGACTTACATAAGTTTGTATTTTATTTTGCAAAACAGACCGTTTCCTTAGAGCGTTCCTTTGAGGGGTGCTTTCACAGTGTAAAACAGCGTGGTGATCTAACCGGATATGTGTATCTGGTCAGTTGGCACACTGTATTAATCTGCACAAGTGGTAAACCTAACCCAGAATATCCCGGCTCCGAGCCACCACTTTTGTAAGCAATATTCAATCAACACTACAGCCAAGTCAATGCCTAGTCTGGGGTGCAGAGGAAAACCCTTATTAATGTATTTTTATGTCTAGTTCAGTACTCTGGATGACCCCCCTTGTATAACACCCCCCTCTTAGAATGCCCCTGACCCCACTGAGCCAACAAGTAGGTTTGTTTTGCAAATTAAAAGGTTTATTTGAAAAAAGAAACAATATATATATATCACACTTTATAATAAATTAATATCTGATAGTACACTATAACATATGATGTTGATCAACAATGGGTAATCTGGTACTAGCATACTTCTTTACAATCAATGAGGAGTTAGTATAGGATGGATAAAGTAGCAAAAATACTTTTATGGTTTCAAGGGAAAAGCAATGAGGAACAAAATGCAGTACAGAAATACTTGATATGATTTTAGCAAAAGATAAGCTAATCATTTTTTCTCTGGCAATTCACCCACCTCCCCTATGCAATGTAAGAAATTGAAGGAGATGGAAAGAGGAGCACACAGTTCTCAGGAATGCAATCAAATACAATACGAAATTCAGTTCCCCCCCAGCCAGCTTAGAGGAAACAGGTAGGAGTTTGAAATACAAGCCCAAAATGCTTTTTAAATGTGATGGCAATGGATGGGAAAATGTGCCAACTGATTTTAATTCCCTCTAGAGATTCAGGGTGAGTGGGAGATGCGTGTTGGTATTAGTTCAGGCTCACTTTAGCAATGCACTATGAATTATTACCAAGTTGCAACGGATTTTAACAAAAGAAAGAATGGAGCTGCTATTTTGACAAGTGGAGAAATTGAGCCAAAATCGCAAATCGCGGTAAATTTCGCAAGTGCGTAAATCATGATTGCGGAAAATGTATAAGGAGTAGGAAGTCGGTTCTAGGCTTGTTGGAAAGCTTAGATTCTAAGCTTTCAGAGGAAAGTTAAATCTCGTTCCAGAGATACGGACGATTAAATAAAGGTAGTTTTTCGGATTTAAAGTAAACTAAAAATGACAGGTGACAGCTTGCTGCTGCAGAATTGACAGGTGACAGTTGTGCAGCTTTAAAAATGACAGATGACACAATTTCTAGGAGGCAGTTCTACTTAGGTTAAAATAGTTTGGATTAGATTATTTTAACTAAGAGACTGGTTCTGCACAGTTCTGCTAGGTACTCACAATATAAATTTGAACTAGGCCTCGTCACGGATCTGGTCAACACGTCCGGCTGCGGTTCTGTCTGCTCGGCGGGTCAATCAGGCACCGGTTCTGCTCACAGCGATCTGGGTCAGCTCTGCTCTGCTGGTCTAGCCTCTCTGGATTCTGGATGTAACACTGCTTTCTGGGTACTGCTACTGGTTCTTGCAAAAATTCTCGGCAAAATTCAAACAGCTCGCCTGGCTGTTGAATAGTTTGGTTAGTTTTGAGGCCTGCTGAAGAGGAATCAGCTGGTGGATTCAGGCCTCTCTGCTGCAAATTCTGGAGTTAATTTCTGCTACAGGTTCTGGAGATTGATGGATTTGAAGTCTGGATCTCTGGATGTGAAGTCGTCGGTCAGCATGCTCCGCAGCAAATGGAATTGAATGTCTCTACCTGTCCCAGCAGTCTCTTTTTATGTGTTTTGGAAAGTGGGTGTGTGCGTTGGTCATAACTAAACCTGCCCCTCTCACTTATCATTGGCCAATTCCTCCTCTCTCCCTTGATTGGGAGAAGGAAATGTGAGTCAGAGTGATGCTGTAGGTTTTATGGTCAGAGGAATCTCCCCTTGTCAGATTGCACAGAAATCTATTTCTGATCCAAATACATATTTATCTATGTACCATTTTTCTAATATTATAGGTCCAGTTAACATATTTTCTGTAGCACCAAACCATCCGATCCCTGTCTTTGTACGATGTCGTGTCCACTGATGACAGAATTCTCCCCTTTTCATCCAGATAACAACCTCTAAACCTTTCCAGATTTTACACAAATGTGCACCAGGGATATGGGTTACAGATGATAAAGTGTCAGATTTTTAACATGCATACATTTGGAGTGAGACCCTATTTTCCGCTAGCAACCCCCCAGAATACACCACAGGGTCCTAACGCCTCCTAAAATGTTCACAGAAAAATCACAAAAATAATGATATTACTTATATAATTCTGACAAGTCTGCACTATGAGTTATCTATCTTTTTTAAAATTATGCTCTGGTCAAAAAGGGGTGTGGCTTCCCACATCACAGGGAGGAATAACTGGTTTATCCACTTCCCCCAAGCCAGCTTGTTCACAGAGGCACAGCTGCCCCCCAGTTTCTCCCAAGAGGAAGCTATTTTACGACGACCCCAATATAACATTTGCCTGAGTCAAGGACGTTGCATTGTTCTTTCCCTTCCAGTTCCCATGTGCTCCACCCCTAATCTAATCAGAGAGGTGTCAACTCCTTTTGGCAAGGGGAAGAGTGGCTGAGCAGGTTTCAACTCCTGTCGGGGGTAGTTGTCAGGCATAATTCAGTTTCATTAAGCCAGGTTACAGCTAAATGTCACTTTTTGTTCCCAGTTTTCTACATTCAAATCAAACTGACAATTTTTACCTATACATTAAATAATTACTTCCTTCAAGTCATTTCAGAATATAGTTTTACATTGTATCCACCTCTTAGCAAGTCTTTCCTTGGTCTGGTTTTGTTTCATTTGTTCAGTTTTACACAAAAGTCTGGTGGTTTTAAAACGCCGGCTTTCTGATAGTGGTGAGTACTGGTAATGCAACCATTTTTGGACTGTGGTTTACAACTGTGCTACTTGTACTTTTCCTGCAATTGTTAAAAAACGTATCCTCTGGGGGCTGTAAGCGATATTCAATCAACACTACAGCCAAGTCAATGCCTAGTCTGGGATGCAGAGGAAAACCCTTATTAATGTATTTTTATGTCTAGTTCAGTACTCTGGATGACCCCCTTGTATAACACCCCCCTCTTAGAATCCCCCTGACCCCACTGAGCCAAGAAGTAGGTTTGTTTTGCAAATTAAAAGGTTTATTTGAAAAAATAAACAATATATATATATCACACTTTATAATAAATTAATATCTGATAGTACACTTAGACATATGATGTTGATCAACAATGGTTAATCTGGTACTAGCACACTTCTTTACAATCAATGAGGAGTTAGTATAGGATGGATAAAGTAGCAAAAATACTTTTATGGTTTCAAGGGAAAAGCAATGAGGAACAAAATGCAGTACAGAAATACTTGATATGATTTTAGCAAAAGATAAGATAATCACTTTTTCTCTGGCAATTCACCCCCCTCCCCTATGCAATGTAAGAAATGGAAGGAGATGGAAAGAGGAGCACACAGTTCTCGGGAATGCAATCAAATACAATACAAATTCAGTTCCCCCCCAGCCAGCTTAGAGGAAACAGGTAGGAGTTTGAAACACAGGCCCAAAATGCTTTTTAAAAGTGATGGCAATGGGTGGGAAAATGTGCCAACTGATTTTAATTCCCTCTAGAGATTCAGGGTGAGTGGGAGATGCGTGTTGGTATTAGTTCAGGTTCACTTTAGCAATGCTCTATGAGTTATTACCAAGTTGCAACGGATTTTAACAAAAGAAAGAATGGAGCTGCTATTTTGACAAGTGGAGAAATTGAGCCAAAATCGCAAATCGCGGTAAATTTCGCAAGTGCGTAAATCGTGATTGCGGAAAAAGTATAAGGTGTAGGAAGTCGGTTCTAGGCTACTGGTTTATCCACTTCCCCCAAGCCAGCTTGTTCACAGAGGCACAGCTGCCCCCCAGTTTCTCCCAAGAGGAAGCTATTTTACGACGCCCCCAATATAACATTTGCCTGAGTCAAGGAAGTTGCATTGTTCTGTCCCTTCCAGTTCCCATGTGCTCCACCCCTAATCTAATCAGAGAGGTGTCAACTCCTTTTGGCAAGGGGAAGAGTGGCTGAGCAGGTTCCAACTCCTGTCGTGGGTAGTTGTCAGGCAGAATTCAGTTTCATTAAGCCAGGTTTCAGCTAAATGTCACTTTTTGTTCCCAGTTTTCTACATTCAAATGAAACTGACAATTTTTACCTATACATTAAATAATTACTTCCTTCAAGTCATTTCAGAATATAGTTTTACATTGTATCCACCTCTTAGCAAGTCTTTCCTTGGTCTGGTTTTGTTTCATTTGTTCAGTTTTACACAAAAGTCTGGTGGTTTTAAAACTCCGGCTTTCTGATAGTGGTGAGTACTGGTAATGCAACCATTTTTGGGATTAAGAAAATGAATTCCCCACAGTTCTGAATTGCTTTTTGGCAATCAGCATTGCCATTCCCAATGGTGTCAGGCTACTGTGTGTGTAGCCCAATGATGGTTTTAGGCAGTGCCCTCCTGTGCTCACAACATAGGCAAAAATGGGTGGCAGCCTATTCTTCATGTTTTCCCTGTGCACTCTCTGGGGAGTTCTGGCCATCATGATGTTTTCCATGCCAGTACTGCACAGTTTTATGGTAGGGCTTGGATGCATGGGTAAAAATATCCCACAAGCCCCCTCTCTTGGGATGGCCATTCTGTCCTTTCGCTGATGGAACTCGCAAGATCTGGGATGTTCGCCTCCTCTTCTTCCAATTCCATGGATGGCAAAGTTCAGCATCTTTTCCTCCCTCCAGTCGATCAATCATTTCTCCTTGCTGGTCCTGATGGGAGGATTGGGCGGTACCCCGGGCCCCTCAGGTCTCTGCTCCCGGTCCCCGGTCGTCCTCCTTGGTCAGTCTCCATGGTTTCATCTCTCCTAGGATGATAAAGCAAAGCGGCAATACCTATTCGTAGACATTTCTTCACCACTATTAATGGTGTGGCGAACATATACTTTTTATGAATCAGAAGATATGAGCATATACATTTTCTTTTTTACATTAGGAGACAAGAACATATATATATATACAAGGATCACAGAATTTTATATGCTATATGTGGAATATTTTAGGGTTGGAACTGAATTACTCTGGAGAGGCCCCCTCTGGGATTCCAGTGGATTCCTCCAGTTGTTGCAGAGTGTGCCTGGGATGGCAACACTTTAGCTGATTTATATGTACCCACTTGTCTTCCCCTTCCACCAGACTGCCTTTGGGGATGCAGATCTTATAGGCAACAGGGGAGATCTTGTCTATAATTTCAAACGGTCCCTTCCATGTAGGCAAGAATTTTCGCTGTTTGGCCTGGTTCCTTTGGAAATTGTATAGATAGACCCGATCACCCACCTTATATTCCTTTCGGGTAGTTTTTAAATCATAGTGGGTCTTCGTGCTCTCGGCTGATCTTTCTAGATTCCGCTGAGCATAGGCAAAAGCATGCTGAAGGTGTTTCCTTAAATTCTCCACATACTCATGAGTTGTGGAGGCATTTATCAACGTTTGCTCTTGGGTTCTGTAGAGCAAATGCTGGGGAAGCACCATCTTGCGTCCAGTCATCAACTCAAATGGTGACATTTTAGTTGCAGATGAAGGGGTAGATCTGATGGCCATTAGGACCAGAGGTAATCGGATATCCCAACTTGGCCCAGAATCTGCCACAAACTGTTTTAATATGCTCACAATGGTTCGGTTATATCTCTCCACTGCTCCAGAAGAAGCTGACCTGTAAGCAATGTGTAGCTTCCTTTTAACTCCCAGTATCTCCCACATCTTCGTCATTACTTCACTGGTGAAGTGGCTACCTCTGTCTGACTCAATCCTTTGAGGTAGACCAAAACGGGAAAAGATGTGGTTAATCATCAGGGCAGCTGCTGTTTCTGCCTTGCAATTTGGGGCCGGGAGACATTCCACCCACTTGGTAAACAAGCATGTAACCGTCAACATGTACTTGTTTCCTCTAGACGAGCGAATCACAGGGCCTACAAAGTCGATTTGCAAATCTGACCATGGCAGTGTCATCCCCCTCTTTTGGAGAGGCGCACGGTGTGTGAGGGATGATGTCTGAAATTGTGCACACACAAGACACCCCTTCAAGTATTGGTCGAAGTCCTGCCCCATGTGTGGCCAGTATGCAACCTCTCTTAAGATTTCCAGTTTTGCGTGAAACCCCCTATGACCGGCGGTGGCCGCTTCATGGGCGTGACTTTACATCAGGCTTTCGGAATGAGGTAGGAACCACCCACTGATCATGGCCAGCTTGGGATTTCCTTACCAACAAACCGTCTTGGATTCAGAACATTTTTGGACATTTCATCAACACTCTTAGGTCCTCTTTCCCAATGTAATCGGTATCCGTCAGGGGAAAGTTCTCAGGGTCCTCAAGGTGTTGGTAAAACTTACCAATGATTGGATCCTCCTTCTGAGCTGTAATCAAATCAGCGTCAGGGGTCTCCTTGCTCCATTGGGCAGTTGAAATATCATTGTGAACATTTGTCTGGGACCTAGTGATCGCAGTGACCTGGATTTCCCCCAACAGGAATTCTATTTCTATTAGATCCCCTTGGATGGCCCCGGTTTTGGCCAGCTGATCAGCTAAGTCATTTCCAGTTTTGTCTGGTCCCTTTACTTTGGAATGACCATTGATCTTTTTCCAGTAGATGGTCATCCCATTCGATGTGACCAGATCATCAATATTTTGGATTAACTTCCCATGTTTCAGGGGTTTGTTATTAGCGCATAACATGCCTCTGGTTTTTCAGTTGACCAGGTGCTCCACAAACCCGTTCCGTACATAATCCGAATCTGTGATTATGACCAGTTTGTGGAGTTGATGCTGGACAGCAGTGAGGATGGCCTGATGCACAGCCATCAATTCTGCCACCTGACTACTTCGGGGACCAATTATGTGTCCAGCGGAGGGTTCTGGGAACTCCTTCACCCATGCATTCCCTACGCCAACCACCAGTTCTTTCTCCCCGTCGTTGTCAACATGGTAAGAGCATCCATCCACATAGACAGTGGGCATTCCCTCACACTTGTCTTCTTCAAAGACTTTGTGTGGGGAATTAAGTTATGCCTCCATGTTGTCCTTGATTTTTAGACTTTCGTCCTCGAGACAGTTTTCTCTGGCACAATCATGCAAGTCAGCCAGACCTTGCGCGAGGGGACTCTTCTTGTTTTGGACATATCTGACCTCCACAGTAAAGCCTTGCATTTACAGAATCCAGGAAGTAATTCGGGAATTACTCACATTTCCGGCCTGGATTCTGTCACTTTGGAGATATTGCAGAGGCTGGTGTGGAGTCTCTACTATGATGTGTTCCCCCTGGATAAACGGGCGGTAATTCTTCAATGCCCACACCGTTGCCAGGAGTGCCTTCTCACAATCATTGAATTTTTCCTCCACAGAGGATAAAGTTTTGCTCGCATAGGAGATTACTTTATTGACCTTGTCATGCTTTTGGTATAATACTGCTGTCAAGCACGTATTACAGAACCCCGTCTCCAGGAAGAACTCCTTGTTTCTGACAGGGTAAGCTAGGCAAGGTGCTTGTGAGAGGCTTCTTTTGAGTTGTCTTACTGCCTCGGAATTTTCTGGACCCCATTCCCACTTGACCTCCCCCTTCAAGAGATGAATCAGGGGTCTAGTGATCTCTGCGTAGCCTTCAATGAACTTTCTGCTGTAATTAGTCAGTCCAAGGAGGCTCCTTAGTTCCTGCAGAGTTGTGGGGTCTTTCAGTTTCTGGAGTGCTTCCACTTTCTTTTCTTGGGGACAGAGACCCTGAGGACTAATCTCATGCCCCAAGAAATTAACACGGGTTCTACACCACTGTGCTTTCTGACAGGAAAGTTTTGCTCCGGCGGCCCTCAACTGTGTCAGAACATATTGGATCTCCGCTATGTGTTCCTCCACAGATGAACTTTTGATGAGGACATCATCTACATAAGCCAGGTTACCCCTCGCACCCAGGTTGGGCATGGCCTTATGTAGGAAAATGTTGAATTCATTGCCGGAGTTGAGGTATCCGAAGGGAGTCCGGGTCCATGTGTACTGCTGGCCCCCAAAGGTAAAAGCCAGTTTGTATTGGTCCACCCTACTGACAGGCACGGTCCAGTATCCATTGGTCAGGTCTATTGCTGTGAATACCTGTGACCCCTGAATCTGGGCCAGCCCTTGGTCAATGTAGGGCAGAGGCCATCGGGAAGTATGGACCCGTTTGTTGAGCTCCCTAAGGTCGGCACAGAGTCTCCACTGGCCGTTTGGCTTCAATATTCCCAGCACCGGATTATTGAAAGTGCTGTGGACTGGACGGATTATTCCCCGGGACTCAAGGTTCTAAATTATTTCAGTAAGGGACTCCATGGATGCGAGAGGCAAGCAATATTGCTTCACTAACACTGGAGTCATTCCAGGGTCCGTGGGAATTGTTGTGGTGTGGATGTCGGTGCGACCACAGTCATATGAGTCTACCGCAAAGAGATCTTGGAAATCCAAGAAAACTTGTTTCAACTTTTGCTTCTGTTCCAGAGTCACACAGGCATCAGCTAGGTTGGCTCTCTCGTCCACCATCTGCCTGAAGCCTGGTAAGACTTCTGGTTTGGCTATCTCAGCAGCCTCCTCCAGCTGGGTGGAGAAGTCCCTGGTCAGAGTGCTGATTTGGACTGGAGGCTTCAGGTGGGAAAGGCGGCCCTCATGGACCTGGAAAATCACCTCATCCCTCCTGAAGTCACAAGTCACATCTTCCTTACCATAAGGGCAAGAAGTGTACACCAGGAAGTTCCCCCCATGCCGGGTGAAAATCCTGTCTGGTGTTGTATTGTCCTCACTGTCACTGTCAAAACAGTCCTTGGGGATTGGTCCTAACAGTTCATTTCCTAAATCAATGGAGAAATGTCGGTCATCAATCGCCATTCCAACAATGGTGCCTGCGGCTAGAGTAATACTCTTTAAGTCGCTGTTATCCACCTCTATTGGAATGGTGTCATGTTCTATGTTGACTAATGGTGTTGGGTTTACCCCTAATCCTTGCTGTTGGAGAGAAGCATTTAGATGGACATAAGCATCAGGGTTTTTCAATTTTTGTCCTCTTTTAACTTTCACTTCCAGGGAGAATTGTCGGGTCCTTTCTGGGATGGTGACTTCCTCTTTGATCTGAATTTTAACTGCATAAGGTAGCAATTGAGCTGACCTAAATGCTTTTTCTGGATCATCAAAGCCCATGGGATTATCCGCTAATCGGGACCAAGCTTTGAAGTTTATTAGGTCCAAACTAATGGCAAAGCGATTGAGAATGTCACTGCGTAAGTAAAAGGCGGCAGTGACGTCTCGCACGACCCAACAATTATGGACTATGCTCTTGTTGCCAATGGAGATTTTGAGCATACACCTGCTTGGCAGGAGATGTTTGGAAATGGGTGCTTCCAGGTCCATTTCCCATTTGTCTATCAGTTTGAATGTGGGAATGGCTGGATCTTTTGGGAGTTGGCGGAACATGGCTTCGCTGATGAAGCTCTTACCGTTGTTCACACACACTCGAGCGAGAACAGAGTCCTTCCCATCATTTAACTGAACAGGGATGAACAACTGCTCTCCAATTTGCTCAATATCAGCCAGGCTCTGAGCTGATTTCACATCTTTCTGGACTATAGGAGTGGGAGTTTCTGATTGTGGATTAGTAAAGAATTTCAGGGTGTTTCCTTCCAGTGTGGAATACCACCTTAAACTGGAAGGAAGGTTGATTTTCAGAAATAGAGAGGACCCCCCATCACCAGTCTGTTGTCCTACTGCTATTACTGTCACGTCTGGAGTTTGGTTGTTCTGGAGGTGAAATTCTACTTGGTCAGATTTTTGTTCAACCATGTGGCAGGTGCCGTTTAAACTAACATGGTTGACACTCTGTTTTGATTTTATTGGTCAGCTAGTCTGGGTCCAGAGGACCTTGTTTACACAATCTATTAGGGGTGACAACCTTCTCAGGAGGTCATTCCCTAGTAAACAAGGGGTGCCCTCTGCAGTCACTGCTATGACCGGGTGTTTCACCTTGTGTCGCCCAATTTTAATGTCCAAGTCTGCAGTCCCCTCAACAGGAATTTCCTTCCCGTCAACGTTCTGCAGTTGTCCAGGAAGAGAGGTGAGAGGAATTCGGTAATTCTCCCCCCTTCCTGCATTTAGTTCCTCAAAGGCCCTTTTGGACAGAAGGGTAGCTTGGGATCCAGTGTCCACCAGTGCCAAAATTATACCCTGCCCCTGTACTTGTACCGGGGCATAGTATCTTCCCTCCTGCTCCTCAAGGGGGCACAGATAATGCACATTTTTGGACAACTGGTGGGCTAACTTTCTGGTTTTGGACATTGCTAGCGAAGAGATTTGGGCAGAATTCTGTGGAGAGCCTTGGGAATCTGAAAGAAAAAGTTGGCAACTGGAGATCAGAGCCATTGTGGGTTCCCCTGGTTCCGGTTCTGGGCCGCCCCGCCCTTTTTGGAGGCAGTCATCAGGATGGGTTTGACCCTTAGGATTTTGGTATTGTCGGTTCTGGGATGAGATGATGGGCCGCGGTAGCTCAGTCTCCACATCTCCCCAGTCTGAATTGGAATCCCTTGGCACCCATTTTTCCTTGGGAGGAGTTCCCCCATCTCTGAAGGAGAAGATCCTTTTCCCAGGATCTTCTGAGGATCCCTCTCCCTCAAATTGGAAGACCTGTACCTCCTCCACAAAGTGGGTCTGTTTGGGTCCTTTGTTTCTCCTACCCCCCCTCTGCTCCTTGGGAGGCAGGCTTTCAGGGGCAGGAGATTTTGTTTCCGGTTCCTGGTTTTCCAGGGGCTGTTTACAAGTTGGGAAGGAAGCTTCCTCCAAGGCTTTACACCCCCCTTCCCCTTGTGCCTCCTCCCTGGGATCCGGTGGGTTATCGGGGTGCTGCCCCCGTCATTGTTCTGGAGCACCAGGTCCAGAGTTTGGGGCATTCTGCGGTGGCATGCTCATCTGAGGGTTCTGTTGAGCCCTCAGTATGTGACCCAGATCCCGTGCCATATTTTGGACCTGGCGCTCAAGTTGTGAAACCCGCTCAGGCTGATACGGGACTCTATTTTCTCGCCTGGGCTGATCCCGGGAAGGGTAGCTATCCCTTCTCTGGTAGTACCCCTGGTTGGGAACATTTTGGTAACCCTCCACCCTTGGCCTCCCCTCTCCCGGATTAGGTTGTCTGGGCTCAGGGAATTGGGGAAAGAAGGATGGATGATTTTGGGGCTGGAAATTGGGTGGATACCTGGGGAAAAAGTTCTGCCCAGAATTTGGAGAATTTCTGCCCTCCTGTGGGAAGTTGGGAGGGATGGTCCCTGGGTTAGGTGCTTGGCTGGACCCCCCCCATTGGGCTGGAGGAGTCCACACATAGCCCAGGATTGGTTGGTTTCCCTTGTAGCGGGGACTTACATAGTCAGGGGAGCGGGGGACCCCATTTGTGGGACTACCTCCTCGGCTCCCTGTCTGTGACTGGCCCGAGGGCCTTCTGGGCTGTGAATTATTTGGTGCAGGCAGGTTTTTAGGCCCCCCCATCTGTAAATCTAAAATGGGGGCAACCTTTACCTCTGCCACCTTGGCAGAGGTAAAGGCAGCAGGGGTGCTGTTGGTTTTGGGGTTTTTCGGCGCGTTATTTTTATTTTCGATGGGCTTCTGCACCTCATAGATCCGGGTAGCTTGTTCAATGACCCAGTCTAAAGATCTTTTCTTATGAAAATCTCTCACGAGCTGGGTCATTATGTATTTGGGTAAGGCATGGAAAAACGTATTGATAAATTCTCTGCTATCCGTGCGCACCCTTCTTGTGGTCTGCGCAAAAGCACGCTTTAATTCTTGCACAAACTCTTGTGGGGCCTGATCCTCCCCACATTGCAAATTGTAGGCTGCCTTGCGAGCCTCTTGAGGATTTCTGTGCACAGAAAAATGTTTCAAGATGGCCGCCCTGTATGTGGACCACCTTGAATGGTTTTGATCCTCCAGCCCCGCAAAGAAACTGGAGTATTCTGGTGAGAAGGTCCACTTTACATATTGAATACAGCTTTGGCTGTCATTCAAATGGAAAGTCTCCATCATTTGCTCATAGAGCTCCAAGTGTTCCCAAACAGAATACTTGGCGTTCTTATGATAAGGCGTGATGGCACTCCTTATTGCCTTTATTTGTTTCAATGGGTCCTTAAGCAAGGCCCTTTTTGCCTTATTGGCCTTTTTGGTTCGGGTAACCCTGGTCCATTCATCCTCCGACTCAGAAGTGCTGCTCCCAGAGGTGCCCGTCTGATCTTCCAGGTTTTACCGGATTCTGCGAGCCTGGGAATGGCTGGCAGAATGTGGGGACCTGGTCTCCTGTGTCCTGTAAGGCTCAGAGGAGTCTTAAGACCCCTCCTTGCTGCCAGGATTTGATGGCTACCCCCCCACTGACCTAACTGGGCAGAGGTTTTCTGGATGCCCTTAATGGGCCTACTCTCCTGGGGTCCCCACTAAATTGCACTGTGCTTGGGTGCCCATACCCGGATGCCCGCCCATCCATTCCTGGGAGGTACTGGCCTATGAGCCCCATACTTTTAGCTGGATAGTAATCTGCCATCTCCGTGGCCCTGGGCTCATGTGCGTAAGTGCACATGGGGGTGGCAGAGTCCAGGGACTGGGAGAGATGAAGGCCTCTGGTACCAGGGCTCCTGAGGTTATGCTCAGGCGTTTCCCTTTCCCAGCGCACCTCGTCTCTATCAGCCCCTGCTCCCTGTTGCAATGCAAGAGCCTGCGCTTTCAGTTCCTCAGTTAAGGCCTTACTAGACTCTATCAGTCTCTCCTGCATCGCTACCTGTTGCTGGAGCCTATCATTGTGCTGACAGAGAGCCTCATTTTCTCTCTGTGCCTCCTGATTGGTCCTGGAGTACTGGGCCAGTCTCTGCTGCAGGAGGGTTACCTCCTGAGATGTGTCCCTATTGGCCTGCTCCTTTCTTGCCAGAGCATCCTCCACCCTCCTGGTGTGCTCTAACAAGTTCTGGTGTTCTTTTTGGAGGTCACCCAGTCCCTGGAGGGCCAGGTGATGTTCTTCCATTTTCCTTTTTAAGTGGCAGACTTCCTGGCCTAAGGTATCCCTTTCCTGACTAAGAGACTGCATCTGTGCCGCCAGATCGTCCCTTTGCCTTTGGAAGGCACCAGCTTTCTGGCGCTCCTGGTCAAACTCTGCCTGAGTATCCAGGTCTTTCAAAATCAGTTTATTGCTCTCTGCCATCTCCCTATCTAGGTGGCTTTGCAGGGTGACTACCTGCTCAGCACATGCCCTATTGAAGTCTAACTGTTGCTCCAGCTTTTTCCGGCTCTGCAGTAGGGAGTCCAAACCTTCTTGGTACTCCTTCTGCAAGGCCAAAAATCCGGTATCCTGGTCAGCCTTTTCCTGTTGCAGCACATCCATATCCTCCTTTATTTTAGTGATGTACTGTCTGCTGTCCTTTTCTGACTCCTGGCTCCTGAGCAGCCTCTGCTCAGAAGAGTCCAGATCAGATTGGGCCTTCTCTAAATCCAGATGTTGCCTATTTGCCAGATCTTGGCCTTCAGCACATTTGTCCTGCATGGCTCCCATATATAGATACAAATATGCCGCTATCCTAACCATCTTGTCGTGTTCATCTTTAACTTTAGGAGCCATGTATAATTCACTCAGGGCCACATGTAATGGACCCTGATCTCTCCATGTGTCTGACCCTGTTTCAGTGACCTGTTGCGCGATTGCCTGCAACCAGACCGTTTGGTCCTGATGAGTCCACTCACCTCTCACAAATAGCTTATGTAAGAAGTGCTCTCTGGCTATTTTCATATCTACCAAGGTCGTCATTCTGGTATTTGAGTTCCTTCCTGACTTACATAAGTTTGTATTTTATTTTGCAAAACAGACCGTTTCCTTAGAGCGTTCCTTTGAGGGGTGCTTTCACAGTGTAAAACAGCGTGGTGATCTAACCGGATATGTGTATCTGGTCAGTTGGCACACTGTATTAATCTGCACAAGTGGTAAACCTAACCCAGAATATCCCGGCTCCGAGCCACCACTTTTGTAAGCAATATTCAATCAACACTACAGCCAAGTCAATGCCTATTCTGGGTTGCAGAGGAAAACCCTTATTAATGTATTTTTATGTCTAGTTCAGTACTCTGGATGGCCCCCCTTGTATAACACCCCCCTCTTAGAATGCCCCTGACCCCACTGAGCCAACAAGTAGGTTTGTTTTGCAAATTAAAAGGTTTATTTGAAAAAAGAAACAATATATATATATCACACTTTATAATAAATTAATATCTGATAGTACACTATAACATATGATGTTGATCAACAATGGGTAATCTGGTACTAGCACACTTCTTTACAATCAATGAGGAGTTAGTATAGGATGGATAAAGTAGCAAAAATACTTTTATGGTTTCAAGGGAAAAGCAATGAGGAACAAAATGCAGTACAGAAATACTTGATATGATTTTAGCAAAAGATAAGCTAATCATTTTTTCTCTGGCAATTCACCCACCTCCCCTATGCAATGTAAGAAATTGAAGGAGATGGAAAGAGGAGCACACAGTTCTCAGGAATGCAATCAAATACAATACGAAATTCAGTTCCCCCCCAGCCAGCTTAGAGGAAACAGGTAGGAGTTTGAAATACAAGCCCAAAATGCTTTTTAAATGTGATGGCAATGGATGGGAAAATGTGCCAACTGATTTTAATTCCCTCTAGAGATTCAGGGTGAGTGGGAGATGCGTGTTGGTATTAGTTCAGGCTCACTTTAGCAATGCACTATGAATTATTACCAAGTTGCAACGGATTTTAACAAAAGAAAGAATGGAGCTGCTATTTTGACAAGTGGAGAAATTGAGCCAAAATCGCAAATCGCGGTAAATTTCGCAAGTGCGTAAATCATGATTGCGGAAAATGTATAAGGAGTAGGAAGTCGGTTCTAGGCTTGTTGGAAAGCTTAGATTCTAAGCTTTCAGAGGAAAGTTAAATCTCGTTCCAGAGATACGGACGATTAAATAAAGGTAGTTTTTCGGATTTAAAGTAAACTAAAAATGACAGGTGACAGCTTGCTGCTGCAGAATTGACAGGTGACAGTTGTGCAGCTTTAAAAATGACAGATGACACAATTTCTAGGAGGCAGTTCTACTTAGGTTAAAATAGTTTGGATTAGATTATTTTAATTAAGAGACTGGTTCTGCACAGTTCTGCTAGGTACTCACAATATAAATTTGAACTAGGCCTCGTCACGGATCTGGTCAACACGTCCGGCTGCGGTTCTGTCTGCTCGGCGGGTCAATCAGGCACCGGTTCTGCTCACAGCGATCTGGGTCAGCTCTGCTCTGCTGGTCTAGCCTCTCTGGATTCTGGATGTAACACTGCTTTCTGGGTCCTGCTACTGGTTCTTGCAAAAATTCTCAGCAAAATTCAAACAGCTCGCCTGGCTGTTGAATAGTTTGGTTAGTTTTGAGGCCTGCTGAAGAGGAATCAGCTGGTGGATTCAGGCATCTCTGCTGCAAATTCTGGAGTTAATTTCTGCTACAGGTTCTGGAGATTGATGGATTTGAAGTCTGGATCTCTGGATGTGAAGTCGTCGGTCAGCATGCTCCGCAGCAAATGGAATTGAATGTCTCTACCTGTCCCAGCAGTCTCTTTTTATGTGTTTTGGAAAGTGGGTGTGTGCGTTGGTCATAACTAAACCTGCCCCTCTCACTTATCATTGGCCAATTCCTCCTCTCTCCCTTGATTGGGAGAAGGAAATGTGAGTCAGAGTGATGCTGTAGGTTTTATGGTCAGAGGAATCTCCCCTTGTCAGATTGCACAGAAATCTATTTCTGATCCAAATACATATTTATCTATGTACCATTTTTCTAATATTATAGGTCCAGTTAACATATTTTCTGTAGCACCAAACCATCCGATCCCTGTCTTTGTACGATGTCGTGTCCACTGATGACAGAATTCTCCCCTTTTCATCCAGATAACAACCTCTAAACCTTTCCAGATTTTACACAAATGTGCACCAGGGATATGGGTTACAGATGATAAAGTGTCAGATTTTTAACATGCATACATTTGGAGTGAGACCCTATTTTCCGCTAGCAACCCCCCAGAATACACCACAGGGTCCTAACGCCTCCTAAAATGTTCACAGAAAAATCACAAAAATAATGATATTACTTATATAATTCTGACAAGTCTGCACTATGAGTTATCTATCTTTTTTAAAATTATGCTCTGGTCAAAAAGGGGTGTGGCTTCCCACATCACAGGGAGGAATAACTGGTTTATCTACTTCCCCCAAGCCAGCTTGTTCACAGAGGCACAGCTGCCCCCCAGTTTCTCCCAAGAGGAAGCTATTTTACGACGACCCCAATAAAACATTTGCCTGAGTCAAGGACGTTGCATTGTTCTGTCCCTTCCAGTTCCCATGTGCTCCACCCCTAATCTAATCAGAGAGGTGTCAACTCCTTTTGGCAAGGGGAAGAGTGGCTGAGCAGGTTTCAACTCCTGTCGGGGGTAGTTGTCAGGCAGAATTCAGTTTCATTAAGCCAGGTTACAGCTAAATGTCACTTTTTGTTCCCAGTTTTCTACATTCAAATCAAACTGACAATTTTTACCTATACATTAAATAATTACTTCCTTCAAGTCATTTCAGAATATAGTTTTACATTGTATCCACCTCTTAGCAAGTCTTTCCTTGGTCTGGTTTTGTTTCATTTGTTCAGTTTTACACAAAAGTCTGGTGGTTTTAAAACGCCGGCTTTCTGATAGTGGTGAGTACTGGTAATGCAACCATTTTTGGGATTAAGAAAATGAATTCCCCACAGTTCTGAATTGCTTTTCGGCAATCAGCATTGCCATTCCCAATGGTTTCAGGCTACTGTGTGTGTAGCCCAATGGTGGTTTTAGGCAGTGCCCTCTTGTGCTCACAACATAGGCAAAAATGGGTGGCAGCCTATTCTTCATGTTTTCCCTGTGCACTCTCTGGGGAGTTCTGGCCATCATGATGTTTTCCATGCCAGTACTGCACAGTTTTATGGTAGGGCTTGGATGCATGGGTAAAAATATCCCACAGGGCAAGCCTGTAGCTTCTACTCAATTCATTGTTGTTTTCTCTTCTGTCCTTCTCTTCCTTATGTGCTTTTAACTGCTGTCATTATGTCCGGTCTTTTTGTTCATTGTTGCCTGCCATATTTTCTGCTGTTTTGGCCTTATCTCTGTTCTCATGGCAGATGTTCACAGAAGCCCCTACTTACACCAGCAAGGGCAGATGTATTTCTCTAGGGTATAGAGTGTGCTGTTGTATGATGCCATCGTGAAAATTTTAGACATCTAGCCATCTTTCGAAATCTAGGCATTTTGGCATTCATTCTTGATGCCTTATGGCCCAATTGTAGTTAGTGCTGCTGTGGAGCCCCACTGAATGTGTTTTTATTGATTTTTATTATAATTTTGAGAGATCATGATTTTGTGATTGTGATTTTGTTGGTGCCACATCAGGTAGTATCATTGTTATTTATTGTTCCTGATTTTTCCACAAGTGACTTTTCCAATAACTGCCCAATGAAAACTCATTTGTTTTATATTTCAAAATAATCTCATATGGTTTGCACTATGCACAATCCCCTTGGGCACAGCTGCAGCATTGTGTGCTGGGTGCTACTCTTACTATAGCCAGTAGACTCAGTAGTGTCCAGTGCTAATCATGTCATACTTTAAAATGATCTAATCTAATGC
Organism: Ambystoma mexicanum; assembly: GCF_040938575.1. Classification (NCBI taxonomy): domain Eukaryota; kingdom Metazoa; phylum Chordata; class Amphibia; order Caudata; family Ambystomatidae; genus Ambystoma; species Ambystoma mexicanum. Next base: position 378,337,105 of record NC_090930.1, on the reverse strand, counting down.
AGATTCGTTTGTCCCATTTACGTTGCCCACAACAGTGTTTGCAAATTAATAGCTCCAAATCTTCACCATTTATTCTCAATTGTTCTGATAATTTCACAACATATTTTGTTCTATCACAATGAGATATAATATGGGACTATCCCTCTCTAATTATCCATTGGTCGAATTACATAATTATAGAAGATATTTTACAGGGCTTTTTCGTGTTCACTTAAAATAAAATAAAAATCACATTGTACAGCATGACCTCAGCAGGGCCTTCATGGTGTATATACGTTACTGTGTAATATCTGAAAGTTGATAACATCATGCTAACATTCAAGACGAAGAGCAAAAATGGCAGCACGTACATTACATACAGGTGAATGAGCCTTACGATATTCCAAATAATTCTCTGTTTGATTTATATGAAAAGGTCATAAATAGTTCTGCCTCTGACTTATGACTGAATATGAGGAGCTCATGTAAAATAAATGAATAAGTGTCATAGAGGGAGGAGGTATGTTTGCATGTACATGCAAAAAGTTCCTGCCACTGTAATTTTAATAATTTGCCCTACAAGGTGCAATTACAGGTGTACAATCTGGAGAATTGATCTTCACACCTTTCTGCACTTCGCAGTGCCAATAGTGGACATCCTGGCTGCAGTTTAAGCATGACAGACAGCATTTACAAAGGATTACTTATAAAGCCAATGCATGTGCGCCAGAATTAAAACGTCATGCTGGCATAATTGCATTCCTTATTTGTTGGCAGTATATAGAGGACGTCGTGAATATAGCATTCAGGGCACAGCGCCGGGGCGGACATTGCCATTTAACCTAGCGCCCCACGTCATAAACAACCCCCGCACTCACTGCGCCAACTGAAATGCAGCCCTGGCTGCCTCCTCCTATCCCTTTCTGCTCAATGGCACCACAAAAAACAATCGAAAAAAACATGTTGTCCCCTTTTCTATTTACTATGGTGGCGGACATCTTGTTTATCTTTTTCTGATGGAAGATTGGGCATGCACAAGACACATGCAGTGGGTCTCCAGCCGGGGTGAACATAGCTATCACCCCCTTCTCTGGGGATACGCAGGGCCAGTAACGCCTACGAGCCCTTGCCTATCTTCAGTCTAGCGGGCCCTGTGTGCCCCCAGATGCGGGGCTGATTGGTTTATTATTAACAATGAGTAACAATAAGGAATCCATAATATCCCTTTGTCTGATGGCGTACACGTGTGCTTTCAAACCTATTTTGACAGGGTCCAATGAACAGTCCATTGACGAATTTGATGCCCCATCACAATTGTACTTCAGAGATGTTGTCATCTTAGAAGCTGCTTCAGTTTCTGTCCAGGCATGGGGATCTCGACAATGAGTGTCTTTTATTCAATATTGACCTCTTATCCTTACAAGTGTGTTGACTACCAAAACCATTTTCACAATTTATTTTTCATTTCAATTGTGCTGTTTCTATAGCTGTGAGGTACTGCTATTAGGGTCAGGGATCCCTTCTTACAGACCTCTGCTTCGATTGTGCTAAGTGGCTGTTTTCCTTTCTGCATGTGGAAATTGGCTTTGCCATATTTTGCCTTCTCCCATATTTGAAATTAGTAAATTATTTATTATTCTGATTACCATTTATAATTTAAATCCATTTTTAGGGAGCAACATTTACACTTCTATGCAAACTTTACGTTTACCAAAGTCCCTAAAACTAGCTTCAGACAACCCTCCCGACAGGACGATGGGGGATGAAAGCATCACTCTTAAAATAGAGTAAGACTCCTTGGGATGGTTCCGCGCATCTTTGTTTTCTGAATGATCACCATCTTCACCAGACAATTTTACATCACAAGCTCATATTCAAGCATTCAGATATTGACCTGCATGGATCAATTTAAATAGAACAATCCTTAAAGTTTGTAAATTTAAAAAGAAATGAAACATTTGAATCATAGATTATTTATCCAAACTGGATTCTGCCAAATATTTCAACGTGGTAGGGTGGATGCCCCTCTCTAGGAACCTGCTGTTTGATACACATTTCTTGGTAGTACACAGGCTGCCCTGCAGGAGGGCGGTCATCAGCCATTGCACAGGGTAATCCTAAATCACACAGGTTCCTTTGTTAGAGTTCATTGCTTGCCATCCCGATGCACACCAGCCTCAACCACACTCAGAGAGTGGCTACTAGAAGATATACATTTCTAATTCTGTGAAATTGGCAAAATATCACAGCAAGTAGAGCAAGCTCGCTGATATCTGTGCAGAGACTGCTGATGCAGGTTCGAATCCCGCACCACGCAGCGTGAGCGTGGGTGAAAATAAGCAGCGCTCAGATACCTGAGCGTTCGTAGCGCTATATAAATGTTGAATCAATAATATTATTATGAGCACTCTGCAAAGAGTACACATCCTGTAAACAGGCACTATAGGGACCATCCTTCGATTGTCAGGTCCCCAGCCCGAGGAACGGAAGCACACAACTACCATTAGCTCCATACGAGCGGCAGTGCAAATAATGAAAGCATATATAATCCCATCCCGTATATACATGAACGCTATTGCTGGTGGTGAGAACCAGGGTGCATTTTACATTAAGAGATATGAAAGAAGAGGATGATTTATGTTATTCAAAGGTATGATTTATTTGTGAATTCAGCAATGCATTACTGGGTACAGTATGCTTTCCTTCTGCCTCTAACCCTAGTTCAATGATAATGGCTTTTTATTGTTTTGTGTCTTTAAAGTACCCAATCCGCAGCTTGGAATGCGTAGGATGCACGTGGCATTTTTTTTTATTTTTAATTATCAATATTATCAGCGCTTTAAATCGTTTGCTTTGCCACTCAAGATATCACAGTTTGTCTACATGTGAATAGTAGCATTTCATTCTATTCATCTCATGAGACATTGTAACAATGTGAACGTTTGTAGTTATGTCGTGTGAGCACAGACATTACACATCTACAGAAACATAAAACACATTCTACAGGACAACAGTCCAATCACACTCTGACAATCGATTTTGCAGGATTTTGGTCGGATAATTCTTGCATCTGTGAGACTCGTCTGGAAACGTCTGTTTTTAAATGAGCTCTGCTCCATTTGCTATTGTCACCGTCGCTCTCACGAACAGACTCGAGAGCCCTGTTCATTTATTTGCTTGAATGTGAATGTGCTGAACGCTGCCTACATGCATGTAATTAAGTTGTGAAAACAGATGTGGAAATTATAAATAAGCTTGATGTACAGTCATTCTGAAGAATGAGCCACATTGTTTGCAGACATGTAATGCACATTCTTGTTTGGATTTCTGTAAGTAAATCTCTGACTAGTATATGCTGAACGAAGGATACAATAAAATCCTTCTGCCCTGCTGTCTGAAATCACATTCAATTATTACTCATTATTGTGGAACTGAACTGCTCGTTATTGAAAATATCTAAGAGATTGGACACTTCACCATAATTAATTAAGTGTAATTCTTATCTGCGTTTGTCATATAATTTGGTTTACAAAAGAAACATTTTTACAAATTAAAACTAAATTGGTACAAGGGACATATGTTTCTGCACGGCTAATTAAAACCCGGCCAAGTAGTGTGTGAAGAGAAAAGGAAACAAACAACTGTAATTTGATAGATTAATTTGGAGGTAATTCCCTTTGGCTCAACCAATACTTATGTGCAAAAATGACAAATTTGAGTTGTCAGGGCCAGGATGATTGTGTAGATAAAGGTGATATATTTTAATGTCACCAAAGGTCTTATTAAAGGAATCTTAATTAAAGTAGGTATTCGTGCAACATTAATTAAAAGCTGTCTAAAATAATTACATTAAGGTTAAGAATGGTTTAATTAAGCTCCGTGTCCAATTTTAAAAGAAAACTAAAGTTACATAGCATATTCCTTGGCAGGATAATTGATAATGCGGGAAAAAAGCAAACTAGTAACCTTGACCGTTACCTTCAGAGGGCAATATATTTGCAACGTGAAGATGTGTAATTCTGGCAACACATCCACATTAAGTGTAACGTTTGGAAAGTGTTACTGACAAATAAGGGATTTAATGATGTTTTATGATGTTATTTGAGAATTTTTAACACACTAACTTCCGTGGATGTGGTCCGATAACACAGAGTAAAGCCCAGTGGCGTTTTGATGCACTTCACTGGATTTCCAGTATACTGTTATCTGAACAAAGCATACATTGAATACATAATGACAGAGCATTTGCTGCCACACTTGCAGGCCGCACTAATGCTGCTCTGTAAATTCAGCAGCATGCTGCAGGCAGAAGCAATGTGTGGGGATGAGTGTACTTTGAGTGCTACGTGTTGGTTGAATGGGAGGATGAAATTGTGCATAACATCAGTTATATGCAGTCATTTACAAATTGTGGGCCCTGCTTTTGTTCACTCATAACAATAAGTCTGCACTCTTCACCACTTTTCCTCTCTACTTCTCTCCACCCCTCTAAGGCCTGCCTTGGCCGCCCCCACCTCCTCTCATCTCCTGTTACACCTGCAGATGTTAACAGACACATCCGGTCTATGAAAGTCTCATCTAAACAGGTGACCCCCTGCTCCTCCAGAACCATCAAGTACAACATTGGTTCTCTGGCTACAGCCTTGTCCGATTTCTGCAATCACTCCTTCACCACTGGCTGTTTCCCCTCTCTTCTCAAGCACTCCCCTGTGCACCCCTACTAAAAAAGCCTTCTGCTGATCCCACCATTCTGGCAAACTATCGCCTGATCTCAATCACTCCTTTCCTGGGAAAACTCCTGGAGAAGATCTCCCAGTTAGCCCACTACACTGAATCTGTTGCTTGTCTCCAGACCATATATATGGGACAGCAATCATCAAGGGGTGACAATACAATTCAGAAAATAAGTAAAGCAATTGAATTCACTTCTAATGATGCAGCATAGAAAGCACAGGAAAAGCAACGGTGTGGTTTTGTGCACAGATAGCGTTTAGGTTAATATTCCCCCTGCAAAATTTTGTTTAAATACAAATGAGCAATCCTACACAAATGTGAGTAATCAGCAGGTTTTCAGGAATGAAAGACAAGTTCTTGAGTTTATAGACAATGTTCCCTCCCCAATCAAGAGAGAACAACCGTTTTGGCAAATTACACTTTTAAACTGACAGGTGAGAATGGCTTTGTAAAATAATGCAAAAGGGTGCAAACATGCTTAAATGGAGAAAAGCTCTAAGGAAGCAACTATAAACAAGTCCTAACACACATGACCTACAATATAAACTACAATACGCACTTCAGATCAGGATGGGATGGAAGAAGCAGTTTGAAATGGGCAAAAGACAGATGTAAACTTTTGAACTTTGCAAATATGCGGCAAACTTTTACTATGCGATATTGGACAAAAATGGTTGTGGATATATCTGAGCGTCTTAGGTATCATTGAGAGTTGAAGTTTCATTTCTATCTTTAAAATTGTAGAAGTTATAGAGGTTTTAGTGAGAGGCGTTTTTGCAAAATGGGCATGAAAATGAAAACAGAAATTCGGTTTTAAAAAATGACAGATGGATTTTGTTATACTTTATTAAGGACTATGAAAAAGAAGAGACCACACATGAATGTTTACAGCTACGTGGCCAGCACAACCATTCATGTGATGGATCCTCAACTTCTGGCATTTACTTTAGTTATTCAAAATCACTAAGGAGTTGCTGTTTTGTACAGATGAGAGAAAAATCAGTGCAAGAAGGATTCTAACAATACTAAGGTTCTGAATTAAAGATGGGATGGGTTGAGATTGGGATAATCCAATACAGATATGCTATGGGTTACTGTTCTTCCTGTTATACTTACAGACCTTTATAATTAAATTGGACTGTCAGCTCTGGTCATTGGGTGGATCAGGTCTACCAGCAGCATGGCACCTCTGGAGGGATTTGGATCAGTGGTGCAGTTCTGGTCAATTTTGGACTACACCTCAGGCTGGATTAGGATAGGCCCCTTCTGGTTACTGGACATGGTAGATAGCAGGATGCAAGTTTCAGTGGGCAAGCCTTAATGGTACCAAGCCAAGCTGAATCAGAATTATTCTTTTAAGTTTTGTATGTTTGCAATTGTGTCAAGCTAGCAAGAGTTCTGCAATGCTAAAGTCTGGATTCTGCAAGGAAATCTGGATCTTCAAAGAGTTCTGGAATAAGGTGCTGCGCTGAAAACTGGATGGGTTCTGGAAGCAGTGTGTCATTTGTGTAGTGTTACTCCTATATTTATACATTACAAGTTTATGGCAGAACTTCAAAAAACACACCCCCATGTCTGTGAGTGGCTACAGGCATGTGCTTTGTCCTGGTTGGCAGTCTGAACAGAGTGTCATCATTATGACAGGATTTAGGAACTCCCACCTTGATTTTTACCTAAGCATAACTCTTGCACACATGTACATTTCTAACATTATGTACCCTAATAAAATTGGACACATATTTCATATTTGATTGTCTACATCCACATTCAATCCCCATCTTTTTGCGAACTGTCTTTCTCATTCTACGGATTTTTATCAATTTTCACCATTAATCATTTCTAATTCGATACATCTCTGGGCGCTGATCAGTGGATCATGTACATACAATTTTAAGCTTGCAACATTAATAGTTTTGCTACAAGCAGTGTTTTATTGTATCTTTGGTTCCTTATGTAGTAAGAACTCCTACCACATCTTCAACTGTCTAGCATGAGTTCAGATGTATAAATTTGTATTTTTCACTTGTCTACTTATTTTGGCTGCCATTTTAAATGTCATAAAGTTCTGAGGCAAAAACAAATAATTTCCATTCAAAATCCAATTCAGGTTTTTTTTCTTGCTTCCTAAGTGAGCAAATGGCCAGTGCTTTGAAGTTCACTGAGAAACCTCCTCCACATCCTGCCCCTCCTTCAGAGGATGGGTGTCCAAGCCTTCCTTTGTCCTTGGGCCAGCCAGGAGACAAATGTCTGAAGCTTTCTTTGTTTTCATTATGCGGGAACCATTAAGCAGCCATTAGCCTTCCTGTAGCAACTGAGTGTTAAGCTGAAATGTGATTCTTCCCAGGCTGGGCTGTCAGATCAGAATGAAATAGTTGATTCGCTCCAGACTGGCTTCCTAAAACTTAAAGTCTTTCAGTTCATATATAAAATACAAGCACAGTTTATAATGGATTTGGACATTTTAAAAGAATTAGCCCTTTACAAACATAGGCGATTTTTGCCATTTTAATCAGGAAACAGAAACACTACTAAACTGGGTTTGACAGCTAATTTTCTGATGCAGCTGTCAGTCAGTGAGGCCTGGATTCCTCTGACTGCCCTGGAGAATCTATGATTTCAGCACACTTTCCTTTTAATAATTCACTGGGGAAAATGACCACCAAAACTGCACTTTGAAGGTTGCCATTGATTAGGAAGCTGTATTTAAGGGCATTTTCAGATTTTAGCCCACTTCTGTGGCATTGATTCATGTGATAGGTGACAGGTGACAGATGACAGATGACAGCAGTGATTCCTGTTTTTACACCACTTTGCGTGTGTGGCAGGGTGTGCAGCTCTTTTGTGGTTTGTGAACCATGCACAATTTTGCAGATTTGGCGCGCACAGGTTTATCGCCTCCATTTTTGGCAGTTTTCTTTCCCCATTGGCAAAGTGGTGCAGTGTGGTGCATTGGTCTGGATACAAATACTCCCCAATCCTGATTACTCATCTCCTTGAGACCCTTGGCATCACGGATTAGGCTCTGACTTTGCTGACCCCCTTCCTCCTGGACCTACCCTCCCTGGTTCAGCTTGGTTCCTTTCTCTCCACCATCTCTCTCTCCACATGTGGTGTTCCCAGGGATCCATCCTCTATCCCTGGCTCTTCAAAGTCTATCTAGCCCCTTTGGCCATCCTGATCTCTACATTCTCCTCTAGGTTTCGGTGCTATGCAATGACACACAGCTCTCTTTCAGGCTACCCACAGCCTCCTCCTCCTCCACCTCCTCGCTCATCCCTGACTGTCCATGTGCTATTCAGTCATGGTGCACCTCTAACGATATCTGCCTCAATGCCAGCAAGACTGAGATCCTTCTCATCAGGACCCCTGCTTCAACTTTCCCTCTCTCACTCTGGCCGCTCTCCTTGTGCCCTCTGCCCTTACCCTCTTGTGAGGCAAAAAACCTTGGGGTGATCTACTCCTTCTGTCCACAACTCATGGACCTTGCCAAGAAGGCCCATTTCCAGCTGTACCTCCTCAAAGGAATTCTCCCTTGTCTCACTTTCCCCCAGAAGCTCGCTGTCACCAGAGTCCTGTTTCTCTCTAGGCTGGACTACTGTAAAAGTCTCTTTCTCAATCTGCCTATCTCTACTCTTCACCATCTGCAGCTCATCCAGTACAGGACCGTAAGACTTATCCTTGGCCTCAAGCCCAGGGACCACATATCCCTGTCCCTGAAATACCTCCACTGGCTCCTGTGGCTGCAAGGATCAAATTCAAGACCCTCTGCATCATCTACTAGGCTTTTTGTGGCAGTGGCCCTTACTACCTTCTACTCTCTCTTCCTAAGTACCTTTCTCCTAGAGACCTTTGCTCATTGACCTCTAACTCTCTGCGGGTGAGGTGCTTCTCCAAGCAGAGATTGGGGGGTAGAGCTCTCTCTTCTGCAGGTGCCTCCCTCTGGAATGGCCTCTCTCCGCCTTGAGCTGGACCTCCTGAAATTCCATAGAATCCTCAAGAACTGCCTTTTCTCCTCTTCTTTCTCACTCCCTCTTCCCTTCTAACCTTGCCTTGTTCCCGCTCTGTCTTCTGACTGGATGCCGGAGGTGCTCTGAGTCCTACAGGACACCAGGCCCCCCCCGTCCCACCCCCCTGCACTTGCCGCCTGGCTCTACTTGCACTGCCACCTTGCTATCCTTGCACTACTGGCTGAGATTGCACCCTGTAGTACCAGCCCTCCCTGCACTTAACTCAGGGCCCTGTTGCTCTGGGTGAACTTCTACCTTCACACTCTCCCCTGCATTTCTTGGTGCGCACTTATACGATCTCAATGACACAAGGCCTAGTAAGATCAATTGTGTTGTCCTCCCTCTGCTGTCCCCTCCCTTGCCTTGTTACACCTTGAAACACTTGTGTATAGGCACATAATAAATAATAAATCAATCAATCAAAATAATAAATAGGACAATGAATAGTGTTTACCCTGTCCTCCCTTTCATTCGTTGAGGTTCAGGCTGAGGAAGGCCTGGATCTCGAGTTGCGTTTGAAGGACTCTGGTGAGCACAAGGAAAGCTTAGTAGCTAGAAGGAGAATGGTCAATGGGGTTACAATAGATGGCATTTAAAAATGGCATACAAGTCATCTTCATTTTTATCAACCTCTGCTTCACTACTCGTTCAATGGCAAACTGTCAACACACATCATTTCTGGAGGGACTAACCCAAGCATAGGTTTAAAGAAAGCCTCGTTTACAAAACATGTTTGCTACTTACAGCAGGCCTATTTTTTATGTTTTTAATTTTTTTATTTGTAACATTTAATTTAATTCAAACTTTTGTCACAACAGATTTCTTGTCATTTCATTAAAACAACAACTTCCTTAGTATTTCACTACATCGACTCAAGGACTTCATTTCAATGTTTTATCACAGTAACCACATAATCTGTTAAATAGATATTAAGTAATTATTTCATTTCGTTTCTTGATTGCTCCAAATATTGTCCAGGAAGTTTATTATTGAGCATGTCAGATGCACCGAGCTTCCGCCTAAAATCCTGAGCCACCATTCGTCCATGTTTCCACCTACCGGAGCAAATTGACTCAGGTGGGTTGACCTTTGGCTCTTTAGTGCAGTACATTCTGTTATTAAATGTTTAAGTGATTCTATACTGACCATACAGAATCTACATACATTGTCATTTGATGTTTCCAAATGATGTATCACTAGAATCTGCTTCGTTTTGTAAGCATTTAAGCGCAATCTTAGAAACCCATTGCGATGGTGGCGAGAGGGAAATTTTTGCAGATAATGCGGCATGTTGTCTAGCCGATTCATTACAAGTCCAGGTTCCAGAGCAGTTGGTAGTTTCTTGTATTTGGACAAGTCGTGAATCCAAAACCACTGTTTTATTTTCTTTTTTAAATTTTGAGGCTGATCTAACAATGTTGCCATCTGGGTGTCAGCTGCTTTCAGGACTGCCTCAAGCGTTTGTGTCCATTTCTTAAGTAATCCAGTGTAGGCTATGGTGTCTCAAGGCGCTAATATTTTATATGCTGGTTCTGGTTTGGCAATTATCATTTTGCGTAGAATCACAAGGGATTTCCAGACGACGGAACCATATAGTTCTTCCAATGCAAGTTTGTGCCTAATTATGATTGTTGATATGTATTTAGGTAGTCTTAATACTCGCCGCCAGAAAATTCCCTCTAGTTGTGTCCAAATTTTATGATCTAGGTTCCATCCTGTTTCTGCTTCAACAATGATACCAGGAACTACTTTTTGCGTGTAGAACTGCCGAACAGGGATTAGACTGAACTTTCCAAATAAAGTATGGATGCTCGCTCCTTGTAGGGAGAACGTTTCCATTAGTTGAAACAGGTAGTGTACCCAGCTTGTTTCTCGAATCGGCCTTTTTACCATTACACCCAAATAGCGGATTTCAGCGACTTCCTCAATTACCTCATTATCAATCTTCCACTTGAAGTTTCAATTTATTTTTCCCTTTGCTGGGCCGAACTTCATGATTTTTGTCTTCTTTACATTAATTCGCAGTTTGTTTTCCACCATATATTTTTGTAAACCTGATAGAAGTCGCTGAAGCCCTATTTGAGTAGAGTCAATCAAAACCAGATCGTCAGCATATGTTACCCGATAGATTTGATGTCCATTTATTTTTGGAGAGAAACATTTTATGATTGTTGAGGCATCGGGGATATCAGCGATGAACAGCTTAAACAGAGCAGCAGCCAGTGGGCAGCCCTGTTTTACCCCTTTATTCGTATCTATCGCTTCTGATCGATCTCCATTTCCATTTATCCTTACACGAATTGATGTTTTTGAGTGGAAGGCCTTTATTGGTTGTAAAATATTTTCTGGGCAACCCCAGTTTGTAAGTTTCCTCCATAATAGTTCACGATTTATTGTATCAAAGGCCTGTTGCATGTCCACAAAGGCGAAAAATAGGTTTGATCTCTTCTCTAAGGCTTCCAATTTCAACAAATTAATCCTTGTCAGGTTGATCTCAGTCCCCACTCCTTTTGTAAAACCTGTCTGTCGACAGTCTGAAATTCCTTTGTTGGTTGCCCACATTGTTAATTTTTGTAGGAGGAAAGTGGCCATTATCTTTCCCATAGTGTCAAGGAGGGCAATCAGCCGATAGTTTGCTGGATCGGCTCGATTGCCCTTCTTGAATACTGGCACTACAATCGCCTCAGTCCAGGAGGCTGGGAGTGACTTCTGTTTGGCGATTCTATTGAATAACATGGCTATAAAGATGGATCATTCATTTTTATGCACTTTTAACATCACATTGGAAATTCCATCAGGCCCTGCAGCTCTGGAGTTTTTTCAGCTTGGAAATAGCGATATTTATATCTTCTTCAGTCTCTGATACGTCTCATCGCGTTACATCAGCGTTCAGTTTTGTTGTTGTTCCACGTTGAGTTTCCAAGAATACACCTTCAAAATGTTTTTGCCAGTCACCCTCAGAGACCTCATTTGCTAACATATCTGTTTGATTAGCATTATCTTGATTTAAAATGCGCCAGATTTCCCTCGAGTTGTTGGATTTGATTAATGATAGCATCATCTCCCCGCATTCTTGATCTCACATACATGAAAAGTTTTTAGCCAATTTCAGTATTTTTGTCGACGTTGTTTGATTGGTAACGTGGATTTCATACCCATTTTACGTTTTAACTCTCTTATATCTTCATTGAGCAGTTTCTTCTGATTTTTTACAATTCTACTCCATTCATGCCTATGTATTTTTTAATTTTGTACATTCCGTGTTTTGATAAGGTAATAATGCTGCATAATTTATCGAATCATGTGTTGTATAGGATAAGGATCGAAACTCCTCTGTTAGACCTGTTATTTGTTTCCCTTTTAGGCATAGCCGATTTCGCCCTTGATTTACTTCCAAAGTTTGTTTATGAGTCTGTACTACAGATTTCTGGCTTAATGGCCATGTCATTTCCAAGGCATCATGGTCACTGCGTACGGTCTGCCCAATTCGTAACTTTAAGATCTTATTCCATAACTTTTTTGCTGCCCATATGTAGTCAAGGATCTTTTTATGACCAAAATTTCGCCAGGTGAACTTCGGCGGCATATCACCAGTTACATGTCCATTGACCATGTCGCAATCTCTTGCATCCATTTCGTTGTTCCATCGAACTCTCCTTGCAGTTGTGTTCTGTGTTTCCTTATTTGTAGTTGAGATAAGCTTGTTTTCGTCATTGAACCATGTTAGGTTCATGTCTCCACATATGATGATCGATAAGTCTTGATGTTTCATTTGATTTTTATCAATTATGGTCGTTATTGATGAAATGAACTTCTCAGTTGTGATCTTTGATGGATTTCAATATGTGTTAATTAATAACAGGTATTGTGTTTTCATATATTGTTCATTTGGTTTTTGAATTAGGGTCGCCTGAACAAAGCTATTAGGGTTTTCTTTTTCACATACTTCCCAAGTGGTTCCATTTTTCACCATTGTGATTAAGCCTGAAAACGGGCGGCCGTGGGCATTTTTCTCCGCTGGATTAAGCAATGTCAGGTACCCATCTTTTACGGGCGGAATCTGCAACCATGTCTCCTATAAGCATATTCCAAAATTTCCAGTCAGGTCTACTGGGAAATCATCAAATAGGTGTTGCAATCCTCTCGTGTTCCATGATATCAATATGGCAAGTCCTTCTTGCTTGTGTTTGCCTAGCTAATGCTTTCTTATTCTTGTTTTCCATACGATTTGCTTGCAGCGGAACAGATTGACCCGCTTTTAGCTGTTTCCTTAATGTGTCTCGGCGTTGTTCATCAGTTTCTTTTTCTTTTGTGTTCTTATTTTGACCTGTGGGACTTTTCGGTCCAGATAGTTCTTCTTCTGAAGTCTCAAATCCCAAAAACAATAATTTGTCTTTCGCGGCCATAATGGTCTTATTTACTGCTTTTGATTGTATATGCAGTAGCACTTGGTCTGCTCGTTCTTCTGAAATGTATTCCACTATGCCAATATCTTGTGTGGTCACCGTCCTTAGTAATGGCACTGAATGCAATAGTCGAATAACATTGCCTCTGGTGAGGTTCACATCATTTTCATCATGGAATATGTGTTCAACCCGTATTTTTCCTTGCAACATTTTTGCTTCAATCGACTTTTGTTTTTCCACAACAAGTAGTTTGTTCTGAGATTGTGCTCGTGTAAGCTTTGGATTTAATGTCACATGGTGCTTGCTCACAGTGTCTCGCTCTGGACTTTCCTGAATTTCAGATACATTTCTCTGCTTTGCCGTAAGACCCAAATGTCTTTGAGACTCACCTTTTTTTACAGGTTTTGCCATTGATTGTGGTAAGGTTTGCTTTACAAATCTTTCATTTGATTCTTTCGTATTTAACTGCCTCATTTCATCCGATTCTGACATATTGTCGTCTTCGAAGTCATCAGAATATGTCGACAGATCACAGAGGTCCACCGAAGATTTTACTGTTTGAATAGAGTCTTTATCTGAGTCTAGTCTCAATCCTTTTTTGGGATTTTTGGTGTTCGTTTTGACTGTTACTCCAGCAATATTTATTAGATATTTTTCTTTCTCCTGGTCTTTATGTTGACCCTGTTTCTCTCTTGTAAAGAGACTTTGTTTGACTGGTGTCGGCAAGTTTCGTATACAATTTCTAGAACCGCTTGTTCGTTTTTTTGCTAAAGCAAGATTAGTCTCTTTTTCAGGTTTTTTTTTTTGTTGCAGGGCACTGCTTATCAGCCTTAGATTGAGGAGTTTGGGTGTTGCTTGCAATGTTTTTTGCAGCACCACCGAAGATTCCATATGTCAATTTGTCTGTGGAACTGTGAGGTTTTTCTGATGGTTTTTCAACAATTTCCAAACAAACTGTTGCAATATTTCTCTTTCTTGGGTGAGAGTTTGCCTCAGTTTCATTTGTATTAGCAATTGTCATTTCAATGTTGCCCACCTGACCCATTTGATTTGATCCTAATGATGGTTCAGCGTTCTCATGAGGTCTAAGACCTTGTGACTCCATATGTTGTCTCGTTTTAGCTGAGGCCTCATCTCCATCTGGTGTTTTGGACATGCTGCCGCCATCGTTGCCTACAGCAACCTGTGTTTCCACGTTTTTTTGAAGTACCCGCAGACTTGTGGATACTGTGGTCTTGCTGTTTGCATCGGATCTCACTTGCATTAGACAGCCTAGCAGTGCTTCCATTAAGGTGTTTTTATCGATGTTATCTTTTCTGATTTGTTCACGTAAATCGACATGCCAGGACGTAGCTTTGGAAGTTTCATTTTCAAAATATTGTTTGAATGATGCATTTGCACTTTCCATTTTAGTTATTTTTTCATTTAAATGACTAATTTGTGTGCTATTATTTTGTAGTTCCTCATTGAGTGATTCATAGAGTTTTACGAATGGAATCAGTGCCAAGGACGTGGCGGCCAATACATTATTATGAATTTGTATTGCAGCCGCGGTTGACAAATTAGATTTGAATGACTGCTCATTTTCCAAATTGTTTTGTTGGATGTCTTTGATCCCGCTTGTCAACCCTCTTACGTTTCGCTTTGGCTCTCCTGTAGCCATATGTGGCATTGGCCCAGCTTCATCTAACGAAATAGACGGCTCTGGTGTTGAACAGCTTACCGTCGGCTGCATGGTAGTTCTGATTTCCTTTCTTGTCTCTTGGTATATAGTCATTTTCTCATTTTGCAAATTTGCTGGAGTGACATACATTTGTTTTCTAAACAATGATTTGTCTGTGTTAATTTCAAAAGACGCTAGCTGACCATGTATTTCCGTAACTGCTGAACCCATATGCATGCATTGTAATGACCGAAACCAAAACCCTCACCCATAATGATAGGCACACAACTTGTTTCAAGTGTTGGCAATAAAAAGGCCGTAGGATTTTTATTGTACACATATGGTTTATGACAATAACAATAGCACATATCATGATGGTATCATACTTTTGGACACCGGTTCCTGAGGTTACCCCCTCGGACCCCTGCCGCCTTCTTGTGTCCCACGACTTGTTGTAGGCACCGTACAGTGCCTTGTACTTCTTTTTTGTTCTTCTCCCCTTCTTTTGTAGGGTGGGTGGGTTCTGTGGTAAAGAAGCAAGAAGATTTGGAAGACACTGAGTTAACAGTGAACCTCCTGTTTGCTTGGGTCCCCGTTCAGGGTCCACAAACAGATTGGGCCTCATTACGACCCAGGCGGTAAGTTACCGCCTGGGCCGTGACTTTACCACCATGGCGTAAACTACGTTTACGCCATGGTGGTTGGCGGACTTACCGCCCCATTCCGAGGTCGGCGGGGCGGTAAGTCCCCAATCCCCATTTACCCTTCCCCATTCCCATTTTTGCCCCATAGGGCATAATGGGAGTGGGGAAGGCGTTAATTACGCCACCGTAAATTACGGTGGCGTAATTAACTCCATGGTCCCTTAGCGCCATGGATTTTAACACCTGCTAAAAGCAGGTGTTAAAAGCGCCATGGCGCTAAGGGACCTCGTAGTTGGCGGTAAGGGGTCGGCGCAGCTAACGCTGGCGTTAACCCCTTACCGCCAGGGTCGTAATGAGGCCCATTGTGTTTACTCTGAGCATGCTGCTCTCATTTATAGGACCCAGGGAGGCCCTGGGTCTTTGTTGTGTATATGATGGGGGCCGCTGTTGTCACAGCCCCCAGCCGGATAGCCGACTGACTGACCCCCTGATGGTGGCAGGTCTTTGAAACTGGGCCCTGCCTGATGGTTGTTTCCTTGTGGCGCTTTAGCACCTTGCTGATTGGGGGAGGGTGCGATGGCTGTTCGCACCTTACCCTTCCATGGCTTTTGTGCTCCCGAGACGGCACATCTCCGTAGCTGGGGGGAAGGAGAGGAGCAGGTGCGGGGGTTGGAGCTGCCCCTCTCCCAGCTGCCAATGGTAACAGCAGTTACCCTGCCTTGTTTGTGGGATGCCCATGCAGCATTGCCCATAACTGCTGAACCCATATGCATGCATTGTAATGACCGAAACCAAAACCCTCACCCATAATGATAGGCACACAACTTGTTTCAAGTGTTGGCAATAAAAAGGCTGTAGGATTTTTATTGTACAGATATGGGTTATGACAATAACAATATCACATATCATGATGGTATCATACTTTTGGGCACCGGGTCCTGAGGTTACCCCCTCGGACCCGTGCCGCCACACACGGGCAGGTTCCCGGCTGACCGTGTTCCCCCAAGAGTATGCCCTAGAGACAGCCCCTGTGAGCCAGCGTTGTATTGATTTTCCCAAAAGAAATGCTCCATGCCCTGGTTAGACAGATGGGTGCCGTCATGGAGAAAAAGGTCTGGGTTGCCTAGTGTAATGGCTGGGTGTTTAATGAAACCCAGTCCTCTTGTCATACAGAATCTCTCTATCGTCCTGTTCAGTTTTCTTCTTGATATGTCTATAGATTTGTAGTAGTTGGCCCCTAGCCATATCTTTCGTGGCTGAGAAGTATATTTCCGTCCCCCTCCAATTGTGTGAAATGCCTGCTAGGGAGGAGCAGATTTCTTCGCATAGGATGCGTCTAGCTGTGTTAACTAGATTGTTGCCCCCTAGATGGATGATCAGGAATTCTGGGGGGTCCTTGTATGCCACCAGTTCTGCTAGTGTTTTGTGGACGTCAGCCCAGCGTAGGCCTCTGTATCCCCACCATGAAGTAATGGTGTTTCTGAACGGTGGCCCTTCTTTGGTCTCTTCAGCCCATCTGCCTGTCCTGAAAACGAAAGAGTGGCCAACTGTCCATGATGATCGTAGTGTGGTCCTCGGTTCACCTGTTGTTTCTGTGGTGGTGGGAGGAGGGGAAAAGAAAGAAAGTTTTAGGGCGGAAAGCTATATCAATTTTGGTCTGATATATCTTTTATAACAGTCTGACTTCCATCCCCCTATATTTTTTAGTAGTTGCGGTGCTAAACCTCCTTGCCATGCTGCAGTGGCGGCACATATCCTGAAGGAGTGAGTGCCGAATTGTTTGGGATCCCACCCTGCTCTGCTGATTGCTTTTATCAGCACTCCTATAAATTGGTAGCAGCTTAGGGCCGACGTATCCTTGTGGATTAAAAAGCTCCCTCCTACTTTGGGTTGTTGCGTGTAATAGAGGTTGGTGATACAAACTGGGCAGTTTGTTGCCTCCTCGATGCAACAAATATTGATGGTTCTTTTCGCACCCGTTTTAGACTGTTGCATTTCTATGTTAACACTCTCTTGCCTCACCCTGATTTCCATGAAACCAATGCCGTTTGTGGCCTTGGTGCTGGATGCGATGAGTTGTCCCACCCAGAAATCCCCAAAGTAGGCTAGGAAAAAAGCTGTTTTAAATAACGTTATCTTGTATGGGTGCCAACATATGGCTTCTGAATGGCTTGCTATCTGCACCAGTTTGCTGAAATCAAGGGGTCGGCGGGTGTCCACTTGTGGACCCTCTATTCTGCCCCATCCCTTCATTGCGTAAGAGATGAGGGCGTTCTGGGTGGGGTCTGAATCGCCCCGAATTATTGTAAAGTATGAAATTGCCACTAGGTGTCTTTTTGCCCAATCCCTTTTGAAACCTTGTTCCCGGGCCCATTTTAAAAATACTTCTATATCTTTGATCATTATAAGTTCTACGTGGTTTACACCTGTGGCCTTAAATACTGTTTGCAAACACTTACTGTACTGCGTTGCAGTGGTGCTTGCCACCGCCCTCTCTGCCATCTCTGTTAGGAAGCCTGTGAGGTTGTTGGCACCCGTTGTTGATGCGCCTGATTCTTGTTGGGCATCCCGGCCTAGGCTCTCTGGCGCAGGCGTTGATGCCAATGTGTTGTTGGCACCCGTTTTAGAGGTGCCTGGTTTTCGTTGGGCATCCCGGCCTGTGCTCTCTGGCGTTGGCGTTGATGCCGTTATTCTTGTCTTCCTATTATTGTCCAGCATTCTGCTGGTATTGGCATCATCTGTTCTTGTGTCTGGTTTGGTGGTTTTTTCCCTCGCTAGGGGAACTCCCCACTGTGCGGCCATGTGCTCAAGTTTTGCTAAAGCCGGGCCGTATTCCTCGGAGTTTGGTGGCCCTATGACCATGAAATCGTCTAGGTGGTACACTATTTTTGTCCCTGGTCTCTGTTTTAGGAAAGCCCATTGAAAAAAGGAACTGAATTGTTCAAATAGTGCACAGGATACTGCGCACCCCATGGGGAGGCATCTATCTATGTAGAATTTGTTGTTAAAAGTGAAACCTAACCACTGCTGTGACTCTGGATGGACTTGCAAGAGTCTGAAAGCAGATTCGATGTCCAGTTTGGCCATCAGCGCGTTTCTGCCGCATTCTTGTACGAGCCTTACCGCCTCTTGAAAATGTGTGTAAGATACCGCAGATTCTGTGTGTGGGATACCGTGTTTAAAGACTGGCCTTTAGGGTAAGAGAGGTGATGAATTAGTCTCATTTTTCCGGGTTCTTTTTTGGGGACCAGGCCTAGTGGAGATATTAAATAGTCTTTTAAAGGCATGAAATCCCAGGGACCTGCTACCCTTCCAAGTTGCAGTTCTTTCTTGATTTTGGTTTCTACTATCTGGGGGTTGTCCCTGGCTGAATTTAGGTTCATCAGGATGTGTTGTGACCCAGCGCCATTAAAAGGGATGAAAAACCCTTTGGTGAAACCTTGCGATATTATGCTGCTGCTTTCCTTGTCAGGGTAGCTGTTTAGGGCGTCCCTAAAATTGCCTGGCTTGAGAGGCGTTAGTCCTGGTTATAAAAATGGGATATCATTCTTTCTTGGCTGGTAGTCTGGTGCAGTTGCTTGCTGCATGGTCGCTGTTGCAGTTTGTGCAGGCGTGTTTGAACCAGCATTCTTTGCCCCATGTACACTGGTTTTTCCCAAAATTTCTGCATGGGATGTTGGATTTGGCAGCCTGCTGTTTGTTCTGTCTGTGGGGATTATTTTTAGCCGCCCAAGGCTGGTTGCTCCGAAAGGGCTGCTCCCCCTTTTTGGATTTATCAGTGTCATGGGATTTGCTTACTTGGGAATTTTTGCTATTTTTGGAAGAAGACTGCATGGTATCTTCTTCCTGGGGAGGTTCGGCGTTGAGGGTATATAAATCGTTCTGGACTTCATCCCACTCAATGGCCGGCCTTTCTGACATGCTCCTCCTAAATCTAATGTCGTATGCAAGCCATGTCTTCCCCCTCTGGGTTACTTTTACTTCCCTTATTTTATCAACGTATGCCCAGATCTTCCTGCCATCCAAAGGGAATTTTTCTTCGTATATTGTTGCTAAAATTGCAAAAGCCTGTAACCAGTTTTCCCAGTTTTGTTCGACCTGGGTGTTTCTGGCAATAGCTTTTTCTTCTATTTTTTGGGGTCTCTGAAAGCGTCTTTCCCTTTGCACTGGGCTTCTATTAGGGAAAAGATTTCTATAAATTCTTTGGCCTATATGGCTTCTTTGATTGTGGTATCAATGTTCCATGACAGGCATCTATTGTATCTATTTAATATCTCTGTTTGGAAGGATTTCATTTTCTGGTCTAATTGTGCATTACAAATTGTTACAATGTCAGTTGTATTGCTGCCGGGTGTCCCTGTCGCGCCCGTGTTATCTGTGCCTGGGGTTGTCCAAGCTTTTAGGGCACCTGCTGGATCAGTTGCTGGAGTTGTGGAGGCTGTTGTATTTATAGCTGTAGGGGCTATTGGCAAATGCTGTATTTGTTGTGGCGGGATTGCTATAGGTGGTGTTACGGGTGGGTTGACAACCGTTATTGTAGGTTCTATTGTGATGGTGGGGTTTGAGGCCCCAGGTTCCCTTGTGGGCGGTGTCTGCTTCCCCCTTATTTCTACCATTAGATGCTGTAATTCAATTTTTTGGTACCTTTTCTGGCGCCTTCGGATATTTTTCTCCTTTTTGATGGTGCAGAAAACTCCTCCTGGCTGGGTGGGCTGGTAATTGCTTCCCTGGGTAGGCCATACATGTTTTCTGTAACCCATGTCCATCCGTAGTGCTCTGCCGTGTCGGTGTTGGGGGTGCCCATGTTTTCCGTTTGGGCCCCATGTTTTTCTATGCCTGCTATAGGATAAAACAGAGGGGTTTTATCAAGGAGTTAAATAGTTGTTATTGGCGAGTTTTTTGCGCTTGTTCTATTTGTTGCCCGTGCTGGGTAACTGTTGACTGGTGCCTTCTTGCCCGGGTTCCGAAAATTGGGCAGCCTCCCGTTTTGATTTAAATTGGTTTCGCTGTGAGGTCGCCCTGCAATATTACAGCAATTATATTAAATCTGCAGTCTTTGGGCCCGCCGCGCTTGGAACTGTGTCCGCCAGCTCTGTGTGGTTGTAAATCAAAGACGAGGTCCCAAGCTGGCTTTTAACTCTGCCCGAGTTTAAAGCTGCCTTGTGTTATCTTGCATCGTCTGCCTTATAACGCGGGGGTTCCGGTCAACTGTAATCAAAAATTCCAGACATAATTGTCTTTTTATCATCCCTCATAGCCCCAGTGCGGTGGGTCACCTTACAAGTGTTGAATCGTAAGCCGTCCGCGCCGTGCTTGTTCGTGTGCAGTTTCTCCCTCGTCCGCACTGGTTTTGGGGATGATTCCGCGGCACGGGCCTTTGTTTGTTTTGTTGTGGACACGCTCGCCACTCGCTTTTCGTTCTATGTCAAAAATGTTGAAGTTGACAGCGTCTGCGCTGGCCGTTCGGTTGCCGCTTCTTGCTTCGTTAAAGATGTATTGCAAATGCTTTGAACAGTACAATGCTCGGGAAGGAAAAAGACACTGCGATGTACAGCGAACTTCAAGAATTGCTAAAGAAGCATGAAGATTTGGAAGACACTGAGTAAACAGTGAACCTCCTGTTTGTTTGGGTCTCCGTTCAGGGTCCACAAACAGATTGTGTTTACTCTGAGCATGCTGCTCTCATTTATAGGACCCAGGGAGGCCCTCGGTCTTTGTTGTGTATATGATGGGGGCTGCTGTTGTCGCAGCCCCGGCCGGATAGCCGACTGTCTGACCCCCTGATGGGGACAAGTCTTTGAAACTGGGCCCTGCCTGATGGTTGTTTCCTTGTGGCGCTTTAGCACCTTGCTGTTTGGGGAAGGGTGCGATGGCTGTTCGCACCTTACCCTTCCGTGGCTTTTGTGCTCCCAAGACTGCGCGTCTCCATAGCTGGGGGGAAGGAGAGGAGCAGGAGCGGGGGTTGGGGCTGCCCCTCTACCAGCTGCCGATGGTAATAGCAGTTACCCTGCCTCTCTTGTGGGATGCCCATGCAGCATTGCCCAGACTTGTATGTAAGTGTGAGAGGTATTTTTTCTTTGCGTATATTTGAGGAGTTTCAGGGCGTGCATGTCTGCCTTTTGTCTTATTGGTGTCTGTGAAGCTCTTCGCTAGTTTGCTCTTCATAGCTTCAAAGTATGCTATTAAGCGCTCAGTTAATCGCGCCTCACGACCTGCAAAGTCAAATCCGCCATTGAGTGTGCTGCTATTTGACACTATACATTTGTTGCTAGTTTTACCATAATGGCTCATGCACAAGCTTGATTTTCCTTTCACATGCGTTGATCCTTTAATGCTCGTGTTTCCATTTCTTTTTTCAAACAAATCCTTATTTGTTGTTAAGGCATTCATATTGTCATTTTTTTGTCTAAGGTCTGAAGGGATTTTATTCAAGTCCCTACCCACATTCAAGTCTTTGGTTATTCCCTCTACGGGCGGGTATATACATCTCATAGAATTTGCTTCACTCTGTAAACACGGGACCTCTAGTTGCAATAGCTCAATGTCTGTTACATCGAAAGAGAGTCAAAGACTGCCAGGTTAATTTCAATCTCTTTTCCTCTTTCACCATTGTGTGTAATTTCATTTGGCATTAGGCATTGAGCGCTGTTGGTTTGAGACTTTTCATTTCCTGCGGCGTCATTTGAAACGCCCTCAAGCCCAATCACTCCGTTTGTCTCTACTCCCTCTCTTCCATCTGTGCCTCGCTCATCTCCCATGTCTACTACAGCTGCCGCACCATTCCCTGCGCCCCCTGTTAAGGTCATTGAAGGCGTGTAGGAAGGTGTTTCTGAGAGGTGTTTACTTGCCAGTTGCACTAATGATGGAAAAGCGGGGGGTCTTTCACTCATTATTTGCATTGTATGATCTGTATGTGTGCCAGCAGCCAGTAGATTGTTTTGCTTTTGACACGACCAGTTGTATCCCTCCAAATCACATTTACCGGTGTGCAGATTCCCCTCTAGCAACAAAGTTTTATCATTCGCCTGTGTAGAGTGCTTTCATTTTGAGCGTGTCAGGGGGCCTGCCTCGGCCACAGTTAACTTCTTAACTGCTGCACTGTCAAGGGATCTTGCCGGCTTTGCTCCCAACGAGCAAGGGAGACACTCCACAAGCCAAAGCCGCCAAACAGCTAAACAGTTCTCACAGCCCTTCTGCCACAGGGCTTACGCAACAAGGGCGCTCCAGATGTCCTGATGAGCTCAGCTGCTGGTCACGTGACATGCGCGTCATTGGAGAGACAGATTATGTGATTGATTCTTAAAGTAAAGGCGTCCTTTTCAATTTTACTATTTTCCAATATCCGTGCCGTCTGCAGGGTGGAGCAAAAGGAGACTGAAAGAAGATTGCTTCTTGCTCTCCACTCACTCGCCAAAACAATCCAATCTGTGAAGCAGATAGAGTGAGATGAATTAATCACAATGCCGCCACAGCTAAACAGTTCTCACAGCCCTTCTGCCACAGGGTTTACGCCACAAGGGCACTCCAGATGTCCTGATGAGCTCAGCTGCTGGTCATGTGACGTGCGCGTCACTGGAGAGAGAGTTGATGTAATTCTTAAAGTAAAGGCATCCTTTTCATCTTTTACTACTTTCCGATATCTGTGCCGTCTGCAGGGTGGAGCAAAAGGAGACTGCAACGAGACTGCTTCTTGCTCTCCACTCACTCGCGTGCCAAAACAATCCAATATTTAAACTTGACCAAACTAATTTCTGAGCCTTGGCAATCTCTACTCCAAGCAGAAAGCACCCAATCGGAAGTCTCGTCAGGGGCCCATTTATGCATGTGAGCATCTTTGTGGGTATAGCATGTATATCAACACCCAATGAAGTTGTTTTTTTTCATAGCCGTAGCTATCTGGAAACATTGCAAAATAAATGCTTTTCAGCATTCCTAAACCCTCATCAAGTGCCCCCAACATGTCTGCCAGTCCCCCACTCTCCTTATGGCCTCCTCGCCTTCCCTACCCTCTCCCATTCCCCCTATAGCACTTGTCATTTCTATGATGTAGTTTTGATGTAAATGTTGTGGCGCCGTGGCTATGCAATATGCCAAAATACACAACATACCATTGGCCTGTATATAGCCATGATTACACATGCCCCCTGTGAATAGCTGTGACAACGTATGCTGTTCAGTGATTGGGGCAGTCGTAGGCGTGGTTACTCCCTCCAGTCGTTGCTGTGGTTAACTCTGTGTATGGTTTATCCAATCACATTGCAAGAGCTATTCAATAAAAAAAAATTACTTATGTCTATATGTGGGCATAAGGGGATAATGGGAGAACGGTCCAAAAGAATGAATATATTTTCTAGCAGTAGTGTCGGTGGGTAAAGACATAGGGGCCGATTCATGAAACCGGGTGCAGAATGGCGCAAGGGGCACGCACCGAGAAGGACCCTGCGATAGCCGTGGCCAAACCAGATGCAAGCCTCCGTGTCCACCCCTGAACCACCATCCTGTACACCCGTGAGAAGGCGCACCGTTCCCCGCAGCCCAGGCTGCACCCCAGCTAAATCGCATGCCTCACCTCTCAAGCCCATGCTGCACACATGCAAAAACACAGGCCCTGCCTCGCAAAGCCAGACTGCACCCCAGCAAAATCACGTGCCTCACCTCGCAAGCCTAGACTGTACCCCTGCTAAATCGTACACCTCACCTGGCAAGTCCAGGCTTCCCCCCAGCAAAAACATGGGGCCTCCCTTGCAAAGCTAGATTGCACCAAAGCAAAATTGCACGCTTCACCTTGCAAGCCCAGGCTGCACCCCTGAGAAATTGCACACCTTGACTCGCCAGTCCAGACTGCTCCCCTGCAAAAACACGGCCCTCCCTCTCAAGCCCAGGCTGCACCCTAGCAAAATCACTCCCCTAAACTTGCAAGCACAGGCTGCACCCCTGTGAAAACACAGGCCCTCCCTCTCAAGCCAAGGCTGCACCCTCCAGACTGGACACCGCCCGCCAGCCCCTGTGACACCCCCCCAGGCAGCCCCCTCCAGTCTGGACAGAACCCCCCAGAACCCCTCACCTGTGACACCCCCCCAGGCATCCCCCTCCAGTCTGGACACCACCCCCCAGCCCTCTCCCACCTGTGACACCCTCTTGCTCCAGGTAAACCCCTCCAGTCTGGACACCCACCCCGAGCCTCCTTGTCTGTGACACACCCCTCCAGGTAGCTCCCTCCAGTCTGGACAACACCCCCAGCCCCCTCACCATTGACACACCCCCAAGCAGCCCCCTCCAGTCTGGATACCTCCCCCCAGACCCGTCACCTGTGACACCCCCCAGGCAGCCCCCTCCAGTCTGGACACCACCCCATAACCCCCCTCACCTGTGACACCCCCCAGGCAGCACCCTCCAGTCTACACCACCCACAGCCCCCCTCACCTGTGAACCCCCTCCAAGGAAGCCCGCTCCAGTCTGGATACCACCCACAGCTCCCCAAACCTGTGAAGTCCCCACAGGAATCCCCTTCTAGTATGGGCTACCCCCCCCCCCCACAGGCAGCTCCCTCCAGTCTGGACACCACCCCCAGTCCCCCTCACCTGTGACACCCCCAGGCAGTCCCCTCCAGTCTGGACACTTCCCAACAGCCCCTCTCACCTGTGACACCCCCGCCCGGACAGCCCCCTCCAGTCTGGACACCACACCCTACCCCCCACACCTGTGACATCCCCTCCCGGCAGACCCCTTCAGTCTGGACACCCTCCTCATCTCCCCTCACCTGTGACAAATGCCAGGCAGACCCCTCCAGTCTGGACACCACCCTCCAGCCCCCTCACCTGTGACACCCCCAAGGTAACCCCTCCAGTCTGGACACTACCCTCCATCCCCCTCACCTGTGACACCCCCCAGGCAGCCCCCTCCAGTCTGGATACCTCCACCCAGCTCCCCTCACCTGTGACAGCCCCCAGGTAGTCCTCTCCAGTCTGGACACTGCCCCCCAGCCCCTCTCACCTGTGACAAACCCCAGGCAGACCCCTCCAGTCTGGGCACCACCCTCCAGCCCCCTCACCTGTGACACCCTACCAGGCACCCTCTCCAGTCTGGACACTAACCTCCAGCGCCCTCACCTGTGACACCCCCCAGACAGCCCCCTCCAGTCTGGATGCCTCCCCCCAGCTCCCCTGACCTGTGACAGCCCCCAGACAGACCCCTCCAGTCTGGACACCGCCCTCCACACTCCTTCACCTGTGACACTCCCCCCAGGTGCCTTCTCCAGTCGGGACACCACCCTGAAGCACCCCTCACATGTGATACTCCCCCAGGAAGCCCCCTCCAGTCTGGACACCGCCCCAAGCCCCTCTCACCTGTGACTAACCCCAGGCAGACCCCTCCAGTCTGGACACCACCCTCCAGCCCCCTCACCTGTGACACCCCCCAGGCACCCTCTCTAGTCTGGACACCACCCTCCAGCGCCCTCATCTGTGACACCCCCCAGACAGCCCCCTCCAGTCTGGATGCCTCCCCCCAGCTCCCCTCACCTGCGACAGCCCCCAGGCAGAACCCTTCAGTCTGGACACTGCCCCCCACACCCCTTCACCTGTGACACTCCCCCCAGGTGCCCCCTCCAGTCGGGACACCACCCTGCAGCACCCCTCACATGTGAAAACCCCCAGGAAGCCCCTCCAGACTAGACACCACCCCAAGCCCCTCTCACCTGGGAAACCCACCCCAGGCAGCCCCCTCCAGTATGGACACCCCCCATGCCTCCCCCTCCAATCTGGACACAAACCCAAGCCCCCTTCACCTGTGACAACCCCCAAGGCAGCCCCCTCCAGTCTGGACACCACCCCCAGTCCCCTCACCTGTGAACCCCCCCCCCAAGCAGCCCCCACCAGTATGGACACCCCCCAGGCAGCCCCCTCCAGTCTGGACACAATCCCCAGCCCCGCACCTGTGACATCCCCCCTGGCAGCCCCCTCCGGTCTGGACACCACCCACCAGCTCTCTCCAGTCTGGAAACCATCCACCAGCACCCTCACCTGTGACCCCCCCCAGGCAGCCCCCTCCAGTCTGGACACCACTCACAGCCCCTTTCACCTGTGAACCCCCCCTCAGGCAGCCCCCTCAATTATGGACACCCCCAGGAAGCCCCCTCCAGTCTGGACACAACCCCCAGCCGCCCTCACCTGTGACAACCCTCCAGTCTGAACACCACCCATCAGCCCCCTCCAGTCTGGAAACCTTCCACCAGCCCCCTCACCTGTGACCCCCCCCCAGGCAGCCCCCTCTAGTCTGGACACCACCCCCAAACCCCCTCACCTGTGGCATACCCCAGGCAGGCCCCTCCAGTCTGGACACCACCCCACCCCCCTCACCTGTGACACCCCCTCCAGGCAGCCCCTCCAGTCTGGACAACAGCCCAAGCCCCCTCCAGTCTGGTCACCACCTCCAGTCCCCCATTGTGACACCACCTCAGGTATCCCCCTCCAGTCTGGACACCACCCCACTACCCCCCTCACCTGTGACACCCCCTCCAGGCAGCCCCCTCCAGTCTGGACACCACCCCCCAGCCCCTCTCACCTGTGACAACTCCCCAGGCAGCCCCTCCAGTCTGGACACCACCCCAAGACCCACTCACCTGTGACAACCCCCTATTAGTCAGCCCCCTCCAGCCTGGACACCAACCCCAGCCCCCTTCACCTGTGAACCCCCAGGCAACAGCCTCCAGTATGGACACCCCCCAGGTAGCTCCCTCCAATGTGGACACCACCCCTAGCCCCTTCACCTGTAACCCCCCAGGCACCCCCTTCAGTCTGGACATCACCCTCTGCCCCCTCACCTGTGACACACCTCAGGCAAACTCCTCCAGTCTGGACACCACCCCGTAACCCCCTCACTTGTGACATCCCCTCGAATCAGCGCCGGCCAGTCTGGACACCACCCCCAGCCAACTCCAGTCTGGACACAACCCCCCAGCCACACTCACCTGTGACACCCCCAGGCACCCCCCAACAGTCTTCCACAATACCAGGGCAATGCATGTCTGTAGCCCACCTGACCCTCTGTGCTCTGCCAGCAACATGAAGTTGAACACCAATATGTCCACCGCAACCACTATTAACAAGAAGCACCGGAGATCCATCCAGGACATGAGAATCTGCTGACACACTCTCCAAGACCTTAACCCACCCCATACACATGTGACAAGTGAATGCAATGGCAAGTGGCATGTGTATGTTGGCCATGGCACATTGCTAAGGCTTCAAAGCACATAGACTGAATGTGTGCCCACAACATAAGTTAACCAACTAATACATTTCAAATATCCACAAACAATGGCCAGATGCATCACCCGCCTGAGCATCAGTGACCTGGGTGGAAGGGGCGGCAAATTGTCTGTTAGGGAACAATAACATGACAGGACCATGCATGGGAGATGGGAGGGCTGTCAGAGAGTGCATGAGTCACAGAGACCGGAGAATTGTGCCGCCGCTCCGAAAGAGAAAACATGGCTCACTACTGCATTCCCGTGTCCGAGGTGGAGCAACAAATGAGAGAAGGCAGTGTGTGATTGCACATGCTGGTGGGCGTGTCTGCATGACATGGGTTTAACACAGCAATGACAAACACAAGTGCCATTATCGGGACCCTGAAACACCTGCAGAGTGAACCCACTTCCCTCCACCCCAACCACACTGATGGTAAACACAGAGTGATGCTGCACAGCTAAATGCAAATGAAAACATACGGTGCAGACCCAGTCGTCTGATGGACCCATCCCCACATGGCTGACACATTTGCATCCTTCCAGTCGCAACCATCAAATCAACAACAACACACATGCATGCAAGGATGGAGAGATGCACGTGCAGCAAAGTGAACTATCAGTTGCCAACACACAAATGAACTGCATGAAGCATGGAATGGAACAAAATGAAAGATGTATTGAATGTAACTATGTACAATTAAAATGGGGAATGAAGGTCAAAGCAGTCCAGGGGAAAATATGAAAATAAATAAAAATCCTGCACCTAAATAACTATATACATGAGAACCTGGGAAGGAATGTCTGCAAAGTCCAGGGAAAATAATTAATTAAAAAGGAAACCTACACCTAAATAAGTATGTACAAAGGCAGCGGGCTAGTCCTCCTCTCCGATCTCACACAGCCTTTCCAACAGGACTGGGTCCAATGACACGCCCCCCCACAGCCCTCAGACGGGCCTCCGTTGTTGTCTGGAGGGCTTGCAGGTCATCCAGCATCTGTGTCTCTATCACTCGCGGTTCCCTGCAAGTGGCCTCCCGGATGGCAGCTCGCCTCCTTCCCAATGCATTACAATCCCAGCCCTGGACATCACTACTCCTGCTTCCCGTGCCCGCTGGCTCTCTGCCACAATCTGACCTTTATAATGCTGGAACATGGAAGACATTCTGTGCCTCATGTCCACGTGTGCTTCCTGCCTCACTCTTCCCACCTGCCTCCCTGGGTGGTCTGCCCAGCCAAAAATCACCTCTTCCTCATTGCGCCCTGCTGTTCCAGTACCTGCTACGTTTGTAGGTCCTCCGAGCTGATGACGATCCCCGGAGGTCTATGGCACCTGCACTGCTCATAGGTGCCTGCTGTCCCTCTATTGCCTGTGCCCCTGTTGGTGTTTGGGTCACGTGACCAACTCAGCTGCTGTGCCTTGGACTCCCAACGTGGACAGGTATGTGAGATCCACCAGACGGGGCGGTGTGGGTGGCACAGGTGCACAGGGGGCCTTGCTGGTATCTTGGCCTAAAGACACCCTGGAGGATAACTGGTGCATGGAGGAGGAGGATGAGGAGGTGGTCACAGCAGGGAACATCCCATGGAGTACACCCCAGAACAGGCATGCTGCAATCCAGGAGACAAGGTGGTATAGCTCACTGTGATGATGCACAAGCAGACTACCAGTAGCCTGCATATCATCACAAATGACACGTGTCCACCTCATCAATCCGGCCAGCAGGGGCGGCACATAATCCCAGATGGGCACATAATCCCAGATGGACACATGAGATGGCAAGAGGCTGTCGGTCTGGGTGGACACAGCAGCCGACAGCTGGGGGGTGTCTGGGTGGAGGCATCCTGGCAGGTGCACACTGCTGCATTCAATGCTCCAGGGACATGATTTTCCACAGGCACCTCCACAGTGGCCTGCACAGCCTCATGCCCCTGGGACAGGACTGAAGTAAGTGCGCGCACACCACAACACCCCCACCTAAACCAATGGGCTGGGCTGCAACAGCCACCTTCTCCCCCCCCTGTCAACCTGTATGACTCTGGGGCATCTTCTGCCATTGATGGCCCCTGTGTGGCATCACCTGGCCCCACTGCTGCTGAAGGGTTCCCTCCCACCTTCACCTTCTTGAACTCACCCCAAGCAGCCATGCGCAATGTCATCCGAGCTGCCACCGCCACATTGCTCTCCGAAGATGAGCTGGAACGGGGGCATGGCTGTGGCCTGCACCTCTGCCTGGTGGATGCATCCCGGCATCCCTGCTCCACAGCACTGCTTCCGCCCTCTGCATCAGAAGCAACTGTGGAAAAGGAGACACATAACAGCAACATCAGTGTACTGCACCAAAGCCGGCGTGGCATCACCAACATTCACAGGAGCATGACTTGTCAAGAGAACAACCATACACCTCCACACTCACACACATGGACATGAAATCCACATGCATACAGGCACCTGCCTGACCGTCACTCT
Organism: Ambystoma mexicanum; assembly: GCF_040938575.1. NCBI lineage: Eukaryota > Metazoa > Chordata > Amphibia > Caudata > Ambystomatidae > Ambystoma > Ambystoma mexicanum. The sequence goes on along the minus strand of NC_090930.1, from coordinate 378,306,955 downwards.
ACACGATCACATCAAACTGCATGCCACTGTCACAACCAATCTATTGTGTATGCAGTACACATATGCATCAATTGCAGATGCACATGTGAGCATGCCATAGCAACAAACACATACAAATGTCATGCACACACATCAACTCAGAAGGCCTGAGCAGTGCCATGACCAATCACATCAGAGTTGCGTGAACTGCAGTGCCTCAACGTGACTAAGCCAGACATTCAAATGCATGTGTTGCATCCAGGCGTGAGTGATGCCCATTCACACATTTCCATTTTGTGCACATACACATGAGCATCATGCATGCATGTTAGGGAGAATTTTCAAGAATGTGCTAATTTCCCTTGAATTTTGAGACACCCAGCAACTTTGTTGGATTCCTAGGCTTTTATTTTTTACCAGGGAAGAGTGTGAGCCTTTTTTCCCACTCTTCCATGTATTTTGATGTGTGTTTTTCTTTTGCGTTCTTTGGATATGGAGTTTTAAACCAACTTCATAGGCATATTTTTCTGTGCGTCACACAGCACCCTCAGTGCAGTGACACAGGGGTGTCTTTCACCTTCTCTGGGACTGACTACTGTCTCCCAGTGCATGTAAAGTTAAATTGACTTCACTAGTCTTTTTAAATTTACAGACCCAGCACACCCTATCTTCCTATAGAGTGTTGGAGGGGTTGCCTAGCTTCCCCTGAGTCTATAAATTCATGTAAGAGTCAAATGTTAGCCTTTCCCACTGGAAATGGCTGGTGGCAGTGGTTTTAAACAAACTACCATGATTTTTCCTGACCGTGAACACTGGTAGCTAAAAATCCAGTCAGCTATGTTTTCCAATATGGCGCCCAAGACCTATCTGTAAAAACAGACCTCGGTCAATTTTTTTCGCCATTTCTTTTTGGAAAGGTCCTTCTTGTGTTTGTCTCTGCGCGCCAAACCAGGTTTGGATCTTTTGTTTGTTGGCCTTTGGCAGGCTTTAGTGCTGAAATCCTCCTCTGGCTCCTGAGTGTCTGAGGTGGACAGGATGTGAGGGAGGGGCCTGAAATGGTGTGAGTGACGGCCAGGCTGGGATTAATGGGGGAAAACTGTTTAAAAGCAGGTTTCTGGGATTTGGATAGCAGAGTCTTCCACTGGAACGAAAGAACTGAAGACGAGCTGAAGGAACACGACTGCTGCAACTCCTGGACCACCTTTGAAGCCCTTCTCCAGGTCTGAATTGCCTGAAACTCCATCGACAGAGAAGCCCTTCAAGGAGAACTTCTTCCTTTGAGTTTGGTGGGAACAACCAACTTGTAAGCCACCTGGATACCGTCCCCAACCTGGCCAAATTTTCTTCAGGGTGCTGTTGAAAACTGGATAGCCAGGGGGAAGGAAACCAGCTCATGGACTTTAAGGCACTCAAACATTTAACTGATGTTTTGCCAAGCTTGTGGCCTCTTCCCTGGGCAGTGCAGGAACCTCCCGACATCCTCCTCCTTGTCCACACGACTGAAGCTCAGGAACAGCGAGATCTGCTGGAACTGCCTGGACCAACTGCCTCAGCTGCAGCTTTTCTTCACTTACAAGGTACTGTGCAAGTGCGGTACAGAACTCTATTCGGCCGCGGTCAAGGTTTGTGAAACTTTCCTGACTCTGAAGGCTTGTCCTTCCGTAAACCAACATCTAACATTTCATCTGATCAAATTCTTCTAAGATCCGTGGCAAAGACTTAACTGTTTACTACCAGAACCGTACTCTCCTATACAACACTCTGAACCATTGACTTTGGCCCAGGCCTATTGAATTGCATTGCTGGTTGTAGTGAACTGAAACCCTTTGACCTGCCTATGAAAGTATGTGTGCTGTTGATTCTTATAACCTTGTCTTTTAACCCCTTTTTAAAGTAAGTGAAGTTCCATTTTGCTCCCACTTCAGGGGAGCTGAACTTGTTCAGAAACTGATTGGTTGTGTATTGTAGTATAATAGATTTTGATATTGAACTGCTCTTACTAGTGGAATGTTTTCCAAATGACTGTGTAAATAAATGTATATTCTTTTACCAAGAAACCTTGAGTAAGTGTTTGTTTGAATCACTGCATTTGTTGGTGCTTTGCGTAACCTGTTGTACTGCTCACTTTACTCTTGAGATATGTGTGGCTGCTCAGCCACTGCTACCACATTACCGTGTAGTACAGGCTTGTACCAAAGGTGAAATTGTACTTACACTTTTAGTCTCAATTGTGTGTAGTGTTCCCAAAGGGTACTACATATGGTTCTGCCTAACACTGGTGTACAGTGGTTAAGACAAAAGTATACTTGTTACATTTAGAGTACTACTCTTACCTTTATTCAAATAACCTTCAAAAGGCTAAGCAGCACTAGAGAAGCAATTGTTTTATCATATCATATCTGATATGGATAGCTACAGACAGGAGACCCTAGTCCCTTTAACAGTTGATCAATTGAGAGAAATGTGTAAAGCTAGGAATCGCACTGTAAAAAGCAAAAAGGTTGAATTGATAGAAAAATTGTTGGAATACCAAAGTCTGAGGAGTGGGTCTGAAACACGAGCCCCTGCAGCAAATGTGGAAAATGTTGATGAGGATGATAATGTTTCAGAAGGTAACTCAAATGTTATTGATGAGTAAGATGAGGCAGAGGAGTCTCAAAATGTAGACCCTGTTTTACCTCTACCTGCTCATAGGCCTCAATCGTTGACCACAGGGACCACATCAGGTCCAACACTAAGGTCTCATTACGAGTATAGAGGCAATGAAAAAAGGAAGGCGGAATGGCATTACCAGCATCGTTAACGGGCCCGGGCCATTACGAGCCGACAACCCGCCAATACCACCACCGTGGTATACCCATACCGTGCCGCTTCTTACCGGCATGCGCGCGTACACGCACCACTTCGCGGTGGAAATACCTGGATGCCGCTAACAGGAGGACATCACAAGTTATGCGGGTTGCACTTACCAGCATCCCAAATGCGGTAATTAGGGCCTGCATGACAGCGGCAATACAGGCATTGCGGACCACCTGTAAATAGCAGCCTGCAGTGTAGGCAACTGCCACAGGTGCACACAATCACCACAGGTGGAGTCAATGGAGCCTGTCCCAGTACAAAAGGAGCACACACACACACACACCACACCCCTTCCTTCACCAAAATGATCCCACTAGCTGTTGCAATCATTGGGCTGGAGGACATGGCAGTACTGCTACAAAAACAGCAACAACAACAACAACTACAACTACAACAAAAGGCAGCACAGAGTAGACACAGGAGGAGAAGGAGGGTGAGACAGGCCCAGCAAGTTCCACCAGTGCAGCCAGTGGTACCATGTAGGCAGCCACCAATCCCTCAACCTAACCCCTGAGCAGATCTACACCTTGTACCAGTTGGACTGGGACACCATCACCACCATAGTGGACATGATACACAACAACATCGTCAGCCTGATAGAAATCCGCACTGCCATCCCCCATCTACTAAAGGTGGTGTCTGTGCTCCACTTCCTGGCCACAGGCACCTACCAGCACACAGTGGGGGAGCTGCATGGCATATCACAACCACTCTTGTCTCGCATGCTGACCCACGTGCTTGATGCCCTCCTGAAGCATGCAAGCATCCACATTGCCCTACCACAGACTGGTCAGGAGCTCGCTGACACCAAAGTAGGCTTCCATGCACTGGCAGGCATGCCCAATTGCGTCAGTGCCCTCGACTCGACCCCATGTAGAATTGGTGGCCCCTCATGCCAATGAGGTGGTGTACCGCAATTGCAAGCAATACCACTCCATCACTGTGCAGATGGTATGTGACTCCAGCAAGATCATCACACATTGTTGCGCCCGATGTTCCCGATCTACACATGATGCCATGGTGCTGCGCAACTCCAGGCTACCACGCTATATGGAGCGACATGCTGGATGATGTGCCTAGCTGCTTGGTCAAATGCCTGACTGGGCCATGGCAGTGTATTGGGGTTGTGAGGTGGGGGGATGCATACTCCACCTGAGTGGGATTGGGGGAGGATGCATACTCCACCTGGGTGGGATTGTGAGGAATGCATACTCCACCTGGGTGGGATTGGGCGGTGAGTGGACAATGCACTCAGAGCTAAACACTGTTGTCCTGAACATCCCATCCTGAACATGGCACATCAATGCTATACATAAGATCAATGCCGCACATCAATAACAACATTCCAGACGCACACGCAGGCCACCATAGGTATGTCAAGCGATGCATGACTAAACATGATTACAACTGTGCCAATGCCACTTGAGTGATTAGGTACAGAGTAGCATACACTGCAATAATGGGTGGCAAGTCATCATTCCGCATCCACAGTACATCCGCATCCGCATGCAAGTGGACACCCTGCATGATCTGTACAACACAGTCCGCACTAGTTGATCATTGTGCAGTACACAATTCATCAAATTAATCTACGTGCATATATCCAGGGACATGTGCATGTCAACACCAAATAGCTGCATCCATGGCCGTTAATCCTAAAGGTGTCAGCTTAGATATTGACTCACACATACTTCTTTGTGCTCACATGCAGGTGATGGAGGATATCCTTGAAGCCGTGGCTACTTACCCCTGTATGGAACCCACAGAACCGGCACGAAGAGAAGTACAATCTCTGCCTATCTCCTGACCCGGATGGAGCCCCTTTCCCTCTGCTCCCCGGCTTTTTCCACCTGCGCCAGACTGCTGTCATTGCTGCGCATGGCTGGGGGTAAGGAAAAAGACACTTTGACATTTATTGCTGATGCTGCGAGCGACCGTCTAAAATGACTGGAAATGCAATTTTCGGCCGTGCGTGCACACTGCTTCTTCCATCTGCTTGTTGCGCTCAGGGCACATCCCACTTGGGATTCATATGTGCTATGCCCTATTCGAGCCTGCTGCCAGAAGGCCTTTCCAAGATGGCCGTTTGCACATTGTTGATGCTATAATTGTCTTTGTGCTTCTTTTTCTGGGCCAGCTCCTGCCTCCCTCTCCCATTGGTTGCCTTGGCCCCCTTTAGCCAATGGCAGCAACCGGGAGGCGGGAGCCGGCCACACTACCGAAGGCTCAGAACGAGGCCCTTCCACCATCCACTTTCAATCTCTGCCTATCTCCTGACCCGGATGGAGCCCCTTTCCCTCTGCTCCCCAGCTTTTTCCACCTGCGCCGGACTGCCATCATTGCTGCGCATGGCTGGGGCTAAGGAAAAAGACACTTTGACATTTATTGCTGATGCTGCGAGCGACCGTCTAAAATGACTGGAAATGCACTTTTCAGCCATGCGTGCACACTGCTTCTTCCATCTGCTTGTTGCGCTCAGGGCACATCCCACTTGGGATTCATATGTGCTATGCACTATTCGTGCCTGCTGCCAGAAGGCCTTTCCAAGATGGCCGTTTGCACGTTGTTGATTCTATATTTGTCTTTGTGCTTCTTTTTCTGGGCCAGCTCCTGCCTCCCTCTCCCATTGGTTGCCTTGGCCCCCTTTAGCCAATGGCAGCAACCGGGAGGCGGGAGCCGGCCACACTACCGAAGGCCCACAACAAAGGCCCTGTCCACCGCGGTACGCCGGATCGCCGGCCCCTCCATGCGTGAGTGTCTGTATGCCCCCCCTGCCCCCTGTGACTATCTGTGTGCCCTCCCTGCCCCCCGTGAGTATCTGTGTTCCCCCCTGCCCCCCGTGAGTATCTGTGTGCCCCCCCTGCCCCCCGTGACTATCTGTTTGCCCCCCCTGCCCCCGTGACTATCTGTGTGCCCCCCTGCCCCGTGACTATCTGTGTGCCCCCCCTGCCCCCCGTGACTATCTGTGTGCCCCCCTGCCCCCAGTGAGTATCTGTGTGCCCCCCTGACCCCCCTGCCCCCCGTGAGTATCTGTGTGCCCCCTCCTGCCCCCCGTGAGTATCTGTGTGCCCCCCCTTCCCCCCATGAGTGTCTGTTTGCCCCCCTGAGATTCTGTTTGCCCCCCCCCGTGAGTATCTGTGTGCCCTCACCCTGCTTGCCCCCCTCTTGCTCTGCGCTCCACCCCCCCTCCTCATTTCCATCCTCTTCAACTTCCCTCCTACTCCCCCCTCCGTTTCTCCCCCCTCTTAGACTTCCGCCTCCTAGCACTTACTCCTATCATCTGTTCCGTGACTCTTGATAGCAGCTTGTCTGTCCCCCCTCCTTTTTGTTCTCCCCCTCCCCCCTCCCCTACTTTTCAATTTGTCACTGACTTTTTGATCAGTAGCGTGTCTTGTTCTCCTTCCCCCCTCCGTCCAATTGCCCCCCCTCCCACCCCGCCTCTTGTTACCACCTGCACTGCGTAAATTGTCGTCAGACTTAGTAATGTTACTGCTTGCTCTGTTTTCCTTCCTTTCCATCACCTCTTGCCTTACTTGTTCTATGCACTTGCACTATCAGAAATATCGACAGGCCTATTATGATAGTTACTTTCACATTCTGTATTGTTTCAAGGACTTTTGCTAAATGTAACTGTATTTTTCCTATGTCCCCTCCCTCCTTGAAGCGCTTTGAAACACATTGTGTATAGGCGCTATATAAATAAACTATCATATCATATCATATCATGCCCGCACCCGTGTTGTGATTGAGCAGACCTATGGCCTGTTGAAGGCACGGTTCCGCTGCCTACGCAGGTCTGGTGGAGCACTCCTCTATGGGCCTGAGAAGGTGGCAAAAGATCACCATGGTCTGTGTCATGCTGTACAACATGAGCATCCGGAGAAGTGTACCACTGCCACCTGACATTGACATGCATGCACTGGGTGAGGATGATGAGGATGATGATGGAGGAGAAGCAGCACCCCTGGCAGTACGTGATGCACAAGATGGCCGTGCTGTACACCAATCACTGATTGACGAATATTTCTGAACCACAGGGACGTTGATGGTTAGGTGTCGGTGCTACACTGAGCACTGGGACCCGTGTGGACATGGAAACAGGATGTGTGGGGAGTTGGGCACTGTGCGCTGTCATGAATAAAATGTACACACACAAAATGAACAATGTCCAGTCATGAAATGATTTTGAATACAATAGGTGTATTAAGAAAAATAACAATGTAGTGCTTCCTCCCTCCACCACTCACACGCCCTCCCCCCAAAACACCCAACACCCCATACCTCCCCAAACACCTCATATCACACCCCGTACCCCCAATGAACAACCCCATAATCCCCTCAACACTACCAACACCACCTCCTCTCTCAACCACTGTCATCCCACACACGAGGTGGTTCGACCGGCTATTTGCGTGTTTTTTTAGTGTCAGGGGCAGCATTTCTGTGTGCCTTGCACTGCGCCTCGTCATCCGCACAGGGCTTGAGGTAGTCGAGCTTGCAGGTGTGGTCGATGGGGTGGAGGTGGATGGATTTTGCACCGCCAGTGCAGGTTTTTGGTGTTGTATGTGTTCCAGCATCCTGGTAATGACCTGTGTGACGGCCCCTAAACTGTCACATATGGGTATTGCACTCGAATTGATGGCTGCAATGGTTCCTGCATTAGCCTCCCGTATTTCACGGCGTGTTTGCTCACCCTCGGCCACAGACTGGCACACAAGTTTGATCATTGAGTCCTGCCGGGCCTCTTCCCTCGACAGGCGTGACTCCATGTCAGTTGGGGCTGTGGAGGGGGAGGGTGATGCGGCTGGGTGGGCCATTGCAGGGCTGGCCTCTGGGGTGCTTGACAGAAGCGAACTCTGCAGTTGAACTGCTGGTTCCTGCATGGGGCTGGATTGTGTTCCCTGTGTGGAGTGCTGGAGGGTGCACGGGGGGCTTGGTGTCTGGGGACATTTGACATGGATTGCGCCGTCAATGTCCTCGTACTCCTCCGCTTGCACATCTACATCGCTGAGGGGGGCTGTGGCTGCTGCCTCACCCACAGAACTGGTGGCAGTGGACTGCGTGCCATCAGCGTTGCTTCCAGCAATTGTTGCCAAATCAGTATTTGCAGCCTCATCCGCTGCTGTCCTCTCCTCCTCAGTCGGCCTGGCCTGTACAGGGGCCCTGGGGTGCACTCTGGCCCGCAGTGCTGTCCCGGAGGTGGAAGGCCCAGTGCCCTCTGGTCTGCCCCAGGATGTTGATGACCTTGGGGCTGGGACCTTCTGCATCAGTGCCTGTGGGGGGACAAGAGATGCAGGGCATCAGTGATGGTGTTACATGCAAGATGCATGAGTTGTTGCGGTACAGTATATGATTTGTCATGCATTGCATTCTTATAGGTGGGTCACACAAGGCACTTTCAAGGGGGGGCATATTGGCATAAGCCGTGGCCTCTCCATTCGGTACTGATGTGTACCTGGTGGCATACTGTTGTATTGCGGTTTGTGTGAAGTGTGACATGCGATTGGTCCCTGTGTGTTGGGTGTCTGTTAGCAATGGGATTGGCACGCAGCATGCATTTAATTGTGCCGGCGTTTTGGCCTCCATCTGGACATGGATCTGTATATGTTTGTATGATGTGCCATGCACTTTCACATCTGTTTTACTACGTCATGGTTTGGTCTTCTGGGTTTTGCGTGGTCCCTCACCTCCATTTCCCGATGTCGTCGCACCCGTCTCCATTTCGTCAAAGCCCTCTATGGACTCCATTTGTATGGTGGTGCTGCAGGTCTCTTCCCAGCACATCAATTTTACTGATGAGTGGGCACCCCCACCTGTGGCCAGGGCCTCCCTGCGAGTGGATGCCAGGATGTTACTGACCCGGCGACGTAGGTCATCCCATCGTGTTTTACAGTCTTTGACCATGCGGGGGATGGTGCCAACTGCTGACACCTTATGCGCAACCTCCTCCCATATTTCTTTTTTTCTTAGTTGTACTTCCCTTTTGAGGTTGTTTGTGAAAACCTCATCTGCATGGGCTGCAAGAGTATCAGCCAGCATGTTTAGCTCCTAGTCGGAGAAGCGCTTCTTGCACAGGCGGGGGGTTGTTTTGTGGGTAGCCTTGTACATGCTGGATGGTATGGCCCTGCTCTCTACTCTGTAGCACTGCTGGATTGAGAGGATTGCAATGGATTGCGTTTTTAAAGATGGCCACAGCGCATTTCCCGTTCCGACGCAATGACGTTACTTCCGGGTCCGGTATTACAAGCACGGTATTAGCATGATGTTATTACCGGGTCGTTATTAAGGGGTTGCTCCTTGGCGGAGGCAGTATCGGCGGGTCCCGTGATGGCGCTATCGGCGGGTTGGAGGGCCTTTAGCGGCATGTCGGTGCAGCCATTACCGGCATGGGGATTCGCGCATGCTCGCACACTCGTAATCAGCCGCTATTAGTGGCGTCAAGGGTGCACGGACGCACTATTACCTCCATGCCGGTAATGACTCTGTTTTTAGAGGGATTCCTTGGTTTTTTTCAATTTTTTCTAAGCTACCCCTTGTTGCAACTGATGTGAAAATGGAGTTATGATATGATATTTTATTTGTATCATGCTCGTACACAAGTGTTTTAGAGCGCGACTAGGCAAGGGAGGGGAACAGGGGAGAATACAACACAACAACGATCTTACTAGGCCAGGTGACATTGAGAACGCGCAACTGCATGGGAAAGGGAAAAAGGGAAAAAGTGCACGGAAGGGGGAGAGTGGAAAGTGCGGAGCAGAGGAACGCAAAATAAATAATAATAAATAGAACATTGAGGCAATCAACAGTGGTAGTGCAGCCAGCAAGTGGCAAGTGCTTTGTTTAAGGCAGCAGATTGGGTAGTCTGATAAGTGCAGAAAAAGAAGGAAAAGAATGTGGGGGGGTGTATGGGTACAGATACAGTCCCCAGTGCAAGGGGTGGCCGGGAGGCAGTGGAGGAGGGTGGCAGGATGAGCAGGTACCTGGGCCCAGGGGACAGAGGGTGGCCAGTTGCACAGTGCCAAGAGAGAGCAGATCAGCAGGGGAGAGGGGGAGCGAAGGCAGAAGCAAAGAGGAAGGTGTTGAGGTGCTTCCGGAACTGGAGATGGTTCTCCTCAAGTTTTAGAGTGGCCGGGAGGCTGTTCCAGACGGAGGCCCCAGCGAAGATAGAGATCTACCCCCAGCATGTTTCTTTGAAAAACGATTGACCCGGAGGAAGTTAGAGGTAGAGGAGCGAAGAGCTTGAGAGGGGAGGTATTTGCGGAGGAATAGCTGAAGGTATTTTGGACCAAGGCCCCAGAAAGCCTTGTGGACGATGCAGAGGATTTTGAATTTAATCCTTGCATCCACGGGGAGCCAATGGAGTGATTTCAGAGCTGGAGAGATACGAACCCAGGGGTTGAGGCCAAGGACAAGTCTTGCAGTCCTGTTCTGGATAAGTTGTAGAGGACGGAGAGTAGAGGCCGGTAGATTTAGAAAGAGGCTGTTACAATAGTCCAACTTAGAGAGAACCAGGGCTTGGCAGACAGTGAGCTTCTGAGGGAAGGGGAGGAAAGGCAGAGTACCTCTGAGGAGGTGCAGTAGGAAGTTTGACTTTTTAGAGACCTCAGAGATATGGGCGGAGAAGGAACGTTTGGAGTCGAAGATGACTCTGAGGTTCTTAGCCTCCCAGGTAGGGGTAGGAGGAGGGCCAAGGAAGGCCGGCCAGAGAGTAAGGGAAAAGGATGGAGATGGTGTGCCGATGAGGAGGATCTCAGTCTTGCTGGCATTCAGAAAAAGGTCATTTGTGGCACACCAATCTTGAATGGTAGTTAGGCAGTCAGAGATGAGAGAGGGCAAGGAGGTGGCCGAGGGCAGTCGGAAAATGAGTTGAGTGTCATCAGCGTAGCACTGTAAATTTGAGCAGAAAAAGGAAATGCAGTGAGCGAGAGTTGCCAGGTATTGGTTGAAGAGCCAGGGTGAGAGATTAGTCCCCTGGGGAACCCCACAGGTGGAGAGGAAAATAGATGATAGGAAGGACCCTAGTTGGACCTGGGAGGGCCGATCAGAGAGGAAAGAGGTCAGCCAGGCCACAGCCTGATCAGTGATACCCAGGTTATCACGGAGATGGTCGAGCAGGATGGTGTGGTTCACTGTGTCGAAGGCAGGAGAGAGATCACGAAGGATGAGGACAGAGGGAATGTTAGAGTCCAGGTTGGAGAGCAGATCTTCACAGATGTTCAGGAGAGCAGTTTCCGTGCGTCTGGCCGCTCTGAAGCCAGACTGGTGGTCATGAAGGCAGCCAACAGAATCTGAGTGAAGGTTAAGCTGATAGATGGCCAGCTTTTCCAGGAGTTTGAAGTTTGAAGTTTAATTTATTTGTAAAGTGCAGCTAGGCCAATGGGCAACCGGGCGCATATTCTTAGATACAGGTTACAATATATACAATATAAACAAATTACATACTTACAATAAAGCAAATTACAATTTACAAATTAAAATGCAGGTACATTATAGAGTATACACACAAGTGAGATATATTACCTGTCGGTAGCAAATCTTAAGTGAATGGAGCTTCAAAGGTTCTGCGTGAACAGCCACGATTTGGTATTATTCTTGAAAGTTAGGAACGAAGGCTCAGTTCTGATGGAGGTAGGCAGTGAGTTCCAGAGTTTTGAAGCTAGGACAGGGAAGCTCACACTACTCACTTTTTGGAGTTTAAATCTAGGCAGGATTAGGCTGTGAGTTTGAGCTGATCTAGTGGGTCGGGAGGAGGTGTGGAGTGTAAGGCGATAGGAGAGGTAAGGTGGGGCATTGTTGTCCAAGCATTTATGAGTCAAGGCTAGTGTTTTCAGGGCAATTCTTTGATTTACCCGTAGCCATCGTAAATCAGATCTGACGTTAGAAATATGAGACCATCTAGGGATATTGAGATCTGCCCTTATGGCATAATTTTGGATAGTTTGCAGTTTATTGAGGTTAGACTGGCTTGTCCCAAAGTAGAGGGCACTGCAGTAGTCGATTCTGGACATAATGAGTGTTCTTGCAAGGGTAATGCAGTTATGAGGGTTCAGAAAAGGTCTGCAGGCGTTGATAAGGTTGCAAGTATAGGCCGATGCATTTGTTTGTCTGTTCAGGGAAAGGGTAGAGTCCAGATAGACGCCTAGAGTTTTAGTGTCTTTAGAGACCTTGATGTCTTTACCGTCAATGATGAAAGACTTGTAGTTGCCAGCAGTTTGCCCAGAAAGGGGGTAATGGAAATTAGGCGGTAATTATTCAGACAGGAAGGATCAGCTGTGGGTTTCTTGAGAAGAGGATGCACAAGGGAGTGCTTCAGAGGGGAGGGGAAGGATCCTGAGGCAAAGGAGTGGTTGCAAAAATCAGAAACGGCCGGGGCGAGGGTGTCAATGTGGTCCTTGATGGTTTTAGAGGAGCAGGGATGAACCTGTTTTGATGAGGCTTTCATAGTTCGGACTTGTCCAGCGACCTCGTCAAGGGAGAAAATAGGAAAGGAAGAGAAGGACGGCGGTGGGGCGGTTAGGGGGTGTCTTCAAGCACAGACTGAGAGGGAATGGGAGGGGCAGGGGAGGAGATGGTGGACAGGATGTCCCAGGTTTTTGAATAAAGTGTGAGGGAAGGGCATTGCAGATAGCCTGGAAGGCCAGAGGAGGGGTGGAGACTGCTGCAGGGTTGGCAAGCACCTTGCAGATTTTAAAGAGTTCGGCCGAGTTGTTAGATGCCACAGAGACATGGGCTTGAATGTGGGCTCTCTTCTAAGTGCGGACAGAGAGTCAGTATTGCCTTTGTCGCAGGCGACAGGCCACTTTTGTCAAAGGATGAGCAAGAAGCCCTCCATGTCCTCTCAGCTGCCCTACACTTCCGTTTAAGTGTAGCTAGGTCAGAGTCACACCAGGAATTACACTTGGCTTTTGACTTCAACCGGATCCTCATGACAGGGGCAAGAGCATCAAGAGTGTTAGAGATAGAAGTGTAGAGAAGGGACAGGGTTTCATCGGGGTGTGAGTCAGCCAGAGGAGGAGGGGGAGAGAAGGTAGCAGTAAAAGCCTCAGCTGACACACGCTTCATTGGTCGGATGTCCAAGAAAGTAAGTGGCAGTGTTGGGGTGGGGTTGGCTAGGGGGGAAGAGAGTGAGAGATGGGAGGAGAGAAGGCAGTGGTCACTCCAGGAGAGAGGAGTGGTAAGGGGGATAGAGAGGGGGGATATAGACAGAAAGGCGTATGAAAGCATGAAACTAGCTTTAATAGCTAGGTTTGGTAAGACCCCTTCTCAGTATCTTAAGAGGTTTAGAACCCTCAGAAAGCATGATGGTACACCTTGGGCTACCTGGGTGACTGAATGTTTGAAAAACTTGCATGGGTGGGTTAAGGGTTACACAGTTAACACTTATGAAGGCATGAGAAATCTGTTTATGTTGGAATCTATTTATGATGCCTGCTTTTCTGAGCTGAGACAGCACTTGGCTGACTCTAAGGAAATTGATCCAAAGACGTTAGTAAGGGCTGCTGACTTGTGGGTTGCCAATGGGGCTATTCACAAGGATTCTGGAGTAACTCAGAAGAATCAGGGAAAGCAGCACAAGACAACAAGGAGAATTATAATACCTCCACTCTAAAAGAGGGCCACAAACATAACAAGGGTAAGCCCCCTGGGAATCCAAATAAGGCTTGTGTACCTCCAGGTGCGAAACCAGAAGGAGGTCAGAACAAACCCCCAATGATAAAGACATTTGGAAAATGTTATGCTTGTGGGTCAACTGACCATGTGAAATGGGATTCCAGATGTAAGGGTAAACCTTCAGGGATCCACACTGTCTCCTTAGCCTTCTCCCCAGGGGATGAAGTACCAAAGGCAAGTGGAAACTTTCACTTACTGGCTGAGGAACCCATGAAAGTCTCAGCCAGTGTTTCTTTAGTATCCCTGGGTCTGTGGGAACAGCAGAACTTAGATGTCTACAATTCCATTCCAGACAATACTAAAGAGTATTACAAAGACAATGTTCTTGTGAATTGTCAGGAGACCCCTGCCACCAGAGACACTGGGGCCAGCATTACTGTAGTTGATGAATGTTTTTTCAAAGTAGAGGATGTTGCTAAGGTACCCAAATACCTAACTAAGCTTGCTGGAGGCCCTGTCCAAATGCTTCCACAGTTACCAGCCAGCTCTCATCCTGTGCAATTACATGACTGTCAAGATAACTGTAAGTGTGCAGAGTGAAGTAACTGGGAGAGTCCTGTTGGGGAATGACTTAAAAACTCTTGGAGTTGTATCAAGCACCCCCAGGCCTCCCAGCAAAAGGAAACAGGAACAGACTAGAAAGGCCATAGAGAGTACCTTAAAGGGCTTTCAAGAGGAGATTAGAGAGGAAACTATAACTCCCAGTCCACAGGACTTACTTACTGCAATTTCGAAAAAGAAAGAGGAAAATGGGAAACTTAAAACCCCCAGGAAGAAACCAGCCAGCACTCCTGTGCTACCAACAAGAATATCCTCAAGAGGACTGTCCAAAGTCACTGCTGTGACTCCTCCACCAGCTGAGGCTGAATGTGTGGAACAACCTTGTGTGTTTGAATCAGATGCTGAGAAATCAGAGCTGGTAGAGGACCTTGCTCCTGTTGGAGATCTGGATCCTGCAGACCATCATGAGTTGCAGTCTTTACTGACAGAATGTGGACCCTGTAGGGCAGACTTCAGCAGAGGTCAAAGAGAGTGGGCCTCATTACGACCCAGGCGTTAAGGGTTAACGCCGTCGTTAACCCTTAACGCCTATTCTGATTTTAACGGCTGCTTTTAGCAGCCGTTAAAATCCATGGCGCTAACCTGCCATGATGCTAATTACGCCACCGTAATTTACGGTGGCGTAATAAGCGCCTTCCCCACTCCCATTATGCCCTATGGGGCAAAAATGGGAATGGGGAAGGGTAAATGGGAAATGGGGATTTACCGCCCCACTCACCTTGGAATGGGGCGGTAAATCCGCCATCCACCATGGTGTAAACGTGTGGTAAAGTTGGCGCAATTAGTGCCTGGGTTGTAATGACCCCCAGTGTCCTACTCTTGAAGGTTTTTGCCAACAGGAAGCTTCCCAGCTGGATGGGCAAGGGCCAGGGAAGCATAGGTTGTACTGGGAAGATGGCCTCTTCTACAGTGAACTGACTGAGTCTATCCCAGGGGACTACAGAAGACTTGTAGTGCCCCTAGAAAGCAGACTCCAGTTCCTTCATTTAGCCCATGAGATACCTTTGGCTGGTCACTTGAGCTTCAAGAAGACCAGGGAAAGGCTTGCTTTATATTTCTACTGGCCTAAATGGAGTCTGATGTAGATAAGTTCTGTAGGAGCTGTAACACTTGCCAAACCTCTGTCAAGAGTGGAGCCAAGAATGTGGCACCCTTGGTGCCTCTCCCAGTGGTGGGAGTCCCTTTTGAGAGGGTAGGAATCAACATTGTTGGTCCCTTAAACCCTCTAACATATTCAGGAAACAGGTTTATCCTGGTTATAGTAGACCATGCTACTAGGTATCCTGAAGCCATACCCATGAGGACTGTTACAGCTCAGCTGTTGCTAAGGCCCTACTTGGTAGTTTTACCAGGGTAGGTTTTCCCAAGGAAGTTATCTCTGACAGGGGATCTAAGTGTATGTCCCACTACATGCAGGCCATGTGGAAAAACTGTGGAGTAACTTACAAGTTCTCAAATGCCTAAAATCCTCAGACAGATGGATTGGTAGAGAGGTTCAACCGTACAATGAAGAGCATGATACGTGCTTTAGAGGAAACCCTTAGGAGAAAGTGGGACCTTCTACTGCCATGCTTTCCATTTGCTTATAGAGAGGTCCCTCAGGAGGGAGTTGGGTTTAGTCCCTTTGAGCTTCTCTATGGCCATCCAGTTAGAGGTCCCTTGTCCCTAATTAAGGAGGGGTTGGAGAGTGCTCCTTCCCCCAAGCCAGTGAGAGTCACTGACTATGTGATAGGTCTCCGGAGGAGAAAGTCACAAATGATGGCAGAAGCATCAGATTATTTAAAAGCAGGTCGGGCTCTGGTCAAACATTGGAATGACCAGAAGGCCAACATGGTTGCGTTTACTCAAGACCAGCACGTTTTAGTTATGGTCCTACAAGGCAGGGGGCCTTACAGGACAAGTGGATTTGACCCTTCAAGGTTGTGGTAAAACTTGGAGAGGTCAACTATCTGGTGGACTTAGGCAATCCTAAGGAGGCTCCCAGAGTCTTTCACACCAACCATCTAAAAGCTTATGTCTCAAGTCCAGAAGTGGGAGCTTTGCTTCTAGCTTCAGCTCAAGATGAGGAAGAGAGTGAACCTCTACCTGACCTACTCAGAGGCCAGCCTTTAGATTAGAAAATAGAAGGAGTCTATCTCTCTCTTAACCTGACAACTGAACAACAGGAGGAGTGCAAGTTTCTGTTAAATCAGTTTGCCTCCCTGTTTTCACTATAACCAGGCTTGACCCCTTGGGGCTAGCATGATATTCTCACTGGTGACTGTTTACCTGTCATAAGCAGAGGTTACACGATGTCAGACCATGTAAGAACCCAAATAAAGGAGAAGGTCAACAAGATGCTTCATCTCGGGGTAATAGAGCCATCTACAAGTCCATGGCCTACTCCAGTTGTAATAGTGCCAAATGCAGGATCCAAGGAGTTGAGATTCTGTGTGGACTTTAGAGCTCTTAATGTAGTCACCAAGACTGATGCATAACCTTTACCAAGGAAAGAGGAACTGGTGGACAAACTTGGTTTTGCCAAGTACATCAGTACATTTGATCTCAATTTAGGCTATTTGCAAATAGCACTGACATACCGTGCCAAGGAGAAAACTGCATTCTCAACCCCAGCAAGCCTCTATCAGTTTAAGGTAATGTCTTTTGGACCAAAGAATGCACCTGCTACATTCCAATGGATGGTTAGTCAAGTTCTGAATGGGATGGAAGACTTCTGCATGGCATACTTGGATGACAGAGCAGTGTTCAGCCTTACTTGGAAATAACATGTTGATCAGGCACTTGAGCAGGCCCATCTGACCATAAAGGCAAGTAAGTGACAAATTGGTCAGAGGAAAGTGGTTTATCTTGCGCATGAGGTCGTAGAAGGTGAATCAGGCCATTGCCTAGCAAAGTACAAGCTCTACCAAACTGGCCCACCCCTACTACTGAAACCCATGTGAGAGCCTTCCTAGGCATCACTGGTCACTATAGGAACTTCATAGAGAACTATTGGACCATAGCTTCTCCCTTGAATGTAGTCTCCTCACCCAAATTTCCTAAGAAGGTCAGGTGGAATGAGGAGTGCACTCAAGCATTTGAAGGCCTAAAGAAAGCCCTTTGTCAAGCTCCAGTCCTAAGGACTCCTAACTATAACCAAACCTTCATTGTGCAGACAGATGCTTCAAATACAGGTATAGGTGCAGTTCTGAGTCAGCTGGATGGGAAAGGTAGGGAGCGCCCCATTTGCTTCATCAGCAGGAAGCTGAGGAAACCTGAGACAAGGTGGGCAACCATTGAAAGAGGATATTTTTCTATTGCGTGGACTACTTTTGTGATTCAGACTGAACACCAACCCTTGAGATGGTTGATGCAAATGAAAGGGGAAAACCCTAAACTACTGATGGTCAATCAGCCTGCAAGGGTTTGATTTTCCCATTGAAGACTAAGGGCCTCATTACGACCCAGGCGGTAAGTTACCACCTGGGTCGTACCCTTACCACCATGGTGTAAACTATGTTTGCACCATGGTGGATGGCGGATTTACCGCCCCATTCCAAGGTGAGTGGGGCGGTAAATCCCCATTTCCCATTTTACCCTTCCCCATTCCCATTTTTGCCCCATAGGGCATAATGGGAGTGGGGAAGGCGCTAATTAAGCCACCGTAAATTACGGTGGCGTAATTAGCACCATGGTCCCTTAGCGCCATGGATTTTAACGCCTGCAAAAAGCAGGCGTTAAACTCACCATGGCGCAAAGGGACCTCGGAATCAGGCGTTAAGGGTCGGCGCCGTTTACGGCAATGTTAACCCCTTAACGCCTGATTCGTAATGAGGCCCTAAGTCTAAGTGTCGCCACCAAAATGCTGAAGGTCTTTCCAGGATGTTTAACTGACTGGAGTAAGGAGATTCATCCAGGAGTGGATTAAATCCTCCTGTCCCTCATTCTGGGGGGACGAGTGTTAGGCAGAATTCTCAAGAATGTGCTAATTTCCCTTACTTTTTGAGACCCCCAGCAATTTTGTTGGATTCCTAGGATTTTATTTTTTACCGGGAAGATGTGAGCCTTTTTTTCTACTCTTCCATGTATTTTGATGTTTGTTTTACTTTTGCGTTCTTTGGATCTGGAGTTTTAAAACAACTCCATAGGCATCATCTTTTTCTGTGTGTCACACAGCACCCTCAGTGCAGTGACACGGGGTGTCTTACATTCTCCCCAAGGTTTAAATATCTTCTCTGGGACGGACTACTGTCTCCCATAGCATGTAAAGTTAAATTTACTTTACTAGTCTTTTTACATTTACAGATTCAGCACACCCTATCTTCCTTTAGAGTGCTGGAGGGGTTGCCTAGCTTCCCCTGAGTCTAAACTCCCATGTAACAGTCAAATGTTACCCTTTCCCACTTGAAATGGCTGGTGGCAGGGGTTTTAAACAAACTCCCATGATTTTTCCCGACCGCGGACACCGGTAGCTAAAAATTGGTTCAGTCATGTTTTCCAATATGGCGCCCAAGACCTATCTGTAAAAACAGACTCCGATCAACTTTGTTCACCATTTCTTTTTGGAAAGGTCCCTCATGTGTTTGTCTCTGCGCGCCAAACCAGGTTTGGCCCCTTTGTTTGTTGGCCTTTGGCGGGCTTCAGTGCTGAAGCCTTCCTCTGGCACCTGAGTGTCTGGGGTGGACAGGATCTGAGGGAGGTTCCCGAATCTCCCTGTGCTTAGTCTTCTAGGAGACTTGAATATACTGTGGCATAATTGGCCGGCTGGCTGTCCGACAAGGACAGCCACCCTGCTGTGTGAGTGACAGCCAGGCTGGAATGAATGGGGGAAAACTGTTTAAAAGAAGGTCTCTGGGACTTCGAAAGCAGAGTCGACCACTGGAACGAAAGAACTGAAGACGAGCTGAAGGAAGACGAGTGCTGTAACTCCTAATCCACCAGTGAAGCCCTGCTGCAGGTCCGAATTGCCTGAAACTCCATCGACAGAGAAGCCCTTCAAGGTTAACTTCTTCCCGTGAGTTTGGTGAGAACAACCAACTCATAAGCCACCTGGACACTGTCCCCAACCTGCTTGAATTCTCTTCAGAGTGCTGTTGAAAACTGGATAGCCAGGGGGAAGGAACCAGCTTGTGGACTTAAAGGCACTCACACCTTAAACCAACGTTTTGTCAAGTTTGTGGCATCTTACCCGTGCAGTGCAGGAACCTCCCGACATCCTCCTTCTTGTCCCCACGACTGAAGCTCAGGAACAGCGAGATATGCAGGAACTGCCAGGACCAACTGCCTCAGCTGCAGCTTTTCTTCACTTACAAGCTACTGTGCAAGTGCGGTGCAGAACTCTGTTCGGCTGCAGTGAAAGTTTGTGAAACTTTCCCAACTTTGAAGGCTTGTCCTTGCCTAAACCAACATCTTTTCGTCTGACCAAATTCTTCTAAGATCCAAGGCAAAGACTTAACCGTTCACTACCAGAACCGTGCTCTCCTACGACAAGACTCTGAACCATTGACTTTGGCCCAGGCCTATTGAATTGAATTGCTGGTTGTAGTGAATTGAAACCCTTTGCCCTGCCTATGAAAGTATTTGTGATGTTGATTCTTATAACCTTGTCTTTTTACCCCTTTTTAAAGTAATTGAAGTGCCATTTTGCTCTCATTTCACGGGAGCTGAACTTGTTCAGAAACTGATTGGTTGTGTATTGTAGTATATTAGATTGTGATATTGAGCTTCTCTTACTAGTGGAATGTTTTCCAAATGACTGTGTAAATACATGTATATTATTTTACCAAGAAACCTTCAGTAAGTGTTTGTTTGAATCACTGTATGTGTTGGTCCTTTGTGTAACCTGTTGTACTGCTCACTTTACTCTTGAGATAAGTCTAGCTCCTCAGCCACTGCCACCACATTACTGTGTAGTACAGGCTTGTACCAAAGGTGAAATTGTACTTACACTTGTAGTCTTCATTGTGTGTAGTGTTTCCAAAGGGTACTGCATATAATTCTGCCTAACAAAGCACATGACATGGGCAACACTACCTCAACTGGCACACTTGCCATCCTGGCATGTCTCAGTTACAAGTGACATTGCATGTGCACTGTCAGCAAGCCAGCACTACAACACACAATGCAAGAGGAGCACATTTAAAATATAAAGATGTCTGAATGCTCACATGGAGAGCAATGTCTGGAGAATGCATGCAGACATCCGTCTCAGAAGCATACTTGCTGCAACCCAGAGGGTGTCACTGCCAACATGCTGGTCATTCACAACACACATGCACCATAGAGCAGTGCACCACATGGCTACTCACAATTCAACTCCAGATGATGGCGTAATTCGCAGACCTGGATGTGCAGTGCTGGGTAGAACTTCTCGAAGACCTGCATGTTGTTACCCGACATTGTGCACCTGCACGCATGGTGCCCCTCTGCGGTAGCACTGGCCTGGATGTATCGCATGGCTTTGCCGCGGATCCTGGATTTAAGATCCTCCCAGCACTTGAGTACGGTTTTGTAGGTGCGGACTGCCATCGGCTCCACGTTGATGCCTCCATGATCCCGTCCCACATCTGCTGACATCCTTCCTTGCCGCGTTGCATCACAGGGTTGAAGCGGGCATCATAATGTTCCAGGACCTTCACCATCAGGAAGTCAACTTCTCTGGCACTGAAATTAACAGCCCTCTTCCTCACTACCATGGGGTTGTGGCTCTGGTCTGAGGAATATGGTGCCGACATGGCAATCCCCGAGGCAGTTGTGGGTGAGCAAGGTGGTCCTAGAGCTGGGCTGTGGAGCGGTGGTGGTGGAATAGCATGGTAGGAGTCCAACAAAGCAGCTTAGGTGGTCAGAGGGCTGGAGACAGGAGCATAGACAATGGCTGGACAGCAGGCACTCTAAATGCAGTGCAGGTGGGCAGCAGGTACAAACACTGCACAGGCAGCAACAGATGGCAAAGTTGCAGGCAGTACAGGGCAGGTAGCAGCAGGTGAAACGGCACAGAGGTAGGAGCGTGGGTCTTCCATGTCTCGCAATGATGGCAGCCATAAACAGAGTGAAGGCACTTTGCGCGTGAAAAGTGAGAAAAGCGTGAACACGTGAAATCAGAGGAAAGGCCATTAGTGCATAAGTTACATAACACGTGCTGCGCACAGCTTTTGAGCATGCCATTTTCAGGGATACAGAAGTACATGTAGAAGCAACTTCAAACGTACGTGCAAAGGGGTGGAGATGGACGAGTGGAGTACTACATATTTTGGGGTGCCACGCATTCCGTTCACTTCAGGGACTGTACAAACTTCTTATTTTGGTGCGGTATTTGCCTCCACGCATACGTGCATCTATTTCTGATTTTTGTGATGCTAACGGTGAGTCACATATGCATTTTGCTCAATCTGTGTGCTCAGCTGTATCGTGTACCACTATTCTTACCTTTCTTGTATGTTTCCAGGTTTCGCACATGCATTTTAGTGTTCCTGGGTGCCACTCCAAATTGTGTACAGCTTTTTTCATATTTCGTAAACTATCCTGGTATCGTGTATGCATTTTATCATTTTTTAGGGGTGCTTGTGCATTTTGCCTATTGTAATATCCACACCTGGGGTACTTTTGAGTCTTGCAGGACCACTGAACTACGTCTCACATCACGTAGACTACCCCCTCACTCACATTGCTCAGGACAATTACTTGGTGTGCCTTCCACATTTCTGTTACACCTGGAACATGAGTGGAAAGGCCGTAAGAGGCAAAGGGGACAGACGGGGCCGGGGGCCGGGACGTGCTGTGGGAGCAGATGTCCCAGCCCCAAGGGGTCTGGGGCGTGCTGTGGAAGCAGATGTCCCAGCCCCAAAGGGTCTGGAATGTGGTGTGGACGCAGTTGTCCCAGCCTTAAGGGGTCTGGCACGTGCTGTGGAAGCAGCTGTCCCACCCGTTAGGGGTCTGGGACGTGCTGTGGAAGCAGCTGTCCCAGCCCAAAAGGGTGAGGGACATGCTGTGGAAGCAGCTGCCCTAGCCCCATGGGGTCATGCCATGCCCCAGGCCACTTGTGGTCTGGCATCTGGACCCCAAAGTGGTCTCAGCCACACAGGGGTGGCACCAACACCGTGTGGCAAGAAGACAAAGCCTGCACAGCAGGAACAGGCTCAACCCCATGTCACTGCACAGCACACTGGCACATTGAGGAAGAAGAACTTCCATGATGAAGAACTCCAGACGCTCATGGACTACGTGACCATTCACCACTGTGACATGTGCCAGCATTCGGGGAGCACACATACAACTGCTCAGTGTATGGTGCATTGGCAGCATGTCACAGATGAGATCAACACCTTAGGGTTTGAGAAGCGCACCGCTGCACGTGAAGCGCTGGAATGATCTCACACGTCGCACCAAGTCCAAGCTGGGTGCCAACCTGGCCTCTGCTGTGACAACTTGGGGGTCAAAAGAGGAGGAGGAGCTGACCCGTCATGAAGAGGCTATGAGCCAATACATTCTACTGGAGCCGGTGCAAGACCCGGGAGGCCTGGAAATTTACGAGGACACTTCCAGTGAGTGACCAACATTGTGCATTCTGAGTATGTGAAGTAATGCATCACCAAGATGTATAATTCTGGTGCAAATCTGGCTGCATTGAAATGACTGCACCGGGTGAACCATGTCATGTGGTGTACTGACTTCTGTCCAGTGTACACAAGAGTGGATACAAACCATGTGTTGTACATCATTTTAACATGTCCGTGTGACAGTACTCATCCCCCACAAGCATACACCCCAACATCTGCAACATGATATGATATGATATGATATGATATGGTATTTGTAACGCGCCTATACACAAGTGTTTCAAGGCGCGACGAGGCAGGGAGGGGGGGAAACAAGGGGAAGACAGACAAACGATCCTACTAGGCCAGGTGTCATTCAGATCGCGCAAGTGCAGAGGTAAGGGGAAAAGGAGAAAGTGCAAGGGGAGGAGGTGGGGGGGAAAGTGCAGTACAAGGTAAGTAGCGTAATAAAATAATAAATAATAATAAAAGGGCCAGCTGGTGGCAAGTGCGAGGTAAGTGCAGAGCAAGTGCTGGGAAGGGGGCTGTAGGGATGCAGTGACAGTCCCACAGTGCAGGGGGAGCCAGGGAGGCAGTGCAAGTGGAGAGTGGCTGGGCCCTGGACCGAGGTTACAGAGTGGCCCAGATGCAGGTTTAGTGCAAACTTCAGTGGGGAGTTTAGCAGGTTTAGCAGGGGAGAGGGAGAGAGAAGGCAGAAGCGAAGAGGAAGGTTTTGAGGTGCTTCCGGAACCGGAGATGGTTCTCCTCAAGTTTCAGGGAGGCAGGAAGGCTGTTCCAGAGGGAGGCCCCTGCTGCGGAGAGAGATCTACCCCCAGCTCGTTGCTTCGAGAAGCGGCTGACCATGAGGGAGTTGGAGACGGATGAGCGAAGGGCTCGTGAAGGCAGATATTTAGGAAGAGAGAGTTGAAGGTATTGTGGCCCCAGTCCCCAGAAGGCCTTGTGGACAATGCAGAGGGTTTTGAACTTAATCCTCGCAGCCACTGGGAGCCAGTGAAGAGATTTCAGTCCTGGAGAGATACGGTCCCAGGGCTTGAGGCCAAGGACAAGTCTCGCAGTTCTGTTCTGGATAAGTTGCAGAGGGCGGAGAGTGGAGGTAGGCAGATTAAGATAGAGGCTGTTACAGTAGTCCAGCCTTGAGAGAACCAGGGCTCGGGAGACAGTGAGCTTCTGGGGGAAGGAGAGGAAGGGAAGAATACCTCTGAGGAGGTGCAGCTGGTAGTGTGACTTCTTAGAGACGTCAGAAATATGAGGAGAGAAGGAGAGTGTGGAGTCGAAGATGACCCCGAGGTTTTTAGCTTTGCAGGTAGGGGCAGGAAGAGGGCCAAGGGAGGCCGGCCAGAGAGCTGCAGGAAAGGAGGGAGTGGGTGTGCCGATGAGTAGAATCTCAGTCTTACTGGCGTTAAGGCAGAGGTCATTGGCGGCACACCATTCCTGGATAGCAGACAGACAGTCGGAGATGAGGGAAGGAGAGGAGGAGGCCGAGGGTAGCCTGAAAATGAGCTGGGTATCGTCCGCATAGCACTGAAAGTGGGGGCAGAGAGCGGCGATGCGGTGGGCAAGGAGTGCCAGATACTGATTGAAAAGCCAGGGAGAGAGGTTGGATCCCTGGGGGACACCACAGGTGGAGAAAAAGATGTCAGAGAGGAAGGAGCCCATTTGGACCTGGGAGGGTCGACCGGAAAGGAAAGAGGTCAGCCATGCCAGAGCCTGACCAGTGATACCCAGGTTATCACGGAGACGGTTGAGCAGGATGGCATGGTTGACAGTGTCAAAGGCAGAGGAGAGATCGAGCAGAATGAGAACACAGGGAGTGTTGGAATCGAGGTTCAGGAGCAGGTCCTCACGGATGTTCAGGAGAGCAGTTTCTGTGCTTCTGGCCGCTCTGAAGCCGGATTGATGGTCATGAAGATTACCAACATATTCAGCATGGAGGTTAAGCTGGGAGATGGCCAGTTTCTCCAGGAGCTTGCCCAGGAAGGGAGTAATGGAGATTGGGCGATAGTTGGCCGGGCAGGAGGGGTCGGAAGAGGGTTTCTTGAGGAGGGGGTGCACAAGGGAGTGCTTGAGGGGGGATGGGAAGACTCCAGAGGCGAATGAGTGGTTGCAAAAGTCAGCTAGGGCAGGAGCCAGGGAGTCGATGTGGTCCTTGATGGTTTTGGAGGAACAGGGGTGAACCTGTTTAGACGAGGTTTTCATAGATCGGACTTGTCTTGAAACCTCATCAGCAGAGAAAGGTGGAAAAGCAGAGAAGGAGGGCGGAGGGGCGGCTGCAAGAGAGCAAGAGGAAGAGCAGGGAAGAGAGGGAGGGAGGTGAGAGGAGGAGAGCGAGGACAGGATGTCCTGAGTTTTTGAGATGAAGTGCGAGGCCAGTGCAGTGCAGAGGGCCTGGGAGGGGACAGGAGAGGTAGAGACTGCAGCAGGGTTGGCCAGCTCCTTGCAGATTTTAAAGAGTTCGTCCGAGTTGTTAGATGCCTCAGAGATGCGGGCTTGGATAAGGGCTCTCTTCTTGGTGAGAACGGAGAGCCGGTATTGCCTTTGGAGCAGGCGGCAGGCCAGTTTGTCAGAGGATGAACATGAAGCACGCCATTTCCTCTCTGCCACCCTGCACTTGCGTTTTAGGGTGACGAGATCCGAGTCATACCAGGAGTTACATTTGGCTTTGGGCTTCAGGCGGATTCTCATGACGGGGGCAAGGATATCGAGAGTATCAGATATAGAGGAATAGAGCATGGAGAGGGCTACGTCAGGGTGGGAGTCAGCCGAGGGGGGAGAAGGGGCTGAGAAGGTAGCAGCGAAAGCCTCAGCTGACACGCGCTTCATGGGTCGGATGACCGAGAAGGTGGGTGGCAGTGAAGAGGGTGGCTTTGCCTGTGGGGTAGGGAGGGAGAGGTGGGAGGATAGGAGAAAGTGATCGCTCCAAGAGAGAGGAGTGGAGAGAGGGAGGGAGAGGGGAAGGTCAGAAGAGATCAGAGCATCAAGAGTGTGCCCTGCAGAGTGAGTAGGCCCAGACGGGAGAATAGAGAGTGAGAGAGAGTTGCAGAGTTCGCGGAAGAGACCAGTGGGGGGACAGGAGGCATCGAGGTGGATGTTGAAGTCACCGAGAAAGAGGAGTTGGGTGGTTGAGGACAGGAGTGAGGAGGAGAGGTCAGCCCACTCAGAGAGGAAGGAGGAAATTTGACCAGGTGGCCGATAGATAGTAGCCACGGTAAGGGAATGGCTAGGAGAGAGAGAAAGTCGGCAGACAAGACATTCAAAAGAGGAGTAGGTCTGCGTAGGAGTGACAGTGGCAGGAATCCACTCAGGGAAGATAAGGGCAACACCACCCCCTGAACGGTTGGGCCTGGGCACGGAGAGGATCTTGTAGCCGTCAGGTAGGAGTGTGTCAAAGCTGGTGGCAGAGCTGGCAGTGAACCAAGTCTCAGTGAGACCGAGGACGTCGAGGTCCAGTTCCTCAAGAAGGCGACAGATATCAGAGGAGTGCTTGATGGCAGAGCGAGAGTTTAGAGTGGCAATGTGGAGAAGGTTGCCATCCTTGAAAAACTTCCGGGGAGGGGTACAGATCAGAGGTACGCCCTGCGGAGGTGTTAGAGAAGGAGTTGAAGAGGGAGCAACATGATACCACAATGTGCACAGTTGTTTGCTGCATCCTTGATGTGAGTGACTCTGCTCTGCTAGACATGTGCATGTGTCCGAAATCCTAGTTACACCTCATGCCATGCAGGGTATTGAATCTCTTTTCACACATGTACATATGTGCTACCGTGCCACATAGAACATGTAGGCTGACACCCAACATGCCTTATGGTGTGCCCAGAGTGAGTGTGCATATGTTCAGACCGTGCGCATCCCCGCTGCCCCAATGGCAATGGCCCTCATTCCGAGGTTGGTGCTAGTCAATGCACTATTAGCACCATGACTAGCACCAATACCGGTACCGCCCCCGACTTGGTGGTATGGGGACTTACCGGTCCAGTCCGACGTTGGCAGGACCGGTAAGTCCCATTTGTAAAGCCATTGCCCATTCCCATTTGAGCCCCCATAGGGCTCAATGGGAAAGGGGAAGGCATCAATAACGGTACTGCAAATTGCTGTACCTTTATTGACCCCGGTATCCCTTTGTGGGTCCCGTCCTTAACACCTGGCAAAACCAGGCATTAAGGGAAGGACCCGCAAACGGACCTCGGAATAGGGCGCAAAGGAATTACCGGCACCAGTGTCATTACCGGTGCCCGGTATCCCTTTGCGCCCACCTTATAATGCGGGCCAATGACTCCTGAGGCAAATTGTTGTGAGACCTGCTCCCTGTTACCCTCCCACACTCAGCTCACACTCCATGGGTCCATGCACCTCTACCTCTTGTGGGTCACTGTACCTTGCTCCTAGTTACAGCTGCATTGACTTACTCTCTCCTCTTCACAGACCTTGCTGAGGTGCTACTCTTCCAGCCATACATCACATCTGACTATTTTCTTTTTCCCAGACGTACGCCAGTCCCTGTACCAAGACAACACTAGTGTGGCATGTGATGAATATGTACGTGTATGTGGACATGTGTGTCTGCATATTGCCATGTGATGTAATTTCACGTCACAGGGCCATATGTACATGCCCATTTCACTGGTATTATTCAAGAGTTTGCGTTACCATGGGCCATAATGTGCTTCTTAACAACCCTGTTGGTTGGCAATGTGTCCACTGGCAGCATGGCACTGAGCAGAGGATTTTGTTGCCAGTCTGCATATGCCATGCTCTGATAGCTTGTTGTCCATAGTGTGTGGATGCTGTATTTCTAATGGTGACCTGTCCCTCATTTTGTTGCATGACAGCAATATGACACACATTTTTACTGCAGACACGTTGCATATGACACCACGTGTCTTTTTCCGTCCATGTACAGGTGAGGATGCGCCAGAGGAAGAGGCCAGAGGAAGAGGAAGAGGAAGAGGAGGAGGACGAGGAGGAGGAGGATGAAGAACAGTTTGTGGTACTTCAGACCCCCAGTGGAGGACGTTGCATTGCAGGCTGGCAGACAGAGTGGGAGCAGCAGATGTTGTGGTCCGCACACCGACACAGTGCTGCCTTTGAGAGTTTGGCTGAGGGTATGGATAGGGTGGCCACTTCCATGATCCCCCAGCAACACAGGTGGAGGAACAGGCTGCAGGTCATGCAGTCCACATGCTGCTCCCACAGACTGTGCATGGAGGCTAACATCAGGGGCCGATGGTCAGATCTGCAATGTCTGCAATCATGCAATCATCCTTGCTTGCAGAGGGTCGGTCAGACAGGGATGCCCTGAGTCGTGAGATGTTGGCCCACAGGAATGCACTCTGTGAGGAACATGTAGCCACCAGAAGACTGTTCCACCAAGAGGTGTTAGCATTTAGGCAGACAATCTCGGAGGTACTCCGTGCAACCCGTGAGGTTGTGCATAGTGACCTCACAGCCCTCAGTCTGCTGGTGCATTCATCAGTGTCATGCATGGTGGCTGCCACTGAGGACCAGGCCAGGGCACTGCATGGTCAGCCTCCAGCACCACTTCCACTTGCAGATTCAAAGCATGATGGGGTGCCAGCACAGACATGCCTCCCAGTCCACTGTAGCCATGCGGTCCGTGAGCCCATGGAGGAGATTTTCTAAAGAAAAAATGTGCCCTTTTTTAGACCGCAGGCCTGGATGTTGGCATGTTATTTCTGAGTTGCACTTTCCAGGTTTCTTTTTTTGTATGTTTTATTTTTAACTTGAGTTGGGCAGTTGTCCTCTGAAGGACATGACATTTGCAGTGGTGGACATGCAGAAATGCAGAGGTCAACTTGCATGTTTGCATGGTGGTGCTCAGGATGGCATATGCAGGTAAATATGGGTTCAGTGTATCATCTCTCATGTGTGCTGTGTGAATGGTACTTAACTATGCCTGTTGTAATGTCTTGTCCCATGTAGTTTCAGTAATCTGTAATAAGGTGGTGACTGCTGTCCTGGGGGAGATACCCTGCAACCTTTGACGTCCATGCTTCCCATCCACTCTGCCAGGCACTGGCCCTCCTGTCACTCATTCGGAGGCACAGTTCCCGGTGAAGGTGATGCGGGATTCACACCATGTCGGCTCAGTCAGCGGGTAAGCATGAGTACTTTCTTGCACGTTCAGCATGCATCATTGTTCCCTGTGTTTGCTGCATGTGGACGTTTCTATATATGTGTTTTGCATGCTACCATGCCAGGATGGTTTTTTAAGTAGTACTCATGTCACTCTCTCCTGCCTCGATCAACTCAGCTATGCCCACACCTACTGTGGTGTAGTGCATGTCATTGGCCATCTCCAATGCAGGCTGTGTACACCTTGATGTGTTTTTAACTTGGCCTTCCCTCTCACTGTCACTTTATCTCTCTGTTGTGCTACGCTCCACAGATCACAATCTATGTCATGTCACCCTGTTACACCCTCTGGTCCTTCTGTAGTGGGTGGTCTCAGCATATTTTCATGTTCCATTCATGTGTTGTAAATGTATGTGCAGGTTATTTCTGTTGTTACTATGCATGTCTTTGCATTTGGGGGATGTGTCTACCGGTGGGTTGTATCAAATCCAAGGCAGGTGGGTACCCTGTGCAGGTAAGTGAAGGGCATTTGCAGACATGTGTGTGGTGTTTGGGTGTTAGTCTTGTACTGTGTGTGATCACTTGGGATTGACTTGTCTTGTGGGGCACCGGTACTACTTCATGGGTGCATGTGTCACATGGGGTGGTTCTGGTCATAGGTCTGAGCATGGTGTTGTTTCTATTGATTCGTGGGGCCACAGGTTTCAGATTCCAAATTGTGGGTGTTCCAACTGTGCAGGCCTTTCTTTGGTGGCTGGGAGTGGGTGGCAGGACCAGAAGTGTGTGGCCTGTGACAGGTGTTGATGGTTGTGCTGGTGTGTATCTCATTGCACTTTACACATGTGTACTTAGTGACTGCAAGCAAGGACAAATCACACAAAAGGTAGGATGCAATGGAAAAGTGCAAGGTCAATGCAGGCTTCATTGTGACAGCACACAATTGATCCAATTTTGCATTCAATTGAATGCATCTGTACCACGTGCCACTTGCGGTCAACTTGAAAATGAAAACACTATGGTGCAGCATGCATGGGACATGCATGGGACATGCATGCAAAAACACCAACACTGCACAATGTAGTGTACCAGTTCACAACATAGAATCCAAAAATGGCATCAATGGTTCCATGGTTGTGGATCGTAAATGGGCTGCATACCATAATTGGGGAACCCTGAGCAAGAGAGGCAAATGTGCCATCAAATCATTACCCCACAAACATTGCAAGGGATGGGAAGTGTATCACATTGCTTTGTCATGTCTGCTTATGTTTTCCATGGCAGTTGCCTCAGTGGCCAGCCTTCCAGTCTGACATTGGTCTCTGTGAAATTCTGCCTTGAGCATGGCCCTGCTTGGGGTGCAGGAGGTGAGTATTTCTGTACTGGACTTCTTGTGCTTTCCATCATGGGCTCCCACTACTGTGTTCACTGCACTGTCCCAATACTACGCTGGTGGTGGCATGCCTTGTCATGTCATTGTTTGTCTTCCAGGGCTGACCCTGCTTTTTTAGGGGCTAATTTAACTGCATATCTGATGTCTTCTCATTTTTATGCAGCATGTTGACTGATGCGTGTGTTGTGTATGTGCCATCGGCTTAGAAATGGGGATATGTGACTTGCACATTTGCTGCATGTCATTCAGGGGGTCAGGCAGTGTGGGTTTTGTTGTTGTTTCTCAGTGTGTGTGTGTTTTGTGTGTTTGAATTGCATGCAGTGTGCAGGTGTTGCTGCATGAGTGCTGGGGCATATGTTGATGGTTGTCGTGTGAGTTGTTGTTTACATGTGTTGCATGCACTGAGGGGGGCATGTGGGTCTTTACTTTTTGGCTGCATGGATGTGTTATCTGCACTCTGTTTCATTTTTTTCGTTGTTTACAGATCCTTTCGTCAGGGAATGATGGCTATTTCCTGGGATGAATTTTGACTGTCGACTGCATGCCCAGCAGACAGGTAACATGTGCATTTATCTTGATCCTTATGGAATGGCTACATTAGTTGCTGCATGTCTGGATGTGGCCTTTCTGGTGTGTCACCCTCTTTGACACAAATGTCAATTATTTCTTTGTCATTTCTTATTTTGGGATGGTGTTTGTTGTGTTTATGTTGCCAGATTCAGTCACATGTTGATCATTACTGCACTGCTTTTCAACACCCCATAATAAGGACATGTTGTTACGCATCATGCACATTCTAGGACATGTGTACAGCAATATGCCATTGTGCTCCTTGTATTTTGTGGACATGTTACTTTTGGAGCCCATGTATGGCTTGCAGCTCAGGCATGATGTTGGATGAGTTTCAGGATTTACCGCTGCTTACACATTTGACAGGTATGTTAGTTAGTCGCATGGAACGTTTTTGGTGCCAAAGGGGTGATTTCATTCAATGGTTGGCATGGTGGTAGTGGTGTCCTCCCTCTTCCATGTGTTTCTTTTGGATGCTTTTTATGCATTTGTTAGTGCGTGCATTCACGTTTACGCCTGCTATCGTGTGGCGTAGGTGTTTCTGGATTTGGGCATGCTTTTTCACGACACGGCGTTCCCTGTTCAATTCCATGAATATGTTTATTTTGCGCGAGTATGGGTGGTACAATTGTTTGACAGTGGAACATTCCCCGTAACCCCGACATTTTTGCTTGTTCTTCATCATTCCACGTGTTCCGCCCCTTTTTAGGTGGATGCGCAGGTCCGGCACACCCTCCTCTTTGGAGTCTCACACAAGACGTTCGTCGAGTTGCAATGACGTGGTGGACCAGCATGGTTTCCACGCAAGTCCCAGGTAAGCCCTGCGCATTGCTATCCTTGAATCAACAAACTGGGATTTGCATGTGATTTTGTGTAAGAGTTTCTTTTTTTCCCCCACAGAATATTCCCTGAATCGGGCCCATAGTGGGAATACAATGGTGGTACACAATATGCAAGTTGGGTGAGTTGGTGGGGATTGTCAGGATTAGGTAAAATGGGAGAGAATAATGAGCGAGGGAGTATGGTGGTTGGATGTGGTAGACACGGCAGAAGGAGGTTGAGAGGATGTAGATAAGGTGGGATACAGTAGATGCGCAGAAGTAGAGACACTAGCCATGGCCACAGTAATATGTGCACAGTAAATGATTTTTTCATAATTTGCACCTTTCAATAGGTAAAATTTATTTACAACGAAATGTATATCTCGAGTATGTTTCACCAAAAATGTTTCACCTAATACTGATATACCGAATGTACATTCATAAAATTAAAAGTGTTTATATGCCGAAATTCATCCACCGAAAAGATCATGAATTCCATAATAGATTGAGAGGTCTGAGAAAAGGACCCTATCTGAGTGAAATCTTTCAACATGTAAATACAGTTGAAAACACATTTTCTGTGTAATTGAAGGACTGTGACTTGATTACTGGGAGTGCGTAAGCCGAGTCAATTACGAGAGGAAACAAACATTATAAACGAACACAGGTTATGTGAAACATTGATAATACTGCAACCCCAACATTATTTTCCACCAGTAGAATACTGATAATATGAAATTACAAGGTTTAAAAACTTATACCAGAAAGTAAAACATGGTTCCCCATCCTTTTAGAGTGTGTTTTTATGAATGATCCTGTGGAGTTTATACTTTCAACGACTGGGAAAAACCAAATGGTTGTTGAAGGTTACACTTTTAACAAAGAAAGGCAAAATAACGATGAAATATATTGGAAGTGTTCAGAATACCACAACAACAAGTGCAAGGGAAGATCAGTTACAAATGGAGAACATCTGATACATGAAGTGGAACACTATCATCTTCCAGATATCACAAACATATTAATTAAAGGAAAGGTTACCGAAAGGCACCAGTGGAGGGAAATGTGGCTGAACCTACTGGATCAATCGTTAAAACAGTGTGCTCACAGCTACCATTTCACGTGGCTGGTCAGATGCCACAAATGAAAATGTTAGAATGCCGAATATATAAACACAGGCAGAGAAAACAAACTTTCCTAAAGCACCTAAAAACTTTCATGATATAACATTGCCACCAGAAATGGTGATAGCAGGGAAAAATGAAGACTTTTTAATGTTGAATAAGGAGAGTAATGAACAACGAATGCTAAATCAATAAATGTGGAATATTTAAAAAATGTAAAACAGTGGCATGTTGATGCCACATTCAAAGTGTGCCCAAAACCATTTTACACAATGCATGGAATAATAGAAGATACACGAGTACCATTGATTTTTACCCTTATGCCATCCAAAACAGAGGAACAATACAAGCATAATTTTTGTTTAATTTGTGAAAAATTACCACTGAATACACCTGAAATTATTGTTTTAGATTATGAAATTCAGCAGATAAAAGCAATAATGAACATGTTTCCATCATGTAAAATACATGGATTTTTTTTCACTTTACCAAGTCAGTGTGGCTGAAATTACAGCAAAATATCATGTAATCACGATATGAAGATGATTTATAGTTCCAACATTATATAAAATTATTGTTTGCATTAGCCTTTGTTTCTATAAATCAAGTAGAAGAGTATTATGAACATTTAACACAATATGATTTTTTTAAAGACAATGGGCCTCATTACGACCCAGGCGTTAAACCATTGCGCTATTAGCACCATGGTTGACGCCGGATTCCACCATGGTGAATGGTGGAATTACCGCCCCATTCCAAGGTTGGCGGGCCGGTAATTCCCCATTCACCATTGGCCCTTCCCCATTCCCATTCTTGCCCCATAGGGCTCAATGGGAATGGGGAAGGCGGTAATTACGGCACTGCAAATTGCGGTACCGTAATTACCTCCAAGGTCCCTTTGCGGGTCCCTTCCTTAATGGCTGGTAAAACCAGCCGTTATGGTAGGGACCCGCAAAGGGACCTCGTAATTGGGCGGTAAGGGATTACTGGCACCAGTGCCCTTACTGGTTCCGGTAATCCCTTACCGCCCGGGTCGTAATGAGGCTCAATGAGCATTATTTTGAACCACTTTTGGATTATTTCGATAGCACATGGATAGGACAATTATCGAGAAGCGGATCACATAGAAGAGCCCATTTTCATAAGACAATTTGGAATGGTTACATTGCTGTACTGAATGGAATTGAGAAACAATTGCGAAAACAAACAAGGAAATAGAAGGTTGTCACAGTGGGTTGAAACAGTCTTTTAAAAAAACAATCCAAGTTTATGAACCTTTATTAATCAATTAAAAATGGAAAAAAAGTGACCAAGAAATGCCGATTGCTCAGGTAATCACCCGCGAAAAGACACAAACACAAAGGACAAAATATTGTGGCACACAAGAAAAACTAAAAGAATGTATATTAGCATTTGAGAAACAAGAGAAAATTACCTACTTGAACAGTATAGCCTTCAATATAAAGTTTTAAAAAATTGGCAATTGACTTATCACAGCATTCTGAAAACCACAACACCAGTAAGAAATACACATCCATGGGAATCCACAACACATACAAATCCAATAATCCAGGGAAATAAAGAGCAGACAACCTGAGAGATTCCCGGAGAACCGGCAAAAGAAACCAAAACAAATCCGAAACCAAAATCCACAAAAAAAAGGAATCCAGCATGAAATCCCCAGCATGAAATCCACATCCATGAAAGCGGAATTAAAGAAATCAGAAGAAAATCCATAAACAATCCCAAAAATAATCCTAGAGAATCGGAGAAAAATCCATGACAAATACATAGAAAAATCCACAAAAATCGGGACACCAGCAAGAAATCCACATCCACTGCAGAGCAAAACCAGTAAATCCACAGAAAAATCCATAAAAAATCATAGGAAGGGAAACAGACAGAAAAAACCAGAACAGGAACACGGATAAAACAAGTCACAAAAGTAGGAAATCCAAAATGGCCGAAACATATGAACTTCAATAATAATAATAATTTGGCATTTATATAGCGCTACAAACCCTCAGGTATCTGAGCGCTGCTTATTATTACTCACAGTGTGTGGTGCTCATTTATCAACCTCGGAAGGATGAAGGGCTGAGTTTGGCCCTTCCAGGATTCGAATCTGCGGTTAGCAGGCTCTGCATGGGTGTCAAAGCGAGCGCTCTACTCGCTGTGCCACTTGACCGGCAGACAATAGAAATGAATGGAAACAATTGACAGAACAGCGACCCCAGGTGATCAAAAAAGATATCTACATGACAGAATACATTATAAGTTGTTATATTATAAAAATGTAAAAATGATTAATGTTATATTATTATATTTCAAGCTTAAAACATTTTTGTTATGGTATTAAAAAATTAAATGTATGGTTTTTCGATATAGAAGTCATTCAACAAAAAATGTTCGGTGAAAAAGCACTTGAGAAAAATTATTTTGATATATAGACTGTATACCCTTTCAATATGTAAAAAAAAGGAAATATAATTAGATCGAGAACATACTCTATGAAATACAGTGAGTTACAGTTGTACACATGTTTAATTTTTTGGACACTCAAAAGTAGTACATGACATGCACTTTCCTACAAAATGTGTGCATAGTACAGGTTGTCTTCACATATATTAATCAATGGGTTGTTGGGAGAGCAAAAAACAAGGTAGATGGAAAAAACCCATATAGTTTGCCAGACAACTCTTTTACTTTTCCTCTTTGCTTTTTCTTCTAACTACAGCCAACAGCTGCCGTGGCAACAACCTCTGCACCACAAACTACAATGGCAACCTCTGCACCATTCACCTCCACCACTGTACTTTCCACACCCTCCACTGGGACCCAACCTTCCTCTAATGCAGTGCATCAATTTGTGCTACAAATATCACAATTGGATCATGGTGAGAGATGCCATTTTCCACAGAATATTTACGACAAAACTGCAGACAGCTAGAGGTACTTCATGGTGGAGGTGCAGCAAAAGGTTAGGACAAGTGAGGGCAAAACATCCTTTAACCTCAGTTAGCTGCAGAGAAAAGGGGAAACAGTTCAATATGAAGGCTGCTCTTTATAAAATGTATTTTTAGCAGCATTTTAGTGAAAGTTAAAAAAATGCATAGGTTAATTAGGAGCTCCACAATATGTACCTTATTTACAAGTAAGGACAAAACAATTGCAAACATTTCTGCAATACTGTGGAGCTTGGTCAGAGCAGATGTGCTAAGTTGGCACTACATGTAATCTGATAGCATGTAATCTGATGGTGGTGCTTATGAAAAGTGTAGCTTTATATAGAGAGAAACATGCTACATTTTAGGGATGACTATTTTTAATAGCATCAGAATAAAATACTGCTAATGCACAGGTGTATGAACAGGGATGGCTCTATTTAATAGCATTTCAGTTGCATAGGTTTTGAGCAGCAAAAGCATTTTTTAAATTCTTTAAAGTTGAGAAGAATTCACTTTCGGAACACTTTTATCATACAATGAACTGCCACTTGGTGTGACCAGGTGGAACATAGCGGCAATATATGCCATCTGATAGCAGTAGTTCATATAGCTGATGCAAGACAAAATCACAGTGTTGTGTGATGCAGGTGCGCAGGAGACACTGCCCATCAACACGTAATGCCTCAAGCCTATGAACACACATCCAATTCTTTAAGAACCGAGGATCGGACATTCTGCAGCAAAGCCCTCACAGGACAAGGCTGCAGTGTTGTGTGATGCAGGTGCGCAGGAGATGCTACCCATCGACATGTAATACGTTGTGCCTACGTACACGCAGCCAAACCTTTAACAACTGAGAATCTGACCCTCTGTGGCAAAGCCCTCGAGGAACAAGGCTGCAGTGTTGTGCAACGCAGGTGCACAAGAGATGCTGCCTGTCAACATGTAATACATTGCTCCTACGTACATGCATCCAAACCTTTAAGAACGGAGGATCGGACCCTCTGCGGCAAAGCCCTCGCAGGACAAGGCAGCAGTGTTGTGCAACACAGGGGCGCAGGAGACACTGGCCATCAACATGTAATATGTTGCACCTACATTCATACCTCCAAACCTGTGAGATCAACTGGTCTCAAGAACAACTGCATTTTTAGCCATCCCATGACTTGCTGCAACCTTCCTTGTTGGGCTGCAAACAGTCAATACCATGGGACCTTGAGCCTGAGTGCGGCCCATGGTCTTCTGAAGTCCAAATCTGTCTGAACCTTTGGTGGACTCCTGCTGGATCTACAGAGAAATTATTTGATTCTCTGAAATCTCCTCACCAGAGTGCAAAATCGAGGGAGTGAGGAGAATCCGACCAGTGATATTTATTCTTCATCTGGCTGCTGTTAAAAGGTGTCAAATCCACAGAACCACTAGAATCCATGAAAACATCTTGGTAGGGTGCCTCCTATGATGACTGCTGCTGCAAGTTCCCATCCAGTGTCCAGTTATTTTGTCTCAAGACCAAGGATCCAGGGACCGGGTGCTGTGCTGCTGCATCCTGAAGGCATCCACCCAGAAGCTCTTATTTTCTCATAAGGCTGTGTCAGATGGGGTAATACTTACCTTACTTCTGGTGTGCATCCTGTGAGGGGGAGTGGGTGATTCATGTGGTTGGGCATTTGCCCATACCACTTGCCCAGGCCTAATGCTGGAACACACATAGGGAGCCTTCTGTGAGGTCATTCAACACTTTAACTAACTCTGAAAGTGAATACTTACTTGTTGAAGATCTCCTATGGAACTTTGACTTTCTTGCAACTAAACCCTATCTCATCACCCTGCCTACAGCTGGCACCTAGACCAAAACTCATGCAAGACTAGGGAAGGACTGGATAAGAACACAATTCTGCCTTGAAAGTATAACAAGTGTAAAAGCACTTACTTGCTAAAAGTGTGTTGGTAACTGTATCTCTTTAAAAGGAGAAGTGACAAAGTGTCATTAAGTTTATGATTACCTTTGGGTTGCATTCTGCCTCTCTAAAAAGTGTATAGGTTGAATGGCGTTCCTCTCTTCGAAAAAGTAATAAGTGTTGGTACTGCTTTATCATTGCTTACTGAATGAGTGTAAATGCTTACCAATAGGGTTTACCTGCCTTGAATAACCTTATGTCATTCTTAAAGTGTATCATAGGGTTTTACATTCCCTGGTCTGCTTTATGCATATCTAAAACAGTCTGGAAGTTAATACGTGTTTTAGGGGTTGCTTGTAGCCCTTCTTAAAAGTATATGGTTCTTTACTTACCTTGAATAGCTGCTGCTCTTCTAAACTTGTAATACTGGGTTGTCTTTCCCTGAAATGGCTAAGCGCATTCCTAAAATAGTCATAGGGTCTTCACATACCTTGAAATACACTGTGTCTTTCTTAAAGTGAAAAAGGGTTTTCCTTTCCCTGATTTGCTTAGTGCATTCTAAAATAGTTATTGAGTGTTCATACATATCTTTGACTAGCTTGAGGCCCCTCCAGAAAATATATGAGTTGTTTTACTAGCACTGAACTGAGTTCTACAAAGTAATGTTACAAGGTTTATACTTGTAACAGGGTTGGTTTATCATGTGATTACATAACTGAGTGTCACTGCACGTCTGAGCGGGTCTACTATCCTTGAAACACTGGTTGTATTCTAAAAGTATCTCTAACCTGGTCTCATTCCGAATAGTATATTACTATCATGAATGTATAACCTTAAATTTGATTGCCCTGTAAGTAAGGTTATACCTTGGTGTGCACACTAGAGATATTCCTTTTCTTTTTAATAATTGTGTTTATTTATGTATTGATTTATTTTATGTATTGATAGCACCCAGACTCAGAGGCATCACTGTGTTTATATGATGTTATAGTACTTACTTAAGCAAGAATTATCTTGGTCTACTTGTATTTAAACAAACCTTTTATATTTACAATACATAGTGTTTCAGTGTTTCATTGGACCATATGCATACAATTGATTTGCACCAAGCTACAGCCGTCTCTCCCTCCTAAGAGGAGCCTGGCTGCTCTGTCCATGCTACCACATTATCAGATGGTACAGCCATATGCTAAGAGTGGAGCTTTGGTACTGCCTCAGACTTATGCTTTATGAAATCCTTAGTTGGACTTTAGAAAAACGGTCCTAACAGTGGGCTGCAGTGAACACAGGCATGGTTCAGGCATTGTGCACACAACTAACTTTCATGCAATGTATACATTAACTACTGCCATTCTGCATGCAACAACGTCACCAAGCTCTTTTAAACGTTCTTGTTTTTGGTACAAAGCATAATGAAAATTTCACCAACATTAACAAGCAAAAATATGTCCCTGCGCAAAAATGTATCGGTCTGGTGTAAAGCGATTTGCAATCTCTTTTTCGTGTTCCAAGCACCGGTGGAAAGTTTAGGCACTATTATGGCTGTTTTAATCGAGTCTTAAATCAACCATCTACTTAGTCTAAACCAGAAGTGGTCGTCAAGAAAGTGTCAGCCTTGGAAATATAATGTGTTTTATATTATCAATATGTACCGAGTTTGAATCTTCCAAGTTACATAAGCGAAGTACTTATATATTCGTTTTTCATGGTGTCTTGCTTTTCTAGTTACATCACCAAAACCCAATTATTGAACTCTCGCCGGTCCACTTTCCAATGCGCGAGGATAGTTGCGTGTTTGTTTTGTTGTTTTTAGAAGCTTTCTGCTATAAACTTATCAACGTCATAAACCCTAAAGCAGTTTATGTTAACGGTGTTTTCTCGCTAGTGTGCTATCCCGACATTTCCAGCTGTATGTACTCTTAAGTGCAAGATAGAACATGGGTTATGTGTTTATTAACTGTGTGATTGCCGCACACTATGGACGCCAAAGTCACGCCAGAAAATCCATCTTTTGGGGAAGAAACGCCGCAGAGTATGAATATCCCGCAGGAGTGGGCGATTTCACCCTAAGTAACCTTTTTTTGCGATGCGAGTTTAGCAGAAAAGCGCTCTGCGGAGCTGGCAGCGTGGACAGTCTGCGACCGCCATCTTACAGTGTTTCCGCCTTGCGTCATCCGCCTTTCACTAAGCCGTGTAAGTGTTATTTAATTGCTTGGCATTTTAAAGGCGCTTTTGTTCCTAGCAAAGGGAGCACAGGCATAGGAGGCACAGCCTGGGACACAAAGGCCGTGCTCTGGGGACCCGTACTTCAGGCAGCATTCCGCCATGCCCAGCCATTTGTCTACATGGGTGACTGTACAAAAGCAAACTTGTTCTCGTGAGCTTTGGGCTCACGTGTGATAGGTAATATTCATCAAGCGAAAATGAACGCATTTGGTTTGCCCACATTAATGAATGTGTTCTTTCCCAGTGGTGGGATTTGTTTCTCTTCTTTCTTCATTTTAGCAAGTTTACATTTGCGTGGTGACTATTGACAGCGGTAGTACGGTGGCAACGCGCTCTCCTGGGAAGCAAGACGACGCAGAATAGCACCGTTTCGAGACGCAGGTCTGCTTAGAAAGTTCTTCGGTAGGAACGCCTTATAAATATCCAATTATAATGAAGAAGTTTGGGAGAATAAAAACGGCGTGCCGCCATTTTCGTGCAATAACTAGCACGTTTTCATAATATTGCAAGTGTGTTCATTAAATATATCAAAAGAAACATGTACGGCACCATACGGATCTTAATTATAAATACGCAGAATATTGAATGTAATATAGGGGGAACTGAAATCTGCTGCGTGTTTGTAAATCCACTGTTCTTAGCAAAAAGCGCATTTATGTTTGTGTATGTTCTCTGACCTCTAAATACCTGCGAGCACAACTAGAACCTATATGTCCAAGGCAATGCAACATCTGTTGTGCTTGTAGTTGGGCAAGTCTGTTTCTAGTTTCAGAGAAATTATAACGTAAGAAGGAATAGACTAAAGTGTTCTTGTTCGTAAAATATCCGCGATGTAGTTGCATATTGTAACCATTGTAGCTAGTATTTGCTACAACACCATTAATCGTAACTAATGTTATCAAGGGAAATATGTATTGCTTCAAAATTCATCATT
This sequence comes from Ambystoma mexicanum, assembly GCF_040938575.1. NCBI lineage: Eukaryota > Metazoa > Chordata > Amphibia > Caudata > Ambystomatidae > Ambystoma > Ambystoma mexicanum. The sequence continues at coordinate 378,266,350 of NC_090930.1, read as the reverse complement.
TCTACTGTCAGAAAATATCTATCCTCTACAAAAGAATATAATTATTATTCCGAGATTTCGCCGACACACACTTAAATGTTAAATCTTCGTTAATAAGGTGGCCATAATGTAGGCAAGCACAAGCACGCGCGTGCAGAAGACCGCGTGTAAAGAATATTACTGCAGCAGTGGCAAATAAACGTCAATCATTGCTACGTAAAGTGAATACACGTGTGTGATTTGACCATGTGTATGCCTCTGTATGACCAATATTTCAGTTACAGATCTGTGGGCGAACTGCCTTAACTGTGCTAATCTCAGCGCAGACGACATCCCACTTCAAGATGTCTATGCAAACTGTCTTCATTTAACTGTGCGTGTGCCTTTGCATGTCATGCCTGCATCCTGCTCCTCCACCCTGTCTTAATTCAAGGACACTTACCTGCATGCGTTGGTCAGGCGCACGCGCACTGATTTGCTAAGAGAATGACGCCGCCCGAGCGCCAAGGGGACAGATCTGCGCCCCGTTATCAGCCCCGCACTTTCCGCTCGAGAGCCCGTGCTGCTTCGCAGAGGGGACGGTGCGCACCGAGGCCTCGCCTTTCAGCCAAGATTGCTTCATAAAACAGTGTACAATGAACTGCTCAAAGCCATTCTCCATCTTCGGCATAGCTACACGTGCCAGACAATAGGGCTCGGCATACAACCTGAACAGGCAATTGGCCGGAAGCCTTGTCATGATCATAATAATAATACTAATAATACGATGAATATAAGAATAGCAATAATCCTATATGTATGCACATAGATGTGCTTGTACGTATTTATTTTTAATTGTGATGTGAATTCTTCTGTAGGTTTTATATCTATCATTTAATTAGTAAAAGGATTGAAAAAGAACAAGCAATCAGCATTGATGTACGTTGCTTATTCGGTTAAGAATCAGGTCTTTAGTTAACTGAAATGTTCTAACTTGTTGTTAATTTTTATTTTTTTTTATTTTGGTTGGCTGAAAGAATTCAACATTTCAAAAAAAAGTTCTTCATTACAAAAAACATTAATTTTCCCCAATTTTACAATTTTACAATTTTACATATTTCATTTTTACATGATTTATATCAATTTACCAATTTTACGATTTTTCAAGCTTTCCATAGCCTATATGCATATTTGATTGATTTGTTAAATTTTACAGATTTGTTTCAGGAGTAGTAAGCAACGTTTTGTTCACAAGAATAATTGACAAATAATGTTAAAAGTTGAAACTAAAATAGATAAACAAAACCCACATATATCCTAAAGTTTAAAATACCTTTGTCAGTTGGCCATAGGCGATAAATTGCGAGGTAATATCGTTTTTATAAATTGCGTTAAAGCGATGTGAATGGCAGTGCGATTGCTTGTCATTAATATAATCCATATTTCATATGATGAGCGATCACAGTATAATTGTAATACATTACAGAAGTAATGTTTTCGTATGTCACTCAAAGCCGGGCAATCCACTACTAGGTGAGCTAAGCACTCTAATTGTGTAGCATCTTTACAGAAACGGCAAGATGTTTCAGTTTTTAGAATTACACCTCTTCGTGCTAGAATTTGATTTGTGGACTGTAAATTCAAACGTAATCTTAACATTTCGGAACGAACATGGTGTGATGGAGACTTTAAAAGATAATAGGCCATTTGCTTAAGCTTCTTGTGAGGGAACAAATTTCGATCAAAATCTATATATTTTTTACATAGTTCCTGGGTTGCATTCCAATCATGCCAATACAATCTTTTTTTTGCTAGAACAGGATTCTTAAGTAGCAAGTCAATTGAAACATTTGCACTGGCTAGAGCATTAATGATTTCTCTTGTCCACTTATTGGGGAATACATCATTGGATGCACAAATATACATTGCAATTGAACCCAGCATATTATTAGTTTGTATACCCAAAAGACATTTTCGATAAAAATTGCAAAATTTCCAAAGAATTAGACCAAACAGGGAGATACTACCAAGTTCGTACCTTAACATACACAAGGGAGTACACAACGGTAAGCACAAAACTGTTTTCCAAAATTTCCCTTCAAGTCGATCCCAGTAAGTTCTAGATTGAGGTAACAGAGTTTCAGCTCCGTAGGATAGAATCGGGACAGCTTTTTGATTGAAAAAGGTTACCACATGCACTACAGTGAATTTGGCATACTTATATAGAATTATTTTGGCTTGTGAGATTAGAGTCATGACTTTGGCTTTTACATAATCATCATAAATTTGATTTGACACAGAGCCAGAAAAAGGTAATCCTAAGTATTTATAACTTGGTACCGTTTGTAAAGGAACTTCGCGCAAAAACCACTGACTTCTCACCATTTTTGTGTGCCTTTTTCTTTGACAAATCACTATCTGAGTTTTGTCCACATTGATAGTTAGATTGTTGGAGTGAGTATAAGTGTCCAATTTATTCAAAAGGTTCTGTAATCCGCTTGGAGTTTGCGAAATAAGGACAAGATCGTCAGCATACAAGAGCCATATAATTTTTTGGGCTCCTAGTTTGGGAGAATCTGACAATACTTCTTCAAAGGAGGACCCAATATCTAAGATGAAAAGGTTGAAAAGAGTGGACGCCAAGATGCACCCCTGTTTTAATCCTCTCATTGTATTAATGTTCGCAGACAACAGCCCATCAAGCGATAGTCTGACTTGCATTGTCGTATTCGAGTGCAATTTTTTGATTATAGTTAACAATGACGGAGGACAGCCATAGCTCTGTAATTTCTGGAATAACAATGATCTATCGACTGAATCAAAAGCTACCCGGAAATCGACAAATGCCATATACAGGGGTTGATTAAGTTCTGCATATTTGGATTTTAGCATATTTAATGTGATTAGATTTACAGAAGTGCCTAGCCCTGCAACAAAACCAGTCTGGAATGGGTCTCTTTTAAGCTCATTTAGGGTCCAATTATTCAATTCTTGCAAAATAATACGACTGTAAAGTTTGCCAGGAGCGTCTAATAAGGCAATGGGTCTATAGTTCTGTGGAAGACACCGATCACCTTTTTTATGAATTGGTACAATCAAAGAGTGAGTCCATGATACCGGAAGCTCTTGGGATTCATTAATGTGCTCATATATATGATATAAGATTGTTGACCATATTACTGGATGTTCTTTAAAAATTTTGTTTGATAGTCCGTCCGGACCAGGCGCCCTAGACTGACTTATTTTATTGATAAAGTATAGGATGTCAGATTTATCAATATTAATATGAAATCGTTTGTGAGGGGCGGAACTTACAGGAGATTTGCAATCAGGCGGATTGGCATAGATTTTAGAAAAATAACTAATCCAGCTTGCTTCTGGGACACTCTGTGTTTGTGACTTTATTTGCACCGGGGAAACAGCGCTGGACAGGGCTTTCCAGATTTGGGCAGCATTGCTATCACGAATATTTCGTAACATCAATTCACCATCTTGTTGAAATAATTTACTTCGATGGCTCCTCTGCCAATTCCTATATGAAGTTTTAATTTGCGTCAATACTGTAAGCCTAATACTCAAAGGAAGTTTCATGGCTTCTCTTTTTTTATGGCGAAATTCAGTTTTCTTGCTTTTGGTTTCCAGGTCAAACACATGTGATCTTCTAAAGGTGTAATTTTTCTGTATCCTATTTTCTGAAAAATGATGTATTAAATCATAATAGGGAACTGGGGTAAGAGGTGTGTTATTCCGTGAGTAACAAAAGGCAGCTTGCAGGGAAGTATTGAGGTTATTTAATTTGTTTTCAGTCCAAAAAATGCGATTCAGCTGATTGGAGACTGTTAGTTGACCCAAATTCACCATCGTGCTACGGTTGGTTTTCGTCACTTTTGAAGTCCACTGTAGCGTGAGCAATCGATGATCACTATTTGAGTTTGTTACAGTGTTAAAAGAGTGAATTTGTGAAAAAAGTCTGTCATCAACATAAATGTAATCAATTGTGGCTTTTACGCTGCCCTGTTGCCACGTATGAATCATCTCACTTTTGTCAAATTTACTCTCATTCATCATACAAAATCCTCTCGTAAGCATAAGTTGTTCCCACAATTTACAATTTGAATCCCCCGATATGTTCATCGAGGGGAGGCAATGGAGATTTAAATCACCAGCAACAACTGTATGCTGTATTTCTGGAACAAGCATGATAAAATCCAACATGGAAGCAACATCACCCAAAAACCTCCGATTATCAATGCTTTTGTGGTTCCAGTAGAGATTAACTATAGCGTACAAGGTTGAGTCAATTGACATAACAGTCAATTGCGTAAATGGATTAGGAATATGAGAGAAGATTTTGCTGATATTAGAGCTTAATTTAGTTGCTGTAATAAGGCCAGCCATCGGACGGCCTCTCTTTCCCTGAAGAGCTGGCAGAAAATGAATTTCATGGTTGTTCCATAAGGGAGCAGTTGTTAGCCATGTCTCTTGTAAAAGAATCACATCGTGATTATTTAAGATGTTTTGTGTGTTATTAACCAAATGATTAAAACCACGAGTGTTCCATGAGACCAATGAGATATATCTTTCCTTCTCCGCCTTGTACGCAAGTTAACTCCTGGAATCGCAATTACAGCAGCATTTGGAGGGAACCTCCGTTATTACATCGCTATCTGTGTACACAATACCCTTCTTAAGTTCCCTTATGGCAGAATCAGTCCACGTTTCAGCACTAAGAGAACCATTAGATGAATTCGTTGGGCCCTGAAGTAGTATGAATCCCAGTGACAAAAGTTGGTTTTTTGCTTCCCAGATGAGATTTCTGACGACTCTTGACGTCAGCCATGGGCATGCCGTACTAACTGAGTTGTCATTGAAAAACTCAACCTGTGCTATGTCTGCAGAGCCAATGTCTTGCAATAGCGGAATATCAGAGAACACCTGTAATATACTTTGTCGGTTTAGCACATATTGCGGATATGGGGCTGGCCGGCATCCCAGTACTAGTGCAATGTTATTATCCTTTGCTACTTTGGATTTCAAAATTGATTTACCTGGGAGTTTATTAGAAGTATTTTGCGCAACTGTGGAAGTTTGTTTAACTACAGAAGAGCGCAAAGTTTTTAACATGGTAACAATTTCATCATTATGGGTAGCCAAAGGAGGAGGCGACTCTGTTGCTTCTATATTTTTATCGCATTTGAATGAGACTGAAGGTTTCGATGATGAATATTGAGTTTGAAAATTATCAGTTTTCTGTGATTCAAGTGAGGGAGCTTTGAGTAACGGTGCTGCAATAATTCTGCTCATGTGCGCATCAACTTCCTTTCTGATTTCAGCACGACAACTAACAAGCGTTTCTTGTTCGTATTCATCTTCATTCACTAAAGAGGGTTGAGAAGCGCCTGCTACATTTGTTTTAGATTTCTTAATACATGGTAGTTTAGCTCTTTTGGCGGAGGATAAATTCGCACTGGATTCTGTTATTGCCAATGGGTGATGTATTTCCAGGCCAGCTTGTTCTTGTTCATGGCTATTGACTGCTTTAATCAAATTATCTAAGGGCTCATAGGGCGTTGCAGATACTTGCCCTTTAATCACAGAACCCAATTTATTTTTACGAATTTGGCTTAATTGTGAATACTTTTTCGTGATAGCACAGGCCGTTTGTTGACTATGTTTATTTGGAATAGTCAGCATATTAAATAATTGTTTTGAGCTTGTTGGCGCCTGTACTTCGTTTTTTTTAACATTTTTAGTTTTTTTGACAATCTCAAGATTTTTCCTTTTTTTCTGTGTTATTTTCCCAGATGAATTGGGTTTCAAAGTAGATTGAGTCATCTTTTTACAAAATATTGTATAGGGCTCTGGAGTTGGTGAGCTGATAGAGTCATGCTCTGTCTCCTTTTCGTTAACAGCAACAGCCTCTCTAATCACCTGTCCTATGTACGGCAAGAAACACAGAATGCCGGAGTTGTCTATGGTAATTGGAGACAATTGGTTCTCTAATTGGGCAAATAAATTTGATACTACTGGAGTATTTTTCGATTCATTTGCAGACATAGTAATTGGAGCCATAACTGATGTCATAGTGGCAACAGTAGCCATTTTGGTTGGCATTAAGGCCAACTCAATTGGACTGTTCGGCGGAACATAAGGCTCTTTACTTGTCAAGTGTGGAGGCGCTCGCCATGTTTCTTGCTTAGCCTGCCAGGCTAGAACAGCTAGTAATTGGGCACCTTGTACATCCAATTTCGTATTCAGTGTATTGAACAAAGTAGTAATAGTTTGTAGCGTTAAATTCATTGCTCCTAGGGTTAATTCGATTATATTTGGTACATTTGGTGGAGTTTGAACCTTTTGCGTAGGTGAGCGCTGCCGCGGAGTAGGAAAAAGAAAAGAGGAGGTGAGATTTGATTTCGTATAGCCTCCATTTGAGTACAACTTGGGGGAGAAGGAAAGATTAGCAAGTGACTCTTGCATTGTGAAATCCGAGCCAGGAGAGGGTAAGTCAATCACTGCTACATCCCCCAGCGTTTTGGCTAAGACAGGGCTAGACTTTGTATCGGAAAGTAGCGCCAATGATTCTCCTCTTAATACTGTGCTGTCCGATAGAGAGACATGCAGGGTGGTACCACAGCCCGCCTGGTTGTGGTTTGCTATCTTTGGGTCCTTAGAGTTTTTTAGAGAAACACTCTGCGTAACGCAGTCAGGGTAAAAAAAACGTATATCTTTAGTACTCGGGTTTTGTTTCGAGGCGTTAGCGACTGAAGTCACAGCGCGCTTTTTTACTTTAGAGTTCTTTGGCACTTCTGTATTAACTGTGCACGGAGTTGATACGCAAGGCACTGCCCCAGTTGATTTACCAGTACAATTTAGGGACGGCCCTTGGATTGGAGGCATGCCCGTGCGAAGTGTATATAAATTACGTTTCATGATATTTTATTTTAATAACAGTCCCGTGCCTACCGAGGTCTTTGAAGAAAAATTCCACCAATTTGCACTTCCACCAATTTGGGGAGGCGCAGACTCTCTCTCGAAAGGTAAACAGCAATCGGTATTGCTAGCGATAGTCCCCCGGGCCTCGCTTTGCCCGCGACGCCGCGGCGAAGCGGCAAAGCGGGACTTTCTCGGGACTACGCCGGTGCGCACGCGCGGTGCGCGCGCGTTTCCTCTTAAATAGGCACGCCCACACAAGGGGTTACAGAGCCTAAATATAAAAGACACAATATAAATATATGTATTTATAATAAGTTAACAACTTAATGACAATACTCTGCTGATCCTGAAGGCTTCACCTTATGGGAATTGTAGTTGTTTTCAGTAACAGTTCTTCACGAGCAAACACTGCTTCTCAGGAAAATAGCAGAGAGCAGCGGCAAAGCGGGACTTTCTCGGGACTTTGTTAATGATGAATGGACATCACTTCACATAAAGCCACAGACGATAAACTTGATGAAATGACTACTGCTCTGAAGGAGGAAAGGGATGCGTGTTCGGGAGAATTCTCAGAAATGTGTGAATTCCCACCACCTTAGAGACCCCCAGCAACTTTGCTGGATTTTGAGAACTTGATTTTTGTAACCTGAAGAGAGTGAGACCCTTTTCCCCACTCCTCTATTTTAATGTGATTTCTGAGCTTTGTGCATCTTTTGGTTGTGGAGTCTGACAAACTCCATAGGCATCATCTTTTACATTGCGTTACACATCACCTTCAGTGCATGGGTACAAGAAAGTCTTTTAGATTTCCCAAAGGTTTAAATACCTTCTCTGGGATAAACTACTGTTTCTCAGAGCAGTAAAGTGAAATTGACTTTACTTACATTTGTAACTTTCTAGACCCAGCATACACTATCTTACAATACGGTGCTGGAGGGGGTACCTAGTATCCCCTTTGTCTAGCTTATCATGTAACATTTTCATGTTACACTTTTCTCACTGAATGGCTGGTGGCAGTGGTTTTGTTTTAACTACCGTGGTGTGTATTTACCGTGCGCTGCGTTCGCATGCCATTTTTGTCAAAATGGCCCTTGTCTTCATTTTTCGCCATTTCTTTGTGGAAAGGTCCTTCATGAGATTTACTCTGCGCGCCAAACCAGGTTTGATCCCATTGTTCACTTTGCCTTTGGCGGGATTGACGAGTGAGGATGTCTGGGGTAGGCAGGAAGTGAGGAAGGTGCCAAAACTCCCTGTGCTTAGTCTCCTAGGAGACCCAAATGCACTCTGTAATGATTGGCTGGCTGACTGTCCGGCAAGGACAGCCACCCTGCTGGGTCACTGACAGCTGGGTTGGAATGAATGGGAGAGAACTGAATAAAAGGCGAGGCTTTTGGCATGGAAGGCAGAGTTGACCACTGGACAAAGGAACCGAAAAAGAACTTGAAGAGGACGTCTGCTGCAACTCCTGGACCGTTGGTTTGCCCGGTGAAGCCCTGCTGCTGTGCTGAAACTCCAAATTTGTATCAACAGAGAAGCCCCTGCAAGGACGACTTCTCCTCCTGAGTTGGTGGGACCAATCAACTCCAAAGTAAGCCACCTGGACATCCTTCTCGGAGCTGGTTGAATTTCCACATAGTTGCGGCTGGAAACCATATAGCTAGGGAGAGGAACACCAGATTGTGTGTGTTGTTTTTAAGCTGGCCTAGAGCTCCAGGAAGATCCTCCAGACTCCCAGGAAGCAGGACTGACCGCTCAACAGAGTGCGGGACCCCAGAAGCAAGGAAAGTCCATCCAGTGTTGCTATTTGTGATAGACACAAGGAATTGAAACACTGAACAGCCACTGATTTAAAGATTGCTGGTTGCGAGCGGTGACCATCCCATTGCAGTGCAGGAGTCCCCAGAAGTCCTCCCTCTTGTCCCCACGACTGAGGCCCAGGAACAGTGAGATCTTCAGAGCTGCACAGGAACAGAAATCATCTGCTGCACATTTTCTTCAATTCAATGGTACGGTACAAAGTCTGAGAGAACTTACCTCTTGCTGTAGAGTTGCTTGCATCGTCTACCACTCACAAGTGTAACGGCTTGTGGCCCAACATTTGATTCTTCTTTTCTTCAAAGACTTCTAAAACATTGCGCAAAGACTTTTCTACTTACCTACCAGAAGTGCTTCATCCTATATAAGACCGTTGCCCTTTGACTTTGGCCTAGCCTGTTATACTGAATGACTCTGCTGTAGGGATCCAAAAGTATTTGCCTGCTTAAGAATATTTGTGGTATCCTGTTGTTCTAATAACCTTGTCCTTTTACCAACTTATAGTAGTATCCTAAATATAAACAGTAAGATATTAATGTCCCCAGTACCCTAGCTATTGAAGTCACCTGAGGGTGTAGGTTGTGTATGTGGGCCATCTCAAAAGGGTCTTTACTGATTTAGGAACTAAGAGTGTACAGTATTGAAGTGTATGTTTGTGTTACTATTATATTGCTCCCTTCTGAAGAAGGCTTATTCTAACTGACTGATAAATAAATTAATAATTGTTTATTCAAGAAACCTTGAGTGTAAGTTTTTATTTGAATACTTGTCACTGAATCTCTGTGTAACTCCCCTACATCTCACATTGACCCCTCTTGAGATAAACCTGCCTGCTCAACACGCTTCCCAAATTGTGTATTACAAGCTTATACCAAAGGTTGGGTTTCCTATACTTGTAGTCAGAGTTGTTGGTAGTGTTCGCAGAGGGTACTTCATACAAACTTTGCCTAATATTGGTGGCAGGCGGTGAGGATATATTGTAGAGTTGTTACAATGAGAATTTGCTTTGCTTTTGTTCAACTAAAAACCTTCACAAGGCTAAGCTCCACTAGAAAAGCAATAATTGTAACATGCCATATATGGATAACTTCAGGCAGGAAGCCCTGATCATTCTAACAGTGGAGCAACTAAAAGAAATGTGTAAAGTCAGGAATCTCCCTGTTAAAGGAAAGAAAAATGAACTAATTGCAAAATTGTTGAGTAATCAAAGTCTGGATAGTAGGCCCGTCACACCTACTCTCAAAGGAAATGTGGAAAATGATAATGAGGATGATAATTCAGAGTCTAACTCCAATATTGTTGAAGAGTCAGAAGAGTCAGAGGAGTCTCAGGAACAGAGCCACTCTTTACCTCAACAGGCCCTTATGCCTCAACCTTTTGCCACAGAGACCCCAAATTGTCTCTTGAAAAAGTTCCTATCCCAGAGTCTTCTAGGTCTTCCAGTCCAAAGAGACCTTGCATGCTAAAGAAGCAGTGAGTCTGTATGATGTGAACTTTGTTTATTTTGGATTGGTTGGGTGTTTTTGAATATAACTATGGGATTCAGGTTTTCAAAGGCAATCAGTTGATTCCTTGGCTTTTGTGTAGGTTCCCCCAGGTTGAAACTGATGCTGTAATGGAGGTGGGGGAAATTGAAAGATTGGAGTATGAAAATGTGAAGCTAGCTTTGGGAAAACTCTGTCCCAGTACCTTAAGAGGTTTAGGACCAATAAAAAGACTGATGGTACCCCTTGGGCTACCTGGGTGTGTGAATGTTTGAAGAACTTAGATGGTTGGGTTAATAGTTTCAGAGTGAACTCTTTAGAAGGAATGATAATGAGAAATCTATTTTTGTTGGAGTATATTTTTGATGCCTGCTCTCCTGACCTGAGACAGCACTTGGCTGACTCAAACGAGATGTATCCCAAGAAGCTAGCAAAAGCTGCTGACTTATGTGTTGCCAACAGGGCTACTCACAAGGATTCTGGGGCCACTCACGAAAATGATGAGGGGAAGCAGCACAAGAAAGATGACAAAGAGAATTTTAAAACCTCCCATCCAAAAGAGGGTCACAAACATAAGAAGGGTAAGCCATCTGGGAAACCAGGACAGTCTAGAGAAACCTCTGGTGCCAAACCAGAGGGAGGTCAGCAGAAGCCCCCATTTGTCAAAACATTTGGCAAATGTTATTCTTGTGGGTCAACTGACCATGTGAAAGGGGATCCCAGATGCAAGGGTAAACCTTCAGGGGTCCACACTGCCTCCTTAGCATTCATCCCTGAGGGAGAAGTACATATGGCAAGTTGAAACTTTCAACTAGTGGCTGACGACCCCATGGAAGTCTCTTCCAGTGTTTCATTAGTGTCCCTGCGCCTGTGGGAACAACAGAATGTAGATGGCCATAACTCTATACCAGATGACACAAAGGAATACTACAAGGACAGTGTACTTGTAAATGGTTAGGAGACCCCTGCCATTAGAGACACTAGGGCCAATCACAGTGGTGGATGAAATCTTTTTAAAACCTGAGGTTGTTGCTAAGGCACCGAAAGGCCCCACTAAGCTTGCTGGAGGCCCTATCCAGATGGTTCCAATACTACCAACTCTCATCCAGGGCAACACTATGGGCCTCATTCCGAGTCTGGCGCTAACCAATGGCGCTATTAGCGCCTTGGTCGGCGCCGGACCCGTACCGGCACCGCCCTGGTGGAATGGGAAATTACCGCCCTATTCCGAGTTGACCTGGGCGGTAATTTCCCATTCCCCAGGGCTCTTCCCCATTCCCAAATGAGCCCCCATAGGGCACAATGGGAATGGGGAAATTGCAAATAACGGTGACCGTACTTTACGGTCACCATTATTGGCTTAAAAGCCCCTTTGCGCCCTCGTTCCTTAAGGACGAGGGCGCAAAGGGAACTCAGAATGTGGCGGTAAGGGATTACCGGCACCGGTCTCGTTAACGGTGACCGGTATCCCTTACCGCCATACTCGGAATGAGGCCCTATTACTGTAAGAATACCTGTCAGTGTACAAAGTGAGGTGCCTGGGAGAGTCCTGCTGTGGAATGATTTAAAAACTCTTGGAGTTGTATCAAGCACCCCCAGGCCTCCCAGTAAAAGGAAGCAGTAGCAGACTAGGAAGGCCAGAGAGCTCACTTTAACTGACTCTTAGTGGGTTGTTACAGAAGAACCTTTAACACCATGTCCACAGGAAAAGCCAACTTCTATTTCCAGGAAGAAAGAGACAAAGGGGAAACCCAAAGTCTCAGGAAACAAGAAAGATAGTACTCCTATGCATCAAACCAGGACATCCCCGAGAGGACAGTCCAAAATCACACCTGTGACTACTCCACTAGTGTTACTCACCGCTCCGTAAACAGGTCAGGAAGATAGATAGATGACCTTGGAGACAATATGTATACAGGAATCAATATTCAGCCTCTAATTCCAGCTTCCCTGACTACAAGACTCAGGCTTCCTCAAAGAGGGGCTCTTCTTTACAACGTACCTCTCTGCTGTTTCTATTGGAACAGGCAGAGGTGTCAGTTGAATAAAAGAGCAGGGAGAACACACACCGCCAATACCAATGCTGCAAAGGAATACAAAGATATTAAATAGTGCTGAGAGAAACAATTAAGCAATCAAGCACAGTATTGGACAGGAAATACCTAGGCAGGGATTGGAGTGGAACTTTCCCCGGGATGGACCTACAAGTAAAGAATTAAACCCAAATGAGTGAATTAATCTAATGGATTCTTCTTATAGAGAGTTTTTAGCCAAAACAACAGACCTGAATTGTGGGACTCTCAAGGGTTAACAATTTGCAGGAGTGGAGAAAACGACAGGGAAAAATAATAAACAGTTAAGTTAGTAAAGGGAAGTAAACCCGGGCGGCACGAGGGTCGCGCTAGAGCCGGGTTGGTGCAGGATCAGGAGAGTGTCAATGTGCACTTTGAAAATAAGTTTGTTGAGTATTGTAGTTCAATGAATGTCCCAAAATCCAGTAGAGAGGAATACCAACAAAGCAGCAGGCAAATGAGGTACAATATTCAAAGATGGCGCTGGCAGAAATAGCAGAAAACAAACACAGTTGGTTACCTGAAACACACGCTCCCCGGCGAGGGTTGGAGCAACTGAGGTGTTCCGAGTAATTGCTGAAGAATGAGTTGCAAAGACAGCAGGAGCAGGGAAGGACAATCCAAATAACATTTGGCGTTGAATACCGGAAGATTGCGACAATGATAAGGACGGAGAGAAGGCAGTCCAGGGGCAGTCCGGGTCGATACTGTAGCGGTCTAAGAAGGTGCCAATGGAATAGAAGATGTAACAATCCACAATTTCGAGCGTGGGTCGGAACCAGGAGATCAAGTCGGGATTTTGTGACAAGATTTCACGAAGGAAAATGGACGTAACCGCAAATAGTAAGAAACACTAATTAGCAGCAACAAGCCCTCTGGAAGACGGCAGTTTTAACCCCGTAAGGGGGGGGTGCCTTATTGTACGTCTTTCACATACGAGATGAGTCAGCTGACACAGGTTCCGCCATAGCTTGTACAGGTGCCATGGCAACCTGTATCTGCTCCACAAAGTCTGCCGAAGTGTAACAACTAGCTGAGGCTGAGTGTGCGGTCCAACCAGAAGAGGTTGAGTCAGCTACTGATCACACAGAGCTGGAAGAAGACCTTCCCCCTGTTGCAGATCTGGATCTTAAAGACCATCCTGAGCTGCAGTCTTTAGTGGCAGAAGGTGGCCCACTGTAGGGCAGACCTCAGCAGAGTTCAAAGAGAGTGTCCTACTCTTGAAGGACTTCACCAGCAGGCAGCTTGAGCCAGGGAAGCACAGGTTGTACTGGGAGGATGGCCTTCTTGACAGTGAACCTATTGAGTCTACCTCAGGAGATTACAGAAGACTTGTAGCGCCCCTGGAGGTGAGACCTCAGTTTCTACAGTTAGCCCATGAGCTTCCTTTGGCTGTTCACTTAAGCTTTAAGAAGACCAAGGAAAGGATTTCTCTTTATTTATACTGGCCTAAGATGGGGTCTGATGTAGATCAATTCTGTAGAATATGTCACACTTGTCAGACATCTGGCAAGAGTAGAGCCATGAATGTGGCACCTTTGGTGCCTCTCCCAGTGGTGGGAGTCCCTTTTCAGAGGGTAGGAATTGACATTGTTGGTCCCTTAGACAGTCCAACATCTTTAAGCAATTGATTTATATTGGTTGTGGTAGGCCATGCTACCAGGTATCCTGAAGCAATACCTTTGAGGTCTGTCACTGCTGAGGCAGTGGCTAAGGCCCTACTTTGTATCTTTACCAGAGTAGGTTTATCTAAGGATGTTATCTCTGACAGGGGATCCGACTTTATGTCCCATCACATGCAAGTCATGTGGAAAAACAGTGGAGTGACCTAAACATTCTCAATAGCCTACCATCTGAAACCAATGGGGTGGTTGAGAGGTTTAACAGAACTATGAAGAGCATGATAGGTGTTTCAGAAGAACCCCTTAGAAGAAAATGGGACCTTCTACTGCCATGCCTTCTATTTGCTTATAGAGAAGTCCCTCAGGAAGGGGCTGGATTCAGTCCCTTTGAGCTTCTCTATGGTCATCCGGTTAGTGGTCCATTGGCACTAATCAAGGAGGGGTTGGAGAGTGCGCCTTCCCACAAACCAGTGAGAGCCACTGACTATGTTTTAGGTTTCCGAAGGAGAAGGACACACATGATGACAGAAGCTTCAGATAACTTGAAAGCAGGTCAGGCTTTGGTGAAGCATTGGCATGACCAGAAGGCCAACATGGTTGAGTTTACTCAAGACCAGCTAGTTCTAGTTATGGTACCTACAAGGCAGAGGGCCTTACAGGACAAATGGATTGGACCCTTCAAGGTTGTGGGAAAACCTGGAGAGGTCAATTATTTGGTGGACTTAGGCAACCCTAAGGAGGCCCCCAAGGGTCTTTCACACCAACCACCTAAAGACCTATATCTCTAGATCAGAGCTGGGAGCTTTGCTCCTAGCCTCAGCTCAGGAGGAAGAGGAGAGTGAGCCTCAACCTGACCTCCCCAGGGGACAACCTTTAGATGGGAAGATAGATGGAGTTAATCTCTCTTCTGATCTGACACTGGAACAACATGAGGAGCGCAGAATTCTGTTAAATCAGTTTGCCCCCCTGTTTTCACTCTCACCCGGCTTGACCCCTTGGGGCCAGCATGTGATTCTCACTGGTGACTGTTTATCTGTTATAAGCAGAGGTTACAGAATGTCAGACCATGTAAGAACTCAAATAAAGGAAGCGGTCAACAAGATGTTTGATCTCGGGGTAATAGAGCCATCTACAAGTCCATGGCCTAGTCCAGTTGTGTTAGTACCAAAGGCAGGATCCAAGGAGTTGAGATTCTGTGTGCACTTTAGAGCCCTTAATGCAGTTACCACAACTGATGCCCATCCTTTACCTAGGACAGATGAGCTGGAGGACAAACTTGGTTAAGCCAAGTACCTCAGTACATTTGACCTTACCTCAGGCTATTGGCAAATAGCTCTGACAGACCATGCTGAGGAGAAAACTGCATTTTGAACCTGAGGAGGGCTCTACCAGTTTAAGGTCATGCCTTTTGGACTAAAGAATGCACCTGCTACATTCCAAAGGTTGGTGAATCAAGTTCTGAATGGGATGGAGGACTTTTGCATGGCATACCTGAATGACATTGCAGTGTTCAGCCCTAACTGGAAGGAACATATTGGCCACTTAGGATATGTATTGCAGACTCTTGAGCAGGCCAATCTGACCATAAAGGCAAGTAAATGTCAAAATGGTCAGAGTAAAGTGGTCTACCTTGGACATGAATTAGGAGGAGGCACGGGACACCCAATCTGCTTCATCAGAAGGAAACTGAAGGAACCTGAGACAAGGTGGGCAAACATAGACCGTGAATGTTTTACCACTGTGGGGTCTGTGAAGAAGTCTAGAGCATACCTGTATGGATCTACTTTTGTGATTCAAACAGACCACCAACCCTTGACATGGTTAATACAGATAAAGGGGTGCAATCCTAAATTGTTAAGATGGTCAATCAGCTTACAGGGGTTTGATTTTACCATTGAACACAGATCAGGGTGTAATCACCAAAAGGCTGATGGTCTAACCAGAAAGTATGACCGACTGGACTAAGGGGATTCATTCCGGGGTGGATTAAATCCTCCTGTCCATTATTCTGGGGGAGGGGGACAAGTGTTAGAGAGAATTCTCAGAAATGTGCCAATTCCCTCTACCTTATAGACCCCAGCAAACGTTGCTGGATTTTGAGGACTTGTTTTTTTTTAACCTGAAGAGAGTGACACCCTTTTTCCCACTCTCTCATGTATTTTAATGTGATTTCTGAGCTTTGTGTTTCTTTTGGTTGTGGAGTCTGACAAACTCCATAGGCATCATCTTTTACATTTTGTCACACAGCACATTCAGTGCAGTGGTACAGGGAAGTCTTTTAGATTTCCCAAAGCTTTAAATACCTTCTCTGGGAAAAACGACTGTTTCCCAAAGCAGTAAAGTGAAATTAACTTTACTTACATTTGTAAATTTCTAGACCCAGCACACACTATCTTACAATAGGGTGCCTAAGGGGGTACCTAGTATCCTCTTTGTCTAGCTTCTCATGTAACATTTTTATTTTACACTTTCCTCACTGAATGGCTGGTGGCAGTGGTTTCTTTTTAACTACCGTAGTGTGCATTTACCATGGGCTGCATTCGTAGCTGCAGTAAAGCACCCAAGGGTGCCATTTCTGTCAAAATGGCCTAGTCTTCTTTTTTTGCAATTTGTTAACATAGATTTGAACTCCTCCTGTTGTTCCAGGGTCAGATTAGAAGAGAGATTAACTCCTTCTATCTTCCCATCTAAAGGTTGTCCCCTGAGGTAGTCAGGCAGAGGTCCACTCTCTTCCTCCTCCTGAGCAGAAGCTAGACGCAAAGCTCCCACTTCTGGTCTTGAGACATAGCCTTTTAGACGGTTGATGTGAAAGACCCTGGGGGCCTCCCTAGGATTGCCTAAATCCACCAAATAATTGACCTCTCCAAGTTTTCCCACAACCTTGAAGGGTCCAATCCATTTGTCCCATAAGGCTCACTGCCTTGTAGGTACCATAACTAGAACTTGTTGGTCTTTAGTAAACTCAACCAAGTTATCAGATGCTTCTGTCATTATGTGTGTCATTCTCCTATGGAAACCAAGCATATAGTCAGTAACTCTCATTGGCTTGGGGGAAGTAACACTCTCCAACCCATCCTTAATTAGGGCCAATGTACCTCTAACTGGATGACCATAGAGAAGCTCAAAGGAAATCCAACTCCCTCCTGGGGGACTTCTCTATAAGCAAATCAAAGGCATGGCAGTAGAAAGTCCCGGTTCTATTAAACCTCTCTACCAATCCATTTGTCTGGGGATAGTAGGCAGTTGAGAACTTGTAAGTCACCCCACAGTTCTTCCACATGGCCTGCATGTAGTGGGACATAAAGTTTGATCCCCTGTCAGAGATGACTTCTTTAGGAAAACCTACCCTGGTAAAAATACCAAGTAGGGCCTTAGCAACAGCCTGAGCTGTAACAGTTCTCATAGGTAGGGCTACAGGATACCTAGTTGCATGGTCTACTACAACCAATATAAATCCATTTCCTGAAGAGATCGGAGGGTCTAAGGGACCAACAATGTCAATTCCTACTATCTCAAAAGGGACTTCAACCACTGGGAGAGGCACTAAAGGTGTCACATTCTTGGCTCCACTCTTTCCAGATGTCTGACAAGTCTGACAGCTCCTACAGAATGTATCTACATCAGACCCCAACGTAGGTCAGTAGAAATATAGAGAAAGCATTTCCTTGGTCTTCTTAAAACTTAAGTGAACAGTCCAAGGAATCTCATGGGCTAACTGTAGGAACTGTTGTCTGATCTCTACAGGCACTACTCGTCTTCTGTAGTCCCCTGGGATAGACTCAGTTGGTTCGCTGTAGAAGAGGCCATCTTCCCAGTACAACCTGTGCTTCCCTGGCTCTTGCCCGTCCAGCAGGGAAGCTGCTTGTTTGTCAAGTCCTTCAAGAGGAGGACACTCTCTTTGACCTCTGCTGAAGTCTGCCCTACAGGGGCCACCTTCTGCCAGTAAGGACTGCAGCTCAGGATGTTCTTTAAGATCCAGATCTCCAACAGGGGGAAGGTCTTCTTCCAGCTCTGAATCTTCAGCAGCTGATTTAACCTTTCCTGGTTGTTCCTCACACCCAACCTCAGCTAGATGAGCAGTCACAGGTGTGACTTTGGACAGTCCTCACGGGGATGTCCTGGTTGGAAGCACAGGAGTGCTCTCTTGTTTTTTCTTTGAGACCTTGGGTTTCCCCTTTGTCTCTTCCCTCTTAGAAATAGCAGTTAGTAGTTCCTGTGGGCTGGGTGTTATATTTTCTTCTGTAACATCCCCTGGAGAGTCAGTTAAGGTACTCTCTCTGGCCTTCCTTGTCTGTTCCTGTTTCCTCTTACTGGGAGGCCTGGTGGTGCTTGATACAACTCCAAGAGTTTTTAAGTCATTTCCCAACATGACTCTCCCAGGCACCTCACTCTGCACACTAACAGGTATTTTGACAGTCATGTTGTTGCACTGGATGAGAGCTGGAAATCTTGGAAGCATTTGAACAGGGCCTCCAGCAAGCTTATTGAGGCCTTTGGGTACCTTAGCAACATCCTCAGGTTTGAAAAACAATTCATCCACCACTGTAATGCTGGACCCAGGGTCTCTAATGTCAGGGGTCTCCTGACCATTTACAAGTCCACTGTCCTTATAATATTCTTTTGTGTTATCGGGAATTGAATTATAGACATCTAAATTATGTTGTTCCCACAGATCCAGGGACACTAAAGAAACACCGGCAGAGACTATAATGGGGTCTTCAGCCAGTAGTTGAAAGTTTCCACTTGCCATTTGTACTTCTCCCGCTGGGGAAAAGAATATGGAGGCAGTGTGTACCCCTGAAGGTTTATCCTTGCATCGGGGATCCCTTTCACATGATCAGTAGACCCACAAGCATTACATTTTCCAAATGATTTGACAAATGGGGTTTTCTGCTGACCTCCATCTGGTTTAGCACCAGAGGTTTCACTACCCTGATTCGGTTTCCCTTGTGGCTTACCCTTTTTCTGTTTGGTGCCCTCTTTTGGATTGGAGGTATTAACATTCTCTTTGCCAACTTTCTTTTGGTGCTTGCCATCATCTTTCTTCTGAGGTGCCCCAGAATCGTTGTGAGTAGCCCTGTTGGCAACCCACAAGTCAGCTTTGGCTAGTTTGTTTGGATGAAGTTCCTTAGAGTCAGCCAAGTGCTGTCTCAGCTCAGGAGAGCAGGCATCAAAAATAGATTCTAATAAAAATAGATTTCTCCTTCCTTCAAAAGGTTAACTCTATAACCCTTTACCCAACCATCTATGTGTCATGATGCCCGCTCCCGGGGAGCCGGTTCAAGCCCTGCGTCCCCGAAAGCGGACATCCAGTCCCCAAGGAAGGACCCAGCAACCCCATATAGGGGCCCTTTGGACAGTGTCCTGGCGCCTATGACGCCAGGCTCATAAAAGACATCAGTCCTGGCGCCATAGGCGCCAGGCTCATTATGGAAGTGCTTGGGTGCACTTACCTGATGCAGACCATGCTGCAGGATCCCGGCCTCCTTGAGGCCTGAAAGGAACTACTTTACCTGTGGGACTAATTTACCATCCGGGTGTGGTCGGGGAAGGATACATACCTGATTGGAGGAAGGATACATACCTATTTAAACCCCACCCGAACAGCCACACGTGCTTCGCGTTGTTCTGCATCTAGCAGCTGGACGCTCACCGTGTCTGCTCCTGCATCCTGACTTCTGCCACGCCTGCCAGCATCCTGGATCACCTGCAAAGGAAGAGAAGAAGAGAACAGAAGAAGGAAAAGTCCTTACCTGCTAAATCCGCATCCCGGAGACATCTCGCCGACAATCCTGAAAAGGAAGACTTTTATTTAAAAGCTCATCGCGTCGATCGCTGCAGCGCCGCATTCCACTCACCTTTACTGGGCGCCTCCATGTTCAGCAGTGATCATCTGGATTCGCAGTCACGCCCCAGCGCCTAGGGAGAAAAAGACCAGAACAAAAGGTGAGAGAGAGAAGGGAATAAGGAAAGCTAATCTCCATGTTAAGACTTACCTGTTGATTCATTCCCTCTTCATTTCGGGTCCGCGCCGCATTCTGGCATTTCCGGACCCCACCTAAGGGGAAAAGAGACATCAGCGTTAATGAGCGAATGAAAAGACATTACCAAAAAAAGCTCATTAAAGACTTACCTGATTTCTACAAGGATTTCACCTCTCATCTCGGGTCGGTGCCTGTTCCTCGGCATTCCGTACCACGGCCCCTATAGGGAAAAAGACACTAGCATTAGTACATTAATGCATGGACACAAGGGGAACCTCTTATCAAAAAACTTACCTGAAGGCCAAGCAAGTTTGGTTCTCACCAATCCGAAAATCCAGTGAAGTAACTGGATACCAACGCACCCCTGCATCAGAAGCAGGATGGAGAGCTCGTCCTTCCAGACCCTAAGGTGAGACGCTACGAGGAATCACAGAAGGGTTTCTAGGAGGGTGAGAGGGGAAAGTGGGAGGCTGATTGCATTACCCCGCAGACAGTTAATCCCCTATTTTTGCCTACAGAAGGATACTTCTGCGAGCCAGACAAGCCAGATTTGGGGGCCCGGTCCAGTCCATCTTCCGAACCCTGCGCATCACCTTAGAAGAGGTCACAGCAGCGCGAACCAGGCCAGCGCCTCCGTGGGAGTCAGGTGAGCGTTACACTATGTTCTTCAAACATTCACACACCCAGGTAGCCCAAGAGGTACCATTATGCTTTTTGAGGGTCCTAAACCTCTTGAGGTACTGGGAAGGAGTTTCCCCAAATCTAGCTATCAAAGCCAGCTTCACATTTTCATACTCCAATCTTTCATGTTCACCCACCTCCTTTACAGCACCAGTTGCAACCTGGGGGAGCCTAGACAAAAGCCAAGGAATCAACTGATTCCCTGTAAAACCCTGAATCCCATCGTTATACTCAAAACCAGCCAACCAATCCAAAATATCAGGTTTCACCTCATACATACTCACAGCTTCCTTAGGCATGCAAGGTCTCTTAGCACTGGAAGACCTAGAAGACACTGGGACAGAACCATTTTCAAGAGACAATTTCTTCATTTCAAGAGCATGATGCATTTCCATTTCTCTGAGTCTGATTTCTTGATGTTTACTGTCAGTTTGCATTTGGATTCTTTTGAACTCTAACTCAAGCCTCATTCTCTCAAGAGAGATACATTCTGGACTCAGTACTGGACCTGGTAATGTCCCTGTGGCTAAAGGGTGAGGCCAAAGAGCTTGCCGAGGTGCAGAGGGTTTAAAGCATCTTTAGATTCCTTTTACATTTAATTAGGTGAGACCAGCACCCCAACCTTATTTGGAGTGCTGTGGAGATACTGCATATCCCATTTTTCATTCTAAATGTAACATTTATGTTACAAGGACAAATGTACCTTTAATGGCTGGTGGCAGTGAACCTTTTTATTAATTTGGTGCACCTTTACCGCAGGCTGTTTCCACAGCCCCGTTAAAGACACACATGGTTGCTCATTTTACCAAAATGACCCCTGTCTTTTTAAACAATTATTTGTTTTTCATGTCCTTTACTGTTCTTTCCCCTGACCTGCAGGGCAGAAAAATCCTTTGTGTGAACTTTATCTTCGGCTGGAGACCTTGGTCAAGCCCTCACAGTCTCCAGAGTGTCTGTGAAGGCAGGAAGTGGGGAGGAGTCCAAAACACTGCAGCCTTTTACTACGAGAACCTCCCAAGTTTGAACATTACATGGCTGTTTGATTGGCTGGGTGCCTGCATAAAAGTCTGATCCTGGAAGATGAAGAGGTAGTCGTCCTCTGGAACCAAACCTGAAAAGGATGATGAAGAAAATGTGGCTGAGACGATTTCCAGCAACAGGAGAGGCTGCTGTGTAACCAGAGCCTGCTGTAGCCCACCCCTTCCAATCAACCATGGAATCACGGACACAGTGACTCCTACCCAAAGGCTAGTGAGATTTACTAATCCCCAGAAGACCAGCATTTTGAGCCATCCCACGTTGTGCTGCAACCTTGCAGGGCTGAAATACCCCTGTACCCTGGAACCTCAAGCAATTTTGTGGTGCACAGTCTTCCGAATTCTGAATCTTGCTGAAACTTTGTGGGCATCCTGCTGGATCCAGAGGAGTGAATACAATCTGAAAAGTCCCCTCATTGGAGTGCTGAACCTTGCAAATGATGAAAATACAACCAGCGATATCCAGTCTTCTTCTTGGCTCCTAAAAGGCCACCAAGAGAAGCATCAAATCATGAGGAAACTCTTGCCTGGAGCCTTCTCCCATGATCCCTGCTAGAAAAGTCCTTCCATAGTCCTGTCTTCCATCTACTTGACAAAGGAATCCACCGGCCAGGATTTTGGATCCAGATCCAGAGGGTTTTCTGCTGCAACGCTTCATCTTTTCCGAGGTACTGTGTTTGCTGGGATATTTTACTTACCTTAAGCCTTTGTGATTTCTGTATCGCTTTGGGGTGTTTCTGTGTGTGGGAGTCCACTCATCCTGTTCAGCCAAGCCCACTGCAGAATCCTCCTAGGGTGTCCTCTCTGAAGTCCCTGAACCCTCAACTAATTTTAAAGTGAAATACTTTGTTTGAACAGCAAATTCTAACTTTTCCTGCAACTGAACCCTGTCGCACCCTGCCTACAGCTGGCACCTAGACACATTAGGTTCCCTCTACTGCCTCTGAGTGAACCCATGCAATAGAATAAGGGAAGGATTGGATATGAACAGGGTTCTGCCTTGAAAAGAATAACACATTTTCAAATGTTACTTACTTGTAAAATAAGTTGGTTTGTCACTGGAACTCTGAGAGTGAACAGTTACAAAAGTTCTTACCTTGAATGTGTGTTGCACTATTCTGAAAAGTATATATAATGTTAATTTACTCACCTGTGAATTGGTTGCAACTCTTTCCCAAAAGTAATGGTGTTGGATTCACTTTAATATTCCTGTTAGGATAACTGTATGAGTGTCCCCAATTGGGTCTTGCTTCCCCTGACTTGCTGTTAGCCTGTCCAAAATAAGCGTACCTTAAATTATACTTTACTATTAAGTTGCTGATAGCTCCTTTAAAAAATATATAGGTTTTACTTACCTTGTGCTAGCTGTGTGCCATCCTAAAACAAGTTAAAGAGTTATTGCTTACCTCAATCTGTGTTGCACTGATCTGAAAAGCGTTCCTTTAGGTGTTGCTGACCTTCGTCTACCTGATGCATCCAAAATGAGTGTAAAGAGTTCTTGCTTATCTTAGACTGTGTTCCACTGAGTTGAAAAGCAAACATAATTGTATATTACACCAAAAAGGTCTTACTTACCTAGTATAACTGTGTTTTATCCCAAAGGTAGTAGAGATATATACTGTCCCTATGCTTTGATCTATGTACTTTAAAGAATAGTGTTGTGATTTTATAATTGTGGTTATATATAAAGTTACAGTCCTTATTTCCCCCATATATCTGGGCCGACTTGTATTTAAATGAACCCTTAATTTTTATAATACATAGTGTTGCAGTGTATACTACATTTTCTTTGTACTGATCCTACAGCCCTGGCTCCCTCCTAAGATAAGCCTGGCTGCTATGTCTACGCTACCAAATGCTCAGGTGCTAAAGCCTTATAGTGAGAGTGGAGTCTTTTACTGGCTCAGTTGAATGGTTTTACTAAGACCTTAGTTGGACTTCAGAAACCATTCCTAATACCTGGCCAACTGTAAAGCATTCCTGGGACTTCCCCAATTTACACATTTGTAGAGCTGCTTTTCTATCACGTAGAATACCCACACTCACCCATACTGGATGCCTACATGTGGCCGGGCCCTGAAAGATCCTATGGGCCCAAACTGAGTCTGATCAGCTCGCATTAACGATCAAATCCAGGTCAGATTGTGTCAGCCAACCAAGAACTGAATCCAGGAACTGTTGACTCTGAACTGACGCTCGGTCTACTTGGACTCACAAGACTGGTTAGGTCATGATCGCCTCTGTTTTCTACAAGGTATCCTTTTCATGGTAGAACCTTACCTACCACCCCAGATACTCTATGTTCAGAGCTCTACATTCTACCGTCTGTTGCATCTTCTCTGTCCTTCCTTGGGGTGAGTTTTTATATAATAATAATCTATTTTCATTCTATGGGCAGATAGTATGTTTAATTAAAGTGTTCATATTTTTTATAGAACCTTGATTGGACATTCCCTTTATTTTGGGCTGTGATACTCTGTTGTTTGGGTCACTACTGGTTCACCGTCACAACCCTCTTGAGAGTATAGCCTTAACTCGGCCCACATTACCACAAAAGGTGAAGAAGGTATATCTCTTAATTGTCCCTGTTTTAGCTCTATGATTGCATTGTGTTTTGGCTTGTATAAGTGTGGGAGATGAGTTGGCCACTTTACTTTAAACTCATCCTTGTACTCCTAGTTTGCCTCCTCATCTGGTTTTCCCGCAGAGGGCTGCCGCCCAGCAGTACGTTGTTGGATAATTCCACCGTTTTCATACACACAAGGACGACCACAAGGGTGACCAGCCTCAATCGGCACACTGAGGCCTGGTCATCATGCACTTCCAGGAGCTGCCATACCTTCCTCGTTAGGGGAGGAGGTCATGTGGCAGAAACCACTAGCAAAACATCTTTCTGGAGATGATCTACATAATAAGCTGTCACCCTCTTACAAAGTAATGCTTGCCCTGCTGTTGCATTTGACATTGTCCCCAGTGACATCTGAGAGGCCATGAACACTAATCATACCTTCTTTCTTTGACATCTATTGCAGATACCCTGTGGAACATGTATTAAAAACTTGATGATATCAATGCATCTGTCGAACCGGCGCTGTCCATATTCCTTGCCAAATTCTGCTCCATTAGACCCCTTTTCAGATCTCTTAGAGATGAGTCAACATTTGCCAACCAAGAAAAGAAAGAAGATTCATCCACCACATGGTGCTGTGAGAAACTAGCATCTGTTATCTTCATAATTTTGAACATTTTCTGCATCTGTTCTTTTCTCACCCTACCTTAATCCTGCTGTATCAGCCACTGACAGTTGGTAATCACCAGGCGTACTAGGACCCAATCCTTACCCAGAAGTCTTAACATTAAGGATAATGGCAAACAAAAAGACCAAATATACTGCCTTTTGGAACCACCTCTGCACACTCTTTCTACCTGCCATCTGCCATATTCCTCATGCCTTGCTACAGTGGTTCTACGTTCTCCTCTGTGTGTTCGGTGTGGCAGGTGGCACTCTGTGCTCTGCTCTGCAAGGTCGTGTCATGTCTGACATGTGCAGGCAAACATTCAAGCCACACCCCAACAAAGACAGTAGAGCCACCTCTGTTTGAAACAGCATGCAGTACTCTAGCAAAGAGACAGAGAGCTGGGCACTGCAAACCTATGAACTTAATAAAAGTTTAAAGTGTTTAAAAACAAAGTTTGAGATGTACACCATTTGAAATTTGCCTCAATTACCAGATCCAGGTGTTTTGTCACACAATTGTCTACCTGCATTAGATGCCAATCATCACCAACACCTCTATAGGTGGCTGTTGGCAACAAAAGGGGACTACCAGACCACACAACACTGCTAGACATTTGTGATGTCATCTTTGATGTCCTGGGTGTTAGTCTTAGCAGTGCACGGTGGTAGTGCGAGTTATGGTTGCTTAGCTTACCATAACTGGTGAATTTCAAGGGTTTTTCCGTTTTACTTGGAACCATAACGTCCCTTTAGCAAAGTTTTTTCACTGAATTTCATATGTTTTTAGTAGCACAACTTAACCATAACGTCCCTTTAACAAAGTTTTTTTCACTGAATTTCATAGGTTTTTAGTAGCACAACCTAACCATAATGTCCCTTTAACAAAGTTGTTTAACTGAATTTCATAGGTTTTTAGTAGCAAAGCTTAACAATAGTAACTTTGACTTTATGTACATGTAATGTGGAACATACTGAACCACTTCTACTGAATGTAATGTCCGCGAACATTTTTGATGTCCGCGGACATATTCGGACAACAGTACCACTACCTAAAAAGTCTGGGGGGGCCATGTTTCATTGTTATATTACAACATGATAACATTTAAAAAATTCACAAAGTAGTACACATACATATTATATGTAGTAATACATAAGAAATGTAACCCATATATGTACCACACTAACCATTCATTTAAATACAATATATTCTAAAATGGAATATACCAAGAGAAGATAAATACGCTTCCAACATAATTACCTGACAGACAGTACACAACTAAGACCAAGACCAGACCTACAGACTACTCAGAACATATCCTACCTGAAATAGTAAGTGTACATCATTTTACTCATATCTTTATAAACTTTCTGTATTAGATAAAAAAAAAAATATTAGATATTTTTTTCTTTTTCTCACAGAAATGTCTAGTACTCTGGAATGGCTAGAAGAGCACTTCCCACATGACAAAATGTCAGAAAATAGTGAAGCTAATGGTACACACTTTACAATATAAACCATTTAAGTGTTATTATTTTATATATATTTAACATATATATTTCTTTTTGTACGGAGCATACCAAAATAGAAAATATGTCTGAAGAAACTGTTATGGAAAACACGCTTAACAGCTTAAAAGAAAAAATTGATTTATTATTGAGCAATTTTAATAATTTGAAAACTTTTGTTGAGGATCATTTTAAAACAAAAACCTCATACCATTGTCCCACATGTACTTGTACCCCTCACCATATCCCAGTCAATTATCCCCAAACCCTCTCCATAATCCAAAACGTTTTGATAAGACTTCCATCCCTTCTTCACCTGATATCAATCATGTTGAAACCCCCAATTCTCCTGTTTTTGTTTCTGTTTCTGCATCACCTTCTCCGTCATAAATTATTAATATATGTGAAATAAAGTTACATTTTTATATTGTGTTGTAATTACTTTCCATTTTTTATTTTTTTTAAAACAATGTAGATGTCCGCGGACAGCGCGGGTGTTTTGAAATGTTCATAAATAAACGAAAATGGAGGTGTCCTGAAGAACACTATACCTGTCCGTATTGTTCGTTAGCAAGTTGAAACTGTTCTAAGAATCCAATTGGTGTCCTGAAATGTTCGTAATTAGACGAAAATTGAGGTGTCCTAATAAAGAACACTATACCTGTCCGTACTGTTCGCTACCAAGTTGAAACTGTTCTAAGAACACAAGCTGTGTCCTGAAATGTTCGTAAATAAACAAAAATGGAGGTGTCCTAAAGAACACTATACCTGTCCGTACTGTTCGCTAGCAAGTTGAAACTGTTCTAAGAACACAAGCGGTGTCCTGAAATGTTCGTAATTAAACGAAAATGGAGGTGTCCTAAAGAACACTATACCTGTCCGTACTGTTCGCTAGCAAGTTCAAACTGTTCTAAGAACCCAATTGGTGTCCTGAAATGTTCGTAATTAAACGAAAATGGAGGTGTCCTAAAGAACACTAAACCTGTCCGTAATGTTCGCTAGCAAGTTAAATGTTCCAAGAACACAATTGATGTCCTGAAAAGTTTGTAATCAAACGAAAATGGAGGTGTCCTAAAGAACACTATACCTATCCGTACTATTCGCTAGCAAGTTCAAACTGTTCTAAGAACTCAATTGGTGTCCTGAAATGTTCGTAATTAAACGAAAATGGAGGTATCCTAAAGAACACTGTATCTGTCCGTAGTGTTCGCTAGCAAGTTTAAAATGTTCTAGAACATACGCGATGTCCAGAAATGTTCGTTTAATGTGTGACACACTTTTAATTAATTCAGGATCCGAACACTGTCCGTAGAACATCAACAAGCATGCGCAAACCAATGTCCGTGCATTTGGTGTCCTGCGGACAGGAGCTTCCTTCACGGACCTGTTCGCGAAGGGATCATGTGACCGTGCCCATGCTGATCGCATGTTCTGAATGCGGACACTGTTCGTGTCCCCGAACAATTTAAAAGTACATTTCTGAGTAATCCACAATATTTTTCCATAGAAAGTCATCATGGCACAAGTCCCACATAGTAATCCTGAGTTTCTACATATCTTTTGAAACTTTTTGAACCCTTTTTTCTGTTCGATCTGTCCGCGGACAGCGCGCATGTCCGCGAACCGAGTACAAGCACCCCTATAAAAGACCACGCCCTGGAGCTTATTCTCATTGTGTTTCTGGCTATTCTTCAAAGCACAGCAATTTCTCAAGCAACTTGCTGATTCTACCATTGAGATGGCATCCCTGGCTGCAGAACTGGCACCTGGTGCTGCACCTGCTTCAGCACCACCCCCACCCCCTCCACCACCACCACCTTCCCAAGGGCCTGAAGAGGGGAAAAGGAGTGAGGATGCAGAGGAGGAAGAAGAGGATGACGAGAATGAGGTAGAGGAAATCCCTACTACCCACACTAGACGTGAGTCTTGGGTGTGGCGGTTATTTTCCATTTATGGGAATGGTCCTAAGGCTCGTGCGAACCATGTTATCTGCAATGAGTGCAAAATGATACTCAGTCGCGAGAAGCACAGTTCGTACAGCTTTGGGACCACGACCATGAAGCGACACCTGAGGTAATTTCACTCTGGGGCTATTCGCAAGGTTGTACCTTGCGAAGAACGTAGTAGGTTTATTTCCTCTACTTCATCCTCTGTTTCTGATCCTGTCACCACAAGGACCACCTCTGTGGGACAGCGTCTTCCTCAAGCTGCCTCACAGGCCATACAGAATTCTGATGACCCTTACCTTTCGAGGGTCACAGTTGTATGTATGTACTGTGACACAGTACTTTGCAGGGGGGAGCAACTTCGGAGTGCTTTTGAGACTATTGTCTCAGAGCACGAGAAGCCTGCTCACTACCCAAATAAAACCCACTCTACATCTTCCTCTCTCAGCTCGCCCTTTCTTATCCCTGTGGTTGGTGTCCCCCCCTTTCCCCTCCTTTCCCCTCCTCTCCTAGTGTGTCGTGTCTAAAAAACCAAAAAAATATATAAAATTACAAAAATCAAAAAAAATAAGGCTCTTTTCAGAGCCGCCATTCACAGTTAAAAAATAGAAGTGAAGATAAATAAAGCAGGGCCCTTTGTATTTCTTAAAAGTCCGCGGACAGTTCGTGAACATTAAAAAAATTGGGGTGCTACCCTATTGTTACCATTGCATTTTTCTCTGGGAGGAAGTGGTGGCTCTGAAAAGAGCCTTTGGTAGGTGTTTATATGTCAAAAATTATAAATACTTAACACCTACTTCAAAATGGATGCTGCATTTCTAAAAAAGGTTGCAGTGCATTTTGTACATTTCTCAGAAAAATCTGATTGCCAGCATAAGTAAGATGGACTCCATCTCTGCGAGACATGTATGTACTACGAAACATAATATTTTCATTGTGAAAAGAGGACATGCTAAAATCTCTTAGAAATGCACAAACAGCCTTATTAACATTGCACCTTG
The DNA here is from genome assembly GCF_040938575.1 of Ambystoma mexicanum. Taxonomy (NCBI): domain Eukaryota; kingdom Metazoa; phylum Chordata; class Amphibia; order Caudata; family Ambystomatidae; genus Ambystoma; species Ambystoma mexicanum. The sequence continues at coordinate 378,237,073 of NC_090930.1, read as the reverse complement.
CTTTTTCCATTTGTGGGCCAAATGAAGAAGAACGAAGCCACATTTGTCTCTGCGCAATCCGTGAAAATATTACTTGAGAATTAGGAAACATGTCCATGACTTTCCCAAGTCCTTCTTTCATAGCAAATTGCAAAGAAATTCCAGACACATGTCCTAAACTGTTCCCTCCACAATGAATTACAATTATGTCTGGATGTTGTTTTGTTTCCAAAGTAGCACAGAGAGGTAGCAAGTCCAACCACTTAATTCCACGTACTCCATGCCAGTGTACTTCCACATGTGGAAATCCAAGATCTACAGCTACTCCACAGCTTTGTGCATGCACCCTCAACCAATGTATCCACGAATCTCCCAAAATCCAAACAATCTGTTTTCTGAAACACACAGCCATAGCTATCTGTTGTTCTCTCAGCAAAAAGAGGATCTGAGAAACTCTCTCCTGGCACAACACACCCACTAAACTTTCCTGACCAATCCCTTTCACTGCTCATTCTCATTTGCATGACTTCTGAACCCAAAAATCCCTGGATGTAACTCCCGATGTCCGCGAACTACCGCCATGTCCGCGAACATATCGTAACATGAACAGCCCTTCTACCATTTCCACTTCACTCTCTGTGCCATTCCCTCATTGGATGTAGCTAAGAAATCACATGACCATGTACCAATCACATTCAAGACCTCCACATCTAACGGCATCATCATAGATCAGCACTCCAAATGTACTGTGAATCTCTCTGAGTACAAGTGTCATATCATTGGCAAGCACCATCTACAAGAAATATTGTACACGTCTCCAAGATTTCTACTTGCAGCTCCATGCATATCCATATGCATGAACACAAAATACAGGTATGCATATTTTCTGTACAGTACACGAACACATTTTCAAACTGACTTTTCTGTAAAATGAATCTACTGTCTTTTTTCCAATTTCCTAAAATCAACTATCACTTATTTTTCTTTTTTTTTTACTTGAATTTTTAATTAAAACGAAATTTTTAATTTTTACAAGGGTTTTTCCCAACTTAGAGAACCCCGAAGCGAAAAACGAGTGCTTCTGAGTCCGGATTCCTTTCCTCACAGTCTCTTTTCTTGTTTGGTTTTTAAGCGATGCCGATGCCTCCCTCTTTGCCTTTGAGCTTTAGTCTCCTGATTTCAGTGACTCTCTCGCTGAACCTAGCTGGTTTATCAATTTAAAGGCTGCTTCTATTAGTTTCACCAATGTCAAGGACCAACGTGTTGTCTCTCCTGAGATTAGCCTGTTCCACAAAACCTCTTCCTCTACTGTTGTTACCCCTTGGAGTCGAGGTTGAAGGTATGTGGCTCTGCTTTGTTTGGTCATCGGTCATTGGAGCGTCAGATGTTTCAAGGTTTCCACTTTGTCCATGTTCTTGCATAAGCGGAAGCTGTTGTCCATTGCCGGACTGCGGATGGCTAAGATTTTTTGCGTCATTAGTAGATTGAGTCTAGCCTTCAAGATCATACATCGCATGCCTTTGTTTGGGAATTTCAGGCAATAGTTTTGCGTTTTTTTGACTTTGTTAAATGTTGGCGGGAGGTGGGCCAGTAGTTTGTTAGTACTGGCTTTTTCAATTGTCGAAATCCAGTCCCTCCATTCCATTTTCCGTTTCACCCGGTCCGGATTGGATATCAGATCTTCTTCTGTACAGGCTATTTCTGTCAAGATGAGTTGGAGTCTTGTAGCCCACATCTTGAAAGCCTTACATGAGCCACTCTTTAGTTCTTCTGCGATAATGTTGTAAATTGGTAGGGTGTCCGACATCAAGATTTTTCTCCATAATCTCATTTTGCTTTGTTCTACCAGCGAGGCTAGCGAGACAAGGCCTAGTTCCCGCCTGATCGCGGGCATGGAAGTTGACTTCGGTAGACCCAAAACAGACTTCCAGATGTGGCCTTCCAGCTTCTGCCACACGCTTCTGGGGATGTTTAATGAAGCTTCCATGCCGTAAATGATCGATGGGACCACCTTCCCTTTATAAAAGTTGATGGCCGGTAGCATAGAGAATTTTCCAAATTTTCTGTCCACCGCTCTCGTCTGTGATGTTAACATTCTCACCTTGCTCCATAGGTGTTCTTGCATTGCTTTGTCTCTTGCTGAACCATCAATGATCACCCCCAAGTATTTAAACTCATTCACCACCTCAATTTTTGTTTTGTTCAGGTAGCATTTTGGTGGTCGCGCCGACTTTTTTGTTGATTTGTCGAAAAATAGCATTTTTGTTTTTGCTATATTGATTTCCAAATGGTCCGTTTCCATATATTTTTCCAAGTTTGTTAATTTGCGCTGGAGTCCAATTTGCGTTTGGTCGATGATGATGGCGTCATCTGCATAGAGTAGTCGTGATATTTGTGCTTTACCTATCCTGGGGGGGAAGGCTCTGATTTGTTCCTCCTCCGATTGATAGTCCCCCAAAAATGTGATAAAGCCGGAGCTAAGGGGCAGCCTTGCTTAACACCACGCTTCACCTGGATCTCCTTTGACAGGGCACCTTGTTTGTTCAGTTTCACCCTGATTTTCGTGTCGCATGGAGTGCTTTGATCGGGTTCAAGATTGCCGGGGGGCAATTCCAATGATTTAACTTATCCCAGAGTTTGCCGAATCTATTTTATCGAAGGATTTCGACAGGTCTACAAATGTAAGATACACTTTTGGGGCGCCTTCTCTCACTTTGGCCTTTAGTATGTTGATCAATGAGAAGTCACACTACCAGCTGCACCTCCTCAGAGGTATTCTTCCCTTCCTCTCTTGTCCTTGGCCTCAAGCCCTGGGACCGTATCTCTCCAGGACTGAAATCTCTACACTGGCTCCCAGTGGCTGCGAGGATTAAGTTCAAAACCCTCTGCATTGTCCACAAGGCCTTATGGGGCCTGGGGCCTAAATACCTTCAACTCTCTCTTCCTAAATATCTTCCTTCCTGAGCCCTTCACTCATCCGTCTCCAACTCCCTCAGGGTCAGCCGCTTCTCGAAGCAATGAGCTGGGGGTAGATCTCTCTCCGCAGCAGGGGCCTCTCTCTGGAACAGCCTTCCTGCCTCCCTGAAACTTGAGGAGAACCATCTCCGGTTCCGGAAGCACCTCAAAACCTTCCTCTTTTCTTCTGCTTTCTCTCTCCCTCTCCCCTGCTAAATTCTTCATTGAAACTGCACTGCATCTGCAACTGGGCCACTCTTACCGACCTCGGTCCGGGGCCCAGCCACTCTCCACTTGCATTTTTCCCTTCCCCTACCCCTACCCCTGCACTTGCGCGGTCTGAATGTCACCTGGCCTAGTAGGATCGTTGTCTGTCTTCCCCTTGTTCCCCCCTCCCTGCCTTGAAACACTTGTGTATAGGCACGTTAGAAATGCCATATCATATCATATCAATAGGATGTTTATAGAGGTGCTCTCATTTTTCTGAAACCCTGTTTGAAAGGCATCGATGCATCGAGCCGTTTTGGCCCAGGTTCTAAAGTGGTTCAATAACTGTGATGCACAAATCTTCCCCACGATATCTAGCAAGGCTATGGGTCTATAGCTTTCTGGATTTTCTCTGCCACCTCTTTTGTAAATGGGGACGATTATAGCCTTCAGCCAGGTTTCAGGGGATCATGTTAGGGTTCCTACAGTGGGAGAAGATTTTGCTGATCACGCCCGCCCATGCTTTTGGTGATTTTTTCAGATCTGCGTTGTTCAATCCATACGGACCGGGAGCTCTTGAGGTTTTTAGTTTGAGGATGGCGTTTTCGATTTCCGCCACGTTCGACACGTTTACCCACTCTGCTGTGTCATCTTCGTCACTATCCAGTGCTCTCTCTTGTGGTAGGTCGAATTGGGCCGTTAAATATGACACCCATTTCTCCTCTGAGACTGAGTTTGCGATTTCTATGGCCATGTTCGAGTTCGTAGTTTTAATTAGTGCCCAGAAATTGCTTGACTTTTTTGTGTTGAGGGCTCTCAACATTTTCTCGGCATCTTGTTGGTACAGTTGGAGTGTGTGATGTTTTAACCAATGTTTGTACTTTTTTGCTTCCTTTTGCCACTGCTCCCATTCTTCTTTGGTGTTTGTTTTCTTTGCAGTTCTCTTCGCTTTGTGAGCAATTTTCCTCTTTTCGACTACCAGTTTGTCATAGGTATGTTTAGGATGCGTTGCCTGTCTTTGTTTACCAGCGACTACTCTTCTAAATGGAAGCAACATCAGTAGATAGTTTGGACGCTCTGCGCTGCCATTAGTTGCGTCTACTTCAGTCGGCCACCCATAGTTTCTGGATATCTTTATAATATCTGTTTCCGTCAGGTGCAATCGGGTTTGCTGGATATTCACCTCCACTTGAAACTGATATGTTGGGTTGGCCGGCTGCTTCCCATTCCATGCGCACATCACGAGGTTATGATCACTGTGCGTGGTTCTTTGTACTTTGAATTCCAGGATACTCGTCAGAAGACCCTGGGAGGCGTAGATGTAATCCAAAGTGGCTTTGGAGGACAGGTTTTCCCAGGTCGGGATGTTCACTTGGTTAGGGAATAGTGTTTTGATGTTATGTAAATTTCACGATTTGGCGACCGCCCTCCAGGCCTTTCCCCGTTTCACTGTGTTACCTTGTAGGGCCTTGTCTTTTGTGGTCCACTCTGGTTCTGCACAATCAGCGTTCAAGTCGCCACACACGATAATCTCAATCTTTTCGAACTCCGCGTAGATTCAGTCTATTGTCTCACCCATCTTTCTACAATATGCTTTTGTGTTTGTCCGTTGAGGGTTCCAATATGTATTTATTATTGCTAGGTGAATAGTGTCTTCCTGTTCCCTCAGTGTCATTTGTTTGCTCCACGTTGTGGTTGTCACCAGCAACTCGTAAGATTCCATTATTTTCTTTGTTGAAGACAAACCGGAGCCCATTTTTATTGCGGTCAACAGGCCCGACGATGGACGTCCCAACAAGCCTTTTATGGCCAGTGATATTTCCACTTCAAATCCATCTAGTGACGGTTTCTCTAAAAGCCATGTCTCTTGGAGACACAAGATATCCATGCTGGTTAGGTCCACGTCGCTCGCCACTGTCAGGTGAGCGTGACCTCGCGTGTTCCATGAACCTAGGGTTATTCTTTCGACGCTTGCCTCTCTCTGTGTGTTGACTGTTCCTGACTGCGATTGTGCCGTAGACAAATTTCGCTGCTATCTCTGAGATTTCGGGTTTAGTGTTGCTTTTAACCAAGACCAAGGACCTTGTGGTGTTGCAGCTGCCTTTATTTTTTCCAAGTTTCTCATTTGATTTACCTCTGGTGACTTCGTACGCGTTATTCTTCTTGGGCTAAGGTTTGTTGCCCTTTGAGGGTCCTCTCTGTTCAACCGTGAGTTATAATTTTGCTGATTACTCTCGTATCTTTCTTTCTCTCTTTTTTCTCTCTTTTCATCGGGGGGCCTGTTTTCGGAGGTATAGTTGCAATGGTTATACCGGTGCTCCAGGTCCTCCTGGCGGGTATATCTGTTAGGACTGAAGCGCCTTTTTTCATGCCATTCTTTGCGCAGTCGGTTGCTTTATATCGCTCTTCGGTTCTAGATATTTATCGCTGTGTTCGTTCCTCCCTGTCTTGTACTTTCCTCGTTGTATCTTCTCTGTAACTTATGGTTTCTATTTCTGTTAATGTAAAGCCACTTTTTTCCAATTCTCTCACTGCGATAGGGTTAATGTATTGAATTCCCACCGCCTTGACATGGAGGTATGCCTTTGCTGCATTCCCTCTATGGTACGGCTCCACTAGTGTGATGTCTTCCGACTTGATGCTTTTTAACGTCATTGTTTTGCTTATTATTTGAAGGATAGTTCTCCTATTCAAGACTATGTAGTCTTTGATTGCTTTAGTTTGTTCGATTTTGAATGTGCGTTCCGCATCATCTGTTCTTACATTTTTGCTTTGCTGTCTGCTTGCGGTTTTGTCCTCTCTTCTTGGCTCTGGAGTTGCTAGCCTTCTTGTTCTGGCTCTGTCCTCTTTGCTGTCTCTTTTGCTGCAGAGTCGCTTCTTGTTTTCATTTTCCTTTGCGTTTGGCTCCTGACGATCTTTCAGGCCTGGCCGGTCCTTGTTTCCGTCTCCTTCCTTTACTTCTTTTCTGCTTGCTGATTGTTCCTTGACTGAAGTTTTTATTTCTTCATCCTTTTCGATGATAAATACCTCCTGGTCTATGTCCCCAGGCTTTTCTTCCCAATGTTGAGAGAGATTCATAAAATCTGAGTCCTCCAAAAACTCATCGGTTGCAGTTGGGGAGCCTTGGTTGTGGGGCCTCTGTTTCAGTGATCCCACAGTTTCTACGGATTCCTTTTTTTGGATCGGGTTCTTTGTGTAGTCCTTCTTTGGTTTTTGCTTCGCTCCTGTGGGTGAACGAGGTGGCATGATCTTCAAGTCTTTGCCTGATGTTTTGACGACCCTTGGGTCGCTTGCAGCTAGGAGACTTGGTTCTCCCAAATTCGATGCTGCTGCGTCGGTGGTTCTTGAAGAGACCCTTTTTTCTCTTTTGCCTGTTCTTTTGACTCTTGCCAAGCGTCCAGTTCTTTCAGCCTTTCTCTGATGTCGTTTTGATTCCGTTGTGTTTGGTCTGTTACTGTTTGCCTTTTCTTCTCAGCTTGGAGCGAGTCTACTAATTTTTTAAGATCTTTTTTGAGGTCTTTTACTTTTTTCTCCCAGCATTGTTGTTGGTTGTTATTTCTCTCTTCTAGGGCAGCAATGTATCCTTCAATATAGGTCATTTTTGTTGTTAAATTAGAAAGTATTACGGTGTTATCTTGTACTCCTTCTTTTATCGCCTCGTACAGTTTGCAAAAAGGAGCTAGGGCGATCATCATGGCTGACATGACCGTTTCTATATCCGATTTTTTGCTAGGAAATTCTTTCAAGGTTGATGAAGATGTTTCACTGGTCCGTCTGGGTTTCGGGGATGATGTCAGTGTTGCTTGTCTGTCAGCGTTTCGGGGCCCCTCCCTCAATGCGTTCTCCCTTAGATGCTTTCCCGATTGGTCCTGGTCTGACCTGTTTGCTGACGTGGATCTTCTGTTCCTGTGCCCTAGATGGGCATTTGGGTCTTGGGCCCCTGATCTGGTTGGGGTCAGAGAATCTTGATTCCTGCTGATGTGGTTTTTGGTCCAGTCCAGGCAATGATCATTTATCTGTAGTTCTTTTGTGCCGTCCACCTGTGTACCTGGCGGCCTTTCTATATTTGATGACTGGTCCTGTCGGCTTCTTTCCTCGTCTTGTGGGGTCTTATTTCTCTCTCCCGACAGGTCCTTTACAATTTGTTGTGAAGCAGCTTTTACCGCATTACTCTCTTAACCTTGTTTCTCCCCACGGAGTTGGTTCCCTGCCATGGCATCTGATGTGGTGGTGTCTTTAGGTGCTTGGTTATTTTCTGTATTTTTCCCTGTGCTTGGTGCGATTTGAGGTGAGCCGGGATCCTTTGTCGGTGGAATTGCAGCATGCCATCGTACTGCGTTGGTTTTACGCAATTTACTGACCAGCGAGATTTCCTGGACGGCTTCCAAAATGTCTGCGTCTGACAGTTCTGTTTCTGTGTCTAATTTTCTTTTCTGATGTTTACAGAAAAAAGCTTTTAGAGTGCCCGACATCAGGGGTGTGGGAAGCCATTTCAGTTGCACCTCACTTTTTTTCTGCGGTTTTTGCTGCCTGCTTACCGCCCCTTTCCCTTGATTTAATTTTTCCTTTTCTTGATTTCTTCTTTTTTGTGATTTCAGCTTTGTCGTGCCCGCTTGAGCCTTTCTTTTTGTTCTTAGTTTATCCGCATTTTTTGTTTAGGCGTTAGCCAGCAGTTGTTTGTCTTCTAAGTCTGAACCCGACTCTGAATTTTTTTCTTCGTCGGATTCTGTGTTAGTAGATTCACTCTCATTTGCTTCCATATCGTCATCACTTTCCTGGTTTATCGGTCTAGGAGACCCTTTGTTGTTGTATTTCATCAGGTTTTCAGGTTTTTGTCTAGGAATTCTGCTTTCCTTCTCAGTGGTTTGGATGGGAATCTTATCTGCCAGACTGGGCTCCCTGTGTACTGTGGCCGTGATGCATGTCTTCTCTCACTCTGTTTGTTCAGGCCTGCATCTCCGGCCTGTTCCCCATTCAGAGGCGTCCGCGCCATCGTGCTTTCCTGGGGGCCAGGAGGGCCGGCGTCTCGGGCGGTGCGAACGCCACGGTGTCAGCGAGCGCTGCAGCACCAGCACCCACGCCCTCCCCAGCGTTCGAGACCGGCGCGCCGCTCAGGGCCCAGCAGGAGCTGTCCTCCGGCTGCCCCCGCTGGGACCCGCTCGCTATGCCAGCGGTCAGTGGTGCGCCGCCCGCAGAATCAGACGCATCTCGCAACGGGGAGGGAGAGTGAGTAGGGGCCCCGTTGCTTGCTTTGTTGATTTCTTTTCTATTCTGAGGGGCTAGGTTCTGATTTCTTTGTTGTTGTTCTTGAATTTCTTGGATGTCGTCCTGAATTTTATCCTCATCCGCCCTTTGCTCTCCTTGGGGCGAGATCTTAGAAGCCTCCCCTGGCCTGAATGGTTGGCTGTGGGTAAAGCAGTCTTTCACGTTTCGCGACTTTGTCTTTGCGGTCGAATTTGTGTTAAAGTTTGTTATCATGTTTTTGGTGTGTTTGGTACTTCTGAGTCGGCGAGGACTCAACTCTGCGTCCCTCTCCGCCTCTGAGTCCGTGTCCACATCTGTGGTAATGGCTGTGACTGTGTTATCGCGCTGCTCTTGCTCCGCTCTTGCGTTTTTCTTTTCTGGGAGCTTTTGATGCTTTAAGGATTTCCCATTAGGCTCCATACCTCACTAGATCCTCACGGATCCCGTGGACTCCTGCACACTCCAACTCTCCTCACAACTCCGCTCACCGCTTCGCTCAGGATGTGGGTTTTTAAGTCCTCCCACACTGGTAGTAGGCAGAGTAGAAAGACTTTAGAGACTCCTGCAGACTCCAACTCTCCTCACAACTCCGCTCACCGCTTCGCTCAGGATGTGGGTTTTTGTCCTCCCACACTGGTAGTAGGCAGAGTAGGCACCAATTTGTTTTCTGGTTGTCGGTGTTAAAGGCTGTAAGAGGAGACACTGCCATCTCTTTATTCCAATGCAGGGCGCGTCCTTTATAGTTACCACCTCCTTCCTCTTTCAGCCTTTAGCAGCAGTGACCAAATAAACTCAGAACTGCGGCAGTCTATGGACTTGATAGACATCAACCTTTATACTATTTACTTTCTTAATACACACACTATCAAATCATGCTAAACTAACATTTTTTAAATGAAATTTATAGACTACATATATTCAAACAAAATTGCATGCATGCACACTCTATGTTCCAATCTCAAAAAATAATACTTATACAATTACATTTATTTATTTATTTATTTATTTATTTATTTGATTACTTTAATTTAAGCATGACATTTAGGCACTATTACCTAGAACAGCTGAGTTACAGAAATCGTGGTATTCAGTGGTACATTATGAATTTCACAAGCTATACTAAAGATATTTTGTTTGTTACAGTTAATCATTGCAATACAATTTGTTCATTAAGAACATATCATATGTATTGAACTGGTGCGATGTATCTTATGTGAATAAGATAGTTTTAATGGTTTTAAGGAAGGCGCTGAGGATTTCAATTAAATACATAACTATCTAAATTAAAAACAATGCTATATACAAACAAAATTACTAATTTGTTTCTTTCACAATTGCAGTGAAGACCATTCTCCTGAAAAGAAGCAGCCAAATTTCAAGAACTAAGAATTAAACTGCTCATTTTAGAAAAAAAGTAAGTAGAATATCACCATAATATTTGTATTATTACTCAAACATACTGTAAAGTTAAGTCATGATATTTCTGTGCCTAAAAATAGAGATTGTGCACCATTCTGTCCAAAAATCCCCATGTCTTAAACACCGATTTACAGCCAGAATGGCGCACAAATTCTTACTTTTGGACACACAAATTACCCAACTCAACCGCTAGAATTTTCATATTATAGAACAAACAACTGTTTTTATTGTATACATTAGATTTACTATTTGTACTTCTCCACACCACTACCTTATTTTTTTCTGTCATCTGAACCTGAGTTTAGTAACATATTAATTGAACAATACACATCCCTACTAGTTGTAGTTCCCAATGCACAATCAGACACCATTACATACATCATCTTACTCAAACACTCATGCACACAGCACACATACATTGCAGAACACCCCAACCCATACCTTCTTTATTTTTTTCAACAGACCCTAAAGAATGCCTACCAAAAGTCAAGTCCGTAGAAAGCAATGCAGAAGTAGAGCAAATGAAAATAAAAGTGTCCAACATAAGCATCCATCTCTAGCATAATTTGTAAAGAAAAGTTCAAACAAAACAGCTAATACAGTCATTTAGTGAAACACAAGAAGTTTCAAGTACAAAAACTTTGCCTTCTCTATCAAAATGTAAAACAAACAAAAAAACAATTAACAGAAAATCAGCTATCACTACAGATAAAACTACTTCTTTAAATGTTAATATAGTGCCAAGTAAGAATACCAAGAAAAGTATTTTAGCCAAAATGTTCCATTACAAAGTCCTTCAAAATCTTATAAAAACAGGAGAGAAATCACGTTCAATGTTTAAAACCTATCGTAGGAAATTAATTTTAGAAGCGTTGATAGTGCAATTCTTCTCAAAAGAACGTTATTTATTTTAGCGTTAAACAAAATGAAACGACTAACAAAACTAATATTTAAATTACAAAAAAGACTTCTCAATAAACGAAATGTCAACAGAAAGAACTTCTTAAATATCTGCAGAGGTGAATGGAGTCACACTACGAGCACAGAACCATACTTTAATGAAGAAGCACACAAACAAAAACCAACAAATACAATTGCCATACATAGCAGTGGTCGAGGTTATGAAAAACTTAATAATACCATAATGGAATAAGAAGTACGCCTTACAAAAATATGCCCTGAAAACCTAGAATGACCCCTCCATTCAACTGAATCAGAACGTCTAGTGTACAAATGGCCATGCACGTCAATATGTAACATTCCTAAACAATTTTTCAAGTCTTTACGCCAATTCCTCAATCAATATGTAAAAAGCAAAGACAAAATCAAAATTAAACTACTGCAAAATATGGATACCTGTCCAGTGCGCAAATACACAAGACTACAAGGACATTCATTGGCCTGCATTACAGGACTTACTTGTAAAACCACCTTCCATGATATCAAAAGAATATCAACACATCATTCAACTATAAGAAATCTAGTCTATAAACTGTACTATGCTAAAAGACCTGCTTTAGCACTAGCAAATTTAAATAACATTCTTCTACATGGTAGAGCAAAAGACCTACTTCAAAAAATTGACTATATCCAGAAAAAATATTTTGGAAGTGAAAGCCAGTTACAGAATGAAATAGCTTTAAATCAAATTAGCAACAATTCTACACATGGCAACCTTTTGCTAAACACATACAAAAAAGAAATACTAAAATTTAAAAGTACATCAGCTGAAGTATCAAACCATGTATGTGTATGTTGCCGCAGAACATTTTATAAAAGTAACACGAAAACTGTAGACCTATCATATAAAATAGAAGACAATGAAGATTCTAAATGGTTTGAATTAGCTCTCTACCTTGTAGCAGAAAACAAATATGAAATAAGTGACCCCTTAATATTTTGCAGTTACTGCACTACAAAACTTGACAACAACCAAATTCCTTCACGTGCTATCACAAATAATTTGAAATTATACCCACTACCAAAACCCCTACAACAACTTAATGTATATGAGAGCATCATAATTCAAACAGTACACCCATTTAAAGCAACAATATGCCTTCAACCAAAAACAGTAAAATTACCTCCCTCTGAATTGGTAAAAGGCATTCGTGGAAAAGTAGTATATTTACCATTAGATCTAAAAGAAAATGTGCATACTCTAGGAGTGCAACATCCAATGCAGCAATCTTTAATTATCTTAGTAAATGGAGTACCTACAAAAGACAAAAACATATGGCAACAGCTGGTAGATTTACATAAAGTTAGACAAGCCTTACAATATCTTAAAGAGAATAATGAATATTACAAAGAAATTAATATTGAAGAAAACTTGAAAGATACAACTGAAATAATTCAAGAAACACAAGAAGCTGGTCAATTTGAGCTACTAGATCCTGCTACAATATCAAATACTTTAGACCCTTATACAATTCATCCTTTGCACTCTAATGACACCATAGAAGATGCACTGGAAACATACCAAATGCGTCAAACAAAAGGATCACCAATCAGCATATGGGAAAAAAGTATAGAAGCACGTGCTTTTCCTCTACTCTTTCCTACTGCCAAAGGAGGAAGGTATGATGATAGACCTATTCAAATATCAGCTTTAGAATACCGCTCATTACGGATGTATTCTGAAGATCCCAGATTTAGACAAAATGTGGAATACATATTCCACCTACTCTTTGAAAGTGAACTAGCAACTTTATGTTACGGAGATGCACACATATTAAAATCAGGATCCCACTTTCAAAATATGACAGCTACACAATTATGACAAAAAGTGCAACAAAAGGATGAGGTGTTACAATAAAATATTACAAATCTATTAGCAAATATGCGTGGTACTAAAGAGTACTGGTTTCGACGTCACGGAGATCAGAAACCTTGGCCCACCCACTTGGTTTGTTACATTAAGCTGTGCAGAATATGCATGGGAAGATTTACATGATTTTCTACGCATATCAAATAAAAACAAAACAAACATAGATATACTAACACCAGCAGAACTTTGTTCTTTGGATCCTGTTAATGTTTCAAGATATTTTCACCATCGCTTCATTGCTATGCTACATTTCATTTGTAATAAAACTGTTCCTCCCCTTGGAGAAGTGCAACACTTCTTTTGGAGAATAGAATACCAAGCCAGAGGAGCACCACATATCCACAAGCTTTTATGGATTAAAGATGCTCCTAAATTTGGTCAAGACAGTGATGCCACTGTTTTACAGTTTATTGAAAAATATGTCACTTGTGAAATTCCATCAGAATCCACAAATAGTGATCTTCATGCACAAATTTTACAATTTCAAAGACATAAATGTGGCAAATATTGTCGTCGCAAATACAAAAACAAAGGGAAATACTACACCAAATGCCGCTTTGGTTTCCCTAGACCAGTTACAAATACAGGTCAGGTGAACAACCTCATGTCTTCAGTTAGACATAGTGTTAAAGGTAAGTCACCTAAAAATACATATTAGATAAAAAGAAAAGAAGAAGAAAAATATATCAATGATTATAATGCAATCATTGCCCACTTATGGAATGCAAACATAGATGTGCAGTACATTGCAGACAATTCTACTGCAGTTGCACGATATGTCACAGCATACTTAACCAAAGCTGAAAAGACAGAGCTCCAAGACCTCTGGAATGACCTGTCACCAGATAAAACAGTGTCTCAGAAATTATACAGCTTGGGCATAAAAATGCTCTCCCATAGAGAATGTGGATCATATGAAGCAGCTGATCGTTTAACTGGTACTGCATTATATGGTAAATCTGAAAATATAGTATGGCTAAGTCTTGGTCCAGCTAAATCTAGAAAAAGTTCTTTAAACATACCAAGATATAGAAGCAATAGCCAAACATGATCCCAACAGCCAAGACATTTTAAAAAACAATGTATTGGACACATATTACCCAAACAGAAGTAATACTTTGAAAACCATGTGTCTATAACACATAGCCCAAAACTACACATACAAAAATAATATAAAACCTGATGAAAAAAAGGTAAATACAGAGTGACAAACTGTGAAGGCAGCTTAATTAAACGCACTAAACCAAATTTAATTAATCAAATCAAATTGTAATTGAAGACTCCTCAATATAAAGAAATATATTACATGTCCCTGCTACAACTCTTTAAACTATGGAGAAAAGAAGAAGAAATACTAGAAAACTATGACTCATATGAAGATGCTTTCAAAGCAAATGAAAGCACTATAACTGATGTAAACTTTACACAATACAAAACAATGTTGCACAATGAACAGCAACATGAAGAAGAACTCCAGGCCCAACTAGATAAAGACACTCCTGACAGTAGTCAACCTTCTGTAACAGGAAGCCAAGAACCACTGGGAGAACCACTAATAACAAGTAAGGCAGAATTAGCTATGATAGAAGTAGAAAACACCATGTGTCAGTATGAAGATAAAGAAGACTTAACTATACTACAATCAAAATTAAACAACAAACAACATAGCATTTTTGAATAAGTAACAAAACAAATTGCACATGGTGTACAACATGAAAATAAGAATGTTCCTGCCATAATTAAAAACCTATACTACTGTACGTCAGTGGTGAAGCTGGTTCTGGCAAAACATTCCTAATCAAAATCATCAGTAAATTCCTTCAACAATTGACAAACAACAAACTGTCAGCTGTTGTCACTGCCCCCACAGGACTAGCTGCCTACAACATAGGTGGTGTCACTTTAAACCGATTACTACTATTGCCAGTAGAACACCAGAACAAATTAGACCGTTACACATTTTCTGCAGAAGCTGCAATGGAACTACGCAGAGTATTAAAACCAATGAAAATGCTACTAATAGATGAAGTGAGCATGGTCTCCAACCTAATGTTGGCTTTACTTCACCTCAGATTACAAGAAGTACTGAAAACAAACTACGAAGAGCTCTTTGCAGGAAAACACATTATTGTTTTCGGAGATCTTCTTCAATTGACACCAGTAAAAGGTGAGCCTATTTTTAAAACATTAGGACACACACTCTGCAGTAAAACTGTTGGCAGCGTTGGAAATGTCAACCTTTCCAATACAGAGAATTAACAGAAAACATGCAGCAACCTGCAGATCTCACTTATGCCAACATCTTAAAAAGTATCAGAGTTGGTATACTCCCTAAAGAAGCAGAAACAATATTGAAAACCCGGCAAATGAATGCACTTTATGGTGATAATGCATGTGCTACAGATGTTATGGAACAATTAGCCCACAAAAATGTCAATTGTATGGCCTTAATGCCAACTCTTGCAAGCTGTTTCAAATTCAATGAAATAATGTTAAGTAAAGAAATGCAACCAATAATGGAAATTAGCGCCACAGACAAACTAGATGTACATGGTATGACAATACCTATGTGTGACCAAGCCACAACAAGACTAAATAGTTTAGAAAAATCAATCTCAAACACAGCAGGCTTAGAAAAGATATTAAAATTAGCCTTAAATTGCAGAGTAATGCTTAAACGTAAACTTGACGTGGACCAAGGACTAGTTATTGGAGCACTGGGTACAGTTGTTGGCTTTCAAACATACCCACGTGACAACAAAATTCAGTTTGTCAACATACTCTTTGACAAACTTTCAGAAGTTAAAAGGATAGGACGCTCAATTCCTTCTCTTCAAAGACATGTATGTACGCAGAGAACAATTTTCTCTAACTCTTGCATACGCGTTCACGATTCATAAATCACAAGGTCTTACCCTAGACAAAGCAATGATAGATATTGGTAACATAGTCTTTAAAGAAGGCATGAGCTACGTAGCACTATCATGCTTACGTACACTTGACGGTCTGTTTCTAATCAACTTTGATGCAAGTAAAATAAACGCTGATATTCCTTGTATTTTAGAATACAATAAATTTCGCTCACTATACACTCCCCATCTAAACACATATTCTTTTCCACAAAAAGTAAAACATTATAAAAGAAAAATAAATCAAACAGAAAGCAACAGGATGTCACTGCAAATCCTCCAAAGAGAGTAAAAGAAAGTAATACTTCATCAAGTACCACAAGCAAAAAAGAATCAATTAGGGAAAGTAAACCAGGTACTTCTTCAAAGAAGGAAGACACACTCCAAAAAAAGCAGTCAGATACAGAACTACCTGGTCCATTTAAACTCTCAAATATAGTTGGTGTATGTTGCTACGCAAATGTAGCAATTAATATTCTATTTCAATTACCACCAATTGTTGAGAACATTTACTTACACAGTACAGACCCATTGTGTTTGCAAATGTTAGTACTTCACAGAAATGCAGCAAACAATCCTGACAACACGTATAGTGTTAATGGAATAAGACAACAATTGGACTACTGTGCTGGAATGGTGAAATTCACTATAAACTCACAGGAAGATCCACAAGAATTTCTAATGTACTTACTACAAGTACTGGAAAACAAAAATATACCTATAAAATGTGGAAACATACATGCACTCTCTGCAACAATGTGACACAAGAAGAAATCCCCAATGAACGCTTCGTATATATATCAATACCTAATTGTGAATCCATTCCATTTCAGCAAAATGCAAACCATGGTAGATTATGTTCTACCTGCAATTCAGATAATCGCTCCACGTTAGTAATACAAACACATAGTAAATACGTAATACTAATGCTTCTACGTTACAATGCAGATGGTACCAAAAACAACTGCAAGCTGACTGGATTCAGACATGGTCAAATATCACTTGGTAAGAAAACCTTCACAACAATAGGTATAATCGACCACGCAGGAGCCACAACCAATTCAAGGCACTACACTGTATATATAAAAAAGAAATGTGGATGGTTTCAATGTAATTGATAGTACCATTACTCTAAAGCAGAGATTACCAGCAAATCTTACAAACGCTTATTTAATGTTCGTAAAACCAAAATTTGATAACTAAACTGTACTTAAACCTCAAGTAAACTTGTAGTAAAAATTATAAACTGTTAGAATATTCCAAAAGCTATCTAACTGCCCAAAGATTCTACAACAATTAATCACATAAATGAATACCACTAAATTAGCGCAAAAAATAGACAATTAGAATACACCAATTGGTATCTAACTGTCCCAAAATTTGACAATATCCAAACAGATAAATCAATACCACTAAAATATATAATAAAATAGACAGAATACGCCAATTGGTATCTAACTGTCCCAAAATTTAACAATATCCAAACAGATAAACCAATACCACTAAAATATATAAAAGAAATAGACAGTTAGAATACGCCTACTGGTATCTAATTGCTCCAAAATTTCATAATATTCAAACAAATAAATAATATGTTACTGCTCCAAAAAAAATGCAACAACCCAATGTATAAAGCATTAGCCAAAAACAACAAATGAACACTGAAAACAAACAAACAAATAAACTGTAGCATAACAGAAAAAGGTTTTTTTTTTTAATCCAACATGGATTTTTTTTCTCCCACAGACCCAATGATTTTAGCAACAAACACAGAAACTGAGCAAATTGCACAGTACTCTGGTTTGTAATCTACTAAATATGAGGGTCCAAAAAACAAATGTTGATTATACAATGTAAAAAGTCATTACATAATACTAATACTAACATGCTATTTTCTTTTTATCACAGAAATTAACAAGAAATACATGTACTCCAGTTACTAAACCATAAGTAAGTATATTATACACTCTATGCCCTGGCCACAACCATCACAGCATATCACGCCCATAGTATCTTC
Organism: Ambystoma mexicanum; assembly: GCF_040938575.1. Lineage (NCBI taxonomy): Eukaryota > Metazoa > Chordata > Amphibia > Caudata > Ambystomatidae > Ambystoma > Ambystoma mexicanum. The sequence continues at coordinate 378,219,513 of NC_090930.1, read as the reverse complement.
TAACTTTGTTCCTTATAAATTTGTTTTTGACCCAAAGTTATAAGCAACTATAAATGTGATATGCTGCGGTGGTTGTGGCCAGGGCATGGAGTGTTGTGTGCATGGCCAAATGGCACACCCATAGAGTAAAACATTTCAACTATGGCCTATGGAAACTTCTAATGTCCGCGGACATTACCAGTGTTCTTAGAACATTTTCAATTTGCCAGCGAACAATACGGACAGCGTCTTCAGAACACCCCCTACGAACATTTCAGGACAAAGCGAAAGTTCTTAGAACACTTTCAACTCGACAACGAACAAAACGGACAGTGTCCTCAGGACACCCCCTACAAACATTTGAGGACAACGCGTGTGTTCTTAGAACACACCCCCATTTTGTTTATGTGCGAACATTTCAGGACAACGCGAGAGTTCTTAGAACACTTTCAACTTGACAACGAACAATACGGACAGCGTCCTCAGAACACCCCCTGCGAACATTTCAGGACACCACGAGAGTTCTTAGAATACTTTCAACTCGACAACGAGCAATACGGACAGCGTCCTCAGGACACCCCTACGAACATTTCAGGACAACGCGTGTGTTCTTAGAACACACCCCCATTTTGTTTATTTGCGAACATTTCAGGACACCGAAACAGTTCTTAGAACACTTTTAACTTGCCATCGAACAATACGGACAGCGTCTTTGGGATAACCCCTACGAACATTTCAGGACAACGCGTGAGTTCTTAGAACACACCCTCATTTTGTTTATTTACGAACATTTCAGGACACCGAGACAGTTCTTAGAACACTTTCAACTTGCCATTGAACAATACGGACAGCGTCCTCAGGACACCCCCTACGAACATTTCAGGACACTGCGCGAGTTCGTAGAACACTTCAGGATAACACGTGTGTTCTTAGAACACACCCCTATTTTGTTTATGTGCAAACATTTCAGAACAACTCAAGAGTTCTTAGAACACTTTCAACTTGACAACGAACAATACGGACAGCGTCCTCAGAACACCCCCATTTTGTTTATTTGCGAACATTTCAGGACACCACAAGTGTTCTTAGAGCGTCTTCAGGACCCCCCCACGAACATCTTAGGACACCGCGAGAGTTCTTAGAACACTTCAGGACAACGCGTGTGTTCTTAGAACACACCCCCATTTTGTTTATGTACGAACATTTCAGGACAACGTGAGAGTTCTTAGAACACTTTCAACTTGACAACGAACAATACGGACAGCGTCCTCAGAACACCCCCATTTTCTTTATTTGCGAACATTTCAGGACACCCAAAGTGTTCTTAGAACACTTTCAACTTGCCATCGAACAATACGGACAGCGTCTTCAGGACACCCCCTATGAACATTTCAGGACAATGCGAGAGTTCTTAGAACACTTTCAACTTGACAAGGAACAATACGGACAGCGTCATCAGAACACCCCCATTTTGTTTATTTGCGAACATTTCAGGACACCCCGAGTGTTCTTAGAACACATTCAACTTGCCACAGAACAATACGGACAGCGTCCCCAGAACACCCTCATTTTGTTTATTTGCGAACATTTCAGAACACCCCGAGTGTTCTTAGAGCGTCTTCAGGACACCCCCTACGAACATTTCAGGACACCGCGAGAGTTCTTAGAACACTTCAGGACAACGCGTGTGTTCTTAGAACACACCCCCATTTTGTTTATGTACGAACATTTCAGGACAACGCGAGAGTTCCTAGAACACTTTCAACTTAACAACGAACAATACGGACAGCGTCCTCAGAACACCCCCATTTTGTTTATTTGCAAACATTTCAGGACACCCCGAGTGTTCTTAGAACACTTTCAATTTGCCATCGAACAATACGGAGAGCGTCTTCAGGACACCCCCTGCGAACATTTCAGGACAACGCGAGAGTTCTTAGAACACTTTCAACTTGACAACGAACAATACGGACAGTGTCATTAGAACACCCCCATTTTGTTTATTTGCGAACATTTCAGGACTCCCCGAGTGTTCTTAGAACACATTCAACTTGCCACAGAACCATACGAACAGGGTCCCCAGAACACCCCCATTTTGTTTATTTGCCAACATTTCAGGACACCCCGAGTGTTCTTAGAACACATTCAACTTGCCACAGAACAATAGGGACAGCGTCCCCCGAACACCCCCATTTTGTTTATTTGCGAACATTTCAGGACACCGTGAGTGTTCTTAGAATAGTTTCAGCTTACTTGCGAACAAAACGGACACATATTGAGTCCTCAGAACACCCCCCATTCAGTTTATTTAGAACATTTCAGAACACCCGTGATGTCTGCAGACAAATCGAACACAAAAAGAATGTCTACCACATAAAAAAGCACAAGTATCTTCATACCCTTCCATCCTCCCCAAACACTCCTACACACCAACACACTCTACTAAATACACATTTAGAACAAACTTTCACCGCGCTATCCGCGGACGTCCGCGAATCCAAGATGGCAGGCGCTACCGAAAATCTGACGCGTTTCACGCTTAACACAGTCCAATCAGTGAACACGTTGCATGTCCGCGGACATCACGCAAGCCGATTGGCCAATCAGGACTCTGTCCGCGGAGCGAACAGGGAAGTGTGTCCGCGGACCGAACACAAATATCACTATTTTTTTTTAACCTAATTTTTGGTCATTTTAAAAAAGAATACTGGACGGATTTTCACAAAATTTGCAAAAGCACGCTTTCTGGACCAAGCTGCTGCTCCTGGTCCAAATTTGGTGAAAATCCGCCCAGCGGTTTGGGCTGTAGGCGCGAGCAAAATGTATTTCCCATTCAGTCTATGGAAAAAAAAAAAGTTTTGGGACCCCCCCTATAACTTTGCCCCCCCTGGACGAATCCTTACTAAACTTTGCAAAAAAAATCAGAGTGGCCCATATACTTTTTTTTTGCAAAGTTTGGTGAAGATTCGTCCAGGGGGAGCAAAGTTATAAGCCGCCCAAAAAGTGCTCTTCCTATGGAAACAGCAACTTAACCATAACTACATGGCCACTAGCGTGGCCATGTAATACATACTTTAATTTAAAAGTAATGCTGGCAAACAAATAATTACAAACAGTAACAAAAACTATGTGTAGAGAACGCAGAAAATGCAGAACTCGTACAGAATAGCACTATTCAAAGGATAGGTCTTTCAAGAAAAAGGCGGCGATATTGCCTTAAAAATCACTATCATCTCAAATGTGCACCAGGGGACAGGGCCTCCTCATAGTATCTTATTCTTGTATTTGGGGAACAAACAGCATTGTGCCTGGCCTGTAGGAACTCACTGAGGTGGTGATTCTGTAATGAGTTGGTGAGGCTGTTGACGGGCTCCAGCACAGAGGACGATCCAAGCAGCAATGGCAAGTGGCATGAAGAAGTTTAGAACAGGCACTCAATGTCTGGGCTTGGTGTAGGTCACAAATGGTTCATTACAGGAATCAGGGTCCAGGGCTGTACCCTGTGTTCTGGGTTATTTAGAGACCTAATTCAGGATCTTCAGGGAAAAGGTAAGATCCTTGTTTACTGTCCCACTTCAGGGAACCTTTTGTGCACCTATAGAGGATCCTTCACCTATAGTGAACAGGGTCATGGTTCCTGGGCAGTTATCAGTCAGGACTTGGCACAACTGCAGTCACCCCCAATGTTGCCTGGGGTTGGTTTGGACACATAGCTCTCCTCTGGTTTGGATACCTTCTGTACTCACCTCTATGGCAGTGAGCTCTGGAATGGACTGCACATCTATAAGAGGAACACAAGTGTGTGCTTCCTCCTCACTTGACTGTCCAAAGTTGAATCAAAAAGGAGTGGGAGACCACCTCCTTTCAGAGGTAAAAGGTCACCGAAGATTGGACAGAAGCAGATCTGTTGCAAGCGGTTCAAACCCTGTCACAGAAACAAGTGACCCATGCCTACTGCATCATAGAATTCCTTGTTCAACAGGAATTGGAGGGGACTGGAAGGAAAGAAACCCCTACAGAAATACAAGAACATGGAACCATTTCTCAGATCCAGTTTGCCATCTCTGGCTACTCTAGCTCTGCCCACTTCCCATGTCTGCATCTTTAAAAACCCTTTTGTGTGCAACACCCTGGTGTGAGAATCCCTATACAGCAGAGTTCCCAGGGGATCTCCTGGAGGGAGCTCTTGTGGCCTAAGGAGATCTGTGGCCCTTCCTACTGCGGTATCAAACGTGGCCAGCAACCTGCCTACTGTTTCACTGGTAACAGTGCAGACAGTCAAAATGCCATGAATACATATTGACCTCACATAGTTGGGCCTGGCTCATGGAGCTGACACTTGTATGATATCAGATTGGTGTTATTTTGATTGTGGGTAAAAACAACCCATTTTGTACCTTTGTAACAGAAATTCTGGGGGTGAATCATAGCACACTCCATATCCAGCTCCCACCACTCTTTTCTATATACCTAACCCCTATGCCCATCTACAAGTAGTAAATAAAATGCAGACAAAACTGGTAAGAAATAGATTTGATGCTATTACTCACAACCAAAAAAGGTAGGTACCAAAATGTCACCTCCGGCTGCAGTGCATTTGGGTCACATCAGCTATCAGAATGCACATGTACACTTGACCCTGCCCTGTGCTACTGAAGAGAAGGTGCTGCAGTTGTCAGTAGACTGGTTAAGCAAGGGCACATACATGTGTGCACCAATGATTTTGGAATGGAGCTTTATCATAGAGCGGTCTGATTAGAAGACTCCCATTTTAGAACTAGAATTACTGGCGTCATTTTATTATTTAATACACATTTTAAAAAAGACACTTTCTCACCATCAACATAATGCAATCTGCCACATTAACTACCAAAAGAAAAATAAATTTCTATATCAAGTCAGATGGTATATGCCAGATGTTGGATTGAGGGTTAGTACATGTCTGCCTTGTGTAATTATTTTACAGAAAGAACTATGCAAGCAATACTTTATCATTGTGCTCACATGTTGCTGGTTTGAGGATGAGGTCTGTGCCCAATGAACAAGTGCTCCATAAGGTGATCATGGATAAGCTTTAGACAAAACATTTCAGACTTAAACAAAAAGACCCAAATATTGTGTGTTTTGATGAATTGAGTTGTTTTCTGAATGTTATCCGTTGATCAGGCAAAGCGGTTTGAGTAATTCATGATTAAATAGTGTAGAGAGGAAGTGGTGGTTAGTTTTTGAGATCAGTCTTGTTAGGAAGAGGCAACATCAGGACGTTACTAAAGCATTTGAAGGAATACATAAGCTTTATATAAGGGAGAGTAATGGAATGTCTTTTCTGTACATGCTATGACTAACACTACCTCATTCCTTCATGTGTCTCTGAGAGCAGCCCAATGCTGTTTTATTTGTCTTGCCTGCTTGCATGTCATTTTTAGTGCCCCACTTACATCTTTGTGTGTTGGAATGCGTGGGGTAACTTCTGAAGTGTAAGCCTCCTTGTGAAGGAAACCAATTAGAAGAAGATACAAACAGATACGAAATTCCAGAGGTGAATCCTTGAGCTGCCCTGCTATTCCAAAAGCCTTCATCTCTTTCTATGCCTGTTGAACTAATTTGAAAATATATATATTCACTGAAAAACCTTGACAAAGTGATGTATGGTTAAGTTGCACTAACAAAACCTCTTGAAATTCACTGATGTTGTAAACAGGAATTTATGTATAACCACAATTATATAACCATTTGTGATGTCATCTTTGATGTCCTGGGTGTTAGTCTTAGCTGTGTATGGAGGTGGCCATATTTATGGTTTCTTAGAGTACCATAACTGGCGAATTTCAAGGGTTTTTTGGTTTTACTTGTAACCGTAACAACCCTTTAACAAAGCTTTTTCACTGAATTGCCTGGGTTTTTGTTAGTGCAACTCAAGTATAATGTCCCTTTAACAAAGATTTTTCAGTGAATTTCATGGGTTTTTGTTAGTACAACTCAACCATAACGTCCCATTAACAAAGTTTTTTCAGTGAATTTCAAAGGTTTTTACTAGTGCCCCTTTAATCTGCTGCAAGGTCCCTATATTCTATGCCATCCCAATATGTCAGATATGGAGTCCGCGAACAGCACGGTAGTCCATGGACGTCAGGCTCAGAATCATAGGGGAGAACCAAAAAAGATGTACACAGCAACCAACAAACAGATGTACCTAAAATCACAACTAATGTTTACAATATGCAAATATACTTTTTTTGTACAAACACGTTAAAAAATACAATTTATTTTTTATTTAACACACATTAGAATGCAATGCACCAATCACAAACCATAACTGTACACTTCATATAATCTCCTCACTACAACTCTGCATACAGATTGAGAAACACCAGGTGCTTATTGGACAACACACTCTCAGTAAATAGTAAGTGCATTGTTTTTATTTCTCTTTTATTAGCTTTCATTATATAAGCATGTGTTATAAGACAGAAGCCCTTTTTTTCTCTCACGGTAATAGCAAGTGCACTTAATGGTTAGAGGAGAACTTCCCAAAAGTAGAAATGAGTGACAATAACATCTCCAATGGTATGCAATAGATATTGTATTGTAAACAAATAATGTATTTTGTACAGTGCTTACTAAAATAAGATTTTTTATTTGTTTTACAGTACATAGTTTTCATGAAGAAACCATTCCCCAGCTGAATTATACCCAAACCCCAGAATCACAAACAGAAGCTCTATCCCCAAATGTAAATAATCAAATCATGAACTTGTCCAACAAATTAGATGAACTTAGAAACGATTTGATAGAACTTGTACAGAATGTGAAAAATCATGTGATAAAAATGTTTTCCTATCACGGTCCTTCTTGACCTGTCTCCCTTGTCACCAGCAATCATCCCAGCACATTCTGAACATTTTAATGAAAGACACTTTGATGAAAACTCACTCCCTTCCTCCCCTCATAATAATTGTACAAAAAGTTCCTGATTCTCCCATTTATGTTTCCCATTCCGATACCCCTTTCTTGAATTAATACATTTTTTGAAAGTTTTGTTTATTGTTGAGTGATATTTCCTATTTTTCAGTGGATTATGTGACTGTCCAGGGTGGCCGCACTCAAAATGGAGGTGCCCCCGGACAGGCGCAATGTCCGTGCTTGTCCGTTTTCATGTTACGCACTTTTAATTAGTCTACAGACACCACCCCTGTTCTATGGACATCCACAACATGTGCCCTGCAATTCCCACCTGGAGGGAGTCTGCAGATGGCCAGCAGGGCCACAGACATCCCCGGACATCGTCAAGTGACCAAACCTGTGCAGCGTGATGGCGGTTTCCACAAATAGTGTCTGTGGCCACAAACAGTTCATAATTGCTTTTCCAGCCAATCTGCGATGTTTCAAGCATAAACGTTGCCCTTTCACATCTCCCAGACCCATTCTTGATTGACTCTCTTATTACAACTTTGCAAGGCCTTTTTTTCAAGGTCCCTGCATTCGAATTGATGTCCGTGGACACCAAAATTGACATTTCCAAACACCTTTTCACCTATAAAAACAGCTCCACAATACATTAATTCCACTTCCCTACGATTTCTATGCCCTCTTCCGGTCATCAAATAACCCCAAATGTCTTTTCCAAGCTGTCAGTCCACGGCGCTGTCCGCAAACTACTGCAGTGTCTCCAGACAGCTACAACACCTCGTCTTTTTTCATCCTACAAAAATAGCCCAATATCATCTTTTTCCACTCCCCAGCCATTCAAAGCACATCTCCCCACCACCAAATGACCCAAAATGTGTTTTCCAGACTTTTTCCCAGTCAGCAGACAGGCGCCGGTGTCCACAGACCCAACATGGATGGCGTTTCCAAAAATATATTATGCACCTCACGCTCTTTACCAGTCAATCAGCTGGCCTGTCTGATGTCTACGGACCACACGTCAGCCCCTGGACCAATCAGAGGCCCATCGGCAGACCAAACAGGGACATGAGTCAGTGGACCGTGCCCAGATATAACTAATTTTGTTTACCTACTTGTTGAAAGTTAAAAAAAAAAATGACTGGTCGGATTTACACCATGTTTACAAAAGTACGCTTTTGGGACCAAACCACCGCTCCTGCTGTAAATTTGGTGAAAACCCATCCAGCGGTTTGGGCTGTAGCCATGAGCAACATTTTATTTCCATTGCGTCTATAGGAAAAATTACACATTTTGGGACTCCCCCCTATAACTTTGCCTTCTCTTTACGAGAGCGCATTAATTTTCACAGGATCAATCTACCCGGGCCATATACTTATTTTGAAAAGTTTCATGAGGATACGTCCAGGGCGAGTTATAGGCTGCCCAAAAAGTTCTCTTCATATGGGTTGATCAAATTAACCATAGCTACAGGGCCTCTACTGCTGGCCCTGTAATTCTATTTCTTGCAAGCGTGATTTGCTGTACCAGTGATGTCACTCATGATGCCATACTAAATGTCATATGTGATGTCATCAGTGTGCTTAGGGGCTGCACAATGAGGGCCTCATAGTTAAGGCCTCTTCCCTGCAGGTCAAGCAGTCTGCAGCACTGCCACCTACCGTCTTGGTCATCCGACCCAAGAAGCATGTGTCAGTTGTGACTTTAGCTGCTACTTTCTCTCCTCCTGACTCACACCCTGACACAGCCCTCTCTAACCTTCATCTCTCTATCTCTAACACTCTGGATGTCCTTGACCCTGTCATGAGAATCCGTTTGAAGCCCAAATCCAAGTGAAACTCTTGGTACGATTCCGACCTTGCTTTCCTTAAACGCAATTGTAGGGTGGCAGCGAGGAAGTGGAGGGCCTCGGGTGCACCCCCTGACAAACTGGCCTGCCGCCTGCTCCAAAGGCAATACAGACTCTCTTTCCTCTATAAGAAGAGAGGCTACATACAAGCCCGCATCTCTGCGGCATCTAACAACTCGGCCAAACTTTTCCAAATCTGCAAGCAGCTGGCCAATCCTGCTGCAGTCTCCTCTCCTCTCCCAGGCCCTCTGCACGGCCTTGGCCTCTCATTTCACTACTAAAACCCAGTACATCCTGCCCACCCTCTCTTCCCCTACCTCCTCTTCATCCTCTTCTACCACTCCTAACCCATCTGAGGCCGTCCATCCTCCTCCATTCTCCTGCTTTACCCTGTTCACCAAATGCAATGTTTCTAGACAAGTAGGATCAATGGAAGTCTCATCAAATCAAGTTCTCCCCTGCTCATCCAGAACTATCAAGGACCACATCGACAATCTTGCTCCAGCCTTGGCCGATTTCTGCAATCACTCCTTTGCCATTGGAACTTTTCCCTCGCCCTTAAGCACTCTCTTGTTCACCCCCTTCTGAAGAAGCCCTCGGCCGATCCTTCCTCTCTGGCTAACTATCGCCCATTCTCCATCACTGCTTTCATGGGCAAACTATTGGAAAAGCTGGCCATCTCCCGGCTTAATCTACAAGCTGAATCTGTTAGTTGCCTCCATAACCATCAGTCTGGCTTCAGAGCTGCCAGAAGCATGGAAACTGCTCTCCTGAAGACCCTGCTTACCTGAATCTCCCTTCTGTCCTTATTCTCTTTGGTCTATCCTCTGCTTTTGAAACGGTCAACCATGCCATCCTGCACAATCTTCTCTGTGACAACCCTGGTATTACTGATCAGGCCCTGGCCTGGTTGACCTCCTTTCTCACAGACTGACCATCTCAGGTCCAACAGGGGTATTTCCTCTCTTCTATCTCTGTCTCTACTGGTGGTGTCCCCAAGGGGTCTAACCTCTCTCCCTGGCTCTTCAACCACTACCTGACATCTCCTGCCCACTGCATCACTACCTTCTGCTCCAATTTTCATTATTATGGGGATGACTCTCAGCTCTCTTTCAGGCTCCCCTTGGCTTCTTCTATCATACCAGACTGTCTGGACGCAATTCAGGAATGGTGTGCCACCAATGATCTGTGCCTTAATGCCAGTAAAACAGAGATCCTTCTCATTGGGACACTGCTCCCTCCTTTACTCTCTCTCTCTGGCCGCCCACTCTGGGCCCTCTTCTTGCTCCTTCCTGTGAGGCTAAGCACCTTGGTGTCATCTTCGACTCTACCCTCTCCTTCTCTCCTCACATCTCTGATGTCTCTAAGAAGTCAAACTATCAGCTGCACCTCCTCAGAGGTATTCTTCCTTGTCTCACTTACCTCCAGAAGCTCACTGTCTCCAGAGCTCTGGTCCTCACTAGGCTGGATTATTACAACAGCCTCTTTCTAAATCTTCCTGTCTCTACTCTTTGGCCTTTACAAGTTATCCAAAACAGGACTGCAAAACTTGTCCTTGGCATGAAGCCCATGGATTGTATATCTCCAGCTTTGAAATCTCTTCACTGGCTCCCTGTGGCTGCAAGGATCCACTCCAACACCCTCTGCATTGCCCACAAGACTTTCCACGGCCTGGGACCTCTCTACCTCCAACTTTCTCTTCCAAAACATTTTCCTTCTCAAGCTCTCTACTCATCCAACTCTCTGAGGGTCAGATGCTTCTCCAAGCAGAGAGTTGGGGGCATATCTACCTCCTCTGCTGGGGCCTCCCTCTGGAACAGCCTCCCTACCTCTCTCAAACTTGAGCAGAAACACCTCCAGTTCTAGAAACAACTCAAGACCTTCTTTTTCACTTCCGCTTTCTCTCTTCCTCTCCCCTAATGATTCTGTGACTGGTCACCCTCTGAACTCAGGCCCAGGCTCCTGCTTGTCCAGTTACCCTCACACTGCCTTAATGCACCCCAGCACTTAAAGGTCTGTATATACCATCCTACATTCCCTTTTCTTTGCACTTATGAGCCACCCATTGGCTGCACTTCCCCCTTCCATTCCCCGCTGGCACTTCTCCCCTTATCTCTTCCCCGCACTTGGGCACTCTGAATAGTAAGATCGTTATTTTGTCCTCCCTTGTTTCCCCCTCCTTGTCTTGTCGCACCTAGAAACACTTGTGTACAGGCGCATTATAAATGCCATATCATATAAAATCATATCACCAACACCTGCCACATTTCAGAGATTTAGTGGCATTAAATTGGCATCTTAACATCAAATCAACTAATATTTTCTCACTGAATTTCAATGGATTCATTGCATCAGATAGTTTCAACTTAGCGATGCTTCAACTGAAGTTTTTTCATTGTACTTCAAGGTTTTGTTGCACTGTACTTATTAAACTTAACTGTCCCTTAACTAAAATTGTTTCACTGAATTCCAAGGGCTTTGTTATGCTATACCTTCTATGCACCCTTTTTCCCCTATAAAAATGTCAAATATACAAATCTGAAAATGTCTAGTGCTTAGTAGTAAAAATCAAGTAAACAGTAATACACGCATTTATTCATTGATTTATTTTTTTCATTTCTAAATTGTGCTAAGACCCGGGGCATGAAGGCGCTATTACAGACCAGTTGCATAGACATCAAGAGTTGAAGCTAATGGGCAAAGTCATAGCATTTTGCCACGTGCAAATAGTCATGTTTTTAGAGATTTCTTAAAGACACAGTGGGCCTCATTACGACACAGGCGGTAAGTTACCGCCTGGGCCGTGACTTTACCACCATGGCGTAAACTACGTTTACGCCATGGTGGTTGGTGGATTTACCGCCCCATTCCAACCTTGGCGGGGCGGTAAATCCCCATTTTCCCATTTACCCTTGCCCATTCCCATTTTGCCCCATAGGGCATAATGGGAGTGGGGAAGGCGTTAATTACGCCACCGTAAATTACGGTGGCGTAATTAACTCCATGGTCCCTTAGCGCCATGGATTTTAACACCTGCTAAAAGCAGGTGTTAAAACTTCCATGGCGATAAGGGACCTCGTACTCAGGCGGTAAGGGTCGGCGCTGTTTACGCCGCCGTAAACCCCTTACCGCCTGAGTTGTAATGAGGCCCAGTAAACGTTTTCTGCTCTTAAAGCTAGGTGGAGCAAGTTCCACTGTTTAGCAGTGAAGGTTGGAAAGCTTGTGCCACCATCTTTAAATCATTTGTTTTTAGGTTGCATCAGTTTGTTGGTGTAGGCTGCTCTGCCTGGTCTTTGGGGTTGGTCTCTGATGATTTTCTGGGTCAAGTAGGGGGCAGAGTTGGACAAACACCTAATTATAATTATAACGGTTCTTTTATAATGTGCTTAATACTTGCGATCCTTTTCTAAGCGCAATACCAAGATATGAAGATATGTTGTCTTGCTTCCATGTATAGGAACAAAGACATGTATGTTTCTTGAACTCAACCATCTTAGGATGTGTATTATAATCAAATGGGCTGCGGGGGAAAAATCAACTCTCTGAAGTTTGTTTGAATTTTAATGGACCATACTACAAATAATGTAACATTAAGTATATTTTAATTACACAAATGTGTGACTAATTAGCATAACTGTGTTAGTATAACGTAACTCTGAAAACAACAACAAATTAATATAATAAATTGTATTGTACATCAAATAGCATACAATTAACATCCAATACATTCACTTGCACATTTCTCACATTTCTCTTTATTTTATACTCTTAATTATCAGATGTATAAGTTTAAAGTTTGACACAATATATTTTGTGAGTGGTATTAGTATTATATTTTATATTAATTTATGATTATTGAACAAATGATTGTTACTTGTATTATTTATAACAACATTATTTTGGACCTACCTAATATAGTGCAAAACGTTAAATAGGCAATCGAAAATTACTGTACACAACATTTTAATAACTAGATTAGTACTATACACAGAACATGTCCTGAACATGTTTTAGACATTAACAGTTACATTATAACATTTTATGTTTATTTTCCAACCTTTTAAAAGTGTTGACAATTAAATTAAATCACGGCGTACATTTCCCAAAATTCTATAAATCCACCAAAGCATGTTACATTTATTTCGGAAATTATTTGCACAATGCTATCACATGCTACTATGATAATTTAGTAGAATGTAAGAGCCTAAAGTACTTATTATATATAAAGATATAATACTACTATTACACATTTTTAGACATTAGGCATATTCCCACAATAAGCTTCCAAGAGGTTTTAAAAGAAACAATGCACCCTAACAAAATAACTCTAAACCTTTGACTCATCTACACAAAAGTGTTGTGTGAAATTCCTATATGAACACTAATTTAATCAGAGGAACCTTTTGAGAATGACTCCTTGTCTATTTACCATGACATAGCTAGTTCACCTATACTGTCAACAGGTTTTTCATTCTCATAAGAAGATTCTTTTCTATGAGCTTTTAGCAGTTTTCATGATTCTATGATTGCATTGTTGTTTTTATATTTTTACATATATGCTGACATGATAGGTGTTTTTAGGGGTCAGGGAGTTATGTATTTGTGCCTGTTCTAATATTTTGGTGAGTGCTGTTTTATATGTTTACTCTCTCTTTGATGGCTCTCAGACAAATAAAGAATATTTGATTGATGATGACTAATTTAATATTGTGTGCGTCCACACTTGGACTATGTTCACAAATTTAAAACTGGTATCTCTTGTTCTAAATTTCATCCACAATTATTTAATATAACATAAACATCTTCTATACCCATAGCATCGACATCCTATTGAGGATTCTCATAAAAACATTGTACAGTATATATTTTCCAATTACATCAACTTAAATGTTTCTATTTATTAAACACATTATCATAAAAATTAATCTAGCTCCAGAAATATTGTAGCAGGGGCAACAGCACAGAACCTAAATAACAATAGGAAATAGTACTATAAATATGAATGTGGTCAACTTATTTTATGTAAAAAAGTGAAACAAACATTTCTGTAATGCTAGCAGTATCCCTAGTAATTAAATATACTATTTATAGTGTTACAATTAGCAATATTAAATGATTACTATTCTGTAATGTAATTTCACTTCTTATGCATACAATGCAAATTGCTTATCAGCAGCTCCATTTACATTACAATCTAAGTTAAAGAGCATGTAGAAAACACTGATTACTGTCTAAATAAATGTCAATTGAACAACATCAATTACTCTTTATTTAAAACTAAATCTACAACGTATATTTTTGATTTCAATAAAATTACATAAGCAATCTTAACATATGTAGACAATCTTTGCTTGAAAGAAACCAAAGAATGATTTCAAACAAGCATTTTGTTTCTCGTCACAGCCAACTTGTATAATGGTAACTCTGAATACTTACTCCATCATGGAATATAAATCCAACAGTTTCAAATGTGTTTGTGCTATAGAAACCTGACCAGGTACGAACCTCAAGCTGTCAGTGTTAATGTTTGTACCATAATCTCTATATAATTGCAACAAAAGTATCAAATACTTTTGGCACTGAAAATATCTTCATGTAGAATCGTAGTAAGCACCACATTGACCACAGTGCATGTCTTCGTAGCCGTTGGTAACCAGGTGCAAGAAAGAAACTCTATCCCGGTCTGGTACTGAAAGGTACACAAACTGCTCAAAATGTTCTTATTCAACAATTTTATGATGACAACCAGAACACATATGTATCCACTCATGTGACAAACCAACAATAGAGGCAGCAGAAACATGCTCATTTTGTAGAAACTCAAAGACTGACATGAGACGCTCATAGGTAACTTGTTGAACGTTTTCAGAAAAATATGAACGTTGACTTGCAGCTACAACCACATGATGAAATAAAGATGCACAATGCACATACTCTGGAGCTACTTTAATCAAGGTATGGAAAGTGTTTAATTCACCACAGAATATATTGTCTGTATGAGTGTTTACACTTTCCATTAATGTGGTCATCTGAAAAGCATAGTTAAAGTTGAATTGCAATATAATTCAATTCCTGTTCTGTTACCGATTGCCAAATCAGTGAATTCATGAAAATAAACAGTACTGTTGTCTTCGTTCACCACAGTTTGCTTCTTAAAACTGATGATTTCCTCCATTTGTTTTCAGTAATAGCATATGTCCTCTTTCTTATAAAAACTAGACCTCACTGTAACTGGTAGTACACCAAGGTGAAGAGCATACTGGAAATACAGAAGGTTATATTCTACAACACATTCCATATCAGCAGCAACTTACTCCTCAAAAGATATTAAATATAATCCTTGCAACCTTCATGCACGATACAATATCACATAAGACATGCCTTCCTCAAAGACAGTGGGCCTCATTACGAGTTTGGCGGTAGCTGTGCCCTTATTAAGGGCACAGCTACCGCCAACCTCGCTACCGGCCCCCGCACCCGCGAATGGGCCATTACCAGCACATTACGGCATGAATGGGCCGGTAATTGTCCATTCCCGGGTGCCGGTATGGCCGGCCTCCCGATCTCCATTCTGCCACATAGAGCGGAATGGGGGTCAGGAGCATGGTTGCACCGGCACTGATAATAACGGTGCCGGTGCAATCATGAGTTCTGCTCGCGGGTGCCGGTCTGCACGCCTTGTCAGACCATGTGTGCAGTCCGGCACCGGCAAGCAGAACTCGTTATGTGGCGCAAAGGTAACAACAGCGCCAGTAGCACGACCGGCGCCGTTGTTGCCTTTCCGCCACATTCGTAATGAGGCCCAGTGTGCCTGATATCAACCAATGCAACATTTATACTTAAACCCTGATATTTGTGCAAAGTGATGGCTTAAATAAAGCACAATGGAAACTCTGCCCTTTAGAGATACAGCTCTTTAAAATGTTGAAACTGTTCAGAGGTTCTCCCTACCAAATGAGATTATTTAATGTAGTCAAACAGCAACAAATAATTAACTGCACTGAAGTATTCTAGGAATAAGGAACACAACAAACTACTCTTCCCATTGTTCCATTAATGAGTCCCATCTTCACATTCAAGTTATATCTTAATTCGGCTCTAACCGTACTGCTCATGAAAATTACTTTCCTAAGTCAACGAGAATGTGCTTTTGATGTCCTATTTTCTAATGGCAATGCTTGACTTTCCAAAAAATATACATATTTTATTTCTACAATGTCTTCATGCTCACTTGCCATCATTACAGAATTGAATCAATCAAACTCTGCAATAGTAAACAACAAGCATTGTATTTTCCTTTCTTGCAAATCCAACATAACCTCAGAAGTAGTGCATCCTTTGAGTTATATGTTAGAAATGAGTGGAGAGGAATTGAGGTCATGCCCCAATAAGTCCCCTTTTGGAGTGAATTTGGAAATCCTTGGTCTACTGATATCAATCAACGATGTAAAAAAAAACATTGAACAAACAGAAAAGTGGCCATCCAGCAGGCCCGGATTTCATCCCAGTGGATCTTTATAGGGATGATGTGGCAATCTGGGCCCCAGCATTAATGAACATGTTCAATACTGTTCGGCGATCTGGGTCTATTCCAAATTCTTGGTTTAGCGCAGTTATTGTCCCAATATATAAGGAAGGGGGCAGGAAGTTTCTGGGAAATTATCGCCTGATTTCCCTTTTAGACTCTGCAGAAAAACCCTTTGGGAAGGTGATCCTTAATCAATTGCAGGAATGGGTCGGTAACAATGTGCTAAGTGATTTGCAAGCTGGGGTTCGTGTTAACAGGGGTATATAATAGTTTTTTGCTGTTTACAGTGATTCAGACATATATTACCCTTTGTAAAATCTAATTATATGCTACATTTCTTGACTTGAAAACAGCATTTTATAGTTTCATGAAACACACTGTGGCAAATTGTACATGATCGTAAAATTCCTCCACAATTGCTGACCTCCATAATGTTGCTTGAAATGGATGGAGGCATCCTGTCACTGGGATCTATGGCAAGCCGGTTTCGGGAAGGGAGTTGGTACATCCCTCAACCCTTTCATCATAACCATTCTTAAGGCCCGGATAGACAGGAAGAAGGGGCTGAAATTATGCATCTCCTTTATAGACCTCACCTAGGTGTTGGATACAGTCAAATGACCAAACCTTTGCAACAAACTGTCAAAATGGGGTTGCCCCGCTGAGATCCTGGAACCTATCACGGATCTCAATTCTGACACAACAATCAGAATACGTTTGAACGGCACAGGTTTATTATCAAGAGAGATTCCAACTAACAAGGGGCTAAAACAAGGCTGCCCCTTGGCACCTGAACTGTTCAATCTGCTTATTTCTGATTTGAGGAGGCTTTTACATATACTAAATGCTTCCCTCCTAATAAATTGAGGATTATGGTCTTTGGTGACCAACTTGGGCGCAGGCAGAAAAGAACAACCCAAGGCACTATATCGGGAGGGAAAATACCTGTAGTAACATCTTTTACCTATCTTGGAGTCTGTCTAAAATCTTCAAAAACTGAGGCCCCAAGACCCAAGACTAGACTCACTGAAAAGAAAAGCTCATAACTTGGCGGGGCAGGGAAGAATCTTGCTCAAAAGATATTGTGGATTCTCATGAAGGTGCAACCTATTCTAATCTTCGGTGCGGAAACCTTTTTCACTTTTGACAGCACAAATTGGCTAAAATGAAAGCGTGCTTTCCGGAAGAAAGTTCTACGTCTTCCAATGTGCACAGCCATACAAGCCATTCGGATGGAGATGGGACTTACATCACTCAGTGCGATCACTATGTGGAAATCGCTGTCCCTATACCAAAAGTGTATTGAGGATCCCCCAAGGGCTAGTTTTGTGGCATTGAAGACAACCTTAGACAACAATCTTGAAACAACGCTTTTGGAGTGGAAAGTTATCTGCCTTGCGGACCTAGAAGATCTGGTTTTAAATGAAAAAGTCCTGCTGGAGAATCCAGACAAAGTAAAAAAGAAACTTTTTATGAAAGATTGGATCACCCCACAGGACAAAAGACAACATTATAAACTTTATAGAAAACCTCTGGAGGAATCAAGGAAACTAAACTGCCCACCTAAGTATTTAAGGCTGTTTCCAAATTGGTTCCTTAGGGATCAATTCATGAGGATACGCATAAATCTTCTTCCTTCGCGAGAAATACTAAGACCCCATTCAGAAAATGGAGAAATCTCTTGTAGATTATCGAATGGACCAAATTCAGCTGAGTCAACAAAGCATCTGATTATGCTCTGCATGGTGATGATGGACATAAGAGCAAGATTTCTAGGTGATTGCATTTCCAGAGTATTCAAGCAGAACTTGAAGGGTTTTTATACCGAATAAAAGTTTGTTTTACGACTGGGAAATTAGTCTTCTTTGTAAAGCTGTGCGTGCCCCATCATTCAACACTCCCACACAGACATATTTTTAAATATCTGCATACTCAAAATCTGCAGATTGCTTTATGTTGACAGTAAGTACATAATATTGGAAAGATACCCAGAAGTTGACATGTTCTACACTGCCAATACAGCCTAAATCCTCTGTATCTGAAATTGTCCACCCCCATTGATGATGTTTCAAAAAGTGGAATGTCTTCAATTTGAAGATCAGCATACGACTCATTATTCCTTTCCAAATATGCAAGTGCTCCTTTCTTTTTATTCAAATCAACAATTTTCTGCAAGACATTTTGTCTTTTGTTGTTAGACCATTCACTAATATCAACAATGCATCCTCAGTTGGCCTTCTGAGTCACAGATTCTGAACATTTTCTTTCAAATCGAGTTGTAAATACAAAAGATTACCTTTCATTCCCTGCACATGTGCTTTTGAGAGAAGCTTGAAGAGGTTGGGCCTGACTCACAGAGCATTTTCCTATGGGATTGCACCATTATAAAACACTTATGTGAATCAGGCCCTTGTGTCAGGAGGGCCCTAAGGGTAGAGGCGTGCCCACTAAGCCAAAGGGAGAAAGGCACACAGAAGCTGGATTACAAGGAGTCCTGCAGACAAGAAAGGATAGGCAACATAGGCTGTGAATAAAAAGGGGCAGGGAATACAAAGATAACAAACACATTGGGTTCCCTCTTGGGGTGTATGCAGAATGGGGAAAGGGTGTTCCACGGATCTAGGGAAACACCAGTCTTCTGTACAGATTGTTATTACAGGGGCCCACTCTGAATACTCATGGCTAGGAGCAACAGCAGTGGGTGTCTGTATCTGAACCCTAAGGCACGAACAAGGTAACAGTACTCAGAAGACTGATGTCTGTACAGGTCCAGCAGGAACCAAACAATGACTGCTTCCTGAAACAGGAACCAGTACATTGTAACCAATGACATGAAGTACAACACTGAAACGTGACAAGGGAAGGGGCAGAGAGCGCCTGCTGCAAATCCAGCAACCAAACTCTGTACATAGGAATTACATAAAACACAAGTGAAGACAAGAACAGAAATATCCAGGGAAAAGGAAGTCAAAGAGAACAAGGTTCGGGACAGAGAACCAGAAGAAAGGAAGGACAGAAAACTAGTATCTAATTGCAGGGAACGACGACAGGAAAACAGTACATGGAAATCAAGAACGGTAACTCAGGGCTGGAAAGACAAGAGAAAGCTAGCAGAGAGAAATTAAGGAAACAGTACAACTGAAGTGGATACCCAAAGGGGAGGACTGAAGACTCAAGGAAGTCAAGGACAGGAATCATGAACAGAGGGCTGCAGGCCAAGAAGAGAGCAAGGGAGCCGTAGCCAGGGAACAGAGGGCCTCAAACAAGAAAGAGAGCAAGGGGACTGTAGCCAGGGAGTAGAGGGCTGCAAACAAGGAAGAGAGCAAGGGGGCTGTAGCCAGGGAACAGGGGCTGCAAACAAGGAAGAGTGCAAGGGGGCAGTAGCCACTGAACAGAGGGCTGCAAACAAGGAAGAGAGCAAGGGGGCTGTAGCCAGGGAACAGAGGGCTGCAAACAAGGAAGCAGGGGTATAGAATGGGAAGCAATGAGGTGCAGGCAAAAGCCAGGGGAGAGAAGGCTGAGAAGCTGGGCTGCAAGGCAGGAAGCACAGGGCTCAGGAACAAGAGTAGGAACTGGAAACCACATGACACAGCAAATATCCAAAGAATAAGGCAACAAAGGGCTCGTGGAAGCTCAATGCAAGAGACCTGTGCTCTTGCAGGCAGCTGCTTAAATACTGACCTGCCCTGTGCTGAAGCAGGCTAATTAGCAGCACCTGGAGCAGCACACCTGAATGTAATTGGCCTCCACCCTCTCTAGTCCTGGGAAAGTGAAAGCTGCACTGTTCTTTAAGGATTCTGGGGATTGTAGTGCTAGAACGGCTGCATAGGAATAGCCAGGAAATGGGAACTGTCACAAGGTGCATTATGGGACATGTTGTTTGTAAAAGTAAATAAGAAAGTTCCAAAGCCTTGCAAATGGAAAGTAAAGACAATAATATGAATAGGTGTTGTCCAGGGAGTATTACGGAAACAAATGAGTCCCAAAGAGTCCACAATGGGTGCCAATTGGTGCACCAGTGGTACAATTATGACACCTTGTCTCCAACCTGACCATACCCTGAAATGGGTGACTGGTTTGTAAAGCAATCTCCTCAAACATATTCAGGTTCTGCAGAGCTGAAGGAATATCACAAACTTCCATGTTATTCAAAATACTCCTTGAGGGCATTACACATGTTTTGATAGTACTGAAACAATACTTACACAGCATCTGAGAATCAGTAAGATCAAATTGTACCTCCATAAACAAATACAAGAGTGCTTTCCACAGGTCTCTTTAAGGATGCACCTTCCTCTCATATCCTCATTTTTTACTTGTGACATGTAGAATCTGCTTTGACAACACACACAAACTTTGGCTTTTGACTGACAACTGTCAAACAGAGACATATCTCTTCCATATTTTTCCACTATTGCTTCTTTGGAAAGCTTGACATTATTTTTCCCTGCTCCAACAGAAGTCTCCCGAAATAAAGTATCTAGTGCAAAGTGTGTCTCCTGTACTGATTCTATTGTCGTGTTCAGTTCCACTACATTACCACTAATCAATACCTTATTCCAGGTGAAAGAGCTGGTGCCTTGCACAAGTATAATTCAAGAAATAGTTGACACATTTTAGTATGATAAGCTTCTAGCAGCACATATAGTGAAACCTACTAAAACATTTATCTTCCTCTAAACAGGCTAAAGAATGGCCCAATAAACCAGTGAATTCTCTTAATTCACAATGATCCACCCATTGAAGCATTTTGATCTGATTTTTGTCATGTTTGATCATGTGTAAACTAGTAAGAAATAACTCAACTTTCTGAAAGATTGCAGTTGGATGTTACACATCGACCTACACTTCCATTGCTTGGCTGGCTTAAGCATTCGAAGTACCTGCATTATATTAATTTCTTAGCACCCACTGTACCTCACTCTCTAAGTCACTAAGGCCCATATTCTCATCAAGTGGTTAAGTACCGAAAAGGACATTAAAAGGGTTAACAACCTTTTCGGTACTTAAGACCTATTCTGAAGTTAGCACATTCTTCCGAAGTCGGAAGGAATGCGCCACTTTCGGAATACATGTGGCGGTTGCTAGGATGGGTTGTTAACCAACATACCTAGCAACTGCAAAATTCGTAAACTAGCCTTTGGAAAGCTATTCCCGCTAAAACCAGCCGTCCTTAGCGGGAGCCGCTAAGGGACCAGGGAGATAATAACTGGGCCCGCTACTTGCGGGCCCGTTATTAGCTCCCTCCCCATTCCCATTGAGACCTATGGGGGCTCGAATAGGAATGGGGAATGGTTTTCTGAATGGGGAATGGTTTTCTGAATGGGGACTTACCGGGTCCTTCAATGTTGGAATGACCCGGTAAATCCCCATTCGAGAACCCGGACCTGGACCTTCAAACTCGTAATGACCCCCATTGTCCTTCAACAACCTTTTTTTGTTATTTCAAAATTAACTTCATAGCTTTATAAGGCTTAACTTCTAGAATATCAAAAACATTACCTTCAATGAAATCTTTGAAATGTTGATTACAGCTGTAAACAGAAGCTGAACATTGGCATCTCACAATTTGAGATCCACATAAATGATAAGAAATCATAGAAAACAAATTTAATTACCGAATACACATAACACATTCATATAAAGATGTAAGATTATATTCTTAACTTCAAACATAAACAGAAATCTACATATAATACTCCTACACCCTTCCTACTTCTCAAAATACTTCTTTACATCTCAATATGAAAACACCAACAAACAATAGCACACATTGCAAATACTTGGAGCCCGACATCTAGCTTACAACATATTTTAAAATATGAACTCTTTTTATTAGCCATATATTACGAACAAACAACCAAATTCTAAATTCCCTCCGTGAATCAAAAACTCAATCTAACTGCTATGAACTATCAATACACTACTGAGGTGAGGAAGAACGGGATAGATATTAACACAACAATTCCCGATTCATAAGAATGGACCTATGTGCATATGTCGGAGCACGAATAGCACAAATTACATACAAAATATAGTATATCCTCACATTGAAACAATGGGCCTCATTATGACCCTGCCGGCCTCGAAACAACGGTGGTGGTAAACCGTTTTCTCCAGACTGGCAGATTAAGAGTTCTGCAGGTAGGTGGTGTCACTCCTGCCAGGTCTGACCTGGCAGGAGTAACGCCACCCACCTGCAGACAGAAATGGAAGCGCTGGCACGGTTAATTAGGGTGCCAGTGTTTCCATGGTCCCCATCCACATGGAGTCCTGTAGGACTCCATGGTCCTACGGGACTCCTATGGTCCCCATTCCCATGGAGCCCTAAGGGACTCCATGGGAATGGGGACTAATGTTATTCTGCCTATGGAAATTCCGGACCACCGGGGCTGTAAGGCAAGTCCGGAGGTGGAAATGAATTCCAGGTCCGGGGGCAGCCTGCCCGTTTTTCCGGTACTGCTACTGCCGGACTCGTAATGAGGACCAATGTGTTTAAACAGAAAATGTAAGGATTTCAGAAAATATAAATTACTGCACTCCTTTTCAAAAAGTCTACAATGTACCTAAAGAAACATCTGCACTATTGCATGTAATATCATGAATCAAACCGCCATTTCACATAATGTTACAATTCGAGATTCCTACATTTTTATTTAATAAAATGATACACAAACATTGACTCACATAAATGAGTATCTTGTCTTGTCCTTGTTAAGATGGATTTCTAAAATCTCTACATACAGACTACTCCTCCATTAGCATTGATGGAACACCCATCCCAGTTCTCAGCCAAGTCAAAACACTGGGTGTCCATCTGGACTCCAACCTTACACTGACCAAACATATCAGTGCCCTCTCTTCTTCTGCAGCCTAAACGGCTAAACTGATAGCACTAAGTCACCAATTCCTGACCACACAAAACTGCCTCACATCTGCCCGAGCCCTCATACTATCCAAATTAGATTACTACAACATCCTCCTTTTAGGAACCACAAAAACAAATCCATCAAAACTCCAACAGTTGCAAAACAAAGCCTTATGAGCAGCCTTCAGATTAAGAAGAAGCAAATATATCTCCCATATCCGGAGAGAATCTCATTGGCTGCCCATACAAGCCAGAATCCTTTTGAAAACACACTGTGTCTCCCATAAATGCATTACTAAAGTAGCCCCACCCTACCTCAACAGCACCATCTTCCACCAGAACCCTTAGATCTAATGCCAACACTCAGTTAGTTGTCCCAAGGTTTAAGACTACTAGGGCAGGGGGGTCAGCTTCCGAGTAGTGGCACCCAAGATCTGGAACTCCCTCCCTTCCCAAATTAGAAATGAGCCCTCGCACCAGCTTTGTAAGAGTCTCATTAAAACTTGTCTCTTTAACAAATTC
This sequence comes from Ambystoma mexicanum, assembly GCF_040938575.1. Taxonomy (NCBI): domain Eukaryota; kingdom Metazoa; phylum Chordata; class Amphibia; order Caudata; family Ambystomatidae; genus Ambystoma; species Ambystoma mexicanum. The sequence continues at coordinate 378,195,861 of NC_090930.1, read as the reverse complement.
TAACTCGCTACCTGCTTGTTGTGTTAATACAGCACCGCATACCTAGTAACTTTGAACTGCTTTCCTTACTTACCTGCATAACCCATCTGTAACACAAATGTAACTATGTGCTCTACACCATTACCAATGTAAATTCTGCTCTAAATGTAAATGGTTAAATTGTATTGCTCTTTCCCTGTAAACAGACAGATATTCACTCTGTAACCTACGCCATGATGGTACAACGTCCTTTCATCGTGGGGTGAAAAGGCTGGGTTTTTCTCCATTGTTATTTCAACGTGAAAACACATTGGGCCTCATTACGGCTTTGGAGGTGCATGGCTGCCTCCAAAATCGTGTCCGGGTCCGGGTTCCCTGAATGGGGAAATACCGGGCCATTCCGAGTATGGAGAGCCCGATATTTGCTCCTTCAGGGAACCCGGGCCCGGTCCATCCCCATTCCCATTCGAGCCCTCATAGGGCTCAATGGGAATGGGGAGGGAGCTGACAACGGGCCCATTACGAACGGGCCCGTTGTTAGCTCCATGTTCCCCTCGCGGGACCAGCTATGGACGTCTGGAAAAACCAGACGTCCAGAGCGGGTCCCGTGAGGGGACCTCGTAATAGTGCAGAGTGGGTTTAATGGCTCCGGCACCATTACCGGCGCCCTTAAACCCATTCCGCACAAGTTGTAATGAGGCCCATTGAATTTTGTAGGGGGGGTACAAAAAATATATAGATGGGGTGTGGGTGTTCGTATTCGGGAATAGTTAAATAATGAAAGGGGATGGGGGTTGGGGATGGAACCCCCCCAAAAATGAATTAAATATCCATTGAAATATCCACAGAGAAAAACCTATTGTTGTTTAATCCCGCGATTAAATGACATGGAACCACTTTGATACCTCCAGGATTGGGCATATAACAAATTATATAAATGAATAAATAAATGCACCCCAGACTTTCAGGTACTGAGGTTGTGGAAAGGCACCAGACAGTCGCAACCACTTCCTGGGTCCACACACAAATGGCATGCAATGCCCCTCAAAAACAGTTGCTTACTTGGAAAATGCATGACCATATTAGGGATGTCCTTACCCTGAGAAGGCAAGAAGAAGACCAAGAAACAATATGGCCAAAGATCAAGTGAAAAATCTTGTGGCGTGGACATTTTAGGTCACTAGCCAATGGTTAGTAGCCAGAATTGGTAAATGCAAATGTGCACACTAAATATACTGCAAACATGACACAAATGTAACTCCTGCTCTGAAGTATCCCTATGCACTGTATTGTCAGATGCAGTGTGCACTGTTAGAAAAGTGACCAAGACAGGTAAAAGGTAAAAGACAAAATAGCAATATAGTTACCCAGTACTAATAGCTGAAGGACTGATCAGTTACCCATGACAAATGAACAAAAGGCATGGGAAGTGAAGCTGAAGGCTTCACTTCTCTGTAAAAGTCAGTTGCCTAAGAGATACATCTTTCCTAATAGTCCTATATAAATATATTACATACAGTAAACAATGTTAACTATTTTCATTAGTCATTCATTAGAAATCTAGATCTGCCACCATACTCCCACTTCTAATCGAGAAAACACGTACAATAGTATGATTTTGGCTTTTCAAAAGTGCACTGTTCCTTAAACTAACCCCACATATCTCTGTCATACCTCTCACATTGGGCCTCATTACACGGATGGCGGTAAGGGTTTACCGGTACCGGTATTTTACCGGTACCAGTAAATCTTTACCGCCTTACTACGAGGTCCCTTTGCGGGTTGGGGAATTTAACGCCTGTCCCTTAAAGTAAAAGAAAATAACATCCTAAATAAAGTATTTTAGCTTTAATTACACGACAATGAGATTTCAGAACCGTGCAGAGGGACACACAAAATCAAGAAACAACCCTGCAGTTAACAACCCTACAATTCAGGTAAAAAGTATCTCAAATAAAAATAAAGCACACTATCAACATAGCACAACTTTGAACAAAATGTGATTTTTTTAACACTCCTCTCAAATCGAGAACCGTGCAGGTATTGCACTGTCTTCCTGGTCTCAGTTTTTTCTTAATCCCTCAATCTCAATAGGTTTCTGTCAATTAAAAATAGATTTAAAATGACACAAATCCACTAGACACTAGAACCTGCCACTTGCCAAGTTCACTGCAGACCAAGTTCAAACGGTCACACATGAGTAATAAGGACACCTGTTCAAAATCTGAACATCAAACAACGGAATTCGACTATATCCTAACTCTGCAAAATTGCTTCACCCATTACCTCACTATCAAATACATACTGTGAAACCCAATCTCATAACATCTCTGTAAAAAAACAGTTCACAATTCAAACCAGCCAATCAGAATCCACTACCAAGAAATGTTCACACTATTTTCCTTAATTTCTTGATCCAAATGGCAATATAGCCCACATTAGAATTCAAGATTAAATTCACAAATCTAGAATCATAACATTATTCGTACCTGCACAATAATCTTCCTCATCACAGTACTTCATTGAGATCTCAAATTCAAAACAGAAATACACACCTACTCAAATCACAAAATGAACATTACTAACTATCTCTTTCATGTTCCTAAAACACTTAATCAAATTATTCTTATAACATGCCTGAAAACAACATCTAGCATTAGTGCACACATACAAACATCAATACTTTCAATCTAGAACCAAAACTAATAGCCTGAACCCAATGTATTCTTTTTATGAACTTTTCCATATTTCTATTCCCCCTCTCCAATCCAATTGAGAATTCATGATATTTAAGCAATAAGCCCCGAGCCGCGGTAATGCCCCAGGGGCTTATTGCTATTAGTACCCCGGCCCGCAAGACTTGGGTCATAATAGATTTTTTTCAGCAGCGTTTCGGAAAAGAAAAAAAAATCAAAGAAAAGGGGCGGCGGGGAAGGGAAAACACAGTCCATTTTCCCTTTCCATGCTGGCCATCAGGAGCGGATATTCTGGGAACAGAAGTGTTCCCAGCGCATTCGCTCCCGATAAAGGAGAAATAAGAAAGTAAGAGGGTTTGGGAAGGAGGGGAGGGGATTGTTTGCAGGGGAGGGGGAGAAAAAACACACCTGAATCCCGGCAGGGAAGGATGGCAGCCTCCAGCTGTGTGGTGGCTCGAGCGGGGATGGCCCTGTTTTGAGCCTCTTCATTGGCAGAGGGGCTGCTATACCCCCCACCGGGAACAATGGCAATGAATCCTGGCCAAGGGATTCCTGGTCGGGAAATGCCCAGGCGAGGGCCAATCAGAATGTTTGTTACATTCTGGTTGACCCTCGCCAGGTACTAATATGAACTATGGGAATGACACCAAGACAAGGTTCAATGCCACTTATTCTGGAGCTATACACTCAATGAAATAAAAACTGCATTTCAACCTTACAATAACTAGATTTTATTTTGGTTCTCGATTTAAGATGCCAATGTATGCAGCACTAACATCCGAGATTCCATTCACAAATCTAGATTGATCAAAATATTAATGTAAGAAAATAACATATAAAAACATTCATAGAAATAAATATTTATCACATTTAATCTAACCTACAATGAAACTGTCACTTAATATAAACACTAATACGTGATATAAATACAAAATAAACATACTAATTTCTATTTGATTTGAGAATCACAAGTACAAAAATCTTTAAATCGATTGGTCTGAAGGCACGTGCACACTATGGAAATCGAGAGCTGATTGGTTTAAACTCATACAGTTTTCAAATAACATATTGCAAGCGCTGTGGTAGCGGCTGTGTAGTTGTTAAATTGTTAAACCCATAGGAAGAACACCTATTGGGCGGCTTATAACTTCGCTCCCCCTGAACAAACCCTCATCAAACTTTAGAACAAGATAAAAAAACACAACATTGTACTTATCAAACTTATCAAACAATCTCTGGGGAGGTAGACGGTGGGATGGGATATGGCCGTAAGAAGCCAAAAAATGGGTGTTTTTCAACCCAAATGTCTGCATATAGTCGGGATGTTCGTGGCCGGGTGGGGTAGAAAGGGGTTGTGTGATGTTCACAAACATAAATATTTGAAGGCTTATACATTTGGTGCTTTTTGACGAATCTGCACAAAAGGTTTGCAAAACAATTTTAAATCTAGATATAAATATTTTTGTAAAGTTTGGTGAGATTATATCGAGAGAGGGCTAAATTAGAGGGGGGTTTCAACATTTTTAGATGGCTTATATCTTTGTTGCCGTTTGACGAATGTGCACAAAGGTTTTCAGAAAGATTACAGACCCAACCTTTAATGATTGTGTAAAGACTGAATGGATTTTTTCAAGTGGGGGCTAAGTTATATGACTATTGTATGTACATACATTTTGACACTTTAGAAAAAATAAAACATGGGTGGATTTCATGCAAACTCGTGTAAGTAGCATTGGCAAGGACCTTAAAACATGATTTTGCAAATGTTCCCATGTTTAATTTTTTGACAAGTGTCATAAAAGTAGGTACAAAAAATAGTGAAATACCTTTGGTGACTGAGGTATATAGCCTGTGACCATGGGCAGTGGCCAGATTTTCCAGGTGATGGTAGAAGGTCATGACCCAGACAATCTGGCTACAGGCCATGACTGCGAGGGATGGAAAATTGTGTTATAGTGGCCATGTCCACCTGGGACCTGCTATGTGGTACAGTTATTCGAAAGTAGGATAGGTTTCAAAGGGAAAAAAAAAAAGATTGCTTGGTATAATATGGTCATAGAGTTCTGATTTTGCCTTCTGCAGGCTGCCATGGAATGGGAATGGGAAGACGGGCTCTGTACAGAGCCCCACCTTCTCTTTCTATGGTGGGTATCTTGGAAACGGATTTTCCTTCCTAGCTGTAGGAACAACAATCTATTTTTTAGCACCACGGGTTCCCGCCTTGGGAACCACAAGTGCTAATGTTCTTTATCCCCTATTGCAGGGGCTGCAATGGAGGATAATGGTCCGGAGCCCTCATTATTTATTTATTTATTCATAACGCATCGAAGACCACAGGCATCAGGGTTCACACAGACGCACTTCCCTTGGGTCGATTACTTGGGCTGCTGGGCCATTATCACCCGATCTGGTCCCTGGAACGGGGATGAACACCACAATATTCACATAAGCATAACACAAGATGCTAATGGAAATGTTGGAAAACGTATTGAGTCTATGCACTTTTATTGTGAAATGTATAGTAGATGGTGTCTATACAATTTTTTTTGTTCTATTTTTTAACTGTAAAAGATGGTTCCTAAAGGAACCTTTCTTTGGTTGTATTAAAAAAATATATGTTTACCGGAGAGGTTAGAACATAAGGTGAGGAGGGAAATGAGGGAAGAGGCACCAAGCACTAATATGGAGGGGCAGGTGGACAGGAGCAGATGTTGTGCGTTTGTTACTTCTAAGGTAGTGGGCAGTGTTTCCCATGCTCGTTCATTATAGCTTCAAACGTACATCAAAATTACTTCCCCCTGCAGAGTGGTGTGTTGCAGTATAAATAGAGGACTGTTGTCTTCCAAAGATATGGCTCAAAAGCCTCTTTTATTACTTGCAAGGTAGCTGGTGGAATTTTGTGTCCCACAGAAGTAGGCTGTGTGTGGTTACAGTATTGGTTGAGGTAGATGATGTGGAGGAAGACAGCCTACTACTTGCTAAGAATGGAACAATCTTTCTGAGAACATTGCGGTAGTTGGATTTGGTGTGGCGGTGAATGGAGGTGGTCTCGTAGGAGTAATGTCCAGGTAGTCCGCAACTGAATACAAAGCTGCACTCAGTGCATTTCACTTTTGTAGCTTTAGTCTTTGGTACATTCCCAACAGTGGTAAAGAGCTGCCACACCCATGATTCTCTCTGGGTGGTAGAGGTAGGCACTTCCTCAACCTCATTTTATTTGTCCTCTTCATTGTCTTTGGAAATATTGCACTTTTTTTGTTGTGTGCTGGTGTTTCTTGTGGAGGAGGGATGAAAATAGCTATTGTCATTTTTAAGATAAATAGCAGTTTTGCTACTATTCTTCCAAGTATGTGCTTTGTACTAGATTGTTAATGGCAAATGAGTAAGAATAGGTGTAGGAGCTGTGCAAGGGTACATTTTGCGGTTGAAAGTTCCTAGATCAGTGGAAAATGCAGTTCCGAACTGTAATCGAAGCAAGGACCCAAACGCAAAGGGCAAACGGGTTGATGGACACGTTGTCATGGCACTAGCAAGTGAATCGTCACGTGGCACTCTCCGGAAGGTCCACAATGACATCAGCCATTCACGGACGTCGACGGAAGAAAAAACAGTGGAAAAAGTATAGAATTGTTAAAAATGATGCTAGAAGGTCGGAAATGGCAGAGTTGTAAGGTGAAACATTTTAAATTGGACAAAAACATTGCTATATTGGGGTAAGTATGATATTAGTAAGTTGTAGTAAAATAGCATGCACTGGTAAAAACCTATGGAATTCTCTGATAAAAGTTGATAAAGAGACGTTATGGTTAAATTGCACTAATAAAAACCTGTAAAATTCATTGAAAAAAGTTTATTAAAGGGACGTTATGGTTAAGTTGCACTAATAAAAACCTATGAAATTCAGTGAAAAATGTTTGTTAAAGGGAAATTATGGTTAAGTTGCACTAATAAAAACCTATGAAATTCAATGAAAAAACTTTTTTAAAGGGACATTATGGTTACAAGCAAAACCGAAAAATGCCAGAAATTCGCCAGTTATGGTAAGCTAAGCAACCATAACTCGCGCCACCAACGTGCACTGCTAAGACTAACACCCAGGACATCAAAGATGACATCACAAATGTCATTGATGACATCACTGATGACATCACATACCTGGGCCACTTGTTTTTGTTCACTGACATATAAAGGCCAGGTGGTTTTGTTCACTGACAGTCTGACTATTCAAATTCAAAAGGTACTATATATCTAGACATTAACCTTGTTGTATGCTCTTAAAGTACTTTCCTTAGAGTTTGGTCTCAGAACATGGTGCACATATATATGGGTCAATAGGCAGGCCTCAAACACACAATTTATTTGTATACATGAAGATAAACTTTAATGTTATTAACATTTTCTGGTGATGCTGTTTCTTTCTTCCTTACTTTAGTTTCCCTGTATGTGCCTGTGATGTGTATGCATTGTGGTTCTTCATAAGTATTGTTTGTACTAGCACAAGTGTTGTAAGTCTTCAATTGTTAGCTAGTTATTACATGTTTAACATTACTCAAAACTCTGATAAGGTAGCGTTCATTATTATACTATCCAAAATTACAAGATTATACATATTGTACTTCTATGGTGCATGCTGCAGTCATTGCCTATGTTTATATGTGATTAGGTTTCTATATTAACAACAACACTCCAATACAATGATTTTAAATGAGTACATTCTTTAATAGATTAAGTAGTTCATGATAGGTCTCCTGATCACCCCTGACATCTTGTTACCAACAATATAAACACAACCCTTTGTTGGGACTTTTCATCAAAATGTATTTCACATGTGATGTCATCAGTGACATTTGTGATGTCATCTTTGATGTCCTGGGTGTTTGCCTTAGCAGTGTACGGTGGTGGCGCGAGTTATGGTTGCTTAGCTTACCATAACTGGCGAATTTCTGGGGGTTTTCGGTTTTACTTGTAACCATAACGTCCCTTTAAACATTTGTTTTCATTGAATTTCATAGGTTTGGCATCCGTAGAGGTCTAGGAACATCTGAATTCATTACGAACCTTCGGTACAGTGCCACATGACCAAATGCTGGCACGCGACATGATGACGTGTCCGAGAACCCGTCCACTTCACGATGAGGTCTGTGCTTAGTGGGCAGTTTGGAACTGCATTTTCTATTGATCTAGGAACTTTGAACTTCAGAATTACCCTTGCACAGCTCCTACACCTATTCCTACTCATTAGCCATTAACAATCTAGTACACGATACATACTTTTAACAAAACTGCCATTTATCTTAAAATAGCATCAGCTAATGCCATCCCTCCTCCCCAAGAGCCACCACCACTGCTGTAATCAAGGAGCATGAGAAACACTGCCCCCTACCTAGGAAATAACACACGCGCAACATGTTCCCCTCTCCAACTGCCCCTCCATATTAGTGGTTGGTGCCTCTCTCCTCATTTCCCTCCCCACCTTTCGTTCTAAGCTCTCCTCCCAAAACAATACATCCAAAAACAATAAAAGAAATGTTCCTTTAGGAACCACCTTTCACAGTTAGAAAATAGAGGTAAAAGAAAAACATATAGGGCCTCATTACGACCGAGGCGCTAATGGGTTAAAGGCGCCATAAAAGGCTGCAGCGCCGTTAACCTATTAGTGCCTAATTACAAGGTCCCTTTGCGGGACCCGACCTTAACGGCTGGTTTTACCAGCCGTTAAAGTAGGGATCCGCAAAGGGACCTTGGTGCTAAGTACGGTGCCGCAATTTGCGGCACCGTACTTAGCGCCTTCCCCATTCCCATTGAGCCCTATGGGGCAAAAATGGGAATGGGGAAGGGCCATAGAGGAAGGGGGAATTACAGCCCGTCAACCTTGTAATGGGGTGGTAATTCCCCCTTTCTCCATGGCAGAGTCGGTAAGTTACCGGCATGGACCATGGTGCTATTAGCACCATGGTCCTCCGCCTGGGTCGTAATGAAGCCCATAGACTCCATCTACTTTACATTTCTCAGTAAAGTACATAGACTCAATAAGATTTTCCAACATTTCCATTTGCATTTTGTGTTATGCTAATGGGAATATTGTGGCGTTCATCCCCCGTTCCATGGACTGTTATCAGCCCAAGCGAAGGGTGGATAACAAGGTCTCCAGATCATTATCCCCCCATTCTAGCCCCTATAATGGGGGATGAAGGCCATTAGCATACTAGGTTTGCAAAGCCGGAACCCGGGTTGCTAAAAAAAGGATTTTTCATCCTACACCGGGACACCTGCGGAATCACGCTGTAGGAAGGAAAATCCTTTTGCAAAATGGCCACCATGGAAAGGGAAGACAGGGTTCCATACAGAGCCTTCTTCGCTTTCCATGGCAGCCTGCAGAAGGCAAAAAAGAGAACCCTATGACCATATTACCACAAGCACATTTTTTTTCCCTTTCAAACCTATCCCAATTTCGAATAACTTTACCACAAAGCTAGTGCCAGGTGGACATGGCCACTTTAACCCCATGTGTTGTCCCTCGTGGTCATGGCCAGTAGCCAGATTGTCCGGATCATGACCTTATTCCATGACCCAGACAATGTGGCCACGGCCCATGGCCACAGGCTACTCCTCAGTTACCAAAGGTATATCACTATTTTTTGTACCTACATTATGACACTTGTCAAAAAATTAAACACAGATACATTTGCAAAACCATGCTTTAAGGTCCTTGCCAATGCTCCTTACACAAGTTTCCCGTAAATCCACCCATGTTTAATTTTTTCAAAAGTGTCAAATGTATGCACATACAATAGTCACATAACTTAGCCCCCACTCGACAAAATCCATTCAGACCTTACAAAAACATTTATATATACATTTAAAATCTTATTGCAAACTCTTGTGTAGATTTGTCAAATTGCACCACATTTATAAGTCTTTACAATATTTTCAGATCTCCCCTCTAATTTTGTCCCCTCTTGAAAGAATCCCACCAGACTTTGCAAACACATTTATATCTAAATCTGTAACATTTTTGCAAACCTTTGTGTAGATTCATCAAATTGCACCACATTTATAAGTCTTTACAGTATTTTCAGATCTCCCCTCTAATTTTGTCCCCTCTTGAAAGAATCCCACCAGACTTGTGCAGAGTAGGGTCACTCGTTCCAACACCATGTACTGCCCTTACTCCATGCCCACTAATGCTGCCCTGTTCTCTTGACACTGTCATTCGGGTCAAGGATTAATGAAGCCCCTTCTCTTCACTGAGTGCATCTTCCTTGATGTACCCTAGTTCATCAGTGCAGTCGTCATAAGTGAACAATTGTGCACTAGATCATTTGCCTGTACAGGCTCTGCAATTAATATCGCTGAATTGATGATGTGATACCTTACAAAATGAATGGAGGAGTTTGATAGGATGACATCATATCCCAATGCCCACTGGCTGGTGAGTGTGCTCTTTGATTTCTCTAGTAATTAAAAAAACTGCATGCTCTATGTATAGAGTTACTGGGTAACCCATTGTGATAGTGGATGAATACTGTATTGCAAACACTGCTGCTACCAGAGCCTGTTCCCATGGAAAATGTCCCTGCACCACTGGGTCCAGGAGACCACTGAAATAAGACAGAGGCTTATGTCCCAGTGATGTCTTCTGCATGAGGACAGCCATCATCACTTGACGATTGGACTGTGATATAGAAAAACATGCATTTGGTAATCTGATGTTGCTAAAAAGGGGGAACTACTGATCACCTTTTTAAGTTCCTGAAATTACTTGAGAATCTTGTCCATCCAGACCAGAGGCCCTTTGTCACCTAATTTTCCATCAATCCTAAAGAGAATCTATTGTGATGTCCGGTGATCAGCGCTTGTAGATGCACCCTGCCCCTCCCCTCATCCATATGGGGTGCCCTTAGTCTGCACTGCCCTCAGTGGGGGAGAAAAGTGGGCATTAGTGTACCCTAAGGCAGGTCAAAGGTGATAGGACCTAGAAGGGGGTAGCTTGGTAATGGGTGATGGGTTGGTGGGCCTCTGGCTTGCCTGACCGATAAGATGGACCACCTCCCTCTACTATCAGAAGCATGATTGTCAGGGCATTCCCATCTTCAACACACATTTTACACAAATCTAAAATACTTTGCAGATCTTTCAACTGTTTCCCTTTGTAAGTCATCAACAAGTATGTATTAACATGCTCTATTATTCTTTTATCATACTTGCTATTTTCAGGCCATGGGGTAAACATTTTGCTCACCGTTCCCCGCACCCACTCTGGGTGATACGACAAAATCTTTTACTTATACTCCAGGAGCACTGTACACATGTGCTCCAATGGCATCTCCATTTTTAACACAAAACTATAACTACACTGGCCAAATGGCTGCACCTTTCACCAAGAATGTCAAGAGTTCCTATTTCCAATAATGACAAAACACAATTTCCTCACACTTCTACTAACAACCATCAACCATCACAAAAGAACACCTTGGTTTACACAATCACCTCAAATATCTGACTCCAAAGTCCCTTTGTCTTCACAATTGTTAAGAATTCTTCAGAACTAATACCATGATGTGCCGTTAACTCCAGCCTCTAACTAAACATATATATACAGATGCAAGTAATCATCAAATAAAACCATACTTATTTAAACACAGATGTAGATCCTTCCTCTGTCTCCTTGCCTCGAGACGAGGGAGGTCAAACCTCTGGTAGTTCCCTTACACCTCGGGACCCAGGGATAACCCGTCCTTTCAAGATATATATACTATATATTGTAGGGTGGCGCTCACCGCCCTATAGATAAGGTGAGTTGGAGAAACATAGGAACCCCTCAAAATTCTATCATTAATAACTTTTGATTGGAGTAACGATTTTGGCCGAAATTTTGGAAGTGATTATAGACCTGCGGGCCCCCCAGACTGCAAAGGTACATAAAGATTTGTTAAAGAATAGAAAAGTTATTAAGCATAAAAAAAGAAAATAATCAAAAGTGCGGCCTACTTCCCATTTATTTTCACATAGACAAACAAGGTCATTTTTTGCCAAAGCGCACAGTCCAAACCACTTGACAGATTCTGAGCAGGTCCAAAATAACTTGCGGAGTTGGGAGCTGAGTTGAGGAGCAGTCTGTCCTCAGCATTCTTGCAGCCTGTCTACGTCTTTTTGCGGAAGTTTCCTTTATTAGCCCTAACCCACCGTGGGGTGGTGAGCAGAGTTGGGAGCTGAGTTGAGGAGCAGTCTGCAGCAGTCCGCTGCAGACACGTAGCAGGAGCCTAATGGAACCAAGGACCCAGCACGGCTTTCAAACACCCCTCACAATCCACTAAAATGAACAATGACTTTGTGGAGGCGTGCAAGGAAACTCCAAATATGCCAATGATGCCGACTACCCAAAACGGGATGATCCCAACGACATCTAAACGAAATCACCCTATGCCACAAACAACAGAGAACCAAGTTCACACGCCCACTGAGTCTCTAAATGCAAGAGAAACAAGAAAAAGCGCACGCAACCTTACCGAGACCAGTGAGGACTTTCGCCTGGCGCCCGCAACACCAGCCGCGATGTCAGACGACTCCAGTGTGGTCGGGTTGGAGCCCAAGTGGTCTCTGGGAGCCACCATGGGTGAGAACCATGAGCGTAGGACCACGGAGACTGGAGAACCAGCTAGGGAGCCTCCCTTTCCCTGCCCGCAGCCGCGAGCAGTCCCCTACCCGCCACTATGGCGAGCGTCCTTGGTGCAGGAGCTGTCGGAGGACGGCTTCTGTTCGAGGCCGATCGAAACGCCGGAGGCAGGGCGGGGCGAAGCAGTCAAAGGACCGCTTTCGCAAGATGGAGACGAAAGACCGGGGCCCGCGAAAGAGGCTGGCGAACATGGGTCACTGCCCCCGCTAGTCAGGGGGGAAAAAGCCCAACTTACCGCGCCCCCTCCTCCGGCAAAACCTGCAGGAGGGGCAAAGAGCTCTAGCCCACAGAGACCCTCAGAGGCAATTTCCTCCGGAATAATGAAAGAAAAACCTGTAAACCCAGTTCTGAAACTTCATAACACAGATCCGTTTCGAACGGGCCCTACAATAAAAGCACTGATGCACTGGCTGGAAAAAGACAAAGACGCCTCCGTACCACCAGCACAGCCCCTGATGCCTTCGACCCCCAGGCAGACAAATCTACTGACTAGTCCCAAAGAGCAGGTCTCTAACACGCCCAACAACTGCGTGATCACAAGCGTGTCGATAGAAGAGATTTCCCATCCAGAGTCAGCCAACGATTCGGAAAATTCCGCAAACAACTCTGAGGAAGAACAGCCGAAATCAACACAAAAATGTTCATAGAAAAAAAGAAAGAAAACTAAAACAAAAAAAGATGCAAAACCGACAAAACCAATAAAGTCAGTACCCAAAAAAGGGTTGGGAAAGATGGCAAATGAACCTAAACCTGTTCCAAACGAGTACGAACTTGTCAAAGTGATCAAAAGAAGGAGAAAGCCTAATAACGCCCTACCAAACCCCCTTCTCTTATGCCCCTTAAAGGCCTTCTTCACACAACAATACAAAAGGAAAGTAACCTCAGAACTTGAAGTCTCAGATGCGGAGATGCTGGAAATAGCACACGACCAACCCCCAGGTAGCAAGCAGAAAATTGCGTACTCAGTTTGGAAACAAAAAACTGAACTAGCTAGAAGGACTGCAGCTCCCCTGGCAACTCTGGAAAAAACAAATGATAACCTAGAATCAACACAGCCACAAACGACAGCACATCCAGTACTCGAAAAGCTCTCTAAGAAAGACCAAGCAATGGACACCATTACTTCACCTCAAAGTTCAAACAACGACCAAGATCAAAGTTCTTCAAAAGGAGTGAAAGAGCAAAGATATGAATGGACCAAACCACATCTGGCGATATGCTTACTAAAGACGCCGCCATCAACGACCCCGGACGGAGAGGCACGCCAACATGGCCTTGAATTACCAAAACAAAAACTCTCCAAAAGCCAAAAAACGGCAGACCATAACTATAGTGCATCAATGGAACACCCAAACCAAGATCCTTTGATACCACAAAAAAGGTTTGACAATACCTATTTTATGACAAAAAACCGCCACATCAGCGATATAGCAGCAGGTATGCAGAAAGCCACCCCAAACGACAAGCCGGACATGATCACAATTATGTCAGCAATGTCAGTTGTACTTGCATCCTTCTGCAAATTGTACGATCCGATAAAAGAGAGATTCGAGACAATACGGCAATCCTGACAAACATGATTACGAAAATTTCCCACGTTGATAGCTACTTAACGGTGATTGAAGACCTGAAAAAAGGGCAATAATGAACTTATCACAACATATGAATCACAATGTCTCAATCAGTACAGAAGAAGACCCTACGCCACCAAGAAAAAGCAAAGAGACGCCCAAGAGGGCCGATCTCACCAAAGAACTGAAAGAGAAGCCCCACCTCGAAAGAAATAGTGGAGGACCACAAGAACAGCAACATGTTAAGACGCCCAGGGGACAAAAACAAAACCTACACAAGGAACAAGAAAAAACAACACCACCAAAGACCAGATGGAGAAGTAGGACCACCTTTCAACATCAAAACATAAAGAAAGCGACTCGTCTCTTTAAACTCGAACAACAAGAAGGAGATAAAGATTAACTCATCCTAAACCGCTCCACCGTCATTCAGCTAATGAGAAAAATTAAATCCCTAAGGAAGATCGAAACCGAAGACTTAAAGCGTGTAGAACCTTACCACAGCGGAAATTTAGCCAAAGCATACTTACACGTAAAAGCAGAAGCCATTGAAAACATCGACTACCCAGCTTTCAAAGAAATAAAGCAGATGGGTTTCTTTCTAACGGAAATAAACACCCCGGACAAAAAAAAGAGGAGAGAGAAAAACCTGACATGAGACCACAAGAAAGAACAAGGCACATAACCTCGCTAAACGAAAGGCACAACACCTCTGACACGACGAGTTATCAAAATAAACACACGACTCACTCAAAACCAATAAAACAACACGATCAGAAGGAGTGCAAACACAAAGACTCTCCTGGAAACTTGGAAATACAAAGGAGCACCAGAAAATCGGCGGAAACAGTGGAAGACAGCCATCCAGGAAACATCTGGTCTTGTCTACTCAAACTAGAATAACTAGACCCAAAGAAGGATCACGCTCCTCTCAACCGCCCGACAATACTTCAGATGATGAACAGATCTAAAACGTTAAGGCACTTGAAATCAGAAGACATCAAACTAGTAAAGCCATACCACAGCAATAAAAGAGCCAAAGCTTTCATCCATATAGAATCAGAGAGCGGGAAAAAAATCAAACATCACGCTTTACAAGAATTAAAAGAGATGGGCCTCCTTCTGACAGAAATAAAAAAACAGGAAAGAAATAAAGTCGAAAAGCACCCAGCCCCGGTAAGAACTCAGGAAACCAACCCAAACCATCTGGACCAGACCCGAGACAAAAGCCCGAGAAAGGACGAGCACCATCGCCACTTACGAGTCGACACATCTATAAAGTCTGATGAGATTAAACGCACAGAAAAATCGTTTGAACTGGGCAAACCACAAGTCCCCTGGAATTGGCTGAGATCAACGTGGAACACGAACAGCAACAAATAGCAACGACCCGGGCCAGCCCTCTCAAACTGTTACGTCTCAACTTTTAAAGAGGAACGGCCCGTAAACAAGGTTTTCTGCCTAGGATCTTGGAACACCCGAGACCATGCACACCTAACTCAGTCGAGCGACGTGAACCTTGGCAGCTTTGACATAGTATGCTTACAAGAGACATGGTCGATGACTAAACCAACACTTGACAGTACAAATCTCTCCAGCAGTGAAAGGTGTTAGGCGGAAACCTGTGCAGTTCCCTCTGGGACCACTGCAAAAGATTTAGGACTACAGGCGTTGGCGGTGAAGCCACTTGGTAGCAGTCTGCACCACACAGATTCACATGGTAGCTGTGGCTGAGCAGTCAGACTTCTCTCAAGAAAAGTTGAGCAGTATGTGGAGTATACAAAATAGGGCAATTCTTCCCAGCAAGACAAGCAAACACGCAACAAGGCTTAGTGTAAAGATATTAAGGTATTTATTTATAACAAAATGTCTATGAAAAACACTATGGCAAATCACGGCAAACAAATCAAACACAATTACTCTACGGAATAGATGATCAATCCCCCTGGCAATATCGACAACTTTAGGTTCTACTGGTACCACTTATTTTCAGACAGAGGTGTATACCTCAACCTAGATGACACTCGAATATTAGTTAGGACGGGAGAGAAAAAGATAGGCAGGTTACGAAATCCACACAGTTCGTTCCTATCGGATAAAATGCAAGGCAGGAAGGCAAGAATCACATAGATCGTACAGTTCAGAGGCCAGGCCCACTCGGAGAGAGGCAAGGCGCGATGTCCCAAAAAGTCTCTAGTGGAGATGCATTCAAGTCTGTATTGCAAATTGTTATCGGTGGATTGAACCAGTTCAGAACAACGAATGAGAACAGCTTGGAGGCGACCCAACGGAACGGAGAGGATTAAGACACCTCACTCGAACCGATCGAAAGGGAAGCCAGGCGGACACCGTACCTTGTTGTGGAGGGCAGCTCCGGCAGGGGCAGTTGTTCCTGGTGGTGGATGCACATCGGTCTTTGCCAAGAGTAGAGATGATCTCGTTGTCGAAGAAAATGAAGTCCGGTGCACCACCAGGGAAGAGACCAGCCGCGGAGTGCTCCGTCACAAGGCACCACCTTTTGGTCGCGGTTCAGGGGTAGTGGCTATCCGGTTGCCGAGGTGCTTCTGGACGGGCAATTCGACAACTGCGTCCTGAGGCGAATAAAAAGCAAAGGGGACTGGTTGTTCCCACCAGTCAGGGGAAGAGACTCTCCGGCAGGGAGATCTCCTCTGTCGTCGGGAAGTGGTGAGTCGGTTCCGCAGGGTTCCACCGGAGGTGTCGTCGTGCAGGTCGGCTCAGCGTTACCCTCGTCAGATTCTTAGGTCCTGTGGCAACTTCTGAAGATCCAGTCCCAAAAGCCCTGCTTTTATGCAGAAAACCCCCATTCATTCAGCCTAGTTGTCAATCAACACATGCTAAGTGGTGCGCGGGAACGGTCACCACTTAGGCCAATCACTCCAGAGTGCGACCTGAGTTGGCAAGGCAACTCGGTCCAGGGTGCCTAAACCCCCTCCCACACCCCTGAGGTAACCCAGACAGAATGGCACCACCTTGGAGGGTCTCTGTACAGAGGCCCGCCAAAAGTGGAACAAAGGGCTCAACCTTTGGTTTAGGAGTCAGAGAGACGAACACAGACGCCATTTTTCAAACCGAGTTCTGGCAGAAGATACCATCCGATAAACTTATTTACGATAAGTAGATCGGTGGTACGTTAGAGATTAACGAGAAAAAGGAGTAATCTCTAACAATCGGATGAATCCCATAGGGTTGTGCTCGGGGTCGAACACAACAAGTAGTTTCCACTGCCACCAGCCAAAACTCGACGAGGGGGGACGGGACAGTGCCCCCTCGAGTAACAGGTCTAGGAGTAATCGAATTACCCCTACTAGTACGTCCACAATAAGATGGTTTGTACTAGTCCTGTTAGTAAATTTAGGTCTAGTAAAGCCAATGGTGACTTTACATGCCCGGGGAGACAGTAGTCAGTCCCCGGGTATGGAGTCTATGGCGGGGGTCCGCTAGGACGCCCCAGTGTTACGGCACGTAGGGTGCGGTGTAACACACATAGAAAAACATATGAGACCCTATGGAGTAAAAGACCCCATAGCCCATCGAACACATTGACATTTCAAAGGAATTACACACACATATACGTCCAAGAGTGGGAAAAAAGAGTCTCACTCTTGGCAGGATGGAAAAAGCAAACTCCAGAAATCCAGCAAAGCTGCTGGGGGACTCACTAGGTTAGGAAATTCAGCCTAAACAGAGAATTCTCCCTAACAAAAGGCCTGTTGGGAAGACCATTAGCGGGCCTATTGACGGCAATCAAAACAGGACTGGGCCTGGAAGAACTGAGGAAGTGGAAAGAAGCATACAAAATGCTGGTGACCTTGACTACTTGGTCCCAACGGGTCACCAAACACAGTGGAGGTCATGCAAATAAGCTAGCTATCATCAACTGTTACTGGAATCCACAGCGTATGTCTACCAAAACTTTTTGCTCAAACATGGGCAACACGATTGACCAGCTCTATGCGGACTTCGAAGACATCGAAATCATCATCTGCGGAGACCTAAATGCAAACTGTAGCAACCTCCAAAAGTCAATTCCCACTACCAATAAGCACTCGATAACATCAGACTCCACTAGGAAGCGAGGGAAAGCTTGGCAGGAGCTAATCGCAGGAAGAAATATTCAAAACATCGACACTTTGTTCCTGAACCAAACAAACATCCCAACTTGGGAACGCGGAACGTCGAGTGCAACACTAGACCACATCTGTATTTCGTCGGGTCTAATTGAATTCATGACGAGGTTCCGAGTCGAAAGAACCATCAATAGCGACCACAACCTGATCACATGCTCCTGGCAGGGATTGAGAAAAGTAAAATTGATGTACCCTTTAGAAACAGAAGTTAGCAGCCAGAGATCACGGCTAAGGCTAACGGAACACGACATTTTGAAAATCAGGCTTGCATGGGAAAAGAAAGTTTGGTCCAACAATTAGAAAAACATAAAAGAAAGACAGGACTACACACCCACCGCTTTTACTGCTTTACAGCAAACCTTGGAAAAAAAACCATAAAACAGCCCAGCCATCCCACGCCTTTAACAAAGAAGTGGTCGAACAAAGAAAAATGAGCCGCCGTCTGAAAAGAAGGGCAAAAAAATCAAACAGCATAGAGGATTGGGAGATCTGGCATCTGGAGATGAAAAGGTACCGCAACTGGCTAAAACAACATAGGGCACTCCAATATCAACATGACACAGAGGATATGATGAAAAGACTTGCATCTAAAAAATCGAGCAAATTCTGGTCACTGATAAAAAAGTCAGCCAACACACAGAACTCGCAATTGTGCAACGCAGTCGACGAGAAGAAATGGATATCCTACTTAATGTTGGAATTTGAAGAGGCAAAAGAATCAACACCGCCAAAACCAGGAAATGCGAATATAAGCTGGGTAAACTTAACTAATCAAGAAGATATTGAAGCAAAAATTAAGAAACTAAAGTCCTCCAGAGCACCCGTCCCCGACGGCCTGGCAAACGTAACACTGAAGCAATTTCCCAACCAGTGGTCTGTGGTGATTAGTAAAATCTTTGCCGAATGCGAGAACAAACAGCAAATTCCAGAGTCTTGGCTAAAAGCAGTAATCGTGCCAATTTACAAAAGGGTTGCCGTGAAGATCCGGCTAACTATAGGCCAATCGCCTTACTTGACGTCATTGGCAAGATTTACGCCTCCCTTCTCTTGGACCACTTCAGAGTGTGGGAAAAAAGCAGCCCATCGAAAGACAACCTTCAAACGGGTTTTCAAAAAAACAGATCCACCTCGTTTAACATCATGATCATTAACATCATAAAAGCCAAGGTGAAGGAAGGGGCTCCAAAGATCCACCTAGCTTTCATTGAGCTATCCAAGGCCTTCGACAAAATCGACCGCTATACACTGTGGGCCAAATTACAGGCCTGGAATTGCCCCCAATCAGTTTTGGATCCGATCAAAGCACTCCACTCAGAAAACACTGTAAGAGTGAAACTTAGCCAGCAAGGAACCCTATCTGAAGAGATTAAGGTAAACCGTGGGGTCAAACAAGGCTGCCCCCTGGCACCAGCCCTTTTCATCTCTTTCCTAGGTGACTTCCAACACTCTGAAACCGAAGTCAGGTGCTTCCCGCCAAAAATAGGCAAAACAACTATACCGAGACTATTATACGCAGATGATATCATCTTAATCGATCAGACCAAAATCGGTCTACAGCGAAAACTGAACAACTTGGCTAAATACATCGCCCAGAACTGCCTCGTAATCAACAAAAACAAAACCAAAGTCCTGACGATCGAAAAAGCGCCAAATAAAAAATCGAATTAACCAGCATGGTTCCTGGAAAACATTAAAAGTGAATCAGTGAAATCCATCAGATACCTGGGCGTCGACTTTGACAGTTCAAGTACATTTTTGGCGATGCAAAAGACCCTATGGGATAAAGCCAAAAGACTAACAGCGCAAATGCGTCTCATTGACAAAAAGTTCGGTGAGTTCTCCTTGACCCCTGCCATAAACTTCTATAAGGGTAAAGTGGCCCCAGCCCTGACCTATGGAATGGAAGTCTCACTCTTCATCCCAGCCAAAATTTGGACCAGACTAGAAGGACTGATCTGGAAGGCAGTGTTAGGAGTCCCCAAATCAACATCAATGGTGGCAATCTGAAGGGAGCTAGGCCTAGTATCTCTCGAATCCAAGGTAGACCATACGCCATGAGCTTTTTTAGGAAAACTATCTTAGACAAGTCCTTGCCAGCCTTCACCATTATCAAAGACGAGATGGACAACGCCAAATGCGCAGCCCTGAAAAAATGGACAGAAAAGAGGAGAGAGAAACTGCAGGAAATAGCGTGCTCGGACAAAGAGCTCAAAGAAAACCCTGACAGAATCAAACAAAAAATGGTAACAATGGATTGGATACGAACCCTCGATCTCGCTGCTAATAACAAACTCCTTACCCATCACCCTCCGACTTTCAACAAAGTAAAATCCCCAATTAAGTACTGCAGAACATTTTCAGACAAAAGAAAAAGAAAGCTGCTCATGAAAGCAAGATTAAACTTACTACCGACTCAGGAAATACTAACCATCAGAGCCGCCTCTGACAAGAATGAATGTTGACTATGCAAAAACCCGGAGAAGAAGGAAACTCTGAAGCATCTAATATTAGATTGTCACAACAACAAACAAAACAGAACAATCCACCTGCTACCGCTGATGGAGAATCCATGGATGTTCCAAGAAAACGAGTTATGGAACAGATTAATATCAGGGGAATCCACTATGTGGTCGGTGGCAATGGTGAATCTAATTGAGGTAACTTTCAGACAGATCGTTGATAGAACTTCAACCACGCAGGAAAACAATGGGGTCCAGCCTACAGTGATAGAGACAAAGAGTTGACGGACTCAGAATCATCACGTGAAATTTGAAAACATATCCCACCTCAGAATCATGAAACGTAGATAAGAAAGGCTTGAAACTTTAATAAAGCCCCGAAGCTTTCGATAAATTTATCAGGGTTTCCCTGATTAAAAAAATCGAAATAAAAAAAACAACTTGGCCATGAATCGTTGAGTCGCGATTCATGCATGGTTTGGGGGTGTTCCATGAATTTGTTTTTAAAATATTTGATGGAGAATAGGGCCCCCCCCTAAAAATAGATAGTGATATTTAGGGAATTTACCTGAGACCGGGTGTTTTACAGAAATTAAAGGACCGCCATCTTGTTTTTCTCTTGATGCAAGCTGTACTCGTGGCTAAAGCCGACTATATGGGAAAATGATTCACAGGAAAAAAGCAATTTGCAGGTAAAAAAAGATGGAAATGCCATCAGGCTAGAGGTGGGGAGGAGGCTAGAGGGCACAAAGTGAACATTTGGAGTTGGAGGGGCCTAGGGACTGAGTTTGCAGCAAAAAGCTTTCCACAGCTTCCGCTACAGATGAAAATAGCCGACATCTGAAAGCAAACTGTGTCACAGAAACAGCATGTGTTGTGGGGAAAAGGGAGGGGTAGGTTGGTGAGGAGGCCATCTGAGGTGTGGGGGAAGCTGGCACAGATGAGGGAGGCACTTGGTTAGGTGCTGAGGGGCAGGAAAGCTTGTTTTCTGCCATTTTGCTGTTATTTGTGGCTATAGCCGAGGCTATACAGGACTACAGATAACCACGGTTGACAGTACTTCTGTAACTGTGTCTATATTTTTTGGGGTGTCAGTGTTTCATTTCTTTTTGAAAGTTATTATAATAGGTATAGTGACATTGGGGGTGAAAAATCACTGGCCATGGCCAAAGGCCACATGGTCAGGGACCTGGTAGGTATTTGGGACTCTTTTTTTTTGTTTTGGCGGTGTGTTTCAGTCTTTTGATATGTGAGACTTTGGAGAAAAAGAGAAGAAATTAGCCTAACAAAATCACTATAAAAAGGATCAATTGTATTCCATTCCAATGTATTTTAGGTTGTGTGTTCTTACTTATGGTATTATATGTGGCTGTGCAATGGTTTTTTGCCCAGTTTACTGGTATGTATTTTTCTCTGCTTGCTTTATTTTCAGCTACTTTATATAAGTACATGAGTATTGTTGTACTGTATTGATATTTTAAGTTGTATTGTAGTATAAAGCCTGAAATGAGGTCCACTTTTTATCCAATTTCTGTAACCACGGTATGATAAAGGTCAATGAAATGTAACCACGGGTATGATACAAACTTTTAGTGTATTTTAGTGTATTTGTATTTAGTGTATTTGTATGTCATAAGTAGTCTGTAAAAGGACTGTTTTGGGGGACACTGCGTGTAATATTTTAGTATATTTGAACTGCTGTTTTGATGTACTGAAGGAACATAGAATTTCCTTCATCAGTTAGGTGCAGTCCGTCAGGTCTATAGAAATTGGTCATGTAGTACTGTTTGTTGTTGTTTGAAGTCCATAATTGGTTATGGTCTCTCATGAATACTGACACTGCTTTCTTAACATTTCTCAATTTTACCATTAAATCTGGTGGTCCATCTCCATTTTTGCCTCTGAGTCAGATTGGAAAATATGAAGCTGGTGTGAGCAAATAGTTCCATAAGTTTTGCTTTTTCTTGCTTGATCATGAAAGTAAGAGACACCCCTCCTACATTCACCAAATCATTGACACCACAGTGAATTAGTATGATGTCTGGGTATCCTGTACTTTTCAAAATGAACAATTCTGGGAAAACCTGGATCCAACACAGTCCCCACCGTCCAATCCATTTAATTGTAAAATCACTGAAACCTAGGTCAATGCTAATATTTAGTTTCTCACTATAAAGCCAGTCATCAATACAGCCAAATGTCTCCAGTCAGCCACAGAGTTTTCAAACCAGCCATTATATCTGCAGTCTTACTCTGTTTCCCGGTTTGAATTTCCAGTAGTTTGTATTTATTTTATTGTATATGGTTTACAGAGAAACCTTTCCAACATTCATATTTAATAAGTTACATATAATCAAAAAAATACATTATTACACCACTTCACAGGATACGAAAATCTTACTCTTGAAAGACAGTTGAATGGTAAAAAATGTACATATAGCTTAAACCTTCATAAAAAGGAATACAGAGACTTTCAAATCAAAGAACCTGAATAGTAAAACAATTACATAACATTTCATAGATAATATCAGTTAACAAACCTAAAAAAAGAAGGTATATAACTCAATTCATTATAAATCACCCTATTTTAGGGGATTAAAATGACATTATATTTTATCAGTTTAAAAAATACCATACAATATACATTATAAAAAACCCACATATTAAAACCTTTAAACTCCACCCATTTGATCAGCGATACATGTCAAATGGGTCGTAGCAACAATTAGCTATATTTTCTTCCCCAAATCGGTTTCCTAAATGGGAACAGCTACAGTAGTCCCTAAAATTCCTGGTTATATAGGAAGAAGGGGGAGAGCCAACTGTCATGTTGCTTGCTCATTGTACAAGTTATGGGATTTAATAACTGATGCAAATCCCAAGACACTCTGAGGTGTACTGGATGTTAATACACCAATACCATATATATTTGTCATCACCCTAACTCTGCATTAAACAAATATGGCCATGTGGATAGACCTTTTATCACAAAGAGCTGGGCACGAAAGTAATAGGTGCTTCACAGATTCAGTTCCCCCTCGTTCTTGCAGAATCAGCAGTAGGTGACTTCCACGCTTATAATTTTCCTGCGTAATAACACTTCCCAGTGTTAGGGAGAATTCTCAGAAATGTGATAATTCCCTCTACCTTATTGACCCCCAGCAACCTTGCTGGATTTTGAGGACTTAACCTGGAGAGAGTGAGACCCTTTTCTCCCACTCTCTCATGTATTTTTAATGTGATTTTAATTTAAATTCTGTTTTTCTTTTGGTTATGGAGTCTGACAAACTCCATAGGCATCATCTTCTACATTGTGTCACACAGCACCCTCAGTGCAGTGACACAGTGAAGTCTTCCAGATGTCCCAAAGGTCTGAATACCTTCTCTGGGATAAACTACTGTTTCCCAGAGCATTAAAGTGAAAATGACTTTACTTACATTTGTAACTTTCTAGACCCAGCACACGCTATCTTACAATAGTGTGCTGGAGGGGTTACTTCGTATCCCCTTTGTCTAGCTTTTCATGTAACATTTTTATGTTACCCTTTCCTTGATGAATGGCTGGTGGCAGAGGTTTACTTTTTACTACCATTGTGTGTTTTTACCGCAGGTTGCATTCGCAGCCACGGTAAAGCACCCATGGGTGCCATTTATGTCAAAATGGCCCCAGTCTTCTTTTTTCACCATTTCTTTGTGGAAAGGTCCTTCTTGAGATTTACTTTGCACACCAAACCAGGTTTGGTCCCTTTGTTCATTTTGCCTTTGGCAAGATTCACAAGTGGAGCCCGCCTTTGTCTCCAGGTTGTCTGGTGGGAGCAGGAAGCGAGGGAGGTGCCCGAGAGTCCCTGTGCTTAGTCTTCTAGGAGACAGGAAGGCACTCTTAGGTGATTGGCCGGCTGGCTGCCTGGCAAAGACAGCTACCATGCTGGCTGACTGACAGCGAGGCTGGAATGAATGGGAGAAACTTGCATAAAAGGCAAGGCTTTTTGGCTTGGAAGGCAGAGTCGACCACGTTACAAAGGAATCCGAAGAAGAACTTGAAGAAGATGCCTGATGCAACTCGTGGACCATTGGTTTGCCCCGTGAAACCCTGTCGATGTGCAGAAACTCCAAATTCGTATTGACAGAAAAGCCCCTGCAAGACGACTTCTCCTTTGAGTTGGTGGGACCACTGAACTCCAGAGTAAGCCACCTGGATATCCTCTTGGGGCTGGTTGAAATTGCAGTGCAGTTGCTGCTGGACCTGAATAGCCAGGGAGAGGAACACCAGATCGTGTGCGTTGCTTTAAAGCTGGCCAAGAGGTCCAGGAAGATCCTCCAGACTCACAGGAAGCAGGACTGACCGAGCCTGATCCCCCTCAACAGAGTGCGGGACCCCAGATGCAAGAAAAGCTCATCTCAACAGCCAGGAACCGCAATGATGCTATTTGCGGTAGACACGAGTAGCTGAAACACTGAAGTGCCACTTGTTTGAAGATTGCCGGTTGCGGTCGGTGACCATCCCTTTACAGTGCAGGAGTCCGCAGACGTCCTCCCTCTTGTCCCTACAACTGAGGCCAAGGAACACCAGGATCTGCAGAGCTGTACAGGAACAGAAGTCACCTGCTGCACTTTTCTTTAACCTAAAGGTACTGTAAAGTCTGAGAGAACATACCTCTTGTTGTGCTGCCTTGCTTGTCCTCGTTGGAGACTTGTCTCAGTTGCTCTTGTAGAGTTGCTTGCAGCTTCTCTACCTGACAAGCCTAATTAGCTTGTGGCCCTACTGTTATTTCTTCTATTCTACAGAGACTTTTTAAACATTGTGAAAGACTTTCTACTTACCTGCAAGAAGTGCTTCAGTTCACCTTGACTTTTGCTAACTTAACAGTGGCTGACCTGGCTCTCAGAATGACTCTTCTATCCCTTGCATATGTGTTTTACCTTCCCTTCAAGAAAGGGTTAACTGACTTTGTGTTGGGGGGTTATTTTGAAAGTACTTACCTGCTTAAGGATAACTGTGTGAATACTTGTTTTATTCTGAATTCTCTTTTCTTGAACACTCCTCTGAAGGATATTCTACATGCAACAATGTTATATTATTGTCAACAGCACCCTAACTACTGAAGTCACCTGAGGGTGTAGGCAGTGCCTGTATGCCATCCCAAATGGGTATTTTCTGATTTAGACAACTAAGAGTGTGTATTTTTTTGGAGTGTATTTGTGTGTTGCTTTATATTGCTCCCTTCTGTAGGAGGCTCATTCTAACTGACTGATAAATACTTATTGCCAGGAGGTCAGGGTTGTTGTAGTGGACCCAAAGGGTTCTGCATACAATCTTGCCCTGCTCCCAGGTTGGCAGAATATTCCAGCGCAATTTTAAGAGCATCGTCCCATAGTATCGGTGTAGAAACTATAAGAGAAGCAGAGATACAACCCCATGTTTCTTATGGTCCCACTGTAAAGACTCATAGAGGGATAAGCATTGAATCTAGTAGTATGTAGGAGCTGGGATTGTAGGATGTGTGCGTTTTAGTTTTTAATTGGTTGATTTTGCTGTTGTAATTATTCATGACTATCCAGGAGTCACTCAGCACGCAGCATTGCCATTCGTGGGTAGACAGCACCCCCCTGTGTAGCTGTGGCTACATTAGGAGGAATGACATGTTGTGTGTTTGTGGATGTGTGGTAGCTGCGGCTAGCCAACATTCTAGGTGGGGTAGCATCTTAGACGCATTGAGTGTTTTGGGGGATTGTATGAGACTAGAAGAGTGGAGGAGGACCATGAGAAGTGGAAGGGGGGCTGGTAAGCATGTTGGGGACACTTGTTTGGAGTTTGGTGGAGTGCAAATACAATTTTAAATCCATAGTTTTTGCGAATACCCATGGCTATCAGCAAACGGCCATGGTTGGATGTTGTATAATCGTGTCTATAAATAACATGTACGTAGGTGCACCAGTACTTTTTGCCATTTAATTGATTTTACCCGTAACATGGTTATATTTGTGGCCACATCTATAAACATAAAGTTTCTGTGCAATAATCATATTGTTGTGTGGATGATACAGAACAGAATTTTATTTGTGTTTGTTATTTGATCTGGTTAGGTGTTCTGTTCTGCTATTTTGAGTTTTGAAGGCTGGTGTAGTTTGATTTTGGGTTTGCAAAAAATGTACATGTTGCCACAGATACAAAGCAGGAACTGCAGTCACGTCTAATAGCCGTGGCAATGAAAGATGCTGGGTGGTGGAAAATAGATTTCTGTGAGTTTTATTGTTTCTTATTGGTTGTTCGTACTTTTTCATTTATTTAGCTGTCTGTGATAGGTTGTGAGGAAAATGTGTCATCTATTTTAGTAGTTTTATCAGTATACAGTTCTCTTCTTTTGGTATTCATTTTGGAAAGTATAAAAGCCACCATTTTCTGCTGTTTTATCCTTTTGATTCCAGAACTCTCACATTGGCGGTGGCAGGAGTGTGACTGGTGTGAAAATAAGTATTAATACATTTTTACATTGTTGAAGTTTAGTTGCAGTCTTGTGTGTGTTAGTTGTATTTACCACTGCTATCAATTGGTCATTATGATTGTTTTCATCTGCTTTGATTGTGTGGCATGTATTTAATGAATGTTTTCAGTTTTAGAAATATGAATCGATAAAATAAAAATGTTCAATTTATGACATTTATATGCAGGCATTTAGCTTTTGTATTTCTGTTAGTGAGGTTGAAAGGTTTATTTGATAGTATTTTTTGTAATTTTAATGCATTTTCAGCTATTCTGTACTCTTAGGTTTTTAGTGTGTTTTGAGAGGCAGTTGAATTGATGGTGGTTTGCAAGTTTATTTTAGTAATTTTTTTGTTGTTTGTGTATTTTATTGTAGCCGTATCGATCTCATCATCCCAGTGCACTCTCACTAGATGTTGTAAAGTTAACTCCTGTGAAAGTTCAACCTATATTCAGAACAAAGTGGTACTGTTGGAGATGGAGCAGCTGGTAAAATTGGAAATGTGCAGTTGAGGCTTCTTTCAGTGTACGGGTGGATGCAGGTGCTGGAGATGGTGTTGTTTTTTATGCACGTAATGCATGAGCCTCATGCATTTTTATTTTGTGGTGCTTGGGTGATTTCCACATTTTTGCAGTGGATTCTCACTAGATGGTTTCTCATTATTGATGTTCCTAGTCTTTGTGATAGGACATTGGAAGGTGCAAACAAAATTGGCACTTACAAAAAGAAAATAAGGATGGCAGGTAATCTAGTGTTTGGTGATTAACGTCTCCCATTCCTT
Organism: Ambystoma mexicanum; assembly: GCF_040938575.1. Classification (NCBI taxonomy): domain Eukaryota; kingdom Metazoa; phylum Chordata; class Amphibia; order Caudata; family Ambystomatidae; genus Ambystoma; species Ambystoma mexicanum. Next base: position 378,168,069 of record NC_090930.1, on the reverse strand, counting down.
AAATGTGGCACCTCTCTTGGCTTCCCATTCGAGGTTTCGCCTACACATGACTTGCATTATGGAAATATCGGGACTGAGTAAAATAGGAGGCTGTGCAGTTGGAACTGCTGCTGAATTTGAGGCTTAATTTGCAGTTGGTCATGTTGTTGCACTGGTGGATGGAGGTCCTGCAGGTGGTGCTGAGCACTGTCTACACAAGGAATGGGAACCATGTTTTTTTCTCTTATGATATTTGTGGATTTCTGATAGTCATCATCAACTTCATCCCAGTGGACTTGCACTAAATGATTAATTATAATACATGTTGCCAGGCTTTGAGACAGAACATTGAAAGGCCTAGGGTGGTCAGTTTTGCTGCAGAATGCGCAAAGTATCTCCTTTTCCTCTTTTGTGGAACAGTGATCTTTGGCTTTAAAGAAGTGCCAACTGTCAGCAGTGGTTTTAATCCCAGTTGCTTTCTTCATGGGTGGCAATGGATTGGGTACCCAAACAATAATGTCATCACTACTGGTACTCTAGTGGTTGGACATGTTGGAATATCCAACCAGGGAGGAATATGTAAAACAATAAAAATGCCAACACTAAAAAGACAATGGGCCTCATTACAATTATGCTGGTCCCGTAACAACGACTGTTGCTACTGGACAGGCATACTCAGAGTTCTGCGAGCGGGCGCCTTTCAGCATAATGTTCTTTGTTTATCCACACCCAGTTTATATACCCTTGTTTGGTTCTTGTGGTGGTATTCTCTTATACATGTTTTTATTGTTGTATGAGTTTTTTTTAATACAAGTTGGATTTTTTTTTCTTCCAATGACCCAATGATTAGTATGTGCAAAGAGAACAGCAGTGTTGTATGCACACATGTTGTATTTTATATAGTGCACGTGATGCACTATATACAAAATATGTGGGTCAAAAATGTATGTATTAGATTTTCTTTATTAAAGTGTGTATGTTTTCTTTTTTTCAGACAGAAGGATATTATTATTTTTTAAACATAAACCAATGACCATGGCTACAGTTTTGTCCAATGTGCTGTTGGATTTTGGAGGCTCGGGTAACCGCAGCAATGACTGGGGGAGGGGGTTAATTCAATCAATTATACCTGCGGCGTATAACTGTAATGTGCAAAATGTACCCCCTTTTATGTACTTTTTACTGTCCATTTTGTTATTATTATCTTGTACTCGGTTTATGAAAAAAAAACACACAATCCTATAGCCGAGGCTACAAAACATGGGACGTCATTGAATTATTTTTGTAGCCGCGGCTATACTAAATTCTTTGGAAAATGTGGGAAAAATATTTACGATGTATTGAGTCTAGTGTTTGTAAACAGTTATTGTAACATTTTAAATACATTTTATACATTAATAATACATATAAGTGTACATGTTTGAAAAAGGTAAATAAATATGTGAACACAGTTTGTTGAACACAGATTTATTCGGGGGATGTGGTTGTGTGTTTTGTTTTAACTTTAGAGACAGGCCTGGCTAACTCGCAATAGTTTGATTTGAAAAATATAAATATAGATTTCTACGCTGAGTGCGGTTGATGCAGTGTGTTTTTATTTCAGTGTAGACTTATAGCCATCATTGAGCAGTTGCTTGTTCAGAGATATCTGCAGAACAAGCAACCTCTCGCCGTAACTGGAACCACAGGCATACCCAGGACCCAAGACGGGGACCATATGGGACCAAATTAACCCCAAGGGGACTACAACTGGGGCAACACCCCTATCCACATGACCAAACCTAGCCTTGCTAGAGACACCTTGAGGTCGAAACACATGTCAGCTGACCACCACGATGACTATGAGTCTACACTGAAATAAAAGGACATTGCACCAACTGCACTCAGCGTGGAAATCTATATTTATATTTTTCCAATCAAACTATCGCGAGGTAGCAAGGCCAGTGTCTACAATCATACCAAGAGGTGTTGGCATCACCTCCACCAACCTGTGACCTCACACATAAGATTATGACCATTCCAAAAAAGGAAGCGCTCCGCGCAGGAGTGTTTACAACCAGGGCTCACTTTTTCTTATTTTTCTTTTAGTTACAACACATGATATATCTTCTTCTTTAGCCCAATTATCTGGACTTTTACTGTCCATGCGTTGTCGTACATTTTCAATGTCCTTTTACATTGATTGTACTTCTTTTTCAATGTTAATTAATAGTTGCTTTGATTCTGTTAATGAATCCATGATTAGTTTTGTGGGTATTGTTTGTGGTGCTTCTTGCTTGATTCTTCTTGATACTTGAATGACTTCTTCACCTGTCTGAAAATATTGGAAATATTTTTAAACAATTGAAGATATAATACACTTTAAAATATGTGTGTGTGTAATGCTCACCTTAGCTCTGCAGGGGCACCAGGAAACCTCTTCCGTGTGGTGTCTGTGTCAGGACCCTCCGGTGGAACTGAACCCCTGGGCGTGATCCTAAAAGGGATACACAATACTGCGTTAATGAGAGTGGTGGATAGGGCTCCTCCCTCCACCCTTTAACCCCTCTCCCCCCTCCCAGTTCCTACCAACTTTCGTGGTCGCCGCTTACCTGATTTATTGGGAAGAGACGCTCTCCATCCTGCTATTTCTTGAGCAGGAGCGCAATAGGTGTAGAGTCAGTTACGTCACTGACTGTGGTGGTCTATATCCAGCCCAGGCCTGCTATGGCGTGGATCAGTGTCCTTTCAACTTGCGGCATAGATAATTGTCTGTAAAGGGTGATTTTAAAGTTCAGTTTGGCTGTGCGCACTGTGCTGTATTCACTTGTGTCCTTTTGCCATGTAAGAGTTCTGAGCAGTTTTGCTTCGGGGCACATAGCGTCCTGGTTGTGCCCTGTTCCTTCTATGCTCGGCGCTCTATAGAGTGTCTTGATGCAGAGCGCTGCCCCTTTGGTGCGTGGTGCTCTGTTGTGGATTGTCTAGCAGCTGCGGCGTTGAAAGCGCTATGCTGGTGCTTTCTGAAGTGCCGCTTTTCCCCAAGCACAATGCTGCGTTCACCTTCTTCAATTGCTGCCTTAATGGTGTGTGCAATGTTAATACTGTTCATAATGCTGCTCCTTGCGTGGTAATTCCACTTACTGTTGTCTTGTTTCTTTTCTCTTTCCAGTAGGAGCAGCGACAGAGGTGTCAAAAAGCTGAGATGCCAAGAAGCATTGCTGCCAAGAATTCACACAAGGATAACCAGGTGAGTGCTGCCGAGGATCAGAGATCGGGTCTGTAGAGCTGAGCTCTGTCTAACAGCTGTTTCTTTCATCTTTCATCTTTCAGGTACAGCGAGCAGGAGCAAGGCCTGTAAGCGTCACGCTGCAGTGGCAGAATTCACGTGAAGCAGGGAACTCTTGCCTGGGTGTGGCTTAAATAGCCAACCACACCCAGCCACACCCAATGACTAAGCATGCCCAGACCCACTCAATGACTAAGCATGCCTAGCCCCACCCCGAAAGGCAGAGCCATCCACACCCAAAGGCAGTACTGCAGCATTTTAAGTGCTGCTTGGTTTATTCTACCTCCATGTTGGAGGAATAAGAAGTGGCAGAGCATAGTCACCTCATGAATAAGAAATGTGGCGGCAGGCCCACCAAGCTTGGGCCCAACTCTTTTCGTTCTTTCTCAACCTGGTCCAAAAACCCCAGTGGTGCCTTGGAAACCCCGGGCTGTGTGCATATGTGCCTGCTACTGCACTAGGGTAGGTAAAAGGGGCAAGGCCAGTATTGGTAGGGCCAGTGATCATGACAGTGTGTTGGTTGTGTTCACATTTGATAGTAGGTAGTTAAAGTATATCTGTTTGGTGACTGATATTTGTTCATTCAAATGTTATTTATAGTCTCATTTTAAATAAATATAAATAATGGACTTACAAAATCCTGAATGTGGTGTATTTTCTTCTTGTTCATTTTCTTCAGCATCTTCTTTTCTAATGTCTTCCTCTGTAGGATATTTGTCCTCCAGCCATTGCATGTAATTTTCCTTTTTATTGTGGTAGAAAGAAATTCTGCTTGTCACTTCCGTTATTATATTTAGCAATGGAGGAAGAGTACATGAGAAAAGAATGTGGAATGTTTGTATGCACTTTTATTGTGTGTGTGGTGGGTGGCTGCCAATAGGATGTCAAGGCCGTCAGATGCTGTTGAATTGTTGAACCTATCAGAGAATGTTTTTCTTTTTTAGTGATGTTTATATTGAAGGAAAATACTTTAGTTGCAGTGACGTAAAGGTGAGACCCTAATGCAACAAAACCTCTAAAATTCATTTAAAGCCACCGTAACCTTTGCGCCCCTGTTTCGCAGCCTATGACCACACTGATGACATCACAGAGTTTTTGAATTTCATAGGTTTTTATTAGTACATCTGACGTCATCGCAGACTTTTCGGACAGTGTCACGTGACCACACGCTCGCGTTCTGCATGCATGATGACATGTCTGTGAACGTGTCCGCACTTTGCGATCGGGTCTGAGTTTTGCGGACAGTTTGGAACTGCATTTTCTACTGATATAAGAACTTTCAACCTGAAAATGTTCCCATTGCACAGCTCCTAAACTTATTCTTACTTATTATCCATTAACAAACTAGTACAGAGCACCTACTTCAAAGGATATTAGCAAAACTGCTATTTATCTTAAAAATGGCATCAGCTATTAACATCCCTCACCCCCAAGGGCCACCACCACCACCAGCTGGAGGACCTACACAACAAGAAAAGCGCAGTACTTCCAAAGAGAAGGAAAGGACCAAGAAGATGAGGTAGAGGAAGTGCCTATGTCTAGAATCACAGGTGTGGCAGTTATGTACCAATGTTGGAACTGCACCAAAGGCTAAAGCTACCAAAGTGAAATGCACTGACTCAGTCGCAAAATACCTGGATATTATTCCTCAATCCAACCACCGCAATCCTCTCAGAAACGCTGTTCCTTTCTTAGCAAGTAGTCTTACTCGACCTCATCTTACTCCACCAGTACTGTAACCACACAGCCTACTTCTGTCAGACAAAAAATCCCACCAGCTACCTTGTAAGCAATAAAAGAGGCTGTTGATCCATATCTTTCGAAGACAACAGTCCTCTGTATATACTGCAACACACCACTCTGCACGGGGGAGCAATTTCAAACTGATTTTGAAGCTGTAATAAAAAAGCATGAGAAACACTGCCCCCTACCTTAATTGTTTGTTTGTGTGTTTGTTTGTTTATTTGTTTATTGATTTGTAGGGCGCACCAAACCCGTAGGTAACTGGGTGCAACACCGTACAAGAATACTTACAGCTTAGTTACACAGTGAAATACAGTAAGGCGTCAGGAAATATACAAAGGAAATACATCAAAAAGGTGCAGTACAGTTTATAAATCAGATGCAGAAGTATATCCATCGGAGGTTAGGTCCAGTAAGGATCATGTGTCATTGGAGCACAGCCAGTTCAAGAGTATTACGCCTAAAGCTAAGGTAGGATTGATTGACTCTGACAGCTGGGGGTAGTGTGTTCCAGGACTGGGCAGCTTTCACAGGGATGCTGTTTCCTCCAGATTGTTTTAGCTTGTGTCTGGGTATCTCCAGGCAAAAGGAGTTAGCTAGCCTGGAGGGGCGAGTAGATACTCTTCTGACCATTCTTTCTGTTAGGTATGGGGGTGCTGCATTTTTAAGGCATTTGATTGTCAGTGAGACTGTTTTGAGTAAGATTTTATTTATTTTTAGCCAGTGATGTTCTCTTCTATTTTTGAGACATGTTCTCTGTTGGGTATATTCAAGGCCATTCTGAGGGCATTGGTCGGTAAAATTTGGATTTTGTCTAGGATATATTTGTTGGCCCCTAGGTATAGGGCATTACACTAATCCAGTTTTGACAGTATTAAGGCGTTGGAAACAATAATGCAATTTGCTTTGGATAAGAATGGTCTGCAGGCCCTGATGAGCTTGCAGGTGCAGGCAGTAGATGACACCATGGAATTTACCTGTTTCTTTAGGGTTAGGGTGGAATCGAGGTAAAAACCTAGGGGTTTTAATTCTTTAACTACCTTGATTGTGTTTCCATCTGTGTTAAAGGCTGAATAGTTTGAATTCCGTTTTTTTAGGTTGGCAGCAGATCCGAGAATCAGGATCTCGATATTGTCATCATTCAAGCAGAGGCCATGAGATGCCATCCATGCCTGAATGAGGAGGTATATTTTATTTACCAAGGCCGTATCCTTATCGAAATTGCCCAAAAGGGGGATGAGGATCTGGGTGTCATCTGCATAATTTGTGTAGGTGGCACCCAGTCTGTCCAATTTGTCAGATAGAGGCTTGGTAAATATATTGTACATTGCTGGCGATACACACAAACTGTGTGGAATGCCACATGTATTCTGGATGGGATCTGCAGCTGCGAAAGGGGAGAAAACTCTCATCGTTCTGTTGTCTAAGAAGGACTGGACCCATGTTATGCCGCCAAGGCTAGGTGTTTGCACAGACCTTCACAGTCCACCAAGTGGAAGGCAGCTGACAAGTCAAAGAGGAGAAGCATGGCAGTTTTCCCTTTGTCCATAAGCTCATCAATTTGTGTTTTTAATTCGATTAATGCCATTTCCGTGCCATGTTGTGGCCTGAAGCCGGATTGGCGGGAATACCCATGTGCAACATCTTCCCCTGTCCACCTGCCGCTCCACATTTCTGGTTGGTACCTCTTCTCTCATTTTCCTCCATACCTTACTTTCTAACCTCTCCTGCAAATAATAAAGAATCAAAAAACAACAAAAAAAAGGTTCCTTTTTTTTGCGCCAAAATCCATTTCCGCACACAACTTATTCATGGATTTCAACATCCAAAATCAGCCGTGGTGCAGAGTGGCGCAGCGACCCTGCAGCAGTGCCAGTTATGCCCCCAACCCCTCCCCATGCGCCATGCACAGTGCACAAATCCCGTGCATGGTGCACAGGCCAGTGGACCAGCATACAGCCCCCAACCACGAAAACACCTGTAAAACTCCCCGCACACCCCTCAGCATACATGTACACCCCTCTGTGGGGAGTTTCACATGCGATTGGCCCTGTGCGAGCGGTGCACGTGTATTACTGTTGTTCGCGGGGAGTTTCACACGCGATTGGGCCTGTGCAAGCGGGGTACGTGTATTACTGGGGTTCGTGGGGAGTTTCACACGCGATTGGCCCTGTCCGTGTGGGGTACGTGTATTACTGGGGTTCCCGGGGAGTTTCACACGCGATTGGCCCTGTGGGTGCAGGGAATGTGTATTACTGGAGTCCGCGGGGAGTTTCACACGCGATTGGCCCTGTGCGAGCGGGGTACGTGCATTACTGGGGTTCGCGGGGAGTGTCACACGCGATTGGCCCTGTGCGAGCGGGATACGTGTATTACTGGGGTTCGTGGGGAGTTTCACACGCGATTGTCCCTGTGCGAGCGGGGTACTTGTATTACTGGGGTTCAGGGGAATTGCACACGCGATTGTGCCTGTGCGAGCGGGGTACGTGTATTACTGGGGTTTGCGGGGAGTTTCACACGCGATTGGCCCTGTGCGAGTGGGGTACGTGTATTACTGGGGTTCGGGGGAATTTCTCACGCGATTGGGCCTGTGCGAGCATGGTACGTGTATTACTGGGCTTTGCGGGAAGTTTCACACGCGATTGGTACTGTCTAAGCGGGGTACGTGTATTACTGAGGTTCGGGGGAATTTCACACGCGATTCCGCTGTCAGAGCGGGGTACGTGTATTCAGTGGGGTGCGCAGGGAGTCCCACATGTGAATTGGCAGTGTGGGTCCTCTCAGGTGTGCCCTCTACCCCCTCCATGGCCCCTGCAGGCAGCCCACACCACAGGCACTACCCTGCACCCCTGGTCATGTTCCACACACAGCCCATCCACCAAGGGCAGGCCCCCCAGCCAGCCCACATGTCACCTTGCATTAGTGATCACCAACTCATGTCCCCTAGCACTCCCACCCACCCAGCAGTGATGGGCACCTGTCAGCAGGCCCCGACTCATGTCCCCCAGCACCCCCAACCACCCAGCAGTGATGGGCACCTGCCAGCAGGCCCCGATTCATGTCCCCCACGACCCCCACCCACCCAGCAGTGATGGGCACCTGTCAGCAGGCCCTGACTCATGTCCCCCAGCACCCCCACCAACCCAGCAGTGACGGGCACCTGCCATCAGGCACTGACTCATGTCCCCCAGGACCCCCACCCACCCAGCAGTGACGGGCACCTGCCAGCAGGCCCCGACTCATGTCCCCCAGGACCCCTACCCACCCAGCAGTGACGGGCACCTGCCAGCAGGCCCCGCCTCATGTCCCCCAGGACCTCCACCCACCCAGCAGTGATGGGCACCTGCCAGCAGACCCCGACTCATGTCCCCAGGACCCCCACCCTCCCAGCAGTGACGGGCACCTGCCAGCAGGCCCCGACTCATGTCCCCCAGGACCCCCACCCACCCAGCAGTGACGGGCACCTGCCAGCAGGCCCCGACTCATGTCCCCCAGGACCCCCACCCACCCAGCAGTGAGGCTCAGGCCCGGACTCATGTCCCCCCAACACGTCATCATGATCCACAATCATGTGCCTCATGGCCTCCCAAATCCCACCGCACGCCACCCCTGTGCAAAGACTCAACCAAGTATCCCATCCACCCCACATTGAAATGCCCATTACATGATACAACCCAAATGGCAAGAATGTACATCAACACATGTCTGTCACAAACCCACAATGGGTGCTGGTGATTGTGAAAACCTACACTGTGACATGCATGAAACCAGTGAGAGAATACCACACATCAAAGTAATTAAACAAAATGTATTGTGCAGAAAAATAATGTAATCCAATGAAAACATGAAAAAATGTATAAAAAAAAGATGAAATGCAGCATGTCCAAAACACAAACAGAAAATCATGAAGTCTGAATCCAAATCAATCGAAATGAAAATGTGTCCAAAGTCTCCAGCCAACAAATCAAATCCAAAGGAAACTGAAACAGTAAAATCCATTGATCCATGGTGAGAAAAATAATAATAGATAAATCCACTGTTCAACTATGTACAAAAAAGTAATCCAGGGTCCATGAGCCCAACGAATTAAATGAACCCTAGCCAAAAAGCTACCTAATAAAGAACTATATACAAAAAGGCGGGGCATAGTCCAAGCGCCCCAAATGAATGAAAAAGATTCAGGAAACCTAAAACTATGAACTATATACAATGGCGGCGGGCTAGTCCAATGGCTCACTTCCCGATTTCCCAGGCCAGGGCATCATCGAACTCCTGCTCGATGTCCTGGAGGCGGTCGTCATCCATGGCCCCGAGGGTTTGCAAGAACGATGACATGTTGACCTCCAACTCCCTGCGAATTTCCTCGAGGCACTCGGCCTGCCTCAGTGCCCTCCGCATGGAGTTCTCTGCCCTGACCATTGTGAGCCGTGCCTCTTACGCCCGCCGCCGCTCCGCATCTATGGCGTGGCCCAACCGCTGCCACACGGAAGACACTTGTAATCCTGGGTCCTCCTGCCCTCTGGCCGATGCCTGACCTCCGATGTCGATGGCCCTGAGCCATCATGGCTCCCACCTTGTTGCTGCTGCTGCTGTGACTGCGTCCCTGCTCTTGCTGCCTGCACGTCCTCCTCTGGCTGGGGTGCAGTTGTCGTGGTGGCCACCCCTGCTGGATGTCCGACTCCCGACTGTGGCAGAGATGTGTCCCCCACCGGCCTGCTCGCTGGGTCAGAGGCAGCTCCACAGGGTACCCAGGTGATACATGGTTGGGAAGATGGCATGGAGGACGACTGGCGAGTAGGTTGTTCAGGTGAGGAGGGGGTCGGAACAAGGTCCAACAAATGGATGAATCCAGCCCTGGTAACCAGTCCCAGTAGGTCAACGCATCAATGAGGCATTTGAGATGAGGTGCAGTGTCTTCACGAAAACAATGCAGGTCAGCTTGCATGCCCCGTTGACGCAACGCCATCCCACTCAGGACAGGCTCAACCCTGTCCCGTATAGCCACATCCGCAGGGAGAGGAAGGCCAGTTGTTGTAAGGGGATCCCCTCCCTGAAAACGGGTCTGGACGTAGGCATCCCTGCTGGTGCGGGATGATGCAGTCACAGGATTGGGGACATGATTACACACAGGCACCTCTGCGGTGGCCTGTGCTGCCTCCTGTCCCTGCCCCTGCACTGCACCACTAGCACCAGTGGAATCCCCACCTCCAGACCCCATGTGTGTCCCTTCCACGGCCTCCTCCTCCACCTAACCCCCCACCAACCTGGATGACTCTGTGCCATCTTCCTCCGTCGGACCCTGTGGGGTCTCAGCTGCCCCTTCTGCTGGCGAGGAGTCCACCTCCAACCTCTGACTCTTGGGCCTACCCTCGGCAGCTGTGGCCTGGGATGCGGCACCAGACTCCTCACTCCCTGGCAAGATGGCAACATGGGAGGGGAGCCAGCCCTTGTGCCTCCGGCTGGTGGTGCGATCCCTGCCGCTTTGCTCCACAGCACCATCTCCGCCCTCTTCATCAGTTGACGCTGCAGACAGGGAGAGATAGAACACAGGCATCAGGGCACTGGACAATGGACTGATACACACATGACAGTTGTACATGAGTGTCAGTGTCAAACTTCAGACATGGCATCACACTCCCCAACACACATGTCATTTCAACTCACACACATGAGCAATTCAACTGCATTATTGCACCAGGCAGCACCATCCATACACAAACAACAGCACGAGCAGCCGAAGGTGAGCCTGATGTCACATGAAACACGGGGAGTGCACAACACATGCCACCACACTTACATGCAAGTGTACATCTCCACCAACTGTCGCAGTGATGAGTTCGCCATCCATGTCACATCTGCCATTTAGCCATCTACATGTCAGTGTCACATGCATCCATGTTGCATCACAGTTGCACACTTGCCAAATACACACACATGCACATGTACACAGTGCAGATATATGCAGCTGGAACCACCATTCATGTGTGACACCACAACCATGCCAATGTACATGCACAGTAATTCAAACATGTGTGCTCCCCCACCTGCATTTGTCCTGCATGCTTACCAACACATACACCATCCATGTGTCTCACACATGAGAGGACTCACATGTGTCAGCCCCATGCCCCTGTACATACACATCCATACATGGCCCTACAAAAACACATGTGCAACCTGCACACTACTGGCACAACACAACACGCACAGCGTCCAATCAGTATGAATGTACACTTACTGCTCGACTCCAGACGGGCCTGCCTCTCAAGGACCTGGACATGGAGCACTGGGCGTGTGCATTCCAGGACCCTCATTTGGTGGTCTGACAGGTGGCCCCCGCGCCCCTTGGCATCCGCTGCCTTCAAGATGTGCTGGGCCTTGTCGGGGGTCCTGGACCTGAAGTCCTCCCAGCGCTTCCGGACATGTTTGATGTCACGGACTGCCACCCCCTCCTCGTTGATGGCAGTCACGATGTCCATCCAGATCCTGGTCCGTCCTTCATTGTCGGCACGCAAACTTCCAAAGAGGGCATCATACTGCCCCAGGAATTGCTCCACCAGGACACCAACTTCCCTGGCACTGAAGCTGGTGCCCCTCTGCCTCTCTGGCTTGGGGTTGCCAGTGGTGTCAGATGGTGTTGTGTCTGACATGGCAAACCCAGAGGCAGGTGTGGGTGGGCAACTGGGTCCTGGGGCTGGGCTGTGGAGCGATATGTATCCCAGTCTGGAGTCTTCAGTTCCACCAGGGGTGGTCACAGCAACTGCACCCTGGCTGATGTGCAGGCAGCAAATGGCAGGGCACGTGGGCAGCAGACAGTCAGGCAGCAGCAGATGGCAGGTGGGAGCGTGCTCGGGGCTCTGGGGGCAGGAAAATGGCCTTTTGGGCAGCAGCGTGGTCTTCACTGTGTTGTTGCATGGCCAGCTTGATACGGAGTGATTTGGCACGTGAAAAAATTACACGTCAGCGTGTAATTCGAGGAAAGGCCCTTAGAGCATAAGCGCATCTGTGACGCGACACGAACGGGCGTTTCCCTCGTAACGTGGGCATAGTGGTTCAGCGCACGCGTGAAAAAACTGCATGTCCGTGTGTGAATGCGTGTAATCCGAGGAAAGGGCCTACTTGCGTAAGTGACATGATGTGCGCGGGTGTTTCCCTCAGTACAGGTTAAAGGTGAGTGGGGCCAGCAGTTTGCTGTACGTGCCTTTCGTGGAGACTGACGTGTGTTGTTACTTCGTGTTGTTTCATGCGCCAACCAAACTTCACAGCGGATCAAGGACGTATCTCTTCTTTTGGCGGGGGTATTGGCTACGTGTGTTTTTCATTATCACGCTAGTCAGACAGTGAGTCGCACACGCTATTTTTCCCACTGTGGGTGCCCTTGTGTATCGCACACATTTTCAAGGTCATAGTAGCCTGCGTGTCCCACGCGTATGTGTTTTTCGTATTACTGGGTGCCACCCCATACTGCAGGAGGTTGATTCCACGCACGTAGGCTGCAGGGTTGCGTGCACGGTTTTACTGAAGTTTTGGGGTGCCTGAGCATTGCGTGACCCGTCACTACATCACCGGGGACACATACAGCCTTGCAGGTGCAGGGGGGTTGTTAACATCTTGCATCCCACCCCCTTAACCCCAATTGCTCAGGACAATTGTGGTGTACACCTCCCATTGGCACTCCTACATCTGTGCCGGCACTACTCCATCTGTGCCATGGTTGGGAGGCCACCAAAGGTGAGGGGCGCCTTAGCTGGGTATCCTCCTCGTGGCAGGCATGGTTAGGGACGTGGCCGGGTTGACCAGGGAGTAGGGGGACTCCAGGGTGTCCAAGGTGACCACAGAGGGGGAAGAGGCAGGGGTGCACACTTGAGCACGATGTTGTGCCATGTGTTGGTGCAGTCATGCCACCATCCCCTGTGGTTCCGGGAGATGCAGCTTCTGCATCTGGCACTGGCGCCCGTGTGACCCGGCAGTCTGTTTCATCGACTGACACGGACTCAAGGTTAGTGGTAACTGCAGATGCAGCTGTGCACACCACCACCCAGGCTCATGGTCTGCCAGTGCAGGCTGTGTTGGCACTTGAAGAGCCCTTGGAAGATTTCCAACAGGCCAGTAGGAAAACCGTAGGTGCACGCAGTGCTGCCCTGACCAAGACACGTGTCCCTGGGGCAGTAATGTCATCTGCTGCACCGAACAGCTGGGTGTTGGCAAGAGCAGGGGCAGATGCAGCCAACAACACCCCGGTTGTGAGTCTGCCAACCAGGACAGTCGCGGTCAATGACCCTGCCACAGCGGATGTTGCTGCACAGGGTCCAATAGAGGGTACCCAGCTGCCACTGACGCAAGTCAGGCCTTTGGTCGTCCCTCCACCTGCCACTCCCTTGGCTAAATCCACCGGTGCTACTGGCCATAGTGATCAGGGCGGCATTTGCCAGCCAGGGTCTGCGCCACAATCCAAGAGGAGGAAGGTTGCACTTGCAGCACAGGCTGGGACCCCACACACAGCCACGACCTCCAGCATGTCGAGGAAGAAGCCTTTCTGCAGCCAGGAACTGGACTACCTTGTGGACTACGTGCTGGGCCAGAGCCGTGACATGCTAGTGGGTCCTAATTGTCAGACTACGGCTGCCCACTGTGATACCCACTGGAAGCAAGTTGCGGAACATGTGAGTGCATTCGGCCATGAGGTGCGCACGGCGCAAGAGTGCAAAAAGTGTTGGAATGACCTCAAACACAGCGCTAAGGCTAAGCATGCCTCAAATTACAACTTGACGGTCCACGGCCCGCTCGCTCAGGCTGGGCATGGCAGCCTCAGACAGGGCACGCCAGGCTGAAATGTTGTCTCTGCGTCAAGCAATTGCTGCTCACGCAGAGGCACACATGGAGGCCCTGAGGCAGGAGTATGCCTCCCTCAGATCCACTCTGGGTGTCCTTATGATGACCCAGAGGGAGAGGGAAGAGGAGAGGTTTGCGCAGCTTGAGCGTACCAACTCGGCTGAGCTACATTCTTGCCGGGAGGTGCAGCAGTTGTCCAGCCAGCCCTTGCAGGAGGCACGCCGTGTTACACGTGCTACCTTGCAAGAGGAAGCACGTGTATCACGGGAGGTTCTGCATGCAGACCTACGTGTCATCGCCACACAGAACCAGGCTCACCCGTCCGGCAGACTTGCTGCCAACGAGAGGAAAGCTGCTGCTAGGCGTGGTCAGGCTCCTGTGTCACGTCCTCCTATCCAGGAAGATCCAGACTGGGACGACAATGTATCTCCCACCTAGGTCGGGCTGTGCAGGCATTGAGCCCATGGAGGTTTTTTTTTTCCTGAAAATCATCGCATGTGGGTTTTGAGCAGCACCCTGTACCTCCCCCCTCCTGGGTGCCCCCACCACCTCCAGGTCGTATGTGGCCATTTTTGATTTTTCTTTTAGTTTAGTTAGTTTAGTTTCAATTTGATAGTTAGTTTAAATAGGTAATGTAGGTTTTTCATAGTTAGTGTAATTAGTTAATATAGTTTAAAATTGCTTGTCTATTATGCTTTCATGTGACGGTGTGGTGCTTTGTAGCTTTTGAAAGCATCCACTGTCTGTTCCAGCTGGGCCCTTCAAGCTTGTCTTGTGTATGTGTTTGCAGCCTGGGGTCCGTGACTCACATATGCCACTCCTGCTTCCCTTATCCATGGGCTCACAAGGATGGTTCGGTTTAACAGCCTATTACACAAGGGCTTTGGACTGTCATATCTGTGGCATGTCTGCTGCTGTGAAACTTGTGTTAACACCCCTACTGGAGATGATAGGGGTGTTATTGACCACTGTTCTTCATTCGCTAGATGGGGGTTTCATGATTGATGTGTGCATTCATTGCTATGCATTGTGTAGTATGTTTCTTATTTTTACTGTACATGTGCTTGTTTCATTCATGCCGTAGATAGTGTGTTCAACAGTTTGCCTGTGAAAGACGGACTGATGGTGTGATTTCTGATGTACGTCTCTGACATGGTCCAGTCATGAAATGCCTGAAGAGACACACACAGGTGAATTTAAAGGATTAATCATGTGTTTCATGCCCTTTCTGCAGGGGGATGAGCCTCCAGACCACCTTTGCCAGCAGACATGGGCCATTGGAGGTCTGGAAGCTGGACACGTTTGGTGGTGCCGACATGCGCATGTGTGCGCAAGCAGAGGCACAGGGATTGCGCTCATACATCCGAAAACAGCTGACGTGTTTCAAGGGACTCCAGGCAAGGTGAGCAGCACAGGGGGGCCACAACGCAGCAAACCTTCCACCAGGCCAGCTGCACATGCATGCTTAGTAGCAGCACCGACGGTGAATTTGGACAAATATTGGTGCTAAAGCGCACAATACAGCTGAGATGCGTTGGTGGACTAATGGCTAGTTGATGGGAAAGTTGTCTGGGGCACCTGCAGGGCCAGTGGCACATACTCTCCAGTCCACCATGGTCCTTTGAGACACTTGTATTAGCCATGTAGCATTCCAAGACATGGAAAGAAGCAGCTGACAGGGACAGACAGCAAGGGACAGACTTGTGTGCAGTGTATTTCATTACCATGTAGAATTTGACACATGCACTACCTACTTTATTTGGGTCATGGAACACGACTTGTTCTGAAGTCGTACCTTGCTACATGCGTCTGGCTGCTTACCCAGAGAACATTGTATGTTGTGTGATTCGTGACACATTGCATTGGTCTTACATTTGCCACGCACCAACCGGCGCATGACTTACTGCATTGACTTTGTATGAACCATCACAGGGGAAATGTTACGTATGGGTACAAAGCATCCACACCAGAATGTTTGTTTGTAGAGTAGTTTGTTACTTTGGGGCATATATGGTGGTGTGTTTGTGTGTTATGGGCACGCACAGATTAGTAACTGTGGCTCTCTTTGAAGCATTGAACTGCTCCTGTTACCGGACCTGAGAGTGCGCAGGCAGGAGGCCAGCACTCAATCCAGAGATAAGTTTCTCTTTGTCTTCCATTTCAGTAATTTGTTGCTATGTGCATGATGATCAGGTTTGGTGTAATTGTGTATGTGTTAATGTGAGTAGTACAGTTTTGTGCATTTCCTACTGTCCCGTGTCAATCCTACTCCCCTCTCCTGCCCGGGTTCCAGTATTCCGGTTATCCAGTATAGCAATGCCTGTCCCGACTGCATATCTCTGGCTCTCCTTCCCCACCAGGGTCTCAGAGGCCTGTGTGAGTTTGACCTTGCAGGCACCCAGACCACAGTGGAGGTGGTTGGTTTGTGCCACTCATGCACCTGTACACGGGAGCTGTGACAGTACACATCAGTTCATGGTGCATTATTCTGTGTTATGTACCACACATGGTACACATCCTGTTGTGACATTGTTTTACTGTTCTATCTTGGTTGTTACGTCATTGTGGTAGTACTCGGGCTTTGTAACGTACTGCTACTTCAAGTCATCTACTGGAGGCTCTTCTGGTTTGTTTTTCTACCTGCAGGCTTTTTGCTTGGCTTCTGTGTTGGCCTGCTTTGAGTTCTCTTTGATTTGGTGTTTTTGCAAGTCAAGGTGGCCGGTGAGGGTGCTGGACACTTTTTGCACACAAGGTGGGAGATGGTGACAAAGGGGAAGGTTGATCCTGTGGCCAGGTGAACTTCAAGGATGGAGGCTACATAACCCAGGTGCAGTTGTTCAGTGGGTCATGGTGATTAATGAGGGAGGGGGGGTGTTTTGTTGTTGACAGTTGCCTTGCCCTACAGTGTGATGTTCACCCTGAGATTGTAATTGCGGTATCCTATGTACATGATGTATTCTGCTGATCAATGCCTGTTCATGTGTTGTGTTTACCTTTCAGGTGTGAGGGAATAGTTGTGGCTTGACATGCTGGGGTGTACACATGGTGAATCTTCACATGTGATGTGTAGAGGAAACTGATGGTCACTTGATTGCACATGCATATATTGAGTGCATGTCCCTACTCACCCACACACTTGCACTATGATCCACTACATGTACAACCACCCTTCCATGTCCACATGTACACTCTGTTTGCCTTCTGGTGCCCACTGTGTCCCTGCAGCACATGATCTATGACCAATTGTGGATCCTGTACATGCGTATTTTGCTCTTTGATGTGGTTTGTCGCTTAGATGTGATGCTCAGGGTGTGCGTCATACACAATGGCTGTTCACTATGCTGTGCACTGAGCAGTGTGTTGCAGGTGGTGGACACGGCACACAGAAGCTGCAGTGTTGATTTTGCAATGCACAATGTGCATGTAGGCAGGCATTCATTGTTATGTTACAACTACAACTTTTGGAATGCATTTGGGTATGACTTCTTTTGGGTGGGAGGTTGTTGGTCAGTCATTTCATCTGATTCCATGTCAGGCATCATTGTCATTGATGCCACTTTACATTTTTCACATGTCAATGTGTACCTTATTGGTACTGTGTTGGTGTATAGCTATTGCTTGCCATGTCCTCTTGTGGTTTGGGAGGGTTTGTGTGACATACCAGTGATAGTCATGGCCTGTTTTGCAGGTCTGTGTGATTCACACCTTGCATGTGTGCCTTCTGGTCACACAGGATTGCTTATGTTTAAGTAGCTAGGGATGCACACAATGTGGCACTTCCATGGCAACATTCTCAGGGTGGTAAGGTTGTGACAGTTGACTGTCTCTTTGTCATCATCGATTGTCACCTGGTATGTACCAGGCCTGTGTGCACTCCGCAGGGGTGGGAGTTTAGGTGAAAAATGTGGCCACAAGCTGGGTCCGGGCTTCCTCGTCACGTGCCCTATCCCCTCCCATGGGCAGCACCTGTGCCTGTGGTTGGGGATGTGGGGGCACCACCATGTCCACCGGTACGCCCTGCCGTGTTGCAACATTGTGCAGGACACATGCTGCCACAATGATCCTGCACACTACTGTATACTGCATACAGTAGCTGCACGCCAGAGCAGTCAAGGGAGCGGAAGCGTGACTTGAGCACTCTGAATGTGCACTCCACTATGGCCCTGGCTGCAATAAGGGCCGCGTTGTATCTTACCTGGGGTGGTGGGGTGGGGTTCCGGATTGGCGTCATCATGTGGTTGCTCAGAGGGTAGGCACTGTCCCCTGGAGAGGTGACGATGGTTGTGATTATTGGGGTTTGTGTATTTGTGTGTGTGTGTGTGACATGCATGCATGTGCACGGGTTTGTACTCACCTAGGAGCCATGTGTTACCATGCTGCCCAGCTTCCAGGGCCCGGGTCAGGGCAGACATTCTGTATATGAAACTGTCATGGGTTGAGCCAGGGTAGTTTGCATAGACAGAGGTGATAATTCCCTTGGCATCGCAAACCACCTGCACGTTGATGGAATGCCAGTGCTTGCGGTTTCGGTAGATGTGCTCAGTGGCCCTAGGTGGACGTAGGGCCACATGGGTGCAATCTATGGCACCGAGCACTTTGGGGAAGTGTGCCACCCTGTAAAAGTCCTGGACAACGGCCTGCCTTTTTGCGGGTGTTCTGGGCATGTATATGTGCCTGCGGACTGAGGGGCGCACTGTCATGATTGCCAAGACCTGGTGTAGGCAGCGTGACTGCGTGGCCTGTGAGACCCCCCCCCACTTTGGCAGTAGTCCGCTGAAATGACCCAGTGGCCAAAACATGCAGGACATTGAGCCCATTCTCTAAGGGGCTCAATGCTTGGGAGGAGAGGGTGGGGGATGTAAGGTCATCTTCCCACTCTCTGACCAGGTCTAGGATGATACGAGGTGGAAACCTATACCTGCCGTAGACCTGGTCGTCAGGCATCCCAAAAAGGGTGAAAAAATGCGGGCCCTGGCTATTCTCCTCCTCCTGCGGTGTCCCACGATCAGTGCTGCGACAAATGCGGCATTCATCATAGCTGTATATACGTGTTTGTTGTTTGCGCGCACTTTTATACTGTGCGCGGGGACACTTCCGCCTTCCTTCGTGTGGCGGACGCGTTGATGCCTATGCGCGTCTTTTGCCGTGCACGGGTTTCCCCGTATTCGAATCCATGAATACGGGTTGTTCGCGTGTGTGTGGGCGTTCCGTGTAGCTCCCTGCAGTACTTCCCCAGATACTCCTTCTTTTTCACGCGTTATTCCCCATTCCGCGTGTTACGCCCACTGTTCCGCCCGCTTTTGTTGTGTGTGCCGCGCTCTGTGTGCTTTTGCTGTGCGCGTAGTGCACGCCATTTGATGACGTGTGCACCCGTGTGCGCCATGCACGGATTTGGCGCAAAACCAGTGGAAAAAATGCGCAGCGCCTTCCTTGAATCGCAAGCGTGCGCGTGTGCTTGCTTTCTCACGCTTGCGCCCCCTTGCGCCTCATTGCGCTGGGATTTTTGGCCGCACGTTTGTTCCCTGAATCGGCCCCAAAATCTTATACACTCCATCTCATTTAACTTTCTCAATAAACTAGATAGACTCAATAAGATTCTATCAAACTACTGGACGGATTTACACCAAATTTACAAAAGCACACTTTTGGGACCAAGCCAACGCTGCAAATTTGGTGAAAATCCGCCCTGCGGTTGGAGCTGTAGGTGGGAGCAAAATTTGTTTTCCACTACGTCTATGGGGAAAAAAACACATTTTGGGACCTCGCTATAACTTTGTGCCCCCTTGAAGAAACCTCACCAAACATCACATGATCGATCTGACAGCGTCATATACTTATTTTACAAAGTTCTGTGGGGATTGGTCTGGGCAGTCGAAGTTATAAGCCGCCCAAAAACTATTCTTCCTATGGGTTCAGCAAATTAACAATAACTACAGGTCCGCTACTGCAGGCCCTGTACTATAGCACTTTCACTTAAATCACAATATTTTCTTTCCCCGTTTAGGGGCAGCTCCCTCACAGTATTTCTGTCAATACGCATGTAACATTGATAATAATTGATAAAGAGAGCGAGAGAGAGAAACCATAAAAGAACATAGAGAGAGAAAAACTGCATTTCATCCAATATGTGCATTATACCTACTATGCAATGTTCAAGGCTTCCCAACACCACGTCCCCTCCATTCACCAGCACTGCCCAGCCAGGAGCTCCCGCTACAGAAACCAAGCAGATCCTTAGTGAACACAGCCTCTGTTTGCCTCTCTTCAAGTCTGTGAATGAGTTGCTTCCTGCTGGCGGGCTGCTGCAGCAGATGTGTGAGGCATGGGCTCGGCACTACAGATCTCAAAGGGGTCACCAAATGCAGACCCTTAATGACTTACAGGAAATAATGAGGAAAAACCTTTGTTGCAAGAAAACATAGTTTTAATACATTTTAAATCAAAAGAAAAGATGGCCCGGGATGTCAGTCTCGAATGACATGAAGACTGAGAGACTCTCAACATGCCCACATTTAATTACATTACAGTATTTAAGGATGAAAACCACAATATTAGCATACACTACAAAATGTCATATGCATCACAATTCCCTAATCCCCATTGTACTTAAACACAATATATGTTCTGTCATTTCATTGGTTAGTCCAATCCTAGCGACATAGTGAGTGCATCCCCTGCAGATGCCCTAATTCCATAATCATCAGAGAAAGTGAAACTGAAATAGTGAGCTTCTCTCCCATAGTACCGACCATCTGTGTTGGCAATCCCTCGTGCTCAGGCCTTGCAAACCCTCAAGCTTTAACATACTTTTGAAACTATCTCAGAGTAACATATCGCTGTCTCCAGCACACAGTCTTTTGGTCAAGGCCTATCTCTTGGGAAGCAGGAGGCATCATGAGAAGCATGGATAAGGCACCTGCTCTTGGGGAATTAATTATCATATTTGTGTGTGTTCGGACGCCACCCTACCATGTACCCAAAAGTCCTAGACTCGGAAGGGGGCAGTAGAACTGCAGCCTGTGCTAACGTTCTGGCATAATTTCTACACAAGGTCTTTGCTCACACTGAAGAAATCCCGTTGTGTAATTCTCGTGTATGTCTGCTTTGTGCCAAGGTCAGAAACTATTACCTTGTGGGAGGCTTGATGGTCTGGGAACAGCTTCATGAAATAAACAGTCAGGGTCTAATTTTTAAAAAATAGCTAGTGCGTGTCTGGCCCCTCCACCAACGTTCTGACATCATTGCATTCTCTGAAAGGAAGCAGGACTGTGATTTGTTATGTTTGGTCTGTTGATATTGCATCCCTATCTCTACAAAAAGTAGTTCACATCTATGCTGACTTTGAACCTATGCTCACACAACCAGATTGCCTTTACCAACCAAACCATCCTAACTCATTTCGCTAAAGTAGCTCATTTATAATTATGCACAGATGCCTAAAGTGAAGGTTAGAAAAATTGAATGTTAATGTACTGTTCAGCACTTTAGCCAATGATTACCAACACTTACATCAAGCAAATGAATTATCGCCATTGGCCAAGCATATTATGTCCAATCCTTGGGCGTCGTTACTTCTCCCTTGGAGGGGAGCCCCTTCCTATGAGGCCAGGGAGGTGAGGTCACTACCTGATAGTCCCCCTGGGGGTGGTAGTCAGTGGAAGGATCTCACGGGGAGGGACCCTTTGTGTGCGAGCAGGGACGATTATCCAAGGGGAATGTGGTATGAATCACTCCAATCCCCCTCACCTACTCACCTACCCCACCCTTGCCCTGTAATCCCATGTGCATGTAACCACAATCATAACTACTGGAATGAGGAAGTGTCTATTCAAACTAAGGGAGAAGTATAGTACAAGGGAGACATTACTCTTGGTGTTGTGAACTGTGAAGTAAGCCTGAGAAATGGCCCGGAAAAGGGAGACATTCCTCTTGGTGTTGTGAACTGTGAAAGTAAAAGCCATAAGAGTGTGAGAGTAAAGCCAAGGAAGGGTATGGGAAGGGAGCCACTCCACTGGCATTGTGAAAACACTGAGAGCAAGATGCCTGGAGAAAAGAGGCATTGTCCAGAAACTGAATAGCGAAGAAAAACCTGTGGCTAATAAGGAATGTTGATGTTTGAACTGGAACTTTGCCTTTTGAGCTTTAACTGAGAACTTTACTGCTTTACAACCTGGAAATTTGTTTCGTGCCTTGGGAAGAGATTGAGACCTGGGGAAGGGAGTCATTCCCCTCAGGTAAAAAATAAATATATATATATATATATATATATATATCTTTGATGTTCAATTAGTTTATTGTCTTTCAACCTTTAACATAGTTTCATCACACAGTCTTTCCACGCAAGATTTATATCACCAGTTCCATTCAGCATTGTTATTTCTCTCACAGTGTCTTTATCTGAATGGAATCATATTTCTGGGAGTAATTTCGCTGACCCGTTATTTATCAGCAATAATTTAACCTGTTTTAGGGCATCAATTGTACAACCTAGTCTATTCGCCCTTAGGATACATTCCCATATTTGTTCTTCCTCAGTAGAGCGAACCTCCTGGCCCTCAATCCCCCTTTTTCCTTTAGCTTCTTCTAAATCTTCGAATCCAAGGTAAAATTTAACCTTGGGTTCTCGTGCTCATTGTTTCAGAAGGTTCAGGATGAATAGATTCAGCGATGTGCCCACTACACTTATAAAAGTGGTTTGACGCTTGTCCAGAATGTTTTCTTTCCTTGCCCAACTTTTAAGATCCCGTAAGAGGATTGCCGCAAAGATTTTGCCAATAGAATCAAATAGACCTATTGGCCTAAAGCTGTTAGGTTTGCTGCGGTCCCCCTTTTTGAAAATTGGGACAATAATTGCGTCCTTCCATGAGGGTGGCACTGATCTTGGTTTCTTTACTTGAGTAAACAGCGAGTATATTAAGTCAGCCCAACTTTCTTTATTTTCCTTCAGCATCTGGTTTGAGATGCAATTGGGCCCCGCAGCCCTTGAAGAGCTCAATTTGTTAATTCTCCATAATATTTCTTGGTGATCTAATTCGATTTTCCATTCATGCAGATTCTGGTTCTTCTCTGCATGGTTTTTGGATAGCTTACTTTCGAAGAGGGACGTATAGTGTTTTATACATCTTTCCTCTGACACTTGGTTAGTAGCTACAGCTGCTTGAAAGTCATCCCCCTTATTTATGATGTCCAATAAATGCTTTGGGTTGCTCACATGTACCGCCGCTAGCATTCTTACAGCGTCATGTTGGGCTCTTCTGGCTTTTGTGGACTTGAGCCAGTTTTTATATGTTTGTTTACCGTTGCTTTCTTTGAGTCATAATTAATTTTGAAGTCCTTCAGGAGCCATCTCTAATCAACCTCTTCTGGGTTGTCTGCCACATGGAGATCATAACAACCAGCCAGCTTCGGTAAAGCACCCTGCTTTATTCGTAATTTATTTTGTCCCCATGATACTTCAATTGGTGTTATTTTGGTCCTGTTGCTTCTACCATCTGGCCAGGCCATTTCAATGTCTAGCAGCGCGTGATCGCAAACTGATTGTTTTTTCACTGTCAATGAGTTGATGCATTGGATGGTGTTCCCTGCAAAAAGCAGTAGTCATGACAGGCACTGTTCGTCCCGCAGAACCAAGTGTCTGCCCCTTAAAGGTCTCCCTTAATTGAACCATTTAGCATCTTCTTGGAGCAAATTTCCATCTCCGTCTTCCAGTGCAGTTCCTTTGCTTCCAGTTATGATTCCTTTTTAGTCTTACCTTCCTTATTTAATAATTTAATATTCAGGTCGCCACAAAGCAGTATTAGTTGGTTTGGATCCTCTATCATCGATTTGCCAATTATTTCCATGATGTCCTTTATGTATTTGTTAATTGGACAATTTTTTTTGCTCCAATATGTGTTGAGTAATAGAATATTTACCTCCTCAATCATCGATCCTTTACTGATTTTAAGAATCTGTACAAAGGGGTTCGGAATGCTATGGTCCAGGACTTGCAGATCACTATTTATTCTTACCATGGCTAGCAGACCGGCAAAGGGTCTCTCCTTTTCACCTTTGCTTGCAGGCTTTATATGGACTTCATAATCTTCAAACACTGGTTTATTCCTTAGCCATGTCTCTGGTAGGCAAATGATCTCATATTGCCCCGAAAAGCGATTGAAACCCCTGGTATTCCATGAGGCAATTTGTACTTTCTTTACCTTATGTTCCTTTTCACTCTATTGTTCTTCTTTTATGCCAGTACTTTAGCCATCATTGAACCAATCCACTTCCTTTTGGTATCTTTTGCTTTGTGGGTTTTGTCATTCTTATCAGTTTTCTAGATTTGTTGATTGTAAAACGTATCTTTTTTCCTTCGGCTCTTGATGGCATATCAGTCTTTCTAATCACCGCACCTTTCACCTGCTGCTTTTTTTTCTCATCATTTTTCTCCATAGTTGCGCAAGTCTTCTTTCCCGTATCACACGATTTATGTATTACAACGTGGGATTTATCCTTTACAGCTCTTTGTTTAGTATCTGGATTAGTCTTAGAGCGATCTTCTTTAGATGGCTTTTCTTGGCTGTGGGATGTTTTAACCCACTTCTGCTCTGCTATGCTGCAGCACTGTGTTATGAGGGTGCCAGAAATAGCAAAATGGCTGTGAAACCTTTGTGCATGCCAAAACTCCTGAAAATCGTACTTTGCAATGCACAAAAAGATGGCTGCCCAATCTGCCACGCATGTTGTCAGTGGTGGAACAGAGATCTTACTCCTGGAATATGACACTGGGCTCCAAAACATGTGCACATGGTGTACAGAATGAAAAAGCAGTGCTTTGATAACAACTCAACAATTAAATCAAGCCTGGCTAATAGCTACCAAACTGGAATATCAGGTTTCTCCACAGAAGGATGGCCTTTCCCCCCACCAGTAAATCACACCCAAGCGGTAATTATAGGGTTTGGAAAGAACTTGGTCTACAGAGGCAAAGGGGAACAATGAACAGCTGCTACTAACAAAATGCGGGGTGTGAGGACAGTCGTAAATGGCCTCTGCCAAGAGCAAACAAGAAGGAGACTGCTTCTGGACTGCAGGGAGACAGAAAGAGGCGGACCCAAACAACCATCTGTGGCTGAACCCTCACAAAGAACATTTTCTTAAAAGACATATAATATGCCAGTGAAAATTGTACAAAATATAAAAATAACAGATTTGTGAATCTAAATTTTGGCTACACATTTCAAGAGGCGGAAAAATCGTGTGACATGTTCTGGAAAGAAATGGCAGAAAATGTCATTTTACACAAAATGTATTTTCGCTAGAAGTCTGAAACTTTATATACTTATGGCATTTTAAATGTGCACACTTGTAGAAATGTGCTTATAAATTGGACATTGTGTTCCTGATGAAAAGGGCAAAATTCTGTGAAAAGCCGAGACAAGATCCCACAGCTACGGGGTTTTGAGGGTTAGCTGCTATATAAAATATGTAATCTGTATATGTGATTGTTATAGAGGTTGCACATGTGTAAATATGTATGGTGCCAAAAGTAGATATTGTGTTCAAAGGGCTAGAGGTGGATTCTCTGCCTCATAAAATCACACCATAGAGGTGACACACTGTTTCCCTCCTCCTATGAAGGCAGAGAGGAGACTCTGATCCAATCATCTGTCAAAGGGGCAAGCTTAGGATAAACCAGCCCACACACCTCTTTATCATAGCATAAATAGGGACAGCTCACCACTCAAGAAGGACTGACAGATTCACTCACCATCCTGATACTGGCGGAGCACCCTGTTGCTGAACTCTACATCTTCCTTGCTCCAGACTCCAGAAAATTGACAAAGCAGAAACCCATTCCATAGCTGAACCATTTTCAGCTAGGCCTCAAATTCCAGAAGCAGAACCCCACAAACCTAAGGGGAAGCATCACAATATAGCCGCGCTGTGCTGTACTGCTTGCCTGCTAAAAGAATTATTATCATAACCAAGAAGGGCAGATCCAATTCAGTTCTGTGCCGTGCTGTGACCAGAGTTCATTGCAGATCCAGTCCAGTCCTGTGCCGTGCTGTGACCAGAGCATCTTGCTGATTGCAGATCCAATCCGATGTGCCCAGCCGTCTTTCTAGAACCAGAACCAATTCCCTGACCAGAATCTTGACGGGCCAGAATCCTGATGGTTCAGTTTAAAAACATATATAGTGAGTATCTATAGAAAGAACTGTGTCACTAGCATATGTACCTTGCTTAGTTAATCTTTTTATTAAACCCATCCTATCTTGTATTCAGAACCTGTATTGTTAGGAGTAGTGTTGAATTGTCTGAACTCTCTATCCAATCCATCCTATCTTCTTCTGTACTAGTATTGATAAAACTATCTTTGCGCTGTTCTTGTCCCATCTGAAGAAGGCGAGTCCTTAGCATGCAGTCATTCTGATCAAGTGGCTGTGTTCCTTTGGGGCATTTGTTTTGTTCATAGTCATCCTCTAGTGTAAGAAATCCATTTGTCTTTTCAAACGTGCATCCCTGTTTTCCATTCTTGCGCCTATCTCGAAAAAACGACCTCCACTAAAATGTCCATAACTTCCTTAGTTTTTGTGCTAGAAACAAAATTTCAACTTCTGCTTGTAGCTAACATCCACAGCTTTAAACACATCACATATGGTTCTCCCGTTATCACGATTATCACGCAGTGAAAAGTTTACCATGAATTTCGTTTTTGGGAAATTCTGACACGTGTAAAACAGCTTTTAATTGCTTCCGACTTGATTTTTAAGATTTCAAATTGTTTCTTGGTATTAAATCATTGCTTGTGTTAATGTGCAACTATCCAAAGCGGCTCCCATAAGAATTTATAGTAATTTCAGCAATTTTGGCCACAGTGCTATTTGATCTGAACACACACACAAAAGTATCATTTCTGTGCTGAATTGTTTTGCTCACTATTACTCCTGGTGTATTAAATATATTATTCTCTGTTACATCACCCCAATGGTGATTATTGTGTACCCATTAAAACATAGTGTGATTAAATTATAAATACATAAATAAATATTTTAATTTGCAAACCAGCCTGATTCCTGGTTCAGTGTGACCGGGCCGGTTCCAGGCGAGGGGCGTGATATGAGTGGTATATCGTTCAGAATAAAGATCCTTTAGACACAAATAAATAAGGATTTCAGTTGTGCATTACACGCTAGGTGTTGACTTGGGTGTGTGCCGGATTGAAATCACTTACAGCCTGGGGGCACGTCACAAGATCCTAAATTAGACATACCACTTGTGACAGTCTAACACAGCGTGCTAACTGAATGGGTACATACATACTTGTTGGGCTACCACACTGTGCTACACTGTAAAAACACCCTTCAATAAAAATACTCAAAGGAGTTGGGTTGTTTTGCAAAAGTATAATAACCCTGAGATAAGTCAGAAGGAAATTAATATTTCCAGAATGGCGACCTTAATGGAAATCAATATGGCAAAAGAACACCTGCTGCACATATTGTTTGTCAGGGGTGAATGGGTAGAGCAGGATGAGAATGTCTGGCTGAAGGAAATCAAACAACTAATCACTGCCATAGAATTAGATACATGGCAGGACCAGGATCCATTACACCAGGCACTTAGTGAATCGTATATGGCCCCAAAAGTAAAAGAAGAGCAATGTAAAATTGCCAAAATAGTGGCTTACCTATGCCTCAATGTTGGAGTAATACAGGAAATATATGCCAAAAACCTAGATCTGGCAAAGAGGCAAGTACAATCCCTAGAGAAAACCCAAGCTGATTTGGACACTGCAGAGCAAAGGCTACAAAAGAGCCAAGAATCAGAGAGAGAAACCAGACAGTACCTGACAAAAGTAAAGGAAGATCTAGATCTCCTGCAGCAAGAGAAGGTAGAGCAGGATATCAAATTACTGACACTGCAAAAAGAGTGTCAAGAAAGGTTGAATTCGCTACAACAGAGCCAACAATAGACAGGTAGCCATGCAGGAACAACTAATAGAGACCAGTAAGGCCTTAATAGAGAAACAAAAGGGTCAGATTCTTGCATGCCAACAGGGAGTAGGGGCTGAGAGAGATGAGGTCAGATGAGAGTGGAAAACCCCTGATCATACCTCAGGAACCCTGTTCTCGCCAGAGACTTTAATCCCTTCAATTCCATGGACTCTGCCACCCCATGTCCACTGGCTCACATGAACAAAGGGCCACGGGGATGGTAGACTTCAACCCAATGGGAAATATCGGGCTAAAAGGTCAGCACCTCCCAGAAATGGATAGGCGAGCTTCTCTGTACAGGTTCCCAAATTCTAGGGCCATCTTCTCTTATCAGGGAGACTCCAGTGAGTGGAGAATCAGAGAAATGGATCCTCAGAATTATAACTTACCAACAGATCAGTCAGTGAAATTTGGTGGGGAATTCATGAGACTAGGCCGACTAAGAGCATATTAAAAACCTCTTCCCAGCTAGGATAGTGGGAGGGGGTACTCAACTAATCTTGGGGGCAAGGAAGAGTCAGAATACTCTTCTGAGCACCACAGGTCCCAAGAGACTATGCCCGCACATTATGCCAGCCCTTCCGAAGCTCGCTGAATCCGGGAGAGCCTAGACGATCAGACAGCCACCTCTGGTAGCAGTGCCACTGAGTCAGAGGATGAGTGGACCAGGGTGACAAGAACTAAAAAGGCTAACAAAGTTAAGCGAGCTTTACTTAAGGATCCCCTCAAGCAAATAAAATCTATTAGGAGCATCATCACGCCCTACCACAAAAATGCCAAATATTCGGTTTGGGAGCACCATGAATTATTTGAGCAGATGATCGAGACTTTCCATCTGAAGGCCAGCCAAAGCTGTATTCAGTATGTAAAGTGGACGTTTTCTCCTGAGTAATCCAGCTTCTTTGCGGGGCTGGAGGATCAGAACCATTCCAGGTGGTCCAGCTATAGGGCGGCCATCCTGAAACATTTTTCCATTCATAGGAACCTTCAAGAGGCTTGCAAGGCAGCCTACAACTTACAATGTGGGGAAGACCATGCCCCACAAGAATTTGTTCAGTAATTGAAGCGCGCCTTTGTGCAGAACACTAGAAGGGTGCCCATGGACAGTAAGGAATTTGTGAACACCTTCTTTCATGCTCTCCCGAAATACATTATGACTCAGCTAGTGAGGGACTTCCATGAGAAAAGATCACTAGAATGGGTCATTAAACAAGCAACACGCATCTATGATGTACAGAAGCCGTTGGAAAGTAAAAATACTACCAAGAGCCCCAAACCAACCAACACCCCTGCTGCTGCTAAGGTGGCGGAGGTGAAGGTTTCTCCCATTTTAGATCTGGAGATGGGGGGGCCTAAAAACCTTCCTGCGCAGAATCCGACCAACCCCAAACCCAGAAGGCCCTCAGTCCAATCCCAAACAGCGAGCCAAGGAGGTAACACCACAAATGGGACCCCTAACTCCCCCGACTACATCAGCCCACGCTACAAGACAAATAGACCCATCCATGGCTATGTGTGAACTTCTCCAGCCCAAGGGGGGGATCCAACCCGACCACAGGAAACTTCCCTCCTCACTTCCCCCAGGAGGACAGTAATCCCCCAAATGCCGGACCAAATTGCTTTCCCCGGTACCCGCCAAACTTCAACCACCAAAACAACCCTTCTTTCTTTCCCCACTTTCCTTAGCTCAGACAGCCCAATCCAGGAGAGGGGATGCCAAGGGTGGAGGGGTACCCAAACTTTCCTAACCCGGGGTATTATGCGAGAAGAGATAGTTACCCTTCCCGGGATCAACCCAGGGTAGACCTGAGGACCCCGTACCAGCCAGAGCGGTTGTCCCAACTGGATCACCAGGTCCAGAACATGGCACAGGATCTGGGTCGCATGCTGAGGGCTCAACAGAACCCTCAGATGAGCATGGATGCTCAGAACTCCTCATATCCAGGATCTGGTGCTCAAGAACAATGATGGGGGAAGAACCCCGACAACCCACCGGTTCCCAAGGAGCAGGCACAAGGAGAATGGGGGTGCAAAGCCTTAGAGGAAGCTTCCTTCCCCACTTGTGAAAAGCCCCTGGAAACCCAGGAACCGGAACCAAAATCTCATGCCCCTGAAATTCTGCAACCCAAGGAGCAGAGGGTTGGTAGGAGAAATAAAGATCCTAAAAAGGCCCATTTTGGAGGAGGTGCAAATCTTCCAGTTTGAAGAAGAGGGGTCCTCAGAGGATTCTGGAAAAAGGATCTTCTCCTTCAGTGATGGGGAACTCCTCCCAAAGAAAAATGGGTCCCAAAGGATCCAAATCCAGACTGGGTAGATGTGGGGACTGAGTTAGAACCGTCCATCAGCAAAACCCATAATGACTAGCACGAAAATCCCGTGCTCAAACCCATCCTGGTGACTGCCTCCAAAAAGGGAGGGGGCAGCGCAGAATCAGAACCAGGGGAGTCCAAAACTTACCCCATATCTAGCTGTCACCTTTTTCTTACAGGTTCCCAAGATCCCAAACCAAATCCTGCCCAAATCACCTCTCTGTCGGTATCCAAAGCAAGGAAATTAACCCACCAGTTGGCAAAAAATGTGCATTATCTTTGCCCCCTTGAGGAAAAGGTGGGAAGATTTTATGCCCTGGTCCAAATACAGGGGCAATGTACAATTTTGGCACTGGTGGACACTGGATCCCAAGCCACCCTCTGTCAAAAAGGGCCTGTGATAAGCTGAATTCAGGAAGGGGGAGTAATACCAAATCCCTCTCACCCCTCTTCCTGGACAACTTCAGAACTTCGATGGGAAGGAAATTCCTGTCAAGGGGACTGCAGATTTAGACATTAAAATTGGGCGACACAAGGTGAAGCACCCGGTCATAGTTGTGACTCCAGAGTGCACACCATGTTTACTAGAGAATGACATCCTGCGTAGATTGTCACCCCTCATAGATTGTGTAAACAAAGTCCTCTGGACCCAGACTAACCGACCAATAAAATTGAAACAGAGCGTCAACCATGTTAGTTTAAATGGCACATGCCACATGGTTGAACAAAAACCTGACCAAATTGAATTTCACTTCCAGAATAATCAAATCCCAGACGTGACAGTAATTGTACTAGGACAACAAACTGGTGATGGGGAGTCCTCTCTATTTCTGAAAATCAACCTTCCTTCCAGTTTAAGGTGGCATTCCACACTGGAAGGAAACATTCTGCAATTCTATACAAATTCACAATCAGAAAATCCCATTCCTATAGTCCAAAAAGATGAGAAATCAGCTCAAAGCTTGGCTGATATTCAGAAAATTGGAGAGCAGTTGTTCATCCCTATTCAGTTAAATGAGGGGAAGGACTCTGTTCTCGGCAGAGTATGTGCGAACAACGATAAGAGCTTCATCAGCGAGGCCATGTTCTGCAAACTCCCAAAAGATCCAGCCAATCCCACATTTAAACTGGTAGACAAATGGGAAATGGACCTGGAAACACCCAATTCCAAACATCTCCTGCCTAGCAGGTGTAGGCTCAACATTTCCATAGGCAACAAGAGCATAGTCCATAATTGTTGGGTCGTGCGAGATGTCCCTGCTGCATTTTATTTAGGCAGTGACATTCTCAATCGCTTTGCCATTAGTTTGGACCTAATAAACTTCAAACCTTGGTCCCGATTAGCGGGTAATCCCATGGACGTTGATGACCCAGAGAAAGCATTTCGGTAAACTCAACTGCTGCCATATGCAGTTGAAATTGAGATTGGAGAGGAAGTTACCATCCCAGAAATGAGGGGTAAATCCAACACCACTAGTCAACAAAGAATATGACACCATTCCAATAGAGGTGGATAACAGCGAGCTAAAGAGTATCACTCTGGGCGCAGGCACCATTATAGGAATGGCGGTTGATGATCGACATTTTTCCATTGATTTAGGTAACTAACTGTTAGGACCAATCCCAAGGACTGTTTTGACAGTGATAGCGATGATGACACAACCCCAGACAGGATCTTCACCTGGCATGGGGGGAATTTCCTGGTGTACTCTGCCTGCCCTTATGGTAAGGAAGATGTGACCTGTGACTTCGGGAGGGATGAGGTGATCTTTCAAGTCCACAAGGACTGCCTTCCCCACCTGAAGCCATTAGTCCAAATCACGACTCTGACCAGGGACTTCTCCACCCAGCTGGATTAGGCCGCTGAGATAGCCAAACAAAAATTCTATCCAGGCTTCAGGCAGATGGTTGAAGAGAGATTCAACCTAGCTGATGCCTGTGAGACTCTGGAGCAAAAGCAAAAATTGAAACAAGTTTTATTAGATTTTCAAGATCTCTTTGCGGTGGACTCATATGACTGTGGTTGCACCGACATCCATACAACAACAATTCCCATGGACCCTGGCATGACTCCAGTGTTTGTGAAGCAATATCGCTTGCCTCTCGCATCAATGGAGTCCCTTACTGAAATAATTAAGAACCTTGAGTCCCATGGGATATTATGTCCAGCCCACAGCACCTTCAATAATACGGTGCTGGGGATTTTGAAACCAAACAGCCAGTGGAGACTCTGTGCTGACCTGAGGGAGCTCAACAAACGGGTCCATACTTCCCGATGGCCTCTTCCCTACATTGATCAAGGGCTGGCCCAGATACAGGGGTCGAAGGTATTCACTGCCATTGAACTGACCAATGGGTACTGGACTGTACCTGTCAGTAGGGAGGATCAATACAAGCTGGCCTTTACTTTCGGGGGGCAGCAGTACACTTGGACCTGGACTCCCTTCAGATACATCAACTACGGCAATTAATTTAACATCTTTCTACACAAGGACCATGTCTGACATGGGTGAAAGGGGTAACCTAGTCTATGTAGACAATGTTCTAGTTAAAAGCTCAGCTGTGGAGGAACACATAGCGGAGATCCGTTATGTTCTGACACAGTTGTGGGCTGCCGGAGAAAAACTCTCTTTTCAAAAGGCACACTGGTGCAGAACCTGTGTCAATTTCTTGAGGCATGAGATAACTGCTCAGGGTCTCTGTCCCCAGGAAAAGAAAGTAGAAGCCCTCCAGAAAATAAAAGACCCCACAACTCTGCGGGAACTAAGGAGCCTCCTTGGACTAACTAATTATAGCAGAAAGTTCATTGAGGACTATGCAGAGATCACAAGACCACTGATCCATCTTTTGAAGGGGGGGTCAAGTGGGAGTGGGGTCCAGAACAAGCCGAGGCAGTAAGACAACTCAAAAGAAGCCTCTCACAAGTGCCTTGCCTAGCTTAGCCTGTCATAAACAAGGAGTTATTCTTGGAGACAGGGTTCTCAAATACATGCTTGACTGCAGTATTATATCAAAAGCATGACAAGGTCAATAAAGTAATCTCCTATGCGAGTAAAACTTTATCCTCTGTGGCGGAAAAATTCAATGATTGTGAGAAGGCACTCCTGGCAACGGTGTGGGCATTGAAGAATTAACGCCTGTTTATCCAGGGGGAACACATCATAGTGGAGACTCCACACCAACCTTTGCAATATCTTCAAAGTGACAGAATCCGGGCTGGACATGTGAGTAATTCCCAAATTACTTTCTGGATTCTGTCAATCAAGGCTTTCCTGTGGAGGTCAGATATGGCCAAAACAAGAAGAGTCCCCTCACGCAAGGTCTTGCTGACTTGCATGATTGTGCCAGAGAAAACTGTCTCGAGGACGAAAGTCTTAAAATAAAGGACAACATGGAGGCATACCTTAATTCCCCACACAAAGTCTATGAAGAAGACCAGTGTGAGGGAATTCCCACTGTCTATGTGGATGGGTGCTCCTACCATGTTGACAACAACAAGAAAAAAGAGCTTGTGGCTGGCGTAGGGAATGCACAGGTGAATGATGCCCTCGAACCCTCCGCTGGGTACAAAATTGGTCCCCGAAGTACTCAAGTGGCAGAGCTGATGGCTGTGCATCAAGCCATCCTCACTGCTGTCCAACACCAACTCCACAAACTGATCATAATCACTGATTCAGATTATGTACGGAACAGGTTCGTGGAGCACCTGGTTAACTGGAAAACCAGAGGCATCCTATTTGCTAATAATAAACCTTTAAAACATGGGAAATTAATAATTGATGATCTGGTCACCTCGAATGGGATGAACCTCTACTGGAAAAAGATCAAGGGTCATTCTAAAGTAGAGGACGAGACACAACTGGAAATGGCCTAGCTGATCAGCTGGCTAAAACTGGAGCCATCCAAGGGGATCTACTTGAGATTGAGTCCCTGTTGGGGGAAATCCAGGCCACTGCTATCACTAGGTCCCAGACAAATTCTCACAATGAACTGTCAACTGCACAATGGAGTAAGGAGACCCCAGATGCTGATTTGATTATGGTTCAAAAAGGGGATCCAATAATGGTAAGTTTTATCAACATATTGAGGACCCTGAGAACTTTCCCCTGACAGATACCGATTACATTGGGAAAGAGGACCTCAGCGTGTTGATGAAATGTCACAAAATGTTCTGAATCCAAGACGGTTTGCTGGTAAGGAGATACATAGCTGGCCATGACCAGTGGGTGGTCCCTACCTCATTCCGAATACTGATGCTAAGTCACGCCCATGATTCGGCCACAACCGGTCATCGGGGGTTTCATAAGACATTACAAATCTTGCCAGAGGTTGCATACTGGCCACACATGGGGCAGGACCTCGACCAATACTTGAAGGGGTGTCTTGTGTGTGCACAATTTCAGCCAACCTCACTCACACACCGTGCTCCCCCCAAAAGAGGGGGATGACACTGCCTTGGTCAGATTTACAAGTCGATTTTAACAGGCCCATGATTCGCTCCTCTAGGGGGAACAAGTACATGTTGACCGTAACATGCTTGTTCACTAAATGGGTGGAATTTCTCCCGGCCCCAAATTGCAAGGTAGAAACAGCTGCCCTATTGATCAATCAAATCTTCTTGCGTTTTGGACTACCCCAAAGGATTGAGTCAGACTGAGGCATTCACTTCACTAGCGAAGTGATGAGAAAGATGTGGGAGATACTTCGGGTCAAAAGGAAACTACAAGCCTATAGTGGTGGAGTTGAGAGATACAACAATACTATTGTGAGCATATTAAAAAAGCTTGTGGCAGATTCCAGGCCAAGTTGGGACATTCGATTACCCCTGTCCGGATGGAGGTCAGATCTACCCCTCCTTCTGCAACAAAAATTTCTCCATTTGAGCTGATGACTGGACGAAGGATGGTGCTTCCCCAGCATTTGCTCGACAGAACGCAAGATCAGACCTTGATAAATGCCTCCACATGTCATGAGTATGTTTAGAATCTGAGAAAACACCTTCAACATGCTTTTGCCTATGCTCAGCGGAATTTAGAAAGATCTCCAGACAGTATGAAGACCCACTATGACCTTATGGCAACTAAAAAAGAATACCAAGTGTTAGACCGGCTCTACTTGTACAATTTCCAAAGGAACCAAGCCCAACAGCGCAAATTCCTCCTAACTTGGCGGGGTCATTTTGAAATCGTAGACAGAATCTCACTAGTCGCCTACACAATCTGCATCCCGAAGGGCAGTTTGGCAGAGGGGGAAGACTAGTGGGTGCACATTAACCAGTTGAAGAGTTGCCATCCCAGGCATACATTGCGGCAAATAGAGGAGCCAACCGGAAACCCAGAGGGGGACATTCCGGATACCTAGAAGAATCCAACTGTTAAAACCATTAGTAAATACAGGTGGGGAATATTGTAAATTGTATTTCAATTTATGCATCTGCCCCACTACATGAGTAGTAGTGGGGAAATTTCCATAACCATGCTCCTGTTCTGTCTCATAGCATTGGAACCAAGAATTACTAATTACCAAGAAGGACCACTCGGGGACCGGGAGGAAAGACCCAAGGAGCCCGGAGTATCGCTCCATACTCCCATCCAGAACCGGCGAGGAGAGAATGTCGATCAAGCATTGATGGGAGAAGCCGACGAATTTCTCCACCTGGAACAAAGAAAGAAAGAACATCCCACTCTCCTGACTTCCCCTTGACGGGCGGTCAAACTCAAGTCATGAGGGGGGGCTCTGTGGGATGTTTTAACCCACTTCTGTTCTGCTATGCTGCAGCACTGTGTTATGAGGGTGCCAGAAATAGCAAAATGGCTGTGAAACCCTTGTGCGCGCCAAAACTCCTGAAAATCGCACTTTGCAATGCACAAAAAGATGGCTGACCAATCTGCCACACATGTTGTCAGTGGTGGAACAGACATCTCACTCCTGGAATATGTCACTGGTCTCCAAAACATGTGAAAATGGAGTACAGAAGGAAAAAGCAGTGCTTTGCTAAATGAAACCTAAAATTTTGCTTTAAATCCCTTTTTTCTTTGTTGCTTAAACTGCAGAATGCCTCTACAAAACACCCTCCAACATCCAAAATTCTTGCTGGGTGCTACAATTCACTTAGTTTAAGAAATCATTGTGAACTTGCAAGGTCCTGAAAAGCTGAAAGCATAAACAGATTTCCACAGCAAAAGTGGCCTGTCTGTGGATCTGTCAAAAATCTCTTGGTGCAGTACCCTGACCCGCCTGAATGGCAGCTGTCAGGAGCCGGCCTGATTAAACTTTAAACATAGATAAACTGAAATCAAATGTTTGCAATCTAAGAGGCCTGTTACTGAGAGTAACCATCTTGTAATTGTTTTGATCCCATGGTTTAAAATCTTGAATCAGAATTCTAGCTGCTATTTTAAAATCACAAGTTTGTTTTAAGCTAAGGGAAAATGAAACAGAATTAACAATTAAATCAAGCCTGGCTAAAAGCTTCCAAACTGGAATATCAGGTTTCCCCACAGAAGGATGGCCTTTCCCCCACCAGGAAATCACACCCAAGCGGTAATTATAAGGTTTGGAAAGAACTTGGTCTACTGAGGCAAAGGGGAACAATGAACAGCTGCTACTAAGGAAATGTGGGGTGTGAGGCCAGTCGTAAATGGCCTCTGCCGAGAGCAAACAGGGAGGAGACTGCTTCTGGACTGCAGGGAGACAGAAAGAGGCAGACCCGAACAACCATCTGTGGCTGAACCTTCACAAAGAACATTTTCTTAAAAGACTTATAATTTGCCAGTGAAAATTGTACAAAATATAAAAATAACAGATTTGTGAATCTAAATTTTGGCGGCACGTTTCAAGAGGCTGAAAAATCGTGTGACATGTTCTGGAAAGAAATGGCAGAAAATGTGACTTTACACAAAATGTATTTTTGCTAGAAGTCTGAAACTTTATACACTTATGCCCATGTTAAACGTGCACACTTGTAGACATTTGCTTATTAATTGGACATTATGTTCCTGATGAAAAGGGCAACATTCTGTGAAAAGCCGAGACAACATCCCACAGCTATGTGGTTTTGAGGGATAGCTGCTATATAAAATACGTAATCTGTATATGTGATTTTTATAGAGGTTGCACATGTATAAATATGTATGGTGCCAAAAGTAGATCTTGTGTTCAAGGGGCTAGGGGTGGATTCTCTGCCTCATACAATCACACCATAAAGGTGACACACTGTTTCCCTCCTCCTATCAAGGCAGAGAGGAGACTCTGATCCAATCATCTGTCAAAGGCGCAAGCTTAGGATAAACCAGCCCACACACCCCTTTATCATAGCATAAATAGAGACAGCTCACCACTCAAGAAGGACAGACAGATTTACTCAACATCCCGATAATGGCGGAGCACCTTGTTGCTGAACTCTACATCTTCCTTGCTCCAGACTCCAGAAACTTGGCAAAGCAGAAACCCATTGCATAGCTGAACCATTTTCAGCTAGGCCTCATATTCCAGAAGCAGAACCCCACAAACCTAAGGGGAAGCATCAAAATACAGCCGGACTGCGCTGTACTGCTTGCCTGCTAAAATAATTATCATCAGAACCAAGAAGGGCAGATCCAATCCAGTTCTGTGCCGTGCTGTGACTAGAGTGCATTGCAGATCCAGTCCGGTCCTGTGCTGTGCTGTGAACAGAGCGTCTTGCTGATTGCAGATCCAATCCGATGTGCCCAGACGTCTTTCTAGAACCAGATCCAATTCCCTGACCAGACTCTTGACGGACTAGAATCCTGACGGTTCTGTTTAAAAACATATATAGTGAGTATCCATAGAAAGACTGTGTCACTAGCATATGTACCTTGCTTAGTTAATCCCTATCTTAAACCCATCCTATCTTGTATTCAGAACCTGTATTTTTAGGAGTACTGTTGAATTGTCTGAACTCTCTATCCAATCCATCCTATCTTCCTCTGTACTAGCATTGCTAAAACTATCTTTGTGCTGATCCTTTCCCATCTGACGAAGGCGAGTCCTTAGCAGGCAGTCATTCTGATCAAGCAGTCCTGTGGGGCATTTGTTTTGTTCATAGTCATCCTCTAGTGTAACAAATCCATTTGCCGTTTTAAAAGTGCATCCCTGTTTTCCATTCTTGCGCCTATCTCGAAAGAACGACCTCCACTAAAACGTCCATAACGTCACTGGTTCTTGTGCTAGAAACACAATGTCAACTTCTGCTTGTAGCTAACATCCACAGCTTTAAATTGCATATAAAGCCACTTCCCAAATCCATATGGTCCCCCCGTTATCGCGATTGTCGCACAGTGAAAAGTTTGCCGCAAATTTCATTTTTGGCAAATTCTGACACGTGTAAAACAGTTTTTGATTGCTTCTGACTTGATTTTTAAGATTTCAAATTGTTTCTTGGTATTAAATCATTGCTTGTGTTTGTGTGCAACTATCCAAAGCGGCTCCCATAAGAATTTATAGTATTTTCAACAATTTTGACCCTATTTAATGCTTTTGCCCAGTCCATTCTATGATAACTTTAAAAGCCATTCTGACAGCTTGACAGTCAATTCCGTTTTTCTCTTGTGTTAGCTGGGGGAAAGTGGGATTGATATTTTGTTTGAATTTTACCATTCCCGAATACCTGCTCTCTCCTATCTCTTTACATTGCCTATTGGGGGTTGAGGGGTGTGCAGGGGGAACCTTTAACCACAGTGCTATTTGATCTGAAAACACACACAAAAGTATAATTTCTGTGCTGAATTGTTTTGCTCACTATTACTCCTGGTGTATTAAAGAGATTATTCTGTGTTACATCACTCCAATGGTTATTATTGTGTACCCATTAAAACATAGTGTGATTAAATTGTAAATACATAAATACATATTTTAACTTTGCAAATCAGCCTGATACCTGGTTCAGTGTGACAAGGGAGATACAGGAGGAGCCCGTGATATGAGTGGTATATCGTTCAGAATAAAGAACTTTTAGACAAAATTAAATACGGATTTCAGTTGTGCATTACACAGGCCTCTCTCCCTTGATCGGGGTACCACTTCTTCATCATGCCTGTTCAGACATTTGTGTTATGTCAATTTAAAACCCAGTTGGGCAAGTTTATCCTTCATTTCCAGTAGCAAGTCCTTAATCAAACTGGATCTCAAATACAATATCACCGGGTCTAATCTCTTTTCATTGGCAAATTCCACTATTACAATGTCATCTGATGATATATGGCACAAGACTGGGACCTGACATAGGACGGACTTCACCTTTTCACGGTTTAAGAGCGTCTTCTTTGAATCTTTCGACATTTTTTTCTAATTTCACTTTATAACCCTTCTGTGACTTTTCCTTTTGAGGCTTGTTATAAACTGATTTTTCTTGCCTCTTGTCTGTGCTCTTTACTTTCAACTCCTTGACCTTCTGTTTTGATCTATTTACCCTGTCACATCCTTTCCTCTTGTCTTCTAATGTTCTGAAGACCTCTGTCATTCTCCTTTCTTCTTTCTCCGGACCGTTTTCATCCCCCTCTTCCGGGGTCTTTTTCTCCCTATTTCCTACATTCTCATTTATCTTAATATTTCTCTGCACGGGATGATCAGTTCTTCCATCGGCGGGTGGGTCATCAACCTGTTTTTCAATTTCCTGCCAGTCAGAGAGGCTGAAACTATCCCAATGCCGCTTCAACATTGTTTTCTTCCAAGAGTTCAATGAGGTCACTCAAACATGATTCTGAGATCAGTGAGTCATCAGCACTTTGGTTGGCCATGCACATGTCAGAGGCCTCATGCATTAACAAGTTGTGTGTGTTTCTTTCTAATACCATTTCTATTTTGGGTTTTTTCACCATTTGCAAATAGTTCAGATTCGGAGGTGATCTTATATTCCTAAAGAATGACCCAGAGGCATTCTGTTTCTGAGTTTTTGCTTGATTTTTAGATTTTTTTCACCCTCTTGGTTTCCCTGGGTTGATTTTCATTTGGTTTTGCAGCTGCGTCAGGAGCCTGGAAAATCAGAAAGCTTAACTTCCCCGAGTAATGCGATGGTAATTGTGGCTTATTTGTGGCTTGGACCTTCTCCTCTACTTTTCCTCCTTCCGCCAAATGCATTCGCATATTGGGTTTGGTCTTTAAGAATTGGAGTGGACCAGTTTTCAGAGCATTGTTGGTGCTACTTTGACTGACATCATTGAGATTATCCTTCTTTGCAGCTGGGCCCCATTTCCCTGTGACCTTATCACTTCCTTCTGTCATTTGTCCTATGCTTAGGTCTTGACTAGGGCCTCCTTTTTCAGACTTATGTAAGTTTCTCATCCACTTGCAATCTTCTATGACTGCCTCCATTAGGTGTGTTTTGGCGTTGGATTAGCTTCTAGCCAAGTCGCTGAATCTGTTTTGCCATATGCTTGTTTTCTCCGCTTCAGTATTTAAACTCTGTTCAACAATTTTCACAAAGTTTTCCAGATCATTCATCTGGTCCTTAGATTTCGAATTGACCCCAAGTATGTCCTGTAAGGACTTGTTTATGTACTCATACAATTTGAGAAATAGGGCCATCGCTATGGTTAGGGCTGCCATAACTGTATTTTGTATGTGGGATAAATCCGCCACCCTATCATTTTTCAGTTCTCCTCCAATTTAAACAGGATGCATTTGTCAACCCTGTTTCGGCTGAATATCTCAGTTAGTGGCTCATCTTCAAGGTTTTTGCTCCATGGAATATGCTTACGATCAAAGTTTACTCTCTACGCCATTTGGGCTCCATCAGCCCGCAAATCAGGCTGCGAGGGTGTCACGATCCTACTCGCCTGCCACCCAGCACCGCTACATGCACCTCTGCCTTTATTTCCTTGTTTTAGCGCTGCAGTTTTGGACTAATCTAATTGCATGTTCCATTCCGGCTTTTGGGTTAAACCAGCAGATGCATTCTGGGACATGTATGCTGTCCAAATGGCAGAGGGCTGGAGGAGGCATACTAAATAAATTTGTTTGCAGTAAGCTACTAAGAGCTGCAGAGGGCCTGATTGCATTCACCTGTTCCGAGCTACTGCAGGCTAGGCTGCAGAGAGCTGGAGAGCACTTGATTAGAAACCACTGCTGCTACTGCTGCAG
The DNA here is from genome assembly GCF_040938575.1 of Ambystoma mexicanum. NCBI lineage: Eukaryota > Metazoa > Chordata > Amphibia > Caudata > Ambystomatidae > Ambystoma > Ambystoma mexicanum. The sequence goes on along the minus strand of NC_090930.1, from coordinate 378,126,862 downwards.
GCTACTGGAGCCAGCACTGGGCTTAATTGAACACAGCTGCCAGAGTCTGCAATCAGCTCCACCCTTCTGGCCTGCTGGCTGGGAGGGCCTTTAGGAGCTCTCTTTGAACAGAAGCAGCAGGCTACTGAAGCCAGGGCTGGGCTTAATTGAACACAGCTGCCAGAGTCTGCAAACAGCTCCACCCTGCTGGACCCTCACTTTGAACAGAAACAGTTGTCAGTCAACTGCTTCCACTGGGAGTTTGTGCTGGTGCTCCTGTTACCAGTTTTGACCTTCCCTGGAAATCCACTTTTGGCAATTTGATTCCTGTTGCTGTTGATGCTTGCAGCTCCCTCCCCAGTCTGCTGCAGCCTTCTTCCCTGCTCCTTTGGGCTCTCACCTAGCGGCTCTGCCACACTCTGCTGCCTTCCGCCCTGCTCCCTTGGGCTCACACCTGGTGGCTCTGCCACACTCTGCTGCCTTCCGCCCTGCTCCTCTGGACTCCCACCTGGCGGCTCTGCCACACTCTGCTGCCTTCCGCCCTGCTCCTCTGGACTTTCACCTGGCAGCTCTGCCACACTCTGCACCTTCCGCCCGGTTCCTTTGGGCTCCCACCTGGTGGCTCTGCCACACTCCGCTGCATTCCGCCGTACTCCTCTGGGGTCCCACCTGTTCCTTCTGCCCTGCTCCTGTGGGCTCTCACCTGACGGCACTGCTACACTCAGTTGCCTTCTGCCGTGCTCCTCTGGGCTCTCGCCTGACGGTTCTGCCGCACTCCGCTACCTTCCGCCCTGCTCTGGGCTCCCGCCTGATGGCTTTGCCACACTCCGCTGCCATTAGCCCATCTCCTCTGGGCTTACCTGCCTGGTCACACTCCTCTGTCTTCTGCCCTGTTCCTCTGGGCTCCTAGCCTAGCAACCTGCCTATTCTAACTTCAGATATCCTATCCTGGCCTGTACCTGGGTATTTCTTTCAACGCTGCTTTCTACTTGTATACATCTCGGTCCACTGTGGTGTCTCCACTTGAATCCGTTTTACAGTGTGACCCTGAGTTGGTCTCAGTTCAGGTCAGATAAGGGAAGACTTCTGTTGCCTTTACCTAATCCGTTGAAGTGGTACCTGCCTCAGTATATGGTCTTTCAGTTTTACCCTTGCACTGAGTACAGCAGTTGCCTCGGCACGCCTAAGTCATGACGTTGCTGTATGACTGTTGTTAAGAGTAATCTGCTGGCACCTATCCCAAGGGCGTTCCTTAATCCCTGGAGACCCCTTATCATAATCCAGTACATCCTTATTTCTGATCTATCCAAGTTGCCCAGTGTACTTGCTTGTCTTTGCCTTTTCTCTGTCTCTTTGTTTACAGCCTGCTCCTCCAGTTCCTGTGAATACCTGTTCCAACTAACAGCTTGGTATGTACCTTTAATCCGTTATATGCTAGCATTGTCTGCGGAATCTCCCTGCATACAGTGAGAGATAGCCTCTGCCCTGTGCTCTCCGCCAAGACTTGTGACAGAGGGTGAGTCCCTATCCAAAGCTGCGATCTTGTCCTTGATGAAGGATAGGCTTTTGCGTTTCTCTCATACAATTTTTTCCCGTCAAAGCCGAGATGTCTTTAATCAGTTGAGTTACTCAGATCTTTTTTACCCAACTCTCATGGCAGATCTGGGGGCGTGTGCGGTCCGATCCATCAATACGCTCAGTTATGCGCACATTTTACTTTGTTCTTCACCATTTTGCATGTTCTGCCCCTACTCCTGTCTATGTACAGGCTACGCCCACGCTATGCTAGGTGTCTCGCGCAAGTCACTTGGCCGCTCGCAGAGACAAGTTGAGCATGCACAAAGTTCCTGCAAAGTATGAAAAAGTCCAGCGCAGACAATTCCTTGAATTGACAAACTGAGAATCGTGCGTGGTTTGGTGCGCAGTGTGGCCGATTTACTGTGCAAATAATTCCATGAATCAGGGCTTTTGTCTCTTAAGGCCTGATTTACAAAAAGAAATGTACATGAAAAGGTCCCATTGAAAACATTTTTGTAAATCATGGAATTTTTTGAACTGTGCAAAGTGACTTTTCACTGGTGCAAAGTGACTGCACTGCGAACAAACACCCTGATTCATGGAACAGTGCAAAGTGTATTTTTGCAGTGGAAATCCCCTTTGCTTTCCACTGCAAAAATACACTTTGTACTCGTCCACAAGCTCTGAATCAGGCCCTAGGACCATCATTTTTCAATATTTACCAAATTGTAATGTTGAGCTACAATGTCCAAAAATTCAATACGTACAATTTATGCAAAACATGTCCCCCATATATGGAATCTCATTTCCATTCCTTTGCCTCTATCCCCTTCCAAATGCTCTCCCGCTCGCTGTATGCTCTTCGTTTACTCTAAATACTTAATCCTTTTGGACCAGTTTCTGTAATTAAGATATCCAATATGTAAACATATACATAAATACACAAGTCTGTCATTCTACAAACATGTGTATTATTCTGTCTTTCAGAAAATATGTCCTTCTGTCTTCCTCACGGCCATGGGATTAAGTAATCGTGTATATTGCATGAGTTTCTTGCAGTATAGTCTTGGCAAACATGCACAAACACCATACGCCAAGCCTACCATGGGCTGTGGGCAGAACCAACTCAGCGATAACGTTGCACTAGTTTTCTCCCTCTTGGCTTTCTATGCAGCCTGTAAATTTGTGGGAACAAGATATTTAATACTAATGTAACCCTGAACAATGAGCTACATGACAGATCTGTATTCTGAGCTCAGCGCATACACCTTGTCCACATTGCATGGGGATTCTTTTATGCGCCTGCCAATACAGCGTTCACATAATTAAAGAACACTACACGCACTCTAACGTTGTTCTTCCTAATGCCCGGTTTTAGGTTACTTCTTTAATTGCTATCATTTCATGTCCCGGCTTTATTAAAAGAGTTGCATTTGCTTTGTTGGTTTGTGTGCCTTCTGTGCTGTAATGTAGCTCTCTCTTCGATGTTTCCCATTTTGCAGATTTGTTTGAAGCCATGCACTGTGTGGTTCTTCTCACAATACGCTTAGCTTTTGGTTTTTGGGGTAAATCAGCAAGGGCGAGCATCAAGGACGCATCCTGTCTCAAAATATTCTAGCAATAAATTCCGTGACGAATCGGGTCAGGAAAAAAAAAAACGGTTTGTACTGTTCCATGAGAATTTGGATCATGTTTAAACATGCACCGGCTTGTGAGATACACGACTAGTAAAAAGAGCCATTTAACAAAACAATTGTGCATTGCATTGAGATGAATGATAACTAAACGATGCCCGAAAATGCATTTCAATGCCTCTGACGATTCACACAGTGGGCAGTAAGAAGATGTGTTTCAAAATGGCGCACAGAGCGAACTCCTGCAGAAGTTGCCTACAATGCCAACATCTAGCGGTGGTGCACGTGATCATCGTAAACAATACATATGTTTTTCACGCATCGCATAGGGATGTATGAAAAGTATATGCGTCGTCATAGGAAAGTGCATTTTTGTTGCTCATCCCGTGATAATATGTGAAACACAAGTTTATTTGTAAATATGCCTGAAAACAATGACATGTTCCCAAAATATCCCCGTAAGTAGCCATTGGTCAATCACCCAACCAAACCCGGCCATATGAACTAAGCATTTGCTGACCATTGAAAACAAACATTGGCAATGCCAACAGTTTGGGCTTTAGTATAGACATGGCAAAGGCACTTGCCAGGCACAGCCATTGTGCACTAGGACCCCAACCGGCCCATAAAGCTGGATGTTGCCCAATAGCACTTTAAGATGAGGTAGCAGCACTGTGAGATGGATGGGGATGCAGATTAGTACTCTAGCACCAAACCAATAATGACAACTCAATGGTTTGGCAAAGGGAGTCCGTTTAATGACAAGTACAAAAAACGGGGAGTTTCACGAATATCAGCGGTTGCTTGATCTTCCTTCTTGCTTCACAACTCCAACGAACTTCATAAAAACACATCATTTATACTAAAAACTCGTCATCACTGACGTGTAACGCTTTAAATGTTGCATGCAATTCTATTGGTTCTAGGAAGGTAACTTTAATATCGGTACTATATCTGTATAGGGTAATGGAGTGAGGGTATTGGATAAATAGTGTCAGGTGGGGCATCTAAGCCCTTCCTTCAAGATGGCTACTGTGGACGTCACTAAAAGTACGACTTCCCATTGGTTCTACTAACTATAGGACCCTAGATTACTTGGTTCATTATGATTGGGTTGGCATCAACCCCACTCATACTTTTCCACTTTGCCTAGCAGCATGCAGATCAGCCGGCCAGGTGCAGGGAGTTCACCCACACCCCCAGTCTCCCTTCAATTATTACTACAATCAATCATCACCTCGGTATCCATGTGTCAATTATTTCTTTGTAGTTGGCCTCGAATCAGCTTCCTGGTCTGGTAAAGTTAAGGAGTACAGTCTATTGCAAAGGTCCATGCGCGGGTGTGAATGACTCATACCTTCTCTGTGCCTGGTCACGTGATTCAGACACCGTGAAATTGTCTCGCTCTCTATGCAGTTTGAGTATTTGATTTAATTCTATCACTCACCTGCCTCCTGTGGCTTATCTTTGACCCTTCTGAACAGGATACTGTTTTTTGCTTCATTAAATGTATCTACTGTTGGTGTATTTCAGCTGAAACGACCTTGGTTTCCTGGCACGATTTTCTTCTGTCTGAGTATCACTTCTGCCTTTTATTCTTGATTTGTTAGCTATGAAGCTCTCCTCTTGAGACCTTTAGTAACCTTTGGTTGATTCTGCTCTTGTGCAACATGGAAGTATATTTATATTAAATGCTCTTTTTTGAGGTAGATATGTATAGGTGGTGCTTGCCGCAATCTATCTTACTACTAAGCGGTTGTATACGAATTGACGGAGTTACAATTGTCCGAATGACAATTGACCTTTTGCACAATTGACCGAATTTTAAAGGTCAATTAGTACATATATGCGGGGGGAAACCCCCCGCAACTCCCTACCCAATCCAAAACCCCTGCAACCCCCCACCCAAACCCCTTGTATTATTTATAATACTAAACCAACCCATTATATATATAAAAAAAATAAAAAGTCAATTGTGCAAAAGGTCAATTAGGGCCATTCAAATTCAACCAATTAGGTCATTCGGTCAATTGTATTCGGTCAATTTGGGTAATACCTACTAAGCATGGCAAGCTGCACGATATTCTTAGCCTTCTTGCGATTCAAAGCATATGTACACGTATAAACTGGCTGAATATCTTCATCGTGCTCATGGCATAAGCTTCTTAGATTTGACATCATTATTTCAGTTTAGGTTCCTGATGTCCTTTATCCGTGGTGTTTCGTCTCTTTTTGTCATTTGCAGGTCGTCATAGCTTCTATATGTGAATTAGTCCGGGTTCTTGTGACATCATCATTCGTCTTCCTTTAGGACTTTCTTGGCTTCTTCTGGCATTGTGCTCTGACAATCTTCATTCTGTTTCATTTGTTGATATGGCTTTCTCAATGGATTCCTCACAGTCCAGGTTTTCTTTCAATAGGTGCGGTTCTTCTGACAGGTACTGGGCAGATCCCATCTGTGGCTCTCTGCTGGTTTATTTGCTCATCATATGTCACATATTTTGGCGTGAGCATTCCTGGTACTTCAAAATCGATGGTTGGATTGTGGGTCATGCTTGGGATCTTCTCTACACCATAGTGGTGTAGAGAAAAATTGATGGTAGCAGTTGAAAAAAGGTGTGAGTACCTGGGCATCTAATAGCAGTGCCTGGCAAATGCATAATACTTATACACAAGCCAAAACTGTTGGCTTTGCCAATGCTTATTATAAACAGGACTTCAGTGAAGAACACGCATAGTGCTTTTAAATCGAGTGGCTGAAGGCAGACCTGGTGTTCAAGACATTTTTATTTCACTAGTAGCGGCTTTACAACTCCGATTAAGGCATTAACTTGCTTTTGATTGCTTTGAATAAACACTGGCAGGAACTTTCATGCAAAAGAAGCACTAGTAATTGTGTTTGAAGGACTGTATTTTTAATGTGATTGGATTTTAGACTGATCGCTTTTTAGGAACTATTTTGTTATCTTGTTGCAATATAGTACATACGTACCTGTTGCATTGTTTGGGACCCGGTTCCTACAAATACTGTGATCGGCTTGTGACGCGCCCCCATTTCTACGGCAATGGGGCACGCCACAGGCTACAACTGGCCCTCGTCAGCGTGAAGCGCTGATGCAAAGCCTGTTTTTGCCTGTTTCTGCCTGGGTCGCCGGTCGGCAGGAGATGCTGCCGTATTTACATTTGCTGTTTTTTTATATATTGAAAGCTAACTGATACAGTGACAAGGTTACTGTAAGAAAATTCAATGGGGAGGTTTATATACGATGCAAGCTCTCTTAAGAAGCTGAATAAAGTGCATGGCAGCATTTCTTTACGAACCCTGAATAAAACTAGGGAATTGAATATTGCCATGCATAGGATTGAAACCCAAACTTCGAATAATGAGGATGAGGCGGGTCGTAAAGCAGCACTCATCAATGTGAGGTCAGCAGGAGCAAATGCTACAGCAATAGTATAATTAATTGGACAAAATGATTTAGATCTTTTATTAGTTACTGAAACTTGGTTCACTGAAGCTTCTCAGAGCTCATTTCAGGACTATCTGATAAAACATATCAACAGAATCAGCAGGAGAGGGGGTGGCATAGCAGTCATATATAAAACTGCCTTACAAATATCACATTTAAATACCTTTGATTGGGGGGCTGATGCCCAGGTTGGACATCTAATACTTAATTTTGTCCTCTAGAGCTGCTATTCATCTTATCTTAGGCTATAGACTGCCTGGTCCCTGGAAACTATTTTTGGAGAATGTGGATTCTTTTTTAACTACTCATGGGATTAAACATAAAGAATTATTATTGACAGGCGATTTGAATATATGGTTGGATGATCCCGTAAAACCAGAATCTAAGGAGTTACGGGAACTTCTGGACGTTCATGACCTATGTTCTCTAAGGACTCAACCATTCCCCATAAAAGGACGTTGTTTGGATGTTTTGTTGACTAGGGGGACTTATGCCTCCGTGAAGGAGACTGTGCCAATTCACTGGTCCGACCACTTTGCTCAGTTCTTTTCATTGAGCCTACATAAATGATGCAATACTGCTGTGTCAAAGACAAACCAGCTATTTATCCTGGGAAAATGAATGATCTAGATAGAATCACTGGCAGTGAAATTAGAGAAGCTCTTGCATCTATTGATTCCCTGTTATCTTGTGAGGATTTATTTTCAGGAGGCTGTCTGATGATGGATGCATTGTGTACAATGACAGCCCCTCCAAAACTAAGAAAATCAAGGATATCTTAACCTTGGTTTGCACAGAATTTAATTCCTATGCATAAACTAGTGAGCAGGACTGGCCAAAAATGGCAAAATAAACAAACGCCAGAGAATTTAAGTGGGGCCAAGAGTGCCCTACTTAACTATAAATCAGCCATTTTTCAGGCCAAGAGAGATTATCTCTGTACAAAATTAAATACCGCCAACAACTTGCCTAGGGAATTATATTTCAATGTTTTAAAATTCTGTAATCCTGGCTGTACAGTTACCTTAATTGAACCCTCTCTCGCACAGGCCAACAATTTGCCTTTTTTATCGATATAATTGAACAAATCAAGAGTGAAATTGCTGTTAAAACTGTCAACATGTTTTCACTTGGACTGACAATTGTACAATCCTTAGGGGAAGCAACTAACTAGCAGGAATAGAGCACATTGCCTGCTTTTGATTTACGTCCATTATTGGAAAAAGAAGTACATCGGTTGATGGAGGCTCTTAAACCGACTAATGACTCATTTTGTCCTCTCCCTGCCTATGTAGCTGAGCGTCTATCCCTGGACCTGACTGCTTTTATGACCAGATTCATTATTAAATCTTTGATGCAGGGGATAGTTCCCTATATTTTGATACAGTCTGTAGTTACTCCTTTATTGAAAAAAAATACTCTGGACTCGGAAATCCTCCAAAACTATGCACCGATCACAGGTCTTTCTTAGCCAGCAAAAATACTTGAAAAAGTGCTTACCGGTCAACTACAGGAATTTGTGGAGCAGGAGTCATTGTTGGATAAAGTCCAGTCTGGCTTTGGACCAAGATATGGAACAGAGACTGCCCTCCTGTCTGTTTTCAGAATGAGCTGATGGCGGCCGCAGACCGGGGCAAGCTCTCCTTTTTGGTGATGCTGGACCTGTCTGTGGCCTTGACACAGTGAACCATCTAACTCTTTTAGATCGGCTGCAGGTTGTGGGAAGGTTCTCCAAGCAGGCCACTGATTGGTTTTGATCATTTTTGCTGGATCGCCATCAACAAGTGAGATTAGGTGAATTTCTTTCAGACTCGATTGGGCTGAACTGTGGCATCCCGCATGGATCATCACTCTCACCTCTGTTGTTTAATCTATATATGCATTCTCTCTTAGAAATCTTGAGACACCATGGGATGAGCTTTCATACCTATGCTGATGACACCCAGATTTTCATCAGATTTGTTAACTTTGATGAGGCATTTGAGAAGTTATGGCAGTGTCTGGACAAAGTTGATCACTGGATGTCAAGCAATCAGTTGCAATTAAATGCAGGTAAAACCAAACTGATTCTATTTGGTCCAAAACATCTTCTTAGTGCAGCGAAGAAATTATCCGTCCCAACTCTTCTCAGCACTAATTTAAAGTTTGTGTCCAAGGTTAAAAATGTGGGCTGTTTATGGCAAGAAAACCTTACTAGTGACTGCCAGGTTGGTGCTAAGGTCCAGGCAGTACACCATATTTTGAGACCCCTTAGACAGGTACTCCCTTATATCCTTGAGGAGGTCCATACCTCATTGGTGGGTGTTCTGATCGATGCCCACTTAGACTATTGCAACAACCAACTGATGGGTATTCTATCTAAGCAAATTAAGAGACTTCAGAGCGCCCAAAATACAGCCATTAGGATAATTCTTAAGCTGTGCAAAACTGCCCATATGTTTCCTTCTCTCCATGTTGTGCATTGGCTGCCGGTGGAGGATCACATCAGATTTAAGGTGGCTTGCTTTGTTTTCAAATGCTTGAATGGACTGGCCCCAGCCTATTTGAGTGAGCTACTTCATCTTCATCAACCCACAAGAGATTTGCGATCCAGAGGCTGTAATCTTCTGTCAATTCCCCACTCAGTGCATACAACAAGAGGAGTTCGAAGATTTGCTGTATTTCGACCAATGTTGTAGAATTTGCTTCCAATTGAGATAAGGGGCCTCATTACACGGTACCGGTAAACCCTTACCGCCTTACTATGAGGTCCCTTTGCGGGACCCGACCTTAACGGCTGTTGTAGGCCAGCCGTTAAATTTGGGACCCGAAAAGGGACCTTGGTGCTAATTACGGTACCGCAATTTGCAGTACCATAATTACCGCCTTCCCCATTCCCATTATGCCCTATGGGGCAAAAATGGGAATGGGGAAAGGCTATGGAGAAAGGGGGAATTACCGCCCTGCCAACCTTGTAATGGGGTGGTAATTCCCCCTTTCTCCATGGCAGAGTCGGTAAGTTACCGGCATGGACCATGGTGCTATTAGCACCACGATTTTTCGCCCGGGTCGAAAGGAGGCCCATTGTATCCATTTTGTAGGGCTCTCAAAACATTCTTGTTTAGGTAGCTATTCATTTGTTTTGCTTATTTGCTTTCTCTCGGTGCTGCTTCTGTTTTGCTTGAATGTGATTTATCACCTGCCGCCGCTATATAGTTTAGTCCGTCATGTGCGTGTTACAAATGCAAAAATCAATCAATCAAATGTTGACAATAAGAATTGATTAAACTGAGCTCAAAGAGTTCCCATGTGGAGGTGTTTCGGGCGGGCAGCAGTAGGTGGGAAAGGCCATAAGGATTAGCATGGTCATGGGAAGTCAATGGGTGGGCAAATAACCAAACAACTACTGCACGCTGTGTGTCCCTCCTCATATGTAATTTCTCCCTATCTCTACTGTAATACAATAGTTTTGGCTTATAGGTGTCGCAAACAACTAGTAATAGCCCAAACTAAAAAGGAAAAATAGTCTTTAGTTCAAATACTGATAGACTTGAAAGAGCAGCATAATATAATTGGCCCTTGCGGGGCAAATCCACAATCATGACACAGCACAGTTTCCTATAGAGATTGGTCACCAACTGTATCAATGCCCACTGCTTGTCTCCTGTAGCAGATATAGTCGGCCGAATTGATGAGCCATGCTAATGAGATGGTGGCTAAAGGCCAGGCATCTATCGGTAACAAAGGAGTAGGGCCAATCTGGGGTTATCATTGACACTTACTAATCAGACAATCTCACTAAGCAATAGGATCTTGATGTATGGGCAGAAATTAAGAGCAAGCAGTGTAACTATGTTTTCCCCTGTTATGTCACAGGATTCATCCATGTATAGCAACCGTATGCACAGGTATATGCAGAGATCGTATAGACTGATAAAAGGGTGCAGTGGAGGTGAGAGTTGAGGTGGTGGCAAATGCTTGGAGTCTCAATGTTGTTGTGATTGGCAGAATTATCACCTGTATGGAATGTGTTGTCCCATCTGTTCACATGCAGTCACATGTTCCAAGAAATAGTCTACCGATGTGGCCACTAACATGCATGCTGCTTACAGAGATTAAGTATTGTTCACAAACAGTAATGCTTATGTCAAGACTTACCCCAATAGTATCTCCTGGTGGAGGAGAAGAATAGACAAGGCAAAGGCAGAACAGTGGCCATAATTCTGGTACTGCCACTGTATTTGGTGGTAGTGGAATTACCACTGTTTTTAGCACAACACCAACTTCCGAGTTTGACATTGAAGTGGAAGATTTACCGCAAGCATTATGGTAAAGTTGAATACTCCAGTGTTGGGTTAAAAAAAACAGATGCCCTGGTAGAATTTCCTCTCAGGTGAATTCCTACAAAATCTCAACTGAGGGCGTTAGTATGAGCTTTTGATAAAAAGTGTTTGGAAATACGACATTCTCCCCTCCAGTTTCCAGCAACATCATTCTTAGGTGAGTGGAAATATTGGCAGGGAGCTAAAATCACACGTTGTGGAGGAAACAGGTGCTCCAGTGACATTGCAAGCATTTCTTAGTAGACTGCTACTTTTCTAGTTTAAGAACGTTTTCTTAAACTTTCATTAAACTAGAAAACTGGTGCTGCAGTCTTTGATGGTTTATAAAGAGAAAAAGTGTGCAGTGGAGTTTAATGGCACCTCCAAGGTACCATATTTGTACTCCTTTTTCTGTTGTGCTGAACCAGTGCTGCCTGAAGGAGAATCCCCTCCATGTGGCTGCCCTGCATTTCTGAAGTTTGCTAGATCTGTTTGAAAGCCATAAATCAACGTAAACACCAAAGCTTTCATGTCCCTGCACCAAATTCTTTCTTCATCAAAATATGGTGTTTGCAAGTAACGTGTTCCTCCTTTATGGAGGAACACTTTCTTACATTTGTATTCACCACAGAATCGGCCCCCGAGTCCTCTAGACCCCAAAAATGGGGATTTACACAGACCTTCTGCAACTTGTAATCCCATAGTAAGACCACTGGACCATCCAATGGTAATATTAAATGAAGCTGGAGGTATTTCAGGGGATTTACAGCCACATGTCTGCTAAACACATGAGGCCCATAATGAGGCCCACTGCAGCCAAATGAGGAACAGAGTGTGGTAACATGGGCCTGACATGCTTGGGGACATTCCACTTTCAGCACAACCCTTTGAAAATGCCTGTTCCCCCGAGAAGGCATGTACAAAAGGCAAAGGCAGCTCCATCATAAGACCTCAAGCCTATGCTAAATGTACTATGACTAGAGCACCTACCAAACCATGGCCAAAAGGAGGCATTGGGAAAGGAGTGGACTTGGATCTTTCTGATTAATATCTAGACCAAATTGACAAGTAGATTCTAAGATTTTGTCACACAAGACCTGCATGTTTTGCATACAGAATTATTAATGTAACCACCATGCGATAATTATTTGTACTCACTAAAGCATTTCATCCCTCCTCACATGCCTCCACAGCCCTGGGCCACTCCAGTACTTCAGAGCCTTCGCTCCTCTCTTCCATCACGAGAAAAAACCGCAAATCATTCAATAAGAGATGACAAAGTCCAATTTAAAACAGTTAAAAATAATTTAAGAGCAAATAAAAAAACAGTCTTCCAAATCGATGTTTTCAGAATTTTTCTAAATCTCAATTAGTCAGAAGTCTTGCAAATATTTCTTAGAAAGGCATTCAAGAGAGATAAAGCAGCCCTGGAAAAATACCTATTCATAGAGCAGGCATGATTGAAGCCAGAGAGAATGCCGGCTCTGAACACCTCTGAGGCCTCCTGAGATTGTTAGTTTATTTTCTAAATAAGAAGGGGGTCTCTAAAAGAATCGCTCTGTAAACAATACATGAAATTTTAAAAGTAATTCTGGAGTGAAGCGGAAGTCAATGAAGGGATTTTAAAATAAGAGTAATATATGGTCGAATTTCTGGGCTCCATAATTCAGATGAATCTGCTTTCAAAGGAGCAACAGTAGAATGTGGAATGCCTGGTAGAAGAGAGTTCCCGCAATCAATTTGGATAGCATCATTGATTGTACAAGAGTACGGAAATGGAAAGGTGAAACTAAAGGTTTCACCAATCTGAAGGAATGTGAATGAAACGTTGCAGATGTCACCAAGGCATTGATATCAGGGACCAATGTTAGTCTTGCATCTAATGTGTAATGCAAACATTCAACAGAATGAGAGATGTCTGTGGGTGCACTAAGGATTTGTGCATTTAAAAACCAAGTAGAAAAACCAGATCGATGAGAGGAACGAGAGAATAAAAGAAACTCACTGCCTGATTCATGGAATTTTTTGAGCCGAAAACAGGGATTTGTGCGCCATTCTGCCCGCAAATCCCTGTTCGACAAAGAGGGATTTGCACGCACAATGGTGCACAAATCCCCGTTTTCAGTGCAAATAATTCCATGAATCAGGCTCTTAGGCTCGTAATAGTTCAATTGAAAAAAACAAAACGTTGTAGACATACAAGTCCGATGTCTAAAAGACAGTTCCTGTATGTATTTATTCTTGCAGAGCGCTACCACCTGAGGGCATCTAGGCACTTACAGGAAGACCATCCTGGAAGGCACAGAGAATTGAAACAAACACGTCTTAAAAGATTTACAAAAACAAAAATGATCAGTGATTCCTCTAAAATGAAAAGGAAGAGAGTTCCACAAGGTAGGGGCAAGCACAGAAAAAGAATGACCACTTGCTTGCATTTTATGAAACCTCAGGACCTTTAAAAGAATCTTTGAAAGGATCGCAAAGGCCTTGAGGGGATGTAACAAATCTATTTTGATGAAAGATAAGACTTGCCTGAGTGGTGCATGGCGCAATGTGTAATGCATAGAATCTTAAAACGAATACAGCGTTTCACCGAAAGCCAGTGAAGGTGCTGGAGAAGTTGATGAGAGTGTGCTAGCCTAGGAGTTCCAGAGTTAAGCATGTGCAGCTGAATTCTGAAGGATCTGTGGTTGCTGAACTAGGAAGTCCGTTTGGCCAATATAGATTCTGTTACAGTAGTCGAGGGAGCCCATAGTAGAAGAGGTCACCAGGGTAGAGCAAAGCACAGATGGGACAAAAGGAGGAACCTTTTTTTGGATGTTAAGTTTATTATAATTATTATTATTATTATTTATATTATTATTATTATTATTATTATTATTATTATTATTATTATTATTATTATTATTATTTATTTGGATATAGTACTCAAACTTATACAAATTAAAACGTCAATATAACCATATGTATACACATATTGATAAAATATCGGAGCAGGCTAAAATACAAGACTAGTTAATACATCATATTATCCATTTGACATATATAGCAAAACCAGATTTCAAATAATCAAACAGTACACTCCTTTCCTCATGGCACAAGTCATCCTAAGCATACAAAGTACATCTAATTGCAGTCAACGGACGAACGGGAATCAAGGACATTGCTTTTATGGATGTCAGTTACCATTACAGGTTTAAAAATGTGTGTGGATTCCGGCAGCAAACAATTCTGGTATATGTGTATTATTTAAGATCTTTCATATTATAAGTACAAAAAATACAAGTCAGCAAGGACTTGTACAATTCAACTCAATTAAGATAGTTAACAGTTCACTGCTATGGGAATCCTTGACATCAATGTTTATTACAATATCCCACCCTGGTTAACCCCATGAGAATCCTTAGGTAACAATTTCTTAATGATACCCACAGTCTATACAGAGCTAACTGTACCCTTTCACTCTCTGTGTTAAGGCAGTAGGGTCAAAAAGAGTCAAATTTTAAAGATTCGTGGCTGTGCACAAAGCCACCCAGCGTAGTCATAATAGCCGGACCTAAATAAGCACACTCCGTAATCAAGTGTTTTGCTGTCTCAAGTGGGACCCAGCTACTGCAAATGTGACAGGTCCGTTCCTGACGCGGGATGTTACACAGTGCCCCGCAGATTGCCAAGAGAGGAAGTTGGTTCATCCTTAATCTTAACAAGAACCACCTAACAGCAGGGCTAGGGCACTGTCTCAAGTATCTTTGTGCTGTAAGATATGAATGTGTGACATTTATAACATCTGCATAAGTTCTCAAGGTTGAGAGGTGTGTATAATTATTGGTCCAGTCTCACTGTTTTAGTTTTCTTTTAAATAAATGTTGCAAGGTGGTAAGGCTAGTACCATGTTTAAAATCTGGAATCCAGCCCGTATTTACACAAAACTTGTCGATCAAGTTATTAAACTCTTTTCTTTTAGATGGTTTCACCAGACCTTTAGTTTTCCTCATCAAGGCAAGTTGTTGGCATCTCGGGCTAGCATGCATTTTTAGGTACATCAACCCCTGTCTAGTCATTGCCTGACCTTTTAAAGATACCAGAGCAAGCTCCAACCTAAGGAGCTCAATTGGAGTCGATAGTGGCAATTTGAGTACCTTTTTCCAAAAATAACCCTCGATTGTGTCAAGCCACTGGAAATCCATCATGGCGAGGGCATCAAGGCCGTGAAGGACCATCAGGCACAGGCATTGACTATACAAGGTAAAAATAATAGCCTGCAGTATGATTAACAAACTTGCCAGGTGGGTCGGGCGATTAGCTTTAGTACTTTTTAATTATTTTATGTGGTAATAGGATCTGGATGACTCATTTCCAGGCCCAAATACGGGTACTTTTCCACCTTAACTAGGACACCAAGACTTGTTACAAAATCTGGACATTTAATCATCTTAGAGGCAACCACCATAACCTTTAGTTTTCTCCATATTAATAAGTATGTCTTTGACCACGGTATACCCCACCAACTTCTCAAACATTGCCTTTGTTCCACTAAATGTGTGGTTAAACAGTACGAGATCATCCGCGTACAACATACAACAGACAGTCCGCCACACCCACTTTAGGACAGCAACCTGCTGCCTGGCTAAAGTGCAGGGGGAGCTCAGACATATTGTCCATTTTCTCTCTTTCCCCCAGAAGCTCACTGTCTCCAGGGCTCTGGTTCTCTCTAGGCTGGACTACTGCAACAGCCTCTTTCTTAACCTGCCTGTCTCTGCTCTCCGCCCTCTGCAACTCATTCAAAACAGGACTGCGAGACTTGCCTTTGGCCTCAAGCCCAGGGATCGAATCTCTCCAGGACTGAAATCACTGCACTTGCTCCCAGTGGCGGCGAGTATTAAGTTAAAAACACTCTGCATTGTCCACAAAGCCTTCTGGGGCCTGCGGCCTCAATACCTTCAACTCTCTCTTCCTACATATTTTCCTTTTCGAGCTCTTCACTCTTCCGCCTCAAACTCCCTCAGGGTTAGTCGCTTCTCCAAGCAGAGAGTTGGTGGTAGATCTCTTTCTTCTGCTGGGGCCTTCCTCTGGAACAAACTTGCCGCCCCTCTGAAACTTGAGGAGAATCATCTCTGGTTCTGGAAGCACCTCAAGACCTTCCTCTTTGCTTCTGCTTTCTCTCCTCCTCTCCCCACCTGATCTCCTGGCTGAATCTGAAACTGGTTACCTGGGTACCCTCTGATCTCGGGCCTAGGTCCCCTCCACACCAGTTGCTCACCTGCACTGCCCCCAGGCAATCCTTGCACTCGAGGACTGTTCCTGTATCCCTACAGCCCCTACTAGCACTTGACAACTCATGTCTGCACTTACCCGTGCACTTGCCACCAGATGGCTGCACTTTTATTTACTATTTATTGTCTTTATTTATTTTACTGTTATCCTATGCACTGCGCTGCCCCCTCCCCTTTCCCCCCACACTTTTCCCCTTCCCCTGCACTTGGGCGATCTCAATGTCACCTGGCCTGGTAGGATCGCTGTCTCTGTCTTCCCTTTGTTTCCCCTCCCTGCCTCGTCGCGCATTGAAACACTTGTGTATAGGCGCGTTATGAATGCCATATCATATCACATTGTATCATATCATACCATATATATGCCGTACAACAGTGGAGCCAGGCTGCAACCCTGCTTAACACCCATTTAAGTCCGCACTGGGGATGTTAAACCACTCTGGTCGTCCAGACGCACCCGCAGCAAACCAACATATCATAATGTAGACCTTTGAGGATACTCAGAAGCCATGCAGGACACCCCCATTGTTCCATATTAACCCACAACTTCTCACGACACACTCCGTCAAAGGCAGCCCGGAAGTCAATAAAGATAGAATACAATGCCAACTCCCCGGTAGCAATGCTTCCCTATACAGAGAGTTCATGAGTCGTATGTTGTGAGAGGTACCACACCCCGGACGAAAACCTGCAACCTATAATTAGACGGCACTCCATGATCCCCTTTTTATAGACAGGTATTAACACTGTCTGTTGCTATTAGGTTGGTATCACCTGAGAGTGACACACTTTGTCAAACAGAGTTTTCAAGATGGCCGCCCACTTCTTGGGGGTTTGCTTAAGGACACATTTGCCAGACCATTAGGTCCCGGGGCCCTGGAGTTTTTAAGTTTCTTGATTTTATTTTCAATTGTGTCTTCACTAATAATCAAGGGCCAGACCCCGGACAGGAATTGGGGGGGGAAACCATCTTAGGTGTTCCACTATCCCCCTTTATGAAATCAAGCAACTCAGACTCCTGGATGGGGTTCAGGACATTTTCCCTACTGTCTCCTTTGGCTTTTTTAGCAGTGTCCAAATGCCCTTAATATTACCTTTCCCCAGCGCTTTGATCATGTTTTGCCAATGTATGTTTTTAATGGAACACTTCCAGCGCGTTTGCCAGCCCCTATATTTGTTCTTAATCTGTCTCACCCGTCTGTACATCTCATCTATAGTCACAGTGGACACTTGCACCATTCTAATTTCTCTTCGCATCACAGTCGTATTTATCATCAGTTTTGTTGCTAGGCAGTAATTACCTCTAAGGGCATTTACCAATTTAAGTGGCAAGAGGCTTTAGCCAAGCCACCAAGAGTCTATTTCTGCCCACTTTACAGCATTGACTATTGTCTTAATTGTTTGTAAATTTCTGCTGGTCCAACCTACATGACTCTCGGCATGGTTGGGCAGCAGCCCAGAGCACCCAAGCGTTTACCGCTGTTTCCTGATTATATCGCCCAGGTGAATAGTAAGGGTAAGCATTTCATGTCACAGGCTATAATTCTGAGCTCACCCGCAGTCAGGAGGCACACCATGTTTCCAAAGGAATAATCTAGGGTGGCCTTGGAATTATTCCCCTCCCAGGTGTATTGTCCCGGTGTCTCCCACGGTTCTACCGTTCAACATGGTAAGGTGCCAGTACCTCAGATGGTTTACCAATATTTTCCCCTTGTAGTTACCACTTCCTTGTAAAATTGCGCAATGTGGGGCCATGTCACGATATGGCAGACACTGAAAATCATCACGACATCTAGCGTTTAAGTCACCTCCCAATAGTACAAATGCCTCATCCCCATCATAAGAGGAATTTATGGATAGCATTTCTTCCAGCTTCAGAAGGGTTACTTCCATTGTTTTTATACTAGTTGGAAAGTACAGATTGATGATCAACAAACTTGTAGCATCACACTCCGTTCCAGACCATGTTTCCAACCCTTGTATGTACCCACCATCAACTGACTTTCATACTTCTCGAGAGTTGAGCCACTGACTTATTCCCATAATTAGCCCACCAAATGGCCTGCCCTTGGGGCCTTTATTGGCCAAGATTTGATAAAGGTGATAGCCCTCAATCTGTACTGTGCAATAAAGCCAGGTTTCCTGCCGTAAAAACACATAATATTTGGACAGAATTTGTAAAGACCCATTGGGTTGCAGGAGATGTCTGTGTCATCGTGTGTTCCAAATGGCGATCCTAACTGGTCAATTTCAACCCGTCTGGGAGTTTTAGCTCTAATTGATGGTTTTGGGAGGTACCAAATGTACTTCTTCCCAACCAGAATGGGGGAAAATGTTTTTGCTGAAGTGCAGGAAAGGGATGGACTGAGCCAACCAACCCTCGCTTCCACCCCTGTGTTGTTAGCCCTCTACAATGCTGCCAGGAGGGGCCGGGATGTTTCCCCTAATGGGATTCAATTTTTGAACCACACACTAATAGTTACATCCCCAATCCGTCAAGTGCATCAACATTAGCACACAATAAGGATTCCACAGCACGGAGGCAAAACGTAGCAAAACCCAATTGGAGCTACTGTCCCACTTCAGCAATGCAAACTCTGCGATGTCTGCTCACGTAATAGTAGACAATCAGGGAATAGTTGCCCATAGCCGCAGCAATGTTGACTTATTCAAAAAAGGGCTCCAGGCTGAAGTGTCTAACTCTTCAAGGTTAACAAGACATTCAGGGTTTATTAATTCAATCTCAGGGCTACAGGACCCAAAAATAGTTTTTGTGGCTACCCCAGCCCCTTTCTCATTATTATTCCCAGTAGCTGTGCCCTGATTAGAGTCCAGGTCTCATGCATACATGACTCGTGAGATGGGTCCTTCTATTACCAGCCTTTCCTGTCCCATGCAGTCCTCCTAAGTCTGTTTCCGTTAGGGGGCATGTAAATAGTAGTGTGGGGTTGCTTTATTAACCAAGATTTATCCCTGGCATTCGGGTTACAATCAGGAGCCATCTCCTCAACCTTCTTTTTGTAGGCAATTACTTTAGGCTTAGAGAGGGCCCACCTATCCATAGTTCCCTGCAGATTTACCATCCTTCCAGTTCCGTCTGCAAAGGTGTTCTTTATAATTTTTGATCTATCGGGAACACCTGCATAGTCCAATCCAGCGGTGTCTGGTGACCTGATTATATCTCTGTGGGGAAGTTCAATATTGGGAAGAGTTGATTTGGTTATCACTGTGTCCTTAGGTATTCTCCTCATAGACGTTTTGTTAGAGCCAGATGGTGTGTATTTCTCCATCATTGAAATTTCCAAGCACAGTGCATCTAAAGCATCTTCCTCATTTTCGGTTGCGATATTGACTGAATCTTGGGACCTCCATGAGATCTCAATATTTGCACGGAACCGATGCTTGCAGAAATGTCTTTGAGTTGATAGTTAGGGAGACCATCAAACTTAAGAGATGTATTAACTCACTGCGTTGTTGTTGCTGCATTTCCAATGTCAGTCTTAGATCCCGAAGCCAACTCAGCCACATGTAAATCTATATTGGACTAATAGAGTGGGAACCTGGTAGATTTGCTTGTTTGGCTATCCCTATTAAATTGTTTTGGAGTGTTCTGCACAAATTCAAAAGGGAGCCGTTGTTGTCCAACGAGTGAGTGGACCCAGACAATAGCACAGATGAGTCCCCAATCATACTAGTGTTGTGTGAAGTGGACACAACCACACCCTCCCTTGGTCCCTGCTGTGCAGATGGGAGTCGAGAAAATGCGAAGGTGCTTGTCGCCTTATTACATCCCTTTTCCATGGGCTCATTTCACAACCCTGTGAAAACACTGGTGATACAAGTTTAGGTAGTTGGGGGAACATGCTTGTTAGGACAGCAGTCTTTCTTCCCTTTTTTGTCTTCGGAGCATCTTTTGGGGATTTGCGATTCGGCACTGGGCTATGCAAGCATTTCCCTTTCCTTGCTGCCTCACTGCGTAAACCAACACATCCAATGTTCTTCAATTTCATTGTGTTAGCCAAGTAACTTACACACAGCTATATTTCAATCTCGATAACAGCAGGTGTCAATGCACAAGAGGTACGGAGAACTACCTCCCATCAGGTTTTCAGATGAATATAATCCTCAGGGCTGTCCTTAATACAAAGGTTTCTGCAAAAACCAGCAACTTCCACAACTACAACAGCCGGGACACTATTGGGGAGCGAAGTTCCAATAGGTGGTGTCCAGGGACTTCCTGCATGCAAGGCTTATGTATGAAAACTGTTGGCGTGTTATCAGAGGTATACAAATGTTATTTTGTCACTCACCAAGTTGCTTCTTGGGCTTCCACAGGAATGAACACCAACAACCATACAGTACACTTGCAGGAATCTGTTTTATGTTCACAACTGTGCACCCGCACCCAGTCACCAAGTCACTATGCCTCACTCCGCCATGGCTCTGCTGGCAGAGTGAAGCTTTTAAGCACCTCCTGCTGCACAAATGAAGAGAAAGTGTAAACAAACTCTGGTCTGTTCGAGGGACTGCAACGTACGGCTTTGCTCCTCACCAAGGTACTCTGCCTCCCTCTGCCTCACTAAGAAAACCAGAGTTGCAGATGTGTGAAATATGGGCTTCTCTGGAACTTGATGGGAGAAGATTAATCCCCAGGCTTTTGACAGATGTACTAGGGGTGGGGCAAGGCAACCATGAATCAGTCCAGAACTCAGTGTCCCATGCCTCATTTGAGTTGGAGGAGCCAATCACCAGAATCTCTGTTTTATCCTCATTTAGTTTCAGAAAATTGCTCGACATCCAATCTCCAATAGACGTCAAACATGATCTGAATTTCACGGGAGGATCAGATTCAGGTGCGTCAAGGCAAAAAAGCAGCTGAGAGTCGTCTGCATTAAAAAGGCACGTTGTGTTCGTCAATGAGGTCAGCCATAGGGGGAAATAAAGATTCAAAAGAAGAGGGGATGGGGAATATCCCTGCGGCATGCCTCATGTAAGAGCTAGTGGGTTCAGAAGGAAAAGAATAAAGCGATACTGTTTCAGTTCAATCTGTGAGAAAAAAAAAGCAAGCCATGGGCAGGCCAGGTATACCAGATGTTCCTTAGTCAAGACAAATCTTGTCCAAATGAAATTCTCAAATACAATTGAGTATCGTCAGCATAGTGAAGCATTTCGATACCATGATTTGTGACTTGATTGCCCAATGACTCCATATATCACTTCAAATGTAGAGGAGATACAATAAAGCGTTGGGGAAACCATGGGGAACTTAAATTTGCTCAAAGCAGTTCTAGTCCATCAATACACTCTGTTGCCTGGCCTTCTAAAATGACTGGAATCAGTCAAGACTTGACTTTTAATTCCCTTTCGATAAAATAGAGTCTCAAGGAGGATGTTGTGGTCAATCGTATCAAATGCTGCGGATAAGTATCATTCAGCATTGTTTATTATTCCCTCTTTACTTAAAAATATCTGCTCATTCCCCCAACTACTTCTTCTTGATTAATTGTTGTACACCTTTAATATTTTTGTATTTTCCTTCAAATGTATGGTGTGATTCTGTGAAGTGTGTGGGTAACCACTCCATATACATTCAATAAGTAGACAAATAAATAACTGTCTGGCTAGATGGCAGGTTCTGCTTTAGTTGAGTTACCTACGGAAGCCACTAACGGGAGCAACTATGTTGCAGGGCCATACAGCTGTATTTTACCACCAGTGAAGTTTCTTCCAATGCCAGTATCATATTGACAAATGTGGACCAGCATCATGCTGCTCTAACCACATGGAACTCTTGCCCCTACCAGCTGCCGATGCCACAATGGCTGTGAGAGGTATACCCATACAAAATTCTGGAATTTGCCATTGTTTCAGGCATCCCCAGAGATCTTGACCAGTCTATGTCTGTATTTTACGTTTACTTGAAGCCCTGATGTGTAGTAGTCCATTTGTTTGCTTGTCATTTACTTGTGTGAGTCCATGGAGTTGCAATGTTTGTTATTGTTTCTAATTCATGTACGTACATAGGTGGGACCATACCACTAAACAATACAGTTTTGCATCTCTGACATGTGTCATGTGTGAGCAGTCCACTTCAGTCATAATTATATACTGTTTATAGCAGACAACGTTACACAGTTGCATGTTTATTATATATGGCATAGCATTTGAGGGTGTCCGGTTAAAGGATTGAATACAAAAGGATCGAATGTAAAAGGTGAGAGTCAATAGGATCGAAAACAAAAGGTTTGAAAAAAATGTTTTAATTATATATTTTTTGGGGGTTTTCGTTTACGTAAAAAAGAGTTTTTTTTACCACAAAAACAGGGGTTGGTGGGGACCCCCCCCAAAAAATGTAAAAAAAAAATAAAATGTGAACCTTTTGTTTTCGGTCCTTTTGATTCGACCCTTTTATCATTCGATCCTTTTGATTTGATCCTTTGACCTATAACCCATTGGAGGAAGCACAATGTTCTCGAACTTTGAGCTCTTCTCAGTTACTTTGGCACAGCCAAACCCCACCCTAAGGTAACAACACCCAATGGATGTGTAAAATAGACAACTTGCACTGCTACTGAAAATCTTTTTTCCTGATTTTGTCATCCTTTCTTGCTGTTCATCATTTAAACATTGTCTGTTGATGACACAAAGAGAAATAGAAAATACAAATAATGGGATCACATATTTAAGAGTGTTAAAAGAGTTAATATTGTTTGCTACTTTATCAAAACTATTTGGCACCAGCTTCAGTTGAATAATTTCCCAACTCGTTGGTATTCAGCTACATGTTAACTGTACCCCAGTTGGTTCACCCCTATATCTCAGAACCTCTGATCTCATGACTCCCCCCAGCATTCTCAGAGCTTCGGTACACTTTTTAATTGTTTCTCAGAACGTAAGGCTTCACAATTCATCTCTCAAGTGTACACTGAGCTTCAGGCTTCCCCACTCATCCCATTACATTTGGGTTCGTATTTGGCCAAATTCCTTTTGAAAAATATCTATTCCCTTCTGGTAGTTTCTTGGTATTCATCTTGAGGCACATTCTTAGTGTTCTCATTTTTCTTATTTTTTCAACAACTCCGAGAATAATAGATTCATTGCAGGTGGTCACAATGAGGTAAATTGAACATTGTCTAGCAGCATATTTGAATGAATATCAGACTATGGTGTTTGCGTGTTGTAGAGATGGGGTGGAGAGAATGATGACAGGTGAGCAGGGTTTTTTTCTATTAGATTGCCCTATGGGAAAACCTTAAGAATTTAAGGAAGGTAATGGATGTGAATCTAAGGGTGTTATGGTACAGGCTGAACAGGCCCTCCAAGTAACTTCAATTTGAGAAATATCTGGTTCCCCATAGTCCAGCCTGCCTGATGTCTACATGGATGCTTCTTTGCTGGAAGCCTACCCAGAACAAAACTCTATTTCTACAGCCTATGGCCCGAGTGGCATTCTCTGTTGTTGGAAATGGGAGGGGAGGTGAGCAGAGGCAGACTTGGAAATATGGAGATTCAGGGACACAGGGCGAGGCAAAAGATTTCAAACACTTTCACTGAGTTTGGACGGAACGAACGACAGGATTTGCGCAGTACCTTAAATGAAGAAGAATGATGTAGCTGAGGCAGTTGTTCCTTCTCTTCTCCTTTAAATAACTTTTCCTCCGACCATCTTCATTTTGAACTCTTGACAAAGACGTAACCGTGAACTACCCTGAACTGTGTGATACTCTGCAAAGACTCTGAAGCATTAACATTAAACCAGGCCTATTGATTTGAATCCTAGTTGTAGTAAGCCTTTTCTAGATTGCCCTGTCTATCACTTGGTGGTGTTGTTGATTTTGGATAACCTTGTCTTTTTCTCCCTTTTAACCTGCTGGAGTGCCATTTTGCTCACACTTCATATATAAGCCTAACTTGTCCAGAATTGATTGGAGGTCATTGTAGTATATTAAGATTGTGATTTGCTTCTGCTTTACATTAGTGAACTGGTTTATAACTGATGGTGTAAATAAATGTATATTCTTTTACTCAGAAACCTTGAATCAGTGTCTTCCTGAATCATAGTAATTGTTGTCATTTGTGTAACTTCTGATACTGCTCACTTTACTCTTGAGATAAGTCTGGCTGCTCAGCCATCGCTACCACTTTACTGTGTAGTACAGGCTTGTACCAAAGGTGAAATTGTACTTACACTTGTAGTCTTAATTGTATGTGGTGTTCCCAAAGGGTGCTGCATATGATTCTGCCTAACACTGGTGTACAGTGGTGGGATAAAGTATAGTGATTACACTTAGAGTGCTGCTTTAACCTTGGCTCAACTAACCACAAGGCTAAACACCACTAAAAGCAATTTTAATCATGTCTGATATGGAAAGCTACAGTCAGAAGACCCTCCTTACTTACACTGTTGACCATAAGAAAAATCTGTGTGGAGATAGGAATCTCTCTGTTAAAGGCAAAAAGTCCGAATTAATTGAAAAGTTGTTGGAGAACCAAAGTCTGGGGAGTGGGTCTGAAATGCCTAACTCTCCAGCAAATGTGGAAAATGATGAGGATGATAATATGTCAAATATCATGGATGAGTTAGATGAAGCAGATGAGTCTCACAATGTAGGCCCTATTGCTTCTCTACTTTCTCAGCAACCTCAACCTTTGTTCACTGGGACCCCATCAGGTCCTACACTAAGTCCTGAATTCATTGCTCTAGAAAAGATGAGGCTTGAATTGGAATTCAAATGTATTAATGCTCAAACTGAACAAAAGCATCAAGAATTTAAGCTCAGAGAAATGGAGTTGAACCATACATTAGAAATGAAAAAGTTGTCTATTGAAAATGCTTCTCTCACAGAGTCTTCTAGGTCTTTCAGTCCTAAGAGACCACGTATGCCTAAGAAATTGTGGGTGTATATGAGGCTAAGCTTGATATTTTGGATTGGTTGGCAATGTTTGAGTATAAACATGGGATTCAAGACATTACAGGAAATCAGTTGCTTCCTTGGCACTTCTCTAAGCTACCCACTGTTGCATCTGATGTTGTGATGGAGTTGGGGGAGGTGGATAGGATGGATTATGAGTGTGTAAATCTAGCTTTAATTACTAGATTTGGGAAGACCCCTTCCCAGTACCTTAAGAGATTTAGGACCCTCAAAAAGCATGATGATACCCCTTAAACTACCTGGTGTGTGAATGTTTGAAGAGCTTAGGGGGTTGGATTAAGGGTTACGGAGTTAACACTTATGAAGGTATGAGAAATCTTGTTATCGTGGAGTCAATATATGATGCCTGCTCTCCTGAGCTCAGACAGCACTTGGCTGATTCTAAGGAAATAGATCCAAAGAAGTTAGCTAAGCCTGCTGATTGTGGGTTGCCAACAGGGCTACTCACAAGGATTCTGGGGCAACGCAGAAGAAGGATGAGGAAAAGCAGCCGAAGAAAGATAAGAAGGAGAATTGTAATACCTCCAATCCAAAAGCAGGCCCCAAATATAACAAGGGTAAGCCACAAGGGAAATCAAATCAGGCTAGTACACTATCTGGACCCAAACCAGATGGAGGTCAGAACAAACCCTCATTCATCAAAACATTTGGGAAATGTTATGTTTTTGTGTCAACTGACCATGTGAAAGGGGATCCCAGATGTAAGGGTAAACCTTCAGGGGTCCACACTGTCTCCTTAGCCTTCTCCCCAGAGGAAGAAGTACCTATGGCAAGTAGAAACTTTCACCTACTGGCTAATGAACCCATAGAGTCTCACTTAGTGTTTCTTTAGTGTCCCTGGGTTTGTGGGAACAGAATTTAGATGTCTATAATTCGGTCCCAGATAATACTAAAGAGTATTATAAAGATAGTGTTCATGTGAATGGTTAGGGGACACCTGCCATCAGAGACACTGGTGCCAGCATAACTGTGGTTGATTAATCATTTTTCAGGGTAGAGGATGTTGCTAAGGCACCCAAACACCTAAGCAAGTTAGCGGGAGGCCCTGTGCAAATGCTTCCCCCGTTACCAGCTCTCAACTAGTGCAATAACATGACTGTCAAGAAACCTGTTAGTGTGCAGAGTGAAGTGCATGGGAGAGTCCTGTTGGGTAATGACCTGAAAATTCTGGGAGTTGTGTCTAGTACCCCAAGGCCTCCCAGTAAAAGGAAATAGGAGCTCACTTGGCCTGCAAGGAAGAGGACATTGAGAGGCTCTCCATGGGATTGATAGAGGAAACTATCACCCCCAGGCCACAGGACTTACTAACTGCTATTTCAAGAAAGAAAGAGGCAAAGGGGAAACCTAAGACCTCACAGAAGAAATCAGATAGCACCCCTGTGCTACCAACCAAGACATCCCCAAGATTGCCCAAAGTTACACCAGTGACTCCTCCACCAGCTGATGCTGAGTGTGAGGTACAACCCTGTGTGGTTTATCCAGCTTCTGAATAATCAGATCTGGATGAGGACCTTACTCTAGTTATAGATCTGGATCCTGCTGACCATCCTGAGCTGCAGTCTTTCGTGGAAGAATGTGGACCCAATAGGGCAGACTTCAGCAGAGGACCAAGAGAGTGTCCTACTCTTGAAGGTCTTCGCCTACAGGCAGCTTCTCAGCTCGATGGGCAAGAGCCTGGGAAGCACAGTTTGCATTGGGAAGATGGCCTCTTCTACAGTGAACTGACTGAGTCTACCCCTGGGGACTGAAAAAGACTTGTAGTGCCCCTAGAACACAGACTCCAGTTCCTACAGTTGGCCCATGAAGTACCTTTGGCTGGTCAGTTGAGTTTCAAAAAGACAAAGGAAAGGATCTCTTTATACTTCTACTGGCCTAAAATGGATGCAGAAGTTGACAAATTCTGTAGGAGCTGTCACACTTGCCAAACCTCTAGCAAGAGTGGAGCCAAGAATGTGGCACCATTGGTGCCTCTCCCAGTAATGGGAGTTCCTTTTGAGAGGGTGGGCATCGAAATTGTTGGTCCCCTTGACCCTCCCACATCTGCAGGAAACACGTTTATCCTGGTTGTAGTAGACCATGCTACTAGATATCCTGAGGCGATACCTATGAGAACTGTTATAGCTCAGTCTGTGGCTATGGCTCTACTTGGTATTTTTTACCAGAGTAGGGTTCCCTAAGGAAGTGATTTCCGACAGGGGATCCAATTTTATGTCCAACTACATGCAAACCATGTGGAAAAACTGTGGTGTCACTTACATGTCCTCTACAGCCTACCAATTTCAAACAAATGGACTGTGGAGAGGTTTAATCATACTATGAAGAGCATGATAGGTGCTTTAGAAGAAACCCTTAAAAGAAAGTGGGAACGTCTACTGCTATGCCTTCTCTTTGCTCATAGAGAAGTCCCTCAGGAGGGAGTTGGATATAGTCATTTTGAATTTCTTTATGGCCATCCAGTCAGAGATCCTTTGGCCGTGATTAAGGAGGGGTTGGAGAGTGCTCCTTCCCCCAAGCCAGTCAGAGTGATTGACTATGTGATAGGTCTCCGGAGGAGAATGTCACACATGATGCAGAAGCTAGTGATAACTTCAAAACAGGTCAGGCTCTGGTCGAACATTGGCAGGACCAGAAGGCCAACATGGTTGAGTTTGCTCAAGACCAACTTGTGCTAGATATGGTGCCAACAAGGCAGAGTGCCTTGCAGGACAAATGGATAGGACCCTTCAAGGTTGTGGGGAAACTTGGAGAGGTGAACTATCTGGTGGACAAAGGCAGACCCAAGGAGGCTCCCAGAGTCTTTTACACCAACCGTTTGAAGGCATATGTCTCGAGACCAGAAGTGTGCGCTTTGCTTCTAGCTTCAGCTCAAGAGGAGGAGGAGAGTGAACCTCTACCTGACCTACTCAGAGGCCATCCTTTTGATGGGAAAATAGAAGGAGTTAATCTCTATTCTAATCTGACATCTGAACAACAGGAGGAGTGCACGTTTCTGTTAAATCAGTTTGCCTCCCTGTGTTCACTTTCACCAGGCTTGACCGCTTGGGGCCAGCATGAAATTCTAACTGGTGACTGTTTACCTGTGAAAAGCAGAGGTTACAGAATGTCAGAACATGTAAGAACCCACATAAAGGAGGAGGTCAATTAGATGCTTGATCTCTGGGTTAGAGAGCCATCTACACGTCCATGGTCTAGTCCAGTTGTTCTAGCATGAAAAGGCAGGATCCAAGGAGTTGAGATTATGCGTGGACTATAGAGCTCTAAATGCAGTCACAAAGACTGATGCCCATCCTTTACCAAGGACAGATGAACTGGTGGATAAACTTGGTGCTGCCAAGTACCTCAGTACATTTGATCTGACGTTAGGCTATTGGCAAATAGCCCTGACAGACCATGCCAAGGAAAAAACTGCATTTTTG
Organism: Ambystoma mexicanum; assembly: GCF_040938575.1. Lineage (NCBI taxonomy): Eukaryota > Metazoa > Chordata > Amphibia > Caudata > Ambystomatidae > Ambystoma > Ambystoma mexicanum. Next base: position 378,098,341 of record NC_090930.1, on the reverse strand, counting down.
ATCCCAGCAGGCCTTTACCAATTTAAGGTTATGCCTTTTGGATTAAAGAATGCACCTGCTGCAAGGATGGTTTATCAAGTTCTGAATGGGATGGAGGACTTGTGCATGACATATTTGGATGACATTGCAGTGTTCAGCCCTACTTGGAAAGAAAATGTTGACCACTTAGTATATGTATTGCAGGCTCTTGAGCAGGCCCATCTGACCATAAAGGCGAGTAAATGTCAAATTGGTCAGATCAAAGTGGTCTACCTTGGTCATGAGGTAGGAGGAGGTGAAATAAGGCCATCGCCTAGCAAAGTATAAGCTGTACAAAACTGGGCCTCCCCTACTACTCAAACCCAGGTGACAGCCTTCCTAGGTCTCACTGGGTACTACAGGAATGTCATAGAGAACTATGGGACCATAGCTTCTCCCTTGAATGTCTCCTCTCCAAAATTACCTAAAGAGGTCAGATGGAATGAGGAGTGCACTCAAGCCTTTGAAAACCTGAAGAAAGCTCTTTGTCAAGCTCCAGTCCAAAGAGCTCCTGATTATCACCAACCCTTCATTGTGCAGACAGATGCCGACAGTACAGGTATAGGCACAGTCCATAGTCACATGGATGAGAAAGGTAGGGAGCACCCCATTTGCTTCATTAGCAGGAAGCTGAAGGAACCATAAAAAATGTGGGCAACCATTGAGCGTGAATGCTTTGCGATTGGGTGGTCTCTGAAGAAGTTTAGGCCTTACTTGTATGGATCTACTTTTGTGATTCAGACAGACCACCAACCCTTGAGATGGTTAATGCAAATGAAAGCGGAGAACCCAAAACTACTAAGATGGTCAATCTGCCTGCAAGAGATTCATCCAGATTCCTCCTGTCCCTTAGACTGGGGGGTACGAGTGTTAAGGAGAATTCTCCAGAATGGCAAATTTCCCTTACCTATTGAGTCTCTCAGCAGCTTTGCTGGATTTCTAGGGTTTAATTTTTTCACCTGGTAAGATTGTGAGCCTTTTTTCCCACACTTACATGTGTTTTTGCTATGTGTTGTACATTTGTTTGTGCTCATGGACTATGGAGTCTCACCCACTCCATAGCACCATCTTTTTACTGTGTGTCACACAGCACGTTTAGTGCAGTGACACAGGGTTGTCTTTTTAGACTTCCCACTTTAAACTCCATTTTCTAGGACTGACTACTGTCTCCCAAAGCATGTAAAGTTGCCATCGACTTTACTAGTCCTTTTAAATTTATAGACCCAGTACAACCTATCTTCCAATAGAGTACTGGAAGGGTTAATAGTTATCCCTTTTTGTCTGATTCTCCTGGAACATTATTTTGTTCCCCTTTCTCTAAGATTTGGCTGGTGGCAGTGGTATCTACCATTTTTATTTTACTGCGGGCTATGACTATAGCCTCGGTAACGTTAGAGGCTATGGTGGTAGCCTCAAACTCTAACCCGCTGGACTCCTTTTATTTTTATTCGGTTCCGGTGGGGTTTATTCGCCATTTCTTTCTGTAAAGGTCTTTCTCGTGTTTTACTCTGCGTGCCAAACCAGGTTTGCTTCCTTTGTTCACCGTCCTTTGGCGGGATTCTGCACAGAAGCCCTCCTTAGGCGCCTGAGTCTCTGGGTGTACAGGATGTGAGGGAGGGGTTTGAGGCACCCTGCACAGGGTCTCCTTGGAGACCCAAGTCACACTCTAGTTTGATTGGCTAGGTGACTGTCCTGCCAGGACAGCCACCCTGCTGTGTGATTGACAGCCAGGCTGTGTGAATGGGGGAAAACTGCTTAAAAGCATGTCTCCGGGACTTGGAATTTAGAGTCGACACCGGATCGAGAGAGCCAATGAGAAGCTGAAGGAAGACGACTGCTGCAACTACTGGACACCCGGTGAATGTCCGAATCGCCTGAAACTTCAACGACAGAGGAGATCCACAAGGAGTCTTCTCCTCTTGAGCCTGACGGGACCAACCAGCTCACAAAGCCCCTGTACCTCCTCTTCAGCCATGTCGAATTTACTGTGCTACAGTAAACTGGATAGCCAGTGAGACAGAGTCCATTTGTGCTTTTAAGGAGCGCACCTTTTATTTGATGGTTTGCTCTGCTGCTGGCTTCTTCCTTGGGCAGTGCAGGACCCTCCAGTCTTCTTCCTACCTGTCACCACGACAGTCGCTTCAGGAAACGTGAGCCTGCAGGAACTGCCAGGAACAAACACCTCAGCCACAGCATTCTTCTTCATTTAAGGTACTGTGCAAATCTGGTCGTTCGTTCCGTCCGACCGCAGTGAAAGTGTTTGAAAGCTTTCACCTCACCGAAGGCTTGTCCTTCTCTTCTCCTTTAAATAACTTTTCCCCTGACCAACTTCATTTTGAACTCTTGGCAAAGACTAAACCACAAACTACTCTGAACTTTGTGATCCACTGCAAAGACTCTGAACCATTAACATTGGCCCAGGCCTATTGATTTGAATCCTAGTTCCAGAAAGCTTTTTCTAGATTGCCCTGCCTATCACTTGTTAGTGTTGTTGATTTTGGATAACCTTCTCTTTTCCTCCCTTTTTGCCATTTTACTCACACTTCATATTTGAGCTCAACTTCTCCAGAATAGATTGGGGGTCATTGTAGTGTATTAAGATTGTTATTTTCTGCTGCTTCACATTAGTGAACTGTTTTATAACTGATGGTGTAAATAAATGTATATTCTTTTACTCAGAAACCTTGAATCAGTGTTTGCTTGAATCGTAGTCATTGTTGTCCTTTGTGTAACTTCTGATACTGCTCACTTTACTCTTGAGATAAGTCTGGCTGCTCAGCCATCGCTACAATTTTACTGTGTAGTACAGGCTTGTACCAAAGGTGTAATTGTACTTACACATATAGTCTTAATTGTATGTGGTATTCCCAAAGGGTACTGCATATAATTCTGCCTAACAGACTATAGGGTTCATTACGCGCTTGTTTTTAAAACCTGCTGGTGCCACTGGGATATTGGGATATCACAAGTGGTGGTGGTATTGGTTACTCCCCATTTCCATGGTACAATCCATGGAAATGGGTTCATTAACAGTGCGGGTGTTTCATTGAGAGACATGCTGGTAGGGGCCTGAAAACCCAGCAGGACAGGTCTCTCCCTTTTAAACCAGAGAGTACAATTGGAAGCAAGATGACACGGAACAACAGAGGTTCGATCCCCAAGTCTGCGCTTAGAAACCGCTGGGTATTAAGTGCGTTATAAATAACATACATATCATATCATTGAGGGCAAAGTGGTGAGTGTGTTCTCTGGGTACACCGGTCTTGCGGGGATATGCCAGAAATGCTGTTGTATTCTATTAGACAACTCATCGTTACAGCATAGGGGAAAGGTGAGCATCATGAAGGTAAGTAATGGCCAAGGACATAGGTGCATTCACTTCCTACAACCCATGCACAATATATTGCACTGGTTGTGTGGGTTGAACAACAATGGCACTGCAAATGTCACCAGTTTGAATCTTGCATGGCCTTAATTTCTGCATCACCAGACTGCAATAGCATGCATACACACTTGGGTTTTGGATAGCCAAGAGCGTAAACATGTGTTGTACACATCTCCAGGACATTTTCTATACATACTGGGTTCAGTGTATGTGGGTCATGTGAATAAAATGCCCATTGCTGTCTAATCTAAACCATCTGTTAGACCATGTGCATGTGATGCTTTTATCCCCTGCAGTCTTGGGGAATGTATGTGATTCTATTGCAAGTGACTCACATCTTGAACTTCAGACCTGTCACTGATGCAGCTGGGTGCATGTTTGAGTGATGAGGCAACTGTTACACATTCCTCTGCTGATATGTCTGGTGCACCACATGCTTTGTTCATATTGGCTCTCCTGACACGCCATTGCTGAATGTGTCTGCTCACCCTAGTACATAGAAATCCATGGGACTATATAATGTACAAATGCATGGGGCTGAGATCTGTGATGATACCATGTCGCTGGTCAGATGTAGAGGTCTGTATGCTACTGGTGTGTATTTTCTTTGCTCATCAGTCCTTTTCTTTTATATAATGTGGCAACAACTATTATTCAATGAGTCTGCCAGACATGTCTTAGGTACATACGTCTGGTCAGGTGTGAACACTAACATGTTTTACACATGTGGTCATCATCCTTCCATGCGTACGTGAGAAGAAACAGTATGTGGATATATGCACATATATATTAGCAGAAAGGATATATTATAATTTGTTTTTACTGTCACATGTGCATATTGAGTCTCAGAGGGATGGTGGAAATCTTGGGAGTGTGTGCTCATTTGTGGGACGATCTTAAGCTCCTGGGCACACACACACTTTTTACCAATGAAGTTTTTGGATCTGCTGTATTGGCATTAATGTGGTGGACTTGCCTTCTGTCCCAGTATAAAACCATGGGAAAACAGGGGGAACACATACTGCCTCCTAATCCTGCCGTATGTGCAACAACAAACCCATTACTCAGTCTTTGGAAACCATGTCAGGGAGAACACCCACCTCTTTGCGGTTACACAAAATACCTTATTTTACCAAATAAAAAGACCTGGCCTTTTTAACATACAAGAAAGGTAAACAACAGTGTGAATGGTGAGAACCTAGAGGTTACATACATTTTTATTGGCCTGTCTTAGTTCAGTTCCCATTCTTGATAAAAACATGTTGTTCCTCATCAAGCCGACAGACAAAGGCGGTGGAATCGTGCTATGGGGTAGGAAGGAGTACCAAACCGAAGCTCTGAACCTACTGCATAATAGTGAGCATTGTAAACCATTTCCGGTAGATCCAACTAAAAGATTGCAAGAATAAATCGAGATCCTCATGATGTATGCCGCAACAGAGGGTTGGATTGATGAAAACGAAAAGCAATTCCTGAATAAATCACAGCCCACAACGGCTGCTTTTTACATACTTCCAAAGGTGCACTAAAACAGCCTAACGCCCCAGGCCGTCCAATTGTATCTGTGATAGGTTCTATATTAGAACCTTTATCGCAATGTGCAGATTTTATCTTAAGGCCTTTTTGTGCTCAGGATGAAACAACAAGATCTACTGGTATGTTTTAACGGAGAAGCTCTGTATACCAGCATCCCTCAAACAGCCAGAATGAAGATGTACCTGGACAAGAGACCTCATACTACCAACATGGTCCCTACTGCATTCATCTTAGAGTGCATAAGGCTTGCTCTAACTGAGAATGTTTTCATTTTTGAAGAAACCTTGTTTCAGCAAATTCATGGGACAAGCATGGGCGCGACTTTCGCGCCCGACATAGCCAAGCTGTATATGGATTTTTTTAAAACTAATTACATCTACAATGAGTCCAACCCTTTCAGATCAACGTCAATAATTGGCATCGGTACATTGATGATATTTTTATAGTCTGGAAGGGGTCATCAGTTGAATTGGACGGATTCAAAATATGGTTGAACTCACAAGACGCGTTCCTCAGGTTCACAATGTCCTCTGACATGGGAGAGATGTGACTGGTGCTCATATCCATAGGGAACCTCTGTCACTGGTGTCCTACCTCCAAGTAGTTAAAGTTAAGTTTGTGTGACCCAAGAGATAGAGATGAGGGCACATCACTACCATAAGATTGGGCATCTTGGAGGATGGCAAGGGTGGTGGTAGAGGATAGTGACCTCTGCAACTACATTCCCCTGGCCAGGAATGGTAAGGGTGGAGGTGGAAGCAAAGCACCCACTCCTTGATGTGTTCAATACATAGAACCATTGTGTTATTTGTCAGTCAGTCTAAGGGAAAACAGGGTTTGGGTTGCACTCTGCGTATTTGGTTGTGGAATTTCATACTTCTGACTCAGAGGCAGCTGCACCAAGCTATGTGTATTAATCGCACTATCATAGCAAATCACACCCTCAATTAAGCTTGCCACGCCTAAAGGTTCACAGTACATCACCTTCAAGGGCACTTGCCAGAGTGCATTGATGTTCCTATGTTGTGAATGGAAAATGTATATCTGACATCAGTTAGTATGCTCTGGTGACCGTGCTGAATACAGCCAGCATGCATGGTAGACATACAATACAGGTTTGGGCATCCAAGTAATGATTTTTGTGAAGAACATACATATATCTGTGCTCATGTCATTGTGCCAACAATACATACGTTGGTCATGTAAGGAAATGGGTGTATGATATTCCTTTATAAACTTGGCAATTGTATATTGTGGTAGTGACATCTCTACATTACCAAAAAGACATTTATGGTTGTGTTTGAATACATGTGGTTTTTAAAGCACTTAACTTTGCCCCCAAAGTGTGTCTGACATTGAATGCACCAACATATACACAGACAAAGTTTGCTGAGGTGTGCAGATCATTTGATAGCCTTTCCCAACATCCAAGATATATTCAATTAAGCTTACATGCTGTAGTGTATGATCAGCTGCCCCAGGAGCACATTTACATTTTCCTCTTTCGTATATAGTGTTTACAAAACATTTGCCATGTGTTCTCTAACTGTGAGATACACTAGAATGGAAGTTTCTTCAAATTTGACCACAAGTGAATTTGCCTGTTTATCATTCCTTGCATCTGTGAAATGGAACACACTAGAGCAATCAATATACATCATATGGGAATAAGGACTATATGGTAGCATACACGAACATTATAGGACTTTATTCAAACATGCCAACATGTCTGATGCTTGTTGATGGTGTCCTGTGCATGTTCAGGCCACCATATCACAGTTTGACGTGCCACACTTCTCCACACTTCTCCTATTTTGATTGCCGGGTATAGCCTTGCTGTCTTTACTGATCACTTGACATCACTCCTGTCACATTCATCACTTGATTTAGCACAGTTAATCAAACAACACAATACTGGTCGTAAGAGACCTTTTTTTAGGTGCAAATGAAAAACAATGTGTAGAAGATTGCGAGTTCTACATAGTCAGGTATTGTGATGGATGTAAATGTTTACATGTGACAGTGAATATTGGGGTGTCCAGTGTTGTGTGAGATTCATGCAGTGGAAGCTATTGATGTAGGGGTGAATTCATGTAGGAAGAAAATGATGAGGAGAAGAAAGTGGAGAATCAGAGGAAAGTGGTGGTGGCTATTTTCTTTTTTTATTAGTGCATTTGGGTAAATAATACATCATTTAGCACATTAAAAACACATATATCATAATCATGACATGTATAATAAAAATATACCTCACAATCATGCATAATACATTTAAATACACCAAAATAACCATATCATTATTACTTAAAGCCCTACAATCCATTATTACTAACAATATGAAACATCAATGAAAACAAATTACAAAGTATTGCAATAGATAAAATACTTTTGGTAAAAAAGTACATCACATTTATCCTAAAATACATAAAGTGATCTAAGTGCAAGCAATCCTGATTGCTGCTTTGTATCTCTTAGTCCATGATTACAGAACACTGTTAAAACTATCACAATGCACCTCCTTCCAGATATACAAAGCCGTGGCAGTTTTCACTATGTACTCAGCACACAAAATACTATTCCAAACGGGTCTGTTTCTATAAACTATCATAGTTGTAAAAACTGAATAACCTTTCATGCAGGCTCCATTCGAACAACCAGTGGCGTAAGTTCTCTACCAAAGAGTTACATAATCCACATCCTATCCTTGTAAGGGTTCCCTACCCAACTACCTGGATAATCCCGGGGAGGGAGAATATTGAACCTCATATATGTTATACACCTTTTCAACTGCCTACAACATGACTTGGTTAAGTAGGTATATGGTAGATTAGATCGAAAACCGTGTTGACTATATGATACATAGGGCCTCATTAGGACCCAGGCGGTAAGGGGTTTACGGCGGCGTAAACAGCGCCGACCCTTACCGCCTGATTCCGAGGTCCCTTAGCACCATGGAGGATTTAACACCTGCTTTTAGCAGGTGTTAAAATCCATGGCGCTAAGGGACGTTGTTGTTAATTACTCCACCGTAATTTACGGTGGTGTAATTAACGCCTTCCCCACTCCCATTATGCCCTATGGGGCAAAAATGGGAATGGGGAAGGGTAAATGGGGATTGGGGACTTACTGCCCCGCCAACCTCAAAATGGGGCGGTAAGTCCGCCAACCACCATGGCGTAAACTACGTTTATGCCATGGTGGTAAAGGTACGACCCAGACGGTAATTTACCGCCTGGGTCGTAATGAGGCCCATAGTGTTTTATTATATGGAGATTAATAAAGTTAGCATCAGCATCCCAAATATTAGTACTTGTTTTCATGATGTTTAATGCATTGAGAATGTCTAACAGTTGCTCAATCGTTAACCCAATATTATTCAGGTGATTTGCTTCTGTTGCCCGAAGTTCCAATAAAAATGAGTTTGTTAACGCCTCGTGATAATGTTTGGCAATTATTCCCAGTAATCGTTCTACCGTCAAATCAGGAGAACGTAATACCATTACCAATGTACACTTTTGCAGAAGCCACAATGATCTTAAAGAAGGAATGCCAATCTCTTATCGTAGAGCTTGAACAGGTACTGATGACGATGTTCCAGGTATAAATCGAAGGAGCTTACCCTTCAATTTATCCAACCACTTCATCCTAGATTCAGGGAGTACAGCCAGTCCATACAGGATTCCAGGTATTATACTAGTCCTGTAGATGTAGACACGTCCTTCTACGTTAAAACCACCCTTGTTACTAATATTTCTTTTTTAAACCAACCATTTTCTTAAAATTCTGGGCATGATAAAATCACCATAAAAATTACATTTGCGGACGGGATTTGACTGTGACCCTGAGGTATATTTATTTCTCAACTACTTAAAGAGGATTCCTGTCAATTTTACACCTAAAAAGGTTTTTTTGTTTTTCTCAAATTCCATCTCCAATAATAACAATTTTAGTTTTACTGATGTTGATCTTTAAATTGTTCTTCTTTGTATATAAACATAATGCATCAATTGAGTGCTAAAGGCCAATGGGGGTGCAGTCCAGTATCATCATCATATGTCCTTTATCATCAGCATATCCCAACCATGCTACAGTCCTGTATCATCAGCATATCCCAACCATGCTACTGGCTCACCCCGAATATAAGGAAAAACATTTCGGGCTGCTCCAAGCACGAGGTCCAGATCTGAAGAATACAAATAAATAAGCAACGGTGCAAGTACACAGCCCTGCTTAAGGCCTCTATTAGTAGGAATTTGTTTTGTGATTTGTCCTTCTTGATTTAAACACACTAGTACTGAAGTTTCCATATACAGTGCCTTTATGTAATATAATAACCTGCCATCGATCCCCCAAGAACACAATTTCTCCCATAACTGAAGTCGGGAGAATAAGTCAAAAGCTTTAGTGAAATCAACAACACAGAAATAGAGTTTACTTAATCTGGGTCCTGCTTTATTGGCAATTAAATAATGAAGAGTACATACATTATGCACAGTAGTGTGAGCTTTACAAAATTCTGTCTGAAATTTGTGTGTGAGACCTCCATTTTCGACCCATTTATTGAGCTTTTTTAACAGCATTATGGAGAACATTTGTGGGCTGCTATCCCACATGGCAAGGAGTCTATAATTATCTGGTTCATTCCGGTCTCCTTTCTTAAACACTGTTACCAAACTATACTCCTGCCAGCTAGCCGGGATCAATCTGTAACCAAAATGTCACTAAACAGGGGCTGAAAAATCAGTACCTAAAAATCAGGGTGGCGTTAATGACCACATTTGCGATACCATCTTGTCCAGGTGCCCTTGAGCTTTTTAGCCCTTTGTTGATGTTCAATACATCAATGGTTTCAAAATCAATCTCCTCCCTCGCTACTAGTGGCCATGTTTCAATATCACGGGTTGTAAAATCAGTATCATAGTATAAATCAGTGATTGCACCAATCCATCCTGCCTCCGAAATTGAATTATCTCCATGAGAGGAATGTTCGGCAGTGTGGGTCCTATTCAATGCCCAAAATATCTTGTTATTGTTGCTTCTCAGCAATCTACATAACAACTTCCAATTAGCATTGGAGGTAGAGAATACATGGGTTCTGAGCCAATTCTTGTAGTGAATTTAGATGCAGGCCAATTGCCTCCATCTTTTCTCAATGGATATCATCAGGTTCCTTTTAAGCAAAGCTCTCGCCCGCTGCTACTCCCTTCTTTTATTGTGTATTATGATATCAAAAGGCTTTTATGAGCACAATTTATATACCGGCACTTCTGATTCAAACACAAAGGTTTACCAAAAGTGCTCATCATTAATCTGCGGTCCCATTTATTATCCTACAGCCATTCAATGATATGCCTGGTCAATTGTCTTATATTGACATCCGTCCATATAATGCGATTACCCTGTGGATTAATCAAAACCTTTGTATCAATATTTTTCTATTTACGAGGGGTGTGCAATAATTGTGTCCATCTCAGTATAGCGTGATCACTAACCTTTGTGTGACATATCTCCATTTCACTACAAGTGTACCACAGATCAGGGTCGATGAAAACATTGTCCAAACAGCAGGATGTTCGACCATTAAACCTGGTGGCATGAAATAAATCATTCACCTGGCCTTTCTTGTTCAGACACATCAGATCATGTGAATCCATAAACTGGCCCCATTTGGAATCCAGTGCAGTCTGCCATATATTCTTCTCTGTGGACATATGATAATATCCATCTTCGGCAAGCTTTGTCTAATGGGAGACATGTGTGGGGGCGTGGTGGAGGGTGCCCTGCACTGCTGGGGGGTGGGGGTGCAGGGGGACATGAGTTGGACATGAGTGGGGGCCTGGTGGAGGGTGCCCCTGACTGCTGGGGGGTGGGGGTGCTGGGAGACATGAGTTGGACATGAGTGGGGGCCTGGTGGATGGTGCCCCTGGCTGCTGGGGGGTGGGGGTGCAGGGGGACATGAGTGGGGGCCTGGTGAAGGGGGCACCTGGATGCTGGTGGGTGGGGTGCAGGGGTACATGAGTGGGGGCCTGGTGGAGGGTGCCCCTGGATGCTGGGGGGTGGGGGTGCTGGGAGACATGAGTGGGGGCCTGGTGGAGGGTGCTCTGCACTGCTGGGGGGTGGGGGTGCTGGGAGACATGAGTGGGGGCCTGGTGGAGGGTGCCCTGCACTGCTGGGGGGTGGGGGTGATGGGAGACATGACTGGGGGCCTGGTGGAGGGTGCCTTGCACTGCTGGGGGGTGGAGGTGGTGGGAGACATGAGTTGGACATGAGTGGGAGCCTGGCGGAGGGTGCCCCTGGATTCTGGGGGGTGTGGGTGCAGGGGGACATGAGTGGGGGCCTGGTGGAGGGTGCCCATGGCTGCTGGTGGGTGGGGGTGCAGGGGGACATGAGTGGGGACCTGGTGGAGGGTGCCCCTGACTGCTGAGGGGGTGGGGGTGCAGGGGGACATGGGTTGGACATGAGTGGGGGCCTGGTGGAGGGTGCCCCTGACTGCTGGGGGGTGGGGTGGCAGGGAGACATGTGTGGGGGCCTGGTGGAGGGTGCCCCTGACTGCTGGGGGGTGGGGGTGGTGGGAGATATGTGTGGGGGCCTGGTGGAGGGTGCCCTGCACTGCTGGGGGGTGGGGGTGCTGGGAGACATGAGTTGGACATGAGTGGGGGTCTGGTGGAGGGTGTCCCTGGATGCTGGGGGGTGGGGGTGCTGGGAGACATGAGCGGGGGCCTGGTGGAGGGTGCCCTGCACTGCTGGGCGGTGGGGGTGCTGGGAGACATGAGTGGGGGCCTGGTGGAGGGTGCCCTGCACTGCTGGGGGGTGGGGGTGCTGGGAGACATGAGTTGAACATGAGTGGGGGCCTGGTGGAGGGTGCCCCTGGCTGCTGGTGGGTGGGGGTGCAGGGGGACATGAGTGGGGGCTTGGTGAAGGGTGCCCCTGGATGCTGGGGGTGGGGGTGCTGGGAGACATGAGTGGGGGTCTGGTGGAGGGTGCCCTGCACTGTTGGGGGGTGGGGGGGTAGGAGACATGAGTTGGACATGAGTGGGGGCCTGGTGGAGGGTGCCCCTGGATGCTGGGGGGTGGGAGTGCAGGGGGACATGAGTGAGGGCCTAGGCGAGGGTGCCCCTGGATGCTGGGGGGTGGGGGTGCTGGGAGACATGAGTTGTGGCCTGGTGGAGGGTGCCCTGCACTGCTGGGGGGGTGGGGGTGATGGGAGACATGAGTGGGGGCCTGGTGGAGGGTGCCCTGCACTGCTGGGGGGTGGGGGTGCTGGGAGACATGAGTTGGACATGAGTGGGGGCCTGGTGGAGGGTGCCCCTGGATGCTGGGGGGTGGGGGTGCTGGGAGAAATGAGTGGGGGCCTGGTGGATGGTGCCCTGCACTGCTGGGTGGTGGGGTGCTGGGAGACATGAGTTGGACATGAGTGGGGGCCTGGTGGAGGGTGCCCTGCACTGCTGGGGGGTGGGGGTGCAGGGGGACATGCGTTGGTGGGCAGTAGTGCAAGGCGACATGTGGGTTGGCTGGGGGGCATCGGCATGGTGGATGGGCTGCTTGCGGGACATGTGCAGGGTAGTCCCCTGTGGTGTGGGCCGCCTGCAGGGGCCATGGAGGGTGTAGAGGGAACACCTGGGAGGACCCACACGGGCAATTCACGTGTGGTGCTCCCCGCGCACCCCTGGAATACACGTACCCTGATGGAATAGCGTGTGATACTTCCCGTGCACCCCTGAAATACACGTACCCTGCTGCTTTTGCGTGTGATACTTCCCGCGCACCCCTGGAATACACGTACCCTGATGGAATCGGGTGTGATACTTCCCGCGCACCCCTGAAATACACGTACCCTGCTGCTTTTGCGTGTGATACTTCCCACGCACCCCTGGAATACACGTACCCTGCTGCTTTTGCGTGTGATACTTCCCGCGCCCCCCTGGAATACACGTACCATGATGGAATCGCGTGTGATACTTCCCGCGCACCCCTGAAATGCACGTACCCTGCTGTTTTTGCATGTGATACTTCCCGCGCACCCCTGGAATACACGTGCCCTGATGGAATTGCATGTGTTACTTCCTGCGCACCCCTGATGTACACGTACCCAGGACAATCACGTGTAAAACTTCCCGAGAACCACTGAAATACACGTTCCCCGCTTGGCGCTTGCCGTTTGGCAGCCCTGTGAACTGGTCCAGGGTTAGCGCAGCTCTTTGCGATGAATTGGGAATTTTGAAGGCTTTTCCTTGAGCGAGGGCGTTCTTGGGGGCGTAACTGGCGCTGCTGCAGGGTCGCTGCGCCACTCTGCGCCACGGCTGGTTTTGGAGGCTAAAATCCATGAATACGCTGTGCGATGAAAAGGATTTTTCGCACGTGGCTGGCGTAGTGTATCGCACGGGGACACTGTGCGCCAGCCGCGTGCGCCACTTTTGTGCGATTTTCTATGAATTACCCTCTTTATCTCATGGACATCATGATGGTTTGGAATATTGCCCAGGCCATGGCAGTATTTATTATTTTATCAAAACCTTCTATCTATCTATCACTTTTGAGATTTCTAGATCTCTTGGACTATCCATTGCTCTTAGATCAGCTGTTTTCATGTGCATAAAACCCAAAATATGCTAAATGATCCAACATAGGGGAACACTCTGACTCTGGAGGTTTCTACTCTTGAGTAGATACTACCATTGCATGAAGTAAGAGGAGGTCTTGTTCTATGCTGTAAAGGGTCGTCCTAGTGATTATATGACCTGTAGACTAAGGGATACATGGCAGAAACATCTGGACACCTTGCTAGAGAATGTTCCATGGGAAAAATGTTGACCTACTACTGTATTATTCATACAGTCCTAGACAAGGAGCTCTTTAGATGGAACAGGGACCTGATGGGTTGGTTGACTCAGTTTTAGTTTGAAATTCTTCATTTCTTCTTCATGGCTATCCAAATGGAGAGACTGATGAACCCACTGCATCCACACTGCTGATCTACCTGCTTTCAGCGGGCAGTAGTGTGTTGGCTGCAGCTACAGTAGTGGAAAAGCCAAGTGGCTCTGTCCTGTCTTTGAGATATCATGGTTATCCTTTGTGATGGTTTGATTCTTTAGGCCTCCTACATTATTCCAGACGGATGCACTTTTGGGATACCTCAAAGTACCTCTTTGAGAAGTTGTCCTGCCCACAAATACATATAAAGGTACAGGGATGTGATGTGGCTGTTTGATTGAGAGCAATCGATTGTGCCTTCCTTAATTGGTTTAGTTTCACCTGGTATACGAGATTTTCTAGCATTATTTTCCATAATGCTTCTCTGAATTATTGAATCGCATATGCTGCTTGTCACTGACATGAACCTCTGCTGTTAATGTCATTTTTCTTTAAGAAATGATGGGTTCCATTTTTGAGAAAATAAATGTGCCTTCTCTACAGAATTGAAAAAATTGAAGTAGAAAGAGAACATGATCCATTTTTGTTATTGGTTCCTTTTTGCATAGCAAATCATTTCCGCCCTACATAGTTTGCTCAGAAAAATAATTCCCCTTTTCCATTTACTGTTAAATACCTTGGAAGTGTGATAGGTGAAAAAGTTAATATGTTCGTATTTGTGAAAGGTGATTTGAAGTTTACGTCATTGAATAGACAAAACAATTGGGCTTCTTGGTTTAAAATGATTAAAGAAAAATGGACGTCAATCATTTCCCTACTGAGATGCCTTCTAAGACCCCTCCCAAAATTCACCTACCCCTCTCGCTGTTGTATTTATAAACTCTTCCTCACTTTTCATTGAAAAAACTGAAAACATGAAATTAAGGGTTTCTTGTAAAGATTGTCATGCTCCATTTCAACCTTTAACTCAAATCTTGCCTAGTGTAACTTCCTAAATCCCATGTGAGCATGATGATCTTGAACAAATCCTTGCGCTGTGGTGCAAATGCCATGTGGCCTTTGAGAGCATGCCCTAACTCGTGCAAGAAGGTAAATCAGCTCATTCACCTGTGGGCTCCTGTGAACTCATCAAAATCTAAGGGTGAGCCCCTTGTAGAACACCTAACAAGTCCTTCTCATTCTGGTCTTCTGTTCGCTCCTTCATTCTCTAGTATTCCCCCTCAGTGTGAGTCCTTAGGACAGGATAAACCTCAGGCAAACAAGTAACACACTACTAGGACCAAATGTCAATTGACAAAGCGATTGTTAGAGAGGACAGTGTGGCAAAAAGGTTTAGGTTGGTTGAGACCACATAACTCAAGTTGTCGTCAGAAAATTAGATGTATAAGGCTTGAAATTAATGGTTGATTAGAACAGAGTGGTAAACAGGACAGTAGATAATATGCATCTGGCAAGCAAGTGTTCTAAAAGAGTGAACTTTGATGGCTGAGAACACACTAGATTGACCAGAATATGCTTTTTAGATCTAGCCTGATGTCTGTACTGGGAGTTATGGGCCCTGAAGATCGATTTAATGTCCTGAATGCAGCAAGATCATTTAACAAGGTCTTTAGGGCCCATAACCACCAGTACGGCCTGATAGCATGGTCTATAAAGCTATTTATTCTTAGGTCCCACAGAAGTGGGGCTTACAAGAAAAGGCAATCTGGCTGGAGTGGTTAATGGGAACTGACTAGTTCTCAGCAACCACATACACATACACAACCACAAAATGATGAGAAGGGAGGGATATGATGTAAAAAGGAAGGGGGACATTGCAGGATGTGGCCTGGCAAGGTTTTCGATTAGCAGTGGCGGTCCGGAAAGAAGATGCCTGGCCGCATCTGCCAGGTGCAGCTCTGTGAAGATTTTATGCCGCAAGGGGGTCTGAGCCATCTTCCCCCACCTTAGTAATGTAAGGAGCGAGGGTGGGATGTGTTTGATGTCCAAGCCATGTCTGTCATGTGCGGCCTAGGGGAGGAGCGCTGTGCCCCTGAGGGCTCTCAGTGTGCTGCTCCCTCTGATAATGTTAGAGCTGCACTGAGAGCCCCTGCCCTGGCCGCAGGGCTCTCGGCGTGTTGCTCTTATAATCAGAGGGAGTGCTGCACCGAGAGCCATGCACTTCCCTCTCGTGATTGGACGGGGCGCCATGCTGGGAGCCCTGAGGGTGAGGAAAGAACAGCTGTCAGCAGGGCTCTCAGCATGTCACTCTCCTGATCCAAAGGAGCACTATGCTGAGAACCCTGCCGGCAGTGTGCTCCCACCTCGACGAATGATGCTGCATCCCCGTAGCAGCCAATTTCCGGGGTGTCTGGGATTTATGAGCCATACCGGCTGTATGGCCTAAAATTGCCCAAAGGGGGAGTGCCACACCGTTCCCCCATGACATGATATAGTTTTGATCCCTTTTCGGTTTTAGCCATTAGGTGGTACTGTAAGCACTGCTTGTAAACTCAACACATTTTGATAGGATGTGGGGATAGGAGAGAGGTGGGATGTGTGCTGGGCATCACTTTTGTTTGGCATTTAGCTAGTTATTGACCACTGTAATAAAAATGTCTTAACCAAGGGGCTTTCAGCCACGTTACGTATAAGCAATATGTGTGCCCTTGCAAATGTTCTGTGCACTGTATTCCCATTAAAACATGCATTAAAGCCAACTGTGCCTCTGGTACCATCATTTTCTAGGCACTGCCCAGTTACAAACACCATCTTACAGCCAAATAGTAACATTATGCCAGTGCCTGGAAAATTCCTATCCAATGGCAATACAAAAGCAGATATTGTTGTATTTTGTCAATGCTTCTTTCAAGATACCTTACACACATGCACTAATAGCGAGTATATGTACGAGAAGGTGCAACAGCACACTTTGCAACTATACATGGCTGTTTGCCACCCGGACCTGTTGTCATTTCACTGTGCATACCTCGCCTGTGCCAGTTTTTCTGCTCATATAATCATGTGGCCCTTGACTGTGGAGCATACCAGCCTTAAGAAATTCAGTCCTTTTGTGAGACTGTGTGCTGCTACACCGGCACCCCGGGGATCTTGGGCATTCTGCCTGCCTACGCTCTGGCGTGTGTCCTGAACTGTTCCATTCTCTGTGGCCCATCCCCCAGCCACCATCGGTCTAGCACGGACACCTGTTACATCTACACTCATTCTTATAGTGGTCCGCCCTTGAATGTTTTTCTTTGTTTTCCTTCATTATCTTCAATTGTTTACTATGTTGTTTACTGGATTGTGCTTTAACACTTCAGTTTAGTCGACCTTCTTGAAGGCGGCACGCCCAACTTTCCTCTTGGTTGGTATTTTACTTTATGCCATTCTAGTGCTGCTCCCATCATTGCATTTATAATCCGACAATCACGACAAGTTAACTTTTCTTTCTATGTCTAGTTCTATTCCTACTCATTGGTATCCACACAGGCCTCCTTGTTTACCCCCTTCTCATAATATTTTCAATCTTCTTTATCCACCTTTGTATTCTGGTGACTACTCTATTAATGTTTCACTCTGGAATGCCCCGTCAATTAACAAGAAAACTCATTCCATTCTTGATATGTTTCTTTGTCTTAACCTCCGCTTTCTATGCATTACTGAGACTTGGCTCTCATCTGTTAATTCTGCTATTCCTGCTTCTCTATTCACTTCTGATACTGTGTTTACCCTTACTCCTCGTTCTCAGGGCCGTGTCAGAGGTACAGGGATTATTTACTGACCCTCCTTCACCATTCATTCTAATTCTCTCTTGCTGCTCACTTTCACTTCTTTTGAATATTCTCTTTCTATTTTTTCTAAATCCTGTCGTGTGACCTTTTTTCTGATTTACCATCCCCCTTGCCCTCTTTCCATGATCTGTGACAACATTGATGCTTTACTTAATGTTGTTTTACCTTGCTCTAATCTCTTCTTGTTATTGAGTGACTTCAATCTGATTCTTTCTTCTAGTCATGCTTCTTCTCCATTTCTTGCCATTATTCACTCTTATTGTCTCTCTCCGCTTTCTACTCCTCCTTCTCATACCTCAGCATCCTCCGTAGATCTTATCTTCACCTTGACAATGTCTACCTCAGAGGTCTCATTTTACCCTATTTACTCCTCTGATCATCACTTGCTTCTATTTTCTATGTAGCCCCCTGTCTGTGATACTTATTTAACCTCCCATTTTTTTACCCCTTCTTTTTCCGTCACATTTTTCATACCTTCAATACCCCTATCTTTGTATCTTCCTGTATTTCACTCGGCTTTTGCAGCTCTGTTAATGGAAGACGCTGCCTTTTCTACTTCTCTTTCTACCACTCTTGATACTCTCTATCCTCTTTCAAATTTCTCTCCTTCTCATAAGCCTTCTCAGCCTTGGCTCTCTCTGTATCTTTGCTCCATGCACAGAGCTTTCTGTTGCCTGGATCGTCGCTGGCATGAATCTTGATATGTGCCTTACGGTGTGTGCTTCTTGTCCTACAACCTGACGAGGCACTTCTTTCTTCTAAACATCTTTATTACTCTGATCTTTTGCACTCTCAGACCTCCCACCCTTGTTCCCTTGTCAATCCCTTTCTCGTCTACTGTCTCCCCCCTTCCCTGGTCACTCTCTTCTTTCCACACTTACTGGATCTAATTTTGCTAATTTCTTCACTTCTAAAGCGAACCCTCTCCGTTCTGCTATTCCCATTGCTCCCCGTCTTCATCCTGCCCTGTTTCTCTTTCTCCCACTGCTGCAGTGTTTTGATCTTTTTTACCTATTTCTAATGCTGACACTTCCTTACTCATCTCTCAGGCACATCCTACTGCGTCTCCTAAAGACCCTGTTCCATCTGCTCTCATTTCTAAAATCTATCATTCTCTCAATTCTTACATGACTAGTCTTCTTAACATTTATCTCCCTACTTCCTTCGAATTTCCGCCCTATCTCTCTCCTGCCATATCTTTCTAAATTACTGGAACGTCTTATCTACTCTCAGGTTTCTTCCTTTGCCACTCTTAATTGTATTCTACCTCACTTTCAATCTGGCTTCCAAGCTCTTCACTCTACTGAAACTGCTCTCTTATCTGTTTGCAACTCTCTTATTTCTGCCGGCTGTGCAAAACATTCTTCTATTCTTATACTTGTGGACCTATCTGCTGCTTTGGACACAGTGGATCACTCATTACTCCTCCTTTCTCATTCTTCCTTTAGTTTTTCTGACTCTGTAATTTCATGGTTTCAATCCTAGCTTGCTAATCGTACCTACTCAGTATCCTAGGCTGGTGTTAATTCCGATTCCATTCCTTTCCTATAGGGTCTGTTCTTGGTGCATTTCTCTTTGTATACTCTTTGTATACTTCTCCTTTAGCTAAGATTATCTCTTCCTTTGGGCTGTGTCAACACTTTTATGGTGATGACTCCACGCTTGTTCTATCCTTCTCTTCGTTCACGTCTAACATTCACTCAAATCTTTCAGCCTTTCTTTCTAAGATCAGACCTTGGATGTCAGACGATTTTCTCGTTCTTAATCCATCCAAAACTGAACTCTTTTTTCCAGTCAATACTACCCCCCCTCCTGTTTCCCCTCCATTTGTTGTTTTTTCCACTTCGCATCTGCCATTTTCCATGACAGCCTGCAACCTTGGTCTTCATCTTGATACTAATATGTCCTTTGCTCATCTCGCGCCTTGCAGCACATGTGCATAGGCATGTTTAAATGCCATATCATATCATATCATATCATATCATATCATATCTCAATTACAGTTAATTCCTGCCACTTTCATGTTTTTAACATCCGGAAAGTTAGACCTCTCCTTACCTTCAGTGCTACAAAGCTTCTAATTTCTTCCTTAATATTCTCTCAATTATTTTACTGCTCTGTTCTTTTTTTTGGCCTGCCCGCCACCCGCCTAGCTCCCCTTAAATCTATTTTCAATTCCTCTATTCGTCTTTTGTATTCCCTACCTATTTGTGATTCCGTTTCCCCTTCCTTGGCCTCTCTGTCATGATGCCTACCCCCGGGCATCAGGACCAAGCCCATCAGCTCCGGGAGCAGGCATCCAGATATTTATTAAAACCCCAACAGCCCCGGCTAGGGGCTGTTTGGGTTCAGTCCTAGCGCCTTAGGCACCAGGCTCATCATGGAAATCAGTCCTGGTGCCATAGGCGCCAGGCTCATAAACTTTACTTACCTGATGCCGACCATGCTGCTAGTGAGTCCAAGCCAACGTAAGGCCTGGATGGAACTATTTTTCTACAGGGACTATTTTTTACTCGGGCGTGGTTCTAGGGAACTTCTTACCTGGAACTACTTTGGAGGATATTTAAACCACGCCCGAACAACAGCACACACTTCACGTTATTCTGCATCCAGCAGCGTAACGCTCACCGTGCCTGCAGTCTGCATCCAGTCTTCTGCCACACCCGCCTCGAATCTGGAGCTCCTAAAACCAAGAGGAAAGAAAAGGACAAGATTAGAAAACAAACTATTTCGAACTCCTCACCTGATTTCGGATCCATCTCGCCTCCGGACCTGGAAAGAACATCGTTTCTGTACGCGTCGCATCTCCAGCTGCAGCGCCGTGCCATACTCACCAGTCCTCGCAGCATCTTTCGATTCGGCGCTGCCTCCATTATTGCTTCGCCGAACTCTGGCATCTGAGGGACAAAAGAAAACAACAAGGTGAGCCGAGAAAACCAACAAATAAAACACTTATCATCATAGACTTACCTGATTACCACCGGAGGCATTATTCTATAACTCTCCACATCTTCATGTGCCGCACCTGCAAAGGCAGAGAAAACAACACGTTAAACACCGGCAACATTTACTGGACGGCGTCGGGTAATACAGACTCTTACCTGAGCGCCACCAACTGCCACGAGGGGTATCTTCTCACGATCTTAGTTGCAAGACAAGGAAGGAAGGGGGACAAGAGTGAATCATCGGACATATTGAACTCTATGAACTTGATACTTACCAAACTTTGCCAGGAAACCTCAGAGTCAATACTCTCTGGAACTCTCCCACGCCTTCAAACCAGTGAAGTAACTGGCATCAACGCCCCCCTGCAATCCACGCAGGATGGAGAGCTCATCATTTAAATACATAAGGTGAGGTTCCTAAAAGGGAATATCAGAGGTGACAAGAAGGGAGAACGAGAACAGTGGGAGGGAGCTATCACTCATATCCACGGGTGGCTAAATCCCTTTCTCCACTTGCAGGAGAATACTTCTACGGATCAAGCAGACGAGATTAGGATGGCCATTCCAGACAGTCATCTCGGCACTACGCATCACGTTGGTGGAGACCGCAGCTGTACAGGTCCGATCGACGCCTCTGTGGGAACCAGCTGAGCATAACAGAACGCAAAGCCTATCTACAAATCCCCACCCGGGCGTCATGGAAACCTCAGAAACCGACCAACTAGCCCTATTGTTAGGGGAACTTAGGGCAGAAGTGCACTCTGCGTGCCAAGAAACTAATGCCCTCAGGAGAGAACTGATTGTGTCAAAAGAGCGCACTGATGATCTTGCTAGACAATTGCTGCAAAACCAAGCTGGGCAAACACCATTACCTGGACTCGGGGGGAATCCAATTCCTGTTTCAACGAGCAATCTGGTGCAAGTGGTTCTACCAGGGAGCATTCCTTTAGCTCCACCTGAATGTTTTGCTGGGGACCCGAAAAAGTTTGCTGTGTTTATGAACCAATGTCGATTGCACTTTTTATGCAGACCTTGAGCTTTTCCGAACGACCAAGCCAAAGTAGCCTTTGTACTATCATACCTTAGTGGCAGCGCAGCGGATTGGTAAATTCCACTAGTCAACCAGGATGACCCTCTTCTTTGGGATTTCCAAGGGTTTCAATTGAGCATGGAGAGACTATTTGCCAGACATTCACAGGGACAGGCCCTGGATAATGAACTCTTATCCTTACGACAAGGTAACCAGGATCTCAACCTTCAATAGGTTGGTGGTGGAAACCGGATGGCCAGAGGTAAAACGAATTACATTATTTCATCTTGGACTTCGGGGTGAACTCAAGGACGTTTTGGCCCAAGTTGTGAACCCACCTCAGGATTGCGCAGAATATATAGACTTAGTGGTCCAGTTAGACCACCGACTTCAGAATAGAAAGGCTGATCGAGCTAAGTTCGAGAATCGGGTATTGGTTAAACCCAATGTTACCCTCAAAGGAACAGATGCACCAGAACCGATGCAGATCGGGGGGGTCAAGGGACCCTTAACTCAAAAGGAAAGAGAAAGGAGATGGCACATGCAATTATTTCTGTACTGTGGGGCCTCAGGACATTTTCTACGGGATTGCCCTATAAAACCATCCAAAAAAGTAGTCGGCGTTGCTGATAAAAATCAAACAGAGCCTGATTCGGGAAACGACCACGCCCGACAAGCGTAGAGGTCCGCTTGCCGAGCTTGAAGAAGGAAACTCAGACCTCGCACTTCATCATACCAATGGTCCTTGTGGATCCAAGGCAGCCATCACACATGCACGCAGTAAGGGCATGCATTGATAGCGGGGCCATAAGAAACTATGTGGACCACGAATTGGCTACTAGGATGAATCTACCTCTCTGCAAAAAGACCACTTCAGATGTCATCACCACAGTCGATGGAACTGAAATTGCCTCTGGGCCTGTAACTCATTCCACCGCAGAGATGACATTATTGGGTCAAGATGGGCATCGAGAGACTATTGTGTTTGATTTAATCAAAGCCCCGCAGTTCCAAATACCACTGGGGATACCTTGGTTGCAAACACATAAACCTTGTATTGATTGGCGAGAGAAGAGGATAACCTTCCCGGATTGTGCACATACTTGTTACCCAGAAAAACCCTTGAACCAAGGCCTGGCCACAGTTGCTACTCCAGTCGTGCAGTTACCTCAGGAATATCAAGAATTCCAGGATGTTTTCCAAAAAGAACAGGCCAATGCCTTGCCACCTCCCAGATCATACGATTGTCAAATCGATCTCATACCCGGTGCACAACCTCCATGTAGTAGGATCTATGCCCTTACGGAACCCCAAAACCTTCACCTGCGACAATACTTGGACCAATACCTTGCTAATGGCTTCATTCGTCCATCCAAGACCCCTGCATCTTCAGCTTTGTTCTTCGTGCCTAAAAAGGAAGGTGACCTCAGAACATGTATAGACTACAGCGCATTAAATCAGATCACGGTTAAAAACCGATACCCATTGCCTCTGATCCCCGAATTACTAGACCAAGTAAAGGACGCTTGCATCTACACTAAATTAGATCTCCGAGGAGCATCTCATCTGGCACGTGTAAAGAAAGGCGACGAATGGAAGACTGCCTTTCGCACTAAGTATGGGTTATTCAAATACCAGGTGATGCCCTTCGGGTTGTGCAATGCGCCAGCAGCCTTCCAGTATTTTATGACCGATGTCCTTCGTGAACTCATTGACGTCTGTGTTGTTGTATACATAGACATATTCTAGCGTACTCCTCCTCAGAATCAGACCATGTGAAGCACGTTTGTGCAGTCCTCGAGAAACTACGCCAGCACAAGTTATATGCAAAATTGGAAAAATGCGTTTTTCACGCTACCGAAGTTGAATTCCTTGGATTTATCCTGACCCCAAAAGGAGTCCGAATGGACTCTCGAAAGGTGGACGCAATTCTCAAGTGGCCATCACCCAGTTCAGTTAAAGGGGTACAAAGCATGCTCGGATTTGCTAATTTCTACTGCAGATTTATTCTGGAGTTCTCACATGTTGTACACCCTATCACAGCACTTTTGCGAAAGAACAAACGCTTCTTGTGGACCGAAGAAGCTGAAAAGGCCTTCCAAGAGCTGAAAGCGAAATTCACGTCTGCACCTGTCTTAAAGCATCCACACCCTGAAATTCCATACATAGTTGAAACTGATGCATCCAGTTTAGCCATCCCCTGTCCCAGAAGGATCCTGAAACCGGTCAACTTCACCCAGTAGCATTTTGGTCCAGAAAGTTCTCGGCACCCGAATTAAACTATGCGGTTACTGATAAAGAGTTATTAGCCATCAAATCCGCCTTCAAGGCTTGGCGGCATTATCTTCTCGGTGCCAGGCATACCATTACTGTAATCACCGATCACCGAAACCTGCAGTATTTAAAAACAGCCAAGGCCCAATCGTCGCGCCACCTTCGATGGGGATTGTTCTTTGCCGAGTTCGATTTCGTGATCACTTATCGACCAGGCTGTAAAAATGGCAAGGCAGATGCCTTATCCCGAATAGGGATGGGAGAAGCATATGCGAACCCGGAACCGGTGCCTATAATTTCAGAACAAAGAATTCTTGGCATAACTACTCTACAGACACTAGAGGATATTCAGGTAAAGATCCAACAACTCTTCGATCCAACAGCCCTGCAGGACTGGGTAAAGAAAGGCCCGGACTACTCAGTGATCAATGACCTACCTTATTATCAAGGGCAACTATTTCTACTACACAAGGAACTACAAGAACTAGTCATCTCCAATTATCATGACACCCTGATGGAAGGGCACCCATGTATCGCAAAAACTGAAGCTAAAATTAAGAGACAATTCTGGAGGCCTACTTGGCGAAAAGACGTAAAGTCATTTGTGATGTCTTGTGGCATTTGCGCCCAAAACAAAAGTCAGAAGAAAAAACCAGCTGGCCTTTTACAACCTTTGGATATTCCACCTACTCCATGGCACACCTTATCTTTAGACTTTATTACAGATCTACCTCCATGTAATGGATTTAACACCATTCTAGTTATTGTGGATCTGTTTTCCAAAATGGGCCACTTTATTCATTTAAAGGGATTACATTCTGCTTCAGTTCTGGCCAAGGAGTTGCTCGAAAACATTGTTCGAATACACAGATTTCCTTCCGTATTGGTCTATGACCGAGGTAGTCAATTCATTTCACATTTTTGGAAGAAATGTTGTCAATTGGTGCAAATAAATGTGAGGTTATCAACCAGTCACCATCCCCAGACCGATGGTCAGATGGAGTGGACCAACAAGACCCTTGAACAGTACCTACGTTGCATGCTACACCAGACCGAAAGTAATTGGAAAGATATTTTTTGGATTTCCGAGTATGTATACAATAACTCTGTACATTCAGGAACCGGACGAAGCCCCTTTTATACCATATATGGACATCACCCTCGAACCTCAGAACTAGATTTGCCTCAGCATTTAGAAATGCCCGCAGTTAGTCATTTACACTCAACTATTACACAAGCCTTTAAAGAGGCAACAGAACATTTGAAACAAGCAAAAGAGAAATATAAGAAAAATGCTGATCAAGATAGAAGTGAAACTCCACAATACCAGATTGGGGATCAAGTTTGGCTGGCTACAAAACACATACCTCTGAAGGGAACTCGGACTTTTAACCCTAGATATTTGGGACCTTACACAATTAAGGCCATTATCAACCCGGTGGCCGTCAAATTGGAATTACCCTCTAATATGCAAATTCATCCTGTCTTTCATGTTTCACTTTTAAAACCAGTTCAACCAGGAACAAGATTAATCAAACCACCGACCCCATCTTGATAGATGGAGAACCTGAGATCGAGGTAAAAAATATCCGGGCTCCAAGATGGTTAAATCAACATTTTTATATTTAATCGACTGGAAGGGCTACGGACCACAAGAAAGGTCATGGGAGCCTAATGACCACGTTCATGCACCTCGGTTAGTGAAGAAATTCCATCGAGACTTCCCAAACACACCAGGGCCAAGGGGAAGAACAACTTTAGGAGGGGTATTGGGGGGGAGTGCTGTCATGATGCCTACCCCCGGGCATCAGGACCAAGCCCATCAGCTCCGGCATCTGAGGGACAAAAGAAAACAACATGGTGAGCCGAGAAAACCAACAAATAAAACACTTGTCCTCATAGACTTACCTGATTACCACCGGAGGCATTATTCTATAACTCTCCACATCTTCATGTGCCGCACCTGGAAAGGGAGAGAAAACAACACGTTAAACAGTGGCAACATTTACCGGACGACTTTGGGTAATACAGACTCTTACCTGAGCGCCACCAACTGCCACGAGGGGTATCTTCTCACGATCTTAGTTGCAAGACAAGGAAGGAAGGGGGGACAAGAGTGAGTCATCGGACATATTGAACTCTATGAACTTGATACTTACCGAACTTTGCCAGGAAAGCTCAGAGTCCATACTCTCCGGAACTCTCCCACGCCTTCAAACCAGTGAAGTAACTGGCATCAACGCGCCCCTGCAAACCACGCAGGATGGAGAGCTCATCATTTAAATACATAAGGTGAGGTTCCTAAAAGGGAATATCAGAGGTGACAAGAAGGGAGAACGAGAACAGTGGGAGGGAGCTATCACTCATATCCACGGGTGGCTAAATCCCTTTCTCCACTTGCAGGAGAATACTTCTACGGATCAAGCAGACGAGATTAGGATGGCCATTCCAGACAGTCATCTCGGCACTACGCATCACGTTGGTGGAGACCGCAGCTGTACGGGTCCGATCGAGCGTAACACTCTCTTGGTTGGCTACCTTTTCACTCTCAGCTTAAGCTCAATTTTCTCTGTATCGTATTTAAATCTATGTATGGACTTTCTCCATTTTATCTTGCCTCTCTTGTCTCATTCTATGTCCCCTCTCTCACTCTTAGTTCCTAAACCCACTTTCTTTTAACTGTTCCTCGTTCACCTTGTACTTCCTCTCATTTCCATTCTTTTTTTCTTCTGGCTCCTTTTTACTGGAATGCTCTTGCTCTCTCCATCCATACTATTCAATTTTACCCCACCTTCCGTTCTTCCTGAAAGACCTTCTCACTTCTGTCTTAATTGTATTGTTAGCTTCACTGTAAACTATATTGTTTTATTGTAACCATTTGCTCATTTTCTATTTTACTGTAAAAAAAAATGTGTACAGTGCCTTGATGCTATATAAATAACAAATAAATACAAATAAATACAAATATTGGTCCATGTTTACAGAAATTACTAGATCTGCAGCAAGAAAATGATTGACTTGTTGAACTATACTTTAAAATATCTGAATATCTGCACATGCTGCACATTTGTATGCAACCACTTGTTATTGTAAAAACAACAAAACAGGGTATTTATTGAAAAGTAATGTTGCACGTATAATGTTGGACTCTAATCACTAGTTACAATACATGTAACAGCCCATAGATGCGTAGAGGAAATAGCATTGCTAATTTGAACAAAAGCACCAAAAACCTGAGAGCGATTTTTCCCACAGGAATGCAAAATGGCTGTGGTGTCCTCTAATTGGTGTACTGCTACTTCAGGGCTTGACTGAAGAGTTCTTCTTATACCAATTAGTACATTTGAGGAATCATTGCATTTAAAAAGGAAATGTCAGACCTTTTGTGCTCTTTATTGAAGAAATGTTCCACAGAGAAAAGGATCATTTTGAATTGTTTCTGCACTCAAAATCTCAAAACACCTTTCAACTCAAGTGCCCAGCGGCACCATGTTCTTCTCCGATCAGAACACTAAATAGTACATACGTCAAGACTTTCACCATTGTCTACAGCTCGATGGATAAAGTGGGCTGAAGTACCAATTTAAGACTTTTTTACTCAGGTGTTTTACAAATTATTAGAGCTCTCCATCAGCATGCATTCCTCGTTGTTTACCCTGAAAACAGGAAGAGTTAGGGACCAATCTGTGGATAAAAACACATATTTCCTTGCCATTTCAATTGTTCTTATTATGCAATAATAATTTATTGAAATACAAATCCAAGCCATTTGGGGCCTTGTTACATAGACCACGTTGACAAAAACTACGAAGGAAACGCAAGAAAACAGGTCCATAATAAACAGTGTCCCAAAGGATTTGCACCCTGCACATTTTGGGTATTATATAGTGAACTTGAGACCACCACTTGAAATCACTAATGCCCTTGTATGCCTGGTAGATAGATCATTGCTGATACACTACCAGTTCCTTTGTCATAGAGATGATCATTGCGCAAACTCGTTCCTTCTTCTTTCTCCTAGTATACTTGCCTTGAAAACATAATGCGACTGATGCAAAGTGACTTTACACTGTCAACAAACACCTTGATTCACACAGCTGTGCCAAGTAAACTTTCACTGGTGCAAAGGTAGTTCAAAGTCACTTTGCACTGTGCTAAATGTTCCATGAATCGGGCCCCATGTTTGTACTCCGTATATTAAAGATCCATTGAATATTATGACAAATATTTGATTTGGTACACAACATTATTTTTATAGTATTTGGGGTCTCTTTTGTTGGCAATGTTTACATACACTGCTTGTGCAATACTAAATCTGCCTGGTTAGAAATATGGGAAAACATTCAAATAGCAACACAATGCAAAGGAATATTCCACCATACCAACGTCCCCAATAATATGCAGTATCTCATTTGATGTAACAATCAATTCATTTCACACTATCTAATAACGTAATTATTGCTGTTCAATGATTTCTTCATTTGCGCAATCTGTTCTCACATTTAGATGTTTCAGTCCCATGTCTTTATTGTTGGTTATTTATCTGGATGGTGAGAGTTGTTTACAGTATGTATTTTAAACCTGTTTTAGAAGACTGTAATCTGCAGTTTGTGATTTGTTTAATGAAATAAAACGATTGCAAAAAAATAGAGCGATTGGGAGTCTGGAGGGGATTTTCTGATTTAAGTTTGTCAAGAAGGAAACATGAAGGAAACATGTTGGAATTTACACACGGAATTGACCCCAGGTGGATATATGAAATTGACTGAGGTTGTGAGGAGTAGGCACCTCGTTTATGAGTACCCAAATAGATGGGTGGGGGCACTGAAGGCCCTCTGGAGGAACCTGATAGATGCAGAAGCTCAATGAATCATTGAACCATTGATCTCTGAGTGCCTGATTTCAGATCACTCACCAATAGATGACAAACTGCTATGCATAGGAGGAGGAACCTAGCAGGGCAACATTGCAGGAATTGATTGTAGGAAATAAACTCATGTTTCTGTTTAGGTTTTTATAAATTACTGGTGGCTCAGAGGTATAAAAGTGCTACTTAACTACATTAGGATACACAACAGATGGAAACAAAAGGTCTTTCCAAGTGAAATCTGATTTCTGCTCAACTGTTAAACAGAAAACAAATAAAAAGGGGTATAAGCAGTTTTCTAAAACAATATTTTAATTCCAAAGTCAGATTTTTCCATTTAGCAGGGCCATGCTCCAACATGATAACATGTTTCTACTTGAAGCTGAGATCATGTTGCATCTTGGATGTTCTAAAAAATGAGCATCAGAAGATTAGTGTAATATGGGCACATTTTTATGTTAGGTTAAAGTAGGTGTGTTCAGAGATACATATATGTGTTATATGTCTTAGAATGTCAGTGTTATAGGTGATACTAAACTGAACTGGTAACAAGCTCAGTGTTCAGAAAAATGGGGTGGCATGAATGAATGATGTTAAATTGATTACAATCCTGGCAATATGATTTTGTTACACTTCTGATTTTTTTAAAAATGTACATTTGATTGAAGTTGGTGTATAGGGCACTGCAACAATCATTATTAACTCCTGCTATTGATTGCACTTTATGCCACAGATGAGACTCGGAAAGATATATGTCAATTTAATAGAAAATGCTAACATGATATGTGGTCAAGCTTACAAAATAGGCCACTTCAGCTGACATGTCTAAATCGAGGGTTACACAAATTGTTGGATAAACAAGCCCAAACATTCACACTACACATGAATGGGGATGTTTCCCTTAGTATATCAGACCGGTTTGAGACTGGGATGCTGCATTGTAATGCTGCATTGTATTGCATAGGTTCTAATGTCTCCATTGGTATGCCCAAATACATGCTTGCCACATTACCTTAATTTCTTTTGGTTGTAATTTCGTGATTTTCTACTGGTGAATAATAGTTCTTGCCTCCTTCTTGGGCCTCAATTCTAGGGATTTCAAATACCTCCGGATTGTCCCCTATATCATTTAACTATGTAGGCTTTCTTTATAAGATTATTTTGACTGGAGGTAATGGCTGTTATTTGATCATGGTCTTAGATGATATTTCCCACCTGGTTATCCCTTAAAGTAGTGCTATTAATATAGCCTTAGAGACTGAGGGAGTTGTCATTATCACTGCATAATGACCAGACACCTAATTATGGCCCGAGGCAAAGCTCAGGGCCTTATCAAGACAAAATGGTAATTTCCCCAAGTGACGATGACCCCGCCCAAGGTCTTTAAGACTATTTTTTTTTCCTTTATTGTTTTTGGTTTATTTAAACCTTTACAAAATTTTACTCGAAAATACAATAAAAGTTATAAAAATTCAAATACCATTGTATAAAAAGCAATAACAGACATTCATACACATTTTACACATAAATATACTTAAGACTATTAGCATATAATAATAATAATAATAATAATAGTACATGTTTTGGTGGTGAAGTAAAACATGTTACAATATAAACTAAAGAGCAAAATGTGTTCGTAAATTGTGTGTAGTTTTAGTTTGTAGTATATAAATAACAAAGTTGCCTTTATCAAATCAATCAAAGTAAAGTTTATTCAGATAAAATCCAGATAAAATCCATAAACCACATCAGAAGCAATGCAACACTACATAATACATAACCAAAATATGGTGTGCATAATCACAATGCAAACACTCAATAAATAATAACAACAATGTAAACATAGCATGTTAAAATTGGGCTTCCACCAAGCGTTTTCTTCTATTCCATGCCTTTGTTAAAAATTCTAAAAACCCCCAGGCAACAGCAATTGGTTCAGCTCGTAGCAAGAAATTTAATGCAGGTCGAAATTGGTTAAAGTTTGCTTCCCGCAGCAGTGAGGTAATCATCTTTTTAATGTCTTCATAGAGGGGCACAACAAGTGCAACAAGTCTTCTTTTACAGCACTACTTTTACAGAGTACGGACCATGGACTGCTAATGGTCCGGCCAGTTCCTTCTGTTGTCTTTCAGCCACAAGAGATTGAAACGGGACCTAGCCTAGTCAATTCCCAGAGGTCTGGAATTTTGTTACTATGTAGCAAATAGGGCTGAATTACTTCTGGTTGCCTAAGTATCAGGTGTTTTCTATTTGAATCGAGTAAATGCCCAGTCGATTCCCAATTCGTCAAAATTAAAGAGCAAAAAAACCTGCTTATACTTGTGACACTCAGATAGTGATAGAAGTGCTTCTTGGCATTGCAAACCTGAGGCATTCAACTGTTTTAGGCAATTAGAGATCAAATACAACCATGGTAATTTGCGCCAGGAGGAGCCCAACAATAGGCCTTTAATAATATCATGAGACATGCTTGCTCTTGGGTTTGACCATACTCATAAACAGTGCAAGAGTAGTGTCATATACCAGTCATCCTCTACGTGGGTAAAGTCCAATTCTGTGTGTACAGCATAATTTGGGGCAGAACATGTGGGGTGGAGGGGGGAGTATTTTTTTCAAAAAGCTATAATCAATTACCATAATTTAATTAAGTGGTTGGCCCTGACACATGTTACTGAAGCGCGTAAATACCCCCAATGTCTGTTTCATTTTCAAGCTCTGTTTCTGCACATGAGACAGCCCCCACCAATGTTCAATAAAACATATGCCCAGGTAATTACTAATTATGTTGTGCGTTTTGATCTTGTTGCCCCTCCCTTGGGTGCACGCCATCACTGATGACGTGCTGGTGTTAACTGTTAACTTCAGATTGGACATGAAATTAATGTAAACATCAATTAGCTGCCGGAGTGCTTTTGGGGTACAGGCAATTAAAACCATATCATCGGTGTATAAGCCACTACTGGGAGTGCTTTAGCACCCGCCCTAGGATAATCTTCCTTTGACTCCACCTGGGCCCCATGCAGGCCATTAATATACAGAGCAACCAATAGTAGGACCACAACACAGCATTGATGCACTCCTGAGACTACCTCAACATAGCCCGTACATTGCCCCTTTTACCCAAATTGAACGCATGCTCTGGTGTGCTCATGGATAATTTGCAAGACTTTTTTTTTTAAAAAAAATGTTTTAATAGTATTTGGTAAGTTTACAAACCTTAATAATTGACAAAAACGAACAATAAAAAAAAATTACAAGATTATAGTCACATATTTAACACAGTATTAAAAACAGATATACATATCTTTTTTTCCTTTACAAATAAACACAACTCTTTTGCTGCAATTCCTATGTGATAAATCACATTTCCTTTTTTTAAATAGATTAATCATATACATGACAGCGCTAAAAATGCTTTTATCTAAATCATGATATCATTTTTAACCTTAATTATTGGTCATTTATGCTATGTACATAAAAGATTCATTTCTTTCAATTTCTTGTCTATTTCACACAGTAGCATAGTCAGTTTCATAGTCAATTTAGTACTATTGCCCATCATACACCTAGACCATAGGGTCATTCTTGCCAGCAATGAAGAAGGATCGAAGTAAGATCCAAGGGTACTAAGTCTCAAAGTTTCGAAATAGTCACAGAAAATAACCAGATGTTGTAAAGATTCAACCATAGTAACCTTCTGACAGAATCTACAGGGACCTGGTTTTGTTGATTCATTGCATCTTCGCCATTGGGCTAGTCTTTCATTCGTATGAAATTGGTTCAGTCTAAAGCAAAGGTATAGATTTCTACCAGAAACTCTTATAGCTCGAACAAGTACCCCATTTTCTTCTAATTTGAGCATATTCTTGATACGTGATATACCTGCTTATTCTGTCCGATTGACAACACCAATAATATAGCTGCATTTTCCCTTTGCAGCTAGGTAAACCCAAAATTAGATGTTCTCCTGGGATAAGCGTAGAGGACATAATATCCTTTATTTTTTCCACAAATGCTAAAATGGACGGTGGGTGTTTAAGCAGCACCTGATTACTTAGATCTTCATAGAGACTATTTCGCAGGTGGTTTTAGGTACTTGGCATAATTATTGAGCATCCACCAATGCCATTTTACAGACAGAGGAAGGAGTCCTATTTCATGTCTTATGATATCGTTTGGAATTGAGGTGGCCAAACCAAATACTTGCTTCCATATGCCACCTTGTAAGGCATCAAGAGCATCTTCAAGTTCATAAAGACATATATCCAGAAAATATAATATACATGGTTCCACTTTAAGTAAGTAAAATTGTAGAACAGGTAGTATGGAAAAGCCACAATATTTTCTCATGATAATTTTCATCTGAGAAATTAGGGGCCTATCTTTTTCATACAGTTTGTTTTTCCACCATTGCGATGAATACATATTGGACAAGGTGTAACCAAGATATTTGACTGATTTTACTGACTCAATAAAAATACCATCCATTGACCAATTAAATCAGTATGCCTTATTTTTCCGTCTGTAAAAACAAGTATGTTAGATTTGGATTAATTCACTTTTAAGTTATTCAACTTATTTTGGAATGATTGTAGCTGCACACCATGATCGAGGGATGGTTTGGGTGGCAAATACCATATTGATTTTATATTTTATAATACTAGCCCAGAACTGTATATCTGATTTTAGAAGGCATGCTGGAATCCCATCCGGGCCAACTGCTCTAGATAGATTTAGTTTCATGATTGCCCTTTCAACATCCTTAAGAAACCAAGGAGAGCTGGCCAACCAAACATTTGTGGGAGGAAGTATTTTTTTTATAACAATACCAGCAGGCTGTGTAAATTTTGACTTAAAGTAATTCACCCATTCACAACCCGCAATTGCATTTTCCTTTGGGCCAGTTTTTTAGTGATTTATAGATCTTAATATATAGCCCAAATATTATGTGTGTCACATTTCAATAGGTGGTACATCATATTTTGATTGTCTGTAAGGTATTGAGTAACTTTGAGACTCTTCAATGAATTTTTGTACGTCTGCAAAATTCTGGATTTTGAAACCCAGTAGGAGTCCCTGTCAGTAACCGTTTTTGCCAGATGTCTAAGGCTTGCATTTTTTACTTTCTTTAGGTTGAATATCTCATTGTTAAACTTATGCTTATGTATTTTATCGGTACAGATAGGAACCGTCTTCTTAACCAAGGCCAATAAGTGGAAGTTAGTTCGCTTGGTTAGAGGTGCATCCATGTAGGGTGCGTCCATGTTTTCACGGGACAAATTCTCCATGATTATAGGATATTTTTTCATCCGCCAAATAAGCTGCTGACAGGTAGATGCAGACCATCTAACTGACAGACCAGGTCTGTCCGTATCCACAAGAGTAAGAACGGGACAAGTAGTATAGCCCCATTCTCCAAAATCAAGTTTGAGGGAAATAGCACAATGATCTCCGAAACCCAGATCTTCAATTGTGATCGGATCGCACAAGTTATACAATGAGGTTGACAAAAAGAAATGATCAATATGAGAGAATAACCCTCCTCGAAACCATGTATATGGGGATGTTTGATCACCGACTTCAATAACCTGCATATCCCAGTTTAGAAAAAATTCAACCAATTTTTTACCATTCCTGACCGTTAGAGCAGATGATGACAGTTTTTGTTCAACTTTTTGTCCTTTATATAAACAGGGTGAATTAAAGTCTCCTCCCGCTATGACACCGATATGCACATTTCGGCCCAGCGCATCCTCTAGAATTGAATCAATTATACCTTCCAACTCATTATAAGTAGTAGTAACCCTGTTCCAATAAACACATAGAATAAGAATTGGGCTCACATGATCTGAGGAAGATGATAACTCAACAGCAATCACAGCATCACCATTGTATACCAATTTTGAATTAAGCTTACAGGAGTTATTATTAAGGATGGGCAAACCACCTGAAGGCCTCCCCAGATCCCCCCTTTTAGCAGATTGAGAGTGGCATACAAAACCTTCAACATTGAAATGCGACATATGCATTGTCTCCTGTAATAAAATGACAACCAGATGACATATATCTTTCACTGTGTCCCACCATCTAAAAAAATTAGCTAGGCCACAGCTGTTCCATGAGCGGCACAGTATTTCAGACTCATTACTGGGTTGGTTAGGGGGGTAGCATAGTTATTTTTGAAACAGCATTAGAGAGAGTACTATTCAAACCATTCAAGCCATTCAGAGCAGCTGTCTAAGCCATTAGTTGTTTGATCATGTTGTCATTAGAAAGCATTGATACATCCATTGCTCCATTTGCTTGGTCATTAATAACCTTCTTGACTGGCATTTCCAGAAAGGTTTTAGCTTCCATATCGGTTTGAAACAGGCAGGGTAATAAACCAACATACATAAAGTTTTCCCTCTGTTCCCATACCAGTTTCATAATCAACAATGAATGGAATCCACAAATCATTCTATTATTGTGGCACAGGGTTAGTTTCACCCAGTCAATATCATCCAAACAGAGCGTTCTTAATGATGGGATAGAGTGAAAAGCTTTTAACAAGGCAGAGCGGTTTAGATGGATTTTACCATTAATTTTCGGGTCGCTTTCCCATCCCAGGATGAGTGGCATCTCAGGTGTAATTAGGATTTCCCTATTTTCCACTTTGTTTACATCAGCATTTTGAATATCAAGTCCTACCCTTTCTCTGGACGCTAAGTCGGGAGATGATTTAGGCAATAATTCCCCAACTGCTACAGGCGGGGTTATATTATTTTTGGATTCTGCAATATTCGTGGCCATTTTGTTATTGAGACTGGGCAAACTTATATGCGTATTAGGTACCACAAGTTGTTCATCTTTGCCCAAAAACCCAATCATCCATGGGTCATCCAGCTCCTTCTGTGAATTTAAGATATGTTTATTTGGCAGGAGCTCATTAGGGATCTTTTTTTGTTTATTCACCGAAGTAGTTTTGTGAACCATAGGATAGAATTGTAAGAGTGAAGATTGAGAGGTAGCAATCATCATATCAGGGGCCTGCTGTATTTTTTTTTGTAGAGTTTTTATTGGTAATGCTTAGGTCGGGGGCCCTCAATTTTTTAGAAGTTAAACTGGAGTTGATTCTGCCCTTTGCAGCTCCAGCCATCCCATTAGGTTTATGATCAAGATGAACTCTCGATTCCTCATTTAATTGGGATAAATCAATGACCCCCTCTTTACTATGGGTGCCCGGAATTTCCTGCGAGGGGCGGTCCTGATTAGATTTTATGGTCTCATTTACCTTTTTTTTTTTTTTGTTGCATCAGCTTTGGCCCTTCTCTTCTGAGCTCTCACGGCTCATCTTTTTTTCTTCTTGTAAGTACAACTATAGGTTTCTCTTGATCATCGACCTCTCTTAAATCCAATACTTGTGAGCCCTCTCTCGCAACACAATCATCAGTAAGGTCAATTAAATCCGTCAAGGGAGAGGGGCTATCAGGGCTCTCAATATTAGATGGAACCAGAACGAGAGGAACTTCAGACCCCTTATGTTTCAAGAACCCAAAAAGATCCTTTAGTTCAACCAGATCATGGTACATTTTTTGTATTGAAGTAGCCATGTTTATGGACCCCACCTCATTCAGGGGTAAAGGATCCGTCTGACAAAATATAGTTTGCATCACTTTCGCGGTGGTAACTTCCGCAAAGGTTCTCTTATCCCTAACTGATAGGTCAGGCTCACTGTGGGATTGAGTTGCTTTATCCACCCAGGTTTTCCCTATGCAAGACTTCCCTGTTAGGGTGGCTACTGTTTCACATGTAAATAATAGTCCCTCAATTCAATTTGTTTTGTTAACAATTTCCTCAATTGTTCTTCTCAAAAGACCTATCTCACAGTGAGACCGTTCATGTCCTTTATCAAGTAGGTCTAGGATTCTCGCTATTACAGGAAAATCAGTGTTTAATGATGGCCCTTATAATATATCTGATTGCACCACAGGAGACGAGAACTCCTTGTCTTTATCATTTAGGGTCGACTGGAACTCTTGTATATCGAGTTTCATTCGAGCATCAATGATCGATTGGGGGCTGTTCTTTTTTAATGAGCTCATTTTGGGTTTTTCTAAATGGAAATCGGATGCCAAATCAGGTTCCCATTGTGCCATTGTATTAACAACATCCTGTGATTTCAGATAGGGAAGTATTACCTTGGATTTTTTTTTTATTAATGGATTACTCAGCATGAATACGTCTTCACGACCCATAGTTCTGTAATTCACAGGAGTCAAGGGGCCAAGCGAAAGCCGCACCCTTTTCCCCAGTTCGGCTTCAATGGTGGGACCCATCATAGAACAATCCATTACATTACCCTTCGACCCTTTAATTGATACCTCAGATAAGTCTTTATTCATCTGTCTCCTAGGTTCCGCATCGGGATCCTCATACGAATCACCTGAATGTAAAATATCATTGAGGTCCTTTATGGCATATTTAGGTGTTGAGTCATACTTGACATGGCTAACAAGGGAGGTATGAACCTGTGCAGTTGCCAAATTCTTTGGGATTATTCCCATTTCATTTAGAATCCTCTCTTTGTGATCTGCTGGAATGCCTGAATCTTTTTCATCAGCGTCATCCACCACCTCGCTATGTAAATAAAGTGGCAGCAAATCATCATCCATAGTACAGGACATACATGCCCCATTCTTTTGGATTGCCTCCGTGAGGCATTGTGGGTCCTGAAGTTTCTTCAAACTTCTCAAGCCAGTTGCCATAGTGAAGGTAGTTCAGGTCTCTACTGGGTATTAACACTAAATGGGGAGTGCATATAGATGGAAAGTTTGTCTATACCAAGAGAGTGGAATTAATTTTCAGTATGCACACTCACTTCCCACAGCAATTTTTAGACTAACAGGGGAACCTTTGATGATGTATTATGTATACTAACATGATTCCCATCAAGCACAATCTGTTAGCAGTTCGAAACGAACAGCATAAATACCTCTATTAGCCTTCAGAATCACAATACTGGCACCCCCGTCACCCGCCGCACAGTAGAACAGCCACAGCACTTCCTAGGCACTTCCGGATGCGTGCTCGAGATGCGCGGGCACCAGATTATATGTTGGAAGGCTGCGCTGCAATGGTCGGATCAGTGGGCGGGGCTGGGAAGAAAGAGAAACAAAATTTTGCGCAAGATTCAAGTGAATGCGTTTGGAACAGTAGCAAGCACAAGTCCAACAAGTCCAACGGGCCGTACTAAGTACGTATAGTCAGTATTTACTTGGGTGTTTCCACACTCCTCACCCTTCTTCTTGCCGACGGCTTCGTTTCGCGGCCCGGGGAGAAGAAGAGTTTCACGAAAATGAAGCAAGCAGAAGTAACAGCAGCGTTCCACAGCCAAACAGCCACAGCACTTCCTAGGCACTTCCGGATGCGCGCGCGAGATGCACGGGCACCGGAGTATATGTTGGAAGGCTGCTCTGCAATGGGTGGATCAGTGGGCGGGGCTGGGGAGAAAGAGAAACAAAATTTGGCGTGAGATTCAAGTGAATGCGTTTGGAACAGTAGCAAGCACAAGTCCAACAAGTCCAATGGGCCGTACTAAGTACGTATAGTCAGTATTTACTTGGGTGTTTCCACACTCCTCACCCTTCTTCTTGCCGACGGCTTCGTTTCGTGGACTGGGGAGAAGAAGAGTTTCATGAAAATGAGGCAAGCAGAAGTAGCAGCAGCGTTCGACAGCCAAACAGCCACAGCACTTCCTAGGCACTTCCGGATGCGCACGCGAGATGCGCGGGCACCGGAGTATATGTTGGAAGGCTGTGCGGCAATGGGCGGATCAGTGGGCAGGGCCTTCTTCTTGCCGACGATTCGTTTCGCGGCCCGGGGAGAAGAAGAGTTTCACGAAAATGAGGCAAGCAGAAGTAGCAGCAGCATTCCACAGCCAAACAGCCACAGCACTTCCTAGGCACTTCCGGATGCAACACTTTTAGTAACTTGGCTGGACAGCCCATGGCCCGAGCACCTGCCATAGCAGAGCCCTATCCGCTCTGTCAAATGCAGTGCTCAGGTCCATGAAGGCCAAATAAATTGTTTCACCCTCTGCAAAGACAATGGACGCCCTAGCCCTGTTAATGCTTTCATTATCATCAAAGAATATAATCAATTCTCGATTTCATTAATTGAGGCATTAGCCTCTTCAATAGGTTTGACTATACTTTGTGTTCTTTTTGATGCTTCATAGAGAGATACGTCTCTTTTCTTGTTGCCATTGCAATGCAGCTGCTAATAAAGCATGACACACAAGCAAGCTAGTTAAAAAATAATCTGTCATGATTAATCTAAGTAATCTATCTTCAAGATCAATCCATGAATCCATCTGACATATATAAATGATGGTTATTGGGGTGAGGACCGCTCAATAGATTAAAAGGGTTGGCAAAGCCGATTCAGAAACCCCAGCAGCCTGACTAACTTGTGGGTCCCTCTGTGGGTCCCTGGACACTAGTACTTCCTTATCCAAGTGAAATGGTTATCCTTAGCCTGGGTAACCGTGTCTCTAATCAAATTAAGTCACAACATAATAGCATACACATAGTTATGTATAGTCTCCAAGGTCCAGGATGAGTATGATACAATAAAATAGAATAAGGCAAAGCATTCCTTTTCTTATTTATATAATAATAATATCATAATCGGACATTCAAGTGTGCCTTCACAAACTATAAGTTCTAGAGGGCACCTCTAGGTAAAAATCATTTAGCATGTCTCTGCACTTCCCTTTCCCCACATTGCCCTAAACATCTCTAAACAGCAACGCACGCCCTTGGCATGGGTTTTGCTACAAGCTTTGCACCACCAGATTAAGTAGTTCCATGCTTCTGGGATACAAGTTGGTCCACCTCCCTTTAGGTCCCACTGCTCATCTCTGCATGCAGCACCAAACAACATGGCATGCACTTGGTGTGAACTTCACCCAAGACGATTAGGTAGTGCCATGCTTCCAGGAACAAGTCAGGCCACCTCTCTCTTGAACCCATTGTTGATCTCTGCATGCAGCTCCAAACACTAATGTGTGTCCTTGTTGCAAGCTTCACCACAAGCTTTTCTTTGGTAAATTACATAGTGCTTTGCTTCCAGGATACAATTCGAGCAACCTCACTCTGGATACCAGTGTTCATCTACGCATGCAGCTCCAAAATACAAGATATCCTGATCTGCTAATTATCACAATGCATAACCCAGTCCCAGATGCATCCTGCCCATGGATGGGAAAGTATGTGACTGGTGGGGGCCCAGGAGCCTGAAAAAAGCACTTTATCTGTAAAACTTCATTTGCTGTTCCTCCAGAGTCTTTACTATGACCACAGTTCAGCTGCAATTGCTCTTTCTTTGGAAGGTTGCCAAGCCTGATGTCTTGAATATCAAAGCAGGTGATACCCCATTCCAGAGCTTCTCCACCTGTGGTAATGTTGCAGATCAGGCGTTTCAAGAGTTATTTGGTGACTGAGGTCAGAGCAGAGGTTATCTTCAGTTATCTTCAGTTAATTTGTGCCCAGCATATTATCCATGTTGCCTTACCTATGTGTACTAAACAGTTGTTAAGTGACAGTCCCCTACAGGCCCTTCAGGCTGATCCCAATACCATACCCATTCCTCCTTGTTCTACTTACTTTTCGTGATGAGAAATGCTTTCTGATGTGCAGTCATATAATTGTGCACTTAGAACATTTGGATACTGTGACATTACCAGAATGCAGACGAAGGGAATGAGAAACTGACATTGCCCATTGTGAGGTTCACAAAGGTATTCCTGACAACAGATCTATCTAGCCTAGTTTTTAATTCAACTGCACCCATGATTTGCGATGTATAATGTTGATCAATGCAACAAGAAACACCATTTAATCCATACTATTGTGGGCACCATAAATAGGGTATGTCTTACCACAATCCTTCAGTCATGGTTTCACTTTTACACTTCAGTCAGGTAACTGTTATAACTGCCTCTCAGTCATTAAGTTGACAAAGGATACACAGTCCAGCTGATGGTAGTGTTCAGTTACTTTATTCCAGTTACATAGATAATCAATTGATACACAGGATCATCAGGAGATTAAGAGGAATCAGGACAAGAGCCCACTGGCTCCCACCACTGAGGCTTACATATCCAAATTTCCTGGGCTGGAACATATTCATCCACAAACATTCCATCCTCACCATTCCACAGATTATATCAGTCCAAGCACACCTCATACATACAGGAAGGAAGGCCTACCCTAGACCAATCCTAACACCTTCTTTCCTTCCTTTAACAAGCACAGCACACAAAAACTCATAGATGAGACCTCACAGACACACACACCTCAACTACCCAAATCCAACCAGAAGCAAATGTACCACCAGGCATAACTAACATACTGACAGACATACCCGGCCAACAAAACTACCCACTGAAACAGGCCAAACAACACGAGACACATTCTGCTCTCTGCCACCGCCAGAGAACCTCGAACCTGTCACATCCGAGCACAACCAACCTGCCACATCCAAGCACAACCAACCCAAACATGGGCTTCACACAAGCACAACCAGACCCTCTACACTTAACACTGAAGACCTCTCATCCACCCCTGCCATAGTTGGATAATGGAACTGCCACCCCCAAGCACAAACTCCCTGCAGGGACTGGCACAGGGTCCTGCCGTCGCAACGTAGAAAACAAACTAACTCCCAGAACAAAAGGCCCCTGAAAGGATTTAGCAGAAACAACAGGGACTCTGCAACACACATACTTATCACCCAAACAGGAGGTCAATCAATCATAGGGAAACTGGGCAATCACTCACACAAACATACCACTAATAAAAACGGCAAACAGCTGTCACTCCGGTTACCCAGACCACCAGCACTTAGCTGTAAGTGTTGGCTGGACACTCGAGCCCCATCATGGTTACACCTAACACTACCGGGTGAGTGAACACATCCACAAAGATGGTACGTTGCCATTCTCCAAGAATCAACCAAGGGAACACACCTGGATGATTCCAGAGACCACGCTCAGAATATTCAAAGAGCAAAAATAATAAAATACAGGAACACCTACATCTACAGGATCTCTGCAAAAACCATTGAACTTACACTCCACAGAGCCACCTAACTAGCCTGCCACTAGTACACCACTGTGGCACCACAGAGCCACCAAACTAGTCTGCCACTAGTTACTTCATACACCTAAACCACATTAAATACACCACCACTTCAAACTCCGCAGAGTTCCTGGGCAGACTCCGCAGAGCCACCAAACTAGCCTGTCCCTAGTTATCTCATGCACCTAAACAACAGCAAATGCAGAACCACTTAAAGCTCTGCAGAGTTCCTGACCAGTCAAACTAGTCATGCAATAACCACTTCAAACTCTGCAGAGTTCCTGGCCAGTACAACTAGTCATGAAATAACACCACTTCAAACTCCTCAGAGTTCCTGAACAGTACAACTAGTCATGCAATAACACCACTTCAAACTCCGAAGAGTTCCTGGGCAGACTCTGCAGAGCCACCAAACTAGCCTTCCACTAGTTATCTCATGCACCTAAACAACAGCAAATGCAGAACCACTTCAAACTCCGAAGAGATCCTGACCAGTCAAACTAGTCATGCAATAACCGCTTCAAACTCTGCAGAGTTCCAGACCAGTTCACCTAGTCATGCAATAAGACCACACACCAAACTCACACGCACAACTCCTAGAATGAATGACAGACTGCAGTCACTGAAACAGAGAACTATGTGTGCACAAAACCTGTATGTCACTTCATACCAATCTGTACATTAAAGATACACATCCACACTACCCTTCACGGACTCAAATGTAAACCCTGCAATTCCTCAAACAGTTGTTATACGAAGCATTGGTTGATACATTAATACATTTGCAATGGCAGTCCATGTTCTTATAAGTCCATGTTGTCTTAAAAACAACCCTATAAGCCTCAAAGGTTGTTACACTAAACATTTTTGACTCCTTAATACATTTTAGTTGCAGTTCAGGTTTCCAGTCCAACACACACACACAAGGTGAAACTCACTAAGCCAGATGACCAACTATGCTCACAAGCATGTTATTTACATTCATTGTAAGCAGCTTAGAGTCTCTGTTGCCTTCCTGCAACGTATCTAGCTGGAATTCCTCAAAGCGTTAAACTAGGTACCAAAATATTATGAAGTACTCAACTGCAGACACGCCAGCAGCTTTCTCTCCATTCATATTACATCAACAAGTGAAGAACTTATCATAAGATAACAAGCAGTAAACAATACAGTTGCCGTAACTCTGAACCGGCTTAGATATTGCCATAACAGGAGCATACGCTAAATACAGATATTGGACAACTACACTCGCTGTGCGGGTTGCTCAAACATGACACATTGAACCATGCTTCCTATCAAGAGCAGAGGGTATGCACTCGAGCAGGCCTCATAACCACTCCAGCAAAGTACAGAGTGCTAACTGCTCTCTATTTGCCATCAATCCCACACTTACTTGAAGGGCAGAAATGCTCATTGCCACCGATGCAGTGCCCACTTGAAATCCTCATAACAGCTCTGCCAAAATGCAGAGCGCAAACGCTTCCTCTTTGTCACTGG
The DNA here is from genome assembly GCF_040938575.1 of Ambystoma mexicanum. Classification (NCBI taxonomy): domain Eukaryota; kingdom Metazoa; phylum Chordata; class Amphibia; order Caudata; family Ambystomatidae; genus Ambystoma; species Ambystoma mexicanum. The sequence goes on along the minus strand of NC_090930.1, from coordinate 378,055,021 downwards.
TGTCACACACTTACTTGACCCTTGGCAAACACTACCCCTGAGCCACCAACCTGAAGGCCTCTAGCCGCTCTGGCACCAGAAGTCCTGTATGTCTTGTCCCGCGTAGGCTGCTCCTCGATTGCGTTGGCTAACTGCTTCCTGAAGCACGTCTACGTTATCAGGTGCCTTATTATAGGAATTCAGATCAAACACTGGTCTCTGCTACAAAGACGCTTCAATGACCTCACAGGGTTCAGGAACGCATAACCACAATGTTCCTACCGACCACTAGCTCCTCCACCCACACTGCAGACGTCATCATTCCTAGTGGGATGCCGGAGAGCACATGTCTCCATCAAGCAACTGTCAACTTTGCAACAGAACATCCGTTGCCTTCAGGGACTCCATAAGCAGGTGCCTGTTCCCCTGGTCTGCAGCACTCCGCCACTCTTACAGTCTTTCACTGACAAAAACACAGAGTTTGCACCACCAACCGCCTCAGCAGCTGAACTCTGTATGAGAGACGTGTACTCCACTCTTCCAAGTGCTTCTGACACCTCAATCACTTTAAAAACTTTAAAACACTGGACAACCGTTGATCTCATTCCAGTCCTTGGGCACGTAAAGACTTTTCACAGCTAACTGGATGCTTCTGCCAAGACTCTGCTTCCAGGGCGCCTCTGCCCGGATTCTGCTACAGCCCAACACACTTTCCGGGTGCTTGAATTCTCCCCTGGGACCACTCTTTCCAACTCCCAGGCAATCCTGTTAGGGAACTGGCAGGACCTCTCACTTCTCCCAGTACTCCACTGGGAATGGCTATCTCACACAGCCCTGGGTGGTGGGACCCTTCACAGACCATGACAACATAACCCTTAAACATAACACATGTACCTGCTCACTTGTTGCACTCTCCAGGATCCTCCTCAAGACCATCCTCATCACCAATTGTTATGACTGCCTCTCAGTCATTAAGTTGCTAAAGGATACACAGTCCATCTGATGGTAGCGCTCAGTTACTTTATTCCAATTACATAGATCATCAGTTGGTACACAGGATCATCAGGAGATTAAGAGTAATCAGGACAAGAGCACATCGGCTCCCACCAGCCAGGCGTACATATCCAAACTTTGGTTTGTTTCTTCTAACATTTCAGCCTTTTTTTGCTTTTGTTTCATTTGTTCCCAATTATTATTGTTCTCTATGGTGCATGATTTATTCAGATGCTGTTGATTTGACTGTAATATGTTATGTATCTAAAGTTGAGCCCGTTCTAAGAAAATATTGTCAAATAATTTGTAAAATGCTACTGAGGCTCATGTATAAAAGATTGTTTTATGTTTTGTATTAAATAACGAGAAACATTATTTTTTTGTCTATGGTTAGATTTCACATCTAGTTAAGTGACAAAATTAAAGTAATGATGTTTTGATAACATGAATTACATTATTATATGCATGCAAGATGTTAATGTATATAGATAGAGAAAACCAGGACACCACTGGAATTAAGGAGTAGCATATTCAGACAGTAGTGATCCCTTTTGAAATAGTTTTGTGCAAAAATTGCCTGTTTTTCTAGGTCAGAGAAAACGAGGTGAGCATAGGTAATAGGCATACCACATCACCTTTATTTTATAACCTGTGGGGACACAATCTGTTGGTTTACATATCCAAACTGCCTGAGCTGGAACATATTCATCCAAAAACATTCCATCCTCACCATTCCACGGTCACAGCCTACATTCCACATATGACATCAGTCCAAGCACACCGCATACATACAGGAAGGAAGGCCAACCCTAACAGTATATAAGAAACAATAGTAACCATTAAAGTGATCCAAATCCCTCTCTATGTCACCATAACCTAAGACTGTCACCATGTCCACTGATACGGTAACAGTACCTTACATCAATTAGTAGTCTAATGAGCTGCATAAGGACTTATATTGTTTCCTATACAGTCTCATTTGTATCCCATGTAACAATACTCTCATAAGTTCACACATTTTTTGAAAAATACAAATTGGTAGCACAGTAAGAGATCAAGTTGGTGATGTAAGATTACATAGGCCATCTCAATTCATTGGGTATAACAGTAATTGTGTGGGAAACAAAAGGATTTGTTTTATTTTATTATTTTGAGTGCCAGGTGTTTGTGGATTCGTTTTGATGGCTCTGGCGTTGTCTCCGTCTGGTATCTACTGTGGAGGATAACCCCCTTCTTTGCACTGTACTGCAGAAGGAATAAATCCCATATCAAATCCACCACACATTGCCAAGCCCATAGCAAAGCACAACATCCTCCTTCTCAGGCCATGATATTGCACTTGTGCCACCAGTGCCAGCTCCTTGTTTTTGAAATATAAACAAAATTGATGAGATTGCTTCCATTCATTTTGTTCACCAAGTGATTGAACTGTACTTGTCTTTTTCATTGCCCTAATATTCTGATGAGGGTCACAAAATAGAGAGGTCCCACTAGAAAAATATTGTCAGCCTGTTCATTATCTTTCAGTTAAACAGTGAGCTTACAAAGTTTTGCAAGAATACACACTGGGATCTGGGGACTAGGACTCTGCGTCACTCTAGTTGAGTTAATACATTGATGTGGAATGATAACCCTTACTGGATGGTTTATTTTCAAGGAGATCAGGGGGACAACCCTGAGATATTCTCGAATAGGAGATACTGTGAGAGGGACAAACCAAGAGAACAGACTGAAATAGAAAACAAGTTGAGTAAGAGAAGAAAAATATAAGAAGGAAAGAAATAGTAATCAAAGGAAAGATGAACTTGAAACCTGGAAGAACCCACAAGTAGAACTGTGTGACTTAATAAATGTAGTTACCAAGAACTACTAAAATCTATTTTATTGAAAGGAACTTGGTGCAAAATGAGCTTGCAGGAGAAGGGAATAATTCTCCTGGCTGTTGCTGTTCTAATAGTGGTTGGGTTAGAATAGGTTAGTTTGGACAGTTGACTGATCCTGGTTTGGACTCTCACTGACAATTGACAAGCATCTTTGTTTTGTTGGGTAGGGCAACCCTTAGCATAGCAAAGGATTTCATTTGATGAAAGTTCCAGTGGGATGGAGGAAGAACTTTACTAGCCAACTATCTTTCAACTATCTTTCTTTTACAATTACTGGAAAGAAACACATCACTGCAATCAAAAACCGAAAAACAAATACCAATCACATCTGAGAAAGGAGGTACATGTATGTTATTGTAGCAGCACAGTGCCACTATATATATTACCCCAGACAACTCTTTTCAAACCAACATTTCTTTCACTCTATCCCAGTATATTCCACCATTCACGCTCCTAGTATGCCCATCTTAACACCATTATTACAACACACACTCTGTTCTGCAAAACAGCACAATCACTGTGCAGATTCCATCACACTACCACCGCCTTCCTCACTAACTTAACACCATCACACCTCTGTGCACTCGAATTCTCACAACCTTTCCAACCACACCTAATATACCACCCCACAATCAAACAGCACGCTTTTCATCTCTGCAATCACACACACACCCATGCACAATACATGCATATACATTGCACAACTTTCCAATACAACCTTACTATTTTCCCAACAGCCACGGCAAAATGCCTACTAAACAGCAACTCCATAGAAAAGAAAGAAAAAGTAGAGCAGATAAGACTAAAAGTACACCACATAGTCATCCACCTCTAAAACAATTTATAGTAACCTCACACAACAAAACTAAACCAACCACAACTAAAGAAGGCAAGTCCCTTCTTGTAAAAACAAAAACTAAACAATGTTGTACAAATAAAAGCAGACCTAACAAGTCCAATCCTCTATATACCAGTGTTAACGTAGACACGGTAAAGCAATAAAAAAGAAATGATGTTACAAAAAAAGTTCCATCGTAGAGTTCTTCACAAACTTATGAAAACATCTGAAAAGTCACAATCTTCCCTTAATAACTCCCTTAATAACTACAGCAGGAGAGTAATCCTGCAAGCTCTAATTGACAGCGCTTTTCAACTGAAGAAAAAAAATGTTTATTTTTATTTTAAACAGAAAGAAACCACTAACTAAATTAATCAATAAATTACAACAAGTAATTCTAAACATTTGCTGTGTCACTATAGAGACATTTTCAAACTTATGTAATGGTGAATGGATTCAGAAAAGCAGCACAGAACCATACTTCAATAAAGAAGCTTACAAACAGGAACAACAAAAAACAATTATCATAGACAGTAGTGGTCGATGTTATTACATGGTGGAACAAACCATGATGGCAAAAGAAACCCTTATAGAAATAAAATCTGCATTTGCACACACATTAAGAACATGCTCTACCCTTTTAAACATATCTGCTACCCAACTGCTTCAAAGAAAATAAGACAAAGATCACGGAAGCTCAAGCATGAGAGTAAACTGAAGGACCTGGCTTATGTGCTTGCAAAAAGGAGAATTCCCATGGGTTGGAAGAACTGCCATATGCCAAATGTGGAGGTGTGGTGGAGAGATTTCCAAAAATGGGCTGAGGCAGAAACCATGGTGTGGCAAGAGGCTAGTAATGCAGGGGGTGAGGAGGAGACTGAGTCCCTGATGGCCTGGAAACTTTTGATAGCCGAGTTGTTTGGGTCAATTGAGGAACTGGCAGACGCTGTAGAAGGGGAGACCGTGCCACAGGATGCAGAACCAGAATGTTAAAATAAATAGACTTGTACGGGGGGGAGGGAAAGGGAAGCAGCAACTATAAATTATGGATGTATAATAAAGAGGTTGAAGGTTGCACTGCTTGTTTGGTTTGTATAGTTTTGTTGTGTGAATAAGTTAATAAAAATGTTTTAAAAAAAAGATGAAGTTTTGCAGTCAAGTATCACAAATCTCCTGGCAAACATGCATGGTACAAAAGAATATTGCTTCCAATGTTGCGCTGATATATGTTGTATGCTAAAAAACCTAGGTCCACCCACATAAATTGTGCAGAGTATGCATTGGATGACTTGCACAACTTCTTTCACACTGAAAAGTAACACAAAAATGGAATAGACATACAAACAGCAGGACAACTCTGTTCTCTTGACCCTGTAAATGTATCAAGGTACTTTCACCATCGCTTCATAGCCATGCAGCATTCTATCTGCAATAAAACGACCCCTCCACTCAGAGAAGTGCAACACTCCTTTTGGAGAAAGGAATATCAATCCAGAGGAGCACCACACATCCACATGCTTTTCTGGATAAAAGATGCTCCAAAATGTGGCCACGATTGTGATGTCACTGTTTTACAGTTTATTGAAAAATACATTCTTTGCGACATCCCTTCATAAACCACAGATAGTGACCTACATACACAAGTGTTATGCTTTCAAAAACATAAATGTGGCAAATACTGATGACATAGATAGAAAAACAAACGGTAATGCTATACTAAATGTTGCTTTGGCTTCCCTAGACCAGTGTGCAAAAAAGGACATAGATTGATGTCTTCTTTTAGAAACAGTGTAAATGGCAAATCCCCTAAAAATACATACAACATTAAATGGGATGAAGCATTCAAGTACATCAATGATTACAAAGCAATAATTGCCTTCTTGTGGAATGCAAACATATACATACAATGCATTGCAGACAATTCCACTGCAGTTGCAAGATATGTCACAGCATATCTCACCAAACCAGAGAAAATAGAGCTATAGGACCTCTGGGATGACATATCATCTGACAAAACACTATCACATAAATTGTACAGTGTCGGTATAACAATGCTCTCCCATAGAGAATGTGGGTCCTATGAAACTGCAGACCATTTAACAGGTACAGCCTTACATGGCAAATCTATGCACATTGTCTGGCTTCTCCTTGGACCAGCCTCATCTCGAAAAAGAGTTCTAAAATCCCACTAAAAGATAGAAAACATTGCCACAAATGATCCCAACAGCCAGGATATTTTAGAAAACAATTTCCTTGACACATACTACCCAAATAGAAGTACTACTTTAGAAAACATGTGTCTCTACGACGTTGCCCAAAACTATTCCTACTAAAAACAATGTTACACCAAATGAGACAACTGGCAAATATTCAGTTTCAACTTGGGAAGGAAGCCTAGTGAAACTAATCATCCCCGGTCTAATTAATCATGTGAAGTTATCATTTAAAACTCCACAACATAGAGAACTGTATTACATGGCCCTACTCCAACATTTTAAACCTTGGAGAAAAGAAAAACAATTATTAGGTGATTATGACTCATTTGAATCTGCATTTAAAGCAAATGAAAACAGTATAGCAAATGACAATTTCAAACAATACAAATAAATGTTGGACAATGAACGCAAAGAGGAAGGAATTGACGCTCATCTATACAAAGACACTGCTAAGAGCAGTGAACCTTCTATTACAGGAAGCCAAGACCCCCTTGGAGAACCACTCATTCTAAATGAAGCAGAAATAGCCATGGCTGAGGTAGAGAATACCATGTATCAAAATAAACAATCTGAGGAAAACTTGTAAGTTCTGGAATCTCAGTGAAATGATGAACAATTCACCATTTATCTGGAAATCACTCAGAAATTGAGCATGGTTTTAAACATGAAAGTAAAACCTTTACATGTAAACATTAAAAACCTCTGCTACCATATGTAATTGGTGAAGCTGATTCTGGCAAAACATTCCTAATGAAAATAATCAGCAAATGTCTGCAAAACTTAACAAACAACAACCTTTCAGCTGTAGTAACATACCATGCAGGTTTAGCTGCTTATAACCAAGGTGGTGTCACTTTACACTGACTACTACTCCTCCCCGTAGAACACCAAAACAAATTAGAATACTACAAATGGTCAGCAGAGGCTGCAACTGAGGTAATTGGAGGCTGCAACTGAAGTATACAGAATTGTAAAGCAATTGAAATTGCACCTGGTAGATGCTCAACCTCATGCTGACTTTAATTCATCTCAGAATGCAAGAAGTCCTAAAACAACAGCAAAGAACTGTTTGGAGGAAAATATGTTATTGTTTTTGGAGACCTCATACAGTTAACACCAGTGAAAGATAAACCTATTTTCAAAACATTAGGACACAAACAATGCTGCAATACCCTCAGCAGTATTGGAAATGTAAATATCTGGCAACATTTTCATTACAGAGAGCTAACTCAAAATATTTGTCAGTCCTCAGACCTCACAAATATGCTAACATTTTAAAAAGTATTAGAACTGGGCTGCTTAGTAACGATGCAAAATACATCTTAATTAGTAGACTCATCCATGAAATATAGGGCTGTAACACATCTGCTCCTGATGTCATGGAACAATTAAAGCAACAAAATCTAAAATGTAGGTCCTTAATGCCAACCCTTGCAAGCTGTAGTCAATTCAACAAAACTATGTTGAAAAAAGAGATAAAACCTTTACTGCATATCAGCTCTACAGACAAACTAGAAGTGCATGGTATGAGACCTCCTATGTGTCAACAATCAACAGCACAACTTAATAGTTTAGAAAAAATGTATCTCCTTCTCAGCCAGAATGGAGAAAATATTAACGTTGTGTCTAAACTGCAGAGTAATACTAAAACGTAACCTTGACGTAGAACAAGGCTTAGTCAATGGAGCAATTGGTACAGTTGTTGGCTTCCAGACATATCTGCATGGCAACAACATTCCGTTTGTCAATATCCACTTTGACAAAGTTGCAGAGGTTAAACAAATTGGCCAAACAATAGGATGTTTCCTTCCTTTCAAAGACATGCATTTAAGCAGAGAGCAATTTGCTCTGTCACTTGCATATGCTGTCACTATTCACAAATCACAAGGTCTAACCCTAGATCAAGCATTCATTGACCTTGGCAGTACAGTCTTTAAAGAAGGTATGAGTTATGTTGCACGTTCACGTCTGCGTACACTCAACGGTATATTCCTAGTTAACTTTTATGCAGGCAAATGTCAATGATGACATTCCTTGCATCCTGGATTACAACAGGATACGGGCACTATGCACCCCCATCTAAATTTGTACCCTGTACTTCAAAAAAATAAACCTTTTGAAAGACAAATAATTGAAACATGTATGTGAAACACAAAGGTGCACATAATATTCATAATGACCAAATATCACAGGTGACCCGTCATTAGTGGGACATCCCTGTTTTTGAGGGTCATTCATTCTTTTTAACTTTTGTGATAAAACATACAGGAAAATTAAAAGTCATTATGATTGCTGGTTTGAATACCCTTTTAACATATTGCCACTGTTTCCAATGTGTTTTTAATTACAGCTGAACAACAGGGTCAGTCTCTTCTCTGTCGCCTCACCCTAGATAAGCGGCACACCACCAATATCTACAGCAAGCACACACTTGAAGGGATAGTTAGTTTTGTTGGTCAGTGATTACTTTATGCTGCCTATATTACTGTAGATCCATACAATCTGGCTACTGGCCATGACCACGAGGGAACGTCAATGTGGTTAAAGTGGGTATGACCAGCAGTTACCGGCTACGTGGTAAGGTTTTTCAAAATTTGGAAACCTAATTGTGCTTGTGCTAACAGCCGAAGTGCTGGACAGGATTGCAGCAAACATTTACCAGGAGCAGCAGCAAGGACCCCAAAGCATGGTTTTGCAAATCTGTCCTGTATTTTATTTATTCCGAGGTGTCAAAATGTAAATACACAAAATTGTGATATAAATTTGGTGCCTGGGAAATTGACCTGAGCAAGGACAAATGTGTACTCTTGATTTGCTTATTGGGGAATGCGGCATGGCCGAAGCCCTAGGTTTGAATTGGAAAAAAAGTATTCTGTTTGCGGCTACAGCCTTAAGTGCTGGAATCTATTACAACAAACTTGCGCAAGGAGTATTAGCAATCACCTGAAAGCATGCTTTTGCAAATATGTCTTGTGGTTTACTTTTCAAAAGTGTCCAAATGTAAGAACTAAAAATTGTGATATATGTTTGGTGCATGAACAGTGGGCATAGCCCTCGGCAAGGAAGAATGCCTACTCTGGTTTACTTATTGGGGCATGCAGCATGACTGAAGCTCTATGTTTATATGGGAAAATATCATGCTGGCGGGTGCAGCCCTGAATGCTGCATGGGATTGCAGCTAACTTGTGCAAGGAGCATCAGCAAGGACCTGAAAGCATGCTTTTGCAAATCTATCCTTTGTTTTACTTTTTTGAAAGTGTCAAAAAGTAAGTACAAAGAATTGTGATATAACTTTGATGCCTAGCCAGAGGGCCTGGCCCTCGGCAAGGATAAATGTGTACTCTGATTTGCCGATTGGGGAATGCGGCATGGCCTAAGTCCATGCCCCATTGATTGTGGAGACTGGCCATGAAAGCCTTGAGCACTGGCCATTAGTCACATTATGAGGGTTTAGTGGACACTGAACTAGGATGCAGGGTAGGTGCAGTGGATAATGGGGCTGTTCTGGTGGGACTGGGGTCATGGTCAAGCATCAAGCCCTAGGCAATTCAACCATGACTTGCATCACAGCATGCACTGCTAATAATGAATAGCATGGCACTGAGTGTTTTCCAATGGGCACTAATAGGGTTAAGTTGAATGCTTTAGAGGTCAAAGGTCAAGTCCCAAAGCCTCTCAAACTATCTGTACCTTTTTTATACAAAAGAATGTACCATGGGTTTGAGATGAAACCACATTTGTCTATATCGAACCCAGTTACAAAGCAATTGGAAAACACACATTGAGAATGATTGTTCTAAGGGTCAAAGGGCAATGATAATTTCCACTTGACTTATATATCCAATACATGTGATAATACATAACAATACATTTAGTGTTGGCTTCACACTTTACTAAAACTGTTCAAGAGTTGTCATAATATAACAAAAAAATTATATTTACCATTCTTTTTTTGGAGGTCAAAGGTCAAATGAAAAGGCCACTTTGACTATCTGCCCCATTGATGAGTAGCACACACCATGTCCATTACAGTGATACCCCACACATCTAAATCAAATGAATTGTTGCTGAGAAATTGCAAGCACACTTTGGAATTACTCATTCTAAGGTCAAAGGTCAAATGTCATACCTCCTACACTCTACTTGATGCCTACAAGACAAAGTACCCAACATGACCGTTCCAGTAACACCTCTCTTATATAAATGAGCTAAATGGTAGAAGAGCAACAACAAAAACACACATTTGGGGTGGTAGATTCTGGGATCAAAGGTCAAATAACAAAACCCCAGGCATTATCTGATTCATAAATTAAAAAGCACAAATCAGGATTTTCGAAGAGACATCTCACTTGTCAAAATCGGTCCCACGGTTGTACAAAAAAGCACTTTGCACTTGATTATTGTGAGGTCAAAGGTCAAATGTCATAACCTCTCAACATATTAGACTATGGATTATGGAGAACATGTCAGTAACTTTCAAAAGACACCACAATTAAGAAAAACAGATCTATGATGACAACAACCTTTAATGTAGTACATTTTAAGGTCAACGGTCAGATACAAGACTCTGTGACCCATTGGCTCACATACAGAGATAACACATCCCAAAATTGGCTGATGACTAAACATACATACCAGAACAAACCATCTACTAGACTTTATTGAATTCCAGTTCTGCAATGGAGATTCTTGCAGGGAAAACAGTAAGGAAATAAACAATGTCAGCAATTTTTAAATGTATGTAAGACTCCCCAGAACCACTGAGAATATTTATTTTACTTTGCATCATATTGCTACTAAGTAAAACCTGATTTCCCTAATGATGCTTCTAAATTATTGGTCTTTTACTTTTCCTTTTTTCATAATATTTTGGATTGGAAAGAAAAGTTTACATTTGACACTCATGGGATGCACTTATGCTTTGCCCCAATAAATAGATAAATAAAATAAAACATGAAACTTCGTTTTTATATCTTTATCTGAGCAGCAAACATAATATACTTGAAAGTTGCCTATCTACCTACTGAATAAAATTGTTTTCTGAAAGTGCTAGCTTTGTGTTCAGTGATATATTCTCTTTACAGTGATATGTGTCAACTAGAGAAAAAATATACTGAAACACAAATGTATGGTTATCCTATAGTATTATAGATTTCTAGTGAGCTACAGCAGTTTGAGATGATACCACTAAGAATCAGAGAAACTAGCATGGCACTGCGTGTTTTTCAATGTGCACCACTAGGGTTAAGGCGTAACAGGAAGGTGAAGGTAATTAGTATGTTCTGTACTAGCACAAATTGCCCTAGAGGTTTATGATGTTATCCTAATTACAAGGACACACAACGCCTTACAATCCCTTGCAAAAGGTGATGGGGAGCAAATTAAAACCGTCAAATCAAAGGTAATGTATGTGGGTAGATCTGCATCCAATAGTTGTATTAGGGTTAAAACTAGAATGAGGGAGTACTTTCTCCTGCTTAGTGGTAACCATCTGCTTGTATTTAAACTGATATATCAGCATTAGAAATCAGGCTACAAATACGGCCCAGGAGAATGGAGCCCTTGTTAGATGTGAGAAGACTAAGTTGGCCTCCCCATGGATAAAGTAATCTGTATTTATAAACCCAAATATGTCACGGTGGTAGCCTATGGTTCTGACTTTTGGGGCTATTGTAGGCCTCTACCTTGAAATTAACAAATGTGTTGCTTTCTGAAACCCGCTCAAGCTGCACTTGGATAGCATATATCAACCGGGAACTGGCAGAATTTGGATATTTTTTATGGATAAAGCAGCTGTTATGAAAATGAGTGCCAGAGAGATTCAGAAACAGTTACTGGGGGTCAGGGATCAGGAGTGAACAAATGCAGTGTGTATAAAATCGATAGTTGAGTTCTACCGCTCATATAAAGGAATTCTAACTTAGAAACCTGTTTGGAATGGGAGACTAAACTGAGGCACATGGAACTTATAATGAAATGTGCACCTATTTATTGCCATAACATGTTAATGGGGCACAAATGAATCTAAAAAGTATATATGTATTTGTGTCAGGCTTTCAGATGAAGATCTGCTTCATTTTCTCTTGTTCTGTCCAAATTATGGTTCTATAAGAATGAGATATTTATTTCCTACCTTTAGAAAATGGAGGAATGGGCAAAGAGAGGGGGTAGACCTCTCTCCTCTGCAGGTGCCTCATCTGGAATGGCATCCCTGCACCTCTCATACTTGAGCCGGATCACCTGAAGTTCCTGGAAGCAGCTCAAGACCATCCTTGTTGCCTCTGCCTTCTCTCTCTCGCTTCCCTACTAACTTACCTTTATGCTATGCCAACTGGTTGTCTGGTATCTTCAGAGTCTTGCTGGGTACCATGCTCCTCGTGGACTAGTCTTTCTTGCACTGCCTCCTGGCCTACCTTACACTTAGGGGCTGTATGCTATAACCCCTACAGCCCCCTGCTTCCTATCACTTACCTAGAGCCACGCTGCCCTGGCTGCACTTTTTCAGAGTCAAGCTCCCCTGTTCGCAATTCCCCTTCCCTTTCCCTCTCCCTTGCACTTCCCTCTCTCCCTTCCCCTTGCAATTCACGTTGTGGCACTTGCACAATCCGAATGACACAATGCCTAGTAGGATCATTTGTCTTGTCTTCCCTCCCTTGTCTTGCGGCACCTAGAAACATTTGTGTACAGGCGTGATATAAATGATGTATCATATCATATCAAGTTTAAACAGCCATGTGGCGTATTCTCATGCTACACAGTAAGTGTTCTCCAATGACAGATTGTTATTTTATTGAGCACAACTTTGCAATAAGGAACATCATTTCAGATATCTGTTTAAGCATGTAATTCTTTTCTGAATCTTGGGTTTTAATCGTTTGTGGAAGTATTTCTGTTGAGATTTGTAATAGGATTCGTTTTATCGAAAATGAATTGTTTGCTTTGATTTGTATTCTTTTTATGTTGCTGTATTTTTGATGCATTGGCTTAATTTCTAAAATAAAGTAAAACTAGCTAAAGAGTTGTATTTACTCAAGATCATTATGTGAGTGTTCGGAAAACAAGAATGGACTGAACCGCTCTCGAAGGGGTCTCCAATCTTTGGTTACTGTAATAAAAACAAGTTAAAATAAATCTAATGTATAGCTTTTTTTGAATGGATAAGAAAGTGGAACAGAGAGCCACACCAATAACATGTGGGACCACTAGAAATAAGAGTAACTCAGCAGAATTAAAAGCTCAGAGGTCTTGAACAAATCAAGAGGTGGCCTTTGCTGGCTTCCTTATGGAAAGAATTTAAGTACAACAGGACCAGCCTGTTGGGGCAATACATCCTTGCTTAAGAAGTGACTGAATGATGGGAGCGATCCTTTCAGGTTGAAACTGATCCCGGGGAATGCTGGTCCTCATAATGATGGCTCCACGTGTATCCAAACTAAGTTTGCTTTATGTATAAACTAAACATTATTCTCATTTATTGACCGTAGGCTATCAGAGACCTGTAATTGTACCTTGGTAAACTCTGGGGATAATGGGCTTTTTTAGAATCCAGGATGGGGGAAGAAGTTTTTTGTATTGTGGCCAATATAGGTTTGTGTTGTTGTCGGGGATATCTAGAACCATCCCTAGTCAAGTACAAAAGATCATATGATTCAGCTTACCAAGGAGGCATTGTGCTAGCACATTAACAGGGGCTGAAGTGCTCAAGAAAAATGCATGATGTCAGTGATAGGTTCCATAGTAATGGTTACTGGTTTAGTAACAATATGTGCTAAAGGTGCGGTGGAAATACCCACTGCATGAATTGGGCTACAAGACAGAGTGATATGCTGGCTCCTGTGCCTACCAGGACTGAACGTGTTTGCCCTTCAACAGTACACTCTAAATAGGGACCTTCTTGACCTAAGGGTATCAGTGGATTTATAACATGATTCCCTTTCACGCTATGTACATTCTGAACTTCACTTGGGGGACTGGGTTTTGCCGTATGCAGTTTAAACATTGGCACCATTATGTTTGCAAATTGGGTAGATCTGTGGTGGGGACTGAACATTAATTTGGGGTCAGTTGGTGCATTCATTCTTCCAGTGCAATTTCTGCTTATAATTATTACACCCTGTGGGACGTACACACCAATTACCCTGGGAGTCGTGTACGGACCCTCTTCCTCTCATTCCATGTAACAGATCCTATCCCCACCACTTAGGATGCCTTGTCCTGCAGACTTTGCAGCTTTAGAGCCATAAAGGGACACAGTGATTCACCATCATAACCAGTTCATATAGGAGCTTTGTCTCTATCCGGTGGAGATCATTTTGATCTGTTGTTGCAGCTTTGGCTTTGGAATCTGACTCTGCTTCCTCTGCAATGTTTGTGGGCTTTATCATTTCTGAACAATAAGTGAAAGCTACCTTAAGCCTGTTTAGAAAGTCTGTCCAGAGATTCCCCTATATTCTGCTTGCAGTTATGCATCATTACTCAATCAGCTTGTCTGGGAAACACTTCAGAAACATCATTCAAGAAGCTCTCTATAGTTTTTACAAAAAAGCATCACTATTCTAGGGTCATCCAGATGCAAACCACCTTGCCAAATGTCTATGACTCCTCTCTCATATTCAGTATTCCTTCACTAGATTTCTAAGTTCCCCTGGTGACCATGGGGAATACACTTTGACCAAATGTACTTTTCCATTGGTTGAAAGTCCTAGTTACTACCGTAGGTGAGCCTGGATTACAGGTATTTCACTTCTGTATTTGATACCCCTTCGGGTGATGGACAGGGATAAAGGTGATCCAATTGGAAATTGCGAGAACCTGGATGTCTGAGATCGTGAGTTCAAAGGTGGAACTGTCATTAAGATTCGATTCAGGACAATTTGACAATTCAAGGACAGATAATGGGGAACAGGTAATTATTGTGTTCATTGGCCTTGTGAGGCTGGGGTCTGTCAGCCTGAGGTGCTTCCATGTCAGCTGGCTGTAGGGTACCTGTGACACTGGGTTGATCAGGTTGTCAAGTATTAGATTAGACGCTAATGAAGAATTCAGTCATATCCTCTGTTGTGTCCCCATCCTGCTTATCTTTTACAAATGAATGATACAGTAGAGTGGGTGATGGCCTAGTATCCTGCCCTTGTATGGTTCCTGTTGCCCCTTAGATTTTCAGTTTGACACTTTAGATGTTTTTAATCCTGTTGACCTGGTTGCATTTCGACTATTGGATGATTCATTGTGCCAATCATAATAAGGTCCCATTGTTTTGGACACATCCTTCACTTTTTAAAGTTCTAATACACACTTCGGATTCAAAATAATATCGATATGGAAAGTACCTTTCATTGGGAAATGGTTATCCAGATTTTGTGATGTTAAAAATGGTCATTTCCGTGAGCATCTACACATTCTACTACTGTGTTTATGATACATATTATGTGCAGGTGTGCCCTTAGGTGGTATCAGCACTATGGACTGGACTGTCCCATGACCCTTGTTCTCGCTTGACCTGATAACCTTGGAGCTTGTCAGCCCACTATCCAACTGTCTCAGGGAGTCCTCTTTTCTGAACAACCCAGTCCACATAATAACAAACATTTTTATCGACTCTCAGCTGGAAAAATGTGGCTAACATGAAAACTGGAAAACTTTGAAGTGGCCCTAAAGAGGAAAAGTCACACACACATGGAAATCTCAGCATATGGGTAAGGGATGAAAATACTCACTCACACCCCAATTCCCACATCGCTAGTGTCCAAATCTTACCAGCTCATCCCTCTCTCTCTTTCTTTTATGAGCTGTCTATAATTTATCTCACTTTCTATCAGAAAATCCCCAAGCTGGTACTCTGCCTAAACCATTTCTAATTAGTTGACCATATGCATTTACTGACTGTCATCGTTATTAACTTTATTTGAAACATAAATCTCCATGAAAGTGCAATTTTTACAATACAAAACATTAAAAACCCAATTTACATTAATATCTGCATTATTCTTGGTAAATTAAAAATAATTTGGTTTAGACTATGCATACAATAATAAAACCATAGTCAGCTTGTATAAATCTCAACCTCGGTACACACATCCCTCCCAGCCTACTGCTTTACCAATTTAGTGCTCATTCTGGTCCCTAGCATTCTCTTCTTGAATGCAGATATTAAAAACTTTGAGAGTGCTAGCACATATTCAGGATGGGTAGAACATTTCAAGGCTCGAATGACTAATGGAATTGGGAGCTGGACAAAGTGGCTCCAAACCAGGGCAAGCCAACTCCCCCTTGCCCGGGAATGGGTCTTGCAAAAAAAGGAACAAATGCACCTCTACTTCTCGCCCCTTACCACAAAGAGGGCATTCGGATGAGCGACAAAACCCACTCTTCCACTTAAGAGACTCATGGGCTAGTGGGAGTATGCCTAATCAGAACTTAGCAAACCAGGTTTTTAGTTTTGCTACAATCCTGAGGTCCAGATATACCTCCGACCCCCAAACGTCCTTAAGCAGCAGGTAAGCCCTTGCTTTTTTCCCCCTCAGGCAATTATCGAACATCCTACTCCATGCCCATTCTCTGATGGATGGTGTCCACATCTCGCAAGCCAGAAGGGCAGCACATTGGTTACCTGTCAAAGAGCGTATTACATTCAAAATTCTTACCACCGCCCGTAAATGCAACAATCTGTCAGCCCCCTCATATCTGTCTGATACAATAACAAGATCTTTTTCCACCAGACCCACTAGACAGTGTCACACCAACGAACTGAGGGTCCTGCGCATCAAAAAAGCTAGAGCTGGAGGAATAAGCTTCCCCTTCATTGCCTCGAAGTTATGGAATGCTCTACCCAGCACGGTCAGAGCAGAAACCTCTCTCCCAGTCTTCCGAAAAAAAATCAAAACTACCCTGTTTAACTAACTCTTCTCCTTCTCCGTTTCTCTCTTCTCTATACTTGCAATTTCTACTATTGTAACTAAGTAATGACTTCACTGTATGTTTTAATAAGTCATTTTCAATTTCTGTAACAAGCGCCACGATGCCCGTTGGGCTGCCTGTGCGCTTAATCAAATGCGAATAAATAAATAAATAAAATGATATTCTGTTACTAGGCACATTTGCACTAATCAGTCCCAACCAGTAGCAAAATACTTTCCAGGTACCGCCTTTCGATTCACAGATCATCTTCCGCTTACCTTTTATAGATGCTGTTACAAGACCCCTGAATCAACTCCGCATCTGAGCTTTAAAAAAAGAATATGGTCCCATATGGGCTCATAGGGAAACACCACTTATGGTGAACCTTCTCCCAACCACCCCACTCACGTTTTCAAAAGCAGTGCTTATGTCTCAGATATGGAGCTGCTGGAGTTCAAGTGAAGGCCGTCCAAAAGCCACAACTGTCCTCTCAGGGCAGAAACAGGTTTATGTTGTGGTTAACACAATATAATTTGAGGAGTAGCAAAAGACAGAGACAGTTAATAACATTGCAATTCCATTGTGAAAAAAAATAAATAGCTGAGAGGATGACCCTACCAGCAGCAACCTGCTCCCACACCCATGACCTTGACTTTTATAGGTTGTCGAACTGTGACGAAAAGGAAACTGAATCTTAAGTATGGCCTTGACTATCCCTGGGAAGATGACTTACCCACCCTTCAGAGGCATAGGGGGTCTTTATGAGTAAGCCGGTCCATGAAAAATGCTGGTAGAATGGCTGGTAATACTGACCCCCTGCCTTTTTCCCGGACTGGCTTAGTCCATGTTTGACGGTAGGGGCAGTGAACTACCGGCAGGCTCGACCTGCTGGGAATTCAGGCCCCTACCGGCAGAGAAATCACTGAAGCACTGGCACTGTTAGCAATTCCATGCCTATCAGACTCCATGGAATGGGAATTTACCGCTCTTGCTGACACCCGTAATATCCTGGTAACACTAGGATATCCACCGCCGGTAACAGTAAGGCAAGTCTGCTCATTCGGCGGGTTAATGAGGCCTATCTTGCTAAGACCTCTCTTGATTTCTGTATTAGTCATTGGAGATGCACTTGGCATGTCGATCCCTTGACTCAGAGCCTTCTACAAAATATCCACAATAGAAAATATGCCATTACCTTTCCAGATGTGCCTTCAAATCCATGTAGTTCATTGTTCCATTGTCCGCACCAGTGATGCCCCCCGCGCAGAGGGCTTAAAGAGCTATTTAAGCAATATTAGCACCAACTATCTAATGCCACTCTGACTTATTTTCTAATGTACCATCACTTCTAATAACTGAGGCCTTATAAGCTGTACCGACAACCCTAATACGTGGTCTCATAAAGGTAATTGATTAAATATAAATATAGTCTTTATGTTAAAATATATAAGTGAAAGAAATATGATAAACAGCATAAAGCAGAAGAAGTATAAATGAGGGAATTATGTAATCTAGAGGCAAACAATAGGAGGACACAGACAAACTGAATTAATATTTCTGAAATCTTTGGAAAAAAGGGGAAAGTTACTTGTAGTTTTTAGTTTTAGCAGATGTGCTGACTACTGTATCACTCTGGAGGTTATGCCATCTCCTATCCATTCACCGTTTATAATATTGCCATTCACAACACTTATTTTAAGGTTGTTTTTAGTAGTGCAAATATAAATCTTAAAATACACCTGAGTGTCTTCAGCAAAGCATATGTAAAGATCTGCAAAGAAGTCATGAAGGCAATTTAAACAGATGTTGATAATTAGAGGGAGACACGGCAGACTCCTTTGGTACTGTACATGCCATCAATAGTTTAGATTTAGATAGACTATTCAGAGTGAGGCATGTACATTAGTTAGAAAGAATTGAAATGTAGCATTTCATAGACTAATCTGACACTCCAAAACATTGACCTTTATCCTTCCAAGATGATTTGGTTTTCCTCGTTATCAATTGCTTTTGATAGTTCTAACATGTAATAAATTAGGTCATGGTGGTTTTCTATATCCCACAGCAAATATTCACTCAATAATGAAATCTAATTATGTAATTACCTACTAATTTTATCTAATATAGCCCCTGCTATTGTTCTATAATTAGTGTTTAAGTCAGTAGAAAAAGATTTTAAATTCAGAAATGCAGCGACAAAGGTTATTTTAAGGCGATCTGACATTAAAGCCTATGAGAGGGTTCTATGTATTATTAGGACTATCGAAATTGCAAGACTTCATCCAGCATTCCTTACACAATTTGTGATGAACACAGACTGTCAGGACAAAATGTATGTTTTTTTGTATGATAAATCTTAATTGTGGCATGCTGACTTGTTTAAATTCAAATATGGCTTTCTATTGAGGTTTGGTGCCTATGTTATACATTCATTAAGTGGTGTAGAAAAGTTAAATGGATGGAAATGCTTCTTCTAATTATGTTAATTTTAAAGTCTAAAGTTGTTTGAATAAAAAAGTAGTCATTCCAATGGGATAGGTTTAGCTGTCTGACTTGACAATTTAATTTCATCTTTCTAAGTAGAGAACAAATGTGTTTTGAGCAGTTAGATGCTTGTTTAATTTACATCATGTAATACCTTTTTTTTAAATGTATTATAGCACATTTTTTATTGCTTGCTAGTATCATTAAGAAACATATATAATCCAGTATATGAGATGTATGCAATAATTGCAGGCAGGTCCTGGGAGTCTCTCTGCCAGACATTAATCCTGGTTACGAGAGCCTTAGCCAGAGTCTTTATCTATCTTTCACAGAGGAGAAATATCCAACACATATCACACTAAGCTTCACCTCACTGACAATGCCCAACCAGGCCGAAACACGTGTCTGGGGCTACTGGGGTTGCTGTTGGTACTCTTGTTCAGAAGAGAATTGCCAGGCATTTCGGTGCTGGACTGTCCTTGGTCCAGAAACACTTGATCTGTAGTGAAACTTTCTCTTCTGTGAAAGGTTGGTGAGCTAAAGACTCTGGTTTAGACTCTAACCCGGGATATAGGGCAGTAGTAGAGAAACTCCCAGAACCCCCCTTGTTTTTGCATATTAAGTAGTTTGGGGTTTTCACCCTTAGTTCAAGGGTAATCCAGACGTGGAACCCTTGCTCACTGTTCTTAGAGAGGCAAAGACGAGGTCCAACCAGGCTGAAACATATGTCTGGGTTTGCTATTGGTACTCTCTTTCAGAACAGAATTGCCAGGCATTTCGGTGCTGTACTGTCTTTGGTCAGGACAGAGATTGATATGTAGTGGAAATTTCTCTTCTGTGAAAGGATGGTGAACTAAAGACTCTGGTTGAGACTCTAACCCGAGATAGAGGCCGGTAGTAGAGACCCCCCTTGTTTTTGCAATATTTTTCTCACCTTCAGATGACATGTAAGCATGATGTATATTTTAAAAAAATCAGTTTCTTACCATTTTCTGATAACAACCACACAGTATAATTGAGTACAATCAAGAGCCCAAAACAGAATCTGGTACATTAATGAAACCATATCCCCAGTTTCACCCACTCACTCTCCCCGCCCACTGCACAGGTAAATGGATTGACCAACTATTATGGGAGTTATACATTTGTGCAACCATGTATTCAGTTTTCATGCGACCATTTCTACCTCAACTATGACTTTACTCCTATCATATTTTGTGTAAAGTAAGATCAAGGGGGCTTGTCATCTGAGGGGTACAGCAGTCCATCAAGCAGGGGTGACCATGCAATTATGACCAACAAACCAATATCATTAACATCCAACCCAATTCACATCAATCCTGCCAGTTCAGATCTAGCCCACTTCACTAGCTCTCTTTCCCAAGCAGTAGCCAATTGCCCACAGAGACTGTACCACGACTTGGCTGTGCATTGCTTAGCCAAAACTAAGACCAAATCAAACATACTTGTAAGATGTTTCATAGATTTGCACCTAGGGAACAGTCCCAGTGGCACATGGACGGTGACCATATCCCCTATATCCTGAATCTTTATCATAACTGCACACCAGAAAATGTTTTATCTTCGGGCAAAGCAACGTCATATGGAGAAAGGTCAGGCCTATCATACCAAATTTAGGTCAAACATTGGGCTTTAGCGGTCCATCTTATGTACTCTGGAAGGCTCTAGGTAGGTCTTATGGAGGATAGTGTATAGTATGAGCTTCAATCAGGAATTACAGGAGACCTCTTTCATGTAGGAGCAAACCCTGCACCATTGTTCCTCATCTAACATCAAGTGCAACTCACACAGCGAGTCTATCAACACCTTGAGTTCCCCTTTCTTCCTATCTTCCCATATTATTTTTATAAATCTTGTAAATAGAGGGGCCTCTGTCTCCCAGGGCATGCAGTCCAGTCGCTGGCAACCAGTCCCCAGTAGTTTCCTCCAAGAGCTGCTTCCCCACATTATGTTCTTTACTAATCAGCACTGCATACATTAAAAACTGGGCTTTATTGAAGCCCCAACTCTTGACAAAAATCTGAATAGGTTTTCAGTCATCATTCAATAAATAATTTCCCACCACAGCACCAGTCCTTTAGCCTCCCAGTCTCCCAGAACCCGCCCACATTAACACCCCATGCAGTTGGTATTCATGCTGAAAGGAATATTGGGAGGGTTGGAGTATTGTACTCCTGTCTTTCTACATGCACATTCCCATATTTGTCTGCCCAAGTCTATTAATTGTACCCATTCATTTCCCTTGTGATATACCCATAATATTTCCTTGAGAGTGTTCAGTACTACCAATGTCGCTAGGCATCTAAGTTAGGGGTCACCTCATCGGCCTGCCACTGTGATACATACTGCAATTGTGCTGCTAGGTAATAGGACTCAAAATCTGTCACTTAAGAACTGCCTGCACCAAAAGGTTCTTGTAATGTCTAGAAAGGGACTCCTCATCTGTGACCCTGTCCACAGGATTTCGCTTGTTGTAGAGTCCAATCTCTTGACACCTCTTTGGGAATGTCATAAAGTATATTAAGAAAAAAGTATAGCAACCTTGGAAGGACTACCATTTTTGTCAGTGAAATCTATCCCATCTGAGACAGATGCATTTTTGACCAAATTTAGCAGAGCCCTCAATACCATCAATGTCTCTTAACATATTGTCCTGGGCTGTATCCAGAAAATCATGCCTGTTTGTGATGCCCCGATAAGTGAATGTCACAGGTTCCCATTTGATTGGAAGACTAGGCAAGTCCTTAGTAGGCAGCCATGCAAGGCCCACCAAGGAGAACACACAAAACATACTTACGTTGACCAGAATACCCGACAGCACCCCACAATTATCTAAAACCTCCAATAATATTGGTACATGCGTCTCATGATCTAATAGCTTCACTGGCTCCCAGTGGACGCAAGGATTACATTTAAAGCCCTCTGCATTGTCCACAAGGCTTTCTGGGGCCTGGGTCCAAAATACCTTCAACTATCCCTCCGTAAATACCTCGCCTCTTGAGCCCTTTGCTCCTCTAAATCTAACCGCCTCAGGGTCAGTCGTTTTTCAAAGAAACGAGCTGGGGGTAGATCTTTGTCTTCGGTGGGGGCCTCCCTTTGGAACAGCCTCCCAGCCACCTTGAAACCTGAGGAGAACCATCTCTGGTTCCGGAAGCACCTCAAGACCTTCCTCTTTACTTCCACCTTTGCCTCTCTTCTCCCCTGCTGACCTGTTTTTTCTCTCGGCACCGTGCACCTGGCCACACTCTGTCATTCTGGCCCAGGTACCTGCTTACCCGGCCACCCTCCTGCACTGTCTCCGGGCCACTCCTTGCACTAGGGTCTATATCTGTACCCATACAGTCCTCGCCCACTTTTCTTCTGCACTTATCAGATAAACCAGAATTGGGCGCTCAGAGTTGTTCTTAGACTCCCAAGGCATAGCCATGTATCTGTGGCCAGATGCTCATTACACTGGCTACCTATTGAAGCCAGGATTAATTTTAGAGTACTGTTTATAGTTTTCAAATACCGGCTACAAGTAATGCCTGAATATTTACAACAGCACATAATTTCAAAGAGTAATGTAAGATCTTTGAGATCCGACTTCACTAATCAAATCATACAGCCAAGATGTAAAACAATGAAGGTGGAAAAGGGAGCATTTGTGGTGAAGGCCCCTGCGATGTGGAATAATCTTCCTATCAGCTTGAGGAGTCACTATTCCCTCGTATCTTTCAAGAAGGAACTGAAGACTTTCGTATTTGTTTGATCTACTGTACTCACGGATTTCTCCAATAGACTGCATCATACTACAGGGAATAGTGGAATAATTTACCGAGGATGCTTTGATCCTCACCTCTAAGCCTGTCCTCATTTGTGTTGTATGTCTTTTAGCTGTCTGCACCTTTATGCCCTAGGGTCAATAGCGCGCATAACAAATGAAATGTAATGTAATGTAATGTAATACCCTATCTGACTAATATAGCACTTGCCACTTGCTGGCTGCACTACCACTGCTTATGGCCTTTATTTATTTATTTTACTTATTATTTATTCTGTTCTCTCCTCTCTTCCACACTTTCCACTTCTCCCCCTTCCATGCACTTTCCACCTTTTCCCTTTTCCATGGACTTGCGTGTCCCCAATGTCACTGGGCCTAGTAAGATCGCTGTAGTTCTCCCATGTTCCCCTCCCTTTGCCTGGTCACGCTCTGAAACACTTGTGTACGAGCGCAATATAAATAAAATGTCATATCATATCATATCATTCTCATAAAGTATCATGGTATCAGCATACAAAGATTCGATATGCAACTTCCTTCCAGCTCTCTCCCTGCTTCCAACATGTCTCGGTTGCCAATGGTTTGAATGCTTGTGCAAATAAGATCAGGGACAGCTGACATCCCTGTCTAGTGCCTTTTCCCACTTCTCATTTCTCAGAGATCAGTCCACCCATCTTAACTCTGTTGGTCACAGATGTGTACAAAATTAAAAATGCAATTTCTCATCTCTGGTCCCAGATTAATCTTTTCAATACTGCCCAAATCCACTCCCAATTGACTGAATCAAATGCATTGTCCACATCTAAGGAGTGCACCACATAGTGCTTATCCATACTTAAGTGTGATGTATACCATGTTTTGTGCAGGGTTTTCTGTATTTTTATAGGAGCTGTAGTATTGATTATTTGACAGAGGGCTGAATTACACGTGTACACTAAATATTTGGATCATTAGACAATGGCTTGTTTTACAATGCCATTTATGTAGAATACTTGAAATATTGTGTGTTTGGCCATCCTTGGTGATCACTGTGGACATATATTGGCCACAGTGCCTAAGGTGCCTAACTGTAGAAAAGAGAAAAATATATCCATCAAATTCGAAAGCGTTGCTTTTTCAAAGTGTATCCCATGTTAGTAGGTAGGTAACATCAAGTTCGGAATTTGAACCATATGCTTTTGAATGCAATGATTGCCTTTGTTCTCGCCCCACCAACAGTTGACACACACTCTCTCATGCCTAGATGTGGCCCATGATCTTGTCTATGATTCATCATGATAGAATTTGATGGCGGTCTGCTGGGTCTAACTCCACTTTAGCCATGCCTTGGTAAGTGCTAAAGATTCTCCCCATTGGTTAGCATATTCTCCTGAATTTACCAACTTGACTAATTTGTCTAAAATGTCTGTCAGTCGGGTCCTATTAATCACTGCGTGCAATGATGGATGTCTGGCCCGCCAATCTTTTCTGGACTGAATAATTGGTTGTATGGTGCATTAACTTTTCCTCTTTGGGTGTTCTCTGGGAAGCTTCTTTTTCTTTTCCTTCCAGCATCAGTTATTGTCTTTGTCTCTGGCAGGTGTCTAAACAGGTGTAAATCTTAATTCTTTAGATGGGGCATGAGTGCTGCTGCTGGATCCTGTTGACAGTACTGAATCTGTTCCCAAATCGGACTGCAAATATATTTCTAAGACATTGAGACAGTGTTTCCAAGGCATGCTAGACTATTCACATGTGGACCAGAAGGAAGGTGGGTAATGCAATTTAACAATTTTACATGCAAATGCTGGGGGTTTGCCTCTGAGCATGATGACATGAGTGAATCAGGGGTTGGTGGTCGGAGGAGATGGTATGCTCTGGTCTGGAATATACAGGGCTGCTGATTTGCAGCGCTGGATTGATATGTCACTGTCTCTTGGCTACCATGATGAAAGGAGTAGTTAGACAACGGTGCCAATGATACGTTCTGTTTGCACTATGATAGTATGTATTCTGTTCATAGAGTTGTGCATGCTCCTGGCTTTGCCAAAATTGACATTTACTTGGGATATGCCTGTCACCTACACCGCACAATCTGGACTTCGGCCTCTTCTGCAGTCGCAAAAGCATAACTTTATCCCTTTGTCAAGTGGACCTACCCAATGACCCCAGACAACAAGGGTTAATACACCAACTGAGAGTCACACTGAATACCACAAGTCTATACGTATGAACATGTGGTATCGACTTATTGACTTACTACTGCCGGTTGATCCACCCAATGCAAGTCAATACAACCATGTCACGAGTTGCCTCACTCATAAGACATCACAAACCTAATAATGCAAGTCTATCCTCCTAAGAGTTATTCTTCCTTTCCTCTCCTTCCCCCAGAAGCTCACTGTCTCCCGAGCCCTGGTTCTCTCGAAGCTGGACTACTGTAACAGCCTCTATCTAAATCTGCCTGCCTCTACTCTCCGCCCTCTGCAACTTATCCAGAACAGGACTGCGAGACTTGTCCTTGGCCTCAAGCCCAGGGATCGTACCTCTCCAGGACTGAAATCTCTACACTGGCTCCCAGTGGCTGCGAGGATTAAGTTCAAAACCCTCTGCATTGTCCACAAGGCCTTCTGGGGCCTGGGGCCTAAATACCTTCAACTCTCTCTTTATAAATATCTTCCTTCTCAAGCTCTTCGCTCATTAGTCTCCAACTCCCTCCGGGTCAGCCGCTTCTCCAAGCAATGAGTTGGGGGTAGATCTCTCTGCGCGGAAGGGGCCTCCCTCTGGAACAGCCTTCCTGCCTCCCTGAAACTTGAGGAGGACCATCTCTGGTTCCGGAAGCACCTCAAAACCTTCCTCTTTGCTTCTGCCTTCTCCCCCCTCACCCCTGCTAAATTCTTGACTGAAACTGCATTCTACCTGCAACTGGGCCACTCTCCACTTGCACTGCCTCCCTGGCAACCTCTGCACTATGGGACTGTCTCTGTATCCCGACAGCCCCCCTTTCCCAGCACGTGTCTGCACTTACCTTGCACTTGCCACCAGTTTGGCCCTATTATTTATCTGTT
This sequence comes from Ambystoma mexicanum, assembly GCF_040938575.1. Lineage (NCBI taxonomy): Eukaryota > Metazoa > Chordata > Amphibia > Caudata > Ambystomatidae > Ambystoma > Ambystoma mexicanum. The sequence goes on along the minus strand of NC_090930.1, from coordinate 378,028,901 downwards.
TGTTCCACTACCCTGTACTGCACTTCCCCCCTCCCTTTCCCCTTGCACTTTCCCTTCCCTCCACCCATGCACTTGCACGATCTGAATGACACCTGGCCTAGTATGATCGTTGTCTGTCTTCCCTCTGTTTCCCCCCTCCCTGCCTCGTCACGCCTTGAAACACTTGTGTATAGGCGCGTTACAAATGCCATATCATATCATATATTATCATATCATATCCAATTGGCAAGAATCATTTTTGGCATCATGAAATCCTTGCCGAGTTGTGAGATGGTTACCAGTCATTTGGTCGAAAACCAAATGGTCGAATGACCATTTGATCGAAGTAAAATGGTCGAAAAAAAAGGTCGCTTTTTTTTTTAGTATAATTTTTTTATGTTATGGGGGATTCCCCCCCCGAACCCCCCTTTTTCTTTATTAAAAAATATTTTTTAAGCAACCATAACTAAAAAAATATATATAAATAAATAAATAAATTCGACCTTTTTTTTCGACCATTTTGATTCGATCAAATAGTCATTCGACCATTTATTTACGACCAAATGACCAGACACCTTGTGAGATTGCCAATGAGCTGAGACTGAATTGTGAATCACTGACTTCCTTGTTTCAACACATAGAGTGATTACAATTCTGTGCAAAAAGTGGGGTCAGCTTACTCGAGGGTACTTGCCAACATTATAGTGCTTTCCCATGGGATGCTTACAGTTTTAGACCTCAGTCTCCCAACTAAGTACTGAGTGCATATGGCCATCCACCATTTCCAGATGAAGGGTATTGTTGTGCACCTTTTTTATAGGTACTTGCCCATTCTTTGCCCTGTTACGCTAGTGACTTCCTAATTTTCCGTCATGGCCCATGAGGGATACAGCAGGTGGTTGACCCAGAATGGATGAGGAACTGCATCTTCATCGGAATCTTCTGTGCTAGAAGTCCTCTAGAAGTCCAATGACTTCTAGAGGATTGCTGCAGGCTTAGATCATGGGTGCCTTGCCTCTCACACCACTGTAGTATTGAAATATACAAAATTGTTGTAAAGAAGTTGACATTTATTCCATAAACAAGGTGTCCAACCTCCTCAGTCAGAGCCAACACATAGCTGGGAATGGGTTGTTGGGTTTTAGGGCAAAACAAAAAACATAGAACATAATGGCATTCCATATGCCATTGACCATTAACGAAGATGTGAGAACAATTGGGATAGTGGCAGTTGACAATAAACCACACTGAAAATGTCTGCTCCAACACAGCTACCAGAAGGGAATGTGAATAAGCTAAAGTCACAATATGATTCAGTAGCATTCATGTTATCTCTTAGCTACCCTGTAGCGGAAGCTCCTAAGGACATTCATGTTGCTGAGTGGCATCCCTGAAATGGTATAGAGTGGTGACCTTGTGGGTGGTGATCTAGTACGGACGGAACAGGAATTCCAACTAGCCACTAGGAAACAAAGGAGGTGTGAAAAGCAATCATGGACGTGAAAGGGTATGATAGAAAGAACATTGCAGAAAAAACAAAATAATCAATGCAATAGGTCAAGACTGCCAAACACATGATAAGGATAACAAGTTGCATGCTGGGTACTGACCGAAAAAAGCCAGGCAAAGGACCTGGAGAAAACATCATCAAAAGGCATGATGACAAAAAGACAACCTGTACCTTTTGAGATTCATCAAAGTGCAAGAAGGAAACTTCTCTGAGATTTGAGAACCTCAACTGATGTATCACAATCACTTTATAGTGATAGCATAGAATGCAAAAGTATCTAATGCAAAAGCATCGAAAAAAATGCATTCTTTTTCTTTTTTTTTAATGGAGGGTTCCCCCAACCACCGTTGTTTTCCCCCTTAAAACCCATTAAAATAAAAATAAAACCTTTACCTTTAAAAAATGCATTTTTTCTGTGCTTTTGCATTCAATGCTTTGCATTCGATGGAATCACTGGATACCATCACAATCAGACAGCAAAATGGTTAACTATGTATGGTAGCTACGAAAAGAGCAGCACAGAGATGTTGGGGCAGGTAAACAATCATCCAGCATGATTCATGTCAGAAAGCAGCACGGCCATGAGCCTCCGGCGTGTTTACACCTTCTAATGGATGAAGGATCTGCTATCAATAGAGGAAGTGGATGTGCATGTCTTCATCTAGATGCAAACAAACAACACATTTCACCGATCGCTTCTGCAAACCATCAAATACAAACTAAAAGCCTACAAAATGTGCATTCATGCCAAGGAAGCTTCATTTACACCCATTTTTTAGAACACAGCCAGCCTCGGGCAATGTGCTACATGCTGGCTGACAACTTTCCATGCACAAAGTATTGCCAACGTATTACCAAATCAGTTCTTCAGGCTTGGAAAGTGAAAGACAGCAATGTAACCCTCCACATTAAACTGCCCATGAAACTAAGGGCTTGATTTACAAAACGGTTTTCAATGTGCTGCACGCTTTTGTAAATCTTGCCCTAAGCGTGCAAAAAACCTGCAAAAGACAGAACAAAAATCTAAACAAAACTGGGAACGACAGTGGTTAACATCAGTGGTTAATATCATCTAGAAGCAACCACACAACCACACATGTAACACCCTTGAAATTGGTGAGATTAAAATATGATTATTATTATTATTATTATCGTTATTTTTAAATTATGATTATTATTTTTTTTAATCTGCTCAGCCACTGGAATCCCCCCACATCATTTCGATTTTTCCATCAACCAGTAACATGAGCAGTTTGTTACATTGGTGAAATTCGTATCCTACAAAGCATCTACATAAAACATAACAAGACTTTTAGGCAGACTTTTCAAACAGTACACGATTTTACAAAAACTATCAATCGTTAAAAATGCAAAACTAAGATCTGGGATCACCTTTAATCACTCCATGGCGTGCTTGAACACAGAAAAGAAACACTGTGCTGGCTTACAGGCTGGTACAAAAGATATAAGGGCAGTAAGGTTGCTCCTAAGAAAGGTTATCTAATGTACACATACACCAATAACTATGCAACCATCAGCAAAACATTAAATCCTGAGGGACTCTTCAAGGGCATCAAGAAAAAAGCAACAAAGGAATCCTTGCAGGAGTGTCTATGCTTTCAGGGCTTTGAAAGCAAGTGTCCCCAAAGGTATTACCCTTCCCGCAATGGGAGGCAATAAAGGACACACCCCAGGAGGGAATGAGACAAGACCAAGTGCGGGTGAATGTAAAAGGTTTTTATCTAGTCATATAGGGCATGCAAAGGAATCTGCAAGCTCCGAGAGCGCTCTGTCTGACAATAGCAAAGACAGTCTTATTTATTACAAAACCGCGTCACAAGTCCTACACACTATAGGGGGCACATAGTCTTGGGGATTGAGTGGCGTCAACTAACTATAGGCGGAGCAGTGATGAGCATCTCCAGGATTGGTGGACATCAGCGTAGTGCCAAAGTGGGGAGAATGGGTCAGCTGGGCTCGCCGGGGTGGGGCTGCCCGGCAAGGCGCGGTCAGTGTCGTTGATAGATGGTTGCCCTAACATTCTGCCCTTGTGGCCACACACACAAACACTCATCCGTTTAGACGATTCCAGTTGTCCTGCAAATCCTGCAATATGTTACTCTAAGGGATAATAGGATACTGGAGAAAGACATGCAATGTGAAGTTTTACCAATACATCAGGGCACTGTTACTTCTGACCTGTTGACCGGGTGTCATAAACTTGGGTGTCTGGTCTAAGGGCATGAGGGGAGCTGCCCTGTCATTCTGGTCTTGTTAGATTTAGTGAAGAATTACTTTATGATATGTTAGTACAGGGTTGAATATCTGCTCCCCAAGGCCCATTAACTTGGGGTGAGCCGGAGTACTACTGGATCAGTGAAGGTGCACCTTTGGCCCCTTGAGGGGGTGGGGTTTAGGACCAGGTTGTAAATACTTCATTTGGCCGACCATGGCGGCCTCGGATATGGGGGAGGTGAATACTTGAAGCGGGTCCAACGGAATGAGGGGAGGTGAGGCTGTGCTGCCCGCCCACCAGCTAGTCCTGGCGGACCTTGGTGGGAGGAAGGGGAGATGGCCTTGTGTGTGTGAGCAATTCTCTGTGCCTGGGCTGCACACTATGCAGAACGAGGAGACAGTTAATAAAGTTAGTAATATTAGAGTATTTACATATTTCTAATGTCTATACATTCATGTGCTATTTCATGTACGACTATGAAAGTTTGGCAGTGTTTCATACATCACTGAACATCGGATGACTACATTTTAGCAATCACACATGGTAGCAGTTGGATAACACATGAGGTAGCATTAGGTTTGGTGGTGTCCTCAGGAGCATAAAAGCAATTTGTTCTACAGGTGGTAGTACATTTACATTCTTGTTCATGCATTAAACGTGTCCCACTGCACGACACACACATATTCTCGGTAATGCTTTTTCCGCCTTCCTTTGTACTTAACAGCATTCGTTAGTAAGTACTAGTGGGCTGTATCAAGCCCTTTCATTGAGTCTTCTAGGCACATGGTATCTTACACAGGCTGAGGTCATTCTTACTTTACCAATACTATGAACTTTTATCCCTTCCCCAACATGGATGTTTATAATTAACATAGCAAGAATCGTTAGGCTTTGGCTTGTGGTTGACACTTCATTTGGGGACCATCGACAGGGGTTCATACGAGGAGGGTATTGACACAATACATTTTACATGTTAGGGGTTAGATGCAGGGTCGAGGCCTGTTCTATTAGGATGTTTTTTTATTATTTTCCAGACTTGAACCGCAAGTCAGGTCACTTCGGGGACAGTGATGTACTGCGGAAGGTAAATGATACAGTGTTTGTTCTGATACTTGTTCGTGTCTGGTTGCTCGTGAGAACGGGCCTTCAGCGGATCTACCATGGAGTGGAGACACCGGGGTAGGGCATGGCTCCCTGTGCACAGTGAGTGGGGGCTAAGCTGCAGCATTCGCAGGCGGGCTGTCTCGTTGGGGTTTAGGTCGCTATTATCTAAAATGGAGTCCTGATGCTCCCAAAATGGAGTCCATGGTCTGTTACAGTACAACTCGATTGGCACTATGTGTCGATCAGCAGCCACCCCGTTACCTGAGCACCTGCAACAGGAGAGCCCCTGATGAGACATGAACCTTCACGTAGGTGGGGTATGTCGGGGAGGGGATCTCATGGACCTATCCTCCCATACATTTCCCCCCTTTCGTTACTTAAGTAACGAATACTGTAACTCGCCCAACCTCTGGCATTCTTTCTCATTTCCAACAGCCTCATCCCATGCTGGGGTGCCTTTTATTGGCATCCACGCTCTACAAACCCCCCGCAGGCTCTCCCACCTCCTAGCATATTCATCTGGTGTGCAGGTCATGTATATACATCCCCCATCTTTTTCCAAGTCCACCCATACTTCCGTATACCACTCCCGATTTTGGGGCTCCTTTATTGTGGTGTGATATAACCTATCTACTATATCCCCACCATGATATATATGCACCATTCTATACTTTGGTTCAGGGTCCTCACCTGTTTGTACATAAGCTTCTTGCATGATCTGTGCCACTCCTCTAGTGTTGCCCACTGCCACCATCATCATTGCGCCATTAGGCACTGCATTTGCGCAACATCGAAGACCCAGCTGGCACACGCAAAAAATCAAAAATACCACGACAGGCATCAGCATTTTGACCGTCAATCCCAGCCATGATGGTACCCAGGAGAAGAGGTTGTCGAACCAGGTGCTGGCGTCTGCTCCACCTCTGTTTTTCATTTGTTCCCCTAGGTTGTGCACTGCTGCGATAACATGTGACAGTGTACCATTATCTGCATCTTCAGAAGGTACAAATGTGCAAAATGCGCTCCTGATTTTTTGGCAAACACCACCGTCCATCGCCGTTAAGAGGTCTAGAACATACCTGTTCTGCATGGTCATTAACCGCAGGGGTTTTAGCTCCACCTTGATCACGTTAAACCCTTCTTCAGTGTCGTTAGCCAGCTGGATCAGCTCCCAGCGTGTGATTTGGAGCCATTTTGCATTTGCCCGTGCCTGGATGCTTGGAACAAATGAGGTGAAGAACGTTTCTGCAGAATTGAACAATCTATTTTTGTCTGGAATCTGTGCCAATAATTCTGAGGAGGATTTGGATATGTAGTTGGATGATCTTCGCCGCCTTGATAACATCTCTTGCACATTTCCGGAAGACAGGGCATACAGTTGTGGCTCTTCTGTTGGCTGTGTGTTTTGCTCACGGGGGCGTCTGGCACTCTTTTTCCCCCATAGATATGGCTTTCCGGAATCACCATCAATGCTGAATGCAAAGTTGCCAAGGGGAATGTGCCCCTCCAGGATTGAGGGAGGTGCAAATACGCTTGTTTGCCGCAGACCCAGTAAGTGTCCATAAGTGCCGCTGTTCCTTTCTTCATGTCTGGGATAGTGAGTGTCAGGTTACAGTTCTTATTTACACCCATTGAGTTTTTCCCTTCGCCCTGGAAACACAGATCATATGATATTTCTTTCTGCAGTTTGAACGGCTTTTCTATGGCGGTCACCCAGGTCAGTCTCATGATCTGCTCCTTCCATACTGGTGTGCACGTTTTTTCGATCCACTGTAGTTTTTCAGCCGCCAGTCCTCGCAGCGCTTCAGCTTTGCATGATATTTCTTCATCTTTCCATTTATTGTCCAAAAACAATGTCCCTTTAATCACAAAAAAGGTTCTTTCAAGCATATCACTCCTTTCGCTCTTGAGTAACAGGTTTTCTCATTTTGCAGCATTTCAAAAGATACTTTGTGTGCCTGAAAGGTGTTCTTAATTCTGCACAAAGTGAGATGAAGGAGACATTGGGCATCTGCAAGAGGCAATTCTTTAGGCAACAGAACTTTAGGTATACCCGAGGCGTGGGGGATCAGGGAACAGACATAACAACTCTCGTTAGTTGCCTGTTTTGCGGTGGAACTCATGTCTGCATACCATTTGTTTGACTGGTGTGGATGTCTGGGGTCTTCTATTGTGTCTAGACCCAGGCCAGAATATTCATCATATTTTCTCCTCCCCACCTCCCTCTTCCTCCTACTGCTTCTAAGGTAGCTCTTTGCTTCTCGGGCTATATGTGATATTGGACCCCCTTTTCCCGCACCGCCCCCCTTTTCCCATTCATCATATAGAGACAGAAACCTCTCTGCTGTTTCTTCATTCTCTTCCTTTCTGCCTATAGGTGGTCTAGTTTCCGCTGTTGGGGTAACTAATGGTGAGGGCAGTGTGGCAGTAGTATTGTATAACCATGATATGACAGAAGGGTTACGATCGTTTAGACTGTAAACATTATATTCTGAGACATTTGAGAGTGGAGTTAGATTTATACTTGGGCTGCTATTGATGTTATTTGAAGGCTGTGCGTTGGGCGGGACTGTACCCTAGCCCCATACCAGCTGGAATCTGTTCCATATCAAGTAATCACCCTCTTTGACCACCTAGGTTCCATTTCCCATGTTAGTTCCATTCCTTCCCCCCTCATTCATCTCGATAGAGATGAATGAAATGAACCAATAAGTAATAAGTCCAAACATCATTGCAAAGAATAAAACAGCACACACAAACAGGCCACATTCATACGAATATCTACGTAAATTGAATACATTATTTACATTTCTAACTGCCCTAATGTTATTCGTTGCGGGTTGCCCGTTCATTGCCATGGTTACTCCTATATGTTAAAACATAAAAGTGCATTAAGCATACTTAAACCGTTGAACTCTTAATTTTATTATATAATAGAGAGAGAGAAAGAGAAGAGAAAGAGAGAGAGGGAGAGAGAGAGAGAGAGAGAGAGAGAGAGAGAGAGAGAGAGAGAGAGAGAGAGAGAGAGAGAGAGAGTAGAGAGAGAGAAAGAGGGAGAGAGAGATTTCATAATTGCAATTCATCCTTATTTACATTTTCCTTTTTATTTTCCATTTGGCACAGAAACTATTTTCGTCAATGTATATTTTTTTGCTATCATTCTTCTACTCTGTACCCGTTTTAATATTAATCGTTTGCTTTTTATTTTACTGTGAGATCTCTACTGTTGTCTGTGGTTCATCTTCTCGTTCCTCTCTGACACTGTCATATGCTTTACATACGTCGGTCAAATGTATCCAATATCTCAAGCCTTTTACCTTCACCACAGTCGGTGTGAAAAATATCACCTCATAAGGGCCATGAAATCTTGGGGCATTCCACCTCCGTACAAATCTTCGTACAAAAATCATGTCTCCTGGCATTAACTGCCCTTGTGGGCTCTCCTCGACATATGTTACTGCCTCATTCCCTTCTTATCGTGTAAATGGTGGTGCAAGCTGCCTTGATATCATGCAGGCTGCTCTGGTGAGTTTTGTCAGATAGTCATTATATTCTTCTCCTAGTACCGTGGCGCTTTTGTGCACATCTGAATGTCTGCGGAGTGGGGAGTGTGCTGTGTGCATGTGTCTTCCCGTCACGATCTCGTGCAGTGACAAATGGTGGTCCTTGCTAGGCTGATTTCTCAGCTCTAATAAGGCCAGAGGCAGACAATGCACCCAGTTCTTTTTAAGGGAAAAACACAATTTTGACAGCCTACCTTTCAGAAGGCTGTTGATCTTCTCAACCACGCTATTGCTTTGCGGATGATAAATCCAGCAAAGCTTATGCTTAATTCCTAACAGAGCAGTAACTTCTTTAAAAAGTTCATTAACAAAATGTGTGCCATTATCCGAGCGAATCACGTCACAAATTCCCCAGCGCGGGAATACTTCCCTCACTAAAGATTTTGCAGTGCATTTGGCATCAGGTTGTGCACATGGCCCTGCTTCAACCCATCTGGAGAATGGACAAACAACCACTATCATGTATCGTGCACCATTACACCTTTCTCCCATATCTGCATAATCAATATGCAGTTCTCTGACGGGCCTCACTGGTTTGGGTATTGTTCCTCGCAGTGTCCTTAGAGTCATTCCTGAATTGTGTATTTGACATGTTGTGCATTCCATTGCCAGTTTTGCTATATGTTCCTGGAGGCCTGGTACAAATCAGTCCTCTTGAATCTCTGCTGCTATGTGTTGTTTAGCATTGTGGGCTGGGAAGTGTAGTTTCTGGAACGCCATTTCTAAGAGTTTGAGTGGCATTACCACCTTCCCGGTGTCATTCTGACGCCACAAAAGATCTGTTACTGATTGGCTACAACCTCTCTTTTCCCATAGCCCTTTTTCTTCCTCACTTGCCCCGTCTTGTAACTCCAGTATTTGTGACACAGGCATGTTGTTGTATCCGTCTTGGAGCCCTTCCCTTACATGTTGGTGCATCAGGTACTCACCTGTTAGTTCTTTCACATAGTAGGAAGCTTCCTTGGCTGCAGCATCCGCTGCTGCGTTTGCCAACGAGATAACATCCGTATTGGACGTATGGGCCTGGCACTTCACTATGGCTACCATGGTAGGTTCTTTCAATGCCTCAATAAGTTCTTTCAGGAGCTCTGCATGTTGTACTGGTGACCCATCTGCTCTGTGGAACCCTCTCCGTCCCCACCTTGCCAACCCGCTGTGTACTGTAGTGGTCATGTAAGCTGAGTCTGTGTAAATAGTGACTGCGCACCCTTTCGCTGCACGTAATGCTTCAATGAGTGCTATAAGCTCTGCTGCTTGGGCTGAGTAATGGGGTGGCAGGCGATGTTGTACTATCTCTTCATACTCACCTTCTTCCAATATCACAACTGCCACCCCCACATGTTTTTCCCCCTGTGTCTGTGTTTATTTATGCTGACCCATCTATGAAGAAAATTTCTCCTTTGTTTAGGGCATTTTCGCTTACCACCGGGCCTTCCTCTTCCTCCCCCTTGTAAGTAGTATAGTCGTGTTCCTGCATGTCTTCTAATGTGCATGGTTCTGTAATGGATTTACTGTTTTACATCGGACGATGTGTATGTTTGCACTGGACAAGATTGGCGGTTGCTCTTTGAGCTGTCAGTGTGCTCTTTGATCTCTCTAATATAGCAAATAGGGAGTGTTCCACAAATAGTGTAACGGAGCAGCCCATCACTATTGTTGCACGTTTCTCAATGGCGAAAGCTGCGGCTGCGAGAGATTGCTCGCAAGCGAAATGTCCTTGCATTACTGTGTCTAATGTGCCACTGTAGTAAGCAAGTGGCTTGTGCCCCAGGGATGTTTTTTGTGTCAGTACTGCTGTCACGTGGATGCCCTTACAGTGGGAGAACAGGTAAAACACACGTTTGTAATCAGGGTTTGCGAGCACTGGCGCGCTCAAGATCAATTCCTTGCAATAACGGTCTTGTGTATGCTGCATAATCTAAAATCCATGCTCGACAGTAGTTACACATTCCTAGAAATGTTTGCATATCTTTCACTGTGTTGGGCCGTCTTACTGCTGTAATGGCAGCTACCCTGTCTGGTATTATCTTCTTGCCATCTTGTGAGATTAGCTGTCCCAGGTACAACACTTCTCGTTGGCAGTACTGTAGTTTTCTTGTGTCGACCTTGTAGCCTTTGTGTGCCAGCAATGTCAAGAGAGCAATAGAGTATTTTCTACATTCTTCCTCATTCTTTGCGCAGATGACTAAATCATCTATCATCTATGTATTGAATAATTGTGCCCTCTGCTGTCATGTTCCCTAGATCTTCATGAAGTATGTGGTTGAATATGCTGGGGCTCTCACAGTAGCCCTCGGGTAACCTGCAATGTTCGTATATCCTTCCTCCCAGTGTAAATGCTGTTAGATACCTGCACTCCTCTGCCAATGGGATGGAGAAGAAGGCATTTTTCAAATCAAATACTGTAAAATCTGATGCATTCTTGGGGATGCTGCACAATATGGATGCTGGATTAGGGACCAAAGGGAACTCTTTTTGAATGATGTCATTAAGGGGGCGTAGGTCTTGGGTCATCCTCCATGCCCCACCTTTTGCTTTTTTGATTGGATAAATGCAAGTGTTACATGGCGAATTTTAAGGTACTATTATTCCTTGGGCCAGCATGCCAATCTAAAGACATCACTGTCCCTGGCACAATCTCTGGGCGTGCTATTGGTTGGAAGATGAACTCTGCGGGTACCCGCCATTGTGGCTTTTTCAACTCAGTGACCACCCGTGCCAATGTCTTCAGTCCTTGAATAAACAAATTGGGATCTACCGGTATGCCGCGCACTTCTGGTGCTGTTGCTCATGCATGCACCACCAGCATTACGCGCATGGGACAGATCCCTGGGGTTTTATTTATTTATTTATTCACATTTGTTTAGCGCACAGGCAGCCCAGAGGGCTTTGTGGCGCTTGTTACAGATATGAAAATGCCTTGTTGTACATACAGTGAAGTCATTACTTAGCTGCAAGAGAAGAGTAGTAGATACAGGAGAGGAGGAGAAGAGAGTAAACAACACGATGGAAGAGGAATTAGTTAAACAAGGTGGTTTTCAGTTTTTTTCAGAAGGCAGTGAGAGAGGTTTCTGCTCTGAGCGTGCTAGGTAGTGCATTCCATAGTTTAGGGGCAATGTAGGGGAAACTTATTCCACCTTCTCTAGCTCGTTTGATGCGTGGGACCCTAAGTTGGTTGGTGTGGCATTGCCTAGTTGGTCTGGTGGAGTGAGATCTGGCTAGCGTATCAGACAGGTATGAGGGTGCAGACAGGTTGATACATTTGTGTACAGTGGTAAGTATTTTGAATGTAATGCGCTCTTTGACAGGTAACCAGTGTGCTGCCTTTCTGGCTTGCGCGATGTGGTCCCTTTTTGGTATATTGAGGGCTGCTCTTAGTGCATTATTCTGTGTTGTTTGGAGTTTATTGAGATTGGAGTTAGAGGTGCCAGCCAATAGCGCATTACAATAATCTAGTTTGGCTCCAATGGTGGCTCTGGCAATAGAAAGGCAGTTATCTTTGGTGAAAGAGATAGTCATATTAAGCTTACTGAGAAGGTCCCTTCCAAGCAATTTAATTGGGGACTGTTTGTAATATAGTAGGGGTGCCCTCACTGTCTTACCCCCCCCGGTGACATCTAAATCTTCTGTGTAAGGAACTTCGACAACAGCCCCAGAGAACCCCTCCGTCTCCAATTTACGATTAGATAGCGGAAACCGGCCTTCACGTAAACATGATTTTTCACCTCCCGAGTCCACCATAAATATGAACTGTTTATTCCCTATCTGCGCTCCTATCAATGGTTCCTCTACTGCATTGTAGGGCGTAGATAGAACAGGACACGCAAGTGCTCCCTGTGGGCTGTCCTATGCTGGATGTCTCATGTTCCCCCCTTGACTGAAGACATTCCCTGATACCACCGCCACTCCACCATATGGGGAAGGTGCACCATTTGCAGTCATGGCGAAGGGGTTACCTTGTGTGTATTGCATATGATCATGGCTTTGTGGATGCTGTTGTACATTGTGAGGAGGTTCTTTTCACTGATCTACATACCCCTGCTCTGGCTGCCCTTGTGCCCCTCCCATGGGTAATCCATAGGGGCTCCCCCGGGTGAGGATGACCATATGGTTGATCGTCTTGATACACATTATTTGGTCTGCTTCTGCATTCTCGTGAGAAATGTCCCCACCTCCCACAATTCCAACAGTTCCCTTGTCCCCCCCTAGGACCTTGTCCTCCATACCCGCCATTTCCCCCGTATCCTTGACCACCTCCTCTGCGGCCCCTGTACCCACCTCGTCCTCTGCGGGGGGCCCACGCTTGCCACTGCAGATCTCCATATTGCTCCTGTCCATTCCACTGTGGCTGCCCGTTGCCTGCCCAATTTGCTGCCATCCTCCCTTGTATCGCTACCGGCCCCTCCTCCTCTTCCCCCTCCCTGTTTTGGGGGAGTGCTGCTACAGCTGCAGCGATTTTCACCAGCTTCGTTTGTACTAATTTGGCCTCATCCGCCAACCTTTTTTGAGCAATTTCTTTCTCCCATTCCTTTATTCTTTTGCAGTGGTGCACTATTATACTTTGGATTTCGGACCACCCTTTGCTGCGATCCCTGCTATTTTGTCGAGTGCTTTCTGTACCTCTTTTGGGAGCCCTCTCTTTATTATAAAGTAAAATAGGGATGTTGACTGATACCAGGGCGTGCCCGTTTCGGCTCTCCACATCTCCTGCACCCGAAAAATGAAATCATTCATTGTGCACTGCATTACTGACTGTAAATCTGGTGTTTCTGGAAAGGTTTCCCTCAACGCATCCCATACCCATGCTCCATCATGGCGATCACAATCCAATGTTACTCCTGGGAAACCAGCTTTTGCCCACACTCTATCTGCCTGGTCATCCACTGCCGATACTAGCAGACTTTTGACATCTCCTACCGCTAATGGTACTCCCGCGGTATGTTTTTCAAATGCATATATCGACTTACTTGCCCCCCCTGATAGCGGGAGCAATGATTTTAACAAATTGGCTTTATCCATCTACGCCCAGGGTATGTAATTTGGTCTCCCACCTCCCCTATGTATCAATGGGAGTTGTAGTTTGCTCTTTGTTGTTCTGCCAGTACTCACCTTCAATCCTTTCTTTCCTAACGTTGACATTCTTCCCATTCTATTCCTTAGTCTTCATGTCCATTCCTCTTCCATTGACCTTCCCAGAGGTGTTTCCTCTCCTCTACCTGATCTTCCTCTCATCGCGACACCCAACCTCCCACTTTCCTGTTCTTCATCCTCAATATCGCACCACAGTTCTTCCATTCCCCCGGTAGCCATTCTCTCTTCACCTGTGTTTTCTTCCATCTCCTGTGGCCCCAGTTCTATTATTCGAGTTGGCTCTTCCTGAATCCTGAACAGTATTTCCCCTTTCTTCCATCCTTCTTCAGATGACCTGTCGAGTGTCTGTGCTCTAGGTGTTTGCTCAGTTCTAGCAGCACTTGTTCCACTCTGCTCACATATATTTCTTATTCTAGATAACTCATCTCTTGCCATTGAGAGCCTAGAATCTAGGTCCTCTGTTAACTTCAAAATATCTACTGCTGGGGTGCTTACCTGTCCGCACTGTCTAGGGCACTCATATGGTGGTGGTGCAGTTGGTCGTGGGGTGGCTTTGGGGGCTGAGGTGGGCACATATGTGGGATCACTATAACCTTCTGCCGGCACTGGTTTGTTTAGAAGGGGGTACAATCGTGTTACCTCTATTGATCCTTCTTTTCCTGTGTCCTCCTTTCCAATTTCATGTGTGATTAGGGGAGTGTCAAGGGTGGAGGGCAAGTTAGGTACCGACTCCTTCCTTTTGAGTGGAGGCACTTCCACGAATAACCTCCATAAGTCTAATATTTCTCTTCTATTGTGAAACTGCTTCCCCTTGTATTTCAGGAATATACATATGGCTACCATATCCAGGACACTTTTATCAAATGATCCGCCTTCTGCCCATACCTGGGTTAATCCTTCTCCTTTTAATTCTGTTACCCACTGATCGTGGTACTTTTTTATAGGTTCTGCATAACCAGGTAGATTTTTACAAATGTGGGCCAGGGATGTATCTGCCTCCATATTATACTCTGAGTGTGTATCTTTCTGTACTATTTTGCATCTAACACTGTGGAATATAGATGTGTGTGTGTGTATGTGACCCTTATCTTAAACAATTCATGGACATATACAAAAGCACTTTCTCACAATATTACTACCTTCAGATCTTACCGGGTCACACTTACAATGACCATACCATAGAGCTACGCAATGTCATCAATTCAACATTATTTCTTTACAACTTTTCAAAACATTGTTAACTTAGCATGTGCAACACGGGACAGACGTTTAACATACTTTTAACATACAACATGTAACACTTACCCCTCCCCTTTTTCCTTGCCCTGTACTTCTCTCCCTTATAAGGTCCCCTTCCCTAGATCATCATTTGCCCCTAATCCTTTTAAAATTTTTTATCTTTTGTTCACCACTGAGGTACCCCGACTGAAGTAGAAGAAGAAAGAAAATAGCAGTTTCTAACGTATACACCGTGTCTCCCAATTCTCAGACACCTTTATTTTATTCTCCACTTGTCACTTATTCCCAGCACTGGTTAAGATAGCACTATGCA
This sequence comes from Ambystoma mexicanum, assembly GCF_040938575.1. Taxonomy (NCBI): domain Eukaryota; kingdom Metazoa; phylum Chordata; class Amphibia; order Caudata; family Ambystomatidae; genus Ambystoma; species Ambystoma mexicanum. The sequence continues at coordinate 378,013,866 of NC_090930.1, read as the reverse complement.
GTGCCGCCTTCTACCCCCTTGAAGAGCTAGGTTCCCGTCTTTATCTTCTCTTATTTCACCCTGTTTGTCCTAAGGGCCATATGCAGAGAAAGTAAAGTAAATACAAGTAGCATTAATAGTTGAAAGTACCCCTTAAATGACCTTGTGTAATCTGGCTCCCTTCCCCTTCACCTTTTATAATCACTAGCCCTTAATACTCATGTGCCCTTCTTTATTTGAGATTCTTCCGGGCTGGGTCTGTCCAGGCGGCGCTGCCTCACACTCAATGGCCACCCCCTGGCTCCGGCGAGCGGTACTAAAGGATTATTTTTGGAGCGGGACCCAGTACCCTTTGTTCTATTCCGTGTGCACGTCTAAGCGTACAAGTTGCCGTAGGCGGGCAGCTCTCTTGAGCGGGCTACCGTGCGTCTCCACTGCCGCCCGGAATTTCTCGTGCCAGAGGGGATGATGAAAATTTTTTAAAATGTAATCACGCTTTCGGCGTCACCACTGAAAGCAAGCGCCCACAAAGGCATTACCCTCCCCTCAATGGGAGGCAATAAAGGACACACTCCAGGGGAGAATGAGACCAAGACCAAGTGCGGGTGAATGTAAAAGGTTTTTATCTAGCCAAATAGGGCATGCAAAGGACTCTGCAAGCTACGAGAGCGCTCTGTCTGACAATAGCAAAGACAGTCTTATTTATTACAAAACCGCGTCACAAGTCCTACACACTATTGGGGGCACATAGTCTTGGGGATTGGGTGGCGCCGACTAACTATGGGCGCAGCAGTGATGAGCAGCCCCAGGATTGGTGGACATCAGCGCGGTGACAATGTGGGGCGGATGGGTCAGCTGGGCTCGTCGGGGTGGGGCTGTCCGGCCAGGCGCGGTCAGTGTTGTTGATAGATGGTTGCCCTAACATTCTGCCCTTGTGGCCACACACACAAACACTCACCCGTTTAGACGATTCCAGTTGTCCTGCAAATCCTGCAATATGTTACTCTAAGGGATAATAGGATACTGGAGAAACACATGCAAAGTGAAGTTTTACCAATACATCAGGGCACTGTTACTTCTGACCTGTTGACCGGGTGTCATAAACTTGGGTGTCTGGTCTAAGGGCATGAGGGGAGCTGCCCTGTCATTCTGGTCTTGGTAGATGTAGTGAAGAATTACTTTATGATATGTTAGTACAGGGTTGAATATCTGCTCTCCAAGGCCCATTAACTTGGGGTGAGCTGGATTACTACTGGATCAGTGAAGGTGCACCTTTGGCCCCTTGAGGCGGTGGGTTTTAGGACCAGGTTGTAAATACTTAATTTGGCCGACCATGGCGGCCTCGGATATGGGGGAGGTGAATACTTGAAGCGGGTCCAACAGAATGAGGGGAAGTGAGGCTGTGCTGCCCGCGCACCAGCTAGTCCTGTGGGACCTTGGCGGGAGGAGGGGGAGATGGCCTTGTGTGTGTGAACAATTCTCTGTGCCTGGGCTTCACACTATGCAGAACGAGGAGACGGTTAATAAAGTTAGTAATATTAAAGTGATTACACATTTCTAATGTCTATACATTCATGTACTATTTCATGTACGACTTTGAAAGTTCGGCAGCGTTTCATACATCACTGAACATCAGATGACTACATTTTAGCAATCATACACGGTAGCAGTTGGATAACACATGAGGTAGCATTAGGTTTGTTGGTGTACTCAGGAGCATAAAAGCAATCCGTTCAAAAGGTGGTAGTACATTTACATTCTTGTTCATGCATTAAACGTGTCCCACTGCACGACACACACATATTCTCGGTAATGCTTTTTCCACCTTCCTTTGTACATAGCAGCATTTGTTTGTTAGCACTAGGTGGGCTGTATCAAGCCCTTTCATTGAGTCTTCTAGGCACATGGTATCTTACACGGGCTGAGTTCCTTCTTACTTTACCAATACTATGAACTTTTATCCCTTCCCTAACATGGGTGTTTATAATTAACATAGCAACCCTATGAATCGTTAGGCTTTGGTGTGAGGTTGACACTTCATTTGGGGACCATCGACAGGGGTTCATACGAGGAGGGTATTGACACCATATATTTTACATGTTAGGGGTCAGATGCGGGGTCGAGGCCTGTTCTATTAGGATGTTTTTTTGTTATTTTCCAGACTTGAACCGCGAGTCAGGTCACTTCGGGGACAGTGATGTACTGCGGAAGGTAAATGATACAGTGTTTGTTCTGATACTTGTTCGTGTCTGGTTGCTCGTGAGAACGGGCCTTCAGCGGATCTACCATGGAGTGGAGGCGCCGGGCATGGCTCCCTGTGCACAGTGAGTGGTAGTGAAGCTGCAGCATTCGCAGGCGGGCTGTCTCGTTGGGGTTTAGGTCGCTATTATCTAAAATGGAGTCCTGATGCTCCCAAAATGGAGTCCATGGTCTGTTACAGTACAACTTGATTGGCCCTATGTGTCGTTCAGCAGCCACCCCGTTACCTGAGCACCTGTAACAGGAGGGCCCCTGACGAGCCATGAACCTTCACGTAGGTGGGGTATGTCGGGGAGAGGGGTCTCATGGACCCATCCTCCCTTACAGCTTGTATAAACTCATTGAAATCATCTGGAATGAATGCTAGCTCAGCGATCTCATTGGTCAAAGTGATAGACCTTCTTGGCTTTAAACATTGAATTTTACTGGGGAGGTTTGTTGCACCATTGTTCCTGACTTGTTTCGTGCAGTCATGTACAAATAGTTTCTCATAGCAATGTGCACATATCCCTAATTAACACTATTGGAAAATGCCTCCACTGTCAACAATGCCCTATATGTCATCTTCTAAGGAGGGGCATTCCAGATTTCACAAACACTGACATAGGATCCATGCAGTGGTAGTTACTTTATTGACTTTGCCACCTTAAAGCATTTGAAGCATTGGAACAGCAGACCACTGCGGCCACAAAAGGATTCCATACTATGCAAGTGCATAGGAAAGAATAAAACGCGGATTAAAAACGGCCCTGTTTAAATAACACCAGGATTTTCCTCATTCTAGATATATGTCACTCGTTATGTGATGTCCAGGCGCCCCTATCCCTCTGTGCTCTTGTGCCATAGAAATACAATAAATAAATACATAGGGCCTGATTCATGGAACGTTTTCCTATGGGATTGGGCCATTATAAAACACTTCCATGAATCAGGCCCAAAGAAAAGAGCATGCGGTGGACTGTGATGGAGCAGATTCGCAAATGATCTGAGCACCACTTAGCTCTTCAAATATTTGGCTGGCGAAACTAATGCTGCTACGCAAAGTATGAACCAGAGTACCACAGTGACGAGAAAAAGAAGTCGGTGTGAAGGAGGGAGATTAAGCAGTGATACGAATTAAATGGAATTTCCTAATTACAGATAATGCACCCAGAGAACAGGCATTAGTGTGAGTGACTTGGTATTGCTTCAACACCCACAAAGAAGCGAGATTGACTCCCACAATGAAAGGACAACGTTGTGGATCACTGATAGGTAATACTCAATGATTACATAAGCATCAGCTGTTCACCAGAGGACATGCAATGCGTTACACTTCACTGAGTAAAACCTGTGAACAATGGGACATCGAGAAAATTCAAGATGGGCAAAGGAACAGTGTCATGAGTCCAGTGGCTAAGGACGCACAACCCCTGCAGCAATGGATGGCACCCATACATGGTCCTCAATGCTTGAGTCAAAATATGTGAAAGGCCTGGAAACCAGATGCTTCTCTTTAGAAAAGGGCAGATGCCATGTTCTGGGTGGACATCTCTACGAGTCACTGGGTACCACTTCAAAGGCTGGGTACCACTTCCTGTCCACAGAACGTGACACGCAGTCAAATGTACAATGGGCATTCAGAGCAGTGGTAGCATAGGAAACACTTGAGTTGGACATTGCGATCTCGAAGTAGACATTCATACAATAAGCATATCAGACTTGAGGTGCCACTGTCTTCTGCCCATCCGATCTGGGGTTCCCTTCATTCTGTGCAATACCTAACATTCACACATTCTTCATTAAACACAGAGCACGCAGAGGGTCATGTTCTTAAACGAGCTTCCATACTAACAAGCTTTGCTGATGGTTTACTTAATATAAATTCATGCTCCTTCCATGTACGTACACAAAACATTAAATGAAATACATTGCATTTTACCTGTGTATACTTAAAGTGCACATTTGCAAATATTTCTGTTTGTGGTATGCATTTTCCATTTTTTTTTGTACGTGGATATAATGCAGCATAGGAAGACAAACGTTGACAACACATAGGGCCTCATTCTGAGTCCGGCGCTAACCAATGGCGGTAGTAGCGCCTTGGTCGGCACCGGACCCGTACCGGCACCGCCCTGGTGGAATGGGAAATTACCACCCTATTCCGAGTTGACCAGGGCAGTAATTTCCCATTCCCCAGGGCCCTTCCCCATTCCCAAATGAGCCCCCATAGGACTCAATGGGAATGGGGAAATTGCAAATAACGGTGACCGTACTTTACGGTCACCGTTATTGGCTAAAAAGCCCCTTTGCGCCCTCGTCCCTAACGCCTGCTAAGGACGAGGGAGCAAAGGGAACTCGGAATGTGGCGGTAAGGGATTACCGGCACCGGTCTCGTTAACGGTGGCCGGTATCCCTTACTGCCATACTCGGAATGAGGCCCATAGTTTGTCATGTTAGTAATATGGGCCTCATTACACGGAAGGCGGTAATCCAGGGTGCTATTAGCACCCTGGACCATGCCGGTAAATTACCGGCACCGCCTTGGTGGAAAGGGGAATTACCGCCCTATTCCAAGGTTGGCGGGGCGGTAATTCCCCCTTCCACCATTGCCTTTCCCCATTCCCATTTTTGCCCCATAGGGCATAATGGGAATGGGGAAGGAGCTAATTACGGCACTGCAATTTTGCGGTGGCGTAATTAGCACCAAGGTCCCTTAGCGGGTTGGTTTTTAACGCCTGCAAAAAGCATCATGGCGGCCATCTTTAAAATCACAATCCATTGCAATCCTCTCCATACAGGACTCATGGGCATATTGTGATAGGCAAAATAGACTCCAGAGACCAGCATCATGCCAAAAGCATTAAAAAAGGGTGCTGCGCGCATCAGGAAGGAGAAATTCTCCCAGGATGAGCTCCAGGTACTCGTCGATACTCTGCATGAACATGCTGAGATTGTTTTCAGCAGCGACATGCGCAGGCCCACCATCCTCAGGAAGAAGGAGATATGGGAGCTGGTCTCGCAGAGGGTGAGCGCTGTCGGAAACACCCCCCGCAGCACGACGCATTGCCGCAAAAGCTGGGATGACCTCCGTTTGAGGGTGCGGGCCATCCTCTCAGCAAACCGCAATCTGGCCCTAGAGACAGGAGGAGGCTCAGCCTCACCCATAAAAATGATGCCCTGGGAGGAAACATGTGCGGAGATGATGGGCACAGAAGCCATCGAAGGTGTCGGCGATATGGATTGCGGTGATCCTTCATCAGCTGACGCAGGTGAGTGCCATGAGTGTAAACAGTACATGCATCCCTAATGCAAGTCATCGCCAAGGGCTGGTCAAGCAGTCACATCATGTTTGGGTAAACCCCCCCCTCTAATGATCCTGTAACAACTGGGACCCAGGATGATGTCAGGTGCAAGGCTGACACCCATATTGGGCATGCCACACAAAAAGCTGGTCAATGTCAGTCACCACAGTACTCCGCCAACATGAGTGACCCTGCCGACAGTATGCTTTTCCCATCCAAGCAAAGATCACAGTCCCACTCAGCCCCCAAATGTCACCGAAACGCTGCTATCCCATCGTAATACCATTGTCTGGAAGTAATTCTGACCCCCAGATCATTGCTCATGCCGTCTCTCTCTTGCCCCCCACAGGCAACCACAAGTACCTCCTGGGGCACAGGCAGGGGACAGCGCACACCTGCAAGCAGGAAGAAGGCACATGCCACACCACCTGCCCCAGCAACCCCCATGGAGGGTACACAACCCCCATCCGCGGCCCTGGACATGCCTGCAGTTCTGCGGGACACATGCCCCACGCTGCACCATGAGGAATCGAGTGCGTCAGGGGAGAATGCTGCCATGTGCATCCTCGATGTGCCAGGCAGCACATCACCAAACACCATTGACAACGTGGAGGAGCCCAATGACTATGTACAGAGCCCAGACACTCCCTCGTACAGCCAGGTTGCCCATAGCGACCCTGGGTCGAGTGACGGCCCAGGGCTCACAGGCGAAGGGGATACACCTGTCTGTCATGAGCCCACTTCCCCTGCAGGAAGTCCTGAAAGTCCTGCAGGCACAACAACACGAAGCCTGCCAACCACATCGCCCACATCGGCTGCAGAAACAGTGCGCTGCCAGCACCTCACGGGCATGATAGAGGAGTTTCTCCGGGACAACTGGGAATCAGGGTTGGTGCTTCATAATGACCTTCAGGCCCTGGGCGAGATCATCAGTACCAGCACAAACCTCATCTGTGAGATGCTTGGCAGGATTGCTGATGCCCTGGAAGCAGCACCCACCAGACCACAGCCCCAGCAGGAGGTGCCACCCTCCCAGAGCTCCTCCACGCAGACCAGCCCGGTCCATAGGTCACTGCGCACGATGCGCCGGAATGGAAGGGATGCCCCAGGCTCTGGCAGTGCCCATTGACCATGCAGCCACACACATGTGGCCAATGCTGCACTGATGGGAACATTGTGGGGTTGTTGTGGGGGGAGGGTGAGGGTTTGAGGGTGTGTGTGGGAGTTGGGGGGAGGGTGAGGGGGTGAGGGTGTGTGTGGGAGTTGGGGGGGAGGGTGAGGGGGTTGAGGGTGTGTGTGGGAGTTGGGGGGGAGGGTGAGGGGGGTGAGGGTGTGTGTGGGAGTTGGGGGGGAGGGTGAGGGGGTTGAGGGTGTGTATGGGAGTTGGGGGGGAGGGTGAGGGGGTGAGGGTGTGTGTGTGGGAGTTGGGGGGGAGGGGGCGGGGGGTGAGGATGTGTGTGGGAGTTGGGGGGGAGGGTGAGGGGGTTGAGGGTGTGTGTGGGAGTTGGGGGGGTGGGGGAGGGGGGTGAGGGTGAAGGATCTGTTGTACACGTTTGGACATCATCATACAATACACAGTTTGGTCTATCCTACAATACAGAGTGGACATTCATTATTGTGCATGTGTCTTTTAATGGCTCACAGTGCATGTAGTACATGTATCCCCACACCCAGTGCCCAATGCCCTGTCATCCTCACCCCCTCAGCTGACTTGTGATTCAGAAATATTGCTCGATCAATGCTTGTCGCACGGAACGTCCCTCCCGTGCATCGGCACCGTGTTGCTGTTCTGCCATTCCTTCCTCCACCTCCTCCTCCTCCTCATCTGGTGGTAGCAGTCCCACGTCAGGGGGCAGTGGCACGTTCCGACGGATGCACATGTTGTGCAGCATTACACATGCCATGGTGATCTTGGACACCTTCTCGTGGCTGTAGATGAGGGCCCCACCTGACCGGCTGAGGCAACGGAATCGTGCCTTCAGAAGGCCGAAGGCCTGCTCTATGACCACCCGTGTACGGGTATGAGATCTATTATAGTCCTCCTCGTGCCTGTTTTGGGGGTTGCGGACCGGGGTCATGAGCCACGGTTTCAAAGGGTAGCCAGCATCACCTGCATGAGAGTTGAATGAAGGTAAGTGTTAGTACATTCATGGTGGAGAACTGTGCTAGTCTTACATTGCAGCGGGTGATGACTGGCCATGCACACATGTCCCTGGATACAGTCAACCCATTACTGGTCCGGCCATGTGTGCTGGCCAATGGAATGATGGAGGGGGTAGCTTCTCCCTGATGGGTCATGGTGCGCACTCATGTCTTGTTGCATGTGCATCGTTTATGCATGCAGCAGTGTTGGACTGCATTAATTCATGACTTGCGTGAGACCTGCTGTAAGGGTGTGTTGGTAGTAGTTGGTAGCATACCCTTCATTCAGCACTGATCCCTATCATGGTGATTGGCAGCTATCCTATGGAGGTGCCGAACCAGTCACACGCAGTAGGATCCCTGTTAGACTAACCTCTATGCACTCCCATGGATGACTGTCCTTTGTGTTGAGATGCAGGAGTCGGCGACATGGTGCTATTGCACTGCATGGTGCACGATGACCTTACGGTGTGTAAGGTCCACCGATGTGTGGTGCATGTGTCGTGGTCTTTGGCCAGGGTAACTGTTTGTCAGGTACCATTAGGTGTTGGCTCGTATTCACAACTGTGTGATTAGGTGGTAATGTGGCGTGCCACTTGTCATGGGGCACAGTGTTCTGTGAGGTGCACAACGTACAATGGCGTTGACATTCCCTCCCGGGTGGAGTATGCATCCCCCCCCACTTTCCCTCCCGGGTGGAGTATGCACCCCCCCCACTTTCCCTCCCGGGTGGAGTATGCACCCCCCACTTTCACTCCCGGGTGGAGTATGTATCTCCCCCACCCCCTTTCACAGTGGGGTATGCTGACAACCTACTCAGAGCCCCAATGCACTGCCATGGCCCATTACGGTTACTCACCAAGCAGCCAGGTACGTTGTCCGGCATGTTTGTCCATGTAGCCTGGTAGTGTTGAGTTCCGCAGGACCAAGGAGTCATGAGTTGATCCGGGGTACCGAGCATTGCATTGTGTGATGGCTTTACTGGCATTACACACCATCTGGACATTGATGGAGTGGTATTGCTTGCGGTTGCGATACGGCACCTCCATGGCATGAGGAACCACCAATTCTACGTGGGTGCAGTCGAGGGCACCTATGCAATTTGGCATGCCTGCAAGTGCATGGAAGGCAGCTTTGGTATCATATATCTCCTGTGGAGTCCGGGGGAGGCATATGTAGTCCCTTCTCTGCTTGAGGAGGGCATCCAGCACTTGGTTGAGTATCCGGGAAAATACTGGCTGTGAAATGCCATGCATGTGCCCCACTGTATGCTGGTAGGTGCCTGTGGCAAGGAAGTGGAGCACGGACACTACCTTTAGTAGAGGGGGGATGGCAGTGCAGATTTCTATGAGGCTCACTATGTCGGTATCGATCAGGGCCACTATGGTGGTTATGGTGTACCAGTCAAGCCGGTACAGGGTGTGGATCTGCCCTGGTGTGAGGTTGAAGGGGGTGGCTCTGATGCGGGGAATTGGGGGCTGCCGGCATGGTAATGGTGGCTGCACCGGTAGGGCATGCTGGCCCTGCCTCACCCTCCTTCTCCTCCTGTGTATCCTCTGTGGTGGGGGCTGTGGTTGCTGTGGTTGCTGTTGTTGCTGTTGTCGTAGTTGCTGCCTTGCAAGCAGGGCCTCCAGCTCCAGGAATGCTGCTACAATTGGTATCATCTTGGTGTGGGAGGGGGTGTGGTGTGTGGGTGTGCTCCTTTTGTGCTGTGCCAGACTCTATTGCCTCCACCTGTGCTGATTGGGTGCACCTGTTCCACTTCCAAACACTGATCACGGTTGTTAACACCTTCCCCGCGATGCCGGTATTAACGCCATGGCGGTAAGGTACTTTGCGCCCTTGTGGAGCTCGTTATTTCCGTGTTCGCTTTGCTTGGAATCGGAGATGCTTTACGCCTTCCCGTTATTTCCGCGATGGTGTGTCGGGCGCGCGACACTGGTCCGCTATTTACGCCATCGTAGTTTACGGTGGCGTAAATAACGGTGTGGCGGGTCAGAATGGCCCGTAACGGTAAAGGAAGTTGTTATTACTTTACCGGCCTCGTTTTTCCCTTAACGCCGGACTCGGAATGACCCCCAATGTATGCTAAGGTATAACCTTGTGTGGGACGGGGTTGAGTTCATGTACTGAGTACAAAATTGAATTCCCCAATAAGTCCTTCATTTTCCTGGTATAGTAAATTCACTGGATGTAAGGTATAGCCTATCTGCAGCTAGAGCCTGCACGAGGATTGAAAACATAATATGTACAAAAGAACATGTTTCTTTGTTTGAAACATAGTAAATCGGGCATCAGACCTACAAGTCCAGTGACTTCATACAGTTAGACCCACGAGTTCTCATCTCAACTCTTTCTTTCCAAAGTAGGAGTACAATTCATGTTTCTCTTATAGAGCATAGCCCTTTACCTGCTGCCCTGTGACAGACGGCTTCATGTGTGCCGAATCTTAAGTGGAGTGTTGAAGCCCACATCATGGAGTGCTAGGATACGTTATCAGTCCCCACATTACTGACCTGCCTTGGGATGCCCATGGGGGAATCATGTGTGCTCTGGCCTGGCTATGGTGTCAAGATGGGGTCTGCCACAAACTTAGGATATGTCTCTATACCCCTCCCCCAGTGATGGGAGTACAACGGTACCTGGAACCCTCTGTGGCTACACCTCAAATCCCTCCACCCCATGAGGCAGGAATCTGCCATCACCTTCCTTGGCAGCACACACTATGTGCAGCGGAGATGCCCTTATTTCTAACAGGAATATTTATATACAAATAAGGGAACATCTACTTCTAATTTCCTGTGCACCCATGCTTTCTGTATTAGGAAAGTGGACTTGTTGCATGCTGTGCCTGCCCCTTTTGTAGCACTGAATATATTATGGAACAGAGGTTGTCTCAAGGGAGGTTTTATTTTCATTTGAAATGTGTTTGAACAATAGAATTTGTACAATGTTTCTTAAAGATTATGCAGACATTTTAAAATTCTAGCTGGAATTGGAATGGATGGCGGAGTCGGCTGCAGAGTCTTTTGGGAAGTGACAGAGAAGGTTCTCTATTGCCGTTGCTGCAGACTCCATTCATTGTGAAAATCGCCTCAGTCCTCTTTCTATTCCTATCAGCAACTTCCTCAAAATACCCAGAACACCGCGGAGCGGGCTGCGGCCTCACGAAGAATCAACTGATACTGTGCGCCTAATCACCCAACCCCCTCAGAGCACACCCAATGTAGGGCCCGCACCCTCTCATCGCTTTTGCTCACTTCTGAACTTGGACATTGGCCACTGGACATTGACCAACCCCCGCCCTCTGTTCCCATCTGCCTTCAATCTGCCTCTTCTCCTTCTAGCTCAGTGAAAGCCCTGTGGAAGCTCGCTTCCGAACTTGGACATGGGACATTGACCAACTCCGCCTCCGTTCCCGTCTGCCTCCCCGCCCCGTTCCCGTCTTCCTCCAATTTGCCGCCTCTCCCTCTGGCTCCGTGAAAGCCCCGTGGAAGTTTCGATGCCCGACACCAGAAATCATAACTTACCTGCCTACACAACTGTTGATCCAACAACCGACTAAGCCCTGCTTGCTCCAACAGGCCGGAGGTGCCCATAGCCGGTTTCTCAACAGTCGCACTTACAACTGCTGCCACCCCCTCCATTTTATCTAACCGGAGATCCCTGGCTGGTGCTGTACGCTCCCCCTACCCGTCTCCTCTGGCGCACCCTTCTCCTGCTACATCAACGCTTGTGAGAAAGGGTCTCCACCACGGCGCTGCTCCCTGCGTCAGTAATACCAACGCCGGCCCAATGCTTCTCTCTCTGCTGCAGTGCACTTTCACCAGGAGGCGGGTGGCGTGTGACCTTTAGCCTGCACCAATACTAAGCTCACGGCCCCACAAGAATGACACACCTTTCGTGGAAGAAAAGGAAAAGGAGACCGAAAGTGATCACCCCTCAGAGCCTCCTAGCCTCCTATCCCACACCCAGCTACACCCAGCTATACAGTACCCCAAGAGAAACCCGGCATAACTCTAGCTGGACACGAGACTTGGAATACTCCTCCTATGACAAACAACGTGCTCATCTCATCAAACCGCTTGATGAAATAACAGAAAGATCACCAGGAGACGGAAAGGGCTTGTCCCTTGGATCCTGTCATCAAAAACTTACCTTTGTGGATACTCTGTACCCCCGGGCAGAAGACTGAAAGGGCTTCACCCGTGGATCCTATCAACACCCCTGGCAAAACCCCAGATACCACACCAATCACTGAACACGCATTGAAAGAGACGGCAGGAGACTGAAAGGGCTTGTCTCTTGGATCCAGCCAAGACCTCATCAGTGAACACAGTCTTTCTCGTCCTGAGGAAAAAAAGAATTAGAGTCACACAACAACTGAACACGCACCGAAAAGACCGGCAGGAGACTGGAAGGGTCGCCCCTTGGATCCAGCCAAATCCTCAACAGCGAACACAGCCTTCTTCAACCTGAGGAGAAAAAGTAATTAGAGTGCACCTGATAGACACTCCGCAATCTGCCTGGACCAGATCAACAAGAGCCTCCCTCTTGTAGCACACAACCTAATTAAGCATCCAGCTGCAAAGTGTCTCAGCTCCCCTCGCACGCACTACCATCCTGGGACTTTGACCATCCAAAACACCAGAGACAACTTGTAGGATATCTGGAACACTGGTACAATTCAGCACTAAGACAGCTCAACCTGAAAGCAAAACAATCAATCTATTATAATATCTCTGAAAGAATGTCTACAAACCGCCCCAGCAAACAGCCCACCTTCAGCGGCCCCAAAACAAGACTACGAACCAAACTAGGTGCTGCCGCTAACTCCCAGCTAGACTCCTCCCAACTAACCATGGAACAATCACTCCTCAGATCAATTAACCAAAAATGGGCTGCAGAACACCCATCATAGAAGCTTGAACCGGTCCGCCCAAACCATCAAGATGTCAATATTTCAGCAAACCCTCTCACCCTTAACACGACAGTTCAGAAAACCTCTCAACCAGAGTCTGAGCAAACAACCTCTTGTGTGACACACCAGCCAAAACCTGAAGAGAAAAGCATCAATCCAAAGTACACACAAGCACAAATTCACAGCTCCATCAACTCAACCCACCAGGATGAGCTGTATTTCCAAATAAGTCAAAAATTGCCTAGCGATGAAAAAACAGCTGAGACCACCATGACCAACCATGTGCCAACGCGCACAACCCAAAGACAAGTCTACAAACCACTGTGGTACCAGAAAATTTACCAGATACCACAACCCTGGATGCAAACCACGAAGCGTCTATACTCGCTTCTAAAGATCACAACAAGCAGGCACTGGGAAAAGAAACCTCTAATTCCTCAAGAAATCAACAAAAAGAATCCATACCCAATAATAATTTGCACCAGTTATCAAGCACAACAACTCTACCAACAAAGAAAGAAAAGGCAAGACTAGAAAAATTATCCTGGCTACAAACACACAACTCCCTTAAACTCTCCCAACCGCTGGAAAGCGCATCTTCTAAAGAAGCAGCCAAGGCAGCAAGACTATCGATGGACATCACTGAAATCAAATCCATCATGACAAACTTAGATAAAAGGAAAGAACTATTTGGCACATGGACCGGCAACCCTCTATTGCACCTAACCTCAACCCCGTGCGTAACGCAAGCAAGTCACCAACTGCCCTTACAGCTGCATGTCCAAACGGAACATCAAAAAATCAACTTCTGCTACACAACCACTGCCAAATCGCTTCACTTATGAATCAGACGACTATTACCATGCTCTGGATCCAATGACCAAAAACCAACAACCTCCACCCCCTCCCAAAGTTTTACAGGACATAAACACAACACCGAAAGACCCCTTCCCTGATGAACATAACAACCCAAGGAACCCTACTACCATGCTGGATCTGCAAAACATGCTCATTGCAGTATTATAGCAAACAATGATTTCCTTCCTCAAGTTGCAAGAAAACATGAAAGACAATATTAGATATCAAGCAACCTAACTAGCCATGATTCATGCTAAACAAACTTATACGGAAAACCTCATCACCACCATTGAAATCCATCTCAAAGAAGCAGAACAATCAAACCGCTGGCGACAAAGACTATCTGAAATCGCAAGAGGTGAACGACAAGAAAAATCCAAGCTAATATCTGAAGTACTATCCGTTTTGAAAGCACATCATCAACAACAAACAGCTCTATACTTGAACCAATCAACTGAGCAACCCACACCAGCCCCTCTGATTCCACATCTAGCGCAACAATTGAAATCTCCAATTCTAATTACCGGTCATTGCCCCACAAAAGAAACTATTGGAAACGTTTCTATTCTACAACCTATAAATCAACAACCCATCTCTCTGATCAAGAACCTCAAGGATCCTTACCAGATTTTCTCAAAAGGGAAGAAAATGCCTGACCTTAAACCAATGCAACTGAAAAAACACAACAAGAAGCAAACAGGATCAAGAGCATTCCTACGAACAGTAAAAACCACTGAACCACCCAAGGCTTCCCTGAAAGAAAAGCCACAAACCCTGCCTGCTTCGCTCAGCAACCCTATACAAGAAATACCCAGCCACAGTTTCCTGCATCTTGATCACCTCAGGACATCATACAAATCGATGAAAACCTACTCAATTTAACCACTCATGAAGATCAAACATCGGAAGACACACCACCATCTGTGCAACCCACAACTGCCTCAAGTTTCATAATACTAGACGAATACTTCACCGAACCTTCATCGTCAGCATTAGATAACTATGAGGAAATCTCAGATGTAACTTTGGGGGATGCGACAATCGACCTGACATTGGCAGTAACGTATGAGCAAATTTCAACTGACTCATTCAGATTGCGAACCTACAGTTGCACCGAGGATAGCCATACCTTCCTCTCTTTCGTAAACCCCTTACAACAAAAACAAATTCATGCAATCTGCATTAAAAATGAGATCAACATACCAGAGCCACTAATTTTCAACAGAACAAATGTCCTGCGAATCTTCCACGCAATACCACAGCTAGCCCAAATAGCTACAAGAGACATCAATTTGGTAACATTCAAAGATGATCTTCACCTAGATAAAATTGATGTGGAGCTATGAGATCCCACCAACTTAGACCTGATACTATCTATGCACACTCAACTCAGAAAGCTCGGCTTCAACTGTTGGTCCACTGCAGACAACACTACAGCCACCACACAAAATCCCAGATGAAGCGGAACTGAAGCCGACCCCTTGCTCCCCCAACCCTGAAACCAAATGGCCAGCTACCACAGTCACCAATCGAGATCAGTCTCCAACCTGACTCAACTACAACACCTCAAACAATTCAGCAGATCTGAACAACCATTCAAAAGAAACTACAACATGGAAATCTTGTATACAGAAACCTCTTTTGCAGGAAATTTCACAACCACTAGCTCATAACAACTAACAAATCGAGAAACCACGTGGCCACTCTGCTCGTGGAATACCAGAGGAAACTCACATCTCTTCACTAATTCCTCACAGGAACTTGACACCTATCAAATCATCTGCCTTCAAGAAACTTGGCTCAGTGAAAAGCCAGCTTGCGACGGATTCCTAACCTTCCTTAATCCAGCAATAGTTAATACCATGATCAAGATTAATCCTCAATGGTCTGTATCGAGCAGTGAAAACATCAACTCTCGGAAAACAAATCACAACAATAACGACCACAGAACAACATCCATCGTACCAAGAGAATCCAACCATAAAAACAAACATGAATTAGTAATCGCAATATTGAATCTATACTGGAACCCAGCAGCAATAACAACTGAATCCTTCATCAATGGAGTCTTCATATCCATTGATAGATTTGCCACAAACCATTGATCAGTAGAAATAATAATCTGCTGAGACTTGAATATTCACCTATACACCAAAGACGACACCCTCCTAAACTGAACACAATTATCACCACAAGCTAGAAGATGGATGAAAGAAATCACCATTCGCAACTTCATCCTCCTCGACCATGCCATGAACAATCCAACCAAATCCATCCCGACCTGGTCCAGAGGAACCTCAACTGCAATTATCGATTACATTTTCCTATTACAGCACTTACACGCATCTGTCCTGAAAGCGCAAACAATACCCTCGGACAAAAGCGACCACAATCAACTAACTGTGCACTCCTGCGGCCGACTGGAACAGGCCAAACTCTCACCACAATGTCCACTAGAACTGACAGGTACCTCAACCAGACTACGCATCCCACAGCCAGCGATGTCACGCTTAGCAACCATGCTCCAATCTTCTACTCTGAGAGATGTTGGCAAACTTACTTATGAATGGATCCTAATACCTTTCCCAACATCAGCCAACAACCGGCCCCAGAAAACTCACGAACAAACATATAATCAGGAAACAGCTGAAAGGAATAAGTCCCTAACAAAATCAATATGCCACCTGAACAAAATTAAATCTCCAGAAAACACTGCATGGATAAAAAAACTGAAACAAACATACTCCAACTGGAGAAAATCCCAGCAAAAAATCCTCCAACAAGCTGACGCGGAAAATATAATGAAAACGTAGAAGTCGCACAACACTAGAGAACTTTGGAACTTGCTAAATGACAATTTGCAAAACCAACACAAATTGACGGCCACCGTCTCACAAGAAACTTGGATTTCACACTTTTCTAACATCTACGGGACCCGACCAACACAACACTTCAACAAAACTACTCCAAATAAATCAAAATGGTAAGTAAAGGCAGACTACGATGACTTCATCCACATGATCAAAAATCTAAAAACCTCAAGAGCACCTGGACCGGATGGCACTTCCAACGCTCTCATCAAACAAGATCCGCTGGCTTGGGCAAAATTCATGTGCAACATTGTAGCCCTGATTAACACAATCAATCAAATCCCTCACTCATGGAGGACTGCTACAACCGTCCCTATCTACAAGGAAGAATCTTGCGATGATCCAGCAAATTTTCGCCCAATCGCCCTACTTGACCGTCTCGGAAAACTCATTGTGGCAACACTGCTAAAACAACTAACCACCTGGGCAACAAATACTGGCAGGTTCTCTGCCAGACAAACCGGTGTCACTCGCAATGTGGGAACCAACATCAACTTGATACTACTCAACCTAATCAACCATGAAGCCATCAAAAACCACACCACTGTACATGCTGCCTTTATAGACCTCCAGATGGCATTCAATGCCATATCAAGAGAAAACTTTGGTCCAAACTCAAAGCATGGAAATGCCCATCAAACATCCTGGAGCCAATCAAACTATTATATTCTGAAACATAAATCAAGGTCAGACTATCGAAACAAGGTGCCACCACCACCTCCATCATGAAGGAAAATGGATTAAAGCAAGGATGCCCCCTTGCGGCGACCCTATACAACCTCTTCACAGTAGATATCGAAGAACAGATTCTCAGCAACCAAATGAACTCTCCAAAAATAAACTCCATCCCAGTTCACGTTATGACCTATGCTGATGACATCATCCTCCTCGATAAAACAATCTCTGGACTACAGGCGGCACTGACAGCACTAAGCAGATACATTCCATCAATGAACTAGTGATCAACATCACGAAAACCAAGACAATGATGCTAGCGAAAATTGGAAACGGTCACCACCTTCAAATATCTTGGCGTGCCAATAAATCAGTCAAAATCGGAAGAACAATGGCTAGACAAACTAGAACAAACATCACAGACACTGGCACGACAAGGATGTTTGCTACATAGTAAATACAGAAAATTCTCCTTCAAACCAATCATTGCTTACTATAGACAAAAATTCATCCCCATTATTACCTATGGCACTGAAGCGATGATGAATGCAGGGTCAATAAACTGGATGAAAAATGAGGCAATCTTTTGGAGCAAAATCCTCCATCTCCCGCCGTCATACCCGATGTCAAGAATAAGACACGAGATAGCAACCCAATCAATCGCCTCCATCATACTCTGGAAGAGACTAGACATATTCCGGAAAATCCTGACAGACCAGAAAACACCGGCCATACAAATACTGAGAGCCCAAACACCTTCAACAATACGGTATGTAACGCTCACCTGGTATCCACGGGGAAGTCACTCAGCCTGTTCTGACCTCTTACAACCTCAAACCCTTCCCTGGAGTCTACTCGACTGGAGATTGGGCGTGAAACACAGGATTGGTACGGTTTAATTCCCTCTTGTCTCTGTGTGCTTGAACCCCTTCTTCCCCGGGGTCCAAACCTTCCCTTTGATCCACAGCTCACCTTGTTTTCTTGGAAAGTGTGCTCTCCATCCTGCTTTCAGCGCAGGGGCGTGTTGATTGATGCGGGCTCATTGCTGCCTAGTTACTTCACTGGCAAGAGTCCGACAGGTAAATATAATGGGGGTTATTACAACCCAGGCGCTAATTGCGCCAACTTTACCACCATGGTGTAAACTATGTTTACACCATGGTGGATGGCGGATTTACCACCCCATTCCAAGGTGAGTGGGGCGGTAAATCCCCATTTCCCATTTTCCCTTCCCCATTCCCATTTTTGCCCCATAGGGCATAATGGGAGTGGGGAAGGCGCTAATTACGCCACCGTAAATTACGGTGGCGTAATTAGCATCATGGCAGGTTAGCGCCATGGATTTTAACAGCTGCTAAAAGCAGCCATTAAAATCAGAATAGGCGTTAAGGGTTAACGACGGCGCGTTAACCCTTAACGCCTGGGTCGTAATGAGGCCCAATGAGTCTTTTGAACAGTTCTCTAACTTTGTTCCTTTCCTTCCTTAGATGATGGCCGGCGTCCGGGGATGGCGACATGCTGCTGAGATGAGTAGCGCTGAAGGTGAGTGAGAGTGCGATGCACGATGTGACCCTTTCGTATTTGTATTGAACCGAGTTCTTTTTCTGTGTCTTTTAGGTGCTGCAACGTTTTCAGCGTGGATGCCGGTTATGAAGAAGAAATGCGGTGAGTATGCGTGGTATGCGGCACCTCTAGATGTTTCCACGCTAACCTGGAGTGTCTTTTCCCTCTTGCAGATGGATGAGAAGTTCCGGAGACAGAGTTCCCACAGAGCGGCTGGGATTCAGGTAAGCGTTTGAAGCTCGTACAGTCTTTAAAAATAAGCGAAGATTTGCTGAATGCTTACTAATGCTTTTTTTCTGTTCTTTTCCCTTTTCCATAGGAAGCAGCGTGCCGGTATGGGAATGACACCGCAGAAGATACCCGCAGAACAGAAGGAGCGATGAATGATGGGCAGAAGCGCCACAAGGAAAGGCTGTTCCTAACGGTGTTCTTGTTCTTGCAGGAGCTGAGCGCAGAAGAAAGATGCAGGCCTACTGGAGACCGATCCGAACATGGTGAGTGTCACGCTGCAGGTGCAGAAAACACAAAGCATGTTTCTCAGCCTGGGCGTGGCTTAAATAGTCTCTGGGTATCCCAGGTGTCTCTGGGCTGAACCACACCCAAAAGACTAGACTGCACATGCAGTTCTGGGAAGCGAAATATCTGGGGGAATCCATCTTGTCCCCATCAATGCACGACAAGTCCAATCCCCAATGTTATCCTATGGGAGCGAGTGAGTCTGGTGCCACAAGCGCCAAGTCTGACTCAAAGTGGGTCTTTGGAGGGATGGAGAGGCCCTTGAGGGCCATGTAGGTGATCGTGGCCTGGCTCCAGCATGACATCTTGGAGGGCTGGGGACATGAGGGGCAGGAATCATGACAGCACTACCCCCCTAAGGCCCCTCTCAAGGTGGCTCTTCTGTCTGGTCCTGGTTTATTTGGATGGTTTTGATGAAACCGTCTAAGCAAGTGTGGTGCATGGATGTACTCACAAGGCTCCCATGCCCTGTCTTGTGTACCATACCCCTTCCAGTATACTAAGTAGCATAATTTGGATCTGACGTACTTTGAATCCAGGATGTCCTTGACTTCGAATTCTGGCTCCCCGGCGACTACTACTGGCTGCGGTGGTGTTGCTACCCGGGTCCCAGGTTGAACAGGTTTAAGGAGAGACACGTGGAACACAGGGTGAATCTGCATGTTTGACGGCAAAGCTAGTCTAACCGCCACAGGATTTATCACTGAGGTGACGGTGAATGGACCCAGGTATCTTGGAAGGAAAGTTCGGGTTCATTTAATGGACACGTGATTAGATGCCAGCCATATTTTGTCTCCCACTTGGTAGTTGTGTGTTAGGGAGAAATCTCTTATAAGGTTAATTTCCCAAACCTAGTGAGTCCCCCAGAAGCTTTGCTGGATTTCTGGGGTTTGTTTTTTTCTCCTGCTAAGAGTGATTTTATTTTATTTATTTATTCACATTTGTTGAGCGCGCAGCAGACCGGAGGCATCGTGGCGCTTGTTAGAATGATTCTTAGACTTATTTACACACAGATTGGTGCCCGTGGTTACATTGGCCATACATTGTACTTTAATGACATACATGTTTTGATCATTTAGATCAGAATGGTAAGTTAGTTGAAGAGGGCAGTTTTGAGTTGTTTGCGGAAGGAGAGGAGAGATGTTTCGGCTCTGAGGTGGGTGGGCAGCATGTTCCAGAGCTTAGGTGCGAGGTATGGGAAGCCTATACCTCCAGCCTTGGTTCTATTGATGTGTGGAATAGTAAGTAGGTTGGTGTAGGTAGATCTGATAGGCCTGGTGGATTGAGATCTGTTCAGTGTGTCGGATAGGTAGGAAGGTGCTGTATGGTTGATGCATTTATGTGTGGTTGTGAGAATTTTGAAGGCGATCTGTTCCTTGACTGGGAGCCAGTGGACTTCCTTTCTCGCTTGGGTGATGTGATCTCTTTTAGGTATGCTGAGGGCTGCTCTTAGTGCGTTGTTTTGAGTGGTTTGGAGCCTGGATAGGTTGTCCTTAGAGGTGCCGGCTAGGAGAGCATCGCAGTAGTCCAGTTTGACTCCTATAGTGGCTCTGGCGATGGATAGGCAGTTATCTTTAGTTAGGAAGGGTTTTATTGCGTTAATGAGTTTAGTACTCAGTGCAGATGCCGATACTATGGACCTAACTTGTTTTTCCATGGATAGGGTGGGATCTAAGTGCACTCCTAGCATTTTGATTTTGACTGAGGATAAGACTGGGATGATGCAGTTGTCTATGTTGAAGTTGATGTATAGCGGGTTTAGGTTGGACAGGGTGGGTTTCTGACCTAGGATGAGGATTTCGGTCTTGTCCCCATTCAAGCAAAGGCCTTTGGTAGCCATCCAAGCTTGTATGGTGGAGTATATTAGTTTTAGGGTGGTGGAGTCTTAGTAATAGTTCCCTGTCAGAGGAAGGAGAATCTGCGTGTCGTTGGCGTAGTTGGTGTAGGTGATCCCCATAGCGTCTAGTTTGTCAAATAGGGGCTTGGTGAAAAGGTTATATAGAGTGGGGGCTGTACAAGAACCTTGTGGGACCCAACAGTGTATGTTGGCGGGTGTTGCGTGAGCTGTGTTGGAGAACACTTTCATAGCTCTGCCTTGTAGGAAGGAGGTTACCCAAGAAGCAGCGTCCTTAGAGAAGTGTGCTGCATGTGTTAGGTGACTGGTGAGAATGGTGTGATCTACCAAGTCAAATGCCGCTGATAGGTCGAGGAGAAGGAGGAGTGCGGGCTTACCTATGTCTGGAATGTTTGTGATTTTGTTTTTTAGGTCTAGAAGGGCGGTTTCAGTTCCGTGTCCCTTACGAAACCCCGATTGTCTTTGACCCAAGATTGAGTTTGATTCAAGGTAGAGTTGGATCTGAATGTGGGCAGCTTTGTCAAGTAATTTTAGGAGGAATAGAACTGTGGTTATGGGTTGGTAGTTGTTGGGGTTAGCGGGGTCTAGCGTAGGCTTTTTTAGAAGGGGGCGTACCCAAGGATCTTTGAGTCTGTCCGGGACTATGCCTGTCTTGAATGAGGCATTGATGAAAGCCGTGAGTAGGGGGGCGAGCTGTTCTGCACAGTCTTTGATGATTTTAGAGGGGCATACATCACCCTTACATTGTGAGGGTTTGAGATGTTTGAGGATGTTAATGACCTCGGTTTCGGAAATCTTGGTGAATGTGAATTCGGGTAGGTTGGTAGCTTTAACGCTAGGTTTCCTCTGTACGTGTGTACTTTGCTTGGGTAAGGAGTTGTAGTGGTGGGATATCTTTTTTTGGAGGAGGTTTATTTTTTTTAGCATGGCTGATTGTATGCCTGTGCACCAGGCCTCGTCTTTGACGATCTCATCAGGGCACATTGGTGGTACAGTTAGTTCTTTAAAGATACTGAAGAGTTCTTTAGATTGAGAGTTAGCAGCGGTGATGCAGTGGTTGTAGGCTTCAGATTTAGCAAGGAAGATGGCTTCCTTGTATTTTTGGGCTATGGCTTTGAATATCTCTTTTGTGTTGTCACCGGGTTACGTTGCCAGTTTTTTAGTGCCTGACGTTTGTCTGTGCGCAGAATTTGGAGATCCTCCGTGAACCAGGAGTTGGAGTGGAAGGATTTTTTCTCTTTTTTGTGTTCTAGGGGGGAGCTGTGTTGACAGCCCTTGTAATGGACTCTTTGAATATATCAGAGACAATATTGGGGTCTGATGAGAAAGGGGGCTTTAGACAAGGCATGTTGAGGAGTGCGCTGATATTGGCTGCCGTGAGCTTTTTGGCACTTCTGGCTAGGGTTGCCGAGGCTATAGTTGGCACTTTAGAGCTTGTTGTGACAGGGATGTCGAATAAGATGAGATTGTGGTCTGTCCACGGGAGGCTAGAATTGGCAGTGATTGCTATGTTACAGTTGTGGTCTATAATCCAATCTAGGGTGCGTCCTTTGGCGTGTGTGGGCGAAGTGATCTTTTGGGAGAAGCCTAGGTTGTGGAGTTCTTTGGCTAGGGATATAGCAGCTTTGTCCTTGGGGTCATTGAAACCTAGGTTAAGGTCTCCTATCAGGAGTACTTTAGTAGATTTTTTGAAATTATTTCCTATGAGGTGATTAACTTGACCTTGGAAGTTGGTGGTAGGGCCAGGTGGGCGGTATATTGTATGAATATTTATAGTGCTGTTGGGCGAGAGTGCTAACTTGATTGATAGAATGTCAACATTTCCTTCCTCTTGGTGGGGTAGGGTTCTGATAGATAGGGTTTCTTTATGGATAAGGGCTACCCCCCTCCTGATTTAGCGATCATATCTTGTCTGATGATGGCATACCCTTGAGGTAGAGCTAGTGTGATGGCTGGGCCAGACACTGTGTGAAGCCAGGTCTCCGTAATGGCGAGTATGTCTAGGTCATGGGTGGTTATAAGGTCATATATTTCTAAGGCGTGGGCATTGAGGTTGAGTGAGACTCTTTTCCTCCCACTCTTAGGCATGATTTGAGAAATGTCTTTGACTTTGTATGTGCTTATGGGCTACGGGCTCTTTTTCTCCATAGGCTATCATCTGTTTCTGTGTATGTGTTACACAGCATCCTCAGTGCAGTAACACAGGGGTGTCATAGTGACCCCCAAACATAGACTCCATACCCTGGGACTGACTACTGTCTCCCAGGGCATGTAAAGTCACAATTGACTTTAATAGTCCTAAATTATGAACAGAACCAGTACAAACCATCATATTGTGGAAGTACTTGAAGGGGTTAATTATATTGCCCCAGGGTCTGTTTTCAAGGGGGCACTTTCCAGTCCCCCCTTGTCGAGTTTCTGGCTGGTGGCAGTGGTTACCACGCAAAATATTCCACCGGAGTATTCTCTATGGGATTTTCCCATTGATTTTAAATGCACCACTTTTTGGTGCAATGTTAAAGATACCACCGGTTTATTTATTTAATATTAAATCAACGTTTGGGTCTTTTTGCCAGAACTCTTTTTTAAAATGGCGTTGGTGTCCGTCTCTGTAACTCTAACCAAGGTCGAGTCCTTTGTTCCACTTTATGGCGGGCTTCTCCACAGAAGCCCTCCAAATGGTGCCACTCTGTCTGGGTTCCACAGGATGTGTGGAGAGGGGAATTGAAACCCTGGACTGCGTTGCCTTAGCAACTCAAGTCGCACTCTGTTCTGATTGAGCCAGTGCTGAGCTGCCCGGCACACCACTTAGCATGTTTGAGTGACAGCTAGGCTGTTCAATGGGGGTTTTCTGCATAAAAGCAAGGCCTTTGGGACTGGAACTTCAGAAGTTGCCAAAGGATCTAAGAATCCGAAGAGGGAAGAAGCTGAGCCATCTGCAACGACGACACCACCGGTGAAGCCCTGCTGCAACAAACTCCCCACTTTCCCAATGACAAGAGAAGATCTTCTGCTGGACGTGTCTTCTTCCTCTGAGCTGGTGGGACCAACCAGTACACCGCTTTCGCCTTCCAAAGATGTCTCTTGGTCGAATCGACTGTGCCAAGCACCCCGGCGGCCAGATAGCCAAGCTTCACCACTTTGACTGCGAATAAAAGGAACGCACCTTTTACCGCTGAACTCCGAGGCTGGTTTCATCCCTGTGCAGTGTAACGACTCCACGTTTCCTCCTCAATGAGATCCTCTCTTCCCCTGGTCGAAACAACAATCTGCAATCACTGCCAGGAACAACTGTCACCGGTGGAGCTTCCTCACTCTTTAAGGTACTGTGTCCTGCCTGGGCTCCCTTTCTTCGGTTTGCTCAAGGTGACCCTTAAATCCTTGGCTTTCTAACTGGGTTAGCCCCAGACCTTCTAACTTTACCTTCTTGAATTGCCCCACCCTCTTATGAACATTCTGCAAAGACTTTTATTGCATTTTAAATCGTGTGATCCTGGGCACATTTCGCTTTGCTCCATTTCAAGTGGGCCTGGCCTATGAACTTTTGCTCTACAGTGTATACTGCCTATATTCCCTTGCTGAGAATTCCTAAAAGTGTTAGGACTTGTTTTATTTCTATGCTCTGCCTTTTTCTCTCCCTTTAACTGAACTATTAGAGTGCCATCAGGTTACGCGCTCACATCTGTTTTAACAAATCGTCGTGTTTTAACTCTGACTTGTCTAATAGTTATCAAGGGAGGTGTGTATACTTTACCTGACTGTGTTTTAACTTGCTTTTGATTTAGAGTGCTAGTATATTGCCTAAAGTGTGTTTTAAATAAATAATTATATACTTTTTATACAAAGCGCTGGTCAGTGTTTATTTGCTCTACTGTGTTTTTAGCCCCATTGTGTATACTCTATATACTGCCCTACTCTTCTTGAGAGAGGTCTGACTGCTCAGCCACAGCTACCAGGTAAATCTGGGTGGTACAGACTGCTACCAATTGGGTTTACTGATTACTTCTGTAGTCTTAATCTTTTTGCAGTGTTCCCCAAGGGAACTGCACAGGATTCTGCCTAACATTGGGGGCCTTTTCTCGGTGTTGATCAGCAAACTTCTTTTGGCGATTCTTAACTTGAAGTAGGTGTTCAGCTGCCTTTTTAAAGGTTTGAGAAATGGTTGTGTGCAAGGTTTTGACTGCTGGCATTTCCAGGGTTGTAGGAACATCCAACTCAGAAGTATGTGGGTGCCTGCCATACATGTTATAAAAGAGTGTCTGCCCAGTGCTGGTGTGCAGGGAATTATTATAAGCATATTCAGCTATCCATAATAAGTCGAACCAGCTTCCTTCAGCTTGGTGTAACATGCAATGCAGATACTGCTCGAGCGTCTGATTTGTCCTCTTAGTTTGACCATCCGTTTGGGGATGGTGACTGGTGGATAGCCGGATGTCGATCTGGGCCATAGAGCAGCATTTTCTCCAGAAGTTAGATACAAATTGAGTATCTCGGTCTGAGACTAAAACTGAAGGAAACCCGTGGAGCCGTACTATGCCTTCAAGAAATACCTTTGCCAAAGTGGAAGCATTTGGGAGCCCCTTAAGAGGAATGAAATGTGCCATTTTTGAAAATAGGTCCACAACCACAAGAATACTGTTAAACCCTTGACTGGGTGGTAAATCAGTAATAAAATCGAGAGACAACGTGTGCCAGGGTGCTGGTGGGATTACCAATGGTTGTAATATCCCAGCCGGTTTCTGCTTGGATGACTTGTTTTGAGCACACACTCCACAAGATAGGATGAATTGGATAATGTCTTTACACCACGTGGGCCACCAATAATTTCGTTTTACCTTGGCTAGGGTTTTACCGATTCCGGAGTGGCCCTCAATCATGATAACCGACATGACTTGTTCTCATAGTTCTTGGTTTGGTAAGAATAAACGATTCCTGAAGTAGGTTAACTGATCTTTTATCATGTAATGTTCTCCTTGTGCACTCCACGTTTGTAATTGCTCCGGTCTCATCATGTTTTGGATTTCTTCATGTAATTCTTTCTGAGTTATGGTTGCTGTGATTCCTAGGAGCTTGTCACTCGGGATGATTGCTATTGGGTCAGGGGTCTGATACCCTTGCTCTTCTACCCCCATATGGGAAAGGGCATCGGCCTTCCCGTTTTTCACCCCTGGTCGAAATGTGATCACGGAGTCATATTCAGCAAAAAAAAAAGAGCCCAACGTAGTTGTCGTGAGGATTGGGCCTTTGCCGTTTTTAGGTACTGGAGGTTCCGGTGGTCAGTTATTATGGTGATTGTGTGTCTGGCGCCCAAGAGGTAGTGCCGCCATGCCTTAAAGGCTGACTTAATGGCCAGGAGTTCTTTGTCTGTGATAGCGTAATTGTGTTCAGGGGGTGTGAATTTACGCAACCAGAAGGCAACAGGGTGTAACTGGCCCTTTTGGGGTCCTTTTGTGAGAGGGCGGCTCCCATAGCCATGCTTGAGGCGTCCGTTTCCACCAGGTATGGGAGATCAGGGCAAGGGTGGCGAAGATTGGGGCAGATGTGAATCTTGCTTTGAGTTCCTGGAAAGTTTCCTCGGCTTCTTTTTTCCACTGGAACTTTTTGTTTCTTTTCCTTAGCAATGACGTGATGGGATGCACGATTTGCGAAAATCCTGGGATGAACCGGCGGTAGAAGTTTGCAAAACCCAGCATACTTTGAACCCCCTTGAATGAATTTAGGGATGGCCAATTCAGGATAGTATCTACCTTGTGTACATCCATTCGAATTCCATTCGAGCTGAGAATAAAGCCCAGGAATTCCACCTCGGAGACATGGAATGAGCACTTTTCGAGCTTGGCGTAGAACCTGTGTTGACAGAGTTTCTCGAATACGGATCGGACGTGTTTAACATGGTCCTGCTTTGATGCGGAATATAATAGAATATCGTCGATGTACACTACAGCACAGACATCAATCAATTCCCGTAGGAAATTGTTCATTAAGTATTTAAATGCTGCAGGGGCGTTGCAAAGGCCAAAGGGCATTACTTGATATTCCTACAAGCTGTATTTGTTGCGAATAGCGGTTTTCCATTCGTCCCCCTGTTTTACGCGAACGAGGTGATATGCCCCCCTCAGGTCTAGTTTTGTGTAGATTTGGGCATATTTGACTTGATCAAGCAATGCAGGGATCAGTGGCAGGGGGTAGTGTTTTTTTACGGTAATCTGGTTCAGTGCACGATAGTCGATGCACGT
Organism: Ambystoma mexicanum; assembly: GCF_040938575.1. Lineage (NCBI taxonomy): Eukaryota > Metazoa > Chordata > Amphibia > Caudata > Ambystomatidae > Ambystoma > Ambystoma mexicanum. The sequence continues at coordinate 377,986,708 of NC_090930.1, read as the reverse complement.
TCTCAAGTCCCCCTCCTTTTCGGTACAAAGAATAGAGAACTGGCTGCTGGAGACTTCGAGGGACGGATGAACCCGTTGGCCAGGTATTGGTCAAGATAGGGCTTCAGGTGCTGCGTTTCTGGTTATGTGAGTGTGTAAATTCGCCCACAAGGGATTTGTGCACCGGTGTCAGGTAGATTTGGCAATCGTATGGTCTATGCGGTGGCAGGGTATTAGCCTGTTCTTTCTGATAGACATCTTGAAAATCCTGGTATTCACTTGGTAGGGTGCCGATTGCCACAGTTGCAAGCGTGGAGGTTCTTGTGTCTATTGGTTGTTTCTCTTGACGATAACATGTGTGGGCGCAAGTCTCGGGAAAGGCCAATTCTTTTGCTCGCCAATCAATTCAAGGATTGTGAGCTACCAACCATGGCATTCCCAAACTCAACTGGAACTGTGGTGCCTTAATGAGGTCGAAAACGATAGATTCTTGGTGTCCATCCTGGCACAGAAGGGTTAAAGCTGCAGTGCATTGGGATACTGGACCAGAAGCTATTTCCGTGCCGTCGACAGTGCTAACAGTGTCAGTGGTTGATTTGGGGCGTAACGGAAGCCCCATCTTTGCCGCAAGATATTGGTCGATGTAATTCCCAACGGCTCCACTGTCAATGTACGCGCTTACTGCGTGCATCCAAGATGGTTGTTGGTGATTGATCAAGACCACAGATGCAAAATGGGAGGTCTGTAGTTCACTTTCTTCGCTCGACAAGTGGACCCCTACACTTGCCGGGCTGGGGAGTTTTCCGATTCCTTGATGGTATCTTCCTTGTCCGTGGCCCCTACCGTCCTCCTCGGTGGCTTCACAGGGCACTCTTTAAGGAAATGACCTGACCTTCCACAGTATAGACATAACTGCTGCTGTCTCCTTTTATCCCTTTCCGCTTTAGTCAAGGGGGATCTGATCCCCCCGATTTGCGTTGGTTCTCCTGAACCTTCCGTTGTGCGGGCAATATTTTCCTTTGAACGCACATACATAGGGCGAGGGTCCGGTCTGGTTCGATCTGCTCTTCGGTCCTGCAACCTATAATCCAGTTGAACAACAAGGTCAATGAATTCTGAGCAGTCTTTCGGGGGGTTCACTACTTGTCCGAGAACATCCTTGAGCTCCCCCGCAACCCCTGATGAAATAACGTGGTTCTCGTCTCCACTGGCCATTCTGCTTCAACTATGAGTCTATTGAACGTGGCTATGTATGTTAATAGGTTGTGAGTCCCTTGGCGTAGGGACAGAAGTTAATTGTCTAATGCCTGTCCATGAGTACGATGGGCAAACAGCTTTTCCATCTCCTGCTGAAAGCCCCTGAAGTCATGCAGCAAAGGATCGTCTTGGGCCACAAAGGGTACAGACCAGTCCGTGGCGCTACCACTTAGGTAGGATAGCACAAAAGCGACCCGTGATTGGTCATTCGGAAAGGCCCCTGGTCTACAAAGGAAGTGCAGGCGGCACTGGTTCATGAACGTTGCAAACCTCTTGGAATCCCCCGTAAATCGTTCGGGCAGGGCCAAGGAAACTGCCCCAGGAAGGGTTATCTGAACGGGATTGGCTGATGGTGCTGGCATCGAGGGCACGCTTCCCGGCAATGGTGCATGCCCTGCTTGTGATTGTCGAAGATGCCGTCTTAAATCATCAGTGCATTCTTTGGCTACTATCAGCTCTCTCCTCAGGGTGTTGCTTTCCTGCCTGGCTGCATGTACTTCGGAACGTAGCTGCCCCAACATGTGGGCTAACTGGTCGGTTGCTGACGTTTCCATGATGCCCAGGTGGATTTTGATGTGAGGCTTTGTGTTCTGTAACGCTCACCTGGTATCCACAGGGACGTCACTCAGCCTGTTCGGACCTCTTCCGACCTCAAACCCTTCCCTCGAGTCTACTCGATTGGAGACTGGGCCTGAAACACAGGATGAACCCCTTCTTCCCTGGGGTCCAACCCTTCCCTTTGAAGTGTGCTCTCCGTCCTGCTTTCAGCGCCAAGGTTGCGTTGATTGATGCGGGCTCGTTGCTGCCTAGTTACTTCACTGGCAAGAGTCTGACAGGTAAGTATAATGAGTCTTTTGAACAGTTCTCTAACTTCATTCCTTTCCTTCCTTAGATAATGGCCAGCATCCGGGGATGGTGACCTGCTGCTGAGATGAGTAGCGCTGAAGGTGAGTGAAAGCGCGAGGAGACCCTTTCATATTTGTATTGAACTGAGTTCTTTTTCTGTGTCTTTTAGGTGCCGCAATTTTTTCAGCGTGGATGCCGGTTATGAAGAAGAAATGCTGTGATTAAGTGCAGTATGTGGTGCCTCTAGATGTTTCCACGCTAACCTGGAGTGTCTTTTCCCTCTTGCAGATGGATGAGAAGTTCCGGAGACAGAGTTCCCCCAGAGCGGCTTGGATTCAGGTAAGCGTTTGAAGCTCGTACAGTCTTACTAGCCTTTTTCTGTTCTTTTCCCTTTTCCTTAGGAAGCGGCGTGCCGGGATGGAATGACACCGCCAAAGATACCCGCAGAACAGAAAGAGTGATGAATGATGGGCAGAAGCGCTGCAAGGAAAGGCTGTTCCTAACGGTGTTCTTGTTCTTGCGGAAGCTGTCCGCAGAAGAAAGATGCAGGTCTACTGAAGACCGATCCGAACACGGTGAGTGTCACGCTGCAGGTGCAGAAAACACAAAGCATGTTTCTCAGCCTGGCATGGCTTAAATAGTCTCTGGGTATCCCAGGTGTCTATGGGCTGAACCACACCCAAAAGACTAGACTGCACATGCAGTTCTGGGAAGCGAAATATCTGGGGGCATCCATCTTGTCCCCATCAATGCACTACAAGTCCAATCCCCAATGTTATCCTATGGGAGTGAGTGAGTCTGGTGCCACAAGTGCCAAGTCTGACTCCAAGTGGGTCTTTGGAAGGATGGAGAGGCACTTGAGGGCCATGTAGGTGATCGGGGCCTGGCTGCAGCCTGACATCTTGGAGGGCTGGGGACGTGAGGGGCAGGAATCATGACAGGTGCTCCAAGAATGGAAACAGACCTTATTGAAGGAAATGGCAAATGAGGATATATCAGAAGAACTACTAACTCTCCGTCCACAACATGCAAAAATCAAACTTCAATGAAACGACTGGATAAAAACCATCCAAACCAAAAACACCTATCAACAGAACCTTCAGTGCACCATAGACACCCGAAGAATCCATGAACTACCTCCTTATCTTCAATTGTTCCCAGACCCGAACATCAGAACAACGTTCCTAAGAATACGCCTGAATGTGTTACCTACCAACTCAGACCTTGCTTTAACCAGGCAGATATCTCACACAAACTACTGCCGCTACTGCAAGGTGGACCAACTCCTGAAACCCTATTCCACCTTGTGATGGAATGTCAGTCACTCTCGACTCAACGCAAACAATTTGGTGCCTTCTTTGAACTCTCAGCACACCAAAGGGACACAGAAGAAAGATGGGCGGCCCTACTCAGTGGGCAAAATAACAAATACATATACACAATCACTCTATTTCTTCACACTGTCTTGAAACTCAACAAGAGAACCATCTGAGACATAAAAACTTTTTTTTTCACTGAATTTCATAGGTTTTTAGTAGCGCAACTTAACCATAACGTCCCTTTAACAAAGTTGTTTCATTGAATTTTGTAGGTTTTTAGTAGTGCAACTTAACAATAATGACTTTCACTTTATATACATATTATATGGAACTGACTGAATCTCTTCTACTGTACTTGATGTCCGCGAACTCATTTAATGTTCGCGGACATGTTCGAAGAACAGTACCACTACCTAAAATACTCTGGGGAGGTATGTTTGATTGTTATATCATAACATAGGAACATTTAACAAATTCAAAAAAAGCACACAAACACATTGTATGTACTAATACATAATAAATGTAACCCATATATACAAACACACTAACCATTCATTTAAATGCAGTATGTTCTAAAATGGAATATACCACAAGAAAATAAATTGGCTTCCAACATAATTACCTCACAAACACAACAGAACTGAGAACAAGAGCAGACCCACTGAGTACATAGGACATATCTTACCTGAAATAGTAAGTGTACTTAATGTTATTCATATATTTATAAACTTTCTGTATTAGATAAAAAAATATATTATCTTTTTTTTTTCTCTCACAGAAATGTCTAGTACTCTGGAATGTCTAGAGGAACATTTCCCACATGAAGAAATGTCACAAAATAGTGAAACTAATGGTAAACACTTTATAATATAAACCATTTAAATATTATTATTTTTTATACATTTAACATATATATTTTTTTTTTGTACAGAGCATACCAAAATAGAAAAAACTTCAGAAAACCCAGTTATGGATATCAGTCTTTACAATATAGAAGAAAAATGGATGTATTGTTGGCTAATTTTAATAATTTCAAAACTTTTGTAGAAAATCATTTCAAACCAAAAACCTCGTACCATTGCCCCACATGTACTTGTCCCTCCTCACCATATCCCAGTCAATTATCCCCAAACCCTCTCCATAACCCAAAACGTTTTGATGGGACTTCCATCCCTTCTTCACCTAATAACAATCATGATGAAACCCCTTATTCTCCTGTTTTTGTTTCTGTTTCTGCCTCACCTTCTCTGTCATAAATTATTAATATACGTTAAATAAAGTTTAATTTTTATATTGTGTTGTAAATATTTTTTTTTTTTTTAAAACAATGTAGGTATCCGCGGACAGTGCAGGTGTTCTAAAATGTTCGTAAATAAACGAAAATGGAGGTGTCCTGAAGAACACTATACCTGTTCGTACTTTTCGCTAGCAAGATGAAACTATTCTAAGAACACACGCGGTGTCCTGAAATGTTCGTAAAAAAAAAAAAAACGCACAAGCACCTCTATAAAAGACCACGCCCTAGAGCTTATTCTCATTGTGTTTCTGGCTATTCTTCGAAACACAGTGATTTTTGCTGCCAACTGCAGATTTCCATGGCATCTTTGATGGCCTCTCTGGCAGCTGAACTGCCACCTGGTGCTGCACCTGCTTCAGCATCACCCCCACCCCTCCACCACCACCACCTTCCCAAGGGCCTAAAGAGGGGAACAGGAGTGAGGATGCAGAGGAGGAAGAAGAGGATGATGAGAATGAGGTAGAGGAAAACCCTACTACCCGCACTAGGCGTGAGTCTTGGATGTGGCGGTTATTTACCATTCATGGTAATGGTCCTAAGGCTCATGCGAACCGTGTTACCTGCAATGAGTGCAAAATGATACTCATTCGTGGGAAGCACGGTAAGTACAGCTTTGGGACCACTACTTTGATGCAACACCTGAGGTCATTTCACTCTGGGGCTATTCGCAGGGTTGTACCTTGCGAAGAACGTAGCAGGTTGATTTCCTCTACTTCATCCTCTGTTTCTGATCCTGTCACCACAAGGACCACCTCTGTGGGACAGTGTCTTCCTCAAGCTGCCTCACAGGCCATACAGAATGCTGATGACCCTTACCTTTCGAGGGTCGCAGTTGTATGTATGTACTGTGACACAGTACTCTGCAGGGGGGAGCGACTTCGTAGTGCTTTTGAGACTATCGTCTCAGAGCACGAGAAGATCTGCTCACTACCCAAATAAAACCCACTCTACATCTTCCTCTCTCAGCTCGCCCTTTCAGAGTTAAAAAATAGAAGTGAAAATAAATGAAACAGGGCCCTTTGTGTTTCTTAGAAGTCCGCGGACAGTTCGCGAACATTTAAAAAATTGGGTTGCTACCAATGTTCCCTCTAAGCTGTGCGCATGTGCGCTTGCCCAACTTCCTTCTGGGTGCCGCTCAGAGGAATTTCAGCAGCGCACACAGACAATTCCCACCTATTCAAAATGATTTGATAATGCACAAGGCACAGCAAGTACCTAATATTTGCTTTCTCTCAAAATGAAGCTAAATTATATGAACTAGTATTGATATTCTGGTCTAGGCTATTTACATTGCCCTACTATACAAGCTTGACCTTAAAACCCCCAAACCCTAAAAGTAGAATACATCCACAATAGGATAAAAACTAATATGAAACAGTTACTACATGAACAGAAGATATAATTAAGAGATGTCTGGACACATTAACCAAATGATCTCCCCTGCCTACCCATGACTCCTATACTTGACTCTACCACACGTATACCTTATGACTCGAACTTCCGCTTTAGGCCGCATTCAGATATTACCAGACAACCTTGACTCTGCCTACCTTGGCTCTGCAAAAGGTTACCAGTCTTAAACCTACAGCCACTTGTTTTATGTTCCTAATATGAATGACGTGTTACTCATGGCGCCTTAGCAAAAGTGTCACCCAGACTATGTAGCCCAACTGTCAGCTCAAATATCAGATATTGAGTGCAAGTAACCAGGCTACTTAAATGTGTAACCTCATACCATGATTCCTATTCTTTGTATGTATGTCATACAAGCAATTTAAAGCGCCCCCCCCTTGCAAGTTCATACATTCTAAAACTCAATTAAGTTGCCTTCTAAGGAATTCGAGTAGGCAAATGTCATGTCTACTTCATAAGCGCAGAGCTTGCAATATCATTTACCTGGCCTGCAAGGGATAATGGCCATGGGCTATACCTACTATTATTCATATATAGTATTAGGGCAATGGATATTCAGAATACTAGAATACTTTTCACACAATCTGCCAACCTTTCCAAGTTTTAAAAAGCTCCATGGGACATAGACCTTAACAAATTATATGGTAACTCGCTGCTATACAAAAACAGTTTCACTGAGCATTTTTATAAACCTGCCCAACAAATCAAAGGTGGGGTATGTTGCAAACAATCTTGTATACACTTCATAGGAATTGGGCACTTACAGATTAATGGCATTTTCTTAAACTGCACATTTTACAGCTAGAATACCTCACTTTCTACAGAGCCCTGTCAACTGGTATTGGAGGCTAGCACAGGAGCTGAGGTGGGGTACATATGGAAGGGCACAGGAGAACACTCCTTTGGGGTGAAAACCAAATCAGCAACTTTCAAAAACCAAATCAGATGTTTTGGCAGGGCAGTACAGTGAAGGAAATGTGTTTGTTTTCTGAACGATAGGATACTCTAGCAACACTCTAGGAAACTGTGCCTTTGGTTTCTTTCTCTGCTCAGCTGCTGAGGGGTTTTTCAATATGATAATGTGTTTGCGTTTATTGCTTCTAGCTTCCCCATGTATCTTGTCCAACTGATAATAGCGAATTTCATAAGAGGGGCCCCTAGTTAAAGAAGAAATCACTCAATCTGTTGTACCTGGGAACATTGCTGCTATTGACTTAAAAATGCAAAGATATGTGTTTTGCTTCAATGGTGCTCCAGACAAAACCTCAGTAAGACTCTAGTGGAATTGTGTCTAGGTTGTGGTGAGAAATGGTGGCCAAAACTGTAAGATGTATTATGTATCCTGTCATATCACTTCCTATGTCATGGTTACAAAGGGGGGCTCTGATATGATGTTACTTCCGAATCATATGATTTTTCAGGGAATAAGAAAGTAATTATCTTTGCCAGTAGGGATATTTCATGTTTATTAAAATATGTTTTCCCTTTAAAATTCCTCCTGTGATTGGGCAGTAGTATTATTTGAGTTTCTACCGAAGCCATGGCTCTGCGGGTCACTGATTCAAAAAAATATCAGTGGAACTTTGTGGGTAGAAGCAGGGTGTAGGTTCCTATATGTTCATGGTTTTTCATTTTTGTTGGGCACATTTTCCTGTTTTTAGGTAACAATGGATCGTGTGTATGCCTCTTAGCTGTAAGGCTGGTTTTGAGCAAATGTCACAACTCACAGGACCACGTCATGTGTATTGCAAGCAGAGGCCAAGGAATTCTGATCATCATATTCTGTGGTTCATTTATTCAATTATTATCCTTACACACATTTTGAGGCATGTTCTCCTGGCCCTCGAATTACTTAATTAAAGTGGCACATGAATTCCTATTTGCATGTTCTCTGGCACATTCATTTAAGTTGCCATTATTTCATTTGTAAAAACGTTATCCTGTCTGAATTCTTTGACAGGCACATCAATGATAAGTGATATTTGCTTTTTTGTAAAGTATTTTTCTCAAATGGGTTTACACACTTTCTGCATCGTCTCTAAGCAGTGTTGACAAATGAATAGGCACAACTAAACCTATTTTTCATCCTGACCATACAAAGCTTTTTAGTGCATACACATTTTTTCTCTGCACATGAGTCATTTTGGTAAGGAACTATGGCATATCCTATGGCATATCTTGAAGTCTTGGACTGGCTGATGAGCTCTCCTTATAACCACATAAAATATATATATTTTTTAAGCCTATATATTTGGAAAACGTGTTTCAAGATGCACCTTTTAGACTCGTAAAGAATTGCAGTGGTTGGGAAGGAGAAATTCAGTTCCAAACTCTTTGGAGATGGTAGCTCACCAACTATGCATGCTCAATGCTCACAAAGTAGCTCACCTCGTAATTTAGTTGCGCACATGGAAAATAAGTTGCGCACGAAAGCTAAGCATTCCCGCACTTAGGGAAAAATAATTAGAGGGAACATTGGTTGCTACCCCATCACAAACATTGCAATTTTCTCTGGGAAGAAGTGGTGGCTCTGAAAAGAGCCTTTGGGTGGTGTTTGTAAATCAAAAATTATAAATGCTTAACACCTACTTCAAAATGGTTGTTGTAATTCCAAAAAAGGTCGCAATGTATTTTGTACATTTCTCCGAAAAATCTGATTGCCAGCATAAGTAAGATGGACTCCATCTCTGCGAAAAATGTATGTACTACGAAACATAATATTTTCATTGTGAAAAGAGGACATGCCAAAATCTCTTAGAAAGGCACAAACAGCCTTATTGACATTGTGCCTTGCTTTTTCCATTTGTGGACCAAATGAAGAAGAATGAAGCCACATTTGTCTCTGCGCAATCCGTGAAAATATCACTTGAGAATTAGGAAACATGTCCATAACCTTCCCAAGTCCTTCTTTCATAGCAAATTGCAAAAAGATTCCAGTCACATGTCCTAAACTGTTCTCTCCACAACGAATTACAATTATGTCTGGATGTTGCTCTGTCTCCAAAGTAGCACAGAGAGGTAGCAAGTCCAACCACTTCATTCCACTTACTCCATGCAGTGTACTTCCACATGTGGGAATCCAAGATCTACAGCTACTCCACTGCTTTCTGCATGCACCTTCAACCAATGTATCCACAAATCTCCCAAAATCCAACCAATCTGTTTTCTGAAACACACAGCCATAGCTATCTTTTGTTCTCTCAGCAAAAATAGTATCTGAGAAACTCTCTCCTCGCACAACACACCCACTAAACTTTCCTGACCAATCCCTTTCAGTGCTTATTCTCATTTGCATGGCATCTGAACCCAAAAATCCCCGGATGTAACTCCCGATGTCCGCGAACTACCGCCATGTCCGCAGACATATCGTAACATGAACCATTTCCACTTCACTCTCTCTGCCATTCCCTCATTGGATGTAGCAAAAAAATCGCATGACCATGCACCAATCACATTCAAGACCTCTAGATCTAACTGCATCATCATAGATCAGCACTGCAAATGTACTGTGAATCTCTCTGAGTACAAGTGTCATATCATTGGCAAGCACCATCTACCAGAAATGCTGTACAAGTCTCCAAGATTTCTACTTGCAGCTCCATGCATATCCATATGCATGAACACAAACTTCAGGTATTCATATTTTCTGTACAGTAGATGAACACATTTTCAAACAGACTTTTAGCTTGTGTAATCTGTAAAATGAATTTACTGTATTTTTTTCAATATCCTAAAATCAACTATCACTTATAAACCTTTATACTATTTACTTTCTTTATACACACACACTCAAATCATGTTAAACTAACTTTTTAAATGAAATATATAGACTACATATATTCAAACAAAATTGCATGCAAGCACAATCTATGTTTAAATCTTTAAAAAAATACTTATACAATTTCATATTTTTTTGTTTTTATTTATTTATTTACTTAATTACTTTAATTTAGACATGACATTGAGGCGCTATTACCTAGAACAGCTTACTTACAGAAATAGTAGTATTCACTGGTATATTATTTATTTCACAAGACATAGTAAAGATATTTTTTTTTGCTACAGTTAGTCATTCAATACAATTTGTTCATTAACAACATATCATATGTACTGAACTGATGTAATGTATCTTATGTAAATAAATTAGCTTAATGGTTTTAAAGAAGGCACTAAGGATTTCAATTAAAAAATCAATATCTAAATTAAAAACAGCGCTATATACACACAAAGTTAATAATTTGAAGATTTTACCATTGCAGTGAAGACCAGTTTCCTGAAAAGAAGCAGCCGAATTCGAAGAACAAAGAAGAACTAAGAAGATACCTGTTAATTTAAGAAAAAAAGTAAGTAGAATTTCACCATACTATTTGTATTATTAATCAAACATACTATTACATTAATACAAGCTATTTTGGTGCCTAAAAATAGAGATTGTAGACCATTTTGTCCAAAAATCTCCATGTCTTAAACAACGATTTACAGCCAGAATGGCCCACAAATTCCTATTTTTGGACACACAAATTACCCAACTGAACCGCTACAATTTTCATATTATAGAACAAACAACTGTTTTAATTGTATACATTAGATTTACTATTTGTACTTTTCCACACCAGTAGCTTCCTTTTTTTTTGTAATCTGAACCCCAGTTTAGTAACACATAAATTCAAGAATACCTATCCCTAGTAGTTGCAGTTCCCAATGCACAATCACACACCATTACATACATCTTTATCATCTTACTCAAACACTCATGCACACAGCACACATACATTCCAGAACACCCCAACCCATATCTTTTTTTATTTTTTTCAACCGACCCTAAAGAACGCAAGCCAAAAGTCAAGTCCGTAGAAAGCAACGCAAAAGTAGAGCAAATGAAAATAAAAGTGTCCAACATAAGCATCCATCTCTAGCAGAATTTGTAAAAAAAGTTGAAACAAAACAGCTAATACAGTCATTTAGTGAAACACAAGTAGTTTCAAGTACAAAAACCTTGCCTCCTCTATCAAAATGTAAAACAAACCAAAAAACAATTAACAGAAAATCAGCTATCACTACAGATAAAACTACTTCTTCAAATTTTAATATAGTGTAAAGTAAGCATACCAAGAAAAGTATTTTAGCCAAAATGTACCGTCACAAAGTCCTCCAAAATGTTATAAAAACAGGAGAGAAATCAGGTTCAATGCTTAAAACCTATCGTAGGAAATTAATCTTAGAAGCGTTGATGGACAGTGCAATTCTTCTGAAAAGAAAGTTATTTATTTTATTGTTAAACAAAATGAAACCACTAACAAAACTAATAACTAAATTACAAAAAAGACTTCTCAATAAGCGAAATGTCAACAGAAAGAACTTCTTAAGTATCTGCGGAGGTGAATGGAATCACACTACGAGCACAGAACCATTTTTTAATGAAGAAGCGTACAAACAAAAGCAAACAAATACAATTGACATACATAGCAGTGGTCGAGGTTATGAAAAAGTGAATAATACCATAATGGAACAAGAAGTACTCCTTACAAAAATATGCCCTGAAAACTTAGAGTTACCCCTCCATTCAACTGAATCAGAACGTCTAGTGTACAAATGGCCATGCACGTCAATGTGTAACATTCCCAAACAATGTTTCAAATCTTTACGCCAATTCCTCAATAAATTTGTAAAAAGCAAAGACAAAATCAAAATAAAATTACTGCAAAATTTGGATACCTGTCCAGTGCGCAAGTACACAGGACTACAAGGACATTCATTGGCCTGCATTACAGGACCTTCTTGTAAAACCACTTTCCATGATATCAAAAGGATATCAACACATCATTCAACTATAAGAAATCTAGTCTATAAACTGTACTATGCTAAAAGTCCTGCTTTAGCACTAGCAAAGTTAAATATCATCCTTCTACATGGTACAGCAAAAGACCTACTTGAAGAAATTCACAATATCCAGAAAAAATATTTTGGAAGTGAAAGCCATTTACAGAATGAAATAGCTTTCAACCAATTAAGCAACAATTCTACACATGGCAACTTTTTGCTAAACACATACAAAAAAGAAATACTAAAATTTAAAAGTACATCAACTGAAGTACCAAACCATGTATGTGTATGTTGCCGTAGAACTTTTTATAAAAATAACACAAAAACCGTAGACTTATCATACAAAATAGAAGACAATGAAGATTCTAAATGGTTTGAATTAGCTCTCTACCTTGTAGCAGAAAACAAATACGAAATAACTGAGCCCTTAATACTTTGCAGTTACTGCACTACAAAACTTGACAACAACCAAACTCCTTCACGTGCTAACACAAATAATTTGGAATTATACCCAGTACCAAAACCCCTACAACAACTTAATTTATATGAGAGCATCATAATTCAAACAGTACACCCATTTCAAGCAATAATACACCTTCAACCAAATACAGCAAGAATTACCTCCTTCTGAATTGGTAAAAGGCATTTGTGGAAAAGTAGTTTATTTACCATTAGATCAAAAAGAAAATGTGCATACTCTAGGAGTGCAACGTCCAATGCAGCAATCTTTAATTATCTTAGTAAATGGAGTACCTACAAAAGACAAAAAAATATGGCAACAGCTGGTAGATTTATATAAAGTTAGACAAGCCTTCCAATATCTTAAAGAGAATAATGAATATTACAAATAAATTAATATTGAAGAAAACTTGAAAGATACAACTGAAATAATTCAAGAAACACAAGAAGCTGGTCTATTTGAGCTACTAGATCCTGCTACAATATCAAATACTTTAGACCATTATACAATTCATCCTTTGTACTGTAATGACACCGTAGAAGATGCACTGGAAACTTACCAAATGCGTCCAACAAAAGGATCGCCAATCAGCTTATGGGATAAAAGTATAGAAGCACGTGTTATTCCTCTACTCTTTCCTACTGGCAAAGGAGGAAGGTATGATGATAGACCTATTCAAATATCAGCTTCAGAATACCGCTCATTACGGATGTATTCTGAAGATCCCAGATTTAGACAAAATGTGGAATACATATTCCACCTACTCTTTGAAAGTGAACTAGCAACTTTATGTTACGGAGTTGCACACATATTAAAATCAGGATCACACTTTCAAAATATGACAGCTACACAATTATTACAAAAAGTGCAACAAAAGGATGAGGTTTTACAATCAAATATTACAAATCTATTAGCAAATATGCGTGGTACTAAAGAGTACTGGTTTCAACGTCATGGAGATGTACGTTGTATGATCAGAAACCTTGGCCCACCCACTTGGTTTGTTACATTAAGTTGTGCAGAATATGCATGGGAAGATTTACACGCATATCAAATAAAAACAAAACAAACATAGATATACTAACACCTGGAGAACTTTCTTCTTTGATCCTGTTAATGTTTCAAGATATTTTCACCATCGCTTCATTGCTATGCTACATTTTATTTGTAATAAAACTGTTCCTCACATTGGAGAAAAGAATACCAAGCCAGAGGAGCACCACATATCCACATGCTTTTATGGATTAAAGATGCTCCTAAATTTGGTCAAGACAGTGATGCCACTGTTTAACAGTTTATTGAAAAATATGTCACTTGTGAAATTCCATCAGAAGCCACAAATAGTGATCTTCATGCACACATTTTACAATTTCAAAGACACAAATGTGGAAAAAATTGTCGTTGCAAATACAAAAACAAAGGGAAATACTACACCAAATGCCGATTTGGTTTCCCTAGACCAGTTACAAATGCAGGTCAAGTGAACAACCTCATGTCTTCAGTTAGACATAGTTTTAAAGGTAAGTCACCTAAGAATACATATTACATAAAAAGAAAAGAAGAAGAAAAATATATCAATGATTATAATGCAATCACTTCCCACTTATGGAATGCAAACATAGATGTGCAGTACATTTCAGACAATTCTACTGCAGTTGCACGATATGTCACAGCATACTTAACTAAAGCAGAAAAGACAGAGCTCCAAGACCTCTGGAATGACCTGTCATCAGATAAAACAGTATCTCAGAAATTATGCAGCTCGGGAATAAAAATGCTCACCCATAGAGAATGTGGATCATATGAAGCAGCTGATCGTTTAACTGGTACTGCATTGTATGGTAAATCTGAAAATATAGTATGGCTAAGTCTTGGTCCAGCTAAATCTGGAAAAAGAGTTCTAAAATCATATGAAGATATAGAAACAATAGCCAAACATGAATCCAACAGCCAAGACATTTTAAAAAACAACTTATTGGACACATACTACCCAAACAGAAGTAATACTTTGGAAAACATGTGTCTATACCACATAGCCCAAAACTACACATACAAAAATAATATGAAACCTGATGAAAAAAAAGGTAAATATAGAGTGACAAAATGTGAAGGCAGCTTAGTTAAACTCACTAAACCAAATTTAATTAATCATATCAAATTGTCATTAAAGACTCCTCAACATAAAGAAGTATATTACATTTCCCTGCTACAACTCTTCAAACCATGAAGAAAGAAGAACAATTACTAGATAAATATGACTCATATGAGGATGCTTTCAAAGCAAATAGTGGTTCCCCCAGTGGTTCTTGGCTTCCTGTTACAGAAGGTTGACTACTGTCAGGAGTGTCCTTATCTAGTTGGGCTTGGAGTTTTTCTTCGTGTTGCTGTTCATTGTGCAACATTGTTTGGTACTGTGTAAAGTTTTCATCAGTTATAGTGCTTTCATTTGACGAATTCTCACCAAACTGACCCGAATACTTTTTTTGCAAAGTTTGGTGAGGATCCGTCCAGGGAGAGCGAAGTTCTAAGCCGCCCAAAAAGTGCTCTTCCTATGGAAACACCAACTTAACCATAACTACATGGCCACTACCGTGGCCATGTAATATATAAATATTATATATGGCCCACTCTGAATTTTTTTGCAAAGTTTGGTGAGGATTTGTCCGGGGGGGCAAAGTTATACTGGGGGTCCCAAAACTTTTTTTTTTCCCATAGACTGAATGGGAAGAAAATTTTGCTTGCGCCTACAGCCCAAACCGCTGGACGGATTTTCACCAAATTTGGACCACGAGCAGATTTGGTGAAAATCCGTCTAGTAGTTTTTTTTAAAATGACCAAAAAGTAGGTAAAAATAAATTAGTGATATCTGTGTTCGGTCCGCAGACACACTTCCCTGTTCGCTCCGCGGACAGTGTCCTGATTGGCCAATCGGCTTGCATGATGTCTGCGGACATGCAACGTGTTTGCTGATTGGACGGTGTTAAACGTGAAGCGCGTCAGATTTTCGGCAGCGCCCGCCATCTTGGATTCGCGGACAGCGTGGTGAAAGTTTGTTCAAAATTTGTATTTAGTAGAGTGTGTTGTTGTGTAGGAGTGTTTGGGGAGGATGGAAGGGTATGAGATAGGTTAAATGTTGTGGTTTTTTATGTGGTAGACGTTCTTTTTGTGTTCAATTTGTCTGCGGACATCACAGGTGTTCTGAAATGTTCTAAATAAACTGAATGGAGGGTGTTCTGAGGACTCAATATGTGTCATTTTTGTTCGCAAGCAAGCTGAAACTGTTCTAAGAGCACTCACGGTGTCCTGAAATGTTCGCAAAAAAAACAAAATGGGGGTGTTCTGCGGATGCTGTCCGTATTGTTCTGTGGCAAGTTGAATGTGTTCTAAGAACACTCGGGGTGTCCTGAAATGTTCGCAAAGAAACAAAATGGGGGTGTTCTGGGGACGCTGTCCGTATTCTTCTGTGGCAAGTTGAATGTGTTCTAAGAACACTCGGGGTGTCCTGAAATGTTCGCAAAGAAACAAAATGGGGGTGTTCTGGGGACGTTGTCCGTATTGTTCTGTGGCAAGTTGAATGTGTTCTCAGAACACTCGGGGTGTCCTGAAATGCTCCCAAATAAACAAAATGGGGGTGTTCTGATGACGCTGTCCGTATTGTTCGTTGTCAAGTTGAAAGTGTTCTAAGAACTCTTGCGTTGTCCTGAAATGTTCGTAGGGGGTGTCCTTAAGACGCTGTCTGTATTTTTCGTTGTAAAGTTGAAAGTGTTCTAGGAACTCTCGCATTGTCCTGAAATTTCCGTACATAAACAAAAGGGGGTGTGTTCTAAGAACACACATGTTGTCCTGAAGTGTTCTAAGAACTCTTGCGGTGTCCTGAAATGTTAATAGGGGGTGTCCTGAAGACGCACTAAGAACACTCGCGGTGTCTTGAAATGTTCGCAAATAAACAAAATGTGGGTGTTCTGGGGACGCTGTCCGTATTGTTCTGTGGCAAGTTGAATGTGTTCTAAGAACACTCGGGGTGTCCTGAAATGTTCGCAAATAAACAAAATGGGGGTGTTCTGATGACGCTGTCCGTATTGTTCGTTGTCAAGTTGAAAGTGATCTAAGAACTCTCGCGTTGTCCTGAAATGTTCGTAGGAGGTGTCCTGAAGACGCTGTCCGTATTGTTCGATGGCAAGTTGAAAGTGTTCTAAGAACTGTCTCAGTGTCCTGAAATGTTCGCAGGGGGTGTCCTGAAGATGCTGTCCGTATTGTTCGATGGCAAGTTGAAAGTGTTCTAGGAACTCACGCGTTGTCCTGAAATGTTCGCAGGGGGTGTCCTGAAGTTGCTGTCCGTATTGTTCGATGGCAAGTTGAAAGTGTTCCAAGAACTCTCGCGTTGTCCTGAAATGTTTGCACATAAACAAAATGGGGGTGTGTTCTAAGAACACACGCGTTGTCCTGAAGTGTTCTAAGAACTCTCGCGGTGTCCTGAAATGTTCGTAGGGTGTGTCCTGAAGACGCTGTCCGTATTGTTCGATGGCAAGTTGAAAGTGTTCTAAGAACTGTCTCGTGTCCTGAAATGTTCGTAAATAAACAAAATGGGGGTGTGTTCTAAGAACTCACGTGTTGTCCTGAAATGTTCATAGGGTTTGTGCTGAAGACACTGTCTGTATTGTTCGATGTCAAGTTGAAAGTGTTCTAAGAATTGTCTCGGTGTCCTGAAATGGTCGCAAATAAACAAAATGGGGGTGTGTTCTAAGAACACACGCGTTGTCCTGAAATGTTCGTGGGGTGTGTCCTGAAGACGCTGTCCGTATTGTTCGATGGCAAGTTGAAAGTGTTCTAAGAACTGTCTCGGTGTCCTGAAATGGTCGCAAATAAACAAAATGGGCGTGTGTTCTAAGAACACACGCGTTGTCCTGAAATGTTCGTAGGGGGTGTCCTGAGGACGCTGTCCGTATTGTTCGTTGTCAAGTTGAAAGTGTTCTAAGAACTCTTGTGGTGTCCTGAAATGTTTGCAGGGGGTGTCCTGAAGATGCTGTCCGTATTGTTTGATGGCAAGTTGAAAGTTTTCTAAGAACACTCGGGGTGTCCTGAAATGTTCGCAAATAAACAAAATGGGGGTGTTTTGAGGATGCTGTCCGTATTGTTCGTTGTCAAGTTGAAGTGTTCTAAGAACTCTCGCGTTGTCCTGAAATGTTTGCACATAAACAAAATGGGGGTGTGTTCTAAGAACACACGCGTTGTCCTGAAATGTTTGTAGGGGGTGTCCTGAGGACGCTGTCTGTATTGTTCGTTGTCGAGTTGAAAGTGTTCTAAGAACACTCGGGGTGTCCTGAAATGTTCGCAAATAAACAAAATGGGGGTGTTTTGAGGATGCTGTCCGTATTGTTCGTTGTCAAGTTGAAGTGTTCTAAGAACTCTCGCGTTGTCCTGAAATGTTTGCACATAAACAAAATGGGGGTGTGTTCTAAGAACACACGCGTTGTCCTGAAATGTTTGTAGGGGGTGTCCTGAGGACGCTGTCTGTATTGTTCGTTGTCGAGTTGAAAGTGTTCTAAGAACTCTCGCGGTGTCCTGAAATGTTCGTAGGGGGTGTCCTGAAGACGCTGTCCATATTGTTTGATGGCAAGTTGAAAGTGTTCTAAGAACTTTCGCATTGTCCTGAAATGTTCATAGGGGGTGTTCTGAAGACGCTGTCCGTATTGTTCGCTGGCAAATTGAAAGTGTTCTAAGAACACTGGTAATGTCCGCGGACATTAAAATTTTCCATAGGCCATAGTTGAAATGTTTTACTCTATGGGTGTGATATGCTGCGGTGGTTGTGACCAGGGCATAGAGTGTTGGGTGCATGGCTATTTGGCCATGCACCGAACACTCTATGCCCTGGCCACAACCACCGCAGCATATCACATTTATAGTTGCTTATAACTTTGGGTCAAAAACAAATTTATAAGGAACAAAGTTATAAAATACTATGGGTGTGATATGCTGTGATGGTTGTGGTCAGGGCATAGAGTGTATAATATACTTACTGTTTGGTTTAGTAACTGGAATACATGTAATTCTTGTTAATTTCTGTGATAAAAGAAAATAGCATGTTAGTAGTAGTATTTTGTAATGACTTTTTACATTGTATAATCAACATTTTCATTTTGGACCCTCATATTTAGTAGATTACAAACCAGAGTACTGTGCAATTTGCTCAGTTTCTGTGTTCGTTGCTAAAATCATTGGGTCTGTGGGAGAAAATAAAATCCATGTAAAAAAAAAAACTTTTTCTGTTATGCTACAGTTTATTTGTTCATTTGTTGTTTCTGGCTATTGCTTTATACTTTGGGTTGTTGCATTTTTTTGGAGCAGTAACATATTATTTATTTGTTTGGATATTATGAAATTTTGGAGCAGTTAGATACCAGTAGGCGTATTCTAACTGTCTATTTTTGTTATATATTTTAGTGGTATTGATTTATCTGTTTGGATATTGTTAAATTTTGGGACAGTTAGATACCAATTGGTGTATTCTAATTGTCTATTTTTTGCTCTAATTTAGTGGTATTCAGTTATGTGATTAATTGTTGTAGAATCATTGGGCAGTTAGATAGCTTTTGGAATATTCTAACAGTTTATATTTTTTACTACAAGTTTACTTGAGGTTTAAGTACAGTTTAGTTATCAAATTTTGGTTTTAAGAACATTAAATAAGCGTTTGTAAGATTTGCTGGTAATCTCTGCTTTAGAGTAATGGTACTATCATTACATTGAAACCATCCACATTTCTTTTTTATATATGCAGTGTAGTGGCCTGAATTGGTTGTGGCGCCTGCGTGGTAGATTATACCTATTGTTGTGAAGGTTTTCTTACCAAGTGATATTTGACCATGTGTGAATCCAGTCAGCTTGCAGTTGTTTTTGGTACCATCTGCATTGTAACATAGAAGCATTAGTATTACGTATTTACTATGTGTTTGTATTACTAACGTGGAGCGATTATCTGAATTGCAGGTAGAACATAATCTACTATGGTTTGCATTTTGCACAAGTTGCTGAAATGGAATCGATTCACAATTAGGTATTGATATATATACGAAGCGTTCATTGGGGATTTCTTCTTGTGTCACATTGGTGCAGAGAGTGCATGTATGTTTCCACATGTATGAAATCTGGAAGATTTCATTTATAGGTATGTTTTTGTTTTCCAGTACTTGTAGTAAGTACATTAGAAATTCTTGTGGATCTTCCTGTGAGTTTATAGTGAATATCACCATTCCAGCACAATAGTCCAATTGTTGTCTTATTCCATAAACACTATACGTGTTGTCAAGATTGTTTACTGCATTTCTGTGAAGTACTAACATTTGCAAACACAATGGGTCTGTACTGTGAAAGTAAATGTTGTCAACACTTGCTGGTAATTGAAATAGAATATTCATTGCTACATTTGCGTAGCAACTTACACCAACTATATTTGAGTGTTTAAATGGAACAGGTAGTTCTGTATCTGACTGCTTTTTTGGGAGTTTGTCTTCCTTCTTTGAAGTACCTGGTTTACTTTCCCTAATTGATTCTTTTTTGCTTGTGGTACTTGATGAAGTATTACTTTCTTTTACTCTCTTTGGAGGATTTGCAGTGACATCCAGTTGCTTTTCTGTTTGATTTATTTTTCTTTTATAACATTTTACTTTTTATGGAACAGAATATGTGTTTAGATGGGGAGTGTATAGTGAGCGAAGTCTGTTGTATTCTAAAATGCAAGTAATATCAGCGTTTATTTTACTTACATCAAAGTTGATTAGAAATAGACTGTCAAGTGTACGTAAGCGTGATAGTGCTACGTAGCTCATGCCTTCTTAAAAGACTGTGTTACCAAAATCTATCATTGCTTTGTCTAGGGTAAGACCTTGTGATTTATGAATCGTGACTGCTTATGCAAGAGTTAGAGAAAATTGTTCTCTGCGTACATACATGTCTTTGAAGAGATGGAATCGAGCTGTTGAGCGTCCTATCCTTTTAACTTCTCAAAGTTCGTCAAAGGGTATATTGACAAAGTTAATTTTGTTGTCACGTGGCTATGTTTGAAAGCCAACAACTGTACCCAGTGCTCCATTAACTAGTCCTTGGTCCACGTCAAGGTGATGTTTAAGCATTACTCTGCAATTTAAGGATAATTTTAATATCTTTTCTAAGCCAGCTGTGTTTGAGATTGATGTTTCTAAACTGTTTAGTCTTGTTGTGGCTTGGTCACACATAGGTAGTGTCATACCATGTACATCTAGTTTGTCTGTGGCGCTAATTTCCATTATTGGTTGCATTTCTTTACTTAACATTATTTCATTGAATTTGAAACAGCTTGCAAGAGTTGGCATTAAGGCCATACCATTGACATTTGTATGGGCTAATTGTTCCATAACATCTGTAGCACATGCACTATCGCCATAAAGTGCATTAATTTGCCGGGTTTTCAATATTGTTTCTGCTTCTTTAGTGAGTATACCAACTCTGATACTTCTTAAGATGTTGGCATAAGTGAGATCTTCAGATTGCTGCATGTTTTCTGTTAATTCTCTGTATTGGAAATGTTGCCAAAGGTTGACATTTCCAATGCTGCCAACAGTTTTACGGCAGAGTTTGTGTCCTGATGTTTTAAAAATAGGCTCACCTTTTACTGCTGTCCAAAAACAATAATGTGTTTTCCTGCAAAGAGCTCTTCATAGTTTGTTTTCAGTACTTTTTGTAATCTGAGGTGAATCAAAGCCAACATTAGTTTGGAGACCATGCTCACTTCATCTATTAGTAGCATTTTCATTTGTTTCAATACTCTGTGTAGTTCCATTGCAACTTCTGCAGAAAGTTTGTAATAGTCTAATTTGTTCTGGTGTTCTACTGGCAATAGTAGTAATCGGTGTGAAGTGACACCACCTATGTTGTAGGCAGCTAAACCTGTGGGGGCAGTGACAACAGCTGACAGTTTGTTGTTTGTCAATTGTTGAAGGAATTTACTGATGATTTTGATTAGGAATGTTTTGCCAGACCAGCTTCACCACTGACGTACAGTAGTATAGGTTTATAATTATGGCAGGAACATTCTTTATTTTCATGTTGTACACCATGTGCAATTTGTTTTGTTACTTCTTCAAAAATGCTACATTGTTTGTTGTTTAGTTTTGATTGTAGTATAGTTAAGTCTTCTTTATCTTCATACTGACACACAGTGTTTTCTACTTCTATCATAGCTAATTCTGCCTCATTTATTATTAGTGGTTCTCCAAGTGGTTCTTGGCTTCCTGTTACAGAAGGTTGACTACAGTCAGGAGTGTCTTTATCTAGTTGGGCCTGGAGTTCTTCTTCATGTTGCTGTTCATTGTGCAACATTGTTTTGTATTGTGTAAAGTTTACATCAGTTATAGTGCTTTCATTTGCTTTGAAAGCATCTTCATATGAGTCATAGATTTCTAGTATTTCTTCTTCTTTTCTCCATGGTTTAAAGAGTTGTAGCAGGGGCATGTAATATATGTCTTTATGTTGAGGAGTCTTCAATTACAATTTGATATGATTAATTAAATTTGGTTTAGTGAGTTTAACTAAGCTGCCTTCACAGTTTGTCACTCTGTATTTACCTTTTTTTTCATCAGGTTTTATATTATTTGTGTATGTGTAGTTTTGGGCTATGTGGTATAGGCACATGGTTTCCAAAGTATTACTTCTGTTTGGGTAGTATGTGTCCAATAAATTGTTTTTTAAAATGTCTTGGCTGTTGGGATCATGTTTGGCTATTGTTTCTATATCTTCGTATGTTTTTAGAACTCTTTTTCTAGATTTAGCTGGACCAAGACTTAGCCATACTATATTTTCAGATTTACCATACAATGCAGTACCAGTTAAACGATCAGCTGCTTCATATGATCCACATTCTCTATGGGAGAGCATTTTTATGCCCAAGCTGTATAATTTCTGAGACACTGTTTTATCTGATGACAGGTCATTCCAGAGGTCTTGGAGCTCTGTCTTTTCTGCTTTGGTTAAGTATGCTGTGAGATATCGTGCAACTGCAGTAGAATTGTCTGCAATGTACTGCACATCTATGTTTGCATTCCATAGGTGGGCAATGATTGCATTATAATCATTGATATATTTTTCTTCTTCTTTTCTTTTTATGTAATATGTATTCTTAGGTGACTTACCTTTAAAACTATGTCTAACTGAAGACATGAGGTTGTTCACTTGACCTGTATTTGTAACTGGTCTAGGGAAACCAAATCGGCATTTGGTGTAGTATTTCCCTTTGTTTTTGTACTTGCGACGACAATATTTGCCACATTCATGTCTTTGAAATTGTAAAATGTGTGCATGAAGATCACTATTTGTGGATTCTGATGGAATTTCACAAGTGACATATTTTTCAATAAACTGTAAAACAGTGGCATCACTGTCTTGACCAAATTTAGGAGCATCTTTAATCCATAAAAGCATGTGGATATGTGGTGCTCCTCTGGCTTGGTATTCTTTTCTCCAAAAGAAGTGTTGCACTTCTCCAAGGGGAGGAACAGTTTTATTACAAATAAAATGTAGCATAGCAATGAAGCAATGGTGAAAATATCTTGAAACATTAACAGGATCCAAAGAACAAAGTTCTCCTGGTGTTAGTATATCTATGTTTGTTTTGTTTTTATTTGATATGCATAGGAAATCATGTAAATCTTGCCATGCATATTCTGCACAACTTAATGTAACAAACAAAGTGGGTGGGCCAAGGTTTCTGATTATACAACGTACATCTCCATGACGTCGAAACCAGTACTCTTTAGTACCATGCATATTTGCTAATAGATTTGTAATATTTGATTGTAAAACCTCATCCTTTTGTTGCACTTTTTGTAATAATTGTGTAGCTGTCATATTTTGAAAGTGTGATCCTGATTTTAATATGTGTGCAACTCCGTAACATAAAGTTGCTAGTTCACTTTCAAAGAATAGGTGGAATATGTATTCCACATTTTGTCTAAATCTGGGATCTTCAGAATACATCCGTAATGCAGTATTCTGAAGATAATATTTGAATAGGTGTATTATCATACCTTCCTCCTTTGCCAGTAGGAAAGAGTAGAGGAAAAGCACGTGCTTCTATACTTTTTTTCCCATATGCTGATTGGTGATCCTTTTGTTTGACGCATTTGGTATGTTTCCAGTGCATCTTCTATGGTGTCATTAGAGTGCAAAGGATGAATTGTATAATGGTCTAAGGTATTTGATATTATAGCAGGATCTAGTAGCTCAAATTGACCAGCTTCTTGTGTTTCTTGAATTATTTCAGTTGTATCTTTCAAGTTTTCTTCAATATTAATTTCTTTGTACTATTCATTATTCTCTTTAAGATATTGTAAGGCTTGTCTAACTTTATGTAAATCTACCAGCTTTTGCCATATTTTTTTGTCTTTTGTAGGTACTCCATTTACTAAGATAATTAAAGATTGCTGCATTGGACGTTGCACTCCTAGAGTATGCACATTTTCTTTTAGATCTAATGGTAAATAAACTACTTTTCCATGAATGTCTTTTACCAATTCAGGGGGAGGTAATTTTGCTGTTTTTGGTTCAAGCTGTATTATTGCTTGAAATGGGTGCACTGTTTGAATTATGATGCTCTCATATAAATTTAAGTTGTTGTAGGGGTTTTGGTAGTGGGTATAATTCTAAATTGTTTGTGATAGCATGTGAAGGAGTTTGGTTGTTGTCAAGTTGTGTAGTGCAGTAACTGCAAAGTATTAAGGGGTCACTTATTTCGTATTTGTTTTCTGCTACAAGGTAGAGAGCTAATTCAAACCATTTAGAATCTTCATTGTCTTCTATTTTATATGATAGGTCTACAGTTTTCGTGTTACTTTTATAAAAAGTTCTGCGGCAACATACACATACATGGTTTCGTACATCAAAATACATTTTAGTATTTCTTTTTTGTATGTGTTTAGCAAAAGGTTGCCATCTGTAGAATTGTTGCTAATTTGGTTTAAAGCTATTTCATTCTGTAAATGGCTTTCACTTCCAAAATATCTTTTCTGGATATAGTCAATTTCTTGAAGTAGGTCTTTCGCTGTACCATGTAAAAGAATGTTATTTAAATTTGCTAGTACTAAAGCAGGACTTTTAGCATAGTACAGTTTATAGACTAGATTTCGTATAGTTGAATGATGTGTTGATATTCTTTTGATATCATGGAATGTGGTTTTACAAGTAGGTCCTGTAATGCAGGCCAATGAATGTCCTTGTAGTCCTGTGTATTTGCGCACTGGACAGGTATCCATATTTTGCAGTAGGTTAATTTTGATTTTGTCTTTGCTTTTTACATATTGATTGAGGAATTGGCGTAAAGACTTGAAAAATTGTTTGGGAATGTTACATATTGACGTGCATGGCCATTTGTACACTAGACTTTCTGATTCAGTTGAATGGAGGGGTAATTCTAAGTTTTCAGGGCATATTTTTGTAAGGAGTACTTCTTGTTCCATTATGGTATTATTAACTTTATCATAACCTCGACCACTGCTATGTATGGCAATTGTATTTGTTTGCTTTTGTTTGTACGCTTCTTCATTAAAGTATGGTTCTGTGCTCGTAGAGTGACTCCATTCACCTCCGCAGATACTTAAGAAGTTCTTTCTGTTGACATTTTGTTTATTGAGAAGTCTTTTTTGTAATTTAGTTATTAGTTTTGTTAGTGGTTTCATTTTGTTTAACACTAAAATAAATTACTTTCTTTTGAGAAGAATTGCACTATCTATCAAAGCTTCTAAAATTAATTTCCTACGATAGGTTTTAAGCATTGAACTTGATTTCTCTCCTGTTTTTATCAGTTTTTGAAGGACTTTCTGACTGAACATTTTGGCTAAAATACTTTTCTTGGTATGCTTACTTTGCACTATATTAAAATTTAAAGAAGTAGGTTTATCTGTAGTGATAGCTGATTTTCTGTTAATTGTTTTTTGGTTTGTTTTACATTTTGATAGAGGAGGCAAAGTTTTTGTACTTGAAACTTCTTGTGTTTCACTAAATGACTGTATTAGCTGTTTTGTTTTAACTTTTTTTTTACAAATTCTGCTAGAGATGGATGCTTATGTTGGACACTTTTATTTTCATTTGCTCTACGTCTGCGTTGCTTTCTGCAGACTTGACATTTGGGAGGCATTCTTTAGGGTCTATTGAAAAAAATAAAGAAGGTATGGGTTGGGGTGTTCTGCAATGTATGTGTGCTGTGTGCATGAGTGTTTGAGTAAAATGATGTATGTAATGGTGTCTGATTGTGCATTGGGAACTACAACTTGTAGGGATGTGTATTCTTCAATTAATATGTTACTAAACTCAGGTTCAAATGATAGAAAAAAATAAGCTAGTGGTGTGGAGAAGGACGAATAGTAAATCTAATGAATACAATAAAAACAGTTGTTTGTTCTATAATATGAAAATTCTTGCGGTTGAGTTGGGTAATTTGTGTGTCCAAAAGTAGGAATTTCTGCACCATCCTGGCTGTAAATCGCTGTTTAAGACCTGGGGATTTTTGGACAGAATGGTGCACAATCTCTATTTTTAGGCACAGATATAGCATGAATTAACTTTACAGTATGTTTGAGTAATAAAACAAATATTATGGTGAGATTCTACTTACTTTTTTTCTAAAAAGAGCAGTTTAATTCTTAGTTCTTCTTTGTTTTTGAAATTAGGCTGCTTCTTTTCAGGAGAATGGTCTTCACTGCAATTGTAAAAGAAACAAATTAGTAATTTTGTTTGTATATAGCATTGTTTTTAATTTAGATATTGATTTTTTTAATTGAAATCCTCAGCGCCTTCCTTAAAACCATTAAAACTATTTTATTCACATAAGATACGTCGCACCAGTTCAATACATATGATATGTTCTTAATGAACAAATTGTATTGCAATGAGTAACTGTAACAAACAAAATATCTTTAGTATGTCTTATGAAATTCATAATGTACCACTGAATACCACCATTTCTGTAACTAAGCTGTTCTAGGTAATAGTGCCCTAATGTCATGCTTAAATTAAAGTAATCAAATAAATAAATAAATATAATTGTATAAGTATTATTTTTTGAAATTGGAACATAGAGTATGCATGCATGCAATTTTGTTTGAATATATGTAGTATATAAATTTAATTTAAAAAATGTTAGTTTAACATGATTTGATAATGTGTGTTTAAAGAAAGTAAATAGTATAAAGGTTTCTAAGTGATAGTTGATTTTAGGAAATTGGAAAAAAGACAGTAGATTCATTTTACAGATTACACAAGCTAAAAGTCAGTTTGAAAATGTGTTCATGTACTGTACAGAACATATGCATACCTGTAGTTTGTGTTCATGCATATGGATATGCATGGAGCTGCAAGTAGAAATCTTGGAGACTTGTACAGTATTTCTTGTAGATGGTGCTTGCCAATGATATGACGCTTGTACTCAGAGAGATTCACAGTACATTTGCAGTGCTGATCTATGATGATGCAGTTAGATATAGAGGTCTTGAATGTTATTGGTGCATGGTCATGTGATTTCTTAGCTACATCCAATGAGGTAATGGCACAGAGAGTGAAGTGGAAATGGTAGAAGGGCTGTTCATGTTACGATATGTCCGCGGACATGGCGGTAGTTCGCGGACATCGGGAGTTACATCTGGGGATTTTTGGGTTCAGAAGTCATGCAAATGAGAATGAGCAGTGAAAGGGATTGGTCAGGAAAGTTTAGTTGGTGTGTTGAGCCAGGAGAGAGTTTCTCAGATACTCTTTTTACTGAGAGAACAACAGATAGCTATGGCTGTGTGTTTCAGAAAACAGATTGTTTGGATTTTGGGAGATTCGTGGATGCATTGGTTGAAGGTGCATGCAGAAAGCTGTGGAGTAGCTGTAGATCTTGGATTTTCACATGTGGAATTACACTGGCATGGAGTACGTGGAATGAAGTGGTTGGACTTGCTACCTCTCTGTGCTACTTTGGAAACAAAGCAACATCCAGACATAATTGTAATTCATTGTGGAGGGAACAGTTTAGCCAGGGGGGTCCTGGGAGTCCCTCTGCCAGACATTAGTCCTGGTTACAAGAGACTTACCCAGAGTCTTTAGCTCACTATCTTTCAGAGAGAAGAAATATCCCAAACATATCAGTCTTTGTCCTGCCCTGGGGCAGTCCAGCACCGAAATGCTAGGCAATTCTCCTCTGAACAAGAGTACCAACAGAAACCCCAGACAAGTGTTTAGGTCTGGTTGGACCTCATCAGTAGGGTGGATCTGTGCCTCTCTAAGAATAGTGAGCAAGTGGTCCACGTCTAGATTCCCCTAGTAACTTAGGGTGAGACCCAAAGTTACTTAAATATGCAGATTAACAAGGGGGATCCTGGGAGTCCCTCTGCCAGACATTAGTCCTGGTTACAAGAGACTTACCCAGAGTCTTTAGCTCACTATCTCTCACAGAGAAGAAATATCCCAAACATATCAGTCTTTGTCCTGCCCTGGGGCAGTCCAGCACCGAAATGCTAGGCAATTCTCCTCTGAACAAGAGTACCAACAGAAACCCCAGACACGTGTTTCGGTCTGGTTGGACCTCATCAGTAGGGTGGATCTGTGCCTCTCTAAGAATAGTGAGCAAGGGGTCCACGTCTAGATTCCCATAGTAACTTAGGGTGAGACCCAAAGTTACTTAAATATGCAGATTAACAAGGGGGGTCCTGGGAGTCCCTCTGCCAGACATTAGTCCTGGTTACAAGAGACTTACCCAGAGTCTTTAGCTCACTATCTTTCACAGAGAAGAAATATCCCAAACATATCAGTCTTTGTCCTGCCCTGGGGCAGTCCAGCACCGAAATGCTCGGCAATTCTCCTCTGAACAAGAGTACCAACAGAAACCCCAGACACGTGTTTCGGAGACAGAGCATCATCCAGACATAATTGTAATTCATTGTGGAGGGAACAGTTTAGGACATGTGTCTGGAATTTCTTTGCAATTTGCTATGAAAGAAGGACTTAGGAAAGTCATGGACATGTTTCCTAATTCTCAAGTAATATTTTCACGGATTGCGCAGAGACAAATGTGGCTTCGTTGTTCTTCATTTTGTCCACAAATGGAAAAAGCAAGGCGCAATGTTAATAAGGCTGTTTGTGCATTTCTAAGAGATTTTGGCATGTCCTCTTTTCACAATGAAAATATTATGTTTCGTAGTACATACATTTTTCGCAGAGTTGGAGTCCATCTTACTTATGCTGGCAATCAGATTTTTCTGAGAAATGTACAAAATGCACTGCGACCTTTTTTAGAAATACAGCATCCATTTTGCAGTAGGTGTTAAGTATTTATAATTTTTGACATACAAACACCTCCCAAAGGCTCTTTTCAGAGCCACCACTTCCTCCCAGAGAAAAATGCAATGGTAACAATAGGGTAGCACCCCAAATTTTTTAATGTTCGCGAACTGTCCGTTGACTTTTACGAAATACAAAGGGCCCTGCTTTATTTATCTTCACTTCTATTTTTTAACTGTGAAAGGCGGCTCTGAAAAGAGCCTTATTTTTTTTGATTTTTGTAATTTTGTATTTTGTTTTGTTTTTTAGACATGACACACTAGGAGAGGAGGTGAAAGGAGGGTAAAGAGGGGGACACCAACCACAGGGATAAGAAAGGGCGAGCTGAGAGAGGAAGATGTAGAGTGGGTTTTATTTGGGTAGTGAGCAGGTCTTCTCATGCTCTGAGACGGTAGTCTCAAAAGCACTGCGAAGTCGCTCCCCCTTGCAGAGTACGGTGTCACAGTACATACATACAACTGTGACCCTCAAAAGGAAAGGGTCATCAGAATTCTGTATGGCCTGTGAGGCAGCTTGAGGAAGATGCTGTCCCACAGAGGTGGTCCTTGTGGTGACAGGATCACAAACGGAGGAAAAGTAGAGGAAATCTACCTACTGCGTTCTTCGCAAGGTACAACCTTGCGAATAGCCCCAGAGTGAAATGACCTCAGGTGTCGCTTCATGGTCATGGTCCCAAAGCTGTACAAACCATGCTTCCCGCGACTGAGTATCATTTTGCACTCATTGCAGATAACACGGTTTGCACAAGCCTTGGGACCATTCCCATAAATGGAAAATAACCGCCACACCCAAGACTCACGTCTAGTGCAGGTAGTACGGATTTCCTCTACCTCATTCTTGTCATCCTCTTCTTCCTCCTCTGCATCCTCTCTCCTGTTCCCCTCTTCAGGCCCTTGGGAAGGTGGTGGAGGGGGTGGGGGTGGTGCTGAAGCAGGTGCAGCACCAGGTGGCAGTTCTGCAGCCAAGGATGCCATCTCGATGGTGTAATCAGCAAGTTGCTGGAGAAATAGCTGTGCTCTGAAGAATAGCCAGAAACACAATGAGAATAAGATCTAGGTCGTGGTCTTTTATAGGGGTGCTTGTACGCAGTTCGCCGACATGCGCGCTGTCCGCAGACAGATCGAACACAAAAAAGGGTTCAAAATGTAGAAACTCAGGATTACTATGTGGGACTTGTGCCATGATGAGTTTTTCTGGAAAAATGTTGTGGATTACTCGAAAATGTACTTTTAAATTGTTCGGGGACACAAACAATGTCCGCATTCAGAAAACGCGATCAGCATGGGCACGGTCACATGATCCCTTCGCGAAGAGGTCCGCGAAGGAAGCTCCTGTCCGCAGACACCAAATGCACAGACATTGGTTTGCGCATGCGCGTTGATGTTCTATGGACAGTGTTCGGGTCCTGAATTAATTAAAAGTGTGTCACACATCAAACAAAGATTTCTGGACATCGCGGATGTTCTAGAACAGTTTAAACTTGCTAGCGAACACTATGGACAGATATAGTGTTCTTTAGGACACTTCCATTTTCGTTTGATTACGAACATTTCAGGACACCAATTGGGTTCTTAGAACAGTTTGAACTTGCTAGCGAACAGTACGGACAGGTATAGTGTTCTTTAGGACACCTCCATTTTCGTTTAATTATGAACATTTCAGGACACCGCTTGTGTTCTTAGAACAGTTTCAACTTGCTAGCGAACAGTACGGACAGGTATAGTGTTCTTTAGGACACCTCCATTTTCGTTTAATTACGAACATTTCAGGACACCAATTGGGTTCTTAGAACAGTTTCAACTTTCTAGCGAACAATACGGACAGGTATAGTGTTCTTCAGGACGCCTCCATTTTCATTTATTTATGAACATTTCAGAACACACGCGCTGTCCGCAGACATCTACATTGTTTTAAAAAACATTAAAATGGGAAGTAATTACAACACAATATAAAAATTTAACTTTATTTCACATATATTAATAATTTATGACAGAGAAGGTGAGGCAGAAACAGAAACAGAAACAAAAACAGGAGAATTAGGGGTTTCAACATGATTGGTATCAGGTGAAAAAGGGATGGAAGTCTCATCAAAACGTTGTGGATTATGGAGAGGGTTTGGGGATAATTGACTGGGATATGGTGAGGGGGGACACGTACATGTTGGACAATGGTATGAGGTTTTTGTTTTAAAATGATCCTCAACAAAAGTTTTCAAATTATTAAAATTGCTCAATAATAAATCAATTTTTTCTTTTAAACTGTCAAGCGTGTTTTCCATAACAGTTTCTTCAGACATATTTTCTATTTTGGTATGCTCTGTACAAAAAGAACTATATATGTTAAATATATATAAAATAATAACAATTAAATGGTTTATATTGTAAAGTGTGTACCATTAGCTTCACTATTTTCTGACATTTCGTCATGTGGGAAGTGCTCCTCTAGCCATTCCAGAGTTCTAGACATTTCTGTGAGAAAAAAAAATATAATATTTTTCTTTTAATCTAATACAGAAAGTTTATAAAGATATGAGTAAAATGATGTACACTTAATATTTCAGGTAAGATATGTTCTGAGTACTCTGTAGGTCTGGTCTTGGTCTTATTTGTGGAGTGTCTGTGAGGTAATTATGTTGGAAGCCTATTTATCTTCTCTTGGTATATTCCATTTTAGAATATATTGTATTTAAATGAATGGTTAGTGCGGTACATATATGGGTTACATTTCTTATGTATTACTACATATAATATGTATGTGTACTACTTTGTGAATTTTTTAAATGTTATCATGTTGTAATATTACAATTAAACATACCCCCCCGCCCAGACTTTTTAGGTAGTGGTACTGTTGTCCGAATATGTGCACGGACATCAAAAATGTTCGCGGACATTACATTCACTAGAAGTGGTTCAGTATGTTCGATATTACATGTACATAAAGTCAAGGTTACTATTGTTAAGCTTTGCTACTAAAAACCTATGAAATTCAGTGAAAAAACTTTGTTAAAGGGATGTTATGGTTAAGTTGTGCTACTAAAAACCTATGAAATTCAGTGAAAAAACTTTGTTAAAGGGACGTTATGGTTAAGATGTGCTACTAAAAACGTATGAAATTCAGTGAAAAAAAAACGTTGATAAAGGGACCTTATGGTTAAGTTGTGCTACTAAAAATCAATGAAATTCAGTGAAATTACAATAAGAAACCCTTGTACAGACTTTTCATGAAAGATAAATGCACACGTGATGTCATCAGTGATGTCATCAATGACATTGGTGATGTCATCTTTGATGTCCTGGGTGTTAGTCTTAGTGCAGGGTATTGGCACGAGTTATGGTTGCTTAGCTTACCATAACTGGCAAATTTCAAGGGTTTTTCGGTTTTACTTGGAACCATAACGTCCCTTTAACAAAGTTTTTTCACTGAATTTCATAGGTTTTTAGTAGCACAACATAACCATAACGTCCCTTTAACAAAGTGTTTTCACTGATATATATATATATATATATATATATATATATATATATATATATATATATATATTACACAGCCACAGTAGTGGCTGTGTAGTTATGGTTAAGTTGCTGTTTCCATAGGAAGAGCCCTTTTTGGGTGGCTTATAACTCCGCTCCCCCTGGATGAATCCTCACCAAACTTTGCAAAAAAAGTATATGGTTCACTCTGAATTGTTTCGCAAAGTTTGGTGAGGTTTGGTCCAGGGGGGGGCAAAGATATAGGGGGGGTCGCAAAAATTATTTTTTCCCATAGACTGAATGGGGAAAAAACTTTGCTCATGCCTACAGCCCAAACCGCTGGACAGATTTTCTCCAAATTTGGACCAGGAGCATTGGCTTCGTCCCAAAAGCGTGCATTTGCAAATTTGGTGAAAATCAGTCCAGTAGTTTTTTTTTTTTAAATGACCAAAAAGTAGGTCACAAAAGATTAGTGATATCTATGTTCGGTCCGCGGACACACTTCCCTGTTCGCTCCGCGGACAGTGTCCTAATTGGCCAATCGGCTTGCGTCATGTCCGCGGACATGGAAAGTGTTTGCTGATTGGACGGTGAAGAGCGTGAAGTGCGTCAGATTTTTGGAAACACCCGCCATCTTGGATTTGCGGACGTCCACGGACAGCGCGGTGAAACTTGGTGGAAAAATACTATTTAGTAAAGTGCTTTTGTGTTTACGACTGTTTGGGGATGGTGGGGGAGTAAGAGGTGGGTTAAATGTTATAGTTATTGAGGTGGCAGGCACCCCTGTTGTGTTCGTTCTGACCGCGGACAATACGGGTGTCCTGAAATGTTCATAAAAAAAGGAAATTGGATGTCCTGAGGACACTAAGCCTGTCCGTATGGTTCGTAGGCAAGTTGAAACTGTTCTAAGAACACATCAAGTGTACTGGGATGTTCATAAATAAACAAAATGGGGGTGTTATGAGGACGCTTGAACTGTCTGAATTGTTCGCAAACAAGCTGAAACTGTTCTAAGAACACATGTGATGTCCTGAAATGTTTGTAAATAAACGAAATGGGTGTGTCCTGAGGATGCTATGACTGTCTGTATTGTTCGCAGGCAAGTTGAAACTGTTCTAAGAATACAAATGATGTCCTGAAATGTTCATAAATAAACAAAATGGGGGTGTCCTGAGGATGCTGTCCGTATTGTTCATAGGCAAGTTGAAATTGTTCTAAGAACATGTGTCCTGGGATGTTCGTAAATAAACAAAATAGGGGTGTCCTGAGTACGCTATACCTGTCCGTACTGTTCGTAGGCAAATTGAAATTGTTCTAAGAACACATCAAGTGTCCTGGGATGTTTGTAAATAAACAAAATGGGGGTGTTCTGAGGACGCTATGAAATTGTTGTAAGAACACATCAAGTGTCCAGGGATGTACATAAATAAACTAAATGGGGGTGTTCTGAGGACGCTAGAACTGTCCGAATTGTTTGCAAACTAGCTGAAACTGTCCTAAGAACACACGCAGTGTCCTGAAATGTTCGAAAATAAATGAAATGGGTGTGTCCTGAGGATGCTGTCCGTATTGTCTGTAGGCAAGTTGAAATTGTTCTAAGAACATGTGTCCTGGGATGTTCGTAAATAAACAAAATGGGGGTGTCCTGAGTACGCTATACCTGTCCGTATTGTTCATAGGCAAGTTGGAACTGTTCTAAGAACACATCAAGTGTCCTGGGATGTTTGTAAATAAACAAAATGGGGGTGTTCTGAGAACGCTGTGAAATTGTTGTAAGAACACATCAAATGTCCAGGGATGTTCTTAAATAAACAAAATGGGGGTGTTCTGAGGACGCTAGAACTGTCCATATTGTTTGCAAGCTAGTTGAAACTGTCCTAAGAACACACGCAGTGTCCTGAAATGTTCGTAAATAAATGAAATGGGTGTGTCCTGAGGATGCTGTCCATATTGTCCATAGGCAAGTTGAAATTGTTCTAAGAACATGTGTCCTGGGATGTTCGTAAATAAACAAAATGGGGGTGTCCTGAGGAAGCTATACCTGTCCGTATTGTTTGTAGGCAAGTTGGAACTGTTCTAAGAACACATCAAGTGTCCTGGGAAGTTCATGAATAAATGAAATAGGTGTGTCCTGAGGACGCTATGCCTGTCCGTACTGTCTGCAGGCAAGTTGAAACTGTTCTAAGAACACTCGTCATGTTCGCGGACATTAAAAGTGCCCATATGGCATAGTTAAAATGTTTGGCTCTATGGGTGTGATATGCTGTGGTGGTTGTGGTCAGGGCATAGAGTCTTTGGAGCATGGCCGTATGCCCTGGCCAAGACTCTATGCCCTGGCCACAAACACCGCAGCATAGCACACCCATAATAGCTTATCCAGTCTTGGGTGCATGGACAAGATCAAATTTATAAGCACTGAAGTCATAAGCTATTATGGGAGTGGTATGCTGCGGTGGTCGCAGTGTCTTGAAATGTTTGTAAATAAACAAAATGGGTGTGTCCTGAGGATGCTGTCCATATTGTCCGTAGGTAAGTTGAAATTGTTCTAAGAACATGTGTCCTGGGATGTACATAAATAAACAAAATGGGGGTGTCCTGAGGACGCTACACCTGTCCGTACTGTTCGTAGGCAAGTTGGAACTGTTCTAAGAACACATCAAGTGTCATGGGATGTTCATAAATAAACGAAATAGGTGTGTCCTGAGGATGCTATGCCTGTCCGTACTGTTCGCAGGCAAGTTGAAACTGTTCTAAGAACACTTGTGATGTTCGCGGACATTAAAAGTGCCCATATGGCATAGTTAAAATGTTTGACTCTATGGGTGTGATATGCTGTGGTGGTTGTGGCCAGGGCATAGAGTCTTTGGAGCATGGCCATATGGCCATGCACCCAAGACTCTATGCCTTGGCCACAAACACCGCAGCATAGCACACCCAGAGTGGCTTATCCAGTCTTGGGTGCATGGAAGAGATCAAATTTATAAGCAGCAAAGTTATAAGCTATTATGGGCGTGGTATTTTGCAGTGGTTGTGGCCAGGGCATAGAGTCTTGGGTGCATGGTCAAGACCAAATTTATAAACACTGAAGTTATAAGTCACTATGGGTGTGGTTTGCTGCGATGGCTATACTCATTATAATATACTTACTGTTTGGTTTAGTAACTGGAGTACATGTATTCCTTGTTAATTGCTGTGATAAAAGAAAAGATCATGTTAGTATTGGTATTTTGTAACAACTTATAGCATGGAATAATCAACTATTTTTTTACCATCATATTTAGTAGATTACAAACCAGTGTTCTGTGCAATTTGCTCAGTTTCTGTGTTTGTTGCTAAAATCATTGGGTCTGTGGAAAAAAAAAATCCATGTTGGATTAAAAAAAACCTTTTTTTGTTAGGCTATGTTAGGCTACAGTCTATTTGTTTGTTTGTTTTCAGTGTTCACTTGTTGTTTCTGGCTAATGTTCTATATGTTGGCTTGTTGCAGATTTTTGGAGCAGTTAGATATCTGTTGACATAATGTAACTGTCTATTTTTTGTTATAATGAAGTGGTATTGATTTATCTGTTTGGTTATTGAAAATCTTGGGGCAGTTAGATACCAGTTGGCGTATTCTGTTTATTTTTTTATATCATTTAGTGGTATTCATTTATCTGTTTAGTTGTTGTAGAATCATGGGGCAGTTAGATACCTGTTGGCATATTCTAACTGTCTATTTTTTTTTATAATTAAGTGGTATTGATTTACCTGTTTGGTTATTTTAAAATCTTGTGGCAGTTAGATACCAGTTGGCATAGTCTAACTGTCTATTTTATGATATAATTTAGTGGTATTCATTTATCTGTTTAGTTGTTGTAGAATCTTGGGGCAGTTAGATAGCTGTTAGCATATTTTAACAGTTTATAGTTTTTTAATAGAAGTTTTGTTACTGTTTAAGTAAAGTTTAGTTAATACATTTTGGTCTTAAGAAGATTAAATAAGTGTTTGTAAGATTTGCAGGTAATCTCTGCTTTAGAGTAATGGTACTATCATTACATTCGAACCATCCACATTTTTTTTTTATATATGCAGTATAGTGACCTGCATTGGTTGTGGCTACTGTGTGGTACATTATACCTATTGTTGTGAAGGTTTTCTTACCAAGTGATACTTGACCATGTGTGAATCCAGTCAGCTTGCAGTTGTTTTTGGTACCATCTGCATTGTAACGTAGAAGCATTAGTATTACGTATTTACTATGTGTTTGTATTAGCAAGGTGGAGCAATTATCTGAATTGCAGATAGTACATAATCTACCATGATTTGCATCTTGTACAAGTTGCAGAAATGGAACAGATTCACAATTAGGTATTGATACATACACGAAGAACTCATTGGGGATTTGTTCTTGTGTCACATTGTTGCAGAGAGTGCATGTATGTGTCCACATGTATGAAATCTGGAATATTTCATTTATAGGTATGTTATTGTTTTCCAGTACTTGTAGTAAATCATTCATGTGAGTTTATAGTGAATTTCACCATTCCAGCACAGTAGTCCAATTGTTGTCTTATTCCATAAACACTATACGTGTTGTCAGGATTGTTTGTTGCGTTGCTATGAAGTACTAACATTTGCAACCACAATTGGTCTGTACTGTGTAATTAAATGTTGTCAACAATTGGTGGTAATTGAAATAGAATATTTATTGCTACATTTGCGTAGCAACTTACACCAATTACATTTGAAAGTTTAAATAGACCAGGTAGTTCTGTATCTGAGTGCTTTTTTTTAGTTTGTCTTCCTTTTTTGAAGAAGTACCTGGTTTATTTTCCCTAATAGTTTCTTTTTTGTTTGTGGTATTTGATGAAGTATTCGTTTTTTGTTACTCTCTTTGGAGGATTTGCAGTTACCTTGTGTTGCATTTCTGTTTGATTTAGTTTTCTTTTAGTACATTTTACTTTTTGTGGAACAGGATATGTTTTTAGATGGGGGTGTATAGTGAATGAAGTCTATTGTATTCTAAAATGTATTCTAAAATGCAAGTAATATCAGTGTTTACTTTACTTGCATCAAAGTTGATTAGAAATAGACCGTCAAGTGTATGTAAGCATGATAGTGCTACGTAGTTCATGCCTTCTTTAAAGATGTGTTACCAATGTCTATCAATGTTTTGTCTAGGATAAGACCTTTTGATTTATGAATGGTGACTGCGTATGCAAGAGTTAGGGAAAATTGTTCTCTGCGTACATACATGTCTTTGAAGAGAAGGAATCAAGCTGTTGAGCGTCCTATCCTTTTCACTTCTGAAAGTTTGTCAAAGAGAATATTGACAAACTGAATGTTGTTATCACGTGGGTATGTTTGAAGGCCAACAACTGTACCCAGTGCTCCATTAACTAGTCCTTGATCCACGTCAAGGTTACGTTTAAGCACCACTCTGCAATTTAAGGATAATTTTAATATTTTTTCTAATCCAGCTGTGTTGGAGATTGAATTTTCTAAACTATTAAGTCTTGTTGTGGCTTGTTCACACATGGGTAGGGTCATACCATGCATCTCTAGTTTGTCTGTGGCGCTAATTTCAATTATTGGTTGCATTCATTTTTAACATTGTTTCATTGAATTTGAAACAGCTTGCAAGAGTTAGTATTAAGTCCATACAATTGACATTTTTGTGAGCTAATTGTTCCATAACTTCCGTAGCACATGCATTATCGCCATAAAGTGCATGAATGTGCTGGGTTTTCAATATTGCTTGTGCTTCTTGAGATAGTATACCAACTCTAATACATTTTAAGATATTGGCATAAGTGCGATCTGCAGATTGCCACATGTTTTCTGTTAATTCTCTGAATGGAAATGTTGCCAAAGGTTGACATTTCCTATGCTGCCAACAGTTTTACGGCAGAGTTTGTGTCCTAAGGTTTTAAAAATAGGCTCACCTTTCACTGGTGTCAATTGAAGAAGATCTCCGAAAACAATAATGTGTTTTCCTCCAAAGAGCTCTTCGTAGTTTGTTTTGAGTACTTCTTGTAATCTGAGGTGAATCAAAGCCAACACTAGGTTGGAGACCATGCTCACTTCATCTATTAGTAGCATTTTCATTTGTTTTAATACTATGCGTAGTTCCATTGCAGCTTCTGCAGAAAGTTTGTAATGGTCTAATTTGTTTTGCTGTTCTACTGGCAGTAGTAGTAATCAGTGTAAAGTGACAACGCCTATGTTGTAGGCAGCTAAACCTGTGGGGGCAGTGACAACAGCTGACAGTTTGTTGTTTGTCAATTGTTGAAGGAATTTGCTGTTGATTTTGATTAAGAATGTTTTGCCAGAACTTCACCACTGACGTACAGTAGTATAGGTTTGTAATGTTGGCAAGTGCATTCTTTGTTTTCATGTTGTACACCATGTGCAATTTCTTTTGTTACTTCTTGAAAAATGCTACGTTGCTCATTGTTTAGTTTTGATTGTAGTATAGTTAAGGCTTCTTTATCTTCATACTGACACACGGGGGCCGATTCATGGAACAAACATCAGCCGAAAATCCCAGCGCAAGCAGGCGCAAGGAGGGGCAAGCGTGAGAAAGCAAGCGCATGCGTGCGATACAAGGAAGGCGCTGCGCTACTTTCCCACTGGTTGTGCGCCAAATCCGTGCATGGCACACGCTGGTGCACATGTCTCCAAACAGCGTGCGTTAAGCATAAAGCGAAAGTGCACATAGCGCAGCGCACACACAAAAGTAGGCGGAACAGGGGGCGTAACACGCGGAATGGGGAATAACGCGTGATAAAGAAGGCGGAACTGGGGAAGTACTGCTGGGAAGTACACGGAACGCCCACACGCACGCGAACCACACGTATTCATGGAATCGAATAGGGCAAACCCGCGCATGGGCAAAGACACGCACAGGCCTAAACACGTCCACCTCACGAAGGCAGGCGGTAGCGTCCCTGCGTATTACAAAAGTGTGCACAAATAAAAAGCACCTATATACCGAGTGGGGTACGTGTATTACTGGGGTTAGCGGGTAGTTTCACACGCGATTGGCCCTGTGCGAGTGGGGTACGTGTATTACTGGGGTTCGTGGGAAGTTTTACATGCGAAAGGGCCCTGTGCGAGTGGGGTACCTGTATTACTGGGGTTCGTGGGTAGTTTCACACGCGATTGGCCCTGTGCGAGTGGGGTGCGTGTATTACTGGGGTTCGTGGGAAGTTTTACACACGAAAGGGCCCTGTGCAAGTGGGGTACGTGTATTACTGGGGTTTGCGGGTAGTTTTACATGCGAAAGGGCCCTGTGCGAGTGGGGTACGTGTATTCCAGGGGTTCGCGGGAAGTTTCACACCCGATTGGCCCTGTGCGAGTGGGGTACGTGTATTACTGGGGTTCGCTGGAATTTTTACACGCGATTGGCCCTTTGCGAGTGGGGTACCACTCACCTTCTGCCTTGTGTGTAGAAGAACGCGTAGCCAACACACACCCGCTGTGAAGTAATTGCGTGTGAACCCCAACGGCTGGAAAACACACGCCCGCACCCCACGAAAAGCACGTACAGAGCCATGGAAAGCCACGTGGGATCTTCAACCCGTGCCAGGGCAATGCCCTTGCGCGATACGTCACAGATGCGCTTACATGCTAAGGGCCTTTGGTCCAATGAAATCGTGTACATGTGCTGACGTGCTTACGCACTGAGGGCCTTTCCTCGGATTTCACACTGACGTGCACTTTTTTCACGTGCCAATTCACTCCGTATCCAGCTGGCCACGGGTACATACACGGAAGACCACGCTCTTGCCCTGAAGGCCATTTTCCTGCCCCCCATAGCCCTGAGCACGCTCCCACTTGCCATCTGCTGCTGCCTGACTGCCTGCTGCCCACGTGCCCTGCTATTTGGTGCCTGCACGTCAGCCAGGGTTCCAGTGCTGTGTCCACCCCTGCTGGAACAGAAGACTCCCGACTGGGATACCATCGCTCCACAGCCCAGCCCCAGGACCCATTTGCCCACCCACACCTGCCTCGGGGGTCGCCATGTCGGGGCAAACACCATCTGAGACCACTGGCGATCCCCAGCCAGAGAGGCATAGGGCCACCAACTTCAGTGTGAAGGAAGTTGGTGTCCTGGTAGAGCATGTCCTGAGGCATTATGATGCCCTCTTCGGAACATCACGCACCAACAAGGAAGGACGGGAGAGGATCTGGGAAGACATAGGGCCTCATTACACGGACGGCGGCAAGGGTTAACGGTCACCGTTAATGGCAACGCTGACCGTTAACCCTTACCGCCATACTACGAGGTCCCTTTGCGGGTTGGAGGATTTAACGCCTGCTTCTTGCAGGCGTTAAAATCCAACCCGCTAAGGGACCTCGGAGCTAATTACGGCACCGCAAAATTGCGGTGCCATAATTAGCGCCTTCCCCATTCCCATAGAGCCCTATGGGGCAGAAAGGGGAATGGGGAAGGGCAATGGCGGAAAGGGGATTTACCGCCCCTCCAACCTTGGAATGGGGCGGTAAATCCCCTTTCCGCCAAGGCGGTGCCGGTAATTTACCGGCATGGTCCAGGGTGCTAATAGCACCCTGGACCACCGCCTTCCGTGTAATGAGGCCCATAGTGGTTGCCATCTACGCGGAGGGGGTGGCAACCCGTGACATCAAGCACGTCAAGAAGCGCTGGGAGGACGTCAGTTCCAGGACCCTCCACAAGGCCCGGCTCCTCACGGAGGGGCGCAGGGGGGCATGAGTGATGAGGGTCCTGGAACACATGCCCAGCGCTCCACACCCCGATCCTTCAGAGGAAGACCCGTCTGGAGTTGAGCGGTAAGTGGCCAAGCATTGGTGTGTGAGACAGGGCATGTTGCAGTGTGCTGGTAGTCTGATACTTGCCTGTATGTGTGACATGGGCCATGTATGGCTGTGTGTGTGCAGGGACATCATGGTCATGCATGTGAGACCAGTAATATGCGAACCACATGGTTGGTGCATGAGTTCCAATGCTACATGGGGAGCTGTATGGCAAATGCACACATGAAAGCATGCCAGTGTCTGTTCTTGCACATGGTGGGGGTGTGAGGGATGGGTGCTGCTGTCATGAACATGTATGGTGCACATGTGTGTGTGTCTGAGAAGTGTGTCTGTGACTTCGATACGCCATGAATTCATGACACATGATGATGTGATGATCACTCATGCAATGCGGTCACCATTGTATGAACTGTGTCTATCCACTGTGTCTGTGGTGTACAAGGCACGATGAATGACCCTCCGGTGATGTGTGTGCATGGGATCAGTGTGAGCCAAGATGCA
This sequence comes from Ambystoma mexicanum, assembly GCF_040938575.1. Lineage (NCBI taxonomy): Eukaryota > Metazoa > Chordata > Amphibia > Caudata > Ambystomatidae > Ambystoma > Ambystoma mexicanum. The sequence goes on along the minus strand of NC_090930.1, from coordinate 377,945,221 downwards.
TGTGAGTTTGAAGGCAACATTTTGATTAATAGAGGCCCTTGTACATGGATGCTGATGTTGATTGCAGGCACCATGCCTGTTCATGCATGTGTGTTGCATGCATTCACCCATGTGTTGTGGATGGACAGGATGGAAGTGACGTTAGACACTGCCACTCATGTGTTATTGCTTCCTGTCTAGGGGAATATTGTACTCTACCCTGATGCTTGTGTTCTATGTCTCTCTCTACGCAGCGTCAAGTGAAGAAGAGGGCGGAGACGACGCTGTGGAGCCAAGCAGCAGGGATGCCTCCACTGGGCGGCGACACAAGGCCCAGCCACCCGCCCAGGACTTGCCATCATCCGGGAGCAACTACGGCTGTGGCAGAAGGGCCGGGTGAGCCCCCACAGGGGCTTGCAATGGCAGAAGACGGTACGAAGACATCCAGGTTGGTCGTCTCCACAGAGGAGGAGGAGCCTGCTACTGAGCCGCACATGGGGCCTGGTGGGGGAAGTACCAAGGCATCATCGGACAGAGCACATGGACAGCAGCAGCAGCAGGAGCAGGCTCTAGGTGGGAGCAATGATGGCTCAGGGCCATCGACATCAGGGGGGCAGGCATCGGCCAGAGGGCAGGAGGACCCTGGAATGGATGTGTCTTCCGTGTGGCAGCGGTTGGGCCAGCGCACAGATGTGGAGCAGCGGCGGGCCGAAGAGGCACGGCTCACCATGGTCAGGGCGGAGTTCTCCATGCGTCGGGCGTTGAGGCGGGCAGAGTGCCTCGAGGCGACTCGCCAGGAGTTGGAACAGGCCATGAGTGCCTCCCTTAGAGACCTCGGGGCCAGGGCAGAGGCCCGCCTCCGGGACATCGACATGGAGTTCGATGATGCCCTGGCCCGGGACACCACAGAGTGAGCCGCAGGACTTGCCCGCCGCCATTGTATATAGTTAGATAGTGTTAGGTTTCCTTTCCTTTTCTTTTTTATTTTGGTTGCCCTTGGACAATGCACCACGTTTTTGTATATAGTTTTTTATTAGGTAGTATTTTTGGTAGGTTATATTTCTTCAGTTGGGCTCATGGGCCCTGGATTGTTCATTTGTACATAGTTCACCATTGGATTATTCTCATTTTTTTTATTTTCACCATGGAGCAATGGATTTCATTTTCGTTTTTCCCTTGGATTTGCTTTGTTGGACTGTGACTTTGGACACCATTTCTTTTGGATTTCTTTGGATTATGATTTCTTGTTTATTATTCTTTTATGGACATACAGCATTTCTTTAATTATTCCCATTGTTGTGTGTTTTCTTTTAATTACATTAATGTTGTGTTTAATACATTTTTTTCTTCATACTTTGATGTGTGGTATTATCTCATTGGTTTCATGCATGTCATGATATGGGTTTTCACATTCACTTGTACTCATTGTGTGTGTGTGACGGACATGTGTTGAGTAACATACTTGCCTTTGGGGTTGTATCATGTAATTGCCTTTTCTATGTGGGTGGATGCAATACTTGGTTGGGTCTTTGGGCTGGGGAGGCTGGCCATAAGGGCCATGATTGAGGATCGTCATGACGTGGGGGCAGGGGACATGAGTGGGACATGAGTGGGGGCCTGCTGGCAGGTGCCCCACACTGCTGGGGGGTGGGTGTGCAGGGGGACATGAGTGGGGGCCTGCTGGCAGGTGCCCCACACTGCTGGGAGGTGGGGGTACAGGGAGACATGAGTGGGGGCCTGCTGGCAGGTGCCCCACACTGTTGGGGGGATGGGGGTGCAGGGGGACATGAGTGGGGGCCTGCTGGCAGGTGCCCCACACTGCTGTGGGGTGGGGGTGCAGGGGGACATGAGTGGGGGCCTGCTGGCAGGTGCCCCGCACTGCTGGGGGTGCAGGGGGACATGAGTGGGGGCCTGCTGGCAGGTGCCCTACACTGTAGGGGGGTGGGGGTGTAGTGGGACATGAGTGGGGGCCTGCTGGCAGGTGCCCTGCACTGCTGAGGGGCTGCTGGGGGACATGAGTTGGTGATCAGTAGTGCAAGCTGACATGTGGCTTGCCTGGGGGGCATGCCCATGGTGGATGGGCTGCCTGCGGGACATGACCATGGGTGCAGGGTAGTCCCCTGTGATGTGGGCTGCCTGCAGGGGCCGTGGAGGGTGTAGAGGGAACACCTGGGAGGACCCACACTGCCAATTCACGTGTAGGACTCCCCGCGCACCCCTGAAATACACGTACCCTGCTCAAATCATGTGTGAGACTTCCGCGGACCCCAGTAATACACGTACCCCACTCGCAGAGGGCCAATAGCATGCGAAACTTCCAGCGAACCCCAGTAATACACGTACCCCACTCTCACAGGGCCTATCGCGTGTGAAACTTCCTGCGCACCCCCGAAATACAGGTTCCCTGCTCAAATCACATGTGAGACTTCCCGCGAACCCCAGTAATACACATACCCCACTCGCACCGGCACTTTCGCGTGTGAAACTTCCCGTGAACCCCAGTAATATGCGTACCCCACTCGCACAGGGCCAATCGCTTGTGAAACTTCCCGCGAACCCCAGTAATACACGTACCCCACTCGCACAGGCTCTTTCGCGTGTGAAACTTCCCGCGAACCCCAATAATACACGTACCCCACACGCACAGGGCCAATCACGTGTGAAACTTCCCGCGAACCCCAGTAATACACGTACCCCACTCGCACAGGCCCTTTCGTGTATGAAACTTCCCACGAACCCCAGTAATACACGTACCCCACTCTCACAGGGCGAATCGCATGTGAAACTTCCATCGAACCCCAGTAATACACGTACCCCACTCTCATAGGGCCTATCGCATGTGAAACTTCCCACGAACCCCAGTAATACATGTTCCCCACTTGCCGTGCTGGTACAGGGTTAGCGCAGCCCTTTGCGCTGGATTGGGGATTTTGATGGCTTTTCCCTGCGCGAGGGGCGTTCTTGGAGGCGTAACTGGCGCTGCTGCAGGGTCGCTGTGCCACTGTGCGCCACGGCTAGTTTTGGTAGCCAAAATCCATGAATACGCTGTGCGCGGAAATGGATTTTAGCGCACACGGCTGGCGCAGAGATTCGCACACGCACACTGTGCGCCAGCCACGTGCGCCACTTGTGCGCTAAATTCTATGAATTACCCCCATGGTGTTTTCTACTTCCGTCATAGCTAATTCTGCCTCATTTGCTATTAGTGGCTCTTCCAGTGGTTCTTGGCTTCCTGTTACAGAAGGTTGACTACTGTCAGGAGTGTCCTTTTCTAGTTGGGCCTGGAGTCCTTCTTTGTGTTGCTTTTCATTGTGAAACATTGTTTTGTAGTGTGTAAAGTTTACATTGGTTATAGTGCTTTCATTTGCTTTGAAAGCGTCTTCATAGGAGTCATAGTTATCTAGTATTTCTTCTACTTTTCTCCAGGGTTTAAAGAGTTGTAGCAGGGACATGTAATATAGTTCTTTATGTTGAGGATTCTTTAATGACAATTTGATATGATTAATTAAATTTGTTTTGGTGAGTTTTACTAAGCTGCCTTCACAATTTGACACTCTGCATCTACCTTTTTTTTCATCGGGTTTCATATTATTTTTGTATGTGAAGTTTTGGGCTATTTGGTATAGACACATGGTTTCCAAAGTGGTACATCTGTTTGGGTAGTATGTGTCCAGCAAACTGTTTTTTAAAATGTCTTGGCTGTTCGGATCATGTTTGGCTATTGTTTCTATATCGTCGTATGATTTCAGAACTCGTTTTCTAGATTTAGCAGGACCAAGACTTAGCCATACTATATTTTCAGATTTTCAATACAAAGCAGTACCGGTTAAACGATCTGCTGCTTCATAGGAACCACATTCTCTATGGGAGAGCATTTTTATGCCCGAGCTGTATAATTTCTGAGACAGTGTTTTGTCTGAGGACAGGTCATTCCAGAGGTCATGGAGCTCTGTTTTTTCTGCTTTGGTTAAGTATGCTGTAATATATTGTGCAACTGCAGTGGCATTGTCTGCAATGTACTGCACATCTATGTTTGCATTCCATAAGTGGGCAATGATTGCATTGTAATCATTGATATATTTTTCTTCTTCTGTTCTTTTTATGTAATATGTATTTTTAGGTGATTTACCTTTAAGACTATGTCTAACTGAAGATATGAAGTTGTTTACTTGACCTGTTTTTGTAACTGGTCTAGGGAAACCAAAGCGGCATTTGGTGTAGTATTTCCCTTTGTTTTTGTATTTGCAATGACAATATTTGCCACATTTGTGTCTTTGAGATTGTAAAATTTGTGCATGAAGATCACTATTTGTTGCTTCCGATGGAATTTCACAAGTGACATATTTTTCGATAAACTGTAACACAGTGGCATCATTGTCTTGACCAAATTTAGGAGCATCTTTAATCCATAAAAACATGTGGATATGTGGTGCTCCTCTGGCTTGGTATTCTTTTCTCCAAAAGTAGTGTTGCACTTCTCTGAGGGGAGGAACAGTTTTATTACAAATAAAATGTAGCATAGCAATGAAGCGATGGTGAAAATATCTTGAAACATTAACAGGATCTAGAGAACAAAGTTCTCCAGGTGTTAGTATATCTATGTTTGTTTTGTTTTTGTTTGATATACGTAGGAAATCATATAAATCTTCCCATGCATATTCTGCACAACATAATGTAACAAACCAAGTGGGTGGGCCAAGGTTTCCTATCATACAACGTACATCTCCATGACATCCGAACCAGTACTCTTTAGTACCACGCAGGTTTGCTAATAGATTTGTAATACTTGATTGTAAAACCTCATCTTTTTGTTGCACTTTTAGTAATAATTGTGTAGCTGACATATTTTGAAAGTGGGTTCCTGATTTTAATGTGTGTGCAACTCCGTAACATAGAGTTGCTAGTTCACTTTCAAACAGTAGGTGGAATATGTATTCCACATTTTGTCTAAATCTGGGATCTTCAGAAAACATCCATAACGAGCGGTATTCTGATGCTGTTATTTGAATAGGTCTATCATCGTACCTTCCTCCTTTGCCAGTAGGAAAGAGTAGAGGAAAAGTATGTGCTTCTATACTTTTTTCCCATATCCTGATTGGTGATCCTTTTGTTTGTCGCATTTGGTACATTTCTAGTGCATCTTCTACGGTGTCATTAGAGTGCAATGGATGAATTGTATAATGGTCTAAAATATTTGATACTGTAGCAGGATCTAGAAGCTCAAATTGACCAGCTTCTGGTGACTCTTGAATTATTTCAGTGGTTTCTTTCAAGTTTTCTTCAATATTAATTTCTTTGTAGTATTCATTATTGTCTTTTAGATATTGCAATGCTTGTCTAACTTTATGTAAATCTACCAGTTGTTGCCAAATGTTTTTGCCTTTTGTAGGTACACCATTTACTAAGAAAATTAAAGATTGCTCCATTGGACCTTGCACTCCCAGAGTGTGCACATTTTGTTTTAGATCTAATGGTAAATACACTACTTTTCCACGAATACCTTAAACTAATTCAGAGGGAGGTAATTTTGCTGTTTTTGGTTGAAGGCGTATTATTGCTTGAAAGGGGTGCACTGTTTTAATTATGATGCTCTCATATAAATTGAGTTATTGTAGGGGTTTTGGTAGTGGGAATAATTCCCAATTATTTGTGATAGCACGTGAAGGAGTTTGGTTGTTGTCAAGTTTTGTATTGCAGTAACTGCAAAGTATTAAGGGGTCAGTTATTTTGTATTTATTTTCTGCTATAAGTTAGAGAGCTAATTCAAACCATTTAGAATCTTCATTGTCTTGTATTGTGTATGTTAGGTCTACAGTTTTTTTTTTTACTTTTATAAAAAGTTCTGCGGCAACATACACACACATGGTTTGGTACTTCAGCAGATGTACTTTTAAATTTCAGTATTTCTTTTTTGTATGTGTGTAGTAGAAGGTTGCCATGCATAGAATTGTTGCTAATTTGTTTTAAAGCTATTTCATTCTGTAAGTGGCTTTCACTTCCAAAATATTTTTTCTGGATATAGTCGATTTCCTCAAGTAGGTCTTCGCTGTACCATGTAGAAGAATGTTATTTAAATTGGCTAGTGCTAAAGCAGGACTTTTAGCATAGTGCAGTTTATAGACTAGATTTCTTATAATTGAATGATGTGTTCATATCATTTTGATATGATGGAAGGTGGTTTTGCAAGTAGGTCCTGAAATACAGGCCAATGAAAGTCCTTGTAGTCCTGTGTACTAACGCACTGGACAGGTGTCCATATTTTGCAGTAGTTTAATTTTGATTTTGTCTTTACCTTTCACATACTGATTGAGGAATTGGCGTAAAGACTTGAAAGATTTTTTTGGGAATGTTACACATTGACATGCATGGCCATTTGTATACTAGACGTTCTGATTCAGTTGAATGGAGAGGTAATTCTAAGTTTTCTGGGGATATTTTTGTAAGCAGTATTTCTTGTTCCATTATGGTACTATTACCTTTTCCATAACCTCGCCCACTGCTATGTATGGCAATTGTATTTGTTTGCTTTTGTTTGTATGCTGTTAAAATATGGTTCTTTGCTTGTATTGTGACTCCACTCACCTCCACAGATATTTAAGAAGTTATTTCTGTTGACATTTAGTTTATTGAGAAGTCTTTTTTGTAATTTAGTCATTAGTGTTGTTAGTGGTTTCATTTTGTTTAACACTAAAATAAATAACTTTCTTTTGAGAAGGATTGCACTGTCTATTAAAGCTTCTAAGATTAATTTCCTACGGTAGGTTTTAAGGGTTGTGCATGATTTCTCTCCAGTTTTTATAAGATTTTGAAGGACTCTGTGGCGGAAAATTTTTTGCTAAAATACTTTTTTGATATGCGCACTGTATCAAGATTTATAGGAGCAGTTTTATCAGTAGTGGTAGCTGAATTCTTGTTAATTGTTTTCTGTTTTGTTTTACATTTTGATAGAGGAGGCACAGTTTCTGTACTTGAAGCTTGTTTTGTTTCGCTAAATGACCTTATTAGCTGTTTTGTTTGAATTTTTTTACAAATTCTGCTAGAGATGGATACTTATTTTGGACACTTCTATTTTCATTTGCTCTACTTCTGCTCTACTTCTGCGTTGCTTTCTACGGACTTGATTTTTGGTAGGCATTCTTTAGGGTCTGTTGAAAAAAATAAAGAAGGTATGGGTTGCAGTGTTCTGAAATGTATGTGTGCTGTGTGCATGAGTGTCTGAGTATGATGATAAAGAAGTATGTGATGGTGTGTGATTGTGCATTGGGCAACTACTACTAGTTGGGATGGGTATTCTTGAATTTATGTGCTACTAAACTGGGGTTCAGATGATAGTAGAAAGTAAGCTAACTGTGTGGAGAAGTACAAATAGTAAATCTAATGGTATACAATTAAAACAGTTGTTTGTTCTATAATATCAAAATTCTAGGGGCTGAGTTGTGTCATTTGTGCGCCGAAAAATGGGAATTTGCGCGCCATTCTGCCTGTAAATCTCTGTTTAACAAATGGGGATTTGTGGACAGAATGGTGCACAATCTCTGTTTTAAGGCACATAAATAGCATGAATTAACCTTACAATATGTTTGAATAATAGTACAAATATTATGGTTGTATTTAACTTACTTTTTTGTGTGGAATGAGCAGGTTTCTTCTTAGTTGTTGTTTGTACTTCAAATTCTGCTGCTGCTTTTCAGGCGAGTGGTCTTCACTGCAATTGTAAAGGAAACACATTAGTAATTTTGTTTGTATATAGCACTGATGTTAATTTAGACATTGGGCCTCATTACGACCCGGGCAGTAAGGGATTACCGGTACCGGTAAGGGCACTGGTGCCGGTAATCCCTTACCGCCCAATTCCGAGATCCCTTTGCGGGTCCTCCCTTAGCAGCTGGTTTTACCAGCCGTTAAGGACGGGACCCGCAAGGGGACCTTAGAGGTAATTACGGTTCTGCAATTTGCGGTACCGTAATTACTGTCTTCCCCATTTCCATTGAGCCCTATGGGGACAAAAATGGGAATGGGGAAGGGCCAATGGTGAATGGGGAATTACTGCCCCGCCAAACTTGGAATGGTGCGGTAATTCCGGCATTCACCATGGCGGAATCAGTAAGGTACCGGCGTCAACCATGGCGCTAATAGCGCCATGGTTAACGCCTGGGTCGTAATGAGGCCCATTGATTTTTATGTTTTTGTGCAAGTATTGTTGTTTGATATTTGTACATAGGGTGTGCATGCACTTTTGTTTGACTATGTGAACTCTTTATATTTTACTTTAAATATGTTAGTTCAACATGCTTTGCAAACGTGTGTGTAAAAAGATTTTAAATAGCAGATAGGTCTGGAAGTGACCGTTGGTTATAGGAGCTGGGAAAAATGACAGTAAGTTCATTTTATAGGTTATACAAGCTAAAAGTCAGTTAATCTGTTTATATGAATGTATAAGAATTGTACATGTACTATACAGAAAATATGCATACCTGTAGTTTGTGTTTATGCATATGGATATGCATGCAGCTGCAAGTGGAAATCTTGGAGACTTGTACAGTATTTCTTGTAGAAGGTGCTTTCCAATGATATGACACTTGTACTCAGAGTGATTAACAGTACATTTGAAGTGCTGATCTATGATGATGCAGTTAGATGTAGAGGTCTTGGATGTGATTGGTGGATGGTCGTGTGACTTCTTAGCTACATCCAATGAGCGAATGGCACAGAAAGTGAAATGGAAATGGTAGAAGGACTGTCCATGTTACGATATGTCCGCGGAGATGGCTGTAGTCCGTGGACATCGCGTGTTACATCTGAGGATTTTGCGGTGGGGAGGCATGCAAATGAGAATGAGCAGAGCAAGGGATTGGTCAGTAAAGTTTAGTGGGTGTGTTGTGCAGGAGAGAGTTTGTCTGATACTCTTTGTCCTGAGAGAAGAACAGATAGCTATGGCTGTGTGTTTCAGAAAACAGATTGTTTGGATTTTGGGAGACTAATGGATACATTGGTTGAAGGTGCATGCGGAAAGCTGTGGAGTAGCTGTAGATCTTGGATTCCCACATGTGGAAGTGCACTGGCATGGAGTACGTGGAATGAAGTGGTTGGACTTGCTACCTCTCTGTGCTACTTTGGAGACAGAGCATCATACAGACATAATTGTAAATCATTGTGGACATGTGTCTGGAATTCTTTTGCAATTTGGAATGAAAGAAGGACTTGGGAAGGTCATGGACATGTTTCCAAATTCTCAAGTAATTTTTTCACGGATTGTGCAGAGACCAATGTGGCTGCGTTCTTCTTCATTTGGTCCACAAATGGAGAAAGCAAGGCGCAATGTCAATAAGGCTGTTTGTGCTTTTCTAAGAGATGTTTGCATGTCCTCTCTCACAATGAAAATATTATCGTAGCACATACATTTGTTGCAGAGATGGAGTCCATCTCACTTATGCTGGCAATCAGATTTTTCTGAGAAATGTACAAAATGCATTGCAAATTTTTTTGGAATTACAGCATCTATTTTGTAGGTAGGTGTTGAGCATTTCAAGTTTTTCAAACACAAACAAACACCACCAAAAGGCTCTTTTCAAAGCCACCACTTCCTCCTAGATAAAACTGCAATGGTTATGATAGGGCAGCACCCCAAAATTTTAGAAGTTCGCAGACTGTCCGCGGACTTCTAAAAAATACACAAGGCCCTGCTTCATTTATTTTCACTTCTATTTTTAAACTGTGAAAGGCGGCTCTGAAAAGAGCCTTTTTTCATATTTATTTTAGTTTTTTACACACAACACACTAGGAGAGGAGGGAAAAGGAGAGTAAGGGGGGACACCAACAACGGGGATAAGAAAAAGTGGTGGAGAGAGGAAGATGTAGAGTGGGCCTTAGTTAGGTAGTGAGCAGGTCTTCTCGTGCTCTGAGACCAGAGTCTCAAAAGCACTTTGAAGTCTCTCCCCCCTGCATAGTACTGCATCACAGTACATACACACAACTGTGACCCTCGAAAGGTAAGGGTCATCAGCATTGTGAATGACCTGTGAAGCAGCTGGAGTAATACGCTGTCCCACAGGAGTGTTCCTTGTGGTGACATGATCAGAAACAGAGGATGTAGTAGAGGAAGTCAACCTACTATGCTCCTCGCAAGTTACAACCTTGCGAACGGCCCCCGTGTGGAAGGAGTTTAGGTGTTGCTTCATAGTAGTCGTACCAAAACTGTACGAACCAGTCCTCCCGCGACTCAGTCCATTTTGCACTGGTTGCAGGTGACTTGGTTTGTACACGCCTTAGGTACGTTACCATGAATGGTAAATGACTGTTAAGCGGAAACCTGTGCAGTTCCCTCTGGGACCACTGCAAAAGATTTAGGCCTACAGGTGTTTGGCAGTAAACCCACTTGGTAGCAGTCTGTACCACACAGATTCACTTGGTAGCTGTGGCTGAGCAGTCAGACTTCCCTCAAGAAGAGTTAGGCAGTATGTGGAGTATACAAAATAGGGAAATTTACACAGTAGAACAAGCAGACACGGAACAGAGCTTGGGTGTAAAGATATATAGGTATTTATTTATAAGAACACATCTATGAAAAACACTCTGGCACTAATACGGCAAACAACTTCAATTACAATTACTATAAGTATCTCAATCCTCTAACAATATGTCGACAAGTCTAGGTTCAACGGCACCACTTATTTGCAGACAGAGGTGAACTTGTCGGGGGGAAATTCTCCCGGGGTCGGCTGGGCCGTCCTCGGACCCCCGGGCAGGGAGGCCCCAACTCCTCCTGTGTATCCCAAAAAATGAGTATGAGGCACACGCAAGAAGCAAGGTGATTCTGCTCTTTATTAAACAAAATGGCAGGGATGGGTCAAGGATCGTACGCGTCCGTCCTGACACTCTCTCCCCAATTGTGGGGCTCGCAGGCCCTTTTTACCTTAGTATGACGCGCTACTTGCATTACCTGGGAAAGTTAGCAAAAAAACCTATCGCCACTCTGGATTGGTTCCTCGAGTGGTAGGGTTAGTATAGCATACGTATAGAGAGCGTTGTTAGTGGTGGAGGGTCAGTCAGGTGGTATACTTGGGTTGTCCCTTCAATTTGATACATGAAAATTGTTACATGAAGACCCCTGAGGATTGGCTAATGTTAATGGCGTCAGTGATAAGAGCCCCATGTTCTGATTGGTCCATTCGCGAGCCCCCCAGTCTGGGACCATCGCTGTTCCCAGCTCGCGGTGCACCTGTCATTTGCAACAATGTATCACCATGGGTATGTGCAGACAATGTGAGGATTTGTTCATATGCTGGAAGGCAGACTACTCCCACCGCCGCAGATGTCCATTGAGTCGCTTAATTGTATCTGCCTTAGTCTTGAAACGTGGGATCCAGGCGCCTCCCTCCTCCTGGGCCTGGCACCCTGTCAGGTTCGGCTTGGTCACATGAGGTGAGACCGTGGTTGAGGCAGAATTCTGCACATTTAATATTGGATTTTCCACTGTGTGCCTGGCTGAATTTGCAGGTGTGACCTTGGCGTCGGCTTGCGGCATGCAAGTTTGCAACATTGTGCCCTTGACTGTCTGCTCTCGCCGGGCTCATTCTGCAGGGTCAGCAACTGTACTCTTGCTCATTCAATGTTCATGGAAGCTCTTGCTTGCGGCCTACTTGGGCCTGGTGCATAGGTAGAGACGTTTGATGCACGGCGCTTTAGGTTATGGTATGATATTGCTTTATCCCCAGTATCATGTCTTCGTTATACTTCTTATGGCAATGCATGGGTTTAGAAGAAGCGTGAGCAAGCATTTTAGATGAGTTCATTGTGCGTCTTGCGTTTCTGCATTTTGAAAAACCTATGTGAAAAATAATAAAGATGCGCGTCAGTGGGTGTGTCCGTCACCTACGTCATAGCACTGAATATGTTCTTCGTGTGGATTGGTGTGGGAGTGTCCAGTGTGCATGTTTGCACGGGTGTGCTGACCGTTGGCTAGGTCGTCATGGCATCTCTAACGATGTGTTCATTTACTGTTGAATGGTTCAGTCGAGTTCATCCATGCCGCAGGTGTCGGCATGGGCAGGACAGGCTGGTGGGCAGGCTGGTGGGCACATCCGTATGTTCCTGTACCAGGGTATCTGGTCATCTGGTAGGTGGGCAAACTCCTCTCGTGGCGGGTGTCTGGGCCGCGATCCTCTAGGCCATGGGTTTGAGGGGATTGGTGGGAGCCTTTTGTTCCATTCTCCCACTTCAGTCCCCCCTCTGGTCAACTTGTCGACCACAAACATATCCTTTTCCTTATCTCCTCTCACTCTCCATATTTTAGTACTCCTCCCAAATGACCATAGTGGTTGACATGGTCTTCAAATGACCAATACATATATACACAGGTTCCTCCAGGTGTGCAGTATACCCATTTCCCTATGTAGCTCCTTGAGTTTCTTGGGTTTTCGAGCTTCACAGATGGTGGGTCCAGGTGGTTGGTGATGATCTGTTTGCACAGTTTTTCTCTCTTTTATTATTGTGCCTGTGTGCTGGCCATCATCTGCCGGCATCAAGGGGTGCATATCAACCATTTCGATCATTTCATCTGTGGTGCGTGCCTTCCGGGCCTTCCAAAATCTAATTATGATCAGTGCAGCTCCAGCCAGTATTATGCATCCAACTATAATCTTCAGTCCGTCCGACAGCCAAGATGGCATCCATGACCATAATAGTAAAAACCAGCTGTCATCCTTCTTCACACCTTTACTTTCATCCATCATTTTGGAGTGCATCTGGGCCAGTTGTGATACTGCTTCTGTCAGTGTACCATTGTCAGCATCGTTAGCAGGAATGAATGTGCAGCATGTTTGTCCTATCTTTGCGCAAACTCCTCCTTCCATTGCTCACTGCTCGCAGTTCCTATTTTATTGCGTTGAATCCATTTACTGTAGAATTAATTGTCATCATTAGTTCCCATTGAGTTATCTGGAGCCATTTTGCGTTTGCGTAAGCTTGTAGTCCCGGATGTATTATTGAGGAGAAGAACATTGCTGCTCTGCTGAATAGTCTGTGTTCTGGTGGGATTGAAGTGAGTGCTGTTTCCGACCTTCCCCATAGGTAATTTCCTGTCAGAGGTTCTCCTTGTCTTTTCTTTCTATTCTGGACAGTGTTGTTGCTGTTGTTTTGATTCTATGGCCCCTTCTGAGGTTGTACAGATCTCTTCTTCCTCTTGTTTCCTTCATCCATTTTAGGGAAGTTCACCACGTTCACATGTTTCTGGGGCACCACTAGTGATGGTACATTAACGTGTACCATTGTGCAAACACCATTCCACAGAGGGGGCAGTGTGTGGTATGCCTTGTCTCCGCAGGCCCAGGAATGGTCCATTAATACTGCTGTTCCTGCTCCCCCCTCAGGTAACTCCATCACGCTTGCACAGTTGGTGTTGTATCCCACGTCCACTTCTCCTCTATGTTGGTAGCATACTTTAGGTATAGACAACGGCAGTATTGTTATTGGGTCTTCATTCTTCTCTATCCACGTTAGCATGGGTATGTACTTGACCCAAGTCACCCAACATCTGTCATTGTGTTCAGCAATAGTTGTAATAGTTTCTCTCGTTACCATGTTGCTGCCAACCACTCCTGTGTCCCATTTGTTGTCCAGGTACACCTTCCCTGTTATTGTTATCAGTGGTCTTTCCCAACATCCTTGTTTACCAGGAATTTCAGTGGCGTACCAATCACATGGTAGGTATTGTAGTGTTACTTTCTTTGTTTCTCCTTTTTCAGGGCCACTTGTCATGTATCTGAATGCTTCAGCATGCAAACTGGTTTTGTGGTAACTCAAATAAGTCTTGAGGAAGTTGTTTTCGTATGGATATGTGTCTCCTGTTTTCCATACCAGGTGCACCACCGTCCCTTGAAATCTCCCTCTCGTTTGGAACAGTGCCAAGTATACTATACATCGTGCTGTCTTTTCATCTATTTCCGTGGCAACGAAAGTTCGAGAAGCGCTCATGGCGTATGGGATCAATGAGCAGACGTAGCAGCTGTCTTCTGTTGTCTGCTTACCTATTTGGGTCATGTGTTTGTACCACATGTTGTTCGAGACGTGTGCTGAATCTTGTATGTAGTTGTCAATACCTTTATTATCTGAGTATGTGCTGCGTTTAACTCTATTTCCCTTGTGTGGAATTTTGCTATTACCACCTGACGTAACACCTGTTGCAGCCGTGGGTGGGGGTATATTAGGTTTGGGTGCAGCCAAATTATTAATAGCATAACTTTTCTGCCATACAGAGGCAGCCAAAAACCCGGTGATCATCAAAATCCCTATCATCTTTATTACAGATGCTATTCTCACCGGCATTTTGCTCTTACCTTGCTGCAGTCCGGCAGCTTATTCTTGCAACGTTAAAGTTGCCCGCCTGAAAATTCTCAATATGCTTGTTATTAGTGTTAGTTGTTGTTTTCAAGCTCTCCCTATCAAGTAGTCGTTCAGTGCCCAGGCGAAGAGCTGTTCCCACGCCAATCTAAGCGATCTATCTCTTAGGGCAGGCAAGTGTTGGTGAAGATGGGGCATTGATTGTTCTATGGCCAAGAGAAATGCTGTGTAGTAGACACGCACACTCCTTCTTTTCAGGTACTTTGGCCTTTTTATGTGGTAGACAAATTGGTGTGATAGCTCTTCAGGGTAGTTATCGTCTGGGGGTAGCATCTACTCCTGGGCAATGAACTTTGTTAGTTATCTGTTTTCTTTAGCAATACAATAATATGCGGTACCTGCATGTGCGAGAAAAAAAAAAGAGAACATTCAAGTGTTTACATGTGTATATGTGCAAAACAATGTCCTTCAGTTTGGTGATGACTGCAGTGGGTAGGGGGTTGAAGGGCAGAGGGTTAGGGGCTCAACTGGCGGAAGTCTCTTTACTCTTTGATCGTGTGACCATGGGGTGGGCGGTACGGGAATTACCCCTTTCTATGTCAGTAGTTGTCTCTGGGGAATCTGGGGGGTGGTAGGGTATGGAGACACTTAGGTCGTCAGCTGTGGTAGAAGTCTCTTCCTCCGTGGGTGACGCTGTTGCTGTTCTTCCAATGGCCCTGTCGGTGACGCTAGGGTGGATCTGGAGTTGCAGATCTTTACGTCATGTAGGTGATTCCAGGCACGTTTGTCCTGCAACTTTACTGCTCTCGTAGATACCTCCTCTACCAGGTGGGGGCCAGTGAAGCGTGGGCTGTTCCACTTTCTGTTGAAATTGCGGAGTAGCACGTGGTCACCTTTAGCAATTTTGCACAGTTTTTCCTTTTCCAATTCCTTATCCGCTTCTTCTGGTTGATCACTCTTAGACCCGCCCCGCGTGCGCTCGAGCTGTTGAGACACAAACACTACACTAGTAATCAAAGAAGACACATATTGGTACATTTCATCACCAAGAACAGTTGCAGTGTTTTCATGATCTGTTAATGCTCTTGATGTTGGCGTTAGAGGAAGGCGCATTTGACGTCCGGTCACCACCTCGTGAGGAGTGAGGTGGTGGGACGAGCCTGGTCTATTCCTCAGCTCAAATAGAGCTAGCGGAAGGCAATACAACCAACTCTTCTTTGTAGTTTGCTGTATCTTTGCAATTGCCATTCAGGCGTTCACATTACCGTTGGCCTGCGGGTGATATGCACATGAAAATTTATGCTTGATGTTCAGTAAGTATGTGATGTGCTGGAACATTTCATTGGCGAAATGCGGGCCATTATCCGACCGCAGTACCTCGCACTCTCCCCACCTGGGGAAAACCTCCCTCACTAGAAATTTAGCTGCTCTAAATGCATCTGGGTGTGAGCAGGGTCCTGCCTCAATCCACCTGGAGAATGGGCATACTACTACAATCATATACCTATTTCCTTGACATACGTTGATCATGTCAACATAGTCAATGTGGATGTGCAATAAGGGTCCCTCTGGCCGGGGTATAGTACCTTTTATCACTTTCAGCGTGTGACCGGCCGTGAACTGTTGACATGTGAGGCAATTGCTGATGAAATTTGTCACATGGGAATTTAACTCGGGACAGAACCAATCTTCCCTAATTCGTGCTGCAATAACTTCCTTGCCTGTGTGGGCTGGGTGGTGGAGTTGGCTCAGGGCGGTGTTCAATAGTGCCAATGGCATTACCATCTTTCCAGTGTTACCCTGGCGCCATAGTGCGTCAGTGGGTGACATTGTACATCCTCTTTTTACCCATATTTCTTTTTCTGCCATTGGTGCAGCCGCTTGTAACTCCATTATCTGTGTGGCTGGGAGATGGGTGTACCCCTCTCTTATCAACATCTCTTTAGCTATCCCCCTCCCTCTCCCTCTCTCTAACTCTGGGGGGTTCCATATCTCACCAAAATATGCAGCATACTTCACATGTGCGTCTGCTGCTGCATTTCCTTTTGAGATATGATCTTCTCCATTAGTGTGTGCGGTACATTTGACCAAAGCTAATTCTTGGGGGTCGTTTATTACTTCAATTAGTTGAGCTAATAAGAGAGCATGTTGCACTGGGGTGCCGTCAGCTCTCCTAAACCCTCTTCTCCTCCATTTGGACAATCCTGAGTGGACAGTAGACGTGACATATGCGCTGTCAGAATATATAGTCACTCTTTTGTCAAAGCTTTCCTTCAATGCCAAGATCAGTGCAACCAATTCAGCTGCTTGAGCGGAGTAATGCTGTGGTAATTGTACGCATTTCACCGCCACACACACCGGTTCCTCTGTCATTTTTACCACAGCTGCCCCAGTTCTCCTTATCCCATCACTTTGGTCTATTGTTGATGACCCATCAATGAACAAGAGCTCTCCTCCATCTAGTGCATCCTCTTCAACTTTTCTAGTACATGAGTACATTTCGGTAGTCTGTGTACAATCATGTGCATAGTCTCCTTCCTCAATTACTTCTGCTATAAACCTTGCAGGATTAACTGTGCTGCATCTAACAATTGATAATTCTGGTCTAGATAAGATGATCTCATAACCCGACGCCCTCTGCGTGGTTAGTGTGGACTTAGGCTTGTTCAATATTGCAAATAGTGCATGTTCCACAAATAGCATGGTTGGGCACCCCATCGTTATTGATGATGCTTTCTCTACCTCAAAGGCAGCTGCGGCGAGACCTTGTTCGCAAGGGAAATGTCCTAACATCACAGGATCCAAGTGGCCACTGTAAAACGCAACTGGTTTGTAACCCATGCTTGTTTTTTGAGCCAACACTGCTTTCATTACTGCTGAGTCGCAATGTGAAAATATAAAGAATTGTCGTTCATAATCTGGGGTGGCCAGTACCGGAGCAGTTGATATTGCATCTTTCAGTTCATCAAAGGCCTCTTTCATTTCCATTGTCCACCCCAATTTTTTCTCCCCTTTGTTAGCTGCTTTTAATGCCTCAAGTAGGGGTCCTATGTATGAGCTGTAATCAAATACCCAAGCTCTACAGTAGTTGCACAGTCCCAGGAACTGCTGCAGTTCCCTCACTGTTTGGGGCAGCGGCGTTTTTGAAATGGCCTGTGCTCTTTGTGGTGCAATCTTTCTTCCGTATTGGGATATGAGCTGACCAATGTAAAGTACCTGTTCCTGACAGTACTGTAACTTTTCCTTGTCTACCTTGTAACCCTTTTCAGCCAATATTGTCAGCATCTTCAATGAGTCCTCTCTGCATCTTTTTTCGCTTGTGCTGCAAATTATTATGTCATCAACATACTGCAACACTGTGCTTTCCACTTCAATGTTACCCAAGTCCATCTGTATTACTCTGTTGAAAATTGAGGGTGACTCGCAGTATCCTTGTGGCAAAATGGTGTGTTTCTATTTTGTGTTTCTGTACGTGAAGCTCGTCAGATCTTGTGAGTCTGGGTGCAGGGGTATTGAGAAAAAGGCATTTTTAAGGTCTATCACTGTAAATCGTGATGCCTCTGCTGGAATGCCACACAATATTGTGGCCGGGTTTGCTGCTATGGGGTATTCTGCTTCCACTATGTTGTTCAAGGGCCTGAGGTCCTGGATGAAGCGCCAAGACCCCCCTTTTGCTTTGCGCACTGGGTATACAGCTGTGTTACATGGTGATTCTGATGGTACCAATATGCCATTATTTATAAGGGCCGTTATTGTTTCATATATGCCCTCATCTGCCTCTTTTGATAGTGGGCACTGCTTCGCTCTGGGGAGTATTGCACCTTTTTTCAATTTTATTCTTACTCCCCCTATACTTTTTATGCACCCCACATCATAGGGACTAGTAGTCCATAATGATGTTGGTACCTTTGCCATATCCTCCTCAAAGAAGGGAACTGGGGTGGATGTGGGTGCTTCAAGTGCCATTGCCATTTTCTGTGCCACTTGTTTGTATGTCACTCTTAGCCATATTTCTACACTCATCATAAACACCATTTCATCTTCTTCCTTTTCTTCTGAGAAGCGCTCCTCGTCTGACACCTGGGTGAGCCTACATCCCTCTGCTAGGGCTATCACTGCCCTCCATGCTCTTCCTTCTCTGTCTTGGGCATGTACTGCGATGTAATCAGCAGTTGCTATAATGCTCTCTATGTTCACTGAAATCACCTTTCCTTCTTGTTCATTGGCTGGTGTTTCTGGTCTAAACAAATAGGCTGCTGTCCTCCTCCAGATGTTTCCTTCTATACCTGGCATCCATGCAAATGCCATGTCTGTCCCGTACTGGAACAGTTCACCATCTACTGGCTCAGCCCTAATCACTGTCTGTCCACAGTATGCTTGCATAATTTATCGTGCAGTGAGCATGTTTATTCCTGGAGTGGAGCAAATTATGCCGTCCTCCGTAAAGGAGATCGTCATATTCAGCCTGCTCATTATGTCTCTCCCCAGTATGTTTACTGGTGAGGCCCTAGAATATAAAAGCGGGACTGACATGTCATAATCCCCTATTGATAAGGGAATGTTATCAGTAAAGGGAACCAACCCCCTAGCCCCAGAGAATCCTTGGGTGTTCATGGCTTCACCTGACATCTTAAATTTACCTTCCCTTATGCAAGACCGGGTCGCCCCGGTGTCAACAAGGAATGATCATTTTTTGTCACCTATCGTTACCTCTATGCGTGGTTCCTCCGCACTATTAGGTGTTACCGACAGGATGGGACACACCAAGGCCGTCTGTGGGCTGTCCTATTGTGGGTATAACGATTGACCACTTCCTGTGTAAGGGTTGTGTCCCAGGACCGTCACCCTTCCCAGTTGTGTTTGCTGCAGTTGTGTATTGGTAGAGGTTATGTTATGGTCTTGGATTTGGGCAGGTTGCTGTACTTGCTGTACTTGGGGTTGTTGTGTCATCGCTACCTGTTGATGTGGCAGTGAATATGTCTGTGGCTGTTGTTGTGTTACTAGTTGTTGCTGCCCATTTCCCTGTTGCAATGCCTGCTGTTGCTGGATGCCCTGCGGTTCCTGTGTAGGCCCTTGTTGTCCCTGTTCTCCCCATGATGGTGTGCCTGGTCTCACTCTACACGTGCGTGACATGTGCCCTACTAATCCACAAATCCAACACACCGGTGGTTCCCTGTTCTGCCATGGAAAGCTTCCTGAGTTGTCCTGGTATACTGGTTGCCCGGTGGGGTAGAAATTTCTAAATCCTCCCCCTTGCTGTTGTGTGTTATATCCGTATCCCCTCCCCCTCATCATTCCTCCCCTTCCCCTGTTGTAATTATAATATCCAGCTCCTGGCGTTGAGTATCCTCCTCCCATGTTAGTCGTGTATGGTTGGAGTGGCGGCAGCTGTTGTGTTACAATCTGTGATGATTGTATTTGGGAGGGATCTTGTGCAGCCACACTTGTGTGGGGTTTTGGGTCATTGTTGCAGGAGTAGTTATTAGTGCACCTTCCATCGTGTATTTAGTAAGTTTTTTCTGTACCAATTTAGCCTCTTCCGCTTTTCTATCCTCTTCCTTTTGTTTCATCTTTTCTTGCCATGTCCTACAATGATGTACTATCGTCAGTTGTATTTCTGGCCATGCTTTTGCTTCCATCCCCACCACCTTCTTCAGTTGTTTCTGAACTGCTTCTGGGAGCCCTTGTATTAGTATATGATAGAATATTGCTGGTGTTTTGTCCCATTGTTCTCTAGTTTCCATAAGCCACTTCTCTTGAATTTCCTGGATATAATCAACAGGATCTTCGTTCTCACGCATCTTGTGTGAGGTAATTGCTCCTATGTCTGATGTGTCTGGGTACTGTACCCTCAGCGCTTGCCATAATGCATGTCTGCAGTTTGCGAATGGTGCCCCATCGTGTGATGTTTTTGTTATTGTGACTCCAGGGAAGCCTGCTCTCTTCCAGATGTCATCCGCTGCGTCCCCCAATATCGATATTAGAAGGCCCTTTACATCCCCCACTGCCAGTTTCTGCCCTGCGGTGTGTTTTTCCATTTCATATATCCATTTTCCCGCACCTCCACTTAATGATGGGAGCCTGCACTTTATATTTTCCTTGTCTGCATGCTTCCAAGGGACGTATTGTGGTCTAACCCCTCCCCTCTCCAGAAGCGGCATTAAGTTGTGTCCTGTTTGACCCCCTGGGTTCCACAAAATTGAGTCTGTGCACCCCTCCTCTTCTTCCGTTTCTTCTACATCGTCAATTGGGTCCATATTTCCCCTGCTCGTAACTGTTTCCATCCCTTCCCCTTCTCTTATCATTTCCTTTATTTAATGTGGGCGTGTGTATTCGTTCTCCCTGCCTGCGTCCAGGGAGGTCTCTAAGCCTGCCTGCATAGGGTGTCAGTTCGTGGGGGAAGGGTGCTAGTTTAGGTGGGCATGTTGCACGTAATGAGCGTGAGGTAGTGGAGCATGTTGGACGGGGTGTTGAGGGTGTAGCTGCACGTGCCTACCTTTCCTCCATTCCTTGCTCTTCCTCCTCACTTCCCTCCAGTCCTTCCTGTTTCCTGCAGATCCATGGTGATTCTCTATTTGTCCGGGTGATGTATAATTTATCTAAACTTTCCCTTTCACTGTTTCTTCCTTCCTTCTCCATTCCCTCTCCTTCCTCACTGCAAAAGTCATTCAGGAATGGCAACCCCCAATCTGTCTTTTTCACCTTAATCGTTACTGTTTTTAAGTCTATTAGATCCGTTCCTCCCTTTTCTCCTTTACCAATTGCTCCCCTTTGTGCTGACGTTGTGCTACTTCTGTGTCTCTGTATATATACCTCCTTACTTCACTCTCCCCTCTCCTATCTTCTCTTTCCCCTTCATTTTTCTCTGCTGTTTCTCTGCCAATTTCCTCTCTTTTCTTTTTCAATTCCTCTATTACTTTACTATTCATCTTTTCCATTATCCTTTCTTCTCCTTTCTTCCTTTCCCATCTCGCTCTTTCCCGCTCTCATATACCCTCTATCATCCTCCCTTCTTCGTATTTCCTTGTCGTTTCTGATAGTAATCTCCTCTTCCATATTTCCATTTCCTTTTCTTTCTCTTCTTCCTCTCTTTTCTTGTCACGCAGTGCTGCTCTGGATACCCTTTCTGCTACTGCCTTCACCCTTTCTGCTTCTCTCTTTTGCTCCTCAGTTCGTTCCCTCATTTTTCCAACTCATTCTTGCTTTCTTTCCTTTCCCGTGCTCTCTCTCTTTCCTCTCTCTCGAGCTGCTTGATCAGTGCATTCTGCTCATCCCTTAATTCTGCTAATCGTTCCTCCAAAATCTCTTCCTTTTCTCTTAATAGCTCTCCCCCTTTCTTTTCCCATCTTCCCCTTTCATTTCACTCTTCCTGGTATTATCCTCGTCCATTTTCCTTACTGCTTCCTTCTCTTCTCCTGTTAATGAACCTCGTAATTTTAATAGTACCTGCGCAGCTACCCACTCATCATGCCCTATTTCTGCGACCTGCTCTTCGTCAGTCCTCACCTTCCCTGCGGGCATCTTCATTCGAGCTGATCCCGTCGTACTAGTCTGCTCCCCTCCCGTGTGGCCAACTGTAGCTGTATATTGTGGCGGGCTGTATGCCGGGTTCGAGTACTCCTCGGCCGCCCTTAATTGTACTATTTCTCGTAGTTCTGTCAAAGGATATAACCCCCCTTACTCCTTTTTCACTACCTTCGCTAGGGGCATATCGTTGCTCTGTTCCTTTTTTATTTCCTTTTCTTTTAGGTTGTTACTCTTTTCTCCTTCCTCTCGTCCGTTCCCCGTGTTCTGTGTGCCTTCACTCTCTTTTTCCCCATTCTCTCCTTCCTCCTTAATCTTCTCCTCTTCCGTTGCTTCCCCCATAATGAACATTCCATTTGGTCCTGGTTGGGACCCTTGAAACATCCTCCACAAGTTAAACACCTCCACATGGTGTATCAGCTTCTTCCCCTTGTATGTGTTATGCAGATGAGTTAACAGTGAATGTTGGGTATATGGATCGAAACTGCCATTAGGCGGCCATGGTGTCGTCATTTTGTTGTCCGTCCCCTGTGTCCATTCTATGCTATATTTGATCAGTTTCTCCCTATGGGGTGACAGTGTTTTACATATGTGCTGTAGCGGGGTAGTGAGGGTGTTCCCCCACCCTCCCGATCCTGCCCCGTATGACATAGTATCACTTCACTTGTTATCCTACCCCTAGTTGGCAGCGGTTATCTTGCTAACAGTGTACACTATACAATCTTAGATCTTTTACCTGGCCCAGTAATTTTGGGGACTTGCGATTGTCCGCTAAGGAAAAATAGAAGAATATAGCATTTGCATTTGTATACTCTTTTCTTTCTTTTCTTCCTTTAACAAATACCTTTACGGCCCCCTGCGGCCGAGGCGCACGTAGCCCCCTGCGGCTGCGTGCCCCGTGTGACGTTCTTATACAGCCGTCCCACTTTCTTTTAACCCTCCTCCTCTTTCTTCACTTGCCGTGGCCGGCGTTCTCCGTGCGCAGCCACGTCCCCCTTTTCACCCTTCCCTGATCAACTCGTTACCGTTTATCTCCGTCTCCACCCCCTTACCATAATTCTCTTCCCCACCACTCTCCGAAAGAAAAAATGCCTTGTGTTCGAGATATCCTATAAAAGCCCTACTGGTGACGTCACCGATCTCTTCAAAAACTACTGGTAGGTTTTTTACATGTTTTTAAAAGTACGAAATACGCTTGCAATCTACCCCCGTTAACCCCACAGCTGTCTTCCTGTCACGCCTGGAACAAGGTAATCAACAATATAATCGTACTGCGCACACTGCGTCGCCTCGCGTGTGATACGCCCCTCGACAGGAGGGCTTAACCAGCCAATTATCTTCCGTATTAGGCAACCAGCTAGCTACCGCCTACAGGGAAACGTCATCTATCTATCGAGTTTCCTGCTCGATCAATAGGGATCCTCATCTACTCATTGATCAATAATCACCAAATCGTAGGAAGCCGCACACACACACACCCTTACACGTGGTCGCGACCTGGGCCAATCAGTGTCTACGAGCGGCCGCACGTGATGTTTTCGTGCTCCGCCCCCTCCTCTTCTGTAACGTAGCGGACTGCTCTCGCACTTGTCCAGCTACCATTCACTTCACCGTCAACACTAATTTTATCAACCTTCGCCGCGCACCTGTGTAACACCTCCCCCCTCCCGTATTCAATTCCTTCCCCCTCCCTCACAATTTCACATTGCTTGTTGTGCGTTGCATACTCACCAAGTTCTCTTGATGCGGGGCCACTCGACTGCGTGCACCCCTCCAAGCGGCTCGCCACCTCCCCTCGTCTGGACCACGTCTGGACACTCGCCAACCGTGGGCGGGAAATGTTCTCAACCGGCTCCCGAAGGCCAATATCCGGATTGCGCTGTCCGGTCTTCTCGCAGTTCCGCGATGGTCCTGTAGTCCTCAAAAGGGGGCAGCGGCAGAGGGGGCCGCGCCGCCAGGTCTCCTCGCAACGGGAGTACTCGGAAAAATAAAATAAAAGCAGACCTTAAACAGATCTCAGCAGTGCCTCCAACTTGTCGGGGTGAAATTCTCCAGGGGTCGGCTGGGCCGTCCTCGGACCCCCGTGCAGGGAGCCCCCAACTCCTCCCGTGTATCCCAAAAAATGAGTATGAGGCACACGCAAGAAGCAAGGTGATTCTGCTCTTTATTAAACAAAATGGCAGGGATGGGTCAAGGATCGTACGCGTCCGTCCTGACACTCTCTCCCCAATCGTGGGGCTCGCAGGCCCTTTTTACCTTAGTATGACGCGCTACTTGCGTCACCTGGGAAAGTTAGCAAAAAAACCTATCGCCACTCTGGATTGGTTCCTCGAGTGGTAGGGTTAGTATAGCATACGTATAGAGAGCGTTGTTAGTGGTGGAGGGTCAGTCAGGTGGTATACTTGGGTTGTCCCTTCAATTTGATACATGAAAATTGTTACATGAAGACCCCTGAGGATTGGCTAATGTTAATGGCGTCAGTGATAAGAGCCCCA
Organism: Ambystoma mexicanum; assembly: GCF_040938575.1. Classification (NCBI taxonomy): domain Eukaryota; kingdom Metazoa; phylum Chordata; class Amphibia; order Caudata; family Ambystomatidae; genus Ambystoma; species Ambystoma mexicanum. Next base: position 377,920,886 of record NC_090930.1, on the reverse strand, counting down.
TGTTCTGATTGGTCCATTCGCGAGCCCACCAGTCTGGGACCATCTCTGTTCCCAGCTCGCGGTGCACCTGTCATTTGCAACAATGTATCACTATGGGTATGTGCAGACAATGTGAGGATTTGTTCATATGCTAGAAGGCAGACTACTCCCACCGCCGCAGATGTCCATTGAGTCGCTTAATTGTATCTGCCTGTGCCTTGAAACGTGGGATCCAGGAGCCTCCCTCCTCCTGGGTCTGGCACCCTGTCAGGTTCGGCTTGGTCACGTGAGGTGAGACCGTGTTTGAGGCAGAATTCTGCACATTTAATATTGCATTTTCCACTGTGTGCCTGGCTGAATTTGCAGGTGTGACCTTGGTGTCGGCTTGCAGCATGCGAGTTTGCAACATTGTGCCCTTGACTGTCTGCTCTCGCCGGGCTCATTCTGCAGGGTCAGCAACTGTACTCTTGCTTATTCAATGTTCATGGAAGCTCTTGCTTGCGGCCTACTTGGGCCTGGTGCATAGGTAGAGACGTTTGATGCACGGCGCTTTAGGTTATGGTATGATATTGCTTTATCCCCAGTATTATGTCTTCGTTATACTTCTTATTGCAATGCATGGGTTTAGAAGAAGCGTGAGCAAGCATTTTAGATGAGTTCATTGTGCGTCTTGCGTTTCTGCATTTTGAAAAACCTATGTGAAAAATAATAAAGATGCGCGTCAGTGGGTGTGTCCGTCACCTACGTCATAGCACTGAATATGTTCTTCGTGTTGATTGGTGTGGGAGTGTCCAGTGTGCATGTTTGCACGGGTGTGCTGACCGTTGGCTAGGTCGTCATGGCATCTCTAACGATGTGTTCATTTACTGTTGAATGGTTCAGTCAAGTTCATCCATGCCGCAGGTGTCGGCATGGGCAGGGCAGGCTGGTGGGCAGGCTGGTGGGCACATCCGTATGTTCCTGTACCAGGGTATCTGGTCATCTGGTAGGTGGGCAAACTCCTCTCGTGGTGGGTGTCTGGGCCGCAATCCTCTAGGCCATGGGTGTGAGGGGATTGGTGGGAGCCTTTTGTTCCATTCTCCCACTTCAAATGCTTTAACCTAGATGGCACTCTAGTATTCGTTAGGAGGGGAGAGAAAAAGGCAGGGTATGAAACCAACTCGGTACCAACACTTTTACAAAACAATGCAAGGAAAGTAAGGCAGGATCTACCGTAGATTACAAAGTTCAAAGGCCAGGCCCACTCGGAGAGAGGCAAGGCTCTATGTCCCAAAAGTATCACAGTGGAAATGCAATTCGAGTCTTTGTTGCAAATTGTCACAGAAAGATTGGACCAGTTCAGAACAGAAAGTTAAGAAGGCTTGGAGGCGACCCAATGGAGAGGCAAGGATTAAGACAACCCACGCTAACCGTCACAAGGGAAGCCAGGCGGACACGGTACCTTGTATGTGGAGAGACAGCTCCGGCGGGGGCAGTTGTTCCTGGTGGTGGATGCAAGTCGGGGCTTTGCCAAGAGATGAGATGATCTTGTCGTCGAAGGAAAGTTGAAGATCGTTGCACCACCAGGGAAGAGACCAGCCGCGGAGTGCTCCATCACAAGACACCACCTTTTGGTCACGGTACGGGCTAGTGGCTAGCTGGTTGCCGGGGTGCTCAGCATGGGCAATTCGACCACTACACCCTAGAAGCGAAGAAAAAGCAAAGGGGACTGGTTGTGCCCACCAGTCAGGGGAAGAATACTCTCCGGCGTGGAGATCTCCTCTGTCGTTGGGAAGTGGTGAGTCGGTTCAGCAGGGGTCCACCAGAGGTGTCATCGTTGCAGTCGGCCCAGCTTTACCCTCGTCAGATTCTTAGGTCCTGTGGCGACTTCTGAAGATCCAGTCCCAAAAGCCCTGCTTTTATGCAGGAAACCCCCATTCATTCAGCCTAGCTGTCAATCAAAACACGCTAAGTGGTGAGCGGGGTGGCTCACCACTTGGGCCAATCACACCAGAGTGCGACTTGAGTTGGCAAGGCAACTCAGTCCAGGGTGCCTAAACACCCTCCCACACCCCCTGTGGTACCCAGACAGAATGGCACTACTTTGGAAGGCTTCTGTGCAGAAGCCCACCAAAAGTGGAACAAAGGGCTCAACCTTTGGTTAGGAGTTACAGAGACGAACACAGACGCCATTTTAAAAGCCGAGTTCTGGCAGAAAATAGCAACCGGTAGATTTATTTAAGACAAATAAACCGGCGGTATGTTAGAGACTAACAGGAAAAAGTATTAGCCTCCAACAATGGGAAGAATCCCATAGAACTATATTCGGGGTCGAATATAACAAGTAGTTTCCACTGCCACCAGCCAAAACTCGATGAGAGGGGACGGGACAGTGCCCCCTCGAATAACAGACCCAGGGATAATCGAATTACCCCTACCAGTACTTCCACAATAGGATGGTTTGTACTAGTTCTGTTAGTAAATTTAGGTCTAGTAAAGCCAATGGTGACTTTACATGCCCTGGGAGACAGTAGTCAGTCCCAGGGTATGGAGTCTATGGTGGGGATCCTCTAGGACGCCTGAGTGTTACGGCACGGAGGGTGCAGTGTAACACACATAGTAAAACATATGAGACCCTATGGAGTAAAAGACCCCATAGCCCATAGAACACATAGATATTCAAAGGAATTAACCACATTCATGTCCAAGAGTGGGAGAAAAAGAGTCTCACTCTTGGCAGGATGAAAAAAAAAAAACTCCAGAAATCCAGCAAAGCTGCTGGGGGACTCACTAGGTTAGGAAATTCGGCCTAAACAGAGAATTCTCCCTAACAATGACCGCCACACCCAAGACTCACAGCGAGTGCTGGTAGTAGGGCCTTCCACTACCTCATTCTCGTCATCCTCTTCATCCTCCGCTGCATCCTCACTCCTGTTCCCCTCTTCAGGCCCTTGGGGAGGTGGTGGTGGTGGAGGGTGTGGGAGTGGTGCTGAGGCAGATGTAGCACCAGGTGGTAGTAGTGCAGCCATGGATGCCATCAGGTTTCAGAAATAAATCTGGAAAATTGGCCGCAGAAAGGCACTGTGTTCTGTAAGATAGCCAGAAACACAATCAGGATGAGCATGGGGTGTGGCCTTTTATAGGGGTGCTTGTGCGCAGTTCGTGGACACCCGCGCTGTCCGCGGACAGATCAAACACCAAAAAAAAGGTTCAAAAAGTCCCAGAAAGTATGTAGAAACTCAGGATGACTGTCTGGGACTTGTGCTATGTTGATTTATTATTGAAAAATATTGTGGATTGCCTGAAAAGGTAGTTTTAAATTGTTCGGGGACACGAACAGTGTCCGCAGTCAGAACACACGCTCAGGGTGGGCGCGGTCAAATGATAGGTTCGCGAACATGTGCGAGTGGGACACGTGTATTACTGGGGTTCGCAGGAAGTTTTACACGCGAAAGGGCCCTGTGCGAGTGGGGTACGTGTATTACTGGGGTTCGGGAAGTTTTACACGCGAAAGGGCCCTGTGCGTGTGGGGTACGTGTATTACTGGGGTTCGCAGGAAGTTTTACACGCGAAAGGGCCCTGTGTGAGTGGGGTACGTGTATTACTGGCGTTCGGTAAATTTTACACACGAAAGGGCCCTGTGCGTGTGGGGTACGTGTATTACTGGGGTTTGCAGGAAGTTTTACACACGAAAGGGCCCTGTGCGAGTGGGGTACGTGTATTACTGGGGTTCGCTGGAAGTTTTACACGTGAAAGGGCCCTGTGTGAGTGGGGTACGTGTATTCCTGGGGTTCGCGGGAAGTTTCACACACGATTGGCCCTCTGCGAGTGGGGTACGTGTATTACTGGGGTTCCCAGGTTGTTTCACAAGCGATTGGGCCTGTGCGAGTGGGGTATGTGTATTAGTGGGGTTCGCAGGAAGTTTTACATGTGATTGGCCCTGTGTAAGTGGGGTACATGTATTACTGGGGTTCCTGGGTAGTTTCACACGCGATTGGCCCTGGGTGAGAGGGATACCACTCACCTTCTTCCTTGTGTGTAGAAGAACGCGTAGCCAACACCCAACCGCTGTGAAGTAATAGCGTGTGAACCCCAACGGCTGGAAAACACACACCCGCACCCCACGAAAAGCACGTACAGAGCAATGGAAAGCCATGTGGGATCTTCAACCCGTGCCATGGCAACGCCCGTCCGCGAAACGTCACAGACGCGCTTATGCGCTAAGGGCCTATGGTCCAATGAATTCGCGTACGTGTGCCGACGCGCTTACGCGCTAAGGGCCTTTCCTTGGATTTCACACTGACGTGCACTTTTTTCACGTGCCAATTCACTCCGTATCAAGCTGGCCACGCGTACACACACGGAAGACCACCCTCCTGCCCTGAAGGACATTTTCCTGCCCCCCAGAGCCCTGAGCACGCTCCCACCTGCCATCTGCTGCTGCCTGACTGCCTGCTGCCCACGTTTCTTCTTTTAATGGGGTGCCTGTGTGTTGCGTGCACGTTATTTATCCTAGGGGGCCACAGTATGGGACATTCATCATAGCTGTATATACATGCTTTTTATTTGCGCACACTTTTGTAATGCGCAGGGACGCTACCGCCTGCCTTTGTGTGGTGGACATGTTTAGACCTGTGTGTGTCTTTGCCCATGCACGGGTTTGCCCTATTCAATTCCATGAATACGTGTGGTTTGCGTGCGTGTGGGCGTTCCATGTACTTCCCAGCAGTACTTCCCGAGTTACGCCTTCTTTTTCACACGTTGTTCCCCATTCTGCGTGTTACGCCTCGTGTCCCGCCCCCTTAATGGTGTGTGCGTGGACGTTGTGCGCTTTCCCTGTCTGCGTCGCGCACAGCGTTTGAGCTGTTGCAATGACGTGTGCGCCCGTGTGCGCCACGCTCGATGTTTTTTCATGCTTGCGCCTGCTTGCGCCAAGATTTGCGGCGCACGTTTGTTCCATGAATCGGCCCCATAATGTGTATGTGTGCTGGTTTTTGAATTTGTACAATGTTCAGATGTTATGATATAATAATTAAACATACCCCCCCAGACTTTTTGGGTAGTGTTCCTGTTCCACATATGTCTGCGGACATTAGAAGAGTTCGCAGACATCAAATTTAGTAGAGGGGGTTCAGTATGTTCCATGTTACATGTACATAAAGTCAGAGATATTATTGTTAAGTTGTGCTACTAAAAACCTATGAAATTCAGTAAAAAAAACATTGTTAAAGGGAAGTTATGGTTAACTTGCGCTACTAAAAACCTATGAAAAAAAGTTGTTAATTCAGTAAAAAAAACCTGAAATTCGCCAGTTATGGTAAGCTAAGCAACCATAACTCGCGCCACCACGGTACACTGCTAAGACTAACACCCAGGACATCAAAGATGACATCACCAATGTCATTGATGACATCACTGATTACATCACATGTGCATTCACATTTCATGAAAAGTCTGTGCATGGGATTATTGGACCCGAAAGCGTGCCAAAGGCCATGCACGCAACAACAAAGTTATAGGCACTGGAGTTATAAGCCAGTGCCATCAACACATAGCAATAATATCTATGCACAAACAGCTACGAGTGCAGTGTCTGGCCATGAATAAGTGAAGCATAGCACACCTATCAATACACCCGTACTACTGTACATCACTGAGGTGATTGTGGGCAGGATGTAGAGTTTTGCTTCCATGGCTGCAGCACGTAGCCCATACATCATACTCCTAAAACCATAGGCCCTGCCCAGAAACACCACTTCATATTACTGCAATGCATACATTTGTCCTATAGGTTAGCATGTCAGATGGTTCTGGGGAGGGTGTACATTCTTGGTAGCATGGCAGAAGCTCATGCACCCAGAAATGACCTTGTCAGTGGTGGAGGTATAAGCCATTGTACACCTATTCATTCAAAGGTACATGGCCATATATCTTAACCTCTAGGTCCTGATGTCACCCACTGCAGCACATTAGACAGGGACGTTAGTGACTGTGTTGCTTCTGTGGAGTGGCTGTTTCCATAGAAAGAACTGTTTTTGTCTGCCTTACAACTGTCCTACCCTTGGACGAATCATCACCAAACTTTGAAAAAAAAATATATCAGACACTCTGACTTTGGTTGGAAAGTTTGGTCATGTTTGGTACAGGGGGGTGAACGTTATAAGGGGGAGGTGTTCTCAAAATGTCTTTTTTCCCCTTACGCTGAATGGGGGAAAAAAGTCGTGCTCACGACCATGTGGCTCTTTCCCAGATCCTACAGTGTGTGGGGAGGATCACAGAGTAAGAGATGGGTTAAGTACTGTATTTGTTTGGCCGGTAGATGTTAATGATGTACTCACCATGGGAAATTGTGTTTGGGAAAAGATTTTGATTTCCTACAATGCTTGGGGAGGTTTAAACAGTAAGAGACAGATGAAATACTGTACTTGTCTAGGCAGCAATTGTCTATTATATATTCTGCATTGGCGCCTTCTCCAGGATGTTTGTACGTGCAGAAAATGAGGGATCTAATAAGGCTACTATTTGAGTCCGTGCTGTGTACAGGCACCTTGAAAATGTTCGCAGGACACACGTCGCGTTAGTGACCATTGCTTTTGAGTGTATTTCCCTATTATATTACATTTTCCTATGGGTGTATTATTGCTTAGTACGCCACCATGGTCGTGGCATGCTGCAGTGGTTGTGGGCAGGGCCTAGAGTCTTGGATGCATGGCCGTAGGCTGTAGGCCGAAGGCCATACTTCCAAGACTGTAGGCCCTGCTCACAACCACCGCTGCATGTCACGACCATGGCTACACGTGTATTATTGATTATCGCTTACATGGTTGAGTGGAGAGTGTACACTGTTGGGTGCATGGCCAAAGGCCATGCACCCAACAACACAGTTATAGGCACTGGAGTTATAAGCCAGTGCACATCAACACATTGCAATACTATCTATGCACAAACAGCTATGAGTGCAGTGTCTGGTCATGAATAAGTGAAGCATAGCACACCTATCAATACACCCGTACTACTGTACATCACTGAGGTGATTGTGGCCAGGATGTAGAGTTTAGCATCCATGGCTGCAGCCCGTAGCCCATACATCATACTCCTAAAACCCTAGGCCCTGCCCAGAAATACCACTTCATATTACTGCAATGCATACACTCGTCCTATAGGTTAGCATGTCAGATTGTTCTCGGGAGGGAGTACAGTCTTGGTTGCATGGCCGAAGCTTATGCACCAAGAAACGACCTTGTTAGCGGTGGAGGTATAAGCCATTGTACACCTATTCATTCAAAAGTACGTGGACATATATCTTAACCTCTAGGTCCTGATGTCACCCACTGCAGCACATTAGACAGGGACGTTAGTGACTGCGTTGCTTTGGTAGAGTGGCTGTTTCCATAGAAAGAACTGTTTTTGGCTGCCTTACAACTGTCCTACCATTGGACGAATCGTCGCCAAACTTTGAAAAAAAATATATTGGACACTCTGACTTTGGTTGGAAAGTTTGGTCATGTTTGGTTCAGGGGGATGAAAGTTATAAGGGGGAGGTTTTCTCAAAAGGTCTTTTTTCCCCTTACACTGAACGGGGGAAAAAGGTTGTGCTCATGACCATGTGGCTCTTTCCCAGATTGTTTGCAGAACAGCATGCAGTAAGGTGGCTTTCTTCGGTGGCCCCCTATCTTTTGCTAATGTTTTTGTGTGTGCGGATACCGCCAGAAACACCTCCAAACCAAGAGAGCATTAGACTTCTCACACTCAAGTAATAGTATTTCACAAGGTGACCATTGAGGGGAGCAATGAGCTGTGGAAGCACAAAGTGAAAAAGTGCAGTTTTCTTGTCTGCAAAATGATATGTTTAAATGGAAGTTCGTGCTCACTGCACAACATCCAATTAGAGTGTGTGGATTAAAATGTGTTTTGGACTAATATATTTACCTCAGATTGGCCTCTTCAGTTTTGAAAACTAAGGCCATCATCTGCACCATTTGCTTGAAACAGCGCTTCTGCAGCTGTATGGGAGTAGAGGTTCTCATAATTAGATTTCATTATGTTGCTTCAAAGCAAAAATGTATTTTCCTTCTGAGTGAAGGCCACACGAGTTGCTTTTTTGGTTGACCGCTCAGTACTCCCGCACATCCGAGTGAATGTAAAGGGGCAATTGTTTTGTTGACCTTGAGCCCAAGAGAAACTTGCTCGCTATTCACAGAATGAAAGGCTAAAAAAAAACAGCAATTGATAAGGTTATGTTTTAAAAAGTTTGTAAGGGACATGCATAACATTCAACAAAGATTCTTCGCTATGAAAACATTTGTGACTGATTTGCCGAAAAAGAATGGAGGCTCTAAATATTTTGTAAGTTCACTTTGGCCCATTGTACAGCAAATCGTGCATTATTTTTACATAACTGCACATCTAATTGTGCTAATATAATTGACATATTATTTTTCTGCCCTTGTACAATTTTCCTGTAATGTTGCAGAGTGCACAGGTTGCTCATTTGCAGGGTATGACTGCACTCAACCTTTTTTACTATTTATATTTCTAATTTGAAACACTTACTTTGTCCACATAGCTTTATGTATAACTTTGCAAGTTTTCTTGGTGTTCTTTTAAATGACGAGACGTAATTATTTTTTATTTGTCCACTTTTTTTTGTTTCATACCTAAATTATCGTCTTTCTGTGTACTTGCCATTTTGTTTTCTCTTGCAGCGCATGCAAAATCTAGCTGTTTCTAACCTCCACCGATAGGTACACTTGGACATTAGTAACATATTACTAAAATGTCAACTCTGAGCATGTATTTTTGTGTAGCACTTTGCAACTTTTCCATTTGATCTTTGAACAAATGTTGGTAAAGGTTGGTTACTGACACTTATTTTTTGTAACCTTTCCCGCTTAGGTATATTTTGCCGTACTGTGCGTGCCATGGTTTTCAAATCCTGAGTGATGGCTTCTTCGGGCGGCAAATACAACTGCTGGTGAGTGGTTGCGTGTCCATAACAATAATGTGGAATGACTCTGTAAACCCGCTTTGTCCGTTCGCTGAACTCGCTATTCGGAGCAATGTGACATCATTTATGGTGCTGTAGGCTCAACGTCATGACGACTTCTGGGAAATGACTGTGGAAACAAAGCCACTGCTTCAACGAAGACCCCAAAATGTTTGTTTGAGCAACAAAAAGGCCTCCTCATCTTCAACATTTGCAATGCCTCCATAACCAGCGTTATAATCATTGCATTGACTATGCGATTATTCCGATAGTCTCTGCAAGTTTATTATTAAATAAATCTACTTTGTAACCTGTAAAATGGTCACGTGTTCTTTACCATTCCACTGTTTTATTTGCAAATGTAACTTATTACCTTGTACGTCGCTGAATGTTTATTTACAGGTTCTGCGTCACGCCACGTACTTGTGATTTTTGCAACCTACAATGGAAAGGGAAGAGGGGCTATGTATGCAATAACCGTCTTCCCTTTCTATGGCGGCCATCTTGAAAGAGGATTTTCTTTTGTGATCCTTACTGCCAAAGTCGCCTCGGATTACAACAAGTACACGTCCTTTTTAGTAGCACACGTTACTGCATTCGTAATTTAGACTATTGCTGCCAAAGATTATTGCGCCTATGTACTATGTTTACAGAGAAATAAGGAGTATGTGGAGTGTATTCAAGTTTTTTTTTTCAGTTATATTGTGAAATGTCGTTATTAACCCATTATTAACTTTGTTTACGGGTGGCTTTATTTTTTGCCACGGCAGGCAATAAGGTAATATGCGACCGGCATTGAGCAAAAAGGCATCAAACGGTAATATGAGTGACTGTATGTGTGGCAACACATTTTTTCCGTCTTTTATGTGCAAGGTAGGAACACAGTTTCTTATGCTTTTGCATTACACCACTGCTGATGTTTCTTAGGGAGGAAGGGTGCATTTAGGTGATGTCTTTTTCCGATAAGTACAACTTTCCCTACCTATATATAATGTGTAGTGCATTCGCAATCGCTGCATACCAATACGTGTTGGCGTTGTGTAAAGCAAATGTTGAAGGTGGACATTCCTACATGAATATAAAATCTATTTCCTCATTGCACAACAGGCATACTTAGTTCAGTGTACTGATTCTGGGACATTTCATGGTGCTGTATGACAGTATATTTTCATGTGGCATTCTTCGGAAGCTATATACTGTTTACCAAACAACCCTTCCTAAAGGAACCTTTTGGTTATGTTGCACTACTGAAAATCTGTGCCATGCAGTACAACATTTTTTTCTTAGGTACACCTTATACTTCAATTGTACCACTAAAAACCCGTCCAATTCACTTAAAAAAAACTTTGTTAAGGGGAGGTTATGGTTAGGTTGCGCTATTAAAAACCTGTGAAATTCCCTAAAAAAACTTTATAATCATTAGATTATGGTTTGCGGTAAAACAGAAAAACCCCTGAAATTCTCCAGTTATGGTAGCCTAAGCAACAATAACTGCCTGCACCACTGTGCACTGCTAACACTAACACCAGCTAAGCAACCATAACTCGCGCCACCACCGTGCAATGCTAAGACTAACACCCAGGACATCAAAGATGACTTCAGAAATGTCATTGATGACATCACTGATAACATCACATGTACATTTACTTTGAATGAAAGCTCTGTAGAAGGTGTTCTTATTATAATGTTGACCAAAAAGAGTCAAGGATCATTAGAATAAATATCAAGTGCTAATTAGTGCATTAAGCAATGCGTTGATATACGTAGCATTCTATTATGAAGTTCTATGCAGTATACTAAGGTACTCATGTAGAAACATAGGCATTGTGTTCAGCATACATGATGGAGGTGCAATATTCATAAGCTTTCCATGTTGAACAGTGAAATGATAACTGTTTTCTTATTAGAGTTTTGGGTACTGTGAAACATGTGACAAGTAGGTAATAAAAACCACTTCCTACATAATGACATTATTATAGACAAAACACAAAGAGACAACATCACATACAAATATGAGTATATACACGAAAATTGAAGTAAGGAAAAAGCAGCGGTAGTAGCAGTGTGTTCATAACCTAACTGATTATCTTTTTGCAGAGAAATTATTGCTCTGTTTCAATATGTATCACATGATTTGACTGGACCGTAAGGGAATTACTGTAAGAACATACTTGAAGGATAAGTCTACAAATATAGTACCTTTTCTATTTTTAATTCCTGACTGTTACTGAAGAAAACCATGTGGCCTAGATATGTCAGTAAAGGAAAAAAGGGGGAACAAGACATGTGATGTCATCAGTGATGTCATCAATGACATTTCTGATGTCGTCTTTGATGTCCTGGGTGTTAGTCTTAGCAGTGCACAATGGTGCAGGCAGTTATGGTTGCTTAGGCTACCATACCAGGCGAATTTCAGGGGTTTTTCTGTTTTACCTCGAACCATAATGTCATGATTATAAAGTTTTTCTTAGGGAATTTCACAGGTTTTTAATCACGCAACTTAACCATAACGTCCCTTAACAACGTTTTATTTTGTTATATATATATATATATCCAAATTAGCATTGGTGGAGCTCCCTGTCGGGGAGGATTTTGGGGATTTCCTTTGTAGGTATAGAAATGGGAAGTGGAGAAAGGTTGTGTCATTGAAGTTCCAGCTTCTTTGCTCTTAGAAACAGTGAATATTAAAATGTATTTGACTCTTGAGAACATTCTAAACTTCTTCTCCATCCCCAGCTACTTGAACACAAATCGTGCTTTTCCCAGTTATACCCAGCATCCTAAAGTGCTTATGCATGCCAGCAATGCTTGCTAGCGCCCTCCAAGTCTTAAAGCCTCCGACACGGCTGCTGAAATGAGCAATGCAATCTGATGGCCAGGCCCTCTCGAATTCTGTACCCTTGAAAAGCTAGAAGTTAAGAGATATAATTAAAGTGCAGAGGCATTAACATTTATATAAAATTTAAACCACATGCTTATCCCGATTCACCAAACAAATTGCAGCGGGAACATTATGAAAACCAGCTACTTATCAAGGGCAGCATTTTTGAAATTATTGCTCGTACTACAAGTCTGAACGCAGAGGCTGTCTTAAATACAAACCTTGAACATTTACATACGGATTTCATGAGCAAAGCAAAAGGTATTTGCCAGTAACAGTATAGGGCTCAGCATTTTTATTGTCTGGGAAATCCTGGTTCTCTGTGATATGAAAATTCAATTATTTTAGAACTGGTACTCTCATTAAATTTTGACAAGTGCCACAAGCCCTGTACCAGCTGCAGCTCGGAGAGGCCGAGGAGGCCTGATAGCACCAGGCGGAATTTCAAAATGCAGCTTTTTTTTGCGGGACAAGATTACCTGACAATTTTGTATTTAAAGAAGCAAAATTAATCAGAAACATTGTGATATTTAAAATTGGTCCATCTGACTCCACCCTTCACAGATATTTGCCTGCAGATTGTACTAAAATATTATATATATGTATATATATCTTGCAATTTTATGAAAGAATTAAGAGGATGAGTATTGCATGTATGTTTAACCTTCCTGTGTCAAGTGTGCATGCATGTTTGCTCACTGATGGTGTCAATCCGACTTCACTACAATCTCTACAGAAGACATACTCTACTTTACCTTGAGACACCCTACCTGTTTCTGACGGATAAGGGGCAGCCTGCAAACTGGTTCAACGTTTAACCGCATGATAGAAACGGTCAATAAGAAGGCATGTCATATTGTTATCCTTTACAGGATTAGTGTATGGGGCATGTGAGTGGTGTCATCGTCATTAGTTATATAATTCATACACGCATTCTGTGCATTACGGTTTCGTTAACAGATAGAAGAAAAGTATAATTCGAATGGCAATTCTGTTTCCAACCTAGGTTTTATATTTGCCCATAAGATGCTCGGAAACGCACTGTTCCAACTGACATATTTACGTGAGGTATCCAGGCAAGCATACTTCCAGAACAAGCACAGAATGATTTGTTCCACTTTCAAAAAGGCATTTTAATGGTGAAGCTTACCAACACAATAAGATGTAGCTATTGCACAATGTCAATGATAATGTGCCGTGAAAGGTTTTGGAGTTTAGGTAAACATTTTGCAGCTAGTAAACAATCTGAAAACTGGTGCATTCTCTCCGTTTGCAAACAGATTGACAACTGTGCATGTAATCCTTGAGAAGGACCAATAGCCCCAGCTACACAAGACAGTGAGATGACTACACATGGACAGCACTGTGGGCCGCCGCACATAAGACTTAAAACGATGAACAAAGTGCATAAATGAATCCAAATTTAAAAATCTTGCAACGTTGATTACTTACAGGCAATGTTTTGCAGAGATGCATGCTCTGCCATCTGGTTAGTAAAAATCTGTTTTGGGATTCTCAAATACTGCAGGCCTCATTACAGAACAATTACTGCCCAACGTGTGGATGGCAATTATTATTATTTTGTGTGTGTTTCCACAATATACAATACAATGCAGCATTACACGATAATTACTAAAAATGTAAATACATCAATCAAATATAATGCAGCGAGTTAAAGTGAGTACAGAGAACAATATGAAATTGAAAACAATTAATTGCTAATAACTTTTTGATCGGACGATGGATTTGGCTGAAAATTTGCAGCCAATTTTGTACACGAGGAGTCCTCAGACTTGAAATTTGGTGAAATATCCATACAAAAAAAAAAAGTTGTTAAGAAAAAAAAAAAAACACTTTCAGCCTAGTCCCCATTCCATTAGCATAGACAAGGTCTGAAACAACTTAAGCACAAAGCATTGACTCATGATCTTTTTGTGGTTTGGGGTTATTCTATGCCATTGTACTTTGCAGCATAGAGGATGAGAGGCATTTCACAAATGAAAAAGCTGCCATGTAATCCCAAAAAGCTATTGTTAATAACATTTGACTTGCTGGATGGATTTGAATGGCATTTTCAAAACATAAAGATTGTCAAGTGCCCCAACCCCACTGCACATCTTGTGAACACAAAATTGTGTAATGAAAAAGTTATTAAGAGAACAAAACACAACACTTTCCCAGTTTTTCAACCTATTCATTTTCCAATAGAGAAAAAGTGCAGCTTTTGGACAGCCATAATGCGAAAACCAATGGGCAGATTTGGACCAAATAAGAAACAACTTGGGCACAAAGCATGGACTTACATTTCTTGACAGGTTTCGGTTAAATCCACCAAGTAGTTTTTAAAATATCCAAAAAAGAAGAAGTTGCCCCACTCCTTAAAACCTTTATATCGCCCTTGGTCCTCTTCACAGCGCGAAGCTGAGCAATGCTATTACCATTTGACTTGCTGGATGGATTTGGATAACATTTTTTAAAACTTTGACAAGACCCCCACTGAACTGTAAATATTGCGAACAATTCATTAGAAAATGAAAACATTATTTTACGAAAACATAAAAAATGCTGCTTTGAGCCTACTCACATTAATGATCATGTAGTGAAAAAGTGAAGATTTTGAACAGTCATAGCACAACAACCCCTGGCCAGATTTGGACCAAATAAGAAACTATTTGGGCACATAGTATTTACTTAATTTCCTTGACTAGTTTGGGGTAAATACATTTAGTAGTTTTAAACATATTTGACAGATACATCGGGGTGCCCCCCCTGTTCCTTAAAACCTATATATATATCAGCCTTGGTGATTTGCAGCAGAGAGGCTGAGATGCTTTTCAGAAATGAAAAGCCTCCTTTTTATTGCGTGATGCGAGTGATTCCCCTGATATTACCAGGAAAAGCCACAAATGAAAGAACTCTAAACGCTATTCCGAGGAGAAAAAATGGATGACATCAAACTCTGGAAAGAATGCCCCAACAACCTTACAGATTTTAATAATGGTCTTGACTTCTTCATAAAGAGACTCAACACTTCTGAATATGTAGTCTCTCCTATGGGAACACTTATTGTTTGAACCACAGAGCTAGATGGCCCAGCTGTAGGCACAATATAAACAGCAATAGCAATAGCAGTCACATCAGGCTGGTGGGTGAAAGTGGGAACAAAGAAACCATGTGAAGTTTGGGATTTGAGGGTTGGTTGGGTGCCAGTTACAGGTAGAACATTTTTCGTATACAGGGTAAGACTGCAGGAATCTCACGATATTACAGTGGCAATGCCTCAAAACGGGCTCTGAAACAAATGTGTGATAGGGGGTAACGGGAAAGGGTTAGGGAAGGAGAAAGCAATTGAGTGGAATGAGGGGACCAGAAAATTGAAGGGAGACACATGTTGAGTGCCTGTGTGGATGTGGAAGAATTTTGAGTTTTTAGCAATTTTGCTGTTAACTCGGGATTCAGCGATCTGCTACTCTACCGCAGGAATTTTTGATATTGAAAATGATTACTATGAAATGATTGCATAATAAGGAGTTAGAAAAACAAGTTTAACATCTGCAGTGCCTACATATACTGGAAAGTGAGCAATGAATGTTTGGTAACAAAGTAATGGTTTGAAATTTCCAGCGGCCACGGCTAGTAGGCCCCAAAGAAAGATTTTCGTGCAGCATGCAAAGGGGCAATGGCCATAGGCCATTGCCGATGAGACCTCAAAAAAATATACAACATGTCCTGCTGTCGCCACTGGCCATGGCTGTAATCCATGGCTAGTGGTCCCAAAAGAAAAAAAATAGGTGAACATATGCAGTGGCCAAGTCCGAAGGCCACGGATATTGGGCCCTGAGAGAGCTAAGGTATAGACAAACCTTTGAAATTCAGTGAGGAAACATTTGTTAAGAGAGAGTTAAGGAGTTAAGGTATTCAGATTTAATGCAACAAAACCCCAGAAATTCAGCACTCACATTTCAATCTAGTCCACCTAAGAGAATAAAAATGCATCACATAAACTACACACTGATGGGAGGTAAAAGCCTAGACAGTGCAAGGGAGGAAAAAAAAACAATTGAGAGTGGAGGGACCATGAAAAGAGGATGGAGCACTTGGTGAATGCCTGTGAGGACAGGGAAGAGTTTGGGTATTTCAAGCATTATCAGGCGAATACTGCGTCAATCCCACGGGAATGGTTAGTTCAATGTTGCTCTATTTGTAGTTCATTACCATTAATGGGGGAATATTGGGGGAATCCCACGGGAAGAAGGAGATAGTGAAAAACAAAGGAATGTTACACCTTCAGTGATTACATGTCCTAGGTAAGGGATATTGGATCTATGTGGCCATGGACACAGCGATTGGGCCCCAAAGAAACCTATCAGTGAAACATGAAGAGTGGCCACGGCCAAAGGCCATTGCTAGTGGGTCCTGAGGAAACTAAGCCGTAGCAAACACCTTGAAGTTCAGTGAGAAAACATTGCTTAAGAGAGAGTTAATGCGATCAGATTTAATACAACAAAACCCCAGAAATTCAGCAATCGCATTTCAATCAAGTCCACCTCAGAGAATAAAAATGCATCACACAAACCAAATAGCGATAGGAGGTAATGGCCAGGAGAGAGCCAGGGAGGAAATAATGCAAATGAGATGAGTGGAGGGAACATGGAAAGAGGAGGGGGCACCTGGTGAGTGCCTGTGAGGACAGGGAAGAGTTTTGGATTTTCAAGCCTTAATGGGGGAATACTGGGGAAATCCCATGGGCATGGGTAGTTCAATACTGCTCTATGTGTAGTTTATTGCCATTATTGGGGGAATATTAGGGTGGAATGGGGAGAGAGTGAAACACCTGCAGTGATCACATCTGCTAGGCAGGGGGTATGGATCTCTCCATCCGGGGGAACAGCTATTGGGCCCCAAAGAAACCTATTGGTGCAACATGTATAGTGGCCACGGCCGAAGACCATTTCCAGTGGGCCTGAAGACACTATAGTATAACAAAACCCTTGAAATTCAGTGAAAAACCCTTAGTTAGGAGTGAGCTAAGGTTATCAGATTGTGTGTGAAAAAATACATGGCAACACAACCTTTGGAATTCACTGAAATAAACCTTGGTAAAAAGAGTATTAAGGTTATCAGATTTAATGCAACAAAACCCTTGAAATTCAGCAATTTTATTTTGAGCATGTCTACCTTAACTATGCACCCCAACTTTGTGCAATGCATGACCACAATGATGACATGACAGATGGCATCACTGGTGCCATCACTAATTACATTATACATGACATCACTGATGAGATCAATAATTATACCTCTTTTTATACATATTATATTATATTGCACTTAAAATAATAACAACATGAGTTGGGACAATACACTGATAAATAAGTGTGGTATGATTACATGTGGGGCATTCATTTATAGTACAACATGCACGGTTTAAAATAAAATGATGTAACATTATACAAATAGTTTGAATTTCATGTATCAGTAAACAATTACAACACTTCATTGCAGGGAAAGTATCTGATTCTGGTAAATCTATTTCAGTTATTTCAGTTATTTCAAACATAATATAATAATATATGTAGTAGTAAAAAAAGGAATAGATAGAAGTACAAATGTGTTTAATGGTATGTGTTATAGAAAATAGTTAATGCTCACATTTACATGTACAATTCTCCTTACTGTGATAATATTACATGAACTCATTATTTTCTGAATGACAAGATTTATACAAAATAATCACACACAAACAAAAGTACGTGCCCATGTGCTGTGTGATGATAAACCATCTAAGAATTTGAAGTTTGGTTAATTTGCAAAGAAAAACTGACAAGAAATGAAGATTAGAAAATATAATTATAGACAATAGCAATGGTGTTACTAATATTTTTAGTAATTTCTTTTCAAAATAAATTATGAACGTGTATTCCAATATAACAAATTACCTTCCGAAATTCATACATGCTTCCATTGTATTCTTCTTTGTATATTATAGTTTGGTGGTTGCACTATAATATTCAATTATAGTATTAATAGTGGAAAAGTCTGTGTCCACGGGCTAATGTGCACAAAGGAAGGCATTTTCAGAGAGAAAATATATTACTTGGTTGAATTTTAACGTAATTTATGTTAATAGAAAAAAATGTGTAAATGATCTTGCTCCTTTAACGTGGATAAGTAGTAACCTCAAACACAATCTCACAGAATCTTTTGAAAGTCCAACCTAGTACATACAGCCAATTGTGTCTGCTCCTCATTTTCTCTCTCAAACCTGAGGAGAACAACCTCCGGTTCCGGAAGCAACTCAAGACCTTTCTTTTCGCTTCTGCTTTCTCTCTTCCTCTCCCCTGCATATGCACCTGACTGCTGTGTGAACTGGTCACCTGGTCACTCTCTGAACCCTGGCCCAGGCATGTCCAATTGCCCTTGCACTGCCTCCATGCTCTCCAGCATCTAAGGGTTTGTATCTGCAAACCTGCAGTCCCTTCTCTCTGCACCTATGAGCCACCAGCAGGCTGCACTTGTGAGATAACTGCACTTCCCCCTTCACTTCCCCCCGGCACTTCTCGCCTTCCCTCTTCCCCGCACTTGTGGGATCTGACTGACACAAGGCATACTAAGATCGTTAGTTTGTCCTCCCTTTGTTTCCCCCTCCTTGTCTTGTCATGCCTAGGAACACTTGTCATCCCTCTTCCCTCATCTGCACAATGAAGCATGAGGTCCAGCTTCCCTCTCCCTTTAACATGTGATTGCTCGACTTGGCTTCGTGCCTGGCATCTGTGGTCCCCTCTACGAGGTAGGTGCACAGTTTTCGATGTATTGCACCTCGTCGGGAAAAAGGAACAAGAAAGACAGAAAAAAAGAAACATTTTGAAATGTTTTATTCTGGAATCCGAATATTAATCTGACTATAGCGGCCTTTGTGCTGCTCTGCATTTCTGTCCAGTGCCCTCAAGCTGCCTTCTTGCAGCACATAGTCAATTTCTCTTGTGCCGCCTGCTTTTCCAGAGATCCCTGGGCATATCTAAGATGGCTTCCGCCAAAGGCACTATGACTGGCCTCCTTTCTTCCTCCTGCACTCACATTGGTCACCTGAGTGCTTTTTTAACCAACTGGGGACCACCAGGCTTTGGCCGGCCCCCTCACTAAAGGCCCGCTCCTATGGCCCCAGTCTACTCCCTGCCCACTTCCAGAATACTACTTGGGGTCTTTCTGCACCCCGGCACCTGAACTTCCATGATGCTGCTACCCCACTCCTCAACAAAAAACACAGACTTCCATGACATTCAGTCCCCCTTAACTATGGGTTAGTTCCCTCCTTCTCGACTCACTCCAAACCTCTCCTGACTTTATCTGTCCTTCTCTACCTGTTTCTTCCATGTCTTACATCCAAAATTGCATTGCGCTATCACACCCTTTGCTAGCATGTGAACCCAATTGTACATTTTAACTCTTGCTGTTTGTTTTTGCATTTTGGTTAAAAGTGAAATCCTTCTGTTTTTGCTTATTGTTTAAACGTCAAATCCTGCTGTTTTTGCTTTTTGTTTAAAAGTAAAATTCTGATGTTTTTGCATTTTGGTTAAAAGTCAGATCCTGCTGTTTTTGATTTTTGTTTAAAAGTCAGATCCTGATGTCTTTGCTTTTTGGTTAAAAGTCAAGTCTTGCTGTTTTTGCTTTTTTGGTTAAAAGTCAAACTTACTCTGCACTTTGCTTGTATTGTTGCTTCTCTGTAACCTGCTGGGCCAGTGACTTCACTGTTCTCCTTAATCCATTCTTACCTGATTTCCACTCCACCCTCCTCCTTCTCCCCCCTTTTTCTCTCACTACCACACCCATGGCAATTTCTGATTCTCCTATCTTCTCCAACTACTTCTTCGTTGACTTTCCTTCCCTTGTCATTAAGTCTGGTAGGAAAAAGTTCAAAAAGGATATCTTGGTATCCAACTTTGGTCTCCCTATCGCTGACAACTATTCCAGCATTTCCTCCAGACAGACCCTCACTGACATCCTCTTTGTCATTACTTTGCCAGATGTATGGACTATTCATGTGATCTCTGTGCTCTGTCCTGACTCCTCCTCTCCCATTAATGGTGGCACCCACTGGGAAGTTCTCATGGCACCCTTTGACTCCTCTAAAGACATCATTAATGTCTACCTTAATGGCACTGTCATGGTCCAAGGCCCTCAGGCCAATCCCCTCTTCTTTGATAGGTGTTTCCCTAACCTCATCAATTTCCTTTCATCTCCTGCTGTCTCCTACCCCCACCCCTTGGCTACCATACCCCCTCTTCCCTCCTCTTCTACCCCACCTCAGGCACATTCTTCACCTCTGCAGGGTGTACCTCTGATTTGTACCCCTCCCCTCAAGGCCTTCAAGGCTGGCAACCTTCTTCATCTTGCCACTCTCATATCTTGCTCTGCTGTCAAACCCTTCTCTGACATCTGCCACCTCCTGGAAGAACTTGACCTCAATGTCCTCGGTCTTACAGAGTCATGGTTCACGACAGCTCTGCCACAAGCTTTGATACTCTCCTCCCTGATGGTTACAAGATCCTCTCGGCACCAAGATCCACCCGGTGTGGAAGGTGTGGAAGGTGTGGAAGGTGTGAAGCCCTGATCTTTCCTGAGTGGATTCCTTCCTCTGTCATTCCCATACAGACATACTCCTCTTTCAAATGCCTTGTCTGCAGGCTCTCTCTCTCTCCTAACCACTCTCTTACCACTACCGGCCTCCTGGTCAGATCACCTAATTTCTCTCTGAGCGGGCGGACCTCTCCTCCTCTCTCCTGGCCTCAACCACTATTTGGGGTTGTTTTACCACAGATGAAATGTTCGAAGGAGAAACGACTGAAGTTTATTTGTGCGAAATAATCCTCAGTCGTTTTTCAGCTGAACATTCCCGAAGTGTCCAAAACCCTAACCACACCCCACCCTTACCCCTACCTACCCCACCAACACACTAACCCCATCCCCTCATCCCCACCCCTTTACTTACCTTCAATTCCGTGTCACTGGTCCCTGCAATGCCAGTTCCCTTTCACTTCCGTGATTGGGAACCGGCGATGCAGGGTCCTTTCCATTTTTTTCTTTTTTTTTTCTTTCTTTGGCTCTGCTGCAGGGCGTGTCCCCCACAACCTCCACTCACTATACTGTACAGTATAATGAGCAAGGTGTTGCAGGGGACACCCCTGCAGCCTTTTTCTCTTTTTTTATTTGTTTTTAGGGTCAGCTGTGCGGGTGTCCCCCAGAACCCACGCTGACCATAATGTATAGTACAGTGAGCGGGGTAATGCAGAGGACACCCCCGTAGCCCCTGCAGCCTTTTTCTTTTTGACTGCGGGACAGCTGTGAGGGACACCCCGCAACCCTCACTTGTAGTATAGTAAGCAGGAGTTGGGGGGACAACTAAACCGAATGCACATGACCTACCCAACCAAAAGTCTGAAAGAAGGTAGAACATTTGGTGGTACCTTCTTTCGGACTTTTGGATGGTTAGGCCATTTGGATGCAGTCATTTTGGCCAAAACATCAACCACTCAACTCCTCCTTCTTGTTGACCTCAATATCCATCTAGACTCTCCTTGTTCCTCCTCTGTACTCTTCTGTGACCTCTGTGATTCCCTCTCCCTTTCTATCCTCCCCTCTGGTCCGACTCACTCTGCAGGGCACAGACTTGATGTCTTGATCTCCTCTGACCTCTGACCTCCCCCCTCTCCATCCCTCAGACCACTCCTCTATTCTGGAGCGATCACTCCCTCCTCTTCTCTCATCTCTCCCTTTATTCCCCCCAGGCCAAGCCTACCCCAACGCTGCCACCTACCTTCTCGGACATCCATCCATGAAGCGTGTGTCAGTTGAGGCTTTCGCCACCACCTTCTATCCCCCTCTCCACCTCTGGCTGACTCACATCCTGACACAGCCCTGTCTATGCTCCACTCTTCTATTTCTGATATTCTTGATGCTCTTTCCCCTGTCATGAGGATCCGCTTCCATCCAAAAGCCAAGTGCAATTCTTGGTGTGACTCTGACCTAGCTACTCTTAAACTTAAGTGTAGGGTGGCTGAGAGGAGATGGAGGACTTCTTGCTCATCCTCTGACAAACCGGCCTGTCACCTGCTCCAAAGGCAATACCAACTCTCTGTCCACACTAAGAAGAGAGCCCACCTCCAAGCCTGTGTCTCTGTGGCATCGAACAACCCGGCCAAACGTTTCAAATTCTGCAATGAGCTGGCCAACCCTGCTGCAGTCTCTACATCTCCTGTCACTGCACAGGCCCTTTGCACGACCCTTGCCTCTTACTTCATCTCAAAACCCCAGGATATCCTGTCCACCCACTTGTACCCTCCCCTTCTTCTATCCTCTCCTTCTGTGAACCCTGGCCCTCTTACTGCCACCCCCCACCCTCTTTGTCATCCTTTCTTCTTTTCTCCCCTGACAAGGTCTCTAGACAAGTCCAATCTATGAAAGTCTTGTCAAAACAGGTTCCTCCCTGTTCTTCCAAAACCATCAAGGACCACATTGACACTCCCGCTCTGGCCCTGGCTGACTTGACTTCTGTAACCTCTCCCTTGCCCCAGGAACCTTCAACTCCCCTCTGAAACACTCTCTTGTGCACCATCTTCTCAGGAAACCCACTGCAGACCCTTCCAGGCCAGGTAACTATCGCCCAATCTCCATCACTCCTTTTCTGGGCACACTCCTGGAAAAGCTTGCAATCTCGCAGCTTAAACTTGACCCTGATTCTGTTGGTTGTCTCCACGACCATCAGTCTGGCTTTAGAGCTGCCATAAGCATGGAAACTGCTCTCCTGAACTTCTATGAAGATCTGCTCTCCAAACTTGACTCTAACATCCTCTATGTCCTCATTCTACTCAATCTCGCTTCTGCCTTTACATGGTCAACCATACCATCCTGCTCAATCATCTCTGTGACAACCAGGGTATCACTGATCAGGCTCTGGCATGGCTGACTTCTTTCCTCTCTGATCGACCCTCCCAGGTCCAACATGGGTCCTTCCATTCATCTATTTCCCTTTCTACCTGCAGTGTTACTGAGTGGTCTAATCTCTCACCCTTGCTTTTCAACCAATACCTGGTAACTCTTGCCCACTGCATTGTCATTTTCTGCTCCAATTATCAGTGCTAAGGTGATGACACTAAACTGATTTTCAGGTTTCCCTCATCCATCTCCTCTTCTTCTCTCATCTCTAATTGCCTATCTGCCATTCAGGATTGGTTTGCCACCAACGATCTCTGCCTGAACACTACGAAGCTGGAGATCCTCCTCATCAGCACACCTTCACCATCCTTTCCTGTCACTTTCTGGCTGGCATCCCTTGGTCCTGCTGCTACCCCTACCTATGAGGCTACGAACCTCTCAGTGATCTTTGATTCCACGCTTTCGTTCTCTGCCCACATCTCTGACGTCTCCAAAAAGTCAAACTTGCTACTGCACCTCCACAGATGTACTCTGCCTTTCCTCTCCTTCCCCCAGAAGCTTACTGTCTCTCAAGCAATTGTTCTCTCTAGGTTGGATGATTGTAAAAGCTTCCGTCTAAATCTGCCTGCTTCTACTCTCCGCTC
Organism: Ambystoma mexicanum; assembly: GCF_040938575.1. Lineage (NCBI taxonomy): Eukaryota > Metazoa > Chordata > Amphibia > Caudata > Ambystomatidae > Ambystoma > Ambystoma mexicanum. Next base: position 377,897,485 of record NC_090930.1, on the reverse strand, counting down.
TTTTCAACTTATCCAGAACAGGACTGAAAGTCTTGTCCTTGGCATCAAGCCCCAGGATTGTGTCTCTCAAGCTTTAAAATCTCTCCATTGGCTCCCAGTGGCTGCAAAGATAAAATTCAAGACCCTTTGCATTGTCCACAAGTCTTTCTTGGGTCTGGGTCCTAAATACCTTCAGCTTTCCCTCCGTAAATACCTTCCCTCTTGAGCCCTTCACTCCTCCACATCTAACTCCCTCAGTGTCAGCGGCTTTTCTAAGAAACAAGCTAGGGGTATTTTGCTGTCTTCGGATGGGGCCTCCATCTGGAACAGCCTCCCTGACCCTCTGAAACTTGAGGAGAACCATCTCAGGTTCCGGTAGCACCTCAAGACCTTTCTCTTTGATTCTGCCTTTGCTCCTCCTCTCCCTTGCCAATATGTTCTGTCTGGTCACCCTCTGGCTTTCAGGACCAAGTACCTGCTTACCCTGCCACCCACATGCACTGCCCCTGGCAATCCCTTGCACTGGGGCATGTCTCTGCAACCCTACAGTCCCCCCTTTTCTTTCTGCACTTAACAGACACAACCTTCTGTTGCCTTAAACCTAGCACTTGCCACTTGCTGGCTGCACTATCACTGTTTGTTGCTTTTTATTATTTATTTATTTATTTATTTATTTATTTATTATCTAGTCTTATGTTGACTTATTTTTATTCCTTTGCTCAGAACTTTCCACTGCTCCCCCAACCCATGCACTCTCCCCTTTCCCTCCCCCATGTACTTGCGCGTTCTCAATGTCACTGGGCTTAGTAAGATTGTTGTTTTTGTTTCTCACTTGTTCCCTTCCCTTCCCTCGTCACGCTCTGAAACACTTGTGTACAAGCGCAATACAAATAAAATATGAATATCCATATCAGTAAATGCCACATTGTATCATATCATATATGCCATCACTGATTACATCACTTGGGACATCACTTTTGACATCACTAAATTCAACATATATCAATGATGGCATTAGCCATAAAATGACTCATTAGGTATGTTAAACTATTTATAGGAACCCTCTATATATGTGCTTTCAGCATACTTAATAACAATGAGAAGATTGTATGAACAAATGAAATATCTGCATATGCATATCAGTATTTGTGAAGCTTTCATTTGTAATATTTGGGAAATGATGAAAATTAAAATATACATATGTCTTGTTTTATAAATATCTTTACTTTTATTAAATAGAAAACAAATAAAACTGTCTATTGTATAGAATGTACCTTATTATGGCAAATACATTTGTAAGAATCTATGTACATTAGTAAATACATATCTATATAATTAAATAGAAATGGAAACATGTTGAAACCTGATTGTTTCATGCATCTTAAATGTACAGATGTATATGTATGGTTTTGCTTATTATAAAAGTAGTATTCACACAAATGGTTTTGTAAATGAGAAAGCGTGTTTTATAAAAACAATGTAACATTTTAAGAAATTACATGGCCTGCGGCAATGACCGTTTAGTTATGGTCAGTTGCTCAACTCATAAAAAGAGCACTTCTTGGGCAGTTTATAACTTTAAAGGCATTTGATGAATCCTCACCAAACTTTGCAAAGAAAAGTATCTGGTCACCTCAGAATGATTTTGCAAAGTTTGCTGTGGTTTTTCCCAGTAGGGGGAAATTCATAGAGGGGATCCCAAAAATTTGGAAATTCTCATAGGCATAATTGTAAAAAGATTTTGCTGATGCCTACAGCTGAAACAGCTGGATGGATTTTCACCGAACTTGTGTGAGGAGCGGCAGCTTCGTCCCGGAAACTTGCTTTTGCAAATAAGGTGTAAATCCATCGAGTAGTATTTTTCTTAAATGGCCAAAAAGTATGTACACAAAATGTGTGATTTCTGTGTCCGGTCCACTGATGCATTTCCTTATTCCTCCGGGCCAATCAGGGGTTGGTTGGGTGTCTGCAGACATAAAACACGCATGCTGACTGAATTTTGTAAAATATGAGGTGAGTCAAAATTTTTAAAACGGTTGCCATTTTGGATCATTTGCCCATTGACATTGCATTACGAGAAAACTCTAAAAACTACATTTTGGGGGTATTTTGTGTCTGAAAGACTGTCTGCCAGGGGTTGGGGAGTGTAGGAAAGTTAGGATGGAGCTGTTTATAGGTTGAAAGAAGCTAAGCAGGTGACATCGAGTGCCCAGTCAATTTTCCTGTTCGCAGACACAAACCTTTGTCTGCAGAGGTCATTGGGATTTCGGGGGTTCTGAGTGAATCTTGTTGTTTGAAGGTGTATTGTATGTACCTATTGTATGGTCTAAATGTATTTTTGTGGGTGTGGCCAGTGGACAGATTCTTGGGGACATGACAATAGGCATTGCCCCCAAGAATCTGGCCACTGGCCATGGCCATAGTAATATGTGTACAGTAATTATAGGTATGTAGGGTGAGCATACCGTATTTGTAATAAGGTGGAATGACATCATTGAAGTGTATATGGTATTTTTAATCGTAGTACAATTGAGGATAGTGCTTATGGAATCTGCAGTTGTTTCTTTGTGACAAAAAAAAGAAAGTATAATACTGGGTATGGATACTTTGTTGCATATGTAATAAGGTTGACATCTCTGGGTTTTTTTCTGTGGCAAATACATTATAATTTGTTAATCAAGACAGTTCAAAACCTTTAATTTCATACAATTGTACATATATATTTACTTCTTTCACCCTCATACATAGTACACTGTATATACTATGTGTGGTAATACATTAGAGCGTGGTACACTGTTGTATTATTAACATGAAATAATCATTGGGTCATTTGGGAAAAAGTCCATAGTGGATTATAAAAACCCTACTGTATTTATATAGAGTTTTTGGCATTTACATGGTTTTAACAAATATACATGTCACAGAATAAATGTGTGTGGTAGCATGGATAATATATTATGTCAGTTTAAGTGTGATAGGATGTTTGTTTGGAGTGTGCTGTAATTAACGGTATGTTTAATGTAGTTAAATACCCGTTGGCGTATTCTAACTATATTGGATTTTCCAAGTAGCATTGTAGTAGTATGGATCTGTTCTGCAAGAAAAACTGTGATGGCTTATTTTACGTGTATTATAATGAAGAGTATTTTAAAGTAGTTAGATACCCATTGGCGTATTCTAACTTTCTTGGATTTTAAAAGTACTTTTGTCGTATTATGGAAGTAGTTAGATAACCGTTGGCATATTCTAACTGTATTGGATTTTACAAGTACTATTGTAATAGTATGGATGTATTATGAAAGTATAACTCTGATGGCATACAAATGGATTATCATAAAGTGTATGTTTAAGGTAGTCAGATACCTCTTGGCATATTTTAACTTTGTGTTCTACTAGACGTTAGCAAGTAAATTTGGGTTGAAGGAATATTAAGTAGGCATTCGTTAGATTTGCTGGTAACCTATGTTTTGGAGTAACGTTAGTGTTACATTCAAACCAACCACTTCTTTTATTGACATATGCAGTATAGTGGCCTGACTTGGTTGTTGCACCACTTTGGTAGATTATGACTACTGTTGTGGAGGTTTTCTTGCCAAGAGATACTTTGCTGTGTGTAAAGCTAGTGAGCTTACAGTTATTGCTGGTACCATTTGTATTAGTAGGACATATTGACCATGTGAGTCTATTTGTATACTGGAACGATGGTCTTAATTGCAAAAAGGGAATACTATGCCATGATTTGCATTCTGCAGAAGCTGGTGAAATGGAATGGATTCATAATTTGGTATGGTTACATAGACAATCCTTCATTAGAGATGTGCTCTTGTGAAACATGGTTGCAGAGAGTGCATGTATGTTTCCAATTGTATGAAATCTGGAAGATTTTATTCATAGGGATGTTTTTGTTTTTTAGTACTTGTACTAAGTATATTAGGAATTATTGTGGATCTTTCTGTGTGTTTACGGTGGATTTTACCATTCCTGTACAGTAGTCCAATCCATCCCTTATATGTGAGACACTGTAAGTGCTCTCAGGATTATTTGTGGCATGTTTATATAGGACAAACAGTTGCAAACACAACTGGTCTGAGCCATTTAACTGCCATGGGCCCCCCCCTGTGCCTAGGCCTTTTTTGGTGAGTTCAGTAATTCATCATGCAAGGCCTTCTAACATTTTCTCCTTCATTAACCCCTTAAGTGCCAAGGACGAGCTCTCTCGTCCTTGGCACTGGGGAGGTAATCTCAAGGACGAGATACCTCGTCCTTGGCACTTAAAGGGTTAAGTAAATATTGTGAAGAATTGCTGGCAATAGGAAGAGAACATTGATTGCTACATTTGCATAGCAAATTACTCCAGTTGTGTTGCTGAATTTAAATGAACCAGCAAGTTGTGCCTCTGTATGATTTGATGGGCCTGCAGATGTTTTTTGAGAATCAACATTTGTCTCTTTGTCTTCTGATGGGAATGCAGTTGATTTTGCACTAGGGGATTTTGTGGTTGCAAACTTTGATGGAGCAGCACTTGTTCTTTGTTATTTTAGTGGTATTGCAGGGCAATTTGATATAGTTTATGTTTGTATTAGTTTTCTTTTTAAAGGCTTTCTTTGTTGAGGTACAGGGTACATTTCTAGATGGGGGTGTACAGTGCGCATAGCCTGTTGTTTTCCAGGATGCAAGCAATGTCTGCATTGACTTTGTTCGCATCAAAGTTAACTAGGAATAGACCATTGAGTGTAAGGAGTCATGAAAGTGCTACGTAACTCATAACTTCTTTGTAGACTGTGTTGCCAATGTTAATCAATGTGTGATCTAGAGTTAGACCTTGCGATTTGTGAATAGTGACATCATATGCAAGAGATACAGAGACTTGTTCTCTGCATACGTACATATCTCTGAAAAGAAGGAAACATGCTATTGTGTGGCCTATTCTTTTAATTTCTGCAAGTGTCTTATAGTGAATGTTGGCAAACTGAATGTTGTTGGCATGTGGATAAAAACTGTACCAATTGCTCCATTGACTAAACCTTGTTCTAAGTCAAGGTTACATTATAGAATTATTCTGAAGTTTAGACACAGAGTTAATAGTTTTTCTGATTCAGCTGTGTTGGAGATACATTTGTCTAAGCTATTTAGTCATGCTGTTGCTTGTTGACATATAGGGAGTGTCATGCCATGCACTTCTAGTTTGTCTGTGTGTCTGTGGAGCTTATATGCACTATGGATTGCATTTCCTTTTTCAACATTGTATCATTGAATTGACTACAACTTGCAAGGGTTGGCATTAAGGGCATGCCTTTTATATTTTGTTAAATTAATTGTTCCATAACATCAGGGGCAAATGTCTTTTGACCATATAGCTCATGGATTAGTCTAGTTGTTAAAATGGATTGTGCATCTTTTGTCGGCAGACCAGTTCTAATTCTTTTTTAATTGTCAGCATAGGTGAGATCTGTAGACTGACAGGTGTTTTGAGTTAGTTCTCTGTAGCGAAAATGTTGCCAGATATTTACATTTACAATGCTGCCAAGTGTATTATGGCATTGTTTGTGTCTTAATGTTTTGAAAAGAGGCTGACACTTTACTGATGTTAATTGTAGGACGACTCTGAAAACAATAAGGTGTTTTCCTCCAAACAATTCTTTTCAATCGGTTTTTAAGACATCTTGCATTCTGAGATGAAGTAAAGCCAACATGCGGTCGGAAAACCATTGCTTTCTTCATCTATTAGGAGCACTTTAATTTGTTTCAGAATTATTTGTACATCAGTAGCAGCTTCTGCTAATAATGTGTAGTATTCTAAGTATTCTAAGTTGTTTTGGTGTTCTAATGGGAGGAGTAGTAGTCAGTGTAAAATTACACCTCCTATGTTGTAGGCGGCTAGACCTGTGGGGGCTGTTACAACATCTGAAATGTTGTTTAATTAATAATGTTTTGCCAGAACCAGCTGCCCCACTTACATACAGGTGCAGAGGTTTATAATTTGTACAGCTACACATTTTATTTTCATGTTTAAAACCATTTCAGTTTCTTCAGTAACTTATGGATAAATAGTGAGTTGTTCATCATTTCGCTGTGATTTGAGCACTGACATGTCTTCTTCAGACTGTTTAGATTGGTGCATGCTATTTTATACCTCAGTCATGGCTATTTCTGCTTCATTTAGCATTAATGGTTCTTCCAGTAGTTCTTGATTTTGTGTAAGAGAAGGTAGACTGCATTTTGGAGTGTCGTTATCTAGTATAGCTTCAATTTCTTCCTCTTGTTGCGGTAATTGTCCAACATTTGATTGTATTGTTTAAAATTGACATTTGTTATACTGTTTTCATTTGCATTGAATGCAGCTTCAAATGAGTCACCTTATAATTCTTCTTTTCTCCAAGGTTTGAAAAGTTGTAGTAGGGCTATGTAATAAAGTTCTCTATGTTGCACAGATTTAAATTATAACTTCATATGATTAATTAGGCTTGAATTCGTAGGTTTTACTAGGCTTCCTTCACAATTTGAGATTGAATATTTGCAAGTTGTCTCATCTGGCATTGTCATCATCTGGTGCAGTATTGGGATATGTTGTACAGGCACATGTTTTCCAAAGCAGTACTTCTGTTTGGGTAGTATGCGTCAATTACATTGTTTTTTTTAATGTCCTGGCTGTTGGGATCATTTGTGGCTATTGTTTCTACCTCTTGGTAGGATTTCAGTACCCATTTTCATGATGAAGCTGGAACAAGGTTTAGCCAGTTTCTCAGATGTCCCATACAAGAGTGTATCTGTTAAACAGTCTGCAGGTTTGTAGTCCCCGCATTCTCTATGGGAGAACATTTTCATACCAAAGCTGTGCAATGTTTGTGACTGTGTTTTGTTAGATGATATGTCATCCCAGAGGTATTTTAGCTCTGTCTTCTCAGCCTTGGTAAAATAGGCTGTGGCATGTCTTGCAACTGCAGTGGAATTGTCTGCAATGTATTGTATCTATATATTTGCATTCCACAAGAGAACAATGATTGTATTGTAATCATTGATGTACTTGGATTCTTTGTACCTTTTAATGTTGTATGTGTTTTTATGGGAATTCCCTTTTACGCTGTGTTTAACAGAAGACATAAACCTATGTTCTTGTCCTTTTGTGCAAACTTTTCTAGGGACGCCAAAGCGACATTTGGTATAGTATTTACCTCTGTTATTATATAGAGGCCAGCAGCATTTACAACACTTATGTTTTTGGAAACATAAGATTTATGTTCGTGGGTCACTATGTGTGGTTTCTGAAGGGATGTCACAACTAATGTATATTTCAATAAATTGTAAAACAATTGCATCACTGTCATGGCCAAATTTGGGAACATCTTTTATCCACAAAAGCATGTGGATGAGTGGTGCTCCTCGGGATTGATATTTTTTCCTCCAAAAAAAGTGTTCCACTTCCCCGAATGGATGGGTAGTTTATGGCAGATGAAGTGCAGCATAACAATGACATGATGGTGAAAGTACCTTGATACATTGACAGGGTCAAGAGAACAGAGTTCTCCTGGTATTTTTATATCTATTTCCTCTTTATTTTGGTTTGCAATAGGTAAGTCATGCTAGTCATCCCTTTCTTATTCTGCACACATTAAATTAACAAACCATGTGGGTTTGCCTCGATTCCTTAGCATAAAAAATACATCAGCATGACGTCGGAACCCATATTCTTTTGTACCATACATGTTTGCAAAAAGAGATTTGTGATACTTGACTGCAAAATGTAATCTTTGTCATTTATCTTTTGAAGCAGCTGGGTAGCAGACATATTTGAGAAAGTAGAGCCTGTTTTTAATATGTCTGAAAATTCATAAATTAGAGTTTCCTTTCGAAGAGGATGTGGGAAATGTATTCTTCATTTTGTCTGAATCTTGGGTCTTCAGAATACATTTGTAAAGAGCAATATTATAATTCACTAATTTGTGTGGATTTTTCATAATATCGTCCTCCTTTTCCTATAGAAAAGAGTAGAGGAAAAGAACATGCTTCTACACTTTTCTCCCATATACTCTTTGGGGATCCTTTGGTTTGACGCATTTCCAATGCATGTTCTCCTGACGTCCTTGGATCTGCACTGTCACAAATGGATAGACTTTTTGAAAATGTTACATTCCTCCTGGAGCAAAGACCTGAAACCTTGAAACTTTCTGGGAGCTTCATGTGGATGTTAATAGTGGTTTGGGGGGCTGTATTCTGGTTGAGCTAAGTGTGGGCTCTTCTAGGAATCTATATCAATATAGGCTGCAGATACATTGGGCCTCATTACACAGATGGCGGTAAGGGATTATCGGTACCGGTAAGGGTACCGGTACCGGTAATCCCTTACCGCCTTACTACGAGGTCCCTTTGTGGGTCCCTACCTTAATGGCTGGTTTTACCAGCCGTTAAGTACGGGACACGCAAAGGGACTCTAAAGGTAATTACGGTAACACAATTTGCGGTACCATAATTACCGCCTTCCCCATTTCCATTGAGCCCTATGGGGGCAAAAATGGGAATGGCGAAGTGCCATGGTGAATGGGGAATTACCGCCCCCGCACACCTTGGAATGGGGCGGTAATTCCGCCATTCACCATGGCGGACTCGGTAAAATACCGGCGGCAACCATGGCGCTAATAGCGCCATGGTTACCGCCTTCCGTGTAATGAGGCACATTGTCCTGTTAAAAGACTGCAGCAGTGGAACACTAGGTGCAGCAATGGCTTATATTATGCTTGCCACCTTATATCTGCATGTCTACTTTGGCACTTATGGTTCTTTTCATGAACCGAGTGCCACAACTCATTGTTTTAATGTATTTGTGATTTGTGATGTATGATGCTGAAAATAAAAAAGACACACATTATATGCAAACATCATGAAGAACATAGCTCATGTTTTCTATCCAGGCGTGGATGCATGTGAAATAGAAATAAAATGCACCTTTGAAAGAGCACATTTATAGTGTGCCACCAATAGATAAATGTGGGTCATAAAATGGGAAGATTTAACATTTGGAAGTCAAAAGTAGACATCTGACTTTCAAAAAAGAAAACAAGTGAATGTTTAACTGGAAAGCAGATGTCAAGGGGAACAGTAAGAATAGATGGATTTAATGGGAAAATGTGTTGCTGAGAAAAAGAATTGAAGATGATGGGAAATATGTTCAGTGTTTTCCTTCGTAGCTGTTGTCTGAACAATTCAAATATATGATCATACCATATAGTAAGCATTCCAATAGGCACAAAGGTAGTCACTAATGCAATCAATGTTGTATTTAAGCAATAATTCTGTATTCTATGATTGAACCGGATGGTAAACGCCCACGGCCTAAGTAACTAATTCCTAGACGAGGTTGGATCTTTATCAAGGGCCGTCGTTTATTAACACCCAGTACAGCCCAACAAGGGCTTGTCACTGCCATCAGCCCAACAGTGCAAACCTAATTAAACAAAGGCCCTCATTACAACACCGGCGCTAAACCATGGCGCTATTAGCACCATGGTTGGTGCCGGTGTTGTAACGAGTCCGACATGGTGAAAGGGGGAAATACCGCCCCATTCCAAGGTTGGCGGGGCGGTATTTCCCCATTTCACCATGGCCCTTCCCCATTCCCATTTTTGCCCCATAGGGCTCAATGGGAATGGGGAAGGCGGCAATTACGGTACCGTAATTGCCTGCGAGGTCCCTTTGCGGGTCCCTACTTTAACAGCTGGTCCAGACCAGCCGTTCAGGTCGGGTCCCGCAAAGGGACCTCCTAGTAAGGCGATAAGTTGTTAACGGCGCCGCAGCCTTTTACGGCGCCATTAACCACTTAATGCCTGGGTCGTAATGAGGCCCAAACCACTTAACGCCTGGGTCGTAATGAGGCCCAAAGTCTTAAAAATAATATACTGGCAAACGTGCAGGGCCTAGAGTCACACAATTAAAACAAAAAGATCAAACGTGGCCACCACGGAATTGGAGCGTGGGGCTCTGTCCAATGCCCTGTAAGAGCAGTGTCCTGTGCTGGCGGGGGCTGAAGTGGTAAGACAGAGAATAGGCGTTGGAGGAAGAGCACCGAAAGGTAGTTGCAAGTCAACATGTTCAGTGGCAACTGCTATATAGAAAGAAAACGTTTTTATGAACCGAATTGGACTTCACGAATGGAAAGTCTGTGTGTAATACCAATGAAGCAGCACGTTCAGAATGTGTCTACCACCAAGGGGAACATGGCGATTTGTGTCACATTTATAAACGACACATTGCTTTGATTATGATCTGTATGTCCTTCTCTTTATATGAAAGTGTTAAAAGGGAATCATCGACGTGCAAACCTGTGCCATATCCGTCTATGCAATAAAATAATTGTTAATGTACCTATATGTCAACGGCAATATGGTTTTGTGTATTTTGACAATAATGTAAGGATTCACGACATGTAGTGTTTCTGCGCCATAATAATTCTACACCCTGTTCTTGTCTTAAATCTCTTTTTCTTAGAAAGCCATACTTATATTAAAAACTCACCATGGTACTGTCAGCTGCATTTAACCTTCTTTCATCCCTCAAGATTCCCTGCACCCAGGGCTCAAGGCCGGCCTTTGCTGACTGCTTGATAACTAAATGAGTGATTATCCTGTGCGCTAATAGACAATGATACAGAACATGTTTCCATACGGCCCGAGTATATTAATGAGCAGCTGCACACCCTGTGATAAGACTATAGGATGCTATGCCTGTCTCCGGCAAAACTCCACAGCATGGTCTCACATACCATGAATTTCTGCATGCTGCCTTAGACTGGTGGGTCAATGACCATAAGTGAGTACAAGTGTAAATATCACGGTATTTTTTTAACTAAAATCAAAATCCAGTATAGAACAGAGAGATGTTTGAAACATAAATGCCTACGTTAATTTGACAAAATCTAAAATGGTTATAAAAAGTACACCACATTTTAGGCATTTGATATTTTTCACTTCAGTCCTAACTCCAGTAAGTCAGGATCACAGTTTACAGAGCATGAATTGCTGTACATAGTACAAGGGGTGCATAGGTTTCAAATGACATTACATTACAGAACCAGGATTTTACTCATACCGTGCAATGCATTGATATTTTGGTAGATGTTTCTTAAATGGAATCTGATAAGTGATTTCCGTGAAGCGCCTAAGTGGCAAATGTGTTATTCGTTTATAGGAACATTGACTTGAAGTGTGTTTACCAAAACCCTTGCTTATTTGCCTATTCTGAAATAATCTACATACATTGTTTTCATGTAAACATAGTTGAACACCACATTTGAACTCGTTGAAAAACCATTGCAATTACTGTCAACTACATTATTTAGGTCGGAAATTGATTTTGCTCTTAATACAGTGTGTCACAGTATTTTCCTGACAAGATGTACACCAAGATCAAAGGTTCAAGTTCAACAACTTGCATTAGGGGTATCGTTTCAAGTAAGCCTGCTCAATCTAAAAAGTGCATTCTTCCTAAACGAAAATGGTGAGGATGGGTCTTATCTTTGGTTTAACCAGGTCTTATCACCTCGCTCTCCCACATTGGGAGAACCCTTTAATGCCATCACTGATTCTCGAGGGGTCTCACGCCTCTTGCATGCCCTTCTCAGGAGCTAGTTTCCAAAAAGTAGTTTTGTAACGCCTTTGACATTCTCTGAGCGTTACAGGCTTTAGGGTCTCCCGACCCATTCTTCTGAGGGCACCACTCGCACAATCCCACGTGCCCATGCTCAAAGGCTACTTACAGTCAGATAAGACAGTCACACGTAAGACACAGGAGACTGAGAAATGTAAGGATAGGTGGCTGATCAAAAGCAGAATAGAATGAAGTTACTAGAAAAATGTCAGATTGCAACTCTCAATGGCATTTTACATCATACTTGAGAGGAGTGTAAAATGGGAGATCAGAGACATTGAGCGCATTCAGTGTTTGGCTTTGCTGCTATGACTGCGCACAAGTGGTGGTTTTCTGCCATTATGGAGATTCTGAAAAGCATTGTGTTCAGATGCAGGTGCACCGCCCCTAACATGACCGCAGGTACCACCTAAGGAAGATCATCTAAAAGGGCACCAGGACCTTAGGAGTGACGTAATGACCAGGTGCCACGAGGACTGTAGCAGGGCTCATAAGTTTAGGTTAACAGTCAAGAGATTACAATATAGCACACAGCAGACAGTAGTACATTTTTGCTTTTCCCATAACACAGCCAGTGGTTGCATGATCATTTTGCTTTTCTAGCATTGTGGCACATAACATCGTATGGCTTGCATACATTGCCCTTCATCGGGTGTGGCACATCATTTTTCATGTAGCACAGTCCCCAGCATCGGAGCATGAATCACAGAACACAGAATTACATTTCTTCCCTTGTCTGCATGACATGACTGCAGAAACACCTGGTTACTGGTGTTGCATTCCCGCACACATCATGCTTCATAGAAAACACATTGCACATTGTTTGACACACCTGCCCGCAGCCCAACTCATCACATCACATCTTCGAGTTACATGGCCACTGTACAGAAGCTGCACACCACACAAGAACACACTAATCATCTAACACACACACAGTTCAGCACGTTATATTTTCTCACGTAATGGGAATGTGCACTTTTTGCTTTTGGTAGTTTTAGAATACATAGGGCCTCATTACTACCCAGGCGCTAATAGGTTAATGGCGCCGTAAAAGGCTGCAGCGCTGTCAACCTATTAGCGCCTAATTACGAGGTCCCTTTGCGGGACCCGACCTTAACGGCTGGTTTTACCAGCCGTTAAAGTAGGGTGCCGCAAAGGGACCTTAGTGCTAAGTACGGTGCCGCAATTAGCGGCACCGTACTTAGCACCTTCCCCATTCCCATTGAGCCCTATGGGGCAAAAATGGGAATGGGAAGGGCCCATGGTGAATGGGGAATTACCGCCCCGCCAACCTTGGAATGGGGCGGTAATTCCGCCATTCACCATGGCGGACCCCGGCATGGACCATGGTGCTAGTAGCACCATGGTTTAGCGCCGGGGTCGTAATGAGGCTGATAGTGTGAAGCGCATGACACAGCCTTATTGTGCCTGTAGGGAAGCAAGGTGTTTTGAGTAAGAGCTCTGCCATTTTGAATAGTTCTCAGGTTGAGGCACTAAGCTGCCATCATAGTGTATTATGCCATAGTTGTTGGCTGAAAACACTTGCTTGAATTTCGTCTTGTCTTGCAAGCGGGCTGAGAGCTCAAGGGCAGGAGGGGAGGGGTGTGAGGTAGTGGCCAGCTCTTTAGTGCAAGGAAAGCGGTTATTGACAGACACATGCCTGGACCCAGACAACAAGTTCTACAACATCAGATTGGGAAAGAATACATCATGTTTGTGAAGGCTGCAGCAAGGTTTCTCATCCAGCCACAATGAGAAATGTGCTGAATAACATGGAGAAATTAGCAGAAATGATGGTCCAGGAGTGGTGATTAGCAGTGGACAGATCACATTTGTTTTTTCTATAACGCTATTCTTTGCAGTAAAGGTGCTAGAAGGCACTGTGCCAGGACTGGCAACACGTAACAGGATCGGTAGCTACATAGTGAGCAGATGCAGATGGTGGGACGACTGAATGAATGGAGGAGATGTGTGCCATGTTAGTTTGTTGCCTATTGGTCCATCTCGATTGGACGTGGCAGCCCCAACTGTCTGCGGTGACATGGTCCAAATGAGTAGATATCGCAGACAGTGAGTTCTCAATAGGTCTGTCTGATCCCTTGGGCGTGTCCATCTGCCCCGGGCCGTGCAGGCATTTTGGAGAGGTCCAGCGTTGAAAGAGTTGGTGGATCGACAAACAGGTGAATGCAGCCCGGCATTATTGAGTAGTGCAATTAGTGCATACATGTCCCTGTAGTTGGGGAGAGGCCATGTCATGTAGTAGTGCATGTGGAATGGAAAGGGGATCTCTCCAGAGGTGGAGAAAGACATCATGGTGCAGTGGTGTATGAAGATTTGGTGATGATGTCATAAGTAGTCTAATATTAGTGCATGCAGATTAAGGAAGGGGAATGCTTCCATGGATATTGAAGATGACGTCAAGAGTAGAGTAGTGTTGACATATTGACCTGGAGTGATTTGTGACATAAACAGCTACCATGCTGCGCAGAATTGAATTTTGGGTTTGGGAAGGATAAGAAGAAGTAATTGTGGTGTTTAGAAGTGCATAATGTGTCGGTGTACTGTTGAGAGGGGAGTGCTTTAAATGTGTAAGGCTAGAGGAGAGAAATTTTTTGTTGTGTTAAAGGTAGTGTTGGGCGAGGTATTTGTGTTTGGTTGGATTGGTTGTGGTTTTTGCTGTATTTTGGTTGACAAAGTGTGTGTGATTGGAGTTTGATGGGATGTGTGTGTATGAGAAGTGTGTAGAAGTATGAGTTGCATAGATTTGATGAAGTGAGGAATGAAAGGTCTGGTGTGTTTCAAAGACGTCTAGAAAACAACTGGTTTACAATTTGCATTGTGAAATTGGGGAAATAAATAGAGGTTGGGGTTGTAAATGTATATTTTTATTGTATTGCATTTAATATTGACAAGGGGGGTCACACAGATGGAAGGCATACCAGGCACTGTGTGCACTGTGTTTAAAGGGGGGGGAGTCAGAGGTAGGTGCACATCAGCATTATGGTGACTCCTTGGACCAAATGTGTGAGATACTTATATATCACTGGGAGAAGATATTGAAATATCCTTTTGCGCGGGTGAGGGACACACCATGACCAGTAGAGGGTTTCTATGCCTATCTCACAGAGAAATACAAGGTGCAAAAGATGAAGAAAATAGAGGGTGATTTGGAATTGTGGAAATTATATGAGGATGAGAAGGGAGTGCCCATTGATAAGGGGGGAAGTGTGAAGGAGGGTCCGACCAGATTACCCTTGTCTCTACAACAAGTGCATCGGTTGCCACCGCACACTCAGCCCCACCCATAGCAGGTTCCTTTCCTCCAAAGGCCACCAAGGGTTATACTATTCCGCGATATGCTCCAGACAGACACAAATATACAGTAAAATACCACCACACGTGGAATAAATATGTCAAGGGATTCTTCTAGTGCTACATTGGTCACAGAGATAGGGAAGAACATGCATATCGATGAGGTGCTAAAAGAGGCAGAGGTGCACACACTAAGGGAGCAAGAGGCAGGGCAGCGATATGTGACAATGCCCCCGATCAGTGGAGATCAGTACAGATAATGTTCAAATTAGACAGTGAGACCGTTGTTGATAAGAATTTTCCATCACATCACATGAGCAATTCGAAACGGGTTCAGATTGTGGGGCCACGGAGGAGGAGGAGATGGGGGAAATATGGGTACACAAAGAGGGGGAAGAATGGAATGACCAGTCGAGGGCAGAGCTACTTAGGATAAGGCCGACCCACATATCAGTAGCTACAACCAATGGAGGGGGGGCAGAGAAAAGGGGGAGATTAAAGATTTGAAGATGCAGTTGGGGGCACACAGTATGTACCATGGCCAAATATGGACAAACATAATTTGATGGGTTGTTTGACACCCCTTACCATAGGTTCAGGGAAATTGATTTATGCCCTGGATTAAAAGACAGAAGGGATAACTCTGGCAGTGGTGACATGAAGAGTATGCTTGGCACCCTAGTGGGGGAACAAGCTAATGAGTTATGGTGGAAGGCAGTGTACGAGGGGGTGATGATCAACAGTGATGCGCACAATGGCGTGCCATTCAATAACTGCTGGACAAATATATGGAGGGCGCTAATGGAGTTGTACCCAGATTTGACCGACATGCAGTCTATCCTGGGTCACACAATGGGTCCAGATGAAGACCCTGCACACTACATTCAAAAGATTAAAGGGAAGCGACGTTTAGAAGCATGACACACATTGGAAACTAACATACCTGTTTTTTTTTTTTTACCACAGCCTATTGAGATGCATACAAGCAGAAATACAGTCTGAACTAGGGAAGGTAGCAGAGACAGAAAACAAGGGGTTGTCAGACATACAGGCCAACACAGTACACCATTGCAAGGATAAAAAGGATAATGAATGAAAGAAGGAAGCTGATTCCCAAATGGCAGAGGCAAAATGAGTACAGAAGAAATTGGCTAATATGAGCATGGAAGGAGCTGTCCTAACTGTCCTTCCACAAGAGGGACCCAATGTCCAGGGTGGATTTATAGCGCTAGGTTTCATAGAGCAGTGAGGGTTCCCGGGATGGGGAATACAGCAGGGAGGGCTTTCACCCCAGGAAGGTTTTGTGCATGGGATGCCTTCATACCATGAGGAGTTCTCGCACCACAAGGAGGGTTTGAACCTCAAGGGGGTTTGTCCTAAAAGGGGGGCATTTTCTGAGAGATGGGGTCTTCCAAAGAGGAAAGGCATTCAGATATGGAAGAGTAAGGCCATAATACAGAGGACAGTGTTGGGCTTGTGGAGAAATAGGTCACTTTGCAAGGGAATGAAAGAGCAATGCACCTTACTACTCACAGACACAGCAGCAAGCTCAGCCCATAAAATATATGTTTCCTCAGAACATTCAGAGTATACAACAGCAGCAAGCACTGCCCACTCAGCACACATTTTCCCAGACCATCCAGAAACCCAGCAATCCCCAGTTATCCCAAGTGTCCAGAATATACTAACGATGTCCCAGCAACAGACCACACCAGTGCCAACTGCACAAGCAGTTTCACAGCCACAGTCACCATTCATCCTGCACACTGGCAGCACCCCACAGCAATATCAGCAGCCCAATCCTTCAGGTGCAAGCACAGTCACAAATCCAGGTACAGATACCAGCACAGGTAACCAGTGAGCAATGGGACACCAATGGGACACCAACTTGTTTCCTCAAGGCACAATGCCACACTATATGGGAGCACTGGTTTTGGGGGGCAATTCTTTCCAACCTCCCAGCACAAATATAAATGCACAATTGGACAGCCCACAGAAGGATCTGGTCTGTTCAATCCTGTCAGCAACTGCATATCTGGAAGAGGAACCACGGGTGGCAGTGAGCATAGGCAGAAAAACATTCTCATTTCTGGCTGAAACAGGGGCTCCCAAATCTTGCATTAGGGAAGGAAGATTCCCTTAGTTGAATAGAATATTGGAGATGCAAGGATTCTCTGGGGCTGTTGAAATGGCAGCTTTCACAATAGATCTACCCCTTACCATTGCCAATCAGGAAATAGTTGTGCCCCTATTTTACTCCAAAGATACTCCGATTAACATATTAGAGCAGAGATATAATGAGCAAATTGAACATGATAATTTCATTACTGACAAATGTGCAGTGGGTTCAACTCCTGGGGTTTACTACAACAGCATGCACAGTACTGCAAACAATGTGCACCCACAGCACAATGGTGGATTCCAATATCCCCCAGTTATTCCTCTATGGGGAGCAGGTTCTGTTAGGATGGGTACCTATGGTATGAAACCACACCTTCCAATTGCCCACAGGATTTTTGTTTATACCTGCAATGCACACGAAAGTGGCACCAGAGCTGTCATCACCATACAGCTAGATGTGGTGATAACACATAAAGACAAGGGGCATCATTAGAAGTTTGCCGGTCCTGGATCTACGATACCGGTAAACTTGCTGGTACCATAGTTCCTGGACCGGCAAACTACGAGTTCTGCTTGCGGGTGCCATAACGGCTGCCAGGCCTGACCTGGCGGCTGTAACGGCACCCGCAAGCAGAGCATGTCGATGTACCTGCACCATTCAGAATGGTGCCGTGCATCCATCCTCCCCATTCCCATTGCGCCCTATGGGGGCTGAAATGGGAATGGGGAACATTCCATTCCAGAGCCCGCAAATGGGCAATTACCGGGTCATTACGGCCCTGCCGGTCCTTACCATCAGTTCTAGCAGTGGTCAAGTGGGCCACCCACACTGGAGGTACAGACTTTGTGTCACGTGGAAATGAAGCAGCAGACATTGCTGCGAACAAGAAGCTTATCTGCCATACATTTCAGATGAGCCACCCATATTCACATGCATGACATAGCAGCAGGCACAGTTAGCAGACTGCTATAATGCCCTACCAATAATGCAGCTAACAGAGTTGCAGGGCATAGCTTCCACACAGGAACAGGGATTATGTAAAAGAGGGGTTGTTGCTTATCCCCCACCAACTGAATTTGGCATCAGAACATTTCAGGGAATCCTGCCTGTAGATTTTCTTCAGGTGGTTCTCGAACAGCTGCACTACCCAGCACACATCGAAAAAAAATATTTCTCCTGATCTCCTGGCAGAGTGTTTCATCCCAAATTTACATGACTATGTAGCAGACTTTATTGCCATTGTGAAACATGTCAGCAGGGCATATGCTAAAAACTATTAAAGCAACCTTTCCTCACCCATGTGTACCTTTCTGTCATTTGCATATTGACTACATTGATATGCAAAATAAGTGCACCAACTATCTCTATGTAAAATGTTATAGCTTATCCGTCCTCCTGTGGCTTGAGGCAGAACCATATGTCCACTGTGATGCTAAATTAGCAGCTAAGTTCCTCATGGGCAAGGTTTTCCCACGGTGGGGAGCGTGCAAAGTATTCGGGACTGACAATGACCCACACTTCTCCAATGAACTCTTTAAAGAAATAATTTCCTTATTAGGCATCAAACACAAGTTTTTGTTCTGTTTATCACCCTCAAGCCAATGGTTTAGTAGAATCTCTCAATGGCCTGCTTAAGGAGCCCCTTGCAAAGTTACATGCTACACTAACCAAGAACTGACTCCACCACTTCCCACTTGCTCTCTTTTCTCTACGCAATAAGCAGGGGTCTGATCACAATCTCACCCCTCATGAGATTGTGACCTGCATGCAGATGCTAAAACCTCATACCTCATACTCCAGCGCTCAATGTTTTCCCTATCTCTCATGCTCACAGTACAACTGACAGATTTGGGAAGGAGTTTAAGGGCTACCTTGGCGTAGCCCCTAAATGTCTCAATGTCCACACTGTTGCTGAACTTTCTAACAATGTTTCAAAATTATTTTATTGGACATTAGTTTGCCGAACATTTGAGTACTAATGGCTTGTCTATCCAGAAGGATATCGAACACCCACAACCTATGCATATCATAGACGAACTGTCAAATTCTAGATACGGACACTCGTACCCTAGGGACATTTTCACTAACATTTGGAAGACTAGCTCGGCTAGTGCTAAAATGGTGCAGGAACAAGAAGTATCCTGCAATGGAAGCAGAAGAAGGAGGCGGAAGGTGAATAAGTATACATCTGGAAAATATTCAGAATTATTCCATGAGATACCATGAGAATTTAGATTATTATCCTTTACTGCTACCTTTTTTGCATCTCTTTCAGCACTCAATTTTCAGGTAGCTGCAAATGCCAAAAAACTTGATATCACCAGGTGGGAGCTTTTGCAGACAGTAAATACAACAGAGAGGGGTTTGACTACTCAATACCAGTGGAGCTTAGGGCATTGAGATTGATGACCCTGCAAAACAGGTAGGTCTTGCACCTGTTGACAGCTATGAGGGGGGTTGATTTGCACAGGAATTGACAAACGCTGTTGCAGCCTAACACCAGCTAATGACCTAATAAATGATATTTTAGCAGCAGCCATAAATGTTTTGGATACGTTACATATGAAGATGGAAGAAGACTCTTGCAGGGTCATCAAGGAATATTGGTATGATGCAATTTTGTCATGGATACCCACATGGCTGGCTCAGGTCCTGAAGCTGTTGGTCCCTTTCCTTGTAGTGGTACTCATCATTCTTTGCTCTACCCAAGTATCACAGGGTTGTTTTGTGCAAGTGGGAGGGAAGCTGGTGTAAAGGCCCATTCCCGTCTTAGCATTTGCAGTACAAATATATAGACACACCCCAACGGGGAATGAGACTAAGAGAACAGGCTGCAAGAGTTATTCTTTCTTTATAAAGAAATGGCATCTAGAGAACTCTGCTGCCCGAGTGTGCTCTGGCAAACAATACACTTACAACTGGTTATAAGGGCAGAATGCATCATAAGTGATGTCAGACATGAATCTTGCAAAGTTCATCATGATTGGACACAAGCTTGTGTTGTATAGGTGCATATAGGTGCTGCTCCGTGGTTGGCTGCTGGGTTTGCAGGAGGGTGAGAGTCACGAGGTCCATCGATCTGTTTCCAAGCAGGGGTGAGGGTCAGGTCGCTGTGAGGCAGGGTGGCCGCTAACTAAGCTAACATAATACACTACCATAAAACATGCACTAAATAATAATCATTACAACTCCTTTGAGCAAATCATCATAAACCTATAAATTGTATTTGTGTAATCACACCATTACTTATTGGGACTTAAATAGGGTACCAGGTTAAGGGTCTTGACCAGTATGATAACATCGATTGCGGGGTGGGTCTGGACTTATCAAAGGGGCTGGGGAGGGAGAGTTGACATTTGTTTGTTGCAGGGGGCAATATACTGTGACAGAGGTCGGATTTTAGCTAAGGGCATGCTGGGGTGGGCTTCACGGCAGGGTAACCTTGCAGGGACACAGGGTTACACTGGCAGTAATTTTCCAACAGCGAGGGTGAGGGTGCACAGGCCGGTTTGTGGAGTTGGATGAGCTACAAGGCCTGGCTTAGGCCAGTTCGCACGTGGGACAGTGATCTCAGAGGAAGAGCAAAATGTTACATTTGTTTTTGTTGCAATTGCCTCTGGCTGGAGCGTGAGAATGGAGCTGCAAAACTTTCAGACACAGTGAGAGAGGGTGGGGGCCCTGTGTGCGGTGTGCGCAGCGCTGCTAAGGGGAGAGAAGCCTTTTCGTATTATCGCAGTGAGGCTTAGTTCAAAAGATGGAGTCGAGGGTACACAAAATGGATGCCACGTGTCCCGCGCAACAGTCCCATCTATGCCAATGCCAGCATAAGGCTGATATTAACATACGGGCAATGGAGGCGTCCTCCACCTTTGGAGGAGCAAGTTGTCCAGGCTGTACTGAATGTATGGCGGGGGCCCAAACGACCCCTCACTCCCAAACACTGGGGAGGAGAGCAAGGGGGACATTTGGGAGTGAGAAAGGAAGTGGGGAAGTTAGGGGAAAGGAATTCTAGGTTGGTAAGGGTGAGGAAAATGGTTGATAGCGCAGATGTACCATTTACAGAACCACTGGATACAGAATTTTACTGGATGAGTTGCATTGGTGGGGAGGACTATGTTATGCTCCCCAGGTCCCTAGAGGAATGGGTGGAGGAGGGCCAGAGCTTGAGTGGTCTCCTGAAGACATAGAAGAATGAGAAAGGAGGGGTGGAGAAGGAGTTCTTTGTTACTGACATAATAAAAAATGGGGGAATGTTCAGATGCAGGTGCACTTCCTCCCACATGAGCGCAGGTACAACCTGAGGAAGATAATGTAACAGGGCACTAGGACACTGGCAGTGAAGTAATGACCAGGTTCCACAAGGACAGTAACCGGGCTCATAAGGTTCAGGTTAACAATTGAGAGCTGACAATATGGCACACAATCATGCATTTTTGCTTTTTCCATAACAGTGGCAGTGGTCGGATTTTTCTTTTGCCAGCATTGTGGCACATAACATTTCCATTGATTGGATGCATGCCCTTCATAGAGAGGGTACGACACATCATTTTTCATGTCGCACATAGCCCTGCATCTGAGCATGGCCAACAGCACACAGCATGACATTCCATTTTTCAGCCCTTGTCTTCACAACATGATTGCAAAAACACCTGGTGCCTGGTGCCACATTTCCGCATGAATCGTACTTCATATAAAACACACAACTGCCTGCAGCCCAGCTCATGACACCACATCTTCAAGTTATATGACAGCTGGACAGAAGCTGCACGGCACACAAGAACACTCTCATCATCAGGCAGAGCACACACAAACAGCTCACCATGCTATATGTTCTCACATAATGGGCATTTGCACTTTTTGCTTTTGGTAGTTTTTTAACCTATAGTGTGATGCTCACTACATGGCATTCATGTGTCCTGTTCCTGTAGGGATGCTGGGCGCTAAGAGCAAGAGCTCTGTCATTCTGAATAGGCCTCAGGTTGAGGCACTAAGCTGCCATTATAATGCATTAGGCCATAGTTGTTAGTTGAAAGCACTTGATTGAATTTCATCTTGTACTGCAAACAGGCTGAGAGCTCAAGGGCAGGTGGGGAGAGGTGTGAGGTAGTAGTCAACTCTTTATTCCAAGGCAAGTGTTTCTCAAGGGAGGAATGCCTGGTCCCAAACAACAGGTGCTACCTCATCCGATTGGGAAAGAATACATAATGTTTCTGAAGGCAGCAGAGAAGGTTCTCAGGCAGCCACAATAAGAAATGTGCTAATTAATCTGAAAAACCTAGCAGACATTCTGGTCCAAGAGCATTGATCGGCAGTACCAGCGATCACATTTTTTTCTAGATAGCCATTAATTGCAGGGAAGATGCTAGAAGGCATTGTACCAGGACTGGCAACATGCAACAATATAGGGAGCTGCGTAGTGAGCAGCTGCAGTCAGTGGGAATGGGGAATGAACATAGTGGCTTTGTGCCATGTTGGTTCATTGTCTAATGGTTCATCTCGGTGGGAGCACGCAGGCACAATCATCTGAGGTGGCATGGTCCCATTAAAATTAAGCCCTTTATTTAACTGTTTTCCCTGTATGGTGTTTTTGCATTGTTTGGGTGGATCAAGGGCGAGGGGTGTGACCATGTTCGGTGGGCGATGGTCTTTTTGTGACAAAATGGTAACTGTGAATATCTTTTGAACAATGTCTAGTCTATTTTAGGTGGCTGGTGACGACCAGTCAATACGAATGTTACGATGATTTTTTTGTTAAATTTATACTGCAATATTTGTATGTCCTGTTTGTGGCTATAAAATGTTGAACCCACAAGGGAAGGGATGAATTTGGCTTGTTCTGTTCATCTTCCCAGCCATGATGTACAAATATGTTTTGTGCTTTTTCCTGCATGGTGTATTCCTTGTTGAAATTTTTACATTTACTTTTCCCTGCTTTTGGGCCTGAGTTTGAAGTACCCTTAGCTCTACAATAGGTTCTGTACTATTAAGAAGTAATCCTTTATATTGTGTGTACACACACACACACACACACACACACATATTTCAGTGCCCCTTCATCACAGTATGAAACTGAGGAAACACAGTTAATATCTGTTCTCCCAACACACTGTACCCACTACTTAAACAGATGTGTTTAAATAAACATTACCAATGAATCTCCAGGATGATAGGAGATACACAATCGCCCACACAGCATTATAATAGTGATCACACAATAAAAATATAGTATCATGCCCTTCATTGAGTAGAGAATGCAACTCATAAGCTTTGGATATCCAATAATTCATTAAGAAGTTTAATTACCGCTGGTAAGGACAGAATCCAATAGTGTTCCTCATTTGTTTAGATTTTCCAAGATTCCCTTTTCATAATGATGCCAACGCCATGGGCCTCATTACAAGTTTACCTGTCCAGAAACAAGGGTGTTGGTAAGCTCACCAGTACCCTTGTTTCCAGACTGGCAATCTACGCATTTTCCTGCCGTGGCCGCTGCACCCGTCAGGTCTGACAATGGTGGGCCCAGTGGCCACGGTAGGCAGACCGTCCATGGAAGTACCAGCACCATTAGCAACGGTGCCAGCCTTTCAGAGTCCCCACTTGAATAGTGTCCTATAGGAATGGGGACTTACATTTTACATAAAAAAATTGGTCTTTGAAGTGAATAAGCTTGTGTTAATGCACATTTCTCAAGTTGTTTGAGAAAATGACTCCATATTAATGCCTCTTTTTTTTATCCAGAAAATTAAAAATTGTTTTGAGAGCCTCAACATATTGAATATTGGCATATAAATATCCACACCACATGTTACCAAATACTCACTTGTGGGGTGTGACACCGATCCTTAATGTTTATTAATCATATTGCTGGATTCTCGCACGCATGAGGGTATTTTATGGACAAATTGTTTAAAAAAGCTATGAACAAATATTGAGATGGGTCTTAATATGTTTGATCTTCCCAGAGGACTCACATGGTCATTTTGATGTTTTGTAAGGACATTAAATACAGGAATTATTAAATAGGGTATTGCGAATGTTATAATCCTTACTACTAAGCCAACCATTATCCAATAGGTATTAGGGTGCCAATCTCTTTCACTGTTAATCAGTTCGGACTTTACTTATTAAGAGAAAAGAACAGGTATTTAGTTGTCATATTGGTTCATATTGTAATGTATCTTGGACTACAATCTCCTCTTTTGTGAACTGGTTTCATTTTAATTGGTCATTACTAAGTGATATAATTCTTGCCATTACTCAATTGATGTAATGCTAGACTTTCTCCTTTGTCTGGGTTATTCTTCTGCCAGACGCATGGGGCACTTCTTGTGATAGCATCGGTTCCGGCTACACATTCACTCGTACGTTCAAGCTGACGATCAGGTATTCATTACCGATCATCGTCCCTTTATTGAACATCTACTTGCCAGCTATTCGTGGCAGTTCTTCTCTCTTTGCTCAGAAGTTGTCAATCTTGACATTGGCTTTGATTCATTCACGACAGATGTCACGACGTGAGAATTCGACATACCTTTTCATTCAGTGATGATTCTTCTCAATCCTTGCTGCATCAGGCTCCACCCTGAAGTCGGGCTTTGCGTCTAGAAATTCTGCCTTTGATGAATTCCTCCCACATTCACTTTGGGGAATATCATCAGTTACTCAGCCCCGAGGAAGGCGGTTCTTTAAAAAGGCCTTACAGGTGGCCCGCCGAAACATAACAGTGGTCTCATCTTGTTGAAATTAATTTCCTTGTCTGATTTCTTAAATACATCATTTGTGTTTGAGACCCTGAATCCTGCACTAGAACAAAGTGTAATGTTTACGTAGGCAGACCTGTACTATGTTTTTACATTATTTCTGCAAAATTGGCAGACCTATACTACCAGGAAGTTGCACCTGGTTGTTGTTTTTATGCACTCGTTCTAAGTATTTGTTCTATGCACAATATTTTCTGCATTTCTCTACATGGGAAACTTTTGTTCTAATCACAACATTTCCTGCATATTTTACATGGCAAACTAGGATATTTACCACAAAAGCTGATCCCTCTTTTCTTGTTGCATCTGTTGCAAATACTTCTATCACATTCTTGTCAAAAACATAGGAATGTGTGTATTTGTTATATGTATTTACTTTTGTCAAACAAATAAAAAAAGGTAACATATATATTTTTCCCAATAAGTTGTGTGTGATGTGATTTTGCATTGCTTTGTGTCTCTCTTGGATGGTCTGGGTAGTTTTAAGTTAGGATATTCATTTGTTGGATACCAAGTTAACCAAAATCAGTAGCTTTCTTCAAACTTATTCTCTACAGCTTGTGTATTTTTTGTTGCGAAGGTTTGAGACCCCCTCACTAGCTGTACCACATTTGGGGCAATCCCCTTTTTGTGTTCATGGGTTATTCTTCTATGCCATTCTGTGCTTCCATCTCTCTGATTCACTGCCAGAATGTCTATTTTTTAAATTTAACGATTCTAGGTTGCATAGCACCTATACATGCAAGGAATATGGTTGGTTGTCTAGGACCTGTTAAGTCCATTGCAGACTCACATTAATTTTCTCTAAATTAAAGTTTGAGACAAGCCTTTCTGAGGAATCCAAGCAGTTGTTTTCTATGGTGATAAAAATGTTCTTGGACAGTTGGAACAAAAGAGAGACACTCATTCAAAAGACTGAATTCATCCCTTGAAATTAGATGAGAAGAAACATTAAAGGTAGGGATGATGTTTATTTCTGTCAAACACGTTGCAGTTAGCCTTGACACCTCCATCTAGTTTCAATATTGCTCAGAGTTAACTGTCCCGTCCCCAATACATTTCGCCCGTGAAACATCTGCTTGGGAAAAAATGGAGTATGTCTCTTTTGGCACCCTCGATATTGCAATTTGATGCACCCTGCAGAGCAATGGTCGATGAATTCTGAAAATGTCACCAATAGTTTCCTTCTTACTAACCCCCATGCACCACCATGATTGTATGCATGTTGATTTTGTTTGGATTAAAGAGTGGGGCTTGGATAGGGGTACACTTTATCTTTCTCAAACTATTTGAAATCCTTCAATCCTCTAGTTTTTGACTAATATTATTCTCAAAAAGATTGTGTTTTCTTTTTTAATGTCATCCAACAGTTTCTTTGAAACTTATTCTAAATCCAGTTGGTACTTTGGTGCCAGTCTTTGTGCTGTTTCAACAATCACAATCATCCAGTTCTTTGAACACATATTACTTGCTGTACTGACTTCCACAAGAAACAGTGGGTCATCAATAAAGACTGAAGGGATGTTTTTACCCATATTCTCTCTGCAATAATGTGAGCTCTTGAATATTCAAGCATACACAGTCCGTGTAATTCTAGGAAGTGATCTTTTTCTTTGGATTTGTGATTAGATCAGTATCATCCCACATAGATTTGATACTACCGGGGTGGTTTTACCCAAGTGGGAGAGATCACTAGTCAGGCATCCGAAGAGTTCATCGGCAAATGACACACTGGGCCTCATAATACATTTTGCACTAAATTACTGCCATATTCAATTACTGTTAACACCACTTGGTACCGTAGGGTTACCACAGCATTACACGTGGTGGTGGCTCCCTATTTTTGGAGTGTATAGGACTCCATGGGGATTTTTGTTGGATTTACCACTGGCAGAATTACATCATTGTAAGTCTGCCAATTTTGGAGTTAAAGGTGAAGATTTACCACCAGCAACAAGCTGGGGGTGAATCTGCCACTTTACCCCTGAACATTGGTGTATTTATTGTGCAGTAATTCCGTCAGCAGTAAAACTGAAAAAAATTATAATTTGATTGGTGTGTAAAAGTGGCAGTAACAAAATTACTGCCAGTTTCTTCCCACACTGCCAAACTTGTATTGAGGCCCACTATCTTTTTCTGCCATTTCTGGACTAATGAAAAACTGACACTGTATCTCTGATTAGTTATTCAGAGATAGGGGTACCTCGGTGTACATGCTTGACTCTGACACTAGAGAGCAGGACACAGCCTTCCAATGGCTTGTCTACCATCTTAGATTCCAGTCCCCCGCTCACCTCACACTCTGGTGCAGTCTGCGCAGGGTATGGGTCTCTTTTTCCTTCAGCATGTGAGTTATAGATTGGAAACACTCTGAGTAGGTTTTGCAAGTCCCCTGACTCTATCATGGTTTTTGTTTCATGATCACATTCTAACATTGTGATTCTAAAGCTAAAAGCTTAAACATTCACAACAAACATGACACGTGCATAACCCAATAAACAATGAAACCTAATTAAACCGCTCAGCCAGATATTACTAGCTGTTACATGCAATTAGAAGTGTCTAGAAAAGAGTCAAAGGTGTATGTGGGTGGCATTAATTGTCTAGATTTTACATTGAGCAAAGTTAGAAATTCACACTAAGTCTGGCTTCAGAAATGTTTTTAGAATGTGCAAAGCATTGTTCTTTATACACCATCTTAAAATAAGCTTCCAGTAGCATTTGTAACAGAATTGCCACATTTAGAAAGAGGTTTTGCAATTAAGATCAACACATCCTTACATTCATATACTCTATAACTCATGACACACTGACCTACATTATGTTCAATTACATACAAAATCATAATTCATGGTTCCTCCAGCACATATTTGTTTCTCTTATTGTGAGGTGTGTAAAACATAGGTGATCATGTAATTACTTTGTGGCCATTAGCATTAACATAACCCAAATCATTTTTGAGCAAACAATGAAACAACATCTGAATCATTAATTCCAAGTGCATTTCAAAGAGTCACCAAAAGTTGAACATAACATTATATCTTTAAACATCGGGAAAGTACACTTTATCCCACTGTTTGGAAAAGGTAGGGAATGTAATATTGAAGGCCTTGAAGACACTGCACATCTATATGTTTCTGCGACACACCCGTTCTTGATTAGAAATAACGGTTTAGCCTCACAGTTGATGTGAATGTCATTGCATAACTTGCACGTTAAGTCAGTTTAATGACACAAAGCTGTACTTCTAGGAAGGGTCTCATTCGAGTGCCTCCTGCATTCATATGATTCCCTCTTTAAAGTGAAGAACTTAAGATGCTTTCGGAGCAAGAACATCCCACAAAGATTCCTTTTATATTTGGTCACACAACAACCGGTGGATGTTAGTGAGCAGGTAGAGATCTTTGTTAAACTGCAGCTCCCCGACTGCTGAGGTGCAGATAGCCTAGTTTTCCTTCCCTGACGTCAAGACACCTTCAGTTCTCAGTCCAGGTTTCTAGTTCTTAGCATAATGTCTTTTGTAGAGCTGCTCATAGAAATAAATTTGTTGCCAGACAACTCTACGTTGTACATTTTGAATTTGGACATTATCGTGAAAATGCATAAGTAGGTGAGACCGGAGAGTTCATCATAGAGCCTGGTCGAGGATAAACCACACCAACGAGATGCTAACTATCTGTCTTCAATTCTGGAAGAACCACGAACAGCAACGTTTTGAGAACACCTTGAAACGCACAGTTCAGAATACATTTTCACATTCAGTGTGTCACTTCTCCACTCAACATCGCTTTTAGTGGAGCGCACATGTGATATCTGATGAGTCTCTTAAGACGAGAGTATGTAACACCACAACCCATCACATCAATTCATTGTGTTAACACTGGGTACAGTTTTGAAATGCATGGAGGCAAGGAAATTACAACTGTGCTGTATATTAAATTTTCCATTTATTCCAAGAAGAATTTTAATACTTGAGCTTCTCTATGGGATTCGCGTATATCCCACAATGGTATTATCTGATTCAGTGTGAATCTTTACAGTGCCATATATGTGCTAAAAGCTAAAAGCACATATATGTCACCATGAAAAACAAATACATTAAACATATGTCAAAAAATTGCATATGTCAACTCTATGTGATCCCTTCAAAAAATGAGAGCGATATTAGTGTTGCCAGAAGAAAAGCACTACAAAAGAATAACAGTGTGCTATCATTTTCAAAACCCTCGAATGCAAAAGTAAGGCTTAAAAGCAAGGGGCTAGCCATGTAGGCCTTACTTTAATCCGTCAAGGGCATACTTTTCTGACACCCAGAGTGGATGAATAAGGTTGTACGCGAGGTGTTATCAATGCACCTCTTACGTCTACTCTCTGGGCAGGTTTGGAGGCAGCGTAGGAGTAAGAAGTGGAGTTTACATTTCTGCCATGCATTCCTCTCCCACATTCAAAATATGCATGCTTTACCTGAAGGGCATTTTCTGTGCTTAAAGGACTGCTGCATCATATTGAAACTCTGCTGTTACTGAATGCCTGGAGCACAGACATAGCACAATCTTTGGCCCCAGGAACCTCTGTATGAATGTAAGGAGTCAACTGGCCTGGGCAATAGCACAGGCATAACATACTGTCATGGGAAACAGGAAGATATTGTGTGACATGGCACTCTTACACCGGTTGTCTGACTCAGCCCTTCATCTTTCAGAAGTTAATAAACTCTGTACCCATTTTATTTTCTACAAGCTCTGATTCTCATTGCACATCCTATGGAAGCAGCGATTATAACATAGCACATTGCCATACATATGAAGAGTACTATTGTGTAACTAAGAGCATGATTTACATTAATAGAGAAAAAGCACAAGCAATCATTTTAGGGTACCAGCTTAAGTGACGTAGAATTTATGTTATGTTGGTCTACACTAAGCTATGACATGGTAGGGAGTGGTGTAACATACCAAACGCCTGCAGCCTCAAAAAATGCATACAGTTCGACATCAACATTTAAACTCACACTTTAGGACACGCTGTGCTGTATACAAATTGGCCACAGCTTCCTGTCAGTCAGGCCTGCTCGTGCCTCTGTTCTTGTTACTGCGATGGATGTACCTTCCCAGCCCCCAATCTTTGAGTTCTCCTGGCTCAGCTCCCTCCCTTCCCATTTAGCTCACATTTTTTATGTAAAAAATAGGTTCAGACTTGAGCATCATATCCTGCCATCTGGAATCTTAGAACCCAACGCTGAAGAGCGTTCCTTTACTTTGCCTGCACATACTACATTCCTATGTGCACACTTAAGAGACAGGTGCTGTGTTTGACTATAGGTTGTTTCCCTTAGAATGACTGAGTTTCTGCTTGGGGAACGAGCCAAGTGTGTCATTTACGCCTACACAACTTCAACTCTGTTATAGTAACTGAGCGTCTGAAGAGGAAAAGGGCATCACTCACATCTACACACGTTCAACTGTGCACTTGAATTTTGGTGAAATGCTTCCGGTCCTTGGCTTCTTATCAGATCTAACTGGTGTGAAAAAGCATCTCTTAAATTTGCTAAGGGCCGTTTAAGACAGGAAGTTGCTATTTGTGTTTAGGTTTCTTCTGTTGGAAAGGGGTAGCTCATCGCCTTTCGCTGAAGCTGAACGTCAAGTGCCTATGTGTGTTTCTAGATTGCAGGCATGCGCGTTATTTAGTCATATTTAGTAAAGGAACTTATATTATCAGAGGCTAGTTTTTGTTTCTGTCTTTTGTAAAAAGGCCGTACCTTGTTGGGCAGTATGTGCATTTTCATCAAGGAACATGTGTAGCAGATTGACTGTTCCCTCTGAAAAGCGCAAAGACGCCTGATGTGAGCCAAATTATTTTCTTAGACTCACTATTCTTAGCAAAGTGAGTAATAAAGATGTCCCATAATATTACAGATGTTAGAAACCAGGGCAATTGGGGATGAAGGAACATATAAATCACCAAATGTGCTTTATTATTATTATTATTATTATTATTATTATTATTATTATTATTATTATTATTATTATTATTATTATTATTATTATTATTATTTTTTTTTTTTTTTTATTATTATCAAGAGGCATGCAAAATAAGGGTTTCTGTGCCATGATACTTTTTTTTTAATGTATTGTGAATTGGTTTACCCTTGTAAACCGCAAACATATCTAATTACATAAACACACAACCATTACATAAAAGGAAAACAATGCATTTAAATAGTTAAAATACAATAGGAAAGGTATAAATAATTTTAAAACCATCAAAATGTGACTTCTTACTTAATTTGATTACACATTAAGCAAGACCTATTATGATTATAGAAATGTCAATGTAAAATGTTCCTAATAATTATCCAATTCAAGTTAACCAAGGTGTAACGTGCCTAACCATTACATTATGATTTTAATCTTAACAAGTTTGTTTTTTACCAATTAATATCAATTAAGTTGATTCAATGCAACAGGTTCACTATCGCTATTGTCAATGGCACCTCATTTACACTGAACAGACACCCCACAAATCATCAGTTAAAAGCCACAATTCATTATCTACAAATTTGAAAAACAATAACAATCTCAGATTTTTTTTCAGGGGACACAATTTTTACAATTTGGATATTGAATAGCAAATATTGGATTTCGCCAGTTGGAATCACATTTAGACAGAATCTTAAAAACCTGTTTCTCCAGTATGCATTGGAAATGTATTTTAGATAATTTGGTAATCTGTCAATGGGCCTCATTACGACTTTGAAGGTAGCCATGGCGCTATTGGCGCCATGGCTGCCTCCAAAACCGTGTCCGGGTCCAGGTTCCCTAAATGGGGAAATACCGGCCCATTCCCAGTATGGATGGCCCAGTATTTCTCCATTCAGGGAACCTGGACCCAGACCTTCCCCATTCCCATTCGAGCCCCCATAGGGCTCAATGGGAATGGGGAAGGAGCTAACAAAGGGCCCATTAACAGAGGGCCCGTTGTTAGATCCCTGGTTCCCTTGCGGGACCCTCTATGGACGTCTGGATAAACCAGACGTCCACATCGTGTCCCGCGAGGGATCCTCGTAATAGTGCGGAATGTGTTTAATGGCGCCAGCACCATTACAGGCGCCGTTAAACGCATTCTGCACAACTCGTAATGAGGCCCAATGGGTTTGTCAATTTGTGAAAAAGCTTTTATATAGTGAGTAAGGTTGCATCTTCTCAATGGTATCACATCAATCTTTCTGTAAGAGGGCTTTTTAAATTTGCATCAAATGACAGATTAAGGATTGGGTGGAAGTTCATGCTTTATACACTGTATCGAAAAATGTCATGCTTTTTCTGTTTATTGTTTGCACAAATGTATCAAAAGTAGTTTGTGGTGAATTTATTGCACACACAGCAAATGTCCTAAAGAGGAAAGAAAGAGAGAGGCAAGAATTAGAAACTAAAGTAAAGACAGCTGAAGCACAATATAAAGACAAAAAATCCCAAAGACCCTGGCAGGAACTCAACCAAACTAAAGCCTCATTAGAGGCTCATTACACGGATTAATATGCACAAATCGTCCTTAAAACAAAACAAATGTACTATATAAAAGGGGACAGAGCCAATAGGCTATTAGCGGCCAAATTGAATAAGCAAAAGGACAGCAACCGCATTAACCAACTAAAACATCCAAGGGGAGTAATGAAAAAAGAAGAAAAAGGGATAGCAGAGGTCATGCATGCATTTTACATTAGACATCTATCTGGGGATAGTTTACAAAAGGAGACACAAATGAAGTTCCTGGCACAAACGGAACTGCCGCAAATCACTGAAAGCGATAGACAAGAGCTAGAAGCACCCATATCAGAAGAGGATGTGAAGGGAGTCATTAACACCTTGAAAGGGAATAAATCCCCGGGCCCGGATGGTCTTTGTAATGCTTACTATAAAACATTTCAAAACGTACTGGTTGGCCCACTAACATGCATATTCAACTATATAAGAGATACCGGTCAAGTCAAGGGGGAAATGAACCCAGCTACCACGGTGCTTCTCTTAAAACCAGATAGGGACCCAACAGAATGCGCAAGTTATCGTCCCATCTCATTGCTAAATGTCGATGCAAACATTTACTCCACTATTTTAGCACAAAGATTAGCTAAAGTCCTCCCAAAAATAATTCATTTTAAGGGGACACCATACATATGACAACATCTGTAGGGCATTAAACATCATCGAATGGGCGCAGAGAACAGGCCAGGCTATGTCGGTATTAGCGCTGGACGCCTCCAGGGCTTTTGATAGCCTAGATTGGAACTTCCTGCAGCTGGTCTTGGAGAGATTTGGGTGTGGCCCGACCTTCTCCTGCATGGAATTAGCCAATTTTGTACACCCATCTACAAAACTGATGATTAATGGTCAGCTAACCGAAAGCATCCCAATCCGCAAAGGTACTAGACAGGGGTGCCCCCTTTCACCGTTCATTTTTGCGATGGCCATGGAGCCGCTGGCACAAGAAATACGAGCAGAGTATGACATCTTTGCGGTATTTTCCAACCACGCAAACTACCGCGCATACCATCTAAATAGGTCTGAATTCTGAAATAATGCAATGTATTATTGTCATGTGTGACCTTCGCGCACGTTCGCACAGCTCCCACTCGCTTCTGTAATTACCTTATCTGTTCAGCATGAGTTTTCTCCGGCTATTCTCTTTCTGAATTTGGCTCCCTTGAAGATCAACCCCAGTGAAAACAAGCATCTGCCGTTCTCAAACCGGGGTTATTGCCTGGAGCTCTCAGCTTTTGCAGCAGGAATGCCCCAGCCAGGAAAGAGATCCTTCTCCCAGCTCTGCA
Source organism: Ambystoma mexicanum (assembly GCF_040938575.1). Lineage (NCBI taxonomy): Eukaryota > Metazoa > Chordata > Amphibia > Caudata > Ambystomatidae > Ambystoma > Ambystoma mexicanum. Next base: position 377,863,851 of record NC_090930.1, on the reverse strand, counting down.
AGATGTTGACTGTCTTCCCCCTCTTCTCGAGCTTCCCCAGCAAAGTTCTAATCACAGCCTTTAGCATGATACTTGCTATAACGCTGCTCCAATCAGAATCAATCATGTCATCTCCTCCCTCACTACACAATGGCTCACTTCTACAGTGGCAATTGTAACAAACTGATTTCCTGCTCCTTCGAGCTCTTTGCTTCCTGTAGTTATGTGGACAGAGCAGCAGAGAAAAAAATGAATGTGCGTTTAAAAGTTCACTTTCAGAGTAGGCCTAATTCTGCAGTGGAGACACATTTTTATTAGTGGGTTATGTTAAATGAAGTTTTATTAGTCAGGTTAGTTGTTAATAAGGTTAGTTATTAATTTTCAAATGTGTCTCTTGCAACATAGGCATTTCAGGTGAAAAATAGTGTGCATTTTGAATGTGCAGATGTGTGCTTTTAACTGTAAAAATGGATTTGCATCTTATATGTAAAAATCGTTTTTGACTGAAAAGCCTGTCTTTACTTATATGTCCATGTTACTCTGGCAACATATATAGTAATGCACCACACCCATGTAGTGGTGCTGCATAAAAAAATGCTACCTGTGCAGTAGTGCTGTACTCTGTGCTGTAACACGCCAAATATCCTTACAGTGATCACTCTGCACCTCCTCTGACATATTAAAACCCATTTGCTTACTGTGTTTCTTTGAACCTATACTATTGCGTTGGTTCTTTGGTGGGGCAATTCATCTACAGTTCCATGGATCCTATTAGCCTCCCTGTCAATAAACCCCTTATTCGCTGCTTCTTTGGATAGTTGTAGATCATGAAATAATTTTGGTGAACTTTGCTGGTTTGAACTTGCTTTCTTTCCATTTCTCAACTTTTTTGTAGCTTTCTTATGTGGCAATGACACAGTGGGGCTAGACACAAGCAAAGACGCAAAAGACTCAGTAGGTGTGCCGTTAGCAGGACTTTTCTCATTAGCAACGGCACAAACCCAGCTAAAAAGCATGAAATGATTAGGTTAGCAAACGGTTATTAGGGTTATATGTGATTTTATCATTCTGCAAATACTGACAACAAAAAATAGTGGTGAAATGATAGAGGTATATTTTTCAGTGCGTCTCTATGCAATCACTGGGGTGGGAAATTACATTGGGCCTCATTACACGGTAGGCGGTGAGCCATGGCGCTATTAGCGCCATGGCTCATGCCGGTAAAATACCGGCACCGCCTTGGCGGAAAGGGGATTTACCGCCCCATTCCAAGGTTGGAGGGGCGGTAAATCCCCTTTCCGCCATTGCCCTTCCCCATTCCCATTTCTGCCCCATAGGGCTCTATGGAAATGGGGAAGGCGCTAATTACGCCACCGCAATTTTGCGGTGCCGTAATTAGCTCCGAGGTCCCTTAGCGGGTTGGATTTTAACGCCTGCAAGAAGCAGGCGTTAAATCCTCCAACCCGCAAAGGGACCTCGTAGTACGGCGGTAAGAGTTAACGGTCACCGTTGCCATTAACGGTGACCGTTAACCCTTACCGCCGTCCGTGTAATGAGGCCCATTGTTGAAAAAATAAATACTGTTGCGATCAGCACAGAAGAAACCTAAATTGTGTATACAAATGCACACTTTTTAAGGAATCCAAAGTTAAAATATTAAACTTACCAAACCTCACATTGTAAATATCTGTCCAAATGTAGCAGTGTTTAGACAAGTTACATTTTTCCCATTTCCGAGAAGAAATACACCAATCCAAGAAACATAGTAAAATCTAAAATGCCCCAAAAATTGACATTCAAACTGACGTAATGAAATCTGTAAGAGGATTCAATTCAGCACTACAGCCAAGTCAACGCCTAGTCTAGAATACTGAATGAAAACCCTTATTGATATATCTTTATGTCCAGTTCATGCGTTCTGGATGACAACCCCTATATAACACCCCTCTCTTGGAATCCTCCTGACCCCACTGAGCCAAGAAGTAGTTCTGTTTTGCAAGTTAAAAGGTTTAATTGATAATTTAAACAATAGATATATATATCACACGTTATAATAAATTAATAATTGAATAGCACACTTAATCTGATATGATAAAGATTAACAACGGAGAATCTGGCACTAGCACACCTCTTTATAATCGCTAAGGAGTTGACATGAAATGGATAAGGTAGCACACTGGTAAATAGGGACAGAAGAATAATGTGATAGAGAATGCTTTATAGAGTTCAAATGGATGCAATGTTGAATGAAAGGCAGTACAGAAAATACTCAATATGATTTCAACAAAACAATGTAATCACTTTTCTCTGGCAATCCACTCCCCCCCTTTATGCAATGCAAGGAAATGGAAGGAAGCACACAGTTCTCAGAAATGCAATCAAATGTGATTCAGTTCACCCAAGCAAGCTTGGACTACAGAAGTTTAAAACACAGGCCCAAAATGCTTTTATATGTGCTGGCAATGGAGTGAAAAATATGCTAAAATGCTTTTAATTCCCTCTAGAGGTTTAGGGTGAGTGGTATAGGCTTTGAATAAGTTCAGGATCACTTTAGCAATGCTCTATAATGGTTGTCAGGTTGCAAACGAATTTTTGCAACGGAAGGCATGAAAACTGCTGTTTTCACACGTGAAGAAATTTTGCAAATCGCGGCAAATTCGCGAGTGCGCCGGGCACGATTACAGAGGAACTACAAGGACTATCCCTATTTGGGGTCCTAGGACAGCCTAGGATCTCAGCTTCCAGATGAAAGTTACTGCAAGTCTCTAAGACAAACGGTCGCGGAGATATGAGCGATTTTGTAAAGGTCGTTTTTCAGATTTGAAATTTTAAAGTTCAGAAAGACAAGTGACAGCTAGCAACTGGAAAATGACAAGTGACAGTTAGGAGGCAGTTCTACTTAGGTTAAAATAGATTGAATTATATTATTTTAACTAAGAGATTGGTTCTGCACAGTCTGCTGGGTACTCACAATATATTTTTGAAATAGATGGGCCTCGCCACTGATCTGGTCAGGTTTTCTTCACTCGCCACGGACGGTCTCTGCACTTCACAGTGATCTGGGTCAGCTCTCTGGTTCTGCTAACAGTGGTCTGGGTCAGCTCTGCTCTCTCTCTGGTTCTGGATATTGATAGATTTGAAGTCTGGGTCTCTGGATGTGGTATGGTCCGGCAGAGCGTGTTGCAGCAAATGGAATTGAAGGTCCCTATCTGTCCTGTCTGTCTGCTTTTATCTGTTTTTAAAATGGGTGTGTGTGCAGCATCACTAGACCCTACCCCTCTACACTTGCCATTGGCCCAATTCTCCCCTCTCCCATGATTGGGGAAGGAACTGTGAGTCAGAGCGATGTCATTTTATGGCTTGCAGAGAGGACACTCCCCTGTCAAATTGCACATAATCTATATTTGATAAAAAAAGACATATTTACACAGATACACATTTGTTTAAAATTACATGCACCCCTCACATATCACAGGAGGTATCCCCTGTTCAAACTCTGCTCTTCCTGGGGGCTTGCATTCAGAAATGGCACATATTTCACTTTTTAACTGATTTTGCAATATCGGACATTAACCCAAATTTACACACATGTGCGCAAGGAGTATGGACATTAGTTGATGAAGTGTCAGATTTTTCCCATGCACACATTTTGAGTAATATCCTCTTTTCCGCAAAAACCCCCCTGAACATACCACCGGTTCTAAAAACCTCTTAAAATGTGGGCAGAAAAATCACAAGAATTATGGTGTCATTTAAATAATTTTCACAAGTCCGTACTATGAGTTATTCATCTTTTTAGAGTTATGTTCTGGCCCCAAAGGGGTGTGGTTTCCCCCCAGCACAAGGTTGAATTTCTGTTTTTTTTCCAGTTCTGCCAAGCCAGCTTCCTCTCACAGGCAGTGCCCCTCCCCTTTCCTTCCAGGAGGAAGCTCCATTTACGACTCCAGCCAATAAAACATTTGCCTGAGTCAGGACAGGGCTTTGTTCAGAGCTCCTGTATTCTGTGGGGGCTCCCCTTAATTCAATTATCAGAGAGATGGCATATCCTTAGTGTGGCCAGCAAAAGGCAGATAGGCCTGGGAATACAGCTGTGACTCAAGTTTCACTCCTGATGGGGGGTAGTTGCCAGACAAAATTGGAATCTCTTTAAGCCAGTTTTTAGCTACATGTCATTTCTGTTCCCCAGTTTTCTGCATTCAAATACAACTAACAATTTTACATATGCAGCTAGAATGCTGATTCTAAGTTTAAAACTATGACATTTAAACAATTGTAACCTATGTGACACTCAGAAATAGGTCACTCATTTCTTTTAAACATTTAGATTTTTAGTGTCTTTCAGTCCACATTTACTTAAACTGCTGAAATCCACAGCTCAGCCAGTCTTGTTATAAACATTGTTTTGGGCTCTTCATCTTCCCAGATTTAGTATGCACACAAAATTTCCTTCTGCCAAATGTCTGCTGGTGTTCAGTGAACATTTTGCATATGTGCAATGTTTAAAATGGGCATTTGAAGCTTGCATTCAGGGAAACCAGGGTGTTTTTTGAAGCGCTGTTTTGAGCTAACCGGCGCTACTGTTTTTCCTTTGGCAACCCATTTTGGTGTGCGCACAACTGCGCAGCTCTCCTGGATTCTGGGATGAAATGATGGGCAGCGACAGCGCATCCCCATCTTTACCCACTCCAATGATTTATTTTTGTTCTGGGGTAAAATGATGGGCAGCGACAGCTTAATCCCCACATTTACCCCGTCTAATGGGTCCACATGGGTCAAAACCCTCCACAAATCCAAGTTACCAAAAGTAATCCAGCAACCCATTGAAAGCATCTAGAGAATGCATTTCAAAATCCAAAGAGTCCAAGGAAAAAACCATCTGAAAACCTAGTGTATCCAACTTCCCAAAAGTAATCCAGCTATCCAAACTCATTATCAGGAGGAAGCATTCCAAAAAACAAATAATCCAGCAAAATAAAATATTTAAATGTGAGAAAACCAAATTCCCAACAGTAATCCATGATCCAAACACAGCATCCAAAGACAGCATTCCATTAACCATAGAATCTAGGAAAAAAGCAAAAAGAATGCAAGTTTCCAAAAGTAATCCTGTGATCCAAACACAGTATCCAGCAAAAGCATTCCAAAAACCATAGAATCTAGGAAATAAGCAATCCGAAAAACGGGAAAAAATGCAAGTTCCCAAAAGTAATCCATCGATCCAAACAGTGTCCAAAGAAAGCATTCCAAATTCCAAAGTTTCCAAGAAATAATCCACCCCGATGTGAAAAAACTTGAAAAAATGCAAGTTCCTGAAGTAATCCATTGATCCAAACAGTGTCCAAAAAAGCATTCCAAAATCCAAAGATTCCAAGAAAAAATCCATCCAAAAATGTGAAGAATTTCATGTCGCTAAAGGTAATCCAGTGATCCAAACAATGTCCAGATAAGAAAATTCCCAAAAATGAAGAAACTAAGAAGAGAAATCAAAAAGTATTCTGAAAATAAAAAGAACTATCCAAAAATGCATTACCCAAAACATTTTCAAAAAAAGTCAAGAATCCAAGAAAAAAGCCACCCGAAAAAAGTGAAAAAAGCCAAATTCCTGAAAAAATCCAAGGCCATGATGAACGCTGGAATGTATTCACCTGGAGCCATCGGCAGAAACACTGAAAAATAAAACCAGAAACCAAAAACTAATGAGAAAGCCTCCAGTGGACATAAAGATAACTGCATTGATTCAACTTGAACAGCTGCATCCAGTGGTGAAAATAGTGAACAGAAGATACTAATAATAAATAAATTAGTATAAGAACTATATAGGACATAATAAAGTATTATATATGAGTACTTTACATTACATTGTCAATGACATTATTTTGAGATATGTATGCATTTCGTTAAATATTCAGCACTGTTTTATGCATCTTTATTTTGTATGGCAATATTATCACTGGTTACCCATATTAGCTGTTTTCAGCTCAGTTTCGAATCAATACACCCAACATTAGTTATTAGTCGCGATGCATGTTCTATTTCGGCTGGTGTACAGCTTTCTGTCTACCAGCAAGGTCCTCTCCAGGACCGGCTGAAGTCAGATCCTTGACCCACTATGGAAATGTATGCACTCAAGTTTCTAGGGAAGAAATGCTGTTATGCAAATCATATTGTAGTTCTAATCGTATACGCTGGTGCAAAAAATAAGTAAAGTACTGTTTCTTGCACTGGGGAATATGTTACCCTATTGTTAATTGCACGAGTGGGATTGCAACGTTTTTGTAATACGACATCTCTCAGGTGTTTTACATTTCGTGTGTTGGTTTCTTCATCTCCTGCTGCCGTCTGCATGTTTAAGCCTCGTGATTTGCTCTGCTTCTGAAAGGGAAGCTTTTCACTCACTTGATTGATCAGCAATTAATACAATATGCTTATTGTGTCTCCATTATTTTGTTAACCTTAGTCTTGATACAATTGGAACATGAAAAGAAACAGATTGATGTTTATTGAACTGACTTCCTCCTGTATCTGAAACATATTTTAAAAGGAAATGCTCTGAACAATTATACCCAGCGTTCTATTGAAGCTGCTTGCTGGCTATTAATGAAGATACCGCACAATTCAAAATGAAATTCGCCACATCAGTCTTGATAAATATATATTATTTATCGAAATCTAAAAATAATGTCAAGAAGGCATCTTTCAAAATGAAGGATATACCACTATGAACAATGTCTTTACTTGACGTACGTTAACAATAGTTTACTCTTTTCAATTAAATGATTGAGAACAAGGTTTTCCTCTCTTGCTGTCTGATTCTTTGTTCTCTGTCTCTCTTTGGTCTGCTTGCTCTCTCACGCACTCCCTTCTCATTCGGTAGCCAGAATGGCCCTGCTTATGAAAGGCATTGTTATTTCTCGAGTAATCAGATTTAATTTTCCTTAGCTGGAAGCAGGCTTTTATCAGGGTTGCTCGGGAAACAGCATTGGGTATTTTTAACAGGTCCAGTGACAAAGATACATTCAGTGGTTATCTTGCCCAGGTAACAAGTTACTCATAGTTTGAAATATGTAATTATGTAAATACACATAGCATTGTTGCATTTCCTAAATAAATGCAGCTGGTTCCTATATAGGTAATTGGAAAACAAATAAGATGGTTTGTATTTAATCAAAACAAACATAACGGCCTTCTAGCGTGTGCAAACAATGAGTGCACCATTTTGTCACGTGTGGCAATACGGTAGTTTAGTGGCTCGAGGGCCGTGGTCAATGCATGTGCTCTTCTCTGTACCAGCCCCAAAAGTGTTATTAGCATTAGCATGAGCAGAACACTGCTTTTTGTGGCTGCAGTTAGTGCATTTGTACACGTGTACTCAAATGTGCAATTCAAATCGGCTGCAAATCAGTGCTGTGCCCATTGTTGGATTAAGAAATTGCCAATGGCACAGCACAAGTTAATAGGGTCATCGGACATTCCTTACTATAGACAGCTTCAGATCAACATCTGTTACGCACAGATGTTATCAGAAGGTTTTTAGACTTAAGGGGTCATTATAAATTGTCCGGTACACGGTAAAGGTGCCAGTGATAATGTTTACCGGCACTTTTACTGGACCAGTCAACTACAACCTTGCCGGTAGGAATGGTGGATTTACATCTAGCTAAGCGCTGGAGATAAATTGAGCCCTATTGACAAATAACTACCCGTATTACTGTCTCAGTAATACCGTTGCCGGTCATAGCGGCAGATTCCCCTGGAGTCGGGATTTACCTTTTAAACCAGCACTTGTAATCAGCTGCTAATACTGGCAGACAAGTGCCAGTAACAGTATTAGCATTTGCCGGTATCCCACCGGAACTACTGGCGGGATATCAGCAAAACCTTGTATTGAGGACCGATGACTGTGCCACATTATTTTTCCAAATCCCAAATCAACTGAATTTTCACTGAATATCCTGAACTTTCAAGAGATTCTGGTAAACGAGTTTGGTTGAGCAGATTTACCTGGCTACGTACAGAACAGGCCTGCAGGAGCTCTTCAGCAGTCGTCGGAAATCTTTCAGAGAGGGCGGAGGGTGGTGTTGACTTGTGCCTGTTAGTGTTTGAGAGCTGGAGCTCTGTACTTCACTTTCTAGGTTGGACATTTTGGGCTTGTAAATAAAACATCATTACATTTTGTGGATTTGATATATATTTATAGGGAGAGTCAGGGAATATTGGACAGGGTACGAATCTGTAGGTGTCTGTTCCTATCTGAGAGCGGGAGCCTTTTACCTTCATTTCTAGACGAGAAGTGGGATCCCCTCTACTGAAAACAAACAGGGCCAAATAACCTGTATGGGTAGGTGCCCACTCAGGAGCGTCTGCAACCTCGTTTTCTGATCTTTGTACCTTTCACAGAAGAGAGATATTAATTTGCATGTCAGTCTGGTCCCGCCCACCTGGGCAGTCCAACACCGAAATGCAAGGCAACTCTCCTCTGAACAAGAATACCAACAGCAACCCCAAACACCTGTTTTGCCCTTATTGGGGCTCATCAGCAAGGTGAAGCTGTGCTTTTCTAAGCACAGTGAGCAAGCGGTACAAGTCTGGATTACGCTGAGTAACGTTTTACCCTGGGTAACCTTTATTTAGTGCTTTTTGGACTGTTGAACAAAACATAATTGCATATTGTTTGTTTAATATTTTAGGGATTATTTGGGTGGGGTGATTGTATGCAGTTGTCCCCAGAATATAATTGTATTTTTTATTTTTGCAAATTCCATTTCAAAGCAATATTCTTTTCACAGCAAGGCAGGCTAGACTTCAGTTTTCATTTTTGTAGCGAGTTCTCTGCCAGGCACCTCAGCAATCTAGCTTGCATATATGCACTGGGGCAGCTTGATTGAGAATACACTCAGACTTAAGCAATTTATTTGAACTTATTTTCCACAAATGTGGGCAACAGACCTAAATGGGGGTGCTCAAAATATTTTTGGAGGTGGTGATCACAGTTGCTGGGCATTAGTGGCAGGTTGATTGTACAGGTGAGGCAATACACCACCTGCTTGAGCAGAAGGATGTATGAGGAATTTACACTGGACCAGCTTTTTTGACAGGCCTCACACACAACACAAATGGTTGAATGATGGTTGGTGCTGGGAATATCATTGAAAGTGGTGATCACATGCAGTAGGCTTTGGTGACCGGATGATTGGCTGTTTGATGCAACACACCACCCACTTAAGCAGTGGGAGAGAGGAGGAATCTGCAATGGTTCAGGTGGATTGATTGAATACACCCCATTCAACACAAGCAGATGATGAATCTCACCAAAGATAACATCATACCACACCTCAGCTCCCTCACAACAGACCTTAAGTCCTCCGACAGAAATTTATAAGAACACCATAAGCACCGCTCTAGACACCATTGCCCCCCTACAGAACAAAAAAGCCAAAACTATGAAACACTCAAACACCTGGTTTTCAGAAGAACTAAAAGAACTACGCTCTCAGAAAAGGAAAGCCCTGAACACCTGGCAGAAAACACCCCAGCCACCCTATCCTTTTACAAAAATATCACCTTGCAATACAAGAAAGCTATAATCACAGCGTGCACCGAGAAGGACAAGGACTGTTGACTGTTGTAAATGTTGCCTGCGTGAAACTGACATTGCATGTTTGTTTTCAGCGTTTGTTTTCACCGTGCATCTTTACCAACGAACGAAAACGTGTGGAAGGAGGACGTCTTTGAAAGCAACACAGGAAGTTGCCTGGAGGCAGCTGCTATTGGGCTGGTAGGCTGGACACTCCCCCCCTAAACCCACCCTCTTGCCATAACTACCCAAGGTGCAGCGCACCTGCGCGCGCACCGAGAAGGACGACAAGGACTGTTTACTGTTGAAAACGCTGCCTGTGTGAAACTGACATCGCGCGTTTGTTTTCAGCGTTTGTTTTCACCGTGCATCTTTACCAACGAACGAAAACTTGTGGAAGGAGGATGTCTTTGAAAGCAACACAGGAAGTTGCCTGGAGGTGAACTATGATAAGACTGGAATAGTTAGAAAGTGTGTCCGTTAATAGCCTTGAGTGTGTCAGTTTAATAGACACTTAATGGTCACTTAATGGTCTGCCTAACTGCAAGTCTGCCAACTTTATGATAATTAGTTTGAAAGTCTGTTTTTTTTTTCCTTTAGGCAGCTGCTATTGGGCTGGTAGGCTTGGACACTCCCCCCCTAAACCCACCCTCTTGCTATAACTACCCAAGGTGCAGCGCACCTGCGCGTGCACCGAGAAGGACGACAAGGACTGTTGACTGTTCACTGTTAGCTGTTAGTCTTAGTACGATAGCCTTTTCCCTATTAAAACATACTCGTACAGAAATCAATCTAACATTTGTGCAGGTAAGAAAAAGAAGTATTTTGTGACTACTATGGCAAAAAGTGTGTAACGTGGTTAAAAAAAGTGAAAAATGAAAAATAAGAAATCCAAATTGCCAACAGTTATGAAAGACCCACGGGCAGACTTTTTTGCGGAAGTATCCACGCGCAGAGCTAGCTTAGCAAGGGCTGCTGCGCTTCCACTCCCCCCGCAACAGCCTGATGAAGAAGAAGAACTAATTGAATGTGCTATAAACTGCTCAATTAATCTGAAATTAGGCAAAGATAAGGGAACGGAGGAGTTACAAATGAATGTTAACTCACAATCCTTGTTTGCGGAAGAACTAATCGACCTCCTGCAAAAAGAGGTTCTGAAAGAATTCTGGTCTGAGTTAGCTAATTCTCAAGGGGAAGCAGGCTTAAATGAACAACTGGACGATGATACACCTAATGTATTTAGGACAGCGGATTTAGACGCCTTTCAATCGAATGACACATCCGCGTCTATAGTCTCTAATGGTATGGATTCGAATAATGTATTACCTTTGGATAAATCTGACAATACAGATATTTGCACATTGATGGGGATTTTTAACCGATTAATCTTAAGCGAATTAAAAAGACAAACAGACTTATTATCACAAATTAATACATCTGTCCAGCAGGTACCTGATAAGCTTAATGAAATCTTAGCTAAATCTGTAGGAAAGCCGACTGTAAAACCTTTAACTGGTAAAAGGTCAGAAGAGATTCTTATGAATTCAGAAAAAATATCGAGCCCTGGAACTATTGTTATAGAAGATTCACAGAAATTGAGTAACCAAAATAAAGCAACCTTGGTGGGGTCTAAGACTACGGTATTAGCGACTGAACTTTGCATCAAACCAAATGTGGAAAAAGTAGGGGGAAAAACAAATATATCGAAAAAAGGAAAAAAAAAGCTTACACAGATGCAAAACAAAAATAAAAACAAAAATCTCCGAAAAACATCGTGTACATTTTTAAGAGATGTGAATTTCAAAAACATGATAGAAACTGAGCAGCAGGATCTGATAGGCTCGGAAAAGTCTAAAACTGTGAAAAAACACACAGATACGGAAGAAATTACGAATATAAGAGGTGATGAGGCTAAAGCTAACCTATCCTTGCAGCTGGAAGTTTATCATGAATCTTAAAAAACCATCTCTGAAACGATGAAAAAAAAAAAAGAAAGAATCCTTAGATATCGCATCACAGCTGTCGTCGTTGAAAACTGGTATGGCAGATATCTTTGAAATCTTTAAAGCCAACTCGATGATACCTACTCCAATACCGAAAACTAATAACCCAACAGCTGAGAGCGAGAAGATTCCTGTAGGCAACTTTGTAGGCCCAATTACAATTTTGGAAAACAATGATACGAAACAGATGTTAAACTCGAAGTTAAATCTTCAAAATACACCATCTTGCGCAGGGAGTATGCTGATACAAAATGAAATGTTAATCTCTGATAGTGAAATTGTGAATGCACTTTTAGAAGACTTTAGTAATGAAAAGGAAACAAACAAAAAAGAGCACATTAATAAAACCGAAGAAACGAGCAATAAATGTGCAACTGAGACTGAAAGTGAAAAGGGTATCAAGCAACAAGACATTACTATGATAGTACGAAAAATTTTAGAAGAACATAATAACAATAGAAATACACTTGAAGAAATAAAACCTAGTCTAGAAAGGAGAAATACACAAATACTGTTTGAAAACTATGAAGAGGATGATGAATTTCTAGATTTGAAAAATCCAGCCAAGGCCGAACTGCCAAGCCTAATACTTACTACATTATTCCCAGAAGGCAGAAAGATAATTTTGAACCGCCCGCACATTATGTCACTATTTGCTATGATCCCTACACTTGAAATTATATCCCCTGCTGAAATTGTACTGGTGGATTTTATTCACAGAAAAAGATGGGACTATGTCCGACTGGTAATTCCATCAGCGCTAGTCAGAATGTTGATTTTAAAAGAGGCTGAAACTTTGCAATGTAAAGGGTTTGACATATTTCAATTTGCAGATCCGGATCCTAAGCGAGGTAGGAATTATGCCTCATACGGAAAAGAAATGTGCCCTAATTCAGAAATAGCTAAAGCATCAGAAATAGCGGAGATACGCTCTGAAAAGGGGGATTTAAGAGGCCTGACTCTTGCCTTGACAAATGCAATTGAATCACTGAAGGATTTGGCTAAGCCACTTTAGCAATAAAGGTAAAGTATCCGTAGCATCCTGGAATTCGAGAGGTCACACACAGTTGCTAGGTACCATAGAGGTTACTGATTATTTGAGTAATTTTGATGTGGTCCTTATTCAAGAAACCTGGGTGATGATGCAATTAGCTTGGGAGAATTATTATACTTGGCAGATACCTGCTGTGAAAGGCGAGAAAGGAAGACCTATGGGTGGACTTGGAACCAGTCAACATTAAAGTATGGGAGGACCTAGAGGTTTTCCTTGCAGTTACTTGTAACATCAAAATAGGGGACACCCGTATTAATGTATGCATCATCAATATATACTGGAACCCTCTTAAGTACACCGAAAGCCAATTGTTAAAAGAAATAGATACTGTAACACACAAAATTGATGTATGGAGAGAAACAAAAGACAACAACTTTGTGCTGATGGCGGGTGACCTAAATGCTGACTGTAACCTTTGCAAGGTGGAGATAGATGAACTGCTATTGAATATAGATGATGCAGATAACAAATGCAAAGCCATGCTATCTAACAACAAACGGAGAGGTGAAATCTGGTTGGACTTTCTAGAAGTGATGGGGTTAACCAAAGTTCATAATGACAAATACACATGGCATGCTAGGGGTTTTTGCTCTATAGTAGACTATATGTTTGTAACTGAAGGTTTTGAATGTTTTATATCTCAGCTAACAGTTTTAGAAATACATACTAGTGACCACAACTTACTTTTATTAGAAATCCCACATACAGAGAACTTGAAAAAACACGCATTCTATGACGAAGAAATACTTATTAACAGCAAAGGTACAAGGATATGATGGTCTTACACCAAATCTAAAAAATTCACCTCGGAACTGTGTAAAGATTGGGGATTTATGTCGTATGAAGAGAAAACCATAAATCTGTCAGCAAATGGATTTACTGATTATATAACTACGATTACACAAAAAACATGCATAAGTAAAGTAAGTAAAAATAAAAAAGGACTCATTCTCATGTGTTTGACAATCAGACCTTAGTAAAAAAAAAAAAGAGCTGAACGATGGCACCGTTTCTATTTTGGAGAAAATGAAACAAATAAAAAAACTAAAACAAACATACAAAAACTAGCTAATTGCACGTAAAGTGTATAAAGACCAAATCGATGGCGAAAAGATGCTTGCGGTAATTTAGAGCAAAAATACTTCCAACTTTTGGCTACTGTTAAATGACACTTTGATTACGCAAAAAGAGTTTCTTTTCATGCAAATTAGTGAAGATATTTGGAAAAAACACTTTGTAGCTTTATATGAGATGCCCCGTGATGAAAATCTCTCTGAAAATAATCTTATGAGAAAAAATTTTGGATATCTCCCCAAGCTATATATCTAAGATGATTGGGAAAGCTAAAAAATCTGGAGCCCCCGGGCCAAACAACTTATCTAGTTTGATAATGAAAACTGATATTTTCTTGTGGGGGGGAAATCTTACATATACTGTTTACTGATATAACTACTAACAAAATAATCCCAGAATCATGGAAGCTTGCTATAGTGATTCCCATCTACAAAAAGGGCCTAAGTTCTGCCCCTGAAAAATACAGGCCTATTGCGATATCAGACCCTGATTACAAGATCTTTACGTCCATCATACTAAAAGACCTGGATGAATGGATTATCAGATGTAATGTTCTGGATATCAAACAAATTGGTTTCAGGAAAAAACTGGGCACAGATTGTGATGGTTTGGTCTTGAAAAGTCTGCAATCAAAAACTCTCAGAAAACAAGATGCATCCATTTTTGTAGCGGCGATGGATCTCTCCAAAGCGTTTGACCTAGTGGATCAAAACAAATTATGGGAAACCTTAAGAGAATTATCCATTCCTCCGCATCTTCTGGAAATGATTGTAGAGTTATACTTTAACACAAAAATTAAAATCTGACTTAATTCGGAAGGGAAGTTATCCTCTGAACAGTTAATTTTGAATGGTTTGAGACAGGGTTGTAAACTGGCAGCTACTCTATTTAATCTTTACGTCTGTAGTGCTGGTAAAGAAATGAAAGTTAAGGGTCTGGTAGCACCTAAATTAGGTGTTACCTCTATAGAATGGCTAGCTTACCCTGACAACGTCTTACTTATGGATTGGACTAAGGTTGGTCTGCAGAGACTCATAAATGCTTTCGTATTGTTTGTCTCCAGTATTCGGTTAAAGATGAATACAGATAAAACTACTATTATATGCCTGGGTAAGACTGGTAAAAAGCATTTACAGTTTTCTTGGTATTGTCAAGGGAAATGAATCAGATGGCAAAAGTCTTTCAAATATTTGGGATATCTGTTTGTAGGTAATGATTCGATGATTATGATGAAAAAACAGCTAAGAAATAAAGCAGATAAGATTTTAAGACAGATGCGCAAATTTGACGCAAAATTTGGGAGATTTACAGCAATACCGCCAAAACAATTTTACATCATGTCATGTATCCCTAAATTGGTTTATGGTCTAGAATTTTATGAGCTAGAAAATACGGACTTGATAAAAAAACTGGAAAGTGTCATCTGGAAAGGGGTTTTATACTTCATTCCCAAGAATATTTCAATTGAAGTAATCAGGTATAAATTTGGTTTACAGTCTTTGAGATCCATTATTGCTTGGATAAAAATACTTTTATGGAGAAAATGTTCACTTTCAAATATCAAGTCGCTATATACGTTAGCTGGGAAAGATGTAACAAATGTCTTTTATATGAAACTGAAAGAAGACACTGAAGAAATACTGGGGAATGCAGGTATATAATTTGAATTGCTAAGAAACAATCCGTTGAAAGTAAAAAACATTTTGAAATGTAATGATTGGCAACTGACGCTTGATGATGTAGCTCAATCGAAAACAATGAATGAAGTTTATTCATGCTGGAAACCTAAACCCCGATTGGAATTTTATCTGGAAAAGTATCCGTCAAGAAAATTTTGAAATATTTTTATGAGATTTCGTTTTGATGTTCTTAAAACTAACTATGTTTTAAAAAGATGGAATATGTTAAATGACGAGTGGAGTTGGTGTAAATATTGCAAAAAAGAAGGGGTGGAAGAAACCCTGTTGCATCTGATTTTGTTATGCCCTGCGCTACTGAAGGAACGAATACTATACTTTCAGCAATTTATAAGGCACCTGCATTGTGTAGACAGGGATTTGTTATGGTATCATATTCGACATAACAACTCTACGGTATTGAAACTTAGAATCATAGCCTTTTTAAAGAATTTTTGTGCACTGTCATGAATTGTTATACTAACTGCGAATGGTGAAATGTGTACATTATGAACATAGGTTTTAAGAAAATTAATATGCAATTTTTACTATGTGATTTTCTATTTTTATATGTGACTTCTATTTTGTAAAGGTTTATATAAACCATATACAAATAAATAAATAAATAATCACAGCCAAGTCAGCCTCCTACAACGAAAGGATCACTAACGCCAAATCTGAATCTAAAGAGCTCTTTGCCATCTTCAAAGAAGTCACCATACCAGTTACTAAATCTCAAGGTATTATGAAAGACCAAACCTGGTGTAACTCTATACAATCTGCCCTATTGAACAAAATTGAGCTCCTACAAGAGAAAATTAAGGAACACCACAAAAACTTATCTCAGCACACTAAAACTACCACCAGCACTGACCACTTGCTCTCCCCTAGCACTATGCACCGGTGTCCAGTCATTTGGTCGACTACAAACTGGTCGACTGCAATTTGGTCGACGTCATTTGGTCGAAAACCAAATGGTCGAATTTTTTTTTTTTTATTTATATATGTGTTTTGTGGGTTTTCGTGTTAAAAAAAAAAAAAGAAAGAAAAAAAAGGGGGTTGGGGGGGGACCCCCCCCAAAAAAAAAAAAAGGGGTAAAAAAAAAAAAAAAAAAAATTCGACCATTTGGTTTTCGACCAAATTGATTCGACCAGTTGTCCAGTCGACCAATTGATTTCGACCAAATGACTGGCAACCCTATGCACCCACTCACCAAAGCCCAGATAACCCCTTTCACATTCAGGGAAGTAACAGAACAGGAAGTCGATGAGATTATGAACAGGATTAAACCATCCAACTGCAAAGGAGATCCTTGTCCAGCCAGTCTCATAAAAGACTGCACTGAAACACTTGCCTCCTTTCTCAAATCCTTCATCAAAGCCTCCTTCAATGCCAGCACAGTTCCAGACAGTCTAAAAGAAGCTTGGGTACGCCCCCTTCGAAAAAAAAAAACACCCTTGACCCAGAAATTGCCACTAACTATAGGCCCATAACTACAGTGCCTTTCCTGCTCAAGATCTTAGATAAAGTTGCCTACACACAAATCCAGGATTACCTAGAAACCAACCACATCTTAGGCAAAAGACTGGCAGGCTTCCATCCAGGTCATGGGACAGAGTCAGCCCTACTCGACTTAAAAATACAATTTGGTGACATCATGGACAAAGGCAAACCTGCACTCCTTCTCCTACTAGATCTGTCCGCCGCCTTTGACCTTGTCAACCACGATATCTTATGCATGCACCTAAAAAATGAAGCCCACTTCTCCCCAGAAGCCATCGCCTGGGTGGCCTCATTTTTAAATGGAAGACTCATGAAGGTCTTCTCAGACACAGCCTCTGCATCCCCTACTATCATCCACGGTGGCGTCCCTCAGGGCTCCTGCACCGCCCCTACACTCTAGAACATATTTACCCTTCCACTCTTCAATGATCTTGACCGTCGCAACATAGCGTACACCAACATGCAGGTGCTACTCCCACTAACTGGTGCCTATGAAGAAGATGCAACAGCCCTAACCAAAATTTAAACAGCCATCCAAACCTGGATGGCTGCCAATGGCCTCTGCCTAAACGGGGACAAAACGGAAATCCTTATAGTAGGTACTACCAAAACCCTGAACAAACTCCCCCCTCAATATAAAACAATCAACATCGACAATTCCATCATCGCAGTTTCCAAGACGGTCAAGGTGTCCACCTAGCTGCATCATTATCCATGTCTCAACAGCTCAACGCAATAGCCTCCTCCTCTGCGCTCACCACCAAGATGATCAACTCAGTCAAGCCCTTTCTCTCCACCAAAAACTGCCTATCCAGAGCCACAAGAGGTACTAAACTTGACTATTGCAATGCCCTACTCGTAGGCACCTCGGTCAACAACCTAAAAAAACTCCAAATCACGCAAAACAACGCGCTCCGTGCAGCTCTGTCTGTTCCCAAAAGGGAACACATCTCTCAAGCTAGGAAAAAGGCACACTGGCTGCCGGTTAAAGAACGTATACTCTTTAAAACCATGGCCATCACACACAGATGCCTTTCATCTGATGCCCCGCCCTATCTCTCAGAAAGAATCACCCTCAACGCCTCCAACCGACCCACGAGAGCTCACCGCACCAACCAGATTTATGTCCCAACATTCAAAAGAACCAAAGCCAGAGGGTCTAGCTTCCAGCACCTCGCACCCAAAAATTGGAATGCCCTGCCAACGTCACTAAAGAATGAAAATTCATACACCACCTTTCGCAAAAACCTAAAAACCTTCTTATTCCGCTAATGCTCTACTAACAGCTTGCAACTATGCTATTGCACTGTAACCACAGCAAAGCATAATATTTGACCTGCTACTTGTCCTTCTCATTGCTCCAACATGAGTATGCAATTTGCCGTACTGCTGCAACTGTTTATTTGTATCCTACCTGTGTCAAGTTTAAATTTGCTGTAACAGCATCACGATTCCTCAGAGCAGTTTTTTGTGCACTTTATACATGCAAATAAATAAATAAATAAATAAAAATTGCTTTGGGGAAACAGACAAACATTTGGAGGTTGCTGACAGAATTGGTGGAGGTGATAATCACAGGTGGTGGGCATGGTATTTCCCAAATTGACCACAGATGATTTGCTATCTGGAGAGCATTAGTGACATGTTGATTGGCTGTTTGATATTATGCTATGTTATGTTATGTTATGTTATGTTATGTTATGTTATGTTATGTTATGTTATGGGGATTTATACCACACACACGGCTGCCATTTTCATGGGCTCCAGGTGCTCACATTGCTCTGTAAGAAAGAGGGTGGGGTAGGGTATTCAAGGAAGAGGGAAAGGATAGAGGTTGTGCTCTTCTGTTGATGTGTGGAGGACCAGGAGAAACTGGAGTCTGTGTGTGCCAGCTTTCTTTTATTGTTTGCACTGTGCTTGTTGTGTCAGGAGGAGTAAACGTCCAGTGTCTGGGTTGTTTGTTGTTTGTGGCTTTTTGCTCTTGTTTTAGATGTGTGGCTTGTGTGTTGTATGTGTCGCATGGCAGGTCTTTTGGGTATATGTGGGAGGTATGCTGGAGAGGAGAAATTTGCAGGGGTGGTTAGTAGGATTTGCCTTTGGGTGTGTGGTTGTAATATTGCTAGTTCCATGATCTGTACTCTTCAATGATTGCCTTGGTTGTGAGTTGTGGAGTGACTGTTTTAAATGTTTGTCTTGGTCTGTTGAGTAGCCAGATTTTCAGCCACTTTCTGAAGGTTAGGTGATCTTCAGTCATTCTTGTTTCATTTGGTATCATATTCCATAACTTAGTCATCAAACGAGAGAATGAGGTTTGTCCGAACTTACTTTTCTCATAGTGTTTGGTTTCATGTTGGATGTTGTTGCTTGATCTTAGGTTTCTTCCTGATTGTTAGTGGTTGATTTTTGCTTTGAGAAATTCGGCTCATTGTCCATGTAGTGATTTGTGAGCGATGCAGATGGCTTTGAATGTAATGTGTTCTTTTACTGGAAGCAAGTGAGGGTGTCATTTGGGAATTGGGATGAGGTTATCTTGGGGATAAATTGGGCATCATCTGCATATTTGTAGGTGGTCAGTCCATGGCTTTGCATGAGTTTGTAGATGTTGAAGAGGAGTGGGGGGAGATGCTAGATCATTGTGGTGTGCCTCATGTTATGCTTTTGGTGTTAGATGTCAATGGTGGTAAGTATGTTCTTTCAGTTTGGTTGGTGAGGAAATATTTCAGCCATTGTAGTGTGTTAAAAATGCAAGTTCAGCATGGTAAAGATGCGCAAACTTATCAGTTGTGGGACTATACCACTAAAAGGGGCACTATTATATGTTATAGGCAGATTACTTGTGTTTTAAGCTAACCACATATAGGCAATAGAGATAAGTTACAGGTAAGTATACAATGTTTAAAGTTAAAATAAGGCGTAGTGAACAGGCCTCGAAGCATGCTTGTTTAGAAACATGTTCACATTTCATTAACTTGCTTAGTAGCCACAGAGACTGACAGCATCCTGAAAATTACACATTCCCAGGATCGCCTGGCAGGAAGCAAACAATACTTTCGAGGTCAGGAAGCAGAGCTCATGGGCCCCGTGAAGACACAATTAATGCACAACCATTTTTATAATGTTATATGGTGCCTATACCCAGGCAAGTGTTTCAAAGAGCTCAAGGAGGTTGGGAACATGGGGAAAAATAACAGTCGCTCAGAGCCCTTGAAATTCTGAGACGATAATAGTGTCATGATCACTGTTCCCAAGGAGCCAGGACCAGCCCAACGTCCTTGGGAGCAGGCCCCTAACCCTAATCCTAGGCACCAGCCGGTCCCTACTGGGACCTTTTGGACCCTGTCCTGGCGCCGGTGGCACCAGGCTCATCAAAACCATCGGTCCCGGCACTGGAAGCGCCGGGCTCATAATTGGTGTGAAAGTGCTTGGGTGGACTTACCTGCAGCAGACCATGCTGCTTACTTACCAGCCACTTAGAAGCCCTCTGTGAACAGGAACTACTTTCTTACCTGGGTGGGGCAGCTCCACTCCCTGGATACAGCACTGGAACTCTTCTGGAAACTGGAACTCTTTTCTTACCTAGGCGGGGCCGTGGAAGAAGACGCCTCATCACTCCAAGGCTATTTAAACCACACCCGATAGATGAAACGTGCTTCGCGTTATTCTGCATCTGCATCAGAACGCTCACCGAGTCTGTTCCAGCCTTTCCTCTTTCGATCCTGAACCTGCAAGAATTATACTTACCATTCCTGTATCCAGTCAACATCAGCACCTGCAAAAGACAAAAAACAACAGGTTAGCAAGACAAACTCTACACACGGTGCTTTCTCACCTGATCCATCAGCAGCGGCCGTGTCTTCACGCTGCACCTTCGCCTGCAAAGACAAAAGCATTGTTACACTTACCGGCACGCCGTGAATTCCGGATTTCTTCATTCTGCATCGCCTCCGAGAAGACAAAGTATAGTTAAAACTTACTAGCATTCCGCTGACTCCGGCGCTGCAAACCAACATCTGAAAGACAAAAGAAAAAGACATTAAGCAGGTATTTACTCACGCCCATCACGCTCGTCGCAATAAAACGCCTGCGAATACTCCGGCGTCTCTTTAACACGAACTAAGCTGCAAGGAAAGAGACAGTTAGAGCGCTTGCCATACTTACGAATTTCCAGGCGCTTCACTCCATCTTCCATCCCAAGAGTCCTGCAATACATAAGGGAAAAGCATTATACAGAGTCTTCAATATTAACGTGCCACGCATTTAAAGACTATAAAGACAAAAGGTGTCCAGAAACTCACCGCTCGTGCAGATAACGACGGTAACCATCCTCTGAATTCAAGAGGCCAATGTTTCACCAGTGAAGGAACTGGCAACGGCACCCTGCACCAGACGCAGATGGAGAGCCCAGCATTCACCTATCTAAGGTGAGCACGTTGACCTGGGGGGGGGGGGGCTCTACAGAAAAGCTGGGAAGAGAGAGAGAGAGAGAGGGACATTCAACAACCCAGGCCATTAACCTCCATATTCTTTCACCTGCAGAAACCTCACTCTTCGAGTTCGACACACAGTGCGAAGAGGTTCGACCCCAGAAGCCAATCGAGTCCTGCACATCACTTTTCGAGTCACAGACACCTTCCTGCCAAGACCCGCGCCTCCGTGGGAATCAGGTGAGCGTTACAGAACGTGAAGCCCACCACAATACTCCTACCCAGGCGCAATGGAAACCTCAGACACTGATCAACTAGCCCAGTTGCTCGGAGAATTAAGAGCAGAAGTACATGCAGCTCGTCAGGAAACAAACTCTCTAAGAAGAGAACTGATAATTCCCAAAGAGCGAACTGAGGACCTCGCTAGGCAGTTGCTACAAACGCAGGCAGGACAGACACCTTTGCCCGTTCCAGGAGGAAGTTATCCTTCTGCATCATCTTTAAATCCAGTTCAAATCAATCTGCCCGGTAATGAGCCCTTGGCTCCCCCCGAACGCTTTTCTGGTGATCCAAAGAAATTCGCGGTGTTCATCAACCAGTGCCGCTTACACTTCTTATGTCGACCAGCTGGTTTCCCAACAGACCAGACCAAGGTGGCTTTCATGCTTTCTTATCTCAGTGGCAGCGCCGCTGATTGGTCGATCCCTTTAGTCACCCAGGATGATCCGGTTTTACATGATTTCCAGGCCTTCCAGTCCAGCATGGAGAAACTGTTCGCAAGACATGCACAAGGGCAGGCCTTGGACAATGAACTTCTTTCATTACGACAGGGTAATCAAGACCTCTTGACTTATATAGCCTCATTCAACAGACTTATAGTGGAAACTCAATGGCCCGAGGATAAGAGAATAACGCTTTTCTACAGAGGCCTGCGTGGAGAGCTCAAGGATGTGTTAGCTCAAGTTGTGAATCCTCCACAAGAATGCTCAGACTATATTGACTTAGTTGTCCAATTGGACCACAGACTGCAGAACAGGAAGGCAGATCGTTCCAAATTTGATACCCGAGTGTTTTCTAAACCACAAACCTCTACTAGGGGAGCTGACACGGTGGAACCCATGCAAATAGGGGGCATGAAAGGACCTTTAACCCAGAAAGAGCGGGAAAGAAGAAGGCAGCTGCAATTATGCCTCTATTGCGGAAACTCAGGACACTTTCTTCGGGACTGTCCAGTGAAACCAGCTAAGAAGGCTGTAGGAGCCGCGGATACCTGTACCACAAATTTTGAGCAGGGAAACGACCTAGCCCGACAAGAGTAGAGGTCCTCTTGCCGAGCGTTAAGATCTGTCCCGTGACCTCGCATTTCGTGGTACCCATGGTCCTCATTAGTCCTGAACGTCCGGATCGTTTGCATGCAATTGAAGCTTACATCGACAGTGGAGCAATCAGAAATTATGTGGACCGTGAAATGGTATCAAGGATGAATCTACCCCTTGTCCCTAAGGCTGTAAAAGACGTCATTACTACTGTGGATGGCACGGAGATAGCCTCCGGACCAGTAACGTATGCCACCCAAGAAGTGACGCTAGTGAGTCAAGATGGACACCGGGAGATAATCGTGTTTGATGTGATCAAGGCTCCTTAGTTCCAGATCATTCTGGGAATCCCTTGGTTAGAGAAGCACAATCCTCAGATCGATTGGCGAGCAAAGACGGTTCAGTTTCCAGAATGTTTTACCACTTGTTATCCTAGGCCTGATGTTTCACTGGCGGCAATCTCTTCGGAGGAGGTTCCCGAATTACCTCCCAAATACCAGGAATTCCAAGACGTCTTCCGGAAGGATCAAGCTAACACCCTGCCTCCTCATAGGTCTTACGACTGTCAAATAGATTTGATACCCGGAACAACTCCTCCTTGCAGCAGGATTTATGCCCTCACCGAGCCAGAGAATCTCCACCTCAGACAATATTTGGACCAATACCTAGCTAACGGGTTTATTCGTCCTTCAAAATCTCAAGCTTCATCGGCTTTGTTCTTCGTTCTGAAAAAGGAAGGAGACCTTAGGACTTGCATAGATTATCGCGCCCTGAATCAAATCACCGTTAAAAACAGATACCCGTTAACTTTGATCCCTGAACTCCCGGACCAAGTCAAAGACGCATGTACATATACAAAATTGGATCTCAGAGGAGCCTACCACTTGGTACGGATAAAAGAGGGCGATGAATGGAAAACGGCCTGCTGCACCAAGTACGGGCTATTCGAATATCAAGTGATGCCCTTTGGACTTTGTAACGCTCCTGCCGCTTTCCAATATTTTATGAACAATGTCCTTAGAGAACTCATAGACGTGTGTGTTGTTGTCTACATTGATGACATCCTTGTCTATTCATCATCCGAAGAGGAACACCAGAGACACGTTAAAAAGGTTCTCGAGAGATTGCGTCAACATAATCTTTTTGCTAAGCTTGAAAAATGCGTTTTCAACGTAACTGAAGTCGAGTTCCTGGGATTCATATTGTCACCTAACGGAGTCCATATGGATTCAAAGAAAGTCGATGCAATCATCAAGTGGCCATCACCAACCTCTGTAAAAGGAGTTCAAAGCATGTTAGGCTTCGCTAACTTTTACCGCAGATTTATTCCTGAATTTTCTCGGATAGTCCAGCCCATCACCGCTCTGTTAAAAAAGAACAAACGTTTTGAGTGGTCTTCTGAAGCAGAACAAGCTTTTCAGGACTTAAAAGCTAAATTCATTTCTGCACCTGTTCTAAAACATCCTCGCCCAGAACTCCCCTACATCATGGTAACGGATGCTTCTAGTCTTGCTATGGGGGCAGTTTTATCACAAAGAGATCCGGTCACACACCAGTTACACCCTGTAGCCTTTTGGTCCCGCAAGTTTTCGGCTCCCGAGATCAACTATTCAATTACAGACAAGGAACTTTTAGCTATCAGATCGGCCTTTAAAGCATGGCGGCATTATCTTTTAGGAGCCAGACACACAGTCACCGTAATGACTGATCACCGCAATTTACAATATCTAAAGACGGCCAAAGCTCAGTCTTCCAGACAGCTTCGCTGGGCTCTGTTTCTGGCTGAATTTGACTTTATAATTACTTATCGACCAGGCAGTAAGAACGGAAAAGCAGATGCCCTCTCCCGGATGGGAGTAGATGAACATTTGACCAATCCAGAACCAATACCCATAATCCCAGAACAAAGGATTTTGGGTTTGGTCAGCACTCAATCTTTTGAAGACATCAAGACCACGGTTAAATCACTCCTAACTCCGGCCGATTTGCAGGACTGGCAATTAAAGGGAAAAGGATTCTCAGTGGATCAAGACCTACCATATTTCCGAGGACGATTGCACTTGCCCTGTGAGAAAATACAAAAACAAGTAATTTCCTGTTATCACAACTCTCTAATGGAGGGTCACCCTGGCATTACCAAAACCATGGAAAAGATTAAAAGACATTTCTGGTGGCCATCATGGAAAAAGGATATTAGAGACTTCGTAATCTCCTGCGGTGTGTGTGCCCAGAATAAAAGTCAGAAGCAGAAACCAGCCGGCCTATTACAGCCACTAGACATCCCTCCCTGTCCATGGCATACCTTGTCCATGGATTTTATCACAGACTTACCTCCATGCTCGGGGTATACTACCATTTTAGTAGTCGTGGATCTTTTCTCCAAGATGGCTCACTTCATTCCCCTGAAGGGTCTACCTTCAGCCTCAGTATTGGCTCGAGAATTCTTGGAAAACATTGTTCGCTTACACGGTTTTCCCTCGGTTTTAGTCTCCGATAGGGGAAGTCAATTCATCTCCCACTTCTGGCGCAGTTGCTGTCGTCTAGCCCAAATTGATGTAAGACTTTCGACCAGTCACCATCCCCAAACTGACGGACAAACCGATAGGACAAATCAGACACTAGAACAATACCTACGTTGCATGCTCCAACAAACTGAAAACCCCTGGAAGGATATTCTTTGGATCGCTGAATACGCTTACAACAATTCGACTCATTCTGGAACCGGGAAGACTCCTTTTTTCCTATTATACGGACACCATCCTAGAACCTCTAACCTGGATCCTCCCCAAGAATTTGAAGCACCTGCTGTGGATCACTTGCACTCAGAAATCACCCGTGCTTTTAAGGAAGCCACTGCCCATCTGCAAAGAGCTAAAGCTCAATTCAAAAATGGAGCAGATCGACACCGTAAAGAGGCCCCTCACTACGCTGTAGGAGATCAGGTCTGGTTATCCACTAAGCACCTGCCTCTAAAAGGACCCCACACCTTCATCCCGAGATACCTTGGACCCTATCTCATATCTGCCATAATTAATCCGGTGGCTGTCAAATTGGAATTACCTACGCATATGAAAATACATCCAGTATTCCATGTCTCCTTATTAAAACCAGTACAACCAGAAACCCGATTGACTGAACTTCCAGAACCGGTTTTAGTAGATGGAGAACTTGAATTTGAAGTGAAGAACATCCTAGACTCCAAAATCTCCAAATCTAAGTTATATTATCTGGTTGATTGGAAAGGATACGGCCCCCAGGAGAGGTCTTGGGAACCCTCAGAATATTCCACGCACCTCGTCTGGTCAAGAAATTCCATCTGAATCACCCCAACAAGCCAAAACCCCCGGAGAAGACACGCTTAGGAGGGGCCTTGAGGGGGGGTGCTGTCATGATCACTGTTCCCAAGGAGCCAGGACCAGCCCAACGTCCTTGGGAGCAGTCCCTAACCCTAATCCTAGGCACCAGCCGGTCCCTACTGGGACCTTTTGGACCCTGTCCTGGCGCCGGTGGCACCAGGCTCATCAAAACCATCGGTCCCGGCACTGGAAGCGCCGGGCTCATAATTGGTGTGAAAGTGCTTGAGTGGACTTACCTGCAGCAGACCATGCTGCTTACTTACCAGCCACTTAGAAGCCCTCTGTGAACAGGAACTACTTTCTTACCTGAGTGGGGCAGCTCCACTCCCTGGATACAGCACTGGAACTCTTCTGGAAACTGGAACTCTTTTCTTACCTAGGCGGGGCCGTGGAAGAAGACGCCTCATCACTCCAAGGCTATTTAAACCACACCCGATAGATGAAACGTGCTTCGCGTTATTCTGCATCTGCAGCAGAACGCTCACCGAGTCTGTTCCAGCCTTTCCTCTTTCGATCCTGAACCTGCAAGAATTATACTTACCATTCCTGTATCCAGTCAACATCAGCACCTGCAAAAGACAAGAAACAACAGGTTAGCAAGACAAACTCTACACA
This sequence comes from Ambystoma mexicanum, assembly GCF_040938575.1. Lineage (NCBI taxonomy): Eukaryota > Metazoa > Chordata > Amphibia > Caudata > Ambystomatidae > Ambystoma > Ambystoma mexicanum. The sequence goes on along the minus strand of NC_090930.1, from coordinate 377,837,277 downwards.
CGGTGCTTTCTCACCTGATCCATCAGCAGCGGCCGTGTCTTCACGCTGCACCTTCGCCTGCAAAGACAAAAGCATTGTTATACTTACCGGCACGCCGTGAATTCCGGATTTCTTCATTCTGCATCGCCGCCTGAGAAGACAAAGTATAGTTAAAACTTACTAGCATTCCGCTGACTCCGGCGCTGCAAACCAACATCTGAAAGACAAAAGAAAAAGACATTAAGCAGGTATTTACTCACGCCCATCACGCTCGTCGCAATAAAACGCCTGCGAATACTCCGGCGTCTCTTTAACACGAACTAAGCTGCAAGGAAAGAGACAGTTAGAGTGCTTGCCATACTTACGAATTTCCAGGCGCTTCACTCCATCTTCCATCCCAAGAGTCCTGCAATACATAAGGGAAAAGCATTATACAGAGTCTTCAATATTAACGTGCCACGCATTTAAAGACTATAAAGACAAAAGGTGTCCAGAAACTCACCGCTCGTGCAGATAACGATGGTAACCATTCTCTGAATTCAAGAGGCCAATGTTTCACCAGTGAAGGAACTGGCAACGGCACCCTGCACCAGACGCAGATGGAGAGCCCAGCATTCACCTATCTAAGGTGAGCACGTTGACCCGGGGGGGGCTCTACAGAAAAGCTGGGAAGAGAGAGAGAGAGAGAGAGGGACATTCAACAACCCAGGCCATTAACCCCCATATTCTTTCACCTGCAGAAACCTCACTCTTCGAATTCGACACACAGTGCAAAGAGGTTCGACCCCAGAAGCCAATCGAGTCCTGCACATCACCTTTCGAGTCACAGACACCTTCCTGCCAAGACCCGCGCCTCCGTGGGAATCAGGTGAGCGTTACAAATAGTCTGCACAGGCAGAGTAAGTGAATATAATACATTTAACAATTGAGATACATCAAATAGGCCTGATGACGATTCCGCAGTTTTACCAAGTGCATATTAAGGGTGAAGACAAGTTAGAACAGACAGACGATCTTCAGGCAAGGTTCCTTCGGTTAGTGCAAGTGCACAGATGGTCTACTGATGGTTTGAAAAGGCCCATGGTGGTCTCAAATTGACCCTTAGCACATCATAGTCCTAAAATGCAACGTTAATGCAGTAACTTGTTGGTGGTTCAAGCCTCTGGCAGTGTCATGATCCAATAACTACGTGTGAGAAGATGGATGGGGATCATCGGCAGCAGTTGAATAAAGATCTGCTGGTCATCCCAAATGTTACAATAAATTGGCACTACCGATGTGGGAGTTGGGGGCTGGATTGTGATGTCAGAAGGGTGGACTAGGGTGGTGTGGTAAGGTTTGCGAGACCCAATCATTTTGAGATAATGTATGTCCCTCTACAGGGGAATGACATGATCACACCAATCACCTGTGGACAAATGTCCTAAGACTTCAAAGTTTTTTTAATGCTACTTAGTTAATGAGATTACAAAACTTTTGTTTTTGAGACAGATCTTTGACAGTGCTTTTCATGCAGTTCTGTGCCGCATTCTGTTTGAATTTCTCATTCTCAGCTGTGACTGTTCACAGAATAAACTGTGTTACTTCTTGTCCGGTGTACACTCCTTTTTTAAATACCTTTGTAATTTTTAACTGGTGAGTTCCGAGGCAGTCCACAGAACAGTAGTGCAGAGTCTTTTGTGCCACATTCTAGAGTCTCTGGATTAGTGTTGTGTTTCTGATTGTGTTGAAGGTGGCTGCTATATCTTGTAATATGAGCACTGATCAGGTACTGTTGTCAGTATTTATTTTTAGGTTGTCCCCTAGGGATAGAAGTTCTGACTCTTTTCCTCTCATGGGTCTGAAGCCGATTTGGGAGTGGTCAATTATTCTGTTGCTTTATACATGGTTGGGTAGTAATTTGTATATGTGGTTCTCAAGCAGTTTTTCTGGTTAGGGTAGGATTGATATAGGTATATAGTTGGTGGGGTCTTCTGCTTTTCCTGTTTCATTTTATAGGATGGGCTTGATATATGCTGACTTGAATGTTTTGGGTACTATTCCAGTGTTTAATGATAGGTTCATTAGTAGGCGAATGTATGATGCTGGTGTTCTGTGGTTGAGGATTATTTTGAAGATGCTTGGTGGCTATGGGTCCCTGGGGGATCCAGCGAGGTTGGTGTCTTTTATTAGTTTGTTGAAGGCTCATTCATCTATATGTTTGAATCAGTTCAGTATTGTGGTGGTGCACTGGTTTCAGGTTGGTCAGGAGATCCGTTTTTGTAGGGCTGCTTTTATTGATGGTCTGTTGAGTTGCTTCTATTTGCCTGTGTTTTTATGGTGATTTCCAATGCGTTTTTTTGTGTGCACTGTTGCCTCTAAAGGACATTGGGCCTCATTCTGAGTTGGGCGGTAAGGGTTAGCGGTCACCGGTAACGAGACCGGTGCCGTTAAACCCTTACCGCCCAATTCTGAGGTCCCTTAGCGGGACCCGCAAAGGCCGTGTGGTCTGTCCACACGTCCTTTGGAAGTCCCGCTAAGGGACCAGGGTGCTAGTAATTAGCGCCTTCCCCATTCCCATTGAGCCCTATGGGGGTTCAAATGGGAATGGTGAATGGCTGGTTGAATGGGGACTTACCGGGTCCGCACAGGTCGGAATGTCCCGGTAAGTCCCCATACACCCAAATCGGACACAGACCGGGTTTGGATGCAGCCTCGAAACCCGGAATGAGGCCCGTTGCCTTTATGGTGTAGTCCTTTGTTTCTGTCCTTTTTCCCCTCTCCTCTCATCTTCATGGCAATTGGCTGAGGCTCCCTCAGCCTCCTCCTCCTTCCATTTCCTTTCCCCTTCCCATTTTACTGCCCACCTCATCCCTGATAGTGCCATCCAGCTCCAAGAAGCACTCTTAGGAGTGAGTCCAAGGGCAGCCTTGCTTGGGCAGCAGGCAAATGGACAAAGGCTAAGGACACCTCCCTAGGACACCTCCATCGCCTGTTTATATGTTCGCTCTGGGTGCCATACAAAGTCATCTACTTCTATGAACAGGTAAGGTGGCAGGAATTGGGAGCATAGCCAGTGCAGCGCTTTCTAAATCCTGACATTACCTTATTACCTTATCACTACCACGTGATTCTTAGCACTGTTTTGAAATCTCGCCGTACTCCAAAGCTAGCCAATGTATTGCATTTAGATTAATTTTGAAGGTAGCCAATGTATTTACATTTAGATACATTTCTGAGGGTAGCAAATCTTTTGCATTTGAATTAATTTTTGAGGGTAGCCAATGTACTGCATTTAGATGAGTGTTTGAGGGTAGCCAATGTATTGCATTCAGATGACTTCTGAGGGTATCCATTGTATTTGTAACTAGATGAATCTTTGCGAGTAGGCAATACTTTATTTCACTAGCTGCATGTATTTACCAATGACCAGAATTTAGGTACATTTTGGGCCTCATTCCGAGTTGGGTGCAAAGTGATTACCGGCACCGGTAAGGACACTGGTGCCAGTAAACCCTTTGCACCCTATTCCGAGGTCCCTTAGCGGGTCCCTCCTTTAACGCCTGGTTTGACCAGGCGTTGTGGACGGGACCCGTTAAGGGACTTCGGAGATAATAACGGTACTGCAAATTGCAGTACCGTTATTAGCTGCTTCCCCATTCCCATTGAGTTCTATGGGGGCTGAAATGGGAATAAGGAATGTTTTTTCAATGGGATCTCACCGGTCCCTCCAAGGTCAGAAAGGTAAGTCCCCATTGAGCCAACCCGGAGGCGGTACCGGTATGGGTGGCAGCCATGGAGCTAATTGCTCCATGGCTACCACCATACTCGGAATGAGGCCCTTTGAATTCACCCCCTTCTAAATCCAGCTGCATTTATGCAACCAAGAACCATCTAAGACACATGGTATGTAACACACTCCATGTCTATGGGTACTAGCTGAAGACACGGCCACCCACTTGCACACATCTGCTATCATGCACTAAAGTAAAACACATTGCACAATACCTCTGCCGCTGGAATGCAGCTATCCCCATGATGAAAATTCAGTCTAGCTGGACACATGATGGTTTTCCTGCTCTTGCATACTCTCCAGACTCCCTCTCAGCACCCATCCACTACATACACTACTCTAAGACACATGACACAACACCTCTGCCATTAGAAAGCAGCTATCCCCATGATACATATTTGGTCTAGCAGCACCCATACGGATTGTGATGGTACGACCCATTCATTACACAGTGTTGGGTTTTTGATTTCCTTGATTATTTTGAATAGTTCTTTTTGTGGATTTGTTGCTGATTGGATTCTTGTGGTGTGCTTTTTTTGTTTTTAGGAATGCTGATTTGTAAAGTCAAGTTGTCCTCAGTATTTGCTTTTGTCCACAATGATTTCACCATTGTTTTTCAAGTTTGCCATTTGTTTTTTGAGTTCCCTCAGTTCTTCTGTGAACCATCTTGCTAGCAGTATTTTGTGATGGCTTTGAATAGTTTTGCCGGTGCTACTTGGTCTAGTGCCTCTGTAATACAGGTGTCAGGTTTTGCTGCCGTTAAGTCTGGAGTTATTCTGTTTAGCTAGAAGACGTTTGGTTTGTTTGATTCCATTAGCTCTGTTAGGGTTTCCAGCTCAAGACTCTTCCAGTTTATTTTGTTAATAACATGGAGTATTTATGTTTTCCATTATGATGCAGGTTGGTATTTTGACTGTGAATGGGATGAAGTGGTGATTGCTCTATTTGATTGGTATCGGTGTGGCAGTGATTGAGAAGCCATCTTTGTAGAAAGTTGCATCTAAGATGTGTCCAGCACCGTGGGTGGGTCCATTTATTATTTGTTTGAAGTAGAGAGTTTCCAGTAGGGTTCTGAGGGAATTTGTTGTGTTTTTATTTTTTTCTCTTTCAAACTAGATGTTGAAATCCCCTAGAACAATCACGTTATCGTGATGAGTGGAGAGGTTGGCAATGGCATCAGTGAGCTTTGTTGCAAAGTTTGGGTTGTAGGATGGTGGTCTCTATATCAGGCAGAACAGCAGATTGGCTTGATCATTGAGCTTGATCTTGATTGGGAGCGATTCACAGTCCTCCAAGTCGATTGGGAGGATTGGTGTGATGCAGATGTGGTCTTTGTGTGATATTACGATTCTACCTGTTCTTCTGTTTTCTCTCTCTGTTTTGTAATTGTCCAATTGCCACGTTTCTCCGAAGAAGAGTGTGTCAGTGCCACCCTCGTTTAAGAAGTCATGCATTTTGGTTTTATTTTAGGCCGTGGATCTTGCGTTTGGTAGGCTGCACTGTTGAGTGTGCACTTTTTCTTGATTATTGTTGCATATCCTCTCCTGCATCCTCGACGGCCAGATTTTGTAGGGTTTTCAATTCTGTCGTGGATTAGGCTGTTATTTGCTGATAGTGTGGTTGGGGCCTCTGTTTCTTCATTGAGTTCAGTTAAATTGAGGGACAGGTTTCTTTGTTCTAGTTCATAGTAGTCGGTTGTTTGTTTTTGCATGTGGTCTTTTTTCCAGTCTTTGGTTATGTAAGGAGTGTGGATGGTTAGGGATTGTAGCTTGGCTCTGATTCTTGTTGGGGTCTTTCAGAAGATGTCTTTGGAGCTGCTGGGTTCTGTGTGTTGTTGTGGTGTGTGGTTTGGTAGTCTGTTAGCGTCCAGGTTTATTTGGGACCTTGCTTGTAGGTTGTTGGTTGGTTGTTTTCTGTTGAGGTATGGTCGTAGGTGGTCAGGTAGCGGGAGATATACTCTGTATTTGTTCTTGTCTTGGTCCGTATCCTTAGTCTGTTTAGTGGTGGTTGGTGGGGATTTTGTAGTGTTTTGAGTTCTGGTAGGTGGTTTCCATTTCACGTCGGTATGATTTCCTTCCAATTTCTGTTTATCATGCTTGTTTCTTTGTCCTTCTTATATCAATGCATGTTTGTGGTATAGATGTCTTGGTCTAGTAGTTGGGTTTTTAGTATATTCCAGGAGCAGGTGCCCTGCTGGGTAGCTTTCTTTCCTAAGGTTAGCGGTAGGTCAGTGTGCTGTGATATGCAGTAGGGTTTGATTCGCTGTGGTTGTAGGTTGTAGGCGCCAGTTTAGATTCCGAATTTGATTGCAGTATATTGTGGAATCCATCCTGGGTATGTTACTTTCCTGGTCTCTGGTTAAAATTGGTATGCTCCAACAACCAGTGATGTCTGCCTCACTGTTGTTGTTGTATTGTGCCTCTGTCTAGGGTTTGGGTTTGCGATATTACACAGCCTGCCGTAGCAGGAGTGTAGTTTTGGTTAAGTTGCTCAACTCATAGGAAAAGCAGTTTTTGGGTGGCTTATAACTTTGGCACTGTTTGAATTGTCAACAAAGTTTCCAGAAAATGTGTAGGGCCACCTAAAAATGTTTTTGCGAAGTTTCGTGCAGTTTCGACAGGGGGCAGGGGACATAGGGTAGAATTATAGGAGGTCCCAAAACCTTTGCAATCCTCAAAGACATAATGGGAAAAATTGCTCATGCCCACAGCCCAAACGGTTGGACAGATTTGTCCCAAACGTTTGCGAGGAGCGGCAGCTGTCTCCCAAAAGCATGCTTTTGCAAATTTGGTGTAAATCTGACCATTCTTTTTTTTAAGGGCTAATAAGTTGGTGCAATAAAATGTGTCATATCTGCGTCCTGTCTGCAGACTCATTTCCTGATCCAGTGCCTGCTGACACTTCTTGACCAATCTGAATGCCACGTGACTTTTGCAACATCTAGCAGGCACACTGATTGGTTGTTGAAAAAAGTGAGCTGCGTCATATAGGATCTGTGGACAACGCAGTGAGAAAAGACTCTGGAAACCACATTTGGGGTTATTCTGTGGCTAAAAGAGTGTCTAGGAAGGGTGGGAAAGTGGAAGAAAGTTAAGATGAGCTGCTTTTATAAGTGAAAAAGGCTGTACATATGCCTCCAAGTCTGAGGTCAATTTTGATGTCTACAGCCATATTCCGGGCCACGGATTTGAACTTTTGTCCAGAGACCCAGATATATGTCTGCAGACGCTATTGGGATTGGCAGGGGTTCTGGGTGAGTCATGGTATTTAAGCTGCATTGTGCATATTTATGATATGATTTCATTTTCTTGTTGTGGCCATGACCAGTGCTCAGCGGCCATACCCCCAAGAATCTGGGCACTGGCCACAGTCAAAGTATATGTGTAAAGTAATTATAGGTTCTCTAGTGAGAGGATAAATCTTGGCACTGGCCACGGTCAGGGTAATATGTGTATAGTAATTATAGCTACTTTAGGGTGAGTATACAGTATTTGTAATATGGTGGAAGGATATTATTAAAGTGTATATAGTATGCATAATCCTACAGAATTGAGGGCACTGAATATGGCTACACTAGTTTGTCCCCACTGATTTTGATTACACTAGTATCTTGATAGAAGTTGATGGTATGGATGGATTAGTTGAATATTGTAAGAAGGATGTCATTTGGAACTGTAGACACTGGTGGAACGTATTTTATACAGTGTCCTTAGTAATTATGGCTATATTAACATGCTCAGAGTAAATGATACTGGGTGTGGATAGTTACTTGAATATGGTAACAATGCTGGAATCTGTGGTTATTTTTCTGTGAAGAAAAAAAGGTATAATTTGTTAAACATATTTCAACATTTTAATGTAATGATATACAGTTAAACATATAGATTTACTTTTCTTAATCCTAATAATTAGTTCATTGTATGTACTATGTTTGGTACAACATTTATGTGTGGTACACTCTTGTTGTATTAACATGAAGTTATCATTGGGTCATTGGGAAAACAAATTAATGGTGGATTGAACAAACCCTAGTGTATTTAGATACAGTTTGTGAATTTAAACAGTTTAAAGTATATACTTGTTATAGAATACTTGTGTGTGGTACTATATATATATATATTATGTAAGTATAAGTACAATAGCATCTTTGAAGTGTATTGTAATGAAGAGTATAGTTAAAGTAGTTAGATACCTGTTGGCATATTCTAACTCTATTGGATTTTGAAAACTACTGTTGTAATACTATGGATGTATTATGTAAGTATAAGTGTGATGGCATGTTTGAAGTGTGTTGTAATGAAGGGTATGTTTAAAGTAGTTAGATACCTGCTGGCCTATTCTAACTCTATTGGCTTTTTTAAAAGTACTATTGTAGTACTAGGGATATATTATGTAAGTATAACTGTGAGGCGATTTTTGAAGTGTATTATAATGTAGGGTATGTTCAAAGTAGTTAGCCTGCTGGCATATTCTAACTGTGTATTTTAGTATACTTTAGTGAGTATGTTTGGGTTGCAAGAATGTTAGGTAGGCATTTGATAGATTTACTGGTAACCTCATTTTGGAGTAACAGAAGTGTTGTTACCTTCAAGCCAACAACTTATGTTTTGACATATGCAGTATAGTGGCCTGAAGTGGCTGTGTGTAGATTATGCCTCCTAATGTTGTGAATGTTTTCTTGCCAAGAGATACTTTGCAGCGTGTAAAGCTAGTGAGCATACCGTTATTTTCGGTACCATCTACATTGTACCTTAGAAAAATTAGTCTGATATATTGGCCATGTGAGTTTATTTATATGCAGGAGGGATTGTCTGAATTGCAAAAAGAGTATAATTGGCCATGATTTGCATTCTGCAGAAGGAGGTGAAAGGGAATGCATACAGAATTTGGAATGGATACATACACAGTTTGTTCATTAGGGATGTGCTCTTGTGAATCATGCTTGCAGAGAGTGTATGTATGTTTTCACATGCATGAAATCTGAAAGAATTAATGTATTGGTATGTTTTTAGTTTCTAGTACTTGTAGTAAGTATATTAGTAATTCTTGTGGATCTTCCTGTGTATTTATGGTGAATTGTACCATTCCTACAAAGTTGTCCAATGATTGCCTTATACCTGAGACACTGTAGGTGCTTTCAGGATTATGTGTGGCCTTTGTATGAAGGATGAGCATTTGCAAACACAACTGGTCCGAGCGTTTAAGTAAATGTTGTGAAGAATTGTTAGAAATGGAACAGAAGATTGATTGCTACATTTGCATAGCATTTTACTTTAGTTGTGTTGCTAAATTTAAATGGACCAGCGAATTGTGCATCTGTATCCTTTCATGGGCCTGCCATTTTTTGTTTGTTGACCAGAGACATTTATCTCCATGTCTTTTGATGGACCAGAAGTTGTTCTTGGTTTTTTAGTAGAATTATTGGGAGATCTGGTATATTTTCTGTTTTTATTAGATTTCTTTTCAAAGGTTTTGTTTTTTGAGGAACCCGGTACATATCTAGATAGGGATGTACAGTAAATGTAGCCTGTTGTATTCTATGATGTAAAGGATGTCAGTGTTCACTTTCTTTGCATCAAAGTTTACTAGGAATAGTCTGTTGAGTTTATGGAGCCTTGAAAGTGCTACGTAACTCATACCTTCGTTGAGTACTGTACTGCCAATGTCAATCAGTGCCTGGTCTACAGTTAGACCTTGCGACTTGTGAATAGAGACAGCATATGGAAGAGATAGAGAGAATTGTTCTCTGCATACAAATATGTCTTTGAAAAGAAGGAACCATGCCATTTTGCAGCCTATTCTTTTAACTTCTGCAAGTTAGTAAAAGTGTATGTTGACAAACTGAATGTTGTCGTCATGTGGATCTGTTTGGAAGACAACAACTGTACCAATTACTGCATTGACTAAACTATGTTTAGGTTACATTTTAGAATTATTCTACAGTTTTGACACAGAGTTAATAGATTTTCTTATACAGCTGTGCTAGAGATACATTTTTCTAAGCTATTTAGTCAAGCTGTCGCTTGTTGACATATAGGGAATGTCATGCCGTGCACTTCTAGTTTGCTGTGAAGTTGATACGCACCATGGGTTGCATTTCCTTTTTCAACAATGTATCATTGATTTGGCTACAGCTTTCAAGTGTTGGCATTAAGTGCATGCATTTTAGGTTTTGCTGAGTTAATTGTTCCATGACGTCAGGGGTAGATGTCTTTAGTCCATACAGCTCATGGATGTTCCAGTTTTAGAATGGATTTTGCATCTTCAGTAAGCAGAACAGTTCTAATGCTTTGTAAATTGTTAGCATAGGTTAGATCTGCAAACTTAACCCTGTGGGGGCTGTTGCAACAGCAGAATGTTTGTTGTTTTTTTGAGTCTCGTAGAAATGTCTTTATAATTTAATAAAGAAGGTTTTGCCAGAGACAGCTTCCCCAATTAAATACACGAGCAGAGGTTTACAATTTGTACAGCTACAAGTTTTAGTTTCAGGTTTAAGTCCATGTTAAATTTCCTCAGTGACTTCTGGGTAAATGGTCACTTGCTTATCATTTAGCTGTGATTGGAGCAGTGGAAAATCTTCTTCATATTGTTTACATTGATATGTGGTGCTTTCAATCTCAGCCATGTCCGTTTCTGCCTCATTTAGAATGGGTGGTTCTCCTGGTGGTTCTTGGCTTCCTTTAAGAGAACATTGACTGCTTTCAGGAGTGTGTTTATCTAATTATGTTTCAATGTCTTCCTTTTGTTGGTGTTCATTGTCCAACATTTGTGTGCATTGTTTAAAATTGACATTTGTTATGCTGCTTTCATTTTCCTTGAATGCAGCTTCAAATGTATAATGGTCACCTAATGCTTCCTCCTCTTTATTCCAAGATTTGAAAAGTTGCAGGAGGGCCATGTATAAAGTTCTCTATGTTGTGGAGATTTAAACAATACCTTTAAATGATTAATTAGGCTAGGATTGGTAAGTTTTACTATGCTACCTTCACAGGTCGAGATTGAATATGTGTCAGTTATCGCATCTGGCATAACATTGTTTTTGTAGGAGTATTGTCAAGCTATGCTGTACAGGAACATGTTTTCCAAAGCAGTACTTCTCTTTGGATAGTATGTGTCAGTTAAAATGTTTTTTTTAATGTCCTCACTGTTGTGATCATTTGGGGCTATTGTTTCTATCTCTTGGTAGGATTTTAGTACCCTTTTTTGTGATGAAACTGGACCAAGGTTTAGCTAGAAAATGTTTTCAGATTTCCCATATAAGGGTGTACATGTTAAACAGCCTGCAGCTTCGTAGCACCTGCATTCTTTATGTGGCAGCATTTTTATGCCAAAGCTGCACAATCTTTGTGACATGGTTTTGTCATATTTTATGTGATTCCCAAAGGTATGCTATCTCTGTTTTCTCAGCTTTGGTGAGATAGTCTGTGACAGGTCTTGCCACTGCAGTGGAATTGTCTGCAATTTATTGTATGTCTATATTTGCATTCCGCAAGAGGGCCATGATCGCATTGTGATCATTCATTTACTTGGATGCCTCATCTTTTTTAATGTTGTATGTGTTGTGAAAAACCAGAGGGTATTTCACGGCCTATTCCCTGGGAATCCCTTACTCAAGTGGCCTTGGCGCGGCCGTCGACCTTTGCATCCAGACCCTGGGGGCGGACAAGTGCCAGAGGATCATCTGGGTGAGGGGTCCTCAGGGAGTGGGGGAGAAATGCTTGATGGTGAGACATATCACCCCTTTCCAAATGCCCCTGTCCCATCCTATTTTATAGGATATTCCAAATTCCCAGATCTCTCCTTTCCTACACTAACACTGAGCCAAGGAAGAGGAGTTCTGAGACTAAAAGGAGTACCACCCATGCAATGCATTGGACATTCCCACTAATAAGATCAGGCAGGGTCAGCACTTGATCTTAACTACATACACCTGGAACCTATTAGCTCTCCCCACATGGTTAAAAGGTGGAACACTGAGACCCACTCCAAGCAAGGCGATGCACAAGAAGGGGTAAGGTGATGCACGAGAAGGAACAGTTCCTCCAGGATAACGGTGAATCAGGCAGAGCAGAGCGACAGGTAGAGGGACGGAACTGAGGTACGGAGTAACTTTGGACATTCCGGCAAGCAATTGTTAATTCCGAAGGGCCTTGAAGGTTGCGCAAGGAAGCCCATACAGAGAGAAGAGCCAACTCTCTTTTGTGTTTCAAGGATACCAGCCATCTTCCCTGGGAAAACAGCAGAGTTGGGGAGGTACAGCGGCAGTTGTGGTTTCAGCATTGATTTCAGTATCAAAGCTGCAAAAGATGGAAATTAATTAACACAGCCAGTGAGTTGATGAAAGCAATGAAAGTGCGGTCTATGTTAAATGAAACATGATGGCAACAGTATCTGACAAATGAAGGTTGTGTGTGTGCCCATAAGACGCGAGAGAAAGTAAAGCATTGTAAAGCACTATAATTTAAAGATACAAAGTAACAGAGTGGTCCGGCAAAGAAGATTGCCATATCGAAATTCTCTGTCTAATGTCTGATGCTTTAGAAGCAGCAGGAAGAGAAAGAAACTGAGATGCAAGATTTGAACTGTTGTTTGGTTTGATCCAGGCAGAGAGAAACCTGGATATGAGAATTATCTTTGAAGTTTGAAATAAGTAATGACCTCAAAACTACATTTACCAAGTGGCCTTGGTGTAGGAGAGGAAAAAATGACTTTTAAGAAAAGAAGGTTGAAGTTCTCATGCCGAGGCAAGAGCAAAAGCCTCACAGTTTTGAAAGTTTTTGACAGCAGAAGGAAAGTGAAAAGAGCCTTGAGTCCAACAGAGGGAAGCCTATGAAGGTGTGATTGAAGCGTGGCAAGAGAACTCCCACAAATTATGATTGAAAGGTTTGAGCCCGGCGGAGGGAAACCTGTACTGAATTGTGTTAACCAGAAGGCAATAAACTTGTGTTGCACTGTGTTACAAGCAAAAAGGTGACCTGGGCTGGAGTGAGAGAAATTCAAGACGTTCAGCGGATAAACTAGTGACTTCTCTCTCTATCCTTGACTCTCACTTTTTTTCCCCCCTGTGACTCTTCCTTCATACAAATCTGGCTCTTCTCTTGAATACATTTTCTCTCAACTTTTACTGCCTCCACAGTGCAAGCTTTAGCTATTTACCTTTTGGACCACTATCCACTATCAGTGTCACTACTTTTCTCAAACTCTCAGAACTCTCCTGCCCTGTCTCCCCCAACAACATTCTTTCGGTATGATTTATGATGTTCCAATCCCAATCTTTTTAACACTACCTGTATTTCTGCTCTCCCTTCTTCTTCACTTTTCTCTGCCCTTAATGCTGATGAGGCTGCTTCTGTTATCTCCTTGTCTCTTTCTTCCTCTCTTGAGCAGCTTTATCCCCTGTCTGCTTTCCCCCCTACCCGGAACCCACCTCAACCTTGGCTATCCCCTCACCTCCATTCTATGCAGCGCCTACTCCACAAACTTGAAAGGCGTTGGTTCAAATCTAAATCTACACCTGACCGCTCCTATTATTTCTCCTATCATGCCAAATGTCTACTTTCTGCCAAGCATGCATAATTCCTGGTTCTTCTTCTCACTCAATTCACTCACCCTAGGTGTCTTTTCCAAACCCTTGCATGACTTCTCTCTCCTCCTAGTGTAGATCATTCTCTTAACTCCACTCTGCTTCTCACTTTGCTCTCTTTTTCTCTTCAAAAGTTGTCTCCCTCCGTCAGTATATCGAAGCTTCTCTTACAACAGGCACACCAGAACCTCCTACATCAACTCATTCCTAAGGTCTATCCTCTCCTTGTACCTTATCTTGTCTCCTTCTTTAACACTTGTCTGTCCATGTCTACCTTTCCTGCATCTTTCAAATATGCATCCATTATTCCTATCCTAAGGAAACCTGCAGCCAATCCTTTGATTTTCAATAATTCCGTCCTATCTCTCTTCTATCATATCTTTCTAAACTTCAAGAACATCTTGTTTATCCTCACATCTCTTCATTTGTCTCTGACTTCTCTCTTCTTCGTCGATTTCGATCTGGCTTTCGTCCTCTTCACTCTACAGAAACTGCCTTTATTTCTGTGCTAAACTCTCTTCTTTCAGGCCGCTATTCTAAACACTGCTCTTTTCTTATTCTCTTCCATTTATCTGCTGCTTTAGACACTGTGGATCACCCGTTACTCCTGGAGTTACTCTTCTTAGTTGGCCTTGAAAGTTCTGTTCTCTCCTGGTTAAATTAGTATCTAACAAACTGCACTTTGTCTGTTTCTTGGGCAGGTAAGACTTCAACGTCCTTCTTTCTCAATCACGGTTTTCTTCAAGGGTCAATTCTTGGCCTCTTTCTCTTTTCTTCTTTTCTCTATATACATCACATCTTGTTGCTATGGTCTCTTCTTTTGGCTCATCACATCATTTATATGCAGATGATACTCAGCTACTCTTATCTTTTTCCTCTTTTTCCTCGGATATTCACAACACTTTTAAATCATGTCTCGTTGCTATTAAATCTTGGATGTCCACCCATTTTCTCACTCTTAATACAGGAAAGACTGAGGTGCTGTTCTTCCCAGCAAACACTCTTCCTCCTCATCGTCCACCTCCTTTCATATCTTTCCCACCTTCTAAGCACCCCATTTCAACCACAGCTCACAATCTCGGTCTTCACTTTGACTCTAATCTTTCCTTTTCTCATCACATTTCTCTTACTTCTCGTTCCTCTCACTTTCATCTCTACAACATTCGCAAAGCTTATCTGTTTCTCACCATCTAAGCATCAAAACTCTTAATTTCTTCACTGATCTTTTCCTGACTTTTCTATTGATCTTTTACTTTGTTTGGTCTTCCTAGAACTCTCCTTGCTCCTTTAAAATCAGTCTTTAACTATTCTATCCATCTATTGCGCCTTCTTCTCAATCAGGACTCAATTTCCTCTTCTCTTGCCATACTTGGTTGTCTGTCCTTCCATTCTCAACTTAAATTCAACTTTCAATGTCTTGTCTTTAAATCTCTTCAGGGTTTTGCTACTTATATGTTTCTATATTCCTTCTCGCTCTCTCCGGTCTTCCTCTCACTTTAGAATCTTGGTCCCCCGATTCCCCTGTACTCAGTCTCGTTTTCGATCATTTGATCTTCTTGCTCCTCTCTACTGGAATACTCTCCCTCTTTCTCTTTGTTCTATCATTCTCTATTCTCTTTTTTCTGTGGCTCATTAAAATCGTACCTGCTTCAACAACCTGAGTGATTGCTTTCTGACCTAACTGCCTACTCAATTTGTATTGTACCGTGTTCATTTTTAATGTACAGAGCCTTGGCTTAAGGCACTTTATAAAACACAAATAAGATACAAATACAAAATATATTGACTAAAAAGGAATGTTTACATAGGAAAAGAAAGATTTGGAATGCTGCAATAGAATGAGTAAGTGTGAACTACAATATGTTTGACTAGAAAATAATAGTTTAGGCTAATATATAGTGAAAGTACATTGTTACAATTAGAGAGGTATGCATGCTATATTAATATACTTACTTTATAGGACGTGAAGAGCTTTCTTTGCTCAGTAGCTGTCTTTGTCAATCTTCTTTTTTCCTGTAATTGTTATTGAAAGTGAATTGACATACGTGGCAATGGTGAAGTAGTTTAGTAGCAAAGATTGTCATTTATTAAGGTAGAAGGAGTTATTGGAAAACAGAGTGAATAAAGTTGTGTTATGTGCGGAGTGCTAAAGTATGTTGACTGGGTTGTTATACCGATTTGCACTATAAGAAATGCAGTTTGGTGTATTATACGTAACAAGGTAAAAATTGGCATATTGTAAAAAGGATGAATTGTTTGTGCATTTTTGCAGCACAGGATATTTTGCAATAGGACTAATATAGAACGGTATTAGCTGCACAGCAAAGTTTGGCTTAATGCAAAAATACATGAAAAATGTATCTTTTTGCAGAAGGGATTTTTTTTCCTGTTTCTTTTAATATTTAAAGTCGTGATGCAATGGATTTGTAATGTGTCCAAGTGTTTTTAAAAAGTAGAGCAAACTGTGACCTAGTGGTAACACTGTGTAATTTTGCAGTGGCAGCAGTGTTTGTTGTTAGTATATGGTGTGTTGTAGATGTGGTGGCAAAAGAAAAGTCTTTTTTTATGTAAGGAAAAGTATTGCATTTAGGTTTGCGTGTTTGTAGTAGGAATGTATTGAAAGGGAAAACATCTATGAATACATTGCCACTATGCACATATATGTGTGCAGTTGGAGAATGGTGGCACTGTAAGGGAGGTGATGGTAAAGGTTGGACAATATGACATTTATACATGAGGAAAAATGCTATTGTTTTAAAAAAATATATTTTTAGGAGCATTTTGTTGGAAAAAATGCATACGTGCATTTAGAGCTGCACCATTTGTAACTTTTTTCTACAAGTAATGGAAATGCAGTTGCGAATGTATTGCAGAACACTGTTAAGTGGCAGTTGGCTTGAGGAAGTTCAATATGTTGGCAGTACATGTAAGTAACTGCCACTTGATGTGAGCATGTGCAGAACGTTGCAATAAATGGCATTTGATAGCATTGGTTAAAAAAGGGCACATGTTTATTGAGATGTTTATTACAGGGTATGTGGCAGATACCCTGCATGTATATGCCTTATTAGTTGTAGATATTGTTGACTCTGCAAATAGAATTCCTGGACAGTTTCACAGTAGTTTTTGCTGCAGGAGGCTGCGAATGACTGGAGGCATGTACTGAGAGAGTTAAAATGTACATCTGAAGTGTTTAACTGAGGTCACAGGGTTACGTGTATAGTTTTGCATAGTTTTTGGATGTGGTTGGTGGATGGATGTGTTACTGTTTGAAAGTAGACAGTGAGGTGGGTGTTACACACATAAAAGTAAAAAGTGTAGAAGGGCAGCCCTGTGCGACAGTGTCTATGAAAGTCTGCAATAATCTGCGGACCCACACGTGCCCTCTGGATCTTTTAATGATGTCTGGCGAGGACATTAAACTGCAGACAGTCCCAAACATCCATGGAAATCGGCGGATTAGACAATCAGGTTTCATGGTGGTGGAGGAGAATTTGAAGTGTCCAGGAGCACAGGGTAGCAAGTGTTTTCTGTTTTACGTGAAGTATTGGAAAGATGGCTATGGTTATGAAGAAGTAGAGTGTGTGGATGATTGGAGATTCATGGGTACATTGTTTAAAGGTTTACACAGAGCAGCGTGGCAGCTCTGCTAATCTTGGATTAGAAGAAGTGGAACTCTCCAGTTATGGAGTTCTAGGATTAAACTGGGAGTTTTGTTTACCATTGTGTGAGAATATGGTTTGTTTTAAACATCCTGACATTGTTATAGTACATTGTGGAGACAACAGTTTGGGGTATGTGACTGGATTCTCATTGCAGTTTGCCATGAAGGATACATTTAAAAGACGAATTAAACTGTTTTGAGCTTTGTTTTTTTTTTCACTAATACCTCAAAGGCAAATGTCGAAAGACTTAAAGTTGTTTTATCCACAAATTGAAAAGGCCAAGCGGAATGTGAATACAGCAGTATGTGCTTTTTACAGGATGTAGGAATGGCATCTTTCCAAAATGAGAACATTTTTCATAGAGATGGACAGCATTTAACAGATGTTTGAAATTAGATTTATTCTTTCAAATATTCAGAATACCTTGAAACTGTTTTTTCGTAAATAAAAATAAAAATGAGATGGGAATATGTGAAATATTTCGAAATTAATCTGTAAGTAGTTATAGTACTTAAAAACCCAAAGCACCAACAATGTTTGAAGCAGTTTTTGCAAAAGTTATAAAAATCAAACAAGAACACTGCAGCATGTGTTAGTATAGTATATGAAAACAACAAACACGTTTTTTTTTAAGAAATCCCCAAAAAACAACAAAACAAAGGTCATTTTAGGAGCCACTATTATAGAATGAAAAAAGTAAGATGAGTTTAAACCCCCACATCCTTTAAATCTCTGAAAACTCTGCAGACAGTTTTACTGTCTGTGGACTATGTTGCTGCAGAAAAGGGGGTGACTCATTTTTGGATGGTGGTGTAATATTTGTGGGAATTGTGAAATAAATAAATAAATAATGGCTAAATATGGCTAAACACTTCCTACGCATGTTACACTTTATGTTAACATTTTGTATGGCAGAGAAAAAAGGTTGTGACAAAAATGTATTACTATCACCTTTTTATTTGCTGTCACAGCCAACTCGAAAACACAATGGATTCCCTCCCCCTGCCGATAATTGTGTCACAGTACATGCGTATGACTGTTGGTCGCACAATGTATGGGTCAATCACCTCCTGTATGTCCTGCGAGATGGTAGGAGGAATCCTCTGCCCCACTGTGGTGTCCCTAGTTGTGACAGGAGTGGTCAAGGAGGGTGTAGTGGCCAAAGTAAACCTCCTCCCTGTGTTGGGGATCACCTTTCTCAGGGCATCTCAGTGTATGGTGCGGGTGTGGTGGCACATGGAGGTAATACCAAAGAAGTAATGCCCCTCTTGGCCACAACAGAGTGCAATTTTGCACTCCATGCAAAACACACAGGCAGCCTGTGCATTTGGCACTCATCCAATGGTGGTGAAAGATCTTCACACCCACGACTCCTTCTGCCCAACTGACATAGTAGGCAATTCCTCCACAACATATTCTTCTTCCTCTTCCTTGTGCATGTCATCTTCTGCAGGTCCCCTGGTCCCTTTTCCTGCTCCTCAAGGTGGTGGTGACCCCTGGGGAGGAGCAGGAGGCATGGGAATTACATATGCCATTCTTCAATTAAAATGTGCTCTGCTGCTCTCTTCATAAACAGGTCCTCTTTGCTGGTGTGCCAGAATGAGAATGACTAACAGAAATGGGTAGGTCACCTTGGACGACATGTCAGCGGACAACCGTCCTGTCTGCAAACTTCAGCTCCCAAATAAGGCCTTGAAAAGTTGTTATAAGTTCAGTAATAAAGTAGGAATGGTACTGGGGGCTTTGGAAGGGCAGAAATTTCACTAGAAGGCCCCTATAGTAGCTGAAACTCAAATTTAAACATGTCAGCGAAGTGCAAACACTGATAGCTGACACGTTATTGCACTGCACTGGCGCAATCACGTGACAATGTCCAGGGATGTCTGCGATGATGTTACAAGATTGTAGGCTTCTAGTTCAGGAAATTGTGAATAGAAAGTTGTAAAGCAGTTTATAGAAGGACTGGCAATGGTGCTAGGAGATGTGCAAGGGGAAGGTTTGAACTTTAAAGTCCATAGAGTGCCCAAAAATTGAATTTAAAGATGTCTATGAAGCGCAGACATCAACCAAACCACAGGCGCGGCCATGTAATGACATCCAGGGCCTTCCGTGGGCATGTCATGATATCCACGAATTACCACGTGACCAATGACACAGCATATGCATGGTGTGTCATCCGCATCCAGACAATGATGTTCATGGACAAATTAAAAGTGAGTAGTTTGCTCCGTGGACTTGGCAGTATGTTTGTGGACACCAAAACATCCGTACTGCATCACTGTAATATACATACGTGAACACGGACATTATTATAGTCCACCGACATCAAAACATTTTTACAAACATTGGAACATTATATTGTTTTACTTACATCATATGTTTACAAAGAAAAACATTTCTCTGACTAATATATAGAAATTACATTTATAATTATTTATCTTAAAAAAGGTATGGGGAATTGGAATGGGAAACATAAATAGGAGTATTTGGAGGTTGTACAAAGTCATCATCAGGAGAGGGAGGGAGAGAAGTTTCATCATTTCATCAAACCGTCTGTCATTTATATTTTCTTGATTTGATTGAGGTGATTGCTGAGGATAAGGGGGACACATACAAGTAGAGCACTGAAAAATAAGATTTCTAATTACATCATTTTTGACATAAGTTACAAGTTCTTTAAAGTCATTATTGCTAAGTTCATCTATTTTTAAAGACAAGTTCATAATTTAATTTTGTACATTTGGGGATTGGGATTGTGTTTGTGGTTGTTGAGGTTCTCCATGATACATTTTTGGTGTGGTTTCTTCATCTACATTATGTATTATAAAAAAACAAGAACTTCATATTTGAATATGCTCTGTATAAATTATGTTATTTGTTTAATTCAAACATACATGTTTTACCATTGGAGATGTCATCATCACTCATTTCATCTTTAGGAAAGTACTCTTCCAGCCACTCAAGTCTGTATGCCATTTCTATCAAAATATACAATGCTGATATTTGCTTATGAGAAATGTTTATATGTTTATATAATTAATGTTAATAATACAACAATGTGTACTTACTATTTTGTAACAAATTATTTTCCAATGTGTGGTTGCTACGTCTCAGTGTGTTTGAAGAGTTGTACTAAACTGATAATAAGAGGTGCACAGTTATGCATTGTGTTTGGTATATTTCATAATATTGTGTACTACATGTAAAATGTATTTTTACGTTTGTAAATGTTGAATTGTAAAAAGATGCATATTTGGTTATAGCAAATAGTATGAATGTTGGTTTATGCATTTCCTTTTTTTATTAGAAGGGTACACAATGTGTTATGTTTTATGTTGATGATACCTGCTGTCCGTGGACAATTATACTGTCCACGGACACTAGAGCTGCCACGTTGGAGGTGAGTGTGATTTTTAGGTGTAATCATTAAAAATAGGTATAATGAACTTCTAGGAAATTAGGGTGCACTGGTAAAAACCTATGAAATACAGTTAAAAAACTTTGTTAAAGGGACATTATGGTTAAGTTGCACTAATAAAAACTTATGAAATTCATAGACAAAACTTTGTTAAAAGGACATTATGGTTACAAGTAAAATCAAAGAAATGTGCCATTTATGGTAAGCTATGGAACCATAACTCGCACAACCACCATGCACTACTCACACTAACACCCAGGACATCAAATATGACAACACAAATGGTATTTAATCATGATATTGGGGCGACTTATTGCATAAATGATCATGGGGCATGTCCATTCTAAAAGCCATTCCCATCCACTTCTGTGCTCCGACTGTACTAACATCAGAACTCTCTCCCTTTTTCTACTTTAAACCTCACAATATCCTAATTACCCTTATTTCCTTCGTGCCTCCCTCAATTCCCTACTCTCACCCTTATCTCTTATGCACCCCCACCTTCTCCTCACACATCCATACTTACCCTTCCTCCTGCCCACATCCTATCCACATTCACTGGTCCTCTCCACAGTCTCGCCCACACACACCTAACACGCTCACCGGCTTGCTCCACAGGCCCACCCACTCAGTCAATAATAGTACAACGATGGCCTTCTCCACAGGCCCAGCTGTTCCCAAATGTACTATATGTTAGTATGCAAAAGCCTGGCCATGCCCTCCTCAAACCTTGCATTCGCCCCTAATGTGCCAAACACAATTATTTACACACTACCTCTGGTGTTGACCCTCCCACCTTGGCCGACCCCTCATAAAACAATGAATAGTACATAAAATACACTGACAGAACACAATAAATACCTGCAACACACCATCTCGCTATTGGAGGGGTGGAGAAAACATCTACGACTACTATGGCCGATAATCCTCCCCCCTGTAGGAGGCATCCTAAACACCATAGAAAATCCCTCCACCCTCCGTGGACATGCAACCATGGTATTGCGTGTTCATCTAGGGTAACCTGGTGTCCTAGAGATCCTGGAGTCCTCGCGGCACTGAGCCGACCCTACAGCCTGCACCTCCACCTCCACCTGAGCGTGACCAGCGCTCTGGACCAGTCAGACCTTTGGGAACTCAGCATCTGCAGGGCCTCCTTGGTTGTGCACTTTGGACTGGTCTGTGCTCGTCTAGCCCGCTCGTCGGAAGGTGGCCAGAACACCCAAGGCTTGCCAAGGGAACTGAGGATCTTGCTGGGGCCTGATAAAATACTGAACTACCACTTTCCGTGGGTACAGGACACTTCAGGATGGCCAGGAGAGGGAAAGATTGATAGTGGAATAATAGAAAGCATCTTTTTTTAATTTACAAGCAACCTATAAAGGATTAAAACTAAAGAAAAAGCAAAATATCCTACAGCTCTGGAAGTTCTACGAAGAGAAAAAGAAGGAGCCTCAGAAAGTAGGCACGCAGGACAGTGACATGGTGGTGCCAACTAGTGTTCCACGCTCTCCCTATGGATTTTACCCACTGCTGAAACCTGCTGTGGAGTACACCAACCCACAGCGTGTGTCCCCAATCAGGGAGCAGACAACAACGGGGAAAGGGAAGCCTGAGCTGGCCGGAGCTGGGGAACCAAAGGAGAAGAGCAGCAGGAGGTATTTGGCAGCTACAGAATAGAGCACATGGCAATAGTTGGACAAAATGTTCAAGGAGGTAGAGAGGGAGATAGAAACTGAGGTGTTGAGGCAGGAGAAAGATCCAGGGATGGGAGGTGGTATGGATGGGTGGACACCAGGGCAGATAATGTTTAAACAAGACAATTAAGATTCCGACGAGGGGGAGAAAAGGCAGGTCTCATCTGACGCAGACTCCATTGCTTCGGACAAGGGAGCAGGCATGGGTACTAGGGAATGATCGCCTGACGAGCCCAGGGGGGTGCAGACCAGAAGAAGGAGAGGGGATGCAAACACAATGAAAATGGGAACAGAG
Organism: Ambystoma mexicanum; assembly: GCF_040938575.1. Taxonomy (NCBI): domain Eukaryota; kingdom Metazoa; phylum Chordata; class Amphibia; order Caudata; family Ambystomatidae; genus Ambystoma; species Ambystoma mexicanum. Next base: position 377,814,871 of record NC_090930.1, on the reverse strand, counting down.
GGAGAAAGAACATGGAATGGTCCAAGACCCTGTGCAGTGGAAAGGCCAGGATGGCAGTAGCGGAGGCCCCACAGGGCAGGGCAGGGCAGGCTCCGGTCCTCGGACCCAACTGCTCCTGATGAAGAAATGGAGGGGCGACACATATAACATATCATGGCAGAGGCAACCTAGTGTACAGTTTGCCCTCCCTTATGGCAGGAACCAGTAAATAAATATACATCCTTGAGAAGGGGACAGCAGGGATCACCATAGTGATTGAGATATGAAAAGCTGGTTTGCAACACTATTGGGGGAGCAAGGAGACAAAATATGGGACCAAGCAGGATACAACGGGGTAAAACTTAGTAGCAATATACTCAATGGGGTGCCTTTTAATAACTTTCATGCCCACGTGTGGAAAGTGAGAAGAAGTATGTTCCCTGATACTTCGGACATGGGGGCCATATTGGCCTTTAAGATTAAACCAGGACACTACAGAATACATAAGCCAAATACAGGAGATGTAGATGCTAGAGACTTGACATTTGTGGGATAAATACATAACCATATTATTTATTTTTAAATTTCTTTATTAGCATTTCTCTTAATCACATTTACAGCTTATCGTTTTCGGCCTGTGTTTTAAAGACGTGTACAACTGAACAAACATAAACTTAACAGGTGTGTTAACAAAATAAACAGTAACAGACTCTGTATATGGGGGGGGTAGCTTCGGTTCTCGCTCAGGGAGGAGCACAGGCGTGGTAGTCTGAGGGGGGGGAGTAATGGTATCCCATGAGCGATGAGGATCTGTATCTCAGGTGGTTTGTTGGTGTTGGGTGGTAGTGTGACAATGAGGTGTTCTGTTGAGGGGGGCTTATCGTCTGAAGGGTGGAATGCAGCCCAGGTTAGGGCTTTCCATGCATCAAGTGATACACTTGCTTCGTCTGTGGATTTGGATACACCAGCTTCCCATGCCGTGGTTTCTGCTTCTATCCACTTTACCAATTTACCATACCATACTGCGTACTGTGACCCATTTACCTTTTTCCATGCCATAGCTATGGTCCTTTTGGTTAGTATGCATGCCATGTCCATGAATTTCGTAATATGCTTTACTTTGGCTAGTCTGGGGTAGGTCCGTAATATACATTCCTTAGGGAACCATTCGTACCGCATTATCCCGGCCTTCTTGCAGGTGTGTTCCAACCTGGACCAGATACGGCGTACTCTGGGGCATTCCCAGAACATATGTATCAGTCCATCCTTCTCAGCATTGCACCATGTACATGTGGGGTGTGCCTGCTTATTGAACTTGGCCATTTTGTTTGGGGTCATGTACGTACGATATAGTACGCTTAGCTGTATTAGTCAAAATCTACTGTTCCTGGACACCTCTTTGGGAACGCCAGGGCCCTTTCCCATTCCCTGTCTGTGATTTCTTGTCCCAGTTCTGTTTGCCATCTGAACTTCAATGCAGTGCTTTGGGGGTTAGGTCTGTCTATCAGCTGGCTGTATATTCTGGACACTGTTTTCCATTCTTCACCTAAGTTAGACAGCAATGTTATAAGGGGTTTTCTATTGGTTCCTCTGGCCACACGTCCCATTTGGCTCTCGATAACCTCTTGATTTGCTGATACCACAGGATTTGGCCTGCTGGCATGCCCTCCATTGTGTGGAGTGAGGTGAAGTCCCTAAACGTTCCGCTCTCGTATAGGTCTCCCCATGTGTAAGTCCCTCTCCTCTCCTAGAGTCTGATTTTCGGAAGGTCAGACGGGGTCTTGCATAGATCTGATAGCAATGGGATCTCGGGTGAGTATGTGTGTTCTAGGTGTAGGAGGGTCTTGGTTCTGTGCCATATCTGCCTCCCAGGGTTACCAACAATGGGGCGTCACTCAGACCCAAATGAGTTATTTCAGGTATAGTGGGGCCACTAGGTGTTGGAGTAGTGTCGTTTCTGGGGTGTCCTCGTCCGAGAGCCAGCGGGTCACAAAGCTGAGTTGTGCCGCTAAGTAATACTTTTCCATATCTGGAAGTTGGATGCCTCCTTCTTTGTGGGCCAAGGTTAGTGTGGATAATGCTATCTTATGTCTGCCTGTTCTCCACATGAACCCCCGGATCAGTGTTTCGAGCAGGCAGAAGAAGGGGGCCTTGATGTAGTGGTGCACATTTTGAAATTGATAGAGGAACCTACGGAGGATTATCATCTTGACTATCGATGCCCTACCTATCATGGCTAGAGGGAGTTTGGACCAGAAGTTAGTGGATTTGCGTAATGCCTTGATTGCAGCTTCAGTATTGTGTTTGTGCATAAACTCTGGTGTGTGTAATATGTTAACACCCAGCTACCTGAATGTGTCAGGTTGCCATTAAATTCCTACCGCGGGTAGGTCTTCCAATTTCCTGCCTCTTAAGTCGGCAAGAGGGAACAGGCAGGACTTCTGTCTGCTGAACTGTATTCCTGATACCTTAGTGTAGTTGTCTAGAACACTTAGCATGTTAGGTATGTTTAGATGTGGATCTCTGACATACAATAGGATGTTGTCTGCGTGCAGCGAGATTATATGGTACTTCCCGCCCACCCGTATTCCGGCATCAAAAAATTTGCTGTTGTGTTACGTCCCAGAACAAAACCATTCTGGTGTGCATGCACGAGCGTTCCTATTTGTCTAGAGAGCCTTTTGGTTAAAATCGTGGTCAGTATCTTAATATCATCATTAAGCATGGCAAGCGGGCGGTAGGAGTCGCACTCCTCTGCTGTTTTCCTGGGCTTGAGCATCAGGATCACTACCGTCTCCCTCATGCGTTCTGGGAGCATCTCCAGGTCGTATGCCTCCTGATATACTTTGTGAAGTAGTGGTGTGAGAGTCGATTCATGTTTTATAAAACTCTGGGGGCAGCCCGTCGCTACCTGGGGTTTTGCCGGTGGCCAATGATTTTATTGCCTCCGTGATGTCATCAGTGGTAAATTTGGAGTCCAGGCTTTCCCTTTGTGTGGGGGTGAGTTTTGGGAGCCCAATTTCCTCAAGTGTGTTTTGGATTTCGTCATGGGGGACTGGCATGTCGTGTGAGTATAGTTGGGTGTAAAATGATTTGAAGGTATCATTGATGCCCTGTTGTGTCTGTTGGAGCACTCCGTTTACATCTTTCAATGTGATTGTTAGGTGCTTAGGGTGCTCTTACTTGCAGAGCCATGCAAGTAAGCGGCCCGGTCTGTCTGCCTCTGTGTGCGTTCGAATTGTCCTGGTGACATCATTGAATTTAGCTAATCTGTCCCATGTCTCTTTGCACTCAGCTCTCATTTGGTTTAGGGTTTCCTCCTCCTGTGTAGTCCCTAGGGCCTCTGATTCTATCTTTTTGATTTCCTCCTCCCTCTGCTCCAGTTCAGTGCGCAGTAGTTTTCTGATGCCACCCGCCTTTGCTATAATCTCCCTACGTGTCACCATCTTGAGAGCCTCCCACACCGTGCCTACCCGGGTCACGCTACCCATGTTTTCCTCCCTGAATGCTGTGTCTCTTAGTGCCTTGGTGGGCATCCTCCATAATGAGATTGGGGGTCTAGGCCCAGCTATTCTCCATTCTATCAGTAAGGGTGAATGGTCTGATATGGATCCGCCCAGGTATTGTGCTAGTTCCATTTGGGGGAGGTGTTCTCATCCTACTAAGATGTGGTCAATCCTGGTGTATAGGTTGTGTGGGGGAGAGTAATATGAGTAGCCTCGCTCACTTGGGTGTAACATCCCGCCAGGTATATTCCAGGTCTAATTAATTTCTCTATTACTGAGCCAAACGCAGTGGATACTGTGTTTCTCTGGTGTTGCAGGGCGGGGGCGGGGGGTGGACCTTGCCTGCTCTGGGTCTCGTACGCAATTGAAATCCCCTCCCCAAATGGAGAAGGAATTCCTTTGTTGGGTCAATTTGTTACACATTTTATCCAGGTCAGCCAGGATATTGCAATTGGGGAAATAAGAGTTTACTATGCATATTTTGGTTTGCTCTATGTAACCCCAGACTATCACGTATCTACCCTCTGGGTTGGTCTCTGCCTTCACCAACTTGAAAGGTTTCTGAGGGCTTATCCACGTGTATACTCCTCTCGCATACCTGGAATACACTGCGCCAAATCCTTACCCCCCACACACCATTCTTGTATCTTGGTCATTGATTCTTTTGTTAAGTGGGTTTCTTATAGTAGGGCTATCACAGTGTTTTTTCTGTTCAGGAAGGATTTAATTTGGTTCCTCCTTAAGTAGGTGCCCTATCCTCTTACATTCCAAGTTAATACTCTGGTCTGTGTTGCCATATTCGTGCAAAGATCAGAGTTATTGCCACCCGCTTGGGTCGGTGTTTAATACATTGCCAGCCGCTTCATCTAGACCTCCCCCGCCTTGGGCGCCGCGGCAAGTTCCATTTGAGCCCCCTTTCCCCTGAGTCCCCAGCACTCCACTTCCCCCTCCAGAGACATCATGAACAGTGGAACATTAACTGTTATGAACAAAACAACTATAACCAGAAACAAATAACTGTGCTCAGCAGCCACGTTCCAGTTGCAGCGCTCGAGCGCCCTCGCACCGCCATGACCCATCCGGGTCATTGTGTGCGAGTTTGTGACATGATGGCAATGTTCCAGCACCTATCGTTCTTGGGGTGGGTCGTACTCCAGCGGAGCGTCTGGGTCGCTGTCCTGTCTGGAGTGCCGCGTGTCAGTTCGCCAAGTGGTCGTGGGCACAATCCAAAAATGTGTCAAATCAGCTTAGCGTATGGTTGGTGAGGCCTCTTCTTCTTCTGTGTTCGCTCCTAGCCTGCCCGACTCAAGTGACTCGTTCTTCGCCATGGTCTAGATTGTTGTGTTCCATCCACATCCTGGTCGCCGCCGGCGTCTCCAAGAAGACCGGTCTCCCTTTATATATCACCTTTAGTCTGGACGGATATAGCAACATGTATTTAAGTGGCAACTGTCTTAGTCTTGCCTTGATTGGAACAAAAGAGTTCCTTGCTCACTGGACCATTGGTGTGTAATCGGAGGAGGATGGGTGCTGCCTGTGGCCACTGGGGTATGCTGACTTGGGATAGGGGCATCACCGTACCTCGTGCTTCGTGTGGTTTGGCACTGTATGCTGTGTTTGGCCATGTCTGGTATGCGCTGGTGGGCGGTTGCTCTTACCTCATTTAGAGCGTCGTGGCCCGCGGCTCTCCGGGTCGGCTTTTTGTGCTGGGCGGCTCTCCCGCTCTTCACTGCTGCCCGATCCAGCCAGTCTCGGGGTCCTTTCTGTTTCTCTGGCCCTCTGTTGTGCAGCCAGCAGCCTGTCTCTGGGTCCTCTGGGTATAGCCGGAAGGCGCGTCCGCACCATCCGGAGCCCCAGCGTAGTCCATCACTACAGCTTCATTGTCAGCATGCGCTGCACCAGTTTCCGGATTCCTCTGTCGCTGCTGATGCCTTCCACCGCGGGCACAGCTCTCCACGCTCTAGGAGCTGCAGGGTAGGCGTTCCGCTGCTCGCCCAGCTCCATCGCCCTGCAGGCTGCCTCTGTCAGATGTCTCTAGATCGCTGTCTCCCCTGCTCCTCTATTTCCGGTCCTGGACACGCCGGCGGCCGCTTCGGAAGAGGAGACAGGCCAATTATACGCAGCTGTCTTTGTGTTCCGAGAGCCCCTCCTCCTCAAATCGCTGCGGCTCTTCTCAGGCTGCAACTTTCACCATAATCCTGGGGCTCCTTTCTGGCACTCTTTTGTCGAGTTGCAGGTACCAAAGCACATCAAATGTTTGCTGCCAAGCCGGAGAAACGTGTGCTCTCTACAGCGGTAGTACTTTCGGCTGCTTTAGTTGCAATATTCGGCGAGTACCTTCAGCCACATAACATAAAGTACTGGGCATCCAACAGACCTGTGTTTATCCTCAACGGGTGAATAACCCATCAATATGATACTACCAGCAGGGCAGAGGGTACTCACAGAGGGGCAGGGATTTGGGTATGGAGGGGCAGGAGCCAGGTTTTCAGGGCCATGCTTCCTTTCTGGTCAACGGGCCATTTCACATGGATTTGCCCATATGGGCAACATCTCTACTAATACAGTCCTGGGGGACCACAAGTAGGAGCCCATCCGACAGAATATCAGGTGCAGCCCACACACACGCAGCCTCAGCAACCCCCACTGCAGCAACTACAGATGCCCATCCAAGCAGGACCCACAGGGATACCAGGGCTACCAGTAAACACATTCCAAACACCCACAAAGTCACACCCACAAGGGGACCATACACTGCTGGGCTAGAATGTAGTACTCCACTACACCGGAGAAACAATTCTGGGAGGGAACCTCTTCCCATTTCAGCAGGGCACTAACACTCTAACACAGGAACCTGAGGTAGCAGTGAAGATATGACAGAATGATTTCTTGGGGCTACCAAGTCTTGTATAAGGGAGGGTAGGTTCTCACTGTCAAATAATGTTATGGACTCACAGGGCTTTTCTGGGGCTGTTGTCATGGTTCCAGTAACACATTATTTACCATTCACACAAGGCACACAGCACCTTGTGGCACCCCTATTGTATTCAGAGGATAGTCCCAGAAACATACTGGAAATTGACTTGTTAATTAAGCTGAATGCAACAATTCCCTTCTTAGAAAAAGGTTTGGTGTGCTCTATACCTGCCATGTACCAAGAACAGGTGGCTGCCATCATACAGACTTACTGTGCACATTGTACCTTGTGAGGAGAACCAATGCTCACTGAGGTGTTCCTGCACAGGGTCCAAATACTATTGGAGTGGGTGTCTGGGATGAAAGGAAAAACTCTACGATTTGCCACAGAATTTCTGTTCAGGCCTTCAGTGTACAAGGAAGTTGCCCCAGGTACACAGATATTGCTGCAGTTATATGGGGCAGTCACATGAAAAGACATGGTGATATTATGTGGGACATATGAGGAAGAATTGAAGGGTGTACAATTCTCTGTATTGAACCCACATTGACATTGGCTGATGTGACATATAATCAGCTGTTCGCAGAGGTCAAGGAGGAAGGAGAAATGGTGTTCCAGCTCCACATCCCATGCCTGATACGAGTGGTAGAAAGGCTAGTGCTGCAAATAAAACAGTTAGTGAAGAAGCAGGCTGCCTACACTCAGGGGGACTTGAAGGAGGTACTGGAAAATGTATGGACCAAAGGTCCCCATGATTTGGGTGTGCTCAAAGGACCAGGAGCAGTCTCCATCAAATTAAAAGAAGAAGGGGAGTTGCTGTCACGGGTGAAACAATACCCACTTTCTCATGAAGCAGATGAGGGCATCTATGACAACATTTTCGCATTATGGTAGCAGGGCATAATACAGACATCAACGTCCCCATGCAACACAGCCATACATCCATTCAAAAAGGCAAAAGGAAGGAACTGGAGGTTTATACAGGATCTCCCCCCATGAACAATGTGAAAGAGGCTGAGTTCCCAATTGTGCCGAACCTGGCTACAATATGTGAAAAATACAAGAGATTTTCACTGTACAGAACCTCAGGGAGTAGGGTAGGGGTATTCAAGGATGAAATACAGTACACCTTTCCCTTCCACGCCACTTCTGCATACTTTTATGCAGGAGTTACTGACTTCCCAACCGCCTGCCGCTCCTTTTTCTGTCAAACACTGAGATGAAAAGGAGAGAGATTGGGAGGATGAGGATTACCAACAGAGAACCATAGACACAGACAACAGACTCTACTCTTTCTACCACAGACTGTCCCATTAATGAGGCCAGGAAAAGTCAGGCCTCCCTTTACAACCATGCACACCTGAACCTAATTACCACTCCCAGGAAGTATAAAAGGCGGAGCAGGAGAGCACACTTTCAGTGAGTTGGGGATGATGGAAGGTGCTGGGAAGAAGGAGAAAGATCAATTGAGCTGCAGAGACCCTGGGAGACCTGGAGGAGGAGAAAACCACCCAGGCACTTGAAAGGAGACTGCAGTGTGGAGGAGGGAACCATACCTCCAGAAGGCAAGACCAGGGGCAGTTGGTGTTGCATGGTGGTACCACAGCAAAACTCCTCCCCGGGGCCGGACAGGTGAACCCATGTCTCTGAGGGGCAGAGGGGGAGACCCTGAACTTCAACTAACATCCCCTTTTAGCTCCTGCAGCTCCCAATGACAGAAAATGCCATTTCGGGTAGCTGTGAAGTGGTGGTGAAATTAACCTAGTCCATTCTGGGACTAGAAGTCCCGAGACCCCATTTTTGCAAATTGTAAACTCTAAAGAAGGCTCGAGCCCAGCTGAGGGTGGCCTTCATTTGCGAACCTTGAGAGCAAGGAAAAAAAAACACGAGGAAGTAGCAATTCCGAGATGGCAGTTTAAACTGAAGAGAAAGTCAGCGAGATCAGAGAGGACGACAAGGAGGGAATTACACTTGCTCTTTTCAACACAGAACTGCGACTTTCAAGATGCCTCAAGGAAAAGAAATATAAAAGTGGGAATTGCAGCTGAGGAATGGTGTAGCGTGTGTCATAGGTACATGGGACCCTCCCTCATTGTTAGCCAAGGCGGGGAGAAGCGATTGCCACCATGGTATTGTCCTTGACTCCAACATCAAAGCAACACCAATCAGTTCAGCACAGCTGGTGAGTTGGAGCAGACTGGAGTGTGTTGTGCTCAAGGTTACAAGCGGCAACATTGTATGAAGAAAGGGAACTTGTATACAATTGATCTTTGTAAAATCAAAACAGGCACCAGATACAGAGTAGTCTGGCACCACGTGGACTATAGGGATATATTCATGCATGAAATATTTGTGCAAACAACAGCATATGTGTACAGATTCAAAGGGAAGTAAAAGTGGGGGTTTCATTGTTTAGTATGTAGATGCAGCTTTTTTCGAAATGGGTGCAAGGAACAGCTTTCTAGCAATATGCCAGCAAGCATTATTGTTAATCGTATTTAGCAAAAAGTTGTTTTTAACAGCATGCCAGCAAGCATCATTGTTAAAAACATTCAGTAAAGGGGGCAGTCATTTAAAAAGTTAGAAGCATGCATATTTACAAATTGGATACTTTTATATTGTGTGGAACTGCATTGGAAATATGTAACCAACTAACAACTAATAAAAAGTCCACTAAACAATTAACTGTCCCAATTAACTTCATAATGCAGTTCGGTAGGCACAGTTTGAAAGTCATTTCAGCAAGTGTTTTTTGCATGATAGAACAAAAAAAAGCAGAAAGGCTATTTGTTTTGTGCAAGATTTTTTTATGCAGGCTGTGAACTTCCATTGTCCTGATAATTACTTGATACATGAACATTCTTGTAATATGATTGGTAGAAATCAAGAGGTGGTAGTGTTGATGTCAGAGAAGGCTGATCTGAGTTTGACAGACAGCCAGAGTTTTTTTAATCAGCTGAACTGGGGAGAGAAGACAGTGTTGCAGAGATTCGAAAGCTGTCGGTGTCTTCCTGGATGGGGCTTCGGGAATGTAGCTTTGAAAACAGCTGGCAAACCATGCAGAAAGGGGTCGGGTTGCTGGCATCGAAGTAGAAGGAATTCCAAAGGTTGTGTCTGTGAGCTGTGAGGTCGCGAAGATAAACCCTGGCAGCAAGAGAAGCAGACGGAACTTAGAAGCAGACTTCAAATACATTTGTAAGTTATATAATTGAGGAGTACGTGGGTGGCTGACATGTGATCAGATTAATTCAGGGTGCTGAATTGTAACACGAAATGCTTTATTTTTATTCCTTTCCATGTGCAATTGTTTAAAAGAAAAGAAAAGAAAACAAAATGAATCAGGATTTTTCGTGTTGCCATGTACTTGGTCTCTTTTCTGTGTTTATCTTCTAGAGGACGAGGTTGTGCTCACTGTTGGTAAGCATATGTGTAATTCTAACATTCTGGATTGTGTATAAGAAAGGCCAATATTATAACAAAAAGAAAAGCTGGTGCAATTGTTTTTGGTTTTATTTTATGTCTCTCGTGATTACTGTGTTAGGGGAAAAGTCAGTGGGTGATCCTAGTGTCATATAACTGCAGTAAATAATGTTGCTAACTCATTCACCACATGGGACAAGGTTAGGACAAGAGTACATTTATACAAATAAGCAAGATAGAAGGTTATGTGTGTGTATGGATGCACTTTCTCTGCATGCTTAAGAGAAAGTGGTGCCCCAAGGCACGTAGGTTACTTAATTGTAAATAAGTCAGTAACATGAATTACATGCAATACGTTGCCTTCTGAATAAACTCGCTGAGTTCCGTAAAGGTGTGCTAGGTCCACAGAGTACCTACAGTCAGCCAAAGGTTGGTCACAATTGTAATGAGGGAGAGATTGTTCTATGATGGGCCGTAATATAAAAAACATGCTCACCACTATACCACACAAATAAGATAATTCTAAAATACCACCAAAATAAGATCTCACAAAAAATTACCGCCAACATAAACTGATACTATATATCACCAAAATAGGGTAATACTGAACTGCTCTTAAGGATAAGGCCAGATTACCGCAAAATTACAGCAGAATTGCCACAGTAAGAAAATATCACCAAATCCAGATTTTACCCCAAAAGACAAAACCTCCAACATATATGGTGCGTTGGCCTTGTGTGAACAGACTGTAGAGTGACTACTGGGCATGGCAAGTGTGTCCCACACCGCCAAACGTGCATTAAAGTGAACTCATTTTGTGAGATCAGTGTGACACTGAAAGTGGAATCTCCGGATGTCTCAAATTGATGCCACATTCCCAGAATCGGTGAAATACTTAGAGGCAAAATTATATGCACATGGAGCATGGAAATGATGCCATCAAATGGCATGACCGTATATATGGGGAAGTTCAGAAAGAACCATTGGACAGCATTTTTGAAGAGGGCAGCATAATTCAGGTCTGTCTTCTGAAATTATTTGATGCTGCTGACAAACATTCAGAGAGAGACTGTTTGATACAGCTCTGTGCCAACACGTGGTTCATTTCAAATAGGTCTCTGCGAATGGAAGAAAATTATGCTAAGCTAATTAGCAGACGAAAAGTCGAGTTAGATGGAGCTAGTGAACAGGAGAAAAAGTTAAAAACAGAACTGGAGGTATGTCAAAAAGACATGCAATCAAAATGCAATGAATTTGACACCCAATTGTCTCAAAGAAGAAAATAGTTTGAGGACAGTGAACAAGAATGAAAACACCTGAAAGGGTTGGTAAGCCATATTAGACAAGACAAAGAGGAGGCTATTTTAGAGATGCAAGCTTTACATGGAGAGAATCTAGAGAAAGAAGGTGAGCTCCAAGCTGTTGAACAAGAGATAGCTAAAATGTTTCAAGACAAGAACAAGCAGGACCAAGAGTTTAGTGAATGCCAAATACAGATGAGCGAGATGCAGAATGTGATTAATAAAATGGGCAATGATAACACTTACCTGTGTCAGAGGCAGACAGGCTCCTTAAAAAGTGCAAAGATTTGGAACAGCAGATATGCAACCTCAGGTCTCAGAATAAGCGACAAGGCACCACATTCAATGGGATTGAGGTTAACTCCATTTCTACATGGGGAAATAGTGTCCCAGTGACTGTGCCAGTGTCTGGATTTGGTTGCAGCACCTTTGGGGGCTTTGACTCAGCCACTGGGGGTTGCCACCAATCCCACACACCTGAGAAAAGTAATGGACAACAAAGTAATGCATCACCAAACATAGTGCCAAGTATCCCTAGCAAGATAATGAAGTCAATCAAGGCCCTAATTAAATCATTCAAAAAATGGCAGGGAGTGCTGTATAGAAGACCACCTAGAAGCTGTACACAATATATTTAAAGCCCTAAAAATACCTAAGGAACTATACAGACAATACTTTCACTTAACTCTGGATGCTCCCACAGTGAGCATCATCAGAGGATTGAATGAACAGGAGAACATGTCATGGGCAGAATTTGAAAAAGACGGTAGGCACAATTTTTCTCCATGTCAGTCATTGCAGGATGAGAAAAAGGCTGCCTATACAATGACAGCTAGGCCAAATATGTTGCTCGCCAATTTCTCCAAAAACTAAAAAGAGCATTCTCTCGCTTTGATGTATCTTTTAATCCCAATTCCAATGAGTTTAAAACTGCCTATTTCTATGGATTGCAGAAAGATATTATATCACAGTTAACTTGCGAGTTTGATTGTGAGAAGTCCCTTTAATGGATTGTACACCAAAGTACTGAACTGTATGAGGTGCTCTATTGCCAGAGTGGAGATGGAGATACAATAAAAGAAAGAAGATCAAAACCTAAGGAATCCTCAGCAACAGGAATGGAGATCAGATCTGCTAAAATTTCACTTGAGTCCGCTCAAACTTCAGGTACAAATAATATGACACCCAAAAAGAGGGGTGCTCAACAGAGGCTGCCACCCAGGCACTGATGTTTCAGTCACATGATCCGAGTAATAGAGAGAGTTATATTAGTCCTAGGTACCTAGGAGACAGGGTAGGATATGTCAGGTGTGAACAACCATCAGAGACAAAATCAAGATTAAAGAAGTAATAGTCCCTACCAGACATTGGGGACTCAAAGCAGATTTGACCCCAACACCATGGCATATGGTAACCAGGACAGATCACTGTATGTGGATCGGTTTATTGAAAATGTGAATCAGCATAGGGAACAATACCCACAAAATGAGAGACAGAACACGAGACAGAATATGAACTATGCTCCACATCAATGCAATCAATCATAGCCACCAGGGGATCACAACCAAAGAATGGGCAAACCCCATTCCCTGCCTCACATGAATCAAGAGTTCAGAAACAATGAAAATAGAAATCAGTCTCCTGCGAGATACCAGAACATATTTAACCAGGGGGAGAACAACCAATACCGGCCTAGGCCGCAAATAGAAGATTCTATAGAATTGGACAGGTGTCAATGTCTTGAGGCCCAGGTAAAAATGTTGGCTGAACAAATAGGGAAATCCTGTACAGTTCAAAAACAGTCATCAAATGAGGGGGCGAACAGTGGTCACACTCCAAATGACCTCTGAACATGGGGAGATGGGCAAGGTTAGTCAAAAAGAAATGAGAAAGAAGGAGAGAAAAATATCCTTTCATTTACCGATGTGCTTAGCCAAGAAAAGTAGAAGTAAGCACAGAGGTTCCTCCATTGGAGGATTTCCAAGAATTTTCAAAAATGGTAGAGGAGCAAATTCTGTTAGCAGATGCCTGTGATAGTGAAGAGGACAGGAATTAATTGAGAAAAATATTTAAACAGTTTAAGGAGGTTTTTGCTAAGGATGCATATGATTGCGGTCTAACTGATTTACATGTTGCCACATTACCAGAGGGGTGTGATAGAAATCCAGTATTTGTGCGCCAATATCGATTGCCACTGGCATGCTTGGAGATCATTGGCAGAGTTAATTAAAAACGTAGAGTCCTGGGGAATTATCAGGCCCATTCATAGTACCTCCAATACTCCCATTTTGGGTGTATCAAAGCCAAATGGTCAATGGCGTCTCTGTGCAGAACTGAGAGAATTAAATAAAAAAGTGCCAGTGTCTAGATGGCTGCTGCCAGTCATTGATCAAGGCCTTGCTCAGGTGCATGGGTCAAAGGTATTTTCCAGGTTAGATCTTACATCTGGGTACTGGTGTGTACCATTGGCAGAAGATATTCAAAATTTGTTTGCCTTTTCATTTGATAAAACACGATACGCTTGGTCCAGAAAAAGATTTGGGTATGTCAATAGTGGGAGCGAATTTCGCATATTTTTGAGAAAAGCTATGCCTCATGTGGCAAAAAGAGGGACCATAGTTTATGTGGATGATGTCCTGATAAATAATGAAAGCCTAAAAAGTCATTTTGATGAAATTAGGCATGTACTTGGCCAATTGCAGTAGGCGGGTGCCAAAGTATCTTTACAGAAAGCCTGATAGTGCAAGAAAAAAGTGAATTTCTTAGGCCATGAAGTAACTGAACATGGGCTAAATCCACAGAAGAAAAAGGTGGAGGTGATACAGAAATGGAAAAATCCTATAGATATAAAAGGTTTGAGAAGCCTATTAGGGATGACAGGATATAACAGGAAATGTATTGAACATTTCGCTTAAATCACTCAACCCTTGACTAAATTATTGAAACAGAATGTGTCTGGAAATGGGAAAATGAGCAGGTACTAAATTGAAGGAATGTCTTATAAAGGCACCATGCTTGGCCTATTCCATAAAGAATAAAGATTTGTTTGTAGAAATAGGATTCACTGAGCAGTATATGTCAGCGGTGTAATTTCAAAAACATGATTTGAACCATAGAACTATTGCATATTCACCTGGCGGACAATAGACCCAGTACCAGGCATCCCTTATTTCTATTATAGAAAAGGGGTCTGAGTATGGAAGAGGGAGATCCTGGGTGAACAGTAAAACAACCAAGAAGATTGTTCTGGCACATGTGATCCCAACCGAGGGATGCCTGCAAATTAGGGTGAACAGTAACACACCCAAGAAGATTTCTGTGGTACATGTGAGCCCGACTTATGCACGTACGCCATTTTCTCGGGTTGAAACTAAATTCAGTGAATGTGAAAAGGTCCTTCTGACTGCTGTATGGGCATTGCAACATTTTCACCCCATTATTCAAGGGGAAAAGGAGATCATTGAAACAAATCATCAACCATTGCAGTTTTTACAAAGTAAAAGAATTAGATCAGACAATCTAGCGCAGTCCAGGATTACTTCCTGGACATTGGCATTGCAAGGGTTCCCTGTAGAAGTAAGATATGGACAGAATAAAAAGAGCCCAATTGCTCAAGGGTTAGCAGATCTACGTGACTGTGCAGCTGAATGTGTGTAAGATGAGGTAGAGGTGAAATCAAGTTTGAAGGAGTTTGAACAATCACCACACAAAGCTTTTGATGAAAATACATGCAAGGACTTGCCAATTGTGTATGTCGACGGGTGTGCTTTTCACATTGGAAATGACAGCAATAAACAGCTGGTGTCAGGGATAGGAAAGTCTGGTTAAATGCGAGGACATTCCTAGTATAGGAATGAGAATTGGGGCCCGGAGTAGCCAGATAGCAGAGTTAGCTGCCATTTATAAAGCAATTACTACTGCAGTTGATAACAAATTCAGTGAAATTGTCCTGGTGACTGATTCTGATTGTGCACAAAATAGCTCTGTAGAATATTTGCCTAGCTAGAGAGCAAGAGGCATGCTCACATATAACAAAAAGCCCCTTAAACCTGGGAAAATGGTTCAAGATATAGACAAATAAGTGTCAGAGAATGGTTTAACAATACACTGGAAGAAAATTTGTGGACATTTGAAAACACCAGGAGAGGATAAGGAGGGAAATTATAGAGCAGATAAATTAGCCAAGATTGTGGCTGTTATGGGTGAATTGTTGCCTATTGAACACCTAATTGGTGAAATACAAGTAGATGCAGTTACACGCTCTCCAACAGGACGCTCAATTGAAGGGCTCCTTTTGGTGCTCCCACCTGAATGGGGAAGAATTATTGAATTGTGAATTTGAAGTGGTCCTGCAGCAGGTTACGTTACATTTGAAAGTCTTCGATTATCTGTAAACTGAAATTGGTCTGAGCCCGGCTGAGGGAGACTAATTGTAGAAAAGGGGTCTGACCAACGTGCAAACATGAGAATTGTATTTATGAGTTATGATTGAATAGAATACAGAAGGATGTTTTTTGTTTATTGAGCCTAGCTTATTTAATTTTGTGAAACTGTTTTCTATAATTGTAAAATAAATGTGATGTTTTACTAAGAATTGATAAACAGTATTCCGTCTTGGTCTAGTTGGTCCAAAGCCCCTTTTATTCTAATTGCATATTCGCCTGGCGGACAATAGACCCAGTACCAGGCATCCCTTATTTCTATTATAGAAAAGGGGTCTGAGTCTGGAAGAGGGAGATCCTGGGTGAACAGTAAAACAACCAAGAAGATTGTTGTGGCACATGTGATCCCAACCGAGGGATGCCTGCAAATTAGGGTGAACAGTAACACACCCAAGAAGATTTCTGTGGTACATGTGAGCCCGACTGAGGTATGCCTACCTATTGAAGTTGGCCTGAACCTAACAGAGGAAGGCTAACAGTAAAAGAAGCATCGGAGCCTGGCTTAGGGAGATTCAGTGTGAATAGTAAATCTCCTGATGTGAATATTGAAAAAGGAACTTTTCTTTGTTGTTTATGGTACACCAGCTCCTCTGAGGCAAGATACTTTGCACAAAAGAGACTTGGGCACAGAAAGCCCTGATGTTGGTGAAAGGAACTGTGACCTCATGCCAAAGAAGCCTACGCGTCTGCTGTGCTTCAGTGACTCGCCTTGTCCCGTGCTAAAACATGGGGAAGGGAGGCCAATGGCCTAAATATCCAGACTTATCATTTTGTAAACACTTTTTACTTTTTGTGAACATTATCCCACACTATTTTGTATCATAGCGGTACAGATTAGCAATATTTGTTTTTCCATATAGGCCCTTTTTATTTGACTAGACTCCATTAGGACAGTATTGTTATAATTTGATGTTCATAGCTTGCTCCCATATTTAGGTTTACATTGATGTTTTTCACACCCCTGATAAAGTTCAATAAACAACCTTGAACTGTGTTTACTTGTGTCTGTCTTACTATGATACCAAGCCTTCCTTACAAAAAGTATGTAATATCCTGGGAAATGCAAAATATTTAACAGTAATTGATTTGAAAAATGCTTTCTTCTCCATCCCATTTCATCCTCACACCTGATATCTCACTGGGTTTAAGTATCGCAGTGTCCGATTTTAACACTCAAGATTCCAACAGGGATATTGTGAGTCCCTCAGAGAGTTCAACAGAGTGATCCAGATGGCTTTAAGCAATTTGCAAAAACCCAGCAAAGTGATACAGGATGTAGACAACCTTCTAGTGTGTAGTGTGATGGAGGAGCAGTTCCGGAAAGATTCAATACTTTTGACCCTCCAGCAGGAAAAGGGTACAAAGTGAACAAAGACTAGCTGCATTATTGTCAAACAGAGGTGTTGTACCTGGGGCAAATCATATCAGCAGACGGGTGAAAGATAACACCAGGTCGAGTGGAAGCCATACACAGAACGCCATCACCCTGCATGATAAAAGAAATTAAGCTATTTCTGGGATTGTGCAATTACTGTAGGGCTTAGTTGTTCGACTATTCAACATTCACGAGTCCCCTCCTCCAGGCACTCAAATAAGGACAAGGGTTAAAAGTCCCATCAAATGGACCTCAGAGATTAACTAAAATGTTGCCAAACTCAGAGATCTACTTGCTCATGCTGCAGTATTGGCAACCCCAAATTATAAACAGACATTTTATTTGTTCACACATTCTGATGGCATAGTGATGATGGCTGTCCTCACTAAGAGAAAACCACAGGGGCACAAGCCCCTGGTGTATTACAGCTGTTTGCTGGACCTAGTAATTCAAAGACATTTCTGCTGTGACAAAGCACTTGTGGCTGCAGCGTTTTCTATAGAGAAGGCAGACAATATAACAATGAGGTGCCCAGTGATTTTGCACGTGGAGATTTCACTTTTGTGATCCTTAAAAAATCTAAATCCATATTAATGACTCAGAGGGCCTCCGGATTCAAGGTGATACTGACAAATCCAGAAATTGAGGTTGTTAGATGATGTGTAGTAAGCCAGCAACATTCATAGCACAGCCAGCTACGCCGGGAGAATATGTTCACGGTTGCACATCTAACATGGACAGGATGGAGGGGTACCCCAGGTGCAGGAGGAACCCATAGATGGGGGAGACATGTTCTTTGTTGATGGGTCTTCAACTGTAGATTCGGGCACGGGGTGCCGGCCCAAATGTGCCTCATTAGTGTTACATTATGAGGGAGAATTTAGCATTTGTTCCCAAATGCGGCTGATAGCTCATTATTCGACACAGGTGGCAGAAATGGGGGTTTTAAAAACAGTTTTAAACATCTCCGAAGGGCACGTGGTTAAAATGATTTCAGGCTCGGCATATATCACATTCATAGGGCATTCAGGGTTGACATGAAGGGAAAGGAGAGGGTTTAAAAGAAGTGATGAACCTCCCATTCAGCATGCAGAGTTACTAGCACAGCCAATTGAGGTTTTGCCCCTGCAAGTGGAGGTGGCCATAATAAAATGCACACCCCTCACACAGGCGGCCTGGATTTTATTTCACAGGGCTATAATATGACAGATAGAGCAGCCAAAGAAGCAGCCTATTTTCCTGAAGGAACTATCAAACTTCTCCCTGGAAAAAAGAAAAGGTACCCATAATGACACTCCGATCCAATCCACCCGAGAGCACTACTACTACTGAGCCCTTTAACACACTGTCCGTTGTTCAGATGATAGAATTACAAGGTGAAGTGCCCAGAGAACAAAAAGAGCTGTAGATCAAGAGAGGGTGTTTCTTCTCCCCCACAGATTTAGTGTAGAGACAGAACAGCAAGGCAAGCCTGTAATGCCCTAAACATTACTTAATATAGCATTGGAGCAGCTCAATTATCCGGCCTTCGTGTCAAAAGACCATGTGGTTGCAGACAGTAATGAGAGCTGGTTTGTACCAAACCTCTACAAGTTAGTTGCTGAATTCATGAGTATGTGAGTAAACGTTATTGGCAGGACACACATAAAAACTGTTAAGGAAACATTGCCGCACCCAGACGGGCCTTTCTGGCACTAGCATATTGACTATGTCAACATGCAAGATTGATGTGCCTCTGATAGGTACATGATAGTGGTGGCATGCCACTTTTCACGTTGGCGTCAGGCAGGACCCTGTGCCCATAATGATGCAAAATCAGCAGCTAATTTTTTTGTTTGAGAGGTATTACCAAGGTGGGGCATTTGTGATGAATTGAGGTCAGACAATGGGCAACATTTTGCCAATAATCTGTTTAAGGAGATTACAGTCCTACTGGGAATAAAACACTAACTATCCTCAGTGTACCACCTCAATCCCAAAAATTGGTTAAACTCTTTGTTAAAGAGTGCTTGGCCAAGCTGTTGGTGACACTTGGCATACATTTGTTGCATTGCTTGCCTATCACTTTATTTACCTTTTGCAAATAACTTGGCGTGGATCATCATTTGACTCCTCACAAAATTGTTACTGGCGGGTGAATGCATGTGACTCTCATGCCTGCATGTACAATTTTGGATGCTAACAGCTCTACTCAGATACTTGGTGACAACTTCACTGCATACTTGAGGGAACTCAACTCACAACGTCTCTCCCTTGCATATCTCATCAGGTGCACCCACGCTAGAGCTGGCGGGCCAGTGAGACCTCACCAACAAACACAGAAAGACAGGAGACTTTTGCACCTGCATCCCTGTCTCCCTACCCTGGGGACTGAGTGTTAGTCCGCAACTTCACAAGATAATGAAAAGAGCCTCACTTCACAAGTCCACACACAGTTGTCTGCTCCACAACAACAGTGGTCAAGGTAGATGATCTCTCAACATGGATCCATCATTCTGATGTCTGCGGAGACAACAGCGTTGGCTCCCTCGAAGGAGAAGAGAACCACTTAATGGGGAGTTTTGCTCAGTTATCATTGACTTTTATCTCTGCTACTAGGTTATATAGGAGGCATGTGGATTAGGTGGACGATATACCTTGCAGAAGCATTGGCAATGATAGAATGCAGATATACACCTGGCCTCATCACAATTTGGGCAGTCACTCATCGGTAAATCTGTTGGAATACCGCCCAACTGAATTACCGTTTCTAACACTTAGTCCTGCAGAATCACTGCCAGATTACTAGTGGCATCGACGGTATAAGTCACAATTGTTTTGTAGTCCATTGGGTGGAATTACTGAAACAGAATTTTGCGTCACAGTAATTCCAAGGTTCTGCTGATTTTTCAGTGTTAAGTGGGATGATTTACCTCCAGAATTCTTCTGGAGGTTAATCCTCCAGACCCAACCTCATAATTTGTCATAATGGTGAAGTTGGCAGCAACGGATTTACCACCACCTTTACCACTTAATGCCATACTTGTAATGAGGCGCACTGTATTATGGTATAGTATGGCATTTGTGGGTGTTGCTCTCTGTCTCCTTTCTCTTTGGTTTCTAGTATAAAGAGGACTAGGAAGCACTGCTACAAGCAATGATGATTATATCAGAAATAAAAGAAGCTTTTTAATGCAGATATGTTTCATGATGGCATTGGGGGCAGGCAGGACATGCCATCTGGTAATGAGTGGTACAATGATATGAGGCATGTGGGGATGGGCAAATTACACTTGTGCTCTCTCATCCCCCACATCACAGGGGCACCCAAGCTGCCCCTTCCCCAGGAGGTCATGGTAGAGAAAAGGGTTGCCTACTGCAGTTGTCACTTTGGAAAATGAGGGGCCTTTTTCAGAGTCATTCAGTGTCTGTCCATTGGGTTGACAAGGGGTTAAGGGTGTTCGCCGACAACTATATGCAGCTGGGGAGAATGGCAAAAGATTAAACCACCAAACGTATAATATTGGAATATGTTATAGAGAGGATTAGAAGGGGGGAACAGTTGTTCACAAAGCACAGCAGAGTGCAATGCCGGAATGCAACAGGGCACGATATTCAATCGAGCCACTTTAAAGAGGATAGAGGGATATGTCTTTCATGACGGACAATGGGAGGGCAGAATGGTACAGTGTCAAGCAGAAGGGGTCGTCGAGTATGAAGAGGATTTAGTGGCAAAAATTAAAGACAGCTGTAGGATAATATGGAACAAATATGTGGATGTGTTAACCTGGCTAGATGAGAGATACCAACCAGTGCACATAAAGCTTCTTACACAATTTTCCTTATGTTTCCGATCAACAGGGTCAACACACCTGCCTTCTAATGGTGGTTGCACCAAGGTGATGAATATTCTAGCACGGAAGAGTGGGCCAGCGGCAGTCATGGATCCCTGGTGGCAGGGGAGTTGCTAGGTCTGGAAAAGACCCGGGGCTACGCTGATGTCGGAACTGTTGGGACTGGGGGCTAGCTAATCTTTTGGCTGTAGCTCCTGAGATTCTATCCGGGGCTACAACCAAAAGATCAGGGGCTTTAGCCCCCTTAGCCCCCCCTAGCAACGCCCCTGCCTGGTGGGCTTATGGGACCCAGGCCTAGGTCCAGCTACCTCCCGACTGCGGGGGGACGCTATGCTCCTTTGTCACACTGCACAGACCTGCCCTGGTAGTCTCTCTATCGGAATTGGTGTCTTTCTTTGGTGACCATCCTGCGGTTCTAAAGAGTAAGATGGCAGGGGTAGAACGGATTCAAGCGGCTCAATCAGAACCACGGAAAAGAAACAGTCTCAGCCACACTTATTGGTTCAGCAAATCATCAGAAGGATTGGCTGAAATCCTACCATATTTCCTCTTGTTCTCGTAGGTATCCACTTTTGTTGCATCTCTTCTGATTCCGGGGTTCTAAGCAGCAGCTAATGCTAAATGTCTGCTGGTAACCCGATATGAGTTGTTACAACTGGCAAACTCGACCGAGAAAGGACTAAATGTGGTAAGGGAAGAGCTTCGGACAGTCAGACTGGTTGCACTACAGATATGTGTTGGATATGCTTACTGCAATGGAAGGGGCGGTTGCCACAAGACAGAGAGCGGCTGCACAATAAAACCAGCCAACAACGCGGCTAAAGGAATTTTGATAGAAGGTCAGTATTGTCAGACAGCTGGTTTGATTCTCTTTTTGCTTGGGTCCCGACATGGTTGGCGAAAATGTTCAAAGTAATTGTCCCAGTGCTCGTTCCGGTGCTAATCTCCTTCTTTGCAGGTCGGCTAATACTAAGGCACTGTAAGAACAAAAGGGGAGGAGAAGATATACAATGTTCCTGAATGTTTATGGGATTGGAGATGAGGAACATAGTAAGCACTTGGGTTCAACACAGTCTGGGGCAAACAAACATAATACACGAGGAGTGGTTACAATGCTGACTGCAAACATGGATGATTATGATGCATTTTGTCTTGCATGTTCAGATGATGGGCAAGAGTGTGTGATAATAGAATCTTCAGTGGGGGAGTATGAGGGCCATTTGAGGGAGCATGGATGTGGCTCCTGAAGCAGTAATTAAACACTTGACAAGAAGGTGTCGATCGATGGATCGATCAAATCGGGGAATGCAGTAAAGGTACAAATCCAGCACTGCCAAGGGGCACACATATCAATTATGTAATTGATGGGGGGAAACAGCAGGGAATGGGTGGGGGCACTCCTGGGTGTGAGGACAACACTGACCACTGTGCTTGTGTAATTTATGCACAGATGCAGACGAAGAAGTAGGGGGAGGAGAGTGGGAGTAGAGGGACAGATTGGGCATGGAAGAGAGGGGCACGAAAAGGGATAGGTATATAGGTTAGGGGTAGTGGGTAGAAAAGTTAGTGTAGCATGGTGTGAACAACACAACAGCCTTTCTGAAGTATAGGCCTCAGGCAAGTAACACATTTGTCTTTTTGAAGTCACAGGCCTTATGTACTGGATATTAATGAAGTTCTTGAGCGCTCATCTATAGCAGTGTGCTGGAGAAATGTTGCAAGTTGGCAGTTCCCAGAAGAACGTAGCCTAGGGAGTGTTACCAGTAGATACTTTCGAGGCCAGTGAGCTAGGCACCTTGGTGCTCACTGAAAACTTGTCAGGAATTAGAATTAGAATTAAATACAGTCAAGTAAAATCCAACCTTGGTGAGGTACGTAGTTTCAAATCGCCCCTAGGCACATGGTTATGGGAAGAGGGCTGTGGGGAGAAGGAATGAGCGACAGGGACCCAATCACCAGGAGAGGTTGTGGTGGCCCTAGGGTGCAACAGTGTTTGTGTCCTTGCTGCTGTCCGTGAGGGCACTATTCGGTCAGATACCATGTGAATGTCTCTCCTTTGCCAAGCACAGATTTTTTGTGCATTCGATGGGGGCTGATCGATGGAAGAATAAAAAGGTTCCAGTGGTCAGCACAATCACGTAATGCTTTCCAACGTGATTTTGGGTGGTGTGGGAAGGTTTGTGATGTCACGATGGGTGGTGTTGGACAATGGGGGCCAGGATGGCATGAACCAATTACAAAGCATGCTTGGATATACGGAACTGATGTAGTCCCCCTGAATAGCTTTTGTAGGATGTTTAAAAAACAAATTCAAATGTGTGTATGTCAATTATGTCATTTGTGTATACAAAATGGGCCCACTGTCGGCGATGTTGACAGCTCACTTCAGTCAGTTCAGTTCCACAGGGCTGTTTGAACCGGCTGCATTCTGGGCTTAAATAAATTACATTACTTCCTGCTTACGTGGGCTTCTTCTTGGATTACTTTGTTGTGCCAGTCATTACTTGCCTTGGAGGACACCTAACACATGGATGAAAGATTAATTTGTGATGGGCCAGCTGGTTTCATTGGATGGATCTCACAGAACACAAGCAGTTGAATTAATTTGAGGGGGAGAACAAAATGGGAGGTGTTGAAAAATTGTTGGAGGTGGTGATTACAGTTAGTGGGTATTAGTGGTATGTTGATTGACTTTTACTGGTTGAAAAAGAAACTTACATCTAATAGGTATAAACATCATCAGAACAAACAGTCACATTTGGGAGGGGGGAAGGAAGGCTCCCCAGACATGTTGCATAGTTCACTGCAGAAAAATAAGCTGCTACAATTGTTGGGATGCAGACATCCTGTGTAGTCAATGTTTATGACGTCAGTCAATAAACTCAAGTTGCAATTTAACCATTGCTATATAAAGTAACACAGGCATTAACATTTCATTTGTGGTGGTGGCTACTAGTCTTTCAATATCATCTTTGGTTTAGCTGTTTCTGCGACTTTATTGAAGTCAGCCGAAACTCCATCTTTTCTAGGTTTCGAGTCTGGCACACATGACAATGTATGCCATTCTCCCTTGTAGCAACAGACCAGCTTACAAGTAAAATCTCTTCAGGTGCCTCTTGAGGTGGCAGATGAAGAGACTAAGGGCCTCATTACACGGAAGGCGGTAATGGTTAACGGTCACCGCTAATGGTAACGGTGACCGTTAACCATTACCGCCTTACTACGAGGTCCCTTAGCGGGTTGGTGCTTTAACGCCTGCTTTTTGCAGGCGTTAAAAACCAACCCGCTAAGGGACCTTGGTGCTAATTACGGCACCGCAAAATTGCTGTGCCGTAATTAGCACCTTCCCCATTCCCATTATGCCCTATGGGGCAAAAATGGGAATGGGGAAGGGCAGTGGTGGAAGGGGGAATTACCACCCCGCCAACCTTGGAATGGGGCGGTAATTCCCCTTTCCACCAAGGCGGTGCCGGTATTTTACCGGCATGGACCAAGGTGCTAGTAGCACCTTGGTCCTCCGCCTTCCGTGTAATGAGGCCCTAACACTGAATCTGGGGCAGAAGAAGGAGATGTTTTGGATTTGGAGTTCTCATCTGTAGATCAAGAGCAGGAGAACACTGCCCAATTGCCCATGTTAGAGGAGCAGAATGTTTCTCAGCTTTTCACACACACCTAGAATCACCCACCATTCATCTACTTTTTCCTTTGATTTCGATGACAGCAATAAGGGTGATGATGAAGATAACAAGGACATTGACTACAACCCCACTTCCTATAAGAAAAAACTGCACAGGATTGGTATTGCTGCAAGCACAGATACTGAGTCCAGTATGGACAAGAGGGAGGTTTGGAAGAAAAAGGACAGTTTGTAAGGGCACATACTACCACCACAATCTCCACACATGTTCAGCATGTAGAAACTCCACCACAAAGCACTGAAGTGGCCGTGCATCAATCAATGACAGTTGAAAATTCAATCCAAAATTCAATACAATTTACACAAAAATAAAGACATAGGGGGTCATTACGAGTTTAGAGGTAGCCATGGTGCTACTAGCACCATGGCTGCCTCCAAACCCATGTCCGGGTCGTGGTGTTGGAATGGGTATTTACCGGGACATTCCAACCATTGCGGACCCGGTAAATCCCCATTCTGAAAACCATTCCCCATTCCCATTCGAGCCTCCATAGGGCTCAATGGTAATGGGGAAGGAGCTAATAACGGGCCCGCAAATAGCGGGCCCGTTATTAGCTCCTTGGTCCCTTAGCGGGACCCGCTATGGGACCTGAGAATGCAGAGGGAGGGGGTTAACGGCACCGGCATCCTTACCGGTGCCATTAACCCCTTACCACCGCACTCAGAATGAGGCCCATAGAAACATGATGCAACAACCACCTCTTCTGGATTTTGCCTTTACATTTAATAAAGCCTGATCCAACACCTAGAACCAGCGCTATTTTCAGTTAGGTTATCAGACAGCATGGCCCGCCTCCTATTATGACAGTTAGCCAGTAACTGGGTATACCCCTACCATGGACAGAGACTGTCATTACATTTGCATGGTCTTATGAGCTCTTATGTGTCTACCAACCAATACGATTTCTCACAACACCACCTCCCTACCCATTGCTGTGGACAGATGCCACAACCTCTTGTATCAATATTTTGCATTTTATTTGTAAAACATCTTGTATCATGGCTGCATCTTTGCAGCATCTATGGGTCATGTACACCTATGGTCATGAAGAAATAAAATGCTGTCATATTATTTTCTTTTACCAACGTGTTCTTATCATAACTGCACCTAGGTCTCAATGTACCGATACTACTGACTGTACATGTTTATTAGTGTGTTTTATATGTTACTGGGTACAAAAATCATTACTTATATCATTGCATTATAAAAAACTCTATCTACATACATTTCTGATCTTTATCTCTTATGTATATATTTGTTTATGTTTATTTGTTTATAATGCTCCGGAGCCCGCGGGCATCAAGGCGCAACATGTTTGACACAAACAACACAACCAGCTAACAATTTAAACAAACAATAACTTCTTAAGATGTTTCCTAAAGATGGACATATTTTCTTCCATACACATTTCAGCAGGAAGTTTGTTCCAGTCCAGTCCTGCCTGTACCGTGAACGAGCGTCCATTACCTCTTACTCATTTACATGTAAGCTGAGTCAGCAACATCGAGTCCTTAGACCGGGTAACTCTGATATGCTTTTTGGGTGTCAGACGTTCTTTCAGGTATTTTGGTGTTTGTCCATATAAACATCTGTGCATTATAGTACTCATTTTAAAGCATATTCTGGCTTCTACTGGAAGACAATGAAACTCCCTCCTATGTGCAGAAACCAGGTTCTGTCTTGCTGTGCTTTTGATGTTCCGTGCTGCATCATTTTGGAGGGTCTGAAGCTTTTTGATGCAACCCTTACTTGCCCCAGCCAGTAGCGCACTACAATAGTAGAGCGTAGGCATTATCACAGCGCAATTCACCAGAGAGACATATGGCTTCACCAGTCTGAGCAGTCTCAGATGATATTGAGATTTATTGATTATGCTGCCTATATATGCTTCAAAACCAAGAGGTCATTCAAAAATCACCCCCAAAGTCTTCACCTTGGATGCTGTTTTAATATAGTGCTATCTATTGTAAATCCTTCGTACTGTATCGCTAATTTGTACATCCCTGTGTGGAACCAAAGATAAGGTGTGTTAAGACAAAGGCCGTCATTACGACTTTGGCCGTAGCAATGCCGCTATTGGCGGCATGGCTGCCGCCAAAATCGGGTCCGGGTTCACAGAATGGGGAATTACCGGGCCATTCCGAGTTCGGAGGGCCCGGTAATTCCTCCCTTCAGGAACCCGGGCCCGGACCTTCCCCATTCCCATTTCAGCCCCCGTAGGGCGTAATGGGAATAGGAGAGGGAGCAAACAACGGGCCGATTATGAGCGGCCCGTTGTTTGCTCCCTCTTCCCCTCGCGGGACCCGCTCTGCACGTCTGGTAAAACCAGACGTGCAGAGCGGGTCCCACGAGGGGACCTCGTAATCAGGCGGTACGGGGTTGCCGGCGCCGGCACCTTTACCGGTGCCATTAACCCCTTACCGCCTGACTTATAATGAGGCCCAAAGTCTGTTTGCTGTCATCTAAATTTTGCTAGACTTTTAAATGTGTCTGATGTTCCCCAAGCCTTTCTCATAATCCCCACTCAGCTCCATAATGAGCTGTCATCAGCATAATTCAAAAATCACACACCTGGTGCATCCAAAAGGTCACATATGAGACGACAGTACATATTGAATAGTGCCGGGGAGAGGCAGGCCCCTTGCGGAACACCACTGATAATTAGCTCAGGCTTGGAGCATGTGTTACCCCAAACTCTCATTGATTTCCTATCGTGGAGAAATGATCTAATCCAATCTATAACTCCACTAGAGCATCCTCCCAGGTTCACAAGCCTGCTGAGCAATTTCTCGTGATCTGCAAGGTCGAAGGCTGCTGATAGATCTAACAATATCAGCAGCCCTGATTTGCTCTTGTCCATAATATTAAGCATTTTGGACTGTAGATCCAGAAGAGTTCTTTCTGTGCCATATGAAGGCCTAAGACCCAAATGCCTAAGATCAAGGATCTTCTTGCTTTCCACATGACCCTGGAGCTGTATAGTTGCCAATTTGTCAATCATTTTCAGCAAGAAAGGCACATTCGTTATAGGTCTTAAATTACTGAAGACATTGTGATTTTGCACTTTTTTTTATCACGTGGGTGACAAGCTTCTTTGTCGGCAAATCTGGCACATGGTTGGTTACAAAAGTAGCTTTACCAAAGTGAACCAAAAAAGGGGCAAAGATTTCACGGGAGTTCCAAAACAATCCTTGAAGGAATGACGTCCCCCGTACATGTGGTAGGGTGCATTTTCTTAAGAACTTTCTCCAGCCCATCTCTAGAGATGGGTTCAAAGCAGAAAGAACGGGCATTATTATATGATAATGCTCCAGCGGCTATAGATGCAGGAGCAAGCAAGTGCTTATCCAAAACAGTTGTGATGTTAACCTGTGCAGTCCTAATTCTGTCTACAAATGTTCTCTGGACTGCCTCGAGGTCCTCATCTGTAGGATACACTTTTTTTACTTGAGCATGTGGTTTTTCCAGGTGTTTAAGAATTTAAAAGAGCTTCTTTGAATCCATTTTTTAGTTCAGTATGTGCATATTAAAATAATCTTGCTTCGTCTTAAACATGTCCTTCCAGTATATTTTCTCTAAGTCCTTCCAATTATCCTTACTCTCTTGTGTCTGTAGTTTAACCCAATTTCTTTCCACTTTCTTTTTTTCTTACTTATGCATTACGGAGGCTGGTGTAAACCATTTTTGTCCATTTTTCCTTTCTCTTATGGACTTGGACTTCAGGGGGGCCACATTGTTCAGCAGTGCAGAAAGAACCTTCTCAATATTCCAATGCTAGAGAGTTGGGGGAATCCCCATCTGAAGTAGAAACCATGAACTTATTGAAACAATATTCTAAATCGGCTGCCTTGATGTTGTTAAAGTTCTTACTAATAACTTTCTTAACAACATTTTTCCTTTGAGTGTAAATGGTGGGAAGCTGAAGGTTGAAATTAACAAAGAAGTTGTCAGACCACACAGTTTAATTTTCAATGTAACAACATGTAACTTCCTAACTGTGACCCTGTCCAGTATATTGCCCTGTTTATGAGTGGGTTCTTTATTAAGGGCAGTAAATTGGATGTTATGTAATAGTTGTTCCAAGTATGAGGCATCAGAATAAGGGGCTTCTACAGATGTCTGTTAAAATCCCCCAGGGCAATTGTGAAACTATTAGGTTTATTAATTATGGCAAAGATGAGTGACATCTCTTCCAAAAAAAACTGTGTTTCATGGGGAGGGCGATACAACAAGATAATATTCATACAATTATTAGGTGTAGTTTTTAATTGCATGATTTCCCAACCCTCGCATGAAATAGGTGTTTGGAAGCAACATAGATCTTGCTTAGCAATGATTGCCACTTCTCCACCATTGCCTGCTTCTCTATTTTGTCCAAAAAGCATATAGCCATCTGTAGTGGCTAAGTCAATGCTGGGACCACTTGAGTCACACAGCCAGGACACATAATATACACCTGGCAGTCCCTATATAGTACTGTATATCTACTGCAGATTTCTCTAAGAAAGGTGTGTTAAGTAAAGATACTTTCATGATTCATTCCACTAGTTTCTCTGGGAGTTTACTTTCTTGCGGTGTTCGTCCTTCAGTAACCTGTATACTTTATGTCCACAGGTTACTGCTGTTCAGATTTTTTTTTGCACTTAGAATGGGAATCAGTTCTGCTTGGAATTCTCGGAGCATCTTGGTTTGCCCACTCTAAGCATTCTTTTTTATCCAGTATGCTATCAGACATCTTCCCTTGTATTTCTGTGCACTACATGCTATAAGCTGGCATAAATACAGATTAAGAAAATATGGACGATGCAGCGGACCTCGCCGACCATGTGAAGATCTATATACCAATTCTGATTACACAGACAAAGGTACTTGCGGTTCAAGGGATTTAGCAACTCTATTACCTGGAAACGAGATCCCAATGCTGAGCGACTTAAAGCATTGAGTCAACCGAGTCTGTCGTCAGAGTCAGTGTATAATGCGCGGACTCGTGCAGAGTGGCACAACCCAGACGCACCACGCTGAAGCGCCCGACCAGGGGTTAAATGTGGCACTGAACTACAAAAACTCTAGGGAGTTGTAGTTCCTGAGTCGGAGCAGTCCGATAAACTGCTTTACACAATGCTGAAACACACAATTCACTTCACCTAACGGATTATCAGAAGAAAAGTGCCTTAAGTAGAATACAAATCTTTTTAAAATATGAAGTATATTTCTATAATTAAAAACATTTTAACATAAAAGGGCTTCTAAAATGTTACAAAATTAAACAGCTACAAATTCCTCCCTAAGCGGTTATGGTGTCATCTTCTTCCACATCAATTTTACAGTCCTTGTATTCTAATTCTATGCTATTAATATTGAATGATGGCATGAATTATTTGCAAAAACGAAGAGATCTCACCATTGTTCCAAAGGCAGCCGCAGAAATAGAATAAGATGGTGAAATTAATAGCCATGAAATCATTTAAAAAAATTATCCATTGGAAGAGTCAGCCAATTTAACTATTTTTGTTACATGTCATACCACAGAAAATGTATCATGATCATTCAGTGAGCAAATTAAAAAATATTCCGACCTCAATTTAATATAGCTTTTATGAGGAAAATGTTGATGATCGCAGTTTTAATAACTGCCCGTTAGGAGCCACTAAGTTTTTGATGTAAACTGGCAAAGAGCCATGTAATGATTTGTGGTCCAGTGTTGTTTCTTGAATTGTAGGCTAGCTACAATCTTGTTGGCAAAGAGTGATGTGTTCTCTCCTAGAGACTTCTTTTTATGATGAGTACAGCATAATTTTGAATCACCTTTAAGTCATGTATATTTTTCTTCGAGGCACCAACCAAAAGGCCATTTCCATAGTCCAATTTGGGCAAAATGGTTGCCCTTGCAACTGAGGTGCAGTTGGAATTGGACAGAAATTGTCTAAGGTTCCTCAGTAGTCTCAAATAATGTGAACACTTTTTTCACAGTTTGGTTGGTATGGGTTTCAGAACTCAGCAATGAATTTTGATGGAAGCCCAGAGTTTTGACCCATTTGGACACTTCAATATTACAATCATGAATGTCAAATAAGCGGTATCTGTGGCCAAGTTTAGATCTAATACCTGCCGAGTCAAAAATCAAGAGCTCGATCTTGTTCCATTGAGACACATCCAGTTTGTGCTCATCAAGTTTCAATGTGACTGTAAATAGTTTGCAGATTGATGGCATCAGAGATATAGTCCTCTCTAAGCTCTAGTACTTGAGCTTAGAGAGGACTATGGCCCTCATTACGACCCAGGCGGTAAGTTACTGCCTGGGTCGTACCCTTACCACCATGGCGTAAACTACGTTTACGCCATGGTGGTTGGCGGATTTACCGCCCCTTCCAAGGTGAATGGGGCGGTAAATCCCCATTTCCCATTTTACCCTTCCCCATTCCCATTTTTGCCCCATAGGGCATAATGGGAATGGGGAAAGGCGCTAATTACGCCACCGTAAATTACGGTGGCGTAATTAGCACCAAGGTCCCTTTGCGGCATGGGTTTTAACGCCTGCAAAAAGCAGGCGTTAAAATCACCATCCCGCAAAGGGACCTTGGAATCAGGCGTTAAGGGTCGGCACCGTTTACGGCGCCGTAAACCCCTTAACGCCTGGGTCCTAATGAGGGCCTATGTCTCTGATGCCATCAAGTGTCATCAGCATAATTGGTGAAGAACTCTCCTAACTCATCTAGCAGATCCAAATTATAGGATGCATCAAGGTACCAGAGGTCTACCTCTGCTGAAGCGTACATGGGTGCTTAAGAAATGACTCATTGGACTTTCATTAGTAGGAACATTGCAGGGAGAAGGTAGTTCAGATGTGAACAAGGACAGCCTCTCCCAGGCATATGCAATTTGTTGGACTTTGTCTAGCTCTGGGTTAGTGAGTTCTGTTCTTTTCTGGTTAAGTTTGCTTTTGTGGCCGGGTTTGTTTGCTTATATGTAGGTCACTGATTAGATTCTCTGTAAAAGATGTGGAAGATTTTGGTGATATGCCTATAATAAGTGGTGGCAGGCACTGAGTAGAGGAGTGGGTATGGCACTTCTTAATAGTATAATGGTAATTATGCTAACACAATATGGCACATTATCTTGGCTACACAATACATGCAATTCAGGAAGATCAAATGCTACCATTACTGGTTGGAATTGGTTTGTATAAAATTATCAGAGAAATGTTTGTTTTATATGTAAATTCAATACAAATTATGATCCCTAAAAAAAAAGACATAGAACCATGATGCAACCTGTGAAGGACTGGAGGGGGGTGTCTACTCCTGCTCTCTATACGGCAGAGGAGAGGCACAGAGGACCCCAGCCAAGATTCTCTATTGTTGGTGGCAATGGATGAGCAATCAAGGCCTAGCTTCTCAGGAGGTGATGCAGGCTGGTTCTTAAGTACAGTGTAGTCCCCACGCCCCCACAAAGACTTTATATAAATAAGGTTCACGTTATAAACACAATCACAATAATACACTTTGTGCTACGATGATTCTAAAATAGTAAATATATACAGTTGTAGGTGGTACCACGATTACTCCGATTCCATTAAAATGCATCAACTGTACTCAGTTCAAATAGCATTTGAATCAACACAGCAAAACAATATCAAACATAGATTTAGGAGGAAGACAAGTTGTTTAGACAACTGGCAAAATAGTGGCCCCGATACCTACACACAGTTCTGTATGAGGATCCCCCCACCTGGTCAACCTGTAAATGAAGATGCACTACAAGCCCAGTCCATAAATTGTCTATTAAAGTCTTATCTTCTCTATAGTTCTGCAACCCAAATGTACCTTGTGTTGTAGAGTTTGTCGGGGTATTGATGGGCCCTTCTTGAGTGCTCTCCCTGTCAGGCAGGTGCCACAGGTTGTCGAACTTCCGAGATGAAGAAAAAGGTGAATGGTGGTCATCAAGAGATCAGCTTCGATCATCGCGGTGCACATTGACAAAAGCTTGTGAATGTCCTGTAAAGAAGAGGCTTGTGGTGCAATTCGACGACGAATGTTCGTTGCTGCTAAGAGCAAGTGAAGAACTTTGGCCCAGCAAGTGCATCAGGTCATCGGGGTCTGGCGTCGGCGAATGGGACATGACCAAAGCTGGCTTCAGTAGCTTTGTCAGTGTCTCTGAGGTCTTCGGGAGGCGGGAAACCCACCAGCGGTTTCTCCTCAGTCGTCAATGGCCTTGACTTTCACCGGCAGGACGAAAGCGGTCAGCAATGGTGAACAAGGGAGTCCTTGGATCAAAATCTTCTTAGGAAAAGGGAGCACGGCGGCTCCAGTCAGTAACAGCTGTCGTCGACGGTGGAGAGCTGTACGGTGCTTCTCTTTGTTCTCCTCGGCGGTCCCCTTCTCCGGTCGGCAGCCTTTTGTAGGTCTGTCTACCAGGGAGCTTTGACAAAGATCAGCTGGTGCACGATAGTCCCTCGTAGCTTGGGAAGAGGTCTCCTAGCCAGGTCCTGCCTTGGATCAGTTCCTTGAAGGCACAGCAGCTTTCAGATTAGCAAACGTCAGCAGCAGCAGCTCTTCTTCCAGTGGGCTTCAAAGTTAAGCATCAGTTTCAACTCCAGCTTCTGAATGATTTCTAGCAGTGAGTGGCCCACAGATATACTGTTGATTTCCCATTCACTCTGCTGGGTCACACTCAGTCAACCAATCATTCAGAAGGGCATTCAGGCAGTCAGGGAACCAATCAGGCGCACGGTGCATTCAGGCCATTCTTCTCCGTCCAAACACTCACAACACAGAATGTGGATTCGGACAAGAGCTCTGCCATTCAGCACTACACACTGCATTCATACCAGTTTCGGGCAGGGCTGTCTCAGTCATTGTGCCAAACACAAGATACTAGATACCCACAACACAGAATGCATATTCGTCACCACTCCATTCACCCAGGTCCCACCACATGGGCGTACCCACAACATATGGTCATTGGGAAGGCTCCAGCCAGTCTGGCTGGCACTTCCCACTTCCCCCAGTCAGGGGGAAGGGACGGAGTAAGGGCTTCCCGGGACTTTGGGAAAAGTAAGCTAACAGGCAATAGAAAGCAAGAGGCCACAGGGGCCATCTTGTTTCCTATCAGGAATCCACTGAATCCAATGACAGGGCCTGGGCATCCCAAAATGGAAGACGCTCAAGGCACCTGTCACTTCCGCATGGAGCTGAAACCAGCCAGTACCCTGCTCTGTGGGCCACGCACAGGTGCCTAAAAACATACACTAGGAGTACTGGGTCGTACTCCCACCCATGAGTACCAGCCATAAGCGTATCTCAAGGGTCTGTTCATCAAACCAAATATAGGAAGAGCCGGACCACCAGGAGTCCCACATGAACTCCTGTGCGGAAAACAAGTCAGAACATACATGATAAAGCAATAAAGGACCAGGATTTAGAGGCCCTGTCCCTCCGATGCATTTCCAGCATCACACAACCACCACCTCTTCTGGAATGTGCCTTTAAATTTAATAAAGCCTGATCCAACACCTTTTACCCATGTTACTTTAATTTACGTTATCAGACAGCGTAGACTACCTACTATTATGACAAAAAGCCAGTAACTGGGTATACCTGTGCCGTGGATGGAGACTGTCATAACATTTGCATGGTTTTATGAGCTCTTGTGTGTCTACCAACTAGACCGTTTTCTCACAACACTACCGCCCTAAACATGGCTGTATCATTATTTGTATTTTATTTGTAAAACACCTTGCATCATGGCTGCATTATTTGCAGCATCAATGGGTCATGTACATGTATGGATCATGCAGAAATAAAGTGCTGTCAGCTTGGATGGTGAACCTGATTTGTGCTTTGCAGCACAATTCCTAAGTCATATTATTTCCAGCGTGTTCTCTTGATAACTCTGCGAGGTCTCATTGTACCGCTACTACCAACTGTACACGTTTGTAAGTGTGTTTAATGTGCTACTGGGCACTCAAATCATTACTTGTATCTTTGCATTATTAAAACTCTATCAACATACATTTACGAACTTCATCTCTTATGGTATCATCTTCTTCCACATCACTTTTAGACTCTCATTATGAGTTTGGAGGTAGCCATGGTTGCCTCCAAAATCGTGTCCGGTCTGTATTCTGTGAATGAGGAATTACCGGGTCATTCCAACCTTGGAGGACCCGGTAATTCCTCATTCATAAAACCAATCCCCATTCCCATTTGAGCCCCCATACGGCTCAACAGGAATGGGGATGGAGCTAATAACGGGCCCGTTATTAACAGGCCCGTTATTAGCTCCTTGGTCCCCTTGCGGGACCCGCAAAGGACGTCTGGTCTGACCAGATGTTCTGTGCGGGTCCCGCAAGGGATCCTCGTAATAGGGCAGAATGGGTTTACCGGCACCATTACTGTTGCCGGTATACCCATTCCGCCAACCTCGTAATGAGGCAGCTTGTATTCTAATTCTATGCCATTAATAATCAATGATAGCATGAATTACTTGCAAAAAGTAAGAGTTCTCGCCATTGTGCCAAAGCCAGACCCAGCAATGGAATAAGATGCTGCAATCAATAGCTATAAGATCATTTGACAGGATTACCCATTGGAAGAGTCAGTCAATTTAACTATTTTTGTTACATGGAATATTACATAAAATGTATCATGAGCATTCAGTGAGCAAATAAAAAAAAATATTCTGTCCTCAATTTAATATACTTTTATGAAGAGATGTGTACTGAGTCCATACCCAGCAGGGACCTGAAGGAAGAATTGGAGGAACAATCAATGTCTGAAAGGGCACTTATTACCAACAGAACCTTCACATGTGTTCAGCTTGTAGAAGTGCCAGCACAAAGCATTTGTTCTGTTCTGTGTACTCTCTCATTGTGACTTCTCAGGAAACATGAATTGATAGTGGCATATCTCAATCAACGTGAGAACCACCAGACCATAACAGCAAGCATTACCAACTCTTGCACCTGTTTACCGTGTTGGGAACCATGTTAACTCATCTTCTGCCTCTGCTCAACAGACAATAACACCTACTGAAAGTCCACAGTACATGTCTATGGTGTGGCGTTTCTTACACCCAGTTGTCAGCAAAAATGCAGCATCATTCGAAAACTGATCTCCTTCGTGAACTCAGATCTGGAAGGTGTGTTATCTCAAAGCAAAGTAGTGTGTTTTTCTGTGCCATCAGCAGCACCCAAAAAGTATCTAGTGTTAGAGCAACAATAACAATGTACCAACTATTTTCCATGGAATCATTTGTGTGCAGTCATAAATATCTTGAGAGCCATCCGTGAGTACAGCTGCTCAATGAAATATGTTGATAGTCCTGACAGTAGATCAACTGTCATAAAGCTTTCTTGAAAATAAAAGTTTCAGAGAGCTGATGGCAAGTGCTGATGCGTGTTGGGAAATTTCCAGCTGGAGATATTTTTACAGAGGCCTGTAACTGCATTGTATCACACAGTAGTTCTTGTGGTGTGAAAGCTATTGGACAGATCAGAGGAGGGTGTACTTCACTATGGATACATGGCAAGCGTTCAAAGTACTGGTTACATGGTTGTAAGAGCACATTTTGTCACCTTCCCCACTAAAGTAAGGGAATTCATCAGAGCAGGTGCATGCTGTCCACTAACACTGACTCTGAATGCCCAAAGGCAAGTACAGCGTGCACCTCATACAGCCATGCCCAGAATTGCTTGCAATCTACCCTTGCGTGCTATTTGATCACACTGACAGGTCTGCATGCCGAATGGATGAATATAAATAGGTCTTCTCCTAAACATGCACTGACCCTCTCGGGTACTTATTGATAAAATCCATCCACTCAATTCCACAGATCTTACTTCATACTGCACTAGCATGCTGAAACATTAAGCCCCAGCTTTGAAAAAGAGCTGCCATTCGGTAGAAACATGTGTCTGCTCTCTTTGCTATATATTACCAAGACCTTGCAGGCTCAACCTGTATTTATGCTCATGGTTCAATTTGGATTACACATTAAAATGACATATTCTAAAAACCGTGTTCCATGCTCGTTGTTATCCAGGTTCATTGGTTACTTCATGTTATTTAGTCATCTTGAAAATTCCCATCAACCCTGAGCGGCCATAGCAATAGCACCATTTACCCTTTGGAATTTGTAACTAGGACTCATTACCTCTTTATGGATGTGCACTTCAGGCATTCGAGAGGAGGCTGACTGCCAATTTGGAGTTGCTCCCATATTGGGCGACAAGTCTGAGTCATGGTCGCGAACTTTTCACAGAACACCAAGCTCACACTTCAATTTAGGTTAATGGCAAACAGATATTGTTTATTATTTGGCTTGCAAGACAAAGAACACAACATGCTGCTCGTAATACGACCCTTTTAACCAACATGACCAGCCTTCCATAACTGTTACCTTTATAGACCTCTGGTCACCAGATCTCAGAAGGTTCAAGAAAATCTCTGTCTATGGCTTCCAGCACATGTATCCATCCTCTCGCCAAAACAATGGGCCAATTCATCTTGACACAAGTCCTTCTAAAATGTCCAGAAACAGAAGTGATGTTTACTGATCCTGATGTACTTCAGGTGGAGGGTGTGGACCCCCACTGGAAGAGAGCTTCCAGTCTTGCTAAGCAGCTGCACAGGTCCTCCACCACCATGACTACTTCTCTTTTATTACATCAATCCATTGTTTAGTGCAGCTCAGTTTGGTTTGGTTTGTTCCGCTGAGCTCAGGTCTGCAGCTTTGCTGTAGTTACCCCAGAGGGAAGGGTGCCTGAAGTCCTTGATCTCTGCACATGGATCATTTAACCAGCATTTTCTTCAGTCAACTGGGGCTGGTGAAAAACTAAATAGTTTAAGGGCATGAAAGGACACAATATCACATGGGTCCTTCTGCAATGGAAAACTCCCTTTCCTCATTGATTCCCTGTACATTTATATACAAAATATAAAATCAAACTCTCCAGCCAATACAAATGCTGCTACAAAACAAACATTAATACAAATTAAGTAGTTACTTTTTTAAATTTAAAAAGAAAGGCGGCAAAGCATGTCCCAGGCAAGTAGTGCTTTGTGTGTGATCTGTATCTTCTAGGCATTATTATTACCGCAATCAATAGCCAGTTTATGACACTCTGAAGGATAAAGGGTAACTCATTCCAGCCAACATGTGATCATGAGGTTAGATAAAAAATGTGGCATATAAGATTTTAAGAAACCATTACTATCACTAGAAAATCACTGTGTTGTTCTAAAGTTTAATTCCTCCTAAATGCACCTTGTCTGACTGTGGGCACACTGTGGGCCTCATTACGAGTCACCCTGTCTGGAAATAACGGTGGCGGTGAACCCGCCGCCACCGTTGTTTCCAGACCGGGTGATCTCGAGTTCTGCAGGCGGGAGGTGTCATTCCCGCCAGGTCTGACCTGCAGGCGGACGTGGAAACACTGGCACCATCACGAGATGGTGCCGGTGTTTCCACTTCCCCATTCCCATTGAGTCCTATAGGACTCAATGGGAATGGGGATTTACCGAATTCCGCCTCCGGAATTCCCGGGTCACCGGGGTCCTAATGCCCCGGTAATTCCGGGAATCACGGAGGCGAATGGTAATACAAGTCCGGGGGTAACCTGCCGGAATTTCAGGCATGGTTACCGCTGGACTCGTAATGAGGCCCTGTGTGTCTATATTGCTGCTAAATAACTCTAAGAGCTCTCCCACTATGCGTGTATGCCCTATGTCTAATAGTAAATTGATGATTTATTTCAGGTATTGTTCATTACCTGGCTTACTTTGATGGTAGGAGTTGCAATGATTGTTTGCTGGATTCATGCTTCGTGGAGATTTCCTAATTCCAGAAGCAGAGTTAGTCTACGTATTCGAACTACTTACTGCTAATTGAATGAGATTTCTATTTGTGGTACTTGCGTAGAATGGGTATGGTCTATGTGGATGGTGCCCTCACTGCTGTGGATATGATGTACCTTGTCCATGTGGAGCACCTTGCACTGCATTAGCTTATGTCGTTCCTGGTCTATGTAAGTAGAATTTGCACTGCTGCAACCCATATCGTATGTGTTCTATGTGTTGTCATCATTCACAGTTGAGATCCATGGGGTTCCTCTTCCATTTGAGGAACCCTTGATCCACTGACGTGCATGGCAGGTGCTTTTTGATATTAGGAGGGTAGCACACTCTCCAGTAGTCTATGCTGTACCCGTTCTACCTCAGGGGAGCTGCCACTCTGGAGACCCATTATTATGTGTTCATTGATTAGTAACTGTATAACCTTGCTTTACGTTGCATTGATGCACAGGTTCTACATGAAGAAAACGTGAATTCCTGTTTACCCTGTGTGAGCTAAGTTTAAGGGGGCGTCTGTGCCTGTTGCTGTGGTGTCAAATGAGGACACTCTATCGGGATTTGCACACACTAATTCAGCAACCTGAAAGGGTCAGGAGAGGCAACGTATAGGCAGGGGCGTTGCTAGGGGGGCTAAGGGGGCTATAGTCCCTGGTCTTTTGGTTGTAGCCCCGGATAGAATCTCAGGAGCTACAGCCAAAAGACTAGCTAGCCCCCAGTCCCAACAGTTCCGACATGAGCATAGCCCCGGGTCTTTTCCAGACCTAGCAACTCCCCTGCGTATAGGTTCACCCCTTACCGCAAAATATTCGAATACAATAGCCAGGGGGAAGTTTTTTCTATTGACACTAACCAAGGCCCATAGGGCTGTGAAGAACATACACTGTCAAAAGAGCATGTCCATGGCAGAAACCCGCCTGCATGAAATAAATACACTACTCCTTTGTGTTTAGCCACTGAGAAGTCACTTTTTCTACATTAAGCATCTCCAAATGGTTAAATAAAAACACTTCATATGGCCTTGTATGGGTAGTCTTTATATACTTTTACATGAATTCATAGATGTACATATAAGTAGCACTAATTCATCAATAGTGAGCAGGTGACCTGTGGTTCTAAACATGAATTTTATAAATACATGGATAAATAGCATACATGTTGGGACCATGGTTGATTGGAATTGATATTACCCACACTTGAATTAATAAATAAATAAATAGCACCAATGCTGAACATTGACTGATTGGCATTTGTGTTACCGAGACATGAATAAATAAATAAATAAATAAATAAATAAATAAATATATAAATAGATAGCCTCAATGCTGAATATCAAATGATTGGCATTTGTATTACCCAGACATGAATAAATAATGAATTAATTAAATAAATAGCATCAATGCTGGACACTGACTGAATGGCATTTGTGTTACACAGACATGAATAAATAAATACATACATACATACATACATAACATCAATGCTGAACACTTACTGATTGGCATTTGTATTACCCGGACTTGTATTAATAAATACATACATAAATTGCATCAATGATGAACACTGATTGGCATTTGTATGACTCAGACATGACTTAATGACATAACTAAATAAATAGGTAACACAACTGTTTGCACCATGGCTGAGTGACATAACTGTAAAG
Organism: Ambystoma mexicanum; assembly: GCF_040938575.1. Classification (NCBI taxonomy): domain Eukaryota; kingdom Metazoa; phylum Chordata; class Amphibia; order Caudata; family Ambystomatidae; genus Ambystoma; species Ambystoma mexicanum. The sequence continues at coordinate 377,774,887 of NC_090930.1, read as the reverse complement.
ACTGGAGGGGGGCTATCTGTACTCCTAGCTTTTATATGGCAGAGTAGAATCACAGAGCACCCCAGCCAAGGTTCTCTATTGTGTTAGTAATGGACGAGCAACCAAGACTTAAGCTCTCAGGAGGTGATGCAGGCTGGTTCTTAAGTACAGTGTAGTCCAAAAGCCCCGCACAAAGGAATGTCCACAGACTCTTATGCACTAACACAGTTCTTTATGTAAAAATAAGGTTCACGATATATACATCATTTAATAACTTTTTACTCTGGCAATTCTAATATGGCAAATACATACAATGTCTAAGTGTTACCACACTTAGCTATTGACTGCTTTAAAATGCCTCAACTGCTGACAGTTATAATGGCATACAAATCATATAACAATGTGTATCAGCATAGATCATAGGAAGGAAGACAAGTTGGGATAAACAATGGCATAATAGTACTTTAGCTACTTTAGCTACTTTAGCTACTAACACACAGTTCTGTGTGAGGATCCCCCCACCTGGGCAAACTGTAATAGTAGTATTAATAAGTCCAGCCCATTAATGTTTAAATAGTCTTGTTTCCTGGTTAAAATGTTCCACTACCCCAATGTATCTGAGTTTGAAGAGGGTCTTTGACGGTTCATCGACGGATCCCTCAAGAGTGACATCCATTTAAAGCAGGAGCCACAGGGTGTCGAGGTTCCTCAAAGAAATGTGAACACTGGCGTTGAGACTGCAGCTTCGATCTTCGCGGTGCTCATCGATGATCATTCGAGGATGTCCTGGGAAGATGAGGTGCACCTCAATGCAAAGTGTTTGGTCCTGGAAAGAAGAATCGGTGAAGAACATAGGCCTGGCAACGGGCGTCGGGTGTCAGTGTCAGCGTCGACGATCGGGAGCTGTAAGTAATTTCAATCCGGCACACCCAAGTCAACGCCTGGCACGTAATGCACAACCAAAATCCTTATTTATTTTTGTCTAAATGTTGTTTATTCTGAATGATATACCACTCATATCACGCCCCTCTCTAGGAACCCCCCTGGTCACACTGAACCAGGAATCAGGTTGTTTTGCAAAGTTAAAATATGTATTTATGTTTTTACAATTTAATCACACTATGTTTTAATGGGAACACAATAATCACCAATGGGGTGATGTAACACTGAATAATCTATTTAATACACAAGGAGTAATAGTGAGCAAAACAATTCAGCACAGAAATAATACTTGTGTGTGTGTGTTTAGGTCAGATAGCACTGTGGTTAAAGGTTCCCCCGGCATGCCCCTCAACCCCCTAATAGGCAATGTAAAGAGATAAGAGGAGAGAGAGAGCTGGTATTCAGGAATGGCAGAATTCAAACAGAATATCAATCCCAACTTCCCCTAGCAACACAAAAGAAAAACGGAATTGAGTGGCAAGCTGTGAGAATGGTTTTAAAGTTATTTTGGGATGGATTGGCAAAAACACTTAATATGGTCTAAATTGTGGAAATTGTTGTAATTCTTATGGGAGCCACTTTGGATAGTTGCACGCAAACACTAGCAATGATTTAATAACATGAACTATTTGAAATCTGAAATTTGAAGTTGGAAGCACTCAAAAACGGTTTTACACGTGTCAGAATTTCCCTAAACGAAAATTTGCGGCAGACTTTTCACTGTGCAATAATCATGATAACGGGAGAACCGTATGGATTTGGGATGTGGTTTAAATGCGATTTAAGGCTGTGGATGTTAGCTACAAGCAGAAGTTGAACACAAAATCTACTTTTGACACAAGACATAGTTAAACGTGAGTAACCTCTATAACAATCACATATACAGATTACAGATTTTGTGTAGCAGCTACTCCTCAAAACCCTGTCGCTGTGGGATCTTGTGTCTGCTTTTCACCGAATTTTGCCTTTTTCATCAGGAACACAATGTCCAATTTATCAGCAAATTTCTATAAGTATGTGCATATAATATGGGCATAAGTGTATAAAGTTTCATACATCTAGCAGGAATACATTTGGTGTAAAACCACATTTTCTGCCGTTTCTTTCCAGAACATGTCACATGATCTTTCCGCCTCTTGTAATGTGCAACCAAAATTTAAATTTACAATTCCGTTACTTTTGTATTTTTGACAATTTTAAGTGGTAAATTAGAAGTCTTTAAACAAAATGTTCTTTGTGAATGTTCAGCCACAGATGGCTGTTCGGGTGTGCCTCTTTTTGTCTCTCTTCAGTTCAGAAGCTGTCTCCTCCCTGTTATCTTGGCAGGAGGCATTTTACGACTGTCCTTGTTAGGCAGACTCCTATGCAGTTCCCTTAGGGAGCACTACAGAAGATTAGAACTACAGGTATATGCAATAAATCCCCTTTAGTATCAGTCTGTACCACGCAGATTTAGTTGGTAGCTGTGGCTGGGCAGCCAGACCTATCTCAAGAGGGAGATGAGCAGTATTCAGGATTTACACAATAGGACTACAATACTATGGAGCAAGGAAAAACTGACCAAAGCTTTGTATCAAAAAGAATATATATATTTATTTTACACACTCTTAGTTCAACACACAAATCACTATCATTAAAGCAAGTTAAAACAGTCAAGAAAAGTATACACAACTCCCTATTCAAATTGTAGACAAGTTTGAGCAAGCGTGAAAACTGAGCAAAATGGCACAGTGTAAACCAAGCAGAAATGGCACTCTAACAATTTCTTCAGCGGGAGGGAAAGGTCAGGTTATACAGGGTTAGACTCCTAAACACACCAGCAACACTTCCCAAATGGATTGTGAACAAGTTATGCAAGGTAGCACTTTAGCATAAGTAATACTTAGGTGAAAACCAAGCAAAATGGCACTTCAACAATATATAAAGGGGAAGGAAAAGGTAGTTATAAGAGTTTAGGTGCACCAACACATTTCTTGATGAAAAGCAATCTAGAGAAGGCAATTGTAACAGATTTAGCCACAATAAATAGGCCTGTGCCAGAGTTGGTGGTACAACGCCATGTGCCCAGGATCAAACGGTTCTAGTATCTGCAGTCAGGTCTTTGTTTAACGGTTCGAAAAGAAGTGTGCAGAAAGTCAAAAGACAATGTTAGATGAAAGGGGCAGCCAGCCCAGCAGGTAAGCAAAGGATTTAAAACACCTTTAGCAGTACCCAATGAAACGGGAGGCCTTGTGGAACAATGTACCTTAGAAGTGGATGGAGGCTCCTGCGGTAGTTCCTGGATGTTCCTGCAGTTCAGGAGATCCAACAGAGGAAGAGAGGCTCTTGTCGTGGTGGAAAGTCACTGCATTGCCCAGGGATGAAGCCAGTCGCGGTGATGCCAAAACGGAATAAAAGATATGCTCCTTTAAATCGCGGTCGTGGTGGACGGGTGCCTGGCTATCCGGTCTCCTAGTGCTTGGCACTGGCGATTCAACCAAGGCAGGTCCTGGAAGGTGATTGGCGAACTGGTTGGCCCCACCAGCTCAAGGGAAGAAGGCTCTTTCAGGCAAAGATCTTCTCTTGTCGTTGAAGAAAAGTGGTGAGGATCTGCAGCAGGGCTTCACCGGTGGTTCAGTCATTGCAGATTTCTTCAGCTTCTCTCCTCTTTGGATTTCTTAGGTCCAGTGGCGACGTCTTGTCCTCCAGTCCTCAGATCCCTGCTTTTATGCAGAAAAAAACCCATTCGTACAGCCCAGCTGTCACTCACGCAGTGGGGTGGCTATCCTGGCGGGATAACCCCCAGCCTATCAGGGCAGAGTGTGACTTGGGTTGCCTAGGTAACCCTGTCCAGGGTGCCTACTCCCCCTCCAACGCATCCTGTCTGCCCCAGACTCGGTGGCGCCAAAAGGAGGGCTTCTGTGCAGAAGCCCGCCAAAAGGACAAACATAGGATCCCCGACCTGGGCTTGGATTACAGAGCGAGACACGCGAAAGAAATATTATTAAAGATCTGGCAAAAAAAACAGAGGTACATTAGAGGCTGTCAGTAAAAGTGGTAGCCTCGAACAATCGTAAAAAAAATCTCATAAGAAAATATTCGCCAGAAACTATGGAGAGAGGGACTGGACAGTACCCCCTCGAAAATGAACACCAGGGAAAAACTATTAACCCTTCCCAGTAGCTCCATAGTAAGATGGGTTGTACTGGTTTTGTTAATAACTATTGACTAGCAAAGTCAATGGTAACTTTGCATGCCCTGGGAGACAGTAGTCAGTCCCAGGGTATGGAGTCTATGTTTGGGTGTCACTATGACACCCCTATGTTACTGCATTGAGGGTGCTGTGTAACGCACATGTAAAAAGATGATACCTATGAGGGTGAGAAAAACCCTATAGACCATAAGCACAAAAATAGCCTAAAACACACATCAGCAATAAGAGTGGGAAAAAGAGTCTCACTCTTAGCAGGAGAAAAAAATAAACCCTTCAAATCCAACAAAGCTGCTGGGGGACTCTATAGATAAGGTAAATTAGTCTTTTAAGAGAATTCTCCCTAACAGTCCCAACACCTAGCAATTCCTGCTTTGCAGTTTGCCATTGTTTCCTTCCCCACTGCAGACCAGGTTCTTCCCAAACCCTATAATTATCACTTGGGTGTGATTTCCTGGTGGAAGGAGAGGCCTTTCCTCTGTGAGGAAAGCTGTTATTCCAGTTTGGTAGCTTTAGGCAGCTTACTTTAATTGATACTTCTGTTGATTTTTCCCTTAGCATAAAACAAACTTGTGGGATCAAATCACAGCTGAATACTTTTTCAAGATTTTAAACCATGGAATCAAAACAATTACAAGATGGGTAACTCTCAACAACACGCCTCTTAGATTGCAACATTTGATTTCAGTTTATACATGTTTAAAGTTTAATCAGGCAGGCACTGATAGCTGTCATTCAGGCGGCCCAGGGTACTGCACCCAGATTTTGACAGATTCAGAGACAGGCCACTTTTGCTGTGGAAATCCCTTGATGCTTTCAGCTTTTCAGGACATTGTAAGTTCACAATGATTTCTTACATTTATTGAATTGTAGCACCCAGCAAGAATTTTGGATGTGTGAGGGTGTTTTGTACCGGCATTCTGCAGTTTCAGCAAAAAAAGAAACAGTGATTTAAAGCAGGATTTTGGGGTTTCCTTTAGCAAAGCACTGCTTTTTCCTTCTGTACTCCATTTTCACATGTAGTGGAGCCCAGTGACATGTTTCAGGAGTGAGATCTCTGTTCCACCACTGACAACATGCATGGCAGATTGGGCAGCCATCTTTTTGTGCTTTGCAAAGCGCGATTTTCAGAGGTTTTGGCGCGCACAAGGGTTTTGCAGCCATTTTACTATTTTTGGCACCATCAGAACACAGTGATGCTGCATGGCAGAGCAAAAGTGGATCAAAACATCCCACAGACCCGACCATGGCTGGATTTCAGATCTTCACTTGTCGGCATATTTGTGGTCTTTGGGTGGCACGAAACCCACTGGCCGATTCGGCAAACATTTTGAACGAAGGGCTGCCTTGTCATCACCATCGACCACTTTGTTCCGCAGGAGAAAGTCAAAGTCATTGATGACGGAGGGGAATCTGCCCTTGGGTTTCCCACCACCTGAAGTCCAAAAAGATGCTGACAAGTGAAAATCTGAAATCCAGCCGTGCTTGAGTCTCTATCGTCGACACCAGTGCCGACATCTGACGCCCCTGCCAGGCCTACGTTCTTCACTGAGTCTTCTTTCCAGCACCAAACTCTTAGTCTCCGGTGGATAGCTCAGGGGCAACGTGTACACCTTGGAAGCAAGATGGCACGGTGGACCACAGGTTCGATCCCCAGGTCCGTGCTTAGAAACCTCTGGGTATTAAGCACATTATAAATAACATATCATAGGATATCATATCAAATGGTGGAGTGTTGCATCTCCTTTTGTCAAGCAGCACGGTGTCAAGCTGTCCCCACTTCTGGGCAACATGTTTCGACAGGCATACAGTGGTCATGGAAATCCTCTGAACCTCGGTCGAAGGCAATGGACTTCGATGGATTCGATGTCTGGGTTCTTTCCATCGAGATTCTCGGTAAAGCCTTTCTCCGGTCGACAGAAATTGGGGCCTGGATTCCAGGGTACCTCGATGAAGATCAGCTTCTGCATGATGTTCCCTCATAGCTTGGGGAGAGTTCTCCTAGCCAGGTCCTCTCCCGGGTCAGGCCTTGACAGACTCAACAGCTTTTAGATTGGGTCGAAGGAAAGCAGCAACAATTCTTCTTCTTCCAGCTGGACTTCAAGGATAAGCAGCTTCAGGTTTAGACTTCAGCTTCTGAAAAGATTGGGAATTGAGAGGTCCCCAGACATACACATCTGTCCCTCATTCACACTGCTGAGCCAAGCTCAGTCAGCCAGTCAGTAGAAGTGCATTCATGCAGGCAGGCAGCCAGCCAATCAGGCTCGTAGTACATTCAGGTCATTCACTTTCACCCAGACACCCATAACAAGGAATGGGGATTGGGGCAAGAACCCAGCATTTCAGCCGACCACACTGCACCCATGTCAGTTTCAGGCAGGGCTGTTTGATTCTTTGTGTCACACACACAGATACCAGACACCCAAAATAAAGAATGCATGTTGGTCACACACTTTATTCACACAGGTCCCATTCCAAGGGTGTACCCAAAACACAGTTACTGGGAAGGCTCCAGCCAGTCTGGCATGGACTGCCCCACAATACCATATATGGTTCTTCCAGCCTTTTCAAATAATGTAGCAGGCGCACCTCTCCAGAAAGAACATGGCATGATAACCTGCTCTGTGGATTTTTCCCACTACGGGATTCAGTGCTGGACTGCACTTGTGGGCGCATTGGTGTAACAGGGGCCCCTGCAGCTCCTGCGGTGCGGGGGAGATCCGCGACCACATGTCCTGGCAGGGGGCCCCACTTGGAGTTCAAAAACAAAAACATTATTTTTTTTTTAATTCACTCTGAATTTATAAAGAAATTATTTCTGTAATAGAAATATTTTTATGAAGGCATAGTGAATTCAAACTTTCTTTATGAAGGTCGGGGGCTAGCCCCAGCCCATGACATGAAGACCCTAGGCTGGAGGCCTCCATGTCATGCAGTGGGGGAAGACTTATGACTTGAAAAATAAATAGTTTATTTTTGAAGACAATCTGCCTTCATAAATAAATTATTTCTGTTATGGTTCAGTCCTTAACGGAAATAATTTCTTTATGAAATCAGAGTGACTTCAAAAAGAAACAATTTATGTTTGAAGTATTATTTATTTATTTGTGTATTTGTATTTTTAAAGCACACAACAGCCCGAGGGCATCATGGCGCTGTTTCATAAAATAAAAATAATGTCTCGTTACAGAGGAAAAAGCTTGGTGATTACATTTGAAATTTGCATTTTACGGTTCAGATTACATATAAAACAGTGGTATTATTGCATTAGGGGTATATATTAAAGTTGTAAAGAACACGGACCATCTAGAGGAGTTACTTAGAGCGAAGGGCCAGTGCGATAGGGAGTAGTGGCGGCTCCCCTCAACCCCATGACGTGTGCCTGTGTGAGTGTATGGTGAAAGAGTGCAAACAAATGTATGGGTGGCTGGGTACGCATGTGTGTGTGTATAGTGAAAGGGTGCACACTTAAATGTATAGGTGGCTGCCTGTGTGAGTGTATGGTGAAAGGGTGCACACAAATGTATGGGTGGCTGGATGTGTGTGTACGGTGAAAGGATGCACACTTAAATGTATGGTTGGCTACCTGGGTGTGCCTGTATGATGAAAGAGTGCATACTTAAATGTACGGGTGGCTGCCTGGGTGTGCCTGTATGGTGAAAGGGTGCCCACTTAAATGTATAGGTGGCTGCCTGGGTGTGCCAGTATGGTGAAAGAGTGCACACTTAAATGTATGGTTTTCCAGGTGTGTGTGTATATATGGTGAATGGTGTGTGTGTTTATGTTCAGGGGGCAACAAAACCTACATTTCAGGGGGGCTAACCCTTCTAATGTTTGGAGAGGCACTAACTTCACATGTGGTGGGGAGGAGCAAACTTATTTGTGTGGGGGCATCTAACTTCTTTACACATTTTAATGAGACTATTCTAGTGCAGCTTCAATGTTACAAGCAGTTAACTCTCTCCTTTAAGTCTGAAAGCACCCACTTATGGACTGATGTGACAATGACTGGTCTCCTGTTCCCTCTCTACCCTTCCAATCACTCTCCTGGCATGCAAGTACTAAACCCACATCACAATTTCAATAGCTTAAACAATTTGGCATTTGAATGCAGGTACTAACAGTGAAATGCTGTACGTTAATAATTGCTGGGTAGGGCCCTTGTTAACAGTGAAACCCAAGTGTCATTTAACATCTGTGTCTTTTTCTGTCCGGAAACTGCTCTGTAGGTCAGCCAGGTCAAGTCAACATAGCTACAATTTCAGGGGGGGGGGTGAAGAGTGCTGAAGCCCAGTCAGCTCAATGGTGTTGCACCACTACTTGCTTACTTATTGGTAATCTTCATTACTCCTAGCCCTATTCTTCCTCACCCCAGTACTTGTGTATGAGGCATGTCAACTCAGACGTTAAGAACTGGGACAAGGAAGAGGGGCGTGGAGGTGATTCTGGGCCAGTAAGATGATTTTGGAGGTTGGGATAGGGGATGGGATGGGAGGGAGAGGGGATGTGTGGGGGGTGGGATTGTGCAATAAATCATAACGGTTGTCCATGTCCATGCTAAGTAGTCATTATGCAGTGAGTCTAGTCATTCCTCAGTTTGGTATGAATTTTTTTAACTGGCTAGACTGGCATTTGGGTTCTGCCAGTCTAGCCATTTCTTACTGAGGCCCTGTATATTTTTCTGGGCATCTGTGATAAAATTATATGATATTATATGGTAAGTAATATATAATGCACCTGTACACAAGTGTTTTTAGGCCCAACAAGACAAACAAAGGAAAATAGAGGGAGGACAAGACAAATGATCTTACTAAGCCTTGTGTCATTCAGATCGTGCAAGTGCGAGAACAAGAAGTGCCAGGGGAAAGGGAGGGGGAAGTGCAAGGGAGAGGGGAGGGGAAAACAGGGTAGCAATGCTCTGAGTAAGTGCAACCAGGGCAGCGCAGCTCTGGGTAGTGCAAGGAGAACAAGAGACTGTAGGGTTACAGTTAAAACCCCTAACTGTGCTGTAGGGCCAGAGGCAGTGCAAGCATGACTGATCAAGAAAGAGCCTGGACTCAGTCAGACTGAGGGTAACCAAGCAACCAGTTGGCACAGCAGACAGGTAGTTCAGCAGGGGAGAGTAAGAGAGGGAGAGAGAAAGCAGAGGAGAGGAGGAACGTTTTGAGCTGCTTACGGAATTCCAGGTGGTCCAGCTCAAGTTTGGGAGGGGCAGGGGAGCCATTCCAGTGGGAGGCACCTAAAGGCGAGAGGGATCTTACCCCCCAATCTCTGCCTGGAAAAGCATCTGACATTTAGGCTCGAGAAGGAAGGATTTTTGGAAGAGATGTAGTGCAGATCCCAGCACCAGAAAGCCTTGTGGACAAAGCAAAGGGTCTTGAACTTGATCCTTGAAGCCACCGGGAGCCAGTGGAGAGATTTTATGGCTAGAGAGATACAGTCCTTGGGCTTGAGGCCAAGGATAAGTCTTGCAGTCCTGTTCTGGATTAGATGCAGAGGGTGGAGAGTAGAGGAAGGCATATTGAGAAAGGGGCTGTTGCAGTAGTCCAAGCTAGAGAGAACCAATGCTCTGGGGACGGGGAGCTTCTGGGGGAAAGTGAGAAAGGGATGTGTTCCTTTGAGGAGGTGCAGCTGGTAGTGGGGCTTATTGGCGATGTCCAAAATGTGAAGAGAGAAAGACAGAGTGGAGTTGAAGATGACACCAGGAATAAGCGAGAGAGAAGAGTAGGCTGAGGGGAGTCTGAATGAAAGCTGAGTGTCATCCGCATAACACTGAAAGTTAGAGGAGAAGGTAGAGATCAGGTGGGCCGAAGGGGCCAAGTAGAGGTTGAAAACCCAGGGTGAGAGGATAGGGCCCTGGGGAACGCCACAGGTAGAGAGGTGGCAAGTTGGACCTGGGAGGGGCAGTCCAAGAGGAAGGAGGTCAGCCACTCCAGGGCCTGATCCATGATGCCCAGGTTCCCACGGAGTAGATTGACCAGGATGGTGTGGTTGACCATGTTGAAAGCAGAGGAAAGTTCAAGGAGGATGAGGACAGAAGGAATGCTGGAATCAATGTTAGAGATGAGATCTTCACAGGTGTTCAGTAGAGCAGTTTCTGTGCCTCTGGCAGCTCTTAAGCCAGACTGATGGTCATGGAGACAACAAACAGATTCAGGGGGTAATTCATAAAATTTAGCGCACAAGTGGCGCACGCGGCTGGTGCACAGTGTGCGCGTGCGAATCTCTGCGACAGCCGCGTGAGCTAAAATCCATTTCCGCGCACAGCGTATTCATGGATTTCAGCTACCAAAACCAGCCGTGGTGCAGTGGCGCAGCGACCCTGCAGCAGCGCCAGTTACGCCCCCAAGAATGCCCCTCGTGCAAGGAAAAGCCCTCAAAATCCCCAATCCAGTGCAAAGGGCTGCGATAACCCTGGACCAGTATACAGGACCACACAGCAAGCAGGGAACGTGTATTACTGGGGTTCGCGGGATGTTTCACATGCATTTGGAGCAGGGTACGTGTATTTCGGGGGTTCTCGGGAAGTTTCACATGCGATTGGCCCTGTGCGAGTGGGGTACGTGTATTCCTGTGGTGCGCGGGAAGTTTCACACGCGATTGGCCCTGTGCGAGTGGGGTACGTGTATAACTGGGGTTCGTGGGAAGTCTCACACGTGATTGTAGCAGGGTACGTATATTTCGGGGGTGTGCAGGAAGTTTCACATGAGATTGGCCCTGTGCAAGTGGGGTACGTGTATAACTGGGGTTCGTGGGAAGTCTCACACGTGATTGGAGCAGGGTATGTGTATTTTGGGGGTGCGTGGGAAGTTTCACACGGGATTGGCCCTGTGCGAGTGGGGTACGTGTATAACTGGGGTTCACGGGAAGTCTCACACGCAATTGGAGCAGGGTACGTGTATTTCGGGGGTGCACAGGAAGTTTCACATGCGATTGGCTCTGTGCGAGTGTGGTACGTGTTTACCTGGGGTTCGCGGGAAGTCTCACACGTGATTGGAGCAGGGTACGTATACTTCGGGGGTGCGCGGGAAGTTTCACATGCGATTGGCCCTTTGCGAGTGGGGTACGTGTATAACTGGGGTTCGTGGGAAGTCTCACATGCGATTGGAGCAGTGTACATGTATTTCGGGGGTGCGCGGGAAGTTTCACACGCGATTGGCCCTTTGCGAGTGGAGTACGTGTATAACTGGGGTTCTCGGGAAGTCTCACACACGATTGGAGCAGGGTACGTGTATTTCGGGGGTGCACGGGAAGTTTCACACGGGATTGGCCCTGTGCGAGTGGGGTACGTGTATAACTGGGGTTCGCGGGAAGTCTCACATGCGATTGGAACAGGGTACATGTATTTCGGGGGTGCGAGGGAAGTTTCACAAGCGATTGGCCCTGTGCGAGTGGGGTACGTGTATAACTGGGGTTTGCGGGAAGTCTAGCAGGCGATTGGAGCAGGGTACATGTATTTCGGGGGTACGCAGGAATTTTCACACGCGATTGGCCCTGTGCGAGTGGGGTACGTGTATAACTGGGTTCGCAGGAAGTCTCACACACAATTGGAGCAGGGTACGTGCATTTCGGGGGTGCGCGGGAAGTTTCACATGCTATTGGCCCTGTGCGAGTGGGGTACGTGTATAACTGGGGTTCGCGAGAAGTCTCACACGTGATTGGAGCAGGGTACGTGTATTTCGGGGGTTCGTGGGAAGTTTCACACACGATTGGCCATTTGCGAGTGGGGTACGTGTATAACTGGGGTGTGCAGGAAGTCTCACACGTGTTTGGAGCAGGGTACGTGCATTTTGGGGGTGCGTGGGAAGTTTCGAACGTGATTGGCCCTGTGCGAGTGGTGAACGTGTATTCCTGGGGTGTGTGGGAAGTTTCACACACGGTTTTGCTGTCAGAGCGGGGTACGTGAATTTCGGGGGGGCACGGGGAGTCCTACATGTGAATTGGCAGTGTGGGTCCTCCCAGGTGTTCCCTCTACTCCCTCCACGGCCCCTGCAGGCAGGCCACACCACAGGGGTCTACCCTGCACCCCTGGTCATGTCCCGCAGGCAGCCCATCCACCATGGGCATGCACCCCAGCCAAGCCACATGTCAGCTTGCACTACTGATCACCAACTCATGTCCCCTTCCAACCCCACCCCCAGCAGTCAGGGTCACCTGCCAGCAGGCCCCCAATCATGTCCCCCTGCGCCCCCCCAGCAGTCAGGGGCTCCTGCCAGCAGGCCCCCACTCTTGTCCCCAGCACCCCCACCCCCCAGCAGTCAGGGTCACCTGCCAGCAGGCCCCCACTCATGTCCCACTCATGTCCCCCTGCACCCCCACCCCCCAGCAGTCAGGGTCACTTGCCAGCAGGACCCCACTCATGTCCCCCTCCACCCCCACCCCTCAGCAGTCAGGGGCACCTGCCAGCAGGCCCCAACTCATGTTCCACTCATGTCCCCCTGCACTCCCACCCCCAGAGGTCAGGGGCACCTGCCAGCAGGCCCCCACTCATGTACCCCTGCCCCCACGTCATGACAATCCTCAATCATGGGCCTTATGGCCAGCCACCCCAGCCCAAAGACCCAACCAAGTATTGCATCCACCCACATAGAAATGCCAATTACATGAAACAACCCCAATGGCAAGTATGTAAATGAACACATGTCCGTCACACACACACAATGGGTGTAAGTGAATGTGAAAACCCATATCATGACATGCATGAAACCAATGAGATGATACCACACATGGAAGTATGAAGAAAGAAATGTATTAAACACAACATAAATGTAATGAAAATACAACACATAACAACGGGAATAAGAAAAGAAACGCTGCATGTCTGTAAAAGAATAAAAAACAAGAAATCATAATCCAAAGAAATCCAAAAGAAATGGTGTCCAAAGTCTCAGTCCAACAAAGCAAATCCAAGGGAAAAAAGAAAGTGAAATCCATTGCTCCATGGTGAAATTAATAAAAAGAGATTAATCCACTGGTGAACTATGTACAAATCAACAATCCAGGGTCCATGAGCCCAGCTAATGAAATGAAACCTACAAAAAAGACTACCTAATAAAAAACTATATACAAAAATGTGGTGTATTGTCCAAGCACCCCAAAATAAACATAAACAGAAAGGAAACCTAACACTATCTAACTATATACAATGGCGGCGGGCAAGTCCTGTGGCTCACTCTGTGGTGTCCGGGCCAGGGCATCAACGAACTCCATGTCGATGTCCCGGGGGCGGGCCTCTGCCCTGGCCCCGAGGTCTCGCAGGGAGGCACACATGGCCTGTTCCAACTCCCTGCGAGTTGCCTCGAGGCACTCTGCCCGACTCAACACCCGACGCATGGAGAAGTCCACCCTGACCATGGTGAGCCGTGCCTCTTCCACCCGTCGCCGCTCCACATCTATCCGCTGGCCCAACCACTGCCACACGGAAGACACTCCCATTCCTGGGTCCTCCTGCCCTCTGGCCGATGCCTGCCCCTCCGATGTTGATGGCCCCGAGCCATCATTGCTCCCACCTAGAGCCTGCTCCTGCTGCTGCTGCTGCTGTCCATGTGCCCTGTCTGATGGTGCCTGCACATCCTCCATCAGCTGGTCTCCAGTTGTGGTGTTCACCCCTGCTGGACCGCCGACTCCCGGCTGTGGCAGGGATGTGAGCTCCACCAAGCTGGCTGTGTTGGTCGGGCCAGGTCCACAGCAAGCCCTAGTGGAATCTGGGACAAAAGACAGTGTGGAGAACGACTGGTGCATAGTCTCCACAGAGGAGGAGAGGTCCGCCAGAGTGCGTGACACATGTAGGAACCCACCGACCAGGGCCCCTCCCAGCAGTGCCACGTCACAACGCTGCTCTTCATGATGGCATGCGTTCTCCACCCAGGAAGAACGCACGTCATCACGAATGACACGCGTGCGCAACGCAACACCAACCAGGACGGAGCCCATACGGTGTGGGACCCCTCATCCGCAGGTAGTGGAGAGGCAGATGACATGGCACTCTCCCCTACCTGCGGACGGGCCTGGGACGGGGCATCCCTGCTGGTGCATGGTGGTGCAGTCACAGGGTCAAGGACAGTGACATGCCCAGGCCCCTCTCTGGTGACCTGTGCTGCCTCCTGACCCTGGACTGCACCACTTGCACCAGTGGTACTACCCCCACCAGGCCCCATGTGCGGCTCAGTAGCGGGCTCCTCCTCCTCTGTGGAGACCACCAACTGGGATGTCTCCGCACCGTCTTCCGCCATTGGAAGCCCCTGTGGGGGCTCACCTGGCCCTTCCGCTACAGCCATAGTGGCAGACGCGGCACCAGCCCCCTCGCTCCCAGATGATGGAACTTCCTGGGATGGTGGCTGGGCCTTGCGTCGCCGCTCGGTGGAGGCATCCGCGCCGCTTGGCTCCACAGAGCCGTCCCCGCCTTCTTCTTCAATTGATGCTGCGTAGACGGAGACATAGAACACAAGCATCAGGGTACAGTATAAAATTTCCCTACACAGGAAGCAAAAACACATGAGTGGCACTGTCAAATGTCACTTCCATCTTGTCCCTCCACAACACATGGTTGAATGCACGCAGCAACACACATGCAGAAACAGTCCCGCCACCTGCAATCCACATCAGCACCCATGTACAAGGGACTCTGTTAACCAAGATGTTGCCTTCAAAGTCACATGCATCCATGGCGTTTCAAAGTCACACACACACTTCTCAGACACACACACACACACATGTGCACCATACATGTTCATGACATCAGCACCCATCCCTCACCCCTCCTCCATGTCCAAGAACAGAGACTGCCATGCTTTCATGTGTGCATTCCGCATACAGCTCTCCATGTTGCATTGTCACTCATGCACTAACCATGTGGTTCACACATTACTGGCCTCACATGCAGGACCATGATATCCCTGCACACACACATCCATACATGGCCTATGTCACACATACAGGCAAGTATCAGACGACCAGCACACTGCAACATGCCCTGTCTCACACACCAATGCTTGGCCACTTACCGCTCAACTCCAGACGGATCTGCCTCTGCAGGATCTGGGAGTGGGGCGCTGGGCCTACGCGTTCCAGGACCCTCAACTGGATGTTACTCATGCATACCCGTCCCGCCTCCACGACGCGCTGGGCCTTTATGATGGTCCTGGACCTGAAGTCCTCCCAGCGCTTCTTGATGTGCTTGATGTCACGGGTTGCCGCCCCCTCCATGTTGATGGCAACCACTACGTCATCCCAGATCCTCTCCCGTCTTTCCTTGTTGGCGCGTGACGTTCCGAAGAGGCCATCATAATGCCCCAGGACATACTCCACCAGGACACCAACTTCATTCTTACTGAAGCTGGTGGCCCTCTGCCTCTCTGGCTGGGGGTCGCCATTGGTCTCAGATGGTGTTTGCCCCGACATGGAGACCACCGAGGCAGGCGTGGGTGGGCAACTTGGTCCTGGGGCTGGGCTGTGGAGTGATGGTATCCCAGTCGGGAGTCTTCTGTTCAGGCAGGGGTGGACACAGCAACTGGACCCCTGCAGATGGCAGATGTGCAGACACCAAATAGCAGGGCACGTGGGCAGCAGGCAGTCAAGCAGCAGCAGGTGGCAGGTGGGAGTGTGCTCGGGGCTCCGGGGGGCAGAAAAATGGCCTTCAGGGCAGTAGCGTGGTCCTCTGTGTGTTTTTGCGTGGCCAGCTTGATACGGAGTGATTTGGCATGTGAAAAAAGTGCACGTCAGCGTGTAATTCTAGGAAAGGCCCTTAGCGCGTAAGCGCGTCAGCACACGTACGCGATCTCATTGGACCAAAGCCCTTAGCGCGTAAGCGCATAAGATACATTACGCACGCGGGCGTTTCCCTCATAGCACATGATGACAGAGCACACGTGGAAAAACTGCACGTCTGAGTGTCATCGCGTGTAATTGGAGGAAAGGGCCCATGTACACGTGAATGTGACATGTACGTGTGGGCTGGTTTAAAAGCTACGAGTAGGATGCCATTTCCTTGTACGTGCTTTTCGTGGAGAGCGAATGGGTGAATTCTGTACTTCTTGTCGGTTCACACACGATTACTTCACAGCGTTTCACGTTCGTACACCCTGTTACCTCTGACAGCTTTTTTCTGATTTTCTGTTGGGCCTGTTTCCTCAAACAGCGTTCACTTCTTCTTTTGTCCTGTCTCCTCAGACAGCGTACAATTCTTCTTTTGGCGGGGGTGTTGCCAACGCGCACACGCGCATATTTTTCACATTCTTTTTCCAGGCAGACGGTGAGTCGCGCACATATTTAACAACTGTGCTTGCCCCGTGTGTCGCGTACCCCTTCAGAGGTCATTGTAGGCTGCGTGTATTACGCGTACGCTTATTTTTGTGTTTCTCGGTGCCACAGCGTAGTGCGGGTTCATTTTTTCACGCAGGTGGTCTACGAGGGGTTGCGTGCACGTTATGTTTTGATTTGGGCTGCCTGTGCGTTGCGTGACCCGTCATCTTCCCCCAGGGGTCACAGAAAGCCTTGTTAGAGCACGAGGGTACGAATTCCATCTAGTACCCTACCCCTTTAACCCCCAATTCCCCAGGACAATTGTTTACTGCAACTCCCATACGCACAACAACATCAGTGCCATGGTTGGGAGGCAACCAAGCGGTAAGGGAGGCAAAGGTGGCCGACCTTCAAAAGGTGGCCGTGGTGGGCACAGTAGGGGATGTGGCTGGGATTTGCAGGGTGCCCTTATACCCCCATGTGTCGAGGACCAATCAGGGACACCCATGCCCCCCCATGGTTGAGGGAAACGTGGCTGACACCATCCCAGCTCAGCCCTTGTTGGACCAGCCCATTGTGGCACCTGACCTGGCACAGGATAACTCCCAGGCTGACTTCCAGGTCAGCAAGTCTAGGCCACGTGTGGCGGTGCAAGTTGTTGTCACCAAGCCACGTGGATCTGGGGCAGCTAAGTCTTCTGCTGCCCCAAGTAGGCAGGGTGGGAAGGCTGCAGGGGCAGCTGAAGCTCCATCCGCCCTAGCTCTGACTCTCCCAGCCAGGACAGTGTCGGTCCAGGTCCATCAAACTGACGTTCCCCCTGCCAACATCAGCCTGCAACCAATGCCTACACCAAGACCTATGGTCATTGTGCATTTGCACACTCCAAGTACCCAGTCCACCTGCGCTTCTGCCCCTACTGACCAGAACAGCGTAAGCCTCTCAGGCTACGCTCCACCTTTGAAGAAGAGGAAGACGGGTGCTCTGGCACAACAGGCTGAGACACCAGACACGGCTACACACTCCGGCACGTCAAGGAAGCCTAGCTTTAATGACCCAGAACTTGATGCACTTGTGACCTATGTGTCGGCACATAGCCGCAAAATGTTGGTGACTGCAGGGTGCAAGACCACACCTGGTCAACGTAGGGCACACTGGCAGACCATCGCAGATGCATAAGTGCCCTTGGATTTGTGAGGCGCACAGCTGATGATTGCTACAAGCGGTGGAATGACCTGAAACGCAGAGCAAAGAACAAGCTGGCCTCAAATCATGCCGCTACTCTGGTGACTGGCGGTGGGTCTCCACAAGAGGACACCGAACTCACTGAACATGAGTCTGTTGCTGGGACCTTCGTCACAGAGGAACAGATCCAAGGTGTGGGAGATCTACCTGATTACGAAGCATTGTCCGGTGAGTGGCCATGCGTGTGTGTGTAATCATTGTGTATGTAGTTTGGGTGACGGGTTCTGATTCAGTGCCCGGTGAGGGTGTGTACTCCTGAGTGTTATGGGTCACCCATTTGCTTCCTCCCATACATTCATGTGCCTTGGATTTGGGTATGACTGTACCCCTTCTGCCCACAGTTGCCAATTAGGCACACATTAGTGCACTTTACCTTGAACTGTCATCTTGCAACTACATAGTTCACATTTTGTAAGTGTTCATTCAGGCTGATTGTTTCCACTCTTCCCTTTTTGCTAGACATTTTTCTGCACTATTGTGACATATTTGCTATGTTTCTGTCATTGTTCACAGCCCACACTGGGGCACTATTTTCACATGGTTATGTTAATGATTAGATCTGTCTGCCTTTTTGACTCCACTTCCAACTCTTTAACAGTGCATGCATGGCAGGGTTATAGACATGTGGGACATGTGCAATTCATGTACTGGATCTCTGGCTTGTCACGGCCTATGTGTGTACTATGGTGCTCATGCCTGTTTCCATTTCTTGTCTTTCATGTTTTTGCAGATTGTGACGCACTTGGTGCTGTTGAGGTTGAGGAGATGGTGCAGACTCAGGAGGAATCTCAGGCACGACCGGGCACCAGTGGGGGACGTGGTGTGGTGGTGGGTGAAAACCCAATGTTACTGCAGACCATACTGTCCAGGTATGTCTGCACTTCCCTAGACCTCTATTCAGGTGCTGAGTCGGATGATGAGACTTATGTGCAGTCACAGGTAAGTGCTTCTGGCAGGGATTCTGTTCTGTCCAATCCACCTGGACCAGGGGTAGAACCCTCTATGGGGATGTCAGTGTTGGTAGATCCGCCTTTGGCGGTTACGGATGCAGGGTCACACTCCACAGAATCTGATCCTGTTCCTGGGCCAGCAGATCAGAGGGGGAATGCAGTCCTGCAGCCTCAGGCAGTTCCAGCACAGCAAGGTGCAGATCTCCTTGCCCCAAACAGGTGTGGTGCCCGTTGACGCGGTGGCCGTGCCCCACCGGGCAATACTGTATGGGAAAAATCCATGTACAGTATGGCAACCCAAAAGGCAGCATCAGTAGAAATGATGGCTCAGGCAATGGAGAGGGTGGCCACTTCCATTATCCCCCTGAAAGGCAGATGGAGCAACTACAGCAGGCAACAGACTCCACTTGCCAATCACACAGGGAAGACATGTTGGTGTCCAACAGGGACAGACAGGCGGCACTGGGAAACTCTGCACAAATCCATATTAATTGAGTCCCAGGGCCACAGGGAAGCCCTGAGGGTAGAACTACATAACCTCAGGCAGACTCTGGTTGCACTTGAGGCTTCCAGTCATTTAAGGGCAGAACAGCAGCTGGAGCAGCTCACACGTTCACTTTCTAGTTATTTAAGTCACCTCTGAGTGTAGGAAGTATCTGTGTGCCATCCCAAATGGGCATCTATTGATTTGTTGAAGCTGAGAGTGTTCGTTTTTTAAGTATATTATTGTGTTACTTATTTTGCTCCATTCTAAAGAAGTCTTATTCAACTGACTGTTAAATTAATGAATACATGTTTAATCAAGCAACCTTGAGTATATGTGTTTATTTGGATACTTGTCACTGTGAATATGTGTGTAATATCCCTACAGCTCACATTGACCCCTCTTGAGATAAGCCTGACTGTTCAGTCACTCCACCAATATGTGTAGTACATGCTTATACCAAAGGTTGGGTTAACTATTGCCAAGAGGAAGGACTGGTGCAGTCTACCACAGGGTACTGCATACAATCTAGCCTAACACTACAGAGGAGCAGCTCACCCTCCCAATAAATCTTAAATCACCTAGGCACTTCAACTTTTGCCTGGGCCTGTTTTATTAAACCCTCAAGAGTGTGTCACTCTCTCTGACCCTTGCAGAAGTCTCCCCTAGAGGGCCCACCTTCAGCCAGCAGGCATTGAAGGTCATGGTGATCCTCTGGGGTGAGTACCTCTCCAGCAAGAGGGTCTTCTGGCTCTTCTCAGGAGTTGAGTCTCGACTTACCACTGGAGCCCGCCCGTCCGGAGCCTGAATCCCAGTGGGTGCTGCTGAAACAGCAGGAAGAGAAGGAGCACCCTTCGCAGAGGCAGTCCCCTTGCTCTTCCTTCTCGTCTTGGGTCTCCCATTTGGCTTGGGTACCGGACTACCACTCAGACCTGGTGTGACCTGAGATCTAGTGACTGCAGCAGCAGTCAGGGGTGGTCCACCAGAGAGCAACTGCAATGCAACTAAAACATTACCCAACAAAATGTGGGCAGGCAAATTGTCCTAAATCAGGACAGGAAGCTTTGCTGACTTGTCCACAACCGGCATAGTGACTAGGGCTACAGGAGATCATTTGGGAGGCCCAACAGCTAACCAGGTAGGTCACAGAGGAGCACCTACATAGTCCTCTGGCATGAGCAGGGTCCTGTCCACCACTGTCATACTTGCCTCAGTGTCTAGCAAACCAGTAGAAGGCTGGCCATTTAGGAGGACACTTCTCAAAAATATGTGGGTATTCTGTGGGATAGTAGCCAGTAGTTCTGCGTACTGGTCCCAGGCCCCAAGGGACACTAGGGAAATCTCGGCAGGAACCCCAAATAGGATTCCGTAATGGAGGGGAGGACAGTGGCCTCCACCTCAGACATGAAGCAAGGGTAGGTCAGACTAAAAGCCTGGACTCCAGGTGCCTTACCTTTATACTTGGGGTCACCCTTCTTGTGGTCCTGAGCCTCACAGTCCCAACAAGTGCCAGGAATGCGAGGTACAGTACTGGGTCCACTAGGAGCCTGCTTTACAGCAGGTGAACCGTTATTCTTGCTCCCAGTCCCATATGACTTATCCCCACTAGACTGATTCTTGGGAGAGGAAGGTTTAGGATTACAAGAAATGTGGATGCTTGGGAGACTCCTCAGACACCTTTCTCTTTGTCCTTGTCCTTTCCACTCGGTTCCTTAGGGGACACCCAGTGGGAGACCCACTTGACAGACAGCCTGTACAGCTTAAAGGGATCCAAAATGTTCTGGTCAGCAACATACTGGCGCAGCTCTGGTGAACAGGCTTCAGAATAATTCTCAAAAAACAAAAGGTGGGACAACTCAACAAAAGTGTTCACCTTGTATCCATCAAAACACCCCATCATTTTCACATGGGCAGAACTCACCCAGTCAACCCAATATACATTCTCTCTCTTTTTAAATTCCCTGAACCTTTAAAGGTATTAGGTAAGTGTCTTGCCAAACTTGGCA
The DNA here is from genome assembly GCF_040938575.1 of Ambystoma mexicanum. Classification (NCBI taxonomy): domain Eukaryota; kingdom Metazoa; phylum Chordata; class Amphibia; order Caudata; family Ambystomatidae; genus Ambystoma; species Ambystoma mexicanum. Next base: position 377,753,854 of record NC_090930.1, on the reverse strand, counting down.
ATCAAAGCAGATTTCATGCACTTATACTGACCCCTTTCTTCCACACTCTGTTTCAGAATGCAGTCATAACCAGTCTGAGGTACTCTACTTAACAAACACTTAAAAATGTATTTTATATTTTTGACATATTTTTGACATTTTTTTATTTTTTAGTGTGCACTTATTCCTAACAAAGGACTTTTTACACATTCTTTGCAGAGTGAAAGAGAAAATCAATTATAGAAACGACTAGACTATACAAAATCTAAAATGTAAATTCTAAAACAAGAAAAGAATATATACTAAATTTCCATAATTACACTTTTGCAATCAGAATATAACTATAAAATCAATAAAGTAACACATGTATGAATAGAAAAGAAATAGTTATATGAAAGAAAACTAAACTCTTCATGAAAATTGGTACAATGCACACATCTTTATCATCTTTCCTAGTTACAAAGACATTTGTATGAAATTTAATTCATTCAGGAATGTTAACAAGGCAATAGGCAACGGGATCTCATTACCAGCAGAGATTCTATGCCAAAAGACAAGCGTAGAGATCCAGGATATTTTGTGAACACAATTTGAAAAGTATTTTTCTCTGAGAGTGTGGATGGATGTCATGATATAAGCAAATGTCGCAATTCTTGTACAAGTCCCTCACCAGCCATAGTACATTCACCAGCAGATGGATTGAGTGTCAGCCATATATGTTGTGTTCCATTGGTTTTTCAAATTCATGAGGAAGCGCAACAGATCGGCTCTCCACACAGGATTGGGAACGCGTTTTATATATGGAAGGACATAGTTACTTGGTTTTTCGCACAAAGGAAAATGTTTTGTGTTCTTTAGATTACTAATTAAGGCTTCAGTGTGAATCCAATCTGCTTGCATAACTGCACGCTTTGCCTTATCAGGATTTTCAATTATGGTGGTACTAGAGCATTCACAGTTTCTCGGAATCGCTTCAGCATCAAGATGTATATTTGCCAAATAAGAATTCTTATGTGTAAGGAGAGATACATGGAAGTCTTCATACAGCGAATGCCCCTTTGGAATTAAAATTAATCTATAAAGGGCAAGAACTTTTCAGGTGAAGTACAATTTCAAGGAGGTAGAGAGAGTGTCTTTTTATATAAGCAGCATTCGAGCCGATCACAATCAACGTTGCGGGCACATGGATGACATTCCATACCATATAGGATCGCTGCGATGATCTTACCCTTATAGAATTTAATGAGCGGCATAAGGGAGAACTTGCAATACTAATTTAACATTTTTTTCATCTGACACAAGAATTGATGAATTTTGCTTTTGAGGCCTATAGTAAGCTTGTGGACTGAGTTATTAGAGCTGAACATTGGTCGCAGATATTTTACTATTTTTTTCTCCATTGGAATGACCTGATCATCCAATTTTCAATTGGGATTTGATGTCTTTTGAATGGTTTGCCAAACATGATGACGTTTGTTTTAATGGGATTGATTATCAAGTCATTCTTTTTGCAATAAACCTCTAAAGCTTTAATTAGATGCTGTAGCCCTATACTACTGTCATTAAGCTGGTAAAATAGCTCAGCAGGTTGAGCGCCCGCTGATGCAATCTAATCGTGATCTGTAGGTCGCAGGTTTGAATCCCGGCAAGGCACTCAGCCTTTCATCCTTCCGAGGTCGATAAATGAGCACCAATTTCGGTTGGCTGATATTGTATGTAAATATGTGCTCTGTAAAGCGCTTTGGCTTGAGGCACTATATAAATAACGCATTAATAAAGGCTGTATCATCTGCATATGACAAGAAGTGTAGCTTACAGTTGTCTATAGCTGGCAAAACAAAAGGTCGAATTTTGCAAAAAATAGAGGTAAATCAGCAAGATATAGATTACATAAAAGAGCTGCTAATAGGCACCCTTGTCTTACCCCTTAGCTGTGGCTATCAAGGGAGATAAATCACCTGCTAAGTTTAATCTGATCTGAATAGATGTATGTTCATGTAGAGCTACGATTATTTGAAGCAGGCCCATCAGAATATTCTATGATTTTAATGTATTCCAAAGTTTTGACCTATTAACTAAATCAAACACTTTAGACTGGTCAAGTAGGCCAATACAAGTAGGTGACAACTTTGTTTTTTTAGATTGGGCTTTTAGAATGTTGAGCATCACCCCATTCAGAATGGTTTGTTTTGTTTGTTTGTTTAAATATTTATAATGTTCGCCAGACCCGAGGGTATCAGGGTGCAAGAGGCAAAAAGAGGGTTGTTTAGCTTCGGTCACATTGCTGTAAAAAATCATACATTTTATACACATTATGGCAAGAAACATCAAGAAACAATTATATACAGTGTGTGCAGATAGGGCAAGTGATGTGATCTGAGTGTAGTAGAGTGTCAGATGTGATTTTCCTTAATCCAATGGATGAGGCTAGATCGAAAGCGTAGATAGGGTAGGTCTTCCCTTAAGGTAGGTGGGAGAGGGTTCCAGTATTGGGCGGCTTTGACCGGGAAGCTACTTCCACCAGTCTTCACACGTTTAAACCTGGGCACTAGTAGGAGGTTGGCGTTGGCTGTTCTCGAAGGACGGTTAGATGATTGTCTCGAGAATCTGGCAATGAGGTATTGTGGGGCGGCATGGTGTAGGCATTTATGTGTCAGGGAGGCAGTTTTGAGGAGAATTTAGTCTTTAGTGTAGAGCCAGTTGTTGGGTCTTCTGAAGTCAGATATGTGGGCTTTCTCAGGAATATTTAGGGCTGCTCTCAAGGCATTATTTTGTAGAATATGGATCTTATTTGTGACGTGTTTGTTGCTCCCTACATATAAGGCATTGCAGTAATCCAGTTAGGATAAGACAGGGGCTCTTGCTAGGGTTATGCAGTTATTAGATAAAGGAAGGGCTTGGCTTCTCTGATTACCTTGCAAGTATAAGCAGTAGCTGAAGCCATGGAGTTGACTTGTTTTTTTAAAGGTTAGAGTAGAGTCTAGATAGAATCCAAGAGTTTTGACTTCCTTGGCTACTGTGAAGTTGTTATTGTCTATTTTGAAGTTCGAGTAGAAATGACCTAGTTTGTTAAGGTTAGAATGGAATCCGAGAATGAGGAGTTCCATTTTGTCATCATACAGGCATAGACCATGAGATGCCATCCATGCCTGGATGATTAGGTACACTCTATTCACAAAGGCCAAATCCTTGTTGTAGTCTCCCGTCAACGGCATGAGGATCTGAGTATCATCCGCACAGTTAGTGTAGGTGATACCCAGGCCATCTAGATCATCAAAAAGGGGCTTTGTGGAGATGTTGTACAGAGCAGGCGAGACGCAGGAGCCCTGGGCACACCGCAGGTGATGGGTATGGAATCAGCGGCTACTAACGGTGAGAAAACGTGCATTGTTCTATTGTCAAGAAAAGATTGAATCCAGCATATGGCTTCTTGAGAGAAGTGAGCGGCAGAGTCCAAGTGGTTACAAAGAATGTTATGGTCCACCAGGTCGAACGCCGCTGAGAGATCAAGTAGCAGTAGTAGTGCTGTCTTTCCATTGTCTCTGAGGGCGTCTATTTGTGCTTTAAGGTCAATAAGCGCAGTTTCTGGTCCATGTTGTGGTCTAAAACCTGACTGACGTCTCCTAAAAGGTGGTTGCATTCCAGATGTTGTTGGATTTGGAGGTACACCACCTTATCTAAGATTTTAAGCAGGAATGGAACTGTGGTGATGGGGCGATAGTTTCTGGGTATAGACGGGTCAAGTGTTTGTTTTTTGAGAAGAGGGAGGACCCACAACTGTTTCAGGTTATTTGGAATGGTGCCAGTGGAGAAGGAGGCATTTATAAGTTTGGCAATGAATGGGTAGAGGTCATGTGCAGCATCTTTTATAATTCGTGCTGGGCAAGGGTTGCCCTGGCAGTTGGACGGTTTAAGGGTTAGGATGACTTTTTCGACTTCTAGGGTGGATACTTTCTTGAAGTTGTAGTGGGGTGTAGGTAGAGTGGGAGGAGTAGGAGTCAGGGTGGTCAGAGGCAAGGGTGCAGAGATTTTATTAGGATTAGGGGCAAGGCATAGAGTTTCTTTTTTATTGTTAATCTTAGCCTGGAGGGTCGTTATCTTGTTAGATAGGGCACTCTCTATGCTGGTGCACCAACTTATGTAATTAAGGCAGGTGTCTGGGGCTTGGATGGGCATTTCTATCTCTTTGAGGATTGTGAACAATTCCTTAGTATTTGAGTTAGCTTGAGTAATACGCAGATTATATGACTCGTGTTTGGCAAGGATGATTTACTTTTTCTAAAGGGAGGCTAATTTGCTGAGGTTATTTTTATTAGTGTCAGACGGCTCTAGTCTCCAGATTTGTTCACGTTTGCATTTCTCTAGTCTAATTGCTTTCAGGTGAGAAGAGAACCATGTATTCACCTTTTGTGAAATCCCACTTAAAACTTGGAAAGTATACATTAATTCATAGCCTATTGTTCTAGGTCATGCAGAACTAGCCTTGCAAAGATGTTACTATCACTGTTCAACAAGGCAATCAGGAAGTAAATTACCAGGTCTGATCTTGTGCCCTTTTTGTAAATTGGGATTACAATTACTTGTTTCCACGACATTGGTGTCTATTGAGTCTTAATAATCATGTTGAATAGTTTGGTGAGTATTACTGTCCAATTATGGGGTTCTGAAAAAGAAACATCTCATTGGCTAATTGGTTGGGGCCAGCTGCACAGGATTTCAACAGATGCTTGATTATTTTCAAAATCTCCTCTTCGACTATGTTTAATGTCCATCGAGTTTTACTATCCAGGTGGGTCACTGGAGATGTACATATGGACATATTTTCTATGAAATAGGCCTCCCAGACAGTCAAAGGAATAGTCGAGGTTTGTCATGCAGTTTGGGATGAATTGTTGTTGTTAATTAAAGCCCAGATAATGTTGTGTGATGAATGTGAGCTGGGCTGCTACCCGAGAGGGAGTTAACATCCATGACCACGAAGCCGAAATTCTAAAATTTGGTAATGAATAGCAGGGGTTTAGATTATGATGCATTACCGTGAGTTGGCTCTCCTCTATAGTCGTAAGATGTATTCCCACAAATTCTTTATCTTTTGTGTAACAGAACTCGTTTATGAATATATGTATGGTTTTCACAACAAATGTGCTTCAAGATTATCACAAACAAGTGTCTGTGGTCCTCAAAGATACAACTTCCAGGCAATATTTCTCACCCAGTGTGAAGTCACACAGGAATGTGAGCTGACATTCTGTCAGACAGACAGGTTGCATCCAGCAATTTGTTGGTTTCTTGCTACAGCTACCGGAAGCACTCTACCTAAACAGTTTCTATATTCTGTTCTTTGCAGTTAGCATCCAACCATCGTGTTGGATGCTCCAATTGGAACCTAGATGTCATCAAGTACTTCAGGACGGAGGTGGGCCACCAAGCCGCTAGACGGCTTCTTGCCCTGCACTCCGGACGTTCTGCATGTAATTATGAAAATAGATAGGTTGCATACAATAATCGCTGGTTCACTACAACATTGATTGACTATCTCGCCCTTACGATTCCCCTTAAACACTTATTGACCCCTGACATGTGTGTTAGAATCCTACCTTGGAAATGGCCTCTGCCTCTCTGAGTCTTTGCCTAGCTGGAGTGGGACTCTCATTACATCAAGCACTCTAATACAGAGGTGGTGCACTAAGCCATTTATAAGGCTTTATGACCTATGCTCCGTTTGTCCACTAATGTATATACACAATCAGCCACATGAGCTACTGTTTGAGAATTGGCGATATATCCCACACCAAGATGGATGCCAATCATGACCTCCATGCATCTGTGCATGCAAGGCCGCTATGACAACCGTAAGTGTATACATCCGAGAAAGACGCGCGCTCCTCTTTTTGGTCTTCTGTTTCGCATCGCCAAGTCGGGAAACTGACGAAGGTGGTCACCTATACTTTATATGAGTAAATGAAATCGGCCTTGTATGACTCGGGAGGTTTACAGGACCCTGCGATGGGCTACTGCCATGCTGCAGACATGAGCAGTGAGAGAGAGGAACTGAGACTCTCGCCTGCGGCTCTTCTGTCAAAAGTGCACATTTTACTACTTTTAGCATGCTAGGTACGGGGTTGCACGATTGGTCCAAGTGACTGTTCTTCTAAATCTAGAACCTAGAATGATAACCTGCGACCAGCGGCTTTCTGCTTATGAGACGCAACACTAGCCACTGAAATGCAGGATTCGACAAAGAAATGTTTCCACTTATCTAGTAATCAGAAAGGGAACCCGTGGCATGCGCTTTATGCCCAACGCATCGCTACGGCAGGCGTTTTCATTGATGCTATGCCATCTACTCTCCAAGGGACACGTTACTACTGTACTGGGTAGATCCTATGGAGACCAGGAGTTATGTCACATACGTTACCTGCAGGGGAGAACTATATATGTTACGGCATAATATGACCTTCCATGTTTACTTCGCTACAGAGTGACATGAGATATTTATGAGCAACAACCATGCAGGCTAAACACGGTCCTCCCAGCTGAGCAGAGCATGTCTGAAGCTGGGTGAGTATGATGCCGCATGAATACACGTCTTTATTACAAAATCTGAATGACTTGAACCTGTGATATTATTTATATTTTTTTTATTTTGTCAAACAGGTTGTAAACATTGCAAAGCTGCACCATACAGGTTTTGAGGTTAGTGTTTAATGACCTTTTATGTAAATGAGTACAGCTCTTCGAAATATGATGTTTGCACGGCAAAACATTTTAAATACCACTAGCCATTAAGTGTAAGAACCTTTCTATCATATGTTTACCTATTAAGTTTAAGAAACTTCATCTATTATAGGTTTACAAATGAACCTATTGATGTTGTTACATTGAACTGGGATGAACAAATCGCTCTAAGCCCTGATGATGGATTTTAAATCCGAAACGTGTCTGCAATTTTGTGAATTAAATTTGAGCTGATTGGTTATAATATAAAGAAAATTGTGAAGGCACAAATAATTATAATGGTTTTATATCGTGGAGAAACGTTTGTCACCGTTCTCTGGATTTGAAAAGAGTTCCATGAGCATAAGTGAATACTCCTTTATAATCGTATATCTAAGATTTATGTTGATGAAGGGCGGATTAACCTTATCAACAATAAACTACAGTTTACTAAAAGAAGTAACATTTTGTTTTGTTGATATACATGTTTGAGTATTATTGGCGACAGCAGGTTATGGTGCAACTAGTGTTGTCTTGAGTCTCCATAGGCCCATAGGCAATACCCTCTTGCACCAGAAGTTAACCTTCATAACTGTCGGGATCCTAAATATAACCTGAACCTCAGGATATAACGTCCCCCTCATTTCTTGCTAAGAAATGACCATATCACCCACATAGATACAAATACAAACATAGTGAGGGTGACAGACAAATGAAGGCAATATTTGGGCACTTGCAGCTGCACTTAACATGTAACAGCCAAAATCTATTGGATTTGCATCTGCTTGCGTTTTTGCTACTGCTAATAGAACGGTGTACTTGGAACTGACACACGAAATAATAAAATTAGGAAAGGGCTAGAAAGAGAAACGCAGTAATTGGGCCCTTGTCAAAGACTGCTTTCAGTCCTTTCATCTTCTGTTAACTTACACATATGCAGCACACCAGGGTATGCAAATATGTCCCTGCCCAGAAAGTTGTTTCTTTTGTTTGGAGATGAAGGACGCGCTGCTGCGCCAAATTGGAAGGCGTGGACATTTTTGAAATTCTCAGAAGGGAGGACCCAGGGATTATACCGTGTGCATTGTGCGAATGGTGAGGGAAATAACCTTTCTAGCATAATTTCTCTGTCCTTATAAAGAAAGTGGATTACAAAGGAGTGACAACGAGTTGAGATTGAGAAAAATGCGTATCCAGCCATTCTTTGCTTACAGACCGTTATTCGTTGTATGATATAAGTATTAAACACTATGTCCTCACACCCTGCAGAGCGCGAGGAAACCAAGATTGTAATTTACGTTAAACCCCAACAGCATCACAGGAATTCCAGTAATGGCAGACTTGCCTTCAACGCCTATAGCATAATTTCAATTGCATTTCATCATTAAATTATGCTTCAATTTTAAATTTGATGCACACGATCATGTAAGGCATCGTCGAAGTTAAAACTCACCTCAAATTTCTGTTGCGTTTATGTTCAACATCGTTCAAATAAACACGAATCTAAACTTTATGTTGCTTGCATGTTAGGGCATTGGGCAGTATACAACTCAGCTCAACATTCTGTTGTTTGCATGCTCGGAATAGTGCAAAGTAAAATTCAGATCAACTTCCCGTTGCTTGCATGTTAGGCATCGCAAGACCTGCCTCCATTTGGGCATCAAATACTCAAGGTTTTCTGGCGATTCTGCTACATCTAAAAATACTCTAAACTCAGCCCTCCAACATCCTAGAATAAAAAAGGTATGCACACACACACTGTAAAGGTTTATTGAGAGGCCAACCTCAACACAAGGATTCCTTTCCTCCCCAAGCTAAGGGTCACATAATAATAATGCTGGTTCTTTTTATTCTGCCTTATCGCCAATTCATCTAATACCCCTTGGTTCACGCCCAGTAAGCTATCAATGAGCTAAGAACCAGGCTGGTGTGGAGGAAATATATTTCTATTTATTTAAATTAAAAGTAATAAAAACCACAATAAACTACACACACCACCTTCTTTGTGGGTCACAATTAATGTCTTGTTACACAAATTATACACACAAATTACAATACTTTTCTTTTTTTACAGTTTACACTTCAAGAAATAATCAAACTGGCCAATGAACAAAAGTCATTTTCATGTGTAATGATGTGCAATTTTGATTTTCCCGCATGCTTACAAGTCTAGCAGTTGGGTTTATAGATTGGTAGAAATGCATATGGCAATCATGATTTCACCCACACTTTGGGTTTAAAATGAACACAGGGTTATTTAGCGGTTTGTTTTCAGACCCGCTCACTGAAAGGTCTGTGTTGTGGAAGTGGGACAGTAAAATTGGGACGATTTGAGAATTTTGGATTTCAGACCCTACTCCACTTAAAGGCTTGTGTTGGAGAAGCAGGATGGTAAAAATTGGGATGACTTGAGAATGTTGGGTTTCAGATCCCCCCTACACTTAAAGGCCTTTGTTGGGGAAGCTGGACAGAAAGATAACCCAATTAAATTACTGTCTATAGTTTTCGGGCACACAGTAGGAGTGAGCTTTGTTAATTTTGAATTTGAACAAATTCACCATGTGGTGTATTTGGTATTTCACAATCAGCTCCACGAGGGTCTTATTGGTGGCCTCGTGGGGAGTGTTTTGATAGTCCTGCAGCAGTTGACAGATTGCTTGGTGTGGATCAGCACACTCAATGCAGGCCCTTTGCAGGGTTTTCTTGATTGAGGCCATGAACTTCTCCACCATTCCGCTGGCTTCTGGCCAGCGGGGTGTAATCTTTTGGTGGGCCAAGCCCATGTGTTTCACGAAGGCTGCAAACTCATGTCCACTGAATGGCGGACCATTGTTGGACTTGATGTTATCCGGGATTCACATTCGTTTATGACTTCATTGAAGTTCGCTGTTACTTGGACAAAATGCTGTGGATGTTGACCTCTTCATGATTGGTTATCTCGAGTACTCATCTGTGAAGAGTAGCAGATATTCTCCCGATTCAAGGGTACCATAGAAATCCACAGCCACCTTCTCCCAGGGGTGCTCAGGGATCTGCGTTGGTTGAAGTGGTACTGGGGCCTCGCCCCTGGGCGTGCATTGGCACGCTATGCAGTTTTTCACCCACCTGTGGTCCATGGCGCCTAGGAACGGGAACCACATATGGCACCTGAGCTGCCCTTTCATATTATCCGCCCTCTGTGGCCCTCGTGGGCTTTCTTGATCACTTCAAACTGGAGGGTCGCTGGGATGACAAGTTTGCACCCTCTCAGGAGTATCGTTTTGTCTTTTACAGCCATATCCGTGTGCACCTTGGCTAATCTTTCCAGCTCTCCTGTACACACCCCTGGACGGTTTAATACAGCGTGCCAGTAGTCCCTCCACTTGTTGTTCTCCGTTAGGCTGATAGCCAGGGCCATGGAGGGATCCGCTGCTGAGGATGAGGCAACTGCCTCAAGCGAGACAGCCGCTGGGAGTGCGTTGGAGGTTACTTAGTTCAGGTACTCGGTGTCGCAGGGTCTGGGCAGTGGTTTGCCTGCTGGATGTGTCAATAGATAATCTGCTGGGTTGTTTTCCCCCCAGGCCTGTGGATTATTCCGAAGTCATATTCCTGGAGTCTGAGGCCCTGCCGCTCAATTCTGGGAGGCATCTTGGTCCTGTGGTTCCCGAAGAGTGACAGCAGTGTTTGGTGATCCGTGATGAGGGTGAACCTCTTCCCTATCATGAAGCTATGGAAATGCTTGCACGCCCATATGGCTTCCAAGCTCTCCTTCTCAGCCTACGAGCATGCAGACTCAGGTTGGGCCAATGCCCTGCTGCCGTAGGCCACAATGTGCGTGGGGTGAGCTTCAGTCCCATTGGTCTGAGCCATTATGGCTCCCAGCCCCACTGGGCTTGCATCTACTAAAATTTCAGTGTGCCCGTCTGGGTCAAAATATGCCAGTCTCCGGGCTTCTGCTAGGGCCTGATTGATGGGGTCAAAGGCCCCTTGGCATTCGACCGACCACTCGAACGGGACATCCTTCTGTAACAGTCGTTGTAGCCGCTCGGCGATAGAGGCATAGTGTGGAATATACCTGGCACAGTAGCCTGCCATCCCCAGAAATGATCGCACATCAGCTACCAGGCAGGGCTCTTGAAGGTTGAAGATGGTGGAGACCTTGTCGGGGTCTGGCATCATGCCATTTGTCGAGAAAATGTGCCTGAAGAACTTCAGCTTGGTTTTGCTGAAGTTGCACTTGTCGATGTTGAGTGTCAGACCCGCTCCTTGGACGGCAGCACAGGTTGCGTGAAGGGCGGCGTCGTGTTCCTCACGTGACCTTCCAAAGACGAGGCTATCCTCACTGTAGTTTAGTGCCCCCCGCACTGGCCTGATGACCTGTCTGATGGCCTCCTGGACGATCTCGGCCGCCGAAGAGTTATGATATGGCGAAAGATATGACATGCCAACGTTTAGGTGTTTGTAACAGAAAAGACCATCATGGGTTGCAAAGGTGGTGATGCCTCTAGAGTCAGGACGGAGCACCGACTGATGATACCCCTGATTAAGGTTGAGCCTGGAAAAAAGAACTGCCTTATTCAGTTGGAAAACCATGTCCTCTATGAATGGTCCTGGGTGTCACTCCCTCTGAATGGCAGTGTTGGCCATCCTCATCTCCACACAGTATCTCAGGCGTCCCCCCTTCCTTCGGCAGGATCACCAGTGGTGAGACCCACGGGGTTGGGCCTGTGGCCGGTTTGATGATGCCGTTATCCATTAATTGATTGAGTTTGTTCGACACGGCAGCCTGTAAGTGAAACCCTACTCTCCTCGGGTGTTGTGGGACGGGCCGGACCGATGGGTGTATGTGCAGTTTGATGGGGGGACCTTTTAGTTTGCCTAGCCCTTTGCACAGGAGCAGGAATTTGTTCAGGATCATGTCCTTCGTGATGGGGCATCTGGGTGGATGACCATTCCAGATGGTGAAGACCTGGTCCCTTCTGTCACTGGTGGGGCAGTTTAGCGAATGTAGTCACCTTCGTGGATGTGAATGTCAATGAGCCCCAAGCAGGAAGCCGTGCGGTAGCTAAGTAGACCCAAAGAACAACAGGGAAAGCTTATAAAGCTAGAGTGCACGGTACAACCGTGTTTGTCCTTTTAACCGTTAACAAAATCACATATGGTAACACAAAAACAACGGTTTTATAGGAGAGAAGGTATTCAAGGTGCATCAAATGTATGCAAAAACAAATAGGTGAGTTAAAGTGCTCACACTCAATTACATGAGAAGGAGGACCACCTGGCTCGGCGTACCTTGCCCTAAGGAAGAACACCCTGACCCTGCCGGGGTGCCTATCCCTGGGTTGCGCGTGGTGTATCGCCTACTAAAAAGATATAGAGGAGAGTACTGTCCCTCAACCTTCTATACTGGTGGCGATGTCTGAAGACAGACACGAGTAGTCCAACAGGGACATCTAAAAAGTGGTAGACTTCAGCAGGTGAGGCAGCGTGCGACAAAACTGTATATTAGATCTTGAGGCTGCTAGAATGTATGGATACAACCTGCGAGACAGGTCAACTGCTTCTATTCCATCCAGAATGTATAACTTTAATGATTCCCGTAGGTCATTGTGGTTGGAGTATGAAACAGTGCTGCTGGAGACACCACTGGAGGGTATAAAAAACACAAACCCAGCAAAAGGGCTGTAGGGCAAAAAATGGCTCTTATAAAAAAGGTGTAGCTCGCTCTGTGAAGGTGAGTGTGCTACAATTAGCAATTTTTAAAGAGTACAGTCTCTTTGGTTGGTGTAAAAGAGATCACGGGTAGGTCATGAGAGCCCTCATGACCTAAAGAGGTCGACCGGTTTCGATGGCATGGGGGATTCAAACCATCTTCTTCAGGACCGTGACTTGAAATGCAAACAAGTTTGCCAAATGTTCAGATAGAGGCTGAACAAGGGGATGCTGGTGTCTCCTGTAGGGAGACAGAAAGGAGGGGGAGAGAAAAGGAGGGGCAATTACATTGATGAAAGGATGAATGAAAAACAGGCACCAATAGTGTGCAGACTTACAGGTGGTGATTGTCATGAGTAGAGTGGAGCATATCGGAGCAAAAAACTGCAGCGGTCAGAAGTTTGCAGGAGTGGTGAAGGTGCCTGGACACCTGTGTAGGGTCTCAACGCCATAAGTGAGGGAAAACGGGGACAATGGGGTGAGGTGGAGTAGGCCGTGAAGGAACGAGTCTCTACAGGTGACTGATAAGCTGCTGTCTAGGTAGTGAGGGGCAGCGAAAGTGCTAGTGTTGGAATTTGGTGCACTACAGGGCAAGAAGGCAGGGAGCCTCTGTGTGGTCCACAACAAGGGGGAGCTATCCCAGAATAGTGCAAGTAAAAAATAATAAATATAAAATGGGGGGCTCTGGGCCTACCTCTTCGCCAAAGCCTATAGGCACAAGGTCTGTCTGGGAGGCGAGGGATGGCACTGGATTGCATACAGCAACGTGCTGGTGAGGAAGAAATGAATACCTGCACAATCTGGTGATGATGTGCCTGCAGGAAACAAAAAGACCACAGAGTGTGGGTGGTAATGGCTCCAAAACCACATGGCTTCATGGGTTGGAGTATAGTGCCAAACGGTCTAGGGGTGTGCCATACCTATAAAGCAGCAACTGCTGGGCTCCGTGGGATCCGTGAGCTGTATCGAGCTGGTACAGCTCGAGACTGGCGGTTTTGAGAAATGAGGCCCACCGCCTATAAAAAGAAGCGAGCAACGCGCTCGCGCTGGTTGATGCGACGTCGGCGTCTGTGTGACGCAACTGGCTCCAGGGAAACGCCTCAGGCATTTGGAGCCAGCGGAGGAAGCCCAAGCGCCTCTCGAAAGAGTAGAGCGCGCTTTGATTCCAAAGGATCGGGCGCTGAAGCCCGATCTCATGTGGGAGAGACTCGATTGGAGGGGGGAGGGAGGGGGGGGGAAAACAGAGGGGGGGGGAAGGGGGAGGTACTAAGAAGGGGTGAGGAAAAAAGGAGGGGTGACAGATGGCACCGTAGGGACTCGAAAAAAAGGGGGGGGCGGGGGGGAGGGCCGGAGGCTGGGGCGAATAATGGAGGGGGGGGGTTGGGGAAAAAAAAAAAAAAGGTTGGTTAGAGAAAATGGGGAGGGGGGACAAAAAACCATGACCAGATGGGGTGGGCAAGATGGCTCATGAACCCTGTGCAGAATGAGGGGGGTTGTTTACCTCATGGGACTCATGATATGTCTAGAGGAGTGAAGGTAGAAACAAAAGAGCACTATTGCTATGCGTGGGATAGGTGATTCAGGACAACACTGATAGTTCGTGCCACTGGATTTGTTCATTGAGACCTTCTGAATAGGTATTGAGTCTATAAATCCACATCTGTTCTCTTTTGAAAAGTATATTGTGGTAGTTGCCGCCTCTGCGGGGCGGTGAGACTTTTTCAATGATGGTCCATTTGAATTGGTCCGCAGTATGTCCTTTAGATGTAAAATGAGTCACCAATGGTGCAGTGAGTTTGTTCGTTCTGATGCATGATTTGTGTTCGGTCATGCGGGTTCGGACTGGCCTAATGGTCATTCCAATGTACCTCAGGTTGCATGGGCAAGTGATCATATAAATGACGCCCTTGGTGTTGCAATTGGTAAATGTATTCTGTGTCCATGGTGTTTTCCAACCTATTTCTATCTGCGTGGTTCTCGAGGTCTGTGCGCACATGGAGCAATTGCCACAAGGTGCATGGCCTTTGATGGATGGGGTGTTCCAAAGGGTCCCCTGCGTGAGGACGTCCCTGGGTGGACCCGGTGTGAGGGTTTTGACAACCTTGTCTCTCACGTTGCAACGTCTCTTGAGGGCAAACCGTGGGACAGGGATGGTGGATTCGCCTGTATTCAGAATAGGCCAAAGTCTTTTAACTTCCCGCTTAATTTTATTCAGCAGGGGTGAGAAACTAAATACTGCTGTGAAAGTGTTGGATTCACATGGTTTAGAATGTTGTTGTAAGGTAATAGAACGTGGAATGTTCCTAGCTCTTTTGCAGGTGTCCTTAATGATCCTCCTGGGGTAACCTCTCTCGGCCAGTTGTATTTGCAGTTGTTTAGATTGTCTGGTGTAGTCCGGAGTCTGTGTACACAGCCTCCGGTAACGTAAGAACTGTCCAAAGGGGAGATTGTCTCTGAGTGCCTTGGGGTGGTAGCTTGAGTAACAGAGCAGGGCGTTTCTGTCTGTAGATTTTTTGTAGACGCTCGAGTGAAGGTTCCCGCTAACTGCTGAGATGGCAAGATCGAGGAAGTGAGTTTTGGATCTATGTCTCTCCAAAGTAAACTTGAGGTGTGGATTGAGGGAATTGAGCCAAGTGTGGAAGGCCTCTATCTCATGTTCTAAGCCTTGAAATATCACAAAAATATCATCGATATATCGCCGCCATATAATTAGGTGTGCGAGATACGGATTAGTCTCTGGATAGATATGTTGACGTTCGAAAGAATCAACATATAGATTGGCGAGGCTGGGGGCAAAAGTTGCCCCCATCGCAGTCCCTGAGATCTGTTGGTAAAAAGTATCTTCAAAGAGAAAAAAGTTTTTGGTCAGTGCTATTTCTGCGAGAGATAAGATGAAATTAGGCGGGACTCCATGGAGGTCCATGTCTGAGTGTAATAGCCTGCTGAGCATGTGCAGTGTTTCCTGCTGCGGTATCCGGGTGTAGAGGGATTCAATGTCAATGGTGACTAGCCATTCCGTTTCTGGATCGTATGTAATGGTGTCTAAAAGGATCAGCATATTTGTGGAGTCTTTCACATAGCTAGTCATTTTTGGGACTTGATCTTTGATAAAGAAGTCCACATATTGTGAAAGGGGTTCCAGAACAGAGC
The DNA here is from genome assembly GCF_040938575.1 of Ambystoma mexicanum. NCBI lineage: Eukaryota > Metazoa > Chordata > Amphibia > Caudata > Ambystomatidae > Ambystoma > Ambystoma mexicanum. The sequence goes on along the minus strand of NC_090930.1, from coordinate 377,738,317 downwards.
TAATTCCTGAGACAATGGGACGGCCTGGTGGAGGAGTAAGCCCTTTATGAATCTTTGGAAGAGCGTACATGGCAGGGATCCGGGGGTGGGGAGGGGACAGAAAAGCGGCTTCCCGAGCGCTGATGTGTCCCTCAGCTTCTGCCTCGTAGATGATAGGTGCTATCAGAGCCTGCAAACTTGGAGTAGGGTCTCTCGGTAGAATACAATAGCTGTTTGGGTCATCAAGTAGGTTGGTGACCATTGTGATGTATTTAGTGGTATCCATAATGACAATGGCACCCCCTTTGTCCGCTGGTTTAATAACGATGTCTGGATTGTTGGCTAAGTCTGTTAGAGCAAGCAGTTGGGGTTTGGTGCAGTTATTGTGAATAAATGGAATGTTGGATTCAAATTCGGAAATCTTTTTGAGCAATGCCTGTTCAAAAGTAACTGATTCTGCGGTGTTTGCACAATGCGGTGGGAAGTACTGGGATGGAGGGCGTAGGCCCGTCACATCTTTGTCTTCGTAGGTATGGTTAGCAAAATACTGACTCAGTCGTATCTTACGCATCATTTGAGTAACTTCTACCCTGGTCTGGAACGGGTCATAGCGGGCTGTAGGGATGAAAGCTAAGCCTTTTTGTAGAATCTCTTGTTCGGGTCTGTTAAGGATATGGGCGGATAGGTTCACGATAAGTGAGGGAGGAGTGGTGGTATAACTCCTTGTCCCCGACTCCGTGTAATCACTGTTGGCGGAGGGTGGTTCTGCCACCGTGTGCGGTTCTGGCCTCTCCCGCGCTGTCCTAAAAAAGGAACCGCAGGGGGGGTGCCCTGGTTGGAGCTGTTGAACTGAACTCTCTTGCTCTGCCATCTGTTGTTGTTGGAGCTAGTGCTGGAGTTGCTACTCGAGCTATTCCAGGATCTGTTGGAATTAGACCTTTGGAGATTTTGGAACCGGAGTTGTGCAGCGTCTCGTCGAGCTTGTTTAGCTTCCTCAGTAAAATACTCTTCGGCTACATACGGGTAGACTTTTACATGCGTAAAGGCTGCAAGGTCCTTCTTTAATTTAATAATCTTCCTATTCAGGTTGTTGTCTTTAAACTCTTTCAGTGTGGTTTCTAGGAGAGTGAGTTTGGCCGAATAGGTGTCTGCAGCGATTTTGGTTCTAAGTGCCTCGCTTTTTTCATTCAATTCAGTTAGTAGTTGATCTGCGACTGTTTTAGCTGTATTGATCGGGCTTGAGATCAACTGGATGATCGTGGTGGTGTCAGATCTCTGTGGATGTGCCGGCGCTTGAAGTATCCGATGGAGTGTAGGGGGAGGTCAGCTTCCCATTGTTAAATCCTGGACACTGTTTTGGCCAGTATTGGCCTATCGGGAATTTGAAGAAATTCTTGCTCCACCATGATGTTCACTGTGGCTCCTGGGTTGACCAGGAAGCAGAACTGTCTCCCACATATCTCCACAGGTATTTTAGGTGCTTCTCTTGCTCCTCTCTCATCCATGATGAGGTTCACGTAGTTGTCCTGGGCATACTGGTCGCACTGGTCACACTCATACTCCAGCCCTTGAGCTGTTGTCATGTAGTGGCATTGGCGTGGCGGTCCATCATATTCATCTCAAACCCGCGGGATCTGTTCATACATCTCAGGCTCTTGGGCATCATCTTCAGGGTAGTGGTCCTCCACAACCCTCACATACCATCTCAGCTCTTGCTGGTATGGGCGCGTATGATATACCGGGCTCTGTGGGGTCCGATTGTACAACCTGTACTGCTGTGGTGGTGGCATGTGCGGTGAGGGGAAGGGCCTGCCTTCCCTACAGACTGATTGGAAATGACCATCCCTACCATAGTTTCCACACCTCTGGGTAAGCATAGAGCAGTCCCCCATGTGGGGAAATGCCCACCAGCATCGGTAGCACTGCCTCTGCATTCTGGGGGCCATCTGGTATCCCCCTCCGCAACTCTTGTCCCCTGGTCTTGTGTTTACGGGCTGGACGCCGTGATCAGCTCGCCCTTGTCCTGCTTGGCTGTGGTGCTGCCAGACATGTGGGTTGCTTGTCTGTCGACTCTCTCGAAGATTCTGGCCATTTCACTGACCTCGTCGATGGAGAGTGGTTTCTTGAGCAGTTGTTTCTTGAGTGTCTGGGATAGGCACCCTCAATCACCCTCAGGCGAATGGTCTCATCCAACAAGAATGCATACAACTGGCAGTGTGCCCCTTTTATCCTCAGGTGAGTGATGAATTTGTCAACTGTCTCCTCCCCTCTCTGGGTACATTGATTAAACATGTACCTTGTATAGTCTCTGTTGGACTCAATTACAAGTCTTCTGTTGAGGGCTGTGATCAGTGCCGCAAAATCCGGTTGCTCCACCGCGGGGATGGTTTTGATGAGTGTCTTGACTTCGCTCTCAGCTATGTTGAGGAACATGCTGCGCAGCTTCGGAGAGCTTTCCTCACCTGCCACCGCAATTAAGTTGTTGAAGTCCTCTAGCCATTCCACCCACCGTGGGCCTTTGTCCAGCTCCGGAGTCATGGAAAATGGGGGTGGCATGCACCATGCAGTGGCTGTGGATCTCACAGGAGTGTCCTGTATGACCTGGGGTGCCGGAGCAGGGCGAGGCAGCAAGCTCATGATTGCAGGCGAGATGATCAGTGCTGCACCCCTTGTAGAGTTTACCTTTTGGAGGGTGTGGGTGGAAGCAGCGCTCCCTTGTGGCAACAGGTGGGTGGCAAGTGGCCAGTGTTCAGGAAGCACATGTGGTGGGGTAATGGCAGTTCTCAGGAGTGTGTGTTCACTTCCACCAGGGTGTTATGGTGTGTCCTCAGGCAGGCCTGCCAGTGGAAACTGGTTTCAGTATAACGTTTCCTTTGTTGTCTTTTTTTTTCCTGTGGAGAGAGAGGCTGGCTGGGCCCCCCTCAGGATCGTGTGCCTCCGTGTGTGCCTCTGGGGCTGTGTGGACGAATAGCAGGCTCAGCTGGATGTCGGGGTGAGGGGCCACGCACCTGGAGTTATACGTACTCCAACACGTGTGAATGCCCCCAGCCGCTGGCAAACTGCCATGCGGCCAAATGGAGATGGCCACTCTGCTTGACTGTAGGTGCTGCCTGCACCAAAGGAGGGGGGGCAGCCGGGGACTGGGACCTGCCGTGTCAGGGTATTGCGGGATTAGAGCAGCGTGGATTGCTGTGGACACGGCTCATGTGCGGCCGTTGGAATGGATGTGGTGCGGCTGGATAGCTTGCGCATTGGGATAAGAAGGACCTCAGTGAGTGACAAATACAGCCTAATTGCTAATTGTTAGGGCCCGGAGGCCCACGGAAGAAGGATGTGCACCAAGGAGAAAATTACACACGTCTTCTTTTATTAAAGATAAAAAGGATACTAACTATAAATTCCCCCCTCATGCTCCTCCTCATGCTCCTCCTTCCCTCGTCATCTCCTACGTAGCCCTATCTCTGTCTTAAAGAGACAGGGGCCTGCTAACGGAAGGCATCCACTGCAGGCTGGTGCAATAGCCCAGCGGTTTTAAGATTTTCCCCGCAGACCCTGAGAGAAGCCTGAAAATCCTGAGACTCCAGGCATCGTGCATGGTCAAACTGAGATCAACTTTCTATTTCATGTATGTTCGGCATTGTACAAGGTAAAACTCAACTCAACTTTCTGATAATTGAATGTTCACCATCATGCAAGGCAGGGAGATGTCAGACAATATTGTGTTAATGGCGAAACACCAGACTACGCCTCCCCTGTTGCTCCCCTACTGCTACTCCACACAGTGCCCCCTCTCTCGGGAGGATTGCTCAGCAGCGACCTGCTCACCTTAGAAGCAAGACGACATGGAGCAACACAGGTTCGATCCCCGGGTCCATGCTTAGAAAACCCTGGGTATTAAGCGCATTATAAATAACCTATCAATCAATCCAAAATAATTTAAATATTTCAATTATAATGCTGTTTTATTGACTTGTACTCTTGACAAATAAGTAGATAATGTATACAAATATTTTACAAAATGGAATTCATTTTCATTATTTCGTGTTTATGCACATTGTCCAAAAGGAGGGCACTCTCCTACATGTTGATGCCACAGAAGTGTCTACTGCTGCTGCATAATGTATTTTTCCAACAATTTGTCTCTCAACTGAAAGTGGAGCAAGAGCCAATAGCTCTCTTCAGTTAGTGAATGAAGTACTCAGGGGCCGTTCAAAATGCTCCAGTGGATCAATGGAAGATGGGTGTGAATTAAAGGGAAATAGGCAGTGGTGAAAAGGGAGGCAGTTCCCAGCTATTTTAAGAAGGTTAGGTTGCAAAGAGTGCTTAGAAACTACGTCAAAGCGCTTCTGGAGAAGACCAGAGAAGTAGGTAAACTATGAGGTGAAACAGTAATGTTGTCAAATTACCCGAGTACCTCTACAAAGTGTAACAATACATGCCAAATGATGTGAGTGCATGAACTTTTAACAGGACACCTGCCATATGGTGATAGTACTTGAGTGTAGGATTGACATATTTAGAACATTGAATAAGTACATAGGCATGTGGCAGCGATAGCTACCTAATGGTGTGAGTTCCTCGGCATGTTATGTCATTTCTATCAAATGGTTACATGCCTGATGGATAGCTCACGTGCAACATGCTTGTTTTGGGAATTGGACAATTCTATGCGGCAGGTTTGAAACCCTGGTTGTGCTGACTAGGCCCTTCATCCTTCTGCGAGTGATGAATCGAGTACCATCAGTGCGCAATAATAATACTGCTTAATACAGAGCTATGAAGTGATCCATCTAACCAAATTATAATATGATGCAATTGTAATACCAACAACTTGAAATGTCTACTAAATTGTGCTAGTTGCTGTTGTCTGATAGCAAATTCTGACAATTTGTGCAAGTACCGGCAACGATGCAAGTTCCTTACAGTATTCCAATACCTGCAATATGTTGTATATTAACAAACACTGGCAAACCCTATCAAATGATGGTCACTTGGATTTGTGATTGTAACACTGGGAAAGACAGGAAGATAGATGGGCATATGATCGCAATACCTAAAATAGCAACAAAGAAAATATTTTCGATACACACATGTCAACTTTGTTAGGTTCAGTAAGGCTTGTATTCTACCTTTACACAACACTCCCAGTTAAAAAACCATAGTTTTGCAAGGTGTATCGATGGCAATGGCACACCTGTTCTCCAGTCCTGTGCTTTTATGTAATAGAGCACTGCATTCTGGTAGAAGCAGTCTTTTTTTTTGTTTAAAATGGATTAACAAACCAGAAAACAATGATTTTCTAAAGAAACTCCACTGGTATCCATGTGAAGACTGGAGAGGGTATCTGTATTTCTGCCTCCTTTACAGCTAGGGTAGAAGCACAGAGCACCCCACCTAAGTTTTTCTGTGTGGTAGCAATGGATGAGAGAGAGAGTCAAGGGTATGGATGCAGGCTGGTTTTTAAGTACCATGAATCCCCAAGCCCCAACAAAGGCATGTCTGCACACTATGTTTTGTGAAAACACAGGTCTTTTTATATAAAATAAGGTTCTAATAAATATTTACATCAATAAATAACACACCTTGTGCTCAGGCAACACTATGCCCATTATGATAAATATATACACATCTATTTGGTACCCCAATATACTTTAGATTAACAGTTATTAAAAAAACATAGGATAATAGCATAGATATGTTGATGTCCCACACGGCAGACCTAACAGTCACACAACACAATTAGGTGCATAGGCATTGTCTGTAACCCATGTATTTATGTCTTCAATGCCGGCTTCATACTGCCAGACGGAAACCCAACCCCTCCTCTTCCTCATACCCTGCTTCCTGTTCCTTCCGGTGCTCTCCCCCTGTCACATGACCCAGTTTGTCAGCTGCCCGACATCACAGATATTACCGTAGAAAGGCAGGTTAGATTAGGAACATTGGCAGAATGCTTTCTTTAAAGTAGATAGGCAATATTGTGTGAGTATCCCCCCCACCTTGGCAACATGTGAGAGGAAAGTTAAGGTGGACTTTATCTTGTCTATAACAGCCCAGTCCAAATATGTTCAATAATGCTCTGCTATGTTTTCTATAAATCCCACTACCCCAAAGTACCTGGGAAGCCACAGCAGAACAGGATCTAAGACAAATCTGTGACACCTGTATGATTCCTGAGAATGGAAGATGTTCTTCCTCGTCACAGTACCTTAGGTGTCTTGTCAGGCAAAGTGGTGGAGTTTCTTGGCCTTACTCAATGAAACTCATCAAGGATGGACCCCCTTTGGAATAAAGAGTCACTGGGATGTCAGTGGCGAGATGAAAGAATGGACCAAGGAGTGTCGGAAAGGCTGCACTTTCGGTCTTCACAGTGGTCTCCGTTGCTGGGTCGTTTCTCCAGCTGTGGATGTCCCATGAAGGTGAAACTTGCTGTGGACCCATACAAGGTATTGCTGAAAAAGATAAGACCCTTGTATGGCTTTTGGTTGTGACGAGTGCCATGGCAGAAGTTGGTGTTGTGTTTCATGAGTTTGCGGTTTACCACCTTTAGGTTTTTTTGTGCTGCAGCCAAAGCACAGATGCCAGGATGGTTTCTAGCAACCTAGACATAACACCTGGGATGGGCTGCGGACCCTCACCAAGTCTGGCCCTTCAGGACTTCTTCTTCAGATTCTGGTGGTGGGAAACCCACCAGCAGACACTCCAATGTAGGCAGCAACCCTGGACCTTCTCTGGCATGGTCAAGTAGACAGATGTGTGGCCGGTATTCCCCTTGCAGTATTCTTCTGAGATTTAGAACTTTTGCATCTCTGGGTGTCAAGCAGCACTATGCCAGGGTACCCCGTCGTCTGGCTGATACTCAGCAAACTGGCTTCTAGTGGTCACAAACACTTCTCCGGACCCTGGGTGACACAGATGAACTTCTTGTCTTCAAGAGGTTTAGGCACTCCTCTTCTGGACCCACAGACATCCCTTCTCCACATGGCAGGCACACAGGACTGGCTTTAAGGACACTTCGGGTGAAGAGCAGCAGTTGCACAATGTTCCGTCGCAGTTCGGGGAGAGGTCCCTTATACAAATTCTCTCTGGTTCAGTACTTGAGTCAGCAAAGCAGTTTTCGGATTCAGTGAAGAGATGCAGCAGCAGACAGCTTCAGCTTCAGGCTTCTTATTACAGCTTCTAGTGAGGTGATGAGTGTGAGTCAACCTGTTATACTAAACACTCCCCATTTACTCAGGCTAAGCCAGGTTCAGCTAGTCAATAACACACAAGTGCATTCATGCAGGCAACACCCAATCAGGCCCACAGGCTTTCAGTCTATTCATCATAAACCAGACACTGACAACACAGGATGTGGATTGGGGGCTACTCCCCAGCATTTCAGTGCATCACACTGCATTCATTTCTGTTTCAGTCAAGGCTGTCTCAGGCATTGTGTCACACAATCAAAACCAGACACTCACAACACATAATGCATATTAAGTATTCACTCCATTCTGGTAGGCTCCACCACAAGGGTGTAGCCACAACAAGCAGCCCCTGGGAGAGCTCCGGCCAGTCTGGCAGGAGGCAGCCCTAGGAACCATATATGGCTCTTCCACCCAACAACCATTCAGGGTAAGGGAACAGAGCTTGAGCTTCTCAGGATGTTGAGAAATAAGTGATTAAGGCACAGGAAACCATGAGGCCACCAGCACCATCTTGCCTTTGTGCAGGAATCCATTGATTCCTATTCAGGGCCTGGGTATCCCAAACATGGGGGATTCCGAGAGTCACTGTCACTTCAGCATGTAGCTGCCAGCAGCCTATACACTGCTTTGTGGGCAACACACATGTGCCCAAAAACGTACACAAGGAGTACATTGTTGTACCCCTACCCATGAATGCCCTAAGGGTATCCCATGGGTACTGTTCACTAAGAACAAAATGAAGAGCTGCACTGCCAGGGATCCAAACTGGACTCCAGTGCAGAAAACAAGCAGAGCACACAGAAGAAGAAGCTATAGGACAAGGACAAGGAGGCCCAGTCCACCATAAGGCCCAACCTTCCATTCTGGCATAACAGTGCAATGCAAAAATGATCAAACCATGGTTGTGGAGCCATTTAAGCACGTTTTGCTTCACAAAGAGATCCTTATTTGGGTAGTGGACGCCTTTTTAAAAATGATCTGGGCAGAGTATTAAACCATTGGCTATATCAAAGGTATAGATGGATGTAGGAAGGGCAGTCTTTTGTCCCCACCTGAGTGTAGTGCTGTTGCCTGTTAAGTAACTTTGTTAATGATATTAAAATGAGAATGTTAAATATCCTCTCCAAGGTGGGAGATTAAACAGGAAGTTGCCCTGGCCGTTGCCTGGTTTGCCAACACCTAGAAAAGGACCTGGTGCAGGGTATAACTCAGATCAAGTTTCTGTGACTTGTATGTTAGGCATCGTGCGAGGGAAAACACATGAACTTTCTGTTGCTTTTTGTGAGAGTTAAAAAGTCAGTTTCAAACTCCGGAAAATGCAATAGCTCTTTGGCTCTGCAAGCATACCTAGCAAAAAAAAATAAAAAAGGTTTGCCCAGTGGCGAAATATAGACGGCAAATTGATTGGAGTTGTCTTATTACCTACAATAATTTCTAATCATTTTTTTTCATCGTTCATGCTACATTGAACAATTACTGATGTCAATGATGACCAGTGCATCCATGGTCATATGCATTGAGAAATCACACACTGCCTACCACCCACCATCTACCACTATAAGGTGCACTTTCTGATTTCATATTCACATTTTATGAGTCATTGCATAGCAGAACACATATTTCTTCAATTAGTGTATCCAAAATTGTTAATTTTCAATTTATTTGATTCTTTGCCAATCATCAGACTCCTTCAAGAAGGGTGCATTGATTTCCTATCACCCTATTTACAGAGTGATATCTGTACCTGGCTCCCATGTCAGACTGTCAACTCATTAATGCCCAGAAATCCTTTCGTATCAGTTTTTCCATCACTGCATTTATATTGGTGTGTGTCATCTCTTACTGCTGTCCATTCATTGGAAGGAGCGCCTCCATCTTAACCTCCGTCTTCCCTGTTGTCCTCCCCCACTGCCCCATGCACTGCCTCCCGTCGACCCATTTACCTGGTCTGGAGGGTGTGCTTACTGACAACACGCAATTGCATGATGGATGCTCATTTTCCCCGATGTCACTTCTGTTCCCGTCCTCTACTTTCCCCTTCACAAACCGCACATTTTCTGTTCTTCACCTGGGCTCCCTCACGGTACCATTTGCCCATCATTTGCCCTCCTACTCACTTTTATTTCATGACACCCATGCCAGTTCCTCCCACCTAGAAGCTTAGATGTATTTCCTGCCTCAACTCCTATGTCACCAAATGGTGTTGGATCATGTTGTCTCATCTACCCTCATCCCTTGCAGCCCATCTGTGTTCCTTTTACAGTGTGGAATTCAAACACTAGTGGTGCTTCTTAACCATTACCTTCAAACCAGTGATTTTTTTTTTTGCTATGAAAAGATATGCCAGACTACAGCAAAGCTTTTAATTGTTTGTATTTATTGCAGCAATTTCTTGGACATCGAGTTCAATGATGAGTGTTTGGACACAGATGTGTGAAAGTTATCATTCCACCGAAATACCTCAAATACCACAGGGTTTAGCACAACCTAGTTCTGAGGTGGGAGAGTGTCACATTGAGAGACAGGCTGATGCTGCATGTCGCCAGCAATTTTCACTGGTTTTTTGAAGTGTGTTACATGCATTCTTGTAACTGTATTTTACTCAGCTCTGTGTGCTCTGCAGGAGCAGGTCTCTGTGAACTAGTAGTAACTTCTTAACTACAAGCACTGGCACAGCTAATCGTTTTGGTTTTTTTTTATGGCTTTTTAAATGTATCGGTAAGAAGAGAGTAAATACTTCTTCTCTACTAAGCCAGTAATTACTGACATGTCTGCAAGTGTGTTTGCAGAAAAATAATATTAGATCTAGACATCTCTGCAGTCTACAGAAGTCTTTTTTACCATTAACATTACTAATGCTACATTACAGCAACTATTATGCTTAAACATTTTAAAATGAGCCGGGTTAATTTACAGGACAGCTAGGGTGGTGGGGGTGAGGTGTGCTAAGGTATATGAGAGTGTACCAGGGGACCCCTGCCAAAAGTAACTCTAGGGAATCAAAGTAATCGAAGAAACAGGGCGTACAACATGTAAAAAGTAACAGAAATGTATTGGACCCAAAGAGCTGGGAAGCACGGTTCAGACAGCACTGTGGAACTGAACGGAATGATGTGAGCTGTCAACGCCACCCAATGGAGCTGAACATTTTATACATAATTTGCCAAATTGCCGTACAACATCTTAGTTACATTTTTAATTCAGGTCAAAGGAGCTGATTTGTGGGGCTATGTCAGTCCCCTGCATCCAAATATATGATGAGTGATCCTAATTGTGTGATACCCTTTGTGGCCACACTTACATCAACACCATCATGATGTAACAAACCTTCCTTGACAGCACGTCAATTACGCAATTGTGCTGATCAGTCAAAAACAATTGCCATTAGTTGGCAATGTCCAAAGTACAAAATGGCTTGAGATGGCAAGGGGCAAGACATTCAAACCAAGTTGGACCTATGGTGTGTCCTGCAGACATCAGCAAGGGCACTGTACAATGTTGCACCCTATGGACACCAAAAACTATCCCCCCTGATTGGCTCCTTGTTCCGCAGCCCATAGCGCCTAACCCAATGCTCTGACCCCCACAAGCTCCCTTCCCATGCCTTGCTGCCAAGTGTAGTCTGAAAAACTATACCACAAATGGTTGATGTTCTATTAACCATATTTCATTTCGATTTCTCTGCCAATTCTCCTCGTGCACCCAAGTGCCTAGCTCATTAGCCTTGAAAGTACCTCTTACAGTGACTTTTCTGTGGCTGTGTTCTCCTGGAAAACTTCAGCCGTGCAACATGTTTGCACACTGTTTTCTGCTGAATGATCATGAAATACGTACTGCTTGTCAGACAAAAGCATGCAGCTCTTTTCTCATGGGCTCTTTGCAAGAAATGCTTTCCTAAAATGAGCTTACATAAAGAATGGTGTCTCTCTCATTCTCATATTGCTCACAATCCTCCATACCCTTTACTGCCCTATAATATCTTAATGTGGATGAGGTAGTATCAGTGGTGCTAAGCAGAGGTGAGGGGCTTTGCGTGGGTTGGCGGAGATGAGCAGCAGAGGTTAGGTGTAGGCATACTGTCCAACATTCTAAAACAGAGAAGTGGGAGATTATCACAAGAATAAGTGAGACTTTTCGTCACCATTATTTTTCATCTATGGAAAGTACATTTTAGATTTTGAACTGTAGAGATAGGGTCATTTCTCAGACATAACCCAATACAGCCATCCTTGGATAGAAACACACAATGTGCAAGAAAGAGACCTTGACCAATGGTTGGGAGCATTTCCCCTCTCAACCAGGGTGCTTTAGCTGACCAAAGAAAGTCTCAAATCCCTCCTATTTCCAACATATATTTATAACAAAAACATCATCATACATCAGTCCTGTTGTAACATACATTCTAAAATCTAATTGGTCCGGTTTTCATGAGTGAAATAAATTACCCTCTCTCATTGGCTATACATGCTTCCTGAAATGCATATTTATTTCCTCGTTCAATTACCCCATAATATGCTGACCAGCATAAAACATGTTATTCTAATGTTTGTGAACACATGACACGCTTTGCAACTCAATAGCTGGATCGAAGTGTTTTTGAAATGATGCAGGCTCTAGCCAACTCTGCCAAGGACATAAGGCTTGCTGTCTCGTCCCCATTGGCTCATTAGTCTACCTTATCTATTTTTCACTTACTGACTATTTCATTTATTAAAAGGGCCTTGAGAAACACTGTCTATTCTTCTATTTAATGCTGCCAAGTTTGTGTGCCAGGCTGCGCTTGAGCAAACCCCTCCTCATTCTACTTTATCAACCCTACCTGATTAATTATATCTGTGGCTTCTGACATTCTAACTTTACCGGAACCTTAAGGCCTGTATTCATTTGTAATGCATGCTTATGGCATCCATTCTACATGAGATGGATACCTTTTGTTGTCCCATTTCTATGTTAATGAAATATATGTTATGTTATGTTATGTTATGTTACTTTGCATTTATATAGCGCCTTATGTACCATTGGTATGGTCTGAAGGCGCTGGTAGATTGAACGCCCTTGGGAACTGCAGTTCAAGTCAGTAGAGAGAGTAGGGAAAGTCAAAGGTGCATGTGAGCACTGAATATGTGTGCAGCTGGTGTGGCATTCGTGTAATAGCTATTCTTAGCGGTAGGTGTGGTGGTTGAGAGATCAGGAGTATGTGTTCGTCCTGGCAGGATTTATCCAGACCGATTGTGGCTGCGTTAGGCCTGCGGAGAACGCCTGGCTGGGGGGTGTGTAACCAGCAGTGTTTAGTTAGAGTGATGGGGAGTATGAGGCAGATGTTGGTATGAGAACAGTTATACTGAATGGTGTCATAGTATCACTGTGTTCTAGTTGAATGGTGGTGGAAAGAAGAGAGTAAGCGTGGTGATGTGATATGATGGGTTACATGCTCTTTCAAACTTTCCATGCACTCCAGACCATTCCATGTAAGTTGCGCAATTCTATGCGCTCCAGTCCGCTCCATGCACACCAGTCTGCTCCATGCGCTCCAGAACGCTCCATGCGCTCTGCTCCATGCACTCCAATCCGCTCCACGCACTCCAATCCGCTCTACGCATTCCAATCCGCTCTACGCACTCCTATCCGTTCCATGCATCCGAATCTGTTCCATGTACTCAGATCGGTTCCGTGTATTCTAAGTTGTTTTGAGCACTCCATCCACATATTTCACCTGTACCATCCACATACTTCATCCGTTCCATCCATATATTTCACCCGTTCCATTCACATACGTCAGCCATTCCATCCACGTACATCACCCGTTTCATCCACATACATCACCCGTTCTATCCACATACATTACCCGTTCCATCCACATACGTCACCCGTTCCATCCAGATGCGTCACCCGTTCCATCCACATGCGTCACCCGTTCCATCCACATGCGTCACCCGTTCCATCCAAATACGTCACCCGTTCCATCCACATACGTCATATGTTCTATCCACATACTTCACCAGTTCCGTCTGCTCTACGCATTCAGCGGCTCTACGTACTCATCGGCTCTACGCTCTCAACCGCTCTTCTCTCTCATCCGTTCTAGGTACTCATCCACTCTACATGCACTTCTGCACACATCCGTTCTATGCACTCATCCACTCTACGCAACTCATCCGCTCTACGCAGCTCATCCACACTACGCAGCTCATCCGCTCTATGCAGTCATCAGCTCTATGCATTCATCCGCCTTACGCACTTTTCCGCTCTAGGCATTCGTCCGCTCTAGGCACTCATCCGCTCTAGGCACTCATCCGCTCTACGCACTCGCCCGCTCTACGCACTCACCCACTCTACGCACTCAGCCGCTCTTACGCACCCCTCCTCTGCGCACTCTTCCGCTCTTACACACCTCTCCTCTCTGCGCACTCTTCAGCTCTGCGTACCCAGCACGCTCTGCGCACGCATCACTCTGTGTGCACCCAACATGCTCCCCGCACTCACCCACTGTCCGGACTCATCCGCTCTGCGCACCCATCACGCTTCCCGCACTCAACCGCTCCCCGCACTCATCCACTATATGCACTCGTCCTTTCCACGTACTCATCTGCTATATGCATTCATCAGCACTACAAAGTCGTTCGCTCATACACATTCATCTGCACTATACACTCATCTGCTCTATACACTCATTCGTTCTATACACTCAGCCGCTCTATACACTCATCCAATCTGCACATTCATCCGCTCCTGCATTCTACACATTCCTCCTCACTTACGCACTCATCCGCTCTACACCCTTGTTCGTTCTACACACTCCTCCGCTCTGCCCATTCATCTGCTCTACACACTCTTCCGCTGTACACACTCTTCTGCTCTACACACTCTTCCGCTCTACACTCTTCCACTCTACACACTCTTCCGCTCTACACACTCTTCCGCTCTACACACTCATCTGCTCAACGCATTCATCCGCTCAGCGCATTCGTCCGTTCCACGTGCTTCATCTATTCTAACGGTTTCATACGCTCCATTCTAACGATTTCATACGCTCCATTCGCTTCGTTCATTCATCATGCATTGTCGATTCAGGCCATGTCATTTGTCATGCACACTGGATCTGTTCCGTGTTATCTATTTTATACACTATACCCGTCTCATGTACTTGAACCGTCTATTCTGTATTTTCCATTTATGCCATGCACTCGTACAGTCTGAGTCATCTGTCTGTGTACTCATCAGTCTCTTGTATTCATCTTTCCATCCTCTTCTCTTTATTCATTTCGCCCATTTTGTCTATTGCACTCATTACATCCATTTCATTAATTTAAACCTCATTACTGTTTTCGTACGATTTATTCTTTTTGTCCATTTCACTGCTTTGATTTAATTTTACTTGTTCTATTCTGTTTGTCCTCTTAGTCTACATAAGCGGTTATTAGTTGTTGATTTCTCGCATGGATCTTGATGTTGTATTGTTATTTGTTTTATTGCTATTCAGGGTCTAGTAGATTTTTGGATTGGTGTCATTGGGATGCTGTTATTCTGTTTGGGTTAGTTTGTGTACGGGTTGGTTTTAGGGGAAGCCTTGTTTTAGGGGAAGAGCCAAGTTTTCAGTAGTTTGCAGAAAGACATTAGATCTTCAGTTAGGCGGATGTGGGGTGGGAGTGCGTTCCACAGCGTGGTGGCCAAGGCTTAGAATGATGATCTGCCAAGCATGACTGAGTTTGTTTTGGGTATGACTAGGAGGCCCGCTGAGCTTGATCTTAGAGTATGTGGAGGGTGATAGGGTTTTAGTTTGTCTTGAAGATATTGCAGACCCAATCCCAGCTTCCTAATATTTTCAACCTGGGATTTCATTTTCAAAGGAATATGTATTCTAGGAGCTCTTATTGTTGTTAAGTAATAGTGTAAGCTTAAAAACAATTTAAGAACTCCTACTTATGTCTGGCTTTGGTCCAGCATCTTCCCTTTTCTTTTTTCTTTTGTTTTTTTGCCCTTTGGCCTTGTTTGGTTAAAAGTGTTGATTTGACAGTTAATATATGGCTTCAATGATTTCACCTATTGTTATATACATGTGTAGTATATGGCTTCAACCAGTTAATATATGATTTCAATGATTTCACTTATTGTTATGTATGTGTATTACATGTTTGGCTTAATTGTATGTACAAATATCTCGTATTATATATATTTTTTATCTTACACAAAACTCAATTGTTATGTGAGGTTATGACTTTGAAATATACAAATGGGTGTAGTGTTCTACATAACCAATGAGATTATTTCGGGAATAGGACCCATACAGGACTTAACTCCCTATGAGTTTTCATGGGCCGTCCCCTGCGTTACCAGTACCCCTTTTGTTGTATATATAAGTCTTACTAGCCCTTCACTGGTACGCTACCCCGAGGGCAGACCACTGCCACCCCTGAGTGGCCCCCCCTTCGAAACATATTGAAGATATTGAGGTCTGGTTTTATGGATTGCTCAATGAGAGATGCATAAGGTTTTGAAAGTCACCCTTCAGGCTACTGGAAGCCAGTGCAGAGTCTTAAGGGCTGGGGAGATGTGGTCTCTTAGGCCGAGCACAAGTAGCAGTTTGGCTGCAGCGTTTTGTTACTTTTGAAGTTTATTCAGTTGGTACGCGTGAACTCCGAGGTATAGGGGGTTTGCATAGACCTGTCTTGATATAACAATTGATTGGACCGTGGAGAGTCTGTTGGTAAAGGAGAGATATGGAAAGATTCACCTAAGAGTTTTAAGGTGGTAGTGGCAGGACTTTGAGACATTGTTGACTTGGCGCGAGAGTGTTAGGTCAGAGTCAAGGGTTCATCCAAGGTTTTTTACTGAGATAGAGGGAGTCGGTGAGTTGCCCATGGAGGATGGCCAGGGTAGTGGGTGTAGAAGAAGTTCGGAGTTGCCACATACCATGATTTCAGTTTTGGAGGGGTTTAACAAGAGGTGGCTTTGGGTCATCCAGAGCTCTATTTCAAGGAGGCAGGAGGCGAGGTCAGGTCGGCCGTTGGGTTTTGAGTTCAGGAGTTTTAGAATTAATTGAGTGTTATCAGCGTAGTTGTAACACAGGATATTGTGTGAACTAATTATTGGTGGGAGGGTAATCAAGTAGAGATTGAACAGGAGGGCAGATAGGCATGCTCCTTGTGGGACTCTCCTGTCGACTAGTCAGGCTTGGGAGGAATAGGTGGAGAGTACCGTTATTTGGTACCTATCTTTGAGGAATGAAGCTATCCATTTGAGAGCGGTTCCACGAATTCCTAGGGAGTGGAGGCGGTGAAGGAGGATTGATTGTGTCGAAGGCGGCGGAAATGTCAAGGAGGATTAATGCGGCATATCCCGCGGAGTCTATCGTGATTTTAAGGTCATCCCAGATTGTGGTTAGGGTGGTTTCAGTTCCGTGACAGGCTCTGAAACCTGATTGTGCGGGGTCTAGGAGATTGTTGGCTTCGACAAAGGCATTTAGTTGGGAGTATGCTGTTCGGTCAATGAGTTTGGCAAGGAACCATGTGTTTGAGATGGGGCGGTAGTTTTTGGGCTCGAGAGGGTCGAGGGAAGGTTTTTTTATTAGAGGTTTGACATGAACCGTTTTGAATGTGTCGGGAAAAATATCCGAGGAAAGGGAGTCATTTATGATGGATCTTGCGTGTTCTCCTGCGCAGGTAGAAGCGAAAATTTATTTGAGGGTTGTGGCCAGGCAAGGGTCTAGCGGAGAGCCGGATGGTTTGCGGGCAGAGAGAAGATAGAGAAATTGGTTGGGTGAATTGGACTAAAGGAGTCGAACGTTGGTTGCGTAGTGGTCACAGGCGGTGGGTCCATATGTTCTTCATGGTGTGTGCAAATGTATGCATTCTGTATATATGTGTTTAGCATGAATGAGTCCATTGCAATATTTTTTATATCTAAGTGCATTCTTTTAACTTATTGTTCATCTAGCTTCATGATTAATGTACTTTGCTTCATGTCTATTGGACGTGTACATTTGCCCCTATCACTTATTCTTACCACTTTCAATTTACATTGTCTTCATTCCCTAATGCAGCTGCCTTGGATAAGAGCTGTGTGGCTGCCTCAATGAATAATGCTTCTCACTTTTACAATGTTGGACTGGAGGGCGGGGCATGGACCCTGAGTGAAATGTTCACCTGTCCATCACCAGAGGATCAAGGGGTAGTCACTTTTGGTCTACTCCTCTTCAAAACATTGAAAAATCTCTGCTTTTGGGATGGAAATCAGGAGAGTCTTTCAGTCTGAGTATGGTGTGGATATGGAATGGTGGGTGGACAGGGGAGAGGAAGGGAAGGCGTTGGATAGAGGTCTGTGGGGTAGTGTAGGGATAAGCTACAATGAGTAGGGGTAGGCAGAGGGGAGTTAGAGCAGGTGAAATGCTGGGAATCACTGGGGTGAGTACTGTGGGACAGTTTAGTGTGATTATATTCTCAGGTAGGGAACATTAGGTAGAGTGGTTTATGAAGAAAGGTGTGGGATAGAGTGGGGTGAGATAGGAATGGTAAAATAGAGGGGTACATTATATGGAAGTGGAAGAAGTGGAAGAAGAGAGACATGTGGATGTGGAAAGAGAGGGGTGAGGAAGGGTGGGGGGGTTCAGTGGGCTTGAACTTGGTGAACACAGGCAGAGGGAGAATGGGGGCAGGTGGAAGATCTGAGGCATGTGGATCAGTGGGGGCATGGCATTAGTGCAGAACTACTTATAGTGGTGGTGCGGAGTGGTGGTGTGAAGGTGAGTGTGCTGAGTGGAGGTGTGGAGTAGGATGTGGAGCTATGGTTGTCAGTGTACGTGTGATGTGGTAGCAGGTAGATGTGGAGTGATATGTTGGGCTTTAGTGGTGTGGTGGTGTGAAGTGCTGTGGTTGTGTGGTGGGGTTTCATGTAGTGATGTTAAATGGTGGGATTTGGTGGGGTGAAGGGAGTGGAATATGATGGTGTGTAGTGGCAGTGTGATGGTGTGGGCATGTGTTGGGGGTATGGTAAAGTAATGGAGTGTGTGAAATGTTGTTGAATGATTGAGTATGGTGTATTAATGCGGTGGGGTGAGGTGGTGTGGAATGATGTGGTTTTGAATGGATTGGCGGTGTGGTGGTTTAAATGTGTCATGTGGAGTTGTGGTGTGCGCTGATGGTGGAGTATCTTGGTTTTGGTACTATGGAGTTGTTTTGTGCAATGGTGGTGTGCAGTGGAGGTATGGGCAGAGCGTGGGAGTGTGATGTGTTTGTGTGATGGGATGTTGGGGTAATGGGGTGCTCTAGAGGTGTGAAATGTTTTAGTGTGGTGTACTACACTGGGGTGTTGTGGTTTGATGCTGTGATGGGGTTGTGGTTTGTAGTTGTGTGGCGTGTACTGATGGTGGGGTCAAGTGGTGTGGAGTGGTAATGTGCAGTGATGGTGAGGCATTGACTGGAGTGATGTCAACTAGCTGACACAGAGACAACCCAAAAGTGTTGGTTCTGTGGAGTTGTATTGTGGATTGGTAGTGTGGAGGGTGGTGTTGTGGAGTGGATGTGTGAAGTGACATGTGAAGATGGGGTGTGGTGGTGTGTAGTGGTTTTGGGGTTGTGTGGAGGTATGAAATCGGGTTGTGGCAGTGGGATGTGGTGGGGAAGGGGTGGTGGGGTGGTCTATGGATGTGGAATGGTTAAGTGTGGTGTACTATGCTGGAGGGTTAAGGTGGTGTGATGGTCTGGTGCTTTGTAGGGGTGTAGTATGTAATGATGCTGCGGTCAAATTGTGTGAAGTAGTGGTGTTCAGTGATGATGAGGCATGGGGTAGAATGAGGTAAGCTAGCTGTCAAAAATAAAAAAAAATAAAAAAAAGGAAGCAAAGAGGGCCATGTGCCAATGCCAGTATCACACTGTGGCATCCTTAAAGTGAGAGGGTGGTGCTGGAGGTTTTGTCAGTTCTTGAGGGAGATAGAAACCAGCATCCTATGAACAAACACGCTTGTCTGCCTCTCTTTGAAGTTGTATGGTAGAGAAGGACAGGATGGTCAGGCCATTCCCTGAGTGGGTTTTATGCTTAAGGGAGGGGGGAGAGCTCCAACAAGGGCATAGCACCTGCATGTTGGGTGTAACTAGAGATCACCTCGGCCTAAAGGGAGTGCCACTTGATCCAATCAATATAATAATGGACCCTACAAACATGCACTTTGCGTCCCTTAACATGGTCTCAGATGGTGTTGTTTCATTCTAGTCTGCACATTCAAAATTAATTTCACTGGGCTGTAAGCTGTAATGAATCATGCTCTCACTCAGTATATACACATTTCAATTAGTGAGTAAATAAATCACCTGCAGTCTGTAACTCAATCACTTATGAGAAAGGGGTCGAGGACAAATAGCACCAATGTCGATTAGTAGTGATTTGCATAAAATCAAAGAACATCTTGGGAACAGAAGAATGCCCACACAATGTGCATTTGAAATGTGCCTGTCATAGTGATTCAAGCATGACAACCTTCTGAACATGTAATGCACACTGGGCTCTCTTCTTATTTCATTTGTCACAACACCCTCCCTAACACTACATTGGGCCTAATTCTCACCCTGCCGGTATCCTGGCGGTAGAGCATTGAATGTAATTAAATAGTAGCTCATGCATCCAAGGTAGGGATGGAAAGAGAAATTATAGATATAAGCTTGACACTTAGTGAAGGCGAGATGAGACCTATAACACGGAGCAGAATACTGAAGAATTGGAAAAAACAACGTCAAAGGGAGACCAAGGGAAGCAATTATTACATAATACTACATGTGTTCACAGACAAACTAGTGTGGAATGAAAAGACATACAGCGAGCAGGAAGAATAACTAAATAGATTACGAATGGGTCAGACAGGACTAAACAGAATGCTGAAAGGAGTTGGATGCCATTAACACAGCGAATGTCTGTATGGTAAAACGTGAGAAACGGTGTGCCATTATCTTCAACAATGTGACCCACACATACTGAAAAGAAAGCTGTTATTTCTATCACTGACAGAATGGGGAGATAAGCTAACAAATGAATTAGACATCTTGAGGTTTTCATGGAAATAGAATATAAAGGAAACAAAGGATCAAACGATCCTCAAATATCTTCAGGAGAGAAACAAGGAAGACTACATGTTCTGCTTGATCAAGAGCTTGTTAGCAAATCTTCACCTCATACAGAAGCAGTCAATGAGACTGCATATGGATAGGAGAGGCAATAAAAACATTTCTCACTATCACGTAACTTGTTCCAAACATCATGTGAACCTCAATAATAACACTGGCAGACACATCTGGAGTGCAATGTGCAGTTGATATGGGGAAGTCAATGTACAGTGGCAACCATGTGCTGGATTGAACACAATCAGGGGAGGGGTATGGGGAGGGGTCAGAAGGAGCAATGATCCGGCCCCAAGATGCATCCAGCAGCAGACAATAACCTTCTCTTGCTCTCAGGTCTCCATGGGGGGGTATGAGAAGGTTGGAGGGGGCTATTTGTCACCAGAGCTAGCTGCAGAAAACCAATCAACAGGAGGCTGCCACAAGCATTGCCAGCTACATTACCGACCAGAGTCTGTCTGATTTCTAACACCTCTCTCGCTCTCTCTTGTTCACTCTCCACCTCTCTTTTAACTATAGCAATATGTTGGCATATAAGTGACACTATTGCCTTCAAATAGGGCAAAGCCAAACATACACATAAAACAGAAAGACACAGAGGTATGGTCTGGTAGGATAATGAGACTTGAAATGTGAATTGGAATAAACATAGCACACAAAGTCACTGTTTACTAACCCCTATTTTTCACTGCATGTTCAAAAGCACTCTGTAAAGCACTATATGAATGTGAATATGGTATTTGCAGATGCTCAAAAAAATCTCAATGTATATAATGAATGTGTTTGTGATCAGGAGTATGTGTTCGTCCTGGCAGGATTTATCCAGACCGATTGTGGCTGCGTTAGTCCTGCGGAGAATGCCTGGCTGGGGGGTGTGTAACCAGCAGTGTTTAGTTAGAGTGATGGGGAGTATGAGGCAGATGTTGGTATGAGAACAGTTATACTGAATGGTGTCATAGTATCACTGTATTATAGTTGAATGGTGGTGTAAAGAAGAGAGTAAGCGTGGTGATGTGATATGATGGGTTACATGCTCTTTCAAACTTTCCATGCACTCCAGACCATTCCATGTAAGTTTGGCAATTCTATGCGCTCCAGTCAGCTCCATGCACACCAGTCTGCTCCATGCGCTCCAGTCCGCTCCATGCGCTCCGCTCCATGCACTCTAATCCGCTCCACGCACTCCAATCCGCTCTACGCATTCCAATCCGCTCTACGCACTCCTATCCGTTCCATGCATCCGAATCTGTTCCATGTACTCAGATCGGTTCCGTGTATTCTAAGTTGTTTTGAGCACTCCATCCACATATTTCACCTGTACCATCCACATACTTCATCCGTTCCATCCATATATTTCACCCGTTCCATTCACATACGTCAGCCATTCCATCCACATACATCACCCGTTTCATCCACATACATCACCCGTTCTATCCACATACATTACCCGTTCCATCCACATACGTCACCCGTTCCATCCAGATGCGTCACCCGTTCCATCCAGATGCGTCACCCGTTCCATCCACATGCGTCACCCGTTCCATCCACATGCGTCACTTGTTCCATCCACATACGTCATCTGTTCTATCCACATACTTCACCAGTTCCGTCCGCTCTACGCATTCAGTGGCTCTACGTACTCATCGGCTCTACGCTCTCAACCGCTCTTCTCTCTCATCCGTTCTAGGTACTCATCCACTCTACATGCACTTCTGCACACATCCGTTCTATGCACTCATCCACTCTTCGCAACTCATCCGCTCTACGTAGCTCATCCACTCTACGCAGCTCATCTGCTCTACGCAGTCATCAGCTCTATGCATTCATCCGCCTTACGCACTTTTCCGCTCTAGGCATTCGTCCGCTCTAGGCACTCATCCGCTCTAGGCACTCATCCGCTCTACGCACTCACCCGCTCTACGCACTCACCCGCTCAACGCACTCAGCCGCTCTTACGCACCCCTCCTCTGTGCACTCTTCCGCTCTTACACACATCTCCTCTCTACGCACTCTTCCGCTCTGCGTACCCAGCACGCTCTGCGCACGCATCACTCTGTGTGCACCCAACATGCTCCCCGCACTCACCCGCTGTCCGGACTCATCCGCTCTGCGCACCCATCACGCTTCCCACACTCAACCGCTCCCCGCACTCATCCACTATATGCACTCGTCCTTTCCACGTACTCATCTGCTATATGCATTCATCAGCACTACTAAGTCGTTCGCTCATACGCATTCATCTGCACTATACACTCATCTGCTCTATACACTCATTCGTTCTATACACTCAGCCGCTCTATACACTCATCCAATCTGCACATTCATCCGCTCCTGCTTTCTACACATTCCTCCGCACTTACGCACTCATCCGCTCTACACCCTTGTTCGTTCTACACACTCCTCCGCTCTGCCCATTCATCTGCTCTACACACTCTTCTGCTGTACACACTCTTCTGCTCTACACACTCTTCCGCTCTACACTCTTCCGCTCTACACACTCTTCCGCTCTACACACTCATCTGCTCAATGCATTCATCCGCTCAGCGCATTCGTCCGTTCCACGTGCTTCATCTATTCTAACGGTTTCATACGCTCCATTCTAACGATTTCATACGCTCCATTCGCTTCGTTCATTCATCATGCATTGTCGATTCAGGCCATGTCATTTGTCATGCGCACTGGATCTGTTCCGTGTTATCTATTTTATACACTACACCCGTCTGATGTACTTGAACCGTCTATTCTGTATTTTCCATTTATGCCATGCACTCGTACAGTCGGAGTCATCTGTCTGTGTACTCATCAGTCTCTTGTATTCATCTTTCCATCCTCTTCTCTTCATTCATTTCGCCCATTTTGTCTATTGCACTCATTACATCCATTTCATTAATTTAAACCTCATTACTGTTTTCGTACGATTTATTCTTTTTGTCCATTTCACTGCTTTGATTTAATTTTACTTGTTCTATTCTGTTTGTCCTCTTAGTCTACATAAGCGGTTATTAGTTGTTGATTTCTCGCATGGATCTTGATGTTGTATTGTTATTAGTTTTATTGCTATTCAGGGTCTAGTAGATTTTTGGATTTGTGTCATTGGGATGCTGTTATTCTGTTTGGGTTAGTTTGTGTACGGGTTGGTTTTAGGGGAAGCCTTGTTTTAGGGGAAGAGCCAAGTTTTCAGTAGTTTGCAGAAAGACATTAGATCTTCAGTTAGGCGGATGTGGGGTGGGAGTGCGTTCCACAGCGTGGGGGCCAAGGCTGAGAATGATGATCTGCCAAGCCTGACTTAGTTTGTTTAGGAGGCCCGCTGAGCTTGATCTTAGAGTACGTGGAGGGTGATAGGGTTTTAGTTTGTCTTGAAGATATTGCAGACCCAATCCCAGCTTCCTAATATTTTCAACCTGGGATTTCATTTTCAAAGGAATATGTATTCTAGGAGCTCTTATTGTTGTTAAGTAATAGTGTGAGCTTAAAAACAATTTAAGAACTCCTACTTATGTCCGGCTTTGGTCCGGCATCTTCCCTTTTCTTTTTTCTTTTGTTTTTTTGCCCTTTGGCCTTGTTTGGTTAAAAGTGTTGATTTGACAGTTAATATATGGCTTCAATGATTTCACCTATTGTTATATACATGTGTAGTATATGGCTTCAACCAGTTAATATATGATTTCAATGATTTCACTTATTGTTATGTATGTGTATTACATGTTTGACTTAATTGTATGTACAAATATCTCGTATTAAATATGTTTTCTATCTTACACAAAACTCAATTGTTATGTGAGGTTATGACTTTGAAATATACAAATGGGTGTAGTGTTCTACATAACCAATGAGGTTATTTCGGGAATAGGACCCATACAGGACTTAACTTCCTATGAGTTTTCATGGGCCGTCCCCTGCGTTACCAGTACCCCTTTTGTTGTATATATAAGTCTTACTAGCCCTTCACTGGTACGCTACCCCGAGGGCAGACCACTGCCACCCCTGAGTGGCCCCCCACTTCGAAACATATTGAAGATATTGAGGTCCGGTTTTATGGATTGCTCGATGAGAGATGCATAAGGTTTTGAAAGTCACCCTTCGGGCTACTGGAAGCCAGTGCAGAGTCTTAAGGGCTGGGGAGATGTGGTCTCTGAGGCCGAGCACAAGTAGCAGTTTGGCTGCAGCGTTTTGTTACTTTTGAAGTTTATTCAGTTGGTAAGCGTGAACTCCGAGGTATAGGGGGTTTGCATAGACCTGTCTTGATATAACAATTGATTGGACCGCGGAGAGTCTGTTGGTAAAGGAGAGATATGGAAAGATGCGCCTAAGAGTTTTAAGGTGGTAGTGGCAGGACTTTGAGACATTGTTGACTTGGCGCGAGAGTGTTAGGTCAGAGTCAAGGGATCATCCAAGGTTTTTTACTGAGATAGAGGGAGTCGGTGAGTTGCCCATGGCGGATGGCCAGAGTAGTGGGTGTAGAAGAAGTTCGGAGTTGCCACATACCATGATTTCAGTTTTGGAGGGGTTTAACAAGAGGTGGCTTTGGGTCATCCAGAGCTCTATTTCAAGGAGGCAGGAGGCGAGGTCAGGTCGGCCGTTGGGTTTTGAGTTCAGGAGTTTTAGAATTAATTGAGTGTCATCAGCATAGTTGTAACACAGGATATTGTGTGAACTAATTATTGGTGGGAGGGTGATCAAGTAAAGATTGAACAGGAGGGCAGATAGGCATGCTCCTTGTGGGACTCCCCTGTCGACTAGTCAGGCTTGGGAGGAATAGGTGGAGAGTACTGTTATTTGGTACCTATCTTTGAGCAATGAAGCTATCCATTTGAGAGCGGTTCCACAAATTCCTAGGGAGTGGAGGCGGTGAAGGAGGATTGATTGTGTCGAAGGCGGCGGAAAGGTCAAGGAGGATTAATGCGGCATATCCCGCGGAGTCTATCGTGATTTTAAGGTCATCCCAGATTGTGGTTAGGGTGGTTTCAGTTCCGTGACAGGCTCTGAAACCTGATTGTGCGGGGTCTAGGAGATTGTTGGCTTCGACAAAGGTATTTAGTTGGGAGTATGCTGTTCGGTCAATGAGTTTGGCAAGGAACCATGTGTTTGAGATGGGGCGGTAGTTTTTGGGCTCAAGAGGGTCGAGGGAAGGTTTTTTTATTAGAGGTTTGACATGAACCGTTTTGAATGTGTCGGGAAAAATATCCGAGGAAAGGGAGTCATTTATGATGGATCTTGCATGTTCTCCTGTGCAGGTAGAAGCGAAAATTTATTTGAGGGTTGTGGCCAGGCAAGGGTCTAGCGGAGAGCCGGATGGTTTGCGGGCAGAGAGAAGATAGAGAAATTGGTTGGGTGAATTGGACTAAAGGAGTCGAACGTTGGTTGCGTAGTGGTCACAGGCGGTGGGTCCATATGTTCTTCATGGTGTGTGCAAATGTATGCATTCTGTATATATGTGTTTAGCATGAATGAGTCCATTGCAATATTTTTTATATCTAAGTGCATTCTTTTAACTTATTGTTCATCTAGCTTCATGATGAATGTACTTTGCTTCATGTCTATTGGACGTGTACATTTGCCCCTATCACTTATTCTTACCACTTTCAATTTACATTGTCTTCATTCCCTAATGCAGCTGCCTTGGATAAGAGCCGTATGGCTGCCTCAATGAATAATGCTTCTCACTTTTACAATGTTGGACTGGAGGGCGGGGCATGGACCCTGAGTGACATGTTCACCTGTCCATCACCAGAGGATCAAGGGGTAGTCGCTTTTGGTCTACTCGTCTTCAAAACATTGAAAAATCTCTGCTTTTGGGATGGAAATCAGGAGAGTCTTTCAGTCTGAGTATGGTGTGGATATGGAATGGTGGGTGGACAGGGGAGAGGAAGGGAAGGCGTTGGATAGAGGTCTGTGGGGTAGTGTAGGGATAAGCTACAATGAGTAGGGGTAGGCAGAGGGGAGTTAGAGCAGGTGAAATGCTGGGAATCACAGGGGTGAGTACTGTGGGACGGTTTAGTATGATTATATTCTCAGGTAGGGAACATTAGGTAGAGTGGTTTATGAAGAAAGGTGTGGGATAGAGTGGGGTGAGATAGGAATGGTAAAATAGAGGGGTACATTATATGGAAGTGGAAGAAGTGGAAGAAGAGAGACATGTGGATGTGGAAAGAGAGGGGTGAGGAAGGGTGGGGGGGTTCAGTGGGCTGGAACTTTGTGAACACAGGCAGAGGGAGAATGGGGGCAGGTGGAAGATCTGAGGCATGTGGATCAGTGGGGGCATGGCATTAGTGCAGAACTACTTATAGTGGTGGTGCGGAGTGGTGGTGTGAAGGTGAGTGTGCTGAGTGGAGGTGTGGAGTAGGATGTGGAGCTAGGGTTGTCAGTGTACGTGTGATGTGGTAGCAGGTAGATGTGGAGTGATATGTTGGGCTTTAGTGGTGTAGTGGTGTGAAGTGCTGTGGTTGTGTGGTGGGGTTTCATGTAGTGATGTTAAATGGTGGGATTTGGTGGGGTGAAGGGAGTGGAATATGATGGTGTGTAGTGGCAGTGTGATGGTGTGGGCATGTGTTGGGGGTATGGTAAAGTAATGGAGTGTGTGGAAAGTTGTTGAATGATTGAGTATGGTGTATTAATGCGGTGGGGTGAGGTGGTGTGGAATGATGTGGTGTTGAATGGATTGGCGGTGTGGTGGTTTAAATGTGTCATATGGAGTTGTGGTGTGCGCTGATGGTGGAGTATCTTGGTTTTGGTACTATGGAGTTGTTTTGTGCAATGGTGGTGTGCAGTGGAGGTATGGGCAGAGCGTGGGAGTGTGATGTGTTTGTGTGATGGGATGTTGGGGTAATGGGGTGCTCTAGAGGTGTGAAATGTTTTAGTGTGGTGTACTACACTGGGGTGATGTGGTTTGATGCTGTGATGGGGTTGTGGTTTGTAGTTGTGTGGCATATAATGATGTGGGGTCAAGTGGTGTGGAGTGGTAATGTGCAGTGATGGTGAGGCATTGAGTGGAGTGATGTCAACTAGCTGACACAGAGACAACCCAAAAGTGTTGGTTCTGTGGAGTTGTGTTGTGGATTGGTAGTGTGGAGGGTGGTGTTGTGGAGTGGATGTGTGAAGTGACATGTGAAGATGGGGTGTGGTGGTGTGTAGTGGTTTTGGGGTTGTGTGGAGGTATGAAATCGGGGTGTGGCAGTGGGATGTGGTGGGGAAGGGGTGGTGGGGTGGTCTATGGATGTGGAATGGTTAAGTGTGGCGTACTATGCTGGAGGGTTAAGGTGGTGTGATGATCTGGTGGTTTGTAGGGGTGTAGTATGTAATGATGCTGCTGTCAAATTGTGTGAAGTAGTGGTGTTCAGTGATGATGAGGCATGGGGTAGAATGAGGTAAGCTAGCTGTCAAAAATAAAAAAAAAAAAAAAAGGAAGCAAAGAGGGCCATGTGCCAATGCCAGTATCACACTGTGGCATCCTTAAAGTGAGAGGGTGGTGCTGGAGGTTTTGTCAGTTCTTGAGGGAGATAGAAACCAGCATCCTATGGACAAACACGCTTGTCTGCCTCTCTTTGAAGTTGTATGGTAGAGAAGGACAGGATGGTCAGGCCATTCCCTGAGTGGGTTTTATGCTTGAGGGAGGGGGGAGAGCTCCAACAAGGGCATAGCACCTGCATGTTGGGTGTAACTAGAGATCACCTCGGCCTAAAGGGGGTGCCACTTGATCCAATCAATATAATAATGGACCCTACAAACATGCACTTTGCGTCCCTTAACATGGTCTCAGATGGTGTTGTTTCATTCTAGTCTGCACATTCTAAATTAATTTCACTGGGCTGTAAGCTGTAATGAATCATGCTCTCACTCAGTATATACACATTTCAATTAGTGAGTAAATAAATCACCTGCAGTCTGTAACTCAATCACTTATGAGAAAGGGGTCGAGGACAAATAGCTCCAATGTCGATTAGTAGTGATTTGCATAAAATCAAAGAACATCTTGGGAACAGAAGAATGCCCACACAATGTGCATTTGAAATGTGCCTGTCATAGTGATTCAAGCATGACAACCTTCTGAACATGTAATGCACACTGGGCTCTCTTCTTATTTCATTTGTCACAACACCCTCCCTAACAGTACATTGGGCCTAATTCTCACCCTGCCGGTATCCTGGCGGTAGAGCATTGAATGTAATTAAATAGTAGCTCATGCATCCAAGGTAGGGATGGAAAGAGAAATTATAGATATAAGCTTGACACTTAGTGAAGGTGAGATGAGACCTATAACACGGAGCAGAATACTGAAGAATTGGAAAGAACAACGTCAAAGGGAGACCAAGGGAAGCCATTATTACATAATACTACATGTGTTCACAGACAAACTAGTGTGGAATGAAAAGACATACAGCGAGCAGGAAGAATAACTAAATAGATTACGAATGGGTCAGACAGGACTAAACAGAATGCTGAAAGGAGTTGGATGCCATTAACACAGCGAATGTCTGTATGGTAAAACGTGAGAAACGGTGTGCCATTATCTTCAACAATGTGACCCACACATACTGAAAATAAAGCTGTTATTTCTATCACTGACAGAATGGGGAGATAAGCTAACAACAGAATTAGACATCTTGAGGTTTTCATGGAAACAGAATATAAAGGAAACAAAGGATCAAACGATCCTCAAATATCTTCAGGAGAGAAACAAGGAAGACTACATGTTCTGCTTGATCAAGAGCTTGTTAGCAAATCTTCACCTCATACAGAAGCAGTCAATGAGACTGCATATGGGTAGGAGAGGCAATAAAAACATTTCTCACTATCACGTAACTTGTTCCAAACATCATGTGAACCTCAATAATAACACTGGCAGACACATCTGGAGTGCAATGTGCAGTTGATATGGGGAAGTCAATGTACAGTGGCAACCATGTGCTGGATTGAACACAATCAGGGTAGGGGTATGGGGAGGGGTCAGAAGGAGCAATGATCCGGCCCCAAGATGCATCCAGCAGCAGACAATAACCTTCTCTTGCTCTCAGGTCTCCATGGGGGGGTATGAGAAGGTTGGAGGGGGCTATTTGTCACCAGAGCTAGCTGCAGAAAACCAATCAACAGGAGGCTGCCACAAGCATTGCCAGCTACATTAACGACCAGAGTCTGTCTGATTTCTAACACCTCTCTCGCTCTCTCTTGTTCACTCTCCACCTCTCTTTTAACTATAGCAATATGTTGGCATATAAGTGACACTATTGCCTTCAAATAGGGCAAAGCCAAACATACACATAAAACAGAAAGACACAGAGGTATGGTCTGGTAGGATAATGAGACTTGAAATGTGAATTGGAATAAACATAGCACACAAAGTCACTGTTTACTAACCCCTATTTTTCACTGCATGTTCAAAAGCACTCTGTAAAGCACTATATGAATGTGAATATGGTATTTGCAGATGCTCAAAAAAATCTCAATGTATATAATGAATGTGTTTGTGTTACATTCTGAAGCCTGAGAACAGGTTGTTTTATTGTATATGATGACAAATAAAATTGTATGTTTGTATTAACAAGAAGTGATGATCTGCTATATGAAAAATACAGACCAACTCTGTGATCTGTTATAGTTGCGTGCATTATCCATATCTGCAGGTGGAGAAGGGAGGGGTATCCTGTGTCCCATTCACATAGATATTTACGTAGTCCCTCATGACACAGGCTCCTCGAGAAAAAAAAGAGGGCTCTCTACCCCATACTTTATTTAAGGATAATACGTAATACATAAGAGGCCTATATTTACTCTGGCCTGCAAAATGATTCCTTTTGGGAGTCTGAAATGAACTAGGGCAGCACAGATCGGTAGAAGCTGGGTCACTTTGCTGTTGGCAGCTTCAACCAGAAGCATCCACACATTTTGTTATTTTAGTGTTCTCTCGCTGTTCGTCATGACTGAACATATAAGCAGAAAAAGACTAGGTAGATGGTTACTTACAAATGAAGACGGGCAGCCCAGAGGTCACAGTCTGTGGATTCTCTCCCTTACCCACCCATGTGAGCAGATGCTAATGGCAAGTGAGGTTCTTGCATGCTATAGCATATGGCTTCAACGTTGATAAATAGGTATAATACATTTCAGTTTGTAGCTAATTATACTTTTTTCTCCTTCAATCTTTAATGTTCGTCTCGTCCACAGACACACAATTATTTGCAGACTACTTAACACTGCAATGGCAACCACTGCTGCATAAACTAATATTTCCATTTATTTTAACGTCCAACATATATCCTCCTTCTCTTAATTCACCAGAGAGCTCTCCTCGACAATTAGCATTAGACTCTGTCATCTGTTCCTGGATGGCCATGTTATGTTGGGTGGCTAAAACCTCCAAAACATGAACGTTATCTTTCTCCAGCTACTAAAGCTACACTCTCGCCAGATCTGCCATATCATTTGAGCCAGATCTATTTATCATATCTCCCAATGCTTGCAACCTAGGTTGCTCTTTGACTGTGACATTCAACCCTAACAGTTTCTAACTTCCACTGCTACTGCTGGCAGGCTCAGTCTCCCGAGCATTCAGACAATCTCCTCACAAGTCAAATATCCCAAGTTATCGGGAAGAGCAGGAGATAATAATAATGAATAATATAATGAATACTATACTCATACCCATCTCAGTAAGATACAAAGTATCCAGGAGAGTAAGAAACCTCACTGGGTCAATCATACTCATCCCAGGGAGACGCAAAGTAGCCAAAAGAGTGAGGAGCATCACTGGGCCAATCATATTTGTCCTAGTGAAGACACAAAGTAGCCAGAAGAGTGAGAAACATCATTGGGTAAATCATACTTGTCCCAGTGAGAAACAGAGTAATACAAAGAGTGCAAATGATCATTGGGTTCATCAGACTTGTCCCAGTGAAAAGCCAAGTGATCACTCTGAGAAGTGAGAACTGTGAGAAGGAAAATATGACTCATAGTACTCAAGATACAAGTTGGATGTCAGATGAAAAAAGACTTTCAAGTCTATATGATAACGTCAGAGTGAAAGAAACTCCTTAAAAGCAGATTTTTAAAAGACAGCTAAGAAAGGCCAAGAGAACTGGAAGAATACCATAAGGCAGTAAAAGTAGCTGATACAACTGAAACCAAGAACTATCTAAAGTTTTTATATTGATGGAAACTTGCTGAGAAATCAGCCCCAGGAGAAAGGAGTAATTAATCTGCACTTTAATTGTTTTGAATTAGTGTAAGGATCATTGTAGCTAAGATTTGAACAGAGGATAGACTATTACTTTTGGACTTCACAATTGATCGACGAGTGCCCCATTTAGTTTTGTTAAGTAGGGAAACCCATAGTTTAGGGAAAGTGAAGCACTTTTTATATTATTTAAATAAAACCAACTTAAGAATGGAAAATTCTAGTCTGTCTCTTTCTTCTGAACCTCCACACTACCCAACAAAGTAGAAGTGGACAACAGAACTAAATTGCTCAGGATAAATGTAACAAAACATCCCCTTTCCAACAAGTTCTAGATGAGCATTCTCTGCCTCTAGATATTGAAAAAAATTGCAATGTAAATAAGGAACAAGGT
Source organism: Ambystoma mexicanum (assembly GCF_040938575.1). Classification (NCBI taxonomy): domain Eukaryota; kingdom Metazoa; phylum Chordata; class Amphibia; order Caudata; family Ambystomatidae; genus Ambystoma; species Ambystoma mexicanum. The sequence continues at coordinate 377,706,484 of NC_090930.1, read as the reverse complement.
TATCATTGTAATCCCTCAGAGATGGTTTCCTTACATTTCAGTATTATATATTTAAATATAATTGGAACTGGAACAGAAGCAGCATACAAGCTAAAGCCACCAAAACCCAACAATATTTGGTCCAATGAATTAAAGCAGTGCCTCATACATCATACATCATACGAGAAGAACAAGAAACACACACACATGGTTTACCTTTAAATCTAAGTGCTAGGGATAACCACATTTTACTTAATTATTTCTGTCTCGGTATCTCAGTAACAGAATGTCATCTGGTGAGGTAAGGATGCCTTTAATGTTTTTGGTTTTCATTCCATATAAATGATGCAGGCAATTCTATTTGTGTTGGTGAGTTGGTAAGCATGTGTGGAGTAATGTATCCAGTGTCCGGTGTCCGGTGTTAGCTCCAGCAAAGTAGAGACGAGTAAAATAAGAATGTGAGACAGTGAAAATCGTACTAAAGCCCAGAGTCTTAACAGGAGCAGTACGGAGCCAGTATAGAGCCGGAGCCAAACATTTATTGTGTTCCTTGCAGAGCGGATTGTCCCTTGCAGAGCATTTAACAAAACAAAACTCGTCTGCATCTGCATCTAGCGACCGGAGCCTCTGCAGGGGGTTCTGCACGCGAGTTTGAAGTTCATGCACTTGGAGTTTCACGGCCAGGAGGCCGGACAACGCGTGTAAGACACTAGCCTCAGCCCAGTTCAGCTGTGGATATTGACTTTATTGTGGCTACACCGCGGGCCCAGAGACTGTTGGGGGTCTAAGCCCTTTGATCTCGGTCTATTGCAAAATAAACCCGCATACCACAAATTGTCAACATTTTTACACTTGCCCTCCAGCAAGACTGTTCCATTAGTATTTTTTCTTCAGGTGGGATTTTTTTGTTTTCCAGGTTGGATCGGGAGACTGCTGGGGTTCCTTACTCCTTTGATCCTGAACGGCCACCTTACAACACCTTAACTTTTATTTTAATTGGAGCTTCCTGAGTGAAACTATCTCTAGTACCACAAGTTTTGCTGCCCGCTCCTTTCACCACCTTTCATCGTTTTATTGGCGTTTTGCATGCTGTGTCGCATTGCATTGGGCCTTGAGAGTCGCCAAGAATCGCAATTGGAAGCAAGCAAACCCTCGCCTCAACAAAGGAGCTTTATAATAACAAATAACATATATAAAAAATCAAAATCTAACAAATCTAACAAATCTCACAGATGATGGAGCAAGCAGTCTTACAGCTGAGCAATGAAGTTCAATGCCCAAAAAATCTGTTAAGAAATTTAGAGGCTGAGGTGGAACTAGGCTCTCCTACGCCTAGGGTTGACTTTGCTGACGCACCTAATGGGGCATACTGCCAGGATGAAAAATTGGGCAAGGCCGTGAGCTCAGCTAAATGCCCTATTGACATCAGAGTGGAAATTGGTGCCTTTACGGAGTCTTCGGCAAACACACTGCAAAGGACACCTCTGTCTGATCATGAGACTAATTCTCATTCGCTAACCTCGGATAAGTCTATTAAGCTCATTAAAACCTCTAATAACATCAATAAAAGAAAGTTACCTGTCAATGGTTTCCCTGAGCCTATACTACTGCCTACATCTGAGAGCAGTAAAGCCAACCCTCCAACATCAAGCTTGGGCTGCCCCTCAAATGAGCTTTGTTTGTCCTTCTGTGAAGTATCCAACACACATGTTTACAACTTTTGGAGACTGACTCAAACAATTGACACCCTGTTAAAAAAGCAAAAAGATCACAATGAAAACCCTCAACACTGACTTCTGGCATGTTGTTATCAAAACAACGATTTTATTTCGAAAACAAGATAAAGAACTTAATTGTAACACAATGTCCATACAGTCCGGGGCTTGTCAGAACCTATCTCTTAAAGATGCTCCGGAAAAGTGCAACGACTGGCTACCTTTGAAAACACAAGAGGAGCTCAAAGCTCCATTTATGGAAAGTAGGAGTGACTTGCTTACACTGAAGCCCCCGCTGCTAAATCCATGTGGCTCCTCCTGTAGTAATAATCAAGCCACACAAACCATACAGGCACGTTCTGAGTGTGACAGAAAACATGCTGATGAAACACTGGTAGTTGATGAAAAATGACTGGCCGCTACGGAGTTGACAGGCATTGAAGAATCACCAGGATGAATGGTACATGTAATTAATTCGGACCTATTTGCAGCTCTCACCATAAATTTAACTCTGTATATGAAACTGCATGAATCACTTAACGATCAAGTCCGGGACCGATCAACCTTAATCGCAAAGCTCATTTTTATTGAAGACTTTATAACAGCAATTCAAACAAATCTTGATAACATGTTTTTATCTAACATATAACATCTAACATCCTACATAGCATAATTGACTTGGTTATGAAAGACAAAAATAAAAGAAAAATCGAAACCGAGAAAATCGACCCTACTCTTCAAGGTCTGGATAAATTACAAAGCGAAGCAAAAGATGTAGCTTCTGGTTCCCCTAAAAATGTAGAAGCCTATTCTATGAACAATGATGATCTGCAAACTAAACAAAAAAATACATTGAGAATTGGAAACTATAAACTCAAAAGAGGGAACTTATTTACATCCAACTAGGGCCAAAACTGGAGCCGTATTTCCACTGGATTTACAAAATCCGAATGAACAAAACAACCCCCCTCTTTGTAACGAAGCAGTTGATGCTGATGGAGGTTTGTGTCTTTTAGAAAAGGTAATTGGACCCAAGGAACATATTGAGGATTTGGATCACGAGCCCCCAAAGAAATGATAATACGACATCTGAAGTAGAAAGACACCTAAATTCCCCAAATTAAAAAAAAGACAACTTCTAAAAGCCTCTCTGGCAAAAAATTAAAATTGCAGAATATCATATCAGTTTCCCTAAACAGGATAAGGACAAATGATAAACAACTACATTGTATAAAAAACTAGGAAATGAGACAAGAACAACACCATTAAATGACCCTATTGATGATGTTTTCTTGGGCACTTCTACTTCAAATCGAAAATTAGAAGTCGGCAAATTGAGAAAAGAAACTTGCAAACCAAAGGCGGTCATTGTCAGGGGGACCTTACCTTCCAAACAGAAACTAGAAGTAGGCAGACTGAGACAAGAAATTTGCAAATTAAAGGAGTACATAAACAACTTGGCCGTGATGAGACCATGGCTACTCTCATGGATTTATCTACTTATTCAATCACCAATGAAGGGGAATCTGGTGAAGAGGAAGATGAAACTGACGTCCAATCAGGAAAGTTCACGCGTATTCAGGTCACTGTAGACCATGAAGATGAGTCATATTATGAAGAACTTTTGGATTTGGATCCGGTAGAAAGTGAACCCTGCCCCGTAGTGCACTCCAAATCCCTCCAAAGCAGGGTTAGTTCTGATCCTTTGAAACGGAAAATAGGTGAAGAAAAAACAAGAGAGAAAGAAAGGAGAGGTTCCTCTATGGTTAGATCGGTTATCTTCAAATCATCTAAAGAAGAGAAATAAAGGGGTCGTCCCAAACAAGGGAGCATATGAACACCTCCAGGAATCACAATCTTCTGGAGCCGGACTCAGAAGCAGATGCTCGAGCAGTTAAGTTTGTAACCCCTTCCATTAAAACTTCACAACAACAGAACTTTAGAAAGAATGACATGAATAATGAGAATACACAAGAAGAAGATGAATTACCAGCATAATGTGTGCCTGTGAAACCTAAATTATCTACAGAAAAAAAAATACCACTCGTTTTATGACAATGGATGAGAAATGAGCGATCATTGATAAAAGTCTTAAGAACAGTTTAAGGGAGGAGAAATGCTCTAATGGAAATGATAGTAGGTTTTGAAAGGAATCTTATGATAACAAAAGCAATGCAAACTCAACTTACAGATTTCTGTTAGAAAATGTGCACAGACAAAGACAACCTGCTACTAAACCACACCAACATACTCCGCCTCCTTCATTGTTTTCCAAGTTTGCAAAACCTAGATTCAAGTGACTTCCTCTTGATCGCATTCCCGGAGTAGGAGAGGACAGATAAAATTATCATTTATGTTGCCTCGATAGACAGAAAAATAAAATCCTGGAAGTCGCAGGTAAACTATTACCTATGGGTTTTGAGTTGTTTGAATATGACATTGAAGAACCCCAAGTGGCAAGATATAAAGAAAACCAACATTGGACATAAAAGGTTTCTAAAACCTACAGGGATCACCCTCTTAACATTGGATGTGGCCAAAAAGAGATGGAGTCGGGTGACACAGACCATCTCACTTGTAAAAGAAACCTAAAAAGAACCATGGTAAACAGGATTAAGAACCCAGTGATAAAAGGAAGGACCCTCCCGGAGGTACACAGACACAAACTAAATGATGATTGGTCATGGCTTGCTGGGACTCTGGATGGTGAAAATATGTCCTCATAGCTTCCAATACATAGAGATGCAGCTCAAAAGACCAGTCGAGACGCTCATGTCTCTGTTGCCTCTTGGAACACTCAGTGCTTTGTTCACTTGTTCCATGCGGGAGACTTGAAATTCAATGAACATGAAATAATATGTCTCCAAGAGACTTGGATTTTTGAAACACCATTACTTGATGGATATGAGATATATATTAATCCCGCAGTGAAGGGGAACAAGGGTCGCCCGATGGCGGGTCTCTTAATTGCCCTTAAAAACAATATCAAATGTAAAGTGAACAAAGAATTTCATCCTCTACCCTGGATTTTAGCTTTTCTCAACTCTACATGTTTAAAAGAACATAACCAGTTGAAGACAATTCTGATAATGAACTTATACTGGAATCCGGCTGGGACCAGGGACGAAGATTTTGTCAAGGCTGTATTAGACACCATGGATAGTGCTAGGGAAATTACACCGAATTTTGAAACCCTGATCTGTGGTAACCTCAACATTCACTGCTTCTATGAGAATGCTAAAATCATATTCAATCATCAAATGAATCCTATCTTACAAATAGCTAGAGAATTCACCTGGAGAGATGAGATGAATGAAAAAATATACATATGGCAAATGGCCACATTCCAGGGGACATCCCAGCCAAACCTACCTGGAAACAGGGTGCTCTAAAACACATGCTGTACTACATGTTTGCCTCTGAAAAATTGCTGGGGAATTTGACAGATCTTACGGTGAGGTCATCAGAGAACAGCTACCACGAGATCTTGACTACAACCATTGTTATTTGGTCCTTCCTGAACCAGAGTCCAAAAGGGCCTGCTCTATACATTCCACCGGGATGCAACCAAATTGCAATTGATGAAGAAGTTGTGTTTGGTGCTGAAGAAAATGGTGCCCTGGAGATGTATAAGGAGGCCTCCAGGGCCTCACCTGGGTGTGTCTTTAAGAAAAAGCACGTATTTGACAATGACATCAGGAGTAAGAAAAAAGCCCTGAATGCGGTTTTGATTAAAGCCAGGAGGCAATTCTGGGACCCAAACATTATTTAGAAACTGAAACGACAATATAAACACTGGCTAAAGAATCACACATGGCTTTTACTCCAAAGAGATGCTCAGAAAATGCTGATCTTAATCGTTACGAAAAAAACACCACTGGAATATGGAAGGTTTTAAACAACCTGAACGCCCCACAAAATTCCTTAATGCTAAATGGAGTATCTCCAGCTGTATGGAAGAAGCATTTTGAGACTCTGTTCAAATTTGATTATGCCACAAGGCCTCGGTTTTGTCTATCCAACATCCCATGGTCATTCTCGACAGATAAAGCCGAAATCAAGGATCTGATTGTATCAGCCAGTAATTCAAGGGCCCCAGGGCCTGACTGTCTGTCTAACTACGAGCTTAGAAAAGACCCGGATGGATGGACTGAGGTTAGGCACAGCTTGTTCACTAAAATAAAGAAAACCAAGAAGATTCCTCACTTCGATCGTTGTGCCCATATTCAAGAGGGGTGATAGTTCTGAACCATCGAATTATAGGCCTATCGCCCTTCCTGACATAATGGGTAAGATTTTTGGTGCATTGATCCTGAGGGCTTTCGATTCCTGGATGATGAACATTGGGCAATTTGATGAGTGGCAAGCAGGCTTTGAAACTGGGATAGGAACTGCCTTAAATCTCTTTGTGATAAATCTTATTAAGGAAAATGTGAAAATGAAACCCAAGACGAAGGTTTATATGGCATCAGTCGATCTTGCAAAAGCATTTGAGGTAATTGAGAGATCCAAATTATGGTCAAAGCTAAAAAAATGGAAATGTCCCGAAGACTTGAGTGAAGATTAGAGAAGCATTGATTGTCCTTCACACTAATACCACCATGTGTGTCAAATTGGATAAAAAAGGAACCCTTACCACACTGATAGCAACATCAAAGGGACGTAAACATGGCTGTAGATTAGGCCCTATGCTTTTCAATCAATTTATTTCAGACATATCATTAGCCTTCGAGAAGACGCGAATGTTTCTACCTACATTGGGCGGGACTGCAGTGGGTCGTCTGCTTTATGCAGACGACCTGATCTTGCTGAATTAAACTATGATCGGCCTACAGAGGCAGTTGGACGCTCTAGAGAGATATTTGGAGGACAACAGCCTTAAAGTCAATGCTGCAAAAACTAAAATCTTGCCATTTTTGGGGGGAAATGTGCATAAACCATCTTGGTAACAAGTAAAGTTCCTCAAAGGTGAGAACATTGTAGAAGTACCAAGCCTTGTGTATTTGGGGATCTTTATCAGCAACAGTGCAGTGGAGGCCCCCCAGGGGAACAGACTAAGGGGGTAATTCATAGATTTCAGCGTAGAAGCAGCGCATGCGGGTAGCACCGAGAAGGAGCCTGCACCAGCGTGCGCCAGCCGTGTGCGCTAAACAGCATTCTGGCGCACCGCATATTCATGGATTTCCCAAGCCATTTGGAGCCGTGGCACAGCGAACATCCCGGAGCGCCAGTTACACCCCCATGAACACCCCTTGCGCAAGGAAAAGACATCAAAATCCCCAATGCGGCGCAAAGTGCTCTGCTAACCCTGGACCAGCTTACAGGGCAGCTACACTGAAATTGTGCGAAAAACTATGTGTACCCCTCTAGCGGCAGACAAAACGCGTGAAAATGTACTTGCGCACCCCCTTGAACAAGGGCGCCCTGCTCGCAGCAGCCAAAACATGTGAAAATGTACTTGCGCACCCCCTTCGATACATGTACCCCGCTCGTGGCATGCAAATCAACCTCCTTGAATACGCTTACTCTGCCTGCGCCAGGCAAATTGCATGGAAAATGTCCCCACTGAGGTGTGGGATGCCTGCGGGTCATGGTCAGGAGTGATGGGCTGCCTGCGGGGCATGGCCAGGGGTGTAGGGTGGTCTCCTGTGGTGTGGGCTGCCTGCGGGTCATGGTCTGGGGTGATGGGCTTCCTGCAGGAATGCCCAGGGGTGTAGGGTGGTCCCCTGTGGTGTGGGCTGCCTGCGGGTCATGGTCAGGGGTGATAGGGTGCCCGATGGGGCATGGCCAGGGGTGTAGGGTGGTCCCCTGTGGTGTGGGCTGTCTGCGGGTCATGGTCAGGGGTGATGGGGTGGCTGTGGGTCATGGTCGGGGGTGATGGTCTGCCTGCGGGTCATGGTCTGGTGTGATGGGATGCCTGCGGGCATGCCCAGGGGTCTAGGGTGGCCCCCTGTGGTGGGGGCTGACTGCGGGTCATGGACTGGGGAGATGGGTGGCCCGCAGGGCATGGCCAGGGGTGTAGGGTGGTCCCCTGTGGTGTGGGCTGCCTGCGGGTCATGGTCAGGGGTGATGGGCTGGCTGTGGGTCATGGTCAGGGGTGATGTGTTACCTGCGGGGTATGGGGAGGGTGGATGGGCTGCCTGAACGCATTCGGGGGGTGCGTGGATAGTTTTACACGTGATTGGCCTGGCGCAAGTGGGGTACGCGTATTCTGGGGATGCGCTGGGAGTGTTACACGTGATCAGCCTGGCGTGAGCGGGGTACGTGTATTCCGGGGGTGCGCAAGGAGTTCTACACGCAATCGGCCTGGTGCGAGTGGGGTACTCATATTCCGTGGGTGTGTGGGGAGTATTACATGTGATTCACCTGGCGTGAGTGGGATACGCATATTCCGGGGGTGCGTGGGGCGTATTACATGCGGTTCGCCTGGCGCGAGCGGGGTAAGTGCATTCCGGGGGAGTGCGGGGAGTTCTACATGCGATCGGCCTGATGCGAGCGGGGTACATGTATTCAGGGGGTGTGTGGGGAGTTTTATATGCAATTGGCCTGTCGCGAGCGTGGTACGCGTATTCCGGGGGTGCGCGCAGAGTTTTAAATGCGATCGGCCTGGCGCGAGCGGGGTACACGTATTCCCGGGGTGTGCATAGAGTTCTACACGTGATCAGCCTGGCACGAGCAGGGTACGCGTATTCCGGGGGTGCGCAGGGAGTATGACATGCGGTTTGCCTGGTGCAAGCGGGGTACTCATATTCCGGGGGTGCGCGGGGAGTATTACATGCGATTCACCTGGCACGAGCGGGGTACGCATATTCTGGGGATGCGCGGGGCGTATTACAGGCGATTCTCTTGGCGCGAGTGGGGTACGCGTATTCCAGAGGTGCGCAGGGAGTACTACATGCGATCGGCCTGGTGCGAGTGGGGTACGTGTATTCGGGGGTGCGCAGAGAGTTTTATACCTGATTGGCCTGGCGCGAGCGGGGTACGCGTATTCCGGGTCATGCGCGCAGAGTTTTACATGCGATCGGCCTGGCGCGAGCGGGGTACACATATTCCCGGGGTGCGCAGGGAGTTCTACACGCGATCGGCCTGGCGCGAGCGGGGTACGCCTATTCCAGGGGTGCGCGGGGAGTTTTACACGCGATTTGCCTAGCGCAAGCGGGGTACGCATATTCCGAGGGTGCGCTGGGAGTATTACATGCGATTCGCCTGGTGCGAGTGGGGTACGTGTGTTCCGGGGGTGCGCAGTGAGTTCTACATGCAATCGGCCTGGTGCGAGTGGGGTACAGTGTTCTGGGGGTGCGCGGGGAATATGACATGTGAGTTGGCAGTGTGGGCTCTCCCGGGTGTGCTCTTCACCCTTGCCGCACAGGCAACCCACACCACAGGGGACACCCCTACAACCCCTCCCCATGCCCCGCAGGCAGCCCACAGCACAAGGGACACCCCTACAACCCTTTGCCATGCCCCGCAGGCAACCCATCCACCCTGAACATGCCCAACAGGCAGCCCACACCACAGGGACACCCCTGCAACCCCTCCCCATGCCCCATAGGCATCCCACACCACAGCGGACACCCCTACAACACCTTGCCATGCCCCACAGGCAACCCACACCACAGGGACACCCCTACAACCCCTCCCCATGCCCCATAGGCATCCCACACCACAGCGGACACCCCTACAACACCTTGCCATGCCCCGCAGGCAACCTATCCACCCTGACCATGCCCTTCAGGCAGCCCACAACACAGGGGACACCCCTATAACCCCTTGCCATGCCCCACAGGCAACCCACACCACAGGGGACACCCCTACAACCCTTTGCCATGCCCCGCAGGCAACCCATCCACCCTGAACATGCCCAACAGGCAGCCCACACCACAGGGACACCCCTACAACCCCTTGCCATGCCCCACAGGCATCCCACACCACAGCGGACACCCCTACAACACCTTGCCATGCCCCGCAGGCAACCTATCCACCCTGACCATGCCCTTCAGGCAGCCCACAACACAGGGGACACCCCTATAACCCCTTGTCAAGCCCCACAGGCAGCCCACACCACAGGGGACACCACTACAAACGCTTGCCATGCCTCGCAGTCAAGCTAAACCACAGGGGATACCCCTACAACCCCTTGCCATGCCCCGGAGGCAGCCCACACCACTTGGGACACCCCTACTACCCCTTGCCATGCCCTGCAGGCAACCCACACCACAGGGGACGCCCCTACAACCCCTCACCATGCCCACAGTCAGCCCACACCACAGGGGACACCCCTACAATCCCTTGCCATGCCCCGCAGACAACCCACACTACAGGGGATACCCCTACAACCCCTTGCCATCCCCCACAGGAAACCCACACCACAGGGGACACCCCTGCAACCCCTTGCCATGCCCCGCAAGCAACCCACACCACAGGGGACACCCCTACAACCCCTTGCCATGCCCTGCAGGCAGCCCACACCACAGGGGACACCCCTACATTCCCTCCTCATGCCCCACAGGCGGCCCACACCACAGGGAACACCCCCACAAAACCTTGCCATGCCCCACAGCCAACCCATCCACCCAGACCATGCCCCGCAGGCAGCCCACATGGCACCATGCAATTGGGAGCCCCAGCACATGTCCCCCCACCCCACCCCCATTGACAGCAACCTGCCAGCAGGCTCTGACACATGTCCCCCCCACCCCACCCCCATTGACAGCAACCTGCCAGCAGGCCCTGACACATGTCCCCCCCACCCCATCCCCATTGACAGCAACCTGCCAGCAGGCCCGACACATGTCCCCCCCCATTGATGGGCACCTGCCAGCAGGCCCCGACTCATGTTCCCCCAAACACCACATCATAACTATACAGACCCATGGCCCTAATGCCAACCCAAATCCCACAACCCCATCCCCCAGTACAAACACCCAACGATCCACTGCACCCACTCCCTACTAAATCACCTATTCCATGATAGTCTGAACAGAACCAGCAAGCCCATCAACAAATGTCCTACAGAGCCACACAGTGGCAACACATGACTGAGCCAATGCCCATGGAGACATGCACAAATGAAATCATAGTACACCACACCAAGAATGAAGAATTATGAAATGTATTAAAAATGTATTAAAAATAAAAACAAATGACAATATGAAAATCACACATACAAATAAAGAAATAATGAAAGCAATATGAAAAATAAAGTGAAATCCAAGGAAAAATAAAAATCTAAAACATGAAAAAATATAAGTGGTCCATACCCAAAGTCCATAGAAATGAAGGCCAAGATGAAAAGCATAAAAAAAATTACTCCATGTGAAAATAAAAAAAAATGTCTGTACAAGTCTGTAATAATGAAAACAAAAGTCTAAAGGGTCCATTATCCCAAAACAAACCTACCTAAAACCATACTAAAATACAACTATATACAAAAAGTGGAGCAAAGTCTGTGAACTCCAAATAAAAATATAAACCAAATGAAACCTAAACCTAAATAACTATATACAAAGGCGGCGGGCTAGTCCGACGACCCACTTATTGATGTTCCGGGCCAGGGCATCATCGAACTCCACGTCGATGTTCCGGAGGCGGGCCTCTTCCCTAACCTCGAGGTCCTGCAGCGATGCAGTCATGGCCTCCTCCAACTCCCTGCGAGTTGCCTCGAGGCACTCAGGCCGCCTCAATGCCCTGTGCATGGAGTTCTCCGCCCTAACTGTTGTGAGACATGCCCTCTCCACCCGCCGCCACTCTGCACCTATTTGCTGACCTAACTGCTGCCACACGGAAGACACTCCCAATCCTGGGTCCTCCTGCCCACCGGCCGATGCCTGCCCCGATGATGTAGATGGCCCTGAGGCCACATGCCTCCTACACTGAGCCTGCCGCTGCCTTTCTGCTGCCTGCTGCCACGACTGCCTCTGGGTAGACGGCAAGACCCGGGGCCGTCGTGCTGGTGCCCTGCTTCAGTGTGTCTGCACATCGTCTGTTGCCAGGGGTCCAGTTGCTGGGGTGACCACCTGTGCTGGAGCTCCGGCTCCCGACTGTGGCAGGGATGGGATCTCCACCAGCCTGGCTGCATTGGTTGGGGCAGGTCCACAGGGGGCCCTGGTGTCCTCTGGGCCGGAAGACGCCACAGAGAATGACTGGCGTATAGTGTGCACAGAGGAGGAGAGGGCCGCAATACTGGCCGACACATGGAGGAAACTCCCAACCATGATCCCTCCCAACTGGGCCACGGTGGCACACATCTCATTGTGATGACGTGCGTTGTCCACCCAGGAAGCACGCATGTCATCACGAATGACACGTGTGCGCAACGCAACACCAATCAGGATGGACTCAATCCTGTCACGGGTCCCCATTTCTGCAGGTAGAGGAGTGCCAGATGACATGGACCTCCTCCTACCTGCGGACGGGCCTGGGATGGGGCATCCCTGCTGGTGCATGGTGATGCAGTCACAGTGTCAGGGACAGTGACATGCACAGGCCCCTCCGCGGTGACCTGTGCTGCCTCCTGCCCCTGGACTGCACCACTTGCACCAGTGGTACCACCCCCACCAGGCCCCATGTGCGGCTCTGAAGCAGCCTCATCCTCCTCCGTACACACCACCAACCTGGATGGCTCTGCACTGTCTTCCGCTGTTGCAAGCCCCTGTGGGGGCTCACCTGCCCTTTCCGATGCAGCCATAGTGGCGGACGCGGCACCAGTCCCCTTGCTCCCGGATGATGGAATTTCCTGGGAGGGTGACTGGGCCTTGCATCCCTGCCACTTTCCTCCACAGCGCCGTCTCCACCCTCTTCTTCACACGCCGCTGTGTAAAGGGAGATATTGAACACCACCATCAGGGTACTGTACAATAGTCCCCTAGACACAAAGCAATAGCACATGAGTGGCACTGTCAAACGTCACTTCCATCATGTCCGTCCACAACACATGGTTCAGTGCATGCAACACACATGCAGGAATAGGCATGGCACATGCAACAAACATTTGCATCCATGTCCAAGGCAGCGTCGAAACATCCAATGGTGGGCTGAAACTCACATGCATCATGGGACATGCTGATAACATGCACACACATCACCGGAGGGTCATGCATCTGGCCTCGTATACCCCCAGGCACAGTGGATACAAGGATGACTAGGCTGTATCAGTGAATCAACACATCGTCACTGACATGTGTCATGCACCCATGGCGTTGACCAGTCACTCACACACTACTCATACACACGGACATGTACACCATGCATGTACATGACAGCAGCACCCATCTCTCACACCCCAAACATGACCAAGTACAGACACAGGCATACATACAAGTGTGCATTCCGCATGCTGCTCCGCATGATGCATTGTAACACATTCAACATCCATGTGGGTCATGCCTGACTGGACTCACATGCAGCACCATCATGTCCCTGCACACACACATCCATACATGACCCATGTCACACATACAGCCAAGTAGCTAACTACCAGCACACTGCAACATGCACTGTTTAAAACGAGAATGCATGAACACTTACCGCTCGACTCCAGACGGGCCTGCATCCTGAGGATCTGGCCTGAAGCACTGGGCGAATGCACTCCAGGACCCTCATCTGCTGTGTGGTAAGGTGGACCCGGCGACCTACTGCATCTGCTGCATCCAAGAGGCACTAGGCCTTCTTGAGGGTCCTGGACTTGTAGCCCTCCCAGCGCTTCTGGACGTGTTTCACTTTGCGGGGTGCCACCCCCTCTGCGTTGATGGCACCCACTATGTCCTTCCAGATCCTCTTCTGTCCTTCTTTGTTGGCTCGCGATGGTGTGAAGAGGGCATCGTAATGCCCCAGGACCTGCTCCACCAGGATGCCAACTTGATTAGCACTGAAGCTGGCAGCCCTCTGCCTCCCTGCTGGGGGGTTGCCACTGGTGCCGGATGGTGTTGTGTCGGACAAGGCAACCCCCAAGGCAGGTGTGGGTGGGCAACTGGGTCCTGGGGCTGGCTGTGGAGTGATGGAACACCAGTCGGGAGTCTGCAGCAACTGGATCCCTGGTGATGGCTGATGTGCAGGCACCAAATGGCAAGGCACTGTTGGCAGCAGGCAGGCAGCAGCAGATGGCTTGTAAGAGTCTCCCAGGGGCACTGGGGTGCAGGAATATGGCCTTCATGGCAGGAGCGTGGTCTTCCATGTGCTGCTGCGTGGCCAGCTTGATGCAGAGTGAATTGGCACATGAAAAAACAGCACGTCAGTGTGTTATTCGCGGAAAGGGCCTTAACGTGTAAGCGCATAAGTGACATAACGCGCGTGGGTGCTTCCCTTGGCACAGGTGCATAGTGAATCCGCATGTGCAAAAACAGCACGTACGCGTGTGACTGCATGTCATTCAAGGAAAGGCCCTTAGCGTGTTAGTGCGTAAGAGACGTGGCACGCATTGGCGTTTCTGTGGCCAGGGGTTAAAGGTCCATTTCAGATGCCATTTCCTTGTACGTGCTTTTTGTGGATAGCGAGTGGGTGATTCTTGTACTTCTTGTCGGATCACACGCGATTACTTCAAAGTGGTTGCAGTGCGTACTCCTTGTTTACTGAGACAGAGCTCACTTCTTTTTTTGGCGGGGGTGTTGCCTATGCGCCCACCCACATTTTTTTCATGTTATTATTCCAGGCAGACGGTGAGTCACGCACATATTTTTCCACGGTGGTTGCCCCCGTATGTCGCTTACCCATTCAGAGGTCAATGTAGCCTGCGTTTACCACACGTACACTTTTTTTGTGTTTCTGGGGGCCACACCGTACTCCGGGTCCATCATACCACGCCACGCACGGGGGCTACTGAGGGGTCACAAGCATTTGAATTTCTTTTTTTTAGGGTGCGTGAGCGATGTGTGATCCGTCATCTTCCCCCAGGGGTCACAGACAGCCTTGCTAGAGCACATGGATACGTATTCCATCTAGTACCCTGCCCCATTCACTCCAATTGCCCAGGACAATTGTTTACTGCACCTCCCATTCGCACAAGAACATCAGTGCCATGGTTGGGAGGTAACCAAGTGCTAAGGGAGGCAAAGGTGGCCGACCTCCAAGAGGTGTCTGTGGTAGGGGACGTGGCCAGGATGAGCAGGGTGGCCAGGGTGGCCAAGGTGGCAGTGGTGGGCAACGTGGGCAGGGTGGCCCAAGAGGGCAGTGTGTCCAGGACCAATCAGGGACACCTGGGCCCCCCCCAGTGGGTCGGAGAGATGCAGCTGACACCATCCCAGCTCAGGCCCTGTTAACCCGGCCCAGATTGGTCACGGAACTGGCACAGGATGACTCACAGGCCGACTTTCGTGTCACAAAGTCAAAGCCACGTGTGGTGGTTAAAGTTGCTGTCACCAGGCCACGTGGATCTGGGGCAGCAATTTCATCTGCTGCCCCGACTAGCCAGGGTGGGGAGGCTGCAGGGGCATCTGCAGCTGAATCCACCCCGGCTCTGAACCATCCAACCAGGACAGTGTTCATCCCAGACCATCACACCAAGGCAGTTGTGCCGCTTGGTCCTGGCAACAGCACTCAGCAGCCAATTCCTGCAGTGAGACCTTTGCTCATCGTGCTATTACCTGCTTCCAGTGGCCAGTCTACCTGCGCTTCAGCCCCTACCAACCAGAGCAGTGTAAGCCACTCAGGGTCCGCACCACCTCTCAAGAGGAAGAAGCATGCTCTTGCGGAACAGGCTGGGACCCCAGACACGGCTCACCCCTCTGGCACGTCAAGGAAGCAGAGTTTCAATGATGTGGAACTAGATGCACTTGTGGGCTACGTGTCGGCACATGGCCGAGACATGCTGGTGACTGCAGGGTGCAAGATTACGACTGCTCAACGTAGGGCCCACTGGGTGTGCATCGCGAACCAGATTAGTTCCCTTGGATTTGTGAAGCACACAGCCGATGATTGCTCAAAGCGGTGGAATGACCTCAAACGCCGAGCAAAAATCAAGCTGGCTTCCAATAACGCCTCTACTCTGGTCACTGGCAGTGGGTCTCCACCAGAGGAGGATGAACTCACAGAACATGAGGCAATCGCTGGAGGGTTCATCCCAGAGGATCAGATCCAAGGCGTGGGAGACCTACCAGATCTTGAGGCAATGTCCGGTGAGTGGCCACGTGTGTTTGTCCAGACCATGTGAATGTTGCTTGGGTGATGTGTTCTGATTGAGTGGCAGGTCAGGCTATGTAGTCTGCTATATGTGACCCATGTGGTGCCTCCAAACCATCCCCCGCCCTTGGGTTTGGGTTTCACAGTATCCCTACTGACCGCTGAAAACACTTTGCACATTATGACTGCACTTGCCCTTCAACTGGCATTATGCCACAACATTCTTAATACTGTTTTTCTTAATTCCGCCTGATTGATGGAATCATTTGCATGATAAACACACATTTGTGTGCAGTTCTGCCCCAAAATCACCATACTTCAGACATAGATTTCACCCCATAACGCCCCGCATTTGTTCTCTTTTTGTGGAAATGATTTCATCAATCAGGCTGATTGACTGCTGTGCACCTACACATGCACTGCACCCGATGACTTCAGAGCCCTGTTTGAATGTTCAACATGAGAATTGACTTGTGTCATGTCCAAGTGACCTACCATTGATGTATCCATGTGCCTCCCATCACTGTATTAGTAAACACTGGCGTTGTTGCAGCGTGTGACACATGTGTGTTTTGTGACACTCTTTTGCATGTTCTATTTCATGATGTGCGGCTCACATGGATGGGGGCAGTACTGATTTACTACCATCTGGCTGTCCTTGTCAATTCTGCCATGTCTATGCTACGTGCCATCTGTGTGCTGTCATGTGTCATGTTTGTGGATTGTCCGTGCCACTCACCGGCTAATGTGTGATGCTGGTGCTATGCACCATGCAGCACATGTGTTGCTTTTCCATTTTGAGTCCTCAGTGTCTGCTTTTAGGGTCCCCTTCCACTTCATTGCCACTGCATGCATGCCAGAGTTAGTGTCATGTGTGACATGTCTCATTAATGTATTCGATGTGTAGATTTTGATGCCTATGTGTGTCGGCTTTGCTGTTCATGCGTGTCTTCATTACGTTTGTTTTATTTTTGTGCAGGTCATGAGGCACTAGATGCTGTTGAGGAGGAGGAGATGGTGCAGGGACAGAAGTACTCAGGGCACCAACCAGGCACCAGTGGAGGACGTGGGGTGGTTGTGCAGGAAAATCCATTAGTCCTACAGACCATCCTGTCCATTGGGTACACCTCCAATGACCTCTATGGCTCAGGTGCTGAATCAGACATTGAGACAAATGTCCCGTTGCGTGTGAGTGTTTCTGGCAGGGATGCTGTTCTGTCCAACGCACCTGCACTGGGGGTAGACCCCTCAATGGCCCATTCAGTGTTGGAATATCCACCTGTGACGGTTACGGATGCAGGGTCACACTCCACAATATTTGCTCCTGTTCCTGGGCCAGCAGATCAAAGGAGGAATGCAGTCCTGCAGCCTCAGGCAGTGCCAGCGCAGCAAGGTACACATCACCATGGGGCAAACAGGTGTGGTGTCTGCCAACGTGGTGGCCATGTGCCACCGGGCAATACTGTGTGAGAGAACTCCATGTATACTATTGCAGCACAACAGGGGGCATTGTGTGATATGATGGCTCAGGCCGTGGATAGGGTGGCCACTTCCATTCTCCCCCTTGAAAGGCAGGTGGAGCTCCAGCAGCAGGCAACGGAGTCCACATGTCGCTCACACAGGGAGGATATGTTGGCGGCCAACAGAGACCGAAGGGCTGAACTAGAGACTCTGCGCATAGCCATATATGCAGAGTCACACGCCCACAGTGATGCCCTGAGGTTAGAAAACAGGTCCCTCAGAGATACTCTGTGTGCACTTCAGGTGTCCCAGAGTACAAGGTCAGAACAGCAACTGGAGCAACTAACACGCACAATCTCAGCTGAGCTCCAGGCAACCCACGAGGAGATCCTGGCATCACGTGAGGCCTTGCAGACAGAAGTCCATGCTACCTGTGAGTTGCTGCATGGGGATCTCTAGACCATCATCCTGCAGAACCAAACCTTTCAGACCTGCATGCTTGCTGCCATGGAGGAGTATGCCAGGGCTTTGCGTGTTCTGCCTCCCATACCATGCACACCTTATAATGTAGAACCAGAGGGTGACGACAGCGACGGCAGTTCTCCCACTATCGGGTAGCCGTGCAGGCCATGAGCCCATGGAGGTTTTTTTTCTCTCAACATCCAACCTGGTCGACCCATGGCCATTTTTGATTTTTCTTTTTTCTTTTTTCTTTTTTCTTTTTTCTTTTTTGTTTTTCTTTTATTTTTTTTTATTTTTCATTTTTCTTTTTCCATTTTCATTTTTCATTTTCAATTGTAATTTGTAAATGTTCATTTGTAATTTTCATTTGTATTTTTCATTTTTATTTTCTTTTTTCATTTCTATTTGAAATTTTCATTTTTCAGTTTCAATTTTCAGTTTAATTTTTTTTTTTTTTTTTTTCCTTTTACATGAAGTTGGATCCTCGGTCAGAGACAACCTCCTTGGGGAATCCAACACGGGTGAAAATGCCCAGGAGGGCACGGGCAACCACTTTGGCAGTAACAGTCCGAAGGGGTATAGCCTCAGGGTACCTGGTGGCATGATCTACCAAATCCAGGATGAACCGATGTCCACCTGACATGGGAGGGTCAAGGGGACCAACGATGACGATGCCCACCCTCTCAAATGGTGTGCCAACCACTGGCAATGGTTGCAGTGGGGCGATGACACTGCCTCCAGTTTTGCCAGACAACTTACAAGTTGGGCAGGTCCTGCAGTGGGACTCCACTTCTTCTCCCATCCGAGGCCAGTAGAAATGGGCAGAGAGCCTCTGCTTAGTCTCCTTGGTACCAAGATGACCAGCCAAGGGCACCTCAAGCACCAACTGCAGTAGGAAGGGCCTGTAAACCTGTGGTACCACCAACCTCTTGAGGGCACCAGGTTCAGGCTTAGTGGGCTCACTAACAAGGAGCTCACCCTCCCAATAAATCCGGAATGTCCTAGGCACTTCTCCTCGTGCCTGGGACAGGGCCTGGTTCCTCAGACCCTCGAGAGAGGGACACTCTCTCTCTGTCCTTTACAGAAGTCTGCCCGGGAGGGTCCCCCTGCAGCTAACAAGCATTGAAGATCGGGATGATCATCCGGGTAGAGAACCTCTCTCACAGGAGAGTCTTCTGGCTCTTCTCCCACAGGAGTTGAGACAGGGTTTACCACTGGACCCAGCCCGTCCGGAGCATGGATCCCAATGGGTGCTGTAGGAACAGCAGGGAGAGAAGGAGCTCCCTCCACAGAGGTGACTTTCTTGCTCTTCCTTCGTCTTGCCTTAGGCCGCGCCTTCGGCTCGGGTACCTGACTCACAGCCAGACCCGGTGTCACCTGTGATCTAGTGACCGCAGCAGCAGTCATGGGAAGACCATCCGTGATCAACCCCAACTCTACTAGATCGTTACCTAACAGAATGTTAGCATGGACATTGTCCTGAACCAGGACAGGAAGCTTTGCTGTCTTGTCTCCTATTACGAGTGTGACTCGGGCTACAGGCGAGAATTTGGGAGGCCCACCAGCTAACCTGGTGGTTCTCAGAGGAGCATCTACATAGTCCTCTGGCTTGAGCAGGGTCCTGTCCACCACTGTCATGCTTGCCCCAGTGTCTCTCAAACCAGTAGAAGGCTGGCCATTCAGGAGGACACTTCTCAAAAATCTATGGGCGTTCTGTGGGATAGTCGCCAGTACTTCCGCATACTGGTCCTAGGCCCCAAGGGACACTAAGGAAATCTCTACGGGAGCACCAAAAGTGATCCCTGTAGAGGAGGGGAGGACAGTGGCCTCCACCTCAGACATGGGGTAAGGGTAGGTCAGGCTGACAGCCTGTACTCTGAGTGCCTTACCTTTACACTTGGAGTCACCCCTTTTGTGATCCAGAAACCCCCACAGTCCCAACAAGTGCCGGGAGTGCGGGGTACGGTACTGGAACCACCGGGAGCCTGCTTTGCAGCAGGTGGACCACTACTCTTATTCCCACCCACAGATGACTTATCCCCACTAGATTTTTGGGTCTTAGGAGAGGAGGGTTTAGGTTTATTCGACTGTGACTGCTTTTGGGACTCCTCAGCTTTCTGAGAGGCCTCCTTTTCTTTGTCCTTGTCCTTAGGGGACACCCGGTGGGAGACCCACTTGTCAGCCAACCTAGCCAGCTTAAGGGATCAAAATGTTCTGGTCAGCAACATACTGACGCAGCTCTGGTGAACAGGCTTCAGAAAAATGCTCAAAAAACAACAGGTGGGACAATTCAACAAAAGTTTTCACCTTGTAACCATCAATCCACCCCATCATATTCATGTGCGCAGCACTCACCCAGTCAACCTAAGACACATTCTCTCTTTTCTAAAAATCCCTGAACCTTTTAAGGTATTGGGTAGGCGTCTTGCTAAACTTGGCAATCAAAGCAGATTTCATACACTCATACTGACCCCTTTCTTCCACATTCAGCTTCAGAATACAGTCATATCCAGTTTGAGGCACTCTGCTTAGCAAACACTTAGCCCAATCTCTTTTGTCAACATCATGAATTGCACAAGCCATTTCAAACGCTTCAATCCATTGGAGGATATCAGAACCCTCCGAAAACACACCAACCAAATCCTTCATAAATTTAGTTGCTGGTGACCTGACACTCTCACTGGGTTTCGCTGAAGTCTCCACTCGAGCTTTCTCTAGCTGGATTCTCTGACATTCAGTGTCCTTGTCTTTGAGGTCAAGATCCCTATTCTTGAGCTCCACTTGTTGAGCCAACTCCTCCTTCTTAAGCTCAGCATCTATTTCCAACTTGTGATATTCAAAGGCCAATTTCATCCTTAATAACTCAAGTTCCAAGGAATTGCTGGGGTTCGGAACAGAGGCAGCAGGAATGGTGGCATTCCCAGAAACAGATTCAGTAGAAACCCCAGGGGCAGAGTCCTCATCGGTTGCATTCCCCCCTTCATCAAGAGTTTCACCATCGGTCTGGTAGTCCACCAGGGCAGCTATCAGCTCAGCCCTAGACTTATCCACATAGTCTAACTCCCTGGCTTCACAAGCACTCTGGAGAGCCTCTAAGCTCATCCGAGTCAATTTACTATTCGCAATAGACTCCATTGCTTTTATTGCAGTTATTTTGTACACACCCAAACCTTAATCTAATAAAGTGCAGATATTTTGCAAGTGGCACGGTTCTACACTGATTCTTAAAACCATAAGCATCCCACCGCTGCCACCAGTGTAAAGACTGGTAGGGGGTGTCTGTACTTCCGCTCTCTATATGGTAGAGGAGAGGCACAGAGGACCCCAGCCAAGATTCTCTATTATTGGTAACATAGTCGAGCAATCAAGGCCTAGCTTCTCAGGAGGTGATGCGGGCTGGTTCTTAAGTACAGTGTAGTCCCCGAACTCCCACAAATGAATGTCCACACACTGTATTACTGAAAACACAGTCTTTATATAATTAATATTCAAAGGTATGTACACAATCACAATAACGCACTTTGTACTCGGAAGTCAATGAAGATAAATATATACAGTTCTAAAGTGGTACCACTAATGTTATCCAATTTCATTAAAGGGCATCAACTGTACGGTTAAAATGTCACACAGATTAATAGCGAGGAAACCAGCAATAGAGATAGGACGTAAAATGGTTGAAACAATAGGCAGAATGCTGACCCCTACCACTAGGCACAGTTCTGCGTGGAGATCCCCCCACCTGGGCAACCTGTAAATAAAGATATATAGCACAAGCCCAGTCCATATATTGTCAGATAGTCTTACTTCCTCCTATTAAGGTTTTACCCCCCAATGTACCTGGTGGAGTAGAGCTCTCCGACGATGCGTCGACCGATCCTTCTTGAGTGACTCCCTTTAAGGCAGGAGCCACGGATCGTCGAGAAGGGTCGGGGAACTCTTCATTCGGTGTCGGGGAATCGACGGCTCTTCTTGAGTGCCCTCCCTTTAAGGCAGGAGTCACAGGTCGTCGAACGTCCGACGGTGAACAGGTTGAACTACGGCCATGAAGTGGCAGCTTCGTTCCTAGCGGTGCTCGTCGATGACAGAGCTTTGGCGTCCTGCAAGGAAGAGGCGTGTGGGGCACCTCGGTGATGATAGTTCTGGACCGCAAAGAGATGATGAAGAACTGTGGCCCAGCAAGGGTGTCGAGTCGTCGGCGTCTCTGTGGTCTTTAGGTGGCGGGAAACCCACCGGTGGATGCTCCTCGGCGCGTCGACGGTCGGGCCTTCTCCAGTGGGAGACAAGCGGGTGACGATGCAGACAAGAGCGTCCGATGATCAAGTGAAGTTCTTAGGCAAACAGGAGCACGGCGGCTCCGGTCGGCGACGGCGGTCGTCAACAGTGGCGGACAACAGTCCGGTGCTTCTCTTTGAGATTCCGTGGCAGTCCCCGTCTCGAGTCGGCAGCCTGTCGTAGGTCTGTCTACCAGGGAGCTTTGGCAAAGATCAGCTGTGCACAATGGTCCCTTGTAGCTCGGGAAGAGGGCGCCTTACCAGGTCCTCTCTGGGTCAGTTCTTGGAGGCACAGCAGCTTTCAGATTGTGAAGGAGAGCAACAGCAATCCTTCTCGTCCAGCAGGGCTTCAAGGTCAAGCGTCAGTTACTCCAGTTACTCGTCGTAGTGGACTTCAGCTTCTGAACACGATTCCTAGCAGTGAGAGGTCCCCAGATATACTGTTGATCTCCCATTCATTCCGCTGGGTCACACTCAAGCATCCAATCATGACTACGGCATTCATGCAGGCAGGCAGCCAATCAGGCACACGAGGTATTCAGGCCCTTCACTTCTCTCCAGACACTCACAACAAGTTATGTGTATTGGGACAAGTACCGAGCCATTCAACACTCCAAGCTGCATTCATACCGGTTTCGGGCAGGGTTGTCTCAGTCCTTGTGTCAACCACCAGATACTAGACACCCACAACACAGAATGCATATTCGTCACACACTCTATTCACCCAGGTCCCACCCACAGGAGATACCCACAACATACATCACCGGGAAGGCTCCAGCTAGTCTGGCCGGGCCTTCACAACAACACCATATATGGCATTTCCTGATTGATGAAATCATTTCCACAAAAAGAGAACAAATGCGGGGCGTTATGGGGTGAAATCTATGTCTGAAGTATGGTGATTTTGGGGCATAACTGCACCCAACAGTCAGTCAGGGGGAAGGGACAGAGTCAGGGCTTCAAAGGACTTTGGGAAAACAAGGTAATGGGTAATAGAAAGCAAGAAGCCACAGGGACCATCTTGTTTTCCATCAGGAATCAACTGATCCCAATGGCAGGGCCGGGGTATCCCGGGCACCTGTCAAATTCAGCATGGAGCTGCCACCAGCCCATACCCTGCTCTGCGGGCCACCCACAGGTGCCCAAAAACATACACTAGGGGCACAGGGTTGTACCCCCACCCATGGGTGCCATAAGGGTATCCCACAGGTCCGTTCACCAAACCAAAAGAAAGAGAGCTGCACCGCCAGGAGTCCCACATGAACTCCTGCATGGAAAACACGACAGAACACACGCTAAAAAGCAGTAAAGGACAAGGATACGGAGGCCCTGTCCCGCCGATGCATTTCCAGCATCACAGTGGGGTTCTGTATTGGCGTCATCATGTAGGAGGATAGGCACTGTCCCTTGGGAGTTGGTAATGGTTGTCATTAGTTGGGTTTTGCCATTTGTCAGTGTCTGACATGCATGCATGTGCGGAGGCATTTGTACTCACCAATGAGCCATGTGTCACCATGCCTCCCAGCTTCCAGGTCCCGGTTTAGGGGTGACATTCTGAATATAAAACTATCATGACTGGACCCCGGAGAGTTGGCATATACAGAGGTGATGATTCCCTTGGCATCACATACAAACTGCACGTTGATGGAATGCCAGTGCTTGCGGTTTTCGATAGATGTGCTCAGTGGCCCTAGGAGGACGTAGTGCAATCAATGGCACCTAGCAGTTTGGGGAAGTGTGCCACCCCGTAATAGTCCTGGACCACGGCCTGCCTTTCTGCAGGTGTTCTGGGCATGTATATGTGCCTGCTGACTGAGGGGCTTGCAGTCATGATCGCCAACACCTGGTGTAGGCAGCCTGACTCTGTGGCCTGTGAGACGCCCCCAGCTATGGCACTTGTCCGCTGAAATGACCCAGTAGCCAAGAAATGGAGTACATTGAGCACCTTTTCCAAGGGGCTCAGTGCTTGGGAGCACAGGGTGGGTGATGTGAGGTCATCCTCCCACTCAGCAACCAGTTCTAGGATGATATGGGGTGGAAACCTGTACCTGCCATAGTCCTGGTCATCAGGCATCCCAAACAAGCTGGTCCTGGGTAAAAAAATGTGGGGCCTGGCTATCCTCCTCCTCCTGTGGTCTCCCACGACCACTGCTGCAAGGAACGGTATATTCACCATAGCATATGAGCTTGTTTGTTGTTTGCGCGCACTTTTATGCTGCGCGTGGCCACTTATGCCTGCTTCCACCTGACGTACATATTTCCGGATTAGCGCGTCTTTTGTGGTGCCAGATTTCCCCCTGTTCGATTCCATGAATACGTGTTGTTAGCGTGCGTGTGGGTGTTGCGAGGATTTGGCAGCAGTACTTCCCCAGTAACGCCCACATTTTCACACGTTGTTCCCCATTCCACGTGTTCCACCCCCTTTTTAGGTGTGTGCGCTGACCTTTGTGTGCATTCACTGGCCGTCTCGCACAGAGCCTTCGGGATGTTGCAATGATGTGTGCGCCACACGTAGATTCAGCGCACATCTCAGGTAAGTCACACGCAGTGCATTCCATGAATCGACTAACGGCTGCGTGTGCTGCTTTCGCATGCATGCACTGCGATTTTCATGCTTGCACTCCCCTTTTCAGCGCACATTAATTCCATGAATTACCCTGTAAGACTAAAATGAGAAATCTTACTTCCCAGGCCAAAATAATTGTGAGAAGATTCTGTAAATTCACACCTCAACCAGTCTTTGGGCCTCATTACACGGTAGGTGGTAAGGGTTTACCAGTACCGGTAAGGGCACCGGTACCAGTAAACACTTCCACCTTACTACGAGGTCCCTTTGCAGGACCCGACCTTAACGGCTGGTGTAGACCAGCCGTTAAAGTTGGGACCCGCAAAAAGACCTTGGTGCTAATTACGGTACCGCAATTTGCGGTACCATAATTAACCCCTTCCCCATTCCCATTGAGCCCTATGAGGCAAAAATGGGAATGGGGAAGGGCCATGGAGAAAGGGGGAATTACCGCCCCGCCAACCTTGGAGTAGGGTGGTAATTCCCCTTTTCTCCATGGTGGTACCGGTATGGTACCGGCGGCAACCATGGTGCTAATAGCACCATGGTTTAAAGCATTCCGTGTAATGAGGCCCATTGACTTTTATACTATGAAAGTCATGCCTATCATCACTTATGGTTCTGAAACAATGCTATCATTACCAAAATACCTCTGACCAAAACTGGAAGGAATCTACAGGAGACAGGTGTTGGCTCTTCCCGCTTTTACTCCCATTGACTTAATAATAGAAGAAGTTGGCCTAAATTCACTCTGGTCCATAGTTGAATGGAAAACTCTGGCCTTCTTCCGTAAATGTCTCCTGAACAGTCGAGAGGGAGGACTTAGGGTTTTGAATCAAGCTCTCCAGCAAGAATCGGACCATAGGCTAAATATCTGGAAAAACTTTTGTCTCGCCATCGTGGAAGAACTGAACACCTCAGAAGAACTTCTAACGACAAACGCAATTAAAGTTTTTTTTAAAAACTCCTAGATTCGGATTGGATTCGAACCAGAGAGAATGTTATATCTTTAAAGCTATAGCGCCAGAAAGTCTCTAACCATAGGGCAAGAACAAATCTTCAGGCGAACCTGAAAAAGTTCCCCTGCAGCATCCGTAGAATGGAGTTTATGAGACTGAGGATGAACTTAATGTCTACTAAGGAAGTACTGGAAGCAAGAAAACCAAAAGAACAGAGAGTTTACGCATGTCGATGTTGTGAAGGTCAAAGAGAAACCCTACAGCACCTAATCATGTCTTTCCCCGGTTTGAACTCCCAGAGAAAAAGATGGATGGGTAATTCTAGTAAGAAATTTACAACTAGAACGGTTGACGAATGGTGGTCATCCATCCTGTACGGGGAAAGCATTATTATGACTGTCGTTGTCTTAGGATTTCTGAAAGAAACATTGCATGCAGACTCTTGATTTTGATTTTATCAATGGAGCAGATGATACTTTTTTCTTTTTTCATTAAGGGTATACTTTTAAATTGTATCGATTTCCCATTCTTTCCTCTTCCTCATTTTTTTCTTTTTTTTCTCTCTTTTCCTTTTTTACTGTTTTTCTTGCTTCCTAATTGAATGTGTTTGTTTTGTTTTTATGCTGTTATTTGTTAATAAGCTTAAGGTTTTCAAATGTAAAACCAAATGTTAAGTTAAAAAAAAATAGAAAAAATAAAAATAAAAGTAATGTGTTTTAAAAGTAAGGTTGTTAGGGGTTGTGGATTGGAGCACCATCGATGTGGCTGCTCCCCTGATGCCAGCCGTATGAAGCCTGCCGTAATATCAATAAGATGCGGCTTTCCGTGATCCTGCTGGGGCCCTAATAATATCCAGGGCCGTCGGAACTCCTGGGGCACCGAGGGGCCAAGGATAAGAGCATAACGCTCTTCGAAGACCCGGCAATTCCGCCATTTTCCAGCAGCCCCGGACGGCCATGAAAATCTAAGATGGCGGGCGCCCTCACCTTCCGAATCCAGGGATGGCGCTGAGGGAGTTTGATGTGGCCCCAGCACTTAAGGACCCCCCAGGACTGCTGCCCAGCTCCAGTGTTCCCGACTCCAGGACCCACAGCCTTTGGGGAGCATGCGACGACTGCCTCGCGCCAGCACTGAGGGGGAGGCACCCCGTGCCTCATCCTGCGCTGCTCCGGCGGCAACCTTGGCCTCCAGCGTGGGGCTTGGCGGGGGTCCGCGGTGCCCCTCTGGGCTCCTCAGAACGAAGAGCAACCTCCAGCTCCAACGCCGGCATAGGAGGCGGCGCGTGGCATGGCCCCTCTTTGGAAGGAGAATCCAGTCCCCTGCATGGGAGGCAGCGCGGGGGGCGCTCATCCAGGTGGGTCCCGCTGGGGGGTGGGGGCCGAGGCGCTTCTTGCCTGAGCCCACGCCAGTGGGGATCTCAGACCTCTCCCCGGTGGAGCAACGGGCTGTGACACCGGCTCCTTCCACCCCACCCGTCCCGCTCCTCCCGAACTCTGCTACGAGCCGCTCCGCGCTGGAAAGTGCCTTCCACTGCATGACCTGCAGGCCCGACTCCGGGGGCACCCCGGCCCATCTCCATCCTGGCTCCGCTCCCCTGGCTGAAGGAGCAGAAGAACTACAGATCTCCCTTTTTTCGCTGATCAAGTAGGTGCTGGCTCAGCATAAGGCCTGCGCCTCCAGCCCCGGGGGCACCTAGGCCCACTCTCCCAACCAGTGCCTCCCCCCTAACAAAGAGACGGGAGATCTGCCTTCCCCCCAACCGTTTGGGGGGCCCTGCGCCGCCATCACCACATCCTAGGGTGACTCCCTCTGGGGGACAGTGGGGACCCACCTGCGCTCACCTGGAGGACCAAACCCCCCCAACCAGCACCTTTACCTTGGCGGAAACTCACAGCCACCCTGCACCAAGCGCATTCAGAGCCACCAGGCGGTGGCCCTAGCCCCTCAGGCCCTCCAGGCTGTTAGCAAGGCCCACAATCCTTGGCCCAGGCGGATGGGGCACCACGACTATCTCCTAAGAACCAACACTTCCTTCCGACCCTCACTTCCTGGGGCGCCCCAGCTCACCTCCTCCTCACTCGACTCTACCTTCGACTCCTGAGAGACCCTTGCTATCGGACTCCAGAACCAAAACTACCCAGCCCAAAGCAGCGCCTTCAAGGCAGAATGCAATCTTGCCGCCCTAACATAGCATCTACCCCACAACTGGCACCATGTCCAAACAAACAAAAGCGAGCAAAAACACGGACATTGCCACCATGCTTTCAGCCACAGATAGGGGGAAAAAACCCAAACCTTACCGGACCCATCTCGCAAGACCATCAAAAGGAGGGCGATACCCCAGCCACCAGAGGCGACCTACTAGCACTCATGGCAGACATTAAGGCCGAATTCTAGTCCTGCATGACATAACTCTCCTCCAAGCTGGAACAAACCGACAACAGAGTAACTGAGGTGGAACAGAGGCTAGGGGAGATCGAAGACCTCTCCCAGGACCATGCAACCACGCTGGGCGAAATCCAACAAACAGTCAGAGCCCTTCAAGATAAGTGCGAAATCCTGGAGTTCAAGGAAGAAGACTTGGAAAATAGGTTCCGCCGCAACAACCTTCGGATCTGAGGTATTCCTTCCTCGGTCCCGGACAAACAACTTGCAGAATATGTGGGGGACTTCTTCCAAGCCCTTCTCCCACAACTGGACAAATCCCTATTATTGCTAGACCGCACCCACAGACTGCGCCCGCGTCGGGGGGTAGAATCAGACCTCCCTCCAGATGTCATCACCAGGGTCAATTTTTTCTCCACAAAAGAGGCCATCTCCACCATCAGCCGCTCAAAAGATGAGCTCACTTTTCAGGGCTCGCCTCTCCAGATCTACCAAGATCTCTCGCTCCTAACTCTCCAGAGGAGAAAAGCACTCCGACCCTTAGCTCTCTTCCTTCAAGAACGTCAGGTCCGGTATAGATGGCTTTTCCCAACAGCCCTGCAATTCTCATACAACGGTACCCTGCAGAGGATTAGCCATCTGGAGGATGCCAGCAAGATCATGCACCCATCCTCCCCCATAGAGGCCACCTCGGCGGTCTCAGAAGCAACAGGATCCAGAAACCCACCCCCTCCCCACAGCCTAGACGGTCCTCATTGTCGAAAGCTTCCCGAAACAACAGGAGGAGGTAAACGGCATGCAGGCCACACCACATGAATCGTTGCCGCACAGTCAAATTAGGCGCCCTGCCTTCCATTACAACGACTCGCTACTTCCGACACAGCCGAAGACTATTACTGCTCAATACGGCGGGCTTCACCCACGGCCCATGCCCATTCTAAGGCACGTTCCACCTCTATGTCCTTGGAAAACCAAGTTAATTTAATAACTCACTTGGCCCCGTTGGCCAGGAGTTTGGCCGCACTCACAATGCTGACCACCCCGCCAGTTAAAAAGTTGGCCTCCCGTTGGGGGCTCCTGTTAAAACCCCAAGAGCAGGACAACACACACTTAACCCTCACCTATGATCGCGACTGACTACCCCTCCTCCGGCCCCCTCCCGCCAGAACTCAACACAACTGGGCCCCTGGCCCGTGAACATCAGACGTTACAGTGCCTTTCGCTAAATGTTAACGGGCTGAATTTCCCCGCTAAACGCAAATCGATCCTACAGAAACTACAAGACGAAGAAGCTGGGGTGGCAATGCTCCAAGAAACTCACCTCCTCTCAGCAGACTTTGGGCGCCTATGATCCTGTCTATACCCACATCAATTCCTCGCCTCAGGAGGATCTAAGAAGGGGGGCATGGCGATCCTCTTTAGAAAAGACCTAAATCCCCAGATCTTGGACTCAATATTGTGCCCAGAGGGACGATTCGTGGCAGTTAAATGCTTCTTACTGGGAGATCTATACACCTTTGTCTCAGTATACGCACCAAACTCGGGTCAAGCAAGCTTCAATGATTCCTTGGGCGCTGCCCTCTCGGGCTTCACGGAAGGCCAGACAATAATGGGGGGAGACTTCAATGGAGTGCCGGACCCCACCAAAGATAAATCTCACCCCCCCTCTCCGGGAGATCAGAACCCTATATGTGGTGGACTCATGGCGGGTGCTCCACTCTCCCGAGAGGGATTTCTCCTTTTTCTCCCATGTCCATCGAACCTTCTTGAGGATTGACCTCCTTCTAACCTCGCCCCAAACCCTCGCCTATGCCAACAAAGTCTCCATCGGCCCAATAATCCTATCGGACCACGCACCAATAGTCACGGAGCTCCGAACCCAGGTCCCCGGAGCCAACCCCACACGCAGATGGTCGCTCTACGACCCGATCCTCAATGACATGCTGGTTAGGGACAGGATCGCAACCACTATTAAAAATGTCCTTGAGGAAAACCCAGCCACAGACACTTCCCCCGCAAATAATTGGGATGCAATGAAAGCAGTGATCAGGGGAGCCCTGATAGCACAAGGGGTGGCATTCCACCGGAACCGTCGACAAACCCGGCAAGCCCTCGAAGAGGAACTACAAATAGCAGAGGATGCCCAAAAAAGGAAGGGGTGGTCCCCCAGGTCTCAACGAGCCATCCGCACAGCCAGAACGAAACTAGAGGCCCACTACGCCGAACACACCGCGCATCTAATGGCCAAGACTAGGCAATTCTACTATGCCAAGAACAATAAATCTAACAAGCTATTAGTAGCCAAACTGGCCAAAACGAGATGAACCAACACCATCACGGGGCTACGCAACCCACAAGGGAGGATGCATTACTCTGAAGCAGAGAAACAACGGCTGGCAATGGACCACCTAACCCAAGTAATGACTGCACCTTCACGGGACCGGTCGGAACTGGAGGAATCCCTTAAGGGGGGCATCCCTGCCACGCTTGCCCGCCGCAACGAGAGAGACCCTAGAAGCACCGATCACGGACGAGGAGGTCGACAAAGCCATTAAAGCCCTTAAAACACGGGCCCCGGGCTCAGACGGCTTCTCCTCGAGATTTTACAAAGTATTCAAATCCCAACTGATCCCCCCCTATGGTAACACTCTTTAACTCATTTAAGGAAACAGGCTCAGTGACCCCGCTCAATGCAGGAGTCTACAACAATCCTCCTCCCTAAGCCAGGGAAGGACCCGAGAGACCCAGCTTCGTACTGGCCAATTTCTCTGTTGAATATAGATGCTAACCTTTATTCCAAGATCTTGGCCAACCGGCTGTCGCACATCCTTCCGACCTTAATCCACCCCGACCAAACGGGCTTTATCCTGAACAGAGCGACAGGGGACAACATTAGGAGAACCCTGAACCTGGTAGACATCGCCCACCGAAAGGCCCAGGGCCTTGCACTGTTGGCCCTAGATGCTACCAAGGCATTCGACAGGGTAGACTAGTCATTCATGAAGCTCACCCTGGAGTCCTTTGGCTTTGGGCCAACCTTCTAATCTATGGTAATGGGCAATTATACATCCCCTAAGACCCCCCTAAGGATCAATGGCTCCTTATCAACCCGATTCCCATGACCTGTGGGAAAAGGCAGGGCTGCCCGCTATCTCCCCTTCTCTTCGCGCTAACAACAGAGCCTTTTGCCCAAAGAGTCAGATGGAACAAGCTCATCAAGGGTCCACAAGTAGGTCCATCCCAACACAAAATTGCATTATACGCCAACGACGTTCTTCTGACGCTCTCAGTTCCCAACTCCTCAGCTAAACACGCCCTGGCGGAAATAGCTAACTTTGGGATGGTCACCGGCTTTGCCGTCAACTTCTCTAAGTCCGTGGGCCTGGGCATTGGCCTCCACCCGGTGGAACAAGAGGCACTAACCAGGCTATGCCCGATCACATGGAACAGTCAAGCCATCCCCTACTTGGGAGTCCATATTACAGCAAACCCAAGAGACACATACCAGGCAAACTTCCCCAGATTATTCCGAGAACTGGAAGGAGACTTGAAGCGCTGGTCCACTGAGGAAATCTCATTAATGGAACGGATCACAGCTGCAAAAATGAACCTGCTTCCGCGATTCCTCTACGCTTGCTCCTCCCTCGCAGTGGCCATCCCAAAACGGGCTCACCAGGATCTGCAGAAGAAAATGCTGAAATTTATATGGAGAGGCAAGAAAGCCAGAATCCCCCATAAAACTCAGCTTGGCAACTCTAGACTGGGGGGACTAGGGGTCCCCGATCTCCGGGCCTATAGGGCAGCAGAACAGCTAGCACACATCCATGCTTGGCAGATCATCACAGACCGCCCTAGATGGGTGGAACTGGAGCAAGCTCAACTACCGCTCCCCCTGCGATTCTTCCCACATATCCAGCCCTCCCTGAGAGAACACTGAAAGACTCTCCTGCTAACTACCAAACACACACTAAGCTCATGGGACTGGGCCCTGAAACAAAAAGGAATCCCAAGGGGACAAAGCCCGCTCTCCCCTGTCTACCATAACCCAAACATTTCGCCAGGGACGAACCCCCGAAACTTCCAGAACTGGATCGGTGGCGGCCTCTAGATCCTGGAACAGCTATACGCCGGGAACACACCCTGCACCTTTGAACAATGTAAGGCGGTGTTCCAACTACAGGAAAGGGACAGATTTACTTACTGCCAACTCTGGCACTGGTGCTCGCACCCCCAGTCCCTCTGGGCTGCCACTCATCCCTTTAGCCCCCTTGAACTGACGCTGAAGGACCTACCATCCGGGAGCAGGATCTCAACCCTGTACAGACGCTTCCTGGGGGACTTCCTAAGCGCAAGAACATGATGAGAACACGATGCATGGCCCAATGGGAGGCCGACCTGGGTCACCCGATTGACGACCAGTCCTGGGTGGACATATGGACACGTACCCACTCCTCATCTATCTGTGTGACCAACAAAGAATGCGCATACAAGCTCATGCTGCGATGGTACTACCTCCACCTTAGACTACACCACATGAACCCACGGGTAGACCCTTCCTGCTGGAGAGGATGCTCCCAGCCTGGCTCTTTTTTCCACATGTGGTGGGCTTGCCCAAAGATCCAGCAATTCTGGGAACAGTGCCTGGTGACGATCGAACAAATTACCGGGATGACACGCCCCCTGGAAACTGAAACAGTCCTTCTGGGGGTCCCGACCCCCGGGGTTTACCCCTGCTCTGGAAACAGAGCGAAATTAGTAACAAAATGCCTTTTGGCAATCAAAACTGTGCTAGCCCGCTCATGGAAGTCCCCAGACGGCCCTTGCATGGTCCACTGGTGGGGAAAACTATGGGACATCCTGATAGCGGAAAAAGTGACCACGGCAAGGGTGGGAGTCCTGCATCGTTTCCACAATGTCTGGGCCCCATTGCTGGACTACGACCAGCGATTCCCCGCCTTAACATTTACACCGCTCAACACCCGATGGGCTCTGAGGGAGCAGGAGCCCGCCTGAGTGGCAAAGGCGGCGGACAGTCCCACGGAATGCGGGAACGGGGGGAGGGAGTCTGCAAACCGGGGGGGGGGAAGAGGGAGAATATGAGCTAAAGGAAATTGTCAAAAAGGTGTAAAACCCTTATGCAATGTTGTTTGTAAATTGTCCTGCCTTGGTTTCAAAAAAAAAAAAAAAGTAAGGTTGTTAGACAGTTGGATTCTTTGGTTTGATTCTTTAGGCATATCTGCTGGATATGCTATGTGAAAACAAATGCAAAAGTACACCCCTGTAAAGAAACACAGAAATGCAAGCTTTCATAGAATAGCACAAAAGGTGAAGGATTGCTCATGCACTCAATTGGCGAAATCTCAGTGTTCATGAAAAAGTCTCAAAGGAAAAATTGAGAAAGTGCCTGGGGCTAAATGCAACTATGGTCCTAAAATGGATCAGGGGAGTAGGGACTCTTCTTAGTACCTTATTTATTTTTCTTTGGGGCTCAACAGAATTGAACAACGCTTCCCAGTGCATTGGATCATAGTTGAGTCCTTGATCACCAGTGGCCGATTCCAACAATGAGGTACTGTTTGGCAGTGCCATTGTATTGCAGGTCGAAGATGATGGAAATGGCACGTGGTTTCAGATCTCAGAAGCTATAAAAATCGTGACCACATGGACAGAAAAGCAGAGACTTGCATTCTATGATGGGATAACTGTGACTCAACACGGTGTTCGGGCACAGCTGCAGCGTGAGAAGGGAGCTCAAAGAAGCTGATGACCATGCACCAATGTTGAGTTGAGAATGTTAGAGATTTGGTGTCAGAATCAAGCAAACTTGGAGATGCAGAAGTAATCAAGCTTTCAGATCATGGATGACTCCTGTGGTACTCTTGCATCAACTTGTGTGGCATCAAAGGACCCCAAACCGTCATTTAGGGGATGCAGGGAGAGCCAAGGGTCACTTCCTTGGTTCTGTAAATTATGGAAGACCCAGATAAAGTGAGTCCTTCTATTTTACCTTCTGTTTTACTCCTAATCCATGGAGCATGGCTGGTACCTGCAGGGATTCATTCACCTCTAGTGATACATCCTGGGTCCTGGTTCCATAGCAGCCACAATGAGGCCTTGGTACAACAGCAGTCACACCACTGTCCCCAAGGGATAGTTAGAGGACAGATCTTAACTCTGCTTTGAAAGCCTTCTCACTGCACCTCCATGGCAGAGGACACTGTCAAATGGACTGCACTCCCAGCAGAGGTCCTACATTGTACTTATCTTTTTCTTCTTTTGACCAGGAATGAATCAAAGAAAGTTATGGTGCCCTTCTTCTTTTGAAGGCTAACTGCCACAGGGATGGGTCCAAAGCCTGGCAGAAGTGATCTAATCCCTGTGTTTGTAACATGTACTCTTTGCTATATGGCAATCACACACTGAGTGCCTTGTTTGTAGAAAATGAAGGGGCCAGGAAAGGGAAGATAACTTTAACAGAAAGAGGATGATAGTACCATTCTCCATGCCTACCTTTCCTCTCTGGCTGGTCTATCCCCACCCCTTTCTTTGCCTGCAAGCTTCAACGACATTCTAGTGATCAGCACCCTGGTGTGAGGCTAGCTTTTTAATGCCACTGATGCCTCTATTCCCAGGAGTTCTCTTGGGTATGTTTCATGCCCTGTGGAAGGTGTGTCCTTTCCTCACGCAGAATCAAGTGAGACAGCATTCGAGCCATTGTTCAACAAGAGAGCTGGGGAGCCACTCATTCTAGGCTTCAGTACACATTAGTCCTGTCAAATCTGTGATCAATTTATAGAGCTGACACTGGCATGGGATCAGATTAGTGTACTTCCATAATTGTATGCTCTTATCAGTCACTGTGCCACATCCTTTGCCTGGTTTATATTTAGAGATGTACCTGCCACCAGAACATTGTTTTAATTTATACTGGATATGCATATGTTAAAAGTCCTTTCTCTGTCTACAATGACTCGGTGTCCCAGCAGCTGTCAGGGATGCACAGGTACATGTTAAACCTATTATGTGCCACGGCAGAGCTACATCTTTCATGACACTATATTGTTTATAGAAATGCGCCTATGTGTACTGTAATTTCATGGAGCATATTGAAAGATGGGTCTGATAAGCAGCCCTCCCTTTCAAGACAGAATTATCCACACAATTGTATATGAAACAAACATAAAAAAGCTCAGGCTATCCTACTCTCAGCAGATGAAACTATATAACATGCCCACAGCCAAAAAGGTTGAGCACTACACTTACAAGGCTCATCCTCAAGAAAAGAGTATATACTGAGGTCACCTACCTTGGAGTACTGTGACCAAGGTTCACACTGGATATCCAAATTAAGTGCCTGTAGAGATATGACCCAATGCAGAGCTTTTTGGTTCTCTCTGGGCGTGGTCATCTGCCAACTGAGAGGTCTGAGGTCAGTTTGGCTGATAAAGTGTGAGCCAGAACTTTAGTATTTCAACTTGTGTACCAATCCAAATAATGTAAAGAAATCCTTCTGAATTGTGGCACAATTATGTTCCTGCTTTTTCAGGGTGCTTGCTGAGGTAGGTGCATGGTTGTGTGAACTCCTCAGAATTCAGCTGTGCTAATACTGCTCTATGTCACAATTCACAGGTGTCTGTCTGTAGAATGAATTCCTGCCAATAATCTGGGATCTTTAGAATTGTGTCCCTACTCATACAGTCTTCCAAGTCTTGAACGGTTGTTTGACAGGCAGGAGTACACTTGGCCTTCTTTGTCAGCTTTTTGGATGTCAAGTCATTCAAGAGAAGGGAAATAGTCCCTTAGTGCTTAATGAAAGACCACTGATATCTACTTAGGTACAAGAAGACTCTCACCTTTGACTGGTGCAGTGGGGAGGAGCATATCCTTCACTGCTTGCACTTTAGCCTCAAGAGACTGTTTCGTAATGTCCCCTGCTTGGTGTCCTAAGTAAATCACAGTTTCCTGTGCTAGCTGCCACCAAAAGACCTTGCTAGACAAGCCAGCAGAGGCATAGACAGGATGGGGCCTGAGGGTCCACCCAAAATCTGAAAAATTCCCACTCAGAAATGTTGTGTGGGCATTTACAGATGTTAATGTCACTGTGATAGGCCCAATTATTGGACAAGCCTGGCTATGCCTCTGCAAGCCAGGCTTCCACATGGCTTGAAGCACTTGTTTCAGATGGTCTTCCCAGTTATAGCGGAAGACATCATCATCATTTAAAAATAATGTTGACATCTCCTAACACAGGTACACACTGATTGACCATCCTCTGAAAGGTTGCAGGTGTATTTATTGACCCATATGTCATAACAGTAAACAGCTAGTGCCCATCTAGTACCAAAATTGCTGTCCCCACCTTTGCTCGGTCAGTTAGGCTGACCTACAAGAACCCAGCATTGAGGTTAAAGGTACTCATGTACTTGGCAGCGCTTAATCTGTAAATCAGTTCGCTGTCTGAGTTATAGGATGAGCATCTGTCTTGGTGACAGAATTGTGCCTTCTGTAGTCAACATAAAATTGTACTTCAGTCTTTCCACTGCTTGTCTTTTTAGGTACTAGAACCACAGAACTAGCCCATGGGCTATGAGATTGCTTTAAGTATCCCAGGTTCAACATCTAGAAGATTTCCTCCTTGATGGTGTCCTTTAACTTGTATGGTATGCTATGGTATGGTATTGTTTATTTATACAGTGCCTATGCACAGGCAATTGTTTCAAAGTGCTAAAGGAGGGTGGGAACAAGGGGAAAAAACAAACAGTCGCTCAGAGCCCTTGAAATTCTGAGGTGATAATAGTCTGCCCAGGCAAAGTATGTGAGTAAAAAATACATTTACCAGTTTGGGAGATAGAAAACAGGCCTGGTAGCAATTCTGCAGTTTTAACAGTGCAATTAAGAGGTGAAGACAGGGGAGAACAAACGTATGCTCTTTAGGCATGGTGCATGCGGATCGAGCAAGTGCACAGATGGTCAGGGGGGGATCAAGTGCACCCGGACGGTTGAGACTGCGGAAAGTGCAGATAGAGCCACTCTCTAGGGTATATTTCTCAAGTGCATTGAGTGTGGGCTGAGGTGTAGGGCCCTGAGGCACGTGCGAAAGAGGACTGGCGGGGTGCCGGGGACCAGTGAGACTCTAAGGTACACCCTATGGTCAGTCAGCAAACTGAAAAAAAGAAGAGGGAGAGAGGGAAAACAGAGAACTGGGTTAGTAGGGTAGAGTTAGAGAGAAGGAAGAGGAGAAGAGGAAACTCTTGAGGAGTTTCTGGAATTTAAGGAGATCTGGTTCAGGACGGGGGAGGCGGCAGGGAGGCTATTCCAGAGGGAGGTACCTGCTGAGGATAAGGATCTCTCTCCAAATCTAATCTTGGAGTTCTGGCTCACTCGCAGAAGGTTGGAGGTGGACGAGCAGTGGGCTCATGAGGGACAGTATTTAGGTAGGCAGTGTTGCAGGTAGGTAGGTCCCAGGCTCCAGAAAACCTTGTGAACAATGCAAAGGGTCTTGAATTTGATGCTTGCAGCCACAAGGAGCCAGTGGAGGGATTTCAGAGGTGGGGAGATGCAGTCCCTGGGCTTGAGGCCAAGCATAGGTGTTGCGGTTCTGTTCTGGATAAGTTGCAGAGGGTGCAGGGCAGAAGAAGGGAGGTTGAGGAAGAGGCTGTTGAAATATTCCAGCCTGGAGAGAACCAGCACTCTGGAGACAGTGAGCCTCTGGGGGAAAGTGAGAAAAGGTAGAGTACCCCTGAGGAAGTGAAGCTGATAGTTAGATTTGTTAGAGATGTCTGAAATGTGAGAGGAGAAAGAGAGTGTGGAGTCAAAGATGGCCCTCGGGTTTCTTGTTTCGCAGGTGGTTGCGGGCGCAGGGCCAATGGAGGCCGTTCAGAGCGAGAATGGGAAAGCAGGAGCAGGGGTCCGAATGCAAACAATCTCAGTGTTAGTGGCATTGAGGCAGAGGTCGTTTGCAGCAATACAAGACTGAATAGTGGACAGGCAGTCAGATATGAGTGAAGAAGAGGGGGCTGCTGAAGGAAGCCTGAAAGATAGTTAAATGTCATCCGAAATCAGATTTGTCAGAAATCTGGTGAATTCTCTTCTTCAGCTGTTTACCTTGCCCATTATCAAAATCATGTATGTACCAATCTATTTTCCTGGAGTCTGTGAGAACAGACCTGCCAACCTGCCCAGCAGTAGCAGCAGCAGGCAGTCTCGTAGCTGCTGCTCTGTCATGTCTGGGGAGATCTGACCTCCCACCAGAGACCCATCTGTGGACTCTGGGTGTATCAAGTCTGGAAGATGATTTGTCTCATCCCTTTTCTAATAATCAGTCTCGAGAGCAATTACCAAGGCCTCCTTGCTGTAATGTGGTTTCTGCAGGTTGATATGAAAAACCTTGTGTATCTGCCTCTAGGCCTTTGCATATCAGTGAGCTAGTTAACTTCAATGATATTTTCTAGAAGCACATAATGCCCAGTTCACTTATCTTGAATAGTGCCGGGTATGACAAGCCCCATATTCCAGATCACCGGTCCTGGAGTGTGTTGGATCACTGGGGCCCTCTGATAATATGAATGCTGCATTATCTCATGGCTGACCTTCAGATGTTGTGTACTCTGTCCTCTGTATTTGGACATGTTTGGATCAGAGCCCAAGTACATGGTCCACTACATCATGGGAAGAACTTCAGGGGTTACCCTCCTTCCTTCATTTACTAGACTTAGGGGACTACGTATAGGATGAACAAACAGAAGCTCAACAGTTCTGAACCCTACTTCACTCCATGACACCTCCTGATAGGTGAACAGAAGGCATGACAGACGAAAATCCCATTTCCTCTTTGGGTGGTCATCCAAGATGCCTATAATGCCTTTTATGCTCCTTGTAAAGCTCTTCCCAAACCCATTGGTTTGTTGGTGGAAATCTGTAGATATGTTGTAGGTTATACCACACTCCTCTAACATTGTCTTCATAAACACAGATATAAAGTTGGTGCCCCTGTCAGAAATGACTTCTTATGGAGCCCCACTCATGAGAATATCCCTATCACAGCCTTCACAACCACAGGGGGCATTGATGCTCCTCAAGACTGTTCTGTTTGGGGTACTGTGTGGCACACTCTACCATGATCAAGCTGTACTGGTTTCATAAGTTGGTTTGGGGAACAGAAGGACCCACAACACTCTAGGCCTGTTCTCTGTAAAGGCTGTCCAACCACGAGTAGCAGAATACATGGGCCTTTGTTGTCTTTTCTGACTAAACGGATACTTGGCAATATTACGGAACCACACACACTCCTTTATTTCCGCTCCAATCTGTAGCCAGTAAAAATGAATGAGAGCAAGTCAGCTCTCTTGGTCATTCTTAAGTGACCAGCAAAAGCAAAGTCATGTGCCATGTCCAGTAGGAAATCTCTGTGACACTGGGGAACAACCAACCCCCAATTGGCCCCTGCCTCAGAATTTTTGGGCTCACTGTACAGGAGACCATTTTCCCAGTACACCCCGACCATCCCAGGAGCTTTCTCCTGAGTATGTTTCTCTGTCTGCTCATGCTAATCAGATAGAGTAGGGCAGTCCTTCTGCACCCTGCAAACATCAGAATCACATGAACCTCCATCAGAAGACAACTCATTCAGTAGTCTGAAACTACGGTGTCCTCCACCTCAGGTTCTAGTTCTATGCTACTAGGAAGCCCAGAGATCACTGAATCCTGTGTCACTGCAATGGGCACATAGTAGTCACTTGGCCCACAGAAGCAATAGTAGGTGCTTCTGTGAACTAAGGATCTGACTGAACATTATCAGTGTCTCTGGTCTTGCCCTCCAGCTGATAGAGTCCCTGGACCCATGGCCTCAAGTGCTGCTTCCCTTTCTGCTTCCTTGCCTCTAGAACTAGTGATCACATTAATTATCACTGGGTCACCTCTGCCTGCAGTGA
Source organism: Ambystoma mexicanum (assembly GCF_040938575.1). Taxonomy (NCBI): domain Eukaryota; kingdom Metazoa; phylum Chordata; class Amphibia; order Caudata; family Ambystomatidae; genus Ambystoma; species Ambystoma mexicanum. The sequence continues at coordinate 377,666,644 of NC_090930.1, read as the reverse complement.
CTTGGTGTACCAAAAGCTGTTGGTAATACACAGGGTTATTTCAAAATGTATTGTTTAATTAAAAGTCTATGGGCCTCATTACGACTTTGGAGGTAGCCATGGCGCTATTAGCGCAATAGCTGCCTCCAAAATCGTGTCCGGGTCTGGGTTCCCTGAATGGGGAATTACTGGGCCATTCTGAGTTTGGAGGGCCGATAATTCCTCCTTCAGGGAACCCGGGCCTGGTCCTTCCCCATTCCCATGCGAGCCCCCATAGGGCTCAATGGAAATGGGGAGGGAGCTAACAACGGGCCCGTCAATTACGGGCCCTTTGTTAGCTCTCTGGTTCCCTCGAGGAACCCGCTATGGACATCTGGAAAAAACAGATGTCCAGAGCGGATCCCGCGAGGGGTCTCGTAATAGTGCGGAGTGGGTTTAACTGCTCCGGCACCATTACCGACGCCATTAAACCCATTCCGCACTACTCGTGATGATGCCCTATATTTTTATATAACCTTGATATGACATTCTTTTTTTTAAATCAATGTACTATTGCTGTTTCGGTTGCTACTGTTATGATCTGCTCACACCCAATCTGAAGATATAACCTGCCCTCGGCCTGCACTACCACAAAAGGCAAAGGAGATCTACCTTTTTGTCTATGCCTATTGCATGTGATTAGGATAACTGCTGGTTTATAGTAGTGTGGGGCAGAGTAGGCATGTAAGCCACTTCTCATCCCTGTGCTGCTGTAAAATAGTAATACTTTCAACACAATTTCACACCCATGCTTTTGTTACTAACAATATTCACCTTCTCATATGAACTCATCTCAGACTGGACCACTTTCTAAAGTCAGCTTGGCAGTTGCTAACCTACCTACATTAAGTATTTTAAGCTTCCAAACCTGCTAACATATCTGACAGGATTACCAAGTAAGCCCTCAAGCCCCTCACCTACCCAACAATCCCAGATCTCGTATTGTGTATAAGAAGAACAACCTTTACTACCTGGAGCTTGGGCCCTCCAATTTTATATGTTTTCCTACTCTTCTCTTTAATATATTAGTGTCTGCATTGTGTGCTAAAAAGAGTGAGGCACTGTAGCCCTGTGGCTTTAATACGTGGGGTGAGGTGTGAGACTGATTGCGCACAACAAAACTGATTTCAAGACATCCAGTGATGTGTAATTAATAGTAATATTATACACTACACAATTTAGTCACTAAAGTAGAATTATACAAATAAAGATGTTTATTATTAGTATTCCTAACCCATGTTTTCATCACAGGGAAAATATCATCAATCACTACCCTAAATAATTACTGAGTTGGTTTTGTGTTTAGCAAGCTAGATTATACAGTGCTTTTATTACCATAAATACAAGATGCATAAGTGTCAAAAAGTATCACAAAGTGACACTCTATAAATATGTTAGTTGACCAGATACTTGTACCATTATAGTAATACATGAGCATGTGCCACACCAAATAAACCAACATTGTATAATCCACCAACGAACATTGTGAATATTTGAATTATACCATAATAACATAATTTGATATCAAACACACCCTAAAAAGAAAGAATAATGCATGGTTGAAAAGAATAGGATAAAAGAAAAAATATTAAAAAGAAGAACAACGGAAACGATTTTAGGCTAGGATCTTACATGCAAATATATGGCCTATTTGCCTTCTGTAAGCAAGATTCTCAAATATATTATTGGCACAAGTGAGGAGATGTGCTAGAGCATCTCCTCACTTGCAACACAAAAGGAGATGCCCAATTTACAAAGGGTATCTGAATGATCACATCTTAGATGTGCTGATTCAGAGGGGCTTGTTCCTGCCTTTGCACATGTTATTTGTGCAAGTAAGGGGACATTTCAGGGCATCTAAAAGTGCATCACAAATTCACAAACATGATGCATTTTGAAATGCCCTGAATTAAGGGTTCCTCCCCTGTTCTTTTTGAAACAGGCACAGCGAGAGGCTTGAATCATTAAATGGTCATCATTGACCCATTTATGATTTTTTTTTTTTAAGTGTGACAGCTGCCAGTTAAACTGCAGCTTTCACACTTGCATTTACATCCTACAAACAGCAATAGACATTTCTTTTTTTTCCTTAGACATTACACTGAGAGGGGCCCTTTAATGGCCAGATGATTGCTAAGAGTCTGTCATGCATTAGCGGTCAGTTGTTTCATATATCACATTACTCCTCTAATTTCACAATTACATCAATTAATGTCCATAGTTCCACACATCCACAAATTGTCACTGGGAATAGTACAACCGAGAACTCACATTTCCATTAAGCGTTTAAGTTTGATCATAATAAGTACTTATTATTTAAGCAGAGGTGTGATTATTAAAGAACCCAAGTTTCATCAAATTGTCAAAACGTTTCTGTCTCTCATGTATATTAGATATTTATTCAATGTAATTGTTCATATATGATGCTATTTAGATTATATTGGTAGATTTGCTATCTCTCTGATCATCTGTGATGTCCTTGATTCTGTGTGTATTGCTTTTATTGGTATCTTGAAATAGTCAAATAAGTACAAATCATGTTTCCATGTTACATATTATGAATATAAATCTACATGTCAGAGAAGACCATTTATTTCATGTTCAATGTTAAGTCCAGAGATAGTAGTTCAAAATTGACAGATATATGTAGCATTTCTCTGTTTACTCCTTTTGCAAAATGTTTGAAGACTTCCAAACCCAGGAATCCTGTATTCTCTTTGTTCGCCTGCTGATATTCCTATTGGCAGTGCTGGGCCAATTGTAAACATGGTTCCTGGCTCCTACAATTTTTCATTTGCCGCCAAATTGTTGTTCTCAGTTCCCTGATGAAACCTCTAGTTAAGACATTCCCACACACACAATATCATAGACTCAGTATTTGATTTAACATTTATGAATGAGAGGCTGTAAACAATAGATAAGCCAAGCGATTCTATGCCTTGTACTATCTTTTACATAAACATCTCATGGTCTTGGTTACCTAGCCATGGTTGATTGGTGTTTCATTAGTCAGGTTACCAAGGAGGACAAAATCCATTTTGGTGTGACTGAGATTGGGATATTGGCTAGCCAACTAGGATTGAATTAGAAAAAGACAGTGCTTTACCCATGTTATGTATTCTGCACAGCTCACCTTTAGGTATATATTTGTTCTTCAAAAGGATTGTGAGTGAGATAATATTCAAGGTCAAGTGCAGTATGTTAAAGCTTGTAAACACTAAAATATCAGAGGCATGATTTTGATTAAAGGATGAGATAGGGCATTGAAAATCATCTTTGAGCACAATGGGACCTGCGCCCTTTACTGAATTAATTGAAATGATTAACCTACAAAATTCTTACATATTGGTTCATCCAGCTTCCTTGGATCATCTACCCCAAGACAGGGAATTTCTTGTAGACAGAGCCTCTTTGGTTAAGACAATTTCTAGATCTTTGAAATCTTGTTAATAGACCCTAAATTGTTAGTACATTTTATCAGCCATGGATGTAATTCTGCAACTATAAATCCAATTCAGTGACAGCCCTTTCACTCTCTTGGCACTTAATTCCGTTAACTAATAATGTACTGATTAGTTATTCACATAAGGCTGCTAAAAAGCATCCATCATGTAAATGTTGAGCCGTGGAAGAATATAAATTGTTCTCAGGTTGATAGCTCATTTTACTGTAAACATCTCTGCTTGTTTCACCTTAAGGAGTTTAAGGAAGATGCTATGTGTGCCCTGGGGAGATACATTTCTGTTCAGCATGTCATCCGTGCCAGGGGTTTGTAAATCAGCTTTCAAACTCCTTAGATATGTTGAAACCTTTTTCTATGTTCACATGTCCTCTCCATGTTTTATCAACTCAATTTCATTAACAAAAAGGGTTCTTTCATTGCAAATGAGGCGGTTTTTTTAGACTCTAGCCATTAATTAGGAATAACTGATGTCTCCAGCTAATGCTGCATTGGAAAAACCATTTGGCAGCAACATTATTTTTTTCCAGAGCATTCTTTCATTTACGACTATCAACTCTATACTTTGTCAAGGCTTTGTAATTCAGCTCCATTTGTCACAAAATTGCCAATTATGGACTGGAGGTATGTATGCACCAGCAGCCTTAGATGTTTCCTTGCCTGCATACACGTTTTCTTGTGGCATTAAAAGCAGTTGGGCCTTTCTTATGCCCAGGGAGATATGCAGTTTCCATGTTTGAGAGGATGAGAATGTCACTCTCAAGTTATGGTATTCCTCATTTTACTCCACAGTTTCTTCATCCAAAACGGACATTCTAGCTGTTTTAACTTTTCTGTGCCTACATAATGCCATTATCTTTGACTTGTTTGCATTGATTGTGCCCATGGTCATGTATGCTGCAGTAGATAGTTGGGCTTGTAGGGTAATCAGGATCTAGGCCAGGAGCACAGAATCATCAGTATAGAGCAGGAGTGGAACAATTACATTTCCTATGCATGGTGCACCCTGGGGCTCTTTCTCTGAGAGCTACAGCAAAGCTGATCCAAAGTTGTGGAACCCACTTTACATATGACCTGAGACCAGTATTTTTAGTTGAGTGATTTAAGCTCTGAAATGTCTTTAAATGCATCATATTTCTAAAGCAACTACTAAACTACTAAACTACTAAAGCAACTATTGCCAAATTGCTCCAACTCTTACCTCAGCTCAAGCAGGTTACTTGTAACCATAACGTCCCTTTAACAATGTTTTTTCATTGAATTTCATAGGTTTTTATTAGTGCAACTTAACAATAACGTCCCTTTAACAACATTTTTTCAGTGAATTTCATGGGTTTTTACCAGTGCATGCTATTTTCCTACAACTTACTAATATCATACTTACCCCAATATAGCAATTTTCTTTCCAATTTACAAAGTTTCACCTTAAAACTCTGCCATTTCCTACATTCTAGCATATATTTGAACACTTCTAAACACTTTTTGCAACTTTTTTCACAGTTTTTGCGTCCACTGACGTCCGCGAATGTGACGTCATTGCAGACCTTCCGGACAGTGCCACATGACCATGCACTCACATGCTGCATGAAGAAGTGTCCACGAACACGTCTGCACTCTGATATCGAGTTCGTGCTTTCGAGTACAGTTTGGAACTGCATTTTCCACTGATCCAGGAACTTTCAAGCTCAAAATGGACCCTTGCATATCTCCTACACCTACATTTTCTCATTATCCATTAACAATCAAGTACAAAGCACATATTTGGAAGAATATTAGCAAAACTGCTATTTATCTTAAATATGGCATCAGCTATTGACATCCCTCTTCCCCAAGAGCCACCACACCACCAGCTGGAGGAACTACACAACAAAAAAAGCGCAGTACTTCCAAAGACAATGAAGACAACCAAGAACATGAGGTAGTAGAAGTGCCTACCTCTAGCACCGAAATAGAATCATAGGTGTGGCAGTTCTTTACCACTGTTTGGAATGTAGCAAAGGTTAAAGCTACCAAAGTGAAATTCACTGAGTGCAACTTTGTACTCCTTCGCAGACTACCTGCACCGTAATCCTACGGGACCACCTCTGTGCACTGCCACACCAAATCCAACCACTGCAATGCTCTCAGACTTTCTTAGCAAGTAGTATGCTGTGTTCCTCCACCTCATCTTCCTCAACCAATACTGTAACCACACAGCCTACTTCTGTGTGACATACAATCCCAGCAGCTACCTTGCAAGCAATAAAAGAGGCTGTTGATCCATATCTTTCGAAGACAAAAGTCCTCTGTATGTACTGCAACAAACCACTCTTCAGGGGAAGCAATTTCAAAGTGATTTGGAAGCTGTAATCAAGGAGCTTGAGAAACAGTGCCCCTACTATAGAAGTAACATATGTGCAACATCTTCCCCTGTCCCCCTGACCCTCCATATTAGTGCTTAGTGGCCCTTCCCTCATTTTCCTCCCCACCTTAAGTTCTCACCTCTCCTGCAAAATCATACAACAACAAAAGGAAGGTTCCTTAAGGAACCACCTTTCACAGTTAAAACATAGAACTAAAAAAAAATCTTATAGACTCCATCTACGTTACATTTTACATAGCCTCTATAAGATTTTCCAACATTTCCATTAGCATTTCGGTTTGGTTTGGTTTTGTTTGGTTTGGTTACAATAATTACAGGTTGGGCCTACCTTAGGCCTGGGTAGTACAGGAAAATACACACATGGAAAAGCTTTGCATCTTGTTGCGTGGAACTACATCAGGTACACATGAGGTCACGATAGGTACAAAGAATACATACTTGCTAAAGTTCACCTCTTGTTGCGGGGAACTACATCAGGTACATATGAGGTCATGATAGGTACAAAGACAAGTTACTTGGGAAAGCTCATCTCTTGTTGCGGGGAACGACATCAGGTACATATGAGGTCATGATAGGTGCAAACAGTGTATACTTGGCAAGCTCACCTCTTGTTGTGGGGAACAACATCAGGTTCTTATGAGGTCATGATAGGTATAAAGAATACATACTTGGGAGAGCTCACCTCTTGTTGCGGGGAACTCAATCAGGTATGTATGCAGACATAATAGGTATGTTAAGTACATACTTAAGGAGGTACATCACTTGCTTCAGAGAGTTGTGACTGATATGCAAACAGGGAATAACGTTAGTGGTGGTTGAGTGCAAATATAGAATGATGCCATCTGCACAGAGAAGGCAGACAAGCAAGCTCAAGGATTAATGGGGAGAAACTGTATGGCAAAGGTCTTTACGTTATGCAGGCTATTGCAGTCAGGACAGAGATATGACTGTGGGGGCTACATTTGATAATCAATGATGTTCTATTGATTGTGTACCATAAATATAGTGAAACAAGATAGATTTGACAATAGGCCTACAATCCAAACAATGCAAACATTGATAGTGCAACAATTGTATTGACAATAGCTGTTGACTAGAGTTGCAAGCGTGGATGAGGGTATGGTGCACGCCAGTTAACCCAATGTGGTACGGGGCAACAGAAGGACCTACATCCTTCAGCGGTGATAAAGTGATAACATTAAATATTGTATGGCTGTGCGCATTAGTAAATAGAACCAACAGTGGATCAACAGAACATTGCTAATGGGAATAATGTGGTGTTCTTCCCTCGTTTCAGGCGACCCAAGTTATCTGCCCAAGCGAAGCGAAGGGCGGATAATGAGGGCTCTGGACCGTTGACCCCCGTTTCAGCCCCTGCAATAGGGGATGAAGACCATTAACACCCTGGGTTCCCAAAACGGTAACACAGGGTGCTAAAAAATAAAGGATTTTTCTTCCTACACCGGGATGCTGTAGGAAGAAAAATCTTTTTTGAAGATGGCCACCATGGAAAGGGAAGAGGGGCTCTGTACGGAGCCCCTCTTCCCTTTCCATGCCAGCCTGCAGAAGGGGAAGAGAGAACCCTATGACCATATTACCACAAACACCATTTTGTTTCCCTTTCAAACCTATCTCACTTTCAAATTACTTTACCACATTGCCGGCCCTAGGTGGACATGGCCACTTTAACCCCATTTTTCATCCCTTGTGGAAATGGCCAGTAGCCAGATTGTCCAGGTCAACCTTATGCCATGACCCGGACAATCTGGCCACTGCCCATGGCCACAAGCTATACCTTAGTCACCAAAAGTATATCACTATTTGTTTGTACCTACATCATGACACTTGTCAAAAAATAAATCACTGGCACATTTGCAAAACCATTGTCAATGCTCCTTGCATGAGTTTGCTGGAAATTCACACATTTCTTATTATTTTGAAAGTGTCAAAATGCATGTACATACAATAGTCATATAACATAGCCCATTCTGACTTACCACAAGCTTTCAAGGTTGGGTCTACAATCTTTCTGGAAACTTGTGTCCACATTTGTCAAATGGCACAAAGTTATAAGCCCTTTGAAAATGTTGAGACCCCACTCTATTTTAGCCCCCTCTTGACAAAATTCCCCCACCAAACATTACGCAATAATGTATATCTAGATCTAATATTGGGTTTGCTAACTTTTGTTTAGATTTGTCAAATGGCACCACATTTATAAGCCTTTACAATATTGTGGTACCCGCGCCCCCTTCTAATTTTGCCCCCTCCTGACAGAATCCCACCAAACTGCATAACCATTCAGAATCCAGTGTCGAATAGAATGCCCAAATTTAATGCTGGTTCATTGAGTGGTGCCAAAGTTATAAGCCATCGAAAAACGACTTTTCACCAACCCTGTAGTGCAGAAATATGCATACATGTCCGAAAACTTCTGAAGTGTCACGAACTTCACAGGACCGCACCCGAACATCCAGACTGTTTGCGGACTTCAGGGATTAAAACCACCATATCCCATTTTCATCACCCCCACCTGCCAAGAGATTGTTTGATGAGTTTGACAAGTGCAATGTTGTGTTTTTTAATATGTGTTTACTGCGGTGTCCGCGGACATCGGCAGCTGTCCGCGAATCCAAAATGGTGGGCGTTTTTTAAAAATCTGACCCAGTTCACTCTTTTCTCATCCAATAAGTGAGCGTGCCCGATGCCCGTGGACATCACGTTGCCCTCTAGGCCACTCGGATGCTCGTCTGCGGACCGAAACAGGGAAGTGAGTGCATGGACCGAACCCAAATATCAGAGTTTTTTTTTAACCTGCTTCTAGCCCATTTCAAAGAAAACTACTGGATGGATTTACACCAAGTTTACAAAAGCACGCTTCCTGGGCCAAGCCTCCGCTCCTGCTGCAAATATGGTGAAAATCCATTCAGCAGTTTAGGCTGTAGGCATGAGCAAAAATGTATTTTCCAATGCATCAATGGAAAAAAGATAATTGTGAGAACCCCCTATATCTTGGCCCGCCCCAGACAAAACCTCACCAAATTTACCAATAAAAATCAGAGAGGGCCATATACTTATTTTTCCAAGTTTGGTAAGGATTCGTCCAGGGGGAGTGAAGTTATAAGCTGCTCAAAAAGTGTTCTTCCTTTGAGTTGAGCAACTTAACCATAACTACACGGCCGCTACCGCAGCCCGTGTAATATATTGAAGGAAAAAACCTTGGTTGCAGAGACGTTAAGTTGAGAACTTAATGCAACAATACCTCTGAAATTCAGCCGAAGCCACCAGCAGGGGGTGCAAAGTTAAGGTGGCTTCAGCTGATTTTCAGAGGTTTCGTTGTGTTAAGTTCTCTCCTTTATGGTCCTACAACTAAAGGTTTTTCCTTGAATTTCAAAGGTTTTGTCACAATGTATTGCTCACCTTAACATCCCTGCAACTAAAGTTTTTTTTTTTTTTAATAAATATGTATAGGTGAAATGCACATATGTACACACAAAGAGTTGTATATGTCTTTAATATTATTATTTGTAGCCACAGCTACAGCATCAGCCAATGAATTGTAGGGTTTTGCGTGCGCGGCTAATACGAGCAACAACTGGAGTGCTTTTATTTGTTGATAAACTACTGCTCCTGTTAACAGTGGAACTGCGGCTAAAAACAAATAATTGGGAGATTTTAATTGCTAAAACTGCATAAAATACATTACAATAGATATTGTAATATATTTTTGCAGTCTGTGTTAAATTTCATCTATTTTTGTTACTAAAAAGGAGGCCCTTAAAAGTGCAGTTTTGGCGGATGGAGTAAGAGGGGTGCAATAGGGGAAGAAAACACATAAGGATGAAAGACATAACAAAGGGAATAAAAATAAAAATCAACATGTATTTTTTTTCTTTTTTTTTTTTAAAGTGGGGGAAATGTGCCACTTAAAAACAAAATTAAGAATGACATGTAATCTGTGATCTGGTGATTAACTTCTGTCATTCCTCAAATGTGGTACCTCCCTTGACTACCCATTTCAGACATCGTCTACACATGACTTGCATCTGTGCAGTTGACACCGCTTCTGAAGTTGAGGCTTCATTTGCAGTTTGCAATATTTTTGCACTGGTGAATGGGAGTGCTGCAGGTGGTGCTGATGTCCGTCTATGCAGAGAATGGGCTCCATGCATCTTCTTTTATTATATTTGTGTGCTTTCCGATAGTCATTATCTGTGTTATACCAGTGGACTCACACTAGATGATTAATCAGAATAGATGTCCCAGGTTTTGAGATGGAACATTTGAAGGCCCACGGCGTAGTGTTTTGTTGCAGAATGTGCAAAGTACCTCCTCTTGCTCTTTTCTAGAACAGCGTTCTTTAACTTTAAAGAAGCGCCAACTGTCAGCAGTGGTTTTCATCCCCGTTGCCTTCTTCCTTGGTGGCCATGTATTCGGAACCCAAATGATAACGTCATCATTGCTGGTACTCTTGTGGTCGTACATGTTGGAATGTCCAACTGGGAAGCAATATGTAAAACAATAAAAATGACATGATGAAAAAGACAATGCCTCCAAAAGGATAAACAGTTTGCAATGCAATCCCTTGAAACATGTTCAATTAAAAAAAAAAAAAATCATTACATGGCCACGGCTGTTTCCATAGGAAGAGCACTTTTTGGGTGGCTTATAACTTCGCTCTCCCTGGACGGATCCTCACCAAAAGTTTGGTGAGGATTCGTCCAGGGGGGGAAAAGTTATAGGGGGGTCCCAAAACTTTTTTTTTCCCCATAGACTGAATGGGAAAAAACTTTGCGCAAGGCTACAGCCCGAACCGCTGGGCGGATTTACACCAAATTTGCGGCAGGAGCGGCGGCCTGGTCCCAAAAGCATGCTTTTGTAAATTTGGTGTAAATCTGTCCAGTAGTTTTTTTTAAAAATGACCAAAATGTAAGGCAAAAAAATTAGTGATATCTGTGTTCGCTTCGCGGACGGACTTCCCTGTTCGCTCCGCGGACAGCACCCCGATTGGCCCATGGCCTTGCGTCATGTCCGCGGACATGCGACGTGTTCGCTGATTGGACGGCGAGGGGCGTGGAGCGCGTCAGATTTTCTGTGGCGCACGCCATCTTGTATTCGCAGTCGACCACGTACAGCGCAGTGAAACGTGGATAAAAAATTGTATTTAGTGCCGTGTGTTGTGTGTAAGAGTGTTTGGGGAGGGTGGGGGAGTATGAGATAGGTTCAATGTTTTGTTTTTTTATGTGCTAGACGTTTTTGTTGCATTCGATTTGTCCGCGGAGAACACGGCTGTTCTGACATTTTGTAAATAAACTAAATGGTGGGGTGTTTAGAGGACGGAGTATGTGTCATTTTTGTTCGCAAGGAAGGTAAAAATGAGCTATGAACACTCGCGGTGTACTTAATTGTTCGTAAATACACAAACTGGGGGTGTCCTCAGGACGCTGTCCGTATTGTAATCTGTCTAGTTGAATGTGTTCTAAGAACAGTCGCAGTGTCCCGAAATGGTTGCAATTACACAAAATGGGGGTGTTCTGAGAACGTTGTTTGTATTGTTCGTTGTCAGGGTGAAAGTGTTTTAAGAGCACTCCTTTTGTCCGCTAATAGTACAATTTCCTAGGGGCGTCAACCGACTTTTTGTCCACTAAAGAAACGATAAATCTGGCTGGTGTGCGCCGACATTATGTGATAATCCTATGACTGGCGCTATTGACCTGGCTGACTTGCTTTTGCGACACTAAATCATATCTCCCGCCCCTAAGCCTGATATTATCAAAGCATTCATATTCCCCGCCTCTCTCTGTGACTTTACAGGGTGCGTAATCAAACGCGCCCAGTCGTCTCCAGTACTACGCAACTTTACACAGAACCCGGAAGACAACACACATTATGTCACAACACAGCGCGCCACAATTCGGTATATGAAACTGTGATTTAAAAGCAAACAGCAAGATTGTAAATGTTGTAAAGTACATTTATTTGACATCAAATGTTTAGAGAATATTCAGCAATTTGCATTTCTCTTTGTTGTCGATCCGCAAAAGTTCATGTTGAGACACGCGATGTTCCTTTGCGGTACAGAGAGTGTTAGATCAGCTTACAACTCAGTGCGCCACAATTCAGAATATGAAACTGTGGTTTAAAAGTAAACAGCAGGATTGTACATTTATTTCACATGAAATGTTTAGTGAATATTCAGCGATTTGCTATTGTCTCTGCTGTCGATCAGCAAAAGTTTATTTGGAGCCACGCGTTGTTCCTTTGCGGTAGATAACAAAATACACAAGTGGGTTCGCTCTGACAACTAGATTTAGAGGGGGTACTCTTTTTTTGAAGTACACAATAAGTTATTTAGTCATGTCACAGGTATTCAATCATGTGTAATAAAGGTGAAACCTAAACACAAATAGAATTAAAGATTCACATATTCACATATGGTAAAGTTGCATTTATTAATTATGCATCTCAACATAGAGGGATTAGTAACCCAAAGTATTTCGTTTTTTATCAAAGGCTTTTGCAATGTTGTAGACCTTTGCATTTAAATTTGTAAATTCGAAAAAGTTTTTTCACAAATATAGTTCCATTTTGGTGCTTTGGAATTGAATAGTGACCACCACCTATTAGTGACAAGTGATAGTAAATTTTATCTATATAAACATATTACAACCATTATTGACAACAATAAATTTGAAAAGCTATTGGTTTTCTGTAGCCAGGCTTTCGGGTGACCTAACACATGGTCGACGTCCTGAGTTGAATCATAAGTTGTTTGGAGACAGTTAATAAGGACTAGCAGGAGATGGAAGAGAGGCTGGTCCTTGGACGTTTCGGCAGATAGCCTTCATCTTGGGCCTGATATAGGTCGCCCTGGAAAGGAATCCAGGGGACTCTATTAGTGATTAGAATAAAATTTATGGGAAGTTTACGTAACATGACATTTAAAAACAACCTTAGTTGTGGGGCATCATAGGCTAAATTAGCCAGCACACACACATGGGCAAAGCATAGTACTGACCTTTGGGGTCTAGGACTTTGGTAGGGCCTGGACGCATAGGTGCGCAGATGGTGTGGAGTCCAGGACACGGGAGAGCCTTGGGGTGTAGCTCGTATCTGTCGAGAGTTAAAAACAGAAAGAAAAAGAACAAAGGAAAGAAAAGGAAAAAAGGAGATCGGGTTGCTAATTGCTCCTTAATCTTAGTGGAAGACATGGTTATGTGCATAGCAGAATAGTAGGCACATAATAAAAAAGGGGTACACGAGCTCACCTTTTCTTTGTTGGGTCTTGTGACGTGACCCTGGTAAGGTGTGGAGGGAGCAGAACTCCAGGTGCGGTGTCCGGGTCTTACGGGCTGTATGCAGTTGATAGTTCTGCAGTAGCATAAAAAATGGCAGGGGTGCCTGGTCAGTGATGTGCAAGGCGAGTGTTGACTCACTGTGTGTAGGGGAGGGAGCTGCATTACCTGGTTTTAGTTCAGCGTTGCAGCGCAGTGGCTGTCGTAGGCTAGGCTCCTCTCATCTAGTCAGGATGTAGTCTGTCATGTTAGTGGAGTAGCCGGCGTATGCATTATTGACTGTGTCTGCCGGGGATACTCGCAAGAGACAGATGCGGCAGCGCTGCCGAGTAAAATGGACGGAGCTCTCTCGATCGTGTGCCTGTGCGCATGCGCGCGGTGTATAGTGTTGCACTTGAGCCGCAACTGCGCAGCTGCTAGGTTTCGTTTGATGACGAAAAGGCAATATTGTCTATTAAATGTATTGAAAACTGCCGGAGACCTTGCAGATGTATGTTGAAGGGTGTGTCTAGGACAATTGGTGCATTAATACAATGAAGGAGTCCTGTATGGATAAGTAACACTAAGCTAGTAAAGATGGGGCATACCATCGCATAGATGGGATAGGTGATAACCTTATGAGGCTGAAAACAAGAAGGGTCGAGGGACCTCAGGATTCAGGCCTGTGTACTACAGGGAAATGAGAAGTGGGTTCGTGGAATTGCAGCTTGTGTGGGTTCTTGCGTGTACCTCTAAAATATATTAGTTGGTAGAGTCCACTGAAAATGGTGGTTATGGACCCATCAGGTGCAGGAGCTTGTTAGCGGCGGTATCTGATTGGTTCCGCCTCATTGAGTCCCAAGGAGGTGCTTTTAAGCTTGAAAATCCACCAGGCTTCTTTGTGGTTCAGGGAGTTGGTGACATTGCTAGTGTTGGATACTAGATCCACTATCCACCAAAGAATGTCGTCTGGTCCATGGTGTTTTTCGATATAGCGTTGGACCAAGGGAGATGTTATAGATTTACATCTGATCCGTGAGCGGTGTTCACCAATTCTTTTGTGGATCTGACGGGTGGTTTGGCCTACGTAACGTAGTCCACAAGGGCATTCTATTATATAGATTACATTGGCTGTTTTACAGTTTGTAAATTTTCTGAGTTGCCATTCCTTATCTTCTATTTTGAAGTAGTTCATTTTCTTTGTGAAACGGCAAACAGTGCATGTGCCACATGGATGATGACCTCTTATTTCCCGCATGTTCCAGATGGTGGATCTTTGGTTCTTTGTTTCTAGTCTGGCATGTGTCAAAAGGTCTTTGAAGTTCTTTGATCTCTTTAGTGCCATTCTTGGTATTTTTTCTTCCGGTAAACTTAGTTGTACCAGCGGCCAGAATTTCTTTAGAATGCCCTTGATTTTGGTGGTATCAGGGTTGAAGGTCGAGACGAAGGTTAGGGTGTCATCTTGTTGTGTATTTGCTGCTTTTGGTGTTAGCAAGTTTTCTCTTGGCGTATACTTCGCTCTTTTCGTGGTCCTCCTTATGAGTTTCTTTGGGTATCCTCTGTCCATCAGTTTGTCCTGTAAGTTTTTGGCATGTTTCTTGTATTGTTCTAGTTCTGTACAGTTGCGGCGTAGTCGTAGAAACTGACCATATGGGAGGTTATCCCGTAGGTTTTTGGGGTGGTGACTGTTATAGTGTAACAGAGTGTTACGATCTGTTTTTTTGGTGAAGAGGTCACATATCAGTGTTCCATTCTTATCCATAATGCAGAGGTCTAAGAAGTTGATTGATGTATTGTTGCTTTGCATGGTGAATTGGATGTTTTGAGATTTTGTGTTAAGCCAGTTGAAAAATACACTCAGGTTAGCTTCGTTGTCCTTCCATATTAGGATCACGTCATCAATATATCTGTACCATGAGACAATTTTGTCGTGGAACGGGTTGGAGATGTTGATGACATGTGCGTGTTCAAATTCTGCCATGAAGATGACTGCTAGGCTGGGGGCGAATGCCGCTCCCATAGCTGTGCCCTTGCGGTAGATAGGCTGTTGGTTTATGATAAAAGCAGTAAATGGTCGCTCTGATAATCGGAAGGTTGCTCCAACAACGAGCCATTAGACCACCCTATTGGTTGGTATGTTGTTTGTAGCCGCTAGTACTGCGTAAGGGCATATTGGTCCTTGGCGATTGTCCCATAAAATGGTGAGGGTCATGAAGTTGCATATTTGGACCAGCACCTGGCAGTTGAAGACCCCATCCGCTGGAGTCTGTAAATCGTGACATAGGCAAAATGGAGCCACATACCTGTTTTAAAAAACATAAATTAGTCTCACCAGCCGATCTTCATTAAAAATCATCATTTTATTTATTAGGGCGTGAAACTATTTGCTATCGAAGATAGTGCAACAGAGTATGTTAATAATAATATTTTCCCATTCATATAGCGCTAAGAACCGTGAGGTATCTAAGCAGTGCTTATTATTAACCACGGTATGTGGTGCTCATTTATCGACCACGGAAGGATGAAAGGCTGAGTTTGGCCTTACTGGGATTCAAACTTGCGTTAGCAAGCTGTGCACGGATGTCAAAGCGAGCGCTGTACTCGCTGTGCCACTTGACAGGCTACAGTGAAGTGGCACAGCGAGTAGAGCGCTTGACCGCCTATAGACCGGTTAAATTATTTCTATTAACCCACCCTGTGTCGTCTGCCTTTTTCAGAGCCCTCTAAATGACAGGGGATCAATTTGGCGGTGATAGTGCGCGGTAGAAAACATTATGTCACTTTCAACTAACAAGTTCAACTTGAGCGGTCTTTAATGCTATGCTATTGTAATTATATTTGGTATAAAGTAATCTAAAGGGTTACTTACAGTACAATTGCAATTTCCATTGTCTACGAGTGGTGCAGTCCCAAAATAGGACTCCGCGTGTGCCAACGATCTTTCGCATAGTGATATAATATATAAAAGTGGTTTCGTTTCAGAAATTTCATCTTTATCTTCTCTTACGTTTTAGCAACACTCCTTCAAGAGAAGTCTTTCATCACAATCTCTGTCTGTCAAGGTCAAAACACAATACAACCTTATAGTCCGCTTCGTGAGCCTCTGCGGGGCCCGAGAAAAAAATGGAAGCAGCTGACCGTCACTGTGAACGAGCATAAATTCTTACTTTGCAACATTCTGTGTAAAGCCATCTGTAGAAGTTGTGGAAGCAGCTGACCTTCACTGTGAACGAGCATAAATTCTTACTTTGCAACATTCTGTGTAAAGCCATCTGTAGAAGATGGTTTTTGCACGCCATGTTTGTATATTGTTTGCGTGACATTAAAAAAAGTTTGTTTAAAGGACGTTATGGTTCTAAGTACAGCCGAAAGACCCCTGAAAATCGCAAGTTATGGTAAGCTTTGAAAAATAACTGGCGCCACCACTGTGCACTGCTAAGACTAACACCCAGGACATCAAAGATGACATCGCAAATGTCATTGATGAAATCACTGATGACATCACGTGTGTATGTACTTTTCATGGAATTTGTGTACTAGGGATTTTTATTATAATGTTGCGAAAAAAGTTTCAAGGATATTGCACTAAATATCATATCATACCGTTATTAGTGCTTTGAATGATGCATTGATATAAATAGCATTGTATTATGGGATTCTATCTAGTATACTGAGCTACTAATGGAGAAACATAGCATTGTGTGCAGAGTACAAGATGAAAGTATAATATGTGTAATGTTAATATGTTGAATAATGAAATAATAATTGTCCTGAAATGTTCGAAAATTCACAAAATGGGGTTGTTCTGAGGACGTTATTCGTATTGTGTGATTGCTTAGCTGTATGCAATGAGGGAATGGCACAGAGAGTAAAGTGGACGCCGTCCGCGGACACCGCGGCTGTTCGTGGACAGGGCGTGCTACATCTGGGTTTTTCCAGGAAATCCAACATGGAAAGAAGACTGTACGGATCAGCCAATCAGATGTCGAGGTTGTGGATTTGTTAGTCTTAGCAGTGCACGGTGGTGGCGCGAGTTATGGTTGCTTAGTTTACCATAACTGGCGAATTTCAAGGGTTTTTCGGTTTTACTTGGAACCATAACTTCCCTTTAACAAAGTTTTTTCACTGAATTTCATAGGTTTTTAGTAGCGCAACTTAACCATAACGTCCCTTTAACAAATTTGTTTTCACTGAATATATAAATAAATATATATATATAAAGTTTGAATAGACACCATCTTCTTTGTTTTCTTCTTTTTTACTGTTTAAAATGGCCACCATCAAAAGGGTAAATGGACTTCATATTGCATTCCATGGCAGACATCTTTTTTGTTTTCAGTTGCAAAATGCCAGAGTGTCTTCAAACAAATAAAGACACTATTAATACCTTGGGATGAAGTGGAAGAAGACTTCTGACAGATGCATTGCATTAGAAAGAAAAGATCCTGGGAAGGCCTCTCGCTCATCCTGGTGGTACTGCTGGAGATAGGAGCACCACATCTGTAAACACTTCATGAAAGCATATTCTATGAACCTCTCTAGCATTTCTAATAACTCCTCAAAAATAGTGTTCCAGTACTGCAGGTGTTTCAAAACCCTAGCTCTTGATGGCAGCACCGTTAATGGGTGGGGGTTGATTATGAACAGCCACCACTCACAGCTACAGTGAAGATATAAGACCACATATAAACCAGAAAAGGCTACAGCCCTTATGGGCCAGACCATCTCAAACAATTTCCAATAGACATCATCCCATCATCTCAGAAGACTTGCACCAGACGATTTATCATAATTGATGTACCCAAGCTTTCTGATGGAACATTAAAAGGACCACATTGTATTGCTTTCTTGCACAATGGTAGACATATTCAAATGTACAACTGGTGACAAAAATATAAAATAACCAAAATATCAACTTTAAAAAGACAATGCCACAAAAAAAGGAAGCCACCTCGCTAATCCTCTCAAATATTTCTAGTAACTCTTCATATAGAGTGTTCCAATGCTGCAGATGTTTGAAGACTCTAGCTTTTGCTAGCAGCACCTTTAATATGTGGAAGTTCATTATACACAACCATCACTCACAACTACACTGAAGAAATAACACTGTAATACCATTTATGCCTCCTCAATTCCTGGTGCCATCAAGATATTTTGGTTGGTGGCATGAATGCTACAACCCCATTTCTGTGGAATTCCATAAGACTCCATGGGAATAAACTCACAGAAACCCCAGCACTTTAGCTAATGGTTCTGGTGCTTTAGAAAAAAAACAGCAGTAGGAGCATGATCCCCCAGCAGATCAGGCTTGCCAAGAGTTCCGAAACCATACCAGCAAACTTTCAGTTTGTCGATCCAGAAACAGTGCCAGCGCATTCCTACCAGATGTGTTTGGACCAATTACAAAATTACTATCAGAAGGAAAATTAACCCAGACACGTTCATTTATCCCTATTCATCAGAATGGAAGTCACCAACAAAAATAGCTTTATTTTGTTAACTCAACATTAAACGTACACAAGTCTGGTACAGACACACTGCCATTGTATACATAATTGAGCTCCAATAGAATCGGACATGCGTTTTTCACATTTCGAATATCTATAAGATGTTGCCAAATGTTCTTATCTTGTTTGGCAACCCAATTTACTAAAAGAAACAAACAATCTGCAAAGTGACACTTCAATCCTAGAATGTTTATTTCATAATAAACAACTTCCAACAATTATTCCTACCCATACTAGTCACCCATTTATTTATTTATTTGTTCTTTATTTTCTATTTTTTAACCCTGCACATGGCAGGGCTTCAAAAAATTGAGTGAAACTCTTTAATATTCCTCACCACGGAAATCTGTAGTAAAAGGCAAAAGATTTATTTAGTTTAACGAGAAATCAGAGCATCTAGTGGCCCATTTATATGTTAGAATATATAGTGGGCACAGCCAAAAATGCTGGCAACTGGCCACAGCTGTACTAAAGATCATGGCTAGTACCTGATCACTGCATATAATATACAGTGAACACGGTTGAAAGCTTTATCCACTGGTAAAGCCAGAATCTATGGTTGGTAGCCTGTTAGTGTTTTAAAATATTCATTGCAATGTCAGATATATTGAAATATCTAATTGGTGATGAAAATATAAAATAAAAAACACAACTATAAAAACACAACAAATGTAGCCTCCTCTCTGAACCTCTCTAGCATTTCCAATGACTCCTCCAACAGAGTGTGCCAGTGCTGCCACTATTTGAAGATTCTAGCTGTCGCTAGGAGCACCATTAATAGGTGAGTACAATTATGCACAGCCACCACTTACAACTACAATAAAAATATAAGACTGCACCTGAGCCTAGAAAAGCTGCAGCCCACTATGGCCCAGACCATCTCGTCCAATTTCCAATACACATCATCCACATCATTGCAGTCGACTTGCACCAGATAATTTATGATAATTCATGTTTGCAATTTTTGTGATGAAACATTAAAAAAGCCAAATCTTTGTGTTTTCTAACACAATGTGATTTTTACTGTCCATAACTTCTCTTAAATGTTCAATATCCTTTTTGATTGATTGTACTTGTTTTCCAACATTAATTAGTAGTTGTTTTATTTCTTTTAATTAATCGAGGATTAGTTCTGTTAGTAGTTGCTGTGGTGTTTCTTGTTTGATTCTTCGTTATACTTAAATAACTTCTTCATCTGTTCGAAAATATTTTAAATATTTTGAAACAATTGAAGATATAATACACTTTATAAAAAATAATTGTGTTGGTTTTATGAACAATTTATAATAGGCAGACAAAGTATGTGTTTAGTGAAAAATATTTCTTCCTTAAAATATTATTGTTAGTCCACATTTACATATACATAAAGGATGGACTTACAAAATGCTGCATATGGTGCATTTCTGTGTGCTTCTTTATGTTCAACAGCTTCTTTTTTATTTATTTATTCTGTAGGATAATTGTCCTCCAGCCATTGCATGTAGTTTTCTGTTTTAGTGTGTTAGATAGAAATACAGCTTGTCACTTCAAATATTGGAATTAGAAATAGAAAAACAGTACATGAGAACAGATAATCAACTTTCTCATTCTCATTCATTGTTCATTGTCTATCTCGTGGGTAGCTGTCTATAGCATGTGTAGTACGTAAGATGCTGTGAATGTATTTTTTTGAGTGAAGTTTATTTTACATGCCAATAAACTCTAGCTTATATTATATCATTGTATTAAGACTTTTTTTTTATAAATAGTGCATATTTATTACATGAGAGTGAGGTGTAGTTTTTGGAGATCATATCATTTTTAGGATACATTTATTCTTGGATTCGATATTTAAACATGCAGACAATTTCATAAAGAGAGGATGTATATTGTTCAAAACACTTAGACATTGGCAGATGGTAAAAATTGGAACATGTGGAATTGACACTATTGTCAAAGTCAAAGGTTCATTAACTATTGGTGGCATCACACTAGTGGAATCACCTACACAATGTGCTGCCAATTTCCATACACTTAACACATGAGCCACAAGCATTTTTATTTTGAACTGTTCATGCAATTTCTAAAACACATCATTCACATCATCCTAGGAAACTTGCACCAGATAATATATCATAATTGATGTTCCCAAGCTTTAAATCATAGAAGAACCAGTGTGCCCAGTACAATGCCTTTGACGGCTGCCAGCACTTCTGTATCAAATAACAGTACAGCAACAAGAACATTAAAACAAAAACAGTGTTTCCTATTTCAAACTGTTACAAATGTAAACTTCAAATAAACAATCCCAACATTTTACAACCTCTAAATTGTGTACTAAAATAACACTCCTTAACACATACTGTTTCTGCATTTATTGGGGCAATTTGCACAGAAAAAAAAACGATTTCTTTTTCACATAATAGGGGGTGCATAGCAATACGCCTAAAGCCAAAGGGGCATTCCTGTATCAGATAATGCCCGATGGCCTTTATTAAAGCCCTTACATCAGTCAAAATGTATAACTATGGGCACACTAAATATTTTCCTTAACTCCTTGTAAGAACAAGTATGCCCAGTAAACTGCCTTTGACAACTAACAATATTTTTTAATCAATTAGCAGTAAAGTAACAATAACATTACAGAAATCATTGTGTTTCCTATTTTAAACTGTCACACATCCAAACTTGCAATAAACCATCCCAAAATGTTACAACCTTTAATGTGTGTACTGAAATAGCATTGGTGAAAACAAACTGTGCCTGGATTTATTCAGCCAATTTGTAACTCCATTCCATTTCTTTTTTGACATAATAGCAGTTAACACAACTAATACTATTCTTATATTCTTTATGACTATATATTTAAAAATTAAACCAATGAAACATATTTTTCATGAAATTAAACACTAGGTTTCACAAAACAACAAACATATAAATACAATGGGCCTCAATCTGACCTGCCGGTCAGAAACAAGTCTTACCAGCATCCTTGTTTCCAGAACGGCTTATTACAGGTCTGCCTGCCGGAGCCGCCGTGCCCGCTGTGCCATCCCCGGGCAAGTGGCCATGGTAGGCAGACCCGCCAGGGAAGCACTGACACCATTTACAACGGTGCCGGTGCTTCCTTGTCCCCATTCCCATAGAGTCCAATCGGACTCGATGGGAATGAGGAACACAATTGTACTGGTGCATGACTTTCCGGGCTGTCAGGGATGTAATTTCCCATTGGCACCGGGAAGTCAGGTGCCAGTAAATATTCACGGGTCTGGCGGCAACCTGCCGGTAACACCAGCACAGTTACTGCCGAACCCGTAATGAGGCCCAATGTATTTTCTCTTATACATAACAACACAGTAACACACTTTAGCAAACCAAATCTTTTTTTAAAACACACATTTTCCAATCACACCACACAAGCAATAAAACTATCTTTTCAAAACAAACAAATTTTATATCATCCCAAAGATCACTTTATCACTTTAACAACCGACAAAAGTGATTAAAAATACATTGTAGATAAAATCACATTTCTACTGCTCTGTGATCATGCTTTTATTGTGGATGAAGCAAGTATAGTTTATGATTCTATATCATGCCACTCACTAAAATTCAATTTGATTCCTAATAAACAACTTCCAATAATAATTCCCACCCTCTTAATTGTTATAAAATACTGTAAAAAAAACCTGTTATCAATATATTGTCAAATCAAACCTTCAACTAAATAATGGCAAACAACTGATTACTGCAAATCATATTTTATCACAGGATGAACTGCACAGTGTGAGTTCTGTAGTAAAAATGAGAAAATTAGACAAAATGGGGATGTCGTACTTTCCAAAATCAACACCAGAAAAAGAGGACTATATTGTAAGTAAGCTAATGAAATGGCCGACATATTCACTGCAACCTATCACAAAGAGGTACACATTTACAACATTAACATCAGCCAATTAGAAACACTGAAACACATACAAAACCCTGCTGAGCATCAAAAGTAGCCACCGATATTCAATGCTGCTACAAAGCTTACTTGTAGTCGCAGGTACAAATACATTTTCTATAAACTAAAAACCAAAGTAAGCCAACCTTCAAAAATGTAAATAAGACAAGACAACACCTAAACACACAAAATAACACACACATACAATTCTGTGCATATTATACACAGAACAATATGATTACTGCACAGACAATGTATATTTTTTAATGGAGCTATAAATATAACTGCACCTACAGAGACAACCAATGAAAAGACGAAAAGCGTTGATGTGCCAACGCATGGGCGTTTTATACATGTGGATATAGAAGACCCATACACGGGTGCCTTCTGCTACGTGCGGCTATTTGTTAGGCGGAAACCTGTGCAGTTCCCTCTGGGATCACTGCAAAAGATTTAGGACTACAGGTGTTTGGCAGTAAACCCACTTGGTAGCAGTCTGTACCACACAGGTTCACTTGGTAGCTGTGGCTGAGCAGTCAGACCTCTCTCAAGAAGAGTTAAGCAGTATGTGGAGTATACAATATAGGGCAATTCTTCACAGTAAGACAATCAAACACGTAACGAGGCTCAGTGTAAAGATATTAAGGTATTTATTTATAACGGAACATCTATGGAAAACACTATGGCACTATCACGGCAAACAAGTCAAACACAATTACTCTACGAAGAAGAAACGATCAATCCCCCTAACAGTATTTCGACAAGTCTAGGTTCTACCGGCACCACTTATTTGCAGACAGAGGTGTATGCCTCAACCTAGATGGCACTCTAATATTAGTTAGGACGGGAGAGAAAAAATAAGCAGGTTACGAAACCAACACAGTTCAAGACTTCACGGGAAAAATGCAAGGCAAGAAGGCAAGAACCACAATAGATCATAAAGTTCAGAGGCCAGGCCCACTCGGAGAGAGGCAAGGAGAAATGTCCCAAAAAGTCTCTAGTGGAAATGCGTTTGAGTCTTTGTAGCAAATTGTTATCGGCAGATTGAACCAGTTCAGAACAATACGTGAGAAAGCTTGGAGGCGACCCAACGGAAAGGAGAGGATTAAGACACCTCACTCGATCCGATCAAAAGGGAAGCCAGGCGGACACGGTACCTTGTTTGTGGAGGGCAGCTCCGGCGGGGGCAGTTGTTCCTGGTGGTGGATGCACGTCAGGTCTTTGCCAAGAGTAGAGATGATCTCGTCGTCGAAGAAAAGTGAAGTCCGGTGCACCACCAGGGAAGAGACCAGCCGCGGAGTGCTCCGTCACAAGGCACCACCTTTTGGTCGTGGTACAGGGGTAGTGGCTATCCGGTTGCCGAGGTGCTCTGCACGGGCAATTCGACCACTGCGTCCTGAGGCGAAGAAAAAGCAAAGGGGACTGGTTGTTCCCACCAGTCAGGGGAAGAGACTCTCCGGCAGGGAGATCTCCTCTGTCGTTGGGAAGTGGTGAGTCAGTTCCGCAGGGCTCCACCGGAGGTGTCATCGTGCAGGTCGGCTCAGTGTTACCCTCATCGGATTCTTAGGTCCTGTGGCGACTTCTGAAGATCCAGTGCCAAAAGCCCTGCTTTTATGCAGAAAAAACCCCATTCATTCAGCCTAGCTGTCACTCAACACATGCTAAGTGGTGAGCGGGGAGGCTCACCACTTGGGCCAATCACACTAGAGTGCGACCGGAGTTGGCAAGGCAACTCGGTCCAGGGTGCCTAAACCCCCTCCCACACCCCTGTGGTAACCCAGACAGAATGGCACCAATTTGGAGGGTCTCTGTACAGAGGCACGCCAAAAGTGGAACAAAGGGCTCAACCTTTGGTTTAGGAGTCACAGAGACGAACACAGACGTCATTTTAAAAACCGAGTTCTGGCAGAAAATACCATCCGATAAACTTATTTAAGATAAGTAGACCGGTGGTACGTTAGAGATTAATGAGGAAAATTATCAATCTCTAACAATGGGACGAATCCCATAGGGTTATGTTCGGGGTCGAACATAACAAGTAGTTTCCACTGCCACCAGCCAAAACTCGACGAGGGGGGACGGGACAGTGCCCCCTCGAGTAACAGATCTAGGAGTAATCGAATTACCCCTACTAGTACGTCCACAATAAGATGGTTTGTACTAGTTCTGGTAGTAAATTTAGGTCTAGTAAAGCCAATGGTGACTTTACATGCCCGGGGAGACAGTAGTCAGTCCCCGGGTATGGAGTCTATGGTGGAGGTCTGCTAGGACGCCCCAGTGTTACGGCACGTAGGGTGCGGTGTAACACACATAGAAAAACATATGAGACCCTATGGAGTAAAAGACCCCATAGCCCATAGAACACATTGACATTCAAAGGAATTACACACATTCATGTCCAAGAGTGGGAAGAAAAGAGTCTCACTCTTGGCAGGATGGAAAAAAACAAACTCCAGAAATCCAGCAAAGCTGCTGGGGGACTCACTAGGTTAGGAAATTCAGCCTAAACAGATAATTCTCCCTAACACTCGCCCCCCCCAGACTAAGGGACAGGAGGATTTAATCCACTCCTGGATGAATCTCATACCTCTAGTCGATGACATACATCCTAGAGAGACCATCAGCATTTTGGTGGTGACATCCTGACCTGTGCTCAATGGTGAAATCAAACCCTTGCAGGCAGATTGACCATCTCAATAGTTTTGGGTTTTCCCCTTTCATTTGCATTAACCATCTCAAGGGTTGGTGGTCAGTCTGAATGACAAAAGTAGAACCATACAAGTACGGCCTAAACTTCTTCAGAGCCCACACGATAGCAAAGCACTCTCTTTCGATTGTTGCCCACCTTGTTTCAGGATCCTTCAGCTTGCGGCTGATGAAGCAAACGGGGTGCTCCCTACCTTTCCCATCCAGTTGACTAAGTACAGCACCTATTCCTACATTTGAAGCATCTGTCTGCACAATGAAGTGTTGGCGGTAATCAGGAGCTCTGAGTACTGGGGCTTGGCAAAGAGCCTTTTTCAGGTTTTCAAAAGCCTGATTGCACTCCTCTTTCCATCTAACCTTTTTAGGAAATTTGGGCGAGGAGATGACATTCAGTGGAGAAGCTATGGTCCCATAGTTCTCTATGAAATTCCTGTAGTACCCAGTGAGGCCTAGGAAGGCTCTCACTTGGGTTTGAGTAGTAGGTGTTGTCCAATTTTGCACAGCTTCAATCTTACTGAGCAAAGGCCTTATTTCTCATCCTCCTACCTCATGTCCAAGGTAGACTACCTTACTCTGTCCAATTTGGCATTTACTCGCCTTTATGGTCAGATTGGCTCGTCCAAGAGCCTGCAAAACATCTCTCAGGTGGGTTACATGTTCTTCCCAGGAATTGCTGAACACTGCGATGTCATCCAAGTATGCCATGCAGAAGTCCTCCATCCCATTCAGAACCTGGTTTACCATCCGTTGAAACGTAGCAGGTGCATTCTTCAATCCGAAAGGCATTACCTTAAACTGGTATAAGCCAACGGGGGTAGAAAATGCAGTTTTCTCCTTGGCATGGTCTGTCAGGGCTATTTGCCAATAGCCTGACGTCAAGTCAAATGTGCTGAGGAACTTGGCGGCGCCAAGTTTATCCACCAACTCATCTGTTCTTGGCAAAGGGTGGGCATCAGTCTTGGTGACTGCATTAAGAGCTCTATAATCCACGCAGAATCTAAGTTCTTTAGATCCGGCCTTTGGTACTAACACAACTGGGCTAGACCATGGACTAGTAGAGGGCTCTATTACCCCGAGATCAAGCATATTTTTGACCTCACCTTTGATGTGGGTTTGTACGTTTTCTGACATTCGGTATCCTCTGCTTTTGACTGGCAGACAGTCACCAGTGAGTATGTCGTGCTGGCCCCAAGGGGTCAAGCCTGGCGAAAGCGAGAACAGAGAGGCAAACTGATTCAACATGGATTTGCACTCTTCTTGTTGCTCGGGTGTCAGATTGGAGGAGAGATTTACTCCTTCAATTTTTTCATCTAAGGTTAGGCCCCTGAGGAGATCCGGAAGAGCTTCACTCTCTTCTTCTTCCTCGGATGATGCTAGAAGCAACGCTCCTACATCGGGTCTTGAGACATACGCATTGAGTCGGTTGGTGTGAAAGACTGTCGGAGCCTCCTTGGGATTGCCCAAGTCCACCAGATAGTTAACCTCCCCGAGTTTACCCACAACTCTGAAGGGTCCCATCCACTTATCTTGCAAGGCCCTCTGCCTTGTTGGGATCATAACGGGAACGAGCTGGTCTTGAGCGAACTCAACCATGTTAGCCTTTTGATCGTGCCAGTGCTTGACCAATGCTTGTCCAGCTTTCAAGTTATCGCTTGCTTCCGTCATCATGTGCGACATTCTCCTCCGGAGACCTATCACGTAGTCAGTCACTCTGACTGGCTTGGGGGAAGGAGCACTCTCCAATCCCTCCTTAATCAGGGCCAATGGACCTCTGACGGGATGACCATAGAGTAGTTCGAAGGGAGAGTAACCTACTCCCTCCTGAGGGACTTCTCTATAAGCAAAGAGAAGGCATGGCAGTAGAAGGTCCCACTTATGCTTAAGGGGTACTTCTAAAGCACCTATCATGCTCTTCATGGTTTGGTTGAACTTTCTACCAACCCATTGGTTGTGGGTGGTAAGCTGTTGAGAACTTGTAAGTAACTCCACAGGTTTTCCACATGGCTTTCATGTAGTGGGACATAAAGTTTGACCCCCTGTCAGAGATTACTTCCTTAGGAAACCCGACCCTAGTAAAAATACCAAGGAGGGCCTTAGCCACAGCCGGAGCCGTAACAGTCCTCATAGGAATGGCCTCAGGATACCTAGTAGCATGGTCTACTACAACAAGTATAAACCTGTTGCCTGAGGAGGTTGGAGGATCAAGGGGACCAACGATGTCAATCCCTACTCTCTCAAATGGGACTCCCACAACTGGGAGAGGCACTAAAGGTGCCACATTCTTGGAGCCAACCTTACCAGAGGTCTGGCAGGTGTGGCAGCTCCTGCAGTGTTTTTCTACTTTGGCCCCCATCTTCGGCCAATAGAAGTAGAGAGAGAGCCTTTCCTTAGTCTTCTTGAAACTCAAGTGACCAGCCAAAGGAATCTCGTGGGCTAACTGCAAGAACTGTGGTCTGTTCTCTTGGGGTACTACAAGTCGTTTGTAGTCTCCAGGTGCAGACTCGGTCGGTTCACTGTAGAAGAGGCCAGCTTCCAAATGCAACCTGTATTTCCCAGGCTCTTGCCCTTCAGCCTGAGCTTCTGCCTGGTGGCGAAGACCTTCCAGAGTTGGACATTCTCTCTGTCCCTTACTGAAGTCTGCCCTGCTGGGTCCACCTTCTGCCAGTAAAGACTGCAGCTCAGGATGGTCAACAGGATCCAGATCTCCAGTGAGTTCCTGGCCTTCCATTAGCTCTTCCTCAGAGTCTAATTCTACCACACAGGGTTGTACCTCCCTCTCAGCCTCAGCTGGAGGTGGAGTTACGGGTGTAACTTTGGACAACCATGGGGAGGTCCGTGTTGGCTGCACTGAAATGCTGGCTGTTGGTTTCGGGATAGAAGTCTTAGGTTTCCCTTTCGCTTCTGATTTCTTGGAGACAGCTGCTGACAATTCCAGTGGAGCAGGAGTGATCTCTTTCTTCATCATCTCCTGGAGAGTATCGCGCATGGTCCTCTCTCTTGCGGGTCTGGTTAGCTCCTGTAACCGTTTACTAGGAGGTCTGGGAGTATGCGATACAACTCCGAGAGTTTTCAAATCGTTACCCAACAGTACGCGTCCTGGTACCTCACTCTGTATGCTGACAGGTATCTTCACAGTCATGTCGTTACACTGGATGAGAACTGGTAATTGGGGAAGCATCTGCACAGGCCCTCCAGCTAACTTGGTGAGGCGTTTGGGTGCCTTAGCTACATCCTCAGCCTGAAAAAACGATTTATCCACCACAGTTATGCTGGCCCCAGTGTCCCTAATGGCAGGAGTCTCCTGACCATTCACCTGGACACTGTCCTTATAATACTCTTTAGTATTATCGGGGATAGAAATATAGACATCTAAATTCTGTTGTTCCCACAACCCCAGAGATACTAAAGAAACACTGGCTGAGACTCCAATGGGTTCGTCAGCTAGCAGTAGAAAGTTTCCACTTGCCATTTGGACTTCCTCCTCTGGAGCGAAGGCTAAGGAGACAAGCTGGACCCCTGAAGGTTTACCCTTACACCTGGGATCTCCTTTCACGTGGTCAGTCGAGCCACAAACAAAGCATTTACCGAATGCTTTTTGGAATGGTGGCTTGTTCTGACCTCCTTCCAGTTTGGCACCAGAAGACACACTATTCTGCTGTGGTTTTCCCGGTGGCTTACCCCTCTGGTTTTGTTTGAGGCCCTCTTTGGAATTTGAGTTATTCAAATTCTCTTTTGAGTCTTTTTTAGGCTGTTTTCCCTCATCCTTTTTCTGAGTTGCCCCAGAATCCTTATGAGTAGCCCTGTTGGCAACCCACAAGTCAGCAGCCTTAGCTAGCTTCTGGGAATCCAATTCCTTTGAATCAGCCAAGTGCTGTCTGAGATCAGGAGAACAGGCATCATAAATAGACTCCAACATAAAAAGATTCCTCATTCCCTCATAAGTGTTCACTTTGTAACCCTTAATCCATCCCTCTAAGTTTTTCAACCTTTCACTCACCCAGGTAGCCCAAGGGGTACCATCATGCTTTTTGAGGGTTCTAAACCTCTTAAGATACTGGGAAGGGGTCTTCCTGAATCTAGCTATCAAAGCTAGTTTCACACTTTCGTAATCCGTCTTATCCGTCTCCCCCAACTCCATTACCACATCAGTCGCAACAGGAGGGAGCCTAGAGAACAACCAGGGAAGTAAATCATTCCCGGTGATTTCCTGGAGCCCATGATTGTACTCAAACAGTTTCAACCAATCCAACACATCCAATCTCGGTTCATACATACCCACTAATTCCTTCGGCATCCGGGGTCATTTGGGACTGGAGCTCCTAGAGGAACCAGAGGAGAGAGAAGCATTTTCTATAGACAACTTTTTCATCTCTAACTCGTGATTAAGTTCTATTTCCCTGAGTCTTAACTCAGCTTGCTTCTGCTCAGCCTGGGCATTCATCCGTCTGAACTCGAGCTCTTGGTTTCGTTCAGATTGAGCCAAGAACCGTTTGTATTCTAATTCGAGCTTCATTTTTTCAAGTTCAAAATAAGCAGGGTTACTTGTGCGACCTGGTATGGGCCCGTAGGCACAGCTGGTAGGGCAGGTAGAGGAGCTGGGGAGACAGTTTCGTTAGCCTCTCTGTCCTCGTCAGCCTCTTCATCGCTATCATCAGAATTACGATTCAGATCAACACCATCACTGTTATCTACAGTTGCTGGAGAAATTGGTTCCTCTGAACCAGTACCCAGACTTTGGTTCGCCAGCAATCTCTCTATTAGTTCTAACTTCTTGCCTCTTACAGAAAGATTCTCTTGCCTACAGAGGGCTCGCAAACTCTCAGTATTTTCACCTGACAAGGACTCTTGACTGTAAGTTTCCATCGTAGACATGTTTTTGAAAGTTGCTTTCTTAGTGCTAAGCTTCGTGGTTAGTTATCCTAAAGTGTCGAAAAGAACTCTAAACTGTATACTCGATACAAATCCCACCGCTGTACACCAGTGTTAGGCGCAAACCTGTGCAGTTCCCTCTGGGATCACTGCAAAAGATTTAGGACTACAGGTGTTTGGCAGTAAACCCACTTGGTAGCAGTCTGTACCACACAGATTCACTTGGTAGCTGTGGCTGAGCAGTCAGACTTCTCTCAAGAAGAGTTAAGCAGTATGTGGAGTATACAATATAGGGCAATTCTTCACAGTAAGACAAGCAAACACGTAACGAGGCTCAGTGTAAAGATATTAAGGTATTTATTTATAACGGAACATCTATGGAAAACACTATGGCACTATCACGGCAAACAAGTCAAACACAATTACTCTACGAAGAAGAAACGATCAATCCCCCTAACAGTATTTCGACAAGTCTAGGTTCTACCGGCACCACTTATTTGCAGACAGAGGTGTATGCCTCAACCTAGATGGCACTCTAATATTAGTTAGGACGGGAGAGAAAAAATAAGCAGGTTACGAAATCAACACAGTTCAAGACTTCATGGGAAAAATGCAAGGCAAGAAGGCAAGAACCACAATAGATCATAAAGTTCAGAGGCCAGGCCCACTCGGAGAGAGGCAAGGCGAAATGTCCCAAAAAGTCTCTAGTGGAAATGCGTTTGAGTCTTTGTAGCAAATTGTTATCGTCAGATTGAACCAGTTCAGAACAATACGTGAGAAAGCTTGGAGGTGACCCAACGGAAAGGAGAGGATTAAGACACCTCACTTGATCCAATCGAAAGGGAAGCCAGGCGGACACGGTACCTTGTTTGTGGAGGGCAGCTCTGGCGGGGGCAGTTGTTCCTGGTGGTGGATGCACGTCGGGTCTTTGCCAAGAGTAGAGATGATCTCGTCGTCGAAGAAAAGTGAAGTCCGGTGCACCACCAGGGAAGAGACCAGCCGCGGAGTGCTCCGTCACAAGGCACCACCTTTTGGTCGCGGTACAGGGGTAGTGGCTATCCGGTTGCCGAGGTGCTCTGCACGGGCAATTCGACCACTGCGTCCTGAGGCGAAGAAAAAGCAAAGGGGACTGGTTGTTCCCCCCAGTCAGGGGAAGAGACTCTCCGGCAGGGAGATCTCCTCTGTCGTCGGGAAGTGGTGAGTCGGTTCCGCAGGGCTCCACCAGAGGTGTCGTCGTGCAGGTCGGCTCAGCGTTACCCTCGTCGGATTCTTAGGTCCTGTGACGACTTCTGAAGATCCAGTCCCAAAAGCCCTGCTTTTATGCAGAAAAACCCCCATTCATTCAGCCTAGCTGTCACTCAACACATGCTAAGTGGTGAGCGGGGAGGCTCACCACTTGGGCCAATCACACTAGAGTGCGACCGGAGTTGGCAAGGCAACTCGGTCCAGGGTGCCTAAACCCCCTCCCACACCCTGTGGTAACCCAGACAGAATGGCACCACTTTGGAGGGTCTCTGTACAGAGGCCCGCCAAAAGTGGAACAAAGGGCTCAACCTTTGGTTTAGGAGTCACAGAGACGAACACAGACGCCATTTTAAAAAACAAGTTCTGGCAGAAAATACCATCCGATAAACTTATTTAAGATAAGTAGACCGGTGGTACGTTAGAGATTAATGAGGAAAAGTATCATCCTCTAACAATGGGACGAATCCCATAGGGTTATGTTCGGGGTCGAACATAACAAGTAATTTCCACTGCCACCAGCCAAAACTCGACGAGGGGGGACGGGACAGTGCCCCCTCGAGTAACAGATCTAGGAGTAATCGAATTACCCCTACTAGTACGTCCACAATAAGATGGTTTGTACTAGTTCTGTTTTTAAATTTAGGTCTAGTAAAGCCAATGGCGACTTTACATGCCCGGGGAGACAGTAGTCAGTCCCCGGGTATGGACTCTATGGTGGAGGTCCGCTAGGACGCCCCAGTGTTACGGCACGTAGGGTGCGGTGTAACACACATAGAAAAACATATGAGACCCTATGGAGTAAAAGACCCCATAGAACACATTGACATTCAAAGGAATTACACACATTCATGTCCAAGAGTGGGAAGAAAAGAGTCTCACTCTTGGCAGGATGGAAAAAAACAAACTCCAGAAATCCAGCAAAGCTGCTGGGGGACTCACTAGGTTAGGAAATTCAGCCTAAACAGAGAATTCTCCCTAACACTATTCACAAAAAATACAAATAAATAAATGTACTTCCACTCCCCCAAATTCCAAACAAGTGTCCCTAGCTCACATATCAGCACCCCTCTACCCCCCATGATCTTCCTCCACTCTCCTGATCCCTCCCAATTCCCCAAAACACTCAATGCATTTATGATGCTACTCCACCCAAAATGTTGCATAACGATGGCTACCACACGTCCACAAGCACACAACATTCCATTTGGCCTAAAATAGCACCGGCTGTTCAGGGTACCACATCTACCCGTGAATAGCAATGCTGTGCATTGGATAGCTGCTGAGTAGCCACGGATACAGTTCTAAATGGCCAATTTTTAAAAACATAACTCAGAACACCTAACTGATGAAGAAAATGCAGTCTAAATACACAAATAAAATAAAATAGACAAAAACAAGGTTTTTATTATATCTTCGATTTATGTAATTGACTTTCATCATAACTCCAGTAACATATATTGGATAAAAATGGGGCTTCACTTGCTTTATACTACAATACAACTTAAGATATCAATACAGTACAACACTTCTCATGTACTTATATAAAGTAGCTGAAAATAAAGCAAGCACAGAAAAATACATAACAGTAAATTGGGTAACAGACATTCCACAGCCACACAACATAATAACATAAGTAAGAACACACAACGCTATATAAAACTTAATAAATACAAATACAAATGTTTAATCTGCGAGAATATAAATGTGACTGTGTAAGTGACATCTAAAAATAGACCATGATTGATCCTTTTTATATTCATTTTGTTGAACTAATTTCTTTTCTTTTTCTCCAAAGTCTTACATTTACAAGAGTCTGAAAACACAAAGCCAATATAAAAAAAAGAGTCCCAAATACCTAACAGGTCAGGGATTTTTCACCCCGATGTCACTATACCTATAGAAATAACTTTAAAAAAAGAAATTAAACACTGACACCCCAAAATATATAGCCATGGGAACAGAACTACTCATACCCGTGGTTAACTGTAGTCTTATCGTAACCATGGATATAGCTGCAAAATCGAAAAAACTGCTGAAAGAAATAAATGATTTCCTGCCCCTCCAAGCCCCCGCCAAATGCCCCCCTCATCTGTGCTTGCTCCCCCCACATAGCCTGCTGACCACCCCTGCCCTCTCCCTTTCTCCACACAGCAAACACTGTTTCTGTGACATAGTTTGCTTTCAGATGCCGGCTTTTTGTGGCTATAGCTGAGGCTACGGGCAGCTTTGTGTTGTGAACTCGGTCCCTTGACCCCCTCCACTCCCAAATTTCACTCAGGGCCCTCTAGCCATCCCCCCACCTCTACCCTGATAGCATTTGTATGTTTGTTTACCTAAGAATAGCTTTTTACTGTGTTTCATTTCCCCATCACGTCGGCTATAGCCACGAAGATCTCTGGCATTGAGAGAAAAACAAGATGGTGGTTGTTTAATTTCTGAAAATCATGATACTGCAATGCATCATGGCAGATATCTCTATTATTTGGGGGCAAGGGGGCACCCCCTTCTAAATCAAATATTTAAATAACTACTGCACAGAATAACCCCAGAACAAGCAGAGCACTCTTGTGAATGCTTTGTGTCTAACTTGTTTCAGATCTGGTCCAAATCCGGTTTGGGCTCTGCACTTTAGAAAAATGTGACCTTTTTGTCTATGGGAAAATGAATGGGAAGTAGGCCACACATTTGTAAAAAACAGTTTTGACGCTTAATAACTTACTTATTTTTTAATGAATCTTTACAAAACGTTACAGTCTGGGTGGCCCGCAGACTCTTAATCACTTTCAAAATTCGATCAAATCCATTACTCGAATCAAAAGTTATAAACAATAGAATATTGAGAAGATCCTATGTGTCTCTCTGTGTATATGTGGACAATCCCCTGTCTGTATATTAGTTTCATAGAAATACATACATAAATGTGGCTTCATATACCACAAAGTAACAGTTTCATACAGAACAGCAGTAGAGGGCATCCCACTATTTATGGAATCCATTGCATTTCAAAAATATATAGTTTTCTACAGAACTATGCAGGTACCTGAGTGATGTGGGTGGTGAGTAGAGCAAAAGCTACTTTATTTGAATGGCCATTTTGGCTAAAGAAAGCAACCTGACAATCTCTCCTCTCGTTAATCCCATCATGTCCTAGCAAGGGGATCATATTTGCTAATTTAGACCATAGAGATTCTAATATTGCAGATTGTGGTCAGTCAATTGCAGATAATTACAACAATCCCATAATAATAACAGGATTATTTCCCAATCTATATTTCTTTTTAATCCTGTTTGGGGAAACTGAATGATATGCACAATTTTGATTTTACCATGTGTCTTCTCTTAACAGTTATTTTTTGTTCCATTTGTGAGATTGGGGTAAGGCTGTTTACCCAACTCATAGTGGAGAAGTGTTGCGGGGTGACTGAACTGTGCTGCTAAGGCTTTTTACTGTAGGATGCTCACTGTCTTGCATAGACATTGACATGTCAAGACAGTAGATATCAATAACTGAAGTGCTAAGGGCGAGTATGCTCATCCCTAATTCCCATAACGAATCATTGAAGGCTCCACCCACTTACGCAGTCACATTTATATTCTCGCAGATTAAACATTTGTATTTGTATTTATTAAGTTTTATATAGCGCTTTAACGCTTAACATCCAGCCAAAGAAGAAATTGCTCAGTCAGTATATATTGGTAATTCTATTTTATGTCACTGAAATATTTTTTTTAAGATACTAAGCCTACAGGATGGTCAAGTTAGAGACAGCACTTGACACTTATAACAATTACCAAAAAAACCTGCCTGCATAATATTCCCTCTAAGTGAGGTCATTAAAACACAGAAATGAAAGGTTGTGTCTTTGAATATGAAACACACCGAGGCACCAATCGAAAAAATGAAAACACATTTTATTTATTTGTAGTAACGAGTTCAAATTAATCCATGTCTTCAACATAATTTCTATACACACATATTACTATTTTGGGACAAAACACCACTTGCATTTGCGTGGGCAAGTAGTCAATGCAACAATGCATTAGTCATTTTGCACATATATAGCAAATAGTACGATTCATTTTATCGTGTATATTAAAATGAAACTAAAATAAACACATTCTTCACTTTCTTACTCTAACTTTGTTGAATATTCCTTTCCTCAGAAGAAAAAAAAAACTGCTCCATTCAGTATTTGCATTTTCAATCTCCTTCAAACACTCACTTTCTTCGGCTCTTGTAAGCTGTTCTTTCAAGCATGCCATTGTTATTCCAGTCTTGAAAAACACCTTTTTAGATGTAACTTCTCATTCTAACTACGACCCTATTTCTCTTCACTCTTCCTTTCCTTTCCAAACTATTGGAAGGGATTCTCTATATTCACAAGTATCCTGTTGTCTAAATCTTCACTCACTTCTTCCTCCCTTGCAATCTGGTGTCTGCATGTCCCACTCCATGGAAACTGTTCTCCTTCCCGTCTTCAACTTTCTTCACTCAGCCCAACACGACAAGCACTCTTCTCTTCTCATTCTTCTCTACTTATCTGCTGTATTCAACATGGTTGATCAGCACACCCTGGTCCTATCTTCTTATTGGTATTTCTATCATTGTGCTTTGGTGGTACCAGTTCTTATCTCTACGATCACATATTTTCTGTTTCATAGGCTGGCCACAATTTGTCTCCCCTCCCCCTCCAATATGGTGTTCCTCATGGTTCAGTACTCAGCCCACTTTTCTTCTCTCTATATAAAATTCCACTCTGAACTCGTATATGCTGTTTTAATCTATACTGACACTTCCATGCGGATGACTCACAAATCTTCATTTTGTTTTCTGCTCTACCTGAAACTCTTTACTCTAATTTCTCTGCCTGTCTCTCTGCTGTTCAAACTTGGATGCACTCTCACGTACTTCATCGTAATCCTTCGAAAACAGAGCTTCTTTTCTTTTTGGATGCTTCAGTTTACCCTTCAACCTATCCCGCTGGTCTATCCTTTCCACTTGTATCTCTCCAATTCTTAACCTAAGTCAGGAATCTTGGTGTCATATTCAATTCATTCCTTAGTCACATTTCTATTGCTGCTCGTATTTGCTGCTTCTACCTCTACAACATTCACCATGCAATTCCCTATCATTCTTTTCATGCAGTCAAACCTGTAATCTTTTGCCTTGTTTGTTTCCCAACTTGAGTACTGTTCAGCTCTCCTGGTTGGTCTCCCTGTGTCTCATCTTGCCTCCTTATCTTCAAGGCCTTCCATTACTTGCTACCTTCGCTACTTCTTCTTTTCCCCTTCAACAATCATCGTCTCTTTCACGTCCTCTTCCTCCTCAAGATATGGGCCAATTCTATATTGCTTCCCTCATTTCTCTATACTCTCCTACTTGCTCTCTGCACTCTCAACATCTTCATCCTCTTACAATTTAAAAACCTTCCTGTGCCGTGTCTCACTTTCTCACCTTGTTTCTACTCACTTGCAAACTATGTAACTCCCCCCTCATCCAGTACCTCTCTTTATATCTTTTGTATACAGTTAAACAACATCTCCTTTCCACACTGTCAGGCACATGATCTCTCATGAACCTGATGTTACACTGGTTTCACCTCTGCTTATATTTTACTGTTTATTTTAAGCTTTGCACAGCGCTTTGTCAAGTGACTATTCTGATTCTCAAAGACTGCAGTGAAATCCATGTAGAGACCCTGAAAATGCATGTGCAACTCCTCCAATTAACTCTCACTAACATATGGCCCTTTTTCTTTTGTGATAACCTCCTTTATTGAGCCTCTTATCATCGTGTTCTATTGCTGCTCTCATAGTTCCTCATGTAGCATCAATCAACAAATGGCATCGATTAAGGAAAGGAAACAGGGGCAAACGTTGGACTTCTTTCCCAAATTATGTAATTTTCCATTTGCAAAGTGGAGCAAGGTGGACAATTTGTTCTGGATGTTTCCCGTCACAATGCAGGGGCTCCGCTGGTGTCGATGTTGGCATCACTTTTATGTTGAAGGTGGCGAGAGAGAGAACTGTGCAGACTCTAACCACTCTTGCATTCTTGCACTCTACCTGCATTCTTGTAAACTTACTGTATATACATCTGTGGTTTTTTGACAATACATATCTACAGCATTGTAACCGTAGCTGTACCCCTATGTTTAATCTGTAACCTGTAACCTAAGCTGAACAAACCTCTTTATGCCTTCGCGCCCTAATACCCCTGGGTCTGGTGAGCAATATAAATAATAAAACAAACAAACAATACAAACAAACAAACACTGAATTATGTCATGCATGCGCATGCACACACACACACACACGCACAAACTGGCAAATGCTCTACAGTAGTACCGAAAAATTGTATTGGTTTCTAAGTTCTTACTCAGACCCACGCTGCTCCTAAATCAGCAGTGATCTCAATCATAAAGCTAAACGAGGGGCAACATAAATGGTATACCTCCTTCACCTCGTTAAGGTAGCATGGGCCAAAGGAAAGATATACTCTTAAAGAGGGGTCTGAGCAGCAAAGGAAGAATACAAAACAGCAAAAGTGCTATAGTACCAACATAAAAGACAAACATCCTCTCATGATTCCTGAATAATATGAGCCTTTCATTAAACTACAACTAAAAACACACTATTCAAATATATTGATGACCCACCACTGTAAAGTAATACAAAGAATATGCAGAGTGCTAGATAAAAGGGGCACTCTTGCTATGAATATAATGGACTGCAGGCAATTGTCTTGGCAGCAATCTTCATGTTCAAAAGATAAAGGTGAAAAGTCAGTCTTATATAGTCACTAAGGCTCTTAAAACCATGCCAGGGGAATAGAAACATTGGGAATACTATTTTTCTTTGCGGCTCGACAGAGTCTAACTGGGCTTCTTGGTGGTTTCCAATGGATTGAGCTGAAATTCTGAAAGTCAGTTTGCATCCTTACATGGATTGGGTCTGAATTTGGATCGTTGAATTAGTTTGGCACAGTCCAGCAGTGCGATGGGGCTCTGCAGCAGTAATCGGCTCAAAGGATCTGGAGTACAGGTGATGGTAAAGTCAGCAGCTTGAAGCAGTCGAATCAGGTTGACACGGTACAAAATGCAATGTGGTCTGGCAATGGTGGTGAGATTCAGACAGCTGGAACATAGGTTGTGGTTGAATTAGTGGCATGATGGCCCAAAGCAGTTGACATCGCATCGAAAAGGCAGCTCTGTGGGTTTAGCAGTGACTCAAAAGCAATCAGCTCAGCTTGAAAGCAGTTTGTGGCAGGGAACAGAGTCCAGGGACGTATCTTTCTTGTGGGTTGCTGCTTCTTCTTCCCTTACCAACCTGGAAGGGTACTAGAGAACAAGTGGGCAGAAGGCTACTACTTCCAGAATGCAGTTATTCAGCAGCAGGCATGCCCTGCCCAACAGGTCACTTCAAATGGTCTTCTGAAGTGGGTGAAGGGAGGATCTTGCTCCTTTTTTGGATTTTCTTTTCTTAACCTGTTTAGCAGAGGACTTTGCACAAACATACCCCCAGTAAAGTTCCATATCCAACCTTCTTGTTGAGGCAAAGATTATCCAATTAAGAGAAGTGGATAAACCCCCTTATATACTCATTTTCTCACAGCAGATTCTTCCATTTGAAGTCAACTGTAATGGGCCAATCCCGGCTCTTGTAAAATGAGTTTTGCCTTCAGTTTCAGCTCCTATAGTGCCTTGTCTACAGGAATTAAGGAGGGACACAGGAAGTCTGATGGCCTTAGACATTCACTGATTCTCTCAAATCTCATCTGTGTGTAACTTCTGTCCTGCATACATGGGGGGGGGTTGGTAAATGCAACATCAAGTTCATTGGAATGAGAAAAATATGCCCTGGCAGACGTGGAGGGAATTCGGAACTGCGCCTTAGACAACAAGAAGCACAATTATC
Organism: Ambystoma mexicanum; assembly: GCF_040938575.1. NCBI lineage: Eukaryota > Metazoa > Chordata > Amphibia > Caudata > Ambystomatidae > Ambystoma > Ambystoma mexicanum. Next base: position 377,627,361 of record NC_090930.1, on the reverse strand, counting down.
TGCCACTTCAGAGCCACCGTAGTGGGCCTGAACTTTGATAACGAGATGGGAGATTTTCTGTGACCAATAATATACTAGACTTTCCAGTTAATATGACCATTTGTACTATACTCACATTCATGTATGTTTGGTGTAATTTATGAATCTTGTGGCATATGCATCACAGAGAGGCGTCAGATCGTATATTCAGCGCGATGGGGCATATGTCCCTGTATCTGCCAATAGCCAACTAGTGCCAGTATTCACTCCTCATACATGAGATACTTTCAACATACTTACGTTTTGACCTTTGTATGCTTCTTTTTCATATACCATTCTCAGGCTTTAGCCCAACAGTTAATTTTCGTTTTTGACCATGGTGACTATGCAATTCTAATTTTGTGCTTTTACAAAAAAAAACTTTTTTTCAAAAAGCTTATCTCTTCTTCATGTGACCGAACCTCGTAACATTTGTAAAAATTATTTCCTCAGGAATGGCCACCAAGCCAGTATATCATCAAAGGACAGCCTCAAAATTCTTAATAGCACAATTAGGACATTGATTAATTCTATCCTTTCACACTAACAATTTAACATTGGGCACTTTCAAGTATGTAGATCTGACACGCAACACCAGGTTTCCCAAAACATGGCGTTCAACTTGCTGCATCCGTATTCATAGGAAGTGAAGAAGGACTGGGGTTGCCAGGTCACTATGGCAACCACAGCACAACACTAACAGGCCGATTCATGGAATTAATGTGCACTGAAAATTCCCACGCAAGCGTGCAAAACCGTGCGAATCGCAGTGCAAGTGCGAAAATCGCAGCAAAACCCCCAGACATCGATTCATGGAAGTCCGTGCGCGAGTAAAATGTGGGATGTGCGCTCAAAATCTGCGTGGCGCATGCCGGCGGACAGGTCATCTAACGGCGTGCGCTACGGCCACAGCGAAAGTGCACATAGCGCGACGCACATAACAAAAGTAGGCGTAACACGGGGCGTGACACGCGGAATGGGGAACAACGCGTGAAAATGTGGGCGTCACGGGGGAAGTGCAGGAGGCAAGTGCGCGGAACGCCCACACGCTCGCCTACAACACGTATTCATGGAATCGAATAGGGCAAACCAGCGCACCGGCGAAGACACGCACAGGCCTAAACACGTACGCCACACGAAGGTAGGCGGTAGCGTCCCTGTGCATGAAAAAAATGTGCGCCAAAAAGTGCGCTAACAAAAAGCACGTATATACAGCTCTGATAATTGTCCCATACTGTGGCCCTCTAGGACAAATGACGTGCAAAGGGGTACGTGACAAACACGAATACCCGCGGTGTCAAAAATAGCGTGTGCGTGTATTTCGGGGGTGCGCGGGAAGTTTCACAAGCGATTGGCCTTGGGCGAGCGGGGTGCGTGTAAATCTGGGGTTGCGGGAAGTTTCACACGCGATAGGCCCTGTGCGAGTGGGGTGCATGTATTCCTGGGGTTCGCGTGAAGTTTCACACGCGATTGGCCTGGGTACGTGTAAATCTGGGGTGCGCGGGAAGTTTCACACGGGATTGGCCTTGGGCAAGCGGGGTATGTGTATTTAGGGGGTGCGCAGGAAGTTTCACACGCGACAGGCCCTGTGCGAGTGGGGTACATGTATATCTGGGGTGCAGGGGAGTCCTACACGTTAATTGGCAGTGTGGGTCCTCCCAGGTGTTCCCTCTACACCCTCCACGGCCCCTGCAGGCAGCCCACACCACAGGGGACTACCCTGCACCCCTGGTCATGTCCTGCAGGCAGCCCATTCACCATGGACATGCCCCCCAGCCAAGCCACACGTCATCTTGCACTACTGATCACCAACGCATGACCCCCTCCACCCCCAATGCCCAGTATTGCAGGGCACCTGCCAGCAGGCCCCCACTCATGTCCCACTCATGTCCCCTTGCACCCGAACCCCCCAGCAGTGCAGGGCACCTGCCAGCAGGCCCCCACTCATGTCCCACTCATGTCCCCTTGCACCCCCAGCCCCCAGCACTGAGGGGCACCTGCCAGCAGGCCCCCACTCATGTCCCTTGCACACCCACCCCCCAGCACTGAGGGGCACCTGCCAACAGACCCCCACTCATGTGCCCTTGCACCCCCACCCCCCAGCACTAAGGGGCACCTGCCAGCAGGCCCCCACACATTTCCCCTTGCACCCCAACCCCCCAGCAGTGCAGGGCACCTGCCAGCAGGCCCCCACTCATGTCCCCTTGCACCCCCAAACCCCAGCACTGAGGGGCACCTGCCAGCAGGCCCCCACTCATGTCCCCTTGCACCCCCACCCCCCAGAAGTGCAGGGCACCTGCCAGAAGGCCCCCACACATGTCCCCTTGAACCCCCACCTCCCAGCAGTGTAGGGCACCTGCCAGCAGGCCCCCACTAATGTCCCATTCCACCCCCACCCCCCAGCACTGAGGGGCACCTGCCAACAGGCCCCCACTCATGTCCCACTCATGTCCCCTTGCACCCCCACCCCCCAGCAGTGCAGTGCACCTGCCAGCACGCCCCCACTAATGTCCCATTCTACCCCACCCCCCCAGCACTGAGGGGCACCTGCCAACAGGCCCCACTATTGTTCCACTCATGTCCCCTTGTACCCCCACCCCCCAGGAGTGCAGGGCACCTGCCAGCAGTCCCCCACTCATGTCCCATTGCACCCCCACCCCCCAGCAGTGCAGGGCACCTGCCAGCAGGCCTCCACTCATGTCCCACTCATGTCCCCTTGCACCCCCACCTGCCAGCAGTGAAGGGCATCTGCCAGCAGGACCCCACTCATGTCCCCTTGCGCCCCCACCCCCCAGCAGTGTGGGACACCTGCCACCAGGCCCCCACTCATGTCCCCTTGCACCCCCACCCCCCAGCACTGATGGGGACCTGCCAGCAGGCCCCCACTCATTTCCCCTGCACCCCCACCCCCCAGCAGTGCAGGGCACCTGCCAGTAGGCCCCCACTCATGTCCCCTTGCACCCCACCCCCCAGCACTGAGGGGCACCTGCCAGCAGGCCCCCACTCATGCCCCCTTGCACCCCCACCCCACAGCAGTGCAGGGCACCTGCCAGCAGGCCCCCACTCATGTCCCATTGCACCCCCACCCCCAGCACTGAGTGGCACCTGCCAGCAGGGCCCCACCCATGTCACACACATGTCCCCTTGCACCCCCACCCCCCAGCAGTGCAGGGCACCTGCCAGCAGGCCCTCACTCATGTCCCCTTGCACCCCCACCCCCAGCACTGAGGGACACCTGCCAGCAGGCCCCCACTCATGTCCCCTTGCTCCCCCAACCCCCAGCAGTGCAGGCCACCTGCCAGCAGGCCCCCACTCATGTCCCACTCATGTACCCTTGCACCCCCACCCCACAGCAGTGCAGGGCACCTGCCAGCAGGCCCCTACTCATGTCCCCTTGCACCCCCACTCCCCAGCGCTGAGGGGCACCTGCCAGTAGGCCCCCACTCATGTCCCACTCATGTCCCCTTGCACCCCCACCCCCCAGCAGCGCAGGGCACCTGCCAGCAGGCCCCCACTCATGTCCCACTCATGCCCCATTGCACCCCACCCCCTAGCAGTGCAGGGCACCTGCCAGCAGGCCCCCACTCATGTCCACTCATGTCCCCTTGCACCCCCACCCCCCAGCAGTGCAGGGCACCTGCCAGCAGGCCCCCACTCATGTCCCACTCATGCCCCCTTGCACCCCCAACCCCCTAGCACTGAGGGGCACCTGCCAGCAGGCCCCCACTCATGTCCCCTTGCACACCCACCCCCCAGCACTGAGGGACACCTGCCAACAGGCCCCTACTCGTGTCCCCTTGCACCCCCACCCCCCAGCAGTGCAGGGCACCTGCCAGCAGGCCCCCATTCATGTCCCACTCATGTCCCCTTGCACCCCACCCCCCAGCACTGCAGGGCACCTGCCAGCAGGCTCCCACTCATGTCCCATTGCACCCCCACGCCCCAGCACTGAGGGGCACCTGCCAGCAGGCCCCCATCCATGTCCCACTCATGTCGCCTTGCACCATCACCCCCCAGCAGTGCAGGGCACCTGCCAGCAGGGCCCCACTCATGTCCCCTTGCACCCCTACCTCCCAGCTCTGAGGGGCACCTGCCAGCAGGCCCCCTCTCATGTCCCCTTGCACCCCCACCCCCCAGCAGTGCAGGGCACCTGCCAGCAGGCCCCAGTCATGTCCCACTCATGTCCCCTTGCACTCCCACCCCCCAGCAGTGCAGGGCACCTGCCAGCAGGCCCCCACTCATGTCCCCTTGCACCCCCACCCCCAGCAGTGCAGGGCACATGCCAGCAGGCCCCCACTCATGTCCCACTCATGTCCCCTTGCACCCCCAGCAGTGCAGGACACCTGCCATCAGCCCCCCACTCATGTCCCACTCATGTCCCCTTGCACCCCCACTCCCCAGCACTGAGTGGCACCTGCCAGCAGGCCCCCACTCATGTCCCCTTGCGCAACCGCCCCCCAGCACTGAGGGGCACCTGCCAACAGGCCCCCACTCATGTCCCCTTGTACCCCCACCCCCCAGCAGTGCAGGGCACCTGCCAGCAGGCCCCCACTCATGTCCCACTCATGTCCCATTGCACCCCCACCCCTCAGCAGTGCAGGGCACCTGCCAGCAGGCCCCCACTCATGTCCCACTCATGTCCCCTTGCACCCCCACCACTCAGCAGTGCAGGGCACCTTCCAGCAGGACCCTACTCATGTCCCACTCATGTCCCCTTGCACCCCCACCCCCCAGCAGTGCAGGACACCTGCCAGCAGGCCCCCACTCATGTCCCACCCATGTCCCCTTGCACCCCCACCCCCCAGCACTGAGGGGCACCTGCCAGCAGGCCCCCACTCATGTCCCCTTGCACACCCACCCCCAGCACTGAGGGGCACCTGCCAACAGGACCCCACTCATGTCCCCTTGCACCCCCACCCCCGCAGCACTGAGGGGCACCTGCCAGCAGGCCCCCACTCATTTCCCCTTGCACCCCCACCCCCAGCAGTGCAGGGCACCTGCCGGCAGGCCACCACTCATGTCCCCTTGCACCCCCACCCCCCAGCAGTGCAGGGCACCTGCCAGCAGGCCCCCACTCATTTACCACTGCACCCCCACCCCCCAGCACTGAGTGGCACCTGCCAGCAGGCCCCCACTCATGTCCCCTTGCACCCCCACCCCCCAGCAGTGCAGGGCACCTGCCAGCAGGCCCCCACTCATGTCCCCTTGCACCCCCACCCCCAGCACTGAGGGGCACCTGCCAGCAGGCCCCCACTCACGTCCCACTCATGTACCCTTGCACCCCCACCCCCCAGCAGTGCAGGGCACCTGCCAGCAGGCCCTCACTCATGTCCCACTCATGTCCCCTTGCACCCCCAACCCCCAGCACTGAGGGGCACCTGCCAGCAGGCCCCCACGCATGTCCCCTTGCACACCCACCCCCCAGCACTGAGGGGCACCTGCCAACAGGCCCCCACTCATGTCCCCTTGACCCCCACCCCCCAGCACTGAGGGGCACCTGCCAGCAGGCCCCCACTCATTTCCCCTGCACCCCCATCCCCCAGCAGTGCAGGGCACCTGCCAGCAGGCCCCCACTCATGTCCCCTTGCACCCCCACCTCCCAGCACTGAGGGGCACCTGCCAGCAGGCCCGCACTCATGTCCCCTTGCACCCCCACCCCCCAGCAGTGCAGGGCACCTGCCAGCAGGCCCCCACTCATGTCCCATTGCACCCCCACCCTCCAGCACTGAGTGGCACCTGCCAGCAGGCCCCCACCTATGTCCCACACATGTCCCCTTGCACCCCCACCCCCAGCAGTGCAGGGCACCTGCCAGCAGGCCCTCACTCATGTCCCCTTGCACCCCCACCCCCCAGCACTGAGGGGCACCTGCCAGCAGGCCCCCACTCATGTCCCCTTGCACCCCCAACCCCCAGCAGTGCAGGCCACGCGTCAGCAGGCCCCCACTCATGTCCCCTTGCACCCCCAGCAGTGCAGGCCACTCGTCAGCAGGCCCCCACTCATGTCCCCTTGCACCCCCACCCCCCAGCAGTGCAGGGCACCTGCCAGCAGGCCCCCACCCATGTCCCATTGCACCCCCACGCCCCAGCACTGAGGGGCACCTGCCAGCAGGCCCCCACCCATGTCCCACTCATGTCCCCTTGCACCATCACCCCCCAGCAGTGCAGGGCACCTGCCAGCAGTGCCCCACTCATGTCCCCTTGCACCCTGTTAGGCGGAAACCTGTGCAGTTCCCTCTGGGACCACTGCAAAAGATTTAGGACTACAGGTGTTTGGCAGTAAACCCACTTGGTAGCAGTCTGTACCACACAGATTCACTGTTGGTAGCTGTGGCTGAGCAGTCAGACCTCTCTCAAGAAGAGTTAAGCAGTATGTGGAGTATACAAGATAGGGCAATTCTTCACAGTAAGACAAGCAGACACGCAACGAGGCTCAGTGTAAAGATATTAAGGTATTTATTTATAACGAAACACATATCAAAAACACTATGGCACTATCACGGCAAACAAATCAATCACAATTACTCTACGAAGAAGAAACGATCAATCCCCCTAGCAATATTTCGACAAGTCTAGGTTTTACCGGCACCACTTATTTACAGACTGAGGTGTATGCCTCAACCTAGATGGCACTCTAATATTAGTTAGGACGGGAGAGAAAAATAGGCAGGTTACAAAATCAACACAGTTCAATTCTTCACGGGAAAAATGCAAGGCAAGAACCACAATAGATCATAAAATTCAGAGGCCAGGCCCACTCGGAGAGAGGCAAGGCGATATGTCCCAAAAGTCTCTAGTAGAAATGCGTTTGAGTCTTTGTAGCAAATTGTTATCGGCAGATTGAACCAGTTCAGAACAATACGTGAGAAAGCTTGGAGGCGACCCAACGGAAAGGAGAGGATTAAGACACCTCACTCGAACCAATCGAAAGGGAAGCCAGGCGGACACGGTACCTTGTTGTGGAGGGCATCTCCGGCGGGGGCAGTTGTTCCTGGTGGTGGATGCACGTCGGGTCTTTGCCAAGAGTAGAGATGTTCTCGTCGTCGAAGAAAAGTGAAGTCCGGTGCACCACCAGGGGAGAGACCAGCCGCGGAGTGCTCCGTCACAAGGCACCACCTTTTGGTCGCGGTACAGAGGTAGTGGCTATCCGGTTGCCGGGGTGCTCTGCACGGGCTATTCGACCACTGCGTCCTGAGGCGAATAAAAAGCAAAGGGGACTGGTCAGGGGAAGAGACTCTCCGGCAGGGAGATCTCCTCTGTCGTCGGGAAGTGGTGAGTCGGTTCCGCAGGGCTCCACCGGATATGTCGTCGTGCAGGTCGGCTCAGCATTACCCTCGTCGGATTCTTAGGTCCTGTGGCGACTTCTGAAGATCCAGTCCCAAAAGCCCTGCTTTTATACAGAAAACCCCCATTCATTCAGCCTAGCTGTCAATCAACACATGCTAAGTGGTGAGCGGGAAGGCTCACCACTTGGGCCAATCACTCCAGAGTGCGACCGGAGTTGGCAAGGCAACTCGGTCCAGGGTGCCTAAACCCCCTCCCACACCCCTGTGGTAACCCAGACAGAATGGCACCACTTTGGAGGGTCTCTGTACAGAGCCCGCCAAAAGTGGAGCAAAGGGCTCGACCTTTGGTTTAGGAGTCACAGGGACAAACACAGACGCCATTTTACAAACCGAGTTCTGGCAGAAAATACCATCCGATAAACTTATTTAAGATAAGTAGACCGGTGGTACGTTAGAAATTAACGAGAAAAAGTATCAATCTCCAACAATGGGACGAATCCCATAGGGTCATGTTCAGGGTCGAACATAACAAGTAGTTTCCACTGCCACCAGCCAAAACTCGACGAGGGGGGACGGGACAGTGCCCCCTCGAATAACAGATCTAGGAGTAATCGAATTACCCCTACTAGTACGTTCACAATAAGATGGTTTGTACTAGTTCTGTTAGTAAATTTAGGTCTAGTAAAGCCAATGGTGACTTTACATGCCCGGGGAGACAGTAGTCAGTCCCCGGGTATGGAGTCTAGGGTGGAGGTCCGCTAGGACACCCCAGTGTTACGGCACGTAGGGTGCGGTGTAACACACATAGAAAAACATATGAGACCCTATGGAGTAAAAGACCCCATAGCCCATAGAACACATTGACAGTCAAAGGAATTACACACATACATGTCCAAGAGTGGGAAAAAAGAGTCTCACTATTGGCAGGATGGAAAAAACAAACTCCCGAAATCCAGCAAAGCTGCTGGGGGACTCACTAGGTTAGGAAATTCAGCCTAAACAGAGAATTCTCCCTAACACTCGCCCCTCCCCCCAAGACTAAGGGACAGGAGGATTTAATCCACTCCTGGATGAATCTCATACCTCTAGTCGATGACATACATCCTAGAGAGACCATCAGCATTTTGGTGGTGACATCCTGACCTGTGCTCAATGGTGAAATCAAACCCTTGCAGGCAGATCGACCATCTCAATAGTTTTGGGTTTTCCCCTTTCATTTGCATTAACCATCTCAAGGGTTGGTGGTCAGTCTGAATGACAAAAGTAGAACCATACAAGTACGGCCTAAACTTCTTCAGAGCCCACACGATAGCAAAGCACTCTCTTTCGATTGTTGCCCACCTTGTTTCAGGATCCTTCAGCTTGCGGCTGATGAAGCAAATGGGGTGCTCCCTACCTTTCCCATCCAGTTGACTGAGTACGGCACCTATTCCTACATTTGAAGCATCTGTCTGCACAATGAAGTGTTGGCGGTAATCAGGAGCTCTGAGTACTGGGGCTTGGCAAAGAGCCTTTTTCAGGTTTTCAAAAGCCTGATTGCACTCCTCGTTCCATCTAACCTTCTTAGGAAATTTGGGCGAGGAGATGACATTCAGTGGAGAAGCTATGGTCCCATAGTTCTCTATGAAATTCCTGTAGTACACTGCACTGCTAGGGGGTGGGGGTGCAAGGGGACATGAGTGGGACATGAGTGGGGGCCTGCTGGCAGGTGCCCTGCACTGCTTGGGGGTGGGGGTGCAAGGGGACATGAGTGGGACATGAGTGGGGGCCTGCTGGCAGGTGCCCTGCACTGCTGGGCGGTAGGGGTGCAAGGGGAAATGAGTGGGACATGAGTGGGGGCCTGCTGGCAGATGCCCTGCACTGCTGGGGGGTGGGGGTGCTGAGGGACATGAGTGGGGCCTGCTGGCAGGTGCCCTGCACTGCCTGGGGGTGGGGGTGCAAGGGGACATGAGTGGGGGCCTGCTGGCAGGTGCCCTGCACTGCTGGGGGTGGAGGTGCAAGGGGACATGAGTGGGACATGAGTGGGGGCCTGCTGGCAGGTGCCCTGCACTGCTGGGGGGTGGGGGTGCAAGGGGACATGAGTGGGGGCCTGCTTGCAGGTGCCCATCAGTGCTGGGGGGTGGTAGTGCAAGGGGACATGAGTGGGACATGAGTGGGGCCCTGCTGGAAGGTGCCCCTGACTGCTGAGGGGTGGGGGTGCTGGGGGACATGAGTGGGGGCCTGCTGGCAGGTGCCCTGCACTGCTTGGGTGGTGGTGGTGCAAGGGGACATGAGTGGGACATGAGTGGGGGCCTGTTGGCAGGTGCCCTGCACTGCTGGGGGGTGGGGATGCAAGGGGATAATGCTTTGGTGATCACTAGTGCAAGGTGACATGTCGCTTGGCTGGGGGGGCATGCCCATGGTGGATGGGCTGCCTGCGGGACATGACCAGGGGTGCAGGGTAGTCCCCTGTGGTGTGGGCTGCCCGCAGGGGCTGTGGAAGGTATAGAGGGAACACCTGGGAGGACCCACACTGGCAATTCACGTGTAGGACTCCCCTGCACCCCAGAAATACACATACCCTGCTGAAATCACGTATGGAACTTCCCACGCACACCAGAAATACACGTACCCTGCTGAAATCGCTTGTTAAACTTCCCCGCTCCACAGAAATACACATACCCTGCTGAAATCGCGTGTGGAACTTCCTGCGAACCCCAGTAATACACGTACCCTGCTGAAATCGCGTGTTAAACTACCCCGCTCCCCAGAAATACACGTACCCTGCTGAAATCGCATGTGGATCTTCCCGCACACCCCAGTAATACACGTACCCTGCTGAAATCGCGTGTTAAACCTCCCCGCACCCCAGAAATACACGTACCCTGCTGAAATCGCGTGAGGAACTTCCTGCGCACCCCAGTAATACATGTACCCTGCTGAAATCGCGTGTTAAACTTCCCCGCACCCCAGAAATACACATACCCTGCTGAAATCGCGTGTGGAACTTCCCACGCACCCCAGTAATACACGTACCCTGCTGAAATCACATGTTAAACTTCCCCGCAACCCAGAAATACACGTACCCTGCTGAAATCGTGTGTGGAACTTCCCGCGCACCCCAGTAATACACGTACCCTGCTGAAATCGCGTGTTAAACTTCCCCGCACCCCAGAAATACACGTACCCTGCTTAAATCGCGTGTGGAACTTCCCGCGCACCCCAGTAATACACGTACCCTGCTGAAATCGCGTGTTAAACTTCCCCACACCCCAGAAATACACGTACCCTGCTGAAATCGCATGTGGAACTTCCCGCGCACCCCAGTAATACACGTACCCTGCTGAAATCACATGTTAAACTTCCCCGAACCCCTGAAATACACGTACCCTGCTGAAATCGTGTGTGGAGCTTCCCGGGCACCCCAGTAATACACGTACCCTGCTGAAATCGCGTGTTAAACTTCCCCGCACCCCAGAAATACACATACCCTGCTGAAATCGTGTGTGGAACTTCCCGGGCACCCCAGTAATACACATACCCTGCTGAAATCGCGTGTTAAACTTCCCCGCACCCCAGAAATACACGTACCCTGCTTAAATCACATGTGGAACTTCCCGCGCACCCCAGTAATACATGTACCCTGTTGAAATCGTGTGTTTAACTTCCCCGCACCCCAGAAATACACGTACCCTGCTGAAATCGCGTGTGGAACTTCTCGCGCACCACAGTAATACACGTTCCCCGCTTGGCGTTTGCTGTTTGGCAGCCCTGTATACTGGTCCAGGGTTAGCGCAGCCCTTTGTGCTGAATTGGGAATGTTGATGGCTTTTCCTTGCGCGAGGGCGTTCTTGGGGGGGTAACTGGCGTTGCTGCAGGGTCGCTCCGCCACTCTGCGCCACGGCTGGTTTTGGAGGCTAAAATCCATGAATACGCTGTGCGCGGAAATCGATTTTAGCGCACGTGGCTTACGCAGACATTCGCACGTGCACACTGTGCGCCAGCCGCGTGCGCCACTTTTGTGCGAAATTCTATGAATTACCCTGTAAATGAGGAGCGCGGCATCTGGACAACTATTGCCGACGCCGACGCTCACGGACAGACTCGTCACTTGCAAGGTAAGCCCTAAGCCCCTTGCAGCATTCCACTACCCTGTATAGCACGAACAGACCTTACGCACACCGTATCTGTTAAAGCATTGCGTGATGGGATTTATCTAATATCACATCGTTTTAGCCGTAACAAACTACTTGTATTTGTAACATCAACGTGCCATCCGCTTCCCTTCTACTTTCGATTTCTTAAACCACACCTAACTTGCTGGATGAAGCGGAGCATTTCTAGGAAACTAACTATTAATACATAGCATGCATTCTAGAGTATATACCTTGCACTTTGTTAACAACTGTAAACTATTGGAGGTAATCCACAACATTGGAAATGTATTGCCATACGTGCCTTTTCATTCTAATGAAACGTTAGTAACTCACGCTTTATCTGAATACAAACCACAACCAATCTTGAGCAATACCCACTATAAGTACAATGCAGGTTAATCCTGAACGTAATGCGCGTGTGCAGCTCTGAATTAGTAGGTTGTCAACCCCCAAATGCACATTAGCTCTGAATAAAAAGTGTTCCTGTGAACTAGGCCCGCCATTAGCCTAAAAGAATTTTGTCTTCCACAGGTGGAATTTAACCCATGACCAGGGCAATCAACAATCTCCAATGAGATTAATTGTGAATGTGACATCCATTAGGTAAGACCTTTATTCTCATATGTTAGGCTAGTATTGTATAATACCTAGCCTAGTACCAATATTTCAATAGACAATAGATCTCATTCTCATTTTCTTTTCTTTTTTCCCTCATCCCTATTTTTATTTTACCTGCTCAGTGCAAACAATCCTCCCCTTACCCCTCCCTTTTTGTCTGTGTTACAATATATGGTATGTTTTAATGTTTTCTTTTGATTACCTGTTTCTGTTTTTGTTACAATTATGACATGCAAATCTGTCTGCTACTGTGATGTATAATCTAATGTATATAGCCCTGAGGCAGAGTTATCCCCGAAACACGTGTCTCGAATAGGGCACTTCAATTACACTTTGAATTTTTCACCATGCCTTTGTGTCGAGCATTCTTTAAACTTTAAGCTGTCCTTAGGTGGAGATGGGTTCCCACAACCCGAATCTCTTCTTAACTTCTGTCCTGGTCTTCTCTCAATATTCCCCTTCCCTAGATGCCTTATGTCAAAGATACTCAAATAATTATGGCCCTGGTGTCAACTCCCTATTGTGCTGGCAGGGTTTTCCTTCGAAGCACTGGTCCCACCTCACCCCCCCGAGGGGGCATATTGTCCTCTTATGAAGGTGTCAAGCCTTACCATTAAATAATAATGGAGTTTCTATGGCTGTACCCAATAATCTGTTATTGGCAAAAACCAGCCCAGGAGAGTGAGACACAAACCTCTGATAATTGGATTATTGTCTAGATAGCAGGTTGACAATAAAATTGGGTCAGATAGGTTTCTGGCAATTATAAATGGTTATAACTGTATCTCCTCAGAGACCACTATATGAAAATATACATCTGTACATGAATATTCCCCAGTGGATATGCAAGCAGCAATTGGAATGTGCATTAATATACAATTTGGATCATGGGAACCCACTGCTAAGGACTACCCATGGCCGGAATTCATTTATATTCTGGCAGGCTGTTCCCCTGGAATTTCCATGTTACCCTGTGACTGCCATGTTAATAACGTAATGGCCGTTGCTGGTGTGTCAGTAGACAGGCACCATCAGTCAAGTGAACATGTGTGCAGTATACGTTTTTGCAAGAAACATTCAGAAAGGGAGGCCTGATTAGCAGAGATCACTTTATGAGACATAGTTACCAGCATACATTTGTGTTACAAAAATCGAAGCTTGGGATTGCCTACACGTGCAGATAGCATTCTCTCTCATGGGCTCCCAGCCAAAAATGGTTGAGCAAATCCTTTTAAGAGTCTTGCTCAACATCAAGGCAACATTATCTACTGGTCAATCATTGTTGGAGTGCTGAGATCCAGGCTTATAGTGGATGTTCATATTTGTTCTTTATAAGGAGATGGCCTAATGCACTTGAGAGGCCTTTGGCCAGTTTGAACAGTAAAATGAGACTCAGATATGTCTGTTTCAATTTGCAACTGTCCATATCAGGGAAAATGCTGCTTTCTCGATTGTGACCCTGTTATTTTCGCTTTTTGTCACTCACCTTCTTATGTAGGCAATTAGTTGTTCAACACCTATTGAGTTTATCTGCGTGTTAACTTCTCCAAATCCAAATTCATATATCTCTAATCGAAAAATAAATTATGTCCATAGTTAGGATCTTTAGAACTGGTGGCCTGCACAAACAATTTTCGTGGCTTCTGAAAAGTTGTTTGGAAGGCAGGAGTCCGAGTGACATTTGTGGGCATTTTTGTGGATGCCAACTCATTCATGGGAGGTGTAATGGTCCCTTAATAACAGATCAGTAATATCCAGTGAGCTGAAGTAATGTTCTTTCCTGAGTCTGAATGGCAAGAATGTCCCAATTGTGGAGCACATACACTATTGCCTGGAGAGGCTGTTTTATAGCACCACCCACTTGCTGTTCTAGGAAAGTGAAAGTACCCAGCGCTAAGCAGCACCTTGAAGCATAAATAATCAAGCCAGCATTCTTCATGGCCAAAACACCTTTTTTCCAGATGTATATATAGGCAATGCTGAATGCTTTCAAGCAAGAAAGGACCTATGTCACCATCATTTGAAAGGTTGCAGGTGCATTTTGTAACTCAAAGCAAAAGTTGCAACAGTAAATGGAAAGTGCTTTTTTGTGGTGTGTGGGATGTTTTTACCCATGCATCCAAGCCCTACCATAAAACTGTGCAGTACTGGCATTGAAAACATCATGATGGCCAGAACTCCCCAGAGAGTGCACAGGGAAAACATGAAGGATAGGCTGCCACCCATTTTTGCCTATGTTGTGAGCACAGGAGAGCAATGCCTAAAACCACCATTGGGCTACACACGCAGTAGCCTGAAACCATTGGGAATGGCAATGCTGATTGCCAAAAGCAACCCAGAACTGTGGGGAATTAATTTTCTTAATGTCAAAATGGATGCAATACTGGTGCTCACCACTATCAGAAAGCCAGTGTGTCAAAGCCACCAGACTTTTGTGTAAAACTGAACAAATGAACCCAAACCAGGCCAAGGAAAGACTTGCTAAGAGGTGGAAACAATGTAAAACTATATTGTGAAATGACTTGAAGGAAGTCATTATTTAATGTATGTATAAAAAATAGCTGGGGATGTCAGCAGCTTAAGTGAATTTGGGTTTAAAGCCACTAAAATCGAAATGTTTAGAATAAATGAGTCACCTACTTGTGAGTGTCACATAGGTTGCAATTGTTTAAATGTCATAGTTTTGAACTTAGAATCAGCATTCTAGCTGCATGTGCAAAAATTGTAAGTTGGATTTGAATGTAGAAAACTGTGAACTAAAGGGACATTTAGCTGAAGCCTGGCTGAAGAGAGTGAATTCTGCCCGGCAACTAGCCCCGACAGGAGGGAAACCTGCTCAGCCAATCTTCCCAGGCATGGCTGCCTTCTGCTGCCCCTGCCAAAAGGAGATGACACCTCTCTGATTGAATTAGGGGAGTGGTACCTATGGACTACAGGAAACTAAACAAAGCACTGTCACTGGCTAAGGCAAATGTTATATTGGGGGGGCCGTAAAGTGGCTTCCTCTTGGGAGAAACTGGGAGGGGCAGAGCCTGTGAGAAGCAAGCTGAGCTTAGGGGAAGTGGATAAACCAGAAATTCCACCAGGTGCTTTGGAAAACCACACCCCTTTGGGGCCAGAGTATGATTTTAAAAAGATGGATAATTCACAGTGCGGACTTGTCAAAATTATATAAATAACATCATCATTCTTGGGATTTTTCTGTGCACATTTTAAGAGGAGTTAGGACCCTGTGGTATGTTCTTGGGGATAGTAGCGGAAAAAAAGGTTGTTACTCCAAATGTATGCATGTTAAAAATCTGACACTTTATCATCTGAAACCCATATCCCTGGTGCACGTTTGTGTAAAATCTGGAAGGGTTTAGAGGTCGTTATCTGGATGAAAAGGGGAGAATTCTGTCATAAGTGGACACAACATCGTACAAAGACAGAGATCAGATGGTTTGGTGCTACAGAAAATATATTAACTGGACCTATAATATTAGAAAAATGGTACAGAGATAAATATGTATTTGGATCAGAAATAGATTTGTTTGCAATTTGACAAGGGGAGGTTCCTCTGACCATAAAACCTACAGCATCACTCTGACACTCCATTTCTTTCAGCCGATCATGGGAGAGAGGAAAGCTTGGCCAATGATAAGTGAGAGGGGCAGGCTTAGCTAGGCCCAGGCACACACCCATTTCCAAAACACATAAAAGGAACATTGAAACCCAGGTAGAGACATTCACTTTCCACTTTCTTGCGGGACGCTTTGCCGGGAGACTTCAGACTTCACATCCAGAGATCCAGACTTCAAATCCATCAATCTCCAGAGACCAGAAATTAACTCCAAAATTTGTAGCAGAGAGGCCTGAATCCACAAGCTGAATCCTCTTCAGCAGGCCTCAAAACCAACCAAACTATTCAACTGCCGGGCAAGCTGTTTGAATTCTTTGCCAAGAACTTTTGCAAGAACCTGTAGCAGTATCCAGAAAGCAGTGCTGTATCCGGAACCAGAGACCAGACCGCTGTGCAGTGCCGCTAGCAGAACCGATAACAGAACCGGAGACCCAGAGACCAGATCGCTGTGAAGAACCGCTAGCAGAAGTCCAGCCAATCCTGACCCGATCGGTGACGAAGTCGCATTCCTGTCCAAAATCTAGTGTGAGTACCCAGCTAGCACTGTGCCAAAACCAATCTCTTAGTTTAAAATAATCTAATCCAAACTATTTTATTCTATTAGAACTGCCTCCTAGAATCGTGTCATTCTGTCATTTTTAAAACTGAAAACTGTTATCTGTCATTTTGAGCTTTAAAATTTCAAATCCAAAAAACTACCTTTACTAAATTGGCCGTATCTCCGGAACCGTTTGTGCTAGGAGCAAGTTTTAACTGTCATCTTAAAGCTAAGATTCTAAGCATTCCAACAAGCCTACTCCTTATAGTGCCTCCATAATTGCGCTCGACGCACGCGACTAAATTTGCCGCGATTTGACATTTTGCTTAATTTCAGCCACGTGTAAAAATATTTGTCTTGCTTTCCTTGCTGAAATTCGTGTGCAACCTGACAATCATTCTTAGAGCATTGCTAAAGTGATCCTGAATTAATTTAAGTATCTCTCAATCACCCAGAACCTCCTATAGGGAATTAAAAGCAATTTGAGCATATTTTTCACTTAATTGCAACCACATGAAAGTATCTTGCCTGTGTTTAAAACTCCTACCTGTTTTCATCTAAGCTTGCTAGAGGGGAGCTGAATCATATTTGATTGCATTCCTGAGAACGGTGTGCTTTTCTCCCATCTCTTTACCTTGCATAGAGGGGGCGTGAATTGTCAAAGAAAAGTGATTACATTGTCTTTTGTTGAAGTCATATCAAGTTTATTTTCTGTACTGCATTTTCATTCATCGTTGCATTGTCCTTGAAGCCATAAAAGCATTCTCATCTACTTTATCCTCTCTATATCACTTCTAAGCCATCAAAAAGAGTGTACCACCGTAACATTATCCATTGTTGATCACTATCATCTTCCCAAGTGTGCTATCAAACATTAATTTATTATAAAAGTGTGATATATATATATATATATATATATATATATATATATATATATATATATATATATATATATATATTGTTTAATTTTCAAATAAACCTTTTAAATTTGCAAAACAAACCTACTTCCTGGCTCAGCGGGGTCGAGGGGATTCTGAGAGAGGGGTGTTATATAAGGGTTGTCATCCAGAGTAAATGAACTGGACATAAAAATACATAAATAAGGGCTTCCATCAGCATCCCAGACTAGGCATTGACTTAGCTATAGTGTTGAACTGAAGTCGCTTACAAAGTGGGGGCTCGGAGCCGGGATATTCTGGATTCGATTTACCACTTGTGCAGCTTAGTACAGTGTGCCAACTGACCAGATACACATATCTGGTTAGATCACCATGCTGTTTTACACTGTGAAAGCACCCCTCAAAGGAACGCTCTAAGGAAACGGTCTGTTTTGCAAAATAAAATACAAACTTCTGTAAGTCAGGAAGGAACTCAAATTCCAGAATGACGACACTGGTAGACATCAGAATAGCCAGAGAGCACTTCTTACATAAGCTATTTGTGAGAGGTGAATGGATTGAGCAGGGCCAGGATGCGTGGTTGCAGGCAATCACGCAACAGGTCACTCAACTGGGTTAGATATCTGGAGAGATCAGGGTCCCTTACATGTGGCCCTGAGTGAACTATACATGGCTCCTAAAGCTAAAGATGAACACGACAAGATGGTTAGGATAGCGGCATATTTGTATCTATATATGGGAGCCATGCAGGACAAATGTGCTGAAGGCCAAGATCTGGCAAATAGGCAACAGATCGCGTTAGAGAAGGCCCAATCTGACCTGGTCTCTTCTGAGCAGAGGATGCACAGAAGCCAGGAGTCAGAAAATAAGAGCAGACAGTATCTCATTAAAATCAAAGAGGACATGTGTATCCTGCAACAGGAAAAGTCTGACCAGGATACCAGATTTCTGGCCTTGCAAAAGGAGTACCAAGAAGGTTTGGACTCCCTACTGCAGAGCCATAAAAAGCTGGAGCAACAATTAGATTTCAATAGGGCATGTGCTGAGCAGGTAGTCACCCTGCAAAGCCTACTAGATAGGAATAAGGCAGAGAGCAATAAACTGATCCTGAAAGACCTGGATACCCAGGCAGAGTTTGATCAGAAGCGCCAGAAAGCTGGTGCCCTTCGAAGGCAAAGGGACGACCTGGCGGCACAGATGCAGACTCTTAGTCAGGAAAGGGATACCTTAGGCCAGGAAGTCTGCCACTTAAAAAGGAAAATGGAAGAAAATCACCTGGCCCTCCAGGGACTGGGTGACCTCCAAAAAGAACACCAGAACTTGTTAGAGCACACCAGGAAGGTGGAGGATGCTCTGGCAAGAAAGGAGCAGGCCAATAGGGACACAGCTCAGGAGGTAACCCTCCTGCAGCAGAGACTGGCCGAGTACTCCAGGACCAATCAGGAGGCACAGAGAGAGAATGAGGCTCTCTGTCAGCACAATGATAGGCTCCAGCAACAGGTAGCCATGCAGGAGAGACTGATAGTCTAGTAAGGCCTTAACGGAGGAACTCAAAGCGCAGGCTCTTGCATTGCAACAGGGAGTAGGGGCTGACAGAGATGAAGTTCGCTGGGAAAGGGAAACACCTGAGCATAACCTCAGAAGCCCTAGTACTAGAGGACTTCATCTCTCTCAATCCCTGGACTCTGCCACCCCCATGTCCCCTGGCGCACATGAGCACAGGGCCACAGGGATGGCAGATTACTATCCAGCCAAAAGGATGGGGCTCACAGGCCAGTACCACCCAGGAATGGATGGGTGGGCATCCGGGTATGGGCACCTAAGTACAGTGCAATTTAGTGGGGAATCCCAGGAGAGTAGGCCCACTAAGGGCATCCTGAAAACCTCTGCCCAGTTAGGTCAGTGGGGGGGTACCCATTAAATCCTGGTAGCAAGGAGGGATCTGAAGACTCCTCTGAGCGTCACAGGACACAGGAGACCAGGTCCCCACATTCTGCCAGCTATTCCCAGGCTTGCAGAATCCGGGAAAACCTGGAAGATCAGACGGGCACCTCTGGGAGCAGTGCTTCTGAATCAGAGGATGAATGGACCAGGGTTACCCGAACCAAAAAGGCCAATAAGGTGAAAAGAGCCTTGCTTAAGGACCCCTTAAAACAGATAAAGGCAATCAGGAGTGTTATCACGCCTTATCATAAGAACGCCAAGTATTCTGTTTGGGAACAGTTGAAGCTCTATGAGAAAATGATGGAGACTTTCCATTTGAAGGACAGCAGTAGCTGCATCCAGTACGTCAAATGGACATTCTCCCCTGAATACTCCAGTTTCTTTGCGGGGCTGGAGGACCAAAACCATTCAAGATGGTCCACATATAGGGCGGCCATCTTGAAACATTTTTCTGTACATAGAAATCCTTGAGAGGCTCACAAGGCAGCCTATAATTTGCAATGTGGGGAGGATCAGGCCCCACAAGAATTTGTGCAAGAATTGAAGCGCGCCTTTGCGCAGACCACCAGAAGGGTGCGCACGGACAGCAGAGAATTCATCAACACATTTTTCCATGCTCTTCCCAAGTACATAATGACCCAGCTCGTGAGAGATTTTCATGAGAAAAGATCTTTAGACTGGGTCATTGAGCAAGCCACCAGGATCTATGAGGTGCAGAAGCCCATAGAAAATAAAAGTAATGCGCAGAAGAACCCCAAAACCAACAGCACCCCTGCTGCTGCCAAGGTGGCAGAGGTAAAGTTTGCCCCCATTTTAGATTTGGAGATGGGGGGCCTAAAAACCTGCCTGCGCCAAATAATTCACAGCCCAGAAGGCCCTCGGGCCAGTCACAGACAGGGAGTCGAGGAGGTAGTCCCACAAATGGGGTCCCTCACTCCCCTGATTATGTAAGTCCCCGCTACAAGGGAAACCGACCCATCCTGGGTTATGTGTGGACTCCTCCAGCCCAAGGGGGGGATCCAGCCAAGTGCCTAACCTGGGGAACTTCCCTCCTAACTTCCCCCAGGAGGGCAGAAATTCACCAAACCCTGGGCCGAACTTTTTCCCCAGGTATCCACAAGGTTTCCAGCCCCAAACTCATCCATCCTTCTTTCCCCAATTCCCTGAGCCCAGACAACCTAATCCGGGAGAGGGGAGGCCAAGGGTGGAGGGGTACCCAAATCTTCCCAACCTGGGGTATTACCAGATAAGGGATAGCTACCCTTCCCAGGATTAGCCCAGGGGAGAAAACAGAACCCTGTATCAACCTGAGCGGGTTTCCAACTTGAGCGCCAGGTCCAAAATATGGCACGGGATCTGGGTCACATACTGAGGGCTCAACAGAACCCTCAGATGAGCATGCCACCGCAGAATGCCCCAAACCCTGGACCTGGTGCTCCAGAACAATGACAGGGGCAGCACCCCGATAACCCACCGGTTCCCAGGGAGGAGGCACAAGGGAAAGAGGGGTATAAAGCCTTGGAGGAAGCTTCCTTCCCAACTTGTAAACAGCCCCTGTAAAACCAGGAACCGGAAACAAAATCTCCTGCCCCTGAAAGCCTGCCTCCCAAGGAGCAGAGGGGGGTAGGAGAAACAAAGGACCCAAACAGACCCATTTTGTGGAGGAGGTTCAGGTCTTCCAATTTGAGGGAGAGGGATCCTCAGAAGATCCTGTGAAAAGGATCTTCTCCTTCAGAGATGGGGGAACTCCTCCCAAGGAAAAATGGGTCCCAAGAGATTCCAATCCAGACTGGGTAGATGTGGGGATTGAGCTGTCACCGGCCATCATCCTATCCCAGAACCAACAATACCAAAAACCCCTGTTTCAAACCCATCCTGGTGACTGCCTCCAAAAAGGCAGGGGCGGCCCAGAACCGGAACCAGGGGAACCTAAAACTGAATCAACAGACTGGTTAGATGTGGGGATTGAGCTGTCGCCACCGATTATTCTATCCCGGAACCAACAATACCAAAATCCCATGGGTCTAACCCATCCGGATGACTGCCTCCAAAAAGGGGGGGGGCGGCCCAGAACCGAAACCATTTCCAGTTGCCAATTTTTTCTTTCAGATTCCCCAGGCTCTTCACAGAATTCTGCCCAAATCTCTTCTCTCGCCATGTCCAAAACCAGAAAGTTAGCCCACCAGTTGTCCGAAAATGTGCATTATCTGTGCCCCCTTGAGGAGAAGGAGGGAAGATACTATGCCCCGGTACAACTACAGGGGCAGGGTACAATTTTGGCACTGGTGGACACTGGATCCCAAGCTACCCTTCTGTCCAAAAGGGCCTTTGATTAACTAAATGCAGGAAGGGGGAGAATTACCGTATTCCTCTCACCTCTCTTCCTGGACAACTGCAGAACTTTGACGGGAAGGAAATTCCCATCGAGGGGACTGCAGACTTGGACATTAAAATTGGGCGACACAAGGTGTAACACCCGGTCATAGTAGTAACTCCAGAGGGCACCCCTTGTTTACTAGGGAATGACCTCCTGAGAAGGTTGTCACCCCTAATAGATTGTGTAAACAAGGTCCTCTGGACCCAGACTAGCCGACCCATAAAATTAAAACAGAGTGCGAACCATGTTAGTTTAAATGGCACCTGTCACATGGTTGAACAAAAAACTGACCAAGTAGAATTTCACTTCCAGAACAACCAAATTCCAGACGTGACAGTAATAGCAGTAGGACAACAGACTGGTGATGGGGGGTCCTCTCTATTTCTGAAAATCAACCTTCCTTCCAGTTTAAGGTGGTATTCCACACTGGAAGGAAACACTCTGAAATTCTTTACCAATCCACAATCAGACATTCCCACTCCTATAGTCCAGAAAGATGTGAAATCAGCTCAAAGCCTGGCTGATATTCAGCAAATTGGAGAGCAGTTGTTCATCCCTGTTCAGTTAACTGATGGGAAGGTTCTCGTCCGAGTGTGTGTGAACAACGGTAAGAGCTTCATCAGCGAAGCCCTGTTCCACCAACTCCCAAACGATCCAGCCATTCCCACATTCAAACTGATAGACGAATGGGAAATGGACCTGGAAGCACCCAATTCCAAACATCTCCTGCCAAGCAGGTGTATGCTCAATATCTCCATTGGCAACAAGAGCATAGTCCATAATTGTTGGGTCATGCGAGACGTCACTGCCGCCTTTTACTTAGGCAGTGACATTCTCAATCGCTTTGCCATTAGTTTGGACCTAATAAACTTCAAAGCTTGGTCCCGATTAGCGGATAATCCCATGGGCTTTGATGATCCAGAAAAAGCATTTAAGTCAGCTCAATTGCTACCTTATGCAGTTGAGATTCAGATTAAAGAGGAAGTCACCATGCCACAAAGGACCTGACAATTCTCCCTGGAAGTGAAAGTTAAAAGAGGACAAAAATTGAAAAACCCTGATGCTTATATTCATCTAAATGCTTCTCTCCAACAGCAAGGGTTAGGGCTAAACCCAACACCATTAGTCAACATAGAACATGACACCATTCGAATAGAGGTGGATAAAAGCAACTTAAAGAGCATTACTCAAGCCGCAGGCACCATTATTGGAATGGCGGTTGATGACCGACATTTCTCCATTGATTTAGGAAATGAACTGTTAGGACCAATCCCCAAGGACTGTTTTGACAGTGACAGTGAGGACAATACAACACCAGACAGGATTTTTACCCGACATGGGGGGAACTTCCTGGTGTACACTTCTTGCCCTTATGGTAAGGAAGATGTGACTTGTGACTTCAGAGGGGATGAGGTGATTTTCCAGGTCCATGAGGGCTGCCTTTCCCACCTGAAGCCTCCGGTCCAAATCAGCACTCTGACCAGGGACATCTCCACCAAGTTGGAGGAGGCCGCTGAGATAGCCAAACCAGAAGTCTTTCCAGGCTTCAGGCAGATGGTGGAAGAGAGAGTCAACCTAGCTGATGCCTGCATGACTCTGGAACAGAAGCAAAAGTTGAAACAAGTTTTCTTGGATTTCCAAGATCTCTTTGCGGTAGACTCATATGACTGTGGTCGCACCGACATCCACACAACAACAATTCCCACGGACCCTGGCATGACTCCAGTGTTTGTGAAGCAATATCGCTTGCCTCTCGCATCCATGGAGTCCCTTACTGAAATAATTAAAAACCTCGAGTCCCGGGGAATAATTCGTCCAGTCCACAGCACTTTCAATAATCCGGTGCTGGGAATATTGAAGCCAAACAGCCAGTGGAGACTCTGCGCTGACCTTAGAGAGCACAACAAACGGGTCCATACTTCCCGATGGCCTCTGCCCTACATTGACCAAGGGCTGGCCCAGATCCAGGGGTCACAGGTATTCACTGCAATAGACCTGACCAATGGATACTGGACTGTGCCTGTCAGTAGGGAGGACCAATACAAACTGGCTTTTACCTTTGGGGGCCAACAGTACACATGGACCCGGACTCCCTTCGGATACCTCAACTCCGGCAATGAATTCAACATTTTCCTACATAAGGCCATGCCCGACCTGGGTGCGAGGGGTAACCTGGCGTATGTAGATGATGTCCTCATCAAAGGTTCATCTGTGGAGGAACACATAGCGGACATATGTTCTGACGCAGTTGTGGGCCGCCGGAGCAAAACTTTCCTTTCAGAAAGCACAGTGGTGTAGAACCCGTGTTAATTTCTTGGGGCATGAGATTACTCTTCAGGGTCTCCTTCCCCAGGAAAAGAAAGTGGAAGGATCCCACAACTCTGCGGGAACTAAGGAGCCTCCTTGGACTGACTAATTACAGCAGAAAGTTCATTGAAGGCTACGCAGAGATCACTAGACCCCTGATTCATCTCTTGAAGGGGGGGTCAAGTGGGAATGGGGTCCAGAACAATCCGAGGCAGTAAGACAACTCAAGAGAAGCCTCTCACAAGCGCCTTGCCTAGCTTACCCTGTCAGAAACAAGGAGTTCTTCCTGGAGACAGGGTTCTCTAATACGTGCTTGACAGCAGTATTATACCAAAAGCATGACAAGGTCAATAAAGTAATCTCCTATGCGAGCAAAACTTTATCCTCTGTGGAGGAAAAAATCAACAATTGTGAGAAGGCACTCCTGGCAATGGTGTTGGCATTGAAGAATTACCGCCCGTTCATCCAGGGGGAACACATCAAAATGGAGACTCCACACCAGCCTCTGCAATATCTCCAAAGTGACAGAATCCGGGCCGGAAATGTGAGTAATTCCTGAATTACTTCCTGGATTCTGTCAATGCAAGGCTTTCCTGTGGAGGTCAGATATGGCCAAAACAAGAAGAGTCCCCTCGCGCAAGGTCTGGCTGACTTGCATGATTGTGCCAGAGAAAACTGTCTCGTGGACGAAAGTCTAAAAATCAAGGACAACATGGAGGCATTCCTTAATTCCCCCCACAAAGTCTTTGAAGAAGACAAGTGTGAGGGAATGCCCACTGTCTATGTGGATGGATGCTCTTACCATGTTGACAACAACGGGGAGAAAGAACTGGTGGCCGGCGTAGGGAATGCATGGGTGAAGGAGTTTCCAGAACCCTCCGCTGGATACAAAATTGGTCCCCGAAGTAGTCAGGTGGCAGAGTTGATGGCTGTGCATCAGGCCATCCTCACTGCTGTCCAACATCAACTCCATGAACTGGTCATAATCACAGATTCAGATTATGTACGGAACGGGTTCGTGGAGCACCTGGTCAATTGGAAAACCAGAGGCATGTTATGTGCTAATAACAAACCCTTGAAACATGGGAAGTTAATCCACAACATTGATGATCTGGTCACCTCGAATGGGATGACCATCTACTGGAAGAAGATCAAGGGTCATTCCAAAGTAGAGGGTCCAGACAAAACTGGAAATGACTTAGCTGATCAGCTGGCCAAAACCATAGCATTCCAAGGGGATCTAATAGAGATTGAGTCCCTGTTGGGGGAAATCCAGGTCACTGCTATCACTAGGTCCCAGACAAATGCTCACAATGATCTTTCAACTGCACAATGGAGTAAGGAGACCCCTGATGCTGATTTGATTACAGCTCAGAAAGGGGATCCAATAATTGGTAAGTTTTACCAACACATTGAGGACCCTGAGAACTTTCCCCTGACGGATACCGATTACATTGGGAAGGAGGACCTTAGAGTGTTGATGAAATGTCCAAAGATGTTTCAAATCCAAGACGGTTTGTTGGTAAGGAAATCCCAAGCTGGCCATGATCAGTGGGTGGTCCCTACCTCATTCCGAAGCCTGATGTTAAGTCACGCCCATGATGCAGCCACCGCCGGTCATAGGGGGTTTCACACAACCCTTGAGATATTAAGAGAGGTTGCATACTGGCCACACATGGGGCAGGACCTCGACCAATACTTGAAGTGGTGTGTGCACAATTTCAGCCATCATCCCTCACACACCGTGCGCCTCTCCAAAAGAGGGGGATGACACTGCCATGGTCAGGTTTGGAAATCGACTTCGTAGGCCCTGTAATTCGCTCGTCTAGAGGAAACAAGTACATGTTGACCGTCACATGCTTGTTTACCAAGTAGGTGGAATGTCTCCCGGCCCCAAATTGCAAAGCAGAAACAGCAGCTGCTCTGATGATTAACCACATCTTTTCCCGTTTTGGTCTACCTCAAAGGATTGAGTCAGACAGAGGTAGCCATTTCATCAACGAGCTAATGACAAAGATGTGGGAGATACTGAGGGTCAAAAGGAAGCTACATATTGCTTACAGGTCAGATTCTTCTGGAGCAGTGGAGAGATACAACCAAACCATTGTAGGCATCTTAAAAAAGTTTGTGGCAGATTCTGGGCCAAGTTGGGATATCCGATTACCTCTGGTCCTAATGGCTATCAGATCTACCCTTCATCTGCAACTAAAATGTCACCATTTGAGTTGATGACCGGACGCAAGATGGTGCTTCCCCAGCATTTGCTCTACAGGACCCAAGAGCAGATGTTGATAAATGCCTCCACAACTCATGAGTATGTGGAGAATTTAAGGAAACACCTCCAACATGCTTTTGCCTATGCTCAGCGGAATCTAGAAAGATCAGCTGATAGCATGAAAACCCACTACGACCTGAAAACCACCAGGAAAGTATACGAGGTGGGGGACCGGGACTATCTATACAATTTCCAAAGGAACCTGGCCAAACAGCGAACATTTTTGCCTACGTGGAAGGGACCGTTTGAAATTATAGACAAAATCTCCCCTGTAGCCTATAAGATCCGCATCCCCAAAGGTAGTCTGGCGGAAGGGGAAGACAAGTGGGTACATATAAATCAGCTAAAGTGTTGCCATCCCAGGCACACTCTGCAGCAACTGGAGGAGTCCTCTGCAATACCAGAGGGGACCGCTCCAGATTAATTCAGTTCCCATCCTAAAATATCCCACATATAGTCTCTAAAATATTATGATTGGAAAAAAAAATGTTTCATGTTATATCTTGTTTTAAAATAAGACTGAAAAATGTATCCTGATGTATAAAATGTATATGCCGCCCCACTATATCAATAGTGGTGGAAAAACGTCTATGAATAGGTATTGCCGCTTTTGCTTTATCATCCTAGGAGAGATGAAACCATGGAGACTGACCAAGGAGAACGATCCGGGGACCGGGAGCAGAGATCCGAGGGGCCCGGGGTACCGTCCAATATTCCCATCAGGACCGGCGAGGAGAACCGATCAATCCAACTGGATGGAGGAAAAGATGCTGAACTGTGCCATCTACGGAATTGGAAGAAGATGAGGCGTACATCCCAGATCTTGCGAGTTCCATCAGTGAAAGATCAGAATGGCCATCGCAAGAGGGGGGGCTTGTGGGATGTTTTTACCCATGCATCCAAGCCCTACCATAAAACTGTGCAGTACTGGCATTGAAAACATCATGATGGCCAGAACTCCCCAGAGAGTGCACAGGGAAAACATCAAGGATAGGCTGCCACCCATTTTTGCCTGTGTTGTGAGCACAGGAGGGCACTGCCTAAAACCACCATTGGGCTACACACACAGTAGCCTGAAACCATTGGGAATGGCAATGCGTATTGCCAAAAGCAACCCCGAACTGTGGGGAATTCATTTTCTTAATGTCAAAATGGATGCAATACTGGTGCTCACCACTATCAGAAAGCCAGCGTTTTAAAACCACCAGACTTGTGTGTAAAACTGAACAAATGAACCCAAACCAGGCCAAGGAAAGACTTGCTAAGAGGTGGATACAATGTAAAACTATATTCTGAAATGACTTGAAAGAAGTCATTATTTAATGTATATATAAAAAAAATAGTGTGTGTTGGAGCTCTGAAGCGGCGCCGTTTTCTGTGTGCTTCTGCTGTTGGACTGCATTTTCTGTTCCTGGCATTGCGAGCAAAGGAGTGAAGCTCTTGCCGGGAACTGCATTTCCCAATCCGCTTCCTGGAGGAGGCGGAGTTACAGACCCCCACGTGAGTGGTCACGTGAGCAACCCAAGCCCTCATCCCTGCGCCAGAGTCGCCCGAGTGGCGTGTGTGTTGGAGCTCTGAAGCGGCGCCGTTTTCTGTGTGCTTCTGCTGTTGGACTGCATTTTCTGTTCCCGGCACTGCGAGCAAAGGAGTGAAGCTCTTGCCGGGAACTGCATTTCCCAATCTGCTTCCTGGAGGAGGCGGAGTTACAGACCCCTACGTGAGTGGTCACGTGAGCAACCCAAGCCCTCATCCCTGCGCCAGAGTCACCCTTGGGCGATAAGCCCGTCGGGGAAAAGGGCGCTGACTGTTGTGCAGCTGTTTGGCGCTGTTCAAACAGGAGACTGTGGAGGTGTGCCCTCTTTGATCCCGTCACCGACATTAAAGGTAAATTTTGGGTATTAGTGCCCTCTTGTTCCATCAACACACAGCCTTGTTGCACAACCAAAATGTCTCTAACTCCGCAAATTCGCAAAACCAATGTGTCTTCACCTGCGGTGGCCTCCATCACACCAATGGAGGTTGTCGCAACCAGGTCTAAAAGTAACTTGAAAAAAATTACATCATCCACAACAATAACTCTGACTCTGCGTGCAAAAACACGCCTAAAAACGCAACTTGCAAGCAAAGATATTAGGCAGTTTTGCCCTGTATTAAAAAATTCTACTCTACTAAGTACAATGTCCCCTCCCCAACAAGACGTCCTCAATGTAGAAGGTATATCTAAACAAGCTAATGAGGTACAAATGGAAATCCCTATAAGCCCCTCCATGAGGTGCAATGAAGAGCAAATTGAACCAACCCTAAATATACCAAATGCAACATTGGACTCAATTCAAATGGAATCCTTGAAGCAGACTGTTATGTTGAATACTGTAGAGTTGGAAGTTTTAGAAAACATGCCAATTTCTGATAATACCATGCTTCAATCTACAAATCAAATCGAACAAAAGAAAGATCCAAAACTCCAATTGGATAAAATAACATAAATACAAGAGGAGGATCTTAATGATTCAAATGAGGAGGTCTTCGTAGATGAAGTTAAACAAATGACGCCTAGAAGTGTGCATACATCTCTCACCAAGTCACCGACGGACTATCACCAACGATGCTCAATGGACACTACCATTTCGGAGGCTGCATCCTACATACTTCCAACGCCAAGACACCCTGAATCATCACGTGAAAAAGAAAAGGCTCCTGTTAATGCCGGGCTTTTGGAAGTTTCTCTTATGGCAGTAAACACAACAATCAAGAGTTTGTTCAAGCTATTTGAAACTCTTGAATGCAAGATTAATGTACAATCCGCCAAGATTGACCATATAACTTTGTGGATCCAAACTCAAGCAATACGAATGGAGAAATGTGGTCGAGTTGAAGAACCATATAATTATCTATCCAAAAGTATTGAAATTGTGACTGTTCCCACTACAAATTCTGCCATTCTTCCAACATTTGAACACGTCATTTGTCCAATTGAAGCAGATCCGCAAGTAAGCACACAACAAAATACATCATGGATAAGTGTTGAGAACTCGCCTAAAAAAGTGAAGCAACCAGCAAATGGAGCTCAATATGATCTATTTAACAAACAATCACGGAATAAAGGCCGTGCAAGACATTTTATCACCAAATCGTTCCAATCAATGAAACGAAATAACAAAATAACTAATCGAATACTCCGCGCACAAACAGTGGACCTGACAGATCCTACAAAGTGTAGTGTTGGCCAATCTATTAATGATGACATTTCAGGTCAAAAGGTCCCTGTTACACTTACATCGTCAAACTGTCATATATCACAAATCAATGAGTCTCCATTAAGTCAACTGGTTTCTTCTTTGGAAACAGTAATCCCAAATGAGCCCGCATTAACAATGAATCCAGTGACTCAGGAAAACTATCCAAAGGCTCAATCAATTGATATAACGGAAAAAATAATGCAAGGAATCTTGCCAACAACGGAGATACCACAAATTGAACAACTCAAAGTTGCAGTAGATGCATACATTCTCCAGCGTACATCTGAGATAAAGGACCTGGCCGCAAAAAGAATTTCACAGATCACTGTGGCGAAATGCTCTGTGGACACGGTACAGCATAGTAAAGCGTTTGCTGAAACTCAGTGTGTAAAAGACAGAGAAAACAGAAGACAGTCTACATGTAATGTCTGGAGCGTTCCAGAGGTGGCAAACAAAACCCATAGTGATGAGACAAGGCACGATCAGAATGACACAATTAAATCAGTAATCAAATCTTATCTCGATACTCGTTT
This sequence comes from Ambystoma mexicanum, assembly GCF_040938575.1. NCBI lineage: Eukaryota > Metazoa > Chordata > Amphibia > Caudata > Ambystomatidae > Ambystoma > Ambystoma mexicanum. The sequence continues at coordinate 377,597,572 of NC_090930.1, read as the reverse complement.
AGGATCATTCCTCCCGCCAAGATGCTTATTAGCGAAACCGAATAAAGTAACGTTTGCTGACGAACAAAGATTTGCCAGTGAGTTTGACCTTTGTCAAAAGACTAAACAAGTGACCAATGAATCGAACAGTAAACAATTTTCCAAAACTCAAGAACCTATAACAAAACAACAAAAACAGGACCTAAAAAGGAAAGAAAAATTTGCAAACCATCATACATTAATTTTAAAATGTCGTGCGGCTCCTTACTCTCAATATGATCTGTCTCGCACAAGTGTACTCAACATCTTTAGTGATGTGCCAGAACTAGGAGACCTCACCTCATTTGATATTAGCCAAGTGGAATTTATTTGTGATACTAATTTGGGGATTGTGCGTTTATGGATGAAATCCGGGTTAGGTATGAATTACCTATGGCAGGCACGAATGAAACTCTTTGCAATGGGTTTTCTCCTTGCTCAAGATCCAGAAAGAAACAATAGCGAAACAACCCCGGAGGAACAAGTAATGGCTACTCCAATTACAAGTGTTTGCCAGTGTTTGAAATGCAATGCTGATGATTCTGTATTTCCTAATGCCAGTCTCTCTCAGTCATAACCACCACCGACTCAAGAACAATATGAGCAAAAATTTGACTCTGCTACACTTGTAAGTTGGAATACAAGGGGTTACTCCCATCTTTTAACTAACCCTAACTCCCTCTTGAATGACGCAGACATCATAGTCCTTCAAGAGACATGGCTAAGTGATGTACCACTATGGGATAACCATGTCATTGTGATTAACCCTGCAATCATAGCTCCAAAAGGTCGCCCGATGGCAGGGCTTCTTGTAGCCATTAAGATGGGAATTAATATACAGTTACAAGCATGGGAAAACCCCAATAAGTTCATACAGTTGGTAAAAATCTCAATGGAGTCTAAAAGGCTCGCATTAATAAACATCTATAGAAACCCAGCCGCGATTACGGATCTATGTTTTTACAAAGACTTATCCAATATGTTTGATATAATTGCACAATCCAAAGAAATAACTGATGTTATTCTAGCGGGGGATCTTAATATTGATGTTTTCAAATGTGAACAGGGGAAAAGAACACAGGATTACAAAAAGTGGAGTTCTCTCATGAATCTATTTAACATGAGAATGGCTAATGGATCATTACCGGGAGATATTCCGCAACATGACACGTGGCAAAGAGGAACATCGACAAGCATTATAGATTACATATACCTATCAGCGGGGCTTTTTATGTCATCTATTGAATTTAAGATAATCAAGCAATCGAGCAGTGATCATCATATGCTATCTCTATCATGGTCAAGAGGCACACAGGAAAAAAGCATTACATCTCAATGGATGCCGCAAAAATTGGAAATCAATAATGCAAAATCACGATTTAAGTGGACACCGACTAAACTGATAAGCCTAAATGCAAATCTAATATTACAAAATGACTCACGGAATACTCATACATATGTCGAAGCACTTGCCACCTACAAAACCTTTTTTTATCCCTTCGGGCCGTTCTCACCCTCATACATATGATCAGTTACTATCTAAAAAAAAAAAGGAATATCGTAAAGAGCTGAGATTAGCCAGACATCTTCCCTGGCCTGAAAATGAAGAATTAGGTAAAACTTTAAAAAATCGTTATAGATCCTGGATACAGGCTCATAAAGGACAGTTATTTCAACAGGATGGAGAGACCTTTCTGAAAGCTGCAATAAGTAAGAATTCTGCACAAATATGGCAATTACTCAATCAAAAACTAAACCCAAACATTCAGCAATCACAATTAAATGGAGTAATTGAAAGTGAATGGGTAGCACATTTTTCACAATTGTACACAGATAAAGCCTTCCAGTATGATTCTAAGAGTTATTCAGCAGTGACCAGGAACATTGAATGTTCAGAAGAAATAATTGAGACGCTCATAACCAAATCTTCATCCTCGCGAGCAGCAGGCCCGGATGACATAACTAATTATATGCTAAAACAACACCCACAACTTTGGGCCAAGATACTGAACAACATATTCCAGCATATATTAAAGATACAGAGGATTCCAGACTCATGGCGTAAGTCTATCATTGTGCCAATCTTTAAAAAAGGAGACCGTAGCATACCAGCTAATTACCGCCCGATAGCGCTATTGGATTCCCCAGTCAAAATATTTACAGGGTAATTCATAGAATTTCGCAGAAAAGTGTCGCAAGCGGCTGGCGCAGAGTGTCCGCGTGCGATTGTCTGCGCCAGGCACGTGCGCTAAAACCGATTTCCGCGCACAGCGTATTCATGGATTTTAGGCTCCCAAACCAGCCGTGGCGCAGAGTATCGCAGCGACCCTGCAGCAGCGCCAGTAACGCCCCCAAGAACGCCCTCGCGCAAGGAAAAGCCATCAAAATCGCTAAATCATCGCAAAGGGCTGCGCTAACCCTGGACCAGTTTACAGGGCTGCCAAACAAGGAACGCAAAGCGGGAAACGTTCATATCAGGGGTACGCGGGAAGTTGTACATGCGATTAGCCAGGGTACGTGTATTACAGGGGTACGCGGGAAGTTTAACACGCGATTGGCCAGGGTACGTGTATCAGAGGGGTATGCGTTAAGTTTTACACGCGATTAATAATAAATAAATAATAATAATTTGGCACTTATATAGCGCTACGAACCCTCAGGTATCTGAGCGCTGCTTATTGTTACCCACGGTGTGTGGTGCTCATTTATCGACCTCGGAAGGATGAAAGGCTGAGTTTGGCCCCGCCGGGATTCGAACCTGCGTTAGCAGGCTCTGCACCGATGTCAAAGCGAGCGCTCTACTCGCTGTGCCACTTGATTAGCCAGGGCACGTGTATTACAGGGGTACGCGGGAAGTTTAACACGCGATTGGCCAGGGTACGTGTATTAGAGGGGTACTCGTGAAGTTTTACACGCGATTAGCCAGGGCACGTGTATTACAGGGGTACGCGGGAATAATCACACGCGATTTGGCTGGGTAGGTGTATTACAGGGGTACACGGGAAGTTTTACACGCGATTAGCCAGGGCACGTGTATTACAGGGGTACGCGGGAATAATCACATGCGATTTGGCTGGGTAGGTGTATTACAGGGGTACACGGGAAGTTTTACACGCGATTTGGCTGGGTACGTGTATTACAGGGGTGCGTGGGAATTATCACACGCGATTTGGCTGGGTACGTGTATTACAGGGGTGCGTGGGAAGTTACACACGCGATTAGGCTGGGTGGGTCCTCACAGGTGTTCCCTGTACACCCTCCACGGCCCCTGCAGGCAGCCCACAAAACAGGGGACTACCCTGCACACCTGCTCATGTCCCCCTGCACCTCCACCCCCCAGCCACCAGGGGCAGCCTCCACCAGGCCCCCACCCATGTCTACCACCACCCCCACCCCCCAGCCACCAGGGGCAGCCTCCACCAGGCCCCCACTCATGTCTCCCACCACCCCACCCCCCAGCCACCAGGGGCAGCCTCCACCAGGCCCCCACTCATGTCTCCCACCACCCCCAAACCCCAGCAGTGCAGGGTCACCCTCCACCAGGCCCCCACTCATGTCTCCCACCACCCCCACCCCCCAGCCACCAGGGGAAGCCTCCACCAGGCCCCCACCCATGTCTACCACCACCCCCGCCCCCCAGCCACCAGGGGCAGCCTCCACCAGGCCCCCACCCATGTCTACCACCCCACCCCCACCCCCCAGCCACCAGGGGAAGCCTCCACCAGGCCCCCACCCATGTCTACCACCACCCCCGCCCCCCAGCCACCAGGGGCAGCCTCCACCAGGCCCCCACTCATGTCACCCACCACTCCCACACCCCAGCACTGTGGGGCACCTGCCAGCAGGCCCCCACCCATGTCCAACTCATGTCTCCCACCACCCCCACCCCCCAGCCACCAGGGGCACCCTCCACCAGGCCCCCACTCATGTCCCCCTGCACCCCCACCCCCCAGCCACCAGGGGCAGCCTCCACCAGGCCCCCACTCATGTCTCCCTGCACCCCCGCCCCCCAGCCACCAGGGGCAGCCTCCACCAGGCCCCCACTCATGTCTACCACCCCACCCCCACCCCCCAGCAGTGCAGGGGCACCCTCCACCAGGCCCCCACTCATGTCCCCTATCACCCCCACCCCCCAGCCACCAGGGGCAGCCTCCACCAGGCCCCCACTCATGTCTCCCACCACCCCACCCCCCAGCAGTGCAGGGGCAGCCTCCACCAGGCCCCCACTCATGTCCCCTATCACCCCCACCCCCCAGCCACCAGGGGAAGCCTCCACCAGGCCCCCACTCATGTCTCCCAGCGTGCTACGTGTATTTCAGGGGTGCGCGGGAAGTCCCACTCGCGAATAGCCTGGGCGCGTGTATTTCAGGGGTGCGCGGGAAGTTCCACACGCGAATAGCCTGGGCGCATGCATTTCAGGGGTGCGCGGGAAGTTTTACACGCGACTTCAGCAGGGTACGTGTATTTCAGGTATGCGTGGGAATTCTCACACGCGATTTGGCTTGATACGTGTATTACAGGGGTGCGTGGGAAGTTACACACACGATTAGGCTGGGTGGGTCCTCACAGGTGTTCCCTGTACACCCTCCACGGCCCCTGCAGGCAGCCCACAAAACAGGGGACTACCCTGCACACCTGCTCATGTCCCCCTGCACCCCCACGCCCCAGCCACCAGGGGCAGCCTCCACCAGGCCCCCACCCATGTCTACCACCACCCCCACCCCCCAGCCACCAGGGGCAGCCTCCACCAGGCCCCCACCCATGTCTACCACCACCCCCGCCCACCAGCCACCAGGGGCAGCCTCCACCAGGCCCCCACCCATGTCTACCACCCCACCCCCACCCCCCAGCAGTGCAGGGGCACCCTCCACCAGGCCCCCACTCATGTCCCCCTGCACCCCCACCCCCCAGCCACCAGGGGCAGCCTCCAACAGGCCCCCACTCATGTCCCCCTGCACCCCCACCCCCCAGCCACCAGGGGCATCCTCCACCAGGCCCCCACCCATGTCTACCACCCCACCCCCACCCCCCAGCCACCAGGGGAAGCCTCCACCAGGCCCCCACTCATGTCTCCCACCACCCCCAAACCCCAGCAGTGCAGGGTCACCCTCCACCAGGCCCCCACTCATGTCTCCCACCACCCCCACCCCCCAGCCACCAGGGGAAGCCTCCACCAGGCCCCCACCCATGTCTACCACCACCCCCGCCCCCCAGCCACCAGGGGCAGCCTCCACCAGGCCCCCACCCATGTCTACCACCCCACCCCCACCCCCAGCCACCAGGGGAAGCCTCCACCAGGCCCCCACCCATGTCTACCACCACCCCCGCCCCCCAGCCACCAGGGGCAGCCTCCACCAGGCCCCCACTCATGTCACCCACCACCCCCACACCCCAGCACTGTGGGGCACCTGCCAGCAGGCCCCCACCCATGTCCAACTCATGTCTCCCACCACCCCCACCCCCCAGCCACCAGGGGCACCCTCCACCAGGCCCCCACTCATGTCCCCCTGCACCCCCACCCCCCAGCCACCAGGGGCAGCCTCCACCAGGCCCCCACTCATGTCTCCCTGCACCCCCGCCCCCCAGCCACCAGGGGCAGCCTCCACCAGGCCCCCACTCATGTCTACCACCCCACCCCCACCCCCCAGCAGTTCAGGGGCACCCTCCACCAGGCCCCCACTCATGTCCCCTATCACCCCCACCCCCCAGCCACCAGGGGCAGCCTCCACCAGGCCCCCACTCATGTCTCCCACCACCCCACCCCCCAGCAGTGCAGGGGCACCCTCCACCAGGCCCCCACTCATGTCCCCTATCACCCCCACCCCCCAGCCACCAGGGGAAGCCTCCACCAGGCCCCCACTCATGTCTCCCAGCGTGCTACGTGTATTTCAGGGGTGCGCGGGAAGTCCCACTCGCGAATAGTCTGGGCGCGTGTATTTCAGGGGTGCGCGGGAAGTTCCACACGCGAATAGCCTGGGCGCATGCATTTCAGGGGTGCGTGGGAAGTTTTACACGCAACTTCAGCAGGGTACGTGTATTTCAGGTATGCGCGGGAATTCTCACACGCGATTTGGCTTGGTACGTGTATTACAGGGGTGCGTGGGAAGTTACACACGCAATTAGGCTGGGTGGGTCCTCACAGGTGTTCCCTGTACACCCTCCACGGCCCCTGCAGGCAGCCCACAAAACAGGGGACTACCCTGCACACCTGCTCATGTCCCCCTGCACCCCCACCCCCCAGCCACCAGGGGCAGCCTCCACCAGGCCCCCACCCATGTCTACCACCACCCCCACCCCCCAGCCACCAGGGGCAGCCTCCACCAGGCCCCCACCCATGTCTACCACCACCCCCGCCCCCCAGCCACCAGGGGCAGCCTCCACCAGGCCCCCACCCATGTCTACCACCCCACCCCCACCCCCCAGCAGTGCAGGGGCACCCTCCACCAGGCCCCCACTCATGTCCCCCTGCACCCCCACCCCCCAGCCACCAGGGGCAGCCTCCACCAGGCCCCCACCCATGTCTACCACCCCACCCCCACCCCCCAGCCACCAGGCGAAGCCTCCACCAGGCCCCCACCCATGTCTCCCACCACCCCCACCCCCCAGCCACCAGGGGCAGCCTCCACCAGGCCCCCACCCATGTCTACCACCACCCCCGCCCCCCAGCCACCAGGGGCAGCCTCCACCAGGCCCCCACCCATGTCTACCACCCCACCCCCACCCCCCAGCAGTGCAGGGGCACCCTCCACCAGGCCCCCACTCATGTCCCCCTGCACCCCCACCCCCCAGCCACCAGGGACAGCCTCCACCAGGCCCCCACTCATGTCCCCCTGCACCCCCACCCCCCAGCCACCAGGGGCATCCTCCACCAGGCCCCCACCCATGTCTACCACCCCACCCCCACCCCCCAGCCACCAGGAGAAGCCTCCACCAGGCCCCCACTCATGTCCCCTATCACCCCACCCCCCAGCAGTGCAGGGGCAGCAGGCAGTCAGGCAGCAGCAGGTGGGAGCGTGCTCGGGCTCTGGGGGGCAGTAGTTCGGCCTTCCGGGCAGGAGCGTGGTATTCCGTGTGCGTACGCGTGGCCAGCTTGGTACGGAGTGATTTTGCACGTGAAAATCCTGCACGTCAGCGTGAAAACTGAGGAAATGCCCTCAGCGCGTAAGCGCGTCTGTGACGTGACCCGCACAGGTGTTTCCCACACAGAACGTGATGACAGAGCACACGTGGAAAGACTGCACGTCAGAGTGTAATCGCGTGTGATTGGTGGAAATGGCCCTACACGCAGAAGTGACAAAGCGTGTGATTGGTGGAAATGGCCCTACACGCAGAAGTGACAAAGCGTGTGATTGGTGGAAATGGCCCTACACGCAGAAGTGACAAAGCGTGTAATTGGTGTAAATGGCCCTACACGCAGAAGTGACAAAGCATGTAATAGGTGGAAATGGCCCTAGCGCGTACACGCCGCGTAAGTGACGCTGGACGTGTGGGCCTGTATAAAAGGTACGTGTAGAGTACGTTTTCCTTGTATGTGCTTTTCGTGGAGAGCGAGTGGGTGAATTCTGTACTTCTTGTCGTTTCACACGCGATTTACTTCACAGCGTTTCTAGTTCGTATTCCCTGTTACCTCTGACAGCTTTTTCTCTTTTTTCTCTTTTACTGGTTTACCTGGGCCTGTTCCCTCAAACAGTGTTCCCTTCTACTGTTGTCCTGTCTCCTCAGACAGCATACAAATCTTCTTTTGGCGGGGGTGTTACCAACCAAACGTGCTCCTTTTACACGCTCGTTTACCTGGCAGACGGTGAGTCACGCACGTATCTAACATCTGTGCTAGCCCCGTGTGTAGCCTACCCCTTCAGAGGTCAGTCTAGGCTGCGTGTGACACGCATACGTTCATTCTTGTGTTTCTGGGTGCCACAGCGTAGTGCAGGTTTTTCTTTCTGCACACGTGGTCTAGGAGGGGTTGCGTGCACGTCATCTCCCTTTTTTGGGCCTCCTGTGCATTGCGTGACCCGTCATCTTTCCCCAGGGGTTACATTCAGCCTTGCTAGAGCACTAGGGTACAATTACCATCTGGTACCCAACCCCTTTGACCCCCAATTGCCCAGGACAATAGTCTACATCCACTCCCATACGCACATTAACATCAGTGCCATGGCTGGGAGGCGAGGATTCCGTAAGGGTGGCAAAGGTGGAAGAGCCACAAGTGGTGGCCGTGGTGGATCCGGTAGGGGACGTGGTCGTAACTTGCAGGGTGAGCCTGTCCCCCCATGTGTGGAGGACCAGTCACGGGCACCCATAATCCCCCCCTCCTCCCATTGAGGCTGATGTGGCTGACACCATCCATGCTCAGCCCTTGTTGGACCAGCCCATTGTGGCACCAGACCTGGCTGACTCCATGGCTGACTTCCAGGTCAGCAGGGCTACGACACGTGCGCTGGTGCACGTTGATGCCATCATGCCACGTGGATCTGGGGCAGCAAGGTCATCTGCTGCACCAAGGAGGCAGGGCGGAGAGGCTGCAGGGGCAGCTGCGGCTCCATCCACCCCAGCCCTCACACACCCAGCCAGGACAGTGTCGGTCCTAGTCCATGCTGCTGACATTCCCCCTGACACCATCACACTAGAGCTAATGCCTGCACCAACTCCCATGCTGAGTGTGCAATCCCACACTCCTGATACAGAGTCCACCAGGGCTCCTGCCCCTAGTGTCCAGAGCGGCGCAGGACACTCAGGATCACCACCACCTTCCAAGCGGAAGAGGAAGAGTGCTCGTCCGGCACAGGCTGATGCCCCAGACACGGCTACACAGTCCGGCCCGTCCAGGAAGCCCAGCTTCACGGATGACGAACTGAATGCACTTGTCGAGTATGTGTCCGGACATGACAACGAGATGGTCATTGTTGCAGGATCCAAGACCACACCTGCACAACGCCAGGCACACTGGCAGACCGTTGCGGACATCGTAAGTGCCCTTGGAATTGTGAGGCGCACAGCCAATGATTGCTATAAGCGCTGGAATGACCTAAAGCGCAGGGCAAAGAGTAAACTGGCCTCAAGTCATGCCGCAACTCTAGTGACTGGAGGTGGGTCTCCAGTAGTAGACATGGAACTCACTCCACATGAGTCAGTCGCTGGGACCTACGTCACGGAGGAACAGATCCAAGGTGTGGGAGATCTGGCTGATTACGAGGAATTGTCCGGTGAGTGCACATGCATGTGTGTGTCATCCATGTGCATGGTGTGTGTGTGAGGGCTTCTGTTCGGGTGCCAGGTGAGAGTGTGTGCGCCTGAGTCATATGGGTCAGCCATGTGCTTCATGCAATCCTTCCTGCGCAGCTGCATTTGGCCATAGCAGTATCCCTTCTGCCAACAGTAGACATCTAGCCCAACTGCACGCCAGTTGCCCTTGAAGTGTCACCTTGCCACAACATATTTGCTTCTTTTTCACTGTTCATTCAGTCAGTTTGTTTGCATTCCACCACTTTCACTAGGCATGTCGCTGTCCACTAGTCACATGTCTGACATGGGTATGGTAAAGTGGAGTGACTTTGTTACCTGGATATCATTTGTACACACATGTCCCTGTGCAATTGGACCATTTCAGACTGGCAGCTCCAGGTGAAAAATCTGACCTGTTAGAATTAGAAAAGCAATTACATGCGGGAACTGGACTGAATGAATAGGTGCTGCCCTCCTCTCCATCTTCACTCAATAGCAATGGTACATGCCATCTGTGTGATGGCATGTGTGTTTCACCTGCCAATCACAGGCCAATGTGTGATGCCACTGCCAGGCAGCATGCAGAAAATGTGTTCATCTTCCATCTTAGTGTCATCAGTGTGCCATTTGCCTGCACTTCATACGCAGTGAGGGTGCATGCATGGGAGGGTTTTAGTCATGTGGGACATGTGTCAATCAAGTACTGGTTCTCTTGCTTCTCAGCCCTCAATGTGTGCCATGGTGCTAATGCCTGTTTCCATTTCTTTGTTTTCATGTCTTTGCAGGGGAAGACGCACCTGATACTGCTGGGGTTGTGGAGATGGTGCAGACCCAGGAGGGGTCCGAGGGCCGACCAACCACCAGTGAGGGACGTGGTGTGGTGGTGGGGGAGAACCCACAAGTGCTGCAGGTCGTGCTCTCAAGGGGTGTCTCTGGCTGCACCTCCCCCGAGCTGTACTCAGGTGTTGATTCGGATGAGACCTACGTGCCGTCGCAGGTGAGTGTTCCAGGGAGGGATTCTGTTCTGTCTCACCCACCTGCACCAGGGTCAGAACCCTCCATGGGGATGTCAGTGTTGGCAGCTACGCCTTCGGTGGTTACGGATGCAGGGTCACACTCCGCGACATCTGATCCTGTTCCTGGGCCAGCAGATCAGAGGGGGAATGCAGTCCTGCAGCCTCAGGCAGTGTCGGCACAGCAAGGCGCAGTTCGCCTTGCCCCAGACAGGTGTGGTGCCCGCCGACGTGGTGGCCGTACGCCACCCGGCAATACCGCATGGGAGCAATCCATTTACGGTATGGCAACCCAACAGGCTGCATCATCCGAGATGATGGCTCAGGCCATGGATAGGGTGGCCACTTCCATTGTCCCCCCAGAAAGGCTGATGGAGCGACTAGAGCAGGCAACCGACTCCATCTGCCAGTCACACAGGGAGGACATGTTGGGGTCCAACAGGGACAGGCGGGCGGCACTGGCGACTCTGCAGGAGGCCATCTCCATTGAGTCCCAGGGCCACAGGGAAGCCCTGAGGCAGTAGCTCCTTCACCTCAGGACGACTCTTGTTGAGCTTGAGGCTTCAACACACCAAAGGACAGAACAGCAGCTGGAGCGTCTCACCCGTACGCTCTCAGCTGAGATGCAGGCAACGAGGGCGGAGGTCCGGGCATCCCGTGAGTTGTTGCATGGGGACCTCCGCACACTCATCCTCCAGAACCAGACCTACCACACCCGCATGCTTGCAGCCATGGAGGAGCAGTGGGCTGCCTCCCATAGTGCAACCACCTCCGGATGCAGCTGCACAGGGTGATAATAGCGACAGCAGTGATACTCCCACAATAGGGTAGCCGTGTGGGCCATGAGCCCATGGAGGTGTTTTATCTTCCCAGGATCCACGCAGGTGGGTTCTGGTGTGCATCCTGTCCTCGGACCTCCTGGGTGGCCTCCCCAACCCCCCCGGGCCCATCAATGGCCATTTTTGATTGTTTCTTATTTTTATTTTTATTTTGATTTCTTTTATTCCCAATTTTTTTGGGACGATCTGTTGGCTTCCGTGGTTCCTGTGGGCATACGCTGCATTGTGGCTGGGCACATGCAGGCTTGTAATGTATTTGGTTCAGATGCTTGGGTTTGAGTCACACACACCCCTCCTGCTTCCCGTTTCCATGGGCTTGTAAAGGGTGTGCCCAAGTGACAGTGAATTACACAGTGACGTTGGACTCCCATGAGCTGTGTGGGCAGTCTGTAGTCAATACTGTGTATACATTCCTAGTGCATATTGCTGTTGTGTTGTACACTGCATGTTGCATTGATGTGTAACTCTTCTTCTGTGTCTACCTCCCAATTTGCAGGTCCCTTCCTCATGTCCACACAAGGACCTCTAGTCTGGAGATGGGGTCCATGTTGGCAGCAGTGCACCTACAACTCTACATGGCGACAACACTGCACAGTTGGTAGTGGTGGGAGTGCAGGCATTTCCAGGTGGTGAGACTACTAATATGTAACATTTGTGATGTCATGTTAATGGTACTACGTGCTCAAGTATGTTGTTGGTCCGGCATTGCTGTGAGCATTTCAGGTGTTGCAGGTTTCTAATAGTGCCACTGTACATAGTGAGACTGATGTCATGTTGTGGGGATTACTTTGTTTACCTGCAATTAGCATGACATGGCACGGTGTGTCGTGTGGCGGTGCTGGGATTGGGTTGGCTGACATGGCACTGTCCTCTTGTTGCATTTTGCAAGTGGGTATTCATTTTAGCTGCTTCAATGTGTAACTTCACAAAACTGCATTGGTGGTGTCTGTGTGGGTAGGGATGCACACATTGTGACACTTCTAGGTGAACAATCTCAGGCTGACATGGTATTCCCGGTTCATTCTCCAGACATTCAGGATCAGTGTCAGGTTGAGTCATCATTGATTGTCAGATGGAATGTGCCAGGGCAGTGTGCACTCCACAGGGGTGTGATTTCTATGTGAAGTAATTAGCCACTAGCTGTGTACGGGCTGCCTCCCCCCGTGCCCTTTCCCCTCCCATGCGCAGCGGCTGTGCATGTGGTTGGGGATGTGGGGCCACCACCATGTCCACGGCCAGGCCCCGGCGTGTTGCAACGTTGTGCAGGACACATGCTGCCACTATGATCCTGCACACTACTGGGGGAGCGTATAACAGCTGCCCGCCAGAACGGTCAAGGGAGCAAAAGCGTGACTTTAGCACTCCGAATGTGCGCTCCACTATGCCCCTGGTTGTAATGTGGGCTGTGTTATATCTTACCTGGGGTGGCGTGGTGGGGTTCCGAATTGGCGTCATCATGTGGGGGCTGAGAGGGTAGGCACTGTCCCCTGTGGAGGTGGTGATTGGTATCATTGGTGGGGTTGTGACCTTGCTCAGTATCCAACATGCATGCATGTGCAGTGGCATACATACTCACCAAGCAGCCATGTATCGCCATGCCGCCCATCTTCTAGGTCCCGGCTTAGGGTGGACATTCGGTAAATGAAGCTGTCGTGGGTGGAGCCGGGATAGTTGGCATATACTGAGGTGATGATTCCCTTGGCATTACATGCTACCTGCACGTTGATGGAATGCCAGTGCTTGCGGTTCCTATAGATGTGCTCAGATGCCCTGGGGGGACGTAGAGCCACATGGGTGCAGTCGATGGCACCTAGCACTTTGGGGAATCGTGCCACAGCGTAAAAATCAAGGGCGGCGGCATGCCTTTCTGCAGGGGTTCTGGGCAGGTATATGTGCCTGCGGACTGATGGCCGTGCAGTGATGATGTTCAAGACCTGGTGTAGGCAGCGTGACTGGGTGGCCTGTGACACCCCACCCACTATGGCACTTGTCCGCTGAAATGATCCAGTGGCTAAGAAGTGCAGTACATTGAGGACCTTCTCCAGGGGGCTGAGTGCTTGGGAGCACAGGGTGGGTGATGTGAGGTCATCCTCCCACTCACTCACCAGGTCCAGTATAATGTGTGGTGGAAACCTGTACCTCCCATACACCTGGTCATCAGGCATCCCGAAAAGGCTGGTTCTGGGTGTGAATATTCTGGCCCTGACTATCCTCCTCCTCCTCCTTTGGTAGCCCACTGCCACTGCTGCTAGGAACGGTATGTTCATCCTGGCGTCTGAGCTTGTTATTGTTAAAGTCCGCAAAATTATGCTTTGCGCGTGTTCTAGGCGAGCGTGTGACCCGCGCACCCCTGGAATCCAGTTCCCAGTCCAATAGCGTGTGGAAATTCACACGCACCACGGGATACAGCGTGTGACCCGCGCACCCCTGGAATCCAGTTCCCAGTCCAATAGCGTGTGGAAATTCACACGCACCACGGGATACAGCGTGTGACCCGCGCACCCCTGGAATCCAGTTCCCAGTCCAATAGCGTGTGGAAATTCACACGCACCACGGGATACAGCGTGTGAGCCGCGCACCCCTGGAATCCAGTTCCCAGTCCAATAGCGTGTGGAAATTCTACAGGTTCGCTGACGTACTTGCGTGTGTAAGTGCCCGCGCACCCATTAAATACACGTACATGGGCCAATCGCGTGTACGCGCACTTTTGTCCAATTACACGCGATGACACTCTGACGTGCAGTATCTCCACGTGTGCCCCGTCATCACGTGCTGAGTGGGGAACACCCGTGCGGGTCACGTCACAGACGCGCTTACGCGCTGAGGGACTCTGGTCCAATAGAATCGCGTATGCATGCTGACGCGCTTACGCGCTAAGTGCCTTTCCTCGGATTTCACGCTGACGTGCAGGATTTTCACGTGCCAAATCACTCCGTATCAAGCTGGCCACGCGAAAACACACGGAAGACCACGCTCCTGCCCAGAAGGCCGAGTTACTGCCCCCCAGTGCCCCGAGCAGCCTCCCACGTGCCATCTGCTGCTGCCTGCCTGCCTGCTGCCACCGTGCCCTGCCATTTGGTGCCTGCACATCAGCCATCTGCAGGGGTCCAGTTGCTGTGTCCACCCCTGCTGGAACTGAAGACTCCCGACTGGGATTACATCGCTCCACAGCCCAGCCCCAGGACCCAGTTGCCCACCCACACCTGCCTCTGGGGTTGCCATGTCGGGCACTTCCACATCTGGCACCAGTGGCAACCCCAGGCCAGAGGGGCAGAGGGGCACCAGCTTCACTGTCACCGAAGTTGGTGTCCTGGTGGAGCATGTCCTGGGGCAGTATGATGCCCTCTTTGGATCGTCCCGCGCCAGCAAGGAAGGACGGCAGAGGATCTGGGCCGACTGTGTGGTTGCCATCAACGTGGAGGGGGTGGCAACCCGCGACGTCCTGAAGATCAAGAAGCGCTGGGAGGACTTGAGGTCCAGGACCCTTGTGAAGCCCCGGCGCCTCATGGAGGGGGGCCGGGGCCGCATGAGTTCCATCCAGATGAGGGTCCTGGAACGTGTACGCCCAGCGCTCCACGCCCAGATCCTTGAGAGGGAGGCCCGTCTGGAGTTGAGCGGTAAGTGTCCATGCATTACTGTGTGAGACAGGGCATGTTGCGGTGTGCTGGTTCTATGATACTTGCCTGTATGTGTGCCATAGGCCATGTATGCATGTATGTGTGCAGGGACATCATGGTAATGCATGTGCGACCAGTGATGTGTGATGCACATGGTTGTTGCATGTGTTGAAATGCCGCATGGGGAGCCCTATGCAGATTTAGAACATGAGAACATGCCAGTCTCTGTACCTGGACATGGGTGGGGGTGAGGGATGGGTGCTGATGCCAGGTACATATATGGTAGCCATGTCTGTGTGCCTGACCTGCGTGTCTGTGACTTGTGCATGCCATGGATGCATGACACATGTGTGTGACAATGCACAGATTCAGTAAAGCAGCCAAATTACCCTTGTATCCGCTGTGTTTGGTGTGTTTGGGGCAAGATGGATGTGACTGAGGTGAAGTGTGTGCATGTGATAGGCATGAGCCATGATGCATGTGAGTTACATATCATTGAATGTTTCAAGAGTCCATTGGACATGCATGGAAATGTCCATGGCATGCACCATGCCTGTTACTGTGTGTGTTTTGCCTGGACTGACCCATGTGTTGTGGAGGGACATGATGGAAGTGTACTTTGACAGTGGTGCTCATCTGCTATTGCTTCCTGTCTAGGGGACCATTGTACAGTGCCCTGATGCTTGTGTTCTTTGTCTCCCTCTACGCAGCGGCTAGTGAAGAGGAGGGCGGAGACGGCGCTGTGGAGCAAGGCGGCGGGGATGCCCCCACGGCTGCAGCGGAAGGGGTGGGTGAGCCCCCACAGGGGCCTGCTACGGTGGGAGACGGTGAGGAGCCATCCAGGTTGGTGGTTTGCACAGAGGAGGAGGAGGCCGCCACTGGGGCACACATGGGGCCTGGTGGGGGCATCCCTGCTGGTGCAAGTGGTGCAGTCCAGGGTCAGGGGCAGGAGGCAGCACAGGTCACCGTGGAGGGGCCTGTGCATGTCGCTGTCCCTGACCCTGTGAGTGCACCACCATGCACCAGCAGGGATGCCCCGTCCCAGGCCTGTCCGCAGGTAGAGGGGATGTCCATGTCACCTGACTCCCCTCCACCTGCGGACGTGGGAACCCCTGGCCGTGCGGAGAAGGTCCTGATTGGGGTCGCGATGCGCACGGCTGTGATTCGTGATGCCGTGCGTGCTTCCCGGGAGGAGCACGCACGTCATCACGAAGTGCACCGTGCCGACGTGGCCCAATTGGGATCGGCCATGTTTGGGGGTTTCCTGCATGTGTTGGCCAATGTGGCGGCCCTCTCCTCCTCTGTGCAGGCTATCCACCAGTCGTTCTCCTTGCCGTCTTCCAGCCCAGATGCCACCAGGGCCCCCTGTGGACCTGCCCCGACCAATGCAGCCAGCTCGGTGGGGATCCCATCCCTGCCACAGTCGGGAGTCAGAGATCCAGCAGGGGTGGACACCACAGCAACTGGACCCCAGCAGATGGAGGATGTGACGGCATCATCGGGCAGGGCACGTGCACGACGGCGTCGGTGGTTTCCATCAGCCTGGATGCCGTCGTGCTGGCACAGGCAGTTGCGTCGGAGGCAGCAGCAGGCTCAACGTGGGAGGCATCATGGCTCGGGGCCATCAACATCAGGGGTGCAGGCATCGGCCGGAGGGCAGGAGAACCCTGGAATGGGAGTGGATTCCGTGTGGGAGCGGTTGTGCCAGCGGATAGGTGCGGAGCGGCAGCGGGCAGAGGAGGAACGGCTCACGATGGTCAGGGCGGAGGACTCCATGCGGAGGGCGCTGAGGCGGGCTGAGTGCCTCGAGGGTCTTCGCAGGGAGTTTGAGCTTGATACTGCGTTATCCCTGCGGGACCTCGGGGCCAGGGAACATGCCCGCCTCCAAGCCATTGACCAGGAGTTCGATGATGCCCTGGCCCATGACAACAACCAGTGAGCCGTCCGCATAGCCCGCTGCCTTTGTATATAGTTGTATAGTTAGGGTTAGGTTTCCTTTGTTTTTTTGATTTTTTTTTGGTAGTGATTGGACAATGCACCACTTTTTTGTATATAGTTCAGTTTTTAGTTAGTAGTCATAGTTAGGTTTAATTTGGTTGGGCTCATGGACCCAGGATCATCTTCTTCATGGTTCTTCATTGGCTTATTTTAATTTTTCAGATTATTTTCTTGGACATTCATCTTGTTTTGTTTGATTTGCTTTGTGTTTTTTCTTATTTCATTTCCATTCTACTTGCTGTTCAATACATTATTTTTTTTATTCTTCAATGTGTCGTATCATCTCATTGCTTTCAGGCATGTCATGTTGGGTGTTTTGTCATTCACTTGCAGCCATTGTGTGCGACAGACATGTGTTCAATTGCATTATTCAAATTGGGGGTGTAACATGTAATTGCCTTTGATATGTGGGTGGGTGTGATAGTTGTTTGGGCCTTTTGGCAGGGGAGGATGGGCATTACGGACATGATTGGGGAATGTTGGGACCCAGGTGCAGGGGGGCATGGATTGGACATGGGTGGGGGCCTGCTGGCAGGTGCCCCACAGTGCTGGGGGGTGGGGGTGGTGGGAGACATGAGTGGGGGCCTGGTGGAGGGTGCCCCTGGTGGCTGGGGGGTGGGGGTGGTAGGTGACATGAGTGGGGGCCTGGTGGAGGGTGCCCCTGGTGGCTGGGGGGTGGGGGTGGTGGGAGACATGAGTGGGGGCCTGGTGGAGGGTGCCCCTGGTGGCTGGGGGGTGGGGGTGGTGGGAGACATGAGTTGGACATGGGTGGGGGCCTGCTGGCAGGTGCCCCACAGTGCTGGGGGGTGGGGGTGGTGGGAGACATGAGTTGGACATGGGTGGGGGCCTGCTGGCAGGTGCCCCACAGTGCTGGGGGGTGGGGGTGGTGGGAGACATGAGTTGGACATGGGTGGGGGCCTGCTGGCAGGTGCCCCACAGTGCTGGGGGGTGGGGGTGGTGGGAGACATGAGTTGGACATGGGTGGGGGCCTGCTGGCAGGTGCCCCACAGTGCTGGGGGGTGGGGGTGGTGGGAGACATGAGTGGGGGCCTGGTGGAGGGTGCCCCTGGTGGCTGGGGGGTGGGGGTGGTGGGAGACATGAGTGGGGGCCTGGTGGAGGGTGCCCCTGGTGGCTGGGGGGTGGGGGTGGTGGGAGACATGAGTGGGGGCCTGGTGGAGGGTGCCCCTGGTGGCTGGGGGGTGGGGGTGGTGGGAGACATGAGTTGGACATGGGAGGGGGCCTGCTGGCAGGTGCCCCACAGTGCTGGGGGGTGGGGGTGGTGGGAGACATGAGTTGGACATGGGTGGGGGCCTGCTGGCAGGTGCCCCACAGTGCTGGGGGGTGGGGGTGGTGGGAGACATGAGTTGGACATGGGTGGGGGCCTGCTGGCAGGTGCCCCACAGTGCTGGGGG
Source organism: Ambystoma mexicanum (assembly GCF_040938575.1). Classification (NCBI taxonomy): domain Eukaryota; kingdom Metazoa; phylum Chordata; class Amphibia; order Caudata; family Ambystomatidae; genus Ambystoma; species Ambystoma mexicanum. The sequence goes on along the minus strand of NC_090930.1, from coordinate 377,579,453 downwards.
GTGGGGTGGTGGGAGACATGAGTGGGGGCCTGGTGGAGGGTGCCCCTGGTGGCTGGGGGGTGGGGGTGGTGGGTGACATGAGTGGGGGCCTGGTGGAGGGTGACCCTGCACTGCTGGGGTTTGGGGGTGGTGGGAGACATGAGTGGGGGCCTGGTGGAGGGTGCCCCTGGTGGCTGGGGTGTGGGGGTGGTGGGAGACATGAGTGGGGGCCTGGTGGAGGGTGCCCCTGGTGGCTGGGGGGTGGGGGTGGTGGGAGACATGAGTGGGGGCCTGGTGGAGGGTGCCCCTGGTGGCTGGGGGGTGGGGGTGGTGGGAGACATGAGTGGGGGCCTGGTGGAGGGTGCCCCTGGTGGCTGGGGTGTGGGGGTGGTGGGAGACATGAGTGGGGGCCTGGTGGAGGGTGCCCCTGGTGGCTGGGGGGTGGGGGTGGTGGGAGACATGAGTGGGGGCCTGGTGGAGGGTGCCCCTGGTGGCTGGGGGGTGGGGGTGGTGGGAGACATGAGTTGGACATGGGTGGGGGCCTGCTGGCAGGTGCCCCACAGTGCTGGGGGGTGGGGGTGGTGGGAGACATGAGTGGGGGCCTGGTGGAGGGTGCCCCTGGTGGCTGGGGGGTGGGGGTGGTGGGTGACATGAGTGGGGGCCTGGTGGAGGGTGCCCCTGGTGGCTGGGGGTGGGGGTGGTGGGAGACATGAGTGGGGGCCTGGTGGAGGGTGCCCCTGGTGGCTGGGGGGTGGGGGTGGTGGGAGACATGAGTTGGACATGGGTGGGGGCCTGCTGGCAGGTGCCCCACAGTGCTGGGGTGTGGGGGTGGTGGGAGACATGAGTGGGGGCCTGGTGGAGGGTGCCCCTGGTGGCTGGGGGGTGGGGGTGGTGGGAGACATGAGTGGGGGCCTGGTGGAGGGTGCCCCTGGTGGCTGGGGGGGGGGGGTGGTGGGTGACATGAGTGGGGGCCTGGTGGAGGGTGACCCTGCACTGCTGGGGTTTGGGGGTGGTGGGAGACATGAGTGGGGGCCTGGTGGAGGGTGCCCCTGGTGGCTGGGGTGTGGGGGTGGTGGGAGACATGAGTGGGGGCCTGGTGGAGGGTGCCCCTGGTGGCTGGGGGGTGGGGGTGGTGGGAGACATGAGTGGGGGCCTGGTGGAGGGTGCCCCTGGTGGCTGGGGGGTGGGGGTGGTGGGAGACATGAGTGGGGGCCTGGTGGAGGGTGCCCCTGGTGGCTGGGGTTTGGGGGTGGTGGGAGACATGAGTGGGGGCCTGGTCGAGGGTGCCCCTGGTGGCTGGGGTGTGGGGGTGGTGGGAGACATGAGTGGGGGCCTGGTGGAGGGTGCCCCTGGTGGCTGGGGGGTGGGGGTGGTGGGAGACATGAGTTGGACATGGGTGGGGGCCTGCTGGCAGGTGCCCCACAGTGCTGGGGGGTGGGGGTGGTGGGTGACATGAGTGGGGGCCTGGTGGAGGGAGCCCCTGGTGGCTGGGGTGTGGGGGTGGTGGGAGACATGAGTGGGGGCCTGTTGGAGGGTGCCCCTGGTGGCTGGGGTGTGGGGGTGGTGGGAGACATGAGTGGGGGCCTGGTGGAGGGTGCCCCTGGTGGCTGGGGGGTGGGGGTGGTGGGAGACATGAGTTGGACATGGGTGGGGGCCTGCTGGCAGGTGCCCCACAGTGCTGGGGGGTGGGGGTGGTGGGAGACATGAGTGGGGGCCTGGTGGAGGGTGCCCCTGGTGGCTGGGGGGTGGGGGTGGTGGGAGACATGAGTTGGACATGGGTGGGGGCCTGCTGGCAGGTGCCCCACAGTGCTGGGGGGTGGGGGTGGTGGGAGACATGAGTGGGGGCCTGGTGGAGGCTGCCCCTGCACTGCTGGGGGGTGGGGGTGCAAGGGGACATGAGTTGGTGTTCATTAGTTCAAGGAGACATGTGCCTTTGCTGGGGGGCATGCCCATGGTGGGTGGGCTGCCTGCGGGACATGACCAGGGATGCAGGGTAGTCCCCTGTGGTGTGGGCTGCCTGCAGGGGCCGTGGAGGGTGTACAGGGTACACCTGGGAGGACCCACACTGTCAAATCACATGTGGAACTTCCCGCGCACCCCTGAAATACACGCGCCCAGGCTATTCGCGTGTGGAACTTCCCGCGCACCTCTGAAATACACGCGCCCAGGCTATTCGCGTGTGGAACTTCCCACGCACCCCTGAAATACACGCGCCCCCAGGCTATTCGCGTGTGGAACTTCCCGCGCACCCCTGAAATACACGCGCCCAGGCTATTCGCGTGTGGAACTTCCCGCGCACCCCTGAAATACACGCGCCCAGGCTATTCGCGTGTGGAACTTCCCGCGCACCCCTGAAATACACGCGCCCAGGCTATTCGCGTGTGGAACTTCCCGCGCACCCCTGAAATACACGCGCCCAGGCTATTCGTGTGTGGAACTTCCCGCGCACCCCTGAAATACACGCGCCCCCAGGCTATTCGCGTGTGGAACTTCCCGCGCACCCCTGAAATACACGCGCCCAGGCTATTCGCGTGTGGAACTTCACGCGCACCCCTGAAATACACGCGCCCAGGCTATTCGCGTGTGGAACTTCACGCGCACCCCTGAAATACACGCGCCCAGGCTATTCGCGTGTGGAACTTCACGCGCACCCCTGAAATACACGCGCCCAGGCTATTCGCGTGTGGAACTTCCCGCGCACCCCTGAAATACACGCGCCCAGGCTATTCGCGTGTGGAACTTCACTCGCACCCCTGGAATACACGCGCCCCCAGGCTATTCGCGTGTGGAACTTCCCGCGCACCCCTGAAATACACGCGCCTAGGCTATTCGTGTGTGGAACTTCACGCGCACCCCTGAAATACACGCGCCCAGGCTATTCGCGTGTGGAACTTCACTCGCACCCCTGGAATACACGCGCCCCCAGGCTATTCGCGTGTGGAACTTCCCGCGCACCCCTGAAATACACGCGCCCAGGCTATTCGCGTGTGGAACTTCACGCGCACCCCTGGAATACACGTAGCCCGCTCCCCCAGGCCCGATCGCGTGAGGAACTTCACGCGAACCCCTGTAATACACGTAGCCCGCTCCCCCAGACCCGATCGCGTGTGAAACTTCACGCGAACCCCTGAAATACACGTAGCCCGCTCCCCCAGGCCCGATCGCGTGAATAACTTCACGCGAACCCCTGTGATGCACGTACCCTGCTGAAATCGCGTGTTAGACTTCCCGCGCACCCCGGTATACACGCACACGTATTTTTTGTCAGCGGGTGTCCGTGTTTGTGGGTACCCCTTTGCACGTCATTTTTCCTGGAGGGCCACAGTATGGGACATTCATCATGCCAGTATATAGGTGCTATTTGTTGACGCACCTTTTGGCGCACATTTCTTACAGCCGCAGAGACGCTACCGCCTGCTTTCTTGTGGCGGTCGTGTTTGTGCCTGTGCGCTGGTTTGAGCGTGCGCTTTTTTGCCCTATTCTATTCCATGAATACGTGTTGTAGGCGAGCGTGTGGGCGTTCCGCGCACTTGTGCCCTGTACTTCCCCCGTGACGCCCACGTTTTGGCAAGTTGTTCCCCATTCCGAGTGTTACGCCCATGTTCCGCCTACTTTTGTTGCGTGCGCCGCGCTATGTGCGAATTTCGCTGTGGCCTGTGCGATTTTCGCTGTGACCTGGCGCACGCTGTTAGATGGCCTGTGCGCCAACGTGCGCCGCGCACTTTTTTATCGCACATCCGCTGGTTTTCTCGCGCACGGCCTTCCATGAATCGACGTGCGCTGCTTTTCGTGCGATTTTCGCAATTGCACTGCGATTTTCGCTATTCCACTGCGATTCGCACGTTTTTGCCCACTTGCGCCGCGCTAATTATTCCATGAATCGGCCTGTTAATAGATTAGTCTTAACGGCCTTCAATACTTGGACACTTGAAAATAAAATCAGAGATCGCAATCAAACAGGCTTTGTTCGCGGATTGGGGACGTCTGTAAACCTAATGATTCTAAATGCACTAAAAGCTCAAGCACAACAAACAAAAACAGCATTATTTTTCGCATTTATTGACTTAAATGCTGCGTTTGATTCAGTTTCTCGCGTAAAACTTCTTCAAAAATTATTGAAAGCACAGTGCCCACAAGATCTAATCGATATCATAGCCGCTCTTCATTCAGGCACGTCCATTCAAATTTGGTTGTCCTCTACTGGCCTGCTTTCTCAAGCAATCAACACATCAAGAGGCTTGAAACAAGGGTGCATCTTGGCCTCATCACTATTTAACTTTTTCATTCATGATGTTCAAGAAATATTTTACAACTTACTTACTGACTCACTAAAAATGAATGGTCTTATGATACAAGCATTATGGTATGCCGATGACCTTGTGCTAATTTCTAAGACACCGATAGGCCTCCAAAAGTTAATAACTGCACTCTCAATCTACTTTGAAAATAATGAGCTATCAATGAACATAAAAAAATCCCAGATTGTAGCTGACACTCCTGCGAGATCACAAAGAACTAAGTTCGTATGGAGGGTCAAAAATATTACCCTCGATATTGTCTCAAGCTATAAGTATCTGGGTACTCAATTTGAAGCCAATTCAGTGACTATTGACCATCATCGTTCACTACAAAGTAGATTGAATATAGCAATTTCCTAGTCTAAATTGATTCTTTATAAATATGGTAAATTTTCGATCAAGCCTGCCCTATATTATTGGCAAGAAAAAGTAACTCCTACAATTTTATATGGGATGGAGGCACGAGCTCTAACTGACATGAAAGATCTAGATAGAATGGAAGCAAAATTTTGGAGAAACACCTTACACCTTCCACAAGCAACCCCAGTATCATGCATAAGGTATGAACTATCAGTGGCAGCTGTGTGCGTTTTTTAGGAAATGCTTATTGAACATTGAAAGTGAATCAATTCTAGCTGTACTTGCGGCTTATTTAATTAACTCAAATCATCGATTTATAGTTAAATGGGCCACCTATGTCTATCAAATAATGGCTGTAGCTGAAGTAGACGTAGAAACTCTAACACAGAACCCTAACCGAGCAAAAAAAAAAATCTTCTATCAGGACTGGTTGGCGAATCGTACTCTTTGTCTTCAATACAAACATTTTAGTAGTTATGTGTTTCCAGATAAAAAAATGGGAACTGTTGAAACTTACCTGTTAAAATCACCATCTCCTCAACTTTGCACGGCAATCTTGAGAATGCGTTTTGGCTTGTGGTTGACCCGAGACTTACTGGCTCAACGGAAACAAATAGACAAGTCAGATAACTTTTGTAGGTTCTGCCAAAAGACATCACAAAAAGAAACTTTAGAACACATAGTAGTGGACTGCCCTGCGCTGTGCCCATTAAGGAACAATGCTTACAAGAAACACATGACTGTGGTTGCTAATGTACAGCAGAATATGAGATGGGCCTATATGCTAAACTCAACGAATATGAGTCTATTGCTTCCGTTGAGTTTTTGAACAATGCGACACTTGACTCTTTTACAAAATCTGTCCTAGTTACAATTACATGTCAGATGCACTAATATGCTTAAGTTCATGAGGCTTAAGGTAATATTATAATATATTGTAAAAATTATGATGGCATTAATGTATTTCATGTATTTTACTTATTTTTTCATATTTTACTTATATTTCGAAGTATTCTTGTAAAAAATCTCTTTTGATTAAAAACAAGAAATAAAATATAAAAAAAAAAAGAAAAAAAAGAAAATATAAAAAATAGCTGGGGATGTCAGCAGCTTAAGTGAATTTGGGTTTAAAGCCACTAAAATCGAAATGTTTAGAATAAATGAGTGACCTACTTGTGAGTGTCACATAGGTTGCAATTGTTTAAATGTCATAGTTTTGAGCTTAGAATCAGCATTCTAGCTGCATGTGCAAACATTGTAAGTTGGATTTGAATGTAGAAAACTGGGAACTAAAGGGACATTTAGCTGAAGCCTGGCTGAAGAGAGTGAATTCTGCACGGCAACTACCCCTGACAGGAGGGAAACCTGCTCAGCCACTCTTCCCAGGCCTGGCTGCCTTCTGCTGCCCCTGCCAAAAGGAGATGACACCTCTCTGATTGAATTAGGGGGGTGGCACCTGGGGACTACATGAAACTAAACAAAGCACTGTCACTGGCTCAGGCAAATGTTAAATTGGGGGGGCCGTAAAGTGGCTTCCTCTTGGGAGAAACTGGGAGGGGCAGTGCCTGTGAGAAGCAAGCTGAGCTTGGGGGAAGTGGATAAACCAGAAATTCCACCATGTGCTTTGGAAAACCACACCCCTTTGGAGCCAGAGCATGATTTTAAAAAGATGGATAATTCACATTTTAAGAGGTGTTAGGACACTGTGGTATGTTCTTGGGGATAGTAGCGGAAAAAAAGGTTGTTACTCCAAATGTAAAAACAAAAGAAAGTAGAACTGCTACCATCAAGGCTACTACCCAATTCTTGTCAGTGAGTGAAACAAAAAATGGAAATCGGGGAGCCTGATAGGATTTTGCTAAGGGAATGAATCCCTAGGTTCGTAACCCAAGAGTTTGTCCAGAAAGAAGAAAGATCGAATAAGGAGACTCACACGTATCAAAAGTTGTGAATGTAAAAAGTTTGTATTAAAACAAAACTCAAAGGAACACATTAGGAAACAATATGAGACAAATTTGTAAGGGTTGTAAACATAGAAGGTTTAAGTCAAAGAAAAAAACAACATCAAGGAAATACATTTAAAGAAACAATGTGTCAGAGACAAATTTCAGTAATCTAGACAATGAGTAACTAAGTATACATTTAAAGAAACAATGTGTAAGAGACAAATTTCAATAATCTAAACAATGAATAACTAAGTAGCAATATGCGAAAATAAATTTCAATAATCTAGACAACTAATGGTTCTAGATTTAGGCCATGCTCCATGTGTGGTGCATGTAAGAGTCAAAAAAGTTTGTGGGACCTGTAAGTATCTAGGTCCTGGAGTTGCTTCTATTCATGGAAGCATCTCATCTTGCAGGTGCCAACGTGACAGGGGGAACTTGGTCAGCTTATAAAGTCCAATTGCTGGCCTGTGAATGTCTGTTCAGTAGATATTGGTCTAACATGTAAATCAATACAGCCCCCTTGCACATGGTACACGTTTCGGCGGGAGAGTTGTCCCATTAGGAAAAACTTCTGAGGGACACATTCTGTTCTACATGAACCGCCTTCATCAGGGCAAATAGAAGGCCCCTGTAGCAAGAGAATAAAGATAAAAAACAAAGGAAGAAAAGAAAAAATAAATATAAATATCCTTGTGTGTCAAGACCCTAATTCTTTCTGGACATAACTGGGTCATAATCGTAGCAAACAATGTTAATTATGTACTAAATCGAGTGTTCGATTACGTGAAGAGCCTAAATTTAGTAGGTGGGCAAGTCTAGAAGTAAATTTCGTGAATGCAAGAAAATGCAACTGTAAAAAACGTGTCTGGAGTGGTTGGAAGACATGCCTAACTCACCACAGACAACCTTGAAGAAAATCTCGCTGTAGGGCGGGCACTCCAAATGTATGCATGTTAAAAATCGGACACTTTATCATCTGAAACCCATATCCCTGGTGCACATTTGTGTAAAATCTGGAAGGGTTTAGAGGTCGTTATCTGGATGAAAAGGGGAGAATTCTGTCATAAGTGGACACAACATCATACAAAGACAGGGATCGGATGGTTTGGTGCTACAGAAAACAGAAAAATATGTTAACTGGACCTATAATATTAGAAAAATGGTACAGAGATAAATATGTATTTGGGTCAGAAATAGATTTGTGTGCAATTTGACAAGGGGAGGTTCCTCTGACCATAAAACCTACAGCATCACTCTGACACTCCATTTCTTTCCCCCAATCATGGGAGAGAGGAAAGCTTGGCCAATGATAAGTGAGAGGGGCAGGCTTAGCTAGGCCCAGGCACACACCCATTTCCAAAACACATAAAAGGAAGATTGAAACCCAGGTAGAGACATTCACTTTCCACTTTCTTGCGGGACGCTTTGCCGGGAGACTTCAGACTTCACATCCAGAGATCCAGACTTCAAATCCATCAATCTCCAGAGACCAGAAATTAACTCCAAAATTTGTAGCAGAGAGGCCTGAATCCACAAGCTGAATCCTCTTCAGCAGGCCACAAAACCAACCAAACTATTCAACTGCCGGGCAAGCTGTTTGAATTCTTTGCCAAGATCTTTTGCAAGAACCTGTAGCAGTATTCAGAAAGCAGTGCTGTATCCGGAACCAGAGACCAGACCGCTGTGCAGTGCCGCTAGCAGAACCGATAACAGAACCGGAGACCCAGAGACCAAATCGCTGTGAAGAACCGCTAGCAGAGGTCCAGCCAATCCTGACCCGATCGGTGACGAAGTCGCATTCCTGTCCAAAATCTAGTGTGAGTACCCAGCTAGCACTGTGCCAAAACCAATCTCTTAGTTTAAAATAATCTAATCCAAACTATTTTAGTCTATTAGAACTGCCTCCTAGAATCGTGTCATTCTGTCATTTTTAAAACTGAAAACTGTTATCTGTCATTCTGAGCTTTAAAATTTCAAATCCGAAAAACTACCTTTACTAAATCGGCCGTATCTCCTGAACCGTTTGTGCTAGGAGCGAGTTTTAACTGTCCTCTTAAAGCTAAGATTCTTTCCAACGAGCCTACTCCTTATAGTGCTGCCGTAATTGCTCGACGCACGCGACTACATTTGCCGCAATTTGACATTTTGCTTAATTTCAGCCACATGTAAAAATATTTGTCCTTGCTTTCCTTGCTGAAATTCGTGTGCAACATGACAATCATTCTTAGAGCATTGCTAAAGTGATCCTGAATTAATTTAAGTACCTCTCAATCACCCTGAACCTCCTATAGGGAATTAAAAGCAATTTGAGCACATTTTTCACTTAATTGCAACCACATGAAAGTATCTTGCCTGTGTTTAAAACTCCTACCTGTTTTCATCTAAGCTTGCTATGGGGGAACTGAATTATATTTGATTGCATTCCTGAGAACGGTGTGCTTTCCTCCCATCTCTTTACCTTGCATAGCGGGGGGGGGGGGTGAATTGTCAAAGAAAAGTGATTACATTGTCTTTTGTTGAAGTCATATCCAGTTTATTTTCTGTACTGCATTTTCATTCATCGTTGCATTGTCCTTGAAGCCATAAAAGCATTCTCAGCTACTTTATCCTCTCTATATCACTTCTAAGCCATCAAAAAGAGTGTACCACCGTAACATTATCCACTGTTGATCACTATCATCTTCACAAGTGTGCTATCAAACATTAATTTATTATAAAAGTGTGATATATATATATATATTGTTTAATTTTCAAATAAGCCTTTTAAATTTGCAAAACAAACCTACATCTTGGCTCAGCGGGGTCGGGGGGATTCTGAGAGAGGGGTATTATATAAGGGTTGTCATCCAGAGTAAATGAACTGGACATAAAAATACATAAATAAGGGCTTCCATCAGCATCCCAGACTAGGCATTGACTTAACTGTAGTGTTGAATTGAAGTCGCTTACAGGTGGAAAACGCTGACTTCTGCTTTGGTTTGTCAGTCAGGCTGACCTGCCAGTATCCAGCTGTGAGGAAAAAGGTAATCACGTCCTTCACCACACAAAATGTGTCAATGATTTCATCTGCTTTAGGTGGTGCACATAGGTCTTTGTCACAGTTTTACCATCGGTTGACATTTTATTTTCCATCGCCATGGCTATGTCATGCTCCTTTACCCCTTTGGCCGACATCTTGGAGACTTACTCTTTGCTTGTGTCCCTCATCTTGTCAGTCATTCAGTGAAGTCTGTCTTCCACAAGTTTACTGTGTCCTGTGTTAATTTCATTGGCTGCCAATCTCTGTGACCTGAGGTATGTGATAATAGCCCACAAAATTGACCCAGCAGATGCTGGCATTTTTGCAGTTGCTGTACTGTCAGGTCAGAGGAAATGTGCACCCGTACTATAAACCCATCTGTGGCATCTGTGTGTAGCATGTCTGGGAGGACATCAGCCCCCTACCCAGACCCACAGTCAGTCATCATTGCTGCAATTTGGTTTCAGCAGCTTAACATGAAAGACACCATGTGCCTTCTGAGGAAGCTTTGTATGAGTGAGGTAGTTAACCAAACATTTTTCGAGTAACATGTAGGGTTCAGTTCACTCATCTTGAAAAACATTGGATTTGACAAGTTCAACTGCCCAAACCTAGGGTCCAGTCCACTTTTATTGAAAGACAATGTGCTTGGTAGTTTCCACTACCCTAGCCAACTCTCCAGGAGTGGCCTTCTTGCCATGCTAATGTTACATCAACCTCTGGCTAGTCTCTGCATTCTTCTTGGACTGTTCCATGTACTGGACCATTCAGACCTGAACCCAAGCACATTATCCACCATGTCATGGGAAGAACTTAATATTCACCCATCCTTCTCTCTCCAGACTTAGAGGACACATATCAGAGAGACCAAACAGAATATTAAAAGGAATGAACCCTACTCCTTTCTGTGGTACCCCCCTGTAGCTTAATAGGGGGCATAGCAGCAAAACATGTCACCTTCTCCTCAGGTGCTCTTCCAAGCCATTGATTATGTCCTACAGTGAGTGTCTTGTTGAATATATCCACATGCCTTTTGTTTTGGGGATTCAAAGCTGTAAAGAACTTGTAAGTCACCCCCATTCCTTCTACATGGCCTTCATACCTGCAGATATGAAATTATAGTCCTTGTCAAAAATTACTTCCTTGGAGGAACTCACACAAGGAAATATCTTTACCAGATCCTTCACCATCACAGGTGAATTGGTACTAGTGAAGGGCAGTTCTATATGGTACTGTATGGCATGGCCTCTACCACCTATATGTTTCATTTACTTGAAGTGGCCTGGGACCCAAAGGCCCACAACATCCACCCCTATTCTCTCAAAAGGCTACCTAACCAGTGACTGTGGAATAAAGGGAGTCTTTTTCACCCCATCTGATTAATCTGACGGTTGGCAGATGTGACAGGACGTCACAAATTATTTGAAGTTCATGCCCATATGGGGCAAATATGCATGAACAAACAGCTTGTCATGTGTCTTGGTCTCTCCTAATTAACCTGCCATAAAGGAATATCATGGGCTACATTTTTATGGCCGTTTTTAGGTTGGTTTTTAAATGCAGCAATATGACAACCCCCCCAAGATAACCCCTCCTCACCCTCTCCCGATGTTTTTTTTATGTTAAACGGGGGTTTACCCCAAACCTCTCCTTTCCCCACCTACCCCCTTCCCAGCACAACACACATCAAATCTGCACACATACGCTCACAAAAACACTCAAAGAGACACTCACCTGACAGCCTGTCAGCCCCTGCATGCACTTGTGTTCAGCAGGGGCTGACAGCTCGATTTATAATGACTGATCTGTGCGGTCACTGAGCAGTCATTCTAAATCAATCTTATTTTTCAGTCCAGTGAAAACTATGTTTTCACTTAAGACCCTCTGAGTTTGTTCTTCTGTCTGCTTCTGCAGACCTGCCATAGTAGGACAGTCTCTCAGTGCCTTCCAAAAGTCAGCCTGATTTGGCCAGTTATGGCAGGCCATTGAGGTTGAAAGGTACCAGGTCTTCAATGTCAGGTTCCTTTTCTACACCACTAATCAACCCTCGGAATCACTGAGTTCTTCTCAGATTCCTTTTCTCCACCAACAGCAAATATTGAGATCACTGAGTGCTGCTTTTACTACTAGTGTAAGCACTTCAGTGACTACTTCTCCCTTTCCTATAGGAGGGGATAACCCATTGAGTTTTCGATCTTGCCTTGGAGCTACCTGTATGACCTGTTTCTCACTCTCTCCAGCAAGACGAGCTTTAGGGCCTGGGACCTCAAGAGCCTCTTCTCTGGGTATTTGCTTCACTTTTGATCTAGTCTAGTGACCACTATGACTAACTCAGTAGCAGAAATGTTATTCAATTACAGACACCCTACTGGAATGGAGTCTTTTGCTGCTACACAATGCATGGTCATTTCTCGCCTTCAACTAAACCATTGCCATTGGAAGTTGGCTGAAGACATCAAACTCCTGCCAGGTTGGACCGAGCTTTGAACATAATGTCCACCCTGCACTAATTTTCCACTGATGGCAGTGTTATTAGGAGGAGCTGTGCCAGGCAGCAAACATGCCTATTTCTGACTTTCGAAAATGTGCTTAAACATACCTGAGTATTAGCAGGAAGTGTGGTCTCCTCTGGGAGCTTTGTAATTCTCGCTGAGAGCAAATAAGGAACATTCTGCCCCTCTCGGCATAGTTGAAGTTCATCTGCGTAGAAGCCCACATTCACTTCACTATGACCTCATAAAAGAGACACACACTGACCGTGCCCTTCTTGGATCTCCCCTTAAAGTTAGAATCTCCCTCCCTACAGTTGCTGTCATTGAGTTGCATAATTTCTTCCATTATTTCATGCCACCAACACCATGAACGAGAGCCCTTGTATTTTTTAGTGGTCTCTGGCTGATTTATTTTCTTTTTTCCTATGAATGAACGACATGCAGGAAAGGTATTTGCCCACTCCAATCTCTCCACTGTGCAGCATCTGTGATTCATCTAAGATTCACTATATGTGTGTCAGATGGGAGTGACAGACAGTGGCAGCTGAGCTGTCCTGAATAGAATGTGATACATGTATTACCATGGATAGTATACTGTAGTATACACATTGTACTAGTGGGTATTGGTATTGGTTTGTACCACAGTGTGTGTACTGTGATACACTACTCACACTGTAGTGCAGACACTGTACTAGTGGGTATTGGGCATAGCTCTTTATGTCCATTCAGTATACAGTACAGCATACAGTTGATACCTCAGCATGTGCAAACCATTCAGGTGCATTTGATTTGCAAATGAGAATGAGAAGTGTTCCCCGGATGGGGAATATATCATGTCCTGAAATCTGACAATGGGACACACTTTTTTAATGGGCTTTTTAAGGAAAGCACCTCCCTGTTAGGCATAAAATCACAAATTGTGTTCTGTCTACCACCCACAAGCCAATAGCCTTTGTAGAATGCCTCAGTGGTCAGTTAAAGCAACATTTGGCAAAATGATGCCATTCATTACATGGAAGGTGGCTGTATTCTCTTCCAATCACATTGTTCACTCTCAGGAATCAGCAAGGGAAATGCCATCAGTTAACACCTCAATAATAGGGAGGAGGCTGTATACCTCACTCACACCTGCACACACAGCGTCCGATGCACACAATTCAGCACAAATTATAGGTGATGAGTTTCAGGTATATTCTCAGTCTTATCTTCCACCAGGCTGGCCACATACAAGGGAGCTAGCTCTGAAATAAATAGCATAACAAGCACCACAGCAGGACACAACATCCCAACAACCACAGCAACCTTTCCCCGGGGATAACATTTTCACCAGGAACTTCAACAAGAAGAAAGTGTTAATCACACTTCGAGGGCCTGTTCATTGTCATCTACGCCATACCCACAGCAGTGAAGACTTTCAGCAGGAAGACCTGGATTCATTTGAGAGACACCCTGAAGCCAACGGACTTACAGCTCCTATCCAGCAGCAGGAAGAGTAAAGAGGATCACAAAAAAATGAGTTATTCTAAAATGTATTTGCACTTTCTGAACTGATTGCACGCCTTTGGACGGATGGAAAATAATATTTCTTTGCCGGTTCCAAGGTCAACAGAGTAAAGAAGTTGATGTTTTGCTTCATTATACTGTCCATCTCTCTCTCTCTCTCTCCCTCTCTCTCTCTCTCTCTCTCTCTCTCTCTCTCTCTCTCTCTTTCTCTCTCTCTCTCTTTCTCACTCTCTCTCTGTCTCTCTCTCTCTCTCGCTCTCCCTCTCTCTCCCTCTCTCTCTTTCTTTGAGGTCAAAATGGTATATTGGTCTTGAAAAATAATTGTATTGTATCAGTAAACAGAATTAAGAGGAACTTGGTGGATCCGGAAGGCTTTCAAACGATTGGTACAGATGTGCAGCACCACAATACAGGCAATCTATGGTACAACCACAAGAGGGAGGTGAGAAAAGGGAGCTCAAATGACTCCTGTTATAGTTGTTCTTTAATACCCCATACAACTGTCACACCCAGGCAGTTTCTGCCACAACACAGTCCTCCTCTAATATTACAATGCTTAGTGCACCTTGCCCTGTGTAAGGTACATGGGCTGTTTCAGGGACACAGCAGCTGTGGTGGAAGCAGACGATAATGAGTGTTCTGAGGAAAAGGGCCAGGAGCTGTTGCGGTGCACAATAAAACCTCAATTACAAATGGAAGGTGCTGTGTTTCACAACAATAAGTAGGTTAAAGGACTCATTGGGTGCTAATTAGCAGGACTGGTTGGGTATTCAGAGGAAACAATGACATAGATCAATGAAACACGTGAAGCTGTGTGGGAAAGATATGTGAAACAACTGACATGGATAAAGCAATGCAAGGAACCCACTAAATTACAGAAATGTACACAATTTTCCTTATGTTTCCAGGGAAATGGCAGCATGCCTGTTGCCACCAACAGACGATGTAATACAACTCTAGATATTCCATACCTCAATGGGGAAACTGCAGCTCTCATGGAGGTGTTTTGGACATGTGTGGGCCTTTCATTAATTCAGCTCCCACCATTCTGGAAGGATGACTGCTCCCTAGCCACTCTACATTCCCATTTCCTTCTTGTACCAGAGTCTCATCTCACATATTAAATGAGCACCTCCCCGGCCATACCCCTGCAAGGAGCACAGGCAGAGACAAACTCCAAGTGGATACAAATAACATCCTAGGACATAATACAGCTGGCAAATGACACTGAGCATGGAATTAAAGTGAAGAGGGAAGAATTAATGGCCATTAGATAAATGACACTGCAGAATAGGTACATTCTGGTCTTGCTCACTGCAATGGAGGGCAGTGTGTGTGCGAAAATAGGCAGTTCCTGTTGTACACACATTCCTCTCCATGATTCAGAAAACAGATCCCTGACACACACAATTCTGGCCCTACACAATCTATGCAATGAAATGGAAATGGAGGGTGGAGTGGTGGTGCAGCAAGATTGGTTATCATAAATATTCCCATTGGTGCTGTCGTGGCTGAGTACTGTTTGCAAAGTATTGACTCCTGTTCTTGTCATTGTGCTTATAACTTTTTGTTCCTGCCAAATCATTGTCAGGTGTTATGCAAAGACCCTGTCCAAACGAACAACTATGATGTACCTACTGCATAAAGCAGGTGAAGTCACTCTCCTCTTGAAACATGTGCACACACAGGCAGCTAAATAGAATGGTGAGATAGAGCACTATATGGCAATGATAGAACATCCAATTGGAAATCCAGTTATGATTTTTTACCCTTCACCCAACGCAGATAATTATTTTGAACATTTGTTTGATTGTGCGGGAGATGGTGATTGCTATTTCCTAACATACACCCCAGAGGAATATGCCCACAGTGGAGAGAGCTGGCATATTGGGTGTAAAGTATGGGTGCCCAAGACAGATTTTTACAAGCACCAGGAAGCAATCAGATTACTTAATGAATTCATTGAAGGGGGAGTGTTGGCATGCAGGTGCAACATCACAAATGTGGATGGAGTTTCAGGCTGTGTAAATTCTATTAGCATGGACAGCTGGGCAGTTTAGTGTCCACATGTTTGTCATGTGTTTTAGCATTTGTGTTTACATGTGAATTGCACTTAGTTTTGACACAATCTAGAAACCAATACATGGTCAAATGAGGGGCAGCAAAAGATACTGTCCCATACACTTACCGTTTAGACCTATGATACTCCAAAGGTTTCCTAGCAAGCATCACTGAATTAGATTATGTCTTTATGCAGTTGAGAGAATTAGATTGTGATACTGCGGATAATGTTGATTATGTAGTTTATGTGCCAGATATTGCTAGCATTGAGTAGGGTTGACATAAATAATTATTATTATAAGCCAGATCCCTGCCATATTGAACTAGGCTCACTATCCTCATGGGCAGGAGCCCTGCTGCATCCACCCAGAGGCAGCTCAGTGTGCCAGTGTGCCCATGCTGTATCAGGCTGCAGGAGCAGCTGATCGCGAGGCGCATCAAGCAGCCCACCCCCCCGCCCTACATTACTGAATCGGCATCCGCCGCATCATCCAGGAGCCATCCAGCCCCTACCACGACAGGGCCTGCTTCCCTGTACCTGCACCTTGCCCACGCCACCCCGCAAGGAAACCCGACGAGCGACACTGCGGCAAGATGGCCACCATCGTGAATGCACCAGGAGCGTTCCCCTCGGTTGCCTAGCAACCATATCTGCATAATCACTGGTGCAGAGGACCGGAGGCGGAAGCCGGCCCTCAGCAGCCTAAGGCCCGTGAGCCAAAGGCCCCTCCTGTCTGCCCCTGTCCGCCACTGCGCTACGGCGCGAGACGCTGCCCTGCCACCTATCGCCTCTCTCCCTCCAAACCCGGCACATATCCCCTCGTTATCACTGTGGAATCCCTGAACTCTGGCACTTGAGCCAATGACTATGGACTACAATGCGCACAGTCTTACTACACAGAAGGCAGAGCAATCATAAGTCACCACCGCTTTCCTGCAAATGTTAATGCATAGCGTTTCCCTAGCCAGCATTGTGATAGTCTGCCAGCATTGTGATAGCCTGCCAGCATTTTGATAGCCTGCCAGCATTGTGATAGTTTGCCTCGTGTATCTAACTCACGCTCAGTATATTCTCCTCGCTCCTCCACACCTGTCTATTGTGCGCGCTACTAACCCTCATGATCACACTACTCAGCAACAACAGAGAGCACCACTCTCACGACCAACACTCACAGAGACACCCAACTATAATGGACCGTATACGTACGCCCACACCACCACTACAACTCACGGCACTGACACCAGACACAAAACTCAGATTAGTCAGACTCAGAGCCCGCACAGCTCCCTCCCTACACCAGGCCAATACTGCACACATAACACTCAGAAATTACAGACTTAGCTCACGTACCACAAAAGTTAGTACACCACACTATCAAAGGAACACTACCTCATACCACAGTAGTAAGTCTACAGTCAATATACCCAGCAGTAATCCCTGCGCCCCAATTAATGCTACCGCTACACCTAATCCTCTCACCCTAGGACCACAGAACTCCGGCCATATTCCATACAAGTGCGCTCTCCTCAATGTTAGATCCCTCAATGCCCACGCCATAGAAGTACATGACCTACTAACCTCCAATGACTTAGACATACTCGCCATTACCGAGACATGGCTTCACCAAGCGTCTGGCCCTGCCATCGCTCTAGCCCTACCTCCAGGGTATGCCATCATCAGACAAGACAGAATGACCAAAACAGGAGGGGGGGTTGCCCTTATACACAAAGAAACCCTACCCATTAGAACCATTCCACACCAAGAGGAGGGAAATATTGACATTCTATCTATCAAACTAGAACCATCGCCTAGCTGTACTATAAATATTCATACTATCTACCGTCCACCTGGCCCCTCCACCAACTTCCAAGGCCAAATTAACCACCTCGTAGGAAACAACATTAAAAAATCCACGAAATCACTCCTCTTAGGAGACTTAAACCTAGGACTCAACGACTTCAAGGACCAAGCTGCCTTATCTCTAGCCAAGGACCTCCACAACCTAGGATTCTCTCAAAGAATTGTAGCGCCCACACACGCTAAAGGACGCACCCTGATTGGATCTCTGACCACAACTGCAACATAGCAATCACCGCCAACACCAGCCTCCCATGGACAGACCATAACCTCATCCTATTCGATATCCCCAGCACTATGAGCAGTAGAGTGCCCACCAAAGCTGCGGCTACTATAGCTAGAAGTGCCAAAAAATTCACAGCAGCCAATATCAGCGCACTACTCGACGTGCCCTGTCTAAAGCCCCCGTTCTCATCAGACCCTAATACACTCGCTGAAATATTTAAAGACTTTATCACAAGGGCAGTCAACACTGCCGCCCCCCTAGAAAGCAAAAAAGAGAAAAAATCCTTCCACTCCAACTCCTGGTTCTCAGAGGATCTCCAATCAATGCGCACAGACAAACGCCAAGCGCTTAAGAATTGGCAACGTAATCCCTGCAACAACACAAAAGATATATTCAACCATAGCCAAAAAATACAAAGAGGCCATCTTCCTAGCTAAATCCGAAGCCTACAACCAATGCATCACTGTGGCTAACTCTCAATCTAAAGAGCTATTCTGTATCTTTAAAGAACTAACCATACCTCCCACTTGCCCAGACGAGATCATCAAGGACGAGGCCTGGTGCACAGGCATACAAACAGCCATGCTAGAAAAAATAAACCTCCTAAAAAAAAAGATATCACACCACTACAACTCCTTACCCAAGCAAAGTTGACACGCACATATGAAACATAGTGTCAAAGCCAACAACATACCCAAGTTCACTTTCACCGAAATCTCCAAAACTGAGGTCATCAACATCCTTAAACATCTCAAACCCTCACTTTGTAAGGGTGACATATGCCCCCCAAAAATCATCAAAGAATGTGCTGAGCAGCTCGCACCTGTCCTCACTGCGTTCATTAACGCATCATTTAGGTCAGGCATAGTCCCAGACACCCTCAAAGAAGCCTGGGTGCGCCCTCTCCTAAAAAAACCTACACTTGACTCCGCGAACCCCAACAACTATCGTCCCATAACCACAGTTCCTCCTAAAATTACTTGACAAAGCCGCCCATATACAGATCCAACACTACCTGGAATCACACAATCCTAGGTAAAAGGCAATCTGGATTACGTAAGGGACACAGAACTGAAACCGCCCTTCTAGACCTAAAAAACGAAATCACCAACATCCTCGACAAAGGCAAGCCCGCTCTCCTCCTCCTCCTCGACCTATCAGCAGCATTTGACCTAGTAGATCACAACACTCTCACCAACCATCTAACACATGCATCTAACACATGCAGCACACTTTTCCAAGGACGCTGCCTCATGGGTAACCTCCTTCCTAGAGCCATGAAAGTCTTCTCCAACACAGCTCATGCAGCGCCATCCATCATCCACTGCGGGGTTCCTCAAGGCTCCTGCACGGCCCCAACGCTATACAACCTCTTTACCAAGCCCCTATTCGACAAACTGGACGCTATGGGGATCACCTACACGAATTACGCTGACGACACGCAGATACTTCTGCCCTTGTCTGGTAACTATCATCAAGACTCCACGGCCCTTCAACTAATTTACTCCACCATACAAGCCTGGATGGCCACTAACGGCCTCTGCTTGAATGGGGACAAAACTGAAAACCTCATTTTAGGCCAGAAGACCACCCTCGCCAACCTCAACCCACTTTACATTAACTTTAACATAGACAACTGCACTATCCCAGTCCTGTCATCGGTCAAAACACTGGGAGTTTACATAGATGCCACCCTATCTATGGATAAACAAGTAAGCGCAATAGTCTCGGCCTCGACATTGAGCGCTAAACTCATCAATGCAATAAAACCATTCCTAACAAAAGATAACTGCCTGTCCATCGCAAGAGCCACCATTGGAGCTAAATTGGATTACTGCAACTCGCTCCTAGCCGGCACATCCAAGAACAACCTAGCAAGGCTCCAAACCACCCAAAATAACGCTCTCAGAGCAGCCCTCAGCATACCAAAAAGAGAGCACATCACCCTAGCCAGGAAAGCTGTCCACTGGCTCCCAGTCAAGGATAGGATTGCTTTCAAAATCCTCACCACAACGCATAAATGCATCAACCATACAGCACCATCCTACCTATCCGACACCCTGTCTAGATCCCAGTCCACAAGACCAACCAGATCGACATACACCAACCGTCTCACCATACCACGCGTCAATAGATCCAAGGCAGGTGGTATAGGCTTCCCCTACCTGGCACCAAAGCTTTGGAACGCACTGCCCACCAACCTCACAGCAGAAACATCCCTCCTCTCCTTCCGGAAACTACTTAAAATGCTCTCTTCAACTAACTTGTGCACCTGACCACTCTTGTGTTCTCTATGTACACGTACTGAAGCATAACCACTGCCCAATGTAACCAAGGGTACAACTGTCTGTAACTAAGTTTAAGAAACACTGTAACCAGCGCCACGATGCCTTCGGTCTGATGTGCGCTTAACAAATGTGAATAAATAAATAAATAAATAGGCCCAGTTAAGAGTTGGTAGCTTTTTATGACTCAGGGAACTACACAACATTTCTGAGCTTCTGTCCAGTTAATTTAATTAGACTTTATTCCTGCTACCCCCTCCGAATGAGTGTTCAGATGACCAAGGACTTGGAGGAAGAGTGAAGCGCCACACAAAGATTGGTTATTGTTGCAAGTTTGAGCTGTTTCCAGATGCTTCAGGGAGGAGATATGTAATGCTATGCTTCCAACATTATATACATGCAATGGCAGTTAAGGACACGTTTTGGTGTGAACAAGATCTAGAGGCAAGACCTAGCTAGTGTATTGAACTAGGTTCTAATCATACCGTCCCATTGGGAAGTGGTAGGACCATTGGAACTACAGCTGACAGGCTAAATAGAGCAAATAAATCAGAGAATTAAGTCCTCAAGAGCAGTCCCTCGGCTGCGTTTTTATGAAGCCACCATTTCCGTAGAGAGATGTGGGAGGATGTGTGCTTGGAAAGCAACATGTTTCAAGACGGGAGTCGCATGAGGTGTTGCCAAACAGCAAGGTCTGAGAATCGCTGAGGGGTTCCAAGGTGTTTGGTCTCGTGAAAAAGTAGTGTTGTGTCCATTCTGTTTCCGGAGGCTACTGACTACACTTTTCTCACTCGTGTCATGATTAGGACATCTCGTGCAACATGAATATTATACAGTTGTCCTGGAAAATGGAAGAAGGACATTGTAGCATCAATAATATCAATAATGTTGTCCAATAAAAACTGTTTATTTTTTGATAACTACACAATTAGGCCATTTGTAGGGAGCATCATTTAAATGGTCATGGGGAGGTTGCTGACCAGTGGGTTTGGGTTGTATAGGTTGTGTTTAGATTTTAGTATAGGGGCTAGCCAATGGGAAATGTGGGATTAACATGTACTTGATATGTGTACCAAATGTTTTTTTGTGGTATTTGTCTATAAAAACTGTAAGCTGAGAGGGGCGTGTCAAGAGCATTTTCAGTTTTCTTGTTCTACTGAGCTGACTGACCCTCCCGGCCACATTTGCATGCAATAAATCTTGTTTTTCTTGGCAATAATGCACTCTTTATTGACTCCTTGTATTGTTTTTTATTGATCGGTTTTTGGTTGACCATACACCTCCATAATATGCTACAATATTTTATTTATAGCTCGCCCACAAGTGTTTCAAAGCACAATGAGGCACGGGAGGGAACAAGGGGGGGACAAAACAATGATCTTACTATGTTTAGTGTCATTGAGATCGCACAAGTGCAGGGGAGAGGAAAGGGTAAGAGTGCTAGGGGAGGAGCAGCAAGTGCAGGACATAGGATCTAAACATCAAGAAACAAGAAGTACCACCAACAGGTGGCAGTGCAATGTTAAGTGCAGAACAGCAGGGTTTAGATCGTGCAGGTAGGGGGACTGTAGGGTTACAGATACACCCTCAAGTGCAGGGTTGCCAGGAGGCAGTGCAGTTGTGAAGCTGGGAGGGCAGGGACCTGGGCCCGTGGTTCAGAGGGTAGCCAGGTAACCAGTGCAGTATCAGACAGGAGATCAGCAAGGAAGAGGAGGAGAGAAGGTGGAAGCTAAGAGAAAGGTCTTGAGCTGCTTCCGGAACCGAAGATGGTTCTGCTCAAGTTTCAGAGAGGCAGGGAGGCACCTGCAGAAGAAGAGAGAGATATGCCCCCAGTGCATTTCTTGGAAAAGTGCCTGACCCTCAAGGAGTTGGAGGCAGAAGAGTGAAGGGCTTGAAGAAACTTCAGAAGAGAACGTTGGAGATGTTTTAGTCCCAGGCCCCAGAAGGCCTTGTGGAAAATGCAAAGGATCTTGAATTTGATCCTTCCAGCCACTGGGAGCCAATGGCAGGATTTCAGTGCTGGAGAGATATGATCCCTGGGCTTGAGGCCAAGGACAAGTCTCACAGTCCTGTTCTGGATGAGGTGCAGAGGGCAGAGAGTAGAGGCAGACACATTTAAAAAAAAGCTGTTACAGTAGTCAAGCCTAGAGAGAACCAGGGATCTAGAAACAGTGAGCTTCTAG
This sequence comes from Ambystoma mexicanum, assembly GCF_040938575.1. Taxonomy (NCBI): domain Eukaryota; kingdom Metazoa; phylum Chordata; class Amphibia; order Caudata; family Ambystomatidae; genus Ambystoma; species Ambystoma mexicanum. The sequence continues at coordinate 377,557,240 of NC_090930.1, read as the reverse complement.
GGGAAAGAGAGGAGAAGGAGAATACCTCTGAGGAGGTGCAGTTGGTAGTTTGACTTCTTAGAGATATCGGAGATGTGAGGAGAGAAGGAAAGTGTAGAGTAGAAGATAACACAAGGTTCTTAGCCTCCCAGCTGGCAACAGGAGGAGGGCCAAGCGAGGCCAGCCAGAGAGTGAGGGGAATGCAGCGTTCTGCTGTGCCAATGAGGAGGGTCTATGTCTTGCTGCCATTCAGGCAGAGATCACTGGTGGTACACCACTCTTGGATTGGAGACAGACAATCCGGGATGGGAGAAGGAGAAGAGACAGCATTGAGGAGCCTGGCAGCGAGCTGGGTGTGTCCACATTGCATTGGAGGTTTGTGCAGAAAGCAGCAATGTGGTGGGCAAGAGGTGCCAGGTATTGGTTGAACAACCAGGGAGAGACGTTAGACCCCTATGGAACACTGCAGGTGGAGAGACAGATAGAAGAGAGGAAGGACCAAAGTTGGACCTGGGAGGGTCTGTCAGAGAGGAAAGAATTTAACCAGGCCAGAGCCTGATCAGTGATACCCAGATTATCACGGAGCCGGTTGAGCAGGATGACATGGTTAACCATGTCAAAGGCAGACGAGAGATCAAGTAGGATGAGGACAGAGGGGCAATTAGAATCAAGGTTAGAGAGCAGGTCTTCACAGATGTTCAGGAGAGAAGTTTCAGTCTTTCTGGCTGCTCTGAAACCAGATTGATGGTCATGGAGACAGCCAACAGATTCAGTGTTAAGATGAAGCTGGGAGATGGCCAACTTTTCCAAGAGTTTGCCCAGGAAAGGAGTGATAGAGATTGGCGATAATTAGCCAAAGGAGAGGGGTCGGCTGAGGGCTTGAGAAGAGGGTGCACAATAATGTGCTTCAGGGAGTCGGGGAAGGTACAGCAGGCAAAGGAGTGTTTGCAGAAGTCATCCAAGGCTGGGGCAATGGTGTCAATGTGGTCCTTGATTGCTTTGGAAGAACAGGGAACAACCTGTTTAGATGAGGTTTTCATAGATTAAACTAGTCTAGAAACCTTGTTGGTGGAGATGAGGGGAAAGGCAGAGAGGGGGGGGTGGCTGCAGGGGTGCTGGCGGCAGATGAGAGCATGGGGGAGAAGCAGGAGAAGGTGAGAGTGTGGACAGGATGTCCTTTAATTTAGAGATGAAGTGAGAAGCCTGGGGCATACAGAGGGCCTGGAAAGTGACCAGAGAGGTAGAGACTGTGGCAGGATTGGCCAGCTCCTTGCAGATTTTAAAGAGTTTGGCTGAGTTGTTAGATGGCGCAGCAATGCAGGCTTGCATGCAAGCTTGTTTCTTAGGGAGAACAGAGAGTCAGTATTGCCTTTGAAGCAGGTGACAGGCCAGTTTGTCAGAGGGTGTACAGGATGCCAACCATTTCCTCTCAGCCACCCTACAGTTGCTTTTAGGTCTGAGTCATACCAGTAGTTGCACTTTGTTTTTGGATTCATGTGGATCCTCATAACAGGGGCAAGTACATAGAGAGTATCAGAGATAGCAGAGTGGAGTATGGAATGGGCTGTGTCAGGGTGTGTGCCAGAAAGAGGTGCAGGAGGGGGAGAGAAAGATGCGGCAAAAGCCTCCGCTGACACATGCTTCATATTGAATGACTGATAAGGTGGGTAGCAGTGTGGGGTTAGGCTTGGCTTGAGGGGTAGAGAAAGAGAGATGGCAGGGGAGGAAAAATTGGTCAATCCAGGAGAAAGGAGTGGTGAGAGAGTTTGAGAGGGGGAGGTCTGAGGAGATCACAACATCAAGGGTGTGCCCTGCAGAGTGAGTCAGGCCAGAGGGAAGAATAGAGAGAGAGAGGGAGTTTCAAAGGTCGCAGAACAGTCCCATGGTGGGACATGAAGCATCCAGGTGGATGTTGAAGTCTCCAAGGAGGAGGAGTTGATTGGCTGAGGTCAGGAGGGAGGAAGAGTGGTCAGACAACTCGAAGAGGAAGGAGGTGATCAGACCAGGTGGCCAGTAGATAGTAGCCACTGTGAGAGATTGGCCAGGACAGAGAGAGAGCCGACAGACCAGGCATTCAAAGGAAGAGTAGTCCTGCATAGGAATGATAGTGGCAGGAATCCTCTCTGGGAAGATCAATGCTACACCCCTACTGAAACGGTTGGATCTGGGCACGGAGAGGATCTTGTAGCCATCAGGAAGGAGGGTGTCAAAGCTTGTGATAGAGCTGCCCATGAACCATGTTTCGAGATCTTCCAGTAGACGGCAGATGTCAGAGGAGTGTTTGACAGCAGAGCGAGAGTTAAGAGTGGAGAGATGGAGGAGGTTGCCATCCTTGAAAGACTTTCGGGGAGCAGTACAAATCAGAGGTAATCCCTGCGCAGGTGTGGAAGGAGCCCGAGGGAGGGCAGAGGAAGTAGGAGGAGGGGGCAGGGTAGCCGCGAAGGAGGAGGAGGGTGCCAAACTGGTGGAGGAAGGAGGAGGCAGAGGAGCCGAAGAAGGTGAATATGGGACAGCAGGAAAGGAAAGGAAATTGATAAGGCACAGGAAGCATCGATCAAAGAGGAGAAGGATGGCCTGAGTGCCCTGGACCAAGACAGTGCCATTGAAGTAAACATTGATGTTGACCTTAGAGGAGAGGAAGGCAGGAGGGCCTCCCACTGGGGGGCCACCATTATTGGGGAGGAAGAGTAAGGATAGAGCACTGAGACCATATGAAGAGTCCATAGGTCAGGCGAAGGAAAGACAAAGAGGATGTCGGTGAGTGTCTGTCTGGAGGAAGGTATCAACTATAGGGAGGCCTGGGTTGGAGACCAGGATATCTTTTTTCCTACCAGACTTAGTGAAAAGAGTAGGATAGTCTATAGAGAAACGGTTTGAGAAGATAGGCGAAACAGAGAGCACCATGGGAGAAGTGGGAGAGGGATAAGATGAGAGAGGGAGGGTGGGGAATGAAGGAAGAATGGAAGGGGGCATCTGGACAGTAGGGAAGAACAAACAGGGGGGTGAAAGCAGAAGGGATGGAGCAATAAAGGAAAGCAGGACAGATGAAAACACAGAAAAGCCACTGAGCACTGCTAAGTTTAAAATATGCAGTGCAGATGAAAACACAGTAAGCCACTGGCATAGCTAAGTTTAAAATAAGCAGTGGAGATGAAAGCACAGTAAGCGACTGGGAAGAGCTTAGTTTAAAATAAGCAGTGCACAAGAAGACACAGTAAGCCACTGGGCACAGTGGAGGTAAGAGAGTGGAGGTAGGAGAGTGGAGTCCAGGTAGACGGAATGAGGGAGGGAAGGTCAGAGATGATCGAGGTGATGGTCAGTAAAAAATTGACTAACACCAAGGAGTGACTGTGACACGATCATCGCACTATGCTCAGAAAGAGAGCAGGGTCACATCAGTCAGTGTGCGTTCATGTGTTGGTGTCAGGGCAGCCCTTCAGGCCCGGCCAGACAGTGGACTTGGAGCATACAGGGCCTTTGTTGCGGGCCATGGTTGCTGTTATTGGATAAAGTAGTCGAAGCCAACCAATGGGAGGGAGAGCAGGACAGGCAACAGGGAAGCTCAGAGCAGGCAGTGTGGGGCCGCCAACTTAGAAGAGCATCAGGTTAGGGCTGCAATGCAAAATGAAGAGGTCTGTAATGAACTCTGAAACAAGCTTGTAGAGATGAGACTTTGTCAGAAAAGTTGCATTCTTCAAATGTCAATAATCTTCATAAAAATTATAGAGTTCAAGATTTTACTCCCACAGCGGTGCGCATTGCCTGAGGATCACAGGCGAGCTTACCCAAGCCAGCAAGAAGCCAAGGGGGCCCCTGGGCAGCCAGGATCAGGAGGACTTCCTTCAAGGAGGGGACAGTGGGAATCAACAAGATAATGAAAAGTTCATTTGGCAGCTCAAGGCAAACTTATTGCAGGAGCACTGGGTGATGCTAACTGCATGAGTAATCGACCATGCATGTTGGGCATTGGGATGGAAATGGAAAAGAGATACACAGATACCTTCTGTGTATGTAGAGTACCATATGCATGGTAGGCCATCTCTGGTTCAGGGTACAGAGAGAGAGTGTAAACTTTATCAGATATGCATCAGCTGTGTGTTTTGTGCATTTTACACCGTTCATGCTAAGACATTTAGGGCCTGAGTTATGGGACTTTCCCATTTTAATATGTTTTTGTAAATCTGGCCTTTTCTTTTTGCTAAATACAGGCCTAAAATGAGTTTTGTGCCCTTAATTCAGTATGTGCTTGGATGAGTAGTCTTTGCCAGATATGTACCAAGAGGGTGTTTCATGGTATTATCACAGTGCACGCTGGGTTGAGCAGACACAGATACATTTATGCGTGTTGTTCTGCGTTGTCTTGCTTCCACGACAAACGCATTGCCCCTGAGCTATCCCCCGTCACCTTTGCGTGTAGTCTCTGCCAGGTATGTACTCACATTGAGATTTCTGCTTTTAATGCCATGCATGTTGGCACATTTAACGTATGCTAGATATGTAATCACAGTGAGTTTTGTGCTCTTGATGCAGTGCATGTTGGGGTATGCAGTCTATGCCAGATATGTGCCCACAGTGTGATTATGCTCTTAACAAAGTGCATGTTGGGAGATGCACTGCCCTGCCAAAGATGTACCCACAGTTATTTTACCTGCTAATAACACAGTTTATGCCGAGACATGTAGTCTATGTCAGTTATTCACCCATAATGAGTTTTGTACTTTTAAAGTATTGCATGATCGGATGTACATTCACTTCAACAAGATAACTGGTAAGGCTGCTCCATTATTTGCGAGCTTGCCATTTAAATACTGGCATTCCTAGGGAAGTGTTTGTCCTGATAACTGCAAACTGCTTATTTTAGGACTCTCTTGTGGGGCTACATTGTATTGCTGGACCATTCGGTTTCCCATTACCGTTTTTAAACATAATTGCTTTTCCATTTAACAACATGCGCCATACTCTGATGTATGTCTTCAGTTTATTCCAATCTTTCTAGCTCTGCACACGTGACTAACTGGGAAGAGTGTGAGCCTTTTTTTCCCACTCTTCCATATATTTTGATGTGTGTTTTACTTTTGAGTTCTTTGGTTATGGAGTTTTAAGACAACTCCATAGGCATCATATTTTTCTGTGTGTCACACAGCACCTTCAGTGCAGTGGCACACAGATTTCTTTCAGACTTCCCAAGGTTTAAATACCTTCTCTGGGACTGACTACTGTCACCCAGAGCATGTAAAGTTAAGTTGACCTTGCAAGTCTCTTTAAAATTACAGACCCAGCAAACTCTATCTTCCTATAGAGTGCTGGATTGGTTGCCTAGCATCCACCGAGTCAAAACACTCATGTAGCAGTCAAATGTTACCCTTTCCTACTTTAAATGGATGGTGGCAGTGATTTAGATCAAACTACCATGATTTTTCCAGACCGCGAACAGCGGTATCTAAAAATCGGGTCAGCCATGTTTTTCAATATGGCACCCAAGACCTATCTGTAAAAACAGATGCCAGTCAACTTTTTTCACCATTTCTTTTAGGAAAGGGCCTTCTTGTGTTTGTCTCTGCGCGCCAAACCAGGTTTGGTCCCTTTTTAATCGTTGGCCTTTGGCGGGCTTCAGTGCTGAAGCCCTCCTCTGGCGCCTGAGTGTCTGGGGTGGACAGGATGTGAGGGAGGTGCCCGAAACTCCCTGTTCCTAGTCTCCTGGGAGACCTGAATGCCCTCTGGCATGATTGGCCAGCAGGCTGTCCAGCAAGGACAGCCACCCTGCTGTTTGAGTGACAGCCAGGCTGGAATGAATGGGGGAAAACTGTTTATAAGCAGGTCTCTGGGACTTGGACAGCAGAGTCGACCAGTGGAACGAAAGAACCGAAGATAAGCTGAAGGAAGAGGACTGCTGCAACTCCTGGACGACCGGTGAAGCCCTGCTGCAGGTTTGAATTGCCTGAAACTCCATCGACAGAGAAGCCCTTCAAGGTTAACTTCTTCCCTTGAGTTTGGTGGGAACAACCAACTCGCAAGCCACCTGGATACCGTCCCCATCCTGGTCGAATTTTCTTCAGAGTGCTTTTTAAAACTGGATAGCCAGGAGAAAGAAAACCAGCTTGTGGACTTTAAGGCACTCACACCTTAAACCGACATTATGCCAAACTTGTGGCCTCATCCCTGGGCAGTGCACTAACCTTCCGACGTCCTCCTTGTCCCCTCCTTGTCCCCACAACTGAAGCTCAGGAACAGCGAGATCTGCGCAAACTGCCAGGAACTACTGCCTCAGCTACAGCTCTTCTTCACTTGAAAGGAACTGTGCAAACGTGGTCCGGAAATCTTTTCGGCCATGGTGAAAGTTTAAGAAACTTCGCCTGACCAAATTCTTCTAAGATCCGTGGCAAAGACTTAACCATTTACTATCAGAACTGTGCTATCCTATACAAAGACCCTTTGCCCTGCTTATGAAAGTATTTGTGTTGTTAATTCTTATAACCTTGTCTTTTTACCCCTTTTTAAAGTATCGCAAGTGCCATTTTGATCCCACTTCAGGGGAGCTGAACTTGTTCAGTAACTTATTGGTTGTGTGTGCGTAGTATATAAGTTTATGATGTTGAGCTGCTCTTGCTAGTGTAATGTTTTCAAACTGACTGGTACATTAATGTATATTCTTTTACCAAGAAACCTTGAGTAAGTGTTTGTTTGAATCACTGTATTTGTTGGTCATATGTGTAACTTGTTCTACTGCTCACTCCACTCTCGAGATAAGTCTGGCTGCTCAGCCACTGCTACCACATAACTGTGTAGTACAGGCTTGTGTTGTGGTGAAATTGTACTGACACTTGTAGTCTTAATTGCATGTAGTGTTCACCAAGGGTACTACATGTGATTCTGCCTAACAGATACTCATATAAATCGAGATCATGATGCTTTTACGCATTTGCCTTGCTTCACTTTGTCATTTAACTACCTATGCATTTCAATGACTGTGGCACCATTTAAACACCCTGAGACCCTGGTTTATATCCTCCTCTGGGTCTGTATCAGCCCCTGGAGAGTGCTTTGAAGATGGCCACAGGGTTAGTAGAGGTTTTTCTCAGTGTTTGTTCATCGCTCTGGGTTAACATGACTATGCTCGATAACAAACATGCTGAGAATCTCAGTGAGGCACACAGTGTGAACGCAGTTTCAGGAGTATGACCACTTCCGGTGAGGTAATTTTGATTGTGTAAGCCCTTTGATCCCACTAGACACGGACCGGGTGACCTTTGGGACCCACAGGCGGGACTGGACATACACCCACTCTCGTGGTGCGAGGCTCCCACTCTAAGAGCAATATTTGGGAATTTAATTATATGTTTTTTTTGTGACTCAGACATCTCATGGGGTACAGGAAGGAAGTGGAAATACAAAGCTGATAAGCGCAGTTGGTCACAGGAGAGCCCCTCGTGCCCCTTCTAGTAGTTTTTCTACTGCACATGCACATTGTTTCTGTTTTGAGGGGCCCCATAACCCTGGGCTCACACACACTTTTTTTTGTACCATTGGGTGCCTCCATTTTGAGGTGACTGGGACTAGACTATACTAGGCTCCATGCGCTGTCCTAAAGCACAGATTCCACGTGCAACATTCAGTTAAGCACAGTAAGTCTCCCCATTATGGATACTGTTTGTCATTGTTCGAGAGGCCTCACAACATTGTGCTTATAGATCTTTTGTGTAATATTAGGTGACAGTGCATTACAAGCACTCCACTATCTTATCTCTTTTGAGGGGACTGGCACCAGAGTTGCCCACACTCAACGTGCTTCCTGAAAGTGCAGATTCCATGTGCTATATCCAGTTAAGTATGATAAGTTTCCCCGCTGGGGATGCTTTTTTAGAGACTTTGAGATTCTAGATCATCGCCACTGGAAGCTCTTGCCAGAGCCCATACCACAATTCCCAGTCCTGATGAAGGCTGTTACATTTACAGTCATCCAAGTTTGCAGAAAGGCCGAAACATAGTTGTGTCAACCTTTGACTTTTTACATCACACAGTTTCCATTTTGTACACTGGGCACTAAGTTTATGTTTCTAACTTATATCAATATAATACCATGTGGAAAGTGGAAGGGTGTGTACTGATGGGATTTGTTGTTTTGTACGTATACTAATTGGTACTATTGTAAATCAGTCGCTGTATGTTTTTTGTTTGAGAAAGTTTAGTGTTTACTCACCTGGGACAATCGTTAACCTGTATTTAACAATGTATACGTTTTGCCTAATCTAATTAATGTATACGTTTTGCCTAATCTAATTGTCATTAAATATTGGGTCTTTGCTTATCCGGGTTCGCCCTGATCATTTGTTTCATATATACAAAGGTTCTTTATAACCTGAAGAGATCAGGGAATAGCAGGTGCCCTATCATTTGTTCACTTATTGTTGCATGACAGAAGCAACACTGGCAGCTGTTTCATGCAGAGCAAGAGTGCTGTTCCCATTGACAAAGACATGCTCCAAAAAGATAGAGTTGTCATGAAAACTGGTCTCTCCTCCGGGGATCTGGTCCCTTTCCCATGTACAGTGTCTAGGGGACATTCTTCCCCTCCCAGCCATTGTGGGAATTCATCCATTATGATGCATGTACCTATTACGGAAACCTCCATGTTACCAGCACTGACTGTAGTCTGTTTGGGGTTGCCGGGATAGGTTGGATCACCCTTCCTCTGTGGAAAGCCCCACATAGAAAAAATCCTTTGGGTGTTCAGTGTGTTGTTGTTATAGTATTAGAGGTATCATCACTCTCAGTTTCTGTGGAGGCTGACCAGACATGTGTCTGGGATTTCCCTTAACATTTCTGCCAGCTTTCATTGGAAAATGATTTAAAAATTTGATCTTAGCCCCATTGCGGTTTACTATAACTTGACATTTTACTTGTACTTGTGTAAAGAGCTTACTATTTGGATTTGAGTGTGCTTGTCAGAGTCTTCTTTTTGATGTGATCACCCACAAATGGTCAGACACCTTTGCAAGCAAGCTAAAGTATTTGTCATTTTTGTCTACCAGATGCTAGTCTAATTCTGCCTCACATATTTTCAGGATATGCTCACATATGACGAATTTACACATGAATTCAGATGTGTCAACTTTGTTTCCATTTACCTAGCCACTCAGACATTTCATAGAGAAATGTGTAATTGCTTTGAAAGTGTTGTACCCCTCTTACTGAGTTCTATAAAACCCCTGAGATATTGTTTTTATTTCCTCAAAACCTCCTCACAATGACTGCTTTCATTTTGGAATAAATAGGTTTCTCCTAAAGGGCTAGCTAAATGACACCATCCATGGCCTGGGTAGGTAAATGACCGATGAGGGCAGCATCATACAATCAGCTCTCACTTTTGCTGACCCTTTCATCTGCTGGGCCATCCTCTGGAATAGGTACTTTACAACGGGGCTCAAGGTCACCACCCATCCGAGGGTATCCTAATATATCCTTGTTTCCTTGAAAGCTTGGAAGGTCTTTTGCAGTTCAGGCTTACTAACTTTGCTGCCAAGCCTTTCCTGGTACGTATCACAAAGGGTGCTGACATCAAATCCCTTCATAGACTCAATCTGCAGTTCCAACAGGCACAACATGATTGATATACTGCCATCGCCTCTTAGAGTAGTTCAGGCTGAGGGCAGACTACACTCCTTAAAAGCAGTGTGAACCTGCAAGGAAGCATCCGAAACAAAAACACTTCTAGTACTATGGTACCAAAATAATAGAATTGTCCAGTCAAGATTTTATGAAAGCACAGGACTTTCATCAAACTACAGGGGAAGACAAACTTATAAAGACTATCAACCCACGTCTGTAATGAAATACACTGAATATGCAAACAGTTGGTTGAAAGTGGCACTCTGGGTATGAAGACAGTTGTATGCAGGCAATTGCCTTTGCAGCAATGTTCATGTTGAAGTATTTGTCTTTGAACAGATAAGTAGTGGGATATTGTCACAAAGGCACTTAAAACCAGGCCAGTCCTCTTCTTGGAGCCACTGGCGTAACAGGGGCCCGATGACCACATGCCCTGGGAGGGGGCACCACTTGGAGTTAAAAAAATTTTTTTTAAAAAAGTTGATTTTTTAAAAAAATTTATTTTTCAATTAACTCTGTATTTATAAAGACATTATTTCTGTAACAGAAATAATCTCTTTATGAAGGCAGAGTGAATACAAAAAGAAACTTTCTTTTTGAAGTCCGGGGGCTACCCCACCCCATGACATGAAGACCCTAGGCTGGAGGCCTCCATGCCATGGGGTGGGGGAAAAATCAATAGTTTATATTTAAAGTCACTCTGCCTTCATAAAGACATTATTTCTGTTATGGTTCAGTCCTTAACGGAAATAATTTCTTTATGAAGTCAGAGTGACTTCAAAAAGAAACAATTTATTTGTGAACTATTATGACTCCCCACAACCCCATGACGTGTGCGTGTGTGTGTGTACGGTGAAAGGGTGCACACTTAAATGTATAGGTGGCTGCCTGTGTGAGTGTATGGTGAAAGGGTGCACACAAATGTATGGGTGGCTGGGTCTGCGTGTACGGTGAAAGGATACACAGTTAAATGTATGGGTGGCTGCCCGGGTGTGCCTGTATGGTGAAAAGGTGCACACTTAAATGTATGGGTGAGTGCCTGGGTGTGTGCGCCTGTATGGTGAAAAGTTGCACACTTAAATGCACGGGTGGCTGCCTGGGTGTGCCTGTATGGTGAAAGGGTGCACACTTAAATGTATGGGTGGCTGCCTGGGTGTGCCTTTGCTTAAAAAATTGGCATTTGAATTCAGGTACTTACAGTGAAATGCTGTACTATAGTAATTGCTGGGTCGGACCCTTGTTAACAGTGAAACCCAGTTGCTGGTTAACATCTGTGTCCTTTTTTGTCCGGCAACTGCTCTCTAGGTTAGCCAGTCCAAGTTAATGTAGCACACAATTTCAAGGGGGGTAGGCGGGGAAGTGTTGAAGCCCAGTCAGCTCAATGGTGCTACACCACTACTTGTGTTTAAGGCCTTGATGTCTTATTGGTAATCTTCATTACTCCTAGCCCTATTCTTCCTCATCCCAGTACTTGTGTATGAGGCAGTACTTGTGTATGAGGCACATGATCTTACTAAGCCTTTTGTCATTCAGATCATGCAAGTGCGAGAACAATAAGTGCAAAGGGAAAAGGAAAGGGGGAGTGCAAGTGAGAGGGGAGGGGAAAACAGGGCAGCAATGCTCTGAGTAAGTGCAGCCAGGGCAGCGCGGCTCTGGGTAGTGCAAGGAGAACCAGGGACTGTAGAGGGTTCCATGTCATTACATTGCCTGCCTTTTCATCCCCAGGCTTTTTAACGTGCACATTCCATCGAATGTGCTCATGTTTTTTTTCTTTTCCAAACCCCACTCCCACACTTATTTTTTGCCATTGCCCATCCGCCTGAACCCTTATCTGCCCTTTCCCACCCCCCTAAACCATTCAATGAGTACATTCGATGGAATGTGCACTTTGAAAAGCCTGGGGATGAAAAGGCAGGCGATGAAAGGTCTTTGTACCCTGTACAGTTACAGCCCCTAACTGTGTGGTTGGCCCGGAGGCAGTGCAAGGGTGACTGATCAAGAAAGAGCCTGGACTCAATGAGACTGAGGGTAACCAAGCAACCAGTTGGTACAGCAGACAGGTAGGTCAGCAGGGGAGGGAGAGAGAGAAAGCAGAGGAGAAAAGGAGAGTTTTGAGCTGCTTCCAGAACTTCAGGTGGTCCGGCTCAAGTTTGGGAGGAGCAGGTAGGCCATTCCAGAGGGAGGCACCTGGATGGAAACAGGCTCTACCCCCCTCCCCCACTCTCTGCCTGGAGAAGCATTTAACCCTTAGGACTCGAGAAGGAAGGTATTTTGGAAGAGAGTGTTGGATGTAGTGTGGATCCCAGCACTAGAAAGCCTTGTGGACAATGCAAAGGGTCTTGAACTTGATCCTTGCCGCCACCGGCAGCCAGTGGAGAGATTTCATGGCTGGAGACATACGGTCCTTGGGCTTGAGGCCAAGGATAAGTCTCGCAGTCCTGTTCTAGATTAGTTGCAGAGGACAGAAAGTAGAGGAAGGCAGATTGAGAAAGTTGCTGTTGCAGTAGTCCAGCCTAGAGAGAAGCAGAGCTCTGGAGACAGTGAGCTTCTGGGGGAACATGAGAAAGGGAAGAGTCCCTTTGAGAAGGTGCAGCTGGTAGTGGGACTTCTTGGTGATGTCCAAGATGTGAAGAGAGAAAGAGAGAGTGGAGTTGAAGATGACACCAGGAATGAGCAAGAGAGGAGAGTAGGCTGAGGGGAGCCTGAATGAAAGCGGAGTGTCATCTGCATAACACTGAAAGTTAGAGGAGAAGGTAGAGATCAGGTGGGCCAAAGGGGCTAAGTAGAGGTTGAAAAGCCAGGGTGAGAGGATAGAGCCCTGGGGAACACCACAGGTAGAGAGAGTTGGCAGAGTGAAAGGTACCAAGTTGGACCTGCGAGGGGCAGTCCAAGAGGAAGGAGGTCAGCCACTCCAGGGCCTGATCCACGATGCCCAGGTTCTCACAAAGTTGATTGATCAGGATGGTGTGGTTGACTGTGTCAAAAGCAGAGGAAAGATCAAGGAGGATGAGGACAGAAGGAATGCTGGAATCAAGGTTAGAGATCAGATCTTCACAGGTGATCAGGAGAGCAGTTTCCATGATGATGGCAGCTCTTAAGCCAGACTGATGGCGGTGGAGACAACCAACAGATTCAGTGTGGAGAGTAAGCTGGCAGTTGGCCAGCTTTTCCAAGTGTTTGGGAGAGGGGAAAGTTCCAGTGGCAAAAGAATGATTACAGAAATCGGCCAAGGCTGGATCAAGGGTGTCAATGTGGTCCTTGATGGTTCTGGAGGAGCAGGCGAGCACCTGTTTCGACAATACTTCCATAGATGGTAATAGGGAATAGAAACCAGGTGTTAGAGAGAAAGAGGAGAAAGGAGGAGGAGAGGGAGAGATGGACAAAGACGGCCAAAAGAGGAAGAGGAGATAGTGGACAGGATGTCCTGATTTTTAGCGGAGAAGCGAGAGGCCAAAGCCGTACAGATGGCCTGTTGAGGGAACAGGAGAGGTAGAAGCAACAGGATTAGCCAGCTCCTTGCAGATTTTGAAGAGTGTGGCTGTGTTGTTAGAGGCCGCCGAGACGCAGGCTCGAATGTGTGCTTTCTTCTTGATGAGTCTTATTGCTTTGACTGCCATTTTGGTGCAACTACTCTAGGTATGTCTTAATGTGGCCTGGCATGCTTTACAGTGATGTTATTATGTGTCTTCACTGGTCTACATTGTGCATCCAGTTGGACATGTTTTCCTTGTGACATGGCATTTTTATTAGTAAAGCATTAATGTTCATGTGCACTGTTGATGACTTGCATGTATTGGATTGGTGTTACCCTACAAAACAATAGCAAACACTGTGGCTTTTTAGCAAATTATTCTCAGAAAGTGTGCTGTATATTGTATTAAAACACATATTTATATCTTTCTCCTGGTGCAGTGTCTGGCATACCCCTTCAGCAGCACATTAGTCCGTATTGTGCAAGCGTGCTAATCTAGGCCAGCCCCGAGTGTGGCGCGGTCAATGATTTGTTGCCAAGTTGGGGGGGTCCTCAGCATGGCTCGCAGGGGGGGACCCACATCTCGTGCTACGCCACTGCTTGGAGCTTGACAGTTTCAAACCCCTCTCTGGGCACTTTCCCAATGGTCAAGTCGGAGTCAAGAATGTCAAGTTTGTTCTAGGGGAGGCAATCACGGTGCTCTTCAACAAGCTGCAAACTATTTGAGACTCGAAGGAAGCTTGAAAATAGACTTTGTGATTTGTCGACTCAAGGGTGTCTCGACATATTGATTCAACTGTAGCAGTGAGATGGTTTGATTGGGTGCAACGTTGCAATATGGTTTTGCAGAAATGATCGAAAAGCCTCAAGGTGGTTTTAGATTGTAGAATGTCAAAGGTAATCTCAGTGAGTTTTGTTGTGGCTTATAACAGCACAAGAACAGACAAGTCAGTTTAAAAGCAGTTTGAAGTGGTAAACATAGCCCAAAGCTGCTCTCTTTCATTCTGGTTTGCCATGGGTCCCTTTCCAGTGTTTCAGAGGAAAGCTGCCTCCCCATTCTGCCCTTTACAGCTAGGAAGGTTGCCAGTAGACCCTTACAGGAGAGTAGTGTCCTGAGTACCAGTCTTTCAGTGTGTCCCAGTAGCAAGTGACTTCAAATGTTCCCCTCAATTGACTGGTTGGAAGATGTTGCTGTTTGCTTGAAAATCCTTACCTTCACCTAAATAGCAGGGGACTGCGGGGTGCTAATACCCCCAACAGTTTTCAGTGAAATACTTATTTTTCTTCTTGAGTCCAAAGATGATTGAACTAAGGGGGTGAGTGGGTCTCACCTCCTCATAAAGTCATTTGCCACAGTATATTTGTCCATTTCACACCTTCTGGGCTTCTGAAAGGTGACAATTTCAGCTTTTGTAAAATGTGTTGTCCTGTCCCCACAGTGCCTTGTCTACAGGAAGTTAGTGGGGGGCAAAGGAAGACATGGTACCTGGATGTCTTGAGGCGGGACCTTTCCTAAGTGTCCCTATAATGCCTGTCCGATCAAAGAGACTGCAGTCTTCATTTGCCTGGTGTTACTTTCCCACTGTGCTGGCAGAGTTTCCTTTGGAGTGCTGACTCCCACCTTACCCCCTGGGAGTATGCATTTTTCCTCTGTTTATGTGTCAAGACTTTTCAGGCAGAGTAAAAAGAGCTCCAACACTACTGGGCCCAGCATACTGTTGTGGGTGTACCTCAGCACCAGACATGGATACACACAATCTCTGACAACTATTAGAGTCACAGGAATCCAGCGAGTAATAGAGTAACATCAGATAGTTTTGGCAAGGTTTCCTCTCAGGCCAATATATGAAACTAAATATAGCTATATGCATTTTTACAATATATAACTGTTTATCCCCAAGGCCTGGTATCAATTTGGTTAATTATACATAATCCCGGTACATAATACATGTATTTTTAATTCCGTTGCTACCAGGCCTTGGGGATACACAGTTATATGGAATTGAATCATGGTAGCCCACTATCAAGGCAGCCATTGCTATTGGAAGAGTTTGCATTCCAGTAGGCTATTTTATGAAAGTGCATGTTACACTAGGGTTGTGATGTTGGCATATCACATTGCAGTTGCTGGAATGTCAGTAGACAGGGACAGCAAAGAGAACACATGTGTAACATACTTTTCCATCATGAATAATTTAGAAAGACAGGCTTGATTACAAGTGATCAATTTCTGAAATCGAATAATCAACATCATTTTACAAAGTAAACATTTTAAAGGTGGGGCCTGCACACCTGCACAGATGGCATTTCTCCACATGTGTCTCATCCACTTGCTTCAATAAATCGACATGGACTTGTGTGTCACCCCTCATCTCTGCAGTTCTCAGCTTATCCCTCTCAGTAAAATGAGAAAATCTCTTCTTCACACGCTGCCCTCAGGGTTTCCCAGTTCAACCCGCTCTTCCTCCCTGGTGTCACCCAATGGCATGTGTCACGTCCAGCCACTTCAAAAGACAGAGACTGACAGGTATCACCTGCTGCCTCCACAAGTCTCTGCTTCTTCCTCCCAGCAAAGATGGGGAGAGGAGGATCCTTCCACAACTGCCCTCAGGGATTCACAGCTCTTTCCATTCCTCCTTCCAGGTGTAACCCGATGGCACGTGTCTCATCTGCTCACTGCAGGGGATGGACACTGACTGGTGCATCACCTGCCTCCATAAGTCTCTTCTGATGCATATTTGATGTGAAACCTCTTCAAATCACTCATAGTATCACTCACTGCATAAGCAAAAACAACCCTACTGCCACTTTCTGAATGTGTTCCAAATCACTCATTACCTCTCCCTACCATTCTTCTTACAACTACTCCAAATGCACTCCAGTTGTTAGGTTCTGCCCTAACATTCCTAAGCCTACCTAGAGCAATGGCCTCCTGGCTCTCTGACCTATGCCTAAGAATGAAGGGACCATCTAGTCACATGTCTTGCGTTTACGCTATGTGGACCAACGTCAGCAATAGTTTGTCTGAGTTTCCTCCTTGACTAATCACCAAATATGCAGGTAATTCAGGTTTATTGTGAGAAAGGTCGCCCCGGCCTGTTGGGTAGCACAGTGGTTATGGGGTCAATTCTTGACCCTGGAGACATGTGTATGGCACTGATCTGTTTTTCATATTCTTCCATTGAAAAGGAAGGGGTGAGGACTTGGTGGGGCCTGTCTGCTGGTCTGGGCTGCTGCAGGCATAGTGGCTTGCAGATGCAGGTTGGAGATTCACAAGAGCTCTACAAATGAATCATTTATTTTATTTTTATTTTTTACATTTATAAAGGGCACAAAGCAGCCCTCGGGCATCGTGGTGCTGTTACAAGCAAGGCTTACTTAGTCACATGAAACACGGCGGGAAGCAAAAGACAGCCTGTTTGTGGTTACAGTGAACCTAATAGCAGACAGGTGACAGTAAAAGGTGCAGTGTACCATGATGGAATGGGGACTCGCCGGTTCAGAGGTTACAGGGAACCGGATCATGGGTTATCTATGAACAGCATTAGCTGTTGCAAATACAATTGCAATTTAATTATAAAGATATAATAACAATATATTTCGTATCAGTGCAATAACTGATGATCAATGGTAATTTATGATCCTAAAGTTATCAGAGCAGCAACACGCAGTAGGAGGCAAACCAAGGCACATATGCAGTGGCATAGACCAATGCAACATACATTCGGATGCATGAAGTGGGAATTAAAAGTACACCAATCAATGCACTCCTCCATTGCAAATAAAGTATCTGAATAGGCCAAGTGCAGCAATGGACTAGCTCTCCATGTGTGGATATCACGTGTTTCTGCTCGTATCCACACACATCACACCATCTTCCTCCGCATCCTTTTCAAGGAAAGCATTGGGTATATAACTTCCAGTATGTTATTATTCACGCTTAACACATCTAATATGGCTTTTTTTTGTTTGTTAAGTTTATCTACTTTTTATTCATTCTATAGGGAAACATGTGCTTTAAAATGGACCCCCTTCCCAATCCCACTAAGATGGGTTGGTCTTTCTCACTACATTTGCCGGCACATTAAATGGGGCGCTTCAAGTCCACCCCTGGCCTAGTCTCCCCCTGCAATTTGTCGGTCTTCTTGAAAGTTGACGGCCAGTTTGTTAAAAAAACTCAGTGAACTCAGAACCTAATTCATGGAAGCGTTTTTTAATGGCAACCCCCCATTAGAAAACATTCTGTGAATAAGGGCGGAATATTCATTGAAACCGCAAATTCATAAAAGGTGCTATGGCGCCATCTTCTGGTGTCTGCCTATATTCGATTTGCACTAACAATTCACATTTTACGTTAGATACCGGACTGATAAAAATACTTTGTTAAGACACATAGATAAGTGTAATTCTCTCAGGGAACAACTCATGATTCGAACTGGAACGGTCACCTCTGCCAGATAGATGCGGTGAGTGCTTTACTAATAACAACATTGCACTAGCCAATTTTATGAAAAAGAAAGCAACACGAACTGGGATCATGGGCACTCAAATGCCGGTCCTGGGTGGCCCATAGGGTCCGTAATCATCCCAAGTCTAGCAGTTAAAGGGAATAAACACCATTACCATTTACAATTTCAAGTTAAATATATGTAACACCTAGTCCTTCTCCATGCAAACATACAGCTCGTTAAAAAACACATTTGAAAAGGAACTAAAATAACAAGCATTGCCAAAGCCTTTTCGCCAATAGCCTTGGCTGGGTTAAAAAAAAAAAGAAAAAAAAACTGTTTGAAAGGCCAATACTTTTCTTTTTTTAAAATGTTATTGCTAACCTATAAATCTCCAAAATGAAAAAAAAAACAATCCTCACTGCAGAGCATGAGGCGTGAGGAGAAAGAAGGCATAAAAGGAAGGGTGGGTTTTGGTCAAGGGATGGGCAATTGAGCAATTAGGCAAGACAATGGCGTTGTTGAGGCAAATATAGTTAGTGATACAATCATGTCTACTTTCGCGATGAAGGAAAGTGTCTTCCCTGGCTCTGGCCAGATCCCATAAGGTTTCTTAGTGAGAATTCTTTGAAGAGGTGGAGAAAGTGCAAGACCCGTCTGTGGAGTAAGAGAGTGAGTAAGCGGATACATTTCTAAAGTCTAGATAGGAGTGTAAATCACACATTGGTGATGTGGGTGATCAGCTTCCAGCTGAGTGCTGCTATATTTATCTGTAGGTTTGTTGGGATAATCCTGCTCCACAGGCTTCCAAAGAGAATCCAGGGAGCAGGGAGAGAGGGATGCATTTGTATCCAGACAAGGTTGCAGTGTCTTTAATCGCTGGGTAACAATGTTAAAATATTTCAGCACACATGCAGGATCATGTGTGTGCACATTAGAAGAGAGCGGTGTAAATGCAAGCAGTGTTTCATTTCTCCACTTTGCCATAGAAATGCTTGATAGCGAGCTGTTGCATAAATGGAATGCATTGAAACATTCCTCGTGGATTCGTTAGATTTGGGACCTGATATGCCAGGAGCATTTCCAAAGATCTTGTAGCCACCTTTTTAAATTAGCATTGTGGGGGTTAAATCTGCAAGTCAAAATTCAGAGTATGGAAATGGGCACTGAGGGTTAGTTTCCACAGTTGCATAGTGTAACCCAGTGTCTAAATAAGTCACTGAGCATGACAAGTGAAGAAAGTTTTGTTTTTTGTTGTATGTTGTTGTTAACGCACTACTGCAAGCACGGAGATCTGATTTTGTACGAATAGCACTGACGTTGCAAAGCTGTGTTCACCAAATGTTAATAAAAACATTTTAAAATAAATAGGTAAGAGTACATTCTAGCGTATATGCTGGTGTTATAGATGATTTATTTTATTCTGAACACTGTGTGGCATTCTTATATGGTAATGAGCACTCACAATACAAATGCAACCGTTAGAGGCATGATTGCATACTGGGAAATATGCATCATTCTGAACAGTTGTTAGTATGTGTGCATGGTTAGCAATTTTGCCACATTTTGTATTTGTATTTATTGAATTTTATACAGCTCTTGAAGCCAAAGTGCTTTACATGAAACAACAGGAATACATAAGAAGCAAAATAAAACAAGTTATCAGTCAAATAATCAAGAACAATATGAAGAACAATGAAATTGTAACCTGTGCAACATGGAAACGGCTACGGGAAGGTTTAATTATAACTGTGCACATTGCTTGTATGGCATTATATGAAATATGCATTTGCCATGGATAGTGATCATTGAAAACTGGTGGAATTCGTAATGCTTCCTTTCTCTTGTTGTAAGGTTACTATCATTAGCACACTTTATGATCATTATAACATCCAAGTGTATGCTATAGAAATGGATTACATCAATCAAATGAAGGTGCACAGGGTTCGGCAAGTATTTTCTGCAAGATGTTTTGATGTACAAAGTCTTACAGTTCAGCTGGTATAGTGAATGGTGACGGATTATGGGTGTTGTAGTTTAGGAGATATGGAAAGCTACAGGTTGCATTGTCTTCAAGTTGTGGGTAAAAATAGTAATACATTTCAGCACACTTGCTGGATCATTTGTGTGGCATAGAAGAAGGGAGCAGTGTAAATGGAAGTGATGTTTTATTTCTCTGCTTTGCCATAGAAATGTTCGATAGTGAGGTGAGGCATAAATGGAATGCATTGAAGCATTCCTCGTGGATTTTCTAGAGTGAATATTACATTTGGGGACATTATATGTTACAGTGAGTATTTCCAAAGATCTTGTTGATTGATTGATTGATAGGTTATTTATAATGCACCTACACACAAGCGTTTCAAGGTGCAACCAGGCAGGGAGGGCGTAACAAGGGAGAACAAGACAAACAATCTTACTAGGCCTAGTATCATTTAGATCTTGCAAGTGTGCAGGCAAGAAGTGCAAGGGGGGCAAGGTGGAGATGTGCACCCAGTTTAACAGTGCCCTGGGGCTAAGTGCAGGAAGGCAGTATCTCCAAGGGGAACGTGCCCAGAAAGTGCAAGGAAGGAGAGTTGGCAGTGCAGGAGGGCCCGAAGGCAAGTGCCAGGAACTGGGCAGGGGCGGGGGGACGCAGGTGTCCTATGTGTCTCAGAGGAGCACCAGGCAGCCAGTCAATGTAACTGGAGGAGGAAGGGAAGGATAACAGAGGGAAGGCAGAGAGAAAGGGGGGTGGGGAAAGGTTAGCAAGGGAGAGGCAGAGAGAAGGAAGAGGAGAAAAGGAAGGTCTTGAGGAGCTTCCGGAACTTAAGGAGGTCTGGCTCAAGGCAGAGTGTGGCAGCATGGAAATTCAAGAGGGAGTCATCTGCAGAAAAAAAGAGATCTACCAACCAGTCTCTGCTTGGAGAAGTGACTCACCCATAGAGAATTGGAGGTAGACAAGCGGAGGGCTCTGGAAGGAAGGTACTTAGGAAGAGAGAGTTGGATATAGTACAGGCCCCGGCCCCAGAAGGCCTTGTTGCCAATGCAGAGGGTCTTGAACTCGATCCTTACAGCCACCGGGAGCCAGTGGAGGGATTCCTGAGCCATAGTGATGTGGTCCTTGGGCTTGAGGCCAAGGGGAAGTCTTGCGTTCCTGTTTTGGATGAGTTGCAGAGTGCATAGTGTAGAGTTAGAAAGACTGATAAAGAGGCTGTTGAAATAGGCGAGCCTAGTGAGAGCCAGGGATCTGAAGACAGTGAGGTTCTGGGGGAAGGTGTGAAAAGGTAGAATACCTCTGAGGAGCTGCAGTTGGAAAAGGGAATTTTTAGAGACACCATGATGGTTATTTCAGAGGTGATGAGAGCATCCAAGTTGTATCTGGCAGAGTGGGTTGGACCAGAGGGTAGAATGGAAAGAGAGAGAGAGTTTCAAAGGTTGCAGAAAAGCCCTGAGGAGTCAGGAGAGTCCAGGTGGATGTTGAGATCCCCAAGGAGGAGCAGCTGGGAGATAGAGGAGAGGAGAGAAGAAGTGGCGTCAGCCCTTTCAGAGAGGAAGAGGGTGTCCAGGCCAAGTGGCCGGTAGAAGGTGACCAGGGTCAGACAGAAGCCATGAGAAACAGAGAGCCTGCAGACAAGACATTCAGAGGAGGAGCAGGCTTGAGTGGGAATGATGGAGGAAGGAATCCACTCAGGAAAGATCAGGTCCACTCCGCCTCCAGGACTGTTGATCCTGGGCTCGGAGAGGATCTTGTAGCCCTCAGGGAGAAGTGTGTCGAAACTCACAGAGATGGCCTTAAACTATGTCTCAGTAATGATAAGAACATCTAGATGCAGCAGTTCAATGAGGTGGCAGATGTCAGAGGAGTGTTTGACAGCAGAGTGACAGTTAAGAGTAGCAGTGTGGAACAGGTTGCCACTTTCTAAAGACTTCTAGGGAGGGGTACAGAGATCCCCACCAGAAGTGGCAGAGAGGCTGGGAGGTAAAGCGAGGAGGAGGCAGATGAGCCAAGGACGACCTGGATGGAAGAGGGGCTATAGAGGTGGCAGCCAGGGAGGTGAGGTTGCCAGGAGAGAGGCATCAGGCAAGGGAACCAGTAGGGCAGAGGACAAGGGAGGCAAGGGATTCAGGGAAGCCAAAGCTGGCAAGGGAGCCAGAGTAGCAGAGGGCGGGGTGGCAAGGTAGGCAGAGTAGCAAAGGATGGGAGTGGCAAGTTAGATAGAGTAGCAGAGGGAGGGGTTGGCCAGGGAGCCATGGAGGTGGGGGCAAGGGAGTTAGCTTAGTGGAGGGAGGTATTTGAATGGGAGCCAGAGTAGTGGAGGGAGGGGATGAAAAGGAGCCAGGGAGGGAGATGGCAAGGGAGCCAGGGTGGGGGAAGAAGGTGGCTGAAGGACCTGCACAGACGTACCTGGGGTAGCAGAAGGAAGGAAGTTGATGAGGAGGAGGAAACACCTATTGAAAAGTAAAAGTTTGGGCTGAGGCCCTTGTACCAGGATGGTACCATTAAGATACACATTAATGATGACTCTGGAGGAATGGAAGGAGGCTAAGAGCACCTATCAACAGTGCCAACATTAATGGGTAAGGAAGAGTAAGGAGAGAGCAGAGCAACCATATGAAGGGTCCATAGTCTGGTGAAGGAACGACAAAGAGTATGTCAGTGATAGTCTCTCTGGCGGAAGCACTGGCATACATGTCGGCCATGGGAATGCCTGGGCTGGAGACCAGTGTGTCCTTCTTAAGCATCTTGCCAGACTTATTGAGAGGAGAAGGATAGGAGATAGAGAAGCAATTATAGAAGATGAGGGAAATAGGGAGCACCATAGTTGGTGTGGATGTGAGAGTAGAAGAGGCACTTTGCAAGTCTGAACAACTGAGGTGCAAGGGAGGGGTGTGAATGGGAGGTGGGAGGGTGAAGAGAGAACACAGGGTTACCAATTACAGGGAACAGGCTAAGAATAGTAAGTTACAATTATGTAACAGTTCTAGAACAGGTTACAGTAGGGTAACAGTAGGATAACAATTCTACAACAGACTATAGTAAAATGCAGAAAATCACAGGCAATGAGTGCCAACAGTGGGAGTAGGCTCATCACACCCTAGGGGGAAAGCTGGGAGTCAGATTGCTGAACCTAGAAAAGAGGAGAAAGGCCTGTTGGGAAAAGCAAATCATGATAATAGAGCCATGGTCCAATACAAACCGTAGGGGAAAGTAGTTACAGCGGTCCCCACTGTAGCCACATTTTTAAATGTGCAGCCTGGGGGTTAAATCTGCAGGTCAAAATCCGGTGTATGTGCATGTGCACCATGAGCTACTTTTCTCATTTGCATTGTCTAGTGTAAACTGAGCAGATGCTAGCAGGCATCTAGATTCTTCTATTATGAACACTGGTTGACATGCTTACATTGTAAACAACACTCAAAATACAAATGTTACTGTTACAGACATGAATACATATTGGGAAAGATTCTGAACAGGTGGTAATATGTGTGCATTGTTAGCATTTTACCCACTGGAAAGTATACCCTGTGCAACATAGAAACCGTTTTATGGAAGGTTTAACCATAATATGTGCATAGCTTCCACAGTAGTATATGAGAAATGCATTTGCCATGGCTAGTGATTGCAGATTCTGCCAGAACAAAGCTGAAAAGGAAACCCTAGAGCATTGCATAATGATTTGTCCCAAATTGCTCATCCAAAGTAAAATGCACCTTAAAAAACAAATGGCAAATATCTATGGTAATATGGACATGAGTGCGATTTGGCAATTCATCTTTAATAATCCCAAATGGGTGGTTCGAGTAGCAATAGTCCATTTTTTGGACCCAATTTTTCCAAGAAATGAAAGTTTAAAGAATGAATCGTAAGAAAATGACTGGTGATTATATGTCAACAAAGTACTATTTAAAGGTAGAGAAATTAATCATGATTTGAATAAATAAGACATATAACATGAAAAATTGTAATAATCAATATACACTGACCAAACATGATGTTATTT
This sequence comes from Ambystoma mexicanum, assembly GCF_040938575.1. NCBI lineage: Eukaryota > Metazoa > Chordata > Amphibia > Caudata > Ambystomatidae > Ambystoma > Ambystoma mexicanum. Next base: position 377,533,751 of record NC_090930.1, on the reverse strand, counting down.
AATGTGATGTAAAGTGAAATGCAACTATATGTGTACAATGTACATTTAAGAATTAATTTTATATATATTTGAAAGGATGATCATATTATCCAACCAAAAAAACAAAAACAAAAAAGAAGATTATTGAAAACTGGTGGAGTTTGCATTGCTTCCTTTCTATTGGTGCTAGCTTACTATCATAAGTACACTGTATGATGTGAAAAGAGTAAGTGGTGTTAGTAGGTGTTGAGCTTGTATAACATAAGGTGCAGGCCATTATTTATTTAACAGTAGAAAGATTGAAAACTAGATATCATGCTTAAAGTGTTTTTTTTATTTTTTATTTTGGAACCAGTCTTTTGTACTAACCATGTTGAACAATTAGTAGCTCCTATACTTGATACAATTAGTAGTACCTATAAAAACTCTATTTTGTTGGTTAATTACAGTGTTTGACTGTATATATTATACTAATTGTATATTGAATGCCTTATATGTGTGTACATTGGTCATGAAGTATAAGTCATAATTGTGTAAAAATGCAATGTGACTCTTACCATTACAGGGACCGGATGAGCATATGAAGTGAAAGATAACATGATTACTGAAAGAGAAGAACTTCTGAAACCAAGAGCAAACAAAGAAGATACATTAGGACAGTGTTGAGTAGAAGTAAGAAAAGAAAATCTACTACAGAAATGTAATTCTTTGCGTAATATTGACAAGTACTCTTGTAGAGTCTTAAAGAAATTATTACAATCATTAAACAAAAATGATAATGTACAACAACAAATCAAGATGATGCATGAAATGGATGATTGTGAAGTCTGTGAAAAAAAAACTTCTCGGTCATTGTCAGGCTTGTCTTCCAAAAGGGATATGTGAGAGTCAGTTTCGCCATATACATATGCTGGTTGTTTTGACAAATCAAGGGTATTTGTGCCTTCTCCCCAAGGAGGAGCCTCTTCCTTTGAAGCTGGGAAGTTGGGTCTGCTCTGCAAGACCCTGCCTAGATGTCTGGGCAAGGAACCTCAATGGGAGAGACTCCCCCTTAGGGGGCAAGGACTCCCGTTTATGTGATGAACTCCCTAGACCACCAACCATAGCAGCATATATGGGGATATCTGCAATGAACAATACTCTGACATCTGGCTGTTTGACTGAAGACAATGTTGAAACAAACTATCTTGTAAAAAGAAAAGAACATATCTCTTAATGGAGATTTGAGTATGTATCTGGGACGAGTAGAGTGTCAGAGGAGAAGAAGAAAGTGAGAGAGGATCCTGAGCAGTGGAAGCCCCCTGACATTATCGGGTCAAGCAGAGGCAAAGGAGAGGTGGAGAGAGAGTGCCGTAATCAGTGGAAGCCACTTGACAGTATTGTGTCAAGCAGAGGTGAAGCAGAGGTGGAGGGAGAGTGCCATAAACAGGGGAAGCCTCCTGACATCATGGCGCATTGGATAGGAGGAAAGTTTCCTGAGGTTCTCTCTCGGATGTGGCTACTGTTTACAGAAATTTTGGTTGGTGACTCTGTCTCTTCATTGAGGAGATTGATTAAAATGATGGTGGGGTTGTTTTTCTCTGGTTTGTGGTGGTTTACTGTTTGTTTGTTTGTATGTGTGGGCTTCTTCTAGTCTTTGGTTATGTAAGGGGTGTGGATGGTTAGGGAAATCAAGTTTGGCTCTGATTCTTGTTGGGGTCTTGCCAAAAGTGTACTTCAAGTTGCTATGTTCTGTGTGTTGAGCTGTTTAGTTTGACGTCCTGTTGTTGTCCAGGTCTTCTTGGCTCCTTCATTGCAGGTTATCAGTTGTTTGTTTTCTGTTGAGGTAGGGTTTTAGGGGGAGAGGTAGTGCCAGGTGTACTCTGTTTTTTGTTCTTTTTTTGGTCCGTATCCTTAGTCCGTTTAGTGGTGACCTCAGGGGATTCAGAGATGATGCACTTTCTGGTAGATGATATCTGTTGGGCAGGGGGGGGGCGTTTAATTCCTGCTTCTGTTTTCCTTAATTGTTTCTTTGTCTTTCTTCTATCTTGGCATGTGTGTGGTTTATGTCTGGGGTAGGGTTCACAATATATTTCAGGGGGAGGTGCCCTCCTGGGTGCTTTTCTTTACTTGCAGTTAATGGTGGGAACATCTGCTGTGGTGTACGGTGGTGTCAGCCTCGCTGTGGCTGTAAGTTGTAGCCTCCATTTAGAAGAAATATTTGAATTGTCATCCATTGTAGGGTATTGTAGTATATTCCAGGGGAAGATGCCTTCCTGGCATGATGGTTGAAGGTGACTTAGAATTGGGTTTGTTCTTCTGCTGGTTTGATTTTTCCTTATGCGGTCCTATCTGGTTTCTGCTGCTCTGTGGCATAGTGTTCTCTGAGTTGGTTGTGCGTCAGTCTCAGAGTGTTGTGGGGTTTGGGGTCCTCTGGTCGCTGGGGTATTAGTGGCAAATCCTTTGTGGTGGTTGTATGTCTGTCTCTGAGTCTATTTGTTATGGTTCCTGATCCCATTGTGTTGATGAGGGACTTAGAATGATTTTATTCTCCTGGTGGTTTTGCTATTCCCTTGTAGGCCCTGTGTAGTTATCTGCTTCACAGTGGCGAAGGCCTCAGTGTGGCGGTTGCATTTTGTAGTTTTATCGGGTTCACAGTGGAAAAAGCCTCCCTGTGGAAGTTGTATTTTGTAGTTGTATCATGTTCACAGTAGCACAAACCTCCCTGTGGATGCACAATACTAGGGGTTACAAGATGTAGCCAGCCTTAAGTCAGAACTGCCCTATGGGATGGCATACAGTGTGGTGTATTTCAACACAGCTAAAGTCAAATAGACCCAGGCCTTTTGGGAAGGTCATAATTCTTAAAAGGATCGGCAGTGTAGACTGACTGATCACCATTGTTACAAAATAATTCTGTAAGACTGCATCTTCTTTCAAATATTTTTATTTCTGTCATCATGCTGGCACTATTATGTTCTCTGGGGAAAGCACAGAAATTCAGGCCCTTCCTCAACAGTTTGATCTCCAAAGGTTATAAACGTCATCCAGTAAGGTCCTGTATATGATGGGATTGTAGGTGGTTAAAGGATTTGAGAGTTCAAAGCTTCCTAATCCTTACATTGATAGACGGATCACTGAAAATTGACACATTTGTGAAGTGGTGAGGTGGAAGGCAAGGAATAATAAATCTAAGCATCTCACTCTTTAGTTTCACAGATTTAATGTTAACCATTTTATTGGTTTAGTTCTGCTATGTCCTCCACCAAGTGATACATCTCAAGGCCATTCCTACAGTTCCTTTCAAATGTCATTTCCCTTTAGGTTTTGGCTTTAAGCAGCTACATCTTTTGAATTTTGACTTCAAAATAAGCAGACTGTAGAACTATATAAGTGCTTGTCAGCAGTACAGACCATGAAGCAGAACATATGTTAGACATATCAAAAGGTTGCCTGAGCCTAATCTCTAGACCCTTGGGATACAGTAAGCATTTTATATGTTTGTAAATGTGTAATTGTAAAATTGCACTTACTGATTTTCTCCTGGATGAACACAGCATATTAAGGATGCTGATTTGTCTTGACATACTGGTAGCTTCCAGCTTGAATTTCGATCCAAGGAAATAACTAATCTTCAAATAAATAACTTTGTTCATCAATGATAGCATGAACAACCACATTTTCTCTGTCCTGTCCATGTATACCCCTATTACATGAAAGGAGACTATGGGCATAGTGACCTTGCTTCATGGACAGACCATGGACACAAATCCGATTGGCAAACATCAGAGACAGAACATGGATGCCTTGTATATACATGAAAAACTGGAATGAGTCGGGCATGGGGTTGCCAGATTATGGAGGGTCATGTGGTTCTTATTGCCCTATCAATGCCTTGCCTGGCCTTCCTATGGCTATGTAAAGGGAGTAGGTCAGGTTTGGGGATCCAGTAATAAGGAAAGGGTCTGGCCTTGTTCTTCAGCTCCAGAGAGAAGTGAGCTCTGTTCATTTGAAGGTGCTCACAGGTGTACTGAAGGTGCACACAGGTGTACCGTGATCGGCACTGGTATTCCTGGGCATGAATAAATGAAGTAATGAATATACAGTTAATTAGGTACACTCCTATGGAGCAAATTGTCTTGAGATGCTGAGTCACTAGAAGTGACAACAACTCGACTGAGCATCTATCCTGATTGCAGCTGTGACAAAAGGAATACTGCCCTGCAGAGGTACAGGGATGAGTAGTGGTTTCAAAACTACATTTCAGCCCCACACTACTAGAACAGCAGTGGTCTCAATCATAAAGGCAAAACAGGCACAACATGAATAGTCTATTTAATGTAGCGGGGGCAGAGGGAAGGCTATACTCTGCAAGAGAGTGTGAGTCAACATGGAAGGGATATGGTAGGAGTTGGGCATAGCTCTACCATGTGGCCAGTTGTGAGTCACCATCTATGTCATTAGATAAGTGTGAAGGCACTGTGGTGAATCAGACATAGGAGACAGAAAAATATTTATTTTTTAAAGTGTCTTTGTTTCATCACCTGAATGATATTGTGTACAGTGGCAGGAGTACTATCATCACCGCAATCTAAATAAAACAAAGCCCAGAAATCCAGACTCCTCAAACTCAGGAAACTAGAGTAGTTCTATACTACAGGTGACCCAAAATAACCAGGCACCACAGGCTCAACTACAGACACAGAAAGAAGACCAACACCACCATCAGGGGGAGGATCACGACCTTCTGACTCTACAGAAACAACATCATCCTCAACACCACCAAGACCAGATGATACTGGAGCTTTTTTAGGACTCAGAGACAAACCAAAAGAAAAACGAGGAGAGGGCAAGGCAAACCAAAAAAGAAAAAATAAATAAGTAAAAATTTGGTCCTGAAAATCTCCAAGAAAATCCTCACTAGTGGCCAACTCGAGATGTTAAATCGTGGACTATCCTTTATCCCGACAAATAACACTACTCTATTTGAGGAGAAAATCTGCCTTCATAGGCTATTAAGGAAACTTAGGCTCAATTTCTTTTTTCGAATCGGATGAAAATTTGGAAGCCCACCACTCAGAAGGGGAAATGCTAGAAATTCAACCTAAAAGCAATTTTTATCCACATGTACAGGACTCCATCTTACATCTTTTTGAGAGGAATGTTCTTTCTGATTTAAAGTGGATACATTATCAGATATCAACACCATTCAATGTAAAGAATTGTCAACTGGACCATGTGGAGGCACTGGCTAAAGACGAAGATCTAACTATAAAGCCAGCCAACAAAGGAGGAGCCATTGTGATAATGGACACGGGTGATTACATAAAAAAAATACCTGGAACTACTCAATGAGGTCAATATTTATTTATTTATTTATTTATTTATTTATTTATTCGTATTTGTTAAGCGCACAGAATCAGCCCTGAGGCATCGTGGCGCTGGTTACAGAATAGCGCTGGTTACAGGAAAAGCGCGTCTTAGTTACAGCATAGAGGCATACAGGCATACAAGTTTGGGCAGTAGCAATATTTAGCAATGTGTGCCTGATTGGCTGTAGGTAGAGGAAATTTAGTTAAAGAGAGAGGTTTTGAGTTTTTTTCTAAACGCTGTGAGGGAGCCTTCTGCTTTTAGAGCGTGGGGGAGATTGTTCCAAAGTTTTGGTGCTATGTAGGGGAAACCCTGCCCTCCTGCTGTAATCTTGTTGATGCGTGGTACAGTGAGTTGGTTAGTGTAGCACAGTCTGGTAGGTCTGGATGAGGTCGGTCTGAGAATGGTGTCTGAGAGATATGATGGTGCAGTGTGGTGGATACATTTGTGGGTAGTAGTCAGTACCTTGAAGGTGATGCGTTCTTTGACAGGGAGCCAGTGAACTGATTGTCTTGCCAGTGTGATGTGGTCCCTTTTGGAGATGTTTAAGGCTGCTCTTAGAGCGTTATTTTGGGTGACCTGAAGTTTGTTTAGGTTTTTTTCAGAGGTACCGGCTAAGAGTGCATTGCAATAGTCAAGTTTAGCGCCTATGGTAGCTCTTGCTATTGAAAGGCAGTTTTCTTTGGAGAGGAATGGTTTGATGGCGTTGATGAGTTTAGTGCTTAGTGCAGATGCGGAGACAATGGCACTAACTTGTTTGTCCATGGACAGGGTTGCATCAATGTAGACCCCTAGCGTTTTCACAGAAGATAGGACTGGGATAGTGCAGTTGTCGATGTTGAAATTGGCATAGCAACTATCTACATACACCAAACACGATGGGGATCCAATCATGAGGATAAGATCACTCATTGAAAAGATAGTGCAAGAAGCTCTGGACAATGAATGGATCAGCAGTAAAACAAGTAAATTTCTAATCAATCAACATCCAATCATGCCGGTGTTCTACGGACTGCCGAAGATTCATAAGAACCAGAGTGACCCACCTTTGAGACCCACAGTGACTGGAACTGATAGCATATTTGATCCACTGTCTTATATACATCGACCGATTACTACAACCATTGATTCAGGATATCCCGACGTATCTAAAAGACACCTCAGATTTCCTCAACTGTATCCAAGAAATCAGAGAATTGAGCCCAGAATGTAAATTGTTCAGTATGGATGTCTGTAGTTTGTACACTTCCATTCCACATGAGAAAGGGATTCAATTGGTAGAATGGCTGTTGCTCAATTCACAAGCAACCAGAGGTGATCTGCAATTCATCATGAAATGTTTGAGCTTAATACTCAACAATAATTACTTCAGATTTCAAGGTAACTTCTACCTTCAGGTCACTGGTACATCCATGGGGTCAGCAATGGCCCCAGTGTACACTAATACTTTCATGTACAGATTTGAGCATACTCATGATCTGGAAAATGCGGAATGGTCAAGAAAGATACTAATATGGAAGCGCTTCATTGATGACATTTTTGGAATTTGGTGTGGCACCCAAGAGGAATTGACTACCTTTTTTGATTTCTTGAATTCAGTACATCAAAGTATCAAATTCAAAATGGAAATAGGAACACCATCTTTACACTTCCTGGATGTTTGCTTGGAAATCAGAGATGATCAGATCACTACTAATGTCTACCATAAGCCAACTGATGTCAACAATCTATTTCATTTTTCAAGCTTTCACCCGAAATCTATGTTGGGCAGTTTACCCTACAACCAAATTCTTAGGCTGAAGAGGATTATCTCGGATCCAGCAGGTCTCGATGTCGAATATACAAAACTATTGGAGAAATTTGAGACGAGGTGCTATCCACACTCTGTTCTAGAGGAAGCTAAAGAGAGATCAACCAGTGTAAGCAAAGAACATTTACTGACTCTGAGGGTTAAAGACGAAGAGACTCCATTACACTATATCTCCAAATAATCGCGTCAGAGCTTCCAGGTAGGGAGAGCGATTAAGAAACATTGGGGTGTTCTCCACAGTGATCCACTCCTCCACAAACTATTTCCCAAATCCCCAATCATGGCCTTCAAAAGAGGTCAGAATCTAAGAGATAAATTGGTGAGAGCTGAGAAACCCCCAAAAGAAAAACAAATGCTTTTAAGTACAAGAAAGAAGGGCACTTACCCCGGCTTGGGCTGCTCACACTGTAACAATGTGATAAAAGGTGAAACTGTAGCACATCCCCATACGGGTAAAAAGTATAACTAAGAGATTTTGCCACTTGTATTCCAGTAGCTGTTATCTGCCGGAATTGAAACAATATTATGCCTCCTATCGCAGCAATTGTATGTGTATTGGCCTACGCCAAGTTGTCTAAAACATCATATGCGAACAAACTCTGCGGCAAGGTTTTGACCTTAGAGAAAGTAATGTAAGTCTCCATCTTGGATTAAGCCGCCATTTTAGGTTCTCTTGTAATATGGAAAGTCACCCTGAACATCAAAATGGAGGCCGAATGACATTCTGAGTAAGATTCTGGCCGTTGTGACCTCCGTACACACGAATAATTAATATGCCTGCAGGCCACTTGTCTGGGTCGCAAACTGAGACTTTGTCCTATTGTTGACCTATGTGTAAATGTACAACTATATCAGTGAAACTAATCAAAATGCATATATTATAGGACTGACCTGGCTAGGAACCCATTGGCCCGACTCCTATAATGGTTAACCCGCAAGAGGGTTGGCCAAGGGCTGGACAAATCATATAAAAGACCCAAGTATTCCAATGTACGGTCTCTCTTACTAATGCATCGAACCTTCGTTGAAGTTCGTTACGTTACTCTGAAAGCCGAATAGCTATCCGTTTGTCAATTGACTTTGGTAACTGTTGTAGCTTTTAAATAAAGCACTTGTATGTTCTTTGTAACCTGTGTTGGTGTGTTTCTTTCTGGGCTTCGCGGCCTCATATTATTTTTATGTTTTCACATTATCTATGCAATTAAATGCCCCTGTGGCAAATTGTATGTGGGCCAGACCACCAGGCTGATAAAAGACAGAATAACCGAACATAAATTGAACATCAGGTGTAAAAACACTAAATCTCCCCTGGCAAGGCATTTCACAGAGTACCAATATACAGTAGCTCAGGTCAAATTCCAAGTTTTGGAGGTGGTTAAAAAACCATACAGAGAGGGGGATTATCAGTCAATCCTCTCACGCAGAGGTTTGGATACATCTCCTCAACACCCTGAATCCAAAGGGACTCAATGGAGAGCTTTCTCTGAGATGCTTTATCTGATGTTGAACAAAATACCATCCTAGACTCAGTTTGAGAATTGGACTGAGTATTATAAGCAATGACACCAAGTGTCACCTTGTTTCCCTTTTGGCGGACACATCCACTATAAATGTCCCTTCAGAGACAGCTTACCGATTTATCTGGTAGCATTCAATTGAAAAGCATGGGCAATGTGTCACATAGGAATCATAACCCATACGATTCATATATTGACGGTGGAACACTGTTAAGATAATATCAGTCCATGACTTGTCTAACGGCCCACTGGTCACAGTTCAATGTTAAAAGGAATCGACTTAGAATAACTATGTACATACAGGAGTGACACCGGCTATATACATATAGAAATGTCGACTCCTCTGTTGTGACAATAATGTAATTATTGCACACTAACAGCATTGATGGATTTAGTCCCCCCGTGATTCGAGCCATCACCACTATTTTTCTAAAACCGTGAGTGGATTATTTACAATATACAAACCTTTGCAATGTGCAATTTAAAACTGTATACTAGTAGAAGTAATCAACTATCAGTGAACACTTGGTGAGCTTCCTGATATTCAAAGATGGTGTCCATATAACACTGAAATGCAATGGTATCCTGTCAAGAACCTTCAGTACAAGGATTCGGAGTAGTCCCCTCTCTACTTCCATTAAGCCTCACGCAACATATGGGGTCCCTGAATACGCGCTGGTTTTTCGGAGTCCTGCAAGGTTGCCTTGGTGACAAAGAAAGCCACTGTAGAGTGCACGAGAGGCGCACCAAGCCTATTGATGCATGCACGGATCCTGTAAGCCGCACATAGAGCAGCTGCAATACAGACGTTCAATCACATTTGTGAAACTCCACAGTTGCACTCAAAGGTAAGAGTAACGCGGGATGGGCGAACTGCTCTCGAATTTGCTACCTTTTGGTCATAGTTATAGTAGACTACCTACACAAACTTCCCTTTTTGCCTTTAAATATTTTTAGAGAGTTGCAGAGGATCTGAATACTGCACAGACGTATGAGAATGCGAGACGTCTGTATTTATAATTGAGTACCCGGATCATATGTATTCTCCGGTTCTAGCCTCTCAATTTGAGAAGTAAGCCTGCGATTCGAATGCAATCATTTTATTATTTTTTTCTTCAGCACCCAATGATTATGTAGAATACAAGGCACTCGTAGTACGCATGCAGTCTCTCTAGTGTCTACAGTTGTTTCCCTAACACAGATTCATTTAGAAATGGGAAGAAGGCACCTACTGTAATTATTGGCCGTGACATGGTCTGTGAACTACTTTAATAATGCAATATTGCGCTAATATATGATTGGAGTGGCCATTAGTATAGTACAAATGAATGGCTAAGAATACACAGCTTTAACAGATCTATAGAGCTCACTGAAAGATATATGCTCTGTTCGCATTAAGGTTTTCGGCCTCAGGACAGGAGAGTCTTCCAGTCTTGATGTGTGAGGATCCATAACACAATAGATCACAATTTCCAGAAGGAGTATTTTCATTCATCTCAATCAAGGTGCGCCTATTCCAATGCTCAACCTGATTTAATGTTGCATACACGCAATAACATTATAAATATATTTAGAGAAGAGTTATTAGACTTGGATCTCTAGGATACGGGTGAACTAAATGCATAATTACATATTGGTCACAACAGACGCTTTTGCTTTGTAATGGGTCCAAAGAATAAGCTTAATTTGCTCAAATTATGTTCATATCTAAGTGGATTCCCTGAGATTTCTCTGCAATGTTACCTTGAACTCATAATTTGTGTACATATTTCTTATGTTAATCCAAATAACACAGGATTGATATATTCTCAGTTCGATTTTCTGTTTTACAGTTCAAACATTTGGCCCAAGAAGAAGGGATGCCTATCCCGAAACGTGTCAGCCTCTCTATCTGAACTGTATTTATTGATTACTGATACTTACCAACACAATTTGTTGATATTTGATTTGGTTTCTGCATTCAAAGAACAAATGAAAAACAACTTGTTATGTTTATTAAATCATTGTGTTTTTTACTAAATGAATGCCCAATTTGTTGTTTACAGACTTACGTAGTGCTAATCAGCATTGAACTATATACTCAAAATTGGAAGAACCATCTGAATAGTAATAGTGTGCAGGGGACGGGAGGGATCCTACCTTTGGATCCTCTTTTCTTTTCTTTACATATGTGTGTTGGTGGCCCTGTGCCTGCCAGGGTCACTGTTCCTCCCCTGCACCTTAAAAAAGTGTTAAATAACCATATACATTCTACAAATCCCATAAAACATAAGTGGTGTGCACCTACAAACCTTTTTTCACATGAATCACTCTTATCCATGATTTGGAGAGTATCATCTGTCACCTGGATGGTGGCTTTCTCAATGCTACACTTTGGGCGGAACCCTGATTGACAGTCATTTAGGAGGTGGAGTTGTTTGATTCTGGTGAGTAGTTGTGTAGCAACTACTTTTTGCAAGATTTTGCCAATAAACAGGAAGTTCGTAATATGCCTGTAGTTGGTCAGGTCATAAGGATCTAGGGTTGTTTTTTTCAAAAGAGGTTGTATGAGACCAGTCTTGAGGGTAGGCAGGAATGATACTTCTTTGAGGGAATCATTGATGACGCTGAGTTGATGCTGTCACATTTTTCCTGAGTTGCTGGTACCTTGGGGTCGGGTGATAGTTTGGTACAATGCTTTACTACTTCAAAGAGGGCTTTGCTCCTGTTAGAGGCTGCTGCAATGGCAGTGAAGTAGTAAGCAGCTTTTGCCTCAGTAATCAAAATCCTGAAGTTTGCTTGCAGAGATTTGAGGTTGGTGAGGTCTCCCGAGTTATTTTCTTTTGTGTTTTGTGCCACTGTTTCTCTAGGGCTCTGATTGAGCATCTAATGGAGGCGAATTTCGGGTGTACCATGGGGTGGATGGTTTGGTCTTAGGCTGGCTGGATTTTAGGGGGGATGTGTACCCACCAGTTTCCTAGCAGAGTTGCTGAATCATTCCAGGAGGCCCGAGGCATTCCCTGTGGTGGGGACGTCTGAAAAGTTTGATTCTAGCACATTGACCAGGAAGGTTGTGTATGAGCGGATTTGAGTAAGGGGGCATTTAGCCTGACCTTTATGAGCCGTAATCAGGTGGGTGATTGATAAGGGGCTGGCGGCGTGGCCTGACCAGTCAAGTGGGATAGGGGTTGTACAGGTGATGCAGTTGGATGATCTAACGACTAAGTCTCGTGTATTTCCTTTGTTGTTCATGGGAAGAGCACAATTTCCGTTTTTTTAATGGAAGCAGTCAGTGTGAAAACTGTGCTTTGAGTATGGTTTTCAGCCTGTGACTCTGCTAATTTGGCAGAGGAAAGTGAGTTGGAGATGTCTGCAATGAAAGAGTCACTCATGTGAAGTCGTCTGTAAAGGAGGAGGATGGTGATGGATTCTTTGTGCGATAGAGTGAACCGACTGGTGAGTGATTCAAGTTAGCTTGTTCTGGGAGAGGGGACAATGGAGTGTTCCCAATGGCTCCTGTGGGTGATTACCACTCGGCCTCCTGCCCTTCCTGCATGTTGGATGAAGCTGCCTTGGGGTAGGAGGACATCAAAAACATGTGGATTGGATGGGTTAAACCATGTTTCAGTGATTTCTGAGTAAGCATGGATCAACATGAGAGGGTGTGTGCATGTGTTCCATGGATGTTGGATGGGGGCAAGGGCAATATTGATGAAGGTTGCTAGGGTAGCTACCCGAGGCTTCCCAGGGAACTTTTGCCATTTGAACCCTAGTGGGCTGTGGAGGGAGGAGACACATGGTGAGGTATTTTGGTGAGTAGCAGTAGAAGCGATTAGTTTGTAGGTGAAATGCAGGATAGCGGGTCAGGCCCTTGGCCCTATCTGGCTAAAAGTGGCACAAACAGGTGAGGTCTTTGGCTTTGCACGTCCTTTGCTGAGGACGCCAGCAATGAGGATGCCTAGTAGGACTGATCAAATAGGTGGTGGGCGAAGCAACTGAGTGGCAGGCCCTAATCACGTGACCAGCAGCCTACTCAATGTTGTCTGCCGAGAGCTGGCCTACAGTCCTTAAGTAGAGGCTTGGAAGGCGCAAAAACTGACAGTGGGCGGAGCAACTAAGTAGCAGGGCATGGTCAGGTGACCAGCAGCCTCCTCAATGCTGTCTCCTTAGAGCTGGCCTACAGTCCTTAAGTAGAGGTTTGGAAGGCGTCTGAATCCCAAAGTAGAAGGAACCAATTCCCTGGATTCGTCAAAGCACATCTGTGATATATTTGGCTCTAATTGGTCTGTGGTTTGATTGGCTGGATTTTGAAGTGGGCCAGCATATATATAGCACCAGTGTGTGTGAGGTGAGGGGTCAAGACCCATCCTATAAACTCTTAAGGGCAACTGTGAACGTCCTCTTGTTTGAAACATCTAGTTAATGCTGTAGAAAAGTTTTATGTTGCACATAGTGTTGCACTGTTGCAAAAAAGTAAATGCACTAAAAATATTTTATATACATGTATCATATTCACATAGGCTTTTCTGGGGTGTATCTTGGTCTTGATAGCAGTGTAACCCATTGTGCAGGATCTTAAGTTGTCCTGTGACAGGAGTGAAATAATGATCCAGTCTTGGCGTTTAGGCTCACATCTTGCTTCCTGGCACTTGTAGTCCTCTATGTATAAAGTACACTGGAATACAAATTGGCTCCTGCCAAGCCAACACTGGATCATTATTTCACTCCTGTGCCGGCATAAAAGGAATGTGTTCTCACAGTCCTGTTATTTCGCTCCACAACCACAAGTTATTATTAGAGGTTGTTTTAGCAATAGCTTTGGAAAGTGATTTTTAGATTGTATGTTACATTTTTAGTTCATTGGCCCTCATTACAACTCAGGCGTTAAGGGTTAACGCCACCGTTAACCCTTAACGCCTGATTCCCACCTTAACGCCTGCTTTTTGCAGGCGTTAAGTTCCATGGTGCTAAGGCACCTTGGTGCTAATTACGGCACCGTAATTTACGGTGCCGTAATTAGCGCCTTCCCCACTCCCATTATGCCCTATGGGGCAAAAATGGGAATGGGGAAGGGAAAATGGGAAATGGGGATTTACCGCCCCACTCACCTTGTAATGGGGCGGTAAATCCGCCATCCACCATGGTGTAAACGTAGTTTACACCATGGTGGTAAAGTTGGTGCACTTAGCACCTCAGTTGTAATGAGGGCCATTGGGCCTCATTACGACCCTGGCGGTAAGGGGTTTACGCCAGCGTTAGCTGCGCCGACCCCTTACCGCCAATTACGAGGTCCCCTAGCGCCATGGTGCTTTTAACACCTGCTTTTAGCAGGTGTTAAAATCCATGGCGCTAAGGGACCATGGAGTTAATTACGCCACCGTAATTTACGGTGGCGTAATTAACGCCTTCCCCACTCCCATTATGCCCTATGGGGCAAAAATGGGAATGGGGAAGGGTAAATGGGGATTGGGGACTTACCGCCCCGCCAAGGTCGGAATGGGGCGGTAAGTCCGCCAACCACCATGGCGTAAACGTAGTTTACGCCATGGTGGTAAAGTCACGGCCCAGGCGGTAACTTACCGCCTGGGTCGTAATGAGGCCCATTGTGTTTTAGTTGCAAAATGTACTGGAACGTTTAGGCTAAATTGATACTTAATTGCCACTTTACTAGAAAATCATTGCCTGTGTTTGAAACTGTGTTCAAAATCACTGTTGCGTGCCTGATCTTGAATTACCACATGTGAACTATATTACACATCAGTACTGTAGTCCGTGCACGTATTTGATTGTAAACCAGCGAGTAAGCGCTGGCGCATGAGAGCCAAGCCAGTCTGTGCCAGTCCGTGGCATCCGCGAAGGATGGGAAGAAGCACACATCTTATCTGATCGTATCTCCACAGGTAAGCTATCAGCAACTAAATTATTTGCCAAAGTTGTAGGGAGCTATACTGTGAATTACACTATCTGCCCACTAGAAGCCATTATGAATGCTAGAACCGCACTAGAGGCACACTCAAAAATAGCTCTGGCGCACAGCAACTATTCTAATGATATAATTGCTTGTCATTTGGCTTACAAGGACCCATTATTAATACCCAAATAGCCTATTACTAAAGACTATACAACTCAGTTGAAGGAGATCAATGTATGGATAAATAATGATAATCAACACAATAATTACAGGAAATTCAAAATCCACACAGGTCTAGTGCCATCTATACAGGAACAGGAATCTATACATATTAACAACAAAGAGGTAATTAATACAACACTCTTCTATAATGACATTTTTTTCCTAATGATACTCGTATCGAAACAAATGATAATTATTACAAATAATGTTGAGGTGAAAAGTAATGACAATTTGAAAATAGCCCTCCTAAGTACATATTCTCTAGTAAAAAAAAACCCACTGAGGTTGCAGATAGGATCTTATTACAGGATTTAGACATTACATGTATAACTTAAACTTGGTTAACTGAAACAACGAATCATGCTGCAGAGTTAGCTACCCCAGCAGGTTACCAAATAATATGAACAGACCTTATTGAAGGAACAGGCGGGAGTACTGTGATTATCGTTAGAGATGATCTTAGTGTTCACAGACTTAATTTATCATGCTTCGACGGCTGGGAGTACCACTTGTTAAATTGTCAATGCAAATACTACAATTAATTTGCTAATATTATATTGGCCACCTATCAAGACACCAATTTTTGAGGAACAGCTGCTTATTTTGTTAGAGATGTTGTAAAATCCAATGTGTATACCATTATTTTGGGTGATTTTAATTGTTGGGCCTTTGACGCTCAGGACAGCGAGGCTGCCTCTTTATTTACTCTAGAAGCCATATATCCAATTGCCAAATTCCCTACTAATTAAGAGAGCAATATTCTTGACTGGATTTTAACACAAAATCTTTCAATGTCTTCTCCTGCTATTGATACTAGCCCTTGGACAGATCAATGCGTTCAGGGGCGTTGCTAGGGGGGGGCTGAGGGGGCTAAAGCCCCGGATCTTTTGGCTGTAGCCCCGGATAGAAGTTCAGGAGCTACAGCCAAAAGACTAGCTAGCCCCCAGTCCTGACAGCCTGGACATTAGCTTAGCCCCGGATCTTTTCCAGACCTAGCAACTCCCCTGAATGCGTTATTTAGTTTACCTTACTACTACCAGCTTGATGCAAAAAAGTCAATACTCATCTAAAGCTAATTTCATGGGTAAAAAATCTCTGTAAAGTTACTCTGGAGACTTTCTCTAAACTAGCTGGTCAGATGCTAGTTAATCGGACCCCTTCAGGGGAGACAAATGTTTTGATTGACCAGTTTCAGAATATCACTACCACTGTGATTGATAAACATGTGCCTCTGAAGACGAAGGAAATAAAAAGTGAAAAATTAGGTGAAACATGGTTTTCATCAGATGTTATTGAAAGTAGGAATGGCAAAAGACTAAGGGCCTCATCACACGTCTTGTGTTATCCCTTAAAACTGGTGGTAACGGAATTAACACCACCAATACTGCTCAGCCGGATCATGAACTGGTGCAAATACTGCCGACTGTAAAATCAGCTGGTGCAATTACAACCAGCGCAATTACAACCGGCACAATCACAGCCAGCGCTATTACAGCCAGCCACATAAGGCGCAAACCCAGCCCCATCACAAGTCCATCTACGGTGGTATTAGCGCCGGAAACCGGTGCTAATATGGCCAAAAGCACAGGGCAGTTAGCTAGTAGGCTGGAGGTAAATAAACACAGGTGCCTGAAATTAAGCCACACAAGTGTTGCCAATACACCACAGAGGTCTACATAAGGGACACTCCTACTCCAAAATCCGTTTCCAACACTATGCTGCCACTAGTCACTGTGATCTGGGACAGGCAGCTGCTCGTGCTTTGTTTGGAAGTCAAGAGGCTGGACAACCAGGCCAGGGCAAAAGGACTACAGGGGCAGATGGGCAGGAGGTGGAGGAGAGCCCAAGCAAGGTGTGCCCAAATCCCCAGGGTCAGGCCCTCACATTGGACCCTCACTGACAGCCAGTTGGTCATCCTGTACCGCCTCAACATGGAGACCATAACAGAGTTGCTCACCACAATACAGGACGACATAGGGAGCAGGATCAACATCCGGACAGCTGTTCCCCCACTGCTGAAACTAGTGTCTATCCCACAATTCCGGGGGAACTGGCATCTTTCAGCACTCCGTGGTCATGATGAACAGCATGGCACAGCCCGCATTCTGGTCAGTGCTGGCCCAGGTGCTTGAAGCCCTCCTGCAGCAAGTGCAACACCACATATCTCTGCCTACCACCCCAGACGAGGTGAATGTCATGAAGGCACAGTTCTATGCCATTGCCCAAATGCCAAACGTGATTGCTGCCCTGGACTGTACCCATGTTGCGCTGGTGGCCCACCATGCCCAGAAAGCAGTGTACTGAAACCACTCCCACTCGCTGAATGTGCAGGTGACCTGAGAACCCAATCACATCATCACCAAATGCTGTGCCCGCTACCCTGGTCCAACCAAAATGCCATGGTTCTATGGAACAGCACACTGCCAGAATACCTGGAGAGGCACATAGAACAATGGACATGGATAGTGGGTAAGTAGGAATGCCAGCACACATGTACTGCGGGTCACATGGCCAAATGGATGGCATGACAACCAAATGCGAAATCCGAACTTTACGCCCACCAACGTCACAGTACAGACCAGGGAGCATGCACATGTTGGGCTTACCTACACGGAGAAGGAGAGGGTGGAATTGAAGATGACCCCAATGTTCCTAGCCTCACAGATAGAAGCAGAAAAAGGGCACATAGTGGGACACCAGGGAGAGAGAGGAATGGAGGGATCTGGGGTTCTGATGAGGAGGATCTCGGTCTTACTGGCATTAAGGCAGAGATAATTGGTGGCAATGTTCCCTTCCTTCTGGGTGCCGCTCAGAAGATGGTTACCAGCTCACACAGACAATTCTCACCTAGTGATATGATATGGCATTTATAACTTGCCTATACACAAGTGTTTCAAGGCGCGCCGAGTCAAGGGAGGGGGAACAGAGGGAAGACAGACAACGATCCTACTAGGGCAGGTGTCATTCCGATCCCGCAATTAAAAAAGATGTGCCTTATTAAAAAGATGTAATAAGGCACAAGCCAGAGAAATTACCTTAAATTTTCTTTGTCTTAAAATAAGCAACTAGTCTTGATATTCTGCTAATTTGCATTACACTACTATGCAAGGGTGACCATAAACACCTAAAATCCCTAACTGTAAAATACAGAAATAAGAGGTTAAAAACGAATATGAAAGACTGGCTCCATGAGCAGAAGAATCTGACCAAGATATGCCTGCACACATTAACCAAATAATGTGTCCTCCCCACCCAAGACTCCCAAACTTGACTCCACACACTTTTACCTTATAACTCTAACTTCTGCCCCAGAACACATTAAGGTACTATGGACAATGTTGACTCTTCCACTCTTAGATCTGAAAAAGGTTAGAAGACATATATCTACATCCACTTGTTTTATTTCGGATACTGACTGGAAGTAAGCAGGCTACTTGGATGTAAAACTTTATCCTATACTTCCTCTTCTTTGTACATATGTCCTGCAAGTGCTTTGAAGTGGCCCCCTTGCAGGTTGACGCATTATCAAACTCAAATATTAATTTACCCTCTAAGGATTTTGAGGAGACAAATGTGATGCTCAGCGTCTCCTACTTTAGCATTACTAACATTACCCTAAAAGTGGAGAGTAACATTGCAATATCATTTACTTTGACTACAAGGGATAATGGGTATGGACTATGCCTGGGATTACTCAATCCATATTATCAGGGCACTAGCCGAATCACATGCTTCTAGACCACAAATTCGAACTCTTGAGCCTGCATATATGAGGACTTATTCCATTTTTCTGCAGCTGGCCCCTTGTCATCTAGAGTTTGGAATGTGACCGGTTATTTCTGGACTCTTTTCTCTGCTATAAGCTCACAGTCAAGGTTAGTCACTTAATTCTAGCACTCCAGAAATTGCATTTGCTATGATTATTTATTTCACCATTCGTTCAACTCAATGATTGTGCTTGTCATTGATAATGTTCATGAGTAACGGACATTGTCTCCATAATCTGATATGGTGCTTGTAATTTTGTATTATTTTATTGTATTGGGCAATCCCCTCGACACGTGTTTCACCACAGTTCATATGCTTCATCAGGAGGGTTTTATTGTATGGATCTACAACGCTGAAAGAATGAGAGAATAAAATAAGAGGCAGTCTATCAGTTGTTAAACCAGATTTATGATCACATTTCTGAAACCACCAATATCAGTTTTTCAACATTAGATTAAATTGGAAAAAGAATCCAAAATGTTCAATGTCATCTGTCACTTAATGTATCCGCACAATGTTGTTTAGTTGCTGGATCCTACCCACATTTCTATAAACAATGTCAGTGTGTCACCACTACATTCAATATGCAAGAATATGCAAATGTACAATACGAAATTGTTGTAATTCTTACTTTTTAGAACTTTATTCTGTCACGTTAGCATTCTGTGCTGCTTTATTCGAATCAGTTTTTTAGTGTTCTCCCACTTTGTTTGAGATTACATATCCAAATTGTGTGCCTATAAATTAAATGTATTCGCTAATTAGATTCAAATGTTTGTAAACTGCTAATATTTCAGCACTGAATTTAGATAATGATGTGTACTGTAGCTATGGTGTAGTTTCTCACCTTTGATTGTTATGATTGTTTGTGTTACCTTTCAGCGGCATCGATAGTTTTCAATCGGAGAACCCTGATGTTCAAAATGGCCGCATTTATGCAGGACGGCATGACGTAAACGCACCGGTTATATGCGTTTGATGTAATTACATATTGGACACCATGTTGAATTGGTATTAGTATATTTCACTGGTTTCATACTTGGTCCGTACATATGTATTCTTAGAAATACATATTGAATTATGAAACCCCTGGATCCTCTTTAAACCCAGTATTTACCACTGAGTTGAAGCCTATACTTTAAAAAAGATGGATTTGTAGAACAAGATCCAACAAAAATTAATTTGATGAAATCACTTCAATTAATGATAAATCTTTAAGTATCAGTGCCCAATCATCTATCAAATAAAGAGAAATATTAACTCCATTTTCATATTCCTGTCCATTTCATCATATTTCACATTTGGGTGGCAGGTGCATAACACAAATCAATATGTCCACCAAATAACCATTATGCATTGTCTCTGTTTGTTTTCTAATGACACAAAACATCTATGTACGTTACAAAGTCATAAAATGTGTTACACCTTTGTCATACATCTGATACTTTACAGAAGATTGTGATCTCTAGAATTAAGTGAATGGACTCTTTTCTCTGCTACAATCATTAGATGCATTCAGCAGTCTGAGTGCAACCGGCCACTTCTATTGCAGCCCCAACACATCATTGAATCCAAATTATCAGGATTTTCTAATAATAGCCAGTTAGCCATCAGATGTAGAAAAACTGCATGAATGAAATTATTGACTGTGAGCTTACGTCGCGCTCTGTGCAGCCTGAATCAGTTCCTCTTGTCTCATGCTCTGTGTCCTGAGGCTTTCTGTATTTTTCTTTAGACTGATATGATTTCTTCATGCTCGTGTTATACTAAGTAACATATTTGTTAGTCACACATGGTCCTACCAGGCTCCATACATACTCCTATAGTTCCATAGGGTTATTTGCCACAAGCATCTGCAAGCTTGCGCTGGATCTCTTGTTGCCTTGCATTGATGTGTTACTTCATTTGGTTAGTGTGTTTGAGTAATGCAGTGCAGGATTGCGAGGGTGCTTCATGACTAAACCTGCTATGTTGTGGTGTCACTAATGACATCAGCATAATGGGTTCTTGGTCCTTACTCAAGACTGTTCATTAGGGAATTTCCATCCACGATCTCCGTTGTCTCCCCTATCCCTGTAAGGATATGCACTGAATTGGGTCTGTAAGCTTGACTAAGGGAATACCTTTCTGTGTACATGTCAGCAAATGCTGCACTTGGGGTTTGTCCGAAAAAGGATGTGTAGCCCTCACACCCGTTTTAAGGCAAGTAAGGCAATTCCCTCATGGAAAGATGCAGTAAGAATCTACTACAAAACTGGGCCAGTAGCTGCACACTGTCACTGCCTGGGATTACAACCCACAACAGGATGCCAAGGACATCTCCCAACTACCTTACCCGAAGGGCACAACTAAAAATACATCACCCCTGGCTAGCCTTACCTAGATGGATACTACACGTAACCCACTGCATCCTCCAGTAACCACCCACACTAACATTCTTACCCTCTAGGCCAAATAAGCTTAATTCAAAACATCAAAGAATGAATTGAATAATCTTCCGAAAATACACCAAATAAAAGAAGCCTACATTGCTACATTCAACTTCAGATATCATTTGCCAGGTCAATGCTTCCTAGTACCATGGGCACCTGAGCCTCCCCTCTGCAGACACATGACTCTATGCTTTTGACACAACAGCCATAGACCGACCCAGACACAGAGACCCAGACACAGAGCTCAGATTACTTCCTGTCTTTGTGCAGCAACACAACATGAAAAGCTATCTTTCATTTTCCCTCTTTCTTCTCCAATGTAAAGGACCACCCTCTTTCAGATCCACTACATCTCCCGGAGACCGAGCAAATGGCAGCAACATTTGTAATAAATTCCTGTAACACGGCCAGAGCACCAGCTTAACCCCACGCCCCCCAACACCGTGAACCATTAAAGAGAAATATGAAGCATATATTGTCTGAAATATGCATTGTCTATTCACAGATGCATCAACAGGTTTCCACCTATTACAATGAGGGAGGCTTATGGGCAGATGGACCTTACTTCTTCAACAGTGGACAGGACTAACATGTACTCCATTGGCAGCTGCACACATAACATTGTGAGGTACCGGCCAATGGTAGACATGGCAAACCAACTGTCTAGAAATAATGGTAAGAAACACCTTTAATAGGGAAAATAACTGTATAACCGTTTTTTACATAAAGACTCTCTATACTGTACTCTAGCTGATAACATCCTTTACACAGTATAGCATGGCTGGGGCAGGTATGTTGTCTTAAACTGGAACAATATCTGTAAAGAAGTGTGAACAGGTAAAGGATGTGCAAAACACCATTGTGTCTCCCTTACTGTACAATAATGATATCACTGAGTTTCCCTCGTCCCAGCTCTTGCCTAAACATAGACGTATCCACGCTACTTCCCATGGTAGAATAACACATTCGAGTGATAGGAGTGAACATAACACAACATTGTGAAGTGTTGTATTAAACTAAGGCAGTGTCCCATTGTGTGAAATAGGCCTCTGGTCTGGAGCATGGCAACAGTGCTGTAAAGGAGCATAGTACCTCGGGGGCCACATCATGGACACAGATCTCATGCCAGGTGTGGACTACTTTCCTCCACAGAGTTAATTCTGTGAAAAGACTTGTGGCTTGCTCAGGAGTCCTCCACTAGCCCCCCTTCCCCTCCACCCCCCGTTCTGTCCTGTTCTCCCATCACCATATGCACCATTATTGGCCGTTCCCTACCTTACTGTCCATTGCAAGGCATCGAATTTAGTTGGTATCATGCATCTCTGGTGCTCACAAGATGTCTGGGTTTGTATTCCAGGAAGATAGAAACCCACACTTCAAAGCTTTCCCGGGTTCTTTGGCACAGGATGACACACGATTCCATTTCAGCCGTGTGCCCAAGTCATAACTAGCATATCATGCAATACATATAACAAGCAGGGCCAGAGAGCCTCAGGCTTTATGAAATGTAAGCAGTTCGCTTGGTGGAGAGGCTTTAGCATAGATCCATGTTTAATAGTCGGCCATTATTTATAGAAAGAGGTAACCCTGCGCCACCTTTTTGTACCACCCTGTAATTGACCACACGTTGAACACCTTTGCATTATTTATTTGTTTTGGAATAGCACCGATTTCAATTAAACAGTACATCTGCCAGGTTTGTGTGTCTAATGTCTCGGCTCTTTGTAGATGGAACAAACGGACTCAATAAAAAAATAAAATAACATAAAACATACATATAGATATTAGGCCACTTTAGGCAATAATGGAATCTCTCCCCAAAAAAGGCATTTGTGGAGAGATTCAAATTCAAATCGCCGGTGTTTTCATTTTTTTATTCGCTGTTTCATATGATGTGCCTGTTACAATGTCAATCATGACCTTGCACTTGCAGGACCACCGCTCCACTGTTCCACGGAGGCCCGTGGCCCAAACGCCTGCCAAGTAGGGGAAGCTCTCTGCCCCTACACGCAGCGAGACTCCTGCGTGATGTGCGTTTGACGTTTCAGCGCGGGATGCCATATACAAAGAATGCTCAAACTGCGTGCCACTCAAACAATAAACCGGTCCAAAGCTGAATACATGTCTCATGCTCTGCACACATATTACTGTCATGGGCACTATTCTGACTGTTGAAATGAGCACCATACCCAGTGTGCATTACCTTCTCAGAAGGAACGCACATTTGAATTGCTATCACAGACACTTTGGATACATTTGTGGTCATTCTTATGTTCCCAAATGCACTTTCTTTTAATGCAAACTAGCAAGCATCATATATTCAGGGCACCCACATTATTCAATACCAAGCCCCGCTCCTCAGTCACGCCACACCACTGACAATCACCACCCCACACCCTCAACCACCCACACTTACCCTCCACGAAGGAGGAGGAGGGGAGGGAGATTCCCCCAGCAAAGTTTGCGCATTTCCAGCACTTGACCAAGTAAGCATAACAAAACAATGGTGTTGGTCAACTATGTAGTTTCTTCTCTGCAGAGCAGAGCTTTATGAAAGGACGGATTGGAATTCATGTTTTTTGCAGTCACGGAAGATATTATCTTGTATCTTCTGCCACCTACTGGATAAGTGAGGAACAGGAAACTAGAATTCCCGTGATCTTGTTATAAAATCACCCACTTTGGTAGAAAGGCACATTTAAGGAAGAACATTATCACTAAAAAGCGTTCTGAGACTAAGCCATCAAGCACGTTAGTACCGCTCTAAAACAACGCATTAGTGCGACTTTAAAATCAAAAGCATCGCTTGAATGTATGCATAAGCACAATAAAAGTCAACATACTTGAAGCACAGCATATGCAGGCTCTCTGGTCTCACTGCAGGAAAATGGGGCAGAGAGGTAAATCAAGGCGCACCAGCATTACACCTTGGGTGTATGCCCTGATTTAACACGGCTTCCTTTTTTAAATAAGGCTGTTTATTCTTGCTTGTTTCAAAAAAATATCGACATATCACAAACATCTGACTGAGGCTTGTCTGTCTCATTCAAATCAAGCTTCAGATAAAAAAAAGACTATTCTGTGTTTTTGGAAATGGTGGAGTTGAAACAAATGTATTTTGCTTAATAAGATCCTCTATTTATAAGGTAGTTTGTATTCCAGAACTGCTGAGTGAAATCATAAAAATAAGAATTGATGGGCCTTTTCAAAAATATGTTAAAAATTAGAGAGCATTTTACATTTTGAAATGATGGTAATTGATTTATTTATTTATTTTATTTATTGGACATTTGTATGGCGCCTATACACAAGTGTGTCCAGGCGCCACAAGAAAAGATGGGGGAGGGGAGGCACATGGGAATCACAAAAGTAGAACAACAACAAACGGTTTTATTGGCCTTGTGACAATCCTACCATGCAAGTGCTTGACAAGGTGGTAAGTGCAAGGGGGTAAAGGGTAGAGGGAGAAGTGCAGGAGTGGGGGGCCTCCAAGGAAGGTGAGCGGGCAAGTGCTGGGAAGGCCAAGGTGGCCAGTGCTGGGGTTAATGGCGGAAGGGGAGGATGAGTGCAGTGGACAGACAGGGAGGACCAAGTTGGGCTAGTCCAGAAAAGGGAGCCGGAGGGCAAGTGCTGACAAAGGCAAGTGAGGGGACTGCTATTGGGTTGTCAGGCTCCTGTATGACTCTGAAGGGACCAGGCCACAGTCGCAGCGGCAGTGGGAGGGTTAGCACAGGAGTGGGAGATGGAAGGAAGAGGAGAAAAGGAAAGTCTTGAGAGGTTTCCAGAACTTAAGAAGATCCGGCTCAAGTCTGAGGGTGGGAGGGTTGTCGTTCCAGAGGGAGGAACCAGCCGAGGAAAGGGATCAACTTCCCACTCTCTGCTTGGAGAGGCGTTTGATCTGAAGAGAGTTGGAGCTAGAGGTCACTGGCCAGGAGGTATCTGGAGAGGGAAAGCTGGATGTAAAGAGGTCCCAGGCCCCAGACAGCCTTGTGAATCATGCAAAGGGTATTGAATTTGATCCTTGCAGTTAGCAGGAGCCAATGGAGAGATTTTATAGCTGGAGAGATACGGTCCCTGGGCTTGAGGTCAAGGATAAGTCTCACAGTTCTATTCTGAATTAGTCCAAGGGGACAAAGGTCAAAAAGAGGCAGATTGTGGAAGAAGCTGTTGCAGTAATTAAGCGTAGAGAGAAGCAGGGCTCTGGAAACGTTGAGCTTCTAAGTTTAAAAAAACATAGTTAAGTTAGGTGCACTGCATCAAAACATTCCCTTCAAACGGTCCAGCCAACTAAGATCACTCATCGTTATAGCCTCCAACCCATATAGTATCATAGGGCAGTAACATTGCTTATAGAGAGTCAAAATGTCCTTGATCGTATATCCTGCGGTGCTCATTACACATTTCCATAAGAGAAGCGTCAACTGATGTCATTGTTTTAGACTCCACAATCTCTCCGCAATGGTTTTTATTACTCAATTCGAATCCCACATACACGTAACTTGCCATATATTCTATATCTTCCAGTTTAGTATTTCATATTTTGGTAACTAATATACTAGAAAGTGCCTGATGATATTCACATCCTTAACAACCTGGGGAGTATATGACGACTGAATTCAAGCGCTGTATATGCTTGCTGCGTAGGTAAGCATGCTTCCCCTCATCTCTAGAGATAATACTGGGCAGTGAGACGTAGCAGTATCTGGAGCTGACCACCAGAGAACTGGCGCACGCAGGACCTAAGATCTTGTAGAAACACCTACCTACCACCTGATTGGGACGGGGACGTGAGTCAAAACTATGCTGCAGCAGTCCAAACTTCCAGCAGCATGCCACTGCAACTACCAGGGCCACTCAGTTACGTTCTAGAATTGAGCCCAAGTCTATGATGCGCACTTTATTCCTGTAGGCCATCCAGCACATCAAGGGGCAAGGCAACAGGCAATTGACAAACGGTGTCACCTGTTTGCCTGTTCACCTGACCCTCTTCCTTTGACTCTTCACCCTCAATGATATGTCTGTCTCTCTACCTGCTGCCAGCTACTACCTTCCCCACCTCAATGCATCATTCAATATAGATAGTCAAAACGGAGAATTGCTGATGTTATTAGTTGTTATTGACCTAAAGAGTTAACTACGTAATTCTACTGGCCTGTTTGGTTAATTGGTGAGCAGTAATTACTGCTCTGTTAATTTAATTGTTGGTTGTTATGGATTGTTTATATAATTGGTGGTTGCTACCAGCCTGTTTATTTATTGGTGCCCACTACCACCATGGCACTTTAATTTGCATTCGTTACTGGACAGTAGATAGTAGGGTAGAACTACTTGCATGTGCATTTTATTTTTTGTGCTACTGGCCGCGACAAGGAACTGTTGATCTGCCCACCTTATTGCCAATATGCTGTGGTTTTACTGCCTCTAAATTCTGGACGGAAATGTTGGGCTCACGAAATGCAAACCTATTCCCACAGGTGCATAGCACGCTGCTCGGAACGAAATGTAGGGTGCAAACAAGACCCAGAGGACAGGTTGTCATGGCGGTTGGTGTGGGTGCAGCAGGCCACAATACATGTAAATTAAGTTGAGGGAGAAATACGCCGAGGATATACTAGCAGAAGACCAGTATAAAGGACCAGTATAAGTAAGGAAGCATGGGTGAAGGACTAATAAAACAGTTTCAGAGACTCCCCGATATGCAGCAGTCCAGAACACGCTGCTGGCAGACAGACACGCTGACATTCAGGCATGAACATAGAAAGAGAAAACAGATTTTGCCGGTGGAATGATGCTGATATAAAGTGCAGATGGCATTAGTCCAATGGCAGGAATGCAATGGTCTTCTTTGCTTATTGATCGCATCCACACTAACTCCTGTATTATTAACCCACCTTCATTCACAATGCACCACCGGTGTCCAGTCATTTGGTCGACAGACAAATGGTCGACAGACAAATGGTCGACGCAATTTGGTCGAAAGACAAATGGTCGAATTTTTTTTTTTATTTATATATATATTTTTCAGGTTTTCGTTTAGGAACAAAAGGGTTTTTTTAGCAAAAAAATGGGGTTGGGGGGACCCCCCCCCACCAAAAAAAAGTGAAAATACAAAAAAAATAAAAATTCGACCATTTGTCTTTCGACCAAATTGCGTTGACCATTTGTCCTGTCGACCATTTATTTTCGACCAAATGACCTGTAACCTGCACCACCTTATCCCCTCCCTACTCCATTCACAATGCACCACCCATCCCCTCCCTACTCCATTCAAAATGCACCACCTCATCCTCTCCCTACTCCATTCACAATGCACCACCCCATCGCCTCCCTACTCCATTCACAATGCACCACCTCATCCCTTCCCGACTCCATGCACAATGCACCACCTCTTCCCATCCCTACTCCATTCACAGTGCACCACCTCATCCCTTCCCTACTCCATTCACAATGCACCACCTCATCCCCTCCATACTCCATTCACAATGCACCACCTCATCCCCTCCCGACTCCATGCACAATGCAGCACCTCATCCCCTCCCTACTCCATGCACAATGCACCACCTCATCCCCTCCCTACTACATTTCAATGACTGTTCTCTTCACCATGTGCTTGCTTAATGTATCCTTATCATTGTTGCTTTACTGGCCCATTGCTCCTCACTCGTATCCTAGTCCCATAATACCTATTAAATCATGTTCTTCTTCCCGGTATCACCCCTGTTTCAGTAGAATGTATGCTGCTCTGCTCCCTCATGGTGCAATCCTCAGAACACATTCTCACACTTGGACTTGGAATGTTGAATCTGTCTGCAACAAAACCCTCTCCCTCACATGCTATTTTGATTCCCATGCCCCTAAACATCCACCATGACTATCACTGAAACCCGATATACACTGCATGATACATGCACTCCAGAAGTCCTACATACTGACTCTCCAACTAAATAAGTGCATGTGATTAGCAAGGCTAGCCCATATTCCTCCATGATCCCTTGACAGTGTCTTCCTTCCTTCTGCAGACACGTGCCATTCATCTAATAGCACTGACCTGACCTCTCTTACTAGAATCCTCAGTTATCACTCACTGGCACTTTCTTACGTACTTGATTTTTTCTCCATATAACTTTTTATTACCATTTTAAACATGTTAACAGCACCAGCATCCCCCCTCCCCCCGGACCCCAGGGGTCTGAACCGCATTCCCTTTAATCCCGTCATTCCCCTTCGGCCCGTGACTTCACTTGTCCTCATCAGTCGGTTTTACTCCACCAGGCCCAACAGGCTCATCCTCCTTCGGGCATCCGGCCATCCTTGCCCCCTTCTGAAAAAATTCAAGTGTCTGGGACCAGTCCTCCAAAAATCTTCGTTGGTCCCCTTGCAAAGAATAAGTACCCATTCTAGTCCTGCAAAGTTCCCAACCTTCCCCAACCAATCATGTTCCAATGGGGGGTCCTTAGATTTCCATTTTGGGCCACCCCCAGCACCCCCACCATCATTAAGATTACATATATTTTCCACTGCGCTCTGGGATTCAGCTCCTCCAGTTGACCTCCTAAGCCCAGAATTGCCAGCCCACTGTTGTCTCTTTCCTTTAGGTCCAACACTTCTCCCAATGCTACCCATACCACATTCCAGTAGTCCTGAAAACTGGACATTCCCACCAGGTATGGTTCCATGACCCCACCATTGCACATTGTCGCCAGTATCACTTTCTGTTTGATCTTGGCCTGCTTTTAGACTCACCACTCATGTCCCAATTGAGCTCACGGGTGATTTCACCTCACAAACTCATTCAAAGACCACTTCCTCCAACGTGGCTCTTTCCTATTTGACATCTTCCGGTATTGTTATTACTTTATCTGCCAGCCATTGCGCCTTTTATTTGAGCAGGACTTTATTTAGGGAAACGTTATCATCCCAACGAAATAGGATTTGGGCAATTATTTGTAATCCATTTTAAAGAAACAAAAAAGTGTGTCTCATGGTCTTGCACAACACCATCTCCCTTCAACCTTCTGGGAAAATAAATGAGCACTGGTGTAACAATAATTCCTTTTATTTGAACGGTATCATAAGGTAATTGGTGGGTGCAACCAGGGGAAATGCAACAGAAACCAGGCACGAGGAAGCCTTACATTTCGATCGTGATTGAACTACTTATGGGAAATAGCTTGATTCAGCTGACCTGTTCAAGCCACGATCGACCAGGGACGTCACGAAACGTTTTTGTTTTGTTTTATAATGCAAGCTCCTGGGCTGTGGCCACCACCATGTGGTTCTTTACTTCTGGAGTGGAGGCTTTCTTGTTCAGGCCCCTTAAAAAAATAAGAAAAATAAGAACAGGAGTGCCAACACTTTCAGCAGTGACCCTTAATAAGAAAGAATAGGAATACCAAATAATGTGTCTTTTTTTAATTCTATACAGTAATTGCTAGACTCATTAAATGTTTATTTCAGGCACACTTTAGGGGGTGAGTCACTGATTTAGTCTGTTCTTAAATGCCTCAACTCAGCCTTTCATCCTTCTGAGGTGGATAAATGAGTACCAACACAGGTTGGGTGATATTGGGTGTATATTTTTTCTATATAAAGAGCTTAAGCGTCAGTGTTATATAATAACACATCATTATCATTTGGTCATGGACATCTGCTTGCATTCCCAGTAATTTGGTAATATGGGCCTATACACACTGATCATAACGATACATATGGAGATCCATTCTTGTATGAAATGTACATCACATTATAGTGATATCCTAAGCATATTTTTCGTAGTGTACAATGCTACGTGATGCCACTTCATGTTTTATCGAGGGGTGAAAGGTTGTGTTCCATCGCTTCCCGTGATAGCACTTCGGGGTGGCGTCAAATTACATCACTTCCTGTGATGTCATCAGAGTTCAAGGGTCGTTTGATGTCACTTCCGCTACCCTGGCATTTTGGTGACATGACATCCCTGCGATCGACCCCACACGCAAGCCATTTTGAACCTAGTTATAAAATACCCAAATCGACTGCTATGTGACTCGAATCGGCTCCCTCATCGAACTGCCGATTCAGCTCTTTTGAGCTAATAGACACCAAGTGGATCATAGTTTGTTGTGTCGGATCACACTAACCAAGTTATACGAAGTACTTCATCCTATGACAATTGCTAACCCAGATCAAGACGAGCTTTAAGCCAATAGCCGCGAATTGGCCAGATTGTGTCCAGTCAACTCAATCACATAAATATTCTTTTTTATTATTGGGTCGAGAGGAATTTGTTAAATTCCAGTCATTTGATACCCATTGGCTCGAAGCCTGTCAAATCAGCTTAATGTTTTAAAAGGTAATTCGGTGAGATACGTCTTGATTCCAGTGTATGTGTGTATTGGCCTGTTTCATTGATTTCTTTTCCAAGGTGCAAAGTGATGTTTCAGTGGTGAAAAGTGACTTTGCACTGTCAACAAACACCCTGATTCATGGAACAGTGCAAAGTGTTTTTTTGCAGTGCAAAGTGACTGCAAGGCAAAAAGACACTTTGCCCTGTTCCATGAATCCGTGTGTGTGTTGGCAGTGCAAAGTCCCTTTTCACCAGTGAAAAGTCACTCTGCACCGTACAAAGCATTCCATGAATCAGGCCCTAAGTCAGAGAATGTGGTGGGTTCAGGAGAGTGAAGGAGGGGCAGAGATCAGGTTTGTGTGTATGTAATTTGAGAGTGGCAGTTAATTGGAATAGAAGGAGGATGTAAAGGGGCCAACGGGGGAACACATTTAAAAATAGGAGGGAAAACCCTTTTGCCCCCTCCGCCCCCAAAAAGAAATTAAAGACCCAGGGAGTGAGCAAGCCCAGGAAGAGAATCAGCATGAACCATAGCAACATAGGCTGCACAGAGATGCAGCATGGGCAGCAGGCCATAATGGCTGGCCAGCAGAAACCCCCTCGAGTGCCACCAGACCAGGTTGCAGCCCAGACATCCCACGGCAGAAGAGCAGCATCTTTTGGGCTCTGCAAATATAAAAAGTTCGGGGGATTGTCAACACATTGCGGTTTTGTCACGTGATACTGCAGCAGATAAGAAGAGGGCATGTTGGGTCCAATGCAGCATTTTCGGGGACAGTATGGGCCATGGCAGAGGCCTGCACTTTACAACCCCAAGGATGCTGAGATACCCTGAGCATGCTATTGCTGCCACTTCAGGTGAGTCGGCAGCAGAACCATCCTCAGCTCGGTCAGCGGCAAGAGGATATGGCCACTTGCAGGGGAGACACAGTAGGCTGTGGCATGTGTCTTAGGATTTATTTTCCAAATGTGCAGCATGTGTAATATTTGCCATGCTGTGGTCCATGGTGACGGGTAATGCTAATGTGGACAACCTGCGCATGTGTTGCCACATGGAAGGCCCACTTGAAGGATGAGAGAGTGGGGGTAAGGCTGTTTGTTTGGTTGACATTGGTCCTCCCAAGCCCAGATTTTTGTCTACGCTGTCTTTTCCAAAATCCCTGCTAAAAAGGAAAAGAAAATCATACAAAAGAAAACAATCAAAAATATTAGAAATAAAATATGCTTTCAAAAATGTTAAGAGGAGCCATTTTTTTTTGTTCCTGTACTTTTACCCAAACCTAGTTGTAGGGCCAAATTGTCTGTTCCTAGTTTTCCTCCTTGTTTAAAATATACAAAACATGCAAAGAAAGCTGAAAAAAAGAAAAATACAATTCTCACAAATGTTTTTCTTGTATAAACTTCACGCATTGTTACGAGTCATCCCTTACAGCAAGTAGGTCAAGTGGCACAGCGAGTAGAGCGCTCGCTTTGACATCCGTGCAGAGCTTGTTAATGCAGGTTCGAATCGTGCAGGGCCAGACTCAGCCTTTCATCCTTCCGAGGTATGAGCACTACACACCGTGGGTAACAATAAGCAGCGCCCAGATACTTGAGGGTTCGTAGTGCAATATAAATGCTAAATTATTATTATTAGGACACTGACAGATTGTTAAGGGACATCCCTTGTGCAGCATCCAATCCTTGAGTAATTGTTAAGGCACATTTTATGTACGAATGAAAGGCGCTGCTTGAAGAATGTAGGGTTATCCCTTGTACAAAAGCTACTCCAGTGAACATTGTCAATGGTCATCATTTGCATTCAATAGGGGATCCGAGGAATCTTGCGGCCGCAGCTGGTCTTTCTGTCACAACATGCTTATGACACCTTTGTTTTAGATGCTGGCTTTAGGTTGTAGGAATGAGAGATCTTAACGAAGGGAAGGCATTCAAGGTGGCCATAAGGTACAATTGCATGGCTGGAGCAAGAAACGCCATCGTCTCTTGTTTTTCTGTGTATAATGAAATGTCATTGACTAGTTTAAGTGGAATTGCACTTGAATATGTTATCTCTACCTTATTAAAAAGGCTGTTCTCTGAAAGATTATTCTTGCACTCTTGCCAAAAAGCCACTATCTGAGAAAAAATGTATTATTATTTCATTCTGTTGTTTAAAGCATGGAACTAACTCGAGTGAAGCAGATCGCTGCACCGGATCTAGGCAGCCGACATTTGGGCTGGTATTTTTGAAACAGTAGCCGAGTACTGTGAATTACGGTTTGGGTGTCAGTCTGTGCATGCACTGGGATTAGTCCATGGTCAGGTATTGTTGAAAAAGTCACATTTGAAGAGCTTTGCAGAATGGGAGAATTTTGGGGACATTCCGAGATAATTCCCAGATTGAGTTCCACAGGGTAGATCCCTGACACGAAAAATAGTCTGTGGGTCCTCTCTTTGTGGGCGAGTTGTGTTTAAAGCTGGGTGGTTCAGTTGCTGCATGATCAGCGTGTGCCAAACGATATGTGGAGTATAGGCGGCATGTAATCTGTTGTACTACAAGTGACTGCTTTGTAGATGATACATGAGGTCTTGAACAATATTGCATAGCGATTAGGTCAAATATCTGCTCACTCGTAATAAGGTGTGCTGCGGCATGGAAGACTGCTTTTAGGGGAGCCAAGTCAGTGATTGAAGACCCTTCAGGAGGGTGTTTACCTCATTGATATGCATGAACAGAAAGGCCTGCCCTATGGTCTAGAAGTCCTGCGGCAGGATGAAGGGAAGGTTGGAGATATGGAGCTAGGTAGTTTGGAGGTCCTTGGCTATGTCCTTCTGAAATGATAGGCTGCTGTCCATGGTGAAGCATATGGATTATGCTGAGAGTTGAAGATCCAATACTTCTAGGTGCATATAGGAGGTTGATTCAATGATATGTTGGGTTTTGTCTATTTTTTTCAATGAAAATATGATGATTGCTGAGTTTCTGGCACCTCAGGTTTGGGTGAGGGCTTGGGACAATGCTTTATTACTTTGAAGAGGGCTTGAAGAGGTATAAACGCTGCCTTAATGCTACACATCCAATATATTGGACATTTTGTGATGAAGAGCTGCTTTTGTGTATTTATCTGTAGGGAAGAACCATAAGAGAAATTAATCTTCTCTATCGCTATCCAAAACCACAAAAGTCATGGTGGCAAACAAACAAAAGTACCCTTTGTAATAATTTAGGCCTCATACTCTCAAAGAACAACAATTCATAAGAGCTGTTTTGTTTGTTTGCGATACAGGAACCAACAACCATAGTCCGAAATAACATTAGCTATTCTGCATAAAAATACATGGACTTTGAATCGCAAAAGTCTCATCCCTGTCCAAATCCTATACCCAATAGAATTCAGAATGGTTGGGGTACATGGGAACAGTGCATACAAATCCACTGATGAAGTTACAACAGTTAGAGCAACAGACCGATTAGAACAAAACATGTTGGGATTTATAAACAGCCCAATTTAAGAGGCTGATTATTACAATGTGTAGGGGAGGCAGGGTTTCACAAGTATGACGCTGACACAAAAGGTACAATTTTTAAAACCTTTATTAACATATCAGGGTTTGGAAACACTCCTATTCTGCCCTATTACTAGGATGGGAGTAGTCTTGACCATCAAATAATAAATAAAACAATCCTAGTGCTGTCCCTCAAGTCAGAATGGCCTATGCTAACAAAACCTACTGCCTGCCCTATCTCTTGTACAAAAAAGTGTATAAAGCAGATATGTATGTAAAGGAAAATCAGTGTTCAAATAAAGAGTACTTGTGACTGAATCAGCTCTCCTCCCCACGTTAGATCAAACAGAGTAAGGTGCCCCCTGTGGGCAGGATGACACACTCTGGCTCGGTGTTTCAACTCAAAACAGTTCAAGATGTGGGTCAAGGCCCATCTGGCCTTCCACGTTAAAGTCTCTCTTTACGGTCTTTTAAATAACGTTTCAACAAAATGTTCACATTGGTCTCCCTGTTGGGCTCAGAGCTCTACAACACACAAGTTCATGTTGGTCCCCCTCTCTTGGACTCAAAAGGTTCACATTGATCCCGTCTGTCGGGCTCAAACCTTTCACAACACAAAGTTCATCAATACTTGCAGAGGGCTCTTTTCCCCAAGCTTAGTGCACTTTGGGTCTCCCTCAGTTGAGCTCAGACTGTTTTTGGATGTCAAAGACTTTCAGCGTTCAGCTTTTTACTTTCACCTTCTCTCGGGCTTAATTTTGCTCACTTCGTTTTTGCAGTTCCTTCACTTTATCGCTACAATGTACCTTTGACAGAGACTTTCGAGTGGGCTACTTCCTTTCACCAGACCAATCCATTACTCAGTATTGCTGATCTCACAGCTGTCCTTACTTGAAAGATTATTCACAGGTCTTCCTTTCCTCGCGTCTCATTCACACGCGTGCAGCCTTCACTTGCGACATCGTTTTTTCCACTTCAATCTTTCTTCAACACACACCGGTCTCTCAGGTCGCTTGCCAACTCACTGGCTCTGTGCGCTTTTTTCTTGGTTTTACGATTTCCAATTCATGAGTCAAGTTTAGTACCACAGGCTTGGCATCGCCTCCCCAACTCTTCCATTTACCCGGGAGGGTCGCTTACTCTCTCTAAATAAAATGCAGCCTTCGGATTTGGGAACTGGCCTTCTCCACATGTCTCTCGTGGCCTGTTGGAGGCAGCGACCTCCTGTAGGGAACTCCTGGGGTTTTTGAGCCACTGCTCTTGTCCCTCGGTCTTTCGCTCTGCTCCAGTTGTTTTGCCCTCATCCCGGAAGTTCTTCTCGTATTTGTGTTCCACCTTGCTCCGAGTGTATCTGTAGGTTCCGCCTTTTTTCCGTGCTAGGAGAGCTAATTGGTTTCAGGTTTATGCACTGAATGTTAAGTTTTTGACTTTGCCAGAACCGATTAGCGGGACATGTCCAGTATGATGTATAAGAGGTAGTCTTGTTACTCTCAGTCACCCTCTTCCTCAGCCCATTATTTGTGTAAAAAGGGTGGGGGGAATACCACGTCTCACCATCAGCTTCCTCACCCCCACTCCCTGAAAACCCCTCACCCAGGTGATCCTCCCGCACGTGTCCACCTCCAGGGTCTGGATCCAAAGATGATGGCCGTGCCCTGGCCATCTGAGAGAGAGATCCATGGAGACTAGTGGGTGAGCCACGCTTTGTGTCAAACCTGACAAATGTGTGTTGTCTAAAAAAGTATCAATCAAAGGTTAAAAACAAGACAACCATTACAGTCTTCACTATATTTGTTTCTGTTGTTACGATACATGCTTCAAGAAATATTTTTCTCTGATTTAGAGAGCATGGTCCATCACCTAGAAGGTGGCTGTCTTGATGTTTCACTTGGGGCTGAACCCCAACAGATATTCATGTAGGAAGTATAGTTGTTCGATTCTGCTTAGTGGTTGAGTAGCAACTACTTTTTCCAAAATGTTGCACGATTAAATGGGAGGTTCATAATGGACTGGTAGCTAGCCAGGTCACCTGGATATTTTTAAAAGAGGTAATTTGAGACCAGCCTTGAAGGTGGCCGGAAATGATCCTTCAGTTAGTGAGGAATAAATGGTGCAGGGGAATGCTTTCAATGCTGCGCCAGTCAGTTGTTTAATGTTGGAGGCCAGGATGATATTGTCAGAGCAGGAGTTAGGTTTCAGGGTGGTAAGCATTTTTATGGGTTTAAGGGGGACGAGATGAGAGAATTTCTTCCAGATAGTAAGAGTGCATACTGTGAAGCGGGGGACTAACGCTGAGGCAGGTTGATTCAATGATATGTTGGGTTTTGTCTATTTTCTTCAATTAATATTTAATGATTGCTGCGTTTCTGGCACCTAGGGAATGGGTGAAGGCATGGGACAATGCGTTACTACTTCTTTTAGGGCTTTGCTCCTCTTAGAAGCTTCCATGTTGGTGTTGGACTGTTGAGCAGCTTTGGTGAGCAGAATTCTACATTTGGTACAGAGAGACATGAGGTTGTTGAGATCTCCAGGGTTGTGGTCTTTGTGCCACCGTTTCTCTAGGGCTTTAGAAAAGCTGCCAATTCAGTGAGTGCTTTATTTAACAAAGTACGCTTCATTTCCAGAACACTGTTCTTAGAAGTTTTTTTTTTACTTGCAGTTCATTTATTTCTCCAATTATTCAATAGTTTATTGGGCAAATTAGACATGATATTCTTATGTCATTACAGGGTAACCTTCTGCACAACTGACTATACAAATTGTGCCTACTAAAGGGTGCATCATTTTCTGTAACTAGAAATACTAAGACTTTGTATAGTAGAGATATAAATGCCGCCTTGATATTATGAAGCCAAAATATTGGATATATTGTGATCAAGAGCTGCTTTTGTGTATTTATCTGTAGTGAAGAACCACAAGAGAAATTAATCTTCTCCATTACTGTCTTAAACCACAAAAGTCATGGTGGTAGATGAACCAGAGTCACCTTTGTAATAATGTAAGTCCTTATACTTTCAAAGAACATCATTTCACATTTCATTAGAGCTGTTTTGTTTCTTTGCGATACAGGAACCAACAACCACAGTCCGAAATAACATTACCTATTCTGCATAAAAATATGTTAACCTTGAATCACAGAAGATCTCATCCGTGTCCAAATCCTATACCCAATCGAATTCAGAATGTTTGGAGTACATGGGAACAGCGCATAGAAATCCTGTGATGAAGTTACAACAATTGGAACGAAAAATGTTGGGTTTTATAAATAGCTCAATTTAAGAGGCCAATTATTATACTGACATTAGCCAAATGTGTGCTGTCTAAAAATGTAACAATCAAAAGTTCAAAAAACCAAGACAACAATTACAGTCTTCACTATATTTGGTTCTGCTTTTACAATAATAATAATAATAATAATAATAATAATAATAATAATAATAATAACATGGTTCAAAAACTATTTTCAACCACGTTGGTGTCTACAAGAATAAAACATTTTCTGTTTTTATTAAGCACAAATCACTTTAGGGTGCACTGAGCACTGTAATTAGTCCTTTTAACCACCTACGTCTACGTGATAATAAATTAAGAAAGATGTTTATATTAAGCAGAGTACAAATTGAATTACTTTGATTCTACCTACAACGTATCATTCATGTTTGCTTTGATCCATTTTGTTATATTTGTGTATCATGAGCAAACCCTAACATAGGGCCATCTAAGTGTGTTATTTGTAGTTTGTAATTATCAGAGTTGGTCCTATTGTGTATACCCGGGGTTCCCACTAATCATTTTCATCTCACAGCACGGCTATCGGTTGAGGGACATTTAGATTTTTCTTCCCTAAGGTAAATACTTAATAGTCCCCTTGACATGAATAAACCTAACTCGTAGTCTTTTTCTAGTACCTTTGTCACCATGGCAGCAGACACAACCGAGAGTTATGACGAGAGATACCTGCCAGAACTCTAAGCTAGATCCTCACTTTTTTCCAAAGAGAATAATGGATCCCAACTGGCCAATGTGAGCAATTGGGACAAACTATTTCAACCAAAAAAAATGCATTATTAGAACTGAACTTCATGGTACAATAACAAACAAATAGGTTAGAAATTAAACATTGCCACAAGGCCAAATTGTGAGGAATGAACCATGTCTCTTCCTAGACAACATAAATGTCATAATACAATGGTGCTACATTGCAAATAAATGTGGAAGAGACTGGGTTATTTTAATTATTGACATTGTCAAAGAAATGACTGACAGATTGTCTACAGATCTAACCACATTAGGGGAAGAAATACAAAAACTAGTGCCTCTGGATGCCTTCAAAAAAAGACTTGACAACATCAATAAAGAAATGGAAGAGTTTATAGAATACACCACCAGAGACAGAATTAGGCACCTAAAGGACGATCTAGGAAACATTTACCATGACAAAGCCTTTAAATATACAAAGGAGGACTACATCCCTATTATGAACAGCAAACTGCCACTAACGAGAAACAAATGTGTGAGGTTTGGTAACACTTCATACAAGTCACAGAGCTCAGATAATGACAGTGTAGTAGAAGACACCACACACAAAGACGCAAATTGAGGACAAACGAGAGGTAGAGGTAGATACAACAGCAGAAGCAATTCATACCCTAGAAATAGAGGCCCAAGAGGGAGAGGCCCAACCCAACTGAAATGGATTGGGACTACATACCATGCCAGACGAGGAGCAGAACAGCTTATTGATACACCTTTCTTGTTATTCTCCTATTGCTGAAGAGATTAGCAATTTAGGAAAAGGCTTTCAGTTTTGTCCCCACTGCTCAGTGTGACAGCTTCTCAGCTAGAGCTGAAATGCAACAATTCATATGTAAATACACATGAAACAGAATTTTACAGACAACACATTTGAATGGCAAGAAAACCACAGTGTTACTATTTTTGTGAACTCCACAAACAAGACACGGACGGGCCGATTCATGGAACAAACGTGCGCCGAAAATCCCAGCGCAAGCATGCGCAAGGAGGCGCAAGCGTGAGAAAGCAAGCGCACGTGTGCAATTCAAAGAAGGCGCTGCGCTACTTTCCCACTGGTTGTGCTCCAAATCCGTGCATGGCGCATGCGGGCACACACGTCATCAAACGGCGTGCGCTTCGCGCACAGCAAAAGTGCACATAGCGCAGCGCACACAACAAAAGTAGGCGAAACAGTGGGCGTAATACGCAGAATGGGGAATAACGCGTGAAAATGAAGGCATAAGTGGGGAAGTACTGCAGGGAACTACACGGAACGCCCACACGCACGCAAACAACCCGTATTCATGGATTCGAACACGGGAAACCCGCGCATGGCAAAAGACGCACACAGGCGTCAACGCGTCCGCCACACGAAGGCAGGCGGAAGCGTCCCCGCGCACAGCATAAAAGTGCGCGCAAACAACAAACACGTATATACAGCTACGATGAATGCCCCATTTGTCGCAGCACTGATCATGGGACACCGCAGGAGGAGGAGAATAGGCAGGGCACACATTTTTTCACCAAGGACAAGCCTTTTTGGGATGCCTGACGACCAGGTCTATGGCAGGTATAGGTTTCCACCCCATATCATCCTAGACCTAGTCAGGGAGTGGGAAGATGTCATGAGCTTCGGTCATGCCCCCAGATTAGTCTCTAAGAATTTGTGGACCACGGCTTATCATGCTTGGTCTGTAACAAGGAAAGAACCATGTTTAGGCTATATGGCTAAAGACACTTCCTCATTACCTAAGATGGCGGCCTAGTGGTTCTATGGAAGTGATAGTTATGGTCTAGTGCTTCACACTCGCTGCATATATAAGCCCCTCCCCGCACCTGCTCCGTGCTTCCCGTCGTCTGCTTCGCAGTGTACGCTTACTGTGGCGCCAGTTCCAATCACAGTTTTCCTCAGCCATTCTTGAAATCTCCTTACCGTAGTTCCATAGTTTTCCTCTGAAGTTAGCCGTGTACTTCCCAGTCATTTCCACAGTATTCCATGGTGTTTGGTTTTAGTCAGCATTCTCGGAAGTTGCCTTCACGTCTGCCTCAGCACTGTTGCCGCGCTCATTCCTATCAGCGGAATATTTTCGTGAATCTCCCTCAGCAGTTTGAAGCTTGTTGTCTTGTCAACCAACATTTATCGCAAGTATTGCCTGTTAATGTTGTTGCGCCTTTGTTTTAGAGTGCATTTCCAGTCAGCTGAGTTACCTTGTTTTTGTGACAGCTGTAATAAGTTGTTCCCCTGTCAGTCAGCCTTTTACACACGCTATGTAGTACTGCAATTCTGTGACAAAGTTTTGAGTTGTCATGTATACGGTGTTGCAATTTTTCTTCCAGTCAGCAGAACTAACTAGGGTCATATTGTTAGCGTTTGGAAGTTTTCTCCACTAGTTAGCATACACCACATTGCGCACAAAGCTAGAGTTTTATGTAAAAAAGGACAAATTAACAAGGGGGGTCCTGGGAGTCCCTCTGCCAGACATTAGTCCTGGTTACGAGAGACTTACCCAGAGTCTTTAGCTCACTATCTTTCACAGAGAAGAAATTTCCCAAACATATCAGTCTTTGTCCTGCCCTGGGGCAGTCCAGCACCGAAATGCTAGGCAATTCTCCTCTGAACAAGAGTACCAACAGAAACCTCAGAGACGTGTTTCTGTCTGGTTGGACCTCATCAGTAGGGTGGATCTGTGCCTCTCTAAGAATAGTGAGCAAGTGGTCCACGTCTGGATTCCACTAGTAACTTAGGGGGAGACCCAAAGTTACTTGAATATGCAAATTAACAAGAGGGGTCCTGGGAGTCCTTCTGCCAGACATTAGTCCTGGTTACAAGAGA
Organism: Ambystoma mexicanum; assembly: GCF_040938575.1. Classification (NCBI taxonomy): domain Eukaryota; kingdom Metazoa; phylum Chordata; class Amphibia; order Caudata; family Ambystomatidae; genus Ambystoma; species Ambystoma mexicanum. Next base: position 377,493,126 of record NC_090930.1, on the reverse strand, counting down.
CTTACCCAGAGTCTTTAGCTCACTATTTTTCACAGAGAAGAAATTTCCCAAACATATCAGTCTTTGTCCTGCCCTGGGGCAGTCCAGCACCGAAATGCTAGGCAATTCTCCTCTGAACAAGAGTACCAACAGAAACCTCAGACACGTGTTTCGGTCTGGTTGGACCTCATCAGTAGGGTGGATCTGTGCCTCTCTAAGAATAGTGAGCAAGGGGTCCAGGTCTGGATTCCCCTAGTAACTTAGGGGGAGACCCAAAGTTACTTAAATATGCAAATTAACAAGGGGGGGGTCCTGGGAGTCCCTCTGCCAGACATTAGTCCTGGTTACGAGAGACTTACCCAGAGTCTTTAGCTCACTATCTTTCACAGAGAAGAAATTTCCCAAACATATCAGTCTTTGTCCTGCCCTGGGGCAGTCCAGCACCAAAATGCTAGGCAATTCTCGTCTGAACAAGAGTACCAACAGAAACCTCCGACACATGTTTCGGTCTGGTTGGACCTCATCAGTAGGGTGGATCTGTGCCTCTCTAAGAATAGTGAGCAAGGGGTCCACGTCTGGATTCCTCTAGTAACTTAGGGTGAGACCCAAAGTTACTTAAATATGCAAATTAACAAGGGGGGTCCTGGGAGTCCCTCTGCCAGACATTAGTCCTGGTTACGAGAGACTTACCCAGAGTCTTTAGCTCACTATATTTCACAGAGAAGAAATATCCCAAACATACCAGTCTTTGTCCTGCCCTGGGGCAGTCCAGCACCGAAATGCTAGGCAATTCTCCTCTGAACAAGAGTACCAACAGAAACCTCAGACACGTGTTTCGGTCTGGTTGGACCTCATCAGTAGGGTGGATCTGTGCCTCTCTAAGAATAGTGAGCAAGGGGTCCACGTCTGGATTCCCCTAATAACTTAGGGGGAGACCCAAAGTTACTTAAATGTGCAAATTAACAAGGGGGATCCGAAACACGTGTCTGGGGTTTCTGTTGGTACTCTTGTTCAGAGGAGAATTGCCTAGCATTTCGATGCTGGACTGCCCCAGGGCAGGACAAAGACTGATATGTTTGGGATATTTCTTCTCTGTGAAAGATAGTGAGCTAAAGACTCTGGGTAAGTCTCTCGTAACCAGGACTAATGTCTGGCAGAGGGACTCCCAGGACCCCCCTTGTTAATTTGCATATTTAAGTAACTTTGGGTCTCACCCTAAGTTACTAGAGGAATCCAGACGTGGACCCCTTGCTCACTATTCTTAGAGAGGCACAGATCCACCCTACTGATGAGGTCCAACCAGACCGAAACATGTTTCGGAGGTTTCTGTTGGTACTCTTGTTCAGACGAGAATTGCCTAGCATTTTGGTGCTGGACTGCCCCAGGGCAGGACAAAGACTGATATGTTTGGGAAATTTCTTCTCTGTGAAAGATAGTGAGCTAAAGACTCTGGGTAAGTCTCTCGTAACCAGGACTAATGTCTGGCAGAGGGACTCCCAGGACCCCCCTTGTTAATTTGCATATTTAAGTAACTTTGGGTCTCACCCTAAGTTACTAGGGGAATCCAGACGTGGATCCCTTGCTCACTATTCTTAGAGATGCACAGATCCATCCTACTGATGAAGTTCAACCCGACTGAAACACGTGTCTGGGGTTTCTGTTGGTACTCTTGTTCAGAGCAGAATTGCCTAGCATTTCGGTGCTGGACTTCCCCAGGGCAGGACAAAGACTGATATGTTTGGGATATTTCTTCTCTGTGAAAGATAGTGAGCTAAAGACTCTGGGTAAGTCTCTTGTAACCAGGACTAATGTCTGGCAGAGGGACTCCCAGGACCCCCCTTGTTAATTTGCATATTTAAGTAATTTTGGGTCACATCCTAAGTTACTAGGGGAATCCAGACGTGGACCCCTTGCTCACTATTCTTAGAGAGGCACAGATCCACCCTACTGATGAAGTTCAACCAGACCGAAACACGTGTCTCGGGTTTCTGTTGGTACTCTTGTTCAGAGGAGAATTGCCTAGCATTTCGGTGCTGGACTGCCCCAGGGCAGGACAAAGACTGATATGTTTGGGATATTTCTTCTCGGTGAAAGATCGTGAGCTAAAGACTGTGGGTAAGTCTCTCGTAACCAGGACTAATGTCTGGCAGAGGGACTCCCAGGACCCCCCTTGTTAATTTGCATATTTAAGTAACTTTGGGTCTCACCCTAAGTTACTAGAGGAATCCAGACGTGGACCCCTTGCTCACTATTCTTAGAGAGGCACAGATCCACCCTACTGATGAGGTCCAACCAGACCGAAACATGTTTCGGAGGTTTCTGTTGGTACTCTTGTTCAGACGAGAATTGCCTAGCATTTTGGTGCTGGACTGCCCCAGGGCAGGACAAAGACTGATATGTTTGGGAAATTTCTTCTCTGTGAAAGATAGTGAGCTAAAGACTCTGGGTAAGTCTCTCGTAACCAGGACTAATGTCTGGCAGAGGGACTCCCAGGACCCCCCTTGTTAATTTGCATATTTAAGTAACTTTGGGTCTCACCCTAAGTTACTAGGGGAATCCAGACGTGGATCCCTTGCTCACTATTCTTAGAGATGCACAGATCCATCCTACTGATGAAGTTCAACCCGACTGAAACACGTGTCTGGGGTTTCTGTTGGTACTCTTGTTCAGAGCAGAATTGCCTAGCATTTCGGTGCTGGACTTCCCCAGGGCAGGACAAAGACTGATATGTTTGGGATATTTCTTCTCTGTGAAAGATAGTGAGCTAAAGACTCTGGGTAAGTCTCTTGTAACCAGGACTAATGTCTGGCAGAGGGACTCCCAGGACCCCCCTTGTTAATTTGCATATTTAAGTAATTTTGGGTCACATCCTAAGTTACTAGGGGAATCCAGACGTGGACCCCTTGCTCACTATTCTTAGAGAGGCACAGATCCACCCTACTGATGAAGTTCAACCAGACCGAAACACGTGTCTCGGGTTTCTGTTGGTACTCTTGTTCAGAGGAGAATTGCCTAGCATTTCGGTGCTGGACTGCCCCAGGGCAGGACAAAGACTGATATGTTTGGGATATTTCTTCTCGGTGAAAGATCGTGAGCTAAAGACTGTGGGTAAGTCTCTCGTAACCAGGACTAATGTCTGGCAGAGGGACTCCCAGGACCCCCCTTGTTAATTTGCATATGTAAGTAACTTTGGGTCTCACCCTAAGTTACTAGGGGAATCCAGACGTGGACCCCTTGCTCACTATTCTTAGAGAGGCACAGATCCACCTTACTGATGAGGTCCAACCAGACCGAAACACGTGTCTGGAGTTTCTGTTGGTACTCTTGTTCAGAGGAGAATTGCCTAGCATTTCGGTGCTGGACTGCCCCAGGGCAGGACAAAGGGCCTCATTACGACCCAGGCGGTAAGTTACCGCCTGGGCCGTGACTTTACCACCATGGCGTAAACTACGTTTACGCCATGGTGGTTGGCGGACTTACCGCCCCATTCCGACCTTGGCGGGGCGGTAAGTCCCCAATCCCCATTTACCCTTCCCCATTCCCATTTTTGCCCCATAGGGTATAATGGGAGTGGGGAAGGCGTTAATTACGCCACCGTAAATTACGGTGGCGTAATTAACTCCATGGTCCCTTAGCGCCATGGATTTTAACACCTGCTAAAAGCAGGTGTTAAAAGCGCCATGGCGCTAAGGGACCTCGTACTCAGGCGGTAAGGGTCGGCGCTGTTAACGCTGCCGTAAACCCCTTACCGCCTGGGTCGTAATGAGGCCCAAAGACTGATATGTTTGGGATATTTCTTCTCTGTGAAAGATAGTGAGCTAAAGACTCTGGGTAAGTCTCTTGTAACCAGGACTAATGTCTGGCAGAGGGACTCCCAGGACCCCCCTTGTTAATTTGCATATTTAAGTAACTTTGGGTCTCACCCTAAGTTACTAGGGGAATCCAGACGTGGACCCCTTGCTCACTATTCTTAGAGAGGCACAGATCCACCCTACTGATGAGGTCCAACCAGACCGAAACACGTGTCTGGGGTTTTTGTTGGTACTCTTGTTCAGAGGAGAATTGCCTAGCATTTCGGTGCTGGACTGCCCCAGGGCAGGACAAAGACTGATATGTTTGGAATATTTCTTCTCTGTGAAAGATAGTGAGCTAAAGACTCTGGGTAAGTCTCTCGTAACCAGGACTTATGTCTGGCAGAGGGACACCCAGGACCCCCCTTGTTAATTTGTAAAAAAGGAAAATACATTTTCTCAGCAGTTAACTTGTTTCTGGCCATTAGTTCACACGCACATATAGTCGTTTCTCAATTGTCTGGTTTTGGGAAGACTAGGTGTTCATGCACATCAATTGTTAATGGAACGGCTTAATTGTGCTATTTTTGCCAGGGATAGTTTCTAACTCCTACCCTGTCCTAATTACCTCTCCCTCCTATATCACGCACACTAGCGATCCTTCCTCCCTTCAGAAAACTACATTTCATCTCCATTCTTCAGAACAAGCGCCCTGCGTAGAAGCAGGATGGAGAGCTCACCAACAAATAACAACAGGTAACTATCCCTGAAGTGTTAGAGAGCTAATTCCTGAATGGGTGCAGTAGACTAGCATATTAAGGATTGCTGAATGTTTCTTCTTAGATAACCTGACTACACAGATTAACTACGCACACTAAGAATAGTTCAAACAGATTTTCCAGAGAGGTGCTCCCGCAGAGTTTATGAGGTAAGCGTTACAGAAGATGACCTAACATCCCCCACCCTCTGCTCCCAAGCATTGAGCCCCTTGGAGAAGGGGCTCAATGTCCTGCATTTTTTGGCCACTGGGTCTTTTCAGCAGACTATTGCCATAGTGGGTGGGGTCTCACAGGCCACGCAGTCACGCTGCCTACAACAGGTATTGGCAATCACAACAGCGCGCCCCTCAGTCCGCAGGCACATATACATGCCCAGAACACCCGCAGAAGGGCAGGCCGTTGTCCAGGACTTTTACAGGGTGGCACACTTCCCCAAAGTGCTCGGTGCCATAGATTGCACCCATGTGGCCCTACGTCCACCTAGGGCCACTGAGCACATCTACCGAAACCGCAAGCACTGGCATTCCATCAATATACAGGTGGTATGCGATGCAAAGGGAGTCATCACCTCTGTCTATGCAAACTACCCTGGCTCCACCCATGACAGTTTCATATACAGAATGTCCGCCCTGAGCCGGGCCCTGGAAGCTGGGCAGCATGGCGACACATGGCTCCTAGGTGAGTACAAATGCCAGTGCACATGCATGCATGTCACACACACACACAAATACACAAACCCCAATAATAACAACCATTATCACCTCTCCAGGGGACAGTACCTACCCTCTGAACAACCACATGATGATGACAATCCGGAACCCCACCACACCACCCCAGGTAAAATACAACGCAGCCCATATTGCAACCAGGGCCATAGTGGAGCGCACATTCGCTCCCTTGACCGCTCTGGTGGGCAGCTACTCTATGCACCCCCAGTAGTGTGCAGGATCATTTTGGCAGCATGTGTCCTGCACCATGTTGCAACACGGCAGGGCATAGCGGTGGACATGGTGGTGCCCCCACATCCCCAACCACAGGCACAGTCGCTGCCCATGGGAGGGGATAGGGCACGTGGCGAGAAAGCCCGGTCCCAGCTTGTGGCCAGATTTTTCACCTAAACTCCCAACCCTGCGAGTGCACACAGGCCTGGCACATGCCAGGTGACAATCGATGATGACAAAGAGACAGTCAACTGTCACAACCTTACCACCCTGAGATTGTTGCCATGGAATTGCCACATTGTGTGCATCCCTAGCTACTTAAACACAAGCAATCCTGTATGACCAAAAGGCACACATGCAAGGAGTGAATCACACAGACCTGCAAAACAGGCCATGACTGTTAGGCAGAAACCTGTGCAGTTCCCTTGGGGAACACTGCAAAAGATTTAAGACTACAGGTATAGCAGTAAACCCACTTGGTAGCAGTCTGCACCACCCAGATTTACCGGGTAGCTGTGGCTGAGCAGTCAGACTTCCCTCAAGAAGAGTTAGGCAGTATGCAAAGTATACACAATATGTACTCAGGCACAATAGCACAAGCAAACACTGACCAGAGCTTGGTTTCAAAAGTATATAGTTATTTATTTTTAAGAACACACAAATTGAAAACACTCTAGCAAAATATAATAAAACACTCCAAACACAGTTATATGGAAAGCAGTCCCAATCCTTATTCCTATCTAGACAACTCTAGGTTAACACCACATAATTAAAACAGAGGTGAGCGCTTAACGTTAGATGACACTCTAGTAGGTTAAAGAAGGGAGGGAAAAAGAGCAGAATTAGGATAAACACACCACTCTAAGGTCAAGAACACTTTTGGTAAGCTCAAAGAAGCACAAAGTCACAGGTGAGCAAAAGTCACTAAGCAGGGCCCACTCTTAGAGCAGACAGAGCGAAAACGTGCCCAAGATCACACAGTTGTTAGGGATTCAGAGTCTTGCAAAAGAGTTCGGAAAAGAGTTAGAGAGGCTCAGAAAGTTTAGCCAAAGTGTCCCAGGCAATCCCAGGATCGAAAGCCGAGGGCTAAAACTACCTCGTACAGTCGGTGGCAAGGGAAGCCAGACGGAACACGGTACCTTAACGGAAAGGATCCTCCAGCGGGGGCAGTTGTTCCAGGCAGTGGCAGCAAGGCTCGACGTCGGTCAGGGGAGAAGATCTCGCTGAAGAGCAGAAGAAGAAGGTCGTTGCACTGCCCGGGAAGAAACCAGCCGCGGAGTCCTCCGGTTAAAGGGTTGTACCGACTTTCGCGGTTGGGGTAAAAGTGGTGGGGTTCCGGTTGCCGGGGTGCTTGGCACTGGCAAGGCGGCGACGGGATACCTCGAAGCACGGAAAGAAGGTGAAAACTGGTTGTCCCCACCAGTCAAGGGAAGGAGCCACTCCGTTAAGAGTTCTCCTCGGTCGTCGGGAAAAGTAGTGAGATGGTTCAGCAGGGCTCCACCGGCGGTGTCGTCGTAGCAGATCAGCTCAGCTCGTCCCTCGTTGGATTCTTAGGTCCTGTGGCGACTTCTGAAGTTCCAGTCCCCAAAGCCCTGCTTTTATGCAGCAAACCCCCATTCACCCAGCCTAGCTGTCACTCAACCATGCTAAGTGGTGAGCCGGCCGGCTCACCACTTGGGCCAATCAGGACGGAGTGCGACTTGAGTTACCTAGGTAACTCAGTCCAGGGTGCCTAAATCCCCCTTCACCCCTCCTAAGTACCCCAGACAGAGTGGCACCACTTTGGAGGGCTTCTGTGGAGAAGCCCGCCAAAAGTGGGACAAAGGGCTCCACTTTGGGTTAGAGTTACAGAGGCGAATGCCAACGCCATTTTAGTATCAAGTTTTGGCAAAAAATCCCAACCGGAGTGATAATAATAAATATATAAACCGGCGGTATGTTTAAGGCTACCGTAAATAAATAATTAAATGTGTTAGCCTAAAACAATGGGAAATCCTATAGGAAAATATTCGCGGTCGAATATAAAAAGTAGTTTCCACTGCCACCAGCCAAAACTCGATCAGGGGGGACGGAGACGTGCCCCCTCGACTAACAGACCCTGGGGCAATCGAATTGCCCCAGCCAGTACGTCCACAATATGATGGTTTGTACTGGTTCTGTTCAGGATTTAAGACTAGTAAAGTCTTTGGTGACTTTACATGCCCTGGGAGACAGTAGTCAGTCCCAGGGTATGGAGTCTATGTTGGGGAGTCCCTAGGACACCCCTGGGTTACGGCACAGAGGGTGCTGTGTAACCCACATCCGAAAAATACATGAGGCCCTATGGAGTAAAAGACCCCATAGCCCATTCAACACAAGGTTTCACCAAGAAAACACACTTCAACATGCCCAAGAGTGAGGGTAAAAGGGTCTCACTCCTGGCAGGAGAAAAAAATAAACCCCAGAAATCCAGCAAAGCTGCTGGGGGACTCACTAGGTAGGGAAATTCAGCCTAAACAGAGAATTCTCCCTAACACTCGCCCCCCCCCAGACTAAGGGACAGGAGGATTTAATCCACTCCTGGATGAACCTCATACCTCTAGTCGATGATATACATCCTAGAGAGTCCATCAGCATTTTGATGGTGACACCCTGACCTGTGCTCAATGGTGAAATCAAACCCTTGCAGGCAGATTGACCATCTCAATAGTTTTGGATTTTCCCCTTTCATTTGCATTAACCATCTCAAGGGTTGGTGGTCAGTCTGAATAACAAAAGTAGAACCATACAAGTATGGCCTAAACTTCTTCAGTGCCCACACAATAGCAAAGCATTCTCTTTCGATAGTTGCCCACCTTGTCTCAGGATCCTTCAGTTTCCTACTGATGAAGCAAATGGGGTGCTCCCTACCCTTCTCATCCAGTTGGCTTAGAACTGCACCTATACCTACATTGGAAGCATCAGTTTGTACAATGAAAGTTTGGTGGTAGTCAGGAGCTCTTAACACTGGAGCTTGGCAAAGAGCTCTCTTCAGTTTTTCAAAGGCCTGATTGTACTCCTCATTCCATTTTACCTTTTTAGGGAATTTGGGAGAGGAGTTTACATTCAGTGGAGAAGCTATGGTCCCATAGTTCTCAATGAAATTCCTGTAATACCCAGTGAGGCCTAGGAAAGCTCTCACTTGGGTTTGAGTAGTTGGTGTTGTCCAATTTTGCACAGCTTCAATCTTGCTGAGCAAAGGCCTGATTTCTCCACCTCCTACCTCATGTCCAAGGTAGACCACCTTACTTTGACCAATCTGGCACTTACTGGCTTTGATTGTCAAATGGGCCTGTTCAAGGGCCTGCAACACATGTCCTAGGTGGTTCACATGCTCCTCCCAGGAGTGGCTGAAGACTGCAATGTCATCCAAGTATGCCATGCAGAAATCTTCCATCCCAGCTAGAACTTGGTTCACCATCCTTTGGAATGTGGCAGGTGCATTTTTTAGTCCAAAAGGCATGACCTTAAACTGGTACAAGCCAACTGGGGTTGAAAATGCAGTTTTCTCCTTGGCATGGTCTGTCAGGGCTATTTGCCAATAGCCTGACGTCAGGTCAAATGTGCTGAGGTACTTGGCTGCACCAAGTTTATCCACCAACTCATCTGTCCTGGGCAAAGGGTGGGCATCAGTCTTGGTGACTGCATTTAGAGCTCTATAGTCCACACAGAATCTCAAGTCTTTGGATCCTGCCTTTGGTACTAACACAACTGGGCTAGACCATGGACTAGTAGAGGGCTCTATTACCCCGAGATCAAGCATCTTCTTGACCTCTCCTTTGATGTGGGTTCTGATATGTTCTGACATTCTGTATCCTCTGCTTTTGACTGGCAGACAGTCACCAGTGAGTATCTCATGCTGGCCCCAAGGGGTCAAGCCTGGTGACAGTGAGAACAGGGAGGCAAACTGATTTAACATAGATTTGCACTCCTCTTGCTGCTCAGGTGTCAGGTCTGAAGAGAGATTGACTCCTTCGACTTTTTCATCTAAAGGCACACCTCTGAGGAGATCAGGGAGAGATTCACTCTCTTCTTCCTCTGCAGCTGAAGCTAGAAGCAAGGCTCCTACATCAGGTCTGGAGATGTATGCTTTTAGTCGGTTGGTGTGGAAGACTCTAGGAGCTTCCCTGGGTCTGCCCAGATCCACCAGATAGTTGACCTCTCCAAGTTTTCCCACAATCTTGAAGGGTCCCATCCATTTGTCTTGCAAGGCCCTCTGCCTTGTTGGGAGCATAACTAGAACTACCTGGTCTTGAGTAAACTCAACCATGTTAGCCTTCTGGTCGTGCCAATGTTTGACCAGAGCTTGACCAGCTTTCAAGTTGTCACTTGCCTCTGCCATCATGTGTGACATTCTCCTCCGGAGACCTATCACATAGTCAGTCACTCTGACTGGCTTGAGGGGAGGAGCACCTTCCAATCCCTCCTTAATCAGGGCCAATGGACCTCTGACTCGATGGCCATAGAGAAGCTCAAAGGGAGAATAACCTACTCCCTCCTGAGGGACTTCTCTATAAGCAAAGAGAAGGCATGGCAGTAGAAGGTCCCACTTTTTCTTAAGGGGTTCTTCTAAAGCACCTATCATGCTCTTCATGGTTCTGTTAAACCTTTCAACCAACCCGTTTGTCTGAGGGTGGTATGCGGTTGAGAACTTGTAGGTAACTCCACAGGTTTTCCACATGGCTTTCATGTAGTGGGACATAAAGTTGGACCCCCTGTCAGAGATTACCTCCTTAGGAAACCCAACCCTGGTAAAAATACCAAGGAGGGCCTTAGCCACAGCCGGAGCTGTGACAGTCCTCATAGGAATTGCCTCAGGGTACCTAGTAGCATGGTCTACTACAACAAGGATAAACCTGTTGCCTGAGGAGGTTGAGGGATCAAGGGGACCAACAATGTCAATCCCTACCCTCTCAAATGGGACTCCCACAACTGGGAGAGGCACCAAAGGTGCCACATTCTTGGAACCAACCTTACCAGAAGTCTGGCAGGTGTGGCAGCTCTTACAATATCTGTCTACTTCAGCCCCCATCTTTGGCCAATAAAAGTAGAGAGAGAGCCTTTCCTTGGTCTTCTTGAAACTCAAGTGACCAGCCAAAGGTATCTCATGGGCTAGTTGTAAGAACTGTTGTCTGTTCTCTTGTGGGACTACAAGGCGTTTGTAGTCTCCAGGTTCAGACTCAGTTGGTTCACTGTAGAAGAGGCCATCTTCCCAGTGTAACCTATACTTCCCAGGCTCTTGCCCATCAGCCTGAGAAGCTGCCTGGTGGCGGAGACCTTCCAGAGTTGGACATTCTCTTTGCCCCTTACGAAAAGCTGCCCTGCTAGGCCCACCTTCTGCCAGTAAAGACTGCAGCTCAGGATGGTCCTCAGGGTCCAAATCTCCAATAAGGTTTGGGCCTCCTTCTAGCTCTTCCTCAGAGTCTAGCTCAACCACACAGGGTCGTACCTCCCTCTCAGCCTCAGCTGGAGGTGGAGTTACAGTTGTAACTTTGGACAACCTAGGGGAAGTCCTTGTTGGAAGCACTGGAGTGCTTGCTGCTGGCTTTTTCCTAGGAGTCTTGGGTTGCCCCTTTGCTCCTGATCTGGTAGTTACTGCAGTAAGTTGCTCCAGTGGGAGAGGAGTGATTTCTGTCATCATCTCCTGAGACAACCTTCGCAGGGTTTTCTCTCTTGCAGGTTTTGTGAGCTCCTGTAACCTTTTGCTAGGTGGTCTGGGGGTATGTGACACAACTCCAAGAGCCTTGAGGTCATTACCCAACAGAACCCTACCTGGCACTTCACATTGTACACTGACAGGTATTTTTACAGCCATATCATTACATTGGATGAGAACTGGTAACTGGGGACACATCTGCACAGGCCCACCAGCTAACTTGGTGAGGCATTTGGGTGCCTTAGCAACATCCTCTGCCTTGAAAAATGATTCATCCACCACAGTTATGCTGGCTCCAGTGTCCCTAATGGCAGGAGTCTCCTGACCATTCACCTGGACACTGTCCTTACAATACTCTTTAGTATTATCTGGGATGGAGTTATAGACATCTAAATTCTGTTGTTCCCACAACCCCAGAGAGACTAAAGAAACACTAGCTGAGACTCCAGTGGGTTCATCAGCTAGTAATAGAAAGTTTCCACTTGCCATATGTACTTCCTCTTCTGGAGCGAAGGCTAAGGAGGCAAGCTGGACCCCTGAAGGTTTACCCTTACATCTGGGATCTCCTTTCACATGGTCAGTAGCCTTACAAACAAAGCATGAGCCAAAGGCTCGCTGGAATGGAGGCTTGTTCTGACCTCCCTCTGGTCTGGGACCAGAAGGTACACTAGCCTGATTCGGTTTCCCTGGTGGCTTACCCTTATAGTTTTGTTTGGGGCCCTCTTTGGAATTTGTAGTATTAGAATTCTCTTTGGAGTCCTTTTTAGGCTGTTTCTCCCCATCCCTCTTCTGAGTTACCCCAGAGTCCTTGTGAGTGGCCCTGTTGGCAACCCACAAGTCAGCAGCCTTAGCTAGCTTCCGGGAATCTAATTCCTTGGAATCAGCCAAGTGTTGTCTGAGCTCAGGAGAGCAGGCATCATAAATAGTCTCCAACATAAACAAATTATTCATACCTTCATAAGTGTTCACCTTGTAACCCTTAATCCATCCCTCTAAGTTTTTCAACCCTTCACTCACCCAGGTAGCCCAAGGGGTACCATCATGCTTTTTGAGGCTCCTAAACCTCTTAAGATACTGGGAAGGGGTCTTCCCAAATCTAGCTATCAAAGCTAGCTTCACACATTCATAGTCCTTCTTATCCTCCTCCCCCATCTCCATTACCACATCAGTTGCAACAGGGGGAAGCCTAGAGAACAACCAGGTGAGTAAGTCATTTCCTGTGATGTTCTGGAGCCCATGATTATATTCAAACAGAGACAACCAATCCAACACATCCAACTTAGGCTCATACATACCAACCAATTCTTTAGGCATCCGGGGTCTTTTAGGACTGGAACTTCTAGATGAGCCAGAGAGAGAAGCATTTTCAACAGATAATTTCTTCATTTCTAAGTCATACTTGAGCTCCATTTCCCTTAGCCTTAGTTCTTTGTCAGTTTGAGCATTAAGTTTCTTATACTCCAATTCTAGTTTCATTTTCTCCAGTTCAAAGTACTGAGGACTAAATGTGGGACCTGGTAAAGGTCCAGTAGGTACAGCAGGTAGAGCAGGCAGAGGCCTAGGGGGGACAGTCACAACAGCCTCACCCTCCTCTTCTGACTCTTCCTCAGAATCATCAACATTTTGCTCCATGTTAATTTCAATACTGTCATCTACAGTTGCTGGAGTGGTAGGTTCCTCTGAACCATCACCCAGACTTTGGTTAGCTAACAATCTTTCAATCAGCTCCATTTTCTTGCCCTTAGTCAGGAGATCCTTATGTTTACAGAGCACTCTTAAACAATCAGCAGTTTTGGCTGCAAGGGACTCTTGACTATAGCTTTCTATAACTGACATGTTAGAGGATTACTTTTACAGTGCTAAGCTTTGTGGTTAATTGCACTAAGGTATCTAGAGCACAATAAAATGTATACTCAATACGAATCCCACCGCTGTACACCAGTGTTAGGCAGAAACCTGTGCAGTTCCCTTGGGGAACACTGCAAAAGATTTAAGACTACAGGTATAGCAGTAAACCCACTTGGTAGCAGTCTGCACCACCCAGATTTACCTGGTAGCTGTGGCTGAGCAGTCAGACTTCCCTCAAGAAGAGTTAGGCAGTATGCAAAGTATACACAATATGTACTCAGGCACAATAGCACAAGCAAACACTGACCAGAGCTTGGTTTCAAAAGTATATAGTTATTTATTTTTAAGAACACACAAATTGAAAACACTCTAGCAAAATATAATAAAACACTCCAAACACAGTTATATGGAAAGCAGTCCCAATCCTTATTCCTATCTAGACAACTCTAGGTTAACACCACATAATTAAAACAGAGGTGAGCGCTTAACGTTAGATGACACTCTAGTGGGTTAAAGAAGGGAGGGAAAAAGAGCAGAATTAGGATAAACACACCACTCTAAGGTCAAGAACACTTTTGGTAAGCTCAAAGAAGCACAAAGTCACAGGTGAGCAAAAGTCACTAAGCAGGGCCCACTCTTAGAGCAGACAGAGCGAAAACGTGCCCAAGATCACACAGTTGTTAGGGATTCAGAGTCTTGCAAAAGAGTTCGGAAAAGAGTTAGAGAGGCTCAGAAAGTTTAGCCAAAGTGTCCCAGGCAATCCCAGGATCGAAAGCCGAGGGCTAAAACTACCTCGTACAGTCGGTGGCAAGGGAAGCCAGGCGGAACACGGTACCTTAACGGAAAGGATCCTCCAGCGGGGGCAGTTGTTCCAGGCAGTGGCAGCAAGGCTCGACGTCGGTCAGGGGAGAAGAAGATCTCGCTGAAGAGCAGAAGAAGAAGGTCGTTGCACTGCCCGGGAAGAAACCAGCCGCGGAGTCCTCCGGTTAAAGGGTTGTACCGACTTTCGCGGTTGGGGTAAAAGTGGTGGGGTTCCGGTTGCCGGGGTGCTTGGCACTGGCAAGGCGGCCACGGGATACCTCGAAGCACGGAAAGAAGGTGAAAACTGGTTGTCCCCACCAGTCAAGGGAAGGAGCCACTCCGTTAAGAGTTCTCCTCGGTCGTCGGGAAAAGTGGTGAGATGGTTCAGCAGGGCTCCACCGGCGGTGTCGTCGTAGCAGATCAGCTCAGCTCGTCCCTCGTTGGATTCTTAGGTCCTGTGGCGACTTCTGAAGTTCCAGTCCCCAAAGCCCTGCTTTTATGCAGCAAACCCCCATTCACCCAGCCTAGCTGTCACTCAACCATGCTAAGTGGTGAGCCGGCCGGCTCACCACTTGGGCCAATCAGGACGGAGTGCGACTTGAGTTACCTAGGTAACTCAGTCCAGGGTGCCTAAATCCCCCTCCACCCCTCCTAAGTACCCCAGACAGAGTGGCACCACTTTGGAGGGCTTCTGTGGAGAAGCCCGCCAAAAGTGGGACAAAGGGCTCCACTTTGGGTTAGAGTTACAGAGGCGAATGCCAACGCCATTTTAGTATCAAGTTTTGGCAAAAAATCCCAACCGGAGTGATAATAATAAATATATAAACCGGCGGTATGTTCAGCCTAAACAGAGAATTCTCCCTAACAATGACTATCACTGGTATGTCACTCAAACCTTCCCAAACCACAACATGACATGGCAAGCAATAGCCATACACCAACACAGTACCAATAAGGTACACATTGCCATGTGAAAAATGTAAATGGGCATCAGACAATGATGCCTGACATGGAATCAGATGAAATGACTGACCAACAACCTCCCACCCAAAATAAGTCATACCCAAATGCATATCAAAAGTTGTATTTGAAACATAACAATGAATGCCTGTCCACATGCACAATGTGCAATGCATAATCAACACTGCAGCTACTGTGTGCCGTGTCCACCTCCTGCAACACACTGCTCAGCGCACAGCACAGTGAACAGCCATTGTGTGTGATGCACACCCTGAGCATCACATCTAAGTGACAAACTACATAAAAAACCAAAATAGGCATGTACATGATCCATAAATGGTCATAGAACATTCGCTGCAGGGACACAGTGGGCACCAGAAGGCAAACAGAGTGTACACGTGGACATGTAAGGGTGGTTGTACATGTAGTGGATCATAGTGCGAGTGTGTGGGTCAGTAGGGACATGCACTCAACATATGCATGTGAAATCAAGTGACCATCACTGTCCTCTACACATCACATGTGAACATTCACCATGTGTATACCCCAGCATGTCAAACCACAACTATCCCCTCACACCTGAAAGGTAAACACAACGCATGAACAGGCATTGATGAGCAGAATACATCATGTACATAGGAAAGCACAATTACAATTTCAGGGTGCCCATCACACTGCAGGGCAAGGCAACTATCAACAACAAAACACCCTGCCTCCCTCACAAATCACCACGACCCACTGAACAACTGCATCTGGGTTATTTATCCGACATCCTTGAATTCCACCTGGCCACAGGATCACCCTTCCCCTTTGTCACCATCTCCCACCTTGTGTGTAAAAAGTTGCCAGCACCCTAGAAGTCCACCTAGATTTGCAAAAGCACAAAATCCAAGAGAACTCAAAGCAGGACAACACAGAAGCCAAGCAAATACCCTGCAGGCAGTAAAACAAACCAGAACAGCCTCCAGTAGATGAATTCAAGCAGCAATACTACCACAATGATGTTAACAACCAAGGTAGCACAGTAAAACAATGTCACAACAGGATCTGAACCATGTGTGGTACATAACATAGAATGATGCAACACAAACGGATGTCTACTGTCACAGCTCCTGTGTACAGGCACAGGAGTGGCACAAAACAACCACCCCCACCGTGGCCTTGGTGCCTGCAAGGTCTAACTCACACAGGCCTCTGAGACCCTGGTGGGGAAGGAGGGTCAGGGATTTGCAGTCGACACAGGCATTGGCATACTGGATAACCGGAATGAGGGGCAGGAGAGGGGAGTAGGATTGACACAGGAAAGTAGGGCATGCACCAAAATGTAGTACACACATTAACACATACACAAATAGACCAAACATGTTCACATGCACATAGCAGCAAATTACTCAAATGGAAGTCAAAGAGAAACTTATCTCTGGGGTGAGTGCTGGCCTCCTGCCTGCGCACTCTCCGGTCCGGTAACAGGAGCAGTTCAATGCTGCAAAGAGAGCCACAGTTAATAATCTGTGCGTGCCCAAAACACACAAACACACCACCAAATATGCCCCAAAGTAACAAAATACTCTACAAACAGAAAATCATGTGTGGATACTTCATACCCATACGTAACATTACCCCTGTGATGGTTCATACACAGTCAATGCATTAAGTCAGGCACCGGTGGGTGCGTGGAAAATGGAACACCAATGTGTCACGATTCACACAACATGCAATGTTCCCTGGGTAAGCAGACAGACGCATATAGCAAGGTCTGACTTCAGAACAAGTCCTGTACCATCATGACCAAAATAAAGTAGCCAGTGCATGTATCAAATTCTACTTGGAAATGAAATGCACTGCACCCGAATCTGTCCCTTGCTGTCTGTCCCTGTGAGCTGCTTCATTCCATGTCTTGCAACGCTACAAGGCTAATACAAGTGCCTCAATGGACCATGATGGAACGGAGGGTATGTGCCACTGCCCATGCAGGTGCCCCAGACAACCTTCCCATCAACTAGCCACCAGTCCACCAACACATCTGAGCTGTATTGTGTGCTTCAACACCAATATTTGTCCAAGCTCACTGTCAGTGCTGCTACTAAGCATGCATGTTCAACTGGCCAGGTGGGAGGTTTGCTGTGTTGTGACCCCCCTGTGCTGCTCACCTTGCCTGGAGTCCCTTGAAACACGTCATCGTTTATTGGATGTATGATCGTAATCCCTGTGCCTCTGCTTGCGCACACATGCGCATGTCGGCAACACCAAACGTGTCCAGATTCCAGACGTCCAATGGCCCAAGTCTGCTTGCAAAGGTGGTCTTGAGGCTCATGCCCCTGCAGAAAGTCCATGAAACACATGATTAATGCTTAATATCCATCTGTGTGTGTCTTTTCAGGCATTACATGAGTGGACCATGTCAGAGACGTACATCAGAAATCACACCATCAGTCCGTCTTTCACAGCAACAGTGTGGAACACACTATCTACGGCATGATTTTCAACAAGCTCATGTTCATTAAAGTTAAGAAACATACTACACAATGCATAGCAATGAATGTACACATGAATCATTAAACACCCCATCTAGCAAAAGAAGAACAGTGGTCAATTACACCCCAATCATTCCCAATAGGGGTGTTAACACAAGTTCCACAGCAGCAGACATGCCACAGATATGACAGTCAATTGCCCTTGTGTAATAGGCTGTTACACCAAACCATCCTTGCGAGACCATGGATAAGGGAAGCAGGAGTGGCATATGTGAGTCAAGGACTCCAAGCAGCAAACACATACACAAGACAAGCTTGAAGGGCCCAGTTGGAACAGACAGTGGATGCTTTTAAAAGCCACAAAGCACCACACCATCACATGAAAGCACAATAGACTAGCAATTATAAACTATATTAACTAATTACACTAACTATGAAAAACCTACTTTACCTATTTAAACTAACTATCAAACAGAAACGTAACTAACTAAACTAAAAGAAAAATCAAAAATGGCCACATACGACCCGGGGGTGGTGGGAGGCACCCAGGCAGGAGGGGGGAACTACAGGGTGCTGCTCAACACACACATGCGATGATGTTGAGGAAAGAAAAAACCTCCATGGGCTCAACGCCTGCACAGCCCGACCTATGTGGGCGATAGATTGTCGTCCGAGTCTGGCTCTTGCTGGAAAGGAGGACGTGGCACAGGAGCATGACCAAACCTAGCCGCAGCTTGCCCCTCGTCGGCAGCAGGTCTACCGGACGGGTGAGCCTGGTTCTGTGTGGCGATGACATGTAGGTCTGCATGCAGAACCTCCTGTGATACACGTGCTTCTTCTTGCAAGGTAGCACGTGTAACACGGAGTTCCTCCTGCAAGGCCTGGCTGGACAACCGCTGCACCTCCCGGCAAGCATGCAGCTCAGCCGAGATGGTATGCTCAAGCTGTGCAAACCTCTACTCTGCCCGCTCCCTCTGGGACATCAGAGGGACACCCAGAGTGGATCTGAGGGAAGTATGCTCCTCCCTCAGGGCCTTCATGTGTGCCTCTGCGTAAGCAGCAATTGCTTGATGCAGAGACAACGTTTCAGCCTGGTGTGCCCTGTCTGAGGCCGCCATGCCCAGCCTGAGCGAGCGGACCGTGGACCGTGCCGCCTGCTGCTGGAGAAGCACCTGCCTAGCAGGGGGTCGCACAGATTGGGCCACACGCTCCATGCTCTCAGCAATGTTCTCCATTGCTGCCCCCTGCCATTCAGAATTGGCAGTTATGTCTTGCTCCCACTCAGTATACTGTGGTTGCTCGCGGCGACCACATTGCTGGGCTTGACCCCTGCGGGACTCAAGGACCATGTGTCCTCGTTGTGTTGGCAACAACTACATGCCCCCGTCAGTGACTGGTGTGGAGGGTGACCCTGCGTCCCGATCCACCACGGGCGGAGGTTCAAAGACTGTCTGACCCCTCAGTGCAGGTGTCGCGGACAGACCAGTGTCCACATCAGAATCACTCATCCCTGACATATGGACCTGATGCTCATCCAACTCAACATGGTCGTCAGAGTGTTCATCAGGGCTGGATTCATAGGCAGCCAGAGACAAGATGGACTGTAGCACTTGGGGTTTTTCGTGGCCTACCACCCCACTAACCACCCCACTACCACCACTTGTGTTGGGTTGATGTAGTGATAACAACCCTGTGCCTGGCATGACAACACCATCCTCCGGCTCATTATGTCATTGTCTGAAAAATAGAGAGAAAAAAGGTCACTACACATGTTAGAAGCACACAACACACACCAACAACAAACACATCAGGCAGACATGTGACACACAAAATAGAACCTGGCATGCATGCTGGGTCAACTTGGAATTGCTTCTGTGGTCAGACCTGTTGAAAGGTGGCAGTCTGCATTGAAGTGGGTCTATGCAGTGCAGCAAATATGTATGTTACTCACTACCTACATGTACAAGGACTTCATGGTGTGTGTCAGAAAATGTAAAGGCAGTGCAAGGTCAACTTCAGGCATCACGTGCAATGTGCATTCAATGGGTATCTACAAGCAAAGCACCCCTCCACCCAAGTGAAAAAGCACGGATGCCTAGCATAGTATCAAAAGGCTGACCATAGACCTGTGTATTGACAGACAGTGTTGACTAGCATCAACAGCTTAATGTGAGTCAAGTGACAACACTGCAAATGATGATGGGACAGTAAGCAGGACACATGATGAAACCTCTGGAGTCCACCCACGTGTGAAGAAGACACTGCACCAGTTGGACAGAGTCATTGGCCATTAAACATGCTGAGGCCTGTGACCCTCACAGATTGTCAGACCCTAAACATGTGTGCAACGCAGTACTGAGCCACAGCTGACATGGGAAGGCAGATGAAATGCCATGCAATTTGGTTCATCATGGACTTGTGTAACAGTGATCATCCAGTCATGGACACATATGGGCATGCGTGGAATGCACATGGAGCATGAATGGGCACTCATGTCCCTGCGGGGCATCTGTCCTCTGCACAGTCCAAGTGAGACAACCTGCATCAAGTACTAAGGATGTACCACAATGGATATGTCTGGCAGATTGGCCGCTGGATATTAGAATGTACACAGGAGGCATGACCAGGGAAGTAACCAACGGCAATATTGTAGCAGATCAGTGCTAAAATGGAATTGGGGTGCAGAGCAGGGGGTTGAGGGGCAAGGGAGCATGCCTACATTGGCTACCCCCTTGCAGGCAGAGGACACATGCACGTCAGTCATGCTATGCGTAGTTCCTGGGCTGAGAGGAAGCTCACCCCACGCTACATGCAGAAGTGCCAGTGAGATGGAACATGGACCGGAGGGGCATACTGGTAACCAGCATGTGACTACGGTGCAAAAGTGGTGATGTGGGCAGTCCCCGTCTGCTCCACATGTCCACCATCCAGCAGAGTAGACATGCATCAGGGAAGCATTGCATTACTCACACATCATAACCATGTACACGTGACATGTAGTGGCAGTCATGCACAACACATCACACAAGTAAAACACACACATCCTCGACAAACGCGCATCAACACTCTCTGGACTGGGCATCAAAGTCTGGCATCTCTCCCACTCCTTCGACCGATTCAGATGGTATGAACTCCGCAACGAGTGACTCATGCGGAGTGAGATCTTCCTCCTCGGGTGCAGGCCCACCGCCAGTCACCAGAGTCAAGTTGTAATTTGAGGCATGCTTAGACTTAGCGCTGTGTTTGAGGTCATTCCAACGCTTTTCGCACTCTTGCGCCATGCGCACCTCATGGCCGAATGCACTCACATGTTCCGCAACTTGCTTCCAGTGGGTATCACGGTGGGCAGCCGTAGTGTGACAATTAGCACCCACTAGCATGTCACGGCTGTGTTTCCGCACGTAGCCCACGAGGAAGTCCAGTTCCTGGTTGCAGAAAGGCTTCTTCCTCGATGTGCAGGAGGTCGTGGCTGTGTGTGGGGTCCCAGCCTGTGCTGCAGGTGCAACCTTCCTCCTCTTGGATTGTGGCGCAGACCCTGGCTGGCTGATGCCGCCCTGATCAGTATGGCCAGTGGGACTGGTGGATTGAGCCAAGGGAGTGGCAGGTGGAGGGACGACCAAAGGGCTGACTTGTGTCAGTGGCAGCTGGGTGCCCTCTAATGGACCCTGCGCATCAACATCCGCTGTGGCAGGGTCATTGACCGCAACTGTTCTTGTTGGCAGAGTCACAACCGTGGTGTTGTTGGCTGCATCTGCCCCTGCACTTGCCAACACCCGGCTGTTCGGGGCAGCAGATGACATTACTGCCCCAGGGACACGTGTCTTGGTCAGGGCAGCTCTGCGTGCCCCTACGGTTTCCCTCCAGTCCTGTTGGAAATCTTCCAAGGGCTCTTCAATTGCGAACGCAGCCTGCGCTGGCAGACCCTGAGCCTGGGTGGTGGTGTCCACAGCTGCACCTGCAGCTACCACTACCCTTGGGCCCGTGGCAGTCGATGAAACGGACTGCCGGGTCACATGAGCGCCAGTGCCAGATGCAGAAGCTGCATCTCCCAGAACCACAGGGGGTGGTGGCATGACTGCACCGACACATGGCACAACATTGTGCTCAAGTGGCGCACCACTGCCTCTTCCCCCTCTGCGGCCACCCTGGACACCCTGGAGTCCCCCGACTCCCTGGTCACCCCGGCCATGTCCCTGACCACGCCCGCCACGAAGATTACGCCCAGCTGAGGCGTTGCTCACCTTTGGTGGCCTCCCAACCATGGCACAGATTGAGTAGTGCCGGCACAGATGGAGTAGTGCCAATGGGAGGTGTACACCACAATTGACCTGGGCAATTGGGGTGAAGGGGGTGGGATGCAAGATGTTAACAGCCCCCCTGCACCTGCAAGGCTGTATGTGACCCTGGTGATGTAGTGACGGGTCACGCTACGCTCAGGCACTCCAAAACTGCAGTAAAACCATGCACGCAACCCTGCAGCCTACGTGCGTGGAATCAACCTACCGCAGTATGCGGTGGCACCGAGTAACACGACAAACGCTTATGCGTGGGACATGCAGGCTACTATGACCTCGAAAATGGGTGCGATACACAGGGGCACCCGCAGTGGGAAAAATAGCGTGCACGACTCACCGTCTGACTAGCGTGATAATGAAAAACACGCGTAGCCAATACCCCCACCAAAAGAAGAGATACGTCCTCGATCGCTGTGAAGATGTGATGGCGCGCGAAACAACATGAAGCAGCTACACACGTAGGTCTCCACGAAAGGCACGTACAGCAAACTGCTGGCCCCGCTCACCTTTAACTCGTGCTGATGGAAACACCCTTGCGCGTCATGTCACTTAAGCACGTAGGCCCTTTCCTCGGATTACACGCAATCACACGCGGACGTGCAGTTTTTTCACGCGCGCTGAACCACTATGCCCACGTCACGAGGGAAACACCCGCGCGCGTAACGTCAGAGAAGCGCTTACACACTAAGGGCCTTTGGTCCAATGAAAACGCATACGTGTGCTGACACGCTTACGCGCTAAGGGCCTTTCCTCCAATTACACGCTGACGTGCAATTTTTTCACTTGCCAAATCACTCTGTATCAAGCTGGCCACGCGAAAACACACGGAAGACCACGCTCCTGCCCAGAAGGCCGAATTACTGCCCCCCAGAGCCCTGAGCATGCTCCCACCTGCAATCTGCTGCTGCCTGCCTGCTGCCCACATGCCCTGCCATTTGCTGCCTGCACGTCAGCAAGGGGTGCAGTTGCTGTGACCACCCCTGCTGGAACTGAAGACTCCCGACTGGGATTCCATCGCTCCACAGCCCAGCCCCAGGACCCAGTTGCCCACCCAGTCCTGCCTCTGGGGTTGCCATGTCCAGCACAACACCATCTGGCAGCACTGGCAACCCCCTGCCATAGAGGCAGAGGGCCACCAGCTTCAGTGCCAGGGAAGTTGGTGTCCTGGTGGAGCAAGTCCTGGGGCAGTATGATGCCCTCTTTGGAAGTTTGCGCGCCGACAATGAAGGACGGACCAGGATCTGGATGGACATTGTGACTGCCATCAACGCGGAGGGGTTGGAAGTCCGCGACTTAAATCATGTCAAGAAGCGCTGGGAGGACTTCAGTCCAGGACCCTCAACAAGGCCCGACGCCTCGCAAAGGCAGCGGATGCTAAGGGGCGCCGGGGCCAGTTGTCAGACAACAAATGAGGGTCCTGGAACGCATATGCCCAGCGCTCTACATCCAGATCCTTGAGAGGCAGACCCGTTTGCAGTCGAGCGGTAAGTGTACATGCAGGGTGATTGGACGCTGTGCGTGTCATGGTGTGCCAGTAGTGTGCAGGTTGCACATGTGTTTTTGTAGGTCCATGTAGGGATGTGTATGAACACGGGCGTGATGCTGCCACATGTGTGTCCTCTCAGGTGTGAGACACATTGATGGTGTATGTGTTGGTAAGCATGCTGGACAAATGCAGGTGTGGGAGCGCACATGTTTGAATTTCTGTGTATGCACTCGGGCATGGTTGTGGCATGATAGGTGGTTCCTAATGCATGTATCTGCACTGTGTACATGTGCATGTGGGTGTATTTGACAAGTGTGCAACTGTGATGCAACATGGATGCATGTGACACTGATATGTAGAAGGCTGAATGGCAGATCTGACATGTATGGCAATCTCATCACTGCAACAGTTGGAGGAGATGTAGACATGCATGTAAGTGTGGTGGCGTGTGTGCATGTCTACTGCACTCCCTGTGTTTCATGTGATGTCTGGCTCACCTTTGGATGCTCAAGCTGTTGTATGTGTATGGATGGTGCTGGCTGTTGTGATATGGCTGTGGAATTGCTCATGTGTGTGAGTTGAAATGACATGTGTGTTGGGGATTGTGATGCCATGCCTGATGTTTCACACTGCCACTCATGTGCAACTGTCATGTGTGTATCAGTCCATTGTACAGTGCCCTGATGCCTGTGTCCTATCTCTCCCTGTCTGCAGCGTCAACTGATGAAGAGGGCGGAGACGGTGCTGTGGAGCACAGCAGCAGGCACCGCACCGCCAGCCAGAGACGCAAGGCCCGGCTCCCCTCCCAGGTTGTCATCTCGTCAGGGAGTGAGGAGTCCGGTGCCGTGTCCCAGGCCGCAGCTGCCGAGGGTAGGTACAAAAGGTGGAGGTCAGAGTTTGACTCCTCGGCAGCAGAAGGGGCAGCTGAGACCCCACAGGGTCCGACAGAGGAAGATGACACAGAGTCATCCAGGTTGGTGGGGGGTTTGGTGGAGCAGGAGGCCGTGCAAGGGACAGACACGGGGTCTGGAGGTGGGGATTCCACTGGTGCTAGTGGTGCAGTGCAGGGGCAGGTACAGGAAGCAGCACAGGCCACTGTGGAGGTGCCTGTGTGTAATCCTGTCCCCAATCCTGTGACTGCATCATCCCGCACCAGCAGGGATGCCTACGTCCAGACCCATTTTCAGGGAGGGGATCCACTTACAACAACTGGCCTTCCTCTCCCTGCGGACGTGGCTATCCGGGACCGGGTTGAGCCTGTCCTGGGTGGGGTGGCGTTGCGTCAACGGGCCATGCGAGGTGACCTGCAGTCTTTTCATGAGGAGACTGCACGTCATCTCAAATGGCTCGTTGACAGCGTTGACCTACTGAGACAGGTCACCAGGGCCATATTCCTCCGTTTGCTGGACCTTGTTCTGACCCCCTCCTCACCTGAACCCCCTATGCGCCAGTCGTCCACAATGCCATCTTCCCACCCATGTATCACCTGGGTACCCTGTGGAGCTGCCTCTGACCCTGCAGCCAGGCTGGTAGAGGACACATCCCTGCCACAGTCGGGAGTCGGAGGTCCAGCAGGGGTGGCCACCTCAACAACTGCACCCCAGCCGGAGGAGGATGTGCAGGCAGCAAGAGCCAGGGCACAGGCAGAGGCACAGCAGCAGCAGCAACAAGGTGGGAGCCATGATGGCTCGGCGCCTTCAACATCGTAGGGGCAGTCATTGGCCAGAGGGCAGGAGGACCCAGGACTGGAAGTGTCTTCCGTGTGGCAGCGATTAGGCCATGCTATAGATGCGGAGCGGCAGCGGGCAGAAGAGGCACGGCTCACAATGGTCAGGGCGGAGAACTCCATGCGTAGGGCTCTGAGGCGGGCCGAGTGCCTCGAGGCAATTCGCAGGGACCTGGATGTCCACATGTCGTCATCCCTGCGAACCCTGGGGGCCATGGAAGAGGACCGCCTCCGGGACATCGAGCAGGAGTTCGATGATGCACTGGCCCGGGAAATCGGGAAGTGAGCCGCCGGATTAGCCTGCTGCCATTGTAAATAGTTTTTAGAGTTAGGTTTCCTTTTCCTTTTCCTTTTATTTGTGGTCAATGGACAATGCCACACACATTTGTATATAGTTTTATTTATATGTAGTTTCTTAGGTAGGTTTCATTTGTTTGGTTTGGCTCATGGACCCTTTACATAGTTGGACAGTGGATTGATTTGATTTATTTTTTGGATTTTGCACATGGATTCATGGATTTTTCTTTTGGACAAGGGATTGTGAATAGTTTGATCATGGATTAATTAGAATATTTTTTTTCATTATGGACATGGAGTAATGGATTTTTTTTTGGGACAATGTATTGTAAATAGTTGGACTATGGAATAATTTGAATTTTTTTTTTCATTATGAACCTAAAGCAATGGATTTTTTTTTTTTTTACGTTTCCTTTGGATTTGCGTTGGTGGAGGGAGAGTTAGGACTGTTTTTCTTTTAAATTCTTTTGGATTGGTTATAATTTTAATTCACTCATCTTTTGTACATGCTTTTCATTTCATGTTTGCTTTTTTTGTATGATTTCATTTCATTTATTTATTTTTGTACATAATACATATTCATATTTTATTTCCATGTGTGGGATTCGCTCATTGGGTTGATGCATGTGAAAATGTGGGTTTACACAATCAATGCCAACCAGTGTATCTGTGTGACGGACATGTGTTGATGTACATAGTTGACTTTTGGTTTGTGTCTTGAGATAGGCATGTCAGTGTGGGATGGATTGGGAAATCATTGCGTCTCAAGAATGGGGTGGCGTGATGTCGTTTTTTGGTGTAGAAGTGGCCCATGATTGTGCTTCTTTATTTTGTGTAGGGGGGGACATGAGTGGGGGCCTGCTGGCAGGTGCCCCTCACTAATAGGGGTGGGGGTGCATGGGGACATGAGTGGGGGCCTGCTGGCAGGTGCCCCTCACTGCTGGCGGTGAGGGTGCAGGGGGACATGAGTGGGGGCCTGCTGGCAGGTGCCCCTCACTGCGGGGGGTGGGGGTGCAGGGGGACATGAGTGGGACATGAGTGGGGGCCTGCTGGCAAGTGCCCCTCACTGCTGGGGGGTGGGGGTGCAGGGGGACATGAGTTGTGGCCTGCTGGCAGGTGCCTGTCACTGCTGGGGGCTGGGGGGGCTGGGGACATGAGTTGGTGATCACTAGTGGAAGGTGACATGTGTGCTGGCTGGGGGGCATGCCCAGGGGTGCAGGGTAGTCCCCTGTGTTGTGGGTTGCCTGCAGGGGCCGTGGATGGGGTGGAGGGCACACCTGGGAGGACCCACACTGCCAATTCACGTGTGGGACTCCCCGTGCACCCCACTAGATACACGTACCCGCTCTGACAGCGAAATCACGTGTGAAACTTCCCGCAAACCCCAGTAACCCACGTACCCCACTCGCACAGGGCCAATCGCGTGTGAAACTTCCAGCGAACCCCAGTAATACACGTACCCCACTCGCACAGGGCCAATCGCGTGTGAAACTTCCCGCGAACCCCAGTAATACATGTACCCCACTCGCACAGGGCCAATTGCGTGTGAAACTTCCCGCGAATCCCAGTAATACACGTACCCCACTCGCCCAGGCCCTTTCGCGTGTGAAACTTCCCACAAACCCCAATAATACACATACCCCACTCGCACAGGGCCAATCGCGTGTGCACCTTCCCGTGAACCCCATTAATACACGTACCCCACTCGCACAGGGCCAATCGCGTGTGAAACGTCCCGTGAACCCCAGTAATACACGTACCCCACTCGCACAGGGCCAATCGCGTGTGAAACTTCCTGCGTATCCCAGTAATACACGTACCCCACTCGCACAGGCCCTTTCGCGTGTGAAACTTCCTGCGAACCCCAGTAATACATGTACCCCACTCGCACAGGGCCAATTGCGTGTGAAACTTCCCGCGAATCCCAGTAATACACGTACCCCACTCGCCCAGGCCCTTTCGCGTGTGAAACTTCCCGCAAACCCCAGTAATACACATACCCCACTCGCACAGGGCCAATCGCATGTGCACCTTCCCGCGAACCCCAGTAATACACGTACCCCACTCGCACAGGGCCAATCGCGTGTGAAACTTCCCACGAACCCCAGTAATACACGTACCCCACTCGCACAGGGCCAATCGCGTGTGAAACTTCCTGCGTATCCCAGTAATACACGTACCCCACTCGCACAGGCCCTTTCGCATGTGAAACTTCCTGCAAACCCCAGTAATACATGTACACCACTCGCACAGGGCCAATCGCGTGTGAAACTTCCCGCGAACCCCAGTAATACACGTACCCCACTCACACAGGGCCAATCGTGTGTGAAACTTCCAGCGAATCCCAGTAATACACGTACCACACTCGCACAGGCCCTTTCGCATGTGAAACTTCCTGCGAACCCCAGTAATACACGTACCCCACTCGCACAGGGCCAATCGTGTGTGAAACTTCCCACAAACCCCAATAATACACATACCCCACTCGCACAGGGCCAATCGCGTGTGCACCTTCCCGTGAACCCCATTAATACACGTACCCCACTCGCACAGGGCCAATCGCGTGTGAAACGTCCCGCGAACCCCAGTAATACACGTACCCCACTCGCACAGGCCCTTTCGCGTGTGAAACTTCCTGCGAACCCCAGTAATACATGTACCCCACTCGCACAGGGCCAATCGCGTGTGAAACTTCCCGCGAACCCCAGTAATACACGTACCCCACTCACACAGGGCCAATCGTGTGTGAAACTTCCAGCGAATCCCAGTAATACACGTACCACACTCGCACAGGCCCTTTCGCATGTGAAACTTCCCGCGAATCCCAGTAATACACGTACCCCACTCGCCCAGGCCCTTTCGCGTGTGAAACTTCCCACAAACCCCAATAATACACATACCCCACTCGCACAGGGCCAATCGCGTGTGCACCTTCCCGTGAACCCCATTAATACACGTACCCCACTCGCACAGGGCCAATCGCATGTGAAACGTCCCGCGAACCCCAGTAATACACGTACCCCACTCGCACAGGGCCAATCGCGTGTGAAACTTCCTGCGTATCCCAGTAATACACGTACCCCACTCGCACAGGCCCTTTCGCGTGTGAAACTTCCTGCGAACCCCAGTAATACATGTACCCCACTCGCACAGGGCCAATTGCGTGTGAAACTTCCCGCGAATCCCAGTAATACACGTACCCCACTCGCCCAGGCCCTTTCGCGTGTGAAACTTCCCGCAAACCCCAGTAATACACATACCCCACTCCCACAGGGCCAATCGCATGTGCACCTTCCCGCGAACCCCAGTAATACACGTACCCCACTCGCACAGGGCCAATCGCGTGTGAAACTTCCCACGAACCCCAGTAATACACGTACCCCACTCGCACAGGGCCAATCGCGTGTGAAACTTCCTGCGTATCCCAGTAATACACGTACCCCACTCGCACAGGCCCTTTCGCATGTGAAACTTCCTGCAAACCCCAGTAATACATGTACACCACTCGCACAGGGCCAATCGCGTGTGAAACTTCCCGCGAACCCCAGTAATACACGTACCCCACTCACACAGGGCCAATCGTGTGTGAAACTTCCAGCGAATCCCAGTAATACACGTACCACACTCGCACAGGCCCTTTCGCATGTGAAACTTCCCACGAACCCCAGTAATACACGTACCCCACTCGCACAGGGCCAATCGTGTGTGAAACTTCCTGCGAACCCCAGTAATACACATACCCCACTCGCACAGGGCCAATCGTCTGTGAAACTTCCCGCGAACCCCAGTAATACACGTACACCACTCGCACAGGCCCTTTCGCGTGTGAAACTTCCCGCGAACCCCAGTAATACACGTACACCACTCGCACAGGGCCTATTGTGTGTGAAACTTCCCGCGAACCCCAGTAATACACGTACCCCACTCGCACAGGGCCAATCGCATGTGAAACTTCCCGCGAATCCCAGTAATACACGTACCCAAGTCGCACAGGCCCTTTAGCATGTGAAACGTCACGCGAACCCCAGTAATACACGTACCCCACTCGCACAGGCCCTTTAGCGTGTGAAACGTCACGCGAACCCCAGTAATACACGTACACCACTCGCACAGGGCCTATCCCGTGTGAAACTTCCCGCACACCCCAGTAATACACGTACCCACTCGCACAGCGCTAATCACGTGTGAAACTTCCCGCGCACCCCAGTAATACACGCTCCCCGCTTGCCGTGTGCTGTGTGGCGGCCATGTACACTGGTACAGGGTTAGCACAACCCTTTGCGCTGGATTGGGGATTTTGATGGCTGTTCCTTGCGCGAGGGGTGTTCTTGGGGGCGTAACTGGCGCTGCTGCAGGGTCGCTGCGCCACTGTGTGCCACGGCTGGTTTTGGTAGCTAAAATCCATGAATACGCTGTGCATGGAAATGGATTTTAGCACACGCGGCTGGCGCAGAGATTCACACGTGCACACTGTGCGCCAGCCGCGTGCGCCACTTGTGCGCTAAATTCTATGAATTACCCCCTTAAGGTCAAACCATACAATAAGGAAACACAAAAAACTCTTTGTTATCATTTTCCAGTTTCCATCCCAAACAAACCAGAGAAACGGTGCCTTTTGGGGAATTTTTACATCTAAAACGCTACAGCACAGGTAAGGAAGAATTTGTAAAGGAAGCCACCACCTTGAGCTCTAATTTTATGAAAAGAGGATATCCCAAAAAATAGTGAGAAAGCCTTTGAAATGAGCTTCTAATAATAACCAAGAAGGTCTCCTCGAATACAGAAGAAAAAAAGTAGCAAGTGATCACATAATGAATGTGAGCACCTTCAATTGATTACCTAACCAGATCAATAAGATAATCACTAAGAATTGGCATATACTATCACAAGGTAAACATGCCATCAACTGTCTGTGCGAAAAGAAGAAGTAAAAACTTGAAAGAGTTGCTGACTAGAAATGATTACAGAATGATGGGCTTTGGGAAAACCCACAGGACACAGCCCATCTGGAAGCTGTAGATGCTATGCTCAAACTAGCCACATACTTCAGGTATACATAGGCCTCACTAGACTTTGGCAACAAAGAGGATTTATGAATTGTAACAACACATGGGTCAAATACACAATATGGTGTCCTTGTCATAAAATCTATATAGGAAAGTCAGAACACAAAATCAAAACACACATTTGCAAGCAAAATAGCTGTTTCAGAAATCAGGATCTGACAGCTCCCTTAGTGGGACATTTCACAGCAGCAGAACACAAATGTGAGGAACTCAAATGGACAGTTCTGCTAACAATCATCCCAAGCAAGAATAAGAATGTTGACCAGAAGAAACTCACTGGGCATGAACAACGCCTTACATTTTTAACTAAACACCATGAAATTGGCTTGAATGAACATATTGAGTGTCACAATCTAATCAGATAATCTATTGGAATACATCCATATTCTGGGCCGACTGACTGAATTTACAGCTGAGATGCTCTTATATGTCTCTACCTTTTAAGACATCTTCATAGCTTCTCATTGGTACAATTGCGAGCTCTCTAGAGCATGCCATCAAATCAATGATTTATCTAGTTTGCACAAGTCAATAGTAATTATAATGCATTGTATGTTTTCACCACTATCATGTTTAATAAATTATCAATACATATTTTAGCTCACTTATAGTCATGCTGCAATGTAAATAAGCACCTTGATGAGGTTGCAGTGATTAAAACGTTCACGGTCCCAAAAAACATTACATTTGCCCCATTTTGTCAATGATGAATCATTGATCCGTGCAATGAACTTACTATACCAACATGGCTGCCTCTATTACCAGATGTGTCAACCTTATTAGCACACGTCTAGCGTCTCAATCAAAGTAACGCCATGTGACCTACAGAATGTAATTCAGTATATAGGGCAGTCCCCGTGACCGTCCGAGGGCAGTTTATGCCATTCATTCTATTTGACAAAGAAAAGGCCCCTTTAACCGACTTTGAGAACAGTAATCGTTACTGCGAGAAGAACACCAGCCTGTGTCTGAAAGGAATTAAAGAATTCAAGTAAGTAGCAGCACTCAGCTCTATGTCGCATTCAAACTATAGATTACATTTTAATATAGTGAAATGTGATAGCTATGTATATCTGCATTTCCACAGAGCTACAGAGACCAATATAAGTGCGGCAGCACGAGGCAGCCACTAGAAATGGGACATACCGTTAGAAGACAAAGGTTTCTCTTGCGAAGTAAGAGCTTCAAATAGTGGCGTACTAAATGTAAGCATCTAACAAATAAACATATGAATTCTGAACGTTAGACATGATATATTCATGCCGTTACAGAGTAACAACCTGTTTCACTGATCATCCCAATTGCACGCCATTGGAGACTGCAGTACTAAAGGGAAATGCGGTGCATCACCTGATGACTATGGTTTTACTTTACAGTAAGTAGTTAGATACACATTGCAATCTAATAAGAATAAGTTAGAAGGTTTGGGTAGGTTAGACAGGATATTTGTATGCCATTACACAGTAACTTTCTGCAAAACTGACTCTTTAAATTGTATGCCTACTAAAGGGTGCATCATTTATTTTCTGAAGCTAGAAACGGTTCACATAGCAGAAGGCCTATTACAGTAAGTACTAAGATTATGTATAGTAGAGATAGAAACACTAGCTTCATACCATAAAACCAATGTATTAGATGTATTGTGATTAAGGGCTGCTTTCGTTTATTTATCTATAGTGAAGAACCACAAGAGAAATTACTATTCTCCATCGCTATCCTAAACCTCAAAAGTCATGGTGGTAAGCAAACCAGAGTCATCTTTGTAATAATTTAAGGCCTTATATTTTCAAAGAACAACATTTAATTAGAGCTGTTTTGTTTGTTTGCAATACAGGAACCAACAACAACAGTCCAAAATAACATTACCTATTCTTCATAGAAATACATGAACTTTGAATCGCACAAAATCTCATCCATATCAAAATCCGATACCCAACCAACTTCAGCGCATACAAATCCCCAGACAAAGATCCAACAGTTAGAACAGACTGATTGGAACGAAAGATTTTGGGTGTTATAAACAGCCCCATTTAAGAGGCTGATTATTATACTGACATTAGACAAATGTGCAATGTCCAAAAATATAACACAAGTTAAAAAACTATTGCCGTCTTCAATATACTTTTTTTATGCTGTTACAATACAATGTTCAAGAAATATTTTCAACCACGTTGTTGTCTACAAGAATGAAAATCATTCTGTTTTATTAAGCACAAGTCACTTTGGGGTGCATTGAACATTGTTCTTAGTCTTTTTAACCAATTCTTTTTGTATGTCTGTTAAAATAAATTAACAAAGATGTTTATATTAAGCAGAGTACATATTAAATTCCTTTGACTCTACATACTCCTTATTTGTACTCCTGTGTGTCATGAACAAACCCCAAAATAGGGCCCTCTAAGTGTGTTACTGACATCCAGAAAACAAACATCCAGCATCGACATGTCACAGGATAAATATGAGGGATGCCTCCCAGACCTCAGGCTAAGGAAGCCCAAATTCAGCGAGTGTGAGCTCAATGCCCTGGTGGATGAGGTTCTCATGCACACAGAGGATATGTGTGGCAGCAGGCAGAGGAAGACCTCTGCACAGAAGAAGGCAGTGATGTGGGTGTCTGTCAGTGATAAGATGGCAGCAGTGGGCACTGTTCCATGCAATGCAGAGGACTGTTGCAAGCGATGGAATGATCTGAAGTGCAGGATGGCACTGTGGAACCCCTCACCCTAATGGGAGAAGGTCTGTTTCATCCTCCACATGGAGGGCAAAGAGGGGATCAAGAGTGCAGAGGCCTGAGCAGGGATCCACAGCAATGGCAGTATGTCTATCTGACCCAATTTATATGTGAATGCATTGACCAAAAACATCTGTCTCCCAGCAGAGATGTGCACAATGGACAAGGGAATGGGCTAACATATGGCCATCACTTCATATTCACAGTCAGTTCAAAAATGTGCCTGAGGAGGTAGGGAAATGTAGCAATGCACATGCACTGTAGGTGAAACATGCATGCCAACACATGGAAACATAAGAAGCACCCATGTGTATCATGATAGCCCATGCCGGCAAGTAAAGCCCCACCAAACCCACAACAACAAGCCTCAGCAGGCACTACCTCCACCTAGTAGTAGCAGCACTCTTTGGACCAATACCACTGATGCAAATCATATGAAAAGTGCATCCATGGAACACACACAATGTTGCATGAGTGTCTTGCAAGCCCACTGACATGACTGCAATATGACTGACAACATGTAATTCTATTAAGCTGAGTCTTAGAGTCTACTAACTGTGCTGTGCTGAGAAGTATCTCTTTCATTGTTGTGCCGGAGGCGGAGCCATATGCCGGATCCTACAAGACTCTAGACTCACTGCGGAGTGGACACAGAATTAGCAGAGTCTTAGAGTCTTGGAGTTCTTTGGATGAGGACCCAGTTACTGAGAGAAAAATTGAACCTCAGCAGACATTAACACGATCAAGAAGAAGAACTCTGTTACAACCCCTGACACGTTTGCAGTTTCAGAGAGTTTCGGAGAGGTGTGTCTGATGCCGCAGCTGCCTGTGCAATGAGCTCTCCCAAACAAAAAGTAAGTTTGCTGGGTCTTGCCGCAGCTGCTAACACTGATACTGACATTGATATTGTAAAAAACTCTAATACAATTTCTATGGATGATGGTGGGTGTGAACACGTAAACACTTGCACGCCCCCTGGGCTGAATGACATTGGGGACCCTTTGCACAATCTGAGAGTGTGTACAGGACAAACACTTACAGTGCTGGAGGGGTTTGAGCGGGAGCCCATCTGCCGGCAGTCGGAGCGGTCCCCCGGCGGGTCCAGGGCTCGCCCCGTGTGGAGATCCTGGAGCGTGTGTGCCGTGGCGTTCCTCCACTGAGAGTGATCGCGTGGTGGCTGCTTGAGATTCCGCAGTGCTACAGTTTCTGCAATCAGGCTTGTAAAAAGCTGAATGAATGCCCTTCACACAACACTCCCTTCTGCTCCGCCTCAAAGGCGCTCGAGGGGATGTGGGAGGAGACAGTGTCACTGACATGTGGTGTGGGGGCTCAATCTAAAGAAAAATCAAAGAGGGTGTGTAGCGTAGCAACGAAATGTACATTCCCATTACAAAGCAGTATGACTGGGTTGGCTATGTCGAAAGCTCTCTATGCCAAGAATGTGGCCCGCCTTGCAGATGCAAGAAGAAATTAGGACTTGTTGCAGGACTTGTTGCAGGATGAAGTATTTCAACATAAGAGAGATCAAACACCTCTAAATGAGATCCATATAATTCCAGACTCAAGTCTCCTGATGGTGAAAGACTGCTCTAATGAGATTGTGTTAAACGAGTATCAAGTTTCACATGGAAAGCCTGCTGCTAAATACTGCGCGATTGAGACAGATCCTTTATTGGTGCAGGTATTGCAGGTCCAACTGACACTCCCATGTACAATCTGAAATAGAGTAAATTGCAGGCCCCATGTAAAAAATCAAAAAGAAAAAAAATTCTCTTGAAGTGTTTAACAAACTTCTCCAGGATCTAACTAAGATTAATTTATTGCGAAATGGTAAAAATCAGAAGAGTTGGCCCTAGAGTCATCCGTTAACAACTTGATGGATGCGGCTTTGGCAGCAAGCAAGCATACTAAAGACACTTCGACTAATAAGTGGCACAGTGGTCCTTCAAAACGCAGGAGGATTGAGGATAGTGATTCTCCTGGCATCTACTGTTCTCAACAAACTGCCTGCAAGAAACTGAACCAAAAAATGCCAGATCTGCGCCATGGTGCACTGCATGTGAAAAATATAATATCGAGGACACCCCAGTGATAATTTCATCTTGTGTGCACCATAACACGACGGATAGTTCGACAGACGACTCGTCCCCTGAGTCTTCGCTCATGGAAAGAGAATACCCAAAAATTTTGAAGACTCAACATAAGGTGTATTCAAGAAGAATGGAGACACATTCAAGCCATGATGAAACTATCAAAAAAATAATTCAAGAACTGCAACCGATCCTGATATCTTCTATATCTATGACAATATGTCTGTTGATCAAAATGTATGAACAAATAAAAAACAGTATACAAGATCTAACTACGTTGGTTGCTTTAATGAATTCGAATGTAGTGAATCTAGCATGTGATAATAATCTCTTCAAACAAATGTTCTATGAATCCACTGATAAAATGGATTCCTCCTTGTTAGTCTTCGCAGACCAAAAAAAGAATAACAGCGAGGACAAAAATCTTTTGGCAGAGGTTGCAAAGGAAGTCCTTGGCCTATTAGGACCGCAAAAGCATCACCTATTAGCGGAAGAATGTCAAATTGTTTCACCTAACATTACTCCATTAGAAAGAAAGAAATCAAATAGGGAAACCTCTAATAAAGAAACAAATACAGAGCCAGTTCAAGGGGAAATGTCTAATGTCGAGCAACATAATCCAGTGAATGACATTTTGGAAATCACTGACGGCATTAGAACAAGTCCACCTAGAGTGGATGAAGTTGTGTCCTTCGCTGATGCTTTTATGAGTGTCCAATTACCTAGTAATAAAGCAAACTCGGATGAACAAATTCCATCTACATCGGCCAAAAATAAAGGCCTAAGCTCTAAGCCTTTCGAGCAGGCCTTGGGCGCTGTGAGGACTAATGAAGCAAGCAATGGAATCTTCCCGATATTCAACCCTAAGTGTAAAGAAGGCGGGAAGAAAATCAGACTTAAATCATCACAAATTAAACAATTTAAAACATAAATGCAAAGGAAGACTGATTGACCAATAACTCGAGAAAATGTCTTCTGAACATTAAGCTAGTAAGCTTTACCCTATACTCAGATCCACTGGTGGCCCCGGTAAAGGTCTTGGTTTCAAATTCAGCTTCTGACGTTAGCCAAATGCAAAAGGCAAGTGCAGATATGGCCTCGTCCAATATTGAAACTTCAACCAATCTATTAGATTTCTCACCATATGCAGATGATGAAGTAGTGGAGATAGTGCCTATCGAGGGGTCTCTGAGTGGCCTGAATGATGTACCAACCAAAGGGAATCCGGAGATAGTAGCACCTCCTTCCCTTCCAAGACCGCCCGAGTGTGCACATTGGTGAGATGTCTCCCATTATACCAGCAAAGAGTGAGAAACCACATAGTCCGCTGTTTGTGACACTTGGTCAAAAATGGGAAAAAATAGCAGAAGACTGGCTTTAACTGCAGAGGATGTGAATCAGAGAGAGGGGAGAGTCGTAACTCACGACAAAACAACTGTTTTTTGGCCACAAAAGACCTGCCCTGATTCTGTAATGAGCTCCAATAAGCCCAATAGTGCATTTGACCACTCATTGCATTATTTGGGGAGAGATCAAGACCTCAAGAAATGTAGCACCACTGTAAATATTGGCAAGGCCTTAACCACTAAAAAACCTTATTCAACGTATTGTTTAGTGGTGGGAGCGTATTGAAGATCACAATGATAACTTGGTATTAAACCGGAACAACGTGTTATGCCTGCTACATTATGTACCAAGTTTGAGAACGATTGAGTCCAATGACATGAAAATCATGGAATTTTCCAAAGAACAAACCGATGTTGTAAGATTACATATTGATTCAAGAATCATATGTAATATCTTATTAGAGGCTGCTCCTGCCTTAATATCTATGGGATTTGACATCACAGAAGTGCACAATCTGAGAGAATCTGAAAAGGAAAGTTCCGAAATCAGTTGAAGGGAAGTACCTGATAAGAAACAAAATCCAGCATATAACAACAAAGGTGAGGACCCAGTACAATCAAGTATGGAAGTGTGATATGATATGATATGGCATTTATAATGCGCCTCTACACAAGTATTTCAAGGCGCAACGAGGCAAAGGGGGGGCAACGGGAGGACAGACAGCGATCCTACTAGGCCAAGTGTCATTCAGATCGCGCAAGTGGATGGGAAGGGGGGAAAGGAAAAGTGCGCAGGGGGAAGGGAGAGGGGAAAGTGCAGTACATGGGAAGTGGGATAAATAAGACACATAAAACAGCCAGCTAATGGCAGTGCAATTAAGTGCAGACGTGAGTGCTGGTAGGGGGACTGAAGGGATACAGAAAAACGGTCCCCAAGTGCAGAGGTTGCCAGGGAGGCAGTGCAGGTTGGTAATTGTTGGGGCCTGGGCCAGAGAGCAGAAAGGGTGGCCAGGTAACCAGTGCAATTTCAGTCAGGAATTCAGCAAGGGAGGGGAGGAGAGAAAGCAGAAACAAAGAGGAAGGTTTTGAGGTGTTTCCGGAACCAGAGATGGTTCTCCTTGAGTTTCAGGGAGGCAGGAAGGCTGTTCCAGAAAGAGGCCCCTGCCGAAGAGAGTGACCTGCCACCAACTCGTTGCTTGGAGAACCGATTGACCCTAAGGGAGTTGGAGGCAGATGTACGAAGAGCTCGAGAAAGAAGATATTTAGGAAGAGAGAGTTGAAGGTACTGCGGCCCCAGACACCAGAAGGCCTTGTGTACAATGCAGAGGTTTTTTAACTTAATACTCGCAGCCACTGGGAGCCAGTGCAAAGATTTCAGTCCTGGAGATATACGATCCCTGGGCTTGAGGCCAAGGACAAGTCTCACAGTCCTGTTCTGGATAAGTTGCAGAGGGCGGAGAGTGGAGGCAG
Organism: Ambystoma mexicanum; assembly: GCF_040938575.1. Classification (NCBI taxonomy): domain Eukaryota; kingdom Metazoa; phylum Chordata; class Amphibia; order Caudata; family Ambystomatidae; genus Ambystoma; species Ambystoma mexicanum. The sequence goes on along the minus strand of NC_090930.1, from coordinate 377,455,372 downwards.
GCAGATTTAGATAGAGGCTGTTACAGTAGTCCACCTTGGAAAGGACCAGGGCTCTGGAGACAGTGAGCTTCTGGGGGAAGGAGAGGAAAGGAAGAATACCTCTAAGGAGGTGCAGCTGGTTGTGTGACTTCTTAGAGACATCAGAGATGTGAGGGGAGAAGGAGAGTGCGGTGTCGAAGATGACCCTGAGGTTTTTGCCTTGCAGGTGGGAGTGGGAGGAGGGCCAAGAGAGGCCAGCCAGAGAGCTGTAGGGAAGGAGGGTGTGGGTGTGCCGATGAGTAGAATCTCAGTCTTATTGGCATTAAGGCAGAGGTCGTTGGCGGCACACCATTCCTGGATGGCATACAGACAGTCATAGATGAGGGAAGGAGAGGAGGAGGCCGAGGGTAGCTTGAAAATGAGCTGGGTATCCTCTGCATAGCACTGAACGGTGGGACAGAGAGCGGCGTTACGGTGGGCAAGGAGTGCCGGGTATTGGTTGAACAGCCAGGGAGAGAGGTTAGATCCCTGGGGGACACCACAGGTAGAAAAAAAAGATGTTGGAGAGAGGTGCATAGATAAAGTCATTTCGAAAGACAAAATAATAAGAAATGGGACACATGTAAGATCAACGGCAATCCAAGACTTTGAACAGATTAAAATAACTTTTGCCCAGGATGTCATCTCAGCTAAGGGTGACAAGAGCCGTGTGAATTCTGGGGTGGTCATAATGACTGGATCTGGATTCCGAAAGCCTTAGCGGAACAGAAGATAAGCTAATGCTGTGAACCAGAACTAAAAAACATCATTACGTTTGGCTGTTGGAATACTCAAGGATTTGCACATAAGTTTCAAGGGAAATGGTTAGAAGGTCTTGACATAGTATGTGCACAAGAAACCTGGCTGGTGAGTTGTCCAACGCTAGACGAATTTGAAATTGCTATTTACCCTGCAATTAAAAAAGTGAAAGGAAGACCCATGGCCGGTCTAATGACCATGGTATGGAAAAGTTCTGGCAACAACATTCAAGAATCCAACAACATCACGCCCTACATTCAATCGACTCTCCTGAATTCTGAAAGCTTGGAAACACACAAAAATGATTTTCTCTACATTATTAACATCCATTGGCAACACAAAGCCATTGGCATCTTTCCCTCCATCCACCAAATAATAACTATTGTAGATCAAAGTTATGAAAGGGAAGTGGTTCAAAAACTTTGCTATGTGGAGACTTAAACATAAATTGCTTGGAAGTGAAGACAAAGGCAGCAGAATAATGGTGCGCAGAAATGGAAAGTCGAAATATGCATATGTTGAACTGAAACACTACAGACAATGTACCGGCAACAGCAACCTGGAAGAGGTTACAACAAGAGTCCACACTAGACTACTTCTTTGCCTTGAAGGCTGCCACATGAGAGTGAAAACGCTACAAGTGATTGAAACATATGAAAGTGACCATAACTTGATCATGCTACGCATGAGCCTTGCAGTGAATAAAATGTATGAGTACTGGAACCATGAAATAGCAATTGAATCGAGCCAAATCAGACTGAGACTCACTGAGAATGAGGCAAAAACTATCAATAATGCCTATCAGAATGAGCACTGTCCACTTGAATATAGGCATCTCCTTGAAAGCTTTAAGGAAAATAAGCAAGGGATGGAAAATTGTGGGTTTAAGCCCACCCACACATTTGACCTTGACATTCAGAAAAAATGTTAAATGCGAGGCGATATTAGAGCATGCAGTGAAAATCACACAAACAAAGATATAGAAAACATTTAAAAAATGTAATCTATAAAACAGTCTTATAAAATATGCCTCAAAGCGCATAGGGGCATTAACCACATTGACCAAAGACAGACAGGATTTGTTAAGGGAGTAGGTTGCAGTCTAAATCTCATAATTGTTAACATCTTAAAAATGGAAGCCATAAGAACTAGGAGTAAGATCTACCTTGCAATAATTGATCTGTCACACGCGTTCAATAGTATTGACCAGGAGCTGCTGTGGTCTAAACTGATTAAGCGAAATTGTCCATTAAGTCTCTTCTTGGCTATAAAAGAGCTCCATACTAATACTGAAATCAAGATTAGACTAGACCATTCTGGCAGGCTCTCGGCTCCTATATGAATGCTGTGTGGCGTAAAGCAAGGTGCCCACTTACATCCATTATTTTTAATTTGTTGCTTTCTGACATTGACCAGACCATTGACAGTGCAGTATCATTCTCACCTAAAATCAACAGAGAACACATAAGTCGCCTGATCTATGCCAACAACTTAATTCTGTTGTATTCAACCCCTATTGGGTTACAGAGAAAACTAAATGCACTGGAGTCATATGTCAATGTAAATGGTCTGTGCATTAACACATCTAAATCAGAAATCTTAGTGCTTGAAGACTTGTGAGGATCCAAGCAATGGCATCAGATGAAATTACTCTGGCACATCAACAACATTCCATTAAAAACTAAATTAGAAACTCGGTATCTGGGAATGCAGGTTAATTCCAGCATAAATGATGTACTCTGGGTTGAAGGGATTAAACTAAAATGCCAGCAATTCTCTACTCAGGTAGCAGTAGTAAATACAAATATGGGAAATATTTGTTACTTCCTGTCTTGGCTTTTTTCAAACAAAAAGCCATATCAGCACTAACCTATAGAGCAGAATGTGATCTATGGATCCATATGATCTATGGAACATAGTTGAAAACAACTTCTGGACCAGGGTCCTAGGTTTACCTAGAGGAACCCCGACAGCGTGCATTCGATATGAACTCAGCTTAATTTCCATCAATGCAAGGGTATATGGGAACATGCTGTCCCTGTAACGAAAAAATACCATGAACGACATTTTACCACAGTTTAAGATTATGCAAAACCCTGGAACAGATCATAAGGAATCTGTGCTGTCTTTGTGGGTGGATCGATGCAAAGACATATTAAGGGAATTAGACATTAACACTGATACCTTACTTAACAACCCCAATCGTGCAAAATGCTAAAATAATGTTATGGAGATGGGACTGGTGCGCGACTGGTGACCAACGAACTGCCCATACCATCATGAAAAATTTCCCTGTGAAAAAAGGGGTGCAAATGAAATTCACAGTCGTTGGAAAATATTCCCTGATTTATACCGGAGAAGACTGTAACTGAAGTTTCGTTTGAACTTGTTTAAGACGAAGGTAAGAGAAAGTATGTGGTCAGAGGGCAACAAAACCATTGAGTTATGCAGACTGTGCAAATCTTCGGAAGAAACTTTGAAACATCTTACATTATTTGCCCAGCCCTCCATCATGAGAGAACAGTTCATCTTGGAACATTTATGACAAAGGGAGTAACATTATGTGTTGAAGACTGGTGGCAGATAATGTTTGATCAAACTGATAGAAAATTGACTATAGCTCTAACCTTGTTCCTGGAAGCTATGGTTGCTCGTCTTGAAAGTTATGAAGAGAAATTAGGAAAATTGTAAATGAAATAGGGAACTGTTCTCATTTTGTGGTTTGACATATCAAGACACAGCGGCATAACATGTTAGCGCAAGAATTGCGTAAAGGAGAGTTAACTAATTAGGCCCTTATGGCATAAGAATATTTTAAGTTTGTGAAGTATTGGTTTTTGGTTGTTTTAAAGGTTTGTAATAAATCAAATAAAATAAAACAAATTAAAACATTCTTATTCCCAGCAGGTACACAGTCCATGGACAGTGACGAGACAGGACCTTCCACTGCTGGCACATCATCTGCTTCCACCCCAGCACAGGTCAGACCCCTTGGCAGTGGGAACAAGCAGCTGAGCAGGGCAGCACGGCCTCCACCACCACCACATACCACTGCAGTGGAGACTCTAGCAGTTCTGGAGGATGTCACCATCCCCACGGCAGTGCACAGTGGCTCCTCCACTGGCCAGGCATGTGCCACGGCTGCCACTGAAGCCACCACTTACAGGCCACACCAAGCACCTGTTGTGGAACACACTGCTGCCATCCCTGCTCTGGCTGTAGGTCATCAGGGCACCAGCACACCCAACTCTCTATCACAGGCAGTGAAGCCACCAGTCCATCGTGGCATGGGCTATGCCAATACCATCAACATGAAGAGGGAGATGAGGCGGAAAAGGACATGGGCGTTCACTCCCCATGCTTTTACCCAAACCCTCCACACAGCCCACCACCTCTGCCTGTGCACCATATGGCAGCTGTATGGGTAAAGCTAGATGCCATAGAGTGGCAGCATGCATATATTGAGGCCCTGGCAGGCCAGTAGCTTCAACACATGGATGCCATGTGAGACTGCCTGAAGGGGTGTAGTTTCAGTATGTCCCTTTCCCTTGGCCGTGCCCCCGCTGCCATGAACTCAGTAGGTCATAGAGTGCAGGAGCGCACAAAGTCACGCTCAGCCTCTACTGAGACACTCAATCAATGCATGCAGCTCAACCTGCAGTTTATCCGGGCCCAAGGGTCAGAGGCCTCCACCTCGGTAAGCCTGACAGAGGGTTCTCAGCCCAGCACCCCAAGTCACCAATCACACCGACACCTCACTGACAAGGAGTCAGAAGATGCCCCCATGCCCAAGAGGCTCAGAAAGTGACTATCGAACACTATAAGGGTGTTCTTGGGACTGTATTTTATGCAGATTAGATTTATAAAGCGAAAACCACAGCCCAAAGGCATCGGAGCGCTAGAAAAACATACTGCAGAAGAACCTATCCGTGCAAACACTGCTTTCACAGAGAGTTTTTCAAAACAAAAATATCTTTAAAACTTTACTGAAACATAAAAGGTCTGGCACCAGTCGCAGATGAGAGGGGAGAGAATTCCAGTTTCAGAGCAAGGAGTTTTACGAAACCTTGAAATTTCACACAAAATATGGGAACATGAACGTAGGGCTCTAGAAGGCATGTACGATATAAGTTTCAATCGAAGAAAATCATGACCATATTGTTGGACTGTGTGGTGTACTATACATAAGATCTTAAATTCAATTCAACTTTTAATGGGAAGCCAGTGCAATTAATGAAGCAGGGGGATGATATGCACAAATCTGACTAATGGAGAGCTTAATGAGCAGCAGCATGTTGGAGCACCTGAAGGTGATGGATTACAAAATCCAGTTATCCTGGGTAGATGCCATTGCAGTAGTCAAGAGAGCCCATGATTTAAGCCTTGACTACTACAGAATGTAGATGTAAAGGGAAAAAAGGAAGAATCTTTATTAAAAGATTGAGCTTAAAAAACAGAATTGCAGACTGAGGCAATCTGTGCTTCTCTAGCCCCTGTAGGTAACAGTTTCACCCCCAGACGCTTGACCAAACCACTAGAGGCTGGAAATAGGCCGAGAGAATCGGACCAAAAATCGATAGTCCAAAATTGATTTCCATCTAAAGACCCTAAAACCAACATCTCTGTCTTCTCTCCATTAAGTTTCCAGACATCCATTCGCCAATGAATGATAAACAGGCTCGTAGTTTCTCCAGTAGATCAAGCACTGGGAAGTTCAGATGAAACATCAAATATGTGGGTCCACATAGATGTAAAAATGAACACCAAGGGTTGTAATAAGATCTGCTAAAGGACGTAAATACAGATTAAAAAGAAGAGGCGACAGAGAAGAGCTCTGGGGAAACCCACAGTTGATAGATACCGGCTCGGAATAGAATAGAGGTAGGGACACTGTTTGTGATCGGTTTGATAAAAAGAAGAACACCAAGGGGAGAATCAACAATCCTAGCAGATTCTATGCACCTAAGAAGGATATGATGGTCAATTGTGTCAGAAGCCACTGAGTGCTCATGGAAAATTAATACTCCACTCTCTCCGCAATCCTGAAGCAGAGCCATATCATTCAAAATAGATATCATCACTGACTCTCTACCTCAAAGGGGTCTGAAACCGGCATGGAAAGGGTGCAAAAGAGAGTTAACTCCAAATGTTGTAACAATTAGAGAGTGACAATGATTTCCATAAGCTTCATTAACAGAGGAAGAAGTGAGATAGGCTGATAATTAGCTGCATCTGAAGGAGTGACATGAGATTTTTTCAAAAGAGGGGAAACCAGTGTGTGCTTCATAGGGGTCGGAATTGAGCTAATGGAAAAAGAATGATGAAGAGCTTTGGTAAAAAGAGAAATAGAAGTACATGGTAAAGACTGGAGAAGATCCAAAGGAATAGTATCTAGTGCCGATGAAGATTTAAGTTTCCCTAATTTAAACTGATAACCTCATCTGTAGTGGGTTCAATCAGGAAAACTTCTAAATGATCATAAACAGTCACAGCCTCTGTTAAGTTAGTAGGCGCTGAAATGTCAGATCCAACTGAGTCAATTTGATTGTGAATCGTATAGATTTTATCAACAAAAAAGGTACTGATCAAATCACAAGTCACCTGAGAGCGGGAAGTACCAACTAATGGAAGGGGAAGATAAGCGAGTTCCTTAGAGACTCTAAAAAGCTCACATGAAGATCATGATGCCTTGACAAGATGGACCGCATAATATTGGGATTTCGCCCCTTTAGTAGTCGTATGAAAATCAGAAAGGACCAATGTATATTCCTGGTTGTCAATCAAAGTGTAGCCAGAACGTTTGCACTCTGTCCTGCATCAGACTTGTTAAAGAAGCCTGAGATTGGATGAGAACCAAGGATTGAAGTGCTTAGAACGACTTACCCCAGATCTTAATGGTGCTAATTGATCAGCGGTGGTGGACATTGCTTTCAACTGAGCTGTACAGGGTTCCAAAGATTTAGTGGGCCTCATTATGAGGTCGTAATTAAAGTTAAAAGTATCTGTCAATAGTATATCTGAAAAAATTAAATCAAGAGTGTTTCCTTTATTATGTGTAGAGAGAGGATTACATTGATGGTCTGGCAATGCGGCACTTCACTTTGTGGCATGTAGATTAGGGGTTTTATTACCATGGACATTAAAATAATCACACATCAGCAAGTTAGGACAAGCCAATAGTATATCAGAAGAAAATTGAGAAACTTGTTTTATAAAAGCAAGAGTGGGGCAGGGAGGGGGACAGTATACCAATTACAAATACACTGAAAACATTGTGAGACAGTTGAAAGGGAATTAATAGCAATTCACATGGTAAAGAGAGCTGATCCAACAATTTAAAGAGGCCAGATGGATCAAAACAAGGCCTCCACTTAAAACAGCACCTGGTCGATCCAACCTCTAAATCATGTAAATAAGTGGCTACATTTACAGGCTAATTCATAGAATCCAGCGCACAAGTAGCGCACGCGGCTGGCGCACAGCGTGCGCCTGCGATAGTCTGCGCCAGGCACGTGCGCTAAAACAGATTTCCGCGCACAGCGTATTCATGGATTTCAAGCTCCCAAAACAGCCGTGGCGCAGAGAATCGCAGCGAGCCTGCAGCAGCGCCAGTAACGCCCCCAAGAACGCCCTCGCGCACGGAAAAGCCATCAAAAGCGCTAAATCATCGCTAAGGGCTGCGCTAACCCCGGACCACTTCACAGGGCAGGCAAACAAGGAAAGCAAAGCGGGCAATCTCCAAATCAGGAGTACGCGGGAAGTACTACACGCGACTAGGCAGGGAACGTGAATCACAGGGGTACGCGGGAATCATCACACGCGAACAGGCAGGGTGCGTGTATTACAGGGGTAGCGGGAAGTTCAACACGCGATGGGCCAGGGAACGTGTATTACAGGGGGACGCGTGAAGTAGAACACGCGATAGGCCAGGGAACGTGCATCACAGGGGTACGCGGGAATCATCACACGCGAACAGCCAGGGTGCGTGTATTACAGGGGTAGCGGGAAGTTCAACACGCGATGGGCCAGGGAACGTGTATTACAGGAGGACGCGTGAAGTAGAACACGCGATAGGCCAGGGAACGTGAATCACAGGGGTACGCGGGAATCATCACACGCGAACAGGCAGGGTGCGTGTATTACAGGGGTAGCGGGAAGTTCAACACGCGATGGGCCAGGGAACGTGTATTACAGGGGGACGCGTGAAGTAGAACACGCGATAGGCCAGGGAACGTACATCACAGGGGTCCGCGGGAATCATCACACGCGAACAGGCAGGGTGCGTGTATTACAGGGGTAGCGGGAAGTTCAACACGCGATTGGCCAGGGTACGTGTATCACAGGGGTGCGTGGGAATCATCACATGCGAATAGGCTGGGTGGGCCCCCACAGGTGTACCCTGTACACCCTCCCCGGCCCCTGCAGGCAGCCCACAAAACAGTGGACTACCCTGCACACCTGATCATGTCCCCCTGCACCCCCATCCACCAGGGGCACCCTCCACCAGGCCCCCACCCATGTCTCCCACCACCCCCACCCCCCAGCAGTGCAGGGGCACCTGCCATCAGGCCCCCATCCATGTCTCCCACCACCCCCAACCCCCATCCACCAGGGGCACCCTCCACCAGGCCCCCACCACCCCCACCCACCAGCACTGTGGGGCACGTGGCCAGCAGGCAGTCAGGCAGCAGCCGATGGCAGGTGGGAGCGTGCTCAGGGTTCTTGGGGACTTAAATTTGGCCTCCTGGCCAGGAGCGTGGTCTTTCGTGTTAGAACGCGTGGACAGCCTGATAGGGAGTGAATGTGCACCTGAAAACCCCCCACTCATCGCGCGAAAACCCGTCACCAGCATATGTGCGTCAATAGTTACCTGCACGTGCAGTGTCAAAGCGTGTGATTGGTGAAAAGTGAGGGACACGCAGGAGTGTCGAAGCGCGTGATTGGTGAAAAAGGATCCACATGCAGGATTGACAAAGCGTGTGATTGGTGAAAACTGAGCTACACGCTGGAGTGTCGAAGCGCGTGATTGGTGAAAAAGGATCCACATGCAGGAGTGACAAAGCGTGTGATTGGTGAAAAGATACCTACACGCAGGAGTGCCAAAGCGTGTGATTGGTGAAAATGGGCCAAGCACGTACACGCCGTAAGTGACGATGTACGTGTGGGCCTGTATAAAAGGTAGTGTTGAACACCATTTCCTTGTACGTGCTTTTCGTGGAGAGCGAGTGGGTGAATTCGGTACTTCTTGTCGTTTCACACGCGATTTACTTCACGGCGTTTCCAGTTCGTACTCCCTGTTACCTCTGACAGCTCTTTTCTCTTTTTCCTCTTGTACTGGTTTTCCTGGGCCTGTTCCCTCAAACAGTGTCCCCTTCTACAGTTGACCTGTCTCCTCAGACAGCGTACACCTCTTCTTTTGGCGGGGGTGTTGCCAACCAAAAGTGCTATTTTTTCACGCTCTTTTACCTGGCAGACGGTGAGTCACGCACGTATCTAACATCTGTGCTTGCCCCGTGTGTAGCCTACCCCTTCAGAGGTCAATCTAGGCCGCGTGTGACACGCATACGTTCATTGTGTTACTGGATGCCACAGCGTAGTGCAGGGTTTTCCATCAGCACACGTGGTCTAGGAGGGGTATTGTGCACTTTCCTATACTTTTCTGGGGTGCCTGTGCGTTGTGTGACCCGTCATCTTTCCCCAGGGGTGTCATATAGCCTTGCCACTGCACTAGGGTACGAATACCATCTGGTACCCAACCCCTTTGACACCCAATTGCCCAGGACAATTGTGCACACCCACTCCCATACGCACAATACCATCAGTGCCATGGTTGGGAGGCGTGCAAGCCGTAAGGGTGGCAAAGGTGGCCGAGCCACACGTGGTGGCCGTGGAGGATCCAACAGGGGACGTGGTTGTGACTTGCAGGGCGCCCCTGTTCCCCCCAGTCTGGAGGAACAGTCAGGGACACCCATGCCCCCCCCCCCCCCCCCCCGGTGAGAGTCATGTGGCTGATACCAACCCTGATCAGCCCATGTCGGACCAGGCCATTGTGGCACCAGACCTGTCCGAGGGTGATTCCATCGCTGACATCCAGGTCAGCAGGTCCACTGTACGTGCACCGGTGCACATCGGTGTCATCAGGGCACGCGCATCTATGCCAGATAGGTCATCTGCTGGCCCCCGTAGCCAGGGTGTGGCTCAATCCACCCCACCTCTCATACACCCTGCCAAGACTGTGTCGGTCCTAGTTCATGCACCTCAGATCAGGCCTGACCCCATCCCACTACCCCCAATGCCTGCACCTACTCCCATGCTGAGTGGGCAATCACACACACCCAGTACAGAGTCCACCACGGCTCCTGCCCCTAGTGTCCACAGCGGCGTAGGACACTCTGGATCCCCACCCCCTTCCAAGCGCAAGAGGAAGAGTGCACGTCCGGCACAGGCTGATGCCCCAGACACGGCTGCACAGTCCGGCCCATCAAGGAAGCCAAGCTTCACAGACGCCGAACTTAATGCACTTGTTCAGTATGTGTCAGATCATGATAGGGAAATGGTCATCGTTGCAGGGTCCAAGACCACACATGCCAGACGCCAGGCACACTGGCAGACCATTGCTGACAGAATAAGTGCCCTTGGAGTAGTGAGGCGCACAGCTAGTGATTGCCAGAAGCGCTGGAATGACCTTAAGCGCAGGGCAAAGGATAAGCTGGCCTCAAGTCATGCCGCAACCTTGGTGACTGGAGGTGGGTCCCCAGCACAGGATATAGAACTCACACCACACGAGTCTGTAGCTGGATCCTACGTCACCGAGGGACAACTCCAAGGTGTGGGAGACCTCCCTGATTACGAGGCATCATCCGGTGAGTGCACATGCATGTGTGTATCATCCCTGTGCATGTTGTGTGTGTGAAGCATTCATGTTGGGTGCCTGTCAAGGGGGTGTGTGGCAGAGTTGATAGTGGCACCCATGTGCCTCATCCAGTATGTTCAGTGCAACACCATCTGGCCACAGCACTATCCCTACTGGCAACAGTGCACATATGGGCCAACACCATGGAAGTTGCCCTTGATTAGTAATTTTGTCACTACATTGTTGCTCATACTCCCCTGTCTATTCATCTGATGTCTTACATACCATTCCTCTCCTTTCCCCCAGCCATTCAAGTATCATCTTCACATGCCTGACATGCAATGATACCACATGCTAATGCGTCCTCTGTATATAAATGCCTACCAACATGCAGTCATAATGTGGATGTAGCCTTGAGATCCACCTCCTTCCTGGGTCCTTTGGTACCGTCTGGTTTCGAGCCCCATTCCCTCACACTCCATGCTGCTCTTCATGGTCTATCTTCCATGACTTCTACAGTTCAGACCATCGTGCCCTACGCACGACACCTGCTTGCCAAAAGTCAAATGAGGGCAGCCTGCCCTCCAATGCGACCCACCCTATTGCTGACCAGTGCATCTGAGCCTACTCTAAGCTAACTCTCACTGACATCTGCTCATACATGCCTTTGCCTGTCCCATAGACCCTTCACATGGTCCCTGTCCTCTCTCCTTGCTCCTCTTCCACCATCATAGGTGGGACCCGTTGGGGTGTACTCCTGGCCTCCTTCCAATCCTCAGATACCACTAATGATGTGCATGGTAATGGGAGCGTCTCAGTCCAAGGCCCTTAGGCCAACCTCAATCTCCTTGAGAAATGCTACCCACATCTCATCAACTTCCTTACCTCTCCTGCTGTCCCCCCTCCTCTCTCCTCATCAATCCTGCACTGCCTCCCTGCACCCTCCCATGAACCTTCTCCGCCTCCCACTCCAACTCCTACACATGCGGCACCTCTGATCTCTAGCACTCCCCGTAAGTCCTACAAGGCTGTCAACCTCCTCCACAATTACACTCCTTTCACTGCGGCTGCATCAGGCATTCCTCCGATAACTGTCACTTACATGAGGTTATGCACCTTGACATCCTTGGTCTCATGGAAACATGTCAGACGGCCAGCTCTGTCTGCATCCTTGACCCTCTCCTTGGCCCGCCACCACTGTGCAGGGGGTGTGTGCCCTTGGCTTCCCTGAGGGTATTCCTGCCACTGTCACACCTACTTAGACCTACTCCACTCTGGAATGGCTTGTGTGAGGTTACTGTCCACCACACCTTGACATTCCAAACAGTGCGTACTGTGTCTGGGAAAACTGGTCAAATGTACTACTTCCTTTCTGAGTGTCCTCACCTCTCCTCCTCACTCATGTCCCCAGACACAGAATTCCTCATCCTTGGTGCGGTACGCATCCACCTGCATGCCTGTTGACGCCCCCACGTGACCTTTCTGTGACCTCAGCAACTCCCTCTCACCCTCTAGACTCCCGTCTGTCCCTACTCATTCTGCAGGGCACACTCTTGATGCTCTGATCTCATCTGACTTTCCCCTCTCCGTCCATCTCTGCACTCCTCTCTCCTGGAGTGATCACATTCTCCTCTCCTCCCAGCTCACCCTCAACACCCCACAGGCAAAGCCACCCTCACCACTGTCACACACCTTCTTTGTATTCCGACCCATGAAGTGTGTGTCAGTCGAGGCTCATGCTGCCAAAATGTCCCCCCCATCCAGCTCCCCCTTAGGCTCACTCCCATCCTGACAGGGCCCACTCCATGCTCCACTCCATGTCAGGTACACTGGATGTCTTAGCCACGGTCATGACCACCTGTCTGAAGCCCCATGCCAATGCAGAGTCCTGGCATGACTCGGATCTTGGGAACCCAAACCACAGGTGCCGGGTGGCAGAGAGGGAATGTCCTGCATCACGGCCATCCTCTGGCAAACTGGCCTGCCACATGCCCCAAAGGCAATAGCGCCTCACCCTTCTCACCAAGATGAGATCCCCAATCCAAGGGCACATATCTGCGGCATGTGACAACTCTGCAGGACACATAGAAATCTGAAAGGACCTTGCCGAGCCAGAGGCAGTGTGTACCTCCCCTGTCCCCTCCGAGCCCACAGCACAGCATGATTGTCTCTGTACCCCTATAGGCCACCCCCCCAGCACTTGTCTGCGCCTAACACCATCTGCCCTTGACGTCAAGTCCTACTTACCTTGTACAGCACTTCCAGCCGCCACTCCCCCTTGCACTTCATTGTGCCACCCACCCCTGCACTTGCGTGACATGAATGACACCAGCACCAGTAGTATTGTTGACTGGCATCCCCTTCTGCCCCACCACCCCTCAGTGCTCCGCTGCACCTACAAACATTACTTGACCGGTGCTTCACGAATGCAAAATTATTCCGTTACAGGTGTTGGGGAGGTGGAATCACAATGTCTACTGCATTATGTTGATCTAGACAAGGCACTGTGCATCGTTGCCAATTTGGACTAGCAGATCCATGTACAACATGTATACTAATTGATGTGACGATGCAATGTCAGGACCAGAGTGGTTGAAATCCAAAAAAGTAGCCCTCCTCTCCCTCCTCACTTGGTGGCTATGTCACATGCCATGTGTGTGATGGCATGTGCCTTTGACATGGCAATCACCGCCCAATGTGTGATGGCAGTGCTAGGCATCAAGGTGAGCAGGCGTTGCTGTCCAATCAGTACATAGTATGCCCTGAGCCTCCCCTACAGACCCAGTGATGGTGAATGCATAGGAGGACTCCCAGTCATGTAGGACATGTGTCGTAGGACTACTGCCTATGTTGTTCATCAGCCCTTGTTGCATGCCATGGTGCTAATGCCTGTTTCCATTTTTCTCTTTCATGTCTTTGCAGGGGACGAAGCACTTGTTGATGCTGGGGATGTGGTGGTGGAGCCGTCCCAGGAGGGCAACCCGGGCCGACCTACCACAAGTGAGGGACGTGGTGTGTTTGTGGGTGAAAACCCACAAGTGCTGCAGGCCGTGCTGTCGAGGGGTGTCTCTGGGGGTTCCTCCCCCGAGCAGTATTCAGGTGTAGACTCGGAGGATGACACCTATGTGCAGTCGCAGGTGAGTGTTCTTGGGAGAGAATCTCCTCTGTCCGACCCACCTGCAGCCAGGCCATTGGCCTCAATGGGGATGTCAGTGTCGGCAGATCAGCCTCCGGTGGTTACGGATGCAGGGCCACACCACCCAATCTCTGATCCTGTTCCTGGGGCTGCAGATCAGAGAGGGAATGCAGTCCTGCAGCCTGAGGCCTTGCCGGCACAGCAAGGCGCAGTCCGCCTTGCCCCAGGCAGGTGTGGTGCCCGTCAACGTGGTGGCCGTATGCCACCTGGCAATACCGTATGGGAGCAATCCATCTACGGTATGGCCACCCAACAGGCAGCATCATCCGAGATGATTGCACAGGCCATGGATAGGGTGGCCACTTCCATTGTCCCCCCAGAAAGGCTGATGGAGCGACTGGAGCAGGCTACAGAGTCCATCTGCCAGGCACACAGGGAGGATATGTTGGCGTCCAACATGGACAGGCGGGCGGCACTGGCGACTCTGGGGGAATCACTTTCCATGGAGTCCCAGCGCCACAGGGAAGCCCTGAGGGAAGAACTCCGTCACCTCAGGTCGACCCTGTTAGAGCTTGAGGCTTCATCCCATAGAAGGACAGAGGAGCAGCTGGAGCGTCTGACACGGACGCTCTCGGCCGAGATGCAGGCAACTCGTGCGGAGGTCAGGTCATCCCGGGAGTTACTGCATGGGGACCTCCGCATGATTATAACCCAGAACCAGAACTACCAGACCCGCCTGCTTGCAGCCATGGAGGAGCAAACTCGTGCTTTGCGTGGGCTGCCTCCCATTGTCACACCATCATCTGAGGCAGCTCCCCCACCTCCAGAGTCAGCTGCAGGGTCTGGGCAGAGCCATAGCGACTCATCTCCCACAACAGAGTAGCCGTGTGGGCCACGAGCCTATGGGGTGTTTTCCTTTCCCATGATCCACACAGGTGGATTGTGGCGTGCATCCTGTCCTCGGACCTCATAGGTGGCCCCCCCCCCCCCGCCGGCCCTTTCATGGCCATTTTTTCTCTTTTTCATTTTTATTTTGCAAGAGTGTTGCCTTGTGTGGGTACCTGGGCATACACTGTATTGTGGCTGGGCACATGCAGGCTTGTCCTGAGTTTGGTTTCGATGCTTGGGTAGCAGACATCCACACCCCTCCTGCTTCCCTTTCCATGGGCTTGCAAAGGGTGTGCCCAAGTGACAGCAAATTACACGGTGACATTGGACTCCCATGAGCTGTTGGCCAGTCCATAGTCAATACTGTGTAGACATTCATAGTGTTCATTGTTGTTGCACCTAACTATGCATGATGGTATGATATGTGCCTCTACTTACATATGTTGCTCATGTTTTGCAGGTATTTCACACAGATCTTCACAAGGGCATACTCTCTGGAGTCACACTACATGTCGGTAGATGTGCACTGACACTTTTGCATGGCGCCATCACTGTACACCTGGACGGTGAGGACATACCAGCAGATTCAGGTAATGAGACTACCATTGATTACAAGCAATGTGTCTTGTTTGGGTGGGCTTCAGGGTGGGTTGGTGTGTAATTTGATTGAAATTACTCTTACACAGGTGTGTAGTAGTGGGCCCAGGGCGGTTAGCTGCTCAAGTGCGGCTATGTTCCATTTTGGGCACTGCTATTTGTGACACTGGTGTCATGTTGTGATGGCCAGTTTGTTTGCTGTCACATACCATGACATGGTGTCCTCAGTGGCGGGACTGTGAAGGGAGTGGGTGACATGGCAATGTTGTCATGTAGTGAATCGCCTGTGGCAATGCATTTTAGATTGATGGAGTTGTGTCTTTGCATTGTGATGCATAGCTGGTGTATGTGTAGCTAGGGGTGCACACATATTGACACTTCCATGTTAACAATCTCAGGCTGATGTGTATCTGACAGTTCATTGTCAAGTAATTTGCAGACATTGTCAGGTAGAGTCATCATTGATTGTCAGATGGCATGTGCCAGAGCAGTGTGCACTAGCCAGCACTGTGATTCCTAGGTGAAGAAGTTGGCCACCAGTTGCGTACGGGCTGCCTCCCCCCGTGCCCTTTCCCCTCCCATGCGCAGCGGGCGTGCATGTGGTTGTGGATGTGGGGGCACCACCATGTCCACGGGCAGGCCCCGGCGTGTTGCAACGTTGTGCAGGACACATGCTGCCACTATGATCCTGCACACTATTCGGGGAGCATATAACAGCTGCCCGCCAGAACGGTCAAGGGAGCGAAAGCGTGACTTCAGCACTCCGAATGTGCGCTCCACTATGCCCCGTGTAGCAATGTGGGCTGTGTTGTACCTTACCTGGGGTGGCGTGGTGGGGTTCCGGATTGGGGTCATCATGTGGGGGCTGATAGGGTAGGCACTGTCCCCTGCGGAGGTGGTGATGGGTATCATTAGTGGTGTTGTGTCATGACCCAGTATCTGACATGCATGCATGTGGAGTGGCATTCATGCTCACCAAGCAGCCATGTATCTCCATGCTGGCCAGCCTCTAGGTCCCGGCATAGGGTAGACATTCTGTAGATGACGCTGTCGTGGGTGGACCCTGGATAGTTGGCATATACTGATGTGATGATTCCCTTGCCATTGCATACAACTTGGACGTTGATGGAATGCCAGTGCTTGCGGTTTCTATAGATGTGCTCTGTTGCCCTGGGAGGACGTAGAGCCACATGTGTGCAGTCAATAGCACCAAGCACTTTGGGGATTTGAGCCACACCATAGAATTCCTGGGTGCACGTCCGCCTTTCTGCATGAGTCCTGGGGAGATATATGTGCCTGCGGACTGAGGGCCGTGCAGTGATGATGTTCAAGACCTGGTGTAGGCAGCGTGACTGCGTGGCCTGTGACACACCACCCACTATGGCACTTGTCCGCTGAAAGGATCCAGTGGCCAAGAAGTGCAGTACATTCAGGACCTTCTGCAGGGGGCTGAGTGCTTGGGAGCACAGGGTGGGTGATGTGAGGTCATCCTCCCACTCACTGACCAGGTCCAGTATGATGTGTGCTGGAAACCTGTACCTCCCATACACCTGGTCATCAGGCATCCCGAATAGGCTGGTTCTGGGTGTGAATATTCTGGCCCTGACTCTCCTCCTCATCCTCCTTTGGTAGCCCACTGCCACTGCTGCTAGGAACGGTATGTTCATCCTGGCATCTGGCTTGTTTATTGAAAAGTGCGCAAATTAATGCCTTGCGCGTGTAGTAGGCAGCGTGTGAGCCTCGCACCCCTGGAATCGAGTTCCCACTCCAATCGCGTGTATATATTCCCACGCTGCAGGCATACAGGTGCGCTGACGTACTTGCCTGTGTAAGGGGCCGCGCGGCCCTGAAATACACGTACATAGGCCAATGGCGTGTACGCGCACTTTTGGCCAATTACACGCGATTACACTCAGACGTGCAGGATTTCCACGTGTGCTCCGTCTTCACGTGCTGAGTGGGGAACGCCCGTGCGGATCACGTCAGACGCGCTCACGCGATGAGGGACTCTGGTCCAATAGAATCGCGTATGCGTGCTGACGCACTTACGCGCTAAGGGCCTTTCCTCGGATTTCACGCTGACGTGCAGGAATTTCACGTGCCAAATCACTCCGTATCAAGCTGGCCACCCGAAAACACACGGAACACCACGCTCCTGCCCCGAAGGCCGAGTTACTGCCCCCCAAGTGCCCTGAGCAGCCTCCCACGTGCTATCTGCTGCTGCCTGCCTGCCTGCCTGCCTGCCTGCCTGCCTGCCTGCTGCCACCGTGCCCTGCCATTTGGTGCCTGCACATCAGCCATCTGCAGGGGTCCAGTTGCTGTGTCCACCCCTGCTGGAACTGAAGACTCCCAACTGGGATTACATCGCTCCACAGCCCAGCCCCAGGACCCAGTTGCCCACCCACACCTGCCTCTGGGGTTGCCATGTCGGGCACTTCTACATCTGGCACCAGTGGCAACCCCAGGCCAGAGGGGCAGAGGGGCACCAGCTTCACTGCCACCGAAGTTGGTGTCCTGGTGGAGCATGTCCTGGGGCAGTATGATGCCCTCTTTGGATCGTCCCGCGCCAGCAAGGAAGGACGGGAGAGGATCTGGGCCGACTGTGTGGTTGCCATCAACGCGGAGGGGGTGGCAACCCGCAACGTCTTGAAGATCAAGAAGCGCTGGGAGGACTTGAGGTCCAGGACCCTTGTGAAGGCCCGGCGCCTCGTGGAGGGGGGCCGGGGCCACATGAGTACCATCCAGAAGAGGGTCCTGGAACGCGTACGCCCAGCGCTCCACGCCCAGATCCTTGAGAGGGAGACCCGTCTGGAGTTGAGCGGTAAGTGTCCAAGCATCACTGTGTGAGACAGGGCATGTTGCGGTGAGCTGGTTCTATGATACTTGCCTGTATGTGTGCCATGTGCCATATATGCATGTATGTGTGCTGGGACATCATGGTACTGCCTGTGCGACCAGTGATGTGTGACCCACATGGTTGTTGCATGTGTAGAAATGCGGCATGGGGAGCACTATGCAGATTTGGGACATGAGAGCATGGCAGTCTCTGTACCTGGACATGGATGGGGGTGAGGATGGGTGCTGATGCCAGGTACATATATGGTAGCCATGTCTGTGTGCCTGACCTGCATGTCTGTGAC
Source organism: Ambystoma mexicanum (assembly GCF_040938575.1). Lineage (NCBI taxonomy): Eukaryota > Metazoa > Chordata > Amphibia > Caudata > Ambystomatidae > Ambystoma > Ambystoma mexicanum. Next base: position 377,436,981 of record NC_090930.1, on the reverse strand, counting down.
TTGTGCATGCCATGGATGCATGACTCATGTGTGTGACAATGCACAGATTCAGTGACGCACCCACCTTACCCTTGTTTTGCCTGTGTTTGGTGTGATTGTGGCCAGATGGATGTGACTGAGGTGTAGTGTGTGCATGTGATATGCATGAGCCATGATGCATGTGAGTTACATTTCATTGAATGTTTCAATAGTCATTTGGACATGCATGGAAATGTGCATGGCATGCACCATGCCTGTTACTGTGTGTGTTTCGCCTGCACTGACCCATGTGTTGTGGAGGGACATGATGGAAGTGTACTTTGACAGGGGTGCTCATCTGCTATTGCTTCCTGTCTAGGGGACCATTGTACAGTAGCCTGATGCTTGTGTTCTTTGTCTCCCTCTACACAGCGGCTAGTGAAGAAGAGGGCGGAGACGGCGCTGTGGAGCAAGGCGGCGGGGATGCCCCCACGGCTGCAGCGGAAGGGGTGGGTGAGCCCCCACAGGGGCCTGCTACGGCGGGAGACGGTGAGGAGCCATCCAGGTTGGTGGTTTGCACAGAGGAGGAGGAGGCCGACACTGGTGCACACATGGGGCCTGGTGGGAGCATCCCTGCTGGTGCAAGTGGTGCAGTCCAGGGCCTGGGGCAGGAGGCAGCACAGGTCACCGTGGAGGGGCCTGTGCATGTCGCTGTCCCTGACCCTGTGAGTGCACCACCATGCACCAGCAGGGATGCCCCGTCCCAGGCCCGTCCGCAGGTAGAGGGGATGTCCATGTCAACTGACTCCCCTCCACCTGCGGCCGTGGGAACCCCTGGCCGCGTGGAGCAGGTCCTGATTGGGGTCGCGATGCGCACGGCTGTGATTCGTGATGCCGTGCGTGCTTCCCGGGAGGAGCACGCACGTCATCACGAAGTGCACCGTGCCGACGTGGCCCAATTGGGATCGGCCATGTTCGGGGGGTTCCTGCATGTGTTGGCCAATCTGACGGCCCTCTCCTCCTCTGTGCAGGCTATCCACCAGTCGTTCTCCTTGCCGTCTTCCGGCCCAGATGCCACCATGGCCCCCTGTGGACCTGCCCCAACCAATGCAGCCAGCTCGGTGGGGATCCCATCCCTGCCGCAGTTGGGAGTCGGAGGTCCAGCAGGGGTGGACGACACAGCAAGTGGACCCCAGCAGATGGAAGATGTGCCGGCATCATCGGGCAGGGCACGTGCACGACGGCGTCGGTGGTTACCATCAGCCTGGATGCCGTCGTGCTGGCAGAGGCAGTGGCGTCGCAGGCAGCAGCGGGCTCGACGTGGGAGGCATCATGGCTCAGGGCCATCAAGATCGGAGGGGCAGGCATCGGCCGGAGGGCAGGGCAACCCTGGCATGGCGGTGTGTTCCGTGTGGGAGGAGTTTGGCCAGCGGATAGATGCGGAGCGGCAGCGGGCGGAAGAGGAGCGGCTCGCCATGGCCAGGGCGGAGATCTCCATGCATCAGGCATTGAGGCGGGCTGCGTGCCTCGAGGAGGCTCGCAGGGAATTTGGAGAGCACATGGGGTTGTCCCTGCAAGACCTCGGGGCCAGGACTGAGTCCCGCCTCCAGGACATAGACATGGAGTTCGAGGATGCCCTGGCCAACATCACCAAGTGAGCCGCAGGACTAGCCCGCTGCCTCTGTATATAGTTTTTTAGTTAGTTAGTGCTAGGTTTCCTTTATTTTAAATTTTTTTTTGGACCGCTTGGACAATGGCCACTTCTTTGTACATATTTTTTTAGATAGTTAGTATTAGGTTTAATTAGTGCTGTTGGGCTCATGGACCCTTGAACAATCCTGTAAATATAGTTATATTTTTTTGTGAGATAATTTATTTTTACTTTCATATTGGTCACACCATGACGTAATGGTTTATGTTTCATTTCATTCTACTTGTGTTTACTTTGGACAAAATCGAATCTTTTTTCTATCCTTTGTTTTTTGGTTTCTCATTTTTGTTCCCGGACATGGACCTTTTATTTGCTTTCCCAGATAGTTGTCAGAGTTAACTTTATTTTTATTTTTTAATACATTTTTATTTTATCTTACACTTGTGTCATTTTTTCTTTGATTTCTTACATGCCATGATATGGGTTTTGACATTGACTTGCACCCATTGTGTATGTGTGTGTGGCGGACATGTGTTCTTTTGCTTAGTTGCCTTTGGGGTTGTGTCATGTGATTGCATTCACTATGTGGGTGCATGCAATCCTTGCCTGGGTGTTTGTGCTGGGTATGCTGGTCATTACTGCCATTATTGTGTATCGTCAGGACCAGGGGCCAGGGGGACATGGGTGGGGGCCTGGTGGAGGGTGCCCCAGGTGGATGGGGGGTTGGGGTGGTGGGAGACATGGCTTGCCCATGGGTGGGGTCCTGCTGGCAGGTTGCCCACAGTGCTGGGGGTGGGGGTGGTGGGAGACATGGGTTGCCCATGGGTGGGGGCCTGCTGGCAGGTTGGCCACTGTGCTGGGGGTGGGGGTGGTGGGAGACATGGGTTGCCCATGGGTGGGGGCCTGCTGGCAGGTTGGCCACAGTGCTGGGGGTGGGGGTGGTGGGAGACATGGGTTGCCCATGGGTGGGGGCCTGCTGGCAGGTTGGCCACTGTGCTGGGGGTGGGGGTGGTGGGAGACATGGGTTGCCCATGGGTGGGGGCCTGCTGGCAGGTTGGCCACAGTGCTGGGGGTGGGGGTGGTGGGAGACATGGGTTGCCCATGGGTGGGGGCCTGCTGGCAGGTTGCCCACAGTGCTGGGGGTGGGGGTGGTGGGAGACATGGGTTGCCCATGGGTGGGGGCCTGCTGGCAGGTTGCCCACAGTGCTGGGGGTGGGGGTGGTGGGAGACATGGGTTGCCCATGGGTGGGGGCCTGCTGGCAGGTTGGCCACTGTGCTGGGGGTGGGGGTGGTGGGAGACATGGGTTGCCCATGGGTGGGGGCCTGCTGGCAGGTTGCCCACAGTGCTGGGGGTGGGGGTGGTGGGAGACATGGGTTGCCCATGGGTGGGGGCCTGCTGGCAGGTTGCCCACAGTGCTGGGGGTGGGGGTGGTGGGAGACATGGGTTGCCCATGGGTGGGGGCCTGCTGGCAGGTTGCCCACAGTGCTGGGGGTGGGGGTGGTGGGAGACATGGGTTGCCCATGGGTGGGGGCCTGCTGGCAGGTTGGCCACTGTGCTGGGGGTGGGGGTGGTGGGAGACATGGGTTGCCCATGGGTGGGGGCCTGCTGGCAGGTTGGCCACAGTGCTGGGGGTGGGGGTGGTGGGAGACATGGGTTGCCCATGGGTGGGGGCCTGCTGGCAGGTTGCCCACTGTGCTGGGGGTGGGGGTGGTGGGAGACATGGGTTGCCCATGGGTGGGGGCCTGCTGGCAGGTTGCCCACAGTGCTGGGGGTGGGGGTGGTGGGAGACATGGGTTGCCCATGGGTGGGGGCCTGCTGGCAGGTTGGCCACTGTGCTGGGGGTGGGGGTGGTGGGAGACATGGGTTGCCCATGGGTGGGGGCCTGCTGGCAGGTTGCCCACAGTGCTGGGGGTGGGGGTGGTGGGAGACATGGGTTGCCCATGGGTGGGGGCCTGCTGGCAGGTTGCCCACTGTGCTGGGGGTGGGGGTGGTGGGAGACATGGGTTGCCCATGGGTGGGGGCCTGCTGGCAGGTTGGCCACAGTGCTGGGGGTGGGGGTGGTGGGAGACATGGGTTGCCCATGGGTGGGGGCCTGCTGGCAGGTTGCCCACTGTGCTGGGGGTGGGGGTGGTGGGAGACATGGGTTGCCCATGGGTGGGGGCCTGCTGGCAGGTTGCCCACAGTGCTGGGGGTGGGGGTGGTGGGAGACATGGGTTGCCCATGGGTGGGGGCCTGCTGGCAGGTTGGCCACAGTGCTGGGGGTGGGGGTGGTGGGAGACATGGGTTGCCCATGGGTGGGGGCCTGCTGGCAGGTTGCCCACAGTGCTGGGGGTGGGGGTGGTGGGAGACATGAGCAGGTGTGCAGGGTAGTTCCCTGTGGTGTGTGCTGCCTGCAGGGGCCGTGGAGGGTGTACAGGTAATGCCTGGGAGCACACAGCCAAATCGCGTGTGCAACTTCCCGCGCACCCCTCGATTCCACGTTCCCTGCCATATCGCGTGTGGGACTTCCCGCGCGCCCCTGAAATCCACGTACCCGGCCATATCGCGTGTGCAACTTCCCGCGCGCCCCTGAAATCCACGTACCCGGCCATTTCGCGTGTGCAACTTCCCGCGCACCCCTCGAATCCACGTTCCCTGCCATTTCGCGTGTGCAACTTCCCGCGCACCCCTCGATTCCACGTTCCCTGCCATATCGCGTGTGGGACTTCCCGCGCGCCCCTGAAATCCACGTACCCGGCCATTTCGCGTGTGCAACTTCCCGCGCACCCCTCGATTCCACGTTCCCTGCCATATCGCGTGTGGGACTTACCGCGCACCCCGGTATGCACGCACACGTTTATTTTTTCTCTCTGCGCGTGTCTGTGTTTGTGGGTACCCCTTTGTACGTCATTTGTCCAGGAGGGCAACAGTATTGTACATTGGTTATGTCTGTATATAGGTGCTATTTGTTGGCGCGCCTTTTAGCGCACATTTCTTGCAGGCGCAGACACGCTACCGCCTGCTTTCTTGTGGCGGTCGTGTTTGTGCCTGTTTGTGCCTGTGCGCTGCTTTGAGCGTGCGCTTTTTTGCCCTATTCTATTCCATGAATACGTGTTGTATGCGAGCGTGTGGGCGTTCCGCGCACTTGCCTCCTGAACTTTCCCCGTGCCGCCCACATTCTTCCCCATTCCGAGTGTTGTGCCCCATTTTATTCCCCATTCCGAGTGTCCCGCCCTGTGTTCCGCCTACTTTAGAGCTGTGCGCTGCGCTCGGAGTGATGGCGCAGTGGCCGTGGCGCACGACGTTGGTTGACCTGTGCGCCGGCCTGCGCCGCGCGCTTTTTCGGCGCACGTCCTCTGCTTTTCTTGCGCACGGACTTCCATGAATCGACGTGCGCTGGTTTCCCTGCGCTTTGCGCTGATTTTCGGCGCAGCGCACGTATTGGCCCCTCTGCGCCGGGATTTTCGGCGCACATTTATTCCATGAATCGGCCTGATAATGTGTCCAACCTTATCTGGCCTGTACTTTAGGGCCCCTCCAGAGCAATGTAGGTACCAGAAACGAGCCTTCAACAGGCCAAAGGTCTGCTCAATACAAAGCCAGCTCTGGATGTATGCCAAGTTGTAGGCAACCTGCTATGGCATCTGTGGATTCAGCACTGGTGTCATCAGCCATGGAAGCTGAGGGTATCCAGAGTCACCTGCAAGGGCAAAGTTTATAGATGTCAGTCACAGTGAATTTTGAATGTGTTGCCTGATACAAAGGCATGTTAATAGACAGTGTGTGCATGCATTTCACAAGTACTGTCAAACAACATAATTTACCATTCCATTACTTGCATATAGAGTCGTTCACTCAAGGGGTGCCTATGCTCTGTCGTGGTACATAATACACACAGCTCACAGCCAGCACTTGTCTCTTTCAGGGTCTGTGATTGACAGGGCAGCATGCATTGTTGGTACCTGTGTTGGGTCTGTGCATTGTTAATATGCAAGTGCCTTGATGGGTGTTTAGTTGTACTTGTGGAGGTTGTCTGCATTTATTCCATGATGGATTAACTACCATGGTGATCTGGGTACATGACATGACATCTCCCAGTGTCACATTTTTTAGTTGTAGTTGAGAAGCATATCGTTCCATGAATAGCACTGGTGTCCAAACCTTTTCACACAGTTCCCCCACTGGAGTTAAATTGTGTTTTTAGCCCCCACCTATGTATTAGAACCCCTTAAGTGGCCCCAAGGATGTTCGGGGGGTGGGGGGGTGCAGGCTCTTTGAAATATGCAAAGATTTACTACGGATTATGTTTTCTGTTCAAATCAGTTTGTAATCCTTTTTTAAGCCCTCTGCCAGACCCCTGGTCATGCTTTGGGCTCCCAAGGGGACCAGCCCCCAGGTTTGAAGATCACAGATGTGTAAGTATGTGTATGGTTTCATTGTTGTTTCTGTAGTCCAATGTCTGTGTTACTAGCCTCCTGGGCAAATATGGGCAAATATGCATTGGCTATTTACTGCAGCATTGTCACTCAAGTCCTAGTCCCGTGGGTTGTAGTATGTCATGTGTGGGGCGTGAGGGCAGATCCTGCATGTACAGGGCGTTGAGAGGGCATGCAATCTTCATTTGTTGAAATCCCCCATCACATGGTATGTCAATTGTGCTGTGAGAATAGTGTGTAGCCACTTGTACACACCCAATATCCCAGTCTGTTTCCCTTGTGCCTCTCCATGTTTCCCAGCAATGTGCTGTTCTGCAGGATCATGGCATTATGGGTGGAACCAGGGTAGCAGGCACCGCTGTGTGATGATGAGGTCAGGAACACAGTTTTGTAGGGAAAAGTGTTCTCAATGCTCTTATAAATTACTTTGTAGCATGCTACAACATGGCAAGGCAGACGTTTTTCAACAGTTGTGATCATGTGAAAAGATGCAAACACAATTAGAGTCTGCCCCGTGACTCAATGAAAACCATACTGTCTGTCTAAAAACTGATATGTTCCAAACAACAGGTTACATGTTTGTTACTCCACATTGGGTGTTGCTCAAAGCAATAGTCTGAGAAATCTCCTATTCTAAGGCCTTGCCTCTACAATGTCCCTACACAAGCAACACAGGCAGTGGAATGCAGAAAGTGGCTGCTCTCTGCACCTGTTCCTATGGAAAACATCACACTGCAAATAACATTTCAGAAGTGCTGCAAGATGTTATATCCAAGTACCTGCATCAGCTGAAACTACATACCAGCTTTGTGGTGTATGATAATGTGGAAATCATATTGTCTGCTTTGTGAAAGGGTAAATTCCACCATATACCATATTTTGCCAATTGTTTGAATCCTCTGATCCTTGATTTTATAAAGGAGAACAGAAGCATTGTGACCTTTGTGGAAGCAGCAAATAAAATATGTGGCAATTTGCGCCCATTCTATGAAGGCACGGAAAGCATGGGCAAACATTTAGACAAAACATAACTTGCCATATCAACAACTTTAAGAAGACGTGCCCACAAGGTGGAATTCCACTTGTTACATGCTCAAAGGAATACTAGAGCAAAAGAGGGCATTACAGGAGTACACCCTACAGCATGTAGTGGCAGATAGGGGTTATGATACATTCATCAAAGTGGTTCATGTTAGAGTACCTATCACACCTTCTGGGATCATTTGAAGAAACCACTCACCACATTTGCAGAGTGAATGCCACCCTAAGTGAAGTGATACCACTTATACGTCTTTTAAAACAAGAATGCTAATAACAGTGTAGTGCCTCACAAAGCAAAGGGGATATTTCTGGCATATTCAGATGTATTATTATTAGGGTATTTATTATCCATGGACCTAGTTTTGGGAAGCAACAAAGTCTTGGGGCATAGACAGAGAAGGTCTGCTTCTGGTTCTTTAATTCCTGCACTGGCAGAAATCCAGTCTGCACAAGTCCTTGCTTCTGGTGGATCACAGTCCTTTAAAGATGTTGAGTTTTTCAGTAAGGTAGATCGGGGACCTCAGGGTGACAGCCTTGTAGATGCAGCAAGATTTGAAGGTGATACGTATTTGCAGTGGGATCTGTGCAGTTTAATGAGGGCGGGGCTGAAGTGGAGTTTCAATAGGGTCGGGGGGGGGGATGCGGTCGAATTTACAGAGTCTGATGATGAGTCACATCTATGGACTACCAGTTTAGGCACCAGAAGGCCTTGTAAAAATGCGTTGCCACCATCCAGGTGGGAGAGTACCAAACCTTCAACAGCAGATCTGAGTTTGTTTTCTGGGATTAATGGCTTGATTTCTGCTTCATCTGCTACAGAACTGCGACCACTTTAACCATCTGATGGATACCAAATACTCTAAGCATACAATCATACTTGACAATTGGTATACAATTATACAGCTACCACAGTGTTTGAAATATTTAGCATTAAAGACTTGCTGCTTTCTGCTGTACTAGAATAAATTAGACCAAGGTAAGCGATGATCTAACATTTCAGCCAAAGTACCATTTCCACCCAGCAACTAGGGTTGCTAGCTCAGATCAAACATGCATGTTCAGAACTACTCCATGCCAGACTCAGCAAAGAGCACCTTTTCAGAAAGCCTTTTGGGACAAGCTGCACTAGTCCCCAAAGGACGACAGTATGGTGTTTGCCAGAGAGCGTTTTATACAGGACACTGTAGACAGCCATCTCAGGGAAAGTGCCACACAATATCACATTGATCCATGAAGAGAAAAGAAGCAGATCTTGCCCAGTCTTTCAAGAGTAGCTTGCAAGATGGTGAGCTGCCCTCCAAACGGTATTTACCATGAGCAAATGTTTAGCTAAACTGGTCATATCATGTCTGAAACACGTACTAAACTCTGTGCGGAAAATGTTCAGTGCCTTTCTTTTATGAAAAGCAATCTAAAGTATTTCCCCCAACCTTTGCTGCCCAAGGAAATAGGTGAATGGGAATCAGACAAAACAAGTCAATACATGCACACCTGCTTACTTTTGAGGTGAAGTAGTAACGTTAATAAAAATTGCAGTTACTGATAAAAACCAATAACACATATTTGATTCTGAGAAAGAAGGGAAAGGCACATCCAACACAACGCAATTCATTATATAATATTTTTGTAACAAGTATGCACATTGTGGCATCTGGTAACATATTAATTTATTTATTTATTAGGTATTCATAATGTGCCGAAACAGCAAAAGATGAAGAAAACAAAAACATTCCTTCTAGGCCTTGTGTCATTTAGATTATGCAAGTGCAATAATAAGAAGTAAGGGGGAGAGGGACAGGGGGAAGTGATAGTCAAGGTGGAAGGGACCAATGGGGGGGGCAGGTGTACAAGTGCCAGGGGAATGCAGAGAGAGCAGGGGGGCGAAGGTCCATGTGATAAGTGTGAAGGCTGGGGCTGGAAGGGCTCAATGGGGTGCAAGTCCAGCCAGGCTAGTGCAGGTGGAGGGAGCATGGAAGGGCATGTAAAGGTTGGGGGGGACTCGGGGGAGACCAAGTGCAGGGGGAGACTGGTCAAGGATGGCCTTGTGCCCTGTCCAGGAAGCCAGTTAAAGGAGGCAGAGAGGACATTAGCGGGGGAGGGGGAGAAGGAAGGAGGAAGAGAACAGGGTCTTGAGAAGCTTCAAGCACTTCAGGAGATTCGGCTCAAGTCTGAGAGGGGTGGGAGGCCATTCTAGAGGGAGGCACCTGTGGAGGAGAGAGATCTATCCCACTCTCTGCATCTGATCTGCATAGAGTTGGAGCTAGAAAACTGAAGGGCTGTATCAGGGAGGTATTTAGGGAGAGAGAGTTGGATGTAACTCGGTCCCAGGCCCCAGAACATCTTGTGGATGATGTAGGGTGTCTTGAACTTCACCCTTGAAGCAACCGGGAGCCAGTGGAGAGATTTTAGGGCTGGGGATTGTGGCCAAGGGTACATCTTGCAGTTCTATTCTGAATTAGTTGAAGGGGGTAGAGGGAGGGGGTAGATGAATTAAGGAAGAGGCTGTTGCAGTTCAGCCTGGAGAGGACCAGAGCTCTGGAGACATTGAGTTTCCAGGGGAAGGTGAGGAAAGGGAGAATGCCTCTGAGGAGGTGCAGCTGAAAGTGGGCCTGCTTGGCAAAGTGTGTGATGTGAGGAGAGAAGAAGAGAGAGGAGTCGAAGAGGACATCACTTTTTGTTGCCTCATAGGAGGGTGAGAGGAGGATACCCATGGAGGGCCCCCGCCCCTCACCTCCATAAAATATCTATCATAGGCCAGCTTTTCTAGAGCCCCTGTTTCTCAAGGACTTTTCTAAAGCTGGGCAATGATTTATTTTCTTTTATATTAAAATAAAGTAAAACCAAAAGTAACCCAAAATAATACCTATTTCTTAAAGAGAAATAATTAAACTACAAAAATGAAGTAGCATTTTTCAAATTAATCGGGATTTGGAGGAAGGATGGCTTTGGATGAAGCACAGATGGCCTACCGGTCTATCTCTCTGCTCTCCCAGAAACATAATGACTCCTGGCAGGAAATGATGACTCTATTGCATAATTTCCTAAGCTACCAGTATCCCAGAATTCAGAGCAGCCCTTAAGTATTTTTTTTGATGATTTGACCAATCAAATGTTCTTATCTGTGCACGGGGCTTGAATATTTGCAGACAATATTTGAGCTATTTTGAGCTCCCTATCCAAATGGTTCGAATGATTTGAGTCAGGGGGATCTCCCATTGTTTAGATATGCCACGATCTGATTCAAGCTGGCTCGCCCATTCCTAACTAAACACTGTTGATGAAGACAAGCAGAAAAACTAAAAACAATAAAAGATGCATGATTTAGTTTATATTTGCAAAAAGTACCCAAACTCCACACAGTTTCTGTTGTTCCTGGAGCCTTTGATTTGGCCATCCTTATTCATTGTTGTTCAAGTCGGTCTTGATTCTGCTTATTTGATTCCGCAGCCCTTGACTCACCCTGCCTTATTTGCTGTTGTTCAAGTCCGACTTTACACTTTTGAGGTATCTCAGCTGCCATTAATAATCTCACATTTTCTATATTGGATTTATTTGTCCAATAGACTTTCGTTTTTGAAGGAGGCATCTGAAAAGAAAAGCATAGAAATCACACAAAAATAAAATGTATCTGGTGGGGCGCAGTGTGTTGCGGTGCAAATATCTCGGAAACTATGTGTCGTAGGGCCTTGAAACCTGGTCTGAGTGACAAGATGCTTAACATGGGCTTTATGTAGTCCTTCTATGACCACATTGATGTTTTGCCGTTTTAAGGCAACCGTCTCATGTGTGAAGGGGTTGAAATATTTATCTGGCGCAGAGTAGTGCAGTATGTTATGGTTCCATGATTTCAGAAACGGTGCATTCTAGGTTTTTGAAATGTATGTTTTGTTCCGTTCATCGAGACGCTTGAAATTAGTTTAATTCGCACCTTCTGGGATCACATTGATGTTTTGATGATTCCAGTCCACCATCTCATGTGTGAAGGGCCTGACATCTGAGGAAAAGTTTGGGGTGTCCAAATCTCATGTCGAGAGGGTCCTTACAGGTAACTAAGCCAAATTTGGTGCAGATTGGCTGAACACTGTGGAATTGTATAACGAACAAACTAACAGATTTAGTAACCTCAAATGCTTACTGGGATCATAAATCCAGGCTGGTCTTTGTCACTGTAAATATTTATTAATTTCTACTTGGCAGGGGATGATACACCTAGAACTATGTTATGTTGAATAGGGATACATACAACTTTTAGTATTCTTTCAGAGTATCTCTTCACTTACTTCAAAATGTTAGTTGACACAGGGCAGCAGAACTGGACATAAGCCGGCCACGCCAATGGGTATCTCTGATAAATGTCTCCCAATTTTCTGGGAAAACATTGAGTTCCTCCTACTTTTGACCACTTGACTCCAGGAACCACTGGTCTCTGTGGACCACTACACACCCCATGTTAGAAATGCAGCAACAGTGCATGGGTGAAAGGGCACTGAGCTAAATGGCTTTTTCTGCCCTTCCCAAGCGTTGCTCTGTCACAACCCTTAGAGCAAGGTAAGAGATTGGTATGGAAAGTTTGGGGGGTTCGGTATTGGGATGTAGCTGGGAGAGAACAGGAGGTAGAGGAGGACATCTGAAATACCAGCAGAGGGGAGACTGGAAGGAGTATGGAGGTTATTGGAGAGAGCTGTCTGGAGTGAGTGTGCGTGGGGGTTTGGAGTGTAATGGGAGTAGAACAGTAGTAAGAAGAGGTGGCAGTTGTAGCAGAATGATGTGGTAGTAGTAGCAGGAGTAGTGGAATATCTGTGGGAGTAATAGGTGGCAGACATAAGTGACAGTTGTAGTAAGAATATATAGAGTGGTAGTGCAAATAGAGAGATAGAGGAGAATCAGTAGTAGATACATGGTATTAGCAGCAGAGGGGGTAGTAGTAGTGAGAAGCTACAGTGGAGTAGGGGTAGTGATAAGAGCACAGAGGTAGTAGTAGGACAGAGGTAGTAGGGGCAAGGGCTAGAGTAGTAGGAAGCCAGAAGGAGTAAATAATAGTGGAGAGTGTAGTAGAGTGGAAGTTGTTGGTAGTGGTAATAGAGAGTGGAAAAGTAGAAAGAAGGGGGAAAGTGAGAGCAGAAGAATAAGGGAATAACGTAACATCAAAGTGTGGAGGTAGGAAGGGGGGGTGAGAGATCAGAGGGATCAGTGGGATTTTATGATCTGAGTGTAAGATCAGAGGGATTTTAGCATTGAGGGTGGAGAAGATTTTAGGATGACAGAGTAGTAGAGGGTCAGGGGGGTTAAGCGTGTGTGGAGAGCAAGTTACCCCATGTGGAAGAATGCTCCATCCCGGTGATCTCCCCATGACCACTAAACTGGGCTAGGAGAGGGATAGCTAGAAATCCCTAAGGAGTTGGTAAGCTACCATTTAGGGATACCACATATACTACTAGCCACTTACAGACAGTACAGATCACCTGGCACAAGTAACACTCGCTATGGATGCCAGGGTTATCGAGGCGAGGAAAGACCAGGGAAGACTAAAGAAAGAGGGGTTACCCCAGTGTCAAATTTCCAAAATACCCCAGATGTGCAGACCTTTTTTTCTGTTGATTGTAAACAAATGGATATCTAGTTGTATCTGCAAATCATACATACACAGAAAAAAGTACACATTAATTGAATCACAGATAATAGAAAATCAAACATTTTAATGTTTAGTTTATTTTTTATATGGTTAAAAAGAAAACCTTTAAAAAGAAAAAAATCATTCTCAATTACAGCACTTCGTACAAACCCACACCCTCTTAGCATAAGTTCACATCTCTTAAAGGCATCTCAGGTGTGGGATTCGATTCAGCCAAACGAGTTTTCAAGTCCTTAAAAAATGTTACCAGACCAAACATGACTTTTCGTTCAGAACCATCAAACATGGATTTCCACCAATCATTAGCGAAATAAGTACAACGGCCCTCGAAAAGAGGTCTGAACAGATTTGTTCGTAATGATCGAAACTTTGGGCAGATCAGGTGTTTTAGAGTCTATGTGGGATGTTCGCAGACACGACAAGTGAGGTTAGAGGTTTCCATCGATGTCCAGGTTCTTATACGATCTTTGGTCAAGAAAAGGTTAAGTTGAAATTGTAGGAATAGTAACCTCAAATTCTCATCTGGGGATTGGATCAAGTAAGACTGTAGTTTGTCTAACTCTCTTGCTTCTGATGGTGCATCTTTTGTAAGATGAGAGCTTGCTCTGTCAGCACAAGTTTGGTACCAATCCGATCACCACAGCATTACTTTAGCTTTGTCTGGAGTTTCTAATAAGGTTGTGATTTTTATATTGTTTGCATCAAGAATTTCTGTGCATAAATTACTACATTTTGAGAGTATTCCGGGTCTGTGTCTGGTTTATGTAAGATTTTAAATTGTGGGACTGGTTTGGAACGTAAGGTCTTCCAGTAAAGAATTAATGCATTCCAGCACACTCTCGATTGTATAGATATCAGACCCAATTCATATCTTATGTTGCTTGTTGGACATTCCTTAGGGAGGTGCAGCGCTCTGGTCCAGAAGTTATTTTCTAGTGTATTCCACAGGTCGTGTGGACAGCCAAACATATTTTCGGAACCATAAATAAGAGCCAGTATGGCCTTTTTCTGATAAAAATTGATCATGGGCTTTATGGAAACTTTTCAAAATGTTTTGTTTATGATAGCAGCTTGGCAGGCTATCTGTTGACACTTCCTTTTGGTTGTCTCAACCCATTGGTTATCATTTATGTTGGGACTTATCATAGATTCCAAATACCTTATGTGTGAAGAAATTCTGAGGGATGTTTTTTCCAAGTGCCAAGCATATTATTTAATTCCACTTCTATGGGATGCCAAGTTTCGTAGATTCAGGACTTCACATTTTTACGTGAAGCTCATTTTTGTTTACATATCTTTCAAGGGCATCTAGTCTTCGCTGCAGACCGACAGGTGTGGCGTCCAAAAGTATTAAGTCGTCAGCGAATAAAAGCCAGCCTAGTTGTGACCTGTGAATTTTCGGTGGAAAATCTGCTACGTCGTTAAGTGAGTCTCCAATATCAGAAATAAAGAGATTGAAAACAATGGCTGTCAGAGAGCAGCCCTGTTTCACGCCTTTATAAGTTTTGATTAGTGGAGATAAGGTGCCTCCTTGATCAAGTTTGATTTGAATGGTTGTGTTGGAATGCAATTCTTTTATTGTATCCAGGAGGCTAGATGGACACTTCCAGGCTTTAAGTTTGTCCCACAAAATTTGATGGTCAACACTGTCGAAGGCGTGTGAAAAATCGATGGTTTCCACATAAATCTCAGTGTTGGTTCTTATTGTCTCCATTTTTATGAGGTTCAGCAGGAGAGTGTTGAGGCAACATCCAACGCCTTTGATGAAGCCAGCTTGCCGATGGTTGATAAGATTGGTTTTGGTTGACCAGGATAGCAATATTTGTTGGAGTCGACTTGCGTAGATTTTTCCAAGTACGTCGAGAAGGGCAATTGGTCGGTAGTCTCTTGGATCCAGTCTGTTGCCTTTTGTAAAAATGGGTACAGTAATGTGGTTTTTCCACGATTTTGGGGTCACATGTTTCACTCTTATCCTTTCGAAGAGGATGGTGCAAAGATGTGTCCATGCATCAGGGTTTAAACTAGAGTTTTTAATTGAATTCATGATGTTAACTTTGTCGAACTTCAACTCCCATGGGGCTCCGATTTCATTCTTTTTTTCGAATTTGACTTTCGATGTACTAAACAAATCTGTATAATGTTTTACCCAGGTTTCTTGGGAGATTGGAGATGCTTGTAGCACTTCCTTAGGAGCAACAAGATTGCTCACAAGGCTCCAGAATTCCGAAGAGGTTTTGTTCTTAGGTTTTTTTAACATCTCCTCAGAATCATTCCGAAATAATTCCGCGTTGTGAGTCTTTCTCCAATTTCTGTATTTTTGTACTGTACGTTTTTTTGCATGCACAATAGAGACCTTTGTCTTCTCGGGGCAGCTTCCTTATCTCTACACATAGTAATTGTTTATGTTGCAGCACCTGGATATCGAACTTATGTTTGTGTTGCATCTTGCGTTGTTTAAGACCTTGTTTATGTTCTGAAAATTGAGACAGAAGATGTTGGTATTCTATCTCATACGGTGTGGCCAACAAGGTGGTTGCTAGCGAGTTAACATCACTTATTTTAAGGTTGAGACAAACCCTTCCCGATCGATAGGTAATGGCATGAGCCCATTATTTTTGTAGTATGTTGTTACAAGTAGTAATGGTCATCTTTAGCATGTCCTGGTCACAGTGTTCCATCTTGGCGACCTCCAGGTGATGGACTTTAGATACAAAATATTCCGACACAAAGAAATCGTCCAGTGTTGAGGATTGTTGGTCACGGCTCCATGTTGGATTCGCAGGAAGTTCATCAGGAGTATTCCCATTCAGGAGTGTTAATTTTCGAGAGTTAATTTTGGTCCCCCATGTATTGGCAGCCACTTCATTGGCCTTTTTACTGGATGACTTTGTTTTTGTGTAAATATTCATATTCAGGCAATTGATGTTTAATTTGCCGCAGGTTATAATTTGAGCGATGCTTGAGGTTTCCAGTATCATATCTAGGATCGTGGTCACTTGGTCGATAAATTGAGAGATTCCAGTTGCAATCTGATTCCAGTAAAGATTAATAATATACAGGAACTCGGGTTTGTAAGTACTGGGTATCATCACTTTGGCAGTTTGAATATACAGTGAGACATTCTTTGCCTCTACTATTCTGAGGTCACAATCTTTTTTTGCAGCTATTAAGAGCCCAGCCATAGACCTGCCTTTAAGGGGCTTAATCGCAGGATTGGCTGCTCTCTCAAACAAGGAAGAGATAGGGCAAGTCGTTAGCCATGTTTCCTGTAAACATATCAGGTCCAGGTTGCACATCCAGGAGGAATGGAACAGGTGGGCAAAGCCTTGTGTGTTCCAAAATCCAAAGGTCATAGGTCGGCTTTCGTGTAGTTCCTCTCGTTAATTGCAATGTTTATTGTTGAGATTAGTGGCCAACCATGCCCAATTTCCCTTTTCTGAAGTGCATCTAGTCGGCACCTCATGAGGGATAGTGTCATCGTTTACACTTAGGTCTTCAATGGTTATTTGAATTTGCTCATTTTCTGTGAAGTGGATTGTTTCCTTGTTTTCAGGTTTTGACATAATTTCTGACGATACCTTAGACTCTTGGCCTTTAAGGTTTTGTGTTTTATGTTCATTGTTGTTGTTTTTTCTAAGTTTTCAAGATTTTTGTTGTGCGTTCTGTTAGAAGAGAGCTCAGCTGATAGGACATCTTGAGGCTTAGAGTATAAATCAAAGCCTAGTGACAATAGTGCTGGTACTGCATCTAATAATATGTCACAAATTATTCTTGAGGCAAGATGCAGGGTCACCATATCATTTCTTTTTTCGCAGTGGAACTCCACAATTTTCAGGTCATCTGGATGGATCATTCTCAAACTGGGCAGGAGGTTGAATAACTTGGTTATATACTGTCGGTTTATAATCAAGTTGTCAGAAGAGTCTAGTCTTTCCCGATCAGTTTTTCATAGGCTGATACCTTTTTTATAATTTTAGAATTCGTCAAATTACGTTTAAGAATCAACTGTGTTGCATCTGAAGTATGACCATGAGGAAACAGGGACTCAAGAGTCATTTCACGTGATTTCGGGACAGATGTCTTCCCAATTTTTAGAGAGGCATGAGTTGCCTTGAGTGGACAGGTTTCGCATTCAGTTTCAGAGTCTCTCTTTGCATTATTTTTGAGCGCTTTTCCTCCATTGTTAAAAAAGGGGAGTCAGATTCAGCAGTCTTTTTTGTGTCTATTTCAGCTGGTCTCGCAATCGTGCAACTTCTTTGTGGCCTCATTGATTTAGAAGCTCTTGGTAAATCTAGAAGCAAAGGTTTGTCTGCACAACTGCTACCAGAATTTGGTTGCACAATTCCGGTTGAGCTCGGGTTGTGTTTGAAGGACCATCCTGCTTGATTTGGAGGGTTTCTTCTTCATCATCATACAGTGATAAGTTTATCACGTCGGATTTGTCATTCTGAATCACGTCAGAGGGGTTTGAGCCAACATCAGAGCTTGCGGCTCCGCACACCAAGTTTGATTTAGGAGGGGGAGAGTCTTTACGCCCAGTGTTGTTGTGGACTGTTAGATTTACAGTTCTTAAGTTATGCAATAATTTCCTAGAGCCGTTTCCATGTCGTATCTTAGTTGCAGGTTGATTTTTTTTTTTTTTTTTGGGATCCTGGGTTTTCCCAAATGAAAGTATGGGTGCTGATATCGCTGAACATTCCAGTCCTTTACAAAAGTCAAATACATCCAAAGTCTAGAGGTAGGTGGATCAGCTGCGCCTGATGATACTTTGCCATCTTTTGTACTTTTTCCGAGAGGCAAGGAGTCAATTCTTGAGGATGAAGGCATTTGTGCGTTTGATAGGGCAAGGTTGCTAGATTGGTGGCTAATTTCTAGCACCTCGTCAAAAGATGCCACGGCTTGCTGTGCCAGGTCCTTATCGTGGTCGTTAGGGTCAACTGGATCGATGCCTATAGGTAACAAGTTAATACTTAGTGTTTTAACTTAGTGACATTTCGTAGACATCGGCCGTTGGCATGATGGGCTTTGTTATTTCTGATTGAAGATTCATGGGGGGACCATTTGTTGTCTTTAGATCCCGAATTGTGGGAGGCAGTGTGAGTAAGCCACAGTCAGCTAACATTGACTTGGGAATTATTGGTGTTGAGTCATACACCAGGTCTTTGTCTTTTAGGGCCTCGTCAGGGGGGGCTGCTTCCAGATCAAGAATCTGCGGGTGAGGATCGGAATTGTGCTTAAAAAGTTTCAGGGCTTCTCTTGCTACTTCTGCCAAAAGTTTGTTGTCCTCGTTATTGTTTTGAGTGTATCCAGAGATTTCAACATTAGGTCCATTTTGCTGCTCATGGTATTTAAGTCTTCTTTACAAATAGTACCTTTCCTTTCGACATCAGTTATTTTTGTGTTGAGAAGTGCAGTCACTGTTGTGAGGCCTTTAATGTTTTCATTAATGTGTTCGTATAGCTTAAGAAAGGGCGCAATGGTTATTCCCATTGAAGCCATAATCATTGTCTGCAACTCTGTAGGTAGAGATGAGGCTGTGGGAGCATCTGGGTTCCAGTTGTTACTTACCTGTTTGTGTCGGTAAATACGCCTACTTGATCTGATTTTTGTACAAGGGCGCTCGATAATTGAAGAATCAATAGATGAAGTTTCTTATGCAGAGGAATATTGAGGCCGTCGATCAGTAACCTCTGCCGAATGTACTTCGTGTTCCAGGGTAGATGGCGCAAGTCCTTTTTTTTGTTTACACAACACTGGTTTCAGGGTAAGTTTCAGTTTTTTCAGTTGAGAACATTGCAGTGAGGGTGAACTGCTAACATGAATCCGCCTGCGTTTTGCCCCCACAATGTCTCTGGTTGTAGGGTTAGTCGTAGTATTATGGTCGGCAGCTCGGGCATCTGGTGTTTTCCAGTCAGATATTAGTTTATTTGCAATATCTAATGAATTGCGACGGTTCTCTGTGGCATGTTCAGAGAGTAATGCATTTGCAGATGTAAGGTTTTCTGATGAGAGAGTAATGATGGGAGTAATCGGAACGTCAATGAACACAATGTCTTTCTGGAAAACCTTGTTGCTGAAAGTCTCGGGGATTTTACCCAGAGGAGTGGCCGAAGCACTAAGGTAAATTGAGCAACTTTTTTTTGGTGAGACCAGGTCTCCGGTTAGGGTTGTCGCTGGCAGTTGAGCGCACTCATCGTCGCAACTCGGTGGTGTTGTTTCAATGAAAATGGGTGTTGCATGGGAAGGGGAAAGGCAGGGACCCAGAACAGCTGTTTTAGCTACTCCAGCTTCAGGGTTGATGTACGATTCTGCAACCCCAGAGCAGAGTGATTCTATGCTTCTGTCTTCCAATTGCCCACCACCCCCTAAGAGTGTAGGCGCAGTTACTGATTTATTGACTGGCAGGAGTGAGTGTACAACAGAGGGACAAACAGAGGTTTGTTGAAGATTGCAGGCAAGAGGGACTTTGCGTTCCACATATTGTCGTTTTCATTAGCATTGTCAAGTGATACAGACGCTGTAGACGCAGCGTTTGGACAGCCGTCAGCGTCAGCGTCTGTGTCAATAGAGGCTGCATCTTGATCACATAAGCAAGAAGGACTTACTTGGTCCGTATTTGGTCGGCGTCTCTGAAGACCAGGTTGGTTCATGGCATCTTGCAGGGTTTCAAAGGGCTTCCTTTTGTTAGTTTGCGCCCGTGTCTTAGAGGGAATCTGAGGCAAGGCTGAGGTTGGAACAGCTACAGGCACCTTGGGGCGATGATTCATTTTCGCCGGCTGCAGAGCAGAAACAGGGACAAGATGGGACTCCACCTATGCCACCAGACCTCCAAACAGCTGAACAGCACAGAACTCGCCCTTTCGCCAAGGGCTTATGCCACAAGGGCATGGAGGTGGCCTTCTTATAGTCAGCTGAATCTGCTGACTTAGTGTCTTAGTCTTAGTGTCTTTTAAAGGCACACACACCTCTGTATGGTTGATAAGTATTGCAGTGCAAACACAGGTTTCAAACATTTTGATAGTGTGAAAATCAATCTCTATTTTTTCAATCTTCTCTCATTTTGAAACAACATTTGCTTGTCATATAAGTGAAACAAGAAATGTGTCTAAGAATAATTTCAGTTTACAATTATTATTTGACATTCCGGGAATCATCCTACACAGCCTCCTCTTATGGCAACTTGATTTGCCCCATATTCCTCTCTTTCTTCTTCTGATACGCCTCCCCGTCTATTGAACCAACTCACTCTGATCCCTTCCTCCTGCAGTTCTTCATATCTGCTCAAATGTAATCCATAGCTCATAACCCCCCCTTCACAAAATATAAAAGCAAGCCAGACTACGGATACCTATGTTGAAGTTGTTAGGTCCTCTCACAAAGATCTTGCTCCATTCCATGGCCCCTCTTAAAAAGGCCTTTATTAACTTCAACTTGGCAATAGCCAATCCCTTTAAACAACACATTTCATGTTATTCCTTAATTCCTTCTTGCCTCTCTTTCCCCCACAACCGTGTTTTATCCCTTGGTTCTGAAATATGAGGAGAGCAAGTTGCATCCAGCTCAATGGCTTGTGAAAGTCCTAGAGGATTTCTTTTAATTTCTGCACATATAGAAACTCAGCATGCTCTGTACTCCGCTGTGGATTCTGCTAAATCCAACTACTACTAAGTGTTATTTTATGTCTCAGCTCTTAAAGATCCAAACAAACTCCAAACCACAAAGCAATCCTGTGAGGGATCCCTTCCGTGCTCCATCTCTCCTCTCTCTGATGATGATTGTGCCTTTTACTTTCTATATACAATCACCAACATCGGAAAACTACACAGGCCTCCTTTCCCCCTCTTTGTACATCCTTCTCTCCTCCACACACCATGGCAAACTATCATGTCATTGTGCTCCTTCCCTCCCACCAACTTAGTGAATTGGCACTCCTGCTCCTACCAGTCAACCCATCCTGTGCTCCTACTGACCCTCCTGTCCCACAGATGAAGTCTCTAGCATCTTCAAATTACTCCATTTTGTCCCACTTGTCAACCTATCACATGCTTCTGGGACCGCCCCTGTAATGCTTGAAGGTGTTGAAACTTGATTGGTTCCATACAAAAGCATCTGCTGATCCAAGCCAATCAGACAACCACCAGCCTGTTTTCCTCCTGCCCTTGTGTGCTTTTGTAACTGATCTAAAAGGCAATCTTTGATAGCCCCATAGATTACATTTCAATCGTTCAGGCAGGGTACGTGTGGACACCCACAAAATGGGCACTCTCACTTTTCAGGATGCAGTGAAGTGTCTTAAAAAACAGATTTGGAAAGACAAAAGGCCTGACACTAGTTCAACAAAACATAACCTCAAGTTTCTTTACGTTGTCTAAAGTTGAATCTTTTCTGGAAAGAAATTGGGGTGGCTGGTTTGAAACGGAAAGTGTTTTAACATCCCCGGTCTTTCAAGGATGATGATCTCCATCTATCCAGTATTAGGTTATTTGCACACATTCATTTCATTACAGCCAGCCCTACAGATAAGGGGTGTATCAGCCACTTGTACTCCCTAAAAAAAGGCAAATAGTCCCAAGAAATAAAAATAGGGAGTAAAAATACTCCCAATAACAATTGGAAAATGGATCCATGGGAGCTTGTGCCCCTGCTTCCACCAAACAGTTCCATTTAAGTGTTCGGACCAGAAGTTCATGAACTACCACAGGAAGAAACAACTATAATAATGGAAGAGGTTAAATGTATTTTTTAATTTAATATGCATAAATAACTTGGTGTTAAGAAGTATTTCTCACAAAAACATTTCTGTTTTACAATTGAACATATGTTTACTCGTTTATAAAATATTCCCATTGGGAACGGGACTCATATTTTTACTCCCTAAAAATCCCTAAAAAATCATTGTACTCCCAACTTTCTAAAATATGGAGTAAAGTACTCTCCCTTCAACATCTTATCTAAAGCACTGATTACAATCTGATAATTGATCCATTCTGCCATCCATAGCTAGATACATCAGAGTGTCATCTTTATCTGAAAGGCCGCCCACATTAAAAGAGCCAATAGAATGCATGTGAGTGCACATTTTGAGGAGAAGAGGGAGCCCTTTGGGGCACCTCTTTGTGTGTATGTCATGATAAACGATGGACACCCAAGCAGTCCACTTAGTCTCTCTGCTCTATTTCTTAATACCAGCAGATTTACCATCCACTCAATATCGAATTTGGCAAATACTGCCAATTGTATTCCAGAGGTTTTTCAGCAGACAGTCTATTTTTGCCCCCACCATTTGCAGGTTGACGTAAAAATTGAAATTGGCCCCACATATGTTACCTTTATTTCACTAAGCACAACGGAAGCACAGCCACCTCCCTTCATTACATTTAATACAGCATGAGGATGGTTCATGGTAATGGGGAGAGGGAGTGAGCATCTCCAATGTCCCCTCTCACCACCTGACAAATGCAATGCATAAAAGGGTAAACATGAACAAGGTACAGTAGTGGTAAGAACCGCTGTGGTATTTCATCCGTTTCTACTTTCAAATTCAGGGTGGAAAAAGCCAAAACATTATTAAGTCAGAAAAACAATTGCTAAATACCTGCGAACCAAAACTTGAAGTCAGCACTGAGGAAGCATGCAGAATGTGTGGTATTATGATTAAAAGTACTAAATCCAAGAAATCGTTGTTACAAAATCATGTTTATTTAGCATTTGCAAAAAAGATCTCAAGATGTCTAGAAAGGGTTTGGAACTTAGAGACTTCTCTATGGATAGTCAACACAGCTTCAGCAGGTAAGTGTGCGATCTGGATCAGCCATAAGGACTATTGATGTGAATTCAGATTGAACATTCTGAACTTTTGAGAATGCTCGATTTCATCCAGAATTTTAAAAAGTTCTTGAAAATGTTATTTGTGGGAAAAAACGTACCCTTTCTTATGTATATTTCTTCTTATCTTTGTAGTGCAGCCTCTCTCTGTGGTATTGATTAAATGCAGCTTGGAAAAGCACAACAGGAAATCAGGAGAAATACACATTTGTGAAAATTATAAAATGAATAGGGAGCAAGGAATATGATTACATGCACAAGCAGTCTACTAGTTGCAATCAGCTTTAGAGATTGAACACATGGTGGCTAATTTTTTATATAAAGCATCATTAGTTAAAGAAATGATTGTCCTTGCAGGTTATTCATATTACAAAAAATATAAAACAAATTGTATGGTTCAAGGCAGGTAACCTTTCACAGCACAAAGGCAAGAGCAGTAGAGTCAAGTATAGAAGTCATAGCGGGAGGGAAATTAAGGTTATTTGCATATTGCATTTGGCCATATCTGAGCGAGATCTTCTATTCATGGAGCAACATTGTAACATTCCATTTGAACAATTTGTTGGCATAATCTGTTATCAAGGATTTGCAGAGGTCGGACCTAATACTGCAAACGCTCTCCGTCGTCATCCATGTTTTAGACTTTTGAGCCTGGGCGAAATTAAGGTGTTGACTTGTGAGGATCTTATCTGTCTTAAGGTACATAACTCTTTATGTCGTAGTTCAGGTGTTATTGTACATCTGGAAAGTAATAGAGTTCATTTTGTGTGTTTTTCTCTTTGCAACAGGAACTAAATTATGCTTGTGCTGGCCTAGCGGGATATAGTTTAATGGGCTTGAGTGTCAAAACAAGTCTAACTGCTTTATTTTGGACAATTTGCAGTTGGTTATGCTGCTTATTGTTTATTCTTTAATAGAGCTAACATTAGAGAAATCTATCACTCCTCCTTTGACTTAACTCCTAATTGGTTGTCTGAAGCAACCAGAGTGGTTTGGTGCGACGTAACAATGTAGCGAGACTCATTACTCTGTGCTTTCAATTCAGCCGAGTAGTTGGGAGGACAGCAGGATAGCAGACAGGGATGCAGTAGATGGCACACAAGCAAGTGTACCAGTGTTAATGGCGGTGAGTGGAAGTACTGCTCCTGTCTTTGAGCAACTATTCTTGGTGGCTGTCCCACTGCTTACTGCAGTCCGCCTGAGGTGGTGGGTGGGTTAGTATTCTGCCCATCGTGGTTGGCGGCTGCAGCAGGGCAGCAGCTAAGTGGCCGGTGAGTGGTAGTGTTGGTAAGGCAGGGGCAGTAGGGTGCAAAACTATATGGACATTGGGGAGAGTGAGCACTTGCTCTAAAGACAGGTCAATATCATTTGGATGGGCTAGCACAGAGTTTTGCAAATCATGAATGAACAGGTTGGGAGCCATATCTAGATGTATGAAGCTACCAGTTGCAGCAGAGTATCGGGATAAGAGCGGAGGAGGAATACTTTTAAATAGAACTTAGTGCACTGCACCATCCATAAAGACATAATGGATAGTATGCCAAGCTCCCATCTTAAGGCCTCAACAGGCACCACGTTGGGGGCACCCAGTATTGATCTCAACAATTTCCCATTGATTGTTTCTAACCATGAAGCATATCCTGATGAAAGGGCTAAGTGGTGGGGGATGATAATTGTTTTGTATATGGTAAGGAGCCTTCTTTGTTAAATCCTCCTTTCCTGCCGAATGAACTTTTTTAATTACAAACCAATTTTTCATGACTCTAGATATGATAAATGCACTGGTAATAAGGGAATGCTGGTCTGGAGTTGATGGGATAGCTTAGATATACATCGTTTTTTACTGTTTCCAAAATTGCATTTACCAATTCCCAATGAAAAGGAATTTATTCCTAAACCTAACCACAATTATCAACATTTTTGATTTAGCAGGAATGATATTCATGTTGTTAGCAGTGGCAAAATCATAAAGAGCATCCATGGAATGTTGGTCAAGTAACATTGTGTTGTCAGCATTGCATCCAAGACTCTAGGCCCTGGCCACATCCACCGTAGCATGTGCCAACCATGGCAGCATACTAATGAATATAATAATAATAATAGTCATTGGAAACAGTAATGTATTCACAGCATGTTGGCAATTTCAATGCCATTTTTAAATCTTGGAGAAACCAGCGGGTTGACATTTCTGGCTTTGCTGTCATTGGGCCTCATTCCGAGTTCGGAGGTAACCACGCCAATATTTGCGGCATGGCTGCCTCCGAACTCATCCAAACTCCAGCCTGGTGAATGGAGTAAGGCCTTAATTCCAAGACTGTAGGCTGTGGCCACAACCACCGCCACCTGTGGCAGCTGTGCATACAGCTCTTGTGTTGCATTTTCATTGTCAAGTTGTGGGGAGAGCGTGTAGGGTTGGGTACAAGGCCGAAGGACGTGCAAACAAGAACAAAGTGGTAAGTAGTAGACTTGGAAGACACTGCATCCCATGTAAGATCTACACACATACAGCTATGAGGGAAGCCTCTGGGCAGAGGTGCTGAAGGATAAAACACCTATAGAATAACCCCCACTACCACACATCACCAAGGCATACGTAGTGTCATACCATGTACGTCTAGTTTATCTGTGGAGCAAATTTCAATTATTGGTTGCATTTCTTTATTCAACATTGTTTAATTGAATTTGAAACAACTTGCAAGAGTTGATATTAAGGCATACAATTGACATTTTTGTGCACTAATTGACTCATAACATCAGTAGCACATGCATTATCGCCATAAAGTGTATGAATTTGCCGGTTGTTCAATATTGCCTGTGCTTCTTGCGACAGTAAACCAACTCTAATACTTTTTAAGATATTGGCATAAGTGAGATCTGCAGATTGCCGCAGGTTTTCTGATAATTCTCTGTATTGGAAAGGTTGCCAAAGGATGACATTTCCTATGCTGCCAACAGTTTTAGAGCAGAGTTTGTGATTTAAAAATAGGTACACCTTTCACTAGTGTCAATTGTAGAAGATCTCTGAAAACGATAATGTTTTTTCATGCAAAGAGTTCCTCGTAGTTTGTTTTAATTACTTCTTGCAATCTGAGGTGAATCAAGGCCAACATTAAGTTGGAGACCATGCTCACTTCATCTATTAGTAGCATTTTCATTTGTTTTAATACTCTGCGTAGTTCCATTGCAGCTTCTGCAGAAAGTTTGTAATAGTCTAATTTGTTTTGGTTCTTTACTCGAAGGAGTAGTAATCGGTGTAAAGTGACACTGCCTATGTGGTAGGCAGCTAAACCTCTGGGGGCAGTTACAACAGCTGACAGTTTGTTGTTTGTCAATTGCTGAAGGAACTTGCTGATGATTCTGATTACGAATGTTCTCCCTGACCCAGCTTCACCACTGACGTACAGAAGTATAGGTTTGTAATTTTGGCAGGTACATTCTTTATTTTCATGTTGCTCACCATGTTCAATTTGTTTTGTTACATCTTAAAAAATGCTGCGCTGATCTTTGTTAAGTTTGGCTTGTGGTACAGTTAGGTCTTCTATATCTTCTTGATAGTGACACATGGTGTTTTCAACTTCTGTCATAGCCAATTCTGCCTCATTTGCTATTAGTGGCTGTCCTAGTGGTTCTTGGCTTCCTGTTACAGAAGGTTGACTACTGTCGGAAGAGTCCTTATCTAGTTGGGCCTGCAGTTCTTCTTTGTGTTGCTGCTCATTGTGTAACATAGTTTTGTACTGAGTAAAGGTCACATCGGTGATAGCACTCTCATTTGCTTTGAAAGCATCTTCATAGCAGTCATAGTTATCTAGTATCTCTTCCTCTTTTCTCCACGGTTTAAATAGTTGTAGCAGAGACATGTAATATAATTCTTCTTGTTGAGGAGTTTTTAATGAAAATTTAACATGATTAATTAAGCTTTGTTTGGTAAATTCCACTAAGCTGCCTTCACAATCGGTTACTCCATATCTACCTTTGCTTTCATTGGGTTTTACACTATTTTTGTATGCAAAGTTTTGCGCTATGTGGTATAGACACATGCTTTCCAAAGTGCTACTCCTGTTCGGATAGTATGTGTCCAGTAAATTGTTTTTTAAAATGTCTTGGCTATTTGGATAATTTCTGGCAATTGTTTCTATGTCCTCATATGATTTCAGAACTCTTTTTCTAGATTTAGCAGGACCAAGACTTAGCCATACTATGTTGTCTGATTTTCCATACAAAGCCGTACCCGTTAAACAATCTGCTGCTTCATAGGCGCCACATTCTCTATGAGAGAGCATTTTTATGCCTAGGCTGTACAATTTCTGCGATAGTGTTTTGTCTGATGCTAGGTCATCCCACAGGTCTTGAAGCTCTGTTTTTTCTGCTTTGGTTAAGTAGGCTGTAACATATTGTGCAACAGCAGTAGAATTGTCTGCGATGTACTGCACATCTATGTTTGCATTCCATAACAGGGCAATGATTGCATTGTAATCATTGATATATTTTGCTTCTTCTATTCTTTTTATGTAATGTGTGTTCTTAGGTGATTTACCTTTAACACTATGTCGAACTGAAGACATGAAGTTGTTCAGTTCACATGTTTCTGTAACTGGTCTAGGGAAACCAAAGCAACATTTGGTGTAGTACTTACATTTGTTTTTGTATTTGCGACGACAATATTTGCCACATTTGTGTCTTTGAAATTGTAAAATCTGCCCATGCAGGTCACTATCTGTCCATTGCGACGGGATTTCACAAGTGACATATTTTTGGAGGAACTGCAAAACAGTGGCATCACTGTTGTGACCAAATTTAGGTGCACCTTTGATCCATAAAAGCATGTGAATATGTGGTGCTCCTCTCGCTTGATATTCTTTTCTCCAAAAGAAGTGCTGCACTTCTCTGAGGGGAGGAACAGTTTTATTGCAAATAAAGTGTAGCACAGCAATGAAACAATGATGGAAATATCTTGACATATTAACTGGATCTAGAGAGCAAAGTTCTCCAGATGTTAACATATCTATGTTGGTTTTGTTGTTGTTTGCTATGCGTAGGAACTCATGTAAATCTTCCCATGCATACTCTGCACAACTTAGTGTCACAAACCAAGTCGGTGGTCCAAGGTTTCTGATCATACAACGTAGGTCTCCATGCCGTTGAAACCAGTATTCTTTTGTACCACGCATGTTTGCAAACAAATTTGTTATATTTGATTGTAAAACCTCATCTTTTTACTGTACTTTTTGTATTAATTGTGTAGCTGACATATTTTGAAAGTGGGTTCCGGATTTCAAAATGTGTGCAACTCCGTAACAGCGTTGCTAGTTCACTTTCAAAGAGTAGGTGAAATATGTACTCTACATTTTGTCTAAATCTGTGATCTTGCGAATACATGCGTAATGAGCGGTATTCTGATGCCGTAATCTGAGTGGGTGTATCATTGTACCTTCCACCTTTGCTAGTAGGAAATAGCAGTGGAAAAGCATGTGCTTCTATACTTTTTTCCAATATACTCATTGGTGAACTTTGGTTTGTCTCATTTGGTAAGTTTCTAGTGCATCATCTATGCTTTCATTGGAATGCAATGGATGAATTGTGTACTGGTCCAAAAGAGTGCATAATGCAGCAGGAGCCAGAAGTTCAAATTGTCCAGTTTCTGATGGCTCTTGAATTATTTCAGTTGCTTCCCTCAAGTTTTCTTCAATATTTATGTCTTTGTAGTACTCGCTATTGTCTTTCAGATATTGCAAGGCTTGTCTAACTTTACGTTAGTCCACCAGTTGTTGCCAAATCTTTTTATCCTTTGTTGGAACACCATTTACCAAGACAATTTAAGAATGCTCTATTGAATGTTGCACTCCTAGAGTGTGTACATTTTCGGTTAGATCTACTACTTTGCCACACATGCCTTTCACCAATTCAGACGGGGGATAATTTTGCTGTGTTTGGATGAAGGCATATTATTGCTTGAAATGGGTGAACTGTTTGAATTATGATGCTCTCATATAAATTGAGTTGTTGCAGGTTGTTGGTAGTGGAAACAATTCCAAATTGTTTGTGATAGCACGTGAAGGAGTTTGGTTGTTGTCTAGTTTTGTAGTGCAGTAACTGCAACAAATGAAGGGTTCTCTTATTTCATATTTGTTTTCTGCTAAAAGGTACAGAGCTAATTGAAACCATTTGGAATCTTCATTGTCTTCTATTTTGTATGCTATGTCTACATTTTTTGTGCTCCTTTTGTAAAACGTTCTGCAGCAACACACACACACACATGGTTTGGTACTTCAGCCGATCCACTTTTAAATTTTAGTATTTTTTTTTTGTATGTGTGTAATAGAAGGTTGCTATGTGCAGATTTGTTGCTACTCTGTTCTAAAACTATTGCATTTTGTGATTGACTTTCACTTCCAAAATATTTTCTCTGGATACGGTCAATTTCTTCTTGTAGGTATTTGGGTGTACCATGCAGAAGAGGATAATTCTGAAGCTGGACTTTAAGCATAGTATATTTTATACACTAGATTTCTTACATTTGAATGATGTATTGATATTCTTTTGATATCATGGAAGGTGCCTTTGCAAATAGGTTCCAGAAATGCAGGCTAATGAATGTCCTTGCAGTCCTGTGTATTTGCGCACTGGACAGATATCCTTATTTTGCAGCACTTTAATTTTAATTTTGTCTTTACCTTTCACATACTGATTGAGGAACTGACGTAAAGATTTGAAATATTTGTTAGGAATGGCACACATTGAAGTGCACGGCCATTTGAAATACTGGACGGTCTGGTTCAGTCAAATCGCAAGGGAATTCTGAGTTTTCAGGGGATACTTTTCTAAGCAATGTTTCTTGTTCCATGATGGTATTCTTGTTTTTTTCATACCCTCGCCCACTGCTATGAATGGCAATTGTGTTTGTTTGATTTTGTTTGTATGCTTCTTTATTAAAATATGGTTCTGTGGTTGTCGTGTGACTCCATTCACATCCACAAATATGTAAGAAGTTATTTTTGTTCACATTCCTTTAAAGGTTAAGTTTATTTTGTAGTCTGGTACTTAATTTTGTTAGTGATTATATTCAATTTAACACTAATATGAACAACTTCATTTTGAGAAGGATTGCACTGTCCATGAGAGCCTGTAGGATTAATTTTCTATTTTCTACGGTAGGTTTTAAGGGTTCTTGATGATTTTGGTCCTGTTCTTATTAAATTCTGAAGGACTCTGGTGAAAAAGTTTTGCTAAAATATTTTTTTTTACTATGCATTCTTGTTACTATATCAGGATTAATAGGAGCATTGTTAGAAATACTGGTAGACGATTTCTTGTGAAGAGTTCTGTGTTTCATGGTACATTTTGATAGAGGAGGTAAAGTTTCGGTAGTTGAAGCTTCCTTTGTCTTCCTAAATGACTGTATTAGCTGTTTTGTTCCAATGTTCTGTACAAACTCTGCTACAGATGAATACTTAGGTTGGACACTTTTATTTTTATTTGCTCTACTTCTGCGTTTCTTTCTACGGACTTGCTTTTTGGTAGGCATTCTTTGGGGTCTGTTGAAAAAAAGAAGGCATGGTTTGGTCTGTTGTATAATGTATGTGTGTTCTGTGCATGCTTGCATGCGTTTTATGGGGAAACTCTTTGTGGTGGTGTGTCTGTGTGCATTGGCCTCTTACAATGATGTGGGAAGGCTATTTTTCTGTTTGTATACTACTACAATGTGCTTCAGATGAGAGTACAAAGTGGACTAGTGGTGACCAGAAGTATTAATAGTAAACATAATGGCATAACATTAAAACATCTAATTGTTTTCTAGTACTAACATTCTAATGATTTTTTTTTGTTATTTGCGTTTCAAACACACAGGGATTTCTGAGCCATTCTGTCTGTTATTCTTTACATAATGAATGAGGATTAGTGGGTTGAATGGTTCTGAAATCAATGTTTGCTTTGGTGTTGTCATGATGCCTACCCCCGGAGCACCAGGCCAGGCTCAGCACTCCCGGGAGCAGGCATCATGCACCTGGGTAAAAGCCCAGCGGCCCCTTATAGGGGCTCTTTGGACTCTGTCCTGGCGCCTTTGGCGCCAGGCTCATGGTGGACATCAGTCCTGGCGCCATAGGCGCAAGGCTCATAAACGAAAGTGTTTGGTGCACTTACCTGATGCAGACCATGCTGCATACTCACCTGATGCAGACCATGCTGCATGAAGACCCAAGCCAAATGAGGCTTAGGAGGGACTATTTTACTGAAGGGACTATTTTGTTACTTGGGTGGGGCTGTGGAAGAATACTTACCTGGGACTTCTTCCAAGGCTATTTAAGCCACGCCCGGACAGCCACACGTGCTTCGCGTTGTTCTGCATCCCAGCAGCTGAACGCTCACCGTGTCTGCTCCTGCACCTGGACTCCAGCCACGCCCGCCTCGAACCTGGAACACCTGTAAGGAAAGAAGAGAAGAGAAAGGTGAAAACCAAGAACTTATTCAAACTTCTTACCTGAATCCGGAATCTTCACGCCAGCATTCTTGAAGAAAGACTTCCATTTAAAAGCATTGTGTTGCTCGCTGCAGCGCCGCGCTTCACTCACCTGCCCTCGAGACATCTCCCGGCTCCATCGCGGCTGTCAGCACCGGTCGCCACATCTCTGCACCTAGGGGAGAAAAGAAGAGACAAAAGGTGAGCAGAGGGAACACAGGAGGAAAGCTGAATTTTCAGCCATAATACTTACCGGCTTTTCTTGGTGAACCATTCCACATTTCGGGTCGGCGCCGCTTCGTTGGCAGGTACCGCACCCCGGCCCCTATGGGGAAAGGACAAAAGACATTACTGGGGAATTATAAAGACATTTAGAGGGGTCGCCCTCATCACTAACTCACCTGATTTTACCATCGGCAATTTTAACCCCTCAACGCATCGCCTTCGTTCTGCACCTGAAATAAAGGACAGATCACAGGTTAGGAAGACAACATAAAAAGAGGCTCACACTTGAACTTTTGAATCTTCACACTTACGGCGTATCGCTCCGAAAAGTCAAGTGGATTTTGCCAGCGCCATTCTGAAAACCAGTGAAGTAACTGGACGAACGCGCGCCCCTGCACCAGAAGCAGGATGGAGAGTTCATCCTTCCAAACCATAAGGTGAGCTTAAACCGGGGGCTTGGGAGGAAGTCAGAGAAGAACGAAGGGGGAAGGGGGGAGCAAGCACACTATTCTGCAGATAGTTAATCCCCTTTCTCATCTGCAGAAAGATATTCCTACGGGCCAGACAAGCAAGATTTGGGGGTCCTGTTCAATCGGTGGTCCGAGTTCTGCGCATCACGCTTGAAGAGGCCACAGCAACCCAGACTAGACCAGCTCCTCCGTGGGAGCCAGGTGAGCGTTACAGATGTACAAATTAAATAAATAACACACACAGTCTCTTTGTGTAATAATTATAAAGGTAGTACTGTACTTATTTTTTTTGCGGAATGACCAGTTTTCTTCGGATGTTTCGTTTGCAGTGTAGATGCTGTTGATTTTTAGGAGAATAGTTTTCACTGTGAATGAAAAAAAAATGTACTACATTTGTGTGCTTAACGCAGTGATGTTACTATATACTATACTTTTGCTTCTTTTATCAGAGTATTCGCCTTTCATATTTCAACATAGTGCATGTGCACATTTCACTTCCCTATGTGCCACCTCTATATGTTATTTGCAATATCTTAATTGCACGTGCTTCAGAAATGAGCACGCTTTTTAGGTTATGAAAATGCCTTGTTTTTTAAAGATGTATTATCTATTGGAGAGAGGTTTGCAAGCGATAGGTCATTATAGTAGATGGTAAAAATTCCCCTACTTTCATATTATAAGTACCAATCCGAAAAACCGGAAGACCCTCAGCGGGAGATGCCACCACTGCAAGTAGCATTAATGTAGGCGGTACACGTTACAAAATTCAGACATTTCCTAATGGACAATAGAGTTTCGCACTCAATAGGGACGGTTGTGACGTATGTATAGGTTATGCCGGAGACATTAAGAAGTAGTGCAGTTTGTCAATGAAAAATCGCATATCTTGCACATGAAGGGGTAGCGTTAGTATGTATTGCCTATGCAGAATTATTGGCATTAAGTTGTTTAAATTAAATCATAAGGGTTGCACATGATTAAAATATACATACCTGTACTTTATAATCATGCATGTGTGCATGCATGGAGATGTACGTAGAAATATGCAACACTTGCACAGTAGTTTTTGAAGTAGGCGCTTTGCAATGATACGCAACTTCCCTTCAGAGTCATCGATAGTACATTTGAAGTCCAAAATGTTGATGACATAGTTCGATTAAGCGAAGATGATTGTGATTGGTGGATGGCTGTGTGACTGCTTAGTTCTGTCCAATGAGGGAATGGATTCGCGATTGATGTAGAAAGGGTAGAAGGACTGGGTAAGAGTTAGGTTCTGCACGTACACAACGCTTGTCCATGGGTAGGGCGTGTCGCATACGGGTTTCTACAGCAAATCTAGCATGGAAAAAGGACTGTAGGCTTCAGCCAACCAGATGTTCACATTGCTCTTTTGTGTCGAAAGACAGTGCGTACACTGAAGATGGCAGAGGTGCAGAGAGTAAGGGTTTTGGTGCTTGGGGATATTTTTGTCCATGGTTTACAGCACTATGCCGAGAGTAGGCATATGGCACACCATTTCAATGTGAGAGGAGTAGAGGTGGTGTGGAGCACTGAGAGTGATCGCAATGTTGAGGCAATTCTGGAAGTTTGCCAACACATGCGTATGATGATCACTCCACATGTGGTATTTTTGTACTACGGTGCTTGCTATTTGGGCTACGTGTCTTCACGTACTTTGTTAAAAGACTTGGAACAGTTGGTTCAAGCTGTCATGAACATCTTTCCAACTGTGACTGTCATTTTTTCTGGTTTACTCCCTAGAGGAAAATGGGACAACAGTTCTGTGTTCTGTCCTGATCAAAATATTGGGAGGTGTATCATCAATCGCAGCATGCATGCTTTCATGTTATGAGCTGGTATGTTTGTCTGCAGCCACGATAACATTGTGCCCAGTACTGCAGATTATTTTGAAGCAGATGGTGTTGCGTTGTCTTCTTTGGGAAATGCCATGTTCTCTTGGAATGTACGGCTTGCTTTACAGAAGGTTCTATAATGGTTGTAGGAGTAAAGCAATAAAAAAAATTATATGAAGAAAGGCATCTGCCCAAAAACAAAAAAAAACGCCTATTTTCAGAGCCCACCTTAAAGGGGAAAAGGGAATAATACTTAAATGTACAGTCATCATGCTCGGATCCTGTACGTGTCCGCGGACATGGCGGTTGTTTGCAGGCAGCGCATGTTAACAAGGGGGATTCTGGGGTGGAGCTGTATGCAAATGAGAATGAGCGGAGCTAGGGATTGGTCAGTAAAGTTCAGTGGGTGTGTTCTGAATGGAGAAATTTACTGAGACCATCTTCTCCCTGACAGCAGACTAAACAGCCATGGCTCTGTGTGCATGCAAACAGATTATCTGGATTTTGGGAGACTCCTGGATACATTGGTTGAAGGTGCACGCAGAAAGTTGCGGTCTATCTACAGATCTTGGATTTCCTCATGTGGAAGTACACTGGCATGGCGTGCGTGGAATGAGGTGGCTCGACTTGGTACCTTTCTGTAATACTTTACAAAAAGAGCGACATCCTGACATAATTATCATATATTGTGGAGGAAACAGCTTAGGCCATGTCTCTGGAATTTCTTTGCAATTTGCAATGAAAGAAGGACTTGCAAAGTTCATGGACTTGTTTCCAAATTGTCAAATACTTTTTTCCCATATTGCACAAAGACAAATATGGCTGCGTTCTTCTGCATTTGGTCCACAAATGGAGAAAGCGAGGCGCAACGTCAATAAGGCTGTTGTTGGCATGTCATCTTTCCACAATGAAAACATTTTGTTTCTCAGCTCTTTCATTTTTCGCAGAGATGGAGTCCATCTCACAAATGCTGGCAATCAGATTTTTCTTCGCAATGTACAATCCGCATTGCAACCTTTTTTTGAATTGACTGTACTCTATTTGACAATCCCTTTTTTCAAATGTTCAATTTTTGACGCACACACAAAACCACCAAAAGGCTCTTTTCAGACCTGCCACTTACTCCCAGCGTACAGTCCATTGGTTTTGTTCTGCTTGCACCCTCCATTTTTGTGTGTTCTACGACTGTGCGCGTACTTTTTCAAAAATGCGCGGAGGCCTACAACGGTCACTTGATACTTCTATTGTTAAACTACGAAAGGCGGCTCTGAAAAGAGTCATTTATTTAAATTTTTTGTACTTTTCTACTTCAATGATTTTGGCCACACGACACACTAGGAGAGGAGGTCAAAAGAGGGAAAGGAAGGGACAGCAACCACGGGGATAAGAAGGGGCAGGAGGAGAGAGAACGATATAGGGTGAGCTTTACTTGGGTAGGAGGCACTTCCTCTATGCTCCGTTACGGTAGCCTCAAAAGCACTTTAAAAATTCTCCCCCCTGCAGAGTACTGCATCGCAATACACACACAATATTGTCACCTTCGAAAGGTAAGGGTCAACAGCATCGCAAATGGCTTGTGAGGCAGCTAGAGAGATGCGCTCCCCCACACGAGAGTCTCTTGTGGTGAGAGGATCGGACATGGAGGATGCTGTGGAGGAACTCAATCTACTTCGTTCTTCACATGGCACCACCTTGCGAATGTCCGCACTGTGGAACAAAGTTAGATGTCGCTTCATGGATGTCGTACCGAAGCTGTACGCACCAGGTCTCCCGCGGCTCAGCACCAACTGGCACTGGTTACAGTTCACCAGGTTCGCACGTGCTTTTGGTACGTTCCCACAAATGGAAAACAACCGCTACACCCACGACTCCCGGTGACTCCCGGCAAGTGCTTGCAGTGTGAAGTTCGTCCACCTCATTCTCTTCTTCCTCTTCCTCCTCAATCTCTACATCCTCACCCGTATATATCCCTCCGAAGGCCCTTGGGGAGGTGGTGGTGGTGGAGGGTATGGGGTGCTGCTGAGGCTAATGAAGCTACAGTAGCCATGGATGCCATGCCGGATACTTTCCTGTTGGTCACTACAGCAGTAAAGGCAGCACAACTCAATCTGCTATAGCCAGAATCACAATGAAGATGCGCTCAGGGGTGTGGCCATTTATAGGGGTGGAGGGGTGCGCCTCATGACCATCTTAATCACTCAAAAGCGTTCCAAAAATGTTAAACAATACATCCACCGGTACACTTATTGTATGGAGCTTGTAAAATGCTTATTTTGCACTGTGAAATAACTTCCCTTGTGTGTACAAGATCTTTTGTAATGTCACAGAAGCACACAAACAGCGCAAATTAGTCCACACGCTCAGCTTGGGTGCGGTCACATGATGACATCCTGAACACATCCGTGAGGGAAATGGGTGACCGGTGGACAGAAAATGTACATTAACAAATGTACGCATGCACGCAACTGTCCTACGGACAGTGTTCGGGTCCTCAAACTAATTACAAGTGTGCCACAAGTGAGACGGACAGTTAGGGACAGGCCTGATGTTCGTTTTACTTATGGATGTGCTGCGCATGTGCATACATCATCTGCTGACTGCACGGGCAGGTCCACTGTCCTTAGGACACCTCCATTTTGTTGTCCACGAACATGCTGCCCACCACGCTTGTTCTACGGACGGTTCAATCTCGGCGGCGGACGATACGGACAGGTATACTGTCCTTAAGACACTCCCATTTTTCTCATTTACCGACATCCCGGACACCTGGTGTGCTCTACGAACATGTTCTATCTCATTTGTAAGCATTACTGAGAGGTATAATATCATTAGGGCACCCCTTTGTTTATTTACGCACACCTTGCACAGATGGTGCGTTCTAAAATCAGTTCCATCTTGGTTGATATTGGTATGGGTGGGTGTGTTGTCATTAGAACATTCCTATTCTATTGCTTACGGGTAGCTCGAACAGGCGCGCTGTTCACAAACATTTTAAGTCTTTTAAAAAAAAAAGTCCTCCACCTCTGCAACAACAACAAACATACAAAAACTTTCCAAAAAAATCACACACAGTTCAGTCAAGAGAAATACAGGGGGAAGCAGATACTGACATAGATATAGGGGAATTAGGCTTCAATACGGGCTGGTTATGAGGGGATGATTTGTGTGGGGAAGAAGGGATGGATGTTTCATCAAAATGTCTATGTTCTTCTGGAAGGTTTCGGGATGGTTCACTAGGGAATGGAGAAGGGGGACAGATACAGGTGCAACAGTGATAACGTACTTTCCCTCTCACAACGTCCTCCACAAATTCCCTTAAACTTTTAAAATTGTCATTCAGTGTCTCCATTTTCAGTTCAATCCTTTTCAGCCTGTCTTCCTCTGTGTCGTTTACTGCCCTTTCTTCATTTCTTCCCTGCTCTGTTAAAAATAAATATACATATGTTAAGTGCCTATAAAATACTGATCATTATTTTGCTTATGCAGAGCAGTGTGTACCATTATTGTCGCTGTCTTCGGACATTTCCCCAAGTGGAAAATTCTCCTCTAACCACTCCAAAGTACTGGCCATTTCTGTGTCAAAACAACAGAAAGAAATTATTTTTTCTGCCCCACATGCCAAAAAAAGTAGACTCACATTTAAGAAAAATGAAGTTCCCTTACTATTTTGTTGTACTTTCCCTTAGTTGTAGTGCGTGCGTCTGCTGTCGGACCTGGCTGCAGAGTTTCTGTAAGGTAATTACGTTGTTAAAAGGACGTTATACTTCACAGTAAAACCGAAAAACACTAGACATTCCCTAATGACATTTGTGAAGTCATCTTTGATGTTCTGGGTGTTAGTCTTAGCAATGCACGTAGGGGGCGCGAATTATAGTTGTTTAGCGTACCATATGTAGGGAATGTCTATTGTTTTTCGGTTTTACTGTGAAGTATAACGTCCCTTTAACAAAGTAGTTTCACTGAATATACATATATGTATATGGCAGTGAAGAAAAATAAAGGGGCTAAACGCGATGTCGTCAGTGATGGCATCAATGACATTTGTGATGGCCTCTTTCATGTCCTGTGTGGTAGTGTTAGCAGTGCACAGGGGTTGATGGCAGGAATAGGTGCTTAGCCTACCATAACTGACAAATTTCAGGGGTTTCTTGGTTGTAATTTGAACCGTAATGGGACGTTAGAAAGGGTTTTTTAGTGAAGTGGACATATATATTCTATCTTTTGTTTGTTTTGGCATTCAATACTGGCTGTGCTTAGCTCGCTTATGCATTTAACACTATCTTTCCATGCACTCCTACCCCTTTCCATCATGGCCGCCTGCATTCCCATCCCCAGCCATGACTTGTTATTGTAACTGACAGAGTAATAGGACTGCATTGCACTATGTGCATTTTAACCAGCTTTTTTCTCTCTCCCCATACGTGAACAAGCGCTCGGTGTAGCGCGAAACGCGTTGTCTGCAGGTCGCACACCACGGCATCCTGCCTCTGTTTGTTTGTGTTTAGCTCCATTTGTGTACCACATGTTTGTGTGTACTAGTATATTTTTTTGTTTAACATTAAAGGTATCCGTAATACAACACGGCGTGCTTTTTGTGTTTACATCCAGAATTTTGGAGTTTGCAACTCATGCCTGGCCCGCCGGAGTGCGGTTCATCATTCCTCCTTTTTGTCCAATATATACAATATATATATATATATATATATATATATATATATAAAACAGTATATATTGCCACATGGTCTTTTACAGTCCACACGCTCACAATCAACTCACTCCACATGCAGAGGTGCACTTATATCTATGCATTCTCCGAGCCCCTCCATTGCTGTGTCTCCATCAATTGCCTGCGCAACTGGGTCCAGCACCCCGCTCCAAGGAGCAGGCAGGGATTCTAGCAGCAGAGCACCTGCGAACCTCTTCAAGTCATGTATGGGGGACTGGTCAATGCAACCCAGGATGCATGGCTGGGACACCATGGACCTCACATAGAGTCTGGGAACACGCCTGGGATCATGTCAGGGTCATCAGTTTTGTAGAGAGATGTGACCCAAACCCTGCATGATAAAAATAATACAAAATGTCAAACAACCACTGCACTGCTTTGAAAGGTAAAACAAGGTTTATTATATGTAGGGTTTCCTGTTGTAGGCATTTTTTTGTGTGTTTTCAGTGTTTTCAAAAAATGAGCAAATCTGTGTTTATCAGTGCTTTCCTGTGCGCGACCTTCGAAAAATCGCAGATAGCTGTTTTTTCCAGTGTAAACTCTCAAATGTCTGTTTGTTTGTTTATTCATTTATATGGTGCACCGGACCAGAAGGTATGAGGGCGCAAGCATTACAAGTATATTCTCAACTTAGTTACAGTGCTGTACATTATTTACATTATTATACAAGGATGCAGTGAGGAAATGCAGTTACAAGGAGACAGTAGACTACAAATGCGATAGAGTTACAGGTTGAAAAATGTTTGCAGTAGTTACAAAGGTGTCGGTTATTGGTCTTTGTTCTTTAGCCACTGGATGTAGTTACGCCTAAATTGGTGGTAGGTTTGTGGTGCTCTAACGGAGGGTGGTAGTGTGTTCCAGTGTTGGGCTGCTTTCACCTGGAAGCTATTTCCACCCATTTTCGTTCGCTTGAATCTGGGAACAGCGAGCAGGTTTGCATTGCTATTCCTGGTGTGATTGTTGGGCGTGTATCTAGTTATTCTGTCGGCTAGATAACGGGGAGCTGCATTGTTAAGGCATTTGTGAGTGAGGGAGGCTACCTTAAGCAGGATTTTGTCCGAGGTGGTGAGCCAGTTGTGAGTTCTCCTAATATTCGAGATATGTTCTCTTTTAGGGAAGCTAAGCGCTGCTCTGAGAGAATTGTTCTGTAGGATCTGGATTTTATTGGTAACCTGTTTGTTAGCACCTACCTACAAATATTTTTTTATTGTTTCATTGGGTGCATAAGTGGGATAATATCTCTCATGACCAGCTACAAGAACAACATATGCCCAGGTTTGAGAGATTAACCTTGAAATCCAGTTAGCTTGTTATGTATAAAAGGTGTCAGGCTTGGAGAACTCACAATTATTTTAGGCAAGGCGCAGTGAGATTAACTTATTTGCCATGGATCACACAATTTTGATCACTGATGTTGTGCTTCATTATGTTACTCACAAAGCACTCAATTTGTCCACCTACCCTGTGCTCCATTTTGTCACTGACTTACTGACTCTGCACTGCATTGAGCCACTGGGAGTGTGCTCTATCATATCACTGGCACTGTCCTTCACTGATCAACTGACACTGTGATCCATCAGATCCCTGACACAGTACCACTGATTGTGCACCACAAACAGGCAACTGACACTGTGCTGTATTGGTATGATATGATATGATAGTTTATTTATATAGCACCTATACACAATGTGTTTCAAAGCGCTTCAAGGCAAGGGAGGGAACAAGGGAAAAAACAATGACATTCTTACAGGCCATGAACAGTAAGGATGTGAAATTAACTATCGTACTCGGCCTGACGACATTCCAGATAGTGCAAGAGCTAAAACATAGATAAGGAAGGGAGGGGGAGAGTGGGAAGGAAATGGAACCAGACAGGCGACTACCGTACTAGGCCTGACAACATTTCTGGTAGAGCCGGAAAAAAAACAAGAGGTGAGGGAGAGGGGTGCAGAAAGGTAGGGGAACAACAAAACAAGTGACTAGCATATTAGGCCTAACGACATTTCAGATAGTGCTGGAGGGGTTGTGGGGAGGAAAAAACCAGTAAGGGGAGGGAGGAAGAGACAGACGAGGTTGCTATCATACTAGGTCCAGGGATAATTCTGATAGAGTAAGTGCATAGAAGAAAGTACAGGGAGGGAGAAGCGAAAGGAGGAGAGAACAGAGAGTTAGCATTCAAAAGAGTGGAGAAGCAAGAGGGGAGAGTGAATCCAATTGCGGAAGTCAGTAGTAACACATAATGTTGCAAGCCAGGATACAAGATGAAGATGGGAAAAGCATGATTCAGGGCCACCATGAGTACAAGATGCAAAAGAAGCCCAGCATGAGAGTTGAGAAAGAGTGACGCACCATGAATGAATGAAGTCCATAAAAGTCAAATCCAGCATTGTCCACAAGACGGTGATGGTGAA
The DNA here is from genome assembly GCF_040938575.1 of Ambystoma mexicanum. NCBI lineage: Eukaryota > Metazoa > Chordata > Amphibia > Caudata > Ambystomatidae > Ambystoma > Ambystoma mexicanum. The sequence continues at coordinate 377,396,318 of NC_090930.1, read as the reverse complement.
ACCAGAATGGATCAGGACAGGCTCCTGCAGAAGTAGGCTTGAGTGGAGGAAAAGAAAAAAGGTACTTGGGTACTTTCATTGCACTCCATTGGACCACAGATACTCCACTCAATAAGAGGCTTCTGATGATGCCCTTAGATCAGAACATGATCTTCACGGCACCCCTTTTTCTGATGCACATATTTGTTGGCATCTGTCTACTTCACACCCTTGCATTTCCTCTATTGCCCGATAGCTAATTCAGGTACAAATCCAGACATATCAGTAATAATGTATTCCTTTCCTCTTGTTTTGGTTCTCAGTTTTCAAAGAAATCATGGAGACTAAATGGTTTAATGATATTTCTTCCATCAAGGTACTAATCTCAATTCATAATCAGATCATAGTCAACAAATCTGCTTTTAAAGGGACTCATGAATGAATGCAGCTGGTATTTGTAAACACGTTCCATCCTGGAAAGCATAGCTGTGATACACTGCTATCAAGAGACTGCAATGCTGCCTCATGGGATCACCCCCAGAAGAAGTTGAACATGCAATGGATGTCCGACTTCAGACATTGCAGAGACTCTAAAGTGGGGAACATCTGCACTTGACCGTACATCTAAATTTGTCGCCACCCTCATTCTTCATAGAAATATGCACAGACTTATTGTCAGTGAATTAATTCTTAATTAGGGTTGACAGAGGGTGGGGGGGAACAGCCTTGATTATGCGTGTTGCTGTGAGCTTTATTAAAATATCAAAATACTGTAACGTCCCTTTAACAACGTTTTTCCATTGAATTCCATAGGTTTTTATTAGTGCAACTTAACCATAACCTCCCATTAACAAGGTTTTTTCAGTGGATTTTATAGGTTTGTATAAGTGCAACTTAACCATAACGTCCCTTTTTGATAGCTCACACAACCCCTACTAAACACATTTAAGCAGCATGGAAACGGAAAAAAATGACCGGCTGCAAGAATAACATATGGCCAGGTACTTTCTGTAACCTATAGCGAAAATAAAAATCTGGCATCCATGAATATGGGCACAGTAAGTGACTATGTATTTTAAAGTGAAATATGCACATGTAGTTAATTTGATCTTCTCCTTAGAGGACAGTGTGCAAGACAACATAACACTGGACATTTACAACAAGGAATAAGCACCAGAAAAATGACCTGAGAGAGGAAATCTTCCAATAAATATGCTGGCAAAGTATAAAGGGTGCTCACCTTTTAAACCAAACAATCTTTAGTGAAATATTCCATGACAAACAAAATCCCAATACGAAAAAGTGCCTGTTGTCTTATGGGTAAGCTTCTGCACTAGGAACATACCAACTCAATTACAATCCTGGTATCCAAATACTTGAACAAGCTTGCCAACCTCAAAAATCCCAAGTGGTTGTGTCTGCCCTCTGAAAAAAAGATACTCTGTCCATCCACATGTGTCCGTTACTTGTACCCTGAATAGCAGCCACAATCAGGGGAAAATAACTACACCACTATCCTGGATTGTAAACTCTCTTGCCACATCATGGGCAAATACTCATTACTTACTTGCCCTCTCATCATTTTAGCTCCTCACCCCCATGTTTAGCTTTCACCAATACTCTGCTTTATAAAGCTTACTTGAAAAGTACACATGCCATATTGTCACTCAAATATATAAATCTCTGTTAGGCAAACAGTGTACAATTGTTTTGTGGCATGACCCCCCGCCCCCAACCCCACCATCTTGACTGTGAGACTACAAATACCACAATGCTTTTCAACAAAAGGCAAAAAGAATTGCCTCTGAGTGCAACATTTCAGGGACTGACAATAGCATGGTTTAAAAAAAAATAATGTGGCTGCCGTGTGTTATGAGTATTTAAAATTAAGAAAAGACACAGCATTCAGGACTGTGGACTGTCTCCCATCCTTGCAGTAACCAGCACCAACCAGCTTAGTTTCAAAGTGAGGAAGGATCCAGCCACGTTAGGCAATGTTTCTTTAGGTGGTCTTGTAAGACGGACTCATTTATTAGACAACATGACCTTAGAGGGCTGACCCCTTCCTCGCTTTTTAACCTAAGCCAGGTTTATCCCAGTTAATGTCAGGATGGGTAACCCACTGTTGCTGTACAAATATCTATTTTTTGTATTATTGACTGGAAGACTACAAATATGATATGAAATGATATGGCATTTTTAACGCGCCTATACACAAGTGTTTCAAGGTGCGACGTGGCAAGGGAAGGGGAACAGAGGGACAAATAGCCACAGCGATCCTACTGGCCAGGTGTCATTCAGATCGCGCTAGTGCAGGGCAATGGGGAAGAGGGAAAGTGCAGAGTGGAGGGGGGATTGGGAAAGCGCAGTACATGGGGTAATAGAATACATAACAACAAGAGAAGTAGGGCCAGCTTGTGGCAACTGCAAAGGGTAAGTGCAAACAACAGTTGGCAAGTGCAGGTGGGGGACTGTAGGGGTACAGAAAACAGTCCCCAAGTGGGGCTGATGCCAGGGAGGCAGTGCAGGAGTGTAACTGGCAGGGGAGGGGACCGGAAATACCAGAATGTAATTCATCAAAAGGTAAAAAATGGTCTCTGACAAGGACTGATAGTAGCACAGTTTAAAGTAAAATAATTTGGATGCCCATTCTTTCGCTCATCCAAGCAGTAACCGGGACTGATCCTGCTTAGCTTCAAAGCAGGACTGACCTTGCTTGGCTTCAAAACAAGGAAAGGGCTTGTGATCTTGTTATTTAGGCTAATTTATCTGGCAATAAGCCCTGAGGAGGATGGCCCTTCCTCACTTTAAAGCTAAGCAGGGTCTGCCCTGGTTACTGCATGGCTGGGAGACCTGGATGGCAATTGAGTCACTGGCCCGGGCCAGTGATTTCTCACCCATGACATCACTAAAGCTGTAAAAATATATTTTAAAAAAAGAACTGTAACCACTGGTACTGAACTATACATAGCCTCAGCTATCCATAGTCCTTTATAGCAGCGAATATCGGAAAAATGGCTGAATAAATGTTTTCCTGCCCCCCTGGCCCTCATCTGTGCCAGCTCCCGCCACTCCCCAGATCACCTACTCACCTCCCCTTACCCTCTCCCTTTTCTCCCAAAACACAGGCTGTTTCTGTGATGCAGGTTGCTTTGAGATGTTGGCTATTTGAGGCTACAGAAAGATTTGTGTTGCAAACTCAGCCCCTAGACCCCCTCCAACTGCTATATTCCGCTAGTGCAGTCTTGCCACCCCACCTACCTCTAGCTTGATGGCATTTGCATGTTCTTTGACCTGCAAATAGCTTTTTTCATGAATTTCATTATCCCATAACCTCGGTTATAGCTGCAGTCACCTCTCACATCAAGAGAAAAACAACATGGCAGCTGTTTAATTGCTAAAAACAGCTGGTTTGGGGTAAATCCCTGAGATATAGCTATCTATTTTTGAGAAGGGGGCAATGGCTGCCCTACAGTCACACAAATAATATTAGCACATCAATCCATCCACCACTGGACTTTAATTCAACACCCAAAAATGAAGACAGGGTGGGACAATGAGCCACAGCCTCACATAATGGCTCGCTATTTCCACTGTGGTCAATTGAAGTCAGGAAATTGTATCTCTGGCTGCTCTGGACAATGTGCTGAGGGGACTGGGGGAGCGAGGTCCAGCAAAACATTTCCGGGCATAATGAGAAAAGCAAGTGGGAGGGTGTGGGCGAGCAAGAGGCCAGTCGTAAGGTATTATGAGAATGTGTTCTGTGTGAGCGTCGGAAAACAGTCTAAAACACATCACTATGGATTTCCCATCAGTATTTCCATTGTTCAAAATGTGCTTTCATAATATATTCCCCCATCGCTCTGGGCTCTGCACACACATGCATGTATGTATGCACACACACACACGTACATGTACACGCATACACAAACACACACACTTACTCTGACAAATAGGGGGCTACTGGTTGCCATAAGCTACTGAGTACACTCAGTGGGTAAATACTGCATGCTAAGGAATCTGGCCATACCTTACACATGGCAGGTTGGAAACACAGTGAGAGCAGATTAGCATTGTGTACTGCTTAAGTTGAAAACATAAACATCACTGAGCTCGGTACAAAGTATACTGGTTGTTTATAGAGTTCAAGTGGCAAGACAGTGGCACTAATACTTGTATTTCTTTAATCATGAAACTTTAGAACATGGCACGTTGCTGTTCTTCTGCACTGAAGTGTGGAAATCTATGTAAAGCAAGATATGGTATTCTATGCTACCTCCATAGCTATAACATGTTTCTCTCTAGATTTAGGGGCTTGCGTTGTGGACTTCAACTCCCATCACCTTTAGCCAGCATAGTTAATGGCGTGGGATCATGGGAGATGTAGTCCAAGGCATCACCAATAGCTTCCATACATCATGCAATCCCTGGGGCTTGCTATATCCCTTGCCCACAAGAGATTCAACAGTGCCCTCTAGTGGCTTGTAAAAAATATAACTTGGTCATGCATTCACATAGGTGGCAATAGAGACAGCCAATGATGGCTGAGAGAATAGCTCATCTGCAATGGGTCTGTCCTTGACACGAGACAATGCAGAGCAACAAGGTTTTGAATCCCAGTACTGCACTTAGACCTGGCGCTGGGGTGAAATTAATTAATTTAAATAGCATTGTTTATCAGAGTAGCCCATAAAAATTGAAACCGCAATCCGGGGGGGTCAATTACTGGAATTTACCAAAAAAACAGAAACCCTAATTCAGTCCCATAGAACTGAACTGATACAGAGGTTGTCACGCCCCAAGAAGTTACTAGTTATAGTGTGGAAAACAGCACATTATCATACATTGGTTACAACCTCATCCAACTGCCCACATTGGCTATCACCTATATAACATGGAAATCCACCTTTATGGTCCCTGGACCAATTGGCCACACGTTATCTAAGCCCATTCCCCTATTCACCTGGCCCACTACATCATCACTATTGATTCCCAATACATGATTAGGTATATTGTTACGCTAATAAATCTCAACCATCACATGATGTGCACCCCTCCGACCGAGGCACATTCAAATTAAGACTGGTAAGGCCAAATCTGCTTTGATAAGATAATGGGGCTTCCCATTATAACAAATGCTGCGGTCCACACAAGCTGCACCCGACCTTGAACTAAATTTACTGGCATCACCTCTGCTCCTCCTTTTCCAAATCATGGTACATTCTAGGCACAGCACCCCCTTTATCTCCTTCAGACCTCAGATGCCCAGTAATGACATGACCAGGGCACCATCCTTGAAGCTGAATTTCAGAGATTTATTTCCTTTGGTTATATGTCTACTTGTAATTCAAATCGGATGACAGTTCCTTGGGTGATGGCATTAGTACTCTACATCTTTGCCTGGCTCTTTGGCATCACAAAATCTCATGCCCTGTTCTCATGAATTTGTCCTTCAGAGGGTGCATCCCAACCTACCCTCCCCACAGCTAACATTGCATTCCTAACGTCTTCAAACTTTGCAGCTGGATTCAATTTGCCTTTATCTGTACCACACTGGTGCCTCTGACCTCAGCTTCTTTCTTGGGGGATGGAAAGGGGATTTATATTGGGACTGAGTTAAATAGATCTGCATCTCCACATCAGTACCTTTGTTCTGTTCATCGTGTGCTAGGCCTTGGAATCCAATATGGTGGCACTCTTGCAATGTAGACCCGCTTTCCTTGCGTTAACAGCAATACCTTTCTGACTCCATCTTCACTCTCCACCTACTTCAGCTCCCTTCCTGCACTTCCCTCAAAACATAAACTCAAACTATTTCTAAGCACAGAGCTTATAACAAACTGCCCTATCTATAATCCCTGCAACCACAACATTAATACATGTGCTGCTAATTCTCTGTTGCTATATTATGTATCTAGTATGTGTCAAACTAACTACAAATGATATGTGCACCTTCTACCTTGCAAAACTCGATCTGCCCACACAGTGACTCTTACTAATAGATTTTTCTGAGCCTAAACCTTTTTTTGTTGGCTGGGGCACTGTACCTGTATCCCAACAGGTGTCAATAAGGCTTCTCAGCACTCATCATATGCTTTTGGTGCTTTCACAAACGTGTATCCCCCTCTGGCAATGGGCTTCAAACATTGCAGTCTAAAACTACTTTATCAGACTAATCAGTGTCACTCTCCACATTCAGGTCCTTGGCAATTGTTAAGATTCTCAAGCGATTCTTCCACATTCAGCCTTTTCAAGTGACAACCAGACACTGCAAATCAGAGACCATCGGCATTGGCCTATGGGTGCAGAAGCTCAGGCTTTCCTCCTCAGCTGTATATGATACCCCACTCTCCTTTTCCCTTCACCATTCAGCTTGAACTCTGATTCATAAGGAGGTGCCCTTCCCAGTCTTTCAAATGTCATTGTTTCTGGAAGTTTTGGTTCTGCTTCTTTTTCAATTAGGCCCTGCTTTCTGACAGTTTTCACCTGATGAGTTACACGTAGGATGGGGTAATATAGCCATGGTCAGCCATATTTCATATGTTCAGTTATTGCCCTTGTGTGTGTAATGGAGTCAACACAAAGAGTAGGTAACTTTGCTTGAAAAAACTTTGTTAACATGATTGTTTTAGGTAATTCAGAGCTTCCTTTTGGGTTATGGGTTTTTCACTGTATGCCTTTGAGGCTGCAGTAGGCAATGACACACAAAACCAATTTCCTTTTGAATACTTGTTAAATATTTCTCCTCACTTTATTGCAGTAGTCTCCCTTCTATACTGCTAATAAGAAACCACTTTAACACATTTGTCAATTGGTAACAAAGCATCCCTTTTCCTCTCCTGGACCTGCTACTAAGTGCTTACATGTGTACAGCGTTTACCCGACGCACACACTTTTCTATGAGAATTGTTCCCAGAATTCTCTTACAAATGCACCAGATTCCTATTAATCAGCAAGCAAACATTTCGCAACAACAAAGGATTTAATTGTCTAGAAAGATTCAGTGTGTTTCTCATTTCTATTTGTGAACTGGGCAAACAAGAATATGATGATGATGATGCAGAGTAATCAGGGTCGACCTGTTTAAATGCAGATATCAGATGCTGCAGATTCATGTTTAACATAAGCAGTGAGCCAACATAGTAGAGGAAACAATAAAAGCACTACTTCACTTCGAATAATGACAAGTAACCTGTTTAGGGGAGATCATTATAAACTTTTGTTAGTGAAGCCATTTGTTACGATGCCTTCTATGATGTAAAACGTTCAAACAGATAATTAAAATTCCTAATCAGGTAGGTAAAATGCTGGTGTGTTCATACATGTAGAATATGATGCCATTGAGAGCATGTGGTTCGTTTGGACCTGCAAGCCTTATCAATGTGATTGTAATCTGATGAAACCATTGATCAGTAGCTTGTTCTTCTGCATCGATGATTCCAGATAGTCAAGACACATTCAGATGATAATTATTCCCAAAGTCTGCCCATGCATAACAATGTAATCCCTTGTTCTGTTAAGAGTGCAAGACTTGCCAGCTCATGCCTCAAGGTGAGGGGTACAATCTCGAAGAAAAAAAAAACAACCACTAAATTTGTGAGTGCCTCGTGTCCTATGAACCCACGGATAAAATATGAGAACCCTGTAAAAGAGACTCTGTGTCGTGGGTGCACATTAGCAGGCCATTAAAATGAGTGGAACAGAGTGTGATTTACATAGGCTTTACAAGTACTATTTTGGCCATACACAGCACCAGCACTGCCCTACTCTGGCAAGGTGGGACCTGCATGACATTGGGCAAATAGAATTTGATTTTCAATTTCCAGTGTTCTTGCACTAAAAGTAGAAAATACGTTCAATTATTTTGATGTGAAGGAGGCTGTGGCAAGCAGTTGAAGGCAGCGTTGGGGGCCTTTTTAGCAGGTACCTGGACACTGATGTGCCTATCTAAATATCCATGAACCTTTATGAGAAATAGAATAGTTAGCTTAGTGTACCACGAATGACTGCAGGACACTTTTGGGGAGGTTTGCACATGCTTATTCTAAGTCTACCTCCTCAGTAAATTCCGCCCAGTTCTGTTCCTCTAATACAAATTACAAATAAGCAGAATCAACTAGTTTGCATCAGTCTTTTCCCTTCATCATCCTCTCTTTTAACATGTTTGCTTTTGTCCTACCTGCATGTAAACAATTAGGTGTTGACTGCCTCAACACCTTTCTTTTGAAGAAAGGTGATGTGCTCAACTACTGATGAAATAATGTGATGCCCTCCATTACCAAAGAAAATCCTTACACAACTTGTTGTCCACTCAGTCACAGATGATTGATGAATGCTGCCGTCTGTGACTGGAAATGGCCGACAACAAGCTCTGATTAAACCATGTGTGATGCACAATTTCAGAGATACCCATATATCAGAGAATAGTGGTGTCAAAGCACTTAACAATTCAATCAGATCAATATTAAAATAGATACCCTGAATGTACTGTTACAGTTATATGCTATTTTAAATGGACTATTGATGTACCTGAGCTGAGGTCTCATCTAGAAAACACTTATGCGCCTTGGTTAGTGTTTATGCTTCCCATAATTGTTCATAGTAGAAGTATTTGTTAAGACATTTTTGACCTGGAAGTCATAAAAGAGAGCCTAATACCAACTTTTTTCAAAAATAGAAATTATTATATTTCTCCTGAAAGATTAAGGATTTTTAAAGAGATAACCTTGGGTTTTATATGGTTAGTTCCTTTTAATGTATGGGTTTCACAATTACAAGCTGTGTTTATCTACTTTTAAAGGATTTGGTATCCAGTTCTGCACCTAATTTCACAAATATATTGATTCCCTTTTGTCTACCCAATGATTTTTTTTTTAATTTGTAAGAAATTCACATCCATGTCACTTTTCTTTGCAACACTTGCATGAATTAGTAATAACCAATTCCTTCAATGAGGAGTCATTTACCTTTGACTATAAAAGATTGAATTAGCTGAAGCAACATTTATGTTTTGGTACATTTTGCACAGACATAATTAACAAACACGATTCTTTGAATTTGTAATGTATGTATAAAAATCATGTGTACTAAAGTGTTACCTTCCATTTGCACTGGAAACACTTGACACATTTCTAATGTGCTTTGTTGTCTTACACTTCTGTTTTTGTCTTTTCCCACATCAGAGAGTCATCACTTTGTTAGCCTAATTTCCCTCCATCCAAACATTATTAACATTTTTCTGCATTAATTCAAACGTACCTGCCCGATGCAGAAATAATAAATATTATAGCAAATTGCTGCCTTTTTTTCTGGACGTTCCGACCATAATATTGTGTGAATGTATTAATAATCTGATAATAGTTTTTGCATAAAACATTTTTTTTGGTTAGGTCACATTTCTCATATTTTATTTTTTTTAAACCTTTTCTTGAATCATAACAAGTGGACAGAATCACAATAAAAACTTCAAAGAGTCGCTTCTTTGCCCAGTGAGTTCAAGGACAAAGCGCGTGACGAAATATGCCAGAAGGAAATGCTCTCGTAACAAGCTAGACCGCACACCATTCATTTCCGTACAAGAAAGATCTAGATGTTAACTTTGACTTCTTAAAACAATTGTGGGGCCTATTTAAAACTTTGTTCCCAATACGAGTGTGACTTATGCCCTGAAAATATAACATGTGATGATGTATGTGGAACATGCCCATGCTTTTGTGTTATGAAATCAATGTGTTATTAATGCTGATGAGGCTTAATAACAAGTCTATAAGTGTAGATCTGCCGAGCCTGCATTACATGTGCTGTTGGAGAATAAAGACTCTGTCAGTGGGTGCATTAACAGTAGCATACAATTACAATTAGTGCAACAGTATAGTAGAGTGAGACTTACATAGGCCATACAAGTACTTTCATGGTCATAGAGGCATATCGTAACATTGTTTGACCAAATTAAAGTGACAATTAAACTTAAGCAGACATTGGAAGGAGATATTACAGGGCTTTATGAAGGAACATTAAATGTCGTGTTGGAAGGATGAATACAAAAACAAAAAGTGAACCGTGAAAAGTGCAAGCATTTTCCGTACCAAAAGAGAGCTCAATTGTTGATATGAATAAAAAGCACAAGGGGAACAGGACCAAGCCTAGAGAGATTTTGCAAAATTGAATTTTATTCAAAAGTAAGCAAATAAGTTACGGAAAGAAGTGATGTAAAGTAGAAGGGGTGGGTCTTGTCATTTTGGGAGGTTGAGTTTTGTTGCTCCGACTTTTCTTGTTGGGAGTATGGAGGCAAGTTTTTGGTGAATTATTTTTTTAGTGGGAACACAAAAGAAGAAAAAAAACTGTTTGATGCCTGTCTTGAGGGAAGTGGATTCGCCAAAACCTTGGTCTGCCAGAGGGAGAGCAGGAGACGAAAATCCAGGACTGGGGAGGAAGAAGCAAATAAGTTGAGGAAAAACAGTCCAAGCACAGAGACCATTGGGAGCCCCCATCATCATTGGAAATGGTAAGATTCAGTATAACGAAATACATAGCCTTGCAAAGCTGATTGGCAAAGCGTCACATTTATCATAAAACAGCATGTAATTGACCTTCCTGTACAGATGGTACATGAATAGAATGTTACACAGGTTTTCTTCTAATGCAGAAGCTATGATATGATATTGCATTTATAACGCGCCTATACACAAGTGTTTCAAGGTGCGACAAGGCAAGGGAGGGGAACAGAGGGAGGACAAAGACAACGATCTTACTAGGCCTAGTGATATTAAGATTGCGCAAGTGCAGGGGAGAGGGGAGGTGGGAAAAGTGCCAGGGGCAGGGGAGGAAGGGCAAGTGCCGTACAAGGGGTAAAAACAACAAGTAGTGCGGCCAGCAGATGACAAGTGCAAGGGTTAAGTGCAGACAGCAGGTGTCCAAAAAGTGCAGGTAGAGGGACTGTAGGGTTGCAGATACAGACCCATGTACAGGGTTTCCAGGAGGCAGTGCAGGTGTGCATCTAGGCGGGCAGAGGACTGGGACCAAATTCAGAGGGTATCCAGAGGACCAGTGCAGTATCAGGCAGGAGATCAGCAGGGGCGAGGAAGAGAGAAGGCAGATGCAAAGAAGAAGATCTTGAGGTGATTCCGGAGATGGAGATGATCTGCTCAAGTTACAGAGAGGCAGGGAGGCTGTTCGAGAGCGAGGCACCAGACGAAGAAAGAGATCTACCCCCAACTTGTTGCTTGGAGAAGTGACTAGCCCTGAGGGAGTTAGAGGTGGAGGAGTAAAGAGCTCAAGTAGGAAGATATTTCCCTGGGCTTGAAGTCTCACAGTACTGTTCTGGATGAGTAGTAGAGGGCGGAGAGTAGAAGCAGGCATATTTTAAAAGAGGCTGTTGCAGTAGTCCAGCCTAAAGAGAACCAGAGCTCTGGAGACAATGAGCTTCTGGGATGAAGGTGAGAAAAGGAAGAATACCTCTGAGGAGGTGCAGTTGATAATTTGACTTCTTAGAGACCTCTGAGATACGAGGAGAGAAGGAGAGTGTGGAGTCGAAGATGACACAGAGGTTCTTAGCCTCACAGCTGAGAGCAGGAAGAGGGCCAAGGGAGGCCGGCTAGAGCGTGACTTGAAAGGAAGGTGCAGGTGTACCGATGAGGAGGATCTCTGTTTTACTGGCGTTGAGGCAGAGATCATTGTGGCACACCACTCTTGGATTGAAGACAGTTGGAGATGTGAGAGGGGTAAGAGGAGGCAGAGGGGGGAGCCTCAAAACGAGTGTCATTCGCATAGCACTGAAAGTTGGAGCAGAGAGCAGCAATGCGGTGGGTGAGAGGTGCCAGGTATTGGTTGAAAAGCCAAGGAGGAAGGTTAGACCCCTGGGGAACAATACATGTAGAGAGTGAGATGGAGGAAAGGAAGGACCCAAGTTGGACCTGGGAGGGTCAGTCCGAGAGGAAATAGGTCAGCCAGGCCAGGGCCTGATCAGTGACACCCAGGTTAACACAGAGATGGTTGAGCAGATGGCATGGTTGACTGTGTCAAAAGCATAGGAGAGATTGCGTAAGATTAGGGCAGCAGGGTGATTAGCATCAAGGTTAGGGAGCAGGTCTTAATGGATGTTCAGGAGAGCAGTTTCCATGCTTCTGGCTGCTCTGAAGCCAGACTGATGGTCATGGAGACAACCAACTGATTCAGTGTGAAGATTAAGCTAGGAGATGGCCAGCTTTTCCAAGATTTTGCCCAGGAAAGGAGTGACAGAGATTGGGCGATAGGGGTCGGCTGAGCGTTTCTTGAGAAGAGGGTGCACAATAGAGTGCTTTAGGGGGGAAGGGAAGGATGCAGTGGTGAAGGAGTGATTTCAGAAGTCGGTCAATGTTGGAGCGAGGGTGTCAATGTGGTCCTTGGTGGTTTTGGAAGAACAGGGAAGAACCTGTTTTTACGAGACTTTCATGCATCAGACTTGTCTAGAAATCTTGTCAGGGTTGTACAGAGGAACGGCAGAGAAGGGAGGAGGAGAGGTGGCTGCAGGGGGGCAGGACGTAGCAGAGAGAGTAGAGGACGAAGGAGGAGAGGACGAGAAGGTGGACAGAATGTCCTGGGTTTTAGAGATGAAATGAGAAGCCAGGGCTATGCAGAGGGCCTGGGAGAGGTCAGGAGAAGTAGAGACAGCAGCAGGATTGGCCAGCTCCTTCCAGATTTTAAAGAGTTTGGCCGAGTTGTTAGATGCCGCAGAGATGCAGGCTTGGATGTGAGCTCTCTTCATAGTGTGGACAGAGAGCTGGTATTACCTTTGGAGCAGGTGGTAGTCCAGTTTGTCAGAGGATGCAGAAGATGGCAGCCATTTCCTCTCAGCCACCCTACACTTGCCCTTAAGGGTGACAAGGTCCGAGTCGTACCAAGAGTGCCTCACGTGGATCCTCGTGACAGGGGCAGGTGCATCAAGAGCATCAGAGATAGAAGAGTGGAGCATCAAAAGGGCTGTGTCAGGATGTGAGTCAGCCAGAGGTGGAGGAGGTGGAGAGACGGTGGTGGCAAAAGCCTCAAATGACGCACGCATCATGGGTCAGATGACCGAGAAGGTAGGTGGCAGTATGTGGGTTGGCTCAGCTTGAGGGCTAGAGAGAGAGAGAGAGATGAGAGGAGAGAGGAAAGTGATCACTCCAGGAGAGAGGAGTGGTGAGAGGGTTAGAGGGGGGTCTGAGGAGATCAGCACATCCAGAGTGTGCCCTGCAGAGTGAGTCAGGCCAGAGGGAAGAATAGAAAGAGAGAGAGCCTTGCAGAGGTCACAAAAGAGTCCAGAGGAGGAACAGGAGGCATCCAGGTGGATGTTGAAGTCTCCAAGGAGGAGGAATTGATTAGTCGAGGCCAGGAGGGAAGAGGAGAAGTCCTCTCGCTCATAGAGGAAGGAGGTGTTCTGACCAGGTGGCCGATAGACAGTAGCCACGGTGAGAGAGTGGTTAGGAGAGAGAGAAAGCCTGCAGACAAGGCATTTGAAAGAAGAGTACACCTGCGTACGAATGATAGAGGCAGGAATCCACTCTGGGAAGAACAAGGCTACATCCCCACCAGAACGGTTGGATCTGGGTGCAGAGAGGATCTTGTAGCCATCAGAGAGGAGAGTGTCAAAGCTTGTGACAGAGCTGGCCGTGAACCCTGTCTCTGTGAGACCAAGGACATCAAGGTCAAGTACTTCCAGGAGATGGCAGATGTCAGAGGAGTGTTTGACGGCTGAGCGAGCACTGAGAGTGGCAATATGGAGAAGGTTGCCACCCTTGAAAGACTCCCGGAGAGGGGTACAAATCAGAGGTACTCCCTGCAGAGGTGTAGAAGGAGGCCGAAGGAAGGCAGAAGAGGGATGAGGAGAGAGCAAGGTAGCCAAGGAGGATGTTAAGCGCACCAGAGAGGAGGCAGGGTGTGAGACAAGGAAGCTTAATAAGGGAGAGATGTAACAGCAGGAGAAGAGAGCAAATTGATAAGGTGCGGGAAGCATCTATCAAAGAGGAGTAGGTTGGCCTGTGGGCCATGGACCAAGATGGTGCCATTCAGGTAGACATTGATGATGACCTTAGAGGAGTGGAAGGGGACCAACAAGGCCTCCCACCAGGTTCCACCATTAATGGGAGAGGAAGAAAAAGGAGAGTGAACAGAGACCATATGAGGAGTCCATTGGTCTGGTGAAGGAACAACAAAGAGAATGTCGGTGGCGGTCTGTCTGGAGGAAGCACTGGTATAGGTATCAGTGATAGGGAGGCATGTGTTGGAGACCAGGATATCCTTTTCAAATAACTTCCTACCAGACGTAGTGAGAAGAGCAGGATAGTCAATAGAGAAGCAGTTAGAAAAGATAGGAGGAAAAAAAGAGCACCATAGAGGAGGTGGGGGGAAGAGGAGAGAGGAAGACGGGTGGTGGTGAGGAGCGGGAAAGAATGATAAGGGGGAGACACTAGGGGCGGACACACGGGGGAGGGGTGCAAGTAGAGGAGATGGAAATAGATAAGAACAAGTAGTAAGTAAATTACAATGAATGAGAAGAAGAGCTCTGAAGGAAGAGCACAGCAGAACACAGGGCAGTAAGGTGAGAAACAATCGGGTTACCATGGCAGTCGCTAGGAGAAAACCTAGAGGAGGGAAGAGCACAGCAGAACACAGAGCAATACACAGCAGAACAGAGCAGTCAATGAATGAAACCCTAGAAGAAGGAAGAGTACAGCAGAACATCGAGCAATACAACGCAAAACCGAGCAGTCGATGAGGAAAAAACAAAGAAGAAGGAAGAGCACAGCAGAACACAGAGAAATACACCAAGGAACAGGGAAGAAGCTTGAAGGAGGTATGGGGCAGGGGAAGGTGAGGGTAAAGACCCACAGGGGAGCAAGTACACTTAGGTGGCGCGTGGGGTGCAGGTGAGCTGGTGAAGGGAGTGTGTGAGGCACATTCGATTGGGAGTTTTGAGGGACCACGCAGGCAGGGACCCACAGCTGCAAGCGAAGCCAAGGGACAGGGAAGAAGCTGGAAGGAGGGATGGGGCAGGGGGAGGTGAGGCTAAAGAGCCACAGGGATCAAGGACACTTAGGCAGCGTGTGGGTGAAGGTGAGCTGGAGAAGGATGGATGCAAGGAACATGGTATCGGGAGTTGCGAGGGACCACACTGACAGGGACACGCAGCTGCAAACAAAGCCAAGGATGGAGAGGGCGAGGAACCAACGCGTGGCTAAGGATGCGCAGGTGCAAGCGTTGCTGAGGATTGAAAGGGGTCTAAGGCACACACGGTCATGGGATTGAGAGGCGCCACGAATGCCGAGGATGCAAAGCGTGGGCAGGAAGGGCTGGAAAGAGGCGCTGAGGCTCACACGATCGAAGATTGCGAGGGACAATGCAAGTCGGCGACACGCAGGAAGGCAAGGATGGAAAGGGGCGTGAGGGACACGTGGTCAAAGATTGCGAGGGTCCACGCAAGTCAGGGCCTCGCAGCACAGGCAGAGTCAAGGATGGAAGTGGCGAGGAAGCACACCCGATCGAAGATTGTGAGGGACCATGCAAGTCAGGACGCACAGCGTGAGCAAGTCAAGGATGGAAGAGGCCGGAAGAACATGCAATCAAAGGTCTCAAGGGACCTCGCAAGTCGGGGACTCGCAGTGTGAGTAAAGTCAAGGATGGAAATGGCATGGAGGCACACACAATCGAGGATTGCAGGGACCACGCAGTCAGGGAGGCACAGCACGAGCGTTGCAAGGATGGAAATGGAACATAAGCACACAGGATTGGTGGTTGCAAGGACCACACTGGCCAAGGACGCGTGCACAACAGGCAGGGATAGAAGGGCACAGATGGGCATGCGATTAAGGAGGGCAAGGGGCACTGTAGGGAGAGAACACAAGGGGGGACTAAGAAGGAAAGAAAGAGAGGGGAACACAAGGAGGAGTGGAGGACGCACAGGTAGGAATCACAACGCAAGGGGACCACCCAGCAGAATTCAGGGGTGGGAGGGACACAGTCAGAAAAGAGGTGCAGTCAGAAGGGCTAAGAAGTGCAGAGGTGTAGACAGGGTAGGGCCTGAGTGGGCCAGGACCACCCAACATATGCAAATGCCAACTCATCATAGCTGTGTGGGCATATACAGATGCCGACGTCGCTGTGGTGGGCCCAACTAAATTAGCTTCAGGCCCCACTTATTAGACAATCCTGGCTACACCTCTGAAGAAGTGCAGAGCAAACAAACTCCCCAAGCAAGCAAACTCCCCAACTTCTTAACTGGCAGCCGTAGACAGGAGGATGAAACGCCTGTACTCACTGTCTGTGCTGCAGACCCCTTCATCACCAATTACCTGCATCGTTCAACAATGCAGCCTTGTCCTGCGAGGGCTTTGCCACAGAGAGTCCGAACCTCAGATTTTATAGGCTCAGTAGCGTGGACATAACAAACTTGTCATGTGTCACTGGGCAGCGTCTCCTGCAAACCTGCGTCGTTCAACACTGTGGCCATGTCCTGCAAGGGCTTTGCCGCAGAGGGTTCGAACCTTTGATTTTATAGGCTCGGTATCCTGTGAACCTGTGTCATTCAACACTGCAGCCTTGTCCTGCAAGGGCTTTGTCGCAGAGGGTCCGAACCTCTTATTTTATAGGCTTGGTAGCGTGAACATAACAAACGTCTTACGTGTCGTCGGGCAGCATCTCCTGTGAACCTGCGTCGTTCAACACTGCAGCCTTGTCCTGGAGGGCTTTAGGACTTTAGGGCTTTGAAGATATGACTAGCCATGTGATATGGCACCAGGGTAGCAAAGAGCATAATGGGTGAGAGTATTGAAAACAGACTGTGTTTACCAATTTGGGACATTAACTATTAAATACCCATTCCCTCTACATTGTATTTTGTGAGTGATATACTTTGTCACAGAGATATTATCTTATGATTGATTAATGTTGGTGAGAATGTAATTAAATATACCATAAAGGTGTTTTCATTTGTGAGAATGTGTGAGTTTTATTTTGTGTCATACAGTGATAATACTGTTTATGGTCCATAATTACATGTACACCCACAATGTAAGCTGTAACGGTTTGTCTTCTTTAATGCAGACACTTACACATGACATTTGCACTATGCATACCTTACACATATGTTGGCCATGTTTTTAGTGAATATATTATTATTATTATTATTATTATTATTATTATTATTATTATTATTATTAGTAGTATTATTATTAGTATTATTACTATTATTATTATTATTAATGTATTTATTGAGTGCAGACCTAGCAATTGGCACTTTACAAATCATAGGGGGAAGGACACTGAAGTAAGCTGGGATGCAAGGGATTGGGGAGCTAATAATAATCGAGGGTGGTCAATTTTTCAGTAAGGGATAAACAAGCAACTGGTGAAGGAAATGTTTGTAAAGGGGGATATTTATCCCAAACCCCCAAGTGCTTTCGGACGCAGCAGAGGCCTGGAAGTGTGCAGTATGGGCTCAAGGAGGTTACAAGGGTTGAGGGGGATATTGCCAGGGGTTATAGTGCGGGAGGGTGGTGTATGCTTTAGCTTTAAAATACATTGGGGCTTAGACACTATCTTACATATTAGCAGCCATATTGAAATTGAGGACTAGCTTCACACTGCAGTCATAACCTGATCCACACACATGGAGCTAAGCGTATGCATGAGGGAATAGGGAATGGGTTGTAAAATGAGCACTGGTGAGAGGCCAGAGATTCATAGACCTTTCATTATCTAATGTTGCTAGCATGCATATCCCAGAAGGAAAGCGCCCTGCAGTTCCACAAGGGGGTTGAGAGCTCTCTGCAAAAAGAAATCCCACGAGAAGGAGGGCACGAGGCTCTGACCTTCCCTGTCCCAGCTCTAAGCAATAGCACCCAGATGCCCAAATCCCAGGACCCCTAGCATTCCAAGGTACCAATCAGTCTCAGACCACCGACCATAAAACAGTTGCACCCCTAATCCATCATGAAAGATCAGAAATTAGAGACCAGTTTCCTTCACCATAGGGCATATGATTTGTACTGCAAGGTATTTGTATCTGTATGTATTTTGTATTTATTTTAATTTATATAACGCTTTAATCCAAGGCAATTTACCAGAGGAACAATCAGTTACAAAACAAGCAATGCATGACAATTGAATCAAACCAGAAAACAGTAGAAGGAACCATTTACAAAGTTGAGGAGGTTAAGCGGTAATGGAAAGGAACCATAGTGAGAGAAGGGGTAAGAGGTGTAGGTAGAGGTAGATTCAGTCAAGAGAGAGGGAGGAAAAGAAGTTAGGGGGGTGATTGGAAGAGATAGGATTAAAGAGAAGTGAGGAAAGAAGGGTAGGAGGTGATAGAGCAGACGGGGAGCGGTAGGCAGTTCCAATGGAAAGGAGCAAGAAGTTGGAAGGAGCGGAAGCGGGAGGCGGCACAGGGTGGAGGAGGAGGAGAGAGAAGGAAGAGATCAGCAGAACTGAGTGAACGAGAGGGAGTATGGAAAGTAAGAAGGGAGGATAGGTAGGAAGGGGCAAGACCAGGGAGGGGAAAAACAACATAGCCAAAGCGAGGGTGGGGAGCTTTGGATGGGCACTTACATGTCTGGAATCGAGCTGTAGTCTGTTAGATGCAATGACCTCGAAGTATCCTCTTATCCCTTGTCTGCAGTACCAGGTGCACATCAGGTTAGAAATAGAGACTGCATTATTTTTCTTCACATAATCACTAATTAATTGTATCTTCGTGCCTGATAACGCTCAAGGAGGAGCCCACGTGGAAGAAGATGGGCAGAAGGGGCTTCGACCAATGGCCTCTTATCCCTTATGGAACAGGTAGCCTATGTATAGGGTCTCAACCATCCAACCATTTGGATTTGTACATTACGTAATTCACCTCATTGATGACACTGTGTGCCTTCATAAAGTGTTACTCGTACTGATTTTGTCATAGCATTCCATGGCAGCAGAGTTCTTTGCTGACACACTTCTATTTTTGTGGAAATAAAACTTTGTTCTCCTTGCAAGAGGTGTGCTGGGCCTTTTCCCCTAGTGGGTTGCATTTTTTCTGGTGTGATCGTTGAGGGGTTCCTCTAAATTTTTGGTAATGCCAAAATGACCCGAGCAACCCCTGTGAATATGGAGGCATTCAGGCCACATCTCTGGAGGGGCCGCCCACCTACAGTGACCTGTACCAAGCGTGCAACCCGCAGTGGTGTACATGAGCCATTTTCACAGAATTCCTGTCTGCTCTTTGGAGCAGGGCGCAGCTCCTAGCAGAGTACAGGTCATTATTGGGACCCTGTGATGGATGAGCTCGGGTGAACATGCAGATGTAAGTACACTTCTTATGAGTGACAACAACAGGGGCATGGGTGAGTGGAGAGGCACAGGAGCGTGACGTGTGGGTTAAGGCCGGATATCCAGTGGTGAAGTTAGATGATGATGCACACAATGGTGCCCCTTTCAACAATATCAGAGCACAGGTGTGGGACGCACTGCGCTGGGCATACCCAGACACACCGGACTTGCAGTGCATTATGCAGAACACTATGGGGGACCATGCCCAGTACATTCAAAAGGTTCAGGAGATGTGGAGAGCACAGATGGGTGACCAGTGGTAACGATCAGTTCATCTTTTCTATTATGTTATTAGAAGTGGATTACCTAAGGAAGTAAAGAAAGCACTCGACAAAATAGTGGGGGTAGAGGTGAAGAGGGGGGCCAAAATTCAGACCATCATTATAATTAATATTAATTATAATTGTTCTTTTATAATGCACTTACTACCAGCGTGTGGTTTCTAAGCACGGGATCAGGAATCAAACCTGTGTGGCACTTGGTTGTCTTGCTTCCAAGACAGACACGTTGCCCCTGTGCTAGCCTTGCTAATTCTACATCATTGTAAAAGGATTAAAGAATGAGAGAAGGAAACATGTCTGAGATGGCAGGCTGAAGAAGCAAAGCTAGTCCAGAAACAAGTAGCTAAAATAGCACTTGAAGGGACACTAAAAACAAGTAGAGAGTCCAATTCGGCAGAGCAGGCTGCAGTGCACACAATTGTGGGGATAGCAGCATTTTGGCCAGACGGATGACAGAGTCAGTGTGGCGGCAGACCTCAGCAACAGTATCCTGAATGGCACCAAGTATATCAGCAGCAAGGAAGTGGAGGAGTCCAAGGGGCAGAGTGGAGTTCGGTGGGATGGAGCACACAGGTGGTATGCGGTCATCCCAGCTGTGTTAAATGGGGTCATTTTGAAAGATAGTGGGGAATTAGGCAGACAATGGGGTACAACCCATACTACCAACCTGCCACTGCACTGCCACAGCCATGCACCTTCCCACCACTGATGTTCACCTCTATACACTACAAAATACACCAAGCGTACACCCTCTTGCCACCTAATCCCCCATATATGCAGGCACGAGAACGGCCTAATTTGCAACCACAAGGGGCCCAGCAAAACACTTTGTACAGAGGCCACTCCGAATGCAGTGCCGAATGGGATGGTAGCACTTTACCGAGGGGTCAGTGTCATGGGAGGAAACCCCTTCATGTTCCCAGGTACCACTATGTATCCTGACTAGGACAGCCCACAAAAATCTCTTGCATGCCCAGTGCTGTCCATGACTACCCACCCTGATGAGGAAGCTTTGGTGGATGCTGAGATAGGTAATAAGCAAATCATCTTTATGGTCAACACAGGTGCCATAATTCATGCATCAGTGATAGAGACTTTCCATTATTAGGTAAAACTCTTGACATGCATGGATTCTCTGGGGCTGTTGCAACGGTTCCCTTCACAGAAGAGGTAGCTATACAAATAGGAGGAAAAGTGGTGTGTGCACCTTTATTGTATTCAGAGTCCTCACTGATAAATTTGTTGAGACAAGATTTGTTGTGCAAACTGAACATGATCATTTCCTTCACAGACCGTGGGGTGGTATGTGCCACTCCAGGCATGTGTGTCTTAAGGTCCATGGTCTTCATACACGCAAGAGGAGTGGACATGGTGGTTCGCACCATCCCCGTAGGCCTGGACATGTTGGTTTACAGGATTACAGCATTGCTTGATGCAGTGCCCCAGATTGGAAAGGGGTGTTGGTGGGTACCATCAGATTTCATCTTCTGATCCGTGGTGACCCCAGAGCTTGTGGCAGGTACAATATACTTTATGCAGATTTAAAAGGGTTGTCATGGTTGGCAGGGACTCTGATGGGTGTACTGTATTGTGAATTGATCCAACGGTACCCCTCAATGAAGTGACAGATGCAGAATTGATTGAAGATCAGGTTGGTGATGGGAGATTGTGTTAGCAATGTTTATTCCTTGTGACATCATGGTGCACTATTGAAAGGTAGAGTATTTGTTAATGCCCCTTGTCACCCCGCCTCTCCACCACTCGACTGACAGTGACTTGGAGCAAATCCCAGAGAGTTTATGGACAACTAATGCTCACGACATAGGGCTCTTGCAGGGGGTAGCGCTGGCCCGAACAACACTCAAGTAAGGCGATGTGTTACCCCGAGCTGAACAGTAACCATTGTTCAAAGAGATGGAAGAGGGCATACAGGACACCATTGTGGCACTTCTGAATCAGGGAATAATAGTGCTATCTACCTATCCATGCAACATTGGCTATCTATCTGAATAAAAAGGCAAAAGGGGGGAGTTGGAGAATGATACAGGTCTTTCCCCCTCTAAATGACATTGTGTAGGGAGAATTTCCTACAGTTCCGAACCCTGTAATGATATTGTGCAGCATCCCAAAAGAGGTGACCCACTTCACTGTGGTAGACCTTAAAAATGCCTTCTTCTTCATACCCCTTCACACAGTACCTCACTGCGTGTACGCATGGGAGAATGCATGCTGATATCCAAGTGCCCAATAGCATCATTCAGTATGTTGACAATTTTCTGGTGTGCAGTGACAGTGAACAGCAGTGCGGGAAGGATTCCATCACCCTCCTGCAGCTCCTGGCATGCAAGGGGTACAAGGTAGATAAGGCATAGCTGCAATATTGCCTCCAAGAGCTACTCTATTTATGCCAGTTGATGTCTGTTCATGGGAAGAAAATGATACCTGATCATACTGCTTCAGAGCGCAGCACTACACAGACCAAAACTGTCAATGAGATGCAAACATTTCTAGGGTTGTGTAATTACTTTAGGGCATGGATTCTAGACTATGCTGCATACACTAAGGCCCTGTTACCTTAAAGAGGCCATAAAATAATGACAGTAAGATTGCATGGACAGAGAACATGCTCACCAACTTTAACGCCGTAAAAGAAGTGATCTCCACTGCCCCAGTGCTGGCTACCTCTGATGACACACAAGAGTTTTATCTATTTTCCCATTCAAATGGCCAATTGATTACCCCAATACTGACACAAAAGAGCACAATGGGCCACAAGACATTGGCCTACCACAATGGAGTGCTAGATTCTGTGATGCAAGGCCAGTTCCCTTGCGAACAAACACTTGCTGCAGCTGCATTTTCAATTGAGAAAATCCACAATTTTTATGGGGTGCTCTGTAACACTACGTGGAGTATGCATTGTTTGACATTTTGGAGTCTTCCAAGTAAACATTGACTACACTGTGGGCATCCACGCATGAGATCACCCTGTCCAGCCAGAACATTCACATAGTGAGGTGCAAAACTGTAAATACTGCCACCTTTTTGACAGAACAGTGCACAGAGGAAGACTTTGCAACACATGATTGTGTAACCTTTGAGAGGGAGGAGGATGACGTCCTAAAGGCAAGGGACAGTCCACTCAAGCGGGCTGGGTTCTTCGGCAACTATTGACCAGTGCACGTGTTTGAGGCATACTGTGGTGGGAGTGGTACACTTAATGGATGGGGTATATGAGGTATTGGTGCAAAAGGGATTGCCCATGCACTATTCGACCCAAGCAGCAGAACTCATAGCGCTCATTGAGGTGCTTCTGGCATCTAAAGGGTTCTGCATCACCATCGATTATGGCCCATGCCACTACACAGTGCACACAGGACTGGCACGTTGGAAGAGGATGGGATTTAGGAGGGCTGACGCATCCCCAGTACAACATGCAGCACTGCTAGATAAGCTAATTGACACACTATCCCAACACTCCTTGCAGCGGTGATGAAATGCACCACACATACCAACAACACAGATGAGGTCTCACACAGTACCACTGCCGCAGAAGTGGTGGCCAAGCAAGCAGCGTATTTACTGGTCCCAAACATTTTGGAGTACCCAGTGATAGCGCAGAGCAGAGAACGGCTGCCAGACTCTTAAAATCCCTTACTGATCACACCTAATTGAGTTGCAGGGACGGACCCCACAGGAAGAGACACATTTGTGGCTGAAAAAGGGATGCAAGCAGTCCCCTACAAATGTATTGTGGTGATATGAAACATCAGGCAAAGTAGTTATGGATCACGAGCTGCTGCTGGTCGCATTTGACCAGCTGCCTCATCCATCCCATGCATCAAAACAGCATATCACTGCAGATATTCAGGAGGACTGGTTTGTCCCCAATCTGCTAGAAGCAATAACTAAAATGGTTATCAACTGTACTACTTACCAGACATATAGCACTGGTCTCACCCTGCAGACAATTAAAGGCACACTGCCCAGCCCTTCTGGGCCATTCCGCGAGTTGCATATCGGGTAGGCAGATATAGGCAAAAGGTATAATGGGTCTTATTATCTGATAGTTGTAGTGTGTCCTTTTTCAAGGTGTGTGGAGGCTGGTCCTTGTGCACACCTTATGCAAAATGTGTGGCATGTTCTAGATCAGAGAGGTTTTCCCTTGGTGGGGCGTGTGTGAAGTATTAAGGTCTGACACTTTTCCATTGAGCTCTTCAAAGAGATCATAGCATTATTGGGCCAATAGCATCGGATGTATACAATTAACCACCCTAAGGACAACGAAATTGTGGAGATGTGTAAATGGTCCTATGAAAAGTAAATTGCTCAGGCTTTGCACCACATTAATGAAAAGCTGGGTGCACTGCTTACCCCTTGCTCTATTTAGCATGTGCATGCAGCCCTTTAAGTTTCATCACATATAGCCCCACAAAGGTGGTAACGGGGTGATGCATGCACATGCCCCTATCTCCAATCAGGAGATCAACTGATGCTCACAGGGAAAGGTCTATTTTGGGGGATCGATGTCATAGCTACTTGTGTGTGCTAATGAAAGCAATAACATTGATATTGATAATGATATTGATATTTTATTTCTATCGTGCTTGTAGACAAGTGTTTCAGAGCATAACAAGGCAAGGAAGGGGAACAGGGGAGAAAAAAAACAATCTTACTAGGCCAGTGACATTGAGAACGTGCAAGTGCATGGGAGAGGTGGAGGGGAAAAGTGCATGGAAGGGGGAGAAGTGGAAAGTGCGAAGCAAAGGAGAAACAGATAAATAATAATAACTAAAAAACTAATAAAAGCAACAGACAGTGCTAGTGCAGCCAGTAATTTGCAAGTGCTAGGTTTAAGGCAGCAGACAGGGTAGGTGTGATAAGTGCCGAAAGAAAAAGGGGGGGCTGTATGGGTACAGATACAGATCCCAGTGCAAGGGGTGGCCCGGAGGCAGTGTGGGAGGGTGGCAGGGTGAGCAGGTACCTGAGCCCAGAGGACAGAGGGTGGCCAGGTGCAAGGGGCCCAGAGAGAACAGATCAGCAGGGGAGAGGGGGAGCGAAGGCACAAGAAAAGAGGAAGGTCTTGAGGTGCTTCCGGAACCGGAGATGGTTCTCCTCAAGTTTTCGAGTGGCAGAGAGGCTGTTCCAGAGGGAAGTCCCAGCCGAAGACAGAGATCTACCCCCAGTTTGTTTCTTTGAAAAATGACTGACCCGGAGGGAGTTAGAGGTAGAGTAGCGAAGAGCTCAAAAGCGGAGGTATTTGCAGAGGGATAGCTGAAGGTATTTTGGACCCATGACCCAGAAAGCCTTGTGGACAATGCAGAGGGTTTTGAATTTAGTCCTTGCATCCACTGGAAGCCAATGGAGAGATTTCATAGCTGGAGAGATACGCTCCCAGGGCTTGAGGCCAAGGACAAGTCTTGCAGTCCTGTTCTGGATTAGTTGCAGAGGACAGAGAGTAGAGGCAGGTAGATTTAGAAAGAGGCTGTTACAATAGTCCAACTTAGAGAGAACCAGAGCTTGGGAGACCATGAGCTTCTGGGGGAAGGAGAGCAAAGGCAGAGTACCTCTGAAGAGGTGCAATAGGAAGTTTGACTTTTTAGAGACCTCAGAGATGTGGGCGGAGAAGGAAAGTGTGGACTCAAAGATGACCCTGAGGTTCTTAACCTCGCAGGTGGGGGTAGGAGGATGGCCAATTGAAGCTGGCCAGAGAGTGAGGGAAAAATATGGTGAAGGTGTGCCAATGAGGATGATCTCCGTCTTGCTGGCATTCAGACAAAGATCATTGATGGCACACCAATCTTGAATGGCAGTTAGGCAATCAGAGATGAGATAGGGAAAGGAGGTAGCTGAGGGCAGCCTGAAAATTAGATGAGTGTTGTGAGCATAGCACTGGAAATTTGAGCATAAAATGGCAATTGAGTGGGCGAGAGTTGCCAGTTATTTGTTGAAAAGTCAGGGAGAAAGGTTAGACCCCTGGGGAACACCACAGGTAGAGAGGAAGATAGATGATAGAAAGGACCCAAGTTGGACCTGGGAGGGTCCATCAGAGAGGAAAGAGGTCAGCCAGGCCAGAGCCTGATCAGTGATACCCAGGTTATCACGGAGACGATTTGCAGGATGGTATGGTTGACCATGTTGTCGAAGGCAGAAGAGACATCGAGGAGGATGAGGACAGAGGGAATGTAAGAGACAAGGTTGGAGAGCAGATCTTCACTGATGTTCCGGGGAGCAGTTGTAGAGTCGGTATTGCCTTGCAGTAGGCGACAGGCCAGTTTGTCAGAAGATGAACAAGGAGCCCTCCATTTCCTCTGAGATGCCCTACACTTACGTTTAAGTGTAGCTAGGTCAGAGTCATACCATCAATTGCACTTGTCTTTGGACTTCAAAATAATCCTTATGACAGGGGCAAGAGGATCAAGAGTATCAGACATTGAAGAGTAGAGCAAAGACGGCTTTGTCAAGATGTGAGACAGCCAGAGGTGGAAGGGGGGAGAGAAAGTGGTGGCAAAAGCCTCAACTGACACACGCTTCATGGGCCAGCTATCCAAGAAGGTAGGTGGCAATGTTGGGGTAGGCTTGGCTTGGGGGAAGAGAGGGAGAGATGAGAAGAGATGAGAGAGTAATCGCTCCAGGAGAAAGGAGTTGTCAGGGGGATGGAGAGGGGGGAGGTCAGAGGAGATCAAGACATTGAGTGTGTGCCCTGCAGAGTGGGACGGCCAGAGAGGAGGATGGACAGGGAGAGGGAGTCACAGAGGTCACGGAAGAGTAGTGAGGAGGAACAAGGAGAGTCTAAATGTATATTGAGGTCACCGAGGAGGAGGAGTTGAGTGGTAGAGGCCAGGAGGGAGGAGGAGAGGTTCACCCACTCAGAGAGAAATGAGGTGATTTGACCAGGAGGCCAGTAGATGGTAGCCACAGTAAGGGAATGGGTAGGCGAGAGAGAGAGCCTACAGACAAGGCATTAAAAATAGGAGTAGGTCTGAGTGGGAATGATAGAGGCAGGAATCCACTGAGGAAAGATCAGGGCTACCCCCCCCCCACTGGACCGGCAGGATCTGGGTGCGGGGAGGATCTTGTAGCCAGCAGAGATGGGAGTGTCAAAGTTCGTGACAGAGCTGGCCGTGAACCATGTCTCAGTAAAACCCAGGACATCAAGTTCTAGTTCTTCAAGGAGGTGGCAGATGTCAGAGGAGTGTTTGACAGCAGAGAGTCGAGAGTGGAAATATGAAGAAGGTTGCCATCCTTAAAGACCTTACAGGGAGGGGTACAGATCAGGCGTATGCCCTTTGGAGGAGAAACAGCCCTAGGAGGGGCAGAGAAGGAAGAGATAGAGGTCAAGGTAGCCAAGGGGGGAGAGGAGGGGACATCAGGAGATGAGAGGAAATCGATGAGGCAAGGGAATCGCCTATCGAAGAGGAGGAGATTGGCCTGAGGGCCTTGGACCATGACAGTGCCATTTAGGTAGACATTAATGATGACTTTAGAGGAGACGAAGGAAGCCATGAGAACTTCCTAGCAAGTCCCACCATTAATGAGAGAGGAGGAGATAGGACAGAGCACAGAGATCATATGAGGAGTCCACATATCTGGCGAAGGAACGACAAAGAGGATGTTGGTGAGGGTCTGTCTGGAGGAAGCGTTGCAATAGTGTCGGCGATAGGAAGACCAGGGTTAGAAGCCAAGATAGCCTTTTTGAACTTCTTCCTAGCAGACTTAGAGAGAAGGGAAGGATAGTCAATGGAGAAGCAGTTGATCAATTTGGCTACAACTTGCTCTCAGCTATCTCCCAAATTAATGGTGTATTAGAAAGAAGTTGGGTGGAATTTTTTACCAACATCTATGATCTCCCGCAGACCAATGCTGATCGAACTCTGTGTAAACCAATTGATCTTCCCTTTCTTCTCAAATTTGATCGAGAAGATGTGTTATTTTACATAAATAAGGCAAGATCTTCCAGAGCCCCTGGACCGGATGGGCTTTCGAATTTTGTTTTAAAACAGCACCCTGAATTGTGGGCAAATATTCTATACACCATCTTTGTCTCCATTCAAGTGAAACAACGCATTCCAACATCTTGGTGCCAAGCTATAGTGGTCCCAATATATAAAAAGGTGATTGCATGATGCCGGCCAGTTATCATCCCATAGCGCTTCTTGACGCGCCTGGGAAGATCTATAGCCGCATTATTCTGAGAGATCTTAACACATGGGCTATTAGTGAAAATCTAAGAGGTTCCTTTCAAACTGGCTTTGTTGTGGGCCTTGGGACTTCTATTAACATTACCACGCTCAATGCTATTAAATCAGCTTACACAACAAGACGCCAACCCCTGTACTTGGCCTTTGTAGACTTTCGAGTCGCTTTTGACTCTGTGGACCGACAATTATTAATGAATAAATTGCTGACATTTGGCTGCCCACAATCTCTTATTTCACTTATAAAACTCCTGCACACAAATACAACAATGCAGGTCAAATTGAATTTGAGTGGACTACTGTCAGAGATAATCCACATTAAACGCGGCCTTAAGCAAGGCTGCATTCTAGCCTCAACTTTGTTTAATTTATTCATCCTTGACATGGGAGTTGAATTTCTGAAGGTAACAAATGATGCCCCAAAGTTGGGTAACCAGGTCATCGCATAGCTTCTCTATGCGGATGACCTGGTTCTCATTTCACAAACTCCAAGTGGCGTGCATTCTCTGCTTAACCAACTAGAAACATGTGCTGCCAAAAATAATCTAATGTTTAATTTGGAGAAAACCCAAATCATGGAATTGGGGAAAAGGAAATCGAACCAATCCAAACATTATGAGTGGGTCCTTCAGAACCAAAAACTCGCTATACTCAACGATTATAAATATCTTGGAGTGCATTCAGCAACTCTCCTGCCAATACTCCTCATAAAGCTAGTATAACTGGTAAACTCTCTACTTTAATTTCTCAGGCCAAGGTCTTTCAGGCTTCTTGTGCCCATGTACTAACCTTTTTCCAACAGAAAGTTATCCCCATTATTACCTACAGTGTTGAAACTTGGCTTCCTGAAAAGCAACTGTATTGGGATAGAGCGGAGGCTCAATTTTGGAAAGAAGTGCTCAAACTTCCCAACTCAACCCCAACTGCTCTCATGCGATTTGAATTGGGCATTTTATCAATCCACATTCAAGTTTCACGGAAGAGATGCTGTCTCTTTCGAAAATGTCTATTGGGCCTTGCCACAAATAATTTGCTTTCAATATTGGCTAATTATCTACTGTTGTCCCCACACTCCTTTCCATTTAGTTGGAGAGACAGTGTTCTTTCTGACTTGTCTGAAGCGAACATCTCGTTAGATCTTCTGCTTAATAATCCAACAAAAGCTAAACTTAAGCTATACCAACTGGATTGGCATTACACCCAACAGAAATGCTTATTGCTAAGAGATTTTGATAGATCTTTTTTTGGTCATAAAATGTTTCGTCAAACAGCTGACTATCTATTGAAGTGTCCGTCAAATGCACTCAGAAGTCAAATTCTAAGATTTCTTATGAATCTATGGCCAATTTACCAAATCTTATTGAGAAGGGGACTAATTCATCTTGATGCCTCATACTGTCGATTCTGCAAAATTGCTGGAATGGAAGAGACATTAAAACACCTACTAATTGTGTGTGTTGCTTTGAGGAAGCAAAGGAAAACTGTTTTACACAAATTAACTCAAACACATTACCTGATGCGCTCAGATGATGAATTGTGGAATGAATTATTTGCTATTCCCAAAATTTCAATAAGAATAGCCACTATGCAGTTTTTAAGCTCAGTATTGTCCATAGATTGATTATGCATTAATCAAGTTGATTATAGTGTATTTAAAGATAACATGTAGTCACTTAAGATTATTTTATTTTGGACTGCTAGATATTATATGCTTAGGTTTTAGTTTGTATGTGGCTTATGCTTTGGATTAAGTTTGTCAAGCTATTTATATGTTGATTTAATACGTTTTTGTTGTTTCTTTTGTCTCTTCCTGATGTGCTATGATGTGATTTGTAATTTAAAGCATTTTATAGAAATTTGTTTTGAAAGGTTAAGGTAATTTAGCAAACCAAAATAAATAAAAGAAATAAAAATAAAAAGCAGTTGGAAAAGATAGGAGAAACCGAAGGCACAATGGGGGTGGAAGTGAGGAGAGGGTGGAGAAACTGGGGGGGCTAAGGCAGGTAGGTGTGGGACAAAAGAGTGGTGAGGTCACTGGGCTGGCAAGTTACATAGAAGCATCAGTATACAAGCAAAATATAGAGAATTTTGCAATGGGCAGCAAGATTTGACTTTTTAGCAAAAGCAAAAACAGCAAGATTTGACTGTTTATCAAAAGCAAAAACAGCACAATTTGACTTTTTAGCACAAAGCAAAAACAGCAAGATTTGACTTTTTAGCACACAGCAAAAACAGCAAGATTTGACTTTCCAATCAGGTATTCAGATGTTAGCAAACAGATTTAGGAAGCACTGCGCATCAGGATGACAACATGGGAGTAACAAGCAGTAAGAACAGTTATAGTCAAAGGTGGTAGGAGTGAGTCCACACGGAGGGAACTAACCCATAGTTCTGGAGGTGGCAAAGTCAAGGCAATCCGGGTTTCTTAGAGGAGTGAGGTGGCAGCATCATTGTGGTTAAGGAGCAGGGAGGACCCGAATTAGCATTCCAGAAGCTGACAGGGAGCTGACAGGGGCCTTAGAAGTGGGCCTTTGCTGAGAGGGGCGGCTAAAGCCTACCGGTCCATGGTTGGATGGAAGAAAACACTCAGCAACCAACATGTATCTCTCAACCGATCGCACCACCAAGGACTGAAGAGACAACCAGCGCTGCATCTGAATCTTCACCCATGTTACCTCCTCTCCAACATTTTCCTAGGGACCTTGTGTTTGTAAAGAACTTTGTCCGCTAGTGGAGCAAGCCTAGATATAATGGCCTCTTTGAGGTTGTCTATACTACTCCCCTTGGGGTAAACTTAATGATTTGTGGTACTGGGTGCATTTATCTGCTGTTCTCAAGGCACCCCAGGCCACACACCCCGGCCAAACTCAGTCAAGTACTAACAGTACACGTTAAGTGGTGTCCATAAAAATTCTCCTCCTGGTAATAATTCTCAACAAACATGTGTACCTGCAAAGTTACCATCGTTTTCTTCCTGATGTGTATTTAATTTTATTTTTTCAAAGTTCTACAACAAACCTACCTCTGTGATACATAAAAACACTGTTGTGCATTGTTTGCACTAAGAGAGCTCTCTTCCCCCCCTCTCTCTCTCTTTCTCTCTCTCTCTCTCTCTCTCTCTCTGCCCTGTAATGGATGTACACAGGTCCAACAACCAACATTCTCGTTATCATGAATATTCTCTTATCGGAGGGCTTTCCTCCACGTATATTTGTGTTATGCACTGTGTACCTGATCTATTTGCTATTTCTATGTTTGGACTAGGAATTGATTTAGGGTGTAGTTTTATATGGGGTGGTCATATAAAAAGGGGGGATAGGAAACACAACTAGTACTAACAGATCATTTACTAATGGCTCTTTGGGATCTTTAACGCATGACAACGGGCAAATGTGACTGAAATAAATAATACTGCGGCTGCGTTCCATGGTACACAGCCTAATGCATTTGTCGATGATTCACTTGTCACCAAGCAACGTATGGTGAATTTTGCAAATGTACTCATGTTATCATTATTTCCTAATGTGTTCTCTAACATAATTGTAAATTACACTTTCTTTCCTAGTGTTTCACATTTTGATGGGTCGCAACGTTTTAAAAGACAAATTCGAAGGGCCAAATGTGATCAACACCAAGGACGTGGGTTAGACACAATAGAAGATGTGCACCATCTAGTGTTAAGTAATAGTTGGTACGCAGACATGAACTCAGTGGGGAAAATGAAAGTTAATGGAAGCTGTTACGTGTGTTCCTGGATTAAACACGCGTTGGAGGACCTCAAGGAAATAATGCCACAGGAAACTCTGATCATGGAGTCTCAATGTTTACTCCATCTGACCTTGTGCAGATTGCAAAGCACTTTCCAGGCACTAAGTGTATGACTAGAAGTAATGGACCCTGATCAACTGCAATGTGCTCAAACCCCCAAGAGTGTGCAGTCCCTGCAAAGACCATTGGAAGGCATGAGGTTTGTTGCAAGCAGATGGCAAGAAACTATCATGAGCTGCATAGCAGGAGGAGTAGTAGGATTTGGAGAAGAAGTGATAGATAAAGTGTACTGTTTATGCATCAGTTACTGAATTTAGCAAGTGGCAAAACTCACATGGAACTAGGCAATGGTGAAACCAGTGAAACTGCAAAAGCAGGAAGAATATGAACTGTGCTTTTAAAATGAAGATAGCATCCTTGTGGGGACCAATAGTAGTTGCAACAGGACATTATACATCCCAGATCTCAAGAAAGTGGCAGCAGCCATGATGGATAACTATTGGGTGTGCAGCCAGCAAGGCATCTCTGCGCCCCCTGACATCATTGAGAGACACCTGGTTGCTGGCCCCGTTGCACTCAATGCTCCTGGTGGTCCTTAAAGAACATTTAATAGTGGAACCAGGTGGCTTGTCGGTCCGGCATCCTCACCACAGTACTACCCCAGAAGTCCATATTCCTTTTCTTGCCCGATAAGGAGGCAAAAGAAAAATTGTGGAGGAGGAGAAGATCGAATTATCTAGTGTTAGATTCCTCACAATTACGCAAAGAAATACCAGATCAATACCGACTGCACAGCAAAGAAAAAACCTTTTTTTCATCACTGTTGCTACAGGGGGTGCAGACCGCTATGAATGCCAAGTGGCTTCAGATTGTGTGGTGGAAAGTGATCCAGATGGCAAATGACACTGTACAAGGCCTCAACGCGATAAAGATGGAAATGTGTGCAATCCGGCTGATGACGTTTCAGAATCGCTACGTGCTAGACCTCCTCACAGCCATGTAAGGATCGGTTTGCAAAACAATTGACCATTTATGTTGCACCTACGAACCTCCTAATGATGCAGAAAATGGATCCCTCACAAACATAATAGGGACCCGCACATTCTCGGCACTCACATGCAGACAGAAGCTGGGATACGGGAGAGTGATTGGTTTGATGACCTGTTTTCGTGGGCACCATCGTGGTTGTGGGCTATCATAAAGATGTTGGTTCCTGTGCTTGTGTTGGTGATCTTCTGCACCTGACAGCTGGGGCTTTGATGCTGTGCCAGGCAATGATTAAGGTCTCAATTGGGGTACAAGAGGCCCCTCATGGTACAAAAGAAAGTGCAGTTCACACTGACGACCCAAACAAGCCATGCATGGTTGCAATAGAGCAACTTCTTCACCCCCTAGTTCTCCCACCTGACCCCGAGAATTACACAGAACACTGGGTAGATTTAGCAGGGGATAGAGGGTGTATATATATATATATATATATATATATATATATATATATATATATGACATGTACCCCCGGTAAATATGCACAAGCAGAGGAATGTTTATGGTCCGTATGCAGAGTGTGGGTACCAAAGGATGGGTCACCA
This sequence comes from Ambystoma mexicanum, assembly GCF_040938575.1. NCBI lineage: Eukaryota > Metazoa > Chordata > Amphibia > Caudata > Ambystomatidae > Ambystoma > Ambystoma mexicanum. The sequence goes on along the minus strand of NC_090930.1, from coordinate 377,363,186 downwards.
CCATACCTGGAAGCTAAAATATTGGAAAGGGAAAGAAGGATAAAGGAGGACGAGAAGATTACATAAGAGTGTGTTTATGTAATATTAACGAAAGGGGGAATGTTGGAAAGGGGTGATGTTTGTTCCAAACTCCCAACCACTTTCAGATGCGGCAGAGGCCTGGATGAGTGAAGTAGGGGGAGGAGAGGTTACAGGGGCAGGGGGGTTTTTGTGTTTATTTTTTATTTATTTTAATTTATATAGCGCTTTAATCCAAAACACTTTCCATGAGGAACAACAAAATACAACAAGCAATACATGACATTAAATCTAAACCAGAAAACTCTACAAGGAACAATTTACATTATTTATGAGGTTAAGTGAAAGTGGAGAGGGACCAGGGTGAGAGAGGGGGTATTAGTTGAAGGTGGAGGTGGCTTCAGTGGAGAAAAAGGAAGCAAAAGAAGCTAAGGGGGTGAGTGGAATAGATAGGATTTTAGAGAAGTACGAAATGAAGCGTAAGAGGTAATAGAACGGACAGGTCGGGGAAGGCGGTTCCAATAGAAAGGAGCGAGAAGTTGGAAGGAGCGGAAGCGGGAAGGGGCACAGGGTAAAGGAGCAGGAGGGAGAAGGAAGTGATCTGCAGAATGGAGAGAATGAGAAGGAGTATAGAAAGTGAGAAGGGAGGATAGGTAGGGAGGGGCAAGAAAATAGAGGGCTTTGAAAACTAGGCAGAGGAAGTTAAATTTGAGCTGGGAGTGAAATGGGAGCCATTCTAATGAGTTAAGAGAAGAGGAGATGGAGTCATGAGGTGAGAGAAGGCAGAGGGAGCGGATGGCAGAATGGTAGATGGATTTGAGGGGGGAGAGGTGAGAGGAGGGGAGTCCGAAGAAAAGAGTGGAGCAATAGAACAGTCTGGAGAAGATGAGGGAGGAGATTAGGAGTTTGTTGGCATCATGGTGGGTATCGCCAGGGGTTATAGTGCGGGGATGGTGGTGTATGCTTTAGTTCTAAAATACTATGGGACTTAGACGCCATATTACATATTAGCAGCCATATTGAAATTGAGGCCTAGCTTTGCCCTGCAGCCAGAGTCGATACCTGAGCCACACACATGGAAATAAGTGTATGCATGTGGGAATAGGGAATTGGTTGTAACATGCGCAAAGTTGAGAAAGGCCAGAGCTGCAGAGATTCATAGACTTTTCATTGTGTCATGTTGCTTGCATTCGTATCCCAGAAGGAATGCACCCTGCAAGGCCACTAGAGGGATGAGAGTTCTCTACAAAAAACTATCCACGAGAAGGAGGGCATGAGTCTCAAACCTTCCCTGTCCCAACTCTAAGCAATAGCATCCAGATGCTCCTATTCCAAGACCCTCACCATTCCAAGGTACCAGTCATTCCCAGACCACCGGCAATAAAACTGTTAGACACCCAATTGATCAAGAAAGATCAGAAAGCAGGGACTGGTTGCCTTCATTGTAGGGCACGTGATTTGTGCTGTGAGGTGCTGGGAGGGGTAATACAACATAGCCAAAATAAGTAAGTGGAGCTTTGGACAGGTGCCAAGATGTCTGGAATTGAGCTGTAGTCTGTTAGATGCAATGACCTCAAAGTATTCTCCTATCCCTTGTCTGCAGTACCAGGTGCACATCAGGTTAGAAATGCAGCCTGTATTGTTTTTCTTCGCATACTCACTAATTGTAGCTTCATGTCTGATGAGGAGCCCATGTAGAAGATGATGGACAGAAGGGGCTGGGTCTAATGGCTTGGCATCCCTTATGAAACTGGTAGTCTATGTATAGGGTCTCAACCAACCAGCCATTTGTATTTGTACATTATGTCATTTCCATCACTGATTGCACTGTGTGCTTTATAAACTGTTGCTTGTACTGATTTTTCCATATCTTTCGATGGCAGCAGAGTTCTTTGCTGCTGCACGTCTATTTTCTGTGAAAATAAAACATTTTTCTGGGCCTTTTTCCCTAGTGGGTTGCATTTTTTTCTGGTGTGAGCATTGAGGGGTTTCTCTACAGAAACAAGAGGGAGCAGAACACCCATTCTCATGAATATCCAGTATAAATGGGCAATCATACTCAGAATTAATGTATGCATGGTTTCCATTACATGGGTGACTGCCTTTCTTTGTAAATTGTTCAATATGGTAAGGTTGGGTCCACCACTCCAAATAATTGCTAATTTGTGCACTGATGATACACTGATAATGGTAAATCGCTGAACAACATGCCATATTTGGAATGCATAATCCTGTATTTTGGGTGGCCATTAATTCCAGCGTGCATCTTTCTGATGCCTTAAGGCATAACTGTCAGTATGATTGTAATGGTAAAATCTGTGAGGTATTTTAAGTATGTTGTGTAATTATGAGTTGGGTTGCGTAGAATATTAATGAAAATACTTACATAAGAAATATTGAATAGGTTAAATGAATCAATTATACCCCATTTAGTACTTTCTATTTATGGAAAGTTGCAAACACAACACAGAATTCAGTAGTATTTTAATAACATAATGCATGCATTTTAGGAACACTAACATCTTCATAACATCCTCATAATTAGTCAATGTATAAAACTATAATTCATTGGGTATAAATATGAAGAAAATATGTGCTATTTGAAATACCTCACATGTCTAAATTGAAACTTTAGACCTCAATACACAATTTTAGGTGCAATTAAAGTCTTAAATATCTATGCAGTTATGCCAATTCTCCTATAAGAGAACAGAGATAGGATTTGGGCATTCCTACTGCCTGAACATTACTGGTAATTTCACACCTTCTGCATCTGAAGGTGATAATTGGCAAGGAACATTTCTGCATGCAGAACTACCTCAACCACTTATGCAGGAAATAATACTTGGATAGGAATTTGGTGGCCATTTGGGAAACACAATATATTTTAAATTACTTCCTATAACCATTAGTCCAAAATGGCTGACCAAAAACTTTAAGGGAGAAAACGCATTTGACAATTTCTGATGGGGGTCTAAGCAAAGCAACATATTCAGTGAAGCAGTTCCCTATTCAGGCTGATGGGGCGGTTAAGGAGGCATGCCAACTTTTTTTTACACCTGATGAACAAAACCTCTGCAACTAAGAGGGGGAATCTCTGGGAGAGGATCCATGATAAAATCACAGCTCTTTTGATCCACCAAATAACAGTGATGCTATTAAGACGAGCAAACAAACTCAGTTTTTGTGCAGACTCTAATAGGCAAACTCTAATAAATGATTTTAAATCACACATTCTAGATAGTCAATGCAAAATGCAAAGGGACCATAGTTGGAGAATGCCCATTCAATATGTTGGATATTCTCTGCATGCAATTTCAGTTAGACATTTCCTCCTTACTAGCTAAGAAAAACAAATGCCAAAGTATTTTGAGAATATTCAATACTTGGAGGTGGACAAACAAATGAGTATCTCAAATCCATCTGCAAGTTCTTTTAATGTTCCTGAGCATCAGAAAAAGATAACAGCAAGCTAACATTGAAACAATGGAAAATGTACTGGGTACATTTTATATAGACAATGGAGAGGACAGAGTTAAATTAATGTATATGCAGGAGTATACTTGTATGAATTTTCAAAGACAATACACATGACTTATTCTAATCATGTCTATAGCATAGGTACTTCACCAGTCATGAAAGTAAAGGGTAATAAATGTGAAACAAAATCAGAAACCAATAGAAATTCAAGATACTACTAACTTACCAACTATATATGTCAAAGTGAGTATAAAATTCTTCTGATTTATTTGTGGCTTGACTATTGTTTTTCATGTTCTTGTTTTAAGGCCAATTTCCAGATTTGTTTCTCCTCTCATACATTTTATATTTTATTTTAATCAGTTTTATGTTTCCTCTTTTTGTGCCTAAATTTAGAATTTTCAGTTTTCATTCCAGCCCTAGATTTTTTCTTTTTTGTTTTTGCCCTGCTTTGATTATCCGTTGGGTTATCTGTAATTTGTTTTTGTTTTCTCGTGGCCATAGATCCTTTCACTTTTGGATCAGCTGCAGATGGTTTCTTTCTTGATTCAGACACAGTTTTCTTGGTCTTTGTGTGTGCAGTAGGATCCCTTTTCACATATGGTTTTGAACGTGTTTTCATTTCTGGCTCAGTCATAGAGTTTTGTTCACCAGATTCAGCAACAGATTGTTTCTTTCGTGAATCAGCCATAGATTGTGTAATGTTTTGTACAGGCTTTTTATTTCCCTTTTCAGCGGTGGATTGCTTCTTGTTAGATTCTCCTTTAAAGGAAGGCTTTTTTGGAATATATTTGTAAATTTCCACATTTGACTCCTCTGTGTCATATTCAACTGATTCCTCACAAGATGTTTCCTCACTAGAATTAGAATTGCTTTCTGTCTTCCGAGCTTTGGGTGAATCCTGCCTCGATGGCTTTTCAATTATTTTCACTTTCTGTAAATGCCAATTAGTGTCAGGTTTCTTCTTTCCTTCTTCAGCTAGCGTCAGTTTCATTTCAGGTTGTGATTTAAAGGAATCCTTTTTTGAACTATCTTTGTAATATTCCTTGCCATGGTTGTCTGTCTCTTCCTCTTCATTTGAATCCTCACAAGATGTTTCCTCATCCGATGTATCCATTCTGTCTCTCTTCATTGTTGTGTGTGATACCTGCCTGTATGGTTCTTCAATTATTTCCACTTTCTGAAAATGACGAATAGTTGGCGGAATCTTCTTTCTGCTTTGCACTGGGGATTGTTTCTTTTTAGGATGTGCTTTAAATTGCACATTTCGTGAATTATGTATGTAGTATTCAGTATCAGAGTCATATGTCTCTTCTTCATCTGATCCCTCATAAGATGTTATACTGCAATCATACATGTTTTCTCTCTTCCTACAAGACAATGAAACCTGCCTCATTGGTCCTTCAATTATTTTCACTTTCTGTAAAGGCCTACTGATTGTAGGTTTCTTCCTTCCCTTTTCAGGTAATGTTTTATAGGAAGCCTTTCTTGAACCAGCTTTGTGATATTCTGTGTCAGGGTCGTCTGCCTTCTCTTCATCATCCTCTCTTTCTCGTTTCATGGTTGGGGGTGAAACCTGCCTGGAAGGTTCTTGAATTTTGTTCACTTTTTGTGAATGCGTAGGCTTCTTCACTGTTGCATTAGTGGATTGTTTATTGGCAGATTGTGCTTTAAAGGGTGATTTTTTTGGAATGTCTTTGACATTTTCCTTGTCAGTTTCATCTGTGTCACCTTTTTCTGATCTCTTGCTGGATGTTTCTTCATGAGAATCTTCATTATGTTCTCCCTTCATAGTCAACGTTGAAATTTGTGTTTCAGAATCTTCAATTATTTGCACTTTTCGTAATTTCCTACTGACAGATAGGAAGACAAGTCTCTTAAACAATATGTACAGTAAATAACATTGAAATTATGCTTCATCGACTGCATCATCCAACACTGTATTTGTTTAAGGATATGACTTGAGAAAAATATTCCTTTACAAATAAACCTTATCATTCCATAATGTTTGATTGTATTGCCCTGCCATTTCAAAGGAGATTGCAGAAAAACAGCCACTCATTTACACATATAGCAATTTAAGTAGCCTCAAACCATTAAAAAAAGTCTATCAGTTCTGCAGCATGCATATCTCTTGTGGTAGATGTAAGGCTGTCACCTTAGTTGTTACAGAGGCCTCTGACATTTGAAAAAAACTTGCTTTACGGTGTGACCAAAGTAACATACATTTTCTGAAATTTGTGATGCTCTGGAAAATTACTAAAATAAAATAAACTTGACATCTCTGGAATAGCATTCAAAAAATCAATTAGCAATCATGATACAATTTTGTGCAGACTTTATACACAATTGTATTTTAAGGATGCAGGCGTAGAGCCCTAAATGTGGAGGTAAATACAGGCTGCGGAAATTCTATTAGCGTAAAGATTGGTTCATTTTAGTGTCAGTGTTCTGACATTTGTCGCAGCATTTCAGGTCATTTTCTAATTGGATTTAGTTTTGCCACATTTTAGAGAGCACTATGCTACCGAGTACGTAGTTGAATGATGGGAAGAAAAAGGTGTTGTTACTGGTCCCCATTAGCACACGGGCCTCTCGCTGCATTAGCCAGCGTCCAGCCATTTTGGACTAGGCCCCATCAGAGGTGTAGATTTCTGCCATTCAGGGTACTAAGCCGCAGATCTGAGCCTCTGTCTATCTATTTAATAAAGCTTGATTCCTTCTTTCCCAGCGAGTGCTCAGCTTGCTAAGGCCCTTGGAGGAAAGGTGAGGTGCAGCACACATATTAGTTATTGTTGCATGGGGCTAGCTGTTCTCAGGAGTTTTGAGTGAAATGTAGAATAACAGTTTGTGTTCTCGATGAGAGATAAGTACAATAGTTGTGAATGACACCTTTTGGTAACGTAGCCTGGAGTGGAAACATTGCCAAAGCGTCAAATAAGATCATGGTCATACTGCCACCTTGGGAATGTTGTGACAACTGGATCTGCAATAGAATGGCTTGGTAGTATGAATAAGTATGAGAAATTAATTTTCAAAGAGTGTTAAATTGTTTTATGAAGCAACTTGATTATCCAGAGATAGCCAGAAAAATATATGCTAGGGATAGCAAAATGTTTTAAAGTGGCAAAAAGAGCTGCAGAGTATGCTGCCACAAGGGGTGGGAACTGCCTGAATTGCCAAACTGACTTAGCTCATGGGAGAGGATATTAGTGTGTCTAATTTTCTGACTTCACTGTTCACACTCATAACATGATTGGGTCGTTTAGGAGGGCCAGCACATCAGAAGTTGTATGAACTTGCTTTGGCAAATGAGGGTATGTCATTTTAGTAAATGTTACATGTATAACTTTAGCCAATAAGGATGTAGTATTGTCTGCTGAGTGCACAAATAGATAATTCATAGGAGGATGCACTTAGGATGGTCACAGGTAATGTACTAACTAATGGGGCACACTGATATATTTTGTATTTAAGATTTTATGTAGGTGGGAGCCGATAGGGAACGTGGGATTAACATGTACTTGTTACTTGTAATATATTCAAAATTTGTAGTTTTTGTCTTTAAATATTGTAACCCAATGTGGGCGCGTCAAGAGCATTTCCAATTTTCAGTTCAAAGGAGCTCACTAACACTCTTGGCTGTAATTTGCATGCATTACGGCTGTTTTCCTTGCAAATCGTGCACTCCTTGGATTGTTTTTTTCCCATCCGTTTTTGGGCCTACAATACAGAATCAATGGGCCTTATTATGAGTTTTGCAGTAAAAATCAGGTGTTACTGTGACGGCGGTCCTAACGGCTCCACCACCGTGTGATTCCGGAAAGAAGGTAGGATTGCGGCTTGTCAGCCGCACGCATGCCTTATCCGCGGAACCAGTGACACCATCATCACAGTAACACTGGCGTAGACGGATGTACTGTCCAAATGGTGGCAGTGCACCCTCCTCCTCTGCGTGCATGCTGGACCTAGCTGCAACACGTATATGGAGCCGGAAACAACGGAACCGGAAATAACGTAATCGGCGGAACTGGAACGAGCCCGGCACACATTACAAAAATCACAATCCACTGCGATCTCCCTGTATCAGAAGCCATCCAGCCTTAGTGAAAGCCACAACATATACAGGGACATGAGCTCAAAGGAGCTCTTTAAGATCCTAAAGGAACTAGAAAACCCCATTCCTCCCACGGATACTTGCACTAAAAATAAACAATGGTGCACAGGGATCCAGAATGCCCTTGTCAACAAAATTTCAGGGCTCCAATCTAAAATTGACAATAAACAACAACAACTCACCTATGTTCCGACCTCCAGTCCCACCCCTCCCCCTCCTACAGCCTCCAGCCTCCAGCCCAGGATTCACCTTCAAAAAGGTATCCACACCCGAAGTACAGAAAATCATAGCGTCATTGAAACCTTCGAACTGCAAGGGGGACAGCTGTCCCGCTCAGATTATAAAAGATGCTGCAAGGGATCTCTCCCCATTCATCACAAAATTAATAAACCTGTCTTTCTCTGATAACTCGGTCCCTAGTAATCTAAAACAATCCTGGGTCCTACCACTACTAAAAAAAACTACCCTCGACCTAGATATACCCACAAATTACAGACCCATCACCACTGTCCCATTCCTACTAAAAATTCTTGATAGAGTGGCCTATCTACAAATCCAGGATTACCTTGAGACAAACCATCTACTAGGAATTCGCCAGTCCGGCTTTCGTCCACAACACGGGACAGAAACGGCCCTGGTCGATCTCAAGTGCCAGATAGACGACCTCAAAGACAAAGGTAAAGCTGGCATCCTTCTTCTTCTTGACCTATCCGCTGCCTTTGATCTGGTTGATCACAAAATCCTGTGCAACCATCTGTCATCGGCAGTTCACTTCTTCCACTCTGCAATTTCATGGATCCAATCCTTCCTGGACAATAGGACCATGCGGGTCTTCTCACCCCTAGCAGCGGCCGACCCTATTCCTATTACTTGTGGTGTCCCACAAGGATCGTGTGTATCACCCACTTTGTATAATATTTTTACAAAGCCCCTATTCGACAAGCTGGACCATCTGGGTGTCACCTACACCAACTACGCAGACGACACCCAGATACTCCTCACCTTAACCGGCAACTATAATTCGGACGCCATTTGGATCAATTAAGTCTTCTCCATCATTCAGGCATGGATGGCCACACATGGCCTCTGCCTGAATGATGACAAGACTGAACTGCTCCTTGTCGGCTCACCCAACACCATTCGGAAACTTAGTCCTAGCTACACTAGCCTTACCATTGACGGCAACACCATCACTATCGCCAAGAATGTAAAAACCCTTGGTTTTTACCTCGACACGAACACTAACCTAGCCAAACAAATTAATATGACTGCCTCAGCCACGGCCTACACAGGCAAACTAATCAGGGCCTGTAGACCGCTGATCTCCCCTAACAACTGCCTCACCCTAGCCAGAGCACTTATACAATCTAAACTAGATTACTGCAATAGTCTCTACGTAGGTGCCAACAAAACGGTAATCAATAAACTGCAAGTTATACAAAATAATGCACTCCGTGCCGCCCTGAATATTCCCAGAAGAGAACATATTTCGGCTACCAGAATCGCATGCAAATGGCTATCCATCCAACAAAAAATAGATCTAAAAACTATCTGCCTCACCTATAAAGCACTCAACGGCCTTGCCCCGCCCTATCTCACCAACAAATTCACATTAAGACAGAACACTAGAACCACTAGATCCTCTAATACACTACAATTGACTGTGCCCAAATTCTCCCTCAAAAGAGCTGGTGGTTCCAGCTTCCCAGTTCTGGCTTCACAACTTTGGAATACCATTCCACTGGATATCAAATCTACACCCACCTTCCAACCTTTCAGAACTAAGGTCATCACCTGGTTACTCAACAATTAACCTACCATGATTGAATGCATACCTCCTGCTTGATTGTATTTTGCACCATGCCAGCATATTACTGTCTATGCACGAATTGCTATATTACTGTCTATGCACGAATTGCTATCCTGTCTTGTACACCTTTGCTTCATCACTGTATAATTGTACCCTACCTTGCCTGTAACTCGAAGATTAAGCGCCCATATACCTTTGGGTCAGGTGCGCTATACAAATTAATAAACAAACAAACAAACAAACAAATAAACAAACATGACATTGAGGATTCCCCAAACCCGCCAGCGGAAGCCACACTTGCTGGTGGGGCACAAAGTTGACAATGTTGGGGAGCTTTTCTCCACAGACCAGCACAGCTCCGGCACAAGGCAATATGGGCAGAAGTAGCCCGGAAAGTGACAGCTGTGGGTGTGACAGCATGGAGCGTAAAAGACTGCCATAAAACGGTGGGATGACCTCTGGCTAAGGGTGCAGAAACTTCTGGCTGCACACCTGCAAAAATTCACAGCCACAGGTGTTGGACCACCCTCATCCCTGAAGCTACTTCCATGGGAGGATAAGTGCAGCAGTGTGTTGTATCAGGAGGGCATTGAGGGAGTTTGTGCAGCAGAGGCAGGAGGTGGGACACCTGTCGAGGCTGGTGAGTACAGAAATTCACAAATATAAAGTTCACACAAGCATATCCTGCCCCCCCTCAATGTACATAATGCCCATAGCATTGTCCACATCACCCCAACCACACACAGCACTTCCATGCCGCCTCACTGAATACAGTGCAAAGCCCCCCGAGTATAACCCATACACAACCACATGCACCACACATGACTGCATGTGAACTGACACTATGGTTCCTGTAAGCAGCGTGACTCACATGTGACAGGTCCAGCAAACACATGAGGATGGTCCATTACAGTGGCTGCCAGGGCTGCAGCTCCCAACAGGCCTGTCTGTGGCAGGTGCTGCGGCCCTGGCATGCTGAGATGCCATGGAATCACTGCCACCATCAACAACATTGCCACTGCACATGCCTACCAACCCACATGGGACCGTATGGGACTTAATGCAAATGTGATTCAAGAACATCCTGCCGCCTGACTTCCTGGGCCCTGGTCTTTGATTATTCCAGTTGCACTGTTAAGTCAGCATATGTACATTGGCAATGGCTCCAGTAGCAAACTGCCGGTACCACTGGCATGGTTAATATAGGGCCCATAATGAGGCACAGTGTCACCTGCACACTGCAGCACATACACCCATGCAGGGACACCCATACACAGCTGCGTGTACAGCGTTGTTACATCATATGCCACACACCCAGGCACTCCCCACCCCCGCCCTACTCGCACATGCAAACACAGATGAACAACTCTTCAGCAGGCTCAACTGACAACAGAAGAAAACATAACCCACAAAGGCGACAATGTGCATCCTGGTCACGAGAATGCATATGTGTCTGCCTTGCTGCCACTGCCATCACAACACTGGTACGCCCTCACCTGCATGGACACATGGGCACACACCAATTGTGGAGTGCCTGTTCCTCACATGACCCTGGAAGACCTACCACGAAAACACCACACACATCCTGGCCATGCAACCAGGTCTCACCTTGACTCCAGGCACGCACCCCTCCAACAACATTTGGAACACATTTCAGATATCTGCACATGGACAGACATGCATGGCACTACCCACAGCCCAATGTGGGTGTACATGTGAGCATACCCAGCACAGCTATGTCACATGTGCCATCTGCACAGTGCCTGCAGCTGAGTCAACGCAACCCATGCATGAATTAGACATACTATGCAGCATTGCCTGCCCCCACAATGTAATATAGCAAGAGGACCATGTTGCATGTAATTGTACAATACTCAACCATTCAGTTCCCTAACAGCATGCCTTTCATTCACAACAGGAACATCATCTGACACGGATGACTGTCAAGCACAAACATCAAGGGACAGTGGACGTGCAAGGCCCATAACACAACGTCCCTCAAACTCTGGTGCAACTCGCCCATCAGGGCAGTGACAAATGCAATGGTACACCACACAGAGCCGGCAGACAACCCTGCTGCCCCATGACACAGGCAGACCCTCTGCTTGTCCCACCTGCTGCCCCTGTGATACAGGCAGCCCCCCTGCCTGTCCCACCTGCTGCCCCCATGACACACGAAGCCACATGTGCATTCCCAAAGGGACATGCAAGCACCACCACTCCACAAGGCTGTCTTATGGCACAGACAGCAGTTCTGGGTATGGGGCTGTTACGGCAGGCAGAAAGAGCGGCGAGGACACTGAGCACACCCCAGATGTTCTGGGCACATTAAGCCCGATGAACCCCAGAAGTCCTGTGCGCTCGCCCCAAACCATGGATCCAGGAGCTCAATGCGCATCTCCAATGGATGGCGGAGCATCAGGACACACTGACCACACTGGTGCAGCAGCACTTAGAGGAGTCACACCTTCAGAGGGAGAGCAATCAGGCGATTGGCCGCTGGGTTGCCCATGCCATTCGGTGTTCGGTCTGTGCCACTGTCCTCATGTCTCGGAGGGTCCATGAGGGCATTGTGATCAATCTAACATTGCCGAGACAATGGCACAGGTCCTACAGGCTATCATGTCATGCCTACCACCTCAAAAGATGCCAGTGCCCTCCACCAGCACCACACCTGCAAGCTCCCAGGCAGGCAGCCCCAGAAGAAGATCAATGCACCTGTCTGGCGCATCTCAGAGGGACAAACGTGCCAGCAAGAGTGGCAGGAAGTAGTGCAGATTCATTGACACTTGCTCCACATGTTGATATTTTGGGACTGGGAGGTGGGAGGGTACGTTTGGGAAGGTCTTGTTGTTGCACCTGTTTTCATTTGTCTTTATCATAATACACTGGGTTGTGCATCTGAATCACAAGTGGACATTCTTCTTCTGTTTGAGTATTCATTATTTAATCAAAGTGTTACAAATTACGTGTCAGAAATTGTGCTCCATGTGCCTGTGAGGATTGCTTAAAATAAATTGTGAATCAGTGCATGCCGTGCATGTTGACCATCCATGGCATCCCGCCGGGGTCGAACTCCAATCCCATCATCATCGTCATCCCGTTCCTCCTCATCTGCTGGGTCAATGTCCAGGGGCATTGAAATGTTCCATCAAATACACATATTGTGCAGCATGGCACTTTCCAGGACAATTATTCCAGCCTTGATGGGGCTATACATTAGTGCCCTGCCGGATCTCCTGAGGCAGCAGAACACAACATAGTACATGCCACAGATGACCCAATGGATTTTCAAAAATTACATGTGACAACTTTTCTATATTCAAAAGTTGGGTCACAATTTCCTACTAAGACTGTTTGGCCTGCTCACTGTCTGCAGTCATGATGTGGCCTTCAATGTTACTACATTTCTTATTCCTTTCAATGTAAACAATGGTGTGTGTATGCCTACTTGGAGCCTCATGTCTTGTATGGTGCTAACAATCTGCGTTCTCCACCCGCAGTGCACTAGAGGCAAGACACTGCTGTGCTCAGCAGGACTAATAGGCATTGTGCACATTAGAGCACCTGCTACTTTCTCACCAGTGAGAATACTCTCATGTACATGTCACCATTGCATAGTGTGCCACTCCTTGGTTAGGGGGACTTTCACTTTGCGGAAACATGAATTCCTGTGACATGGAAAACTGTCATGGACCTCATGCAGCGGTAAAGCAGGTGCACTTTGGTGAGTGCCTATTTACCCCCCCACTACACAGAGGTCAAGCATCGGTCATTCTACTCACTCAAAGGCCAGGTGAACTCTGGTGAGTGCCAATGTGCCCCCCACTTCACAGAGGTCAGGCATTGGTCATTCTATTCAATCAGCAGCAAGGTGCACTCTGGTGAGTGCCTATTTACCCCCCCACTACACAGAGGTCAAGCATTGGTCATTCTTCTCACCCAACGGCCAGGTGCACTCTGGTGAGTGTCTATTTACCCCCCACTCCACAGGGGTCAAGCATTGGTCATGCTACTCACCCAACAGCAAGGTGCGCTCTGGTGAGTGCCTATGTACCCCCCACTACACAGAGGTCAAGCATTGGTCATTCTACTAACCCAACAGCCAGGTGCTCTCTCTGATGTGACATGCCATGTACTTTGGCAACGTGGAATTCCGCAAGACCATTGAGTCATGTTTGGATCCCGAAAAACGTGCACAGCAATGGGTGATGAGGTATTCAGCATCACAGACCATCTGCACCTTGAGGGAGTGACATTTTTTGTGATTTCTATACACTGCCTCAATGGCATGTCTGTCAACCAACTCCACATGGGTGCAATCTACACAATCCTGGAAAAACAGGGTTGTGGCAGCCCGTGCAGCTCACCCGGTTGCAAGGAAGTGCAGTACCAACACTACCTTCAGCAACGGTGGGATTGCAGTCCATATGTTTGTCATGCTGCTGATGACGTCATTGATAAGGGTGACTATTGATATTATGGTCCCACTGTCAAGCCAGTACAAGGTGTGGATTTGGCTTGGGGTCAGGTTCCAGGACGAGGCCCTGATGTGGGGAATTTGTGACTGCCTGCGGGGAGCTATCTGATGGACATTGATGTTAGGCATGGCCAACTGGTTCCTCATTCACCTCCTGAGCCTACAACCCCTACTCTGCCTCTCTGCTGCCTCATCCTCAATAGCTCCTTGCAGGTTCCCCAGCCCAATTGCTACTTCAGCGACTGCCAACATTGTTGTGTTGGGAGGTGGGTTGGGTGTGAGTGTGGTCCTTTTGTACATTCCCAGTGGTAAATGGTGTGCAGCTGTGCTAATTTACTCCACCTGGGGCCTGTTGCTACTCTCCAGGTACTGTTTAATGCCTGTTCCACGGGCCGGTGTTACAGCGCAGTGGTCACGGTGCCACAGCCATTTTTATGGCAGTGTTCTGTGTAAACGGAACTCTGAATGTGCCCGTACTACCACTGTGCTGGTAATTCAGGGACGTCCAGTGACTCTTTAAGCTCTTTACGGTCACAGTGCTACCAGGTGCAGTAGCACCATGGGGGTCACTTTGCGGTGACGTTTTTTTTGCACTTGTGACTCGGAATGTGCCGGTCTGGAAAACGGCGCCGGTACAGTGCTCTCAGCACCACTATTTCCGGACCAGCATACTTGTTATGAGGCCCAATGTGAAAATGAACACATAACCATTGTGATGCAAGGCAGCAGCTAGGACAAGTGACCCAACAATTTTAGATTTTGAAACGAAGTTGCAAAACTTTAGTTTGTGAGCAAAATAAGTGAAAACACATAACGACATGCAAAACAAAATATAATATTCAACCGATTCCCTCATGGAAAGTGCTTACTTTATTTGCTTTAAGGCCCGGAGGTTAAAGACCATGGTATACTAAGTTCACTGAACAGATACCGGGAATGTTAAATAAGCTCTAAAAATCAAATAGGCTAGATTGTATTAATAGTTAATAGCTTGTGTAGCCTGAGGAGGGAATTTTACATAAAAGTGTGACTGTGTAATGAAGTCATTTGAAAACCATAATATGTGTAATGTTGTTACCTATTAAACTCAGAAAGAGTAGGCACATGTGTTTTGTTATAGCTCTGACAAAGGACAACCATTCTTAAAGATAACAAACATAGCGTGTGAGTGTGAATGCTAGAAAAGAATCGTCTTCATTTTCTGGTTATGATTAGGGAAAGGATTTACTCACATTTGTTTGCAAGACAAATAGTATGCTAACATTGACCCATTCCAAACCAACTAACCCCTCCACCAACCTCACATTTTTGAGAAACCCTAAGTGGGACTTCAGGCACGCTAATTCTTCCTACTGATCAGGCAAAGGTCTCTGTTGTCCTGATGGCCTAGTCCACAATCAATGTTTATGTCCACAAGATATCACAGGGTAAAACTCTTGCATCCTCCTCAGGAGAGGGACGTAGGGTCACCACTCTCTAATGGTCTTCCAATGGTGATGTGAAGTTCATTTTTGGAGCTGGTTTTTCCCAGATCCACTGGATCAAGTCCGGCAACACTCTCCTGGTCACCTAAGGCAGCCTTAAATTCTATGTCAGCACTTTGGGTGCACAAGCATTGCTCAATTTATAGTACTGTTGAGATGGAAATGAGTATATCCCTAAGCGCTTTCAGGTGAAGCGAATCCCCTATGAGATAGCATGGGGGAGAAAACCGCACTCTGAAACTTGGTGTGAAAAGCAATATAGCGTGAACAGTAGATGCATGGCATTAGGAGACCCATAGAAATAAATGCCATCTTGTATTTATGACGAAAGCACAGGCTTGCATAACCACGCTGCACCAGCTGAGCTCCATGGAAAGATTTCACTAGGCCCAACCTTGCTAAGGCAGAAGGAATATGCACCGCCTGTTCTCACGGGAGTCCACTTCCCCCATGTCCCTTCACTGTTGCAAACATTTACTATCGTTCAGAGGAATGCACTCTGCAAGAGCGTAAAACAGCACAAGGCTCTGCGCAGCGACTATCCATCTCCAGTAAGCTGCTGCAGGCCTCTAACCCCCACCCAACCAGCCAAAGCCAGGCCCAAACCACTGACTTAACCCCACACCCACAATCCATGATAAGGGAGTGACCCCCCCTGTCCAAGCACAAATCAAGCGACCACAAAAGATCTAAGCTTGCGAGACTGTTTCACGCCCTCACCCCCAGCATAAAACACATCCGTTGTAACACAAGGTACAGGGAGGGAGAAATCCTAGATCAAACCCAGGGTGGAGACCTTCAGTGCCAGAGGTGCAGTATCAACCGAGCCCAGAATGTGTGGGTCAACGTGACTGTATTTCATCCTCTCTTCACCCCCTGGCATTAACCCCCGAGCCGCCCAGGTGCATGCCACAGTGACGGAGTAGTAGGTTTAGCGTGTTAGTATAAATGTAACATTGTATTTTACGAGTGACCAGGCCTTCACCAGACAACAAGATGAGCCCAGCTGGCCCACGTGGAGCCTGATAGATGGCGAAGGAACTAGCCAATAGTAGCCTGGCATCCCCTATGGAGAAGGTCCATGCATATGGTATTACCAATCAGTGGCACCAGTTTTTACTGTATATGATTATGCCACACACGAGGGAGTGACCGACTCACTAAAATTACTGGATTCCACAAATGTGGGACCTGTAACATGTGTAAATTTTCACACGCTGACTGTTGGGAGATCAAAGCCAATAATGGCATTGTGATCAAAATTAAAGACTTCATCAATTGTAGCACCACGTACGTTGTATATTCAATCATTTGTGTATGTCAAAAGAGTTGTGTGGGAAGCACAATTAGACAATTAAGAGTGAGAATTAGGGAACATCTCTCTAATCTTAAAAGCTGGGACATTAGGTAGCCTCTGGCTGTTCAGTGGCAGGAATGCCATCAGATGGCCAACAAGACTGACCTGCAATTCATAGGTCTGATGCGAGCAAAAACCGGGAAGAGAGGGGGTGACCTCACTTTGAAACTACAGAAAATGGAATCTAAATGTATCTGTCTTTTACGATGTGTCACTCAGGGGTTGAATGCGATCATGGGATGAATGTCTTTCTGTAGAATATCCGCGATATGTAAACTGTGTAGAGTGATATACAGCACCAGATCAACCGTCCAGTTTGTAGGGGCTGCTCAACTAGCAAGCACTTTATATGCTCCATAATGCATAGAATGTATTTGGGCCACATACTCATAAGGGTATTTCACTCAGTTATAACTTACACTAATGAGCAATAAGAATGGTAAATGCTTGGTCGGGTGAGCATGCTAATGCTGATATTTACTTGCATCACCGTCACTTATCATGTAGTATTGTAAACCTTCAGCGCTTGTACATATATTAATTCCAATGGTCTTTTGGAGGTACTTCTCCACCCAGAATCACAGTACCTCACAGCCTTTATCCTGGGCGGAAAGCACTATGAACACACTTGTTTGCCCCAGGAGTACTGTGAGAGCCCTAGCATTTTTAACAGGATATTACATGAAGACTTAGGGAACATTCAAGTACCCAGCATGATCCTTCAATATGTAGACGACCTGCTGGTCTGCAGCGACAGTGAGCAAGGCTGTCAAAGGGACTCTATTGCATTACTACAGTTGTTAGCAAGGAAAGGGTACAAAGTGGACAAAGCAAAACTCCAGTACAGCCAACTGGAAGTACTCTACCTTGGGATACTCATCTCTAAAGATGGAAAAATAATGATCCCCGACAGGGCAGCAACAGTGTGTGCCCCTCCCAAACCACTCACTGTAAAAGACATGCAAAAATTCTTGGGATGCAATTATTGCAGGTTGTGGATTCTAGATTATATAGCATACACAAGGCCGCTCCTACAGGGCCTCAAGGAAGTACAAAAAGAGAGCAACAGAATAGAGTGGATGCCAGAGATGATAACAAGTTTCAACAACTTAAAAGAAATGATTTCGACATTACCTGTCCTCGCCACACAGTAGTTTTACAATGTTTCGCACTCAAAAGGTATGCTTATGACAGCATTACTTACCCAGAAGAGCACAATGGGCCATAATCCACTGGCGAATTACAATGGAACACTTGACTTAGTGATGCAGGGGCAGTTCACGTGCGAACAGGCTTTTGCAGTCACAACCTTTGCCATCGAAAAAAGCTCTACAATTGAGATGGGGTGCTCAGTAACGTTGTCACGATTTTAGATCACACACTCACCATACAGAGAGCCTGGGCTTATGAGATAATGGGGGTAATTCATAGAATTCAGCGCACAAGTGGCGCACGCAGATAGCGCACAGTGTGTGCATGCGACAGTCTGCGCCAGCCGCGTGCGCCAAAACCCATTTCAGCGCACAGCGTATTCATGGATTTTAACATCCCTAAGCAGCCGTGGCACAGCGACCCTGCAGCAGTGCCAGTTACGCCCCCAACCCCGCCCCATGTGCCATGAACAGCGCACAAATCCAGTACATGGCGCACAGGCCAGTGGACCAGCATACAGCCCCCCAACCAGGAAAATGCGTGTAAAACTTCATGCGCACCCCTCAGAATACACGTACAGCACTCATTCACGGGAAGTTTTATACGCGATAGGCCTAGCGTGAGTGGGGAACGTGTATTACTGGAGTTCACGGGGAGTTTCACACGCGGTAGGGCCTGTGCAAGTGAGGCACGTGTATTTCTGGGGTTCGCGGGGAGTTTCACACGTGGTAGGCCCTGTGCGAGCTGGGCACGTGTATTTCCTGGGTTCGCGGGGAGTTTCACACACAGTAGGGCCTGTGCGAGCGGGGCACATGTATTCCTGGGGTTCGCATGGAGTTTCACATGCGGTAGGCCCTGTGCGAGCGGGTTATGTGTATTACTGGGGTTCGCGGGAAGTTTCACATGCGATAGGCATTGGGCGAGCGGGGCACATGTATTACTGGGGTTCGCAGGGAGTTTCACACGCGATAGGCCCTGTACGAGCGGGGCACGTTTATTACTGGGGTTCGCTGGAAGTTTCACATGCAATAGGCCTAGCGCGAGCGGGGTATGAGTAACACTGGGGTTCGCGGGGAGTTTCACATGCGGTAGGCCCTGTGCGAGCAGGGCACGTGTATTACTGGGGTACCCAAACGAATTGGCAGTGTGTGTCCTCCCAGGTGTGCCCTCACCCAGGGCCTGCAGACAGACCACAACACAGGGGAACACACTGCACCCCTGGCCATGCCCCACAGGCAGCCCATCCACCCTGGCGAAGCTCCCCAGCCAGCCTACATGTCACCACGCACCAGTGAGCACTGACTCATTTCCCCCCACCCACCCACCCAACAGTGAAGGGCACCTGCCAGCAGGCCCCTACTCATGTACACCCACCCACCCACCCAGAAGTGAAGGGCACCTGCCAGCAGGCCCCTACTCATGTTCCCCCACCCACCCACCCAGCAGTGAAGGGCACCTGCCAGCAGGCCCCTACTCATGTCCCCCCATAGCAGTCAAGGGCACCTGCCAGCAGGCCCCTACTCATTTAAACACGAAACAATGGACATAAGGAAAACAATGCAGAATGTCACATAATGATAAAAAAGAGGAAATCAGAATCCAAAATATATGAAATCAAAAATGTCTCCAAAGACTCCCTCCAACAAAGCAAATCCAAAAAGAAATGAAAAAGTAAAATCCATTGCTCCATGGAAAAATCAAAAAAGAAAATGCTGACAAATCCACACTCCAACTATTTACAAGGATGAAATCCTGGGTCCATGAGCCCAGCTGTCCAAATGAAACCTACAAAAATACACTAACTAATGAAGAACTATATACAAAAATGTGGGGTATTGTCCAAGTGCACCAAAAAAAAATTAAAATAAAAATGAAACCTAACACTAACTAACTAACTAACTATTTACAATGGCAGCGGGCTAGTCCGACGGCTCACTTTTTGATGTCCCGGGCCAGGGCATCATTGAACTCCCACTCAATGTCCTGGAGGCAGTCCTCTTCCATGGCCCTGAGGGTTCGCAGGGATGATGACATGTTGACCTCCAACTCCCTGCCAATTGCCTCGAGGCACTCGGCCCGCCTCAGTGCCCTCCGCATGGAGTTCTCCTCACTGACCATCGTGAGGCGTGCCTCTTCCGCCCTCTGCTGCTCCGCATCTATGTCATGGCCCAACCACTGCCACACGGAAGACACTTGTAATCCTGGGTCCTCCTGCCCTCTGGTCGATGCCTGCCCCTCCGATGTTGAAGGCCCCGAGTCATCATTGCTCCCACCATGTTGTTGCTGCTGCTGTGCCTGTGCCTGCGCCCTGGCTCTTGCTGCCTGCACGTCCTCCTCCGGCTGGGGTGCAGTTGTCGTGGTGGCCACCCCTGCTTGACGTCTGACTCCCGACTGTGGCAGGGATGTGTCCTCCACCATCCTGGCCGCTGGGTCAGAGGCAGCTCCACAGGGATACCCAGGTGATACATGGGTGGAAAGATGGCATGGAGGATGACTGGCGCATGGGGGTTCAGGTGAGGAGGGGGTCGCAAGAAGGTCCAGCACACGGAGGAATCAAGCACTGGTGGCCCGTCCCAGTAGGTCAACGCGGTCAAAGAGGCATCCGAGATGACGTGCAGTGTCTTCACAAAAACACTGCAGGTCACCGCGCATGCCCCGTTGATGCAATGCTATCTCAGCCAGGACAGGCTCAACCCGGTCCCGGATAGCCACGTCCACAGGTAGAGGAAGGCCAGTTGTTGTGCGCCCATCCCCTCCCTGAAAACGGGTCTGGACGTAAGCATCCCTGCTGGTGCCAGATGATGCAGTCACAGGATCAGGGACAGCATTACACACAGGCACCTCCGCGGCAGCCTGTGCTGCCTCCTGTCCCTGTCCCTGCCCCTGCACTGCACCACTAACACCAGTGGAATCCCCACCTCCAGACCCTGTGTGCGTCCCTTCCACGGCCTCCTCCTCCTCCAAACCCCCCACCAACCTGGATGACTCCATGCCCCTTCTGCTGCCGAGGAGTCCATCTCCAACCTCCGCCTCCTGGACCTACCCTCGGCCTGAGACGCGGCACCAGGCTCCTCACTCCCCGAAGAGATGACAATCTGGGAGGGGAGCCGGGCCTTGCGTCTCTGGCTGGTGGTGCGATCCCTGCCGCTTTGCTCCACGGCACCCTCTCCGCCCTCTTCATCAATTGACACTGCAGACAGGGAGAGATAGAACACAGTCATCAGGGCACTGTACAATGGACTGATACTCACATGACAATTGTACATGAATGGTAGTGTCAAACTTCAGACATGGCATCACACTCCCTAACACACATGTCATTTCTACTCACACACACGATCAATTCCACAGAAGTATTTCACCAGGCAGCACCATCCATAAATATACAACAGCATCAGCATCTGAAGGTGAGCCTGACATCACATGAAACACGGGGAGTGCACAACACATGCACACACACCAACACACTTACATGCATGTGTACATGTCCACCAACTGTCACAGTGATGAGATTGCCATCCATGTCACATCTGGCATTCAGCCTTCTACATGTCAGTGCCACATACATCCATGTTGCATCACAGTTGACCCTTGTCAAATACACACACATGCACACAGCGCAGATACATGCAGCTGGAACCACCATCCATGTGTGACACCACAACCATGCCAACGTACATACACAGCAATGCAAACTTGTGTGCTCCTACACCTGCATTTGGCCAAAATGCTTACCAACACATACACCATCCATGTGCCTCACACATGTGAGAACTCACATGTGTCAGCCTCACGCCCCTGTACATACACATCCATACATGGCCCTACAAAAACGCATGTATAACCTGCACACTACTGGCACACCACGACACGCACAGCGTCCAATCAGTATGCATGTACACTTACCGCTTGACTTCAGACGGGTCTGCCTCTCAAGGACCTGGACGTGGAGCGCTGGGCGTATGCATTCCAGGACCCTCATTTGGTGGTCTGACAGCTGGCCCCGGCACCCCTTGGCATCCGCTGCCTTCAAGAGGCACTGGGCCTTGTCGAGGGTCCTGGACCTGAAGTCCTCCCAGCGCTTCCGGACATGTTTGATGTCACGGACTGCCACCCCCTCCTCGTTGATGGCAGCCATGATGTCCATCCAGATCCTGGTCCGTCCTTCATTGTCGGCGTGCAAACTTCCAAAGAGGGCATCATACTGCCCCAGGACTTGCTCCACCAGGACACCAACTTCCCTGACACTGAAGCTGGTGGCCCTCTGCGTCTCTGGCTGGGGGTTGCCAGTGGTGCCAGATGGTGTTATGCCCGACATGGCAACCCCAGAGGCAGGTGTGGGTGGGCAACTGGGTCCTGGGGCTGGGCTGTGGAGCGATGGTATCCCAGTCGGGAGCCTTCAGTTCCAGCAGGGGTGGTCACAGCAACTGCACCCCTGGGTGACGTGCAGGCAGCAAATAGAAGGGCACGTGGGCAGCAGGCAGGCAGGCAGTAGCAGATGGCAGGTGGGAGCAGTAATTCGGCCTTCTGGGCAGGAGCGTGGTCTTACCTGTGTTGTCACGTGGCCAACTTGATACGGAGTGATTTGGCACGTGAAAAAATTGCATGTCAGCGTGTAATTCGAGGAAAGGCCCTTAGCGCGTAAGCGCATCTGTGACGTTACACGTGCAGGTGTTTCCCTCGTGACGGGTGCATAGTGAATCAGCACGTGAAGACACAGCACGTATGTGAATTCATTGGACCAAAGGTCCTTCAGCGCATAAGAGCATCTGTGACGCGCAAGGGCGTTACCCTCAACACGGGTGAATGTTCATTGTACACATGCAAAAACTGTACATCCGAGTGTCAGCTCATGTAATTGGAGGAAAGGGCCTTAGCGCGTACATGCGTAAGCGACATTGTACGTGTGGGCCGGTTGAAAAGGTACGTGTAGGACGCCATTTCCTTGTACTTGCTTTTCGTGGGGAGCGAGTGGGTGAATTTTGTACTTCTACTCGGTTCACACGCGATTACATCACAATGGTTCAAGTTCGTACTCCCTGTTACCTCTGACAGCGTTCAATTCTTATTTTGGCCTGTTTCCTCAAACAGCGTTCACTTCTTCTTTTGTCCTGTTTCCTCAGACAGCGTACAATTCTTCTTTTGGCGGGGGTGTTGCCAACGCGCACATTTGCATTTTTTTCACGTTATTTTTCCAGGCATACGGTGAGTCGCACACGTATTTACCAACTGTGCTTTCCCCGTGTGTCACGTACCCCTTCAGAGGTCAGTGTAGGCTACGTGTATTACGCGTACGCTTATTTTTGTGTTTCTGGGTGCCACAGCATAGTGCGGGTTCATTTTTCCATGCACCTGGTCTACGAGGGTTGCGTGCACGTTCATTTTTGTTTTCCGGGAGCCTGTGCGTTGCGTGACCCGTCATCTTCCCCCAGTGGTCACAGACAGCCTTGCTAGAGCAGTAGGGTACGAATTCCATCTAGTACCCTACCCCTTTCACCCCCAATTGCCCAGGACTATTGTTTACTGCTACTCCCATATGCACAACAACATCAGTGCCATGGTTGAGAGGTGACCAAGCGGTAAAGGAGAAAAAGGTAGCTGACCTCCAAAAGGTGGGCATGGTGGGCGCGGTATTTGACGTGGCCAAGATTTTGCAGGGTACCCCTAGACCCCCGTGTGTGGAGGACCAATCAGGGACACCCTTGCCCCCCCGGTTGTGGGAAACGTAGCTGACACCATCCCAGCTCAGCCCTTGTTGGACCAGCCCATTTTGGCACCTGAACCGGCACAGGATGACTCCCAGGCTGACTTCCAGGTCAGCAAGTCTAAGCCGCATGTGGCGGTGCAAGTTGCTGTCACCAGGCCACGTGGATCTGGGGCAGCAATGTCATCTGATGCCCCAAGTAGGCAGGGTGGGGAGGCTGCAGGGGCAGCTGCAGCTCTATCCACCCCATCTCTGAGTCTCCCATCCGGGACAGTGTCGGTCCAGGTCCATCAAACCGACATTGGCCCTGCCAACATCACCCTGCAGCCAATGCCTGCACCAAGACCTATGGTCATTGTGCATTTGCACACTCCTAGTACCCAGTCCACCGGCGCTTCTGCCCCTACTGACCAGAGCAGCGTAAGCCACTCAGGATCCGCACCACCTTTGAAAAAGAAGAAGGGTGCTCTGGCACTACAGGCTGAGACCCCAGACACGGCTACACACTCCGGCACGTCAAGGAAGCCTAGCTTTAATGACGCCGAAATTGATGCACTTGTGGCCTATGTGTCGGCACATAGCCGCAAAATGGTGGTGACTGCAGGGTGCAAGACCACACCTGGTCAACGTAAGGCACACTGGCAGACCAATCTGTATTCTGTATCACTACCTATCACTACCTACCTATCTATATGTGTGCATGTATGTATAATAAGCTGTCTTGACTAAATTGCCGAGATATCTCAGGGTGTGGCGAGCTGTATAAATAATAAACAAACAAACAAACAAACAAACCTCACTGCCTTTGTTTTACGTATACTGTGTACCTGCCCCATTCTCCGCCCATACCCTCATTGCATTGTATGCATTTTATGCAACAACAAACTCTGTATATTTCTCTGCCCATACTGGGCACCAAACATCAGACAAACGACTGTGTATATGGAGTACTTTATATATTGAGTACTAGACATTTTACATCCAACATTGTGCATTACATATTGCCTATATTGTGTACTGAATAGCATCTCGCCATCACTGTGCACGCTACTGCATGTATCCTGAAATGAAATCATCTATTTTCAATTGCTATGCCATCGTTATGTTACCAACTTGCCCACTTCCATAATGTATTTGACAGCAATGATCCTCATTACTTAAATCCATTCCAGGTGCGAAGAGCAGGCATGTAAGGGGTGACGAATTGTGGCAGTCTGAGGCAGTCTAAAGGCAGATAAGGCAGACACTGGATTGTGCTTGGTAAGTTCCCCTATTAGTCTACTGCCCATGCTGCTTTGCAATTTGGAGCTTATAAACTATTTGCATCAGCAGCGTAATGGTTTACGCGTGCACCAGAAGTCGAGTGACTCTGCTGGCATCAGCTTTGGAGACCGACCAGGCGGACATCGACCATCCCCCTTTGGTATTACCTAAAGACGGTCCCATTATGATTCAACATGCTGGTTCCCACAGGATCAGGGTTCAGATGTCAATATTACAACATTATTGCCGGCAAGTGCCCTGATATTATTGTTTGCATCTAAGGCGACATTAAAGAAAGACATTTGTCCGACTATTTCTACTCCGAAAATCACAACATTTTGAATCAGCCATAGATTGTGTAATGTTTTGTACAGGCTTTTTATTTCCCTTTTCAGCGGTGGATTGCTTCTTGTTAGATTCTCCTTTAAAGGAAGGCTTTTTTGGAATATATTTGTAAATTTCCACATTTGACTCCTCTGTGTCATATTCAACTGATTCCTCACAAGATGTTTCCTCACTAGAATTAGAATTGCTTTCTGTCTTCCGAGCTTTGGGTGAATCCTGCCTCGATGGCTTTTCAATTATTTTCACTTTCTGTAAATGCCAATTAGTGTCAGGTTTCTTCTTTCCTTCTTCAGCTAGCGTCAGTTTCATTTCAGGTTGTGATTTAAAGGAATCCTTTTTTGAACTATCTTTGTAATATTCCTTGCCATGGTTGTCTGTCTCTTCCTCTTCATTTGAATCCTCACAAGATGTTTCCTCATCCGATGTATCCATTCTGTCTCTCTTCATTGTTGTGTGTGATACCTGCCTGTATGGTTCTTCAATTATTTCCACTTTCTGAAAATGACGAATAGTTGGCGGAATCTTCTTTCTGCTTTGCACTGGGGATTGTTTCTTTTTAGGATGTGCTTTAAATTGCACATTTCGTGAATTATGTATGTAGTATTCAGTATCAGAGTCATATGTCTCTTCTTCATCTGATCCCTCATAAGATGTTATACTGCAATCATACATGTTTTCTCTCTTCCTACAAGACAATGAAACCTGCCTCATTGGTCCTTCAATTATTTTCACTTTCTGTAAAGGCCTACTGATTGTAGGTTTCTTCCTTCCCTTTTCAGGTAATGTTTTATAGGAAGCCTTTCTTGAACCAGCTTTGTGATATTCTGTGTCAGGGTCGTCTGCCTTCTCTTCATCATCCTCTCTTTCTCGTTTCATGGTTGGGGGTGAAACCTGCCTGGAAGGTTCTTGAATTTTGTTCACTTTTTGTGAATGCGTAGGCTTCTTCACTGTTGCATTAGTGGATTGTTTATTGTAAGATTGTGCTTTAAACGGTGATTTTTTTGGAATGTCTTTGACATTTTCCTTGTCAGTTTCATCTGTGTCACCTTTTTCTGATCTCTTGCTGGATGTTTCTTCATGAGAATCTTCATTATGTTCTCCCTTCATAGTCAACGTTGAAATTTGTGTTTCAGAATCTTCAATTATTTGCACTTTTCGTAATTTCCTACTGACAGATAGGAAGACAAGTCTCTTAAACAATATGTACAGTAAATAACATTGAAATTATGCTTCATCGACTGCATCATCCAACACTGTATTTGTTTAAGGATATGACTTGAGAAAAATATTCCTTTACAAATAAACCTTATCATTCCATAATGTTTGATTGTATTGCCCTGCCATTTCAAAGGAGATTGCAGAAAAACAGCCACTCATTTACACATATAGCAATTTAAGTAGCCTCAAACCATTAAAAAAAGTCTATCAGTTCTGCAGCATGCATATCTCTTGTGGTAGATGTAAGGCTGTCACCTTAGTTGTTACAGAGGCCTCTGACATTTGAAAAAAACTTGCTTTACGGTGTGACCAAAGTAACATACATTTTCTGAAATTTGTGATGCTCTGGAAAATTACTAAAATAAAATAAACTTGACATCTCTGGAATAGCATTCAAAAAATCAATTAGCAATCATGATACAATTTTGTGCAGACTTTATACACAATTGTATTTTAAGGATGCAGGCGTAGAGCCCTAAATGTGGAGGTAAATACAGGCTGCGGAAATTCTATTAGTGTAAAGATTGGTTCATTTTAGTGTCAGTGTTCTGACATTTGTCGCAGCATTTCAGGTCATTTTCTAATTGGATTTAGTTTTGCCACATTTTAGAGAGCACTATGCTACCGAGTACGTAGTTGAATGATGGGAAGAAAAAGGTGTTGTTACTGGTCCCCATTAGCACACGGGCCTCTCGCTGCATTAGCCAGCGTCCAGCCATTTTGGACTAGGCCCCATC
This sequence comes from Ambystoma mexicanum, assembly GCF_040938575.1. Taxonomy (NCBI): domain Eukaryota; kingdom Metazoa; phylum Chordata; class Amphibia; order Caudata; family Ambystomatidae; genus Ambystoma; species Ambystoma mexicanum. Next base: position 377,336,021 of record NC_090930.1, on the reverse strand, counting down.
AGAGGTGTAGATTTCTGCCATTCAGGGTACTAAGCCGCAGATCTGAGCCTCTGTCTATCTATTTAATAAAGCTTGATTCCTTCTTTCCCAGCGAGTGCTCAGCTTGCTAAGGCCCTTGGAGGAAAGGTGAGGTGCAGCACACATATTAGTTATTGTTGCATGGGGCTAGCTGTTCTCAGGAGTTTTGAGTGAAATGTAGAATAACAGTTTGTGTTCTCGATGAGAGATAAGTACAATAGTTGTGAATGACACCTTTTGGTAACGTAGCCTGGAGTGGAAACATTGCCAAAGCGTCAAATAAGATCATGGTCATACTGCCACCTTGGGAATGTTGTGACAACTGGATCTGCAATAGAATGGCTTGGTAGTATGAATAAATATGAGAAATTAATTTTCAAAGAGTGTTAAATTGTTTTATGAAGCAACTTGATTATCCAGAGATAGCCAGAAAAATATATGCTAGGGATAGCAAAATGTTTTAAAGTGGCAAAAAGAGCTGCAGAGTATGCTGCCACAAGGGGTGGGAACTGCCTGAATTGCCAAACTGACTTAGCTCATGGGAGAGGATATTAGTGTGTCTAATTTTCTGACTTCACTGTTCACACTCATAACATGATTGGGTCGTTTAGGAGGGCCAGCACATCAGAAGTTGTATGAACTTGCTTTGGCAAATGAGGGTATGTCATTTTAGTAAATGTTACATGTATAACTTTAGCCAATAAGGATGTAGTATTGTCTGCTGAGTGCACAAATAGATAATTCATAGGAGGATGCACTTAGGATGGTCACAGGTAATGTACTAACTAATGGGGCACACTGATATATTTTGTATTTAAGATTTTATGTAGGTGGGAGCCGATAGGGAACGTGGGATTAACATGTACTTGTTACTTGTAATATATTCAAAATTTGTAGTTTTTGTCTTTAAATATTGTAACCCAATGTGGGCGCGTCAAGAGCATTTCCAATTTTCAGTTCAAAGGAGCTCACTAACACTCTTGGCTGTAATTTGCATGCATTACGGCTGTTTTCCTTGCAAATCGTGCACTCCTTGGATTGTTTTTTTCCCATCCGTTTTTGGGCCTACAATACAGAATCAATGGGCCTTATTATGAGTTTTGCAGTAAAAATCAGGTGTTACTGTGACGGCGGTCCTAACGGCTCCACCACCGTGTGATTCCGGAAAGAAGGTAGGATTGCGGCTTGTCAGCCGCACGCATGCCTTATCCGCGGAACCAGTGACACCATCATCACAGTAACACTGGCGTAGACGGATGTACTGTCCAAATGGTGGCAGTGCACCCTCCTCCTCTGCGTGCATGCTGGACCTAGCGGCAACACGTATATGGAGCCGGAAACAACGGAACCGGAAATAACGTAATCGGCGGAACTGGAACGAGCCCGGCACACATTACAAAAATCACAATCCACTGCGATCTCCCTGTATCAGAAGCCATCCAGCCTTAGTGAAAGCCACAACATATACAGGGACATGAGCTCAAAGGAGCTCTTTAAGATCCTAAAGGAACTAGAAAACCCCATTCCTCCCACGGATACTTGCACTAAAAATAAACAATGGTGCACAGGGATCCAGAATGCCCTTGTCAACAAAATTTCAGGGCTCCAATCTAAAATTGACAATAAACAACAACAACTCACCTATGTTCCGACCTCCAGTCCCACCCCTCCCCCTCCTACAGCCTCCAGCCCAGGATTCACCTTCAAAAAGGTATCCACACCCGAAGTACAGAAAATCATAGCGTCATTGAAACCTTCGAACTGCAAGGGGGACAGCTGTCCCGCTCAGATTATAAAAGATGCTGCAAGGGATCTCTCCCCATTCATCACAAAATTAATAAACCTGTCTTTCTCTGATAACTCGGTCCCTAGTAATCTAAAACAATCCTGGGTCCTACCACTACTAAAAAAAACTACCCTCGACCTAGATATACCCACAAATTACAGACCCATCACCACTGTCCCATTCCTACTAAAAATTCTTGATAGAGTGGCCTATCTACAAATCCAGGATTACCTTGAGACAAACCATCTACTAGGAATTCGCCAGTCCGGCTTTCGTCCACAACACGGGACAGAAACGGCCCTGGTCGATCTCAAGTGCCAGATAGACGACCTCAAAGACAAAGGTAAAGCTGGCATCCTTCTTCTTCTTGACCTATCCGCTGCCTTTGATCTGGTTGATCACAAAATCCTGTGCAACCATCTGTCATCGGCAGTTCACTTCTTCCACTCTGCAATTTCATGGATCCAATCCTTCCTGGACAATAGGACCATGCGGGTCTTCTCACCCCTAGCAGCGGCCGACCCTATTCCTATTACTTGTGGTGTCCCACAAGGATCGTGTGTATCACCCACTTTGTATAATATTTTTACAAAGCCCCTATTCGACAAGCTGGACCATCTGGGTGTCACCTACACCAACTACGCAGACGACACCCAGATACTCCTCACCTTAACCGGCAACTATAATTCGGACGCCATTTGGATCAATGAAGTCTTCTCCATCATTCAGGCATGGATGGCCACACATGGCCTCTGCCTGAATGATGACAAGACTGAACTGCTCCTTGTCGGCTCACCCAACACCATTCGGAAACTTAGTCCTAGCTACACTAGCCTTACCATTGACGGCAACACCATCACTATCGCCAAGAATGTAAAAACCCTTGGTTTTTACCTCGACACGAACACTAACCTAGCCAAACAAATTAATATGACTGCCTCAGCCACGGCCTACACAGGCAAACTAATCAGGGCCTGTAGACCGCTGATCTCCCCTAACAACTGCCTCACCCTAGCCAGAGCACTTATACAATCTAAACTAGATTACTGCAATAGTCTCTACGTAGGTGCCAACAAAACGGTAATCAATAAACTGCAAGTTATACAAAATAATGCACTCCGTGCCGCCCTGAATATTCCCAGAAGAGAACATATTTCGGCTACCAGAATCGCATGCAAATTGCTATCCATCCAACATCCAACAAAAAATAGATCTAAAAACTATCTGCCTCACCTATAAAGCACTCAACGGCCTTGCCCCGCCCTATCTCACCAACAAATTCACATTAAGACAGAACACTAGAACCACTAGATCCTCTAATACACTACAATTGACTGTGCCCAAATTCTCCCTCAAAAGAGCTGGTGGTTCCAGCTTCCCAGTTCTGGCTTCACAACTTTGGAATACCATTCCACTGGATATCAAATCTACACCCACCTTCCAACCTTTCAGAACTAAGGTCATCACCTGGTTACTCAACAATTAACCTACCATGATTGAATGCATACCTCCTGCTTGATTGTATTTTGCACCATGCCAGCATATTACTGTCTATGCACGAATTGCTATATTACTGTCTATGCACGAATTGCTATCCTGTCTTGTACACCTTTGCTTCATCACTGTATAATTGTACCCTACCTTGCCTGTAACTCGAAGATTAAGCGCCCATATACCTTTGGGTCAGGTGCGCTATACAAATTAATAAACAAACAAACAAACAAACAAATAAACAAACATGACATTGAGGATTCCCCAAACCCGCCAGCGGAAGCCACACTTGCTGGTGGGGCACAAAGTTGACAATGTTGGGGAGCTTTTCTCCACAGACCAGCACAGCTCCGGCACAAGGCAATATGGGCAGAAGTAGCCCGGAAAGTGACAGCTGTGGGTGTGACAGCATGGAGCGTAAAAGACTGCCATAAAACGGTGGGATGACCTCTGGCTAAGGGTGCAGAAACTTCTGGCTGCACACCTGCAAAAATTCACAGCCACAGGTGTTGGACCACCCTCATCCCTGAAGCTACTTCCATGGGAGGATAAGTGCAGCAGTGTGTTGTATCAGGAGGGCATTGAGGGAGTTTGTGCAGCAGAGGCAGGAGGTGGGACACCTGTCGAGGCTGGTGAGTACAGAAATTCACAAATATAAAGTTCACACAAGCATATCCTGCCCCCCTCAATGTACATAATGCCCATAGCATTGTCCACATCACCCCAACCACACACAGCACTTCCATGCCGCCTCACTGAATACAGTGCAAAGCCCCCCGAGTATAACCCATACACAACCACATGCACCACACATGACTGCATGTGAACTGACACTATGGTTCCTGTAAGCAGCGTGACTCACATGTGACAGGTCCAGCAAACACATGAGGATGGTCCATTACAGTGGCTGCCAGGGCTGCAGCTCCCAACAGGCCTGTCTGTGGCAGGTGCTGCGGCCCTGGCATGCTGAGATGCCATGGAATCACTGCCACCATCAACAACATTGCCACTGCACATGCCTACCAACCCACATGGGACCGTATGGGACTTAATGCAAATGTGATTCAAGAACATCCTGCCGCCTGACTTCCTGGGCCCTGGTCTTTGATTATTCCAGTTGCACTGTTAAGTCAGCATATGTACATTGGCAATGGCTCCAGTAGAAAACTGCCGGTACCACTGGCATGGTTAATATAGGACCCATAATGAGGCACAGTGTCACCTGCACACTGCAGCACATACACCCATGCAGGGACACCCATACACAGCTGCGTGTACAGCGTTGTTACATCATATGCCACACACCCAGGCACTCCCCACCCCCGCCCTACTCGCACATGCAAACACAGATGAACAACTCTTCAGCAGGCTCAACTGACAACAGAAGAAAACATAACCCACAAAGGCGACAATGTGCATCCTGGTCACGAGAATGCATATGTGTCTGCCTTGCTGCCACTGCCATCACAACACTGGTACGCCCTCACCTGCATGGACACATGGGCACACACCAATTGTGGAGTGCCTGTTCCTCACATGACCCTGGAAGACCTACCACGAAAACACCACACACATCCTGGCCATGCAACCAGGTCTCACCTTGACTCCAGGCACGCACCCCTCCAACAACATTTGGAACACATTTCAGATATCTGCACATGGACAGACATGCATGGCACTACCCACAGCCCAATGTGGGTGTACATGTGAGCATACCCAGCACAGCTATGTCACATGTGCCATCTGCACAGTGCCTGCAGCTGAGTCAACGCAACCCATGCATGAATTAGACATACTATGCAGCATTGCCTGCCCCCACAATGTAATATAGCAAGAGGACCATGTTGCATGTAATTGTACAATACTCAACCATTCAGTTCCCTAACAGCATGCCTTTCATTCACAACAGGAACATCATCTGACACGGATGACTGTCAAGCACAAACATCAAGGGACAGTGGACGTGCAAGGCCCATAACACAACGTCCCTCAAACTCTGGTGCAACTCGCCCATCAGGGCAGTGACAAATGCAATGGTACACCACACAGAGCCGGCAGACAACCCTGCTGCCCCATGACACAGGCAGACCCTCTGCTTGTCCCACCTGCTGCCCCTGTGATACAGGCAGCCCCCCTGCCTGTCCCACCTGCTGCCCCCATGACACACGAAGCCACATGTGCATTCCCAAAGGGACATGCAAGCACCACCACTCCACAAGGCTGTCTTATGGCACAGACAGCAGTTCTGGGTATGGGGCTGTTACGGCAGGCAGAAAGAGCGGCGAGGACACTGAGCACACCCCAGATGTTCTGGGCACATTAAGCCCGATGAACCCCAGAAGTCCTGTGCGCTCGCCCCAAACCATGGATCCAGGAGCTCAATGCGCATCTCCAATGGATGGCGGAGCATCAGGACACACTGACCACACTGGTGCAGCAGCACTTAGAGGAGTCACACCTTCAGAGGGAGAGCAATCAGGCGATTGGCCGCTGGGTTGCCCATGCCATTCGGTGTTCGGTCTGTGCCACTGTCCTCATGTCTCGGAGGGTCCATGAGGGCATTGTGATCAATCTAACATTGCCGAGACAATGGCACAGGTCCTACAGGCTATCATGTCACGCCTACCACCTCAAAAGATGCCAGTGCCCTCCACCAGCACCACACCTGCAAGCTCCCAGGCAGGCAGCCCCAGAAGAAGATCAATGCACCTGTCTGGCGCATCTCAGAGGGACAAACGTGCCAGCAAGAGTGGCAGGAAGTAGTGCAGATTCATTGACACTTGCTCCACATGTTGATATTTTGGGACTGGGAGGTGGGAGGGTACGTTTGGGAAGGTCTTGTTGTTGCACCTGTTTTCATTTGTCTTTATCATAATACACTGGGTTGTGCATCTGAATCACAAGTGGACATTCTTCTTCTGTTTGAGTATTCATTATTTAATCAAAGTGTTACAAATTACGTGTCAGAAATTGTGCTCCATGTGCCTGTGAGGATTGCTTAAAATAAATTGTGAATCAGTGCATGCCGTGCATGTTGACCATCCATGGCATCCCGCCGGGGTCGAACTCCAATCCCATCATCATCGTCATCCCGTTCCTCCTCATCTGCTGGGTCAATGTCCAGGGGCATTGAAATGTTCCATCAAATACACATATTGTGCAGCATGGCACTTTCCAGGACAATTATTCCAGCCTTGATGGGGCTATACATTAGTGCCCTGCCAGATCTCCTGAGGCAGCAGAACACAACATAGTACATGCCACAGATGACCCAATGGATTTTCAAAAATTACATGTGACAACTTTTCTATATTCAAAAGTTGGGTCACAATTTCCTACTAAGACTGTTTGGCCTGCTCACTGTCTGCAGTCATGATGTGGCCTTCAATGTTACTACATTTCTTATTCCTTTCAATGTAAACAATGGTGTGTGTATGCCTACTTGGAGCCTCATGTCTTGTATGGTGCTAACAATCTGCGTTCTCCACCCGCAGTGCACTAGAGGCAAGACACTGCTGTGCTCAGCAGGACTAATAGGCATTGTGCACATTAGAGCACCTGCTACTTTCTCACCAGTGAGAATACTCTCATGTACATGTCACCATTGCATAGTGTGCCACTCCTTGGTTAGGGGGACTTTCACTTTGCGGAAACATGGATTCCTGTGACATGGAAAACTGTCATGGACCTCATGCAGCGGTAAAGCAGGTGCACTTTGGTGAGTGCCTATTTACCCCCCCACTACACAGAGGTCAAGCATCGGTCATTCTACTCACTCAAAGGCCAGGTGAACTCTGGTGAGTGCCAATGTGCCCCCCACTTCACAGAGGTCAGGCATTGGTCATTCTATTCAATCAGCAGCAAGGTGCACTCTGGTGAGTGCCTATTTACCCCCCCACTACACAGAGGTCAAGCATTGGTCATTCTTCTCACCCAACGGCCAGGTGCACTCTGGTGAGTGTCTATTTACCCCCCACTCCACAGGGGTCAAGCATTGGTCATGCTACTCACCCAACAGCAAGGTGCGCTCTGGTGAGTGCCTATGTACCCCCCACTACACAGAGGTCAAGCATTGGTCATTCTACTAACCCAACAGCCAGGTGCTCTCTCTGATGTGACATGCCATGTACTTTGGCAACGTGGAATTCCGCAAGACCATTGAGTCATGTTTGGATCCCGAAAAACGTGCACAGCAATGGGTGATGAGGTATTCAGCATCACAGACCATCTGCACCTTGAGGGAGTGACATTTTTTGTGATTTCTATACACTGCCTCAATGGCATGTCTGTCAACCAACTCCACATGGGTGCAATCTACACAATCCTGGAAAAACAGGGTTGTGGCAGCCCGTGCAGCTCACCCGGTTGCAAGGAAGTGCAGTACCAACACTACCTTCAGCAACGGTGGGATTGCAGTCCATATGTTTGTCATGCTGCTGATGACGTCATTGATAAGGGTGACTATTGATATTATGGTCCCACTGTCAAGCCAGTACAAGGTGTGGATTTGGCTTGGGGTCAGGTTCCAGGACGAGGCCCTGATGTGGGGAATTTGTGACTGCCTGCGGGGAGCTATCTGATGGACATTGATGTTAGGCATGGCCAACTGGTTCCTCATTCACCTCCTGAGCCTACAACCCCTACTCTGCCTCTCTGCTGCCTCATCCTCAATAGCTCCTTGCAGGTTCCCCAGCCCAATTGCTACTTCAGCGACTGCCAACATTGTTGTGTTGGGAGGTGGGTTGGGTGTGAGTGTGGTCCTTTTGTACATTCCCAGTGGTAAATGGTGTGCAGCTGTGCTAATTTACTCCACCTGGGGCCTGTTGCTACTCTCCAGGTACTGTTTAATGCCTGTTCCACGGGCCGGTGTTACAGCGCAGTGGTCACGGTGCCACAGCCATTTTTATGGCAGTGTTCTGTGTAAACGGAACTCTGAATGTGCCCGTACTACCACTGTGCTGGTAATTCAGGGACGTCCAGTGACTCTTTAAGCTCTTTACGGTCACAGTGCTACCAGGTGCAGTAGCACCATGGGGGTCACTTTGCGGTGACGTTTTTTTTGCACTTGTGACTCGGAATGTGCCGGTCTGGAAAACGGCGCCGGTACAGTGCTCTCAGCACCACTATTTCCGGACCAGCATACTTGTTATGAGGCCCAATGTGAAAATGAACACATAACCATTGTGATGCAAGGCAGCAGCTAGGACAAGTGACCCAACAATTTTAGATTTTGAAACGAAGTTGCAAAACTTTAGTTTGTGAGCAAAATAAGTGAAAACACATAACGACATGCAAAACAAAATATAATATTCAACCGATTCCCTCATGGAAAGTGCTTACTTTATTTGCTTTAAGGCCCGGAGGTTAAAGACCATGGTATACTAAGTTCACTGAACAGATACCGGGAATGTTAAATAAGCTCTAAAAATCAAATAGGCTAGATTGTATTAATAGTTAATAGCTTGTGTAGCCTGAGGAGGGAATTTTACATAAAAGTGTGACTGTGTAATGAAGTCATTTGAAAACCATAATATGTGTAATGTTGTTACCTATTAAACTCAGAAAGAGTAGGCACATGTGTTTTGTTATAGCTCTGACAAAGGACAACCATTCTTAAAGATAACAAACATAGCGTGTGAGTGTGAATGCTAGAAAAGAATCGTCTTCATTTTCTGGTTATGATTAGGGAAAGGATTTACTCACATTTGTTTGCAAGACAAATAGTATGCTAACATTGACCCATTCCAAACCAACTAACCCCTCCACCAACCTCACATTTTTGAGAAACCCTAAGTGGGACTTCAGGCACGCTAATTCTTCCTACTGATCAGGCAAAGGTCTCTGTTGTCCTGATGGCCTAGTCCACAATCAATGTTTATGTCCACAAGATATCACAGGGTAAAACTCTTGCATCCTCCTCAGGAGAGGGACGTAGGGTCACCACTCTCTAATGGTCTTCCAATGGTGATGTGAAGTTCATTTTTGGAGCTGGTTTTTCCCAGATCCACTGGATCAAGTCCGGCAACACTCTCCTGGTCACCTAAGGCAGCCTTAAATTCTATGTCAGCACTTTGGGTGCACAAGCATTGCTCAATTTATAGTACTGTTGAGATGGAAATGAGTATATCCCTAAGCGCTTTCAGGTGAAGCGAATCCCCTATGAGATAGCATGGGGGAGAAAACCGCACTCTGAAACTTGGTGTGAAAAGCAATATAGCGTGAACAGTAGATGCATGGCATTAGGAGACCCATAGAAATAAATGCCATCTTGTATTTATGACGAAAGCACAGGCTTGCATAACCACGCTGCACCAGCTGAGCTCCATGGAAAGATTTCACTAGGCCCAACCTTGCTAAGGCAGAAGGAATATGCACCGCCTGTTCTCACGGGAGTCCACTTCCCCCATGTCCCTTCACTGTTGCAAACATTTACTATCGTTCAGAGGAATGCACTCTGCAAGAGCGTAAAACAGCACAAGGCTCTGCGCAGCGACTATCCATCTCCAGTAAGCTGCTGCAGGCCTCTAACCCCCACCCAACCAGCCAAAGCCAGGCCCAAACCACTGACTTAACCCCACACCCACAATCCATGATAAGGGAGTGACCCCCCCTGTCCAAGCACAAATCAAGCGACCACAAAAGATCTAAGCTTGCGAGACTGTTTCACGCCCTCACCCCCAGCATAAAACACATCCGTTGTAACACAAGGTACAGGGAGGGAGAAATCCTAGATCAAACCCAGGGTGGAGACCTTCAGTGCCAGAGGTGCAGTATCAACCGAGCCCAGAATGTGTGGGTCAACGTGACTGTATTTCATCCTCTCTTCACCCCCTGGCATTAACCCCCGAGCCGCCCAGGTGCATGCCACAGTGACGGAGTAGTAGGTTTAGCGTGTTAGTATAAATGTAACATTGTATTTTACGAGTGACCAGGCCTTCACCAGACAACAAGATGAGCCCAGCTGGCCCACGTGGAGCCTGATAGATGGCGAAGGAACTAGCCAATAGTAGCCTGGCATCCCCTATGGAGAAGGTCCATGCATATGGTATTACCAATCAGTGGCACCAGTTTTTACTGTATATGATTATGCCACACACGAGGGAGTGACCGACTCACTAAAATTACTGGATTCCACAAATGTGGGACCTGTAACATGTGTAAATTTTCACACGCTGACTGTTGGGAGATCAAAGCCAATAATGGCATTGTGATCAAAATTAAAGACTTCATCAATTGTAGCACCACGTACGTTGTATATTCAATCATTTGTGTATGTCAAAAGAGTTGTGTGGGAAGCACAATTAGACAATTAAGAGTGAGAATTAGGGAACATCTCTCTAATCTTAAAAGCTGGGACATTAGGTAGCCTCTGGCTGTTCAGTGGCAGGAATGCCATCAGATGGCCAACAAGACTGACCTGCAATTCATAGGTCTGATGCGAGCAAAAACCGGGAAGAGAGGGGGTGACCTCACTTTGAAACTACAGAAAATGGAATCTAAATGTATCTGTCTTTTACGATGTGTCACTCAGGGGTTGAATGCGATCATGGGATGAATGTCTTTCTGTAGAATATCCGCGATATGTAAACTGTGTAGAGTGATATACAGCACCAGATCAACCGTCCAGTTTGTAGGGGCTGCTCAACTAGCAAGCACTTTATATGCTCCATAATGCATAGAATGTATTTGGGCCACATACTCATAAGGGTATTTCACTCAGTTATAACTTACACTAATGAGCAATAAGAATGGTAAATGCTTGGTCGGGTGAGCATGCTAATGCTGATATTTACTTGCATCACCGTCACTTATCATGTAGTATTGTAAACCTTCAGCGCTTGTACATATATTAATTCCAATGGTCTTTTGGAGGTACTTCTCCACCCAGAATCACAGTACCTCACAGCCTTTATCCTGGGCGGAAAGCACTATGAACACACTTGTTTGCCCCAGGAGTACTGTGAGAGCCCTAGCATTTTTAACAGGATATTACATGAAGACTTAGGGAACATTCAAGTACCCAGCATGATCCTTCAATATGTAGACGACCTGCTGGTCTGCAGCGACAGTGAGCAAGGCTGTCAAAGGGACTCTATTGCATTACTACAGTTGTTAGCAAGGAAAGGGTACAAAGTGGACAAAGCAAAACTCCAGTACAGCCAACTGGAAGTACTCTACCTTGGGATACTCATCTCTAAAGATGGAAAAATAATGATCCCCGACAGGGCAGCAACAGTGTGTGCCCCTCCCAAACCACTCACTGTAAAAGACATGCAAAAATTCTTGGGATGCAATTATTGCAGGTTGTGGATTCTAGATTATATAGCATACACAAGGCCGCTCCTACAGGGCCTCAAGGAAGTACAAAAAGAGAGCAACAGAATAGAGTGGATGCCAGAGATGATAACAAGTTTCAACAACTTAAAAGAAATGATTTCGACATTACCTGTCCTCGCCACACAGTAGTTTTACAATGTTTCGCACTCAAAAGGTATGCTTATGACAGCATTACTTACCCAGAAGAGCACAATGGGCCATAATCCACTGGCGAATTACAATGGAACACTTGACTTAGTGATGCAGGGGCAGTTCACGTGCGAACAGGCTTTTGCAGTCACAACCTTTGCCATCGAAAAAAGCTCTACAATTGAGATGGGGTGCTCAGTAACGTTGTCACGATTTTAGATCACACACTCACCATACAGAGAGCCTGGGCTTATGAGATAATGGGGGTAATTCATAGAATTCAGCGCACAAGTGGCGCACGCAGATAGCGCACAGTGTGTGCATGCGACAGTCTGCGCCAGCCGCGTGCGCCAAAACCCATTTCAGCGCACAGCGTATTCATGGATTTTAACATCCCTAAGCAGCCGTGGCACAGCGACCCTGCAGCAGTGCCAGTTACGCCCCCAACCCCGCCCCATGTGCCATGAACAGCGCACAAATCCAGTACATGGCGCACAGGCCAGTGGACCAGCATACAGCCCCCCAACCAGGAAAATGCGTGTAAAACTTCATGCGCACCCCTCAGAATACACGTACAGCACTCATTCACGGGAAGTTTTATACGCGATAGGCCTAGCGTGAGTGGGGAACGTGTATTACTGGAGTTCACGGGGAGTTTCACACGCGGTAGGGCCTGTGCAAGTGAGGCACGTGTATTTCTGGGGTTCGCGGGGAGTTTCACACGTGGTAGGCCCTGTGCGAGCTGGGCACGTGTATTTCCTGGGTTCGCGGGGAGTTTCACACACAGTAGGGCCTGTGCGAGCGGGGCACATGTATTCCTGGGGTTCGCATGGAGTTTCACATGCGGTAGGCCCTGTGCGAGCGGGTTATGTGTATTACTGGGGTTCGCGGGAAGTTTCACATGCGATAGGCATTGGGCGAGCGGGGCACATGTATTACTGGGGTTCGCAGGGAGTTTCACACGCGATAGGCCCTGTACGAGCGGGGCACGTTTATTACTGGGGTTCGCTGGAAGTTTCACATGCAATAGGCCTAGCGCGAGCGGGGTATGAGTAACACTGGGGTTCGCGGGGAGTTTCACATGCGGTAGGCCCTGTGCGAGCAGGGCACGTGTATTACTGGGGTACCCAAACGAATTGGCAGTGTGTGTCCTCCCAGGTGTGCCCTCACCCAGGGCCTGCAGACAGACCACAACACAGGGGAACACACTGCACCCCTGGCCATGCCCCACAGGCAGCCCATCCACCCTGGCGAAGCTCCCCAGCCAGCCTACATGTCACCACGCACCAGTGAGCACTGACTCATTTCCCCCCACCCACCCACCCAACAGTGAAGGGCACCTGCCAGCAGGCCCCTACTCATGTACACCCACCCACCCACCCAGAAGTGAAGGGCACCTGCCAGCAGGCCCCTACTCATGTTCCCCCACCCACCCACCCAGCAGTGAAGGGCACCTGCCAGCAGGCCCCTACTCATGTCCCCCCATAGCAGTCAAGGGCACCTGCCAGCAGGCCCCTACTCATTTAAACACGAAACAATGGACATAAGGAAAACAATGCAGAATGTCACATAATGATAAAAAAGAGGAAATCAGAATCCAAAATATATGAAATCAAAAATGTCTCCAAAGACTCCCTCCAACAAAGCAAATCCAAAAAGAAATGAAAAAGTAAAATCCATTGCTCCATGGAAAAATCAAAAAAGAAAATGCTGACAAATCCACACTCCAACTATTTACAAGGATGAAATCCTGGGTCCATGAGCCCAGCTGTCCAAATGAAACCTACAAAAATACACTAACTAATGAAGAACTATATACAAAAATGTGGGGTATTGTCCAAGTGCACCAAAAAAAAATTAAAATAAAAATGAAACCTAACACTAACTAACTAACTAACTATTTACAATGGCAGCGGGCTAGTCCGACGGCTCACTTTTTGATGTCCCGGGCCAGGGCATCATTGAACTCCCACTCAATGTCCTGGAGGCAGTCCTCTTCCATGGCCCTGAGGGTTCGCAGGGATGATGACATGTTGACCTCCAACTCCCTGCCAATTGCCTCGAGGCACTCGGCCCGCCTCAGTGCCCTCCGCATGGAGTTCTCCTCACTGACCATCGTGAGGCGTGCCTCTTCCGCCCTCTGCTGCTCCGCATCTATGTCATGGCCCAACCACTGCCACACGGAAGACACTTGTAATCCTGGGTCCTCCTGCCCTCTGGTCGATGCCTGCCCCTCCGATGTTGAAGGCCCCGAGTCATCATTGCTCCCACCATGTTGTTGCTGCTGCTGTGCCTGTGCCTGCGCCCTGGCTCTTGCTGCCTGCACGTCCTCCTCCGGCTGGGGTGCAGTTGTCGTGGTGGCCACCCCTGCTTGACGTCTGACTCCCGACTGTGGCAGGGATGTGTCCTCCACCATCCTGGCCGCTGGGTCAGAGGCAGCTCCACAGGGATACCCAGGTGATACATGGGTGGAAAGATGGCATGGAGGATGACTGGCGCATGGGGGTTCAGGTGAGGAGGGGGTCGCAAGAAGGTCCAGCACACGGAGGAATCAAGCACTGGTGGCCCGTCCCAGTAGGTCAACGCGGTCAAAGAGGCATCCGAGATGACGTGCAGTGTCTTCACAAAAACACTGCAGGTCACCGCGCATGCCCCGTTGACGCAATGCTATCTCAGCCAGGACAGGCTCAACCCGGTCCCGGATAGCCACGTCCACAGGTAGAGGAAGGCCAGTTGTTGTGCGCCCATCCCCTCCCTGAAAACGGGTCTGGACGTAAGCATCCCTGCTGGTGCCAGATGATGCAGTCACAGGATCAGGGACAGCATTACACACAGGCACCTCCGCGGCAGCCTGTGCTGCCTCCTGTCCCTGTCCCTGCCCCTGCACTGCACCACTAACACCAGTGGAATCCCCACCTCCAGACCCTGTGTGCGTCCCTTCCACGGCCTCCTCCTCCTCCAAACCCCCCACCAACCTGGATGACTCCATGCCCCTTCTGCTGCCGAGGAGTCCATCTCCAACCTCCGCCTACTGGACCTACCCTCGGCCTGAGACGCGGCACCAGGCTCCTCACTCCCCGAAGAGATGACAATCTGGGAGGGGAGCCGGGCCTTGCGTCTCTGGCTGGTGGTGCGATCCCTGCCGCTTTGCTCCACGGCACCCTCTCCGCCCTCTTCATCAATTGACACTGCAGACAGGGAGAGATAGAACACAGTCATCAGGGCACTGTACAATGGACTGATACTCACATGACAATTGTACATGAATGGTAGTGTCAAACTTCAGACATGGCATCACACTCCCTAACACACATGTCATTTCTACTCACACACACGATCAATTCCACAGAAGTATTTCACCAGGCAGCACCATCCATAAATATACAACAGCATCAGCATCTGAAGGTGAGCCTGACATCACATGAAACACGGGGAGTGCACAACACATGCACACACACCAACACACTTACATGCATGTGTACATGTCCACCAACTGTCACAGTGATGAGATTGCCATCCATGTCACATCTGGCATTCAGCCTTCTACATGTCAGTGCCACATACATCCATGTTGCATCACAGTTGACCCTTGTCAAATACACACACATGCACACAGCGCAGATACATGCAGCTGGAACCACCATCCATGTGTGACACCACAACCATGCCAACGTACATACACAGCAATGCAAACTTGTGTGCTCCTACACCTGCATTTGGCCAAAATGCTTACCAACACATACACCATCCATGTGCCTCACACATGTGAGAACTCACATGTGTCAGCCTCACGCCCCTGTACATACACATCCATACATGGCCCTACAAAAACGCATGTATAACCTGCACACTACTGGCACACCACGACACGCACAGCGTCCAATCAGTATGCATGTACACTTACCGCTTGACTTCAGACGGGTCTGCCTCTCAAGGACCTGGACGTGGAGCGCTGGGCGTATGCATTCCAGGACCCTCATTTGGTGGTCTGACAGCTGGCCCCGGCACCCCTTGGCATCCGCTGCCTTCAAGAGGCACTGGGCCTTGTCGAGGGTCCTGGACCTGAAGTCCTCCCAGCGCTTCCGGACATGTTTGATGTCACGGACTGCCACCCCCTCCTCGTTGATGGCAGCCATGATGTCCATCCAGATCCTGGTCCGTCCTTCATTGTCGGCGTGCAAACTTCCAAAGAGGGCATCATACTGCCCCAGGACTTGCTCCACCAGGACACCAACTTCCCTGACACTGAAGCTGGTGGCCCTCTGCGTCTCTGGCTGGGGGTTGCCAGTGGTGCCAGATGGTGTTATGCCCGACATGGCAACCCCAGAGGCAGGTGTGGGTGGGCAACTGGGTCCTGGGGCTGGGCTGTGGAGCGATGGTATCCCAGTCGGGAGCCTTCAGTTCCAGCAGGGGTGGTCACAGCAACTGCACCCCTGGGTGACGTGCAGGCAGCAAATAGAAGGGCACGTGGGCAGCAGGCAGGCAGGCAGTAGCAGATGGCAGGTGGGAGCAGTAATTCGGCCTTCTGGGCAGGAGCGTGGTCTTACCTGTGTTGTCACGTGGCCAACTTGATACGGAGTGATTTGGCACGTGAAAAAATTGCATGTCAGCGTGTAATTCGAGGAAAGGCCCTTAGCGCGTAAGCGCATCTGTGACGTTACACGTGCAGGTGTTTCCCTCGTGACGGGTGCATAGTGAATCAGCACGTGAAGACACAGCACGTATGTGAATTCATTGGACCAAAGGTCCTTCAGCGCATAAGAGCATCTGTGACGCGCAAGGGCGTTACCCTCAACACGGGTGAATGTTCATTGTACACATGCAAAAACTGTACATCCGAGTGTCAGCTCATGTAATTGGAGGAAAGGGCCTTAGCGCGTACATGCGTAAGCGACATTGTACGTGTGGGCCGGTTGAAAAGGTACGTGTAGGACGCCATTTCCTTGTACTTGCTTTTCGTGGGGAGCGAGTGGGTGAATTTTGTACTTCTACTCGGTTCACACGCGATTACATCACAATGGTTCAAGTTCGTACTCCCTGTTACCTCTGACAGCGTTCAATTCTTATTTTGGCCTGTTTCCTCAAACAGCGTTCACTTCTTCTTTTGTCCTGTTTCCTCAGACAGCGTACAATTCTTCTTTTGGCGGGGGTGTTGCCAACGCGCACATTTGCATTTTTTTCACGTTATTTTTCCAGGCATACGGTGAGTCGCACACGTATTTACCAACTGTGCTTTCCCCGTGTGTCACGTACCCCTTCAGAGGTCAGTGTAGGCTACGTGTATTACGCGTACGCTTATTTTTGTGTTTCTGGGTGCCACAGCATAGTGCGGGTTCATTTTTCCATGCACCTGGTCTACGAGGGTTGCGTGCACGTTCATTTTTGTTTTCCGGGAGCCTGTGCGTTGCGTGACCCGTCATCTTCCCCCAGTGGTCACAGACAGCCTTGCTAGAGCAGTAGGGTACGAATTCCATCTAGTACCCTACCCCTTTCACCCCCAATTGCCCAGGACTATTGTTTACTGCTACTCCCATATGCACAACAACATCAGTGCCATGGTTGAGAGGTGACCAAGCGGTAAAGGAGAAAAAGGTAGCTGACCTCCAAAAGGTGGGCATGGTGGGCGCGGTATTTGACGTGGCCAAGATTTTGCAGGGTACCCCTAGACCCCCGTGTGTGGAGGACCAATCAGGGACACCCTTGCCCCCCCGGTTGTGGGAAACGTAGCTGACACCATCCCAGCTCAGCCCTTGTTGGACCAGCCCATTTTGGCACCTGAACCGGCACAGGATGACTCCCAGGCTGACTTCCAGGTCAGCAAGTCTAAGCCGCATGTGGCGGTGCAAGTTGCTGTCACCAGGCCACGTGGATCTGGGGCAGCAATGTCATCTGATGCCCCAAGTAGGCAGGGTGGGGAGGCTGCAGGGGCAGCTGCAGCTCTATCCACCCCATCTCTGAGTCTCCCATCCGGGACAGTGTCGGTCCAGGTCCATCAAACCGACATTGGCCCTGCCAACATCACCCTGCAGCCAATGCCTGCACCAAGACCTATGGTCATTGTGCATTTGCACACTCCTAGTACCCAGTCCACCGGCGCTTCTGCCCCTACTGACCAGAGCAGCGTAAGCCACTCAGGATCCGCACCACCTTTGAAAAAGAAGAAGGGTGCTCTGGCACTACAGGCTGAGACCCCAGACACGGCTACACACTCCGGCACGTCAAGGAAGCCTAGCTTTAATGACGCCGAAATTGATGCACTTGTGGCCTATGTGTCGGCACATAGCCGCAAAATGGTGGTGACTGCAGGGTGCAAGACCACACCTGGTCAACGTAAGGCACACTGGCAGACCAATCTGTATTCTGTATCACTACCTATCACTACCTACCTATCTATATGTGTGCATGTATGTATAATAAGCTGTCTTGACTAAATTGCCGAGATATCTCAGGGTGTGGCGAGCTGTATAAATAATAAACAAACAAACAAACAAACAAACCTCACTGCCTTTGTTTTACGTATACTGTGTACCTGCCCCATTCTCCGCCCATACCCTCATTGCATTGTATGCATTTTATGCAACAACAAACTCTGTATATTTCTCTGCCCATACTGGGCACCAAACATCAGACAAACGACTGTGTATATGGAGTACTTTATATATTGAGTACTAGACATTTTACATCCAACATTGTGCATTACATATTGCCTATATTGTGTACTGAATAGCATCTCGCCATCACTGTGCACGCTACTGCATGTATCCTGAAATGAAATCATCTATTTTCAATTGCTATGCCATCGTTATGTTACCAACTTGCCCACTTCCATAATGTATTTGACAGCAATGATCCTCATTACTTAAATCCATTCCAGGTGCGAAGAGCAGGCATGTAAGGGGTGACGAATTGTGGCAGTCTGAGGCAGTCTAAAGGCAGATAAGGCAGACACTGGATTGTGCTTGGTAAGTTCCCCTATTAGTCTACTGCCCATGCTGCTTTGCAATTTGGAGCTTATAAACTATTTGCATCAGCAGCGTAATGGTTTACGCGTGCACCAGAAGTCGAGTGACTCTGCTGGCATCAGCTTTGGAGACCGACCAGGCGGACATCGACCATCCCCCTTTGGTATTACCTAAAGACGGTCCCATTATGATTCAACATGCTGGTTCCCACAGGATCAGGGTTCAGATGTCAATATTACAACATTATTGCCGGCAAGTGCCCTGATATTATTGTTTGCATCTAAGGCGACATTAAAGAAAGACATTTGTCCGACTATTTCTACTCCGAAAATCACAACATTTTGAATCAGCCATAGATTGTGTAATGTTTTGTACAGGCTTTTTATTTCCCTTTTCAGCGGTGGATTGCTTCTTGTTAGATTCTCCTTTAAAGGAAGGCTTTTTTGGAATATATTTGTAAATTTCCACATTTGACTCCTCTGTGTCATATTCAACTGATTCCTCACAAGATGTTTCCTCACTAGAATTAGAATTGCTTTCTGTCTTCCGAGCTTTGGGTGAATCCTGCCTCGATGGCTTTTCAATTATTTTCACTTTCTGTAAATGCCAATTAGTGTCAGGTTTCTTCTTTCCTTCTTCAGCTAGCGTCAGTTTCATTTCAGGTTGTGATTTAAAGGAATCCTTTTTTGAACTATCTTTGTAATATTCCTTGCCATGGTTGTCTGTCTCTTCCTCTTCATTTGAATCCTCACAAGATGTTTCCTCATCCGATGTATCCATTCTGTCTCTCTTCATTGTTGTGTGTGATACCTGCCTGTATGGTTCTTCAATTATTTCCACTTTCTGAAAATGACGAATAGTTGGCGGAATCTTCTTTCTGCTTTGCACTGGGGATTGTTTCTTTTTAGGATGTGCTTTAAATTGCACATTTCGTGAATTATGTATGTAGTATTCAGTATCAGAGTCATATGTCTCTTCTTCATCTGATCCCTCATAAGATGTTATACTGCAATCATACATGTTTTCTCTCTTCCTACAAGACAATGAAACCTGCCTCATTGGTCCTTCAATTATTTTCACTTTCTGTAAAGGCCTACTGATTGTAGGTTTCTTCCTTCCCTTTTCAGGTAATGTTTTATAGGAAGCCTTTCTTGAACCAGCTTTGTGATATTCTGTGTCAGGGTCGTCTGCCTTCTCTTCATCATCCTCTCTTTCTCGTTTCATGGTTGGGGGTGAAACCTGCCTGGAAGGTTCTTGAATTTTGTTCACTTTTTGTGAATGCGTAGGCTTCTTCACTGTTGCATTAGTGGATTGTTTATTGGCAGATTGTGCTTTAAAGGGTGATTTTTTTGGAATGTCTTTGACATTTTCCTTGTCAGTTTCATCTGTGTCACCTTTTTCTGATCTCTTGCTGGATGTTTCTTCATGAGAATCTTCATTATGTTCTCCCTTCATAGTCAACGTTGAAATTTGTGTTTCAGAATCTTCAATTATTTGCACTTTTCGTAATTTCCTACTGACAGATAGGAAGACAAGTCTCTTAAACAATATGTACAGTAAATAACATTGAAATTATGCTTCATCGACTGCATCATCCAACACTGTATTTGTTTAAGGATATGACTTGAGAAAAATATTCCTTTACAAATAAACCTTATCATTCCATAATGTTTGATTGTATTGCCCTGCCATTTCAAAGGAGATTGCAGAAAAACAGCCACTCATTTACACATATAGCAATTTAAGTAGCCTCAAACCATTAAAAAAAGTCTATCAGTTCTGCAGCATGCATATCTCTTGTGGTAGATGTAAGGCTGTCACCTTAGTTGTTACAGAGGCCTCTGACATTTGAAAAAAACTTGCTTTACGGTGTGACCAAAGTAACATACATTTTCTGAAATTTGTGATGCTCTGGAAAATTACTAAAATAAAATAAACTTGACATCTCTGGAATAGCATTCAAAAAATCAATTAGCAATCATGATACAATTTTGTGCAGACTTTATACACAATTGTATTTTAAGGATGCAGGCGTAGAGCCCTAAATGTGGAGGTAAATACAGGCTGCGGAAATTCTATTAGTGTAAAGATTGGTTCATTTTAGTGTCAGTGTTCTGACATTTGTCGCAGCATTTCAGGTCATTTTCTAATTGGATTTAGTTTTGCCACATTTTAGAGAGCACTATGCTACCGAGTACGTAGTTGAATGATGGGAAGAAAAAGGTGTTGTTACTGGTCCCCATTAGCACACGGGCCTCTCGCTGCATTAGCCAGCGTCCAGCCATTTTGGACTAGGCCCCATCAGAGGTGTAGATTTCTGCCATTCAGGGTACTAAGCCGCAGATCTGAGCCTCTGTCTATCTATTTAATAAAGCTTGATTCCTTCTTTCCCAGCGAGTGCTCAGCTTGCTAAGGCCCTTGGAGGAAAGGTGAGGTGCAGCACACATATTAGTTATTGTTGCATGGGGCTAGCTGTTCTCAGGAGTTTTGAGTGAAATGTAGAATAACAGTTTGTGTTCTCGATGAGAGATAAGTACAATAGTTGTGAATGACACCTTTTGGTAACGTAGCCTGGAGTGGAAACATTGCCAAAGCGTCAAATAAGATCATGGTCATACTGCCACCTTGGGAATGTTGTGACAACTGGATCTGCAATAGAATGGCTTGGTAGTATGAATAAATATGAGAAATTAATTTTCAAAGAGTGTTAAATTGTTTTATGAAGCAACTTGATTATCCAGAGATAGCCAGAAAAATATATGCTAGGGATAGCAAAATGTTTTAAAGTGGCAAAAAGAGCTGCAGAGTATGCTGCCACAAGGGGTGGGAACTGCCTGAATTGCCAAACTGACTTAGCTCATGGGAGAGGATATTAGTGTGTCTAATTTTCTGACTTCACTGTTCACACTCATAACATGATTGGGTCGTTTAGGAGGGCCAGCACATCAGAAGTTGTATGAACTTGCTTTGGCAAATGAGGGTATGTCATTTTAGTAAATGTTACATGTATAACTTTAGCCAATAAGGATGTAGTATTGTCTGCTGAGTGCACAAATAGATAATTCATAGGAGGATGCACTTAGGATGGTCACAGGTAATGTACTAACTAATGGGGCACACTGATATATTTTGTATTTAAGATTTTATGTAGGTGGGAGCCGATAGGGAACGTGGGATTAACATGTACTTGTTACTTGTAATATATTCAAAATTTGTAGTTTTTGTCTTTAAATATTGTAACCCAATGTGGGCGCGTCAAGAGCATTTCCAATTTTCAGTTCAAAGGAGCTCACTAACACTCTTGGCTGTAATTTGCATGCATTACGGCTGTTTTCCTTGCAAATCGTGCACTCCTTGGATTGTTTTTTTCCCATCCGTTTTTGGGCCTACAATACAGAATCAATGGGCCTTATTATGAGTTTTGCAGTAAAAATCAGGTGTTACTGTGACGGCGGTCCTAACGGCTCCACCACCGTGTGATTCCGGAAAGAAGGTAGGATTGCGGCTTGTCAGCCGCACGCATGCCTTATCCGCGGAACCAGTGACACCATCATCACAGTAACACTGGCGTAGACGGATGTACTGTCCAAATGGTGGCAGTGCACCCTCCTCCTCTGCGTGCATGCTGGACCTAGCGGCAACACGTATATGGAGCCGGAAACAACGGAACCGGAAATAACGTAATCGGCGGAACTGGAACGAGCCCGGCACACATTACAAAAATCACAATCCACTGCGATCTCCCTGTATCAGAAGCCATCCAGCCTTAGTGAAAGCCACAACATATACAGGGACATGAGCTCAAAGGAGCTCTTTAAGATCCTAAAGGAACTAGAAAACCCCATTCCTCCCACGGATACTTGCACTAAAAATAAACAATGGTGCACAGGGATCCAGAATGCCCTTGTCAACAAAATTTCAGGGCTCCAATCTAAAATTGACAATAAACAACAACAACTCACCTATGTTCCGACCTCCAGTCCCACCCCTCCCCCTCCTACAGCCTCCAGCCCAGGATTCACCTTCAAAAAGGTATCCACACCCGAAGTACAGAAAATCATAGCGTCATTGAAACCTTCGAACTGCAAGGGGGACAGCTGTCCCGCTCAGATTATAAAAGATGCTGCAAGGGATCTCTCCCCATTCATCACAAAATTAATAAACCTGTCTTTCTCTGATAACTCGGTCCCTAGTAATCTAAAACAATCCTGGGTCCTACCACTACTAAAAAAAACTACCCTCGACCTAGATATACCCACAAATTACAGACCCATCACCACTGTCCCATTCCTACTAAAAATTCTTGATAGAGTGGCCTATCTACAAATCCAGGATTACCTTGAGACAAACCATCTACTAGGAATTCGCCAGTCCGGCTTTCGTCCACAACACGGGACAGAAACGGCCCTGGTCGATCTCAAGTGCCAGATAGACGACCTCAAAGACAAAGGTAAAGCTGGCATCCTTCTTCTTCTTGACCTATCCGCTGCCTTTGATCTGGTTGATCACAAAATCCTGTGCAACCATCTGTCATCGGCAGTTCACTTCTTCCACTCTGCAATTTCATGGATCCAATCCTTCCTGGACAATAGGACCATGCGGGTCTTCTCACCCCTAGCAGCGGCCGACCCTATTCCTATTACTTGTGGTGTCCCACAAGGATCGTGTGTATCACCCACTTTGTATAATATTTTTACAAAGCCCCTATTCGACAAGCTGGACCATCTGGGTGTCACCTACACCAACTACGCAGACGACACCCAGATACTCCTCACCTTAACCGGCAACTATAATTCGGACGCCATTTGGATCAATGAAGTCTTCTCCATCATTCAGGCATGGATGGCCACACATGGCCTCTGCCTGAATGATGACAAGACTGAACTGCTCCTTGTCGGCTCACCCAACACCATTCGGAAACTTAGTCCTAGCTACACTAGCCTTACCATTGACGGCAACACCATCACTATCGCCAAGAATGTAAAAACCCTTGGTTTTTACCTCGACACGAACACTAACCTAGCCAAACAAATTAATATGACTGCCTCAGCCACGGCCTACACAGGCAAACTAATCAGGGCCTGTAGACCGCTGATCTCCCCTAACAACTGCCTCACCCTAGCCAGAGCACTTATACAATCTAAACTAGATTACTGCAATAGTCTCTACGTAGGTGCCAACAAAACGGTAATCAATAAACTGCAAGTTATACAAAATAATGCACTCCGTGCCGCCCTGAATATTCCCAGAAGAGAACATATTTCGGCTACCAGAATCGCATGCAAATTGCTATCCATCCAACATCCAACAAAAAATAGATCTAAAAACTATCTGCCTCACCTATAAAGCACTCAACGGCCTTGCCCCGCCCTATCTCACCAACAAATTCACATTAAGACAGAACACTAGAACCACTAGATCCTCTAATACACTACAATTGACTGTGCCCAAATTCTCCCTCAAAAGAGCTGGTGGTTCCAGCTTCCCAGTTCTGGCTTCACAACTTTGGAATACCATTCCACTGGATATCAAATCTACACCCACCTTCCAACCTTTCAGAACTAAGGTCATCACCTGGTTACTCAACAATTAACCTACCATGATTGAATGCATACCTCCTGCTTGATTGTATTTTGCACCATGCCAGCATATTACTGTCTATGCACGAATTGCTATATTACTGTCTATGCACGAATTGCTATCCTGTCTTGTACACCTTTGCTTCATCACTGTATAATTGTACCCTACCTTGCCTGTAACTCGAAGATTAAGCGCCCATATACCTTTGGGTCAGGTGCGCTATACAAATTAATAAACAAACAAACAAACAAACAAATAAACAAACATGACATTGAGGATTCCCCAAACCCGCCAGCGGAAGCCACACTTGCTGGTGGGGCACAAAGTTGACAATGTTGGGGAGCTTTTCTCCACAGACCAGCACAGCTCCGGCACAAGGCAATATGGGCAGAAGTAGCCCGGAAAGTGACAGCTGTGGGTGTGACAGCATGGAGCGTAAAAGACTGCCATAAAACGGTGGGATGACCTCTGGCTAAGGGTGCAGAAACTTCTGGCTGCACACCTGCAAAAATTCACAGCCACAGGTGTTGGACCACCCTCATCCCTGAAGCTACTTCCATGGGAGGATAAGTGCAGCAGTGTGTTGTATCAGGAGGGCATTGAGGGAGTTTGTGCAGCAGAGGCAGGAGGTGGGACACCTGTCGAGGCTGGTGAGTACAGAAATTCACAAATATAAAGTTCACACAAGCATATCCTGCCCCCCTCAATGTACATAATGCCCATAGCATTGTCCACATCACCCCAACCACACACAGCACTTCCATGCCGCCTCACTGAATACAGTGCAAAGCCCCCCGAGTATAACCCATACACAACCACATGCACCACACATGACTGCATGTGAACTGACACTATGGTTCCTGTAAGCAGCGTGACTCACATGTGACAGGTCCAGCAAACACATGAGGATGGTCCATTACAGTGGCTGCCAGGGCTGCAGCTCCCAACAGGCCTGTCTGTGGCAGGTGCTGCGGCCCTGGCATGCTGAGATGCCATGGAATCACTGCCACCATCAACAACATTGCCACTGCACATGCCTACCAACCCACATGGGACCGTATGGGACTTAATGCAAATGTGATTCAAGAACATCCTGCCGCCTGACTTCCTGGGCCCTGGTCTTTGATTATTCCAGTTGCACTGTTAAGTCAGCATATGTACATTGGCAATGGCTCCAGTAGAAAACTGCCGGTACCACTGGCATGGTTAATATAGGACCCATAATGAGGCACAGTGTCACCTGCACACTGCAGCACATACACCCATGCAGGGACACCCATACACAGCTGCGTGTACAGCGTTGTTACATCATATGCCACACACCCAGGCACTCCCCACCCCCGCCCTACTCGCACATGCAAACACAGATGAACAACTCTTCAGCAGGCTCAACTGACAACAGAAGAAAACATAACCCACAAAGGCGACAATGTGCATCCTGGTCACGAGAATGCATATGTGTCTGCCTTGCTGCCACTGCCATCACAACACTGGTACGCCCTCACCTGCATGGACACATGGGCACACACCAATTGTGGAGTGCCTGTTCCTCACATGACCCTGGAAGACCTACCACGAAAACACCACACACATCCTGGCCATGCAACCAGGTCTCACCTTGACTCCAGGCACGCACCCCTCCAACAACATTTGGAACACATTTCAGATATCTGCACATGGACAGACATGCATGGCACTACCCACAGCCCAATGTGGGTGTACATGTGAGCATACCCAGCACAGCTATGTCACATGTGCCATCTGCACAGTGCCTGCAGCTGAGTCAACGCAACCCATGCATGAATTAGACATACTATGCAGCATTGCCTGCCCCCACAATGTAATATAGCAAGAGGACCATGTTGCATGTAATTGTACAATACTCAACCATTCAGTTCCCTAACAGCATGCCTTTCATTCACAACAGGAACATCATCTGACACGGATGACTGTCAAGCACAAACATCAAGGGACAGTGGACGTGCAAGGCCCATAACACAACGTCCCTCAAACTCTGGTGCAACTCGCCCATCAGGGCAGTGACAAATGCAATGGTACACCACACAGAGCCGGCAGACAACCCTGCTGCCCCATGACACAGGCAGACCCTCTGCTTGTCCCACCTGCTGCCCCTGTGATACAGGCAGCCCCCCTGCCTGTCCCACCTGCTGCCCCCATGACACACGAAGCCACATGTGCATTCCCAAAGGGACATGCAAGCACCACCACTCCACAAGGCTGTCTTATGGCACAGACAGCAGTTCTGGGTATGGGGCTGTTACGGCAGGCAGAAAGAGCGGCGAGGACACTGAGCACACCCCAGATGTTCTGGGCACATTAAGCCCGATGAACCCCAGAAGTCCTGTGCGCTCGCCCCAAACCATGGATCCAGGAGCTCAATGCGCATCTCCAATGGATGGCGGAGCATCAGGACACACTGACCACACTGGTGCAGCAGCACTTAGAGGAGTCACACCTTCAGAGGGAGAGCAATCAGGCGATTGGCCGCTGGGTTGCCCATGCCATTCGGTGTTCGGTCTGTGCCACTGTCCTCATGTCTCGGAGGGTCCATGAGGGCATTGTGATCAATCTAACATTGCCGAGACAATGGCACAGGTCCTACAGGCTATCATGTCACGCCTACCACCTCAAAAGATGCCAGTGCCCTCCACCAGCACCACACCTGCAAGCTCCCAGGCAGGCAGCCCCAGAAGAAGATCAATGCACCTGTCTGGCGCATCTCAGAGGGACAAACGTGCCAGCAAGAGTGGCAGGAAGTAGTGCAGATTCATTGACACTTGCTCCACATGTTGATATTTTGGGACTGGGAGGTGGGAGGGTACGTTTGGGAAGGTCTTGTTGTTGCACCTGTTTTCATTTGTCTTTATCATAATACACTGGGTTGTGCATCTGAATCACAAGTGGACATTCTTCTTCTGTTTGAGTATTCATTATTTAATCAAAGTGTTACAAATTACGTGTCAGAAATTGTGCTCCATGTGCCTGTGAGGATTGCTTAAAATAAATTGTGAATCAGTGCATGCCGTGCATGTTGACCATCCATGGCATCCCGCCGGGGTCGAACTCCAATCCCATCATCATCGTCATCCCGTTCCTCCTCATCTGCTGGGTCAATGTCCAGGGGCATTGAAATGTTCCATCAAATACACATATTGTGCAGCATGGCACTTTCCAGGACAATTATTCCAGCCTTGATGGGGCTATACATTAGTGCCCTGCCGGATCTCCTGAGGCAGCAGAACACAACATAGTACATGCCACAGATGACCCAATGGATTTTCAAAAATTACATGTGACAACTTTTCTATATTCAAAAGTTGGGTCACAATTTCCTACTAAGACTGTTTGGCCTGCTCACTGTCTGCAGTCATGATGTGGCCTTCAATGTTACTACATTTCTTATTCCTTTCAATGTAAACAATGGTGTGTGTATGCCTACTTGGAGCCTCATGTCTTGTATGGTGCTAACAATCTGCGTTCTCCACCCGCAGTGCACTAGAGGCAAGACACTGCTGTGCTCAGCAGGACTAATAGGCATTGTGCACATTAGAGCACCTGCTACTTTCTCACCAGTGAGAATACTCTCATGTACATGTCACCATTGCATAGTGTGCCACTCCTTGGTTAGGGGGACTTTCACTTTGCGGAAACATGGATTCCTGTGACATGGAAAACTGTCATGGACCTCATGCAGCGGTAAAGCAGGTGCACTTTGGTGAGTGCCTATTTACCCCCCCACTACACAGAGGTCAAGCATCGGTCATTCTACTCACTCAAAGGCCAAGTGAACTCTGGTGAGTGCCAATGTGCCCCCCACTTCACAGAGGTCAGGCATTGGTCATTCTATTCAATCAGCAGCAAGGTGCACTCTGGTGAGTGCCTATTTACCCCCCCACTACACAGAGGTCAAGCATTGGTCATTCTTCTCACCCAACGGCCAGGTGCACTCTGGTGAGTGTCTATTTACCCCCCACTCCACAGGGGTCAAGCATTGGTCATGCTACTCACCCAACAGCAAGGTGCGCTCTGGTGAGTGCCTATGTACCCCCCACTACACAGAGGTCAAGCATTGGTCATTCTACTAACCCAACAGCCAGGTGCTCTCTCTGATGTGACATGCCATGTACTTTGGCAACGTGGAATTCCGCAAGACCATTGAGTCATGTTTGGATCCCGAAAAACGTGCACAGCAATGGGTGATGAGGTATTCAGCATCACAGACCATCTGCACCTTGAGGGAGTGACATTTTTTGTGATTTCTATACACTGCCTCAATGGCATGTCTGTCAACCAACTCCACATGGGTGCAATCTACACAATCCTGGAAAAACAGGGTTGTGGCAGCCCGTGCAGCTCACCCGGTTGCAAGGAAGTGCAGTACCAACACTACCTTCAGCAACGGTGGGATTGCAGTCCATATGTTTGTCATGCTGCTGATGACGTCATTGATAAGGGTGACTATTGATATTATGGTCCCACTGTCAAGCCAGTACAAGGTGTGGATTTGGCTTGGGGTCAGGTTCCAGGACGAGGCCCTGATGTGGGGAATTTGTGACTGCCTGCGGGGAGCTATCTGATGGACATTGATGTTAGGCATGGCCAACTGGTTCCTCATTCACCTCCTGAGCCTACAACCCCTACTCTGCCTCTCTGCTGCCTCATCCTCAATAGCTCCTTGCAGGTTCCCCAGCCCAATTGCTACTTCAGCGACTGCCAACATTGTTGTGTTGGGAGGTGGGTTGGGTGTGAGTGTGGTCCTTTTGTACATTCCCAGTGGTAAATGGTGTGCAGCTGTGCTAATTTACTCCACCTGGGGCCTGTTGCTACTCTCCAGGTACTGTTTAATGCCTGTTCCACGGGCCGGTGTTACAGCGCAGTGGTCACGGTGCCACAGCCATTTTTATGGCAGTGTTCTGTGTAAACGGAACTCTGAATGTGCCCGTACTACCACTGTGCTGGTAATTCAGGAACGTCCAGTGACTCTTTAAGCTCTTTACGGTCACAGTGCTACCAGGTGCAGTAGCACCATGGGGGTCACTTTGCGGTGACGTTTTTTTTGCACTTGTGACTCGGAATGTGCCGGTCTGGAAAACGGCGCTGGTACAGTGCTCTCAGCACCACTATTTCCGGACCAGCATACTTGTTATGAGGCCCAATGTGAAAATGAACACATAACCATTGTGATGCAAGGCAGCAGCTAGGACAAGTGACCCAACAATTTTAGATTTTGAAACGAAGTTGCAAAACTTTAGTTTGTGAGCAAAATAAGTGAAAACACATAACGACATGCAAAACAAAATATAATATTCAACCGATTCCCTCATGGAAAGTGCTTACTTTATTTGCTTTAAGGCCCGGAGGTTAAAGACCATGGTATACTAAGTTCACTGAACAGATACCGGGAATGTTAAATAAGCTCTAAAAATCAAATAGGCTAGATTGTATTAATAGTTAATAGCTTGTGTAGCCTGAGGAGGGAATTTTACATAAAAGTGTGACTGTGTAATGAAGTCATTTGAAAACCATAATATGTGTAATGTTGTTACCTATTAAACTCAGAAAGAGTAGGCACATGTGTTTTGTTATAGCTCTGACAAAGGACAACCATTCTTAAAGATAACAAACATAGCGTGTGAGTGTGAATGCTAGAAAAGAATCGTCTTCATTTTCTGGTTATGATTAGGGAAAGGATTTACTCACATTTGTTTGCAAGACAAATAGTATGCTAACATTGACCCATTCCAAACCAACTAACCCCTCCACCAACCTCACATTTTTGAGAAACCCTAAGTGGGACTTCAGGCACGCTAATTCTTCCTACTGATCAGGCAAAGGTCTCTGTTGTCCTGATGGCCTAGTCCACAATCAATGTTTATGTCCACAAGATATCACAGGGTAAAACTCTTGCATCCTCCTCAGGAGAGGGACGTTGGGTCACCACTCTCTAATGGTCTTCCAATGGTGATGTGAAGTTCATTTTTGGAGCTGGTTTTTCCCAGATCCACTGGATCAAGTCCGGCAACACTCTCCTGGTCACCTAAGGCAGCCTTAAATTCTATGTCAGCACTTTGGGTGCACAAGCATTGCTCAATTTATAGTACTGTTGAGATGGAAATGAGTATATCCCTAAGCGCTTTCAGGTGAAGCGAATCCCCTATGAGATAGCATGGGGGAGAAAACCGCACTCTGAAACTTGGTGTGAAAAGCAATATAGCGTGAACAGTAGATGCATGGCATTAGGAGACCCATAGAAATAAATGCCATCTTGTATTTATGACGAAAGCACAGGCTTGCATAACCACGCTGCACCAGCTGAGCTCCATGGAAAGATTTCACTAGGCCCAACCTTGCTAAGGCAGAAGGAATATGCACCGCCTGTTCTCACGGGAGTCCACTTCCCCCATGTCCCTTCACTGTTGCAAACATTTACTATCGTTCAGAGGAATGCACTCTGCAAGAGCGTAAAACAGCACAAGGCTCTGCGCAGCGACTATCCATCTCCAGTAAGCTGCTGCAGGCCTCTAACCCCCACCCAACCAGCCAAAGCCAGGCCCAAACCACTGACTTAACCCCACACCCACAATCCATGATAAGGGAGTGACCCCCCCCTGTCCAAGCACAAATCAAGCGACCACAAAAGATCTAAGCTTGCGAGACTGTTTCACGCCCTCACCCCCAGCATAAAACACATCCGTTGTAACACAAGGTACAGGGAGGGAGAAATCCTAGATCAAACCCAGGGTGGAGACCTTCAGTGCCAGAGGTGCAGTATCAACCGAGCCCAGAATGTGTGGGTCAACGTGACTGTATTTCATCCTCTCTTCACCCCCTGGCATTAACCCCCGAGCCGCCCAGGTGCATGCCACAGTGACGGAGTAGTAGGTTTAGCGTGTTAGTATAAATGTAACATTGTATTTTACGAGTGACCAGGCCTTCACCAGACAACAAGATGAGCCCAGCTGGCCCACGTGGAGCCTGATAGATGGCGAAGGAACTAGCCAATAGTAGCCTGGCATCCCCTATGGAGAAGGTCCATGCATATGGTATTACCAATCAGTGGCACCAGTTTTTACTGTATATGATTATGCCACACACGAGGGAGTGACCGACTCACTAAAATTACTGGATTCCACAAATGTGGGACCTGTAACATGTGTAAATTTTCACACGCTGACTGTTGGGAGATCAAAGCCAATAATGGCATTGTGATCAAAATTAAAGACTTCATCAATTGTAGCACCACGTACGTTGTATATTCAATCATTTGTGTATGTCAAAAGAGTTGTGTGGGAAGCACAATTAGACAATTAAGAGTGAGAATTAGGGAACATCTCTCTAATCTTAAAAGCTGGGACATTAGGTAGCCTCTGGCTGTTCAGTGGCAGGAATGCCATCAGATGGCCAACAAGACTGACCTGCAATTCATAGGTCTGATGCGAGCAAAAACCGGGAAGAGAGGGGGTGACCTCACTTTGAAACTACAGAAAATGGAATCTAAATGTATCTGTCTTTTACGATGTGTCACTCAGGGGTTGAATGCGATCATGGGATGAATGTCTTTCTGTAGAATATCCGCGATATGTAAACTGTGTAGAGTGATATACAGCACCAGATCAACCGTCCAGTTTGTAGGGGCTGCTCAACTAGCAAGCACTTTATATGCTCCATAATGCATAGAATGTATTTGGGCCACATACTCATAAGGGTATTTCACTCAGTTATAACTTACACTAATGAGCAATAAGAATGGTAAATGCTTGGTCGGGTGAGCATGCTAATGCTGATATTTACTTGCATCACCGTCACTTATCATGTAGTATTGTAAACCTTCAGCGCTTGTACATATATTAATTCCAATGGTCTTTTGGAGGTACTTCTCCACCCAGAATCACAGTACCTCACAGCCTTTATCCTGGGCGGAAAGCACTATGAACACACTTGTTTGCCCCAGGAGTACTGTGAGAGCCCTAGCATTTTTAACAGGATATTACATGAAGACTTAGGGAACATTCAAGTACCCAGCATGATCCTTCAATATGTAGACGACCTGCTGGTCTGCAGCGACAGTGAGCAAGGCTGTCAAAGGGACTCTATTGCATTACTACAGTTGTTAGCAAGGAAAGGGTACAAAGTGGACAAAGCAAAACTCCAGTACAGCCAACTGGAAGTACTCTACCTTGGGATACTCATCTCTAAAGATGGAAAAATAATGATCCCCGACAGGGCAGCAACAGTGTGTGCCCCTCCCAAACCACTCACTGTAAAAGACATGCAAAAATTCTTGGGATGCAATTATTGCAGGTTGTGGATTCTAGATTATATAGCATACACAAGACCGCTCCTACAGGGCCTCAAGGAAGTACAAAAAGAGAGCAACAGAATAGAGTGGATGCCAGAGATGATAACAAGTTTCAACAACTTAAAAGAAATGATTTCGACATTACCTGTCCTCGCCACACAGTAGTTTTACAATGTTTCGCACTCAAAAGGTATGCTTATGACAGCATTACTTACCCAGAAGAGCACAATGGGCCATAATCCACTGGCGAATTACAATGGAACACTTGACTTAGTGATGCAGGGGCAGTTCACGTGCGAACAGGCTTTTGCAGTCACAACCTTTGCCATCGAAAAAAGCTCTACAATTGAGATGGGGTGCTCAGTAACGTTGTCACGATTTTAGATCACACACTCACCATACAGAGAGCCTGGGCTTATGAGATAATGGGGGTAATTCATAGAATTCAGCGCACAAGTGGCGCACGCAGATAGCGCACAGTGTGTGCATGCGACAGTCTGCGCCAGCCGCGTGCGCCAAAACCCATTTCAGCGCACAGCGTATTCATGGATTTTAACATCCCTAAGCAGCCGTGGCACAGCGACCCTGCAGCAGTGCCAGTTACGCCCCCAACCCCGCCCCATGTGCCATGAACAGCGCACAAATCCAGTACATGGCGCACAGGCCAGTGGACCAGCATACAGCCCCCCAACCAGGAAAATGCGTGTAAAACTTCATGCGCACCCCTCAGAATACACGTACAGCACTCATTCACGGGAAGTTTTATACGCGATAGGCCTAGCGTGAGTGGGGAACGTGTATTACTGGAGTTCACGGGGAGTTTCACACGCGGTAGGGCCTGTGCAAGTGAGGCACGTGTATTTCTGGGGTTCGCGGGGAGTTTCACACGTGGTAGGCCCTGTGCGAGCGGGGTAGGCGAATTACTGGGCTTCGCGGGAAGTTTCACACGCGATAGGCCTTGGGCAAGCAGGACACGTGTGTTACTGGGGTTCGCGGGAAGTTTCACACGCGATAGGCCTTGGGCGAGCGGGGCATGTCTATCACTGGGGTTCGTGGGAAGTTTCACACGCGGTGGGCCCTGTGCGAGCTGGGCACGTGTATTTCCTGGGTTCGCGGGGAGTTTCACACACAGTAGGGCCTGTGCGAGCGGGGCACATGTATTCCTGGGGTTCGCATGGAGTTTCACATGCGGTAGGCCCTGTGCGAGCGGGTTATGTGTATTACTGGGGTTCACGGGAAGTTTCACATGCGATAGGCATTGGGCGAGCGGGGCACATGTATTACTGGGGTTCGCAGGGAGTTTCACACGCGATAGGCCCTGTACGAGCGGGGCACGTTTATTACTGGGGTTCGCTGGAAGTTTCACATGCAATAGGCCTAGCGCGAGCGGGGTATGAGTAACACTGGGGTTCGCGGGGAGTTTCACATGCGGTAGGCCCTGTGCGAGCAGGGCACATGTATTACTGGGGTACCCAAAGAATTGGCAGTGTGTGTCCTCCCAGGTGTGCCCTCACCCAGGGCCTGCAGACAGACCACAACACAGGGGAACACACTGCACCCCTGGCCATGCCCCACAGGCAGCCCATCCACCCTGGCGAAGCTCCCCAGCCAGCCCACATGTCACCACGCACCAGTGAGCACTGACTCATTTCCCCCCACCCACCCACCCAACAGTGAAGGGCACCTGCCAGCAGGCCCCTACTCATGTACACCCACCCACCCACCCAGAAGTGAAGGGCACCTGCCAGCAGGCCCCTACTCATGTTCCCCCACCCACCCACCCAGCAGTGAAGGGCACCTGCCAGCAGGCCCCTACTCATGTCCCCCCATAGCAGTCAAGGGCACCTGCCAGCAGGCCCCTACTCATTTAAACACGAAACAATGGACATAAGGAAAACAATGCAGAATGTCACATAATGATAAAAAAGAGGAAATCAGAATCCAAAATATATGAAATCAAAAATGTCTCCAAAGACTCCCTCCAACAAAGCAAATCCAAAAAGAAATGAAAAAGTAAAATCCATTGCTCCATGGAAAAATCAAAAAAGAAAATGCTGACAAATCCACACTCCAACTATTTACAAGGATGAAATCCTGGGTCCATGAGCCCAGCTGTCCAAATGAAACCTACAAAAATACACTAACTAATGAAGAACTATATACAAAAATGTGGGGTATTGTCCAAGTGCACCAAAAAAAAATTAAAATAAAAATGAAACCTAACACTAACTA
The DNA here is from genome assembly GCF_040938575.1 of Ambystoma mexicanum. Classification (NCBI taxonomy): domain Eukaryota; kingdom Metazoa; phylum Chordata; class Amphibia; order Caudata; family Ambystomatidae; genus Ambystoma; species Ambystoma mexicanum. Next base: position 377,301,166 of record NC_090930.1, on the reverse strand, counting down.
ACTAACTAACTATTTACAATGGCAGCGGGCTAGTCCGACGGCTCACTTTTTGATGTCCCGGGCCAGGGCATCATTGAACTCCCACTCAATGTCCTGGAGGCAGTCCTCTTCCATGGCCCTGAGGGTTCGCAGGGATGATGACATGTTGACCTCCAACTCCCTGCCAATTGCCTCGAGGCACTCGGCCCGCCTCAGTGCCATCCGCATGGAGTTCTCCTCACTGACCATCGTGAGGCGTGCCTCTTCCGCCCTCTGCTGCTCCGCATCTATGTCATGGCCCAACCACTGCCACACGGAAGACACTTGTAATCCTGGGTCCTCCTGCCCTCTGGTCGATGCCTGCCCCTCCGATGTTGAAGGCCCCGAGTCATCATTGCTCCCACCATGTTGCTGCTGCTGCTGTGCCTGTGCCTGCGCCCTGGCTCTTGCTGCCTGCACGTCCTCCTCCGGCTGGGGTGCAGTTGTCGTGGTGGCCACCCCTGCTTGACGTCTGACTCCCGACTGTGGCAGGGATGTGTCCTCCACCATCCTGGCCGCTGGGTCAGAGGCAGCTCCACAGGGATACCCAGGTGATACATGGGTGGAAAGATGGCATGGAGGATGACTGGCGCATGGGGGTTCAGGTGAGGAGGGGGTCGCAAGAAGGTCCAGCACACGGAGGAATCAAGCACTGGTGGCCCGTCCCAGTAGGTCAACGCGGTCAAAGAGGCATCCGAGATGACGTGCAGTGTCTTCACAAAAACACTGCAGGTCACCGCGCATGCCCCGTTGACGCAATGCTATCTCAGCCAGGACAGGCTCAACCCGGTCCCGGATAGCCACGTCCACAGGTAGAGGAAGGCCAGTTGTTGTGCGCCCATCCCCTCCCTGAAAACGGGTCTGGACGTAAGCATCCCTGCTGGTGCCAGATGATGCAGTCACAGGATCAGGGACAGCATTACACACAGGCACCTCCGCGGCAGCCTGTGCTGCCTCCTGTCCCTGTCCCTGCCCCTGCACTGCACCACTAACACCAGTGGAATCCCCACCTCCAGACCCTGTGTGCGTCCCTTCCACGGCCTCCTCCTCCTCCAAACCCCCCACCAACCTGGATGACTCCATGCCCCTTCTGCTGCCGAGGAGTCCATCTCCAACCTCCGCCTCCTGGACCTACCCTCGGCCTGAGACGCGGCACCAGGCTCCTCACTCCCCGAAGAGATGACAATCTGGGAGGGGAGCCGGGCCTTGCGTCTCTGGCTGGTGGTGCGATCCCTGCCGCTTTGCTCCACGGCACCCTCTCCGCCCTCTTCATCAATTGACACTGCAGACAGGGAGAGATAGAACACAGTCATCAGGGCACTGTACAATGGACTGATACTCACATGACAATTGTACATGAATGGTAGTGTCAAACTTCAGACATGGCATCACACTCCCTAACACACATGTCATTTCTACTCACACACACGATCAATTCCACAGAAGTATTTCACCAGGCAGCACCATCCATAAATATACAACAGCATCAGCATCTGAAGGTGAGCCTGACATCACATGAAACACGGGGAGTGCACAACACATGCACACACACCAACACACTTACATGCATGTGTACATGTCCACCAACTGTCACAGTGATGAGATTGCCATCCATGTCACATCTGGCATTCAGCCTTCTACATGTCAGTGCCACATACATCCATGTTGCATCACAGTTGACCCTTGTCAAATACACACACATGCACACAGCGCAGATACATGCAGCTGGAACCACCATCCATGTGTGACACCACAACCATGCCAACGTACATACACAGCAATGCAAACTTGTGTGCTCCTACACCTGCATTTGGCCAAAATGCTTACCAACACATACACCATCCATGTGCCTCACACATGTGAGAACTCACATGTGTCAGCCTCACGCCCCTGTACATACACATCCATACATGGCCCTACAAAAACGCATGTATAACCTGCACACTACTGGCACACCACGACACGCACAGCGTCCAATCAGTATGCATGTACACTTACCGCTTGACTTCAGACGGGTCTGCCTCTCAAGGACCTGGACGTGGAGCGCTGGGCGTATGCATTCCAGGACCCTCATTTGGTGGTCTGACAGCTGGCCCCGGCACCCCTTGGCATCCGCTGCCTTCAAGAGGCACTGGGCCTTGTCGAGGGTCCTGGACCTGAAGTCCTCCCAGCGCTTCCGGACATGTTTGATGTCACGGACTGCCACCCCCTCCTCGTTGATGGCAGCCATGATGTCCATCCAGATCCTGGTCCTTCCTTCATTGTCGGCGTGCAAACTTCCAAAGAGGGCATCATACTGCCCCAGGACTTGCTCCACCAGGACACCAACTTCCCTGACACTGAAGCTGGTGGCCCTCTGCGTCTCTGGCTGGGGGTTGCCAGTGGTGCCAGATGGTGTTATGCCCGACATGGCAACCCCAGAGGCAGGTGTGGGTGGGCAACTGGGTCCTGGGGCTGGGCTGTGGAGCGATGGTATCCCAGTCGGGAGCCTTCAGTTCCAGCAGGGGTGGTCACAGCAACTGCACCCCTGGGTGACGTGCAGGCAGCAAATAGAAGGGCACGTGGGCAGCAGGCAGGCAGGCAGTAGCAGATGGCAGGTGGGAGCAGTAATTCGGCCTTCTGGGCAGGAGCGTGGTCTTACCTGTGTTGTCACGTGGCCAACTTGATACGGAGTGATTTGGCACGTGAAAAAATTGCATGTCAGCGTGTAATTCGAGGAAAGGCCCTTAGCGCGTAAGCGCATCTGTGACGTTACACGTGCAGGTGTTTCCCTCGTGACGGGTGCATAGTGAATCAGCACGTGAAGACACAGCACGTACGTGAATTCATTGGACCAAAGGTCCTTCAGCGCATAAGAGCATCTGTGACGCGCAAGGGCGTTACCCTCAACACGGGTGAATGTTCATTGTACACATGCAAAAACTGTACATCCGAGTGTCAGCTCATGTAATTGGAGGAAAGGGCCTTAGCGCGTACATGCGTAAGTGACATTGTACGTGTGGGCCGGTTGAAAAGGTACGTGTAGGACGCCATTTCCTTGTACTTGCTTTTCGTGGGGAGCGAGTGGGTGAATTTTGTACTTCTACTCGGTTCACACGCGATTACATCACAATGGTTCAAGTTCGTACTCCCTGTTACCTCTGACAGCGTTCAATTCTTATTTTGGCCTGTTTCCTCAAACAGCGTTCACTTCTTCTTTTGTCCTGTTTCCTCAGACAGCGTACAATTCTTCTTTTGGCGGGGGTGTTGCCAACGCGCACATTTGCATTTTTTTCACGTTATTTTTCCAGGCATACGGTGAGTCGCACACGTATTTACCAACTGTGCTTTCCCCGTGTGTCACGTACCCCTTCAGAGGTCAGTGTAGGCTACGTGTATTACGCGTACGCTTATTTTTGTGTTTCTGGGTGCCACAGCATAGTGCGGGTTCATTTTTCCATGCACCTGGTCTACGAGGGTTGCGTGCACGTTCATTTTTGTTTTCCGGGAGCCTGTGCGTTGCGTGACCCGTCATCTTCCCCCAGTGGTCACAGACAGCCTTGCTAGAGCAGTAGGGTACGAATTCCATCTAGTACCCTACCCCTTTCACCCCCAATTGCCCAGGACTATTGTTTACTGCTACTCCCATATGCACAACAACATCAGTGCCATGGTTGAGAGGTGACCAAGCGGTAAAGGAGAAAAAGGTAGCTGACCTCCAAAAGGTGGGCATGGTGGGCGCGGTATTTGACGTGGCCAAGATTTTGCAGGGTACCCCTAGACCCCCGTGTGTGGAGGACCAATCAGGGACACCCTTGCCCCCCCGGTTGTGGGAAACGTAGCTGACACCATCCCAGCTCAGCCCTTGTTGGACCAGCCCATTTTGGCACCTGAACCGGCACAGGATGACTCCCAGGCTGACTTCCAGGTCAGCAAGTCTAAGCCGCATGTGGCGGTGCAAGTTGCTGTCACCAGGCCACGTGGATCTGGGGCAGCAATGTCATCTGATTCCCCAAGTAGGCAGGGTGGGGAGGCTGCAGGGGCAGCTGCAGCTCTATCCACCCCATCTCTGAGTCTCCCATCCGGGACAGTGTCGGTCCAGGTCCATCAAACCGACATTGGCCCTGCCAACATCACCCTGCAGCCAATGCCTGCACCAAGACCTATGGTCATTGTGCATTTGCACACTCCTAGTACCCAGTCCACCGGCGCTTCTGCCCCTACTGACCAGAGCAGCGTAAGCCACTCAGGATCCGCACCACCTTTGAAAAAGAAGAAGGGTGCTCTGGCACTACAGGCTGAGACCCCAGACACGGCTACACACTCCGGCACGTCAAGGAAGCCTAGCTTTAATGACGCCGAAATTGATGCACTTGTGGCCTATGTGTCGGCACATAGCCGCAAAATGGTGGTGACTGCAGGGTGCAAGACCACACCTGGTCAACGTAAGGCACACTGGCAGACCAATCTGTATTCTGTATCACTACCTATCACTACCTACCTATCTATATGTGTGCATGTATGTATAATAAGCTGTCTTGACTAAATTGCCGAGATATCTCAGGGTGTGGCGAGCTGTATAAATAATAAACAAACAAACAAACAAACAAACCTCACTGCCTTTGTTTTACGTATACTGTGTACCTGCCCCATTCTCCGCCCATACCCTCATTGCATTGTATGCATTTTATGCAACAACAAACTCTGTATATTTCTCTGCCCATACTGGGCACCAAACATCAGACAAACGACTGTGTATATGGAGTACTTTATATATTGAGTACTAGACATTTTACATCCAACATTGTGCATTACATATTGCCTATATTGTGTACTGAATAGCATCTCGCCATCACTGTGCACGCTACTGCATGTATCCTGAAATGAAATCATCTATTTTCAATTGCTATGCCATCGTTATGTTACCAACTTGCCCACTTCCATAATGTATTTGACAGCAATGATCCTCATTACTTAAATCCATTCCAGGTGCGAAGAGCAGGCATGTAAGGGGTGACGAATTGTGGCAGTCTGAGGCAGTCTAAAGGCAGATAAGGCAGACACTGGATTGTGCTTGGTAAGTTCCCCTATTAGTCTACTGCCCATGCTGCTTTGCAATTTGGAGCTTATAAACTATTTGCATCAGCAGCGTAATGGTTTACGCGTGCACCAGAAGTCGAGTGACTCTGCTGGCATCAGCTTTGGAGACCGACCAGGCGGACATCGACCATCCCCCTTTGGTATTACCTAAAGACGGTCCCATTATGATTCAACATGCTGGTTCCCACAGGATCAGGGTTCAGATGTCAATATTACAACATTATTGCCGGCAAGTGCCCTGATATTATTGTTTGCATCTAAGGCGACATTAAAGAAAGACATTTGTCCGACTATTTCTACTCCGAAAATCACAACATTTTGAATCAGCCATAGATTGTGTAATGTTTTGTACAGGCTTTTTATTTCCCTTTTCAGCGGTGGATTGCTTCTTGTTAGATTCTCCTTTAAAGGAAGGCTTTTTTGGAATATATTTGTAAATTTCCACATTTGACTCCTCTGTGTCATATTCAACTGATTCCTCACAAGATGTTTCCTCACTAGAATTAGAATTGCTTTCTGTCTTCCGAGCTTTGGGTGAATCCTGCCTCGATGGCTTTTCAATTATTTTCACTTTCTGTAAATGCCAATTAGTGTCAGGTTTCTTCTTTCCTTCTTCAGCTAGCGTCAGTTTCATTTCAGGTTGTGATTTAAAGGAATCCTTTTTTGAACTATCTTTGTAATATTCCTTGCCATGGTTGTCTGTCTCTTCCTCTTCATTTGAATCCTCACAAGATGTTTCCTCATCCGATGTATCCATTCTGTCTCTCTTCATTGTTGTGTGTGATACCTGCCTGTATGGTTCTTCAATTATTTCCACTTTCTGAAAATGACGAATAGTTGGCGGAATCTTCTTTCTGCTTTGCACTGGGGATTGTTTCTTTTTAGGATGTGCTTTAAATTGCACATTTCGTGAATTATGTATGTAGTATTCAGTATCAGAGTCATATGTCTCTTCTTCATCTGATCCCTCATAAGATGTTATACTGCAATCATACATGTTTTCTCTCTTCCTACAAGACAATGAAACCTGCCTCATTGGTCCTTCAATTATTTTCACTTTCTGTAAAGGCCTACTGATTGTAGGTTTCTTCCTTCCCTTTTCAGGTAATGTTTTATAGGAAGCCTTTCTTGAACCAGCTTTGTGATATTCTGTGTCAGGGTCGTCTGCCTTCTCTTCATCATCCTCTCTTTCTCGTTTCATGGTTGGGGGTGAAACCTGCCTGGAAGGTTCTTGAATTTTGTTCACTTTTTGTGAATGCGTAGGCTTCTTCACTGTTGCATTAGTGGATTGTTTATTGGCAGATTGTGCTTTAAAGGGTGATTTTTTTGGAATGTCTTTGACATTTTCCTTGTCAGTTTCATCTGTGTCACCTTTTTCTGATCTCTTGCTGGATGTTTCTTCATGAGAATCTTCATTATGTTCTCCCTTCATAGTCAACGTTGAAATTTGTGTTTCAGAATCTTCAATTATTTGCACTTTTCGTAATTTCCTACTGACAGATAGGAAGACAAGTCTCTTAAACAATATGTACAGTAAATAACATTGAAATTATGCTTCATCGACTGCATCATCCAACACTGTATTTGTTTAAGGATATGACTTGAGAAAAATATTCCTTTACAAATAAACCTTATCATTCCATAATGTTTGATTGTATTGCCCTGCCATTTCAAAGGAGATTGCAGAAAAACAGCCACTCATTTACACATATAGCAATTTAAGTAGCCTCAAACCATTAAAAAAAGTCTATCAGTTCTGCAGCATGCATATCTCTTGTGGTAGATGTAAGGCTGTCACCTTAGTTGTTACAGAGGCCTCTGACATTTGAAAAAAACTTGCTTTACGGTGTGACCAAAGTAACATACATTTTCTGAAATTTGTGATGCTCTGGAAAATTACTAAAATAAAATAAACTTGACATCTCTGGAATAGCATTCAAAAAATCAATTAGCAATCATGATACAATTTTGTGCAGACTTTATACACAATTGTATTTTAAGGATGCAGGCGTAGAGCCCTAAATGTGGAGGTAAATACAGGCTGCGGAAATTCTATTAGTGTAAAGATTGGTTCATTTTAGTGTCAGTGTTCTGACATTTGTCGCAGCATTTCAGGTCATTTTCTAATTGGATTTAGTTTTGCCACATTTTAGAGAGCACTATGCTACCGAGTACGTAGTTGAATGATGGGAAGAAAAAGGTGTTGTTACTGGTCCCCATTAGCACACGGGCCTCTCGCTGCATTAGCCAGCGTCCAGCCATTTTGGACTAGGCCCCATCAGAGGTGTAGATTTCTGCCATTCAGGGTACTAAGCCGCAGATCTGAGCCTCTGTCTATCTATTTAATAAAGCTTGATTCCTTCTTTCCCAGCGAGTGCTCAGCTTGCTAAGGCCCTTGGAGGAAAGGTGAGGTGCAGCACACATATTAGTTATTGTTGCATGGGGCTAGCTGTTCTCAGGAGTTTTGAGTGAAATGTAGAATAACAGTTTGTGTTCTCGATGAGAGATAAGTACAATAGTTGTGAATGACACCTTTTGGTAACGTAGCCTGGAGTGGAAACATTGCCAAAGCGTCAAATAAGATCATGGTCATACTGCCACCTTGGGAATGTTGTGACAACTGGATCTGCAATAGAATGGCTTGGTAGTATGAATAAATATGAGAAATTAATTTTCAAAGAGTGTTAAATTGTTTTATGAAGCAACTTGATTATCCAGAGATAGCCAGAAAAATATATGCTAGGGATAGCAAAATGTTTTAAAGTGGCAAAAAGAGCTGCAGAGTATGCTGCCACAAGGGGTGGGAACTGCCTGAATTGCCAAACTGACTTAGCTCATGGGAGAGGATATTAGTGTGTCTAATTTTCTGACTTCACTGTTCACACTCATAACACAACATTTTTCCAATAAAAAACACTACAAACAACCTACAACCCCTTGCAGGACGTGCCTCAAGATGCTATATCACATTCAGCAATGGTGGGGGGGCTGTAGAATCGGATTCTTTGACAGAGACAATGTACAAAATACTGCCTCCAGCTGACATCCAGGTGGCAGACTCCTTAGGGAAAACAGCAACAGCCATGGATAACACTTTAGATACCATGGCGCCAGCCATATTCCTGATGGCTGCCCTGGTGAATCAATCCCCTGTACAACCTATTTATGTACTCCCTACACATGGCGAGGATTTATCTGATGTTCTCCAGGAATGGGGTAATTCCCAATTACAGGAGAACCAATTCTCTTTGTTGCCTGAATTGCATGCTGAATCATCTTTTAGTTTTGAGAGATCCTTTCAGCATTCTCAGGCCATCCATCTAGACAAATCGAGCCATTGTTGTAGGGGGGTCAAGATTTAAATAACATACCGCAGTCTTCAATTCCGACCTTGAACTTTGGTAAAGTTTTTTGATGCGTTTATTGCAGCTTCTTGCCAAGGTAATTTATCATCCTTGAGAACTATTGTGCAGCTGGCCCCTGGTGAGTGGGGCCTGTAGCTAAGTCCAGCAGCTTCTTTGGGTAAACCAGCACAGGTTGATGGGTGAGAGGCAGTTATTCTTGATTCCTCCTCATGGATTGCTCGCCTCTGAGCTGAGCTCTCAAAAATACTCAAGGTGCAAGACTCTAACTTACAATTGAAGGATTCTGATCAGCAATTGATTCAATCATGTAACTCCAGTGAAATAGAGATCCAAGGGGAAGTCTCCCCTCATTTTCCTAGTTTTAATCGAAATAGGAACTCACGGCGGTGGGCTGTCAGACAAAGGAAGAAAACCAAGAATGTAAAAAACCTCCCGAGATCTACTTCTACAGGCTCTAGGAAGTTTCTAAGATCTTTGACTGTGCAGGTGTTATCATCTTCTAGACACTGTGGCAAGAAAGGGCAGTGCTCTATGCGACCTGTGATATCGGGTGAGTCTCCGGTTTTGCCTCAATATGATGAAATATGGAAATTTGAATGAATTTTAGTCATCATCCTGTGGATATATCACCTAATATAACTTTTTCTCCTTCAAGAACGACAGTATCCATCCAAATGTCTCTGAAATCGCAGTATCCCTGTCTTCACCATTGCTTTGGGGCCATCTGCGGTGGATTAACCCAGTATTTAGAAGCAATGATCTACTTACTGGTTCAAATATAGTGCACATTAATCCACCTATTACTAACTTGGAAACAGGTAGCGCCATATTTAATGTCCCAGCTCTGGTTCCAGTAGAGCAGACGTTGGCCCCTGAGTTGAGATATTTTACTTTGGAAGAAAAAAGATTAGGTTTTCACCATCAAGTCAAAGCCTCAGATATCAAAAGCCATCAGGTACAGCTCATTAAAGCAGACATTGTTCAAGACTTAAACTGTTTATTATAGGAATGACTACCTTTATCACTCAAACCAATGATTTTGAACCAATCTAATGTTTTGAAGTTAATAAAGGCCATTCCCTAACTTCGTAATGTATACAATCTGCCGATATCGAGTAGGTGGAATTTATTATGAAAGATAGACTGGATGTACTCCTGCTTCACATCACCTCAAGAATGATACTAAACTTCATTCTGGATATGGCCCCTGTATTTTTACCTGTGGGTTATGTCTTAAAGATGGTGAACCGAGGTGAGATATTGCCCTCTAACACTGCTAATCTCACTGACCCAACCTTAGACAGTGCTCCGCCAAGAGGTTACCCTCTTTAACAAATCACTAAAGCTACGAATGACAGAGGGCTTTGACAGGTTACAGATTGTAGTATTCTTCCCTCATTATTGCAAGCTCCAAATGCAGGGTCCAGGCTTCCAGGAATTTTACTGAATGGCAACCCGGTGGAATGACTAGAACAAGACCAAAAACGATTGATTTCCATGTTAGCTTGGAATGCTCAAGGTTTTGCTAATCTTTTATGGTTCGATGTGTAACAGGTAGGGAAACATGATGTAGTGTTATTACAAGAACCCTGGCTTACCTCACCCCAGTTATGGATGGTTTTACAGTTTTGTTTGACTCTGACAATGAAAGGGGTAAGGGGCAGACCAGTCTCTGGTCTTTTAACTACAATGAGGAGTGCCTTAGCCTTCCCTGTGGAAGAATGTTCAGCACCTAATCCATACATCCAGCTAACTAAGCTTTCGAGGCCAGACCGGAGAATTTTTATTAAAAAATCAATAGTACTATTTAACGTATATTGGAACCCCCTTGCATTTTTGCTGGAGCCTTTTCTAAAGGGTTTAGCGGAGGTTCTAGACAATTGCTTATAGGATGATTCCATCTCTTTTAATATACTAGGAGGGGATTTCAATGTGACATGTTCAAACTTTGATCAAGATTTCCCCCACCAAATTAAAGTAAATGTATCAGCCAGAGAAAAAGATGATGGTTTATTGTCTTTAATGGACTCAAGAGATTTGCTTATGGTTAATGGCACTACCAAAGGGGATACACTGGCTAAACCTACTGGGAGGCGTAACACTCTTTTTTTAAATTAAGTTAAGTGTTTTTTTTTGGCAAATTCCATGCCTTTTACACATATAAAAACATATATTGCACATTAATTCAATACATATCATTGCGAATCTAAGATATAGTTCCATATAAAAAAATAAAATAAGATTTACAATCTTTCAATTTATCATTTCATAACCATAATATACATAAATTCTATCTATATATAAACACATCTATATACTCTCAGATTTGTCATCCGTTATAGCAAGCCCAGGCCTCCAGATTAAATCAGAACAGATTTTAGTTTGCTTCTGAATTCCCCCCATATGTGAAAAGCTGCAGCATGATGACCAATGTACTGCTCATGTATAATGCAGACCAGAATTGGTCTGAACGTTATCCATTTTCAAATTTAGGAAATCCTGATAACCTTTCCTATACTGGAGAATTAATACTTTGCAGTGAGTAAGAATGTGTCATGTAGTTTCTACTTGGGCAGAACACAGTCTGCCAAGGCATTTATCTTGTGGTATCCTGTACCATGCACCAATGTATTCTTGCACTGGCAATATAATTTGGCGCAGATACATTACAAACCTTTGCAATTTTATACTGGATCATTTTGTCAAGTAACTCTGTGCAGTGTTTACAGGGAAACCATGTTTGCATATTCAATGTACCTCCATGTTTTACTCAGTTGTTCCACACTTTCCACTTTATCATTTTGAGGTGACTTTAGCTTATGTTTTTTTTAAGAACTTGTCTGTATCTTCCACCTGTTTTAGTGACAGATCTATTGTATCAAAATGCGTGGTGACTGTGAAACTTAATTCAGGGTGGACATGATTAATCAAAGTTCTCTTAGATCTTCCAGTTCATCATCTTGAATGTTCGGCAAGGGTGTTTCTAAAGATTTGGGCCTGCTGTGCTTTGTGCATTCTTCTTGTGTATAAGGAGCACCTAGCTATTTTCCAAAGTGTTTTAAATGAGATTAAACTGGGTTTGAGGCATAAGGCCCAGACCATGACTGATTGAGGGACTCCTAAAATAGATTGTAAAAGTCTGCCTTCTATCTGGTCCATCCATCCCACTTGTCTTTCCGGGAAAGTTTACAAAGCATACAGTACAGCTGGTACCATGCTTTCCATGTATGCCTCACGCATGGCCTCAATACTTCACCCACAATTCCTACACACGTCAGCTTTAATGAACTGCAATCTGCCAAGAATCTTAATCTGTGCAAGCGACTTCTAAACGCTAATATTCAGGGACACCAATATTGGGGACCCTAGGTATATATATGAGTCAATCACTTCCTACTTAGTCCCTCCCAGAAACCAACTGAATGTAGGGCTTCTTTGCAGCTTCCTTCCCAACATCATGACCTTGTTTTTTTCTTGATTTCTCGTTAATCTGTTTTTTGCTGCATATTTTTCTAGACCTGTCAATGATCTCTGCAGCCCCAATGGGGTCTGATCCATGAGGACTGTATCATCTGCATATGAAAAGAAAGGGATAGGTTGGGCCACAAATTTCGTGGGTTTGTTTTTACAGTTCTGCAGTGCACTGGACAAATCGCTTACAAAATAAATGTATAATATTTGTGTGAGGACGCAACCTTGTTTTCAACCCCAGGTCAGTGTTTTTCATGAGGGTGCGGGGGTAAGTGAGCCAGTTAGATTAGTTATGACTATTACTTTAATAATTCCTTTATAAAGTGCAAAAGTGTTTGGTCAATGCCCCATGCTGTTAATTTTCCCCACAATCTGTATTGGTTCACCCGATCAAATGTCCAAGAGTATTCCACAAGGGACACATATAGACAGGCTCCTGGTCTCTATCTCAGATTGTATTAGCTTAATAGCCCTGATGCAGTGCACTGTTCCACAGTCCTTATGAAAACCTGTTTAAGTCATGTCAAAAAGTCCTCTGCCTTCACTCCACCTGTCTAGGTCCCTCAGGAGTATTCTTGCAAAAATGTTGCTGCTGGCGTCCAACATCACCAGCAATGAGTAATTATTAGGATTGTCTATTACTCCATTCTTGTGGACAAGTATGAGAACAGAGGATAGGCAGATGTCCGGAACCTCACATGCACTCACAATGGCCCTGGACGCTTGGTAAAAGAACTTTGTCCATAGCACTGGGTCCCTTTTAATCACTACATTAGGCAAATGATCAAGGACAGGGTCCCTAGAGGACTTTGATTTTATAATCAATTGATGTATAGCTTCCTTGTTAAATATTAAGTGTCCTGATTGCAGCGACTCTTGTCCTATGCATAAATGTTCAGTGTGCTCATCCTCTATGTAGACGGTTTTGCTAATGTGTTTTACATTCACCGATTTTTGGGGTGCACCTTTCGCTATGTGAGAACGATATAGTTGCCAAAAACTCTTAGCATCCTTGGCCCTGATCAATCTGTAGATCATCAGCCAAATAATAGAATTTGTATAACATTTTGTTAAATTTGTGGTGCTTCCGCAGGGATCTATATTTGGTCTGGAGTTATTTAATGCCAGTAACTTTTCCTCATATATTAGGGTTGTCGATTTCCTAACCAGATTTATACTTCTACAATGTTCTTTCTTTGTCTTATATATCATAACAGTTCTTTGCGTGGTCCTTAATCAATAAGTTATTTTGTCTGATTTTACAACCTCAATAATTCTTTGTGCTTAGCTGTATAGTCTGAGATAATCTCTGGAGTCGCTACATCCCACCCTCCAAATGGCTGTGACATTTTATTTAACAATTTATTTTCCAGGTCAATGTTTGAAACCGTCCATCTTATTTGGTTGCCTTGAGGATTAACTGTTGCTAGTGACCTCCTAATTTTCTCCCAGGGAGTGCCATGGTAGCTAATAGTGCCGCATGATCGCTCAGATTGTTAAACTTTGCCACATCCTGTCCACCCTCTCGTCCTCTCCTCTTCCCCCTTCTCTATCAGCTAACTCTGGCCCTCCTACAGCCACCTCCCTTCGTCTTTCTCTTCCTTTCCTCTGTTCTCCCCTGGCAAGGTTTCTAGACAAGTCCAATCTATGAAAGTCTTGTCAAAACAGGTTCTTCCCTGTTTGTCTAAAACCATCAATGACCACATTGACACCCTTGCTCCTGCTCTGGCCAACTTCTTCAACTTCTTCAACATCTCCTTTGCCTCTCGAGCCCTCTGAAGCACTCTCTTGTGCACCCTCTTCTCAAGAAACCCACAGCCAACCCCTCTTGCCAGCTAACTATCGCCTGATCTCCATCACTCATTTCCTGGGCAAACTCCTGGAAAAGCTGGCCATCACCTGGCTTAATCTTCAAACCAATTCTGTTGGCTGTCTCTATGACCATGGGTCTGGCTTTAGAGATGCCAGAAGCATGGAAACTGCTCTCCTGAACATCCGTAAAGACCTACTCTCCAACCTTGACTCTCACATCCCTTTTTTCCTCATCCTACTTGATGTCTGTTCTGCCTTTGACACGGTCAACCATGCCATCCTGCTCAACCGTCTCCAGGATAACCAGGGTATCACTGATCAGGCCCTGGCCTGGCTGACCTCTTTCCACTCCCAGGTCCAACTTGAATCCTTCCTTTCCTCTATCTCATTGTGTACCTGTGGTGTTCCACAGGGGTCTAATCTCTCTCCCTGGCTGTTCAAGCAATACCTGACACCCCTTGCCCACCACATTGCTGCTCCCTGCTCCAACTTTCAGTGCAATGCAGATGACACTCAAATCTTTTTCAGGCTTCCCTCTGCCACCTCTTCTCCTTCTCTCATCTCTGACTGTCTGTCTGCTTTCCAGGAGGGATGTGCCTCCAATGATCTCTGCCTTAATGCGCATAAGAAGGAGATTCTCCTCATCAGCACACCTGAACCCTCCTTTCCTGTCACTCTCTTGCCGGCCTCCGTTGGCCCTCTACCTGCTCCTACCTGCGAGGCTAAATCATCTTCGACTCCACATCACTGATGTCTCTAGGAACTCAAACTACCAGTGCTCTGGTTCTCTCCAGGCTGGGCTATTACAACAGCTTCTTTCTAAATCTGCCTGCTTCTACTCTCTGTCCTCTGCAACTCATCCAGAACAGGACTGCGAGACTTGTCCTTGGCCTCAAGCCCTGGGATTGTATCTCTCCAGCCCTGAACTCTCTTCACTGGCTCCCAGTGGCTGCAAGGATTAAATTCAAGACCCTTTACATTGTCCACAAGGCGTTCTGGGGCCTGAGTCCAAAGTACATTCAACTGTCCCTCGGTAAATACCTTTGCACTCGAGCCCTTCACTCCTCCACATCCAACTCCTTCAGGGTCAGTCGCTTCTCCAAGCAACAAGTTGGGGTTAGATCTCTTTCCTCGGCTGGGGCCTCCCGCTGGAACACCCTTCCTGCCACTCTGAAACTTGAGGAGAACCATCCCTGGTTCCCGAAGCACCTCAAGGCCTTCCTCTTTGCTTCTACCTTTGTTCCTCCTCTTCCCTGCTGATCGGTATGCTTCAGCACCTTCCACCTAGTTACCCTGTGATATCGGGCCTAGGTCCCTGCCCACCGAGCCAATGACCCGCACTGCCTCCTGGCAACCCTTTCACTTGGGTCTATATCTGTAAACCTATAGTCCGTTTACCTGCACTTACCTTGTCTGCACTCTAATCCTGCCCTTGCCACCTTGCTGGCTGCACTACCAGTTGTTTTTATCCCTTGCTCAGCACTTTCCATTTCTCCCCTCTCCCTTTCACTTTCCCCCTTCCCTCTCCCCTGCACTTGCGCATTCTCAATGTCACTGAGCGTAGTAAGGTTGTGGTTTTGTCCTCCCTTGTTCCCCTCCTTGCCTCGTCGCTCTCTGAAACACTTGTGTATGAGCGGGAAACAAATAAAATATATTTCATAGCGTCCCAAGAGGCACCCTTTGTAAGAAGTTAAAAGAATGTGCTTGCCCTTAGGAGCTACTATAGATAATGCAACCCATGTACACAGGCACAGCAATTGCTGTTTGTCTCAACCAACAGGGATCTTTCCCCCTCTATTTAAACTTTTAGAGGAATGAAACAGGGTTGTCCCTTGGCCCCAGCACTTTTTAACATATATATATTTTTTTGTTGGCAGGTCTTAATTGAGATCTAGAAGCTCAGAAAATTGGTTCTAAAGAAGTTCAGTGGCTTTTATAAGCCAATGACTGGGTGTTGAGTGTTGATAGAAATAACCCCTATTGGTTTGCAGAGGCAGCTAGGTGCCCTTTCAATCTATGCCTCAGCCAATGGTCTAACTATCAACATTCCAATCAAATGTGATGAATGTCCAACTCACTAAGAAGGTAAATTTGAAAGGCACAAATTGGTCATTGAGATGTAAGTCACCGAATATAGTACAAGAATATCAATATTTAGGGATTTGCTATAGTAATATGCAAGGTGAAACTCCACGCATGCAGGAGCTGATTTTTCAAATGGCAACTTAATCTGCGCAGGCTTCCATCATTAATAGAAATTATGGCAAATATTCCCTATGTCCTGTACTTATGCTTAACAAGCAGAAGGTAGACTTAATCATTACTTATTCATTACTTATGGTGCAGATTCCTTAATTAACATATAGTGAAGTGGCAATATATTGAAGGAATCTTTTGGAAGCAAGTGTTACCGCTCCCTAAGAGTATGCAAAGCATATACAAACCTGTTGATAGAACCAAAATCTCCTAATGTGTTATCAAAGTACTTAGGGAAGGTTCCATGTTTAAACCTTCATAATACATTTCTAAGAATTAGGTTTGATGTGATTCTTACTTGAGAAGTCTTAGCAATTCGATCAAAAGACCCCAAATATGATGCAAATTGTAGGTTTTGTCATTTAGCATGAGAAACATTGATCCATATGTTAGAAGAATGCACGACCAGGAAGGGGCAAAGAAGCAGTTAATTTGATAAAGTAGATTATAATCTGTTGTCTCGAGCGAAATGGTTGGAGATTGTATTAAGTGGTCGATATATACATTATTTCCTATAGCGACTGTGAAATATCTTTTATCATTGAATATATCATTGAATATAGGGGTATAATCCATCTTTGTTTAGTATATGGTGACACCTACTGCATTGTGAAACCTAGGCCTCTCTCCCACTATACAGGATTCTCAAATCTAGGGGTAGCCTACTTCTCTTTTCATTATATGGTAAAAGCTACTGCATTGTGAAACCTAGGCCTCCCTCCCACTATACAGGATGCTGACATCTAGGGGTAGCCTCCATCTTTGTTTAGTATATGGTGAAACCTACTGCATTCAGAAACCTAGGCCTCAAGGGTATTGGACTCTCAAATCTAGGCCTGTTTACTCTGTTACACTGGACAAAGATTACCCCCACCCGAACAATTTGACAGCTTACAGTACGTATATCTCACACCACCAGTGTGGACACAGGCCTCAGGCATGGCCAAGCATCCATGCGCGATAGAATGCTGCTATGGCTAAGCACATCCAGTTTAGCATCACATATAGCCGTCCAGACTGAAACACCTGACGTACTTCAACACCTCTGCCAATAACATACAGCGACTACCACCCGAAAGGAACTCGGTACAGCTGGCCACACATTGATTCTCTCAACAATAGCAATCTAACGCAATCCTCTCAACAGTGCCCACCACGTGCTTGACCTCTCTGCGGCCTGCTTAGTCGAGCCTTGCCAACCACCAAGTCCTACTTCGGCAACATGCACAGATGCATCTCCTAAGCTAAACTCCTTAGAATTTTCTACCGCATTGACTACGGTCACCAAGATGTTCCAACCAAAATAAAGTACATTGAGGACACACAAGTGGGGAAAGAGCGCTATATAAATAAACAAATACAATACCATACAATAATGTGATTTTTGTGAAGTATGGAATGAAATGAATTAGGACCCTTTTAAAATAATTGGTTATGTGATTTCTTTTATTTTCAGAAAGTTGATTTTAACCAATGAAATGTGTTTTTAATGTTGAATTATTACATGCAATGTTGAGTAAAACTTCTGAATTGAAGTATAAACCTAAATTTAAAAAATGACAAAGATGAATGCCATGTTTCATAGTGAGAACTGCAAAGGCAAAAGTATTTCTCTCATGAAAGTATAGAGTAAATCCTTTCTCATACTTAGGAAGTCCTAATGCTGGTTTACTACTACTTTTCTTATGTAACTGTTATTAAGAAGCCACTCTCAACACAGGGAGTTCCTTCACTCCCCACTCACGTGGTTATGCAACAAACAGTTTAACAGATCATTTTTTTAGCCCTTTCTCAGGCACATTTCATGCCCCTTGGATCCCTCTACCCTGAGCTAACAATGAGCCAAGAACCACGCTGGTGTACAGGAAATATATTGGTATTTATTTTTAAATTAAAAGTAATAGAAATTAGCATGAACATGTCAAAAAACACTTTGTCCATGGCACAACACAATCAACTACTCTCAGCACAAATAAATCACAAAAGTGAGTTAAAAAGAACACAATCACAATTCTTGACTTTCTGCAAATGTCACTTCACGAAATAATTACACTGATCAAAACAAAGGCACTTATCAGGTAATGTGCGATTTTGATTTTCCTGCAGGCTTGAAAGGCCATCAGTAGGATTTCAAAATGGGTAATTATGGTTTTGCCCACACTTTGGTTTAAAATAACCACAGGGTGATTTATCGGTTTGATTTTCAGACCCCACAACCCCACGTGCTTTGGTATATGTTGGCTTGGGTAGTCAGACAGAAAAATTGGAATGCTTTTTGGAGTTTTGAATATCAGACCCCCCTTACTGAAAGGCCTGTGTTGGGGACGCTGGATAAAAAGATTGGACTGATTTAAGAACAAATACACCCCTCTTCCTTAAGAATTTAGGGTTAGTTGGACAACAAGGATTACCCAATTAAAGTATAGGCTATAGTTTTAAGCTCACACTGGGAAGTGTGCTTTGTTAATTTTGAATTTTAACAGAATTCACCTGTAGTTTTCTGCCAAATGGGGAATTAATTAATATGTTTGGTTAAACAGGCTTAGGATCTTCACCGTTTTGCCCCCCCATGCCTCACACACTGTAAATGGTAAGGATTCAAGGAAAGCAGACTCCCCCACCATTTGCTTTCCAAGGGCTCAGTTTTACTTACATAGCAAACCTCTGTTTAAAGTCCAGGAAAGTCAGCTGCATCTCAGGACACTATAGAAATATAGGGCAGGAGTTTGGTCACTCCACTCTCAAGGATGGCCTCCCGCTCTCCACCATAGGACCCAGTCAGCTTTGAAGCCTTCCTAGAAATAGACAGCTCCACCCAGATGCACTCTCAGCATTCTCCTCTGTTTCCTTGAAGCTGCCAGGTGGTAAGTTTCAGCAGCCTTCCTGATGGTGTGTCTCCTCTCTGTCCTGTCTTTCTGTCTGTCTGTTTTTTTTGTGTGTGTTCCCTACTGCAGTCCCCCTTATATAGCAGCGATGACACCACCGATTTTACAATCTTGGGGAAGTACCCTGCAATAATCCCTGCCACTAGGATTGTACAGTTACCCTTCTCTCTCCTCCCAAATCCATCTTCCAAGTCAGGATTAGTTTAGGAGTCTGAACCAACATATGGCAATTCCCATTTGTAAATGTCCTTTGTTCTCCTTTCAACTTTTTGGCAAAAACTAGTTATGTATCACAACTTCATAATTTTACTAGTAACTGACATACTAAACATATTTTCTGTTTCATCTAATCATGGGGAATTAGATAAGCCAACCACCAAATCCGTACCCTGTAGCACGGCCATGTGGCACCTTTCTGCCGTTTCCATTAAAAGCACAACACTCAGAAATGCATCGTAGATAGCCATTAGAGTTCCATGAGTCGCACGTGAATTGTATATCCCCAAAATCTCCTGGAAATTACATTAAAAATACTACATAGATGAAATCCATCTGCCTTATGATGGCTGAGAAAAGGGCCTAAATGATAATAGTCCTTTTAAATTAATTGTGAATCTTCATGTGGGACAAATGGCCCTTTTCTGCCTTCTGGCTATTTGTTTTCACTGGGTCAGCCTGTACCTTTATCAGTCTCCTTTGTGTAGGAAGCTTGCTCTTTGACGTGGGTACCCCCATTTTCACACTAATTAGTCTTGCTTGTGGGATGTCTCAACCCACTAATCCAAGCCCTGCAACATTACTGTGCATTGCTGGCAGCAGAAAACTCAGAAATTGCCACTGGAAAGCATGTTTCTCGCTAGAAATCACCAGAAAGTGCGCAGTGAAAAAGCTGAAAAATAGGCCACCATCTACTTTTGCCTATGTCAGTGGTAACACAGGAGATCACTGCCAAAACCCATCATTTGGCTGCCCACAGAGCGAAATCATTGCAAAAGAAACAAAGCTTTTTTCGAAAATACGTTTTTATTTGTTGTCAAATTTTCAAAAATCATTGCTCACAAACCACCCAAAAAGATCCAACCTCCTTGTTGGGTGGTCAACATCATTCTCCTTCAAGAATCTACATAAATATAAGGTCCACAGAAGTATGTTTTATCTGAACAAAGTCCACTCTTGAGGATTGCTTGCTGGAAGAAATCTGTCAAAAATGGGTGTAATACCGTTACTCACCTCTATCAGAAGCTGGCGATTTAAAACCATCATGTGTAAAGTTGTACATTGACCTCAAACTATGCCAAAGAAAGACTTGCTATCAGAAGCCTAAGAGGTGGATACAATTCAAAACTATATTCTGAAAAGGCTTGAAGTAAGAAATTGTTTGATGTATGTGTTCAAAATGTGAGTTATATTATAAGATAAGACAATTTTTAGACATTGGGTTAAGAGTTAAAGTTTTCCACACTGTGCTTCAAACAAATTCCACACCTCTCCCTGAACAAAGGAAACTTCCCCTGCCCTTGGCTAAGAGATTGACAGGGTGTTGTGAAAGGGAACTAGGAGGGGCACCCTGGCCTGTAGCTCTCAGTGCAGACAAAAGAATCCTTGGGCTGAATAGGAATGCTAATTCGGGTGTGACTGACAACAAACTGCTGGCAGGAAAAGGACATGTGACCTCTGAGTCAGCCCAGCTTTGGAGGCGGACCAGACGGAGGATGTGGATTTAACATTGGATTAAATATATGTTTTAGAAAAATGCTTATAACAAATTGCACTGAACTGACAAAAATGTGAAACTTTGAGATTGTAAAAATGAAAAATTTGTTCACAATTTAAGACTAAGCGGAATATGTGTGATGTTCTGAGACTGAACTCCGAAAGTTTTTAATATTGTAGCTACTGTGTTTATGCTGGAAACATGACAAATTACAGAAATGTGCCCAGATGGACAAATTGGTGCAGAACTAATATTGAGAAACCCACCAAAAGCGCAAAAAAGTTGTCATTTACAAACCAAAGCTCATAGGAACATGGGACTTGAACAGAGATGTGCCTTAATTAATCTGTGATGTGTATATGTAATATTAACAAGTTGTGCATATTGTAAATATGTTTTTTTTAATGAAAAATAAGATATACTGTACAGACACAAAGGGGAGGGTTTTTCCCTAAGCCATAAACATGACACAGGATGACACACTGCTCCTTTCTCCAATCAGGGGACAGGGAACCCTATGACCTATCAGATCCTTAGAGGTTTGGGCATAGAGAATCAGCCTCCCCACCCACTTTGGAAATACATAAATAGGGACTGCTGAGGGCAGGAAAGACACACACTTTCCACTTCTCAACTGATTTCTTGGCGAAGCATCCTGTAGGACGATCCAGGCTCCAGACATTGACCAGAACATAGAATCTAGACTCCAGAACTTTGAAGCAGAAAGGCCGAATACCAAAAGCTGAACCCTTTTCAGCAGGCCTTCATAATCTTTTGCAACCTGATTCTAACCCCTAAACTTCCACGGGGCCTAACCAAACCATTCAACTGCCGGGCTGTGCTGTTTTGCTATTCTAGCCAAGAACCTTGCTAGAACCCAAGATCCAGATCAGTCCAGCAGAGCTGTATCCAGAACCCATCAGATCCAGTCCAAGAGGCCGCACAGACCAGAGTGCCTGAGACCTGTCCGGTGGCGAGAGAATCCCATCCAAACCTTTGACCAGATCTTTGAAGGGGCCAATTCCATTCCAAAGCCATAGGAGTGAGTATTTAGTCTAGAACTGTCCATAACCAACCTCTTAATATTAAGTAACCCATTCCATCCATTTCAACCTATCCAGAACTGCCTTATAGAATCTTTTGTCCATCCTGAATTCTTCTCAATTTATTGTCTGTGATAATTGTAGCAATAATCATCTTTGCGCTGATATTTTTCTGAAGAGGGACAAGTGTTTTGACGGACAGAAGTCAGAGCGGAGGTGCCGCTGTTCTGGTGGCTGCCCGTCGAGTGTCTTGCTTCTTCATAGCCCCTTAGTATAAGTCTATATTGATTCCTAATCTTTAAAGCGCAATCTTTCATTTTGAAATCTTGACTTTATTTCTGAAAAATCTACCTTCACAAAAACCTCTGTAACTTTTGAACCACACGTCCTAGAACTGAAATGTAACTGTCATTTTGAAGCTAAAATTACATTACAATTCTGAGTTTTTCCATAATCGCGT
The DNA here is from genome assembly GCF_040938575.1 of Ambystoma mexicanum. Taxonomy (NCBI): domain Eukaryota; kingdom Metazoa; phylum Chordata; class Amphibia; order Caudata; family Ambystomatidae; genus Ambystoma; species Ambystoma mexicanum. Next base: position 377,279,063 of record NC_090930.1, on the reverse strand, counting down.
TTCCTGCATGCGGAAAAGTTGCCACAAATTGTGATTTAGCTCAATTTCCCACTTGTCAAAATAGCTGTTTCTTGTTTTCAACTGCTGAATTTCGTTTTCAATCCAAAGTAACTATCACTTATCCTGAATCTCCTTTAAGTGAAGTCAAATCATTTTAGCATTTTTCACATTCATAAGCATATTGACCTGTTTTAAAATCATACCTTTTCTCTCTAAGCTTGCTGGGGGAACTGGGATTGAACTGCATTATTGAGTGTATCTGAAACCTGTGTGCCCTTATTTCCATCTCTTCATCTTGCATAGTGGGGGGAGTGAGTAATAACAGGGGGAAAAAGTGATTATATTGTCTTTTAATTGAAATCATATGAAGTTTTATTTCTGTTCTGCATTCTTTCCTATCTTGCATTTCCTTGAACTCATACAAAGTATTCTCTGCTACATTATTCTCCTATTCCTACTCCGAACTGATTAAAGAGATTGTTGATATTGTAATATTACCCATTGCTGATACTGTCATATTCATAAGTGTGCTATTCAGATATTATTCTATTCATAAAAGTGTGATATATATATATATAAGTATATATATATATATATAGTTCAATTCTTCAAATAAACCTTTTAATTTGCAAAACAAACCTACTTCTTGGCTCAGTGAGGTCGGGGAGATCCAGACAGAGAGGGGCATTATACAAGGGTTCATCATCCAGATTTAAAGAACTTTGACATACAAATATATAAATAAGGGCTTCCATTGGGCATCCCATACTAGGCATTGACTTAGTTGGAGTGATGGATTGAAGTCACTGAAATGCTCCAGCCAAGGGGTAACTTTTCTTGAAGTCAATGATTTCAGAGCCAGCAGGTCTGGAGAACACTGAATTTCAATGCCTTTAACAGGACATTTTATTGTGGGTGGTCATTACATGGGAGATGTGACATCCAGGCTGGAAGTGGAAGATGTCCGTGTGAGGTTTTGCTCACAGCCAGCCAAAGGGTCTGCCTCTGGATGACATTTTACATGAAGACAAAGTGGCTCTACAAATGTCACTGGAGTTTTGTATGTGAAACATAATAATGCATTGCTTTTGTTCAACACACACATCATATGTTGTTTTCCTGACATTTTTCTATGAGCAGTGATATTTTTTTTACGTTTACTTTTTAAAACCATTTTTATTTTCAGACGCATGTGCAGGCTGTTTTTGTTTTCAATGTTTAAATATCCTGTTTTCCATGTGACAGGGATCTTTGATTCCTCCTTCTTTTGTAAATTAAAATGCTGCTTGTACTTTGGTAATGACAGGTAGGCCCCTTTCCACATGGCTCTTTAATTTTACTTGAAAAACAACAACAAAGGCCAGGCCGTTTTTGCTTCACTGTTTAACACCTTGCTACTCATGTGAAATGGACTTCTGTTTGGGGCCTTTAAATTCACTCCACACTTCACATCCAACCATAGGTATGCTCGTCCATATGACTGACACATCATTACTCTCCTCCAACAAACCATCACATTAGTTTTTGTTTTAATGTCTCAATTCTCCGACCACCCTGTGCATTCTCTCAGTTTTCCTACTTCTGCGTCCTTGCTCCCTATCAGTGGAACACACATGTCTCCTACATCAAAAACACCACTAGCATATACTCATTTAAATCTCCACTGAAGCTTCACCTTCTGAGTCCAGAATTAGCATACTTAATTCCCCAGTTCATCAGTCTCCCTACATTACTACCCAGCTGCTGCTAGCTCGACTATATTTTTGATCTTGCCTTGTCCAGTCTCTCGCATTTGTATTATCTATCTCTTAGCATCAACTGGTCCAGCTACTATTATCATCACCATACCTGTAAAGCAACAGGTTCAGTATTGCCCTGTAAAATGCTAATTCTGTTGCTCGAGGCTGTGGTAGATCTTTCGTATTCCCCCATATAAATAAATATCCATATGTACAAATACATACAATTTAAATGAGGCAACCGTGGCGTTCTGGTTTTAGCAGGGATCTTCAGCAAGTAAACACCACTGCCATGTTAGGGGCCTGCTACTGAACATTCAAACCCCACCAAAACTAAAACATATTGATATCAGATGTACAGTGTAATACTGTAGTATTTTAACTTATCAAACATACTTACTATGTAATACACCAAAAGATGAGTCCAATACAAAGACAAATCGCCAACCAAGTAAATCCAAACGCTGCTATGATGAATAGGTTGGGCCGATCGGTTATGACTGTATGAAGCAAGAAGAATCATAGAAGTATGTCGTTATTGATTGTGTGTGCATGTGTATACATTTCTTGCATTGCATCATCATTTTCATTATTTTAACACTTGTCCAATTGTGCTTAATATACCATATAATGATATTGCTTATTATTTAAGGAAACATGAAAGTGTGCTACAAAAATAACACTGTCACAATTTCTTTCCTCTGTCAGTGAAATGTTTGCCAAATGAAGGAATGTTTTTGCGCTTGGTCTGAATTGTCGAGGTATGAACCTTTAAATGTTGCCTGGCCTGTAAATCGCGCTTTATGCAGGTTATATGTATGGATTTGGCATGGATTTTATCCTTCCTTCGTTTGGACTCAAGGCAATCAGCAGCACTTCATTTGCCAAAGACCAGAAAAAGAGATTGATGGACTAACCATCACCACACAGTTGCAGTATGAGGAGTAGGAGGCATCATCGACAATGATCGGGATATCAGACACAATTGGTTCCCTTTCCATGGATTCCTGGTAAAACTATGCCACGGACATCTGACACGTATGCATACCGTGACAGACAGAACACGCTTCAACAGTGATGTCATCCATTACTTGCCCACAAACACCAGCCAACCGAAGAGCATAAAGTAACAAAGCTACACACTATCAGAATTACTGGACCTAAATATATGGTCTTAATGTTATGGAGCCCATTTTTCCTACAATAACTCAGTGAGTGGGCATGGCACAAGACCTATGCAGAAACAAGATGGGGCATGTGGTATATCCTACAGTGGACATAACCAGTGTGCATATTTAATATGCGCCAGGCTGTAAGGTGGTGTAAAGCATTATTTATAGGACAACTAAAGCCGCCAATATGCACTTTGCAGCAAATAACATTTAATTGTTGCTTTCAATAATTACAAAATAGAAATCGATATAACATGTCAAAATGCTGTGCATCCACTTAACTGATCTGCATGGACAGAGAGCAAGTCTAACTTGAGCGAAGATGATTTAAACCAGCAGGCATCCTATCTTTTAGAATAGTTTGCAATGCAAACTACTGATGCAAGATTCAACATAAATGTGCGTTTCCAGTCATCCATCTAAACTAACCACTTTATAACACATGCATTTGATTTAGATTAAAATGCTCACAACACATGTAGCAACACAAATACACGTACATTCTCACCATATACTGGGCAGTCTGCTTGCTACTCCCCACCATTTATTGGTTTCTTGTAGATCCATTGCTGCGAAATTACCTGTCTTCTCCCTCCCCCATTGATAGCTCACCACCACCTGCATTGATCCAATGCCATCTGCTTCCCTAATTGTGTACCTACCCTATGGCCTATAAAGTGCTGTGTTGCAGCCCCAACGATGGTCAGCGCTCAATAAATATCCTAAAAATATTGAAAATGATAACCATGGTCATTTTATTTTTTTATTTATTTAGTTGATTTAATCAAATTAATGATTTTTACAAAACATAGTAGAAATCAAAACAAAGTGAAGAAATCATGGTCATGTTGACACAGGCATTAAGCAACAAAGTACCTTGCCTCTCTGCTACTCTTAATGTCCCAGGCAAATGTTCTGAAAACTGTGTAGCATAATTCCTCAGAGGTTCCCTGAGTTGCTGCTCTCTATAGTAGCAGACCCTTTTATCAGGTGTTTCATGTAGGTGGGCAACAATGAAGAACTCACAGCCTCAAGGCAAATGTCTCTGACAATAAGGCTAAAGAGATGCACATGGCTGATGGGGATTCTTTATGGATACAGAAAAAACAGGTAAAAAAAAACTATGGAATGAAATGGACATCGTGGAAAGGACCAACATGGTTGCAGTCCATGAAAAAAAGTAAAATCTGATATTAAGGGAAAAATGAAAAACGAATGAATATCAGTCTTGGGAACTCTGTGCAAGGGACAGGAAAATAAAAAAAATAAAAAGTTCCTTCTTTTTCTGCAGGTTTTTGAACAAGACAGTACATGGGTCCACTGTCGCTCGGTGGTGTGCCACATAGTCAAGGAGCGCACCCGCAATTATACATAACGGGTACTGCATAGCACAAAAAGGAATCAGGGCACTGGAAATGTATTTATTTTATTTATTTTTGGATTTATAGAGCGCACTACAGCCCAAAGGCATCAAGGCGCTATGAGGAACATAAGAAGGCTTGATTCAGGTTACAAAAATGCGTCCCAACAGGGTATTGCTTGGTACAAGTTGTTTCGTTGCATATAAAGAGGTCCATGGAGGGTTCAGGAGTGCTGCCCAACAGGAATAGCTTTGATGAAGGTTACTTAGATGCATAATCAGTGATCCATACAGGTGGTAAAAATGCACTTTCAAACAAAGAGCCTAGTTTTTATGGCTTTCCGGAAGGCTGCATGAGAGTCAATCAACCTAATCTGGGACGGGATGGTGTTCCAAAAGGTGGCAGCCATAGTTGGGAGGCTGGTACCACCCACACGGAATCAGTCTTGAGGATATTGGGACTGGCGCTATCTCATTCGTTTGGTCTTCCAGTGTCTGGCTCAGACCTATGGAACCTACTTCTGAACACAGACTGGGCGGTCTGCTGCTGCTCAAAATTGCTGTAGGTATCTCACAGGGAGCTGGAAGATAATTGTATGTACCCTATAGTCGAAGAAATGAGAGGAGCGGTTTGAGAGCACATGAAGCGACACACAGGCTTCTGCCAGTAAACGTTAAAGATGGCTTTAAATGTACACATTAAACAGGAACCTTCCATGATTTCATTTTCTGAAAGCCTTGTCACCTCATAAAGCGGTCTGTACTTTTAATAAGAAGGACCCCTTTGCATGCCAGGATCGAATCCCACACAACAAGGGTGTGTTTTTAACATTCATGAATACTTTTATTTAAGCATTGATAATATTTCAGATACGAATTAAACAATCTAGATTGCACGGTTCCATGTAATAATGTCCCACAAAAATGTCTCCTGACAAAAAAGTCGCCGTTTTTTTGCAGAGACACTGAACATGCGGGGGACACCCCCGCAACCCCTGCATGTATTTGTTTTGTTTACAAGGGGAGCAGAGGACATCCAGCAACTCGTCCCCATACATAATGTCACCATATATAATGTCACCAATGGCTTTTCCCGGCAACATTATTTATGTGTGGGGACATTATTACCTGATACCGATTGCACATACATAGAAATGTATTGGATTCAGTAGGTGTTCCATTAACTTTCACCTTAATGCATAGGGTCCAATAGCATATCAACGCATGCATGTCTCATTCTAGCGGCATGAATATTCATTACATGTAATAGTATCTGACTATGACTGCACTGTGTAAAGCCATGAGCCCTTTCTCAACAGTATGGTAATTAGCATCACACAATATAGTGCATAATGAACCAATGATGAATGTCATTTTCACAGCAGATGCATACATATTAATCAAGTGGGTGATATAGAAATAAGTACAGCAGACCCATAATCAAGACTAATAAAAACAGGCATTGGCAATTCCAGCAGTTATTTTGTGTAGGCATGGGATAGGCACTTGCAGGGCTCAGCTGTAGTGGTATTAACTGGCCATTGTTGGTAGCAGGTGCAAAATGGTGTGAGAACTTGGGCATCTAATAGCAGAGCCTGATAAACGCTGAATACATATACATATGATATGATAGGTTATTTATAATGCACTTAATACCCAGAGGTTTCTAAGCGCAGACCCAGGATCGAACCTGTGGTGCTTCGCGTCATCTTGCTTCCAAGGCGAGCATGTTGCCCCTGAACTATCATCCCGAGACAAACATACACAAGCCAAAACTGTTGGATTTGCCAATGCTTGTTTTTACCAGGACTTCAGTGAAGGACATAAGGAGTGCTTGTAAATTGAGTGTCTGATGGCCAAAATGTTAAGAAATGTTTCTTAAGCCAATAGCAAGATAACAAATCCAATTAAGTAATTGGGCCTCATTACATGTTTGCCGGTGTGGAAAAAACTTGTCGGTAATAACTTTTACCAGCATGTTTCTGCACTGGCAGTTTGCCAGTGGGGAGCCTGATTTACCTTCAGCCAAGAACTGGAGGTAAGTCAGGCACCCCACCGGAAAATAAATGGCCGATATTACTGGCAATACTGGCAATCCTCCCATGGAGTCCTATGGGACTCAATGGAATGGGGATTACCCAACCTTCCCGGCACTTGGAATCTGCTGGTAATTCTGGAAGTCCAAGTGCCGGTAACAGTAATTCCATCTGGTGGTATCCGCCAGGTTTCCTGATAGAATAACACCACACTTGTTATGAAGCCCATTCATTCTCAGAAGACTGCTTGCAGCACTCAAAGTGCAATGTTTGATGGCAAGTTTTGAATCCAGCAAACTCAAAGAGTTCCCATGAGGAGGTGCATTGGGCAAGGAGGGGTAGGAACTGGTTGGGAATGGCCATAGAAATTAGCATTGCCATTCAATGGAGGCACACATAACCAAACAATACCTACAGGCTTGGTGTCCCTCTGCACATGCCATTCTCCCTATCTGTACTATAATATAATATGTTAGGCTTATTAGTTGTCAGAAGCAACACCTAATAGCCCAAACTACCAAGGATGATTATGATGACAAGAATATGCAAACCGCTTGCTTTGACAGGGCCTACCTACCTATGAGACTTCTTGAAGACAAACCAACCAGGTCACTAAGGTTCATGGGAAAAAACAGACTTACACCGAGCAGGCTCAATGAACAACAACACAGTGAATGTGCCTTTGCCACAATCCCCTTGAACCTATTTACACACTCTAAAAGACTGTAAATACGCTGGAAATTATAAAAACTATAGGGAATTATGGTGAATTGTAGACAAATGTAATCAACGACATGAGAGCCCCATGTGAGCCAGCTCTGTGAAGGGGACCCCTTCTCTACCTGCTGCATCAGCAGTGCCTACTGTGAACCACGCTCCTGAGAAGACAGACCATGTCCAGGCACAAGGTGCTGTGCTTAGGTCTTTTAAGATTTATTGGGAAGGTCCGCTCCTTTACAGTGAGCCCACTGAGCCAGTACCTGGAACAGACAAGATTTACATGCCCTTCCTTCTGCAGTTGACACATGAGGTACAGTTGGCTGGTCATCTTCACACTAAGAAGACCAAGTACAAGCTCTCAGCTCACATTTAATGGCCCAAGATGGGAGTAGAAGTGGAAACCCACTGCAAGACCTGCCCAACTTGTCAGTTGTCTGGCAAGACTGAAGGCACTGTCATTACTCCACTGCAGCATGTGCCAGTGTTTCGCTCACCATTTGAGAGAGTTGGCATCGATCAACACAGTAAATCCCTTAAACCCTCCTACATCAGGTGGGCACAGGTTCATCCAGGTACTGGTTGATCATGATACCTGGTACCCTGAGGCTATTCCGCTTTGGACCATAACTGCCAAGGTTGTTGACAGGCTCTCCTGGGCATTTTTACCAGAGTAGGTTTCCTTAAAGATGTAGTCTCGGACAGGGATACAATTTCATATCTAGTTACATGCAAGCAATGTGGAAGGAGTATGGTGTAACTTACAAGTTCTCTACATCCTACCACCCCAGACCAATAGTCTGGTTAAGAGAATGTATGGGAGCGAGGGGTCCTCAGGTCCCCTCGCGTCGTACGCTCCTCAGTACAAGGATTGGACCACGTGCCTCTGGTAGTGGGATTGCCCCTTGCCCTTATGTGAAGTTAACCACGGTTGACTGCTACATAGATGGGACTACTGAGCAGGACACAGGGCATCCATCTTTTGTGCCCCCTTTCGACTCCATCTTGGGTAAACAGGCCTCCCTGCGATAGTACAGCAATGCTCAGCTCTCCTTCCACCGCAGCAGCCAAGGACAGAGACACACACACACAAGGCACGCAGGCAGCTGGCTGGCCCCCACCCTTGCACTCCCCCTGCGAAGGAAAGCTCTGTGCTTCCATTCTCATGCTGAAGCTGGAGAAAGTTGCAACAATCCATATGCTACAGTTTTCTTCCTCTGATATCACTGTTCGTCTGAGAACCGGCATGTGAACCAGGATGAGCTAAGCACTTTCTGCTCGATTCGTCCTCATAAACGTGCAAGCCACCCACCCCCATTAAAACAATGTATTGCCATCCTGACCCTGCACCCCCTGTAAAGTATTTCTTTCAAGTGCCAGACCCTCACCTGTGCTGCGAAACCCACCCAACACACCCACTACTAACCTTAAGCATTTTTACTACTATATATGTTTTTACTTGTACTAATGAGTTTGAAACCTAGAAGAGATTTGAAAAATAGCCTGATTCTTTTACATGCACAATAAAGGTCAAGGCCTTCAATTAAAGCCATCAATGACCTAATTGTACTGACAATAATCATTGTGTGTGACTTATGTAGAAATGTTACAAGTAGCATAAAATGTTTTAAATAATTTGTTATTTAGTATGTAATATATTAGCTTAGGTAGTGACCACAGTGACCGGAACCTGACCTGCATGGAGAACAAGATGTTTGACATCCGTCAGCTACTTAGCCAACCAGGAGGAAGAGATGCTACCCACACCTACAGCACCACACCGTCTGGCCAATCGGGTCCACTTAGCATTTTTTGTTAGAGTTACTTTAACTAATATAAATACAAGAATGATGTAATGAGATTTGGGAGGGTTTTTTGGGTTATTTCCTAGCTGGAAAAATAAACCATCCTTTGAACCCTTGCAGCCGGGTCTCAGTGCCTCTTTCCCCGACAAGGGGTTGTGTTTGCTTTTAATTTTTTCTCTCACACGTAGTAAGCCTGGGAAAGGCACCTACATTTTTGGTGACCCTAACGTGATTTAGAGATGTGCCTTGAGGCCTGCGTCGCCCGGCAGCGAGATCCAGGGTGCCCCCCAGCAGAACCATCGCCTCCGCGGTTGACCAGACTGTGCACACCAAGAAGAAAGGGTCAAGGGTTCCCGGTTGACGAATACCCGATCGAAAAAGCTGCTCGCCAAGGCAGGCCACGGTTGGGGGACGGACCTGAGCGAGGTCCGGCCGTGAGTGGCGACCCTCGGAGTACCTGACTGAACACGTGGAGTCCCGATTGCAAAGACCCCAAAGGAAGGTAAGGGGAAATTCGGGAAAAAGGGAATTAGCAACAAAGGGAAGGTAGCCAAGAATAGGGTCTGTGTGAGTGACGGTGAGGCTTTTCTGATCTATCCTTTGTATGGCCATTGGGTGTTGTAAGAAGTGAGAAGAAGAAGAGAAGTGGTATCTTAGCCCGTAGGGGGTAGAAGGTGGCATTTGTCCCGACCAAGTGCAGAATAGAGATAAAGAGAAAAATAGTAGGGGTCTCGTGTAGGCTCGGAGTAGTTTTTAGAATATTCTTTTTCCGTGGAAGTAAGAAATCTTGAGACATAATAAAGGCGAAATAGGTGGGGAGTGAATGCGAAATAGTAGGTATTAGAGGGAAAAAGAAAAAACAGGGACAGTAACGGGAATAGGGAAAGAACAAATGCGCGCAGGCAGTGCATGTGTATGTTGCATGATTATGTTTGTTTGTCTTCTTTTATGTATATGTCTTGTTGAACACGCTAAAGTATTTTAATACAAGTAATTTGTGATTGATATAAGGTAAAGCAGAAGAAATAAACTGTGAGGGGTGATCAGGTAACACCTCTCAGAAAGCTAATGTGACATATGGTAATTGTGAGCATTGACAAAGAACTTATTATTTCCACGTATTGTAACTGACATATCAAGTGAGAGGTGGGAAGAGATTCAAAGGTACTAGAATACACAAGAAAGGGGGAGTAACACCACTGGCACATATTTACCAGCACCTTCCACTTTATAGCGACAGGATACAGAAGTATCACGATCAGTGGATCACTGAGATAAAGGGAGACAGGGTCACACCAATTTGACCAGAAGGAGGATCATTTGACAAAAGAGTGTTGGACCTAGTATCAACACATTTGCTAGCACGATACAAAGGGAAACAGTTACAGAACCGGAGAGAAGTGTTAGATCTATGGCGAATGTTTGAGGAAGTTGCCCCCACGGCAGAGGTAGGTACAAGCCGAATGACAGAAAAGCAGAAAAACCCTGAAGAAGTAGGCGGGACACCAAAAGAAGAATGCTCTACAACTACAACTGAAAATAAAGTAACAAAAATCTATCCCTTAATGACTAGGCCAGCGGTAGGGTTTAGTGAACCCCTGTATATACAGCGCCACTGTCCAGAGCGGGGCAACAGCCCCCGAACCTCCACCATATGACAAAGGAGGCCTGTATGGCCCCACGAGTGCGCCTCCTGTGGACATAGCACGTTTAACAGGTGATTTGAACCGTCAGCTAGCACACGCACAAATGGAAATAACACGGTTAAGAGCTTTATGTGACAAAGGGCAAATGCTGCCAGGGGGAGGGGAGGTACCCCCGCTGTCACTGGCAGATCTCACATCACCGATAGGGGCAGCAAGCAATGCAACCCCAGTAGCCTCGGTATCGGGGCAGTCTATAGTATTGCAAGGGACGTCATCGCAGCAGAGGCAAGAACAAGAGTGACAGTCAGGACAGTTCCTGTTCCAATTAAATAACAAGCCAGTGAGAATTATACGCCCAGATACACCAGAGAGTCAAAAAGGTGGAGACCAGGGTGAAAGACAAGGAAGTGAACCCAGGAAAACTGGGAGGATAATAACGAGCTAGAGTCAGAAATAGAAGAAATATGGGACGATTTAGATGAATATGAAGAGGCAGCTGCTGCGGAGGGTTCCCCACTGCCAAACCGCCATTACCCAGACACACTATCGCCACCATTATGGCAAGGTAGATTAAGACAACCAACAGGGAGGATAGGAAACATATTGGTAAGTAAAACGAAAAAAGGGAAGACAAGCAGATCGGGAAAGAAACAAAAACTACAAATGCCACTGATACATAAAGGAGCAGGTAGGCCAAACTACATTCCGTGGGCCCAAATGGACAAAACCAACTTGTTAAAACTCCTCCCCCCACTGATGGGAGGGGCAGGTAAGTGGATACATGTATTTGAGAAGAACACGGCAGGTGTGATGTTAGCTATAGGTGATGTAAAAAGTCTATTAGTTTCAGCAATCGGGGACCAAGCAGACACAATCTGGGAAAGGGCAGGGTTCCCGGGAGTAATGTTGAGCTGTGACCGACACAATGGATCACCATTTAACAATGTTCGAGCACAAGTGTGGGATGCATTGCGGTGTGCATTTCCAGACGTTCCAAATTTACATGCAGTGATGCAGTGCACGATGGAGGAGAACGAGGATCCTGCACAATTCATTTTGCGAGTGCAAGACTTATGGAGAAGCGAAACTGGTACGGCATGGAATCAATCAACAGCTTTATTCTATTTTATCATTGAAAAGGGGTTGCCGAAAGAGGTGCAGAAGGCCTTGGACAAAATAGCTGGGATCGAAGCCAAAGGGTGGCCTGAAATTCAGAGCATAATTGTACACCACTGGAGGAGGATCAAAGAGAAGGAAAAGGAGGTCACGCAAAAGAGGCTGGCTGACGAAGCAAAATTGGTACAGACGAAATTAGTGAAGGTTGTCGCCATTACTGCCAGTGCAACAGCAGATAGAAGAAACGAAGGAGAGGAAAATGCGGGAGGAAGGCCCGTTGGGATAGCAACGCAGTGGGTTGGAGAGGACCAAGGACAGTGGAACGGAGAGGAACAGCCATGCCAAGGATCGCAGTGGCAGAACAGGCCGGCCCAAGGAAGAGGTGGGTACCGAGGGTAAAGGGGAGGATACGGAGGAATGGGAAACAGAGGGTATGGTGGGCAAGGACCAAGGGGAGGACAACAGGGGTCGTGATGGAATTGTGGAAGATGGGGACATTATTCACGAGATTGTAGAATGCGACCATCAGGGTATTTTCAACAGCAGCAACAACAGCCCGTGAACAATGAACAAGGGTGGGGCTGCCCACACCCAGGTAGCTCTTGTGGAGCTCCAATGGGGAGGGGGGGACAATAGGATCAATATTACTATGACCCCCAAATGCAACAGAGACAGCCAGCCCCACAACAGCAGCAACAGCAGCAGCAGCCACAACAGCAAAATGCACTACAGCCCATGGCGAGACAAAACCCAGTAGGGAACATAAACAATAACCCTTTTGCAGCGGCCGCAAACGGTGCCCCTGCACCATTTTGCGGCGTAACGGTTGTGGGTGACAACATTTTTTCAATGCCAGGTCAGCAAAGATACCAAGACTAGGACAGCCCACAGAGAGCACTTGCGTGTCCAGTCCTATCCACCACACAAAGTGCAAATGAGGAACCACTAGTGGCGGCAAAGATAGGAAACAAGCAGTTTATCTTTATGGTAGACTCTGGAGCAGAAAAACATGCCTCACAGAAGGGCGGTTTCAGCTCTCGGGAAGAAATTTGGAGACGCAGGGGTTCTTTGGGGCTATTTTAAAAGTTCCTTATACAAAAGATCTTGATGTAACAGTGGGGGGAAAAACAGTGCGTGCACCCTTATTGTATTATGAAGACGTGCCAATCAATTTGATGGGAGGAGACTTGCTCAGTAAGTTAAACATGAACATAGTCTTTACTGAAGGAGGAATAGTGTGCTCAACGCCAGGGGTATGCCGCGTACGAGCACTCTTGATAATAAGCACGATTACAAAGGAAGTTGCAGTAAGAGGGATTCCCATTGACATGGGCATGTTCGTCTTTGGAATACAGGTATTAGCCAGAGTCGTGCCTGAAATAGCACAAAAAGAGTGGAGAATACCATCTGACTTTATATTCCGCCCAATCACACCAACAGATGGAGTACCAGGCACAATTATGTCTATAGACATTGAGGCAGTTCAAGTTTCCAACAAACGCATTGTGGTCATAGGCCTGGACACGCAAGGACGCGAGTGGAGAAGTGTGCTATGTATAGAGCCAAACATAATGCTAAAAGATATTACTGATGAAGAATTGTTTACTGATTACGAAGGGGATGGAGAAATAATAATGGAAATAAGCATACCATGTGACATTATGATTCAATACAGAGAAATGCACAACCCACTCATGGCTAACATAAAGGCCCCACTGACAATATTTGAAGAAGACATGGCCAGGGTAGCACCTGAAATTTGTACTACAGGACCACACGATGTAGGATTGTTGCACGAGGTAACTCCCATAAAAATAAAACTGAAACCAGGTGCCCTCCCACCCAGAGTGAGACAATACCCAATATCCAAAGAAGCAGAGGAAGGTATTAGAGAAACAGTGAATGCACTCCTAAGCCAAGGTATCTTAGTGCCATCAACTTCCCCATGCAACACAGTGATTTTTCCGATTAAGAAAGCAAAAGGAGAGGCGTGGAGAATGGTCCAGGACCACCGCCCACTCAATGACGTAATCCAAAAAGAGTTCCCTTTAGTGCCTAACCCGTCATCAATATTGTGCAGTATACCAAAAGAGGCAACTTGCTTCGCTGTCATTGATCTGAAAAATGTCTTTTTCTCTGTGCCACTTGCACCAGAGTCGCAGTACCTTACAGCTTTTAAATTAGGAAACAGCAGATATGAACATCGCAGACTCCCACAGGGGAATTGCAAGAGCCCAAGCATTTTTAACAGAGTACTACGAGAAGACAGTGGCAACATAGATGTAGGGAGCACCATTATACAGTACGTAGACGATTTACTCGTCTGCAGCAAAACAGAAGAAGAGTGTAGAGAAGACTTGATAACACTGCTTAACGTATTGGCTGCCAAAGGATACAAGGTGGACAAAGGAAAGTTACAATACTGCCTTGCTGACGTTGTGTATCTTGGCCAGCAAATATCTAAAGATGGAAAAACAATACTACCAGACAGAGCAGCAGCCATTTGAGAAATCATCATACCAAAAACAGTGAAGGACATGCAGAAATTTCATGGGATATGTAACTATTGCCGACCGTGGATCCTCGATTACGCAGCATGCACAAGCACTGAAAGAAGCACAAAAGAACAAGGCCCCAATAAAATGGACACAGGAGACAATGGCTCAATTCTCTCGATTAAAAGACCTTATTTCAGACGCCCCAGTCCTTGCAAATCCAGATTATGAAAGGGAATTTTTCCTGTTTTCACACAGCAATGGAACATTAATGACGGCAGTATTGACACAAAAGACATCGCTAGGCCACAAACCATTAGCGTACTACAGTGGAACATTAGACCCAGTAATGCAGCGACATTTCGCTTGCGAACAGGCCCTCGCTGCAGCTGCCTTCGCCATTGAGAAAAGTGCCACAATCGTAATGGGATGTTCAGTGACGCTATATGCGGAACACTCGTTATTTGCTATCTTGGAAAGATCAAAATTTACTCTCACAACACAGAGAGCCTCTGCTTATGAAATAATAATATCCAGTCCAAATGTACATGTGGTCAGATGCAAGACAGTGAATCCAGCCACCTTCATTACAGAGCCATGCACAACTGAGGATTTACAGGAACACGATTGTTGCACATATGACGGAGAGGGCGATGACATTCCCAAAGCAAGCGAAAACGCCCTTACAGAAGGAGAAATTTATTTTATAGATGGGTCAGCATCCATAAACTCAGAGACAGGAGAGAAACATGTGGGGATGGCAGTAGTGCGCATGGAAGAAAACACATATGAAGTGATTGTTCAAAAACGCCTCCCCTCACACTACTCTGCACAAGCAGCCAAACTGACTGCACTAATCAGCGCATTACACACAGCCAAAGATTGTGCCATGACCATATATTCAGACTCAGCTTATGTCACAACCACAGTTCACTCAGGGCTATCACGTTGGCGAAGGAGAGGGTTCAGAAGAGCAGACGGGTCCCCTGTACAACATGCCACACTGCTAGATGAACTTATAGAAGCTTTATCAGAACCATCGGTAGTAGCGGTAGTTAAATGCCAAGCCAATTCCCCATAACACAGACGCGGTCTCATTGGGGAACGCGGCAGCCGACGCGGCAGCGAAAGAAGCCTCGTACTTCAATAAGACACCAACATCAGAGTACATTGTAAAAACAACCACAGCAGGACAACCAGCAGAAGCATACAATAACACGCCCGTAGCACAGTTGATAGAACTCCAGAGAAGGGCCCCATCGGAAGAGCAGGAGTTGTGGGGCAAACGAGGGTGTAAGCAAACAGCCACAGATCTCATTTGGAGACAGGAAACGACAGGCAAGGTAGTGATGCCCGTAGAATTATTAGAAGTAGCATTCCAACAACTACATTTACCAGCTCACGTTGCAAAACAACACATTGCCTCAGATATTCAAGAGGATTGGTTTGTTCCTAATCTACACGAATACTTGACTAAATTTGTGATTGAATGTACTACATGCCAAACTTACAATTCAGGAATGACATTGCAAACTCTGCGTGGCATTTTGCCACGCCCTACAGGTCCATTTAGAGAACTACATATCGATTACGTCGATATGGGAGAAAGATGTAAAGGAGCAAGATACTTGATTGTGGTGGTATGCCCTTTTTCATGGTGGGTGGAAGCGGGCCCCTGTCCCCATCCTGATGCAAAATGTGCTGCCAACTTCCTTGTGCGAGAAGTATTCTCATAGTGGGGAATCTGTGATGTGATCCGTTCAGACAACGGCACGCACTTTGTGAATGACCTCTTCAAAGAAGTAACCTCCCTTCTGGGGGTGAAACACAAATTATGTTCCATTTATCATCCAATGGCCAATGGAGTTGTGGAGAGGATCAATGGGCTACTCAAAAGTAATTTATCGAAATTATGCAGCACGTTGAAAAAGAATTGTGTATAGTGTCTGCCCCTAGCACTGTTCGAACTCAGAAACCAACCATGCAAGGATCATCATTTAAGCCCGCACGAAATTGTGACGGGAAGGAGAATGCACACACTGCTCTCCCCTGTCAGGAGAGCGTCTGATGTGCACAGGGCTGCCACAGTGCTGGGAGAAGAGTTTAAGGAATACCTTACACAGCTAACGCGCACAGTACGCAGCATAGCAAAACAAATTGTTTCACCATTTACTGAAGATGTAGCAACAGACACCTCCATGCCGATAGCAGACAGCCCGGAGGGGCCTTTAATGCCAGGGGAGCAAATTCTTGTCAGAAACTTTGTAAGTAGGTGGAATTCACCAAGATTTCATGGTCAATACACAGTGGTGTACAGCACCCCAACTGCAGTTAAAGTTACAGGGTTAAAGTACTGGGTGCACCTCTCAGACGTAAGAAGGGCCCACAGTGTTACACCTCCCCAAAATGAAACCGACTGTGTGGATGCCATCACTGGCACAGGTTGACATGATGAAAATTGCAACTTAGACAGGGAAAGTATAGGAGAAAAACAAAGGTTTTACATATTCTCTCTCTCTCTCTCTCTCTTTCTTTCTTTTCTTCTCATATAAATCGTGTTGTTTTTTCTATTTTTTCCTCATTTTTTCCATAATGAAATGAAAAGGAATTGTTAAATGCCTAACTGAGTAAAGAAATGAAAAAGAATGAACAATTGCAATTATGTTTCTTTTCATATGACTTAACAAATTTGTCTCGCCCACATAGGTTCAACATGAGCCAATGCGACGAAATGGCTGAACAGGCTGAAATGTTAGATAGAAATAGGGATGCCACTAGTGCCAGTAGATTAAATAATTTGGAATGTGTTATAAAATATGCTGCCATATTATTTGCAATAATGGTGTTTTATCATATTTGGTATAATGTTGTTTTATATGTGGCAAATGAAATGAACAAAGGGGGGAGCGGAACTAATATGACAAAACCAGGGTCTAAACTAATATGGACTGAAGCAACAGCTATTTTGAAGGGCACTTATATGATTGAATTGAATAGTACAAATATAACGTTGCCCCTTGTACAATTGCACGTAAACAAAACTGCTATTCCATTGTTGAATAATACTGGAGCCAAGGAAATAGAGCTTGGATGGAATGTAAATGATGATTACTATTGGTTAACTAATTCCAGAAATACAAGCATGCGTACACAGACTGCACCAGAAACCACTACTGAATGTACACATGTCACCATGAACAGTATAGATGAAGCATGGTCTAGAATCTTCCCGCTGCAATATCCACGAGTTGGTACCCAATTAAAAAACAGAAGGAGGGGAAAAAGGGGGGTGGGAAAAAACAGATACGATATTTATCATAACCTGGGGTTAGATGAAATATAGAGGACCCCCGACACCCTGACCAATCAAACAAATGGTATTCAGATATGAGCACCGCAGCAAAGCAAGCAAGTAACGAAAGTTGTTACGTGTGCTCACTCATTCCTCACGCAACTGGAACCCCAAAAATGTTAATCCCACAGGAAGTACCCTTGTCTGAGGCCCAATGTTTGATTCATCTAATGCTGTGTAGAATAAAAAAGACATTCCAAGCACACACAGTCACTATGGAAAAATTGGAAAACGAACAAACTTGCACCAGCAGACGACAAGGAGTAATCTGCCTCCAAGAGCCATTTTTCATTATAAAAGGGCCAAGATATGCAGATGACAAGTGGCATGATGAAACGATTGAATGCAAAGCTGAGGAGCTTCGAGGGCTGCCAGATGAAACATACGAATGGGCAAAAGAAACGTGCATCCCCATCTGGACACAGCATATCACCAAGCTGACATGGGTCACACCCCTGGAGAGACCCATAAAGATTCTAAAGGAAATACCGCACAAACTTTGCTTCCATGGAGAAGGGAAGGTGAACATGGGAACCGTGCGGCAGTGCAATAAAACTTTAATAATGCCAGTTATGAAAAAAGGCACTGCTGCATTAATGGACATATAATGGATCTGTGGCAAATGAGTTTACCTGCATCTCCCAACATCTTGGAGGGGCACTTGTACCCTAGCCACACTTCACTCAGCACTAATGGTGATACCAGAGAGCCACGTCCAGTTTACAGCAAGGCCTTCGGCTGACACATCGACAGCAGGCCAATCGACTGACACATCAGCAGCAGGGCAATCGGCTGAACCATCGACAGCGCCCGATGAGACAATCACGGAGCTCCCAGCATACAAACTATTGTCAGAAGAAACTTTGAAAACCAAGTTGTCACACAGCAAAAGATCCAATTATATTTCGTCCAAATCGTCAGAACTCCTTGCTAAAATCCCACAACAGTATAAGCTTTTCTCATCTGCAGAAACATTCTTTGCATCGTTCCTAGCACCAGGCGTTCAAGCAAGGGCAAACGCAAAATGGCTGCAGATAACACGCTGAGAGCTCATCCAGCTGGCTAACGACACTGAAGAAGGATTCAACATCATAAAAATAGAGCTCCGAGCATTGCGCCTGATGACGATGCAAAACAGATATGTCTTAGATCTTATCACGGCGATGGACCGTGGTGTTTGCAAAAAAATTGGGGGGCGTGTTGCACGTTCGTACCAACTTCCGATGCTGATAACGGGACACTGTCACATGTGATAACAGCAGTGCATAATTTAGGAGAAAGAATGAGAGCAGAAGGTGGAGTAGACAACAACAAGCGGTTCGACGATCTGTTCAGCTGGATACCATCATGGGTGAACATCGCAGCAAAGGTACTCATTCCCATGATAGTCTTTCTTCTCCTAATATTCTGTGTGTGCCAACTGGGACTAAGATGCTGTGAAAATAATATGCCTAATTCAGCAATGATGATGGTAACAGTGGACCGAGAGACAACGGTGGCTACTATGATAAATGCCCAAGTACAAACCGGAGAATACACCACACCACAGTATAGGATGACTGCCATCTATAGACAGTATGGGGATGTGGTCGATAATCTACATTACACTACCATTAAAGAACCAAAAAACTTGCTGTGGTATAACGAGGTTTGGATAGATTTAGATGGGATGGTGGGATATACTTAATGGTCACCCCAGAAGAATACGCAAAAAGAGGTAACAGCTTAAGAAGTGTGTGCAAAGCATGGATGCCAATAAAGGGTATACCTGCTTGGGATGAGGCTGTGGCTGAAGCTGAGCGCTACCGAAGGGAGAACGGAAAGAACGAGATAAAGTAGTTTGTTACTTTAGATGTAACGAAAGGGGGGAATGTATAGGAGCGAGGGGTCCTTAGGCCCCCTTGCGTCGTACGCTCCTCAGTACAAGGCTTGGACCACGTGCCTCTGGTAGTGGGATTGCCCCTTGCCCTTATGTGAAGTTAACCACGGTTGACTGCTACATAGATGGGACTACTGAGCAGGACACGGGGCATCCATCTTTTGTGCCCCCTTTCGACTCCATCTTGGGTAAACAGGCCTCCCTGCGATAGTACAGCAATGCTCAGATCCCCTTCCACTGCAGCAGCCAAGGACAGAGACACACACACACACAAGGTGCGCAGGCAGCTGGCTGGCCCCCACCCTTGCACTCCCCCTGCAAAGGAAAGCTCTGCGCTTCCATTTTCACGCTGAAGCTGGAGAAAGTTGCAACAATCAATATGCTACAGTTTTCTTCCTCTGAGATCACTGTTCGTCTGAGAACCGGCATGTGAACCAGGATGAGCTAAGCACTTTCTGTTCGATTCGTCCTCATAAACGTGCAATCCACCCACCCCCATTAGAACAATTTATTGCCATTCTGACCCTGCACCCCCTGTAAAGTATTTCTTTCAAGTGCCAGACCCTCGCCTGTGCAGCGAAACCCACCCAACACACCCACTATTAACCTTAAGCATTTTTACTACTATATATGTTTTTACTTGTACTAATGAGTTTGAAACCTAGAAGATATGCGAAACATAGCCTGATTCTTTTACTTGCACAATAAAGGGCAAGGCCTTCAATTAAAGCTACGAATGACCCAATTGTACTGACAATAATCATTGTGTGTGACTTATGTAGAAATGTGACAAGGAGCATACAATGTTTTAAATAATTTGTTATTTATTATGTAACATATTAGCTTAGGTAGTGACCACAGTGACCGGACCCTGACCTGCATGGAGCACAAGATGTTTGACGTCCGTCAGCTATTTAGCCAACCAGGAGGAAGAGATGCTACCCACACCTACAGCACCACACCGTCTGGCCAATCGGGTCCACTTAGCATTTTTTGTTAGAGTTACTTTAACTAATATAAAAACGATTTTCGCAATGTGCAATACTAGAGTAACGATATGCGGATTGTCGGAGGCGGCCTTACAGAGCTGTGCTGTGCTGACGTGACGGCTTCTGCGAGGTGCGGCCTGACGGTCCCAGGTCCTTTACTCTAATCGGAAACTCGGCGGAAACACTGCGAGGGAACCAGAGGCGGAACGGCCGCTAGGACGCGAGCAGCTGAGAACGAGAGGCTGCAACAGGCGCCCAGTGCAAGGACGCGAGCGGCTGAGTGTGGCTGAGTGTGGCTGAGAGCGAGAGTCGACCTGAGTAGCGGGACTGACCCCCGCGGATTCTCGCGGATTCCCGCTGCTCCAGGGATACATCAGGCATATAGTGACACGGTAAGCCTGCTCTACCGCCGAGTATGCACAGAGGGGAGGCGTTATCTACAGATTAACAATACTCTGTATTAAAACGCATAGAGGCCTATGGTGCAGTGAGCCATTACTAAAGAAGGCCACTGGTGGGATCTCTTCTTTCTTCCCTGAATATTGCACAGTATTGGTGCACAGGTGGGAGTGCTCAGAGACAACGAGAGGCACCGGCGGGGGAGACAGCGGGGGGGCAAATCCCCTTGGAACCCATTTGACCGAATAGACACCTTGGTGCACACAGCTGGGGGGTGACTAGTAAACACTACCCCCTTGCGGCCCAGTGTGAGTTTACTAGAAGAGGTTCCTGCAGGCATCTCGCTTTTATTAAAACAGCGAGGTGTGTTTTGAGCTAGGACCCAGATAACTGAACTGGGGCTTAGTCGTAAGAATGCAACGAGGGAAAAGAGCTCCCCATTCTATCTACAATTTACGGAAAATTAAGGCTAAACCTATGAAGGAAAACAAAGTGACCAAAAAGAAAGAAGACAAGATCAAGAAGAATAATGGGGCCCAAGGAGCGATCACCGATTTCTTTACAGCAAATCCTCCCCTTGAAATAAACTCAACTATCAACGAGGAAACGGTGGTACCCGTGTCAAGCAGTAATATCACCCTAAACACCACTAACTTTGATGATATAGACAACAACTCGCTGCTTGACCTCTGTTTAGACATACAGAGAGGTATGCTATCTCAGATCCCTCAGAAGGTATCTAGCAGTATAATATCATCCAAGGGTAATTCCAACACACCCATAGAGAAGCAAACATCTGAGGGTAACGTCAGTCGTCTGTCCGCTTCTCCAAATCTAGCGATGGCATCTATGGAGGACGAACCTGAAAACGAGGTTGAAGATGATAAAAATCTACATCCAAGTACAACTGCGATAGCCGAGTTACAATCCTCGGTGGCCTCTCTCCAATTCGCACTTAAAATACTTCTGCAAATGTCAGGACGTATCCTGACAAACACTAATACAATCACCTGGGCGTTAGAACACAAGGATCCTCTCCATGAAGATGCAGAGAAAAATGTATCTGACGCTGTACACTTTGTAGAAGAATCTGAAGAGCTTGAAGTCCCGCTTGAGGTAGTGGGGGAAGCCGCTACGCCTTATGGGAACTCCCCGGAGGGGGAATTACCCTTAGTATCCGCTAAGGATCCGGAGCCCACACTAAGTCCCGGGGATATCTCATCTCTCACTCGGAAACAACGCAGATTGGCCAAGAAGGCACTTAAAAACAAGAAAGCAATTAAGAGTGACATTACTTCCACTGTTGAGCCATTGAAGGCCCCGGCAACTCGCTCCAAAAAAGCGAGGAAAGGACAAGCACGGGCAGCAGCCCGAGCGGCGGAAACTAAGGGTCCGCTCTCAGGATGGTTAGTGCCGGGAGAAAAATCTATAGTGGAGGAGCCTGAAGATACCTTTCTGGGGGACCCTGAGTTGTACCCTGACTCCAGCTTCCACGTAGGCCCAGAAGAATTGTCAGAAATAGGAGCAGTAGTAGAACCATCTGAGCCTATACGGAATGCCCCAAAAAATACAGTGGAGGAGAGCAACAAGAACCGCATCTGCTTCATTAAGAATCTGTATCCCAGTGGCAAAAACCCCTGGCTGTCACGCTCTGAGTTCCTAACTAGACTCCATCACATACCTCAACTCAGAGTATTGAAGTCTGACGACTTCTTGTTTATTGAACCTTTACAGGTACCTAATTCACATGTCTCGGCCATACACTGTACCTTCCTGGCCTCTGCGCAGCTAATCAGAAACTTTAAGGAAGAATTGAGGGCTGTAGACATTGACATAGATGTGGATCCGCAGGAGAGGGACCCTCATGAGGATTCTAAGGTCACGGCTACACCGGCACCAGTCGCCATCGAAGCCAAGTCCGTAGCAGCTGAACATTCGGCCTTGGCCGAAATACAGCTTGCACTCCAACAACTCCTGGCATCTTTCCCCCGAGTACTTCAGAACCACTGATGTTTTTCTTTAATTTCTTGGAACTGTCGAGGTTTTACGCATCTTTTGAGGCCCGAGGGTTCAGTGGCTTTACTGTCTAAACACAGCTGCATCTGCCTTCAGGAAACTTGGTCCTCTGATCCTCTATTCCTCGACGGTTTTGTCACATATCAGTCATTTGCAAAAAGGGGTGACAAGGGTCGCCCTTTTGGGGGATTACTTACAGGGGTTGTGAATACAGTGACATCACGAAAGATAAAGTGCAAAGCTGAGGACCACTTACTAGCGGTAGAGATCGATTACGTAAATGAAGGTGATCTGTGTAGATTCTTACTGTTAAATCTCTATAATCCACCTGGTGCCGTGATAAGTGAATCCTTACAAGAAGCAATTCAGGATATACTGTCTTATTGGGCACTTAGGTCTGGAAATGCTGCAGTAGTGGTGATGGGGGATTTTAATTGCCATATGACAGGTGACCTCCTAACATCCCCTAATCCTGATCTTAGTGAAAGATGTGTGATGATGCATGGTAGAAGGGAGGGGGAAGGTTTAGGCTGGTTACAACTGTTCGACTCCTGGGACCTTAGTATGATCAATGGTCGCACACTGGGAGACCGGCCCGGGAAACATACTTGGACTAATGGCAAATCGTGCAGCACATTGGACTACATCTTTATGTGTCCCAAGTTGCAGTCTAGAGTAATGGACATGACTGTAACTCATAACACATGGAGTGACCATGCGCTGCTCCTTTGCTCTCTTCGTCTCCCCACTTCCTCTATCTCTCATTCTAATATCGGGAACATACAAACCAATTGCTCTGGTACCAGAATAATTTGGTCAGAGAAGAATATAAGGATGGCCTCTGAAGCTCTTAAATCTGCTGATGCACGGGCCCTCCCGTACTTCGAACATATGACATCGAACGACATAGAGGATTGGATTCGGGGTTTTACTGGCCTACATGCTACAACAAAAACTAGGTGCATGTTAAAGTCCAAGGGCAGAATTCCCTACTATAATAAGGGTATTCGGGATGCTAAGAGAGCATACAGAGTGGAGATAAGGGGGCTTAGGAGCATGAACATGGTGGGAGAGGACTATTATGAGAAAGTTAGAAAAGCAAAATCCAGATATAGAGCCTGTGTCAAGAGCATAAAAATGTCAGAAAGGAACAACAGACATCAAAAGCTCATACATACTATCTGTACCAGAAACTCTCGTAATATATGGTCACTCCTAAACGAGAACAGAGAGGAGGTTAAGGGACCATTAGCTAATCCAATAGGCGAAGAAACATGGATAACATTCCTTTTAGGGCGAAATTTGGAAGTAGATGAGACCACTAAGTTAACACTAGAGAAGGTTCCCTTTCCCCCGCCTTTTGATGTCTCTACTGAGGCCATCTATAAGAAAATGGTTGCTCTTAAGGCCTCCAGAGCCCCTGGCCCTAACGGGCTGGCAAATGTAGTCATAAAGAACTACCCTGCATTCTGGGCTTACCTCTTCTCTATTCTCTTCAAAAAGATCCTAGTCCAGGGGATTATTCCTAGCTCTTGGCAAACGGCTATTCTGATACCTGTGTTTAAAAAAGGCAGCCGCACAGACCCTAATAACTATAGGCTCCTTTCTATGCTGGACATCACTGGTAAACTATTTGCGGCATTACTGCTCAATGAGCTACAGAAATGGGTGGAACATACTAACATCCTCAGTAGGTTCCAATGTGGCTTCCGGCGTGACTATTCCACCTCCCATAACCTTTGTGTGATGGATTTGCTACGCACACGAGCACTCAGTAAGGGACAGCCCCCGCTATATGCGTTATATATAGATTTCAGGGCTGCGTTCGACACTATACCTAGAGCAAGGTTATGGATGAAGTTGGAAAACATGGGTTGTCCGCCGGGCCTATTATATTACCTTAGACAATTACATCATAATACTTCCGCCTGCCTCAGACTAAATCAGGAAGGCAGTATGACTAAACAGGTGATCCAGAATAGGGGGGTAAAGCAGGGATGCGTAACTGCTCCCCTTATTTACAATTTATATGTATACGACATCCCTGCAGCATTAGCGGAGACAAACAATTGCCCCCCAAAAATTGGTGAGGCTACCTGCAGTGTCTTAGCATATGCTGATGACCTGGTCATATTTGATAACACCATAGCCGGACTGAGGCGTTCAGCGGTTACTCTGTGGGATTATGCTAAGACTAATGGCTTGTCTATAAACCTAGACAAAACAAAGGTACTTAGATTCACCAGGAGAAAAGTCTCCAGAGTGAACCTATGGGTATATGACAATAATATACTCTATGCTCCATCCTATAGATACCTTGGAGTAGATATTGAGCCACTGGGTGATTATGCCCTGTGCAGGCAAGGGCGCATAACCAGGGCTATGCAAGTAATAGCATTTATATCATCTTTCACAAATAAGCAGGGTGGCTTTACCTTATGGGGGACAAGACAGCTATATATGCAAGTGTTTGCGCCCATGATCATCTATGGACTGGAGACTCTTTTCTCTACTGACCTCGCCTGGCTGCAAGTAATAGAGGGCAAATTTTGGCGCCGGATACTCGGCTTACCGCCTAGTGTCCCTATGGCCTTGATTAGGCTCGAACTCGGCCTGCCCTCTCTTAAAGCATTAGTACTTAAGAGGAGAGCAGGATTTTATTTGAAAATGAAGGGTGGCACTTTCAACCAATTATTGGTGGTGATACATCAAGAAGTGAGTAAAGAACATTCCTCCTCCCCCCTCCTGAAAGAAATGACCAAATTTCTTACGAACATAGGCTGGATGCATAGAGAGGAAACAGTTTCTAAGGAGGTGCTAATAGCACTTGGTAAAAAGGTGGATATGTGGGATTGGCTAGAGAACTTCTCACATTTAAGTAGCTTAAATTCCTACCACTTCATTAAATATAGATTATACACCTTAATGCAACCACAAGCATATTTATATCTCTGCCCCACCAAAAGGCTTAGACGGTTCATTATTCTGTTCCGAATGGAGCAACTACCTACCTTTTATAACATAGGAGTCAGAGAAAAAATTGCACCTTGTGACAGAGTTTGCCGTATATGCAAATCTCCTGGATGTGTGGAAACAGCTAAGCATCTGCTAACGGAGTGCTTAATGTTGGAACAGCCAATACTTAAATATCTTAGGGAATTCGTACACGACCCACTTAACATACGTAGAACCTCCTTCTGGCGCTATTGCACAAACACCAACAATATGCACCTGTTTATTGCATTGTACAATGTGTGGCAACAGATCGAAAAACATCTGGGTCCTTTACTCTGATCTCAAATGTCTGATCATGGTGGGCTAAAAGATTGCTGATGCTGTATGGGCTGGACAAGCATGCTATTTCTTAAAGCACCCTTACTTGATGGAACTCTACTTCTATGGCATCTTTTGGTTAGGATAGCTGTGGGTGAGAGATGTAATGTCCGTATTTACGGTACTGACTTGGGAAACATAACGGTTAAGGATCTGCTATAATGAAGTCCTATCATTTTATCTTATTCTCATTTTAAAGAAATTATGTCTGATGTTTTAATATATATAGAATCATATATATCTGTTGTTAGGTGATATTCCATATGTTAGATGGTATATTGTATGATTGTATGATTCGATTTCTTATTTTATGACTTGCTTTTTATTTTTTATTTTTGTTAATGTATGTAATGTATATTATGTGTAAAGTTTTGAATTTATTTTCAAATCTATATCACATTAAAGTTAATAATAATAATATAAAAACAAGAATGATGTAATGAGATTTGGGAGAGTTTTTTGGGTTATTTCCTAGCTGGAGAAATAAACCATCCTTTGAACTCTTGCAGCCGGGTCTCAGTGCCTCTTTCCCCGACAAGGGGTTGTGTTTGCTTTTTATTTTTTCTCTCACACGTAGTAAGATGGGGAAAGGCACCTACAAGATTTAGCAAAGCTCTCAAAGGCATGTTGGGTGCTTTGGAAGAGCCCCTGTGAAGGAAATGGGACCTTCTATTTGTATGTCTGCTGTTTGCCTAGAGAGAGGTGCCTCAGGAGGGTGGTTGGATTCAGCCCGTTTGAGCTCCTCTTTGTACATCCAGTGAGGGGGCCTGTTGCCTTAGTTAGAGAAGTTTTAGAAGCCACCCCTCCAGGTCCTGCCAAGGAAGTGGGGGACTATGGGTTAGATCTCAGACGGAGGATGGCACAGATGATTGGCTAGGTTTCAGCAAGTCTCATGGCTAGGCAAGAACTGAAGAAGTACTGGCATGACCTCAAAGCCTCACAAGTGGACTGAACTCCTGGCCATGAAATCCCTGTGATGGAGCCCACCAAGACTCAAGCTTTGGCAGATAAGTGGACTAAACTCTTCAGGATAATATCCAAGATGGGCAAAGTCAACTATCTAGTTGACATGGCTACCCCTGGGGTAGCCCCTCATGTCTTCCATGTTAACAGTTCCACAGAAGAGAGGAAGTCTCATGCCTTCTGCTCGCTTCAGGGCAAGAGAAGGATGAGAGCGAGCCCCTTCCTTACCTGTTGCATGGCAACCCTCAGGATTGCTCAGTGCAGGGAGTCCATCTCTGTCCAGATCTGGCATCAGAGCAGCATCGGGCCTGCATGGTTTTGCTCCAGCAGTATGTCCCTCTGTTCTCCGACACGTTACAGGTATGAAATTGATGCTGGTGACAGTATACCTGTCAAAAGCAGAAGCTACAGGATGTCACACACTGTAAAGAACCGCATCCAGTCAGATGTCAACAAGATTTTGTATCTAGTTGTAATTGAACCCTCAACCAGTCCATGGTCCAACCCTGTTCCCAGGCAGGTACACATGATTGTAGGTTCTCTGTGAACTACAGAGGAGTCAATTCAGTCACAAAGACTGGTGCTCACCCATTTCCCAGGGCTGATCAGCTTGTGGGCACCATAGGTTCTGCCAAGTGTGTAAGCACGTTTGACCTCACATCAGGCTATTGGAAACTAGCTCTGACTGACCAAGCCAAGGAGAAAACAGCTTTCTCAACACCTGAGGGCTTCTACCAGTTGGGAGTCATTCCGTTTGAGTTGAAAAATGCCTCTGCCACCTTCCAAAGGCTAGTTAATCATGCCCTCGGTGCACTAAAGGCCTTCTGTGTGGCCTAGCTAGATGACATTCCTGTCTACAGTTCCACTTGATAAGAGCATTTGACTCATTTGGATAAGGTATTGCAGGCCATGAAAAGAGTCAAACTTACCATCAAGACCATCAAGTACCAAATAGCCCAGGGGAAGGTCACTTACCTTGTTCATGAGCTAGGATGGGGGGAAATCCAACCTTTACCAAGTAAGTTACAAGATGTACATAACTAGGAGACTCACACTACTCAAACCCAGTGTTAGGCAGAATTCCGTGCAGTGCCCTTAGGGACCACTACACACAATTAAGACCACAGGTGGCAATACAGGTTTACCTTTGGTACAAGCCTGTACTACTATGTCAGAGTGGTAGCAGTAGTGGAGCAGCCAGGCTTATCTCAAGAGTATATGAGCAGTAGCAGAGATTACACAAAGGGACCACAAATACTGTGACTCAAGCAAACACTGACTCAAGGTTTCAGGTAAAAAATATAAGTACATTTATTTTTAAACCATCAGTTATAAACACAACACTTCAATTAAATGTTAAATAAAACCACACGTTAAACACACTACAACTAACCAATTCACTTTGTACAGTATGTCTCAAGGTAAGTACCCTGTGTTTGAATGAACCAGTGTTATGAACAAAACACGATACCGCAAATACGGTTGCGTCACTTTTTGACAGTTGGGTCTACTAAATAAACACGTATCCGTGACATGAAATGCTACCGGGGAATAAAACACACTTAGCACCTGAGATACCCAGAGGGAGTTGGAGGCAAAAATCACAGGCAATATTTTGGTTAGGCAGACAGAATCGAGAAACACATAGAAACAGGAGTTCAAAAGTCAAAGGGCCGGAGCCAAGCACAAGTGACACCGGAGGCCTGTTGCCGAAGATCACACCATTAGTTCACGATTCAACGTAGCCAAGAGTACTTTGATATTGTCAATGTTTGGAAGCAAAAGTTATAAGAAGGAGGGAAGACAAGGGCAAGCCTTGAAGATGAAGAAAAGGGATTCACCCAGTTTCCTCAAGCAGAACACAGTACCTTATTCCAATGGTGCAGCTGGTGCTCTGGCAGTTGTTCCTGTTGGTTTCCCGCAGAACCACAGTTCCTGGAGCTTTGTTGTGAAGGAGGACGTCTGGAGGGGTCTGCACCACACAGGGATGAAGCCGGCAGCAGCGACAACGAATAAAAGGTGCGCTCCTTAAAAACAGAAGAGGCTCGTCAGGTGGTTATCCGGACCACTACAGCAGTGTGCAGCGATTTCGACCACAACGGTGACCTCTGGCTGAAGAAGATGAGCTGGTTATCCCACCAGGCTCACGGGAAGACGACTCCGGTCTGGATCTTCTCTTAGTCGTTGAAGGGTAGATAACTCAGGACTGCAGAAGGGCTTCGCCGCGACGGGGTAGTTGCAGCAGCCGTCGTTCTCTCTGCTTCTCTTTGGTTCCTTGTAGTTCCAGTGGCGACTCTGACTTCTAGCCCAAGAGACCTGCCTTTTATGCGCAAAACCCCCATTCACACAGCCTGGCTGTCAATCACACAGCAGGGGGGGTTGTCCAGCCTGGACAACCACCTCAGCCAATCATGGCAAAGTGCGACTTGGGTTTCCTAGGATACCCTGTGCAGGGGGTGACTGCACCCCTTCCCCACATTCAGTCTACCTAGAAACCCAGGCGCCAAGAGGAGGGCTTCTCTGCAGCAGCCCGCCAAAAGAAGGTGAACAAAGAAGGCAAACCTGGTTTGCTGTGCAAAGTAAAACACAAGAAGGACTTTGACAAAAATAAATGGCGAATAAACCCAGCCGGAGCCAAAAGAAAGAGGAGTTGGTCAAGCGGGTTTATGCTTTAGGCTGCTAAAATAGCCAAAAGCATTACCACGTTTATCTAATATAATCGCGGTAGAAAAGTTAGGGTAGGTACCACTGCCACCAGCCAAGTCTAAATGTTAATAGAGCGAAACAATGCTCAGGGAGGTACAGACAGAAAATGGGTACAGCTTAGCCCTTTCCAGTACTCCATGTAAGATGGGGTGTACTGGGTCTGTGGTAAAAGTGACTATGTAAAGTAAATGGCATCTTTACCTTTCTCTGGGTGGCACTTTCAACCAATTATTGGTGGTGATACATCAAGAAGTGAGTAAAGAACATTCCTCCTCCCCCCTCCTGAAAGAAATGACCAAATTTCTTACGAACATAGGCTGGATGCATAGAGAGGAAACAGTT
The DNA here is from genome assembly GCF_040938575.1 of Ambystoma mexicanum. NCBI lineage: Eukaryota > Metazoa > Chordata > Amphibia > Caudata > Ambystomatidae > Ambystoma > Ambystoma mexicanum. The sequence continues at coordinate 377,248,998 of NC_090930.1, read as the reverse complement.
TCTAAGGAGGTGCTAATAGCACTTGGTAAAAAGGTGGATATGTGGGATTGGCTAGAGAACTTCTCACATTTAAGTAGCTTAAATTCCTACCACTTCATTAAATATAGATTATACACCTTAATGCAACCACAAGCATATTTATATCTCTGCCCCACCAAAAGGCTTAGACGGTTCATTATTCTGTTCCGAATGGAGCAACTACCTACCTTTTATAACATAGGAGTCAGAGAAAAAATTGCACCTTGTGACAGAGTTTGCCGTATATGCAAATCTCCTGGATGTGTGGAAACAGCTAAGCATCTGCTAACGGAGTGCTTAATGTTGGAACAGCCAATACTTAAATATCTTAGGGAGTTCGTACACGACCCACTTAACATACGTAGAACCTCCTTCTGGCGCTATTGCACAAACACCAACAATATGCACCTGTTTATTGCATTGTACAATGTGTGGCAACAGATCGAAAAACATCTGGGTCCTTTACTCTGATCTCAAATGTCTGATCATGGTGGGCTAAAAGATTGCTGATGCTGTATGGGCTGGACAAGCATGCTATTTCTTAAAGCACCCTTACTTGATGGAACTCTACTTCTATGGCATCTTTTGGTTAGGATAGCTGTGGGTGAGAGATGTAATGTCCGTATTTACGGTACTGACTTGGGAAACATAACGGTTAAGGATCTGCTATAATGAAGTCCTATCATTTTATCTTATTCTCATTTTAAAGAAATTATGTCTGATGTTTTAATATATATAGAATCATATATATCTGTTGTTAGGTGATATTCCATATGTTAGATGGTATATTGTATGATTGTACGATTCGATTTCTTATTTTATGACTTGCTTTTTATTTTTTATTTTTGTTAATGTATGTAATGTATATTATGTGTAAAGTTTTGAATTTATTTTCAAATCTATATCACATTAAAGTTAATAATAATAATATAAAAACAAGAATGATGTAATGAGATTTGGGAGAGTTTTTTGGGTTATTTCCTAGCTGGAGAAATAAACCATCCTTTGAACTCTTGCAGCCGGGTCTCAGTGCCTCTTTCCCCGACAAGGGGTTGTGTTTGCTTTTTATTTTTTCTCTCACACGTAGTAAGATGGGGAAAGGCACCTACAAGATTTAGCAAAGCTCTCAAAGGCATGTTGGGTGCTTTGGAAGAGCCCCTGTGAAGGAAATGGGACCTTCTATTTGTATGTCTGCTGTTTGCCTAGAGAGAGGTGCCTCAGGAGGGTGGTTGGATTCAGCCCGTTTGAGCTCCTCTTTGTACATCCAGTGAGGGGGCCTGTTGCCTTAGTTAGAGAAGTTTTAGAAGCCACCCCTCCAGGTCCTGCCAAGGAAGTGGGGGACTATGGGTTAGATCTCAGACGGAGGATGGCACAGATGATTGGCTAGGTTTCAGCAAGTCTCATGGCTAGGCAAGAACTGAAGAAGTACTGGCATGACCTCAAAGCCTCACAAGTGGACTGAACTCCTGGCCATGAAATCCCTGTGATGGAGCCCACCAAGACTCAAGCTTTGGCAGATAAGTGGACTAAACTCTTCAGGATAATATCCAAGATGGGCAAAGTCAACTATCTAGTTGACATGGCTACCCCTGGGGTAGCCCCTCATGTCTTCCATGTTAACAGTTCCACAGAAGAGAGGAAGTCTCATGCCTTCTGCTCGCTTCAGGGCAAGAGAAGGATGAGAGCGAGCCCCTTCCTTACCTGTTGCATGGCAACCCTCAGGATTGCTCAGTGCAGGGAGTCCATCTCTGTCCAGATCTGGCATCAGAGCAGCATCGGGCCTGCATGGTTTTGCTCCAGCAGTATGTCCCTCTGTTCTCCGACACGTTACAGGTATGAAATTGATGCTGGTGACAGTATACCTGTCAAAAGCAGAAGCTACAGGATGTCACACACTGTAAAGAACCGCATCCAGTCAGATGTCAACAAGATTTTGTATCTAGTTGTAATTGAACCCTCAACCAGTCCATGGTCCAACCCTGTTCCCAGGCAGGTACACATGATTGTAGGTTCTCTGTGAACTACAGAGGAGTCAATTCAGTCACAAAGACTGGTGCTCACCCATTTCCCAGGGCTGATCAGCTTGTGGGCACCATAGGTTCTGCCAAGTGTGTAAGCACGTTTGACCTCACATCAGGCTATTGGAAACTAGCTCTGACTGACCAAGCCAAGGAGAAAACAGCTTTCTCAACACCTGAGGGCTTCTACCAGTTGGGAGTCATTCCGTTTGAGTTGAAAAATGCCTCTGCCACCTTCCAAAGGCTAGTTAATCATGCCCTCGGTGCACTAAAGGCCTTCTGTGTGGCCTAGCTAGATGACATTCCTGTCTACAGTTCCACTTGATAAGAGCATTTGACTCATTTGGATAAGGTATTGCAGGCCATGAAAAGAGTCAAACTTACCATCAAGACCATCAAGTACCAAATAGCCCAGGGGAAGGTCACTTACCTTGTTCATGAGCTAGGATGGGGGGAAATCCAACCTTTACCAAGTAAGTTACAAGATGTACATAACTAGGAGACTCACACTACTCAAACCCAGTGTTAGGCAGAATTCCGTGCAGTGCCCTTAGGGACCACTACACACAATTAAGACCACAGGTGGCAATACAGGTTTACCTTTGGTACAAGCCTGTACTACTATGTCAGAGTGGTAGCAGTAGTGGAGCAGCCAGGCTTATCTCAAGAGTATATGAGCAGTAGCAGAGATTACACAAAGGGACCACAAATACTGTGACTCAAGCAAACACTGACTCAAGGTTTCAGGTAAAAAATATAAGTACATTTATTTTTAAACCATCAGTTATAAACACAACACTTCAATTAAATGTTAAATAAAACCACACGTTAAACACACTACAACTAACCAATTCACTTTGTACAGTATGTCTCAAGGTAAGTACCCTGTGTTTGAATGAACCAGTGTTATGAACAAAACACGATACCGCAAATACGGTTGCGTCACTTTTTGACAGTTGGGTCTACTAAATAAACACGTATCCGTGACATGAAATGCTACCGGGGAATAAAACACACTTAGCACCTGAGATACCCAGAGGGAGTTGGAGGCAAAAATCACAGGCAATATTTTGGTTAGGCAGACAGAATCGAGAAACACATAGAAACAGGAGTTCAAAAGTCAAAGGGCCGGAGCCAAGCACAAGTGACACCGGAGGCCTGTTGCCGAAGATCACACCATTAGTTCACGATTCAACGTAGCCAAGAGTACTTTGATATTGTCAATGTTTGGAAGCAAAAGTTATAAGAAGGAGGGAAGACAAGGGCAAGCCTTGAAGATGAAGAAAAGGGATTCACCCAGTTTCCTCAAGCAGAACACAGTACCTTATTCCAATGGTGCAGCTGGTGCTCTGGCAGTTGTTCCTGTTGGTTTCCCGCAGAACCACAGTTCCTGGAGCTTTGTTGTGAAGGAGGACGTCTGGAGGGGTCTGCACCACACAGGGATGAAGCCGGCAGCAGCGACAACGAATAAAAGGTGCGCTCCTTAAAAACAGAAGAGGCTCGTCAGGTGGTTATCCGGACCACTACAGCAGTGTGCAGCGATTTCGACCACAACGGTGACCTCTGGCTGAAGAAGATGAGCTGGTTATCCCACCAGGCTCACGGGAAGACGACTCCGGTCTGGATCTTCTCTTAGTCGTTGAAGGGTAGATAACTCAGGACTGCAGAAGGGCTTCGCCGCGACGGGGTAGTTGCAGCAGCCGTCGTTCTCTCTGCTTCTCTTTGGTTCCTTGTAGTTCCAGTGGCGACTCTGACTTCTAGCCCAAGAGACCTGCCTTTTATGCGCAAAACCCCCATTCACACAGCCTGGCTGTCAATCACACAGCAGGGGGGGTTGTCCAGCCTGGACAACCACCTCAGCCAATCATGGCAAAGTGCGACTTGGGTTTCCTAGGATACCCTGTGCAGGGGGTGACTGCACCCCTTCCCCACATTCAGTCTACCTAGAAACCCAGGCGCCAAGAGGAGGGCTTCTCTGCAGCAGCCCGCCAAAAGAAGGTGAACAAAGAAGGCAAACCTGGTTTGCTGTGCAAAGTAAAACACAAGAAGGACTTTGACAAAAATAAATGGCGAATAAACCCAGCCGGAGCCAAAAGAAAGAGGAGTTGGTCAAGCGGGTTTATGCTTTAGGCTGCTAAAATAGCCAAAAGCATTACCACGTTTATCTAATATAATCGCGGTAGAAAAGTTAGGGTAGGTACCACTGCCACCAGCCAAGTCTAAATGTTAATAGAGCGAAACAATGCTCAGGGAGGTACAGACAGAAAATGGGTACAGCTTAGCCCTTTCCAGTACTCCATGTAAGATGGGGTGTACTGGGTCTGTGGTAAAAGTGACTATGTAAAGTAAATGGCATCTTTACCTTTCTCTGGGGGACAGTAGTCAGCCCCAGCAAAATGGAGTCGGAGGGAAGTCTTAAAGACAACCCTGGGTTACTACACTGAAGGTGCTGTGTAACCCATACAAGAACAAGGGCACCTGGAGTGGTGTGCTCCAGTGCCCAAGATCACACATTGAGTAAAACACATAGGCCAAAACACATGTAAGAGTAGAACAAGGATGTACACTCTTACCAGGTGGAAAAAAAATAAACTCCAGAAATCCAGCAAAGCTGCTGGGGGACTCACTAGGTGAGGGAAATTAGCCCTTGAAGGAGAATTCTCCCTAACACCCAGGTGAGAGATTTTTTTGATACTACAGAAACTGCATGGTAGACTATGGCACCACAGCTGTCCCTCTGACAGCTCTGACATCACTGAAGCAACACAGGAAGGTTCATTTGACTGAAGACTGTCAAGGGCATTTGATGGCTTAAAGGAAAGGCTGTGCAAACACGTTATTATACAAGCTGATGCCAGTGACATAGGAATTGTGGCTGTCTCATCCCATTTGGAAAACAAAGGGAGAGAACATCCCATTATCTTGTTCAGGAGGCAACTGAAAGTTAGAGAACTTAGGTGGGCCATTGTTGAAAAGGAATGTTTTAGTATAGTTTGGAGCCTTGGTGTTTTAGATCTTACTTTACTGGGTCTACCTTCAAGAACCAATCTGACTATAAACCCTTAAGGTCACTTATGCAGATTAAGGTTGACGACCCCAAACTGATCAGGTGTACCGAAATCCTGCAAGGGTTAGACTTCATGATTGAACATAGACCTGGGAAGGGTCATGAAAATGCAGAACGCTTTTCCAGAAGGTATGTTGACCATCTGGATGAGGGTGACAATCTCAAGGGAGATAAGTTCACACTAACTTTAGTCTGGGGGGGCGACTGTGATGGTGGAAATGCTGTTGGAGGGACAGTGTCTTCTTGTCCTTGTCCTGCCACTACTCTGTTTTTGTTTTCTGTGTGATTTTCTGCACAGTAATCCATTATGGACCCTTGGCAGTGCAGCTCTTCATTCTTATCTTTTGGTGAACAGTACCCAATGGGATACCCTTAGGGTACCCATGGGTAGGGGTACACCCTTGTATCCCTATTGTATGGTTTCTGGGCAAATATGTGTGGTCCACAGAGCAGGGGATGGGTTGGTGGCAACTACATGCTGATGTGACAGTGGCTCTAGGTATCCTTCATTTTGGGATACCCAGGCCTTGCCATGGGAATCAATACATTCCTACACAAAGGCAAGATGGCCACTGGTGGCCTCTTTGTTTCCTTTGCCTTACCTCCTTGTTTCTCAAAATCCTCTGAACCCCTGGCTCTGAATGGTTGTTGGTTGGAAGGACATATATGGCTCTGGAGCCTTCCCAGGGGCTGCTTGTTGTGGGTACACACTTGAGGTGGAGCTTACCTGAATGAGTGAATAGTCAATTTGCGTTCTGTGTTGTGGTTGCCTGGTTTTGGTTCAGTGACACAATGCCTGAGCCAGCCCTGAATGAAACTGGAATAAACGTAGTGAACTGAAAGGCTGGGGAGTAGACCCCAATCCACATCCTGTGTTGTGGGTGTCTGGTTTCGGATAAACGCCTGGATGCCTGTGAGCCTAATTGGGTGCTACCTGCATGAATGCACTTGTGTGAGATTGGCTGACTGAGCCTGGCTCAGCCTGAGTAAATGGGGAGTGTATTGTCTAATCTGTGGGCCTCAGACTCACATCCATGTCAGGAGCTGAAACAAGAAAACCTGCAGCAGGAGCTGAAGTCATCTTAAACTTGCATCATGGAATCCTCCTGGAGGAAGAAGTCTGCAGCTGCATATCTTCATCTAAACCAAAATCTGCTGTGCTGATTCAAGCACTGAACCAGATAGGACCTGGATAGGCAACCTCTTCCCATAGCTATGTGGGACATTGTGAATTTGCTGCTATTCAACTGAAGTGTCCTGGAAGCCAGTCCTGTGTGCCTGCCATCCGGAGAAGGAATCTTCTTGGTTCCAATAGAGGAGTGCCTGAACATCTTGAAGCCAAGAAGTTAATCTGTGTCGCCCAGAATCCGGAGGAGTGTTCGTGACCAGTGGAAGTCAAGTTGCTGTGTATCACCCCAAAGAGGTGGTATCCTGGAATAGTGCTGCTTGACACCCAGAGCTGTGAAAGTTCAAAATCATATAAGAATCCTTCAAGTGCATCCCCTGCCACGACATCTGTCCATGTGTCCATGCCAGAGAAGGTCCAGGGTTGCTGCCTGCAGTGGAGAGTGCGCTGGTGAGTTTCCTACCACCAAAATCCAAGGAAGATGTCCCAAGTGTCCAGACTTGGTGAGGGTCCACATTCCAATCCAGTGGCCATGTCCAGTTTGCCAGAATCCATCCTGGCATATGTGTTGCTGCTGCAGCACCGACGTACAAAAAGTCTGTAAACCATGAAATCCTGATACCTGACACATACTTCTGCCACTGCACCCATCTCCACCAAAAGTCATCCACAGAGAACACGTGTCTTGTCTTCTTTAGCCAGGCTTTGTGGAGGTCCCTATCAAGTTTTACTTTTGTGGCACATTCAGAGCCGGCGTAGCAATGTGACAACAGAGACCACCTTGATGACTAAAAGTGCTGCCTTTCCAACACTGCTTGGTTCCCTTTTTCTTCTTGACACCAACATCCCTGTGACTTCTACTTCCAAGACGGGCCGTCCTCAAGGGGTCACATTGAGTTAAGCCAAGAAACTCCACAATTTTGCCTGCCAAGGCACCCAAGATGCTGCGACGAGGAAGAGCATCTTCCATCTCCAGGATTCGTCCAGGGGTTCCAGATTTGTCTTTGATCCTGTTCTCCTCTGACTTCCCAGGTTCTTTGGGGTAGTGGAATCTGTATAAAGAGAAGTAGACTATTAATGAACATATTTGAACTGGGCTGTAATATACAACATAAATTACACCTTGACTTTTCCTTAGAGGTTGCACAGGTGGGGGGATACTCACATAGTATTACATTGTTCATCCTTCAGAAAACATTCTGCCAATGTTCCTAACCCAATGAAAAGAAAGAAAACACCAGGGCACACCTGTATTAAATAGAGATTGGGATATAGATAAGTAAGTGGAACCTTGAAAGGTTCGAAAGGATGTTTAAAGGGTATTTGAGGTGCGCGGGAGAAACACTCAACCTTGGTATCTAGGTTGGATATCAAAGAGCAAAAAGTGGTAGTTCCTAAAAAGTTTTGTGAACTCCCGTCCCCTGCACACTATCTATTATCTGTGAAACAGATCAGTCATTTGATGAAGTAATCAAGGGTTCATTTAATCAGTTTGATATAATTTCTTAACAATCAATAATTCAATATGTAAGATAGAATGAAGAAATAACAATTGCACTCTTCTTCAGGGGAAATATCACAATTCCTCAAAATTCTAGAAAAAATAGAGAATAATACATCTTAGCATGTTCTTGTACTTATACTTCCATGAATAGAAAGCTTCATTTAAATCAATTAGTAGGAAACCATAGATATATTTCTTCTGGAATAAACACACACCTTTGACAAATTGAACAATAATTGATGAGCTGAGTCAGCAAATGCTTAAAGTGGTCATCCCTGCTTAGAGTGATCATCCACACTTATCACAATCAAGGCTCTAGGAGGAGTCTGCCTAATTAAATGCAAGGTAATTCTGAACGTGAAGCTAGAAAACTAAGTAAGGTCCAAGATCAAGACATCACTTATCACTGAAAGTGAATGTAAAGGATAAGCGAAATATCTGATAGTTCAAAGCGATTTGATTTCCAGTTGGATCAATGGTAGAAAACTGTGCTATAAATAAGAGAATATATCACCAGTCAAAAAACAATACTATGATAAAGTACAGAGTATGTCAATAAGTCTGTGTACACTTACATCGAAAAACCAATCGGTGTCAGACGGACATCCGTCAGGAAAGGACATTCTTTTTCATAAGTAAAGCTCATAAGCTAATCCAGAATGCCTCTCTCTGGCGCTCAACTGAAAGTAAAGTAAGAATACGAGAATACCGTAAGCTTAAATAATCTTTGAAGAGAAAAAGCAGTATTGTAGAAGAGCCAATGATTACCCCAAAATACTTGCATCTTAAGAAGAGAAGGTGAGTGTAGGAACCATGGTGGACCACATCCCGCAGGTGGAAGATGTGGTCCACTCCTGGCGGTCCTACTTAAATACTCAAGTAATTGATGATGAGTAGGAGTGCATGTGCAGCAGCCCAGTGCCATGCGCGCATGCACCCGCCGCTCGGCTAAGGCAGCATCCATTAGTAATAAGCATCATACGTCCAACGCCACACCCGTGCATGCGCAGTGGCGTCAGGAAATAGTAAACAAATGACATAATTCTGTGCATGCGCGGAATGATTAACCACGTGCAAATGTAATAAAGAGTCCTGTAGAACTTAAGCACACAAGAAAAAGGGACTATGGAGGAAAGATAAGTCTATTATCACAATTTAACTGACATGATAGATTTGGAATAAAGAGCGGATAATGGAGTGGTCCAGCGACTGGAATAAGAACAACCAATTGAAAGCCGTAAAAGCATCTGCCAGTCCTAATCGTTAGAGTCTGTCAGTCCTAAATATTAGAACCTGTCAGTCCTCATTTTATCCTGTCCCCACAGGGACGTACAATCTTTTTACCACACATGTATATACATAGAGAGGTGAATCTGGAATTCAAAAGATCTGGTTGGACACAACTGGAAATGTTCAAACTTTTTGCGGGCAAGAGGCAATAAAGAGAAAATAAAATCAACCATCTTGAAGAACATTAAATCCTAGTGTATACAAAGATCAAGTAATCACATGGCATAATATGGTAAATAAACAATGATTTGAACTCCTGAAAAAAATTACAGAGTATATATGCTTCATAAGTAGGGGCCCAGGTAGTAGTCCTCATTCATACAAAGGGGGGAGAGTGAATCAAGGCAGTGAATCCAAAAGAGTTAAAGAGTTCTCTCTGGGATAGTAGTTTATGTAGGTCCCCTCCTCTAGGGAGTGGATGTATAACCTCAAGTATTACCATTCTCATTTGTGCCACTGTATGTTGATGATCTCTAAACTGTCTGTATTCTGGTGATTTGATATTTTTAGTGCGGATGTTTGATTTGTGCTCTGTACACCTTTCCTTAGCTTTTCTGGTAGATTTTCCAAAATAATATTTTCCGCAAGGACAGCGCAGAGCATAAATCACATTTTTAGAATCACAAGTTGCGTATTGTTTCAGTGGTATTTTCTTACCGGTGTTGCCATGTCGAATATGATCTCCTTTTATCACATTAGAGCAGTGTTGGCAATTGAGGCAAGGGTAAGTGCCATTTTTTGGTTTATTCAAAAAGGTTTGATTAGTTGGTTTATGTTTTTCCGCTTTAATCAGTTTGTTACAAAAATGTTTGCCCCTCTTATAAGCCAGCATAGGTGGTTCTGGAAAGAGGCGGTTCAATTGGGGGTCGGTTTTGATGATGTCCCAGTTTTTGTGTATTATTGTCTTTATCTGAAAACTGGCTAGAGTATTTCAATGAGTGGATCAAACTTGTTTTTTTCATTTTTGACCAGGGTAGCTCGCACGTGTCCACATATCGTCAGCTCTATCACCAAGTATGCCGATTAAAAGACCCTTAACATCCGCCATAGTTAACGTGTTTCCCCCGTCATTTTCCCTAACTCATGTATCCATTTCTCGGCTCCCGATGTCAACATTGGGAGCTTATTTTTCAGGTTATCTCTATCCATGTGTGGCCAAGGTATATATTGTGGCCTTGTGTCTCCTTCTTCTAGTAGAGGGAATTGTGACACATGACACTCCTTTTCCTCTCTCATCATTTTTCTGTCTAACGCAAGGGTAATATTCCTGCATCGCCGTCTACTTGGCAATGTCCTTTATCTGCTCACATAGGGTGGTGGAGACACCCCCCTTTGACCGTATGATACTCCTTCATGCCAATCTGATTGTATGGCTAACTCTGATGTCTTAGGTGCAGACCCACTAAAACAATACCATCTTATTCCCTTTCCCCTAGAGGGAAAAGAGCAAAAAGTGGTAGTTCCTAAAAAGTTTTGGGAACTCCCGTCCCCTGCACACTATCTATTATCTGTGAAATAGATCAGTCATTTGATGAAGTGTTTTTCGCATCTTCTCTTGTCTTCTCTTTCTTCACATTCTTGTCTTTCTGCATCCGATATTGTCTGTGCCCAACTTGCGCAACTTCTCTCATCCTCCTCCTTTCTATTTAGAGTCAGACTATGTAAGGACAGTTCTCTATTTCTGCTACTTCGGGAGGCGTCCTAAGTATCGTAACAGCTGAGTGCTCTCAAGACGCTCAGCCTCTCCTTTCCCTTGGGGTGCCTTTTCTAGCCCCATTGCATCACATATTCTATCAATCGTTTCTCCATGGTTCTGGTGTCAAAGTCATGTTCGATATTTGCCCTAGACATGCCTGGTACTGAATCGTACTCAGGGAAGAATTCTTCTATATCTTCCCAGTCTACCACTGGATCTGGTTTTTTAACCTCTCTTTACAGATATTCGAGCTCCTGTGCTCTCTGTCTTCGCTTATATTCTATGTCATCATCAAACTACGCTTCCTCACTTCCTCTCTGACCATGTCTTCTTCTTGCTTCCTCGCATCTCTTCATTCATTTGCACTTCGCATTTCCTTATTTCTTCATCTTTTTATTCTCTTCACCCGTATCTTTTATTCTTCTTCTTCTATTCTTTCTTGTTCTAGTCTATCCTGACCATCAGCTGTTCTCTGCTTATAATCGCGTTTTCTTTGTTCTTCAGCCTTTTCCTGTTTTCTGACCTGCTCATCATGATATATCTGCTCTCCTTTCTGTCTATCCTTTTTCTTAGCCCCTTCATCTCTTAAGCGTTTTCCTTTTTCATTCTCTTCCCTTTCTAATTCATCGTGATCTCCCCTTTGTCTCATATCCTCAATGCCTTTGCCATCAAGTTTCAATAAAATCTGACCTCCCATCCATTCGTTCTGTGCGAATGTTGTCTCATCAGTCATATCCTCATTTCCTTTCCATCTCATTTCCTCCCTTCCCGTATCTAGAGATGCACTTGCTTGTGCTTGTTCTCCTTTTTCCTTTTCCTGTCTCTCCTTGTACTTCGGGACTTTGGAGGTAATATCTCTTTCTCTGTCCTTTTCTAGGCTTTCATCACTACTTTGCGTAGGTGACTCATACGACTGGTTGCTATATCTCATGGCTATTTAAGTTCCCTCAACGGGTATAATCCTTCGTCTTTACTAGCTTTGCTTTTCGTTTCAGATGGGGCAGGTGGCACAGAAGGCTCCTTACCCCCCTCTGTGCATATTTTCAGTATCCAATCTAATGGTGGCTCCTCCTCCTCTCCTCCTCCTTTTCCTCTTGGTACATTTTCCAAAGCTCCAAACTATCTAGGTGTTTGTCTAACTTTTTTCCAATATACATGGCGTGCAAAAATGTCATCATGTGCTGCAGACCGTTTTAGATAGTGAGCCACCTTGGGGACATGGCATAAACATTTTGTTTGCAGTTCCTTTAACCCATTCTGCACTGTACTGTTTAAGCTTAGGTGCATGCTTCGGCAGCTGTTTGCCCATGTGTATCAATGGGGTAATGTCTTCCATGCTTAACCTGTTTATCCTCTCCTCTATATAAGATTTTGTTATGCTTTACGTTTCACAAACAAGATCAACAATATGAGCGAGCACCAATCACCGCAAGCTCCAATCCCATTTTTCCAACAATAATTTCACTTTTACTTTTGTTACCTACAACCATCAATCCATGCCATGCAACATTTTATCATCACAATCGTGCAATTTCCATGCTATTTTTAAGAAGGATTTTTACCTTGTGATGTAACAGATCTACTAAACTCATAAAACTGACAGACAGACTCTGGCTAGCTACACAAATGTCATTCCATCTGCTTCCTCAGATGCATCCTACCCCTAATTTGTATTCCAACATGGAATTTAAGCCCATTTCTTTCAGATCGTCTTTAATCGATCTGGTTGTCTACGTCATCCTATCAGTTAAGAATTTTAAATGAAGGCTTCTGCTAGCGCTCTTTAAAGCCTAGGAACTTGGGCGTGTACTCTTATCTCGGTCACTCCCGGTATCTCTCTCTATTGCTCGGCCACCATCGAGTCAATATTTTCCCCTTATATATACATAATACTCTTACTCTGACGTTATTTTTGTCCCACCTCCCTCCGTTACCTTCCCTTTACTTGTTTTGAGGCATGCAACTTTTCTGCCAAAGCATTCAGTCTTTTTCACTCACCGTTTGCATATTTTTCCTCTCTGGACGCTCGGGATCACTGCTTTTGTTACCACCTTTCCGTGCTGCTCATCCGATCTGTTGCTCGTAGACGTGGGAATGGTTTCTTGGGGAAAAGCAAAGGTCACTTGACACCTAACCTGCAGGGTTTCCAATTAAACTAATCACTATCTACAGGCAGCTTCTCGTTCTTTCAGCCGGATGGCAAAGGATGTGTGATATTGCAGACAACCGTAAGTTACTTATGTCGACGGTCAATGGGTGTCTTATCTAGTCTTAACCATCTAATCTCTGCCACCAAGTGAACTGTATGGATGCCAGACATCCCAAATTGTGTGCACACACCTCCCTCAATGGGTGTGAGGAGATCCATAACAAATCTATTTTGAAGGGCCAAGCGCAAAGGCCTAATTTTTGGCGACAATCGCATTTAACCCTTTTGCAGTTGAATTAGCTAGTTCAAATTGCTCATAGCATGTTAGTTTCAGCAATTTTGAATTGGCTGCAGCCTGTACTCCTGGAAATAGGAAGTACAAATTGTGCAGCAGAAGTGAACAGATGGTACTAATCCGGTATAAAGGTCATGTTGTCTGAACTTTTTCTGGAGAAGCAGTTGTTTTCTCTTTTCCTTCGCCTCATTATTTTTCCTTGATCATGTTGATGTTCCATATTCCCCTGCAGTGTAATCTTCATAGCAGTGCTATTTTGAGGCACCCCAAGTGCAAGACTGTGCAAAGTGATCAGTGTGCACACTCCACTCCAGTCAGGCCCAAGCTGGGCATGTGCTCTGGACTCACAGGCCCACCAGAGATCCATCAGTGCTGCAGTTCCCCATGCTGCACCGCATTCTACATAACTTTGGTGGAGCCAAAATTAGTTCCCATGAAAATGGACCAATTTGACCTGAAACACAAAATGAATCGTGTTAAGCTCCTCATGTCAACTAGTTGATGTTTTTCATGTAAACAAGTTAGGGCATGAACATACTTTCCCAAAGGAACATACTTTCCCAAAGTTACTCAGCAGTTTTCATTAATCTTGGCCACCACATTTTGCTCAAAACCCAGCAGTCCTTCAGCACGACAATGCAGTATTGCCCCCCTTTCATTTGTTCCCATATAATACTGCTCCCTCTATATGCATCAGCTGTCTCGTATGACACCAGGGGATACGTTTGCCTTCTTTAGTTGTGCATTGAATTCTTTTATGATCTTCTGTTTGTAATTCTCCCTTATTATACTCCACTACGTTATACTTTGTTTCCTTATTTTTGAGCATTTGCATTAGTTTCACATATTTGTCCTCATAGACATTTCCCCCTTCATGTACCCAGTGAACAGCTACTTTGTTCTCTTGGACTTGACTTTGAGTTTTACAAACAGACAAGTGTATCAGGCATCCCACCTAAGCATAGGACACAGCCTCGGGCAGAAGAACCTTGGACAGTCCTACTACATGTGCAATGAGAGAGCACACGTAGCATGTGCCATTTACTCACTCCCTTCGCACACACATCATTTAACTGTACCAGATATTGCCTGTCAAAAAACTATGCTCTTTCTCAGCGTCATTGTGGATGCCCTCCCCATTCATCCCACTTCTCCTTCCCATTTTTCTTCTTGCATTAGATTGTGTTTTTGCATTTTTTCTTTTAAAAAATATATAAAACAAAAGCTGCAATGGTATACTAAAAAGTATGGACATCATAATGCTCCAAAAACCTGAACATTTCTTTTACTTGGTCCTCTTTTTTACAGTGCAATCTTCTTCTGATGCCTCTTTCTCTGGTTTTTGATAAAAGCTCAAGGCAGTTAGAAAATGAAAAGAAAACTTGCTTATACTTCCATCATGTTGTGCTATGAGAGACAGTTCTTTTGTCTCTGCGAATGTCTGTAATGTGGCCCCATCCGCGCTGCGCTCTCCCTGTAATTTCACTGCAGGCAGTGTTGAATTGATAACGGTATGCGGGCCAGTGAAATGCTCCTCCTTCCAGTTCCTCAAGTGGTTCCGCACAAGCACACGGTCTCCCGGAAAAAGTGGTGTAGCTGGCGAGAAATTTCCATTTGGATCACCTGATTGTCCACTATAGTTTTTAGGCCTATTCTGCAAGGAAGTATAGTTTAGGAACTTGGTATGTTCTTTAAGATACAGTTCAAATTACCCCCCAGAACATCAGAAGTAGAGTGAGCATGAGAGATTGTACGTGATGGCGGAATTGTCGCATGCATTCTTCGTCCTGTAACAAGCTCATGGGGAATCAAGTGATGATCTCCCCAGGTGTATTTCTTAATGCAAATAAAGCAGTGCACCCATGATTTTTCAAGCATTTGCATAAGCTTAGCCAATTGCATTTTTAGCAGTCCATTCATATTTTCTACCAAACCGTTGGCTTGAGAATGGTAAACTGTACATAGTTTTGTCTTATCCCCAGGAGATTTTTTATTTCCTTTATTAATTCATCAGCGAAGTGCTGCTCCTTATCAGAGCAAATTTCATTTGGAATCCTTCACTTGCGGAACACCTCCCTCACCAAATATGTGGCCAAAGAGCAGGCATCTTTGTGGGTACAGGGACGTGCCTGAAGCCAATGTGAGAATGGAGACACCACCACAAGCAGGTACTTTTAAAAAGTACACCTCTCTTGCATATCAATGTAAACAATGTGCAAGTGTCAAAAGGGGCCTTATGGTCACAGCAATGTTCCCTTTACAACACTTAAAGTGTTACCTGGTAAAAACCTTTGGTATATTATACAATTACTCACATACTCAGAAACACTTTCATACAGATTTGGCACAAAGCAGTCTTCACCTATCCTTCCAGTCACATGCTCTTTCGATACGTGGGCGGGATAGTGAAGTTGTTCCAATGCCAATTTTCTTTGGCATGACAACCTTTCCCATGTTATCATATTGCTAGAACCAAATCAGTTGGGGCCAGAGAACAACCTCTATTTTCCCACAGTTATTTTTCAGCATCTGATGCTTCTCCCTGCAACTCAATTATATGCAATACTGGGATCGCATTGAAACTTTCTGGCAATGCTTAATTCTCTTTCCTCACTTTCAATACTGCTATTAAAAGGTATTTTTTCTTCCTCGCCAGGGTACAGCACATTTGATCCCTCTGGGATAAATGCTGCTTCTTCCGCTGCTCCGTCTGCCCTTTCATTTCGTAGTGAGATAAAATCTCACATTGACATTAACTGTAGTAAGTGACACAGAGATTTTGTTTTCAACAAAAAAAAATGAAGAAGTAGTGTTCGGACTCAGCCTACCTTCTCCAGTGCACATAACAGGAATGGCAGTGCCCCAGATGACCCTGATAACAAAACAGAAAGCACAATAGATCCCTCCCCAGAATATTGATGGGAGTGTCCTTTGAATACAGCAGAGGTGCTATACTATGCTGTGCCCCTATCGTCAAGGGTAAATATTTTGTCCGGTGAACTTTCAAAATTGTCCCTGGAAAGTCTTGTGTGTCCAAACCTTTGTTAGATAATAGATACCCTTTTTACTTTATGCAAAATCTGGTTGCCCCAGTATCTATAAGAAAGGAAAATCCCCTCTGTCCTATCTGAACTGCTACCTCTGGTTCCTCCTTTGGGTCTTCAGTTACTGCTAGAACAGGACACACTCGCACTCACCGTGGGCACCCTTTTTGGGAAAAGGTGTTCACAAATGATGCAAATGGGCTACTGCCCACCATCGCCACTCCAGTCTATTGGGGTATGGTGTTCTGCCCCAATATTGTTACCCCTTTGGGTATCTGCATCTGCGCTGTTACCTGAGGTAGGCTCACTGTACCTTGAGTTCCCGTCATTTCCCTATTCTGTACCTGCATTTGTCTAACCCGCTAGTCCCAGCAGATCTCTCTGTCAGGTGGCCAGGGCATGGCCATTGCCTTGGTATTCAGACCCTGGCGGTGGATGAGTGTGGGAGGATCACCTGGGTGAGGGGTCTTCAGAGAGTGGGAGTGGGTCACTGGATGGAGAGATGTGGTATCACCTTCCCTGTAACAACTTTACCCCATCCTACCAGGTAGGATACGTAGGAACTATACCCCCTTTTCCTACACTAAAACATTCACATGGACAGCCCCCTCTGGGAAAAAACAGACTAACACCCGAACAGTATACCTGACATGTTCCAACACAATGGTCAGGTGAAATCAGCCAATTACTGACCATTACTCACACCTGACATCCATTAACTTTGACTGCCCACATGGATAAAAAGCGGAGTATGAGAGCACACTCTGAGCGAGGCAAAGCACACAAGGAAACAGCAGTTTCGAGGCGGCAGCTGAACTCGAGAATAAAGACAGCAGAACAGGAGGGGATTGCAAGGAAGGAAATTCCCTTGACCTTTCCAATAAGAAACCATTACTTTTAAGAGCACTCGAGATTGGAAAGTGTAAGACCAGGGAACCAGGCTGAAGAATCCTGCATTGTGTGTCGGAGATACTGTGGGACCACCTGTGTCGTTAATCAAGGTGGGGAGAAGCAGCAGCCACCGTGGCACCGTCCTTGGCTCCAAGAACAAAGCAGCATCAGTGAAACGAACACAGTCAGTGAGTTGGGGAGACCGATACAAGACCAGTCTTTGTTGAAGCCAAGGTAGCAAGCAGCAACATTGTATCAAGAGCACTGGAATGAACATTGTTAAAACACGTGTGATGAAAGATGCAAGTAAACTGCTTATGAGTGTTTGAACTTTGAAAAGCAAGATACAATACTTTTGACAGAGTGGTCCAGCACCACGTGTAGTGCTCAATCAAAGGTCCCTCTAGGGTATCCAGCTAAGAATTGGCAGAAGTGAAAGCTAAAAGGTTATATTGAGAAGACAACAAAGAATTTTTTAATCAAAGTGGTCCAGCAATGGGTCAAGCAAAGTCCTGCGCACAGTCGAAAGTCTTTGATTTTGATATAGTAAAGAAAGTTTGGAAAGTGAGAAAAAGTTGGTCCAACCCCGGTGGAAGAAGACCAATTGAAGGTTTTGTGTTAAAGTGAGTCAAAGCCTGACATAGGGGGACCCGGAGTGAATAGTGAATCACCAGAGAAGTTGTGCATATAAGAATCCTGAGGATAAAGGAACTTTGAAGGTTTGTTTGTCGCATCAGGCCCTGTGAAATAAGAGACTTTGAATGAGAAAGAGACTTTGGCACTGAAGGTACTGATGCTGAGGTGTTTAACTGCATCCTCATGCTAGAAAAGCCAGAGTATAAACTAAGCTTGTGTGTGTCGCCTTGTCTCATGGGGAAGACGGGGGAAGGGAATAGCTCAACTATCTTGACATTTCATTTCTTGAACACTTTTATTTTGTGTTACATTGTTTCCGACACCATTTGTATAAAAAAAAGGACTGGCAATAGGTTTATTAGCATATGCCCTTTAATTTTGATAAGACACCACTAGGACTGCCTTATTATTATTTGGCGGTCGTAGCTAGCTCTTATCTTTAGATTTAATATTATATAGGTGTTTTTCAAAACCAATTGAAGATCAATAAACACCCTTGAACTGTGATGACTTGTGTCTGTCTTCACTGTTGGATGCCATGCCTTCCTTACATGTGGTGTGAGGAGTTGGATGCGACTCAATTGAGACAAATTTGGGAGACCCTAAAATTCCAGAAGCTTAGTCATAGAGCCTCAGATCCCTCTAGCGCCATGAAAGAATCCATAGGCTTGGATATCTGTAGTAGCAGAAAAGCAACTATCCTCCAGCAAAAAGAGGGATGATACCCACAGACTTAGTCCTAATACCCCCAGCAGGGTGTTATATAATATTGCCCTCAAAATCTGGCCTGGCCTCGATAGATCCGGACTTCCACGGAGACATAAACGTTCTCCTACAGAACCATGGCAAAACTCCATTTGAAGTACATCGTTGGGACAAAATTGAAAGGGCTCTGTTTGCTAATTTTGAAGAAAGTGAACCAGAAGAAACAGAGAGGTAACCTAGGCTTTGTAGAAGCCGATGAACCATCTAGCCCTGAGGCAAAGTGAGAAGAAGAACCTACCATCCTTCCTGATCTAGCCTTCGCCCAGCAAAAAGATCCAGCGCTCGCTGAGACTTTCTTACTGGTAATTCCTGAAGGGGAAGGATTAGAGAAGGGATGTCCTTTTTTCTTCCTAGGCAAGGATTAATGTATAGAAAGGAAACCTCCAGGTGATTGTAACGCTCACCTGATTCCCACGGAGGCGCTGATCCCAGCTGGGCTGCTATCGTTTCTTCAATTGAGAAGCGTAGAGCTCGGACGACTCTCAGGACTGGGCTTCCTCTTATCGAATGTCTGACTTGCAGGGTAAGTTTTCTGCAGGTGGAAGAAAAAGGGTTAATCACCGTTTGATGGGATTCCATCTCCCACCAATCGCCAGTTTCTCCCACAGCCTAGCTTTCTACTTGTCTCGGCGAACTCTCACCTTAGGCGTATAAATGCTGAGTTCTCCATCCTGCGTCTGGTGCAGGGGTGCGTGGATTCCAGTTACGTCACTGGATGAGTTCAGTGTTGAGGCTCAAGTCTTTTGCGGCCTTAGTTGTGGCACTGGTGCTGGGATGCCGAAGAGCGATGCCGCCGTTACTGCACGAGCGGATGCCTGTAAGTATACTGTAGTCTTTAGGCTTTAAAAGATGGGCACCTCAATAATGTCCCTTTTCCTTTGTTTCAGGCCTCGGGATGCTGTGGGCATAGTTTTCCGTTGCCGCTGCACGTGCCGGTGAACGTAAGTATAATGATCGTTGGCCGCTTTTAATGGCAGCTCTAATAATGCCCTTTTTCTAGTTTTCAGGTGCCGGGATGATGCGGTTGATGCGGCCGCTTCTGCGCGTGCAAAAACTGGTAAGTTAAGATGAATGCGACTGCCTTCACCCGAACCCCTTTTTAATTATGTCCTTACCCTTTCAGGTGCAGAGAAGCTGCCAAAGAGAAGGTCGCGGTTAGCTCTGTTGCAATCACGGATGGATCAGGTAAGCGGGCGCGGCTGCGAGCGAGTTGCCCTTTTCTTACCTTATGTTTATTCTTTGCAGGTTTTGCCGGTGACTGGATTCCGGAATCTGGTAAGTATTGTTCTGTGTCTTTCTTCATCCACAGGTTGCTGCGCGGAAGCTGAAGATGACTCTGGACCTGGAATGCAGGAGCCGACTCGGTGAGCATCCTGCTGCTGCTGCAGAATAACGCGAAGCACGTGTTTTCCATCGGGCGTGGTTTAAATAGCAGAGAAGTGCTTCCAGTGTGTGTTCTTCCACCGGTTCCACCCAGGTAAGAAAAGAGTTCCTGAATGGAAGGAAAAGTTCCTCCCAGCCCTGATGGCTGGGGACTTCAACCAGACTGGATTGTTCTGGGTAAATATGCAGCATGGTCTGCCTCAGGTAAGTCCACCCAAGCATTATTACACTGTTTATCAATATGAGCCCGGCGCCTATGGTGCCGGGACTGAAACCCTTCATGAGCCTGGCGCCAAAGGCGCCAGGACACGGTCCAAAGGGCCCCTGTAGGGGTCTGCTGGGTCCGGAGTAGTGGAAGACGGGTCTGCTTCCGAGGGTGCTGGGCCAGTCCTGGCCCCTCGGGGGTAGCGCCCATGACAGTGATATTGCAAAATCACCTGCAATAATGACTCCAGATACCAGCATGTCCTTACCTGTTCCCCTTGTTGTTCCCTCAGCCAATTGGCCTACCTTCACACTTTTTACCAAGGCAGAGGTCCTAGCGACTATCTTGAAAATTAAATCATCCTCTTCCGAGGATGCTTTTCCTGCCATCATTATGAAGAAGATTGCCCCAGACCTGCTAGCAGATATTTGTGCGGCCATAAATAACTCCTGCCAGTCAGGACTGGTTCCTTTGGACCTGAAATCTGTGAGGGTTATCCCCCTTCTCAAGAAGCCCACACTTTACCCCACAGTCCCCGCTAAATTCCGCCCTATCTCTCTGCTTCCTTTCTTGTCCAAACTTCTGGAATGTCCATGACATGTCCAGGCTAGTTGATGCAGGCGGAGTCGGTGCTTTGATTCTGCTAGATCTGTCAGCCGCGTTTGACACGGTCGATCATCCCATCCTACTCTCACACCTAGCTTTGATCAGGATATCTGTCCCAGTCCTTACATGGTTTACCTCCTTTCTCTCAGACCGTACACAAATGCTGGCCATGCCCCCTTTTCTCTCCTCTTCTTGCCCCCTCACCTGCGGTGTCCCACAGGGATCTTCACTTTCCCCGATTCTGTTCAATATCTATGTATGGGAGTTGGTCTGCCTCATCCGCTCTTACGGCCTCAACTGTTACTCTTATGCTGACGACACCCAAATCCTGATCCGACTAGACCAAGATCAGGCTGTGGTCTCGTCATGCCTTCATGACTGTTTGAAAGCCGTTGCTGACTGGATGGACCAGAATTGGCTCAAACTTAATGGCGATAAAACAGAGGTAATGGTGGTTGGCTGCCCTCCGGACTCCTCACTGTGGACCTCTGCTTTCTGGCCCACCTCTCTAGGTCCTCTTCCTAGTCCAGTTAGTAAAGTGAAAAACCTGGGTGTCATTCTGTCTGCCTCCCTTTCTATGTCCAACCAAGTGACTGCTGTGTGCCAAGCTTCCCACCATCAGATCAGGATCCTTAAGAGAGTGTTACCCATGAAAGTGGAAGCCATCCGCCCTCCCGTGGTGGCTGCGTTAGTCCTCTACCGGTTGGACTACTGTTACTCTCTATATCTGTCACAACCGATAGGCCTTATACAGCGGCTTTAGCGCATGCAGAACCTGGCGGCCAGGCTAGCAACTGGTACTCCCAATGGAGTTCACATCTCTCCAGTGCTCCGCCGACTTTTTTGGCTCCCAGTTGGCCAGCATGTCCATTTTAAGTTGCTGTGTATTGTCCACTGGGCGTTCCATAGCCAAGGAGCTGAGTTTCTGCAATCAAAATTCTCTTGTTACATTCCTGAACGTGACTTACGCTCCTCCACTACCAACATCCTTGCTGGTCCAAGGTTTAACCGTGAAAGGGTCGGCGGCAGGGCCTTCTCTATTGCAGCTGCTAAACTCTGGAACAATCTCCCACCACCTTTAAGAAGTGCTTCCAACCATCTTGGTTTCAGAAGAGCCCTTAAGACCACTCTGTTCTAGCTCTCCATTCTCTCCTGCCTCTCCTTCCGCGAGTAGCTTTCCTCTCAGGTGCCATGATGCCCTCGGGCGACCGTGCGCTTTATAAGTTTAGTTACAAAAATAAAACAAAGGCCTAAGTGAAAGTCAGTTAGTAATCCCCAAAACCCATTGATAGACCGTACTAGAGATTGCACATTCTCATTTGACATGTGGACATTTAGGACAATCTAAGAACCAAGCTCACATTAGTGGGAAGTTCTACTGGCCAGGTATTCGTGCTAACATAAAGAACTTAATTCAGACATGTGAAATGTCTCAGTAAAGAGAGAAGAAGAACCTACCATCCATCCTGATCTAGCCTTTGCCCAGCAAAAAGATCCAGCGCTCGCTGAGGCTTTCTTACTGGTAATTCCTGAAGGGGAAGGATTAGAGAAGGGAAGCCCTTTCTTCTTCCTAGGCAAGGATTACTGTATAGAAAGGAAACCTCCAGGTGATATTGCAAAATCAGCTGCAATAATGACTCCAGATACCAGCATGTCCTTACCTGTTCCCCTTGTTGATCCCTCAGCCAATTGGCCTACCTTCACACTTTTTACCAAGGCAGAGGTCCTAGCAACTGTCTTGAAAATTAAATCATCCTCTTCTGAGGATGCTATTCCTGCCACCATTATGAAGAAGATTGCCCCAGACCTGCTAGCAGATATTTGTGCGGCCATAAATAACTCCTGCCAGTCAGGACTGGTTCCTTCGGAGCTGAAATCTGTGAGGGTTATCCCCCTTCTCAAGAAGCCCACACTTTACCCCACAGTCCCCGCTAATTTCCGCCCTATCTCTCTACTTCCTTTCTTGTCCAAACTTCTGGAATCTCTTATCACTCCCCTTTTATCCTCTTTTCTGGAATCTTCTAAAATCTTCAACCCTGCTCAGGCTGGCTTTAGGCCAGGGAGAGGTACTGAAAGTGTGCTTGTTTCTGTACCGTTTCTGTACAAGATGACATGTCCAGGCTAGTTGATGCAGGCAGAGTCGGTGCTTTGATTCTGCTAGATCTGTCAGCCGCGTTTGACACGGTCGATCATCCCATCCTACTCTCACACCTAGCTTTGATCGGGATATCTGTCCCAGTCCTTATGTATTTACCTCCTTTCTCTCAGACCGTACACAAACTCTGGCCATGCCCCCTTTTCTCTCCTCTTCTTGCCCCCTCACCTGCGGTGTCCCACAGGGATCTTCACTTTCCCCGATTCTGTTCAATAAGAGTTCAGTAAAGAGTGCACATTTTCCCTTACCTACCCCTCTAAATCCCTTACTATTAATAGAAATCCCTTTCTCCCGAATTGGGATGGATATCATTGGACTGTTGGAAACCTCTCGACTGGGTAACAAATAGGTCCTCTTGATCTGTGATTATGCTAGCCATACCCATAGGTGTTCCCCACGTGGAACAGCACAACCCAACAAATCCTAAAACACCTATTACCATTTATTTCCAGTGTTGGTTTCCCTAAGGAAATTCTAATGGATCAGGGATCCAATTTTATGAGCAAACTCATGGGTGAAGTCAAGAGATTTCTACATATTTCCACCTTAAGAACCACAGTTTAGCACCCACAAACGTACAAAATGGTAGCAAGATTTAACAAAACCCTTAAGATGATATTGAGAAAGTTGGTAGATAAGGATTGGAAAGACTGGGATTGCATGATACCCTGGTCCCCATTTGCAATAAGAAAGACCCCTCAGGCATCCACCAAATTCTCTCCTTTTGAATTACTTTATGGTAAAGATCCAAACTATGCCCTAGACATGCTTCAGGAGACCCGGGCAGAGAGAGAAGAGGCACCAATTCCACTCTCACAAGCAGCTACCCTATTGCAAGAGCATATGAAACTCGTTTGAAATCTAGTCTATGCTCACATGGAAAAATCCGAAGCCCAGCAGAAGTCCACCTACAACAAGAAGGTAAACTTAAGAGCCTTTTCAGTAGGATAAAAGGGGTATGTGCCCTCTTGCCTAACTCTGAAAATAAACTTGTCTCAAAGTGGTATGCGCCATATGAGGTACTAGATCAAACGGGGAACTGTACCTATAAAATATCCCAACCTGATAGGTAGCAAAAGACCCACCTTTACCATAAAGGAGTGGAACGGAAATACTTCTCTGGTCACTGCCTCAATACTGTATTGTTTGGTACCAGAGGAAATAAATAATTTTGTGCTGATTCCCCAAGAGCTATCTGGACAAAAACAAGAAGACTTAAATGATCTGGTCATTACATTGCCTGATGTAGTCTGCGAGAAACTAGGGAGAGTACACAGCACCTATCATTATATCAGAACTCCGAAGGGAAAAGTGGTCCATTTGAAACAATGTGAACTGTCAGAAACCCAAAAACAGATAGTGGTCAAGGAAGTGAAAAAAATGCTGAGGGCAAACATTATCAAACTCTCTTCAAGCCCATTGTTCTCCACTATTGTGTTGGCAGGTCAACACCTTCTCCGACTTCGATGCCTATCATATGCCACGCAGCAACACATTGATTAATAAACTCAGAAATGTCACATTCCAATGAACCCTAGACTTAACCAACGGGTATTGGCAGGTCCCAGTACATGAACCTGATAAGGAAAAGACAGTTTTCACAACAACCCTGGGACTATTCCAGTTCAGTTAAAAGTCCTTGCTTTTGGCCTACACGGGGTTCCCACCACTTTCTGATGGCTTATGGACATGATATTACAGCCCTAGTTCGATTTCTGTGGGGCTTATATTGACGACATAGTCATTTATAGTAAGACTTAGGAAGACCATCTTTTTTATCTCTTTACTGTTATGAAAGCTTTCTGAAGGGCCAGCTTAACTGCCAACCCATCCAATTGTAGGCTGGCTCAATCAGCCATGAAATACTACGGCTTCTTTGTAGGGAATGGCAGTGTCCAGCATCAATGAGAAAAAGTGAAAGTCGTCCTAAATCCCCCACACCTAAGACTACGAGAGACCTAAGGTCATTTTAGGATGAATTGTTATTACCGTATGATTATCCCTAATTTCTCGGACAGAACGCCTAGGTTGACAGACAAATTAAAGAACGCTGAACCCCAACAAATTCATTGGACTGATGAGGACGATATATGTTACAACAACTTAAAACAAACCTTGTGCCAGAAACCGATCCTTAAGGTGGTAGACTTTTCAAAGAAGTTTGTGTTACAAACTGATGTCTCTCTCATAGGATTATGAGCAGTTTTTATCACAAATGTGTGATGGATTAGAACACCCTATCCTATTCCCTAGTTGAAAACTCTTCCCACATGAAAAAAACGACTCTGTGTTGAAAATAAAGGCCCTTGCCATCAAATGGGCCATCACCCATCTAAGATACTATCTCATAGGATGTAAGTGCACACTTGTCACAGATCATTCTCCTTTAGTATGGATAAGCCAACGAAAGGACTCTAACCCTTGAGTCATGCAATGGTTCTTAGACCTGCAACCCTACTGTTTCACTGTGGAGCACCAAAAACGTAAAGACCAGGCGAACATTGATTTCCTTTCTCGGTTTCCCTGTGAAACAGATGTGGCAACTTCACATAGGGGAATGATATGTAAGAAACCAGAAGGTGTCTCACCCGCTAGTCGCAGCGGATCTCTCTCTCAGGTGTCTAGGGCACGACCATTGCCTTTCGATTCAGACCCTGCGGGTGGACCACTGAGGGGGGATCGCCTGGGGGAGGCGTCTTCGGGGAGTGTGAGTGGGAAACCAGATGGCAAGATGTGGTATCCCCTTCCCTGTAACACCTTTACCCCCTCCTACCAGGTAGGATACATAGGAACTATACCCCCCCTTTTGCTACATGAACAGCCCACTCTGGGAGAAAAGACTTACACCCGAGCAGTATACCTGACATGTCCCAATAAAATGGTCAGGTGAGGTCAGGCAATAACTGACCATCACTCACACCTGACTTCCATTAAACTTCCCCACATGAGTAAAAAGCGGAGCACAAGAGCACACTCTGAGTAAGGCAAAGCACACAACGAAGCAGCAGTTTGAGACGGCAGCTGAACGAGAGAATAAAGAAGCAGGAGCGGATCGCAAGGAGGGAAATTCCCTTAACCTTTCTGACAAGAAACTGTTGCTTTCAAGAGCACTCGAGATAGGAAAGTGTAAGACCAGGAAACGAGACTGAAGGATCCAGCATTCTGTGTTGGAGATAACCGGGGCCCTCCCGCAATGTTAATCAAGGCAGGGAGCACATTGGTAAGCCTTTGTCAATGTATTGTTCCTTTAGAAAATGTGTTTTTTTTAATGAAGAAAGTTCAGTGTCAATCAGTTTTTGAGCTGTTCCTTGTCCATGGGTGCTACTTTAGAGAATGATCCAAAACAATTTAAAGAGGACTGCTTATTTTGTGTAAAATTCCTTTGCAGAATACTGTTGAGTTTGTTTTTCAGGGCTACCTAACTGCAACTTCCCTCACAGGGATAATTCCAAGAAACCTACAAAAAACGGCACAGTGTTTGTGTATATTTTTGGAAAAGCTGGATCAGTCCCTGCAGATGGTCCAAAGTTATGTGCTTTCCAGAATCAACAGCCCATCTGCAGGAACTGACCCAGCATTTCCAAGAATAGACACAAACACTGCGCCGTTTTTTGTAAGTTTCTTGGAATTATGTGAGACTAATTTTACTGTAAGTTTGTCTGAGATTCACAAATTTGCAGATCCCACCATCCCAAATGTTAAAAAAACAAGCCATGAGTTTTTGAAGTTTACAGCTACATTTTGCTGATTTGGGTCATAAAAGGGATATGTTCTGGGGACTCCCGTTGACATCTACAACTCCACTGTCAGAATAAGCTCCAGGGAATGCTACAAATGTTTTGCTTATGTTTTGATTTGTATCGAGTATGGAGTAATTTTGATGTGTTTTTTAAAGGTTTGTATAAACCAAATGTATTTGTGGTACCTTTGGAAACTCTCACTTTAGCTTATGACTCAGAATGGCCAGCAGACACATAATTATCATTACCACCCGGGATGGGGGGTGCAGCCAATCAGGTCCTGCGGATCACAGGCTGAAATCTCCATTCTCAGCCCGGGTACCACCAAACCCACAGGCTGTCTCCCTCGCTGCAGGCTGCATTCTCCCTCCATTCCCCCTCCCTCCGGTTTTCTTTTTTCATTTTGCAAACCCCCCTCACTTACCTTATAATTCCAGCATTGGCACCAGCCGCACCCACAGCAGCTTCCCTCCTCCCTTTTCCAGCCGCAATGATAATAGAAGAGGTGCTCTGTATGGAGCCCTACCTTCTAGAACCATGGCAGCCATTGTGTATCAGTTATTTTCATTCATTGAACGGGACACGTGCAACTTCCCCTTCAATAAAGGAAAATACTTTTTTTAGCACCCCGGCTTACTGCTTTGCTAACCCTGGGTGCTAATGTCATTAAAAGCCCGTTCCAATGGCTGGAACTGGGGGAAATGGCCCAGAAACCTTGTTAACTTGGACTGCCAGGTTGTTAGCACCCCCTCCCCGTTCCATTCCTTGGAACGGGTGTTAACACCACAATCTTGAATCAAACCAAGAATTTGATCAAAAGCGTTCATATTTTTTCAGACAACAACTTGTCATGCACATTTGATGTAAATCCATCCCGTGTTTTATGTACTACATTTAGGCAAACATTCCCTGCGGAAATTCGCATGGAAAATATGTTCTTAAGGGTTCCCCCTTTACGTTTGCTCACCAGTTGACGAAACTTTACAACTATTGCCATTGATGTACTGATTTTTGCAGTTGTGTCACTCAAATCTAAATGTGGAAGACTCCAAAATCGATTATTTTCTATGGAACTGAAACGTCGTGATAAATACAGAGGTGCTTGTCCAGTTTCCGTCATAAATTATATTGAAAACTATGAAAATGGTAATGTCTGATGGCTTTTGAACGATTTTACTCTATTATTTTTATTTTTTTATTTAAATGAGAAACCCTTCCTTCAGGTGTAGTTTATGTTATGAAAGGATACAAGCTATTCACAATACAGGGGTCCGATCGCAAGCCAATAATTAATTCCCCGTTGGTATAAAAAATGTACAACCCTTGCCGTCACCAATATAGTAATCAGCAAATGAAGAATCTTTAAGGGTATATTGCAAAGATACTTATTAAGGCAAACAATACATTGCTAATAACAATTAAAAATCCGAAAAACCTGCGTTCCAGGAGAAACCTCTCTTAACCAACAAATGCTTTTCATTTGATTTGCGAAATAGATTTTTCAGTACATTGATACGGCTGTCGAGTTCATCCGCTGTAAAGAAAACAAAAACACATTGATAAGGAACTTTTTGTTAAATATGTAGACCCATTCAGTATATTATCTGTAAACAATTTGCCAGTGAGTTTGTATTATTTGTAATACAAGGAACCTGTAGTTCAGTTCAATTCAAATTGCCCTCTGATAACTAATGTGCAGGAGTTACATGTTTTCAAGTAACACGTATTTTTTTTTCTTGGATGTTTAAAACAAGTTGTATAAGCAGGAAATAATGAACACCATTATATTCCGATGTATTAAAAACAAGACAAAATTAATTCTTTGCAATTACTCTGTGTAGAATCCGTTGTTTCTTCTTTATCCTGTAAAAATAAGCGTATTTTGGAAAGAGGCAAGATTGCTAGCTGTGCAGGGTTTAACAGGTAAGTTATCAGCTACGGAATATTTATATTCTCAATTAGTACCCTGCGAGAGAATATCAGATTGTTACATGCAATCTGATTGGACTCGCAGGGGCTTTACCTGACCTTGAATCCCTCGAATCCTTTGTATCCCCGATGGAGGGAGGTGTGTGGCAGCCCCTCAGCCAATGAGGAGGCTCAGAACGGGGTAATCCCTTCTCCAAGCCACCACACAGCTGGAGGCTGCCATCCTCCCTCCGCCAGGGATTCAGGTAAGTGTTTTCTCCCTCCCCCTGCACCCCCATCCAAACAATCCCCTTTCTACCCTTCCAACCACACTTACCTTATTTTTGGTCATTTTTCGGGAGCAAATGCGCTGGGAACACTTCTGTGCCCAGCATGTCTGCTCCCGATTCTGACAGGCCATCATGCAAAGGAAAAAGGCACTATGTGTAGTCCCTTCTCCATGGCAGCAATTTATTGGGGTTACATTTTTACTATTTTTTGAATGGCCACCATGGAAAGGGAGAAGGGACTACACGTAGTCCCTTCTCCCTTTCCATGGTGGCCATTTTCTTTGTTTACTGTTACGATGATTTTGAATGGCCGCGATGGAAAGGAAAAACGGACTCAGTTTTCCCTTACCCGGCTGCCATATTTTTGACATGTTTTATGTGCCGAAACGCAGCAGCATTTTGGAACAGAGAAACAATGCTTTTAGTACCCCGGTCTTGCCGGCCAGGGTACTAAAAGCAATAAGCCCCGAGCCGTGGGGGCATTACTGAGTCCAGTAAAGCCGCGGGACCTTCATTAAGGCCATAACCTTGCTCGGGCCAGTAACTATGGGCCCGGGACTTTACCAGACTCAGTATTGCCCCTGCAGCTCGGGGTTTATTGCTTAATTATTATTAATTTAATTATTCATTATTAATTAATTAATTATTATTGGGTTGAAATCATTGCATTTTCTAAAACAAAACATGCTTGTACATTGCAAGATTTGTTTAAGTTATTTTGTTCGAAGTGTTGCATTTCTGCTGTATGAGAATGCAACACAATATTAATGGATGGACGTTTGGAGAGTGCCAATGGTAATTCTGAAAATGGAATTTCACTTAACAAAGATTCCAACACAGAATAAGCCTCAGGAACACATTAGTCAGATTGGAAATCCTCTTGGAAATATATGGAGCACAAATGAACACCTAGGGGACTCTTAATTCATAATCTACTACATGATGAGGAAACACATATGCCTTAACTATGTGCCGAGACACGTTAACAAACATCTCTAATGATCTGTTTGCCAATCTCATACAACAGCCAGATACAACTCAGGAAAACACAGTTGAAGAAATACCAGAAATCAAAATCATGAGCAATGTCCCCACCACACAAAAGAACTAGAAGTATATCAGAAACATTAGTAACGTGCTGACAGAGGAAGGGGATGAGACTCTATGGAAATATGATCCTTCTTATCCAGCTAACTATTGCCCAATTTCCATTACTCCCTTTCTTGGCAAACTCCTGGAAAAGTTGGCCATCTCTCAGTTTAACCTTCATTCCAATTCTGTTGGCTGTCTCCATGACCACCAGTCTGGCTTCAGAGCTGCCATAAGCACGGAAACTGCTCTCCTAAACATCCGTGAAGATCTGCTCACCAACCTTGACTATAACATTCCCTCTGTCCTCATCGTCCTTGATCTCTCTTCTGCCTTCGACATGGTCAACCATACCATCCTGCTCAACCGTCTCCGTGAAAACGTGGGTATCACTGATCAGGCTCTGGCCTGACTGACCTCTTTCCTCTCAGATCGACCCTCCCAGGTCCAACCTGGGTCCTTCCTTTCATCTATCTTCCTCTCTACCTGCGGTGTTCCCCAAGGGTCTAACCTCTCACCCTGGCTTTTCAACCAATACCTGGAAACTCTCGCCCACTGCATTGCCATTTTCTGCTCAAATTTCCAGTGCTACGCTGACGACACTCAACTCATTTTCAGGCTGCCCTCTGCCACCTCCTCTCCCTCTCTCATCTCTAATTGCCTAAGATTGGTGTGCCACCAATGATCTTTGTCTGAATGCCAGCAAGACGGAGATCCTCCTCATCGGCACACCTCCACCATCCTTTCCCCTCACTCTCTGGCCGGCCTCCCTTGACCCTCCTCCTACCCCAACCTGCGAGGCTAAGAACCTCGGGGTCATCTTTGACTCCACCCTATCCTTCTCCGCCCACATCTCTGAGGTCTCTAAAAAGTCAAATTTCCGACTGCACCTCCTCAGAGGTACTCTGCCTTTCCTCTCCTTCCCCCAGAAGCTCATGGTATCTCAAGCTCTGGTTCTCTCTAGCTTGGACTATTGTAAAAGCCTCTTTCTAAATCTACCTGCCTCTACTCTCCGCCCTCTGCAACTAATCCAGAACAGGACTGCAAGACTTGTCCTTGGCCTCAAGCCCTGGGATTGTATCTCTCCAGCTCTGAAATCTCTTCACTGGCTCCCAGTGGATGCAAGGATTACATTCAAAACCCTCTGCATTGTCCACAAGGCTTTCTGGGGCCTGGGCCCAAAATGCCTTCAGCTATCCCTCCGCAAATACCTCCCCTCTCGAGCTCTTCGCTCCTCTACCTCCAACTCACTCAGGGTCAGTCGTTTTTCTAAGAAACGAGCTGGGGGTAGCTCTCTGTCTTCGGCTGGGGCCTCCCTCTGGAACAGCCTCCCTGCCACTCTAAAACTTGAGGAGAACCATCTCCGGTTCCAGAAGCACCTTAAGACCTTCCTCTTTTCTTCTGCCTTTGCTCCCCCTCTCCGCTGCTGATCTGTTCTCTCTTGGCACCATGCACCTGGCCATCCTCTGTCTTTTGGGCCCAGGTACCTGCTCATCCTATCACCCTCCCGCACTGCCTCCGGGCCAACCCTTGCACTGGGGTCTGTATCTGTACCCATACAGCCCCCCTTTTTCTTCCTGCCCTTATCGGACCTACCCTGTCTGCTGGATTAAACCTAGCACTTGCAAATTGCTGGCTGCATTACCACTGTTTGTTGCCTTTATTATTTATTGTTATTTATCTGTTTCTCCTCTGCTTCACACTTTCCACCTCTCCCCCCTTCCATGCACTTTTCCCCTCCCCCCTCTCCCATGCACTTGCGCGTTCTCAATGTCACTGGGCCTAGTAAGATTGCGGTTTTGTTCTCCCCTGTTCCCCTCCCTTGCCTGGTTGCGCTCTGAAATACTTGTGTATGAGCGCGATAGAAATAAAATATCAATCAATCAATCAATGAGGATGGTGTTGGCTGCTGGCGGGCTTCCTCCGCATTTCGTATGCACAGCAGCACCAGCGGGGGTCCCAGGCATCCGCGCCCTTTGTTCCATGAGACAATCTCACCACAACAAGCACACATGACCAATACTCAAGGACGCCCTTAGGCACCGCTACCGCAAATGTTAGCACTGAGCGTTTTATACCGTGCCTTCGAGCACCAGCACCCTGACCCACACGCTAGACCAACAACAGTGGACGCCATGGGGAACCAGATGCGCGCCACTCTCCCATCCGGGATCACTAACCTTGCACACCTGCTTTTACCATGCCTATGCACCAGCACCCACCCCACATCCAAGTCCTAGCATCGCAGCACAAGCGGGATAACCACATCTGTGACCCACCATACGGCACCATATAGTCACTTTTGCGAAACGCCAGCATCCACAATGCATTGAGAACAGTAGTGCCTACCGTACATTTTACCACGAGCACTTTTACTATGATGGATGCTATAACACACGCGTGAGCTAGCATGGCCGCATACCCAGGGCCAACAACTTTAATATGTTCATACTATGCACTTGGGCCATTCTGCATCGTACTCCGACCTAGCTGGCGCAATCACGCTGTGACTTTCCCATGCAACTCACCGTATACATATTTTCATGGCCCCAGGTCTGACCTAATCTGACACCCAAGCTCCTGGCACGGATCACCGGCAGCCAGGTGTTTCACACAACCCTCCTACTCTAACATTACCACTCTAAAGGCATTACCGATGTGCCACGTCGGTTCAACCCATGCCATTTTCCCCTCACTGATGCACCTAAACAGGAAGTGAACTTCAGACCGTGGCCTCACGCCCTCTCCTATTTCTCTACCCAAGAGACACCTTAAGCCATTGTGAGCATGTCCACCCCTTACTCTACTTCCATGCATTATTGAACCTACAGTATGTATCTCATAACCCACTCTCCTTTACCTTTTTCTTCCCTGTGCCTCATTCTCTCCTTTCACTAACACAATTGTGATGTATGCTTCAATGGACCAAATCTCTTCTGTCACTAATACAACTATGATGTATGCTTTTACTATCTCGTTACTACACTACTTTCAAATGACAACTATTTTGTTACATAATGTGGATATTTGTGCACTCATTTTCAATTGGGCCAACCGTTTGCCTTTGATCAAATATTAACCCCATATCATAAAAAATGTGTTCTTTCAAGCAATGCACTGAATCACCAGTCACACTGCACTTGTCACAACATTGTTTTGTTTTGAAAAATGATACGCTATAAACCTGTCAACAACTGTATCCTTGAAAAAGACCCGCTAATGGTCGAAACACGTGTCAGCACTTTTGGTGAACAACAACTTTTCAATAAATCTCAATGGCACCTAAAGCAAAAAGTGTGGGCTATACCTACTACATATTTCAGTGAATGAACCAAACGGATATAACATAACGCACCAGCGCCATACAAGTAGAAACACCAACAAAATAGCATAGACCTACACTTTGGGCACCAAGAGCATGGGCCCTATGGTTTCTACCAACCGGCTGCAAGTGCAACTAGACCTGATAGAACACAAAGAGTAAGCCGCAGCAACCATTAATTCCTAGTGCTCCCATCTCTTTCTGGACTGCTACAACAGCATCTACAGTGGTGATGCCCGCTTAGTGTTGTGGATCCCATTGGACCATGGACACATTTCTAACGCCCCTCTTGGGTGAGCCATGAGAAGGGCTGGGGCCTTACTCTGTGCCTTGCCCATTGTTTCCGGCCAGGTTTCTTTAGTCATGGGCCGGGTCACTGCTGTGCCCATCTGCCAGTCTGTTGGCCATCGCTCATTGGCGGTACCCCCTGTGGTGTGGGTATTGGAAGTCTTGCCTTGCCCTCTGGCATTGGAGCAGAGAGGCAGGCAGTGACACATGGCAGTGGCTTAAATGATCTGGTAGACTGTGATGGACCAATCTGCCGTTTTGGAACTCATGCATGCTTAGGTGGGGAGTCAAGTCAGGAATTGTGGCCGATAGAGCCCTTTGACTGCCTATGGTGTTGTGCTACTTGGTAGAGTGGCCTTTTCGGCTGTGCAGACTATTCTTCATCATTCACCACCTTCCTCTTGTCATCGTTTTTGTGATGCTGTTTTTCCTCATTGCCCTTATGTTTACTCTTTTCCTCCTTTCCTCCTTGTTATTCATTATAATTTAAATGTACTGTCTGGAACATTTTTTATTTGCTAAACCTTAAGTTTTAGAGTTAACTGGTTCATATTTGCATGTCTTTCTTTCTGGTCTATCTTTGTCTTGTTAACTCTTAAAGTTCTATTCAATGTTTGAAGTGTCATCACGTCTAACAATTGTACCATTTAATTAATTATGTATAACAATGTGGCTTATAACAAACACGCTATATATTTTAACTCACATATGATTCACTCTATACCAACATATATAACTCTTTCGTACATTCATCTACTTCGTCCTCACAGACAAAGTGATGGGGAATACTGCAAGTTTTCTACTAGCTGGTCGTCAGTCAATAAATTCATGGAAGATACAAAATGTTACAAATGTGGTAACGGAAACCAGAAACTAGAAACATGCCACCTTTTACAGGCAGCCAAAACCAGCAATCATGATATCAAACATTCAGAAACTTCAGAAGAGGACACAGACTTGTTAAACAAAATGATCATAGACATACCTGGCCTCACAGGAAACATATTTTGATAATGCTATTGCAGTAAAAGTTAAAATTCAGCCCTGCCAATGGTGGTGCACCTCTCAATTACGTGACTGATAGGGGGACGCAGTGGGTAAGGGAGGGGGCACTACTGTGGGTGAGTACGTCAGTGACTGCTGCACTCTGTAACCTTATACTCAGTGTGCGCAGGCGCAGCCAGAGAAGTATGTGGGGAAAATTAGGATTGGGGGCACCAAGTGGGGCAGAGGGCAGGGGAGCACGCTGGGTATAGGGCGATATGGGTCAGCGGTAGTAGGTAGAAAAAATAGTGTAGCACAATGTGAACATCATAACAGCCATTGTGGAGCATAGGCCAAAGGCAAGTAAAACATTTGTCTTTTTGCAGCCACAGGCAGACATGAATTTCTCGAGCACTCAGCTAAAGCAGTGCGCTGGGGAAATGTTGCAATCTGGCCATTCCCAAGAGAAAGTAGCAACAGGGGAATGGTACCAGTAAATAACTTTGAGTCAATGAGCCAGTCACTTGAGTAATCGCTGGGAATTTGTAGTGAATTAAAAATTAAATGCAGTTAAATAAAATCCAACCACGGTGGGGTAAGCAGTTTCAAATCACCCCTTGGCAGATGGTCATGGGAAGGGAGCTGTGGGGCGAGGTGATGAGTCCAGGGGAACCAATTGATGGGAGAGGTGTGGTGTCCCCTTGGTGCAACAGTGTTTGGTGTCCTTGCCGAAATCCGCGGGGCACTTCATTGGTCAGATGCCATGTGAATGTCCCTTTGAGAACTCAGGTTCTCTCATGTGTTTGATGGGAACTATTGTAGATGAATAATGTTCCAGTGGTGAGCACAATCACATCATGCTTTGACACATAATTATGGGGCATTGTGGAAAGGTGTGTGATGTCTAGATATAGGGGACTGACATAGTCCCACCAATAAGCTTTTATAAGTTGTTCAAATTCTTTTTCAAATATGTGTATGCAAGTGATGTTGTTTGTGTTTTGTCTGCAGTCGGCAGCATTGACAGCTCTCTTCACTTAGTTCTGTTCCCCCGTGCTGTTTGGACCAGGCTCACCCAGCTGCATCAGGCCTAAATAAACAGCGTTACATCCTGCTGGGTGTATGCTTCTTTTGGATTACCTTGGTGTGCCAGTCGTTACTTACCTTGGAGGCCTCCTGATACTTTTGAAGGTTCCAGCGAGATACTCAGATCCCTCGGCAGGCTGAGGGTATTCCAGCCGCACCTCAGGGACGTCATTTCACCAAAATGTCAAGTGACATCACGGGAAGCGTTGGGACACAACCCTTTGCCCCTTGATAAAACAGGAAGTGGCATCACATAGCATTGTTCCTAAGTACATTACAAATAATATGGTTACAATATCACTATAATGTCATGTATCCAGTCATACAAGAATGGATCACCATACGTATTGTTAATTTCAGTGTGTATAGGACCATATTACCAAATTACTGTGAATTCAAGCAGACATCCAAGGCCAAGTGATAATGATGTGTTATTATATAGCACTTATGCTTAAGCGCTTAATATAGAACAAATATACATACAATATCAACAAACCTGTGTTGGTACTCATTTATCGACCTCAGAAGGATAAAAGGCTGAGTTGAGGTGTTTAAGAACAGACTAAATCAGTGACTCACCCCCTGAAGTGTGTCTGATATAAACCTTTAATGAGTCTAGCAATTATTGTTTAGAATAACAGAAAGACAAATTATTTGTTATTCCTGTTCTTTCTTATTTAGGGTCACTGCTTTAAGTATTACACAAGAAGGCCAGCCACTCCAGAAACAAAGATCCACGTGCTACTGGCCACAGCCCAAGAGCTTACACCTAAAAAAACCTAAAAATAATTAAAAAAAATGTTTTTTTTAATGGTAGCAAAGGAGAACACGGGAGTAGCAAGGGAGACCTCACGTGTTGCAACTGTGACCCCTGGTAACCCCCAATGACGTCCCTGCTGCACTACCCTGAGGGCAAGGGCCAGGCGAGCGCAGACCGGTCCAAAGTACACAACCAAGGAGGACCAGCAGATGCCGAGTTCATGAAGGTGGAATTGCAGGCCATAGGGA
Source organism: Ambystoma mexicanum (assembly GCF_040938575.1). NCBI lineage: Eukaryota > Metazoa > Chordata > Amphibia > Caudata > Ambystomatidae > Ambystoma > Ambystoma mexicanum. The sequence goes on along the minus strand of NC_090930.1, from coordinate 377,212,435 downwards.
TGGCTTTAATGTAAAATACCAGCCTTTAAGACAGAGATGGCACCCACCAATATTGTTGTAAGTCAAGATGCGCAAAAAGGAAAATGTAGACAGAAAATGCTGCAACCTGGTTTTGCTCAGAGGCTGGCCTGGGCTAAGATACGTAAAAACGTTTTATTCAGGAAAAATATATCTGGAGGAAAGCCATTGATATGAGGAATACCTTTGACTAATAGACCTCCTGAAGAACCGCTCACAACAAAGAGCGGGGAAACACTTGTTGAGGACAAGAGCACATTGACAATCAGTGAATATTAACTAGATTGATCAAGAGGACATGAGCACATTGACAATCAGTGAATGTAAACTAGATTGACCATAGGGATGGCTTTGTCCTGAGAGGATTCGAGGATCTCTAGGACACGTGAGTGTACCCTCACATGAACGCGCAATACCATGGTTGCATACCCAGAGAGGGGGGAGGGATTTTTGATGGTGTTTAGGACACATCCTACAGGCAGCAGGACGATCAGCCGTAGTAGTCATATATGTTAGTTCCATCCTCTAATAGGGAGTTGGTGTGTGGCGGGCACACCTGCGTTAGAGCAGAATGGTGCGTAGATGGTGGTGGATCACATTAGATGGAAGTTGTGCGTAGTGCAGACGATTGTATATTTGCATAATTTTTGGGTACAGGGTACTGATGATGTGTTGATTTATTGACAGCGGGAATTCAGTAGGGTAGTAAATGTTATGTATGTCTTTCGTTTTGATTTTTAGTGTTTCAATGGTCTAAGTGTTTGGAGAATCTGTTGTTTTATGTGGGGTAGGCCAATGTGGAGGGGTCAACACCAGAGATAATTTGTGCATATTTGTGACTGGCATAAGTAGTGGCAAATAAGAGGCTGGAGGGTGGTGTGGCCAGATATTTGCGTACTATCATAGAGTGGGGTAGAGCACAGGTGGGACTGTGGGGACGGCCATAGAACAAGGGTATGACAAGCCCAGGGATGCAGATAGGGAGAAGGAAAGGGTATGGAAAAAAAATAAAAAATGGGATGGGTAAGAGTAGGGACTGGTGCAAAATCCTCTGCAGCAGAAAGACCAAGATGGCAGTGGCGAACTGCCCCGCAGGGTGGGTGGTCCCTGGTGGTCCCTGGTCCTCAGACCCAACTGCTCCTGTTGCAGAAGGTAGGGGATAGGGGATACAAACACTGAGTACCATGGTAGATGATGGACAAATATAACTTAGTGTACAGTTTGCCCTCCCTTATGACAGGAGTGAACAAGTGGATAAATGCCCTAAAAAAAAAGACAGCAGGGGATTACCCTAGTAATTGGGGATATGAAAAGCTTATTCACAGCAATGATGAGGGAGGGAGGAGACAAAATATGGGAACAAGCGGGGGTACAACAAGTTAAAACTGGGTAGCAATATACATGTTGGGGTGCCCTTTAATAACTGCTGTGCCAATTTGTGGATACTGCTAAGAAGTAAGCACCCTGATATTTAGGACATGGGGGCCATATTGGCCATAAAATGAAACCAGATGAAGACCCTGCAGAATACATTCAACAAATACAGGAGATGTGAATATTAGAGACCCGACAATCGTGGGATGAATACATACCCATATGTTATCATGTATTGGTCTGAGGGATCCCCCCAGATGTGCAGACCTTCCTAGATAAAATAGTAGGGATAGAAGCCAAGGGGGAGCCAGGGATACAATCGACTATCATCCCCTTTTGCAAGTGGAAGCAAGAAAGGGAGATAAATTTGGCAGAAAATGCAATGAAAGGGGCAATACTCACCCTGGGCCCAGTAGAACTGGCTCCTGCCCAACAAGGGCAGTTTCCAGTGGGCGGTGGGCCACAGCAAGGGAGGTACGTGCAGCCACAGTATGCCCAGCAGTGTAGGGTCCAACAGCCCGGCTTTTGCCCACAATGGGGGGGGGGGTAACAATCAATCGTATTTGGTTATGGAGGGCTGGGGCCCAGGCTTTCATGGCCATGTTTTCCTTTCTGTCAACAGGGCCATTTTGCACAAATGTACCCCTACGGGAAACAGCTCTAAGACAATCCTGGGGGACCCCAAGCAGGGGCCAACCAACACAGCACCATGTACCAACACAGCAGCAGGTGCAGCCCACTTAATTGGAGGCAGACACACCAACAGCCCTAGCAACCCCCACCACAGCAACTACAGATGCCCACCCACGCAGGGCCTGTACTGATTACAGAGCCATCAACAAACAAATTGCAAGCACATGTGCATACACCTCCACAAGGGGATAGTACACTGCTGTGCCAGAAAGTAGAACCTCACTACACCAGATTAACAGTTCTGGGAGGGAACCTTTTCCCATTTCCAAAGAGAATGACACCACGTCGTGATTAGCCACAGAAATTGTGTGTGTCCAGTCCTTTCAGTAACTGAAGACCCCAAAGAGGAAACTGAAGTAGCAGTGAAGACAGGACAGAAAGATTTCTCCTTTTTGATAGGTACACAGGCCAACAGGTCTTGCATAAGGGAGATTGAGTTCCTGTTGTCAAACAAAGTTATGGGCACAGAGGGCTTCTCTGGTGCTATTCTCACGGCTCCACTAACGCAGGATTTACCATTAATGATACGTATGCAACAACTCCTGGCACCCCTATTGTATCCAAAAGATACTCCCATAAACATACTAGGGAGGGACTTGCTCAGTAAAACACAACAATTTTGTTTTCAGAATAGGGTCTGGTGTGCTCCACACCTGCCGTTTACCCAGAAAGGGTGGCAGACATCATACAGACCTACTGTACACAGAGAAACTTACGTGGGAAACCAATGCAAACCGAGGTGTTTCTGTACAAGGCCCTAGTACTACTGTGTTGGGTGGCCGGGATGAAAGGGAAAACATTCCAACTGGCCACAGAATTTCTATCAAGGCCCCAGGTGCACAAGGAAATTGCTCCAGGCATGCGTATAGTGTTCCAGTTACAGGGGGCAATAACACAAAAAGACATGGTGATTTTATGTGGGAGAGATGAGGATGACATTGAATGGCGTGCAATCCACTCTATTGACCCTACATTGACATTGACTGACAATCAGCTGTTTGTAGAAGGCAACTAGGAGGGAGAAATGGTGTTCCAGATCCACATATCATGCCTTATATGAGTGGTTGAAAGGCTAGTGCTACAAATTAGTAGTAGTGAAGTAGCCAGCCACACACACTCAGGCAGACCTGGAGCAGGTCCCAGGAAATTCATGGACCAATGGGCCCCATGATGTAGGATTGCTCAAAGGAGCATGGTTGGTCCACATCAGAAAAACAGGAATGATTTTAAAACAGGTTGAATACTTTTGAATGTGGCTTTGAATGAATGGGAAACACACTGAAAAATTACTGTGAATTTGCTGAAATTGGATTCAAAACTAGTGGTAGCTGCTTTGGATAGCTTCAGGTAAACACTAGCAATGATGTTTGAATGACTGGCAGACAGGAAACTGAATTGAGCCAAATGCAGAATCGCGGCAAACTATTCTGTGCACTTAAAACGCGATTGTGGCAAAACGATAAGGATTTGGAATGCGATTTTTAGAAAGCTGAGGATGTTAGCTTCAATTTGACATTTAAATTTCGTTCCTAGCATGTATGGTTCAGAAGTTATGAAAGTTTTAGTAAAGGTCGATTTTTCTCAAAAAGAGTCAAGATTTCAAATGAAATATGCGCTTTCGAAGATTACAAACTAAGATTGGCTTTACACTAAGGGGCTATGAAGATGCGAGATACCAACGGTACAGCCACCAGTCCAGAGGCGTCTCTGTCTGATCTTTGCCCGCAGTGACACTTGCCTTCTTCAGCAAATATATTTGCGCAAAGATGATTTATCACTACAATTATCACAGGATTATATGAATGAGAGAAAGATTCAGGACAGACAAAAGAGATTCTACAATGCAGTTATGGATATGATAGAATGGGTTGGATAGGATACTTAAGGATAAGAGATTGGCTATGGACATTCCATGCTAACTACTCACAACTATGGTTTTGGAATGGGCCCGTCAGAGATCTGGTCAAGGGTTTTGGACTGGAATCTGCTAGCCACCAGACAGGATTCAGGCGCTTGGTTCTGCACTCAGCAAGGTACTCTGGTCACTGCACAGCCTCTGGTTCTGGATCTGACGGGTTGGTTCTTGTTTACAGCTCTGCTTTACTGGTTTGGATCTCTGGGTTCTAGCAAGAGTACTTGGCAAGAACCAGAAAAACAGCACAGCACCGGCTATTGAATTGGTTGTGTGCCCCTTGGAAGTTTGGGGTTAAAATCAGGTTGCAAGATTTTAAAGGCCAGCTGAGAAGGGTTCCCCTTTGGATTTTGGGCCTTCTGCTTTCAGGGTTCTGGAGTCTTGATCTGGGTCCTTCCTGCAGAGTGCTTCGCCAGTAAATCAGTTGATGGGTGAATGTGTGTGTCTCTCTAGGTCCTCAACAGTCCCTATTTATGTATTTCCCAAAGGGGTGGGTAGGCTGATTATACTAAGCCCAACCCTTTAAGGAGCCTATTGGTTAGAGAATTTCCTCTCCCCTGATTTGTGAAGCAACCAGAGCGTTATGATGTGTCATAGTGATGCTGCAATTTGCAATCCAGGGAAAAACCTCCCGTTTGTTCCTACACAGAACATCTATTTTTCATATAAAACATATTTCCAATATCACCAACTTGCTAATAATACATATTTACATCCCAAATCAAATAAGGCACGTATCCATCAAAGTCCCATCTTTTTAAGCGTTTCGGTTCACAAATGACAGTTTTTCGCACTTTTGGTTGGTTACCCAGTGTCAGATCTGTACAAATTTTCTCCATACAGGCACGTGACATCTGGGCATACTCCTGTGTAGTTTAATATTTTTAGCATTATCACAACTGCTACAAAGTCAACATTTTGATAGTTCTGTCTCTGAACATCGCACACATTCCAGAGTGGTTTTAAAACGTGAGAAGAAATTTCATTTTAACACTATATTTACAGATGTTTACCAATTTTGTTCAGTTTTCTATGAGTCTTTTTAAAAAATATATTTTCTGTGCTCTCTGAATAAACAAATCTGTCTGTCCCTGACCCCAAGATTTGGCTGGGCCAAAACAGTCCCAGGCTTCTTCCTGCCAGCAGTTGTTTTCTGTCGACACCCAAATTAGCATTTCCTTTCAGTCAAGGGAGTCTTTTGTCTCCTGTCAGGGCAACAGGCCAAAGTCCCACTTCCTTTCACACCTCCCAGCCAGTTCCTCAGCAGAGAGCAGTGGGAAGATTCCTCTGTTTGGGAGAAACTGTGGAATGTCTTTGAAGCTCAGTGTGGCTGGCTTTAACATACTTTTAAAAGAATGTTTAAAATAGTCTTTCTTTAAAATACAATTTACATTTTTACAAATATAGCCACACATTTCTTAATTCCAGCCTTTTTAAAACATATAGATTGAATGGTCACCCTATATTGCTTTTTGTTGGGAAGTCTCTTCTTTTCCATACTTTTATTTTAAGGCACAAGTTTAAATGACAGTATAAGTAAATGCCAGCTTCTGACACAGGCGAGCAGCGGTACTGCGCCCATTTTTAACATATTTTTCCAAACAAGCATCTTTGAATGTGGATTTTCTTCTGATAAAATATGTTTCTGCTGACATTGTGCTTAGGTGAGTTCCTTAAATAAAGTGATGTTTAACACCCAGCAAGGATGTTGGATCTTTTGTGATGTTTGGGAACCATGATTTTTGCACTTTCCACAGCCAAGGAAAAAATGATGTTTAAAGCAGGTCTAGGTTTTCCTTTGCAATGCAGCACTGCTTTTTCAAGTAGTTTCATTTTCATCTGTGGGCAGCCAAATGATAGGTTTTGGCAGTGGTCTCCTGTGTTACCAGTGACATCGGCAAAATAGATTGGCGGCCTATTTTTCAGGTTTTCCTGCGCACTTTCAGAGATTTTTAGCACAAAGATCTTTTTGGCGGCCACTCTGTTGTTTCTGATGCAAGCAGCACACGGTGATGTTGGAGGGCATGGACTTGTGGGTTAAAACATCCCACAAGCCCCAGTCATTACTTGGCTTGTAGGACCCCTGCTACACTAATATTCAATATTTCAAACAAAAGACTTGATGCACTTCCATTTCACTTATGAAAAAATGGTCTAATATTCTGCAAATAAAGAAAAATTGATTTCACAGAACTGTAAATTGGTCTATATGAATTTAAAATTAAAAAGGCATATTTGGTTAACCCCATGTAAAACAACCGCTAGATCTCCACCACTGGCTCTAGTATCCAAACACATGGTACACAAGATTGTTAATATTGAAGCAATATGCCCTGAGGTGGGGGCCCATCAGGTAGTTAATGGTCCACTGCCCAATTTAAGGGCCCAAGCACAGCGAGTGTCCCTTAAAGAGGGTGGTGGGCCATACCTACAGTGCAGGCCCACCGGCGGGGCACATTGCCATTAGCACCTATGTAGATCTCCACACGGGTGCTAATGTTTTTTGTTTAAAGAAAGAAAATGTACCTTTTTTTTGCTGCCCGATGTCGCACAGTGCGGTCAGCCAGGAAGTCCATTTCCAATATTGATGACTGTTGTCATCAACATTAAAGAAGGACTGCTTGGCTGATAGCACTGTGTGGCGTCGGACGGCGAGAGAAAGGTATGTTTTCTTTTTTGTTTTGAAAAAAAAGAAAAGACTATCAGCACCAGTGTATGGGGCTACAAGTGCTAAGGTGAAGGGGGAGCGGGGATGGAAATCGCCCTTCACCAACGAAACTGCTTGGAAAGTCAGCTTTCTTAGTGAATACAACCCGCCTTCTGAGCACTCTCATGGGTGAAAGAGTACTAATAAACTATTCAAATAACTGTTTCTCCTTTACCTGGTCCCCCCCTTCATTGTTCCATTGTAACTAGCGCCTAGATTCCCATGGGCAATGCACGCTTGTATACATGCTTAAATAAATGAATAAACAAATGCATATTTTCCCTAAAAAAAATAAGAGAACTGTTTTTCTGTTGAAAATATTATTTTGCAATTGACACATGAGTTAATGAGGACAGTGGTAGGACCCATCATAAGTGTGCTCCATTCTTACCCAGAAGTATTGATATATTCTATTAGGCAACTATCTCACAGTTAAATAAACTTTCATTCAAACGTTTGATAACAAGTATGCAACACGCAAACAACATGCTATTCCATGAAAATAAACCCTTTTAAATTTACAATGTGACATTTCTATTGTGAATTTAAACATTTTTTTATTTTTTTTTATTTTTTATTTATTGTTTGGCTGTATAAAACAACCTTTCAATAATTACAAAAAAAAAATGAATAAAAACATATAAACATATTACAAATCAATTCATCAGTCTATAACAACATCTCACAATTGATAAAAACCAATGTATGTACAACTTAATAGCAGCATTTTTTTTTTTTATCACCTTCCCCTCATAAGACCATTCACAATTACTTTGGGTATAATTCATTTAAAAAACCTGTTGTTGCTAATCTAATTGACATTCTCTTTGCACCAAAGATCAGTAGCCATAATTCTTCCATATCGGTTATCATATGCGCTTTAAAACAATGAAAATAATATTTACGACGTATAGCATATAATGCAGGACAGTAAGCGATGACATGTTTCAAGGTTTCTATGGTATCAGGCTCCTTACAAAATCGCCAGATATTCTCACTGATGTCTATTAGTTTTCGCCTAAATAGTATATCCTTTGTATGCCACAGATTTAAACGAAAACGAATATAATCATCTCTAAATTTTGGAGACGGATATTTTAGGATATAAGATTCTGTAACTCTGAATTTTTTGTGACCAAACTGGGCGATGTTCCAGTCTTTAGAGTAGGAGCATTTTTCCAAAGTGTATATCCAATCTTGCCGATACAGTTTAATTTTGGCTTGAGTTGGATTGTGGATTAAAGTATCTAAGGAGATGTCCGCATCAGAAAGAATATTTATAGCTGTGTTTAAACAGCGTTTGGGGTATTGATCATCTGAATATAGTAAATATTTGCCTAAGATACAAGATATGTCTACACATTGTAGTGACAGAATACATTTCCTCAATAGAGCTATCAATTTCCATGCAATAGTACTGTATAGCGATAGCAGCCCTAATTCAAAACGAATCATTGCAATGGGGACACAGGTAGGCAAGTTAAAAATTGAGCGCCAGTATTTACCCTCCAATCGATCCCATACTAAGCGGGGCAACATCGACGCAGCTTCAGACCCATATGAAATAATGGGTTTGACTTTCATGGAATAAAATGATATTATATGATTGCATGTAAACTTTCCAAACTTATATAATATAACCTTAGATTGGGAGATTAGGGTTTGCAGTTTCAATTCAAGTTCTTTTCGACATTTAAACATTTATTTACATTTAAAAATGTAATAAATAAATAAATAAATAAATACATACTTTCCCTAAAAAAATAAGAGAACTGATTTTACTGTTGAAAATATTATTTTGCAACTGACACAGGAGTTAAAGAGGACAGTGGTAGGAGCCATCTTATAAGTCTACTCCCTTCATACCCATAAATATTGATATATTCTATTAGGCAACTATCTCACAGTTAAATAAACTTTCATTCAAATTTTTGATAAAAAGGTATGCAACACGCATTGCAACAACATTCTATTCCATGAAAAAAAAACTTTTAAAACTATAATGTGACATTACTATTGTTATTTAGGAAGTGCAAAGTGGAGTAACATTATTATGACTAGATAGAATTACCTTGCATAGTCCTAGATGTTACTCACTATAAAAAGTTGACACCAGACCCCACCCCACCATTATATATAAATATGAATTTGAATATTGGGAAGAACCTGGCTTTCTGAACAATTGTGCAATTGTGCAGCAAAATACCTTTTAAATGCATATCGTTTCAAAGCCACTAGATTCTTACGACCTACAATACATAAACCATGCACCAATTTAAAACGTTGTATATACCTACATTTCATGAATCTCTGAAAATATTGATGACTTTTCACAACCATTTGTTTTAAATCTTCTTCCGTCTCTGCATTATTGGTCATAGGACTAGTGCCTGAGGACCTTCTTAAGCATGTACAAGCATGTATGTGACACCTCGAGAAACACATACCTGATCCACACATTTTCCATTACGGTCTGGGGAATATTTCTATACAAAACATGTTTTTTAAAATATAGACCGGATGTCTAAAAAAGCTCAAAAACTTTACTGAACATTTTAAAGAATAATGTGACAATGTCAGATTAATGGGCCTCATTACACGTTAGGCGGCAAGAGTTTACCGGTACCGGTAAGGGCACCGGTACCTGTAAACCCTTACCGCCTTACTACGAGTTCCCTTTGCGGGACCCGACCTTAACGGCTGGTTTTACCAGCAGTTAAAGTAGGGTGCCGCTAAGGGACCTTGGAGCTAATTATGGTACCGCAATTTGCGGTACCGTAATTAGCGCCTTCCCCATTCCCATTATGCCCTATGGGGGCAAAAATGGGAATGGGGAAGTGCCTTGGTGAATGGGGAATTACCGCCCCGCTCACCTTGGAATAGGGCGGTAATTCCGCCATTCACCAAGGTGGACACGGTAAAATACCGGCGGCAACCATGGCACTAATAGCGCCATGGTTACCGCCTACCGTGTAATGAGGCCCAATGACTTTAATCATCACACATGTTGCTCTCAGCGATACTAAGTACATGCATTGTCTTGCCAGGGTGGCATCTTACTTTAAGGGCAGCTTATTTGTCCGAGCCCACCTCGGGTGAGGTGTACTTGGTGATATAGAGCATGCAGATGACAGCCCTGTCCTTTCAACATTTCAACTTGTATCCCAATATATTAATAGGGCCTTGAATAGTATTGGGTTTCAAACTCATTTTCAGTAAGAAGTTGACATCCTGTCCAAGTTGAGAGTGATACATCTTGATATCAGACATAGGGCCTCATTACACGGTAGGCGGTAAGGGTTTACCGGTACCGGTAAGGGCACCGGTACCGGTAAACCCTTACCGCCTTACTACGAGGTCCCTTTGCGGGTCCTCCCTTAACACCTGGTTTTTCCAGGCATTAAGGATGGGACCCGCAAAGGGACCTCAGAGCTAATTACGGTACCGCAATTTGCAACTTTCCCATTCCCATGATGCCCTATGGGACAAAAATGGGAATGGGGAAGGGCCTTGGTGAATGGGGAATTACCGCCCCCGCTCACCTTGGAGTAGGGCGGTAATTCCGCCATCCACCAAGGGGGACTCGGACTCGGTACGGTACCGGCGGCAACCATGGCGCTAATAGCGCCATGGTTACCGCCTACCGTGTAATGAGGCCCATAGAGTCTGATGATTGATTTCTACTGTTCTGAAAGTCAATCATACTCTACTTATCAATACTGGTGATAGTTCAGTAAAACGAGATTGATTAGTTTGCTTTCAAAACAAGGAGACAGCATCCTAGCAGTTAAACTTTTCCCTCGTGATTAAGTCGCCCCGCAGACTGGTTATTTTTACAACACTCCTGCCACCATTACACCAGGCCTTCCAGCATGCTATTCCTACCTCTTTTCAGAACAAAGGAACCTTTTCATTCTGATGTATTATATGTTGACAGTGTTGAAGTAGAACGATACCACCACATGATGATGTCCTTCCAGTTAAAGCTGGTCACCCAGGTCCACTTCTAGTCCCGTCCGTTTCAGGCTAGGGTTGTAGGACCTCCACCCCTGTAATGACTTCTCCTCTCGAGGAAGGGTCCATTCTTCTGACTGGCGTATGCCAGTGCAATCCATTGGCTTCAGTTCAACAGCCTTCTCCTACTGCCTCAAAGTCAGCAGTTTTGGTGTACATGGGCAGTTCAGTTCATGGCTCGGTTCATGGAGAAGAAGTTTTGCCCTTGCTTACAGGGGAAAGGGACTCTCACCTAACAAATTTCACTAGAGAAAATAAAAATAAAAAAAACACAAAGGATTTTGGGGGACATAGGATGATGTCATCGAGAGGGGCAAGGACTATGTATTTTCCTGGAAATAAACCCCTCATTATTTATTTGGCTTTTCACCCATTGATTTATTTATTTACTAACTAAACCTGGTATGCACTCTTCCACACTGTCTTGCCATCTATTAGCACTGTATCTCAGGGTAATTTCTTCTTGTAGCGGCCTAGGTGTGATAGATCCAAGAACGCTATAATGGCTAGAGTGTTAACCCTCATTTTTCCTCTGGACCTGCAACAGACACAGGCCTAGGTTCCAGCACCTGCAATATTCCATTCCTATCCAATTCTGCCTCACTTTGGTCTTTAGTGTGGAGTTGGATAAGGTTTAGGATCCTGCCAGCCACTATTTTGTAACCCTGTGTTCTTTGTAGGTGTGCCTTGCTGTGGCCGAGTTGTGATGCAACATTCTCCTACATCAACTGTGACATATTCTTGAAACAGACTATTAGTAGGTCTTACCATAATCAATTTGTCTTGTTTGTTCTACATGCTTTTTGTACCACCCTCACACATTTAGTGCGTAATGCAATGATTCGTGCAATATCCATACTTTGCTCCAGCATGGGGTACTTGTCCTGCATCAGTCTCTGTTCAATACACAGGTCTGAGGTGTTCATCACATGGTTGGGATGGTATGTATTCGTCTGCGGTTTCAGTTAACTTTCAAGTGACTATGAGGCCACCAACAATTTCACAGACAATGTAGGTCACAGAGAATTTAGGGTCTAATTCAGAGAAAGTTTTGTAGTCTGCAAAGGCACTTTGCGTGTTAAAAATGCACTTTCAGCTTGTCAACACTTAGGTTTTTCGATTCACAGATCAGACTTTAGACATGTTTTTCCTGCCCTTAACGCTTTGCTGATTGCTTTGCGTGGCATAGAGTGCAAAGTGCAGAAATGGCCCGCACAAAGAAATAAATAGGGGGCGGAACATGCATAGTCCCCATTTCTTGCGCAAAATGAGGAAGAGCAATGAGTAATGTGGCTGTGTTGAGGGGTGAGCCACTTAAACAACAAACATGCCCATTCAATCGCAAACATGACACAACTCATGGATTTCAATGCACAATTTTCAAGAGTCCAAAGGCAAACGCAAACCTCGTGATCTTACCGCCCCATGATACATGGTGCAACGTGCTATGTACACACAATGCACACCATTGGGAAATCAGACTTCCAGGATGAATCCCGCTTTCGTGCCATTGGTCATTGATGGAAGGAGGAGGAGGAGAATTGTGAGGGCCAGCATATTCCATCCCTGCACTACCATATTTGGGATGCCAGATGACGAGGTGTATGCAAGATATAGATTCCCTCCCATGTCATCCTAGACCCGATCAGGAATTGGAAGACCTTACATCACCCACCATCTGCTCCCATGTTCTCACTCCCCCTCAGAATGTTCTGACAGCCCTCCATGTTTTGGCTACAGGCTCATTGCAGCACACATCTGCCATTGTAATCCCAATGCCTACACAAGGTATTGTGCTGCATAACATCACTATACACACTGCAGGGAAGGCAGCAAGTGTGCTAGGAATTTTAATCCCACAGGTACTCGGAGCAATTGAGTGTACTCATGTTGTGCTACAGCCCCCCAGAAAGAGTGAGCACATGTACTGCAACTGCAAGCATTGGCATTCAAACAATGCACATGCCATCTGAAATACAAAGGGAGTTATCATGCATGTGAATGCCAATTTCCCTGGAAGCACTCATGGTAGCTTCATCTACCACTGCTCTCCTCTATACCAGACTCTGGCATCGTGAGCCTATGGGAACACCTGGCTTTTCAGTGAGTGTCAACTATCATGCACATGCAAGTAGGCAGCTCCCTGCTGGTCTGTCCTACACCCACTACCAACACCAAGTCCTTCCACCTCTCACCATCCCCACTCACCTCTGCCCACTACCCCAGGCATAATAGTCAAAAGAAAATTGAATGAGAGACGCGTTTGTAAGCGAATCGCCGGTGGAGGCTTTGTCCCAATTACGCTGGGGTATAGACTACATTTGGGTCTGTGAGCAACAACATAGTGGACTGCATCTGGGATGCTGATGGCATCAACATTGAGGACTCCATTGGAGGTGTGCGACTTCACTGGAATTGTTGACAGTGACTGATATCTCTATTGTGATAGAGTTCTGTTGTGGATTTATTCCATTGGCTAACTTGCCCTACTGTGAATAGATCATTGGGGAATGAACATTGGCTTTTATGGTTCCAAGAAGGGCTGAATTACTATCGGGAGCCCTACGTCCTGAAGAAGGTCTTTGTGACCGAAACACGTGTCGACGACCTACAGTGTACCTCTGGAATAATTGGAACATTAGAGTTTTTTCCTTTTTGACACCTGAAATTATAGGCTGGGTCATAAATACAGGAAAACAAGAGCAATAAGTATAGTTTACATTGCCGTGATATGCCAATAGGTTTTACTGTTGAAAGTATGGGGTAATGAATGAATGTGTGAGTTACGAATGTTGAATTTATAATATGCATTTGGTGGTCTTATGATTTTATATTATACATACATCAATGAAGTGAAAAATTTATATTAATGAAATAATAAACAATCTGTATGAAAGTTAATAATCTGTTGCGTCTTCCCATTCCACTGGTCCATTTTCTTTTGACTATTATGTATTTCACCTGAAGGACCAGGGATCATAATCGCAGGTGTACCCCTTTCATTATTTCCACTACCCCAGGCAGCCTCCTCAAGTCCTCATACATCCCACCACCCCCACTCAGCTCCACCCATTCACTCAGGTTGTCCCCTCAAGTTATCACACCTCCCACCACCCTCACCTCTTCCGATTCCACTAGGCTGCCCCCTCAAGTCCTCATACCTCCCACCACCACCACTTACCTCTGACACCAGCCGTAGGCTGCCTCTCAAGTCCTGCACATGCAAGCAGTCACATGAAACACAGAACAAAAGCCCATGTCAATCAATGCTAACAGCAGCCATGTCCACCTTTGCAGGGGATAGTGCTTTCCTGCTTTAACCATATCTACTCACACAATTCCAGAATCCTACCACCCCATGCGAGGTAAGTTATAACACAGCACACATAGCCACTTAGGGCATAGTGGAGCGCACATTTGGGGTACTAAAGTCACGTTTCCATTTTCTTGACCACTTTGGCAGCATACTGCTGTATGCCCCGTCAGTAGTATGCCAGATATTTGTGGTATGTTGTGTCCTGCACAATGTTGCCACACAGCCTGGCATACCAGTAGAGCTACAGGGGGAACATGCCACCAGCCACCACCCATCCCCTTGGCAGGCCAAAGGGCACAGGGAAGGAGGCACACAATCAGGCTGCACAAAGATACTTCATCTGAATGGCAGCCACTGTGGAGCACACACAGTGAAGTCACATCCCTGATGCCCTTCAATGATGAATTAGGACCAATCTACATTGCCCATAACAACACCCTTAGACTGTGTGTGTTCATATATATCAAATCAAGTGCACAAACCACTGACACAATCATAGCAAGTGGAATCAACACTATCATTGCTGTTGACCCAGAAGCACACAACACAATGTTTACATCTTGTTTCCAATTTTCATCCTGCTCCACACCATAATTGTGCACTCAGACACCCAAAAACACACAGGAGACCAGAAGTAGAAAGGCACAGCATATAATGTCAGCTGGAACCAATGCCTGGGAGGACTGCTCTGCCCACCCTAGGCATGTCTCACCCTAAAATACAGGTGGAGTGGCTACTCCATACACTGCCAATAATACAGCTCATAAAACACATCTCTATACAAATAGCCATACAGACAGAGAAAAGTGCAAGTTGTGTTAATGGAAAATGCCCTTCTCACGTGGCAGCTTTTCCCCTTGAGAGCCTGCATCAGCCGCCCTCAGTCATGTAACAAATTTACTTCACTGGAGGTGCTGAAACCAGCATTGACTGCCTGAGGTGTGGCAAGCAGGCATTCCACAGCCCTGTGTGCTTGCACATCAGAAACCGTCTCCTATGGCAGAATGCCTCAGAAGAAAGGAAAACACAAAGTCAGAGCAAGTAACACATCCCTGCACCCAATTACAGCATATCCTGTGATTCACTGAGTGGCATGAAACAATGTGCACACATGACTCAATTGTCTCCCATCTCTATCATACCTCCCTCTGGACCCATGCTGCAAGACCTGCCCACCCCAGGCCAATGCACAAAAAACCACCCACACAGTGAACACATCCCTGCCATCAATGACACTGTACCCTTTGAACCCCTGAGTGCCATGCAATAACTGCAATCAATTACTTTCCTGCATCCCATCTCCATCATGTCTCCCTCCGCACCCATGATACGGGACCTGATCACCCTGGACAATGTACATGAATACACCCAAGAAGATGAGCACATCCCTGCCACCAATGGCACGATACACTGTGCTCCCCTGAGTACCGTGAACCAACATGCATAAAGGACTCACCAGGCTCACATCTATGTCAAATCTCCCTAAATCACCTGCATTGTCTGAAAAAAACACAAGGGCATGCTTGAGGTGTACTATATGGAAAAAGGAAACAAGACAGCTATGGTCTACCAAGCTGCATAAAAGGGTGGGGTTGCACCTTTAGAAATCTTGGGCCCTGCCCTCTACACCTTTGAACCATGCCCTCCAGAGCAGGCTGTCCCCCCTGTGAGGAGCTCTGCTGAGTAAGGTGGCTGGCACACTGCATCATAGGCTTGTGCAAAATGGCTGGATTAGCACCCCTGGATGACAGCGTAACTGGCTCGAACACCTCTGAGTAATTGCCTCTGGAGAGGCCTGGGCAGGGCTTGTTAAACATCCTTGCCCGCCTGCATAGGCATGCAGTGTGGAATAAAACAAGGCCTCAATGAATCCTGCATGTAACTGTGAAACATGGGAACTATGGTCTACCGAGCAGTGCCCTCTGCGTAACTGGAGTGGGCCCCTGGCCCTGCAAAGCTACAATGCGTTCCACAGCTGCCTACCCTGACAAGATACCTGCAGCCTCTCTCCTGCCCCACAAAACCACCTGGGTGTTCCCTTCTGGGGCCACACAGATGGGGTGACATTTTCACTGTAGCATATTAATTGGTATTTTATCTGTAGCATGTTCTCTCTTCAGTGGAGTGGTGCTAAGCATGGATGTTTGCGAAGCATGGATTGTTGTGGTGAACCATGCCACATCTTTCACATGCATGCCATTTTTTCATGCCCTATTTAGCTGTTTTAATTGCATCTTTAATAACTAGGGAAGTCCATCCGTGTTCCATCTTTGGAACAGTAGTACTTGCGAGGTGTTTTTTTAGTTTATCAGAGAATATGGTATAGATATCCTCCTCAAATGACCTGATAGGTCCTGGGGGCCTTTAAATGAGATGAATGGTAAGTGTTTGGGAATTGGCGATGGGTAGTGTGGCTATGATGGATTCACAAGATTTGATGTCTAGGGATGGGGCTAGTCTCATGGATAGATTCAATTTGGCAATGAGAGATATGCCACCTCCTCCAGCCTTGCTTCTGTCTGCTCTAAGAATGGTATAGTCGCTGGAAACTGCTAGAATAAGGGCAGGACCTGCGGCTGCATGTAGCCATGTTTTGTGATGGGCAGAAAGTCATAGTTATCTGCCAAATCATAAAATTTGTCCTGTTTGTAAGCTGACCTTCTTCCTAGATGACTCATTCTTCATTCCGTCACCGAATGTACCTGCTACTTAAGATTCATGTCAGCAGCTAACCATGAAGGATGAAGTTACTGATTTACTAATTTTCTACCGTCTGAATACTGAGAAAGTCAGTTGACAAGCCAACATGCATTTTGCAAGAGAGTCCAACTATCATGTTTTTTGCAAAGCACCCCATGTGTAGATTGTGTTCATGTTGCATTTGCAGTTTTAATATTGTATCCTTCTACATGCGTGAAGATCTAATGTGTGTACATTTTAAACAACAGTAACACTAAAAGAAACATATCCCATCCATAATTAACTGCACTCGATACATATGAATTAGCAACATTTGCAATATTGCGCCCAGTTCACTGCCATACCCCCATCAACAATATGGTGCAGATAACATGAACCCCTCACCATCATCGGGACCCTTTCTGACCACCCCAACATTACCGCATGATCTTCTTGATCCAAGCTGTCCTCCTCCTCCTATTACACACAGAATACTTTCTTCTTCCTGTGACACGCGGCGTAAAATGCACCTTCAGCCCACAATTCAAGCACTTCTGGTGAATCACTGGACACAACTTGGAGTTTGCAAAATGTCCCAACTTGCCACACCTGAAACACCTGCCTTTTTCATACTCAGCAGAAGACACGGCCTTTTTATTCTCTCCCCAACCTCAGCTTCCTTCTTGAAGTCCACGTGTTTCTCAATTGCCCCTCCTTTCATGCCATTCTTGATGACAGCATTAACTTCACTCTCTGCATCAGCTCCCTCAGCTTTCTTCATCTATTTTTAATAGTTTGGGGCATAACTGGCTGTGTTCTATTGTTTTGGCAATTCATTTGATGGTTGTCCCCATGACCATCAGTCTGGCTTCAGAGATGCCAGAAGCACGGAAACTGCTCTCCTGAACATCCGTGAAGACCTGCTCTCTAACCTTGATTCCAACACCCCCTGTGTCCTCATCCTACTTGGTCTCTCTTCTGCCTTTGACACGGTCAACCATGCTATCCCGCTCAACCATCTCTGTGATAACCGACAGTGCCTAGTTAAATGGAAAATATAGTATGCTCCAAACCAGTGTGACTTAAGTGCAACACAGCAAGCCACGTGTAAAAAGCCTGCATGTAAAGTTGTGTTCTAAAGGCCCTGATCTATTGTGCAACAAGGAACGAGACTGCAAAGAGGTCTCGATTCTCTCGATTCTCTCCAGTCCATCTGGGTGTCAAAATAGATTCACAGAGAGTTAGTGATGTTTGGACATTCGATCACTGAACTCCCACAATGAAATGTAGGCCTATAATGAGATGTACATGTACATTTTGTGACCTAGTCATTTCAGCCATCTATTCTGAATCCTCTTTGTGTTATCGAGTGGACATCCCCGACCATAAAATGACCCCATGAGCTCTACCCCCTAGCCAGTATATCCAGAATTGTTTGAACGAGTAAGCACTATATTTAATGGGTGACACTTAATTTATGGGCAGTAATAAATAACCTGCCTTTGAACCATGTTTTCACAAGTGTTTAAGATACAGGTCTTTGACTTTCCACCGGACAAACAGGTCAGAGTACTGAATGAATGGGAGTGTGTGGCCACAGGGCAAATGTCACATGGCTAGGGTGACAGAAGAAACATAAGTGTCAACACGGCATACCAATTTGATGAGCCCAGCTGACCGATCGACCCGGACAACACGTCATCTCATCACGTGCCCTCAAACCAACCAGGTGGCTCCGACCCTATGGCACCTATAGGTGTCCAATCCCAATTACTCTTGTGCCCCCTAGACCTTCCCATAGCTGATGATGCTTATTTTGTATGTAACCAAATTGTCACATGTTTTCTGCAGAGCACTCTCAGCGTGAGCAGAGTAGATTCTGCTTGCCCTAATTTTAGATAAAAGCTTTTGATATCACTCTCACTTGGTCTTGGTCTCATTCCCTCCTGGGATGTACTTTTCTTGACTCCATTGGTTGATTTACCTGCATTTTTGGGGGCCTCACACTTACACCGATCAGGCCGTGGCTTGGCTGACCTCCTTCCTCTCTGACCGACCCTCCCCGGTCCAACCTGGCTCCTTTCTCTCATCTATCGCTATCTCTACCTGTGGTGTTCCCCAGGGGTCTAACCTCTCTCCCTAGCTGTTCAACCAATACCTAGCACTTCTTGCCCACTGCATTGCCGCTCTCTGCCCCAACTTTCAGTGCTATGCAGATAACACTCAGCTCATTTTCAGGCTCCCTTCTGCCACTTCTTCTCCCTCTCTCATCTGTGACTGTCTGTCCACCATCCAGGAGTGGTGTGCCACAGACGATCTCTGCCTTAATGCCAGTAGGACCATAATTCTCCTCCTCGGCACACCTGTGCCCTCCTTTCCTGTCACTCTCTGGCCGGCCTCTCTTGGCCCTCATCCTGCCCCCACCTGTGAGCCAAAAAACATCGGGGTCATCTTCATCTCCACACTGTCCTTCTCTCCTCACATCTCTGACATCTCCAAGAAGTCACATTACCAGCTGCACCACCTCAGAGGTATTCTTCCTTTCCTCTCCTTCCCCCAGAAGCTCACTGTCTCCGGAGCTCTGGTTCTCTCTAGGCTGGACTACTGCAACAGCCTCTTTCTAAATCTACTTGCCTCTACTCTCTGCCCTCCGCAACTCATCCAAAACAGGATTCTGAGACGTGTCCTTGGCATCAAGCCCAGAGATTGTATCTCTCCAGGACTGAAATCGCTGCACTGGCTCCCAGTGGCAGTGAGGAATAGGTTCAAAACCCACTGCATTGTCCACAAAGCCTTCTGGGGCCTGGGGCATCAATACCTTCAACTCTCTCTTCCTAAATATTTTCCTTCTTGGGTGCTCATCCGCCTCCAACTCCCTCATGGTTAATCGCTTCTCCAAGCAGCGAGCTGGTGGTAGATCTCTTTCTTCTGCTGGGGCTTCGCTCTGGAACAGCCTCCCTGCCTCTCTGAACCTTGAGGAGAACCATCTCTGCTTCCAGAAGCACCTCAAGACCTTCCTCTTTGCTTCTGCTTTCTCTCCTCCTCTCCCCTGCTGATCTCCTTGCTGAATCGGAACCACATTGCGGGCCCAGTTCTCCTCCTGGCCAGCTGCACACATGCACTGCCCCCTGGCATCCCTTGCACTCGGGGACTCTTTCTGTAGCCCCTACTAGCATTTGACACCTGATGTCTGCACTTACCCTTGCACTTGCCACCAGCTGGCCGCACTTTATTTTTTTATTATTTATTGTCTTATTTATTTTACTGTCATCCTATGCACTGCACTACCCCTCGGTCTCTCCTCTGCACTTTTCCCCTTCCCCTATCCCCTGCACTTGCATGATCTGAATGTCACCTGGCCTAGTAGGATCACTGTCTTTGTCCTCCCTCTGTTTCCTCTCCCTTGCTTTGTCACACCTTGAAACACATGTGTATAGGCACGCTATAAATGCCATATCATATCATATCAATGGCTCATGGATCCTCCAACATTGGGTTTCCACACATCCACAACTGCTCCTGAGTAACCCGGTTGTTTGTGTGAATGATAATCTGGTCTTTATTAAGTTAATCTCTACCCAAACTGGCTGTGAAATTACATGACAAAGCCAAGTTCCTCAATGTACTCACATACTCCTCCACACTCTCATTACTCTCCTGCTTGCTAGTATAGATATTATATGTTGGGGGGTTCAATGAAAGTCTGATACTGCAGGTAAGGGAAGTAAACTTATTTACTATGTTCCAGTGACAAGGTACATACATCAGGTAAGTCCAAGGGTAAGTAAGTAGGAAGGTACACAGGTGACATCGACCAGCCTCATCCCTCACAGGCTGCTTCCCTCCAACTGACATTCATGGAGCTTACATGGGAACTCACACAACAACATTCCACAGGCATAATATTCCATCAGGCATTCTTTCAGGTTAGCATTCATGCAGGACCAAGGCAGGGAACACACAATACAACATTATACCTATTAATCGCTGTGTTAGTTGTTGGAGCGTAATAATTGTCCAATTGTTTGAGAGTTTTGTACTACATGTTTATATCTCCGCCACCTTGATTTTCACTCAACGGTGGAATCTCCCTGTACTTCTTTTGTCCCTCTGGACCAAGAGCATGCAGCAACAACAATTTGTTCTTCTCCGGAGTCATCCCCTCATGCTCCACTGCATGCAAACAGTGACACAAACACTGCCTCCAATCATTCCAGGAGATTGCTGACACCCCCGCGTTAGACAGAAACGATTCAGGAGGATGAACTGTCATAGGGATAGTTTAAAAAAACACATGTGCACTCACAAATTAAACTTCCTGGCCGCAAACTACTGGAAGAAAGAAGATGCTGCAATCTTCATCAAAACTGAACACTGGGATGAAGAAGAAGCTGCAATGAAATTCACAGGGTCTTGGACTACTGAGAGGATGCAGATGCTGCAATTGGCATCAACCACCGGGACAAAGAAGATACTCCACCCACACTTGTTGTCAGTATCTAATGGCAACCAAGATGGCCGCCAAACTGTACCCCGTTGATTGGTTCTTTCTTCTTATCTGACCTCCAACAACAACCCAAATGGCTACTATGTCACCTCACATCAGAAGGTTCTTTCATTCCTCTGGAATCAAAGACCTCTTCCTCACACGCACACGCTGCTACTGATATTGGGACTTGTGCAAACTTTCCCATGGTGCCGGCTCGCCATGGTGTCTCACAAAAACAGTCCATGCATGGTCTGGCAGCCAGTGCCACCCCACTCTGTGCAGATTCACTGGAGGGCACTCAGTTCCACACCTCCTGCTGTCCGCTTAGCATCTCAGGTAGAAGGCACGTCTCTCACCACCAAATTTAAGTAATGGCACAGGGACACGCTGAGGTGCAGGTAAGTGCTGTATTTATCCACAACCCCAAAGCACGGATCAGCCTCTTAAAGCAGCTACCTTCTCCCACAACTCCTAACCAACCGATGCCCGTTACAGGTTCCAGTTTCAACCATGGAACCGGGAACCCAACAAGACATAAGATGCCACATTACCTTTTTGGGCTTTGCAGGATCACATCAAGCTTTATTGGCACATGGTCCGACAAGTGCCTGCTGCCAATCTTATAAGATTTGACATTGTTCATTTATTTCGTAAGCACATTAGATTCCGTGTGTTTGTCTGTGAAAACTTTGGTGGGACACTTTGAAGTAAGGGTATATATTTCTGTGGGCTTCACTCTCTGTAGATATCTATCAGTCCCAGGTTGATCATGCCCTCAAGTGCGCACATGTCTCTGTTGTTTTTCATTGTGTTCATGAGGTCTCTATCCAGGACTGCATCTGTTGTGAGGTTCCGTTTCCTCTAACTATCTCTCACCTGCCTTTGTAGCTGGTGATCAGGTTTGAATCAGCCTGTAGTATATTTATGAGTCTATTTTTGCAGGTAAACATTGATCAGAAGTAATCCTATGTCACCTTACTTACCAGAAGGGCCAGGTATCGCCGATCCATGTCCCGTTTTCTATTTGCAGATTACGCTTTGTTACCTTTTTTAAGATACTCAGCCCTCTGTCCGAAATACACCTTCAAACCATTGGTTTTGCAGTTTGTAGGCCTCCTTATTCATTATCCTTATTCATTAAAAGGCTGTAATTTCTTAAGCTTCAGCTTGTTTAATGTGATTTGTAAATCAAGTCCGTTTTCAAGCTTTGTTACACAGTATAAGGTGTCAGGGATGCATCATTGGATGGAGACTTCCAGAAGGGTGATAAGAGGAAGAATGAACATTTTTGAAGAATTAATTTGAAGCAAAAGAAGGTAAGCAAGCTGTTTTTCTTTCTCAAATTTTAATTGGTGGTTGGTTTCTATATTATATTATAAAATCATCTGTTTGTGTCTGATTGAGACACAACGCATCATCTCCCTGGTGCTGGGTAAATGTTGACATATGCATATGGAACCTTGCGCGGGTCGGGTTAGAACCATATGTTGTGGCATGCACCTTGTCCTTGTTGTGCACCCTCACACAGCCCTTTAAATATACCTTAGTGCACAGTGTGATTCCTTTAATTCTTCTATGGTGAGCACTCTATTAATGAATATGCCAGCTGGCAACAATCTTCTCTATCCCACGGTGGGTGTTTGGTAATGTGTGGGCATTACAGTTTATGACATTAGTTATTTAAAAAAAAGAGCAATACATACAACTATGATCTGAAATAAAACAAACTGTGTGTTCAGAACAAAATTAATAGTTGGTTGCATTTCCTTACGTGTGTTGTTGTTTTCGTGCAAAGTCGGGTCTTGATTCAGTTCTTGGAGCATCAGGCTGGCTTGCATTGTTGCTGTAGAACATACGATTTGGAATTTAAATTTGGAAAAAGGAAAAGAAGACACTTGAAGACTGTAGACATAAATGCACAGAACACGTTAACTCTGCATTACAAAACATATACCACGAGTTGCACCGGAATGCATAATCTCATAGTATTGCATGCAATGTGTGACAGACTTGTTTCTTTCCATTGCTCTTTGCAATGACAATGCATTCACAATGAAAGCCGTTGAAGTGAAAACAAAACAAACAAAGACATATTTCTAGAGTACTATACTATATTGGTTACATCTTGGATAAAAAAAACAATTATTATTAACATATGTTAGCCGTGCATGTTTGTTGCTCTGTATATTGTATTGCTATAGACTATGGTAGCAGACACTAAACAGAAGACGGCAGAGCTGGACAACAGAAGTGATGCCTGCTAATATGAACTACACACTAATCACATACATTCTTCAACGACAGAAGAAACGTAGCTACGACAAACAGCAAATCAAATACTAAAATATCACCAAATGGGTTTTACATTATAGTTCTGTCACCTGCATAATCTTTGTTGGGAAGCATGGAAAGTTCGAAACCAAACAGTGTGACGATAAGACATATGGACCTCGCACGGAATTATTCTTGTGAAACACCTTTTACCTCGAATAAGGCTGGCGAAATCCAATATTTGACAAATAGCACGCATTATCGATTATTGATTGCCCACATTATCATTCAAAGTCAGTTCACGTTGCTGGTAAGGCTTGACGAAGTGACCTCTTTGGAATTTCCTATGCACTGTGCTCTAATAATGATGTCACATTATGTAATAATTGCACCTCTTAAAGAAGAATGGTGACAGCGGAACATTCCAAGACAAAGAAGATGGAGGACATGCTCATTTAATGGGGCCTGCATTTTTAACAAAAATAAAAAAAGTTGTTCCTAACTTTAATTTTTTTTATCTTCGGCCTACATTCTATCAAAAAAGGTCGCAATTTATTTTTCAAGTTTCTGCACTATTTGTACTCCATTTTAGGAGCTTTTTTCGAAGTGTTGACGATGAGAGGGAATCCAATGTTCACATCTATTATAGCAGCAAAGAGGCAAAGTAAAAGGACATATGTTCTTTCCTTTTACATAACAACAAGAGGGGTCGGGTCAGCACATCTTTTGTGATGATGTACAGAGCCCCGAAAGGTGCAGGCCCACTTTGTGAAACTTTTGATTATGTGCATTTTAAAATTAGGCAGGAAAGAGGCCCACCTTTATTTACTTATTTATGTATTTATTTATTTTACGTGTTGATAATATGTGAATCAGGCCCTGTGCTGTGTCTCCAATGTATTAGTAAAAGTAAAGCAATCGGTACAACATTAAAGAGAGGGTTTGGTCCAGATCAACATAATTAAATATCCTAAAATTGCCGTTTTTTTGGTGGAGTTCAAAACCAAAGTCTGGATACTCTGTATTTATGTTGAACATTAGCCTAACTGTGAATAGTGCCCGTTTTTGTTCAAGAAGATCAAAGCAAAAAGACCCTCTAAAATGCTATATCCAGTCAAGATTTCAGAGTGACCAACAAACGTTCTAATTATCACAGCTGCAATTCAGTATATCTTATCTTGTTATTATATTTAACACCTACACATCTGACTGGCTTTATCTATTCAGCTACTAGCCAATCCCAGCTGGGGATTATTGCCAAAATAATGCATTGTGTAATGATGTGAATTGGTTTGTTTACATGTGTTGTACGTTCCTGTTTCACGAGCTTAGCTGGGGGTTCCATGCAGGCTTGTGAAACTAAAGGATGGTTGTAGATCGAGTGAGTCAGTGGCTGTATGTTAAACTCCTGGTTGGCCCATTTTAACAATAAAGCTAACCAAAGAAAAGATACCTGTCAGCGTTTAACCAATTCTTTTCATTGGCGACGAGGATAATAAGGCAGGCCCGCCATACGCCCTAAACCAGCCATCATCCGAGCCGTGGAGGAAGGTGGACGTCCATCTTCGGTTCACGTCGGCAAGCAGCCGACGAGGAAAAGGTAGCTGATAAAGAAAAAGCCGCTCTGCCTCTCCCTTGGGGCGTTGCAGCAGCCAGCTGATTGCCTCCAGTTCACGTCAGTAGCGACTGAGAAGGAAGAGGCCGCTCCGCTTTCCCTGCAGCATTGTAGCAGCCAACGGTTGTGAGTAGGGCGGAAGGGGGCCATTTCCAGTCCCGGTTGATGGGCAGCCTATCAGCATTAAAGCCGCTCCGCCCTTCCCCAGGGCATTGCTGCGGCCAACGGACTGAGGTGCCTGCATTGTGGGAAGCAGTGCCCGAGGGAACGGTGTAAAACCCGGAACAGGCCGGAACGGGCCGGAACGGTACCCTAATATATAAAATGGCAGCAAAACTCACCTGAAAATGATGCACACACACATGAAGAACATTTTGAAATGGCAAAGGATGAACAATGTGCTGTCATTAACCCATTACTGCCCAAAATCTACATTTTAACACGAAAAAGTACCCGGAACGGGCCGGAACGCTACCCTAATATATAAAACGGCAGCAAAACTCACCTGAAAATGATGCAAACACACATGAAGAACATGTTGAAATGAGAAAGGTGCACCAATATGCTGTCATTAACCCATTATTGCCCAAAATTTACATTTTATCACGAAAAAGTACCCGGAACGGGCCGGAACGGTACCCTAACATATAAAATGGCAGCAAAAATCACCTGAAAATGATGCAAACACACATGAAGAACATTTTGAAATGAGAAAGGTGCACCAATATGGTGTCATTAACCCATTACTGCCCAAAATCTACATTTTATCACGAAAAAGTACCCGCAACGGGCCGGAACGCTACCCTAACATATAAAATGGCAGCAAAAATCACCTGAAAATTATGCAAACACACATGAAGTACATTTTGAAATGAGAAAGGTGCTCCAATATGCTGTCATTAACCCATTACTGCCCAAAATCTACATTTTATCACGAAGAAGTACCCGGAACGGGCCGGAACGGTACCCTAACATATAAAAAGGCAGCCAAAATCACCTCAAAATGATGCAAACACACATGAAGAACATTTTGAAATGAGGCAGGTGCACCAATATGCTGTCATTAACCCATTACAGCTCAAAATCTACATTTTCACATGAAAAAGTACCCGGAACGGGCCGGAACGCTACCCTAACATATAAAATGGCAGCAAAAATCACGTGAAAATTATGCAAACACACATGAAGAACATTTTGAAATGGCAAAGGATGAACAATGTGCTGTCATTAACCCATTACTGCCCAAAATCTACATTTTAACACGAAAAAGTACCCGGAACGGGCCGGAACGCTACCCTAATATATAAAACGGCAGCAAAACTCACCTGAAAATGATGCAAACACACATGAAGAACATGTTGAAATGAGAAAGGTGCACCAATATGCTGTCATTAACCCATTACTGCCCAAAATCTACATTTTATCACGAAAAAGTACCCGCAACGGGCCGGAACGCTACCCTAACATATAAAATGGCAGCAAAAATCACGTGAAAATTATGCAAACACACATGAAGTACATTTTGAAATGAGAAAGGTGCTCCAATATGCTGTCATTAACCCATTACTGCCCAAAATCTACATTTTATCACGAAAAAGTACCCGGAACGGGCCGGAACGGTACCCTAACATATAAAAAGGCAGCCAAAATCACCTCAAAATGTTGCAAACACACATGAAGAACATTTTGAAATGAGAAAGGTGCACCAATATGCTGTCATTAACCCATTACAGCCCAAAATCTACATTTTCACATGAAAAAGTACACGGAACGGGCCGGAACGGTACCCTAATATATAAAACGGCAGCAAAACTCACCTGAAAATGATGCAAACACACATGAAGAACATTTTGAAATGGCAAAGGATGAACAATGTGCTGTCATTAACCCATTACTGCCCAAAATCTACATTTTAACACGAAAAAGTACCCGGAACGGGCCGGAACGCTACCCTAATATATAAAATGGCAGCAAAACTCACCTGAAAATGATGCAAACACACATGAAGAACATTTTGAAATGAGAAAGGTGGACCAATATGCTGTCATTAACCCATTACTGCCCAAAATCTAAATTTTCAGACGAAAAAGTACCCGGAACGGCCCGGAACGGTACCCTAATATATAAAACGGCAGCAAAACTCACATGAAAATGATGCAAACACACATGAAGAACATTTTGAAATGGCAAAGGATGAACAATGTGCTGTCATTAACCCATTACTGCCCAAAATCTATATTTTCACACGAAAAAAAACCCGGAACGGGCCGGAACGGTACCCTAACATATAAAATGGCAGCAAAAAGCACCTGAAAATGATGCAAACACACATGAAGAACATTTTGAAATGGCAAAGGATGAACAATGTGCTGTCATTAACCCATTACTGCCCAAAATCTACATTTTAACACGAAAAAGTACCCGGAACGGGCCGGAACGCTACCCTAATATATAAAACGGCAGCAAAATTCACCTGAAAATGATGCAAACACACATGAAGAACATGTTGAAATGAGAAAGTTGCACCAATATGCTGTCATTAACCCATTATTGCCCAAAATTTACATTTTATCACGAAAAAGTACCCGGAACGGGCCGGAACGGTACCCTAACATATAAAATGGCAGCAAAAATCACCTGAAAATGATGCAAACACACATGAAGAACATTTTGAAATGAGAAAGGTGCACCAATATGCTGTCATTAACCCATTACTGCCCAAAATCTAAATTTTATCACGAAAAAGTACCCGGAACGGGCCGGAACGGTACCCTAACATATAAAAAGGCAGCCAAAATCACCTCAAAATGATGCAAACTCACATGAAGAACATTTTGAAATGAGAAAGGTGCACCAATAGGCTGTCATTAACCCATTACAGCCCAAAATCTACATTTTCACATGAAAAAGTACCCGGAACGGGCCGGAACGGGCCGGAACGGTACCCTAATATATAAAACGGCAGCAAAACTCACCTGAAAATGATGCAAACACACATGAAGAACATTTTGAAATGGCAAAGGATGAACAATGTGCTGTCATTAACCCATTACTGCCCAAAATCTACATTTTAACACGAAAAAGTACCCGGAACGGGCCGGAACGCTACCCTAATATATAAAACAGCAGCAAAACTCACCTGAAAATGATGCAAACACACATGAAGAACATGTTGAAATGAGAAAGGTGCACCAATATGCTGTCATTAACCCATTACTGCCCAAAATCTACATTTTATCACGAAAAAGAACCCGCAACGGGCCGGAACGCTACCCTAACATATAAAATGGCAGCAAAAATCACCTGAAAATTATGCAAACACACATGAAGTACATTTTGAAATGAGAAAGGTGCTCCAATATGCTGTCATTAACCCATTACAGCCCAAAATCTACATTTTCACATGAAAAAGTACCCGGAACGGGCCGGAACGGTACCCTAATATATAAAACGGCAGCAAAACTCACCTGAAAATGATGCAAACACACATGAAGAACATTTTGAAATGGCAAAGGATGAACAATGTGCTGTCATTAACCTATTACTGCCCAAAATCTACATTTTAACACGAAAAAGTACCCGGAACGGGCCGAAACGCTACCCTAATATATAAAACGGCAGCAAAACTCACCTGAAAATGATGCAAACACACATGAAGAACATGTTGAAATGAGAAAGGTGCACCAATATGCTGTCATTAACCCATTATTGCCCAAAATTTACATTTTATCACGAAAAAGTACCCGGAACGGGCCGGTACGGTACCCTAACATATAAAATGGCAGCAAAAATCACGTGAAAATTATGCAAACACACATGAAGTAAATTTTGAAATGAGAAAGGTGCTCCAATATGCTGTCATTAACCCATTACTGCCCAAAATCTACATTTTATCACGAAAAAGTACCTGGAACGGGCCGGAACGGTACCCTAATATATAAAACGGCAGCAAAACTCACCTGAAAATGATGCAAACACACATGAAGAACATTTTGAAATGGCAAAGGATGAACAATGTGCTGTCATTAACCTATTACTGCCCAAAATCTACATTTTAACACGAAAAAGTACCCGGAACGGGCAGAAACGCTACCCTAATATATAAAACGGCAGCAAAACTCACCTGAAAATGATGCAAACACACATGAAGAACATGTTGAAATGAGAAAGTTGCACCAATATGCTGTCATTAACCCATTATTGCCCAAAATGTACATTTTATCACGAAAAAGTACCCGGAACGGGCCGGTACGGTACCCTAACATATAAAATGGCAGCAAAAATCACGTGAAAATTATGCAAACACACATGAAGTACATTTTGAAATGAGAAAGGTGCTCCAATATGCTGTCATTAACCCATTACTGCCCAAAATCTACATTTTATCACGAAAAAGTACCCGGAACGGGCCGGAACGGTACCCTAACATATAAAAAGGCAGCCAAAATCACCTCAAAATGTTGCAAACACACATGAAGAACATTTTGAAATGAGAAAGGTGCACCAATATGCTGTCATTAACCCATTACAGCCCAAAATCTACATTTTCACATGAAAAAGTACACGGAACGGGCCGGAACGGTACCCTAATATATAAAACGGCAGCAAAACTCACCTGAAAATGATGCAAACACACATGAAGAACATTTTGAAATGGCAAAGGATGAACAATGTGCTGTCATTAACCCATTACTGCCCAAAATCTACATTTTAACACGAAAAAGTACCCGGAACGGGCCGGAACGCTACCCTAATGTATAAAATGGCAGCAAAACTCACCTGAAAATGATGCAAACACACATGAAGAACATTTTGAAATGAGAAAGGTGGACCAATATGCTGTCATTAACCCATTACTGCCCAAAATCTAAATTTTCAGACGAAAAAGTACCCGGAACGGTACCCTAATATATAAAACGGCAGCAAAACTCACATGAAAATGATGCAAACACACATGAAGAACATTTTGAAATGGCAAAGGATGAACAATGTGCTGTCATTAACCCATTACTGCCCAAAATCTATATTTTCACACGAAAAAAAACCCGGAACGGGCCGGAACGGTACCCTAACATATAAAATGGCAGCAAAAAGCACCTGAAAATGATGCAAACACACATGAAGAACATTTTGAAATGGCAAAGGATGAACAATGTGCTGTCATTAACCCATTACTGCCCAAAATCTACATTTTAACACGAAAAAGTACCCGGAACGGGCCGGAACGCTACCCTAATATATAAAACGGCAGCAAAATTCACCTGAAAATGATGCAAACACACATGAAGAACATGTTGAAATGAGAAAGGTGCACCAATATGCTGTCATTAACCCATTATTGCCCAAAATTTACATTTTATCACGAAAAAGTACCCGGAACGGGCCGGAACGGTACCCTAACATATAAAATGGCAGCAAAAATCACCTGAAAATGATGCAAACACACATGAAGAACATTTTGAAATGAGAAAGGTGCACCAATATGCTGTCATTCACCCATTACTGCCCAAAATCTACATTTTATCACGAAAAAGTACCCGCAACGGGCCGGAACGCTACCCTAACATATAAAATGGCAGCAAAAATCACCTGAAAATTATGCAAACACACATGAAGTACATTTTGAAATGAGAAAGGTGCTCCAATATGCTGTCATTAACCCATTACTGCCCAAAATCTAAATTTTATCACGAAAAAGTACCCGGAACGGGCCGGAACGGTACCCTAACATATAAAAAGGCAGCCAAAATCACCTCAAAATGATGCAAACACACATGAAGAACATTTTGAAATGAGAAAGGTGCACCAATATGCTGTCATTAACCCATTACAGCCCAAAATCTATATTTTCACATGAAAAAGTACCCGGAACGGACCGGAACGGTACCCTAATATATAAAACGGCAGCAAAACTCACCTGAAAATGATGCAAACACACATGAAGAACATGTTGAAATGAGAAAGGTGCACCAATATGCTGTCATTACCCATTACTGCCCAAAATCTACATTTTATCACGAAAAAGTACCCGCAACGGGCCGGAACGCTACCCTAACATATAAAATGGCAGCAAAAATCAACTGAAAATTATGCAAACACACATGAAGTACATTTTGAAATGAGAAAGGTGCTCCAATATGCTGTCATTAACCCATTACAGCCCAAAATCTACATTTTCACATGAAAAAGTACCCGGAACGGGCCGGAACGGTACCCTAATATATAAAACGGCAGCAAAACTCACCTGAAAATGATGCAAACACACATGAAGAACATTTTGAAATGGCAAAGGATGAACAATGTGCTGTCATTAACCTATTACTGCCCAAAATCTACATTTTAACACGAAAAAGTACCCGGAACGGGCCGAAACGCTACCCTAATATATAAAACGGCAGCAAAACTTACCTGAAAATGATGCAAACACACATGAAGAACATGTTGAAATGAGAAAGGTGCACCAATATGCTGTCATTAACCCATTATTGCCCAAAATCTACATTTTATCACGAAAAAGTACCCGCAACGGGCCGGAACGCTACCCTAACATATAAAATGGCAGCAAAAATCACCTGAAAATTATGCAAACACACATGAAGTACATTTTGAAATGAGAAAGGTGCTCCAATATGCTGTCATGAACCCATTACTGTACAAAATCTACATTTTATCACGAAAAAGTACCCGGAACGGGCCGGAATTGTAACCTAATATATAAAACGGCAGCAAAACTCACCTGAAAATGATGCAAACACACATGAAGCACATTTTGAAATGGCAAAGGATGAACAATGTGCTGTCATTAACCCATTACTGCCCAAAATCTACATTTTACCACGAAAAAGTACCCGGAACGGGCCGGAACGCTACCCTAATATATAAAACGGCAGCAAAACTCACCTGAAAATGATGCAAACACACATGAAGAACATGTTGAAATGAGAAAGGTGCACCAATATGCTGTCATTAACCCATTACTGCCCAAAATCTACATTTTATCACGAAAAAGTACCCGCAACGGGCCGGAACGCTACCCTAACATATAAAATGGCAGCAAAAATCACCTGAAAATTATGCAAACACACATGAAGTACATTTTGAAATGAGAAAGGTGCTCCAATATGCTGTCATTAACCCATTACTGCCCAAAATCTACATTTTATCACGAAAAAGTACCCGGAACGGGCCGGAACGGTACCCTAACATATAAAAAGGCAGCCAAAATCACCTCAAAATGATGCAAACACACATGAAGAACATTTTGAAATGGGAAAGGTGCACCAATATGCTGTCATTAACCCATTACAGCCGAAAATCTACATTTTCACATGAAAAAGTACCCGGAAGGGGCCGGAACGGTACCCTAATATATAAAACGGCAGCAAAACTCACCTGAAAATGATGCAAACACACATGAAGAACATTTTGAAATGGCAAAGGATGAACAATGTGCTGTCATTAACCCATTACTTCCCAAAATCTACATTTTAACACAAAAAGTACCCGCAACGGGCCGGAACGCTACCCTAATATATAAAACGGCAGCAAAACTCACCTGAAAATGATGCAAACACACATGAAGAACATGTTGAAATGAGAAAGGTGCCCCAATATGCTGTCATTAACCCATTATTGCCCAAAATGTACATTTTATCACGACAAAGTACCCGCAACGGGCCGGAACGGTACCCTAACATATAAAATGGCAGCAAAAATCACCTGAAAATGATGCAAACACACATGAAGAACATTTTGAAATGAGAAAGGTGCACCAATATGCTGTCATTAACCCATTACTGCCCAAAATCTACATTTTATCACGAAAAAGTACCCGCAACGGGCCGGAACGCTACCCTAACATATAAAATGGCAGCAAAAATCACCTGAAAATTATGCAAACACACATGAAGTACATTTTGAAATGAGAAAGGTGCTCCAATATGCTGTCATTAACCCATTACTGCCCAAAATCTACATTTTATCACGAAGAAGTACCCGGAACGGGCCGGAACGGTACCCTAACATATAAAAAGGCAGCCAAAATCACCTCAAAATGATGCAAACACACATGAAGAACATTTTGAAATGAGGCAGGTGCACCAATATGCTGTCATTAACCCATTACAGCTCAAAATCTACATTTTCACATGAAAAAGTACCCGGAACGGGCCGGAACGGTACGGTACCCTAATATATAAAACGGCAGCAAAACTCACCTGAAAATGATGCAAACACACATGAAGAACATTTTGAAATGGCAAAGGATGAACAATGTGCTGTCATTAACCCATTACTGCCCAAAATCTACATTTTAACACGAAAAAGTACCCGGAACGGGCCGGAACGCTACCCTAATATATAAAACGGCAGCAAAACTCACCTGAAAATGATGCAAACACACATGAAGAACATGTTGAAATGAGAAAGGTGCACCAATATGCTGTCATTAACCCATTACTGCCCAAAATCTACATTTTATCACGAAAAAGTACCCGCAACGGGCCGGAACGCTACCCTAACATATAAAATGGCAGCAAAAATCACGTGAAAATTATGCAAACACACATGAAGTACATTTTGAAATGAGAAAGGTGCTCCAATATGCTGTCATTAACCCATTACTGCCCAAAATCTACATTTTATCACGAAAAAGTACCCGGAACGGGCCGGAACGGTACCCTAACATATAAAAAGGCAGCCAAAATCACCTCAAAATGTTGCAAACACACATGAAGAACATTTTGAAATGAGAAAGGTGCACCAATATGCTGTCATTAACCCATTACAGCCCAAAATCTACATTTTCACATGAAAAAGTACACGGAACGGGCCGGAACGGTACCCTAATATATAAAACGGCAGCAAAACTCACCTGAAAATGATGCAAACACACATGAAGAACATTTTGAAATGAGAAAGGTGGACCAATATGCTGTCATTAACCCATTACTGCCCAAAATCTAAATTTTCAGACGAAAAAGTACCCGGAATGGCCCGGAACGGTACCCTAATATATAAAACGGCAGCAAAACTCACCTGAAAATGATGCAAACACACATGAAGAACATTTTGAAATGGCAAAGGATGAACAATGTGCTGTCATTAACCTATTACTGCCCAAAATCTACATTTTAACACGAAAAAGTACCCGGAACGGGCAGAAACGCTACCCTAATATATAAAACGGCAGCAAAACTCACCTGAAAATGATGCAAACACACATGAAGAACATGTTGAAATGAGAAAGGTGCACCAATATGCTGTCATTAACCCATTATTGCCCAAAATGTACATTTTATCACGAAAAAGTACCCGGAACGGGCCGGTACGGTACCCTAACATATAAAATGGCAGCAAAAATCACGTGAAAATTATGCAAACACACATGAAGTACATTTTGAAATGAGAAAGGTGCTCCAATATGCTGTCATTAACCCATTACTGCCCAAAATCTACATTTTATCACGAAAAAGTACCCGGAACGGGCCGGAACGGTACCCTAACATATAAAAAGGCAGCCAAAATCACCTCAAAATGTTGCAAACACACATGAAGAACATTTTGAAATGAGAAAGGTGCACCAATATGCTGTCATTAACCCATTACAGCCCAAAATCTACATTTTCACATGAAAAAGTACACGGAACGGGCCGGAACGGTACCCTAATATATAAAACGGCAGCAAAACTCACCTGAAAATGATGCAAACACACATGAAGAACATTTTGAAATGAGAAAGGTGGACCAATATGCTGTCATTAACCCATTACTGCCCAAAATCTAAATTTTCAGACGAAAAAGTACCCGGAATGGCCCGGAACGGTACCCTAATATATAAAACGGCAGCAAAACTCACCTGAAAATGATGCAAACACACATGAAGAACATTTTGAAATGGCAAAGGATGAACAATGTGCTGTCATTAACCTATTACTGCCCAAAATCTACATTTTAACACGAAAAAGTACCCGGAACGGGCAGAAACGCTACCCTAATATATAAAACGGCAGCAAAACTCACCTGAAAATGATGCAAACACACATGAAGAACATGTTGAAATGAGAAAGGTGCACCAATATGCTGTCATTAACCCATTATTGCCCAAAATGTACATTTTATCACGAAAAAGTACCCGGAACGGGCCGGTACGGTACCCTAACATATAAAATGGCAGCAAAAATCACGTGAAAATTATGCAAACACACATGAAGTACATTTTGAAATGAGAAAGGTGCTCCAATATGCTGTCATTAACCCATTACTGCCCAAAATCTACATTTTATCACGAAAAAGTATCCGGAACGGGCCGGAACGGTACCCTAACATATAAAAAGGCAGCCAAAATCACCTCAAAATGTTGCAAACACACATGAAGAACATTTTGAAATGAGAAAGGTGCACCAATATGCTGTCATTAACCCATTACAGCCCAAAATCTACATTTTCACATGAAAAAGTACACGGAACGGGCCGGAACGGTACCCTAATATATAAAACGGCAGCAAAACTCACCTGAAAATGATGCAAACACACATGAAGAACATTTTGAAATGGCAAAGGATGAACAATGTGCTGTCATTAACCCATTACTGCCCAAAATCTACATTTTAACACGAAAAAGTACCCGGAACGGGCCGGAACGCTACCCTAATATATAAAATGGCAGCAAAACTCACCTGAAAATGATGCAAACACACATGAAGAACATTTTGAAATGAGAAAGGTGGACCAATATGCTGTCATTAACCCATTACTGCCCAAAATCTAAATTTTCAGACGAAAAAGTACCCGGAACGGTACCCTAATATATAAAACGGCAGCAAAACTCACATGAAAATGATGCAAACACACATGAAGAACATTTTGAAATGGCAAAGGATGAACAATGTGCTGTCATTAACCCATTACTGCCCAAAATCTATATTTTCACACGAAAAAAAACCCGGAACGGGCCGGAACGGTACCCTAACATATAAAATGGCAGCAAAAAGCACCTGAAAATGATGCAAACACACATGAAGAACATTTTGAAATGGCAAAGGATGAACAATGTGCTGTCATTAACCCATTACTGCCCAAAATCTACATTTTAACACGAAAAAGTACCCGGAACGGGCCGGAACGCTACCCTAATATATAAAACGGCAGCAAAATTCACCTGAAAATGATGCAAACACACATGAAGAACATGTTGAAATGAGAAAGGTGCACCAATATGCTGTCATTAACCCATTATTGCCCAAAATTTACATTTTATCACGAAAAAGTACCCGGAACGGGCCGGAACGGTACCCTAACATATAAAATGGCAGCAAAAATCACCTGAAAATGATGCAAACACACATGAAGAACATTTTGAAATGAGAAAGGTGCACCAATATGCTGTCATTCACCCATTACTGCCCAAAATCTACATTTTATCACGAAAAAGTACCCGCAACGGGCCGGAACGCTACCCTAACATATAAAATGGCAGCAAAAATCACCTGAAAATTATGCAAACACACATGAAGTACATTTTGAAATGAGAAAGGTGCTCCAATATGCTGTCATTAACCCATTACTGCCCAAAATCTAAATTTTATCACGAAAAAGTACCCGGAACGGGCCGGAACGGTACCCTAACATATAAAAAGGCAGCCAAAATCACCTCAAAATGATGCAAACACACATGAAGAACATTTTGAAATGAGAAAGGTGCACCAATATGCTGTCATTAACCCATTACAGCCCAAAATCTATATTTTCACATGAAAAAGTACCCGGA
Organism: Ambystoma mexicanum; assembly: GCF_040938575.1. Taxonomy (NCBI): domain Eukaryota; kingdom Metazoa; phylum Chordata; class Amphibia; order Caudata; family Ambystomatidae; genus Ambystoma; species Ambystoma mexicanum. Next base: position 377,175,580 of record NC_090930.1, on the reverse strand, counting down.
ACGGACCGGAACGGTACCCTAATATATAAAACGGCAGCAAAACTCACCTGAAAATGATGCAAACACACATGAAGAACATGTTGAAATGAGAAAGGTGCACCAATATGCTGTCATTACCCATTACTGCCCAAAATCTACATTTTATCACGAAAAAGTACCCGCAACGGGCCGGAACGCTACCCTAACATATAAAATGGCAGCAAAAATCAACTGAAAATTATGCAAACACACATGAAGTACATTTTGAAATGAGAAAGGTGCTCCAATATGCTGTCATTAACCCATTACAGCCCAAAATCTACATTTTCACATGAAAAAGTACCCGGAACGGGCCGGAACGGTACCCTAATATATAAAACGGCAGCAAAACTCACCTGAAAATGATGCAAACACACATGAAGAACATTTTGAAATGGCAAAGGATGAACAATGTGCTGTCATTAACCTATTACTGCCCAAAATCTACATTTTAACACGAAAAAGTACCCGGAACGGGCCGAAACGCTACCCTAATATATAAAACGGCAGCAAAACTCACCTGAAAATAATGCAAACACACATGAAGAACATGTTGAAATGAGAAAGGTGCACCAATATGCTGTCATTAACCCATTATTGCCCAAAATCTACATTTTATCACGAAAAAGTACCCGCAACGGGCCGGAACGCTACCCTAACATATAAAATGGCAGCAAAAATCACCTGAAAATTATGCAAACACACATGAAGTACATTTTGAAATGAGAAAGGTGCTCCAATATGCTGTCATGAACCCATTACTGTACAAAATCTACATTTTATCACGAAAAAGTACCCGGAACGGGCCGGAATTGTACCCTAATATATAAAACGGCAGCAAAACTCACCTGAAAATGATGCAAACACACATGAAGCACATTTTGAAATGGCAAAGGATGAACAATGTGCTGTCATTAACCCATTACTGCCCAAAATCTACATTTTACCACGAAAAAGTACCCGGAACGGGCCGGAACGCTACCCTAATATATAAAACGGCAGCAAAACTCACCTGAAAATGATGCAAACACACATGAAGAACATGTTGAAATGAGAAAGGTGCACCAATATGCTGTCATTAACCCATTACTGCCCAAAATCTACATTTTATCACGAAAAAGTAGCGCAACGGGCCGGAACGCTACCCTAACATATAAAATGGCAGCAAAAATCACCTGAAAATTATGCAAACACACATGAAGTACATTTTGAAATGAGAAAGGTGCTCCAATATGCTGTCATTAACCCATTACTGCCCAAAATCTACATTTTATCACGAAAAAGTACCCGGAACGGGCCGGAACGGTACCCTAACATATAAAAAGGCAGCCAAAATCACCTCAAAATGATGCAAACACACATGAAGAACATTTTGAAATGGGAAAGGTGCACCAATATGCTGTCATTAACCCATTACAGCCGAAAATCTACATTTTCACATGAAAAAGTACCCGGAAGGGGCCGGAACGGTACCCTAATATATAAAACGGCAGCAAAACTCACCTGAAAATGATGCAAACACACATGAAGAACATTTTGAAATGGCAAAGGATGAACAATGTGCTGTCATTAACCCATTACTTCCCAAAATCTACATTTTAACACAAAAAAGTACCCGCAACGGGCCGGAACGCTATCCTAATATATAAAACGGCAGCAAAACTCACCTGAAAATGATGCAAACACACATGAAGAACATGTTGAAATGAGAAAGGTGCCCCAATATGCTGTCATTAACCCATTATTGCCCAAAATTTACATTTTATCACGAAAAAGTACCCGCAACGGGCCGGAACGGTACCCTAACATATAAAATGGCAGCAAAAATCACCTGAAAATGATGCAAACACACATGAAGAACATTTTGAAATGAGAAAGGTGCACCAATATGCTGTCATTAACCCATTACTGCCCAAAATCTACATTTTATCACGAAAAAGTACCCGCAACGGGCCGGAACGCTACCCTAACATATAAAATGGCAGCAAAAATCACCTGAAAATTATGCAAACACACATGAAGTACATTTTGAAATGAGAAAGGTGCTCCAATATGCTGTCATTAACCCATTACTGCCCAAAATCTACATTTTATCACGAAGAAGTACCCGGAACGGGCCGGAACGGTACCCTAACATATAAAAAGGCAGCCAAAATCACCTCAAAATGATGCAAACACACATGAAGAACATTTTGAAATGAGGCAGGTGCACCAATATGCTGTCATTAACCCATTACAGCTCAAAATCTACATTTTCACATGAAAAAGTACCCGGAACGGGCCGGAACGGTACGGTACCCTAATATATAAAACGGCAGCAAAACTCACCTGAAAATGATGCAAACACACATGAAGAACATTTTGAAATGGCAAAGGATGAACAATGTGCTGTCATTAACCCATTACTGCCCAAAATCTACATTTTAACACGAAAAAGTACCCGGAACGGGCCGGAACGCTACCCTAATATATAAAACGGCAGCAAAACTCAGCTGAAAATGATGCAAACACACATGAAGAACATGTTGAAATGAGAAAGGTGCACCAATATGCTGTCATTAACCCATTACTGCCCAAAATCTACATTTTATCACGAAAAAGTACCCGCAACGGGCCGGAACGCTACCCTAACATATAAAATGGCAGCAAAAATCACGTGAAAATTATGCAAACACACATGAAGAACATTTTGAAATGAGAAAGGTGCACCAATATGCTGTCATTAACCCATTACAGCCCAAAATCTACATTTTCACATGAAAAAGTACACGGAACGGGCCGGAACGGTACCCTAATATATAAAACGGCAGCAAAACTCACCTGAAAATGATGCAAACACACATGAAGAACATTTTGAAATGGCAAAGGATGAACAATGTGCTGTCATTAACCCATTACTGCCCAAAATCTACATTTTAACACGAAAAAGTACCCGGAACGGGCCGGAACGCTACCCTAATATATAAAATGGCAGCAAAACTCACCTGAAAATGATGCAAACACACATGAAGAACATTTTGAAATGAGAAAGGTGGACCAATATATTGTCATTAACCCATTACTGCCCAAAATCTAAATTTTCAGACGAAAAAGTACCCGGAATGGCCCGGAACGGTACCCTAATATATAAAACGGCAGCAAAACTCACATGAAAATGATGCAAACACACATGAAGAACATTTTGAAATGGCAAAGGATGAACAATGTGCTGTCATTAACCCATTACTGCCCAAAATCTATATTTTCACAAGAAAAAAAACCCGGAACGGGCCGGAACGGTACCCTAACATATAAAATGGCAGCAAAAAGCACCTGAAAATGATGCAAACACACATGAAGAACATTTTGAAATGGCAAAGGATGAACAATGTGCTGTCATTAACCCATTACTGCCCAAAATCTACATTTTAACACGAAAAAGTACCCGGAACGGGCCGGAACGCTACCCTAATATATAAAACGGCAGCAAAATTCACCTGAAAATGATGCAAACACACATGAAGAACATGTTGAAATGAGAAAGGTGCACCAATATGCTGTCATTAACCCATTATTGCCCAAAATTTACATTTTATCACGAAAAAGTACCCGGAACGGGCCGGAACGGTACCCTAACATATAAAATGGCAGCCAAAATCACCTCAAAATGATGCAAACTCACATGAAGAACATTTTGAAATGAGAAAGGTGCACCAATAGGCTGTCACTAACCCATTACAGCCCAAAATCTACATTTTCACATGAAAAAGTACCCGGAACGGGCCGGAACGGTTCCCTAATATATAAAACGGCAGCAAAACTCACCTGAAAATGATTCAAACACACATGAAGAACATTTTGAAATGGCAAAGGATGAACAATGTGCTGTCATTAACCCATTACTGCCCAAAATCTACATTTTAACACGAAAAAGTACCCGGAACGGGCCGGAACGCTACCCTAATATATAAAACGGCAGCAAAACTCACCTGAAAATGATGCAAACACACATGAAGAACATGTTGAAATGAGAAAGGTGCACCAATATGCTGTCATTAACCCATTACTGCCCAAAATCTACATTTTATCACGAAAAAGAACCCGCAACGGGCCGGAACGCTACCCTAACATATAAAATGGCAGCAAAAATCACCTGAAAATTATGCAAACACACATGAAGTACATTTTGAAATGAGAAAGGTGCTCCAATATGCTGTCATTAACCCATTACAGCCCAAAATCTACATTTTCACATGAAAAAGTACCCGGAACGGGCCGGAACGGTACCCTAATATATAAAACGGCAGCAAAACTCACCTGAAAATGATGCAAACACACATGAAGAACATTTTGAAATGGCAAAGGATGAACAATGTGCTGTCATTAACCTATTACTGCCCAAAATCTACATTTTAACACGAAAAAGTACCAGGAACGGGCAGAAACGCTACCCTAATATATAAAACGGCAGCAAAACTCACCTGAAAATGATGCAAACACACATGAAGTACATTTTGAAATGAGAAAGGTGCTCCAATATGCTGTCATGAACCCATTACTGTACAAAATCTACATTTTATCACGAAAAAGTACCCGGAACGGGCCGGAATTGTACCCTAATATATAAAACGGCAGCAAAACTCACCTGAAAATGATGCAAACACACATGAAGCACATTTTGAAATGGCAAAGGATGAACAATGTGCTGTCATTAACCCATTACTGCCCAAAATCTACATTTTACCACGAAAAAGTACCCGGAACGGGCCGGAACGCTACCCTAATATATAAAACGGCAGCAAAACTCACCTGAAAATGATGCAAACACACATGAAGAACATGTTGAAATGAGAAAGGTGCACCAATATGCTGTCATTAACCCATTACTGCCCAAAATCTACATTTTATCACGAAAAAGTAGCGCAACGGGCCGGAACGCTACCCTAACATATAAAATGGCAGCAAAAATCACCTGAAAATTATGCAAACACACATGAAGTACATTTTGAAATGAGAAAGGTGCTCCAATATGCTGTCATTAACCCATTACTGCCCAAAATCTACATTTTATCACGAAAAAGTACCCGGAACGGGCCGGAACGGTACCCTAACATATAAAAAGGCAGCCAAAATCACCTCAAAATGATGCAAACACACATGAAGAACATTTTGAAATGGGAAAGGTGCACCAATATGCTGTCATTAACCCATTACAGCCGAAAATCTACATTTTCACATGAAAAAGTACCCGGAAGGGGCCGGAACGGTACCCTAATATATAAAACGGCAGCAAAACTCACCTGAAAATGATGCAAACACACATGAAGAACATTTTGAAATGGCAAAGGATGAACAATGTGCTGTCATTAACCCATTACTTCCCAAAATCTACATTTTAACACAAAAAAGTACCCGCAACGGGCCGGAACGCTATCCTAATATATAAAACGGCAGCAAAACTCACCTGAAAATGATGCAAACACACATGAAGAACATGTTGAAATGAGAAAGGTGCCCCAATATGCTGTCATTAACCCATTATTGCCCAAAATTTACATTTTATCACGAAAAAGTACCCGCAACGGGCCGGAACGGTACCCTAACATATAAAATGGCAGCAAAAATCACCTGAAAATGATGCAAACACACATGAAGAACATTTTGAAATGAGAAAGGTGCACCAATATGCTGTCATTAACCCATTACTGCCCAAAATCTACATTTTATCACGAAAAAGTACCCGCAACGGGCCGGAACGCTACCCTAACATATAAAATGGCAGCAAAAATCACCTGAAAATTATGCAAACACACATGAAGTACATTTTGAAATGAGAAAGGTGCTCCAATATGCTGTCATTAACCCATTACTGCCCAAAATCTACATTTTATCACGAAGAAGTACCCGGAACGGGCCGGAACGGTACCCTAACATATAAAAAGGCAGCCAAAATCACCTCAAAATGATGCAAACACACATGAAGAACATTTTGAAATGAGGCAGGTGCACCAATATGCTGTCATTAACCCATTACAGCTCAAAATCTACATTTTCACATGAAAAAGTACCCGGAACGGGCCGGAACGGTACGGTACCCTAATATATAAAACGGCAGCAAAACTCACCTGAAAATGATGCAAACACACATGAAGAACATTTTGAAATGGCAAAGGATGAACAATGTGCTGTCATTAACCCATTACTGCCCAAAATCTACATTTTAACACGAAAAAGTACCCGGAACGGGCCGGAACGCTACCCTAATATATAAAACGGCAGCAAAACTCAGCTGAAAATGATGCAAACACACATGAAGAACATGTTGAAATGAGAAAGGTGCACCAATATGCTGTCATTAACCCATTACTGCCCAAAATCTACATTTTATCACGAAAAAGTACCCGCAACGGGCCGGAACGCTACCCTAACATATAAAATGGCAGCAAAAATCACGTGAAAATTATGCAAACACACATGAAGAACATTTTGAAATGAGAAAGGTGCACCAATATGCTGTCATTAACCCATTACAGCCCAAAATCTACATTTTCACATGAAAAAGTACACGGAACGGGCCGGAACGGTACCCTAATATATAAAACGGCAGCAAAACTCACCTGAAAATGATGCAAACACACATGAAGAACATTTTGAAATGGCAAAGGATGAACAATGTGCTGTCATTAACCCATTACTGCCCAAAATCTACATTTTAACACGAAAAAGTACCCGGAACGGGCCGGAACGCTACCCTAATATATAAAATGGCAGCAAAACTCACCTGAAAATGATGCAAACACACATGAAGAACATTTTGAAATGAGAAAGGTGGACCAATATATTGTCATTAACCCATTACTGCCCAAAATCTAAATTTTCAGACGAAAAAGTACCCGGAATGGCCCGGAACGGTACCCTAATATATAAAACGGCAGCAAAACTCACATGAAAATGATGCAAACACACATGAAGAACATTTTGAAATGGCAAAGGATGAACAATGTGCTGTCATTAACCCATTACTGCCCAAAATCTATATTTTCACAAGAAAAAAAACCCGGAACGGGCCGGAACGGTACCCTAACATATAAAATGGCAGCAAAAAGCACCTGAAAATGATGCAAACACACATGAAGAACATTTTGAAATGGCAAAGGATGAACAATGTGCTGTCATTAACCCATTACTGCCCAAAATCTACATTTTAACACGAAAAAGTACCCGGAACGGGCCGGAACGCTACCCTAATATATAAAACGGCAGCAAAATTCACCTGAAAATGATGCAAACACACATGAAGAACATGTTGAAATGAGAAAGGTGCACCAATATGCTGTCATTAACCCATTATTGCCCAAAATTTACATTTTATCACGAAAAAGTACCCGGAACGGGCCGGAACGGTACCCTAACATATAAAATGGCAGCCAAAATCACCTCAAAATGATGCAAACTCACATGAAGAACATTTTGAAATGAGAAAGGTGCACCAATAGGCTGTCACTAACCCATTACAGCCCAAAATCTACATTTTCACATGAAAAAGTACCCGGAACGGGCCGGAACGGTTCCCTAATATATAAAACGGCAGCAAAACTCACCTGAAAATGATTCAAACACACATGAAGAACATTTTGAAATGGCAAAGGATGAACAATGTGCTGTCATTAACCCATTACTGCCCAAAATCTACATTTTAACACGAAAAAGTACCCGGAACGGGCCGGAACGCTACCCTAATATATAAAACGGCAGCAAAACTCACCTGAAAATGATGCAAACACACATGAAGAACATGTTGAAATGAGAAAGGTGCACCAATATGCTGTCATTAACCCATTACTGCCCAAAATCTACATTTTATCACGAAAAAGAACCCGCAACGGGCCGGAACGCTACCCTAACATATAAAATGGCAGCAAAAATCACCTGAAAATTATGCAAACACACATGAAGTACATTTTGAAATGAGAAAGGTGCTCCAATATGCTGTCATTAACCCATTACAGCCCAAAATCTACATTTTCACATGAAAAAGTACCCGGAACGGGCCGGAACGGTACCCTAATATATAAAACGGCAGCAAAACTCACCTGAAAATGATGCAAACACACATGAAGAACATTTTGAAATGGCAAAGGATGAACAATGTGCTGTCATTAACCTATTACTGCCCAAAATCTACATTTTAACACGAAAAAGTACCAGGAACGGGCAGAAACGCTACCCTAATATATAAAACGGCAGCAAAACTCACCTGAAAATGATGCAAACACACATGAAGAACATGTTGAAATGAGAAAGGTGCACCAATATGCTGTCATTAACCCATTATTGCCCAAAATTTACATTTTATCACGAAAAAGTACCCGGAACGGGCCGGTACGGTACCCTAACATATAAAATGGCAGCAAAAATCACGTGAAAATTATGCAAACACACATGAAGTACATTTTGAAATGAGAAAGGTGCTCCAATATGCTGTCATTAACCCATTACTGCCCAAAATCTACATTTTATCACGAAAAAGTACCCGGAACGGGCCGGAACGGTACCCTAACATATAAAATGGCAGCCAAAATCACCTCAAAATGATGCAAACTCACATGAAGAACATTTTGAAATGAGAAAGGTGCACCAATAGGCTGTCACTAACCCATTACAGCCCAAAATCTACATTTTCACATGAAAAAGTACCCGGAACGGGCCGGAACGGTTCCCTAATATATAAAACGGCAGCAAAACTCACCTGAAAATGATTCAAACACACATGAAGAACATTTTGAAATGGCAAAGGATGAACAATGTGCTGTCATTAACCCATTACTGCCCAAAATCTACATTTTAACACGAAAAAGTACCCGGAACGGGCCGGAACGCTACCCTAATATATAAAACGGCAGCAAAACTCACCTGAAAATGATGCAAACACACATGAAGAACATGTTGAAATGAGAAAGGTGCACCAATATGCTGTCATTAACCCATTACTGCCCAAAATCTACATTTTATCACGAAAAAGAACCCGCAACGGGCCGGAACGCTACCCTAACATATAAAATGGCAGCAAAAATCACCTGAAAATTATGCAAACACACATGAAGTACATTTTGAAATGAGAAAGGTGCTCCAATATGCTGTCATTAACCCATTACAGCCCAAAATCTACATTTTCACATGAAAAAGTACCCGGAACGGGCCGGAACGGTACCCTAATATATAAAACGGCAGCAAAACTCACCTGAAAATGATGCAAACACACATGAAGAACATTTTGAAATGGCAAAGGATGAACAATGTGCTGTCATTAACCTATTACTGCCCAAAATCTACATTTTAACACGAAAAAGTACCCGGAACGGGCAGAAACGCTACCCTAATATATAAAACGGCAGCAAAACTCACCTGAAAATGATGCAAACACACATGAAGAACATGTTGAAATGAGAAAGGTGCACCAATATGCTGTCATTAACCCATTATTGCCCAAAATTTACATTTTATCACGAAAAAGTACCCGGAACGGGCCGGAACGGTACCCTAACATATAAAATGGCAGCCAAAATCACCTCAAAATGATGCAAACTCACATGAAGAACATTTTGAAATGAGAAAGGTGCACCAATAGGCTGTCACTAACCCATTACAGCCCAAAATCTACATTTTCACATGAAAAAGTACCCGGAACGGGCCGGAACGGTTCCCTAATATATAAAACGGCAGCAAAACTCACCTGAAAATGATTCAAACACACATGAAGAACATTTTGAAATGGCAAAGGATGAACAATGTGCTGTCATTAACCCATTACTGCCCAAAATCTACATTTTAACACGAAAAAGTACCCGGAACGGGCCGGAACGCTACCCTAATATATAAAACGGCAGCAAAACTCACCTGAAAATGATGCAAACACACATGAAGAACATGTTGAAATGAGAAAGGTGCACCAATATGCTGTCATTAACCCATTACTGCCCAAAATCTACATTTTATCACGAAAAAGAACCCGCAACGGGCCGGAACGCTACCCTAACATATAAAATGGCAGCAAAAATCACCTGAAAATTATGCAAACACACATGAAGTACATTTTGAAATGAGAAAGGTGCTCCAATATGCTGTCATTAACCCATTACAGCCCAAAATCTACATTTTCACATGAAAAAGTACCCGGAACGGGCCGGAACGGTACCCTAATATATAAAACGGCAGCAAAACTCACCTGAAAATGATGCAAACACACATGAAGAACATTTTGAAATGGCAAAGGATGAACAATGTGCTGTCATTAACCTATTACTGCCCAAAATCTACATTTTAACACGAAAAAGTACCAGGAACGGGCAGAAACGCTACCCTAATATATAAAACGGCAGCAAAACTCACCTGAAAATGATGCAAACACACATGAAGAACATGTTGAAATGAGAAAGGTGCACCAATATGCTGTCATTAACCCATTATTGCCCAAAATTTACATTTTATCACGAAAAAGTACCCGGAACGGGCCGGTACGGTACCCTAACATATAAAATGGCAGCAAAAATCACGTGAAAATTATGCAAACACACATGAAGTACATTTTGAAATGAGAAAGGTGCTCCAATATGCTGTCATTAACCCATTACTGCCCAAAATCTACATTTTATCACGAAAAAGTACCCGGAACGGGCCGGAACGGTACCCTAACATATAAAATGGCAGCCAAAATCACCTCAAAATGATGCAAACTCACATGAAGAACATTTTGAAATGAGAAAGGTGCACCAATAGGCTGTCACTAACCCATTACAGCCCAAAATCTACATTTTCACATGAAAAAGTACCCGGAACGGGCCGGAACGGTTCCCTAATATATAAAACGGCAGCAAAACTCACCTGAAAATGATTCAAACACACATGAAGAACATTTTGAAATGGCAAAGGATGAACAATGTGCTGTCATTAACCCATTACTGCCCAAAATCTACATTTTAACACGAAAAAGTACCCGGAACGGGCCGGAACGCTACCCTAATATATAAAACGGCAGCAAAACTCACCTGAAAATGATGCAAACACACATGAAGAACATGTTGAAATGAGAAAGGTGCACCAATATGCTGTCATTAACCCATTACTGCCCAAAATCTACATTTTATCACGAAAAAGAACCCGCAACGGGCCGGAACGCTACCCTAACATATAAAATGGCAGCAAAAATCACCTGAAAATTATGCAAACACACATGAAGTACATTTTGAAATGAGAAAGGTGCTCCAATATGCTGTCATTAACCCATTACAGCCCAAAATCTACATTTTCACATGAAAAAGTACCCGGAACGGGCCGGAACGGTACCCTAATATATAAAACGGCAGCAAAACTCACCTGAAAATGATGCAAACACACATGAAGAACATTTTGAAATGGCAAAGGATGAACAATGTGCTGTCATTAACCTATTACTGCCCAAAATCTACATTTTAACACGAAAAAGTACCCGGAACGGGCAGAAACGCTACCCTAATATATAAAACGGCAGCAAAACTCACCTGAAAATGATGCAAACACACATGAAGAACATGTTGAAATGAGAAAGGTGCACCAATATGCTGTCATTAACCCATTATTGCCCAAAATTTACATTTTATCACGAAAAAGTACCCGGAACGGGCCGGTACGGTACCCTAACATATAAAATGGCAGCAAAAATCACGTGAAAATTATGCAAACACACATGAAGTACATTTTGAAATGAGAAAGGTGCTCCAATATGCTGTCATTAACCCATTACTGCCCAAAATCTACATTTTATCACGAAAAAGTACCCGGAACGGGCCGGAACGGTACCCTAACATATAAAAAGGCAGCCAAAATCACCTCAAAATGTTGCAAACACACATGAAGAACATTTTGAAATGAGAAAGGTGCACCAATATGCTGTCATTAACCCATTACAGCCCAAAATCTACATTTTCACATGAAAAAGTACACGGAACGGGCCGGAACGGTACCCTAATATATAAAACGGCAGCAAAACTCACCTGAAAATGATGCAAACACACATGAAGAACATTTTGAAATGGCAAAGGATGAACAATGTGCTGTCATTAACCCATTACTGCCCAAAATCTACATTTTAACACGAAAAAGTACCCGGAATGGTCCGGAACGCTACCCTAATATATAAAATGGCAGCAAAACTCACCTGAAAATGATGCAAACACACATGAAGAACATTTTGAAATGAGAAAGGTGGACCAATATGCTGTCATTAACCCATTACTGCCCAAAATCTAAACTTTCAGACGAAAAAGTACCCGGAACGGTACCCTAATATATAAAACGGCAGCAAAACTCACATGAAAATGATGCAAACACACATGAAGAACATTTTGAAATGGCAAAGGATGAACAATGTGCTGTCATTAACCCATTACTGCCCAAAATCTATATTTTCACACGAAAAAAAACCCTGAACGGGCCGGAACGGTACCCTAACATATAAAATGGCAGCAAAAAGCACCTGAAAATGATGCAAACACACATGAAGAACATTTTGAAATGGCAAAGGATGAACAATGTGCTGTCATTAACCCATTACTGCCCAAAATCTACATTTTAACACGAAAAAGTACCCGGAACGGGCCGGAACGCTACCCTAATATATAAAACGGCAGCAAAATTCACCTGAAAATGATGCAAACACACATGAAGAACATGTTGAAATGAGAAAGGTGCACCAATATGCTGTCATTAACCCATTATTGCCCAAAATTTACATTTTATCACGAAAAAGTACCCGGAACGGGCCGGAACGGTACCCTAACATATAAAATGGCAGCAAAAATCACCTGAAAATGATGCAAACACACATGAAGAACATTTTGAAATGAGAAAGGTGCACCAATATGCTGTCATTCACCCATTACTGCCCAAAATCTACATTTTATCACGAAAAAGTACCCGCAACGGGCCGGAACGCTACCCTAACATATAAAATGGCAGCAAAAATCACCTGAAAATTATGCAAACACACATGAAGTACATTTTGAAATGAGAAAGGTGCTCCAATATGCTGTCATTAACCCATTACTGCCCAAAATCTAAATTTTATCACGAAAAAGTACCTGGAACGGGCCGGAACGGTACCCTAACATATAAAAAGGCAGCCAAAATCACCTCAAAATGATGCAAACACACATGAAGAACATTTTGAAATGAGAAAGGTGCACCAATATGCTGTCATTAACCCATTACAGCCCAAAATCTATATTTTCACATGAAAAAGTACCCGGAACGGACCGGAACGGTACCCTAATATATAAAACGGCAGCAAAACTCACCTGAAAATGATGCAAACACACATGAAGAACATTTTGAAATGGCAAAGGATGAACAATGTGCTGTCATTAACCCATTACTGCCCAAAATCTACATTTTAACATGAAAAAGTACCCGGAACGGGCCGGAACGCTACCCTAATATATAAAACGGCAGCAAAACTCACCTGAAAATGATGCAAATACACATGAAGAACATGTTGAAATGAGAAAGGTGCACCAATATGCTGTCATTACCCATTACTGCCCAAAATCTACATTTTATCACGAAAAAGTACCCGCAACGGGCCGGAACGCTACCCTAACATATAAAATGGCAGCAAAAATCAACTGAAAATTATGCAAACACACATGAAGTACATTTTGAAATGAGAAAGGTGCTCCAATATGCTGTCATTAACCCATTACAGCCCAAAATCTACATTTTCACATGAAAAAGTACCCGGAACGGGCCGGAACGGTACCCTAATATATAAAACGGCAGCAAAACTCACCTGAAAATGATGCAAACACACATGAAGAACATTTTGAAATGGCAAAGGATGAACAATGTGCTGTCATTAACCTATTACTGCCCAAAATCTACATTTTAACACGAAAAAGTACCCGGAACGGGCCGAAACGCTACCCTAATATATAAAACGGCAGCAAAACTCACCTGAAAATGATGCAAACACACATGAAGAACATGTTGAAATGAGAAAGGTGCACCAATATGCTGTCATTAACCCATTATTGCCCAAAATCTACATTTTATCACGAAAAAGTACCCGCAACGGGCCGGAACGCTACCCTAACATATAAAATGGCAGCAAAAATCACCTGAAAATTATGCAAACACACATGAAGTACATTTTGAAATGAGAAAGGTGCTCCAATATGCTGTCATGAACCCATTACTGCCCAAAATCTACATTTTATCACGAAAAAGTACCCGGAACGGGCCGGAATTGTACCCTAATATATAAAACGGCAGCAAAACTCACCTAAAAATGATGCAAACACACATGAAGCACATTTTGAAATGGCAAAGGATGAACAATGTGCTGTCATTAACCCATTACTGCCCAAAATCTACATTTTACCACGAAAAAGTACCCGGAACGGGCCGGAACGCTACCCTAATATATAAAACGGCAGCAAAACTCACCTGAAAATGATGCAAACACACATGAAGAACATGTTGAAATGAGAAAGGTGCACCAATATGCTGTCATTAACCCATTACTGCCCAAAATCTACATTTTATCACGAAAAAGTACCCGCAACGGGCCGGAACGCTACCCTAACATATAAAATGGCAGCAAAAATCACCTGAAAATTATGCAAACACACATGAAGAACATTTTGAAATGGGAAAGGTGCACCAATATGCTGTCATTAACCCATTACAGCCGAAAATCTACATTTTCACATGAAAAAGTACCCGGAACGGGCCGGAACGGTACCCTAATATATAAAACGGCAGCAAAACTCACCTGAAAATGATGCAAACACACATGAAGAACATTTTGAAATGGCAAAGGATGAACAATGTGCTGTCATTAACCCATTACTTCCCAAAATCTACATTTTAACACAAAAAAGTACCCGCAACGGGCCGGAACGCTACCCTAATATATAAAACGGCAGCAAAACTCACCTGAAAATGATGCAAACACACATGAAGAACATGTTGAAATGAGAAAGGTGCACCAATATGCTGTCATTAACCCATTATTGCCCAAAATTTACATTTTATCACGAAAAAGTACCCGCAACGGGCCGGAACGGTACCCTAACATATAAAATGGCAGCAAAAATCACCTGAAAATGATGCAAACACACATGAAGAACATTTTGAAATGAGAAAGGTGCACCAATATGCTGTCATTAACCCATTACTGCCCAAAATCTACATTTTATCACGAAAAAGTACCCGCAACGGGCCGGAACGCTACCCTAACATATAAAATGGCAGCAAAAATCACCTGAAAATTATGCAAACACACATGAAGTACATTTTGAAATGAGAAAGGTGCTCCAATATGCTGTCATTAACCAATTACTGCCCAAAATCTACATTTTATCACGAAAAAGTACCCGGAACAGGCCGGAACGGTACCCTAATATATAAAACGGCAGCAAAACTCACCTGAAAATGATGCAAACACACATGAAGAACATTTTGAAATGGCAAAGGATGAACAATGTGCTGTCATTAACCCATTACTGCCCAAAATCTACATTTTAACACGAAAAAGTACCCGGAACGGGCCGGAACGCTACCCTAATATATAAAACGGCAGCAAAACTAACCTGAAAATGATGCAAACACACATGAAGAACATGTTGAAATGAGAAAGGTGCACCAATATGCTGTCATTAACCCATTACTGCCAAAAATCTACATTTTATCACGAAAAAGTACCCGCAACGGGCCGGAACGCTACCCTAACATATAAAATGGCAGCAAAAATCACCTGAAAATTATGCAAACACACATGAAGTACATTTTGAAATGAGAAAGGTGCTCCAATATGCTGTCATTAACCCATTACAGCCCTAAATCTACATTTTATCACGAAAAAGTACCCGGAACGGGCCGGAACGGTACCCTAACATATAAAAAGGCAGCCAAAATCACCTCAAAATGATGCAAACACACATGAAGAACATTTTGAAATGAGAAAGGTGCACCAATATGCTGTCATTAACCCATTACAGCCCAAAATCTACATTTTCACATGAAAAAGTACCCGGAACGGGCCGGAACGGTACCCTAATATATAAAACGGCAGCAAAACTCACCTGAAAATGATGCAAACACACATGAAGAACATTTTGAAATGGCAAAGGATGAACAATGTGCTGTCATTAACCCATTACTGCCCAAAATCTACATTTTAACACAAAAAAGTACCCGGAACGGGCCGGAACGCTACCCTAATATATAAAACGGCAGCAAAACTCACCTGAAAATTATGCAAACACACACGAAGAACATGTTGAAATGAGAAAGGTGCACCAATATGCTGTCATTAACCCATTATTGCCCAAAATTTACATTTTATCACGAAAAAGTACCCAGAACGGGCCGGAACGGTACCCTAACATATAAAATGGCAGCAAAAATCACCTGAAAATGTTGCAAACACACATGAAGAACATTTTGAAATGAGAAAGGTGCACCAATATGCTGTCATTAACCCATTACTGCCCAAAATCTACATTTTTTCACGAAAAAGTACCCGCAACGGGCCGGAACGCTACCCTAACATATAAAATGGGAGCAAAAATCACCTGAAAATTATGCAAACACACATGAAGTACATTTTAAAATGAGAAAGGTGCTCCAATATGCTGTCATTAACCCATTACTGCCCAAAATCTACATTTTATCACGAAAAAGTACCCGGATTGGGCCAGAACGGTACCCTAACATATAAAAAGGCAGCCAAAATCACCTCAAAATGATGCAAACACACATGAAGAACATTTTGAAATGAGAAAGGTGCACCAATATGCTGTCATTAACCCATTACAGCCCAAAATCTACATTTTCACATGAAAAAGTACCCGGAACGGGCCGGAACGGTACCCTAATATATAAAACGGCAGCAAAACTCACCTGAAAATGATGCAAACACACATGAAGAACATTTTGAAATGGCAAAGGATGAACAATGTGCTGTCATTAACCCATTACTGCCCAAAATCTACATTTTAACACGAAAAAGTACCCGGAACGGGCCGGAACGCTACCCTAATATATAAAACGGCAGCAAAACTCACCTGAAAATGATGCAAACACACATGAAGAACATGTTGAAATGAGAAAGGTGCACCAATATGCTGTCATTAACCCATTATTGCCCAAAATTGACATTTTATCACGAAAAAGTACCCGGAACGGGCCGGAACGGTACCCTAACATATAAAATGGCAGCAAAAATCACCTGAAAATTATGCAAACACACATGAAGTACATTTTGAAATGAGAAAGGTGCTCCAATATGCTGTCATTAACCAATTACTGCCCAAAATCTACATTTTATCACGAAAAAGTACCCGGAACAGGCCGGAACGGTACCCTAATATATAAAACGGCAGCAAAACTCACCTGAAAATGATGCAAACACACATGAAGATCATTTTGAAATGGCAAAGGATGAACAATGTGCTGTCATTAACCCATTACTGCCAAAAATCTACATTTTATCACGAAAAAGTACCCGCAACGGGCCGGAACGCTACCCTAACATATAAAATGGCAGCAAAAATCACCTGAAAATTATGCAAACACACATGAAGTACATTTTGAAATGAGAAAGGTGCTCCAATATGCTGTCATTACCCCATTACAGCCCTAAATCTACATTTTATCACGAAAAAGTACCCGGAACGGGCCGGAACGGTACCCTAACATATAAAAAGGCAGCCAAAATCACCTCAAAATGATGCAAACACACATGAAGAACATTTTGAAATGAGAAAGGTGCACCAATATGCTGTCATTAACCCATTACTGCCCAAAATCTACATTTTCACATGAAAAAGTACCCGGAACGGGCCGGAACGGTACCCTAATATATAAAACGGCAGCAAAACTCACCTGAAAATGATGCAAACACACATGAAGAACATTTTGAAATGGCAAAGGATGAACAATGTGCTGTCATTAACCCATTACTGCCCAAAATCTACATTTTAACACAAAAAAGTACCCGGAACGGGCCGGAACGCTACCCTAATATATAAAACGGCAGCAAAACTCACCTGAAAATTATGCAAACACACACGAAGAACATGTTGAAATGAGAAAGGTGCACCAATATGCTGTCATTAACCCATTATTGCCCAAAATTTACATTTTATCACGAAAAAGTAGCCAGAACGGGCCGGAACGGTACCCTAACATATAAAATGGCAGCAAAAATCACCTGAAAATGTTGCAAACACACATGAAGAACATTTTGAAATGAGAAAGGTGCACCAATATGCTGTCATTAACCCATTACTGCCCAAAATCTACATTTTATCACGAAAAAGTACCCGCAACGGGCCGGAACGCTACCCTAACATATAAAATGGCAGCAAAAATCACCTGAAAATTATGCAAACACACATGAAGTACATTTTGAAATGAGAAAGGTGCTCCAATATGCTGTCATTAACCCATTACTGCCCAAAATCTACATTTTATCACGAAAAAGTACCCGGAACGGGCCAGAACGGTACCCTAACATATAAAAAGGCAGCCAAAATCACCTCAAAATGATGCAAACACACATGAAGAACATTTTGAAATGAGAAAGGTGCACCAATATGCTGTCATTAACCCATTACAGCCCAAAATCTACATTTTCACATGAAAAAGTACCCGGAACGGGCCGGAACGGTACCCTAATATATAAAACGGCAGCAAAACTCACCTGAAAATGATGCAAACACACATGAAGAACATTTTGAAATGGCAAAGGATGAACAATGTGCTGTCATTAACCCATTACTGCCCAAAATCTACATTTTAACACGAAAAAGTACCCGGAACGGGCCGGAACACTACCCTAATATATAAAACGGCAGCAAAACTCACCTGAAAATGATGCAAACAAACATGAAGAACATGTTGAAATGAGAAAGGTGCACCAATATGCTGTCATTAACCCATTACTGCCCAAAATCTACATTTTATCCCGAAAAAGTACCCGCAACGGGCCGGAACGCTACCCTAACATATAAAATGGCAGCAAAAATCACCTGAAAATTATGCAAACACACATGAAGTACATTTTGAAATGAGAAAGGTGCTCCAATATGCTGTCATTAACCCATTACAGCCCAAAATCTACATTTTCACATGAAAAAGTACCCGGAACGGGCCGGAACGGTACCCTAATATATAAAAAGGCAGCCAAAATCACCTCAAAATGATGCAAATACACATGAAGAACATGTTGAAATGAGAAAGGTGCACCAATATGCTGTCATTAACCCATTACTGCCCAAAATCTACATTTTATCACGAAAAAGTACCCGCAACGGGCCGGAACGCTACCCTAACATATAAAATGGCAGCAAAAATCACCTGAAAATTATGCAAACACACATGAAGAACATTTTGAAATGAGAAAGGTGGACCAATATGCTGTCATTAACCCATTACTGCCCAAAATCTACATTTTAACACAAAAAAGTACCCGGAACGGGCCGGAACGCTACCCTAATATATAAAACGGCAGCAAAACTCACCTGAAAATTATGCAAACACACACGAAGAACATGTTGAAATGAGAAAGGTGCACCAATATGCTGTCATTAACCCATTATTGCCCAAAATTTACATTTTATCACGAAAAAGTACCCAGAACGGGCCGGAACGGTACCCTAACATATAAAATGGCAGCAAAAATCACCTGAAAATGTTGCAAACACACATGAAGAACATTTTGAAATGAGAAAGGTGCACCAATATGCTGTCATTAACCCATTACTGCCCAAAATCTACATTTTATCACGAAAAAGTACCCGCAACGGGCCGGAACGCTACCCTAACATATAAAATGGCAGCAAAAATCACCTGAAAATTATGCAAACACACATGAAGTACATTTTGAAATGAGAAAGGTGCTCCAATATGCTGTCATTAACCCATTACTGCCCAAAATCTACATTTTATCACGAAAAAGTACCCGGAACGGGCCAGAACGGTACCCTAACATATAAAAAGGCAGCCAAAATCACCTCAAAATGATGCAAACACACATGAAGAACATTTTGAAATGAGAAAGGTGCACCAGTATGCTGTCATTAACCCATTACAGCCCAAAATCTACATTTTCACATGAAAAAGTACCCGGAACGGGCCGGAACGGTACCCTAATATATAAAACGGCAGCAAAACTCACCTGAAAATGATGCAAACACACATGAAGAACATTTTGAAATGGCAAAGGATGAACAATGTGCTGTCATTAACCCATTACTGCCCAAAATCTACATTTTAACACGAAAAAGTACCCGGAACGGGCCGGAACACTACCCTAATATATAAAACGGCAGCAAAACTCACCTGAAAATGATGCAAACACACATGAAGAACATGTTGAAATGAGAAAGGTGCACCAATATGCTGTCATTAACCCATTACTGCCCAAAATCTACATTTTATCCCGAAAAAGTACCCGCAACGGGCCGGAACGCTACCCTAACATATAAAATGGCAGCAAAAATCACCTGAAAATTATGCAAACACACATGAAGTACATTTTGAAATGAGAAAGGTGCTCCAATATGCTGTCATTAACCCATTACAGCCCAAAATCTACATTTTCACATGAAAAAGTACCCGCAACGGGCCGGAACGGTACCCTAATATATAAAACTGCAGCAAAACTCACCTGAAAATGATGCAAACACACATGAAGAACATTTTGAAATGGCAAAGGATGAACAATGTGCTGTCATTAACCAATTACTGCCCAAAATCTACATTTTAACACGAAAAAGTACCCGGAACGGGCCGGAACGCTACCCTAATATATAAAACGGCAGCAAAACTCACCTGAAAATGATTCAAACACACATGAAGAACATGTTGAAATGAGAAAGGTGCACCAATATGCTGTCATTAACCCATTATTGCCCAAAATTGACATTTTATCACGAAAAAGTACCCGGAACGGGCCGGAACGGTACCCTAACATATAAAATGGCAGCAAAAATCACCTGAAAATGATGCAAACACACATGAAGAACATTTTGAAATGAGAAAGGTGCACCAATATGCTGTCATTAACCCATTACTGCCCAAAATCTACATTTTATCACGAAAAAGTACCCGCAACGGGCCGGAACGCTACCCTAACATATAAAATGGCAGCAAAAATCACCTGAAAATAATGCAAACACACATGAAGTAGATTTTGAAATGAGAAAGGTGCTCCAATATGCTGTCATTAACCCATTACTGCCCAAAATCTACATTTTATCACGAAATAGTACCCGGAACGGGCCGGAACGGTACCCTAACATATGAAAAGGCAGCCAAAATCACCTCAAAATGATGCAAACACACATGAAGAACATTTTGAAATGAGAAAGGTGCACCAATATGCTGTCATTAACCCATTACAGCCCAAAATCTACATTTTCACATGAAAAAGTACCCGGAACGGGCCGGAACGGTACCCTAATATATAAAACGGCAGTAAAACTCACCTGAAAATGATGCAAACACACATGAAGAACATTTTGAAATGGCAAAGGATGAACAATGTGCTGTCATTAACCCATTACTGCCCAAAATCTACATTTTAACACGAAAAAGTACCCGGAACGGGCCGGAACGCTACCCTAATATATAAAACGGCAGCAAAACTCACCTGAAAATGATGCAAATACACATGAAGAACATGTTGAAATGAGAAAGGTGCACCAATATGCTGTCATTAACCCATTACTGCCCAAAATCTACATTTTATCACGAAAAAGTACCCGCAACGGGCCGGAACGCTACCCTAACATATAAAATGGCAGCAAAAATCACCTGAAAATTATGCAAACACACATGAAGAACATTTTGAAATGAGAAAGGTGGACCAATATGCTGTCATTTACCCATTACTGCCCAAAATCTAAATTTTCAGACGAAAAAGTACCCGGAACGGCCCAGAACGGTACCCTAATATATAAAACGGCAGCAAAACTCAGATGAAAATGATGCAAACACACATGAAGAACATTTTGAAATGGCAAAGGATGAACAATGTGCTGTCATTAACCCATTACTGCCCAAAATCTATATTTTCACACGAAAAAAAACCCGGAACGGGCCAGAACGGTACCCTAACATATAAAATGGCAGCAAAAAGCACCTGAAAATGATGCAAACACACATGAAGAACATTTTGAAATGGCAAAGGATGAACAATGTGCTGTCATTAACCCACTTACTGCCCAAAATCTACATTTGATCACGAAAAAGTACCCGGAACGGGCCGGAACGCTACCCTAATATATAAAACGGCAGCAAAACTCACCTGAAAATGATGCAAACACACATGAAGAACATTTTGAAATGAGAAAGGTGCACCAATATGCTATCATTAACCCATTACAGCCCAAAATCTACATTTTCACATGAAAAAGTACCCGGAACGGGCCGGAACGGTACCCTAATATATAAAACGGCAGCAAAACTCACCTGAAAATGATGCAAACACACATGAAGAACATTTTGAAATGAGAAAGGTGCTCCAATATGCTGTAATTAACCCATTACTGCCCAAAATCTACATTTTATCACGAAAAAGTATCAGGAACGGTACCCTAACATATAAAAAGGCAGCCAAAATCACCTCAAAATGATGCAAACACACATGAAGAACATTTTGAAATGAGAAAGGTGCACCAATATGCTGTCATTAACCCATTACAGCCCAAAATCTACATTTTCACATGAAAAAGTACCCGGAACGGTACCCTAATATATAAAACGGCAGCAAAACTCACCTGAAAATGATGCAAACACACATGAAGAACATTTTGAAATGGCAAACGATGAACAATGTGCTGTCATTAACCCATTACTGCCCAAAATCTACATTTTAATACGAAAAAGTACCCGGAACGGGCCGGAACGCTACCCTA
The DNA here is from genome assembly GCF_040938575.1 of Ambystoma mexicanum. Taxonomy (NCBI): domain Eukaryota; kingdom Metazoa; phylum Chordata; class Amphibia; order Caudata; family Ambystomatidae; genus Ambystoma; species Ambystoma mexicanum. Next base: position 377,152,622 of record NC_090930.1, on the reverse strand, counting down.
ATATATAAAATGGCAGCAAAACTCACCTGAAAATGATGCAAACACACATGAAGAACATTTTGGAAATGGGATAGGTTGAACAATGTGCTGTCATTAACCCATTACTGCCCAAAATCTAACTTTTCAGACGAAAAAGTACCCGAAACGGCCCGGAACGGTACCCTAATATATAAAACGGCAGCAAAACTCACATGAAAATGATGCAAACACACATGAAGAACATTTTGAAATGGCAAAGGATGAACAATGTGCTGTCATTAACCCATTACTGCCCAAAATCTATATTTTCACACGAAAAAAAACCCGGAACGGGCCGGAACGGTACCCTAACATATAAAATGGCAGCAAAAAGCACCTGAAAATGATGCAAACACACATGAAGAACATTTTGAAATGGCAAAGGATGAACAATGTGCTGTCATTAACCCATTACTGCCCAAAATCTATATTTTCACACGAAAAAAAAACCGGAACGGGCCGGAACAGTACCATAACATATAAAATGGCAGCCAAAAGCACCTGAAAATGATGCAAACACACATGAAGAACATTTTGAAATGAGAAAGGTGCACCAATATGCTGTCATTAACACATTACAGCCCAAAATCTACATTTTCACATGAAAAAGTACCCGGAACGGGCCGGAACGGTACCCTAATATATAAAACGGCAGCAAAACTCACCTGAAAATGATGCAAACACACATGAAGAACATTTTGAAATGGCAAAGGATGAACAATGTGCTGTCATTAACCCATTACTGCCCAAAATCTACATTTTAACACGAAAAAGTACCCGGAACGGGCCGGAACGCTACCCTAATATATAAAACGGCAGGAAAACTCACCTGAAAATGATGCAAACACACATGAAGAACATGTTGAAATGAGAAAGGTGCACCAATATGCTGTCATTAACCCATTATTGCCCAAAATTTACATTTTATCACGAAAAAGTACCCGGAACGGGCCGGAACGGTACCCTAACATATAAAATGGCAGCAAAAATCACCTGAAAATTATGCAAACACACATGAAGTACATTTTGAAATGAGAAAGGTGCTCCAATATGCTGTCATTAACCCATTACTGCCCAAAATCTACATTTTCACACGAAAAAGTACCCATAATGGGCGGGAACGGTACCCTAACATATAAAATGGCAGCAAAACTCACCTGAAAATGATGCAAATACACATGAAGAACATTTTGGAAATGGGGAAGGTTGAACAATGTGCTGTCATTAACCCATTGCTGCCCAAAAGCTACATTTTCACACGAAAAAGTACCCGGAACGGGCCGGAACGGTACCCTAATATATAAACCGGCAGCAAAACTCACCTGAAAATTATGCAAACACAAGTGAAGAACATTTTGGAAATGGGGAAGGTTGAACAATGTGCTTTCATTAACCCATTACTGCCCAAAATTCAGTAAAAAGGCAGCTAATAAGTAAACTCAAAGAGGGACTTTGTGATGACATCTATATTGTACTAGAAAATCCTCATCTACCTAAATATACTCTAGTCACATAAAGGTAGAATTGTAACACTTTTGATTTGATTGACATGAAGGGAAATTATATATTTCAAAATATTACTGGAGGGTGACTACACCTTACTGAACACTAGAGGGAGCAGTGACTGTTTAGTTGTGTTCATAGTCAGGTTTTCCTTTATCACTTCCATATCCTTGTTTCAGGAAGTGGTAACATTTCACATGTTTCTTCTTCACTTAAATGTTGCAGCTTCATCTTGTCTGTGCTGATCACCTTGAGTTTAGATACAGGTCAGATTTATGTTTTTTTTCTCTCTGCAAGCCTTGAGCATAAGTGTGCAACAATGGATTGCTTCATGCTGACCAGATCATTTCTTATAGAAAAGCTCTGCTGCAGCAACTTTGACAAATGTAGGACCACCCTGCCTTTTCACTACTTGGTTGGAAAGAGGTCTTCAAGTGGACAGGGCCCAGCCTCGTATGTGACACAGCAAGGATCATAAAAGGTCTTCAAGGTGGCTCAGCAGCTTATAAACACATTTCATGCAAACAAGGAAGCTTGAATCCCTAAGAAGGGGCCCTTAAAAATCAGACACATCATCTCTTCCTAGGAGAAACCTAGATGTGCATCATGAAGAAAGCTGTTTCATTGTTTTCTCTGTGTAATGTGTTATGTCTTGCTTTCTCCCCTGTTCCTGTGTTGTGAGCCTGGGTGCTGTGGAATGCTTGTAGAATGCCTGCCTCTGGAATGTTGAGAGAGTGTTTGAGAGCTCCTTGCAGTTTGGAGGCTGGGGCTTGAATGATGGCATTGAGGCTTCAGCGGCCAATCAGAGAGGATGTTGTGACGTGGCTAATGGCTGAGGATGTCGAATGATGTGCCATTGAAGGGGATGGACAGCATCACACACTGTACAACGGTTGTCCGCTGCACGCCTCTAAGGGTTTGAACTGAGTCTCAGGGGAGGAGATGTGTCCTGATGGTAATGCTGCTGAAAAGAAAAAGCGGCAGGTAACATCTAGTGCGGCGCCCAGCATGGAATGCTATCCGAGCCGGAGCTGGGAGTTGTTTCAGGAGAGCCGTGTGTGTGCTGTCAGCATAGTGAACAGCTGGGTGCTGTGTTTGGAGACCCATGTGGGCACAGTCAGCTCAGTGAACAGCTGGTACCTGAAACAGTCAAGTTGGCAGTGATGGAGGTTGGGCCCAACGTGTGTTGGGGTCGGGGTCACAGGTACCAGCTTGACAGCTGCTCCGGGTATGGTGTGGATGGAACTATGTTGTATCCTGACTGCGTCTCTGGGAAGCAGGAATTGACTGTTCGCTGGGAAGAGCTCTGGGGTTTTTGCCTTGGTTGTGGGGCTGACCTGGGTGATTCAAGAAGTCAATATATGGCAGTTTTCCACAAGCTAGATCAGGGCTTTGTCATTTTTCAGGGAGCTGTCCATGCTGAACCGTGAATATTGATCAACAGTGTTATATGAAGTGAAGCCTGTTTGGGTGTAAGTTGTCCATTGGTACGTTGTGGATTGTGGTGGATCTGGGACGTGTCTGGTGTATTTTGGTAAAGACATGTCCTCTGTTAGTTGAAGGAAGTTGAAATTTGGTTTGTTCTTGCATGTTGATTTAACTTTTGCCTCCACAGGTCTGTCAGAATATGGACGTGAGAATAGGGCATGGACTTACTGGGGGTTACTTGTGTATGTGGTGTGTGTTGTGCTCACTGGGTGGCCTGGCAAACCACCTTGTGGGGTTGGACAGTTTTGTTTGTGTTTTGTGTGGCAGGGTAGTGCCAGCCACCTGGGCTGCTAGCTGCCAGCACATGGCACACCACAGCACTTTGGGGAGGTATTATATGCCCGTGCCATTTGCGTTCATGGTTGTGGCTGGAGAAATGTTGTTGAGTGCAGTTTACCTCATTAGTTTGTTTCTGTGGAGGTGGACCCCGCACTCACATGTTTTTTTGCCATTTGGTCAAGTGTGCTTTGCCATTTTGTGTTGGGGGGACCCCAGTACCCTTTGTGGGGGTGTCGCTCCCACACCTTGAATGTGGTGGTCTCAACCTATGTGTTGTTCTTGTGGTTGGGGTGCTCCTTGTTGGGGCACTGGTGGTGCATTTTCATGCGCCATCTATTTGCGGTGGTGTAGTGTTGCTTGTATGTCGAGCAGCCTCAGTGTTGGTTTGGTTAGGTGATAAAGTGGTTTTGTTTGGTTGAGATGGGTAGTCAGCAGTCGTTCCGTGGGGTTTGAGGCCGGTCCCTTGTATGAATTCCTGCTGTTTGGTCAACTGTGTGGATGGTGACGTGTTTTCAGTTGTGATGTTTTTCTAGCATTTCATTGGTAGGACGGTTGAGGGGATTTTATGTATTTAAAGTTTATTTATTTATTTAAATATGGTGGCGAAGGCCCGCAGGCATTGATTGGGGCTCCAGGTCTGGGGTACGAAGGGGTCTGTGGGCGCACAGGAAGGGTTGGCAGAGCAGAGGATGGGAAGTGTAGAAAAAATCTGAGTGAATGGGGGATAGTGGAGAGAAGGTACTGAGGGGTGGGAGGGAAAGGAGGCTAGTGAGATCACAGATTTTTAAGCCTTTTGCAGTGAGAGACGAAAGAATGAAGAGAGGTCAGGGGAAGAAGGGTAAAAACTGATGGTCCTGGATAGTTTGTGACGGTAAAAATGGAGAGAAGAGATGAGGTTGGTGTAGCAGTGTGATGTGACAGAGTGCAGGATGTAACAGAGTATGGGGAGTGATTCCTTGTAGGCGACAAAAAGAACCTGGGAAAGGATTTTACAGCAGCGATGGATGTCCATATAGTATGATGAATCAGTAGTGATTCCCCCCAGAATCTTGACCTGGGACCCTTCTCGTGTGGCCAGGGGAAGGCAGATGCTTCCTGATCCCAACCCTGGGGGTGGTGTTCTGCGGGAGGATCACATGGGGTGGGAACAGGCCAGGAGGAAGGAGAAACTCCCTTGTTTAATTTTCTCTGAACCCCCAATCTTGGAATGGCTTATTGTAAGGTAGAAGAAGTTAGGAAAACTAACTTGGTTGGCAGGGACTTCAAGTCCCATAATTCTTCAGTACTGGGACGAGGAAAAGGGATGCAGAGGAATATTGCTGTGGGAGCAATCAGCTAATTAGTGTAAACGACCTACACCTGAGGGAGACTGAGAGGCATAAAAAGCCCCCTCAGGTGCAGGAAGAGGGAGAACATGAACAGCAGGAGCAGCAGGAGAGGAAAAAGCAGTGCAGGCTGCATAGGAAAGTGAAGCTGGCACGAGAGAAGACGCCGGGACCATTGTGCAGCCAAGAGCGGTGTCAAGTCCTGTGAGGGTCTTTGCCTCAAGCTATTCCTGTTGCAGAGGTTGCACAGCGGGAAGCGTAAGAACGGGACGCTTACCCATTGAAGGCTTGTTGTGCAGAGGTTGCGCAGCAGGAAGAGGAAGTAGCAAGGGAAGTGTACCCTCGTTAAAGGCTTTAGGTGGCTGGGTTGCACCTGAGCCTCTGCCGAGTGGAGGAAGCTCCAATTTCGAGTGGCGTGAGCGGAGGTGGACCAGACGAGACTGTTTGCCTGACCGCGAGGAGCCACAATGACAGAAGACCTGCGAACACCAAGCGGAGCTAGATTGAGCGACTTACCTTGTGAGTTCACAGCTTGCAAGTGACTCCGGATCGCTCTGACACTATCCACGGCAGGCAGTTTCACTCGCGTGTGAGTGAGAGAAGCAGTGATTACAATTCTGAATACTGAACCGTACAAAACCAACAAATGTTTTACTTATTAAACCAAAGTGACTGTGCAAGCAAGCATGTGAGTTGGTGGAAGGGCCAAAATCCCTGTGGTGAAGCTTTAGTCCAAACAAAAGCATACAAACAATACCAAGCAAAAGAGTATTTAAAAACCCGGCAATACCAATATAACAACCATTGCTCAAGATTTCGGGAGGATAGCTCAGGGGCAACATGCTCGCCTTACAAGCAAGACGACATGGAGCACCACAGGTTTGTCACAATTGTCACATTGTCAATTGTCACAATTGTCACAAGCTTTGACACTCTCCTCCCGATGACTGTAAGATCCTCTCCGTGCCCAGATACAACCGTTCTGGAGGGGGTGTAGCCTTGATCTTCCCAGAGTGGATTCCTGCCTCTGTCATTCCTATGCAGGCCTACTCCTCTTTCAAATGCCTTGTCTGAGGCTTTCTCTCTCTCCTTGCCACTCACTTACCATGGCTACTATCTATCAGCCACCTGGTCAAATCACCTCCTTCCTCTCTGAGTGGGCGGACCTCACTTCCTCCCTCCTGGCCTCAACTACTCAACTCCTCGTTCTTGGAGACTTCAACATCCATCTGGATGCTTTCGCGACCTCTGAGACTCTCTCCCTCTTTCTATTCTCCCCTCTGGCCCAACTCACTCTGCTGGGCCCACTCTGGATGCTCTGATCTCTTCAGACCTCCCCCTCTCTATCCCTCTGACCACTCCTCTCTCCTGGAGTGATCACTCTCTCATTTCCTCCCATCTCTCCCTCTCTACCCAACAGGCCAAGCCAACTCCAACACTGCCATGTACCTTCTCGGTCATCCGACCCATGAAGCGTGTCAGTTGAGGCTTCCACTTCCACTTTCTCTCCCCCTCCTCCTCCTCTGGCTGACTCACATCCTGACACAGCCCTTTCTATGCTCTACTCTTCTATCTCTGATACTCTTGATGTACTTGCCCCTGTCATGAACATCCGCTTGAAGCCCAAAACCAAGTGCAACTCTTGGTATGACTCTGACCTAGTTACCCTTAAACGCAAGTGTAGGGTGGCTGAGAGGAAATGGCGGGCTTCTTGTGCATCCTCTGACAAACTGGCCTGCGCCTGCTACAAAGGCAATACCAGCTCCTTGTCCGCACTAAGAAGGGAGCCCACATCCAAGCCTGCATCTTTGTGGCATCTAACACTTGGCCGTACTCTTTAAAATCTGCAAGGAGCTGGCCAACCCTGCTGCAGTCTTTACCTCTCCTGTCGCCTCCGAGGCCATCTGCATGGCCTTTGCCTTTCATTTCATCTCAAAACCCAGGACATCCGGTCCACCCTCTCGTCCTCTCCTCCTCCTCCCACTTCTCTCTCTGCTACCTTTGGCCCCCCTGCAGCCGCCTCTCCTCCTTCTTTCTCATTTTTTCCTCTGTTCTCCCTTGAAGAGATTTCCAGAAAGTCCAATCTATGAAAGTATCGTCAAAACAGGTTATTTCCTGTTCATCCAAAACCATCAAGGACCACATCGACACCCTTGCTCCTGCTCTGGCCGACTTCTGCAACCACTCCTTCGTCTCTGTAGCCTTCCCCTCCCCTCTGAAGCACTCTCTTGTGCACCCTCTTCTCAAGAAACCCATAGCCGACCCCTATTACCCGGCTAACTATCAACCGATCTCTATCACTCCTTTCCTGGGCAAACTCCTGGAAAAGCTGGCCATCTCCCAGCTTAATCTTCACTCCGATTCTGTTGGTTGACTCCATGACCATCAGTCTGGCTTCAGAGCTGCCAGAAGCATGGAAAGTGCTCTCCTGAACATCCGTGAAGACCTGCTCTCCACCCTTCATTCTAATATCCCATCTGTCCTCATCCTACTCGATCTTTCTTCTGCCTTTCACATGGTCAACCATGTCATCCTGCTCAATCGCCTCTGTGATAAGCTTGGTATCACTGATCAGGCCCTGGCCTGGCTGACACCCTTTCTCTCCAACCGACCCTCCAAGGTCCAACTTGGGTCCTTCCTTTCCTCTATCTCACTTTCTACCTGTGGCGTTGCCCAGGGGTCTAACCTCTCTCCTTGGCTTTTCAACCAATACCTGGCACTGCTAGCCCACTGCATTTCTGCTCTCTGCTGAAACTTTCAGTGCTATGTGAATGACAACCAACTTGTTTTCAGGCTCCCCTCTGCCACCTCTTCTCCCTCTCTCATCTCTGACTGTGTGTCTGCAATCCAGGTGTGGTGCGCCACCAACAACCTCTTCCTTAATGCCAGTAAGACAGAGATCCTCCTCATCGGCACACCTGCACCTTCCTTGCCTGTCACTCTCTGGCCGGCCTCCCTTGGCCCTCTCCCTGCTCCCACTTGCGAGGCTAAGAACCTCTGGGTCATCTTCGACTCCACGCTTTCCTTTTCTCCACACATCTCTGACGTCTCAAAAAAAGTCTAACTACCAACTGCACCTCCTCAGAGGTATTCTTCTTTGCCTCTCCTTCCCCCATTAGCTCACTGTTTCCAGAGCTCTGGTTCTCTCTAGGCTGGACTATTGCAACAGCCTCTTTGTTAATCTGCCTGCAACCACTCTCCGCCCTCTGCAGCTCATCCAGAACAGGACTGTGAGACTTGTCCTTGGCCTCAAGCCCTGCGATCGTATCTCTCCAGCCCTGAAATCCCTTCATTGGCTCCCAGCGTCTGCAAGGATTAAATTCAAGACCCTTTGCATTGTCCACAAGGCTTTCTGGTGCCTGGTTCCGCAATACCTTGAACTCTCCCTCTGTAAATACCTTCCTACTTGAGCTCTTCGCTCCTTCACCTCCAACTCCCTCAGGATCAGTCGCTTCTCCAAGCAACAAGTTGGGGGTAGATCCCTTTCCTCTGCTGGGGCATACATCTGGAACAGCCTCCCTGCCTCTCTGAAACTTGAGGAGAACCATCTCCGGTTCCGGAAGCACCTCAAGACCTTCCTCTTTGCTTCTGCCTTCTCTCTTCCTCTCCCCTGCTAAACTGTCTGCTTTGGCACCAGGCACCTGTTTACCCTCTGATATCGGGCCCAGATCCCTGCCCTCCCAGCCACACACCCGCACTGCCTCCTGACAACCCTTGCACTTGGGTCTGTATCTGCTACCCCACAGTCCCCTTCGAGCACTTATAATACACCCGTTGTTTACACCTTATTTTCGCACTTACCACCTACTGGGCACACTACCTGTTGTTCTATCACGTGTTCAGCACTTTCCACTCTTACCCTGCCCCTCGCACTTCCCCCTTCCCTCTCCCCTGCACTCGCACGTTCTTAATGTCACTGGGCCTAGTAAGATCGTTGTTCTGTCCTCCCTTGTTTCCCCTCCCTTACCTCGTTGCGCTCTGAAAAATTGTGTATTGGCGCAATACAAATAAAATATCATATCATGTAAATATCAGCCTCAGAAGGAAGGTGAGTAACAGCAATGTTCGATTGAATAGAAATGATTTCATCCATAAAACATGTGGACAAGGAATTACAGAGGGCCTGAGAGGAGGGAAGAGGAACCGGTAAGCTAGTAGAGAGATTACGAACCACTTTGAACAACTCCCTGCGGTGATTCACAGAAGTTTCAATAATAGATGCAACGTAGACACGTTTGGCACATGAAATGGCTAGGTGATACTGGGATGTGACCAGAGACAAGGCAAACTTTTTCCTGGGGGTATAAGAGTGCCTCCACTTTTGCTCCATCTGCCTGCATTGTAGGCGAAGGGCACGCAGCTTGTCCATGAACCACTGCTGAGAGGGGCGTGAAGATAGCCTAGATGTCTTGAGCTGAGCAAGGCTGCCTGCAACTGCGGTCAGAGTACTAGTTAAAGAATTAATGTCCACAGGGGACAGCCCTGAAAGTCGGGCAAGTATCAAAGAGGTCATATCAGATTTAGATACTGAGCGCCATCCACGCCGCTGGACTAATTTGGCTGGTGGAGCAGATGGCGGGCCCTTAATGCCCCAGGGGAAGGGAACAAAGAAATGATCAGACCAGAGGATTTGAAAGGCCACAAAAAGAGTGATCTCAGCATCTGCTGAGAAAATCAGGTCCAAGGTGTTACCTAAGGAATGGGTCTGTTCATGAACCTGCTGGGGGAGGGAGAGTTCTTTCATAGAGGACAGAAAGCTTTGAATCTTAAATTTCTCCACCTCATTGACCTTAAGATTAAAGTCACCCACAATTGTAATTGTTTATTTATAACATGCTTAATACCCAGAGATTTCTAAGCGCGGACCCGGGCATCGAACCTGTGTTGCTCTGCGTCGACTTGCTACCAAGGCGAGCACGTTGCCCCAGAGCTATCCTCCCGACACAATGGCATATCATCCTGACAAAGACAGTGTTTGTTTACTTGAAGGAGATGAATTTAAATCCTGTTCTTACTCCAGGAGAAGTTGGAACCTATCACTTCTTTTCGTACATTGTTGATACAACTGAACTTTTTATTATCAAGTTTTGAATCCGAAAGAACTGTGTTGGAACTTTGTGGCAAAACAGAATTTCCTGATTTCTTTTGAACTGTGGAGCAAATCCTTGCTCAAACCTGGGGAAGGGGAATTAACCCAGGTTATGAGAAGAGGCAGTGGCCACATTGTGATGTGGTTTTATGTTATATATAATTGTTGGATTAAACTGCCATACATTTCCTTATTGATTTATTGAGTATACAAGTGCGAGGGACAGATATCCTTTTGTAAGAGTATTTTCTTTAGTTTATTCTAGGCAGGAAAATTCTTGTCAGGGTAGGGATAGAGTGGCGTTTATCCTACCTTTTTATTTAATAAAATGCTAAAGTTGAAAACTCTTTACAAAGTTGTCGGCCTCACATTTCTTACCCCTCACAATAGGTTCTGAGATGCTGGATGGTTGGGGAAATCCAAGGTTCAATGCACAGGCAAGAGGGATAATGGTACTCAACGAGAGCACTAGTGCTAGGTTAAAATCTGGGAAGGCCTTCTCACTGGAGTTGGTAACAGATGGAAAGAGAACCTAAAGGAAGGGCCTGACTTTATTCAGATGAGGAGTTATTTAGTCCAGTGAGTTTCAGAAAAATTGGGCCGACTGATTGTGGAGGGTGACCAGAAAATGGTCAGAGTATGAGGAGTCAAGGTGAAGACAGTGGCTGTAGTCATGTTTACGGCAGGTTGAATTGACAGGTGTTCAGTGTCAGAGATTTGATTAAGAGGTCTAAGTCATTGGAAAAGAGAGATTGAAGACTCAAAGAGGTCAATAGATGAGAATTATGCAAGAGGAGGTGGAGCAAGGAGCTGAATACAAACATACTCAAAAGAAAATGAGATTAAGTAATTGGGGAGAGAGGTGGATGGCGTGTCTTTACTGATCATAAGACCTCCCACCCTGCCACCCTGCCATCCTGCTACCCATTCTGCCATCCTTTTAGGATAATCAGTAAGAGTAGGGAAAGTTAGAGGAATCAGTGTGAAGGGCTTCTAGTGAGGCTGATGAAGATATGGGGCCTCATTACGACCCTGGCGCTAAGTGTTTAACGGCGCCGTAAAAGGCTGCAGCGCCGTTAAACACTTAGCGCCTAATTACGATGTCCCTGGTTTTTCCAGCCGTTAAAGTAGGCACCCGCAAAGGGACCTTGGTGCTAATTACGGTACCGCAATTTGCGGTACTGTAATTAGCGCCTTCCCCATTCCCATTGAGCCCTATGGGTCAAAAATGGGAATGGGGAAGGGCCATGGCAGCATGGGGAATTACCGCCCCACCAACCTCGGAATGGGGTGGTAATTCCCCATTCCGCCATGGCGGACACCGGCATGGACCATGGTGCTAATAGCACCATGGTCCTCCGCCTAGGTCGTAATGAGGCCCATGGTGTTCACCCCATTGATACACACAGGTTACTGGTTATCAGCACATAGAGACCCATTTTATGATATAGTGTGGAATTTAGGGCCCAATTCTGCTAGAGGTGTAACACATCCATGGCCCTTAGGGCCATATTCTGCCTGGGTTGTAATTCATGAGTGAATTCCTGATTCGGAATGTACATTTGCTTTTTACACCAGTTTTCTATCTTTATAATGGGACCTATTCTGCTAGAGGTGGAACAACCCCATGGGGATATTACACCTCTAGCAGAATAGGCCCATTATAAAGATAGGAAACAGGTGTAAAAAACAGGTGTACATTCCAAATGGGGAATTCACCCATGCATTACACCTCTAGCATAATTACACCTCCATCAGAATAGGCCACTAAGTCCAGACATGCTTCCTTTATCACTATGTCCCGACATCATCCTTATCACTGTGTCCCTTCTTGAGTAACAAACCCACTGCCTGCGTATTTGTAATGATCTTAGGGTGTGAGGGAAACAGTGTTCATTTTTAATTTAATTCATATTTTTACTTTATCCTCCAGAATGTGCAGCATAGTTTATATGAACAAACAAACGCTGCTTTCACCACAAGAAGTATTCAACATTTTAAGGCATCACCTAAAAGGCAATATTTCCACACTTCCGGCAACTAATCCAGAAAATGGTCAGGTGTTCCTATACAGTTATGAAGGACAAAAGCATAGAAAAGATGATTGGAGATGTGATCAGTATAAATGGATTCAGAAAGGAAGGCATGCTCTGCCGAGGGCCAGTCCTCTGGTGTGGAAGACCTACTTCCAAAGATGAATTGGTAGAGAGGAAGTTACATTTTACAGATATGGCTATGAAGTTCTTGATGGAAGTGTTGAAAAAGTGATTGTCCATTATCTAGGTGAAGACAAAACACCTGAGCCATGCATGCCTCATGGAAATATGAGAAAATACCCCTTAAGAGCTCATGTTCGCACAATGCCATCTGTGCTGATAGAAATTTCTGAAAATAAAGATTTAGGTCCAACTTCAATTTACCAGAAAATAATTGCAGAATACGATGCTTCCCCTACCCACATGAGAGTTACAGTGCCGAAAAATACAGAGCAAATAAAAAATAAACTTAAGTATGGGAAACAGAAATGTAGTATCAGTCATGATGATTTATATAACATCTTCGAGCTTCACTATGCACTGGAAGGGTTTGTATGCCATTACTCTCTGGTTCCCAAACTTATTGTAACTTTGGCTCTTCCAGACATTATCAATATTTTTGAGGAAGTGATGAAGTTGAATTCAAGAACCCTAATTTCATATGACACAACATTTCAATTAGGTGATTTTTACCTCTCTCCACTAATATTTCAATGTTCATTGTTTGAGGAAAATCCTGCAATCCCTGCCTTTGTACTGATTCATGATAAACGCACAACGATTGTCCATGAAACATTTTTTTCTTTTGTAGCAAAGCGTATGCCTCAAATTAACCAGAGTTCCATTACTATAGTAACAGACATAGAAGCTGCTATTGTGAAATCTGTAGAGAATATTATTCCAAGATGCAAGCATGTGGTTTGTTGGAACCACATACTGAAAGACGTGGAATTCTGGGTTTCAGGTCATGAAGGAGGAAAAGCAGACAGAAAGGTGTACACCAATAATATTCTACAGCTCTTAGACTGCAAAACTGAAGAAGACTTTCTAACATTGTTGGAACAACTAAGGGCCACATGGAGTGCTTCTTTTGTGAAATATTTTGAGGAAAAACTGAGCAAAGACATCTTGACAAAGGCAGGCAGATGGGTCTTGGAAACAGTTGGCATTTATAGGAAAACCAGTGGAGTTACGACTAATGTGTCAGAAAGCATGAATGCTGTGATGAAAAGACTGACTAAGCACAAAGAGGTTCACATGGATGAAATGGTATTGGCAATCTACTTTTTGCAAACATTTTATCTAAAGGAAGTGTTGAGAGGACAGTGTGGTATGGGGAATTATCACCTGTCAAACAGGCATGCTGGCAAAAAACTTAATTCTGGTGATATTGAATTCCCATTTGATTACATACCTGAGGAAAAGATAATGGACTTTATAAAGAAGGGTCACTATGATGAAGAACCTGTAACAATATCAAAAGGTGATGAGCGCAAATCAAATGCAATGGAAGGCCTAGCAGACTTGATAGTTAAGCAAAACCGAGTATTTCTTCAGGCACAGTCTGGATGTTTCATAGTTACCGGATTACGAGACAAAACGTATGTGGTAAAGTTATTCCCAGCTGAAACATGCTCTTGCAACAGTTCACGAACATGCTACCACATTCTGGCTGCACAGAAGTCAATTGGTAAGAGTTCAAGTAAGAAAAGAATAGTGTATTCTCTGAAAAAGCTCAGGATGAATGTCAGAAAAGGCAAATCTGGAAGGAAAAGAATTAGACAGAAAGATGAGCTGCAACTGTAGCCGCAATGGATTCTATTCTGATGAGTGAAACTAAATTTGATGACACTCAGGAAGACATTAAAGCAAAAAATAAACATACTAAACAATTGAACCCATATGAGAATGTTCCCAAGAAAGAACATTTTACCTCTTTTCTGGTAGACGAGTATGATCTGGGTGTACCGCAGCGGTCAAGCTCACCTAAACAAACAAATAAAACGGTGCCCCTTCCATGGGACTTAATACCAGATTATCCACGCATGCAGAGTGTCCTAGTTCAAAATATTTACATCAATGTTGAAGACATGAAATCTCTCTTAGGTGATAACTGGTTGGTTGACACAGTCATTGAAGGCTTCTTGCTTACTAGAGCTTCTCTAAAACATGTCACTGAATGTGATGTACGTGTGAGTGTTTTCAGTCCATTCATAATTCATTCCATTGACTTACGTGGATACTCTTCAAGTGTTCACGAGTTTGGCATCAAATCAGATATTATGGCAAAGGACATCTGGATCATCCCCACAAATGTGCAAAATACTCACTGGGTACTTATGTTGGTGTTCATGAAGTGGAAGATTATTCTGTATTTAGACTCCAATAAAACCCTCTACACAAAGTACATAAACATACTACAAACATTCATGGACATGCAGGTGGCATCCACAATTGACTGGTCTAAGTGGACAATCCATGCTCCTCATGATGTACCAGCTCAGCATGATTCATCCAGTTGTGGACTATTTCTCTGCTTATTTGCACATACATTGTGTAGTGGGTCACTTGTACCATTCCCTGCAGACATGACTGCTGTGCGGCAGTGGATAGCTATGGAATTAATTAGTGGAAAATCCTTTCTCCCAAAATCACAGTTGAAGAAACAAAAATATTGCAGAGCAAAAAAAGAGATTAAGCAGAATATTAAGAAAGATTTTAATACACCTTTTTCAAGGAATCCTCCAAAAGAGGCAACATCCACTGTTGAATTCTTATCTACAGCATTAGATGACTATTACACAGCAACTTGGTTCCTCTGTTTCATGGGTAAACTCTGTAAAAAAACAACAAAATCAAAAATGATACTCTGCCAGGGACTATGCCAGGACTGGTATCATTTGTCTTGCCTTGACCTAGCTCATTTCCCTAGTGGTCTGTACAAATGTTCGAAGTGCATTTAGGGAAGCACTATGTATTTGAAAAAACAGAATAAATCTCTTCAAATACACACAGATGTCTACCAAAAGACCAATAAAATATGACACTCACACTGCATTAAAGTTTATGGACAACCTTTGAAAGACATTTTATGTTAAGTTTTATGTGACTTGTTAGCACAACATTTGCCAGATGCAGCTGGTTCAGGCAACACAATTTGCTTGTCTCGTGTGCTAGATTAACAGGAATAGAAGGCAGGTTTTACTGACATCCTACAAGTGAGATGATCTCCCAAGGCTCTCAGGTGGCTTGGTCAAGAGTTTGAAGAAAGGGATGGCATATATTGTGAAAGAGAGCTCATCCATACATGTCTTATTGGTAGCTTGAAACCATGTTATAGTATCTCATTTACAATGTTATTTCATGTATTTACATTTGGATAAATGTTATAAAATCTATGCTAACATACAAGTACTAATGTCTCTCGCCTTTGCTGATTTATTACACTGAGGGTGGTAAGTGACACTGGTGAATTGTACTTAGTGCCATTGCTGAATTTGGGTATTCATTGCAGTCATACCCAATGCCCCATCTTACAAACTTGTCACACAAAGTTGCACTCCTCTGCCTGTGCCTTCCACTTGTGCAGTGGAATGTATATAAACATAAGCATATCCACAGCACTAGCCAAGTTATACTGAGCGAGTCACTTGTCCCAACAGGTAGCGAAGAGCGGAGAGTCTTCTCCTTTGCATGTGCTCCCCTCACCCACTTGATTCCACTTGCGCAGCCCTACCAGACACTGCTGGTGAGTGCCCCTGCTCTTGTGTTTCCTCTTACTGTCCCCCATCCCTCCACTTTCATTTCGTCTTAGTGTTTTTTTGCTTGTTTGGTCCTTTCCCAGTCCCTCCCTGACCTTCACCCCTGCACACCCTGGTCCGCCTGCAACTCCTGGATTGGGCCATGAGCGAATCACGTGTCCCTCATCCTGAAGAACTCCAGGGCAGCCTTGCCTGAACAGCCATCGGCTAATGCTTCTGTGATAAGACTGTGCTCTTCTACCATACAGCATACCTTCATACCTTTAACTGACAAGTTCTACTCCATATATCCAGGTACTGGCAGACAAATCACTATAGACCATGTTTGTGAGTAATGGGTTAATGACAGCATATTGGTGCACCTTTCTCATTTCAAAATGTTCTTCATGTGTGTTTGCATCATTTTCAGGTGAGTTTCGCTGCCACTTTATATTTTAGGTTAGCGTTCCGGCCCGTTCCGGGTACTTTTTCGTGATGAAATGTAGATTTTGGGCAGTAATGGGTTAATGACAGCATATTGGTCCACCTTTCTCATTTCAAAATGTTCTCCATGTGTGCTTGCATCATTTTCAGGTGAGTTTCGCTGCCGTTTTATATATTAGGGTAGCGTTCCGGCCTGTTCCGGGTACTTTTTCGTGATAAAATGTAGATTTTGGGCAGTAATGGGTTAATGACAGCATATTGGTGCACCTTTCTCATTTCAAAATGTTCTTCATGTGTGTTTGCATCATTTTCAGGTGAGTTTCGCTGCCACTTTATATTTTAGGTTAGCGTTCCGGCCCGTTCCGGGTACTTTTTCGTGATGAAATGTAGATTTTGGGCAGTAATGGGTTAATGACAGCATATTGGTCCACCTTTCTCATTTCAAAATGTTCTCCATGTGTGTTTGCATCATTTTCAGGTGAGTTTCGCTGCCATTTTATATTTTAGGGTAGCGTTCCGGCCCGTTCCGGGTACTTTTTTGTGATAAAATGTAGATTTTGGGCAGTAATGGGTTAATGACAGCACATTGGTGCACCTTTCTCATTTCAAAATGTTCTCCATGTGTGTTTGCATCATTTTCAGGTGAGTTTCGCTGCCATTTTATATTTTAGGGTAGCGTTCCGGCCCGTTCCGGGTACTTTTTTGTGATAAAATGTAGATTTTGGGCAGTAATGGGTTAATGACAGCATATTGGTCAACCTTTCTCATTTCAAAATGTTCTTCATGTGTGCTTGCATCATTTTCAGGTGAGTTTCGCTGCCGTTTTATATATTAGGGTAGCGTTCCGGCCCGTTCCGGGTACTTTTTCGTGATAAAATGTAGATTTTGGGCAGTAATGGGTTAATGACAGCATATTGGTGCACCTTTCTCATTTCAAAATGTTCTTCATGTGTGCTTGCATCATTTTCAGGTGAGTTTCGCTGCCGTTTTATATATTAGGGTAACGTTCCGACCCGTTGCGGGTACTTTTTCGTGATAAAATGTAGATTTTGGGCAGTAATGGGTTAATGACAGCATATTCGTCCACCTTTCTCATTTCAAAATGTTCTTCATGTGTGCTTGCATCCTTTTCAGGTGAGTTTCGCTGCCGTTTTATATATTAGGGTAGCGTTCCGACCCGTTCCGGGTACTTTTTCGTGGTAAAATGTAGGTTTTGGGCAGTAATGGGTTAATGACAGCATATTGGTGCACCTTTCTCATTTCAAAATGTTCTCCATGTGTGTTTGCATCATTTTCAGGTGAGTTTCGCTGCCGTTTTATATTTTAGGGTAGCGTTCCGGCCCGTTGCGGGTACTTTTTCGTGATAAAATGTAGATTTTGGGCAGTATTGGGTTAATGACAACATATTGGTGCACCTTTCTCATTTCAAAATGTTCTTCATGTGTGCTTGCATGATTTTCAGGTGAGTTTCGCTGCCGTTTTATATATTAGGGTAGCGTTCCGGCCCGTTCCGGGTACTTTTTTGTGATAAAATGTAGATTTTGGGCAGTAATGGTTTAATGTCAGCATATTGGTGCACCTTTCTCATTTCAAAATGTTCTTCATTTGTGTTTGCATCATTTTCAGGTGAGTTTCGCTGCCACTTTATATTTTAGGTTAGCGTTCCGGCCCGTTCCGGGTACTTTTTCGTGATGAAATGTAGATTTTGGGTAGTAATGGGTTAATGACAGCATATTGGTCCACCTTTCTCATTTCAAAATGTTCTTCATGTGTGCTTGCATCATTTTCAGGTGAGTTTCGCTGCCGTTTTATATATTAGGGTAGCGTTCCGGCCCGTTCCGGGTACTTTTTTTCGTGATAAAATGTAGATTTTGGGCAGTAATGGGTTAATGACAGCATATTGGTGCACCTTTCTCATTTCCAAATGTTCTTCATGTGTGCTTGCATCATTTTCAGGTGAGTTTCGCTGTCGTTTTATATTTTAGGGTAGCGTTCCGGCCCGTTCCGTGTACTTTTTCGTGATAAAATGTAGATTTTGGGCAGTAATGGGTTAATGTCAGCATATTGGTGCACCTTTCTCATTTCAAAATGTTGTTCATGTGTGTTTGCATCATTTTCAGGTGAGTTTCGCTGCCACTTTATATTTTAGGTTAGCGTTCCGGCCCGTTCCGGGTACTTTTTCGTGATGAAATGTAGATTTTGGGCAGTAATGGGTTAATGACAGCATATTGGTCCACCTTTCTCATTTCAAAATGTTCTTCATGTGTGCTTGCATCATTTTCAGGTGAGTTTCGCTGCCGTTTTATATATTAGGGTAGCGTTCCGGCCCGTTCCGGGTACTTTTTCGTGATAAAATGTAGATTTTGGGCAGTAATGGGTTAATGACAGCATATTGGTGCACCTTTCTCATTTCAAAATGTTCTTCATGTGTGCTTGCATCATTTTCAGGTGAGTTTCGCTGCCGTTTTATATATTAGGGTAGCGTTCCGGCCCGTTCCTGGTACTTTTTCGTGATAAAATGTAGATTTTGGGCAGTAATGGGTTAATGACAGCATATTGGTGCACCTTTCTCATTTCAAAATGTTCTTCATGTGTGTTTGCATCATTTTCAGGTGATTTATGCTGCCATTTTATAGGTTAGGGTACCGTTCCGGCCCGTTCCGGCGCCTTCCGGATTTTACACACACCCGTGGCTGAGAGCTTCCCGTTTCCTGCGGGCTGGCATTGACACGCCCACTCAGTGTACTATATTGCCTCTCCATACTGTAAGAAGCTGTATAGAGGTGCACTCCCACACGACAAGTACATTTACTTAGTATATAAATAAGGGACATCTACTTTTCCCTGCCAAAGGGATTCTGCTTAGTGTGGGACACATTGTCACTTTTAAGGGAAGAAAAGCTGAATGAGGAGCTGAAGAAAATCTCATTCCAAAAAGAACCTAGAGCAATCAAAATATAGAGTGAGCTCAGCAAGGGACACACTAAGTAAAAGTACTGTCAGTGTTGCACTTTTGGAGCAGTAACTTTAATCTGACATCATTTCCAGCCAAGGGGTTCTATGTTACAAACACATTTTTGGTTCTGCACCTGTACAGCATATTGGTCAACAATGGCAGCTGCCAGTACGTCCCCTCCCCCACCCTTTCTGTCAGAACCTGGCACCCCTACCTCAAATTGAACAGGTGGAAGAAACTATTTGACACATACTTAATTGCCATAGAGGGGAAAGATTGCACCAGCGAGAAAGGAAGCAGTTTTATTGCACAACTTAGGAACAGAAGGTTGCAGTGTCTGTGATGGGTTGCCAGAACCTACAGAGGTAGGACAAGGGGATGAAGACCAATTTTCTGTAGCGGTAGGGAAATTACAACTACATTTTGAGCCAAGAAAGAACGTCACGTTCGAGAGACATACGTTTTTTCAAAGAGCTCAGGAGCTTCAGGAACCAGTTGAAACTTTTATTGCTGCACTAAGAACTTTGAGCCATTCGTGTGAGTTTGGGCCCTTGGCTGATTCGCTCACACGTGATCAGCTTGTGCGCTGCACAAATAACAGAAGGGTACAAGAAAAATTATTATCGAAACACCTGCCTCTTGAACAAGCAGTAGAAGTGGCATGAGGAATGGAACAAACTTTCAAGTATATGGCGAGTATGAGGCCAGACAAACAAATTAGTGAAGTTGCAGCAGTTATAAGTGGCAAGAAGTTTAGCCCTGGTAAAGGTCTAAAGTGTTTTAAGTGTGGCAGCACTCGTCATGTTTCTTCAAATCTGTTTTGTCCTGCCTGAAATGCCAATTGTCTCAAATGCAAAAAGAAGGGGCATTTTGCCAGAATTTGCAGGAAGAACACTTCGGTAGAAAGTATTGAGACAAATGCAAGGTGCACTGAGCAGGAAGAAAGTGCAGTAGAAATTCAACGTGCACAAGCAAAGCATGTTCTGGAAATTGGTGACGTGTCCAATGGAGAGAAGGGGCCCATTGACGTCTTTATGGTAAATGGTAGAGAGTCACTATGAAGGTGGACAGTTGTTCCCTGTGGACAATTATGTCTAGACAGACCGTTAAAAACTGCGTTAATGGGAGGATGGAGCATTTGAAGCAGCCTGACATTGAACCCTACGCATACAGCAATGTCAAGATAGGTGTATTAGAGAAGTACCCTGCTACTATCAAGTTTAAGGGCAGAAGTTGTGAAGCAGACTTTTATGTTACCAGAGAAGGATCATCGCTCTTAGGATGGAGCGAGCAGAAGAAGTTGGGCATACGCATACAAGTCAATGCTGAGTTTCCGGTCACAATTGCAGAAGTGAGGGATCATTGGGAAAAAGAGTTTCCTAGTGTGTTTTCAGAGGACCATGGAAGGTTGAAAGGTTTTGAGCATGAAATCAAGCTAAGGAAAGATGCGGTCCCAAAAGTACATAGTCAGACCTGTTCCACAGAATCTTAAAGACAAGGTCAAAGCAGAGACTGAATCTTTACTTCAGACGGGCATCATAGAAAGGATTGAAGGATCGGAGTGGCTGTCTCCAGTTGTCGTAGCAACAAAGTCCAATGGTGACATAATACTATGTGTGGACTTGATGGATCTCAATAGGAACATTCTGGTAGATCGTCATCCTTTAACTATAATAAGTGAGAAACTGGCTATTTTGAGCAAGGCAAATACTTTTTCAGTGATTGACTTGTCGCAAGCATATCACCAGGTTCCACTTTCAGAGTATTGTCAACATCTGACTGCTTTTATCACCACTGAAGGGATATTTAGATATTGTAGGATGCCGTTCGGTCTGGCATCGGCGGCAGCGGTCTTTCAGAGCGTGATGGAGACAGTGATGGATGATGTTCCAAATGTGATCATTTTCCAAGATGATATCTTGGTATTTGCTGAATCCTGTAAGAAACATGATGAAGTATTGAGGGTTGTGCTGTCACGGCTGGGGGAGGCAGGGCTAACAGTAAGAAGGAGTAAGTGTAAACTGTCTGTGGACAGGGTTGAGTACTAAGGTCATGTGGTGTCGAATCAAGGTATCAGGCCTAAATTGAGCCTCGTGGATGCTATTGAGAAGGCTCCATGTCCTTCGGACAAGGATCAAGTTAGATCATTACTGGGCTTAGCAAATTATTACCATAAGTTTGTACAGGATTTTTCTAGCATATCCACTACTCTGAGAGCTTTATTGAGAAAGGGTGTGAAGTTTCAATGGTCCACAGAATGTGGGAAAGCATTTTGTAAGATAAAAGAGGGAATTATACAAGCTCCTTCAATTGGGAAATTTGATGCTAAGGATAAGACTGTGCTAGTGGTTGATGCCAGCATGTTGGGGTTAGGTGCCACTTTAATACAATATGATATTAATATGGAAGAGAGAGTTATACTGTTTGCCTCTAGGACCCTCAAAGGAGCTGAGGAGAAATATTCAGTAATAGAGTGAGAAGCATTGACCATGTTCTGGGCTGTCAATCATTTAAAATGTTTTCTATGGGTAAGGAGGTTCATCGTGAGGTCAGACCACAAACCCTTGGTACAGTTGTTTGATAGTGGCAGATGGGCTGTGGGATCGCCAAGGATAAGTAGATGAGGTCTTGGTCTTCAGTTGTACAATTTCGATGTGAGCTACCTGCCGGGAAAGAAGAACCTGGTGGCAGATTGTCTGTCAAGAATGCCTGTGGAACGGGGCCAACCAGTACAAGCTCAAGAATGTGAAGAATGTGTTGTTTCTGAACTAGTCAGTGTGAACCGTGGGGAATGGGAACAAGCTGAGCTTGTAGATGAGTATCTGAGACTAATTAAGCAGTGGACTGTTGATGGGTGGCCTGAGAAGGAGGTTCTTGAGAAGAAGTTTGAGACTTGGTGGGAAGTCAGAGAGGAGCTAAGTATGGTAGGAAGCAGACTGAGAAGAGGGAGGTGTATTGTTCCCCCAGTATGTGTGAGGATAGTTTTGTTAGAACTGGCACATCAAGGTCATCTGGGTGAGGGGGCTACCAAGAGGAGATTGAGACATAGTTACTGGCGGCCCAGAATGGACAGGATGGGCGAAGAGTTTGCAAAGAATTGTAATTCATGCCAATTAAGTGACACAAATAAGGTTGTGCGTGAGACACCATTGATTCCTAATACGATTCAAGTTCAACCTTGGCAGAACCTGGCGGTGGATATTTTGGGAACCGTGAAAGGTTTGGGTGATGGATTCAAGTACATTATTGTTCTTATAGGATTTCATTACAAATGGGTGGAGTGGGATGCAACCAGGGAAGTGACGGCTAGAGATTTGGTTTCCTTCTTAGAAAAAGTATTTCTTAGGGAGGGTTGTCCTTCAGAGTTAGTGTCTGACAATGGTGTTCAGTTTGTTTCCCAATGTATGAGGATATTTTTAGAGGGTTATGGCATTAAACACATTAGGACAGAACTTTATCATCCCAGGGCAAATGGTTTGGTTGAGATGGTCAACAGGTATATCAAGGTAGAGGCTGCACCCACCTTAGCTTCGGGTGGGGTTTATTCACTTTGGCTGCAACTAGGAGGGCGGGATAGGATCATTTCCTTCCCAACAACTTGAAAGTTCTTCCAAATAAATTTAGTGACCATGCCATGATTACGATGACTTTGGGTGGTACCCTAAAACCATGAGATGAGCAATCCTTTAGGGGATGCTTATTGGTCAATACTAAAGACAATCAAATAAGTTGCCATGAGGATAGCATTGTCAAACTCAATGCGCTACTATTAAGGTAATACAAGGAATGCACACTTGAGAACAAACTGAGTAGTTAGTCTTCTAATGTGTTTTACCCTTATCAGCAAGGTACAGTTAAAAAGTAAAATATTAAATTGTTCAGGCCATTAAATAAGAAGTATGATGGGGTCTTCGCTATCAACTTAGTGTCGCATGCTAGGCAAGTTATGGAGAGTTACCCCTTGCTCCGTGCAATATGAACCAAAAACGGGAGAAAGATCCTCCTACTTCACTTGTTAGTGCAGCGCCACAAAGTAATTTCAAGCTGTAGTTGTAGTTGTGTTTTAGTGCATTTCCAATATTTATTTAAGAAGTGGGTTGCCCTTTGTGAGACACACGTTTTGGCAAATGAATGCCTTTTTCAATCAGGGCCATTCATAGTTGCAAATACAATTGTCTTGGTTTTGGTAGAGTTATGCACGCATAAATATACGGGTTTAAATCCCACCAGGCAAAGAACCGCTATCTGTCTCCTCGTGTTGGCTTTTCAAATCAGGGCATGTCCTTTTCTTCCACAAGTTAGTCACTAGCCATGGTTCCACAAAGGTTGCTATTGTCATGGGTTTAAATCCCACCTGTAAATTCTGTTTAATACCGCGTCTTGCGTCGGTTGTCAGATGGGATTTAAACCCATGACAATATCAACCTTTGTGGAACCACGGAGAGTGACTAACTTGTGGATTTAAAGGACACGCTCTGATTTCAAAAAGGCACATGGATGTGCCGAAACACATGTAATCACAAAAGGGCCAAAAATAAAGAATTTAAGAACACTCAATTTTGAGCTTTGACGTATGGATAATCGATTCAAAAGTTCATAACAATGTTTTCTGTGGCGCATTGAGTGTGTGTGGAGGAAACCCTTTTCGTTATGAATTGGGCTTACAGTTTATCCAGAGTAGGGTTGAATGGAGAAGTCTGATGCTCTTTAGGAAATTGTATGTAAGCCCAGAAAACAGCCGCTATTATCTAATTAGTAAAGAAGTGAGGAAAGGGCAAATGTTTGATTTATTTTCACATTCCATTCAGAATGCTTGGTGTTCCTGGATAATTTAGATATTTCTCTGGATAGTTTAACAGCGAATCCTCAGAAGGTCAAAAAGCTATTACAATATAAGGATTGGCCAGAAACAACAGATTGTTTTCTTAAGTCTCGTCTCCATTCACAAATTGTCGCGAATCAAAAGTTAGTGGGCATGGCAGAACCGTATTTGAAGTGCTTTCTGAATGAGCACTTAAGAAATGATTTCATGCGCCTCCGGTTAAATGTCCTGCCCACTAATGACATTTTAAATATCACGAGGGTGAGTTTGGGAGTCCACCCACATTGTTATTTTTGTAAGGATTTGGCTGAGAGAGAAACCCTAGTGCATTTGGAGCTGTACGGTCAGGCTTTGAGAGCTGAGAGAATTGAATATTTCAGTAAATGTGTTGCTTGCGTGATCTGTTTCTCTCTGGACCTATCATGGTTTGAAATCATGCATAGTAGATCTGTGAATTTAAATCTGACTGCTCTTAGATTTTTAAAACAGGTATGTAAATTGTTTTAGATGATTTGATAGGCAAATGTGGTGCTTTGTTTTTTTTGTAATTGTGTAATTGGACGCTTGTGTACCTATGTATTCGAAAGTAACCATGTTTCTTATGTGTAATAGGTTTTAAGTATTGTGTGCACATTGCTGTCTTGAAGTTTATAGTTACCCTTTTATAAAGATTTTACAAACCAAAACAAATAATGAAGGTAGACACTGCCTTCATGAGGACGAGCAGTGGACTACATGTTGAGCAAGTCATAGTTCCGGAGCTGGATTAGAAGAAAAACATGTTAAGGAAAGGCACGTGGCAAAGGTGAATGTAAGTATTATATTTCTTGAACAGGAGTGCCCACTCGCAGATTGAGAGCCAGTTTCAAACAGTCAGTTTACGGCACTGGAGCAGCCCAGAGAGTGCAAACCTCACTTTCTACACTCCTCCCCCTTCTTTGTCAAACCGACCCATCACAAGGTCTTTGAATGTATCTAAGCACTTGTCGCGCAAGTAGGTTGTTAGCCTGGCATACTTGTCGGATATTAGTGCAACTGTCTGTATGGGTACTGTTTGATCACTCCTGTTCAGGAGAACTTCAAGTTCCCTTACAGCTGCTGGATAGTTTTCTAACACAGGTCTACTAGATTTAGGACTGGATATGTCCTGATCTCTCAATGTTCCATATGTTTATTTTCATGCCTCTCTTCATCTTGCCTCTGGAAGGTAGTTTGCATCAGAGAGTTATAATTGTTGAGGCGTATATAGTTGGTTTCCCACATCCTTTTGCTTCTTTGGTTACAGCCAGCCTTCCCTGTTTCTACATCATGGGATTTCACCAGCTGATATTGACTTCACTTCCTACCATTTTCCAATAAAACTTCGGATACTGGAACCTTTACGACTTTTTTGTTGTGGGACAATATGGGCACCCTTTTCTCCCTCAATCTGTATTTTATTCTAATCCACGTTTAGGTTGTGTGGAAATATCCTACTATGTTCTTCAAACCACTTCTTGAAGCGACTCTGACATTTTTCTGCCCTCTGAAACAGCTCTTGCCTACTTACATTTACTAGACCCGACATGCCTAACCACTCTGGGGCTAAATTCCAGATTGCTTTCCTCCCCATGAGAGCAGCTCCTGTTCTCGAACGTGGTCTGGTGCAATGTGTCCATATCAAGTCATTTACCACTGCTTTTCAAATGAGATTAGACATACAAGCTAGTTGTAATGTCCCCTTTATTACCCTGTTAAACATATCCATCTAGGCCAATAAAGTGTGGCACTTTCCTGATGTACTCCTACTTCCAAAATAAAATATATTCTCCAGACTGATTTAAATTGCATGAAACATCCTGCTTAGGAATTTTAGAACTGAAGTCACTGTTGCATCCTCTGACCACCCCACAGGTGGCCATCTTTGAATGATAGTAATGTTTCCTGGTTATTCACTGGTCTAAGGTAATATATTTTCATATAAATTAGGATATTTTGAGTGACTATCACCCTCTGGCTTTAAAATTATCCCATATCTTGCCAAGAGCTACTAGGGTTGTTCTTCAATTGGACTTGAATGTCCCAAATTTGGTCAAACGTACTTTAAGATGGCAAGTCAATAATAAGGATTTGAATTTCCAGAATATCTTTATTAATAACGTATCACTATTTGTTTCAATATTGGAAGATTCGACTGCTGTCCAGGCCACATCCAGGATTTTTGATAATTTTTATTCTGTATGGTGGTATGTCAAACGAATTTCAGAAAGAGGGGATAACGGTTAAGAAATTGCAGCAGCGGAAATTATTTAATGACAAATTTAAAACTGCAAAGAGGTATTTAATCCGATTACTAAAGTCATTGGCAAGTGGGAAGGGCCAGAATCAGGCTGCAATAGCGAATTATATGAGGGTGGTTAATGCTAAAAAAAAGATCTTGATAGAGATGCCTGGGTTGATGTAGTTCAGACAGAAAGCTTCAATAATAGTAAGATGTTTCGTAAAATGGTTTCTCTTGGTCCCAAGCAAACAAGAGAGCAAGGTGGGTTTGTAACGTGTGTCAAGAATTCACTGTGGGTATCGCATTTTGATACATGATATAACCCAGATGTTGACAGGGTTGTCATGGAGTTGACCCTCCAATTAGAATCTGTGGGTGTTCCATTAAACCACCATGTATCTACTAATGGGCAAGTAGTGCATTCACCATTAGCAACTTTGAGAACGCAATAAGGCACCAAAGGCTCAATCAGTCCCCTCTGTCTGATGGTGTACCGGCAGATATGTTCAAAAAAGCTATTGAGGTTTGGGCACCGCTGCTCACACTTTGCTTCAATGCCATTTGTCATCTAAACCAATCTCCTCCTTCTTGGAAATATTGACTTATGCAGTGTATATTGTTAAGAATTTCAATCAGGCGACGCACACCTTAGTCTCAGCCCAGTATGCAGCGCACAACTGAAATGCTTATGTTTTTATGTTAGATTCAATATTGAGATGGTACACCACTCATATCACACCCCCTTTTCAGATACCTCGGGTGGTAGGGAGAATTCTCCAAAATGGCTTATTTCCCTTACATACTGAGTCCCTCAGCAGCTTTGCTGGATTTCTAGGATTTATTTTTTTCACCTGGCAAGAGTGTGAGCCTTTTTTCCCACTCTTACATGTGTTTTGCTGTGTGTGTTTAACATTTGTTGTGTTCATGGATTGTGGAGCCTCACCTACTCCATAGGCATCATCTTTTTACTGTTTGTTACACAGCACCTTCAGTGCAGTGACACAGGGTTGTCTTTTTCAGACTTCCCACTCTGAACTCCATTTTCAGGGACTGACTACTGTCTCCCTAAACATGTAAAGTTGCTGTTGCCTTTATTAGTCTTTTTAAAATCACAGACCCAGTACAAATTATCTGACATAGAGATTTGGAAAGGGTTAATAGCTATCCCTTTTTGTCTGTTTCTCATGGAACATTGTTTTGTTCCCTTTTCATTAAGATTTGGCTGGTGGCAGTGGTAACTACCCTATTTTTCCTACTACGGTTATTTTAAATAGCCTTGGTATTGTTTTAGGCTATCTTAGTAGCCTCAAACTTAAACCCGCTGGTCCATATTTACTTTTATATGGTTCCGGCTGGGTTTATTCACCATTGCTTTTTGTAAAAGTATTTCTCATGTTTTACTCTATGCGCCAAACCAGGTTTGGTTCCTTTGTTCGTCGACCTTTGGTGGGCTTCTGCTCAGAAGCCCTCCTTAGGCGCCTGAATGTCTGAGGGTGACAGGATGGGAGGGAGGGGTTTGAGACTCCATGCACAGGGTCTCCTTGGAAACCCCTGTCGCACTCTGGTATGATTGGCTGTGATGACTGGAATGGGGGAAAACTGCATAAAAAGCAGGTCTCTGTGACTGAGAAGGCAGAGTCATCAGTGGATTGAGAGAACCGAAGAGAATCTAACAGAAGAGGACCTCTAACACGACTGAACCTCCCGGTGAAGCCCTGCTGCGGGTCCGAATCTTGAAACTTCGATGACAGGGAAGATCTGCAAGGAATCTTCTACCCTTGAGCTGGTGGGAACAACCAGTTTGCCAAACTGCAAGACAGGCCTCCCTCCTCTGGTCGAATTTGAGGTGCACAGCTACAGTGAACAGGATAGCCAGGAGGATCGGACCCTGCTTGGGTTTTAAGGAGCGCACCTTTTATTTGTTGTTTTGCCCTGCTGCTGGTTTCTTCCCTGGGCAGTGCAGGACCCTCCAGTCTTTCTACTTCGTGTCAGTCCGACAGTCGCTTCAAGAACCATGAGCCTGCAGGACCTGCCAGGAACATCTGCCTCAGCTACAGCCTTCTTCTCCATTTAAGGTACTGTTCACATATGGTTGCTTGTTCAGTCCCACCGCGGTAAAAGTGTTTGAAATCTTTTGCCAATCCAAGGGCTTGTCCTTCTCTATTCTAGAAAAGTATCTTTTCGTCCGACCAACTACGTTCTGAACTCTTGGCAAAGACTTAACCGCAAACTACTCTGAACTGTGTGATGCTCTGCAAAGACTTAGCTCCATTGACTTTGGCTCTGGCCTCTTGATTTGATTTCCTCACTGTAGTTACTCTTTCTAGATTGCCCTGCTTATTTACGTGTTGGCGCTGCTCAATTTCTTTCTAACTTTGTCTTTCCCTCAATTTTAAATTACTGGCGTGCCATTTTGCTCACACTTTATTTTGAGCTTAACTTGTCCAGAATCTATTGGGTGTATTAATATTGCGATTTTTCAACTGCTTGATAATAGTGAAATGTTTTATAACTGATGTGTAAATAAATGTATATTATTTTACTCAGAAATCTTGAGTCAGTGTTTGTTTGAATCATAGTAATTGATGTCCTTTGTGTAACTATTGGTACTGCTCACTTTACTCTTGAGATAGGTCTGGCTGCTCAGCCATCGCTACCACTTTTCTGTGTAGTACAAGCTTGTACCAAAGGTAAATTTGTACTGTCACTTGTAGTCTTAATTGTGTGTGGTGTTCCCAAAGGGTACTGCATATGATTCTGCCTAACATTGGGTCACAATGGACCATGAATCAGGCTATGTAACATTTATTTATTTATTTTAAAATTCAAAAGAAATCATACCATTTTTAATATGGGGCAGCAATTACCAATGGGGAGATAAGAACAATAGGAATATAAGCAATGCACTTAGTTTAACCTTCTATTGACACAACTACAAAACACCTTGGAATAGGAACACCTTTTGATTTAGGTAAGATAGCACTTGAGTTAGAATTTACCCCTGCATTGTGCCCTCAACCCACAAAGAATCAATTCTAAGTGGATAAACAGGGGCAGTAGGTAATCAGGAATGACAAATGGAAAACAGAATTGAAATCCAACCTTCCCTCCCCAAACAAGAGAGAAAACGGATTATAAAGCCTGCTAATGCTAAAAATGACACTCGGAAATGGATGAATAAAACAACAAATGTGTATAAAACTCTTGAAACAAAAACAATTCTTTACTGGAGCAACACTGGAAAGATACTAGCAATAACAAGCAATGGATTGAGCAAAAGTATACAATTTGAAATTGAATGGAAGACTTAAAACAGTTTGAAATATTGTAAATCGCTATGTGGTTTCTGTGTTGGGTGTAGCTATGGATCATAGGTTCAACATGGAAGTGAAATTAGGTCTCTAGCTGGTAAATTGAGGGACTTATGCAAGGTCTAGTGAGGTGCGTTTTGAGAAAATGAAGGTGCGAAAAAGGAAAAGAAATCAGTTTTGACAAGAACAGATTTACTCTACACTAGAGCATTCAGGCTAGGCTACCAGATTGTGACACAGTAAGCTCCAGGGTTGACACGCGATTTCAACCCTAGCACCACCGCGCCCGCCCTGGCGGAACCAGTCCGATCACTTGAAAGATGACTAAGGGTTTATGATTACACAAGACAAAATTATTAAAGAAGTTGGCGCTAGCACAAGAAATCAAAGGCAGGGTTTCAAAATGATTTTTGACAATATGACAAGTTATCAGGATAAGGATTGGATGATTTAGAGAGTGGAACTAAGGACAAGGAAAGGCAAGGTATACTATGGTTTTCTATGGTTCTTATTGATACTCACAATCGACTTTTTAGTTTTTGGATTTTGGACCACAGTTTCTCCTGGTTACTTGGAGAATAGTGGGCTTGAATATTGTAGCGTAGGCCTTGCTGGAAAAGGATCAGCAATGCTTGGCCTTGAAGTTGGGGTCTGGAGTCTGGAAGATGCCGGAAACAGGAACGCAGGTGCACGATATCAGGAATCTAGGATGTCAGTCTAGGGTCTTGTCAGGGACCAATATTTATAACGCAAAATGACATCATCAAGGTAGAGGCTGGGCAGGGTTAACCACACCCTCCCCTTAAACTACTTGGATTGGGCAGGGGAGCTAGTCTCCGCCTCACTCTCAGTTGGTTGGATTTCTAAGGGAATGATGTCAGATTTATGAGGTGAGGTTTACAATGTCCAAACACTCCCACATTTACTTTACTAAAATCCAATTTTGCCAAAAACATGCATTTATTCTCTTGCAATCTCTTTGCAAATTATAGACACAGGTTACATATTATCTGCAGCCCAGATCAGTCCAATCCTCAGGTCTGTGTGACCTTGTTTCGCCTTTCTGATACATTTTGGTAATTTTACACATTAAAGATTTTGCCTAAAATTCCACAATTTTATGCACAAATGTGAATTGTCCCCAGGGATGTATGTACAACTAGTTATGTTTGCCATTTTAATACTTTCCTTGGAATCTGTCATATGTTGTAACTTCTATTCCCCATCCGACAATGAGCTCTACCAAGTTTTAAAAGATAGCCCACAAAATTAGATTTAAAACTGCAAACCAATTTTTTCTTAAGTCTTCCTGCAGAGATACAAAGTCTTTAAAGTTTCTTTATAACATATTCTTTGTAACTAAAAGGCAGTCCATTTGTTACTACTTTTTTTTCTTCCTCCGACTGCAACCAGTTTTTATTTCCTTCCATGCAAGGGTGTTTTCACTCTTAATTGAAGGTTTGATTGCCCTTTCATACTCCATTCCTTTGGGAAGTTTCATGGCTGGCAACTGGAATGACTAGTTTTTCTGAGAGTTTGCAAATCCATCCCATGTGTTCTAAACTGTTTCATTTCTTACTTTGGGTCTTGAATTAAACAAACCTGTGAAAGAAGATAGCCTATGTGTGTATTATCACACTAAAATAATCCTTTTACATTGCTAAGTAGTTTAGTTTAGTTTAGTTTGTTTATTTATAAAGCGCATCTGAACCCTCGGGTAACTGGGCGCATAATCATGTGTGCAGCAGGGTTACATATCGTTGCACGAACATCGTATTACAATCGTATTACAGCAGACAGAGCGTACATTAGTCCAGGCTCTGAGTGTTTACATACAAGAGTAGAATATACCAAAAAAGAAGAAATGTATATACAGAGAATATGCAATGAAGAGAAAGTTACAGTGGCTAGTGCGGACCGGGTTACAGGTTGGTCCTGGCTATGCTGTAGGTCGAGTAAACATTACTACAGGTGAAGAGCGGCGGCTAGCAGGTCATAACGGTGAGAATCTGTAAGTAAGTAAGGCTTTCATCAACATTTTATTTTAAAACAGGCAATTTTATTTTCTTCAGTCAGCACAGACCATTTTTTCCACATGTGTTAAAAACTGCTAGCATTTCTTTATTTAATTCGGTTGGCAGCTCCTCAGATTGCCCACACTGTATTTGCAGCTGTAGTCGTTTCCAAAGTATAGATACATTTGCACTTTACCTGGCTCAAAGAGTTAAAAGTCTCTTTGAACTGCCGTGCCTGGGTACATTTTGTCAAGAAATAAATGTGTGTTCCCGTACGAGTGAAAAGAAATTGCTTGTTGATTTCTTTCAAATTTACTTTGACAGGGCCGATCATTCAGGAATTATGCCTGGTTTTTCTGAAGCACAATAAATTATCCTGGGTCGTCTGGCAGGGCCGCTTCCATCACAGTGGTTTCAGAATGCACAGATGGAAATAGCATAACACAGCATTTTGAAAGGGTGAAAAAGGTTTCAGTTTGAAGGGGAATTTTTGGCTTTTGCAGCAATGCAGTGCTGCCTGTTCACTTGATTCAATATATATGTCTCAGAACACACTGGCATACTTTTTCAGTGTGTTCCCTTCTTCCATCTTGTCTGAAGTGTACTGGGCAGGATGGTGCAGCCATCTTTTGTTGCTGCCAAAATGCAGTTTTGATGTCCTGGTGTGCACAGGAGCCAGCACAGCCAGGTTGTTGTTTCTTGCGCAACTGCAGCTTAGTGGTGTGAGGCAATGCTGTTGTGTGGGTCAATATATCACACCCCCCAACTTCTCCAGGACTTCCATCTTGAGGGGGAGTTGGGCAAGTGGGATTTCTCCATGGGCCACAACAGGATCCGGCAGGTATGAGTCCCTCTTCCATCAGAGAACGGTACATCCTTTTCCTCTTGTTGTCTCTGGTCGGAACATGGAATGACACCCCCTGCTTTCCCTGGGATCTTCCTTTCATGGTGTGGAGCGACTCTCCCGGATCTCCTTTGGTTTCTCCCTTCCAGGCTGCTGGGGCGGTTCTCCTTGGTTGTTAGATAGGCGCAACCAGTACAAATCTACGACAGAGAACACAAACCAGTCACAACAATTTCCCACTAACTGCTCACCAATTGGGTTGACAGCAGTGGGATACATAGGCATATGCTAATAACAATTTATAATGAAAAAAATACTCCCTGTTACATAATCATATCTATAAATCCTATGGGTTTCCTTCGGGTTCTTCTTTTCATCATTCTCAGGTTTCCGATGTTTCCTCTGCTTGATTCTCTCTGGGCTCCTCAATTTGTTGCAAAGTGTGCCTAGGGTGACAGCTCTTTAGTCGATTAATATGGACCCATGTCTCTTCTGTCAATTCGCGTTTCGGGATGCGGATGCAGATTCTGTAGGCGACAGGTGAGATTTTGTCTACAATTTCAAAAGGTCCCACCAGCTAGGCAAAAATGTGCACTCTTTGGTCTGGTTCCTTTGGAAATTGTACAAGTAGACCCTGTCTCCTATTTGGTATTCCTTTTTGGTGGTCTTTAGATCATACTGAGTCTTCATCCCCTCTGCAGATCTTTCTAGATTAGGCTGAGCATATTCAAAAACATGTTGAAGGTGTTTTCTTAGGTTCTGAGCATACTCATGAGTTGTGGAGGCGTTAATCAGTTTCTGGCCCTGTGTTCTATAGAGCAGATGCTGAGGTAGCACCATCCTTCATCCAGTCATCAGCTCAAATGGAGACATCTTAGTTGCAGAAGAAGGTGTATATCTGATGGCCATCAGGACAAGCAGTAATTGAATGTCCCAACTTGGACCAGAATCTGCCACAAACTCTTTTTAAATGCTCACAATGGTTTTATTGTACCTCTGAACTCAACCACAAGAGGACTGACGGCATGCAAGGTGAAGTTTCACTTTTACCTCAAGTATCTCTCACATCTTTGTCATCACTTTGCTGGTGAAGTGACTACCTCAGTCTGACTCAATCCTTTGGGGTAGGCCATAACGCAAGAAGATGTTATTGATCATCAGGGCAGCTGCTGTTTCTGGCTTGCAATTTGGGGCCATGAGAAATTCCAGCCATTTGGTAAACAAGCATGTTACGGTTAAGCTTTACTTGTTCCCCCTAGAGTAGCGAATCACGGCCCAATGAAATCTACTTGTAAATGTGACCAGGGCAGTGTTATCCCCCTCTTCTGGAGGGGAGCTTGGTGTGAGTGAAGGTGGCTGAAATTGTGCACACACAAGACACCCCTTCAAATATTGGTCGAGGTTCTACCCCATGTGCGGCCAGTATGCAACCTCTCGCAAGATTTCTAAAGTAGTGTGAACCCCCGATGATCAGCTGCGGCCGCATCATGGGCTTGACTTAGCATCAGGCTTCGAAATGAGGTAGGGATCACCCACTGGCCACAGCCAGATATGAATCTCCTTACCAACAAACTGGCTTGGATTCAGAACATTTTTGGACATTCCATCAACACCCTGAGGTCCTCTTTCCCAATGTAATCGGTATCCGTCAGGGGAAAGTTCTCAGGGTCCTCAATGTGTTGATACAATTTACCAATAATTGGATCCCCTTTTGTGCCGTGATTAAATCAGCATCTGGGGTCTCCTTACTCTATTGGGCAGTTGAGAATTAATTGTGAGCATTTGTCTGGGACCTAGTGATAGCAGTGACCAGGATATCCCCCAACAGGGACTCGATCTCGAGGAGCTTCTCCTGGATAGCTCCGGTTTTGGCCAGCTGATCAGCTAGGTTGTTTCCAGTTTTGTCTGTCCCCTCTATTCTGGATTGACCCTTGATCTTCTTCCAATAGATGGTCATCCCACTAGAGGCGACCAGATCATCAATATTTTGGATGAGTTTGCCATGTTTAAGTGGTTTGTTGTTAGCACATAGCATGCTTCTGGTTTTCCAATTAGCCAGGTGCTTCACAAACCTGTTCCGGACATAATCTGAATCAGTGATTATGACCAGTTTGTGGAGTTGGTATTGGACAGCAGTGAGAATGGCTTGATGAACTGCCATCAACTCTGCCACCTGACTACTACGGGGACTGATTTTGTACTCAGTGGAGGGTTCCAGGGCATCATTCACCCAGGCATTCCCAACACCGGCCACCAGTTCCTTTTCCCCATTGTTTTCAACATGGTAGGAGCATCCATCCACATAGACTGTGGGCATTATCTTTGCACTTGTCTTCTTCATAGACCTTGTGCAGGGAATTCAGGTACGCCTCCACGTTGTGCTGGATTTTAAGACTTTCGTCCTCGAGACAGTTTTCTCTGGCAAAATTATGCAAGTAAGCCAGACCTTGCGCGAGCGGACTATTCTTGGTTCGGCCATATCTGACCTCCACAGGAAAGCCTTGCATTGATAGAATCCAGGAAGTTGTTTCCTCACATTTCCGTCCCGGATTCCGTCACTTCGGATATATTGCAACGGGTGGTGTGCAGTCTCCACTATGATGTGTTTCGCCTGGATGAACGGGCGGTAATTTATCAATGCCTACATCGTTGCCAGGAGTGTCTTCTCACAATCGTTACATTTTTCCTCCACAGAGGATAAAGTCTTGCTTGCATAGGAGATGACTTTATTGACCCTGTCATGCTTTTAATATAATACTGCTGTCAAGCATGTATTCGAGAACCCTGTCTCTAAGAAGAACTGCTTGTTTTTGACAGGGTAAGCTAGGCAAGGCGCTTGTGAGAGGCTTCTTTTGAGTTGCTTTACTGCCTCGGCTTGTTCTGGACCCCACTCCCACTTGACCCCCCCTTCAACAGATAGATCAAGGGTCTTGTGATCTCTGCGTAATCCTCAATGAACTTCCTTCTGTAATTAGTCAGTCCAAGGATCCTTCTTAGCTCACGCAGAGTTGTGGCATCTTTCAGTTTTAGGAGTGCTTCCACTTTCTTTTCCTGGGGACAGAGACCCTCAGGAGTTATCTCATGCTGCAAGAAGTTGACACGGGTTCTGCACCACTGTGCCTTTTGAAAGGAGAGTTTTGCTCCGCCAACCCTCAACTGTGTCAGAACATAATGGATTTCTGCTATGTGTTCCTCCAGAGTTGAGCTTTTTATCAAGACATCATCCACATAGGCCAGGTTACCCCTTTCACCCAGGTTAGGCATGGCCTTATGTAGGAAGATGTTGAATGTGTTGCCAGAGTTGGTTTATCCAAAGGGAGTCCGGGTCCAAGTATATTGCTGCCCCCGAAGGTAAAGGCCAGCTTGTATTGGTCCTCCCTACTGACCAGCACGGTCCAGTACCCATTGGTCAGGTCAATGGCAATGTATACTTTTGACCCCTGGATCTGGGCTAGCCCCTGGTCAATGTAGGTCAGCACAGAGTTTCCACTGGCTGTTCGGTTTTAAAATTCCCAGCACCGGATTATTAAAGATGCTGTGGACTGGACAAATTATCCCACAGGACTCAAGGTTTTTGATTATTTCTGTGAGTGACTCCATGGATGTGAGAGGCAAGCGGTATTGCTTCACGAACAATGTAGTAATTCCAGGGTCTGTGGGAATCAGTGTATGGATTTCAGTGCGACCACACTCATATGAGTACACCGAAAAGAGATCTTGAAAGTCTAAAAACACCTGCTACAACTTTTGCTTTTGCTCCCGAGTCTCACAGGCATCAGCTAGGTTGACTCTCTCTTCAACCATTTGCCTGAAGCCTGGAAAGACTTCCAGTTTGGCTATTGTAGCAGCCTCCTCCAGCTGAGTGGAGAGGTCCCTTGGTTAAAGTATTGACCTGGATAGAGAGTTTCACGCAAGGGAGGCAGTCCTTTCGGACCTGGAAGATCACTTCATCCTGCCTGATGTCACATGTCACCTCTCCCTCCCCGTAAGGGCAGGAAGAGTACACCAGGAAATTCACCCCTTGCTGGTGAAGATCCTGTCTGGTGATAAGTCATTGTCACTATCACTGTCAAAAGAGTCATTGGGGATTGGTCCTATCAGTTAATTACCTAGATCCATGGAAAAATGTCGGTCATCAACCGCCATTCCAATAATGGTGCCTGCGCCCAGAGTGATGCTCCTAAGGTCGCTGTTATCCATCAATATTGGAAGGGTATGTTCTACATTGACTAATAGTGATGGGTTTAACCCCAATCACTGCTGTTGGAGATGGGCATTGAGGTGTACATATGCGTCAAGATTTTGCAGTTTCTGTCCTCTTTTAATTTTTAATTTGAGTGAGAATAGTTGTGTCCATCCTGGGATGGTGGCCTCCTCTCCAATTTGAACTTCAACTGCATATGGCAGCAATTGGGCTGACTGAAAAAACGTTTCCTGAATCATCAAAGTCCATGGAATTACCCCCAGTTGGGACCAGGCTTTGGGCCTCATTACACGGTAGGCGGTAAGGGTTTACCGGTACCGGTATGGGCAACGGTACCGGTAAATCCTTACCGCCTTACTACGAGTTTCCTTTGCAGGTAACCGCTGGTTTTACTAGCCGTTAAAGTAGGGTACCGCAAAGGGACTTTGGTGCTAATTACGGTACCGCAATTTGCGGCACCGTAATTAGCGCCTTCCCCATTATGCCCTATGGGGGCAAAAATGGGAATGGGTAAGTGCCTTGGTGAATGGGGAATTACCACCCCCGCTCACCTTGGAGTAGGGCGGTAATTCCGCCATCCACCAAGGCAGACATGGTAAAATACCGGCGGCAACCATGGCGCTAATAGCGCCATGGTTACCGCCTACCGTGTAATGATGCCCTTTGTAATTTATCAGGTCCAAATTAATGGAAAACCGATTGAGAATGCAGCAGGGACTTCTCGCATGACCCAACAATTATGTACTATGCTTTTGTTTCCAATAGAGATTTTGAGCATACAACGGCTAAGCAGGAGATGTTTTGAATTGGGAGTTTCCAGGCCCATTTCCCACTTATTGATCAATTTAAATGTGGGAATGGCTTGATCTTTTGGGAGCTGTCAGAGCATGACTTTGCTGATGAAGCTCTTACCATTGTTCATGCACACTCGGGAGAGAACAGATTCCTTCCCCTCATTTAACTAAATAGGGATGAAT
Source organism: Ambystoma mexicanum (assembly GCF_040938575.1). Classification (NCBI taxonomy): domain Eukaryota; kingdom Metazoa; phylum Chordata; class Amphibia; order Caudata; family Ambystomatidae; genus Ambystoma; species Ambystoma mexicanum. The sequence goes on along the minus strand of NC_090930.1, from coordinate 377,115,311 downwards.
ACTGTTCTCTAATTTTCTGAATGTCAGATAAACTTCGAGCTGGTTTCTCATCATTCTTGACTATGGAATTGGGATTTTTAGATTGTGAACTGGTATAGAATTTCAAATTATTTCTTTCCAATGTGGAATGCCACTTGAGACTGGAAGGTAGGTTGATTTTCAGGAATGGAGAGGAGTTCCCATCACCAGTTTGTTGTCGTACAGCAATTACTGTCACGTCAGGTATTTGGTTATTCTGGAAATGAAACTCAATATGATCAGGTTTTTGTTCAACCATGTGGCATGTGCCATTTAAACTAACATGGTTCACACTATGTTTTAATTTTATCGGCCTGTTAGTCTGGATCCACAGGACCTTGTTAACACAGTATATTAGGGGGGACAACCTATGCAGGATGTCATTCCCCACTAGACAGGGTGTGCCCTCTGGAGTCACTACTATAACAGGTTGTTTCACCTTGTGTTGCCCAATTTTTATTTCAAAATCTGCAGTCTCCTCGACAGGAATTTCATTCCCATTGAAGTTCTGAAGTTGTCCAGGAAGAGGGGTGAGAGGGATCTGGTATCTCTCCCCCTTCCTGAATTCAGCTGATCAAAGTCCCTCTTTGACAGAAGAGTGGCTTGGGATCCATTGTCCACCATTGCCGAAAATGTATATTGCCCTTGCACTTGAACTGGGGCATAACATCTACCCTCTGTAGGTGCCTTTCCCCGGCTTACTACGTGTGAGAGAAAATAAAATAACCACCCCTGTCGGGGAAGGAGGCACTGAGACCCGGCTGCAAGAGTTCAAAGGATGGTTTATTTCTCCAGCTAGGAAATAACCCAAAAAACCCCTACCAAACATTTACATCATACTCGTATATATATCAATTAAAGTAACTCTAACAAAAAGTGCTAAATGGACCTGATTGGCCAGGCGGTGTGCTGCTGTAGGTGTGGTTGGCATCTCTTCCTTCTGGTTGGCTGAGTGGCTGACGAGATGACGGACGTCAAATATCTTGTGCTCCACGTAGGTCAGAGTCCGGTGACTGTGGTCACTACCTAAGCTAATATGTTGCATTCGAAAAACACTAAATAACAAATTATCTAAACCATTTTATGCTACTTTTCATATTTCTACACAAGTTACACATAATAATTATTGTCAGTACAATTGGGTCATTCGTGGCTTTAACTAGAGGCCTTGACCTTTATTCTGCATGTAAAAAGAATCAAGCTGCGTTTCACATATCTCCTAAAGTTCAAACCTATTAGTATGAGAAAAAACACTATATTGTAGTAAAATGCTTAAGGTTAGTAGTGGGTGTGTTGGGTGGGTTTCGCAGCACAGGCGAGGGTCTGGCACTTGAAAGAAATACCTTACAGGGAGCACAGGTCAGGATGGCAATACATTGCTTTAAATGGGGGTGGGTGGCTTGCACGTTTATGGGGACGAACAAGCAGAAAGTGCTTAGCTCATCCTGGTTCACATGCTGGTACTCATGCTAGCAGTGATCTCAGAGGAAGAAAACTGTATCACATTGGTTGTTGCAACTTTCTCCGGCTTCTGCGTGAGAATGGGAGCGCAGAGCTTTCATTCGCAGGGGGAGTGCAAGGGTGGGGGCCAGCCAGCTGCCTGCGCGCCTTGTGTGTGTGTGTCTCTGTCCTTGGCTGCTGCGGTGGAAGGGGAGCTGAGCATTGCTGTACTATCGCAGTGAGGCCTGTTTACCCAAGATGGAGTCGAAAGGGGGCACAAAAGATGGATGCCCCGTGTCCTACTCAGTAGTCCCATCTATGTAGCGGTCAACCGTGGTTAACTTTACATAAGGGCAAGGGGCAATACCACTACCGGAGGCAAGTGGTCCAAGCCTTGTACTGAGGAATGTATGCGCGAGAGGGCCTGGGGACCCCTCACTCCCATACATTCCCCCCTTTCGTTACATCTAAAGTAACAAACTATTATCTCGTTCTTTCCGTTCTCCCTTCGGTAGCGCTCAGCTTCAGCCACAGCCTCATCCCAAGCGGGTGTACCCTTTATTGGCATCCATGCTTTGCACACACTTCTTAAGCTGTTACCTCTTATTGTGTATTCTTCTGGGGTGACCATTAAGTATATCCCACCATCCCCATCTAAATCTATCCAAACCTCGTTATACCACAGCAAGTTCTTTGGTTCTTTAATGGTAGTGTGATGTAGACTTAATCTACTGGCCCTAGTGGCATCCCTATTTCTATCTAACATTTCAGCCTGCTCAGCCATTTCATCGCATTGGCTCATGTTGAACCTATGTGGGCGAGACAAATTCGTTAAGTCATCATGAAAAGAAATATATTTGCAATTCTTCATTCTTTTTCATTTTTTGCTCAATTAGGCATTTAACAATTTCTTTCCATTTATCATGAAAACAATGAAGAAAAATAGAAAAAAATAACACGATTCATATGAGATTTAAAAAGAAAAAAAGAAAAAAGAGAGAGAGAGAAAGACAGAATATATATAAACATGTTGCTTTTTCGCTATACTTTCCCTGTCTTAGTTGCAGTTTTCATCATGTCAGACTGTGTTAGCGGTTCCATCCAAACAGTCTGTTTCATTTTGGGGGAGTGCAACACCGCGCGCCCTTCTCACATCTGAGAGGTGCACCCTGTATTTCAGTCCCTTCACTTTAACTGCAGTTGGGGTGCTGTACACCACTGTGTATGGACCATGAAATCTTGGTGAATTCCACCTTCTTATAAAACTTCTAACATAGATGTGTTCCCCTGGCATTAAAGGCCCCTTCCGGGCTATCTGCTGCCGGCATGGAGGTGTCTGTTGCTTCATCTTCAGTAAATGGCAGAGCAATTTCTTTTGCTATGCTGCGTACTGCGTGTGTTAGTTGTGCTAGGTATTCCTTAAACTCTTCCCCCAGCGCTGTGGCAGTCCGGTGTGCAACAGACGCCCTCCTAACAGGAGAGAGCGGTGTGTGCATTCTTCTCCCCGTCACGATTTCGTGCGGGCTTAAATGGTGATCCTTGCATGGTTGATTTCTGAGTTGGAACAGTGCTAGGGGCAGACAATATACCCAATTTTTTTTCAACGTGCTGCATAATTTCGATAAATTGCTTTTGAGCAGCCCGTTGATCCTTTCCATAACTCCATTGGCCATTGGATGATAAATCGAACATAGTTTATGTTTCACCCCCAGAAGGGAAGTTACTTCTTTGAAGAGATCATTCACAAAGTGCGTGCCGTTGTCTGAACGGATCACGTCACATATTCCCCACCGCGAGAATACTTCTCGCACAAGGAACTTGGCAGCATATTTTGCATCAGGATGGGGACAGGAGCCCGCGTCCACCCACCGTGAAAAAGGGCATACCACCACAATCAAGTATCTCGCTCCATTACATCTTTCTCCCATATCGGCGTAGTCGATATGTAGTTCTCTGAATGGACCTGTAGGGTGTGGCAAAGTGCCACGCCGAGTTCGTAATGTCATTCCTGAATTATAAGTTTGGCATGTAGTACATTCAATTACAAATTTAGACAAGTATTTGTGCAGATTGGGAACAACCCAATCCTCCTGAATGTCTGAGGCGATGTGTTGTTTTGCAACGTGAGCTGGGAAATGCAGTTGTTGGAACGCTACTTCTAATAGTTCTACAGGCATCACTACCTTGCCTGTCGTTAACTGTCTCCAAATGAGATCTATGGCTGATTATTTACATCCTCGTTTGCCCCACAACTCCTCCTCTTCCGGTGGGGCCCTTCTCTGGAGTTCTATCAATTGTGCTATGGGCGTGTTACTGTATGCTTCTGCTGTGGCTGTTTTTACAACGTACTCTGATGTTGGTGTCTTATTGAAGTACAAGGCTTCCTTCACTGCTGTGTCGGCTGCCGCGTTCCCCAATGAGACATCGTCTTGTTATTGGTATGGGCTTGGCATTTAACCACCGCCACTACCGATGGCTCTGCTGAAGCTTCTATTAGTTAATTTAGTAACGTGGCATGTTGTACGGGGGCCCTGTCTGCTCTTCTGAACCCTCTACTTCGCCAGCGTGATAGCCCTGAGTGAACTGTGGTGGTGACATAAGCTGAGTCTGAATATATTGTTACGGCAAAATCTTTGGCTGTGTGTAACGCACTGATTAGTGCAGTCAGTTCGGCTGCTTGTGCAGAGTAATGTGCGAGGAGGCATTTTTGAACAATCACTTCGTATGTGTCTTCTTCCATGCGCACTACTGCCATCCCCACGTTTCTCTCCTGTCTCTGAGTTTATGGATGCTGACCCGTCTATGAAATAGATTTCTCCTTCTGTAAGGGCATTTTCTCTTGCTTTGGGAATGTCATCGCCCTCTCCCTCATACGTGCTACAATCGTGTTCCTGTAAATCCTCAGTTGTGCATGGCTCTGTAATGAATGTGGCTGGGTTCACTGTCTTGGATCTGACCACATGTACATTTGGACTTGATATTATTATTTCATAAGCAGATGCTCTCTGTGTGGTGAGAGTAGATTTTGATCTTTCCAAGATAGCAAATAATGAGTGTTCCGCATTTAGCGTCACTGAACATCCCATTACGATCGTGGCACTTTTCTCAATGGTGAAGGCCGCTGCAGCGAGGGCCTGTTCGCAAGCGAAATGTCCCTGCATTACTCGGTATAATATTCCACTGTAATACGCTAATGGTTTGTGGCCTAGCAATGTCTTTTGTGTCAATACTGCTGTCATCAATGTTCCATTGCTGTGTGAAAACAGGAAAAATTCCCTTTCATAATCTGGATTTGCAAGGACTGGGGCGTCTTCAATAAGGTCTTTTAATCGAGAGAATTGGGCAATTGCCTCCTGTATTCCATAGACGAACATGTCCATGTCAATGGGGATCTCTCTTACTGCAACTTCCTTTGTAATCGTGCTTATTATCAGGAGTGCTCATACGGGGCATACCCCTGGCGTCGAGCACACTATCCCTCTTTCAGTAAAGGCTATGGTCTTATTTAACTTACTGAGCAAGTCCCGTCCCATCAAATTGATTGGCGCGTCTTCGTAATACAATAAGGGTGCGCGCACTGTTTTTCCCCCTACTGTTACATCAAGATCTTTTGTATAAGGAACTTTTAAAATAGCCCCAGAGAAACCCTGCATCTCCAAATTTCTTCCCGAGAGCTGAAACCGCCCTTATGTGAGACATGATTTTTCTGCTCCAGAGTCTACCATAAAGATAAACTGCTTGTTTCCTATCTCTGCCGCCACTAGTGATTCCTCATTTGCACTTTGTGTGGTGGATAGGACTGGACACGCAAGTGCTCCCTGTGGGCTGTCCTAGTCTTGGTATCTTTGCTGACCTGGCACTGAAAAAACGTTGTCACCTACGACCGTTACGCCACGGAATGGTGCAGGGGCACCGTTTGCGGCCACTGCAAAAGGGTTATTATTTATGTTCCCTACTGAGTTTTGTCTTGCCATGGGCTATAGTGTGTTTTGCTGTTGTGGCTGCTGCTGCTGTTGTGGGGCTGGCTGTCTCTGTTGCATTTGGGGGTCATAGCAGTACTGATCTTGTTGTCCCCCTCTCCCCATTGGAGCTCCACAAGAGCTACCTGGGTGTGGGCAGCCCCACCCTTGTTCATTGTTCATGGGCTGCTGCTGTTGCTGCTGAAAATACCCTGATGGTCGCATTCTACAATCTCGTGAATAATGTCCCCATCTTCCACAATTCCAACATGACCCCTGTTGTCCTCCTCTTGGTCCTTGCCCAGCATACCCTCTGTTTCCCATTCCTCCATATCCTCCCCTCTGCCCACGTTACCCACCTCTTCCTTGGGCCGGCCTGTTCTGCCACTGTGATCCTTGGCATGGCTGTTCCTCTCCGTTCCACTGTCCTTGGCCCTCTCCAACCCACTGTGCTGCTATCCCAATGGGTCCTCCTCCTGCGTTTTCTTCTCCTTCGTTTCCTCTGTCTGCGGTTACGCTGGCAGTAAGGGTGGCGACCTTCACTAATTTCATCTGCACTAATTTTGCTTTGTCGGCCAGCCTCTTTTGCGTGACCTCCTTTTCGTTCTCTTTGATCCTCCTCCAATGGTGTACAATTATGCTCTGAATTTCAGGCCACCCTTTGGCTTCGATCTCAGCTATTTTGTCCAAGGCCTTCTGCACCTCTTTTGGCAACCCCTTTTTAATGATAAAATAAAATAAAGCTGTTGATTGATTCCATGCCATACCAGTTTCGCTTCTCCATAAGTCTTGCACTCGCAAAATGAATTGCGCAGGGTCCTCGTTCTCCTCCATCGTGCACTGCATCACTGCATGTAAATCTGGAACGTCTGGAAATGCACGCCGCAATGCATCCCACACTTGTGCTCGAACATTGTTGAATGGTGATCCATCATGGCGATCACAGCTCATTGTTACTCCCGGGAACCCTGCCCTTTCCCAGATTGTGTCTGCTTGGTCCCCGATTGCTGATACTAATAAGCTTTTCACATCACCTATAGCTAACGGCACGCCTGCCGTGTTCTTCTCAAATACATGTATCCACTTACCTGCTCCTCCCGTCAGTGGGGGGAGGAGTTTTAACAGGTTGTTTTTGTCCATTTGGGCCCATGGAATATAGTTTGGCTTACCTGCTCCTTTATGTATCAGTGGCATTTGTAGTTTCTGTTTCTTTCCTGTTTTGCTCGTTCTCCCTTTTTTCGTTTTACTTACCAGTATGTTCCCTGTCCTCCCTGTTCGTTGTCTTAATCTACCTTTCCATAATGGTGGTGATAGTGTGCCTGGGTAACGGCAGTTTGGCAGTGGGGAACCTTCTGCGGTAGCTGCCTCTTCGTATTCATCTAAATCATCCCATACTTCTTCTATTTCTGACTCTAGCTCGTTATTATCCTCCCAGTTTTCCTTGGGTTCGCTTCCTTGTCTTTCACCCAGATCTCCACTTTGTTGACTCTCCGGTGTGTTTGGGCGTATAATTCTTACTGGCTTGTTATTCAATTGGAACAGGAACTGTCCTGACTGTCACTCTTGTTCTTGTCTTTGCTGTGATGACATCCCTTGCGATGCTATAGATTGCCCTGTTACCGAGGCTGCTGGGGTTGCATTGCTTACTGCCCCTATCGGGGGTGTGAGATCTGCCAGTGACAGGGGGGGTATCTCCCCTTCCCCTGGCAACATTTGCCCTTTGTCACATAGAGTTCTTAACTGTGTTATTTCCATTTGTGCGTGTGCTAGCTGGGGATTTAAATCGTCTGTTAAACGTGCTATGTCCACAGGAGGCGCACTTGTGGGGCTGTACAGTCTTCCTTTGTCATATGGTGGAGGTTCAGGGGCTGTTGCCCCGCCCTGAGCAGTGGGGGTGGGTGGTATATACAGGGGTTCACTAAACCCTACTGCTGGCCTGGTCATCAAGGGATAGATTTGTGTTACTTCGTTCTCGGTTGTAGTTGTTGAGCACTCCCCTTTTGGTGTCCCGCTTACTTCTTCAGGTATTTTCTGCTTTTCTATCATTCGGCTGGTACCTACCTCTGCCGTGGGGGTAACTTCCTCAAACATTCGCCATAAATCTAATACTTCTCTCCGGTTCTGTAACTGTTTCCCTTTGTATCGTGCTAGTAAATGTGTTGATACTAGGTCCAACACTCTTTTGTCGAATGACCCTCCTTTTGGCCAAATTGGTATGACCCCATCTCCTTTTATCTCAGTGATCCACTGATCGTGATACTTCTGTATCCTGTCGCTATATAGTGGAAGGTGCTGGCAAATATGTGCCAGTGGCGTTACTCCCCCCATGGCAATGCTTCTTTTCCTTTGTTGTGTGTTCTGGTACCCTGGAGTCCCTTCCCACCTCTCACTTGATATGTCAGTTACAATATGTGAAAAATACGTTCTTTATCAAAGCTTGCAATTATGATATGTCACATTAGCTGTTCTTTCTGAGAGGTGTTACCTGGTCACCTCTCACAATTTATTTCTTTGCCTATTATTCATTAATCAAAAAAGTTATTTGTACTGAAATACTTTAGCGTGTTCAACAAAACATGTACACAACGCAGACCGACAAACATATAATCATGCAACATACACATGCACTGCCTGCGCGTGTTTGTTCTTTCCCTATTCCTGTTACTGTCCCTGATTTTTCTTCTTCCCTATTCTACCTACTATTTTGCATTCACTCCCCACCTCTTTCACCTTTATTATGTCTCAAGATTTCTTACTTCCACGGAAAAAGAATATTCTAAAACTACTCCGAGTCTACTCAATATATGAGACCCCTACTATGTTTCTCTTTATCTCTATTCTGCACTTGGTCGGGACAAATGCTATGCAGCGCCGCCTTCTACCCCGTACGGGCTAGGATACCACTTCTCTTCTTCTCACTTCTTACAACACCTAATGGCCATATAAAGGATAGATCAGAAAAGCCTCACCGTCACTCACACAGACCCTATTCTTAACTACCTTCCCTTTGTTGCCAGTTCCCTTCTTCCCGTATTTCCCCTTACCTTCCTTTTGGGTCTTTGCAAGCGGGACTCCACGTGTTCAGTCAGGTACTCTGAGGGTCGCCGCTCACGGCCAGACCTTGCTCAGGTCCGTCCCTCAACCAAGCCGTGGCCTGCCTTGGCGAGCAGCCTTTTCAATCGGGTATTGACCCTTTCTTCTTGGTGTGCACAGTCTGTTCAACTGCAGAGGCGATGGTTTTGCTGGGGGCGCCCTGGATCTCGCTGCCGGGCGGTGCAGGCCGCGAGGCACCTCTCTAAATCACGTTGCGGGGGTCACCAAAAATGTAGGTGCCTTTCCCCGTCTTACTACGTGTGAGAGAAAATAAAATAACCACCCCTGTCGGGGAAGGAGGCACTGAGACCCAGCTGCAAGAGTTCAAAGGATGGTTTATTTCTCCATCTAGGAAATAACCCAAAAAACCCCTACCAAACATTTACATCATACTCGTATATATATCAATTAAAGGAACTCTAACAAAAAGTGCTAAATGGACCCGATTGGCCAGGCGGTGTGGTGCTGTAGGTGTGAGTGGCATCTCTTCCTTCTGGTTGGCTGAGTGGCTGACGAGATGACGGACGTCAAATATCTTGTGCTCCACGCAGGTCAGGGTCCGGTCACTGTGATCACTACCTAAGCTAATATGTTGCATTAGAAAAACACTAAATAACAAATTATCTAAAACATTTTATGCTACTTTTCATATTTCTACACAAGTTACACATAATAATTATTGTCAGTACAATTGGGTCATTCGTGGCTTTAATTAGAGGCCTTGACCTTTATTGTGCATGTAAAAAGAATCAAGCTGCGTTTCACATATCTCCTAAACTTCAAACCTATTAGTATGAGAAAAAACATATATTGTAGTAAAATGCTTAAGGTTAGTAGTGGGTGTGTTGGGTGGGTTTCGCAGCACAGGCGAGGGTCTGGCACTTGAAAGAAATACCTTACAGGGAGCGCAGGGTCAGGATGGCAATACATTGCTTTAAATGGGGGTGGGTGGCTCGCACGTTTATGGGGACGAATGAGCAGAAAGTGCTTAGCTCATCCTGGTTCACATGCTGGTTCTCATGCTAGCAGAGATCTCAGAGGAAGAAAACTGTATCACATTGGTTGTTGCAACTTTCTCCGGCCTCTGCGTGAGAATGGGAGAGCAGAGCTTTCCTTCGCAGGGGGAGTGCAAGTGTGGGGGCCAGCCAGCTGCCTGCGTGCCTTGTGTGTGTGTGTCTCTGTCCTTGGCTGCTGCGGTGGAAGGGGAGCTGAGCATTGCTGTACTATCGCAGTGAGGCCTGTTTACCCAAGATGGAGTCCAAAGGGGGCACAAAAGATGGATGCCCCGTGTCCTACTCAGTAGTCCCATCTATGTAGCGGTCAACCGTGGTTAACTTTACATAAGGGCAAGGGGCAATCCCACTACCGGAGGCACGTGGTCCAAGCCTTGTACTGAGGAGTATATGGCGTGAGGGGGCCTGGGGACCCCTCACTCCCATGTACCTCCTTCTCCTGCAATGGCAGAGGTAATGGGCATTCTGGGCAAGTTTGGTGGTCAATTACCTTATTTTTGACTCCGACACAGGGGTAGTTTGGTCATGATTCTGTGTTGGAGTTTGGGGATCTGAAGGAAAACTTTGGCATTGGGATATGTGGGGAGTTTTGGGCTCCCCTTTTTCTGATTCTGGGCCGCCCCCAGAGGCAGTCCCCAGACTTGGTTTGGACAGTCTGGTTTCCTTGCTGCTCATTCTGATGTTCAATGATTGGTGATTCTGACTCAGTCCCCACATTCATCCAGTCTTCATTTGGATCTCTTGAGACTCATTTTTCGTCCCTGAAGGAGAATGCCTTTTTCCCAGAATCCTCTAAGGATTCTTCCCCTTCAAATTGGAGGACACTTACTTTCTTCACAAAATGGGCCTTTTTGGGTTCTTTATTTCTCCTACCCACCCTCTGTTCCCTGGGTCGAAGACTTTTGGGGGCATGAGATTTTTGTTCCGGTTCCTGGGTGTACAGGGGCTTTTCACAGTTGAGGAAGGAAGCTTCTTCCAGGGCTTTACACCTCCCTTTATCCCGTGCCTCCTCCTCTGGAACTGGTGAATTGTCGGGGTGCTCTCCCTGTCATTGTTCTGGAGTAACAGACCCTTGGTTGGTGGGGTTCTGAGCCGCCAGGTTCATCTGAGGGTCCTGGGACAGGTTCTGGACCTGGCACTCCCCCATTCCGGCTGGTCAACCGTAGGTGAATCATGGGAAGGGTAACTATCCCTTCTCCCGTAGTACCCTGGGTATTGAGAATTTTGGTAACCCTCCACGCTTGGCCTCCCCTCTCCTGGATTGGGCTGTCTGGGCTCCTGAAAGCAGGGAAAGAAAGGAGGGTTGTCCTGTAGGTTGGGGTTTTGTGCGTACTGGGGAAAGAAACTGAACCCAGCATTTGGGGGAATACTGCCCTCCTGGGGAAAGTTAGGAGGGAAGGTTCCTGGGGCGGTACCTACCTGGTTGGATCCCCCCTTGGGCTGGGGGAGTGCATACATACCCCAGGATTGGTCTGTTACCCTTGTATCAGAGGCTGATGTAATCAGGGGAGTTAGAAGTCCCATTTATGGGATTACCTCCCTGACTACAACCTGTCTGGGATTGGCTCGAGGGCCTTCTGGGTCTTTGAATGGGTTGATTAGGTACAGGTATAATTTTAGGCCCTCCATCTCCAGATCTTAAATGGGGGCAACCTTCACCTCCTCCACCTTAGCAGCAGCAGGGGTGTTGGCTGGTTTGGGGTTTTTGTTTGGAGTTTTGTTATCTGCAGGTTTTTGGAACTCATAAATGCAGGTCGCCTGCTCTATGACCCAGTCCAGCGATCTTTTCTCATGAAAGTCCCTCACCAGCTGGGTCATTATATATTTTGGGAGTGCATGAAAAAAGGTGGTGATGAACTCCCGACTTTCTGTACGCACCCTCCTGGTGGTCTGCGGAAAGGGGCGTTTGAGCTCCTGCAGAAATTATTGTGGGGCCTGATCTTCCCCGCACTGCAGATTGTAGGCCCCCTTTCGGGCCTCTTATGGGTTTCTGTGAGCAGAAAAATGTTTCAAGATGGCCACCCTATAGGTGGACCATCTTAAGTGGTTCTGGTCCTCAAGTCCCACAAAGAAGCTGGAGTTTTCAGGGGAAAAGGTCAATTTTATATACTCTATGCAATTCTGGCTGTCCTTCATATGAAAAGTGTTCATCATTTGCTCATATAGTTCTAAGTGTTCCCAAACAGAATACTTTGCATTTTTATGATGTGGAGTTATGAAACTCCTAATGGCCTTAATCTGCCTAATGAGATCTTTGTTCATAGCTCTCTTAAGTTTATATGCCTTCTTTGTTTTAGTCACCCGAGTCCACTTTCCCTCATATTCAGAGGCGCTGCTACTGGAGGCCCCTTCTTGATCCTCTAGGCACTCCCGGATTCTGCGAGCTTGAAAAGGGCTTGCAGAATGTTGGGGCCTAGTTTCTCTACTCCTCTGGTGCTCAGAAGAGTCATCTGACTCTTCCCTGCTCCCAGGGTTGGTGGAGTATCCCCCTCACTGCCCTAACTGGGTAGAGGTCTTCGGAATGCTCTCTTTGGGCCTTATTTCCTTTAGTTTCCCATCAAATTTAACCAACTGGTCTCTTGGAAGGTGGTATTTCAGTGGATCTGATTCCCTGACCCTCCCCTCATAGGAGTCTTCCTTGTCAGAGATATCAGACCTAATATTTGGGTATCTGTACAGGGATGCCTGGCCATCAATTTCTGGGGGGCGCTGATCTGTCAGTCCCATTTTCCATAACCTATTGACTTCTGCCAGCCCCTTGGCTCCCCGCTCATGTGAACCAGTAGACATGAAGTTGTCAGTGTTCATGGTATTGAATGGGTTTGAGTCCCTGAGTACAGAGGTCCTTATGCTATGATCAGGGGTTGCCCTGTCCCTTTCTACCTGTTCAGGGTCTCTCCAGTTAGAATTTAGTCTAGCACCCTAGTTCTCCAACCTTGCTAGCTTTTCATTTTCAGCCCCTATTTCTTGGTAATAAGCAAAGATCTGAGCCTTTTGTTCATCTGTCAAGGCCTTACTGGTCTCAATGATCCGCTCTTGTGCTGCTACTTGTTGGTAGAGCCCATCATTCTTTTCACAGAGAGCCTCATTGTCTCTCTTTGCTTCCTGTATGGTGTGGGAATACTGGGATAATTTCTGCAGCAGGAGACTCACCTCCTGAGTATTAGCATCCTTGGTCTGGGTGTTCTCTTCCAGAGCACCCTCTACCCATCTGGCGTGCTCCAGTAGCTTCCCATACTCTGTTTTTAGTTCATTGAGCTCCTGGAGGGCTAACTCTCTTCCCTCTAACTCGGTTTTTGATTTGCTTATTTCCTGGCCTAGGGCATCTTTCTCTTTATTTAGGGTGCCCCTCTGTTCAGCCAGGTCATCCCTTTGTTTTTTGATGGCATTGGGTTTCTGGCACTCCTGATCATATTCTGCTTGAGAGTGGATGTCTCTCAAGATTAACTTATTATTTTCCTCTTTCAGTTCATCTATCTGATTTTGTACAGTAACTATCTGCTCTGCGCAGGCCCTGTTATAGGTTAACTGTTGAGTCAGCTTCCGTTGACTCTCTTCTAGAGAGTCCACCTTTTCCCAACACTCTATTTTTGCTGCTTCTAGTTGGGCCTTTTGATCTGCATTATTTTGCTGTTGGCAAGCCAAATCCTCTTCTATTTTGATAATGTAGTTTCCAGATTCTACCTCCAATTCTTGGCTCTTTTGTAATGTTTATTCCGCCAAACCTAAATCAATCTGGATTTTATTTAACAGTTCAGATTGATTCTGCGCTAAAATTACATTTTCCTCCTGCCTTTCCCGCATCACTCCCGTGTGGAGATACAGGAAGGCTGCGATTCTGGCAATTTTGCTTTTCGCCTCTTTGATTTTTGGGGTCATATATAGCTCACTCAGAGCTTGGTGTAAAATGGCCACCATCCTGTCATGTATCCAGGTCCATGGCAGTGACCTGTTGAGTTATCACTTGTAGCCAGACTTTCTCATCCTGTTGTGGCCACTCACCTCTGACAAATAGCTTGTGCAGAAGGTGCTTCCTAGCCATATTGATCTCTACTGGAACAGCCATTTTGGAAATGTTCTTTCTATATTAATTATTTAGGGGTTGATTTCCTTTTACTTTTATAGACAGGCTTGGTGCTTAGAGTATTTGTTTTGGGAAGTGTGTGTACAGTGTAACACAGTATTCCCACCACACAAAGTATTACTACCTTGCAGGTTAGTCTGCTGTGTTAGACTGTCACGGGTGGTAACCAAATCAATCCCCGGACACGAGTCCCCAAATTTGTTAAGGATTTCAATCAGGCGACACACACCTTAGTCTCGGCCCAGTATGCAGCACACAACTGAAATGCTTATGTTTTTATGTTAGATTCAATATTGAGATGGTACACCATTCATATCACACCCCCTTTTCAAATACCCTTGGTCACAATGAACCATGAACCAGGGTGGTTGATAAAATGTAATATTTATTTATTTATTTTAAAATTCAAAAGAAATCATAGCATTTTTTATATGGGGCAGCAATCACCAATGGGGTGATATGAACAATAGGAATGCTAGCAATGCACTTAGTTTAACCTTCTATTGACACAACTACAAAACACCAGGGAATAGGAGCACTTTCTGATTGTATGTAAAATAGGACTTAAGTTAGAATTCCCCCCTGCAATGTTCCCTCAGCCCACAAATAATCAATTCTAAGTGGGTAAACAGAAGCAGCAGGTAATAAGGAATGACAAATGGAAAACAGAATTGAAATCCAACCTTCCCTCCCCAAACAAGAAAGAAAAACAGATTTTAAACACTGGTAATGCTAAAAATGACACTCGGAAATGGATGAATAAAACAATGAATGTGTATAAAACTGTTGAAAGAAAAACAATTCTTTACTGGAGCAATGCAGGAAAGATACTAGCAATCACAAGCAATGGATTGATCAAAAGCATACAATTCGAAATTGAATGGAAGATTTAAAACAGTTGATAATCAAAAGGACACGTTGGAAATTTAGTAAACTTTTGCAATTCCCGCCTCAGTTTACCAAAATAGTTTTTAATAAAAACGGGTGAAATATTGTAAGCTCCAGGCTTGACTTGCGAATTCAACCCTAGCAACTCTGCGCCCGCCCTGGCGGAACCAGTCCGATCACTCGAAAGAGGACTAAGGGATTATGATTTCACAAGACAAAATTATTAAAGAAGTTGGCGCTAGCACAAGAAATCAAAGGCAGGGTTTCAAAAATGATTTTTGACAATATGACAAGTTATCAGGATAAGGATAGGATTACTTAGAGAGTGGAACTAAGGACAAGGCAAGGCAAGGTATACTATGGTTTTCTATGGTTCCTATTGATACTCCCAATCGACTTTTTAGTTTTTGGATTTTGGACAGTCAGTGGTTCTGGTCACCATACGGATCTGGTGTAACAAATGCCAGCCAGACAAAATCAGCGGGACAGGATCAGCTGGGCCGGAACTGGATACCAAATGATAGTTCTTCTGGACTGGCAATTCTGGTTACAGGATACTCTAGGTCAGCAGGGTAGCAGGATGGCAGCAGCATGCAGTGAGTAGCGGCAAGCCAAGCTGGATTAGGATGCCAAAAGTACCACAGTTTCTCCAGGTTACTTTGAGATTTGTGGGCTTTAATATTGTAGGGTAGGCCTTGCTGGAGCAGGATTGGCAATGCTTGGCCTTGTAGTTGGGAAGATGACGGAAACAGGAACACAGCGCAGGATATCAGGAATCAGTGTCTGTCTAGGGTCTTTTCAGGGACCCTTATTTATATAGCAAAATGACATCATCAAGGTAGAGGCTGGGCAGGGTTAAACATGCCCTCCCTATAAACTACTTGGATTTGGCAGGGGATCTAGTCTCCGCCTTGCTCTCAGTTGGTTGGATTTCTAAGGGAATGATGTCAGATTGATGAGGTGAGGTTTACAATGTCCAAACACTCCCACATTTACTTTACTTAAAATCCAATTTTGCAAAAAACATAAATTTCTTCACTTGCAATCTCTTGTTAAATTATACACACAGGTTACATATTATGTGCATCCCAGATCAGTCCAATCCTCAGGTCTGTGTAACCTTGTTTCGCCTTTCTGATACATTTTGGTAATTTTACACATTAAAGATTTGGCCTAAAATTCCACAATTTTTTACACAGATGCGAATTGTCCCCAGGGATGTATGTACAAAATGTTATGCTTGCCACATTAATACTTTCCTTGGAATCTGTCATATTTCGTAACTTCTGTTCCCCTGCGGCAATGAGTTCTACCAAATTTTAAAAGATAGATAAACTTTTTAAGTGTTTGCTAATTCTTGCTGCAGAGATAAACAGGGTAATTCATAGAATTTCGCAGAAAAGTGTCGCAAGCGGCTGGCGCAGAGTGTCCGCGTGCGAATGACTGCGCCAGGCACGTGCGCTAAAACCGATTTCCGCGCACAGCGTATTCATGGATTTCAGGCTTCCAAACCAGCCGTGGCGCAGAGAATCGCAGCGACCCTGCAGCAGCGCCAGTAACGCCCCCAAGAACGCCCTTGCGCAAGGAAAAGCCATCAAAATCGCTATATCATCGCAAAGGGCTGCGCTAACCCTGGACCAGTTCAGCGGGCTGGCAAACAGCAAACGCCAAGCGGGGAACGTGTATTGCAGTGGTGCGTGGGAAGTTCCACACGCGACTGGCCCCGTGCAAGAAGGGTACGTGTATTTCAGGGGTGCGCGGGAAGTTCCACACGCGATTCCAGCAGGGTACGTGTATTTCAGGGGTGCGCGGGAAGTTCCACACACGATTTCAGCAGGGTACGTGTATTGCAGGGGTGCGCGGGAAGTTCCACACGCGATTTCAGCAGGCTACGTGCATTTCAGGGGTGCGCGGGAAGTTCCACACGCGAATGGGCCAGTGCGAGCAGGGTACGTGTATTCCATGGGTGCGTGGGAAGTTCCACACGCGATTCCATCAGGGTACGTGTATTTCAGGGGTGCGCGGGAAGTTCCACACGCGATTGTCCCAGTGCGAGCAGGGTACGTGTATTTCAGGGGTGCGCGGGAAGTTCCACACGCGATTGTCCCAGTGCGAGCAGGGTACGTGTATTTCAGGGGTGCGCGGGAAGTTCCACACGCGATTGTCCCAGTGCGAGCAGGGTACGTGTATTTCAGGGGTGCGCGGGAAGTTGCACACGCGATTTCAGCAGGGAATGTGTATTTCAGGGGTTCTGGGGAGTACTACACGTGAATTGGCCGTGTGGGTCCTCCCAGGTGTACGCTCCACAACCTCCACGGCCCCTGCAGGCAGCCCACACCACGGGGGTCTACCCTGCACCCCTGCTCATGTCCCGCAGGCAGGCCATCCACCATGGGCATGCCCCCCAGCCAACCCACATGTCACCTTGCACTACTGATCAACAATGCATGTCTCCCACCACCCCCACCCCCCAGCAGTGCAGGGGCATCCCCCACCAGGCCCCCACTCATGTCTCCCACCACCCCCACCCCCCTGCACCGTGGGGCACCTGCCAGCAGGCCCCCACCCATGTCCACCCCCCAGCCACCAGGGGCAGCCTCCACCAGGCCCCCACTCATGTCTCCCACCCCCCCCACCCCCCAGCCACCAGGGGCAGCCTCCACCAGGCCCCCACTCATGTCTCCCACCACCCCCACCCCCCAGCAGTGCAGGGGCACCCTCCACCAGGCCCCCACTCATGTCTCCCACCACCCCCACCCCCCAGCAGTGCAGGGGCAGCACCACCAGGCCCCCACTCATGTCCCCCTGCACCCCCACCCCCCAGCATCCAGGGGCACCCTCCACGAGGCCCCCACTCATGTCTCCAACCCCCCCCCAGCAGTGCAGGGGCAGCCCCCACCAGGCCCTCACTCATGTCTCCCACCACCCCCACCCCCCAGCAGTGCAGGGGCAGGCCCCACCAGGCCCTCACTCATGTCTCCCACCACCCCCACCCCCCAGCAGTGTAGGGTCAGCCTCCACCAGGCCCCCACTCATGTCTCCCACCACCCCCACCCCCCAGCCACCATGGGCAGCCCCCACCAGGCCCTCACTCATGTCTCCCACCACCCCCACACCCCAGCAGTGCAGGGGCAGCACCACCAGGCCCCCACTCATGTCCCCCTGCACCCCCACCCCCCAGCATCCAGGGGCACCCTCCACCAGGCCCCCACTCATGTCTCCCACCCCCCCACCCCCCAGCCACCAGGGGCAGCCTCCACCAGGCCCTCACTCATGTCTCCCACCACCCCCACCCCCAGCAGTGCAGGGGCAGCACCACCAGGCCCCCACTCATGTCCCCCTGCACCCCCACCCCCCAGCATCCAGGGGCACCCTCCACCAGGCCCCCACTCATGTCTTCCACCCCCCCACCCCCCAGCCACCAGGGGCAGCCTCCACCAGGCCCCCACTCATGTCTCCCACCACCCCCACCCCCCAGCAGTGCAGGGGCAGCACCACCAGGCCCCCACTCATGTCCCCCTGCACCCCCACCCCCCAGCCACCAGGGGCACCCTCCACCAGGCCCCCACTCATGTCTCCCACCACCCCCACCCCCCAGCCACCATGGGCAGCCCCCACCAGGCCCTCACTCATGTCTCCCACCACCCCCACCCCCCAGCAGTGCAGGGTCAGCCTCCACCAGGCCCCCACTCATGTCTACCAACACCCCCACCCCCCAGCAGTGCAGGAGCACCCTCCACCAGGCCCCCACTCATGTCTCCCACCACCCCCACCCCCCAGCCACCATGGGCAGCCCCCACCAGGTCCTCACTCATGTCTCCCACCACCCCCACCCCCCAGCAGTGCAGGGGCAGCACCACCAGGCCCCTACTCATGTCCCCCTGCACCCCCACCCCCCAGCATCCAGTGGCACCGTCCACCAGGCCCCCACTCATGTCTCCCACCCCCCCACCCCAGCCACCAGGGGCAGCCTCCACCAGGCCCTCACTCATGTCTCCCACCACCCCCACCCCCCAGCAGTGCAGGGTCAGCCTCCACCAGGCCCCCACTCATGTCTCCCACCACCCCCACCCCCCAGCCACCATGGGCAGCCCCCACCAGGCCCTCACTCATGTCTCCCACCACCCCCACCCCCCAGCAGTGCAGGGGCAGCACCACCAGGCCCCCACTCATGTCCCCCTGCACCCCCACCCCCCAGCATCCAGGGGCAGCCTCCACCAGGTCCCCACTCATGTCTCCCACCCCCCCACCCCCCAGCCACCAGGGGCAGCCTCCACCAGGCCCCCACTCATGTCTCCCACCACCCCCACCCCCCAGCAGTGCAGGGGCACCCTCCACCAGGCCCCCACTCATGTCTCCCACCCCCCCACCCCCCTGCCACCAGTGGCAGCCTCCACCAGGCCCCCACTCATGTCTCCCACCACCTCCACCCCCCAGCAGTGCAGGGGCACCCTCCACCAGGCCCCCACTCATGTCTCCCACCACCCCCACCCCCCAGCAGGGCAGGGGCAGCACCACCAGGCCCCCACTCATGTCCCCCTGCACCCCCACCCCCCAGCATCCAGGGGCACCCTCCACCAGGCCCCCACTCATGTCTCCCAACCCCCCCACCCCCCAGCCACCAGGGGCAGCCTCCACCAGGCCCCCACTCATGTCTCCCACCACCCCCACCCCCCAGCAGTGCAGGGGCAGCACCACCAGGCCCCCACTCATGTCCCCCTGCACCCCCACCCCCCAGCATCCAGTGGCACCCTCCACCAGGCCCCCACTCATGTCTCCCACCCCCCCCACCCCCCAGCCACCAGGGGCACCCTCCACCAGGCCCCCACTCATGTCTCCCACCACCCCCCAGCCACCAGGGGCAGCCTCCACCAGGCCCCCACTCATGTCTACCACCACCCCTACCCCCCAGCAGTGCAGGGGCACCCTCCACCAGGCCCCCACTCATGTCCCCCTGCACCCCCACCCCATGCCACCAGGGGCAGCCTCCACCAGGCTCCCACTCATGTCTCCCACCCCCCACCCCCCAGCCACCAGGGGCAGCCTCCACCAGGCCCCCACTCATGTCTCCCAGCCCCCCACCCCCCAGCCACCAGCGGCAGCCTCCACCAGGCCCCCACTCATGTCTCCCACCACCCCACCCCCCTGCACCGTGGGGCACCTGCCTGCAGGCCCCCACCCATGTCCAACTCATGTACCCCTGCACCCCCACCCCCCAGCCACCAGGGGCAGCCTCCACCAGGCCCCCACTCATGTCTTCCACCCCCCCACCCCCCAGCCACCAGGGGCAGCCTCCACCAGGCCCCCACTCATGTCTCCCACCACCCCCACCCCCCAGCAGTGCAGGGGCACCCTCCACCAGGCCCCCACTCATGTCTCCCACCCCCCCACCCCCCAGCCACCAGGGGCACCCTCCACCAGGCCCCCACTCATGTCTCCCACCACCCCCACCCCCCAGCAGTGCAGGGGCACCCTCCACCAGGCCCCCACTCATGTCTCCCACCACCCCCACCCCCCAGCAGTGCAGGGGCAGCCCCCACCAGGCCCCCACTCATGTCTCCCACCACCCCCACCCCCCTGCACCGTGGGGCACCTGCCAGCAGGCCCCCACCCATGTCCAACTCATGTACCCCTGCACCCCCACCCCCCAGCCACCAGGGGCAGCCTCCACCAGGCCCCCACTCATGTCTCCCACCCCCCCCACCCCCCAGCCACCAGGGGCAGCCTCCACCAGGCCCCCACTCATGTCTCCCACCACCCCCACCCCCCAGCAGTGCAGGGGCAGCACCACCAGGCCCCCACTCATGTCCCCCTGCACCCCCACCCCCCAGCATCCAGGGGCACCCTCCACCAGGCCCCCACTCATGTCTCCCACCAAACCCCAGCCACCAGGGGCAGCCTCCACCAGGCCCCCACTAATGTCTCCCACCACCCCCCAGCCACCAGGGGCACCCTCGACCAGGTCCTCACAATCCCCAATCATGTGCGTTATGGTCAGCCTCCACAGCAAAAAAGCCCTACCAAGTAACCCATTCACCCACATGGAAATGGAAATCACATGTCACACCCCCAATGTTCATGAAGAAAATGAACCCATGTCCGTCACACACAATGTTTGCAATTGAATGGGAAAACACCCAACATGACATGCATGAAACCAATGAGATGATACCACACAGTGAAGTATGAAAACAAAATTGTATTAAAAAAAATAAAGAATGCTAAAGAAAGGAAACAAACTACAATGGGAAAGAGAAAAAATAAGCTGCATGTCCGTATTAAAAAAAAAAAACTGCAAATCAGAATCCAAAAAAATGTTGTCCAAAGTCAAATTCAAAAAAATCACTATGCAATAAAGAACTATATAAAAAACTAACAAGGATCCATGAGCCCAACTGAACAAAGGAAACCTACTAAAAAACCTAACTAAAAATCAACTATATACAAAAAGTGGAGCAGTGTCCGTCGACTCCAAATCATAGTAAGAAAGAAAGGGAACCTAAAACTACGAACTATATACAAAGGCGGCGGGCAAGTCCAGCGGCTCACTCCGTGGTGTCCCGGGCCAGGGCATCATCGAACTCCTGTTCGATGTCCCGGAGGCGGTCCAGTTCCATGGCCCCGAGGGTCCGCAGGGACGACGCCGTGTCCTCCTCCAACCCCCTGCGGATTGCCTCGAGGCACTCGGCCCGCCTCAGGACCCTCCGCATGGAGTTCTCCGCCCTGACCATTGTGAGCCGTGCCTCTTCCGCCCGCTGCCGCTCCGCACCTATGGCCTGGCCCAACCGCTGCCACACGGAAGACACTCTCTGTCCTGGGTCCCCCTGCCCTCCGGCCGATGCCTGCCCCTCCGATGTGGAAAGCCCCGAGCCTTCATGTCTCCCACCATGTTGCTGCTGCTGCTCTGCCTCTGCCCGTGCACTGCCTCCTGCTGCCTGCACATCCTCCGCCGGCTGGGGTGCAGTTGTTGATGTGGCCACCCCTGCTGGACCTCCGACTCCCGACTGTGGCAGGGATGCCTCCTCCACCAGCCTGGCTGCACCGTCAGAGGCAGCTCCACAGGGCACCCAGGTGACTGATGGGTGGGAAGATGGCACAGAGGACGACTGGCGTGTAGGGGGTCCAGTTGAGGAGGGGGTTGTAGCAAGCCCCATCAGACGGAGGAATCCGGCCTGGGTGACCTGTCCCAGCAGGCTGACGCGGTCAACGAGCCATTCGAGATGACGTGCAGTCTCTCCATGAAAAGACTGCAGGTCACCTCGCATGGCCCGTTGACGCAACACCACACCAGCCAGGACAGGCTCAACCCGGACCTGGATGGCCACGTCCGCAGGCAGAGGAAGGCCAGTTGACGTCAGCTCATCCCCTGCCTGAAAACGGGTCTGGACGTAGGCATCCCTGCTGGTGCAAGATGATGCAGGGACAGGATCGGGGACAGGATTGCACATAAGCACCTCCGTGGCGGCCTGTGCTGCCTCCTGTCCCTGGTCCTGCACTGCACCACTAGCACCAGTGGGATCCCCACCTCCAGACCCCGTCTCTGGTGCTTGCACGGCCTCCTCCTCCACCAAACCCCCCACCAACCTGGATGACTCCGTGCCATCTTCCCCTGTTGGGCCCTGTGGGGTCCCAGCTGCCCCTTCTGCTGCCGAGGAGTCCAACTCCAACCTCCCCCCGGCAGCTGCGGCCTGGGACGCGGCACCGGACTCCTCACTCCCCGACGAGATGACAACACGGGAGGGGAGCCGGGCCTTGCGTCTCCGGCTGGCGGTCGGATCCCCGCCGCTGTTCTCCACAGCACCTTCTCCGCCCTCTTCATCAGTTGACGCTGCAGACAGGGAGAAACAAAACACAGGCATCAGGGCACTGTACAATGGACACATACACGCATGACAGTTGCACATGAGTGGCATTGGCAAACCTCAGACATGTCATCACAATCCCCAACACACATGTCACTGCAACTCGCACACATGAGCCATACCACAGCCATATCGCAACTGCCACCACCATCCATACACATACAACAGCATCAGCAGCCAAAGGGGAGCCAGACATCACATGCAACACAGGATGTGCACCACACATGTACACACACCACCACACTTGCATGCATGTCTACACCTCTGCCAAGTGTCGCACTGTTCAGACGGCCATCCATGTCACACCTGCCAATCAGGCTTCCACATACCGCTGTCACATGCATCCATGTTGTATCACTGTTGCACCCTTGTCAAATACACACACATGCACATGTACACAGTGCTCATGCATGCAGCCGAAAACAACATACATGCGTGACATCACGGACATGTCTACTTACATACACATTCATACAAACATGTGTGCCCGCACAACTGCATTTGTCATGCAAGCCTACACACACAAGCACCATCCATGTCTCACACATTACAGCCCTCGCATGTGTCAGCCCCACGGCCCTGTACACCCCCACCCATACTCGAACCCATACTAACAGATGTGCAACCTGCACACTACCGAATAATCACCACACGCACTGCTCACAATCAGGATGCATGTACACTCACCGCTCGACTCCAGACGGGTCTGCTTCTCTAGGACCTGGACGTGGAGCGCTGGGGATATGCGTTCCAGGACCCCCATCTGTTCTTCCGACAAGTGGCCCCGGCGCCCCTTGGCATCCGCTGCCTTCAAGAGGCGCCGGGCCTTGTTCAGGGTCCTGGACCTGTAGTCCTCCCAGCGCTTCCTGACATGTTGTAAGTCCCGGACTGCCACCCCCTCCGCGTTGATGGCAGTCACGACGTCAGTCCAGATCCGAGTCCGTCCTTCTTTGTCGGCGCGGGAACTTCCGAAGAGGGCATCATACTGCTCCAGGACTTGCTCCACCAGGACACCAACTTCGGTGGCACTGAAGCTGGTGCCCCTCTGCCTCTCTGGCCGGGGGTTGTCAGTGGTCACAGATGGTGTTTGCCCCGACATGACAACCCCAGAGGCAGGAGTGGGTGGGCAACTGGGTCCTGGGGCTGGGCTGTGGAGCGATGGAATTCCAGTCGGGAGTCTTCGGTTCCAGCAGGGGTGGTCACAGCAACAGCACCCCTGGCTGATGTGCAGGCAGCAAATGGCAGTGCACGTGGGCAGCAGGCAGTCAGGCAGCAGCAGATGGCAGGTGGGAGCGTGCTCGGGGCTCTGGGGGGCAGTAGTTCGGCCTTCTGGGCAGGAGCGTGGTCTTCCGTGTGCTTACGCGTGGCCAGCTTGGTACGGAGCGATTTGGCATGTGAAAATTCCTGCACGTCAGCGTGAAAACCGAGGAAAGGCCCTTAGCGCGTAAGCGCGTCAGCACGCATACGCGATTCTATTGGACCAAAGTCCTTCAGCGCGTAAGCGCGTCTGTGACGTGACCCGCACGGGTGTTTCCCACACAGCACGTGATGACAGAGCACACGTGGAAAGACTGCACGTCAGAGTGTCATCGCGTGTAATTGGACAGCACGTCAGAGTCTCATCGCGTGTAATTGGACAGCACGTCAGAGTCTCATCGCGTGTAATTGGTGGAAATGGCCCTACACGCAGAAGTGACAAAGCGTGTAATTGGTGGAAATGGCCCTAGCGCGTACACGCCGCGTAAGTGACGCTGGACGTGTGGGCCTATATAAAAGGTACGTGTCCAACACCATTTCCTTGTACGTGCTTTTCGTGGAGAGCGAGTGGGTGAATTCTGTACTTCTTGTCGTTTCACACGCGATTTACTTCACGGCGTTTCAAGTTCGTATTCCCTGTTACCTCTGACAGCTTTTTCCCTTTTTTCTCTTTTACTGGTTTACCTGGGCCTGTTCCCTCAAACAGTGTTCCCTTCTACTGTTGTCCTGTCTCCTCAGACAGCGTACAAATCTTCTTTTGGCGGGAGTGTTGCCAACCAAACGCGCTCCTTTTTCACGCTCTTTTACCTGGCAGACGGTGAGTCACGCACGTATCTAACATCTGTGCTTGCCCCGTGTGTAGCCTACCCCTTCAGAGGTCATTCTAGGCTGTGTGTGACACGCATACATTCATTCTTGTGTTACTGGGTGCCACAGCGTAGTGCAGGTTTTTCTTTCTGCACACGTGGTCTAGGAGGGGTTGTGTGCACGTCATCTCCCTTTTTTGGGGCTCCTGTGCGTAGCGTGACCCGTCATCTTTCCCCAGGGGTTACAATCAGCCTTGCAAGAGCACTAGGGTACAATTACCATCTGGTACCCAACCCCTTTGACCCCCAATTGCCCAGGACAATAGTTTACAGCCACTCCCATACGCACATCTACATCAGTGCCATGGCTGGGAGGCGAGGATTCCGTAAGGGTGGCAAAGGTGGAAGAGCCACAAGTGGTGGCCGTGGTGGATCCGGTAGGGGACGTGGTCGTTACTTGCAGGGTGAGCCTGTCCCCCCATGTGTGGAGGACCAGTCAAGGGCACCCATAATCCCCCCCCTCCCGTTGAGGCTGATGTGGCTGACACCATCCATGCTCAGCCCTTGTTGGACCAGCCCATTGTGGCACCAGACCTGGCTGACTCCATGGCTGACTTCCAGGTCAGCAGGCCTATGGCACGTGCGCTGGTGCACGTTGATGTCACCATGCCACGTGCATCTGGGGCAGCAAGGTCATCTGCTGCACCAAGTAGGCAGGGTGGAGAGGCTGCAGGGGCAGCTGCGGCTCCATCCAGCCCAGCCCTCACACACCCAGCCAGGACAGTGTCGGTCCTAGTCCATGCTGCTGACATTCCCCCTGACACCATCACACTAGAGCCAATGCCTGCACCAACTCCCATGATGAGTGTGCAGTCCCACACTCCTGATACAGAGTCCACCAGGGCTCCTGCCCCTAGTGTCCAGAGCAGCGCAGGACACTCAGGATCACCACCACCTTCCAAGCAGAAGAGGAAGAGTGCTCGTCCGGCACAGGCTGATGCCCCAGACACGGCTACACAGTCCGGCCCGTCCAGGAAGCCCAGCTTCACGGATGACGAACTGAATGCACTTGTCGAGTATGTGTCCGCACATGACAACGAGATGGTCATCGTTGCAGGATCCAAGACCACACCTGCACAACGCCAGGCACACTGGCAGACCGTTGCGGACATCGTAAGTGCCCTTGGAATCGTGAGGCGCACAGCCAATGATTGCTATAAGCGCTGGAATGACATAAAGCGCAGGGCAAAGAGTAAGCTGGCCTCAAGTCATGCCGCAACTCTAGTGACTGGAGGTGGGTCTCCAGTAGTAGACATGGAACTCACTCCACATGAGTCAGTCGCTGGGACCTACGTCACGGAGGAACAGATCCAAGGTGTAGGAGATCTGGCTGATTACGAGGCATTGTCCGGTGAGTGCACATGCAAGTGTGTGTCATCCATGTGCATGGTGTGTGTGTGAGGGCTTCTGTTTGTGTGCCAGGTGAGAGTGTGTGCGCCTGAGTCGTATGGGTCAGCCATGTGCTTCATGCAATACATCCTGCGCAGCTGCATTTGGCCATAGCAGTATCCCTTCTGCCAACAGTAGACATCTAGCCCAACTGCACGCCAGTTGCCCTTGAAGTGTCACCTTGCCACAACATTGTTGCTTATTTTTCACTGTTCATTGAGTCAGATTGTTTGCATTCCACCACCTTTACTAGGCATGTCGCAGTCCACTAGTCACATGTCTGACATGGCTATGGTAAAGTGGAGTGACTTTGTTACCTGGATATCATTTGTTCACACATGTCCCTGTGCAATTGGACCATTTCAGACTGGCAGCTCCAGGTGAAAAATCTGACCTGTTAGAATCAGAAAAGCTATTACATGCGGGAACTGGACTGAATGAATAGGTGCTGCCCTCCTCTCCATCTTCACTCAATAGCAATGGTACATGCCATCTGTGTGATGGCATGTGTGTTTCACCTGCCAATCACAGGCCAATGTGTGATGCCACTGCCAGGCAGCATGCAGAAAATGTGTTCATCTTCCATCTTGGTGTCATCAGTGTGTGCCATTTGCCTGCCCTTCATACGCAGTGAGGGTGCATGCATGGGAGGGTTTTAGTCATGTGGGACATGTGTCAATCAAGTACTGGTTCTCTTGCTTCTCAGCCCTCATTGTGTGCCATGGTGCAAATGCCTGTTTCCATTTCTTTGTTTTAATGTCTTTGCAGGGGAAGACACACCTGATACTGCTGGGGTTGTGGAGATGGTGCAGACCCAGGAGGGGTCCGAGGGCCGACCAACCACCAGTGAGGGACGTGGTGTGGTGGTGGGTGAGAACCCACAACTGCTGCAGGTCGTGCTCTCAAGGGGTGTCTCTGGCTGCGCCTCCCCCGAGCTGTACTCAGGTGTTGATTCGGATGAGACCTACGTGCCGTCGCAGGTGAGTGTTCCAGGGAGGGATTCTGTTGTGTCCCACCCACCTGCACCAGGGTCAGAACCCTCAATGGGGATGTCAGTGTTGCCAGCTACGCCTTTGGTGGTTACGGATGCAGGGTCACACTCCGCGACATCTGATCCTGTTCCTGGGCCAGCAGATCAGAGGGGGAATGCAGTCCTGCAGCCTCAGGCAGTGCCGGCACAGCAAGGCGCAGTTCGCCTTGCCCCAGACAGGTGTGGTGCCTGCCGACGTGGTGGCCGTATGCCACCTGGCAATACCGCATGGGAGCAATCCATTTACGGTATGGCAACCCAACAGGCAGCATCATCCGAGATGATGGCTCAGGCCATGGATAGGGTGGCCACTTCCATTGTCCCCCCTGAAAGGCTGATGGAGCGACTAGAGCAGGCAACCGACTCCATCTGCCAGTCACACAGGGAGGACATGTTGGGGTCCAACAGGGACAGGCGGGCGGCACTGGCGACTCTGCAGGAGGCCATCTCCATTGAGTCCCAGGGCCACAGGGAAGCCCTGAGGCAGGAGCTCCTTCACCTCAGGACGACTCTTGTTGAGCTTGAGGCTTCAACACACCAAAGGACAGAACAGCAGCTGGAGCGTCTCACCCGTACGCTCTCAGCTGAGATGCAGGCAACGAGGGCGGAGGTCCGGGCATCCCGTGAGTTGTTGCATGGGGACCTCCGCACACTCATCCTCCAGAACCAGACCTACCACACCCGCATGCTTGCAGCCATGGAGGAGCAGACTAGGGCCTTGCGTGGGCTGCCTCCCATAGTGCAACCACCTCCGGATGCAGCTGCACAGGGTGATAATAGCGACAGCAGTGATACTCCCACAATAGGGTAGCCGTGTGGGCCATGAGCCCATGGAGGTGTTTTATTTTCCCAGGATCCACGCAGGTGGGTTCTGGTGTGCATCCTGTCCTCGGACCTCCTGGGTGGCCTCCCCAACCCCCCCGGGCCCTTCAATGGCCATTTTTTTTTTATTTTTTTTTTATTTTTATTTTTATTTATTTTATTCCCAATTTTTTTGGGACGATTTGTTGGCTTCCGTGGTTCCTGTGGGCATACGCTGCATTGTGGCTGGGCATATGCAGGCTTGTAATGTATTTGGTTCAGATGCTTGGGTTTGAGTCACACACACCCCTCCTGCTTCCCGTTTCCATGGGCTTGCAAAGGGTGTGCCCAAGTGACAGTGAATTACACAGTGACGTTGGACTCCCATGAGCTGTGTGGGCAGTCTGTAGTCAATACTGTGTATACATTCCTAGTGCATATTGCTGTTGTGTTGTACACTGCATGTTGCATTGATGTGTAACTCATCTTCTGTGTCTACCTCCCAATTTGCAGGTCCCTTCCTCATGTCTACACAAGGACCTCTAGTCTGGAGATGTGGTCCATGTTGGCAGCAGTGCACCTACAACTCTACATGGCGCCAACACTGCACAGTTGGTAGTGGTGGGAGTGCAGGCATTTCCAGGTGGTGAGACTACTAATATTTAACATTAGTGATGTCATGTTAATGGTAGTACGTGCTCAAGTTTGTTGTTGGTCCGGCATTACTGTGAGCATTTCAGGTGTTGCAAGTTTCTAATAGGGACACTGTACATTGTGACACTAGTGTCATGTTGTGGGGATTACTTTGTTTACCTGCAAATAGCATGACATGGCACGGTGTGTCGTGTGGCGGTGCTGGGGTTGGGTTGGCTGACATGGCACTGTCCTCTTGTTGCATTTTGCAAGTGGGTATTCATTTTAGCTGCTTGAATGTGTAACTTCACAAAACTGCATTGGTGGTGTCTGTGTGGGTAGGGATGCACACATTGTGAAACTTCCAGGTGAACAATCTCAGGCTGATATGGTTTTCACGGTTCTTTCTCCAGACATTCAGGATCAGTGTCAGGTTGAGTCATCATTGATTGTCAGATGGAATGTGCCAGGGCAGTGTGCACTCCACAGGGGTGTGATTTCTATGTGAAGTAATTAGCCACTAGCTGTGTACGGGCTGCCTCCCCCCGTGCCCTTTCCCCTCCCATGCGCAGCGGCTGTGCATGTGGTTGGGGATGGGGGGGCACCACCATGTCCACGGCCAGGCCCCGGCGTGTTGCAACGTTGTGCAGGACACATGCTGCCACTATGATCCTGCACACTACTGGTGGAGCGTACAACAGCTGCCCGCCAGAACGGTCAAGGGAGCGAAAGCGTGACTTCAGCACTCCGAATGTGCGCTCCACTATGCCCCGGGTTGTAATGTGGGCTGCGTTATATCTTACCTGGGGTGGCGTGGTGGGGTTCCGAATTGGCGTCATCATGTGGGGGCTGAGAGGGTAGGCACTGTCCCCTGTGGAGGTGGTGATTGGTATCATTGGTGGGGTTGTGACCTTGCTCTGTATCTGACATGCATGCATGTGCAGTGGCATTCATACTCACCAAGCAGCCATGTATCGCCATGCCGCCCAGCTTCTAGGTCCCGTTTTAGGGTGGACATTCGGTAAATTAAGCTGTCGTGGGTTGACCCGGGATAGTTGGCATATACTGAGGTGATGATTCCCTTGGAATTACATACTACCTGCACGTTGATGGAATGCCAGTGCTTGCGGTTCCTATAGATGTGCTCAGATGCCCTGGGGGGACGTAGAGCCACATGGGTGCAGTCGATGGCACCTAGCACTTTGGGGAATCGTGCCACAGCGTAAAAATCCAGGGCGGCAGCATGCCTTTCTGCAGGGGTTCTGGGCAGGTATATGTCCTGCGGACTGATGGGCGTGCAGTGATGATGTTCAAGACCTGGTGTAGGCAGCGTGACTGGGTGGCCTGTGATACACCACCCACAATGGCACTTGTCCACTGAAATGATCCAGTGGCTAAGAAGTGCAGTACATTGAGGACCTTCTCCAGGGGGCTGAGTGCTTGGGAGCACAGGGTGGGTGATGTGAGGTCATCCTCCCACTCACTCACCAGGTCCAGTATGATGTGTGGTGGAAACCTGTACCTCCCATGCACCTGGTCATCGGGCATCCCGAAAAGGCTGGTTCTGGGTGTGAATATTCTGGCCCTGACTATCCTCCTCCTCCTCCTTTGGTAGGCCACGCCCACTGCTGCTAGGAACGGTATGTTCATCCTGGGTCTGAGCTTGTTATTTTGTTAGCGCGCAAATTAATGCATTGCGCGTGTTGTAGGCGAGCGTGTGACCCGCGCACCCCTGAAATGCAGTACCCAGTCCAATAGCGTGTGGAAATTCCCGCGCACACCGGGATACAGGTGCGCTGACGTACTTGCGTGTGTAAGTGTCCGCGCACACCTGATATACACGTACATAGGCCAATCGCGTGTACACGCACTTTTGTCCAATTACATGCGATGACACCCTGACGTGCTGTCCAATTACACGCGATGAGACTCTGCCGTGCTGTCCAATTACACGCAATGACACTCTGACGTGCAGTCTTTCCACGTGTGCTCTGTCATCACACTGTGTGGGAAACACCCGTGCGGGTCACGTCACAGACGCGCTTACGCGCTGAGGGCCTTTGGTCCAATAGATTCGCGTATGCGTGCTGACGCGCTTACGCGCTAAGGGCCTTTCCTCGGTTTTCACGCTGACGTGCAGGATTTTCACGTGCCAAATCACTCCGTACCAAGCTGGCCACGCGTAAGCACACGGAAGACCACGCTCCTGCCCAGAAGGCCGAACTACTGCCCCCCAGAGCCCCGAGCACGCTCCCACCTGCCATCTGCTGCTGCCTGACTGCCTGCTGCCCACGTGCACTGCCATTTGCTGCCTGCACATCAGCCAGGGGTGCTGTTGCTGTGATCACCCCTGCTGGAACCGAAGACTCCCGACTGGAATTCCATCGCTCCACAGCCCAGCCCCAGGAGGACCCAGTTGCCCACCCACTCCTGCCTCTGGGGTTGTCATGTCGGGGCAAACACCATCTGTGACCACTGACAACCCCCGGCCAGAGAGGCAGAGGGGCACCAGCTTCAGTGCCACCGAAGTTGCTGTCCTGGTGGAGCAAGTCCTGGGGCAGTATGATGCCCTCTTCGGAAGTTCCCGCGCCGACAAGGAAGGACGGACTCGGATCTGGACTGACATCGTGACTGCCATCAACGCGGAGGGGGTGGCAGTCCGGGACTTACAACATGTCAGGAAGCGCTGGGAGGACTTCAGGTCCAGGACCCTGAACAAGGCCTGGCGCCTCTTGAAGGCAGCGGATGCCAAGGGGCGCCGGGGCCACTTGTCGGAAGAACAGATGGGGGTCCTGGAACGCATATCCCCAGCGCTCCACGTCCAGGTCCTAGAGAAGCAGACCCGTCTGCAGTCGAGCGGTGAGTGTACATGCATCCTGATTGTGAGCAGTGCGTGTGGTGATTATTCGGCATTGTGCCGGTTGCACATCTGTTTGTATGGGGTCGAGTATGGGTGGGGGTGTACAGGGCCGTGGGGCTGACACATGCGAGGGCTGTAATGTGTGAGACATGGATGGTGCTTGTGTGTGTGGGCTTGCATGGCAAATGCAGTTGTGCGTGCACACATGTTTGGATGAATGTGTATGTAAGTAGACATGTCCGTCATGTCAGGCATGTATGTTGTTTTCGGCTGCATGTATGAGCACTGTGTACATGTGCATGTGTGTGTATTTGACAAGGGTGCAACAGTGATGCAACATGGATGCATGTGACAGCGGTATGTGGAAGCCTGATTGGCAGATGTGACATGGATGCCCGTCTGAACAGTGCGACACTTGGCAGAGGTGTAGACATGCATGCAAGTGTGGTGGTGTGTGTACATGTGTGGTGCACTTCCTGTGTTGCATGTGATGTCTGGCTCCCCTTTGGCTGCTGATGCTGTTGTATGTGTATGGATGGTGGTGGCAGTTGCGATATGGCTGTGGTATGGCTCATGTGTGCGAGTTGCAGTGACATGTGTGTTGGGGATTGTGATGACATGTCTGAGGTTTGCCAATGCCACTCATGTGCAACTGTCATGCGTGTATGTGTCCATTGTACAGTGCCCTGATGCCTGTGTTTTGTTTCTCTCTGTCTGCAGCGTCAACTGATGAAGAGGGCGGAGAAGGTGCTGTGGAGCACAGCGGCGGGGATCCGACCGCCAGCCGGAGACGCAAGGCCCGGCTCCCCTCCCGTGTTGTCATCTCGTCGGGGAGTGAGGAGTCTGGTGCCGCGTCCCAGGCCGCAGCTGCCGGGGGGAGGTCCAAGAGGCGGAGGTTGGAGTTGGACTCCTCGGCAGCAGAAGGGGCAGCTGGGACCCCACAGGGCCCAACAGGGGAAGATGGCACGGAGTCATCCAGGTTGATGGGGGGGTTTGGTGGAGGAGGACGCCGTGCAAGCACCAGAGACGGGGTCTGGAGGTGGGGATCCCACTGGTGCTAGTGGTGCAGTGCAGGACCACGGACAGGAGGCAGCACAGGCCACCGCGGAGGTGCCTGTGTGCAATCCTGTCCCCGAGCCTGTCCCTGCATCATCTTGCACCAGCAGGGATGCCTACGTCCAGACCCGTTTTCAGGCAGGGGATGAGCTGACGTCAACTGGCCTTCCTCTGCCTTCGGACGTGGCCATCCAGGTCCGGGTTGAGCCTGTCCTGGCTGGTGTGGCGTTGCGTCAACGGGCCATGCGAGGTGACCTGCAGTCTTTTCATGGAGAGACTGCACATCATCTCGAATAGCTCGTTGACCACGTCAGCCTGCTGGGACAGGTCACCCAGGCCGGATTCCTCCGTCTGATGGGGCTTGCTCCGACCCCCTCCTCAACTGGACCCCCTACGCGCCAGTCGTCCTCTGTGCCATCTTCCCACCCATCAGTCACCTGGGTGCCCTGTGGAGCTGCCTCTGAAGGTGCGGCCAGGCTGGTGGAGGAGGCATCCCTGCCACAGTCGGGAGTCGGAGGTCCAGCAGGGGTGGCCACATCAACAACTGCACCCCAGCCGGCGGAGGATGTGCAGGCAGCAGGAGGCAGTGCACGGGCAGAGGCAGAGCAGCAGCAGCAACATGGTGGGAGACATGTAGGCTCGGGGCTTCCCACATCGGAGGGGCAGGCATCGGCCGGAGGGCAGGGGGACCCAGGACAGAGAGTGTCTTCCGTGTGGCAGCGGTTGGGCCAGGCCATAGGTGCGGAGCGGCGGCGGGCGGAAGAGGCGCGGCTCACAATGGTCAGGGCGGAGAACTCCATGCGGAGGGCCCTGAGGCGGGCCGAGTGCCTCGAGGCAATCCGCAAGGGGTTGGAGGAGGACACGGCGTCGTCCCTGCGGACCCTCGGGGCCATGGAACTGGACCGCCTCCGGGACATCGAACAGGAGTTCGATGATGCCCTGGCCCGGGACACCACGGAGTGAGCCGCTGGACTTTCCCGCCGCCTTTGTATATAGTTCTTTAGTATTCGGTTTCCTTTCTTTCTTATTATGATTTGGAGTCGACGGACACTGCTCCACTTTTTGTATATCGTTGATTTTTAGGTAGGTTTTTTAGTAGGTTTCCTTTGTTCAGTTGGGCTCATCGACCCCTGGTAGTTTTGTACATAGTTATTTATTGCATGGAGATTTTTTTACATTTGACTTTGTACACATTTTTTTTTTATTCTGATTTGCAGTTTTGTGTTTTTATACGGACATGCAGCTTTTTTTTTCTCATTCACATTGTAGTTTGTTTTCTTTCTTTAGCATTCTTTATTTTTTTCAATACAATTTTGTTTCCATACTTCACTGTGTGGTATCATCTCATTGGTTTCATGCATGTCATGTTGTGTGTTTTCCCATTCAATTGCAACCATTGTGTGTGACGGACATGGGTTCATTAGCTTCATGAACATTGGGGGTGTAACATGTGATTTCCATTTCCATGTGGCTGAATGGGTTACTTGGTAGGGCTTTTTGGCTGTGGAGGCTGGCCATTACGCACATGATTGTGGATTGTGAGGACCTGGTGGGGGCTGCCCATGGTGGCAGGGGGGTGGGGGTGGTGGGAGACATGAGTGGGGGCCTGGTGGAGGCTGCCCCTGCACTGCTGGGGGGTGGGGGTGGTGGGAGACATGAGTGGGGGCCTGCTGGAGGCTGCCCCTGCACTGCTGGGGGGTGGGGGTGGTGGGAGACATGAGTGGGTGCCTGGTGGAGGGTGACCCTGGATGCTGGGGGGTGGGGGTGCAGGGGGACATGAGTGGGGGCCTGGTGGAGTCTGCCCATGGTGGCAGGGGGGTGGGGGTGGTGGGAGACATGAGTGGGGCCCTGGTGGAGGCTGCCCCTGCACTGCTGGGGGGTGGGGGTGGTGGGAGACATGGGTGGGGGCCTGGTGGGGGCTGCCCCTGGTGGCTGGGGGGTGGGGGTGGTGGGAGACATGAGTGGGTGCCTGGTGGAGGGTGACCCTGGATGCTGGGGGGTGGGGGTGGTGGGAAACATGATTGGGGGCCTGGTGGAGGCTGCCCCTGCACTGCTGGGGGGTGGGGGGGTGGGAGACATGAGTGGGGGCCTGGTGGAGGCTGCCCCTGCACTGCTGGGGGGTGGGGGGGGTGGGAGACATGAGTGGGGGCCTGGTGGAGTCTGCCAATGGTGGCAGGGGGGTGGGGGTGGTGGGAGACATGAGTGGGGGCCTGGTGGAGGCTGCCCCTGCAATGCTGGGGGGTGGG
The DNA here is from genome assembly GCF_040938575.1 of Ambystoma mexicanum. Classification (NCBI taxonomy): domain Eukaryota; kingdom Metazoa; phylum Chordata; class Amphibia; order Caudata; family Ambystomatidae; genus Ambystoma; species Ambystoma mexicanum. Next base: position 377,080,816 of record NC_090930.1, on the reverse strand, counting down.
GGTGGTGGGAGACATGGGTGGGGGCCTGGTGGAGGCTGCCCCTGGTGGCTGGGGGGTGGGGTGGTGGGAGACATGAGTGGGGGCCTGGTGGAGTCTGCCCATGGTGGCAGGGGGGTGGGGGTGGTGGGAGACATGAGTGGGGGCCTGGTGGAGTCTGCCCCTGCACTGCTGGGGGGTGGGGGTGGTGGGAGACATGGGTGGGGGCCTGGTGGAGGCTGCCCCTGCACTGCTGGGGGGTGGGGGTGGTGGGAGACATGAGTGGGTGCCTGGTGGAGGGTGACCCTGGATGCTGGGGGGTGGGGGTGCAGGGGGACATGAGTGGGGGCCTGGTGGAGTCTGCCCATGGTGGCAGGGGGGTGGGGGTGGTGGGAGACATGAGTGGGGGCCTGGTGGAGGCTGCCCCTGCACTGCTGGGTGGTGGGGGTGTTGAGAGACATGGGTGGGGGCCTGGTGGAGGCTGCCCCTGCACTGCTGGGGGGTGGGGGTGGTGGGAGACATGAGTGGGTGCCTGGTGGAGGGTGACCCTGGATGCTGGGGGGTGGGGGTGCAGGGGGACATGAGTGGGGGCCTGGTGGAGTCTGCCCATGGTGGCAGGGGGGTGGGGGTGGTGGGAGACATGAGTGGGGGCCTGGTGGAGGCTGCCCCTGCACTGCTGGTTGGTGGGGGTGGTGGGAGACATGGGTGGGGGCCTGGTGGAGGCTGCCCCTGCACTGCTGGGGGGTGGGGGTGGTGGGAGACATGAGTGGGTGCCTGGTGGAGGGTGACCCTGGATGCTGGGGGATGGGGGTGCAGGGGGACATGAGTGGGGGCCTGGTGGAGTCTGCCCATGGTGGCAGGGGGGTGGGGTGGTGGGAGACATGAGTGGGGGCCTGGTGGAGGCTGCCCCTGCACTGCTGGGGGGTGTGGGTGGTTGGAGACATGAGTGGGGGCCTGGTGGAGGGTGACCCTGGATGCTGGGGGGTGGGGGTGGTGGTAGACATGAGTGGGGGCCTGGTGGAGGCTGCCCATGGTGGCAGGGGGGTGGGGGTGGTGGTAGACATGAGTGGGGGCCTGGTGGAGGATGCCCATGGTGGCAGGGGGGTGGGGGTGGTGGTAGACATGCATTGTTGATCAGTAGTGCAAGGTGACATGTGGGTTGGCTGGGGGGCATGCCCATGGTGGATGGGCTGCCTGCGGGACATGAGCATGGGTGCAGGGTAGTCCCCCGTGGTGTGGGCTGCCTGCAGGGTCCGTGGAGGTTGTGGAGCGTACACCTGGGAGGGCCCACACGGCCTATTCACGTGTGGTACTCCCCAGAACCCCTGAAATACACATACCCTGCTGAAATCGCGTGTGGAACTTCCCGCGCACCCCTGATATACACATACCTTGCAGAAATCGTGTGTGGAACTTCCCGCGCACCCCTGAATTACACGTACCCTGCTTGCGCTGGGCCAATCGCGTGTGGAACTTCCCGCGCACCCCTGAAATACACGTACCCTGCTCGCACTGGGCCAATCGCGTGTGGAACTTCCCGCGCACCCCTGCAATACACGTACCCTGATGAAATCGCGTGTGGAACTTCCCGCGCACCCCTAAAAATACACATACCCTGCTAGCACTGGGCCAATCGCGTGTGGAACTTCCCGCGCACCCCTGCAATACACGTACCCTGATGAAATCGCGTGTGGAACTTCCCGCGCACCCCTGAAATACACGTACCCTGCTCGCACTGGGCCAATCGCGTGTGGAACTTCCCGCGCACCCCTGCAATACACGTACCCTGATGAAATCGCGTGTGGAACTTCCCGCGCACCCCTGAAATACACGTACCCTGCTCGCACTGGGCCAATCACGTGTGGAACTTCCCGCGCACCCCTGCAATACACGTACCCTGATGAAATCGCGTGTGCAACTTCCCGCGCACCCCTGAAATACACATACCTTGCTCGCACTGGGCCAATCGCGTGTGTAACTTCCCGCGCACCCCTGAAATACACGTACCCTGCTGAAATCGCGTGTGGAACTTCCCGCGCACCCCTGAAATACACATACCTTGCTGAAATCGCGTGTGGAACTTCCCGCGCAGCCCTGAAATACACGTACCCTGCTCGCACTGGGACAATCGCGTGTGGAACTACCCGCGCACCCCTGAAATACACGTACCCTGATGAAATTGCATGTGGAAATTCCCGCGCACCCCTGAAATACACGTACCCTGCTCGCACTGGGCCAATCGCGTGTGGAACTTCCCGCGCACCCCTGAAATACACGTACCCTGATGAAATTGCGTGTGGAACTTTCAGCCCACCCCTGAAATACACGTACCCTGCTGAAATCGCGTGTGGAACTTCCCGCGCACCCCTGAAATACACGTACCCTGCTGAAATCGCCTGTGGAACTTCCCGTGCACCCCTGAAATCCACGTACCCGGCCAAATCGCGTGTGAGACTTCCCGCGCACCCCGGTATACACGCACACGTATTTTTTGTCAGCGGGTGTTTGTGGGTACCCCTTTGCACATCATTTGTCCTGGAGGGCCACAGTATAGGACATTCATCATGGCAGTATATAGGTGCTATTTGTTGGCGCACCTTTTGGCGCACATTTCTTACAGCCGCAGAGACGCTACCGCCTGCTTTCTTGTGGCGGTCGTGTTTGTGCCTGTGCGCTGGTTTGACCGTGCGCTTTTTTGCCCTATTCTATTCCATGAATACGTGTTGTAGGCGAGCGTGTGGGCGTTCCGCGCACTTGTGCCCTGTACTTCCCCCGTGACGCCCACGTTTTGGCAAGTTGTTCCCCATTCCGAGTGTTACGCCCGTGTTCCGCCTACTTTTGTTGCGTGCGCCGCGCTATGTGTGAATTTCGCTGTGGCCTGTGCGATTTTCGCTGTGACCTGGCGCACGCTGTTAGATGGCCTGTGCGCCAACGTGCGCCGCGCACTTTTTTATCGCACATCCGATGGTTTTCTCGCGCACGGACTTCCATGAATCGATGTGCGCTGCTTTTCGTGCGATTTTCGCACTTGCACTGCGATTTTCGCTATTCCACTGCGATTCGCACGTTTTTGCCCACTTGCGCCGCGCTAATTATTCCATGAATCGGCCTCATAATATCTTTGTAAACGAAAGGCAGGGCAGTCGCTTTGTTACTAGATCCTGTTTTTTTTCTTCCTCCAACTGCAAGCAGCTGTCATTTCCTTCCAGGCAAGAGGGTTTCCAGTCTTAATTGAAGGTTTGATTGCCCCGTCACACTCCCTTCCTTTGGGAAGTTTCATGGCTGGCAACTGGAATTACTTTTTTTTTGAGAGTTTGCAAATCCATCCCGTGTGTTTTAAACTGTTACATTTCTTACTTTGGGTATTGAATTAAACAAACCTGTAAAAGAAGATAGCCTATTTGTGTATTAGCACCACTAACATAATCCCCTTACATTGCTATTTAAGCAGGCGTTCATCAAAAGTTTATTTTAAAACAGGCCATTTTTATTCTTCAGTCAACACAGCCCATTTTTCCACATGTGTTAAAAACTGCTAGCATTTGTTTCTTTAATTCAGTTTGCAGCTCGTCAGATTGCCCACGCTGTTTTGCAGCTGTAGTCATTTGCTTGCAGCAGGAGTTTTATCCAAAGTATAGACACATTTGCACTTGACCTGGCTCAAAGAGTTAAAAGTCTCTTTGAACTGCTGTGCCTGAATACTTTTTGGCAAGACGTAAACTTGTATTCCCGTGCGAGTGAAAAGAAAATTGCTTGTTGATATCTTTCAAATCTACTTTGACAGGACCTGTCATTCAGGAATTATGCCAGTTTTTTCTGAGGCACAATGAATTATCCTGGGCATGGCAGGGCCGTTTCCATCACAGTGGTTTCAGAATGCACAAATGGAAATAGCATAACACAACATTTTGAAAGGTTGAAAAAGGTTTCATTTTGAATGGGAATTTTTGTCTTTTGCAGCAATGCAGTGCTGCTTGTTCACTTGATTCCATATACATGGCTCAGAACACACTGGCATACTTTTTCAGTATGTTTCCTTGTTCCATCTTGCCCGTAGTGTGATAGGCAGGATGGTGCAGCCATCTTCTGTTGCTGCCAAGATGCAGTTTTGAAGTCCTGGTGCGCACAGGAGCCAGCGCAGCCAGGTTGCCGTTTCTTGCGCAACTGCAGCTTAATGGTGTGAGGCAATGCTGTTGAGTGTGTCAATATATCCCTCAATATACAATAAAGGCCCTAGTAAACAAGCTTGCTCCCTCAAGGACAATCTTTTGGCCAAGATTGAATTCTAGGCTGATGATAAAAATATTTTCACTGACTTCCAACTTGGGTTTCGTGTGAAGCTGGATACCAGTGAACACACCCTGAATTTGTATTTGCTTGTGGCTAACTCTTTGTATATAAAATGGGAGCCTATATAACTGATGTTCATGGACATGAGCATAGCCTTTGACAAGGAGAATAGAACCAGATTGTGGGCTGTGCTCAGGCTGCAGGGACGCCCAGGGGATATAAACAATCTTCTGCCCACCGGCATGATGAAACCTGTGCCTATGTGCAGAGTGGTTCTGAAGGAAATTGTACCACCCACTTTAAAGTAAAGGTAGGAGTGCGCCAATGATGAAAATGTCCCACTTAATGTTTTCTTGAAGCTAAAATCTTGCAGCATATGTTAGGGTTTCCAAGCTGCAATCTTCGATTGGAATTAAGCATAGTGGCTCTCAACACCATACTAAGCATACAACGGTCTGACCTGGCGATCAGAAAAGGCCCCTGCGAGCACATCTTGTAGTTTACCGGTCCGGAAACTATGGTACCAGCATGCTTACTGGTACCATAGTTCCCGGAGCAGCAAACCTATAATGAGGCCCAATGACTCATTATTTCCTTTTCCTCGCCCCTATGATTCATCTTTCTTTCTTCTTGTTGACTTAAACTTGCATCTTTTCTTTTCTCTATTCTCTCTCTCTCCCTGCTATTTTATTTCTATTATTGACTCTCTTCAGGTGGCACCATTATCTACTCTCCCTACACATATCTCTTTTTCCTGCTTCACCTTATCTTTGGAACATATTGAACTTATTTCAACATTTCCTTTCCTTGTTGTTGACCATAAACTTTTTATTTTCGTTAAATCATCTCCTCAGTCCTTCTTTCTGTTCCACAGTTTACTTTCACATTATCAGATTTATTTTGGTGCCTAAACCATAAAATCACATACAAATCTAAGCAAACAATGCATATGACTGTTACACAATGCATATAACAACAAGTTCAATGTATACAGTTTACCAAAAAAATAGCAATTTATTTTATTTTACATATTGTGTATTTATAATGCACCAATACACAATGTGTTTCAAGGTGCAGCAAGACAAGGGGGAACGGCAGAGATGACCAAACAAATAGTCCTACTAGGCCGTATGAAGTTCAGATTGTGCAAGTCCAGTAAACCAAAGTGCGGGGGCGAGGGAAGGGGGAAGTGCCGGTGGGTTAAGCAAGTGCCAGAGGAGGCCAGGTGGATAGAGCCTGGGAAAAAAAGAGCGTGCAGGGGCAGGAGGTCCACTTGCTAAGTGCAAGGAATGAGGCTGGAAGGGCTGGAAGGGCACCAGGGTGAAGGCCAAGCCAGGCTAGTGCAGTTGGAGGAATGGGCAATTGCAGGATGGGGGGTGGCAGAGGAGACCAAGGGCAGGGGCAGACTGGTCGAGCAGGGCCTTGTGCCCTATAGGAATCTGAGGGCACAAGGCAGCTAGTTAAGAGGCAGAAGGGAGATTAGCTGGGGAGGGGGAGAGGAAATGAGGGACAGAACATGAGGGTCTTGAGAAGCTTCTTAAACTTAAGGAGATCCGGCTCAAGTCTGTGAGGGTTTGGGAGGCAATTCCAGAGGGAGGCACCTGTGGAAGAAAGAGATCTACCTTTCACTCTCTGGTTGGAGAAGCGTATGATTTGCAGAGAGTTGGAGCTAGAAGACTGAAGTGCTCTAGCACAGATGTATTTAGGGAGAGAGAGTTTGACGTAGCAGGGTGCCAGGCCCCAGGAAGCCTTGTGGATGATGCAGAGGGTCTTGAACTTGATCTTCACAGCAGCTGGGAGCCAGTGTGTAAAAAAAAGGAAATATCGAGGCTGAGTACCACAAATTGAAATACACCAAACACAGGCTATAAAGATTCACAGGTCTTTGTTCTACTGTACAGTTTACAAAGAAACAGAGAAACAGATAGCTATCTGGCTCTCAACACCCTGCAATGAGTACTAGCCCGTCAGAGAGAGGAGAGAGAGTGATCGACATCTGAACATTCATGCGTTTTTATACATTTCTAACAATATTGTCCAGCCCCTCTACATGTTAATAATCTGCAGTCTAGAGTTCGTGCCGAGTTCACATACAGTTTATACAGTAATATGCAGAGGGATTACATGAGTTTGTATTTCCATCAAGTTACAATGGCGATGTATATTCTCGGGTCCCACAGTAAGCCTTATTCTATATCCCAACACAGTGCCGTTCAGCCTGTGTCCACGCTTGGCATTTGTCTTTCATTGTCGCCGATGTGTATTCGTGGATGAGGCTTGTTAGCGCAGACAATCCTGGGACAACAGTTCATACACAGTACAAGGTCTCATTACCTAGTCTAAACAGTCGGCCCGCGGGCAGTCTAACCATTAACAGAACTCAAAGGTCGGGAGGCTTGGTTGCAAGTTAGAAACACAGTCCACCATTTTAGAACAGACAATCATATGAACAGAAATCAAAATGGTGGATGATTCTAATCAGAACTTTGCAATGTGGTTTTTCTTGGCAGAGCAACTAGGCTTAGGCCAATATAAGTCAACAGGAGGCATACTATGATTTCCGTTTAACAATTGGAGAGATTTTAGGGCTGGGGAGATGTGGTCCCTGGGCTTGCAGTCCTTTCCTGGATTAGCTGAAGGGGACACAGGACAGAGTTTGCTAGGTTGATGAAGAGGCTGTTGCAGAGGTCCAGCCTGGAGAGGACCAGGGCTCTGGAGACATTGAGTTTCTGGGGGAAAGTGGGGAAAGGGAGAATGCCTCTGAAGCGGTGTAGCTGATGTGGGACTTCTTGACAAGGTCTGTCATGTGAGTAGAGAAGGAGAGAGAGGAGTTGAAGATGACAGAAACAGTTTTGCCTCACAGGATGGTGAGGTGAGGGGGCCCATGGAGGATGGCCAGAGTGTAGGAAGAAAGGAGGGAGCTGAGGTTCCAATGAGAAGGATGTCAGTCTTGCTGGAATTAAGGCAGAGATTGTTAAAAGTCTACCATGCCTGAATAACAGACAGACAGTCAGGAATAAGTGAGAAAGAGGAGAAGGCAGAGGGAGACTTACTGGAGATTTGTGTGTCATCTGCATAACACTGGAAGTTAGGAGAGAATGCAGAGATCAAATGGGCTAGGAGGTCAAGGTAGACGTTGAGGAGCCAGGGTGAGAGGATAGATCCCTGGGCGGCACCACAGGTGGAGAGTGAGATAGAGGAGAGAAAAGGGCCTAATGAACCTGGAAAGTTTGGTCTGAGGGAAAGGAGTTCAGCCAGTGCAGAGCCAGGTCTGTGATGCCAAGTGTATCATTGATGGATTTACAAGGGTGGAATGAATGACTGCATCAAAGGCAGAGGAAAGGTCAAGAAGGATGAGGACGGGGGACAGCTGGATTCATGATTAGAGAGTAAGTTTTTACAGGTGTTCAAGAGTGCAGTTTCCTTTGCTCTGACAGATCAAAAGCCAGACGGGTGGCCGTCAAAGCAACTAACAGACTCAGTGTGGTGGATAAGCTTGGAGATGTTCAGCTTCTCCAGGACCTTTCACAGAAAGGGGGTAATAGAAATAGGGCAATAGTTAGCTGGACAGGAAGGGTCTGCAGAAGTGTTTTTTGAGGAGAAGTTGCACATGGGAGTGCTTGAGTGGTGACGGGAAGGATCCAGTGGCAAAGGAGTGCTTGCAGAAATCAGGCAAGGCTGGAGAAAGGAAGACAATGTTGTCCTTCACAGTTTTGGTGGAGCAGGGGAGCACCTGTTTGGATGAGATTTTCATAAAGCAGACTTCTCTAGAAACCTCATCAGCTGATATGGGAGAAAAAGAAGAGAGTAGGAGAGAAGGGGGGAGGGAGAAGGGTATGTTGTAGAGGACAGTGAGGACAAGCCTACTTAGGATAGATGGTTTCACAGCAGGCTATGGAAAAATCTCTCTAACAATGATTCATTCTCCCTGCCTTCTTCTGCTTATAACATAGGTATTGTCTTTGATTCGTCCTTTTTTTCATCAAATGACTACTGTTGCTGTCAGCTCTATAATATTCACAGATTTCCCCCCAGTCTTAGCTTTTAAGCTGCTAGAATCCTTATTATTACTATGGTTTTTGCACACCTTCATTACTGGTCTTCTCTTCTTGTTATACAGCGTGCTTATTCTCTTGCCCCTTTCCAATCTATTTGCAATGCTGCTGTCCATCTACTTTGGTTCTCTCCCGCTATCACATCAACCCATCATTAGCTGCATTTCACTGGCTTCCCTTGCACCCTGTCTTTCGTTTAATTTTTTGTGCATCATCTTTGAGTACATACATTGACTGCCCCTTATCGGTTTTCACTTGTTGCTTTCTGCGTACCTACACCTCTTTCCTCCTCCTTTTTCTTGTGAGTGTCCTCTCTCCTTATGTTCAATTGCAGTTCCCCTCTTTTGTTATTTTGGTTCTTAAAATCTGACATAATCTTCCTTTCTCTCTGCATTCCTATCCTACTTCCTTCTTCTTATTATTCCATTAAATAACCTCTTCTCAACTCTTCTTGAAAGAAATTCTTACTTAATGATTGGCCCATTTGTTATAGTTTCAAATGTTTGTAACTATTTATTTAATCCTGTACAATGGTTTGTTTAAAACACGTTACACATTTAAAACAACTTAACAACCATTGATTCACATGTGCTTCTCTGCACATTTGGGTGAGGAACCCACTTTCAGTCTGGGGATATTGCACTCAGATTCATGGGGCAATTTGAGGATTCCACATTCCACCTTTTCTCTTACCAGCACCACATCTAATCAACCTCCCCTTAAAGAGACCATGGGAAGCTTGTCAGCATTGTTCTGAAACTCAATTCATGGAGCTGCTTCAACATCAGGTGACGGGAGGCCAAGTGCAGGGTTTTATTGTTGTGCATGTGGTTCTTTGCGTTATGGTAGAGGGGTATGAGGCCCTTTAGACACACTGGAACTGACTTTTAGATATAACAGCAAAGCCTTCTGCCCCCTGACCTGATTATCTTACAAATTCGTGCCACATGCTGGTAATTTTTGCAATGTAACATTAACAGCCCACAAAGAGAGAGAAACAGAGAGAGGGAGGGAGAGAGAGAGAGGGGGAGAGACAGAAAGAGGGTTTGACAGAGTCAAAGTGACGGGACGCTGTCTGCAGAGACTACTGCTAGGAATTCAGATCTATCAATGATCCTCATAAGGCCATCTCATCAGTTTTTACTGCTGTGTTTGTTAATGGGGTGCTTGGTCCCTTACCCTGTTTCCATGCCCCATACCATTGACTGCCCACAAGGTCCAACCCCGGAACTTCATTTTCTCACTCTACCTTCCCACCTTGTATCACATGCCACTGTGATGAAATGTCCTGCTGCAAAATGGGGTGAAATGCCTGTGGAGAAATGGGTGGATACCAAAAATTGGGAGGCAGACAAGTCTGTTTCGTCTTGTTAAGCATTTTCCATATTTTGCTATGGCTTCTAATGCGTTCATTGCCTTTTAATGCTCTTATCATGTCTTGATAGGCCATGTTATGCTTTGCTATTGGTGGTTCGATTGTCTGTGCCCCTTGCTAACAAAATTAAAATTCTATATTCTACCTTGTTCTATTTTGCTCCCAGGTGCCCCATAGTGATTTTCCTGGAATGTGTTGCCATATGTCCGACTGTACTTTTGTTCCTGTGTGACCACTGCAATTTTGCTCCTTTGAGGTTTTGCTAACTTGTGACCCACTGTGATTCTGCCCGTGTGTGCATAATGCCATTAGTGCCCTAGTATGTTTTTGATTGCCAATCTCTAATGTACTTTCATGACTAGATCCTAGTTAGCACACCTTCACCTCATTGCATGCTGGGTTGTTCCTAGGAACCCCACCAGGAATTTGCCCCCTATGGAATCCCTATCTCAACTCTCTCTGAAAGCCCCCAGAGCACTGCAGTTGTATTCCCCAACTACAGTACAAGACAAAACAATGTTTCTCAACCACTTATTTCTTGGGACCCACTTCTGTATGCTCCCTATGTCTTTCACTTCACCCTGTGTTCCTCCGCTCAGATCCATGCAGGGATCAGTCACTTCACGCTGTCCACTGGAAGAGATTCCAGCCTGTACCAGGATGCCTCAGGGTATTCCCTCATAAGTACCCTTATCAAAGAGCAGCACTATCAACACTGACCTCAGGGGCAAGTGTTAAGGATGGCCCAATTTGCAGCAGTAGCATAAAAAACAATACTCAATAATGAAGTACTCAAAGTGCCCAGAAACACCCAGCTTTATTCAAAGCATTGACACACTTCCAGGATAGCTTACAGACAGCGCTCATTGTTAACGTGCGTCTGATCGGTTTATAAGTCAAAAACACTTCCTCAATTACATCATACTACAAGATCAATTGCAAAACCTATGAACATCTCAGATTGGTTAATATCCTAAGCTAAATAAAGAATACATAGGGGTTTGTTCTACGATTGGTTTAGATATATCTGATGGCTCCACCTGAACCAAACCCATTACAGATACTATTTTCATTACATCAACACACTGATAGTTTACTGGTTGGCACTGCTCACTATGGGCGGTATAGCAAGAGGGATTCTCATCTGTTGGCCATTCACTCACCAACCTTGGACATTTTGATGAGCGTCAAGATATAATGGAGACAGATGGTGGGGGGAGGTGTGTCCATGATCTGTAATATTTCCAATTAAAAGTATTCCCATCATTCCCATGCCATGTGCCCTATCTGCTTCCTTTGTATATGGCCTTGTGTAACGTCTGGTGTCTAAGTGCATGCTAGGGAGTCCTGCAGGTGTCTTATCTGTACTTTGCTCCAAATGAATAGCTAGTGTTCTTCATGTCTTGATCATGTGTTAGGGAATCATGTTGGAAAATGATTTTCTTCTTATTTTATGAGTATTTAATTCTAATGTGCACAATGTATTCCTTGTGACCACTTGGGACACTCTTCCTCTATTCTCTATAGATTATTTTTGGCATATTATTCATGTAAGCCTGGACATCAATAGCGGTCTGTGTTCCTATTAATTCAATTAACTTGGAAGCCTACTGCTTCATCTCGTGGGAACTTTTAACCTGTCTCTGGGTTATGCACATCCACTAGTTCCTCCTGCACATCTGACCATGGCGCGTTCTGCAAATTGCTCTCTAGGCAACCTCAGTACTTCTGAAATAAATTGTTTTTATGTATTTAGCATCTCATCTAAGGCCCTGCAAACTTCTAGGCCTGCTGTGGCCTCTATGGCTGTACTCCTGTACTTCTCTCACCTCTATGTTGGCGACCTATATTAGTAAATGTTCATTCGTCATGTGTGTCTGCCACACGTTGGTATTCCATGCATGTGTATTCATCATCGAAACTGCCTATAAATTTAATGTGGCCTACCCAGTAGTGAGTCCCTCTCTTGGTATCCTAGAAGCCTCCTTCCTCCTGTGTTGTATTCAGCACACTACTTATGCTTTCTGTTATTTCACTATGATCCCTACTTGTGTCGCACAACCTAAACTTTTTCTTTATGGAAGAAGTGCATACATTGATTGTTTAAGGCATTATTTCATGGAATCTATCTTAGTTTGTCTCATCCTTTTCCCCAATATTAATGGGGTGGTAAGGCTGTTACTGCTGGTATTGTTTCTCTCCTGGATGATACTGGCGGCAAGCAGCCACAGGAAGCAGTACTTGCATACTCATCTGAGTAGGAGCAGTTGGTGTTACCTGCATATGCATCTGACCCACTACACTGCTCTTAAGACACTGCCATGAAGACGTTGGACAGAGGCTACAAGTGGCTCCTTAGACCCTCCACTATCCTCCCCACAACAGGGAGTCTGTGCCTAATGGTGTCATGGTCATGAAGTCAGGGGCACAGGCATGCAGGATCACATGCACAGGAGACCTGGGTGGACACTGTTCTGGCGCCTTTGGCGCCAGGTTCATGTACAAAAGTAAACAAGAACATCCATTTAACACCAACAAGCTTTTATTATGGACATAGCACTTCAGATGCATTAACCTTGAATATTCCATCCATTAAGCAGGATGCATTAACCCTGAACATTCCACCCATTAAGCAGCCCCAAGTGCATTCTTGGGTATGGCTGCTAATGGATTGCCTTCACACATGCTCACTCTCTCAGCTATATAAGCTGCCCCAATCCTCAAGACAGATGCTTTGTGTTATTCTGCACTTGCAAGCAGTGTAACGCTCACTGTTGCCTGAGGTCAGACTTACCTTTAAAGATCCTGCTTCCTGGACATACTGCTTCCTGCCAGCATACTTACCAACTGGGGGAAGCTGTTCTTATCTCTACATCTCTTCGGCGAACCGAGTATTCATCTTTACACTTTCCAGAACGCCGTCATCTTCACCTTGGCACGGCAGCACAACACGCTCCATCGTCAAGAGCAGCACCTGCAAGGAAAAACAGAAGACAAAGTTAGACATCGGAAAAACAGTCAATTTAAGGTTGCGCTTCGCCATTCTTTGCACTTTTCCTTAAACCATCACTTACCTGCTGTCGAACATTGCAGTAGCATCCATCTTCCATCCGGCGTGTCTCGCATCTCACAGCTGCATTGAGGCTGCTTTTCCATCTAGTGGGAAGAAAACAGAAGAGAGACGTTATTGCCGGCATAAATAGGAGCAACATATAAAGACATTAAACAGAATGAGCATCACAAGAGCTCAAGAAAGACTTACCAATTATAAGGAGAAGCATAGTCGCAGCTCGACTGGACTAATCCTTTATCAGGGATCAGTGAAGGAACTAGATACCATTCGACGCTCCCCTGCCAGAAGTAGCAGGACGGAGAGCTTATCTTCCATAATTCAAAGGTGAGCTTAATGGGCCAGCGTATGCTCACAGAAACAGTACTTTGGGGTGAAAGGTTTGAGAGGTACAACAATCACAGATTAACGCACTCACACACTCTTATCTCCACACAGGAGCAGTATCGCCACGTACCACCGCTCACAGCTTTTCTACTGAGGGAGAGGCCTGAAGGGGGTGATTCAAATTCAGGGAGGGCTGCAATCGTGTCCCAACGCCTCCGCAGAGACCAGGTGAGCGTAACAGAACCCAAAGCCACTGATACTCTCTGCCTGGGCGTTATGGAAACTTGAGAAACAGATCAGTTAGCCCTCTTACTAGGGAATTATGGGCTGAAGTACATGCTTCAAGACAGGAAACCAATGCATTACGGAGGGATCTTATTGTAACTCGAGAAAGAATTGACAAATTGGCAAGGAAAAGACTACAAGCACAAGCAGGGTAGGTTCCACTGCCTGGATGAGCGATTCTTCTCATTCTTCCACACAACAATCAACACCAGTTTAGGTGGTTCTTCCAAGAGCAGTGCCTGTAGCCCCTCCTGAACGCTTCATTGGTGACCCAAACAAGTCTGCTGTATTTATGAACCAATGTCGCCTTAATTTCTTGTGCAGACCAGGAGCCTTTCCTAATGACCAAAACAAAGTGGCGTTCGTACTCTTGTATTTAGGAGGTAGTGCGGTGGACTGGTCTATACCTTTGGTAAATCAAGATAACCCTTTACTCCGGAACTTTGGGAATTTCCAACATGAGATGGAGAAATTGTTTGCCCGTCATACTCAAAGACAAGCTCTGGACAACGAGTTGTTGTCACTCAAACAAGGGAGTCAAGATCTATTAACCTATATTGCAAACTTCAATCGTCTCATAGCCCAGACCAACTGGCCAGAAGAGAAGAGGACTACACTATTTTACAGAGGGTTACATGGAGAACTTAAGGATGTGTTGGCGCAAGTGGTGATTGCCCCTGAAAGGTGGGTGGACTACATAGACCTGACGTGCAACTCGATCGTCGGTTGCAGAATCGAAAAAATGGATTGAGCTAGATCAGAGGGACGGTCAGTTTATGTACGACCTCGTGAGAATCAGACTAAATCACATGAACAATATGAGCCAATGCAAATTGATGGATTACGAAGTCCCCTTACCAAAGCAGAAAGGGAAAAAAGAAGACAACAACAGCTTTGCTTATATTGTGGACAAGCAGATCACTTCCTCCGTGACTGCTTGGTAAAACCACTCAAGAAAACAGTTGGGGCAACAGACAAAACTGATGAAGAAGAAGAACAGAACTCGGGAAACGCCAATGCCTGGAAAGTGTAGGGGTCCGCTTGTCGATCATGAAAAAGGAATCCAAACAGACCTCACATCCAGTCCTTCCAGTGCTTTTGGTGAATCACAAGCAACCATCAAAAATACATGCCTTGGAGGAATATACAATGTGCAGCTGTGGGTAACTACATTGACCAAGATTTGGTCTCCGAATAGGCCTTCCTCTCTGACAGAAGCAGAAAATGAGTTCTGGCATTTCCTCATGATTGTGCCGACACATGTTACAAAAAAGATGACACCAATCTGAAACCGAAGAAAGGAATTGTGTTGGGCCTCATCAGCTCTTTACCACTTAAATACCAAGATTACCAGGATGTCTTCTAAAAAGAGCAAGCCAACGTTCTGCCCCTGCACAGACCCTACGATTGTCAAATAGATCTTGTACCCAGAGCCCAGATCCCTTGCAGCCGAATTTACGATCTGACAGAACAAGAAAATCAGCATCTTAGAACTTACCTGGATCAGTACCTGGCGAACGGTTTAATTTGACCGTCCAAGTCACCTGCTTTCTCGACCTTATTCTTCATTCCTAAAAAGGAGGGGGACTTAAGAACTTGCCTCCACTATAGAGGGATCAATCAGATCACAGTAAAAAATTGATATCCTTTACCACTTATACCAGAGCTCCTGGACCAAGTGAAACATGTGCAAATCTACACAAAACTGGATTTAAGAGGAGCAAACCATTTTGTAAGAGTAAAAGAGGGAGACTAGTGGAAACGGCCTTCCGCACAAAGTACGGCCTCTTTGAATACGCGGCATTCCAATGTTTGTGCTCCTGTTTACATTGACGACATTCTTATCTACTCAAATTCCATGGAAGAACATGTAGGCCATGTCCGGGCAGTCTTAGAGAAGCTTCGACAACACCAATTGTATGCCAAGTTGGAAAAATGTTTTTTCCATGTAACCGAGGTCGAGTTTCTCAGTTTCATGCTCACACCACAAGGCGTACATATGGATACACGAAAGGTGGATGCAATCCTCCAATGGCCCTCGCCAACATCCAGGAAAGGAGTGCAAAGCATGCTTGGATTCGCCAACTTTTACCGTTGGTTTATACCTGGGTTTTCACAAATTGTACATCCAATTACCTCCTTGTTGAAGAAAAATCAAAAATTCCATTGGTCGACAGAAGCTGGAGAAGCCTTCCAGAAGTTGAAATTACCATTCACTACAGCACCAGTCCTTCAAACACCCACAACCAGACCTACCTTACATAGTGGAGAGAGACAGATGCTTAAAAAATAGCCATGGGAGCAGTATTGCCACAACAAGTCCCTGAAACAGGACAACTACACCCGTCGATTTCTAGTCCCGCAAATTTTCAGCCCCCGAAAACACAGATAAGGAATTACTGGTGATTAAAGCAGCATTCTAGGCCTGGAGACATTACCTTCTTGGGGCTAGACATATGGTGACTGTCATCACGGACCACCGTAACTTGCAATACTTGAAAACCGCCAAAGCACAATCGTCACGTCAACTTCGTTGGGCTCCCTTTTTCATGGTACATGATTTTATTATCACTTATAGACCTGGAGTACGCAATGGGAAATCAGACGCTCTATCACACATGATTGAAGAAAAAGAGGATTTCACAGCATCCAACCCCATGGCCATAATTCCTGAGGAAAGGATTCAAACCAGAATAGCTGCCACCACATGTGTGGATGACCAAAGAACCAGTTTGCAATCCCTGATGGATCAATCAACACAACAGGAATGGCTATTACAAGGTGACCAGTAAACCATTTTAAGACAATCTACCGTATTTCCAAGGACGATTATATGTCCAAGACCAAGAAATGCAAAAGCAAATCATCACAAATTATGACGATTCATTAGTGGAATGACACCCAGGAATAGCCAAAACTCAGGCTAAAGTAAAACAAATCTACTGGGCCAACCTGGCGAACAAACATCACCCAATTTATTGAAACCTGTGGTGTCTGTGCAGAACACAAGTCTCAGAAACAGAAACCCCCTGGCTTACTACATCCCTCCACAGTGCCGCCAGCACCTTGGCATACCCTGCCGATGGACTTCATCACGGATCTTCCACCCTACAATGGCTACAACACCATGTTGTTGTGGATGTATTCTCCAAAATAGCCCATTTCATCCCTCTGAAGAGACTCCCTTCCAACTGTGTTAACTCTCGCTTCTGTGTTCCTAGAGCAAATTGTTTGATTGCATGGATTTCCATCAATATTGGTTTCTGATCGTGGCACTCAAGTTGTTTCTGCCTTTTGGAGAAAGTGTTCTACGATTGCCAAAATCGATCTCTGGTTGTCCACATGCCATCACCCTCAAACTGATGGGCACACTGAATGAACCAACCAAACTATCAAGCAATATCTCAGGTGTATGTTGCAACAGCCTCAGGATTCTTGGAATAATAAACTCTGGATAGCTGAGTATGCATACAACAACTCAGTTCACACAAACACAGGGCAAACACCATTCTACACTGTGCATGGAAGACATCCAAGGACATCAGTATTTGATCCACCCGATACCCTGGAAATGCAAGCCATAAAAAACGTGCATAAAACCATCACTCAGGTTCTTAAGGAGGCGACAGAGTATCTCACCAAAGCTAAGGAAAGACAAAAACTGTTTTCTGATTGACATTGGAAGGAAGCTGCTGCCTACCAGATTGGAGAAAAGGTATAGTTAGCATCCAAATATAGTTCCCTGAAGGGGCCAAGAGCTTTCCACCCAAGATACATGGGCCCCTATACTATAAAGTCCATAATCAATCCTGTCACCATGAAATTGGAGTTACCATATCACATGAAAATTCACCCCATAATTCATGGCTCTCTCCTCAAACCAATGAAATCCAATACAAGGCTTAGTTCTCCGCCAGAGCCCGAAGTAATAAATGGAGAATCAGAATATGAAGTCAAATCCATCCTGGACTCCAAGGTGGTTCGATCAAAATTGTATTACCTAATTGACTGGAAAGGTTACGGACCTCAAGACCGAACTTGGGAACCCAGAGAACATGTCCATGCTCCGCGTTTAATCAGACAGTTCCATCGCAATAATCCCAGCAAACCAGGACCGGGAGGAGAAGCACCCTTGAGAGGGGCCTTGAGGGGGAGTGGTTTCATGGTCATGAAGTGAGGGGTACAGGCATGCAGGGGTCGCATGCACAGGAGACCTGGGTGGACACTGTCTTGGCGCCTTTGGCGCCAGGCTCATGAACAGAAGTAAACAAGAACATCCATTTAACACCAAAAAGCTTTTATTATGGACATAGCACTTCAGATGCATTAACCTTGAACATTCCATCCATTAAGCAGTATGCATTAACCCTGAACATTCCACCCATTAAGCAGCCCCAAGTTCATTCTTGGTTATGGCTGCTAATGGATTGCCTTTGCAGGTGCCCACTCACTAGGAGTGGCAGGGTGTGGCTGGTAAGCCGGCCCTAATAGGCGTGCTCATGATCTCAGCTATATAAGCTGCCCCGATCCTCAAGACAGATGCCTCACATTATTCATCACTTGCAAGGAGTGTAACCCTCACCATCGACTGAGGTCAGACTTATCTTTGAAGATCCTGCTTCCTGGACATCCTGCTTCCTGCCAGCATACTTAGCAACTGGGGGAAGCTGTTCTTACCGGTACATCTCTTCGGCGAACCAATTATTCATCTTTACACTTTCCAGAACGCCGAAATCCTCATCTTGGCACTGCAGCACGACATGCTCCATCGTCAACACCAGCGCCTGCAAAGAAAAACAGAAGCCAAGGTTAGACATTGAGAAAACAGTCAGTTTAAGGTTGCGTTTCGCCATACTTTGCGCTTTTCCTCAAACCATCACTTACCTGCTGTTGAACATTGCGGTAGCATCCATCTTCCATCTGGCCGTGTCTCTCGTCTCACACCTGCATTGAGGCTGCATTTCCATCTAAGGGAAGAAAACAGAAGAGAGGGATTATTGCGGGCATAAATAGGCGCAACATATAAAGATATTAAACAGAATGAACAGCATCACAAGAGCTCAAGAAAGACTTACCAATAATAAGGAGAAGCATAGTCGCAGCTGGACTGGACTAATCCTTATCAGGGATCAGTGAAGGAACTAGATCCCATTCGACGCTCCCCTGCCAGAAGTAGCAGGACGGAGAGCTTATCTTCCATAATTAAAAGGTGAGCTTTATGGGCTAGCGTATGCTCACAGAAACAGTACTTTGGGGTGAAGGGTTCAAGAGGTACAACAATCACAGATTGACACACTCTCACACTCTTATCTCCACACAGGAGCGGTATCACCACGTACCACCGCTCACAGCTATTCTACTGAGAGAGAGGACTTAAGGGGGTGATTCAAGTTCAGGGAGGGCTGCATCCGTGCCCCAATGCCTCCGCAGAGACCAGGTGAGTGTAACAAATGGTTATTCCTTTTTGGAATCTCAGCAGCTTGTGAACTTGCAATGTGTTATTGATGAGTTTAACGAATATCATCATTTTGTGGATCCAAACTATTTTGCTGCTTTTTGTATTTAGTCCCTGATACGCTCCCTTGTCTAGGCTGGGGCGTTGGGGCATGGTTGTAGCCCACCCAGTAGTGAAATGCGTCCTGGAGATGTGCTTGCCTTGGGCACCAGTGACTGCAGTAGGAGCTTCTCAGGGTCACACACCTGCACAAATACAAAGGGGAGCATTGAGTGATGCTAGCTGTGACCTTGCGCCTTCCGTCCCACCCCAAGAGTGTACTCCCTATAGGTGCACTGTCCCAGTTGGCTCACCTTTTAGTAAAGTCTGTGGGCACCCCGTCTTGCTACTTCTGGCAGGGGCCTTTAATTGCCAAGGACCAAGTTCCTTCACTAATCCTTTGCAGGCAGTAGTACAGTCCAGCTGCGACTAACCTGTTCTTTTGGTCAGTAGTGTTCTTAATCTTGTCTGTCTTCTTTTGCGTGGTGGTTTTCATCCTTTCCTTGCTTGGCTTTGTATTGTTTTGGTCAGTAGCGTTCTTATTCTTATTTGTCTTCCTTTGCGTGTTGGTTTTCAGGCTTTCCTTGCTTGTCTTTTGTATTGTTTGTCTCCTGTTATCTTTCGTTTGTTTCGTTCCTCAACACGTGTCCTTTCGGTGTGTGTTATTGTCTGTTTCTTTTTTAATCCTGTTCTTTTGCTCTTTCCTCCGTGCAGGTGATGGAAGCGGGGCCCTGGAGCTGCTGAGCATGGATGCTATAACCGGAGCGATGAAGGACTGGCTCTGCGTTGCAGGTAACAGGTATGTTGTATTGTAGATTTGCACGCATGCTCTCAATTGCGGTGCAGCTTTCCAGTAGTTAAGATGCGTTTACCTTGTCTTCTTCTTTTGCAGCGACCGGACTCGTCGATGAAGACTGCCGTGGAGAGATGGAAGAGCGACACGTCGGATTCCTGGGTGAGTATTTCTCTGCAGGTTCATGCATCGGTAAGCGTCACATTGCTTTTGAATGCAAGTTAACGCGAAGCACTTGCTCTGACAATGAAGCTGCTTATATAGCTGGGTTCCCTTGGCCACACCCATTAGCCTGTTCTGTTTGCCATGCCCAGCCACACCTAGTCACTGGGACGTGAAGTTGGGCCAAGAAGGCCAGACCTAGCACTTTGCAAGTAAGAGGCCTGGAAAATAACTGGTCCAATGGAAATACTGCAACCCAATGTCATTTCCCCCACATGAGTCTGCTGTCGGAGGCACCAGGACGAAGTCCAGCCGGACCCCCTGTGCCTGTGTGTCCCAAAGGGACACAAATGAGTCATTCCTTGGCATGGTCCCATGGCACCCACCATCCGTCCCACCATATTTGTATATGTGATCCGGGGTGTGTGGTTGTGACATTCCCCATACATTGTTGGGATGGATGGCCATGTGTTTATCTTTTGGGCGGGGGGGGGCAATTTTGGGGAGCCTGCCATGTAGCCTCGTCATGTTGGTGGGGAAAACTTTCACAAACTATATTTTAAACTAGAAATACTTACCAGGTAGTTTAGCTAAGTATAAACATACTTCCAGAATATTCAAGTGACTTACATTGTGCACCTCTCCTGGTCTCCAGCAGGTTAGTGTTGCTATCCTCCACAAGCTCATGAGAGAGCTATGTTTGTCTGTAAATTACACATAAAAGCGTTTACATGTATGTCAAAATGCATCCTTTTACTGCATTATGCGATAACAATTTTGCGATAGCACAATGTCATGTTGACATGGACATAGGAAGTAAGCAATTGGTAAGTGGGATTAAGATGCTCTTGTTACTTTGTCCCTTGCATACTCAGAACGTGATTATGCTGGCATTATGCAAAAATTGCTGCTAACCCCAAAAGTATGATCTGCAATTGTCTGATGACCGGGCTATTAATAGAATTCATACTTCAAATTAATTAATTTACCATTGTTAATGATAATGATACTGATATTGATATCTATTTCTATCGCGCTCGTACACAAGTGTTTCAGAGTGGGACAAGGCAACAGAGAGGGATAGGGGAGAACAAAACAACGATCTTACTAGGCCCAGTGACTTAGAGAACGCACACGTGCATGGGAGGATCTTCTCTATAATTAGAAGAGACCCTTGCCACATGGCTTAGGATCTGAAGAAACAGAGTGTGTATAGGGTGTTTCCACCATCTAATGAAGTAAAATTAGCTCATGGTCAGAGCAGAACATTACATGAACATGTATTATTTTCAAAGTTCAAAGATCCCATAAAAATGCAGAATATGTATCGGAAGAAACACGCGCCTGGTGGCTGTACAGATACTGGTGTGTCCGCTCTAAGAAAGTCGATTGATTTGGACAAGATTAACTCTTTAGGGAAAATATGGTTATCCATACCAATAGTGCCAGACGCAACTCAAACTGCATTCTAGATGTCGTGGAATCCAGTCCTGAAACTGTTGTCATTGCAAACAACTCAGAGCAGACCGATCTGCATGCCCAGATTTCTAAGGAATGAAAAGCTAAAATACACGGTCACAGCTAATAGTCACATGTTTATAATGTCTTTACAACTAGTAATAATTTAGAGAATGGTTCAGGGACAACAATGTTTCTGCAATTAAATGCAACATAGACATTGACAAAATTCAAAGTTTCAACTGTGAAAGATGTGGTCATTTTGCAAATGTAAAGATGGAGCAGATGGCAATCCAACAGTGTGGCAGTTGGCTAGTCAAACAACATTTTGCTGTTGTTTTTGGGAAATATGGGTATTTGAAAGGTCCGTTACATCCAAAATAATAGTGAAAAATCAGAAAATGAATATGTGCTTAAAGTATCAGAACGCTCAGTGAAGGAAGCGCACCAGCTGACTCTGCTTCTAGTTCTCTTATATGCTTATACATATTCATGGTACAAATTATACGGCAACATTGTGAGCATCAAATTAGGTTATTTTGATAGAAGGAATCCAGGTGTTCAAGGGAGGGGGGCAACCGTGTGATGAACGTTTCTGGGAGTCCCTATTTGAATTGAAAGATTGTCTGGAAGTGGTTAACATATACATGACACTGAAAGTGATTAACGGACACAGTGGGAAGAGCAGACAGGTTTGAATACTAAGCAACAACAATGCAAGGTGTTTACTGGTTTATTTTGAAATGATTGCATCTTTAGTGCTAAAGAAATGTGAGGATTTAATGAAGAAATCTTGCAGAACAGTTCACAAGGCAATCTAAAATCCATTTCCCGTGAGACTGTTTAAAAGGAAAGAGCTAGTTCCATTGTGAATAATGTACAAAATATTACTTTTCCATAACACGAAGCAAGACATTATTCATACTTACACTTTAGCGTAAGTATGTGTCAGAAGGCATTATTACACCTATATAGACGTCCAGTGGATGGATTACAGTATGTGTGGATATTAGAGACTTGATCAAGAGTATATTGGTTGAGAGGTTTCTCCTTTCCATAAATTCAGAGATGCTAAACACAATGATAATGACTTTATTTCTTTATTTTATTTATTTGTTCATTTGTACAGCGCACCTAACCTAAGGGTATCTCGGCGCATAACTTGTAGTTTCCAGTATTGTTGCAACAATAGAGACAACAGTTCATTACAATAATGTTACAGAGAGAAGTAAACAATTGAAACAGACACAGTTTTGAGTCAGAGGTAGCATTACCGCTCCTGTGCAAATAGGCAAGTTTTCTAATGCTTTCTAAACGTCCAGAATGATGGCTCTGCTCTTAGTGCTAAGGGCATGGAGTTCCAAAGTTTGGCAGCTAGTACTGGAAAACTGTTCCTCTTGCTATTTGTAACTTAAATTTAGGAATCTTTAGCAGTTGTGTATGTGTGGAACGAGGCGGTCTGTTAGATTGATTTCTTGTAAATGAATTCACAAAATATTTTGGGGCTGGGTTTGAGAGACAGTGTTTTGAAGGTGATTCTGTCCTGACCTGGAAGTCAGTGGGCATTTTGTCTTGCTGAAGAAATGTGGTTAGCTCTTGGGATATTGAGTGCTGCTCTTAACACATTATTTTGTAGCACTTGTTGTTTTTTCACATTGTGTCTGTCTGTGCCTACATATAAGGCATTACAATAGTCAAGTCTAGATAGTATGGGGGCTCTAGCCAGGGAACTGTCAGAAGACAGGAAAGGTCTAGAGGCATTAATACGTTTAGATGTGTAGGTCGTGGCTGAGCCTGATGCATTAACTTGTCTTGTTAGTGTAAGGGTAGAGTCAAGGTATATGCAAAGAGAATTTGCCATCAATGTTAAATGATTTAAATTGGTTGTCCAACTTGTTTAGTCGGGTCTGTGATCCAATAAGAAGTAGCTTTGTCTTATTGTCACTAAGATGGAGACCGTGGCTAGCCATCCACACCTGAATAGTTTGGTATATTTCAATATAGTTTGGAGTCCATGTCATAGGAGCTTGTGATGGGAATGAGGATTTGGATGTCATCTGCATAGTTCATCTAGGTGACACCCAAGTCATCCAAGTTTTTGAATAGAGGCTTAGTAAAAATATTGTACAAAGTAAAAGAAAGGGAAGCACAAGAGCCCTGTGGTACTCCACAAGAGACTGGCACAGGCTCTGCAGAAACAGTCGCTGCAAATAACCTTATGGTTCTATTGGAGAGTAATGACTGTAGCCATAGAGAGGCTTTAGGAGAGAAGTGGGCTGCCGAGGTCACATGTTTGCAGAGGACTTTATGGTTCACCAAATCAAACACCACTGATAAGTCCAGTAGGAGGAGAAGGGCTAGGTTACCTTTGTCTTTTAGTTCATCGATTTGGATTTTTAAGTCTATGAGGGCTGACTCTGTGCCGTGACCAGGTCTAAAGACTGATTGATGAAGGCCCAAGAGATTGTTAGATTCTAAATGATTCTGAATTTGTAAGTAAGCCGCCCTGTCCAGAATTGTAAGTAATAAGGGTACAGTGGTTATTGGCCGATAATTAGTAGGGAAGTTCGGGCCAAGTACCGGAAGGACCCACGGATCTTTAAGATTAGTCAGGACAATGCCAGTTTCAAAAGAGGCATTTATTATAGAGGTGATGAATGGGTCAAGCTCCTCTACTGCCTCTTTAATGACTATGGCTGGGCAGATATCACCTTGACATCTAAATGGTTTAAGACTAGAGATTATTCTGTTTACTTCCCTTACGGAGACAGGGGTGAACTCAAATGGAGTGAATGGTTTTGTGGAGGAGTCGATTGGCTCTGGGAATTGTGTACTGACTGGCACGCTAAGTTTTTTCATTTCAATTTTACTTTGTAAGAGTGAAAATTTGTCAAGCAGCGCTTTTTGTATTTTTGCGCACTAGGTCACATCTTTAGTACAAGATTCGTGGGGAGGTAAAGGAGATTCTAATTCTCGAAGGATGGTAAGCAACTCTACCAGTGGTGATGGGTCCATTGTAGAGTGGTTAGGTTGGTTGGTAATAGGGTGGCATAGTGGCAGTAATCTCTCGACTGTAATGTTACATCTATTTCTCGTAGGTGCTGATGGTGCTTGTATAGCTTGTATAGCACCAGAGTCTAAGCAAGGGTTGTCCTGAATGGTGAAGGAGATAACGTGACTGTCGTAACAGGCACACGGGGTGTTGGACAAGATCTTTGTGTCGCAGTTTAGGTCTGATATCCAGTCCAAGGTTCTACCTTTACTGTGAGTGGAGTTGGTGATATAGTGTGAAAAGCCCAACTCAGTGATGGTGTTGGCTGAGGCTAAGGCGTTATCATCATTAGCGTCATTAAGGCTTAGATTTAAATCTCCCAACAGCATAATTTGGGAACCTCGTTTAGTGTTCCATGTGAGGAGTTGTGTGATATCCATCTCAAATGAGGAGGTTGGGCCTGAAGGTCAATACATAAGCTGGATCGTCAGAGTATGGGGGGTATTAAGGGGTAGTTTGATAGTAAGGAGTTACCTTTGCACTGCAAACAAACACATTGAAACAGGCCTAATTCACAGAGCGGTGCAAAGTGTATTTTGGTGGAGTCTGTCACTTTGCACTGCATCCATTCCATCCATGCCACCCCCTTCGTCCGTTCCATCCACTTCATCTGTCCTATCCCCTCATCTGTTCCATCTCTTATCCGTTCCATTCACTCCGTCCGTTCCATCCCCTTTGTCCGTTCCACCCATTTCATCTGTTCAATCCACTTCATCTGTTTCATCCACTTCATCCATTCCATCCACTTCATCCGTTCCATCCACTTCATCTGTTCCATCCACTTCATCTGTTCCATCCACTTTGTTTATTCCATCCACTCCATCCGTTCAATTAATTTCATCCGTCCAGTCAGTTCTATAAACTCTATCCTTTCCATCCACTTTGTCTGGTTCATCCACTTTATCCGTTCGATTCTCCTCATCTATTCTATCGACTCCATCCATTCCATTCTCTTTTTCAGTTCTATCTCTCATCCGTTCCATCCACTCTCTCTGTTCCATCTACTCTATCCGTTCGATCTAATCTATCCGTTCAATCCACTTCATCCATTCCATCCACCACATCCATTTCATCCCCACATCCATTCCATCCCTCATCCGTTCCATCCCTCTATCCATTTCATCTGCTCAATCTGTTCCATCTACTTTATCTGTTCCATCTATTCCATCCATTTCACCTACTCCGTCTGTTTCAATCAGTCTATCCGTTTTAGGTACACTATATATTTTAGTCTTTGTATCCATTCCATCGACTCTCTTTGCTCTTTTATTTTCTTCATGGAAGTAGCTCTATCCGAAAATAAAGCAATAGAAACAGAAAAAAAATAGAACAACAGTTACCAATCATGCCCCATAGAATGATAATGAAATACAACCAAGATTGTAACTGGTAACAGACTTGACTTTTATCTTTTCCTCAGACATATTTGAGATGTTTATTCACTTCGTCCATTCCAACCACTTTGTCTGTTCCATCCACTCCATAAGGTCCATCCACTTCATCTGTTCCATCCATTCCATCCGTTCCTTCTACTCAATCTGTTCCATCCGTTCCTTCTACTCAATCCGTTCCATCTACTCCATCCTATTCATCCACTCCATCCGCTCCATCCACTTCGTCCGTTACATCCACTCCATCCATTCCATCACTCCATCAGTTCCATCCACCCGATCCATTCCATCTACTCGGTCCACTTCAGCCACTCCATCCTTTCCATTCAGTCCATCCGTTCCATCTACTCTATCCACTTGATCTGTTCCATCTGTTCTATCCTTTCCATCCCCACATCTGTTCCATCCCTCATCTGTTTCATCCCCCATCCGTTTCAACCACTTCATCCGTTTGATCCAGTTCATCCGTTCCATCTGTTCTATCCTTTCCATCCCCACATGTGTTCCATCCCTCATCTGTTCCATCCCTCATCTGTTCCAACCACTTCATCCGTTCCATCCAGTTCATCTGTTCCATCCACTTTATCCGATCCATCCACTTCATCCGTTCCATCCACTTTGCCCATTCCATCTACTTCGTCCGTTCAATCCGCTTCATTTGTTACATCCACTCCATCCATTCCATCCATTCCATCGACTCCATCCGTTCCATCAACTCCATCCGTTCCATCGACTCCATCCATTTCATCCATTCCGTCCGTTCCATCCCCTTTGTCCGTTTCATCCACTCCATCCATTCCAACCACTCCATCTGTTCCATCCACTTCATCCGTTCTATCCCCTCATCTGTTCCATCTCTTATCCATTCCGTTCACTCTGTCCGTTACAACCCCTTTGACCGTTCCATCCATTTCATCCGTTCAATCCACTTCATCCGTTTCATCCACTTGATCCGTTCCACCTACTTTATCCATTCCATCCACTTCATCTGTTCCATCCACTTCATCCATTCCATCCACTTCATCCATTCCATCCACTTCATCTATTCAATCCACTCCATCCGTTCAATTCACTACACCCATTCAGTCTATTCTATCCCTTATATCAACTCTGTCCTTTCCATCCACTTTGTCTGGTTCATCCACTTTTTCCATTCCATTCTCTTCATCTATTCTATCTACTCCATCCGTTCCATTCTCTTTGTTGGCTCTATTTCTCATCCATTCCATCCACTCTATCATTCCATCTACTCTATCCGTTCCATCTACTCTATCTGTTCCATCTACTCATTTCGTTCTATCCATTCTATTCGTTCCATCTACTCTATCCGTTCCATCTACTCTATCTGTTCCATCTACTCTACCAATTTCATATGCTCCATCTATTCCATCCATTTCACTTACTCCGTCTGTTCACTCAGTCTATCCGTTTTAGGTACACTATCCGTTTTAGTCTTTCTATCCATTCCATCGACTCGCGTTGCTCTTTTATTTTCGTCGTGGAAGTAGCTGTATCAGAAAATTAAGCAATAGAAACGGAAAAAAAATAGAACAACAGTTGCCAATCATGCCCCATAGAACGATACTGAAATACAACTAAGTTTGTAACTGGTGACAGACTTGACTTTTTTCTTTTCCTCAGACACATTTGAGATGTTTATTAATTACCTTTTACGGGCAATGCAAGAACAAAATAAACAAATGCTACAATAAGAAGAAAAAAGTCCTCTTTCTTTTCTTCCTATGATAAAACAAAAGATGTGTATGCTTTAGATTGATCGATACATTGCACATTATACATTATTTTACTTGTAAGTAATCAAAAGTGGCAATGAAGTCACATTATGCTTTTTGGTATTGTTCGGTTCATAGAAGCAATGTGTTTGAAAAACTGATCAGCAGGTGGCAGTGTAGGATTACGTATGGAATAATTGTGTCCAAGGTCTAGAGATATTTTACACAGGAGAGTAAAATGGTCCCGCTTCTACTCACACATGAAGCTTTGCACAGAGAGGACTGTAGAAACTTAATTACACATTCTATTTTAATTTTTCAGTTAATGAGCATACCATTTTTGTTTTCCAACGAGCTGCCTGAAAATAGTTATTGTGTATGAGACCAGCACACCTGTTTTTCTTCTTCCAGTTGTGTGTGTGTGCGTACATCCACAAAATAAAATATAACAGCTTTATGAGCGATATCAAATATAACAGCTTTATGAGCGAGATCAATCTTCATTCATGAATATATGTGCCCTGTTAACCCGGATGTATGGTCGCATACCTGCATCCATAGGTTTGTTTGTTTATTCGTTTCTAATGCGCACCAGACCCCGTGGGTATCAGGGCGCAGCAATGACAGAATATGCAAGGCTTCGGTTACACTGTTACAGGTTATATGTAAGAATAATACAGATACACGACAGACGTATGTCAAAAAAACTTTGAGAGAAGTATACAGGTACATTACATATGTCAATAAATACTTTGAGAGGAATATACAGATACATTACAGGGGTGCACAGATACATTACAGGGGTGAAGTTTGCACTCTTTGAATAGAGTATGCAGATACAGGGGTGTAAATCCCTGTTCTCTCCACAAGGGCTACTTTACTAGGCTACGCTTCATCAAGATTTTCAGAGCCTTGGTAGAAGAGTGCAATTGAGTCAGAATAAAGCCCAGTTCTTCCTGCTTGAAATGGGATAATTATGGGTACAAGTATTACCTTAGGCAAGGTTTCCCAGTGTAGCGACCTCCGTAAATTGAAGGGCTGCTCAAAAATGTAATTATATGTTGTGGAAAGATGTCAACAAGGACTTCCTATAGATGTATCTTACTTGTTTTCTGAACATAGTTTTATCATTAACATGCATAAGTAAAAATCTATCTGCCACCCTCGCAAACGATATTCATCATATTTCAAGATAGCACTCTGGCTTGGGTAATATACATTGACATTTACAATCTGCATAGTGAATTATTCACAAATGATTAATGCCAGACTTATTGGGCAATGTTCTTTTACCTAGCATTAGGGGCCGATTCATGGAATTTATTGCACAGAAAATAGGCTACTTGCGCCCAATCTGCGCCCAATCTGTATGTACAACTCTGTCGATTCATGGAATCGAATGTGTGGCACTTTTCCAGGACTTGCGTGTATTTTGCGCTGGCTTTGCATGCCTGTGCAAGCTATCGAGGCTCTTGCGCAAGATTCCGAGCAGAGGGTGGGCGTGGCCTGCGCAGAGGGTTGTAAAGGGGGCGGAACAACAGAAAGGGGTACTAACTTGCAAAGAGTGGGTGTTTTCCGAGGGATGGCCTGCAGTCTGTCCCTTGCACGCCCACTATTGCGCGGCAAGAGACTTATTCATGGAATTGATTGTGCAATGTCTTGGCTGGGAAATGGCCACAGAAGTCCTTCATAGGATCCACCACCCGAAGGCAGGCGTAAGTACATTTGCACATAGGATTTTCAGCACGCAGGTGGGGGTCAGATGCCGGATGCCATGGTGCGTGTACTCAATCGGGGTTCCAATGTAAAGTAGGGGGTGCACGTAAGCTATGTAGCGGGGTACAAGAATGTTTTATGTGTATTTGCATGCACATTCCTGAGTTATTGCTGAGTTCGATTTTTCAACGCATGTTATCAGGGTGCCCGATACCGCCCTGCCCAGTCACCCCGAGTCACAGGCCTGCTTACTGGAGACCCCACGCACTGCTTGCAGGGCGCCTGTATTCATGCCCGGGGGAGCGCGCAAAGGTAGCTAACCTTGCAGTTTCCTGCTTTGTGTGTAGGCGTGTTGGGGACAATCCAGCCGTGATTTGCAAATACGGTTACTTTGCACAAACAATTCCATGAATACGTGCTGTGCTTTTTTCTTTCTGCACGCAGGCTTGCGCAGTGTCCTTCTCGACGTGCAGCCCTTGCGCGATTTATGCACGAAATTCCATGAATCGGCCCCTTAGTGTCTAGAACAACTATATTGCATTACCTGCAGAGGGGCAAGTGTCATCTGTGTACATCATTAACTGCAATTCTCTAAAGGCAGGAAAACAATATTTAGCACCATAGAGAAAGAATAGACCCGTCTCCTTTACTGTAAGGCGTGTATCAGGTAGGAGGCTTGTCCCACCCAATAACAGGTAATCTCCAGAGCAAGGAGGTGAGGGTGGCGTTCCAATGGCCTCCAGCAGTCACACCCGTGTCAATATTGTTCATAGCTTTATATTTTATAGTTAATATGTTCATAAATAACATGTGCAATAATAACAAACAAACAACACATAAACTGCACCAACAGCACATGTGATCTCGCATCTGTCTGACACTCACACCAAAGCCCAGCGCACGGTGAAATCCGAACTTAAACGAACAACAGCACACCACTTCTCTCACTTTCCTACTTCATCTTCACCCGACTAACTTAACCCGCCCGCCTCTTCTTTACAGATACACCTGAGTGCCTGGGGACCAATTGATGGTGCATAGTATAAATACCTTTAAAATTTAACATTTAACATAAGTATGCGCTTAGTGAGGCATTTATGTTTACTTAAATATTTATTCAATGAAAAAACTTTGTTAAAGGGATGTTATGGTTAAGTTGCATTAATAAAAACCTATGAAATTCATTGAAAACATTTTGTTAAAGGGACGTTATGGTTAAGTTGCAATAATAAAAACCTATGAAATTCAATGAAAAAACTTTGTTAAAGGGACATTATGGTTAAGTTGGGCTAATAAAAACCTATGAAATTCAAAGAAAAAACGTTGTTTAAAGGACGTTATGGTTCCAAGTAACTCCGAAAAACCCCTGAAATTCACCAGTTGTGGTAAGCTAATCAACCGTAACTCGCGCCACCACCGTGCACTGCTAAGACTAACACCCAGGACATCAAAGGTGATATCCGGATGTCCAATTTCCAAAGTTTCATCTTAAAACTCTGCCATTTCACACCATCTGGAATAACTTTTAACACTTCTAGACACTTTTTGCAACTATTTCAACTAGTTTTGCATCAGTAGACGTCTACAAACATCTGACTTCATAGCGGACCTTCCGGAAAGTGCCACATGACCATACGCTGGCGCGTGGCATGATGACGTGTCTGAGAACCCATCCGCACTTCACGATAAGATCTCTGCTTGGCGGACAGTTCGGAACTGCATTTTCTACTGATCTAGGAACTTCCAACTTCAGAATTTCCCTTGCACAGCTCCAACACCTATTCCTATTCATTATCCATTAATAATTTAGTACACAGTACATACTTTTGCAAAACTGCTATTTATCTTAAAATGGCATAAACTAATGCCACCCCTCTTCCCCAAGAGCCACCACCACTGCTGTAATCAAGGAGCATGAGAAACAGTGCCCCCTAACTTAGAAATAACACACACACAACATTTTCTCTTGTCCACCGACCCCTCCATATTAGTGTTTGGTTGCTCTTCCCTCATTTCCCTCCCCCCTTTCGTCCACAGCTCTCCTGCCAAAAAAAATACATCCAAAAACAACAAACGGCATATTCCTTTAGGAACCACCTTTCATAGTTAAAAAACAGAACTAAAAATGCATAAACTCCATCTACTTTATATTTCTCAGTAAAGTAGAAGACTAAATAAGATTTTCCAACATTTCCATTTGCATTTTGTGCTATGCTAATGGAAATATTGTGGCGTTCATCCTCTGTTCCAGGGACTGGAACGGTGGATACCGGCCCAGCAGCCCAAGTTATCAGCCCAAGTGAAGCGAGGGTGGATAACAAGGTCTCTGGACCATTATCCCCCCATTCCAGCCCCTGAAATGGGGGATGAAGGCCATTAGAAGTCTAGGTTCCCAAAGTGGGAACCCGTGGTACTAAATAAGATGGCCACCATGGAAAGGGAAGGCAGGGGTTCCATACAGGGCCCCTCTTCGCTTTCCATGGCAGTCTGCAGAAGGCAAAAAGAGAACCCTATGACAATATCACCACAAGCACATTTTTCTTCCCTTTCAAATCTATCCTAATTTTGAATAACTTTACCACAAAGCCAGTCCCAGGTGGACATGGCCACTTTAATCCTATGTTTTGTCCCTTCTGGTCATGGGCAGTAGCCAGATTGTCCGGATCATGACCTTATTCCATGACCTGGAAAATCTGGCCACTGCCCATGTCCACTGGCTGCCCCTCAGTCACTAAAGCTATACCGCTATTTTTTTTAACTACTTGTCAAATAAGAAAACACTGCCACATTTAATAAAGTAGATAGACTCAATAAGATTTTCTAACATTTCCATTTGCATTTTGTGTCATACTAATGGAAATATTGGGGGCATTCATCCTGCGTTCCAGGGACTGGAACGTTGGATACCGGCCCAGCAGCCCATTATCAGCCCAAGGAAGCAAGGGTGGATAACGAGGTCTCT
This sequence comes from Ambystoma mexicanum, assembly GCF_040938575.1. NCBI lineage: Eukaryota > Metazoa > Chordata > Amphibia > Caudata > Ambystomatidae > Ambystoma > Ambystoma mexicanum. The sequence continues at coordinate 377,048,677 of NC_090930.1, read as the reverse complement.
GGACCATTATCCCCCCATTCCAGCCCCTGAAATGGGGGATGAAGGCCATTAGCAGTCTAGGTTCCCAAAGCGGGAACCCGGGGTATTAAAAAAGAGGATTTTTCGTCCTACACCGGGACGCCTGTGGTGTCCCAGTTCAGGAAGAAAAATCCTTTTCCAAGACGGCCACCATGGAAAGGGAAGGCAGGGGTTCCATGCAGGGACCCTCTTCGCTTTCCATGGCAGCCTGCAGAAGGCAAAAAGAGAACCCTATGACCATATTACCACAAGCACATTTTTCTTCACTTTCAAATCTATCCTAATCTCTAATAACTTTACCACAAAGCCATTCCCAGGTGGATATGGCCACTTTAATCCTATGTTTTGTCCCTTCTGGTCATGGCCAGTAGCCAGATTGTCTGGATCATGACCTTATTCCATGATCCGGACAATCTGGCCACTGCCCATGGCCACAGGCTACCCCTCAGTCACTAAAGCTATACCGCTATTTTTTTTTTACTACATTATGACACTTGTCAAATAAGAAAACACTGCCACATTTGCAAAACCATGCTTTAGGATCCTTGCCAATGCGCCTCGTGCAAGTTTGCTGGAAATCCACCCACGTTTTATTTTTCAAAACTGTCAAATGAATGCACATACAATCGTCATATAAGCTCTGCACAAAATCCCACCAAACTTGACACTTGTCAAATAAGAAAACACTGCCACATTTAATAAAGTACATAGACTCAATAAGATTTTCCAACATTTTCATTTGCATTTTGTGTTATACTAATGGAAATATTGGGGCGGTCCTCCTCCGTTCCAGGGACTGGAATGTTGGATACCGGCTCAGCAGCCCAAGTTTTCAGCCCAAGCGAAGCAAGGGTGGATAACGAGGTCTCTGGACCATTATCTCCCCATTCCAGCCCCTGAAATGGGGGATGAAGGCCATTAGCAGTCTAGGTTACCAAAGCGGGAACATGGGCTACTAAAAAAGAGGATTTTTTGTCCTAAACCGGGACGCATGTGGCGTCCCAGTTTAGGAAGAAAAATCCTTTTGCAAGACGGCCACCATGGAAATGGAAGGCGGGGGTTCCATACAGGGCCCCTCTTCGCTTTCCAGGGCAGCCTGCAAAAGGCAAAAAGAGAACCCTATGACCATATTACCACAAGCACATTTTTCTTCCCTTTCAAATCTATCCAAATTTCGAATAACCTTAAAACAAAGCCAGTCCCAGGTGGACATGGCCACTTTAATCCTATGTTGTGTCCCTTCTGGTCATGGCCAGTAGCCAGATTGTCCAGATCATGACCTTATTCCATGACCCAGACAATCTCGCCACTGCCCATGGCCACAGGCTTCCCCTAAGTCACTAAAGCTATACCGCTATTTTTTTTAACTACATTATGACACTTGTCAAATAAGAAAACACTGCCACATTTGCAAAACCATGCTTTTAGATCCCTACCAATGCGCCTTACGCAAGTTTGCTGGTAATCCAACCACATTAATATTTTTTCAAAACTGTCAAATGAATGCACATACAATCGCCATATAAACTCAGCACAAAATCCAACCAAACTTTGTAAACTCATTCGAAATCACGTCAGAAATATCCCACCCATTATCATCACCCCTCACCTTCCCAGATATTATTTCATAAGTTTGACAAGTGCAATGCTCAGAAAATATTATTGTCATAAAATATTTTTATACATACGTTGATCTATCGCAAACATTTCCAATTCACCTTACATCACTTTTCCTCTTTTAAAAACATACGAAATCTGGCATCAGGGCGCGTCCATCTAGTGCTATTCTTATCCATTGCTGCATCTGCGTAAGGTAAACTGCCCTGACGTCACTAAATCATATGCCCGCCCGTGACCTTCACATCACCAACCCTAGTGATACTCTACACCTTTCTCTGTGACGTCCCTCTTCAGCGTAGACAAACGCGCCCTTAATCACCTACGTGACATGACGCAGTACCCGAAAATCAACATACATTGACTAACAACACAGCACTTCACAATTCCGAATATTAAACAGTACTTTAAAAGAAAACAATAACACTGTACAATTTGTAAAGTACTTTTATTTCACAATAAATGCTCCGAGAACATCCGACTATTGCCATATTCAATCAAATTGCAAATTTGTTTCTTCGCTTGTGATCCAAAATGTGTATCGTGAGGCACACGTTGTTCTTTTTGCGTACACAAGGCGTTCATTTTCGATAAAAGAACCGCTTGGGTCGCACAGTGAATTCCAGGGTTTCTGCATCAACTTGTGCCTAGACCACCATAAAGGATGTTATGTTACTCCTAATCGCTAGTACAGCGTACAGGCACTTGGGCCCTAGGCGATCGTCCCAAAAAACAGCCACTGTGATCCAGGTGTTGACAACTATGTGCAGCTGCCAATTAAAGAACCCGTCAGTTGGCATCTGAAATCTATGACAATCGCAGAAAGGCAGAATATATCTGTTTCGAAAACGTAACAGAAAATGTGTCTCAATACTCGAACTTTATTATAATGTATATATTGACTTTTTAATTTGGCATAGAGTTTAAACTAATGATTAGCACACACATCAAACAATCTCAACAAAGAGAAAACAATGTGTAAACTGATACACAATTCGATATGGTCATACATGACATTTCCATGAAATATTAGCGTTGAACCTGGGATAATTGCAATAAGCAACACAGAACAAAGAAATAGAATATAACCCAAAATTAATCTTCAGATAATCATAAGAGATGCTTGTTCGGGCATATAATCGTCGGAAATCAAAGTTACATTATATTCACCATTTCCATTCTCTTGGTGTAACTCAGACCGTAACGCAGACTCCGTTCGCACAATTTTTCATAAACTGAATTTACATGTTCCTTAGCCCAGTTTTGGAATGCATAACCTTATCAAATGTTCTTTATCACAAACCCCCTCTCATTGCCTTCCTTACGGAATGGTCCCTTTCTCTCAAGGTCAAAAAACAATTGAACCTTATACTGTGTGTCCCATGTGTGGGCTTCCTTAGCTTGCAACCAAAAATTCAAAGCTGGTGACCTTCACTCAGAATCTAAATACATTCTCACTTTGCAAAAACGTTCCTCACTGACGCCATGAGAACTGTTATTCTCATACACGTGCAGGGCCACTCTTTGCATCAGACACTGCAGATGGCTACCTCAGATGACAGGCTCTAGGGGGCGACAGACTGACTCAATTATTATTTTAACTACATTTTAACACAGACAGATTAGTCCTTCGTCTGTACTTTACGCACATTATATTGTGGAACACCTCCAGTTGTACCGTATGACTTTTGTGACAAAAAAATACCATTTTTTTGCTTCATGCTGCCATATCCCATCCCATTCTCATCAACCCTCACCTCCCCAGACAGTATTTGATAAGTTTAACAAGTGCAATGTTGTGTTTTTTAATATGTTTTTGCGGCGATGTCCCCGGACACCAAAACATGGATCCAAGATGGCGGGCGCATCGGAAAAATCTGACGCACTTCACGCTCTTCACCATCCAATCATCAAACGCGTCACATGTCCACGGAAATGACGCGACCGATTAGCCAATCGATATCTTGCCCGCAGAGCGAACAGGGAAGTGTGTCCGAGGAGCGGACATAGATATCACACATTTTTTGAGAGCTACTTTTTGATCGTTTTAAAAAAAACTACTGGATGGATTTTCACCAAATTTACAAAAGCATTTGGGACCAAGCCGCTGCTCCTGCCGCAAATTTGGTGAAAATCCGTCCAGCGGTTTGGGCTGTAGGAATGCGCAAAGTTTTTCCCCCATTCAGTCTATGGGAAAAAAAGACATTTTGGGACCCCCCCTATAACTTTTCCCCCCCTGGACCAAACCTCACCAAACTTTGCAAAACAATTTAGAGTGCATCATATACTCTTTTGGCAAAGTTTGGTGTGCATTTGTCCAGGGGTAGCGAAGTTATAAGCCGCCCAAAAAGTGCTCTTCCTATGGGATGAGCAATTTAACCATAACTACACGGCCACTAACGTGGCCGTGTAATATTCATATTCATATATGGATCTGTTTAAGCAGGTCTATCTTATTTAGGTATTTATATAAAAGGGGAACATAGATCAAATGTTGATGGAGTTACATTGATTGCAATAGGTTGCACCTTGGTGTGGGACAGGGATGGGACATGGTGACCTGCCAAAGGCCACCTGTGTGAAGGAATCAACCCCTGGGGCCATTTCTGGGCTCTTCCTCTAGAGTTGCTGATGCCAGCTGAATAGAGGGGTGCCTGTGCTGTTAATGCTGCCCTACATGACTTGCAATGGCCCTGTTCAGGGAGGGTGGGCTTGTGCAGCAGATACTCAGGGAGAAAGATACAACAGGGTAGAAAAGGGAAAGGAATGGCAATGTTATGTGAGTTCAAGTGATGAGATGTATTTAATATTGTTTTATGATTCAAATAAAAAGGGGTTCATGTTGGTGTTGCTTACAAAATCCACCTTGGTGTCCATGGTCTGGTTAATGGGGTCAACCTAAGGCAATAACTCAGGGGGTGGCCCTTCTTATGTTGGAGGGATGGTTTAACATCTATTTATACATCTGCTACTTACATTGGACCACTCTGCTTGCAGCTGGTCTGTGGTGAGCAGTGCTTAATTTTTAAATAATTAATTGCCGGGCCCAAATATGTTCTAGTACTCTTGTGACCATCTGGATGGGCAGTTCCCCACCCCTGCTGCCACAACCCACTGCTGCTCCCCATGGTGTTGACACATTTTGGGTTACACTACAGAGCCCACCTTCTCATTGTGGTTGATGGATGCACTGACTATCACCACTTCATAATTAAAGTGAGTCTGTGACAAAAGTACTTGGGCTCAAAAATAAATGCCATGGCTGAGCCCCGCAAACACCCCCACAAATTAAGCACCCATGGTGAGTCAGGTGGTGAGTGATCCTACCCTGGCCGGGGGTAAAGGAATGTTCACGCTTCCAGGCCAGGGAAATATATATCAGGGCTACAAATAATATGATAGAAAATCTAAAATGGTATGTTTTCATTCATAAATCTCTCTCTAAATACCAACGTGCTAATTAAACTACACTATGTTTTGCTCTTGCCCACGTTCAAATGCATCAATGTGCCTGTCTTCTAGTTTGCAATGCCGGTTCATTCTATATGAGAAAACCATGGTATCTATGGTAAACACAGGATCGAATTAATGTGTGAAAGTAGCCATTGAATATTTGTAATCTTGGGTGATCTGTGAATATATGCAGGTCCATGTGAGTTTAAAAATTCCTGTGGTAGGATGGGTTTAGGATTCCCAATGGAAAGTTATTTATGTTTTATGTTTGAAGTCCACAAGGAGAATGGAGAATGCTTCAAGGCGGTAAGGATTCCTTTTTTTTAAAAGAAATAAAACATTCCTCTGCCTATCCTCAACATTTCTTTGCTTTTCACTGCTGGCTGTATCTACTCCTCCGCTCTCTTTAGTAGAAAGCCAAGCTCCAGCTATGATTGCACAGCAGAAGGTAGTATGTTTACTACTTCCTTTCAGTGACATGCAGTCCTTCTGCTATTGAAGGAGTGGGGATTCTGGGTGTCAAGGGTTTCGAGAAAAGAAACTTTATACAAAGGGCCTCATCACGAATTGGGCAGTAACGCCGGCGCTAATAGCGCTGGCGCTATCTGCCCTACCGCCAAACCCACCGGCGTTATTAGCGCCGGATCACGGGTTTGGAGGATTTGGAAATCCCCATTCCCCATTGAGCCCATTCGGGAATGCCCCATTCCCCATTGGGCTCAGTGGGGAAATTTCCCGCTCATACCGCCGGCGGATTTCCCACCGGCGGTATGAGCGTGAATTTCCGGCGGATTTCCCCCCAGCTCAGAGCTGGGAGAAATCCGCCAAAGCCCTGATTTGGCGGACCTTTAAATCCGGCAGTAACAGAGCTACCGCCGGATTTAAGGGTTACCGCCAAACTCGTGATGAGGCCCAAAGTATGTAGCTGAAATATCTCACTTACAAGTGTCATGATTGGAATAATGCAAGGTCCATATGCTGGTTACTATTGTGTTCCCCTTATCCTCTGTTTTACTACTGTTGCACATGCGTGCCCTTGTTGGCAGCTAATCTATATCCCTATCCATAATCTATATCCAAAAGCTGTTTTGGTTGGGTCATTAAATTATTGTCTGTAGTAAGAATAACTACAGTGTGATTGTTGACAGAGTTTTTCTTAAGGAAATACTACAATGGAATAGTATTATTACTATGGAGCAGAAGGCAGCCCCTTTATCATCTCAAATCTCTTGTAGGAGATATTTTTTAAAGAACGTTTCATAAAAGTACATTGTTGAAAAGAAAGAGCTCAGTTATGGAAGTTCCAGGTTTGGAAAAAGCAACGTCTGTATTCTGGTAAATATTGAGTTAATCATTACATTATTTTTAGAAAATAAGTTGCAGGCTCCCCTCTCTAGAAAGAACATGGCATGATAACCTGTGCTGTAGTTTTTTCCCACTTTGAGAGTCTGCAGCAATCGCTTTTAGCTCACTGTACTTTTCACAAATGAGGACTATCCATTTGCATATCAGTCTTTGTCAGGCTATGTTCTTTCTAGAGAGGGGAGCCTGCTACCTTTTTTGTATTTTTGCAAGGAACTTGGGGTTGGTCACCCTAAATTACCTGGGGGAAACCAGAAGTGGACCCCTTGCTCACTGTGCTCAGAGAGGCACAGCTCCACCTCACTGATGAGGCCCAACAAGGTTGAAACACGTGTTTGGGGTTGCTGTTGGAACTCTTGTTCAAAGGAGGTTTGCCTGGAATTTCGGTGCCAGACTGCTCTTTAGGGCGGGATAAAGACTGATATGCAAATAGATATTCCTCCTTTGTCAAAAGTACAGCGAGCAAAAAGCGATGGCTGCATACTCTCAAAGTGGGAAAAAAACAGAGAACAGGTTATCACCCCATGTTCTATCTAGAGGGGCGCCTGCTACCTTTTTTGTATAATTACATTATTTTTATTGTACAATGGGGTAGCCTTTGTCTGCATTGTATCTGTCTCTAATTCATGTCAGTATTGATTCCTTGGATCAGTGTCTGTGTATAGAGTAACCACTGTAGAATCATTCACTCAATTAAGCTTTCACTTTCCTTTAGTGGTTTCTACAGTTTGCCTTACAGGAGTCATAGTCCAAGTGGGTGAATTCGGAAACAATTTTCTCAATGAGTGTGAGCTATATAGTTTATCTAGTGATGAAATGGTAAAACGTTGAGATGAATTGAAAAGGGATAAGGGTGTTGGTACGCCTGGAAAATGAATGAACACGTGAAGAATAGTTTTTAGGAAAAGTGCCCAAGGAAGTAATGGAAAATATGAAAATCATGAAATCATGTATTTTTATTTTTTTATATGTTTATATTTCTTTTTAAAATTTTTGTTAACCTGTCCTTAAAATGTTTACCCAGGGTAATTCAGATGTGGACCTGTGGATCACTGTGCTTAGAGAGGCACAGCTTCACCTCACTGATGAGTCCCGACTAGGCCGTAACATGTGTCTGGGGTTGCTGCTGGTACTCTTGTTCAAAGAAGAAAAGCCTAGCATTTCGGTGCTGGACTGCCCCTGTGGGTGGGACAAAGAATAATATGCAAATGTTTATTTCTCCTCGGTGAAAGGTGCAGTAAGCTAAAACGTGGTGGTAGACCCTCCCTAGTGGGCACCTTCTCATGGAACAGGTTATTTGGCCATGTTATTTCTCAGTAGAGGGACTCCCAGACCTTTTAGTGAAATGTTTAGGAACTTGGGGCTTCACCCTAAGTTAACCAGGGCAATCCAGACGTGGACTCCTTGCTCACTCTGCTTATAGAGGCAAAGCTTGCCCGACTAAGCGAAAACACGTGCCTGGGGTTGATGTTGGTACTCTTGTTCAGAGGAGAATTGCCTAGCATTTCAGTGCTGGGCTGCCCTTGTGGGTGGGGCAAAGACTTATTTATTTATTCATTTATTTATGTGTACATTTATAAAGTGTGCAAAGCCCAGTGGCAACTAGGCGCTAACACTTAAGAAAACGGTTACACGTTGTTTTCATGATTCCATAACAAAGACAATATGCATAGTAGTAACATAGTTTGTTGCGTTACACATCAGGGCATACATTCAGAGAATTGATAGAATGGTTGCGTATACTTGGTGTTTATGCTGTTGTCAAAGGTGTCAACGACAATGGAGTTTAGCATCTAAAGTCTATGGTGTCTGTGCTGGTAAATTCGACGTAAATAGTAGGGTTCTTAGGTTTTTCCTGAAGGACCAGAAAGATGTGTTGTTCCTTGCTTGTGTGGGACGTGCGTTCCACAGTTTGGGTGTGATCACTGGAAAGCTTGCGCCTCCCGCTTTCTGTGTTCTAGGGGTGATGAGCAGGTTAGTGTAGGAGGACTGACATTTGCTGATCAGGTTGCTGAGATAGGCCAGCACTTTATTGGAGATACACTTGTATGTGAGCGTGAGAATTTTAAAGTTGATCCTTTCATGAACAGGGAGACAATGGATGTTCCTCCTAGTGGATGAGATGTGTTCATTGATGGGGATATCCAGAGGTGCTCTGATGGAATTATTTTGTATGATTTGTATTTTTTTTTATTTCTATTACTAGTTCCAGCGGATTGTGAATTGCAATAGTCAATCCTAGAGAGTATTAAGGCTCTGGCCAGGGTGATGGAGTTGTCAGGGGATAGGAATGGTCTGCTGGATCTAATCAGTTTGGCTGTGTAAGCGTCAGAAGAGACTATGGCATTGACATGACTATGTAGGGTAAGGGAAGAGTCAATGTAATCCCGAAGATTTTTATTTCGTTGGCGACCATGGTGTTATTGCCATCAATATTGAAAGATTTATACTCTTGAGGGAGGTTGCTTAGTTTGGTTTTGTTTCCAATTAAAATCAGCTCAGTTTTATCGTCATTGAGACACAATTCATTCAGTGCCATCCAAGCCTGGATGGCAAGGAAGATTTTGTTTAGATTTTTAGAATCTGTTTCGCAGCATCCAGTAATTGGAATGAGTATTTGTGTATCATCCACATAATTAGAATATATGATCCCCATTTTGTCAAGCTTGTCGAATAAGAGCTTGGTGAAAGCAGTGTATGGTGTTGGTGACACACGAGATCCTTGTGGGACGCCACAGGTCACCGATACAGGGAGGGCTGCTGAAGTGTCCAAAAAGACCCTCACAGTCCGGTTAGAGAGAAAGGATTTGATCCAGTTAATAGCATCTGGAGAGAAGTGGGCAGCAGTTTCAAGGTGTTGGCACAGAATGTGATGATTGACCAGATCAAAAGCTGGAGAAAGGTCTAGTAGAAGAATGGTGCACAGGTTTCCTTAGCCTTTGTATTGGTCCATTTGTGTTTTCAGGTCTAGAAGAGCAGTTTCCATTCCGTGACCTGGTCTAAAGCCTGATTGTCTTAGACCCCAGAGATTATTATCTTCCAAAAAGTGTTGGATCTGCAGATAGGCTGCCCGGTCCTAGATTTTGAATACAAACGGTGCTCTAGTGGTAGGGTGGAAATTGGTGGGGATATTGGGATCTAAGGTGGTTTTTTTGAGTAATGGAAGAACCCAAACTGTTTTAAGTCTTCTGGGATAGTGTTGGTGGAAAAAGAGCTATTGATAAGGTTGGTGATGAATGGTGCAAGTTCGGTTGCACAATCTTTTACCATGGTTGCAGGGCAAATGTCACTCTTGCATCTAGAAGGTTTTAGGCCTTTGATGATGTTGATAGTGTCTGAGATGGTCAATGCAGTAAAGACAAATGTATTGTCCTTATGATATTCCGTTAAGGGAGGTGTCATGAGGGAGAGGATTGAGATTGAGTTTAGATTTTTTTAAGGCTATTTTTTGTTGTAGTAACAAGACTTTGCCTGCTAAGGCATTTTGGATATTACAGCACCATTGTTCAGTTTTGATGGTATGGTCTGGTGTGGTTGCTGGTGATTCCATTTCCAGTTCACGGAGGATTGTGAATGATTCTCTGGTATTGGACTGGTACTGGACTAGGCATTCAGGATTCTTTGGGTTATAGACTTCACTCTTGGCTTTAATGATTTATTTTTTATAATTGTTAGCTAAGGTTTGGAAGAGTGTTTTATTTGTCTGTGTCGGCGTCTTGTGCCAGTTGTTTTCTGCAGTTCTTTTAGTTGTACGCAGGGTATGGAGTTCAGAGGTGAACTAAGATTTAAATGTGTGCAATAGGTTTGGCTTTTTTATTTTTCAGTGGGGCTACTTTTTCAATAGCTGTGAGCATGACTTTATTGTAATTGCTGACCAGTGTTGAGGGTTCAATGTCTGAGAACGGCATATCCAATAGTAGTGCTAGGAGAGGTAGCATGTTTTTTGTACTTCTGGATGGTGCTGTGGGTGTTAATATGGGGTGTTTGGCAATCCTGGCAGTGATAGCAGTAGTGAAGATAATGGTGTTAGGATCAGACCAGGGCATAGGGGTGTGAGAAAGGATGGCAGTACAGCAGTTGGTATCTGCTATCCAATCTAGGATACAACCTTTTTCATGAGTAGGTATGCAGATTCTTTGTGTGAGGCATTGTGCTTTTGTGGAGTTGGCCAGAAATTCGGCATGGGTATCCAACGGGTCATTCAGTCCTAAGTTGAAATCACCCATAATGATGACCTTGGAATGGGGTTTCATATTGTGTGCCAAGAGAGATGTGATGTCATCTTTGAATGGAGACAAGATGCCTGGTTGCCAATAGATTATGGGTAGTATGAGCGTGCATGTATGTGTAATGGATATTTTTAACGTGATGATTTTGCCTGCAGTGAAGGGGGGCTCTGATGAGATTCTTATGTTCAAGGCTTTATTGGCTAATAGGGCTACTCCCCCTCCTGTTGATGTTATTTTGTATTCCTTAATATAGAGTACCCCTCTGGGAATGCCTCGGGAGAAATGTGGGCCTGAGGCCATATGTAACCACGTTTCCGTGACTGCTAAGAAATCAAGGTTGTTAGTTTTGATGACGCCTGCAATGTCCAGTGCATGGGCAGTGATAGATCTGGCATTTATAAGTGTGCCTTTTAGTACAGTCTCATTGGTATTGGCTGTGGTTTTGGAGGCTAGGAGGGTCTCTGAGAGGCACGGTAGGTCTTCTGGTGTGTGATACATTGATTGGTTTGTGGTGAGGGTGGGAAGTTCTTTAGTATTAACTAGATTGTTGTCAGGGTGTGGAGCTGATGTTGCACTGGTGTAACTGTGAGTCTTTGGCATTTCTTGGTTGTAGGTGCCTATTGTATGTGGCCTATTGGGGTGTTGGTAGGAGCATGAGGATAGTCAAACTTTTCTAAGGAGTTTGGACAAGAGGTAGGCATGTGGATCGACAATCATATGACACAGTTGTATGTGTAAGGCTGGCAGGGGGTGGAACAGCTGTAGAGGTGTTGAGATATCTCTGGTCTGTTTGTGCTGATAGGCGGTATGATCTTGACCTTCTGTCTGGGGGAAGGGTGGTTAGGGGATGGGTATTGGTGTTCAGGTATGGCTTTTAGATAGGAGGGGGTGTCTGGGAAAGGTGTCATGGTTATGGTATTTAGGAAGGGAGTGGGGAAAGGGATAGGGTGGTGACGTTCACACCGTAATCAGGCTTAGCCTGTTCCTAGTTGTTTATAGGTGCCTGCTGTGCAAGACATATCCTTCCTGATTGAGGTATCCATGGTAAAAGTAATGTGTGGACGTTTCTCTTGATGGGGTTTAGAGGTGGCTAGCAGTTGCAATGTTAGGAAAATCAGCAATGGTGTGGGGCCAGGGAGGCCTGTCATAGCAAAGGCTTTAGTAGTTGCAACCCTAGGTGACGATCACCATAATGTGTAGGCACTTCTGGACAGTATATTGGGAGCCAATCTATTCACAAGAATTGCAAATATTAACATATCAACATTAAAAGAGTGACTAAGAGCAAGGTCAGTGCAAGCCTTAACGTTCACCATGTATCAATATGTGCCCCGAGGCCAGCTAGATTCAAGTTGTGCAAGTATTAACATTCAGGGACAGCTAGGTTAATGCATGAGTCAGCACATAGTGATGGTGGCAATAAGGAGTGAGTGCAGCCTCAGCAGGTGCAGGTGTAGTACAACTAGTTACATGCACAGTCTACACAGTCTGATTCTTACTTAGGCGTGAGAGTGGGGAAACGAGCAGCTCCATACAGCCGGTAGTATGTGCATACATACATGTATAGAGATGGTAATGGGCAGTTATAACAAGCAGGTTGATAAACCCATCAGGCATCGGTCTGACTAAGCACCAGACTCAGCAGTGTGCCCAATAGGTAAGTATTCTACCTTATGGGTAGTATGTGACATGCAAACAATGTGAAGCAGGCACAAAGAAATATGCAGTACAGAGCCATGCAGTAGAATGCTGGTGTTACTGTAGTCAACTTACTGTTTCATTCACTAACTGGCATTCATTAGGATAAGTCATATATCTGATAGAGCATACTAGTGCGGCAGTGAGCACAGCACATATCCAGTGCACGAGTTAACTGTCGATAGATTGCAATCATGACAGACACGCCGACTTACAGTCATGAGTCAAGGAGTTAGGTAGTTTTGAGTCCGAGGGGAGCATATCAATAGAGGGGTGCTTAGCTTCAGTAGCGTGCAAGAATGTACTTACAGCATATGCTGGAGATGAGCTTGGTCGGTCGGTCGTAGAATCATGCAGGCTGGTGGGCCAATGGCCCATAGGACCGGACAGGCACAGACAGGCCTTTTATCAGCGGCCCTTTGTAGGGACGGCTGGCCTCCGCCTGTCGATTCAGGCACTTAGGTGAAATGAATGCGACAGCCCAATCGGCGTGCAATATTTTGAAAAAAAAACAGGAAGCAGGAGAGATCAGTTACGTTTCTTCGTTGCTGGTGTCACCTAGCAACTGGAGCTGAACAAAGAGGGGATCAAGGCAACGGCTGAGAAGCACTGCAGTAATGTGCTATGCGCAGACTGGGTTCTGCTGGCGCTTCTCTGCTCTCAGTGATCAGTGATCGTTAATTTCACAAATAAGGAACTCCCTTCTATTTGGGGTGCATGTTTAAGTCCAGCTTCTGCATGCACGGTGATTGGTGCTCTCAACCTGCTTTTTTCGGATACTTGGTACTTTATTTGGCTCGGAATAATATATCTATTATGTTGTAGAATTGATTGCAGCGGCCGTATGGTTACCACTGGTTCTTCCATGGTAACTTTGCTTTTCTAGAACTTTACCTTACAATAAACTTTCCATTAGTGTCCTTTCTACCCCATCTTTTTTTCCGAGTTAGCTGTCCTTGAATGCTATACCCATATTCGAATATCGGTACAACTCGGCTGATCTTCAGCTTTCACTTTGAAGTTGCACTTCACAGAATCTACATGCACACCTGTCTGTGAGGGTGTGCGCTTTTCACTTCTCCTTTCTTGCGCCATCAGGTAATCCTTACCTTCTTAAACCCAATGACCATTTGGTTTGAATTCTAGTTGGATTGTAGTAGTGTTCACAGGACTCCTACCCGTTTAAGTTAACGTCCCTTTGGACGTTATACAATTGGTTACATAAGAACATAGAATGTTCTTAGTTGCCCCATCAAAAATATGATTGTACTTTATGTTTTACGTGTTGAGAAATTAGTTTGGTGGAACCATCATAGAACCATTTTTGTATATAAATGTAAAGGTTAATGATTTCTTTATTTAAACTTGATACATAAAGAACTCAGCATGTATGGACTATTGTACAACAAAACTTGATAGTCTTTTGTAATGCATATTCTTTTATAGTCTGTTTAGGCCTATGAAGAAGAGGTCTTTCTCCTTGAAACGCGTCGCCATTTGAAAACAGACTACTGTCAACATCTCCTCAATGTATCTTTTTTCTGTAAAACATTTTGGCATTGCTTTTGTATGCAATTGGTACTTTGTAAAAATATATATACACAATTTTGTCTTATAAATCTGTCTGTGTCTGAAAATCTTTATTAACACTTGAACCTTCTGGATTTTTTTCTTTAGACTATAGTAGTTGGTTTATCCAACACAGAACAGTGTGCAAGGGACGGGAGGATTCAAAGTTTGAATCTTCTCCTCTTCCTTTACAAATAAGAAATTTAGCAGTTCCGTGCAGAGATTACTGCGTTGAAACGTGGCGGATGCAGGAGGGTATTCATTGCAATGACAGTCCTGTAGGGGTGAGGGCTCCTGCCCTGTCGCTAAGGCGGCATGGCTGAGAGTGAGTAACATGCATAGACAGTCCCTTTATCAGTGGCCCTTCAATGGGATGGCCGGCTTCCGCCTGTCGGTTCAGGCGCTTAGGTTAAATAACTGTGACGGCCCAATAGATGTGCAATGTTTAAAAAAAAACAGCAGGAAGCAGGAGAGATTGGCTCTGTTTCTTCGTTGATGGTGTCTCCTAGCAACTGGAGCTAAAGACAGAGTGGATCGAGACAATGGCTGTTGTTCTGCTGGTGCTTCTCCGCTCTCAGTGATCAGCGATCATTAATTGCACAAATAAGGAAATTAGCAGTTCCGTGCAGAGATTACTGTGCTGCAGCGTGGCGGATGCAGGAGGGTATTCGTTGCGATGCTGGTCCTGTAGGGGAGAGGGCTCCTGCCCTCTTGCTAAGGCAGCGTGGCTGAGAGTGAGCAACAGGCACAACCAGGCCCTTTATCAGTGGCCCTTCATCACAGATATTTCTCCTCTGTGAAAGGTATAGTGAGTTAAAACATGGTTGTAGACCCTCCCAAGTGGACACCTTCACATAGAACAGGTTATTTGTCAGTTTCATTCGTGGTAGGGGGCCTCCCAGACCTTTTTGTGTTATGCATAAAGAAATAGGTAAAACTGCCACTTTAAGGTAAAACATCAGTGGAATTACCATGGCTGAATCCGTTAGGAGTCCTATGGGCTCCAAAAGGGTATTAAGACTGCTTGTAATCCCATGTTAAATCCACTGGACCAAGTTATGGGAATGGTGAGTTTGACAGTAATTCAGTAGATTTACTGCTGAATTACCACCCATCTCAAATGATGCCCATTATTTTGAGATCACCATGCAGCACAGATCCTTTTTCAACTATCATTCACTTGTTCTTACATGTATACATGATCTTTCAACCTTACAAAGCCCATCAGTTTTTATATATTGTACACAATGTGTGTCACCCTTTTCTTTATGTCTCCATTCTATGTTCCCGCTATGATTCAGCTTCTCTAAATGAAAATCTACCCATGGATGGCACTGCACCATATAATGCACCCTCACCTGGGTTTGGCCCATAACTGTCATTATTCTCATGAGCAGTATTTCTGTTGGAAGCAGTAGACTTTTTCACCACTGCAAACATATAATGGAACAACAGTGCACATATAAATATACTGTATTTTTACACGCAATAATGCAATTACACATTTTCAAACAGAGCTTGGGAAAAGATACCATAATACTGTCCGGTTGTTAAAGTAGAAATAGAGTTGTATGACAGGTGCACTGTAGGAATCATGATTTCATGCCAACATATTTTGAAACGTATTTAGTACAATTTTATATGATTCCGATTTTATATTAAAATAAGTATGCACACTGTGTGTCTTTTCTACTAGCCTGTGACATGTGTTGTTATGTTTTCTTGGCCTCTGTTGCTATCAATACAGAGGACACCTAGGAATGCTTTCTTGGTTTACTTAGGAATGCACATACTTGCACTTTAATTATTAACCAAAGCATTCCCTGTTGCCTTGCCTCTGTTCCACTTTATCTCTCTAAAGTGGGGAAATGTCCTGAAATTGTGTTGTATTGTATTGTATGGTAGTAGTCATTTACATAGTGCCTTTTCCCATTTGTATGACCTCAACGTGCTTTGTGGCAGGAACGCCCTCGGGGACCAGGTATGGGAAAGTTCTAAGAAGAGGCATAAGATGTGTGTGTGCATTTGGCCAAGATTAGGACGTATGAGGGTGGGTTAGGATCCAGAGGTCAGGCAGGTGGGTGGGTGCTGTGGATGGTCATGACAGAGCGCTAGTGTTGGAGACTCGATATGTACCCCGCTAGATCGAATTTTTCATAGGTTGTCACTGTATTCTAGTGGCAGAGGTGTTGAGGCAAGTCTGGTGTTTCGGTGTGAGACGGTTATGTGACCAGTTAGACCTAATTTGCCATAGTCATAGCTGCCTTCTAGAGTGCGTGGATGGATAGCCGTGCCTGCAGGAGATGCCCACCAAAGTGGTGCATTTATACATGCCAAAAGCTCAGATGGAGCTTATCTTTGATGTTGCTGTGTCCTCAAATCTTCTGTGAGGAAGAAAAAAGCCAGCTAACTTCGTAGATTTTTCTAGGCACCATGCACCTGGTACCCTTAAATCTACCAAGCGCAATAGACTGGTTGCCATTGAACATCTTCTAGGTGGGGCAAACAGGCTACCATAGACATTAGGCTAATGGATTCTCTGAGCGCAATAGAAAAGTTATCTTTATCGTTTTACAACAAAACTTAATTGTTATACACACGCTCGCCAAGCAGTCTAATACGCGGGGTGTCAAGGATACCTGCATGTAATCACTGTGTATTACAATCGCTAACTTATGCAGTTATATGTGCAATGGTGGGTTACCAACATATATTTTCATATATTTTCGAGCGCCGTGGGTGGGTTTAACATAGTTAACACATTATTCTAAGTGTACTACATGTGTTCACCTGGCTGTGCTTTCTTCTAGTCGCATTTCCAACCTACCCGGATATCCAGGTACCACACCATGGCTGTCCTTACAGGTATTGTAAGCAGGCTAATATCAAGCGGTCAGGTCTGGTATCAAGGACCTGGAGCAGTGGCAGCAATCCTGATGCATCTTTAAACATAGAAGAGTGCCACTCCTACTACATCTTCTTGGTGCAATTAATGGTCTGTCCTCAAAGGGCTTTAGGCGTGCTTGGCCTGTTCTCCCTGTGATCTTCAGAGTGCTGGAGACAGGACATCATCCTAAATATCTGCTTGGATGGACACATCAACACAATTCCTACCTCCCCTGAAAATCCATTGAGGGGCAACGCCCTTCCCACCCCAACAATCCATCTAAGTGCCACTCATTTTCAACTTCCAGAAATTCATCTAAGTGTAATTAATTTCCTACCACCAAAAATCCATCAAATGAAATTCATTTCCTGTCCTTAAAATCCATCTAAGTACAATTAATTTCCTACCCCCAAAATCAATCTTAGTGCAATTCCTTTCCCACCCCAAAAATCCATCAGGGCATCTGTTGCACAAATGGCCTGCCCTGCACTTTCTTACTACTTGTGCTAATTGTGTTTTTGCAATGTTTAGGAACTACAAATAAATACATAAACAAATACATACATGCTTTGCAGTCTGACAAGGCATACATGTATTCCTTTGCAAATCTACACATTATCAGACCTTCAAAACTGGACAAAGGGAGTTTGTTTTCAGATGTAACTTCACCTATTTTCTAACAGTGGTACAGGATGTCACATACTTATTTTGTGACCCAAGTATGAGAGCTATTTTGGGGATTTCGAATACTGAAAATGAATGCCACCCATTCAGGGGAATATTACATATCAAAAATCTAAGGGAGGTTTTGGAAACTCTTTGTGTTATCAACAGGGGCTTTACTCCATCTATTCCGCAATTCTTACTTGGATGGCCACCAATTCCTTGGCATTAAACACCAGGAAGCTGTAACTCCTGATTGTGGCTTCCAGCTCTCGTCTTAAATCCTTACCAAAGGAATATAAGAGTTTCTCTATACATTGGGTACTGTTATTCCCATAACAAAGAAGGTTAAGACTCTGGATGTCATACTAGATGCTGAGCTTACTATATACCAGCATGCTGTTCAGACTCGGTTCTCCTATAGTCTGATCAACAAACTACACTGTAATATTCCTCCAGTTCTGAAACGATAATACCGCAATTCTTGCTTGCCATCGCTCTTGTTAATTACGGCCTGGACTACTGCAACAGCCTCCCGAGTGGTTGCTCACAGCTAAATATCTCATTTCTTCAGGTCTCTCAGAAAGGAGCAGTTTGGGGCCATCTCAGGTCTCTGTAGGCGAGCACACATAATTGCGTCCAGGTGGGATCTTCACTGGCTCCCTGTGAAACTCAGAAGTACTCACAAACTGGTCATGCTGACCCATAAATGTGTTCTCAACCTGGCTTCAAAATTTCTTGTGGGCGCATCCTGCACTACGTTGCTTCGGGCACACTTACGTCGAATAAACATCTTAAAATTGAACACCCAGATTTAAACTCGTCAAAGCTGGGGGACGCAGCTTTGATGTTCAGAGTGCGATGGCCTGGAACGTACTTCCATCTGGCCTCAGAGCTATCCCAACCACTGCAGAGTTTTAAAAAAAAGATTGAAGACACATCTCTTCAACCTATCACCTGACTAATCTCTTGCCTCAGCTCCTCTCTGCCATCGGTCCCTGGATTTTTGGCCATTCTGTATCTGTCATGTCTTTCCTGTCTTTTCTTTTTGTCTGCGCTCTGAGGCCTCTGGGCATGTCTATATATGTTTTTATTATAAATAAATAGGTTTGTAAAAGATCTGGGGCTAGAGCACATGGCAAATTTAGACGTCAAATAATATCTTATGAACACACGTGCAGTGTCACACTTTCAAGCGTTAATGTTGCATACTATACTGCTCAAACTCATTTGGAATCGCTGGGTTAACATGGAGCTATACCGCCACTCCAAAGTGTGAACATTCATCCAATAGTGCTAGGTAATACTTTATGAGGTCATTTAAAAAGAAAAGCCTTTGTACATGCCAAAGACTTCTTGTGGATTGATACATTTGATTTAAGCAGCAGCTGGAGAGCTACCTGTTTGCCACATAAGCCATGCAGTCACTTTCTGCTGTCACAGTAAGAGAGAACTGCAACTTATCCAAAATGCAGCAGCCCGAAGAGTATCAAGGATGGATTAAAATGCATGCATAATACCTGTGCCCCCATTAGCCACACTCATCACCAGCCTAGAGTAGTATTCGTTATTTAAAGCAGTGTGCCTGGACAACCAGGCATTCCATGGGGTAGTCCCAGCGTTTTCCTCATACATGTTTGCTCTTTAGGTGCAATGTCTGAACTTTTTGCAATCTTTTGATTGTTTCTCATTGTTGCAGCACTGCATCCTCACTACCCTGACATGGGAGTCACCAGGTAAGTCTAACCCATTGCCAACGTAGCACAGACATTTCATTATATACCATTTTCACCGCGGAACACATAGAATCAAGCTTTATGAAATGAAACCGTGGCTGTCCCACACTTAGGAAGATGGAGGTAGAAACCTATATTCTAAAAGATCACATAGCCCGGATGCGCTTTGGAGAATAGGATAACATGTGTATTCTGGTCTTTCGAGACACAGTAGTAGTTTTATCTGTTGCAAAAGCCTGCACGTGATCTATCCTTTCTATGCAGAGTGCTGGTAAGAGGGTGGGTCCTTGAGATGTTACTATCTCATTGGGACCAGCAGGTGATAGGAGGAGTTCTCACTCACCAGCAATCTACTGTGTCAGTGTCAATGTGTTTCTGCCATAAGTGCAATGGTATGGTGGACCCAGATATGCAGCAGGTCGGCAGCTTTACTGAGACTGCTGCTCACTGCTGCCAATGATGTCCATGTTGTATGTTGCTGTCTCTGGTGACCTTGGAGGATGGACGTGACTCTGGAGCACAGAGTGAGAACCCAGCCCGAAAACGCTCCCATCACGTTAAAATGGTACTACTTTTGACTCTGCTTCTGACTTAAATAACAGACATGAGGGTGGGTTACTTCCAGGGGGAGCATTGTGCTTTCCCAAGGTATGATCTTCTGAGGGGTCCAGGTGGACTGGAAGGGCACACACTTGAAACTATGTGTGGGCACTTACTGCATATAATGATATTTACCACTCATTAAATATATTGATATACACCTTGACGTTTAAGAGGTCGGTGATTGGCAAAGTGGTCACTATGAGATGCAGCAGGTGCACGGCTGGCTCTGTGGTGGCCACTAAGACCCCAGTGAAGGCAGTGAAGCCCCTCCTCTTCTAAAGAATCACTGAGTCAACTTTAAATTCCTCTGCAGATGAGCACACAAATCTCCTGCAGCGCTCCTATGCACATTCCCTTCGGGGTGTTGTGCAAGAGGGGGTCTGCTTGCAAGTAGGACTGACACATTTATTTCACAGCTCCCATCTTCGCCTTGAGCATCTTGGCTTAACTGGATAAAACATTTGATCTGCCTTTTCAGAAGTCCCTTAGATGTTGGCAGTAACTTGGGTTTCTGTCCATACTGTGCAAATAAAGTTAAGGAAGACTAAGTACCCCGCAACTGACCGCCATTCTCAGTGTGTTGGCAATGTCATGGGCTATGCTACCCTTTGCTCCCTCTGGCCTCACCATATTTAGGGAGTTGGGGTACACCTGGCACAGTGGCTAATCAGTGATAACCTGGGTACGCAAGAATGTAGAGAAGAAGCGGCCAGTCAATTAGGCCATTAAATGGGGAACAAGAAAATCGTTGTTTTAAGCCAGGTTTTGGTACTTTCACAGACTGTGTAATCCATGGCAAGTTATTTAAATGTCCCAGTTATTCTATCTATCAAAATTGGGATGGCTTTACAAACTGGCTAACTAAGTAGCATGAAGGACTCTACATAACATGGACATTTACCACAGAAGGTCACTCCTCACAGCAAACCTGGTACTGAAGAAAAGTGCTCTTTATAGAAGTGCCTCTGCACCTCATTGCAGAGTTGGTGACTGTTACTCTTGCTGGGTCTCTGACACGACTCTGTTGGACTAAGATGTATTATGCTGAGAGTTGACAGCGCTGTCTTAATATTTACTAGAAATCAAAGCTGATTGGAAGGATGGCCGTTCCCTACTCACCCACAACACCCAAAGCCTCCCCGATCCATGAGAAGTGGGGTCTGAGAGGAGTATGCCCCAGAGAACATGCGCATAGCGTCTCCACTCTGTGTCCCTTTGGGGTTGCAACAGCAGATGCTCAACAGTTCGGCGAGCAGTAGGAGGTCTGTGGCTGAGCTTAGGAGGCACTTCGTAGAGTCTGTGGGATAGCACTTTCACAGGGATTGCACTGGAACCTAGTGCCGGAAGTGGCAGTGAAAGTGGTCTGCTGTGCTGCACTATGAGATTTTGGAGTCCAGTATTTTATCGATTACTATTGAGCAAAAGGGGCGCCTTGAAACACTGACGTGTGCTGCTTGATACATATTCCCAGAACAAACACAGAGTGTGGCAGTGGCAGTGAACGTGGTCTGCTGTGGTCCACTGTGAGCGTTTGGAGCCCAGTATTTTCTCCATTACTATGGAGCGAAGGCAGAGCTTTGAAACACTGGGCCTCATTACAACTCAGGCGTTAAGGGTTAACGCCACCGTTAACCCTTAACGCCTGATTCCCACCTTAACGCCTGCTTTTTGCAGGCGTTAAGTTCCATGGTGCTAAGGCACCTTGGTGCTAATTACGGCACCGTAATTTACGGTGCCGTAATTAGCGCCTTCCCCACTCCCATTATGCCCTATGGGGCAAAAATGGGAATGGGGAAGGGAAAATGGGAAATGGGGATTTACCGCCCCACTCACCTTGGAATGGGGCGGTAAATCCGCCATCCACCATGGTGTAAACGGAGTTTACACCATGGTGGTAAAGTTGGTGCACTTAGCACCAAGGTTGTAATGAGGCCCACTGACTTGTTCTGCTTGTTAACTATTCCCAGTACAAGCGCGGAGCACAGCGTGAAAGTGGCAGTGAAAGTGGTCTGCTGTTGTCGACTGTGAGCATTTGAAGTCCAGTATATTCTCCATTACTATTGAGCAAAGACAGAACCTTGAAACACTGACTTGTGCAGCTTGCTAAATATTCCCAGTACAAGCGCAGATCGTGGCACAGAAGTGGCAGTGAAAGAGATCTTCTGTGGTCCACTGGCGGCTGTGAAGCAGCAGGCATCGACGTTGAAGATTTCATCAAAATGGTGGATGATACGAAAACTGAGTGTTGCCAGCTAATCTTCTGAACTATCGTCTGACTTCTGATCTGTGCTCTTGTCTTGCTTAGTCGTCTTGCACGGTACATGAAGTTTGTGCAGCTTGTGTGCACTGCAGGGTGACATATTCTCTACTAAATCCTTCATCTGAACATATTACTCTCGACTTCTCTACAGAGAAAGCTTTAAACTTGTTAAGTGAACAGAAAGCCTACTCCTAATTTGAGCAGTGGGAAAATGTCTAACTTTTCTGCAGGTAATACTCATTACATCTCTAATGCCGAGATGCTTGTAGGTCCGAATTTGCCCCTTCTCCAGACCCAATTACCTCTCCCTCAGCATTTACCTTCGAAATTGAAAACACAGAGGCCAAAGTCAGTGTAAAAGACCTACAGGCAATATATGTGAAAGAGAGTCTGGAA
The DNA here is from genome assembly GCF_040938575.1 of Ambystoma mexicanum. Taxonomy (NCBI): domain Eukaryota; kingdom Metazoa; phylum Chordata; class Amphibia; order Caudata; family Ambystomatidae; genus Ambystoma; species Ambystoma mexicanum. Next base: position 377,026,186 of record NC_090930.1, on the reverse strand, counting down.
TGTATCCCATGTGACACGTAAGCAAAACTAAAGATTATTACCGTTCACATTCCACACAAACCGAAAGTGAACTTTCTAGTGAAAGAGGGTCTTGATACCACACCTTTGACAGGGTCTGCAGTGAATAGCGCACATACCATGGAATATGTTGGAGACAAGAAAAATAAAGTAGCTGAGGAAAGAGGGAAGGAAGCAGTTAAAATCCAGACATTGAAAAGCCAGCGCAGTGAGTCATTAGTGACAACCCAGTTCCCCTCGGATGTCAGTCTGGATGATACTCCCCCAGTTATCGACAACAGGTATGATCCCGATTTTGAAACTTCTCTCATCAATATCTTCAGCCCCAGAATTCCCTCCCTCAAGAAGAAGATCTTCTTTCCCCCCTGTGGTGCCAACTAACCCAAATTCTCAGATTTAACAACGTTAGCAGATACAAATCAATCTCTTTATAACCTGGCTTTCTTATATGAGAAAAGACAAACGCAAGAAAATTGAATACTATCTTACTAGACTCATTGCTTTTCAAATTTGAAAATGTAAAATTATATATGACAATTCATGAAACTACAGGTAAAAGTTGAGTAATGCCCTTGGGAAAGGCAACCCCTTCTGTAAATGTTCGGAACCCAGTGAGTGACTTGAGTGAACCTCAACAACCTAACTACTGCTGCAATTTTGAATAATACTACTTGTCAAACTGAAACAATTTTATCAAACTTAGGTGAAGCAGAAAATGCAGCAATGCCTCAAGTAACTGAGCCAATTCTGTTGAATGACACCATAATCAATATTGACTCACTGACAGAATTAAATGGACGAGTGGATGTCCCTGTTTTGACTCAAATTCCCACAGTCTCTGCACTGACCAAAAAAACATCACTTAAGGGTGCTCGTCTGATGAAATAAAAAATAAAAAATGAGATGTGTTGAAGAATTGAAGAAGAAACATCAGTCTGCAAAACGTTTTTTTCGTAATCTATTCTCACAATTACCTGTGAAAGCAGCTCTTTCTATGACCTCAATGACTGATATAAGACCTGCCATTCCAACCCCCCCAATGTTACCAACGGTAAGCAACTAGCTGATGTAACTTCTAATGCTCCTCTTTTTGTGGACCAAGTCCTTCAAGAAGCAGTGCTACAGGAGGTGACGATGAGTTGAATATGTGAAGTGGGAGCGGGTTCTTCCTCAGGTGTTCCTATCAGGATGCTTCCAACATTGGAAAACGCTAACCTAGGAGCGACAACATTTATGACAGACTGCCTTGGGATTGCCTGGCCCCATTATGCCACTTTGAGTCACTCTATCCGCTGCGATGGGGTGCCCCAAGATACTTTCAGTGGATATTGTAGTCACATGAATGGGCAAGTAGGGAGATTATTGGAACAAGCTCCACAAGGTCCTGTGCATCTCCCTATGAAGAGAGATGAAAATGGTCTTTGTTCCTCGCACTTACCCACAAGAAAACCTTTTGTGGGACAGAATTATTAAGACTGTCACCATGAAATATTGTTTGAAAGTGTGGTATCTGATAATAGTTCTGTAGTCCTTAGACAGACATCAATATTGAAGGCCTCATTACACGGTAGGCGGTAAGGGTTTACCGGTACCGGTATTTTACCGGTACCCGTAAACCCTTACCGCCTTACTACGAGGTCCCTTTGCGGGTTGGGGAATTTAACGCCTGCTTTTTGCAGGCATTAAAAACCAACCCTCAAAGGGACCAAGGAGCTAATTACAGTACCGCAATTTGCGGCACCGTAATTAGCACATTCCCCATTCCCATAGAGCCCTATGGGGCAAAAATGGGAATGGGGAAGGGCAATGGGGGAAGGGGGAATTACCGCCCCACCAACCTTGGAATAGGGCGGTAATTCCCCTTTCCACCAAGGCAGTGCCGGTATTTTACTGGCATGGAATAAGGTGCTAATAGCACCTTGGTCCACCGCCATCTGTGTAATGAGGCCCTGAGTCTTCTCTCTGAGATCCCGAGCCTCGCAGGTATCTCTTCAGGAGATATACAGAAGGTTTTCTTTCCAGACGACTTAGAAAAGATCGCTGCGTGGTGTATTTTACTTCAGGATTGGTCTTTAATGCGGTAGTGAAAGAGAGAGATAATGTAAGAGTGTTTGGATATGATCTTTCCCAAATTCAGAGCTACTCCATGTTGGATATCAGTGGGAAGGGAAGAGACAGCATTAATCTGATGCAGGGCGAGATAGAATGTTTGAGAGAAAAAATGAAGCATTGTTAGGCAACCCAAGATTAGCCTTGGCTGCTGAATGCAACGCATCTTTAACACAGATGTTGGTGAATGTAAAAACATGACCTCTAACCTTCAACTATCCATTCTTTCCTGCAAGTCAAGAGGGCATGTACACCTCTTTTAAAATCCTGTTGTATGCTGGCTGTTTCAGGCTTGTACAAGTGTTACACTTCAGGAGACATGGTTGCTCAAAGTTCTAGTCTTTGATGGTTTTATTATATTTGCCCAATCTGCAATTTGTGGTGCAGTGAGATCAAATCAGGTGAAACACTTGAGTCCGTCAGATGCGAAGATTTGTGTCTAGGGATGATTTTGCCCACCCTTATTAGATCTATGGATAAACCAGGATGGGATCTGCTAATTCTCAATATATAGTGGCACGATGGAATACGAGATGTAAGGGAGTCCCTGGATTGGCTTGCGGGTTATGTGAATAACTGGTTGGAATTATTCCCTCAGGGTCATCTCTTGTTAGCAGGCAACCTAAATACTAATTGTGTCACTTCTGATGCTCGAGCTATCCTCTTGCCTATTGACCATCGTGTTAGTAAAGTTAGGAATGGGCATGAATGGAGGAGGGTTTTGTAATGTCTCCACTTCATGACATTTTGAGCTTAGAGGTTGATACAACTGCAACATGGTCTAATGGAATTCATCAGTCTATTATTGATTTTATCTTTGTGGATAATTGGTTACTGTCTAAATGTCTTGAATACAAAATTCTTCCACCTATAACCAGTGATCACTCTATGTTGGTGGCCAAGTTTGAAGTGTCAGTGGGAAACCATGGGGAAATAGTGAATTAATATACTGAGCCTCATGCTGAGTTTGCCGGTCTGGAAATAAGGGTGCCATTAAGCTCACCTGCACCCTTGTTTTCGGGACTGGCAAACTGCAGGTTTGCCTGCCAGAGCCGCTGTGCATGGCAGCTCTAACCCTGCCGGGCACAGCGGTCATGATAGGCAAAGCTGTCATGGAAGCACCGGCACAGTTAATAACGGTGCCGGTGCTTCCGTGTCCCCACTGCCATAGAGTCCTAAGAGACTCTTTGGGAATGGGGATTAATGAAATGACCGGCGCTTGACTTCCCATCTGTCAGATTTGGAATAGACTGGTGGCACCGGGACGTCAGGCGCCAATAATTGTTTACGGGTCTGGCGGCAACATGCCAGTAGCACCGATAGGGTTACCACCGGACCCGTAATGAGCCCTTCTGACTTAAATGTGAATGCTGCATGTAATAGATTAAAGTGGAGTGACAAGAATAGTCTAGGAATAAATTAACGCTTACAGAAGTGTGTAGACAATTCCCCTGATGCTTGGATGTTGGATAACTTTTCTGCAAACAACTTTGGGGTGCTTTGTCGATTCCTTTTTTCACTTAATAACCTGAGGGGGTAGAAAATGAAGAGTAAACGTAAAACTGCTCATCGACATGTCTATAATAAAGAGATTGTTATAAGACGCAGGGAGATGAGGCATTCAGTGAGGGCTACATTGAATAGGGCCAATCTAGACTCAGATAGGAAGGCTGTCATGGTGAAAGATCTACACAAGTCTTACAGAAATTGGCTCCTGCAAACAAGAGAAATTAGATTGCAGCAGGATGCAGAAGGCATACTAGAGACACTGACAAATAAATATTTCAGAGGAGTCTTTTGGTCCCTCATTGATAGTATCGTTGCCTCAATGTCTGAACCATTGATTAATGCGGTCTCTGAAGCAGCCTGTGTAAACCACTTTTATGTTTTATGAGCTCGGATAGATGGAACATCGCTGATTTGGGACCTCAGCTGAGAGATTTTATCTTATACTCCTGCTCTGGTGATTGATTAGGAGGAAGTCTACAATTCAATAATGAGCATCTCTTCTTCACAAACTGGAGGGCCAAATCGCCTCTCAAACATTTTGTTTAAGGGAGATCCTAATGCTTGGGATGAGATTTTCTGCCATTTGTTTCAGAATATTATTACCTCAGAACTGTTTCCCCCCTCTTGGTCAACGGAAAATACCATTCCAATTTTTAAAAGGAAAGACAAATCTAATCCTTTAAATTATAGGCCCATAGCTATCAATGATGAGGACAACAAGGTCTTTGCTTCAATCTTATTGTCCAATCAAGAGCGATGGGCTACAGACTCTTCCATTCTGAAGAAATGGCAAACAGGATTCTGCAAGAATATGGGGACCTCGTTGAACGGATCCTTATTGAAGTGCATCCTGAACTTGTCAATGGGTGGGAAATGTAAAACAATCTATGTAGCTTTTAATGCTGTAGACTGGAATCTCCTTTGGATGTAACTAAATTCATGGGGAATTCCACTGGGTTGATTGATTATGGGGCTTTATACAGCTACTGATATCCAGGTCTGTCTTAATCATACAGGATCATTTGCACGCCCTGTAAGTACATTTTGGGGTGTAACGCAAGTGTGCATCATGGTGGCATGTCTTTTTAATCTGTTTATGGCAAATATTGGCTATTATCTACACCTGCCTCGTTTATCTCCCCTAAATTGTCCAATTTAAAAACATTGTTGAAAAAGACTCAGATATAAGACAGCACCAAAATTTAATTTGCAAAAACAAAATAATTATTTTATTTTGACAGATTTGCCCTTGTAGATGACACATGTTTCGGCCATACTCAGAGCCTTTCTCAAATCAGGGTATCAATACTGCTTATTTACGCAATCTATTCTTCAAATTGAGTTGTTGAAAAATGACATTCAAAACATACTAAATTGGTACATACTTTTGACCGATGATGAAAAAAACCCATCCTTAGTGAGATTGGATGGGCAACGGAAAACATCTCTCAATATCTTGACCACATCATAAGACCCAGAGTACGTAAATTGAAAGCATATCTGAAAGATACCAGAGATGTAATACTAAAACTTAAAACTATCAAATGGGAAGATAATTAACAATTGGCAAGTCTTGGGGCCTCATTACGACTGAGGCGGAATGGGTTAATGGGCTCCGCTAAAGGAGGCGGACCTGTTAAATCCGTTCCGTCTCATTACAAGCTCTCCTCGTGGGACCCGGAAAGTAACGCCCGAGGACCCGATTTCGGAAGCAGCCATGCCGCCAATAGCGGCATGGCTACGGCCGAAGTCGTAGTGGGGCCCTTAATGTCAAGGCACTTTACACATCTATTCAGCATCGATATCTGAGTCTTTTTCAACAATTAATCTTATCAGTGGTTTCTTTGGCTTTGTTAACCACAACTCAGTAAGACACGACTTTCAGTACAGTATTTCTCCTAAAGTTCTATTATTCACTATTTGTCCTTAACCTATATATGTCAACTTGATAGACCGGACCCCCAAAGCCAATATTGTCTTAACTACCAATTTAAAAACATGTTGGCTATTTTACGCCAATATTTTTCTCTTGTTTGATTGTACCGCCATAGGGCATCAGAGTTTATCGGATGCTTTTATGTCTTTTGCGGAAAAACATTCTTTGAAGATTAATCCAGCAAAAACTAAGGTTGTCCAATATATGAGAAGAATGAGAGATTCCAAATTCACATGGCGTATTGGCAGTAATCATGTCAATAAGATTAATTTCATGATCTACTAAGGTTTTCTGGTGACCTCTAAGCCCAATTTGGGTAAATATCACACCTGGCTTTTTGACAGAGCATCAGCTATGGCCAATCAACTACAAAGAGTGGATTCCAAGTTCAGTAAATTTTCCATCAAACCAGAACTTCGATTTTATCTGGGGAACATTTTTCCCAAATGACTTTACGGAATGGAGTGTTATGCCTTGCAAACATTGGAGGCCCTCCCACTTCTCGAAGCTCTAATTTGGAGACAGACACTCAAATTACCAAATTCTGTACCTATTGATGTAATTAGCTATAATCGTCTAAGCATTGTCTCTCTTAAGGCACGATCATTTTGGGAAATTCTCTCTTTTTTTTTACATTAAATTATCTGTCTTGTCACAGACTTGTTATATGTTGATCTGCGTGAGCTAATAGAAAAAAAGGAAACTGTGCAGTTAAAAGAAATGTATACCTTTTCTAAAAAATAGGTAGCTCTATTGACAAACTGATCGAATGCCCAGACTCAACTAAATGTCTCCTTTATAATTTTGACTGGAGAGGCACTTTGGAGAATGTACACTCCTATCCCTCACTGCAACATCTTTGTCACAAACATAAGAAACTTGGTGCACCTCGTCCATTTCTTATATTGTATTCTGATAAAAATATTTTATCCGGATAAAAATACACGTTCTGTGTTTCTAAAATTTCGATGGGGTTTGATTTCAACGAAACAAACTTTGGTCCGGTACAGAATGCTCAAGGCAGAGCAGGCTACATGTCGGTTCTGTGTGAAGAATGGTGTACTCAAAACCCTTGAACATTTGCTCTTATATTGGCCAGCAACCCAGCATAAACATTTTAGGAAGGTTTGTGAATTATTCACCATAATGCAAGATGACTTAATATGGGCTCTTTGTCTTGTGGGTCGCTAAATTGATAGGATGTTTCATGAAATTAGTTTTATCATGTCTTTATATGAATTTAATGAGCACATTTTTATTATTATTTTATAATAATATTGTATTCATTTGTTTAATGCTTATTATATAATGTGAATGTTAAAGGTAATTTATTAACAAACAACAAAAAAACAAAATAATAATAATTAATGCCTTGCGTGGAGTTGCAAAGGAATGGCTGAGTGAATGCGGGGGACCAGTGGAGGCTGTTTGACGAGCAACAGTGTGAGTGTTGTTTGTGCCCTCCCCGACTTGCAAGAAAATAAAACAGACACACCCCGGGCGAGGAATAAGGCAAAGAGAGCAGGTTGTGAGAGTTGGAAATGTTTATCTAGATCTCTGAGAGTGCTCTGGCAAAATTAATGTTACAGTACATTATATAGGCACACTGACATATCTAACATATGATGCTACGTTGGACCCGGATTGGTCAGCCAGGGTGGTGTCTTAGGTGTGGGCATCATCTCTTCCTCCTGGTTGGTTGCTTGGTTGGCGGGAGGATGGACGTCAGATATCTGTGCTCCAAATGGGTGAAGGTCAGGTCGTCGTGAAGCAGGGTGGTCACTATCTAAGCTTATGAATACATTCTAAATAATGCATGTGCTAAATAATGGTTGATCAAAAGACCCTCAGTAGTTTATCACGTCACTATACAAATCACACAGGTGTCGATATCATCTATAACATTTGGGTTATACAGGTCACAGGTTTAAGGGTCTTGACCACTATAATACTCTCATTGAACTGTGGGGTTAGTCTCACAAGAATCAAAGGTATGTGGCATTTGTTAATATTAGGCACGATATACTGCAGCAGGGGTCTAATGTTAGTTGGGGTCTGTTGGGTGGGCCTCATAGCATGGTCAGCGGTCTGGCATATGAAAGGAATATCTTGCAGGGACACAGGGTCAGAATGGCAGTAAGTTTCCATTGGCGAGGGTGCGGGGGCAAGGACATGTTTGTGGAGATGAATGAGCTATGTGCTTAGTTCATGCTGGTTCACATGCAGGACAGTGATCTCAGAGGAAGACTGATGTGATACATTTATTAGTTGTTGCAAATACCTCCGGCTTCAACGTGAGAATGGAGCCGCAGAGTTTTCCAGTCAGAGTGGGAACGAAGGTGGGGGCCATGTGCTCTGTGTGCCTGATCGCAGTGAGGAGAGGGAGAGAAGTGTTCTGTACTATCTCAGTGAGGCCTGGTCACCAAGATGGAGTCAAAAGGGGGCACAAAAGATGGATGCCCTGTGTCCTGCTCAGTGGTCCCAGCTACACGAAAGTCAACGAAAGTTAAATTCGCAAAAGGGCAAGGGGTGAACCCTCCACTGGAGGCACTTGGTCCAAGCTGTACTGAGAAGTGAACCTCACTCCCACACAGTGTGTGCTGTAGGGGAGCAGGGTGTGTGTGTGTGACTGTGTGTGTATGCTACAACCAAAAGACTCAGCGCTATAGTCACCCACCCCCCTCTAGCACCGCCACTGCCTATCAATCAAAGCATGTCTCCAACTGCAGTGAATGCTGCAAGATTGACACCTCCTGTGAAATGCAGGAACTGCATATACAGCCCGTTATTCACAAAGGAGGCCTGTATTCAAAAGGAAAACAATGATGCACATGTGTGTCTGGCATGCCTGGCTCCCTTGCATATATCATTAGCATTGTGCAAAAGAACTTTGGTGTGCACGAGGCTCATTAATGACACATGCAATGTAAGAACGAACAAATAGTCAGTGTTGACATAGCTTGCAGTCACATCTGACTGCGGGGTCATAAGATGGATACTGGACAATGGCTGAGATGTGGATTCCCAATCTGTCTCAGGGCCTTGTAAATACTGGTCAAAATGGATAGTTAAGGAGAAACAGAGTACATATGAAATCCCAAAAATGAATTACTAACCACTTTTGACCAGTGCTACGGATGTGGCTGAAAGTTGTAATAAAAAAGTTTGTCATGGCCCCCCAACACCCACCCCCACCGAATGGATAGATCAGGAAAGATTCTATAATAAAAAATGTATTAAGGAAACAAAGAAAACACAGTTTCGGTCAAGTCCCCACTCATTAGTCCACATTAGTTTCCCCAACCACAAAAAACAAAAATGTTTGCTGCACCACACATCCAAAACCACTGGACAGATTTGGGCCAAGTTTGAGACAACTTGGGCATGAAGCATTGACACTCAATACTGTTGTAGTTTGGGGTTATTCTACCCAGTATTTTAAAACATATTTGACAGAGAAGGGGGATGCCCCATCTCCAAAATAGATAGCTATTTCACATGTAAATTTCCACGAAAATGGGTGTGTACAAATCATACAGCCGCCATCTTTTCTTTTTTTCAATGGAGAGAAAGCCACGGCTAAAACCTCAGTTAGCTCAAAACAAAAAGCAGGAAAATGCCATTTCCAGATGAAAAATCAATGAGATGCCTTTAGGGTAGAAGCAGGGGAAGGTAATATGACCTCAAGTTAAGTTTGGGAGTAGGAGGAGGTTTAGGGACTGACTTTTCAACACAATGTTTTTCTTTATCCTCGGCTATCGGAGGGAAAAGTTGTGGCTACCCGACATATCAACTGAAACTGTGTCACAGAAATGAAAAGTGTTGTTGGGGAATGGTAAAGGGCAGGTGAGTTGAGGAGGCAATTGGGGAAGTAGGGGGCTAGCACAGACCTGGAGTGGGGCACTTGTTAAAGGTCTAGGAAGGCAGGGAAGCATTTTTTGTTGTTACCGTTTTTTCCAATAACCGCGGGTATAGGGAGTACAAAATATTAACCAAAAGTATAACTAAGGATATTTGTAGTTCATAACTGAAAATGATATGTATATATGTTTTTACAGCTACTGTTAAGTCACAGTGAAAAATCACACGATAGGCATCCGGGACTCCCATCCATGCATTAACCAAAACCTGCTTAGCTTCAAAGCAAAGAAGGGGCCAGCCCCCTCATGTAATGTTGACTAATAAATCAGTAGCACATAGCGCACAAAGAGACAGAGCATCCTAACAAATTTTAAACACTTTTACAGAGTAAAATTCAATTGAAACACTAGAATAATGGACTTGCTAAGAGTGGCACAGAAAAACAAATAAAGGGGGCAGAAAACAAATCTAATTGTCCCTAATAATACCTTCCTCTGATCCTAGAGAATGCTTATGTGCCACCTATCTAAGAATTGGATAGAACAAGAAGAAACTACACAGCCTCACTTACAGTATGAGGATCATCAAACTCTCAAACACTGCAGTCCCATGCACTTGCACAATCTAAATGACACCTGGCCTAGAAGGATCATTGTCTGTCTTCTCTCTGTTCCCCTCCCTTGCCTCGTCACACCTTGAAACACCTGTGTATAGGCACGTTATAAATGCCATATCATATCATATCATATCATATCATATCATATCACTGCACAAGAAAACCCAGTGAAAATGTGTGCAGGTGTTTTTACAGTACTGTGCTGGAATATGTAAAAAAGTTAGAGACACTATCTTAGGGACCTGTATCTCTAAAATAGATTTTCAAGTTATAAACAAAATACATGCAAAGACAAATTATGTTTATGTTTATTGAATTTATATAGCGCTTTAAGCCAAAGCGCTTTACAATATAACAACAGGTACAAAAGTGAGAGAAACCTATATACAAGCATGAACAGGTAATTAGAACAATAAGTAGAACTATTTACAAGGGGGGATAGGGTAGAGGAGGGGGGTAGGAAAAGGGAGTAACGGTGTAGGATTTGTGGCAGGGGGAGGGAGGGGTGAGGGGAATGGGAAGCATATATACAAGCATGAACAGGTCATTAGTACAATAAGTAGAACTATTTACAAGGGGGGGAGGGAGGGTCAGGATAGGGTAGAGGTTGGGGTAGGAGAAGGGAGTTACGGTGTAGGATTTGAGGTGGGGGGAGGGAAGGGAGAGTGATCTGGTGTCCTCATTGCCTTTAAGTAGTATGTGTTACTAATTTAAGGTCAGAGGGGAAGGAGAGAGGATGGGGGAAAGGAGGGGGGCAAGGGAAGGGGAGGAGGGGTAGGGAAGGGATGTCAGGGGGAGTGTAGAAGATGAGCTTTCAGTGAGTGGCAGAAGGATGAGTAGGTGGGGGTGGAGTGGATGGAGAGCGGGAGGGAGTTCCAGTGTAGGGGGGCCAAGGGTTGGAAGGAGCGAAAGCGTGAGGAGGCACATGGGGCTGGGGGTACAGTGAGGAGGTAGAGGTTTGCTGAGCGGAGAGAGCGGGAGGGGGAGTAAAATGAGAGGAGGGAGGAAAGGTAGGGGGTGCTAGGTCATGGAGAGATTTGTAGACAAGACAGAGGAATTGAAATTTCAGTTGTGAGAGGAAGGGAAGCCAGCCAAGTTGAGTGAGAGAGGAAGAAATAGAGTCTTGAGGGCTGAGGAGGCATAGAGTATGGATAGAGGAGTGGGGGATGGATTTTAGGGGAGTTAGGTGAGAGACAGGGAGTCCTAAGAGGAGAGAGGAGCAATAGAAGAGGCGGGAGAAAATGAGGGAGGAGATTAGGAGTTTGGAAGCCTGGAATGTGAGAGAGGTGCGGATCTTGCGGATGTTATAGAGGTGGTACCGACAGGCTCGAGAGGTTAGAGATTTGGTTGGAGAAGGAGAGAGAGGAGTCAAGATGGAGGCCGAGATTGCGGGCATCGGAAGATATGGGGAGGTTGGATGGTGGAAAGTGGATGAAGGGAGGGGGAGAAGGGGAGAGAGTATTAGGAGGGAAGAAAAGCACCTCAGTCTTGTCAGTGTTGATGGAAAGAAAGTGGGATGACATCCAATCTTTTATGGCCGTGAGGCAGGAAGAAAGAGTGAGGTGGAGGTCAGATGTGAAGGAAGAGAAGGAAAGAAAGAGTTGGGTGTCATCAGCATATAAGTGGTTGTAAATGCCGAAATAAGAAATTACTGCGGTGAGAAGGGAGGTATAGAGAGAGAAAAGAAAGGGTCCCAGCACGGAACCCTGACGGATGCCATAGTTCAGAGGGAGGCTGGAGGTGGTGTAGCGGCTCCAGGACACAGTGAAGGATCGATTGGAGAGGTAAGACGCAAGCCAGGAGAGAACAGAGTCTTTGAAGCCGAATGAGGACAGAGTGCTAAGAAGTAAGGGGTGATCTACGGTATCAAAAGCTGCAGAAAGATCAAGGAGGATGAGAATTGAAGATTGCTTAGCATAGGGAGAAGTGACGAGAGAGTTGAGGACATAGGTGAGGGCTGTCTCAGTGAAATGTTTAGGGCGGAAACCAGATTGAGAGGCAGGGAGGAGGGAGTAGGATGAGACGAAAGCAGAGAGTTGAGAGTAAGCAACGCGCTCGAGGAGCTTAGAAATAAAGGGGAGAAGGGAAATTGGCCAGAAGTTGGAGGCAACAAGAGGGTTAGCAGAAGGTTTAGATATATTGGCAGTGCTTAATGATTTTAAAATTAGATTTTTTTTATTAGATATATTGGCTATATTGGATATATTGGCTATAATATTAGATATATTGGCAGTGCTTAAATGATTTAAAAATCCTGGATCTGCTGAACTTCAGCACTAATCACAGTGTATAAATCATCTGAGACTTGCATCCATGTAGTAACTGACCCGAACCTGGTACTCTGGTACTCTCAGGTGATGTTGCCTAATAAATGAGCACAGGGTACAAGAGCACTTAGAGCAACATGACCCAGCCCCTTCCTTGCTTTGAAGGGAAGCAGGGTTGGTCCTGGTTACTGCACAGATTGGAGACAATCCACAGTTCCGGATGCAGTGTGTTTTCTTAGTTTTAAATGTCTCATAACACAGTAAAAAAGCACACGGTATCCACTTTATTTTCTTTAGGCCATGCTACTGTCAGTCCTTGAAAGTATTTCAATTTGAAGGGCAAGCTACAATGAGACCCAGATGAAAATAGCTGCTATCCCTGGTTAGGGAGCTGCTAATGCATGAAGATTTGCAAATCCAGCTTGCACGTGCAAGTCAAATTAGAATAACCTTTTGTTTTATATATATATATATATATATATATATATATATATATATATTCAGTAAAAAAAACTTTGTTAAAGGGACGTTATGGTTAAGTTGCGCTACTAAAAATCTATGAAATTCAGTGAAAAAAACTTTGTTAAAGGGACGTTATGGTTCCAAGTAAAACCGAAAAACCCTTGCAATTCGCCAGTTATGGTAAGCTAAGCAACCATAACTCGCGCCACCACCGTGCACTGCTAAGACTAACACCCAGGACATCAAAGATGACATCACAAATGTCATTGTCATTGATGACATCACTGATGACATCACATGTGCATTTACCTTTCATGAAAAGCAAGACCAGACGTATACACTACTGATTACATATCTCACCAGACATAGTAAGTGCACTTCTTTTTACTCATATATTTATAAACTTTCTATATTAGAAAAAAAAAAACATATTACTTTTTTGTTTTCTCACAGAAATGTGTAGTACTCACGACTGGCTAGAAGAGCATTCCCCACGAGAGGAAATGTTAGAAAATAGTCCACCTAATGGTACACACTTCACTATATAAACCAATTAATAAATATTATTCTGTATACATTTAACATATACATTTTTTTTATTACAGACCATACAAAAATTCCAAGCATCTCACAACAACAATCAGAGGATATCACTCTACAGCAGATTAATCAAAAAATGGACGACCTTATGCAAAATTTTATGGATTTGAAAAACTTTGTGGAAAATGATGTGAAACCCCCAACAGCACACCATTGTCCAACCTGCACTTGTCCCCCCTCACCCTATCCCACGCAGTTAACCCCAAACCCTGTCTATGGACCAAAGCGTTTCGATGAGCTTTCCTTCCCTTCTTCACCTGATCCCAGTTATCTAGAAATCCCTATTCTCCTGTTTTTGTTTCCGTTTCTGCCCACCTTCCCAGTCATAATTGTATATATATATGAAATAAAGTTACTTTTCTTATATTGTGTTGTACTTACTTTCAGTTCCTTGTGATAAAACCAATTTAGTTGTCCACGGACACCGCGGTTGTTCGGAAATGTTCGTAAGGAAATGAAAATGTGACTGTCCTGAGGACACTGCATCTGTCCGTAATGTTCTCATGCAAGTTGAAAATGTTCTAAGAACACTCGTAGTGTCCTGAAATGTTCGTAAATAAACAAAAATGGAGGTGTCCTTAAGAACAGTATGCCTATTAGTAGTGTTCGATAGCAAACAGAAACCTTTCTAAGAACACTCGTGGTGTCCTGAATTGTTCGTAAATAAACTAAAATGGAGGTGTGCTTGAAACGCTATGTTTGTCTGTATTGTTAGCAAATAAATTAAACTGTGCTAAGAACAAACGGCTGTCCGTAACTGTTCATTTTACATGTGACGCACTTTTAATTATTTCAGGACCCGAACACTGTCCGCAGAACATCAACACGCATGCGCAAAACAATGTCCGTATATTGGGTGTCCTGCGGACGACCGTTACCTTAGCGAACATGCTCACAAAACAATCATGTGACCGCGCCCACGCTCATCCGTGCTCTAAATGCGGACACTGTTCGTGTCCCCGACCATTTTAAAAGTACATTTCCAAGTATATTTCTCATTAAAAAATCACCATACCACAAATCCCACATACTAATCCTAACTTTCCACATAGTTTTTGTGACTTTTTGAACCTTTTTTGATATTCGATCTGTCTTGCGGACGGCGCGCATGTCTGCGACCCGCGCACAAGAACCCCGATATAAGACCACGCCCTAGAGCGCATTCTCATTGTGTTTCTGACTATTCCACAGAGCACACTGCATTTTGCAGCATACTTTGCAGATTTTTGAGATTTCCATCTCCAAGCCTATGACATCCATGGCTCGACTATTACCACATGGTGCTACATCTACCTCAGCACCACCCCCACCCCCTCCACCACCACCATTTCCCCAAGGGCCTGAAGAGGGGAACAGAAGTGAGAATACAGAGGAGGAAGAAGAGGATGATTAGAATGAGCTAGAGGAAATCCCTACTACCCGCCCTCGGCGTGAATCTTGGGTGTGGTGATTGTTTACCGTTCATGGAAACGGTCCTAAGTCTCATGCGAACCGTGTCACCTGTAATGAGTGCAAAATGGTACTCAGTCGCGGGAAGCATGGTTCGTATAGCTTTGGGACCACTACCATGAAGCGACACGTGCACTCATTCCACACTGGGGCCATTCGCAAGGTTGTACCTTGCGAGAAGAGTAGTAGGTTGATTGCCTCTACTTCATCCTCCGTTCCTGATCCTGTCACCACAAGGAACACCTCTGTGGGACAGCGTCTTCCTCAAGCTGCCTCACAGGCCATACAGAATTCCGATGACCCTTACCTTTCGAGGGTCACAGTTGTATGGGTGTACTGTGACACAGTACTCTGCAGGGGAGAACGACTTCTGAGTGCTTTTGAGACGATCGTCTCAGAGCACCAGAAGACCTGCTCACTACCCAAATAAAACCCACTCTACATCTTCCTCTCTCAGCTCGCCCTTTCTTATCCCTGTGGTTGGTGTTCCCCTCCCTTTACCCTCCTTTCCCTCCTCTCCTAGTGTGTCGTGTATAAAAAACAACAAAAAAAATACAAAATAACAAAACTAAAAAATAAAAATAAGGCTCTTTTCAGAGCCGCCTTTCACAGTTAAAAAATAGAAGTAAAGATACATAAAGCATAGCCATTTCCATTTCGTGAAAGTCCGCGGACAGTCTGCAAACAGAAAAACAATTACATTGCTACCCTATTGAAACCAATGCATTTTTCTCTAACAGGAAGTGGTGGCTCTGAAAAGAGCCTTTGGGAGGTGTTTGAATGTAAAACATTTTAACTACGTAAGACGTACTTCAAAACGAATGCTGTATTTTAAAAAAAACTCGCAATGCATTTTGTACATTTCTCAGAAAAATCTGATTGCCAGCATAAGTAAGATGGACTCCATCTTTGTGAAAAATGTATGTACTACGAAACAAAATATTTTCATTGTTAAAAGAGTACATGCCAAAATCTCTTAGGAAGGCACAAACAGCCTTATTAACATTACGCCTTGCTTTCTCCATTTGTGGACCACATGAGAAAGAACGAAGCCACACTTGTCTCTGCGCAATCCGTGTAAAAATTATTTTAGAGTTTGGAAACATGTCCATTATCTTCTAAAGTCCTTCTTTCATTGCAAATTGCAAAGAAATTCCAGACACATGTCCTAATCTGTTCCCTCCACAATGAATTACAATTATGTCTGGATGTTCCTCTATCTTCAAAGTTGCACAGAGAGGTAGCAAGTCCAACCACTTCATTCCACGCACTCCATTCCAGTGCACTTCCACATGTGGGAATCCAAGATCTATAGATACTCCACAGCTTTCTGCATGCACCTTCAACCAAGTCTCCCTAAATCCATACAATCTGTGTTTTGAAACACTCAGCCATAGCTATCTGTTCTTCTCTCTGCAAAAAAAATATCTGAGAAAACCTCTCCTAGCACAACACACTCACTAAACTTTACTGACCAATCCCTTGCTTCATCCAATCTCATTTCCATACCTCCCCTCCCCAAATTCCCCGGATGTAATACGCAGTGTCCTAGAACTACCGCCATGTCCGCTAACGTATCGTAACATGTACAGCCCTTCTACCATTTCGATTTCACTCTCTGTGCCATTCCCTCATTGGATGTAGCTAAGCAATCACATGACCATCCACCAATCAAATCCAATAACTCTACATGTAACTGCATCATCATAGAGCAGCACTACAAATGTACGGTGTATCTCTCGGAGTACAGGTCTCATACCATTGACAACCACGATCTACGAGAAATACTATACAAATCTGCAATATTTCTACTTGCAGCTTGGTCCATATCCATATACATGAACAGAAAGTACAGGTATGCATATTTTCTACACAGTACATGAACACATTTTCTAACTGACTTTTACCTTCTATAATCTGAAAAATGAATGGACGATCATTGTTTCATTGTCCTAAAATGACCTGTCACTTACAAACCTTTATATCATTTAATTTCTACATACACACACACACACATGCAAAACTATTAAACTAACATTTTCGAAATAAAATATATACACGACATATAATCACACAAAATAACATACACACTCGATGATCAAATCTCAAACAATAATATTTGTACAAACACATAATTGGTTTTAATTTTTTTCGTTTATATAAGTACTTACATATATTTATATAGGACAAGCAGACTATGACATTCACTCACTGTTACGTGCAAAAGCAGGCTATGACAATGACTCACTAGTACGTGTAAAAGCTTAGTTACAAGAATAGTGGTATACGTTGGTAGATTATGAATTCCACAAACCATAGTAAAGATATTTTCTTTCCTACTCTTAGTCATAATATAGTTTTAATGGTTTTCAGGAAGGCACTGAGCATTTCAATTTAAAAAAATCTATGTCTAAAATGAAAACAGTGCTAGATAGCAACCAAATTACTAATTTCTTTCTTTTACAATTGCAGTGAAGCCCATTCTCCTGAATAGAAGCAGCCGATTTTGATTTACAAAGAACAACTAAGAAGCAAACTACTCATTTTTGAAAAAAAAGTAAGTAGATTGTTACCATAATATTTGAATTTTAACTCACACGCACTGTACGGTGCATTCATGGTATTTCTGTGCCTAAAAATAGAGATTCTGCACCATTCTGACCAAAAATCCCCCCGTCTTAAACAGTGATCTCCTGTCAGAATGGCCCTCAAATTCCTATTTTTCGGCACACAAATTACCCAACTCAGCCGCTAGAATGTAGATGTTGTAGAACAAACAACTGTTTTAATTGTATAGCTTTACCTATATTATTTATTCTTCTCCACACCACGGCTTACTTTTTTCTGTCATCTGAACCCCAGTTTGTAACACATTAATTGAAGAATACCCATCCCTGGTAGTTCAACTTCCCAATTCACAATCACACACCATTACATACATCTTTATCATCTTACTCAAACAATCATGCACACAACACACATGCATTGCAGAAAACCCCAACCCATACCTTCTGTATTTTTTTCAAAAGACGCTACAGAATGCCCACCAAAAAGCAACTCCGTAGAAAGGGACGCAGAAGTAGAGCAAATGAAAAGAAAAGTCTCCAACATAAACACCCATCTATAGCAGAATTTGTAAAAAACGTCGAAACACAACAGCTAATACAGTCATGTTGTGAAACAGAAGAAGTTTCTAGTGCAAAAACTTTACCTCCTCCATCACAAAGTAAAACGACCCAAAAAACTATTAACAGAAAATCAACTATCACTACAAATAAAACGTCTTATATAAATCTTGATATAGTAGAAAGTAAGCATACCAAGAAAAGTATATTAGCCAAAATGTTCCGTCACAAAGTCCTTCAAAATCTGATAAAAACTGGAGAGAAACCAGGTTCAACACTTCAAACCTATCGTAGGAAAGTAATCTTAGAAGCGTTGATAAACAGTGCAATTCTTCTCAAAAGAAACATATTTATTGTTGTGTTAAACAGAATTAAACCACTAACAAAACTAATAACTAAACTTCAAAAAAGACTTCTCAATAAACGAAATGTGAACAGAAATAATTTCTTAAATATCTGTGGAGGTGAATGGAGTCACACTACAAGCACAGAACCATACTTTAATGAAGAAGCATACAAACAAAAGCAAACAAATGCAATTGCCATACATAGCAGTGGTCGAGGTTATGAAAAAGTTAATAATACCATAATGGAACAAGAAGTACTCCTTACAAAAATATGCCCTGAAAACGTAGATTTCCCCCTCCATTCAAATGAATCAGAACATCTAATTTACACATGGCCATGCACGTCAATGTGTAACATTCCCAAAAAAATGTTCCAATCTTTACGCCTATTCCTCAATCAATATGTGAAAAGCAAAGACAAAATCAAAATTAAAATACTGCAAAGTATGGATGCTTGTCCAGTACGCAGGCACACAGGACTACAAGGACATTCGTTGGCCTGCATATCAGGAGCTACTTGCAAAACAACCTTCCATGATATCAAAAGGATATCAACACATCATGCAAGTATAAGAAATCTAGTTTATAAACTGTATTATGCAAAAAGTCCTGCTTTAGCACTAGCCAATTTAAATAACATTCTTCTACATGGTACACCAAAAGACCTACTAGAAGAAATCGAGTATATACAGAGAAAATATTTTGGAAATGAAACCCACTTACAAGATGAAATAGCTGTCAACCAACTTCGTAACAAATCTGCACATGGCAACCTTTCACTACACACATACAAAAAAGAAATACTAAAATTTCAAAGCACTTCAGCTGAAGTATCATACCGCGTGTGTGTATGTTGCCGCAGAACGTGTTATAAAAGTAACACAAAAACTATAGACCTTTCATACAAAATAGAAGACAATGAAGATTCTAAATGGTTTGAATTAGCTCTCTACCTTATAGCAGAAAACAAATACGAAATAACTGACCCAATAATACTTTGCAGTTACTGCACTACCAAACTTGACAACAACCAAACTCCTTCACGTGCTATCTCAAATAACTTGGAAATACATCCACTACCAAAACTTCTTCAACAACTTAATTTATATGAGAGCATCATAATTCAAACAGTTCATCCATTTCAAGCAATAATACGCCTTCAACCAAAAACTTCAAAATTACGTCCCTCAGAATTAGTGAAAAGTATTCGTGGAAAAGTAGTGTATTTACCATTAGATCTAAAAGAAAATGTGCACACTCTAGGAGTGCAACGTCCAATGCAACAATCTTTAATTATCTTGGTAAATGGAGTACCTACAAAAGACAAAAAACAGCTGGTAGATTTACATAAAGTTAGAGAAACCCTGCAATATCTCAAAGAGAATAATGATTATTACAAAGAAATTAATATCAAAGAAAACTTGAAAGATACAACTGAAATAATTCAAGAAACACAAGAAACTGGTCAATTTAAGCTCCTAGATTCTGCTACAATAGCAAACACTTTAGACCATTATACAATTCACCCATTGCACTCCAATGACACCATAGAAGATGCACTGGAAACATACCAAATGCGTCAAACAAAAGGATCACCAATCAGCATATGGGAAAAAAATATAGAAGCACGTGCTTTTCCTCTACTCTTTCCTACTGGCAAAGGAGGAAGATACGATGATAGACCTGTTCAAATATCAGCATCAGAATATCGCTCATTACAAATGTATTCTGAAGATCCCAGATTTCGACAAAATGTGGAATACATATTCCACCTACTCTTTGAAAGTGAACTAGCAACTTTATGTTACGGAGTTGCACACATATTAAAATCAGGATCACACTTTCAAAATATGACAGCCACACAATTATTACAAAAAGTTCAACAAAAAGATGAGGTTTTACAGACAAATCTTACAAATCTATTAGCAAATATGCGAGGTACTAAAGAGTACTGGTTTCGACGCCATGGAGATGTACGTTGTATGATCAGAAACCTTGGCCCACCCACTTGGTTTGTTACATTAAGTTGCGCAGAATATACATGGGAAGATTTACATGCTTTCCTACGCATATCAAAGGAAAACAAAACAAACATAGATATACTAACACCTGGAGAACTTTGTTCTCAGGATCCTGTTAATGTTTCTAGATATTTTCACCATCGCTTCATTGCTATGCTACATTTTATTTGTAATAAAACTGTTCCTCCCCTTGGAGAAGTGCAACACTTCTTTTGGAGAAAAGAATACCAAGCCAGAGGAGCGCCACATGTCCACATGCTTTTATGGATTAAAGATGCTCCTAAATTTGGTCAAGACAGTGATGCCACTGTTTTACAGTTTATTGAAAAATATGTCACTTGTGAAATTCCATCAGAATCCACAAATAGTGATCTTCATGCAAAAATCTTACAATTCCAAAGACACAAATGTGGCAAATATTGTCGTTGCAAATACAAAAACAAAGGGAAATACTACACCAAATGCCGATTTGGTTTCCCTAGACCAGTTACAAATAAAGGTCAAGTGAACAACCTCATGTCTTCAGTTAGACATAGTGTTAAAGGTAAGTCACCTAAAAATACATATTGCATAACAAGAAAAGAAGAAGAAAAATATATCAATGATTACAATGCAATCATTGCCCACTTGTGGAATGCAAACATAGATGTGCAGTACATTGCAGACAATTGTACTGCAGTTGCACGATATGTCACAGCATACTTAACCAAATCAGAAAAGACAGAGCTCCAAGACCTCTGGAATGACCTGTCATCAGATAAAACAGTGTCTCAGAAATTAAACAGCTTGGGCATAAAAATGCTGTCCCATAGAGAATGTGGATCATATGAAGCAGCTGATCGATTAACTGGTACTGCATTGTATGGTAAATCTGCAAATATAGTATGGCTAAGTCTTGGTCCAGCTAAATCTAGAAAAATATTTCAAAAATCATACAAAGATATAGAAACAATAGCCAAACATGATCCCAACAGCCAAGACATTTTAAAAAACAATTTATTGGACACATACTACCCAAACAGGAGTACCACTTTGGAAACCATGTGTCTATACCACATAGCCCAAAACTACACATACAAAAATAATATAAAACCTGATGAGCAAAACCGTAAATACAAAGTGACAAACTGTGATGGCAGCTTAGTAAAACTCACCAAACCAAATTTAATTAATCATATCAAATTGTCATTAAAAACTCCTCAACATAAAGAAATATATTACATGTCCCTGCTACAACTCTTCAAAACATGGAGAAAAGAAGAAGAAATACTAGATACCTATGACTCATATGAAGACGCTTTCAAAGCCAATGAAAGCAGTATAACTGATGTAAACTTTGCACAGTAGAAAACAATGTTGCACAATGAACAGCAACACAAAGAGGAACTCCAGGCCCAACTAGATAAGGACACTCCTGACAGTAGTCAACCTTCTGTCACAGGAAGCCAAGAACCACTGGGAGAACCACTAATAACAAATGAGGCAGAATTAGCTATGATAGAAGTAGAAAACACCATGTGTAACTATAAGATAAAGAAGACTTAACTACACTACAATCAAAACTAAACAAAGAGCAACGTAGCATTTTTCAAGAAATAACAAAAGAAATTGCACATGGTGTGCAACATGAAAACAAAGAATGCACCTGCCAAAATTACAAACCTATATTATTGTATGTCAGTGGTGAAGCTGGTTCTGGCAAAACATTCCTAATCAAAATCATCAGTAAGTTCCTTCAACAATTGACAAACAACAACTGTCAGCTGTTGTCACTGCCCCCACAGGTTTAGCTGCCTACAACGTAGGTGGTGTCACTTTACACCGATTACTACTCCTGCCAGTAGAACACCAAAACAAGTTAGATTATTACAAACTTTCTGCAGAAGCTGCAATGGAAGTATGCAGAGTATTGAAACAAATGAAAATGCTACTAATAGATGAAGTGAGCATGGTGTCCAACCTAATGTTGGCTTTGATTCACCTCAGATTACAAGAAGTACTCAAAACAAACTATGAAGAGCTATTTGCAGGAAAACACATCAACCTTTGGCAACATTTCCAATACAGAGAATTAACAGAAAACATGCAGCAATCTGCAGATCTCACTTATGCCAACATTTTAAAAAGTATCAGAGTTGTTATACTTTCTAAAGAAGCAGAAGCAATATTGAAAACCCGGCACATTAATGCACTTTATGGCGATAATGCATGTGCTACAGATGTTATGGAACAATTAGCCCACAAAAATGTCAATTTTATGGCCTTAATGCCAACTCTTGCAAGCTGTTTCAAATTCAATGAAATCATGCTAAGTAAAGAAATGCAACCAATCATGGAAATTAGCACCACAGACAAACTAGATGTACATGGTATGACACTACCCATGTGTGACCAAGCCACAACAAGACTAAATAGTTTAGAAAAATCTATCTCAAACACAGCAGGCTTAGAAAAGATATTAAAATTATCCTTAAATTGCAGAGTAATGCTTAAACATATCCTTAACGTGGACCAAGGACTAGTTAATGGAGCACTGGGTACAGTTGTTGGCTTTCAAACATACCCACGCGACAACAAAATTCATTTTGTCAATATACTCTTTGACAAACTTTCAGAAGTAAAAAGGATAGGACGCTCAACAGCTAGATTCCTTCTCTTCAAAGATATGTATGTACGCAGAGAACAATTTTCTCTAACTCTTGCATACGCAGTCACGATTCATAAATCACAAGGTATGTAAGGATATTTGGCGTGTTACAGCACAGAGTACAGCACTACTGCACAGGTAGCAATTTTTTTTTATGCAGCACCACCACATGGGTGTGGTGCATTGCTATATGTGTTACCAGATTAACATGGACATATAAGTAAATACAGGCTATTCAGTCAAAAACGATTTTAACATATAAGATGCAAATCTATTTTTACAGTTAAAAGCACACGTGCACATTCAAAAATGCACACTATTTTTCACCTGAAATGCCTATGGTGCAAGAGACACATTTGAAAATTAATAACTAACATTATTAATAACTAACCTGACTAATAAAACTGCATTTAACATAACCCACTAATAAAAATGTGTCTCCACTGCAGAAATAGGCCTACTCTGAAAGTGAACTTTTAAACGCACATTCATTTTTTTTCTTTTTCTCTGCTGCTCTGTACACATAACTACAGGAAGCCAAGGACTCGAAGGTACAGGAAATCAGTTGGTTACAAATGGTTACTGTAAAAAGGAGCCATTGTGTAGAGAGGGAGGAGATGGCATGATTAATTTCTGAATGGAGCAGCGTCATAGCAAGTATCATGCTAGAGGCAGTGATGAGGGTTTTGCTGGGGGGAGTTTGAAGAGAGGGGGAGGACAGTTGGGATTTGGAGAGCTGGGAGAAGGACCTGTTTAACTGGCTGGAGCATTTCTGCTGCAAAAGCTGAGAGTTCCAGGCAATAACCCCGGTTTGAGAACGAAAGACGCTTGTTTTCACCGGGGTTAATCTTCAAGGGAGCCACATTCAGAAAAAGAACAGCTGAAGAAAACTCAGGCTGAACAGATAAGGTAATTACAGAAGTGTGAGGGCTAAGTGTGTACGAGAATATTCAGTCAGTGTAGGAAAGGAGATTCCTGTGCTTTAATCACATGTTAATGTTGCAAATTGAGTTCTTGTCTCTGCCACTCTCTTTTCAGTGTATCACAAACAATGCTGTTACTGTGCTATTTTATTTATTTCTGTAAAGAGTGAGATCGTGTTTAAATGCAACTTTTATAATACACAAAAATATTTGAAAGCAGGCGGGTGGTGTGTTTTATATTTACCAAAGCAGTGCTGATGATGTGGGGAGATGTTTAGACAGTGCAATTGTCATTTTCAAGGTAGCTAAACATCAAATTTGGTTGCAGCCATGAGCACAATGTAATTCAGTATGAGCAGTTATATCTAACTGTGTGTGTTGTAGTTTGTCGGAGGTCTATGAGTCGGCAAAAAGGGAGGCCCGGGACATAGTTCACTACCGTATATAAGATAGTGAAAATACCACATGATAGCTCGCTGCCGTAGATAAGACAGAAATTGCCCATGGTGGCACACTAAAAATGAAAATGTGGTGTTCCAGAAATGCAAGCCTGAGGTCTCTCTAGTGATTACACGAAAAATCTAAGCAGAAAATAAGGGATTCTGGATATTGGGGCCACAAATAAAACAAGGGAATTATGCTCACCAAAATACCACCAACCACGCATACCAACCATGCATACCAAATACACATGTCTGGGTGCTGAAACAATGCATGTCCACTGTATTATTGTTGTACATGGCCCAATCTGAATACAAGGAGTGATTGTTGCTAAGTTATTTTTCGGCGGTAAGAAAATACCGTCAGGCCCCAAATCTCCACAAAATACCCTACTGGTCTTACCCTAGACAAAGCAATGATAGATATTGGTAGCACAGTCTTTAAAGAAGGCATGAGCTATGTAGCACTATCACGCTTACGTACACTTGACGGTCTATTTCTAATCAACTTTGATGCAAGTAAAGTAAACGCTGACATTCCTTGCATTTTAGAATACAATAGACTTCGCTCACTATACACCCCCCATCTAAACACATATTCGCTCACATACACCCTCCATCTATATACACATGGGTGTGGTGCATTGCTATATGTGTTACCAGATTAACATGGACATATAAGTAAATACAGGCTATTCAGTCAAAAACGATTTTAACATATAAGATGCAAATCTATTTTTACAGTTAAAAGCACACGTGCACATTCAAAAATGCACACTATTTTTCACCTGAAATGCCTATGGTGCAAGAGACACATTTGAAAATTAATAACTAACATTATTAATAACTAACCTGACTAATAAAACTGCATTTAACATAACCCACTAATAAAAATGTGTTTCCACTGCAGAAATAGGCCTACTCTGAAAGTGAACTTTTAAACGCACATTCATTTTTTTTCTTTTTCTCTGCTGCTCTGTCCACATAACTACAGGAAGCCAAGGACTCGAAGGTACAGGAAATCAGTTGGTTACAAATGGTTACTGTAAAAAGGAGCCATTGTGTAGAGAGGGAGGAGATGGCATGATTAATTTCTGATTGGAGCAGCGTCATAGCAAGTATCATGCTAGAGGCAGTGATGAGGGTTTTGCTGGGGGGAGTTTGAAGAGAGGGGGAGGACAGTTGGGATTTGGAGAGCTGGGAGAAGGACCTGTTTTCCTGGCTGGAGCATTTCTGCTGCAAAAGCTGAGAGTTCCAGGCAATAACCCCGGTTTGAGAACGAAAGACGCTTGTTTTCACCGGGGTTAATCTTCAAGGGAGCCACATTCAGAAAAAGAACAGCTGAAGAAAACTCAGGCTGAACAGATAAGGTAATTACAGAAGTGTGGGGGCTGAGAGTGTACGAGAATATTCAGTCAGTGTAGGAAAGGAGATTCCTGTGCTTTAATCACATGTTAATGTTGCAAATTGAGTTCTTGTCTCCGCCACTCTCTTTTCAGTGTATCACAAACAATGCTGTTACTGTGCTATTTTATTTATTTCTGTAAAGAGTGAGATCGTGTTTAAATGCAACTTTTATAATACACAAAAATATTTGAAAGCAGACGGGTGGTGTGTTTTATATTTACCAAAGCAGTGCTGATGATGTGGGGAGATGTTTAGACAGTGCAATTGTCATTTTCAAGGTAGCTAAACATCAAATTTGGTTGCAGCCGTGTGCACAATGTAATTCAGTATGAGCAGTTATAACTAACTGTGTGTGTTGTAGTTTGTCGGAGGTCTATGAGTCGGCAAAAAGGGAGGCCCGGGACATAGTTCACTACCGTATATAAGATAGTGAAAATACCACATGATAGCTCGCTGCCGTAGATAAGACAGAGAGAAATTGCCCATGGTGGCACACTAAAAATGAAAATGTGGTGTTCCAGAAATGCAAGCCTGAGGTCTCTCTAGTGATTACACGAAAAATCTAAGCAAAAATAAGGGATTCTGGATATTGGGGCCACAAATAAAACAAGGGAATTATGCTCACCAAAATACCACCAACCACGCATACCAACCACGCATACCAAATACGCATGTCTGGGTGCTGAAACAATGCATGTCCACCGTATTATTGTTGTACATGGCCCAATCTGAATACAAGGAGTGATTGTTGCTAAGTTATTTTTCGGCGGTAAGAAAATACCGTCAGGCACCAAATCTCCACAAAATACCCTACTGGTCTTACCCTAGACAAAGCAATGATAGATATTGGTAGCACAGTCTTTAAAGAAGGCATGAGCTATGTAGCACTATCACGCTTACGTACACTTGACGGTCTATTTCTAATCAACTTTGATGCAAGTAAAGTAAACGCTGACATTCCTTGCATTTTAGAATACAATAGACTTCGCTCACTATACACCCCCCATCTAAACACATATTCTGTTCCACAAAAAGTAAAATGTTATAAAAGTAAGATAAATCAAACAGAAATGCAACAGGATGTCACTACAAATCCTCCAAAGAGAGTAAAAGAAAGTAATACTTCATCAAGTACCACAAGCAAAAAAGAATCAATTACGGAAAGTAAACCAAGTACTTCTTCAAAGAATGAAGACATACTCCAAAAAAAGCAGTCAGATACAGAACTACCTGGTCCATTTAAACTCTCAAATATAGTTGGTGTAAGTTGTTATGCAAATGTAGCAATGAATATTCTATTTCAATTACCACCAATTGTTGACATTTACTTACACAGTACAGACCCATTGTGTATGCAAATGTTAGTATTTCACAGAAATGCAGCAAACAATCCTGATAACACATATAGTGCTTATGGAATAAGACAACAATTGGGCTACTGTGCTGAAATGGTGAAATTCACCATAAACTCACAGGAAGATCCATAATGTACTTACTACAAGTACTGGAAAACAAAAACGTACCTATAAATTAAATCTTCCAGATTTCATACATGTGGAAACATACATGCACTCTCTGCAACAATGTGACAGAAGAAAAAATCCCCAATGAACGCTTTGTATATATATATATCAATACCTAATTGTGAATCCATTCCATTTCAGCCACTTGCACAAAATGCAAACCATGGTAGATTATGTTCTACCTGCAATTCAGATAATCGCTCCACGTTACTAATACAAACACATAGTAAATACGTAATACTAATGCTTCTACGTTACAATGCAGATGGTACCAAAAACAACTGCAAGCTGACTGGATTCACACATGGTCACATATCACTTGGTAAGAAAACCTTCACAACAATAGGTATAATCTACCACGCAGGAGCCACAACCAATTCAGGGCACTACAGACTACACTGCATATATAAAAAAGAAATGTGGATGGTTTCAATGTAATGATAGTACCATTACTCTAAAGCAGAGATTACCAGCAAATCTTACAAACGTTTATTTAATGTCCTTAAAACCAGAATTTGATAACTAAACTGTACTTAACCCCTAAGTAAACTTGTAGCAAAAAAATGTAAACTGTTAGAATATTCCAAAAGCTATCTAACTGGCCAAAGATTCTACAACAACTAATCAGATAAATGAATACCCACAAATTATAGCAAAAAAAAAGACAGTTAGAATACACCAATTGGTATCTAACTGACCCAAAATCTAACAATATCCAAACAGATAAATCAATACCACTAAAATATATCAGGACACTGCGAGAGTTCATAGAACATTTTCAACTTGACAACGAACAATACGTACAGCGTCTTCAGGACACCCCCTACGAACATTTCAGGACAATGCAAGAGTTCTTAGAACACTTCCAACTTGACAACGAACAATACGGACAGCGTCCTCAGAACACCCCATTTTGTTTATTTACGAACATTTCAGGACACCTCGAGAGGTCTTAGAACATTTCCAACTTGACAACGAACAACACGGACAGCGTCCTCAGAACACCACCATTTTGTTTATTTATGAACACTCAAGGACACCGCGAGAGTTCTTAGAACATTTTCAACTTGACAATGAACAATACGGACAGCGTCTTAAGGACACCCCCTATGAACACCGTCCAATCACGTGTTTGCTGATTGGACGGTGTGGAGCGTGAAGCGCGTCAGATTTTCGGTAGCGCCCGCCATCTTGGATTCACGGACTTCCGCGGACAGCGTGGTGAAACTTTGTTCAAAATTTGTATTTAGTAGAGTGTGTTGGTGTGTAGGAGTGTTTGGGGAGGGTGGGAGTGTATGGGATAGGATGAAAGTTGTGTTTTTTTATGTGTTAGACATTCTTTTTGTGTTCGATTTGTCTGTGGACATCACAGGTGTTCTGAAATGTTCTAAATAAACTTAATGGGGGTGTTCTGAGGACTCAATATGTGTCCGTTTTGTTCGCAAGCAAGCTGAAACTGTTCTAAGAACACTTGTGGTATCCTGAAATGTTCGCAAATAAACAAAGTGGGGGTGTCCTGAGGACGCTGTCCATATTGTTCGTTGTCAAGTTGAATGTGTTCTAAGAACACTCGCGGTGTCCTGAAATGTTCGCAAATACACAAAATGGGGGTGTTCTGAAGACGTTGTCGAACACTCGCTGTGTCCTGAAATGTTCGCAAATATGAATGGGGGTTGTGGCTGGCAAGTTGAATGTGTTCTAAGAACACTCGTGGTGTCCTGAAATGTTCGCAAAGAAACAAAATGAGGGTGTTCTGAGGACGCTGTCCGTATTGTTCTCTGTCACATTGAATGTGTTCTAAGAACACTTGCGGTGTCCTGAAATGTTCGCAAATAAACAAAATGGGGGTGTTCTGAAGACGCTTCTAAGACCACTCACGGTATCCGGGGAATGTTCGTAGGGGGTGTCCTGAGGACGCTGTCCATATTGTTCTCTGTCAAGTTGAATGTGTTCTAAGATCACTCGCGGTGTCCTGAAATGTTCGCAAATACACAAAATGGGGGTGTTCTGAAGATGTTGTCGAACACTCGCTGTGTCCTGAAATCTTAGCAAATATGAATGGGGGTTGTGGCTGGCAAGTTGAATGTGTTCTAAGAACACTCGCGGTGTCCTTAAATGTTTGCAAAAAATAAACAAAATAGGGGTGTTCTGAAGACGCTTCTAAGAACATTCGCGGTGTCCGGGGAATGTTCGTAGGGGGTGTCCTGAGGACGCTATCTGTATTGTTCTATGTCAAGTTGAATGTGTTCTAAGAACACTCGCGGTGTCCTGAAATGTTCGCAAATACCCAAAATGGGGGTGTTCTGAAGACGTTGTCGAACACTCGCTGTGTCCTGAAATGTTCGCAATAATGAATGGGGGGTTGTGGCTGGCAAGTTGAATGTGTTCTAAGAACTCTTGCGGTGTCCTGAAATGTTTGCAAATAAACAAAATGGGGGTGTCCTGAGGACGCTGTCCATATTGTTCTTTGTCAAGTTGAATGTTTTCTAAGAACACTCGCGGTGTCCTGAAATGTTCGCAAATAAACAAGATGGTGGTGTTCTGAAGACGCTTCTAAGAGCGCTTGCGGTGTCCTGAAATGTTCGCAAATGAACAAAATGGGGGTGTCCTGAGGACGCTGTCCATATTGTTCTCTGTCAAGTTGAATGTGTTCTAAGAACACTCGCGGTGTCCTGAAATGTTCGAAAATTAACAAAATGGGGGTGTTCTGAAGACGTTTCTAAGAACACTCGTGGTGTCCTGGAATGTTCGTAGGGAGTGTCCTGAAGGCGTAGTCCGTATTGTTCGCTGGTTGAATGTGTTCTAAGAACACTCGCGGTGTCCTGAAATGTTCACAAATAAACAAAATGGGGGTGTCCTGAGGACGCTGTCCTTATTGTTCTCTGTCAAGTTGAATGTGTTCTAAGAACTCTCGCGTTGTTCTGAAATGTTCGTAGGGGGTGTCCTGAAAACGCTGTCCGTATTGTTCGCTGGCAAGTTGAAAGTATTCTAAGAACACTCATAATGTCCGCGGACATTAAAAGTTTCCATAGACCATAGATGAAATGTTTGACTCTATGGATGTGATATGCTGCGATGGTTGTTGCCAGGGCATAGAGTCTTGGGTGCATGGCCATTTGGCCATGCACCCAAGACTGTATGCCCTGGCAACAACCACGCAGCATATCACATTCATATTTGCTTATAACTTTGGGTGAAAAACAAATGTATAAAGAACAAAGGTATTAGATACTATGGATGTGATATGCTGCTATGGTTCTCCTTATTATTGTATACTTACTGTTTGGTCTAGTAACCGGAGTACATATATTTCTTGTTAAATTCTGTGATAAAAGAAAATAGCATGTTAGTATTAGTATTTTGTAATTACTTATTACATTGTATAATCAACACAACATACTTTTTTTTTTTTAGTAGATTACAAATCAGAGTACTGTGCAATTTGCTCAGTTTCTGTATTTGTTGCTAAAATCATTGGGTCTGTGGGAGAAAAAAAATCCATGTTGGATTAAAAAAAAAACTTTTCTGTTATGCTACAGTTTATTTATTTTTTTTTTTTCGGTGTTCACTTGTTTCTGGCTAATGCTTTGTACTTTGGCTTCTTGCATTTTTTGGAGCAGTAACATATTATTTATTTGTTTGGATATTATAAAATTTTGGAGCAGTTAGATACCAATTGGCGTATTCTAACTGTCTATTTTTTTATATATTTTAGTGGTATTGATTTATCTATTTGGATATTGTTACATTTTCGGACAGTTAGATACCAATTGGCGTATTCTAACTGTGTATTTTTTGGTCTAATTTAGTGGTATTCATTTATCTGATTAGTTGTTATAGAATCTTTGAGCAGTTAGATAGCTTTTGGAGTATTCTAACAGTTTATATTTTTTTAACACAAGATACAGTTTAGTTATCAAATTTTGGTTTTAAGAACATCAAATAAGCGTTTGTAAGATTTGCTGGTTATCTCTGCTTTAGAGTAATGGTACTATCATTACATTCAAACCATCCACATTTCTTTTTTATATATGCAATGTAGTGCCCTGAATTGGTTGTGGCTCCTGCGTGGTAGATTATACCTATTGTTGTGAAGGTTTTCTTACCAAGTGATATTTGACCATGTGTGAATCCAGTCAGCTTGCAGTTGTTTTTGGTACCATCTGCATTGTAACGTAGAAGAATTAGTATTATGTATTTACTATGTGTTTGTATTACTGACGTGGAGCGATTATCTGAATTGCAGGTAGAGCATAATCTACCATGGTTTGCATTTTGTACAAGTCGCTGAAATGGAATGGATTCACAATTTGGTATTGATATATATATGAAGCGTTCATTGGGGATTTCTTCTTGTTTCACATTGTTGCAGAGAGTGCATGTATGTTTCCACATGTATGAAATCTGAAAGATTTCATTTATAGGTATGTTTTTGTTTTCCAGTTCTTGTAGTAAGTACATTAGAAATTCTTGTGGATCTTCCTGTGAGTTTATAGTGAATTTCACCATTCCAGCACAGTAGTCCAATTGTTGTCTTCTTCCATAAACACTATACGTGTTGTCAGGATTGTTTGCTGCATGTCTGTGAAGTACTAACATTTGCAAACACAATGGGTCTGTACTGTGTAAGTAAATGTTGTCAACAATTGGTGGTAATTGAAATAGAATATTCATTGCCACATTTGTGTAGCAACTTACACCAACTATATTTGAGAATTTAAATGGTCCAGGTAGTTCTGTATCTAACTGCTTTTTTTGGAGTTTGTCTTCCTTCTTTGAAGAAGTACCTGGTTTACTTCCCCTAATTGATTCTTTTTTGCTTGTGGTACTTGATGAAGTATTAGTTTCTTTTACTCTCTTTGGAGGATTTGCAGTGACATCCTGTTGCATTTCTGTTTGATTTATTTTTCTTTTATAACATTTTACTTTTTGTGGAACAGAATACGTGTTTAGGTGGGGGGTGTATAGTGAGCGAAGTCTATTGTATTCTAAAATGCATGGAATATCAGCGTTTATTTTACTTGCATCAAAGTTGATTAGAAATAGACCGTCAAGTGTACATAAGCGTGATAGTGCTACGTAGCTCATGCCTTCTTTAAAGACTGTGTTACCAATATCTATCATTGCTTTGTCTAGGGTAAGACCTTGTGATTTATGAATCGTGACTGCGTATGCAAGAGTTAGAGAAAATTGTTCTCTGTGTACATACATGTCTTTGAAGAGAAGGAATCTAGCTGTTGAGCGTCCTATCCTTTTTACTTCTGAAAGTTTGTCAAAGAGTATATTGACAAACTGAATTTTGTTGTCGCGTGGGTATGTTTGAAAGCCAACAACTGTACCCAGTGCTCCATTAACTAGTCCTTGGTCCACGTCAAGGTTACGTTTAAGCATTACTCTGCAATTTAAGGATAATTTTAATATCTTTTCTAAGCCTGCTGTGTTTGAGATTGAGTTTTCTAATCTATTTAGTCTTGTTGTTGCTTGGTCACACATGGGTAGTGTCATACCATGTACTTCTAGTTTGTCTGTGGCGCTAATTTCCATGATTGGTTGCATTTCTTTACTTAGCATGATTTCATTGAATTTGAAACAGCTTGCAAGAGTTGGCATAAAGGCCATACAATTGACATTTTTGTGGGCTAATTGTTCCATAACATCTGTAGCACATGCATTATCGCCATAAAGTGCATTAACTTGGGGGTTTCCAATATTGCTTCTGCTTCTTTAGAAAGTATACCAACTCTGATACTTTTTAAAATGTTAGCATAAGTGAGATCTGCAGATTGCCGCATGTTTTCTGTTAATTCTCTGTATTGGAAATGTTGCCAAAGGTTGACATTTCCAATGCTGCCAACAGTTTTACGGCAGAGTTTTTGTACTAATGTTTTAAAAATAGGCTGACCTTTTACTGGTG
This sequence comes from Ambystoma mexicanum, assembly GCF_040938575.1. NCBI lineage: Eukaryota > Metazoa > Chordata > Amphibia > Caudata > Ambystomatidae > Ambystoma > Ambystoma mexicanum. The sequence continues at coordinate 376,993,012 of NC_090930.1, read as the reverse complement.
ACAATTGAAGCAGATCTCCAAAAACAATAATGTGTTTTCCTGCAAAGAGCTCTTCATAGTCTGTTTTGAGTACTTCTTGTAATCTGAGGTGAATCAAAGCTAACAACAGGTTGGAGACCATGCTCACTTCATCTATTAGTAGCATTTTCATTTGTTTCAATACTCTGCGTAATTCCATTGTAGCTTCTGCAGAAAGTTTGTAATAGTCTAATTTGTTCTGGTGTTCTACTGGTAATAGTAGTAATCGGTGTAATGTAACACCACCTATGTTGTAGGCAGCTAAACCTGTGGGGGCTGACAGTTTGTTGTTTGTCAATTGTTGAAGGAACTTACTAATGATTTTGATTAGGAATGTTTTGCCAGAGCCAGCTTCACCACTGACATACAGTAGTATAGGTTTATAATTATGGCAGGAACATTCTTTATTTTCATGTGTTACACCATGTGCAATTTGTTTTGTTACTTCTTGAAAAATGCTACGTTGCTCATTGTTTAGTTTTGATTGTAGTATAGTTAAGTCTTCTTTATCTTCATACTGACACATGGTGTTTTCTACTTCTATCATAGCTAATTCTGCCTCATTTATTATTAGTGGTTCTCCCAGTGGTTCTTGGCTTCCTGTTACAGAAGGTTGACTACTGTCAGGAGTGTCGTTATCTAGTTGGGCTTGGAGTTCTTCTTCGTGTTGCTGTTCATTGTGCAACATTGTTTTGTACTGTGTAAAGTTTACATCAATTATAGTGCTTTCATTTGCTTTGAAAGCATCCTCATATGAGTCATAGTTATCTAGTATTTGTTCTTCTTTTCTCCATGGTTTGAAGAGTTGTAGCAGGGACATGTAATATACTTCTTTATGTTGAGGAGTCTTTAATGTCAATTTGATATGATTAATAAAATTTGGTTTAGTGAGTTTAACTAAGCTGCCTTCACAGTTTGTCACTCTATATTTACCTTATTTTTCATCAGGTTTCATATTATTTTTGTATGTGTAGTTTTGGGCTATGTGGTATAGACACATGTTTTCCAAAGTATTACTTCTGTTTGGGTAGTATGTGTCCAATAAATCGTTTTTTAAAATGTCTTGGTTGTTGGGATCACGTTTGGCTATTGTTTCTATATCTTCATATAATTTTAGAACTATTTTTCTAGATTTAGCTGGACCAAGACTTAGCCATACTATATTTTCAGATTTACCATACATTGCAGTACCAGTTAAACGATCAGCTGCTTCATATGATCCACATTCTCTATGGGTGAGCATTTTTATGCCCAAGCTGTCTAATTTCTGAGACACTGTTTTATCTGATGACAGGTCATTCCAGAGGTCTTGGAGCTCTGTCTTTTCTGCTTTAGTTAGGTATGCTGTGACATGTCATGCAACTGCATTAGAATTGTCTGCAATGTACTGCACATCTATTTTTTCATTCCATAAGTGGGCAATGATTGCATTATAATCATTGATATATTTTTCTTCTTCTTTTCTTTTTATGTAATATGTATTTTTAGGTGACTTACCTTTAACACTATGTCTAACTGAAGGCATGAGGTTGTTCACTTGACCTGTATTTGTAACTGGTGTAGGGAAACCAAATCAGCATTTGGTGTAGTATTGCCCTTTGTTTTTGTATTTGCGACGACAATATTTTCCACATTTGTGTCTTTGAAATTGTAAAATCTGTGCATGAAGATCACTATTTGTGGCTTCTGATGGAATTTCACAAGTGACATATTTTTCAATAAACTGTAAAACAGTGGCTTCACTGTCTTGACCAAATTTAGGAGCATCTTTAATCATAAAAGCAAGTGGATATGTGGTGCTCATCTGGCTTGGTATTCTTTTCTCCAAAAGAAGTGTTGCACTTCTCCAAGGGGAGGAACAGTTTTATTACAAATAAAATGTAGCATAGCAATGAAGCGATGGTGAAAATATCTTGAAACATTAACAGGATCCAAAGAAATAAGTTCCCCAGGTGTTAGTATATCTATGTTTGTTTTGTTTTTATTTGATATGCGTAGGAAATCATGTAAATCTTCCCATGCATATTCGGCACAACTTAATGTAACAAACCAAGTGGGTGGGCCAAGGTTTCTGATCATACAATGTACATCTCCATGACGTCGAAACCAGTACTCTTTAGTACCATGCATATTTGCTAATAGATTTGTAATATTTGATTGTAAAACCTCATCCTTTTGTTGCACTTTTTCTAATAATTGTGTAGCTGTCATATTTTGAAAGTGTGATCCTGATTTTAATATGTGTGCAACTCCGTAACATAATGTTGCTAGTTCACTTTCAAAGAGTAGGTGGAATATGTATTCCACATTTTGTCTAAATCTGGGTTCTTCAGAATACATCCGTAATGAGCGGTATTCTGAAGCTGATATTTGAATAGGTCTATCATCATACCTTCCTCCTTTGCCAGTAGGAAAGAGTAGAGGAAAAGCACATGCTTCTATACTTATTTCCTATATGCTGATTGGCGATCCTTTTGTTTAACGCATTTGGTACGTTTCCAGTACATCTTCTAAGGTGTCATTAGAGTGCAAAGGATGAATTGTATAATGGTCTAAAGTATTTGATATTGTAGCAGGATCTAGTAGCTCAAATTGACCAGCTTCTTGTGTTTCTTGAATTATTTCAGTTGTATCTTTCAAGTTTTCTTCAATATTAATTTCTTTGTAATATTCATTATTCTCTTTAAGATATTGCAAGGCTTGTCTAACTTTATGTAAATCTACCAGCTGTTGCCATATTTATTTGTCTTTTGTAGGTACTCCATTTACTAAGATAATTAAAGATTGCTGCATTGGACGTTGCACTCCTAGAGTATGCACATTTTCGTTTAGATCTAATGGTAAATAAACTACTTTTCCACGAATGCCTTTTACCTATTCAGAGGGAGGTAATTTTGCTGTTTTTGGTTGAAGGTGTATTATTGCTTGAAATGGGTGTACTGTTTGAATTATGATGCTCTCATATAAATTAAGTTGTTGTAGAGGTTTTGGTACTGGGTATAATTCCAAATTATTTCTGATAGCACGTGAAGGAGTTTGGTTGTTGTCAAGTTTTGTAGTTCAATAACTGCAAAGTATTAAGGGCTCAGTTATTTGTATTTGTTTTCTGCTACAAGGTAGAGAGCTTATTCAAACCATTTAGAATCTTCATTGTCTTCTATTTTGTATGATAGGTCTACAGTTTTTGTGTTACTTTTATAAAACGTTCTACGGAAACATACACATACAAGGTTTGGTACTTCAGCTGATGTACTTTTAAATTTTAGTATTTCTTTTTTGTATGTGTTTAGCAAAAGGTTGCCATGTGTAGAATTGTTGCTTAATTGGTTTAAAGCTATTTCATTCTGTAAATGGCTTTCACTTCCAAAATATTTTTCTGGATATAGTCAATTTCTTCAAGTAGGTCTTTCGCTGTACCATGTAGAAGGATGTTATTTAACTTTGCTAGTGCTAAAGCAGGACTTTTAGCATAGTACAGTTTATAGACTTGATTTCTTATAGTTGAATGATGTGTTGATATCCTTTTGATATCATGGAAAGTGGTTTTACAAGTAGGTCCTGTAATGCAGATCAATGAATGTCCTTGTAGTCCTGTGTACTTGCGCACTGGGCAGGTATCCATATTTTGCAGTAATTTAATTTTGATTTTGTCTTTGCTTTTTACATATTTATTGAGGAATTGGCATAAAGATTTGAAACATTTTTTGGGAATGTTACACATTGACGTGCATGGCCATGTGTACACTAGACGTTCTGATTCAGTTGAATGGAGGGGTAATTCTAAGTTTTCAGGGCATATTTTTGTAAGGAGTACTTCTTGTTGCATTATGGTATTATTCACTTTTTCATAACCTCGACCACTGCTATGTATGGCAATTGTATTTGTTTGCTTTTGTTTGTACGCTTCTTCATTAAAATATGGTTCTGTGCTCGTAGTGTGATTCCATTCACCTCCGCAGATACTTAAGAAGTTCTTTCTGTTGACATTTCGCTTATTGAGAAGTCTTTTTTGTAATTTAGTTATTAGTTTTGTTAGTGGTTTCATTTTGTTTCACAGTAAAATAAATAACTTTCTTTTTTAGAAGAATTGCACTGTCCATCAACGCTTCTAAGATTAATTTCCTACGATAGGTTTTAAGCATTGGACCTGATTTCTCTCCTGTTTTTATAAGATTTTGAAGGACTTTGTGACGGTACATTTTGGCTAAAATACTTTTCTTGGTATGTTTACTTTGCACTATATTAAAATTTAAAGAAGTAGTTTTATCTGTAGTGATAGCTGATTTTCTGTTAATTGTTTTTTGGTTTGTTTTACATTTTGATAGAGGCGGCAAAGTTTTTGTACTTGAAACTTCTTGTGTTTCACTAAATGACTGTATTAGCTGTTTTGTTTCAACTTTTTTTACAAATTCTGCTAGAGATGGATGCTTATGTTGGACACTTTTATTTTCATTTGCTCTACTTTTGCGTTGCTTTGTAAAGAGTTGACTTTTCGTAGGCATTCTTTAGGGTCTGTTGAATAAAATAAAGAAGGTATGGGTTGGGGTGTTCTGCAATGTACGTGTGCTGTGTGCATGAGTGTTTGAGTAAGATGATAAAGATGTATGTAATGGTGTGTGATTGTGCATTGGGAACTACAACTAGTAGAGATAGGTATTCTTGAATTCATGTGTTACTAAACTGGGGTCCAGATGACCAAAAAAAAGTAAGCTAGTGGTGTGGAAAAGTACAAATAGTAAATCTAATGTATACAATTAAAACAGTTGTTTGTTCTATGATATGAAAATTGTAGCGGTTCAGTTGGGTAATTTGTGTGTCCAAAAATAGGAATTTGTGGGCCATTCTGGCTGTAAATCGAGATTTTTGGACAAAATGGTACACAATCTCTATTTTTAGGCACAGAAATAGCTTGTATTAAATTTACAGTATGTTTGAGTAATAATACAAATATTATGGTGATATTCTACTTACTTTTTTTCTTAAATTAACAGGTAACTTCTTAGTTCTTCTTTGTTCTTCGAATTCGGCTGCTTCTTTTCAGGAGATTGGTCTTCACTGCAATTGTAAAAGCTTAAAATTAGTAAATTTGTTTGTATATAGCGCTGTTTTTAATTTAGATATTGATTTTTTTAATTGAAATCCTCAGAGCCTTCTTTAAAACCATTAAACTAATTTATTTGCATAAGATACATTGCATCAGTTCAGTACATATGATATGTTCTTAATGAACAAATTGTATTGAATGACTAACTGTAGCAAAAAAAATATCTTTACTATGTCTTGTGAAATTTATAATATACCAGTGAATACCACTATTTCTGTAACTAAGCTGTTCTAGGTAAAAGCGCCTCAATGTCATGTCTAACTTAAAGTAATTAAGTAAATAAATAAATAAAAACAAAAAAATATGAAATTGTATAAGTATTTTTTTAAAGATTTAAACATAGATTGTGCTTGCAAGCAATTTTGTTTGAATATATGCAGTCTATATATTTCATTTAAAAAATGTTAGTTGAACATGATTTGAGTGTGTGTGTATAAAGAAAGTAAATAGTATAAAGGTTTATAAGTGATAGTTGATTTTAGGAAATTGAAAAAATACAGTAAATTCATTTTACAGATTACACAAGCTAAAAGTCTGTTTGAAAATGTGTTCATCTACTGTACAAAAAATATGCATACCTGAAGTTTGTGTTCATGCATATGGATATGCATGGAGCTGCAAATAGAAATCTTGGAGACTTGTACAGTATTTCTGGTAGATGGTGCTTGCCAATGATATGACACTTGTACTCAGAGAGATTCACAGTACATTTGCAGTGCTGATCTATGATGATGCAGTTAGATGTAGAGGTCTTGAATGTGATTGGTGCATGGTCATGTGACTTCTTAACTACATCCAATGAGGGAATGGCAGAGAGAGTGAAGTGGAAATAGTAGAAGGGCTGTTCATGTTACGATATGTCCGCGGACATGCCGGTAGTTCGCGGACATCGGTAGTTACATCCGGGGATTTTTGGGTTCAGAAGTCATGCAAATGAGAATGAGTACTGAAAGGGATTGGTCAGGAAAGTTTAGTGGGTGTGCTGTGCCAGAAGAGAGTTTCTCATATACTGTTTTTGTTGAGAGAACAACAGATAGCTATGTCTGTGTGTTTTAGGAAAAAGATTGTATGGATTTTGGGAGATTCATGGATATATTGGTTGAAGGTGCATGCAGAAAGCTGTGGAGTAGCTGTAGATCTTGGATTCCCACATGTGGAACTACACTGGTGTAATGATACACAAAATTGCAAATTTGCCAATCAGGGCTTTAGATGACAGCATTAGCCGCTGAAAGCCAATAGTTTATTCAAAGTATGTGCCAAAAATGCTGACAGTCGTCTGTTGTAGCACTTCCATTACGCAGTAGTGAGCTACAAGGAATATGCAGGCCTAGTAGGGGTGGTAGGTCACATTATGCATTGTAGATAGACAGGCAGGGCGGAGGCCCCAGTTCTGTAGCTAATAGACATTATTGGAGTGTTTGGAACATTATGGCACCTATATAGCTCTTAGATAGCCAATCTTAAGTGCTATGAACACTAAGCTATGAGTGCATGCCTTTTAGAGCTTGCTCACATAGGGTTAATTCATCTCGACTTCTCTTAGAATATTCTGCCTTTCTAACTGTAGCCCTGCATGGTTTCGTAAACAAATCCTGTTTCCCTGAGAAGGCCTGGTACGGCCTTGCCCACACGCTGATAAGGACATTCCACTGCTTTCGCAGAGAGGGCTCCAAGGGAGGGGTAGGAGCGAGCAGGGAGCATCACAGAATTGGGTTTTTCCATGAGCAAGCCTATATTTTGCACAGGGAAAGTTCTGGAACTGTGCGTCATGGACTGACAGCACAAGATTATAAAAATGCATGCCCACATGACTCAGGTGGGAGATCGATCTGTGGACATGGTTCGAGCAAAATCGAGTGTCCGGAACCTGCTGCTCTGTCGGCACCCTACAGCGCTGTCCTCTGAGCGGGGCTTGCAACAGCTAGCTTATGAGGGCCAGGGTCTCCCAGTGCTGATTGAAGGGGCGTAAGACTGTGTTTCTCTATGTTTCTCTAAGTTCTATGTTTCTCTATATTTTGCATTTCACTAAGTTTTGTGTTTTGTAATCTTTTCTAACTTGAATCCCAAGATGTTGCTGAAATTCACTGTTTAGAATAAATGCTAAAACTTTTTGAAGGTGTCATTTGTCACTAGCATGAGTTCACTGCTCGGCACAATAGAACCTGTATTTTGGGCTGAATTGGGTAATTTTTGCTCTCAAGGGCTGGTCCCGAGGAAGATTTTCCCAATATCAAGACATTTGGTGGCAGCTTGGGAATTTGTGCAGAGCAGTGCCTTGCTGTGAAATGACAAATTGTGTGAGAGAACACAGTGCAGAGTGATGAGCAGGCTGTCGCATTTCCTTGGTGGTCTCACTGCAGCTCTGAGACACCAAAAAAGACAGCATGTTGGTGTCGGCTTGCCGCGGCCGATAGCTTGTGTGGTTAAGACTTTCCCCTTCAGTAAATCAGTGGTCGCTGACTTACTGCTTGGGAACAAAGCCAGGGAGCACAAGGCGATAAACAAGCGGGAAATGGCTATGTTTAAAGCGCTCCGATGAATGGTCAAGAAAGATTTATGTTCAATTAGGAAGGAATTTTATCATGCGGTTTCCCCATTTAAAGTTGCAATTTGGAATGCAAAGTGAGACAGAGTTCTCAACTCTATTCTGTCATGAGGGCAGGAAAATAGTTGCGAGGATTTGACATGCAAATTGTGAATAGTAATTTAAACATTGTAATCCAGCCCCAGTGTGCTAGCGAGTGGGGGGCTGTAATGTAAGGAGTCGAAGGTTCGCTTTTTAAATGTATGCTTTTGAAGTGTTGACATTCCTGAAGATAACGTGGGAATGAGCGGTGTTTAGGAGAAAGAGTAACATCTGTGTTGAGAGCCTAAAGGGTTTGTTTTTTGGCAAATGTAAATTCCATGTGCTGGTGGTGCATTCTGTTTAAGGAAACACTCTAAAATGGCGACATTGCATTTTAGCTGTGCCATGCTTACAATGGGTGAGAGACTCACTTAAAAAAGAAAGTGAGTGAATGGCATTTGGATGTTCGATGTTTGTGTATTGATTTGGAATTGCAGAATCAGTTTGCAATGGTTTAGGGGAAGACAATTTATATTTTCTAAATTGCCCCTAGAGTATGTGACTGTTCCCACGCTATGCCATGGATTAAAGTACTGTTGCGTTATAAGTGATGTATGTTTTATAAATAGTGACCTGTTAACTGTGATATATGGTGAAAAATGTTGTTGACACATTAACAGCCCACAAGCAATATAGAGTGTGGGTTGCTCTTGCAGAGAAAAAACGTGCAGGGAGCTGCACTACAGATGACCTGTTTTAAATGCACTGAAATAATTGGTTTTAATTTGGCAATGGTACACCAGAATGGAAAATCTGTGTGTGATAAAACAGCACAAAGATTTAGTGGGCTGCGGGTTCTTTTGAAAGATCGCACATTGCATTGGATTGAGTTTGTGAAGCCAAACTACAAGGTTACGAGGAAAAAGAAAAATGTATGCCTTTACATGGGACATTGATCAGTCAAAACAGGCTAAAAGACGCTTTGTCATTTTGCAAAATTACATGGAGTTGAATCTGATGACAAGGAAAATGTGCCTCTTTTGAAAATAAGAGTCTTGCTGTGCAGAGCTTGTGCCTTGAAGATAACTTGCACTGTCTTGGGCGAGGTGCGTGAAAGAGAAAAAAACAACTGTTGGAGGAAGGCAGGAAAGCAGAATGCCGCGCTCCTGTTCAGTAAAATGGTGTTTATAGAAGCTGGCAGATATGGGAGCTTTTCTGAGTTGCTGAAGCAGTGCAGGAAACAGTTAATCTGGATGAACTGTCTGAAACGAGTGCCTTCCATTGAAGTCGCCCCAGTTTAAGAGTTGTAGGCAAAGAGACAAGCTTGCTGCGTGGCGCTGCCATGTGCACAGGAAAGATAAACAATGACATTCCTGCATTCCATCCCCTGTGAGAGACACCGTCAGTTTGAGCAAAGACTGAGGAGGGGGGTGCAAAGACAGAATGCTGAAACAGAACTGAAGGCAATAATTGCTGTGAGTGAGAAGATGAAAAAGAGCGCAATCTACCTTACACATGCTGATGTATGCATGCTTTCTGACACTGGCATGCAATAACAGAGCTGATCAGAAGTAAAGAATTTGCCCAGTATCAACACTGGAAGGAAAATAAATGCTGCATGCAGAATGGCAGACAGGCACATTGCATCTGAACATTTGGGGAACCTGTGCATCTGTGAATGGGCTAAGAAAAGACAGCTGCCCATTTCAAGAGACATTGCCGTGCAAGCTGCATCCCCATGCCCCATGTGATGTGATGTGAAGTGAAGAGACATTGCCGTGCAAGCTGCATCCCAGTACTCCATGTGATGTGAACTGAAGTAAAGCGCTGTGCACTGGAGAAGAAACCTCTAGGTGCTTTGAGAAGTGAAAATACACAGCAGGAAAAATGCAAGCTACATTTCCAGGGCTGGAGTAACTGACAAAGACATTACGGCGTCCCAGATGGAAGCAAAACTGACAAAGGTAGCCGTATTGCAAGAAACAACATGCAGAGCGGGGTTTTGGAGTATAACATGAACACTGCACATTAGCCATGATCCAGAAGCCTCACGGCTTAGTGCAAGAATGAATGATTTGTTGAAGCAAATAAAGGAACTGATTCAGACTATCGCGCTCAAAGGGGTGGCCCAAGAAATCAGCAGACACCCTTTGGGAAAATGACAAGTGGAAAACCAGAAGCTTGAAAGACACTAGCTGTATGGAGAAAAATAAACAAAGCTGCTTGTGCAACTGCAGGTGGTGTGGGACTGAAAGACTTTACCTTTGAAAAAATGGAGTGATGCCAGCAGGGCAACCTAAATCAAGATCATGAAACACTGGAAGCAAGTTGGCGCCTGGCATTTGTGATCGCTTTGGTGAAAAAGGAAAGCATTGATCCATTGAGAAGTGCGACCTGGGTACTTATTATATGGCTTTTGTAAAATCACAGATCAGTCTGAAGTACCATTGACCAACTATGATCGCATTGCACAAATGAGTTTGTGACTAGGCAATTACACCCCGTATGGTTGAGTGTAAATAATCCCCCAGTAACATGCAGAAGGGTGACAAATAATTGTGGTAGCAATGATATGGTGTGTAGTTACCGGATGAGACTTCTGAAGGTGGGGGTGGTGTTAAGGAAGGGGTGGTTAATGCTGATATTGTAGTTTTGATGACATCCTAATGTGGATAACAATGACATTGTACTTTTGATGAAATCCTAACATTTCTGTTTGTATTTTGCCTAGGCAAAAAACCAAGACAGTTGCGTGCCATGATTGGGGTAGATGTGTGCAATTTGCGGGTGACATTGATCTGTCAAGCAGACGCATTCTCAGAGAAAGCGAGTCACTGCGAGATGATATGTGAATTTTGAACCTGTCCTCAATGCTGCTAACATGCATGACGTATGAGGACATTTGTTCTGCAAACTGTGAGAAGTGTCCAACAGAGTAATAACTTTTGCTGAACTGGCACGGTGCAGACTTGGCTAGTTATCAAACATTTGATGCTACATTCAAATTATGCAGTTGCTGGAAATAACCTGGTTGATATGCTTTGCCTTTCTTGTTTAAAGGACTGTGGACAATGGGTTGTGGACTGTGACATCATGCACCACAAACAGCTGTATGACACAGCACTTGAATGCTAACACATTGAAAAAATGTTTTTTTAAATGCACTTTTTGAGATGAATCTGAAAAAACGAAATGTTTTGCTCTTCCAACTTAATTGCTTTAACCAGAGATGTTTTGCCTTTTCTAAAACTACTACGTTGCACGTAGGCAGGAAAATGATTAATGAATTGTTGGGGCAGCAGGATTATGCAAGCAGGAGCGTAATATATTTTGAGATAAAATAAGTGTGCACACCAAAGTTAGTTGTGCGTAGTTTAAGGTTCTTAATTTGTAGTAATGCTGCCAAGTGTGTGAGCTCTAATTTGAGATGGTAACCTTTGAAACACTGGATACTTTTACAGCCAGCCTTAAGGCGGGTAAATGAAACCAAAACTGACTTGATATTTGATTTTATGACACAGTGTGAGACACGGTTTTTGTTAAACCAACCAGTTTCATGTTTTTGTGGGGGCAGCTGTCTCCAGCACACTAATGCAAAGAGTCACCTTTTGATTGTAGACATGTAGAATAATTCCTTGGAACAGCGCTACAAATGAGTATCCACATGGAATTGCTAGCGTACTGGCCTGGCACATTGTCGGGCATCTTTTGTCACTGACTCATATGACTGGTGCTTATGAAATCCTAGGCCCAAATGTTTCAGTGAATGGATCCAACAATTTGTTTGTTTTATGTTTTTTCTGACCAAGAACTGCAGCGAGTGTTCTCGCCAAGATTTTATGGACTATAACTTGACTAAATGCATTTCACACAATGGTACGATGAAACAGCCACTGCCGGATGGTAGTATGGTGTTTGTAGCTAAAACTAATATTGTATATGGTAGGCATACCACTTGGAGAAGGGTATTCTCCAAGTCACACAAGGTAGAAACTATGAACATGCTAGATTTTTCAGTAGTAAGGCAACATTTAAATTGTAGGCTGGTAATGTACACATCTATTATTACAGTGATACACTTAGGCATAGATTTATCATGAGGCAATGTTTCCTTAGTACTACCAAGCTGCTACAAATGGAGTCCATTTCTATGGCCCATCACCAGAGTGCGCGTAGCTAAGGAGCTAGATTCATTAATTGCGGGAACAGCGGGGAGTAACAGGAGCTTTATACGATTTTGACACAGAAACTGTGCACAATAAGCTAGCCACTATGGGTTCTGATGCCAGCTCTGCTATAAAACCTCTGGCCTAGTGGGGTCCATTGATACGCCCAACACTGCTACAAGTATTGGCCACCACTTCAGATGGCAAAACTTTAGTTATGAAGACATTTTTTCTGCCATAGGGTAGGTCAACAAGACTGCTAAATACACACGATGCATTTTATGGCAAACATTGTTAAATCAGCACTTGTTGGCTTTTCGCTCCGAGTGGGGGCGACCATCCTAAACCCACTGGCACACAGAGCTACAGTTACCAGCAAACATATGGATCAAACCGCTTGCTTTTGATTGCATGAATAACACATGCCATGCTTTATGCAAATTCATAGAATTGTTTTTATTTAGATAACCTGGTGCCCATGGGTTCACCTTGCTCATGAAATTAGATAGTTTTTGGTTGGGTTCCACATACATGGGGGAAGTGTCTAATCACACAGCCCATAGTCACGTTTGAATGCCCTGGGATCAGGGGGAGGGTAGGCCCTTAGAGTGAAAGGCTGCCAGGTTTAGAATTGGTAACCATACATAAATGCAATAGTGCATTGTAGATTAGACTACACTGGATTGCCTTGATATTCTAACTGCATGCTGCTTTTTAACTGACAATCAGTTATACGATAATTATTTAGGTATTTTAGTGTAGGCCAGGTTTTGGCTAGAGTAAATGCCCATGTTCACTTTGTGTAGGTATTTTTGTGTAAACCAGGCTTTGGCAAGGGTATATGTCACTGTTCACTTTGTGTACATTTTTGTTTAGGTAGTGTTTTTACTAACCTTGCATGCCACGCTGACTAACCACTAGAAGATAGTTTGCTTAAACCTCTTGCAAAGCCCCAAGGTCTTTATCACTGCACTACATACTATGCTGATGGGTATTAGCCAGCATTGTCACACACACTTTGAATAGGGGTGGAGTGTAGTGATACACAAAATTGCAAATTTGCCAATCAGGGCTTTAGATGACAGCATTAGCCGCTGAAAGCCAATAGTTTATTCAAAGTATGTGCCAAAAATGCTGACAGTAGTCTGTTGTAGTGTAGCACTTCCATTACGCAGTAGTTAGCTACAAGGAATATGCAGGCCTAGTAGGGGTGGTAGGTCACATTATGCATTGTAGATAGACAGGCAGGGCGGAGGCCCCAGTTCTGTAGCTAATAGACATTATTGGAGTGTTTGGAACATTATGGCACCTATATAGCACTTAGATAGCCAATCTTAAGCTCTATGAACACTAAGCTATGAGTGCATGCCTTTTAGAGCTTGCTCACATAGGGTTAATTCATCTCGACTTCTCTTAGAATATTCTGCCTTTCTAACTGTAGCCCTGCATGGTTTCGTAAAGAAATCCTGTTTCCCCGAGAAGGCCTGGTACGGCCTTGCCCACACGCTGATAAGGACATTCCAGTGCTTTCGCAGAGAGGGCTCCAAGGGAGGAGTAGGAGCAAGCAGGGAGCATCACAGAATTGGGTTTTTCCATGAGCAAGCCTATATTTTGCACAGGGAAAGTTCTGGAACTGTGCGTCATGGACTGACAGCACAAGATTATAAAAATGCATGCCCACATGACTCAGGTGGGAGATCGATCTGTGGACTTGGTTCGAGCAAAATCGAGTGTCCGGAACCTGCTGCTCTGTCGGCACCCTGCAGCGCTGTCCTCTGAGCGGGGCTTGCAACAGCTAGCTTATGAGGGCCAGTGCTGATTGAAGGGGTGCAAGACTGTGTTTCTCTATGTTTCTCTAAGTTCTATGTTTCTCTATATTTTGCATTTCTCTAAGTTTTGTGTTTTGTAATCTTCTCTAACTTGAATCCCAAGATGTTGCTGAAATTCACTGTTTTGAATAAATGCTAAAACTTTTTGAAGGTGTCATTTGTCACTAGCATGAGTTCACTGCTCGGCACAATAGAACCTGTATTTTGGGCTGAATTGAGTAATTTTTGCTCTCAAGGGCTGGTCCCGAGGAAGATTTTCCCAATATCAAGACAACTGGCATGGAGTATGTGGAATGAAGTCGTTGGACTTGCTACCTCTCTGTGCCACTTTGGAGACAGAGCAACATCCAGACATAATTGTAATTCATTGTGGAGGGAACAGTTTAGGACATGTGACTGGAATTTTTTTGTAATTTGCTATGAAAGAAGGACTTGGGAAGGTTATGGACATGTTTCCTAATTCTCAAGTGATATTTTCACGGATTGCGCAGAGACAAATGTGGCTTCTTTCTTCTTCATTTGGTCCACAAATGGAAAAAGCAAGGCACAATGTTAATAAAGTTGTTTGTGCCTTTCTAAAAGATTTTGGCATGTCTTCTATTCACAATGAAAATATTCTGTTTCGTAGTACAAACATTTTTCGCAAAGATGGAGTCCATCTTACTTAAGGTGGCAATCAGATTTTTCTGAGAAATGTACAAAATGCATTGCGACCTTTTTTGGAATTACAACATCCATTTTGAAGTAGTTGTTAAGCATTTATAATTTTTGACTTAGAAACACCTCCCAAAGGCTCTTTGCAGAGCCACCACTTCCTCCCAGAGAAAATTGCAATGTTTGTGACAGGGTATAAACCCAATTTTTTAAATGTTCGCGAACTGTCCGCGGACTTCTAAAAAATACAAAGGGCCTTGCTTCATTTATTTTCACTTCCATTTTTGAACTGTGAAAAGCAGCTCTGAAAAGAGCCTTATTGTTTTTTTGATTTTTGATATTTTGTATTTTTTTTGGTTTTTCATACACGACACACTAGGAGAGGAGGGGAAAGGAAGGTAAAGGGGGAGACACCAACCACAGGGATAAGAAAGGGCGAGCTGAGAGAGGAAGATGTAGAGTGGGTTTCATTTGGGTAGTGAGCAGATCTTCTCGTGCTCTGAGACGATAGTCTCAAAAGCACTATGAAGTTGCTCCCCCCTGCAGAGTACTGTGTCACAGTACATACATACAACTGTGACCCTCGAAAGGTAAGGGTCATCAGCATTCTGTATGGCTTGTGAGGCAGCTTGAGGAAGACGCTGTCCCACAGAGGTGATCCTTGTGGTGACAGGATCAGAAACAGAGGATGAAGTAGAGGAAATCAACCTGCTACGTTCTTCGCAAGGTACAACCCTGCAAATAGCCCCAGAGTGAAATGATCTCAGGTGTCGCTTCATAGTAGTGGTCCCAAAGCTGTACTTACCTTGCTTCCCGCGACTCAGTATCATTTTGCACTCATTGCAGGTAACACGGTTCGCACAAGCCTTAGGAACATTCAAGGGTTTTTCGGTTTTACTTGGAACCATAACGTCCCTTTGACAATGTTTTGTCACTGAATTTCATAGGTTTTTAGTAGCGCACTTAACCATAACATGCCTTTAACAAAGTTTTTTCATTGAATTTTATTTGTGCAACTTAACCATAACGTCCCTGTAACGCAATTTTCTTTTACTGCATTTCATAGGTTTTTATTAGTGCAACCTCATCATAACATCCTTTGCAATAGATGAAGACCACTAGCATCTTAGGTCCTCAAAGTGGGAACCCCAGGTGGTAAAAAAAAGATTTTCCTTCCCAAACCGGGACGCCTGCGGCGTCCCGGTGCAGGAAGGAAAATCTTTTACCAAGATGGCCACCATGGAAAGGGAATGCAGGGTGTATAAAGAGAACACAACAGGACATGAGCAGGGGGTGGACGAGAGGGGATAGACACACACAGGGCATGAGCGGGGGGTGGGCGGGAGGGGATAGACACACACGGGGCATGAGCGGGGGTAGGCGGGAGGGGATAGACACACGGGGCATGAGCGGGTGGTTGGGGCGGGAGGGATAGAGACACACGGGGCATGAGTGGGGGGGCGGGAGGGATAGAGACACACAGGGCATGAGCGGGGGGTGGGTGGGAGGGGATAGAGACACACGGAGCATGAGCGGGGGGTGGGTGCGAGGGTTAGAGACACACGTGGCATGAGCGGGGGGTGGGTGGGAGGGTTAGAGAAACACGGGGCTTGAGCGGGGGGTGGGTGGGAGATATAGAGACACACGGGGTATGAGCGGGGGGTGGGTGGGAGGGATAGAGACACACAGGGCATGAGCGGGGGGTGGGTGGGAGGAATAGGGACACACGTGGCATGAGCGGGGGGTGGGTGGGAGGGATGGAGACACGCGGGGCATGAGCGGGGGGTTGGTGAGAGGGGAGAGACACATGGAGCGGGGGGTGGGTGGGAGGGGGGTGACAAACGGGGCATGAGCGGGGGGTGGGTGTTAGGGGAGAGACAAACGGGGCATGAGCGGGGGGTGGGTGGGAGGGGAGAGACACATGGGGCATGAGCGGGGGGTGGGAGGAAGGGGAGAGACACACGGGGCATGAGCAGGGGGTGGGTGGGAGGGCTAGAGACACACGGGGCATGAGCAAGGGGTGGGGGGAGAGACACACGGGGCATGAGCAGGGGGTAGGCGGGAGGGGATAGACACACGGGGCATGAGCGGGTGGTTGGGGCGGGAGGGATAGAGACACACGGGGCATGAGTGGGGGGGCGGGAGGGATAGAGACACACGGGGCATGAGCGGGGGGTGGGTGGGAGGGGATAGAGACACACGGAGCATGAGCGGGGGGTGGGTGCGAGGGTTAGAGACACACGGGGCATGAGCGGGGGGTGGGTGGGAGGGATAGAGAAACACGGGGCTTGAGCGGGGGGTGGGTGGGAGATATAGAGACACACGGGGTATGAGCGGGGGGTGGGTGGGAGGGATAGAGACACACAGGGCATGAGCGGGGGGTGGGTGGGAGGAATAGGGACACACGTGGCATGAGCGGGGGGTGGGTGGGAGGGATGGAGACACGCGGGGCATGAGCGGGGGGTTGGTGAGAGGGGAGAGACACATGGAGCGGGGGGTGGGTGGGAGGGGGGAGACAAACGGGGCATGAGCGGGGGGTGGGTGTTAGGGGAGAGACAAACGGGGCATGAGCGGGGGGTGGGTGGGAGGGGAGAGACACATGGGGCATGAGCGGGGGGTGGGAGGAAGGGGAGAGACACACGGGGCATGAGCAGGGGGTGGGTGGGAGGGCTAGAGACACACGGGGCATGAGCAAGGGGTGGGGGGAGAGACACACAGGGCATGAGCAGGGGGTGAGGGGAGGGCTAGAGACACACGGGGCATGAGCGGGGGGTGGGTGGGAGGGCTGGCTAGAGACACACGGGGCATGAGCGGGGAGTTGGCGGAGAGACACATGGGCGTGAGCGGGGGGTGGGTAGGAGGGCTAGGGGCATGAGCGGGGGGTGGGTGGGTTTGCTAGAGACACACGGGGCATGGGCGGGGGGTGGGGGGAGGGAGAGACACACGGGGAATGAGCTGGGGGTGGGTGGGAGTGCTAGAGACACATGGGGCATGAGCGGGGGTGGGTGGGAGGGCTAGAGATACACGGGGCATGAGCGGGGAGTGGGAGGACTAGAGACACACGGGGCATGAGCGGGGGGTGGCTGGGAGGGCTAGAGACACACGGGTCATGAGCGGGGGGTGGGTGGGAGTGCTAGAGACACACGGGGCATGAGCGGGGGGTGGGTGGGAGGGCTAGAGACACATGGGGCATGAGCGGGGGGTGGGTGGGAGGGCAAGAGACATACAGGGCATGAGCGGGGGGTGGGTGGGAGGGCTAGAGACACACGGGGCATGAGTGGGGGTGGGGGGGGGGGAGAGAGACACACGGGGCATGAGCAGGGGGTGAGCGGGAGGGAGAGAGACACACGGCGCATGAGCAG
The DNA here is from genome assembly GCF_040938575.1 of Ambystoma mexicanum. Lineage (NCBI taxonomy): Eukaryota > Metazoa > Chordata > Amphibia > Caudata > Ambystomatidae > Ambystoma > Ambystoma mexicanum. Next base: position 376,975,310 of record NC_090930.1, on the reverse strand, counting down.
GGGTGGGCGGAGGGAGAGAGACACACGGGGCATGAGCGGGGGTGGGGTGGAGGGAGAGAGACACACGGGGCATGAGCGGGGGTGGGGGGGAGGGAGAGAGAGACACGGGGCATGAGCGGGGGTGGGCGGGAGGGAGAGAGACACACGGGCATGAGCGGGGGTGGGGGGAGGGAGAGAGACACACGGGGCATGAGCGGGGGTGGGGGAGAGAGAGAGAGACACACGGGGCATGAGCGGGGGTGGGTGGGAGGGATAGAGACACTCGGGGCATGAGCGGGGGGGTGGGTGGGAGGGATAGAGACACACATGGCATGAGCGGGGGGTGGGTGGGAGGGCTAGAGACACACAGGGCATGAGCAGGGGGTGGGAGGGCTAGAGACACACGGGGCATGAGTGGGGGGTGGTTGGGAGGGGAGAGACGAATGGGGCATGAGCGGGGGTTGGGTGGGAGGGCTAGGGGCATGAGCGGGGGGTGGGTGGGTTTGCTAGAGATACACAGGCATGAGCGGGGAGTGGGGGGATGGAGAGACACACATGGGGCATGAGCGGGTGGTGGGTGGGAGTGCTAGAGACACACGGGGCATGAGCGGGGGGTGGGTGGGAGGGCTAGAGACACACGGGGCATGAGCAGGGGGTGGGAGGGCTAGAGACACACGGGGCATGAGCGGGGGGTGGCTGGGAGGGCTAGAGACACACGGGGCATGAGCAGGGGGTGGGTGGGATTGCTAGAGACACACGGGGCATGAGCGGGGGGTGGGTGGGAGGGCTAGAGACACACAGGGCATGAGCGGGGGTGGGTGGGAGGGCTACAGACACACAGGGCATGAGCGAGGGGTGGGTGGGCGGACTAGTCACACACAGGGCATGAGTGGGGGTGGTGGGGAGGTAGTGAGACCAACGGGGCATGAGCGGGGGGTGGGGGGAGGGAGAGAGACACAGGGGGCATGAGCAGGGGGTGGGTGGGATTGATAGAGACACACGGGGCATGAGCGGGGGGTGGGGGAGAGGGGAGAGACACACGTGGCCTAAGCGGGTGGTGGGTGGGAGGGATAGAGACACATGGCGCATGAGCGGGGGGTGGGTGGGAGGGATAGAGACACACGGGGCATGAGCGGGGGGTGGGTGGGAGGGGAGAGACAAACGGGGCATTTGCGGGGGGTGGGTGGGAGGGAAGAGACAAACAGGGCATGAGCGGGGGGTGGGGGAGAGGGGAGAGAAAACGGGGCATGAGCGGGAGGTGGGGGGGCGGGCAGAGACACACGGGGCATGAGCGAGGGGTGGGTGGGAGGGGAGAGACACACAGGGCATGAGCAGGGGGTGGGTGGGAGGGGAGAGACACACGGGGCATGAGCACGGGGTGGGTGGGAGGGATGAGACACATGGGGCATGAGCAGGGGGTGGGTGGGAGTTGCGAGACACACGGGGCATGAGCAGGGGGTGGGTGGGAGGGCAGAGACACACGGGGCATGAGCGGGGGGTGGGTGGGAGGGGAGAGACACACGGGGAATGAGCGGGGGTGGGTGGGACTGCGAGATACACGGGGCATGAGTGGGGGTGTGGGGGAGGGAGAGAGACACACGGGGCATGAGCGGGGGCTGGGGGGGAGGGAGAGAGACACACGGGGCATGAGCGGGGGTGGGAGGGAGGGAGAGAGACACATGGGGCATGAGCAGGGATGGGGGAGGGTGAGAGACACACGGGGCATGAGCGGGGGGTGGGCAGGAGGGAGAGAGACACAAGGGGCATGAGCGGGGGTGGGGGGAGGGAGAGAGACACATGGGGCATGAGCGGGGGTGGGGGGGAGGGAGAGAGACACACAGGGCATGAGCGGGGGGTGGGTGGGAGGGATAGAGACACACAGGGCATGAGCGGGTGCTGGGTGGGATTGATAGAGACACAAGGGGGCATGAGCTGGAGTGGGTGGGAGGGATAGAGACACACGGGGCATGAGCGGGGGGTGGGTGGGAGGGGAGAGACAAACGAGGCATGAGCGGGGGTGGGTGGGAGGGCTAGGGGCATGAGCGGGGGGTGGGTGGGATGGGAGAGACAAACAGGGCATGAGCGGGGGGTGGGTGGGAGGGGAGAGACAAACGGGGCATGAGCGGGGGTGGGGTGGGGGAAGAGACAAACGGGACATGAGCGGGGAGTGGGTGGGAGGGGAGAGACACACGGGGCATGAGCGGGGGGTGGGTAGCAGGGGAGAGACACACGGGGCATGAGCAGGGGGTGGGTGGGAGGGATAGAGACACACGGCGCATGAGCGGGGGTGGGCGGAGGGAGAGAGACACACGGGCATGAGCGGGGGTGGGGGGGAGGGAGAGAGACACACGGGGCATGAGCGGGGGGTGGGAGGGAGGGGAGAGACACACGGGGCATGAGCAGGGGGTTGGTGGGAGGGCTAGAGACACACGGGGCGTGAGCAGGGGCTGGGGGAGAGACACACGGGGCATTGAGCAGGGGGGTGGGGGGAGGGCTAGAGACACACGGGGCATGAGCGGGGGTGGGTGGGAGGGGAGAGACGAACGGGGCATGAGCGGGGGTTGGGTGGGAGGGCTAGGGGCTTGAGCGGGGGGTGGGTGGGTTTGCTAGAGATACACAGGCATGAGCGGGGGGTGGGGGGTGGGAGAGACACACACGGGGCATGAGCGGGGGGTGGGTGGGAGTGCTAGAGACACACGGGGCATGAGCGGGGGGTGGGTGGGAGGGCTAGAGACACACGGGGCATGATCAGGGGGTGGGAGGACTAGAGACACACGGCGCATGAGCGGGGGGTGGGTGGGAGGGATAGAGACACACGGGGCATGAGCGGGGGGTGGGTGGGAGGGGAGAGACAAACGGGGCATTTGCGGGGGGTGGGTGGGAGGGGAGAGACAAACAGGGCATGAGCGGGGGGTGGGTGGGTGGGGAGAGAAAAAGGGGCATGAGAGGGAGGTGGGTGGGCGGGCAGAGACACACGGGGCATGAGCGAGGGGTGGGTGGGAGGGGAGAGACACACAGGGCATGAGCAGGGGGTGGGTGGGAGGGGAGAGACACACGGGGCATGAGCACGGGTTGGGTGGGAGGGGAGAGACACATGGGGCATGAGCAGGGGGTGGGTGGGAGTTGAGAGACACACGGGGCATGAGCGGGGGTGGGTGGGACTGCGAGATACACGGGGCATGAGTGGGGTGTGGGGGAGGGAGAGAGATACACGGGGCATGAGCGGGGGCTGGGGGGAGGGAGAGAGACACACGGGGCATGAGCGGGGGTGGGGGAGGGAGAGAGACACATGGGGCATCAGCAGGGGTGGGGGGGAGGGTGAGAGACACACGGGGCATGAGCGGGGGGTGGGCAGGAGGGAGAGAGACACAAGGGGCATGAGCGGGTGTGGGGGGAGGGAGAGAGACACATGGGGCATGAGCGGGGGTGGGGGGGAGGAAGAGAGACACACAGGGCATGAGCGGGGGGTGGGTGGGGAGGGATAGAGACACACAGGGCATGAGCGGGTGCTGGGTGGGATTGATAGAGACACAAGGGGGCATGAGCTGGGAGTGGGTGGGAGGGAAAGAGACACACGGGGCATGAGCGGGGGGTGGGTGGGAGGGGAGAGACAAACGGGGCATGAGCGGGGGGTGGGTGGAGGGCTAGGGGCATGAGTGGGGGGTGGGTTGGATTGGGAGAGACAAACAGGGCATGAGCGGGGGGTGGGTGGGAGGGGAGAGACAAACGGGGCATGAGCGGGGGTGGGTGGGGGGAAGAGACAAATGGGACATGAGCGGGGAATGGGTGGGAGGGGAGAGACACACGGGGCATGAGCGGGGGGTGGGTAGCAGGGGAGAGACACACGGGGCATGAGCTTGGGGTGGGTGGGAGGGAGACACACATTGCGCATGAGCAGGGGGTGGGTGGGAGGTTCTAGAGACACATGGGGCGTGAGCGAGGGTGGGTGGGAGGGAAGAGACACACGGGGCATGAGCGGGGGGTGGGAGGGAGGGGAGAGGACACACGGGGCATGAGCGGGGGGTGGGAGGGGAGGGAGAGACACACGGGGCATGAGCAGGGGGTTGGTGGGAGGGCTAGAGACACACGGGGCGTGAGCAGGGGCTGGGGGGAGAGACACACGGGGCATTGAGCAGGGGGTGGGGGGAGGGCTAGAGACACACGGGGCATGAGTGGGGGGTTGGTGGGAGGGCTGTCTAGAGACACACGGGGCATGAGCGGGGAGTGGGGGGAGAGACACACGGGGCGTGAGCGGGGGGTGGGTGTCTCGGGCTAGGGCATGAACGGGAGGTGTGTGGGTGGGCTAGAGACACATGGGGAATGAGCGGGGGGTGGGGGTAAGGCTAGAGACACACAGGGCATGAGCGGGGGGTGGGCGGGAGGGAGAGAGACACACGGCGCATGAGCGGGGGTGGGGGGAGCGAGAGAGACACACGGGGCATGAGCGGGGGTGGGGGGGAGGGAAGAGAGACACACAGGGCATGAGCAGGGGTGGGGGGAGGGAGAGAGACACATGGGGCATGAGCGGGGGCTGGGCGGGAGGGAGAGAGACACACGGGGCATGAGCGGGGGTGGGGGGGAGGGAGAGAGACACATGGGGCATGAGCGGGGGGTGGGTGGGAGGGATAGAGACACACGGGGCATGAGCGGGGGGTGGGTGGGAGGATAGAGACACACAGGGCATGAGTGGGGGCTGGGTGGGATTGATAGAGACAAAAGGGGGCATGAGCTGGGGGTGGGTGGGAGGGATAGAGACACACGGGGCATGAGCGGGGGGTGGGTGGGAGGTGAGAGACAAACGGGGCATGAGCGGGGGGTGGGTGGGAGGGCTAGGGGCATGAGCAAGTGAGAGACAAACAGGGCATGAGCGGGGGGTGGGTGGGAGGGGAGAGACAAACGGGGCATGAGTGGGGGGTGGGTGGGAGATGAGAGACACACGGGGCATGAGCGGGGGTGGGAGGGAGGGGAGAGACACACGGGGCATGAGCAGGGGGTTGGTGGGAGGGCTAGAGACACACGGGGCATGAGCAGGGGCTGGGGGGAGACACACAGGGCATTGAGCAGGGGGTGGGTGGAGGGCTAGAGACACACGGGGCATGAGCGGGGGGTGGCTGGGAGGGCTAGAGACACACGGGGCATGAGCGGGGGGTGGGTGGGAGGGCTAGAGACACACGGGGCATGAGCGGGGGGTGGGTGGGAGGGCTAGAGACACACGGGGCATGAGCGGGGGGTGGGTGGGTGGGGAGAGAAAAAGGGGCATGAGAGGGAGGTGGGTGGGTGGGCGGGCAGAGACACACGGGGCATGAGCGAGGGGTGGGTGGGAGGGGAGAGACACACAGGGCATGAGCAGGGGGTGGGTGGGAGGGGAGAGACACACGGGGCATGAGCACGGGTTGGGTGGAGGGAGAGACACATGGGGCATGAGCAGGGGGTGGGTGGGAGTTGAGAGACACACGGGGCATGAGCAGGGGGTGGGTGGGAGGGGAGAGACACACGGGGCATGAGCGGGGGGTGGGTGGGAGGGGAGAGACACACGGGGCATGAGCGGGGGTGGGTGGGACTGCGAGATACACGGGGCATGAGTGGGGGTGTGGGGGAGGGAGAGAGACACACGGGGCATGAGCGGGGGCTGGGGGGAGGGAGAGAGACACACGGGGCATGAGCGGGGGTGGGGGAGGGAGAGAGACACATGGGGCATCAGCAGGGGTGGGGGGGAGGGTGAGAGACACACGGGGCATGAGCGGGGGTGGGCAGGAGGGAGAGAGACACAAGGGGCATGACGGGGTGTGGGGGGAGGGAGAGAGACACATGGGGCATGAGCGGGGGGTGGGGGGGAGGAAGAGAGACACACAGGGCATGAGCGGGGGGTGGGTGGGAGGGATAGAGACACACAGGGCATGAGCGGGTGCTGGGTGGGATTGATAGAGACACAAGGGGGCATGAGCTGGGAGTGGGTGGGAGGGAAAGAGACACACGGGGCATGAGCGGGGGGTGGGTGGGAGGGGAGGGACAAACGGGGCATGAGCGGGGGGTGGGTGGGAGGGCTAGGGGCATGAGTGGGGGGTGGGTTGGATTGGGAGAGACAAACAGGGCATGAGCGGGGGGTGGGTGGGAGGGGAGAGACAACGGGGCATGAGCGGGGGTGGGTGGGGGGAAGAGACAAACGGGACATGAGCGGGGAATGGGTGGGAGGGGAGAGACACACGGGGCATGAGCGGGGGGTGGGTAGCAGGCGAGAGACACACGGGGCATGAGCAGGGGGTGGGTGGGAGGGGAGACACACATTGCGCATGAGCAGGGGGTAGGTGGGAGGTTCTAGAGACACATGGGGCGTGAGCGAGGGTGGGGTGGGAGGGAAGAGACACACGGGGCATGAGCGGGGGGTGGGAGGGAGGGGAGAGACACACGGGGCATGAGCGGGGGGTGGGAGGGAGGGGAGAGACACACGGGGCATGAGCAGGGGTTGGTGGGAGGGCTAGAGACACACGGGGCGTGAGCAGGGGCTGGGGGGAGAGACACACGGGGCATTGAGCAGGGGGTGGGGGGAGGGCTAGAGACACACGGGGCATGAGTGGGGGGTTGGTGGGAGGGCTGTCTAGAGACACACGGGGCATGAGCGGGGAGTGGGGGGAGAGACACACGGGGCGTGAGCGGGGGGTGGGTGTCTCGGGCTAGGGGCATGAACGGGAGGTGTGTGGGTGGGCTAGAGACACATGGGGAATGAGCGGGGGGTGGGGGTAAGGCTAGAGACACACAGGGCATGAGCGGGGGGTGGGCGGGAGGGAGAGAGACACACGCCGCATGAGCGGGGGGTGGGGGGAGCGAGAGAGACACACGGGGCATGAGCGGGGGGTGGGGGGGAGGGAGAGAGACACACAGGGCATGAGCAGGGGTGGGGGGAGGGAGAGAGACACATGGGGCATGAGCGGGGCTGGGCGGGAGGGAGAGAGACACACGGGGCATGAGCGGGGGTGGGGGGGAGGGAGAGAGACACATGGGGCATGAGCGGGGGGTGGGTGGGAGGGATAGAGACACACGGGGCATGAGCGGGGGGTGGGTGGGAGGGATAGAGACACACAAGGCATGAGCGGGGGCTGGGTGGGATTGATAGAGACAAAAGGGGGCATGAGCTGGGGGTGGGTGGGAGGGATAGAGACACACGGGGCATGAGCGGGGGGTGGGTGGGAGGTGAGAGACAAACGGGCATGAGCGGGGGGTGGGTGGGAGGGCTAGGGGCATGAGCAGGGGGTGGGTGGGAGGGGAGAGACAAACAGGGCATGAGCGGGGGGTGGGTGGGAGGGGAGAGACAAACGGGGCATGAGCGGGGGGTGGGTGGGAGATGAGAGACACACGGGGCATGAGCGGGGGTGGGAGGGAGGGAGAGACACACGGGGCATGAGCAGGGGGTTGGTGGGAGGGCTAGAGACACACGGGGCATGAGCAGGGGCTGGGGGGGAGACACACAGGGCATTGAGCAGGGGGTGGGTGGAGGGCTAGAGACACACGGGGCATGAGCGGGGGTGGCTGGGAGGGCTAGAGACACACGGGGCATGAGCGGGGGGTGGGTGGGAGGGCTAGAGACACACGGGGCATGAGCAGGGGTGGGTGGGAGGGCTAGAGACACACGGGGCATGAGCGGGGGTGGGTGGGAGGGCTAGAGACACACAGGGCATGAGCGAGGGGTGGGTGGGCGGACTAGTTCACACACGGGGCATGAGTGGGGGGTGGTGGGAGGTAGTGAGACCAACGGGGTATGAGCGGGGGGTGGGGGGAGGGAGAGAGACACAGGGGGCATGAGCGGGGGTTTCGTGGGATTGATAGAGACACACGGGGCATGAGCGGGGGTGGTGGAGAGTGGAGAGACACACGTGGCCTAAGCGGGGGGTGGGTGGGAGGGATAGAGACACACGGCGCTTGAGCGGGGGGTGGGTGGGAGGGATAGAGACACACGGGGCATGAGCGGGGGGTGGGTGGGAGGGAGAGACAAACGGGGCATTTGCGGGGGTGGGTGGGAGGGGAGAGACAAACAGGGCATGAGCGGGGGGTGGGGGGAGGGGAGAGAAAACGGGGCATGAGCGGGAGGTGGGTGGGCGGGCAGAGACACACGGGGCATGAGCGGGGGTGTGCGGGAGGGAGAGAGACACACGGGCATGAGCAGGGGTGGGGGGGAGGGAGAGAGACACACGGGGCATGAGCGGGGGTGGGGGGAGAGAGAGAGAGACACAAGGGCATGAGCGGGGGTGGGTTGGAGGGATAGAGACACACGGGGCATGAGCGGGGGTGGGTGGGAGGGATAGAGACACACATGGCATGAGCGGGGGGTGGGTGGGAGGGCTAGAGACACACAGGGCATGAGCAGGGGGTGGGAGGGCTAGAGACACACGGGGCATGAGCGGGGGGTGGGTGGGAGGGGAGAGACGAACGGGGCATGAGCGGGGGTTGGGTGGGAGGGCTAGGGGCATGAGCGGGGGGTGGGTGGGTTTGCTAGAGATACACAGGCATGAGCGGGGGTGGGGGGAGGGAGAGACACACACGGGGCATGAGCGGGGGGTGGGTGGGAGTGCTAGAGACACACGGGGCATGAGCGGGGGGTGGGTGGGAGGGCTAGAGACACACGGGGCATGATCAGGGGGTGGGAGGGCTAGAGACACACGGGGCATGAGCGGGGGGTGGCTGGGAGGGCTAGAGACACACGGGGCATGAGCGGGGGGTGGGTGGGAGGGCTAGAGACACACGGGGCATGAGCGGGGTGGGTGGGAGGGCTAGAGACACACGGGGCATGAGCGGGGGTTGGTGGGAGGGCTAGAGACACACAGGGCATGAGCGAGGGGTGGGTGGGCGGACTAGTCACACACGGGGCATGAGTGGGGGTGGTGGGGAGGTAGTGAGACCAACGGGGCATGAGCGGGGGGTGGGGGGAGGGAGAGAGACACGGGGGGCATGAGCAGGGGGTGGGTGGGATTGATAGAGACACACGGGGCATGAGCGGGGGGTGGGGGAGAGGGGAGAGACACACGTGGCCTAAGCGGGGGGTGGGTTGGAGGGATAGAGACACACGGCGCATGAGCGGGGGGTGGGTGGGAGGGATAGAAACACACGGGGCATGAGCGGGGGGTGGGTGGGAGGGGAGAGACAAACGGGGCATTTGCGGGGGGTGGGTGGGAGGGGAGAGACAAACAGGGCATGAGCGGGGGTGGGGGGTGGGGAGAGAAAAAGGGGCATGAGAGGGAGGTGGGTGGGCGGGCAGAGACACACGGGGCATGAGCGAGGGGTGGGTGGGAGGGGAGAGACACACAGGGCATGAGCAGGGGGTGGGTGGGAGGGGAGAGACACACGGGGCATGAGCACGGGGTGGGTGGGAGGGGAGAGACACATGGGGCATGAGCAGGGGGTGGGTGGGAGTTGAGAGACACACGGGGCATGAGCAGGGGGTGGGTGGGAGGGGAGAGACACACGGGGCATGAGCGGGGGGTGGGTGGGAGGGGAGAGACACATGGGGCATGAGCGGGGGTGGGTGGGACTGCGAGATACACGGGGCATGAGTGGGGGTGTGGGGGAGGGAGAGAGACACACGGGGCATGAGCGGGGGCTGGGGGGAGGGGAGAGAGACACACGGGGCATGAGCGGGGGTGGGGGGAGGGAGAGAGACACATGGGGCATCAGCAGGGGTGGGGGGGAGGGAGAGAGACACAAGGGGCATGAGCGGGGTGGGGGGAGGGAGAGAGACACATGGGGCATGAGCGGGGGTGGGGGGGAGGAAGAGAGACACACAGGGCATGAGCGGGGGGTGGGTGGGAGGGATAGAGACACACAGAGGCATGAGCGGGTGCTGGGTGGGATTGATAGAGACACAAGGGGGCATGAGGCTGGGAGTGGGTGGGAGGGAAAGAGACACACGGGGCATGAGCGGGGGGTGGGTGGGAGGGAGAGACAAACGGGGCATGAGCGGGGGTGGGTGGGAGGGCTAGGGGCATGAGTGGGGGGTGGGTTGGATTGGGAGAGACAAACAGGGCATGAGCGGGGAGTGGGTGGGAGGGGAGAGACAAACGGGGCATGAGCGGGGGTGGGTGGGGGAAGAGACAAACGGGACATGAGCGGGGAATGGGTGGGAGGGGAGAGACACACGGGGCATGAGCAGGGGGTTGGTGGGAGGGCTAGAGACACACGGGGCATGAGCAGGGGCTGGGGGGGAGACACACAGGGCATTGAGCAGGGGGTGGGGGGAGGCCCTAGAGACACATGGGGCATGAGCGGGGGGTGGCTGGGAGGGCTAGAGACACACGGGGAATGAGCGGGGGGTGGGTGGGAGGGCTAGAGACACACGGGGCATGAGCGGGGGGTGGGTGGGAGGGCTAGAGACACACGGGGCATGAGCGGGGGTGGGTGGGAGGGCTAGAGACACACAGGGCATGAGCGAGGGGTGGGTGGGCGGACTAGTCACACACGGGGCATGAGTGGGGGTGGTGGGGAGGTAGTGAGACCAACGGGGCATGAGCGGGGGGTGGGGGGGAGGAGAGAGACACAGGGGGCATGAGCGGGGGGTGGGTGGGATTGATAGAGACACACGGGGCATGAGCGGGGGTGGTGGAGAGTGGAGAGACACACGGGGCCTAAGCGGGGGGTGGGTGGGAGGGATAGAGACACACGGCGCTTGAGCGGGGGGTGGGTGGGAGGGATAGAGACACACGGGGCATGAGCGGGGGGTGGGAGGGAGGGAGAGACACACGGGGCATGAGCAGGGGTTTGTGGGAGGGGAGAGACAAACAGGGCATGAGCGGGGGGTGGGGGGAGGGAGAGAAAACGGGGCATGAGCGGGAGGTGGGTGGGCGGGCAGAGACACACGGGGCATAAGCGAGGGGTGGGTGGGAGGGTAGAGACACACAGGGCATGAGCAGGGGGTGGGTGGGAGGGGAGAGACACACGGGGCGTGAGCACGGGGTGGGTGGGAGGGGAGAGACACATGGGGCATGAGCAGGGGGTGGGTGGGAGTTGAGAGACACACGGGGCATGAGCAGGGGGTGGGTGGGAGGGGAGAGACACACGGGGCATGAGTGGGGGTGGGTGGGAGGGGAGAGACACACGTGGCATGAGCGGGGGTGGGTGGGACTGCGAGATACAGGGGGCATGAGTGGGGGTGTGGGGGAGGGAGAGAGACACACGGGGCATGAGCGGGGGCTGGGGGGGAGGGAGAGAGACACACGGGGCATGAGCGGGGGTGGGGGGGAGGGAGAGAGACACATGGGGCATGAGCAGGGGGTGGGGGAGGGTGAGAGACACACGGGGCATGAGCGGGGGGTGGGCAGGAGGGAGAGAGACACAAGGGGCATGAGCGGGGGTGGGGGGAGGGAGAGAGACACATGGGGCATGAGCGGGGGCGGGGGGGAGGGAGAGAGACACACAGGGCATGAGCGGGGGTGGGTGGGAGGGATAGAGACACACAGGGCATGAGCGGGTGCTGGGTGGGATTGATAGAGACACAAGGGGGCATGAGCTGGGAGTGGGTGGGAGGGATAGAGACACACGGGGCATGAGCGGGGGGTGGGTGGGAGGAGAGAGACAAACGGGGCATGAGCGGGGGTGGGTGGGAGGGCTAGGGGCATGAGCGGGGGGTGGGTGGGAGGTGAGAGACAAAAGGGGCATGAGCGGGGGTGGGTGGGAGGGCTAGGGGGCATGAGCAGGGGGTGGGTGGGGAGGGGAGAGACAAACAGGGCATGAGCGGGGGGTGGGTGGGAGGGGAGAGACAAACGGGGCATGAGCGGGGGTGGGTGGGAGATGAGAGACACACGGGGCATGAGCGGGGGTGGGAGGGAGGGGAGAGACACACGGGGCATGAGCAGGGGGTTGGTGGGAGGGCTAGAGACACACGGGGCATGAGCAGGGGCTGGGGGGGAGACACACAGGGCATTGAGCAGGGGGTGGGTGGGAGGGGAGAGACACACGGGGCATGAGCGGGGGGTGGGAGGGAGGGGAGAGACACACGGGGCATGAGCAGGGGGTTGGTGGGAGGGCTAGAGACACACGGGGCGTGAGCAGGGGCTGGGGGGAGAGACACACGGGGCATTGAGCAGGGGGTGGGGGGAGGGCTAGAGACACACGGGGCATGAGTGGGGGTTGGTGGGAGGGCTGTCTAGATACACACGGGGCATGAGCGGGGAGTGGGGGGAGAGACACACGGGGCGTGAGCGGGGGGTGGGTGGCTCGGGCTAGGGGCATGAACGGGAGGTGTGTGGGTGGGCTAGAGACACACGGGGCATGAGCGGGGGTGGGGGTAAGGCTAGAGACACACAGGGCATGAGCGGCGGGTGGGCGGGAGGGAGAGAGACACACGGCGCATGAGCGGGGGTGGGGGGAGCGAGAGAGACACACGGGGCATGAGCGGGGGTGGGGGGGAGGGAGAGAGACACACAGGGCATGAGCGGGGGTGGGGGAGGGAGAGAGACACACGGGGCATGAGCGGGGGGTGGGCGGGAGGGAGAGAGACACACGGGGCATGAGCGGGGGTGGGGGGAGGGAGAGACACATGGGGCATGAGCGGGGGTGGGGGAGAGGGAGAGAGACACACAGGGAATGAGCGGGGGTGGGTGGGAGAGATAGAGACACACGGGGCATGAGCGGGGGGTGGGTGGGAGGGATAGAGACACACGGGGCATGAGCGGGGGTGGGTGGGAGGTGAGAGACAAACGGGGCATGAGCGGGGGGTGGGTGGGAGGGCTAGGGGCATGAGCGGGGGGTGGGTGGGAGGGGAGAGACAAACAGGGCATGAGCGGGGGGTGGGTGGAAGGGGAGAGACAAACGGGGCATGAGCGGGAGGTGGGTGGGAGATGAGAGACACACGGGGCATCAGCGGGGGGTGGGAGGGAGGGGAGAGACACACGGGGCATGAGCAGGGGGTTGGTGGGAGGGCTAGAGACACACGGAGCATGAGCAGGGGCTTGGGGGGAGACACACAGGGCATTGAGCAGGGGGTGGGGGGAGGGCTAGAGGACACACGGGGCATGAGTGGGGGGTTGGTGGGAGGGCTGTCTAGAGACACACGGGGCATGAGCGGGGAGTGGGGGGAGAGACACACGGGGCGTGAGCGGGGGGTGGGTGGCTCGGGCTAGGGGCATGAACGGGAGGTGTGTGGGTGGGCTAGAGACACACGGGGCATGAGCGGGGGTGGTGGGAAGGCTAGAGACACACAGGGCATGAGCGGGGGGTGGGTGGGAGGGCTAGAGACACACGGGGCATGATCAGGGGGTGGGAGGGCTAGAGACACACGGGGCATGAGCGGGGGGTGGCTGGGAGGGCTAGAGACACACAGGGCATGAGCGGGGGGTGGGTGGGAGGGCTAGAGACACACGGGGCATGAGCGGGGGGTGGGTGGGAGGGCTAGAGACACACGGGGCATGAGCGGGGGTTGGTGGGAGGGCTAGAGACACACAGGGCATGAGCGAGGGGTGGGTGGGCGGACTAGTCACACACGGGGCATGAGTGGGGGTGGTGGGGAGGTAGTGAGACCAACGGGGCATGAGCGGGGGGTGGGGGGAGGGAGAGAGACACGGGGGGCATGAGCAGGGGGTGGGTGGGATTGATAGAGACACACGGGGCATGAGCGGGGGGTGGGGGAGAGGGGAGAGACACACGTGGGCCTAAGCGGGGGGTGGGTTGGAGGGATAGAGACACACGGCGCATGAGCGGGGGGTGGGTGGGAGGGATAGAGACACACGGGGCATGAGCGGGGGGTGGGTGGGAGGGGAGAGACAAACGGGGCATTTGCGGGGGGTGGGTGGGAGGGGAGAGACAAACAGGGCATGAGCGGGGGGTGGGGGGGTGGGGAGAGAAAAAGGGGCATGAGAGGGAGGTGGGTGGGCGGGCAGAGACACACGGGGCATGAGCGAGGGGTGGGTGGGAGGGGAGAGACACACAGGGCATGAGCAGGGGGTGGGTGGGAGGGGAGAGACACACGGGGCATGAGCGGGGGGTGGGTGGGAGGGGAGAGACACATGGGGCATGAGCGGGGTGGGTGGGACTGCGAGATACACGGGGCATGAGTGGGGGTGTGGTGGAGGGAGAGAGACACACGGGGCATGAGCGGGGGCTGGGGGGAGGGAGAGAGACACACGGGGCATGAGCGGGGGTGGGGGAGGGAGAGAGACACATGGGGCATCAGCAGGGGTGGGGGGGAGGGAGAGAGACACAAGGGCATGAGCGGGGGTGGGGGGAGGGAGAGAGACACATGGGGCATGAGCGGGGGTGGGGGGGAGGAAGAGAGACACACAGGGCATGAGCGGGGGTGGGTGGGAGGGATAGAGACACACAGGACATGAGCGGGTGCTGGGTGGGATTGATAGAGACACAAGGGGGCATGAGCTGGGGAGTGGGTGGGAGGGAAAGAGACACACGGGGCATGAGCGGGGGGTGGGGTGGGAGGGGAGAGACAAACGGGGCATGAGCGGGGGGTGGGTGGGAGGGCTAGGGGCATGAGTGGGGGGTGGGTTGGATTGGGAGAGACAAACAGGGCATGAGCGGGGAGTGGGTGGGAGGGGAGAGACAAACGGGGCATGAGCGGGGGTGGGTGGGGGGAAGAGACAAACGGGACATGAGCGGGGAATGGGTGGGAGGGGAGAGACACACGGGGCATGAGCAGGGGGTTGGTGGGAGGGCTAGAGACACACGGGGCATGAGCAGGGGCTGGGGGGGAGACACACAGGGCATTGAGCAGGGGATGGGGGAGGCCTGGAGACACACGGGGCATGAGCGGGGGGTGGCTGGGAGGGCTAGAGACACACGGGGCATGAGCGGGGGGTGGGGTGGGAGGGCTAGAGACACACGGGGCATGAGCGGGGGGTGGGTGGGAGGGCTAGAGACACACGGGGCATGAGCGGGGGTGGGTGGGAGGGCTAGAGACACACAGGGCATGAGCGAGGGGTGGGTGGGCGGACTAGTCACACACGGGGCATGAGTGGGGGTGGTGGGGAGGTAGTGAGACCAACGGGGCATGAGCGGGGGGTGGGGGGAGGGAGAGAGACACAGGGGCATGAGCGGGGGGTGGGTGGGATTGATAGAGACACACGGGGCATGAGGCGGGGGGTGGTGGAGAGTGGAGAGACACACGGGGCCTAAGCGGGGGGTGGGTGGGAGGGATAGAGACACACGGCGCTTGAGCGGGGGGTGGGTGGGAGGGATAGAGACACACGGGGCATGAGCGGGGGGGTGGGAGGGAGGGAGAGACACACGGGGCATGAGCAGGGGGTTGGTGGGAGAGGAGAGACAAACAGGGCATGAGCGGGGGGTGGGGGGAGGGGAGAGAAAACGGGACATGAGCGGGAGGTGGGTGGGCGGGCAGAGACACACGGGGCATGAGCGAGGGGTGGGTGGGAGGGTAGAGACACACAGGGCATGAGCAGGGGGTGGGTGGGAGGGGAGAGACACACGGGGCGTGAGCACGGGGTGGGTGGGAGGGGAGAGACACATGGGGCATGAGCAGGGGGTGGGTGGGAGTTGAGAGACACACGGGGCATGAGCAGGGGGTGGGTGGGAGGGGGAGAGACACAGCGGGCATGAGTGGGGGTGGTGGGTGGGGAGGGGAGAGACACACGTGGCATGAGCGGGGGTGGGTGGGACTGCGAGATACAGGGGGCATGAGTGGGGGTGTGGGGAGGGAGAGAGG